>NC_057887.1:14551983-19551983 GCF_019740435.1 Gambusia affinis
CACATGGAGACGTTCTGAAATTTAGCTCATTTCACTCCCTTTCCATGATTTGAAATGCTGCTTGCGTGTCCCAGATTTTGGGCTTAGCTGTTGTCTGGAGAGTGGAGAAATTAGTTCATCAACATAATTTGGAGAGGAGGTCGCTGTGTCAATTGGAGCAAAGACACCCACTGTATCTTTTTTTTTTTTTTATCTCCTTACTTTGTCCCAATGCAAAGCCACTACTTAGTTTGATTAGCCTGGCGGAAGTATTCTGCTATCAATTACCCTTTTATTATTGCCTCTTTCGACTGCCATAGAAACAGACACACTCAGTATAAGTAGGTTTCTTTTCATCTCTACTTTTCTTCTGGTAGCTATTTATTTATGATCCATCTTAAATGTTACCTTGTCACTTCTGTTATTTTCTTAAATTTATTAAATTATAAAGTCAAACAAATTTAGTAAGTTGAATACGCTTCATTTAATTACTTGTGTCCAAATAAAGCAGTTTATTTAAACTGGAGATGCATTCTCTTTTTTTCAGTGTATCTTTAAATTTCCAAACCTGAATGCTTTGATCCGGTGGTTCTTATATTGAAAAACCGACCGCAGCTAAATCCATCTAGAAATTCGAGTCTTGTCTCCACAAATGAGAAACTTGTAGGAACCGTGTGTTGAGGTGTCACTCTTCATCCATCATCAGAATGACTCAGAGCAGACATCTCCTCCTTCAGGCTGGCCTGAAACTTGCTGTAAGTAGCAGCTTGCCCCCCATATGAGCTGAGGATAGGCCGGGTCCCCAAGGTCAGACTCTTCTATTTAAAGCTTAATGACGAGGCTGAGATTCACCAGGCCTAATCCTTCCATCTGACACTTCTTTTTATCATGGTGACCTGAGACATAACAGCGCAGATTGGAGATTTGTCTTTGCTTGCCTTGGCTGGAGTCTAAATCTGACATTTGTTCAACAAGCCCCTCATCTGTCCTCTAAACCCTTACTTAGAGGGAGGTGTTTATTTATTTTTATTTTACTGGGATTGTTCTTACAGGGCGCTACATATATTTTAGCTGGAATTTGCTTTCACACTGTGATGGATTTATAGCAGTTCTTCTAAATATTCCTTTTTTTTCTTGAGTTTTGCAACCATGTTAGCTCAGTTATTTTTTTCAGTACTATCAGGATTTGTGAAATAATTTATGAGTGCAAATAAACTGAATTTGTTTCTGTACTTTGAATGAATAACTTGATTTATGCTGATACCTGTCACATTTTCTGAACACAGGGTAACAGTGAATTGTTTAGATGTGTAAATAATCCAAAACAGATAAATATGTGCTCATCATTCCTGATATCCCTGTTTACGTGCTCTACTGCACAGGAGGAGATCAGCCCTCTGGAGAATGCCTTGGAAACGATGCAGCTGGCCAATGAGAAGATCAGCAGCATGGTGCAAAGGCATCTCAGTGATCCCAACCTTCCCATCAATCCTCTCTCTATGTTGTTGAATGGAATTGTGGATCCTGCTGTCATGGGAGGTTTTGCTAACTATGAGAAGGTGGCTAACATTTTAATTTTTTTGTTTTCTTATTTTTGTTGTCAATCTACAGACATTAGTTTTCCTTATTCTCTGTGTCTTGGATTATTTTTATTTAACTTGCTAGTCCAGAAGACCTTTTCTGATTCCTTATCATTATAAGCAGCACAGATTTACCAACTCTACTTAAGCAAGATTTAGAAGGAAAAGCTGGTTATTCCAAAAAAAAACAACCGTATAAGCAGCTGTTATATAAATTTATTTGAAATTTAAATCAATTACAGGATTTTAGAGACAGTGTTTTGTTTTTGTTTTTTTCAGGATTAATCCAGCTCCTCATCATAGACGCTCAGTGAGGTTTTTTTTTTTCCTTACAGTGCGCAAACTAAAAGTTATAAGATATTTGCATTAAACTAACTTGAACATTTGAGAGGCTGCAGCCTTTGGTCAGTTTTGACGTTTGTTACCTTACTATTTTCACAATGTTAAAATTAAGACAATATTTGTATTTTTATTCAGTTTAATTTTTCATTGGATTGGTACCATAACACTGTACACACTTGTCATCTCATTGTGACTGTAAAAATGTTTAGAATTGTTTTATATTTTCAAATATAATTGCCAAACTAAAGTTTAAATGCCTATTATTTGAATAATAACCATTTGTTAATAAGGTAAATACTTTGTTGAGATACAAAATCTCCTTTTCAAGACGGACCTTGAAAAAAGCATAATAAATAAATAAGCTGAGAATATCGAGAATTTTTTTCAATTAAAGTAATTTTACGAAAGTTTAGTGCTTTTGAGTCAATGCAGCATTTGCAGTATTGTCATATGAATCCTCATTTTAGAGGAATCTTTCAGAGCAAAACTTTGCATATTTCTTTTGGAGTTGAATTTATGGGGCATTTACAAAGATCAGGGCACATCAAACATTAGAGGGTGCTAGAGGCAAGCAGCTAGTATCTCTCATAAATTATTTTAAAAAGCAATTAGAAACTTCATTTTAGACGGTAGAAAACTTTAAACCACAAGACAAAGATTAACATTCCGTGTTTTCTCTTAAAAGTTAACAGAATGATTTGGGTAGTTGGATCTTTGTTGATTAAGCTGCTAGACTGTGTTGGGATTTAACGTTAATGCCTCCTTAAGCGCTTATGAAAGCAGTTCTCTTTGCCTCAGATTCAGCAACACATTGGTACAAATTAAGTACTAGTTCTGGTTAAGCACTGGAGCCAGTTTGGTGGAAAAACCACCTTACATGTGTTTCAGTCTTTCTTGTTACCAATTTTCTAATTTTCTTGCACTTGTGAAAATCCTCATTGTTATTCTCCTACAATTACTATCTTTGAAGATTACTTTCCTTGAAATAATTCAACTTTTTTGGTCATCAAAATCTCATTTCCTATGGAGTCCACCTTGTGACCTGTGTGATAAACAGTCATTTTCTTTGAGTTACTTTTGATAGAAAAACTTACAGATAACTTATTTGTTCCCCAGTGCTCATCCTAACCTGTGATAGATTTATACTGGTCTCATGAAAGTCATTGTTTGAGTCTAAAGCAAAGTGATGGGAATTCTTTGCCCTCTGGTCACTCTTTTATTTCCGTGAAATATTGCAGGTGGTGGAGAACAGACTGAAATCTAGATTAAATTTATTTTTATTTTAGTAGTGCTTGCCTTGTCTAGTCAGATTTTACTCCCCTCTGTTTCTATATACGTCATAAACTTTCAGACATCTCAGCCTCCCTCTGAACCTTTCCTTACCTTCTTAACAGAGTCTCTCGTCCCCTTTCTCAGGCCTTCTTTAATGACAAGTATATGCAGGAGCACCCAGAGGACCATGAGAAGATAGAAAAACTGAAAGACCTCATAGCCTGGCAGGTGAGACTAAAGCTGTCGGAGACGCTCTCTGTTGTTTTCTTCCTTTTGTTTGCTGCAGTGTTTTCTCTTGGATGTCGTAGTTCAAGAAAAACAGCCATGATCGCCTTGTCACAAGTTGTTTACTTTGAAAAGATGATTCATTCTGTGTTTATTATTATGGTGTCACCTGTACTGAGCAGAGGGCTACCTGGCCTACAGGCAGCAAAACGTTGGAGGAGCAGGAGAGCCATGATGATGCACATCCAATGCCCGTTGATCTTTTTATCATAACTAAGCCTTAATTTACTCTAATCTGTTCAAGAAGTATCTACACTGATTCCCAGGAGCTCAAATGTCTCTAGTACACAGGTGTCAAACTCCAGTCCAGGAGGGCCACTGCCCCGCAACTTTGAGATGTGCCTCTGCTGCACCACACCTGAATAGTATAATTAGGTCATTTGCAAGGCTCTGGAGAACTGATCTACACAAGGAGGTAATTAAGCCACTTTATTCAAGTGTTTTGTACCTTTGGCACATCTAAAAACTGCAGGACAGCGGCCCTTAAGGACTGGGGGTTGACACCCCTCCTCTAATAGGTCTCTGTTTTATTTTTTTATGAATATCGCTTCAGAGATTGAGCACCCTTAGTTGAACAACCGAAGCCTTTGCATGTATCACATTGTGTGTTTTCCTATGTGAAAACCCTCTGCTATTGTTGGGAAGCATAAATGCTTTCAAAAACCTCGCTAAAGTGCTTTTATTACAAATGGAGGCAGACTGGAAGCTCACAAGTGAAAATTTAATTTCTAAAAATCTGGTAAGTGCTTTGTTTGGAATGTCTGATGGCTGTGGCTGAAATGAGAAAGGTAAATTGTGTTAACCACTTTATATAAGATAATGGCAAAGAATTGTGATGAAGCAAACTTTCAGAAAATGTTTGGAGGTGCCTGGAATATCTGAAAGGTCTCACTGATCCATTTCCTCGTTGTAAACCTCCACTTAGAAGTTTACATATGGGCATGAATTATTTTTTTTATTTTTTTTTGGTTCAAACTTGCTTATTTCAACTGAATTTTTACCAGAACTGAATAATTTATACACCATGCAACTTCACCAATAAGTTACACAGTTAATTAGAAATGCTCTAATCCACATGGTTTAAATTAGAAATTAATGTGATTTTCATTTTTCATATTTTTTAAGCAATCAATCAAACTTAGAACACGTTCCAGACAGACATGACACACATAACAGTCATTGGACATGACCAAAGTAAGTAAACAAAAATATCTAAAATAGATCATCAGATCATCTCGTTTTGGTGGCTGTACTACAAGATCAAAATGTTTTGGATAAAAAGTTTTTAAAAAACAAGTAACGATGCAGTCAAATAGGTAATTTACTGATACGCAATTCTTGCTAAGATTGTTAAAAAAAACTCCCCTCTGGTTTATAGGAAGGTTTTTCACAGATGAGGGATAGAATAGAAAAAAGATGCCTTTTTCTATGAAGTTTAGATCTAACTCTAGGTATAACACGAGACCTTTCCCAGAAGAATTAATTGCATTAGCAGTTGTTACTGCAGTTCTGGATAAGCATTGGTTGATCAAGCTTTCTTAAATCTCTGGAATGACTCGGATCTAAAATAAAGTTTGTGCTTTTTCTGAAACTTGCTAAGGGACATCAGTGATGGTGTTTGTTTGGATTTTAGCATTCAGGTTTTTTAAAACACCATGTAAAGTGTTAGGTGTATAATCAAAACATTGTTTTATAAACAGCTCAAAATCTCAAACTCATGACATCAATGTCCACGATGAGCGTATGTACACTTATGGCCAAAACTGAGCTTTTTAAGAAAACACACTTTACAATGAAACTCAGCAGCTTGTCTGTGCTAAATTGTGGTTTAATACACTCTTGGTTGTCTTTTTATCTGCACCAACTTGGGATTTAAAAATGCTGCCCTGTAAGCTTTGCTTTGCATCTTTTATTGCTCTTGCTTCGCTGTTGAGCTCTAAACTGTGGGTCACTTTAATATTCAGAAAATCATAGTTCCCTGGTTTATGGTTCACCCAGGAATTAAGCACATATACAAGAGGTATGTCTGTCGCTTCCTATTGTTGGCTGCAGGGGGAAATAATTATATTTTCGATCGCTGTTCCTGTCGTAGTTCCTGGAAAATAGGTCAGCTTTAGGCTTCACAACTCTGGGAGGAATGAAACTCTTGAGATGTGCTATTTTGTGGTGGTGAACCCTTTTTTCTTCACAGGAAAGTATGATTCATACAGAAATACCCATGTCTGCTTCACTCTTTCTGCACTGATGTCTTTGAAGCTCCATGTCCTTTTGAATTTTTTTTAATTTACTTTATGCAGCTTACTAGTTGTAAAACTTTTTCTTATAATGACTGTTTACCATTTTTGTGGAGTTTTCCATTTTTACTTTAACTTGGAAAAATAGAGGAAATCCCCAAACTAGTTAAAGTTTACAAAGTAGCATTGGATAACCTATAAATCGCAAGAACCTCTATTTTATAATTTGTACGAAGTGTAAACATCAAAGTTCATTAAATGTGTGAATTTCAGTCTGGAAAAAGATTTTACCATTCCAGAGGGTTTTTTTTTTAGATTTATTTATTTATTTAGGTTTTTTTTTAGAAGCAAAGGCATGCTTACTTTGTTTTGAATAACTTTGTTTGACTTTTTTTCCTGAACTCGGCTCAGATGTCAAAACTTCAAAGTCTTCATCAGTCAGGTTTATATTTTTTAGCCTTAAATCAGGTGAAAACCTGGTATTAGAAGTTGTTTTTTCATCTT
This sequence comes from Gambusia affinis, assembly GCF_019740435.1. Classification (NCBI taxonomy): domain Eukaryota; kingdom Metazoa; phylum Chordata; class Actinopteri; order Cyprinodontiformes; family Poeciliidae; genus Gambusia; species Gambusia affinis. Next base: position 14,558,180 of record NC_057887.1, read on the forward strand.
AGCCTCTTTCTCTGCTTGCTATCTTTGATGTATTAATAAAATACAGCATACTGCTATGAAATACTTGAGCAAAGTTCTAGTTGTCTTTTTTTGAGTTAGAAAAGATTTATTATCCATCTAATCATCCATACTTGGGGATGCACAATGGTACAGTAGGTAGCACTGTTGCCGTGCAGCAAGAAGGTTTTGACTTAGAATCCGAACCTGGTATCTTTATACATGGAAATTGTCCTTCTAAATGAAGGAGGAAGTGAACACGGAGAGAAGCATCCGTGTGACATTGGCATTGTGCTCATCTAGTAATTAGAGAAGAAATGAGGGTTTAGAAACCGGTGAATTAAGTTCTGGGATAAGCTGTGAAAAGGCACTGGGTGTTTTGCTGGTGTTCATAAAGAGTGGATGTCAAAATGACTGGCTAAGGCTAACAACTTTTAAATGAAATGTTTGTCATGCACAGTAATGAAAGTAACCACTAAATTACACACATAACTAACATCCAAGCATCAGCTGTCAATTCACAAACACAAAAGCAGATCCCTTTCTGAACTGTAACAGTTGTTTTTCCCAGAAAGCTTTCTTTTGACAGGGGCTTTTACTCCAGCTTTTGGTGCCTTCATCTCATAAAAGCTAGCCTGGGTGCTTATTAGTCTGCCTGACTCACCAGTAACTGCGTGGACCTTTTGGCCGTCATGAAAGGTCTTAATATGTCATCTCAGCCCAGCTCTAAGCGAGCGTGCAGCGTCTCAGCTCGCCAGGCTGTTGATCAGAAGGCTGTGTGGTGAGGCAAACAGGGACGGAGTGACAGGGATCAGTTTGGCACAGACTCTGCTGATATTAAACAGCAGTGACATTCCCTTCTTACTTGTCAGCTGCTAATGTTGGTATGTTGTTCTTCATGAACTGATCAGGGGGAGGCGGGGGAGTGTGCCCACACACCCCCTGAAAGCATTTTGAGAAATATATGTCCCTAGTCTATAGAGATACACAACCAAGAGCTTTAAGTAGTTATGCATATCCTTCAGAACTTATTTACATTTTTCCTTCTACAGCTTTGTCGTTGTTTTCGGTAAACTGTCACAACACCCAGCTATATTATGCTACGTTTAAAGAAACCCTTTATGCTAATTTCTAGATATACTCTCCTTGTTCCGAGGCTGCAGATGTAGCTTTCCAGCTTACTTTTATATCTGCATTTACATATGCATCAGTGTATTCTTTGCCTAAAGTTTTGTGTCCAACACTTTACGCCAACCTCTACCAATTAGTTTAAGCTCCTGGTTGCTCTCACTCCATTGGAGGTTCCAAAGACAGTTTTCAAACTACTGAAACATTATTTATTTACTATGCATCAAATCTTCAAACATAAATCCAATCTGTAACCTCTAAAGCAGCAAAGGCTGCAATCTTATTAATGTTTGGGTAAGTTCGAGATTTGTCTGCTTGAACGATTCTAATGACATGTGACTGAGATTTTATTGCTCACACCTATTGAGAATCCTGTAATAATGACAAAAGATGACTCTTGACCATCAGTCAAATGTGTCCCACCCTCAACAGCCAGATTAAGAAATCTTATTTTAAAATAGGAAAGAAAAAAGAAAAAACCTTAAGAGCATACTCTTAATTTAAAGGTGTCACTTTATTAGTTTTGAAGAAAGCAGAATTATTTTATGATACGCTGACTAAAACATTCTGGTTTTAAGAATAAATCAAAAGTTTAAAATTAATTAGTTTGATTATTTTTTTAAAAATTAAGAAAATATTAATATAAGCATATTAGATATGACTTCAGTAAAATAAATCTTGTACGCCAATACATATCTGTTTGTTTAAGTATTTGCTGTAGACTGTAATTGTTGTAGGCTGAAAGGATCTCGTAGAGTGGTTCTGTCATGTTCCTCATTTTATGAGTACAAAGAAGTCTTCTTCTTTGTACAATCATCTCCAGAGGTTTCAGAGCAGTCCCCTCCGAGTAGAACCTGCCTTCTGTTTCAAGTTGTTGGGCTTTTTAAAGTCACTAATTCTGCTGCTACTGCCCCAACAGATGACAGCAGAAGAGAAGAGAACCTGTTTAGAGCAGTCTGAAGCATCTCATTATTCAAATCTTTGAACCAAAGATCAGACACAAGAACATAATTTATAGTATGTGACGGATAAAAGGAAATATAAATTATAGCCTTTCAAGTTCCCATTAAAAAAAATATTTGTTTTTCTTACTTTACCCTATTTATGCACGTCGTCTGTGTACTAGTCTAAAGAAAATATACTTTGATCATTTGCTTCATTTTGCTGGCCAAAGTAAGAAAATACATCAAATGTTTTTCAGGTTTACAATTAAGTGAAAAAATATAAACCAAATTAAATTACAATTATTAATTTATATTGATGTAAAAATATAAAATTGAAGTTCAAATGTTTATAATTGGCTAGTAGGCTGTTAAATAAGATAATGTACATCAACTACATATCCTTATGCGTTGTATGAAAGCGGTTGCAGTGATTGGTTGGGAGAGTGGAGGCTAGCTTTTGTTGATTGCTTAAAAAAATCCTGGTAATCAACTCAGTAACTAAAAAGATATTTTAACCTTGAGTTCAACTCCTTCCAGCAGCCTTTACCGGTACATTCTGTGAAGCTCATCGCTGTCTTGTGCTGGCCAGAAAACATTCGGCAGCCTCAGCCTGTCTGACCTTGTTAACAGGCTGTCTGTAGTATATTTTTTTTACCAGATAAAGTGACTGTTTGCTACAGGTTTTAACACCTGTAAGTATTTTCCAAACTTTAACAAGAAGAATACTCAGGTTTGTGTCCTCCTTGACAGTTTTATCTCATTTTATTGTAGTGGAAATGTTATTCTGAGGTCTTAAAACTTACATGATTATTTTTATGTGTTTGGGCTTTTCCCTCAATGAAATTATTGTTTACCTCTCTCTCAACCTAAGTTCTTTTTATCAGTGTCTAATTTGTTCTTTTATCAAAAAATGTATGGTGCAAAAACAATAGTGTTGCGGAGAGTGTGTCCACTATATGTGATAAGGAGCTCAATAAGTAGTGTGTGTGTTGTGTGTGGATGAAGGACATGTATGACAACAGTCCTCCGGTCAGAAGGGGGCGCTGCATGCTTTAACACATTCTTTGGAGCGACTCAGAGACGGCGTGTGGTAGAGAGAGTGAGGGAGACTGCGACTGGAGCAGTGGCATTCAGTGAAAGTCTGTGTGGCCTGTAATTGCTAAACCCAAAGCTATTAAATTTACCTTTTCTGCGCCTCAGTGCCACCATATGTTTTATGTTCTTCACCCCTGGTACGGGCAGGTGAGGGAGACCTACTTCGGCCCTGGAGGAAATATGTCCCTTGTCTTTTCGGACTACGGTCAGTTGACAGAAGCAGGAATGGTTAACAATAGCTTGGTTTTAAAAGTGCAGCATGATTTCTCTGCTGCTTAATAATTTTTACATTTTGCTTCATAAAAGATATCTGATGTCACATAAAGTGATGAGAAAATTTCTGTCCATTCTTGGTCCTTTTATTGTGTTTAAAGTGCATATAATTCACAACCATTTGTTGCTATTCAGATGAACTTGACTAACTGACCATCAGTAGACCTGACCACTTCAATAAAGGAAGACGATTTGATCGTTCACTGGTTATGAGATCTAACAAACACCTTAAACCACCAGCATTTGTTGTTGCCCATAAACCTGGGGAGAGTTGGAAGGCCATTTGAAGCTTGTCATTCTGCACTAAGTCAGTAATAAAAAAGCTTTACAACACTTTACCAGTCTTTCAGAAGTTGCTGCCTTAACTTATTCACTACAAGTACAAACCATCCAATGCTTATAGAAATTACGCTTCCCCCTCAAATTCTCCTTTAAGATTCTATAGGACTAAGTTAGTACGCTACACCCATCAACCACTTTGAGAACACAATTGGTCTAAATGCACTGAGGTGCTGACGTGATGTTTGCTTGTTCACAACTGAGGTATCCACAAGTAAAGACAACTTGTGGATTGGAATGGATAAAGCTGATTTAGGTTACTTACTAGGTGTGGTGTGGTTTTAGGTGGCAAAGAGGAGGATTTAGGAGTTTTAGAAACTGCTCTTCTGGAATTTTTATTCACAGCCGTCTCTCAGGTTGACAGATATTATTCCAAACAAGGGGAAATAATCAAACCAGTATCAGTTCTGTGGATCAACAGTGACTTGTTGAATTCAGAGAATAACAGGTATGCTGGGACAAAATGTTAGGAAGGCAACAACAGCTCAAATAAGTACTTGTTATAACCAAGGAATTCAAATTGCCATCTCTGAAAGCACATCATTTCTTAAAGCAGACAGAAGAGGCCACAATAGCAGAAGACCATGTCTGTTATCTAAGTGCAGGAAACTGAGGTTTTATAAGGTGAGATTTCATGGATGCTGAACTGATAAATCTTCAGCAGCTGTGTAATGTTATCCAGTCAATATGGACCATAATCTCTGTGTTTTCAATGTTTTCAACACCTTATTAAATCTAAGTAGATTTAAGGTAGTCCTGTAGGCGAAAGGTCTGTCCAGTCCAGTACTCGCATGCTGGACCAGAAGCAGTTAGCAGTGAGGGTGTGTTAAACTTTATGACGGTACATATGGGAAAAACTGAAAAAGTCGTCTTTATTTAGAAGGACCACCATGTTGAAACATTTTCTCTTTCACAGATGATGAGACTCAAACTTAGCTTTCAAACTTTGCCTATTGATGAACCCTAATATTTGGCATACAATGTCCTTTTAGACAGATAAGATACAAATAGACATCCTCTGAAAACTACACATAGCGCATTATTCTAAACCCCTCATACCTAATATCTACCAATCATTGAATTGTAAGGTCTACTTAACCACTGTCTACACAGAGACAAACACGATAAATTTTCACAAATGATTAAAAAAAGGTGCACCCACACAATAGAATGTTGCACCACAGAAAGCGTTATAGTAGATATGTGAGGCCAATCAGTGCATCTCCAAATCTGTTACAGAATGAGGTAAAAAAAAAAAAAAAAAAACACAGAACAGCACCAAGTTTGTTATTCGTGAAAGTGAAGCAGAATATATGGAACTACGACGTCATTGTTTCGAAAACACCGCTCGCTTGTACACACTGAAATATGAAACCTGCGTTTTGAAATGTAGTCACTGCAGTCGCCATTTTCAAAAAGTATTGTTTCTGGTCTCCCAAAACTGTGGATTCATGTGGACGCACAGCCTAAACAAAATACCTTTGGATTCACTTAATCTTGGCTCTATGTGGATTGTGCCATAGTTTTTTTTTTCCCCCCAAACTCTAACATAGAACTAATTTCAAAAAGTACACAAAAAAATGTAAGTTTTCCCCATGACTACTTTGCAAGTTATGGAAACTTGCTTTTTTCCAAGGCCGGTTGACATATGGACTTGAGGAGTCTTAAAGTTTTTACGTTTAATTGAATTAAACATGCTTGTGTATCTTGGCCCTGAGCCTCAGTGTCGTACACAAAGAGTTTAGCAGCGTACAGCCACCAAGCAGAACTCTGTTGCCATGCCACCTCTCAGTCGCGCTCAATCATTTTAAGGTCTATAAAAAGATGTGGGTATCCTGGGAGACATGAATCTTGCCTCAGCTTTCACTCACTGTTTTTTTTTTTCTCCTGTCATTGCTTTTTCGTCTCACAACTCTTCGTCCTTCTGCCTCTTCTCCCAATTCTACACCCCCTTCACTGCAGTTTCCTTTCCTTCACCTTTTTCCGTCTCAGGCTCCTCTCCTTTATTGTCTTCAAAATGCCCGAGCAGTGATGATGATGAAGGTGCACAATATCAGGGGAAATCTGTGCACAGTGTGTGTTGCCTTGTCTCATTTATCTTCCTGTGCCTAGCTTTGGTTTAGTGGAGCGCAGCATAGCTACGTTCATTGGCTTTCAGTGACTGTGATACCTGCGCTGAATGTTTCCTATCACAGGATGATTAGTGCAGCATGTTACATAGGGGGAAGAAAGAAGTCCTGATTATACATATGTATTAATTTACCAACTTTACAATGAAAATCTGCTGCAAGCTTTGACATGAAAAGTTAACCTGAGTAAACGCAAAAGGCCTTAAGTATTCAAACCAATCTGACCTTATGGAAATATAAGAAATAGCTTTTTACTCTTTTTATGTGTGGTTTTTTAGTTAACCTTTTTTCTGAAATTCTAATTAGTAACCCTTGACTTTTTGTTTCCTTGGTGCATAATTATGAGGCAGCACAGAGTACCTTTTCTGTTCTCCACAAGGCTATACAAAGATCAGACCTTGAACCTTGCAGAGTGAGCAGGGAGTAAGAAAAATCCCCAAAGCTCCCTGTTACAGAAATGCAGTGCAGTGGCATTTCAGGGTCACCAAGTCTCCATAACAATCATTAGCAATATGAACAAAAGCATTTAGGTATAAATGGAGCTTTTTCCCACAATCTGTCCACCTCATAAACAACTTACCAACTTTAGCTTTTCTTTAAATACAGTGTTCTTTTCGCCAAATTCTGTTCTCATTTTGCCGCTTTCTACTTCCATTTCCTAGCTGTAAACAAACTATCTCATACAAGTATAATTATGATATGGTAAATCAGTTTTATGTTTGTTTTCCATGTAGCTATTCATCCTTTTTTACAGTAATCGGACTGGAAATGGGCAAAGACTACAAGGATGGTAATTAAATGCCAAAAAGTGAGGAATAATGCCTTCTCTCGATCGCTAGCCCCCAAATCAATTTTTTTTTAATTATTATTATTTTAGTTGGATATTTCCATGAATTATGGAAATAAAAATGTCTTTAAAATTGAACATTCATAAAATATTACAAAACAAAACCCCTCATTCAAAGAAACAATGTCTGAGTAACAGCCCGATGATATGTATATTACTTATTTGTCATCATATGACTACATTTCTTCACATCTGAGTAGATCATTTAAAATCATCCAGGTAAGAATTGGTCTGTATGACAAAAAATGGTGAGTTATCATCTTGACAAAACCATTTTGTACCTGCAGATTGATTTTTCTGATCTGTGGCTTTGACCATCGCAGTATTGCTGAATTCATGCAAGTAGTGGTAGTGACAGTGATCAAGAAAAGTCCCTAGCTTGTGCAAGTGTGGTTGACGCTTTTTGATTCTGGTTTAAAAATCTTTTTTTTTTTTTCCCAATTTTACTTCTTTGAAGTAAAATTCAAAGAAGTAAATTTTACTTCTTTTAAGTAAAATTTTCCAGATGTAATCCTGGGTTTTCAGGATTACCTGAAAATCCGGTTTGTGTTCTACATCACAAACTGGTTTGATAAAGGTTTGGGGTTGTGATTCTTTACCATGAGTTCAAATAAAGGTATCTGGCAAAATGCTAAAATATACTAAAACCCTGGATTGGAAAAGTCTCTGAGATCGTTACAAAACGTTGCGTCACAAAACTATAAAGGTGCCGTTTCCCAGCTGAGTGGAGCCAGTTCCTTCCATCGTCTGCTGTGAAAGGGCAGTTTGCCCTCAGAACAAAGATCTGACCCCAGGGATTTTCAGCTTAAGACATACACAGAGCTTATTCTGTACTGTCCTACTTTGTGGATGTTTCACACACTGAGTACTTCTTCCATTTGCTACCAGTTCGAATGAATTTCTTCACCATAGAAGATGGTGTACAAGATGTACTCTTCATCTACAGACTGTGATTAGCTATTTAAAGTTTAGAGACTGTTTAAATCAGATTCTTGTCGTAGGAGGAATTTTAAGTATGAGGGGTTTTTTTTTCTTTCTTATTTGTGACAATACGTCTCATTTTACCCAGCCAAGCAAAAAGAATTACTCATATGCTGCTCAGCAGCTGAGGAATGCTGCTTCCTCCTCTCTCTAGATTTAGTCAGCAAAGCTTGCTGACACTGACTGTGCCACCGGGGGTTTCCTAATTACCAGTTTTCTGCAGTTTCAGTCTCTCCTTCGCTCCCCTTTTTACCTGCAATGCTGCCGCTCCGTGCTAAGGTTTTGTTGCTCACTGGCTTCCCACATTCTGAGAGGCAGCAGTGAAGTTGAAAGGCTGCACTGCGTCATTGTTTGCGTCAGCGGCGGAGAAGTAAACATCCATCACATCTTGTACATGCCTGTAGATGTAGTCTGTCTAAACTTTTGCATTTGCTATTCTTCTTATGTACTTGTGTAAGGAGGTGTTCTCTGGCAGGAAGGGGGGAGTTGTGCGCCATGGCAACAGCTTCTGCTGAAGTTCAGTGGCAATGCCTTTCGTTAAAAATATCAAGCTGGGGTACGTCCGTTGATCAGGCAATGAGAATATCTAGTGTTTTGTGAAAGTATTAACATCCCTTGAACTCTTTTATGTTTTTTTTTACTTCACAATCATAAACTTTTATTTATTTTACTTAAAGTTTACTTGTTTAAAACAGTATGTAGCTGGAAATTCAAAGAAAAGTAATGCATGGTTTAGGATTTTGTTTTTTAAATAACTTCTAAAAGTGATATATTTATTTGTATCCAGTCCTTAGGAGTCGATACTTACAAAAACTCTTCGCTGTAATTACAGCAGCAACTCTTTTGACACTTGAGGCTGGTTAAATGTTTAAAGTCATTGAACTCCTGGAAGGTGAACATTCAGGCTCACAACTTTTGCAGGTTTTCTTCTTGGAAAACCCAGCTTCACTGTCCTCGCTGAAGAGGAACAGGCGGTGATGTACAGTGTTGGTTTGCCTGTACACACTGTTGTACATGTTGACCGAAAGGAATTTCTAATGGCTTTCTGTCAAGACTTGCTTTCTTCTGTAATGTCAGTTCACATGGATGGTTAGTTTGTAGTTATGTCATACTGTTTCCATTCTAAGATGGTGGATGTGAGATGTTCAAAGCATGTCGGAATAGATGGGCCTGAATACAATGAAACTCTTCAGTTTTCAGATGTTCATTTGTAAAACATTTTAGAGAAGATGTAGCACTAGCCTTCCAACTCACATTTATGAACTACTAAGAGTTGGTCTATCACAAATCCTAATAAATTCATCAAAGTTAGTTATTTGTAAAATGACAAAAGAGAGAAAAGTTTAAGGTTTGTTACTGCTTTCTCAATCTACTGTATGTTTGGTAAGAAGGTGATCTTTTGTAACAAATATAGATTGTCATGGCAACAAGTCTAGCTGTACTCTACCAGTGCTGGGCTTATTTACAAGGCAAAGAATGAAAATCTTTTAGGAAGACAACAATGAGTTCCTCTCATGAATGAATTGAATAAATAGTGTACATGGGACATGTTTCTTATGTTTGTAACATTTAATGTTGAAGGATAATTATGTTGTTGTTTTCTCTTCACCAGATCCCACATCTTGCTGAAGGTGTTCGCATTCATGGTGAAAAGGTTACCGAGGCACTGAGGCCCTTTCACGATCGCATGGAGGCTTGCTTCAAACAGCTGCGAGAGAAGGTGGAGAAACAGTATGGCGTTAGGAGTCTGGTAAGACCGTTTTTTATTCTGTCCTTGATTTCATTCCTTTCATGAATAACAATTTGCTCCTCAGTGTGCTAGTTTTCGCTCCTTTCATGTCAACTGTTAGATTGAAAATATTGAAAAAGTTTTAAAGTTCATATTGGAAAGACTTAAAAGTCAAAGCAGGAAAAGATTAAAGTAGTTCACACTGAGCAGGTTATAGCTTGTAAACTTGAGCAAAATGTGATGCAATAAGTGACTTTTTTGTACCACAAGTAAAGGTTAAAACCAGTGATTTCCCAGCAAAGCAAATGAGTTTTACAATTACTTTGGCTTGGATTATTTTTTTACCTATAGAAATTAAATCCTTATTAAATCAAGGTATCTTTGTCTGATATTAAAATTAGCTTGGATTTATTTTTTTTTTGGCATTTCCTATCTTTGCCATTTCAGCTTTAGCATATTGAGAACATGATTGCCTGCATGTGCCAGGTCAAATTTGCTCTACAAAAATCATATTTTAAGATGGTATCCTAATTGTGTGATTGATTTTATTAAATCCAGAGTGCATCCAGCATTAAAGTAGTCAGGCTAAATTGGTGTAATACTAACCTGTTTTTGTATGACCTTCAACCATTTGTTAAACAGTTTGATGTCAAAAAAAATAAAGAAACAAGTTGCTGTCAAGCCAATAGTTTTTCTCTGTATGTCCAAGGTTAAATCAGCAAAATGATATCAAACCTGATTCTGCACACTCTGGTTTCTGCTTTAAAAGAACTGGCTGCAGTTGAGTTTTTTTGTTTTCTAAAAATGTACAATGAATCATGAACGGGAGAATGGGGTAACAAAGATCAAGGCATATTGAAAAAATCTTTATGGATACAGATTCCTCTTGCCGATCTTTTAACACATCGTAAGTAGAATAAAACAAAGGTTTTGCTGAAATTTTTCCACAAAAAAGTTTTACAGAAATCCACATTAAAATCCAGATGTCAATATATATATTTTATATATCCCTCTATCCCTCTGCACTGTGAATCAAATAGGGATTTTGCAACCATATAATGAAGCAGTCCAACAATTGTAAGACTAAGTAACCAGTCTGTGATGGTATTTTACACCAGCTGGTAAAATTTTAATCACAAAACTTGACAAGCACATAATTTAGATTTTCCTTTTCAGTAAAGAGTTTTATATCCCACCTATGCCTTTTTTTGTTATTTGCTGATGTCAGCTGTCTGAAGCAGGTTGCTGCTGTGGGACCGCTTCCCACTTCTTCTTTTTTACGGCTCTAATTGTTGCTCGGCCAAGCACTTCCTTCTATCCTGCCAAAGGTAAAGAGTTGCTCCCCACGTTAAAAGGTAAGGGCAGCAACCTTTCAAATGAGGAAAAAAGCCATCACTTCCCAGAAATTGATAAGGCCACTCTAATAGATGTGTGGCTGTCTGTCACGAAACTCTTTTAAAGGCTTTGGGTTTAACTATTCTACTCACAAATTCCAGATAAAATTGAATGCCTCAAAAGTTTTTACTCTTCCCTGCCTTCGGGCAATGATGTTGCTGCTGTTGAAAAAGAAATAAACCATCAAATTTATCGTTTGTTTGTTTGATGAACCAACTATATTGAATAGCCTTAATAGGATGTTTTGGTACCAAAAAGAAACTTTTTCTCCATATTGATGTGCAAACCAGTGCCTAAACTACAACTTGTGAGTTAGCTATGTAGCCAATTAGCTGCACTCACTATAATATATTAAGTTATTTTGATAACTTAATATATCTCACCATAATAAAAAAAATATTTTCAACTACCTACCTACCTAGCTTACCAGTGCTAACTGTAGTAAAACAGTGATGTCTGACTTTAGAACTCCAACCATAAAGGGGACGTGGACATCCCCCCTTCCATAAAGATGTCCCTCTTTAAAAATATATTTGTAAACACAATTTTATTTATTTTAGTTAATGTCATAAAATAAATAAGAATTTACCTATGCAGATTAATTGATAGATCATGAATCCCTTCTTACCCTCCTAAGCAGGTAAGGGGGGTAGGAATACTGGAGATTTTTTATAACCCTGATAATCAATGGATAATTATTTCAGCAGTGGAAGTAAATTTTGCTGTTCTATTTTTCTTCAAAGTAGTAGTATTTTTTTTTATTTAGAGCCAACTTATACTAGTTCCAGTTGAACTCATGTTTTGACAATAAGTGTAGCCTTGTGAGATTAATTATGCAGACAAGTGATTTGACTGCAACACATCTAAGAACTTAAATAATTTCAAAACATTTATAATAAATCTTGTTTTGTTTTCTCCTCTGCGGCGATAGCCGTCAGGTGACGAACGACGCGGCCCTCGTCCTCCCTCCATGGTGCGCTCCTTCACTATGCCCTCCTCTCAGAGGCCGCTGTCCGTTGCTTCAGTCACCTCTATCTCCTCTGACAACTCCCCGTCCAGGCCTGGATCTGATGGGTAATCCATTGTTTGCTATTTCTCCGGACGTAAATGATCATTAAATTTGACTTTTCTGTGTTTAGCAGATAATGGTTGTTTGTTAGATCTAACAACCACCTTGCATTGTACCAGTGCAATTTTTAGGTTTGTTCAACTTCTGTATTTTGCTAATAGTACTGAATGTTCATCATAAACAGGTGCAGCAGTTAAACTCAAAAAGAGAAGCTCATTTGTAGATTGATTACACTTGGTGAAATGTGTTTACAGATGTATTTTACTGCACTTTGGAAGCCCAAACTGCAGTTTGTCATAACATAATACAAAGCTAAAAAATGTCCTTTGAGACAGAAATCAACACAAACATGGAGAACTACTGGCTTGATTTTTGTCCAGGAGTCGGTCAGTGATTGCCTCCACACAGGATAAAACTTCTCAATTGTCACTCCTAAAAATGGTTACATATTATCCAGTGGCTGTTTGAGAACAATGGTGTCCTCATGGCAGTTGAATGGTTAAGAAACAAAAGGTCTCTCCTGAAGCTGGCACTAATATGCTGTATCCAAGCATATTAGTGGAAAATTGAGTAGAAGAAAAAAGTATGGCATATGCCAAGGAGGCACAGTAAAAGCAAGAGCAAAATGTGGACATTTCATAATACCACTGCTGTGCTATATCCTTCTGATGCAGTAATCCTTGCAAAAGGAGCTCCACCCATGTTCTGTGTGCAAACACTGTGCAGTACCTTTCATCAGACAAACATTTCTGTTTTAAAAATATTTTTTATACTATGAATTCTTTAACATATATGTTTCTGAACATCTGATTTTAGTGTTTTTGTGAGCTCATCACTTGTTGAGGAGTTTTGTTGATATTCTAATTTGCTCACCTGCCCTGGCTGTATGCTAACAGAATACAACATGCAGTCATTCACGATCACAATCTGTTTGGTCATTTTCTTTCCTTCAGCTTTGCCTTGGAGCCCCTTCTGCCAAAGAAGCTGCACACAAAGTCTCAGGACAAATTGGACCGAGACGAACAAGAAAGGGACCGCAAAGAGAGGAAGAAGGAGAAGAGGAACAGCAAGCACCAAGAGAGTTTCGATAAAGAACTCAAGACAGCAGAGATTCAGCTGCAACAACCAGAAGCTGTCATACTCTCAGAGACGGTAATGTTTATTATGTTTTCTTATGTGTATTTTTTCTGAGTTTGTTAATTTTCTATAATTTGACTCTTTTTTTTTTACATTTCCCAGAATTATTTAGTCATCCTTTCTCCCTCTATGATAAATGTACAGTTAAAAAATGGATTCTTAGCTGTATTTGTCTTTTTTTCTACCCTTTCCATCTCCTCTATTCACATTTCACCTCACCACTGCTCTGTCCATTACAGCAAAGAGGTGTGAATGTACTCTTTATGTCCAGAGCGGTTACTCCCAGGCTAACAGCACAGAGCTAAGAGAAGATAATGTAGCCTTTTTATGCCTAAAGGGTCAAGAACAGACCATTGATAAATGTTTGTATAGTTGCTTTATCGGAACTGATATTTAACGCAGTCATCAACATAGTTCATCCTGTTTGTGTACAAAATTACATGCTGCGTTTCCCAGTGTCTCCCTCATGGCCGGGTGTTTGAATTTCACCAATTATGAAGTTATTTGTTAATGTCGCCTGCAGTGCAGAGTAGCCCCAAGGACATTTCTTTTCATATTCAAATTCGAGCCACAATAAAGTCGGGAAAACGCGCTCATGCATGCAGATAATTATTAGTAACCACAAATAACACCCTCCAACCCAACAAGCACATTTATCTAAATGGGTTGTTCCTCTAGGATTACAAATAGTTGTTTTAATATGTGTGAGGAATGACACAACAACTCCAGGGGAGATGGGAAGCCACATTCCTGCAGTGATATTTCATCAGAGTCCAGGAAAATGTGCTTTAAGTGCTGCTTTATTGACCTGAATGAATTTGGTTCTTCAGTTTTTGTCGTGTTCTGTGTTTTTCTGTGTATTTATTTCTAGTTTCCTGTGTGTCTGAGTCTCTGTGTTGTCCTGTCTCCCCGTGATTAGTCCCCAGGTGTATCTCGTTCCCTGATTTCCTCTTGTGTATTTAGCGTCACCTGTGTGTGTCTGTGGTCGTCGGGTCCTACGTCAGTGTACGTCTTGTTCCGTACGTCTTGCTACGTCAGTGTACGTCTGGTTACGTCCGTTTACGTCAATGTACGTCCGTGTTCGTCCGTATTCACCTGTTGCTACCTGTTGTGAGCATTAGCCTTCCGCTCAGCAGTGCTGCCAGGTTTGTGGACTGTTTCCTGCATATTTATATTAAAACTCCTCATCACCGCACACCTGGGTCTACTGCGTTTGCCTCACCGCCACCAACACACCGCTTCATGACAGTTTTAGCGCTTAGTAAAGACTTAATCTTTTATTTTTCTCCACCTTTGACCTGACAGATCAGCCCCCTGCGGCCTCAAAGACCAAAAAGTCAAGTTCTCAACCAGATGGCTGGGGATCGCCGTCTTTCTGTCTCACCAGGACCTCCTTCTTCCACCACTTCCAACTCCTTACCTGGTCCCCCACCCATTGCACCGAGGAATAAATCCACCTTTAGCCTGAACGCTGTTTCAAGTAAGAGCAGTTTTCACTCTGTTCTTTTGATCTTCTCCGCGGTTTAAGCAGTACTTTCCCCCCCCCCTCACTTGTTTCTGAAAGCTATGTCTGTCAAGATAAGAATGAAAAAAGCTTTTGTCACTGTTTACAAAAATCCTGAAACTTTCTGTGGTTTTTAAATTCTGCATTACTAAGCTTACTTTCCTTGAAGAGCAAAGTCGAAGTTGCAAATACTGATCATAGACCAGAATGTAAAAATAATGGCAACAACTCAATATGCACAACAAATTAAAATAGTTATGTTAATATGACGCAAAATTCAAATAATTCATGCATAATATCAGAAATGTATTTACAACAACTTTAATAAGTTTAGAGGGTAAACACACACATCTCAGTGTAACTGTAGTTAAAGAAATTAATCAGAAATTATTTTATTGTTTGTGGTGAATTTAGTTTGTAGCTACTGGGCTGTGAAATTTTTATGTTTTGACTGTTAATTAAAACTTGTCCACATTTTGCTCTTACTCATTTGCTCCATTTTAACTCTTAAAGCTGCTGTCAAAATCCAACTACCGGTAACTGTCATTTAGTTGGATTTTGGTTGCAAAATATGATTTTTTTAATTTTTTTTTATTGCAATGCTTTACATGAAAAAAAGAATTTGATGTCCTTAAAGACGGTATCACTAATATCCCAATGTCTAAGCTTAGTTCAGCCTGAAATAAAATGAGTTTATAATTAAAACATGTTTTTTATCAGTGTGTGAGAAATTTAATTATAGAAAAAAAACTGTTTTATTAAAGAAAAAGAATTGGCTTTACTGACTGTTTTTTAGATGATTAGTTAGTTTTCGCAGAAATTAAGAACTGTTTTAGCTCTGTATTTTATAGGTTATTTAATTTTGGTGTATTCTAATGATGTGAACGTTTGAACGTGTGTGTGAATGGGTGGATGACTGATGGTGGTGTAAATCCCTTTGGAGTCTTCTCACTTGATGAAACTCTATACAAGTGCAAGACATTAATCATTTTTTTTGAATGCGTCATTAATATATTGTTGCCTTTAATTTAAAGAAATCTTTGTGTTTCACAGCTTCCAATTTGTGAACAAAGAATCTATATTTTGCATTAAGTCCACCTTAAATGTGATGGTGCTTGAAAACGTCCCTAACGTTAGTGTAACCTGGAACTAATTATTCTACACTAAGCACAGATTAATTAACACATAGTATTGTTAAAACCTCACATTTTGTGGACTCAGTATTCTGCATCTTGTTGTCGGGGGAGCTGGATGCATTGTAACACCCCAAGCAGTTGGTCTTAGTCTTTTGATGTCTTTTGGCTGAGAGCCCTGATCTTACAGAGACCCTCATGAATTTTGTTGACGAATGTTTGCTGATGTTGGCCTTTTGCTCACAGGTCTGGAGTTGAACGGCATGGGCTGCACTGACAAGGGGGAGACCCCTCCTCCTCTGCCGTTGAAAGGCAGCACAGGAGATTACGGCAACCTGCTAGATAATCAAGACTTGACAAGTCCCTCGACGCCTCCTCCGCCCCCACCGCATCAAAGAGTAGGTGTTTTAATTAGGGCCCAGTGTAACTCCCTGATGATGCATGGCACTTGGACTGAAACAAGCGTCCGATACTCACACTTGACATTTAGTTCAACCTCCGCCGTAATTCCTTTATCCTCCACCCCACCGTTCATCTGTTCTTACATGTCCACATGCAGGTTTTCGCAGTTTAATTTAGGGGTTTTTCCTCAGGTTTTCTGCAATTTGTGCCACAGAAGAGTATAGGCATCAGTCAGTTAGCTGCTTGTCTGTCCTGCCGTTATTTATGCTGGTCCTGCCAGAAGGCCTGGTGCTCAGCCGTGATTGATTGGATGATTACTTTACCTCTCCCATTCATCAGAAGCTCTCCAGCTGTTAATCAGTGACTCATCTCTCCACACTTGCTGACTTCTACTCAAGCCGTCTTCTCGCCTGGCCTGGCATGGACTGGCTGTTAACTAATCTTATTTATCCAGTGTCACGGCCTGTGGACAGGTTGTAAAACTGAGCACTGGCACACAATGTGGCAGAAGACTGACACTAACGCAGCGAGAGCACATGTTCTGAGAGGTTAGTGACTGCCCTTCTTCATTTCCAGGCTTTTATGGAGGGAGAGGTGTGGCTATCGAGGAGTATCACTCCTCATCTGTTGTTAAAGGCAACAGACCTGCTTAACCAGCTGAGACATTTTCTATTTAGACTGAATTTAAAAAAAAATACCTTCAACATATCTAATATATTCGGAACAAAATCCACTCCTGTAAATAATTTTTTGCTCTTTATTCAGTTGTAGGACGTACAGCAACCAACTAATTGGCTTTTGCAGTTACAGCAATACACTTGCCTAAAAAATTCTGCAGAAATATATTTTTTTTATTATTACTTTTGTCATTATCCCAATAAAAACACCACACAATATCATAATATGTAGATGTGAGACTTTGCTAGAGCAGGAACAGGGAACCTAATCAGAGTTGAGGGGAAGATGGCTGCAGGGCCCAGATGCTTGAATGGGTTGGTTTTGACCTAAATAGATTCAGTAATTAGAATATCTCAAAGTCCAGATATAAATCCAGCTTAAACTATGTGGTGATGAGTAAAGCACATTGAGACATACCCCAAAAGACTCCACCAATAAGTATTGACACAGGACTTCTGAATATAAATACATTAAACGCTTCAAAAAATTGAAAACTTTCGAAAACTCTGCTTTTGTTTGGTTTGTTACATAAAATCCAAATAAATTCCAAGAAAGTTTGTTGTATCTTGTCCAGGTCGAATTATGAAGTGGGATTAAATTTTAGCCTTTCAAATCTAATGTATGTCTTAAGTTATTACTATGGCGCATTCATGTGTCAGCACAAATCAAAAACTAACTCTAACAGCTTAGGTCTGATGACATGTGTCAGAACATGCTCTACAACTTGTCAATCTGCTGCAAATCAACAGTAGTGTCTTGGGACCCCGGTAGTGTTATGTACTGTAATCTCTCCACAAGAAAGCAGCCGCTCCCAGCTGCATTCTTGTCTCTTCACACAGTCTGACACAACAACCCAGCTGCTAACTTCTTTTTTTCTGCTCGGAGTCACAGAACACTTTAACTTTTTTTAGTCAGTCTTTTTTCCAGGTGCTGAACAAAACAGTTTAGTTTAGTCTTAATTGTCTGCGTTACCTTATTTCTTTTGGTATTTAAATGAATCGAGCCTTACATTTGAACCTTTTTGCTGGTTTTTAGGTTATTTAATTCTAAATATCTAAGTCTTTTATTTATAAAATTTATCAAAGTTCACATAACATGAAAATTTGAATAGGTTGGCAGTAGCACATCCAGAAAGATAATTCTTTTCATCAGTACTTTGCCATTTTAATGAGTTATGAAGCTAACTTCATGTAAAATTCTATTGTATGTTTATTACAATAATTGTTGTTCTTATCAACTTTTGAGACATTTAACTAAAACAATACCGACTGATTATCCATCCATCCATCCATTGTCTATACACCCTTGTCCCTAATGGGGTCGGGAGGGTTGCTGATGCCTATTCCCAGCTGCGTTCCGGACAAGAGGCGGGGTTCACCCTGGACAGGTCACCAGTCTGTCGCAGAAACTGAAGAGTTGATCTCATGAAACACTTTATGTTTCCATTGCCCAGTGTGGGGATGGAACCCACGACCTTGGTTTTACGAGTACCACGCTCCAACCAACTGAGCTAACCAGTCACACACCGACTGATTAATCTGATCAAATAAAAATAACTTCAGCAACCACCTTCTTGTAGATAATCTTTGGACTCTTAAAACCATACATCCTACCACAAACCATAAGCAAATTAAGTTTTGTGTTGTAAGTGAGATCAAAGTGTGTTTAACACAAATATAAAAATATAAAATTGGGACAGTGAGGGAAAACTGACTGGTTTTTGTACTATAAAAGGTTGGGCACAAACCAATCAAAACTGCAAACATATTTCTTACAAACATATATCGGCTCATACGGGGCAGGATGATCCTGTCAGAAGGATGTTGTATATTGACCATACATCAATTCCTATCTGCCAGTGGGATTGTTAGTGCCAACTGCTGCTGTTGGCACCTACTAAGAGAGCATTACATATGCCAGGTTTTCTGCAATACAAGGACATTTCACTCCAACTAAACATCATTTTTATACAACATTTTTATTTACACGTATTGACATAACATTAACTCCTACTTGCTAGAAAGTTTGCTACAGTCCACACATCATGTCGTAACCACCTGGGAGGAGATAAATTGCAGACCAGATGTCATTTAATATCCACCAAGGTCACATTTGCCATCAATCATGCAGCATCTTTTATTGCTAGTAGTATCCTTTTAACTGTACGACTTCATACCCACGAGGAGGACATTTCATGATAACTATATGTAAGTTTGTCAGTATGAACTGACCATATGTCAGGTCATATCCAGGGGGATATTTTGCACCAACCATTTGATAATTCCTACCTGCTTGAGAGATATTTCCTACAAATCACTTTTCAATTCATTCCCTCCAGGGAGACATTTGGTTCTAATTGTGTAACAGTTTGCATCACCAGCAGGATGTATCCTTTTGTCCTTGCATCATTTCATACCACCAGGGGACATTTTATACCAACGACATACCAGTACAGACTGGTGCTATAAACCATGGGTGTCAACCGTGTGTGTCTCCACTTTAGCACACCTGAATCAAATAATTAGGTAATTTGCAAGACTCTAGATAACTTGACTGAGGAGGCGCTTCAGCCATTTGGATCATGTGTGATGGACCCGTGCTATAGACCATGGGTGTCCAGATCCAGTCCTCTAGAACTCGTGTCCTGCCAGTTTTAGATGTGTCGTTGCTACAATACAGCTGATGATGCAAGTTGCCTCCAGTTCTGATGATAAACCATCATTCAATTCAGGTGTGACGAAGTAGAAAAAAAAGACTAAAACCTGCATGAAACCGGTCCTTAAGGATTGACTTTAGACAAAGCCACTGTTTATCAACCTTACTTTGAAAAACCTGCCGTCTGGATGTTTCATACCGACCTCTTGTCACTTCCTCCCCACCAGAGGATGATTTGTACCGGCCATACATCACTATGTAGTCATCAGAGGACGTTTTGTACCAACAACGTGAGAGTTTGCGGCCTTCAAGAGGACCTTTGAATTTGACCTTGCATCAGTTCATATCTACTAGAGAGAAGTTTTGTACTAATCATACATCAGTCTGTGCCTGCCAGGGAACATTTTGTACCAACCACAAGTCACTTCATACCTACTAGAAACATTTGGTACCGACTGTATATCAGTTTGCACATGCCAGAGGGATGTTTTGTAAAAACTGTACATCAGTGCCACTCCACCAGAGAAGTGTCTAACATTATCATTTTCCACTCCAATAAGTCATGTCTAGAAGCATATCCAAGACACTCCACAGGCCCAACTGAATATCAAAACCAATATAAAATGAACCAGTGACTAAAAATAGGTTTATATGTAAAGTTTAAGCATTTTGCTAATTTTTTATATCCCTATTATTCACGAAAATATTTTAAGTAAAGGGTAAATTAAACTGACATGGGATGGTTTAAGTAAGTTGAAAATGAAGTATGAAATGGAATAAATGATAACTTATGTGTAGGAAATGCGGATACAGAATAGCAAAGGGGTACATTGGCTTGGAATCATCAACCTGTCATTTCTCTCTGCATTAAAATATTTCTGAATTAAATTGTTTTGACATGAGAAAAAAATAATTTCGGGGTTTATTTTCTTTTGTTTTGCAGCACATTCCACCTCCTCTTCCTAGCAAGACACCCCCTCCTCCTCCTCCCAAGACCACCAGGAAACAGGCCTCCATCGATTCAGGAATCGTACAGTAAACAAAGACACTGACAGAAAGACCAAACAGCACACTGACAACAAAACAAAAACATCAACAGTAAAACGCTCCCACGGAAAAAGAGAAAGGAAAAAAAAAGGTTGTTTTCCCCCACACATCCCTCGCTCCCCATCCCAGCTTGACAAGATGAATACCTCACCTCCGCCCGCCCCCTCTTATCGTCCTTAAGACTCTCCTTTAGTCTTTCTGTCTCCTGTTTGATGCCGTCTCCAGCAGGGAGCGTGTTTCACAGATGAATAGTCACTGAACTTGTAGATGCAGTCTAGAACCGCCACTTTGCGCTTTTTTTTATCATGACGTGAGATTGTGCTCAGACAAGATAAGCTGGGACCAGCAGCTTCTCAACACTGACCCACTCTCAATTGAATGAGAGCAAAACGTTCATTAAAGCATTATTCTTGTCTCTTTGATATTCCCCCACTATGTACAGAGGTATGTATATATTATGTTATTTTATTTTATTTCAGGTCTCTTTGTATGTGATTTGATCATGAAATTTTTTTTGTATTAACGCATCACTAGATTAGTGCCATTTATATGAAACAAAAAAGGGCCTGTAGGTTTGGATTGACAGAGATTTTGAAGAACCTATCAGAAATTTTATTGGTAAAATATCTGGAGTGCACATCCTGCTAATTCTTATTCCATATATTCCAGCATCATTGTTTAGACCATGTTCCTGATTGCTGTAACCTTGGATTTCAATAACTTTGACTGTTTCCAGTTCACTACTGACATGACTTCTGAATAAACTTTCAAATCTATGTATTTTTAAAAAAGAGAAATGTCTTCCTCATTATCTCTGCCTATGTGAAGAGATGCCAGAAATAGATCTTTGCACTTTCTGGAAGTAAAAAAAAAAAAAGAAGTAGCAGAACAACCTGACAATCTTTATATGCTCTCTCACTTTAACTGAACACTGAGTGGTAAATCTTTCTGCTTCCTTGACTGACAGCTATCACAGCAGTTTCTGCATCAAACATGCATGAGCTCTGTTTTCAGAAAAATGTTACTCGAGTGAAAGTGGAGTTTCCACGTAGCTGGTAAAGCTTGAATCTTAAATTTGCTTCACCTTGAAAAATAATGGAGGAGTGTCTTTGCTACACCAAAGTTTTCTTTTTTATTATTAATGCTTTTCAGTACTAAAAATCTCATTCAAAGCTACTATTGAAGGTTAGGTAAAAAATGTTTTTTAAAGCTTTTCTTTCATTTTTCTTTTACATAACACAGCATACAAGTCAGTCTCTCTTCATGCCATATTTAAGGTGAATTCATGCATAATTTGGGTGGACCCCCATAGGATATCCTGAGCTTAATAAACATAACAATACCACATATTTGTGCAATGAGAAGTAGTTTATTAATATTCGTATTTTTCTGAATTGATGTAATCTTTCTTCAACAATTATTTTACGAAGGTGAGTATAAAGAAAATCAGAATCCAAATCAGGATGAAATGTTTTAAGTTCTACATCACCTAAGGCCTTTTACTAAAGACGGCACCAGGATCTCCTGCAGCTTCATCATCCTGACTGTCATGACAACATGCTCTTTGAACGTTTATCAGTCAAGTCAGACGACATGATGAGAACCAGCACTTCTGGAGTTTTTTGTTCCATTTGTGGCTGGAAGCTGCTGTAAAATTGCTCTCTTGTGCCATCTTTATCTGAACCACCTTTGTAGATTTGGTAAATGCATATTTGGGTCTTATTTTCTGTGTCACAAAACCAGCTGGTGGGACCTTTTTTGAAGTACTTGCCCCAAGTTGCTCCTACTCTCCTACTCTTGTATTCGGCTGACACTTTTTGAGTGGGTGTCTGCCTGAGGGGAAGAAATGCTCCGAATGTAGCATCTGTTATTTGGAGGTGTTTTTATCTCCAGAAGATGTGGCTTTTTGTCCTAATTAGAAACACTGAGCGACACTTTTTCCCCTCTGGTTTTCTTTTTTCTGGAAGGAAGCTGTCATACAAGACCACTTGTAGCTCATAGTCTTTGTGAGTGCATTTTGTCAGGTAGTAAAATGCCTCATTATTGGTAGTTGGTAGTTCACTCTGATCAAAATGCACAGCCATGTGTAGTTTTTACAAATATAAATAAAAAAAACTTTTTTCTAAATTCCTTTACACCAATTACTAAGAGCAATAAATAAACAGCAAATCAATTCTCTTTGTGTAGCTCAGGAGAAAAATGTAATCATATTATTCTACACTTTACTGAATATAAGTTACAGTTTCATGCATCTCAACACTATGTAATACAGACCTTGCTGCTTATCCTTGTACCCAAGGAGTTGGTGGGACTTCATGACATGGTCATGGTGGTTTCGTCCATTTTGAAAGTGCTGGAAGAAAATGAGCCAAACCCAAGTGAAGATGTGACATCTTTCTGCATTATCTGGCTGATTGAACAGAGACTCCTGCTCTATTCTAGTGCTAAAACGCCATTAGATATAATCTGCCGACTGAAGCTCTAACTGGGGATGTACATTTTCTTTGAAAAGGTGAGTTTCATGTTTTGTTTTTTCATTTAAAAAATTTCATTTTAAATTTAGCTAGATAATGATGGCTGTAAATTAATTTTAATAACTGGGTTGTTTCGGAAATGCAAAATGAAATCTTACATCTGACATCTCATTCCCTTGCTGTTAAGATAGCATTATTTCGAATCCACTTATGACTTTTCAAAATGAAAATCTGATACTGTCATTTACTCATAGTGTCTCATTTGAGAGGGATAGATGTATGGTTAAATATCACTTTGTAAGACATTAAGAATGTTAAATGCCAGTGATTTTCTGAACGTTTGTGTATTACTTAAGCTATAAGAGATGTTCCCATTTCATATTTTTTGACATAACCCAAGTTAAGTATTTAAGTAATATATTCTACAAATTGTTCAATTTAAAATTTTTAAGAGGGCAAATGCTTTTCCACAGTTCTGTGTTCGGAATTTGATGGAAATGATATTAAAAAGGAGCTGGGTGAAAGCAAAAGAAAAGCCCGAGGTAAGAAATATAAATGTTAAAAAGTTCATAGAATCCCTTAGAATATATGCTTAATTTTATAAATCTATGTTAAAGATAATTAGAAATTAAAGTGTTAAGTTTTACAATAATAAATTGCAAAATGTGAACAAAAAGTTTGTTTTTTGGGGGGGTTGAGGGGGAGGTTCTAACTACAGATGAGAACATCACAATTTTCCTGGTGACAAAGATGGACATTAACTAAATGTGTAAATCTGATTCAAATATTTGTAAGTACGGATTATTTGTACTCTGGATTATTCTTTCTGTTTTGAAAAAGTTGGTTGGTAGACTTTTCAACTGTGGCAGGTGATGGTTAAATATATTTTTTATTGTTTTTTTATTATGTCACTGTGGGGTCAGAAGGGTCACGGTGGACGATTTTCAGAGCTTCATTACATCCACAGTCATTTAAAGTTGTAGAACAATAAAAGTTGAAGCCCAGAGGCGCCCAATCCTGCTTTTTAAACTACCTTATTGCATTTCAGCTATGTGTCCAGTCACTCCAATCTCTTTGAGAGGGAAATAAAAAGTTTCATCAGTGTTATAATTCACTTATCAAGAATCCCCAGCACATTCCCCGTATCTGGCTTTGCAATTGAAAAGGGATAAGGAGTGAAGCATTTCACCAGTGGTAATATTACATGGTTAACTGGCACCTTTTTCAATAGGCTCTCTGTGATTTGTGCTCAGCCATTATGCTTTAGCCTCTCTCGCTCCTTAAAAGTGGAGGCGAAAGGGAAATAGCCAACTTAATTGAGAGGATTTCTAGACACTTTGCTGGGGGACGGGGGGTGAGAGGGGCTCCTTCTCTTCAGCAAAAACGTATTTACAACGGACTCCATCCTCATCTCATTTGTCATTTCAGCCGGGGATATTGTGTGTGTATTTCCTTTCCCATCCTTCATGACACACTTTCATTTGCTGAGCGGCAGCAAGTGCGCGCGCTTCTCTTTAAATGTCTCTATCGCATAATAAAAGAGGACAACATTTCCATATATCAGCGCACCTGTCTGCTGTGTATTCATGGCTTTTTCCTCCCAAATGGAGTCTAGCTACAGACTCTTGTAATGCACTTTGTTAGCAGTTGCTTTTAAACTTTTCGATCCGGCAGACACTTTCAGGATGTACAGTGACGGCAGAAAAGAATCACTCCGCACGTTCTTTCAATTCTCAGGCTTGTCCTACATTTGTGTGAAGCCCATGTAATTTAATGCTTTGTGGATGTAACTATTACTGCAGTGACAAGTGGTTTTGTGTGTCTGCCAGTTTTGCACGTCTACACACTGAAATCTTTGCCTGCTCGTCTTTACAAAATCGCTCCAATTCAACCAGAAATGTTTGCTGAGAATGTGTGAACGTTAGTTTTTAATTCTTGCCACTGATTCTGGATTCGATTTAGGTCAAATTCAGAATCATCATAAATATGTGCATATTACAGCACATGAATATGGATCCATGTAAACCACTCAGTTGTCGCTCTGGGTGCACATTTAGAGTTGTCATCCCTCTGGAAGGTAAACCTTCATCTTACTCTCAAGTGTTTTGCCTCCTCTTAACAGATTTTCTTCCAAATCCCCCCTTTGTTTAGCTCCATCTACCTTCCCATTAAGTCTGACCAGCGCCATCTGCTGGGAAAGAAAATAATCCCCCACAGCATGATGCTGCCACTACTGTCACTTCTCGAATGATGGGGTTGGGATATTGTGTTATAAGCAAATTCTACTTTAAACTTTGTCATGGATAACCCACTCATAAGCATGAAAGAACCTTAAATTTAGTCCATGTTTGAAAATGTTGTCATTCAATACATCAGTCTGTGCAGGAAAACGCTGGCATTCCTGCCTTTTGTGACCAAT
Source organism: Gambusia affinis (assembly GCF_019740435.1). Taxonomy (NCBI): domain Eukaryota; kingdom Metazoa; phylum Chordata; class Actinopteri; order Cyprinodontiformes; family Poeciliidae; genus Gambusia; species Gambusia affinis. The sequence goes on from NC_057887.1 coordinate 14,583,555, forward strand.
ATCACTGGACCAATTGGTGTTGTCGTACAGTGGTGAAGAGCTTTATGTAGCTGTCACAGATAGTGTGTTACAGAAACTACAAAAGCCGTGTCTGTCGCAGCAGAGTTGTCAGGAAGTGCCTCAATAAACTGACTGAATGAATTGTGTTCAGTGACGGAGTCAACATGACAAGTGGTTGAGAAGTAAATCTTCTGTCGTCTCGCTGTGAATGCTTCTCCACCTTGCATCTGTACGACTTTTATTCAGTTGAAGTTGAAACTTGGAAACATAAATGGGAGATCCAACCGTAAGCCGGACTGCTGGTGGTCTGCAGGTCTGTTTCCTGGCTCGGAGGATTTCAAATATAAATGCTTTGGATTTCTGAACTGTTGGTTGCACCAACAGTTTTGTTTTTAAAATACTTTTGTAAAAGCCTTTGAAAGAAATACAACTCATTGCACCTGGTAAATTAAACTTCTTATTTATATAAAATGAACATTTAGAAATGTCAAGAACAATGCTAAAGCTCTGATGTGCTTTAATTCTACGTGTTCAAAAATCCTGAAGGAAATGAGACAGAGGCACAGAACAAAACAATGTCATTAAACAAATAACCTCTTTAGATGAGTGTATCCTTCCAGGGTTCATTTTTATTTTCTAGCTCTGATATTGAACATTGTGTCCCTTGTCATGTGGTCTCAGCAAACAGAGGGATCTTTTGTCATTTCTGTTTGACTCAGTCTCTCTAGATCAGTGGTTCTTAATCGGGGTTCGATCGAACCCTAGGGATTTGGTGAGTCGGTCTCATGTGTTTGGCGGAGTCTCCGCCAAACACATGAGACACCCGACTCATTATGTAAATTTGTGATGACACGCCCCGCTTGGCCATCTCGAGTCGAGATCGTCCAGAGTTCTGCATTCTATCCTGCTTCCTTCTTTTCTGTTGCTTTCACAAGTTTTCTACCAGATTTGGGTCCTGGGTCTTTTTTGTCACAGTACTAGTTTAAACTTCACAATTATATCCCTCTGTAGATATAGGCAGGTTTAGCCCAATAGGTCATGTTTTTGTTGAACATTAGCATACATCTGTCTCACTTGGATGGGATATCCTCTCAGTTCTTGTCATTTTGCAGATTAAGGTCATATTCCTGTCCAAGGGGACTTCTTGTTATAACCTGGAATATTCCAGCCTGAGATTATCTTTTAATTGCAGAGACTCTTTACAGATCTTTCCTAGGGGTGCCATTAGCTTTTGAAGGGATTGGAAAAATAACCAGAATGTACAGACATGGGACTAACCTTTATCTGAGCCCTTTAACGCAACTTCTCTGCACTTCTTCAAACTTTTCAGACTCCTGCCTATTGCTTTCTTTTTTCTGACCAAAACTGGGTGTCACATTCAGCTCCTAAAATCAAAGAAAGTTGCCACCACCTGATGACATTTTTGGAGAATTAGATTCGAAGTTTATCCTCGTGTCTGTTTAAAGCTCTGGTTTAGTTTATGGGGGGTTTTTTAAAGAGAAAGAAAGCAAGAGAGAGATGGGAAGCCAAGTGGTGTTGATCTATATTAGCTGAGGCTATTATAAAGCTCAGGGCTTTCCCAGGCAGTCTGACGGATGTGTTGCTAGGAAACTCACCTAGAGATCGGGGGGTGGAGAAGTGGTTTGATGAGAGGGCAGAATTCCCAGCTTGTTGGAGCTTTACATGAAAATAACTAAAAGCTAGCAACATTTTGGCTCAGTGGAGGAGTATTGATCCTAACTTGTTTAATTACATCTATGTAATTAGGTCTCATGTCTATAGTTTCCTCATGTCTGTATTTTATGTATTCCTTTTGTTGTGTGTTTTTTTTTTTTTTTTTTTTTTTTTTTTTCTTGAATTGCTCTAATATAATGATTAAGGACCAAAAGCTCCATTGCATTTTTAACGCACATTTATTTGCAATAATACGTGACAGGATTGGTATCGACAACAGCGTAATAGTTTAGGAAAATTAAACCCTCCACATTCGGATAGTGAACTTCATGACAGACACATTTTTCACTTGTTTCATCGTTCCTTTAAATTCTGACGCTTCTCTATTTCTCGACTCCTGTGAGATTAAAATCAATACACTGATCATATTCTGGGTTTTGATATATTTTACCGCCCAGAAAGCTGCACAGTTTGGCCTGATGGATGTGCTTCGATTTATTGTGCAACGACGTGCCTGTCACCTCTGAGACGATGCTGCCCTCCCCTGGAGAGTGCGGTCACTGCGGCCTTGTCTTTCACATCGCATTTGATGGTGCAACATAAAACTCCGTGATTTTGGCTCCTTGCTGACCAGCAGCAGCAACATTAAGATGCCCTGCAAGGATGTAATCAGGAGCAGAGGTGTAAATCTACCAGGCAGAGGGGTAAATTGGGTTAATGCAACCTGCAGCAGTTAGGCAGGAGTCCCAGCTGCTTGTACTTCAGTCTCGGTTAGTACGCTTTTTCAGGACTAGCAGCCTGACGCCTTCAAGCAGACAGGTTGTCAGGGCAAAACTGTAATTGGTCAAAGGGGAAAACACAGAAAGAAGCATCTAATTGTTAAGACCCACTTTCTCTGGGTTTCACTGTGCAGGTAGAAACCTTTCTTCAGGCGCTTTTCCACATGCAATGTTGGTATTTATGTTGCTGCTTCAAAAGGTCTTAAGGCAAACTTCATCTCCTAGACAAAAAATACTTTTAAGAAAAGAATTTATTCTTTACATGTAAGGTTTATATGGAACAGAACAACAAAGTAGGACATAGTTCTGATGAGGGGAAAAAAAGAATGCAAGGTTTTTAAAATGTTTTATTATACAACATATTAATCACATATTAGTTTTCAGACCTATTTACTTTTATACCCCTAAAGAATAAATAATCACCCACCTCAACCAGGCTTGTTCAACTCCTGTCCTGCTACTGAGTTAAATGGCTGAATTATCTCTTTGGCGAAACATTAAGTTCTGTGGGTACGCTCATGTAACACAGATGATCTTGGCCAAGAGGCCAAAGGTCACAAAGAGTTTTAGTAACTGGAATGATACATGATGAACAGTGAGGAAATTATGGACTGCATAGCTACATTTCAGTCAAAAAATACTTTAGACTTTGCTAAAGGAGCTAGCCACTTGCAACAATTTCATGGAAGGTTGAGTGGAAGAAAAACCCATGGTAGAAAATGGTCAACAAGCAACAGGAATAAATCATTTCCACCCTGAGAAGATTGTGCTTCATAGTTTATTCAAGGGTTCTACGGAAAATTCATAAGACATTAACTCTGGCTGAAGTTAGCTCTTCAGGAGCCATGGATGTATCCAGGGCATCTGCTGTGAAGAAAAATGAGGTGCCAATTTAATTTTTCAGCAGGTTTGGGATCCTTCCCACACTGTCTTCCTGTTTGTTTTCTAGGAAGGACAATGGATGAACATGAAGTCTTTTCTGATGAAGCGTGCTCCATAAACACATCGCCGGTTCCTGCAGGGATGGCGGCGAGGTGCCAGCGATTTTCCCAGTCGTTTTCACTCTCCTGTTTAATTTAAAGCTATTACTCACCTCATGAACTCCTTTAAAGAGCTGAAGACAAAGTGCAAAGCTCAGCTGGAGTTTCTAATGTTTTATGTAGTGGGTTTGTCTTTGCCAATTTTAGGAATGACAACCATTGAGTTCAGAAATAAAGAATTCACAAAAGCCAAACCACAGCAGATTCAAGGCCGGTACAAGAGGAATGTAAATTGTGTGAACAGTCAGCGAAAGCAGTTCTTATTTCTGCATGTAGTTTAATAGTCTTAGGTTGTGTTCTGCATTAAGAATTAAACTGCAGTCCTCTATTCTACTTTATTCCTCCACTGGAGGGAGACAGTGAGCAGAACAAGCCTCTGGCCACTGGAATAATTTGTTTACACAGGCAAAATTAATGACTTTATCTCACCCTCTCCTGATTTTTAATGGCCTTGAGTACATCTAATAGTCCTGTAATTACTTTAAAGCAGTAAACTGTTTGCAGATGTCAAAGTCATACAGCCACACAGTTAAAGCTGAAGCAGTCTGCAGAAAACAAGCCTTATTAACCCAGAGGGCCTTTGTTTATACCAGTGGGAGTTGAGCTCCAATCCTAGTCGTAAAATCCGCTGATACATATAAAACAGAGCAGTGACAGTGCAGCATTTATCCTATCATATACAATAGAGATCTCACATATTTTCAGGCTGAGGGGGGCTTTGATGGCTCTGCATGGCTTTCTGACCTCTCCGTATTTGATTTGATCTCATAAGCAAAAGCTTACGTCACCTGAAAGAGCGTTAGAAAGAGGATCCATGTCAGAGCGTAAGATAAGCACAAAGAAAATGTAGGGACTGACTCAGCCAACCCCCACTTACCTGAATCTTTTACAACAGCAGTGTCTGACTTAAGGACAGGTGTCCCGCAGGTTTTAGATGAGTCCTTTCTCCAGGCTCGACGGGTCACCTATTCCTACAGTGGCCTCAAACTTTTAGAATTTCATATGTTAAACCAACACAAAGTAGTGCATAACTCTAAAGTGGTAAAATATATATATATATATATAAACAAATGTAAACTGATGTATAATTTATATTGAATCCATTTGAATCAAGAATCACTTTTCCCTGCAGTTACAGCAGTCGCTCTTTTTAGATCTATCTAAAGGCAGAAATCTTTGTTCATTGTTATTTATGAAAACTTCTTAAACTCTAAGCCTAAGGCTTGTTAATGCTCAATTTCATTAATGTATTTCTTCTCGGCACTCTTCCATAAAGGACCTGTTGATGGATTCAGCTACCTGAACTGTGGCTCTCTGCAGCTCCTCCAGAGGTACCATCAGCACTCTTAACAGCTTCGCTTACTGATGTGCTCCTTTCCCGGCGTGATGAACAGCGGAGCTCCCCAGTGAGACAGTCATTCAACTCTACAGAGGTAATGAGTCATTCATTTGATTCAGGTGTGTTGAAGAAGGGATGAATCAAAAAGCTGAAGTAACTTTTGAAGACTGGACTTGGGCAAAGAAGCAGCACTCCAAGCTAGATGAAGTGAGTGAGGGTCAGAGGGTGTAGATGAGCAGCATGTCCCTCAAAAAGGAGCCAATAGAGGGGGCCCTTTCCCACAGACAGATAAAAGGTTCTGATGATTAGCTGCTTTCACACTCCCATAATTCACTCTGTTCTTGTAATAGTGAAAAGGGGTTGAAATGTGATACAATGACACCCATTACAGTAAGAAATCATAGAAAGACAAAGAGCCCTATTTTCATGAAAACAAGGTACTTACTTGAGCTGTTTCTGAGCCAGATGTACAGTCAGGAGTAATCCCCAATGCTGGGTGTTAGACACCTACAAGGTTATGTTTCTTTCATCTTGGGGTTAAATGCCACATCCATCCCCCTCCCTGTAGTCCGTTACATTCTGCTGCCATGCACAACTCTCGGTCGGGACAACACCTTGGAGCCAAACGATTACATCAAGGTCATGGAGAGGAGGAATGTTCCCCCGATTAGTGTGTGGGTAGTCCAGCCGCATCCTGCAGGGCAGAGCCCACCACTCGCTAGGATGACTGCAGACTCAATATGTTTTTTGGGGGTTGATAATATAAACTTAAATATGATCCATACAGACGGTAAACATTTATTAAACTCTATAGAGTTATTGTTATGTTAAATTTAAATGCAGAATCATTTATTAAATCTCAGCCATTTCTGCTGCAGATGGTGTCACTGTTCATCAGAAGAGAAAAATGGCTGTTTTGCTTGAGTTTGCTTTCAGATTTGACAGTTTTGAAGAACAAAGAGCTACAAATAATCAAACTGGTGTGGCAGCAGTGAACTGAATTCTCTCTCAGTCAATCAGAACTAGTTGCTTGCTGAGGAGAACAATGTTTGATGCAACAAGACTTTTATTCCATTGGCTGCTCAATAACAAAAGCTTCTTATTGTTAAAAATAATCTTGAATGAGCTGACACTGAAGTAGACCTGTATTATTCTTGTATGTCTCTTGGTTCATATATTATGGCCTAACTCAATGAATTAAATGATTAAATGAGTTAAATTAAATGAATGAATGAATTAAATGAGTCTCCAGCATAATTCTGTTTATCACATGTGAAGTTAATATACTGAAATTGTAGTTCAGTAGGTGAACCAGTTTAAGGCAAACAAATGATGCATCATTTGTATAAAAAATATGTTTTCATACACCTGACCTGGTGACTATTATCTGTTGGTTTGGGGGCCCTGAGTAACTGCTTAGTTTGCTTATGCCTTTGCCTGGCTTCTCCTGAACAAACCAGCTCATTCTTGTATTGCTGATTGCTGCATATAAATTAATGGCTTGTTATAGCAAAATGTTTTTGATATGAAATTACTGTGCCTAATTTTATGGTATATGTTTCAATGACTGGTGTCGCTTCAGTGGAGAGGGAGAAAAAAACATAAAATCAGTGTTAAAATTAAAAGCTCTTTATTACTCAAGGTCAATTTAATGCCATTCAGACCAAGCAGTTTCTTTTTCAGATGATTTGGTCTAACGATAACAACTTCTGTCTTGTCAGAACGTAAAAGCAGAAATTTTAGTGTCATCCAGGTTCCTGCCTGGAATCTACCTGCCTGATTGGATTCATCTCGATTTATGGATAGATATATCCTGGTGGAAAATATTTGTCTGTACAAAAAGTCGTATAGGTCGTTCCTCTTCAGACTTAAAAAAAAAAGTTTTATCAAAAATTGACCTAAACTGAAAAGGCACCAAATCCGAAGTTAACCACCTGAAGATTTGTAGCTGTTGGATCTTCCTTGAGGGGTCAGGGTGAAGGAGTGTTCTGCTCTGTTGACATTAAACCTAAGGAGCCTGTCAGATGTTTGTTGTAAACAAATTTCCCCAAAGATAAAGAGACGCTCCACATACCCAACACAAGCACATTTGTTTGGATCTAACATGGTTAGTCTGATACTTGAGCTTTAAAAGAATGACATGGATACATGACCCTAGCCTCAAACTTGTGTTTTGTTTATTTGTTTTTTTTTAAAAAGAGAAAATCTGTGCATACATCTTTAGTAGTTCACTTGAACCTCCCAAGAAAAGGTGTAAGTATTAATTTATTAAAGGTATTTTTTGTTGTTTATATATCTTCCCTAGAAGGAAGGTCTCTTAATGTTGCATTCATAAGCAACCATGGAAAAAAATCAACTTGCTGGTCAATTTTTTTTTTTTTTTTAAAGCTGAAGGTTCATGGAAACCAGAAACGGTTCCTGCATGAACGGCACTCTGGGTGGGCCCCTGTTTCTGCCATTCCACAAAACCCAAACACAACACCCACTGCTTATGGCAAACAGATTCTGCAGAAAACAAAAACTTTACTAATTTAGTTATCAGAACTAATAAACTGACATGATGTTGCTGGTTTTAATCCCTGCTCTGTCTGTCAGTCACTGTGTCCTTGGGCAATAAAATTAACCCTCCCTGCCTGCTGGTGGTGGTCAGAGGGTCCAGTGGCACTGGTGCAGAGAAGCCTCACCTCTGTCAGTTTGCCCCAGGGCAGCTGCGGCTGCCGTATAGCTAACATGTGTGAAAGGGGCCTCTGGACTTGATAAAGCACTACAGAAGTGCAGACCATTTATCTGTTCATCATAAAATAATCTATAGCTGTTATAAGCACCAATATGCATATCTTTTACACTACTTTGTTGTCATACACAGTTTGTGTGTGTGTGTGAGAGAAAGAGAGAGAAAAAAAGACTAAATAAGCTTTAAGCTTTCGAGAGTCTTTTTCTTTGAATATTTGTGTAACTGTTGCAACCTGTCCCTATGTGAATTCAAGGTTATTTCTGACCTTGAAGGTGCCTCCAAGCAGCAGATAACTGGGCATGTATTTTTTTTAATGAGCACTCAAGAGAATAAAATAGCAGTGCTTCTTCTATTTTTCACCTCTAACATAATCTTTGATATTGATGACATGACTCCTGTGCACAGGACAAGCACTTGTCTGAATCCAAGCTTCTGATTTAGCATTAAATTAAAGGGCTGTTTCACTTTTTGTTTACAGTTATCTGGGTGGTCATTTATTTAAAAACACTTTTGGCTGATTAAACTTTAAATGAATAGATATTTATAATTAATTCTGATGGTGTAAAAGAGCGTTTTCCAAGGTTTTGGCACAAGGTCCACATTAAAGAAAAAAAACATATTTTTTATTCTGTATGCATCTATTTATAGACAAGTCTTTTATTTTTTTATTTTTTTTTTTGCTGGGATCTGTATCTGGCGGTATGAATAGTAAACAAGTGGTTCGCATTCATGGAACAACCTCCACTGTTTCTAAACAACCACTGCCAGGCTTTTGTATGTGCGCAATTACGCACGGTCCTCTTTGAATAGTCTACATAAAGACATAAAGCATGACGCAAAGTGTCAAAACTCTTTGATGGGTGGATTGGTTGAATAAAGACTTGAGGACAACAAGACTGAGCAGAGGGGTGTGTCCAACCAAAAAGTTTTCCTCAATGGGCTACCTGTAGAGGCTCGGGGCGCTGCGCATAAATACTCCCTGTTCAGAGAGTGGCTTCAGTCCTGAGGGAGAGACAGAGAGACGGCACTTGTTTCAGGGACTCTGGTTTGGGTGGATTATGAACGGCTTTGGACACCAGCCTGCCTCCAACCACCAGACCAGCCCCATTCAGCACCACAGCGCCCAGGAGCTCCTGGACATGGCCGTCTACTGCGACAACTACAGCGTGTACCAGCAGAACCTTCACCACCACCCGCAGAGGCCGCCGGCCCACTCCTCCAGCTACGGTCTGAGTGACTACACCTCCCCGTCCGCCAACCCGTACCTATGGCTTAATGGACCGGCCATCAACTCCTCTCCGTACCTCCCTGGGAACAACAGCTCGTCCTACATGCAGCCCGGGTACGGCTCGAACCAGAGACAGTTCCTCCCAACTCCCACCGGGTTCGGTGGCGCCGACCTGGGCTGGCTGTCCATCTCCAGCCAACAGGAGCTCTTCAAGATGGTCAGGCCTCCTTACTCCTACTCTGCCCTGATAGCCATGGCCATCCAGAGCGCACAGGACAAGAAGCTGACTCTGAGTCAGATTTATCAGTATGTGGCTGACAACTTTCCTTTTTATAAGAAGAGCAAAGCTGGGTGGCAGAACTCTATCCGACACAACCTGTCTCTGAATGACTGCTTCAAGAAGGTAGCGAGAGATGAGGACGACCCAGGTGAGTTTACCGAACTAATTCTAACACTTTATACACGTTTTGATTACATTTTTTAATTATTATTTAAAATAAGAATTTGAAATTTGTTCTACATAATGAGAGTGCGTTATTTTTGACTTAAGGAAAGGGAAACTACTGGACTCTGGACCCGAACTGTGAGAAGATGTTCGACAACGGGAACTTCAGACGGAAGAGAAAAAGGAGAACGGATATAAACGGATCTCTCCCAGTCAAATCAGAGGACGCTCCGCATAAACTCTCCGACACCGCCAGCCTGTTGACGCCTTCCCCGTCCAGCCTGCACGGATCTCCGGCCTCCACGGAGCCAAAATCGTCGCCGCCTCCCTCTGCGGAGCACAGCCCCTGTTTCAGCAGCTTCGTGTCGGGCGTCAACTCGTTGCTGGCGGGCAGCGACGGCTCCGGGCCTCCTGGGGGACTGTCTCAGAGCAGGGAGAGCATGTCGGGACTGGGATCCTACTCTCCCTCCTTCTCCCCCCTGAACCCCGACAACAGAATGAACTATTATACATCAGCGCAGAGCCTCTCCAACCACTTCAGCGTAAATAATCTACTCTATAGCCGGGAGGGAACAGAGGTTTAGACTGTTTGTTACTTCTATGGTATGGAGCTCCAAAAGTGCCATATTTGGATAAATAAACAATTACACTGTTTACAACATTTGTGTCAACAAGTAAAACAAACAAACATGTCCACATATTTATTAAATATGGCAATAGTTAGTGTTCATGTTTTACAGAATAACCCGGCTCTAAATGGCAATTTCAATAATTAAAATAAATATCTATAAATTTATCAAATTTGCATTGCACCAAATATGCCTTAGCATCAATCAATCTCCCAATTGATGATTGCATGAAAAAATACATTAACTTATTTCCAGTTTCATTTTAATCAAGATTTTTTGGACTTATTACATTTTGGCACTTTTGGCACTGCTTGTCATAGAAGCCTTCATGTTTTTTATGTAAATATGTCTGGTTAGGATTACCTCATTGCAGCTAACTTGAATGGATTTTACTATAATACCTTTTTACTCAAGTAAAACTACATGTAATTGTATCAGACACAAGTTTGAACTTGCAACATTTTTATTTTTATATAAATGAGGTTCTTCAACTCAGGCCTGATGGGTGCATATTTCATTTGTTTTATTTCTACTTTTCAAATATTATTGTAGCTGCTCATTTTTGTCTTGAAAATGAAGACATCTTTGTACAGAAATTATTTTTGCACAAAAGAAATAAGACAGGACATTTTTTTATATATTTAAACTCACTTGGATGCTTTAATAAAAGTCATTTATTTGACCATCAGTTTTCAGATTACATTTTTTTTCTGAATCTATTTCCAAAATTTCCACTGTACACAAATGTGTATGCAAATAATTTGAAACTTTGCTTATTAAATTCATATTGATAGAAATATTAGTGCTTAAACTATCTTACTAGAGATGGCCATCCTGTCCCAGCTGCTGTATCTTAGTAGGTTTGATCATTTCATTTCTAGGTACAAAACAGAGCATTCTGCTTTTTAGCCATTTCTTTCTTTTTTTTAACCAACCATACATTAATTTGTACACATTAGGTGGTTATTTGCACCTGCTGTTTCCATTTAAATTAATATTCTGAAAAAATGTAGGGAAATGCAATTATGTTACTCCAATAAATACTATCGATCAACATTTTCCAGAGGCACATCCATTTATGAAACCCTATAATGCCTATTTCTGCCCCAACTGAAAACCAGAAGCCCCTCTCTAGCACCAGTTTGGAAACTTTCTGATGGTTTCCTTCTTGGTGCTGCATATTTAGGAGCTTGAACCTTTTCGTGTGGTGGTTTTATAATTGGACAGTGAAATCATCAAAGAACAAAAAGTTATTGACTTCCTTCCCTTTCTGGAGGAAATTTAAATTGAAAGTTAAATTTCAAATATTTTTGTGACCTCCTGCTGAGATGTTTAAATCATAGTTTCAATTTGACCCCAAAATAATACATAAAGATCACGTCTTCAAACAGGTTTTAAGTCCACATATGTAGCAGACTAAATGAACCAGCACACACAAGAGCTTGTCAGGAAACTCAGAGAAAAGTGGCTGGAATTAGGAAGGTGTGTAAGACAGACATTTTCCGCTTGTCACTTCCAATAACCCCAATAACATGCGATCAGACCTTTAAAGTTACTTCAGCAAAGTTCATTTTTTTGCCGGAGCTGGAGGCGCCTGCTAGCCTGTTTAGCCTGAAAATAATTACAAAAAAAAAAAAAAAAACACCCAAAATATTGGGATTCATAATGCTTTTTCTCTCCAAAATGCCTGTAATGTGGGTTTTGTTGTGCTGTTGTTGGGATAGAAACTCCAAATTGGGCCACACAGAGGAAACATTCATGCGATCTAACGCCCTCCTTTGGTTTTATTTCCAAACAACATCCATACGCACGGAATCAAAGCATGTAAACAATGGGAAACACCTCCTAATTGGTTGACAATTGAATGTGCTCAGGCACTCTTTGCTCTGGAAGAAAAGAAAAAATTAATTGACAAGACTTTCTTGCTCGTGGTCAGGGTACAATGGAAGCTGGCAATTGAACAGATCCCCTCCTGGGCTCAAATAAAAATATTACAATCTGAAGATCTGGGAACAAATTATCCCCCTGCCCCACCAGGCCACATTTTGCTCTATTATCAGCGGAGCAAGGCCACGGAGCAGACAAAGAGGATTTTTGTCATCCAGGAGCTGGTTCTCACAGCAACAAGTTTTCTGATGAAAACCTAATCATGTTCAGTGAATAGAGGCCTTTTAGGTCAGATTACCAGCAGGTCCTGAACATTTAGTTGAATTATTCTGTCAGATGTTGACATGGAGAAAGAATCATTTAAAATCAAAATTTCTCACTGAGTGGGCTGCCTGTTAATAATATAAAAATCATTTCACTCTAGATTACCTTCCTTTATATCTGCATTCCAGTGTGAGCAAACTACAAGTTCATACACATGTATTCATTCTGTTCAAACATTTTGCTTAATTTCAACCACAAATCTCAGTGTATTGTATTGGGATTTGATGTGAAAGAGAGACAAAATAGTTCACAGTTGTGACGTGTAGGAAAGATGAAATGTACAGAAAACTCTTCATCTCTGTATTTATATATAAAAATATTAGATTTTTATTTGTAAAGCAAACTCTACTAGCCACACAGACCCCTCTTTACTCTGTGCGGTTTTATTTTGGTCTTTTGTATAAAAATCCCAATAAAACCCATGGACGTATGTGGTTATATACTTTATTTGTCAAGTTAAAATGTCACATTGTAGCCTGTCAAAATTGTGTTTGAAATAATTTAACGTAACAGCTTCAGAGTTACTCCAGAAATGCATGCATGCAGTATTTGACACGCTCCACTCCCTACTACACCCCTACATTTCCAAGATTGATTCATTCCGTTCATTTCTCAGAAACGTAACGCTCCAGTGCCCCAGCTGTGCCTGAAGGGCACAGTCACCTGGCCCACATGAATATCAGTCAGGCCACCATGTCTCAGCACCATGCCTGCTTCAGGGGCCCCTGGCTCCGGGGACTAAAGACCCAGACCCTGTACAATGCCTTATCATCATCAGGGTAGCCCACAGGGTCTAAGTTTACAGGATGTTTGCAGAAAAATGTTTTAAAAAAAACCCAAAACTTGGCAGAGAAGCATTTCTAAATTGTATCTTGTACCATCAAGCTGTCACAGAAACACAATTTGTTCCCATTTTTATATTTGTGTCAGCTTGACCTAATATGCTGTTTTAACACCAACAAGGTGATTTTCAGAAAGTTATTCACTGAAAACTTGTAAATTATATTTTGAGACTGCTTTTTCCTGTTCTGATTCAACTCTGATTACATTGTTTTATTTTTTAAAACACATATAACTTCTCAGATGCTCTAGTGTTGAGGAGGGTTTATGTATGTGATTTTTATTTCTTTTATTTTTTAAGACAAGACATTTTGCTCCATGTAAAACACTCTGAAGCCACTTCTGCAGACCAGTGTTTGGCAAAAGTTTGGGAGAATTTTGATCAAGATGTAAACCATTTGAAGATTTTAGATATGGCTTTGTAATTCTCCACAGACCATATAATGCTGCCACACAGGTAAATCAGAGGTGGAAATGAAAAAGGACACTGTTCCTGACCTTGGTGCTGAACATGATCGCTTTGCCATGAAGACACTGATTAGAGTCAGGATCTACCCTGAAATCTCCACATCTGTTTGTAGCAGTCAGTGGGCATTACAAGGATCATTTCTTGTATTACAGCTCAATCTCTTGAGGAAGTTAAATATTAAACAGAACAATATGACGACAGCTTTTTAGGAAGCCGCTATGAGGGTGTCGGGACAGGGGGGCAGCTCTGCACGACACACTTAAAAAGAAACGATGCAAGCGATAGCTGAGGAGAATGTCTATCAAGTGGCATGACCTGATTCAGTTTCATCCATCATCGTTTGCGGGGCCATAAAAGGCCTGACGTATGGGCCAACAGCAGCATGAGAACCCCGCTCCCAACGAGCAGACATATGGATTATTTTATACAGAACAAACTATTCAGCTGTTCAGAGCACATGAAAAATGTGGGACAAATATCCCTTCACTATTATTCAAATTTTCCTCTTTTTTTTTACGTGTACTCCACTCCTTCTGCTAAAAACAAAAGAACATCCCATTCAAATTCAGATTTTTATTCAGCAGGCAATGGCTTCAGGAAAATACCTGCTTAGCAAAAGCATCTTCAGTTAGAGCAATAATAAAAATAAAAAAAACTGATAATGACAACTGCCCTGATACACAGAGATCATAGAGGAAAATAAGGAGCATAAAGAACCATCCCCCTAATGCTGTCTTTTAGAGACTGAGTGGCATCTTGAGTTCATTAAGTGCCCATAAAATCCATAAGTTATCATCTACATACCAGGAAAAAGTCATTTCAGACCCACCGTCCTAAAATTAGACGTCTGCTTATAAAATGCTATTGGGAGCTGTGTACTCTGAGCAGATGAAACAAGATTGATTTTCAGCCACAAACACTATTGAGATTAATATATGGAAAAATAATTCATGTCGACTTATGAGTAAGGTGAAGGTTCTCTGAGTCCTCCAAAAGCTTATTGCATTACATGACATGATAAAACATTTGAATTACCACAGGATTTTAAGCAAAATCTTATTTCTGCCAGGAATCTAAAAGTGGTTTATCACTTGATCTCTCAACTCAACAGTGATCCAAAACAAATGGGTGACCCAACCAAATATGGTGGACCAGAAGTGAAAAAATAATCTTCCTCCATGACCATTTCAGTTCCAAAATCCTAGAGAAACTGTGTCAGATAAGCTGAAGAGAGCAGCCAAAGCTCTGGATGATCTGGATAAATTGTAGTTTGTTTTCTGAGATTATGCAAAATATTAACAAAAACAGAGCCAAAAACTTTACAGCCAGGGATGTAGTGAACCACCCCCCCCACCCCCCTAACTTGCAATAGGATTTGTTCCCTTGTCAAAAAATAAATGCTTGCATTTTTTTAACATTTTCAGTGTGAAACTATGCAGCTGCAACAAAAACTGAAATTTCCCTGAAGTGCTTAAGTGCATTTTTGGGGGATGCCATTTACTGAGGAGGCAAAAATCTACTTATCCAGCTTAGTAATTTAAGATTTCTGCATTATTGCAACTATTTGATTTTACGCGGATGCTTCATTGTTCTTGCCATCAGCGTTTCATTAAAAATAAAGGGTTTTGTGTGAATTATTGAGGATCAGAGGAAGTAAAGCCACTTCAGAGCTGTCAGGGATGCCAGTTAAGGGAAGCCGCTGAAAGAGTCAAAGAGATACAAGGATTAACGGACTAGAACGATTCCCAGTAAATCCACAGCCGGGGCCTGTCTTCACGTCGCTCTGTCTGGAAAACCTATCCCCCAAACAGTGTAACCTATCCCCCCTCTCTCTCTTTAACTCCAATGTATTTGGACACAGTCTTTGTTCTCACATTAGGAAACTGCGGGAAGATCATCCGTTATCCGTGACCTTTGTCATAACAACCCATGGCAATGGTTTTACACACCGCTGAGAAGCAAGAGAGGAGCTTCCTGGTGTTTTGGCCTAATCTGAAGGCTCTTGATTTGGTTTAGAAATTACTTTCCGCCCAATTTCCATGAATTTTTCAAATAATGGTAGTCTTCAATATTCTCAGACATGTCAGTGTCTCTTAAGCGTTCAGTAAATCTCCAGCCATTTATCACCTTCATGGAATTTCAAACCACGACCTTATGAGAACAATATCCAGCATTCATGGAACATCAATTTCTAGGCGCAGTGCAGCAGAACAAATATCTGAGTATCTGCCAATGTGTAATCATTTTCCCCTGCTCAGAGCTTCAGGTCCTTCAACAATACCTGCACCAAGTGAATAATCTGGAGAGACATTATTTCGCTGTCATCTCTGTGTTCCTGCAGCAGGCGCATTGCTGCGATACCACCCGGCTCGCAGCACCTGGATGCTGTCATTACTTGCTCATCACCAACAGGAAGGGGCGACAGATGACAGAGGAAGTAGCTACCCAGAGGGAATCTATTTTACCAGCTCCAGTGGGACGAAAGGAAGGTGATCATTTGGTACTCAGGGGGATCCTCGAGCTATCTTGTGGTGTGAGCGTCAGTCAGTGCTGGAAGTTTTCAGAGGAGGGGATCTCTCAGTATACATGCTGCATCAGAGGAAATTTTAGTTGTTAAAAGATACAGCCCACCTGGAGCAATTTGCTCTTCTGCCATTGTCTGGACATTGTCAAGATGACATGCTAAAGGTCAAGCTAAACATCAAAATGGTGGAGAAAGGGGATTTAAGTGACTTTAGTTGGTGTCAGATATGCTTGCATTAGTAGTTTATATGCTGTTAATCTAAAATGATTTACACAAAACAATCAGGTTTAAAGGTCTGAAAAAAAATATCCAATGAAAGCCAGTTGTGTTGACATAAAATGAAGATTGGATGAAAGACATAAAAAGGCCAACAGTAGCTAAAATAATCTCTCACAACAACTAATTGATGTAGAATACCATCCAGAGCCGGCCCAAGGCATAAGCAAACCAACGAACCAACTTCAGGGGCCCCCATAAATGCTTAAATTATAGCATTAACATAGATCTAAAATTTAAAAATGTATTTGAAAATTCTAGAACTGTTAAATTTGATTTAACAGTTTAAGCATATGTATACCAAAATATTTTAAATTGCTTAACATTTAAATTTATGATTAAATTGGCAAGTTAATTTGTAAAAGTACAAATAATCATCTTCATAGTTGTTTTATTGTTGTTTCAATCTGCTGTCATGTTTTTTTTTTTTCTGATTGTTCACAAATACATCTTAGCAATTATTACTGATTGCTTTTAAGATCGGGCAATTACTTTAGACCTCCTCAGCCAGATTCCACTAGATCTGTATTGAAACGCCGTTAGAAGAGGTGGTGAGGAAGAGAGACCCCCAAACATATTCTGCTTAAGGCCTCATACAACCTGCAGATTCAACTGTAAGTTAATCAGCAGCAGGTTCATGGTGACATCATCTCAATATGTAATAGGATCTCTGAGATGTTTCTGGTACCTCGCTGAATGTAGGCTATGAAGAAGCGAGTCAGGGCTGAAGGAAAAAGTGACCCCATCCAGGCAGCAGAGATTCTCTCCACGGACTGCAGGAAGACGCTCTTACCCAAAACCAGCTGACCCCTATGGCTCCTTATGAGACCTCCTGCCTCCTAGCTCTATTATGAGGGATGCATACCAATAGAGAGACAAGAGAGAGGAGACAGGCCGAGTCTCCCCAGCCCAAACCATTAAGCACCCCCAACACACACACACACACACGCACACTATGTCAAATAAGGGGTCTGATCAACACTTAACCTAGACTTCACCATGTAAGTTCCTGATGATCCACAGCTGAAGGCTCTAAATGATAGTCTTTAAAGAATCCGACTTGACCCCCCTCTTCACATGCTCCTATTGTACTTGCCATTAATCCTCCTCCTGCACTTCAAGGCCCTGGCTCACCTCTGAAGCAGCTACTATCAGAGTTTAAAGAGGGGCTGGCTTTAAAACTGCTTTAATCTTTAAGATGTATCGCTTTGATAAGATCCTCACCCTCTTTAAGAATCTAATAAAGCTAAATGGTTTGTGCTTTCAACATTATATTACGCTCATTAAAGCTGCTGTTTCTTTGCAGCATACAAAATGTTCATAAGACCTGAAAGCCACAGACAGAAAAATAGAAAAGAGACGGCTACTGGCCGAAACATCAGCTCAGAGCAAGTCTGATGTGTTGGGTCTGGTCCTGGAGTCTCTGAACCCCAAACAGCTTCTGTGTCGACCACAAACAGGCAACATGCAGCGTGGAAGGAAACCACATAACCGACTCTCTGTTACTTACGCCATATTTTTCCAATCAAAAATCAAGAGGGATTTTTAATTTTTATTTTTGGTCACTCTTGTTGATTGAGTAACTCGGCAAAAAAGTAAGTTCCCTTTTTCTGTGTACTGGCATTTTTGCATTGTGACAGAACTCAGGATGTACCTGTGCATGTTTGTGTGTGCGTCCACAGAATCCTGAGGCTGATAGCACAGCTGAGAGCCAACATCTTCTGCCAAAGTGTGTTGACATGTTCCCACTTGACAAGGAAGCTTTTTTTTTATTATTCAGCATGAAAGTAAGTTTGCACAAGCTTGCAATAACCTGAGCACAAAGGGCATTATCAGGGGTGAGATTGTGTTCCTGGCATGTTTTGATTGTTTTGAGTGTTTTTGTCGCTGCAACAACTTACTTCTGTTCTAGTGGCGTCCAATTCCAGCCCCTGTAAGCCAGCGTATTGAAATTTTTATATGTGTCTGCCCCACATTAGAATCCCATCAGTACCCAATTCTGCAACTTGACACAGTTCAGTCAGAAAAGTTTTGTTTTCCTGGCAACTGCCAAAAATCAGACATGTTCATTCAGATCTGAGACGAGTTCGTGTTTCCAGAAAATGTTTCTCCTTTAATCTAGAGTTCAGTGGTGTCTTTTTTTTACCACTACATGCAGTGCTTTGTATTGTACAGTGATGCAAAGCTTGGATGCAGCTGACCTTGCAATGGCAAACACTTCTCTTAACATTTTCCTTTTGAATTGTTGGTAAACGTTAAGCAGTTGACAAGTCAGAAAATGTTAAATTTTTTCTCTTTATGACTCTGTTTAAGAACTAGTGTTAATATCTTTGCTATATCTGTCTTGTTTAATGTTTCTTTTCCTATAATCCTTAGAAAATGGACTTGAGTTAATGATAGTGAATAATTGAGTTAGTAACAAATTAAAGTTAAATTTGTAAAATATGTGTATGCATCCATCTTTAAATGTGTGATGAAATTATGCATTAGAAAAGGAATTTTCATCCTTCAGAGAGATTTCTTGAAATATTGATGGATGAAGATACTGATTTTATTTCTATTAATATAAATTAATGTAGATTCTAGCATGTCCAGGCTGTGCTGTTTAGATAAAGTTTTTTTTTTTTTTAAAACAAAAAAATTTCAGTTTAAATAAATGTTTGTAGTATTGATTAAAGCCCTTTCCTAAATTTCACCATAGAAAAAAATTATATTTTGTAAAATATCCATTATAATGTTTACAGAGCCTTTAATGTCACTTTAAAAGTGAAGCAAGTTTGTGGTTTTGTGATATTTTCTCATTTTTTCCCCTCATTTCAATTTTTATGTGAACAAGCAGTGGATTAACATCTTTGTTTAGACAAGCAGTCTGGTGTTACATCCCAAAATAAAACTGCATTAACCTTGTTAATAAACTTTGATCAACTTGGGCACTCCCTAAAACTAATGGACTGTTATAATAGGTGTTGGAAGACACACTTTTTTATTTACTTCTGACTGCCAGGAACCGGCCGCTGACAAGGACATCAAGATTGATGACATGCCGTCTTAATTAGGAGGGTCAGGGCACGGCCAGAAAGCTTTGTGCTACTGTCAGTGCCCCGCCCTTTATGAATTGTGTAATTATCCCTTTCATTACAGTTCGCTTTCAGGCCACCTGATAGAATTCAAAGAGAGGTGTCACTGTCTCTTATCATTATGCTAATGGGAGCTTGTGAGCAGCAGTTAAATTACAATGACAGTGGAGGGGAGGTGGGGGCTAACCAGTGGCTATGAAGGTAGTCTGCCAGTCTAGAGGATGATCCCAGTCAGGAACCAGTGTGTCTGCAGGGTGATGGGCCGTGACATGTCCTACAGGCCTGCAGCAGATTCTGATCAGCAACGCAGAGCCTCCACGAGACGAGACCTGGGGGGGGGCAGGCCTCTCGACCTCAATCTGCATGCCACGGCTCAGACGCCTCCTCATGGGGTTGTTTGAATATGACTTCACATTAATGACCTTCACGAATGCTGTGATGTTTGAGTGGATGTTGATTTAGGATTTGTGGTGAGCAGCATCAAACGTGAACCGGCTGCACCCAATAAATGTGGTAGCTGTGTGTACACATACACACACTGAGTTCATGGCTCAGAGCAGCTTGATGTTTGAGAATAATTTGTACAGGAAGCACACTGTCTACCCTCTGCACTTTTCTAAAGTTTTCAGATCTTTTAAAGTTTGTCTCATTTTGACCTGTGACAAAATACAACTTTCAGTGTATTTTCCTGGGTGTTTATGTGACAGACAAGCGCAAAGTAGAGATCAGGTGATAGACGCTATGATTGTTAAGAATAATGGTTTTCACTTTTTGTTAATATTTCGGTTATGTGACTTAATTTCAAGACTCAGTTGGTTTTGAGTATTGGCTTTGACTGGGCCATGAATATTCTTAGATATAAATCATGCCAATGTACCATGCCTATCTGGCCCCCCAAAAAAATCTTTCGTGTGCTTGCAGTGTCTGGTCAATGGTAATATGCAAATGGAACTTGTTACAGGCCACTTTTCCACGGAGAAGAAGATGATTTGTGAAGTGCATTTTTGTCCTTCAAATGTACCATCCTCAAAATATATTTTTCCTCAGTAATAAAAAAAAAAAAAGCAATAATGAGATTTATTAGAGAGATGGCTGAAAATAATGTTGGGAAATCGTGAAAGAAAACCCTGACAAAGGACTTGAGACTGAGACAGAAGTTCATCTTCAATCCAGACAACAATCCAAAACATGCAGCCGAACTGCAATAGAATTGTAATTATCAACTGGGTCGATCTAAGTCCTGATCTAAATGAATGTGAGGGAAGATGTAAAAATTCATGCTTAGTTGCTTGCCATTCTTGATTTTGAGCTACTTTACATCAGGACTAAGGAAAAATGTAAAATCCCTGAATGAGCTTCCCTTCTAGAGAATATGAAAAAAAAAAAAAACCCTCATTGTTGTGATTGCAGATAAAAGCTGCTTTAAATAAACCATTAGCTTGAGTGGACAAAGGAACAAATTTTAGCTTGTTATTTGGAAAAACAGTTCTTTCTTTTTAACTTCACAATTAGCTAGAATATTGTGTTGGTCTATCAATATAGATCCCAATAAAATACATTGAAGTTTGTAGCTCTTACATGAAAAAAATAAGAAGAATATGAGTAAGTGCAAGACACTTTCCACATTGATCTGTTTCTAAGTAATCCAATATTCATAGAAATAAATGTCCTGGAAAGTGAAAACACAGTGATGGTGCATGTGGAACAACGTCTGACTTTACACTGATCCAACAATTAGATCAGGTAATCCAGGCAATAAATATAATGAGCATGAAGCGCAGAGTTGTGCTGTTTTTTAATGGTGTGCAATGGTACGAGCGCTGACAGCATAATGGCTCCAACTTCATCAACTTTTCTCATTACATGGCAGCGTATTCCTCATCCAATCACTATATTTAACCGCGGTAATCATCTCGGACCCATATTACTGCATAGCCTATAATGAAGAGCACAGTCATTAGGCATTTAAGTTTTAATGAAAAGAACCACCTGCTGAAGTGCATGAACAGACCTCAGAGACAAGTAGCCATTTTAAAGAGATCCACCGATGAATCATGCTACTCATGGTCATAATTAATGCAATAAACGCAATTTTTGGACTGCAGCGTAGCAGGCCCTTCTCGTGGATTATTTCATAACTCCAATATCAAATGCTAATAAAAAACTACTCCAATGCAGAAAATAAAAGTAAAAAAAAATAAAAAAAATAAAACGTGCACGTTTTGTTGTTGAAACAGAAGGACGATCACTTGGCTCTGATCGTGTGTAAAGTTGAGAGAGACTTGTAACCCAAATATTCAGACAGTGAAAAATGTTTTCCTATCACATAAAAACTACTTTGTGTTTTTATGTGAAAATGCACTGAACGTTTCACATGATTACAAGGTATAAGCATTTACCTAAGATTTATCAGCAGAGCCAAATCAATTTCTGATTGTTAATTTAGAATAAGTAATCTCAATACAATCTTAGCCACAAGCTTAAATATACTCTGTAACGGATTTTTCATGTTTACCCAAGACAGAAATCTAAATCTTTGGACGCACCAAAGTTGCTGTAATTTTTCCTTTCAACAGGTGGGGACAGAAAAACACCTGCATGTCAGACACATACTTACAGTAAACAGGTCTGAAGATCAACATGTGGGAAACATAAAGGGTCATCTAAACTTGTCCTCCTCCTGGCTGCTGGATACCAAACTCTAGGAAACACTTCTATCTGGTTTTATGATGCACTTATTGAAAGTGCCTATAAACGAGGAGACAGAAATTAAATTTGTCCTGTACAAACATGAGGGCTATGAAGGTAAAAGAAAAAGTCAGAATTGGAGAACTACAGCAAAGAGGAGCATCTTGTCACCATAACAACCATCTATCTCAAACTACTACTTGGAACTACTTCAAGGGCTCTGCTTCACATCCCCAGGAGTTAGTTTAGTTTAGTATACTTTGTTTACTTTTGGTTGCTTGGTGGTGTAATTGGTAGCACTGTTATCTTTAGGCAAGAGGGTTCTGTGTTTGAATCCCAGCTTTTCTGGATGCATCTTGCTCTCTCCCTTTGCCTACGGTAACTCCAGCTTTCTCCCATCGTGACTTTTAGGTTAATTGTCTCTATAAACTACCTTTATCTCTGTGTGAATACTTGTCTTGTGTATTTTATTTTTATTTGCTTTCTGTTGGTGATTGATAAATAAATGAATAGATTCAGCTCCATATTTAATTACCTTTACTTCCTTTTCTTGACTGCTAACTTAGCCATGTCCTTCCAAACAATTTGCCTGGTGTCAGTTGGAGGATGTACAGTTTTTAAAACTTTTAACATAAACAAATAAAGTAGCTTTAACACAAAATTTAAAAAGAAATTGTGTTGTTTTTTTTGTAACACAAAATTAAAACGCCACTTTACCTTCTGTTTGAGTTGACCTTCCAAGACCCAAGTATTTGGATATGTATATGTATTTTTATCCATTTTAATTGATATTTTACATCATGAAACCTGAAAATCTAATAACATCTTGTTTTTTTTTTTAATCATTTCCACTATTGGAGAGAAAATCTTTCTGCTTGATTTTAGCACCATACATTTCCTCCATGGGCATGTTTGTTTTGTGTTGCGGTCAGTCCACTCCTCTCATAGCCGGGGCCTTGTTTCCCCGCTCACACTCTCTGACTTTGTCATACATTATGATGACCTCTTTGAGGCCGCGCCAGCACTTCAACATTTTGAGCTGATTATTTTGACGGCTGATGGCAAGTAGAACCCTCTTCTCAGTGGGTTGTGCTTAAGCACAGTGAAGAAGCATTCCTTTGTTAAGTGTTTTTGTCGCACTTAAAGGATTAGAAAACTTCCAAACAGCACAAGACATAGTGCTTGGAATCGCCAGCTGAATCAGTGTGCTGCTCAAAAACACTTAAATATGAAATCCTCCCAGAGACGGTGATTGGGCTCCAATCCAGGAGCCTGCAATGGGTTCACTGTATGGTGTTGTATATTTCATCTATCTGATATTATATCCTTTGACAGATCCTACATTTATGTTGTCATAGTTTAAGGATTCTGTCAAGGCAAATTTAGTTCCTTCACCTGTATCTTACATCTAAATCTCCACATGCAGCCATGTCTGAGTTTGAGGATTCATGCTGGAATAAATCAGGGGAGATGTTTCCAGCTCGATAGTTCCCATAGATCTCAGATTTTACTGTCCTGCTTCATGGCATGGCACAGAGAGGACAGGGAACGACGACCTCTGCTGGGCTGCTCCAACGAACTGCCAGTACAAAAACTGCCACATAAAAAAGTACAACAAAAGTACAGTGGCAGCACTAAATGATTAGCTTGTGTTTGTAGCTCCAGAAAACAACAAAGGCATTTCAGATTTTTGTCAATCACTCTTAATTAAGAAGCCACTCTTTTCTGCAGCTTTCTATCATGCAGGTTGGAGCCACTTGTTGTTCATCCCAGAGTCACTAGGAGTTATACACTGAAGTACCTTCTATATGCATCATATAATGTTAGGTTTGATGTTGTGACGTTGGCGTTGGTTTTAGCTTGGCAACTTCTTTTTTCATGTCATTTCCTTTGAAATGTTTATTTTTTTAATACATATTTTACATCATTCTGGAACTTTGCTTAATTTAATCCAATTCAATATCTGCTAATGGAGAATATTTTCTGCAAAAATTCTAAGCCTTTTACTTATTCCTGTCTATTTCTTCCCATTTAATATTTATTAAAGACGTTTTTGGTTCTCCATCAAGGCATCTTAACCAGAGGTGCCAACAAATGCGACCGGCTTTGTAGATGTATCTCTTTCCTCCTTTTTTCTTTTGTGATTTGAGTGCACAACTTCTTCCAATAGAGGATTTTGATGAATAGATCACCTGAAAGATCCCGTGTGAGACATTTCAAAGTGTCCGTCATGCTCTCCAGTTTCAGCCCTCGGTGACTGAGAGGAGATGAACATCACTCAAGGATCCCCAAGGGGAAGAAATTCCTCCAAGACTTAGTGCTTTTTCTTGCTTTTCCTCACAAATGAGTTCCCAAGCGATTTCTGTTAAGAGAACGTCTGTTCGCAAGTTTGACAAAATCTACGAAGCATGGATATGTCAGACAAACCTCTGAAAATATAATCCATAGTCAGAAATCTGAGTTTCTGATCTTTGTTGGGAACTATATGATTTTTCTCACTCAGTTTGAGTTCTAGGTGTAAGTTCAGATAAACATCGAGTCGGATTGCTCTCATCTCAATGTAAATTTAGTTGAAAAGGAGTGTTTGTGTGCAAGCTGCCTTACAAATCTGAATGAGTTACACCAGTTCTGTCAGGAAGAATGGGACAAATTTCCAGTAAACTAATGTGAGAAACTTGTGGAAGAAACCCTGAAATCTTTGACTCAAACATGGAGAACCAACATCTACTGTAGCTTTATACCGTACAAATCTAAAACTCAACTCAGAACAACTGGAACCAACATTTAGTTTTGTATCTCTCTAATCCAGAACAAACTTAAGATCCAAAGAAACCCCTATTTAGTTTATTCCTATTCCATGGGGAACCAATATTTAGTTTTGCATTTTTTTTTATTTGCTGTTGCCCCTATCTTTTTTGTCTTTTATCTACAGTTTAAAATGCATTTCTGCTAAACAGTAGGGAAATAAAGGTAAACATCTAAATATGAAATTATTCTGGCAGTGAACAAATAAAATTACCATAAATATTTCTAATCTATGGTAGCCCAGAAGGGTCAAAAACACAAAAGCCACAACACAACAACAAAACCCACAGCAGAAATTATCCTCAAACAGAAACTATGATAAAATTAGCATAAATATCATTGTGGGTTTTATTGACGTGTTATGTATTTTGTATTTTATTGACCCTTCTGGTCCACCATAGTAACAGATTTAAAACAGAACAGTTTCTGTCTGATTTCAAGTCAGCAGATGAAATGAACAACTACATTTCTTTTAATTCAGTTTATGTTTTAACAACATTTTTTTCTTTTGTTATATAAATAAATGAATTCCAGTCAGTTTGAGTTGAGTGTAAGCAAATTTTAAAATATAGATGAACACTGAGTCAGACTGTCCAGTCTGGGTTTAAATCACATGAGGAGAAATGACTGACAAGTCTTAAATGTTTACATGTGGCCCCTATTCTTCTGCTTTAACCTGATAGACAGGTCGGTAGTGCAGAGTTTCCCACTCCTCATCTTCTCAGAGGTTGTGTTACTGCGTCCATACATCTTCCTGCCACCAGTGCACTCACTGAAACGGCCCGGCTCAGCTCTGTCTCGGTCTGATGACATATTTGCAATCACATCAGGGTGACAGGCTAAAACTTTATCTCCTTCTCGTCACTGTCCCTTTTCACATTCAGCAGATAAAACTAGATGTCTTCTCTTGAACTGTAGTCTGGATTTGAAGGAAATTTATCTCATTGCCGCCCTTCGAGAACTTGACGGATGATGTTATCGGTGGCTGAGACTTGGACACTGATACTCGCTTGACCTTTTCCTGGGAGTCCCCTTCAACGCGACTTCCCTTGCTCCTCCTGAGGGTAATGGAGGGAGGAAGAATGTGGAAGGAGGAAGTGGGATTCCTCCAGGCATATTGCTGGATGGAGAGGCTGAGAGATGGACAGATGACAAAAGCAGGGGAGGCCAGAGCCAGAGTGTCGCCTCAGGGAGTCTTGCACCCTGCTACGTGTTGGCTCCGGCTGCGGCGCTAAGTGCACCGAGGGGACGCCTTCACAGCGGATTTGGCAAGGTGATCCCTTTCACCCACACCTCCCCCATCCATCTCCTGCCAGCCTCTTCCTCTCTTCGTTGACACCCAGGCGGGAGGTGATGAGTTGACGCAGAGGGGTGAAGAAAAGTGTGGGAGTGTTGTTATCTCTATTCACCCTTAATTTGTGGTTTTATAGAGCAGTTTTAGTCATTTCTTAACAACTCAAGAAGTGGTTCTGCTTAACTGGATGAAAAGAAAATTCTTGACTAGAGGTAAACTAATTTGCTGACCGGTGAGGAGATGCAGTTGTTTTTTTTGTTGTTTTTGTTTTCTTTTTTTCTAAAGCAGATCAAAATATCAGACTATCTTTCAGGGATTTTCTGTTTGAGGTCTTCAAAAGTCCAAAACAATGTAAAAGTCAATCAAACAAAGAGCATATAAGGGATGTGCTTGAATCCTGTTAGAACATTGGTCTCGGTGGGACAGCATTGATATGCAGTTCAAAAGCAGAATTGGATTAGAAAAGCTGCTACAATAGTTTAACAGTGTGCAGTGCACAATATGGGAACTGCCTGGCTTTATGATTTGTTTTTAATTAAACACATGGACATGGAAAAGTGATTTCCTTCTGTCAGATTTGTTTTCTGTTTTGTGTTTTTTTTTTGTTTGTTTGTTTGTTTCACACTTAAACTTTTCAGATTATCAAACCAGTTTTAAATTGAATCAATAATTGTACAAATTTGTCTCGTCAATGCAGCCAGGATAAAAAGATTAATAAATGTTTAGATTTTCACTGACAAAAAAGAATATATTAAGTATTTGTGTTTCATTAACCATGTTTCTTTGTTGAATTTAATAGTAATGAGAACTAAAAGTACTCAAATGCATTCTATTTGTGAAACCTGGCTAAATTCAGCAAGCCATGCCCTGTTACTGTTGAGAAAAGTCTGATGTCTTTTCTAAGGCTGGAATACAATAAAATAAATGCAACAAATTGTATGCACTTTTTTTTATTGAGATAAATATCTTAGATCCTTTTTGAATCAGATCTAAAACAATTTACAGTTCCCTTTTCAAAAAACTTTTTTATGGTAAAATATTGCACCTCTTAGATTAAGCTTGCAAATAAAAAATTTAAAAAATCACAATTAAAAATTGTTTTGTGCAACAATTGCATGTTCCCTCTTGCAGCAAAAAGTAAAGTTTATTTCTGAGAGGCTTGAATTGAGCAAGTTTAACTTATTCTTCATTTTGCTCTCTGATTGCTTGCACAGGACATTTTCTGAATTCTTTTATTAAATAAATAAAAAAAAACGTGTATAAAAAGACAAAACTTGAACTGTAATTATCATGCTTTAGATGGAAGAGGTCATGGCTGTGGTCACCTGGTTGCACAGACTGACAAATTGTTTCACATACATGTAAACAGGCCTAAAGAAGCGCTGATTTGTCTGACATTCAGACAGCCTGTCTCCACGTCTGTGCCAAACGAGACGCAGCACTGCATCCTGCAGAGAGGCCGCCTTGTCTCTTATGCAGGAGACAATATCAGGTTCTGCTCTATTCAAAGAGGTTTTTTTTTTGAAGAGACAGACAAGAAATCCTTTTTCTTTTCTTCAAGAATACAGTAAAACCCCAGCAATAAATCAGAGGTGGAAAACTTACTGATGAATGGAGTCAAATTGTGGCTGTATTGAATTGCAACAACATTCCTGAACCTGAACATCAGCGAGCGAGCGGCTGTGGGTATCTGCAGTATCTGATGTCGTGGATTTGAATCTGGTCTCTCACTCTTATTATCCGAGGTGTTGATGTGGAGCTGAATGACTTGACAGATGAAGTTATACAACAGGACAGTGGTGTGTTACGACATCAGCACTGTAAATTCGAGGCAGGTGTGACAGTGATGGACAGCCTCATGACAGAGCTTTGCAAATCCTTTAATCCGTTTGTGATGCTCAGTAGGGGGCACTTGAAGCCCGTTATTGGACAGCTTCTCCCCATCTGGCTTCTGTAAAAGACATTCATTGCCATAAGATGCTTGAAATGCTTCACAGGAGCCTGAACTTTGTAACCTAAAAATCTGGTGTTTCGTTTCCTCCTGTAGATTTAGTTTTATTCGACCTTTGGCAGACTTTGGTGAACCCAAATCTGCTTTATTAGAATTGGCTAAATGTAGTAAATTCTTCAAAGAGAGTGACACAAATTGTGTTTTGTTGATAATAAGCTCAATTTCTTCTGTTCAATTAAAAAAATATTCCAGACAGGATTATTATATTTTCATAAGAGAATGTGCAAAACAGTTTTTTTTTTTTTGTTTTTTTTACGTCTTTGATTTGATGACATACTTAATTCAATTAAAATATTGCACATTTACTTTGTTATCGAACAAGCAAGAAAAAAAACTAAACTTTTTTCCATGTATGTTTTTTTTGTACAAAAAGTACAAATTTATGCCAGAATTTTCAGATTTTCTCTTATTTTCGCTTTCACATCATACGTATGCACTATTTTGTGTTAGAATGTTGGATAATTAATCCAGACCATTAATGGGAATACTTTAGTAAAGCATAGTTTAGATGTAAGGCTAGTAAGCTTAGTCTCCCTCAATGGATTTTATCTACTTCCACTTTTTTAGATCTCTTCTTGACTAAAAATATATTGCACCTAAAACAAGTTTATAGTATTTTTCACTGATCTTTCTGATTGACTGTGATGGACGTTAACAGCTTTTTTTTTTTTTTTTTTTTGCTTCTTTCAGGTCAAAAGGCACCAGTTTAGTTGAACCGTGTGTTATGTCAGTCGGTTAACTGTATCTCTACCCCTGTGTGCTGCACCCAGTGACAGACATCCCACCTGTCAATCAGGACTGCATTCGTCAAGAGTGGTGTCAGGCTGCATGGGGCAGAGAAAGTGCTCAGTCCTCTTTGCATCCATCAACCTGGCTGTAAAGTGTCGCATGACATCAAATTTTTTCTTAAACCGCTTACAGAATAGCCTTTTAAATTCTGCACATGATAATCAGAGCCGGACACGTCTTTGTCTTTTTCCCTGGGTCCCAACCAAGTAAAGTGGAGAATTGGCTGCAGGTGATTTTAAGTAGATGTTATCTCCTGTTAACAGAGGTATGACACCATAATGGAGCAGCGGGGTGCAATTACCTTTTAGTCCTCCACCTCCTCCTCCTTGTTCTACTTCCCTCTCTGCCTCTGCCCTCACCTCAGCCCTGCCTGACAAATTTAGATTAATGGTGGAGATAGCTAAGGACCCTGCCTACATTTGCATTTCAGTCACTGGACTCAATGTGAGAGCACAGCGACAGAGACGCATGCAAGCCACCATAAAAATTCTAAATAGATCATATGGACAACTTACAAACCCAAGTGTAAATATCAGGCCTATGGGAAGTACTTTGTTTCACATAAAAATATTTTTATATTATGACTAATTTTACTGGTGGTAGAGATTTATTTTCCCTTTGGTATTTTTGCCACTTTCTTTTTCTGAAATAATAGTTTTATATTTTCTTTTTTTTGAATTTCTTTATTTTCTCTTTTTTATTCTGTTTTTTTCCTCCTATTTCCCATGATAATGTCATTTCTGTATTTTGCCATTTTTATATATAACATATAATTTTCCGGTAAACTGTTCCTTAATGAGCTCCTTAATGAGCAGTTTACAGCCTCTTTTTAGTACCTACTTTTCCAAGCCTCATAATTAGTTTAATGTAAATATCTTGTATTATAAAATACTATGAAAATGAGAGAAAATTTGCTTTTGTAAACATTTTCTCTAAGAAGGAGCAGTTCAAGTACATTGAATTACCAATTTAATGCACCGGTCATATAAAACATAGAAATGCAAGTCCATGTATTTTTACAAAGTGGTTTTCCTTAAAAAGCATTTATTTGTAACACTATTGGCATTTCTATATTGGTCTCTACATGCATGTTTTAAACTCACCTTACATTATTATACTTATTCATACCACTCACAGGTATGAAATCAGCTCCCAGAGGTGAACTGGACTGCAGTCCTCCATCAGCCCTGCAGCTGGAGGTGTCCGTTTCACAGGCTTCTGTGATGCCGGGCCTGGAAGGATAAGGTTTCACAGGTACAAAAGTTTCTACTTTAATCCTATCATGCAGAGTGAATGGTCAGGGCTTAGGGCTCCTGCTTTAATCCATTGGTTTATTCTCCATCCTGGTAATCTCTGAGGTGGAGAGTTTGCAGGGAGGAAGAGATTACTCACCCGTTGCTGATTTTATTCAATCAATGTTTGCACAGCAAACAAGAGGTCTGCACTGCGGTGCTCCCAGAAGAAGACAGAAATCTCCTCTAGATGCTGTCGGTAGTGTTCAGAACATAAGCTTTAATGTTACGCTAAATTATGTTTACTATTGCTCTTTAGAGTTTATTAATTAAAATTAGAAAATGATTGAGATCTTAATTTATTTCAGTAGTTCAGTTCAGAAAGTGAAACTCATAGTCACACAAAGTGTAAAATTCTTAATATACGTGCTTTTTATTATTCAAAAGCACTTTTTTATGTGTTTGAATAATATTATTTAAATGTTACGGCTAAGGAAAACGCCAAATTAAATTTCTCTGAAAACTATAATGTTCCATAAATCCAGTTAATGCAACAGTGATGTGTTGTGGCCATGTCACAACTCTCTCAGTGATGGAGCAGACTGTCTGACTTCACAGTTGTCCCATCAGTAACACCTTCCACAACAAACACAACCCTATAAAGAAGATGACTGATCAGAGTGATGTGTACAAGCATAATTATGATAATAATAAGAAAAAAAAGTGTGATAGAAGAAAAGTAATGTGCTTCTTAACTGCATTGTTGCAATAATTCATGTGGAAGAAGCCACAACTAAACATGTGTTGTTGATTTTATTTTATTTTACTGAACATGCTTTTCAAGTTTGAAACCCGTCACTGTGTGTAATGTCCCCATATAGATTATTTTCTACTTTTGCTCTTCCAAAGGATGTTTGTTGGTGAAACATATTTTAATATCTGACAAAGAAAAACCTGTGTAAGTAAAAAAAGCAATAATTGAATGATCGTTTTATTTATTAAGAGATTACAAGTCAGTTTAATCGACCGGGCACAATGTAAATAAAATACTTGTTTAACTTGTTTTTTAGAGAGCTGAACTCATTTTCACTATCCACACCAAAGCCTGAGAAACAAACAGTTTGACAACATATATGGGGTAAAAAAATATATATATATTTAAGCCCTGATCTAAAGAAATTTAACTGACAAAAGAATTATTGATATTGAGCAGTGTTATCGACTCCAGCAAGCCACAATAGAAGCAATTGTCCACAAATAGAGAAAACAGGAAATGGTGGTCAACTTTTCCATGAGTGGTCAGTCAAATAAATTACTCCAGGACCACAGGTGACAAAAAACCCTGGAGGAAAACATCTGCCAATCCGTTTGCTACCTTCGCTACCTCCATTAATTAATTGTGGTTTGATGCAGTTCACATTTACTGAGGATGAAAATATTCCTAAAAATATCTAAGAAACTGGCTACACTTAAAACACCTTAGAAAACATGGTTGATGTTGCCCTCTATGAACAGACCATAAATGTCTTTGATTTATTGTCGAAAGCAGACGTTCCCAGAAATTTAATACATATTCACTCTGACAACAACAAAGCAAATTGCTTCATCCTTCTGCAGGTTCCTTGAAGTGTGAAACCTGAAGGAAGAGTAGCTCTTTTGAAGGCAGGTAGAAGGCGTTGCAGGGCTGAGAGGTGCTGGAAAGGGCATGTCCAAACAGACTTTAGTCCCTGAGTGATGGGCCACGGGAAAAGGTAACGGGACACCTTGGCCTTGCTCTGATGTCAATACAGTCATGTGAATCCCAGCTGTGAGCGCAGAAGAAGGTCCAGGAGACAATAACAGGATCTGTTTGAGCTTTCACAGAATCAACAAGCTTTGTTGCTGTCACTCCAATTTGTTAGCAGAGAATGTTTGTTTCTACCTTTGAAAAGAAATAAGATGTGAAGTTTCACTTTATCTCTCATTGCAGACGTTTTAAGCTGGAAAGGTAAAGATCCAATGTAGGACAGATATATCTTTTCAAAGGTCCAATCTGATTAGAATAGATGGGTTTGCTGTAGTTTCCTACAGTTGGATTTGATAAAGATGTTCCAGAAGCTTCAATAAATGAGGTCTGATCTTTGTCCTGCTGGAAAACCCAAATGCATCCATGTTCTAGCAAAGACAGACAAAAAAATGGATCCAGTTCTCTGCCTATATTCTTTCACTCATTTTGTGTTTAAAGACAACAGTCCCACAACATAATGCCACCACCTCCCCACTTGGCAGTCGGCACAACATTCAAAAGTTTGTAGGGCTCACCTTGACTCCTGCAGACATTCTTCTTGTCATTGGCAGGTTTGAATCTTGGTGGTTCCTAGACTGGTCTTCTCCCGAAACAATATGTTTTGCATTGAGATGGTATTTTAAGCATTAACAGCTTCACTGATAGACAAACTCCTTTCTGTGCAGCTTGCACACAATTGTCTTTTTGGAGCCAAATGTAACTTCCAGTTGGTTGAAAGCATCCTTTTTTGTCTGTCATTGTTGTTTGTAAATGCTGCTTATGTGTCAGATTTACACGTGTCCCAGAAGCATGGGAATACAAAGGTTCTGGATGGAACCGAAAAAAAAAAAACTGTGATAACATTTTTAACACATCAAAATCTCTTTAATTAATTAATCAAAACTAATATCATGCTAACTCTCATTGTTAGCATGAATTAATTCATTTTGGGGGCTTTTAAAGATTTACGAGTATAAAAAGCAAGAAGAAAAAAAGAGGTTCCTCAGGAGGATTAATATACAGTAACCACCCAGGTGGTTTTAAACAAGTTTAATGTACAAATTTGCACTAAGAACAATGTCAAATGGATC
Source organism: Gambusia affinis (assembly GCF_019740435.1). NCBI lineage: Eukaryota > Metazoa > Chordata > Actinopteri > Cyprinodontiformes > Poeciliidae > Gambusia > Gambusia affinis. The sequence goes on from NC_057887.1 coordinate 14,616,495, forward strand.
AACTCCAAACTGTGCAAGAAAAAAAATTGGATCCAGCGATGTCTCAGCAGTGGCATTTGACTGAGGTTGACTCCTTGCAATTGCATCACATCTCAGAGAGAGGGCAGCAAACATCAGTGAATACCATTACCTTGTTACTGCTTTCAATCGATTGATTTTCTTTTTTCTTTAGAAAATAATTTGATATTAAACAGAAAAAAAAAGAATGGGTAGAAATTGCTTTCACCCAAAGAGATGCAAACGGATGCATGCATATTGTGGATTAGCAATATCAGTGCTGATGCTGATTTGACTGTTATTTTATTCTGAAGGAGATAGAAAGGTATTGCTTTGCACTAAGAACTATTGTATTGTTCATATATAAAATAAATAAGTTTTAAAGAATGTCTCATGTATATTTTATGTGAAACATATAGAATAAAATGATTCATTTGACTTCTCACACTTTGGATAAATTAACTTAAAACTGAAATACAATCAAACATTCTGTCTAGAATGTCAAAACTGAATACAATAAATCAATTCCTGCACATTGTGCATCAAGCAAGCTGTGCATTCATTATTTTCTGTACACCACCATGATCTGTAATAATCTATCACAGTAAGTTTTCCCAGAAAGTCGTTAGGAAACGTGAAAGTGTCCCTGGCGTGATTATCACTAGTACATCATGATCTCCTTAGGGGCGTCCTCCGTGGGCCTCTCCTGTTCCCGTCTGTGGGTGTAGGCTGCGTGGTCGTACAGGTAGATGAACAAGATGGCAAGCAGAGAGAGCACCGCGTAAGGGATGAGCAGGAAATACCCAAGCCTCATCTCCAACATTTTGTGAGTCAGCTTCACGTTGGTAATTTCAGCAATGCTGGCAACCAATTCCTCTTGCATTTTGGTCAGAATGAGGTTCAGCACGTAAATGATGAGGACCAGAACAGACGAGCATGCTGCAGATAGAAAAGATTGCATTCAGCTCAACTTCACATCAGCCTTTTTTAATGCAGTTTATTACAAAAGTATTCCTACGCACTAAGTTTTTCCACGTACATAATACCAGGTCTTTAATGCATCTCAAGTAGGTTCTAATTTAAGTTGTAACTTTATTCATGGTTTTCCTCTATAGGCCTTAGATCCTGTTTTAGTTTGAAAGTGTAGTTCCTGTTGCGGGCTTAACTCCATTTACTTCCTGTTTCTGTGGTATTTTCTTATTTTTTGTTAGGGTTTGTTCTCATTGGCCAGAGCATATTTTCTGGTTTCTGCTATTTTCTGATTTACTTCACTTAACGCTAGCTTTCTTTTTTACGTTTTCTAACAACAAATGTCCCATTGATATATAATAAAATATCCTCTGCAATCTTGGTAAAAATGAGCAACTGCAGTTTCATTCATAAATGCATTAAAATGATAGATAACACTGTTCTCTATCACTTAGCTTTTGACAATTAAAATACCAAAAACAACAATCGATTAAAAACCTAATTAATTCTCCTCTAGCTGTCTATTAATTTAAAGGTTTTGATAAGTAACAGATCATACCCTGTTATAAGCATTTACCTGATTTTCACTTCAAGATTCAACCTCACAGCATTTATATTCATATGTCATTTTTTTCCCTATGATTACTCAACTTATGTTTTCATTGGCTAAAGATTTTTATAAAAGTTTTTTATGCTCTCATCTCTGACTTGCTTCCACCTGCATTATGCTCCTCCCCACTTCCTCACCACATTACGCTCATCGTCCAGCCGGTCAGCTTTGAGGTAAGGCCTGTTTTTATAGGTTCGCAGTTGTGCCAATCTCTTTCAGTTGTTAGATTATTGATTAAACATGAAATAATCAAAGTTTAGGACCATATTTTAATTTTATTCAGGGGTGTGAGATTAAAGGGGTGAAATACAAATGCCTGTTTGACCTATGCTGTCACACTTCTTTCACTTCACTATTATTTACTGTTTAAACAAGATCATCAGACTCTTGTGGTGTATGAATACTGTTGCGATGCACCAAATTGTAGCACCACTCACCGCTGATGGAGGAGCAGGTGTAAACCCCGTTAGGGCCCATGTAGGTCTCATAAGGGTTACTGACACTGTTGTAGAGTGAGATGAGAATGCTCAGGGCAGAAGTCAGCAAACACACAGCCAGCAGGACCACACACAGACCATGGAGAGCCAGAGGAGTCTTTTCTATGGCTGTCAATTCTGGAAATACTGCAGATAGACATAAAATACGAGACTAGTAGGTCCTGTAATGCATCCATGTTTAAAGAATACACAATAATCAAATTAGATTGAAACTTATTTTGAATTGATTCTCCTTTTAAGATCTTAAACTTTTACAGAATACAGCCCTTTTTTTTATAGTTTGTCATCTTAAGGGATACAAGTGTTACCCAACTTATATCCCTTCCCAAGAATAATTACCTGAAAATGCTTCCTCACCCCCAAAAGTGGGGCAGGTGTTTCTTTGTAAATTTCCATTGAAAAGGCCCATCGTTATTTCTGCACTTCCATTGTTGGTCGCAGTTCCTTCGCAATCCATTAATGTTTTAGACCATGTTGTGGACATGGCATACCCAAGCAAACCTATAGATATGGCAGTGAGCTTCGCGCTCAAAAGAAAATACAAAATCTTTGTTAAAGATGGCATTTTTCCTCTATTTTCCAGATGTTCTTGATAAAATCCAAGCGTCTCTTCAGACAAACACCTCTGAAGCTTAGAAAGAGGAAAAGGAAACCTTTTTCAGTCTTCTGTGAGCTCTATGCATTGGTTGGGTGGAGTGAAATGTGGACTAGGGGGTCATAAAATCTCCTGTTTATGACTGCGACCTTTGGAGTGACAAGAGGAAAGACTGAGGTGGTTGTTATAGGCGAAACCGTTTCACCAAAACATGATAACGTCGTCACATCAGTGAAAAGCTTGTGAAATAAAGATTATGTCAGCGGTCTCTATGTAATTCAGGGGTTTTCTTATTTAGGAATAAGAAAAATTATGCTGTCACTTTGACTTTATTATATTAAAACATTTTAAACTAAAATTCACTTTGAAGCTACTTTTATGGATGTATGTTTCTTGTCTTGGATTCAAAGTCCTGTTCTTTATATTCTCATAAAATCAGATTAATAATTTACTTTATCCTAAAAAAGTTACTGGAAGACTAATGATCATTGAATCATATAAATGCGTCACTCGTGACGGCTCTAAAACCATGACAGGTGGTGGCCATGATTATGTGATCACAGAGGCTGTAAAGCGATAATAATAGAAGTGCACCCATGAAGACAAACATTGAATAAAGGACATTGAAAGAGAAAAGCAATTTTTATGTTTTGCTTTGTACTTTATCCAACAGAGAACCATCCAAGAGAAATCCTGGCAGGAAACTTAACAAAATTAGAATTTGCCAGCACAAATTACGTAGCAATCAAATCAGACATTTAATTTGGCTAATTTAAGAACTGAAAGACAAAGAAAATCAATTTGAATACAAAACTTTACTAAAACATGAAGTGCATCTTTACCTTAATTTTTACTCAAACTATTTAATAACTTGAAGTAATGAGGCTTTAACTATTCTATTTTATTATGAGGTGGACTTAGACTAGTTATGGGCAACCTATCCCAGTTCATTGGTGGAAAATAGATTTGATGATAAATTTAGTCATGATTTTTATGAGCTGCTGGTGACAACAACCTTTTCAGCTCATATTGAAAAATATAACGCTACATGTCACATTGGATTTTCTGGTAGACTTCATTGTTTTATGGAAAGTCATCAAGATTGTGCACCGCAGTTGGAGCCTCAAACCATCACATTACCACCAATAATATTTGACTGTAGGTATGATGATCGTTGGTTTGTGATTCTCTCAGTGATGTCATTTCTACCCAGTCTTTTTTTTTTCCGTAACCAAGGCAAGTATAGCCTGTGGTATTAGAGATGTTGTTCTTGATTTTTTGTTGTTGTTGTTGATGCCCTCTTGGATTAAATTTGGTAGGTTGGCCACTTCTGGGAAAGTTTCTTCATTGATCCATGTTTTCTCCATTTATCCATAATGGCTCTTGGTCCTTTTCCCAACATCTACTCAGAGCAGCTCGATTTAGCTCTCCTCACTTATATTGGTTTTCCACTAGTAACGAATACATGGCACCAGCTTCCTTTAAAGTACCTACTTGATTGGGGATCTAAGTGTACAAGTCAGGGTGAAAACGTGATTTCAGAAGACAGTCGATCAATGATTGTTTGCAGGGCGGAGTCAGTGGTTCTATCACACTCTCCTGTTCTTCTCTACCCAAAAACTTTCTTCTTTTTTGAGTCAGACATAAAGACTGGCAGACTATTTAACATAGCTTCCATATTCACATTGTTGTGTTTATGTTGCGTATAGATCACTTCACACTAGTTAGACTCAGGACTGCCCAAGTACATGACAACCCCACCCACTATAAATTGTAATGGAACCCCATCTGAACCATTTAGAGTTGAGCAAAGTTGAGTCACGCTGTAGAGGTGCCAGTGAAAAGGGTCAAGTGTAATTCACTGGAGTCTCATAGCCTTAGAAATGATTTTGTAACTATTTTCATGCTAGTAGATGTCAATGAAATATATTCTTGAATGTTTTTCAGGGCCACGTTTTAAGATCTTGCAGTCTTGATGTTGTCTAGCAATTTAAGAAGATTTATAATTACACAGGTCTGATAGCAATCAGGCTTTGGTGTGCCTAACAAAAGTAAACCACAAAATGTGATTAGTCACAATCAATTAATCAATTTAAACATGGGGCAGTGGCTTTTAAACATACAGTAGGCTGGTTGAGATAGTTCTTTTCCACTTAATAAAATTCTAATATAAAAAGCTACATTTTGTATTTACTGTATATTGCTTTATAAAAAAAATTAAAACTATGCATTATATTCATTTAAATAATGAGTCAAAACAGATCTGATCTAAAATAAAAATTGAAAATGGACTAAAAACACACATGATTAATGGGTTTTTATAAACAAAATAATACGTTTAAGAAAAAGACATTTTCACAGGAAATATCAAATAAACAAAACAAATGCAAGACACTTCTTGAATTGAATTAGAATCAATCAGTTCGAAAAGCATAGATCTCTAGATCAAACCCCAAATAAAATCTGCAATTAAAAGATCATAATTGAGGATAAACTGGCTGGTTTTGATGTTGTAATACAGCTGTTCACCAGCAGGTGTCACCCTATCCCGGCAGGCTGGGTGTTGTAGCTGACAGGCATCTTCTGTAGTGTTGGAGTAAACCTCTAACTCCACCTTCTCCACTGACAGGCGGCAACACTGAACCTCTGCCTCGCCTCTTCCCGACAATCTGCTCTCAGGACTTAACATTCAAAGCCATAAGGGTGAGTTGTATGTTTTGACTTCGTCGTTTCGTCTCTAAAAATCACGCTGGTGTTAATTAACCTAGCAAGGAACATCATCATTTCAGCAGCGTGTTGCTCCGTCTTACCTGTCCTTTACGCACCGAGGCAGGCAGCGACGTGCAGATTTTTTTCTCCCTTGTGAAGCGTCCATTTCAGGTGTGTTTGTTGCTTTAGTGCTTGAGTCGACCCGTTTATCGGTTTGGTGCTCCTTGTTTATATTTTTGGAACCGTTTTCCTGTCAACCTGCAGCGTCTTCAGTCAGCCTGGTGCGTCAAAGTAGGTTATTGGATCAAGCTTTTGGAGTTTCTCCTGCCTGCATTCCGTGTTTTCCTATTCTGTCTGTCTTTTGCCTTATTTCCAGTCAAACATGCTTGTTTTCCTTATATTCTGACCCTGACTCGGTTTTTGATTGAGCTTCAGTTGAGCCACTTCCAACGTGTCGGTGAGCTGCGGGTGGATTGATAGATAAGCCATGAGTTATTTCTCCTCTTTACTGCGTGAGTTAGCTGAGGATTTATGTTTTTTTTCTTTTTTTTTTTTTTGCTCATCATGGATGGCTGTGTGACATGTATTAATCCCTTTAGGCGGACTCTGTAGCAGGGGAGGTTAGAGGTCAGGGCAGCAACAGATCAGCATCCTTGTTGCAGACTGCCTGCAGTGCACAACTGGATGAACAGCGAATAATGTGCCCTAAGATTCATATTTCTCTTTGCATTTTGTATGTCTCTTTGCAACATTTTCTGGAGAGTTGTATGTCAAAGCAAGTAGGCATTTAGAAAACCTTCAAATGATGCCAACTTGATGTGTGCAGGCTAAAAGTTGAGACAGCTGCAGCATTTTAAAGGCTGGATTCTGGGATAAATGATGTCCCTTAGTTCACATGGAAAACTGGGAAGAGATGTTGCCCAAAAGACTAAATATTTTAGATCTTTTGGTGAAGCGTACAACAGCAAATTTTTGCATGTTCTGTTTTTTTTTTAAATCTATGCACTGAAGAGTTTTTAATTGGCCAATTTGCTGGGATTCCTACATGTTTTGTTTTTGTAAAGATGCAATTCCTCTCTGTCCTTTTTAACCTATGTTGAAGTAATGAAGTTTGCTGTGAATTTATGGCAGATAATAATCTACACTGGTTAGTCTGGAAGCTGCAAAAGCCAAAGACTAAGCAAGAAATGTAGGATGGAAAATGGATGAATAGGTAGTTGATGAATGAATTGATGAATCTTTCAGGCAATGTGATGCTGTCTGTGATAGTCTGAAAATCTAAATATTTTTCAATATTCTGTTTCTATTTCTTCAGACCAGTTCAGAACTAGAACCTCACTTAATAAAAATGGAGATTTTTTCCGACTTTCTCCATGAGCTGCTTTGATCAGGTGGCCTGCAGGTCAGAAGCTGAAAAATCTGCTAAAAGCCAAGTTTTCTGACCATTTCATTGTAAAGTGTCCTTATTCATGTATATGACATTGATGAATTATTCTTTGTTTAGTACATTATCATTTTCCTATTTTTTACTTATGTATTACTCTGTATTTAAATCTTATTTTAACAACCTCTGTACTCAACCCTTTCCTGCTGTTCTACTTTGAGAATTAAATACCTTGAGATGGAATGAGCTCTTTATTGTCATGCGGAGTTGCTGCTAAATTACTTTGAATAAATCTGTTAGTCAACCTGACATGGGCAATTACTGCAGATTAAAGCAAGGTTGCTTTCTGAATGAGAAAACGAGAGAAGAATTCATGCTTATAATTGGCAGCGATTAAGTTGCATCGGCTCTGAAAATAAGAAATTATTGATGAGAAGCACATTTAGAGGCAGACGGACCTGACTTCTCCTCCTCAGGGCTAATATCAAAGCTGACTACTGAGCTTTTTCAATTTGAATTAGCGACTTTATTATCAGTGACACCTTGATTTGAATATCTTCATCTTCCATTCTGTCTTCACAGTGTGTGATGTTTTGGACTGAATTCTAAATTTGGTGGACCACAAATCCAAATGCAGAAGCAAAACCTGATCTATGACACCTAGTAAAGGTAAAAACACATGGTGTTTATAGGTACCAGCATTTATAAAATGTGCTTTAAATGATTTACATTTAATCTTGGTTACTCTATTACTGATTTCCTAAGTTAGACAACTTGAAATGGAGTTGATTTATTGTAATAAAGTCCAGAACCCGCAACAGCCGTGATGACATGGCCTTATGCCACTGTCTGAAATTTTGAAGCCAGTTTAAGCCCTGTGTTATTTCATTATTTGTGAAACCTGGAGATAATGACACCAGACAACTCTTCAAACTTGTTCAAGGTTAATACTATGTAACCAAATTCCCAGAAAGTTCTAAAATTGCAGGAACACAAATCTAGAAATTGATGAAAAGTATGGAATTCTGTAATGCAAGATATATAGGAACCATGAACAATACACACGGTTATTTTAACGAGTAACAATCTGAAAAGTGTGGCATGCATTTATATTCTGCCCTTTCTGGTATGAAGCTCAACTCTATAATTTAGTGCAAACAACTCCCTTCAGCAGTGACCTATTTACTAAACAGAGTTAACCTCTGTGTAATTAAATTTCAGAATAAGTCCAATTGTTCTGTGGAGGCATCAGAGGTTTGTTAGAGGAAACTGGTGAACAAACAATCTCACAAACACCAAGGAACACACCAGACAGGGCAGAGAGAATGATGCAGTGAAGTTTAAACAGTTATAAAGCAATATCTCTAATGTAGAACTTTGAATAGAGGACTGTTCAATCCATCATCTAAAAACAAATAGTATACATCCAAAGCTAAAGAGGCACGGGCTTCCACATTGACTAATAATTAGCCAGGAGATTATGGGCAGAGTTAAATACTAACGGTCCTGGAAGAAACCCTTTCAAAGGCTGCCAAAGATTTCTCCTTCCAGCTGGGAAACAATCCTGAACACAGAGCCAGAACTACAATGGAGCGGTTTAGACCAAAGCAAATCTATGTCAATCTAGTCAAAATACAGATCAAATTGTTTTTGACTGGTTTAATTGAGAGAATTATTAGGCAAAGATGCTCTCTGTCCATTTTGACTTTTTCCACGAGACAGATGTTTAGGTGTGTAGATATGCAAAGCTGGTAAAGATATAACCCCAAAACTTAATAATTATGAGTCCACACAAACATAATTGTTTAGAAAACAAGTTTTATTTTCCCTCAACTTCACAATTTGACACCACTTTGTGTTAATCTTGTGGCATAAAGTTGGAACAAAAGACATAAAATTCTGTAGTTTGTGGTTCATATAACTGCTGCATTTATTTGAATGTAATTTACCCACCCGCTTGTTGCCTTGGCAGTAAGAGTAAATGCTGTAACCGTTATGTGCAATGAAACTTTTTCCCTGGGTGGGCCAATTTATCAGATACATAAAGAAGTTTAGGTGAGGTTTGTTTGCACCAGATGGTGTTTTATCTCCTAATAAACCAGAGCTGCTAGCTAACTTCATCTTACACTTAATTACTCTGTAACACTTCCAAGATGTCCGTCCTCTGTTTTCTTTCCCCCTGTTATAAACTGTAAAATGGTATATTGGAAAGCCTGTGAAGTGGATGCTGTCTGAGTGTGGGTGTGCTGGGTGAAACAAACATGCTGCAAGTGGCGACTGATAAAAATCCTTTGTGAGCTTTGGGAGGAACTAGTTGTGCAAACCTGGAGTGTCTGACAGCTTGCTGGATTTTAAGCTCAAGCTAACAGCCCTGTAGTTTATCCCACATCTTCCCAACTCTATCGTAATACCCTGAAATACGTGGATTCTTCTTCTGAGCCGTCCTGGTGCGTCGAATCAAAGCGCTTTGCTGCAAATGGATGAACGGTTTCTCACCCCTAAAATTAATTGGTGTTAATTTTAGGGATGAGCCCTGCCAGAACAAGCACTTATCACCTACCAGTGAGAATGATGTCAGTCGGCATCAAGACAGGAGTGGGTGTTATTAGGCCGGGTTCCTGTGCAATGTTGTGAAAACGTTTCTCTACACAGAATATAGTGGAATATCCCCAAAATATTCCGCTAAGAAGTTCATCCATCGATCATTTATCCTTCCTTCATTTTATCCATCTACCACTAAATCATAAATCCTTCCTTCCATCCATCATCTATTCACCCATTCACCCATCCATACATCATTTATTGATTCTTCATTCCTTCCTTTCCTTCCTACCTTTCATCCATCATTCATCCTTCCTTCTTTTCATCCAACATTTATTCATCCTTTCTTCCAACCATATTTTATCCATCCTTTCAATCCATTCATCATTTCTTCATCCATCCATCCATTATCCTTCCGTCATTTATTCATCAATACATCTTATTTTTCCTTCTTTCCATCCATCCATCCATCCAATCTATCGATCTGTTTGTTATCTATTATCAGTCCATCCAGTCCATTTATTGATCCTCAGCTACTGCAGCTGTATATTTAGAGATCACTGTGTGAGTGGAAGAGTCTTTATTCATCCTTCCTCTGTATTATTCTCCTTTTTACTCAAGCTTAGAAATGAAAGCCTGAAAATATCAAAAAGAAATTCTTCTTATAAAACTATTTCTACAATTTGGCTTAAAAACAACTTGGGTCACTAAAAATTGCTCTCTGGAAGAGTAAGGAAGTTTGACATTGAAGCTGTAGGATCTTTGGTTACAGTGAGGTAAATGCTGTTTGTATTTATGCTTTATTAGCAGAAGCACATTAAACTGCAGTGGAGGCTTCTTTATACTTGTGGGTGGTGCTGCAGAAGGCAAACCCTGCAGTCTGTGTTTGGATTTTGGCATCATGTTGATATGATCTAATAATGATGGTGAAAAAAAAATTGTTTATGCCATACAGAGAAACGAGATTAGAGTCTAACCCCTCACTTTTAGCTGGAAAGGGCATCAGCTTTTCCAATTCCGAGTAACTGGAAGGGGAGTCACCTGGGATCTGGTGTGCATTGTGTGGGATGTTATTTGTTTTAATAAAGAATGAAGTGGGAACTGGAATCAAAACAAAACCTTGGAAAGCAGAATATGAGCACTGCAGTGGTGCACTTGATTCCTATTTGGAGGAATTTCTGGGGAATCAGAAACCCCCTGAAGCCACCAACGGAGCACTCAGTGACAGAGCGGCTGCATCATTCAACATGTGGACAGTGTACAGCTGTGCAAACTGTTACAGTACCTGCCATGTCTCCCTTCGTCCCACTCATCCGTCCTCGCTGTCTGATCTGTTCCACCCCAGGCTGACACTCACGGGAAGTGAAACACTCAGTGGTTTTATTATCAGCTGACCTCATACAAAGCCCTTTAAATAGATCAGAACAGTGTGTCCAATTTGGTTTTACTTTTTTCTAATTTGTTGGCGAGATTTCTGTCACATTGGGCCCTGTGGGGGCCCATGCCATCTGTTGCAGGGCCCCTTTTCCTTCCTGTAGCTGTTGAGTTTTTTTTTTTTTTTGGCTCTTACTGGACATTTTGAATGATCCATCTTTGAGAATCCTTTAAGAAAGAAGTGCTCATCAGACACAATAGAGAAGAATGTAACTTTATAAACTATTTGAAACTGTTTGGATTTGGACTTGTGTCAAATAGATTTTATTTTATTGATTAATAATTAATAATTAATTAATAATTTTATTGGTTAATTTCATTATTGGAAAGTACAGACTTTTTTTTCCACCAATACACTACAGTTTTCATACTTCAGAGGGTTCTATTCTTCGTTTTATTTATACCTTAAATTCGAATCAACTCTTTGACAAAGTATTAGGCCCAGACTAAGATTTGTTTTTAATTCAAGAATATCATCATGCTAATAGAATACTGTCGTACGACAATCGCTGTAATATGAGGATAAAGCATTACCAGAATAAAGTTGAAATTTTATGAGAACTCCCAATATGAAAAATGACAGAAAATTAAAATGAGGAATTTTGAACACCTTGTGAAGTTACACTTTGGTATATCGTTTACAGACAATACTTGATTTTTATTTTTGATTTTTACATATCAGTTTCTAATTATTATCAGTAGCAGTATTTTTGAAACAATCGCGCAAACAGTTTTGGGAGAAAGAACTACACAAACTGACCTGGACATGTCACGCTTTTTTCTCTTTAAATCAACTTTTTTCTTGCAATTTGAAGACGTTTTTTCTGGTAAAATTGCTTATATTTTCCTGATAATATTATAATATAATATAATCTTCTCAAAATTAAAGAATATTTGTCATAGCTCTCTGATTCTTTTTAGAGAAGAAAGCGAGTAAAAAGCAAATTGATTAAAAATGGATATTTGGGGCGTGCTCCGGTGGCGTAGAGGGTAGCGCGCCCCACGTTTGGAGGCCTTCAGTCCTCGACGCGGCCGTCGCGGGTTCGATTCCCGGACCCGATGACATTTGCCGCATGTCTTCCCCCCTTCCTTTCAGTCTGCTGTGGTATAAGGGACACTAGAGCCCACAAAAAGGACCCCCTGGTGGGAAAAAAAGAAGGATATTTTATGAAAAAAAAGCTAAAATTTTATTTTTAAGCCATATCCGAACATGTGGTTTGATTTTTAATCAGTGCTGTAGATTAGAAATATTAAAAAGGAGGGTTGAAGAAAATTAGACGGAAAGCTGATATCGAACCAAAAATAGATTGGTTCATGTCTAATCATACAAAAAACTAAGTGTTTTTTCCCTATATCAATCGTTAAAGTTGGAAAAGTATGTTCAGATGCACTTTATTAATCTTTAGCCTTCTAGCATTTGTTTGCCACAAGTAATATGCTAATAGAAAATGGCATCATCCAGTGCACCTCAGCCAAGAAATCTGGAGGATTTAGAGAGCAGAGAACTAAACAATCTCCTCAGATGTGTAAAAAAAACCTTCAGGCCAACTCTGAAAAGAAACTGTAAGGGAGCAACCTCTACTGTCTCCTAAGCAACTATTTACAGTGAGTGCAGCAGTGGGACTGGGTAGTAGTTTGTCAGTAATTTAGTTTAGGCCACAGAAAAGCGTTTGAAATTTGAAATTTGAAATTTGAGAAATGAAATGAAATTTGAAATGAAATTTGAAATTTATTCGAACATGATACAAATATAAAAATAAAATAGTGCACAGTAACAAGAAGTGCATAAGAAAGAAGAGAAAATACAGATTTTTTGTTTCAGTTAACATATCATGCTCAAAATGGGGTAGGAAGAAGTGAGAACTTATAAACTCCTACCCCTAAACACGTTTCTGTTCTGTCGTTGTCTGACTCCTCGCCTCAGGATCTACTTCAAATAAAAACCACTTGCTTAGTCTGCCTGTCGTGAGTAAAAAATGTGGTCCAAGGTCACAGCGTATGATGTCACTTCACAAGATGTAATATGGGTGGACCCTCCTCAGGCAACACTTAAGGTTTCTCCATCGTACATGTGTCAGTTGTTGCAGGACTTTCATTGCAAAATACACCACAAAGCAACTAGAGGCTTTGTGGTGCCTCTACAAAGCCTCTGAAACAACTGAAACAACTGAAACAGTCTTTCAGTTGTTTGCTCCAACTGAAAGACTGAAAGAAAATCCAACAGTTATGGTTATTAATTGTGTAAAATAAAGCTCCTTTTGAATAAAAGTGAAACCTGTTCTGGGAAAACGGAGTGTAGTTGAGAGGTTTTAAGTCCTTGTACTTTATGGCTTTATTTCAGTGAAATGAAAGCAGACATTCATCCGCGTTGGTCTAATAGGGATGAAAGACGAGGGAAAACAAACATTGTTTTTTTGTGGGAAAACAAAAGGGAGCCCAAAGTGCAGAAGTTGTGCAATATCACCTTGGCACTGGCAGTTGACAAGAAAAGATTCAGTCTCTGGATTTTCTTGAATGCAGCTTTAAATTAAGCTTGTAAATCTAAGAGATGGCATGGAAGCACTGAGCAGGTTTTTTTCCCCTGGTTTTTACTGATATCTAAAATTGTATCCTCATCAAAATTTTTGGATCTAGTAGAAAATAAATGAATGACAAGATCATCCCCATTTATGCAGATGAGCATATGCTATATTTTATTAAACCCAAATGTTTCTAATCTGCTTGATTTGAAAAACAAACCTGGATGAAATCTGACTTTTCTTATACTTATACCACCTCACGCCAGCTTACTACCTGATGTTTATAATGCTGCTTCACATCTCGGGTCTTAAAAGATGATGCAAATTGGGTGAAACTGAACCCCAAATGTTGCTTTTGCTGCGGTACAAGGCTTCAAAATGAATTGTAAAGGTGGCGCACAGTCCTGAAAAAAGATTATTCCCATCCTTTTCCTTGAACATCATAAAGTTCAACATCGTGTGGAATGTGTGTCAAACTCTCACCACTTGTGACTTATTGTATCAGCTGCAGGTACTTTTAATCCATGAGCTGTGTCGCCAAGTGCAATAACATCTTTGCCGTGTCACATGAAATCTTTTCCGGCTGAGGCAATAATGTGGGGTTGTATTCTTTTAGAGGCCTGGCATCAAATCTGTTTTATAGTTTGTACGCTCTAAAGCATTTTGCTTCTGGTTGTGTGGCGATAACATGTAAACAATGTGAGAAAATAGTGAATTAAAGAACAAGGAAAAGAATGAGAAGGGTTGTTGATGTGGAGGAGGAGAGCCGTGCTTAATGAATAATGGATGCTTGCTAAAGCAGCCCATTTCCTATTCATTCTTTCAACGCTGATGTAAAGGGAGTTGTGTGTGATTATCATGTCAGTTTTCCAATATTTCCATTGTGCATTGAGCAATGGGATGCAGTTTGAAGGCAGAGCGAATCCACCAGCAAACATTTTCACACAACTTGAAAGGTTTCAGTTTATATTCCGACAGTGTGCAGAAAGCAATAATGTAAGCTAAATCATCATATTGTTACAAATGTAGCTGCGTGACAGATCTGAGCATTTCCGGCTGGTTTATCTCTGCTACAGAGCTTGTGGTTTGTGGTTTGAGGTCAGATCACTTTCATTAAAACAAGCTTTCAACTTCTGAGTCCTGTTTGAAGCATTTCAACGCAGAGGCTTGGATGAGACCTGTGATGGTGTGCAAATGAGTGCAGTTGGATGCGGCAGTGAGTGAGACCACAGACGGGGTTAGCTGACATGCTCTGCATGCTGATGGATGCGCTGCAGGCATGCACCGTAAAGCACAAATGTAAAGGAGTGTCAGGTACAGATGAGCAACGTGAAAGAAAGATGGAGGCGTATACTCAGGACAAAAGTGTGTGTACAAATTCTTTAGGGATTCCAATTTACTTTCTGTTTTGTTGAGGAATTGCGCAACTATGTCTGTAAACTACAGAGTGAGAGAAAACCTTAGAGATGGATTGATAAAAAGGTAAATATCAGGTGTTGCCAGCAGTAAGAGGTAGAGCTGCTTTAAAAAAAAAAAAAAATTCCAACAAGAAATCTAATGCAATAATCATGTTCATTGGAAAATCTAAAAAACTTTTTTTTTTTTCAAAATTGCACTGATGGCAACAAAAGATTGTCGCTGCAGGAAGAAGAGTTCAAGTTTATAATTTTCAGTGTTCGTGAGAGTGAGAGAGGCTTCGGCAGACAACAAGACGGCTGAAGGTTTTAGAGCAAAATTGGTCTCTATTAGATTTTTGAGCTTTAAGTCTACCCTCTGATGAGATAAGGATCTACGTCCTGTAGACCAGTGGTCCCCAACCTTTTTAGTAGAGCGGACCGGTCAACCATTCGTAAATTTTCTGCGGACCGGGGGGTGGGAGGGTGCGTAAGGATTGAGACCGATGGCGTTATTTATTACTCGTTCTGCTGCATGTTGACTCGCAAGACATAACCGACAGCTTCCAGTTTAGTATTTTCAAAATAAAAGCTCCTCCAGCCTCCTCCAACAATTCTTAAATGAGCATAAAACCATGTTGAAAACCTTACAACAAAAAATTATTATATTATTGGTGCTTAGCAGGTTTCTGTCACACCTGATTTTATATTTTATCTGTTCTCAGGACTCATTTTGTGGAAAGCAAATTTATCAGATTAAATGTCGACACAGCTTTGTTTACAAGGCACTTTATTATAGGAATATCAATCCCGATATCAGCTGTCACTGATTTCTTCTTATCTCATAACTGAGTTGTCCACTGCATGTAATTAACAGCATTAGGGAGGACAGTCAAGTTCCATGTCTTGTTTTTGTATCCGTACAGTTCATAGCACCATCACATACATTTTCACAATAATTTACTGAGACGTGATCGATAATAAACTTGAGATGAAAGGTGCTCTTGGACGATTGCATCGATTCAAGCATGTAAGAAAATACACGTCGCTCTGTGACTGTGTCACACTGACCTTCACCAGCGGGGATCTAATCTCAATGTGTTGCAAACATCTTGACTTTGCACCAAGGTGTTTTGACCCAAAACGGCTCTGTGTGCATGATCTCTTTATGCAACCTCATGCAAATGAACAAAGCTGCACTGTACGATATTTTTGCTTAACATCCCAGCATTTGGTTATACAATATGTTCCCCCACTGGGAAAACACACTGTTGACAATAACAGGCCTCGAAACGCTGCCAAAGCCTTTTTTGTGCTCAGCCAGAAAAGCTGCCGGAGCCGCACCATTTGCTCACAGTGACCGGGTATTCGCTTATCATCTGCTGCTCTGACACCAGCAGAGACTCAGAGTGAGAACTAGTAACAGAAGACAATAGGGAACAGATTTGTCTTTAATGGAGAGTTACTGATTATTAATGAAAATTCATGATAGTTTTTTTTCTAAGCCTTTTCAAAATGAAACCACTGGATTTATTTTCAGCATGTTTTATAATATTGATTAAGTCATAGTGAGAAATGCACTAATCAATCAGCCAGAGACTAGGGTAGCTCTGATCAGTAATCAGCTGATCAAATACCAAAAATATCAGACGTTTTTTTCTCGTACTCTTTAAACGCATCAAAATATAATGTCACTGTTCTCAGCCTTATTGCAACTGGGTAGTAGTTTGGTGCTTTTCTTTGAGTTTTATAAAATTAGGATTAAGGTTGGTGTCATATGATCTAATTTTAAAATTCCTTCAATTTCTGTTGGGTTCATAGACATTTTTCCAAGAACCCGCATCAATTATTTTATACCCATGTGTGACAGACTCTTGGGAAGAAGTAATTGTCACCAGGTCAGACCTCAAAAGAAAATGGAAATTGATATCAGTAAGGAAAGCCTGATTGGTGCATCTCTAAGATTTACAAGCTCAAACAATCTGCCATTAAAAAGTACATGTCATCTGAATCTTTTCCTTCAGAACTGCCAAGATTATTTTAATAGGTTCTGTGAAGGGGCATAGTGTCAATATTGAGATTTTCAGACTCAGTCAAAAGTGGTTCTATCTCAAAAAAGCATTTTTTTTCTTGTTTTAAATGTTTTATGGTTTTTACAGGAACCATTGGCCAAAATATGAATCAGCAGGTCTGGACATTGGGATAGTCCGATTGACACATCTCTTGTCATAGATAGATATATTCATAACATTTTGTTTTCTATGGACCTTAAGAGAAAATAAAACTATAAATTCTCAAAAAAATGAGCAATTAACTAATTAAAAAAATACATCAGATTGCAAAGCATCCAAGTTGGATGTATAGAAAGTCGTCTAGTTTTTCTCTGTAGCAGCTTCACAAGTCCTGGAGATGCAGTGTGAGCAACATATGGTGGTGATAATTGAGCAAGCGCTAACAACCCAGTTTCTCCTGCACACACCCACTTACTGTTTCTGCTTCGAAGTTGCATGGCACCTCTGACAGTGTGGCACTTATGTGTTGGCTGATGGAGAGCAGGTCACAGACATTTGTTAAAGAACGCCCAATGTTTTCTCTGCAGCTCCCTGACAACTAAGGCTAAGAGGGGGCAAAAATCATCATGATAATGAAATGCCTCTGGGCTGAACATTTGCAGTCATCTTCAGTGGAGAAGAAAATTTAAATTCTCAGATTTGATCTATTAGGTGTTAATAAATCCAGGTTTCACTAGGATGTAAAATGATTTAATCTGAAGTAATGGGACTTTTCTTCTTGTTTAATAATTTAGAATAAAATATAAGCTGTATGGTAAACTAAGCACACTCTTGCTGTTCTAATAAAATTTAACAGGGGAAGGAGCAGTGAGGTTCTGTTAATCAGGTGTGCTTAGTTTATGATTGGGCAGGTTTCTGCTCACATACACATGTATGTTCACCTAATACAAAGACTTTGATTCAGTCACCTCTGAATGAATCACAACACTTCTGAAACTTTCTTAAGATCAATTAGTTTAAAATAGTAAGGTGATGCACAGTTTTTATATTTGTGTAAAACCAAATTCAAAATTTCAGCACAAACAAACTATCCAGCAAAACTGTGGAAAGATAATTATTTGGGCTCCCTTCCTGTCTTAGCATATATGGTAACATAAATTAAAACATGTTTCATGGCAACAAGACATTATAACTTGGATGGAAAAAAATGTCTTGTTCCCCTGGCAGATATTTCACTTATAACTAGTACTTTTTCATCAATATTAAAGAATTATTGAATTAAAACAAGCTCCTATAACCAATTTTGCTATGATCCATGTAATTTTATTGCATGGTTTCTATAAAGAAGACTTATATACTTAGTAAGATTTTGTGTTTTTGCAGTGTGGTGTTTGAGAGCTCTGCCCCTCGTGCAGTGGAGTCTCCCCACTTATCCAAAAATATTCTGTCAACTTGCTAATGTGCCGGTTAAATGGGATGTACTTAAGTGTCAAATGCATAAGAAGGGTTATTGTTCCACCCTGGCTTCTTGTCTTTCTAAATCTACACCAAGGAAGGCAGATAGTCTGTAGTGGGAAACTGTAACTGTTTAGAGTCAATAATGAGGCCATCTGTCTGATATCTAAAAATGGGCCAAAATGGGGTCAGGACGACACTCACAAACACAACAGCCAACTTGCCACAGAATGGCAGAAATATAAAAGAATAATGGTATCGCATGACTTGATCAAACACCAGTTCTCAACCTCATTGTGGTGGACCTCAGGAGAGCTGCACCGAAACCATTAGACACACTTAACAATAATATTGTTTGAAGATCTTTTTACACTGATTTGATGGAAATGACGTAATAATGCATGTGATTTCCTGCCAAAGATAGATACACTTTATTTTCAAAAGAACACTCAACACTGGAACTGATAAAATAAACAAAACAACCAAAAACAAAAATAAAATGGATTCTCAGTCTCCATTAACAAAAATGTGCTTGAATAAAAACTAAACAACATAAAGCCAAAGTGGAAATAAATAATGCATTCAACCATAAGAGTGCAGATTATAAAGTCTGTTTACCATATTGCCCTTCAGTAATCATTAGATTTAAATAGAGAAGATGGGCACATCCGACTGCCTGATGCAATAGTTCACACTACACATTAGTTCACACCTACATTTTCCCCTTACGACAATATTAGAACATTGGTCGTTCTAAGATTGTTGCTTGCGATTTTATAACCGATCATCCTGTAGTGTATGGTGTGTTACGGTAGATCGTTGTGGCCGCTCCGGTCTAAATTTTTCCCGACTGGGAGAGTTAACGCAGCCTGTTGAATGTGACAGGTAGACAATCACAAAGCGTGGATTCCCTCCATGCTTTTTGAGGGGAAATTACAGAGGAGAATCCTAAACAGCTGACACAGCACAATCCGAAGTCCAGCGGACATTGGAGATGATATGTGGAAGTTGTAGGTAGATTGTAGTAAAGCATTAATTAATACCTGGTTTTAAAATTAGTTAACTGGACTTGTAGCCATTATTTTGTGCCCATTGTTGGACACCACGCGGCAGGAACAAACCTGATTGAACCGTTATACCTAGAATTTCTGTCGGCTAATGTGTGGTCTCTCATGTTTTAAAAATGGGCCGACAATCGGCTGACAGCTCTAAGATCGTGTAGTGTATGCTGAGCATTACACTAAGGAAATGAGGAAGGGAGGGTCAGTGGAGAGCAGCGGAGTTGAGCCTTTTTTTCATTTAGTGTCATCAACAGAAAGAGAAAAAGGCCAGAAGAGACAATAATGCTGATAATTAAAATGACGTCGATAGTTTTAATTGTGGCATTTTTAAGCTATAATTATTTTCCTATGTAAAACTATAAATGCTAGATGGCTTTATTATTCTGCTGCTGTTTATAATTACATCACGTCCTGCTTCTCTGCCTGCACATCTTTGGAGCTAAACAATGAAGCCATACGTTGTGCTCTGACTGGTACAGAGTGATCAGATTGGAGGATTTTATGCAGAGTAAATCCTTGTGTAATTTTTACAAACAGACCCATTTTGTTATCTGCTGCTCAACACTCTCAGGCAGCGGAGAGTGACACATGGCTGCCGTTTCATAAAATACAGTCTAAATAGTTTGCTGCAGAGTGGGGAGATCAACAAAGAAACGGGAAAGGATTCAATCATCAGATCTGTTGTCTCTCGAGAGGGAACACGCCTTCCCTTCTCAGCGCTCCCTTGTTTACAGTCTTCTGTTGTTGCCTAGGATAAGCTAGAGGAAGATGAAGAAGAACGCAACAGATGTGAAGACGCCTAGCTTTGTTTGACTTTAACTCAAGACCCAGATCTGTTGTGTTTATCATTGTTTTTATTAAATTAGGGCAGTGGTTCAGTTTGTTGTGTCCAGCAGCATTTTGAAGCAAATCTAATGCTTGGATGCGGTTCTCTGAGCCACCAGCGATGCCCGTCCAACTTGGCTGATCTTCAACAGGAAATAAATAAAAGACTTTATGGTGCTTCCAGGGCATTACTGTACTATCGCATCCAGCAGCTGGGCCTCAGCGGGAGGCTGACTGGTTAGCTGCAAAGCCAGTCACAGAGATGCCTTTAAATTCATGTCCGCAGACTAGATGGATTTCACAGTTTTTCTTTGTAAGTGGTTCTTTATTTTGTAGTTTTACAGAAGCTATTGAGGACCTATTGGTGCTGCAATCCAATGAATAAATAATCTGTTACAGTCATGTTTAATCGCTTAGATAAAACACAAATAGTGGATCTAAATTAATTGTAATCTGGCAATTATTTATTAAATACAGAAATAATGAAAGTGCATTTTTCTTACTCTAAATGATATTAATTTCCCAGACATCTAGAACTTTCTATTAGTTTTATTCTCTCTAATAAAGTGGTCTCAAACTCCAGCTCTCAAGAACGGGGTTCCTGCAACTTTTAGATGTCTCCCTGCTTCAGCACATCTGACTGTAACATTATCTCATTAACAGAGCCAGGTTAGGATATGTTGCGGTTTTTCATACAAGTCTCCTTTTCTTTAAGTCTCTATTATGACTTTAAGAAATCAACATGATTCCTCTTAGTCATAATAGAGAAGTGGTTTCTTCTCCTGAAACAAAAATAACAGTCTTCTTTATTTTCTCACCTCATTTATTTCCATCATTTTGACCACTGCTGCTCTCACCCCTGGCATCTTCTTGGTTAATTTGCGAAGCAGGTTCACTTTAGCCCAATTATCCAGAACATTGCTAGCTATGCCCACTCACTTTGGTGAAAATAAATCATATATATTGTCTCTTTATAGATTAAATAAATATTATTCATCATAAAATATACTTAATATATAACGGTCCGTTATATATAAAATGTACTGTGTATTTTTTTGTCGTTTTAAAGACCACATGTAATGAAGGATTTTTGTGTAGTCAAGCACTTGGTCCTTCTGTTCCTGAAAAACAGCTAGAGCTCCCACATCTCTGCTTGATTGTTTTCATTACATCCCAGCAGGAGTGTGATAATACAAGCTGCCACCATGGCTGTCACTGATCAGCTCCAAAAATCCAGAAATAGGTGATGCAAGGGGCTGTTTTTATAGCTTTGCCACCCATGTTGGTGCTATCATGTCAGGGTGGAGTCAGATATCTAATACATGCTCCAGGCCATGCATTTCTCCATGCATTCCTCTGCCTGTAATCAGTTATTGTCAACATACCTAAGGGGGAGGGAGGGTTGGGTGGAAGCTACGAATGAGAAATAAAAGAAGCAGGGGACGAGAGAATGAAAAACAGGGTGTGGATTTTAATTATTTTGAACTTCAAACTACAACCACAAGCATAACTGGGAGGATGAAAAACGCGGAGCTGCGGTTGCTGGTGTCAAAATGGGTCCCTCCGCCTCATGAAGAGGAATTTTTAACACATCTTTCATTTGCATGTGTCCAATTAGGTTTCCTTGAAATCCTGCTGGGCTCCTGATGGCAGGGGGCTGCCTGTGTCTTGGATCTCATCTCTTAAAGCTCAGATCTTGCCAGAAACTGCAGGATTGTGCCAGCTCAGTTGCCTTTTTTTTTACTCAACTAATTTGTTGACTATATAAATACATATATATATATATATATATATATATATATATATATATATATATATATATATATATATATATATATATATATATATATATATATATATATATATATATATATATATATATATATATATATATATACATATATATATATATATATATATATATATATATATGTATATGTATATGTATATATATATATATATATATATATATATATATATATATATATATATATATATATATATATATATATATGTGTGTGTGTGTGTGTGTATGTGTATATATATGCCAAGTTGAGAACCAACAGAGAAGTCTAATGGCACATCCTAAGTCCAAGACTTTTACTGGACCAGAATCTTGATTTGAAACCAAAATAAAGAAATGGACTAATTAGGCCTTTTATGTCTGAAATCCATTGCCAGATTTTTCTTTTTAAATCTAGCCTGCTGATTTTGATTTTACTTGTTTTTATTTGTGTGATTCTCATGACTATAACATGTAGAAGATAATTTAAAAAATCATACCTATTCTATGATAGAGGTAATGTGCTTAAATGCAGTGTCAATTGGTCATTGCATCTCTAGTGCATCAACCAATGTCATGTAATTTGATGCACTTTTTTGTATTTCATTTTAAAAACTTAGATGAAGATTAGGAACATATGCTGTTATGCCTCTTGTAAAATCTTGTAATTAACTTCCTGTTTGATTCTAAACTACCACTTCTATCCAGAAACCTGGAGCAGACCAAAAAAATTGTATCAACCAGAAAAAGTCTCATTAGTGTATCTTTAATAATAATGGTTGGTTGTTCTCATATGTGCAATTTTAAGCTGCTTAAATCCGAACCTTGACTTGGCCAGCAAGATCACAACCCAGTTTTTTTGTTTGTGTTGCTGGTTTTTAACACTAGAACTACCAGAGAAGGGTCATTTGACATTTCTACCTTTGGAACCCAGAGAGGGGTCAAATGACCTGAAGGATTCTAATTAGCATCCTAAAAGGAGGTGTGAACAGGCGCTTTTGTTCTGTAAATAAGGCCATTACTGGCGCACCAAAGGAAGAGGGAAAGCTTAACTCCCAACTAACTGTCTAGTTAGTTCTATTCAGTATATTGTATTTTATAATATAAAGATTATATTTATTATATTTAGCTTAGTTTTATTTTAGCAAAAAAGCACAATGAATTAATTTTAATATTTTAAATGGAGAATTAGAAATTTTACAGCCAGGTACAGCTGTGAGCAATGACCAGAAGTATTTGTGTCTAAGTCAAGAGGACTGAAATTCCAGCATGAGAAATATACAAAAGAACAACTGTTATTTGTTTAAATGTTTTTATTTTTGTCATTAAAAACAATACAAAAAATACAAGAAATAAAACAATTCCACACATATTTACATTAGGCACAGTGGGGGGCTGTGTGTGTGTGAGTGGCATGTCCTTGTGTGACTGGCATTTCAGCACTCACTCAGCAGTCTGTCTGCACTGTCGGAACATACCTGGCACTGCCAGGGTATGACCCTGGTGCATTTGCCACATGTGTATTTGTAGCATTCAACGCATCTCACAGTTGTACCATTGTTCCTGCATCGATGGTTGACCTGACACTTCGCTCTTTTGCCTAAGCTGGGTGTGGAAGCTTGTTGCCGAAGCAGTTTCTCCTTGTGTGCCTTCTTCCCACTCACATGAGAGTTACCCAACTCTTTTGCAAGCTCAACCAGGAAGTCCACCCGTCTCTTCTGCACCCCAATGCATGCCTAATAAAGCACATGTGCATTCAGTGCTGCCATGTCAATCATGTTATAGAACACTGCAACTGGGCATCTCCGTGTTCCTGCACGCACGCTGTACTCCCGCACCATTTGGTCCATCACATCCACACCGCACTATGTTTTGTTGTATTGTGTGACCGTGTTTGGCTTCCTTTTGGTGGTATCCTCAGTCTCAACCACGCTGTGCATGCTGCTGAGAACGTAAACAGCCTTCTTCCATTTGGGCACATACACTGTCAGCGTGGCACCAGTGGTTGAAAACACCTGAGTGGTGAATTCAGTGCGATCCATCTGTCTAGCGGATTGAGGAATTTCCCGGCGTCTCTTGTTGACTGTGCCGAGGATAGTGGTTTTCCAGCTAAGCAGTCGTTGTGCAAGTGACAGTGATGTAAAGAAATTGTCCGTGGTTACAGTTCTGCCCTTGTCCATGAACGGTTCCATCAGCCTCATCACTACAGTCTCGGACAGTCTCTCCCTGCTGGGACGACTGGGGTCCTTTCCAAGATATGGGAAGACATTACAGATGTACTTTGATTTCAAGTCGCAAGCCACCCAAAACTTGATGCCAAACTTGTCCGGTTTTGTTGCAATGTATTGCAGAAAACATCAGCGAGTCTTTGATGGAAAAAGCTGTTCATCAATAGTGATGTGTCGACCAGGGTTGTAGGATGCGATGCAGTTAGTGACAAACGATCCCCAAACATCGGAGATTGCAGCAAACTTATCGGTCTCCGCTCGCTCACTGCGTGTAAACATGTCATGAAAGCGTAGGTGTCGCATAATGTCTTGGAAGCGTTTTTGGGCCATAGTTGCAATGATCCTTGGGTTTGCCAGGTTTGCTGACCAGCTGTCACATAGTGATGGAACCTTGGTCACCCCCCGCAAGATAATGACTGAAATAAATGCCATTAGTTCCGGGAGATCCATGAACCAATCCAGCTGCTCCGTGTGACGTGCATGTTGAGTAGTCCATTCTTGAATGCTACGAAGCATGTCAAGAGTGATAAAACAGAGGAAGCTCTGAAGGCGACTCCAGATACTTCGTCTGGCCTTAGCGCTTGGCTCTCCATCTGTGGCGTACGGTTCTATTGGAGTGAAATGGAGATATGTCCCCACTTGTTCACACTGTGCCATTTTTCATGGTCTCTGACAGCTCACTCCTCAAACAAGCTCTCTTTTTTTGGTAGAGGGAGAGTCTCCTCATGTACAAGATAAACAATTTCAAATTAACCTTTTGATTGGTTCTAAATAAAAAATAGTCAGGAAAATAAAATAGGTAGGTTGAGAAATCTAACCTGAAGACAGCTCAGAGTCCGAATCCAGTTGAAAGTCTATGTCTTCTCCATCTGAATCACAATCTGCTCAGAATCAGTTCCAATGCCTTCTGAGTGGTGAACCTCTTCTGCATTTTGTTTCTTGTGAACTAAATAGGTGAAGCAGTCACCTATTTATCCTCCACAGCACAAAAGGCTGCATGCAAATTTGCATGTGCAAAGTCTCCCAGATCTCTTTTGCTTACACTTTTTGCATGATTTTTTTGAGGTGGATCAACAAAATTAATTTGGTTAGTTTATTTCTAAACTGTCATTTTAAACCCATCCATCCATCCATCCATTTTCTTACACCCTTCGTCCCTAATGGGGTCAGGAGGGTTGCTGGTTTCTCTCCAGCTGCGTTCCGGGCGAGAGGCGGGGTTCATCCTGGACAGGTCGCCAGTCTGTCACAGGGCAACACAGAGACATACAAGACAAACAACCATGCACACACACACACTCACACCTAGGGAGAATTTAGAGAGACCAATTAACCTGACAGTCATGTTTTTGGACTGTGGGAGGAAGCCGGAGAACCCGGAGAGAACCCACCATGCACAGGGAGAACATGCAAACTCCATGCAGAAAGACCCTGGGCCAGGAATCAAACCCAGGACCTTCTTGCTGCAAGGCAACAGCTCTACCAATTGCGCCACTGTGCAGCCCCATTTTAAATCCACTTAGCTTTATTTAAAAGAAAAACATTACTAATTTCTTTTAGAAAAACCTTTGCATATTTCTTGAAACAGATTGTATGTTTTGCAAACTATATGTACATTTGGCAAAATGACCTGGACCCAATGCAAAATGACCTAATGCAGCACAACATCATGAATCAGCTGCAAAAGGTCACATCTCTCCAAAAACACTTCATGTATGCTTCAAAACTACCCAACCCTCTCTGAAGAGCATTACCAACAGGAAAGTCTACTGTAGAGCTGCCTCCATCATAGATCGCACCCACCCCCAACATGGACTATTCACACTCCTACCTTCTGGCCTGACGGCTCTCCTCCCCCCCTCCTGATTCCTCAGGCAATGGCCATATTTACATTTGAAGAGGGGATGCTAATTTGAGCCATCAGAGTCGTCAGTTTGGACTCAGGGTCTTTTGACCCTCTTTCGGGACTTCTAGGAGGAGGTTGAAATCCCTGGTAGTTCTAGTGTTAAAGGGGTAGCTGTGTGTTAATGCAGTCCAGAGTTACAATGCTACCTATGTAGAAACAAGGATGTTCTTCTCTTCAGCATTTCTGTTACTGAAGCATCAGAAATGCTTCAGTAACAACAATGATTTAGAATGCTATTTTTATTTAACTCTATCATAAAAATCCATCCAAACACTAACCAAGAACTTATAAACATTGAGTTTTCATAACTAAAGATAAGAAATTAAGCGCAGGTTTGAGGGGTAAGAATCAAAATGTCGTATTAAACATGTTAGGACTCGACTCAATAGATAAATGTTCCAGGAAAATTGTTTCTAATTTTGGTCTGCTTTGTCCAAGCACATTAAAAATATTTTTTTTCTTTTTCTAATCTTGCTCTCTCTCCAGAAATTCACCAATCAGCCTTTTCCTGACTCATACTGTAACATAAACAACAACACGGTGAATAATATCTAACAGTCGTAGTTTTGAATCCAACAATGGAGAAATTAAATGATCCTCTTTTATGCATTGAAGCATAACTGGATTTTTTCTTTTGCATGCCATTTGTTAATGTTTTCACAGCATTCATCAATTGTTCTATGCAACTCGCCTCCAAATGACATGCCTCGCGTTGGGTATAGTTTATTATTGTCAAAATCTCACAAGTTTGGAGATGACTTGGTGGGTAAATATTTCTATGAATTGAGTGGATTAATGATCATAAAATATACTTGTATGGGTGGATTTTATTGTGTAGTATTTTTGAAAACATACTGTTGCACCCCATTTTTAATTATTTCTTCAAACCCCTCTTTGGTTTAGCTAACACTTAGAATGACAGATTAATACGTTTTGTAAAACCTAAATAACCTTCTGTTAATATAGATATTAGTTTAATCATCAAACCACTTTTTCTTACTCTTGAGTAAAAAAAAAAATCATTTATTGGTTGTCAAAGCAGGTATTGTGGCTTTAAATTATTGTTCAGTACAAAATGTCTGGTTGCAGATGTCTCTGTTTATGCCCTAAAACAACAAAACCATCAGGAGTAAAACAACCAACAACAGGAGCAAAATGACCAGCTCTTGTGGAGAAGCCTGCAATAGTAATGTTTATCTCGGGGGAATTGAGTTGCTTTGTGAAGCCCCTCGTCACATATCAAGGTTTTTAGGCATTTTGTCTGTTGCAGATGTCTGTCATCTGTCACCAAGGAGTAGAAATATTGGCGTCAAAGTCTCTGGGTGTCTTTAGAAACAACTTTCTCACTTGATGACGGAGTCCAACGTCTCCTGCTTGTTGCTCTCAGTGACCTGTCACAAATGCTGACATTTTGAGTGTTTTTATGGCTTACAGACAAAAACACTTATGCTTGGCTTGACAGCTCTGGGGTTTTTTTTTGTTTGTATGGGGAGAATTTAGGTACAAGAGATTTTTTATTTTATCTCTAGTTCTTGCCATTTGACAGTTCTTTCCCATATTCAGACATGCAGGTAAATAATATTTACAACAATTTTAACAAGTGTAAAGTAGCATTACAGTTTTCATTAAGTCACAAACATGCAACAAATTTTCTGCTGTTAAAATGATATGTGTTAGTATTATATTGATTATTTTTGTAGCTATAAGATACAAACACCTGATTAGCCCTGCTTATTCACAGATGTTTTTCTGGAACATATCTAAAATATTTGCGGAAAATCTACCTATACCGAGATTTTTCAGATAATATTCTAAAATAAAATGCAGTTTGAAAAGCTAAAATACCTCTGTAAAATGCTTTTTGACACATTATTGGCTGGCGTTTGCCAAGCAGCCAATCCAGGAAGTCCACTTATTTTCCTTGCTGCTGATTGGCTGTACACCTAAGAGCTGAGGTAAAAGTATGGCTGTTGGCTTCTGTAGTGCTAAAATTGTCTTCATATCTTAATATACATTCATGTATATTATGATATATTTGTTGATTAAACTATTAAAGCAGGCAATTAAAAGCAAGAGTTTCAAGTATTTGTGGATTTTATTCATGGCTGTGGTCAATAATCCCTGTGAATATCTGGGGTTCCTCTTTTACTCCTTTTCTATGTTTATCTTTAATATCAAGATTGGTTGGCTTTGAGATAAAAAAGCTATCCAACTATTTCTATCTCATGGGAACAATAAATACATTTTATCATTGGATTATAGCAAAGAAACTGTCAGTTTCTGACATTAAATTCAAATTATCTCCATCAGTAGATTCATGGTGTTGGTTGCTGCAATAACAAACCATATTCCTCTCAAAAGCGGGCATGAAGGGAACGTTTGAAGTGTCATTTAAAAAAAAAAAACACCCCGGGTTGCTGTTAGCAGAATAGCTCAACTCAAGCAATTTTTTTGAACGCATTTTTGCAAGCCTGACTTGTTTGTTCACTGAATTTTCTTAGTAATTTTGTAATCTATGTGTATATTAAAATCGGCATGTTGACTTTCACTGATCTGTGTTGTTCCTAGAGCGAGGCGTTCTGCAGCTTTTCATAAGTCTTCAGTGAAAGCTGGGGCAAGTTCTGACAGCCGTTGTCTGTGTCACATCAGCTGATTGGCAGCTACTCTGATGTCATTTGTTTTTGCGGGGCAAGGGCAGGTCACCCTGAGTGATTTCTAGTCCTTTTTTTTCTTTTTCCTTCAGCCTGTTTCCATCTGTCTCAGAGTTTCTCTCAACCTCCCCGAGCAGCAGATGTCCTTTAATCTGTTTCTTTGCTTTGATTTTATCCCTTGAAGTCGTATTTATTTTATTGGCGGAAAATAATGCCAACCCCCGATTTTGCTACCTTGTGTGCCTCTATGAAGCTTTAGCAAAGTGATAGTAGAAAGCCATTCTGTTGCACTGTTTTGGTAATAAACCTGACCATCATCCCATTGCGCCTGTTTATTAGCATTTGTCAGAAGTTTTAGTGAAATAAACAGCACTGCTGCCAATACAACACTGTCATCTGCTTCACTGCTTCCATTTCAGCTCAGTTTCAGATGTGTCTGTGTAAAATCTGTGACTTTTCTGTGGGAGGCTAATAAATAATGCATCAAAAGCGTGACGACAAACGCAGCAGCCAAGATGGTTAGGCTGTCATCACAAGCTATGCAAAAATGTCTAGACAGTTGGGTGCCATTTTTTTTACCACAGATGTATGTTTCTGGTAGCAGTCTGTGTATATGTTTATAACACAGGCCAATTTATATAATGCATAATTGCCAAAGTGCAACACCATTTATTGCCAGTTAAAGCGAGTTGCAGTTGGTTCAGGCATAATCAGCCAAATTCTGTTTGTTTCTGGGAGATCTGAAGTCTCTCTGTGCCGCTTGCCTAATCACTCCTGACCCGTTTAGGAAAGAGTCTGTCTTTGTTACTGTTTGGTACTGTTGGTTCTAAGGGGACAAAAAGTGCCATTGTCTTTGATTGCTGCGACTGGGATACAAGTAATTTGTAGGCGTAGAGCTGCTGCAGTAATCCAGATTCAGTATTAAACATTATTTGAGCTGTGAGTTTTTGACCCTTTGCAGAGCTTGACGTTGTATCTCTCATTTGCTGGTGTGTTGACGCGTTCTGCTGTTGTCATAAAATCATAAGAGGTTCTGTTTTTTGCATGCCGTGAGCTGTAGCCTTTGATAAGTAAGGTTTTATTTTTCTTCTGCTCACTAACTGAATTTTATTATTTAGAGAAAGTGAACAAAATATTGAATCTTTTTCCAAACCTTTAGTTGTAAAACAATGAAATATGACTAAAATCTTTTCAACGTATGAATAAAGATGGGGGAAAAATTGATCAATCTATCCATCCATTTGTTTATCCATCCATCTATGTTTATGTACCCATCTGACTGTTAATCCATTCACAATTTTTTCCACTTAAGCATTTATACATTTTTGCCACCCATCTGTCCATGAACTGTGGAAATTTTAGTGCTGGAAAAGTATAGAATTTTACATCGGAAATGTGAAGAAACCCTAAACAAATCTGCCAAAATATAGATCTTTTCAGGGATAATCTGAGCTCTTGTATCATTCTGTTGTATGAAAGTGAGACTGATGGTGTTAGGGATGTAAATGGCAGCACAGTTTTTGCACTTGCTGCTACATTCACTCATTCAGCAAAGAAAAACGTTTGCATATTTGCAATTTTTTTCCCCTCTTCCAAAAATATGCCCACCTATGATTCTCTGCGTGTCTGACAAACAGAATAATTGCACGCTGAAGAACCATGAGGTGTGAGCAGTCATGCAGAACCTGCTGTGAGGGCAATTGATATGAATGGAAAATAGATGATCCCTCCACGGCTTTTCCTCGGAAGGCGCTCTTTGTTCATGGCGGAGGGAAGCCGAGATAGATCCATGTGAAATCCATCACACAGCTGCTAGCTTGGCAGTCAACCCTAACAGCCCCCCCCCCTCTTTTCTCTTTCTTATCTTTGCTCCTCAGATGAGCACGTGGAGCCTTTGTTTACAGCTCTTTATAAAGATCCACACCAGTAATCCTGAGGATACTCAGATGAGCTAACATCTTTTTAATAATGCCAGGCCTGATACCTACAACACTGACAGCCCGCTCTGAGACAGCTGCTCCTGCAATGTTTAATTTATGTAATCAATGCCGCGCTGCATCACCGTGGTGGCTTGTGTGAATGTTTATAATTTAAAGTCTATGATTATGTGTGCTGGATGTGCGCTAAAATACAGGATGATGAGCTCTTTGAGTAGTTTTCTCCACATCCTGTTTTTAAGTTAAATATTTCAAACTGCTTTAAAAATGTTATTTAAAGAAGGAAAAAAAAAACGTTGCAAGGAGATAGATTTTTTATTTTATTTTTTTTTTTTTTACGATGTCTGTCACTTTGGCTGTCTTTAGCATCTGGAGTTAGCAATTAGCATGGCTAATTGACAACTGCTGTATGCATATTTTTAGAGAATGTATTTGTAGGCTGCCGACATTTAAAATACAGAATTTTCCATTGCAAACAGGCATGGATGGCTCAACAGGGCAAAACAGAGCAACTTTGCTGTGCTCACTTCAGCCTTACTATTATCTGTTCAAAGCCTTGCTCTCTCTCATTCTAGTCTTAATGAATTGCCTAAATGCCTTTTAAAATTTAGTAGAAAATCCAGTTTAGACTTAAATAGCTTCTCTGTGTTTCCTCTTATTATTCTATAAACACTACACTGATACTGAAAACTGAAGAGTGCTTTTGTTACCACAGGATGTTGGTGTTTATAGTATGTACACTGATTCGAAATAATTGGCTTTTTAATAGTTTCTGACCATTTAGACATTGGTTAGGCTGAAAGATTAAATGATTTAAAATCAGTTAACACCAGGCAAACAACAAAAGGTATTTTTTTGAATATGGTTCATTTGAAATTTAATATTGAATACTATTGACCTTTTTTATTGTTTCTACTGACAAACAAATCAATCTTATGCATTGGCTGTAATTTTACGCAGTTGTCAATATTTCATTAGAAACAGAAGACCTTTTCGGTGATTTACTGTCGAGAACGTTCCTGAGCAGGAAAAATAAATCTCATCTGTAGATGTAACTTCGGTTCGTTTATCAGCTTCAACTGCTGAATTTATCCTCACAACGCCACCAGCAAGGCCTTTTAAAATGCTACATTATCTTGAATCAGCAGTCTCTGGTCGCATGGGACGGAAATCGATGGTGTCGCTGCTCAAGTGTGACTTGCCATCCATCAGTCGGCGTGCTGACTGGAGCAGCTACTGTAGATGATCTGCTGAGTGGTCAATTTCCTGTTACCTGTTACAGATAAAGTAGCACAGCTCCTCTCTCGGCATTCTTTTTTTATTCCTGATTTCCCTACAGGTTTGTTGTTACACCAATACAGGGGGGATTAAAATTAAACAACATGGCTTTGCATCTGTAATCTGAAAACCCTGGATAATGAGACCTAAAGGGAATTGCAGTTTTTGTTTGATTTTTCTGACCTCTAGATGGCTCAAATTCTCCCAGGCTTGTTTGTAGTGGGCATGAAACTCAAACATGTGATCCATTTGGCCCTCATGTTGCACCTCGACGATGCAGCAGAGTGTTTACATGACTGCTTCCTGGAAGGAGCGTAGAGTAAGTAAGTGGGGGTGCAAATACTCCTCTGTCTGATTACTAGATTGTAGTATTTACTCATGCACATAGCACTGGCTTTAGATCAGCTGGAGTGATGCCTTTGAAGAAAATGACACAAAGAGGACTGAGGTCTTTTTTTTATAGGCGAGTTCAGTTGCTGCTCCAAAGTGCAGTGGATGTTGCCCTGTGAATCACCCGCATCCTGTTGATTTAGGTTTACAGCATGTTCTTCCTATGAGCTTTTACTTCCTGTCCCAGACAGGATTCAGAAAAACAAGGGGCTGGCCAGCTGGACAGTAAAAGGGAAATCATAGTTGAGTTTCTTTCAATGAAGACTTTCAAGATTACCAGGGTAACATCTACCAGGGTAAATAGAGATTACCCGAGTAGGAATTTACCCCAGAAAAACAGCTTGGTGCTTTCATAATAATCTCCATCTTTGGGGTGAAGATTTGTGGAGAAAGGATGGTGGTTTCTGTCGTTGGAAGGAAGAAGTCTGCATTACTGCAATTGGCAGAATTTAAGGGGTGGATGAAATTTTTTAAAATTCTATTACAGTTTTAGCCTTCCACAAACATTGTATTTTTCCACCTAAGTTTTATACTGTAACTGCTGTCATACAATCTAAAAATAATAGTTTAATGGTCTTATCTTACTGTTCCTGTCCAGTTTTGGGGTCTTCTTTACCCTGATATGGCAAACAATAAACTCCATCGCATAGCTGCTGAGCTTCTTTGTAGGCACGGGCTGAAATGTACATGAAAACTCAAGAGTTACTGTTTTAAAACCACTATCATGTTCTGTCACAGTGTTCCTGAATGGGTTAAAGTACCAGAGAGTGTGCTAAAGTTCCAGAGATTTCTCTAAGCCCTTATTTAAATAGCTCATAAATATAAGGAGGAGGGACTTCCCACCCTATTTTGTATCTCAGAGAAACTAATCATTAAAATGAAAAGGGCTTTGCTAATTTAATGCACACAAAGTATGTTTTGGAGTCTGTCTTCTTCGCCATGTTATTTCAGTGATTAGTGTACATAGCATTTACTATCAACATTCCTCTTTGTACAGATTATCTAGAGAATCCCTTTGTGATGATATTTCAGCAAATCCAGCATGGTACACAATAGACAAGAGTTTAAAAACTGCAGTGGAGCACAGAGTAGCATGATACTGCCCTATACATTTATGAAGTGTATAAAGTTATTTCCTAGGTTACAAGCACTTGAAAATACTTTTAAATTTAAAATACTTTTAAATGGTAAATCTACGTTATACGTGACATTACATGTTATACATGTAATGACATTACATGTTATACATGTAATGACATTACATGTATAACATGTAATGTCAAGTACCACATGACATTACATGACAGCATACACCACATTATTTTGGTGACAGTTGTGGTTTTGCTTTTCTGTTTCCAACAGAAGCTATTAAATCATTAAAATGCTTTTTTCACCCAGGCTTATAATACTGTAAGAACCTCCATTTCTGGTAGTATTTCAGGCTTTTAAATATTCCTGCTCTGCAACTGGAAAAAAACCAAGAACTGAGTGGAAACTGTAGACGCTGTAGTTCTTCTACTTTTATAGGTTTTCTTTACTGGTGAAGTTCAGCAACACTAGATTTAATTTTCCTTGCAGCACAGCAGTAGAAACGCACAATAAATATAAAAAGGTTTTCGGGGTAATTAAGTTCCAAGAGTAAAGGTTTTGGGTAGGGTAATTGAAATCCGTTTCTCCTTGGTCATAATTTAATTCTTGATCTGTGTTTTCAACAAAATACTCCATGACTAAGTGTCAAGGATCAGTCATACACCCCAACTTGACGGTCCCACTCTGAACAGGGGATTTCAAATGATTATGATTTCAAAAATCATAAATGCCTGTGATCTAAAGTGACTGTTTGATTGGTACGTATCAAATCCACTCATCTTTTCTGGTATTTTTCTTGAACTACCTTTATCAAAATGGACAGATCTGAACTCGCATACACAAACAGCCACTTCTGTTCCTCAGAAAGTATTTTAAAATCCCACCCTGTGATTTGTACGCATGGATTGCGAAGGCCTGTGTGGGGGGTTTGAACTCCCTCCTCACTGTTATTCAGTCTGTGCACATTGCGTTGTAAATCCATACTTTCAGACCAAGAATATGTATTTATTCATGGCTTTTCTTTATCATCTTACAGGCCACAAAATCTGTAGGAATCGCTTGTTATGCTTGCTTCAACAAGCTTTCATAATGTGAAAGTAACTCCCCGCGTGTTCGTGTTACTGCTGCTGTAGTCGGAAAGTCCCGCTTCACAAAACCGCCTGCATTTAGTGAAATTGCACCATCCATTGAGAAATACTGATATTTAAATATTAAGAATTAAGTTTCTTTCCTCCAAATCAAGTGTAAAAGTGAGGAAATATATATATATATATAAAATGTTATTTATTCTTAAAAACTGCATCAAATATTCAAAGCGAGCTCTTATTATTCCACCAGGCGTTTATGTTGTTTCACTCCATTAGTGAAAAGTCACTAAGAAAATGAGTGGTTCATCCATATGAGATGGTGCTTGTGTGTAATGGAGCATGAAACCAGGCTCTGTTTGGTTTCCCTTCCCTCTGGTCTGGCTCTTTATAAATTGAGTCCCATTAGAGCGCTAATACTTTGCTTGTTAGTCCTAACCCGTCATTAGACATCTTAAGTGTGGAATTTCACCCTCTAATCTGGGTTTATGTGTTGCACATGAGAGCCAGAGCTGACCTAATATCAGTGTTATTGTAGCCAGAGTTGCTACATGACAGGAAAGAACTCTGAGCTGTTCCAATTATGACTGTTTTTTTTTTTCTTTCTTTTATTTCCTGTATCCTTTTGTGTTCTGCCTCAGTGACGGACTCTACCTCTGCCTGTCTAGTTCTCACAGTCCAGCTAATTTTATACTCCCACGTTCGCCTGCAGGTCAGAGCTCATACACAGGATGTGATGTAATAAGTTGTGGTTATTTCTGGTTGGTTGGATGTGTCATGCAGGGACAGTCATCAGAAGCTGAGTTGTTGCATATTGTCCCTTGCGTAAGTATTCATACCCCCTAATAGTCAAAATGTTTTAGTGTATTTTATTAAGGATTTTAGTCATAATTGTGAAGTAGAAGGAAAATTATTTTAAAGTAAAAATCTGGAAATGTGGAGTGCATTTGTACTCATCCCCACTTTTTTACTGTAGCTAGAGCAAGATTTCAACTATGTGTAAACCACCAGGTTTACATATCAAGAGAAAAAGTTCTGCTTATTTTTCTATGCAAAATAGCTCAAGGCCAGGTTTACTGAATCGAGTTTTACAGAGATCCGGACTTTGACTGAGCCATTCCTTTATATGCTTTGCTTTAAATCTCTTTATTGTGGTTCTGTGGCTTTATATTTAGGCTTGTTGTTCTGTTGGAAGGTGAACCTCCAGGTTTTCCTTAAATCTGGTCTCTGCTTCATTTATCTTTCCATTAACTTGAACTAGTTTCTGTGTTCCCACAGCATGATGCTGCCATGACCATATTCCACTTTTGGAACGGTGTGTTTGGGGAAAGGATGGGAGAAACTGACTTAACTTTATTATGATATTGTGCGGTGTTACTTGTGAAAAGCAAAAAGGCATCAACAAATTCCATCTGTGGAGTCTTTGTTTTTTTATGTTTTTTTTTATTTTTTATTTTTTTGTTTTTTTTGGAGCTGCAATAGCTATCACTGCATGTCACTGATATCACAGGCCCACAGACTCTTGAAAAATATGCCAGTTTTTAGTTGTCTTCTTTTGAATACATGTAATACTAAGAAAGTTCTAATAAAATACCTTGACGTTTGTTGCTGTAAAACGACAAAATATAACAGGTTAAAAGCAAAGCCTAAAAACCCATTGTGTTGTCAGTTTTTTCAGTAGCTAACATTCTAAAGAAAGCTTTTCCTGAAAAGAGCATTATTGTAATACTTCACAGGTTAGATCTATGTGTGTTTTTTATAGTCCTGTTTCTTTTTTTGACAGGTTTTGTGTGAAATAAACTGATTTCTCACTCGAATGTGTGAAAACTCTCAGTTCTCAGACGAGTTTTGTGCAAACAGACGAGGCATGAAGCTTGATGTACACACACTTGGCTTCAGAGAGCCACATATTTTTACTCTTACATTGTCCTTGATTATTGACTGCTACTTTGTCATGAATATTTACCACAACGGGGGTTTATGGAGTATAGATGTTTCAGGAAATCCTTAGTTTAATCCTGACTGTGTCCTGTCTGAGTGGCTCCAAGCCACAGCTTTGAGAGAGGATGTGAAAGCAATAAGGGAGACCACCACCGAGGGGATGCGTGTTGGATTGCTGCTTGGAAAGCTGAATAATGTGTTTTTTCCCATGCAGCTCTTTTAATGAACTGAGGATCTGCTTTTTGTACAGCCCATGGCAAGCTGTAGGCCATGTCTGGGTCCTACGATTGAGAATGGGCTTGACTGACTGTCTAGACTTATCCTATTTTTTTTTAAATTGTTGTTATACTAGAAAAGTATAGAATCTTTTGTACACTGTATGGTACGTTGGAGGAAGGATTTTAATAAACAGAGGGAGCCTCCTTCAATTTTTAGAAGTTACATTTTGCCCACTGAGTCATACAGACAACAATCTGCAATAATGAGGATTAAATATCATTAAGGGTGTAAATGTAAACTGAAATCCCAGTTCAGTAGTTTTCCTTAAATCTGGTCTCGGCTTCATTTATCTTTCCATTAACTTTAACTAGTTTCTGTGTTCCCACAGCATGACGCTGCCAGGACCATATTCCACTTTTGTCTTTAAGTTTTTAAATATTTTTTTTGAGTTCATGTAAAATAAAATGTCTGAAGCTTATTTAAATAATCTATTTTACAGAACCTGAAAAAGGACAAGGGAGTTTCCCAAAAATGTCTCTATGGAAAAGCAACAAAAACAAAACAACTTTAAAAAAATCCCCTACTGGTTATCTTTATTAAATAAATATCTGTTATTCCATCTGACATCCACAACAAATGGATTGATTGATTGATTGATTGATTGATTGATTGATTGATTGATTGATTGATTGATTGATTGATTGATTGATTGATTGATTGATTGATTGATTGATTGATCCCAAAGGGATCTTGGACCATTTTTCTTGGACTCCATGTGCTGTGAAAAGTAGCCACCATGGCTAAAGAAGATACAATAAAAACAGATCTTGAACACTTGCGCCATAATAACATTTTAAAAAACCCACACATATGCTCAATAAGAAACACATATTGCACCTTCGCACAAATATTATAAACAAGCAAACATACCAACAAATCAGACCAGAGCGATAACGTCTTATTGTTCTGATGGACGAATGCCTATAACCTACCATACATATATATATTTTAACTGTTTGAGTTATTTGTGTCGGAGCAGCACATCCTTGTTTTCTTGACCATTTTTTTTACATCTTCCATCACTGTATTGAGTATTGATCTGAGGAAACCATAGATGAGTATTAAATCAGGTTCTCAATTACCTTCCTTGCCATCTAAATAACACTATTGATGCCGTCTGTCACATTCTCTGTTTCTGTAAATATTCTTACCTCGCGTTGGCTCTTAAAGAAAATGTCCAGACACTTGAAAATAACATGGATTGCCAAGTTCAGAAGAGTCTCTTTATGATGTTATCACTTCACATCCAGCTTATTTTGGCCAGAGACCAGAAACTGGTGCTCAGCCAGACAGAATGCCATGATAACACCGGTGTGCTTAAAATTCAGATGGACAGGTGATCTGTCTCGCCTCACAAATTACTTTTTTAATTATTTCTCTGCTTGCTCTGGTAAATGGAGCCCAGAATCACAGGCACAGCTTTATATTCCTATATCACATTCGGTCACATGTGCTATTTATCACGAATCCTCCAGCTCCATGTTTCATTGAGGAAATGGGATCTCCTTTCCCCCTTTCAGGTTTGGTTGTAAACACATTAATCACACTTTGCCTTGGTGGTTTTCTCACTTTCAGACATCCACACATGGGGAAACTGGTACCAGATTGCTGCATGATCCACTTTAAATCTTATTTGAAAGTTGTCTTCAATTAATTACTCTATTTCATTAGTCAAATGACGCTGCATTTGCTCAGTATAATTCATTGTCATTTCCTTGCTGTGCTGAGTGCATGTAATGAAACTAGACTCTGGGATTTCTAAAAGATCAATGAAAGAATTTTAATCCAACATAAAACAATAGAAAACACACAATATAAATATTATTGCAATAATATTTACCGGTAGTAATCTTAGAAGTTCAACCTTTTAAAGCTGCTGTCACAGCGTTTCCTGACCTGGGCCATATGCTGGCATATTGAGAAACGAGTGTCATGCGGTCATGAAAGTGAAAAACTAAAGCAGATTTTGAGGGACATCAAATTCTGTCAAGTCTTCGAAGTATGCACTCCCCGTTTGATGCACTTCAACTCAGAATAGTACCTGTGTGTTGGGAACAAAAGTATGGAAATCAGTATTATGCTACTTTCGCAACAACATCACAGTCTCGTTTTGTCGTATTTAAAGATCAGTTGACCATCTGGGAGTTCCATCCAGTGGTCAGATAATTAATAGTCAAGAAGGTTTGATAATTTTTTAATCTCTGGGAAATTATAGTATTTTTGGAATTAGTTCAATATCAGATTTCTTTAAACTCATGTTTGATATGTGCAGCATTTTTATAACAACTGATGGTAACATACTGGATTTTGCTATAAAATGGCACTATTTGCCTAGAAAATACAAACACGAATTTAACATTCTTTTTATTCCTAAAATTGAGAAATTGTACCCCTTAAAAGTGAAATATATTTGGTATTGGATTATGAATCTTGTAAAAAAATAAATAAATAAATAAACCCTGTTGTTAAAACTCTTTACTATGTACTTATTTAGTTAGTTATCTTCTGAGGTCTAAAGGTTTATCTCGTGACCTCTTTGGAGGTCCTGAACTGCTGGAGACATTTTTTTATTTTTATTTTTTTTTTTATGTAACATGCAGCGACAAGTCAGAGCTCATCTGTAAATATTGTTCTTCTGAACTGATGCTGGAGGCTGATACACACTCAGTGGGTGAGGTGGTGTGTAGTATCAACTGCCCTCAAAGCTTATCTCTATAAATGGATTTGCTTTGGTACACACAGAGATCTCTGTGTGATACTCTAATCTGATTGACCACAACCCTGTAGAGATGGAAATGTCAGACAGACACATCTGTGTCTGTTTGCACGTATATATTTATAGGTGTGGCAGAAATCCATGCCTCTGTCTGTGCAATATTCATTGTTATGCTGAAGTTGAACTTAAATCCTGAGTAAGAGTGAGTGATTCGCCTCTACAGACATTTCTCATCCCTACACAGAAGTATTAATAAACCTAAGTAAAATGGAAGGATTAGTTTAATGCATTTGCATCACAGATTACAACATGTCAAATAAAAATCATGCAATGACTTTAAATTAACAGGTCTTTTGTTTAGCTGCTACTTTTCTAACTTCCTTTAAAGGTTAGCTGTGCTGCAGCAAGTAGGGATTAGACTTGGTAGACATGGAACTGTCTACAGATCTCACAATTAATCGCACCTTTCTCAGCAAAACTGTTTCACACACTCCAGTCCAGTAGGTGGCAGTAATGCAACTAAAGTTCTTTGGCTACTTACGATGAAGACGCAAACAATCCATTGAGTGGCCCGGATTTAGATGATAAATTTGTTACTCAATCATAAGATTGTATTTTATTTATTTAGAAAACGAAACATGCATCTTTCAAAACATAAGACAGGATAAAAGTGGAGTATCAATTAAAAAAAAAAATAGTGATCAATAAAAATCCCATGCCAGATTATTTATTCCCTTCTCAATAATCGGTGGGAAAATATTTACTGGCGTTACAGCAGTCAAACCCTACTCATAATAAATGACCAGTTTCCTGCATGCTGCCACTGGTATTTTTATGAGCAGCTATGGAGGGGTGAGCACTTTTCTCTGGAATCTCATTAAAGAGATTTTAAAACACAGTAATGGAATGACTGTGTGTTTTAGTGTTTTTTTTTTTTTTCTTCTTTTTCTCTTTTTTTTTTTTTGCCACAAACCATGCCTTGCCTAGTTGTGAGATTTAAGCAGATCCAGGAGTAATTGTTGCCTTACTATTGGAAATAACAGTAATAAAATTGCACTGCACATTTTTGCAAAAAAATATAAAATAAAATAAAAAAAATCTTCTGTGGGTTTTCATACTCTCATAAAAGCCCACTGCAGGTGATGATCTGATTTGAGGTGTCATCTTAGTGTTGTCCTATGTAATGTCTCAACTAAGATTTTTTTTTATCATTTCCACTTCTGAATAAATGCATTGTCTTTTCCTACTGTGCACACAAATATCCACATGTGAATACCAGTACTTTTTGCTTTTTTTTTATTTATTTTTTTTATTGAGTCTTCAAAAGTACATCATGTTCTCCGTTCATAATTGAGCTTCTCATTAATGCTTCTCATTAAACTCCTTATCTTAGGCTTTTTCAGGGTCACTTTTGTTGCAGTATTGAAAACAATCCCCTTACTGAACTTTGGGACTTTTTTAAGTGTTCTATGGCTTTTATATAAAT
Source organism: Gambusia affinis (assembly GCF_019740435.1). NCBI lineage: Eukaryota > Metazoa > Chordata > Actinopteri > Cyprinodontiformes > Poeciliidae > Gambusia > Gambusia affinis. The sequence continues at coordinate 14,657,263 of NC_057887.1, forward strand.
TTTTTTTATTCATTTGGTAGATTTATGTTAATTTTACATTAACCAAATGCAACAAAATTTTGCGTAGCCAAGTTATATTCTACACTCAGAAATTTTGGTGTAGCAGCTTTTCTCTTTTAATACTGTGCATCTGGTCATATAAAAGAAAGGTTCCTCTATTATTCAGCAGCTTCCTAGATCTAACTCGCCTCTGTCAGACCTCATATTATTCATTTATAAACCCTGAGACTGTATCTGATTTCAAATACGCCTCCGCAAATGCTTCCCAGGAAATGAGAAACAAATTCAAAACAAAATCACAGAGGATTGATGATGTGATCCTAATTTTTTCTTTTTTTTATTTTGTTCATTTCCCTCTTGATTCTGCCAGAATTAGCTTTTGGCCCTGTGAGACTATCATGGTAATCCTCAAGCATGACATCTCATTTAACAGGATGTCGTGAAGCAAATGCTGACAGCGTGTTTTCTCCCCGGTTTCCTGTGGGCGAAACCGGGGAGAAAAGCGGGCGGGTGGAGGTGGGGGCTGCTGGAGATGTGTCCATTAGTTTATCGGGGCAGCCTAGAAAAGAGAAACAGGAAAGAGAGATAAACACATACACATTCTTTCTGTGTGCCCAGCCTGACGATCCGGTCACCATCGCAACCAAAAGGCATGCATCCCGTTGCTGAGGGGGAAACCTTGAAACACTGCAAACAGCTAAGTTGCAGAAAAATGTCCACAAGCATCTAGCTTTGAGTTTCTTGCTGTGATGTTTAAAGGAAAAAAAGTAAATTTGCCATATTTTTCACACAGCTGACAGAGAGGCTCCAGATACGTAGGCTGCGTGGCCTTCCCAGGTAGATGAATCGCGCTCTGTGTCCCCATTTCATCGCACTCCCTCCTCCTCCTCTTACCCTCCTTTTTTGCTCCCCCATGGTTCAGCAAAGGGTTTATTTATTAGATGGCATCAAACTGCAACCTCTGCTGCAGCTAATACACCGTCTCTGTACCAATGTTTTATTGCACAGAGTAAAATACAGAGAGGAGGGGAAAAAATCCTGGATTAAAGTAAATATGCTGGCAAATAGAGAAGAGGAGGCTTTATATTAAATTATGTTGCAAATCTGTCAGATTTATCAACAGCAGGGGGGGGGGGGTCTGTTTTTCTGGGCTTTATTTTTGTTGGTATCCAGGGCAGCCTGGTTCATCAAGTGATGTGCTTTTTTTAAGAGCTTGAACTTTAAAGGACTGATTTATATTTCACGCATTTAGCCAGTATTATCAAACCAAAAGTATAATTTTCTTTATTTCTTGTTTCTTAATCTTGTGCTACAGCTTCTTTTTGCTCGTCTGTTTTATTATGAATGTTCTGTGGCTCCCATAAAAATTAATTTCTAAACGATTTCCTCAGATAAAATGAGTAACCCGGTAGTTAATATATTGTTGAAGCATCCACTGCTTCAGTTTCAGCATTCAGTCATCCCCTGTTAAACCTCTCTAGTTGAAGGTATCCTCGTGGTTCCATGTCTGTTACCAAGTGGTTCTACATAGAGTTTTCAATATCACATTAAAAGGTGGAAAACATTTTTTAAGAATTCATTGTGGCATTGTGATGCGTTGTGTAGAGCATGAATTCTTTTGGTATACAGTTTTTTCCTTTTCTTAGTTCTCTCGTTTGAGAAGCCGTCTTTTCACCGCCTGCTCTTCTGCTTTTCACGTGCCGTTCCTCGCTCCTCCTCCTCTGACAGGAACTACATCATACCTCACTCCATCCACCAGCGTCTTCTCTTCTGTCTGTTCTGCTGCCCTGTTAACTGGCTAACATGTGCTCCGTCCTTACTCTCTTACAGGAGGCGAGCATCTCCTGAAGGCATCCAGTATTGTTTCGCTGGTTCAGACCAGGTTAACCCAGTGAGAACCATTACTGGAGACTGGGATTGTCTCTCTTCAGCCTCCAGCTTCTGGATATCTTCACGCTTCAGAACAGGAGAGCAATGTGACCCCTGGACTGGATGAGGACCATGGGAACTGTTACTATGGATCTGAGAGTCGGCACACTCTGAATCAACTCTCATTCAGGTAATTACGAACTCTACACACATAGCAACTGAATCAAACTTTTATTGTGATCAAGTTTAAAATTAGACTGCATGAGAATTTGACTCGTTTTAGCGAGTGTTACAAGGCACCAGCTTTTCTCTGCACTCAGGGAGAAGCTTCTCACAAGTTGATGACATGGTTTCCTTTAAATCGACTTCCTCATTTTGAAGTCAAGTCTGACCAGCAAAGAAGACCATAAAACAGGAAGTGGAACAGGGCAGTGAAACGGAAGTGACAGTCAGACCCAAACAACTTAGTGCTCTTAGTAGAAGTCAGTGTTATAATTTCAAAATGGAGTAATTTGCATGATTTATTTGTGGATTTGAAGGCAAGGCAGTTTGGGGGAACAAAAAATAAATAAATATGATTAGCATTTGGATCTTATTTGGTATTTTATTAATTCTGTTTGAAGTTTCAGGCTCAATAAATGAAACATTTCTTGTTTGACTTTTAAACAGTAAACAGAGATTCTGAGCCTTTTCCTCCACAGTCCCATTGAATTAGTTAAAGTTGCTGCCATAGAGCACACAATTCAGTTGTGACCTTTACTAACCCTTCAATTTCACTATAAACTTCAGATTTAATCCTCTTCTTTCTGTATTTCAACTTCAATGTGATGTAGTTTTTTTAGGCAGGTCTTTAGAAAACATGCACATATTTAACATCATTTCCTACTTCTGCCACTTCAGGCCTGAATTTATTGTTTGAGTCATATTGTCAACATACTTTGGGAAACTATGAGCAATTTCTTAGTGCTGTGACTATCCCTCTTTCTTTTTTTAGTTTCCACACATTCTGTAGTATGTTCAGGTGTTTTCAACTTGTCCTAAAGTTATTGGCAAGGTTTGCATTTATGATTTAAAAATGGTCAAAAAATGGACTGGGGTAAAACCTACACAGACTATGTTAAACACTCGTTATTCTACATGATACAGTTATGTGGTCTGTGCCTCCTAAACTAAGAGAAGTTAGAGAGAGAGTGGTGATGACTTACAGGCCTCAGATTTTTGCTCATAAAGGTTGGTTGTGGCTTTTACAGGGCCGCATTACATAAATGTGTCGGTGTCTGTAATCCCTGGTATTAATCAAGGCTCCTGGGGCTACAGATGTCGGCCGCTGGGATGAGCCAGCAGCTTGGACGCAAGCTACATATTTTCCAACCTCAAACCAGGTCCCCATATGAAACTATTTTACAAGGTCATTGGTGGGCATAGCAACATCCAAAGCTATTCTAAAGTTTTGTTCTCAGCACCGATCACTTCCTCCAGTTTTGAATTGATCATATTTGAGTTGGGTCGCTCTCGCCCGGTCCTGTGTGTAGTGGTCTATTGACCGGCTCAGTATAAAAAACACTTCTTAAATGACTTTTCTGATGGTTTGATTGAAGTGATCAGTAAATATGATCAGGTCTTAATAGTTATGGATTTTAACATCCCGAAATGTCACCCGTTAAAGATTAAGTCTTGTCAGGTCTGTAACTCCACACATGAACAAGCACATGTCTTTCTTTGTTTTGTCATCGGGGCTTTCCGTGAACAACTCATATGTGTGATGCTGTGAGCTCTGATAATGTCCACATTTTATTCAACATCTGTGTTTCTGTTTGGATTCAGTTCTGGCCGACTGTCACACCTTTTCACTGCTGCTCGGCTCTCATCTGTTTCTTAATGACATTAACGTTTACTCCATGTGTTTTGACACTGAAAAGTTGACGGAGTCTCTGTCGGCTTGTATTTTGTCGTGTAACATGGTGGCTCCATTAAAACCCAGACGTCCCAAACTGACACGTCAGCCCAAGCTGAAAGATGTCACTCATTCTGCCAGACAGGCCTCCAGGAAAGCTGAGCGCAGGTGGACAGACAGGCTTCAGGTTTTCTTTGACATGTTAAAAGATCACAATCAGAGCACTGTAAAAAGTGAAAAACAAATATTTTTAAGAAACAATTTCACTCAGTTGCCATATCAGATGAAACTTTCTGATTCCTCCGGTGCTGCTATTCACCTTGTCTTTTAAAAGATGTTTTAAATGTCAAATGATCTCCTGTCTTGATTGTTATTGATAGCAGTACAAGTGTGATCCTCAGGGCTGTAAAGTAGCTATACCAAAAAACCAGGTCTTGGTCCATCCATCTTTATTCAACCAAACTTCACTTCCTCTGTCCCTTTGACACAGAGCATCATGGCATTTTCATTTCTCATCTTGATATTTGTGTTGGTAATAAAGATCCAGCCTGGGAGTTGTTTCGCTCTTACCTGACTGATAGAAGTTGTTGTATTAGCATTAATAAGTTTATCATCTTTAGTGTCTTTTTGCTGGGTGGGGCCTCAGGGCTCCATGCCTGGATCTTTCTTTTTCTCTCTCTCCATCATCCGCTCTTGGGTTCTGCTTTGAGGAAATTTTTGAATTTAATCACATTGTTATGCTAGTGACTCCCAAATCTACATTCCTGTGAAAAAGACATGAGACTAAATCTGTTCATCTGTTGTTGCAATTCCTAAATGAAATCAAAGCTTGGATGCCCCTCAATTGTTGTTCTTTAGTCATAAGACTGAGGTCATGTTTTTGTCCCCAAGTTTTTCTCCACCATATGAATTTTGTCTGTTAGACTCTATTGAAATCCACTGCTACAAATCTGGGGATGAACTCAGAAAGCAACATTAGACATGAGACGCAAACATCAAATTTGTTGGAAAAACAAGCTTTTCGGAATAACAAGCTTTTTCCACCTGTGACAAGTTGCCAAAATCTACCATTTTGTCCAGGTAGGACTTTAAAAACGTCACACTTTTATTACATTGCACTGTGTCTATTGCATCGTGGTCTATTTCTGGGTCAGCCATGCTGCCCTCTCTTGGCTTCAGCTTCTCTAAATTGCAGCGTCTTGTCTTTTAGTTCGATCACACAGGCAAGAAAACATTTCTCCTCTGCTGGCTGGTCTTCATTGGCTCCCTCTGTGCAACAGAATCGATTTTATTTCATTTTATTGTTTTTAAACATCCTTATTGCCTCACTTCATGCCTTCTCTTGGACTAGCTTCATCCTTCCTCTCCTTCACGGTGTCTACATACAGCTGACCAAATGCTTTTGGCAGCCACTTGTTTTTTAAATGCATGTGAAAGTAAACAAGATTGGATTGCACTGGATTAGGTAAGTTCTAGCATATTAATGCAAAGTTTAGTGGAAGGGAAAAAGTATGGATGAAAGAAGTGCCCTTCTCAGATGAACGTACATTATGCATTTAATTTGGAAATCAGGGTCCCAGCCTCTGGGGGACGAGTGGAGAGGCACAGAAATGCAGATTGCTTGAGGTCCAGGGTTATGTTTTCACTGGTTTTGAGATCCTGGTGACATTGGTCGTCTGTGTTTTATCAAATTTATTGACAGCTAATCGTACATTGGAATGGCAACTTTCAAAAATAATGAAGATCCACCGATAAAAACAGTATTTCTCAGCACTGTATGAAACTATAAATTAGAATCACAAACCAAAGATATGAAGCCTTTGACTTTTACTCTTACTGACTTTGTGAATTTGTCTTTGAATTAATAGAAATCCCATTTAAAATGGTAAGAGAGATACAAGAAGTGTGTCTAAACTTCCCTAGTACCGTATTGAAAATTGTCTTGATTAATATGCATTTACAATATTTTGTCTCCAGCAAGCTGCTTAGTGATAAGCGGAGGTGCGTGACAATGAGACAAGGGCAAAAGGAAAGTGAAGATGAAAACATAAAACAGAAACCATAATCAGAACATAGGGAAAGAAGGAGAATACTCTATTTGTGTGGATAAAGTCATCGGCGGTCGGTTGTGTCTGGTTCTTTCGTATCCAGTTTGTTTGTCTGGACTGTGTGGCTGCCTTTTGCTCCCATATCCCTTCTGGAGGGGAGCAGCACAGGAAGGCCGGCTGTAGAGGAAAGGAAACAGTCTTCATCAAACAGCAGATGGAGGACAGTATGTGCTTACACGGCAAAACACGCACATAAATAAAAAAAGATAGAGCGGGTGCTCAATCCTAAAGGTAGATTTTATGCGAAGTGTGACCTAGACCAGACCTGGCAAATATCACCTGTGGAGAATATTGAACTTTAATAAATATTAAGAACATTTTGGCATTTAAGATCCACTTTTCAGAAGGTTTTTTTCTGTAATTGCACCAACACTTTTACTTGTGCAGAGGGGTTTTATTTTTATATTTCTACTTCACTTATATATGTATTTCCTAATAATAATTGTAATAAGTAAAAAAAATAATTATTATTTACTAAGGTCTAATAAATGTTGAAAAAATATTGTTGCTGCACAAATGTTTTGCCAGTGATGGTCTTCAGGGCTTTGTTTAAGGCCCCCTTCTTTTTCCTGTCTATCGTTTACCTCTAGGTCACATTTTCAGAAAACATTGCTTCCATTTTCATTCCATGCTGATGACAACCTGAGTTATATGTCAAAAAATGGCTTGCAAATGTGCAGTTATTTAAATTGTCAACTGTCAGTGAGCAGCAACAGAGCAGTGTTTGCAGGGCGCGCAGGGTGCAGGAACAAACAAACTACTAGGACAGGAGGCAGAGAGGCATTATTTTTAGATGTAGTATCTAATATTTTTTGCTAGCTAAATTAGCATAGGTTTTATATATTAGAAATTACATAAGCTAATAAATTAAAAACACAATTGTAATTTCTTTTCGTGTCCGTTTTTATGCCACACACTAGGCCCCTTTAGCATTTCCTTGTACTTGCTAAGCTACACGCTGGCCCTGGTGTTAAATATAGTCTAAACACTGATCTATGTGTGACTGAGGTTTGTGTGCTGACTTATTTGATATCAGGTCTAATACTCAGTGGCAACTTTGGTTTTCTTAAAGCATAGTTTTGTTCCCAGGGTTGGAATTTTTAAGGGTATGTATTAAAGCAAGTTTTTCCTAATATTTTATCAAGTTTGATATATTTAAATTTTAGTTCTTCCATTACGTTTTCTCAGCCTTTCTGTCCTTGTAGGTTTTGACACGACTTCCTCCCCCTCTCTAGGTCTTTGATTTCAGCAAAGCAAAGATCTTCCCCTGACTGTTCAGCAGAGATTTCTGTGTATGTTGCACTTCCTTTCTTTCTCTTTCCAAGTCTTCTTTGACTCCGACCAGTCACTTGCTCATCTTATGGTGTGCATGTGGAGTGAGAGGGGTTTTCTTTTTCATTCATGTAACAAGCCTACTTTGCAGGGAGGACAATGAGTCTCACTGTGGTGCCCATGGTCCCACTGAATGACTCATGTTCCTATTGAAGTCGGACAAAGCCCAAACGACAGGGTTACACAATGTTAATCAACAAAGTGCAGCTCATAATGTGATCAAAAAGAGGACTGTGAAAAAATGTGCAAGGTTGAGGTCCGCGGCCTGGGTTTATGTGACATAATTACCGTGCTTTCACTTCCATCCTCTCCTACAAGGAATGCTTGTGACTGCTGCTGCCCCTCCTCTTCAATCTGAGCCATGTGCCAGAACTAGAGTTGTTTTTGTTTTCCGGTTGTTTCCCCAACCTGCTGTTGCCTCGAGTGTGATAAGCGAGCATAAAGGAGCTGTTATTCCCGAAGATGAATAACCGCTACTGTGAAGGGCCGGTTTTGCTATGGCAACTGGAGCCGTTCAGCAGCGAAGTCCGACTTCTCCTGCAGACTGGGGGCGCGTCATGAACCAGAAGACCCACTGTTTAAGGAGAAGGGTTTTACAACCCGTGTCTGCATGGAGAAGACCTGTCTGCAGAGCAGCAGAGGGAGGCTTCTCATCCTCACAGCATGAACTCTTATCCATTCTGCTCTCTTTTCCTCCCCCAGAATCAAGTGGCTTTTTGTTCTCCCACAGCGGTGCTTATCGCTCGTTTCTCCACGCCTGCCCTCCCCGCCCCTTCTCTTTGGCAATGAAAGGATATTTTGGGTGATAGATCTTGTCTTCCTCCCCCAGATCCCACAACACTTTGTTTTCCCCCAGAGTCAGGTCTGTTTAACCCTCGCCTTAGTGCTGACGCAAAATCGATTTCATGCCAATAAGAGAAGAAAAAAAAAACAACTTGTGGATTATCATGATTACAGGCACTGACACTGCAGTTAATTTAAATTCACTTGACTGAAGTGGGTTTGTTTGTCCCACAGGGTTTCTCCATTGCCTGTTATTTCTGTGCTTGGTAAACATAAGGAAGAGCCATCCATACTCCAGGGAGACAGTACACTCAGTTGTTACAGTCAGAGAACATCTCATTAGCTCTTGTTTGGTGAAAATTACAGTATTTTATGATCTTTTCCTGAATTTGCTGACCGTAAAATGTATCGCAAACAGTTCAGAGACAATTCATTTAGACATGCAGTGATGTGTTTGCTATAGGGCAGATGGTTTAGTCTATAATAAGAGAGCATGTGGCTCCCGGGTAGTTAACACTACATGAAAACAAACACTAAGGACAAACGAAATCAATATTTGTAGGATGGTAGTATTACAGAGAGCTTGTTGGGGTTTTCTAGTTAGCGAGTTCTACCTGTTGCATCACTACAAAAGAGTTGGCTAACCATGACAAACAGTTGGCTTCTCATAGTTGACATTGTGATAAATATTCATTATTAATATACCAATTCCACCATTTCTATTGTGCTGCCCTCATTCCAAAGTGTATAGCAAAGTCGAAAATAGAGTGTGCTGACTCCATCATTACGTTTAGTTTAGTTTTCCAATGGTAAATTGTAAGTTAAATTATAAAACCTTACTGACACCTAGTGGACATTGTTTACGTATTTAATTTGGTCAGTCAAGCAGAACTCGTTCAGCTGTACGCTTGGTGTCTTTGAGTGTCCTTCAGACACGTTTGTTACTTCGTCACTATTTGTCTGTGAGTTCATTTTATTAATTGTCATTTCAGTATTGTGTAATATTTTATAGAAAAGTTTTACGTTTCCCAACCAAAATTTAAAGCTACATCATTAGCTAATTGGTGATAATTGGGAGTCATTTGTTTGCTGTAGTCTAGTTGTTTTCTGTATCTTGTCTGTGGTTGATGTGTATTTTTGTGCTTTGTTACAGTTTTACAAAAGAAAGGAAAAACAATCCAGAAAAGAGTTGCAAAATAAAACAAGAAAACTATCAAGGACTGGATTATTTTCAACTCAAGTGTTAGCTAGCTGCCTAGCTTTGTAAGAGCAACACATCGTGAGGGCAGATAAAAAGTGTAAGGTAGTGAGGTTTTGAACAGATAGAAGTGTCTTTTAGTGACCTTAGATCAACACAGAGAGAATAACATGACAGTCAAGTATATTTGAGTGTGAGATGGCCTGAGGTCTTGGCAGAGTTGAGGGAGCTTTCCTTGCAGCTGGAAAGCTCCCTCTGTCTGACTGCCATCACCTTCTAATCCATCTGAGGTGCATTCCTCAGAGAAAATACTATAAATGTAAAATGCCATAAAACACCATCATGCCTTCAAAGTTATGTCTGTCACGTGAAGATCTGTTTTAGGGGTCTGCAATATCTGCAATGTAGGAACATCTACAGTGGTTCTTAACAATTCTGGCCAAAAATAAAAACAAATAAGTGTGACGAAATTACTTCTGAATTAACTAAACTGAAAGGGAAAAAAGTCAACAATCTGTAACTTTTTTGTCAACAGTTAATTCTTCTATACCGTTTAGGATGTCAATAATGAAAATACTTTTCTCATACAACATCCTTCAACAGGAAATGTTGAAGATGCTCAGCATAAGAACATCTTCAACATAAGATGTTGACCATAAGATGTTCAAAATCTTATGCTTAGCATTCTGCAAAATTATTTTTGTAGAATGTTAAATAATTTTTCAGGATTTATGTTCATCTTGCAGGTCAAGATGTTCAAAATCTTATGCTTAACATCTTGCAAAATTATATAAGATGTTCGACATCTTGTGTAAGACAGTATGTGTGAACATATAACCTATGACCTGTTGGACAGTGAAACATCTACTCACGGCTTCAGCAAGGAATCAACTAGTGGTACTTTGATTTAGGGCACCTTTATATCCTCTAAACTGAATTTGTTTTTATTGTGTTCATGGTTGTTTTTTGTTGTGTTTGGGACCTTGTGTGATGTGAGGGGCTAGCTGCAGGTGCAGATCAGTCCAGAAAATACTGTAATAGAGAAGGTTGGTGTGTGACTTTGGGTGTGTAGCTGTGAATGTATGTATTAGAGACTGTTTCTGTGTGACCTTTGAACTTTTTACTGCTGTTTAAATGCTTTTATAATTCACAAGTCAGAAATGACCCATAAGACAATCCTTGTACCCTAGTGGTGTATACCAAACTGAAACATAAGCAAAAACTAAGTCTCACTTTTTCTAATGATGGGGTCAATTTAGGAAAAATCATAAAAGATCAAGTTGGAAAAAAAGATAGTTTAAGGTATTTTTTTCTACAGCTAAACATGCTAGTGGGTCACTTTTGACCCGCATGACAACACAAGGGTTAAGTGATACATCAGGATGCAGCAGTTATTGTCGAATACAGTTTAAAATTCTGAGCACTGTCTCTTCTGCAGAAGTTGCCCAGGTTAAATGGAAGTCACCTCTGTGTCATTGAAAGCTGGCTTCATGCTAATATTACCTATGCAGGCCATTAATCTATTTGTAACACACCTTTCAGATCAAGTGATGCATGACAGCATAATTTCTGGGACTGAACTGTATGCATGTGCAGTAAATTATGTTGTTGTCAGCATTGTGCAGCCTTAGGCAGATGATGTTTGCCTACAAATGGTTTCAATCTAATTTTAGCATAAAAAGCCAGGCTTAACATATGCTTAGAACTGAAATAACTGGTTTTCTCATTCAGAAAAAGGTTTACTTTTTCTTTAAATATCCTCCTAATTGAGCAGCATGTGTCTCTTTGTTGACAGACTTTAGGGATTTCTATGAATGTTCATCCTCTTTTAGTCCCATCACTCTTAACATCTTCATCCAGCATTTGCTTGTAGCGAAGCGGAGCGATAATGAGAAGTGTCACAGCTCGGCTTCGTCATCTTAAACCAAGCTGCCGCGCATTAGCCCAACTATCGATGGCTCTGGAACCAGCTCATAATTGCTCTGCCTCAGAATAATTGAAAAAGGGGACGAGGTGAATCCCAAAAGTGTCAGGAGGGGAGGAAGATGAATGCGAGGACATGATGAGACCCCTCACAAGACAGAGGGTCTCTGTTTCCCCCTCGCACAGACACCTGGCTTCGTGTGAATATTTCACCTGGCATGTCACTGTGGTGTGCTCGTTTATGCAGAAACAGACTAATTTAGACTAAATGTTCATTTAGCGTTTGCAAGCATCAGACAGTTTTCATGCCTCACCGGTGTGAAGCGAGGCTGATCCTTCCTCACCCTATAAAAACTACAGATATTAAGCTACATGTAAGTAAGACCTGCTTTTAAATGTTATGACTAAAATGTTTTAAGAGGATTACCAGTAATCGCCTGTCATTTTGTACTCTCTTTTAACTAATATGCAACAGATAAATACTGTTTTTTGTAGTGAGCAATGCTCTAATGGCTTTCAGGGTCAGACAGAAGCCGTCACATTTCCATCAAAAATGGCAGCATCCTTCCAGCAAATAGATATTTTTGCTCTGTAAATATTCCTCTGCTTTTATGCGCCTACAGAACATGAGCTCAAATTTATTTCTGGCTTCGATCTCCAGGGGAAATGCTTTATTTGTTCACACAGAGGTGGAGAGCTGACACTGTGGAGCGGTACTGGCTGGTCTCCGAGGTCATTACCACTGCCACAGCATCTCGGCGCCCTGGGAAGTAGGCAAGAATTGATTAATGACGATGCTGGTAGCACAGGAGGGAGCTTTAACGGCAAGGGAGCCGTTCTGCAGTTGTTGTGGAGAAATGCTGCCCTGGGTGTGAAGCACTGCAAAGTTGGCTGATAAAATGGCAGCTATAATAGACAAGTATCTGTGAATCTTTATTTCTGCCTACTCTGCCTGGCTCCAGTTGCTTCAAAGAATGAAGGTCAAGCCGTAAAAAAGCACCAGACACAGTTTGTGATATAGCAAGACTTCATATTGTGGAAATACAAATATTTTTCTAAACTTCTCCATTGATGAAGAAAAACATTTCCTGACTGCTGAGAAATTTTGGAGAAAATTTCTGGGTTTTACTGTTGACTTTATACTCTGTTCTCACTCTCAATTTTTCCAATTAAATTGAAGTATATCTTTATTTAAAATTTAAACAGTCAAAAAAATGTCTTTAAAAAAACATTTTTAATGCATCTTTACTATTTGTGGAGTTGTTTCTTTTGCATCTACTTAACAGCATTCTTTTCTCAATTGTTATTCTTATTTATGAGCAGGTTCTCCAGAAATCGCCACCCTTGTAATCAAAAATTGTTTTTTGGGGACCGTGTTGTATCAGCTGAATATTAAAGCACTAATCTGTCTGAGTCAATTGTAGATCAACTAAATACTGAATTCTGCTTTTTAGTGCTTTTCCTCTCCACCCAAATTGCTTGTAGTAATCTGCAGTATGCAACTTTAGGCATCACTTTCCACAGTATCCTCACTGCATTTTTTTGCCTGTGAGTGGATAAAATAAATCGTAATCTGACCTTTTCCTATGAACACAATCTAGCCACCAAAGCCAGCTGCTCCCTCCTCAGCTTATGCAACAAGCTTATGCATCACAGACTATGATTTGTTTTATTCTTATGCTCTAAACACAATGATATTACATTAACCTAATTGTCCCTGGTGTATACAAGTCTACCAGGAAATGGGACTGTTCCATCTTTACTACTAGTTGTACTTTAGCTTTACTTCATGGGAACCTCTGGTTCAGTTTAATATCCCCACCTTAAAAGTACTGGAGACTAAAGGAAGGTTTAGATTAACTTTACATAAGAGCAGATTTTTACCATAATGAGTGTAAATTTAAGAACATGTTCTTTTATTTAATTTGTCGAAAGTATATAAAGTAAATGCAAGCTTATCTCAATACATTTAGAAAAGTTGATTTATTTCAGTAATTTAATACAATAAATAAATATTACACAGGACCAGTAATAATAATAACAATAATAATAATAATAATTAATAATAATAAATAATGAATAAATTTTATGTCACTGGCTACACAGATACAGAGAATCTAACTGTCAGTGACGGTGACACAATGGAAAACTGTGTGGAAGAAAAAAGTTTTTAAAACAGTTCCACAAGCAACAACAATAATCACAACCTTGAGAAGACACACGCACACACACGCACACACGCACACACACACACGCACCATGTTTTCAGCTTGTTGAAAAAAGTAGTTATATGAGTAAGTTTACTGCACTGACATCAAAAGCCACATTACATTAATGCAGTAAATTTTGTAGAAGGATCCCAACTAAGTATTGATTTACTGTACATATGTCTCAGAGAAGGGAGACTTTGTTGAAAACATTTTTTTATTGGATTTATGTAGTAATTGTATTTTTTGATGAACTACATTGTGTGTTTTTGTTGGCAATAAACCATAACCATCAAAATTAGGAGACTTAAATACTATGGAGTAGTCTGGATGATATTCTAACTTATTGAGATGCATCTGTGCATCTCCTTTCTGTGGAAATGAAGTAGACTGAGAGTATCTAACCTTTCCATGCTTTATAAAAAATAAAAAAAAACATCTCTCTCTTGTGGGAGCTTTTCACTTTGACAAAACCTGAAATAACATCAGGTTTTCAGGTTTGCACAGTGTCTCTCTGTTCTGAGCATTTTTCGTGTTCAACATCCTTCAGGTGCCACGTTGGTGGCAGCGTTGCAGGCCGAGTTACCATGGGAACACATTGAGAGGAACAATAGTGCACACATTTAAACAATTCTGAGGTGTAAATTAAAATGCATTCAAAAATGTCCTAATGAACAGGCTGTGTGAGGTGAGGAAATCAGTCTTCTGTGAGCTCATTTGACCAAATCTGTTTACATGGATCATACAGTCATATATCTGGAATGTAGATTATGGATGCTGCCCTTAAAGCAGGATCAGCAGAAATGGACGGATTACTCTAGTATGGCCACTGCATAACACCTTGTCCCACTAGGCTGGATTGCATTAAAAGCAGTTACACATCTGTGTGAACAGATGGACGGTGCCCCAGCATCAACTCCTCACTCAAGACTGTGAATGTAGAGCACTGTCCTTTAAATAGCCAACGCCAACCCAGTCAAGGTTTAAACTCTGACGCTCCTCTAAGGCTGGGAAACATGGAAGGTTGTGAAAATAAAACATATCATCAAATAAAGAACAACTAGACTGCTGTTTTAGGCTGTTTGAGGAAATTAACAGTATCTAAAATCTAAAAACACAGATAGCTCGATGTAAAAATAGCTTAAGGTCGCTCAATTCACTAATTTACAGTCAAAAGCTCCACCTCTCAACTCAAAATCCAACATGGCTGCCAAGTTTGAAACTACTTGCTTGTATCTCCATAGCTCTTTCTCTCAGTGGAAGACAGTTTCCAAGTTGTGTAAACCAAAGCAATGAAATTTTTAAGTGAAATTCAGCCCATTTTTTATTATTAACCTGAAATACTAGACATTCTTTCCCCCAATTTTAGTTGTCCCCTATAAAAGGAAAAACAGAATGATGCATAAATTTAGTGTAACCCCAAATAAGCTTAAAATTGACACAAATTTGCATCACGGCTTGTGATAGCATTACATAATCATTTTTGTTTCATGGTTACAAGATATTCTGGGGTGTTATAATAATGACCTAATGTCTAGTAAAAAATGTTGGGGCTCTTGGAGTATTTAAACTTGTTATCCATAACTACAGTGAAGATGGGATTTAGATAAAGTATTGTTTGTTATTCTACTGCTTAAGATTTAAGTATTTTCTGATGGCTGAACTGGTTAAACAAAAAGGTAAACTTTAAAAATATGTTATTTAAAACGCATTGTATTTGCTGAAAATCATCGTAGATGGGGTCTGATGGTACCAAGATGGGGGTTGTGGTTGGATAGCTGAAAATATGTCTTGATCGGAAACAATTTTAGAGGGTAATAAAAGAGGCTGCAGACACATTTTTAACACAACAGTGAGAAACTGCACAGAAGGACAGCAAACTTTCTTTTAAGCCATCATTCAGGTGTCAAAACGCTCAGGGGGTAGACAGTCCTTTTGCTTTGAAGACCTCATGTATCTCCTGTCCGCCTCACATGGCCCCCCCCCCAACATTCCACAGCTGACGAATTCAAAAGGACAGAGAAACTGTGCCCATAGAAACTGTTCTCAGTGGACCCGACGAAGCAGAGAACGCCATGCCTCCTGTCAGAGGCAAACGCAGGCAATTTCCCTGTATTATCTTCTAAATGTAACAAGTTTCCTTCTGATGGCTTGGCTCTTCTGCTTATTACTGAGACGAAGGTAGAGAACTGCCAGCGTATCATATTGTTTTTTTAAGCCATGACTGAAAGAATGAGAAAGCAGGGAAACACAGTGAGAGGAATGTCCCATCCTCCCAAATAAATCGCTGCCGGGACAAAACATTTTGATTTACGACTAGAGTCACAGTGAGTCAGAGTTTTTTGTAATCTTTATACAACGGATGAAAACAAGCCTAGCAGTCGCCTACCTTTATTTTCTGATGTTTTATTGTGAAATGTGATATGCTCATATCTCTGCATACGTAACATATTGTTTGTCTGCTGTGAGATGTGTAGATATTCAGAGAAGTCGGGGTATAATCAATAGAGAGAGCTGTGTGTCATGCAGTGCATACCGTACACTTGTTCAAAGTTAGAGTTTACACTGTGACATAAGCAGGTGTTGATGCAGATGAATGCAGCTTTACAGTGATGATGTGTTAGAAAAAGTAAAGGTCTCTTGCACATGTAGATTGGTATGCAGGGTAGTTGGTTTAGGTTGTGGCACGAGTAGGGCTCAGATCCAGGGAAAACAACACACACCTCCAAATTGTGTCCAGGCTTGTAGCTGGTTGCTCGGAGACCAAGGGAAGCTGCAAGTTTTTCTGGCTGCAGCTTGAATGCAACAGGTCTGTACAGCTGTTGAAATACTCCAAGCATCACATTCCTTCAGCAGATAAAGGACGTATAATGAATCTATTTATCACATCAGTTTAACTTTTTGAGCTGAAGTACTGAATTGAACTTTTTGATTATAAAATCTGAGTTGCACATGCACACCAGCTTAAATATTCTTATGAACGATATTATCTCCCATGCAAAGAATGCAGTGGTGTTCTCTTGCTGCTGTAGTTGTAAGTCTTGCCTGTACAGCCAAGTGTTGTTTCTTAGGATGAGACTTATCAGTATGTCACAGAACTACTAACTCCATGCTTCACTAATGTCTGGGTGGGTGGGGGATAGGAGGCTGTCTAGTAGGCCAAGACAATATCCTTTTCCAATGCTAGTTGCAAATGTCTTCAGCTGGGAAATAAGGATACACCAGAACTTCCCCCGAGCTGTTATCTCACATGACCCATTTTCATTATGACTGGCCTAATGGTTGGTGACTGGCTGCTGAGTGCTAAATGGAAAGAGGACAAAGCATAGATGAGAGCACACAATGCAATGATAGCTGCTGGACTCAAGCTAAAGAGTGACTATTAGTCAAATCTGAGACTCATGGTCTAGACTAGTTTATGTTGAGTAAGGAGAGGGAGAGACCGTGTTCGGAGTTAAAATGCGATGTGTGGTGAAGAGGAATCTAAGTGGATGTTATGGCATTCTCAAGGAAATTTGCAGGTCTGGCAGCTGTACTGTAGAACCATACCAAAAATGAAACAGGGAGCAGAACAGCCTGGAGGAGTTGAGCCACACAGCTGGACTGCAGGCTGAAATATGACAGGGTGATATTTCTAGAGTTGAAAGAAAGGAATGAGAGTGCCAGGAGGCAGAACCACTTAACCACAAGATTTAGCCAAAGGGCTTGCTTAGAGTACTGTGCTGCATGTCCTCATAAACACAAACAAAAACTGAAAAAGAATACATAACATTATGTGCATAGTAGTTTGTGCTGTCAAAAGTTCATTCATAGACACCTTTTAAACAGTCCTGCCTCAAAGATTCACCTACTCAGCTCAATATCTGCCTCCTCCTCCAAGCTTGTGACATTTATAAAGGAAACCATAACAAGGGGGTTTGTTAAAGCTTCAGAAGAACTGTGGAGGGCTCATCCCTCATTAGAATTCCCTTATCAGTCTTTTCCATGGAGCGTAGGTTTGACATGTCTGGGTTTATTAATCGCTCCAGGAAATATTATTGACCGGGACCTTCTGCTCCCACTCTCCCTGCTGCAGAAAGAGTCTCTCTGGTCTGCCGCCCCCACATTCCTCCAGTGTCCTGCCTGGACGTAATACAGGACACTGCGGCACAGCGTGGAGCCTTCAACAGTGTCTTCATTGACTCTGTACTTGGCTTGAGCAGCTCGTTTTCTCTGCAGCTGGCTGCAAAGTACCACTCACATACCTGCAAGTGTGGGGAAGAAGTTAATCTGCTGTTTCATTAGCTCTGAGGTCAGATCTGTGTTGGTTTGTGTTAGAGTAAAAAAGCTAAAATTAATAGCAACTACAAGGCTGAGATAATAACAAGGCTTCAGAATAGAATAATCTTTATTGATCTCCAAGAGGAAATTGCTTATTTGTTGAAAGCTACTCCATCTTAGATTATAAATACGAAGTTTGTAAAATATATATATATATATATATAAGAGTCGATATTAGTCAATATAAAATAATATCAAATATAAAAATAATAGTTGCTTAAACTACGGTAATCATCTATCCATATCTACTTATCTGAGATGAGGACCTGGTGCAGGAATAACATACTCAAGAGGAAAACTTTGACATCCCTCCCCTCATTAATACTTTCCAGTTGATTCTATAGGATGGCTAGGTTTCCCAGGTCAGATTAATGAAGTCTCTCCATCTAGTTCTGGGTCTGCCTCTAGGTCTCTTCCCAATGAGATGCATCTGGAAAACCTCCATATGAGGCTTCCTCATGAGACTGCCAAACCACCTGAACTGTTTTGGTTGACGACCATGAGTTGAGACCGAACTGAACTTCATCCTGGGAACTTCACATGCTGGAGGTCTTAGTTTAAAGATGGCATTAGACCAAGCTCATCTGCAAAAGGCAGAAATGAGGCTTTGAGGTTCCCAAAGTCTCCATGACAACACCATGATCATGTTCATAAATGACAAACAGAGCATGAAAAGTTCACTACAAAGTCAAATGTAGATGCAGCTTTAGTGTTGGTTACACAAGGGCAGCGTGGCCCTTCAAAGAAACCACAACACCCCTTGCTAAAACGCTTCCAGTAAACAATCATAGGCATACTCCATATTCACAAAACTCCCATAGTCGCCTCAACAACTCCATGTGGATAAGGAATTTACTGTTACACAGTAAGGATAGAAGCTGCACTGAGTGACTAATTTCCAATGCTCTAGAGCAGGGGTGCCCAAAGTTGGTCCTCAAGGGCCGGCATCCTGCATGTTTTAGTTCTCTCCCTGGTTTAACGCACCTGGATCCAATAATGGCTCGTTAGAAGGCCTTAGAAGAACATTGACATGCTGAAAACTAAAGGCAGAGTACTAAAACATGCAGGTTGCCGGCCCTCGAGGGCCCACTTTGGGCTCTTGAGTAAGAATTTCCCAGGGAGAAGTGTGATAGCTGTGATAGTTAAAAACACACTTTTCGGTCCTCTTTCTTCTAGACTGTGAGCACCTCCCCTGTCTGCCACTCTTCAAACAGTGTGAATAAAGCTGGTCAGAAAAATCAAACTTCTATAACCTGCCTTTCCATTCAATTTAGACACTCACTGCAAGATTGTTGGACTTTTTGTGTTTTTACTGATTCAGGGATGTGTAAATGTTCATGCATTGTTCCTAAATCTACACATGCAGTGCCCTGGAAATCCCTTGTTCTTTGTCTTGACCTTGTTACAGAAATAGCTGGACGAAAGCAGCTGGTATCAGCTACATCAGTGGAATTTAGTGGAAGTGGAAGTTCTGTTTCCTGTGGTTGAAAATACATTAAATCAAATACTGTTACCTTAAGGTGTTATATTCAGCATTTCCTCTAAATTTAACACAAAAACTGCATTTACTTTAAAATCATTAAAATCTTTAGATTTTAAAAGGTGTTTTTTTCCCCTCCTCCTCCATACAGACATATTTTTCTCAATGGGTTTAAACAGGTAACGACAAAATTGTTGAAGTATTCTGCCATCATGTGGACATTTGTGGTAATACAGCTATACTTTTCCCCTGACAGAGCTAATGAATGACCAGGATTTGTGTGTGTTGTTCCATTGTGGTTCTCGTGAACTTTGCACATTCCTGAGCACATTCCTGAAAACAGCTCACGATTAAAGAAATACGCCTCAGATCTGTCAAAAGCTTTTGTGTCCGATGAATAGTAATATTATGCAACAGTCACTTTCTCATGAATCTTGATCTCAGACATGTCTGGAACTAAATTTAATAGCCACCCTCATTTTATTTTCCTGCAGGCACAATGGTCCCCCTTCTGTTTTTGGTGGCAACCACAACAATACCCTATTCCTATACCACTGCCAATGACACCAACTCAAAAGGTAAGAACAATAGCAAGGGCCACTCCACTTCAACAAAGTATCCCATTATTGCTTACTACAGTCATAACATTTCTCAGAGATAGTATTATTATCAGTTTTCTGCTGTGATTGCATCTGCTTGATAACAGCCTTCAGCTTTGTATTTACCAGATCACAATTAAGCTAGTAGCAGCAGTCAGTAATTTAAAGATTATTGTGAACCTTTATGCTGAGGACAGATAGCTGACTGGTGGTCTTGTCTTCTTTTTGAGAGCCTCTAATTTTCTGTCCAAGCTGATGCATATCTGTGTTGACAAAATACTGCTGAGACCTGTTATTAAACTGGCTCTGTGGCCATGAAAGAAAACAGCAGCCACTTTGCTGTTCCAAGTATTTAGTATTAGATCAAGTCATACAATGTACCTTAACACAAGTCAATCACAATAGATTAAACGATTAAAACGGTAAATCATCAGAAATTCTTCTTAAAAAGTATAACTTCTATAAAGTTGAAACCAGAAATTTACATACACTAAATAAGACACATGCACCCTTTTTCATAACATCTAAAGTTAAATCAGACTTCTCGTTGTTTTAGTTCAGTTAGAACTACCAAAATTATTTAGATTTGCTAAATGTCACAGTAATGAGAATATGCCAGAGATTTATTTATTAATGTCTTCAAAATCAGAAAATTACATGCAGAATAATTAACAATGAGGGAAAGCCCAGTTGATGATGTTCAGGAACATCTGATAGGTCAACTGATACATTTAAGTTAATTGGAGACGCATTTGTGGCTGTATTAAAAAGAAAATTCAGGTTTTTCATTTATGTATATAAATATCTGGTTACTTGACATAAGCCTTTTTTTAATGTGTATAAATGTCTGGCTTCAACTATTAATCGATTAGACAGTGATATTTTTCCAGTGTTTATTTTTGTTAATTTTTATTAATGTTTAACTAATATTTAACTAATATTTAACTAACAAACACCTAAAATTCAGCTAATGAGAAAAATTTAAAACCAATAAAAACCAAACATAGACAATTTTGTTACAGAAAAGTTATGCTTTGCGTGTTATTGCCTCTATAATCCTGGAGAAGACTGCCGACTTGGCATTTATCCAACAGACAGTCACTGACACACAACAAGAAGAGTAAACCACAAAACTAAGGCAGCTGTGTTCACAGAATCGTCGAAGCAAGCATATTCGTAGACTGTTATGTGACTGAAAAACCAATTGTAAGAAATCTGTACAAGCAATGAGTATAATTGAGTATAATTGCAGCCTGATGAGGAAGATCAGAAAGTAACTGTAGTTCAAGAGCCACCATACAGACATAATATGTCTGTATGTCTTAGCGATCCGCAATGCTCAGAAGAACGTTGACACAAACAGTAAAGCACTGTTTACAGAAGTAATAGTGAGTGCTACCATCTATGGATCCATTTAAAGTTATTTAGCAATGAGAGCCAACAGTATTGTCAAAATCATAACACAAAGGAAGTTAGTAAAATTGTAGTTAGGAAGCTAAAAGTGATGGCCTTCTGTAGAGCACTGACTGCAACTTCTGTAGAGTAATCTGTTTGGATGTGCAGTCAGGAGTGGTGAGACTGTGACGTGAGTTCATAATTTTCATAATTCTAAGTTTCAGCCAGTGTTTATGTCCACATTTAATGTGCCTGGCTTCTGCTAGTGGAGAAATATGATACATGTCGCATCAAATGCAACATGATCGTTCAGACTTCAAATGCTTTGAAAACAATTGGATAAGTATAAAAATTACGGTAGTAAAAACTGGAAGGACGAAGACCATCTAGACAAGTATGGTGTGAATATAGTTTGAGTTGAATTCTTTGATTTAATTTCCAATTTATTTAGAAGCAACGGTAGTGTTTGTGTCTTCTTTCTACATTTTTGTTGGTACTGCTCCTTTAACCTCTATTCCATCCTCAGGAGGAGAAAAATCTCACAACCCCCAAATCCTTCCCATTGTGCTGGTTGTATCCCTGCTGGTGCTCATCTTCACACTGTTGGCCTGGTACATCCTCAGGTAAAAAAAAAAAAAAAAAAAAAGCAAATACAAAACCAAGAAACTCTCCAACCCTTAGCTTGGCTCGCCTTTCCTCCTTTCCCTGGCGAAGAGCCCAGCACAGGGGCAGAACTAGAGGTGACGAACACTTCCTCCTTTTTAGTCACTGAGGCGGAGCCCATTCAGGAAGCAGACTCCCTCGCATGTTTAGTCAGAGCAGAGCAGAGCAGGCTGACAGTGGAGCTCCACAGGCAGCTTTAGACTGAAGACAGAATTCTCTACTACATTTTGACATAAACACAGCCTCACCAAGACGCCAGCTAATGAGAAAAAATAAGTTCTCAAGCTTCAGATGGTAGGATGGCAAGATTCTGGTTCAAAATATGGAGTGCTGATTAACTTTTATTGAAAAAAGGAAAAAGAAATTGATTGATTTACTGTCCCTGTCTCATTTTGCAGTGTTTTGTTTTCCTCTTCAGGTTAAAAAACCAGAAAACAGCAGTCGTCACAACAGTTGACAAGAAAATACCGAATGGCATCTTGGAAGAACAAGGTAATGTAGTAGAACTGCATGCTAAGAAATGCTGCAGGCATACTGTAGGTAGCGTGACAAGATAGCTATTAAAAGATGCAAATATAGATCTGTCATATTTAGACTTTGAGCTCAGAAGAAAGACAGTCAATGCCAACAGAAGGAGGGAGGTAACACGTTTTTATATTTCTGCCTATACGTGAAAGTAGTCCCATAAGTTGTTGTGGTGGCTTGAAACTTCCTGTGGTTGACATGAAGACTGAAAACAAGCTGGTTTCATGAACAGTTGCAGCTACT
The DNA here is from genome assembly GCF_019740435.1 of Gambusia affinis. Classification (NCBI taxonomy): domain Eukaryota; kingdom Metazoa; phylum Chordata; class Actinopteri; order Cyprinodontiformes; family Poeciliidae; genus Gambusia; species Gambusia affinis. Next base: position 14,679,802 of record NC_057887.1, read on the forward strand.
TTGAGGCTGCCTGTGAAGTTAGACGATGCGAAGATCAGACGATGCAAAGACGCTGCCTGAAAGCTGCTGCTCTCACAGCAGCTTTCAGCTCCGCTATTTTAAAAACGGAGCTCATTTGTGTGACGTTTGATAACACTTATCGGACCATGCAGGAAGCTTTTCATGATGAGGATTTGTGAATGTTCTTTAGGAAGCATTTTCTTATCTAGGAATGGAAAGAGCAGAGCAGGTTGTGCTCCTGGGAGAGAAGGAACTGAAAAAACCAAGACAACCTTCAGATGGCTGCTGGTTGGAGCAAGAACACATTTTGACTTTAAAACAATTTAATACTTAAATAAGGCACTTAGTCGTCTTTTTATTTGGACTGTATCTGTCCATGTGTGAATGATGTGATTTGGTCTGTGTTTTAGAGATTGGCTACAGTTCTGAGTCGTTGTACACCGTTGTACCTCCAGGTCAGGTATAAAGGGTGGCATGTTACTAACACTAACACCCTCTCTGGGTTACTTTTCCAGCCTTCATTTTCTCAAAGCTGTAACTAAATGCCAGGACAGGGTGCTGCGGCTCCTCTCTGGGTTCCTTTCGGCTCCTTAACACCTGCTGATGTTTGATGATCTGGGAAATCTACAGAGATAGCGGAGTAGCACAAAATTGTAAAGACTGTAGGAGTACCTGTTTAGTTTATGCAAAATGTTTTTAAATTACATTAGCTGTGTGAGCTGATTTTTATGATTCAGTGATTCCCAACCTCAAGTTTCTATTTATGTGAGAAATTTGCTGATAAATAAGTTGAACTGAGTGGGGAAATCAAAAATATCCTCACTATCTACAGCAGTATTTTAATGTTTATTTTTGATTGATTTTTCATGATTAAATTAATTTTACAAGATTTGAATATTAAATAAAACAAAGAGACAAAATGATTTCCAATAAAGCCATGTTACATCAGTTCCCCAGCAGACTGTCAGTGACACCCAGCACAAGGAGGATAAGCCACAAAAGCTTATTGCCAAGTCGGCTGACTCACCAGAGTCCTTTGTCCAAGCATTCTGATGGAAAGTAGAGTGGAAGGAAAAAGTACACAAGCAACAGGAATAACCACAGCTCTAAGAGGATTGCAAAGTAAACCTAATTCAAAAATTAGGGAAGATTCAGAAAGTGCGGACTGCACAACTTCAAGAGCCACCATCATGTTGAATGGGCGTTTGAATTGAAATGCTGAAATACATTAACTTTTATTCAAAAAGTTCCCAGTGAAATAAAGAGCATTGTGTTTGGACAAGTCATCCTGCTGAATTTGTGACCTTTTCTTGGGTGTTAATGTTACCTAAATATCTTCTACATACCACTAAAGGCAACTTAAATACCACCAGTTGTACTTCATCAGTTTTAGGATTGTGGAGTTGGAGGAAAGTAGTGGAAATTACCTTCAGTAACTAAAATACACTGACTGAAAGGTTGACAGCTCTTAACTAATCAATAAAAATGTTAATAAACTTGACATTTGGAGCTAAAAGAAATTCATAATCGGTGAATATTAGCACAGTAAAAAAATTATAATTCCTAGAAATAGAATAATCTTTAAGAGCAGCACTAAGCTTTGATAGTAGACCTGTCGATCTATTTCCTTCCTTTTTCCAAGTTAAGCTTCATAAACTCACTTGGGTAGTGGGATTGAACTTGTTCACAAAAACATTTTTTAGTTAATCAGTTTGTGTCTGTGTCCTTCAGGTCTGAAAGATGTCTCCCTAACAAAATTATTTATAATCTCTCAAAAAATGTCCGTAGGACAAAATGTTTGTTTGGATTTTACTGTAAAAGGGAAAAAAAAAGAAGTGATACTTGTACTCTGACCCAAACATTAGTTTTTGATTACCTTAACATGAAGCACTAAAAAGGTATGAAAAAACCCCAAAACAAACAAAACATCCAGCTTTGAAATAAGGGATTCCTGATTTTAGTCAACATGCTCTAATTTACAGACAGGTTGGGAACCACTGTTCTAATTCAACCCAATCATTTAGACTTTATTTCTTAGAACTGGTTATTTAACATCGCAGAACATATCTTTGGTTTTTATTTCTACCAGCTCCACATGATTAGTTTTCTTATGACACTTAATTTTTAGCTTCAAATGATTAAACTACCAAAAAGGAGAGATGGTACCAACTATGTTCCCTCCCCACAGAGCAACAGACGGTGGTCCTTCTGCCCAGGTCCCCCTCTGCCTCAAAGACCTACCTGCCCATCCCAGTGGACCACCTGGAGGAGGAGTACCGGCTCCGCTCAGCTGATGATGGCAAACTCTTCAGGGAGGAGTATAATGTGAGCTCCTCTTTAAATCTTACAAGTAAAATAAAGAAACTTTCTTTGCTTCATGTATTGACTTCAAATAGCATTTATGGTACATAGATTGGCCCTTCATCACTGTCCCTACCTTATTCATGGAGAATTGTTTAAAAAAAAAAAAAAAAAAAAGGTTTAAAGTTAAGAATGTGTGTATTTTCATGTAGGGAATTAAAATAAGTATCATGTGTCATATTGTCCATGACACACACTGATCTCAGACTCACCCACACAAACGAAAAGTACCTATTTGACTATTTATGTCTATAGTTGAGGAATCTGAGTCAAATTAATTGTCCGATTCATATTTCAAACAGCACAGAATATATGTTTTTTTTTCCGGCAGTTGTAAGAGAAAGAGGAAGTTGAAGTTCTTCACTAATTTAGCAGAGGAAGTGCCTTCATGCAGCAGACCACTGTTAATTGTGTTGTTGTATAATCTGCAATTTTGCTTTGCAGTCTTTGCCAGGGGGCAATGCACAGGGGACGTATGAAGAGGCAAACAAGGATGAGAACAAGGAGAAGAACAGATACCCCAACATCCTTCCCTGTGAGTGTACTTTCTGTTCTGTAGGAGCTTGCTTTGCTTCTGAGTCAAACTCTGCTTCCTGTTTCTATACACACAAACAAGCGCCATTGTGTCTTTGACACATTTTTTTTTTTTTTCTCTCGCTCTGACAGATACAGTAAAGTCTTCCATTAACCGCTTGCACATGCACTTACAATGACAGAACAATATTCTAATAGTTTCCTACATAGCTTTCCTTTCTAACACGTGTGGTTCCTCTTCTGAGAACTTGATGTGTTTTTAACACTGGTCTTACACTGCAGTTATGCCAGCAGCTCTTAAAATTAAAAATAAATAACTAAGCATGTACCATCAAGTTTACACCTGTGTAGCCCTATGGGGAGAAGAGTTATTTATACATCCCTGCATTTTTAGAAATAATAACAATGTACAAAGAATTAAGTAATACGTTTTTGCAGATTTTCTTGTGGATGAGTTTTAGTACTTGCAATAGGCTTTAGGTCTTAGTTTTGCAGAAGTATTCACACACAATGATCTTATTTCACATGTGTTTAATTGCAATTTTATGAAAAGTACTGATTTTTTTTTTCCTTCTTTAAAAAAAAAAATCCCCCAAGCTCAGTGAGATTCTTTTGAAGTCTTGACCCAGATTCTCAATTGGGTTTAGGTCTGAAGTTTAACTTGGCCATCCTGACACATTAATCCATCCATCCATCCATTTTCTGCACACTCTTGGTCTCCCTCAATTGCCCTTAGGTATGAGTGTGTGTTTTTTCTTGTTGCCCTATGATGAACTGGTCCTGTGCGCAACATAGCTCTTGCCCACTGACTGCTGGATGAAGCATTTTTGCAGCAATTTTAGCTAGACTGAAGACAAAATAGTTGATTAATTGAACAGTTCTCTCTGAATTTGTCAACTTTGAGATATTGTTCTATAGTCTCACTACTTTAAACTTCTCTACAACTTCTCCTTGGTTGTCATGCTGATGTTTAACTAAACAGACTTCAAATCTAAGATCTAATTAGGCTATTTCTGAAGGCAGTTCGTTGAACTAGATTTTGAGATCTAAGATAAGGGTATAGTACATTGTATGAATGCCACACTCATCAGACTAACAGTTGTAAGGAGCTTAGAAAATCCATCCCACTTAGTAATTATCCATTACTTTGTGTTGGTATGTCATATAAATTTCGGATAAAATTCTGGTAAACTCAGTTTTAGTTTTAGTCATATTTAGTTTTGAGTAAAAATCTGAAAACCTTGAATGAGTATATACACTTAGAGAATTAATGAAGAAATGTGGAAATTATGGAAAGTATTCCTTTGTTTCTTTTCTCACTAACAGATGATCATTCCCGAGTGGTGCTGACTCAGTTGGATGGGAACCCATGCTCAGACTACATTAATGCATCTTACGTTGATGTGAGTTAGTTTTTTGTAATTCTGATTATGTGAATTCAAAAGTTGACAAAATAATTAATTGTGCTAACGTCAGATAAATGTTTACAGTATTGTTTCAGGAGGTATTAGTTTAAAAAAAATTGTTTTATTTTGTTTAAACTCAGAAAGTAGTGCTTTGCATCATAGTCACGAGAAATATTCTTTTACCACCAGGGTTACACAGAAAAGAACAAATTTATAGCTGCACAAGGTAAGTAAAAGTATAAAGAAAACTGTTCTCCTGTTTGGATTTTTTTTTTTTTCATTAAAGATTACAATAACCTCATATTTTATTTCTCAGGACCAAAAGAAGAGACAGTAGCAGACTTTTGGAGGATGATTTGGGAGCAGAAAGTAGCAACGGTTGTCATGCTGACAAATCTGAAAGAAAGGAAAGAGGTATTTACTACTCAAGTTCCCTTACCTTTAGGAAAAGTAATAAGGTGCACAGATATGGAGATTGCTGCTTTTTTTAAACTAATGCTCTTATGTTAATGCTGTGGGATGAAGTGAAACTCAGACTTGGATGATGTGTGAAAGAACAGTGGTGTTTAGTTTATTTTTTGTTTGTATAATGTATAAAGTTTTAAAAGCCAGTACAATAATCTTTTTGCAAAGTTGTTTATTTCAGACATTCTTCCCTAATCTGATCTGAACTGATTTTAAATTAGTTTCAATTAACATTTTATTAAATTACGTGTTTCTCATGGTATATTCTTGCAGGATAAGTGTTACCAGTACTGGCCAGACCAGGGCTGCTGGACTTACGGGAACGTAAGGGTGGCAGTCGAGGACTTCACAGTCCTAGTAGACTACACAATACGCAAGTTCTGTGTACAACATGTAAGTGCAAACCAGTTCCTCTTGAATTTATTAAGAAACTTTGTTTACTTGCATCTAATCTGCATATTTCCTAAAGCGAGAGAGCACATTTTAAGTGTTTTCTGTAAAAACAATATGTTCTGCCAGCCTCTTCTAGAATTCTTTCGTAGTGTTCATTTTAAAAGATAAAGTATTAGAATTGATCGTGATTATGGCCGTTACTTCTGGAATGAGCAAATTTTTAAATAAGGACCCTAGATAAAATCGGAAATTAGAAGGAAGTCAAAGGAAGTATATGATGAAGGAATGGCAATTTTTAATCTGAGACCTACATAATGCTACAAAACATGCAATACAATACATCTGGAATATATTTGCCCATAAATACTGCTCTCTTTTGTGACATTTATGTTGGGGACTTTGATATTGATGACAATATATTGTGCAGTCCTGAAACAGGGCTTTTACTTAAGAAGTGAATCACACGCTAACTTTAGCGATATGTCTAAGTGCTAAAACAACTAAAATATAGGTCTACAAACCATAAATTCTGTTTAAATTAATTTGCAAGGAGCATAAAATTATATATAGTACATTTGATTGAGCTACAGATGGGAGATGACACTTCACAGGAAGCTTTATTATCATTAGACAGCCACGCTCTGCAGACATCCTAATCTTTTATACCTAGTAACAAGGCTGAACAATATAATGCAATATTTAATTCGATTCTATATTGTAACTATATATCTATATAATTTAGACAGACAAGTCATATAGACTTTTCACAGGCTTTTTGTTAGCCTGGAAGCAGGCTAACACAAACTGGATTCTCCTAGATGAGAAAAGCTTTCTAGTTGATTTCTGAAAACATAAATTATTGTCTTAATATATAACTTCAATATTTATACTTTAATTTCACAGCAAGCCAGTGATGCTGCTAAGACTCCCCGACCAGTCACACAGCTTCACTTCACCAGCTGGCCTGACTTTGGAGTCCCTTTCTCCCCCATTGGCATGCTGAAGTTCCTGAAAAAGGTCAAGGCTGTGAATCCGCCGTTTTCTGGACCTATTGTGGTCCACTGCAGGTACTGAAGAGTCAGCAGCTGATGTAGCTCAATGTGTTTACTTGAACTGAACAAGCTTAGTATTTCTGAATGAGGTTTTGTTTGTTTCAGTTATCCACTTAGTTTCTATGGGAAGTGATGTATTTGGGTATGAATATACTCTCTATGAGTCCATGGGTAAACAAAAACAAAGTGATGCGTAGCAACGAATGTGTTTACAAGCACAGATGTCCTGTTGTTTTTCTCCCGCTTCCCATTATCATACAAGTATCAGCTGAGCATTGTGGTAAACACAGCGTGTGTGTTTTCTGTCCCCAGTGCTGGTGTTGGGAGAACGGGAACCTTCATCGTAATCGACGGCATGATCGACATGATGCACGCGGAGCAGATAGTTGATGTGTTTGGGTTCGTCTCCAAGATACGAGAGCAGCGCTCCCAGCTCATCCAGACAGATGTGAGTTAAAGATGGACTCCCTGGTGCATTATCATCAACTACCCATACAGTGTGTATTTAACATTTGTCTATCCTCACCCTAGATGCAGTACTCATTCGTCTACCAGGCCTTGCTTGAATACTACCTCTATGGAGACACAGAGCTGGATGTGTCATCTCTGGAAGGACACCTGCACAAACTGCACAACACCTTTGCCGACGGCGATCGTGTGGGCCTGGAGGAGGAGTTTAAAGTAATTTGATTTGTTTCACATTCTGATTAAATAAAACAGAATAAAAAATCTAAATGAAAAGGCTAGTAACACTCAAATAACCTTTTGCTTACCTATGCAAAGTACTTGGAGATGCACTAATCAGAATTTTGTAGCCATTTGCCATCAGATTTTTACCTCGACAAGTGGATAGTAATTGTAGCAAATTTTGACTTTTTTTACTATGTAGTAAGTAGTATATTGTAAATAATATTTTACTATTGTAGATCAAAATTTAGAAACAGTATTCAAAATAAGTTTTTGGACTCTTCCTGTTTTGAGCAGTCGTAGGTTATTTATATTAGCAGCACAGGTGGCAGTGCATCACTGGGTGAGATTAGTTCCTGTGAAACAAGGTGTTTATTTTTGAAACAAAGAAAATGGTAACCAAGTTTGCATCATAAACTTGGATTCCTGGCATCTTTACTTTGCGATTACTTTGAAAATATGGTCTGTGAGTGAATCGTAAAGTACGTTGGGCCTTATCTTGACTAAGATTTGCGAAACACTTTCAATGTTTTCTAATCCAGCATGTTGCATGATAGTTTGAGTTCAAATTAATAAAGTGTAAGCTTTGCCATCTTATCTGCTTAGTCTTGCTCTCCCTTTTAGCCTCAACCACAGACATTTCACAACTTGTAGAAATAACCTTATGGTCGCTTCGCTTCCTCTGAAACTAACTGACTTTAGGTCGACAACAAAGAGTGTCATGAGCAAGGCCTAGATGAGATCAGAGATAGCAATAGGAAGTAGGTTCGATTTTGGGTACATCTTAAAAAAAAATTATCCATAAGTGATAAGATTCTGGTTGTAAGTGTTTTTTTGAGTACAATGAATAGTCTTTCCATCTAATTGAAAAAATGTTTTCCATCATTTCAAGGTTTCATTTAAAATGTTGCCTCTGGCCAATGTCTTCTTTAAAACATAAAGCAAATACGTTGTTTCATTTTGGCACTGAACCAAACTAAGGTGTCAGTTCTTTACTGTATATTACAGGAATGGTGAGTCTGAATACATATTGCTTAAGTGATTGGCCAACATTAATTTAACTCCAGGCAACTCTAGAGCAATAGAGGCCTATGGTCTAATTCTGATAGAAGTAAAACTAAATTAAAACAAACCACTGCTCAGGAAGCAGGAAGGTCATTGTGGGCATTCAGAGCAGGGGTGAACAATGTTTACAAAAGGATGTGGCCTTCTGTGATATTTCGTTTCTCTTCACATTGCATGCACTGTCAAATATTTTTACTTTGTTTATTGAAATGGAAAAAAGATTTAAAATGTGAACACGCAAAATCAGAAAAGTTTTAACGCCCTTATTGATGTTATTCTAACAAGATTGTGCACAATAGTATTGATTTGGGTGAACTTTACAAAAATTTGGTCCCTAATGACAAAACTTCTGTCAGTAGTAATATTAATGCATGAATTGTACAACGTGCAGGAATGTGCCATAAAAAGGTGAAAGTTTTGATTTTGGCGCCAACTTTAGATTTTTATTTTTTTTTTAGCAAAATTTAATCAAAAAAATCTGTGTTGTGAGTTAGCTGCAAAGCAAGTGAACCTTAGATTTAATTTTAAAATGAATGTATTTTTGTATTTCTCATACTTTGCATTCTTTTGACTTCTCAGAAACTGACCAACATGCGAATAATGAAGGAGAACATGAGAACTGGGAATCTTCCTGCAAACATGAAGAAGAACAGAGTTCTACAAATTATTCCATGTAAGAAACAGGAATCCACTTTGTCTACTTATGGCAGTTTCAAGATATAGTGTCAGGTAGTTGTGGGGTTAGGGACCACATCAACCCATGAATAGCTAAAATCCACACAGACTTGCAAGCTCCTTCTAACTACAAATCGTCTATCACTTACCTCTTTTCCACCGAAGAGCTTTGTTAGTACCAATGTTAGCATTAGACTCCTGCCAGCTGTTCACCCACATATTTCTTATTTTTGTATTATTATTTATAAGGTAATATTGGGGGGGGGTTTGAGTGAGGTCCTATGAAAGTGGATGAATACAGTATACAGCTAATCTGTTAGCATAGAATTATTTATTAGAGTTGTCTTAAATTGGTAGTCAACTAAAACACTTCATGTCTGTCTGGCTAACTTCTGCCAAGTCCACAGTAATATCTTTCTCCTACAGGTAAGGGAACTATTACAGATAATTTCACGGAACCTCACTTCAAAAAATCCAGAGTTACCCTTCAAGCAGTCTACTCTGAGAATCACTCATGCCGGTTTATATATCTAAAACCTCATCAATATTTCCATCTGTTGCTCTAATGTACGTTTCTCATCTGCTTTGTCCATTTCAGATGATTTCAACAGAGTCATTCTCTCCATGAGAAGAGGCCAAGAGTTCACAGATTACATCAATGCGTCTTTTATAGATGTAAGAAAACAACTCTTCCTGTAGCAACAGGTTGCCAACAGTACTTATACTTCACCCTGTTAAATCAAAAATGTAATAAATAAATGCTCTGCTGTTACTCAGGGATACAGACAGAAGGACTACTTCATTGCCACACAGGGGCCTCTTACCCATACGGTAGAGGATTTCTGGAGAATGGTGTGGGAATGGAAATGTCACTCCATTGTAATGCTTACTGAGCTCCAGGAGAGGGAGCAGGTGATCCACAAAAGCAACTCATTGAACACTTAACTAAGCTAAATTTATACCTTTACTGTCTTTTTCACATGCAGTGTTATTTTTGCCAAAGCAATTATAATACCTGATATATTCTGCATATTTATATAGCAATTCTGATTTGCAGGACAAATGTTGCCAGTACTGGCCTACAGAGGACTCTGCTACCTATGGAGACTACACTGTAGAACTGAAGGGAGACACTTTGTGTGAAACCTTCAGTCTACGAGACTTGGTACTCACCTTTGTGCCGGTAGGCAAATTAACTTTCCACTATCAGAGATGTAAATGTGGCTTCCTTCACATCATTTACAACACTTGACTCTTCTTATGGAGCTACTTTGTTTGCCTATAAAAATTGTGGTGAAACATTAAAATCCCAAAAACGAGTAAAAGGTTATCTAAACTGAGTCTGTTCTTAAATTTGTTACCAAATCAAGCAGAAAACAAACTTTTGCTCAGTTTTATGTTGGTTTTTCACACCTCACATCTTTGAGTGAGTAAATCTCTAGACGAACTGTTTTTTTTTTTGTTTTTTTTTATCCAAACAAAATCACATTTACAAGGTAGCTTACATTAACTAAGAATAGCATATGTGCACGCTTCCACAACCTTTATCTAAAAATATATTAATTTAAAATAATTCTTACAAATAATAAATGCAGCTCCTTGGTAGAAGTGTCTTGGAAGTGATCCATCAACTGTCTAAAACTTAGAACAAAACAGGAAGCATAAAACTCTAGACTGTGAGAGTAAAGCAGGATGTGTTTAGGCTTATCAACCGGGAGGTTCTTATTTCGTATATTTCATTAACTTCGACCCACTTCACTCTTTAACGGTGTGATTGTTCATTCGCCTCCCAGAATATCCCTGGTCGGCCCACCTCTTATATACTGCACAGCACACCCCATTATCGTTCATAAACAGCTAATAAATCACATTTCAAAGGTATTATGATCTCTCATCTACCCTTGCATTTCCTCTAAAAGGAGAAGCAGACAAGGACGGTCAGGCACTTCCACTTCCATGGGTGGCCTGAGATCGGCATCCCGGCAGAGGGCAAAGGCATGATTGACATCATCGCCTCAGTGCAGAGACAGCAGCAGCAGTCTGGGAACCATCCCATAGTCGTACACTGCAGGTAGGTTTCAGTTTGCGGAAGTGGCTCATTCTGGAGTACTAAAGCTGGTACTAAAGCCAATATTTTTTGTTTATGCTACAGTGCTGGTGCAGGGCGAACAGGTACGTTCATTGCACTGAGCAATATTTTGGAGCGAGTCAAAGCAGAAGGTCTGCTGGACGTGTTCCAAACCGTCAAGAGTTTACGCATGCAGAGGCCTCATATGGTCCAAACTGTTGTAAGTAGAAGAATATATTGCCAATAATCTGAAATGTATCAGAGATATGCATGTCAGTTTCCACAGCTCCGCCAGGCCCCAATAGTCAGAAAAAACATTGAGTACAGGTCAGTAGAGACAAACCAAACCACCAGCATTATGGTTAGTGTGGCTGCCCTCACTCATCTGTACATGAATTGTAATTAATACCACCATCTGGCCATATACAAACTTATAATGACAGCCGCTCAATCAAACAGCATAAAGTACTGCTAATGCGAAGTTGGAACCCTGTGTAACTGGGTGACCTTGACTCACTGCTTTGATTATCAAACATTCGGCTAGCTATTTGATGCCACCATTAATGGCTTTTGGGTTCGGATGTAGATGTGCTTGCTCCTTAAAAATCCATTTTTATCACCCTTCACAGATAAGCAAGTACAACTGATTTTGCTCAAATGTGTCCATCTCTTCTGGGTGCTTCATTTTTATTTGGCAATTATCTACCACTTCAACACTGTGAATTTAAAATAACATTTCATCTCTATTACAGGCTCTACATTAATATTGTGACTGTGCTCCACTTAACTTCCTCACAATGATAATTTTGTCCAAACTGGATTTTTTATAGTCAGTGGACTCAATTACAAACATGTGGATTTGAGGTCCAAGATTTAATTTGACATCATAGAACTGCGCAATATTACAATCGTCAAAGAACTGCTTGTATATTTCAAAACCCTAAAACAACTGAGCAACAAGGGGGCAGGAGTAAAATTAAAACAGGAATATTTCAAAAAGTACTGAGATAAACTTTAATAGCGATGAGGCTAAAATAAACCACTAACAAAGTGATGGAAATGTTTCAATGTGGAAAAAAAAAATAAAAAATCAAGGATCTGCACAGGATTCAAGCTCCTCTATGAAATACAGTGATCAGATTATACCTTACATTTGTATGTATATATGCACAATGTACTCTCCCAATAAGTTGTACAGTTTCTCATTTTACTGGTCACCATGTAATTCACATTTCTTCTTTACCTACAGGAACAGTATGACTTCTGCTACAGGGTGGTACAAGACTTTGTTGACATCTTCTCAGACTATGCCAATTTTAAATAAAATTTGCCTTAAACCTGGTTTTTAAATGTTTTTTACAGCCAATTTTGCAGTTTTCAGTTTCGTTAACGTTGTCAAATTATCTTCTATTTTGCTATGCACTTGTCCTACCATTAACCCAAGTTGTTATTCTGCTGTGACGTATGGTATATGTCGGAGGATGAAAATTGTAAATGGAAGAAAAGTCAAATTAATGGTGTACATTTTAAAATGTGTATTAAGCATTGCTACAAAGTTGATCTCTGATTTGTTGTATAATATTGTTTTATAACATTGTTTAAATGTCTGAGTTTTATTTTGAACTGATAGTTTTAAAAAAATTTAGTTATTGTAAATGTATTTATGCATTGACATTCCTTGCTTGTGTTAATGTTTTTTATTTTTGTTAATTATAAATCTTTCATGTACTGCTGACATCTGAGATTAGGAAAAAAAAAATGTTTTCTTCAAGATACTGTCAGAAATGTTTGTAACAATGACAGCCATATTGCAGAGAACATAAGTCTGAGGTGGCGATACTGAACCTGGCTTTTACAAATTAATTCAGCTAGCCAACCCCGACAGACAGAACCTGCCTTTAATCTGTATACAGCAAAAAGTACTAAGAATCACTGCACATTAAAAAGCACAGTAGTAAAACTTTTTGCCAAGAACCTTTAACACAGAATGTGTTTTTTTCAAGTTTAAAATATTGCTAATTAGTGCCATATTTAAGTCATAAAATAGAAGAGTGCTAAGTTGAAAAGAATGATGCCTACAAGTTATCTATGGATGCAGAGTGCAGAAAAGTATAATTTTATGTTGCACAGTCAAAACACAAAAATGCTAGCCAAGAGTTACAAACACGATCCTTTGTCAGTTTCTTTGCCAAACTGATTTACAAAATAAAGAATGGGAAGGAGAAAAGACAGGATGTAAAATTTAAATAGATTTTAGAACAGAGCCTGATCCATCTGGTACTCAAACACCTAACAGTTTTATTTTTGCTACATGTAAATACTACATGACAAAGTGCTTAGATAGTAACCAGTGGCTATGGAGCAATGGACTGTAAAGTGATTGGTCCAGTTTTGTAAACTACATGTATGTGACTGTGAGATACAGACTGAACAAAACAACACAAGTCTATGTTGCCAGGGCTTGATTTCTGTTCAAATAGTCCTTTTGAGGAACAGGGAAGAGGGCTTGTTTAGACTCCAGCTCTTTGCCTTTGCTCTCTCTCTTTCTCTGTGGGTGGTCTATCATGTTTTGGACTGTCTGTGTCTTTAAAATGTTAAAAAGTTGCAATATTAAATTCATTTAAAAATGCTTTGAATTTTAGTGGAATTTCTTTCACAATGTAGGTTTGTTCAGAGAAGCCATCATTGTCACTCTTTAAAGGCTGAAATGTGTGCATTTACCAATGGAAGAAATACAGCTGCAACTTTGTGTCATTATTGGTGCTCAATGTGATATTGTTCAGAAACTATAGAAAGCATATGCCTTGGGTAAGTGACTCTTCCCTGACAAATTACATGAGAACAGTATATTTAGAGAAAAAAGGCTACACTAGCCATGTGTCAATTAAAAAAAAAAAAACATTTCTGTTGTAGGTCACAACAGAAAACTTGCAAAAAACCCTGGTGGTTTTTAGTATCATTATAATTTCCTAATTCCTACAATAGTTATAAAATAACTAGAACCAAAGGTACATTTTTTTTATCTGAACAGACATGGACAATCTTCTAGTTATGCATTACTTTCAAATAGAATGATGTTGGAATGAGCCAGCAGAGGGCAGTGCACATTAAACCAATAACTTGGTGTGGGTTTTTATGAAAAGCAAAGAGTAAAATACTGTTATGATAGAATGCAGAGATTCATGCAAACTGATCACAAATAAACAAGCAGTGAGACATTAAACACTAATCAGTAGTTCCGGGCCATAAAGATTTGATCTGCCAATACAAGCTTCTAACCAGTTCAGTCGTCCTGGCAAGACATTTCCAAATCTAGCATCTTACATCTTGGACAAATTCGAAGCTCAAAATGGCATAAGAAACTAAATTTGATGCACTGTCAAGTATTACCATCTTACAGCTTCAATGAATTAACATGTCATCTTTTTGTAGAAAATAACATTGCTGCTTCTATCTGTGAGCTTCCTGTGCTCTGGATCATTTTAAACAGTTAAGTGCTCAGAATATTAATCAGAGCTGATCATATAAAAAAAAATTTTATCTGCTTTGACCAATTGTGGTGAGCCATACTTGACTGGCTGATTTCCAACAACAAGGAGAAACACTTTCAATGTAAAACTAGCCTTAAGTGTATATAGTTTACATATACTTTATACTGTAATCACTATGAAACCATCTAAATGACTGTTTTATTAGTTTGAGTTAAATTATTTTTCATTTCAACCAACCTCAACTCAGGGTACTTTCTGGGTCTCAGAGTAAAGGAAGTCGGAACACAGCTTCTTGGTGGCATTTATCAGAAAAACTACAGAAACCAAAACCAAATCGTGCATAACATTAAGGGAGACATTTTGAACCAAAATGTGTCATTCAATTTATGAACTGCTTATAGTTCATAAAGTCTGCTATTCTAAAAGCTGCATAGCTTTGTCGTTTGTTTCTATTGTTTTTTATACAGAACAGTCAATATCCACAAACAATGGAAAGAGCAAACCTGTACTAATTTTGTTACACATTACTGTTTCTATTTTTAAAAAAAGCTCTGTCTAACAGAAAGCTTCTTTGTTGACAATTTTCACTTCCTCAGAGACCCAGCACCATAGAGACGGCTACTCCCTGCTGGAAAAAATATGTGCTCAGGAGGAGCAAAGAGGTCACATGAATTATGTATTAACCCTAAAAATGAACTTCTTTTTAATGACATCTTTTTACTAACAAAGCTTTCTTTTGAACAAAGTCTGGAAAATGAAGCAGGCTGGCCTAAGCTGTGACTGATTTGCTGCAATCTTTTTATGTCTGGCTTTTGGAAACTATTTTGTAATACTGGGCATTTGTGTAATGAACTCAAGTTGGCATTTCCTTTTGTCCAAAATATGCTGAAGTTAGTTTAATTGTAGTGATTTCGAACCAGGAAGCCCAATAAGAGAAACACATATAAAGATAACTGGAATATTGCTCTTTTTTTTTTCTTTTTTTTTTCGTAGCTCTTACAGGAGATCCTAACTATAAAACTCAAAACTTTTTACCAGAGCAGATTAGCAACATGTCTGGTATTCTAAAATCTGCATATCTTTGTCATTTGTTTCTAAAGCTGCATCTATCCCCTTTAACATATTTAATCCAATGGAAACACACATCTTCCTCTTGCCGACAATGTTTTCACCTGAAGCTGAAGTGCTGGAGTAAAAATAGCATGATAGCTCCATTTTCATATTACTTGTTGATCATTTGGCTCATAATGTGTGTCATTGTGTCCAGCAATCGTGTGTTGATAAACTTTAAGAAAAGCTTGTTCTCCTTGTTCATAAACCAGGTGCTTTCATTAAACATTGTAAAATTCATTGGGCAAAGGTTATCACTTAGATGAACAGAGAAATGAGCTGGTAGACAACCTTGATCACCTTTGATCCTGATTGGTTTGATCAGCAGGTGCAATTAATCTGTGTCGAGCACAACATAACCTGTATGGTTATACTATTCTGTATAGCCATACAGAAGAGTCGAGTATGGTTAATGCCAAAATTAAATTTAGCAGAGTTAATAGGGGCAACCACAGGTATCGAGTATGAAGTATAACGTTTCCCAGGTAAGAAACTATATTTTACTTCTTATTTCCTTTTTTGTGCATCTGTCAGTATAAAGCTTCTGTTTATATCCCCAGATTGTGTTATGAAATAAAATCCATAACCAATCTCTTCAAATGTTACTAGTTTATGAACCTTTTGCAATTGGTAATTACTATGGATGCTCCGACCAGGTTTTTTGCTGCCAATTCTGATTCCGATCACCCATGACGGCTGACAACCGATGATTGCCGATCACCTGGATTGGCTTTAAATTTTTCGTTTTACGTATGGTACCATGTGATCTGGTAGTAAATTCACCCAATTTAGACATAAAAAATGCAAACTACTGCAGGCACAACACAGCAGTTATTCAGACAAAAAGACAATTGAAAAACCTACAATCAGTAAAATAATATTCAAAAGTAAGATTCTCACTACCCTAACTTATACATGAATCAAATAAATCTCAAAACACTGCCTATGTCAAATAATGTCAAGTTTTTCGAGTTATCTGCTTAGCTTTCTGACCATCATGCTGATCCGGGTGAGTGTTGGTAGTTGTGCGCTGTTGTACCTGCTGTCTGACCACTCCGGATGTCTTTTTTTCCTGCAGGGAGTCTTGATATAGCCATACTCCATCAACTGTTTTCTAAATGTCATATTAAATTTGTTGTGTTAATGCATTTTGACATGCTTCACCCATTGCAACACTCAAACTTCCCCATTCGCTCTGAGCGTTATAGTTCCACACCACATTGCTTAGGATTTGTTCCCATGTGCTTCCGCAGTGTGAAGGAAAAAGGAGATAAGCTGCACACACAGGCTGTGAAGTGAGATACATGTGATTGGTTTTGGCTTTTTCACGGAAATTGGATGATTACAAATCGGTGGCCGATCGATAGGCACACATCTAGTAATCACATAAAGTAGCATCAATAAAAGCACCCCATTAAACTGCATTAAAAGCAGAGTACCCTATATTAAAAGGGAAAAAATACATTTTGTTTTAATTAACATTGGTTTCATTTAAACCATTTATGTTATCAGACTTGTCTCTTGAATGAGAGGCGCTAAATGATGGAAGACCAGAAAAAAATAGACATGGGGCACATAAGTATTCTGAAAATTAACTCAGAGATCTTGTCTGCCAGTCTTCACAGATTGTATCTTCTGCGAATCTATTTGAAGCTTCACTGCTTTCCTTAAGACTTGTTAAATTCACACTTACTCTCATGCTCTCTCTTTCACAGCGGAACATCTTGGTGCACTAAAACCATTGAACAGACAGCT
Source organism: Gambusia affinis (assembly GCF_019740435.1). Lineage (NCBI taxonomy): Eukaryota > Metazoa > Chordata > Actinopteri > Cyprinodontiformes > Poeciliidae > Gambusia > Gambusia affinis. The sequence continues at coordinate 14,696,864 of NC_057887.1, forward strand.
TATGTCTGCAATAACTCAATCATGCAGCTCTTACTGAAATGGTAATGTGACAATGGCACCAAAACTGCATTACAACTGATATTATACACCACCATTGTATTATCAGTCAAATATGCTTTCAAATCTTATTTTTCTGAAGATCTATTGCATGATTTGATAAACAGGGTAAAGGCTGAATACGAAAAATTGTCTAATGAAAATTTAAAAAGCATTTGCCACAAACCAATGGGTCTTGGATTTGGGATTAGGAATAATTGATAATCTGAACGAATACCTGCTTTGCTCCTTGGAGTTTGAATAATTTAAAAAAAAACTACATTGATGACGTTCAACAATTTAAATCTTCTGAGTCAGGGTTAGAGCTACCAATTAATGAAAAGAGTAGCTACCCACCAATCAGAACTAAAGAAGCTTTTTAAAGTAGAAGTTAAACATAAGAAGCCAGTAACGGTAGTCGTTTTACTTTTTCAAACATTTCTAAGATTTCAGTGAATGATGACAACTTCTACTTACTTTAGAATTTTTTTTTGGATAGCACTAAATCACAACAAATGTCACCTGAAGGTCCTTTACAAGGTAATTGAAATTAAGTTATACAGTATAGAGTCCAACTTGGGCAGAATTAAAATCACATAAATGCTCCTCCTTATACAGTCAGAATAAGACCCTGATACAAACTTCAATTCAATCTTACTATGAAACAAAAACCAGTTTAACGTGGTTCCTCATACACAAAGTAAAGGTTAGGAAAAGGTTATATGCACATCAGCAGATTTACTTACTGACGCTTTTTAAAATGCGACTGAAACAGCTTTTAAGTAGTTTATAGTCAATGTTTATTTTTTAGTCTATTTTTAAAACAATATCTAGTATTTGACAGCCAGGTATGAAACACGGAGCTGCCACTCCATCAGTTTTGGGGTTACATCAGTGCATCAACAATCCCTTGCACCACTATTCCCTTAGCAGTCACAACTTCTCCCTTTCCTCTTAGAGCCCTTGGTATTCTTAAACTTCTCATATCCTTTTTCATGTTGCTTGGGATTACTACATAGGGTCAAATCTTACAACACACAGTGTCTGTGAAAAGCAGGTGACAGTAAAACAGGAATTTACTGTTATTTTAAAACAAATTACAGAGATCACCTTTGAAACTGTATAACATCTTTTCGCAATTAACAGCCAACACTGATACAGCAAGCGCCACTAAAACAACATTCTCCATCTGTTTCTTAGAAAAATGTATCCTTATTTTCCCTAATTTTTACATTTCTAAACAGCTGTCAAGATTTTCAAATCCATCCATAAAAAGCAGGGCTGAATGTTTTAATTTATGAAAAGTAGTGAAACAAAGCAAAAAGAAGCTTTATACGAAACTCAGAAGAAATACCAGGAAACCATGAAAGCTTTCAAAAACAGTCACAAAAACTCTACTACGTAATCAAAAAAGTGATTGTGCTGCAGTAGATGTCAATATGATGCACATACTCACCCCATGGCTTAAAAATAGCACTAGCATCATTGTTGCTGATTGTAATTAACATCCAACCTCCAAAAATGTAACTGATAATTTATCATATGTGAGTGAAATACACTGTTGGAGCATTAGAACAGACAAACTGGCTCGTAGTTCTTTGGTTTGAGTGCATGGTTATATATCTACTAATGCTGTCAATCTTTATTACAGCCACGGACATGTGTTGAATGCATGTTAATCTTGTTGTGTACAGTTCAAGGACCACAACAGAGATGAGCCTAAAGCATTTCTTAAAAACACAGGCGAGGTTCTTTCCAATACATGAAAGACAAAGCCACACAAGTGGAATACACCACCTTATGACTTTATTCAGGAGGAAGCTTAAATCATTGAACATCTGGGCTGAAATGCCAAGCAGCATAATTACAGCCAGCGGAAGTCTTTGATCCAAGTATCAGATGAAAAACAGGAGGACAGTGTCAGCTGAGATGTCTCTTCAGCCGTCTCTACTCCAGCAGAATGCACACTAAACCCATTTAAATCACCATAGACATGAGCCTTTGATGTCCTTTTAAAATATGCACAATTCAAACTCTTCAGTTTATTACAACAAACCACCAGTCAGTAAGTAAGCTAGTAAATACAGCCTTCACATACTATGTGGCTTCTTCATGTGGATAAAACTGTCAATGAGTTAAACTATGTACATTGTTTCTATTTACAATCTCTGAGCAGACAAACAGGAAACATTAAACATTAACATGATATACTGCCCGTATTGTTGGATTTCATTAAGCAGTCGCTTTCCAGCTGTAAGTCTTCTAGGGCACCAGTCAGCGAGAGAGACCAGAGATAGAACACTGATTTATTCACTTTTTATGTGATTAAATTGACAAATATATGTGGTCCAACATGCACAGCTCCCTCGTGTTCTTTCTCATCTTCTGGAGGCCCTCACATGTGTGTGAGGAACTGTTACATATACCCTGGAAGCATTTGTAAAATGAGGAAACACTGACATGTAACAAACGAAATGACTACCTACTTGCAGTTTCAGAAAGGTAACACTAATAGACAAATGTTAAAGACCTCGCTACACCACACTACACTTTTTTTGCTATTTTTATGAGCAGGACTGTAATGTTAATTGGTAACAATTATCGTCCCAAATATTTGAATTTGTAACTCACCGTTTTGAAAGCTATAGTAGATTTTGTCTTTCCTATAAAAAAAAAAAAAAGAATCAAGAAAATATAAGGATTAAGTCCTGAGTAGCTCCAAAAGATAAGGAGGTTTGAAAGTGGAACAAATATTAAAACTTATTAGGCCTAAGGGTAAAAAGTGTAATTAAATCTTAAAGATGCCCCATGGGAAAAGGCCAAACCACAGCATCTTGATTGAATTCAAGTCAGACTTGACTTTAATTTGTCATAGGCATTAATTTGTCCAGAGACAACATTAATTTGTCTGTGACAAAATAATGTTGTCATAGATCAGGACATCAACATGTAGAGATGCCAGTGTATTGATTTGTATTTTCTACAGCCAAACTCTGTGGCAACATATTCATTTACTGATGTTATACAGTAGTCTGTGTGTGGACAATTGTATTTCTACTTCTGGTGCATTCCAGATGAAATCTTCCAAAATGGAATATCAAAATTGCAAAAATTCTGATTTACTTAGACTTATAATAGTATAAGGCATGAATGTAAACATATTTTTAATACAAAGCAGAAGATAAATATGATCTAAAGAACAAAACTAATCGTAAGCTTGCTGAAACAGCGTGTCAGTCCTGTACAATAAACAGGATGAGGCTGAGGTGGGCATTGTTTTTAGAAGATGTCTTCCCTCAGTGCAACCATTTCCATTAAAATTACAGGAAGTTAAAAAATAACAGACTCCATGGCTACAAACCTCCATTAAGTAACCTCAATGGAGCACCTCACAACACCAATTTGTAGCTTAGACATTTAAATTCATACTAGAAAATAATGTAATTTCTGGAAAATTACACTTTCTGTCAGATAAAGTACACAAATCACAAAAATAAGATTTGTTTTCAATTTCATCTCACACCGTTAATCGTGAAAAGACGACCTAGTTTCAAATGTGATCCCTGTAAGTTGTTTTGGGCATGTGTCTAAAGGTGTGAATTGCTGTTAAACCTCCTGAGGAGACGAGTCGAGGCTGCATCAAAGGTGTTAGACAGGCCTGAGGTCACCGCCTCCGTTCAGTGTTGGTTTTTATGCTCATCATACTAGATGGCTTCTTTCTCTCCTCTCATAATCCATGTGTCTTTCATGTCCAAAATTCACATTGCCTTTTTTTAAAAAGAGAACTCCTTGTCCTCCAATTGTTAATTAACTACAGAGTTGTGTTCTACTTTAGCACTTGTCCTGTTTTGAATGATTGACTATCTTCAATAGTGTGTTGTGGAGGACCTAATTTCAACAATTATCTTTAAGGGTAATTAATATGAGATGGTAATTTAGGCTTATTTTTATTTTTTCTATCTTCCTGTCAAATCAACAGCTTCTCTATCCCTGCTAAAGAAAAGATACTCCATAGTTTATGCATCTTTACATGGGATGGTGTGTCTGATCTGACCAGAGCTCTTTCCACATGTTTGTTGGACTTACTACATGGCTGGAGCAATCTGGAAACAGAACTTCTTTGGCTTTCTTTTGTCTTTCCACACCTACATAAGAGCCAGTTTAGTGGAGCGTGTATGACTAAGAGTTGTCCTATTGAAAGATTCTGCTATCAGAGCTCTGTATCTCTGTCTCTCATGCAAGGTCATCAAGGACGTCTTGGCTGGTTCTCTGGTAAAAGCTGTCTTACTCTTCCTTTTAGTTTGGGTAGACAGCAACCTCTTAATAGATTTTCTGAGATGTTCAAAGCATAGGAAATTGCTTCCAACTTAACCAAGCACTAAAAAAGGCTTCTCCGCAACACAAACCCAGACCCATCTGCTGTGTTGCAGGGTGGATGCTCTTTGTTCGCTAATGCTTACTAATAAACTGCTATTGTGATCAAAGAGAAGCTATATTTATATCGAAAATAACTAACCCATAAGTGAACATTTTATCAAATATGTGACTTCTAGAGACAGGCGGTTGCACTGGATTTTTATAGAGAAATTAGAGTAGCGAAGACTAACATTTTGAAAAACCATGTATGTATTATTTCTTCCACTCCACTTCTGGGTTCTCCTTTGATTTGGCCAGTCTCATTAAATCCAAATGAAATACCTTAACGTTTGTGGCTGTAAAGAAATAAAATGAGTCAAAAGTTCAAGTGGTATGAACACTTCTGCAAGGCACTGTGAAAGATTTTTCCTCCAACTAATGATGATTCTTATATTAAGTGACAGACTGATGGAGCATTAAAGCTAAGCATTAAAACTTTCTTGTAGGAAATATTCTGCCTGTCATTTAGAGCATCATTGAATGAGGATTACAGCTGTCATAACAATATGTTGCTTTTTATTTCTGAACATTGCACAAAGAAAACATTATGCCTCTGTGGTTTTATTATTACAAGTACTGTTTCACGACCAGCTGTACAGAATGTGCTGTAGGAACAGCATGAATACAGATCACACCCATATATCAGCCGTTTTGTGCTGATGTTGAGTTTGGTTCTCACACGAGAAACAAAGCAAGAGGAAGAAGGTTTATCACAGTGGTTAAACTGCAATATGTGTTTAAAAAAAAAAAAAAACACGTGAATGTCACCAGGATTTGATACTGTGTGGCCTTGTGAGAGGCAAGTAAATACACCACACAGGTAAACAGAGTCACGGCCCCAGGAGGGTTGTGGTCATCCTCTGTGTGAAAAGCTAACAATGCCTGAAAGTTCATTCTGTGGGCATCAATAGAGGTTAGTAGTTTTATTCAGAAAGCTTAAATACAATAAGCAGGATGGTGGTTAAGTGCTTTTAGGCTGAAGAAGGAGTTCAGCATGCCTTCAGGTTCAGTTCCAGATTCCATCCAGATCCCAAGAGAGGCTTCTTGTTTACCCAATTTAAAAAAAAACAGACAACAAGAAAGAGAGTCATAAAGATGACAGTTATAAAGAAGCTGCCAGTGAGGGAAGACAGACAATTTGGTCAGGAAGAAATATTAAAGGAAGGTGAAGAAGGTGGAGACATATGAAAGTTATGGCAGCCTTTCAAAGAGTGACATTAGTGGAGGGAATGACAAACGTATAGAGAGGAAGAGAAAGAATAAGGGGTAAACAGAAGGAAAACCTAAGGCGCCTGGAAGAAGGGGGGACGTGGGCTGAGCAGGAGGGAGGAGAGAAGCTCTGCTTCTCCTAATAAAGCAAGTGTATTTGAAAGGAGGTGCTGTGTTACCACAGAGAAAGAGGAAGAGAGGGCTGGAGAGAGAGAGAGAGAGAGAGAGAGAAGGGGAAACAGCAAGGGGCATAGGATAGAAAGAGCATTGTGTTACTGCTGAGAAAGGACCCATGTCTGCACAAAGAGGTAGGTGTACTCCTGTGACTGGGCGCAAGCGCAAGCTCTAACTAAAGTAGGAAATCCGTTTCTGTCAGCGTAACCAGTAGTAGGATGTACAAGCAGCATGTATAGTCGTATATGTTGAGCATGTGCTGTATTTAACTGTAAGGCTTGTAGAGGCTAACGGTAACGGTTTGAAGCAGGTGTGTGACTTTTACAGAGTGTGTTATTGGAATTGTACGGACGACAGAACCATGTGCTTTTCTATGGCGGTCTTATTTTACTATGACTGAATTAGTGTGATGAGTGTTATTGTTTGTTTTTAAAATCCAGCCAGTGGCAGATCATTAGGTTAATGATGTTATCTGTTGGGGGTTGCCTTAAGTTTAATTGTCCACATATCTTAAAAAAGCAAATAGCTGAGTAGAGTTTCAGCTTGAGAATCCATTTTTGTGGAAAACATCCCATTAGCAGAGCTATCAGGTTCAGTTAAAAGTCAATAAAATTAACAGTATTTTTAAATATTCCCTTATCAAGCCGAAGTAATCTCCCTCAAATGTTAGAACCAGATCCCTCAAAAATAGAACCAGATTGTCTGAGGTTGCTTCAAGATCTGAGTGACTTGTGGTCAGATTTGTAGGGTTGTCGCGATACAAACATTTCAAACTCAAAATTGATGCTTTTTGATACCAAAGCAATTCTACCCATATTTATAAAAAAATTTTCATTTAAAAATATCACTTCCATGTCTAGCAAAATCATAGACAAGATAATGTGTTAATATTAAATAATTCAATTCAAAATTAAATTGTAAACTTTTTTAATAATCCCAAAGGGAGATTAAATGTTGCTTATAAATCATATTATTCAAGGTTCTTCAAGGACTTGTAATTACTGATGACAGAAATATTCCCCAGTAGCGGTCAGTATTATAGTACATCTGAAAAAGCCTATTTTTTTTTTTTTATATTGTTATACAGAGGATAGTTTTTCTTAACTTTATTTTATTTTTTTACATCCTCATTCTTTACACCATCATCTCCAGTGGTTCCAGTAGTCCCCAGAACAGACACGACTTTCTATCACGTTGTTTGAGCATTTTAAGTTCCTGGCTCCGATGCTGATGCTCCAACAGGTGGTGGCAAAAGAGATTACACTCATACTTCTAGAATTTATGCAGCATCTTACCGCAAACATTTAAAGTCTCCTCTGTCTTGCGTCTCCTGACGTTTGACTTTTTGCTTAAATGTTCAAAATGTGATTTAAACTCAGTCTCTAACAGGATACAAACATTTGTCTTCCCCATGGTTTCAGTGCTGTTGACTAATTAGTATTACTCTATAGTGACCGAAGACAGAACAGGTCAACACAAGGCTGCTATGAGCTGCTTGTCATTACCACCAAAGAGCACCATAATTTGCAGGCACGTTATTGTGGTCTCTTCCTATCATTATAAAACCACAGCTCTGTCATATCTTGACTCACTGCTGAATTTAAAGGAAAATATTCAGAATGTCTCTCACTCATCAGATCTTGCCCTCAGGCAAACAGTTAGAAGATCAGATCATCCAGAGTAAACGCTCTAGTGATGAAGTCTTCAACTGAGCAAATATATATGCTAGGTTAATAGAACATTACTTTGGTGTTTGAGTGTGTGCAGGTCTCACGTTTGTTCTTGCAACTAAATGCCATGTAACTTTAAATGACAAGTTTTAATTGTAGCCTGCATGCTTGTTAAATAAGGCTGTTTTGTCTGGTGTCATATGTTACGCAAGTTTTATAGGTTAGAATTAGGGTTTAACATTTTGAGATGTTAAACCCTAACATTTAGGGATTTGTCCAGCCATGTGGTAAGCTGTTATCATTAAGGGAGATGATTTGAATAAAGATATGTTGTTCATTTACATCATCCTCATGTTCACTACACAAAATAGGTCAAATAAAGATAAATATATATCCTTGAAACATAATTTTAGGGACTTAGTTTGCTCCAAACTGACCAAAATATTTAGACAAGGCTCTTGACATAGAGTTTCTAACAAATGTTTTGTCTGGTGTCATATGTTACCCAAGTTTTATAGGTTAGAATTAGGGTTTAACATTTTGAGATGTTAAACCCTAACATTTAGGGATTTGTCCAGCCATGTGGTAAGCTGTTATCATTAAGGGAGAGGATTTGAATAAAGATATGTTGTTCATTTACATCATCCTCATGTTCACTACACAAAATAGGTCAAATAAAGATAAATATATATCCTTGAAACATAATTTTAGGGACTTAGTTTGCTCAAAACTGACCAAAATATTTAGACAAGGCTCTTGACATAGAGTTTCTAACAAATGTTTCTTACTCTTGCTTCTCCTCCACCTCTTCTCTTTGATTATGTCAACATTAGGGACATCCTAGTCTGAAGTTAACACTTCGGTCTTTGTTAAGACAGGTCGGAAAAGGAAACACTGGCGAAATCCTTGTGCAAGTGTGTCTTGACCTAGAAGGGTGTTTTGAAGCCAGTTTTTGGAAATAAGATCACTTCAGTTGGTAGCCACTTCTCCTTAACCGTTTGAGATCCATTATGAAAACACAGACTAGGACTTGGACTGACCTGATCATTTTGAAGTCATAGATAGGTAAATGCATTACGCAAGAAGAGACTAACTTGCAAGTGTGGGTGTATCCCACAAGTCTGTGGATATTCCAAAAGAGTTCCTTTATGATCTCATGCACTAAAACTCCTGCTTGGCAGAGCTTTTGTTCTCTGCCTCAACAAGCGTTTTTGAGACCGACTTTGCTGCCAAACGTGTCAGGAAGCAGAGATGGATAATGGTGAGCTACATGGACTTTAATATAAATTTAGTGTAAATATTTCAAAATGCCCATTTCTTAGATTGGAAAATAATTGTGAGAAAGACTGAAGTATTAATTCAGTGAGCATCATATTTCTACTGCAATCATTGACAGTGATGCACTTTGATTTGTACTCTATTAAGGCTTAGAATGGTAGAAAACAGTTATTCATACAAAGGCGTGTTGTTTTCCTCACCAGCATATAAATTCCATGTATCTTCATGCATTTATAATGTGCAACGGATAGGAAATGCTGAATAAATTAGGGCCACATATGGAAAACGTGATTTCATTCTTTTTTATTATAGCTGAAATCTTGGAGGAACATTTTGTTGGATTTCGCAAGAGTGATGTTGGAAGACGGAGGTCAGACACACATGCCGACAGGGTCAGACGCTGTGCTTAATTCAAAGTTAACTCTGGATGATGTCTGGGTTTATTTCCTCTTTTTTTTTTTTTTTGAGATGTTTCTTTCCATCCCAGACAGTTCATGTAAATGTCTAAGACATTTTGAAAAATAATTCAAGTGCAATTTAGCTTTAAAGAAAATTATGAGTAGAAATGCACAGATCTGGATGATCTGAATTTTGTGGCCAATTTCAATTTTTTGCAAAACTTTGACCTACACACATTGCTTTTAGCTTAATCCAGTTGTACTTTAAGAGAACTTAAGAAAAGCATTGGAAATATTTATCTGGCCCTCCTACTGTGGGTTTAATTATTTAAACCCACAGTAGGACCACAACCAACTAACTCACTTTTTACAAAGCAGTTACATAGTGATGCACTGAGTCACACAGGAAACTGCTCGGCAGGAAAATTTTCCTATTGAACTGTTTTGTGTGCGACACCGAGCTGATAATGTTGTGTCTGTGCAACTAGTCACAAGGACATGAAGCATGACTGTCACTCTATGCAGCACTGACAGTTGCGTGGTGGCTGCCCTGGTGGCTAGGCACCCAACTAGTTCTTCAAACTTGTTTGCATCGATTAGGATTGTGGGAAAAGAAGAAATTTGTCATGAGAAATATAAACAATCGGTATGGTCCAATAGACTAAAGATAGAGACGTTGCTAGAGCTTTTGAGAAAAAAAGTCACCATAGGGGTTTGAAAAGTCACTAAAGAATGTTCATAACAATAAATAAACATAGAAATCTGATCCCTTATCCGGTTGTAATGACCAATTTCAATCGATTCTGAAACTATGCCATCTGGCCCAATTTCAGATTACATGATTGGATCGGGACCTTCCTAGCGCTATATAAATAAAAAGAATTGAATTGAACATTTGGGAATAATGTAAACTGGTTTTCCTAAAATGTACTTTTGAAAATTCAGTGTCCTAAACAACATTGCACAGCCTTCCTTTAAGGAAGTTTCATAAGTTAGACAGAGCTTATGGTGCTTAAAGTCTTCAAAAGTCATTCGATGGTTGTCTTTGTTTTTCTTCCTTAAGTTAAACAATCCAAATCACCATTCATAATTAAACACATCCGGTAGTTTTAGCAGCCAGATAAAAGGTTTTATTGTTTAAGTGACTCACTTGTAACAAGTCCAATTCATTACTTGAGGTTTTAGTTGTACCAATACTTGCAGACTGAAGCATTATGCAGCACTACTTAGACACTAATTACAAATAGAGGGACTTAAGTGGCTCACTTATATTATCTCCGATAACAGATGCTTTGCAAAGAGATGCTGCATCCCGTATTTTAAATAGTTAAACTGTAGTTTAGAAAACCTGTTGATTTTAGACTGTATGAACTGCCCAGATTGAAATCAATAGAGTCATGATTTTTTTTGAAGGTCCAGAGGGAGCGCAATTGCCCTAAAACTGCAATGTTCTGTTTTTAAATAAATCACCCGATTCTCTCACAGGTTGATCAAGTTTGATCATAGAATCTAATCAAATTACTCCGTGAATGTGTTTTTAATAAAAAGGTCCACAAGCTCTGGGTCTTTTCTTGTAAACGAAACATGATGAATTGCGTTATACTTCTGGCTTAAAGTTGATACTTGTCATCAAAAAGCAAAGGACATGCTCACACAAGTTTTTACAATTTCCCAAACATCGTAAAAAGGCAAATTAACACAAAATAATAAGCAATCAGCTTCAGTTTTTGAAGTCATTAGAAAAAGAAAATCTAAAAAAAATAAAGCCTCCTTAATTGATTGTTTAGAAAAATTAGAAGGGGCAAGCTGACTATTTGTCTCCTCTGTGTGTGTAAGCACAAGGGATTGCGTATTGTGGCAAGAAGGAGAAATAAACAGCAGGACCATCTGTGAGTGAATCAACATATCTGCAGGCAAGTCATGTTTTGAGTCTGCACCAAAGTCAGAACATGCAGACACACGCACAACCAAAAAGAAAAGGGAATTCCAATCCATCAGCGAAATGACATCACAGCCTCCTAGTGATAAAAAGCGAGCCAAACAAGGGAGTCCCCGCTTTCCCTCCCACCTAAACATCCCGCCGGGGGAACAAACAGTTAGAGCATGTGGCTCTCGTTAGTTTAGAGAACTTTTAAGGGGTTCATGCTCGCACAAGCGCGTGCTTGCCCATCAACAAACACTTGGCTAGCTGTGTTTCCACAGTGACCAGTTTTACTGCCCTGGGTAGGGGAGGAAATACCAAACTCAGACTAGTGAACTGCTCCGACAGCACTTTATTCTTATTCTCTGTCCAGCCACAGCTGAAAACTTCACCTTTATCATTTCCCGTTGTACTTTCTCTCCTCTGCCTGTCTTGCCTGTATTTTCTCTCTCTCTCTCTCTATCTATCTCTCTCTTCCCTCCCTTTTTCTCTCTCGGGATCCACTCCCCTTCGTTCACTATCATTGCCAACTTCACTGACAGAGGTAAGTGAAGCACCCTCTATGTTTGCCACTGGCTTGTTGTATTGCTACACTTTAGGTTTTGGAGTTTCTGTGAGGATAAAGGTCAGGGTTACAATCAGAGCTGCAGATTCTGCTGATGCAGTAGAGCAGAGCTACTTCTCGCTCATATTTGTACTGTGTTATACGCACAGAACACTGTGCTGGGGGTTATTTGACAGCTGTCGTGTGCTCTTGAATAGTGTCTGGCAGTTTGTAATATGCAAGGGTGTGTATTTCTGTGCGTGCATGCAAGTGTGTGTAATTCACGTTTTAAAGCATTATCTTACATTACAGTAACTGGATAGAAACAACCTGCTCTTTTTAAACACACTAATGCTCCGCATGAGACCATTAATCGTACAACAAAAGTTTTGAAAACTAAAGGAAGTAAAAACAGCTAAAATCTTGCCAAAATGTTGCTGTGTATTTCTGGTTAGCTTACTGATGGAAGGCTGCTAGAACATTCATGTAGAAGTTACAAGAAAAATAAATGTAGATATTCTGCAGTTGCAAAAATAGCTTGTTATGGACTGGAAAGTAAAGAAGTGCAACAATCAGCTTTTCGGATAAAGTGATAAAATAAGATTGTTACACCTTGGTTCTGTGTACAGTGAGTGTTAAAATTATCACCATATTTAGCACATCTTTTGGTAAAATATGCAAACATGTGAGACCCCCTCTAAAAATCCTCATAACTCCCAATTTTAATAGTTAAAACACCAGATATACTTTAAGATTCAATGTTATGCACAGCAGAAACTGTCTTAACACTATTGTATCAGCGATAAGGAATATAATTGGAGCGCCTGGTCTTATTGCTTTTCAAATACTAGCCTGTAATGTGTCAAGTGGCTCAAAGCCAAGGTACTTCAGCTTTGCAAGCTGCATTTTCTTTCAAATATTTTCCATATGCTCTATGGAAAGATCTGCCAATAGCTAGATTTCTTGCAGTAAACTTTAAAGTCATATTCGACAGGAAAATACTGAACATGAATAAGAAGGTGTCCACTGTATTTTGCTTACATCTATGTATCAGAATAAATAACTGTTATCAATTCCATTATTGTAAATGTTGTCTCCAAGTTATTAGATTATTTAGATTATTTTGGAAGTCAAAATAACAATATTTTTCTATTTTAAATATAGTGGAGGGAATTATCTCCCTTGTGCTGTGAGACCTGCTATCACCGGTAGCCTGTCCCAGATAAATGGAGGGTAATGGTGGCAGGAGCAGGTGATGCAAATTCAGTTACTCTATGAAACCATGACAGATTTAATCCAGAACAAGCCAGAGAGAGAAGTAGCAAACCAAAAAGTACTCATTTTAAAATTTATCTCTCAAATAAGATGCTGTTTAAGATTAATAACTGCTTAGTGACACATATCTAAACATGTCTTAATAAGTCTGCACAGCCCTAATAAAAGCCTCTGTTTGATTTCAGCCAACTGTTTCCCTATGTTGTGTAAGCAGCTAAGCTATTGTGAAACGAGGTCTTTAAACTCTTTCCAGAGTGGAAATCCTGTTGATCTTTCAGTATTACTCAAATACTTCAACGTTCTATGTCTGAGATAACTAAATCTCCACTGGAATAAATGAAGAGAATGGAGGGAGATCAGATGCGCCAAATCAGAAATCCATCTGCAACCCTTGGTTACAAACAAAACAATTAAACACAATACGCAACCTCCAACAGACTCCCACATGTTGTCACATAAACATCTGGATGCAAGACTGACTAACATTCCCCCCCTAAACCCATTTCCAATGTGTTCCCGTCTACCCCTTTTCTACATTGGCAACCCTCTGTCGTTTCCTTCCTGTCTCCCCCTTCTGTCTGTCTGTATTTCCGCCCCCGCTCTCAGAGATGAAAGAGAAGAACCCCTGGCACACGCCGCTGACCATCATCATCACTGTGATTGGTGTCATAGCGATTGTTGCCCTGGTGACAGTTGCAGTTTTGCAGAACAAACCAGTCCTCCAAAAGTACAAGGTATGTTAAAAGAAATTCTTGATGTGTGGGGGTCATGTGTGGGAGCAACCCTAGCCTAAAATCTGTCTACCAAATTTGGTATGCAGTCAGTATGACCTCAACTTTTCAACCTGTGCTATTGATTTTAGGAATGCACAAGCAAACCCAGCAGATGCTGATAAGATAAATCCTTGTTTTTTGTCAGAGTTTGATCTTCTAAACTACCTAATTGTAGTGGACATCATGTGTTTACTTGATGACTCTTTTCCTGTTTTACACACTCTAGTATGTTTATCTAAGTGTTATGCAATCACTACAACTGAGATTCAGAATGGCACATCTGGAAGGAACCGTTTCAAAATTAATGACTAACAGCATAAACAGAAATTCCTTCTCCTGTCTCTGCTCAGTATGGGATTGTGCTCGACGCGGGCTCTTCCCATACAGCTCTTTATATCTACGAGTGGCCGGCAGAGAAGGATAACAACACTGGAAGAGTGGAACAGAAGCATTCCTGCAAAGTAAAAGGTAAAGTATAGGCAGCAAAAGCTGTGCATGCATGGCGTTGAATCATTTAATACTACACTACATAATTTCTAATGAATATGAATAGGGTCCATGATATCAGGACAAAATCTGACATGCGGTAATATTGGTGAATGTCGCAATAACAATATGAATTGTGATAAACAACCAAGCTTTGAAGTCTTTCTGAATTGGCTCAAGAGCAAAAAAGGGCATAAAAAAGGTGATATACCAAGCAACTGAGGAAAAAAACTAAATTAACTGCTTCCATTTCAACAAGGCTTTTCTGTAAAATGTGCTTCTGTCTAAAATCTATTGCTTTCACAGTGAAACAGCTCAGTTGTATTTTCTTAAAGGCTTCATTAGCCTCTATAACATTTTATGCTGGATCAGCAATAAGGGTGAACTACTTCTTTAAATTGGTTGGTTCACTAAAAAGAGTCAGCTTTTAATCATAATCAACAAAGTTTCATTAGGATTGAGGTCAGGACCATTCCCGAAGCTCAGGATATACAAACACAAGTCATACCCAATTTTGGTGGTGCCGCTAAACAATCACCAAATAAAAGGTGATCATTAAAATGTTTATTTTCATATTGTTATTGGAAAGTATATTTCCAGCCCCATGCAACAAACTGAGTTCCCATAGAAATGCTTTATTAAATCTTGTGACATGTGTGGATGTACTTTTGTGTTCTCCATCATCTCACATATAAAGACAGCAAAAGGGAGGAGCATCAGCGTCATCTTCCATTTCCAGCCTCCAGCATCATTTAGTATCCTGGGGAACACAACATGATGCGTTGCTGAGAGATTAGTCCAGGTAGATGGAACCATTTTGTACATGAAAATATCTAAAAGCATTAGGAATGAGGATATTTAGACAGTTTATAAAGCAAAAGGTTATAATTCTACTGTAAATCATAAACACATATCTAACTCAATAGTCTGCCAGTTAATGCTGGGAGGTAAACATTGGCCGTTTGACTTCCTCCTGGAGGAGGAACCATGTAAAAGAGTTCCTCAAGTTTTAAAATAATTTTTTTCTAGTTTACTACAGAGTTAATGTGGTAATTAAGGAATGTGTTCTCCTTATACTTTCCGACTACGGCACATAAAGTTCCATTTTTTGTTCCTCAATGTTAGGTCACAAAGAAAAAGAAAAAGAATTAAGCTTTGATGTTTGTTTATCAAGTCAGAATTGTTCTTGTCCAAATCCCAATATACCAATATATTGTGAAAAAGATTTTATCTCACATCCCCAATGAGGTATTGAAGCAACCAAATGAGCAGCACCATTGGCAAAAGCAGCTGCATCAGCAGTCTTCATTAAACAAAATGGTAGAATGGCAGATGCTACTTTGAAATGCTTAGCTTGACTCCTAGTCTGACTGGAAAAAGCTGGAAATAATTTGTGATCCAAACAGTAAATTGATTCCTGATCATCAATTTTGTACAAAACATTTTGGACTAGATTAATTACAGTAAAATGAAAACCTGTATTATGCATCCAATTTGTTGTTTTTTTAAATCACTGAGTCTATAAAACTATGCTTATATGGACAAAGAATGACCCAAAGCTAATAATCTGCATGCCCAATAAGAATTTATACAGATATCTGACTGAAACTGCTTCATATGCAGTTTCAGTCAGTTTCACTAAAATTCTTTAGTGACTGGTAAACAGAAAAAATGGGCAGCCATTATGGGTTTTATAAGCACTGATAAGTTAATAGGGAAAATGTGGTTGAAATAAAGACATTCTGTGACAGAAAGTCTTGCAGCAGCGAAACACAGGTTTAGCTCATAAAACCCATGAAACCAAAACAGCGGTAGCCGAAAATACTCTAAATGTTAACTTGAACAGCTGCAGACAGGTCAGACTGCCCATTTTACATCCTGCTCACCACTTGGAAGGCTCTGATTACCATGTAAACTGGACCATTAAGCAGAGAAACAAGATGTCCTCACGGTCTGGCTTTGCTTAAGATCTTGTGAACAAGGTCAAATTAAATTAACACTTTAAATCACAAACTGACCAGAAAAACCTGTGAGCTATTTGTTTCTTTCATGGATCAGAACAGGGGGCAACGTACTTCAACCATGTCTAATTCACAACAGCTTTACGAAGACCACATGTAAATCAACTCAAGTCTGGCCTTTTTGTTACCATCTGTGGAAAATCCTAGCAGATTAATGTCCAAATATTCAAAGTCTTTAGAGCTTCCCGTTTTTAAAGATTTCAGCTTCCTCCTAAAATGTAACTATTCTTACAGGTAAAGGTATCTCAAGCTATGCAGCTGAACCAGAGAAGGCTGGAATGTCACTGACAGAGTGCATGCAAGAAGCCGAGATGCAGGTCCCCTCAAGGAGACACCAGGAGACCCCGCTCTATCTGGGGGCTACAGCTGGAATGAGACTGCTGGAGTAAGTTCAACACATACTGTAGCTACATATCTTAAAACATCATTTTAAAAAAATTAAACAGATTCGAGTGCCAGTTCTCACAAGCCTCACTACACATCATGGCAACATTGTTATGGTCCAGTCAAGCAGAAATGTAAGCAAAGTAATCTCTCTGAGGTAGTTCTACCAATAACAGAAATCCTGAACCTGAATCTTTATTGCAACACTGATCTCTAATGAGCTCAACTGTCCTGAACTTCTGATGAGCTACACTCTTATTAAATTTGCTTGCAATTTGTAAATGAAATGATACCTAATGCCAACAGTTTTTGTGACGATCCAAAGACTGTACTGAACACACAGTATTTATTGCCAAATCTGACTCAATTATTTTGCTTTATGGTCAGAAAATAAGACCGTAACATATCCTAACATCAGAACAAACTCAGAGAGAAAGAGTAAGACCTTCTTCCTTTGATGTGCTGATAACCCAGGCCAATATGAAATCTGTTTTGTTCATTTATATATTTTTTCCATTTACCACAGATTTCCCTCCTAAATTTTACAGTCTTTAAACTTAAAAAAGGTTTAGAAAAACAGAAAATAAACTAAATTTATTGAGAAGAATTTATTGTCATATTATAGCCATTTTGTTTAAACTGTACTAAATCTAATAGTTATCGGTGAGCATTTTTGTAATAAAAGGGTAGTAGAACATGTGCCTAATGAAATAAAAACAATTCCTAGTGAAAAGGAGTAGTCATATATCTGACTGCTTATAACTCAAATCGCCTAACTGGTAGCCTAAAATATGTAGAAATGATAGCATCCACTACTTAAAACCACAATCAAAAACATAAATAAAGAAAATGATTTCAAAGCAATACATTACCAAAATTGAATTTGTGTACAAGAAAAAAGTGGGCTAAAAGTTAAAATCATTTTCATATTAGTGTTGCTCCACCATGTGTAGCTTTTTATAGAAAAAAAACTTGTTTGGGAAATTCAGGTATTAATATTGAAAGTGCTTAGGTGAAAAATAGCTTTGCTGTAGTATTAGAATATTTTAATTTTAATAACCGATAGGAGAGAAAATGCTCTTATTTGGAATAAAAATAAGTAATTTATGGTCATAATGTTTGCCTTTAATTGCATACATAAATAAATGTTTTCTGTCGATCAGAGTACCTCTTAGACGTTTCTAGGACAACAGAAGGTTTTATAATCCCAGTGTTCACTAACAGATTTTAATTTCATTCCTTCACCATGATGGAAATCATGGGTGGGCAATTATTTTTATTCTAAAGGGCCACATGAGCAACTACAAATATTGTCCAGCCCCAATGCTTTGTCTGAACACTGACTTTTCCCCCAGGTATATACTTAATACTAAACCATAAACCTTCTTCTGTCTTCATCAGGCATCAGCAGACGTTACACCTGAAAAATAATGAATAGCCAAAACTTTATATCTACTTAGTATTAACAAATATTTTTAAAAAGGCAGACTTGTGTTTATCCTGATTATTTAAATTCAATTTGTAATTCCTGAGAACAAGTCTGGGTCCATTTTCCGCAAACACAGTACAACACTTTGAGTTGTGGAACTAAATACTTGGGTACAAGTTTTGGCAATACTATTCTGTCTCTTTTTTCTAATCATAAGTCGAAAGTTATTATATTCATTTGTATCTGTTTACGGGGAAGTGCTTACAAAAGTGCATTGCTGGGGAGCTGTATAGAAATCCCTTTAATATAAGCATTTTTTTCTTAATAAAAGCATTCACAATTATAATGTAGGACATTTAATGAGATTATAAGAGGATTTTAAAAAGTAACAGAGAGCTGATCAAAAAGTTTATTTCTCAAATATAGGTTTTAATGGAAACTTTAATTTTAGCACTTAGTGAAACTAGTATTGATGGGCTAGTGTGTGCAGCCAAGTTGAACTTCCCAGTAACATCTCTGTTGCATTGTATGCATTTGTGTACAAAGGGAGACTCAGTGCTTCACATGTAAACACCGACATAATCCCATGAGACTCAACTTTTTAGTTGTATTTGCATTGTAAAGAGGAAAGACCATCTATCCACCTTTTCCACTTACGAATGTTATGATTTATGTCCGTGCAAACTTTAGTGACAGGGAAATGAATTTCTTGCTGTCAAAGCAATTTTAAATGATACAGTTCGTTCATTATTTATGGGTAGCCGCATTGTTTTGAATTATGCATGTGACTCACTGTATGAAATTGCTGATGGCTTGTGTGTGTGTGCGTGTGTGTGTGTGTGCAGTATAGAGAACAGCGCGGCATCAGACAAGGTGTTTGAGGCTGTGGAGAAAGCCCTGCAAAGATTCCCTTTTTCGTATCAGGGGGCGAGAATACTCAGCGGGCAAGAGGAGGGCGCCTTCGGCTGGGTCACCGTCAACTACTTGGATGATCGTCTCAAACAGGTTTGTCAACAGATCTAGATACATATCAACGCAAGTCTGTCAAATTTAAAAGTTTTTTGTGTGTACAAGGGTGTCAACACTGTGCAATGACTTTATTTCCCTCTTGTTTTTGCTTAAGGGTCTAGAAACAACAGGGGCTCTTGACCTTGGTGGGGCCTCAACTCAAATCAGCTTTGTACCTCATGAAAATTACATTTCAGAGTCGCCAAGCAACTCTGTGGCCTTCCGACTCTACGGAAATGACTACAACCTGTACACTCACAGCTTCCTGTGCTATGGGAAGGACCAAGTGCTAAGAATGGCTCTGGCACACCAGACTCAAGTAATCCTTAGAGGTTTTTAATTGTTCAAAATTCATCGATTTTCAGTGACTTCGGGTAAAATTTAGAGCAATTTATCAAATTACCTAAACATATTTCCTGTGTCTCTTTTTCAATCTCTTTCCTAGTCAGGTCCAATAACAATGTCTGATCCGTGCTTCCACCCAGGCTATTCATTGACAAGGAATTACAACGCCCTGTATGACAGCCCATGTGTCTTAGAGAGGAAACCCAAAGGAGCTCCTTTAAATTTCACTCACACAGGAGTAGGAAACTTTTTACAATGCCAGGAAGTTGTCAAAAATCTGTTTAACTTTACTTCCTGCAAATACAGTAGATGCTCTTTCAACGGGATCTTCCAGCCACCTCTGCAAGGATCATTTGGGGTAAAAAAGTTCAGATGTTTGTGTTTTTGTAGCAGTTTACACATCATATGAGTCATTTCTCTACAGGTGTACAACCTTTCTGCATTTTGTGATGATAACATTTTTATTGCATGACTTTTTCAGATTTAAATCATTTTCAAAAGAAACCAATTTTTTTTTTCTTCAAACAGACCTTTTAATGCATCTTTAAAATAGGTGAGAAAGGCTCTAGGGTGTTTCCACCAACAGTTCAAGTGTTGGTACCCAGGATTAGAAAAATGTGGGAATTCAAAGTCTTAACAAATAGAGGAAAACAAATCAGTTTTGTCAGTATTTGACCAGCCAAACACTGATCAGAGCCAATCAGGGAAAAATTGGCCAATTCCAGTCTCTTTCCCAATCACTGTTTTAATTGTTAAGTGATTACTTTTCTTAAACTTGGTAGATAAAAAGGGAAAACAACTAAATAAGAATATTTTTATTGTTTGTCGGCTTGCATGATCCCACCTCCTGATGATCGCAGTTCTTTTCTCTAGCCCAGTAAAGACCTGACATAACACCAATATTTTATGTGAAAAATAGCATTGAAACTGAACTTTAAAAAGATGGTGCTAATGAAATACAGCTGCCAATTTAGCTCTGGAATCAATTTCCTGGAAATATCCCTCACCATTGTGTGTCAGCTTTATTTTCAGACATATTTTGTAAAACATTAAAGTTTTTAGAAAAAACAGTCAAGTTAACAGAATTGTATTTCAAAAAGTAAACTAAAAACCTAATATTTTTAAAAGCTTATTCTCTAAAATTCTCCTGGCAGTGAACATAATAAGTCAATATTTTAGCCTTGTGTGTCAAATACAAGAATAGAACAAAAGAGCAATGCTTCATTCTTCTAAATATAAAGCTCATATCCTTTTTCCCATTTCCTCTCTCACTGTAGGCCTTCTCTGCGTACTACTTTGTGATGAACTTCCTCAACCTGACTGATACTTCCATCCCATTAGAAACTGTGAAGAACAATCTAGCAAACTACTGTGCAACCCCATGGAATCAGGTTGGGCCATATTTATTTATAAGACACATGTTGAAAACTGATTTGCAGTATTAATACATATCCACTTTCTAATAAACTCCTTCAGTATTTTCTGTACTGTGTATTGATAATATCCCAACATTTAAATTGTTTGAACAGATAAAGCAGCAACACCCAAAGATTAAAGAGAAATACCTTGCCGAATATTGCTTTTCTGGCACATATATCCTCACACTGTTGACAGAAGGATACAACTTCACTACGGAAACATTCTCCAAGATAAAATTCATCAAAGAGGTCAGTAGATCATCACCCACACTTTCCTGTTCCCACACATTCAAGGCCAATGCCTTCTTTCACACTCCTGCAATATCTTGTTATATCCTCACTGTTGGCAATGTCTTTAAACTAGAACTTTTATTGGAAAAACTACTCACTAGGTACTGATTGGTATGAGGTCCTTATGGTATGATAATTTAAATAAAATACAATTTTTGAACGGTATTTACACACTAAATTAAATAAATACCTAATATGAAACAGATTTTATTTAAAACTTAAATACATTTTCTTAACTTCTGCAAAAAGAAACATATTTACTACTGACTGCACCAGATCAAATAGCTATGGCTTGAATGCTTTACTTGACCAGACAAATATTTCTAACTGAGCAACACATTTCTTCACTTTGATTACAATCATATAAAAAGAAACAAATCATTTAATATCCACACACTAACTTCAACCAAACTGTGACATAGAAATACACAAGAAAAGCTACAGAAAACTGGTTAAAATAATAATTTAAGAGGAAGAACACTAAGATGCAACCAAACTGACCATACTATCTTGATTTATAACACTGGAATTGCCTAGGGAAGGTAAACTTTTGTGGTTAAATATACTTGATTCCTCACATGACCCATTTTTGCTTTCCATCACTTTATCAGCTGGCAAAATATTTCCATGCATGTGACACAGCCTTACTCGTCATGACTGTCCTGTTCCTCAATACTGCATCAACCAATAACACAAACTCTGTTTTGTAAAGAAGGATCAAAGGATGTCCTTTAGATTGTAGATATTTAGGCAGAAAGCTAAATTAAAGATCCTGTAGCAGTTTAGATTACGCAAGAAAAATTAATAATTTTGAACTTTATTTTTTGTCATAAAGGGGAAACTGAAAATTGACAGAAATTGAAAGTTTCATGTTAAACTAGAAATGCAGGGATCAGGCTTTTTCTGACGAATACAGAGTTCCTGTTTTCTCTGTAGCTTGTCCTGCTAAATTTTAATCTTGTCTAATTAATGCAATTTTTTCCTTAATTACTAAAACTCATCATTGGAAAAGCAAAGAGATCAAGTCACCGATGCTTCATTTTGAATAAAACAGAAAGTTAAGACACATGTTCATCTGATTTGTACTAAACTCAAAAGAAATGCATAAACATACATGCTGTTGACTCCAAAGCTTATAGACAAAAATCAGAGAGAGTGCCCAGTTTTGATCACTTAATGAGTAGGAAATATATACTACTATATATTTTATTATGTATGACTTAACATTAAGTGAAATTCCACAATTATTTCTGTCCATCTCTATTGAAAACTAATTAAATCATTCTAAATGCTTCATCGGTTATCTGAACAAAAACAATGAAACAACCACCTGCTTAGTCACACAGGAACAAATGAAATAGCAAAACTTCCATAAAACATGGATTAGACTACAAATCCTACAAGTATATGACTGTAAGGTCCTTAAATTATAAAACAGCCAGCACAGCAACTTAAAAGCCTCAAGCACAGTTTCCACTTCAAGATTTCTCTAGACAATTTTTTGGTCACTTTTCAATATTACATAGGAGTTATTATCCAAATGTTCAAGAATTGTAGCTTGGAGAAATTAAGCTCCTACCATATGCAGGTACCACAGAAGTTGGTTATCACCTTTACTGGGAAATCTTTCTACATCAGAGGGTGTGTTCAAGGCAGGAAAGCTCTGTGAAAATGATGAACAAGCATGTATATCAGTAAAAATGAATACATCTGAATGGAATACTGCTTGTTCTTTGTCTTTATTTTTAAACATCAGCTGTCAGTTTAGCTCAAGATGGTATGTCCATTTTATATACTGTACTGTATGCAAAAAGCAGTGTTTGTTTGAGTCTTTAATTAGTAGAAAATCTGACATTTTTCTTTATATAAATAAAAATAACTAAAGCATGAACCTCAAGAAAGATTTTTCCCAGTCCTTCCTTTTCCTGACACATGGAAAATAGAAAAAATGGTCTGTTGACATCAGTTAGGCTATTTTGGCTCCAAAGGCTGGATTTGTGATTTTTCCATCCAGTTGACAACATAGCCAGGAAGACAATGGTGCTGAACTTTGGGCCAACAAAACTGTGTGTGATGTTTTTGTCCACTGACTTCCTAAATCAAACAAATTATATGTTAATCGTTTGTATAATGAAATATGATTATACATACAATTTGTGGCAAGCACACACTTTTCTGAACCTAGTAAGCTCTACTGTCCCTGACTTTGCCACCAGACAACCTTTTGTTTTATATTAGTGTTCTCTATTGTGTTTTAAATTAATTGTGAAAATATATATCTATATATATTGCCAGTACTCCATGCAGTCAGAAAAAGACAACTATTCTTCTATTAGTGAATATTAAGAAGATGAGAATTTTTTTCCCAAATAGCTTCTTTTGTCTTTTAGTCTTCTTACTCAATTTTTAAACACCTCACAGATACTGAAAGTAGCTAATTTGTTGGGAGTCGGTAATATCTACAATGAGGAATATTTCAGGGTAACATGTTTACATCTCTAGCTATATATTATAACATATACATTTCCTCCAAATTTACTGATATTTTTCAGTAAATTGAAGCCATTTCAATTTTTATCAACGTACCAAATGTTATAAACTTTAGACATTAATGTATTTAAATGCTTTAAGCATCTAAATAATTCCATAATGATTCATAAAAATCCCACATCATTCCTGAATAGTGGACGTCACAAGAAAATAGATGTGCGACACCCAGTATACCACACTGTGGTGTATAAAAGTCGCAAACACACATCACATGACAATATGGGGGAAATGCACCAATAAATCTACCGGTAATTAGGACCACATTTAAATATCCAAGAGAGACTAAAACAGTGTTCAAACACTGTTCAAAATAACAGCATATAAACAAAAGCACTGACTAAACTGTTTGCTGTGAGCATGATGATTTTTCTTATGTAGTCGTTTAGCTAACGGCTAAGCAGCCTTTCGAGGTCCGGTGGCCACAACTGATAATGTAAGATTAAACCTTAACATACCTTGTGAAGGGAAGAAGAAAGACGTGACAAAATATATAAAGAAATAAACAACTTAAAAAATGATTTACAGCACTTAAGTATTAACTACAACCTACCAGACAAGAGTGAGGTCAAATAGTGCGCGTGCTCCCCCTGGTAAATTTGATTGGATAAAAAAAAGTCAGGTGACATCAAAAATTTTAAAAAACAAACAAAAAAGTAAAAATACTGATGATGAACCCACGCAAACGGAAACACGCAGATGTCTACTTCTTAAATGTAAATTTGGGGATTTCTAGAGAAGAGGATAAGGGTTACTATTCCCAAATTTCTGGATTTTTATCCCCAGAATTCTGAATTTAATGTCAGATTTATGGCTTTTTTTCCCCGCAAAACTCAGATTTTATTATTATTATTATTATTATTATTATTATTATTATTATTATTATTATTATTATTATTATTATTATTATTATTATTATTATTATTGTTATTATTGTTGTTGTTGTTGTTATTATTATTATTATTGAGCGTTTATTTCTGTTGCTTATAATTATGACTTACAATTAATGAAAACCAAAAAGGGGGGCACTGTCATTTTATAAAACTACAATTTTGTCACCTTCATAAAAGTATGTCCATGCAATTTAGTGTGTATATAAAACACTCTCCTTCTTTATTAAACTACTGGATCAAAGTAGTGTGACATGGAGTGATCAAATTACAGCTCCACAAAAGTTGCTTAAATAGAGGAATTCACCCTCGTCTGCATTGTTGAGTCAAGAGTCTCATCTTTATCCAGCTAATACCCCCAAAAAGAAGTGACTTTGATTGTGTGGCTCTCTTCTCTAACAGATTCAGATATCTAGATTTTTAAATGAAATGCAGCATTTACTTTCCTCTAAAAGAAGGACTGTGGAACACTGTCCAGTCATCTTTTTATTCTGCCAAGTAAAGACACTTCTGAGTGTCTTCTGGGGTTCTATCTGGTTCATGATTGGCTTAGCAGAAGGAATGTGACAGTTGTTGTGAATACGTTTATGTGTGTGAGAATAGGCTTTGGATCCCTGTTGTCTGTGCACATTTTTCTACCACACAAAAACATAACATTTCGTAAACACTTAAAATAAATATATAATTCTGCATGTTACATATGCACATTGCATATGAAAGTGTTTGAATTAAATTACAGCAAGTACCTAAAATTTTCTAGTAAACTGAGATGCATCTTTAAGCATTCAAGCTTGCGTCAGCGTACTGTGAGAGTATCTAAAGTTTTCCCTCGTATGGTGTTTTCAGATAAAAGGCAGTGATGCAGGCTGGACACTGGGCTACATGTTGAACCTGACCAACATGATTCCAGCAGAGGCTCCAGACTCACCCCCACTCCCACACGCCGGCTACGTCTCCATAGTCACTGTCATCGCATTATTGCTTTTCATCCTTTTCATCCTCAGCTTGCGTCCTATCTGGCCCAAATGCTCCAAGCAACCACAGATTGTATAAGCACAATAAAGAATCCATGTCTGAGTGCTGTGTCAGGAACGTCTGCAAAGAGTTGTGAGTGTGTGTTTGTGTGGGTGAAAGGTCATCTGACGCTGTCAAATATGGTCCAGCAACTTCTGCTGTTTTAAGGATTTTTCAGAAGGGCATACTTTTTCACTCATCGGGAGAGTGAAACATCTGACTGAAGGACATTTTCTCAACTTAAATATGAGGCTTGGACTTGAATGAGCAAAACTGAATGCATGCCTGAAAGTGTGTGTGCATCCTCATTGGTATGCATGTCTGTGTCCTGAATTATGCTGTGAATATATAACTGTATAAATAAAGTAACCCGAGTTTATATGAGAAGCTCCTTGTAAAGTAGTTACACCGTGGTCTTAAACCTTTTCAAATTTTGTGAATTTACGATAAACTTTAACGTGAATTTTCTGTGAAAAAGCAACAAAATGTCACAATTAGTAGATATTTTTCTACCAATATAAATTGGTGGAAAGGGATATCAATGTTTTTCTATTTTTCTACCAATTTTGAATTGGTAGAAAATGATATTTTTTCTTTTGCAAACAAAAATTTGAAAAGTGGGGATGGTATAGCCCCCTTGCTTCTGATGCTACTAAATAAAATGTAGTGTCTTATGAAATTACCTAATTAGTAAAGAAAGTTCACTTGTGTGTATTTTAATCTCAGTTCTGTTAAGGTCTCAACTTCCTGAAGACCAAAAAACAGAAGATATGTCAATGATATAGTTGCCTATGAGTTTATATAAAACTATCCATCAAGGTTGACAAGCCAGGCACTGGAAGCGTTAATTAGAGATACAGCCAGGATTATTTAGTTATGTATTCTACATATTTGGCCTTTATCAAACAGTTGCAGGAAGAAAGCCACAAGAGGCTGAATACACATGCATACAACACCTCTCATAATTTTAATTGTGAAATATTTTTAAAACTACAACAAAAAATTTTTTTCTATTTATTGTAGGAATACTTTTGCAAGGCATTGCATAAAAACTCAACATCCATGCACTATGTTTATGTTTCAAGATCTATTTTATACTCAGAAGATTAGGTGAATTTTATGATAACAATTTTGTAGTTGTGTGTATATTAAAGCCCTCTAACCAGAAAATCGACAATAACAACAGAAAATTGCTGTCTGGAAGTGAGGGCAAACTTTCTCTTTACTCAAATACAAATGATTACAGGCGTAGAACACAAAAACATCAACTGTGACATTCAGTTCAAAGCAGCAGCAATTTAGCACTTCCTTCATGAAATTATGGGCTGCACAACATGTGCATCCATATCTTCATTTGAAAGACTTCTTTCTGC
Organism: Gambusia affinis; assembly: GCF_019740435.1. Lineage (NCBI taxonomy): Eukaryota > Metazoa > Chordata > Actinopteri > Cyprinodontiformes > Poeciliidae > Gambusia > Gambusia affinis. Next base: position 14,723,764 of record NC_057887.1, read on the forward strand.
AATATGAAAGTACTGCCCTCTAGTGGCATATCTTGTACATTGCAGTGTAGCTTTTTCTACATGCAAAGGCTGATCCTCCTCTAAAAGAAACCAGGAACTGAAATATTTATTCATTGCCAACAATTGATCTCCTTCCTGGAACACCTGAATGAGATAACACACAGTAACAGATTCCTCCGACTCCATTGGCTTTGCTGTTTCCAAGAAGGCAAATTCCCTATGCAAATATATGTCAGGAATGTATATGAAATCCTCTAGAACTGGCTTTGCTGCTTTAGAGTCAAAGCATGAAGACTTTACAGTTGGAAACTTGTGAGGTTTCCCTCCGTTCTGAAGCCGGGCCCTTCCTCTGTGATCTCTATCTGCAGTTGAATAAAAGCAACACAGGAGAAAACAATACCATGCCAAGAGTCAGCGGGTGGTTCCTCCTTCCACAACACGTCCGTGTTGGTGTTGGCAGGGAGCAGTCAGTTTTTTTAAACAATCTTAACTCCGCTAAGTGTCTACTGTCTGTAGATACGTCATGCTTCTGTACTAACAAAGCAGGAGTACGAAAGAAAAGTTCATAAACAAGTTCATTAACTTCCACCACACCCTGATGTTGCTGTCAGCTGTTATCACAGCTTTCCATTAACAGTGGTTCCTGAAGCTGGAGTGTAAGGCGTTGACGTGCCATTCTGGCTAAACGTATCGGCCTGTTGTGAGACAGAAGAGATGACTGGCAACTGAGTGTCCATTTTATCTGCAGGGTCGGGCTTCTGGTCGCTGAGTTGATCATGACTGATGATGTTAGTGGTTTCGGAGTCCAACTCCCGAAGCCTTTCCTTGTAAAACCTTCGTCTGAGGAGTTTGAGCTGGGGAAGCTCGTAGCAGGTCTCCAACACCACCAGGACGCACACCAAGCCCAGCAGCAAGTAAACTGAAAGAGCAAACAGAAGGAGACAGTGAGGGTGTGAAGAGGCTAAGAACAGTGTGACTAACCAAACCAAGCTATGATCTGGCAAACAAAGAGTAAAGCTCACTTTTTAGAACTCTTAAACCTGGAGTAATAAAAAGGTAAGCAAAAAATGAAAAATTGAAGAAATTGCGGCATTTTTTTTTACCATGTTTTCACTTTTGATGTTGTAAAATATATCTACACTGGTGCAAAAACAGAAACATGTCAGATGCTGGAAGTAAGAAGTGTTAAACACAATAAGATAATGACAACGATGGTGGTAGGAGTACATTCTGCAATTGTGGGCAGTTTGTTCCACCCTCCTTTCGCCTCTGTTGTGTCTTTGGGCAAGACACTTGACCCACTATGCCTGCTGGTGGTGGTCAGAGGGCATGGTTGTGCTGGTGCATAGAGCTTTGCTTCTGTCAGACTGCCTTAGAGTAGCCGCCATCACCATGCACCATGTGCATGAACGGATGAATAACTGAACAGATCTCACAAATATGAGATCCATCTTTTTGTCCTCTGGACTTGAAAAAGCACTATACAAATACAGGTAGTAAATAAATAGACAGAATCATCACAGCAATGATGTGTAATCAGTGTAAAATAAATCAGGCAACTTTAACCTAATATTTAGTGTAAATTTAAAACATGGGAATTGTTATTTTTGGGTTTTCACAAAAACAGCATTTATTTGAAACAAACTGCTGTCTTATTTCAACAGATCTCTGTTCAGTGTAGAACAAGCCCCTTCAGATTAGGTTACGTATCTTAGGCTTTGAACCAGAGACGATCACATGTTGTCAAAGTTAAATAAAAAGAAATGCCTGCTATATAAAAGTCCCAAGAACTGACCCTTAATTTAGCAACATGAATAACATCAGAATAGAAAATAGAGAGGTTTGTGGTCAGCTCCATAAGCATTCAGGTAACTTCCTGAATGCATTCAGGTAACTTCCTGAATGCATTCAGGTAACTTCCTGAATGCATTCAGGTAACTTCCTGAATGCATTCAGGTAACTTCCTGAATGCATTCAGGTAACTTCCTGAATGCATTCAGGTAACTTCCTGAATGCATTCAGGTAACTTCCTGAATGCATTCAGGTAACTTCCTGAATGCATTCAGGTAACTTCCTGAATGCATTCAGGTAACTTCCTGAATGCATTCAGGTAACTTCCTGAATGCATTCAGGTAACTTCCTGAATGCATTCAGGTAACTTCCTGAATGCATTCAGGTAACTTCCTGAATGCATTCAGGTAACTTCCTGAATGCATTCAGGTAACTTCCTGAATGCATTCAGGTAACTTCCTGAATGCATTCAGGTAACTTCCTGAATGCATTCAGGTAACTTCCTGAATGCTTATGGTATCACAACCTATATGGTTACCTAAGGCTGTAGTAACATCATGGGCAGTGAGCTACAATTTTAAAAAACATGGCCACTGACTACACCCCGGATCCACCCTACTGCTGTTGTTGATTTTAGAGGTGTATCTCTGTTATGTTGTACTGAACCAAGGGAGCATTTCCACTATAAGAAATATGGTAGTTTTCTGAGGAAATTATTCTACTGCTCTCCTTACAATGGAAGGAGCTAGAATAGCTTCATTGAACAATTTTTCTACTTGTCATTTACAATTCAGAGGCCAGTCTAGATTTTGAAGGTTATTCTTCTACTTCTGTTATTTCCACTACAAGAACCAAGGTACTATTCTGTAGCTGTCGTTTTCCCACCGTTTTTTCCATTGTAGGGACCGCCGTATTTTCTTGGAGCCGTTCTTCCCCCCCATCCCGTCATTTCTACTGCAGGGATCATGGTAATTAACAGAAGTTGGTTTTTACCCATCATTTCCACCAAAGGGAACAGGATAGTTTTTATTTTGTTTCTGTCTTCTCTACACTGCATATTTTCCGTTGACTTTAAATTATAATACAGCAGTAACTGGCCTTTTTATTTGCAAACAGAAGTCAAATCCAGTTTGTTGTGTTGAATATTAGTAATTTATAATGTTTAAATTGGAATCCATGAATAAAATCAGCTAAACTTAGCAAAAATATTAAATTATAAGATTAAATAAAGTGTGGACTTCCAGTTTCAAATGTCTATGGAGAAAACAGACAATACTCTTGTATTAAATATTTTTTAGAGATTAAAACACCTTTTTTTTTTTTGTTTCTTAATTTATCAAATAGTGTTGCACATTTCCTCACCTGTTATAGCCAGCCTATACAGTTGTGGATGTGGGTTGTCCTCTTTACTATGAGTTTCTCCCGGGACATAATCCCCGAGGCCTATGGTCGTCAGTGAGATGAAGCAGAAATACAGAGACTCCAGAAAGTTCCAGTCTTTTTCCAAGGAGAAAAAGATCCAGGCGGGGATTAAGATGAAGAGTAGAGCCATGATGATGCTGAGCAAAGTAGCGTGAATTACGGCCAGCTTCGGTCTTGACATGGCCCACCGTCGGTGAAAGTAGGACACTGGGCGTCGGGACATCAGTTCCACCAGCCTCTCTACTATGGCGGAGAGGAAGAAGAGGGTAACGGGGATGCCGATGAGGGAGTAGAAGATACAGAATGCCTTCCCTACATCCGATAGAGGAACGCTGTGGCCGTAACCTTATAAGACAAAAAAAAAGTGTCATCAGCAGTGCCATGTAATCATAGGAGAAGCTTTCCACAAACAACAATGAGATGACATGCAAAAAAGCAGGACAACATCCCACTTTACTGTACACAAGGTCCCAATAAGTTTCACTCCTTCCTTGCTCCACCCTACCATCACTCAAGAACAGTACATCAAAATACTTGATCTCCTTAGCTTAAGGCAGCTTGGAGCTTTGCTTTTGTTGTTTACACTGCCTGAAAGAAGAGTATGATGAAAACACTACATTTTCTAAGATCATATGCTTAGTTTGTGTTAGATGTAGGTGGTTTGATATTAGTGGATTACACTCATATGACATATTGTATTTGAAAATGGCTTTCCATAAATAGTTCCTTCCTTTTGAAACTTCCAGCATCCTCAAGGGTTCTTACATGTGCCTGGTTGCAGGCCTCCTTTAGTCACTCCCATAAACCATTCTTTTGGCCACTATTCACTTTTAACAGGTCATACCCAAAGCTGAGGGCAGATGAACAGGTAAATCCAGAACTCAGATCAGCTCTGTTTTCACAGACAGGCCCAACAACCTCCTCTAAAACTCTAAGAAAATGTCCTTGTTATCACTTGAGTTGTGTTTGTGCTTATTCACATTCACTGATGGGGGGAAGTTTATCTCCTCACCTTTAACAGATAAAAAATGATCATGTGTTGTCTGTATCCAGGGTTTGATAAGAAAACCCAATGCAAAAACAAATCTACAGTATGGGGGATGTTTTCAAGCAATGTTGGTTTAGATTCTATAGGTCTCAGTTAAGTTGTAGGTACACCTCAAAAAGCTACAATGCAGTCAAAAAATAAAATGATTTAAGTAATTAAATTCAAAAACATAAAACATATGTACACTAGCAAAGTCTGTTTAGTACCTAATAAAAAAAAACACACATAGGGTCAATAAAACAATTATTTTTTTTAAATGTTATGACCACAGATCATCAGGAAAACAGCTGACTTGACAGTTGCCTATCAGATGTTTATTTGTACCCACCACAAGAAGAGTAAACCAGAAAAGTTAACTGTTAAAAATGAAAACTGTTCTAAAATGCTGCATTCAGGGATATTGATGAAAAGTTGAGTGGAAAACTGACATGGAGGCACACCTGTGGATGTATTTTAAGGCCACACCTTGATCACTGTTTTCTGGTTTGACACAACTGTACAGTCAAAAGATATCATCCAAGTTATCAGGAAGATAACTGTGGAGCTGCACAAGTCTGGTTCATTCTTGAGAACAATTTCCAGGTACTTGAAGGTGCTTGGTTCGTCTGTTAATATAATTACGCACAAACATAGACATGATGGGAATGTCCAACCATCATACCATTCAGGAGGGAGAGACGTTCTGTGTTCCAGAGATTCATATGTTTTGGTTTGAAATGTGTACATCCATATCAATGCATCTATAAATATATCAACAGTAAAGTGTGTCCTTCATGTACACGGGCTGAAAGAACCGAAAGAAACATAAAAAACAAAAGCTAAATTGCAAGACCTTCATTATTGTCCTGTGGTCTGATGAAACTAAGGTGGAACTGCCTGGGCATTGTTTGTTTCCTCCATTGTTTCCTTTGGAGGAAAAGGGTGTAAACCTGGTAACATTGTCCCATCTGTAAAGTATGGGGGTGGCATAATCATGTTGTGGAGCTTCTTTGCAGTTGGAGGAGCTGATAAGCCTTATAAAATAGATTACAACATGAGGAAAGAACACTATTATGGTGTAAGATTATCCAGTAATTGTGTGGAAATATTGAAGCAACATCTAAAGACATCAGCTTTAAATGGATCTTACAGATGGACATTTACTGTAAGCATTGAGCCATTGTGGTAACAAAGTGGCTTAAGCCAAACAAAGTAAATGTTTTAGTGTGGCAATCACAAAGCCCTGGTTTTAATCCGACAGAGAATGTGTGGTCAGATCTGAAAAGACGTGTTAAATAAATAATAAATAAATAAGGAGAATCTAAACCATAGAACTATAGAATCTAAACCAACATTGCTTGAAAACATCCCCCATACTGTAGATTTGTTTTTGCATTGGGTTTTCTTATCAAACCCTGGAAAAAATAAGGAAAAATAATAAATAATAAATTGTTTTAGGTTTCTCGGGCCTCAAATATTAAACTATGTGCGGGTCAACATAGTTACAGAATCCCTCCGTTTTAAAGGGAACCCCAAAAAGTCAAATTTTAGCTCACCCGTTGTGGTCAGCACGGTGCTGGTGAAGAACAGAGAGGACACGAAGTCCCAGTTCAGTATGGTGTCGTTACCAAGGACGGACACCCCATAATTACTGGCCTCCAGCACTCGAGCCAGCAGCTCCTCCAGTTGCGCGTCGGACACGCAGGTGTTGTTGCTCAGGAATTCCTGCCTGGCCGCTTTCAGCTCCTGCCGAAGCTCGTGTTCATAGGGCAGCTCGATGGCGGAGAAGATTCCCGCACCGATGACGAGGTAGAGGATGTAAGAAACGATCAGCAGCGCAAAGTTGATCTCAGACTGGTGCCGCTCCGCGAAGTGAGCGCACCAGTCTCGAATGCGTCCGAATACCATCACACAGTAAAGCGCCAATTCTTAACTTATTCTGAATCCGTCTTATTTAATCAAACTAATTAAACGAAGAGGTTGTTTTATTCCATCTCTGTATCTTATGTCCTTCTCTACCCAGTGTCCGGACTCTTCCTCATTCTTCATCTCTTATTGGAAGCCGGTGGCGTGACGTCATTCACTCACCTTACCAGGTAGAGCGCGGCTGTATGTGTGTATGGGAGCGCACGCTCTCTTCAAACCGGTTAAACGGGTATTGCGTTTCAAGTCAGACGCAACAAAGGATTTGTTTCATCAGATCAGTTTTCTCTAGAGACGCAGATTTACTAGTCCTGCAGGTCCTCCGTCTTAGTTATGTTAGGCATTACAACAAAATAACAGCAAGTTTATCAAATTTATCGAAAGCATACTTTAAGTTTTGCTTTCGATAAAACTTAAACTATTATCGACTATTATCGGGTTTTTATGTTGTTTTTTTACAGTTTACCCAGTAAGTTTGGTGTATCATCTTGCTGAGTTATTTGCACTGCTTTGACTTGACTTAAACGTTATCATGCTAATGTTAATTTTTAAGTTTAGCTAATGGAGTGTTTTCCTCTGCTATCTCTTTCTGTGGAGACATACCTCAGGAATGTTAGGCCATTTTTACATTATGATATGTCATAATTACAAAGTGTAATGTCTAATTGGTATTTTTATATAACTTAACATAAAGTGGTGCATAAAGTAGCTAAGAAAATTAGGGCATTGTTTTTAGCACATAAAAGCGGGAAAATGTGGTGTGCCAAAAAGGCCTAGAAAATAATTGACTGTGCATGACTACGGAACTAAATTGAAGCCATAAAATGTACCCTTAAAAAACAATTTTGAAACTAGAAAAAATTATTTTAAACTGAAAAATAAAAAAAAATAAGCTGTAAATAAAAGCTTTAAAATTGGAAAAAGCATGTTAAAAAGATTCATTCAAGAAATTCTGCTTCAGCAGTTTTGATCAAACTCATGTTTCTATGAAACAAATTGTGTCTTCATATCGGACTGATGTGCATAAATGTCTGATTTAAAAGTGCTTCTGAGAAATTTTTAGGTGGATGAGGCTCAGTACCTCTTGGATATTGGCACATTTTTCTCTTGATTCTGTAAGATAAACTCTAACCAATGACCTATACATAAATAGCTTATACTCGTTTGTGTTGAGTATGTAAAATTTTGGTGGCCTGACCTGCTCCTATCTTTATTGTGAACTTATATTTCCATTGTTGACTTTTATACACCCAGAAATTTGGAGCATTGGTCTAAGCTCTACAATATTTTCTTACGTATAAGAAACTGGATTCTTTACCCTAAGATTTTCCAATGTTCATCTTCTAATATGCAATAACTTTATTTCCCACCAGAGGGTGCGAGAGACCACGTCTACAGCATCGTGCGCGTTTTAGCGTCACGCACTATGGCGTCATCAGCCAAAAGAAAAATCATAAAACGAAAGCAGTTGATTAAAAAACATTTTTTTATTGATAAGTTACCACCAAACATGTGCCCAGTTTACTCGGTCATCATTTTCACCTGTCTTATATCTGGCCTCTCACAATAAATAATTATTTACAACCATTAGGAAGGCGCAAATAAAAAGCAACAAGAAGTGTCATTAGACACGCTGCCAGAGGAGTAATATACAGCGAATGAGACAGACTGGAATCAATACTGTTGCATAAAAAGCTGACAGATAGATAGATGATGGTCACTAACAGATAGTGTTAGCAGGATAAAAGAAAACTGGTGTATCCTGTTGTCTCCTTCTCGCCTCCATTTGTAATAAAATTCTTTGTGTTTTTGTTGTGGGTCTCTGGCTGTTTTCTGTGCAGCATCCTGAACATCCCAAAAAGTGCTTCAGTTGTCTGAGAATCAAAAAGAAAGCCAGATCAATGACATGACTTCAAAGGCGCAATGATCTGAAGCAATAATTCAGAGCCCTCATGCTATGCTTTTTACATCGGTGAAATATTTCCATTTTCTGCTTCAGACTTTTACTCCATTATACACTAGTTTTACAAACTATGTAAGGCTGTATAACATACCTCGACACCACTACGGATATCTGTTGCTTTAATATTTTCATGCCTTTTTAAGGCTATTCGTAACTCTTTAACATATTTTTCTGTGCATCTTATTGGATTTTATTGAGCTTAACCCAAAGTAGCTTAGAATTGTGGAGTTGAAGGAAACAAGTTCATTGTTTTTAAAATCTTTTACAAATCAAAATGTGAAAACTGTGGCATATGTTTATATATTTTCCACTTTACTCTGGTCTTTATAAATAAAATTCAGTCCAATCAGCTGCCTTCAGGAGGTGCTCAAGAGTTGAGACCAAAATCGAACATTTAGCCCTCATAAAGATACTGCGTGTGGAGGAATACTAACAGTCCACATCACCCTGAGTGCACCAACCTCAGAGTGAAACATGGTAGTGATTTAATCGTGCTATAGAGGCTTTGCTTCGGCAGAAACAGGGACACTAGTCAGAGCTGATGAGAAGACTGATGAAGCTAAATACAAGGCAATCCTGAAGAAAACCATTCAGAGGAATGGAGTGGCTTAGATCATAGCATATTTGTGTGTTAGAAAGACCTAGTCATTGTCCAGACCTCATTCAAATTGAGATCATGTTGCAAAGCTAAAGACTAGTGGCAAAAGGTCTTTGTTCAACATATTACTCCTTGTATGCCTAATACAAATGCATGCCACTCTTCCAGAGTTTTGAGTTTGAGTTAGAGTTTATCGAACGTAGTGTAATAAAAGAATAATCAAAGTTATATGCATAAAAAATACATTAAAAAAGCAAACAAAAGAAGAACAGTAATAAAGTATATTCACACGTTCAAAGGAGTGGGTAGAAGTATAAATTACTATTCACGTTAATTTGGTTTTAGAGTTCTTTATAAATTAGTTAGTATTTTCATATCCATATATTTTTGTTTGTAATTTTTAAAAAAGTTTTGTCTTCTGTCTGCTTCATAATGTTGCATGTCTTTATGTTGGTCCATCATACAATCCTTAAAAATACACTGACGTTTGTCAGAACAAAAATTGGAAGAAGTTCAAGTTTTTTTTCAGTGCAAGTTTTAATCATTAGCTACCAACAGTGATGAGTGGTGAGAGAAAATAGATGGTTGGACATCTTACCTCTGCACTCATATTTTAGATCTGAGAAGATGACCTGTTCCTGGGAGAAGACAAACAGTCCCAGTCTGCCTCCAGCCAGGGTGTGGTCATAAACTGCCCCTGAGTCAGCCAGAATGCCCCTGCCCTCATACACAACCACCCTGCAACAAGAGCACAACACAGGTGAAAACTGGGCAAGTATGAGTTATTCATTCATTTGGTAACCAACTGCCGAAACTTACATTGTAACTAAGAACATTTATGCTTCAAATGTAAACTTTCTACATAGAGAAACTGGCCACAACAAGTAATCAAGTAATCAAATTAAACTCTAAACAATGACCCAAGATTTAATGTAAAATTGCTGTCTTAGGAGTAACACTAGTTGCTTGACTGTCGAGATGTGACCAAGACTGCTTCCCTCCCAAGAGTTGTTTGATCTAACAACTCAAGAAAATAAAAATTCAATGCAATTCTCCAACAACAAATGCAAACTGGCATTTTATTTTGTATTTTAATACATAACAAAAGACAACTTCTGTGTTACTTGTTGAACATAGAAAAAAATACGTAATATTTCAATATGTATTCAACCATTACAACCACCACCAATGTAGTGTGTACTTACGCATGTCAATGATCTAACATTCTTTCCTAACTGTACAACATCAAGTAGACTATAAAGCAAAAGTTACTATTTTTTTCTGGATACTGTAGGTTCTAAACATGTATTGTACTTCTATAAGAATATACAAAAGACTCAGAGCACTTATTCAGAAATGTCAATCAAAATAGGCGTCTTAAAATCAAGGAGTACAAGCTTCTTTTCAGCCTCACCTTTTTAAAGTGCTACTTTGTACAAGTGCAATCATTCAGTACCTAGAATGCATGACAAGTGCTTATTGTTTGCTTTAAATTTGATTAAGTAGACATGGCAGCAGAAAAGATTTTTTCTCCTTCTAAAGCTATGGGATTCTGTGGTTTTGATAATTCCAACATCTGCATGGAAACAACACATAGCACAGATACCTCATTTCACAAGGTTGTTTTTCATTTTGTCTTTTACGCTTTTCAAAAGTCATTAATGAGAGGAAGAACTAAGATGAAGCAGATGTTTTAGGTTGGGGTGAACCGAGTACACCAGAAGAAGTGGATTACGCCGTTATCATAAAAATAACTCCTAGAGATGGATGATATTTCCAAGGCTAAGAACAGTAAAAATCTAGAACTGAATCTAGCCAAATCTAAAATCTCTGTTGTCCTGTTAAGAATTTCCTATAACGACAAGCTGGAGAATCTATTCAATTTAACAAGGTTTCCAAATAAGTAAGTCACACATGGCAGCTTAGTTTTTAGTATAAGTACTAGAGGGCTGAAGGTCTGTTTCACTGAAAAATCAATAGCCCATAATAACCTTTACTGTACCTGATGAACCCGGTCTTGGGTCGGTGTATAAGGTGCATGCGATATGCTGTGTAGTCCTTCCAGCCAATTTTATTGGGGTCATGCCACAATGTCCTGACCTGAAACAGACACAACTTTTGTTCTCAAAAGTTTGTTTTTAAAACACCAGAACTTAAGCTAGAGATAATTTCTTTAGTCACAAGTAGAATATTAACTCTTGATTTACCCAATAAAGCCCTACTTTTTTTAATTACCTTATTTCAAATCTATGATTTATCCAAGTAAATTTTTAAGTATTCTCCCATTGAGAGGTTTCTGGAAAATCTTGGGAGTCTTTTGGAAGAGTCCTGATCGGATGCCTGATCCAGATTTACTGGTGTCTTTCGATACGCAGGAGCATTGGGTTTACCTCAACAAACTCCAGATAACATTGTTCTTCATCTCATCTCTTAGAGTGAGCCCAGCCTCTGTAGGGAGGAAGCTCAGCACAACTGCTTTTATTTGGGATCTTGTTGTGGTAGATCCAAATCTCGTGATCATAAGTGATGGTTGGAACTTAGACGAACCATTAAATCGAGAGCTTTCCTTTTTGGCTTATCTCAATCTTCAGAATACCAGAGTGTGATTCCAAATTACAGTAGATGAGGCTCCAGACAATGTAATTCTCCATTCTACCATCACTGAAGAACCAAGATACTTTAACGTCTTGTTTGACAGGAACTGGACCCTTTTTATTTGAGTTATTTTTGGATTTAAAGGGTTGTTCAAAATGTTAGATTTTACCTGGTGTCTTGTGTTTCCAGTGTGCCACAGAGCATTACGCAGGTACTCCCCTGGTCCTGTGCTGGAATGGACCAGTTTTATTGACAATCCTGCTGTGGCGAAAGCTTTGGAGGGCCTCTGCTCCCAGTAACCCTGAGACACCTGTATGCAAAGAAGGAATGATAATAAACTGACAAGTGAAGGCTATTTAACACTATGTTTGAGAGAGAGGATTGTTGATAAAAAAAAAGAAGAAAGACGAGCATAAAGTATTTTGTAATGTTAACCCTGACATTTTTTTCTGCCAATGAAAGCTGTAATATAAAAAGAAATAGAAGGTTAATACTGAATTAAAGGGGTAATTGTGAAGATAATTTTAAGAGTGGTTTTTGATTTAAGTCTTCACGGTGCAGTTGATGAACAATTTATGCAACGTTAGTAATGTCCGTGAAAGGTTTCTTTGTTAAAATCAACATACAAGCCTCACCTGTTTCCACATGACAACGTAGAACCGACGAGTGGACTGATAAGCAAACACAATCCCTGCATAATCGTCATCACGGTTGGTATTCACATAAAATGTCACACTGAAGTCCACAGAGCTGAACTTGTCATACCCTATTCAAATGTAGATATATTAGCTTTCTTGCTTAACCATATTGCGACTATTGCCTGTTTTCATAACTCACCTAAAGCAATTCCAGGGTCAGAGTTGGCTTTCTGCAGCAGCTCTGTCCCTTGACTGCGAATCACCCACAAAGGGTCAGACTGCGTGGTGCCTTTGGGGTCCAGTAATACGCCCTGAAACTTCCTGAAGTCTGTCGCCCCAATATCTTGGTTGAGAGGACAGGGATCCAGTGCATCCGGAATACTGTCGTTGTCAAAGTCGTCAAAGCATGCATCTCCACTGCCGTCACCTGAGAATCAATGCACAGAGAGAACAGAAAGAACTAACTCATAAAGTTATGTAGTTTGGAACTTGAACCAAACTGCCCAGGGCACTATATTGTGAGACCGTCAAGATTACCTGGAAAAAAAACCCTGGAATTTGACACATGACACATAATGACTTTTCTATTAAGTATTTGCCTATCAATCAGTCCCAGTGTAAGAACTTCAAGATAACAGTGGCTGTTTCCATATGATTTTTATATTTCACAACTTTTTAAAGTGATCTGGACTGTACAGGCCTTTATTAAAAAGTAGCTTGAGATTTATGAAGATTTTATTGAATTTATTTTCAATTATTTTTGGCATCAGGAAAAACTTACTAAATGCATAAAGTTAAGGCCCTGTTCATTCACACCCCTCACAGACATACTCAAAAGACAATAAAGCAATGTAAAATGAGTATTAACTTTCAAAAACAAAAACAACTCTTTTGTTATGATTTATATTTTACAAAGAATGCATGAACTCTTCTTAATATTCAGTGGAAAAATCTTTATTGACATTGGAACAGCCAAGCAATTCCTAGAATCACTGACTGTGTCTTGCATATTTCCACTGGTATTTTAAGAATTTATCTGGTTTCAAGATAAATTTCAAGATAAGTTTCAAGTCTTTGATGTTGGGAAGCGTTATTGCTAATGAAAACACTAGGTATAAAAAAGGCACCCCAACATTATTTTTATTTTTCTATCTTTGATTTCTCATTGTGATAAGTTCTTTAATGTTATTTCAGTTATGTCACATTCATGGAGTAGAGAAGGTAAAGGACACAGAAGAAGAATAAACCTTCCTTTTAAATGCTAAATGAAGCTCAACTTGTGTATCTCATTTTGCCTATATCACAGGTCAATAAAATATATTTTGATGCTTATGCATTAACTATCTTTAAGAGTTTAAGAGGTAATTAAATTGAGTTTCAACTGGTGAGTCACGTAAGGTTATGCAGTTTGCGATTCGTATTGTGTAGAAAACGGGATATATTTCCGGAGGCTATTTAGTGGTAATGCTGGCTGACATTGTAGCTAAGGGACTGTTGAGTTCACTTGTTGTGTTTTGCACATTCTGAGACGGTTCTCAAACAAAGGACATTATTTTGGTCTCTTTATTTGTAAAATTTACGTTTTTTATGAGTTATTGCAAGAACCACAGAAACAGTATCGTTCTGACATTCAGTGAGTGAGTAATAGCTGCCTATATGTGAAGCTTAGTAAAGAGACACAAGGTTCAATTAGCGTTGCACTGAAGTCCCACTTTGTTGTATCTGAAGCAATTCTATAGTTAAATGTTGTTAGCCCTAGCACTGTCATGGAAAAAAAGCTAACATTAACATTGCAACATTTTGTGTTGTTTTGGTAACTTAAATGGCTCTTAAAAAACTGTGGAAAAACAAACCATCAGAGTCCAGCTGATCTCTATTGGGAACCAGTCTGCAGTTGTCCCGGTCATCGGGGATCCCGTCATTGTCATCGTCATGGTCGCAAGCATCTCCTTTTCCATCCTTGTCATGGTCGGCCTGGTTGCTGTTGGCAATGTAGGGACAGTTGTCCAGAGAGTTTTGGTGTCCGTCCTCATCGATGTCCTCGTTGTTGTCGCACAAGTCCCCCACCAGGTCACTGTCAGAGTCAACCTGCAAGCCCAGCCACGGTTTTTACACAGTGGTTGTATTCAATTAAAACACTGGGATTTTTTGTACTATGTATAAATATGTGTGTGTGTTGGTAGGAACCTGCAGTGGGTTGTGTAGAAGGGGACAGTTGTCACACTGATCTCCAACACCGTCCAGATCGGTGTCCCTCTGGTCAGTGTTGTATATAGAAGGACAGTTGTCACGCTCATTCAGTTTCTCTAATTAGGGGAACAGTAAAAAGACAAATTTAAATTTATTACACCCCAGTTTTATTTCTTCACCTCAGTTCATCTTATAAGATAAGATGCTGAAACAGCGTCATTGCTTCCTTATCTTGTTTTTAGTTTGTCTTATTTTACAATAGATTTTTTACTCACATTTATAGGTGTACATGTATTTTGTGCAATGTATGTTCACCAACAATCATGGTCCACTTACAATTATCTGTATCATCCTAAATCTCAAAAGATTGCCTGTAGTTTTTATTTCAATTTGTATTTAGGTAATTAAATCCTAAAATATTTTAATGTTTATAATTTTGATTTTGTTAAATGCTTCAAGCAGACTGTTTCTTGTTTACATGTAGCAAGTCATAGTTGTTTCTCCCAGTTAAGATAAATTGAGTTGTGAAGCATTACATCACCAAAAGTCATTTAACATGTTATCCTTGTCCTTATTTATCTTTTATGGACACCTTTCCATAAACAAATATTGCTATTCACACCCCAATTGTTTTTTTTACTTGAATGTCTTTCAGTTGGAATTGAAATATACCCATTCTTATACAGTGAAACTATTTATAATATGCTGAATCTAATCATTCACTCCCAGTCACACTGTCCCCATGAATCAATCAGTCAGGCAGTTTTCCAGCTTTAAAAGTTGCTCCCTCCCAAAATGTAGAAGTTTGAACTCTCATTAGAAAAAGTCAGAAGGCAGCTTGACGGTTGGTTGAAAGTTCCTCAGGTTTAAAGCCATTTTATAGCTTTTACCATCTCCATCGATGTCGATGCTGCAGGCATCTCCTTCTCCATTGGCATCTGTGTCTGTCTGCTTCGGGTTGCTGTCAAACGGACAGTTATCGCAGGAATCCCCGACCCCGTCCCCGTCAGAGTCAAACTGCCGAGGGTTGTACGTCAGCGGGCAGTTGTCCTTTGCCAAAAAAAACACATTCAGATTCTTAGACTTGCAAAACAACTTCAGACGCTTTGAATTTATGATGCAGTAAAACTGAACACAGGTGAAGAAAAACAGAGGAAGGGAAAAATAGATGCAAAATAAAAACAGAAGAAGGCAGAGCATGTGAAATGTAACATAACCTAGAAAATGCTAAGAAAAAAAGTTCAACTTAATCTCAACCTCAACATGTGGTATTGGCTGACATTTTGATCTAGTTTTTGGATTGCTCTAATTGTTTGGTAAACCAAACATACCACATTCAAGAAATTGGCACCTATTTTGTAACATCATGTTATAAATAACATCAATAAACAATAAAGACTTTAAACTTTTCTGTAAAATGTAAACGAAAAATGCAACAGTGGGAGTAGTATTATTTGCTAGAATTACACATAGGCTTGTCATATCAGGTGAAATGAAATAATCTAATATATTTATAAATAAAGATTTTCTTCAAAAGGACATTTGGTCACTTAAAACGGTACTTTTTCATATTTCATGGGACATTTATGTAATTGCTTATTTAAATATTGAATTCCATATTTAGTTATTGATTGATGCATTTAATTGTTTTTAATAATTAAATCATACATTTAGTTAATTATTGTTGTTTTAGATATTTTTTATGATACATTTAATGAATTAATACAAGATATATGAGTGTCTTTCATTTTATAGTTATTTGTTTAATTTTGTCACCCCTACCACTCCATAGAAAGTTGACCGCAGCTTGCTAAACGAAGTCTTCAGTACTCCTCTAACATTTCTTCACAGGACCTACAGCAGAAGTTTTATGGTTTGGAGACACTTTGGTGCAGCAGAATCTTTTCAACTTACCATCATAGAATCAACCATAAATTCCACAGTATCAGAGCGTGCTTGAGGAAAATGTGTAACCATCTGTATAAAATAAAAAGAGGCCTACAATTGTGACAATGAACAAAAACATACTCGAAAACCCACCGAAGGTTGCATAAAAACTAAGAAATGGAAATTCTTGAGTCAAAGCCCAGACCTTTATGCTTCTGAGATGCTTTGTGCTGATATGAAACAGGCTGTACATGCAGGAAACCCCTCAAACGTCTCAAAGCTGAAACTGAGGAGAGGGGCAATTTTTTCAGACTTCAAAGATATTAAAATATGTGAACAAAACTGAATATTTGAGGGGTGTCATAAATGCTTTTATGCCTATAAACGCCTAGAAAACAAATACATTTTTCGCATATTCTGCCTGTCACAAACAGTGCTAGGTCTTTGTAAATTGGGTGCTTTTTGCTCTGGGTAGAATTTTTTAAACAAACCTAAATATGGGGGAATTTTCCCCTAGGTTTATGCACACTGTCTTGTTTAAATTAAAGTAAACTATGTCAGCACAGTGAGGCGAAATTTACTTGGCAATGCAGTCAAGTCCTGAATGAGAGCAGTTTGCTTGGGAAGCTGCCAAACAGTCTCACCCTCTCATCTAGGATGTTGTCATTGTCATCATCAGGATCACAGGCATCCCCCTGTCCATCCTTGTCAAAGTCTTCTTGTCCAGAATTTGGCAGCATGGGGCAGTTGTCCTGCAGCCAATCAGAACACATCCAGTGATTAAAAAGCATAATTGGTTTTTTTGTTTGTTTGTTTTTTTGGGGTTCTCTCACCTGTTCACAGTGATATGTGGCATTCTGCTTGCAGGGTAGACTCTGATTGGGCCAACCATCCAGATCAGAGTCCTCACCACACACAGAGCCATCGCCAGCAAAGCCAACAGCACACGAGCATTTAAACAAGACCTCTGATGCCAGGCCCAGGTATATGCAGTCAGCAAACTGGTGGCAAGTGTGTGTGTTTTCTTTGCAAGGATTATATGGTTCACACACCTGGAATTGAGAGTCCAAAAGTCTTTGTTGTACATTTGTTGTGGCTAAAGGAAAATAAAAGTAGACTTTAAAATTCCACTTACCTGCCTGGTTCTCTTGGCTTCCTGCAATCCAAGGCCGTACAGCTGGTTGCCTTTGTATCGAGGAGGACAAGGAAGGCAGTAGAATCCAGGATCTGTGTTCACGCATTTTGTAAAACACACCTCATCCACTTCACACTGCAGACACAAAGGTAAAGAGATCATACTCTTGGAACTTTTTTCACTTTTTGTGCCATTTCAATTATAAACTTTAGTATATTTGATCAGAATTTTATTTGACTCACCAACAGTAGTGTATCATTGAATGACTAATGTAAACTGGAAGGTAAATGATATGGTTTTTGAAAAGTGTTTAGAAATAAATATCCAAAAGTATGGCATGCATTCCAATTTAAAGACCAAAGATAAAATGGTGCTCAACAAATTGGCCTTAGAAATAATCTAATTAGTGCATGCCTGGTGTTTTTTTTAATTATTTGTAAAAGATTAAAAATCATGTACCGTTCTTCCACTTAATGTTTATGCACTGCTTTCTGTTTGTCACGTAAAACAACAATAAGACACACAAAAGTTTCTTTCATAATATGTCAAGCTGAGAGACATTTTTAAAACTAATGATCAAGCTGATTTGTGTCATGGTGAGAGTCAAAATGTCTTTAGAACACCTAATTAGAGATGAAAGTTATTTAAGCAAAAACCTTTACCTGCCAATCATTCCTTAAAATTTACAGCCCACATACAATTTCCACATTAAAAAAGGTTAAAATCAAGATGGCAGCATTTTTAAATTCATCATAGCATGCTTTTATTATGCTAACAGGGAAAAAATAGAAAAGACGACTATTCATAAAGTTTCAATACCCCTGGAAATTAGATCTTTCAGAAAACTGTTGCCAAGGTCTCAAACTTTAATTAGCTCGTCAGAGCTGCGTCCGCAGCCGTTGCTATGAAAGATGCAAATGTCAAGGCTCTTTAAATAATCAGAATCCTTTAACCTTGTTTCTTACAGAGAACGTACTTTGAAAAAAAAAAATAAAGAAATCAATGCGCACTATGCCAGAGAATGCAGTGAGAGCTGCAGAAATATATAATGTGATAAAGATTTTAGTAAACTGATAAATTCAGTCTAAGCTGCAGTGGGAAAGATAATGTTTACATTATAATTAAGATTTTTAAGACATTTCAGCAGTTATCTTAGCAGAACGATGTCTTGAGTTTGTGTTGCAGCCAGTAGCACAGAGAAGCTCACTGTGAAATGTTTTTCAATACACGTGACAGTTTAAAGAAATTTACTTCAACATGTCATCAACCTTTTGCTTCCAGAAAAGTACTCTGAAATAAAGATAATCCATGGAACAGGCTGTGAAACTTGAAGAAATGTATATTTTAGAAAAATTTTAGTAAACTAACATGCTCAATGTTAATCTTTGGGTGAAAGTAAGAAGAGCAAAAGAGTTCAGACTTTCCTCAAGATGCTTCCAACTTTTGAGCACAGAGTTTGGGCTTGTGTTACAGCCAGTAGCAAAAGAGAGAGTATTTCTCTTGCAGGTAAAAATGTTGCTTGTTACAATAAGTTTAATAATATGTAAATGGGATACCTCAAAATGCACTCAAAGACTAAAGAAAATGTTTTGGCTGTCAGTGACTCCTGACTGGAACCACTTTGGATCTGCAGACTGTTTTCCTCTAAAGAGCAAAGACCTCAAATTAGGCCAAGAACTCTTTAGGGGATATTACAGAGGGCTGACCAAATATTTTCCTCAGATCACTTACTTTTCTAAATCTAAGTAAAAACCAATTAAAGCTGATTTCATGTCATCTAGTCTGTTGTCTGCCCTGTTTTACCTCATTTTCATCTTCGCAGTCTGTGCCATTCCCCTTTAGACCAACAGGACAATCTCCACATTCCCAAGATCCGTCACTCATCGATGTGCATTTCACCCCAGGAAAACATGGATTTGAAAGCAAACACAGATCTGAAAGAGATTTAAGCAAAGAAAGGATAGTGTTAGTGGAACCTAATATATTCTAAGGTTTTAATTATTTTGTCATTAATGGCATAAAAGCAGAACAAACACCTCAGTATTTTATTTATGCCAATATTAATTAAAAGATGTTTCCCAAAATAAAAAAGGAGTTATTCATTAATTTTGAGGTTTAGTCTGCTTGTGGAATTATATTTGCCTTCACAGTTAAAATGAATATTTATTTATTAGTTTCAAGGACAACCCTTTGAGATGCATCATCTCATTTCCAAGGGCGTCCTTACAAAACATAAAAATCTGCTGCTCGAGGTTTGATTTACCAACAGGGCATGGCTGTTTGTTACATGCTTCGTAATCTGTAGCTTCCCCAGCACAAGGTTTCCCGCCGTTCTGAGGGGCGGGATTCAAACACTCCCGCCGCCGGCTTATAAGGCCTCCACCACAGGAAGTTGAGCATTGCGACCACTCACTCCAGGCTGTCCAGCCTCCTGCAACTACAAACACAAAATCAGAAAATATATAATTTACTTGTAATCCAGGCCTGTTTTGAAATCATGTGTGTGTGCTCACCAGGGCAGACTGTGCTGTTGCATGGTTTTGTCTCTCGAGCGTTTCCCTTACAGCCCTTGGCCCCCTTGGACGGTGGAGGATTATTGCACATACGGACCCGTGTGATGTCGCCTTCACCACATGTGGTTGTGCATGCAGACCAAGGAGACCAGAGGCCCCAGTTCCCATTTGTGCGTCCTGGACATAAAACAATTATACAAATTTAGATAGTAATAACACTGAAATAATTAATCACTTAACTTCCTTGGATCTGATTTGTCTTGGTCAACTTCAGCACATGTAACAAGAAGATTTACCACCAACTTTTATAAAGGTTTCATGCTCTATTTGAATCAAGAGTTAAAGAAAAAAAGGGTTCTGAAGTAGAGATTTAAACAACTCCAAAGGCTCAGTCATACTATTGTCTGTATATGGATCATGAATTATCTAAGATATTTACTGGTCTCTCAGAAAGCCACTAAGTGTCGAATCTACCTGAAGTGTTTATGTCAAAGACCAGTTAGATCACCATCCAAAATGGGAAAACAAGAGTTATAGGCTCGTGTTTTATTGTAACCAGTGGAATTGCTGGACTCTGAACTGTAGTATGTTGATAATGGAGACATGCTTTATTTAGCTTGACATCATCTGCTGTCATCAGTGGGGATGGAAGTGCAAATAAGTCAGAGGCAAAATCAGACAACCCTTTAACCCATGACGTTTTCTGAGAAGATATGTTTTTTGAACCATTAGGTTGTGGTTGTCCAGTGTGGCAGGTTCACCAACGTTTAGGTCTCTCAAGACCAAAAGAGATCTGTAGCAAATATCATTTCTATTTCTGCTGTCTTTCATCTAATAAATATTACATTTGTACAGCAAATGCAGGCTACTGTCAAGACTTTAACCCGAGAACTGCTGGAGGAATGCAGGATGCCCGTAAGTAATAACACCATAGGGGGCAACTCCACTAAAGAAAAAGCATTGTAAGACCAGCAAAGACCAGCCAGAGGGTAGCATCAGGTTCAAGATATCTTGTGAATGCAAGTAAGTCGTAAAATATGAGTTGATTTGGACAGATATCTAATCTTCCCACCAGAAAGATAGAAACAGAATTTAGGACAGATGTTGTGGTGCAGTCCCAAGCAACCAAGAAGGTCCAAACAAGTGAGCTTACTCTCCCTCAGGAAATCAGTGGAAACGCGGTAAACAAATTTAACCGGTGCAAATACAAGGATTTGGCTGCAAAGTGCAGGCAAGCTGGCTGGATCAAATCCCTTCACGTCAGCTATCCAGCTGCTGAGAGCAGTTGCTGTGACTGGGGCAATGCTTCAGAGGGCAAATAAAGACCTGGCAGGCAGGGAATGCTGGGAAGGAAAGTTCCTGATGTTGGTTCAAAAGAATGGATAGTGCATGAGGCATAAAATCCACATAGGGTCAGCTTAAGACAGTGGTAGGGAGAGACTCTGAGTAAGCCACTGTCCAGGAGTAGAACCAGAGTGGGGCAAAAAAATATGTCTCCAGCTGTGAGTTTTGCTGCTGATCTTCTCGATATGAGTGAAATTTCTAAGCAAAGAGTAATTTCGTTTTTGAAGAATAGTTAGGAAGGCTGATGTCCCACCTTTGCGGTCGCACTTCATCAGTGAGCAGCTGCGGGTTTGAAGCGAGGGCCCAGCACAGCCGCTGATGCCGTTGCAGGATCGACCTCGTTGCTGCCCTCCGCGTCCACAGGTGACAGAGCAGTGGGTCCACTCAGACCACGGGGACCAACCGTCTTCATCTTCTTCACAGAGAGAAATCTGCGGTTAAATATTTTTTCACACCAATGGATCCTTGGCAGAAATGAGTGAGTCTAATGCCACTCACCGAGACATACAAGGCAGCATTTTCCATCCACGAAGGATGGACTGATGCAGGAGACTGGGGGACACAGCACCTGCTTACACACCACTTTTCCATCCTGGAACGTGATCAATTTAAATTGGGCGAAAACAGATCAAGTTATTCGATGCAGATGTTTTGATTCGCGCCAGAGGAATGAAATGCAGTCAGGAATAAGCCTGTCTACTCCCTGAACGCATTCTTGATTTAAACTAATGATATTTTCTAAAGAGAAACAGACTCAGGGAACCGGGTGAAGCAATAGGAAAACAAAGACTGGTTCTCCTTGAGATAAATGTAACCACACTGGACACATTTAAAACTTCCCCACTGAGCAAAAGTTGAGGGTTATGTTATGACTTTCCAGATAAAAAGCTTATTTACTTAATTTTTAAGATTGAGACTTAGAGATCGGTATCTTCCGTGTCTAAATGTAGGTGATCTGTTAAAAGCTGGGGAAAAGAGCTTGAAACCTTATTTGTTTTAAATAATTTAATGTAGTTTGAGTTAAACACTTTTGAAAAAAGTGTCAATGCTGATGAAAAATATAGTTTTTTGGTTTGTTTCTTGCTTTTTATTCTGCTTCTGACAAATCCTTCATCCCACCAGAGGCTTGCATTTCACATTTCAGGTTGTCATGACTCCACATTTGCTCAGCACTGACCTGGCAAGCACAGGAGGTGCAGCTGTCAACATCCCAGACATCCCCCTGCTCGTACACTCGTCCATCCTGCATGCACCACACCTCCCCGTCCCTGTCCCTGTCCAAGTAGTTGTCCTCCTCGTCTCCGTCGACTGTGCTGCTGTCGTTACTCAGCTCAGCCAAGGATATTCGCATCCCCTCATTTTCTTTTGACTGACGGGACAAAAAAATTAAATACAAAAAATACTAAGAAAGGAAAATAAGATCAAGGTGTTACAAGATGTTTCCTGGGGTGTTGAACTGGCAAATAGTCTGCCTTGTGGAAATACTACACACCATTTGTACAGCAAATACAAGTCAATATTTTATGATTAGAAGAAAATGTTTTATTTTTTGATTTTCCCTCTGAACCACTATGAAGTTCACCATAAATTATGGTTAGTCAATCTTATGAAAGATGAGCAGCTCTTATGTTAAAGGTCCTTTATTAACATACAGTTTTTTTTAAATGTAATCTCTTAAAGAGAACAGAAATAAAAAATAATTCTGGGGTTTTTTTGCTTATATTTTCAGTCTTTGTCCCAAACCACATCATACAAAAACATCTTGTACAATCTATTTAAGATTTACAATTACAGACAAAAGTAAATACCTACTCTAAAGTACACTAAACTACATTTCTGGATCATTTAATGATCCCTTGATCCTCTTTTCACTATACTTATACACTATACATTCACTTAATTAACAGATAAAAATGGCTATTAAAAAACATTTCAAGTTAAACTGCAAGAATGGCTGAAAACAAAGCAATTATTATTGTTAACCATGTTAATATGTGTATTGAATAATTATTAAAATAACATAAATCCAAAGATAAGTATTAGCAACATTTTTTAAGTTGGTAATTCTAGAAGAATAAAAGATTTTTGTAGAAGTATATACTCTGGTTTCTTTTGTGTTCTAATAAAATTAAGTCTTTAAAGCTATTTTTTTGGAGTACTTTTCCTAAAAGAGATGCACCAGACTCTTTATTTTGATATTGTAAAAAAAAAATTACGGTTTATTGAATAGTTTAATAAAGTTTGTTTACTTTTATAATTTGCAAAAAAAACAAAAAAACAAAACAAAAAAAGTTTAAGTGGCTAAATACAAAAGCATGCATACGGAAGAAGATTAGGGCCACCGAAAAAAAAAAAAAAGAATTTTGAGATTAGAGACAGAATTCTGAGTTTATAGTCAGAATTCTGACTTTAATCTCAGAATTCTTTTTTTTTTTTTTTGGTGGCCATAATCCTCTTCCATACATGTAAGACTTTTCTGCTTTGTTAATAATTTTATAATCCATGTGTCCTTTCCCTTACATTTCATAAGCATGTGCTACTTCTTGCTGCTCTGAAGTCCCACCAAAATAAATTAAAAGTTTGTGGTAGTAATTTACAAGATGTAAAACGGTTCACAGGGTGTGAATACTTCTGCAAAGCATCATTTGAAGAGCAGAGGACCAAAACTAGATCCCTGATGAATCTAATATGTAAAAGAGTCTGCTGGAGAGGAAAATTGTTCTACCTGAACAGTAAAACTAACAGTTCTAATTTAAACTGATAAAATTGTGCAACATAAAAATTTCCAGCAGTTCTCCTACTCTGAGCATCTACTTGTGTGCGTCTTACTACTCGCTCTAGATCTTCTAGCAGGTTGTTAGTCACGATCCGCAGTCCGTGGATCTCGGTGATCAAATCCAGCAGCTCATCGCAAGGATGGTGACACATTTCCGTCGACCCATTGTATACCTTCGCACCATCTACACCTGTAAAACAGTAACTCCTGTTGATACAAATGAACTGGAAAAACTGGACTGGTGCTTGTATTTAAATGCAACTGGGAGTGTAGGTGTGTGTGTGTGGTCTACCTGCACACACAGCCACTGAACACAGGGGAATTAAAAGCCAGGGGAAGTCTCTGAGAGGCCACATTCCTGTTCACAAATGAATCATACTTGTAGCCGCCACGGAAAACGAGATGCATGCATCACTTCAGACATCTTGCATGTCTGCTGCCCGCCAGAAAAAATAAAAACACACCTATGTATATCAAAGAGGAAATGAACCTTGCATACCTGAGTATCCCTTGCAGCTCTGCCTTTTTTCCACAATTGAGTATCGCAGATGGTAGGCTCGTCCCTGCCGGAGCTCCACAGGGGCTGTGATGGAATGCCTGTCTCCTTCCCTTTTTCCTTAAATCCTGCTCTTCTTATGTCCTTCTCACCTTGAGATCCACTCCTTGAAGAACATCAGCGAAAACTAGTTCAGTAATTTGTCGCTGTAGCATCCGGACGGCTGAAACCTGAGTGCAGAACATGTGGACAACTCTGTAGAAACTTTCTGCAGAAACTACCGTGGTTATGTATTTGTTTTAGTGTGCCTGCGTGCGTGTGTGTGTGTGTGTGAGGCACGAGCAGGGGTCGTATATTACTCGTCTGTCTGGCACAGAACTGAGCTGCATATCTCCCAGAAATCTCAGAGAAACCCAGCTGGATGGAGGGAGCTGCGTCTGTGTTGAGCTCTGAATGCAGGTTTCCCAGACACATCATTTACACTCCTCACTCCCCAAACTGCGACTCAAGCCAATCAAAGTTATGCACACGCACACGCACACACACACACACACACACACACACACACACACACACACACGCACGCGCATGCACACGCCAACACATAGAGAGAAGCTGATTGGCTTCAAAAAATTTTCCCATGTTTTTAGTGCAAGAAAACTGGCATCTACAGAAATCATTTGCGAAAACCAAAATGTGTGATGTTGGTATTTTATTGCGTGTGTGCGTGCGTGTGTTTCTGCAGTGTGCCTTGGATCGTTAGGAAAAGACAACCAAGCTGAAGGAGTTCAAAATCATCTTCTTCCCCTGGGATCCCTCTCGCGCTCTGCGTTTGGTCCTCTCCCTGCTGAGTCAAAAAGGCATCATCATCATCCCGAATCAGATTTTCCATTTGTAGACTCCACTTGTGGAATAATGAGCCTCACAGATGTGTGCACGCGCCTGTACCCATACAATCACACAGACGCACACACATATGACAATTTCCAACAAAATCCTCTCCTCCCAGGTACCTAGAAACATCTCAGTACAGGACATCCAGCAACAGGTAACATGTTTCTTCTTGGAGCCGTCTCAACAGACGAGGCTCAGAAAGCAGGTGCTATCTGTGCTCTGGGATAGTAGAAAGAAAAAAGCCCCTAAAGAAAGAAGATCTGAGGGGACATAAAAGATAAAGACTTGGCAAAGCTTAGCATGACATTTTCGGACTGATATATGGCATGAGAGGCACACGCTGTTCTGGGTTTTGTCTGTTTGCAACAGCAAAGCCAAACGGAGTGAATGAACAGTGTAGAGGTTAACCTGAAAAATTCTGATTCAGATTTTTCTACTCGCTTCAGTCATTTTTAATCTTTCCATACACGACACAAAAAAAAAAGACAAAAGCACAGTGCTGGGGAAAAAAAAAACATCATGCAAACACTTGAGGATCCCCTATACAAATTAAGATTATTTTAATCGGAGGTATAATGATAATATTTTTGAAGCTTTCAATCTTTCATTAAAACCTAAGAGAAAATAAAGTAAAATTTGCCCAGTTTGTGGATTTTGGGTTCTCTGGTTATTCTGTGAGTTTATGTGCGTATCTGATGTTGGGATCAAAACAGAAACTTCACCTTGCACCTCTTGAAAAAGTCCACTGTGTACTTCTCTAATTATCCAGCTGGAAACCTTTTTTCTGTGTGTGCTGATGTGTGATATTTGCTTCAAGCTGCAACAGCTGACAAACGCACAATTCATTCATACGTAACAGCTGATGAGAAGAGATGTTTTTTAAACTTGAACTTATTAGAATATGCATTTTTATATAGATTGAATCCAGGGTTTTTTTTTTTACATTTTATAATTTTGGTTTTAAATTGCGCTAAGACTTTTAAGATGTTATGTTGTGCCTTGCAACAAGACTCACCACGCTGCCCCATGTTTAGATTAGATTAACTATTTCTCAATAAATAGTGTGTTGCTAGAAAATATAATTATTTATCTTTAAGAAAGCAATATGTCAGTTTTAATATATTTGGTTATGAATATTGATCACATAAGTGAAATCTTTATAAATATAACTGTTAACTAAAAGGTGCAATAAAAGCTTCAGATAAAGTTCATGTTACTGAGAAGCAATAAGACCTATCTGATAGACGAAAAAATATATTTGGTACTGACAGGAAGCCAGAATTACAGAAATGTGATCACAAATTTTCTACCAGTCAAAATTTGTGGCTGCATTTTGTACAAGTTGTAAGCAGGTTTGAACATTAACTAATTACAAATTGAAGCCCTAAAGTCTCCTCAGCGAGATAAGTGTTGACACATGATATCCACTTGATTCTTAACAGCATGATTTCATTTTAGTTGCCTTTGAAATTTAGGTAATCCAGGGTCGTAAATTTCCTGATGTCAGCCAGGCAGTCAAGGAAAGGCAAGGGTTAAGGAAAGGCAGTTAATAGCCGGTGTGCCACAGAGGAAAATAAACCTGGTAGTCGTCTGCATAAAAAAGAGAGAAAATGCACCAAGTAGCAGCAGGTACACAGGAATCCAATAGCGCATATTATTGACTCTTCAATGACTCCAAGACTTCCCAAACTTACCCTGTTTTTCTCTACTTTAAATCTATAACAAAACAAAAGTGAAGCAAGTTTTAATCAGGATCTTTTGCTTTCAGGCTTTTGGATTTAAATCCCTTTGCTTTTGGCAGCAGCAGAAATTTGGAAATCAAGAGGCACCCAGACTTACGCATTCCGCTGTCATCCTGCTAAAGCAATGAGAGGACTTCTCATGGGAGTCAGTCAGAGTTGGATAATCCACGTACTTAAAAAAAATAGAACTAAAGCAATTGCCTCATTTCTCTAAAAACAACTGAAAGGGGTTTTCCACCATACTCTAAGCTGCCTTGGTGAGCAGACACACTTATCCTTCAATTGCCACATAGCTATAAACTTGTAGTGGTTGGAGAATTGAATGAGCTTAAAGTAAATTGCTATTCACATAGAACAGTGCACAATGGAGCAAGGAGGGATGAGGTTGGCAACAGTAGTGCCAGAAGAAAGTGTTGCCCTTTAGTCATGTACACAGGCAGACAGGCAGGCAGCGCTCATCTCAGTTTATCTCAGTTACAGTGGGTTACTGGGTCAGTAGAACAGGAGAGGGCATTAATCCAGTTATCAGATCATCCCAATACATTGAGGATTAGCTTTCTATGTTGCTGCTGGGCTCTGTAGTCCTGAATGGTGCATTCTGGGACTTCTAGTAGGCATTTACTTTAGTTTTTCAGCTTTTTGGCTTACAAGCGTCTCGTGATCTGGACTGTCACTAGTTAAAGTGTGTAAACACCAGTAATAAGCCAATTAAACAAGGGTACAATGACAACACAATCGTGTCATTGAACCTTTTCTTCTTTTACTACTGTTTACATTTTATGTGAGTTTATTGGATTACGCTTTCTGCAATGACTGATAGAGATATTTGACTACTACAGACCATCCTTTGGAACCCTGCGGTGTACCTATACTGGTATATTTTTCTCACTGAAATTAAAGACACTAAGGTTAAAATTTTGTCATCAAGTTGCATAATTGTGTGGGGTTTTTTAAAAGAAGCTTAAAAATGATCTGAATTTATCTATAAACAATTGGGTAATATTTTCACAAATGCAGTGGTTTGCAAAAATATTAACAACTTTGACCATTTTAAAATTTTGTCAAGATAGAAAAACAAATTTCAACATATCGTATTGAAATTAAATACTTTACGCTGCAGATTTCAGGACATGTCTGTAAATTGAAAGGAAGATAGTTTCTCATATTTTTGCAAATATGACAGTTGTGGCATGAAAAGATTTTATTTGGGGGAAGTAGACTAAAGAATGATGAACATGCCACACTTTTCAGACTTTTATTTGTAAAAAAAAAAAAAAAAAAAAAGAAAGAAAAAAGTCAGCCATGTATCATTTTTGTTCCCCTATGCTACTAAACTTAAAATTCAGATAAAATACATTGAAGTTTCTGATTGTAACATTAAAAAATTATGAAAAGTTAAAGGAGTATTCTCAGATTTGCAAGCACAGATGTTTTCCCAGTAGTACTGGTTCAAGAAAATAAAACAAAAGTGCAAAACACACAGTTTATTACCACAACCTTTGCTCAGTTTTATGCATATAGCTGGCCACTGTCAGAGTCAGAATTCCCACCTGACCGGGGAAATTCCAGTGGATCTTTACGACTTGGAGCATGGAAATTTTGACTTCTGAGTACAAAAGCCATGTACCATATTTCCTCAAACACTAATGAATCAGTGTTACATAGTAGCTGATAACTATGTAATAAAATCAGATCTTTAACAGAACATATCTTTTATGGTGATCCTAAAATTTGTGCTTTCCATAATTGTTTGACTTGAATCTGAGCTAAAGATTAGCGGATAATGAAGAGGCCTTCAAACCCCAAAGATTAGGAAATCTGTACCAGGGAAAAATTGTGAACATGCGTAAAGCAGAAGTAAAACTTTGATGGGTTTGATTGGTGCAATGCCAAGAAAGATAAAAAAACAAACAAAAAAAACATTAAATATTGTGTGCATTAATAATGCTCAGCATGCCATTTTGAAAATAAAAGTTAATATAGATAGATATATTTATTTCTTTGCTCTTTTTATTTTTTTTAATCTTTTGCAAGATGTCAATCTAATTTCTGTCAAGTTGTGTTTTAGTTGGATCCAAAGGTAGGTATGACAGGAGGCAGGAGGTGAATAGAAGAATTTTTAATAATAAACAAGAAGTAGAAATAGCAAAGGGAGTCCCAGGATAACAAGATGTGGAATGACGGCAGGAAGCAGGCAAAAAAAAAGAAGAGAGAATAACAGGAGAAACCAACTATACTGAATATACACTGAAAAAAAGAGTAGAGGATGACATTTGAAGCAAGTGAGAAAATCGAGTTATTGGGAACAGCTGTGAACGGGAACAAAACGGCACGCTAAGGGAAGGCGAATACTAAACAGAGGAGGGAAAGAATAACACTGATTGTTAAGGAGAACAAAATCCAAAAGTACAAATAACAAAACAAAAGGATAAACTAAATAAAGAAAGGACCTGATATAACTCTTTAAGAGTAAATGACCTGGAGAGAAATAATAGAAAAACACAGACGTAAACTACAACCAAAAACTCTAAACACCCAAGGATCATAAAAATTTCCTGTATAAATTAGTTTTAAATCTAAATTAACCAAAGATACGAGTGACTTTGGATTTAACTGTAAATGTTGGCAGGTTTCTTTTTGTTGGTTTTTTTTTTCAAATTGAAAGATCAACCTGTGATTTTTTTTTTACCATAGAGTGACTGACACCACTTTGCTCCTTGTCAGTGCCCTCTACGTTAGAATTAAACATTCACGCCCACGGCTAAACATTAAACACTTCTTATATCAAAGACCCCACCTTATAATTGGTCTAAGCAGCTCAGACATCAAAGCTTGTCTTTGAGACTATGGCAGAGTTTATTAAAAAAGGAAAGAGTCATATTCCCACGGACCCTTTGTGAGGAGAAGTGTGTGATATGTGTGAGAGAGGTGACACCGCGGTCTGACACTGCATAACTGAGAGAAACAGGCCCAGCTCAGGGCTTTGGCCAGCTCAATTAGCGTGACATACTTTCCTCCGGGCTAATGGACACAGCGGATTATGCCCTCTAACTTCCGCCGCGCTCTTTCCAGAAGGTGCGACATTAACCAGACGCGCGATTTTCCTTAAGAGCCCCTTCAAGAGCCAACACTACAGCGACCCGAGCCACGGTGGGACATGACTGTGGATGGGGGTGTGGAGGGGTTTATTCCCCAGAAGGAGATTGTTTATAACGGCCTGTTGCCTTACTGTGACCGCTTGGACCGGGAGGCCGCGGAGCTGCTGGCGGAGATCAAAGCCAACCTGAGCAGGGCGGTTCTCCTCAGGGAGCTGTGGCCCGGAGTCGCGTTCTGGTCCAGGAAACTCTTCTCGTGAGTGTCCACGCAGTGATTTGCTTGTTTTGGAGAACTAATACCATAATTAGTGACCGACAATTCTTTACAACTTAAAACTTTTGGTAAAAACCCGTGGTGCGATTCAGTTGTTTGGAAGTCCAGAAGTGCCACAATTTAATAAATAGATGGTTAAAGACAGCTGTATTGTGTCATGCATTAATTAAAAATAATAATAATAATAAAAAATAATGAATGAATATTTAAAAATCAAATTATACAAGCATGCCATTTGTTTTATTGACCAAAAAATAACAACTTCATAGTGCTGCACATCAACATTACCCATTAATGTAATACAGTGGAAGTCCAAAAGGCCACAGTTAAATGAACATCAATTATTAAATCATGAATTATTCTGTGAAAAATTAATATTAAATTGGTAAAAATTAAATACTTCATTATGAAAATAGGTCATTAACACAAAAAATATTTTTGAATATTTCATGTTACCTGAGGCAGCGCATCATAAATTTATGTTTTCTGTCAACCCTACCATCAGTCTTGAAATGCCACAATTCAACAAGCATAATTAATTAAATTGTTACATTAATATGAACAATATAAACTACTAAAAAAGCAACTTATTAAATATTCAATTCAACAAATATGTAATTAATTTATATAAAATTGTAAACTGCTCAGATTTGAACTATTTTATGATCATGTGATGTAGAGTATCACAAATTTTTTTTTTTCCTGTCAGTCTTATTCATCAAGGTCATTCTGTGGAAGTTTGAAAGTGCCTACATTCAACAAACATTGATAATTAAAGACATATGTCAACAGTTAATATAAATGGATGACAATGATAATAAATTATTTATTCATATTCAATTACACAGATATGTAATTAATTAATATGAAATTGCAAACACTGGTTTTGGTCTGAAGTTCACAGTAACGTTATTATTATTTCATTGCTCCCTGCTGTAAATAAATTGTAAAATATTTTATGAAGTATTGGAATAATGTTTGATTTTAAGATATATGTGTGTATGGAGGTTCAAAAGTGCCAAATTGAGATATAAATAAATTATTCATGTCTTTGCTGTAAGATATGATTACAAATACTTACCTAAATCATATAATCATTATGCATTATTACTATACGGGTTGACCATTCAGGTGTTTTTCGACAAGTCATTGGGGCAGTTTATGTCATGTTGTGATGCAGAGTATTATTTTGTCAGAGAGGGATCATGTATTGTTCTGGCTCTGTGGGCCAAAGCAGCTCTTTCTGCAGCTGACCTGTTTAATGCAGGTCAGCTACATTAAACAGGAAGTGACTAACTGCTCTCTGACCGCTGTCTCTTCCCCACTCCAGTTTCCTGAAGCTCTATGGCCGGAGGTTCAGCAAAGAGGACCACATTCTCTTCATCAATCTACTCTATGAGTTGGTCACGCTGCCGAACCTGGAGCCCCACATGATGTGCAGCTATGCCAGACTGCTCATTCAGCTTCTCAAGTGGGTGTGGAAACCAAGCATGCACGTGCATTATACAATGCTTCTCTGTTGAATCCTTGTGCTGAAATGGCCTTGGGGTTGCTTGAAGAGGAGTTGCAGCTTTATTGAACGAACAGTACAACAACAAAATAACTGCAAGCTCTGCTAAAACACAAGACAATTTGACCCTAGTAAGCTGAACTTTCTAGGATGAGCCTCTCCCTTTAGCCTTCCTGTTGCTTTAATGAGATCACAGAGCAGCCCTGTTTGTAAATATCACTGTGCTAATAGTGGCATACCGCCGGTTATCACATGACACGTTAAAGTGGATTTCTTTCCTGCTGCTGTGCCATTTGGAGGCCATCCAGTTGTTGCTTTTAGCACTCTGGAGAGTTGAGAAAGAAGGATCAATAAATGCTCTGTAAGGTGCATTCAGAGCGAGGACATCTGCACAAAGGCAGCGCAGTCAGAAAGACGTTCAAGCTGGATCCTAATCAATAAAATCACAAGGATTTGATAAAGAGTTACACTGTAGTGCTTAAAAAGCAATAAATCACAAAAAACACCTCTATTGAAGTATACACATTGGTTGATAAATTGTGTTAATATTCCAGGGCCCCAGACATGAAAATTTGTCATACCCGCATTACTGAACACATTCTTTTCACGTAGTTAACATCAAGCATCAATTATAGATACATTCAATATATTTTCACTTTATTTTAATTTTGAGATGACTGGTAATGAGTCTCTTGTGATTTTTTAATGTCGTTACTCACAAAGTTGACTTGCACAGTTTGAAAACTATATATATATATATATATATATATATATATATATATGTATATGTATGTATATGCAGAAACTGTTCAGGTTTTTCCTTATTGTGCTGATCCTAAACATCTGTGCAATATGCAGACAAGTCTTGCCTTTGCAATTCACCTACAGAACATTTTTGTAAAATTCAAGTGCATGATTGCATAATAAATTATTTGATTTGCATTGGACTTTACAAATTTTGGTTAAATAAACATTGCTACTTAGTGAGATTACACTGTAACCAACAGCTTATCTTATTTGGATTTTATATTATTGATCAACTCTCACTAAAGCACATTTGTGGAAGAGAAGTGAAATTACACAAAGCTATCAATGTGTTATGTGCATTTGCATTGTATGCTGCCCCAATTAGTCAATAGGTGGTGGAGTCTCTTCCAGTTTTGCACATCTACAAACTGGGAATTGTTTTCCCATTTTTCTTCTCATTTACTATTGGATTAGGCCTACACTTTGACTAGACCATTAAAACACATGAAAATGTTTCATTCTAAATCATTCCATTTCACCCAGTTCTGAGAGTTTGCACCGTCTGACAGGTTTTCTTCCTGTCTTGTCTTGAAATTGGTTAAATTAATCTTCTCATTAGCTCTGATAAACTGATTTTTCTACTTGAGTCATGAATCCTGCAGCTCCTCCAGAGTTAGCGTGCATCTTTTTGCTGTCTTTGTGTTCCTTGGTCTTCATGATGCCGTTTGTTCATTAATGTTTTTTGACAAACCTCTGAAACCTTCACAGAAGCATTTATTACTGAAATTAGATTACATTCATATTTACAAGTTATGGGATTAATTACAAGATTTTGTTTGTAAAACATATGAAAACCTTGAGAAATCCTTCCACTTAGGAATTTGGCACTACTTATTTAAAATCTCAATAAAATACATAGAAGTTTGTGTCTATAATGTGACAAAATGGTAAAAAGTTTAAGGGAGATGAATAGTTTTGTAAGGCGCTGTAGCTGTTCAAAGCGGTTACAGTGGTGGTTAGTTCATAATGATGCGGGTAAGTCCATTTCCCAAGCAGTTCCTCTAGAGGATCATAAAATAAATCGTGTGGCTCAAGTCGTGATTAATGAGTGGGGCTTTTGGTTTTTGTGGTTAAAACTTGGAAAAATTAGATTTTACTGTGTCTCAAATAGAAATCAGGACAAAGTCACTGTTAGAAGGAACATATCTCCAGTGACAAATCTGAACAGCTTTTTTTACACTCTGCAGCAACCGAAGGAGTAGAATATGCAGTGAGTAGGCGATATGTTCGCGAGCTTAAATACATTTCCTCACGCTCAGAAGCATTCATTGTGAGCAAGGAATCTTGGCTCTGCAGTAAATTTATCACTGTTTAGGCGCTGGCCTATTTGTGTTTCTCTTTGTTTGTGTCTCCTGGATCAGACCCGTCATTCCCCCAGTGACAGGCGAATAGTTTCCGAGGCATTTGTCACTTGCTATTAGTCTTCAAGTGCATTTCTGTGATTTTTGCATCCATCACAAAACCAGGTCTTTATGTTGACATCAGATGTCTTTTTGTTTTTTGGATGAAAAGAGAAAGATCTGGGTTAATAGTGTATCAAGCTTCAGTTCTCACAGCCAAGTGTTGAACTTGATTCTTAACAGCGAACATCAGGTCTGCAGAGTCTCTTTGTGTCGTACTTTATGATTTCACGGCCAACTTTGCAGATTGTCTCCTCTTGAAATCTCCCCAGTGAGAGCCTGTTCCTTCGCCGATAAACAAATAAGAACAAAAGGACTTTCTGTTGAAGTGAAGGGATTCGGCACGCGTCTGTTAGGTGTAATCCTATAAAATTGGTGATTTAATGAAGAATTGAGCAACTTAGTGTGAAGAAAGCGTGGAAGTTCTCAGGGGGATTTTAAAAAAATATACTTCATTTTAAAAGCTTCTGAGGTGCTCAGCAGTGGAGCATAAATTTTTATTTATTTTTTTCTCTCCCCTCCAGGGGATCTATTGTGGGCTCTAGCGTCCCTTATTTGAAAGTAGGCTGACAGGAAATGGGGGAAGACATGCAGTGAATGTCGACGGGTCCGGGAATCAAACCCGCGACGGCCGCGTCGAGGACTCAAGGCCTCCAAACGTGGGTCGCGCTATCCCTTACGCCACCACAGCACGCCCAGTGAAGCATCATTTTGTGGGAAATCTAAAACGTTAAGTGGGTGTTTGAGAAACTAAAAGGAGCAGAGAAAAGGATAATGTTACTTTGCATTAAGGTTTTAAACATGCCTCCTTTTTTGAAACCACTAACAGGCGATTATTGCAGACCTCTCCTGTGAAGCTGCTAAAGCCTGCAGCTGTCTGTCCAGTTATGCTTTAATAGCTACATAGAATCACCGCATCATGTTGGTGGACATGTTCCTAAGTTGGCAGCCGTGGTGTTGTGAAAGGATGACTCACTCTCCCCTGATGGACACCCTGTAGTGTCCCACCTCGTCACAACATTTTCACAAACAGGAGGCTTTTCACAGCTTTAAATATCTGAGAACCTGCCAGCATTTGCACACAGGCGGGCCAGCTGAGGTCTGACTTGTTTTTTCCAAACAGGAAGAAGGAGTTGCTGTCAAGAGATGACCTTCAGCTACCATGGAGGCCCCTCTACGAGCTGTACGAGAGACTCATCTATTCCAAAACGGAGCACCTGGGTCTCGTCTGGTTCCCAAAGTATGTACCTTTACCTTCACATCGCATCAGTCTCTCACTGCTGCAAACCACCCAAATATACACTGGGGTTTTTTTGTGTTTTTTTTTGTCAAATCTCTTGTGTTTTGAAAAAAATTGTGCAATAAAGTTAGATAAATGGTTATTTTTCAACCAGCTGTAGAGCACTTTCATACAGATGAGTGTCATACAAGTGCTTTACAGAGGTTAAAGGGAAATGGACAGACATGAAAACACATGGGAAATTCATAATAAGTAGTGAATCAAATACAGAAAAAGAAAAACAGCTAAAATGAAAATCAACAGTTTTACATAATAAAAACCAAATTACAATATGTAGTTATTATAGACATTTTTAATAAGTTATAAAAAAACCCCACTAAAGTTCAAAAAGGATAAGTATTGGCCAAGAATTTGACAAATCTGCCCTGTGTGGAAGAGAACGAGGAAGAAACTAATTTTAAAGTTGTACTGAAGCCACGCTGAAGTGACAGCAAAATTATCTACAGACTCTCCATCTGGTCTCACTGGGCTAGATCTACCGTCTTAGAAGCATGATTAAAAGTTTTAGATCTAGATCAGGGGAGTCAAGCTCATTTTCACCTTGAACATTCACATCAAGATTATGAATGTCCTCAAAGGGCTGGCTGTGCTGTGCCACAATTTATAACATACTCCCAAAACCCCTTATGTTAATAAACAGCTGTGTCTGCATTTGATAAGTACTTCTTAAAATTAAATATTATTTAATATCTTGGTTTTAGCAATTTGTTTGCAATCAAAATCACTAATTCAGAAATATTTGTAAGTAATTTAGCAATATTTCTGCTTCTGTAATGTGACTTGTCATTTTGATGACATAAAACAAGGTTGAGTATGGAAAATACTGCCACCTGCAGGTGGGAGTTAACGTCACTTAAACTTGATGGTTTTGACAATTTTTGTGGAAAATTTGCAATGAACTTACAATTATGCGTGAGCGTGAAAAAATGCAGAGGTCTGTTTATTTTGTTGTAATTTCTTCACTCGCAACAGAGTTGAGGGACTAATTAATGTAATTTGGCAGTAAACGTTGATTTGATTCATTAAATAAAAGTTATGCGTAAAACTGTTGAAGGTCTTATTTTGAAGAAATAAGACCTTCAAGGCCAGATAAAAATGTGGCCCTCCATTTTTATCTGGAGGGCCACATAAAAATGTAACGCGACACCCAAAGGTGTTAGAGACATTTCCCAATAGACTTGTAGCTGTTTATTTGTGGAAAAAAACTGAAAGCTATGTAACATTTTCCTCTGAGCTATGTAACAATTATACTCTGATTTATGTTGGTCCATTATCCAATCTCAACAAAAACACTACCAACTGTTTTCAAAGTCTGCAAAAAAACAAACCACCAAAAAAAAAAAAAACGACTCTTTTGCACTGTATTTTAGAGAGGGGTTGCACAGTGGAGCAGCTGTTGCATTGCAGCGAAAAGGTCCTAGGTTCAAATCCCAGCTTGGGGTTTTTCTACATAGAGTTTGCTCGTTCTCCGTCTGGGTGTGTGGGTTCTCTCCAGGTATTCCAACATCCTCCCAGAAACATGACTATGAGTTTAATTATCCTCCATTTCCCCATTTGTGACTTTTTATGAACTAAAATTCTGAATATTCTGTAGTTTTTGCACAAGTCTTTTTTTTGTGTGTGACATAAGAGGAAGAGCACATGCTCATCCATCTCTTTGTTTGCTTACAGCTCAGTGGACCACATATTGAAGGCTTTGATCAAAAGCTGCAGACTGTAAGTCTCATCCTCTCTCTGATCATATAATCTGTGAAAGCAAAGAATGTTTTCCTTTGATCTTTACTCGAGCTGTGTCCTCCAGATCAATGTGTTTACTCGTATCTTTGCACGTTCGCATTTATTTATGGCCACAGCCTTATTTGTTCTGTGCGTGTATGCTTACCGGAGTTTCTCTGTTGTTATTACATAAATATGTACGTTTTTGTTGCTCCCAGGTATTTCCCAGCATCCTCAACCAAGGAGATGCTGGATGAGTGGCGCCCCCTGCTGTGCGTGTTTGACGTGGTCATGC
This sequence comes from Gambusia affinis, assembly GCF_019740435.1. NCBI lineage: Eukaryota > Metazoa > Chordata > Actinopteri > Cyprinodontiformes > Poeciliidae > Gambusia > Gambusia affinis. Next base: position 14,761,095 of record NC_057887.1, read on the forward strand.
AGAAAGCAATCAGCAACATGGAGCTCTTTCTGCCCACCATCATGCCCCCGGAGGAACACAGCCAGGGCTTCCAGTGAGTTGGACCAGCCGGAATGGTTCTGTTTGGAAACGGGATCACACGTTGAGGACTGAGCGTCCTGAGCCAGAGTTAGCTCGCAGGATTTCGAAAGTTTACCAAGAGATTTGCCTGCAGAAACTGAAAAATATGTAGTTGAAGCTTCTGAGTTGCTTTAAAATGCAGCACTTTAGCAACCGCATAATCAGGCTCTGGAAGGATTTAATCCGATGCAGTTAAAATTGAAACAGTTTTTGTTTTGCTAATGTGTTGCATTTTGTGGAAAAAAATCTCTGCTCCTACCCTTCATTCTGTGATCGTTTTGGTATTCCAGCTGTCAAGCCTTTTCAAGGCTTCTCAGTACGTTCCACGGGGGTTTTTTTGTAAGCGATTTGTCTGGATTTACTCTTGGATCCATAAGCAGTTTCTGCACAGTTTCCACAATACATCATCTTTAATGCTCTCTTTTTTTTCCATTTTCATTTTGTTGCTCTCCCTCCTCCAGAATACACAGAGGAGAAAATGAGTTCATGTTTAGGGGAAATTGCAGATAAATGAGAGGAATTCACCCTCAGGTGTGTCTCATTAAATTTTAATCTGAAAAGTTATTTCTCTGAGTGTGTGTTTGTGTTTTTTAGGTTGTGGTTTGATGAGTTAATGAATCTGTGGATGTCGTTGCAAAATCAGCCGAGCTGGGAAGGGGTGAGTACACACTCGCAGAGCTTCAGATTGATTCAGGTCCTCTACGCACACACACACACAGACACGCAAAGCTTTGGAAAAGAACTGATACCCTTTGAACTCTTTTTTTGATTTTGTCAACGACAAAAATACACTTTTAAGTGATGAACTAACAGAGAGCTGTGCAGAATTGTAGAATGACATGATAGGGTTTCAAGATTTTCAAAATTTTTGCAAAGTTAAATCTGTGTTGCATGTATTTGTGCTCAGCCCAATAAGAGGGAAGGTTGCTTTTGTTTGCTTCGATATTTAGCAGCCGATTGAGCTGTCAGTTAATTAACATTTTCCTGCATTAACTTGTACTGCAGAGGAAGAGAGCGATGCGGTATTCGGTGCTTTACAGCAGGGGAGCACATCTCAACAGGAGCGCGCAGACCAACAGAGCACGCATCAGTGAAGCTAACATTTAAACATTTAGCATTAGCTTGGGTCACCCAGGAGATTTGGTACCTCACTGTTGCAGATGCCGGAGCATTACTGACCTTTTTTAAGTTGATCTCAAATACCCGTGTTGTAGTGTAGCGTCTGTGCAATTAGCATCTGGCATCGTTGCGCATTTCGTTTTTCCCCATACGTCTGCCTCATGAAGGAAGTACCTCTGAACAGCGCAGTTGTGTTTACTTTGTGTTAAAGAGGACTGGATGTTTTGGGGGGGTTTTCTGGCTCCACTCACAATGTTAGAGTTTGAAATCTCCAGCAGCAGCTCACTGGGGAGGGGCAAAGTTAATTACTGTCAGAGGAAATGCGGCAATTTGAACAAACATGAACGGGTCAGTTTGTGTAGATTTGGATGCAAATCTATGCAAACTTTAAAACATTCATATTCTTAGTTTCAAGCCTGAATCACTAAAATCTAGTTGTTTGCAGAACCATTTGTTTCATTTGCTGAAGCAAGTCTAACGAGGTGAATGTAGTGACTAAATTGTTTGCTCATTCTTCTTTACAAAACAGTTCAAGCCCCATCAGATTCAGCAGAGAGCATCTGTGCACAGCATGATACTGCCACTACCGTGTTTTGCCATAGGGATGAGACTTTATGGTGTTAGATTTCTGTCACAAATTTGGCTTAGCATCCAGTTCAAAAAGTTCAGTATTAATATTAGAAAACCACACAATTCCACTTGTATCAAACTGCAAGCAGGACATCTTATGGCTTTTTTTTTCAATTGATTTTCTCATCCAGTCTTTCATAAAAGAACCAAAATTTGTGGGGTGCAATGTTTTCTGAACAGTTCTTTATGGGTTTGCTGATGCAATTCAATGCACAGGATTTTATTCAGGGGTATCAGAGCAAAGAAGGTAAAGTTCAAATGGACCACATATCTTTTGCATGATAAATAATAATAAAGCTAAATGTCGTTTTCCTTCTACCTCTTCTAAGACACTGTGAAATTTGTTGTTTTGGGGTGACAAAATGTGGAGTATGAAAACGTTAGTAAGGTACCGTGTTCCTTTGGATTTGAAGGAGAATTCCTGATGTCAGAGCAAATTTATGCTATCATGAAAGCAACAAAACTTTTTTACCTCTAACGGATTTTTAAAATGTTTTAAATATACTGAGCAAGGGATCAACCCGGCTTCCATTTTCCCAAAGATGGATGGAGTAATTTGGAATGACACGGCTTCTCTGTTCCCTGATTGCGATGATTGAAGTGTTGTTGCTGGTTTCCACTCAGCGTGCAGATAAGATTTTCCATTTGTGCCTCCGCTCTGCCTTTATCCAGCCTCCAGGCCCTCAGCGGCCTGGCTGAGCGCACGTCCTCCCCTCCCTCTTGAACATCTCTCCAATTTTTCAGGGGCTATATTTAATTCTTGAAATGGCAAACTTCACTTCTGGGAATTTTGCTATAGACTCGGCAGTCACTGTTTTCCTGATGTTGTCTTGTAGCACCTAGTGAACCTGTTTGCTCGGCTTGCCAATGATAACATCGGCTACGTGGACTGGACTCCTTATATTCCCACAGTGAGTCATTAGCAGAATTATGTGGATATACATGTGTTCCTGTTAATGTGTTTTACCAGGGGCCGCTGTGAGTGGAAAGGGAAACTCTGTTGTTTTGTGTGTGCAGATCTTTACAAGAATCTTGCGAAGTTTAAACCTTCCAGTTGGGGTCAGTCAGATGGTGGCACCGAGATATCTCATCAACTCCTACGACATTGGATACTTAGTTTTATGGATCACGGCACTGCTGGTAGACACTAGTGAAGATTTTGACAAAAATTGTGTCAAAATATTGAACTGCGGCTGCTTAATTGCCCATCAATGCTCATTTCTCTGCAGGGCGGACCAGGAAATCCTGCACAGAAAGAACTGACCTGCCTCTTCAACAGCATTGCCTCCTTCTTCCACCCCTCCAACCATGGTCGCTGGCAGGTCAGTTTCTTCGTCCTCTCACTCGTATACTTTTCCATCCATATTTTGAATGAGGGAATCAATTAAATCCTTGAGGTGTTTATTACAGAAATGTGTGATTTGTTTTAGTCTCGATTGATGAGGCTGCTGCAGCGACTGCCAGCTAGCGTTGTACGCCGCGTGCATCGGGAACGCTACGCTGGATCCAGCTGGATCACTCTGGTGCCCGAGTGTCAAAAACTGACAGATGCAGACCTGCAAGAGTTCACCCGCAGCCTCACTGGCGCCGCCCTCTTGGCCATGTTCAGGTACTGCCTTCTATTTATCAACTGCATAAGCAACTCACTAAATATGAATATCTTGAAAGGTCTATTTTAAATAAAACTGAAATATAACGCTGACCAACACAGGCCAATGTTTTTCACATTAATTTGATAATAATGGATTAATAAAAAAGGAGAGCAAGCTACAGATGGTCATCCTTAAAACGTTATCAGCTGGAGTGTTTTAGCTAAGCATATTTTCAGAAGGTTTACTGGAAGAAAAATGTATTCTAGAAAAATGAGCACAAGTAGCAGGGATAACAACAACTTTGCAAGGTTTATGAAGCAAGAGTTTGATTGCCTTCATGCTGTATGTCATTTGTGCAAAGGGAGCTTTGACTAATTATGACCAATTAGTGCTGTACTGCATACCACCAGGACATACTTTACAGTTTTACATTTATGAACAAACAAACAATTTTTTTGTATTTTACAGATTTTCAAAGATTCAATTTTGGGTGTTTTATTAGCTCTAAAAACTTTGATTTGAATCTGTAATTAATCTATGTAATAGACATTTCATCTTTTAAATTACTAAAATCAAATCAATGATATTTAGTTGTGTGAGACATATCTGGAAGCAATTAGCCTAAACAAATCACAAAATGACTTCAGACCGTTTTTTTAAATGCACTTTGGCATTCCTAATAACACACTTCTGGGACTCTGGATTTCTGCCACCGAGTCCCTCAGGGCTTGAAAATGGCGCCGTGCATCTTTAGAAGTTTATGGCATGAACATAAATGGCAACAACCTGGCTGGTGCATATTGCTAGGAGTCATCAGGCAAGAGGAGGGCTATAACCTTGAGAGGTCACCAATCTATGACGATGCAACTTAGAGACATGCTGTACAGCATGAAAGAGGCAGATCAACCTAACAGACATATTTTTGATATTTGGGAGAAAAGCTGGAGTGTCAGGATAAAAACCACAAATGCATCCTGCACACAGAAATTTAAACTCATAAGCCTTTTGTTATACCAGCTTTAGCATTTATTTTGTAATTAAAAAAACCTCCAAGGGATATAAACAAAGTTTTACTGATGAAGTTCAGTTTAATAAAAGGTTATTCAGTTAATTAAATCTACAATTCTCAGCAGTATGCCTCTGATGGCCATTAATGTTATATTATTTTGGAGCCTTTAATGGTTTATTGGAATAGTTTTATTCTCTGGTGCAAACAACCTTATTTTATTTATTTATTTTTTTTTCCGAAGAGTTTTTGCGGCGCTAGTGGCTCGTATTTTTGCGACAGTAGGCAGACAGGAAGGAAGGCGAGGAGAGGGGGGGAAGACATGCGGCAAAGGTCGCCCGGACCGGGAGTCGAACCCGCGACATCCGCGTCGAGAACTAAGGCCTCCAAATGTGGGGCGTGCTAACCCCCTGCACCACCACGGTGCAAACAACCTTGATGATTTTTAAAGCCAGGGTGCCTGCGCATCGTTGGAAAGACCTAAATTCATGTATCTGAATTTAGGCCTTAAAATGTTTGAAATTAATAATATAAGTTGACCTTAAATACAATAATCACAGGTTTTAAATTTTGTGGTGGCAAGACGATTCAATCTTGTATGTAGTTTTTATTGCTTCTGTCAGGCAAAAGTTTAAGTTGCATGTAGACATCTTCACGGCATTTTGTGAATCAAGGTGGTTGGAAACTACCGTAGCTGCTAATATATCCTTGCTATCTACCTTTTTTTGAGTCTGTCCTGGATAAGTGTAAATGTATCACCAGTTGGCTGGATGATGTCTGTGTTTGCCATTGGCTCACTTCTGTTGCCAACTTGTATGAGCCAGTAGGATACTCCAATCTTCCCATATATTGTAGTTCATATGTCTTAAATTTCATTCAAGCTACTATTTAAAAAGTGCTAAAAAGTCTTAAATTTGGCCCACTGAAACCTACGGATACACTGAAAATTGGAACTGGATGCACATATTTCATGTTATTGAGAAGTTTCTGTGATTCACACACAGGGATAAATTACATGTGCAAATTTATAGACACACCAGCCATCAAAAAAGGTCTGATATATTTCTGGCTGGATGGCCAGTTTTTATGGCTGAATTGAGTTCATTTCCAGCCACAAACTCTGCTTTTAAGCATCATCCACAAATTTCCATTCATGTTAATGTTGGGGACAATCCAGAAGCTTAATGTTTGCCTGCTTTCTCCATTCCAAAATTAGTTTTGATGTGTGTTTATGATCACTGTCATGTAGGAACACCCAGTTGTGTCCCAGTTCAACTCTCAAGGGTAAACTGTCACACTCAGATGAGAGGAAATAATAATCAAGAGCAAGTCATGACTTAGCGAACTGGAAGCTGCTGGAACGTCAGTGTCATAGTGAGGCAAGAAATAAGCCTCCTGCTTCGAAATTGACGCCTTTAAGCTCAAGTACAATTTGCAGCTGCCCACATGTCAAGTCAAGGTGTTTCTGTTCAAAGGCAGTTCAAAGTGCTTTTCACCACAGTCAATAATAAAAGTTACTCAAATGTCATCATCAAAATCATCAGTCTAGTTTCCCCATTATATAGAAATTTGATTTAAAGGAACTCAGTGTTTCAGATGTTTCCTAGTTTTCTGGATGTTTGTTCCAGATTTGTGGTGCATAGAAGCTGAATGGTGGTTCTCCATGTTTGGTTTTGGTTCTGGGTATTCAGAGCAAACTTGACCTAGAGGACCTGAATGGTCTGGAAGGTTTTTAATGTATTTTGGTGCTAAGCCTTTCAGTGATTTATAAACTAACGAAAGTATTTTAAAGTCTATTCTCTGAGCTACATAGAGCCAGAGTAGGGACTTTATAACTGGGATGCTCTAACTTCCTGGTTTTAGTCAGAACACCAGCAGCTCTGTTCTTGATCAGTTGCAGCTGTCTGATTATTGTTTCAGGCAAACTTGTGAAGACACTGTTGCAGTAATCAATGCAACTAAATTTAAACACATGAATGAGTGGTAGAAGACTGACTGCAACTGCCTTTATGTGACTCTTAAGTTTGAGCTCTGAATCCATCACTAAACCCAGATTTCTAGCTATAGTAACTGAAACTGTACCCTGACTCTTGATTGTTCCTCTTTTGGTCCAAATGTAATAGCTACAGTTTGGTTTCTCTTCTGCTGGAAGAATGGAGAAGTGCCTTCTGGAGAAAAGTCTTATGGTCAGATGAGACAAAGCTTAAGATATGGCTACAAGTGCAACCACAAGTACAGTTACTGTTTTCAAATCTCAGAGGGCTATAGCCACTCTCATAGATAGTGGAGTCTCTGTCATGCTGCGGGCCCACTTTGATGCCAGTGTTACTTATGCATTGGAGGAATAATGAAGACAGACATATTGCATAGTTATTCAGCAGCTTGGTTGTTGGAACCTAAACTACGTTAAAAACAGTTTGGAAATGGACAAAGAAGAAAAACATTTAGTGCCAGGCATGGACTAGGCTCAAAAGCCAAGTCTGTTCAAAGAAACCAAACGATTCAAATTAATCTCTGAGAAGAACAAAGGTCAAATGTCAAGTGACTGGTGTGTCCAGACTTTGTTGAAAGCTACAAAAAGTGTGTTGTGTTTTAAATCACACAATTTACTAACTGACATTTGGCCAACTATTAGTGGGGCTGTATGTTTATATTTGAGCAGCTATGTTTAGTTATGAAGCTGTGTGGATGAGAGGAACCCCAGAATAAATTCAAACGCATAACGAGTGTATTTAAACTTTTGACCGGAACCATAGATTGCTTGCTGACATTTAAAATCTAACAGCCTTTGCCAGATTTAGGCGGGAATGGTGACAGAATAAATTTGTGCTCCTGCAGATACTTATAGAGATGTAGGTGTCTCTGTGGGAGGAGGTGTGAGCACTCTGCTGCATTGTCTGAGCCAGTTGGTGGTCTTCTTGGTCGACATTCAGGGATTAGATTTTTTTTTTTTTTTTTTTTTTAGCTACAGCTTTGATTCAGATATTCAATCCCAGCCATTTCCACTAATCAGCACTCTCTCCTTTTTAAATGCCAAAAACTGCTCACTGCTGATTAGTAGGTCAAATCTTTCATACCTGGAATCTGCAAATCTCGAGACTTAAAGATTAAAGCGATTCTATTATGCCTTGCGCTTTAATGTCGTGAGCAGGTCACTGGAGCATGAACAGGTAAACAACCAGTAAACACACATGCAGTCATCTGAGAGCTGTGTCTCATTAGTGAGTCATTGCGTGCACTTGGCCTCAGTCACAATGCGCCTAATCTGGACAAGGACAGCTCATCAGTGATTATCTGTCTCCTGGTGTGTGTGTGTATGTGTGTGTGTATCGTTCATGCTGTAACTCTGCTGTGTTTCCCTCTGCCCTCTCCTGGTGATCTGCAGCAAAACCGGCAGCACAGATGCAGCCTATGCTCTCCAGAACCTGGCTCTCCTCACACCACAACTCGTCATACCACCAGTACTTGAAAAGTGAGATCCGTCTTCACTTTTGTGAAAATTTTAAAGTACATTAATGGAGGCTTATTTGAGACGTGACAGAAGAAAGGACTCTTGTGACTTCGAAATGCAAGCAGTAATTAAATGGTGTGTGTAAAACAGGACCTATGCAGCGATGGAGACCCTGACGGAGCCACACACCCTCACCGCCACACTCAGCTGCATGATCGGCATGGCGCGCAGCCTCGTTTCCCCTGACAACCGCTACCCAGAGGGCCGCGCTCACGTGCTCCCATTGCTCATGGGCTCTCTCCCGGGTGTGGACCCCAACGACTTCAGCAAGTGCATGGTGAGTAATGAATGTGTCGATACGTAATGAAGAAAAATTATGAGACGGGATGACAATAGAGCTCTTGCTGATTGAGTTCCTTTCTTGTAAACTCAGGTCTGTCCTATTAATTAGTCCAGAAAGTGGAATGAATACCTCAGTTTGAAGAAGTCGTAATTAATGTGTCTTGGTTGTCTGCTCGAATAGTAAAATGGATTGCTTCCCTCGTCTCCTGCTCCCGTTTTCTCCACGCTGTATTAATCATCGCAGCAGACCCAATGAAAAGATTTGAAAAATCTTACCTGGCACATTATTTAACGCCTGCCGCGATCATGTCAGATGATGTAAATTGATCTGTTGTGGATCTCTGTCCAGATAACGTTCCAGTTCATCACCACCTTCACCACCTTGGTGCCTTTAGTGGACTGCTCATCTGCTCCTTTTCGACAGACGGATCTCACCGAGGTAAAACCAGAACAGATTTCAAACATCCCTGCAGACAAAACACAAACAGGACAACAAACGTGCTGACTTTTAAGATACAAGACAAATAATTTGTAAATGTGAAGACTCCATACATCATGGGCGCCAAGAGGTTTTCTCTAAAGCATAGTGTCTCAAATCTAAACAAGTGAGTGGTTACTAAAAAGGGCACTGAAACCTTTTTGCCTGGAGACAGAAAAATAATTGTATTTACTTTCTGAAAGTTAAAGCATGCTGCACTTTGACAGAAAGCAGAAAAAAAACTTTGTTTTCCACTATTATTTTATTCAGAATTAGTGTTGTTTAATGAGCTTATTATATGTAAAAAATAAAGATTGAAACTAAACTTATTGTTCAAAACATAGTTACAGTATTTGCAAGGCTGTTGTGCATCTGTCGTTGTAATTCATTATCCTTTCACGTCTCTAACAGGTAGGACAGATGAAGTCAATTTGAAGTCCTTTTTATTTGTTGGGTAATTTGACACAGGTTAGCGAATGTGCTTCCTGTCTTTCTGACAGTTAGAAGGAAAACTTGCATCACTTTAATGTTCCCACCATAAACATTCAGATGTCAGCTCAGCTTAGCATAAAGCCCGGAAAACAGCGTTTCAGACTATCTGACTCTAAATGCAGCAAAAACAACAACAGACGACAAAATCCACCCCTACACGGCGCTAATTATCTGCTTATCTGTTGTTGTTTTTCTCAGTCGGTACAAAAATCAAAGCGTGAAAACACCATGTTGGTCATTTTTCTCCAGCATGGGGACACAAACCAGCATTGTGGGTTTCCTTCCAGCATTCGTGCCGAACTACTTATTTTCATATTTAAGGGATGATCGCTGCGGTTGGCTGGGATGTTTAATCCCTCTAGCTTGTGCAGGGTCTCGTAGTGGGTCTCCTCTGAGATGGCATCCAGGGGAACGGAGGGGACTCTCAGCATAGATGGGCAGGGAGTCTTTCTGAAAAAATCTCACCCAATCTGAAAGTGACATCTTGGCAACCCTGCAGCGAAAATGCAATTCAGATTTTTTTCTAATCACAGTTTTATCCTTGTAGTAATTATCTAAAGATGATTACCATGCTGATCAAGAGCTTTCCCTTTGAGGCTCACTTCCGTAAAGTGTATTTCCCGAGTAGTCTAACAGCTTTTTTCCTCAATTAAGCCATAGAAAAACAAATCATAGAGATATTACAGAAACACATTACCTTTCTTCCCTGCAGATTGAAAAAGATCTCTGCTTTGCCTCAGCCGGCTTTGAAGACTTCGTGCTGCAGTTCCTGGACAGGTAGAGATAAATTAGCAAGTCAGCCTGTCACTCTGTGGAGCTTTGTTGTCATCGTCAGAATACGGATGTGTCTCTGTTTGAAATGCACTAGACTCCCTGCCTCTGGAGTAAAAAAGCCTTTTTGTGTGTGTATGTGTATCTGTTTTTCTTTTTTTTTTTTTATCATATCGTTGTTGACATTTTCATCAGACGAGCATTTTAAGTTTGTGTTGGCGTGTGTTTGCGTGTGTGTGTGTGTGTGGGCGTGCACAGATGTTTTGCTCTCATAGACAGCAGCACTCTGGAGCAGACGAGAGACGAGACGGAGACGGATACCCAGACTCATTTGGAGAGCCTGGTGGAGCTGGGATTGTCTTCCACCGTTAGTACGATCCTAACACAGTGCTCCACAGAAATCTACAAGGTAGTGCAGAAATACACTCTGTCACTGATACACACATGTCTCAAAGATAACAAGCCTTCAGTGTGATGTGACCTTTAAGAATGTCTTTTTCAGGTTCAGATTCTTGAAAGTAAGCTTCTTACTTTGACTGATGACATCTTTCATGAATATGAGATTTCAGTTTCTGTTGTTTTGTGAGTTCTTCTTGCTTGATTTGACAATTAAAAAAAACATTAAAGACTTAGTTTAGGTGGTAAAATGTGTCATATAAACTCTACATTATTTACCAGCTAACACCTGGTGTTATGAAGGATTAACCCAGACACCCTACCATTGTGAGAAGTGCTCTAAAAACAGTTTCCTGTCAGTTTTTTTTTTCCAAATAATTATGCCTAGTTTTTATTAGACATTAGTTGCACAAACATCCATTGGATGTAAAAAATTCAGTCCAGAATGAACTGGTTGTGCAAAAAGAAGAGAGAAAACTTTCAAAACTTTATTTATTTTTGTAAAAAATATAGAAATCAAAATACAAAACATTGCACTTTTGCACTCAATTTATATTTTTCTAACTATTCATATTTTGGGTTTTGATTTACTGACTGATAAAAAAAAGTGAATGCATACTCAAAATAGTGATTTCAGTGCTTATTTGAGATCTAAGCCAATCCACGTTTAGATTTAAAGCTAATATATTGTTTACAAAGCATATTGTATTCATAGAAGCAGAAAAAAGCATTCAATTTAGATAACATATATTTAGCATTACAGATTCTGACAAAAAGAGTTGATCTAAGTAGTGGGTCAGTAGTAAGTAGTTTGTCACTGTCAATCTGAAGCTCAATTTAAGATCTAGATTATTCCCTGATTTGTTGAATATGTAGGTTGTACAATGTTACAACTTTAAAAGCAACCTTATAGTAATTGTTTTATACTGGAAAGACTGTTTTGTGAGAAATTATGAGAAACAAATTCAGATTTGAGTAAATTATGGTATTTTAATGTGTAAAAACACTGTATGTGACTAGATGTCATAAAAAAAATTCTTAACAAGAATAAACAAGAATGCAATTAGTGTTGTGTTTTAGGCTAAAATGCGTATTGATCAAATTGTCAGGTTGTCTCAAGAAGCATGGAAAATGTGAAATATTGGCATTTTTATGTTAAGAATATTGAAACTAGTACGGGTTCGGTCATAGCTTTAACAGTAGATTTCCTCTCTCTTAACCTCAGGAGGACTGTGAAAGAGGCAAAACTTTAATTTTGTCATTTATAATTAGAGCTACTATTTAGTAAGATTGAACTAAATTGGCCTAGCTTGCCAAACTGGGCCTTGTGTAATGGTAATAGTTTGGAAAGAATCTAAAAATTCTGCCTGTACCACTAATTCACACAGATTTACGAGACAGACTGAACATTCTGTCCTCAATAATGTGTAAAGACTGTTTAAATTAATGATAATAATTACAAAAACACAGAGAAAAATGGAAATTTTAAGTTTTTTACATTAATAATGCAGTAAAAAATTATAGCTCACACCAAAAACTGAAAAAAACAACAACATTTGCACAGACAGTTAATACAAATGAAGTGCATTATCTGATTTTATGCTATATTACATTTTGATCAGGTTGCGTTGCAGAAGCTGTACAACTTTGCCACCTCCAGCATCTTTGAGACGTGTGTGTCAGGCAGAATGGTGGCCGACATGTGCAGGGCTGCAGCAAAGGTAACGTTGACTTTGTCTTGTTTTATTTATACATGTGATGCAATTTGCCTTTGTGTCTGCGTTATTGTGCAGAAACCAAAAAGACGTTAGTAAACCTTCCTAAGGCTATGCATGTTGCAGAATACTTTGCAATGCTCATTTTCACTGCTTCTGTTCTTTTTTTCCTGTGTGAATGTGTGCCTAATTGTGTGTGTGTGCTTTTGTATGTTTGGGTGCTTTTTGCATGTTTTTGTGTGTTTGCAGTGTCATCCTGCTGAGTCTCTCCGTCTGTTCGTCCCTCACTGCTGCAACATCATCTCGCTCATTACTGACAGTCAGTACCACACCGTGTAGAACAGATCTGTGTGTAGACACGACGTGACGCTGCTCACAAGACTATTTGAGGCCTCAAATGAACTAAAAATAGGTTTATTCAGCAGGTCCTTTCAATTATGCATGAAAGCTGAAGATAAATCTTCAGTCCTTGCTCCTTCTTCAAATTTCTGATCACTGTAACCTCAAAAAGTTATAAAATTAGCCATCATCTGAGCCTTCAGCACCTCCCCTAAAGGAGTAGTTTGCAAAGTAAATAGATTTTAAGAACATTAAACTCTTAGGTGACCTACCCAGAGAAAATATCACAAGTTATTTTTCATGCACGAAGGCAGCCTGGTGTACTCTGTGCTGCGGCACATGTAATCATAACCACAATCATTTTTACAGTCTTATTCTTGCCTCTGCTAACAAGTGTTATTTATTTTTGATGTGATTTTTTTTAAGTGAAAGCTGTTAATTAAAATACATTTTCAAGGGACATTAAGAGTTTACGTCAAATGTCAACTGGAATAATGTGATACATCACTTTGGTCCAAATTCAGCATAAGACATAAAGTATTTGAGGGAAATAAATAATGATTTCTGTGGGTTAATGTGTTTGTGTGTAGATGTGGAGTTGCAGAACGAAGATGAGCTGGATAAGGAGCTGTTGTGGAATCTCCAGCTGCTCTCAGAGGTGAGAGGATATACTACTGAAGCACCTTAAAGCTTTAAAAAACATTCAGACGATCACTTATTGTCATCTGCACCACGTCCGGAATTTGTATTCATTCTCAAAACGACAAGAGAACAGATGCTTGGCACCAATTAGCATTTTTTTCGGAGAAAAAGCGAGAAACATTTGCTCCAGAATTATAGAAAGGATATTGCGAGAGGTAAAACACTAACCAAAAGACATTTCTTACAGTGTGCACCGTTCAAGGTCATAAATATCAGAGCACTTTGTCGTTAACCAGAACATATTGACACTCTTTCAAGCTTTTTTATTACTCCTGGGAGCTCAACGCAAGGCTGAGTGAGCCAGACGCTGTGATTTACCGAAGATCCTCAAAATTTAAGGCGCAGCTCTCCAATGAATTGAATGTTCTCAGTTATATGTGTGTGCGTTTGTGTTGTATTTAGGTAATCCGTGTGGATGGCGAACAGCTGCTAAAATACCAAGGGGAGCTGGAGCGCATCCTGCGCGTGTGTGTGCATCTTCGCTGTAAGCAGGCCTACACACTTGCTTGCAGTTTGCTGGAGCACACACTCCGCTCGCTGTCCCTCATCTATCCCACCGAGTACCGCAGCACCTCTGGGGGCTTCGATATCGACCTCCCCATCCGGGTAAAGACACACTGAAACTTTTACAAACATTTAAGAAAGACAAAACCGCACTCATCAGGATTTAATTCCATTTTTTAGAGACCAATGCCTTTCATTTATTTTATAGCATTTTCACATATTTGCACATATTTTCAGCTCAAACCCAGTAATTAATATGTTTAAATTGGGTTCAAATATAAAAATATATAAGAAAATGATTGTAGAGTACTATGTAGATGCATTGGATCAATTTTCATAGATTAATAAAGCAGATATCGGACAATGTAACAGTAAATTGGCATAAATTTACTCTTCTGAGAAACTTGACTTAATCTATTTTAGATACGATCTTTAGGCACTTTTCTAACAGCGCGTCACAAGAATGAAAAATAACATAGATTGTACAACTAGACAGACATGAAAAGGCGCTTCAGCACCAATAAAGTGGTTTCCAAACAGCGACGAATTACTTGACACACGATATATTATCAGCAGATTGGATGATGTATCTGATATAAACTGACATGTCATTTTATATTTTGTGTTCATTTATTCTCTTTCCTTACAATTTGAAGACTACTCTACACAATATGTTGTTACAGTGAGATTCAAGTGGGAGAAAATAAGTAAAAAAGAATTGGCCTCGATAGTTATGAATGTTTTTAGTTGTTTGGATTCACTGAGTATATTATAATATCAGAGGACTGCCTGGACATGAATTAATCTACAGGTTAAAATTAAAACTTTTATCTGATTATCAGAGAAATCAAGCCATCTGAATCCAAAAGTATGCTATTACTAGTCATTTTATGGACCAAAAAAGGAGGATTAGATTAAATTAGAATTAAGGTTCTGCTAACATGAACACGTAGGTGAGACAATTTGAACAAAGATTTGTCCAGATGATGGCAGAATTATAGTTGATTCCTGTTTTTTTCCTAAGGATCTCTGTTTCTTGTTCCTTTTAAACTTGCACATATTTTTCTTATATTTATTTGTGCCCTTGCCACCTATTACGTAGCTGTGGTTCAAACAAGTTCATCTAATGCATCACATCATTTTTCAATTCTATTTAAGCGTAGTGTAGTCATTTTCTTATTAGTTAAATTTATTAGTTTGTAGAAAGGTTAGTGGCGTTATTATTATTATCTATTAGACTTGTTTTCATATCAGTTGCATCTGTTTTAAATATTTAAGACTTTGGTAGATGACACAGGTCTGTGGTTTTGAGGTTGACTGACTGTGCTGATTTGCCTGCCAGTGTTTCCAGTGGAAAAAAGTGGCAACAGCTCACTGCAGCTCTCTGGGTCTCCTCCTGCAGGACTGGGGCCGAGCCGGAGATGTGGCAGCTTTGGGTGTGTGTTGGCATGTGCCGTGCCAGCAGGAGGAAAACTTTGTTTTCCAGCTGCTGTCGTCGCTCCTGCATCCCCAGCTGCAGCGAATCAAAGGCCACGTGTCTGGAGATCAGCCAATGACCAGGTGCGCAGTCGTTTGTCTCACTTTCGGATCCGCAGAGGCAATCCGTCACACACGCACGTTCAAGCCAAGCAAACAGGACGGTGGTCCTCCTTTACTGATGGATGAGGTCTGTTCACACCAAAAGAGAAGGCAGTGCATATGTTTTAACTATCTTTCCTGACTTCTTAATCAAGAACGAAGAGTAGGGAAAGTTCAACTTAGCTGCCCAAAGTGTTGGAAAGCCATTGTGGCGTCTCCAGGCACATACTGCAGAGGATTGAGTGTGATGTGGTGTGTCGTTAACAGGGAGGAATTGTGGCAGAGCTTAGCGATCGTGCAGCACTGCCTTCTTGGAGCTGGGAGCATGCTGCCCCCATTGGATGGCGCACACGTCCCTGACTTGTGAGGCTGCAGTTCTGCACACTTATAGTATGGAATGAAACACGCTTTTTCATGCTGGCTTGTCTCACGATTGGCCTTTTCTCAGGGTGCCCTCCATGGTGAATCTGGGGGAGATCAAACTGCACGTAGGTGTCGACTATGGTAAGAACACAGCCACGTAGCGCACGATCAAGAGCACCATCAGTGTCAGTGGGCGATAAGTGCAGCTCATTCTGCATATATACGGGACGTCTGTGTGTCTTCTCCCCCCCTTTCAGATGATTCATGGGAAAACTACAGAGTGTCCATCTGTAAGACCATGAGACTGCTGCTTCGTGAGTGGAGGTTTTCACTTAAAAACTCTCCTGTTTGAAATGTTACTGCAGTGCAAACTCGTATCCTCTTTCTCTAATCCAGATCACATCCTGGAGCACTCAGAAGATGACACAAAATCCCTTTTTGTCATCATTAAGGTGCCCGATCCTTTATTTCTGTCACAATCACTCTAGGGGATGTCAAACACCTGCAGGTTTTTCCAATTTAAAACCTGAGACCATAAAACATTACTTCAAATGTGACGTATCTTGTACAACTTGATTGAAAAAAAAAAAAAAAAAAAACATAAGAGGAAAAGTATTAAAAAAATGTAAAATTGTTCCAGACGTTTGTACATCCTAAACTAATATTTAGTTTGATTTCGGTATTCATTGTTCTTTGACTGCAGTCTGTCTTAACTTGACTGTATTTGCCCACGCTTCCCTGCAAAAGGTCTTCAAATTAGTCAGATATTTTGGACATAGGCACACAAATTCTGTCTCAGAGAAGTAAGACAAAACTATCATGCAAGTGATATTTCAGCAAGATACATGAGCTAGATTTTAAGTAAGCGATTCTTTAATATTGATAAAAAGTATGAGCTCCACTGTCAGATTATTTCCCTAATAACAAGACATTCTTCCCATATTACAAGTGAAATGGAAACACGTCTTCATTAATATTAAGGAATTATTGACTTAAAAAGCTCATATATCTTTCTGAAATTTTACTTGTAAGTTAATTTTGTTGTTTCAAGTATGCTAAGATATTTGCATTAGAAACTAAACCAAAAATACTTGGGTTTTGGAAAGTGCATGATACATGAAACAAACAAAATAAAAACACACCCATCCCCCATTAATCCATTGATAGAAATTGATCAAACATTCAGTCTAGACTAGATTAAGAGAAGAGTGTGATAACAAAGACACCACATAACTGAATTAATTGTCACACAGCATCAACATGTTTGATAGCATCTTATTTATATCCTCATCATTATTGTGAGTTATCACAGTTTCTCACCACGCTGGTAGTTTTGCTATGTCATTTATTTGATATTAATGTAGATACTCAGCTGTCAGCAATTCACTGCAATTGGCTGCTTGTATAAATTTGTTTGATCTGGCGAAACGACCATCATAAAATGGGGAATCAAAAGACATAAAAACCAAACAGGACAGAGGAGTGGTGCCTGCTGTTTGCGCAGTTATATCCGTTTGACACAGAATGCCTCTCCTTTCTGTCAGTCTTTCCACCATCTACCTGCTAAAAACATTCCAAGGCTCATTAAAAGTCCACAATACTCCAAACATTTTGGGATTCGGGGGTTTGTGAATCCTTTTTCTTAGCATGGTAAAATTCTAAGAAAAGTCAGAATTCAAGAAATTCTGGTATTTCTCTTTAAAGGACATCACTAGGAGCTACTTTTAGCTTTTGCCTAGTTAAATTTTTGTCTCGATTTCTTTGAGTAAAATCCAATAATGAAACAAAATGTCAATACATCGTCAAACCATAGCCCATTTTTCCACAAACTTTAGCCAGGCCTTTAGGAAGAAGATGCTTTTTTCTTGCAGCCATGCTTCGTAGTCTTGCTGTAAAGGGGAAACCCTGGAGACGGTTGCTGCATTTAGGACACAATCACTATTTGGAAAATTCCTGCAGCTCCTAAAAGTGTTTCGATTGGCAGCTTTCCTGACCAGTTTCCATCTTTTCTTTTCATCAGTTTTATCCCTGCTGTCCCATATTTTCTCCAGTTATTGATGACTGTATGTACTTGGAAATTTTGATGCTCTTCTGTTTGAATTCTTTGTATGATGAAATCATTTTGGTCTCTTGTAACCTTTCTGGCTATAAGAGAAACTATGGCTTTCGGTGAAGATGTGCAATGGTGCAAATGGGCCACATCTATTTGAGGTTAGTCAGATTCACTTTAAAGTGGACCGGTTATGCACATTTTGCACATTTTTGTACTTCCATTTATATGTCTCAGCTGTTTCTAAAAACAGCCCAAGAGATTAAAAAATACCAAGACATTGTTTGGCAATAGGTTAATGTTTTTAAGTGTTTGGAAAGTGAACCATTTCAAAAACCTCCTGATTGTTATGAAACAATTGATCAGCACTGCACTGCTACCTAGCAACCCTAACGAAGCCCAGCCTGTCACCTAGCAATCTAAGTTGAGCTCCAGCATGTTTGGTCAGCTGGTTTTCACGCTGTATGCAAAACAACAAGTGTTTTGTTGTTGACTTACATTCAGAAACCACTTGCTGGATGATGAGAAGTCTACAAGAGTCTCCACTTCTGCTTTTCAAAGATGTATGCATCTGTTTGGAGCCATTTTTACCTGGGTGTAAAATCGAGTTTTGGGGGTGTGACCAGCAGCAGCTTATTTGGATTTAAAGTGACAATAGGCCCCAAAACAGCTCATCCTGAAAGGATGTGTGTACACTTTTGAGATCTGCAAAGGGCTCACTGTGCTCCATTTTGCTTGCAGATCGTCAGTGACCTCATGTTTTTCTGTGGCACACACAAGAAGGAGTTTGACTCACAGTGGAAAAGCTTCACTCTTGTCAAGAAGTCAATGGAAAACAGGGTGAGCTGGTGGAATGACAGGTTTAGGCCTGCTTACTGTCATCAGTTTCAATAAGTAACTTACAGAATGATTTAAACGCCTTGCCTTTTCGTTTTTACAGCTTCTTGGGAAAAAGCAGCATATCAGAGCACTGCTCATCGACCGGGTTCTGCTCCAGCATGAGGTTCTCAACGAGAAACACACGCATGCCCGAAAATAAATCTTCTATATTTTCTAGTGGTGAAAATTGTATTTATTTATTTATTTTTTTGTTCTTCCTTGCGAGCAGATGAGAAAACTGGTGGTTGAGGGCAGTGAATACAAAGTGGTTCATCAGGAGCTGCTCTGTGATCTGCTGCTGCTTTCTACCAGCACGTACAGCCAGGTAGAAAACTAAATTCAGAACAACGTCTGGCTCCCATTTTCGCATGAATGCTGGGGTGAAACTGGAGCTAACTGTGCAAACGCTCATATTCCTGCAGGTACGTAGCAGAGCGCAGAGCGTGCTGATGACAGCGATGGGAACCTATAGCTTCTCTTATAGAGACATGATTCCCCGTATGTTACAACTGCTGTCTCCACAGAACACCGCGGGCACGGAGCAGCAGTTCAAGGTACTGGGAACACACACGCCCAACACGTGATTCCTCAGAGCTGCGTCTCTCTCTGGTGCTGAATATAAAAGACATGCTAAACTGAACCATCTTAGTATTGATGGCTTTGTTAGTGTTACTGAAAATGGTAATTCTGTGGATTCTGCCCTGATTTTGCATGTTTACAACCAGATGTTGAGGCTGGAAGCCTGGTTTTTCTTTTCCCTGCTCACACTTTACTTTACAGTTTTTGCTGAATAAGGTCTAAGACACACAAGTCAGAGATGTTGATACCATATTGATATCTGCTACATCACTGAGGTATAGCCAGATGTCTACAGTTTACACAGCAGCCCAACAGGTGGCAATAATTCACCACTAGCATATTTAACAGAAAAAGAAAAAAGTTCTCATTAGAAATTTAGCTCTGTTGTTGTATCCCTGAACAATAATTCATCCTATTGTGAATAACAACAATGTCATCACACAACTTTTGTTCAATAGTTTTCTGGTTTTGTTTCTCCTTTCCTCTCTATTTAATTTGTGGTCTTGTTGGTGTGTCGTTTCTTTGTCACTGTGTGACAAACACATTTTATTTTATCATTCCAGATCCATTGTGGCAGCACATTTCACTTAGTCAAACAATCTAAGTTATTTACAGAAGGGCATGTAATACCCAGCCACACTGGGAAAGATGATGACATTTAGAAAATACTAATGTGAAACCATGAAATGAACACCAAGAGTCCAGAAGAGTGCTTTAGTAAAACTGTGCTCTGTTCAGCATTAACAAAAAATAATATGGATGTAATGAAATAAGGGTTTCATGGTACGTCTTACTGTTTGGTACATACCTCAGCTTTTACGTGACGTACAGATGAGAAACAGCGACAAAAGTCAATTTTTTTTGTTTTCATTAGCTGTTTTATGACAGGAACTGTAGCTGAATGTGTTTTCACTGAATAGAGCAGAGGGCTTGTTTTCAGAAATTCTGGTAACAATGTTACTGGGTATTGCAACAACAATGCTCTTTGACAGGCGAATAGCTACATAGTGCGGATATGATATGAAAACTGTCAAATTAATGGTGAAAATGTCACATTACTTCCACTCTTCATTTGAGCTAGCTTAAAAGTTAGCATTATTCAAAAATTAATGATATATCTAACAGAATTTTCAATGATTTCTTTGAATTCTGACGGAATCAACGAGGTCTCTCACTCTTTGGTTACCTAGCAACTCACGCACTCTCTGGTTACCTAGCAACAACTTGCTGAGTAAACTTACGCAGCAGCAGTTTAAGGTTTCACTACTTAAAAATGAAAATAAAAAACAAGTGTTGAGTGAAAACTGTGGATAAAACAGAAAAGAGCATCTCATGAGCTTGTCAGTACTTCAAATATTTAATACAAAAAAAGGAATCAATAATTATCAATATCAAACCAATATGAAACGCTTATATCGTGACACACTTTTTGGTCATATTGTCCAGTCTATTGACTGACATTGAGGGATTGTGTTTGTCACATTCAGTTTTGAAATCAAATCTTTATCTCAATGCCTTCACATCACTGATTTATAGGCTGATTATATTTTTAAGGGTGTGTATCCGTTTTACCTCTTTTTGTTCTTCTTTTCTTCAGGGCAGTCTGTACTGTCTCTTGGGTGCTCCCAGTGGTTTCTGTCCAGCAACCACACGGGACTGGGACTGTGTCGGGGAAGTGTGGCCCGCTCTGGTCCGATGCGGGCTATCACACTCGGTGACCCTGGAGAAACCCTCCATTGGTCGACTGTTTGATGACATCATTGATAGGATTCATCGCCTTCACGACACCATTGGAATCTACTTCACTGTGAGACACACATCTATTAACAATCATAAAAACTATCCTTGACTGTGGTCTGTGAACTGTGGGTCTTTCTCCTTTGCCCACCTTCCTGTCTAGGTGTCAGAGAGATGTGTCGAGATCGCCAACCAAATTGCACAATCTAAAAATCCTACACCTTGTTCGAAGCTCCCGTCCAAAGAAGAAATAAAAGAAGGAATTCAGCGGCAGCGAATCAGAAATGTTGTTGCTGCAAGGTAGGAATAAAAAAATAAAAAAATAAATAAAATAGGTGTTAATAGTTTTTACTGTCCAACAGATTTGACATGTTAATGTACTATAGAATTGGGTGAAAAATAGCTGATTTTAGTCAGCTTAAAGGGTACAGAAGACCTAGTGGGAAATTTTGTTGATCAGTTTTTGTTGCTATTATTTGTAGTCAGTTTAATGCTTCTGAACATTGCTTCTTGTTTTCCCACAGGAAATATGAGAAGCTAGTCAATGACTTGTTGGATTGCCTTGAAGACAGAGATCTGTAAGTTGTTTCCTTACATGTACATTATGTGCTGTGTGCACACATAATAGAAATTGAAACAAATGATGCGACTAATAGTGTAATATCTTTTTTTTTTTTTTTTTTTTTACCAAGCATTAGCAATGCTAGCATTAGTAAAGGAACCGTGGTGATTTTAGCTCACAGGAATACAACTTTTTTACAGTATGAAAACTATTTAGGCAATTGCCAGTTGGAGCCCACAAATACATAAAAGCTAGGACTAGCTTTCCTGCAAATCTAGATTCTAGAAGCAACTGGAAGTTACAAAATAGTAGCATTTTAAAACTTAGTGAGACATTTTTTTAAAAGTAGTACCGGTAGGTTAATTTTGGAAAAGTTTCCTATCTCCAAAAGAAGACTTTTGGATAAATAAAAGACACAGCTACATAAATGCTAGCGTTAGCTCTTCAGAAAAGCTAGCTGTGAGAGTAACTGAGAACAGCTGCAGATTAAAACTATTGTAGGCCGTTACTTCAGAAGTTGTGGATTACATACATATTTTATGACTTCAGGTACATGACAACCATTAAGACAGGTAATCATAGCCAAAGGAAAGCTACATAAATGTTAGCAATATCCCTGCAGAAAATAAGAAAACCAGAAAAAACTCCTATAAATGCTTATTTTAAAAGTTTTAGATTGCTTATTATACATTTGTTCTTTTTCTATCACCAATCATTAAGGGGGGAAATGACAATACAGAGGAAGTGTTTCACACTTACTGTATTTTACATTGTTAGCATGAGTACTGCAGCTAGCTTCAACAGGAAGTGAGAACTTTTGTTGCATATGATCATTTGTAGACTTTTACCATGTGGTAATCATTTAGGCAGCTAATAGTTTGAGGAGTAAAAATAACACATTAGCATTAGAAATGTAGCAAAATGAGATGTTAGAGAAAGATAAAAAGTATACATTTCAAACTCTCTTGAGCAGTTGCTTCAAAAATTAAGTGATCCTCATTTAAAAACTTCCAGTTTTTCTAGCGCTTAAAAATGTTTCTGTAGTAGCTATTGAAAGTCACCATGATAGAAATTCATCCAGCAATGACTGATATTCTGACAAGAAACATTAAATACAGTCCTTTATATTGACTACTTTTACCACAACACCCTCTGGAATAATTGCCATCCTACTTATTGGCTCTTGCTAGCGTAGTTGAATGTTCATTTAAAATGTTTTTTTCACCTGAATATGCTTTGTGTTTCACAGAGAATTGCTTTTTTGCTGCCTGAAATTACTTTCTTTTGGCTCTGTGGTCTATATGTCTGTTTTTGTTTCAGACCCTGGAAGTTTGAGCACATGGCCACAGACCTGTTGGCTCTTCTTCTGCGAGACGATCATCCTCTTCCACCTGATGCTGTGCTCTACTTCACACAAACCCTTGTTCACGACTCCATTAGCATACGCAAGGTCTGCATCTCTCTGTGTGCGTCTTATTATTGTGTTTTTCTTCATGGTGTATGGAATCTAAACACTTTCCAGGTATCTGATTTTCCCTCAGGTTATAAAAATGGAAATAAGGTGGCTGAAGTGTTTTTTTTGGTGCTACTTTTCCAGCTGCAACATGATGCCTAGAAACATAAACGCCCTTTACTTTCTTATGCCAGAGCACCTTATCAGCATAGATATTGGAAATCTACTCTCACATACAGATTCAGGTGTTATATGACATAGTTTAAACACAGATGTTCAGCTTTCATACCAACATCATAAAGTTTACACTCGACAGATCTCATTACATTTATCTTCAGCAGTAAATAATATCTAATAACACACAGCAAAGCGTTACTCAAGGTTTATTATGTTAGATCATATCAGATACAATGTAGCAGGAAATTATTTGTGTACACTTGGGTGCAGAGAAAGCCATAAATAGTAAGTGATTCACACTTACTGCATTTTAATTTTGTTTAAGACAAATTTACTCAGTTAATTTTTATTGACATTGCACTGTATTATTTCCCAGTTTCACACCAGTAAGATTGCAGTCAACTCTACAATTATGCAGATAAAAATGTGTTTTAAGGCTGAGATAAATTAAACTTTAATTCAATCTGATCATGACTAAATTTAGAAAAAAAACAACCTATTATTTTAATTAATCAAAATTGATTCATATAAAATTTTATTTATATATTAAAGTATATATAAATAATAGTCAAATAAATAAGTCTTAAGTTTAGGCTTAAACGTGCCTGATCTACAGTAGCAGTTACATTAGGAAGTAGTGCATTCTGGGAGCAGTTTCAGTAAAGGAGCAATCACCCCACTGTTTGTACCTTGACCTTGAGTTTTCTAAGGGGCCTTGATTTGAAGATCTTCACACATTTTTTCTGTTTTGGAAAGAAATCTCATGTTGCAAGACGATTATTTCCTATTTGTTTATACTGCAATGTATCTAAATGCAATATAAACATTTATTTTGAAGCTATTTGCACACATTTGCTCAGCAGTAATGGGTCCAGTTTGCACCGGTGAAAGGGTTTCAGATAAAAATGCAGATCTTCATTAAAGCAATAAAACTCTAAAAACCCTGGATCCTGTTCTGAAGTCGGTGTTAATTTTACAGCAAGCTCCACTGAAACAGACATGATTTGTCCCACTCCTTATGATAGAACCAGAAGAAACAAAGCAGCAAAGTATATCGACTTTATATCTTTTGTTTTATAATGGCCACTAACAGCTGTTGATCATAATTCAGTAATACCAGTTAAATCTTGCATAAAAGCAGCAGCATCAGCATTTTATCAGTGGCACAGCAGATGGCCAAACTCAGCCAGATCACATCTGCTACTCAACGACTCGCTCTTGCTTTTCTGCTTTTGGTTTTTATTCTTACAAGTTGTAAATTTCCTCCTCTTCTTTTGTTGGGTATAACTTGCTTCAAAGTAACCAAATTTAAAACCAAGGTACTCTGCAAACAGAAACAGGGGGAAAAGGCACATAAAAGCAGATAAACTACTGCTCTACTGCAGCACAATAAGCAGTTAATTACAAATGTCAGTAGATTCTAGTTATGTGGGATCTGTACTCATTTTACTCTTTGCTAATTTGTGATGCTTTGCAAGAGTATTAATAACCCTAGGGTTTCATTTTGTCACATTATAACGATAAAATATATATTTTGGTGGGATTTTATGTGGAAGACCAACGCAAAGTAGTTTGTAATTGTGACATAAAAGGAAAAAGTCATATGGTTTTCACAGTTGTTTCTAAGAGGAATCTGAAAAGTGTGGTGGGCATTAATATTCAAACTATACACATGTTTAATATGATGCAGCTAAAATTGCCAATGTTTTTATCTGTTACTACTGCAAAGAGGCATTGCTAGGCATTTTTCCAGTCAAGTAAATTTAGATGATATTGCACCATCGTGTTTTTATTCTTGAAGAAGTAAAATAAGAAACATTTGGAGGTCACATAACAGTCATCCATCTGGAGTCAAACATTCAACTGATCAATATGCCAAAACTTTCAGGAGAATAATGTAGCAAAGAGAGGAAGAAAAAAACCGTAAGGGATTGTGAAGGACAACTAAAAAGAGAAATGTGGTTCTTCGGATTTCAAAAAGTGTACAACAACAGAGCTGAAGCCTGCACTAAAAAGCACGAATTTTGATTGAGAAAGGTGATTTAAAGTTTAGCAGTGATGTTAAAACAAAATGTCTGAATTATATTTGTGATATTCTAGATAGCTTTGTTTAGGAATATAACCAAAAGATATCTGCTAGGGTAAAACCCAGTGATATTTGTTCTCATTCACAAAAATTAACTTTAAATCTATAACACAATAAATAATTCACATACATGTTTTGCCTTATTGTTATTTCCATCAGATAAATTCAGCATTAGACATCTGTTTTTGTTTTTGTTTTTGTATTTTTTCTTTTTTGTGTGTGTCTCTGTGGTTTTCTTTTTCTTTTTATTGGGCTTTTAAGAACGGGGAATAAATTTAGATTTAACATTCTGCATGTGATCGAGAAACTGTTAAGCATTTAAAGCATTTATGATAATCAGTTTAACTTTTCTTTCTGTTAGGTGTCAATCTCAGCCATGGCGGGAATCCTGAAACAGCTGAAGAGGCCGAGAAAGAAAGTGACTGTTAAGCCTTCGGATATCAGTGAGTTTATATGCTCCGAGCTAAAACCACGATCAAATTAGAAGTAGAAAGCTTGATTCTTGTTGGAGAAGGGCTTTAGAAGTAAGTTTTATAACATCATGTTGAGTCTTGCGTAATTTGTTAAACCACAGTGGATTCCCGCCTATATATAGCTGTGTATTTGTTGAGTTTTCTGTGGAACATGACTCCCAAGTCATTTGTGGATTTTTTGTAATGAACATATATAGAACATTTAAAAGAAAATGCAGCTTGGGAAGCTGAAATACCCCGGTGCAACACTACTTGACTCACTCCTGGGATTTGTAGGGGTGCCCTGACATGTACATGATAAGTCAAGCTAGCATAACTGACCAACTTCTCTTTCTCTGGCTATTTTATATTAGAACTTTTTAGTGAATTGTGGTCTTTATCTAATTGTCGTACGTTTGACAATTAATTGGAAAGCACTGGATACATTTTCCTTTTATATATTACATTTAGTATATTTAGTGTGTTGACAGCTTGACAGCTAAAACTGTTAGTTGTCATGGTCGACAAGCAGTTGTTTTGCCCTGCAGCAAGAAACTGGATCTTGATGTTACACTGCAATGTATCTATAAACATGCATATTGTTACAGCTTTTATTTAATAACCTTAATCATGCAAAAAAAATCATCCATTTTGTCCTTTTTGTAGAGTAATTCTGCCTCTGCCGCTGCTAGGTCACCAGGCCCATCCTGCTTTTTGCCTAAGCTGATATGTAAATGCATGTGTTGTAAAATAATGGTTTCTTTTTCTTTTTAGGTGGGATCAATGATCCAGAGGGGATTTGTGTTGGGGATCGTGAGGGAAACTGCTGGCTGCAGTATGACAGCAACAACCTGCCTCTGAGCCAGGAGCAGTGGGACTCTCTGCAGTACGTGGAGAAAACTCACTGGGGCTACTACTCATGGCCGAGGTAAATACAAAATGACTAATTGTTGAGCAAGTGGATTTGGAAACTGGAAGGCGGATTAACTGCTTAGTCGGAAGGAGCAAAATAGCTGATTGACTCAAGTGCCTGTTTGATTTGAGGCGGGTCTTCGTGGCTCTGCAGCCACAGTTATGTCCTACTGACTGCCGGATGACTGATCTGGGTTGGTGGATCACTTGCGGGGGGTTGAACTGACTTCCTGTCACGGCCCGGCCCAGATAAGGCAGAATGAACGACTTACTGCCTACCCCAAATAGAAGAATTGATGCATAGGCAGAGGTTTGGCTGTCTTGGTATGCGAACTGCGTGCTGAGTAACTGACTTTGTAATCATCCATTTATCCTCTCCGCTTATTTGAAGACAGTGTGTGTCTATCCAGAACTTTTTCTCCCTTTGTGTTGTTATCTATAAATCACAGCAGCCTCTTCTTTTGTCTGCCGCTCCTTTCAGAGAAATGATGATCTATGCATCTTCCGAAAAGCCACAAGATGACCTGCCATACGAGGAGATGAGTGAGGTGTGTGCTGATGCTGCACCGCACACATACACACACGCACACAATAAAACAAAGATCTCTCTGTGGCGCTTCGTTGTAGCATTCACTTGTGTGTCAATCAGGGTGAGAAGATCATCTTTGAGTACTTCTCGGACCCTGACTTCATTGACCAGTTGATAGAGTTTCTGTCTCTGGAGGAGCGGAAAGGGAAGGACAGCTTCAACCCGCGCCGCTTCTGTCTCTTCAAGGTGCAAATTTGACCTCTCATCCACTGACAATGTGACAAATACAGAGCAAAAACACAAAATCTTACCAGGTTAGGTTTTCTAGTTCAGGACTGGAACTAACAATTACCTTACTTATATAAATCTATTTATTATTTTGACAATTAAGTGATTAATCAGATAAAAAAAATGGCTACATTCTGCAGATTTATCTTTTAACTACATAAGCCTTTTTATACATTATTTGAAATACAGTAGAACATGTTATCAAACGGACCTTATACGGACACTTTATTCATCAATATGGTCGTTTTGGGTGCGAGTCCCTGACATTTGTCAAATTAAGTGCCAAAAATAACAATAACAGCGTTCCTTTTGTGAATTTAAACCACGCAACGCAAAACTTATGCCACTTCGAGAGCGTTTGGTAGAACATATTTACAGACACAGATGTTTTATCTATATATTGTAAAGTTTTGGCTTTAATTTTTCCTCCATAAATTTAGTTTTTTCAGCAGTTTTGTCTTTTTTTTTAACAATTAATTGATTACTAAATTAGTTATTTCAATAATCCATTAATTACAATTAATTAATGACTTCAGCCCTAGTCTAGTTTCTAGAGCAAATATCTTAGGACACATGAAATAAGACCAAAACTGACTTACAAGACAAAAGATCTTTTTTAATTTAATAAGTTGTTATTCAAAAGTACTAGTTCCAAAGGCTGATTTGTTGACTTTAAACAAACTTCAAATTTCTTGCAGAACTTAGTTTTGTCTTTTTTCAAATGTACTGAAAAACTACCAAAAATACTTGGGTAAGATTTTGTGTTTTTGCCATGTATTTAACGGGGAGGCGCTGCAGCACGGCGCCTCAGGTCAAGCTCCACCAAGGCTGCAATTACTGTCTTTGTCTGCTGTAATTTGTTTTTTTTTCCGCCTAATTAGAAAAAAAAAAAAAAAAGACAAAAAAAAAACTTCCTACTTACCAGTCAAACCCAAATGCTTACGTTTGATTGGCAGGGGCTGTTCCGTAACTATGGCAACGCGTTCTTGCCAGTGTTGTGGCCTCATCTGGAGCAACTCGCCAGCAACCCCCATGAGAGCTCCCAGCGCTGCTTGTGTGAGATTACGGCCGGACTAATCAGAGGCAGCAAACACTGGAGCTTCAGCAAGGTGGGCAGCAGAAGTCCCCTCCGCACAGCTTCTCTGTAGCAAAAAAAACATCCTGTCAATATCAGTAAAAACTTTCATTACTCTGTCTGCGTGTGTCTGTGTTAGGTGGACAGGTTATGGCAGCTACTTTGCCCTTTGATCAGGACAGCGCTGAACAACATCACTGTGGAAACCTACACAGACTGGGGCACATGCATCGCCACAGCCTGTGTGAGTCACTCGGCTGCACTTCAGAGAAATTGATTTTTATGTAGTTATTTTCAGCATGAATTGAAAAGATCAGATTTGGTATGAATCAAAGGTTAATTTTCAGCAGTTCTGGCAGCCTTGCTCTTGTGATTATTGTTACAGTTGTTCCCCATTTGGCAAAATGTCTCAATGTTTCTGCGGTGGAAGATTTGTTTATTCTCTCAATAAATCACACAAATTACAATGTCGCTGAAAAGTTAATTGATTTAAGCATTCATCACACACAGAACGATTTATTTCAACTATCTATCCAAAAGTTCATTTTGGTTATTTGTGACTTTCTGTTAATATACACCAAAACCCACCAATAAATAATAATGGTCTGCAGCTTCATGGAAAAAAAAACTTCTGACTTGACATATTTCTAGCAGGCAGTCATTTACACTAAGGCTAGAAAATCATGCAGTTGCAAAATTATTGGCAAATATTATATAATGATGTCAGTTGTTTTCCTCACTGCGGTTTTTCTGTTGCTTATATCCATGATTTGTTCTTTCGGTCACTGACCGAAGCTTGTGACCACAGATGAGTGTGGGAACGTAGATTTGGCTTTTGGCTCAGCTCAGAAACAAAAGCTTCTGCAAAGCAAAAAGAGAGAGCAAACCAAAATGCATAGATTACTAAACACAAGACACGAGAAACTAAAGACAAAGAAAGAAACTGAGAAAGGCAATCCTTATACAAGAATAAAGTAACAGAGAAAATTAATTGAATGTGGCAAGATGTGAATGATAATGAAAACCCAAACATGATCAGCAGAAAAATTACTATTGATCATGAGAAAAAGAACTCACAACGTATTGAGTTTATGTAATGTACCCTTCAAGGATATTTCAGACTTTTTCTTCCACTCAATTCTCCACTAATATTCTGATATATGTCATAAGGATTAAAATGGAAGACACCAAACCTGACACCATTAATTAGGCTGACATATCAATTATTAATAGAAAATAATTTCATGTTTTCAATTAAAAGAAATGCTTGAAATATGTCAATATGTGTGTAAGGAATCTGTCTAATATAGAAGCTTAATTTTTGGATTGAAGAAATTAACTTGTTGATAATATTTAGATCTATATTTTAGTACACCGTTCCAGATAACACTGATGCAACTTTGTTTTTCCTTGTGTGATAACCTGAAAATGAAAATATCCTCCTGTCTTATTTTATCTGTATAAATATATTTTCCTGATCTATTCTAGAAAATCTCACGTTGTTTGAATATATTAGGAACACCAAAAACCTCAGAAGGACTTGCAAACATTTCCACATTAATAATCCTGCTGACACAAAAAGCAGCTGAGTGCGTGACAATTATTCGGCTGCGTGAGATTGCAGGGACAAAAATAACACTCTTCTGGTGTGCGTGTGTGTGTGTGTGTTTGTCCAACAGGAGGGCAGAGACCCCAGGAAACTCCACTGGCTGTTTGAGCTGCTGATGGAGAGCCCCTTGAGCGGGGAGGGCGGCTCCTTCAGGGACGCCAGGTATGAGTAACTATGCGCACGCTGTGTGTTTGTGTCACCTACAATATTTCCTGGGATTCAGATTTCAGGCTGCAGTAGTAACCTGAGCTGACACATGCTGCCGCAGTATAACAAAACAGCCCCCTCCTCTTCCTCTTCTGTCTGTGTCAGTTTGCTGTATGTGCTTCAAGGAGGTCTCGCCCAGCAGCAGTGGAGGGTTTCTGAACTGCTGCACCGCCTGCTGGCTTACCTGGAGCCCAAACTCACCCAGGTGTATAAAAACGTCAGGGAGCGGATAGGAAGGTAATTACTCCATTAGATCCTCAAGCTTATATTTGGGTGTTTTCACGCCTGATAGTCTGGTAGACTCAACTCAACTGAGTAGCAAAATTGCAACATTTGTTAAATTTTCCTCAGATGTGGTTCGTTTTCACACTGAATTATGTGAAACAATCCAAACACTTTTTAAAACCTTCCTTACCCCTCACCTGTGGTGGCACTGCATCAAGAACCACTGAAGGAAACGACACAAAGACCTCTGAAGAAGACATGAGCGCAAATGACTTCTTCGGAAAATGTAAACAAAAATGGAGTAGCATCAGATTTTAGCACTTGTCGGATTTCACTTTTGTCCAGTAAAAGTCCATGAGCCATTTCTCCTGCTAGTCCTAGACTTGCATGTTTGCTTTGATTATACTTACCCAGAATGCCCTGCTTTTGGAGCTGTCCCCGTTCACATAATGCCAGGGATGTCCAAAGTGATTTGGGGGGCATTTTAGGCGGCTCACAGTTTGCTTTTTTTGTTCCACATCAGAGTTTGATTAGGCATTCTTACCTCCTCAAACAAACTGGACTTTTTCGGCAAACAAACTAGAGTTTGATTAAAGTGGACTAGACAGCGCTGATGTGAATGCATCCATAATCTCTTTCAATCGTCCATTTTAAAGCTCAGATTTATCTCAGCTGCCCACTTTGTTTTCTCTCCCGCTATATTACCTCTTCCTCTGCCTTCCCACCCTCTCTCCAGTGTGCTGACCTATATCTTCATGATAGACGTGGCGCTGCCCCACACCAGGCCCACCTCTTCCCCCCATGTGGCAGAATTCGTCACTCGGGTCCTGGAGCGGCTCAAGCCCCTCACGTCGGAGCCCGAGATCCACAACCACGTCCACGAGGAGAACACCCAGGAGACGGACGAGCGCACCCAGGCTGTCAAGCTGCTCAAAACGGGTCAGAATGCAAATGCGGGAATGAGACTCGGGGTACTGGGGGGGGGGGGAATATCTAAACGTGCCGCGACAGCTTGTTCTCTTGTTGAAACAGCGACAGACTGAATGACACAAGTTAAAAGCTTCTCATTGATTCACCTTTTTAAATTCATTTTTGAAAAGGTAGTAAGGTATCGATCGATGGCATATTCCAAGGGTGTGTGTTGAAGCATTTAAAAAACAATTTGGGGGGAAGGACACCGATTCATTTGTATGGAGGTTACCTTTAAGATATAATTTTACAGGTCGTACAGTTCAGTAATTGCTGCAGGATTTTGTTTTGTTATTGATTTCAGCTGTGAATAGTTTTAATTTTAGTCTGGAGAGCCTTCTGCTGCTTTCGACTGGATAAAACCGAAAGCATTTGATCTTACCTAGGCCTGTGCATAAAGGGTAGTTAACAGGTTGCACCGCTTTCTATAGTTTCTAGTGCAATTACCTTAGTAGACTTGAAATAAGCCAAAACTAACTTTGAAGTAACTTTTTAGCAAGATATAGAAGCTTGTTTTAAGTCAGTAATTCTTTGATTTCAATAAAAAAGCACTTGTTTCAATAGCAGATTATGCCATTTATGAGACATTTTTCTCATAAATCTAATAATCTAAGACTTATTTATTAAAATAAGCTCATATTTCTTGCTGAAAAGTTTGTTTTAAGATAGTTTTGTCTTGTTTCAAGCACATTAAGATAATTCCACTGAAAACAAGAACACAAATACTTGGTAATATTTTGTGTTTTACCTTAACATTTCCTATCTCAGCATGTTTTATGACAGAATAAGACTCTTCAATGTGTTTAGCTTCTAATTATATGCTAACACTGAACTTCCTGTTTTAGCAGCTTAACTTAACATTGAAAAACATATCCGTTTTCTGCAACCATATAGCTGTTTTTGTGCTTCCTCTGTTTTTAAACACATGTAAACATCTTTATTTGAAACAACTCAGTGATGTTGTAAATGGTCAACTTAGTCTTCTTTCCTCAGCAATAACTTGCACACCAAAGAGTGTGGCCATCAGCGCAACAAGGACAAATATTTTTGTGGTTTTTAACTTCTGAATGGCCAATTCTCCTTTTGTTAATCTCACTCAATTTTATTTGTCTGTTTTTTTATATATTGTATTAACAATTTAAATAAATCTACCAAGGAATCATTTAATTTCCCATGCTAATTTCAGGAAAATGCTAATCTTTCAAGTTCTTTACTCGCCATTGCACAAACAAAATATCTGCTTGTACAAGTCATTACTTACTAAATGAGATGAACTGGGGTTTTTTTTTTTACCAACAAATTAATGCAGCAAGACCACGGCTCAGAGTTTGCATGTCAAGTAATTTACCAGTGAAATCGCCTCTCTTGTGTTTGTTTGTTTGTGAGCATTTTTTCAGTGAATTTAAACGCACGTTTGTGTTTTACAGTGTTGAAGTGGTTGATGGCGAGCGCAGGGCGAACCTTCACCACTCCTGTTCAGCAGCAGCTACAGCTCCTGCCTGTGCTCTTCAAGGTAACAACACACACACACACACACACACACATTCTAACTCACAGGTCCCAGCACAGCATTATTACCCACTCAATCTTACTTGCCCATTAAACACAATTTCTCTCTTCATTTACTGAAAATGGCGCGTTGCTGTGTGTCTTCCTGCCTCTCTGTCTCACTCTTGTGTTTGTCTCCCCCCGCAGATTGCCCCAGTAGAGATTGATGAGAGCTATGATGAGATGAAGCAGGATGCGCGCACGTGTCTCTCTCTCATGTCCCAGGGCCTGCTCTATCCGGAGCACATCCCTCTGGTTTTGGCAGCACTGGAGGAGGTACGCACACACAGCGGGATGCTCATAACGCATGCTGCCCTATGGACCTGCTGTCAATGTTTCAATCCTAATGCTGCCCAAGATGCCGGGTTGGAGAAAGAACAACCTGGAGTCATTGTAAAAAAGAGAAGAAAAAGTAAAGGTGTTTTAACTTTAAAGGGTTTCTAAAAGTTCAGGGCTGCTCTTCATCAAATCTGACTGAACTTGAGGTGTTTTAAAGAGAACAGGGTAAAGTTTTCTCTCTTTAGCAGCTCCAGATACAGACCAAGACATATGCAAATGTAATTGAAACAAAAAGTGGCCTTATAAAGAATTAACACTTCTGATTTCAATTTAGGAATATTTGAAATCTTTATTTTCCTTCTACTTCACAATTATGTGCTACTCTGTTGTTCATTCACATAAAATCCTTTTTTATCATAATTTATCACAATAGTACCTCAAAATATTCTGTCCACATCGCCCACCCCAAATTTGCAGCTCTCTCCATCATCCTGTTCCAGCATTAAAATTAAATCACATTCTGAACTTTGAGTTGAACACCGCAAAACTCCTGTTTCATATTTTCTCTCAGGACTTGGTTTTTACTTTTCTTTCTGTGTATCCTAATTTCAAAGATGCAAACTGGTTTTAAATTGGCTTTCATAAATATCAACACATAGCGTGCTGTTGAGCCTGGATTGCAGCATTTAGATGAACCTGCAGTGAGGATTATGCATCTCTTTTGAATGCGTTCCACCTGTGGATAATCTTTCTCACAGTTGAATAATGAGCTCATAAATGTTTGGCAGTGATCCCAAAACCCTGATGGATATTTGCGTCAGATGTCATTCCTCCCTAGCAATAGCCAACACAATCTCTCCAGAACAATATTTTTATAAAGGGGCTCATATTCCTGATGATCAGCTAATTAATGTGTTTTATGACCAACAGACGTCTCTGTTTGTCAAACACCGACAAGGTGTAATATGTAAGTTGATGTTAATCTGAGGTTGGGTTTACCTAATTTTTAAACTTGATAAAGAATGATGTTTTAAATTACATCCGGATATTACAGATGCTCTTGACATTTCCTTTATACTAAGCTAAACTGTGAACAAATTGAGATCTCCGGTGGTATTGTTTGGTCTTTTAAGGCTTTTTAACATGT
The DNA here is from genome assembly GCF_019740435.1 of Gambusia affinis. Lineage (NCBI taxonomy): Eukaryota > Metazoa > Chordata > Actinopteri > Cyprinodontiformes > Poeciliidae > Gambusia > Gambusia affinis. Next base: position 14,795,435 of record NC_057887.1, read on the forward strand.
GCATATAAAAAAATACAACTTCACTTGGCAATATCTCTTGGGTAAGAAAGACTAAAGTGATCCAGAGATAAAATGACGAGGGGACCAGGAGTTTCCTTCACATCCTTTTACTGTGCCGAAGTTGTTCCTTTTCTGTCTCCTCCTCTGTGTTTAGATGGCGGCCAGCAGATCGTGGCACGCTCGCTTCTCAGTGCTGACCTACCTCCAGATCACAGTCTTCTACAATCTGTTCACTCTGCTCAGTGTGCCCGCTGAGGTTCTGCGCATCCGAAAGCTGGTGATGCAGCTGCTCCTGGATGAACAGCTTGAGGTAATATGCTTAAAAATATAATAATAATAAAAATTTAAAAAAAACTGGACAGGAAGCGCAGGTTTGATGCTGCCATTTCTCATAAAGCCTAACTGACAGAGGATTATAAGAGGCCACTTATCCCTTCTCATTCCTGTCTGTTCATGATTGTTGCTTAAAAATAACATCACTTCTCACTGCAACTACAGAGAAGTTAATGGAGCTGCTTTGCATGCTTTTGGACTTATGTGTTATGTCTAAAGAACACACCCTTTCTTCTCACCGGGGAGAAATATTTCTGGGGGCCATTTGTGGCCCTTTTGATGATTTTATGAACAATTCTGCAATGGAGCAAATCTAGCTGGTTGATACTCTAAGCATTAATAATCAAAACAAGCAAAAATAAATGCTTAAAATATATCCTTGAGTGAGTAACAAATGCATAACATTGGAGCTTCCCCTTTTGAAACAAAATAGTAGCATAAATTAGCTTTTTTGTACTTTAATTTACTGAGATACACCTTCGATTTTAACTGTTAATCTTTCAGTCATTTCTGTGCACCGTCTGCTAAAACGTCAATAGTTTCTCTTTATTTGTCTCACTGGCCTTACAGTAAAACCTCTAAACTGATTTCTGATCCAGATTCACAGCGCAGGTAAAAAAAAAAAAAAAGAAAAAGAAAAATCAATGGCTGCATCTGAATTACAGTTACTGTTTATGATATTTAGCAGAGTTGATGAATGATTTGAAACTGTTCTCCTTTTGCTCAGTGCTGTTTCCTAATTGATGCGCGGAGGATTAGTGATTCCCTCTTTTATTTCCTCTCTGCTCCCCCTTATTTGTCCCTCTAATTTACTGCTTTGGATTTTTTAACGGTCTGGTATTCTTTGTTGCTCCTCTTCCCATTTTTCTCTGTCTTCCCTGAAGGTGAGGGACATGGCCTGCACCACCCTCAGTGGTTTACTGCAGTGCCAGTTCTTCCCCCTGGACTCCTGTCTGGAGACACAGCTCCAGACGCTGAGTCAGACTTCCCTCCCCAAGGCCAAAGGAGAGCTGGCCTCCATGGGTACACACATAAAACACACACACAATTACACAGCGAGGCAATCACAGTATTACTTGCCCTGTTACCCTTTCTTCTCACAGGGGAATTGTGAGCCTTGAAATTCTAAAGCCTGTTTTAACTCTGTGTGTGTGTGTGTGTGTGTGCAGACTTGGTGCGGCGCCACGCCGGAGTGCTCGGTCTGAGCGCGTGCATCCTGTCGAGCCCCTACGACGTCCCGCAGTGGATGCCGCAGATCCTGATGGAGCTGAGCGACCATCTCAACGACCCGCAGCCCATAGAGGTACGCACGCACACGCGCGCGCGCCTGCGGCCAAACGACGCGCTCAAACCAGCGCGAGCTGAAAGAATACAATTTCATTCTCCAATTGAGGAGAAAATTATGTCTTTGGCCTTTCTTCAAGCATGAAGCAGACGTACATTGTAATCCGCAGAGCAGACAGTGCGCTGGTGAGGATAATTTAGGGCTTCTTTTGTCGCAAAGTGGGGGAGATGACGAGGAATAGGCAATAAACGCATCTGGGAGTATATATTCATATGTAAAACAACTAACCATTCTATTACACACGATAGTTGGAGTAAAGTCCATAGAAAATGACACTTATTTGAAAAGGGAGCCAAAGGTTTATAGGTGCATCCTTTTTTTTTTCTCTTTTTTTTTCAAAAATTTAATCTGGAATTCAAATATGTTTCATTGGAGATTTGAATCAAATGTAACATTACATGAGACTTCCAAATATTCCTAATTATAAAACAAATGAGAAAATGTTGACCTTTTATGTCCTGTTTCCAGACTTCTTACATGGATTTGAAAATGCAATGGCATTAAATACCATGAAATACAACTTAATGTCAAGTTTATGCCATATATTATGTTTGTACAATATACTGTCACGTCATAATGTGAAAGTGTTTGGAGATTTATTTTACTCCATGACAGCAATACACTTTGGTTGGTTAACAAGTTAAATATTTAGTTTGAATAAATATTTTCTTCAACTATTACTGCAACCATTGTATCGTTGCACAAATATTCAAAATTGTTCCAAATATCGAATTCATAATCACAGAAAAACAGTACATACACCTACAGAATGATCATAGATTGACGTGAACTGAACAGATTTCTCTGTGGGCTTCGCAGAGACTCTGAGCGATCACCATCAGGCTAAGAGCCTGAGCTGTGAGCACCAGAAATGAAAACAATCACTCTTTCTTTCACTGTAGAATTGGAAATGATAGCCTGTGTGGCCTGAGGAGGAAATGAAAGGGTAAAAACGTCTCACATTAGGGATCATGTAACGTTACCCACCAGTGTTTTTTTCAGGTCTACAGTTGATGTTTTGTCACAGAAACTGCTGCTAAGCATGAATTGATCTTAATTTGCTTCCTGGTTTACCACTCTACTTCAGTTGCAGCTTTTTAAGGTTGTTTCTGTCCTTTAGCAGTAATTATTCTACCTCGAAATGAATGCATTGAAATGAGAGGTAAAAGTGGAACATACGTTAGATTTTCTGAGCAAAATCCTCTGACACATTGATTTAAAATGCATCTACAGAATGATTTTAAAAAGCAGAGTAATAAATAAATCTTTGAGTTTGGGTTCCTCCTTTCCTTAAGAGCTCGGAGGGCAATAGTGTAAAACAAACATGCTCCATGTTTAAATGATGAGAACATCTCTGAGTTTCACTGATCCACGGCTTAATGCCACGTTTTGAGCTCTTGTTGAATCAGATGACTTTTCACTCAGAACTTGTTGTCCTCTAAATAATTGCTGCCCTGCATTTTTTTAAAGTTCTATCTGGCATTTTAGCATAAATAAATGATTGTTGCCTCATTAGATTTTTATCAGTGTAAACACGTAGGACGATCGCTGCTCAAACTCGACCGCTGCTGTTGGATTCAACTCTGCATATTTTAAATCGCTTCAGCTCAAACTTTGTTTTTGCACTCGGAAGAGAAATTTTACGCTGACTTGATGGTCGTTTTATGTTTGCTTAACTCCAGAATCAGGCCTAAGTGTAGGTTTTATTTTGAAAATAATTGGAGCCGTTTACAAGGTGTAGAAATGTGCTTGTAAAATAGCTGCTATCAATATTGCATTTTATTGGAGGATTTTACCACAAAGTCGAATGGAAAGCTGCTCCATTTGGGTGGATTTTCTGTTGAACATCAAAGATTTTATGTTTCTACCTTCCCAGAACAGTTGATGTTTTTACAAAATTATTCACACACCTTGCACTTTTCCCCATTTTGTTGTGTGTCTGTGTTAAAGCCACAGACAGTTGTTTGTCTCCTCATTTAAATGTTACATCACCTTTATTTATAATTTTTGTACACATCTACAGTTGGAAATGTGTCATTTTTAATAAACAGAACCACCGTTGTTAGTTTTATTTTTAGGTATTATTAAAAAGGAAAACACAAAAGTTCTCCAAAAAGAGGAAGAATTTTTTTCTGTTACTGAAAAACAGATTAAATCTGCATTTGTTGTTTTACCTATATTGAAAAATATTAGTTGGTTCTGTATCAATTTTAGCCAAAGTTATGAAGAGCCATTCTGGCAAAGCTGCAGGTTGTGCAGATCTGAGAAGTAGATAATAAGAAACAAACCTGAAAATCATGCTGCACATTTCTATTGAACTCCATGAAGACAGTCTAATCTTTATTCGAAAAATAAAGACATAAATCCTTGTTCTTCCACTTTGCAGCTAAGCACTATTTTGTATTTTCAATAAAACATGATCAAGTTTGGCGTTACATTGTGACAAAATTTAAAATGTCAAGGGGAGTGAATGCATTTAGGTTGAGACAAATTGAAATTACAAAAAACATCCAGCTTGCAGCTTTGCACAAACATCATTAATAGCGGATGATTTATGCTGGCTCGGAAGCAACATATGCTGACATTTTTCAGTAAAGGTCTTGTTTATTTCAGGACAGCAATACCAAGCTACATCCTGCAACCACCGCAGGAGCAGCAGCAACAGGTCTGCAGTAAAAGGTGCTAAATTTGCTCACCAAAGAGCCTGTAGTAAAAAGCAGGATTAGTGGCTCAGTGAGGAAACTTTTAGGGTCATCTGTGGGATTTTGTGCCACAAATCTGATTCACTTCTGACTCAAGATAATAATAATAAAAAATGAAAAAAAAATCACTGGAAGGGAAGAACAGTCTACCATTCAGTTTCTTGGGAAAAACGTAAAATAAAAACATTAGTACAGCTGTTCTGTACTTTGAGATTAAAACAGCAGTAGCCAAAAAAAAAACCAAAAAGACACTGATTAATCAAGAAATAAATGTTACTAACTTTTAAATATTGATGTAAATCAACCCAAAACAAATCCATCCATAGTTTATATCTGCCTTTGTCTTTGCACTAATACTTTTAAATTATGTGTAAATCCTTCCCTTCTGCCTTCATCTATGTTATGTCTAATTATTTGTAAAAAAATTTGTTTGCAGCATAATTTGAAAACACTTCCAGCAGGTTATTTTAATATCAGTTTTACTAGAGAAGTTGTTTGGGGGTTTTTTTTGTCACATTTTCCATGAGATTTTTAAGCCATTTTTACACGTCAACAAGCAGGTCCTGTCCAACTCCAGTTAAATATCAAATCTAAGGATGTTGGATTGTCAAAAATGGATGCAGAACCGTCATATTTCATCAGTAGTCTCGGGTTATGATGCCCTCTAACTGCCAGCAGGTTGCATGAATTCATAATATTTTTATCCTTTTGCTTCACAGATGACGGTGAAGAAGACCCTGTCAGAGTTCAGACGCACTCACCACGACAACTGGCAGGAGCATCGGCAGTGCTTCACCGACGACCAGCTTCTGGTGCTCACCAACCTGCTGGTGTCACCCTGTTACTACGCCTAGACGTCCGCCTGCCGGCCCCTTCCACAGAAAAATAATCCCACCTTTAAGTACTGCTGGGGGCTTCTGTCTGCGCCGATAAAGACTCATCATTCCGGGGAGGAGATCTCTGTCTGGACCCTCATGTGCCGCTGCTGGCCTTTAGGCGGAAAGCAGCTGGGGACAGAGAGGTTTTCAGTTAGGATGCTGCTCAGTGGGGTTTGTTTTGCACGCCGAGGCGGCCATGGCGATTAGAAAGGTGCGTTTTCAGGCTCCTGCAGCTCTGATCTACACAGAGACTCCAAATCTCCTCCTTCTTTATCGCACCGTCACCTTGAAGGAGGTTTAGGGTAAAATTCTCTATTTAAATACAATCATGTGACAAAACTGGGACATCCTGTGAAATATTAAGTTAATTATTAAGAAAAGTTAACATATTGATGTCTACTTTTGTATTTATTTCAAGAAAATAAATTGATTTAACTGCAATTAACTGAGAAATAAAAATGAACCTTCCTAAAAAGACAAAAAGTGCCGTTTAGCTAAAGAAAAAGTTAGGACGCCCAAACCCTGGTAGCTGGTGTTGCCTTCTGTGAATGAAATAACTCAATAACATCAATAGCCTAAACTCTAAACATCTAAACTCCTCATTATCAGCTCTGAGGTGTTTGAGGGTTTCCTCCATGTTCCGGTTACTCCAAAGCATCCCATTGAGATCCAGATGTTTGCTTTGACACGGCCTATAATGGATGTATTGGTATGTTTGGGCTCAAGTTTTCTGTAAGCCCCTTCTCACAGATGAGTTTTCATTTTGGATTCTGTCATGGTGAAAATGGGAAGGTTTTGCTGCAGCAACACACTCCTAAATCATGACACTACCACTTCTAGGCTTCTGTTAGTTTGCCAAAAATGTTCAAAATAACTCAGTTTTAGACTCCAAGGTCCAGGGCTTTTGCCTCTCTGAAAAACTGGCCTTTTTGTTTTTTTTTCTTGGTCATGTCATTCTAACTTAAATCAGTAGGATTCTTTAAGTTAACTTGATGTTTCAACAAGGTGCACCTCCTTTAAAGTATTGAGTAATTAATCTCTCATCATCATGTGCAACTGATTTAATGTATATATTTCCAGTGTGAATGCATGTGGGGGTATAGAATAAATGCTGCCTTCTAAACTTTTAACTCTACACACTAAATTTTTGGTATATATATATTTTACGTTAAATTCACCTTCAAAAACTCACCTGCAAAAACTCGCCTGCAAATGTGGACTGTCTGGTCATCGAGAGTCCAGCGGCCCATCAAATTACGCTTCTCTGATCCCTAGTCCAACAGTTAGCTTGTTCAGCGTAGCTAACGGCTAGAGACGCACCTCAGACCATGCCAGGCACACTGGTGTCACGTGATCAAAAGACCGTAATTGATTGGCTAAAAGCCCTCGACTCTGTCTAGTCCAGTGTTTCCCAACCCTGGTCCTCAAGGCACACTGCCCTGCATATTTTAGGTATTTCCTTGCTTCAGTGCAGCTGATTTCAATTGATGACTGATTAACAGGTTGAATCAGGCACATTAAAGCAGGGAAACCTCTAAAACATGTAGGACAGTGTGCCTTGAGGACCAGGGTTGGGAAACACTGGTCTAGTCGAGGGCTGACTGACCCCAAAGTCTTTTGATCAGGGGTGTCAAGCTCCAGTCCTCAAGGGCCGCAGTCCTGCAGTTTTTAGATGTGCCACAGGTACAAAACACTGGAATGAAATGGCTTAATTACCTCCTCCTTGTGTAGATCAGTTCTCCAAAGCCTTGCTAATGACCTAATTATTCTATTCAGGTGTGGTGCAGCGGAGGCACATCTAAAAGTTGCAGGACAGCGGCCCTCGAGGACTGGAGTTTGACACCCCTGCTTTTGATGATTTTGGGTAATCAAAAGACCATCACATTTACAGACGAGTTTTGAAAGTGATTTTAATTTTTTTTGGTGAATTTAAGGAAAATACATAAAAAAAATCATGTACATCAAAAATGGTGCATAATTGCACGTGATAGAGAAGAAAAAAAACTGAACATTATAAATTCAGTGTCTAAAAATACAATCTGATTCTAATGAAACTATATCTTTTGGTATGAAGGTGTCCTAATTTATTCCTCTCCAGAATTTAGGATTTTTCGAAACATTTCAAAAAGGATTTTTCTAGTGATTGCTTTTCTAGACATTTTCAGTATATTTTTAAGTTATAATAAGTTATATAATACTACAGCACGCTGTTGTATTATAACACTAGGTACCAGGTACCAGGTATCAAGCACGTTCAGTAGCTGTACATCATATTCTGCAAGGTGCTCAAAGACGCTTTTCTTCTTCCTGCATGGGTAGCTTTTAGTTCTGTGCCAAAAGAAAAATGTAACTTTGTACAGACATCGCTGCATCCAATAAACACCGATAACTGGTTTTAGCTGTCTGTGTGTGTGTCTAAAGAGGAAAAGAGGATCGCATATAGAGCTGTCAGTCGCTTGTTCTGAGTATTGATTTCTTTCTGACGTATCGCTGCTGGGTTTGATGTGTCTTTGAGATACGGTGGCAGGAGGAGAAGAGGCTAATGGCTGATGCTGGCGCTCTGGTAGATGAAGATAGTGAGGAGAGGTGAGTGTGAGTACAAGATAAATGCACTGAAATTCAGTGCTTAATAGAAGTTTGCATACAATAATCTTGGGTATAGATTTATATATTTTGAGTTTTTGGTGATTTGAACAGGTTTTTTTTTTCTTTCTGGATAAAATTATAATACGGCATGCAAACAAAGTTGGATCTTCTCAAACCTAGACAGAGTCACTCTTTCATATGTCCAGATTTATTTATATAAATATATATTCCTACTAATATTTGAATAAGATAAGTCAGCTTTACAGCTGGATTTCATAACAGGGGTAAAACAGCTGAAGGATCAAATCAAATAACTGGATGACTGAAATTTGGAAACTACTGGTACAAAACAAATCAAGGTTAAGCTTTTGGAATGCCAAGACTTCAACTAAAAATGTATGAAAGACTCTTTTAATTAGCTCTACCAGAAATCATAACAAGAGTGGTCAAAGATTCAGACAGAAATAATTTACGTGGTTTGGCTGTGGCTTGTTATAATCCATTAAACCAGATATTAGTGGTGGGGTCTATGTGTATTTTTGAGCGTTTATTATTTTGACATTTACCATTTTGCCAATATTTACATTACAATTACATTTATTGGACAGCTGTTATTAGAATCCACAATAAATTTCAATTTGTGGACCCATATCGTATTTCAAGTCTCTGCAATCAGGTTCTACACAGTATTATCCTTCCCTGGTAAACAAAAAGTTCCCATTAATCATTAAGAGACCCAAAATTTGACATTGAAGCAGAAGATAAGTGTGTGGGAACTTCTGCATGTGGCTTTCGAGTTGTAGCCATTTTGTTTTTTATTATATCTCACAGAGATTTTTAGAAATTAAGCAAAGGTTTTTCCACTCTCCTTTGATCCAGCGCCTTATAGAGCACATTCATTATAGAGAAAATCAGCTCTATAATGAATTGGAATATAGGGAAATTAATATGGAGACAATGGTAAGAAGAATGGATTTATGCATAAAATACCAAATAAAATGCACCATTATTAGAACGGAAGTATATTTGTAAACGCATGTGATTGAGTGCATAAAAACAAGGCTGAGTGAAGTCTGTCTGGGAGTGAAAGACCACCCTCGCCCTCCTGCACTGAAAGCCTGCAATTTGTCACAGCGGTGCTTTGAGCTGAGCACTAACATTAGCATGTTAACATAGCAATCTTCCCATGCTGAAGTTTACTTTGTAAATATTAACAGTGTTCACCCATCAGGATATGCAGCTGTGCTGATTAGAGCTTACTGTAACACACAACTCCAACAGGAGGGATTTGATTTTACACCAAAAACAAAATCACTTCAGATGGAAATGTTTCATTTTGAAGAGTTTAACTTGCAATTCTAGAACATTTTACATAGAAAGGGATCAAGTAACAACAATGAGCGATACTTAACATTAAAGACATAATCAATAAAAGCCAATTCTTACTTTCTTTGCTTTTATTAAGAACATACCTTGTGAGTCATGAGTTGGTAATGTCTTGTAAACATGCATCAAAATCCATTATTACTTGTAAAATGTGTTTTCAGTTCTAAATTAAAATTGAAAAATTTAATTTCACCATAATACAATCCTTTTAAGATGAACATTTGTTTCAAAAACAAAACCTGATTCATCTCCTACATCTCAGCCCCATCGACATTTGACAAAAGTGGTCTTCCCAATAAATACCTGCTACAACACGTTTTATTTAATCTTGACATTCTATGGCTGGTGTTTGTTGGCGCTTTTGTAGCCGTTCCCGCACTATTGCTTCAAGGGAAAACAGATGTCTGTCTGGGTCCTCGGGCATGATAGTCCTGACTGCCTCAGCCAGCTGGAACAGGTACTCCGTGTTTTTCCCACTCGGACCGGTGGAGTTCAGGATCTGGTTGGCTATGTCCTCCAAGGGCGCGGGTCCGAGGTAGTTGGGGTTGTCGTCGTTGCCGATGTAGAGCAACGTCGGGCTCGGTGAGTGGTTGGACTCGGGACGGGGGTAGAAGGTTACCGTGATGACCTGGTAGCCCCCTTTTTCGCGATAGTCGAGGTAGCGTTTGACTTCCTGCTCCTGCCCCGTCGGCAGCTTGTAGGCCACGCCCCAAACGCACCCCTGGAGAGAAAGTGAGACAGAAGAGACACAGGTGTGTTTGACTTGTGCTGGTAGAAAACATCTGCTTCGTGGAAAAGTCAAAGCATCTCGACTTGATGCTCATTTAACTAATTGAAATAATAAAAATAAAAAAAAACTGTTCTCCTTGATGTAGTTCATCTACTTTTACTAATAATAACCTGACAATGTGAGACATTCTTTCAAACATGTAGAACTGCTTATCGCTCACCTCAGGATCCTCTACCAGAGTAACAACACGACCAGGCTGGAAAGAGAACACAGTGAGGGAATCAGATGAACTGGGATGTCATCATTAATTAGAGAATAAAGCAATATTAATATATATGAGTTCTGTACCTTGATGCCAGTAATTTACTCATTTCTACTCAAAGTGGACTGCAGGCATAATTAACTAATTATATTCTAACAGAACCCCACTAAAAATATTTGTAACCCCTAAACAAACCTGATATATTGCTATTAAGTAAACATAATAACTGTATTGGATATTTTTCCGAAGTTGACTTTTTATTACAATGTGTTTCTATTTGCAATAACATAACTGTCAAACAAGAAGTAAGGAAACAAATAAGACATAAATAACATAGATTTAATTTCTTTAGTTTAAGCTTTAAGAATTGACTTTTGCAGTGAAATTCAACCAACTCCATTTATTGTGGCCATTTATGCTACATTTTTTGTAGTTTGTAATTTCTACCAATTTAGTTTTGTTCTTTGGGTAGTTAGAATATATTTAAGTTAATTTAGAATCAAAATTTGTAATTAATTTTTAGATTTGGAATTGTTTAGGTTAGACCCTCCCATTAATTTGACTAATTAAGAACACACCAGGTGCTTGGTGGTGGATTGTTTGGCAAATGTCTGGTGTGGACGGGAGATTTTGTAAAAAGATTTTTTGACCACTTTTTTTATAACTTCAAACATTAAATTGAGATTATTTTTCGTTTCAACTAACTTACAAGATGTTTTTAGTAGTTATTTTGTCTCTACTTTTACAATAAATAAATCAATTTGGAAGTGCGTACATATCCAAAGCCTACCTGTTACCACCCACGGCCTTTATTGGAAATTTTGGGCTTTTGGAACAGAACGCCACGACCCCATTTAAAGAATTTGAAATCTAGATTTCAAATATATTTGTTTTGAGCCAAACATAATCTTATCAAGAAGTTTGTATCATAGTGTTCATGTGCAATTAATTACATAATGCATCATTCCTTGTCTCTCCTTACTTTCATAACTATTTTCTCTTTGACATACTCTTTAATGCTATTTAGGTTTCAGTTCAACAAAACATTGATTTTCGTTTGCATGGTGTTTGTAGTGCAAATTTAAATGACTCAATATGAGTGCAGAGTCTTCATAAGGCAGCTGGAGGTTCAGATAACGACACTGACCCTGAGAGTGTGATAAAAGAAGCAAGTCGTCATGATCTGGCATCAGTCAGTGTCAGATAAAGATAAATAAGCTGCTTATGTAAAATATAGACATGACAAAGCTTTGACATGAGCGGCTAGTTTTCTGTTCTATTGATAAATACAAATTGTCTAATTTACAGAGAGACACATCTTATTAAGGTGGAAAGCTTAATAAACTGATGAAAGGTGGTACAAAGGTAGATTAGCCCTTGAGAGGAGCTAGCTTTAGCTAAATGTGAACTCCCTCAAACTTTAGCTGCTTTTTGTTTTCACATGAAATATCGTTAAAGAGTATCAGAGAGCACCCACCTTTCCCGGTACTCCACGGTGATCGGTGCTTCCCTGCCAGAACCGGCGGCTGAAGCCCTTTATATAACCGACTCTCTTCTCCTCGTACGGGAAGTCCACTTTCCAAATCAGGGAGCCGTAACCGAAGACCCACATAATGGCACGGTAAGCCAATGGTCCGTTTACGACAGCGGCTGGACGGACTGGTACCGGTTTATTAAGTCATCTACAGATTACAATGATGGTCATCCCTTTATAAAAACCGGCATGTTTACCTGTTACTGCTGTTCAACTACCGGTATCACCGGCTGGGCTGTCACCCTGGGAACAAACTATCAAATCACCCAGATTGCGTAACTTTTTGTACTTCCGTTTACTACCTTTCTCTGTAAAACTCAGAGCTCAAGATTTTGCAAATATCTGGATTAATATTTAAGATAACATTTACATACTAATATATACTAAATTTTGTCCCCAAAAATTACAGGTTTAATGTTTACTTAGTAAACGTTAAACCTTCCAGTGAGGCGCTTGGGTTTTATTTTGAAAGGTGAGTCTTTATCCCGGATATCTTTAGTCGTTTCAACTAAGAACATACTGTTTAACCCAGGGGTCTCAGACTCGCGGCCCGCGGGCCAACTGCGGCCCTCGGGACGATAGTTTGTGGCCCCCACCTTAATATGAAAGTTTAATGTTAGTGTGGCCCGCGAGCAGTGATGTCAGTAACGCGTTAATTTGTAACGCGTTACTGACGTCGGACCACTTTTTTCAGTAACGAGTAATCTAACGCGTTGCTATTTCAAATCCAGTAGTCAGACTACAGTTACTTATCAAAATCATTTTTGCGTTACTATCTTCTTTTGTTATTTAATCGTATTTCCTCTACTCGTCTTGTCGAGTGACCGACGTCTCTATGCGACAGAAATGTAAACAATGGAGGGAGATGCGCATTTTGTTGGTGGAAAAACTGGAACTATTTTGAGATTCTGCCGCCAAGTCCGATTATTATAAGCGGCTTTGGGCTTCATTTTTTAAAGTCGCTTGCCGATTTAATGAGTGGCGGGTTGCGCTTTTTGGGCTCGTTTTTGAACGTGAAGTTGCTCATTTGGGCTTGGAAATAAGCAGAGACTCATAATAAATCCCAGAATTTGTCCGTCATTAAGGTAGTTTTAGTCAGTCTCTCCCTGTTCATCATTTCTCAGATGATCCGTCCCGCTGTGTCTTTGTTAATGTCAAGTTAATGTATTACCTCTGAATGACGTCGAGCTTCACGTTGCGCTCCAGAAAACTACAAACATCGAGACTAATTTAAACAACGCAATAAACGTGAAAACAGCCACGAATGAACGTGTCCGTAGTTTCCAATAATTATAATGGCAACTTAATTCTAATTATTAATACTAAGATAAGTGTCGCAAATCTGTGCAGCCATGTGAGCTGTGAGCTGCAGGAGGAGATCTGTGCGCAGTGACACCAAATGCAGGGCCGTAACGCAGAACCTGGAGGCCGGGGGGAGGGGTGGGGGGAGGGGGGCCTTTAAAATCCTTCTTAGAGTTTTCCAGACAACAGTGGACCACACAAACTACTCACGTTTTTTATTTTTCTACAATCTCCTCTTCAGTTGAACCTTATCAGTGGAGACACATTGTTGATGTTACCATTATAAAATAGCTGACAATTAAGAATTGGCAAAGCTCAATGTGATTTTCACAGGAGGCAGAGCGTTGTTGTCAGCACCTGCTGAAAGTAACTAAAAAGTTACTTTTAGTGTAACTTAGTTACTTTCCAAATCAAGTAGTCAGTAATATAACTAAGTTACTTTTTCAAGGAGTAATCAGTAGTCCGATTAAAGTTACTTTTTCAAAGTAACTATACCAACACTGCCCGCGAGTTTGATATGATTGGCACTTTTCAGTGTTGTGTGCGGAGCTGAACTAACTTACCAATCACAGTGCTTCAAATGGAGCTCATTGACCCGCAGTGCCACTCTGAACTCAAAGCCAAGTTCAGGGAGGTGAGTGGAAAAGCAGACAAGCTTGGGCAATTTTTGAGAGAATTTGCCACCCAGCTTCCCTGAGCTTTCCCGAATGTTCAAGCGGACCATGTGTCTTTTTGGGAGCACATACTTGTGCGAAAAGCTCTTCTCTACCTTGAACTTCAATAAGTCCAAGTACAGGTCCAGACTTACTGACGAGCATCTTCAAGCTCTACTTAGGGTCTCAACTGCCTCCTCCCTTAAGCCAAATGTGGCTCGGCTATGCGAGAGGAAGCGCTGCCAGACCTCTAGCAGTAAGAAGTAGGCAGAAGAAACAGTTTATAAACTGTTATATTCATAACAGTTTATGTTCAATGTTCCATTCATGTTCAGAAAGTTAAAGGTTAAAGAACTGTTAATACAGCCATTTGAATCTGAATTATAATAATTACATTTATCTAGTCTTCTATAGCTGCTGTGTTATTATTATATTTTATTTATTTATTACTGATTAATTTTTTTTCTTATGAATTGTTAATTTTTTATTTTTTCATCTTATTTTGTGTTTAAAAAATAAAAATAAAGACATTTGATAACATTGGAATGTTTTTGTAAGAGCTTTTCTTGTGGAAAACCCGATGCGGCCCAGCCTCACCCAGACTCTACCTCCATCGGCCCCCAGGGAAATTGAGTTTGAGACCCCTGGTTTAACCAGCATCATAAAGTATGAATTGGCATAATAAGAAAAAACATGCACAGGAAAAAAACAAAACCTTCTAATAATCTAATAATTACCATTTGAAAGAATAGAACTGAAGAAATATCATATCCAAATTTGGACCTTTGGTTGAACATGCAACTATAAAACGAACAATATAATTAAAAGTGCATTGCCACTTCTGGTAAAATTGTGTACAAAAGTCTTAAAATAAATTGTTCTCAGAGACTTGTTCAGGGTTGAACACTCCGCTGCTGTTTAATAGTGACCTTTGAATATTCTTACAATCTTCTTATCTGTTTATTGGAGCTGGGTGAATGTGTCATGTGCTACATAACTGTATTTTTTAAAAATTATCATTAAAAATCATACGTCCTCCTGAATTACTTTTTTTTTTTTAAATTAAGTTCGAATACTGTGGGTCTTGAAATTTTGCAAACCATTTTAGAATTTTAGGGGGTTTTTTACATTTAAAAACTCACACAACAATAAAACATTAAAAGTTTATGCAATCATGGAAAAAGGCTGATACTTTCTTATATATTTAATGACTTTTACTGTGTAGATGAAATGTTCTCTGAACAAAATGAAATGATAAAATTAGCTTCAAAACTGAAAAGGATTTTATGAGTCACAGTCTTTATTTTTCACTTACATGATATTAAAGAGAGAATACCAGTTAATGTTGCCTTGTGCTTTGGTGGTATAGGTCTCATTAAAGTCTTGTATATTTCTCTATCTTTAAACTGAGCGATAAACCTATTGGTGAATGGAAATCGAGGTCAGGAATGTTCTGGCCCTCCACTTTGACGCAGCCTTTGTTTTAACAGCAGTAAACATCTGGAGCAAGATTTAAGCATAAAGCTTTTTTTCCAGACAGCAGGGGGTGCTAAATTTCTGCTTCCAACAATGTGTCATGCTGCCAAATAAGATTCTCTTCATGCTTGCATGTGTGCACCGATTCAGAACCAAATAAAGTGAACAGCACCAGTCTGGCTTGTAGCAGCGGCCCTGCTTATTCTGCTGCTTCTGACAGGGGACGGTCAGAAAACCTGCTTTTTTATGTAACCTGCCAGTGTTGGATTGTGGCTGAAATCCCCAGCTGGGATGGAAGATGCTGCAGAGGAAACATCTGCCATACAGAAACACTTGTTCAACCCTCTGAAGGCAAACCAGCAGAAGACCAAGAGTCAGCTTTACAGAGAGAGGGTATAAGTGTGACGTGCTTATGGAAATGAAAGCAGTAACGATGCACAGAGGCTCTTTGCTTTCCTGGCACTCTCTTAATCCTTTCACCCTGTTATCCTTTGTCTAAATTCTTGCCATAACACTGGCTTTAACCTAAAGCAAGATGTTCTCTATGTGCTTCCTGCATTTGAATATAACAAACTAACAACACACTGACAGGAGCTGAGAGATCCAGATTAACTGATTTACCTGGTTTGGAATAGGATTCTCTAAGAGGCTTGGTTGGATTTTTGTTATAAACTGGCACAATATAAGAAACTAAATGAAGATAGTCATAACACAGCCATCACGTTTCAAGCTGTTAGGCAGTTTAGTAATTTAATACTTTTACTCATTCACACAGTTTGCATTCATGCTAGATTTTAGTGGGAGAAAAATAAAACATGTCCACATCCTTAAAGCACATTTTGATTGTGTTTCAGCAGGTACAGCAATACATGTTAATTATAGTAAGTTTGATTAACAAGAAATAAAATTCAGGTTTACATGTGCAGCACCTAATATGTACCAGTACCAAAAGGTCATGAAATGGTGGTGGAATTACAATGGTCTTGTAAGTACAGCAAGACGTTTCGACTGGTAATGTAGAGGTTTAAGGAACCCCATTGTTCCAATATGAGGCCCTGTAAATTATTACTTTTTGCTGTGTTGGTTATTTGCTGATCAGTGAGCCAACTAGATTTAGTTGGAAGTCGGTAGGACGCTGTCAGTGCTGAGGAGCCGCAGCTGCATGTCTCTGCTGCAGGCGGCTCTGTTGCAGATTGGTAACATGTCTGAGATGCCTGCAGCCTCCACCTGCAATGCTGGGAAACATTTTCTGCTGTATTTAATAAGATTTATGGTGAGTGAGTGAGACGCAGTACTTCCATAACTTTTAAAAAGCTCATTTAGAGCCTGTCTGCTTTACTTTATCTGTCCATCGCTGTAAAGTGAACTGTCTGGCTTAAGACATCAGTATGGGACTATGCAGCTTTAAAGCAGTGAGTTGGATCAAACCAGGTCAAAAATTAAGTAGGGCAGAAATAAAATTTCTAAATTATTTCTGCTACTTAATATTTGGAAGAGCAGCTTGCAAATCAAGAAACTGACAAAAGAAGGATTTTTTTTAGATTTTGGTTTTGATTTGTAATTATTCAAAGGATTTAAAGATGAATTGCAAAAGAAGTGTTTTAGTTTAAAATCCACAATCTTTTGTTTGTAGCATTACTGACTACTGCAGGAGCAGATTAGAAAGCTGTACAATTTCCTGTTGTTTTCTCAGCTTCATAGCAATGACGGCAAACAACAGTTAGGGAAAAGCAAACAGTCTGTTCTGCATCACATTTGTTTTCCAAGTAAAGTGTCTGTTTTTTATGATGAAGAAAGTATCAGATTTGTGCTCCCTTAATCCCTTCACTGGATTTAAACAGTAAATATTATACTTCATGTCTGAAAGATGCTAAAGATGTTGCAGTAAAACGTAAATGTAATTCAGGAGGGCTAAATATAGCGAGAAGAAAAAGAGTGTGAAGTCTTCTGAAATTTGTTCTGTCTGGTTCTGAATTCTTTTATAGATTCTGAAATCGAGTTTAAATCTCTTCTAATCCGCTCTGTGCTCCCAGCGTAATCTCATCAGTCACCATATCAACACGAGGATCTAATAAATTAAATAAGTCATTGTTCCAAAACAAATAGACACTGCTGAGGCATTAGTGGGGCAGTTTCTCCTTCCTTTCTCCATAATTTCAGAATAACTTTATTATCTCTTCACAATGTCTTCACATTTGTCTTATGCCTAACACACCCCATTTTTCTGGGGGGTGGTAGCTGTGACGGACATCGCCTGAAACCATGTTTTCTTTATTGTTAAAGTTCACTTCCATGAACAAGGCGTGTCCTTGACTCAACGTGTCAACACACCCAGTAAAGACCGTTCATTACCAGACGCTTCGCCCGACAGCATCCAGACGAGGAGGAGGAGGTCACTTGGTGCCGTGAAGTCTGCAGCGGCCAGATTGGGGTGAGAGGATCAACAAAACAACAGACCGATGACAGTTAAAATAGATTTTTCTTCAACTGTGATCACAGCTCTTCCTCACCCATGGCCACATAGTTATTAGCGTTCCCATGACAACAATTGCTCTTCAACCTCAGCAGAGAAGTAGTTTTAATTTACTGATGTTGTGATTTTTCAATGCCGGCATCAGATCTTAAAATGTTTCTTTGTTTCGAAGGGCCTGGACTGACGCCACACAACAGTTTGCAGTCTCACATGACTTGTTGAATAGAAAGCCTGTGTTAAGAAATGAAATAACATCGGACTAATATTGCGCTTTTCAACTCTCAAAGGGTTCTCATTTCCATTCATGCACACATTGATGATGCCAAGCTACTGGATTGTAGCCACAGCTGCCCTGGGGCAATCTGACAGAATCCCACCATATATTTTGGGCCTATTATTAAACACAGGAGGTTTAATAACCTATTTTTAATTTAAAATATTGTGGTACTAGTCAGTCTTGCAATGAATATATAGAGGCTTCTGACTGAAGGCTACTGCTGTACTACAGTGTCTTGACTGCAATAATATGCTAACAGCTCAATGTCCGGATTGCACAGACGAATATTTCATAGTCAAGATTGTAGTGTTACTTTGATGATTTCATGAATGTTTGAGGAATCCTTCAATCTTGTGTAGCAACCATTCAGAGTGCCCGAACAGTTTCTCATACAAAAATCCGTCTATTTCCACAAAGCTCCTCCAACTGAGCTTCCCCCTCCAAATACACTCTTCTCCTTTATTTTCCCCACTTTAAACCCTTTTAACTGTCACCCCAAATACTGTCACATGCAGGTCAATGGGTCAATGGGGACGCCGGCGTCCTCATGGCAGTTAAAGGGCTAATGCTGCCCTGGGCAACTGCCCTGGGCAACTGCCCATATTGAAAACCGCCACTAAACCAGAGAAGGATATGTTTCCCATCATTTTAATTTAAATGGCCATGATGCTATGTATTCTAGCACGGTGCCCCCACAGCCTTTGGAGGAAGCACAGGCCAGCAGCCTCACAATCCACTATATTTACCTCTGACTCACTTTATAGTCTCATTAAACAAAATCATTTTTGTTTAATTACATCTAAGAATAGGATACAGGACCCTCCATTTTCTTAATGTTCAGTGTTTTCATATAATAACATTTTACTTTTTAACATTTTTAGACGGCACGGGGATATATCCCCTTTGATCATTATTGTTTTGTCTTGAGCTGAGTGGATTTCCCTGTTGGAAATGGGAGAAAAACATTTAATTTGTTCTGTGCATTTCTTTTGTCCTCTGTCTTTTGTGCCAAGGCCGTTTTCTCTTAACCCATTGAGTTTTTTTCTAAGTAGCGATTTCAAAACCCAGAGCCTCTCTTGAGAGTTTAGGTTTTTTGTATTTCGGCCAAAACTGAAAGCCAGGTTCCATTTCATCTTCGCCCACTTAATAAGTTTGCAATCAATAACTTCTTGTTTCTATTTGTCGTCTGCCTTTAGCTCCTTTTGCCTCTCTTTTCTTGTAGTGCTCTGGAGACAGATTTCTTTGGCAAGCGCAGCCTTTTCTTCTCAACATGCACGTTCAGGATCTCTTGACTAACCTCCAATATTTAGTTGTTCTCTTGCAGCGACCGAGTTCTACAAAACTCATCCAAAGGTCTCCCGCATATCGACTCACTCAAGCAGCAGTGGTTTCACACATACACATGCACAAATAAAGCTCTTGAACCTCTGACTCCATCTTCAAGCAGCCATAGTGAGGAATTGGCCAAGGGAGCCATAAAAGTCCCCTATACGTAAAGAGCAGAGTTGAGAGGGCCATTTCAGGCTCTGGGGCCTCAGTCTGTTTGATCATGAACTGCTCATATGACTCCTGAGATTGCTCTCACAGGCTCAAATACAGGCTTAGTGAATGCAGCCACTTCTATCAGTTGTACTGTATTCCCCAAAGACTGAGAATCTGTTATAAGTAAAGCAGCTAAGGACTCCGAGATAAAGAACATATTCATAACAACTCGGCATATTACGTAATGACACTTTGCATTCATAATCACACAATCCGATTTTTTTCCCCAAAAAATGTTGGCCCATCATCTCTGTATCTGAAATCAAAGAGCAAATGTTAAGATGCAAAGGAAAACGTAATAATACATTTAGAACCTTTTATGTAGAGCTTTAAAAATGAGATTGATTTAACATCTTCAGTTTTCAATAAAAAATATTTCTCAATTATTTATTATTTATTTATGACCTGAACTGCAAAATCAGACAATATGATGCCATTATCAAAAATGGTTTTCTACAAAGTATTTAACACATTTTCATTTGTTCAACATTTATTTCATGTGTACTTCCATATGGAATGACACATCCTTACATACTACTTGATATCTGAATAGCCTAATTAGAAATATAGTAACTTTAAGTAAACTTTTTTCCAATGTGGCTGTGTTAAAATGATTTTAAGACCAAACTGTCCAGTTTCTCATGTCAGAAAACGTCTAGACATTACATTTCCACATTATCCACTCTGCACAGCTGCTGATGGGGTTCATCTCAGAAAAAATACCTTTGATCTTAACCGGACATCTGCAGTTGCTGATAGCAAGCAGCTCTACGTTGATTTGTCTGTCCAGGGGACATTTGTCCAAAGGGTCAGTTCTGCACGTTTACTGGTTACTGGAGCAAACATTTTTTTCTTCTCTGAAAAAGAAATTCTGGTTCTTCTGTGTTGGATTGAAATGCTGGTTTTTTGGAGGTTATTATTCACATCAGACAAACCAATGTTGAGTTGAATTTTATTGCGCAGCTAGAAAGAATAAGCTGTCTAAGCTTTTAAACCCTGTTTAAGTTTCAAAACTATTTTAATGTCTTCCCAGACATAATGATAACCCGGCATTTAGTCAAAAATCTTAACATGATGACAAAAAGATAATCACAGTCTGTCACTATGTGAGAAAGTTCATATTCCTCTCAGTTAATCTGGAAATATGGATCCTGATTATATTAGAAGGATAAAATAAGTGTCATTACTTTACGCACATTTTTCCTGTGAATAACATGTTTCAATTAGTACTTTAACTGTAAAATTTCTCAACATTGTGTCAAAAGCCATATTTCACACCTGTGATTTTTATATAGTTTAAATGGTAATTTTTTATTTTTAATCTTTGGAAAAGAGTGACCTAAATCGGTTTTGTTTTTCTCAAAAGCCATCCACAAAGTGATGTATTCTGGTGGAGGAACAATAAATTGTTCTCTTTAATTATATTTACACAACAATGTAAAAGGTCTCTTTATTCATTTTTATACTTGATTTTGTTTTGTTATTGTAAAATTGAAATTAAATTTCCACATTTCCTTAGGATGTCCTGGTCTGTCACATGACTATTTATCTAATCCTTTCTACATCTTTTTAACCTTGTGTAGGTTAGAAAAAAAAAAATCCCAATAAAGTCAATCCTGTGCATCCACCTGCACGTTGTAAAATCAGTCCTCAGGAGACATAAAAGCTAATTAATCAGACATTCATGCTCATGAGTGGATGTTAAATTCTGACCCGAACTTTATCTTCATGCACGTTTTAAAAATGAATTACAACCATGCATGTTCAACACACGTTTGCCTAAGCATCAGGAGATTTAAGATACTGACTCTGCAAAAATCTGTATAGATACAATTTAATTCCAGTCACTCCAATAGAAATTAATTCTCTAAAACCTCATTGAGCCATGCTCCAGCTAAAGTTAGAACTTTATCAGCATGTCTCAACTGTGAAGTGTAATAAGAGCCTGATCATTGGAGACTCCCTGTGGTTTTTTCAGGCTGCCAGATTGTTCAGTTTATAATTAACTAAGTCTTACATTCGAAACGGTAGCAAGAGTAAGTATGTAGCAGAATCCACAGTGAAGACATAGTGATCTCAAGGCTGAGTGGTATACATAAACTTAATTTTCTTTAAAAGGAAAACATCAGAAAGGATGAAAAAGTGGTATTTATAGGTGCTGCTAGTACAATTGAGCACTGCTGAAGGTCTAAAAGTTTGTTAGGTTTCTCTTTTTTTTAAAAAAAACCCCAAAAACAACTTATACCCAAGTAAAAAAATATTTGATCTCATGTAAGAAAAATGTGCCTCCAAGTTACATTGGAAAATTGATGTTAGTAGGCCGTGGATGACATTTAAATGAAGGTAATTTTTATGCAGGAAACAAGTTATTCATGTGTGAGAGTTAGCTTGGACACTTTACGACCCTGAGCGAGGTTTTATGATAGCTCCTTGAGGACAGGCTTTCAGTTAAAAACATCCTCAGATGATACTTAAAGGTGGAGAACATACTTGATGGCCTGCCCTACACTCAAACACATCCTCTTTGTACCCATTGTATTTTTTTGTTTGCTTTTTTAAAAGATTTTTTAGTTGGACATGTTGGCATATATATATATATATATATATATTGAAAATTTACTAATAACTAAAAAATAT
Source organism: Gambusia affinis (assembly GCF_019740435.1). Taxonomy (NCBI): domain Eukaryota; kingdom Metazoa; phylum Chordata; class Actinopteri; order Cyprinodontiformes; family Poeciliidae; genus Gambusia; species Gambusia affinis. The sequence continues at coordinate 14,817,551 of NC_057887.1, forward strand.
GCTCTTTGTGATATATCTAAACTCATAATTATTAAAAAAAAATATATATTTTGTTCTATTTGTCTCTCTTGGAGGTCGCCATTGTTCACCACATGCAATGCATGCTGGGTTGATGAAGCAGTTGGGTCCATTGTCTACTAGAATCTACAGAGTAAAGACAGGAAGTTTAATTTTACCTCCGTTGGTTTTTATCATACTTTGCTTGACTGGTATGAATTCAAACAATGCCACACTGTGTTGCTGTTGGCTATAATAAAAAAAGTACTTAAATAAAAGCTTAAAAAATAATGAGATGAGTCTGGATCCTTTTCCACATGGAAAAAAAAAAACATTTGAGGGCAGTGGGAGAAGAGCTGAACACAACTTCTGAAGGACATATTTTTGTGCCCTCACCTTTTTTCTCCAGAAGACTTTGAGTCATTTTTACGAGCAAAAATGATGAAGGATCTAAAAGCTGGTCGTTACCTTCCCAAGCTAAAACTAAATCCTACGCTGACAATTTTTATGCACTGAGCATCTAAACCCTGCTGTGAGCTGCTAGTGAGCAAAAGATGCTGGTAGAACCATTAGACAGGAAACACTGGATTGTACTGTAATATCAAATATAACTGCTTCTGCTAAACTAGCAGTAGTCATGTTAGGTTCTAACATGTACATGTTAGGTTCATGTTTAATGAACCTAACAATATTTATTCCACCAGCCTTTGCACCAACTGTGTGTCACAATTAGCACTTGTCTTTTTGTATCTAATGTTCTTTCTCCTGGCTGCAATTTATCAAATTTATGCTTTTACTTCTACATGCTCGTATAAACTTTAATGTGGGTAAACCTTTAGGCACAAGGCAGAGTTGCTACATAATTACAGGGGATAGTTTTTTCTGTTTTGTTCCATCACTCTTGTGTCTGCAGTGTTTGTGCAGGAGGTCGTATGTAGATTGTGAAATGAAGACAGCTGAGATCTGACAAAAAAAAAGTGAAAAATCACTCATACCTGGTGCACTTGATGGTCTTGTTTGCAATTGTGAATAATCTGTGGTCTGAATACATGATTCACACCCGGAAAGTGCAACTATTCAGGCACAGCTCAGCATAAGCCCCAGAACCACTCAGGCATCACTTCTTGACCAGAAAATTGGCTTTTTAGGTAAAAATGAATTGGAGCTGGTGGACAGCTGGCAGGGAATCAGGGCCAAAGTGGAGTTTTTCATATCACAGCAAGAGCCGATGTTGGTGTCAATCTGGCTGAAGAGCCACAGAGGAGATGGAGATGAGATTTAGACAGATGTAAAAAAAAAAAAAAAAAAAAAGGATAAAGCTGATGCCCCTTCTGGAAATGAGTAGGAGTTGATGTCAGAGATGGAGCCTCGCTTTTGACTAAGAAAGCCGAAGCAGATGACGAAGAAGACGATGAGCGGAGTCTGAGTTGCGTCAGAGTGGAACCAAGCAGATAATTGCTGGAATGAAGCCAGCGCCGAGCTGCGGGAGTCTGAACTGAAGTCAGAGAAAGAAGTGAAGTGTGGAGGAGGAGCAGCGAGATGAAGACGTGTTAGTGAGGGAGGATTTGTGATTTTTGTTCTCTTTTTGTTTTATTTTGTCTCTCATCCTAACTGTGTGTTGCCAGTTGAGGTTTTCGGCAGTGAGAAGCTGACAAAGAAAAATTATGCTGTCAGTTGTTGTGTTGCTCTTGGCAGGTGTAGAGGACGGATTTGATTTGACAAAAAGGAGACTGTTTGTTGCTCTGGAGGCAGAAGATTTCTGAATAGGACACTTGACAGCCTCTTGTTTGTAACAGCAGGAAATAACTCTACTTCTGGAAATGTAAACATGAGCCAGCAACTCAATTGATCAGTTATCTCATATATTGTTCCTTTTGCTCAACTGCACAAATTATTCACAACGATTCACAAAGCCATTTGGCAATGGAGTGAGTGGTAAATGTTAACGTGGATCATTCCAGATCAGATGTTTTCATAATAATATTTTATTTCAGGCAACAATCTTTTCACTCCTTTGTACACTTGGGATTGAAAACACATTTAAATAATGGATACACCAATCAGAACATAATGCTGTGACTGCTGAGAGGTTAAATGGCCTTAAAAACATTTTGTTCGTCTTGGCACAAATTAGAGGGTAGGATACATTAGGAAGCAGATGGACATTTAGTCCTCAAAGTTAAGGCAAAGCAGGGAAAAATGGACAAGCATAAGGATTGGAGGAGTTTAGCAAGAGCTAAATTGTGACCGTCAGTCAACCAAAACTGGGTCTGCAATGGTCAAAATCTGTCAAAAATAGTCTAAGGAAGGAGCAATGCTAAATGGACGAGAGGTTCAAGGCTTATGAACACATGTGAGCTCAAAAATCCACTTGTAAACATCTTAAGCATGTTAGTTTAACATGCCCTACCTAACTAAGCATTGTTGAAGGCAATGGCCATCCTTTCATAGAAGCAGATAAAAGAAAAGCGGTTCAAGAATGGCTCCTTTTTTAAATAACTGACACTGCCAGGGGTTATAAGGTCATGATGCATCTTCAGTGATTCGAAAAACATTGAACAATTTATGTGAAACATTTGAACTTGCTTTATTTGTACATGCAGTACTGCTCCCAATTATAAATGAAAAGTTTAGAGCACTTCTGTCCAAACTACAAAATTAACTAAACTAGATTTTTAAATAATTAGTTCCTTTAGTTTTTTTATTTTTCACATGTTAAAAACAAACAAAATTTGTACAACTGGTTAGACTACAAAGCTTGAGCCTCTTTCAAAGAATAAAGTGCAGATGTGACCTGGTTGGCGAATTTGTCAGTCAGTCCTTCCTCAAGACAGAGCAAAAGGGGACAGAGGCTAATTTTCGGATCATTGCAAAGGTAAATAATAATTTCACGTGAAAGTCTTGTGATTGCTAATCACCCAGAATCAAGAAGATCAGGGTCAATTGATCAGCTGGCCGATTGCACCCTACTACTAGACAGGTGGTCATAATGTTATGCCATGTTGGTATAGTTTAGACTGATGTGTTTAGTGTCCTGGAAATTTGTCCCCATGACAAATCCAAAATTCCTCTGTGCTCTGTAACGTCTTCTGTTCCCACGCAACAGCTTTAGTTTCCTCTTTCCAAATCTCTGCGCTGCTGAACGGAAAGAGTTAAAGTCCTTCAGTGACGGTGTGTTAAGCATTTTCGCTTCTCACTTTATTTCAGTTCTCAGAGTATTTCACTGTACTCCTTTTAATGTTTCAGAGATTTTTTTTTTCTGCTGTATCTCAAGGTCATTATCTCATTGAAGCATTTTTTTCCTTTCCTTCTTTCTTTCTCTCTTTCTTTCTGCCGCAGCCTTGCACTGAGTCCAATTCAGAAGGCTTTCTTTTGGGGTTGATTGATGAGTACGCTGCACTAAGGTGCTCGCTACGTTCGATGTGCATCATACAGATGAAAGAGGCGCGATATGTGCAGACTTTTAGATGTAATCAGATTTTATGATCTTTAAACAACAGATTCAGTTCAATGTCGTATTTAAAAGTACAAATCTCATTGAAAAAGCGAGACTCAGCTTTGATCAAGCAGTTTTGTAAATGCATTGAAACTGAAATGGTAATTAATTTCTTTACTGCAATATTTTATGTTTCTATTAGTGGTACTCGAGATGCTTCAACAACATGACTGTGCTTAAAAATAACCAACATGTTTGCATGGTAATTGGTGTGGGTCAGAGTGGGGGAAGTGGTTTTTAGCATGTACTAAGTTTTATAGAATCAAATGCGAGCCTATATGTTTAACATTGAGTAGTAAAGAGTGATCCGAAACACAATAGTAAGTCTAAAACAAAATAAATGAAGTAAAAAATTATGGTGTTATAAAGGCTCAGTCAAAGTTCAGACTTTATCCTGATTGTAAGTCAAGATTTTTAAAAATCGGAACCAAGAGACTTGTAAGGTTATCAGAAAACAACTAATTCAAGTTGTTATTCCATGCTTAATTATTTTAAATCTTCTGCCATAATGTGAAACCAGTGTATTTTGCTAAATGTTATCATGCTGTTAGCAGCTCACAAAGGCCCTTGCCAGGGCAGCACTCCACCAGCCAAACCTTCATAGTGAAACAGCCTATCCAAATGCACTAAAAGCTCTCAGCAGCTTATTTAAAAAAAGATGCCAAAAAATACCTGGATGCATCTCAAACCTCAAGAAGCAAGAATGTCTGATCTGATAAAGACAAAGATGGAAAACGTCCTAGTTGGCTACAACTTGTTAGACTCTGGGCACTGATCATTATCTCATTACCACAATCCCTAGACTACATGGAATAAAGGTAAAGATGGCCGTGGAAAAAATATCGAGCAATCTCAACAGTCTGCTTCAGAGTGCCAAGAAAACATGAGTGGCTTCAGGAAAATTTTGTGACCTAGTGAGAGTTTGGACCAGAATTCACTAGAGCATCTCTAGAGGGATCTGAAAATAGCTGTGCAGTGACTCCTCAACCTGCAGGAGCTTGAATATTACTGCCAAGATGAATGGGAGTAACTTCCACCCAGTAGTAATAATAATCAGATAAAATCGTTCCGATGTTTGAGTTGGCTTTCACCAAGTACAAAGTGAGGGATCTAAATATTTCAGTCTCATATTATTGACACATTTACAAAACTTTTGAAGACCTGGTTTTGCTTTTCTCATGAGGAGAACTCCTAGTGGAGTAAAAATAAACTGGCTGCACCATAAGATGATTCTGAAACATGCCAAAATGTGCAAATATTTGAAGGGGATATGCCGTGTTTTTAGTTTCTGTCTCCAAGAAATAAAAGTAGCACAGAGAAATGTCTTCTTTACACATCTGCGCCCTAGTTTTAATGATGAAGTGGTAGAAGAAAAAAAGACTGAAGGCAATTCTGTGAAGCTTATTTCGTTATTCTTATCATGGTATCATCTCACTTGGAACTATAGTATTATGAAAAAATGTCAAACCAAAGTCAAATTTTCTCGTCAAAATTTAAAATGATCTTGTTCAGTAGTTCCAATCCCAAGGTTCACCTTTGTTTTATTAGTATTTTTGGTTTTTGTTTTATTTTTGTTTTGTTTTGTTTTTTTTTGTCAATCACTATCTAGCTGAACTTGACAGCAAATCTTGGAGGGAATGTTTGTAAATTAGGAGAAGTAGAGACATGGAGAACAAAAAAAACCCCACATGCCTAAAAACGTATCTACTGCAAATAAACAGAATCTCTAAATAATGCCTGCAAGTTATAAATAAAATAAAATCTGATTTATACGGAAGGTTTGGTGAGTGTTTATGTGAAGGGATGGAAACATGCGTTGATGAGAGATAGTGTGTGTGTGTGTGTGTGTGTGTGTGTGTGTGTGTGTGTGTGCGTGTGCGTGTGCGTGTGTGTGTGGGTGTGCGTGTGTGTGTGTGGGTGTGCGTGGGCGTGTGCGTGTGCGTGTGGGTGCGTGTGTGTGGGTGTGCGTGTGCGTGTGTGTGTGTGTGTGGGTGCGTGTGCGTGGGCGTGTGCTTGTGAAGCTGAATGGGGTGTCAGAGGTCAGAGTTTAGTAGGGTGAAAGCTTTAGGGACAAAGCTGATCCTGAATCTGGTGGTTTTAGTCCAAAGGCTTCAGTAGCACCTCCCAGAGAGCAAACAATCTGTGTGCTGGGTGGAAACAGTTCACTAACGTTTATTGCACAGCCGAGATGCTTCTTGCAGATGTCCTACAAAGGGATCTCCTAGTGATACCTAGGGCCTTTTTTATGCCTTTCTGTCTGAGAAAGTGTAGTTCTAACACAATATTCTAACACTGTTATTAAAAGTGACCCATTATGCTTCCTTGAATAGATATGGGTAAGTCTGTGGGCTTTATTATACATGACTGTAACGTAAAAGCAAACTCAGCCAGAACCCAATACGCAGCCAAGACAAGATGATTATTCACAAAAGTTTATCAACAAAAATGATGGTGTAGAAGGGTGTGGCCACAACGGTGGGTCAGGGATGGGGGATCTACACAAAAATAAGCTGCTTCTGGCCACGCCCCATAACTCAACATTTACACTCGCACGTGAAAATGATTGCAAACAGATGTGCAATTATACCAATGTACATCTTTGAAAAGCAGATGTAGAGCCTCCTGCACAACCAACAAGAAAGCAACAAGTGGTTTCTGGATGGTAAGACAACAACAAATTACTAGTCTTTTCTTTTCCAGCAGCAATTGTATAGTGAATACAGCATCAAAACCAGCTGACCAAACATGCTGGGCTTTGCTGGGATTGCTACGTAATGGAGCAGTCGGACTCAACAATCAGGTTTCTTTTGAAATGTCTGATTTTCCAAACACTAAAAAGCATTAACTTATTGCCATAAAATGGCTGTTTTTTAAGTATTTGGACTGTTTTTAGAAGCAGTTGAAACCCAAATGGAAGTACAAAAATGTGCTAAATGTGAACCTAATTGCATAATTTGTCTCCTTTAAGGATGGTCTTGATGGTTCAGCAGTAAAAGTTCATCAGGATGTCTGAAAGGAGATGTTAAGGTTAGCTTGCTTCTTTTGTTTTTGTTTGTTGAAAATTCTCCTATAAATTCCCCATGATAGTTTGTTCTTTTTGAGGTTTAATTAATCCTGAGAGTACAAAACATACAGAAAGAATTTCCTGTTTCACCAATGAACCTCTTTGTTTTGATTGCAGTAATCATTAATGTGAAGTTTTATAGCAGCCTGGTGCACTGCACTCAACATGGCTATCATTGAGCCTCATCTGTATATACCTTACTCCTAAAAAAAAATGTGCTGATTGACTTCCTTTTCCTAGATAACATTAGTGTTTTTTACTTCTAACACTTTAGGTAACTAGTAGGGAAATTCAACCAAATGAAGGACAATCAGCAGACAAATGCCTTTAAGGTATCACCACCTAAAGTATTTAGACACATATTGACTTTTAATTATATTCTAATGGTGGTCCATCCATTTAACATCACACCATTGGACATTTTTAACCACTTGCAGGAGATGCCGCTCTTTTTACATCACCAGCTTCTCCTTTTGTTTCATTTTATTGTGACAGTGCAAGTAATAATTGCTGAAGCGGAATCACAAATGGAATGGAGCCAGTTGGTAGCTTTCGATGATGAGATGGTCATGACTGCGCCATGGGTCAGATTGGAAATTTAGCAGAGCCACCAGGGAAAGTAATTGTTTTCCAGGGATGGCAAGGGTTACATGAAGTGGGGTTGGGGGCAAGAAATTGGGGAATGATAATAGAAACTGTGAAAGGAGGGTACGAGTAGGTAAAGCAACCCATAGCGCCTCTCTCGCTTCCTCCTCTTCTCCTCCCCGTTCCTGTCCTTATCAGATAAGCGGACGCCTTCATTTTAAAGCAACTACCAGACATCTCCAATACCCATGTGTGTGTTTGCGTGTTTGCGTGCGTGCGTGCGTGTGTGTGTGTGCTTTGTGACAGTTATGCGAGCTTGTCATCATGCCCCCCCATCCCCAGATCAATGGAGCACAGTTTCCTAGCAACCTGCTGATCGGGAGGAAAGAGGCGGGAGGGAGAGGGGAGGAAGAGAGGGAACGGCATCACATTAGGAATGAAAGAGGGAAGGAAAAGAGGGTGAGATCAGCAGTAAAGAATGCTGTGGTTGGACAACAAGAAAGGGGACCTAAGACAGTAGAGCTTAGCGTGTCAAATCTGTCTTTGTGTGTACAGTAAGTTGTGGGAGGAAGAGGCGGGGGGGCTTCAAGTGTAACGTGAGGTGTGCAGCAGCAGCAGTTTGGGACAGACGACTCGATGTTGATGCTATCACGCACAGAAAGCGAACATCAAAGTGGTGACGACAGCAGCACAGTTTCTCTCATTTAGCTGCTGATTTAATTATCTTTATCTTAAAGGGGGAACAAAGTGGTTAAATGCAACGCGTTGGCAGGGAGCAACAGCGGCAGGAGAGAAAGAGAAAACCTGAAGGGGGGATGAATTTCCACAAAATGGGGAAAAAAACGAGGAGAGGAGAAGCAAGGACGAGGAGGTAAAAACGGGAGAAAAAAGAGATAAATAGGAGGGAGTCTGATGATCAGGTGTTGGTTGGCCTCGTGAGAGATGCACACATATGCTCCAAATCGTCTGTGATATTTGCATATTCTCCCTACTCTCTCTCTCTCTCTCTGCCCACGATGGCAGAAGGAATGAAGAGGAGGAGGAGGAGACAAAGGGAGGATAGGGATGTCATTATGAATAAAAAAAGAAGAGAAGTGAGGGAGAAATAGCTGCACATCCCAGAGGTATCCTCTGTGACTGAGTTAGAATAACATGTGGAGGCAGAGTGGCTGTTAAACTTTATGGAGGATTGAGAATGGACAATTAGCATCTCAACGATTCTCCCTCTGTTGTCATCATACCTCCTCTCCTCCTCCCCTCTATCTGCTCGTACTTCCTAACTCATATTCCCCCCACCCACCTCTCTCTTTCATTTGGCCTCAGAGTTCATAGCTGCACCTACACACTCCTGTACACGCAGACACCCAAATGGGGCACTTCACAAGTAAAATCAATGCAAACGAAATGTTGAGTGCGTCAAGTCTGGGTTGGTTTTTCATTCAGGGAAATCCTAATGGTCCTGCATGCAGTGTATCTGAATGAGAACAGGAGATGATGGTTTCCAGAAGGCTCCTTTATGGGTAAAGACTTAACCACACGTAGATGCATCTTAATCAACAACAGTAAGATTTAAGGTTAGATTTATTACACACAGACTGATCTATTTCAGTTATTTATGTCTAATTTTGATGTTTATGGGTTATTGCTCATGAAAAGTTTGGGGAGTTTTAGGAGATTCATGAGCTGGATTCAGAGTTTCACGAGCCACAGTCCACTGATGTGTCCAGGAGATGAACTACAAGCGTCACATTCCTGGTATATCAACCAGAAACATCAGAAGCATACCTGGATCAAAGAGAGGTTTGACTGAACTGTTGCTCAATGCTACACACTCCTCTTTTTAAATGAAAGTCTACCTAGAAATTTCTGATTATAGTTTTCAGCCCACACTCCCAAATGCACCAATGCCTGATTTGATGACCGGATGATAGAAAGGTCAACAAACCTGCCTGATCTGAACCCCACAGAGAATTTTCGTCAAGAAGAAGATTGGAGATACCAGAACCAACAATGCAGATGACCTGAAGGTGTAAGGATTTGGTTTTTTCTGTGTGTTTATTTGGGTTTATATGTTTTGTGGAGTCTCTATGTTGTCCCGTCTACTCCTTGATTAGTTACACCTGTTCCTAGTTTCCCCTGATTGTCTCCCTGTGTATTAAACCCACCTGTGTTCCTTGTTCTTTGTTGGGTCCTCATCTTGTCTGCTGTCTGTTCTGCTATCAAAGCTGTCGTCAGTGTATTTCTGCACCAGTTGCTACCAGTATTGAGCTATTAGCCTTCCACTCATTCTGTGCTGCCTGGACTTGGTATTTCTGACATCATCATCATCATTAAAATCATTTCATTCCCTACAACTCTGCGTCTGCCTCACCACCTCTCACTGCAAATCATGACAGAAGGCAGCGTCGCTGGCTGATCAGTTCCATGCCACATTGCACTGGTGCAGTGATTCATGCAGAAGATAATTCTTGGAAATAGTCTGACATTTCTGCATCAAAATTATAATTTGGATGCCCTTCCTGTACATTTATGGGTTCTCCTGTGTACACTGGTACTCCAGTTTTCTCCCACTGTACCAGTACAAACTAGGTTTAACATCTTAATATCTTACTCACTTGATTATCTGTCCTCTGTTTCTCTGCGTTTCCCTCTGACGGAGTGATAGACATTAGCCAGAAGAATGACTGCTAGGAAAAGACGTCAATGCACTATTAGCTTTTCAGTTCAGCTACTGACACCACAACAAAAGACACAGCAGTATCCAGAATTATAACACACTTGGCTTGAATAGGTCTCTACTAAGGATCTTTGTAAATGCTAATCTAATATTACCTTGCTTTTTTGTGTTTTTGTTAGGTTTCCTGAAAAATTTGCTCATTACTTGTTCTTTGTGTGATTCTCGTTAATCACGAGTGGACAAAACCCAAAGAAAAATCTTCCTGTATTAAAAGTGAAGAGCTTTGTTGAGTACCCATTTTGCCCACTGACCTCTGGAAATTTGCATCAGAATATAATCCTTAAAATCCTGTAACGATTAAGCAGATATATTTGAACTGTGTGATGATATCTTTATTTGTTGAGGTGCAGCTTTGTGTTGAAGTTGAATGTCAACTTCACCGGCTGAACTGAAAACAAGAGACCTGTGTGGATGTCATTGTTATTGCTTGTGCCACAGGCGTTTGCTCCAGTACTCTGAATATACAGCTCCAACGCTCCGCCTGGTTGCAGGATTTTGTCATCCAGCCTCAAACTTCAACTTGAACTGGAAACAGAAGCTCTAGAAAAGCTGCCAGAGGAAACTGTGCAGTCTCACTCAAAAGGCAAGCATTTAGTCAAACTGCTTCCATTCAATGCATCACAGCTTTGGAATCGCACATACGTGAACAAAAAGCATACAACAGACATGAAGGGGATTTATATAGACAAAAGAGAAAGGAAAATAAAAGGGAACGATACAATGACATTAAGAAAATAAGCGGGAAAATTACTGTTAATGCCATACGTGTTATTTAGTACAAAGTAATGATGGATAATTTAGTGTGAATGTGTGCGCTAAATTAATTTTAAGCATAATTATAATAAAACTAATATTTAGAAAAATATGGTAAACAAGCAAATAATAAAAAAGTGAATAATGAAATATAGATAGCACCGTTATACATAGCACCGTTATATACACCACCAACACATTTTTTCCAATTCAAACCAGAAGTTTACATACATTTAAAGATAAATGCACCTTTATTTATTTTTTTTACTGTTAAATGAGACCAAACTTTTTTTTTTTAGGTACATATATTTGAACTGTATCAATTGAGTCAAATCAAATGTTTCACAATAGTTTGCTGGGGTTCTTGATTAACATCAGGGCTTTGTGATAGCCAAACCAAAACATTTATTTTGTTGTCCTTTAGCCATTTTATAACCACTTTGGCTCAATCCTTACATTCATTGTCCATGTGGTAGACCAATCTGTGCCAAAACCTTTACTTCCTGGCTGATGTCTTTAGATGTTGCTTCAATATTTTTGTCATGATGTTCTTTCCCCATGATGTCATCTCATGTTGTGATTCTCTGTTGGGACCGGTGTTCTTACATCCTTTTTCCTCTAGATGTAATGATGCTCATTATGTGTCTGGATTGTTATGGTTATTGTCCATTTGAAAGAACTATTTCCAAATGTAACAACGGTCATTATGGCCAAACCGTTCCACTTTAGTTTCATCAGATCAGAGGACATTTCTGCAAGAATGAAGGTCTTTGTCCTTGTGTGGATTTACAAACTGAAATCTGACTTTTGTAGGGGTTTTTAGAATAATGACTTCCTCCCCTCTGAGTGATATTTCAGCCCATGGCATTTTCATTGTGGAAAATGACACTTTTTTAGCATCTTCACAAGGCCTTTGCATTTTGTTCTATAATGTTTGCACCACAGAAAAAATAATGTGCAGGTGAGTGAATATGTTTTTTTATCTTTATTTATGAAATTTCATAAGGCTGGTGTGACTGTTTGCTATTTTGTGCTTGTGAGTTGGTCTCAGGTGGTTCGGTCCAGAGGACGACATTCCCCACCAGAACAACCCCCAGGAGGTACCCTGTTCATTGGGGAGTCATAAATCGACATCTTTTTTTCTCATTTCTGTGTCAAGCAAGGTCTCTATTTTATCTTATCTGCTTTATTATTTATGTTTTCTATGACGCAGCTGGAGGAAGGCTAAGTACCAGAACTTGTCTCCCATGCTGTCTGTCTGCTGCGATTCCCTGCAATGAACGTGTTTGTTCCCTCTCCAATCCCCAGTCACAGGAGCCAGGCCATGCAATCATTTATATTTAATACGCAGTTACAGATTCGGGGTTTTGGATAACGTTGAATCCCTCTGTTACTACTACTACTACTATTATTATTATTGTTATTATTATTATTGAATAATGTTGAAGGTTGACATCCCATGCCACCAAAATATTATCAGTGGCAGCCATTTTGACAAGTGTATCAACAATCTTTGGTACCCATCTGCCCCATGAACTGGGGTACATTTGACAACTAACCTATTTATATATTCATGTGGTAATGTTGCGTTTTACATTAATTAAAATAAATGATGTCCCAAACAAAATGTAACTGAAAAGTCAGAAAATAACAAAATCATGGTGGAAAAGCATCCGCATAAACATGTTTTTTGAACAAAATAACATTAATATGGACCAAAATCACTCAGAACTATTTTTATTTTTATATACTGTTATGTCCAACGTGAAGAAAGATGTCTTGTGTTGTTTGGAAGTGGCTGAAAAGTTGTTGATGCTGATTAGTTGGGTTTGAATTTTAACGACTTTGTTTAAAACAAATTTAGACCAAACATATGGGCTGTAACAGCTTAACGATTTCTTTGGGTATGAAGCCATAAAACACATACTGATAAAAACATTTTATTTTCGTCCAGATTTTGATACTATGGATCTTTACAATTCTTCCAACTACTTTTTGTCATAAAACCCATGGAAACAGCAAGGGTGTGCTTTTCCATAGCCATCATGACAGTCATGAAATAGTATTATAACTTATGACTGCACTTCTGTTGTTCCATCTGCATGTTATATAAGCTGGCTCATATTTGATTGGACTCGCAATAAACACATGGTCATTTGGAAATCTTTCCTTCAAATATCTGCACATTCCTCCGGAGAAGTAACTATTTGGCATGCAGAGGTTATGAGACCACAAATGTGAATCTTAAGGTATTTTTATTAGGAAATAATGCTGGTGTGAGCACATTTTGTGTCATAGTGGATGAAATCACATGTGAGCTGCCTGTCTGTGTAATCTGCAGGTGTTCACTACTTGTGATACGCATGCAGCTCCACCATTATATCACTAAAGGGTTACCATGTGTGCTCTGCAGCTAATTTGACATTCTGGAGGCCACAAGATAGAAGGCCAGGAGTCCAGGCAAAAGGTGGCAGCATGTTCCTTGTTACTAGTTTCCCTGTTCATTATCCACTCTGTGACGGTGGCCCTTGGACGCAAACTGCTTGGACCCTTGACCTCCGTCCACGGAGCCGTAGGGCATGGTGAGCCGCAGACTGAGCAGAGCTGCATCACCACGACAACCAGCAGCAGCACTTTGGTCAGGATGTGCTGTCGTTTTGCAGCCCACAGGCATACACTGAGCCCTGCAAATATGAACACATCATTAAATCAGTAGTACATGAGCTAATCAGCTATGGATCTTTCTATTTTCCTTTCATTTGGCCACACATGTGAGCACATCCACCCTCATCCATGCAGCCCCTGGCCCTCTAGTCAGAGTTCCTACGCATCTTTCGCATCAAAATTCAAAACTTTTTTTTGGTCCTTGCAAGGACACAAAAGACCACAATTAATTTGCAACAGATATTTTCTGCAGAGGTCAGGCTTTAAATAAGTAAGCTGCAAACATCACTGGATAGATGAATCCAACATTTAGACAATCAAAAGGGGAATAAAGTCAAAACATACCTCCAGTTTTTCATACTATACTTTCATTCACTCACTTATCCTGCCTAATAAAACTCTTAGGTCTTGGACCAGCAGTCCAGGGATCAATTCCCCATCAGGGGAGAAAGTATCTTATTCTTCTCTCTCTGCCTTTCTTTCTGTCAAGCTACTATTTAATAGAGAATTGGTGCTACAAAATCTTAAAGGGGACTTGTGTAAAATTGATATTTTGCACATTTTTATGCTTCCATTTGGATTTTAACTGCTTCTAAAAACAGCCCAAGCACTTACAAAAACACCCAGATATTTTTTGGCAGTATGTTAATGATTTTTGGTGTCTGAAAAACGAGACTTTTCACTGCACCATTATGTAGCAACCTTAGCCGAGCACAACCCGTCACCTAGCAACCCAAGTAGAACATGAGACATTTGCTGAGCTGGTTTTACAGCTACATGCTCTGTACAATGGCTACTGGGAAGACTGATGTTTTGTTGTTGACGTACCATCCAGAAACCACTTGCTGCGTTCTTGTTGGTTGGATACTGGATTTAAAGTGACAACTCATTCTGAAAAGAGCACAACATAGGCAGAACTGAGCAGAATGAAATCTCATTTTCTAAGAATTTTTTTTTTTTTGTCTTGCATAATCCATAGACTAACCACACCTGTTCAATGATGCATTGAACAGGTGAAGAATAACTTAAGTCCAATGCTAGACTACAACAAAACCTTGTGCTTTTCACATACAGACACAAGCACGCAGTCAGACAGGGTTTGTTTGATCCTTGTCGGTCACTCTCCATCTGCTGGTCAGATGATCAATGCTAATGCCTGCTGAGAGTTCTAATGACACACAGGTCCATACACAGATGGACTGCACGTTTGCTCCGGTCCGGCCGCGGAGCTTAGGGGCGTCCGGTTGTGCATGCTTGTGCACAGATCAGCTAATGTTATTTGTGTTTAGAAATTGCAAATCCTTCAATGACGACAGGTCGGTGGTATTGTTATAAATGAGAGTGAGATTGCTGGGAGGTGACCTCTCCCACGCTCGCACACATGCACACACGTGGCTGTTTGCACTATTGGCAAGCGGAATTAGTAAATGTATGAGCTACACAGAAACTCATTACAACACGATTAGAGACAAACCTCCCATTTAATCACATTTAGAAAAGGGTGGGTGCCTGTCAAACGCACTCACACCGACACGCAAAGACTCACTTACACACGCACTGATACACACTCATGCTTACGCAGAGATGACCCTTTCAGTATCATCGTTTTATGAGTCCGACTGACTCATAAAATGATGCTCTTGTAATTATGTTCTCCCACCACTCTGGAGGTAAGTATTTCAAATGACACCAAGAGTCTTTCACTTAAACATAATCCCACCTCTGATATTATATTACAGTTAAGAGCCATATTTCTTTATGTGTTACTTCCATTTACAGCTCAAACTACATAAACCTCACTAGATGCTCAGGTGCATTCTCACAGATTGAGTAGTACTGCAGACATCCATCTTTTCCCAATAAAGTATTACTAATGGGAGCTATCAAAATAAAATCCGGACTATATTTTGGTAACAACCAAACTAAATCAAAGTTTGATTATTTAGTGTCATCCTTCTCATTTGTACATGGATCAGGAGTATATTTCTATTTATGATAGCTGGAAAGTATTTTTATGTCATAATTTTATAATGCATACTATTATCATTGTTAATATTGTTATATATATATATATATATATATATATATATATATGTACTGTGTGTCTGAGTTTATTGTCCAACTTAAAAATCCATCAGATCAAAAATGTCATAAATACATTTCTCCATCCATCCTTCCTTTAGTGATGTGAAGTCTTTTTGTGTTATATAATGGAAAACAACCCAACACTTGGTGTAGTGTTTTTGGGTTGATGAGCCAACCATAGATTCCAATTTGATCTCATTTGATGATAGTTTTCCTGTTTTATTTTTATTTTATTTTATTTTTTTGGCTTGTTCAAACGTTTACTGACATTAAATGAGGTTAAACATGTTTTTTCTTCAACAGTAGAGTCTTGTGCAGGGAGTATGCATAGAGACTTGTACAGTCCTTTATTTTTTGGAAACCTGTTCCATTGCAGCTCCGGGTTTTCCTGAATGCATCTCAAATTATATATGTGTTATTTACCCTTGGTATGATTGGCAGCCTTATAACTGGAGAGATTTTCAGAGAGATTAATAAGTTAGTACGGTAATTAGAAGCCTTTTCATAGGCATTAGATTGCTTTATAGAGTTCCTTAATTATGCACCAATTTGTGTTGATTTCTTTGTGTGTGAATTACTTGCCTTTTTTTATTTGACCAACATATGATGTAAATTTCATACACATAGAAACATACTGTATTTACAGAGAGAAACATTGGTATGCTCAATACTTATCCCTGGTTCAATGTGGGTGCAAGATCAAAATCTGGATGCACGAACGGCACACAGACACACAAACTGACCGGATGCTGACAGATGAGTTTTTATTTTTGGTTGTATATTCTCTCCACTGGCAGTTTAGACATATATTACCGCTAGCACACATACTGTATATAAAGAAAAGCCACACACACATATACAGTGACCTTCTCTCTGCTGAGTAGGCAAAGAGTCAGGGGTCAGCGCTCGCTGTCAGCCTGTCAGAGCGGGGAAGAGAGAAGAGGCCAAGAAAGGCAAAGCAGTGTAGGAGAGGGAAGCACAGAAAGAAGCTCTGGCTCATCATTCAATAAGGACTAATGCTAAAAGCTGCAGCCTATATCTGTCTAGCTTAATGTTAGCTGATAGAGTCGCAGCAGTTTTAAATGCTTGTGCTGTAATGCATTTCCCCCCCGTGTGTCTTACAGACGGATGATGCATCATGTCATACCTTGATGGCTGCTCTTGAAACAGATAACATGTTTAGCAGCATACCCCACTGAGTCTGCCTTACGTCTGCCTTATGTCTGACTCTTTTCCTCTTTTTTTATTTTCTGTATTAAAATCTTAAATCCAAAGTTTCCTGAACTTTGCTTCTCTAGCTCTCAGAATTATTGCAGATAATTACAAACTCTGCTTCTGTTTTATCATGCAAAAACAACAATGCTCCCATGGTGACCACAAAACTTGGTTATATATATACATATTTATTTAATGAACTTCATCCATTTATTGACTATACCTGCTCATCTTTGTTCTTTATGCTCCAAGATACCAATGCCAACTGTGCAGCTCCTACTTATCCATAAAAAAAAAAAAAAAAAAAACTTAATTTCTCAAAATTACATTCAAATGTCTAAAAACATTTTGATCAGTATAAGGTGGTTGTTTTTATCTTAAATAAGACTATGTTTTACAATCACAATGCTGAACTACTGTGAATTAAATTTTAACCTAATAACACCTTAATCTTATTATAGTGGTCAGTGAATACATACTGGACATCATGCGAGCTTGGTAATCCACAGTTCTTCTGAATTTTTGGCGTTTCTCTTTGCCAGGCACCTTTAAAAGAATATTATTGCTACTTAATGCCATTTGGTCTAAAAGGTCAGCCTGGCACAGTGTGGGGCCAGCAGCTAAAGAAGGAGCACCAGCAGAGTATGAAGGAGTTGTGGTGGTCTCACCAATGGGAGACAGTGGGCTGATGTTGAGATAGTTTCCATAGTAACACCTCCTCCACCCTGTCTCTTTCTTCTCCCGTGTTTCCCCTCACACACAAGAACTGACATACACACAGCTGCACTCTCAGACTTCCTATCGGCAAAGGCTTTTCTGGTCAAACCCTTTCGGTTTTGACTCTGTTGCTCAAATCATTTTGACTCGTCCTGCTACAGATGTGTGATAATACTGATGGTGGTTCCACCATGGAGCTGCTTCTCTGCTCCGTCTAACAGTCGACAGCCTTGCTGGAGTAAATAGAGTATGCACATAAGTAAACACCTCCAAGCACCAAACAACTGTTAGATTAAACAATCCTCCAAAGAGGAGAACCACTGTGCAAAAACAGGGGGAAGCGATGTTTTTTGCTGCCAGCTGCACTTCTCCAACAGTCATTGTTTGGAGAGGATCCACAATGATGTCACAATTTTTCTGCTTTTTACAGGACAGCTCCGCCGCCAGTCAATTCCCCAGCTGCCCTGCTCCCCAGCTTAAAGTGTTGGTAGGAAAAAGCAATTTTAACAGAGCATCTGAGGGGTGAAGCATGTGTCAGCTTGTCGAAGGCAGACTAACATGGATCCAGGAAATGAGAAGGGGGCGGGGGGAAAAAAGAGCAGCAGCTGCGACGGAGAGTCCAGAGAGAGCACTCCTGAGCCGGGCTCAACCCAGCTGGAGTTCCACAGATTTAAAAAAAAAAAATACAAAAAACACAGTATGATGGACCTCTATGTTATTGGAAAAACATGTCCATCACAATTACATGCAGGAATCAACTTTCAAGACTGATAATATTGGCTGCCAATCAGAGACTGTGGCAGCAGGTGTTGTATTACCAATGCTAGTTTACAGGATTGTTTGTATCAGTTGTTAAAGACTCTTTTGCAAAATTTGGAATAATTTTAAGCTGCCAGCCCAAACATTTTACTCTGACTTTTCAGTGCCTAAATCTCAGACAGGCAATGTTCTTGCTTTAAAGCAGGCAGATGAACTTACCTAAATGTGAGAAACAGATTCCGAGTTGAAAATACTTTGAAGTGAATCCGTCCAGCGAAGTTCACTGGACAGCATCAATTGAAATAGTACATTTTTGAAGTGGTTTTGTGAAATGCAGACGCCAAAACCAAACACATAACAAGGTTATGTCGAAGCTAAATTATTATCTGGCATAACATAATAACCGCCTGCCTATAAAGACTTAGGATGGATTGGTAGTTAACTGAAAAGCAAAGTAATAAAATCATGAAGAGTACACAAACAGGTATATGGAAGAAAGAAAAAAAAAAAAACAACAGCCAAATAGTGACAAATAAATGCGGGGTAGTAGTCCAGAGAACAGGCCTGGTAATGGAATAATCTGGCAAGAAAATGACTGACGAGGAGCATTTAAACTGTGGAGGGTGCTTACCAGAATCAGGACCAGGTGAGCCTAATTAACAGAACACATCGCTGTTATGTGGGAAGCAAGACAAGAGGAGAATGACTAACTGACACAAACCTATGCAAACCACACAAGTATGCATAAAAACTCCCCACCAAATTCTAAGTTAGGGATAATGAGAGATGAGAACACTTATTTGTTTTTTCCTTAGGTACAAAATGTTCTCTTGCTGCCTAATATATGTCACCTACTAACTGGTGCCATGATGAAGAGGTAATCAGTGTTATTCTCTTCATCTGTCAGTGATCACAATGCTGAGCCTAATTGGTGTATATTATACACTGTTATCTATATAGATGGCAGACATGTATGCTAAAATAAGAAAATCATTGAAAGAAGATATCAAGTAAGTTTACTGAATTACAAACCTTTATTGTTTGTAAAGGTCTGCTTCAAAATCTGGGAGAAAAAAATTCAATTTAATTCAAAAATACTTTATTTAACCAAAGGGAATTTAATGTCTTTCCAGGAAGGATCTCAGGTAGCAGTCAGTCTTGCAATGAATCTGAAGAGACCTCTGACTGAAGATTGTTTCTATGACGGTGGTCGTGATGGTCATGACATCCCAACAGGTCGATTTCAGCACAGCAGACAAGACAAGCAACTGTTGTCAAGCACTGCTAATCCACAGCATTTGATTTTGCTACTCCTCTTTAAATCTCTGTCAGGTTAGAAAGAAAGGTTGGAGTTGAGGTATGAGCCTTGCCCATTATGGTCAGTGGAGGAGGCAGGCAGGTTAGGTTAAACATCTACCACCATCCTCCCCTTTTCAAATCCACCGTGGTTTGGGGTTTTAATTCAGACATTATTTGAGTTTTTAATACCTAACATCTGCTCCCATTTGTAAAAACAATAGGTTGTTGCCACAGTTACACATCCTAACAACTGTCTGAAAGTTCAAAAGTAAGAGCAACAATCTTCTCAGTCGCACAGCCTCCAAAACCAGAGGGAAAAATTTTCCAAATGACTGCACCAAAATTTCTTTTAACAAGAGAAAATTTAAAAAGCAAATCAGAACTAAAGTAAGAGAGTTACATCAATATGCTGCCACCTTCAGTGGCGCAATTTTAAGAAATCTAAGCCAACAGTATAGTAATGCAATGAAGACTGGAAATGTAGAAAGGTCACAGTTCAGGCTTTTTACTGTGCAAAGTCAGAGTATGTTTTTTCTAGTGTTACGTCCACACAGGGCACAACATATTTGAGGACACGAAGACAAAAATGAGGATTGAAACGTATTTTATTTCACCACTCTCTGGACCTTTTCTTTATCTTCTTTTTCCTGTGAAGGAAGAGAGAGAACCAATCCTCAGTGTTCCCCGTGTCCCAAAAAACAAAAGAAAACAAAAATCCCAAAGTAGAAACAGAAAGTTGGACCTGATGAGCCGATCAAAAGGAACAAAACGATACAGCAGGGGGCCAACCCTATACAGGGCCGTCGAAGCCTCTGCTAGTACCGGACTACAAAAAAAGAAACTACTGAAAAGGAAAATTCGAAAACAGGACAATCGGTCCCACCAGGTCAAAATCACAACCAAACAAAGGGCTAACAAAAACTACCGTGAGGCAGGCTGGAGACGTCAAATCGCATGCATCCTAGGTGGTGGTTGGAAGTGGGCGTCGCCGTTACCTGGCGCAACCCAGCCTATTTATAGGCGGTCCAACAGCGTCACAAATTAACAAACCAAATTAGAATAAATGATTATCTAAACTCCAAAGTACATTAAACAACAAAACGCCATACAACTAAAGTAAATACAAAACGATCCAAAAGAAAGAAAATGGAAATAAATACAATGTGCCGAAAGCACATAACATCTAGGAAAATCATGTTAATATGCAGTGTACTGAGAGACTGGTATATATCTTCTGAACTACAGAGCCTCTCTTAAAACATTGATAATAATAGATCTGTGTGAAAGCTGAGCCATGCTTCATATTTTGCATGATTCTGTATGTAGCTGGAACTCATTCAGAGCTGTCAGAATGGGTCTTTGTTTTATTTACCCAGTAATTATGAACAAACCTACAACTGGTTATTAAAAAAAGCCCAGAATCCAAATGAGAATAAACAAAAACCAGTAAAACAAACAATAATCTATCAGTCTGTAAGAAAAGACCCACTGTGGTAATGATTGACTCAGACCCTGTGGGTGGAAGATAAAAATGGATTTTCCAACTGAATATTTTAAGGAACAACAACAAATGTTTTTCTGTAAATCATTTTCAAAAATCTTACTAACAGCATTGTAGAATTTTAACACATTTATATTAAGGTGTCATAGGTGCTGATTCTTTTATTTATTAAATTTTTATTTTGTCTAGCGTCTAGACACATGAAAGTTGTAAACCTTATCAACGAAAATTTGTTAGTGGGGACAGAAATTAGGTCACTGCTCACTGCTCACGGATTTTAGAAATCCTGAACAGTGAGACCAGTTATTGTCATTTAAAATAAAGCATTATTTGATAAAGATCTACCATAATAACATTTTCTCTTGTGAGCAGAACAGACAGCTATCTTAAACTACTTGTAAGGAAGAACTTTTGTTTGCTCACTTTTTAATCACATCGGTCAAGAAAATGGTTACATGTGTGAGTAGGTTTGTGAATGTTTGGGTAAAGAGAATTAAATCTAATATATGATTATAGGCTATCTATAAAAGCACAATAATTAGTTTGTTATTAAGCACAAAATCACACAAGACATTGAGAAAAAATATCTGGTGAGCAACATGAAACTACAAGCAGAAAGAGATTTTTATGTTTTGTAATTTGGATGAAAAAAAGACTTTTGATATTTGAACTAGATTAGGACCAATCAATAAATCTGAGGATCATTTTCTTGGTTAGTTATTTGAGGAATGTAAAAATTTAGATGAGAGGTTGACTCGTTAACCTGTTGCACCCAGGTTCCTGTAAAACAAAATAAATAATTCTGATTATAAAGATCTACTTTGTTTAGCTAAAATAAGAGGATTATTATGAGATTTTCATGATTAATTTAAGTGATTTTTGGCATTGCAGAATTTAAATTTTGAACCAGTGAGCTGGGTAAAGTTAACAATGACATGTTTTGTGGTTATTACTTCCTCACTGCTTTACATCAAATCGTGGGAATAAATTTTGATCAGACCATGCCAGGCTAAACTGCATTTATATATATTTTTTTTAAACACAGAAAAAGGGCTCTATTTTTAGTACTTCTGAGTTTTGCAGTCATTTATTCTACTTGGCCTGCCTGTTGGTTTCCAAACTCTCGCCTCCACATTCTCAGTCATACTGAGTCATACGATGAGTTACATTTCATCAAACATTGATCAACAACCCCTCTTATTGTTAAATTTTTTTAACTTCTTTGATTGTTTGTCAAGTTGTGGAAAACACTCATCAATCTTTTATGCACTTTGGAACATTCATTTTTCATGAGCTTTTATTTTTAAAAGATTAATTACTTGTTTTCTGCAGCTATATTCTCATTTGTTGAGTTTTTAATCACATTATTAAAGGAATTCCGTTTCAATTCTTTACCCTGCTTTGCTAAAATCTACTATAAGTGAAATGTAAATAAATGTGTTTAGTGACTCGACCTTTATGCCAGTAATAAGATGTAAAAAAAACAAACATTAAAACCTTACATAGCAACTAGTTACATTTACTTGAGCCACATTTAAAAAAAAAAATAGTACTTTTAAAAGTCGTTTTACACCTACATTGTTTCTGACAGTGGCTGCTGACCTTAATGAGAAATGTGCCCAAGTAAAGATACACTAAAAACTTTACAATGTTCTGCCAAATATGCATTACTTACTATAAGTATTCAAGTTTTATGTTGAAAATTTGATTTGGGAAAGTATTTCTTCTGCCTGAATTTGTCAATTTGTAAATATGTTATGTATTTGTATTCATTTTTAATTGTAATATTTGAAATACTGGAATTTGCACATAACTTTATATTTCTGTCTGTCTGATAACATCATTTTTAAATTATTAAATTAGATCTTATGATCAGATATTCAGTACTTCAGTAACCGTTTTAGCAAGTAGTTAGAGTAATTTTCTGTTGAAGTAGTCCAATTATTACATGAGTATAATTGTTGACTGCTCTGCCCGCCTCTATATATTTTATTAAAACAAATGTAAATATTTTACTTAAAAAAATAATAATAATAATAATAAAGTTTTTGTGGCCTTTATTCATCAGTAACTGGACAGGAGGAAAGCGAAAACTGCAGTAAGTGGCTCGGGGCCAGTAAATGAACTAGGGTTCACTGCTGCATAAGTTTCACCTGTAGCCGGGCCACAAAAAGTGGTTTTACTAAACCACAAACCAAGAGTGAAAGAAAGGTTTTCATTCGTATTTAATAAGGACAAAAAGTCAAAAAAGACAAAGAAATTTTGCTACGATATGTAAAGTTTTGAACACATTAATCAATGTGCCTGCATTTATCTCAGATGGTTTGAATATATATATATATATATATATATATATATATATATATATATATATATATATATATATATATATATATATATATATATATATATATATATATATATATTTGCTCGAGCCTTGAGTGAGCGCTGTCCAAGGTGCTGCAGCACTGCACGTCCCCTCCCTTTCTCTCCCTTTTCCTCGCACATACACATTTCCTCTCCCTGAAAACCACGTGACCCCCCCTCTACCGAGTCTGCCGCGAGAGCATCATCAGACTGCACCTTTTCCTCCTCAGGAGAACGGAGGAGAGAGCGACCCAGAGTTAGACAGAGGGAGAGAGAGAGAGAGAGTGAAAGAGAGAGGGAGAGAGAAGGGGGGAGAGCGGGAGGCAATAACACCTTGTCATCTTCAGTCCGAGACCGTAATAGTTGTGTTCCTGTCTGGTCGTTTTCCTTTTTCCTCTCTTCTCCTCTCGCGGATTCAAAATCCACCTCAAATGGGAAGGGAGATCGATGCGTCGCGCGCGGCACTGTTGCCACGGAACCACAGGATGCGCGTGAGGTAAGCAAGGATCCTTTGAACAAAAGCGGTTCTGTGGCTTTTATTCTTATAGAAGAAATGCGCTCTCACATTCTAGTTGGCACAATAAACATCTGCTTTTGTTTATTCATAATGAAGAAAAAGGAACGGAAGTAGGAGATAATATAGTAGTTAGCAGCTAATAGGGAGCAGGTGACGATGAAGCTGAGCAACTGCCACAGGGAGTGAAAGAAAAAAAATGGAGAAGTATGGCTGCAAATCGAGAATCGATAATTCAACCGCATTCATTCACCCCGTCTATCAATACTTGTGATGTCTCCGCTTTCTTTTGCTTTTTTCAACACGGTGTGAAGCCTCCTGTTAGTGTTGTGAACGGTTATATTCGCAGTCAGTGCGGGTTGTGTCCCCCTTTTTTTGGTTTGAAGGCGTTCAGACGTTAGAAACTGGAATTTTGGAGCCTAATTCGACTTGAGTCATCCACCGCAGTAGCAGCGGTGGCGGGAGCTGCTCCCGTCTTTGTGATGGGGCTAACTGGAAACCAAGAAGGTGCAGTGAAACAGCTTCTTACCATAAATACCATAAATATTTTCTCACTTAAAAATAACTACAAAAATGGAGTCAAAAAGTGGTTCAATAATGACAGCATTTAGGAAAATATTAAGTGTTTGAGGGATTGTGACTTGAAGCTAAGTTGCGGGTATGCCGCCTAAAAAAACCTCCTGCGGCATTATGAATCTCCGTTATGGAGATGTTGTTGGTGTATGTGAGTTAAAGTCAAGCTTTTATTACTTATCTTAATCCCGATGTGTTTACAGATCGTTCAAATGTGACCAGGCTAGCGGTGCGCTCAGAATCCATGAGAAAGTGTAATTTGAGAATAACGGGCTCGGCTTGCGTGTGTATGTGTGTGTTTTGTATGAATGTGTGTGTTGACCCTGGCTGATTGTGCCGTCTCTCTTCTCTCTGTAGGTCGCTGGAGAGAGTGATGACGCGGCAGTGAGAGACACACATACCTCAACCTGCTGGCACACACTCACATATACACGCATATTTGCCCACACACGCTTTAAGTCTTGCCCCTCGAAGACAAGGAAGAGGAGAGAGGGAAAAAAATACTGCTATGACGGTGTCATTTCTCACTATTACCAGTGTGTGAGCTGCACTCAAGCACACTTGCACTCCGTGGGGAGTTGCCTGCATGGGGGATAAGACCCTATCTAGGGCACAAAGATGGAGTTTGCATCTTGTTTGTCCCACATCTAACACACAAACATAATCACACACACGCTTGGAGTCTCATGACTGAAATAAGGAATGAAGAGGAGACGCTGAACATCGAAAAGACAAGACAAACACCAGGCCAAGGCATCAGAAGATGTTCAAAGGGTGTTAACAGAACAGAGGGTGCTGCCGTCTGACCTCTCCCTCCCTCTCTGGAGGTTCATTTTAGCTGAGCTCTCTTTGGTTAAAAGCATTACCAAGACAGCAGGGTGGACAGGTGACAGTGTTCTACGAAGTGCCCTGCAGTTGTCACCATGAGCTGTAGGCTAGAGGGAACACCCCAGCTCTAGCCTCTATTTAATTTTGTGTGCGTGTGCGTGTGAGAGCGGGTGTGTGCATGAGTGTAATGGCGGTTTGCGTTTGGGCGGCAGCCCCCCTGCTCTTTCTGGGGCTGTGCCTGTGCAGCGTAGGGGGCCAGGCCCAAGGGGAGGTCCTGGAGTTTGGGGGCGTGTCCAGCCAGTGGGGGCGGTTTCCGGTGTGGAACGCCTGTTGTGAGAGCGTGCTGAGTTTCAGCCTGCGGACTCAGAGCCAGGAGGGCCTGCTGCTCTACCTGGATGACGAGGGCTTCTGTGACTTCCTGGAGTTGCTGCTTCTCCACGGGCACCTGCGCCTACGCTTCTCCATCTTTTGTGCTGAGCCAGCTGAGCTGCAGTCAGGCGTGGCGGTGAGTGATGGGCGGTGGCATGCGGTGCGTGTCAAGCGGGACTGGAAGAACACCTCGTTGGAGGTGGATGGGCGACTGGAGGGATGGGCAGAAGTGAAGAGTAAGAGAAGAGACATGACAGTATTCAGTCACACATACATGGGCGGGTTGTCAGCAGATCTCCTCTCCTCGCCGCTACGCCTCACCTCACCCTCAGTGCGGGAGTACCCCGCCTTTCGTGGCTGGATCACGGCAGTGAGCATCAACGGCTCGCTGGTCGCGCTAAACAGCTCAGAGGGCGTCACGGTAACAACTGGCTGCGGGCCGGACCACCAGTGCCAGAATGGAGGGGTGTGCAGCGTGGTCAACGACCAGGCCGTTTGCGACTGCTCCGACACCGGCTACCAAGGCAATGACTGCAGCGAAGGTAAGGCCTGAAACCATGCTGACCCATCAGATACATCCCATCCTTTACATATACTGACACACAGGCATAAAGATTTATCTTAAACCATATCTGCAAATTCAACCCAGAAATTCCTTACTTGGCTTCCTTAAAAGAGCATATCATTCACACCTTCACAGTTCTCCTCGGCTGGCATCTATAGACCAGCAGCCTTCACAAAAAGTGCAAGGCCTGCATACTGATTATGCTTTATATTGATTTCTTGCCTGCAAACAACTCCCAGCCTACGACGTTCACCCAAACTCAGGTATAAGGCTCCTGCTAGGAAGGGCAATCAGTTTAGCAAGGCCTGAACTGAGATGGTGGGAACAGCTGTTAAGTGTCGCAGTAACACGGTAAAGCCTTTGAGTCAGCAGACTGAATACAGATTCCTGAAATCCAATGAAAGGTCTCTCCTGGCTGGCTGGCTTGAAGGCCTTTGTTGGTGTATTTGGCAGAACACAGTTCCCATATAGATCCACCATGGATGGGGTAGCTGGATGGTGTTGAGAAACTCTAATTGGAACCGAGCTAAGAGGCTGGAAATCACCGGTTGTTACATGGCTGACACCTGACTGCCTGTGTTAATGGATTTGAATTGATTTTAGATGGCCTTCAGAGCCACTATGCATCGGGTGTTGAAATGATGTGTGTAGAATCTATCACTTGCCATTAATTTTAACAGCCTCCAGCCTTTTGAGATGCTCTGTTTGCATCTGTGTGATTTGGTACAGTGTGTGTTAATGTGACAGTGCTCCTATAGAAGACAGAAACAGCGTAGGACGCACTTCATGAATGAATAACTACTCAAAAAGGAACAATATGCTTTAATATTTAAACACCATAGAAACACCCTCGTTTAATTCTGCCAAACAAGCATTTGGTCAATATGAGTGCCAATAGGCAGGCCATTGTAATTATGGCCATTACAAAAGCAAAACAGTTGCTTAATGAACTCAGCTACCTTGTTATGGCCCTCAATGCAAATGCTTACACTGCCACCCCGCTAAAGATGTGTGTGTTGTCAGACCTGCTTGACTTCATTGAAAACAAATCTGCATTCTTGGTCAATACCTCTAGAAACTGCTGTAAACCAAAGACACCTTCCAGCTTTGCCCAAGCCATTGATTTGATTTGATTTTTTTACTCCCTAGAATTTAATGATAAAAATGCATCTGCCAAAAATGGTCGGGTTGCCTTGCAGTTTCTCCACCAGGAAAAAAAAATGACCTTATAGCACCGCTGTCAGCATCACACACATCTCTTTAGCCACCCACCGCATCACACCTTCTCATTTAGTGGACCGTGGGATGGCCTGGGTTGCCATGGAGACAGGACTAATAAGGAGACCTCATGCCAGGAGTGTCTCTTCATCATATTTCTTTTATTTCCCCCTTCGGCGTTAGCCTCCCTTTTTCCTTGGTACCTGCAGGCGGTGCCCGGCTACCCGCGATGTAATTTTTCCCCATCCAAATCGGCATTATCTGAACTTCTTTGTGTGCAGCGTGTACGGTTAATGTGGGAGGCATCAAGCTTTACCAAGCAGCTTTAAAGGTAGATTTGCTGCTGCTTTGTGTTCATACGTGCGGAAATAATTAATCCACTGGGGGAGAATTAATAAAATCACGCTCCAACAATTAGTCAATTAGTTGTAGAAAATGAATCATAAAGTAGCTCAAATGTGAACTCTCAGGTAAAAAAAACAAAACAAAAAAAAAACTAATTATTTACAGATTCAAGAATCCTAAATGTATGATTCTGATGCCTTTTTACTGACATATATGATAAGTTATCGAGGGATGCACAGTTTTATGGTTCTCTTTGTCTATTCAGATTTTGGCCAAAGTTTAAATGTCAAGGACTATAACATAAAATTGGGGAAAAGAATTGCTGCCAATTCCTTTATAAAAGTAGTTGTTTTAAATCCAACAGATAATTAAGAAATTACAAGATAAACCCTATTTACAAATCAAACTGTTTGTCCCAGCTCTTTGTCTGGTTATTATACTCTAAGGTGCATGGTGTTGGGTGACAAAACTGGGGGAGGTCTGAGTTTTGATGCATTTGATGAAGAGGAAAACAATCTGACTTTCCATATTTGATCACTGCTGATCTCGGAAAAATCGTCCAATCCCTGGATGACTGATTCTTGCATCTCTAGAGATGTCCCAAAACATCATCTGACAAATAATCTGTACGTTTCTTGATTACAAAATAAGATGAGTATGTAGCTGCTCTTGGTTTTGAAAGATGCATACCTTTTCTCTCATTCAATTGTTCATTTAAAATCCTTTATTTTCACACTATAGGGAAAATCAAGCAAGTATTTAAAAACAATTATCAGAATCTTTCAACGTAAAATAGTGACAAAACAGAATATTGATTCATTATTAACAAAATAATTCCTGCCATAAGTGTTTGCAATCAAAGCACTTAGGCTTTCTTAAATACAGGAAGTGACAAGTTAAGCTGTGCTAAGGCTCCTTGCTGCACTAAAAATTGCTCTTTATGTGATCCAAGCCAGTCTAATCCAGTCTGCTGTTTTGCTTCTTCTCAGCGACACACTCATACCTCCACAAACATATGCAGCCCAAATATACAAAAACATGTAGACACACATTGTGAGATATGCACCCTCCAGGTCCATCATTATTCACACCACCGCTGATGTACCTGACAGCAGGGCAAGCTCCATGAGCCAAATAGGAGATGCATACATTTTACATAAAGGCTCTCAGCAGAAACAATGCCTACATTGCGCTGGCACTTGTCACTCAACAAGAGACTGCTCGTATCTATGAAGTGGAAGATATATATTCCTAGAAATGGGCTCACATATCAGCTGCGAATGTTGTGGATAACACCTGGTACACAAATTGTTTTCCCCTCTTGGCAGTAGATTTTCTCCTTAAATGGGTCCACGGGTTGAGCAATAGTATGTTTGACTTTGGGGAAAATCATATAGCTTTACAAGAGAAAAATGATACTTATGCTACCTCTTGAATAAAATTACAGAGCTGGATAAAGTATAAGAGGCTATTATTTGTGGGCTGAGTAACAGGGTCTCTATTTTTTATTTTATTTTTTTCCCGGTGCCATTTCCTTTTCCCGTGTT
The DNA here is from genome assembly GCF_019740435.1 of Gambusia affinis. Taxonomy (NCBI): domain Eukaryota; kingdom Metazoa; phylum Chordata; class Actinopteri; order Cyprinodontiformes; family Poeciliidae; genus Gambusia; species Gambusia affinis. The sequence goes on from NC_057887.1 coordinate 14,846,749, forward strand.
TGCATATTTGAGATTAAAGGGACAGTTCAGTATAAATGAGATTCTGTAAAATGCTCAGGAGCAGTTATTAATCTACATCTTCATTTTGTAGAAATAGTTTCTTCCAGAGGCTAAAGATATCAGCTAGTGAGAAAGTAAACTTTGCCAACAACATGGAAGCAAATGGACTTAAGAAGCACTAAATTATTTCATGCAGCAGCAATTTGAGTATTTGGACAAAAAAAAGAAATGGTGAAAATGTGACAGACAAGAGACAAACAACTTAGGATGGAAGAATAACGCAACTGGCTAAATGTTAGTAGCTAACAATGCTAAAATAAACATCTGTTGACAAGTTCTTGTTGTGTTGAAGAGCCTTTACACTGCCCAGTTAGTGTGGATCTTCTTTAATTAAAAATCAAATGCTATTTTTCATATGTTTATTTATCTTAAGTTACGTTTGAAAGTGTTTAGCTTCCAGAGAAAAGCGAGAAAATAATTTCAATATTTAGGTTGGATTAGACAATAATTCTTGAATAAACAATTTTTGATTTTTTTAAAACACTGTTTAGGATTTCTGAAGCTTTTATGTGTGAAGCAAAAAATGGGAGCATTTTTAATGTTTTCTTTGCATTAAAATCTCCAAAGCATTACACAAGTATAAAATGTGCAAAGATTGACTTGTCAAACCTTTAATTTACTGACTACAGAAGTGAAAGCATTTGCTTAAATTGTGATAAAGAAAGAAATCGTCTTCTGGTTTTCCCAGAATTGTTGCGTACCTCAATTCTTGTCTCCTTTTGTGTTACTCATAACCTTTTAGCAGAACCAAGCTTAAAAACTCTTAAGAACTATCCCTTTGAGGCACAATTTCTGTTTCAGAAAGATGGTAGAAAAAAAGACAATTGATAGTTTGGAAACAGTAATTCAAGTCCCTGTTATGAAAGTACAGTAACTTGTGAACATTAGTCCAGGAAACACAGTCAGTTTGCTATTGAACTGAAAGCATTTCTGAGCAATTTAGCAAAAAGATAAACCTTCGAGAAAAGGGTGCAGTACTCTTTAGAGTGTTTCCAGTTCTTCTCCCATGCCCAGTTGATTCATGTTTCTCATTTTCTTTAAATAGTTTAGAGATACAGATAGCTCAGAGAGAAGAATTTAGCAGAGGATGTATTTTTGAGGACGAATTAGATTGTACTTTAAAGTGCTTTTTATGGTCTGAAGTGTTTTTACATGTGGTCCTCCATATACTGCAGTTTATTTTGGTCTGATAAAGATACTGCCTCAGTGTTATGCCTCCAACCGCAGTTTGTGCAGGCTGCAGCTAATATTCATGCCACTACGAGGGAGTAGCCTTAATCAACTTAGAGTATGTCTACAGTAATATCGAGCCAATACGAAGTTACCAGGAGTAAACATAGCATGTATCATGATATAACTGATTTATTTGAAACAAGAAGCACCTACTGCAGCTGCTCTAATAATATAACATTGATTAATGTGGTGAAAATGTTTTCTAAGAAACCTATTTATAATCATTTTTATATATTAATGTGAATAAATCACTGCTAAAATTTAGTTGTTGGGTCAAGTGGTCATCACACAGAATATTATACCCCTTTTTGCCAAATAATAAGTTAGTAAATTGACATCAGGCAATTAATCTGTTGAGCCTGCTGCAGCTTCTGTCTTAAAACAGCATTACCGCAATGATATTAATGTATGGAGCTCCTTTAGTGTCATTACTGTCTATGTTTTTCATGACAGTGAATATTTCCAAACAGGCAAATTTGTATTTTTGTAAACAAAGAAAAAAGTGTAGAGCCTTGTTGCAGGCAGCTGACTAGCAGTGGGCAGGTGGGGGAAGAGATAACATTGTGCTACTCTATGCTTCATAAAACATCTCTGGTCATTCCTGTTGATTTGGTGCCTCATCAAAAGAAGTTTGAATAATAGAAATGAGACTATGGAAGCTTTTAGTGGTTGTGGAAGAGCAAAATTTATTTCCTCAGTGTACCTTGATACTCGTTACTCTTAGCTCAGAAGTGTTGAGGTATTTTGGATGCACTTATTAAAAGGTCTAACAAACTTATTTTCTGATTTCTCTTTGAACCTTGACTTCATGATTAATTTGGCTAAGACTTTTCTGACTATTTGGAGCCACTAGAACATTTGAAAACCAAAAACGAACACTAAGCAGAACACTGTAAATTCCTCACTCTTGATCCCAATACACATGCACTATTCTGAACAGGACAGAGTACTTAAAAGAAAAGACTTCCACTTTATTTCCTTTACCTTTGGACCCACACTATGGGTTCTACTCCAAAAAAACATGACAAACCAGAAAGCAGCTTGACAGCAGCTCTAATTTTAAATAAAGGGAACATTTTTAATTTGGAGTAATTAAAATAATGACAGGAATGACTTGACTGGAGCCTATTTTTGCATATACCCAGTTAAATTTGAGTGTATTTGTTATTTGAAGTATTCAGGCTTTTTATTTCTTCTAATAACAATTCCATTTTATTTATTTTTGACATGCTTCAGGTAGCACCTTCTTTATATATATTCAAAAATTTGAAATGTTAATCTTAGGGTAAATTCTGTTTTTTGGTGTTCAAAGAATTCCATGTCTGTTGGAACAGAATAAACTAAATTGAAGTAAAATAGCAATTTCTTTTGTCTTAATCATTTAGATTAATTTAGATTCAGCTTTTAGACCAAAAAGGAATTTGTTCGTGGCAGCCCTAGTTTGAGCAGATCCGTGCCTAAATTTAATCCCTATCTGATGCATTTTGCCCTGCAGTGAGAGCAGAATGAACCTGGCTTGTTAAGCCTGGCCTGGCTTGCATTGTCCTTGAGGGCAAACCGCTGTTAGCATGCTAATGGGTCCACCTGTTTCTGCCATGCTACTAGCGCAAGGGCAGAGGCAAGGAAACGCTCTTCTGACCACGCAAATCAAAACACACGCACACGCCTTCACACAGGTACACACACACATTTAAAAACATTGACACACACAGCCAGACCCAGCACTGAATCATGCATGTCCCTTGTCCTTTTTTGCACTGCTAATCCATCCCTACATGTTTTCCCTGCTATTTCACGTCATTATTACTGCCATAGTCAATGTTGCTGTGTTTGCGTGAAAGACAGCGAGAGTGAGAGAGGGAATGTGTGTGATTGAGTTTGTGGGTAGGCGGGTGTGTGTGTGCGTGTGTGTTGCATGCTATCTGTCGGGGTGCTCTGGGTAGAGGAAGCAGCTACAAGGTAAGTTGTGGGGTAAACGGCTCTTGAATCCAAATCTACAGGTAGGAATGTATATTGATGCCAACGTCCCTTCCCTCTCTTATTTCCACCCTCTCTCCCTACAAAACGTGGGTGCTTGTGTGTGCTATTAAGACGAGATCTAAGGAAAGTTGTGCATTTCTTTAACCTGGCTGCGTGAATATACGTCTAAGCAAACCTCAGTTTTGGCTACCAGTGCAGCATGGTATCCATCGTGACGTTTGTGTTGACTTTGCATGCACGATGCAACGGTAACCCCTGGACGGGTGTGCATGTACAGTAAGTAGCCATGGTGACCCTTGGGCTGAGCATGCATGTTAATGAATGTCTGTCTCTCTCTCTCTTCGCCTGGCCGCCACGCCCTTCCAGTGCACAGCTACACTCCAGGTACGTCACATTATCTATCTATCTATCTATCTATCTATCTATCTATCTATCTATCTATCTATCTATCTATCTATCTATCTATCTATCTATCTATCTATCTATCTATCTATCTATCTATCTATCTATCTATCTATCTATCTATCTATCTATCTATCTATCTATCTATCTATCTATCTATCTATCTATCTATTGCACCAATTTCTTTCATGTCTTTTCTAATCTTCTCTTTCTGCCTTTTGTTCCTCATAACATCTTCTACTGTCTATACAGTAGCACTAAATAGCCAGGGTAGAAGTTAGCCAACTTGAGTTTATTTTGGGTCTTGTGTTGTTATGTACAGTAAAGGTTCTTTGCAGTCATCTGGTAAGTACCACATCTCTGGTTGCAATCATCTGAAGCGGCACTCGCCTCAAGGTTACATAGACATAGACAGATAAATACTGCGCCGTGTACGACCCAGTTCATGGCTGTGTGCAAACGTCTTTATACATACCTGTTTTGTGCGTAGGATAAGTAAGTGCGTTCAGAATGGTTTTATTCTTATAATTTAGATGACTCATATATATATACATTTATATATATATGCGTACACACGCAGAGAAGTAGCCTCCTCCAGCATGCCACTGACAAACTCCTGCACCATTAAAACACATCTATGCATAAGCACTCACACACTTCATGGTCCTTTGCTGTGCTGACTGTGCTCTTGTCTTCCTTCAAGGTCTGGCACACCTGATGATTGGCGACCAAGGTATGGCCTCTTCTTACCTCACTTCCTGTTGTCCTCTGCTCTTCCATGATCCCCAACCTCCTCCTCCTCCTTCCTCCTCCTCCTCCCCTTCTATCTCCGCCTCACACCCCTACACTCAAAACTCCTTGTATCCCTCCTCCATCTCATCAACACCCGGTGCGGATGGAAGTTGTTTCTCTAGGCACAGAACTCAGGTCAGTCCTTCATGAGATTCTGAATAATTTCGTTATTAAAAGAGGTAGCTTTAATAAGAGATGTCTTTAACCTCTTGACCTGAGAGCAACTTTATATATATATATATATATATATATATATATATATATATATATATATATATATATATATATATATATATATATATATATATATATATATATGTATATATATGGGGAAACACATATATGTGCACATATATAAATATATATATTCTAGCTGCTTTGCTGGAATTAACTCCAGGTCATGGCAATGGAGCAAAAGGACATGTGACCCACTGACCCATGGATGGCGGATGGTTTGAATTGGTTTTTCCTCTTCATTTCAGTTTCCCTTCTCCGTATGTTGGAGTCTGACTGTAGCCATATGGTGTGTGTGGGTGTGTGCGTGCATAATGCTTACACACATGTACATGCATGCCTCAACATAAATCAATGGCAGTTCTCGCTGCACTCCTCCATCGTGCATCAGCTTCCAGCATGTCTCTTTTTATGCCACCACTGGTGCTCAAATGGGCTCCTGATCATACGCCGGCGAGCGCATGTGATCCCGAACAGCTGTTTGCTGCAGTGTTTGTAAAAAGCAATGCTATTATACCCCGCAGCCTCTATCTAGTCCATTGTTTTTGAAAGTAGCCCAAAAACAAGAGCTGCAACTGGTCTGCTTTTAGAAAAGAAAAGAAAATGTTTCTTGATAACCAGAACTCACAGTGCCACCCTTTTTTTGTTCTTTCCCTCTTTGCTCCTGCCCACTTTCTCACTGTTTGGAACACCAACTCCTCTGGTTTTAGGAAAACACTTAGGTACACTGATGATTTACTTATGTGCTTGGCTACTGGGTTGTTATGGATGGTGAAGACATTGCTGAATGTGTTGACAGGCTCATGACTGCACACTAAATGTGGAGCTTCTCAGCAACATATTTTGTATATTTGAGATAGAATTGGAATGTGACATTTTTGACAAGGTAAGGTGTTGCGGCATGTAAGTGCAAGGTGTGTGTGTGTGTGTGCGTGCATTTGTGGGTGTGTGTGTGCTTGCATGAGTGCAAATGAATAGAAGCTCCAGCCTACTGTGCTTTTGAAAATCTGAAGGTAGGTGTTGCTCGATCATACAGCTCTGCATGACGCTGATGAATACACTGATTGGTGCACATGAAGACAAGCCTGACTGTGACAGACTATTGTGCTCTCTGATTGGGCAAAAGTAGACATAGTGATGGCTATGCCCCATAGTGAGAAGTTGTGTTTTTTCCCAATGTGCTGTTTAATACAAAAGGATTTGTTTAAAATGGCGGCTAGTTGCATCTTGATGCAAGGTCAAATAAGCTCCATCATGGGAGTTATTTCTAACTAGACTTGTAGCATTGTTTTTTGCTCTGTTCTAGTAAATAAAGGCCTTTGCAAATGTATTTATACCCCTTGAACATTTTTACATTTGGTCCTGTTACAGCCGCAAACTTCTATTTGCGTAATTAGGATTAATTAGACTAACACAAGCTAGTGCATAACTGTGAAGTGGAAGGAAAAAGACCAATGATTCCCCATTTATTTCATAAAGAAAGCACAAAAATAGATAATTGAGTAATTTCTTAAATTCAAGCAGACTGTATTGGGAGCATCTATTAACATAGATTATGTTTTGCTGCAGATTCTTAATTCTAACACATTAATATGCTTGGGTATAAAACTATTAAATTGCAGTTCTGACTGTATGTTTAGGGTGAATCTCTGGCCTCAAGAGGTTTTCTTGTTTTGTATTTAGCACCATTCATCTTCCTATTGTCATCCCTATAAAGAAAAGCCTCTCCAAAGCCTGATGCTGCCACATCCATTTTTCACTGTGGGTACGATGCGTTCAAATTTCTGGCCTTCTTGGTTTTCTTCTTTGCACTCATCTGTAACAGGACAAATCTGAAATTAACTGTCGATCTCTGCAGCTCTTCCAGAGTTACCTATTATAAACACTCCTCTGGTCTGGCCTGTGACTTTAGATGCATGGTAATTTTTTTTTGTAGGTTTGAAGTTTTCATCTTCAGATGATGGATTAAACACAACTTTGTCCTTCTATACCTCTTTCTCCTCGACCTTTCTGCTGTGCTCCTTGGTCTTTTTAATGCTTTGTTCTCTAACAAACTTCACAAAAAAGCTGCATTTATTCTTAGGATAAACTCACAAATTATGCACTACTTTTATATAAAATCCCCCCAAAATACATTAAAGTTTGTAGTTGTAATTTGATTAAAGGTCACAAAGTTCCAGGGGTGCAAATACTTTTACAAGGCAGTGTAAATAAGCTCATAATTCCAGATTCTGCCTCAAAATGTCTGCTGTGATTCATCCAGGTGGCACAGAAATTTTAATTGCTTGATCTGGCTTAAGCTCGGCATTTTAAATCACCTGCTTAGGTACTGACAGGTATTAACATATGTTTGCAGCGTTATTACACAATGTATTCTGTGTATCTGTTTGCCGGTGCCCCTCACTATGAGGTGTGTTTGGATGCTGATAGGCTAAAAGTATAGTTGTTGTTTTTTAAACCTTTGAAGTTTCTGTACACATGAAAAAGAAGGCATGTGTTTTTGTGTGAGTGTGTTTTTTTTGTTCTGCATACTGAGATGTAAAGGCTGTCAAATGGTGAAGACGGAGCCTAGCTTAGGTTAGTTCAGCGTAAAGAGGCTTTTTGAGGAGACCGCAAAGCTGAAATGAGTTTCTTTGAGGGGTGGACGGGGTGTGCAGTCTTGAAAAGATATACAGCGTGTGTGTGTGTGTGTGTGTGCGTGTGTGTGCGTGTGTGGGCATTAGAAATTGAGAAAAAAGAGACAGCGCCTCTGAGAGACGACCTAAAGAAATGAATGATAGAGGGACGGGGAGAGGGAAAGAGCGAGAGATAAAGTGAGTCGTCTTCCCGCTCCTGTGATGTAGAGCAACTGGCTGTATCTGCAAAGCGGCAGCGACGGTCCCGCCTGCCCTCCTGGTCCAGTCATTTTCCAAGGGACATCGGTCCTGATGGGGATCCGCGGACCTTTCCCCTCCTCTACAACACACAGTTATCATTCTCTCTGGAAATGATACCCACAGATCACTAATCACTTTGAGTGGGTGAAACGCAACCAATTGTGGAAGGAAGGAAGACAGAAAAGAGGCAGCCAAATTGGATTTTCATAAGTATTGAGCAGCCAAAGGAAGAAGGGGGAAATGGATTTTTTTTTCAAAGTATTGAGCAGCAATAATCTGGATGGAAAATGTGCTTAAAGCCAAGTAGCAGATTTAGCCTTTTTCCATTTCTCTTTGCTTGGCCAAGAGGTGCGCCGGAGGAATGAGAGATTGCAGATTTTGAGTAGTTGGTTTATTGTACCCTCACCGGTCACTTTATTAGGTACACCATGCTAATCCATGTTCATTTTAAAAGCACTTTTTAATTAATTTTTTGTCAGACTCTTGACTGAAGTGTGTTATGGCTTCAATCTTTATTTATTTTTGATTAAAATTTTAGATTTGACCAAATCTGAGCTGCACTACCATTACACTGAAAAGTTAATACCAGGCAGGATATTTTGTTCATGCCAGTTTTTGACCCTGGAATCGAAATTGAGATTGTTGCCCAATGTTGGTGAGATAGTGTGAATTGTAGCCTCAGTCTCCTGTTTTTAACTGGCAGCAGTGGCACATGGTGTGGTCTTCTGCTGCTGTATGTCATCTGCTTCAAGGTTGGAGATGGTGTGCAACCTTGAAGTTCTGTTAAGTCCATTTTAATTGGACTCTAGTTTACTAGAAGGTTCAGTTTGTTTGAGGAAGTCTGCATGTATAATCAAACTCTGATGCCAACCAAAAAAGTGAACTCTGGTCCGCCTACAAACTTGGGTCTCACTTGAGTTAAAGTGGAATCCGTTCACATTTTCCTCTGTCCACACACATGAACATGACATTGTTGTTTACACAACTGCGATTTATTGGATATTTTCTCTTTTCAAATCAAATTTGCACGTAAAAATCCCAATTTTCTGGCCAGCAAAACATGGAACAACCATGCAACTTTTAAAATCATTAAAAATCACCTTCTGATTTTTGCTTTTAACTCCAACAAGTTGTCTCCATCACGTCTCGATGCCTAAATGCATTCATGTAATCATTCAGTCTGATGTGCTATCAGGAAATTGAACAGTTGTACCTAAGAAACTGGCCAGCGAGTTTCCAGCTTTAAGGCACAATGTCAACTTAATAACGGCTGTTTGTTTGCAGCCTGTCCAAATGTTCTCGATATCAATCCAAGAATCTATGCACAACCTAGACATGTGGTCAGCCTCTCTTGAGGTGACCTTTAAAAGTACGTGAACGGACGGACAAACGGACAAACACTCACACAATAACCTTTAGAGAGTGCCTGCTGAGTGTGTGAGCTAGTGTGTGCTGGGTGTAAATATGCATGAGTAAGGCTGCCTGCACATATTCTTCATGGTCAGTGGATGAAGGCAGGAGAGGGATTGAGGCTGTGTTGGGTTGTGTGTGTGTGTGTGTGTGTGCGTGTGTGTGTGTTCTGGGGAGGTGGATTGTGAGTCATGATTTGTGACTCATAAAGCGTCGGCAACGAAAACGGCTCTTTTTAACACATTGTTTTGTGGCAGAAATGCACAGATGGGGCATTTCATTAACGGGGCACATGTTCAATGTCACACACTTTAGATTTCTCTTAGAATTATTTGCTTGAGTTTGTTTTGTTTTTTTTATTTATTTTTTTTGTCCTTTCCGCCACCCATGGCTTTGTCCTGGACATATGAATATCCCACAAACACAGAAAAAGCACAGATAGCCGCAGCAGACGAGCTGCACGCTGACTTCACCATATGTGGGGTTGGGAGTGGTAGCAGATGCCAAGAAAAGAACCAGTTAGTACCAGCAACGCACAGCATGTCTCCTACCTCTTACTCATCAGTATGTACAGTCCTAATAATAAATCAGCCACTGAGTATGAAACAACTTTAACTTATTTTAATTAGTTGAACACACTTTTGACTCCTTTTATAATCTGTTGCTTTACGAAAAACCGTAATTGGATTGGCTCTTAATGAAATTAATATTCTGTTTCTTTTATTGAACTTGGGGACAACATTTATGATCATATGAGTAAGACCTGATGTTGCAATGTTACTGTTGAGTTTTACATTGGCAATATTGATTTAATTTGGCCCAAATTTCCCTCACAACTCTCTTACTTTTTCATTATTTCCGTGCTCATGTCACTTTCCACCAGATTTAGCATTTCGGACTCTGTAATTTACATCAAATGTGGACATCAAGGGCATCGAGAGTCCATTTCATTGGCTAAATATGTTTCTTCCAAACAGAGCTTGAAAAATGACAAGCTACTAAATATTGCATACAAGCAGTCCATTCCAGATGCAATATTGCAAAAATTGATATTCAGAGTTGCACCGATCAGACTTTCCCTGGTGGAAACCAATTTCCGTTCTCTTTAAGGTCCAACCTGCCATGTCCTGTTTAAACCAAAGACTATTACTCATAAAAAATGGGATCAGAGTTTTATTGATGTAGTACTTTTGAGTCTATCAGAAAAGGTAATAAGGACAAGATTATTTCCATTTGCACATCAAAGCAGACATCCATAAGCTTTATTTGAATGGAAAAAGTGCATCACAAAGCAGGCTCTTGTAAACTGGAAATGTTGTAAGTTCTTCATTTTGATGCATTTACTGAATAGGGAAAATCAGACAGATTGAATGATCTACCTTGAATGATTTAACATTTGTGGCTGCAAATGAAACGTAACTGGAGTCAAAATACAACAATGAGAAACTATGAGATCATGTGAAGATTTACTGTATTATTGTTTCTTCACTTTTTGTTTTTAATTTGACTCCTGGTGGTACCGAGTCAGGTTGAAAGTACATATCATGTGGTTGGACTGAAGTGGGATGCAGTTCAGATTAGTCTAGATTGACACCAATTGAATGGTTGTCGTAGTCCTTATAGATTCACATTCAAGTGCAGATTAAATGTAAGAATAGAAAATCCTTAAATGTATGGAAGTAAATTATTGCCACCAATAATCCAAAATTACTCTACTATTCCCAAAGACAATTCAATAAAATAAAATAAAAAGTGTATCCTAGCTATTTGTATCCCACATTTTCTATTTAGACCAGACACGTAAAATAATCAAAACTACAAGAATTTCACTGAAAACTTATGGAAAACATTTATTATTATTATTATTATTATTATTATTATTATTATTATTATTATTATTATTACTATTATTATTATTATTATTATTATACCAATTTACACTTCCTTGGAAAAGTATGCACTTTGAACCTTTTTGAATTTTGTTAGGTCATAACCACAAATGTAAATGTATAAAAAAAAAAAAATCTTAGAAGTGTGGCATGCATTTGTATTATCCTTCCCTGAAGGAGACTATTTAACTGTATCACTGCACTTAAATTACCTTTCACTGCAGTGATCTCTACAAGTACTTAATGAAGTCCCTATAAACTTTCTAAATATTGAATGGTGATAATCGGCGATTTTTAAGTTTAGTATTGTCGTCCTACAGTCTTATGCTGCTTCAAAAAGGAAAACTGACATTTTTTCCTGCTTCTGATTGAGGCATGCATTCCCACAGCATATTGATGACACCACCCTGTTTTAACATGGGATGGTGTTTAGAAGTGGTCTTAGTGTGTTCGTTTCCTGACATTCTGTTCTGCGTAAAGGGAAACAAGCAAATTCTTTGTTATGTTTAAAAATAGATTCATATTAGTCATGTCTACCTTTAGTTGTTGGTCTCTTTAGCTCCTCCAGAGTTACAACGAACTGATTGGCTGCTTCTCTCAATGCCCTGACAGCCAGACCTGTTTGTTTATGTGCACAACCAACATTTTATTAGAATACAATGAAGTTTGTGCTTGACAAAAGGTAGAATGGTCCAAGGGAAATTAATACGTCAGTGTAGATTTATCTCTCTGTCAGTTTGCAGTCAATTATTTTTGAGAAGCTATAGAATATTTCCCCCCCATTTTTTCTTGCTAAAACATATAACATCGCATGTTCCCAGACACATAATTATCAGAAAAAATATTTTACGTTCACAAAACTTCTTAATCAGCGAGGAAAATCTGCAGAATAGACTGCATAATTGTCAATGAAGGATCCTTACTCGACACATAGTCGGTGATGGTTGCGTAATCTCACAAGACGAGCAAATGAGCAGTGTCCAACACAAGACGGAGAAAGAGAGAGACGCTTGGTGTTAAGAGGCAAGTGTCTGTTGATTGGCTTCCTGCCTCACTGACTGGCGTGAATTTGGATTCTGATGGCCACATCTTGAGCTGTGAAAAAAACTGTCCCCTCCGGCCGTCAACACTCGAGAAGCAATTGGTGCAAAGTTTGTTTTTACTGCGAGATGCGCAATTTTCCTGGATTTTCCTCCTCGTCTAATGGGACTAATTCTGCCTCTTCTCAATTTTGCTAACACACATTACAGTAGAATGCTCATTATTGCTTAACACCCATGCAACTCTTGTAATGAAAGTCATAGCCCCACATACAGAGCTCTTCCCCCACATTATCAAGGAAATACACAGCTAGTAGATTCAACAAGAGAGATGTGTAATCCCACTGATAAATGTAGACTTTTTTCCCGGTAATTGTATGCAATTATTATCCTGTTAGGACATGTACATATTAACACCTTTAGCGTTCATTGCTACTAATAAGGAACAGACAAAACCGACAGTCTTTGTAATCGCCTAAAAATAAAGACATCAAACGGACACCACGGTTTTTAGAGGATGGAGGAGGGGGGGTAAGATAGAGCGGAGGCTGGGAGGGAGTGTGCAAGGAGGATAGGACACGAGGAGTGTGGAAAAGTGATGGTGAGGAAAGATACGAACGCTTTCGGAAAGCGGGAGAAGAGAGGTGGAAAGAGAAGGTCGGAGACGTACATGGAGACAGGGAGGGAGATAAGACTGCGGCGTTTCTCAACAGGAGAGCTGCATCTCTCCTTGGGCTCAACAACAACGACCCAGTCTCAGAATCAACCCGGATGGTTTTCATCAGGGACGCAGATTCCTCAAACAGCACTGGCACACACACACACTTGTCTTTTTGGAATGAAAGAGGGAGTCTAGTGGGTGCTCCAATTGTCTCTTACCTGCTCCAGCAATTTCCATCATTTCTGGGTGGGTGCTGGAAGTAGCGGCCCAATTGGCGATTCACTCCAGTACTCCATCTGGCATTTTGTGTTAATTTCTTTGCTGCTTGCCAAAACATGAACATACACACATTGATTTAGAGTGCTTGTTTGGCATTTAGATAATTGAAATAGCCACAATGCTCATTATGGGGCCATTATATTACCTTTATGAAAAAATTTCCTTATGACCTCATTATTTGTTAACAAGCATTTGAAAGAGAGTTTCAGTATTTTTTCCTTGTGCGTATATCTCCATGGGTTTGTCCTTGTTTCTATACAAACGACCTGCGCAAATGTAAATTTTTCACATTGTGTATGCTTTGCCATCCCTCTGTGATCCTCGCTGTGCGTTTGCGACGTGATACCGCCGCGCTTATTTCTGTGCGCGTTTGTCTAAAAAGGAATGAAACTGACTCTGATCTTATCCAGCTTAAGACAAATACGCTGTTCTGCCTGAAGACATTGTCATGGAAACAAACCGGTTTCCCTGGGTACCAGAGAGAAGGCCAAATTCAAACTCTACAGATGGAGGCAGAAGGGAAGGAAAGATATGGGCAAAAGACACACGAAAAGAAAAGATTTAGCACAGTGGCAGGAGGCACTTTTCTCATTACTTTACCTAAAATGAAAGTCAGAGGTATTTAAATGACTTACGTGTGACAAAAAAGCATTTAGAACATGTAAATCTGCTATCATGCGAAAGGTTTTTGTTGTCATTAATGTTAGTTTAATGTATTTAAAATAATGCAGCATAAAGTATAGAAATGAGCACAGTACAACACTTGGCAGTCCATCATTAATGCCATGTATTCACTCTCTGCATACCTATAATATTGTTGAGCAATTAAATAAACCCTTGATGTCCACATCTGATCTAGAGATTTGATGTGGGGAAAAAAAGGATAGAGAAAACATTTGTTTATTGCATCTGGTATCAATTTAACAACTATGAAACACTTACACATTTTTTCTTATATTGTGTAGCTTTTTTTTCCCGGAGATGCATCTACCTTTGCTTTTATTGGTTGACACAAAGTTAAGGACCTCAGCAGCCCGCGAATACTTGACACCCCTTCTAAAACACTTCTAATCGCCTGTTTTAATGGTTCAAACACCAAATATACCTTAATGTGCATTAATAAGCAGAGTAGAACCCATCTTACCACAGAACTAATGTCTACAGTCTTCCTCATCTCTGCTCTTGGCGTAGCGAGTCAAGAAGCATCAGGATTTTAGCTTCCCAATCTGCATTTTCTTTTGAATATTTTAGACATACTCTCAGTGGCTTTTCTGCAAATAATTCAGATTTACTTTGCACAGAAAAGTCCACAAATAGGTGAATCCGCAAATAGCTCATACATATAAACTCAGTTGTGTGGCTTGGATATTGTAATATAATCGATACTGACCATCAGAAATAAGCTGATAGAGACAGTAGTTTTGAGTCCATCAAAAAATGAAGGACTAACATTTATGCTTTAAGTAATCTTCACTCAGTAAAAACTTTCACACTAACGAGTTGCATTGTCAGCACTTCCTTGCTGTGTTGATGTATTGTTAATTTGCTGACTGGAAAAGGCAATACTTTGATTTTGAAACCAGTCATTCACCAGCCACTTGACTGGTGAAGGCCACAAGACTTGACCAGCTTTGACCAGGCAGAAAAAGTTGGTCTGTCTGATGTTTTCTCTTTATTCGCAATTGGCTTCCTTATTTTTGCTTTTAATAAATTAATTGGTGTAAAATGTCAACATGTAGGAGGTTGGAGGACTGTGATTATCTCAATCTAAATAGACAAAAACTAAAATCACACAATCTATGGTGTAAAATAACAAGAGTCAAGTAAAGTGTAAGAAAATCTAAAAAAGATCAACGAAAGCTGGAAAATGTCGGCAAAATGATCATTAAAGCTTAATAAATGTCTTAAATCAAGAAGACAAATGCAAATTTTAAATACTGTTTCTTCAGATTTCAATTTGGATCGATTTCCATTTCTTTTTCCCAGCGACTGTTATGCATAAAAATGATAAATGTACTTTTGAATTCAACAGAATTTGAAGAAATTAAAGAAATGAATCCAATTGGTAAATCAAAGGATGGACCCCTGACCTGCATCAGATTTTTTTTATTTAACCTAAAATGTTCTCACTGTTCAAATAGTTTTGATGTACTTAACAAATAGAAAAGCTGGTCAAGGTAAAAATGGCCAGTTCTTTTCTCTACTTTTTCCAATCATATCAATTCTTTTGCACTGATTTGTTATTCCTCATCTCACTTTCTGCAACCGTTTGGCTTCTCAAACTAGGAGCAAACGTCTTCATTTTAACAACAAAAAAAAAGGAGAAAAAGAGATCCTGTATTTGAGACAGCCGATCCGTCACTGCGTCCTGACAGTAATATCCTCCTCTACAGTATTGCTCCCCTGGCTGTGATGTGATAACCCAATCGGTTTCTAAGCCAGACATGGTATATCACAGAGCAGAGATAGAAACAGCAGTCGTTTAGTGAGCTCGCCTTTTACTGACTGAATTTTCAGATGTGAAGTCACTGCTATCAGAATGTTATATACACTGAAATACATTTACATACATTTCCAACCCTGGACATCTACATCTATACACTGTATATGAGTTTTTAGTTAATCCACCTGTCGGTTATTAAGAAGGAATGCCTTCATGCAGGATGTTTGCAATATAAATGTGTGTGTGGGCGTGTGTGTGTGCAGTGTCTGAGTGGAGCTGATAGCAGAACTGCATGGTGGGCTAAAAACGAGGTGCAGGGGAATTGCAGTGTGCTATCTCCAGAATGACAGGGCTGCCATGATTGAGGCTTGCAACACCAGGATTTAGATACACCAGCATTTTTCTCTGTTTCATTCTCTCCGGCCGGCCGGCCCAGCCCCTCGATCTGCCACTCCCATACCTCGAGCCGTCTTGCTATCCCTCCATTTCTCCCATCTCAATGAGTGCCTCAATTCCCCATTTCTCCTTTCGAATCCTCCCTGTGCATTTCTCTCTTTTCTCTCCCCTGCTTCTTTCCACCCTGCTCCCTCTATCAGGTGCTGTATAATGAAGGCTCCCCTGATGTGCTCCCAGCCTCCATCCGCCATTTTGATTCAGTACAGCTGTCCATGATAATGTACTGTTCACTCAATCACTCTTTCTCTCTCTTCTCCTCCTTCACCATCTCTCTTCCTGTCTCTCTTTCTCTGAAAGACACATGCACACTCTTGTATTTCTTTTTTTTTGCTGGAGCCCCCTGTAACACAGGGTTGCTATGGAGAAACCAAATTACTCGGTGAAACATTGAGGAGGAGACCCAGGAGATGAGACAAAGCTGTAAATGACACACACGCACACGCCCACACACACACCATATGTGCACCAGCATACAGAAAAATCCATGTGATGTGTGTTTGATTATTTGAGGGGAGGAACAGTTGCAGCTGGTCCCTCGGAGCAGCAGAGATCCGATCAGCTTTTCCATCTCTCCCCGCCTCCCCACAGATTGCCTTATTCATAAGAGCAGCAGCTTTCAAGGTCTAACGCCAATCATCTTTAAATTTCTGCTTATTCCCGCTCCTTCTCTAGCCTTGATTGTTCAGATCTTACTTCTTTTGAACACTATTCACGTATATTTTCAGATGCATTTCTTAGATTTACATTTTTTCTTCCTCTTCCTTCTTTTATCCTTGCCTCTTATAGTTTATGACTGCAAGGTCATTATATCTATACTTCAATTCCAGTTTTATTCTGTTCAGCCTTCCTGTTATCTGCTGAAAGTCTCACTCTTTTTTGCGTAGGTAGTTGTAAGTACAGTTTTCTTTCACATAGATTCCTACATGGGCTTCCTCTGACTTCATTTGAAAAACCAAAATAATTAACCTTATGTCTTCTTCCTTCAGTAACACCACATATACCAAAGAATATTGAAGATAGTAAAATGTTTTGGTGGTTTGGATTCGTTAGTCCCAAGACAGAGCAGTTCCAGATAAATAACAGCAGATTTTAATTTCTAATTATTGAATTTTTAGGTTATTCAGTCTGGGCACTTTTCTGCATAGTCCACCTCCTTCATGCTTAGCTGAGTGGCAAAACATTTAAGGTGGCAACTATTGTTAGCAGTTGGATAAGAGTAGGATTAAATATTTACAACTGTTTGACTCAAAAGGGATTCTTGTGACCAACAAAAAGATTATTCTAAATACAAAATCACTCTAAAGTAGAGACAAGAGTTGCCTGTTATTTATGCATTACGTATTTCTACAGTGAAAATTTTGCAAAGCAAAGTCTGGGCCCATTTAAATTCCTGGCTATGCATGAACTCAAAACAGGAGGTATGATCCATCTCAAGTATGTGAAGAACCTGAGTGGACATTTTAGCTGTATCTTCGTACATACAGTTTCCTGCTGGCATTTTCTGTGAAAATGAATTTATATATTTCAATTTGCAGTGCTGCCTATGTATGATGTCAGTGCAGATGTGAATAAATATCTGGAGGGCAGAAATGCACATTAAAAAGCAAAATATGTAAAGTTAGATTACATCTTGTGTAGGTTTTAACTGCAAAATGTGAAAGATAGTTGTTGCACAGTACATGCACATTATTTAGATTCTGTTGGACCAAAATGTTGGTTGATAAGAGGCACATAAGGATGCAAAAATAAAGAAGTTTAAGATTTCAGACCGGACAGATCTGTGACAACCCAGCCAAATTTGCAGTACTGTAATTCCACCACACTTTGCGCTGTTGGAAAAATTCCTGAAAAGGGAGACGTTGTGCTTTCCAGCCAATATTGGGGTCATTATGGTAATTTCACCCCCACCATAGCAGGAAGTGAAATTAATCTGAGAGGAACTCTTAATTGATGGTAAATTGTGAAAATAACTCGCTAGATATTGAATGTTCCAGTTGTTATGGATAAATATAAGAATATATTTACACACAGGACATTACAATTAAAGTAAGCAAAAATATCAAGGTCAAAATTTGAAACTTAGGTCTAAAAAGGTTAATGAGGCAAAGGAGGGCTAATTAAAACTGAAACCAGAGTCCAAAAATCAGAGTCTAGGAACCAAAATCTAACATGTGAAAAAATAATGAAGAGCAGGATAAATCCAAATCCAAAACAAGAACCAGCAGACAGACTCACCCAAAGAGGGATATATACTTAGGAGAGGTGATCAGTGAAACATTACACAGGTGGAGACTAATCAACCAGAGTGAGAGCAGCTGATTGAGAAAAGCAGAGGGAATGTAATGGAATAAGTGACTGAACAGAAACAATCAATCACGAAACAGAACACAATTAGAGTGACCAAAGGAGAAAAAGAAACTATGAAGCAGGAAAGAAAGACAACAGGAAGTAAAGAAGAGGCAGAACAGGAAGGACATGACCTGAAAACAGCTGAAGTAGTTGCTGATCTCTGATTCCTTGGCATCACAGAGTTGTTCTCTTTGAGCTTTGGGTTTTAAGAAACAAAGATTTCTCATTTTGTAGCATAGGTCTTTAATTCTTTGAACATAATTTTTTAAGATTTTCACTAAAACTAAACCAAGGTTATTTTGTTTGTAAGGTTATTCTATAACAGCTCAAGCAAAAATATTGTTGGACGTTTTTGAAAATAAAAATTGTCTGTTTCTTTCACTTCATCTTTAAAATCAACCAGCTAAGCCTCCTGGAGACAGGAATCCAGTTTGGGGGGTTGGACTCTGTCTGTTCTGTTGTTTGTTCAACTGAATCTAATCAGACTGTATTGTTGAGATGGTTTCTGAGAGGCAAAGCCAGACGAATAAAGGCCAGACAGACCTCAGACCACTTTTACCACAATTAAATTCAACAAAGATTTATAGCTCATGATAGTACTAGAAACAGGCATACAGTGCCTCACACAAATATTCATACCTCTTTAACATTTTCATATTTGGTCCCACTGAAGACAAATGCTAAAGGACAGAGTTTAGGATGCCTACATGAGAAAGAGGAGAAAGATGAAGATTGAAATATTCATTGTAATATTTACAAATATTCTCATATAGCAAGATTTTCTAATATCATGTAGCCCTAATATTCTCTGATCTAAATTGTTTTGCTTGTCAGACAGGTTATATTTAAGTGATATCTTTGTTGGCCAGATTACTATCTGGAAGCCTGAGTATAAGAGATATTAAACAAAAATGGTTTAGTTTCACCATTTTCCAGACTTACTAGATGTTTCATCTATTAGACTTCAGCCGCAGTCTCAAGTCTTTTTCAGAATTATGCACTCCTTTCACAAAAACAATCACAAATATGATTAATTGAACTTTGGGGGACAAAGTTTAAGAAAAAGAAATACTTTTGCAGATTACTACATTTTGGAAATAGTTATTTCTTCTCCTTAGCTTATTGTTAATTTCAGGTAATTGTTGAGCGTCTCCGTGTCAGGGCCACTGTGCTCCTCCATCCTCCGACTCCCTGGCGTTGATCGACGGTGCTTTCCACAGGATGAAGTGTGACATGTGGTGTGTATGTCAGTGTCTGCTTCAGTGTTTACTCTGAGTTAATACTGACTCACTCCATTAATCTGAGCTACAACAGATCCACTCCAACCTGCCCACTTGAGGGAGATGAAGGGGAGGGGGCTGTTTCAGATGCACGCTCAACACATGGTCTCCGTCGCGTTTGCGTAACCCCACGTATGCCTTTCCCTTCTGATTTGCACGCGCGATGTAACAGAGCGAGCGTTCGCGGGCCGGGACGTCCAAATCGATGCGGAGATGCTTTATGTTCTCCTGTCTGCTCTAATGACGTGTCTGTAAATTAACAACAGAATAGCGGAGCAGCGTTCTGAAAACTAATGGCACCTCTGTAAATTACCGCTGAATGCTGCTGGACGCCTGTGTGTGTTCTCATTGTAAACACACCGCTATCCACTTTTCCCTCCTTTCTTTGTTGGCACCTCATCTGCATTTGTCTGAGGTTGTGTGTTTGTGTGATTGTGTTAACACTGTTGCTTGTTGTTTCAGTCTGAGTGTGTGTTTTTTGCGCGTGCCCCCCTCTCTCTCTCTCTCTCTTCCCCTCGCTCTTTCAGTAAAGACTAGCCCGAGGCCCTGAGTTGGTAATAGCTTTTCTGACAACTATACACCAATATTTACAGAGTCCAGCACCCACCCACACCCACACATATTTAATGCACATATAAAATAATATGTAGTTTCCAGTGCACACTTTCACATGCCTATATGCAGAGCTGCACACAGTGTTTTCTTTCTGCAGGCGCACACACACAGTCTTAATTAACATGCTGGGAGGGAAGGAGTCACACACCAGAGGAACTCTCACACATGCTGGCAAACAACGTGTTGTTTCTCACTCGTATATTGGCATTCACACTCTGGGTTGTTGTTTTTTTTTTCATGCAGCAGGACCACAGAAAGACAATTTGCCACAATTTGGCCATTGAATTGTGATATATTCTCACTTTTTCCTCCTCATTATGCTCTTTGCGTTACATTCACTCGAGTGCGGCCAATTCCATTCTAGCGCTCCTCTCCTTTCCTCTTGCCACCTTAATAACCTATTACACTTCAGTCTATTCATTATGTGGCAATCCTTTCTACCCCTGGACACTTTGGCGGTTCCCTCGCCAAGTGTCTGTCTTTCTGCGGCTTCACCTGGTCTGCATTAAACTCCTCCTCTCTTCTCCTCGTTATGGCGAACTACAAGATGGTGGTTGTGCCCGAAGCAGAGAGCGGAAAAGAAAAGGGAAAAAAAAGAGGCCAACAAGATGTGTGGAGAGGAATGATGGCATGATGCCAGGAGGGAGGTGTGAGAGATATTGGGATGCAGAGGAAGGGTGATGCTTAGGTGGAGGAGAGATAATGTCATCTCTTACTTGTTTATGCGATCGTTTTTGTTTTCTTATTCTCGCTTGCATGTTTTTTTGGGGTTTTTTTCTCTGCTTGCTTTGCATTGATGTGTGAGTAGGTGTAAGAGTAGATAAGTAAATGTGAGCTTAAGTATGATGGATTGTGAAACCTTGGTTTAGTGTCCTTGGAGGTCACAGAGGGTTTTCAAGGTAAGTTTCCATTGGCCGAATGCCCGATTCTCTGAATTTCACAGCAGCTTGCAAAATGATTCATACGGTACTCCTTAAACTTTTTTCACACCGTCATGATTGAACCAAAATCTTCGGTCTACATTGTTGTGATTTTATGCAACAGACTAACACAATGGAGGGGATAGAAAATTATACATGGGTTTCAAAATGTTGTATAAATAAACTCTAAAAAGTGGAGAATGTATGTTTGTATTCAGCCTCACTGAATTAATACTGCAAAATCAGCTCAAATAAGCACAATTATTAATTAAAATTTTAGCTCCATCCACCTTCTCATTAACTTCAACCACACTTTGATGCCTCTACTCTACTGTATTCTGCGTGCTTTGCATGTTCAGGGTTTGTACTAGTGCTTAAAATCCTTGAATTTCAAGTGTTTTCAAGGTTTGGAAAGTGCTTGTTATTCAAACTGTAGCAGTTTTGTAATTAAGTGCAATATAGCGTTTGATTAAAATCCTAAATTTGCAAAACATTACTAACAAATGAAACCAGATATCTTTATAAACATAGAAACAAACACGTGTTTTTTTCTCACTGACTAAACTTTTCTTGTTTTAGGTCGGTTAGAATTACCAACAACATTTTCTAGAGATTTATTTTGTAAATTTCTTTGTATATTGTTTTTAAGCATTAAATTTGAGCAGGAAGGTCTTTAACCTTAACATGATTTATTTAGACTGTTCTACTGTAAATAATATTTATTATAATAAATTTCTCAATGACTTATTGATCTGTGTAATTGAAATAAAGGTTGTACATTACATGTTAAACAACGTTACTGAAATTGGACAGTTTTTTGTCAAATTTCTGACCTGAGGACCTTCTTTTTTCACTAATTTGAAGTTAGTTGGTTGTGTTGGGTTTTAATTAGTAGTACCACACTTTTCAGATCTTTATTTGGAAGAAAAATGGACCACCATGTATCATTTCCCCTTTACTTAACAATCATGCACTGCCTTGTGTTGGTGTACCACATAAAATCGAAGCAGAATGCACCACAATTTGGGTTGTGTGACGAAATGTGAAAAAGTTCAAGGGCTATGAATATATTTGCAAGGGACCATAATTGGCTTTGGCTGCCATGAAGCTTACAGGCTGCTCTTCTCCATTTCCATCGGCAGTTTTTCCCACCCTTATCAAATTCCTCCAAACCTCGACTGCTGCCGCACAAAGTTACACCAAAAAATTGTGTCTTTTTCCGAACGTCGAGAAATGAGCCATGTTGTCAAACAAGACCACATCACTTTCGACTGCCAGCACAGCTGTTCTCTCAAAAGAGAGCGTGGCAGGTTTCATAACGAGTTTGGAACGCTCTTCTCTCACGACTGTCTCTCTCATATCCACACTGTTTAATCTCTAACCCACATGACTGATCAAAGCTTGTTTACCCACCACTCCATGGTGCGATTAGAGGTACTGAAGGAAGTGTTTCTTCCAACTGCTGGCATCAGTGAGGCTTTGCTTGACAATAACAACATTTTCAGCATCTTAAGGAATATGTTTTTGTACTGAGCATTGGAATCAAATTTAACCAGCCAGCTGAGATTTGTTTTACTCGACTGGCTCTGATGAACACCCACCATTTTCTTTCCCGGAGCGGTTTATGAAGAGCAGTGTGGGAAGAGGCATTATAGCTGAGATAATGTGCTAATCATTAGAATAATGTTCAACAACCCTGTAACATTTACAAACGTATTTGTTCTTTTTTTCCCCCCGCTTGCCTCTCTTTATAGCTCGTGAGGAGTATGTTGCCACCTTTAAGGGCTCTGAGTACTTCTGCTACGACTTGTCACCCAACCCCATCCAATCCAGCAGTGACGAAATCACGCTGTCCTTCAAGACGCTGCAGCGCAACGGCCTGATGCTGCACACGGGCAAGTCAGCCGACTACGTGAACCTGGCACTAAAGAATGGTGCCGTGTCCCTTGTCATTAATCTCGGCTCTGGGGCCTTCGAAGCCCTGGTGGAGCCCGTCAACGGCAAGTTCAACGACAACGCCTGGCACGACGTGAAAGTCACCCGCAACCTGAGACAGGTAACCAGACTACAACAGGTAGAGAGAGGAGTGAGCGGCCTAGCGGAAAGGAGAAGCAATGATAAAGAGTTAAACTAACAGAGGGACAAATGAAATGACAGGAAGTATGTCAGAATATAGAACCGGCATTTTATTGGTTAAATACTATCTTTCTTCCAATGCCTTTTTATTGATAAGACTGTGGGTCATATATATTTATATATGTATATATTTTTTTTTAATCACAAAAATGTGTCTTTTTTCTTCAACTATTTTCCCACTTGAAACAACAGAAAGATGGAGCTTTTAGAAAACAGGACCATATTTTTTGGTGTCTGATATAAAATTAAATTCACATGATGAGTAAAAATATTTCATATCTGAATACTGTTTTATGAAGCTTTTTTTCCCCTACATTTTCTGTGACTTACCCTGACTAGAAATGTTTCACTAATCTTGTTCTCAGTATGTGTTTCACACAGGAAGATAATTAAAGGTGCGCCACCTCCTACCCTAATTTTCATGAACTAATCACTTGCTTCTGTGTTAATAAAAACCCAGTGGAAATGTAATAACGCTTTAAAGATTCATAAGACACTGCTGGCATAAATGACGTTAATGATTTTTTTAGACTGGAGGAGTTTTTGTCTTATTAGCCTATTAGCTGTTAGTGTTAGCATCTGGGAGAAACTAATCTAGAATTGAATTAAATAAAGACTAACATAAATTTCTGCAAACTCTTAAACTGTTTCTTTAAAATTGATAGTTTCTGACTCCATAGAGATTGTAAAATTTGTAAAATTTGAAAATAGTCATTTTAACTCTGCTATTATGTTAGCATGTTAGCTCATCAGGCTGTTCAGCAATCGCTTACAGTTACCTCCAACTCTGTTAGATAATTTATTAGACAACATTTTGGTGGTAGATGGAAACAACATGAAAGAATGTTGCCACTGGCTAACCATTAGTCGCTAACGGCTAAAGTTAGCATCTGCGTTGCAGTTTCTTTTCTGCACAAAGCTAATTGGCTGTTTTAGCTGTGTGTCTTTGCCCCTTTATCATCTTTAGACTCAATTAAAAACAGTCAGACTAATAATCTCTACTGAATCATTAAGCACAACCAAATTTGAGATTTATAAAAACTTTATTCTACTTTTTAATGGTTGTTTGGTTTTGGATTAGCATAGAATTAGAGACATTGAGTGCAATAAAGTAGTCTACTCTGATAGCAGATGGTGTGATTTTTAAAGCCTTTACTTTATTAGTGAATAATAAACATATAAATATATATTTTTTCCCAAAATATTACTCAAGTCTCACCTGGCTTTGCTCTCATAACCCTAACATTGTGCCACATTATGAGCTGTATGTATTGTTACACCCCTACAAATTAATAGGCTACGGTTTTAAATTATCAAAATGGATTTTAAACTGAGATAATTGAGTAAATTACAAATTTTTAGCTTGGTTTTGGCTTTTCACAATCAGGTTTTACTTTTTAAAAAGCCTTTTTATGTCAGAGTAAAGCATGAAAATGTCACCTCAGGCTATTTAAAATTGGTTTAACCATTTTCTGAAACCAAAGCTCTACCCTCGCTAAATTCAAAATGAAAATACTGATCCCCAAAAAAAAAAATCCTGGATGTTTTCTTTTTTGTATTTAAGCAATGTAACAGAGATTGAACTGACGAATGTGTTCAGTTTTAGGCAGCTTCTGTGTGTGTTTGGCTTTGGTGAACCGCATAGCCTGCTGCAGATGAAGGGCAGACTGTAGTCCACAGGAAGAAAATAATCAATGTAGAAGCTGCCGTCAGCGCACTGTTGTTCAACTGCAGCGATGCTGTGGTAGTAAGAAAACACCTGAGGTTTCGGTCTTAGTTTACAGTGGGTTAACCACCAGGCCAGCTCTGCTTTCAGCTCTAGGTGAGTGCTTTCCCAGTCGAGTGTGTGCTTGTGAGCGAGTGTGTAAACGAACAAATAAAGCGAGAGAGTGAACTAGAAAAACACTGAGGATCCACCAGCACTCAGGTGCTTCCTATGCCCTGCCTCGACCGTTTGCCTGTCTGTACTACTAACTTGACTACTAACTGAACTAACCTGCTAGTGAAACTAACCACCATCCATGGAATGATTCATTCTACTAACCTAACCTGTGCCCTTCTCCTAGCAAAACCACTCCAACCAACCTACTAATCTCACCAGAGGCCTTCTAGCTTTTTCCTTTTTTTTTTGTTCCCGGAGTTGTTCTGTTCACAGTTTTTTGCCTTCCTTTCTCCCCCTCTCCTACAAAGCACTCAGGCATTGGACACGCTATGGTAAACAAACTCCATTGTTCGGTAGATATCATTCTAATTGTTTCTTAGTTTGGGTTTTCCCCGTGTCTATTTCCTTTTGAATCATAGACATCCAAAATAAACCAATAAAAGGATAAATGCGGTTGGTAATCTCTTACGCTTAAATAGCCCCTCTCCCCTTCTCCTTGCCAACCATGTTTTTATAACAAAAATCCCTTTCCTTCCCTATTTCTATGATTTTTTTTTTCACTCCATCACTTTGTGACTGACTTGTAGGCGTGCACAGATTGGCTCATCTCTCACATGCACGCAAATGTCGAGCCCCACCCTCCCTGCATGTCCTGATTAAGAAATCCTTCTCTGATTATTCCACAAATTGATTGAGAGGTTCCCCCTTCCCTCCCTTCTTTTATCCTTCTTTTGAATTTTTCGTCCTACGATCTGTCATGCATGTTCCTCATGGTGTCTCTGAGTCATGCAGTTCTTTGTTTTTTTATCTGCTGTGTCCTCTTTGCCAGTGGTTGCATGCAGAGAGAGGAGCAAGCTGCATGTCTTTTTGCTATTTATATATATATGTGTGTGTGTGTATGGAATGAGCCTTCGCCCTGCTAACACCTGTATGTACATCAATACGTGTTTTCTTCTGTGTGTCATCTCATTCAGACTCGCTGATCCAACAAACCCCCCTCAGACCACAAACTAACACCATCATCACAACTCACACAGCAACATGACATCATCACACCTACTAACAGCATCAAAAATCATTAACCCTGATCTCAGTAACCCACCACAAGTAACACCACTTTGCTTGCCAGCAGTGCTGCAACTAACAACTACTAACCAGTACATAGCACTAACACCTGCTGTGTAGCACGAAGATGCCTGTGAATACCTAACTAACAGCTGCCTGGCTGGGCAAAATTTGCCTGGCGATGCTAACACTGTATCTTAGTGGGAAAGTAATGTGCTCGCAAGCTTTATAGGCAGTTTAACATGGTCAGTAATGTACTGCTGAAAATCTGAGTGATAAAAGTAAATGCAACTTGCATGTGACAGCATTAGATCTCTGTGACAGCTAAAAGCCCCTATAGAGGCCATTAGGCAGCAGAGTGAGCTAATTTAATTACAGGAGAACTAGTGTCTCTGTAGGTAAACCATTTAGGGGAAATGTTGTTTGTATACTAGTAAGTAAATCCTACTGCATTTCTCTACCTAAGCTGTACAGCAGCTTAGAAGATAATCATAAGAAAACATTCATTAGTAAAGAAAGAGGAATATTTACTCTGGTTCTGCATAAAGCAGGATGGATTAGTTTGTTATATAATGTCAGTAATTTGCAGTTGAAGTTAAAGGAAAATGTCGAGCGTACAAATTCAGTATTGGGTGCACCAAAGCTTTGAGTTTCAGCAAGTCCAAGTTAATCACACACAGAGTCACCATGCTGAATAACGGACTGACTGCTATCTCCAGTCTGAAGATGCCAGACCACATGGAGTAATATGGCACAAATATTATGGTAGTTCCAGCATCACCACAATCAGATCTGCTCAGTTAAGCGTCACAGTCAGCACTGATCCAAATGCATTAAATCAAATCCCACCAGAAGCACAACCATCCCTTCTCCAAAACCAATCCGGGCTTTTCCAAACAGAAGGCACATACATTTGGTTACTACAGTAACGGGGGCTAATTTGGCTGGTCAGCGCCTAGCTAGCGCTTAGCGCTGCCTTTGGTGTGAGTATATAGCGTGTCCTTTCCCTGTGCTTTGTTGTGTAGGTGACGATCTCTGTGGACGGGATCCTGACCACGACGGGATACACACAGGAGGACTATACCATGCTGGGCTCTGATGACTTCTTCTACGTGGGAGGAAGTCCCAGCACAGCGGACCTTCCTGGTTCTCCCGTCAGCAACAACTTCATGGGTTGTCTTAAAGAGGTGCGATGCATGCTTAATGGTGCAAATACACACTCAAATTGTGATTGAAAACTGTGATAGTGGTGAAAAGATGTAGCTCAAAACAATTCAGACCTCTGGCAGATTTTAATTTACTTAGAAACTGAAATTTAAAAAAAAAAAATTCTCTCATGGTTTTTGGTAAAAATGCAAAATGCTAAAAGACATTGTCAGTTTACAAAAGCAAAACTGGAAATCCACATCAAAATCTTTCCCAATGCCAGAAATGGCTGCAAACCCCCTCCCCCCACCCCACCCCTGAGAAACTGGGGCACCAATGAACTGAACATAAAAGCAAACATATGGAGCCAGAGAAAATTAGATCAATGCATAATAATATGTTGGAATGGCCCAGTCAAAGTTCAGATCTAAATCTACTTGAGAACCTTTGGTAGAATTATAAATTTAAGTTCACTGTCACTCCCAATCCAATTTGACAGTGATGGAAAAATAGATGGATTGCAAAAATGAATGAAAAGAAAAATTTTGGGGCGTGCTGTGGTGGCATAGTGGACAGAGTGACCCGCGTTTGGAGGCCTAGAGTCCTCGACGTGGCCGTCGCGGGTTCGATTCCCAGACCTGGTGACATTTGTCACATGTCTTCCCCCCTTTTCTGTCAGCCTACTTTCAAATAAGGGACACTAGAGCCCACAAAAAGACCACCTGCAAGGGAGATAAAATAATAATAATTTTCTCCCAATATATGTGCAAATATTTCCATTACTAAAATAAAATTTTATTCATTTCCCTTCCTCTATACAGTTATTCTCTGTTTTGTATTGGTCTATCATAAAAGACCATTAAAATGCAGTGAAGTTTTTGGTTGTAACAAAACAATATGTGAGAAAGTTCTAAAATATGAATAGTTTTGCAAGGCGCTGTATTCCTCATTTATTCTCTTCATTAGAAGTAAGTAAACTATAACTTTTCAGCATAGCCTGTCTTATATTATGCTTTAATCCTGCACAAATTTAAGTTTTCATAAAATACTTTTTTTTTCTTATGCTTTGTTTCCTTCTACTGCTCTCCCCATTTCTCTCTCTCTCTCTGTCACGCAAGACAAACATTTCACACACATTATCTTCTAATACGCACACACCGAAATTCTTCCATTTGGCAGACTCACACAAACAGTCCCAGACACACACAACCCATCCAGCATCAGACAGAATCAGTGATGAGTGTCGTTGAGGGAGAAGATACAGCACTAAGCTCTAACATGCTAATTAGCTACGCCACAGAGACGCTCCATCCATCCGCTGTGCTTGAAATGGGCCACAACGCCGCAGCAGCAAAGACTAGCATGGCATACCGACGTGAACACACAAACGCACACAACATTATGCCAATAAATGTAGTCTTTTGCACAAATTTGCCCGAAAGTGCAGAGAAAATTAAAATGATCAAACCAAAATGAGTGCACCTTTGAATGCAAACCACTTTTCTCATACATCGTCTTGCTTATGTAATACACAACCTGATTGAGTTTCCCTTTCGCTCACAGGATTCACACAGAGGCATAAACAAACAACCCAACAAGCCGACAGATGATGTGCCAAACAGAGAGCTATCTGTATCGGCGCTGAATGCTCTCTGTGTTGCTTCATTAAGACTGATGGTGTTTAAACAAGACCGCCACAGTCAAAGGGAACCCTCCACTGCCAAATTTGCATATTTAATACAATGATATGATAATCCATGTGAGCAAATTAAGATGTATGCAACAAATCACATGCGTGAACAACCGCGGCTATAACAATTTTAAGCATTCGATGTGCCGTAGGCTCACTCTTCCACACAAACACGCTCCCACATGCTAACACCACTTTGCAGAAGTTATTATTTTCAAGAGTCACCTTAGTATCACTGCAAACACACCCAAATGCCCCTGACGAACAGTAAATGAGAAAACAGCGGTGGAAAGTCCGTGTTGTCGCTCAAAGGTCATATGAGAAGATCTGGTTTATTAAAGAGGAGCTTGTGTGAGCTTGTCCCTGTCAGCATCAGAATGCTCAGCACAGCCACACTCTTTACACTCATGCGGCTCAGCGATAATGCAGACTGTGTCGAAGAAGGGGGAACGAGAGAAAAGCAAAAGCAAAGAGGATAAAATTGAAAAACCTCTTATGAAAGTGGCAGGGTCAGGATGTTTCAGAGGATTCATCTGAAAGAAGCTCAGCGTGCTCTTAAAGTTGCTGCATTTGAATGAAAATGCTAAAAACATTTGAATTGGAAAGAATGTGGCAATAGAAAAGGAATGCAGCGAAGCCTTGAGGTTTCACATATACTCTATGTACTATATTTAAATTAGTTTTTATGCAATAGCACAATAAAATGTAGACAATAATTGTGTGGTAAAAAGAAAATGATACATGGTTTTCAAATATTTTCACCCCCTTTTACTCTGATACTGTGAAATAAAATCCATGTGACTTCAAAAATCAGAATAAGTGCAGCTTTAGGCCTCAGAGGTTTGACAGGGAGCATAAGAGATGAAACAGCATCATGAAACTCAAGGAAGGCAGCATTGATTTAGATATAAAGATATCCATGTGTTAA
The DNA here is from genome assembly GCF_019740435.1 of Gambusia affinis. Lineage (NCBI taxonomy): Eukaryota > Metazoa > Chordata > Actinopteri > Cyprinodontiformes > Poeciliidae > Gambusia > Gambusia affinis. The sequence continues at coordinate 14,876,515 of NC_057887.1, forward strand.
AGTGGCCCAGTCAAAGTCCAGATTAAAATCAAATAGGAATATGTAGGATGTCTTGAAAATTTATGTTAACAGGTACCTTTTCTCCAATCTGACTGAGCTTGAGTTATTTTATAGAGCAGAATGAACACAAAAGTCAGTTTCTATGTGTATAAAGCTGGTAGAGGCTGAAGAAACGTCTCACTTTTCACAAATATCCCATTGAAAACCTCACGGTTATTCCACCAAATATTGATTTCTGAACTCTTCCTGAGTCAAAACATTAGTATTGTTGTTTCTAAATTAATATAAACTTGTTTTCTTTGCATTATCTGAGGTCTGAAAGCACTGTATCTTTTTTATTGTGACCATTTTCTGAAAAGAAATATTAAATTTTTACTTTGAATTTCTGAGACATATTGTCAGGACAATGTTAATTTTACTGAAACATATAACTTTAAATAAACATTTTAAGTGGTCTCTTAATATTTTATTTCAGATTTATGCTCAATTGTGTGTTGGGTTATCATAAAATCCTGATATTATATATACGCGTGCATTTTTATGTTTTATGTACGACTTATGTCTTCAGCTTTTTTTCAATTCATTCACTGATGAGATACACATAAGATCATAAAAAGCTTGTTTTTCACTTTCTTTCTGTAAAGGTGGTATACAAGAACAACGATGTACGGTTGGAGCTTTCAAGACTGGCCAAACAAGGCGACCCAAAGATGAAGGTATTCACTTTTAACTACATTGAACAATGCATTATCCTCTTACACACTGAACATGTGCACTTTTTTGTATCATAACCCCCTGCCATGTCCCATGAGTCTTTAACTGCAAGGAATTCAACTAAATGGGATTACATTTGTTAAAGGCACTCAACCTCTTTGGTCTTTTACTCTGTTCACAGCTGGGAGCTGGCTTCATTTCAGCCTCAGACTACAAAGGAGCCGTTTTTGGCCTTGATTTTTAGTGCTAAATGTCTCAAACCTTTTTACAGTTTAGTTTTTCTGCAACCTCCACAGGTCAGTGGTGTGGTGTCCTTTAAGTGCGAGAGCGTGGCAACGCTGGATCCAGTGACGTTTGACACCCCTGAGTCATTCGTGGCTTTGAGCAAGTGGATGGCGAAGAAGGCGGGATCCATTTCGTTTGACTTCAGGACCACAGAGCCCAACGGGCTGATGCTTTTCAGCCATGGCAAACCCAGACAACAGCAGCGCAAAGACCCCCGCACTCCTCCTACCATCAAGGTGAAGCTAACAAAGCACCACCACCAACTTTAAGCTAAAACAGATTAAAACATGAATAGCTAATCAAAAGACGATGCTTGATTGCTCGCCAATCAAAGTAAAAACCTTTGTGCTTTATGTTGAACATCAGTTATTTTTTCCCGTCCAATTAAAAATTTGAGATTGAGCCCTCGAAAATATTCCTTTAATCATCTTTTGTATGTGAACTGAGTTCTGGTTTTTTAAAGACGTCGATATTTAGGTTTTAAAATACAACTTCTAGAAAGCCATGAATCCTCATTCATATTTTTAAGTCTAGGACTATGACTTAAAAATATAATTTTTCAACATAATTGCAGGCAAAGATACAGTTTTCTCCACATTGGTAAAGATGCTAAAAGAAAACTTAAAATAGATTAATCTCTTTCTAGAGCATCCACCTTGGAAAATATATTTTAAAAAAAGAAATCTGTTAGGGTATCACACTTTAACAATTCCTCCAAATATAACTGAATGATATTATTGCAGTGATTATTACACACAGTGTAATATTGTTTCATAATTTTCTCTAGCTTTGTAGAGGATGTGTCCACCGGGAAACTGTCCACTCAGCTTTTTTCTCTGACTTTATAGATTAAAACATGGCCATGTTATGTTTCTGCATCAAAAGTTCTTCTTTTTTCATCCTTTCATAAGCTTTTAAACTCTGCTACTTATCAAAATTAGATGTGTTAGATATTGTGAATGTTATTTATAAATATATAAGTTGTGATAGATGTTGTGTGTGTGAGATGATTGGGTTACGAAAATGTTTTTTTGAAAATCTGTGTGTTTTCAACTGAATCAGGATTATTTTTGCACCGCTGAATCCAAAAATTACATCCATTTTTCTCAATCAGGTCAGATTTTTATTCTAATTTGACTCAGAGAAATCCAATCTTCTGACAAAATTGACGACATGTTTGTGAAATTATGAGTTAATTTCCATTAATATTTCTCATCCAAAAAAGGTTTTTGGTTAAAAAAAAAAAGTGTTCTGAGAGAGTGCATTAATTAAATGTTACAAACCTTGATCTCTGTAATTTAAATAATAAACACTGATGAGGGTAATTACAGGCAAATTGAACATTACATCTTCATCTCTCCTCTTGCTCATCACTCATTGATCTCAGATTCTCTGGAAATCGACCCAGATGTGAGAAGAAGTCATGCATTTTGTTGTTCATGTTGCATCCATAGTTTCTATTGTTGACCTGGTTGAGCAAAACCAATGTGATTTTTGGATTCAGCACATCAAAATGACCCTAAAACAGTTGAAAAACTCAGACAATGTCTTGGCTGTTGGCCAGTGTTGTCGGATTAGACATCTTCATTTGAGCTTTTTGCTCATGCGTACATGCAACAGCACTTTACATTTTCTGCCATTTTCTCACCATGGTGATGATTTTTATGTTAATTGCACAGGTGGATTTTTTTGCCATTGAAATGCTGGATGGTCACCTGTACCTGCTGCTGGACATGGGATCTGGGACCACAAAGACCAAGGCCATCGACAGAAAGGTCAACGACGGGGAATGGTATCACGTTGACTTCCAGAGAGATGGACGCTCAGGTAAATTTTCTCTGAAATGGGATGTAAACATTAAAACGATTTTAAGGACTTGTTGCTCCTAAATGCACCTGCAGCCATTTTATTCAAGATAGTGACCGCATTTGACCTAAAAGAGTATTTTATTTAAAACAAAAAAGCATTGATTTGTAAAACACGTTTATACAGACATATTTGCTGTATATTTGTTTTACCAAAAAAAATATACAGCAAATATACATTGTTTACGCTGATGATGAAAATACTGCTGGTTAATGAAGTATATATTTCACCTGTAGGATGTTAGAACAGCTAAATAGTTTTCTGTGTGTCTTGGTCAATGGCTTCACAACAAGATGTGATCTGATCAGCTTAGATTTGTAAACATAATGTCAGAAAAACAACTTTTAACACATTTTGACCAAAAGTCTGAAGCATTTGAGCTTTATTGCATTCTAGCTTTCCACAAAAGCTAGAATGGCTATTTTTAGGAGAAATTTGATTAAAAAAACAAAACAAATTAACTCAAATCAACATCTTTATGCCCTTTTTTTTTTTCCCCACCAAGGGGTCCTTTTTGTGGGCTCTAGTGTCCCTTTTGTCATAGTAGGCTGACAGGAAAGGGGGAAGGAGAGAGGGGAAGACATGCGGCAAATGTCGTCGGGTCCGGGAATCGAACCCGCGACGGCCGTGTCGAGGACTGAGGGCCTCTAGGCGTGGGGCGCGCTAACCTCCACGCCACCAGAGAACGCCCCAACATCTTTATGCCTTTTTAATGTCACCATACTGACTTTTTAACATTTCTCCACTAAATTGTAAAATAAATTAATACAAGTCGTCCATGATAATTTTCTATAGACAAAACACCATATCAAACAAAAATGTGGCTAATTTTAAAGAAAAGTCTTCTTGGTAACTTTAACCTATTTCTTTAAGTGTACTTAAAGAGCGGCTTGGAAAGACCCAAGATTTATTTTAATCAGCCTTGCACTTGTGTAGCTATTGTTCTACCTCTGTGTAAATTATAGACTAAAAGCCTTCAGTAGAGGCTGCCAGTGTTCTTGACAGGGGTCTTGTTTGAATGTTGTAACTGAACAAATGTCTGAAAATAAGGGAATTAATGATTTATTGGTGGCACAATATTGAATGTAGCACTTTTAGCCCAGCTGGAGTTGGCAAATATAAAGAAAAAACCAAAACAAATAGTCACTCTCTGTTGTAGCGCCATCACTTCTTCTTAGCATGGGCTTATTTAAATGGTTTTATATGCTCCAAAAATAAAACACTATTAGTATAAATATGTAACTCATCTTCTATTATTACTCTGTTCCACCACAGAAATAGCCAAAGTCTCCTATCCGGGGTCAGCAAAAACATTTGACTGCATCTCTGACCCTTTTTGTTTACTTCAATTGACAAGATTAATTAGTTTTAGGCTTTAGAATAAAACATAAAAAATGTTTTAGAGCAATTAAAATCAAAGCATTTGTGTTACTTTATTCACTATAACCACCATCTTGGAAATGCTTAGGTTAAAAACAGAAATTTCAGTAGTTAATTAAAGCACTAAATCCCATACTATAGCTGAAAATGCAAAACAAAAAATATAGTTCAGCAAATATTTGTTTTTAACAATTAAGCACTTTAACAGTTGTTGAATTGCACTGTATACTTACTAAACTACTGTGAGCTGAAGCGAGTAATCGGATTAGTTGTGATGAATCAATATTGAAATAATTGTTAACTAATTTAGAAATAGATTAACCATCTGATGAATCAATATTGAAATAATTGTTAACTAATTTAGAAATAGATTAACCATCTGTGCAGATTCAAAAAAGGTCATTTTGTGAAATAACAACACAGTCACACCTGTGACTAAACCACAACTGTACAAAAAATATGTACATTTTGCATTTAAGATGAAAAAAAAACTTGGTCTGTAAATATGCTCAACCCAGAGCTTCTCAAGTGGCATAATTTTAGCTTCACCGGGTTCAAAAACTGTAAGAAAAGCTAAATTTTGTCAATAAAAGGTTGTTTTTTTTTTACTCAAAAAAGGATTTTTATTATTTATTTATTTGCATCTTTTAATGTATTTATACTATTGTTTAAATAGGCTGAAGTGGTTAAATAAAAAATCTGAAGCATTTGCCTTTGTAGGAAAAATTTAGCAATTTTTAATCAGATAAAAAAGGCACAAATTTTTATCTGCCTAATATATTAATCACCAGAGTAATCAATAGAATAATTAATTACCAAGATAATCTTTAGTGTCAGGTAAGCTAATTAACTAAGCTATCAATACTTTGGGTTAATAAAGTATTTTCTGTTTGTTCATTATTAAAATAACTTAGGTCAATGAACACTCGCAGAAAGTGAAGTTATTGAATTATTATTACATTTTTACTCAGCACATCCCACCTTTCAGGGTGATGACTAAGGCAAGTGTAGTTTGGGATTTTAATTGCCTCTGACTATAACAGTGATGTGTGGGTGATGATGAGGAAGAGAAAGATTGACGCTGGTGATGATGACTCTGTAGATTGTGATGCGAATGATCACGCTGAAGGTCAGCACAGTTTTAAAGGTTGTTTTGATGTACACAGGAACCATCTCGGTGAACAGCGTGAGAACGGCGTACACGGCTCCGGGGGACAGTGAGATCCTGGACCTGGATGACACGCTGTACCTCGGAGGACTTCCTGAGGATCGCGCCGGACTCATTTTCCCCACAGAGGTTTGTGTGTGGCATATTTAATTTCACAGCAGAACAGGAATCTTTTCTTCAGAGAAGACGTTCAGATATGATGGATGAAGCTAAATGCCGGTTAATCCTGAATAAAAAGCTTGAAGGCCACAGAAGATTTAAGACTGGGCCATATATTCACCTTGCAGCAGGACAAAAACCCTAAACACAAAACCAGAGGTACAAAGAGAGCGTAGATTAAAGAATTTTATGACTGCGACTTCCTCTGACCTAACTCTGTTTAACTCTAATCAAGAATCAATGGCAATAATTAAAACATTCTCTCTCCTTCCAATTTAACCGAACTTCAGAAAAAGGGCGAAACTTTCAGTCTGTAGATGTACAAAGCGCAAAGCCTCAAAAAACTTGTAGTTATAATTGCAGCAAAAAATGGTTCCACAAAGCATTGACCGGGCTAACTACAAATGATCAGCACACTTTGAGAACCATGTATCATTTTGTAAAGTAAAATGCACTGAAGGTTATAGTCGTAATGCTAGAAAAATGTGAAAAAGCTGACATTTTGCGAGGTTCTGTAGTTAGTTGATTAACATAAATAATTAAAGTTTATTTGAAAGAAAATATCCGACTGGAGTCATTGGAGACTTTATTGATCCACCTGCTTTGTAGTGTTTTATTTAACTTGCCTCATCCAGTTGGCAAACAAGCAAAAATAGGCATTTTCGATTTTTCTCAAATCACTTTACCAATAGATAATTATTTGTCTGATTAATTTTTAATTGGTTGGCCTTTTGTTGCTCCTTTTTAGAGGTTAAGCTTTGGGGGAAGAAAATAGTAGTTTAAGCTGTGCAAAGATGTGCTGCATCATCTAAGGCGCATATCAGGTGATTCTTTTGCTGGATAGCTTACTCAGATTTCACAGCAAAGCTGCATTTATGCCTCCATTTATAATACATAACACAACTGGGCTGATACCTCAAATAAGGCAATCTAAAATGGATACAAAAATCCACCATATCAGCTGAAAAACACTGTGTTCTAGGCTCTGCATTAACCAGAAGTTGATTGATGATGTGTGTTTTTCTTTGTGGCACTTTGCTCGCATGTGATTAATGGCAGAATTAACCATGATGGTTCTGATAGATCCACAGTGCTTTAAAGTGACGCCTTCTCCCACCTGCAAAGAGTCCCAACTTCATGAAAGAAGCTCATTATTTCTAGGTAGTTTATGCACAGGTGATGAGCAAAAGCGAAGAATTGGTTTTGCCATCTATTATTTGCTTTTTCCTTGCATTACCATCCTGCTACAAATTCCTACTCCTTGGTTTTCAATCTACTTTGCCAGATCTTCTATTTATAGTCCGTGGATGCGTTTAGTCTCTCTTGGCATAAAACTTACCGTAAGATCTAATGTAATGTTTCTCCAAAACTCGTTTAAAAGGTCAAATCACCCCTGCATGAAATATTTGTGACCCTTCGCAACTCTGATTTTCACAACTGCTACAGATACATGACAATTTTTTAATTAATCTTGATTAAACCTCATTACATTTCATGTGTCAACAGGAGTAGAAATGCTGACCAGATCATAAAATGGTGTACAGAACCACACCGACCCATTCATTAAAGCTCTCATCTTCACATGTACAAAAACAACCACACAAAACATATGACAAAAATATAGAGGAGCAATACCCCTAACAAGAACTGAAACATGTTTATAAATATGCATAAAAAGAGAAATGCATCACAAATAAAAAAAAATTATTATTTGTTCTTCAGGTGTGGACAGCCCTGCTGAACTACGGCTACGTAGGCTGCATCAGAGACCTGTTTGTGGACGGGCAGAGTAAAGACATCAGGAGGCTTGCTGAGGCCCAGCGGGCAGTCGGAGTGAAGCCTTCGTGCTCCAGAGAGCTGCCCAAGCAATGCTTGTCCAACCCCTGCCAGCACAACGGCAACTGCAGGGAGGGCTGGAACCGCTACGTCTGCGACTGCTCCGGTACTGGATACCTGGGGCGCTCCTGTGAGCGAGGTGAGAATGACGAGACGCTAGTGAGGAAGATGGTGAGAAATAAACTCTTCAACTGGACTCTTGGCAGGCTATTGTCACGCTCGTCGATGGCAAACTCTCTTTTTCACAATAGAGATGAGTCAGATAACTAAAAACAGCCTCTAAACACAAACATTTTGTGAAAGATATTTCAAATGTCGTAATGTAAAATGCAGCCGTAATGACAGATATGTCATTTGTCATCCTGAGAATAATGCCTGTGGAATGAGTGACAGAAGACGGATGATAAAGGGCGGAAAGTCAGAAGTAGTCCTAGTCAGGAATACCCTCATCCACAGTCGAAAATACATTATGATCATCAGTTATACTGGGCCGTAAAATCTTTATTCATTATACCTTTGAGTTATGCTTTTATTCCTTTAAAAGCCCCATCCTAGCAGATTACATCAGAATGACAGTATTCGCTCTGATGTGCTAAAAAGCCACGCTCATAAAAATTTATGGCAGATAAAAATGTGACTAAAGTCCTTTTCAAATAAAAGAGCTGAAATGGAGTTTACCCTCAACTGCCTCTCTTCTGATGCGGAGAGGAGGGCAGAAGAAGAGCGCAGCAGGTAGGGGCAAATGCTATGCAGGCATATTGGTAGACCACTACTCAAAGTGCTTTATAGAAAATTACATAAAAAAATAAATACATGAACAGTAAAATCACATTTAAAACAAATTAATAGATAAGAAAAGATCAATTTAACTGTATTCTGTATATATCAAGTGCTAAGGAGCATTGAAACAAGACGCTGCCTCTCTTTCTTTATTTCTGGTCCTGTGAAGACTGAGCGGTCTCTCCTGACCTGAGGGGTTTAAATTAAAGATTATTGACCAGTAATTAGATTTCAAAGTCGACCGTTTTCAAACAGGGAGCCGGTGCAGTTACTTAAAGTCTGCTGGGATCTATTTTCCTGTTGTTAACAAACAAGAAGAAATTCTGACTCATTCCACTAATTGATGTTTCAGACACACTTTGTGATTGCAAAGGATTGTGTTTGTGTCCTAATTAAGAAATGCAAAGTTAGAAGAGAGCTGGCCGTTCTTCATAATCTGAGCTATGGGGAAGATATTAGATTAGGGATCTGCGACTTGTGGCTCTGGACCTTCCACAATGACTTAACAACTTTGGCAAAAATTAAAATGAACTATTTAATGTTTTTAAAAACAGATGCAAATTTGTTATTGTTTTTTAATTTATTTTTTTCGAGTATATATGCACTGAATTTTCACAAAAAATGACACTAAAAGTGCCAATAATATGTTTTTAGATCTGTTTTCCTTGTCGTTAAGTTTAAATGTGCTTATTTTAAAAGAAAATGTACATCTTTAGAACATAAAAATAAATATATTGAAGTAAATTTGTGTTTTCCAAAATTATGTAACATTTGCAAATCTAAATAAATTTCATTTGGCTGTCCTGAGAGTAAAATGCCAATTTAAGTTGTAAAGGTTGCAGACCCTGGATATTAAATAAAACTATCCCGAGAATTAAGCTTTGAGGAACCCCAAATGTGATTTCTGATTTTTTATTATTGCTAAATGAGATAAAGTGGTTCTTCTCTGCTAAATGATAACCTTAACCAATTTTGCACACAACCAAGTCCTGCTCCAATCCACTAACTGGTATGTTTTGATCAAGTGTGCTAATTTTGTTGATATAAAATGCTCAGCAGCACAATAATGGTAGTAGCTCTGGTTTAATCTCTTTGGCTGAATCTGTTTTTATATTTTATTCAAAAGTACACATTTTCTGTGTTGGAGGCAGAGTAGTAAAATGCAGGCAGAGAACGGAGAGGAAGGAACAAAGGTGAAAGAAAAGTGGTGGGAGGAAGCAGAGCTGCAGACAGGGCTATTGGACGGCTATAGATGTAGTGACTGGGAATCGATGAGAGAGGAAATGTGCAGAAAGCGGGGAGCGGGAGCCATGACAGAGAAGGGAGGAGAGAAGGAGGCGGAGGATTCACCAGGTTGGAACCACCATATGACAGACTGTGAGATGGGAATAGAAAATCTGCCTGAGAGGGAGAGAGTTATGAGAAAAGGTATGAGTTCACATCGAAAGCGAATCGACAGAGGGACTGATAGAGGCCTGTTGGAAGAAGCGAGATGGAGTCAGACAAGAAAAAAAAGAAAAAAAGGACGAAATGTTGTTTGTGTCACAACCAGTGATGCGTCTCAAGTGATGATTGTACTATCATCTAACAACAGATATAGTGCACACAAATGCACACAGGCTTCCTGAAAGGTGTTGATATGAAAATGTTTTATTTCAGAGGACAAGAATCTGAAGCGAGTCCTTCTCTCCTGTTTTCCGTTGCTCTTTCTTCCTATCTTTATCTTTCTTCATCCCTCTCTGTGTGCACTGAGGGGTCACTAACTGGTGGTTCAGTGGATTGAGGAAGCACAGATGGAGAAGCAGATGGAGGGAGTGATTGCCCGTGTTTATGCCTTCTACCTGCGGTTTCTCCATCCCTCTTTTTTTCTTCATCACTCTCCCACTCTCTTTGTTATCCCCCCCCTCTCTCTACTTTATTAAACAAACAGTTACTGTGCTTTGGCACAGAGGTTCTTTTAATTTCACCACGTATTTCGAGTTTCATCTTGCCTTTCTTTCATATGATGACAGAATGAGTTAAGAGAATAACAAAAGAGTATAAAATACTCAATTCTGGGAATGTAGTAAGTAATTAAATAAAATTTAAATGTATACACTATTGCTATCTGTTCCACTATGCATAAAAAGCTTCTTCTCGGTCGCAGTAGTAAGATTTCACAATGAACAATTAGGAAATAATCCTACCTTTTGATTCAGGGACATATATTACGTAGGGAAACTTATCCCGCTTTTGAAAAACTGTTGTCAAAAAAAAATCACCAGTCTCATAATTATTTCTTTGAAATGAACGCAACTAAAGGAATTCAACTGAAGGAATTTTCTAATTTATAAATTTCCAAATTTGAAGTTTCTGTTTCAGTGATTTACACTTCTCTTAGCCACTCTTTAAAATGGGAAAGACAAGAGCACATGCCGTCTAAGCAAGGAGGGAGTAGTATGTAAATGTTTTGTTTTTACTGTGCCTCCTACCACCACTCTATCGCTCTTTCCCTTTTTATCCTACTTAGTGTCTCTCTTCTTTTTACCCACCTCTAATTACAACTGGTTTAGAGAATAATTTGAGAAGAAATGTCAACAAGAAGAAAAAGAAATGTTTTAAATAGGAATCAAATTAGCCCTATTAATAATTTATTCATATGAATGTTTAATACCTACAGTGGCCTCTATTATTATGGCACCCTTGATAAAAATAAGCAGAAATCATTGAAATAGCCCTTCTTCATTTTCTGCAGGTGCAAAATAATCTCACACTGAAAAATATTTGACAAATTTTACTTTAATTTGAGTAGATTTATTCAGTAGAGAGAAATAGTTTTTAACAAAAATGATTCTTTCTTAGATTGATTACAGTGCCTAGGAACCTTTATTTAATAATTCAGTTTTTCAGGGGTAGAACTATGACGTGACACAGAAGTGTGTCAATATCATGTGCTTTTTCTCAACTGATCTGTGGAGCTTCAGTGGTTTATTTTGCTAATATAAACTATTTTTAGAGGTATTTATAAAAAAAACAGATGTAGTTACAGTAACTCCAAGCAGGCATAACCACAGTTTGACATCAGGACAGAGCAGGTGATACCTGAAACCTGACTGGACCAGAAAAATCTTTTCGGTTTTTGAGACTAACGGTATATCTACCCAGATATAGATACACATAAAGTAGTACCACCAACACATTGAGGAGAGAGAATACATTTAAGACGATATAGCATTCTGAATAGAAATAAAGGAGTATATAATCCCAACATCCAGATTGTTGGGATTAGTTTAGAAAATGGAGGGCATAGTTCATACAGGATCACCAAAGTTGAGAAAAACTGATAGAGAAAACTTTCCCTGGGTTGATACATCTCGACTTCAGCTGCAATATTCAGATTTTAAAAAATCAACATACAAACCGAGATCAAACCTTCCTGGTACCAATGACATGGTTAGTATACATAGATTGTTTTACAGGACTTAAACTTGTTACTTAACATATCATCTATGGAAATGATTGATTGGGATCTGCTCACCAGAGATAAGGTTAGACAGAGATTAAGATATAAAGCCATATGTTGCCTTAGAGTCACAATGAGGTCCTTGACACCAGGGAAAATATTGGATGCCACTATCTTTGTTCCTCATTCTTCCTGGTATGAACCATTTAGTGGAAGCTGCAGCCGTTTAATGGTTTGTGACACAGCCAGTGTGCATTTTGCTGTCGCTTTCTTTTCCATTTTCTGGCATAAATAGACCTGCACTCTTCCTTCTCACTGACTCTCCATCCCCTGTTTGGCTGGTTGTGAGTCAGGTGCTGTGGTTTGGAAAATGTAGTCAGCTGTCTCGCTTATCAAAAATGTATGCACGTGTGCGCCCGAGTGGGTGTATGTGTGGCTGTTAGTTATGTTATCTGTGATAAAACAGGCCAACCACCTTCTTTTTTTCCGTCAAGTTAATGAGGATTCATTTGCATTTTAGCCAAGAGCTTTGCTGCCTCTCCCTCGTCTTTTTCCTCCCTTTCGTGCTCTGTCCTTATTTTCTCTCCCCCTGCTCTCACTTTACTAAACCCCTCTCTGTTCACACTTAAATTCACTCACTTATTCTGACATGCACACACACACTATCTCTCTCTTTCCCTCCTTCTTAGCTCATCAGTATTCATGACGCCTTACTCCCTTCCTGTTCTCTTGTTTGGTTTTTTTTTCTGTTTTTTTTTTTTTGCCTCAGTTTCAACCGTCTCCCACAGAAACAGGGTGAGCGAATCCAAAGCATAAATTGCGTGGAGAGATATATGGGGAATGGAAGAAGGAGGACAGGAGATAACGATGCAGATGCATGGAGAGCGCATGTAGTTGTGTGGATGTAATTGTCCAATAAAAACAGGGACTCTCGAAGGTAAACAGTTTAGCAGTTGGGGACTGGCCTCAGCAGGGGGCAAGGAGAGAAGATTATGAATATGCAAATGAGTATGCAAAAGACATTAAAGTGGGATCACCTGAGCTTGTTACATTATGACTCTGGGGTCTGGGATGTCAGCGGCGGTGGCTAACACACTCGGCACCTTGCATTTTGATTTAAGCGGATAATGGGGCCAGACAACCAGCTGCAGCTATTTTTGCGCCCTCTCCTCCAAGGCGAGGGAGTGATGATGAATCAGGGTTGGGAAAGTGACGGGATAATTTTGTCGGAAGCAGGTTTTGAGTCTCAACATGTCGCGACGGGGGAAATAAGGGAGTGCGGCAGTACCGAAACATACTTTGTCATGTTTAAATCTGATTCACTCTTTGTCAGAGAATGCTTTTGTGCCTTTCTCTTCCCCTACCTCGTGTTTCTTCCCCCCTCCGTCAATCACCGCTCTGCCGTTTCTCCGTTTTGTACGTTTCCTGCACAGATGCGACCATCCTCTCATACGACGGCAGTAAGTTTATGAAGGTGCAGCTGCCTGTGGCGATGCACACTGAGGCGGAGGACGTCTCGCTACGCTTTCGCTCGCAGCGGGCCTACGGCATTCTCATGGCAACCACATCCCGGAACTCGGCAGACACCCTTCGTCTGGAGCTGGATGGCGGCCGAGTCCGACTCACTGTAAACCTAGGTACACCCAACCGCACCCATACGTACACACACACACACACAGCAGAATCTTACATTTTAATTACCTGTCAGGGGAATGCAGCTGACACCAGCCTCATGGCTATTTCCTGCACAGATTTATATGTTGAGTAATAATTCTGTCTTACTTTTCTGAACAAATCTAGAAAATTCAGCTGTATCTGTGGTAATTTGACTCATTCCTGACAGAGTTACAGACTTTGGTAGGAATTCAAATTTGTTCCCTGGTGAAGATCTATAAAACCCTTCAACATAAATTCATCTTTTATTACAGTGGCGCAATCCCAATTATGTTACTGCTATAAAATCCAACCTTTATTTTAAGGACGTTTATTCAGTGGAAACCATAACTGTTTTTAGCAAAATCATAAACTTTTAAATCTTAAAAGACGCTCGTAACACTTTCTACGTATTTTGTATCTGTGGGCGTCTTGTTAAACATGTCTGTGGTGATTCTTCTGTATGCTGTCCAGCAGTTTTTAGATGTGCCACAGGTACAAAACACTGGAATGAAATTGCTTAATCACCTCCTCCTTGTGTAGATCAGTTCTCCAGAGCCTTAATGACCTAATTATTCTGTTCAGGTGTGGTGCAGCAGAGGCACATCTAAAAGTTGCAGGATACCGGCCCTTGAGGACTGGAGTTCGACACCCCTGCTCTAGAGTCTAGACCATCAAGTGTTCTAACTGCTATAGTCTGATCTGAATCAAGTAATGAGTCTAGTTAAAGTTTCAGCAAATTTTAGCAAATGTGATGGAAGCTCAGAAAAGGGTTTTTTTTATGGCATGGTGTCCAAACAAAGGTTGCTATGGATACCAGTTTTTACAGTTCACTAACAGTGAGCTTTGGAGATTCTTTTATAATTTATTAAAATGGTCTCACTGTGAGTGGTAGCAAATTTAATTTGCGTCATGGATCATAAGTCAGCTTCTAAAGTTATCACACATCTGCCTTAATTGGATGCTGTTTTCTCTTGTCTTTCCCATTTTGAGAGGTGGCTGAAAGAGGCTGACCTTTGTTCCACGCAAATTTATATCCCAGGGAAACAGAAAGTCATTAATTACTAATTAGAAGTTCCTATTTAATGTGCATAAGTATAAAATAGAAATGCTTCAGCTGCATATATTTTAAAGCTATTGCTAGCTGAAACAATAATTGTACAACTGATTAAAAAAAACAATATTCATCAAATCGACATGCATTTATTAAGATTTTTTCCCTAAATGAATAAATGTTCTCAAATTAAAGGTTGGTGCAAAAAGAGTTTAAGATTTAAACGTTATCTTAAGGTTGTATACACACCTTTACCAGGGAGGTCAATTTATGTGGACCAGAAGTGTATTTTATCATCTGTACGTTGCTCTCGGTGTATAAATACACACCATACACACCAACAAGTACAGTCGAACAGAGGGTCAAGCCTTGAGCTGCATTCTCTCTGCTCACTCCCAGCAGACCTGTGCATCCCCAACATCCTCAAACTTCTCAGAGCAACAACATACAACTAGTTAACTTCACACGTACAAGCAGCTCATTTTTCTACTTCATTTCAGTCTTAGTTTGCACATGAGTTTAAATGCTTACACAAAGTAACACACACACACACACACACGTCCTCACAGAGGGGTGCATGTGTTGGTCTCTGGTTGTCTGCAGCCACGTCTTTTCTGTGGTTGACGCCACACGACACACCAAGGCATCGTGGGTTACAAAAAAGGAAAAAGGAGAGAAGGTTTAATCTTCCAGGCTTTTTGTGAAGGTTATTCCTCTAAAGGGGCGACTAAACTTCTGGCATGTGTTCGGTGTAGCGGCAATCAACTACTTCAATTCATTTAAAAGTCGATAAACCGATAGATCTCATAGGTTACTAAAAATCCAATCAGTCTATTAGTCTGTCAATAAAACTAATTGCAGTTACTGGGTAAATTTTACCTTTTTATTAAGTTAACTGCACTTAAAAAAGAGGAAGTTTTATCATTTTTATGATTAATATTAATTGAATGAATCAATATGGAAAATTAACAGTTTATTGGTCCCTAAAGACAAATGAGATCTACTAATCATTTAATGTCTAGGCACTACTGATAAAACAAGCTAAATAGAATAGGATGGACATAAACTAATTACCTAAACACAATGAAGGCATTTTAACAAAAAGCAAATGCATCGTTATACAGGAATTAAAGCTGATTAAACACCTTAAAGTTATCAAGAATTTGTTTCACACAAAGATGTCAAGAGGAAGGTTCTTTTAATGGTCTATTTCAGACTTTTATGACCTATTTTAATGGTCGAAGAGGCAGATAATCCTTCCACGTTCAGTTTCAGAATAGCATCTATAGGAGAGTGTAAGACATCTTACTTTGGTCTGACACCCACCAATGATAATCTAATGTCTTTTGGAGGGAAAAGCTGCATAGCTGGCCAAGTGGAGGGTTTATCTGATTCAGAACCAGATGACATGCCTGGAGAAAATTCATGTAAACACACAACTGACTTATGTGTTTTACAAAAATCAGGTAACTATCGTAAAAGTGCTGCACGATATTAGAAAATCGATAATATCAACCAATTCTGCAAAAATTATATCCCAGTTTTCTTTGCTTTTCCCATTTGTGTCCCTCAGCATTTTGGGAGCTATAGTCTGCGTCAGCTGCGGGCATTTATCATAGTGATACTCCAGCCATTAAAATTATCCTATAATGCATTAACATGAAATATGTGCACTCAGAACTCTAAAAATATAATAGTTATTGCAGCCCAAACAGTAAATAAAAGTATTACCTATATCTTGTGCAGCCTCAAAGAATGATCACTCTGGCTTCTTTGATTAGCTAAATTGTGTCACAGAGAACAAAGCAACCAATCAGGAGTGGATTTTGCTGCAACTACGGTAACTAATTAATGTGCGAGGGAATATCACATTACCAAATTTTAAATGCCGCTTTAACATCAGACGGACAAAGCTTGTGCAGATGCAATAAGGACCTGGGTCACAATAATTTTGATTACTATATAAGTAAGATGGTAAAGCAGCTAGGACTGTCGGAGAAAACATAATAAATTAAAAAGCTTTTCTAATGGAGAAACTGAAGTTTTTCCTTGTCTGAATCAGAATACCCAGAAAAGCAAAGGGTCCTTCTAAGGCCAAAATCTCAAAAGTTGGTTCACGCTACTGCTGTCAATACACAAACTGACCCACATGACCCATCGCACACTAAAGCCATCGCTCAGGCCGGTGCAGCCAGTAACCGTGCTGCTTTACGCCCAAATTGAAATATTCCGATTTTTCTCCAGACTTACCAACAAATTTCACGCTCGGAGGAGATGAATTTTGCAGCACACTGTTATAAGAAAACACAGAGTCCATTTTATGGTCCAGTGAGTGTTTCCTCAGCAGTGTATTTGCAAAGCGTACGCGCAGGGTGTGTCGACGTGTGCGTCCCCAGGGCGTGGGGAGTATATGTCTGTGTGTGCAGCATTAACCCTCTGCTCTGCTCTCCCTCCAGACTGTATCAGGATAAACTGTACAGCCAGTAAGTGATCCTCCATCTCACCTAACTCCTCCCCTCCTCTTTCTCAGTATGTGTGTGTGTGTGTGTGTGTCTATTGTAGAGAGTTCTTTTAATGTGTCCAACCAGTTTTTACTCCTTTTGTCACGTTCATCTGTTTCATCTTAATCTCTTATTCAACCATCTTCGTGCCATATGTCAGCTTGCAGATACACACGCGTGATATACAACGAAGGCAGTATGGGAGTTGAGTGTGTGCATGTTAGGTTACACTGCAGGGAGAGGTGCGATAATTTTATTTATTTTTTTTGCTGAGGGCCAGGGTTTTCCAGGTCGGCCATTTTAGCCGAGAAGGATAGATGGGAGGAAGAGGAGAGAAAATGAGTAGGAGGGGTGATGAGGAAATTAAGAAGAAAGGAGAGGAAGCAGGTGGATGAGTGAGCGACTTCTCCTCTCGCTTGTTGTTTTACCTTTAAACACACAACCTATTGTTGAGCGGTGTTTCCTTTTTATTGCCCACACGAGTCAGGGCATTTTTCCAGCCGTTGTTTCCGTCCGTCCCACTGCGATCCGAGCCGAGTCCCCCGACGGAGTTTTAATTCCCTCACGTGGAGTTCCTGTCACGACCGCGGAGAAGGAGCGAGATGGAGTAAAGAGAGAGCGTTGGGTTGGGTGGGGGGGAGGCAAACTCTCCATGACGGCAAAGAGGTGGTGAAATGGACGACTGCAGTTGCCATAGAAACCCTGCTAGCCACACAGCGCTGTCGTTCCGAATGTCTGCTGGCCAATTTTAGACCGGTCGTCTCAATGAAGATTTCAGTAGGCAGCCGCTTTTCTGGCACACTGTGCATACAATAAATTATGCATATCATATTCAAGGGGAGAAGAAGAAATTTATTTAACAGCCAGGCGCCACTGAAACAGTCCACTCAGCAGTCAAATAAAAGCCTCGGCATTGCAGAGATTTGAGGCTTATCGTTCAGGAAAAAAAGCCATTTGTTATTTAGAGCTAATGAAATATGAATTGCTTTTCTCCATTTTGTTTTCATTATTCCCCTCCTCTTATAATCCTCGGTGGTTTATTTTATTTGCTTTGATTTGTGTTTCCTCTGCAGCAAACAGCCGACAGACTGCAGACAGTATATTAGTCTCAACTCATCATGCTCGATGCCCTTTTAACTCTTACCCAAAAATAGGTGCATGTTTGTCTGCTCCTAGGTTGAGACAGATCACTGCCTCGCTCTCACTTCAGTCTGCTCATTCTCAGTGTATTCAGTTACATGTGGAGACCCACACACACACACACACACACACACACCCACACGCATACATGCATCAACTCACGCAAGCTCACACATATTCTCCTGCCTTACTCCGGTGCTAAGCAGTGATCCATGGTAACTGGATGAGATGCATTGCCCAGAGCACAGCTGAGTCTCCTCAGGGGAACCCTGTGTCCTCTCCTAATGCACAACGCGCTCTTTCAGCTCTGCAAACGCACACTCGGCCGTTTCACGCTGCCACTTCCATTCTGATCGACTTCTCATATTTGTTTAATTAAGTTTGCTTGTCAGCATTTCTCTCTACCTCCCTACCTGCGAGTTTGCGTTTGCCTGTGTGCCTCCGTGATTGATGTAGACATGCTTGACATTTTCTGCAGCAGAATCTGTTCGGGTCAGTTTACGTCTCACCTCCTCTCTCCACCCTGCCGTCATTACCTCCTATAGGTCACTGTAAGCAGATTCAGTCACACCTCGCGAGCCCAAAGCGCTTCTGAGAAGGAAAGGGACTTCTGTGTGTGTGGGGCGAGGGGTGTCGTGTTCAAGGTTGAAGGGGCGGCTGTAAAGTGTAGAGCAAGGGGACGCTGTCAGTCTGTCAAATGTGTGCAGTCAAGTATGTGAAGATATGAGGTTGTAGATGGACAGGGAGAGAGACATCATGCAAAGACATCACGGCTTCTTTCATTTTGCTGCACATCAGCACCTTGGAGAGCACTCTGTTGCTCCTCCGTGAGTGTAGTGCCACCTTGAGGCCTGCTAAAGCAATGAGCTCTGGGTGGAAAGCTAATTAAAATTGCATTTTCTTGTAAGAGTATTTGTACCACTGGAGCGTTTTCATATTTTTCTACCTTTACAACTACAAACATCTATGTATTTTATCAGGACTTTTGTGATTGGTTAACACAAAGTAGTGGATTATTATTAAGCGGAAGAGAAATTGCATGCTTTTCAGAGTTCCCTTTACTCTCATACCCCAAAATAAAATTCACCATACTCAAATGTCTTTAGAAGTCACACTAATTGCAAATAAAGTCCATCTTTGTGTAATTTAATCTCAGTATAAATTATGTCAGCCATTCTGTGAAGGTTTCAGTGGTTTGTTAAAAAACATTCGAGAAAAAACAGCTTCATGAAGACCAGGAAACGCAACAGACAAGTCAGGGATAAAGATGTTAAGATCTTAAGGCATTTGACATTTCACTGGTCACTGTTAAACCTTTCATCTGCGAAATGTAAATAGTATGACGCAACTGCAAACTGACATGAAGGGGCAAAGATCTGGAAGAAGGTGCTCTATTCAGATGAGACCAAAATTGAGTTTTTTGACCTACAGGCAAAAGGATACGTTTAAAGGAAAGCAAAAACAGCTTATCACCGTAAATACACCATCCCCAGAGTGAAATATGGTGGTCGCAGCATCATGCTGTGGAGAAACATTTCTTCAGCAGGGACACGAAGCCAGCTGGGGTTGATGGGAAAATTAAGGAAGCTTAGTACAGATTCACAGCTTCCATCTTAGGCATGTATTTAGAGTAGTCTGACGTTCAGATTTCATCTGATCTGTATCAAAAGTTGAGAATAAATGCTTTTAATCCACAATTACTTTGCATGAGATATTTTACCAACAAACGGACAAAATGTTCAATCTGTATAAAGCCAGTCTAGGAATACCAAAATAATACCCAATACTACAAAGTATTAACCCAGGAAGGTTGAAGACAAGTACAGTACAAAATAGATGCTTTGGAATTAGAAACTACTTTGTATTTATCCATCATAAAATCACATTAAACTGTCATTAGGTTTGTAGTGGTGAGAATGTGAAAGCGTTCAAGTCCCTGTAGAGTTTGTGAAGGTTTTGGGGGCAGTTAAAGCAGGTATGAGTGTGCAGTGTGTGTGTGTGTGTGTGTGTGTGTGTGTGTGTGTTTGTGTGGGTTGTAGGTGGTCATGGCGAAGTCGTTTATCCACAGATGGATTGTCTTAGCATGGGCCTGTTGTGACTCACAGCCTCCATCTTAGGCACCCAAAGCATTCCCTTATGTGTCTCATCACCTGTCTCTCTGCTGTGTCTTAAAGGAGACATGTCTGTCTGTCTGTATGAGATGGCACAGAGGTGTTTGTCTCCCCAGGATATGTATGATTCCTTACCCCTTTGCTCCCAGCTTCCATTTCCTCGAACTTCTGTCCTCATTTTTCTTATTCAACCTGCCTGGCTTTCTGCTTTCTCTCCTTCTGGTTTTCTTCTCCTGTCTCTACAACTCTTTTTCTCTCCACCTCTTTGTGCATTTGGTTAATGGTGCTCTGGGCTATGTGTAGGTAAAGGCCCAGAGACAATCTTTGCTGGGTCGGGCCTCAATGATAATGAGTGGCACACGGTGAGGGTAGTCCGACGCGGCAAGAGCCTCAAACTCACCGTGGACGACCTGCAGACTGTCGAAGGTAACCACTGCAGCCTTGTAATGTGGAAAGGTTTTTCGTAATGTTTTACTTTCAAGGAGACGGAT
Organism: Gambusia affinis; assembly: GCF_019740435.1. NCBI lineage: Eukaryota > Metazoa > Chordata > Actinopteri > Cyprinodontiformes > Poeciliidae > Gambusia > Gambusia affinis. Next base: position 14,897,095 of record NC_057887.1, read on the forward strand.
TGTTTTGCATTCTTTAAGGGTCTTAATATTAGTTCATGATTTCTGAAGGTCTTTCAGTTTTTTTCTTTGGACAATGGCTGCTTCTTCATTAATTTCAGTTTCAGTCCAGTAAGTCGCCATTTTCACAGGAATACTGTGCTTCTTAATTCTGACTTTTGAATCATTCAGGCATAAAATCTCTCACAAAATGGTGGAAAATGGACAAGAATAGGACTAAAATTGTAAGATCTCAGAGGCACAAGATGACTGGAACCAAAAGTAGATAAAGACTAAATCAAAACTGAAGTCGCAAACATTTAACCAGTCCTCCCAACAACGAAATGCTGACATTCAAATAGAAATACTGACTTCGATGTGTGTAGCACAGGCCAGGGAAACAGACAGCGTGACAAAAGTAGACCATATATACACACAGTCAGGCTGACGAGACACAGGTGCAAACAGTGAAGACAATAATAAGGAAGACAAGCAGTGAAAGTTCAACTTAGACTTTTCCAAATAAAGCAGGAAGCAAAGTTTCTCAAAAATAACACAATACAACTAAAGCTGCTGAGGTTAAAGCCATGGTGAAATCTGGGAGCAAAAACAACAGCATGACAGAAATGTATCTTGAGTTATGTCTACATTTAGAATCTCAAAATCTAGTCCTGGAAGCCCTATATTCTACAGCTTTTGGATGTGTTTCTGCTTTAACACTGCTGATTTAAATAATTAGGTTATTAACAGGAGGCTGATGATCAAATGCTGAGGAGGTAAAGGCTTTGGACCAGAAATGCATTAAAAAATTGCAGGACACCTGCCCCTCGAGGACTTAAATTGTAATTTTTCATCACTTTTAGACAAAACATTTTAGCTAAATATAAGCTTGACATAATATATTTAAGCACTGTTGAGGTAAATCCCAAATATTTGATGATCAACTGATGTGGGAGATTTTAAAGACAACTTTCACAGACTTCCAAATAGTGTGAATAAGCAGAGGCCAGTTTTGTAATATAGCATCCTGAGATTTTAAGAAGTTACATTTCAAAACCACTAAAGCACACTGGAAAAAGAGGCAATAATTATCTTGATAAATGCTTCTTTCTTTAATTAACATATAAAGTGTTAATGCAGCAAAATAATCCTTTTTTTATTTGAGCTGTTATTTTTGTTTAAAATAAAAAATACAGAAAAATCAGCCAAAGTCCAAAGAAGGAACTTTAAAGAGCTTCAAAATGTACAATGTATTACTGATCCCTTTAAAGCAGGGGTGTCCAAAGTGTGGCCCCAAAGCCATTCGTGGCTCTTGAAATTATTTTGATTGGTCCCCAACCACAAGTTAAGAATGATAAAAATTTGGCCAACAAAATAGAAAATAACTAATGATCCCAAAATCTGCAAATAGTCTGTTTATCATTTAGTAAGCCCACAGTTTGAACAAAGTTTTTTGGGTTTTTTTATGTAATGCATCTTTAAGGATTTATAGATTTCATAAAAATTGTGTTTATTATCATACAGGTAAAAAAAAAATCACAAATTCACATCACTGCTTTAAAGGATTTCAGGAAGGTTTGATTTCTTTTGAACAAAATATAAAGATATAAATTTCATAGTATAGTGACTGGTTGCAAGTATTGGTTCATGGGGAACATATTTAACTGTTGATGAAACACTAAGTACAATATCTGATGTGTTGGAAAAAGTATTTGCTTTAGAGTAAATCCCAAGCCCTCACCTCTGAAGTTTACCCCACCGCCACCAGGTCAAATGGCGGGTGACCACACCCAGCTCGAGTTCCACAACGTGGAGACGGGCATCGTGACGGAGAAGCGCTTCATGCCCATCGTGCCCTCAAACTTCATCGGCCACCTCCAGGGCCTGACGCTGAACGGCATGCCCTACATCGACCTGTGCAAGAACGGCGACATTGACTACTGCGAGCTCAACGCCGTCATCGGCTATAAGAGCATCGTGGCTGACCCCATCACCTTCCGCTCCCGCTCCAGCTTCGTCACGCTGCCCACGCTGCAGGCCTACTACTCCATGCACCTCTTCATGCAGTTCAAGACAACGTCCCCAGACGGTCTTATTCTCTTCAACAGGGGAGACGGCAATGACTTCATAGTCATTGAGTTGGTTAAAGGGTGAGCTGAATAATAAAACTGTGGGTGATAATATGGAGTATCCTCTTGTTACTGTGATGTATTAACCTATTCAACATGGAGTTGAAACTAGATATTTATATACACAGAATAAAAAAACACATTATCTTCTTTTCTCACTTTTCAACATTATATCAGTTGAATTTATTTTCCTGGTGTGCATCAGTTAGGATGTAAGCATTTGAATTACATACATGTCCTTAATGTTATAGAAGGGATTTTAAACTTGGGTCAAACGTTTTACATTTCCTTCCACAAGTCTCCCCCAAAAGTTTGCTGGAGTTCTGGCCCATTCCTCCTGGCAGAACTGGTCATGTTTGTCCACACAGCTTTCCGTCGCTCCCTGAAAATTTTCTATAGAACTAAGATCAGGGCTGCATGAAGGCTGCTTTAAAACAGAAGCCATTTGTGCTCAAGTCTCAACATTCTGGTTTAGGTTTTCAAATATTCTATTTTGTGAAGTCCACCAGTCCATCTTGCTGCAAAACACTCCCAAATGTTTATCCTGTACTTCACAGCTGGGAGGGTGTTCTCAGACTTGCAAATTTCCCTCTTTCCCTCCAGATGTAAAAATGGTTCATTATGGCCAAACAGTCCAGCTTTAATCTGGCTTTTTTGTGTTTCTTTTGGAGTAATGGCTTTCTCCTTGCCTAGTGGCCTTTCAGCCCATGAAAGTAGAGGACATGACACACTGTGGGAAAATCACACTGTCTTTCCAGCTTGAGCAGCATCTCCACAAGGCCTTTGGCTTTTATTCTGGGATGGACTGGCACATTTCAGACCAAAACATGTTCATCTCTGGCACACAGAACCCGTCTCCTTCCTCATGAAGAGAACAGGCGTTTCAACGTGCATTCATTTATTTTCTTTCTTAGAACAGCGGTACAATACAACTGCAGTACACAGAAGACACAATAGATGGCAGCATAACAGCCTTTCCATTAATAATCATTGAACAAATTATTGCTTCTTATTTCAACACTCCCACTTAATTTTTACAATGGTATTAAGACACAACATAGTGCTGAAATAACTTTTAACTCAACTTGCGAGACTAACTTATTATTCCTTTTCTGTTTATAGTTAACCTTTTTTGTCTTGCCATACTCAAAAAATATTGTTTACTTTATAATGAAAAACTACAAAGCAAGACATTCTATCACAGATTTAAATTGGAAAAAGTCCAATCTTTCTTCTAAAATACTCAAACTTCTGTCTTGCAAGAGGTTTTGTCAAGATATCTGCCTTCATATCGTCGGTTGGACAATATTCTAACTTGACTTCACCATTCTGCACACATTCACGAATGTAATGGTAACGAATGTCTATGTGCTTGGTTCTTGAATGGTCCACCGGATTCTTTGCTATTGCAATGGCTCCTTGGTTGTCCTCCAGAATCACTGTAGGCTTTGTGACCATTCCAAGATCACTCAGTAATCTTCTCAGCCAGGTATCTTCTTGAGCTGCTTGACTGAGAGCAACATACTCAGCTTCTGCTGTTGAAAGTGCAACCGTTGCTTGTTTTTTGCTTAGCCAGCTCACTGCTCCTCCACTGAGTAGAAATATGTTGCCTGTTGTTGAACGGCGGTCGTCCTGATCTCCAGCCCAGTCAGCATCAGAGAAACCAGTCAAATCTTTGTTCCCTGAACAGTCATACTTTAGAGCAAGGTTAACAGTTCCTTTTAGGTATCGAAGAATCCTCTTCACAGCAGTCAGATGTGCAGTATTTGGATTTGCATTGAACTTTGACACTGCACTCACTGCTTGTGCTATGTCTGGTCTTGTTGTCATTGCCGCATACAGTAGACTTCCAACCATAGACTGATATGTGCTTGGATTGACAGGATTACTGACAGAATCATCCTTTTTCAGTTTTACACTGATGTCAGCAAGGGTTGCAACATGATTTGCTTTATCCATCCCATATTTCTGAAGAATGTTTTCAATGTACTGTTTCTGGTAAAGAAAGATGCAGTTTTTTGCTTTGTCTTGAATAACTGAGATGCCGAGGATGTAGGACAGTTCATCCAAGTCCTTCATTTTGTAGCGCTCTTGGAGAGTCAGTTTTAACACATCCATGCTTTCAGTTGACTCTGTAATCAGCATCAGATCATCTACATAAACTGCAATTATCTCCAGCTCTTGTGATGACCTCACAAACACACAAGGATCTGAGGTGCTCTGCTTAAATCCAAGATCCATCATGAATTTTGTGAGCTCTTTATTCCAACGAGGAGATTGTTTTAATCCGTAGATAGATTTTTTTAGTTTGCATACAAGATACTCCTGACCTGGTTTGATGTATCCCTCAGGTTGTTTCATGTATATTTCTTCCTTCAGGTGTCCATTTAAGAATGCAGTGACAACATCCATTTGATGTACATGTAGGTTATTCTGGATGGCAACGGACAATAACGTACGAATTGAGCTAAAACGTACTACAGGCGAAAATGTTTCATAGTAGTCAGCACCATAGAGCTGTGAGTAACCTTTGGCAACAAGTCTGCACTTGTATCGCTCCACTTCTCCATCACTTTGATGCTTGACTTTGAACACCCATCTTGACCCAATGACCTCTTTGTCCTTTGGTAGTTCCACCAGATCCAATGTTTCATTTTCTTACAGTGACTGGTATTCCAAATCAGCCGCTTCTTGCCATTCTTTTGAATTTGGTCTCTTTAATGCTTCTTTCAGTGTGATTGGTTCTGTGACAGAACACACATTAGCACAATGATCAACAGTCACCCTATCTGCAAACTCGTCATATCCATATCTCTTTGGAGCCTTTCTGATTCTGCTTCCTCTTTTAATAGTTTCATCAACAGTGACGTCATCATCAGTTGTTTCCTTTTCTTCTGTGATGGTAATCACCTCTTTCTCTGGACAGGAAACTTCCTCCTTCTGTTTCCAGTCAAAGTCCGACTCATTAAAGATGACATCCTTTCGAGTCAGAATTCTTCTTTTTTCTTCATCAAACAGACAATATCCTTTTGCGTTGTTTGCTTATCCCACAAACCTGAGCTTTACAGCTTTCTTGTCAAGTTTTCGTCTTTCAGCGTGTGGAATATGTGCATAAGCAACACAACCAAACACTTTCACATGGCTCATGTCAGGTTTTTTACCAGACCATCATAGGTAGGGTGTCTCTTGCTTCAGAACAGATGTTGGCAATCTGTTTTGTATGTAGGCTGCTGTTGCTACTGCTTCAGCCCAGTACATCTTTGCATTTCAGCCTTTCTGCGAATATAATTCTCTTACTGGCTCCAATCATTGTCTTTACAAAGTCTTACTTCTGTTCAGGTGTTTAAAACCGCCATTTTGCACTAAAACCCATTTATCTCTGGGACACAGGAGCAATCTCCTCGCTGGGCGATATGGTGGCTGGACATTTTTGTTATGTTCATACTTGCTTTTAGGCGTTTGAAGAGATGAAAGTGGCAATAGTAACCAAGGCTGAACCAGACTTGTGGAAGTCCATAGATCTCTTCCTGACCTTGGTTTTACTTTCTTTATTGTGCTTGATGTGCTACATGAAGTTACATCCAAATATGTGTCTCAATTACTGTGAATACATTAGCTTACCAAGCCTCATTATCTGCTGGTTTGAAAGCCAAGTCTATGTAAATTCTGACTTTTTAAAAAGTAAAAAAATATTTAAAGACATTCTCTGTCAATATTGTGGCATCTAGAAAATCTAAATAATTCGGTCATCTTAACTGAGCTAAAACAGGAAGGTTTGGCTTGAGCAACAAGTGGTTGTGTCTTTTTTATAAAGACTATGAAAATCTCTGGTTCCTATTGTAAATGAAAGCACTTTTATTTTTCAATTTAAAGCAAGTTTGCCCTTGATAAAGAGAAAAGAAGTTGACAGTGAGGTTAAAATGGCCTGTTAAACGTCCAATATAAAAAATGCACCAACCCAGCACCTCTTTTTAAGTCTTGTAATTAAGCTTGTACAAGACAGTTAATAATGCCCCGAAGTGTGTGACCCTGTGTTGTTCTTCATCACGAAAGTGATTAATTTGCTTTCTCTCTCCTCCACACTCTGCTTAACCCCTTCCTTTCTTCCTTTGTTCCCCAGCTACCTTCATTACATCTCTGACCTGGGAAACGGAGCGCACTTGATCAAGGGCAACTCCAACAGTCCGCTTAATGACAACCACTGGCACAATGTGCACATTTCCCGGGACACGAACAATCTGCACACAGTCAAGATTGACACCAAAGTTACCACTCAGACCACAATGGGAGCCAAGAACCTTGACCTAAAAGGTACGAAAAAAGAAAAAATAGAATATCAGGGTTGAGGTTTATGGAGCTTGTTACCTTGAATTATTAGCCTGATATTTCACAGAAGACTGTTTTGGCATTTAGTGATTAAACGCTCATTAGTCCAAGAATGATTGGAAGGTTAAAGGAGAAATTTGGGCTTTGAGAAATAGACAGAATAAGAGTCTGCCTACCACTCTTAAGTCAGTTAATTAACACCTTGCCTCTCTTTAATTAGTGCAAAAACAAAGACTGAAACCAATTTAGTTATTTCTTTTACAGAGTTAAGTGGCAGACTATTCCTAACCAATCAGCTAAGAGAGTTTTTGTTCTTGCCTTTGGATAGAGTTAAGCTTCCTCTATCTGTTATATTCCAGTCTCCGTGCTAAACTAAGTTAAGTGTCTCCAGGCACAAGCTGCATATTATCATACAGACATGAGAGCAGTATCTTTTTTTCCCAGAGTTGCATTCATTAAAAAAGCAATTAACCATACTTCCCGCTGGAACATTTTTGGGGTAAAAGCATGTATAATCGATTAATTGTTTTTTTAATTATTAAATCAAAGTGACAGCTATTCACTGTCAATTTATGGTTCCTGCCACATAACTGCTGACTGCAACATGGACTGGTGTGAGATTCTGAGAGGATGATAACCTTAAGAAATACCAAGATTTAATTGTGGTTAAAATGTTTGTCATTTTAGAAAGGTTAACAATATTGTTCAATTATTGTTACTTTAAGAACAGTACATCTACTATTCTCATGTTACTAAAATATCAAAATGATACTAGTTTCAGCTACTGGTATTTGGATCATCACATTTTAAAGCTCAATCAAATATCAGGTATTAACGAAGGATTGGTAATAACTCTTCCAAAAACCACGTTTATAATTGAGGATCTAAGCATTGGCTTAACAATTATTCCAAAAATGTATTAGATTGTAAACTTAGTGTGATTTTTTAGCATATTTATTTTTGTTTCATTGCATATTTAGTCTTATGTGACTTCATCCAGCTCATCTGAATTTGAGCAGGGTGAAGTCACTATGCCATTTGAGCAATTATGGATAGAACATATTTACAAACAAAGAGTTTTTTTTTAACTTTTAAACACAAAATGTATATTTTTAGGGTTTTGGTTTAAGTACTGCTCTGAATAAATTGTTCTTTCATGAATTGGCTTTTGTTGAGTCTATATTCTCCAGTTATCAATTAATGAATTGCTAAATTATTTGCCGGCAATTATTTCAAAAACCAATTCATCACGATTAATCATATTAATCGCTTCAGCCCTAGTGACAGTAACCTGTATATTTTAAACCTGAATCCCAGTAAATGGTGAAGATTTGTGTAGAGTGCATCATAAGTGATTCAAACATTTTCATTGCATTGCCCATGCATTGTGTTTCTGCTGCAATCTAAAGACTTTGGGTTGAGGAATCTTTTAATAATTTTTTCATAGATTAATTAATAATAAATCAAGTAGCTTATGCTGCATCCTTTCATGCTTCTCCACAGGTGATCTGTACATTGGGGGTGTTACCAAAGAGATGTACCGTGAGCTGCCGAAGTTGGTTCACTCCCGGGAGGGATTTCAAGGTTGCCTGGCAACACTAGATCTAAATGGCCGCCTTCCGGACCTCCTTGCTGACGCCTTGACGACCGTGGGGCAAGTGGAGAGAGGTTGTGAAGGTGAGGCGCCACGGCATCAGCTGTGTTGCAGCCCCCCATGTCCCTTCCTCTTTTGCTTTCAGTTTTCATTTAACTCACTGCTGTTACAATAACCCACTAACACAGCTTTCGTTCCACTAGCTGTAATTTTTACTGTCTCCTTAGCCGGTTTTCCGTTTCGTTTTGTTTTTTTTTCTTCACGTTCAGTTTTCTCTCTCACCTCCACTCTTACAGCAGCTCACAGGCATCTGTGTGCATTGACTAACCATCTAACTTGCTTGTTTGCTTTTTTGTTTGGCCGACAAAAGTTACATTGATGAAAGCTGACCTGCAAGGTATATCGCTTTGTGTGAGCATGTGGGACGTGTGAGTGTGAGCGACTGAGTATGCCTAAAACTACCCAGTGATGTTTAGTGTTTGTGTGGATCACAGCGATCCAGAGTCAAAGGTCAGAGTTGATTTTTCCTCTCCTAACTGTTAGAGACGTTACATCCGCTTGACTTGAGTTCCCCACTATTCCAGTTTTCTGGCTTATTAACTGCATGCTTTGTACCCTTTCCTAAAGACTCGTAGCTACAATTCAATACTCCACTGATGAATCATTTCACAGCCTTTCCTCCATGCCTCATGTTAGAACTTCAACGAGGGAATTAAGTTTCAAGGTTTGATGTCTTCTTCGTCATGAGGCACAGAGAGGAAACTGACAGAATGATGAAGACTGAGTATTGGGATCTATGCCTTTATAGCTAAACTCCTCCTCCAGCCTCTGACCCAAACATCAAGTCTCACCACATGCATGTCCTCCTCATTTCACTCTTTTCACATGGTAACAATCCAGATTAGGTTCAGTTCTCTTTATATTGTATTATAGCATCCTTCTATTAGTGAGTCTATCCACAAAATCCTTGTAGGCATTTACAGTGCTGGCCACGTTTATTGATAAGTAAACGTGGCCAAAATGTGCTAAAAATGGGCAGAAAAAATCTTAACAAATTAAATTTTATTGCAGTAACTTAATATCAGACTGAGAAAAATAGGGGGGAAAAAAATCAACCATTACTGTGATTATGTTTTTATTTAATTATTACAGGTGGTACACTTACTGGTAACCTTACTAGTCATACTGCGTACATTTTTACTTAGAACATCAAGTCCATGATGCTGTGCAGTGAAGTAAAGTTTCTTCAAAGATCCTTCTCATAAACTAACAGTTATGAGACATGAGTTGCTTTCTCTTGATTCAAGCCCATTTGAGGAGTTTATTGGAACCAGTTTATGTCCCAGGTGGAGTTCCCTGGGTTCCACATTTCTAATTGTGGAACCATTTTATCTTTGGATTGATCCCAATACCAATATCCGTTGGCATCTGATTCAGATATTGCATGGAATGTTAGTAAACACTGTATATTTTTCCTTTGTGTTTTAGTCTTTTTTTATACAGACTTATTGTGTTTTTTTCTTTGGTTTTGCTGCATTTCATTACCATTTTGTCTGTACAACCTTTTAGTCAACTTTGGTTATTGCTATATAAATATGCATATGGAAATCAAACATTTCTCAAATTAAAGGTTGAATTTTTTTCTTAAATTTTCAGATGATTGTATTCTGGTGCAATAAAAGATCAACTTATTGTACAGTGTTTTATACATCTTTCCCAGGGGTACCAATAAATATGGCCAGCACTGTATATGATTAATTATGCCATTACAGCACAGCAGTTTACAACTTTCAGTCTGCAAAGTTTTTCAATTAAATGTGGCCCAAAAATAACAACACGTTCCTGTCATTAACAACAATGGGCTGCAGTATAAACCACAACAAAGTGTTTTTATGATTTTATATTCAACCAATTTTTTGCAACCGCCATGTGTGTCACTGCAGGTCCCAGCACAACATGTCAAGAAGACTCCTGTTCAAATCAAGGAGTCTGTTTGCAGCAGTGGGAGGGCTTCACCTGTGACTGCAGCATGACATCATACGCCGGGCCGCTCTGCAATGATGGTGACTATTCTCCTACATTCTGTCCTACAAATAAATCATGCAGCCTGTTAACGCTGTAAAATCAATTTATTTCTTAAATATCTGCTTTATCTTGCAGATAAAATTTAAGATTTTCATTTAACATTTAGGTATTTGATGTTTCTCTGCCTTTTTTAAAGGGATCCTTTTGCAAACTTAGCAAGATGAATGTTCACCTACTTTGTATAAACTGTATGATGGAATTTTGGCATGTATTAATCAGAGCCACCACGGGAGGGCGCTGTCAACTACTTCTAAAATGAAATAAAAACTCCTACCTCTTAAGTTGAATTTCTAAAAGTGCCGTGTTTCAAACAAAAGGCCTGTTTAAATTCTTTAAACAGCAGATCAGGGGTGTCCAAAGTCGGTCCTCGGGGGCCGGCATCCTGCGTGTTTTTGTTCTCTCCCTGGTTTAACGCACCTGGATCAAATGATGGCTCACTAGAGGCCTAAGAAGAACATTGACATGCTGAAAACTAAAACATGCAGGATGCTGGACTGCATGCTCAAGGACCGACTTTGGGCACCCCTGCAGCAGATTTTCCTCGGTTTCCTCATTTATAAGTGACAAACACAATAGTTTTGTTGCTGCCCTCTGAGTCAAACAAATGCATGAGTTGGTATTTGCATGAGTCACCCAACCCTCCTGCAGTAATGGTGAATAATTTGGGAAACACAGATTTTAGATCTTATTCAAGCCTGTAGGAGGAACAGTTAAGCTGTGACATTTAAAGCGTTTATTACGTTTCTAATTTACCAAATGCTCCTTATTTGTGAAACATTTAGCACCATATGAGCGATGGTACCATCCGCTATGAGGACTGAGATTTATAATCATGTTGGTTTTTCTCTGTGCTGTCCAGCTGGGACCACCTATATCTTTGGCCGGGACGGCGGCGTGGTGATTTACACGTGGCCGCCTAATGAGCGTCCCAGCACCAGGGCGGACCGGCTGGCTCTTGGCTTCAGCACCCAGCAGAAACACGCCGTTCTACTCCGAGTGGACAGTGCATCTGGCCTTGGAGACTACCTTCAGCTGCAGATAGTAAGACTACGCAGTCACTTTTAAGCAATAGCAGCATTTAGGTGTATGCAGATATTTTTTCTACATGCAAAGAAAAAATGTAAAGTTTTATTTAATTAATTCAATTCAAGAAGTGGAGCTTGTTTATTTATATAGAGCTGATTCACAACAAGCCATCTCAAAGCACTATATGCATATATTCATACTGATATATATATATATATACCAAGTCAAAACAATCATATAAACATAATTTAAAGTCAAATACATCCATTCCAAATTTGATCCCATTTATAAAACAGTGCTGCGAAGCTCAGTTTATTTTGCCAATAGGTAAATATCTTATTGCTAAGGAAACCCAGACAATTGCATCAAGTCTCCAATTTAGCTGCATTCCTCCTCCTGAAGGAGCATATAGCAACAGCGTATGGTTGATTGCATTAAGTCGTTAACTTTGCATCAATCCTTCATAGGACAGATGGAGAGATGGAGAAATAGAGAGCACAGACACACAAATAAACTCAGCATCACTGGTCCAAGAGTACCTACTAAGTTATAGGAACAGTATAAGATTAATGGGAGCAGCAGACCCTTGAATTGCTTCATTTAGGAAAGAAGCACAGCTAAATAAACATATAAGCTTGTTAAGCCAGTTGTAAACAGTGGTACATACAGTCAGATGTAGCATCTTCAGTAGCTTCATCTAGATGAGACAAAGTGATATTAGCCTTTCTTTACATTTCTCTCAAGGTTGAGGTTATTCCTGTTGCTTACGCACCTTTTGATGCTCCAATTTTTTCTTTCACTCAGCTTTCCATTAAGCAGCACTGTGGTTTTTCAACCGTGGTTATAGATCTAAATAAGGTTGGAGTTTCACTTCTTGAACTGAATTACAATGCTAACTCAGGGAGTTTAACTATATTGCTCTCGCCTAAATAAACACACACAGCACACTAAAAATTGGTAAAACTTGTCATTATAAAAGAAATCTACCAAAATTATCTCAATCTGCTTTGCGTGCCGCTGCCTCGCGTTTTTGATGTAAATGGTTCATTAATTGCATTAATTCTTTCAGATGTAATCTTAATGCTTTATGGTTTATCCTACTTATTTGCTAATGAGGGGGGAAACATGAACAAACAGATCAGCTGCGGCTGTTCAGCCATGTTTCTGCGTTTGAGTTATTTGACAGCCTCATTAATCAACCATGTTTCAGAGAGTCTTCACAAATCTGCATGTTAGCAGGAATAAAGAGCGGACTGGCATTATGGGCAATTACTGGAAATGTTATGCAAAAATGTGCAGAGCTAATCCTAGCTATTCCCACTTTCTAAGAATCATCAAATAGTAATATAAAATTATAAATAATATTTATTGCAATAGAAATCTGGTGAAAAGGGCAAATACTAATGCGGTGTCAATGCTTTTAGATTTTCTGTTCCTTTAAGAAACATTAATGAAGTTAATAATAAATTCACCGTGGATGGAAAGCTGAAGAGTGTTTTAAAGAACCTCAAGTTGTATTTAACTTTTGAATTTTGAAGATTATTGTATTATTGAGTCTCACCTATTTTAATAAAATATTTGGAGGTTAATTATGTCCCTTTTAGCTGCTGGATAAACAGTGAGGCTTGAATTATAAACTAAGGCTGTAAGAAACACTGGATTCATTAAAATAATAATACAACACAAGTTTTGATTTTGTAGCCTTTCGATCTAATTATAAACATTAGGACCTGATACTTAACCATGGTGGTATATATATTTATGAACACTGAAGTGTCTTTCTGGTCTTGTTGAACTCAAAGTACTTTAACATCACAGGGTATATTCACCAGTGCAGAGTTTGGTGTTTAACCCAGAGAAAAGTCAAGATCAAACCACTATGTTTGCTGTTACAGAGGTACCAAACAGTGGAATGTGATTTTAGGGTCTTCAAGGTTGAATAGGATTGGAAAAGACGTTGTCCAAATATCCTAAGTTTTCCATTTCTCCATCCATCTGGTTGCATCATTCATTTGGTTTCGCCTGCCATTCATATCCGCCTGTCCTTCCTTTCATTCATCCATTTATTTGTCCATCATAGCTCAATTTGTCCTTCCTTCCTTCATACTATGTGTTCTGTTTATACTTAAAAGGACAGAGAATCCTTGACTTCTATTAATGAAATAAGCATTTTCTCAAAGTATTCTACATTAAAGTTGTTCTAAATTTTTCCTCTTTGAGAGAGTCCTTAACTAATAGACGTCTTCAATACTCCTCTGCTCCTCAGGACAAGGGCAACATTAGGGTGGTGTTCAATGTCGGCACAGACGACATCAACATTGAGGAGAGCTCCAAGTTCGTCAATGACGGGAAGTACCACGTAGTCCGGTTCACCAGAAGCGGTGGCAACGCGACCCTGCAGCTGGACGACCTGCCGGTCATAGAGCGGTACCCCTCAGGTAGGCCCCGCCCCACCTGTACAACCCAGTCCCGACTCCGCCTGTCCAGAGGCAGACCCAACCACACCTCAGTCCAAATCAAGCCATCTTTTCCTGACTGAAGAATGATAAACTTTTGTTTCTTTCTGTTTATTTCCACAAACTAAGATTGAGGAATTTGTTTTACTGTTATTGTGTTTGAAATGAAATGAAATATGTTTGATCTGACATGAAATATGACTTTTTAAACCATAAAATGAGATCAGTCATTACAGTAGCTTGTTTACTCGTCAGTGGTGTTATTTTAGGCCTGTTAAATAGAGTTAAAGGTAATTTATGTAAATAGTAAATTCAGCTGTTAGTGTTTTTTCTCACCATAAAAGAAAATAATAACAGTTGGTGCATTTTTGGATAAATAATAATTTTAAAACTTGGCATATTTTGAGATAAATGTTTAACTAGAGAGAAAAAATAAGGTAAAAGAAAAAGTGTATTTTGTTGAATATATCTGTTTGTTTTTACATTTAAAAGTGGTAGTCGTAGGTAACATAATGAGGCTTCAGATAGGTAAAATGATAAAAGATAGTTGTTGTGAGGTGTGTGTGTATGTAATCTAAACTCAGTCAGTATGTGGCAGCTGTAACATTATTTCCCTGTGCTCTTGCAGATGTTAACCCCTGAAATGTTTTTTTAAATTAAACCCAATGAACAGAGAGTAAGAGTCCGCTCACTGGAAACGTAATGAGTGCATCTTCTCTTCTGTTAGAAAAAAAAACAAAAAAAAAAAAAACATAAACACAGTGACATGCCGACAATGAGCAGACCATTACTTTCTTTTCATTGCTGTTCTTTGTGTATCCAGCTCCTGTACCACGTATGGATGTGCGTAATTACTACTGTGTTTTCATCTCTAAATTAAAGGCAACAATGATAACGAGCGCCTGGCCATCGCCAGACAGCGAATCCCCTATCGGCTCGGTCGAGTAGTTGACGATTGGCTACTCGACAAAGGTAAAAACCCTGATTAAAATTCCTTAAAACTTTGAGCTTAAAAATACAACATGAAGGCAGTTGATTATACTATATTGTGCACCATCAACTAACATCTAAAAATCTAAATCCATAACTAAGTAATTAAAAGTTGGGCAGGCTGTAGTGTGTAATACTGTGTAAACTCTAGTGCCTGTGAACGTATCTTGTTAGTGTGTATCTGATAATATCAGGTTAAAGGGACGATGGAGAGATTTAAATTTTAATAAATCGGAAAATAGAAAAAGAAGTACTGATAAAAGGTGCTTTATTAAGACTGGTAAATAATTTTACTATCAGATTGTAAACAATAAAGCATTTATTAAAGATTTAATGTATTGAAAAAAAATTGTAATCAAGTTAAAGTACATGCAAATTATTGTTTAAGAATTATGTAAATTTGAAATGACTAAAAGAGCAATGCTTTTTGAAATATATGTAAAAGGTTTCCACCTAAACTTCAGCAAAGCTACTTAAATTAGCCTCAAGTCCCTTTAACAGTGAGCAGTGCTAGAGCTTATAACCTGTGCATGCTATATAGGGCTGTGACAACCGTTCTCTAGATCTCTGTCTCTCTGTCTGCCTGTCTGTTGCTCCTTCAGATATGATGTTGTGCTGCACAGCCATCACCACATCAACCATCTCTCAGCCCTCTCTTCTCAGGGCCTTCTGATTCCTTTTTTTGCTCTCCTTCATCTGCTCTACTCAGACTCCTCGGTCTCGTTCCCTCCTTTTCTCTGTTTTCTGTCATCACTCTTATCTCTCAGTCTCCTCCACGGTTCTCCACGGCTTCGATTTGCTCTGCCATGCTTAATCTATCCCATCCTCTCGCCATGCCTCGGGGGGGAGGATTGTGTAACACTCAAACACTGTTGTATGTCTGTGTGCGTGTGTGTGCGTATGCACGTATGTGACCACTGGCGTGTGTGTGTTTGCCTGTCCACTCTTTTTTTTTTTTTTTTCTTGATGCGTTGTGGTGTGTTGGGTGCGATTGGCTGTGTTCATGCAGGTCGCCAGCTGACCATCTTCAACAGCCAGACGACAGTTCGTGTCGGCGGAGGCGAGCGAGGTTCTGCCATGTTCCAGGGCCAGCTGTCCGGCCTTTATTACAACGGCCTCCGCATCCTCAACATGGCTGCCGAGGGCCACCCGCACATCAGAGTGGAGGGCAGCGCGCGGCTGGTCGGCGACATGCCGTCCTCCTCCATCACGCCGCAGTCCAGTGCCGCAGCCGGTGGCAACCGGTCAGACTCCGCCCCCTCGATCAGTGATATCACAACCACCACGGCGACGAATAAGAAGCAAGTTGTGACACAGGTCAGCACAACGTCCCAGTTTTGGTTTTTGTCCGTCAACGTCTGATAGGGTTCGTACACAGTCTGGAAAAGTGTGGAAACTGATTTTATTTATTTCCAAGGGGAAAAGTGCAAAGCATATTAACTTAAAAGTAGGGCTGGACGATACAGCTGAAAAATATATCACAATATTAGGGTTTCATATCAGTTGATAACACTATTCTACACAGCTGAATCCAAAAATGGCATCCATTTTTCTCAAATCGGGTCAGGTTTTTATTCTAATTTGATTTAGAGAAATCCGATCTTCTGACTAAATTGATGGCATTTTTCTGACATTATCAGTTAGTTTCCATTAATAGTAGTTCTTGGGTAGGCTGACATCACTTTGACCTATGATAACGTAAGTGCAAAAATCCAAATTTTTCCAAAAATGTAATCTTGAAAACCAGGAAATTTGATAAATTAATAAAATTGATTTATTCTCCAGTCCTACTAATATGTACTTTAATTTCCAGACTGTATTCCCCATCTTATTGCCTAAATGTTGTCCTTTTTCCACTGTCCATTCGTCTTTCCTATACGTTCTTCTGTCCTTCCTCATCCATATCCTTCCTTTTTCCCTTTCTTCTTTCACTTCTTTTACCTTTCCTTTATTTTATTTCCTCTTCATGTCTTTCCTTCCTCTCCTTGGGTCCTTCCTTCGTCTCGTATCCTACAAACCTCCCTTTTATCTGGGCCTATATCCCCTCCTTCCTTTCTTTATTTTCCTTCATTTACTCTTCTTTCTTTCCTTTCCTTCCTAGGGATATCTTGCAATGGCAATGTTGGTAAATTTTGCGATGATGTTGCGATATTTCCTCTCTTTCCCATCTGTACTTCCTTGACCTTTACCATTTTAGGCAATGTCATTCAGTGTGAGCATCTGTTGTCGTGAGTCTGTGTCTAGCTGGCTAAATATTACATTAGCATGTAAAATGTGAGTTCAGAACACTTGGAATATATTAGCCAACAGTTATTGCTCTCCAATTATTTTTGCTGGGTGACACGTTTAACTAGAAGCGGAGACCCTAATCAAATTCTGCTTTGGGTCTTGCCCAATCTTTGGGTGACTCGGTGGTCATATGTAATTTGACGTTCAGATGTAATTCTTCAGACTTCCTCAGCACACGAGTCTTATCAGTACCCTGTCTTCATCTTTTAGTATGACAAAAGGTAATTAAAATCGTAATTTGCTTTGATAAGATTCATTATGAGTGCTGTAAGAGGATTAGTATGCACACAGCCCATTTATCAAGGCCAGCAGAATATCAAGATGTGTTGAAGGGAGTGGAACTGTTTTTTTGTTTTTTTTTTAACTCTGCTAATGTTAAAGGGAGTTTATTCATGTGTCATATGTTTCATGCGTTGAGGCAAACTAAAGCATCGCCCTAAATACATTACTCATGTAAAATATGAAGCACCAACTGAGAAACATTATGGATGCCATTCAAACTGTTTGTTTCAAGCATTTTAGTCAAAATTATCTTAAAAGTTTGTTTTTAGTCTCTAAATAGAAATATTGCTTATCTGTTTTGAAGTTGTCAAAAATGTGAGGAAATAGTCTACAAGCTTAAAATTCAATTCAGATTCACTTCAAAAACACTTAATTTATCCTAAAGGCAAATTCAATGTTGTAACTCGCATCATCCAAGTATCTTTAAAGAATGATGCCGTTAGTAGGAAAGATCTGCAGTACGAGTTCATCTTGCAATAAATCTGAAGAGACCTCTGACCACAAACTGCAACAACCTAATTTCTGGCTAACAGAGACGATATTCCACAGTAGCAAATCCTGGACCTAGCTAATCCACCTCGTTTGCTTTTGCTGCTCCTCTTTTGATCTCTAGAGAATTATTTTAAAATTTTTTTAACTTTTTTGAGACTCAGTTTGTTTTTAAGTATAGTCAATAATATCTTTTAATAAGGCATCATCACCTAGTCAAATTTCCTGTAAACTTTAAATATTTTTTAACATAAAAACACGGCGGACCGTATGCATCATAACAACTGTGTAAAAAATAAAATAAAATAAGAGCAAACAAATCCTTCCAGCGTTCATAATAGTCCAAACATGCAATGACTCAACCCAAAAACATTATGAACAAAAGTCAACAAGAAGAACAAATCAGCAACATTCATGTTCTGCTAACAGGAGTGGCGTAATTCTAGAAGCAGCGTCTTTTTTACAAATTGTAACTGCAAGGAAGAATTTTTAAGAGTGGACTGAAGTAATCAGGAATCAGATTATTGAGCTTAAAAAGATGGAGTGCAAAAATCAATTTGGACATTTTATGCTGCAGAAAATGTATTATCATCATTGTCATTTTACAATCCTACACTGTAGTTGTTTCATGGAGCCACAATGTGAGCTGCCTCCAAGCACCTCACAATCATTCCCTCTTCAAGCTGTCATTACATTCAGCAAAACTTTGGAAATTTCAACATTTAAATAATAAATATTTCCAAATATTCTGATAGTAAAAAGGATAACATAACCACAAAATTTGTTTTTGTTTCTTGTTGCTGCTGTTGCATAAAGTGATGCATAATTTTTCCTCATCTTTGTTCTGTAATCCTGTCTGAACAGACTTCAAGGTCTGTGAGAAGAAAGGTATTTTGTGTAAAGTGGCTCCCTGCATTTCTCTGCAACATCACATTCACCTAAATGGATTAGATGGTAAATTCTCGGCTAATTGATCCCTCTGCTGCATTACGGGGCAATAAATGTTTTTGCTAATGGAGAATAGAATAGCTTTTACAAAATATGTGTTCAGTAATCCAGTGAGATTGACACAACAGAAGGACATAATAGTTACTGATACATAATTATTGTGGCTGGAACAGGAGAGTTGGTGTTAAAATAAGAGAAGACAAACTCCACAGCTTCACCTCAGACTTTTTTCGCTCTATTGTTCAGATCACTACAATCGAAATGTTGTCAACCTCTTAGTGGGCGTCTGTGTCTGCTGCAGTTCTTCTTCTGAGTTATAAAACAGCCGCACCGGAAAAAAAATCCTACATGATACCAGTTGCCATGGAAATAGTGGGCCCCACTACCCGCAGCTTACTTTCTCTCTTTCTCTCGCATCCAGACTCCCACAGAGAGTTGTTCCTCTGTGTATAAACCACCAGCTGTTCCAGACGTAAATAATGGAGCACTGATAGCTGTGAGCTAAGCCTCAGGCATCAATAATGGATTACGTGAGCTGGATGGATACGGCTGCAGAGTGACACCGCTGTCACAGGGGCTTCTTTTCACACCTCACCTCTCAGTGTCTGTGTGTGTGTGTGTGTGTGTGTGTGTTAGATGAACTTTGTGAAGTCCTGATGTCAAGGTTAAATCTGACATGCAGGGTTTTATGGTGGAATCGAAACCACCTGATGAGAACTAGGTCAGACCTACTATATGCTCAATATACTGAAGAGAGCTTTTGTGCTTATGAGTCAAATCACTCATGTCGACTCTTAAATTCTGTTTCAGCGTGAAATACTCGCTCGCTGAGTTTTACACAAAATTAGGATATTTCATAATGCTAATTAAAATCATTAATCACGGGAAGGACTGCTGCCTTTACCTTCTCAAGAAAAGAAAACCACAAAACATTCTTCACTGTTCACAGAGTAGTGTATCCAAACATATTACTAGAAAGTTGAGTGGAAAGAAAAACTGTGGAAGGAAAAAGTTTGCTGGGAAACAGAAACAACCACAACATTCAAAGCATTGTGAATAAAGAATTATGTGCTCTAAAATATTGCACTAACACCAACAAAAATCATCCAAAAACACTTACCTTCAATTCATATTTTCATAATATTCTCTCAAGTCCAAAAGCAAACATGGACGCTTCGGAATCAATAATCATTGATTAATTTATAACCAAAGTTTGATCATGGTCAGGTCAGTTTTCCACAATCAGAATGACATAATCATAACAAGTGTTTAATTGCACAATGATGTCAAAGCTTATTACAACTTTTCCTTCTTTTCTGCTATAGTTGGTAGAATAGAATAAAATTTAACCTAGTCAAGTCCTGAAATTAATAAAGATAAAGTTTAGATTAATACTAAATTGAAAATTAAAGAGAGAATTATTAAGCTGGAGAAAGTTGCACACTCAGCCCACAGTGTACTTTGACCTGTTTCCATTTATTTTTACCGCCTCGTAAATTTTCAGAAAAGGTTCTAGCAAATATAAAATTACAGGTTAAACATTAAACTCTAGAAATTGTTAATAGAACAGAAGAGAAATACTTTTTACTGTCCCACAGTGGAGAAAGTCAGATGTACCAGCAGCAAGTTAAATATAAATGGAAGCATGCATATTCAAACAAATTCAGTACAATCCCCCTATTAAGCACCACAGTAAAATCCATATTTATACAAGAAAATTTGTAGGTCCCAGAATTGTACTGCATTTATACTGCTGGTATATTTTTGTTAGCTGAAGCAGCAAGGCCTCATTAAGTAATATTTTGTTTGTTTTTTTAGCTGCGTATGCATTCTTTGCTACAAATGCTTAAGCATATGCTGAATGAATGCTGTTATCACATTTTAGGCCATTAGTTATTTATTTTTTATTTAGAAAAAAGAATTGGTTTTTTGCATTTCCTACATATTTTTATTATATAAAATATGCTAAAGTGGTTAAATTAAAAATGTGACATTTTTTTCAGCCAATTAATCAACTAAACATCAGAATAATTTACTAAATTAATTGTTAGTTGCAGTCCTACTGATGTAAACTCCTTTCAATACTGAGTTTATAGACCTCTACTTAGCACAAGAAAAAAAAGCAGTTTGAATTTTGAGCCCCAATAAAAAACTCTGACCATATAATGTCCAAGTGGACAGTGTGAACACAGCTTCTGTCTTGTTTGAGAAGAGTCTACAGCCTCCCTATTGAGGTTGCCTTGTGTTGCCAGGCAACTAACCTGGCCTTAACCACCACACACAAAAAGTGTAGATAAAAACAGATCGTGAACACACAAACACTCAGGTGGATATAGAACAATAGGCCTGTATTGCAGCACATTGCATCACAGGTGGGGCAGTGGGAGATGTCTTATTAAAGGCGTTACAACTACAAGTAATTGAGCAATTTACGCTTTGGTTTGCGTATGTGTGGAATTGGATCTGCTCGCATCGCCAGTGGGTTTCTCTGCTTTCTGCTTTGTGCAGAAAGAATGTTTTCAGCAGCGTCTCCTGAAGTCCACAGTGAGTTGATTTTTGTGTGTTTGTGTGTGCTGAAAAAGTGGAAGGGATTAATAATGCATGACAGCTGAGAACCAGCGAAGAGATTGTGTGAGTGTTTATGCTAGAGGCGCGCTCTGAGTCACAGACCCCGGTTTGGGTTTGATGCTCGCTGTCTGTGGATGCAAAAGCTTTGGCTCCTGCATACGTGAGCTCTTGTGTTCAATGCAAAGATGGATAGATGAAACCTGGGGCTCAGAGGGGCTGTCCGATTGGCTAAGAGGAATCAGCTGATATGCCCATGAGCTCTTTGAATATTTGTTGTACATCCACACCCTCCCTCCCTCCTTTCTTTTTCTTCTTCACTATCTTCACATCTTTGTCTCCATCTTTTCGTCTGCCCGCTGTTCATCTTTTAAATCTCCCTGCTCACTTTTTTTTCCTTCTCACTTTCCATTTCTCTCTCCCATCCTCCATATCTTTCCATATTTACTCACTACCCCCTCCTCCTCCTCCTCCTCTTTGTGTCCTGTACCCCCCTCCCTCCCAGTCTGTGGTTGAGCTCCAGTGATAGGCTGTTAATGCAGGCGTTGTATGAGTCTATCTCACCATCTGCAGTAGTGGAGCTAGCTCCTCTCCTCTCTCTCGTCGGGATCTCTTCATCAGCCCTCCAACTTCATCCTGGTTTGCTGTATGCCTGTGTAGACGAGTATATAGAAACAGACCAGCAGAGCATGCTTGGCTGATATAGGAAGGGTGTGTGCATGTGTGAAAGTAGCAGACAAGCTGTTGAATCTTCTGCAGGAGTGTGTGAGGACTTAGAGCAGGTATCATGTGTGAACTAGGCAGCCAGGGAGGCTTGGACGGCCGCTGGCATTGCTCAGCTGCTCAGGTAGAGACTTTACTCTTTAAGCATGCTTCCTGTCTGTTTACCACACTGTGCATTTCTTCCGTTATTAACATTTATTTTTCTGTATGTCAGCATGTTCTGTTGTTAGACTTTAAAAAGTTGGTGAGAGACGGAACATCTGGTAGCTTTTACGAGTCGGCAGTAGGGTGTGAATTGATTTTGTTTTCTTGTGCCCTACACAATAGGTGGATCGATACGCTCAATTGACACCTCCCCATTTGAACAGGGCGGTCAGCTGATTTTGTGATGTCACAAATTTGAGGAGGGACCTTGTAAAATTTTACTTATTCAATTCTGATTCTGCAGGGTACGTTGGTTTTTTTCGGATCAATGATTGAGCACGATCTTCTGGGCATTGATCGGTGGCAGATGTCACGGGTGATGCGGTACATGTGCTGGTCACGTCCTGGCAAAGGCACAGAGGTTTTATTGACTGGCTGGATGCCAACGGCTAATCTCACCCCAGCTGAGTTTGACAGTCCAGTGGGCAGAACTGATTGGAAAACCAGTGAAGGGAAGAGACAAAGCTAAGCATCAATGACCTAATGCATGTTTCAGGCCAACAATAACCACAGAAGACTTGTTTGGACTACCGTTGTACCTTACAAGGCCTGGGCAGACTTTATTAGATGGTAAAGTAATAAAATCTTGTCTTCTGCTGATACAGCTCATGTTCCTACAAAAACAAGTTGATGAGGAAGACATTTTTAGTGGGTTTGTTACTCCAAGACATCATGGACCAATTAGTGCTTTGATTAGACTCCAATTCTCCTCCAGTTTGGATGTAATCTTCCTCTCAAGCTCTGCTGCTCTCACTGGGTTACTAACATCCACTGCAATGCATCACAATCCAATTTTAATTTAGAGCCGGCACCGAGCGCCCAGCATGGTTAAAATGCACACACACACGTTTAAAAATCTCTCCTGCCAAGGCGTCACAGGCAGGCGATGTTTAACGGTAGCCCATGAATATGCGGGGCGCATTAGCGTTAAAGAAAGACAGCTCGCTTTTATCAAAGCCCTCATCTCCTTTCTTCCTATTTTTTTCCTACAGAACTGCTTGTTCTAAAACATAAAAAGAAAATCCTCTTCATCCCACCATCTATCTTTAACCAACTCTCTCGCTCTCTTCTGTCCGCTCCACACTCAGGCAGGAATAGCAAATCAATGCACAGGTCCCCATTGAGGGTGCACACTCCCTTTTTTTTTTTCGTTTTTATATTCCCCATCATTTTTAACAGCCTGAACTTAGAGTTGCCATGGCAACAGGCGGAGCAAGGATGGAGAGGGAAGAAGGGTGTCTTTTTTCCACAGACAGAGAAAGGATCTGTTGTTGAGGTATTCACTTTTAAGATATAGACAGGTGCTGGGGGAAAAAAAAAATAAAAAGAAGAAGAGCTTGTTTAATGTTTTGCTGCTTATGCCGCATTTAACTCCCAATATGAGGTGGAGGGAGGCGGGGGGAGGCTGTACACAGGAAGTGGAGAAATAAAAAGGCTGGCTGGAGGAAATAAAAGGGGGAGGGCTGAAAGAGCAGGGGATAACGAGTGGTTCCCTTGTGGGTTAAACAGGATTCATAGTCGTCCCCCCACCCCTGCGCTCCTCCCTGCTTCTTTTCTTCTTCTCCTCTTGATGTTGACTGCCAGCCATTCTTACAGGCCAAAGCGTTGGCAAAAGTGTGGTCGATGGATGTGCTTTCTGTGAGCTTAAAGGTGTTGAAAATAAACAGAACGGATACGGAGCACAGACTGTCTCTGTACCCTGTGTCTTATATTTATTTTTTTAAATCTCCACGTCTTCTCTCCACAGACGGTAGACGACCTGCTGGTCGCGTCAGCTGAGTGTCCGAGCGATGATGAAGACATTGACCCCTGTGACAGCTCAGGTGAGACAAGTGCGAAAAAAATACATGTGTCACATTGATTTCTCCGCTTGTTTTTCATGTGTCGCTCAGTTGTCGTTTTCTTCCCCTTGGTCACTCCCTGCTATGAATTTTTCATTTCCACTTTGGTTTCTGCCTCCTGGCACCACTTTTTATCTTTATGCCTTTCTCTGCTTTTGCTTGCTCCCATCACCTTCTCCTACTCTTTTGTTATTCACTCCTTATTCTTGGGAAATGTATCTTTTTCTTCAACACATATATATATTAAAAAAAATTGAACAGAAAAAAGTACAGCAGTGATCTTATGTAATAGACCAACACAAAGTAGCTCTTATTTGTGAGTTAGAAAGGTATAGGATTCAATGATGAGCAGCAATGTATAAAAAGTTAGTTACACAAACCCTAAATCACTATTGACATTGGTTCCACTAAAGCAAAGGTACTATATGATACACTATACACAGTATTTAGGGAAGTTATTGCTAAAATGCTACACCAACATTATATTTAGCTAAAGTGGCATACCACCATGGTATTACCCAGTAGCTAATGCTAAAGTACCGGTACAACACCAACATTGTATTTACCAGAAGGTAATGCTAAAATGCTATACCAACATGGTATTTAACAGTAGCTAATGCTGAAGATCATCCATCTTGATACCCACCATGTGTCAATGATGATTTGCACATCATTGAATTTCCCCTTTGGGGATCAATAAAGTATTCATCATCTTCATCATCATCATCATCAAGCACAATCTGTACAGTTAGGTCATTTGCACATGCGCTACAATAAATAGTTCTAGATCATTGTAAAAATGAAGATATAACTAAATTTTACTAGCTATAGAACAACCTATTTTCCTAGAAAATATTACATATCCCTTAATGAATAACTGTCATAATTTAGATGATACTTAAGTAGAAATCTGGACTGTAATGCATACTCTGTTGGCCCTGTACACACGTTTTTCTGAGATTTATTAATTGTGTTTTCAGAAAGTACAACATTGCATCCCATATGCTGATAGGACACTCCTTTATTACTCTACTTTTATTACTCCATCACATTTGGCTATTGTACGTAGGCAAATAACCTGTTTTTTTTATTTTTAGAAAATAGTCAAAGAAGTATAGCAAAATCCAAATAAACAATTTTATCTATATTTGTTGTTATTCTCTTTAAATCAGATTAATTTTAGCACGTGCAGATCGTGGAGTGACGATGCAGAACACTTAAATATAAAATTTTGTGCTTCAGAAAGTGATTCTATGGAACAGACCTTTCACTTATGGTGTCAATTTTATAGTTGTTAGTATTGCTAACTCTGCTAACACCACATCACAACTGAAAATTTACTAAACAGAAAATTTTGCGTTTTAGAATGGATCCAGAAAAAGTAATTTATGGGAAGCTAAGTGTACACCTCACTAAATAAATTGTTGACTTAAATAAATGGTAATTAGGTGATGCAATCATTTGAATCAGCTGTTCTGGAGCAGCGAAACATCCACAATATGCAGAACAGAGTTAGCAGTTTCTGCTCTAATTGGAGAAACAGATGTTTCTACAAAATATTGAGTCAATGGGGTTGGCAACAAATCCATCCCATGCTAAAAAAAATTTTCCTTCCCTTCACAACCACTGGAAGTACATTGAAATTTGTTGCTAAATATCTTTGCAAGGTGTTGCATTTGGACTGAATGATTAATCAGATAAATTGGGATTAATCAATTACTGAAATAATTGTCAACTAATTTAGTAATTGATAATTGTTAACTGGAGTATACAGACTCAAAAAAATAGCTTTGTCTTTGTCTGTAAATATGTTATATCCAGAACTCAAGTGGCACAGTCTTAGCTTCACCCTTTAAATTCTGTAAAGACAATCTCTTACTGAACATCTTTTGCTATCTAATTATTAATCAGTTAATCCAAAAGATAATCACCAGATCAGTTCTACATTTTATTGATGATAAGTCGAGCAGAAATGGCTCAGCAATTAACGTTGATGTTAGAAATAATTTCTTAGCTTCAGGTGCATCCTTTGATGCAAATGATCAAATGTTGGTTATTTGTATCGGAATGCCATTATTGTATAATAGGAATTTAATTATTTGTTTATTTCCATATTTAAATGTATTTCTTTTTTTTCTTTTTTTTCCCCCACCAGGGGGTCTTTTTTGTGGGCTCTAGTGTCCCTTATATGACAGTAGGCTGACAGGAAAGGGGGAAGGACAGGGGGGACGACATGCGGCAAATGTCGGCCGGGTCCGGGAATCGAACCCGTGACAGCCGCGTCGAGGACTCAAGGCCTCAAAATGTGGGTTGCGCTATCCCCTACGCCACCACAGCACACCCTAAATGTATTTCTAATGTATAAAATGACTTTGGTGGATAAATAAAAAATCTGTAAAATTTGCTTTTTTTTATCTGATTAATCAATTAATCATCAGAATAATCAATAACAAAAATAATCATTAGTTGTACCCCCAATATGCATGTCATAAAGTGTAAGAACTATAATTTATTTGTTCTGGACCTTCTTTACGTCATGTGATCTGCAATCAGATGATATGTAAACAACTTTGGCTCTAAACTCCATTTTACACTTGACAGGCTGCCATTATGCAAAATCCTTATCAAATAATTCATCATGGTGATGCATTATGTCTTCTTGCTCCCCACCTACTGCCTTTGCATGCAATTCAAATTAATGATGCATAAAAGCAATCTGAAAAAAATCACATCGTTTTTCTCACCTCTCCTTTGCCTACAGCCCGCCCTCCGCCGCCAGATGTAAAGGTGTTCCCTGGTCCGTCCGAGGTGGTGCGGGAGAGCAGCAGCACCACCGGCATGGTGGTGGGCATCGTGGCGGCCGCCGCCCTCTGTATCCTCATCCTCCTCTACGCCATGTACAAGTACCGCAACCGCGACGAAGGCTCCTATCACGTGGACGAGAGCCGCAACTACATCAGCAACTCGGCCACGCAGCCCAACGGCAGCACCAAGGACAAACCGCTGGGCATCGCTAAGATCTCCAAGAACAAGAAGAACAAAGACAAGGAGTATTACGTCTGAGGCGGACATGCCTTTCCCCTCCCCCCAGAAACAGACAAATATGCGTACACCTTTATATATAACAATATATGTACATAAATAGATATATTCTCCGAGAAAAAAAAGAAACAGTCATACACAGGGACATAGACCTGATGATTTTAATGTTTACTCTCCAACAATCACACCTGCACACATTCTGTCAAGCACAAACACACCCAAACAAGTCCATACACACACACATTTAAGCACATGCCTACACTCACAGACGGACCTGGGGGCCTGGGCCCTCACTTGTAAGTATTTAGCAATGAGCAGAGCCTCTGACGGGCTTGTTTTATGAGCATCAACACCATTCCAAATGAGTTAGAAAGCACCAGTTCAACCACCATTTTGGCTCCAGCCTGGTCTGCTACAGTCTGTTCAGACTGCGAGGGGTGAAAACCAGACTTTAAGTGAAGCACACGGCGGGCCAAGCGAGAGGCAGTGCACCCGAACAAAGATGATGTAAAAGCACTAAGTGTCTCTTCCAAGCTTCTTGGCCTTCCTCCCTGTTAGCAGACAGGACTCGATGAAGCACAGCGGACGGCGAGGAAACAAGCACACCAGTGGCTCAAAGTTTAGCCCCGCAGCTACCGGACAGGAACTCACAGGAACTCAAAGCGTAGCCATAGAGACGGTGAATTACTACAAGAAAAACAGGCACAGGCAGGGCTGGGTGGGCTGCTGTTGTTATGCTGCAGAGCTGATGTTTTTTACAGCCTCCTGTATAAATCACAACGAAGGAAACAGAGGAAACAAAGAGATGTTTTCCTGCACAGGATACTTGAGACTTTAGATGCTACCTACAGACACCAGTGAGGCGTGGCCGCTGTGTCTCCCCTCGCGTACATACGGCACAACATAAACTGACTCTGAAGACAACAAGACGGTGAATTGATCACTATGATGAAGACGAATATCAAGGAACATTTGGACAGTACAGACTTTGGGGAAGGGAGGTGTGGGGGGGAATCTTATTGCACGTGAATTATCTTACTCCGTGTGATTTATACTGCGTTGAAACTCAAGATACACCGCCATCGTAAACTCCACCACCTCGGCTTCAAGTGTTCCCAAACATTCGCTTCAAATAGTTTGGTTTTCAACAGTAATTTAAGGCCCCGCCCACACTGACAGATTTTAATCACAATTGAAATGGTTCTGTAATTTGTAACTTCTTTGTTTTAAAACAATATTTTTTAATCTGTTTTCTAAAGTGGACATATTAGAAATTAAACAAAGTGCGGTAGAAGCCTGTTCTGCACGATGATGAAAATTAGAGGATTAAAATTAATTTAATGTTTTTTTTCCAATGGCTGCCTCGCCCTCTGATGACGTTTCCAACCAACTCTAAACATCAGCTGAATAACTGAAAGATAGGTGTATATAAAGAAGTGTATGGACAGATTTTAATGCTTTTGGCTTTATTTCCCAGAAATAAAGTCAGAAGAAACTTTTACACAATTTGCTAAATGTCTCCTTACATCCAACGTTCTTGTTGTCATTCCATTCTACCCTTCCTTTCTTCCATAACTCTTCCTACTTTGTTTTTGTTCTTTCTCTTCTTTGCATTCTTCATCTTTCCTTCCTTTTGTTGCATTTGTTTCTTCTCCTTTCTCTCTTTATTTCCTTCCTTTTCTCCCTCATATCTCATATTTCTTCTTCCTTCCTCTCCTGCATCTGTTGTTCCTTCTCTTCCTACCTTTCTTTTTCCCCATTTGTTCTTCTTTTCCTTCCTTCCTCTGTAACTTGTGACTTTTCTTGCTTCCTCTCCTTTATTGTTTTTCTTGGTCATGTCCTTCCTTCTTTCCTCTAATTTGTCTTTTATTTTCTTCCTTGGATCCTACTTCATTCCTTCCCTTCCATCTGCCATAAATTCATACTAAACTGTCATTTCTTCATAAATTGTTGGAATGTTTGTAGGGGTGGGTTTTATCGTCTTATCCAACATGTTAAAATGTTTATCATGATAAGAATTTTGATTTATCGTTGTGAGAAATTCCAATTAAGGCTGTATTAAAAAAAACTGTCCATATTGTCAGGATTGTTAGTACTATTTTGCTCAATCAGAATATCAATAAATATTAATAAATATGGAAAATATGATTAAATGCAGTTACTGTGAGCAGTTTAGTGATATCAATTACATCTTTTTGTGATTGGTTTCCTAAAGCAACATTTTACAAATGGAAATGTTGTTCAAGAGCACTATTGCAATAGTGCCACAAAACACTTTAAGTCCTATCGCCCACTCTTAATGATTAGCCTAACTTTGCTTTAGCCATGCTCATAATCTTCTTTCCTTTTACATAATTAATGTGACACTCAACACCTGCTGATGCAAGAACGGTAATACACCAACCTTTTTAATTTGAATTTCTCAAACCCTACAGAGGTTTACTTGATATAAACTGTTAAGAAAATTGTTTATAAAAAAGAAAAAATCTCCAGAGCAGTGCAGCCGGGGCCTGAATCTTTGAATTAAATCTCAGTTTGAATCTTTTATTGACGAAGTGTGACCATCTGGACTGTGCTGCATGCCTGAGTCTCTGAGCTGTGTTGTGGAGTGGTGGTGTGTCCAAACCCTATAGAGGTTTACTTGGTTTAAACTGGTGGAGGAGGTTGCCATGCAACACCTGGATGTATATCTGCGTGTATGTGAGTTTGCGCGTGTGCGTGCGTGTGTGTGGGCCATGCCCTATTTTCTATTTTGATGTCGTATTGGCCACGCCCACTACACCTGCTCCAATCGACCACCTTTCAAAGGGAAAACCAGTCGAGGAAAAAACCGACCAAGAGAACAAAGTAGATGTTTCCACATGTTGCTAATAGATAGACAAGTCCAGTTCTTGATGCCATCAGCTATGCGGCACCTTGAGTTTTCTCTCTTTCAATTACCTCCATGCTCCGTTCTGTTGGGTTTTCCTTACAAACCTTTGAAGTGTGTAAACCCTCTGCAGCTCCTGATTTGACACTAGCAGTGCCATGACTCAAGCAAAGCCCCTTCCAGTTCTTCCGAAAACGTGACCCAACCAGGCGGATGCATGTAATACGGACCGGGGGCTTGGAAGAACATGAAGCGTGTGAGATTTCAGTGTATCGTCAAAATTAACAGAACATGTTTGCATATTTTATTCATCCTAAACTGGCCTTTTTGCCCTCTTTTCCCTTATTTTTGTCCCCCTTTCTCTCTCCTCCTTTATCCACGTTTATGGCTTTCTTTCCCCTCTATCTCCATGTTGTGTTGCCATTCGAAACAAAGGGAGGCGTCTCCACCGATGGGATCCCACATTTAGGTGTTCATTAACCATGTTTATTTTCTATATGTACAATTTTTCTACAGTATTTACTTTTATTTTTATTGTTACGGTTCTTTGATGAACATAAAGTGGAAATTTATTATAAAAAATAGTTTTGAAGATTAACGAGTAAATAAAATATTACCCAAGTGAGCCTGGAGTGTGTCAGAAGAGTGTTGGGTTTTCTTTTATTGTTGCTGTCTGCCTGCAGTCAGCGCTTCAGTCTGTCATCAGGAAACATTACAGTCAGCCATGAAGGCAGATAACTGTCAAATTAAAACTGAGCTGTCAAATTTGCATAACTTTTTCTAAGCGGAGCTTCAGGCTAAAGAAGACGAATGCTCCTTTTATGTTTCTTCTTTAATTAAAATTGGGCCTATAGCCTGACTGTTTATATATTCTTCTTTAAGTATGTTTATATAAATATAGGCTTATTTACAGGGGTTTGTAGATTTCACAAACTCAAAACCCATTGTTAGTAGCACCTAAATCCTAAATCTAAGCAGAAATAAACAAACTTAGACCAGTCAGCTGTTGATAAATTTCCACTTACCAAGAATAGACGCAAAAAAGTTAGCTAGCTAGTAAGGGAATGTTAGCAGCTAGGTAGCGATAGCCTCAGTCGTCTCGGACTCAGTGAAAAGGTCTAAGTGCGACCCAAATTTTGCCTGACAGAAAAGTCCCGAGAGAGAAAAAGAAAAGCGTATAATATGCAATATTAGATAGTCCTGTCAAGACAAAATGTAGGCCTATATGTGATTAACATATTAAATGCCAATTTAGTTATTTTTTTATTAATTAACTTAAGACATTTTAAGGTCTTAATTTTAGAAACATAAGACCTTTTAAGGATCCCTGATTTATGGTAAAATGTGTAGCTCAAATCCAGTAACATACATGCATCAATCTGATTATCTTTGCAAGCAGGGCCAGATTTAGAAGTAGAAGAGCCCCTGGGCTGGAGACATTTTTGGTGCCCTAGCAATAAATAAATGAAAATAAAGCAAATGACAGTACATTGATAGGTGGGTTTATTTGACATGTTCTATGCGAGATGGCTTCAATTATAGTTCCAAACAGATGTACTAAATATTTTAATATAATACACATTAATAACAATGTTTTAAAAAAATATATTAACGCACTTCATATAAGCTTATGCGTTTTGCATAAAGTACAATCTGCAATTAACTGAGAGGCAGGGAACAGCTTCAACATGTCACCAGTCTGTCACAGGGCAACACAGAGACACACAAGACAAACAACTATGCACACACACACTCACACCTGAGGACAGCGGGAGGACAGCTGGAGAGAACCATACATTCATCGGAAGTAAAAAAGAAAAAAAAGGTCATATGAGAACACCCCTAATATTTAGTCAACAAATATACCAGAGCAGTGATAAATTTTTATAACCTTTCCTAAGAAAGTAGATATTAAATATCCTCATTTCATTTTACATCTTTTTATTGTTTGTTGACTAAAATAACAAAACGCATCCAATGGGACACCAAATGTGATTTTAGACCTTTTTATACTTGTATAAAAGAAGGATAGAAATTGTGCTTTGACAGTAAAGACCCAAATAGACCTGCAGTGTTTAGCAGAGGTACCGTATGTAAACTCTTATAATTTAATTACTATTTTTACGTAACAGTAACAAACTTTTATGTTAGTTGATCATTTTAGTGTTGATAATTGTGAGGTGGACGGAAAGGGAATCCAAAGCGATTCTCATACTGTTCGTAAGAAACCCCATCAGATTAATGCACTTCCTGTGTCATCTAAAGGAGCTGCTGGTCACCCTTTTCATGTTACATCATGGTTTGACCTCCTTCCACATGTATGCTGTGTCCCAAACTGCAAGGAAGATGCATATAAGATTTCCAACGGCTTTCTCTAAACAAGACCAAACTCATGGAGCGCACAACTAATAATTTTCCAATCAACAGATTTCTCCACTTGAGCTGTGGATGTGTCAGGGCGTCTTGCCTCCTTTAATAAATGCTCCGTGTCTGGTCTGTCGGTTTTGGTAGATGGCCACAACTTGCTGGGTTTGCTCTGTTTTAATTCCATATGATGGATTGAACAGAGCTCAGTGAGATGCTCATGGCTTGAGATCTTGTTTCATAACCCGACCGAGTTGATGATCTCCTAAAAAAAAACTCTGAGGCATTTACGGCCAGATTTATTCTGGGATTAAATTACACACATGCAGATTCAGCTAAATGACTCGGTGGTGGTGGATTTTATTATTTTCCTGGTTTCATCACAGAAAATCTCAATAAAGAATATTGAAGTTTTTGACAAAATGTGGTACAGTTCAAGAGGTGTGAATAATTTATGAAGGCACTGCAGAGTGGTTTTTTTTTTCTGTGTGTGTGTGTCAGTTTAGGTTTCGCCTCAGTTTTATTCAACACTTAAAAGCATTTCTCAAACAATCTAAGCCTAATGGAAGCTGCACATATCCCCTCCTTTTTGTTTTCACCTTCAGCCTCATCAAAATACAAAAAGCGCCACCTTTTCTTGCAGAGTCGTGCTCTGGGACCGCAGACATATAAATACTCCCATGCACACACCAAGCAGGCCTTTGAAGTCTGAGTCAGTGCAGTAAATGGTGCGAGTCTCTGCAGAGTTACTTTTTTGTTTTTTTGGTTTTTTGCTGGATGAAAGATTCCTGAGACTGCAAAGCTGAGCATCCTCAGGTGAGAGCAGCTACAAGGACTAGCTATTTCAATAAACACCTCCCAATTCTCCGTACCTTGTTCTTTGGTGGTTTGTTTTTCCATAACTTTCTGCCGAACAGTCTGTCCTCGACAAAAGGTTTGTGTTCGGCTGTAGCCATCTGCTGCTTAGCTGTCCTTGAGAACAGGCAGCCAGCACTAAGATAAAGAGATATTCAAGCAATTTTTCTGGGGAGAATACAAAACAATTTCAGCGCTAATCAGCATTTAATCAGTAAGCAACAACAGAACCCTGCAAAATTCAAAGAAGAAAACACAAATACACCAATTATTTAGCAAGTGTGAGGCAGATATGTTTATAGAGACTAGTGTCTATTTAGTTTAAGAGGTAATTTAAATCAGGAAAAAAAAAAAAGAATATCATCTTTGGAGTATTCTGTGTTACTATTAGAGTACCATCCGGAGCTGGGTGGCTCCGTTGGCTGATTACGAGCAACATGAGCTTAGCCTCAGCGTTCTCCTGCATCATGTATCTTCTGAATATTACTGCACATCTTCAAACTCTGTCAAATGGACTAAAAAAACAAACTCTCGTGCCCAGCCCAGCAATTCTGCAAGGGTAAAGATCCCATGGAGGTCAAAACCATCAGATGATGGGTTTTGCATATATATATATATATATATATATATATATATATATATATATATATATATATATATATATATATATGAATTAACAATTAAGAATGTTGATGTAACTGCCAGTTAAGTCTCTGCAGAATTAATCTACCTTTGTCTACTAAAATGTTCTTGTAAATCACCAATCTGAAAAAAAGGAAGAACTAATATAACGACAATTTTTGTGATGTTGTGTTGTCCTTGTGTTATCTTTCTGGTCCTGTCACTGTGCTCTTTGGACATGTTGATCTACTTGTCAGAAGTGATCTATTTTACATATTTAGCTTCCCAGAGAGAGAGAGAGAGAGAGAAGGATGGGGGCTGGCGGACGGACTGTTATAGAATCAAAACTTATTTATATTCTGTGTCATCATGCAAATTATTTCTTTTTATTTGTTTTATCTTTTCAGTACATCTGTATATATATATATATATATATATATATATATATATATATATATATATATACATATTCTTTTTTGGTATATATTTCTATATCTACATATAGAGATATATTCAAAAAGCGATTTAGTGATTTCTCATTTATTTATGTATTTATTTATTCAGTTTTATATTTATGTCTTGATTGAAGAAGATGACTGTGTGGTTTGTTTGAGCTGATACAAGAGATCAGGGGTCTTCTCTTGGGGGGCCAATGGGATGTCCAGGAATTTTCCAGGGTGGCCTTGGCCCCCCTCTGGCCACCTCTTGGGGACTATACTGTACTACTACTGTAAGGGCTGCATTAACATAGAAAATAAAGATTAATCTGTGCTCTATGGTGAATTATACTTATTATTATTCTCAGGAAAAGTGCCAGACAATTGTATTAGGCCAGCATTTAAAAACAACTCTGAGCTATCTTTGACTCCCACACAGATGTTCTAGACTTTAAAGATCTCACCTTCCTGCACTTTCTTCCTTTGCCTTCAGTGAAGAAAAGTCCTGCTTCTTCCTTCAGCTCAGTCTGGGTCAGGAGCTCCCAGCAGATCAAGGCTCCGTCGTCTCCTCAGCTCTGCTCTGAGTGTTTTTCACTCGACAGGATGCCTGTTTTTCAAATGTAAATAAGGTTCTTAGCACTTTTCAACCAAAAATAGGTATACCTTCTCAACATAAATATTGATACTCGGTGAGAAGGCATTCTGGTGTCGTATGTGGGTGTGTGTGAAAACGGAAAAGATGAATCAGAAACAAGTGTGCTGCAGGTTGCTTAAAATAACTCAACTCAAACGTCTAAGAGACGATAAGACATAATTAGTTTGGTTCGCAGCGTTTATTGTTTCTCATTTTCAGATTAAATGAGTAGATGGGACAGAAAATCTTTGGCTAAACATTTGCTTTCACTCAATGGACCAAGAGCTTCCAACTGCTTTTATAATACGTAGAACCACGTCTCTCCAGAGATTTTTACTGAAAAGCAGATTTTGCTGCACCCAAATCAGCTTTTATTTAATTTATTTAAAGTGTCTAAATATAGCAAGCGTTTTGAAAAAAGGTGACCCATTTCCTGTTCTTATAACTGAGAATAGATTTCTTCAAATCGACCCAAAGGAAATTTGGAGTAGATGCCTCTCTTTTAGCATAGCAAATGTACAAAATCTTCAGATTTGCAAAGAATAACACATTGCTTTCCTGCAAAAAAAGAAAACGCAAGGACTACTGAAAGAAGTTGCGAGTCCAGAGCATCTACATGGTAATTTAGTTTTAAAGTATATAATTTCAGCGTATCAGCTGCCGTCACCATGGCGAATGATGGAGCGTAGATAAAGAGGTCCTGCTTGATTTATTCAGCGCTTTCAGGTTGTGCTAGACTGGATCTCACTCAGTTGCAACGTCAGCTGCCCTGATTTATCACATCTTCACGCCAATGCGATATATAACATCCAAACAAGTTTTCTGTTCATAACCCTCAGAGTTAATGCACATAAATTGCACGTATTCACACGCAGACAGACCTCTGCAGCAACGCACTGTTTTTCTGCCTCAGGTTTTGAGTCAGTCTGCAGATACAACAGAACCACAAGTACTCTGAAGGAATTGTACATTTTGACTAGTTGGAGACACATTCAGACGTGAACGGAAGACAGAACCCTGAAACCTGAAACACCTGTTTCATAGTCAAAATAAATCTGTGAAAATAGTCTGCTTTAAATGCGTTCAACAGGTTTTCTGAGGGGGTAGCAGAGGCATTTATCAACCTCCTCTGCACAGGTGTGAGACGATCAGCCACAGATTAATCTGCAAACATGTAAAATACCATGCATACCTATATTAGAACATTTCACAGATCTTATCTTTTAGTTGCTCTCCTTTCTGCAGCTACTCTGTTTCTGCTTCTTCTTTTTTTGCCTTTTTGTGTGTAAAAAATTGACTGTGGGAGAAAGGATCTGTGTCTATCTGTGCTTATCTCCGTGAGTTTGTGTGTGTGTGTGCATGTGTGTGTGTGTGTGTGTGTGTGTGTGTGCATGTTCATGTCAGGAGCTCAAGGCTGAATTTTTTCCTCTGTGCTGAGGAATAAATCATAAAGATCTATTTTCTTTCAGATTTCCCACAGTACAGCATTCACACACGTTTATAGCTGCATATTAGCGACTAGAATGGACAGAAGCAGACAAAAACGTAAGAGTAGCAAACGTCAATAAATTGCTGCCATGCATGTGAGTGTGCTTGTGATGTTGTTGGCTTGTGAATGCAGGGCGTCCTTGCAAGCATCTGAAGAGCCCACCAGGGAAGAATAAAAGGACCATTGTCAAGTTTTAAAAATTTGCCACAAATACGAGATTTAACATGAAGAGAAGAGGACAACGGATTTAATTCTCTTCTTTTTTACAGATTTAAGAGACAAAAAGATATAATCTACAGGTTAAAAAAAGGGCAACATTTATGCTTACTGCATGTATGCAAACAAACTGATTACTGCAGGTCATAAGAAAACAAATGGAACTCCAAAAATATTATTGCCATCATATTGGATTTATCTTTTCACTCATAATTCCTGTTGAAAAATTTGTGTCTAAAACATTTTTTTCAGTGTGTGCAAGCGTGTTGATTACAAATTTTTAAAAACTGCTGCCATGTTGCAGATTTCAACATAGCCACCTTGAATCCCAGTTTAGATTTTACTCTAAATTTACAAGTTATGCGTAATTTCACAGAAAAATAGAAAGACAAGAGAAAACTATAAATCTGGGACACGTTTCTTTTTTTTTAAAATCACTATAGATTGCCATTTTAAACTGTGCTACAGATGAGTAAGGTCACAATTCATACTGTTCAACAAATCCAGCTGATAATTAATTACCATGTGCCATATTTTGAGTAAATTAAACAAACTGGGATATTTTGCAAAACACCAAAATTGTCATATTTTGGATGGTAGAGGACCAAAATGCAGAGAGTCTGCTGTAAAGTCCAGGAGAAGTGGAAAAGACGAAGAAAACCAGAAGGACTGATCAGAAGGAAATGGCTGAGAGAACCAGACTTTAGAAAACAGCAATGAAGAGATCAAACTGGACAAGTATAAGAAAGTTTAAAATATTAACCAAAAGCTTAGCATAAAGATACACTTAGAGAGCAAACATATCTGATATTTAAAGAAACTTAATTGTTTGACTTTATTTAATTAAATGATCATTTATGCAATGTAGTTTTTAACTTAATTTTAAAATTAAACCATCGTACCATCACCATACCAGTAGGTGGCGGTAATGCACACAAAAGCTGTGCGTATTGCTGAAAAAACAGAACAGGAAACTAGATGTTATCTTTTTTTACTTTGAACACAGACTTTCTCCTTTTCTTTTGCAACTAATAAATGCGGATCTTTTTCTAGTCAGCCAGTAGGGATTGGTTTTAATTGATCAAGCAGATTAATATACGTACCTACAGTGTAACATAAAACACAAACACACTATATGCTAAGTGTGGGATGGGATGATAGATTTATGTAGGCAGTGGCTGCTATTTGCTAACAAGCACTGTTTTTAATGAGGTGTTAAAACAAACAAACAAACAAACAAAAACATTTCGGGATGGTCTGGAACAAACCAGCTGCTCGGGGAAACCTCCCGAACCTCCCGGTGGCCAACCCGCCCGTCCCGTG
The DNA here is from genome assembly GCF_019740435.1 of Gambusia affinis. Lineage (NCBI taxonomy): Eukaryota > Metazoa > Chordata > Actinopteri > Cyprinodontiformes > Poeciliidae > Gambusia > Gambusia affinis. Next base: position 14,934,868 of record NC_057887.1, read on the forward strand.
ATTTCTTGGAGGGAATTCCCCTCCCACTGGGGCCAACCATTGGGCGGAAGACGAGGGTGAGTGGCCTGTAGCTTTGTTTTGTTTTAAATCTGTATTAGTGTGTAGTTGGATGAATGTAGTGTATGTAAAATACTTCTGTGCCACAGCACAGTGAATATTTTTATTTGTAAATACTCTGTTCAAGTGAAACCCCCCAAAATATTTAGCTCTTTTTGAGCGGTCAACTACAAACGTCTACATTACCCTTTTAGGTTTATAAATAAGCATTTATGCTCTAAGAAAAAATAATTGTAGTTGACGACGTTAATGTTGAGTTTCTGAATGAATCGAAAATATTTTAGATTTTCTAATGAACAAGTCAACAACTGTTTATTCCTGTCTTTATTTTGTCCTCCTTTCATAATGTGTTTGGAAACATTTTAATTAAATGATTAATAAACATTTATTCTCCATTCTAAGCAATAGAAATTACAATTGAAGTTGTAAATAAGCATTAAGCTTATGAATGGAACAGGAAGTGGTTTTATTTGTACTTATTTATTTCCAATCAGTTTCTTTGTTATGTAGCAATTAGTTTAAGGTCATTATTAAAAAGATGCAGCTAACAAGAGCAGATTATTACAAGTGATTAGCATCCTATAATAATTCACAAAAGTCACAATATAACATGCAGAGAAACTGCAGTCTGTAGCTAACATGCCGGCTTTCCTTCATATTTTATAACAGAGGATAAAATCTTTTACTAAGACTCAAGTCGCAAAACGAGAGTCCAAGTCAAATCTTAAACCCGAGAGTCTCAGTTGAGCCTCAAACTCTCTCAACCTACAAAATACTTTCAGCTGTGATTACAAAGTTGGTTCCGGTGCTGATTTAGGTGAAGGCGTGAATCAAATGTACACATTTCAGATTTTTGTACAAAAAAGTTTGTAAAAAAGAAAATCTATTTTGCTTTGTCTTTACATTTATGCAGTTTGTGTTGCTCCATCACTTTAAGTCCCAGTTTAAGCAGTGAGAATATTTTTACACGGTACTGTTCATGTATGAAGTCACAACAAGTTCAGATTAATAAATGTTTGCCTACTACTGATTTCTTGCTAATCTTTTTAATGATAAGAAACCCAAACAGTCGTAAACTGTGTATCACTGTCACCGCCACAACAATGTACTTCTGAACCTTAAACAGCTTCCTGGTGTCGTATGTTTGTTTTTTCACACTCGCAACATGACAAACGAGTGAAACCAGATTTCTGGTGAGGTTAGAGCGCGCGTGCAAAGTGCAAAATCTCTGCCGTGTGCCTTGTTGTGGTATTTTGTAGACACTACACACAGAAGACACATGCACAAATCCAAGAAGGGACCTCCTACAGTCTCATCCACCCTTGAAGTTTTTCACACACCCCCGGTATTCACCGTTGCAAGAAAACATCAAAACGCCTCACATTTCTTTCTCTTCTCCAACCTGTGTAGAAAGACAAACGAATGAGCAAAAAACTTTTTACATCAAGCTGGAGTGTGGGTTCTGAGGGCCTGCGTACATGTAGGTTTACATGAGCTAAAGACACAAAGAAGGATTTTCTTTTTTTCAAAAAAAACAGATCAGTTTGAAAGGATGGTGGCAAACGTTCTGATCATGCTGATGATTAAGATGGCAGCAGCTTCCATGCCTGGCTCTGAAACGGACCTTATACACGGATATGGAGCTGGTTTTCCAGAACTGATCCAAAACTCATGCCACCCGGTGGGATTTGGAGTCAGAGCGATCCCTCCCAACATTTCCAGCAACACCTGGTGCCTGTGAGTAAAAATACACACACTCTTAAGAGCACACATGGATGCAACTACTAATTTTGGACATAATCTGTTGTCTGCATGTAATGAGGCTTCATGTTCAAGAACAGCAATGCAAAAAAAGAAAGAAGATTTAGGGTATTGAGTAGATCTTTGCTCCCTTGGCTCTGATTTAATGTGTTAATGAGTTTTCTTCTTGGAAACAATGTGATTGATCAACATCTTTCTCAGCTCAATTAGTTTTCTAAACTAAAGCAGCCTCTATTTCCAGTTTCCATCTTTAGTGGGGTTTTTTTCTTGCAATAACTGTCAGAAAACATCTTCATGTTGTGCACTGTTAGGCTTTCTTTTAAGCATCATTGTTGGTTTCAGTGAAAAACATTGTCAAACTTCAAGTGTTTCTAATGCAACTCAATCAAAATTTGGAGAAGACACTCTACAACAAATTCTTCTTGTATTTTATTAGGTAAACCAAACTAAAGTGGAATGTCACTGGACAGAAAAAAAAGTTTCTCAAAATTAAAATATGTAAAGTGTGACATGTATCCATCCTCCTCCTTGTGAATCAATACTTTGCAGAACCACTTTCTCTGCAATTACAGACGCAACTCTATTGGAATATGTTTCCAACAGCTTTGCACGTGTAGAGACTGAAATACATCAAAATAGCTCAAACTCAGCCAGACTGGATGGAGCGTTTATTTAATCATCAGTTTTCAACTATTGCCAGAGATTCCTAGTTAGACTTTACACTGCAAGAACACAAAATCTTAAATATGTTTATTTACTTGAAATAAGACAAAACTAACTTACAAGTAACTTTTTGGCAAGTTATAGGAGTTATAAGTAAATAATTACTTAATGTTCATAAAAAGTACTAGTTCCACGGGCAAATTGTTTGTCTTTTAACATGGAAAAAATATCATTTTATAAGTGAAATAATCAGCCCGTGGCGCTATTACTTTTCCTCAATATTAAGGAATAATTTACTTAAAAGAAGTTTAAAAGTTACTAAACAGATTTAGTTTGTGCAGTGTAGGTCTGAACCACTCTGACACATAGATATGTATAAATATAAACCGTTTCCCAAGTTTCTCAAGTCTTTCACAACCTTGAGCATGTTTTCTTCCAGGATTGTATCCAGGATGATATTTATTTATTTAGCTTCATTAATCTTCCCATCAAGATAGAAATTGAGCTTCTTATATCTTATGCCTTTCTTACAGAAATGTCTGATTAGGATTCTCCCTCCTGAGCTGTGAATCTCTGCAGCTCCTCCAGTGTTACCATGTCTGCACTAATCTCTGAGGCCTTTCCAGATTAGATTTATCCATATGAATCTTTAATTGTACACGCAGACTGACCGTATTTTATCTAGGTTTCAAAAAGTTAAAACAGTAACACTTTTCAGAAAATGTAAAACCATACATACATAGTTTTCCTTTTGCTCCAGACCTATCACATAAAATCTCATTAAAATACAGTGAAGTTGGTGATTGTAATGCAACATGTAAAAAAAGCGTGTGTGTAATGTAATAACTCATAAGGCATTTTCCACAGATATATAAAAAGTTTGCCCTCAAGCTACACAATGATCAAAACTCCAGTTGCTTTTCCAGTTGTCGACTAAAACTCATATTGTTCTCTGAACAAGTGAAAACCTCTCAAGACACTTTGGATAAAACAACACACTCCCTTCACCATCGTCTCATCATTAAATATTGAAGGATTATGCAATATTTACACAATCCCATCTTTTCTATGTGCATATTCATTTAGATTCATCCAAACTTCACCGCTTTCCTTTGGCTAAATCTTGTACTGAACTTTCCACAGCTGGTCTAATTAAACATTAACTGAATCAAGGATTACATGCAATACTTGTTTGACCTGCTGCAGCACCACTGTGCAGCCACAGCTTAAAGCATTCACCTCAAATAAACACCTAAGTCTAAAACCATTGTGTCACTGTGTTTGCTGCTTGGATAAATCTGTAGTAGCTCCTGGCGTTTCTCACTGCATGCCTGGATACAATGCGACTTTGTATGTTTCAGCTATCAGAGATCAGGGAGCAAAAACCATGCGATATTGGTACAACGAGGAGGAGGGTGATGATGAGGGAGGTCTGCTTATTATCTGCTTCCTTGCACCTGTGTCCAGACAACTACATTTTTAATGAGGCCTGCCAAAATACTTTGAAAGAACAGCAATATTTAGCTTACTTTGTCATGTGAGGGAAGCATTGATCAAATAGCATTGGTTTTAAAGAAAAACAATTAACTGGCCACACATCTCAATACTTTAGAATCAGAATCCTCCACGTTTTAGAGAACTTTCACCATCTTGGTTATTTTTAGTTTATAACCACGCCTTTTTTCCACACCTGGTAGTCCGGTAGACTCAGTTTTATTGGGAACCAAAACTGCAACATCTGTTACATTTTCTGCTGGTGTGGTTTGCTTTCACACTGCCTTGTGCCAAACGGACCAAACCCTTTGAAAAACCTGTTCACCTCCTCGTCTGTGATGGCGCTGCACCAAGAACCATTGAAGTAAAATACATGTAAACCTCAGAAGAAGGCATGAGCGCAACTTCCTTCTTTGAAAATACAAACACACATGTCAGATATCAGAGGTTGTACGGGTTCTCTTTTTTTGTTTTGGTTCTATTTACCCAGAATGCCCTGCGCTGTAGTCCGCTTCCTGTTTTTGGAGCGGTCTCCGGTCTGCGTGGTATGCATTCGGACTGCACCAGAGTTCACTTCAACCAAACTGAGACCTAGGATTTCAGGTGAACAAGAGTTCACTTTTTGATCCGCGTCAGAGTTTTCCCCCAAAAAACTAAACAAAACAAACATCAGAAAAGTTTATGAATAAAGTTCAAGGGGTGTGAATGATTTTCTAAATCATTAGTAGCAGATCTAGCTAAAGCAGACAATGGATAACAGACAATTGGAATGGAGAAAGCAAGATTACATTGAACATTTATCCAAAAGTTAGTACAAATGTTCTTTGTGTTTAAATTTGAGCTTTTTTGTATAATTGTATCCCTGTTAAGATTGGCGTAACATTTAAAACTTATTAACCACATGAAGTATTCTTTTAGTTATTGCAAAGGGAGGATGGGGTCTGCAGACCAACTTAAGTTTGGTGGAAATAACAAAACAGAATCACCATGCTCAAAACAGTGAGGATCAATATTACTTGTATTGCAGAGTCACTAAGCTTTGAGTAGATTTTCTTGTTTTGTTGCTTGGAGGCGTCTCCCAGCTCAGTTTAGTGTTCACAGATACTAAACTGTAGTATGCCTGTTTGCCTGTAAGGACACAGATACAGTTGTCCTTACAGACAATTATCTGTGTCTGTAAGGACACAGATAATTAGTATCTGTATACTTCAGTTACAGATAATTAGTATCTGTGTCCTTACAGATACTAATAATCTGTACTACAGATTCTGTAGGGACAGATAATTGGTTTCCACCTCATATCTCAGTCCTCAGGCACCTCTCATGCAACTATTATTGCACTCTCTTTTTAATCATGGTAATGTATATTGATTATTTCCTGTATGAACTAGAGGCGTACCGATCGATCGGCTACCGATCATAACCGGCCGATTTCCGTGAAAAAGTGTATGATTGGTGATCGCCGATCACCGTCCGTTGTTGCCGATCACCAAAACCGATCACATTTATCTCACTTCGCAGCCTGCGTGGGCAGCTGATCTCCTCTTTCCTTCACACTGCGCAAGCGCCCCGTAACAAATCCTGCGGAAAATTGTCACGTCAAAATGCATCAACACAGCAAATCTAATATGGCATTTTAAAAACAAACCCTTGACGGAGTTTGGCTATATCGAGGCTCACTGTAGGAACAAAAGGACATCCGGACCGGAGCGGCCAGATGGTAGCTGCTTTACCTGCCAACACTCACCCGGATTTGCATCCCGGTCAGAAAGCTAAACAAATATACCAAAAATTAATTAAAGTCTTCGAGCTAGAGGTGTAAGACGCTGGGTTCTGTTTTCGCTCTACTGGTAGGAATATTTCACAGATGCAGCGCCGCTCCGGAAGTGAACTCTCACACCGAATAGCTGCTTAAAGCTGCAGCAGGTAACCTAAACAAAACCATTTTAGATACGTATTAAGACTGTCGCTGTCCTAACATAAGACAGATAATCTCTGAAAATAATCAATCTCCTCTGCCTCATCCTGTGTTCTGCAGAATTACTCAGCTCGGTCAGAAACAACCAGAACCAGAGTTAATCAGATAGCCAATCAGAACCAGTACAGAACAATTAGCCGTGCTCTCAGAAAGTTTTGATTCAGCAACTTAGGATTGTTTATTTTTGACGCAACCTGCGTTTAACTTTAAATGAATGTCTCCTTTATTACTTGACATCATTTCAAGCATGCAAAGATATTTGCACTAAAAACTAGACCAAAAAACTGTGCAAGATTGTGTATTTTTTCAGTCTGGATGGATGCTCTGCTCTCTTTATATCATCTGGCTTTAGAGAGAATATCTCCTGTCCGACTGTGCTGCGTGACAACGAAACCTGACTTAAACAAAGACTTCTGTCATGATGTGCAGAAAAAGTGTTCAGTGTGCTACATCAGTATCCCTCCTCCTTGAAGCCCTATAGCTTAAACTAGGATGATCCGATCAGGTTTTTTGCTTCCAATTCCGATCACCCATGAGGCCGATCTCTGCTGATCACCGATCTTTGCCGATCACCTGGATTGACAGTTAATTTTTCGCTTTAGGTATAAATGCTACTATGTGATCTGGCTATAAATTCACCTAATTTAGACATAAACATGCAAAATACTTGCAGGCACAGTACAGCAGCTATTCAGTCAAAAGGACAACTGAAAAACCTGCAATCAGTAAAACAATATTTAATAGTAAGGCTCTCAGTTCCATAAATTATTAGACAAATAAATCTGCCTACATCAAATTAGGCCTGCAACTAATGATTATTTTAGCAATTGACTAATCTATTAATTGGCTCAAGAAATCGGCACATTTTGCTGATTTTTCATTTATGCCTTTCTTATACAATATTAGAAATGTATTAAGACATGCAAATAAAAAATTCAGATAATTTTAAGTAAGAAAATAAACATTTAGTGATTAAAAAGCAATAACATAGCATTCCTTAAGTGAATTTGAATCAGGTGAAGCTTGATGACGCTTGAGGAGTTTTGATCAAGCATATTTATAGACAAAGGATACTTTTATATAAAAATTAGCTTAATTACTGCTCTGAATATATTGCTCTTTTTCAGTAAACTGCCTTTTCGTTTGAGTCTGTATACTTCAGTTACAGATTAATCAACTACTAAATTAATTATTTTATAAATGCAATTAATCATTTCAGCCCTACTTAAAATAACACAAATCTTAGTTCCCAATAACTTTTCAGCAACATATAGGAGCTTAAGTCCATATTTCCTTCATATTGATGAAAAAGTATAAGATCCACCTGCAGATTATTTCATTTATAACATAGAAACAAAATGTCTTGCTATAAATGAAGTCATATGCCAGTAGAACTAGTACTTCTTAATTAATAATTAAGGAATTATTGACTTAAAACAAGCTCCTATTTTTAAAGAGATATTTGCACGAGAAACTAGACCAAAAATACAAAGTCCTTGAACTCACGTCACATTTTACTAAACAGATTAAATAAATAAATAAACATGAAATAAATCTCACTTTGATTTCTCTCATTATCTTGATGGAAAAAAGTAAAAAATAATAACAAAAATTCTAGTGGCCTTAATATTCTGCCATACATCTAACCAAAATGTTAGTGCACAGTTTTTTCAGCAAAGTGCTGTAATGTAGCTACAGAAAACAAAAAGTTTCTTTAGCAGAATTCAAACCACAAGCCTCTCTTAAACCAAAACGATGCAGTCTTATGTTTGACCCTTATAAAAAGAGAAAAATTGGGGGTTTTCGACAGGGCTAGTTGAAGCTCAATTTAAAGTTTTGAGGAAAAAAAAAATCCTCTGAAGCACATGTATGAACATGAAACAATTCAACTGCACCTCATCCCACACACAGAAATACTGCTGACACGTACACATTCACATCACAAGGACATTCTTGTCTGGCAAAAGTAGCAACTAATCCCTGGAGAAGTGAAGTCCCAACCTCCGGTGTGTGTGTGTGTGTGTGTGTGTGTGTGTTCTCGTCTGGTCAAAGGTCAAGGCTCAGGAAGAGTTGTGATTTTCACAGTTATGCAGCTACTGATGGCCATTTCAGTAGGGAAACCCAGATAAAACCTGCTCCACTTCTCCCACACACATCATTAGTGCAAAGACGTTTGTTTCTCAAAATAAGTAGCTGATTGTTTTCCTCCTTCATTGTTTCATCTTAAGTTACCCTTGGAGGAGAATATTGCAGAAAAAAAAAATCAGCAAATTTACAAATTTGCTCTGTTTCATTTTGCAGAATTTTACTGTAAACTGTAAAATACGCAAATTTAAGAGTGTTTAAATACTTACTTTAAAAAAAGAACAAAAACCCCATGAATGTAACTCATTTTTTACATTTTCAAAGAGAATTTGAGTTACATGTTTGTTCATACTTTACATGCCCCTGACCTGCGACTTTCCGATGCATCCCTGCACCAACACACCTGAATAAAAACCCTGGTTAATAACCAGGTTTTTGTGAAACCTGCTGACATGCCAAGGCGGTAATTCGACCTTTTGACTCAGGTGTGTTGGAGCAGGAATTTGGAACAGCTGTGAAGGAAAGCAAAGCAGGAAGACAGAGGGAAGGTGAATAATTAACACAAAGGGAGCTGTGTTCATTAGGGAAACAAACCAAAGTGGAGACATGAAAACAGGACACAAGAAAAAAGAGCGAAATTAAATCTAAAGGAATTGACCTGTTTGGCAACAGTTTTCTAACAATATGTTCCACGTTAATAGAGTATGGGAAGCCCTTTCAAACATAAATAAATAAAGAAATGATCAAACAATATGTCTCACTAACTTAAGTCATTTAACTTTTTAAAATATGTTTACAGTTTGGTGACGTTTGACAATTAATGCATTTGTACTTTACTGCTGTCATTTTGACCAAAGTGCTCTTGTAAAGCTCATTCATGTTTTTTGTTGTGTGTTCTGTTTACTGTAAGAAAAATAAATGTACTCAACTGCATTTCACTATAATTTCCCAGATATTATAGTGAAATATCTGGGGGGGGTTTAAAATTTTTTTTATGGTGTTGTAGGGTAGTGAAGCAGACGCAGATCATAGAGATTCAGCAGCGTTCCTTCGCCAAGCTGCATCACCTGAGAAAGCTGTGAGTTTGTTGCTCATGATTATCATTTGGTGCTCCTCATAGTCACCAAGACCAAACAAGTAGTTATTTAAATGTTAAAACACAGAAAACTACTGCACTACACTGAAATTATGAAAATGAAAAATGATTCACAAAGGCTCAGGAACATAGAAGAAAATAAAACCGATGAAGGAAAACGATCACAGGATAAATGTGATGCGTTTTCTGGTGATGATGGTTGGATAAGAGGAGGTGTAACATATTTTTTTTATTTTGGCTGGATTTGTTCATCATGTCTTCACCTTTAGTGTTTGCTTCATAATTATGTCATCACTAGAACCTAAAATAATGGCTTTAGTAATTTTTTCTAAAATTAACTTTTTTTGCCTAAATTACCTTTTGGTAAAAAAAAAAAAAAAAAGACTTGCGTCACTCTTTATTCAGTGAGGACGTGTGAATGGACAGTCTGTGTTGGCATGGGACTCACTGAGCCGTTTATTCAGATTTAGTTTTATGAACCATCAGAATCTGTATATTTTATTGACATACAGAGGATAACTATTTTATTTTTTAGCAATTAAATTCACCTCAGAATGTGTTATTTTAACTGGCCTGTTTTGCTTGTTAAATGAAAAAGATTTTGTTATTTTGTGGACCATAAGGAATTTCTTTATTCCCCAAACTAGAGCCCTCTAAAACCTAACAGATTTGTTTTATTTATAATATTATATGAGGTTCTAATCTAAAACATAATAAATTAGATTTTGATATCATATTGTAATTAAGTGAAATGCATTTTTAAGCTTGTGGATTATGTTAATAGAACCAGACTGGGAGGTCATCCCCCAAATATCCATTAAAAAAATAATACTTTTACTTTCTATAAATGTAGATTGAAAGTAACTTCAGGGTGAGAATACCAATGAGTTCTGCTTTATTAATATATTTATTTCCTTTCTGTCTCTTTCCCATCTCAGTTTCATCCTGCAGAACAACATCCTGCAGAGCATCGGTGCATCTGCCTTTGCCGGTCTGCCTCGGCTCTCTGACGTGTGAGTATTCACATTTCCTAACCTGGTGTGCATCCTGTTTCCTCCAAAACAGTCGTGTGTTTAGTCTTTGTCCTGGAACAAGAAGAACCAGAAACTCTGAGGAGTCTCCCCACGAGTGCACGTGTCAGAATAATGGAAACAAAATATGTTTAACTATAAGTGCAAATGAGGCCCAGAGAGGCTTATTTTTAAACATGTCGCGTTCTTCTACTTCTTTCAGATGCATTTCTGAAAATCTCTCTTTAGAGACAATAAAAGCTTTCGCTTTCTCCGATCTCCCAGAGCTCGCTGAAATGTGGGTACAACAGACAGTTAGTTTTGACAAATTAGATTTTTTTTTTAAAGTGTGGAACTGACAAATTGCTTCTTTCAGAGAGATAACCAAATCCAAACACCTGAGATCCATTCATCCAGATGCTTTCAGGAACATCGTGAACCTTCGGCGTCTGTGAGTGCTCTCAGAGTTTGTCTGTTTTTGTGATTTTTTTTGAACTAATTGTGAGTTCAAAGTAGGCCATGGTTGACGAGCCTACTTCTGAGGACCCACACAACCAAATCCATGATTATTTAATTAGCTCGGATGCCCCTGATGGCAAATCAAGCGTCAAACATCCAACCACCAAATTAGATTTTCCCACAGTTTTATTCACCCCGAACTCCATGGTTGTAACACTAACAGTTTCCAAGTAATTGAATTGTTTTTATATTTTTGAAACAATCTCCAAGTAGCCAATTATATGATTCATTGCTCACTGCTTTAGTCTCTCAGGGATTTTATCATCTGTATCGTTCAGCTTGGCCCATTTTGTGAAAACTGGGACACAAAAACTCGGCTCTGTGTGGTGACAAAAATATATTTTTAAACTGTTTGTCTAAACAAGGGCACCTTAGCACAGCATCAAGACATAAATCAGCGTCTGGAACATTTTTGTTCTTAATTTAAGCTTGTTTGTTGCTCAGAAATCTGTCAGAAAATATGCAATGGTTGCTCGATGCTTAAACTTATCCTCCACTCATCTTCCATTTGTTTCAGACTGAGATGGTTGGAGAAATGGGTAAAAATGAGTTGTAAATATACATTGTGAAGGAATTTGAACTCCTTTAAAACTCTGGAATGCTGATGTTATTAGAAAACAAGCCCACACTGCAACAAAGCTTGGACTTCAAGCAGAGTCTCTGACATCTGGCTTGCACAAATATTCACGGAAAGAGCCTCGAAAGGGTCAAGCATTTTTGGAATAACAACTCGTAATATTGTCCAACTGTCATGATTTCAATGTTACACGCTGCTCTCCTGCTCTGCCCCTCGCACCCCTATTGGCTGCCTGATTGCTGCCACCTGTGCTGCTGCTTTGTGAGTTTCTCTGCCTTTGCTCTGATTTCTACTGCATGTACCTGGATTCTGGATTTGCTCTGGCTTTTTGACCCTCAATGTGGCTGACCTGGACTTTTCGCCTGAGTGCTGAGTTTTGGATCAAAGGAAAATGACCCACTCACCTCCTCAAGGTGAAACCTGATCATTGGATTGGGGCATGTCAGCCAGCTTACAATGCTGCCAGTTTCCTCACTCTGCGACGTCATAATCCCAGGTTTCCAGTGCATAGAGTCCACCTCTACATGGTCCTGCAGGTGCAACAATCCCCAGTAAAATGACTTTTCCCTTTAAATAAGTTACGTCTCTGAGGAGTTGAGATATCCAGGAATTCAGGGAAACCGTATCTACTGGAGTCTGACTTGAAAGCTGATCCCAAGAAAAGGCTGTCAATCATTGTATACCTTTTGGTAATTGCATATAAAACCTTTTTGTGGTCTGGGTCTGATTCATACATAACTTATTATATCAATATAATATAAGTATATATCATATTATATATATTTAATATATGAAATATATTATATTCTTTGTATGTGTGAGTATAGATTTTCCTGGAGCCTTAAACATTTTGTCCCTTTTAACCACAAACATCAAATGCCACACATGGAGTTTTGTGTGAAGGCAACTTGTTTGTTGTGACGCCCAAATGGCTTGAGGCAAACTGAAGATGTTAGTTGTTAGGACTTTTGATTTATCCTCCGTTCAGACCAGATTTGTGGTGAGCAAAACTAACATTTGGTCTGTTTTCAGATTCTTCAACATGAAGTGCAGATAGCTGCATCTCCTCCAGAGCAACTTTGAGCATCTTAGCTGCTTCTTTGAGCCAAAGCTCTCCATCTTCTGCCAGCTGTGCCATATTTCTTTCATTTTTAGATGATGGATTAAACTGCACTTAAAAAAAGAGAACGAAGCTCCAACTTAAAGAAACTCATTTAACCTATTACGTGTAATCAAATTAAGTTTGTCAAACTTACTTTTTTTACATTTGTCTAACATAACAACTAATAAAAGTAATATATTTACGTGGATAAACTTAATTGGATCACCGTTTTTCTTTTTTCAGGGTGTGTTTGTATTAATTGTGTCTTTTAACTACAGTTTGTTGCACTATATTTTATTTAGGAGAACATTATGAAGAGAGCAGAATGAAGAGAACATCATCATGTCAAATATATTTTAAAAAATGGTTAACAGTTTGTGAAAACCTCATGCAGGTTTCTTTCCTTGTGCATTGGGTTGTAGTGTTTCAAATTTGGCTGTTTCTCCAAACCTTGAACGAAATCTGTTTTTATATTTTAGCTCCTTTTTCTCCACTTTAGACCATCCTGGCTAGTGTATTTTGTTTTTGCTTCGTGCACTCCAGTATTTCTGCTGTCTGTTCCCCAGTTTGCTTCAGAGCATCTTTGCCCTGTTTTCTCTGCACATCAGACCCTTTGTCAAACCTCACACCTGGCCTGTGCTGCTTCAATACTTTATGACTTTTCTTGTTGTTTTTCTGGTTTCATGTTTTAGGGTTTGATTCGTACATATTAAAACTACATCTGTTTAATTTTTCTGCAAAGGCATCAAAATTAATTCAATCTTTCTGAGAGTTTGCACAAGGATTGCACAACATTAGAAAAACCTGCGAGATTCAATAATGTAGTTAATTGTCACGAAATGTCTTGCACAAGTAGCATCAGTACCTCCACATGCTGTTTAGCTGTTTACCTTAAGCTTGGCTCTACAAAGCACTATTTGCAAAAATCAGACAGACACATTTTTTCCAGAGGCTGTCTTTCTAATGAACTCAATAAACACCTTATTGCCTAATTAATCAGCTCCTCTGCTGTGAAACAGAATAAGCATATTTTCACAACAATCCTCTAAAGAAAAACTGTCTGCAAATACATGTACATACTATTCATTTATCACCGTTTTATTCCCTCTAAAGTTTATGTATTTAGACATTGTGTCTGTGTGCTGTGTGCGCTTGAAGTCGAAGTCAGATTTGTACTTTATCCACACACAGTCTTGATCATCGACCCTGATTTTGATCTTATAAAGTTTATAAACAGAGAAATAATTAAACAAATGAAAAGTATCTGTGTTCTTTGCAAACATAGATCCAAGATAATGAGCAGTCTGTCCAGCTACAGGACAGAACTAAATTAACACAAAGTAAATCTGACTGGTTCCATCTTAATTAAAAATAACTAAATAAATTTATCAAGATAAAAATCGATCTGGAAAATGTACTCTTTTCTGATAACGAAAGAATTTAGCTGCAGTTTCTTAATAAATGTATTGTATTGCAACTACTTTGTTCGTGCTGCACTGAAAAAAGAGTCAACAAATACTACTTAGTGTTAAATCTTTATTTAATATTTATTGCAGTTCATGCAGCTCTTTGCAAAATGCACACTAACAGTAACGGTGCATTTATAAGCATTAAAATTTCTATAACGCTAACAGTTTTAGACTGATGCTGCATTTATTTCCCTTTCACCTTGACATATTCTTGGAAGGATCTCCAGTGTTTGTATGTTTGCTACGTTCATTTTCACGTAGCTCCTGCTTGCCTGTTGGTTACAAAATGAAGGAAGTAACATTTGGCTGTCGTATCTCCACAGAACTATCTCCAACACCGGGCTGCGAATTTTTCCAGACCTCTCCAAGATCCAGTCTGCAGCCCGAGGTTTTCTGTTGTAGGTGTCAGCGTATGATGGAAATGACCCGCAAGAGCACACTCGCTAAAACACCCACACACCATCCTGTCCGCATGGATCTGAATTTATAGGCACGCTGAATTGAAGCACATGGCCTGAGGACATCACACACATATGACGCCTTTATAAAAGACACATACAGATTCATTGCAGATCAGTTTGTGCTAAACACACATGACTTTTTTTTTTCCTTATGTCTTTTGCCCTTTGTGTTGCACAGTGACCTCCAGGACAACATCAACATAGAAATTGTCCCTGCCAATGCCTTCAGAGGCCTCTGCACAAAACCAATCGAGGAAATGTAAGATAATCATCTTCTTTCCCTCTGACTGCTTCCATTTTCCTTTTGTATTCATGCACCTCTTAGGGATGGCTCTACTAAACAACTGCACATGTTTAGTTCTTGCAAAGTGGGAGCAAACGAAACCTGGAGCATCTGTTTATAAATTAAAAGAAACAAAAAGGTTGGTTTTACAAGCAAACGGCATCTCAATGCTCTAACACGTTTAAATGAGGAATATTTGTGCATTTAGAGGACGAGCCATCCATATGTATCTATATATCTGTGAATTACAAACAAGGGAAAAATATCAACAAAACCTCAAACAGCAGAGTTGTTTGTGACAGTTTGAATGAAATATAATATATATTACATTTATCTTCTAAAAGCAGGTGACAATTTTTATTCAGAAGAAGAAACAGGAAAGAAGGCAACTTGCTGCATTTGTGGTTTTTCAAAATAAGTGCAGAAATTTTATGAAAATGATGTGTGCTGTTTTCCACTGGAGGGTTTTCTACAAATATTTCCAGTAATTTGTAGATAATCTCAATCAAAGCTGTTTTAAAGCAAATTCCAAAGGTTTTCACAACCTCTGGATTTTTTTTTTATTTTGCCACATCACAACCAAAGACCAACAAATTTTCCAGAGACTTTATGTGAAAAATAACAAACATTGTAGTCACAGTTGTGAAGTGGAACATTTTTACACATAAATATATGGGAAATGTGGCATTCAATTATACTAAGTGCCCATGAATCAAAACTTTGTAGAATTACATTTTAAGTTACAGCTGCAAGTCATTTTAGTGAATCTCTCCACCAGCTCTGCACATCAAAAAACTTAAATACTTTCCAGTTTTTTTCCCCATCTTAAACAGCGGAAGCTCAGATTAGATGGACACCTGAAAACATTAGTTTTCAAATCTGAAAAAGATTTTTAATTGCGCGTAGATATGAACTTTGACTGGTACATTCTAACACATAAATAACCTTTGACCTCTCGTGGCAGGTTGGCATGTTTGTCGTAGTCTTTAGGTAAAAGACAGAATAATACATTTTTGGATTTAACTTTTCTGTGTATCATGCATACAACAGAATAAAAAGTGTTAAAATTACACAAATGAAAAATGTGGCGTTTTTCTGGCTCCAAATGGCTGCAGGAACATCAGCGAGCCTCTGCAGCTGGCCAATAAACACTCTGGCACTTAATTTGCTGTTTCTGTAAGAGCCAAAAGTGGTTATAAAATGTTCAGAAGCTGCCAAGATAGTCGCCTTGGTGCATTTGGAAAGGAAACAAGGATTTCAAAAAGATGCAGAATGGTTCTGAATACATGCAGCATTTTTAAAATTCAATTCACAAACCAGGAAAATCAACCAATCAATTAATCAAATTTTATATGTATAGCACATTTCAGCAGCAAGGCATTTCAAAGGGCTTTACATCATAACAAACACAAAAACACAAAGTCATGCAACATAGAATCAACAATCAAAACATGACATTAAGTCAAGTGCCATCGTTAAATCTGTAATGGACTACGTTTCAAATGCAACTCTAAACAGGTGAGATTTAAAGGAAGTCTGTGTTTCAGCTGTTTAACAGTTTTCTGGAAGTTTGTTCCAGATTTATGGTGCATAGAAGCTGAGTGCTGCTTCTCCTCGTTTGGTGGATGCAGAGCAGAAAAGGTATATGATCATTAAATAATGAACCCAAAAAAGGGCTTTAAAATGACCACAATATTATAAAAAGGACCAGAGAAGAAGGAAAAGTATAAAATAATTCAGAATGGTTATGAAACAATACAAAATGTGGTAGGTGGATGCAGAGAACAATCACAAATTACAAGTTTGTGTTTGTTTTGAACTTCCTTCCTGTTGCTCTTCAGTTGGATGAGGTGGGTGCCTTTAGAGTGCACTTCTATACCCAGGGGACACAGGTTTCATAATCTCGCCAACGACTTTATCACCCCTTCTGTTGAACAGAAGAAAAAAAAAAGAAGAGGAAAGAGCAGTTGAGGCAGTAGTCACTTGCCTACTGTTTAGCTGAAAGTCTGTGGCCGCACAGCTTTAGTTTGTGGGAACAAAGGAAGTGCAAACAGCAAGTTTGGCATCAGCAGCTCGGATAAATTTTTCACCGCCTGAGCCATGTGACTGAGATTTGGCTTCTCTTTCTGATGACAGACGGCTCACCAGAAATGGCATCAAGGAGGTGGCGAGTGACGCCTTCAACGGAACAAAGATGTACAGATTGTGAGTCACAGACAGGCGCACAGCTACAAACACGCAATTTCAACTTTCACGTGTAATTTCTCTGCTTTTAACTCGTTTCCAGGCTCCTGAGTGGAAACAAGCAGCTTGCTCACATCAGCCCCAATGCCTTTGTGGGTTCCAGTGAGTTGGTGGTGCTGTAAGCATTTTGCCTTCATCATTCACCTTCTTCAGCGCCACCTTTTACAGTCAACGCAGGCGACAGTCTGTCAGCATTCTATTTAAAACTGAAATCTGGATGAAGGGTAAAATTTTAGGTTAAAAAATTAGATTGTGTGCCAATGCAGGCAGCGAATTTCAATCCGCGAGATTTTCCCACCTCTCAAGAAGAGACACATCCTCTACTGTCCAACATGTCAATCAAACAGGAGCAGCTTGACAGTTTAACAAGTTGCTCTGGATCATTCCTGCATTTATTTAATCTCTAAAATTAGAATAATTCCTGTGGTATGAAAATATTAATTTCAAATTGATAACTATCTAGTATTCAATAGAGTATATTTAATAGACTCTAATTCAATTCTAAGTTTTCTTTTTCGCTTCCTTTTCTAAAAAATAAAGAAAGTATTTCTAGAAAGTGGCTTTTATTTCAATGTGAGTTGTATTATGGGGTATCAGGGCCAGGCTACAACAATGTCACAATATTAGCAGAATAAAGATGCAATTTCACCAGATGAACGTCATAAAACTCTGAGAAAAAACCTTCGACAGAGTTAGCACCTCAGTCTATGTGATTTTTTTTCTTCGAAACAGACCCAGTCGTTTGTATGATTGTTTCAACGTCCTGCTGGTTATAATAATTTGATGCTGATGCATTGAAACATGCATCAGCATGTTTCAATGCATCAGCATGTGGAAATGATACCAAAGTATAATTTTACAAAATGCTCAGTGTTCCTCATTCAAATTATTTTGTAGTTTTTTATGTGGAAGTTCTCATAAAATAACTACTTCATTGTCCTAATATTACAACTTTATTCTGCTAAAATTGTGACATTATTCTCATATTATTTCTACTATATCGCTGTACATCTCTATTGTTGTATTATTATGACTGCATTCTTGTAATATTTTGACTTTAACTAATAATTTTTAAAAAAGAAACTTAGTCTGGTCCTTTTATTCCAACTTAGAGTTGATCTGAATTCAACATTCAAATAAACAGAAACATGCTTGTTAAACAAGATGGCCGCCCTGCGTATGATGACATCACTCTGAACTATGGAGTGATGTCATAGTGATGTCAATGCACTGGTGGAAAAAAATCCAGATTTTCCAAAACTTAAACCTCCAAAAACGACAACTTTTTTTATCACCTAGCCCTATTAGTCATCTGAAAATTTTTCTTAGGTGTGTGTATGTTTACTTTTAAATTTTAAAATAAAAAAAATAATAAAAAACATCAAGAGGCACCAAAAATACCAAGGCCAGAAAATCAACTGAAATGCAAAGACTGAAACAAAAATATTTAAAAAGTCCCATAATTTAAGAAAATAGTGTTTTCACCATGTCTGGTAATAACTTTTAACTTTTGGTGAAATATATTCTCTAATTGATGGGAATTTATTCTCTTGATGTTTAGCAATTTCATCTTAACCACAAAAACACAAAATCTTACCAGGTATTTTTGCTCTAATGTCTACTGCAAATATCTCAGTTCACATGAAATGAGACAAAAATACCTTTCAACTATTCAACAAGATATATAAGATTGCTTTTAGTAAATAATTTCTTAATATTGAAGAAAAAGTACTGGTTGAATTTTCAGATATTTTCACTTATAACAATCCACTTTTCCTGTTATAAGTGAAATAATCTGCAAGGGGAACTAGTAACTTTTCATATATTAAGGAATTATTGTTCTAAACAAACTTCTATTTTTTTCTGAAAGTTACTTATAATTTAGTTTTGTCTTATTTCAAGTGCACGACGATATCTGCACTAGAAACAAGAGCAGAAATACCTGGTAAGATTTTGTGTTTTTGCAGCGATGTCATTTTGTTGTTTTTAAGTGTACTTTATGTAAATTGGATTGGATACATTTAATAAATAATTGACACCAATTACTGGCAGATCCAACTCCGTGGCAAGCAATTCAAAACAGAATTATTGGTGAAAACAAACTGAAACCCTGGTTCTGTCTCTGAAAGCCTGGTTGTGTTTCTCTGCGTTTGCAGTGACGTCTCTCAGACGGCTGTCAGCTCTCTGCCGGACTCCATCCTTGGCGGTCTGAAGAAGCTGTTGGCAGAATCTGCTTATCGCCTCAAAGAGCTTCCTATTGTACAGCGCTACACAAAACTCCACATAGCCAAACTGACATATTCTTCACACTGCTGCGCCTTCAAAAACATGCACAGAAACAGGTAGAGATGGCATCAGAATGATACTTTTTCAAAAGGTGCTGCACGTTTTTCCTTACTTTGTGTTGTTGCACGATAGATCGAGGTGGACCTCTCTGTGTAGCCACCCTGAGGCGAAAACCATCCCGGCCTTCTTCAGGGAGCACTGTTCTAACTCCACCTCCGTCTCCTGCAGCCCAACACCTGACAACTTTAATCCGTGTGAGGACATAATGTCCCCCATCCTCCTGCGGATCCTCATCTGGATCATCTCTGTCCTTGCACTGCTTGGCAATGCAGTGGTTCTACTGGTGCTGTTAGGTAAAAGTCTAGCAAAATAAGTCAGCAACTACATTAAATTTGTCCTGTGGGGTCACTTTTCTGGCTCCTAAATATAGTTTCAAAATACAATATTTTCTTTTGTCATTTATTTTGTACAATTTTAGCAGTTTAAGATGTGTATAATGATGATAAAGTCACTAAAAAGCATTCAACAGTGTGCATTTCAACAGTAATAATTTCATAAAATCATATAACTTACACAAAAAAATTACAACATTATCTAACTGCTTTGAAGAAAATCCCACTCAATAGTAATTAAGTTGATACAGACTGTTTACCAAAAATATTAATGGTACTTTTTACGTGTTTGTGCCAAAATATTTTGACTTTTTACTGTCCTGGTAACAGTGTTATCTTAAATAGAGCATTGTGTTGTATAAAATGATCGAACAAACGAAATTTCATCACTTCTTCTCTCCCTGTAGCCTGGACCAGGGGTCTGCAAACTTTGCAACCCAAAGAGCCATTTTTGCCCAACAAAATAAAATAACTTAGAGCCGCAAATATTACCTGGCCTTTTGAGAAATGACATCTCAACATTTTTGATCAATATCAACCACAGAAAATACATTGTAATTTTTAAATAGTAATTATTCTGTCCCTAGTTTTAGTTTTTATTACAAAGGAAAACGTCCAAAAGATAACAGTTGATATCTACACATAGTTTTCACCTTCACGAAGAGAAAAATAGACATAAAAAAATTTACTGGTATTTTTAGTGGCAATTGTCCAAGAGCAATGTATTCCAGGAAGAAAAAAAAACTGAAAATAACAAAAACCTGCATCTCTTCTATCTATTTTTAAAGTTATTTCATTGTCATTTTTGATCAAAGATATTAAGAGCCATTGTGGAAGGTCCAAAGAGCCACTTGTGCCTCTGGAGCTGCAGGTTGCACACTGAAAAAAGAGAACAAGCAGTCCATCTTAAATATATGGTGTTAATAGGTCACCAGGAATCCAGTCAAGTCTCCCCAAGTTAATTTATTAAGTTGTGAAGTTAAACAAACATAAATAAATTAAGTTTGACAAACTTCATTCAATTACTTGTCACCAATTAGCACTTTTTTTATTTTTTATTTTGGTGCTCCAGTCTCCTTTTTCAGTCCAGATACTCAGTTTGCCTCTATGCAATGCAGCTGGTGTAGCGCTGAAACTAACTTGCTTTGTGAAATAATATTTTTTTTTATTATTATTATTCAAGCTGAAGTATTTGTTTCTCCCTCTGCCCTGGACATAGGCAGTCGCTCCAAGTTGACGGTTCCTCGTTTTCTCATGTGCCACTTGGCCTTCGCTGACCTCTGCATGGGCATTTACCTGCTAGTGATCGCCACCGTCGACATGCTCACTCACGGCCGCTACTACAACCACGCCATTGACTGGCAGACGGGCTTCGGCTGCAAAGCTGCAGGGTTTTTCACGGTGTGTGTGTGTGTGTGTGTGTGTGCAATCATGTTGCCTGAATTCATTAATGTCATGTCTCATCAGTGTCTGTGTTCGAATACTAAATTACTGTGATTTACAGGTGTTTGCCAGTGAGCTGTCAGTTTTCACACTAACAGCCATTACTGTGGAGCGCTGGCACACCATCACCAACGCTATGCGGCTCGACCGCAAACTTCGCCTGAGGCACGCCTGCATCATCATGACAACTGGGTGGAGCTTCTCCTTGCTGGCTGCATTGCTGCCCACAGTGGGTGTCAGCAGCTACAGCAAAGTAGGTAGCTCAATGCTTAACACCTTTAAAGATGCAAGAACTGAGCGTAAGATTTTGCTCTGATGCAACCACAAACTCCAAAGTATTGTGTAATTGGAAAATTGTGTAAAAAAAGATAGAGATTGTTCAAATATTTGCAGTCCAAATCGGACCTTTTAGGGCTTTCCTCTTCACATTTTTCCATAAGAGTCACATTTGTGTAACAGATTCTTTCACCTGAGCTGTGGTTCTCTGCAGCTCCTCCAGAGCTACCGATGTGCCTCTTGCCTGCTTCTCCGATTAATGCTTTGCTTGTCTAATCTGTGAGTTTTGGTGGGCAATCATGTCTGTCGTGCTCCTTGGGCTTCACGATGCTGTTTGTTCATAGAACAGCTGGATATTTGCTTAAATTATATGACTCACAGATAGAATTTGAATTATATGTCCCTAATGAAGGCAAATGTTTAAGCAGCATTTTATTTTTATTTTATGTTTTTAATTTTTAGTAAGTGAGGAACCAGGTGCTTCCAGTCAAGTGTATTTCCACAAACCCCAGCTGTATCAGACATTCATAAGACAAGAAGTACAGGGCGATACATCTCTTTCATCAAAGGGTTACGATGAATCAATGGGTACTTTGCCGTTACCTAGCAACCCCAGTTAAGCTTAGCCCGTTACCTAGCAACCCGAGCAGAACTCCAGCACCTTTGGTCAGATGGTTTTATCGCTGTACAATGGCTGCTGGAAAAGACAAATGTTTTGTTGTTGACTTACCATTCAGAGACCACTTCTACATTCTTGTTGGTTGTGCAGGAGGCTCCACTTCTGCTTTTTCATGATGTGCAGTTGTATAATTACGCAGGTATTTGCAACCGTTTTTCACGTGCGAGTGTAAACATTGAGTTGGAGGCGTGGCCATCAGTGGCTTATTTGGGGGCTAAAACGTCTCATTATCTGAAAATGATTTTGTCCAAAAAAAAATGTAATGAACATGTTTTTATAGCCCATCCTAACCTGTTCAAGGAGGCATACTTGGTCAACTTTAAGTTTATTTCCTTCAATAGTTTCCAACTAACCTTGCATAATGCATGACATAAGTTAGAGAATAAAATCAATTGAGACATTTAATATTTTAGATATCTGAATATCTCTGTACAGGTGAGTATCTGCCTGCCAATGGATGTGGAGTCCATGGTTTCCCAGGTCTACGTTGTTTCTCTACTGGTCCTTAACATCCTGGCCTTCTTCTGCGTTTGCGGTTGTTACCTCAGCATCTACTTGACCTACCGCAAACCCTCGTCAGCGCCTGCGCATGCCGACACCCGAGTGGCTCAACGCATGGCTGTGCTCATCTTCACCGACTTTGTCTGCATGGCGCCTATCTCCTTCTTCGCTGTCTCCGCCGCCCTCAAGCTCCCTCTCATCACTGTCTCAGACGCCAAGCTCCTGCTGGTTCTTTTTTACCCCATCAACTCATGCTCAAACCCCTTCCTGTACGCCTTCTTCACCCACACCTTCCGACGGGATTTTTTCCTCCTCGCAGCTCGCTTCGGCCTGTTCAAGACCCAAGCCCAAATTTACCGGACAGAGACTTCGTCCTGCCAGCAGCCGACGTGGACCTCGCCGAAGAGCAGCCGTGTCATTTACTCCTTGGCCAACACGTTGAGTCTGGATGGGAAACAGGAGTTCTGATTGTCACCAAAGTAATCACTGTTAAAGACTTTCAATTAATGGTCCTTTTTTTCCCTCAGAAGCCAAAGACCATTTGATAAAGAAATGTTTAAAAGCAATGTGGCACTTTATAAAGAAAAAAATATATAAATGTAAGAGAAATTAAACAGTTTGACATTTTGGAGATTCTCAAATGAATGGAAGAATAATGAGTTAATCCAACCTTCTGGTTGGTCTTCATTTGGTCCCTCCAAACATTAGACATCTGTGGACGTCTTTAGTGGCTGTTTAAGGTTGACCTGTTTTTGTCCTTATGCTGTTAACCCAGAAAATGTGTTGAAAGTTACATTTTATAGCCCCTAAACCCTGTTTCATTTACCCAAGACAAAGGCATAGAAAGTCAGGTTTGGTTGGTACATTTAGATGTCAGTAGATGTCTTCAAGTTGACATCAATTTGTAGACGAAGCAAAGACAAAGTCCTTTATTTTTTAAATCTATTCAACAATAGTTTGATGTGGGGGGGATTGAACTCAACCGTAACTCCTGCTGAATTTCTTTCCTGAAAGCCCCAAGGACTTCTTGGTGGATTCTAGTTGCACTTGTGACATTTCAGCTAATTTCAGAGTGAAAAATTATATTAATATGCCACATAGTATTATAAAAATGCAAAGCTTTTTGAAATATTGCCTCAGAAATTGAAACCTGGTTATGGGATTAAAATTGACCCCATAACCAAGGGATAAATTGGTTTTGGGGTTGAACTCCTGGAATTAGCTCACAGTTTTTGCTCATTAAGACTAAAGTCACTTAGCAACACAATAGAAAACAATGTATTTCTTTATGTAACCTGCACTCAGGCATTATAGAAACAAATTTACAGTTTTCTCACACTCTGTAAGAAAACAGTGTTAAAATGCATATAAGAAGATAAATCTCTTTGTTTTTATTGCTTAGTCTTAGTCTCCTTGCCTACTAACATATGTCAAGTAGAGAGCTAATCAGAGAAGCATCCAAGAGGCCAATTGTGTCTCTGAAGAAGCTGCAGAAATACCACAAATCTCACCACAAAAGCCATCATGGCTGCTATGTGGTCAAAGCATACTGACAGAAGCTGTAATAAACTGTTTATTTGCCCCTTTTAGGATTTTTATTTCACTAAAGCCGCCACATGTACGGTACTGCACAAGGTTCAAAACATAAGCATGTTGCTTTTCTTCCTGGTTTCTTGACATGGAGATAGGATGTGGTTAAGTTGTGTGTGATGAATTCTGCTCCATGTAGCTCTACAAAGAATACAAGATTTCAGTCCAAGACTTTGGACTTCAGGGTCCAGTTTGTTGCTCAGACCAAATGGTCGATTTGTCTCTGACCTGGGAGATGTATATGCTGTATATGAGCTGAGCGCTTCTTTCTGATTGAAAGTAAAAGAGAAGAAAAAAAAAAAAAGCACAATTTGCTAATCGCTAATTGTTGTGGCGCTATGATTTTCCTAAAACAAGATTTTAAGAAACAAATTTTTCGCATTCAATTTGTAAAACAATAAGAATTCATGTTGCATTTGACTGGAAACTCACCAGAACTCACCAGGAATCACCTCCTCATTTGAAAGCCCGGTGTAAAACCTATGAACAGAAGGAATCTATGCAAACACAGAATTGAAGATTATTTTTTGCTTGAATCTGGGTCAGAAAAGCTGCCCTACATACAGCTGTTACAACTAGATTACACCAGCAGATGAGTAAAGTTTCCAACAACTCAACCATATAAAAGTAAAAGTAAACACATGACCTCATCTGTCATATCGCCTAGCGAATATCGTCCTTCTGGTGCGGCAAGATGTGCTGCCAACTGAGGTACCTTGTAATAAATTAGACCAAAGTTTTACACATGGGATGTCAGCATCAAAAATTTAACATTTGTTCAATGTTTAATGTTATGAGTGAGGGATGTTTATAGAAAAGAACACTGCAGGGACCTGCTGATTAATAATCTTCTCATACTCTGTCTGCTGTAGCTCTTCATACCTCCAAATCTCCTCCAAGCCTATGAGCATATATTCTGCTCAAAATGAAGGTCATGTAATCATCTTTGAGATGTAATTATACTGTGGCTTTTTCTTTGTGCACAATGTGTAGATGGATTGTTGTCACATTTGTTTTTTATTTTTTTACAAAGTTGTTTGTAAATCTTTCTAGCTGAGTATTTTCTTTAAAACCTATTTGTGTGTGCTGAAGTGGTATTTTCTTTATTTTGCAATGCTGTCCTTCAGCTCATCCAAAGCTTTCAAGGACAAAGAGACCCTATTAACCTCTGCTCTGCGTTTGGGTGGGTGGGTGTTTCTTGGAGGAAAGACAGCTGCGTTTTCTGCTCGTTACAGGTGGATGGAAATGGAAGCGAGATAAAGCCCTGCACAAACACCAGAGAGAAACCCTGAGTTTCAAGGCTGCAGCTGCAGCAAGGAATCCGTCTCATTGATATGGAAGCACTGCCTCCTACATGCTAAACGTGTTGATGCATTTTTACCACCAGGTTATTCAAGTCGGTCTAGATTTAGGACGATTTCTGCGCTAGCATTGTTGTTCTGAGATGGCCTCATTAATTTGAAGGTGAAATATCAATATCAATCCAGAAGGTACATATTTGAGCATTTAATTCATGTTCTGACAAAAAAAAAAAAAAAAGAATTCAAAAGTATACCGAAGGTGATTTAAAACTTAAAAAACAGAATTCATGCATAAAAAGGTGCATAACACTATGAAACGAAAAGTGTTCTTGCACAATTCCAAATACTTCTTCAAATTGAGATAAATTAAACTTTCTAAATTTTAAGAAAATTAAAAACTGGTCACATTCACAGATGTAAATAAACAAAACTGAGCCTGCCCAGCTCGTCTGAGTTCAGCACAGTTCTGACTGCTACGGGTTTCAAACAGTACTGTAGCTAAACAGCTCCCCCTAGTGTTCATACAATGACCTACATCAAAGCATTTTTCATTTGTTAAAGAGAGAGAGTTTGAAAGTATTCAAAACTGACTAATTTCTTCATACCATAGATCCAACAAGATATTAGAAACATTTTTCAAAGATTTTGGTCCATGACAACATCACAGCAGCAATAGATTTGTGCATCTATAATTCGCAACTCCTGTTCAATCAAATCCCAACATGCTTTGCTGGATTGACAGAATACCTTACAACGTTGTTATGACTGCATATATGAGTCTCCTTCAATATTCTTTCTTAATTTACTCAAATTTATTTTTGCTAGCTGCCTAAAGTGAAAGAAACTGGAACTGGAAACTGGATTATTTATTTGGTGGCCTAGTTTCACCTCAAATTCTAACTTTACTCCCCAACTTGAAACTTTGGATCTAACAATGTGTGGAAATGAATCCAGTACAGCAGGAAGAGCAGTCCAAACACCAGTGGCCTCAAGCAACATCACCCGCCGAGTCTAATTTTCACGTAAAAGTAAGAAACTAACTGCAAGACCGAGATGTTATATGTTTTTGCTATACAGAGTGTTAAAGAAGAAAAGGCCAAAAGAAGAAGGCAAAGAATGAACCTACAAGGGCTTAATTGTTTTTTTGTTTGTTTGTTTTGTTTTAACATGTTCCATCCGACAGTGCAGGGTTGTCTGAACGCTAAGGAGCAGCCCGACCAATTCATTTTCACAAGTAGAGCAATACGGAGCATTTCGCTATAATATTTCATCTCCTGTATCTATAAAAAGCTTTACTAGAAATTGATTCGGGTTTACTTCAAATGCAGCGGACACTGAGACAGAATAGAATGGGAAGAAGAGAGAAAAGACAGGAAGAGAGGTCGGACAAAAGTTAAAAGATAAGAATCGAGGAAAGAAAGAAAGATAAAGAAAAAACAAGAAACCACCCAATAAGCCTACGCCTGCTTCTACACCTGCAGAAAGAGAGAAAAAATACAGAACTGAGAAAACACAGCAGTAAACAGTGGTAACCCACAGATGGTGGAAAATTTTGCCTTCAACTTTGAGCTGTCTTAATTTAAGAAGCAGTTGAAGATTCCTCTGTTCCAACTAGCTTTACCTAACGCTCTTATATGTATTTTGTTTTTATATTTTCTTGTATGTTTTTATCTCCTGTGTTTTTGCTTGTTTTTAATTGAAAAGCACTTTGTTTTTGACCTGTGGAAGGTGCTATATAAGTAAAGTTGACTCAAAGGCTTAAGTCTTCTGTTTGGTTTGATAACTCCTTTTTTTGGCAAAAAGAGTTGTAAAGCAATATATTTAAAACTACTGAATCAAAATCATTACAATATTTAAAAATAAGGACAGTTTGGTTTGTCTTTAAAGAATTCCTAAGCCTTAAAGCGAACATTTTAATGCAAGTTGTGGTCTTCAAAAGAGATGGTAGTGAGTTCAAAAGCTTACAAATCTTAACAGAGAAGGCCTTTTGTCCAAAGGTTGTCCTGAAAAATGTCATTATTTATGTCATTATATATTGGGTGCATCTAGTGGCTATTGCTGTTCCTCTCAAATTCAATCAATTGCTCAGGTGCTACATGACGACGCGTTCATGAAACAGTTTAAGAAAAATAATAATAAGCCTGTCAAAGTTCATCAGATTAAATTTCTTAATTTGGCTTTTTATCCTTAAATTTTACAGCAGAAAGAGCTAACGTGATTGATTACAAATGAAGAGGTTCAAGATGCTGGCAAAGTCAGAGGTACGAGGTAAAATGAAAAGAAAAGAAAAACTTACAAATGACAGGAAGGGATTCTGGGAAAAGACAGAACCATGGAGTACAAGAAGTAACAAGAGACCCATGAAACCCAAGGTAACGTAATGGGAATAAACAAGAGGATCCAGCAAAGAAAGAACAAGAATGAGGAGCTTATATACTGAAGACTTTGATTACTTAGGTGGCTTATTGGGAACCAGGTGCAGCTGTGAAAAGAGACCAAATGTCTCATGTTTACATGATGGGGATGTAAACAATAACCAAGTGGATGAAGCCTAAACACTAATCCAAAGGAAACTAAAGTCAAATGCAAAAAGCACAAAATTGTAAGATTAAGCAAAAAAAAACTAAATACAAAAGGATTAACTCATGAGCAAGATTTAAGATGATATGAATAAACAAGGTAACCAACACAGAACACAAAGAGCAAAAATGTATGTGATTCACTTCTATCACTGCAGTTAGATTATATCTGGCTTGTACATTTATGTCAAAATTAGAAGAATTACAGTATTTTAAAATTATTCACTCGATATATTTTGGGCCCTCAAAATGTCTTTAACAATTCAAATCAGCTGATTTTAGAGTAAACACACATCCAAATCAATTAGATTGTCATCAAAATGTTCATTTATTTCAGCAGTTCAGTTCAAAAAGTGAATCTATTTTATTATGAGATTAATTTAAACACAGGCTCCTGTATTTAGCCTATAATAATTATAGACCTCATGCCAATCTATTTTTTGTTTGCATTTTCATTCTATGTATCCCATCATCATCAGACTTATGGTAAACCAGCAGAAATAAATATAACAATCTCTATGTGACACATCTACAATTAAGCACAAAATTCTAATTCAAAAATACTTTATTTAAATGTTGTTGTTGTAACTCATATTAATTCAAATTCTTCAAAGAGTTATTGTAGGCAGAGATGGCTGTTGGCAGGAAAAATGTCTTGTAGCTGTCAGTATTACAGCAAATTTGAAAAAGCCTCTGACTGAAGACATAGTCTCATGAAGATGAAGGTCAGGGTTGTCTATAATTCTCTTGATTTCATTAAAAAAATTCTGCTTTTCACTGTCTTTTAGTGGTTCTGCAGAACAGAACCATCCGTCTTTATCACGTTGTTGAGCCTTTTTAAATCCCTTATTCTGATGGCAGAATAATGCTCTCCACTGCAGATGTATTGAATGTATGCAGCATCTTGCACCAAACCTTTAGAAGTACCCATTCTCATTAATTCCCAAATAAGAATCCCAAAATTCATTTTTGGGTTCAGTTTTGGCGCGTCAATCCAAAATTATTGGTGGTCACCCACATCTGGATACCTCTTTCAAAACAGGCGCCCCTGGTTTAAACTCCTGCTGCTTGACCGACTCCGAATCGCAACAGAAATATTTCTTAAAGTCGTTTGATACGAGCCTTCTGATTGGTCTATTAAAACCGACTGTTTGAAACACAGAATGTGATTGGTTAAGATGACGTTGTGTTTTATTTTTTTTCCATTCGATTGTTTCCCGTGTGAGTTAATGGCTCCTCCTGCAACGGAGAGAGACGGAGCTGGCACAGAGCAGTGAAACGGGGGTTAGCTGAAATACCACGGAGCTGGGTGAAAAAACAGCAATTACACCCCAAAAACAGGGAGGTTTAGGTCGCTATTGGAGGGGATATTTGGGGGAAAGGTTGTCTGGGTGGCTGTTCCAGTCGAGGGGCAACATTTTATCAGTGGGCAGTCGAGGATAGCGGCGTATTTTTCGACAACCAACTCCCCAGATGAACTCCCTCAGAGCCACCAACAGGAGACCCAGGCGAGTATCGAGGCCGCGCCCGGTGCAACCCGAACGAATCAACGGGGATAGAGGTAAGCTAGGCCACGGCCAGCTAATGGTTTTAAACAAAGGTTTGTTTGGCGAAACCATTCTTTTATGTAACCCTCTTTGTCACTACCGAGCTACCTAGCAGGCCTGGAGGCTGCGGGGTTTTTTTCTTTAGGAAAACCCGAGGCTTCTCGCTCTGTGGCTCAGGCCAGGCCGCGCTTTGTTTGGCTTGAGTGATCGGGGCTATAGCTAGCTCACCAGGTTAGGAGGAGGAGGTTGTGGGGGTTGTCTTCGCTTAATGCGTATGTAGCTAGGCGGACATCATAAATGGCTCTTATATTCCCCAGCTTGAAGCTTAAGGGGCGGCCTAACTCTCCGTAATCACAAGCTTCGTGCCCGGTCGGCTGCTGCATTCTCAGCTGTCACAGCAATTTGTGCGAGTGCAAACCTTTAGGACTGCCATTTTTGGGGTGTAACGTTAACAAAAACATTAGCCGCTGCTCCAGGGGCAATGCTAGCTGGTTGCTCTTGCCTCGAGAGGACACGCACATCAGCTGTGACAGAGGATACTGGGTGATTTGGGCTAATTACCCGAGGTCAGCCGAATAGCCTCAGATTTGTTAGTTTGAAGCTCGTTTTGTTATCGGATTGTCGGTCTATGCTAGTCGCTGCTTGATTTGTTTACACCGCGGATTTGCCAGCTACGCAGTTCAGTTTTTAGCTGTTAGCAGTCGACATCGACTGCTGTCCCTGATTTGACAGCACCACAAAAGACCAGTGTAGTTGCGGCTGGGACAACGACGAATGCATACAGATCGGGATCTTTTCAGGGTAACTACACATGAAAAAAGGTAGTTTATCTGCAGAAAGCGCATCTCCTATTATCAATCACCAACCTTTGTCTGCTTTAACACCTAATGTGGGTCATAAAATAACTATTAGACGATCATATGTGGAGGCTAAATATTAAACAGATAGTGTGTTTTATTAGCTGATATTCTTTTTTATATAAAGCTTCAATATAGATTGAATCTTGAGAAAGAGCCAGAATTATAAAACACATTGCCATAAAATGTTCAGCACACCATCTGTGGTGGTCTCCTTTTTTGTACTCATAATAAATGTCAGTTAATTTACTTTTTTTATTGTCCTTTTATTCACCACTATTGATGGCAACATAAAATATGCGTAAATTATTTTCCTGAAGCATTTTACATTTAAAGCCTGAAATTGAATAAAATAATAATAACACTTTTATGGAGTAAAGACCTTGCTCAAGTTAGCAAGCATGTATTTATGTATCATATCAGACTTTTTTCAGAATATAGCTGCATAAAAACATTAGCTAACTGAACACAGTTTTGTTGGACCAAATGTTAATAAAAAAAAAAATAAATTATTATGTCCAATATTGTTGGCACCGGTCTAATGTATTTTCAATATTTAGCATGACACTAGAAATATAATACATCAATGCACAACCTCTGACAGTAACTTTCCTAGTTATATTTAAGCTTATATGAGATGCTTTTAATTGTATTTCTATAAGTGAGTGTATTGATAAAATGTTCTAAATAGTTTTATATAATTGACATCTAAAAAAGCAAGAAAAGATCTTTCAGAGACTTGAGACTTTCTAATGTATAAAATTAAGATGGTTACAGTATTTTGAAATCTGGGTTATTTTGTCCCTTAATTTCAATCAAAATATTTGAAAACTAGATAGTTAAAACTAAAGTATTCACCACAAAAATTGGCAAAATTACTAAAAGACAGAGGTTTTTTTTAAAATATATTGCCATATTTTGTGTTTGACATTGTGACGAATTGAATGAAATATAATTTTCCTTGTAAGGAAATAATCCAAAGGCAATTACACAAGAGTGATCAAAGAACAAATTTTTAAAAATACAGGAAAACATGAAGGAAATATTCTAGGGAATCATTCTACGCTGTCATCTATACTCAATTTGAATGTTTTGAATAAGGGATTTACAAGATTATTTGAATTTATGCTTCAAAGCACAACCTTTTATCTGATTGTTTTATATTAAAAAAATATGCATTAAAAGTACATTGTATCAGTTGACTTTGGGTGCATTCACTCCAGGCTTGTTTGGTCCGATTTAGTCAAATTCTAGTTTGTTTATCTAGAAAGTCCCGTTTGTTGGAGAGGTGTGAATAAATAATCAAACTTTGATGCAAACTCTGGTTCACCTAAAAACCTAGATCTAGGTTTGTTTAAAATGATTCTGGTGTGATTTGAATAGGTATGTGGATACCAGCTTGCTTTAACAGAAAAAAAACAAGCTGTAGTGCATAGCATTCTGGGTAAATACAACCTAAACAAACGCGTGAGTTTATCGCTAGTGAGAGAAATGGCTCAGGCTCTTAAGCCAAAGAAAAAAACAAAAATCCTACAACCACTAAAATCTGACACTATGCCATTTGTTTACATTTTGTGAAGAAGGATGTTGCACTAGTGTCCTTCTTCCATATATATAACTGTATGCTTCAGGTTAGAGATGCATCAAACCTTTGTGTCGTTTTCTTCAGTGGTTGTTGGTGCAGCGTCACCACAGGCAAGGGGTTGGAAAAGGTTTTTCAAACGCTTTGGTGTTTGACACAGTGCAGTGTGAAAGCAAACCGTCCCAGCTGAAAATGTAAAAAAGGTTGCAATTTCAGTTCCCAATCTAACTGAGTCTACCAGACTACAAGGTGTGAAAACACTGAAAATGGTGGAAGTTGTATAAGGCATAGAGGGGGAAATCTGACACTTTTAAGTACTGAGATGTCTATCCAGTTGATTGTTGCATCTCTGCTCAACACCCACAATGCTTTTCTGTTTAGATGAGGAGGCTCCTGCAGCCGCTGCAGCAGAAATGGCTATCGAGGAATCCGGCCCCGGCGCTCAGAACAGTCCCTACCAGCTTCGACGCAAGACCCTGCTTCCTAAGAGAACCACCGCTGCCTCTGCCACCGCCTCTGCCACCGCCTCTGCCTGCCCCAGCAAGGGCCCGATGGAGGTGAGCGTGAAAGCTGTTGCGCTTGTGCTTTGCTGCGGATTGCATTTTTGCTGCATGAAGAATGGAGAGACACTGACTTATTGTCATATTCACTTTTGAATCCCTCTGAGCTTTAAATCTCTGCTGCATTTCCAGGGAGCTTCAACTTCGTCAACAGATGCCTTCGGTCATCGAGCCAAGCGGGCACGAGTGTCCGGTAAGACCCACGACCTTCCAGGTGTGTTTAAGCTCTTCAGCATGATGGGCAGCGTTTACTAGTTTGATTTAGTTTTTCTTTCTTTTTCTTTTTGCTGAGTTCCACTCTTGCGCTGTTTCATTACAGTCCATCCGTACTGTAATGTTGACCTTTTCTTCAGACTTACACTGCCCTTTTTTTGTGTATTTGTATATTTTTAGCAGCCCCAGCAGAGCAGTATCTGCAGCAGAAGCTTCCAGATGAGGTGGTTTTGAAGATTTTCTCCTACTTGCTGGAGCAGGACCTTTGCCAGGCGGCCTGCGTGTGCAAGAGATTCAGCCAGCTAGCAAACGACCCCATCCTATGGTAAGATGATTTGTTCTTACTTTATATCCTAATTTATATGCAAAATAAACCTATAAGATTCTATACAATTCCTTTCCCTATTTCAAGGAAACGGCTATACATGGAGGTTTTTGAATACACGCGTCCCATGATGCATCCTGAGCCCGGCCGGTTTTACCAGGTCAGCCCTGAGGAGCATGAGCATCCCAACCCTTGGAAAGAGAGCTTTCAGCAGCTGGTGAGTACAACTTTATTTAATTTATAAATTTATCTTTATCTAATGCTTCATTCAGTTTGCACACCCCAGCAACGAGATGCTGTTGTTCAGACTTCTTATAATCCGTTTGTTTTTTGTTAAAACATATTTTGTATAAGCTTCTGTAAGGCCTTTTATTATTTAAACTGTTTCAACAACCTTGCTGGGCTTTTATCAGTAATATTTGGTCATGTTGACTAAAAATACTCTAAAAATAATCTCAACTATTCATACTGAATAGATTTGTAATTAGTGTTTCAACTTCCTTTCTTTTGTCAGTGGTTTTAGTTTATAACGTCTGGGTCAGGCGTTGGACAGAATGAGATTCTCCCTGAATGAAACCGTTCAGCTAAAACGTTTTTACTCTATTACTACAAGTTTTACATATATTTCAAATGTAAATCTTACTTGCTTTAATTAAAACTGAAAAGCACTAATTAATTGATCTAATTATTTGAAAGTGCTATGCCCTGTAATGTTTAATTTTCCATACTCAAAAATATAGAATAAATGCTGGCAATGTTTAGCTTTGGTTTTCAACTGCTTATTGCCACAGTGTAACACGTTTGCCATCTTGCTCTTTATAGCTGTTTGCGGGGTACTTAGTTGGGCTATCTGCTCCGGTAGCCAGCTTGCAAATTGGCCGTACCTCTTGAGGCTCGTTTATTGTAATTTAAAGGCAGCGTTATTTTAATAAAAGTTGTTTGGTGCTTCTCTTGTTTCAAGGAATACATTAAACAGCTAAATTGGTGTTTCATAAAAACAAATGAAAAGTAGTAACACTGGAAGGAGCAGTGCTGCGCTACTCTTTACTTCATATAGATAAAAAAAAAAAAAAACAGGTTGCTCTGGTTTTCTCTGGCATCTCATCAATATGACTTTAAACTGGAGGAGCGATATGACTGCAGATGTAAACGGTGTTGTAGGTTCATAACTAGTCAGGATATCTAGTTTTGAAGAATCTACTGCTGAGTACCCTGCTATCTTTGTGAAAATTATTACCTCTCATTATACAGTCTGGGTTTGAAGCGTTTGTATATCAGCATTGGTGATGTTTTCAATCTTATCACCTTTTAACAAGCAGCTATCTGCAGAAACTGATATCCAACCTGCATTCACCAGTTTTGATATTTTTGCGTTGTGTTTTTGTGTTGCAGTACAAAGGTGCACATGTAAAGCCCGGCTTTGCTGAACATTTTTACAGTAACCCCGGCCGATACAAAGGTAGAGAGAATATGCTGGTAAGTCCAAACCCTGAGCTGGAAGACAAAACGGTTGATTACCGTCGATGTGAACGGCATCACTTCTCTAAATTATTGAAGGATGTTCTTGATTTGCCTGAAAGTGTTTGTGTCTCTCCTCTCGCAGTATTATGACACCATTGAGGACGCTCTCGGAGGTGTTCAAGAAGCCCATTTTGATGGTCTCATCTTTGTTCATTCTGGCATCTATACCGATGAGTGGATTTATATAGAGTCTCCCATCACCATGATTGGTGCAGGTATTGGCCATCGTAAAAAGATGCTGAAGAATTGATCATTCTTCTATAGGCATTCTATATGCTTACTAGCCTCTCTGTTTAATGGATGGTCTCCGCTTTCCTCTCAGCACCTGGTAAAGTAGCAGACAAAGTCGTCATAGAGAATACTAGAGATTCAACGTTTGTCTTCATGGAGGGTTCAGAGGATGCATATGTGGGGTACATGACCATTAAGGTAAACAAATACCCTCTTGTCATATCTTTCTTAATGTTGTCATAATAAATACAAATATTTTTAGTACTAATTCATAATAAGGTATACAATTATTAGTTTAGAACATGGTGTTTTCTAACTAAAAGAAAATGTATAGTTAATCTACAAAAATTACAGATTTGGATGTTTTCAGGTTTCTGATATTACTAAAAAATCCAGTTTTGTTTTGTTTTTTTCTCACATCAGAAAAAGCTTCCATTGAGCTCCTTGCATGAATTTTGAAATGTTGAAAGTCTTTTGGAAAGTTTTGCATAAATAACAGTGTGTGTATTCTCTCCAGTATTCACACAGAGACTGCTGTTTTGGTAACGCTAGCTATGCTAATTGCTAATATAAGATGTTAAGCTAGTTTTAATCCAGGTTCTCGCTGCTCAATTACCTTCCGTCTCAGACAAAATCTTTTTTTCATGAAGGAATTGTAAGAAAATTTTTGTGTGAATTCTAGATTTGTGGTCGTTCAGTGTGAGTGTTACATCAAGTAGTGTGACATTTTCTGGGAGGATCTTACAGGGTGTCTGCTGCAACATTCAGCTGATGATTGTCTTCTTTTAAAAAGCTGTGGCTGCATCCACATCTTTCTCCTTTTGCACTTCATTTTCTCACCCTTTATGGGGTTCGACTCCAGTAATAAACAAGTCAAGCATATGACATAAGTTATATCTAAGGTTTTATTGATATCAAGTTTGCAGTATGACATGTACAAGTTCTGTATGAATTTTTTTTTTTTTAATCTGTGTTCAGGGTCTAAGATGTCAATCTAACAATTATTTTGAAATGTATGAAAACCATGTTTAAGAGAAACTATTCTCTCACCACACTGTAGCATCTGCACTAAAATAAATGACAGAGAGTGTAGGATAATATACAGTGCTGTGAAAAAGTAGTTTTTGGGGGGTTTTTTAGCCATTAGGTGTTATATTTAAGTCACTTAATATATCTGCAGGTTGCATAATAATCAGGAATGGGTTTGGGTTTGAGAAACTTAGCTCACAACGCAAGACCGCAGCTTCCTACTTTATAGAATGTAAACAAAAATGGAGTGGCGTTGGAGGATTTCTCTTTTGTTTTGATAAAAGGCCATGAGCCATTTCTCCCTCTAGTGCTACGCTCGCATGTTTGAGTCGTATTTACCCAGAATGCCCTTGCATCCACATATGCATTTGAAACGCACTGCGGATCGAAGCCTAGGTTTTTAAGCGTACCAGAGTTCGCTTTTTTTTTTTTGGTCCGCGTCAGAGTTCAATTGCACATTCATACCTTCGCAAACGAACCAGATTTCTAGACAAATGAACTAGAGTTCAATTAAAACGGGTCCGCTAAAATCTTATCAGATAAAAGGAAATCAAAAAACCAACCCTGAAGTTTAGTAATTGGTCCATTTTCAGTGTTATGACATATGAACACAGTAGTTATAAATCTAAAATCCTATTCTGTTAATACAGTGGAATAACTTGGGATTCCACTGATTCCACACTGATTTTAATGAGATCTGCAATGATTGAAGTATCTATAAAAACTGACTCAAAGACTTGGAAGCAGTTTCTATACATAAGATATTAAAAATGACTAGAGAGGGGGAGTTAGATTGGCCTTGGCACTCTCTGACTGAAAAACAAAACCTATAAGGTCCAAGAGTCATTTAGTATTATAATAATGTACCTTTGTGAATATGTTGTTTGCTTTGGGTTTTATTTTTCTCTGATTTCCCCAAGGCGAAAGAATAGCCGTATGTGCTCTCTATTAAGCAAGGTTAACCAAATGGTGCGAACTATAATCATCCCATTTCCTCATTATAGAATAACTCTGAGCTGTTAGCGGCTCCAACACTTGGAGTGCCGTGTGGATGTGGTGGGCAGACAGAAGTGCTGCCTGCACTCTTGTCCTCTGTCTGACCTCAGCTTCTGTTCCCTCTTCAGTTTAATCCAGATGATAAATCGGCGCAGCATCACAACGCCCACCACTGTCTGGAGATCACAGTCAACTGCAGCCCCAACATCGACCACTGCATCATCCGCTCCACGTGTACAGGTAACCACACACACACCAACGCCTCCTGTTCCAGTCAGGGGACGCTTCATCACATTTCCTTATAATCTGATCAACCCACACTTTGCAGCAGTAGTGTGTACTGAAAGGATTTTAGTTTGTGATAAGTAGAAATGATCCCTATATTTGGTATAATAAACTGATATTTAATAATGGACATTTCAGACTTGCCTACTTTATTTTAGCATGTAATAAAAATGAGAAAGTAAATTGCAAACATTTGTTTGTTTGGTCACTTTTCTGAACTGGTGTTTGATCAAGTTATTTTATCTTTCAAATGGTATTTTTTTACTTGGTTTTCAGTTTGGATTATAGTCTGGATTGGAGAACTTTCCTGGTTTAGTATTCGTACACTTTAACTCTTTTGGACATGCGTTTGAAATCTCCTGGGTATTTTTGCTTATTTTAAGTGTACGCAGTTCTTTAAATGTCCTGTGAGTAAATATACATTTGCCCAATTCTCCATAACAACTGGAACTTTCAATATCTAGCAAGTTATTTTTGCAATTTATCATCCATTAACAGAGTGCCCTTCAGATTAATTTCCATAATAACCCGGTATTGGCTGGAAAGCGAATATCCAGATGGCATTTTGGAATTTTTCAGATGGCGCAAACTGTGAAGCAAACTCTTTTTGCGTTTTAATGTAGAAATCTCTCTGTGGATTAAAAAAGTGAAATCACCCTGCAGAGAAATGGACCCAATAACTCACAAAACTTTAATGAAAGAATTACATGCCAATACCCATTACTGCATCAGAGCTCATGATGGAAACCTTTTTCTTATTCTGCTGGTTGATGGGTTTAAAGATCAAAAATGGTGAGAAGTTTTAGATTTGATGCGTTTATTTATCACAAAGGGAAATTTAATGTCGTCTTAACTCAGATCATCCAAGTACGTTCAGAGTCGTGGAAGGTGATGCTGTTAGTAATCAGTTTTACAATGAATTTGAAGAGGCCTCTTTATGTTTTCTATCTTTAATGATTCACAAACTTCATAAAAATATGTTTATTGTTGAGCAGGGAAAAAATTCAATAAACAAATTTTTGCATTTTTAACGAAATGATTTTTGTGGCCAATTTAAATTTGCCAGTTTTGGTCTACGGGGCAAAAAGTTTTGACAGTACTGTTCTAGTCTATACAGACACCTTTCAAATACCCTCTAGATCTGTGTTTTCCATGAATATATTGTTAAAGTTTTAAAATCTGTACATTTATATAGAAAAAGATGCTATTTTTTTTAGGTTTTTGAATATTTTGTGCAGGGATTTGAGGTTTATTATTGGCCGACACGATATGTGAAAAAGGTTGAAATGTTTTTTTGTTTTTTTTAAACACAGACATAAATGGACTAAATTGCAAATTCATTTGATAACTGTGCACTAGTACAGCACACTTAAACACACCAATAGCTACACAAGTTTGGTCAAAGATGTAAAAACATCTTTAATTTGTTCAGTCAGTACAATTAGGAGTGAAACAGAAAATGTAGCATTAATAATAAAGAAACTGAAAAAATCAAAAGGTCGTCTACCTTTTGTAAAATAATCTGCAATAAACTCTTTCAAATGATTCAGAAAGTGCAATTTGGAATTATAAATAAAGTATGATGCAGCTGAAAACACAAAGCATAGAATTAGACTGAATAGATCTACCACATTGTTACAGAAACCCAATCTAGGTTCTATTTTTTTATACCGATACAGATATTAGTATCGTATCGGTGCATCTCTAGTTTTGTAAGACCTTTATTTCCGTCTTTGTGTCCAGTGGGTTCAGCCGTGTGTGTGAGCGGACAGGGCGCCTGTCCAACCATCAAACACTGCAACATCAGCGACTGTGAGAATGTGGGTCTGTACATCACAGACCACGCACAGGTAAAATCAAACGGCACATTTTATCCAGCGACATGCAGCACAGAGTCTCGCCGACCGAAAGCTTTTTGTCTTTGCAGGGCATTTATGAGGACAATGAAATCAGCAACAACGCGCTGGCAGGAATTTGGGTGAAGAACCACGGGAACCCCATCATTAGGCGTAACCATATTCATCACGGACGAGATGTAGGAGTGTTCACGTTCGATCACGGCATGGTGAATGCAGCTACGACACGTTTTACTTCTTACCCCGAGCAACTCCTCCACACAGCCTCACCTGTGTTTCTTCCCCCATTTGTTTCAGGGTTACTTTGAGAACTGTAACATTCATAGAAATCGCATAGCTGGCTTTGAGGTGAAGGCGTACGCCAACCCCACAGTGGTCCGCTGCGAGATCCACCACGGCCAAACGGGGGGCATCTACGTCCATGAAAAGGGGCGGGGCCAATTTATAGAAAACAAAATCTATGCCAATAACTTTGCTGGTGTTTGGATCACGTCCAACAGCGACCCGACGATACGGTAAGAACACAGACGTCCCAGAAGCAGAGTTGGTACTGGTGCTTGAAATCCTTGAAAATCCTTTAAGTTCAGTTAGGTGTTTCCAGGGTTTTGGAAAGTGCTTGATTTCTGTATAAAGTCCTTGAAAGTGCTTAATATTCAAACATCACAGTTTTCTAATAAAGTGATCATGAGATTAAATTTGGAAAACATTTTTTACAGTTCAAACTAGATATTTTCCTAAACCAAATTAAAAAAAAAACTAATTTTTTTTTCTCACTTCTCTTGCTTTAGTTGAAATTCCTTGAGTTATTTATAAACACTAAATGTCAGAAAACCTTGCAATAGCATCTTTTAGAGATGTTTTTATTACTTTTTTTGTATATTGCGTTTTAGCATTTAATTAATTCAGGAAGGTGGTCTTAACATGACATGTTTGGATTGTTTCAGTGTCATAAATATTTATTATTCTTAACGGCTCAGCGACTTATTAAAATAAAGGTTGGCTTATATTTTACACCTTAAACAACTTTATTGAAATTGTCGTTAAATTAGTGTTTCGTTCTTGGACCAATCAGGTGGATAGGGTGTGTGAGAGAAACACATTTCAGAAGATACATTTTTGTTATTTTTAGTGGAATACTATCACAAGTCACTATTAACAACAGTAATAAATATAATTTAGAATTGAAGCTTTTTTTTTTAGTTCATTTGTGCTGTTTTCATCTCTTTGGTGCTGGAAAAGTTTGAAAACTGACCTTGAAAAAGTGTACAAACTCTGTTTTGGGTTTGTCTCTTTGTGTTTCACCTTTTTCCTTCCTCTTGTTTTCAGTGGAAATGCTATATTCAACGGTAACCAAGGCGGGGTGTACATATTTGGAGACGGCCGTGGGCTAATAGAAAGTAATGACATCTACGGTAACGCCTTGGCTGGGATCCAGATCCGAACAAACAGCTGTCCCATTGTAAGGCACAACAAAATCCACGATGGGCAGCATGGAGGAATCTACGTGGTAAATACACTCCTTAAGTCTTTGTCCAAATCTATTCTAGCAGGGGGAGAAATGTGATCCTATGTTGAGCGGTCGTGTGTTTTATTTCAGCATGAGAAAGGCCAGGGAGTGATTGAGGAGAACGAGGTTTACAGCAACACGTTGGCTGGAGTTTGGGTGACCACAGGGAGCACTCCTGTCCTCCGTAAGAACCGCATCCACAGCGGCAAACAGGTACACAAAAGACATTTATTTCTTACTTTCGATTTATTTACTTATCTATTAGTGCATGTCAGGCTTTTCCTGTCTTTCAGAGAAAACAAATAATGAGGTTTTAGCAAATATACACATTTTCTTTCAGTAGCCACAGTGGCTGGTTTAAGAAAATTTAATTTCTATCAATAACTTAACAAAACGTCATTTTCTTCTTAAAAAGACTCGAGGATTTAGGCCTGTCACAATTAATCAATTAATCGCATACAAATTAAAGAGCTCATTCATTTCTTATTATTTTTCTAATTTCTCTCTCCTCCTACCAGTTTTGTTTTCAGAGACTTCATAATTAATTTTATTTGTTGTCTGTTTATGTTTAGTATTTTGTATAGTTAAAATGTCTTCCATTTCCATTGTTAAATGTTCATTAGAGTTTGTTTTTTTTAAATCTTTGAAAATATGTTTTTGCATTATTATGACATGATATTACTTCGAAACTGTCTCAAAGCAATATTATCATTTATAGCGATAACTTCTGGGACAATTTATCGTCTAGCGAAAATTTGTTATTGTGACAAGCCTGTGTGTGATATTTGTCTTTGATTCAAAAACCTTATTTTTATTGAAAAAATACTGTACTATAAAAATAAAATAAAATCAAAAACATTAACAGTAAACTGGAAGTTTCCTTAAATATTCAGATGGATGAATGAGCTGCCAGTTCATTCCCACATATTTCTGTTTTCATACCCATTTGGTCCATAAGTTTATTTTTCCTAGTGTATTTTTTCTGAATTACAGAAGTCAGTAAACATAAAAATGCTAAAGTGTGGTGTAAATGTTAACCAAATATTCTCTGATAATAATTTTTGGTTATCTCATTGCTATTTATAATTTTAGTATCACCATTAAAAACTGTTTCTAGCTTTTAGAAATATGTTAAAGGTAAACTGGCCTATTTTTTCTTTTTGCCACTAATTTAATGTTTGGGTTTTTTTTTTTTTTGTCCTTTAGGTTGGCGTGTATTTCTATGACAATGGCCACGGCGTGTTGGAAGACAATGACATCTACAATCACATGTACTCTGGTGTACAGATAAGGTAACAACTCTTAATATTAGTGTATTCAATAAAAAACACTGAATGAGATGAAGATATTTTTCTTTCAGTCCCAAATTTCAAATAGAATCATTTAGGTTCTTCCCAAAACATAATCCTAGTCCGATGCTACAGTAATCCTATAGAAATCAATATATAATTAACACCCAAGTATCTCTGCAGTGCAGTAAAATTAACCTGGGGAATAAATTAGCATTTTCTTATGGGAACTAACCATGTTTTTCTCATTAAAACAATTTTGTCATGTAATTTTAGGATATGGTTCTAGTAAATGATGCTAATTGTGACTATATTGTTGTAATTAGACTAACAACCTAGTATTATGGTCCTAACACTGCATCGTCTAACTCATTAAAGGGATGATTGGAGTAAAAACCAGTTTTTGAGAAATTTTATGTCATTTGTATATTCTCTTTTAGAAAAGAAAACCATAAAAAATTATTAACATCAAATCTGGTTTGAAAACAGTCAGAGATTGTATTTTTAAGTTGTATTAATCAGACCTATTATCAAGGGATTTGTCAGGGTCTCTGAAAGCCATTAATCATAAAGTATCCATACTTTGAAGTTGATAAAACTAGATTATTTCATTGAATCATGTATTGAAACTCGTCTTCCTTTGAAATCAGCAGAAAATAATTGCGCCTGTTTTAATCTGCAGGACGGGAAGCAACCCAAAGATACGACGCAATAAGATCTGGGGAGGGCAGAATGGAGGGATTTTGGTCTACAACTCAGGTTCGTATTTACGTCTCTCACGGCACCAGAGGGACGTCTAACGTGGAGTCAAAGCTTCACCTAACGCTGCTGTTATGTCGCAGGGCTGGGCTTCATAGAGGACAATGAAATCTTTGACAACGCCATGGCGGGAGTGTGGATCAAGACAGACAGCAACCCCACATTGCGGAGGAACAAGATCCATGACGGCAGAGATGGAGGCATCTGCATCTTCAATGGAG
Organism: Gambusia affinis; assembly: GCF_019740435.1. Lineage (NCBI taxonomy): Eukaryota > Metazoa > Chordata > Actinopteri > Cyprinodontiformes > Poeciliidae > Gambusia > Gambusia affinis. The sequence continues at coordinate 14,977,492 of NC_057887.1, forward strand.
GCCGAGGTACAGAAACTCAGCTGTCACAAGATCTAGTGTACTCACCAATCTTCACAAATGTTAATTAAATTAATGGTTTATTAGATTTAAATTAGTTCCATAAACTAATAACGTCAACTAACTCAGACATTTAAAGAAGGCCAACATCCAGCAGAGGGCGCCACTGGCCAGCCGTAAGCCAGTTGATACAGAAACAAACATGGCGGGGTCATACTAGAACAGTGAAACGATTCCAACAGGCTGTGTGGGCTTCAGAACGGGCTTTATGCGGTTCTGTTTTTAAATATAAATACTCAACAAGCAGGGGGTGATGTGGTGGCGTAAAGACTGCGCAACCCACATTTGGAGGCCCTGAGTCCTCGACGCGGCGGTCACTGGTTCGATTCCCAGACCTGGCCGACATTTGCTGCATGTCTTCCCCCCTCTCCTTCCCCCTTTCCTGTCAGCCTACTGTCATATAAGGGACACTAGAGCCCACAAAAAGACCCCCTGGTGGGAAAAATAGATAAATACTCAACAAGCTCCTTAATGACGCTCATTCAGCCGAAGAGGCGCCAACTTCTCGATCAAAAATTACAGATTTACTAACAGAGAAAAATTGTAACATGATTGGAAAAAACCATCTTGCCAATAAGCACGGTTGGTTTTGATGACTGTCGTGAGTTAAACTTCATGGAGCAAAGTTTTATCATTTCTTCAAGAGCAAATGCATCTCTGAATTAAGAGTTTCATATATTACATTTTTCTCATCTTCTGTTTTTATATTCAGTAACCTAAGAGGCTCCTGTTTTGTTATATTTTATAAATATATTTAAGTTAATAATGTGAGAATCACAATTTTCTTTTTATTCAGTCAGTGTTTAACACAGGTGACAAAATGGGTTTTTTTTAAAAATCCAGCATATTCTGAAAAATTTAGCCCATTTGTTATCAAACGACAGTCAGCCCTCTTGATGCTAAAGAACAAAATGCTCAATAAGACCAATCAACTTTAAATTAACTCCTCAACCAGCCCTAGATTTAGTGCAGCTTGCCTTCTGTTTCAATCAAGATGTAATTTATTGAACGTAGATGTTCCCAACATGTTCTGTTGAAGCGTATGAAGAAACATCTTCCCTGCAGGTTTGCTAGAAGAGAACGACATCTTCAGGAACGCGCAGGCCGGCGTGCTCATCAGCACCAACAGCCATCCCACGCTCCGCAAGAACCGCATTTTTGACGGCTTTGCTGCAGGTTGTGCTTCACAGACTCTTCTAGATAAAAAAAAAAAAAAAAATCATTTGGTCTCCTTTTGGCTTACAGTTGACTTGTCATTCACTAAACCAGGTATTGAAATTACTAACCACGCCACGGCAACATTGGAGGGCAACCAGATCTTCAACAACCGCTTCGGGGGGCTTTTTCTGGCCTCAGGAGTTAATGTCACCATGAAAGGTAAGAGGTTTGTTTATATTCATTACAGCTGGGCATGTTGTGGTTGTGCTACACTGCAAAAGCACAAACTTTATCAAATATTTTAAAATTTTCTAGTGGAAATATCTTTGTATTCTTGAAATAAGGCAAAACTAACTTATAAGTAGCTTTTCAGCAAATATAGGAGCTTGTTTAAGTAAATATCGACTTAATATTGATAAAAATATAACAGTTGCAATGGCTGATTATTTCACTTATAGCAAGACATTTTTATTTTGGCAGTCTAGTAATTTTTTATCAATATTAAGGCTTTATTGACTTAAACAAGCTGTTATATTTTGCTAACAGTTGTAGATTTTGTCTTATTTCAAGTGTACAAAGAAACTCAACCAAAACTACGTTATTTTATGTTTTTACAGTTTATATCTGCTTACTAACTATTAAATGTTCCCGGTCAGACAATAAAATTCAGAATAATCAGGACGCCATTGAGAAGGCGGTGAGCAGAGGACAGTGTCTCTACAAGATCTCCAGCTACACCAGTTACCCCATGCACGACTTCTATAGGTAAAAAAATTTAAATAGATCTGATTTATAATTTTTATTGCAGTTTGAAGTTTTTATTTAAATGATTTATTTGGTTTTCTAGGTGTCACACCTGTAATACAACAGATAGGAATGCCATCTGTGTTAACTGCATCAAAAAGTGTCACCAAGGACACGACGTAGAGTTTATACGACACGATCGGTGAGCTACTTTCGTTCTTTACTTTTGCATTTTGCCAGTTAAATTTATGTTTGTTCTCATGTTTCCTTCATTTTGTTTCTAAAGCTCTTTAGAAAAAATGCCTCCAGACTTTGACAAAATCTTGCATTTGACGTTTCTTTAAAGGACAGACATCTTGATTTAAAACTTTTATTAAAAACGTGATTAAACTATAAGTTTCATGGTTTTATCGAGCACATTAGGTCACCTATAGATGTTAATTTTATTGATTCACGCTCTCCTCCAGGTTTTTCTGTGACTGCGGCGCGGGAACGTTGTCCAACCCATGTACGCTGGCCGGAGAGCCCACACATGACACGGACACTCTGTATGACTCGGCGCCGCCCATCGAGTCCAACACGCTACAACATAACTGAAGGCTGCGGCTCGAGTTAATGCCCTCAGATAAGCAAACAAACACATTGCATTACACACAGCTACACACACGCACACACACACACACACACACTCTCACATACACCCAGTTCTAAACGTGCATCCGCCTGCAGCTATAAGGACCCAGAGAGACTCTGAGCTCAGCGCTCTCAGTGGAAGAGGCTGCAGAGGAAGCAGCTTCTTCTGGTGTAAGCTGCACTCGCTGCAGCAGGTCACTAGAGGGAGTCGTGGAGCTTCCTGGAGCGATTCCTCACTGCAGACTGTAAACAAAGAAGACTGGGAAGGGCAGGTTGTTCTGAGGGGCTTTCGAGGTCCACCTGGTGGCACTTAAAGCATGAAGATCTCCACACAGCTAATCCTCTTACAAACTGCGGTTAAAAAGACTTCCTGCTTCCTCACAGCTGCCATCCCCATTGGATTAAAAAAAAAAAGGAAAAGATTGATCGTGCGTTTGTGTGTGTGTGTGAGAGAGAGTGAGAGAGAGATGGAGCACTTGGGCTTTTTTTAAAAAAAATATATATATATATGTTCTGATGAATGGATTTTATTTCAATGCTTTCTCATGTAGTTTTGTATTTTCAAGCAAAAAGCTGACTGTATTTGAATGTCTTTTATTTTATTATATATTATTATAATTATTTTTTTTTTTTTCCCTTCGGTTAGCGTCCCTTCCCGTCCCCGCCTCGTCGGACTGCAGAAGCTGAAAGGTTCCAGTGGTGAATTTCTTTCTGTGAAAGAGAAGCTTGTTAACACTAAACCCTCTCCTGTGAGTTAGTTTAAATGGCCGGTGGAGGAGCTCCACACTTGTATAAAGAGGTGTGTGTAAATGTGTGTCATGTACAGTGCAAACTTTGTGTGCGTGTGTGTGTTTATATGTTGATGCAGTCAGTGTTTTGTGGAGAGGGTTTCAATAGGGGGCGCTACAGCCCCCTTTTTAACTGGAACCTGGTCAGTCTGCAGCGCCCTGTATCCCCCCGTCCCCACCTGTTTCTGCCCTCCTCCCAGTGTATCGTGGTGACTTTGGCTCCTCATGCAGCCTGAATCGTATGCATGTACCATAACATCTAGACTTAATATATTGTGAAGTATTCAATAACCATTAGTAGATGCTAGTTGAAATTCAAAAAGGGGTATACTTTCTTAGAAAGACAAAAGAAAACTGAAAACTTGCCATTTCTAAGAAAATAAAACTTTATTAGATCAAACATGTCTGGTTTTTCATTCACTTGCTCTGATTAAAATGTTGAGTGGAGCTAAATGGGCATCTCTAAGTTAAAATAAAGTTGTTTTTTTTATAAATTAAATAATCTACCAGTACTTTTTTCATCAATATAAAGGAATTGCCTAAAACAAGCTCCTATATTTTGCTGCAAAGTTATGTTTGTTAGTTTCATCTTATTTTGAGTGTAATAAGATGTTTGCACTAGAAAGTAAACCAAAAGCACTTGGTAAGATTTTGTTTTTGCAGTGCATACTGTAAATCCAAACTTCAGTGTCTGTGTCATTATTCCTGTCTTTTCCTCATCAACGCTGACAGTTTAGGGGGAGATGAGATTTGTTTCTTAGAAGAGAGCTTCAATGAGGTATGAGAAATATCTTTGAAATCCACATAACTTTTATTATTGGTGTGGAGTAATATTTTATTCTTAAAAGCCATGTTTTCATTAGCTGGAAGCAGGAAATCGGAAAAAAAGGTTTCAAAACATCAGTCTGTGATCTACATAAAGTTTCACTTAGTGATCTCTAATGTATTGAACATGACTGTAAAAAAAGAAAATCATGAGAAGCCAACTATAAAGATACAATAAGGTCAAAACATTGTGGTTTGCTTTCTTAATGTGCTTTACAGATGGAACTAAACCACATCGAGTCACAGGTCTTTGGGGTGTAACTCCAATTACACGCAGTGAAACTCGTGTTATTTTATAAAATGTGACCGACAGTGGAAACAAAGCGGAAACAAGATTGATACTTAAACGCGTGACAGGAACGAGGCGATGGGACCAGATAGCGATGGCGGCGACCACCAACTACAGGCCTGCGGGGTCGCCATCACGCCTCGTTATTCCAGACAAGAGTTTAAATTATGACCAGTTTCTTGGAAATGTCGGATCAGCTGAAAAATGCTTCTTTTGACACAAAGACCTGCTCCAGAGCGACACAACGCAGGGATTTACGCACATCTGGATTATTCCCTGGTGGCAAAACAAAATGTGCCATGAAAATCCAAAACACATAATTCTCAGAAGCTGTTGGTTTGTGGCTTCTTCATTCAGATTGGTACAAAGAGAAAGCAGAGAGGGGTTTTTTCCCCTCAACATTTGCTACAGCCAATCTGAACTTAAACGAAACAAACTCTCTTCTGTTTTATGCGAGTTATAATAAACAAATGGAGAGGATTTAGCAAAATCATTGCTTTTCCTTTAACATTTTATGACCTAAATTTCAAATCTTCACCTGAATATTTTTTGCTTATTTTAATTGTACGTAGTTCTTTATATGTCTAATGAGTAAATATATTTGCCCATTTATCAATAACTGGAACTTTCAATATCTAGGAAGTAATTTTCTTTATTTACCGTCCATTAAAAGAGCGCCCCTCACATTAATTTCACTCCATGCTACTGCGGGGGGAAATTACCGTAATAACTCAATATTGGCTACAAAGCGCAACGTCTCCTCTTTTATAAACCGTTGGAACTTGTCAGATAGCGCTAAGTGTGGCGGAATTACGGTACTGCAAGTTTGGCTGGATCGCCGGCGCTCCGTTCGGTCAGATTAAACGATGTACTTTGGTAATTTCTGATTAACTGACACATTTTAGTTAACCCTTGTGTTGTCTTGCGGGTCAAAAGTGACCCATTACCATGTTTACCTGTAGAAAAAAATACCGTAAACTACCTTTCTCCGGCTTGAAATTTTATGACTTTTCCTAAATTGACCCCATCATCAGAAAAAGTGATAGTTTGTTTTTGTTTATATTTCCATGTGGGTTGCACACCACTAGGGTACAAGGATTGTCTGATGGGTCATTTTTGACCCGTGCATAATAAAAGCATTTAAGCACCACCAGAAAAAAAAAGTTCAAAGGCCATATACAAAACTCTCTCTAATACACGCATACACACCACCCCACACACACACCTGCACCCCCTCCTCCCCCCACACATATCAAAGAAACTGGATTGATGTACGAATTGAACTTTGATTTGACCTGCACCTGGACTACCTTAATAAATACAATAAATGCAACCTAACACTCCTCATAGTTGTGGATCACATTGTATCTGAGCCAATTTCAAATTTTAGCATGTGCATAAACTGTTTTTTCTGCTCTGAAAGGAATAAAACAGATTAGATGACGAACTGGCTTGCCAAAGAATGGAGAATTGAGGACCGTTTAAGGCAGGGGTGGGCAACTCCAGGCCTCTCCTGCAACTGTTAGATGTTTCTCTACTTCAACACACCTGAGTCAAACAATGAGGTCATTAGCAGGACTCTGGAGAACTTGACTGCACTTAGGAGGTGATTCGGCTATTGGATTCAAGTGTGCTGGGCCAGGGAGACATCTAAGAGTTGCAGGACACCGGCCCTCGAGGACCAGAGTTGCCCACTTCTGCTTTAAGGGAAAAAATATAATAGATATAATGCTTAAGGTTTTTGTGAATAAACACATTCTGTCAAAATGAGGTCAGCTCAAACATAACCTTCGCTTGTATCTTCTCACTGAGGGTATGTCGAAGAAACTAAGACATGTCTCTCCTCCGCATAAAATCAGATCTCTTTAGGGTTCTCTCGGGGAAATCTCAATTCCACACGCATAAAAGCCGTGCTGCAGTTTTACTGAATACGATCAACAGAGGAAACACTGACACCAAAGACCTATACATGAACAATGTCCACCGCCGCCAGATGATGGTGGCAAGCCTTCAGACATGCCTATTCCTTATCTGCCCTATATAACGCTTGGCTTCCTGGAAACCCAGATCAGATGAAGACGAGCTCATGCAGCAACAATCAGGTCAGGCGATGAAACATCTTAACCATGCAAAGCTCTGGTTTTCTTTCTTGGAATCAAAAATCAGCTTCAAATTCAAAGAAACATGTACACATGTTGATGGGAAGCAAATTAAGAGAAATTCTTTATTGAAAAACTTATAGATTATAGGCACTCTAATCTCAACTCTGTTCCTACGTGAGCTTTAGGTGAAGCGTGGAGCCGAACATGAGCATTTAGAAAAAAATGTCAACGTCAGGCAGTTTTTACAGGAGCGCAGCGGGCAAGTATCTCACTGATGTATGTGTTATTTTTGGACATCAAGTCCTGCTTTATTCTCCTGAGCTCTGCCTTCACCTCCTCCTCAGTCATGGTGACGACAGGAAGTGCCTTCACCTTCTCCAGGAAGTCCTGGATCAGGTTTTCTCCCACCTGAAGGAGACACAGGATGGAGATTATTAGCTATAGAAAGCAAAGATCCTGGAAAAGGCAAAAACTTGGATATGTAGATTAGTATTTACATTCAGCTGTGCAAAACGCCTGGTTGGACCTAACTCCGCCTTCAAGGCATAGCTCCTCCTCTGAGCTACAGTTTTCAAGCTTCTGACTCAGAGCAGCCCACCCATGTTACTCCTCCACTCAGCTCCTTCAGACTAGCCAGAAGCAATTAGCAAACATCTGGTGGAACTACCCACCTGCTGAGCTCATTAAACGAGCCACTTCTCAGTGAAACCCTGGTAAAAACGATGTTAAAGAGTTAATAAAAGAGCCATGTTGTGATGACTTCCTGAAGGCGGAGTTTCAAAAAGAGGCCCAATTTCAAAGTATTAAATTACAAAGTAAAAATGTTTTAAGTCATATTTGATATATGCATACCACTAAACTGAACATCATTGAAAACCTCGTGGTTATTCCACCATATATTGATTTCTGAACTGAGCTAAAACATTAGTACTGTTGTTTCTAAATAAATATGAACTTCTTTTCTTTGGATTATTAGTATTTATTTGCAGAAAAGGAGAAATGGTCAAAATAACAAAGAAAAACGCAGTGCTTTCAGATCCCAAATAAATACTACAATGTTCATTTTACTCAAACATATCCCAACATACCACAGAAACTGATCCCTTTAAGTGATTTCTTTATTTTTGCCAGGGCTGTATAGCACTTTAACAACTGAACGTAACAGTTATTTGATTGAGCTACAAATTTGTTCTATGTCCCTGGAAAATACATAAGAAAACCCCTTTAAAGGAAATACTATTCAAGGAGGTGTAAATAATTTTGCAGGGAGTTATTTGTACATAACTCCTGGAAAACAATTGCATTTTCTCAGTAACTCTTAACAGCTACTTATTTATGTTCCGGTTCTGCCTCTGAAGCGCTCGGTTTACGACACACAAGGAAAAAAGAGCAGCACTGGCAGTTTGCATTACAATAACAGCAGAAGTACTGTGGCGAATCGAGCCTTACTTGCTTATCTGTCCGCCGTCTCTTGACCTCGGGTTCTTCGTCCCGCTTCGAATCGTCCCCCACAGGCTCCTGGAACTCCTCCAGCTCCTCGGCCTTCTCCCTCGCCACGGCCAGCACCGACGGGGGGAAGCAGGCCAGCTCAGCGACGTGGATCCCAAAACTCTGGTCACACACACCTGAGGAGGCAGGTCAGGTGTGTGAGTTCATTCAGTTGAGAAATTGCAGTTTTTTAAAATTCAAACGCATCTTGAGAGTGTAAAGAGTCCAACCTCAGGGAAGTACATTAATTATTCTGTTGATGTTAGGGTTGATAAATTAGTTATTGAAATAATCATCAACTAATTTAATAACCAATTAATCGTTAACTTGGGTGAAAAAAAGCCAACTGCTGAGGGAACAACATATTCAGAGCAGGAATTAAGTCAAAATTGTACAAAAATCATATACAAAAAAAAATGTAAAAACTCCTATTAAGCAGATTTTGCTATACAACTGATTAATCCAGAAACTAAGCAGATTATTCTCTATGTACTGTAAATTAAAAATCAGCAGAATGTGCCAATCCGATTAATCGTCAGAATAATCGATAACTAAATATCTGCTGCCTTAAGTGATACTCTGCAACATATGAAAACATGTTATGTGAAAACTTTCAGCTTTGAGAGGAAGATCAGAAACGAACAATCACTGGAAAAACTAAATACACTGTCATTGTTTCCATTGGGGATGCACAGATATGAAAATTAGAGCAAATATTGATATCTGATATGAAAATAGCTCTTATAGTCGATAACTGATATTTTCCAATATTATGAATCATGTTTGTATCCAAAACAAAACAATAGGAGGTAACAGTTTGCAGTTTTAGCACCTCTTCTTTCTGTTTTAAAGCAACACCTGCATCGCGTTTCCACATATGAAAGCCGCAACGACGTAAAAGGAATAGTTTGTTTTGCTCTGATATTTGCATGCCAGACTTCAAACTGTTTTTTAAAATTATTCTTTTTACTTAGGCCACTTGGTTTTGTAAATTGGAATGGAAGAACAACTTGCTTTGCGTTACTTTGGACATTAGATGTTTTGTCTCTCATTGTATTTTTTTCTCTCTATACTCTAAAAATCCAAAAACTTAAAGGAAATAAATCAAATTCCTAACATAAAACTAACATATATTTGGTAAGTTCTATTTGTTGCAAAAGGACAGACCTCATTCTGATGTAAACATTTCCTTTGATAAAGTCATAAATAAATAGAAATAATTCCTGAGGCTCTAAAATCAATGAGGTATACTTAGTTCTTTACAATTTCATTGACGCTCATGTGAACTTTCTTTTCCAAATGGCCGTGTAAAACTAACAACATGTACCAAGATGTTCTGATAAAATACATAAAATCTGATGCTCACATCAAGTATCTACTCAGCAGGTCCAGAAAATTGAGAATCAGTACACGTATTGAAAATTACAAAGGAAAAATTTCTTGGCTCAAGGATGGAGCCGGGTGATTTTCAGCTTGACCAGGGAAAAAAAATCTTATTTTTTACGGTCCATGAATGCACCACGGCAATGTAGTTAAAAGTGGAAAGTGGATAATTGGCATTAAGAACAGCGTGTGTCTGTTTAAAGTGCTTTGCAGAAGGTTCTGACAGACTTCACCTACTGGGAATTTGTGGGGGGGATTTTACAGAACAGATCAACACAAACTGGAGTGAAACTGTAATGAAGACAGAAAGAAAAGACACGTTTTGTCGACCCCGGCCAAGTTTTGGTACGTTTCCTGCAGATTTGTAGATCTGGAGATGGAAATGTTTCTTCATGCTCCTTTAAATAAAAGGTCAGGTTCAGTCAGATTGGATGAAGAATGTTTTTAGAGTCGTTGTCCTGCTGGAAGGTGAACCTCCGCCGCAGTCTCAAGTCTTTTGCTGCTTCTAACAAGATTTATTCCAGCATTACCCTAAACTAAGCTCCATCCATCTTCCTTTCAACTCTGACCAGTTCCTCTATCCCTGCTGAAGAAAAGCATCCCCACAGCATGATGCTGCTGCCACCATGTTTCACAGTGTCACAAATCTGACAAAAACCCTGTGTAGGGTTTTATTAACAGAGATCCATTCATCCACCGATCTAATGGCTCCACTACTGACCTGGTTTGACTCGGTACAGCATTGTGAGCGTGTTGTGGGTGGTCAGGGCGGTGACGTGCAGGTTGTGGACGGCCGGCTGCTGTGCCGCCAAGGCCGTCAGCTCGTGGAAGTGCGTGGCGAAGAGGCAGAAGCAGCTGATTTTGGAGGAGATGTGTTCACTGATGGCCCAGGCCAGCCCGAAGCCGTCGTACGTAGAGGTTCCCCTGCCGAGCTCATCGATGATGATGAGGGAGTTTTCCGTGGCAGAGCTGCAAGGGACGGCACAGAGGTTAAGAGAAGACGCTCGTTTTTCCCGTCGTGTTCCGAGGTTTGTTTGTCTCACCGGAGGATGGCGGCAGTTTCCAACATCTCAGCCATGAAGGTGGACACTCCCTTTACCTGGCTGTCTCCTGCTCCCACTCGGGCCAGAACGCTGTCGATCACGCTGAGCTCCGCCTTCTCGCACGGCACGAAGCAGCCGATCTGAGCCATCAGCGCGATCAGACCCACCTGACGGATAAACGTGGACTTCCCTCCCATGTTTGGTCCTGCAAGCACAACACCATACAAACCAGAGTTTGTATCAAACTCAAATTTAAAACTTTTAAACGTTTGTTTAAAACATGGCAGAACGGTAACAAACAAATGTAATATTTTATACTGCAGTGGCTTTTTTCTTCAGGTTCCTAACAGAGGTGACCCAGTGGAAAAGACAAATGTCGTCCAGCAAACCGCTAGCTAGTTTTTTGGGTTTTTTTGAGACTATCAAAAAAAGCTGACTAGCTTTCCTCAAGTCCTCCTTAAAATATGACTGCTGGACATCTCCACTCTGTTTATATTTGTGTATGAAAGCTTGAAAAGATGAACATGACACCCTCAATCATCTTGAAACTGCCCTCAAGGGTGAATCAGACTTAATGAGGTTTTAGTCTGGTCAGTTCTTCACCGAGTTGTTTTAGGGTCTCCTGTCACTTTAAATCCTAACAAGCTGCTGCTGGCCACGCCCCCCCCTCTCACCAACCATCTGGGAGTTCCACTTGGGTTGCTAGGTGATGAGTTGGGGTTGCTAGGTAACGGCATAGTGCCCTTGGATTGTGACTTTACTGGGAAGTTCTTGAAACAGCTCAGCTTCCAGACACCACAAACATTAATCTATTGCCAAAAAATGACTGGGTGGCTTTTTTTAAGCGCTCAGGTTGTTTTTGGAAGCAGAAGTGAGCCAAATGGAAGAATAAAAACATGCAAAATATAAATACAGACCACTACAGGAGATCTTTCCTGCCCCTCAGCAATCACCATCTACAATAACTCTATGAGTTACTTTTGATTTCCCTTTAGGCTCAATAAGGTATTTTTGAATTTGAAAATGTGAAGTTAGCATAGCAGGTTGAAGCAGATAGGATCATTTTGTGATTGAAACCGACCAGTCACATGAAACATTTCAAATAACGTCCCAAAATCATGGCGTCTCCCACCTGTTATAATATAGAAGCTCTTCTCCCCCTGGACGAAGCTGATGTCGTTGGGTATGAAGGCGGTGTCCGCGTCCGTCTCCATGCAGGGATGTCTGGCCTGCAGCAGCTCCAGGCGCCTGCGGCCGTCGTCCAGCAGTCGGGGCCGGACGTACGGAACCGGAGCGGACACCGACGCCACGGCGAAGCTCGCCACCGCGTCGAGCTGCGCGATGACGTCACTCAGCGTCTGAAGAGGATCCACGTAACCTGGAGGCAGATGAGCAACAAAAACTTTGACCGAGCGGTCACAGATGAAGGATTGCAGCATGTCCAGCCACAAAAGTTAGATCTGTTTGATTTCTTTTTTTTAAAGTGCTAGCAAACCATAACCTCACCCACAGAAATGGTAATTAGGACTTAAAAGGACTGCGGAGTTCAGTGACCTTTGGAGGAAATGTGACTGAAATCAATTAGCGAAAAGCACTGAAGGCAGTTTACAGACATTCATCATTTCCACGGAGCCAAGACACCAGAAACTCCTCTGCTGGTGAAATCGATGCCATGCCGACAGAGCATCACGCGCAGCATATGATGGGAAGCCACACCTGAGGCGATGTTGATGATCTCTTTGACGATGGCGTTCTGGGCCTCCTCGTACTCCTCCCTGCTCCTGGTGTACTCCTCGTTCAGAGAGCTCAGCTTGCTGCAGAGACATAATGGAAAGAGTTCAAGGGTCAGCACACCGGCTGACAAGAAGAAAGGTTGGGGGTTATGGGTCAGCTCGCCCTGACGTGCACAGACACGGCGAAAACACGCACCTGTTTGTGAAGCGAACGCCGTTCTTCTGAACATCCAGCGTGGTGAACTTCTTGTTGTTCCTCAGAGTCTTCTCCTCCTTGCACGTGACCCGCAGGTAGAAGCCCAGCACGGCGTTGGACTCCAGCTTCACCGTCTTACCGGCTTCCAGACCTGCAACATGACAGATTGGATTATTTGTTAAACAAATAAATACCTCTTGCATATCATTTCATAGTAAAACTCCATACTTAATTTCCAAGTTGTCTGTCCATTTTAAAATAACTAATGCTAAACCTGACTCTGAATTTGGTTATGATGCACTGTAAAAACAAAATCTTACCAGGTAGTTTCTAGGTATATTATCTTGTTTTAAGTCAATAATTCCTTGAAATTGATGACAAAGTAATAGTTCCAATGGCAGATTATATCACTGATGGGAAAAATGTCTTGTTATATGTAAAATAATCTGCCACTGAAACTAACCCCTCTTTATTAATATTAGGGAATTATTGACTTAAAACAAGCTACTTGCTGAAAAGTTACTTGTAAGTTATTTTTATGTAATTTCAGGACAAAACTAACATCTTGAAAGTATATTAAGGTATTTACACTAGAAACTAGATAAAAAAAAACTATTTATTAAGATTTTGTACATACAAAAAAAAATAAATAAAAATAAAAAAAGATAGATCAGGAGGCTGCAACCTGCTCTTTAAACCGTCTACGATGGCTCTTTATAACTCTGAGTAAAATTTAAATGAACCAGGTATTTTTTCAAAATTTTGATATTGTAATAAACTCAAGTTTTTAACAGTTTTTCAGTTTATTCCCACTTTATTTGCATTGAATTTCCACGAGAGATTACACTAAAAGTACTGGGAATATGATTTTAGATTTGTTTTTCTTGTCGTTAGTTTGGAATCTATGTGTTTTTTATTTTTTACATCATCTGCCATCCCACAGAAAAATTTCAAAAAATGTTCTTCAAAAATGACAACAAATTTAGTATAGTAGATATTTATCTAAAACTTTAAGTTGTCTCTTTTCAAAAGATCTTGTGACATTTATGGCTCTAAATTATTTGGCTGGCCTGAGAGCAAAATGGCTCTTTAGGCTCTTCAGATGGATTCAGGGACGGTTGGACAGACGGACTGACACGGACAGACAACCAGGATGAGGTCACACAATGAATTCCACCTGAACTCAGTCTGGTTCACAAAGCTGTTAAACTGTGGGATGTCTTTCACACTGTAATATAGAAACCATTACTGTTCATCTGTCCTTAGAAAGCACAGAAGATCTTAAATTAGACAGGAAACATAAACGGTTTCACTGTTGCAATTACTGTAAATTATTTCTTTCTTATTTAGTTTTTAAATTCCTCCACTAATCAAATGGTAAACCGTCACTGCTGGGCATGCCTTTCAGCATCATTTTAATTTAGTTAAATACGGGCATTTGCACATACACAAAAACATCTCCAGACTTTTCATCTAAATCTTTCACTGAGGAATTTGGAAGCCAGATTTACACCTTCGACAGACGACAGCACATGACGATCATGGGCAGAGGAAGATTTGCAAAGGCTTTTTGTCACAGCAAACCTAAAAGAGTCTCTTCATGCAACCAACACTGTTTAAAAACACAGCCTCTGATTTTAACAGTAAATTTCCGCCTCTTGTTAAGCTGGATGTAATAATTTATGTTGTCACCTAGTTCTCTGGCTGCACTGCTCAGCACAGCCTGCATGCTTTTCTCCAGGGCGTCCATCTTCTCCCTGAGCTCACTCAGAACGGGATCGAACGACGCCTTCACCAGGAACTCATGGTGTTCGATCTGCATGTATGGCACAAAATGTAGGGAAGAAAATAAATGTGAAGATGAAAATATAAGACACAACAACATGTTTGATATTCACAATGAACCCGACCTGATTCATGTCCAGAGTGGTTTCAATCATCTCCTGGTACTTGATGAAATCCGTCTGCAGGTCAGTGAGAGGCGAGGTGAACACCGCCTGCAGCAACACCTTGTAGCTGCCTGCAAGCAACGACTTTCAAGATCAAACTCGGGGTTTAATGGTGCTGGGTGGTCCAGGATGCGGTGCGTACCTGAGTAGCTCTCCAGAGCCGTGATGAGAGCGGGGATGTGACTCACGGCCTGGTAGACGCGGTGACAGTCCTGCAGCGTCGCCGTGTGACGGTGAAACTTTTTGGCCAGACGGTGGAGATCTGGAAAACGTCGCAGCAGATCCTCCTGACAAGTCTGCCTCAGCTCTGAGTCGCACACAAAACTCTCCACAAGGTCCAGTCTAATTACACAAATGGCAAAAATGAAGCTTAATTCTACAAAAAGAATTTTTGTAGAATTAAGCTTAAAAGAGTTTTTTTTTTTTGTTGTTGTTTTTTTTTACAAAAAACATTTTGTGATGTTCTGCAGGATTGTTCAGTTCATGTTAACTTGAATGACCAATATGGAATTATTCTTCTGCACTTTGACAACTTCTTACATCATGATTTTATTTGTATTAATGGTGTTACTTCAAGAAGGTACTTGTTCTTTACATTGTAAATAAATATCTACCTTAAAATTCTGTCTTTTTTTAGGACGGTTATACGCGTCAATTTAAACTTTTTGTGTGGCCGTCTGATAGCAAAATAAAGCTTAAAATATTTGCAACTTTGGTCTTCAACAATCACAAAAAAAACAGCAAAATTCCAGAGGGACTGATTATTGTTAAAAAAAAATTTAAACATCAATGATTGATGTTAGATGAGGATTTGAAAGGTGTGGCTTTTTGTACCTTTCCTCTATTTTGGTTTTGTCCATAAGTGGCTGTTTGATCCACTGGTTGACCAGCCGCTGACCCTGCGGAGTGCGGCACTTGTTCAACAAACCGGCCAATGAATGAGCTCCACTGGTGTCGTCGGGCGAACCCTGGAGGGAAAAGCGTCAAAGTGTAAAATATGATTCACTCAATCTGACATCATAAAAACTCAACTGTACCCATCAAGTTATATGTTTCTGCTGATTTATGTGTATCCACAATATTGTAAAAAAAAAAAAAAAGCTTGGATAATTTTCCTATTTTACCTTCACAAACTCCACGCTCACAGAGATTCAGTAGTCATACATGTCTTGCTCTCGCTTCACTCATTCTGAAATCTTTTGGGACGATTATAAAAGCTGAGATCATGAGAGCAACTCAAAGCATCTCATTCAGTTTGCTTACAGAGCAACAACAACATCCTGCTACATCTGGTTTTGGGTTGTTAGAAGGTTGCAAAAACCTTTAATCTACTTGTTCTCCATTATTTTTTCAATATGGTCACCACCACATTGAATGGGATGTAGTTTGCTGGCATAATTGATTTTCTAACAGGGAAAATTGTGTTGTATCTGACGTACTTTATCTGCACGGGTTACCCTCAAGGCTCTGACCTTACCGTTAGTTAATTTTATGGGCTACTGAATATCAGACTAGAAATGAGAACACATCAAATTTGATGATGATTCTGTCATTGTGACTCTGATCATTTCTTTGCGGAGAAGGTTTTTTTTTTTTTTTATCAGCTGCTCATTTCTGAAGATTACTGTCTCAAAACTCAAAGAGATATTTATGAAGAAGTCTTCATCTCGTCCACCCGCTTAACCCATGAAAAATTGAGAACATTTAATGTCAACACGGTCTGAAAATTTTTTTAGTTTTGTTTTATTGAGTCAGTTTAAAGTTTTATTTGTTGGTTTGAGTTGAAAAACAAAGACATAATTTACAAGACGTGAAACAAACCTGTGCGGAGTACGGTAGGAATGGTACTTAAAATGAGAAAAACCCTGCAAACAACAGCAGTAAACACTTAAGTTTATTGGGAGCAGTGATGGTTTTAAGTCTAACAATTGCTGGCAGGAAGGATCTTCGATAACGCTGCTTTGTGAACCTAGGATGCAGAAGCTCTCCAGTTCTGCAGCTTCACGCACCGTTAACATATGTAGCAAAATTTTAGGAATAAGCCTTGCAAAACTTCTCTAGCACTAAGGAACCAGAGCCACAAGGCAAAGTACTCACCATTCTGAGCTTTTCAGAAACATTCTGCATAATGAATCACTTCGTTGGCTCCAGAAGTTACAGAAACATGTCCAGTCTCTTCAATTTCCACAAAAAAAGCCCAAAGGTTTCCCAGCTGCAAGTACGTTATTAGGGCAAATCAATCAAATCTTTAAAACTCTGCTCATGGTCACTGACCTGGAAAAGGTTGAGAGCCCTGACGGCGGCGTTGTCCAGCCTCATGTACTGCCCCAGCCCCAGCGCTGTGAGGCTGAAAGAGTTGAAGTTGGATTCATCGGAGAGAAGCTCGAGGAATCGAACCACAGCAGCCAAACATGACATGGCCACCTGAGAAAGACATTTAATAAATACATCACAAAGCTTATTACTGAAAGGAAATGAGTCTCTTACGTTTATATAAAGTACCAGAATTTAATTTCCTTAAGATTTTCCATTTTATGCTCATCAGCAGCCGCCCTCGGGGAATAATTGCAGCTGGAAGCAAATACAAGTTTTATCTGTATTGCTTTGTTTAGATAAAACTTCCTACAGATATTTTTGGAAAAATCTCTTATCCAGAGATCTCTTAATTCAGATCTCTGACATGTGAATTTGGATGTCAGAGATCATCTAAAGTCAAACACGTCTGAGTCGGTTTGATTGAAAAACCCCCTGAGTTGATGTAAGAATCACCAGTACAAACAGGAACAGTTCTGTTCTTTCTGTCTCTTAACGGTAGTTTGGTAGGAAGGAAGCAAATTTAGTGGCATATCAGAAATAGTGCTTCAAAGACAGAAGCTCTTTTTCAGAACCATTACAGAACCGGGACGATCAGGGCAAACTGACTGGAGTTGCTGCAGTTTTTGGAGGTTTTTTTTCCCCCGCCAGGGGCTCTTTTGTGGGCTCTAGTGTCCCCCAATCGAAAGGAGGCTGACAGGAAAGGGGGAAGGAGAGGGGGGAAGACATGCAGCAAACGTCTGAAGGCCACCACAGCACACCCTGCTGCACAGTTTTTAACGAGTCTGCATTTGCCCAAAAATCACCAATCCTGGGATAAATACAAACAACTGACAAAAAATATGGAAAAAGACTCTCCAAACAGAACAACAGTCAGACGGAGACAGCAGTCTGATGTCAGGAGGGGTCACAGTTTCTTTTACAAGCAGCAAGGAATCATCAAGACCTCACATAATGCCAGAAAAATAATGCTGTGTTTATGGTTTCAGTGATGGAAATACTGCCACTGTGTTTGTACTCAACTGTGTTGATGAACTTAATATGTACCTGGAGTTTGAATCTAACCTAGGGATTGAATAACAGTTTTCCTTCACACTGGCTGCACAGTGGCACAACAGTTAGAAGCTTTGCAGCAAGAAGGTTCTGGGTTCGAATCCCAGCCTGGGGTCTTTCTGCTTGGAGTTTGCACAATGTCTACTCTGTGCATGTATGGGTTCTCTCTGTGTACTACTCCAGCTTCCTTATATAGTTCAAAACCATGACAGGTAGTTTACTGTCACTGTGGCTCTTAGGAAACCAGAAAGGAACTGTTTTTGATAACGGATGCATTAAGTACAGTAAAACCTTTTTCTTTTGTCACCTGCTTGTCCAGTTCAGGCAGCGTGTTGCTCGCCACCGTCTCTCCTCTCTTAGATCGCAGTAGCCTGTTGAGATCCTGGACGACGTCCTTGCTGCTGAACTCTGCTCTCTTCCTGTCAGAGACCAGAACGCCGCCACGTTGCACCACCTGCACAAGCACAGCAAAACGAATCAGTGACCTCACTCAGAAATCAAACCCTACCTCCACCTTTGCTTTAACAATAAACAAGGACAAGAATTATTTATGCAAGTAGAGAATGTCCACCCGGGTTCAGTTTGAAGATAAATAAAACAGGTTTTATGCGTGTAAATAACAGAAGGTGAATCTGAGTCAGAGTTTCAATAAAAACCCAAAACTGAACCTAAAGTTTCTTCACTAAAACACTGAATGAGGGAACTCACCTCCCGGAGCTTGTTCCCCTCAGCGCTGCATTCTCCCTGAGCTAGCAGACACTCTTTGGGGCTGATCTGGACGAGTAGAGACTCCAGGTTGGAGAAGATCTCGTTGTCCGGAAACTCACACACCCCCATGGTCCTCTGGGCTGCGTCCACGTAGCCGACCCCGACCACTCGCTGTCCGTCGGCTCCCGTCGCAAACCGCACGGCAACCACCCCCGCGCATCCCTCGCCTCCGGTTCCTCCGCCGAACAGAATGTCCTCAAACTGGGTCAGGTTTCCTGGAGAGGCCTGAGTTAAGGACCAAGGAACACGATCAATAAACCCAACTGGACATCTGGTCTATTCATTGTGGTTTGTTGAGTTTATTTCATTTTGTTCCTTTTTTGTCGTAATACAGTAATCACATTTGTCACCATCCCTGAAAAAGATGCAGAAAAAGCCTCAAAAAAGGGATATTTATATTTATTTTAAAAGGGACTGTTTAGGTTTCTTTCAGTTTCCCCAATAATCTTGTAAACTTCTATTTTTTTTTTTACCTGTGGTACACCAGTGGCAGTTTTCTGTCAGATCATTGATCTTTAAAAAGCTTGACCTGCCAAATCCAAATTTTTTTCTATAACTGACACTTTAATATTAATACAGTATTTCTATTACTGACTGTTATTGTGACCTAATAACACAAGTGTATTGTGTTATTAGGTCACAATACACTTTCAATGTAGGGATAGGTGATATGGACTTAAAACAAATACTGTTCTTGAAAAACATTCCCCTTTGAAAAATATCATTTTAGGATATCAGGAATGTAATTTAGATCCCCAACCTTCACACAGTTACTGCATTTAATTATATTTTCAAAAGTAGTGATATTTAATATGTCTCTTGTGAAACAAATAGTGGAGAATATAATGATAAGTACTCGCAGGATAATTTTTTTAAGATTAACTCATCCTCTTTATCTGTTGGTACTTCTCTTCATTCAAAAAATTATTCTGGAAAAGCTAATTTTGACAATCACGCTAGTAATTTTTGGCACCTTGTATTCGATCCTCCAGTCGTGCTCCTTGCTGCTCTTGCTTTGGTTCCTGTATACCTCCACTCGGTACTGCTTCACCAGCAACAGATCCTTCACAAAGGCCTCGAAGTTCAACTTGCTCAGGATCACGCTCTCCAGCTTACGGCTCCCTGTTGACCCACAAGCAAACATTTCTCAGACCCAAAACAACCTCAGAGATGCATTTTTTATAACTAGCGAACAAAATAAATACATAGTTCCTCCAGTTTTTATATTGTACATTTTATTTTTCAGATTCACTTTTCTAAATATCAGTTTAAAGTATCAAAATGTAATGCACGTAAGATACTATAGTTCACCATAAAATTACTGCAGATATTTCTACAGTTGACAGATGTTCAATAAGGAACCATGAAAAAAGAGCTCCTTGTTACTTGTGTTTTTATTATTTGTAGTAATCAAAATGAACAGAAAAACCTGCATGGGTTTAATCAATTTATGTATTTGTAACTTTCTAAAATAGCTTCCCAGTGTTTTCTGATTTATGTAGACTAACTTCTAGAAATAGTGCTTGATAACTAATAAATTCTGAAAACAACAAATTATCTTATATTTAATGCCTACAAACTATATAAGAGTGAGTGTAATTCAAGCTAACCTTAACTTAGATGCTGCTAATGTATTAGCCACCTGCAGCTACATCTCGCTGCATCATAACAAATCAAAATGAACAAGCTAATAATTCACTTTAACCCTAAAACACCTTGCTTGAGTAGATGCACAGAAAAGACGTAGATAAACCCGGTTACCTGAGCCCAGATATTTGATGACTCCGTTAGTCTTAAAAACCTCCTTGGCAGCAAATATGGCGTCTTTCCCGTGGACGGTGTAGTAGTCGTTCCGGTCGAAAATCCTGAAGGTTGTGTCCGGTTTCTCCGGCATAGAGAATATGAAATTCAAAAAGCCGTGTTCGGCCGCGCTGTCTAGGGACAGGTTCTGGTTCTGCTTCGGTTGCACCGCCATGCCGCGATCTCCCGCCACCGGCGGATCCAAACAGGAAACTACGTCATCCGTTAGGGTGCGTTGTCATGGAAACGGCTTATTTAAAGGGACATAAGAAGGTCGTTTCTTCCCAATACCGCCGCCTACAGGCAGGGGAAAATTTCGATACTTGGAAAAGTATCAGGTTTTAACATTTCGGTTGAAACAAGTGATGACGGGCAAATGAAACCTCGTTAAGCAATGAAACTCTCCAACCCTTTGCTTTGCAAAAAGGTTCATTACTCGATGCTTCATTCATCACAAAAGCACGGCCCACGTATTGAGGCCTTAGTCCTCGTGGCGGTGGTCGCAGGTTCGATTCCCGGCCTGGTGACATTTACTGCATATCTTCCCCGTCTCTCATTACCCCGTTTCCTGTTGTACTACTTTCAAATAAAGGCCATTAGAGCCAAAAAAACCTGTAAAAATATGCATGGTGTCTTCAGGAAAAGTAGGTCACTTTCTCTATTGTTCACAAAATAATTGTATGCAAAACATTTGCAAATGACAACATTATAAGAGTAATATATAATTTACAGTAATGAGCCGCTGTGAAAGAGTCATTCATGCAGCTGTTATAATGACCATATTCTTATCTTAACGCTAGCATGTTGATAAACTAATCAGAAAACATCACAGCTAAAATTAAAACAAGAACATATTAACAGCTCAAACCCCTCTCTCTGATTTCATTTCTATGAGCCTCGTGATTTTTAAAGACTTTTAATGGCTCCACCCAAACTAATTTACAACCTGTCATAAGTTTCCTTTACTTTCACTGCAATGTATGTTTTTGCTTGTTTGTTTTATATTTTCTTTTCCATCAGTGCTTTGAATTGCCCTGTAGCTGTAAATATGATATACTAAATTGCTTTGCTTTGCCTTAAAATGAAGTATTCATAACCACATTGTAGATTTTGTACATTATGCAAAATTTCTTTGAAAACTTGGAAATTTTTAGCTAGTAGGCACTGACTAAGTACAAGATTATTATTACTATTTTCTAACATTAGTATGTAGTAGAATAGTTTCTTTAAGAGCCCAATGAGCTGCTGACGACATCATGTGATGAACCAAACCCTCCTCTTTTGCCACCTCAATCAAGAAAGAGGACATCTACAAACATTGATTTTCTGCAGATTTTCATCTGAATTTAGCTTTGAACTTTGACTGGGCCATTCCAACATATGAAGATGCTTTGATCTTAATCACAGTTTTGGCTGTATGCATAGCATTATTGTCTCAATGGAAGGTGATCCTCCAGTCATGTTTTTAATTGCCTCTACCAGTTTTTCTTCTAGAACCTCCCAGTATTTTATTCCATCCATTTTATCATAACATTTAACTGGTGCTTGCTGAAGAAAACATCCTCACAATAATAAGTTGCAGCCTTATCCTCATTTGCATAATGGTGCATAAGTGTATAAAATTTCAAATAGAAAAATGTAAAAACACATGGATATGAAAAGACTTGAAACAAGATAAGAAACATATAAAAATTAAATAGACATAAATGCCTTTGTGTAAAAGGACAAGCAAAAATTGTTATGCCTTTACAGATAAAATATTTAAGCATATTTCATGTGCTTGAATATATAATTTGTTGAAAATAAGCTTAAAACAATATGATGAATTAAATAATAAACATGACGGAAAGTTATTTTTTTAAGTAAGTGGTGCATTTTAAATGTATTGATTTATTTGAGCCATCTATTCATTACCAGTTTTATTTTGAATTATGTCAGTTTTGGTCCCCCATAACTTAAAATGGTCTCAAGAAATAATGCAAGCCACACTTTTCAGGAGTTTTTGGGGGGTTTTTTTCTTAATATTATTGAAAAGTGTGTACTATGTTCCTTTCAATAACAAGTCACATTGAAATTTGTGGTTGAAATATGACAAAATATTTTAAGGCTGAAAGGGTATGAACTTTTTCATGTTCTGAGGACGTCTTTCAACCCACATGCAGAATCAATCAGCAGACAAACAGAATAAAAAATACACTGAGACTGGGTCCAGTGATGCCTGAAGAGGAGACTAGGTTATTAACTGCAGATTTGATACTGACATTCTGTAAATGATGAAATAGCCATCTTACAGCCAGGGGGAGGGATGTGGAAGTTGGGTTTCTGCCGGTGAGATTCCACCTGGTTCTGTTTGACCGTCTGAGTTTTGGTTTGGTGGAATTAGGATCCAAAAATAGGTAATCCCGGCAGATCTTGCTTCTAACACAAATGGCCTTCTCAGGAAGTAAAGTCTGCTTAAGGCCCCATACAACCTTTGGCCGGCCCTGGTGTTAGTTTTCAAGATCCATCCATCCATTTTCTTTACACCCTTCTTCCCTAATGGGGTCGGGAGGGTTACTGGTGCCTATCTCCAGCTGCGTCCCGGGCGAGAGGCGGGGTACACCCTGGACAGGTCGCCAGGGTGACCTGTCCAGGTCGCCAGGTTTTTGTGTCACAAAAATGCAGGTTTTTGCAACACAAAAACCAGCATTTTGTGTTGCAGGTTTTCAAGATGTCAAGGACATTCAATTTTGCTCACATTTGACCAGCACTCTTTGTTTCACATATTGGGGCCTTTATACCTTGCAGCACACTCTAATCAGGACTTCTTATAGGTTTTCTTTTTGCTGGTTCTCTTTGACAGATTTGGAGATTAGTCTGAATCTGAGCTATTTCAGATGATGGATGTTCACATGCAGAGTGAGAAGTTCCTTGAGATAATGCTTTACCTTAGATGTTTCAGATACTTCATTATGAACCTGCATTTTATTCACTAATGTTCCCTAACAAACCGGAAACAGACTAATTAGGTGTCTGGAGTAACAGACTAAAAGTGTCTGAACACAAACACACTACATGCTACATTTTTACATTTTAATTAGTAAAAGTAAATCATTTCCTGAACTGTTAACAGTTATTTTCTATTGATTAATGACATAAAACCCAAGTGAAATACAACAAAGTTCGTGGTTGTAACGTGACAAAATTGTGGATTAGTTCAAGGGATAAAAGACTTGTGTAAGGCACTGCATGCATGGAAATGCTCTTTAAGTTCATCAGGTTACATCTACAGTGCATTCATGCACCTCTTTAATCTATAATTTAATTTTAAAAGGAGAAATCTGTAAATCTATACCTAATTCAAAGGTTGGTTGGATGCTGAAAGGTTTATCCCTGTGGGAGATCGGTTTATCTACCATCTTTAATTATTCTTGGAAGTTGGAATTTGGTCAGGAGTGCCTGCCACTGTAAAAACAGTCATCATAATCTTAAGTTTGACCCGTCCTTTTTCCCAAAAAAATTTTTGAAAAAAGTATCATGAGGCTCGTGAGTTTTTAAGGGAATGAGTGTTGTAAAATATAATTTAACCAGAACAAATCAGTTGGAGATCGCCTGAAGCATTTTGTGTCAAGTGATGCCAGATGCAGAAAATCTCCTGCATGCTTAACCTCGGGGAAGGTCTGTGAGGCTGCTGGTTTTGACGTAGGCGCCGCAAACCTGGCGAATGGTCAGCTGTGTGCGCTCCTGGCAGGCTTTATAAAAGCAGAGCGCACCGAGAGCGCTCCCAGTCAAGCAGCCCAGCCGGGTCACCTCAGCTTCTGCTCTTCTTCTGCTGCTCTTTATTCTGCTTTTTCTTCTTGTTTTACAAAAAATAATAATAAGAAAAAAGACAACAACCAATTTTTATTTTAATCGAAACCAACATGAATTCTCACTGCAACCTGAAAGTCGGAGAAACCGCGGTGGAGGAGTTCCACTGCAACAATGGCTTCAGCGACCTCATCATCGACACCAAGAAGTCCGCCGGGGTCCACCGCAAGCATGAGACATCCCGCAAGGAGGCCGAGGACGAGTCCCGCTTACCCGAGCTGGAGGCCGCCTACACCAGCATCCTGCGGCACCTGGGAGAGGACACGGACCGGGAGGGTCTGTTGCGCACGCCGCTGCGCGCCGCCAAGGCCATCCAGTTCCTCACCAAGGGCTACCATGAGACCATCGATGGTGAGTTTGACATCTGGGACCTCAGATAGGACAGGAGTTGGGTTTGTGTCATTGCTATAAAGGGAACAGTAGCAGAAAAGATTGGAGACGGTGAGTGTATGGGAAGCCGAACATGTCAAAATTATTTACACTGAAAAACTATAGGAGTTCTAACTTTAAAAAAAAGGTGTTAATTGGTCACAAGCAACTGAATGAAATTTGTCAGATGTATTTTTGTTATGTTTGCTTAATTTGACTTAACCAAATAAATTAACTTGGTAACATGTAATTTTATTTCCTGTGAACAGAACATAACACTATACATTTAAGTTCTGCTGTTCTTTCTTTTTTCCCCTATCTATCTATCTATCTATCTATCTATCTATCTATCTATCTATCTATCTATCTATCTATCTATCTATCTATCTATCTATCTATCTATCTATCTATCTATCTATCTATCTATCTATCTATCTATCTATCTATCTATCTATCTATCTATCTATCTATCTATCTATCTATCTATCTATCTATCTATCTATATATCTATCTATCTATCTATAATTCAGATAGAGGTCATCCAAACCAATTTTAGTATTTATTTATCTCTGTCTTCTGTTTCTTTATTACATTTAATTTAGCTAAAAAAGTGAACCTGCCATGTGAACTTGACCCCAACGATGATGTAATCCAAGTTTTGATCATTGAATGGATATTTAATTTAACCAGTTAGGATCTATATTAGCAGGATGGCCTGTAGTGCAAAAACCACAAAAATTTAAATCACGACTGAAATTATTTTATAAAAGTTTAGATTTCGATTGATCTGGGGGTTTTTTTTACATTGAAACAAATAATGTTTATTTAGAAAATGATGTTATTGCCAGTTATGTTTGGCTTAATATATATTTATTTGATAAGCTTTTAAACTTTTGTACTATAGCATATTTTGAAGATTAGGATTAGAGTTTTAACCCAAACATTTCAGGAAATTACAAGATTTCTAGGTCATTGCATTCCAGCCTTTTTATTCATTTTGTTGCATTGGAATGTTGTGTTTTTTTCTTGAAAATGCACCTTTGAGTTTCCAGAAAACATGTCTAATTAGTTTTCTCTTTGGATGTGGAACAATGTGGTGAAACCAGTGTTGGAAAATTACAACATTCAGTTCTTGGGAGACAAAAGAGCATTGACAACCTGCAAACAGGTGGAACCGCGGGTCCCAAAGCAATTTAAAAAAGTAAGATACAGGTATCAGGCATATCAGGTGGACATGCCGCATGTCTTCCCCTTTTTCCTTCCCCGTTTCCTTTCAGCCTACTGTCATATAAGGGACACTAGAGCCCACAAAAGACCCCCTGGAGGGTAAAAAAAAAAGCATCCAGTCTTTTTGTATTTCCACAAATATGATTAAAGATTCATTCACCAGTTAGATTTTGAGGGGGTTACAATTTTGTGCAGAATATCTTTTATCAAAATAGTTCACATTTTTAAGTAGAGTTGATCAGATATTGCATACATTGAACAACAAAACTGACCTTGAGTTTACAAACAGCCATAGAAAACAGCTGTTGTGATGCCCAATGTTGAAAGGCCTCCCTAGAGAGAGAGAGCCATATTAGACAGATCAAGAAACCCTTCACTGGTTACTAATGCAAGATTTCTCTATTTCTTAAGAATACTCTATTATTTTTTTACCCTGCAGACATTCTAAACAAAGCCATATTTGACGAGGACCACGATGAGATGGTGATTGTGAAGGACATAGATGTGTTTTCCCTGTGCGAACATCATTTGGTACCATTTTTTGGAAAGGTAACGCCTTCATTTGTGTTTCAAACACCCATCGACGATCTGGTAGGTCCTCTGGTGACCTCTGCTCCTCTGCTTTCTCCAGGTTCACATTGGCTACATCCCAAACAAAAAAGTGGTGGGACTCAGCAAGCTGGCAAGGTAACACAGCGCTCATCATAACCGCCTGCTGCCACTGTATGTGCCTGCTGTTAGTGCTGGGTGACTGCATTCTTCTGTTATCTCAGTGCTTTGACCTGGAGGCTTAGAGTCTGAGCCCACTGGCCATCAGATAGTCTCTTCCTCTAGCAGAATGACAGGCACAAGTCTAGATGTTATCCGCATAGAGCCATGAGAAAATCCTTTCAGACCGGTGGGAATCGTAGTTATTATTACAGCCTCTTTTGTTTCCACCTTCCCCCTTGAAAATCAGAGAGGATCTGAACCCACAAACCCAGGATAACTGCAACAAATCTTGCCCTGGAGTCACTCTGAGAACTCTGCATGGTGAATGATTCACAGATAAAGAAGCATTACTGTTTGGAGGCCCCACTGGCCATAGGATCGATGCGAGTTTGTGTTTATCTGAAAGATTAATCATTATTACACCTGATCTGTAAGCAGCCTTCTCTGTTTTTTGTGTTTCTCCTTCTGTAGGATTGTGGAGATGTTCAGCCGCCGACTTCAGGGTAGGTAGAACACCATGAAACTGCAAAACATTAAGTTCACTTCCAACAATGTTTGCAACATTTTCCCACAATAAAATGGATCCTCTGTTTTAATTTTGCAGAAAGTTTGTATCTTTTCCCTGTGTGCTCCCTAGACGTATTTTATGCAACTAGCCGCCTTCAATTGACCTTACACATGAGCCTGTGTTCAGAGCATACACCGCCTTGAGATAAACCCCACCCTATAATGAGTAAGGATGCATTCACACCTGTCCTGCTTAGTCCACTTTAAACCCATTTCTAAGCCGTTTGACAAGAAAGTCTGGTTTAATTGGGGAGGTGTGAATGTGCAATCGAACTCTGGTGCGCCTAAAATCCTTAGTCTCAGTTCGGTTGAAGTAAACTCTGATGTGGTTTGGATGCATATATGGATGCAAGCAGACTGGAGATCATATTAAAAGGACTATAGCACAGGGCATTCGGGGTAAATACAACCAAAACAAACACTAGAATATGGCCCTACAATGAGAAATGGCTCACAGTCTTTTACCAAAGAAAAAGGAGAACTTCTACAACCGCTAAAATCTGACGCTACTCCGTTTTGGTTTAAAATTTATGAGGAAGGAAGTTGTGCTCAGTGTTTTTTTCTAAGGTCTTTGTGTTGTTTTGTTCAGTGGTTCTTGGTGCAGCGCCACCACAGGCGAGGAGGGGTACATGTTTCTCTACACAATGCAGTGTGGAGAAACACGGGCTGAAGATCTGACAGATGTTGCAATTTTAGTCCCCAATTGGACTATCAAGTGTGAAAACACCCTAAGCAGAGTTTGAAAATGGATTAATAGATGTTTCCGACTGTAAAGCACAATGGAGGTTTCTTCTTGATTTAATTTTTTTTCTTATATCCGGTGAGGGAAGAATATATATTTTTTTTAGTAATCTGTGATATCATAATCATAAAATACTTATCAAAAACTTAATGTTCTGACTCCTTTTGTTTCCTTTTTAGTTCAAGAGCGTCTGACGAAGCAGATCGCCATGGGCATATGTGAAGCGCTGCAGCCAAAAGGTGTGGCTGTAGTTGTAGAAGCAGCGTAAGTTCACACACAGAGTTTCCCCAAGAATAAAACAAATAAGATTTTGTCAGGGGTAATAAAGCTGCCTGTATAAATTCTTCCTGCTTTTAGAAGTGAAAAATTCTGCGGCGTTCCCCTTTAACTGCACCACCCTCAGGCTTGAGGGGTACTGTTATTCTGCAGCTAAGTCTGACCGTTCACTCTCTCTTTCGGTGTGTGTTTGTGTTGCCAGTCACATGTGCATGGTGATGCGCGGTGTCCAGAAGATGAACAGCCGCACGATGACGAGCACCATGCTGGGAGTTTACCTCGAGGACCCCAAGACCCGAGAGGAGTTCCTGGCTCTGGCGATGCACGCCTAAAAGTCCTCAAATCCCTCTTCATTCCCGAGCCACTGCAGTGGATAGAAAGCCATGGATTCACTGTGGGTTCTGCTTGTGACACCAGATGGGAAAGAGACATGAAGTTTGCTGCATGACCTCCAGCCTGTTGAGTTAACCTCAAAACACTGAAGCCTGAGAGATTTCCGTTGAAATCACTGTGAACCCAACAAGCATATTCTTGGTGCCTTGATTACTTATTATACAGTGTTGCACGGCAATATTGTTGTTATGAAATATGTAACCTGAGTGCAATACACTAACATTGCAACTTAAGATATGTAACAGTTATTTGTCTTATGTTTTTTTTTTCTTTCGGATGGAAATTTCATTGGTGCTTTTCCAAAGTGTTATTTACGTCATCCAAACTTATTTGTCATTTATATACATTTTTAAAGCCTTTGAATTTTAGTGACATTTTGCGATATGAATCAAATATCTAAAGTCCAGCCAATCAATGTAAATCTGTGATCAAATATAATACTGTCTACTGTAGTCTTAAATAAAGCTTTCTAAACATTAAGAACATTGTTGACTGTTACTTTTTATATAATATTTTGTTTTATAAACATACCATACTTTATTTATAAATCGTCTTTTTAAAAATAACACGTGGCACACCAAAGTGTTCAATATCAGAAATATGATACATACATTGTGTTCCTTTGATTTATTTTTTGCATGTTTACAGGGGCAGTATTATGTGTTTTCCAGGTACATAACGCAATTTTATAGCACAATCTAGTCACCGTTACCTTCAGTTTTTATAAAAAATAGTGTATATATATCAAACATGAGTTAAAAGAAACTTGATTTCACAATTTGATGTCTTGAAATTGACCTCTGTCTCTTTAAGAAGCTCCTTCTCTCTCTGAGACTCCTCCTTCAGTAAGTCATCACAATGTTTCTCCATAATTCTCAGTACAGATCTTCTTTGGAGAGTTTCACTGAGAAGTAGTTCATGTTTCCATGAATGAAATCTACTGGATTATTCATGTTCATCAAATAAGTAAAGCATTTCTTGCAACAGCACTCAACTGGGGCTTCAGATCCCTTCAAAAATTATTTATCCCAAAGGGAAATTAAATGTAACTTACATAATTTCAGCATCTTTGAAGAGTATCCAGTAGCAGTCAGTCACACAATAAATCTGAACAGGCCTCTGGCTAAAGTGTTTTGTGAACAGCAACTGTCTGACTGTCAAAATATGCTAGCAACTCAATTTCCAGGCAGTGGAGATGATATTCTATATTCTGTCCTAGAAGACACCATCAGTTGTTGAAAAGCTCTGCTAATCCACCTCATTTGCTTTTGCCACTCCTCTTTAAATCCCAGTTTGTTGGAAAGTTAAAAAGCAAGAACAGCAAAAATCTTCCAGCAGTACAGCATCCAAAGACAAAAATTGTCCAAACATTCGATCACTCAACCTGACAAAAGGAACTAAAGTCTACAAAAACTTCTAATCAAAATCAA
Source organism: Gambusia affinis (assembly GCF_019740435.1). Taxonomy (NCBI): domain Eukaryota; kingdom Metazoa; phylum Chordata; class Actinopteri; order Cyprinodontiformes; family Poeciliidae; genus Gambusia; species Gambusia affinis. The sequence goes on from NC_057887.1 coordinate 15,007,378, forward strand.
CATGCTGCCACCATGAGCGGTGCAGTTATGCAATTCAAAACTTCACATGAACCAGATCTACATTTGGATGTTTACTTAAGGAACTCTAGGTAGAAAATGTAAAGCTAACTCATAGTAAATGATACAACATGTCAGTGGAAACAAGGAAGATGTATTTGAAATTAAATTATATTTCTGGATGGACTTTACCCACCATTACGTTTTAGTTAGCCGTTAATTGGGTTTTTACTGCAAATTAATCACAGCCTCCAGCGCAGAACATTATAGACCCTGTCTGAACAGGAGATTTGATGCTGCTTTAGTCTTTTCAATAAAACCCGACTGTGCTCACGTATCCACAGGCCTGAGGCAGAGCAAGCCCTTTAAATATCAAGGAGGGAGACCTGTGAACTACAACCTCCACACAGGGGCTTGGGGAGGGTCACAGTAAAGCAGACAGTTTCTAAATATGATTATATCAGAGTAAACCAATTATTGCAACACAAAGAGGAAATAAGTCCATGCTGTGCGTAAGAGGCTAAAATTATAGCCAGTTATGGCTGTAGGCGTATAAATCGTTTTGACAAATATCAAACTGGCAGCTTTATTTCACTCAAATTCAACACAGCAAATATTACATGCATACATTTTCAAAGAAGCGGATACACTTAGTTTAGGGACTAATGACAAAAACACCTCTGGAAGCGGTCACTTTACGGACAGATGATCTATTTGGAGACAACGCTGTTTGCTTGAGAATGGAACAGATCCAGTGGTGTGATACAATAATCTAAAATAAAGAAGACGCCTCAGGGCGTCTCTTTCACAGTCTATGTTTTGCACTCATGAAAATGCTCTCGGACCACGACTACATCACACAGACGTCTGCCTGTAGTTCTTGGTGTCCAGAACCTTCTTTCCACACATCGCACAGATTCCTGAAGAGACAAATGGACAAAAACAGAAAAAAAGAATCAGGAGGTACACTTTCATTCATAGCTTTGGAATATTTAAACATATTATCACATCACAGCCACAAACTCCAAAATGTTTAGTAGGATTTTATGTGGTAGATCAACAGAAAGTGTTGCGTAAATCTGAACTAGAAGGGAAATTATTGTTTCAAGAGTAAAGCACATCTGCAAACCTACCAACCATCGTTGTTCACATTTAATCTGACAACTGTCGGAAAAATTTGACTTTCAGTTGTAATTGGAACAAAATTTGACTCCAAAAAGTATCAACTTAGGGGACTGAATATAAATGCAGAAGACACCGCTTAGATTTTTCATTTTATTTGCCATCTATCCCTTTTCTTCCGCTTAGCAATGATGCACTACTGTGTGTTGGCCTTGCAAAAACAATCCAAAGCATGGGGTTGACAAAATGAGAAGACGTAGAATATTTTTGTAGCTTGCCGTAGTTTCTGAACTTCATTGAGTTGTAGAGCCATGAATATTTTTGTAAATGTCTAATATAATATAAAGTCGTTAGAGTGCTTCTGCTAAACGTCATTTTCAGTGCTCGGTATGTTTACTACGAATCAGGTAGAGTGGATATATTTGTCAAAGAAAAAGGTTCCAATTTAAGTTGGAGGCAAAAACTGTTTAGTTTTTTTCAGCAGTGAGAAGAAAAAGATGTGAAAAAAGTTTCTTGGAAAAACATGTTGCATCACAAATTAGGGACTAAAGTCATTGCCATGTTTTCATGAACCCTCTGGAAACGTGGCTTGTTAATGATATACTTAGACCTACTCTTTATTTGTATACATTGTTTGTTATATGGAGAAACCACAGGTTTATTTCGAGAAACAACTGTTTGCATTTCCTCATTCAGTTCAAATACTTTACAGAGATGGCAGCAGCAAACACACCTCATTCAAACAGACCAATCAGAACAGCCCTGGAATCAGTCTGAGCACACTTTGTTTGCTTACAATATAGGATTGGACCCTTTAACAACATGGCCTACAGCTGTCGCAATCATGGTGTTATAGCCACTCCTGAGTCAGACATGTAAGAAACATTACCTGAACTACCTGGCTGTAGTGTAATCTCAAAATATAAGCCTCACTTTCTATTTTAAAGAAAAGGAACAAATGAAAAAAAAAGAGTTATCTATTTTGAAAAAAAATTATTAAATAAAGTCTAATCAGAGCAAAATTAAGTTGTGTGTGTAAATTTCTGCCCAAATTGGCACAAAACTGAGTTTTTCCTTCCTTTAAACCAAACAGAAAACTTACAAATAGAGAAAATAATCTATCTATACAAATAAAACAAACTGGCAAACTCTAGAGTCACTGTAGCTATTATTCTTTAGTCAGCTAAAACATGAGCCTCATTTGAATTAGGGCTTAATGAATTAAAAATGATACCTTACCTTTCTTGTAAGCGCAACCCTGGCAGTAGTGAGACCCAGCTTGATGAACCGAGCTCTTGCAGATCCTGCAGACAGCAAAGCCCGTCTTGCTGTAAGGGTCAAACCTGAGAAAAACAATTAAGCAGTTATAATTACAAATGCAGTAATGCTTGGAAGTTTAGGAGCTGTTCATTTTAATAGTTCTTTCATGAGAATACCAACCTTGCTTTTTTAGATGTCAGCATTTTGTTTTCATTCAACTTGCGCCCTCCACTTTCTAAGTAAAAATGGAAGCGAGAGAAACCCGTTAATCGCTACTATCGGTATTGAGTGAGACAATATAAATGATAGCCGACCTGGATAAGTCAGAGTAAACAGAGCAGATTACTAAACTAACAGTTTAAACACAAAACTATACTGCTTCATCTTTCTTCCTCTCAGCTCTAACCAACTGCACAGTATGAAAAGCAGTCCATCAGCATGATGCTGTCACCACCATGCTTATTAATCAGAATCTACCTACTTTAAGGTAATTAATATATACAGCTTTTACCACTGACATTTGTTTAGTGAATGAGAAATCTAAAGCGAATATAACATGTAAACTCACTGTATTTTGTTGAAACAAATCCTATAAATTAAGCATAGACTTCGTGGTCCCGTATTAAACATGTTCTTTTTGTTGTTGTTGTTTTGAATCCATCACCTGTTGTATTCCGAGCTCCATCCTTCCAAGTGTCCGGAGTGATAACTCTACCAAGCTTCTTCTCACCTGAAACAATCGAAGTTTATATTTACTGCGAGGAAAAATGTGTACAACGAAGAATAAAACCGAATGCTAACTTCACGTAACCTTCGTCAGCGTTCGGGGAGACTTCGTTGACACAAACAACTTCCATTAGCTTCAAACTTACATAACAAGATTAAAGAGAGAAATGTCACTCGTACATTTTTCACAAACCATGTTTCCGATGTGTTTATTTAGGGAGAAGAAAAGAGAAGAAAAACAACCTATAGCTTTAGCTTCCTTTGCTAGCGTAAACTTCCGGTCAAGTGTGATTTTTTTTTCAAATAATAAATTTCATTGGTTTACTATAGTGACGTCAGCCAAAGGTCCAACTAGAATGTTGTTGATTGGTTAGATGAGGCACGTTACGTAGGAACAGAGACACAAACCTGACATTTGGAATCGTACTTCAATGCTGCCGCCATATTGTGAGTGGTATTGTAGAGACGGAAATCCAACATGAAGCTACGTTTGACAGTTTTGTTTAAATATGTACCAGAGATTTGCTAATTGATATGCCCAGTAATCGAGCAATTTAGAAATAACCTGACTGTGTTTATATCTGTGGTCTGGTTTGGTGTAACGTCATTCCTTGAGTTTAAACTTTTGAGGAGTCATAGTATACTTTTATTTTGAAAGTCAAGGGGAAATCAACGTCTCTCCATGTTTACGGAAGCGCGGTGGAAATCTATACATTCATGGCTTCACCCCACTGTCCTCATCCGATGTTTCGCTAATTTTTTAAGCTTTTTAATTTGATTTATTTTAATTGTGTTGCCCTTCGTCCGTAGTCAGCTGAAGCCGCTATCATGTGGGACCACGAAATCAAAGCCATGGCGTCCTCTCACTCCATCATCGCCGCCTCAGTGTTCATGGCCACCGTCCTCCCTGCGGTGCTCGTCCCAGGTTTTTCGGTGTACGGAACTCACCTGTTGTGGCTCTACTCGGTGTCAGCTGCGGTTGCCGCGGTCAGTGTCTCCGTCTTCTGGCTGCTCGGCATCTCACCGCCCACTAAGAAGCACACACTGGGATACAAGGTAACCCAGAGTATGTGTGGGTCAAATGTTCAATTTAAATGTGTAAAAGTGACTTGCAAATTTAGTTTTTTAAACACTTTTGTTGCAAACGTCAATGTGTTAATTTTTATACAAAGGACCACATATTTGTTGAGAAAATCTGAAAACATTCGTATGAATTTGTGAGCAGCTGTTAAACTATAATAAAGTTCAAAAGGTATGCAGACTTTTGCAATGTATCCCATATGAAAAAAAGCTGCTTAGTTTTTTTTTCCAATGTATTTTTTTTTTATCTGATCTTTTTTCCTTTGTTTCCTCAGCTGTCCAGATTGTTTCGTTCATGTCTTTACTTCTTCCTGTCTTGCCTGTTCTTCCATACGGTCGTCATCCTCTACGGAGCGCCACTGATTGAGTGAGTAACTGCTGTTGGAAATGGGGAACACAAACCAATGTACCATGAAGAAACTGATGCAGTCATTTCCCAATGTTCTTGCTGTTACACATTGTTACACCTTGTGTGTTAACTGCCACACTGTGCATCTGATTGGTTTCATTTTTCCAGATCTGCTTTGGAGACATTTTCACTCGCTGTGCTGCTGACCTCACTGACCACTCTGAGGTGTCTCTGTGTTCTTGGCCCCAACGTCCAGGCCTGGATCCGAGTGTTCAGTCGACATGGGTGGGCTCTCAAACCTGTTTTTTTCTCATCCCGGACTCTCTTTTATTAATCCAATAACACTATTTTTCATTTGCTCTGTGTCCCTCTTCAGAGCTATGTCTGTTTGGGACACTTGTTTGCAGATTACAGTGGCCTTCACCCTGATTGGAGCCTGGCTGGGAGCTTTCCCAATACCGCTGGACTGGGACAGACCGTGGCAGGTCAGAACCTTACACAGGAAAAAAATCAATTTTAATACAAACTGTGTAGAATTTCCTTTCTTCCTGGCAACCTTTCATATTTTATTAATGTTTACCTTCAGTTCAAATTGAGTCTTCTAGGTTCTCGCACTTTACATAACCAACATAAAATACTTTAGATCCATATGATGCAGAAAAATATTTAGAAAAAAAGTGAACAGGGAGAAATCCTCTTCTCTTAAAAAGGGGTTGACTTAACATTGTAAATGTGTAATTTGTGTTACGCTGGACTAGTCAAAGTATGCAATTAAATACAGTTAATACTTTACACAATAAAAAAACCCGGATTTTTTATCCAGCATGATTGAGCTCGAGATATTTTTCTTCCACTTGTACTACTTTGTGTTGCTCCATTACATAAAATCTTAGTGATTTAACTTAATCTCTTTTTATTTAGTTTTTATTTAAGCAGGTAAGTTCATTTAGAACAAATTCTCATTTTTAACAACTGTTCAGAAGACATTAAAACATCATACAACAGAATATTATTCACCAGAAGACAGAAAAATATTATGAAACAGAGTAAAACAATAATAAATGACATAATAACATTTAAGGGTTGGGGATACTTTAGTACAACTCTGTAAATAATCTTGTTAAATAATAATTATCAGTAGCAGAGAAATATGTGGTACAATTATATAACTCAAGTCGTGTTTAGTTAATGAAATAACATCTGGGAGGTTCTCACTGGTCAGTGTTCACATTTCTAACATATTGTTTAAAAAAAAACACCACATTTTTATGCTTTTTCCCTTGTTTTTACCAAGTCTACTATCCTTTTAATATGTTTTTTATTTTTTTAATACAAAGGAATCAACTTCACGGTTCTCATGAGACGGTACTCTTGTTTCGGCATACATCCCAGAGCAACATCAGGGTGCTTTATATGATTGTCAACAGTTTCCTGCCTTCCCTTTTTCCAGGTTTGGCCTGTTTCCTGCAGTCTGGGCGCTATGATCGGCTACCTGGCTGGACTTGTTGTTGCTCCCGCGTGGATCCACTACCATCGCAAACAGCTCACATACAAATGCAAGTGATTGAGAGACCTGTGGATATCTGCCTGGGTTGATGTGAATGTGACTGTTTGATGTTTGTTCACTTTCTACCGGTTATTTATTAGCAGCCTGTTAATAATTTTATAACAACACATTATTTTGTACATTGCAAGGTGAGCCTGAGGATTTTTGACATGAATAAAGAATTACTCAACTACTGTGCACTGGCTTATTTTTGATTTGACAATTTTGTTGCTCAGAATTAAAGTTCTTATATTTTATTACCTAATCATGTGTAATCACTCATGTTATTTTATTGCATTCATTATTTTTGATTATATATTTACTGATATCTATCTTGATAAATAGCATATAATCAGGGTGTCTGTAAATTCTTAAAAAGACTTAATCTTACAAATCTAAAATTAAAGGCCTTGAAATACATTAAGTTAGCGTCAAATATACAGTATTAGTCACAGGTTTTTGATCTCGTATATTCTGTAATTTCTTTCCTCGCGGTACTTTTCTGTCGGCAACAATTTGAGTTGTTTGAAGCTACTGCTAACTAGCTGCTAGCTTACAGTTACTAGCTAGCTAACTAGTTTTATTGCCTCTAGTATGGGTAAGAACAAATGTATCGCCTGTTGGCTGAAGGAATTATGTTTTTGTGGAGAAATAGGTCTTAAATTCCCTCCATAATGATCTTAAGTAGGTCTTTAAAAGTCTAATGTTTGCGTTGGTGAAACCTTCAGAAATAATAATAAAAAAAATGCACATACGTCAGTAGTAAAGTTCAAAAACTCTTAACTCATAGATCCATTACATTCAGTGATATATTTCAAATGTTTTAATCAGTTAAATTTGATGTTTGATGATGGCTTGTAAATGATTACATAGATAGCACCATTTAAATTGTTTTTAATAGAGAAACGTCGCCCTAATTAAAAGTGTCAGAAAATGTGCTTACTGTGTGGTTGAAGTTACTTTTGAATGAATTACTACATCAGTGTAGTGTTGCATGGAGTTGTAGCACCTTCCACAAGAAGGGAAAGCCATAAAAAAGAATAACTAAAAAACTGTTCTCAGAGTTTTGTAGCTATCCAAGAATACTGGAAAATTATTATTTCAATTATAACAACTTGAAAGTGGTGATTTTACGTCGAGCTTTTCAAATTTTCTTCTTGGTGTAACTTCACTGAAATTAGCTATTTTTTGCTTTGCCGGACCTAAAATACTATTTAAACAGGATAAACGAGTATGTGACTGATATCTTCATAATAGTCTGTAAACAACAGTGTTTAATGTCGCCACAAAAACTGAATCCGACTGCAGGTGGTGCTGTTGCACCTCTAGTAAATTGAGAAAATTGTAAAAACACCTGGCCTTTAATTTGAAGAAATTTATTTAGTGGAGAAATAATTACGGTACCTTTTTAATCTCGGGTGGCTCAACATCTGGTTACTCATTCTAAGACTATACATTCTAAAAGATCCAAATTATATGCAAGTAAACAATTGGAGGTGAATAGATAGAGTACCTAAAGACTTAACTCAAGTAAGAGTAGCACTACTTCAGCATATTTTTACTCAAGTAATAGTAAAAAGTAGCCATTCAAGAAATTACTCAAGTAAGAAGAGAAAAAAGCATTTGGCAAAAAGGGTTAGAGTTAAACATCAATCATTTAAAATTGAAAAATGTCATCATCAGACTAACCAAAATATAAAGTTATGTGGAAATGTTGGTATTTTAGAGACCAAAATGAAAACAATTTCTAGAAAGAAAATTACAAAATAACAAAATAAGGCAAAATATATATATATTTTTCAAATTATGACTGAAACAAATGGTTAAAATGATTAAAACAAGTTTATTCTTCATTTAGTGAAATTACTCACTGTGGGTAGAGTATTCATGAATTGTACTCAGGTAAGAGTTGCAATACTTCATAATAAGGTTCCTCATGTAAAAGTAAAAACTACAGCAAAGTAAAAATACTAATAAAAATATTTTTTTTCAAAAGGTGGCTCAAGTATATGTAACTGAGTAAATCTAACTAGTTACTACACAACTGCTGATTATGCAACTGTAGTGATATGTCAATACCTATACTGTACATTGTTATTTACACTAAGACTTGTTACACTTAATGTGGTCAGCACTGCATGAGAGCAACTGTTGTACGGGGAAAGTCTGGAACAAAGCATAAACATTCCTTGAAGCGACCAGCGCTCTTAAAACCCAGCAATGCCGCACCTGAAGCTGATGACTGATGAATAGGCTTCCTGTTTAAATATCCATGAATCTCCGTCAAACTCCATCTCAGCGTTTCCCCGACTCACATTCTCATTCCACCTTTCCCCATCCCTGGGGCTGTGCCGCATTGATTCACTTTCATTTTGGGGAGGAGGGGCATTCATTTTCCTCCTTTCCACCTCTTACTCTCTCTCACAGCCGTCAGCCAAGAAGGGGATTAAATTTTCTGTGCCCCAGTCTCGGGTTGTAAAGCAAATGAAGGATACTGCTTGCAGACAGTGAAGAGGGAACATAAATGATTGTATCTAAAGAAGGGGGGAAAAATAAAGTGCATTATTGTTGCAATCCATTACCCGGTTTGTATTAAGATTGTTGGGTAACGTCAGTGCAGAGCGAGGGTGGAAACTCTCTATTTGCCCTCTGCTTGAACTCTTATAAGACTGGAAAACTAACCCACAGGAAAAAAGGCATTTTTAAGAAGCCTACATGTGCTTGCAACACCAATCAACACCTTCAGTCTCTTCCTTATGTGTTGTGAAATTCATGCTGCTAATTTCAATTTTTATCCTGCCTTTCTTTGTGTTTTCCACCTCTGCTCTGGTATGTCATCACCTTCTGCAGAGGAAATGTGTGACTTTTGTTGATACTGAGCTAGTTTCACTGTGACCTGAGCCAGATCTCACCCTGATCCTCACCACCAGCAGAGCTGCTGCATGAATGTATATTTTTAGGGGGACCAAAGATGAGTCACAGTCTTCACACCAGATGATATTTGTCAGTCTCTTACATGCAATCGTTGTTCTTTGTTTTCAGAAAACCGGCTTCAATTGCTTTTGTTTGTGCGCTCAGCTCAACTCCTGGTTGTTTAGTCTTCCAGAGCTGCTCAAACACACACAGAGAAAAAGAAAAGCTGCTGCTTCACAAATTGCTCTCCTCTTTCAATCTCAGAATTTTATTTATTCATTATTTGTTCTCAGGCTGTACCATTGTGGCGAGGGCTTTGTGATGGGAGGCGATTTGTCACTCCCTTTCCCTTTCCTCTAACTGTTCTGCAAGGCAGTTGGTTCATTCATGTCTTCTGCAGAGGAGAGAATCAGAAGTAACATCTGTCACAGATTCTGTTTATAAACCAGCTACCACATTCGGTCTATTTCCAAAAATATTCACTCGTCTGACTTCACACGCACACAGGAACTCGAGGGTTTTCTGAAGTATGTGTTTAGAATAACATACCCAAATCTAACCTAGTTTTTCTCAGCAAAGACAAACTCTATTTGTGTAAGTTTAACAGCAGCTGCTTTAGTTTAAGAGAAAAAAAGAGGGCACAACATAAAATAATTTGGATTTTTTCTGTCCATTATAAGGTACATAAGCCTTTTAGAAATATCATAAATAATGCTACATACTTTTGGAAACCATATATCCACCTGTGGACATTACTTGTGAAAAGTTTGATGCAGCTGAAGTAAACTAAAGAAAATTAAAATGGAGGTTTTAGTGAATAAATACTTGCTGTTTTGTTTTTGGCACAGTTTAGCACCAGCTACAAAACAGGGGGTTTCTTATGTTTTTTCTTACAAAATGTACTAAACCTGTTTTCAGATGTCTAAATTGTTTGTTTTTGATTTTTTTGGGGGAAATCCTCACAATTTATTTTTTTTATCCAGTTCTAATTATTTCAATTGATTCAATACAATTGAAAATAAATTGTTGCAATTGTATTGAAACAAAAATACTTTAATACAATTGAAACAATTTTGTTTTTGGAAATCCAGTGTCAAAAACAAAAAACAAATTACAACAAATTTAGGCACATTTTACATATTTTTTAAGCAAATAAACTACATATTCTAATTTCTTTTGGCATTACCAAAGCTCCATACAATGTCTTTTTAATAATAAGAATATTAGTTGATGACAACAGAAATGAACTCTTAATCTATTTGAAAATCTCCAAGCATTTTGGTCTGACAAACTTCATGTTTAATGTTGAGTCTTGGCTTTCTTAGGAGTCCCACTCAGCTGCAGCGGGCGGAAAATTACAGCAAAAAATATTAAGGTCCAAATGGTCGGCACGGAAACAAACTGCCAGCTCTCGCAGCTGAGGAAGGTCAAAGCAATGAAAGAGTTTTTCTCAGTATTGCTCAGGGAAATAGTGGCACTCTAAAAGACACACTAAAAGAGTTGGATTTATCTTTATCTGGAGATCAGAAACCTGACACTAAATAAAAAATGACTGCTTCCTGGCTGCTTGATTTGAAAGGTTTTTTTGCCAACGAGAAAGGACAATCAGTACAGATTCAAGATAAAGGAGCATTTGCGAGCTAAACTAACATCCTCCATTATTATGAAAGTGTTGCTCTGACGTGCCTTACCAACTATCTGGTTTAGATGCTTCTGAGGTCTGTATTTCTAAGCAGCTTATAAGGCTGCACTGCAAAAACACAAAATCCTATCAAGTATTTTATTGCAAATATCTTATTAATTAACTTATAACAAGTGAAAATGTCTCAGTGTAAGTGAAATAATCTGACAGTGTAACTAGTACTTTAAAAAAAATCAATATTAAGGAATTATTGCCTTAAAATAAGTTCCTATATCTTGCTAAGAAGTGTACTTGTAAGTAAGTATTGACTTATTTCAAATTTACTAAGATATTTGCGCTAGAAACTAGACCAAAAATATTTGGTAGATTTTGTGTTTTTGCAGTGAAGTGGTTATACATAGAAGTTAATAACATTCAAATAAAACACATCACATTCAGATTAAGCCAACTGTTGGATGTGGATTATACTGGCAGATTAATTTACTTATAACATGAAAAAAACATCTTGTTACAAGTGAAATAATTTGCCAGTGTAACAAATACATTTTTATCTATATTTAGAAATTATATACTTATAACAAGCTCCTTTCTAGTGGTATAGAAACAAAAAAATGGTAAAAATGAGATGTTTTTGCACCTTTACTTTCCTTGATAGCTAAGATATTCTGTTTCCATACTTTTTTCTTGGTTCAAATATGACATTTTGTTAACATATTAAAGGCCCAGCAGCATTACATGGCTTATGATAAAAACATCTCACTTATGGGACACTGAAAAGGAATTTATTTTTAATTTTCTCCTGATAACTTGCACCCATCCTCCCTTTGACAGCCTTCTTCTCACCCCAGCCCTCTACTTTCCCTCACATCCCACCTGCTTCCTGGAATTTTACCGTCCTTTACCCCACTTTTCCTGTGTCCACACACCTCATCGTGTGCTCCAACTAACAGCCGGAGTGCTGTGTTGCAGACGTGTTGCAAGAGCGTCCCATGGATCCATTGTTGCTGCAGGATGTTCAAGTTGGCCGCAATGACGCAAAGGCCTGTTGTAACAGAAGGAGCTCATAACAAATTTTTTCATTAAAAAAAGAAAACATATTTGTTGTATAATGAAGAAAGAAAATTCAAAGCTTCTAATTTTCTTGGCACACATTGTAGCAACTCAAGCTGTTTAAAACTCTCTAATCATAGCTCGTTGTAGAAATGTTCAAAAAAACAATCATTTTTATCCAACCATTTTTAGACCTTCAAAGATCAACACAGATCTGCCTTACACTGCAAAAACACAAAATCTTACTAAGTATTTTTTGTCTAGTTTCTAGTGCAAATATCTTAGTGCACTTGAAATAAATTAAAACTAACTTACTAGTAACTTGTCAGGAGCTTGTTTTAAGTCAATAATTCCATCCATTCATCCATCCATCCATCCATCCATTTTCTATACACCCTTCTTCCCTAATGGGGTCGGGAGGGTTGCTGGTGCCTATCTCCAGCTGCGTTCCGGGCGAGAGGCGGGGTACACCCTGGACAGGTCTCAATAATTCCTTCATATGGATTTTTAAAAAAGCATCAGTTCCACTCATAGAATTTTTTCACCTGTAAGCAGACATTTTCCAATGCAACAAGTGAAAAAATCTGCTTGTGGAACTAACACTTTTTCATCAATATTAAGGAATTATTGACTTAAAACAAGCTAACACATCTTCCTGAAAAGTCACTTGTAAGTTAGTTTTGACTTATTCCGAGTGTACTAAGATATTTGGACTAGAAAGTAGATTAAACTTTGCAAGATTTTGTGTTTTTACAGTGTTCTTTCATAAAAAGTTCTCTTGTCTTTCTTGTTTTGAAGAGTTGTGTATAATATTTATAATCTTATTTCATATTTTAATCTGAGATAGCAGAAACATGTCGATGTTGAATGAGAAGGGACCCAGGCTGGAGCCTTGGGGAATCCCAAGTAGGTGTTTTTTTTTTTCTTCTACAGAACTGCTGCCACCATCGTGTGTAACCTTGTGGATGTTGTACTGCCGGTTTGGTTAAAGTCCAGTGACTCTTTTTGCTACTTTTACATTAAAAAAAATGTAGTAATAGTTCTGCAGTCATCAAACTCACCCATCTGAGCTGTGAAACTCTGTCGCTCCTCCAGAGTCAACATGGGTTGCAATAATTCCAGTGCAAGTTATTGCTAAAACTGTTTTTCTCTCTTCTGAGTTTATATGTTCAGTTAGTGTGAGATCATGTCACTGCAATAAAATATGTATTTATCTTTTGTCTTTCTGCACATCTTTATCAAGGGTCCTAACAGGACAGTTGGATCAAACTGGTATTCACTGTTGTAATATGCAACATATTTGCTAAATTCTCACTTGTTTGCTTCAGTCTGGTCTTTATAAATGAAACAATTGCTTAGAGGAAGAATAGAAATGATTCTGTCCAGATTGGCTCACAGCGTTAGTTGCGTTTGGGATTGTATTGCTTCTGAAGAAGCCTTAAAAAGCAATTTTCTTTCCTTTGAAAGGCCTACAAAATAGATGAAAGGAACTCAAGCAGCAGAGAATTATAAAATCCTCCATCATCACAGCGCACTTGATATAAAAGGCACTAAAGACATGAAGACATTGCAGCTTACTGCAGCTAGAGGACGATAACAGGGTCTTGAACCTGTTAAGAATCTCTCCATCACACTGGAGAAAGAAATCTCATATACACTTGAGTCAGGACGGTTTATAAAAAATAAAATAAAATCCAGATTACTGATGTTTCACTCTGCTTTTATTGTTTTCATGGTCACTGGTGTGATAAATGAACTCAGAAACATCACTCTAATGTCATTTTTTTTTTCTCTCAGCGCAAACCTTCCTTCCCGTTTCCATGAGGTTCACAAGATAGCAAGCCGAACCTTTAAGACCTCGCTCAGTTTCCACATGAATGGCTTGTCAGTTGCATGCTGTAAATGTTTTATCTCTTGCCAGAGGCACTCAGCTGGAGTGAACCGGTCTCTTGAAATCAAAATCAGAGGCATGTTTTATGGAATCCGTATGCGACTTCTGCTGCGCAACATAATGCATTATTACAGGCAGCAGCAGCCCACAGAAAAAGGTAAACTGTTGTCGTAAAGGGAGCCTGGAGTTCTCAGTTGCTCACTGAGTCATCATCATTACCCAGGCTGTTGACACAGCGCAGATTGGGTCTGTGGAGTCATGCTATGGATGGGTTAATATTTGACCCGACCATCTGGGCCTGTCGATATAAACGCAGATTTCTCAGACCAGGCTAAATGCGTCCAGCATTCAGCCGGGCGGCTTGGTGAGCTCCTGCAGACTGCACCCTCTCACACTTCTGTTCCTGCAGACAGGAAGATGCTGAAGCCATGATGATCTGCTGCTCAACATGTTGGACGTTCTGAGCTTCCGATTCTCCAGAAAGTTTGTAACGCATGTCTGTCTAAAGTTACAGTTAGCGGCTTAATTTGAATGTGATGTGTTTTATCTTAATGTTATTAACTTCTGTATACCAGCTCTTCACTGCAAAAACAAAATCTTGTCAAATAGTTTTGGCATAGTTTCTAGTGCAAGTCTCTTAATGCGTTTGAAATAAGACAAAACTAACTCAAAAATTACTTTCTGGCAAGATATAGGAGCTTATTTTAAGTCAGTAATTCCTTACTACTGATTTTTAAAAAGTACTAGTTCCACTGTCAGATTATTTCACTTACACTGAGACATTTTCCCTTGTTTTAAGTGTAATAATCTGCCAGTAGCACTAGCACTTTTTCATCAATATTAAAGGATTATTGATTTAAAACAAGCTCCTATTACGTGTACTAGGTTAGTTTTGTCTTAATTCAACTACACTAAGATATTTGCACAAGAAACTCAACCAAAAATACTTGGTAGGATTTTGTTTTTGCAATGAAATTAGGCATCAGCCCTATTACACTCCCCACAACTCTGCTTGTTTTAAGTCAACAATTCTTTAATACTCATTTAAAAATACTCATTCTACTGGCAGATTATTTCAGTTATAATATGGGAAAATGTCTTGTTATAATTTAAATAATTTGTCAGTGGAACTAGTGTTTTTTTCATGAATATTAAGGGCAATCTATATTTTGAAGTTAGTTTTGTCTTATTTCAAGCGTACCAAGAAATTTGCACTAGAAACTACATCAAAAATACTTTTTTTTGTTTCTGCAGAAAAGGAAGACAGGCACTAAACCCATTCTACCCCCCACAACTCTGCAAGGACAAGCAGGTAAAGACAATGGATGGATGACATTCAAATTTATTTGAAATTAACCTACAGGAGAGGAAAAGCATCACCTAATACGATAGTGAGGAGAATGTTACATCCTACCAACGGCCCCCACACATGGTGACTGTATTTACCAAGTGTGGGGAAACTTGTTAGCCAAGTGAGCAGCAGCTACGTTCCAGACGGCGGTGTCTCCATCAGGCTCACTGATAAACTGGTGATGACAAGGCAGACAGACCCTGTAGAGTGCTTCATCACGGTGCAGCGAGGTCGTTTCTTTGGCAACAAAATGAAATAAACCCAAACTAAACCATTTTCTTTCTAGGATTTATTAACTTAGACATCTTTCTCAAAGAACACAAACATAATGGTCATTATTGGCTTTGTGTCCTGATATTGATGAGGCTAAAAAACATTTATTAAACTTTTTCTTTTTCATATGTGGTGAGTAGTAATGATACCAACTTTAAAACTGAATTATTTGAAAAACAAAAAACAAAGTCATAATAATAATAATAATAATGATATTCATTTAATTTTGGTTAGTGTGACAGTAATTACGCCAGAGGGTCGTAAAGATCTTCCTGTCCTTCAAAATCCAAAGTAGAGAGGGGAGGTTTCTCATTTAAAAGGGCCAAAGAGGGTTTGGTAAAGTGAGACCCGGTGATTGCAGCAGCAGCAACAAGTCAGTGGTGTAACACAAGATCCTCAGTTTGTATTTGTCACTTCTTTGTGGGCTGAGCTGCGATGTAGAGAGCCACCAGGCAGTAGACGACGCCTCCGACCGTGAGAGCCATGGTGGTGCGGTACAGTAGTCGGTCTGGATATCCGCGCTTTAGATGGACAGGGACACCGTCCGATTTCTGAAGTTTGGGACAAACGAAGGAGAAATGGAGGAGAATTTAGAAGACAAAACACAGAAAGTTCTTTCTGAGAGTTCAGATCACAACATTTCCTTTAAACATGGCCTACTACGCTCCCTTGAACAGGTTAGTAGGTTGGTAAGTAACAGGGTTGCTAGGTAACAGCACAGTCCCTATCAACTTGTGACTTACAAATCAAGAGGTTTTTGAAACTGCTCACTTTCCAGACACCAAAAAACAGTAACTTATTGCCAAAAAAAAAACACCTGGGTGTTTGTCTTTTTAACTGTTTGAGTTGTTTTTAGAAGCAGTTGACACCCAAATTGGAGTTCAAAGTGTGCAAAATGAGAATTTTGCATAACAGTTTCCCCTTAAGCTCCAGCAGTCAATGTTTCATTTGACTGGTGTGCTTGTTTTCCTCTGACACGGTGAGCTGTGGTGGGTTGTGTGGCGAAGGTTGCTCAAGGCCGTTCAGACCATGTAGAGAATGAAATAAATATTAGTCATTACCTAAAATCTTCTCTGTGCTTTGAAAACTGTTCTTTAGGACACAATGTGCCGTTCCTGTTTGACCTCGATGATAGAAGAGCTTTGAACCGGTTCTCATTGTTTAGCAAAAGAAAAGGTCTGTAAAATCTCCAAACCTAAACTGATCTATTTTAAAGTCCTTGTGTAAACTCAACTCCCCGATCTTGCTGTTGGTTTACCATCTGTGATTTTGTCATTTTGTACTCCCATCTCACTGGTTGGCTGCACAAATTGAAGGATTTTTAGCAACAGGATCAAAATAAATGGCAATAACTTTGGAATAAGTGGCAATATAGTTGAAACATTTGGCAACTGCGCCAAAATAATCGGCAATAGTATCAGACAAGTCAATAGCATCCAAATAACCATCAACATCACAATAATAGTTGGCAAAGGCGTCAGACTGCTAGGCAATAGCACCAAAATAATAGGCAACCCCATCACAATAACTGTTTGAGTTAAGTACTCACAATGACAATACAAATACATATTTCATCAGAAATACATGTGATGGGGTGCTGTGGTGGCGCAGGGGCAAAGCACAACCCATGTATTGAGGCCTTAGTCCTCGTGGCGGTGGTCGCAGGTTCGATTCCCAGCCTGGCGACATTTACCGTATGTCTTCCCCCTCTCTGATTACCCTGTTTCCTGTCCAGCTACTTTCAAAATAAAGGCCACTAGAGCCAACAAAACCTTAAAAAAAAAAAAAAACAAGAAATACATGTGATACCAAGAGTGCTTTTTTTTAAATACACACAAACATACTGCATTGTTTTAATTATATTGGCCGTCATTATAGGGATAATTGACCATTTTGTAAAGGATTCTGATCTGTATCAGGAACAAAAAAAAAAAAAAATACTGATCTGGACATCACTACTTTTTTTCAATTACATATGAAATTTTAAAAAATATTTATTACCTGGAAAAATTTCTGGAGGTCAGGAACTTTGTTTGTTCCCAAATACTCCACAGTGGACCCTGCTTCTGAGACCATCTTGGTGGGTGTGGCGAAGATCATAGTGGGAGACTCTGCAGGCAGGCTTTGCTTCAACCCCTAAATCAAAACGGAAGATTTTTAAATAAATATATTTTTTTAAATTAACATTTTTGATGGCTTTAATTCGTTTCCATTTTCCAAAAGTCCTTGATTACATTCATGTGAAAATATAACCAAGGTTTTTATTTCCAATCCCATTTTTAACATTCTCCACTTATGTAAGCTGCTTTTCTTCCCCGCCCACCCAAACCAAGCCTGTGGGTATGAGACCTTGACAGAGACCTTAATAAACACAAAAAGCACTGAATCAAATAACATGCACTAAAAAAAGGAGATGAATAAAGGACATTTCACAGAAAAAAGAGGATGTGAGGCAATCAGCCAATATCTTCTGGCAACAAAGTCAAGGATTTATTATGAGAACGATTTCTAATTTAATTTCTTCCAGCTCAACACAAGTTAGTTTCGTAGATCTAATGCTTTAAGTTCAAGGACGAGGCTTTCACTTTAAAACAAGAAGGCTCTTTTCCTTACATGCCATCATACTGAAAAACCTTCAAAAAGTCTAATTTATGTGCTAGAGAACGGTGAGTAAATACTTTTTCTCTTAGCAAAAAGTGAGGTTTATCGGGCACAAAGTTGTGAGCAGATCTTTAAGAACTGGAATTATAGGGCTTGGGCAAAAATGCTGATTTATATTACGGTACCATAAAGACTTGATAAGAAGTCTCCTTACAAGAAGTCAATCTTTTTTAAATTAAGCTCAAAAAGAGTCAATATTCATTTTGAAGGTTGAGTAATATCTCCAATTCTGAGAGTGTTTTATTGATTCAGAGTCGTGTCTCAACTTGATTTAAATTGGTTAGGCAGTTTAAATGTAAAATCTACAGCACCCTTAACAGTTGTTGGCAACCCTGGCGGACAAAAAGCTTTAACATAAATTACACAGTAATGTTAAATTGAAAAATCCTACCATTACTTGGCAGAAAAATCCCATTTTCATTAACATTTTATGTATCACACTTATTATTTGGTAACAGGGGACTTGAAATCTGCCACATTATACTACCAGGGAAGCAGGATGTTATCAACTATGAATCCAATGTTTCATCTTAAAAAGGTATATGAAATTTAAAAAAAGTCAATTACATTTGTGTTTTAAGAGTTGGTAGGGGTGCTATAAATCATGTCAACATTTTTTTACAAAGAAGTTGGACATTTTTCCACAAAAATCGAAAGATTGTAGAAAATATTCCAGGATCGATAGTTTTAGCTTTTTATTTTTAAAGGAATTATTTGGGTGCCTCATTAAATGTTTCACTGGATTTCAACACACTGTCTTATCAGCATAAAAACAAAATGGAGCTAAACTGAGACTACTTCTTGTAAAGGATTTCAAATATTTGTGTAAACACAAAGTTTAGCTAATTCAAAAAGAGTTATGAAAAGCATCATCCCCAGAAAAGACTAATCTTTCCATTTATTTTACCACGTTCCCTAGTTATATATCATTTTGGAGCAACATTTTGAAATCAAAGCCTGACCCGATACGTTTTCTTGTGACCTTCTATTTTTCTGCAGTGTGCTGAGTAATGCTGGTAAATAAAGCAGCGGTCTCCTGGGTGTCAGTGTAATTTTATTTACATGAAAGTTTCTGGGGTGGTCGGTCACTATCTTGTTCAAGCGTGTGGAGGCAGATACGTAGGCGGTGCAAATCAAAACCGGACAGATAAAAAAGCGAGGAGGGCAAACTTTCACATCAAGATATAAATCAAAATATTTTTTCCCCTTTTCTGTTATTGAAACATCAAAAAGACCTGGTTAAATGTTATTTTATTTGCAGAAGCATCATAAAAGATTCCAAATCATAAATACGATTGAGTAAGGAACAAAGAAAGAACTACATTTTATAAAATATATTTAAACTGCAAACCAACCACAGTTAAGATGCAACTCAATTTATAAACCAGATTTGCTCAAAATGTTTTAGACAATAGTAAATATTTGTCATATTTTAAAAGGACATTAGATACTCGTCATTGTGCAGTAACGACTAAAGATGGACCTTGAGTTGTATTGATAAAGTTGATATTGATTCATTTGCAATCAACAATGAAATTTTGACCTCCAACTTCGAAAAAAATCAATAATTATAAACAGACAATTTTGTAAAAAGCCGCTATTGATAAACATGTCTTTTGATAAATAGAATAGAATAAATCTTTTCAAATAAAAGTAGGATTTTTTTTGGGGGGGTGGGGGGGGGGACAAATTTCAGGAAAAAAAACCCATCAATGAGTAGCTCTACAAGGGAAGTTTACAACAGAAATGTTTGATACATTACAAATATAACAATAAAATACTTTACAACATAAAATTTTAGATGTATTAAAGCACAAATGATGTTTTAAGGTGGAACTTGGTAGCAGAAAAGCCAAGTGCACTACAGCACAAATTTCATTACTGAAAAACTAAATAAACTTATTGTTTATAATCTACAATAGGACATTGTGGCCCGGCACAGCTGCCCTACAGAAGCTTAATCCTTAATAAAAACTGCTGAAAGTTGTCAGCTGTAATGTGATTTTAGAGGATGTAGTTTTGTCGCAGCTCTCTTTATAGTTGTGCAAAAACAAAAAAAACCCAAAAGAATAAAATGCAGAGACGCCGGTCTATACAAGAGCATAACATTCGACAGCGAACTGTTAAACCTGTGGAACAAATTGGATCTGTGAGTGTCTGTTATGACTGGGTGAACAGCATTATAAACAACACACACAAACACACCATTTCACATGAATTGTGGCTGTAATAAAATGGAAAATCTACCAGTGTGGGTTTACCCAGGAGCTGTAAAAATATTAAATCAATGTTTATCACATTATCCGGGCCATCTGCTGCTGTTTCATTACAGGTGGAGACTGAGCGCTGTGCTGTGTGAATGACGCCTGCACCGGATTTAACCAGGTTTCAGCCCAGTGGCTCTCACACTGTGTACACTGTTGTATGAGACACGGTACGTAGATTTTTCTCCCACTAAGTGAGAACAAAATCTAGAAACTAAAATACTTGCCAGAGAAAACACAAAATTAAATATGCTCTTTTATTCAGGTTAGAAATGTTTTAATTATTCTGAAAAAAAAAGTCAAAGAAAGCGCACGCACACACACACACACACACACACACACACACACACACACACACACACACACACAAACAACCCCCTCCAAATGCTTGAACACAACTCCTAATTTAAAAACAGGGAGGATAATCAATGTCAATCATTTTGCAATTGTCTGCCTGTGGCAGCAGTGTAATGAAACAGGGCCGTGGTTCCACTCTGAGTAAATCCTCCATATTGATTACCAACGAGAAGGTGCAGAAAAACTTGCGTTCTCAACCTGCAAATAATACTTTTCACAGGCATCACTGATTTGACAGTGGAAAAGTTAAAATACAGCATGGAGGAACAGGCCTGCAACTTCCCAATGTTTTTTTTTCTTCATACTAAACATGGTTTTTATGCAAGTGGTACCATATCAGAGTTTTAATCTGAGGGCTTTTTGAGGTGTCAGTGTCAGAGCAGGGTGTTTTCAGTTCAAGTGGGCAATATAGCTTTTCTATTTCTTGTTACTTTCATTTATAATCAATTTGCAAGTTTCTCTAGCCATAAAATGAACGGAGTGAAGAAGTAGCTTTTTTTCTGTGCTTCTGTAAATCTGGTGGTGGAGAGATTTCTTAGTGGCATTCATTGAGTTGTAATCCAGGACATGTTACAGTAAAATGTAATCTCTGCTATCCAGAAACTGAGCTGTTACCATGTCATGACATGAGACTGTCATTCAGTAATTGTCTTCAGTCAGAGCCCTCTTGCTAGTAGCTGCAAGACTGACTGGTACCAGAAACCCTTCCAACTAGCAGAGTCACCATCCATGATGAAGATACTTGAATGATACGAGTTCTAACATTTAAGTTCTCTTTGGGGTAAATAAAATAATTTTGAATTAAATAGAATTTAATTTTCTAAATCGGAAGCTAAAATTGGAAGCCAACTTCAGCTTTATATCTATTATTGGACTGTTTTAAATGGCATTAATTTCAAATAAAGCCCGGATTAAAACAGTGAAATACACTTTAAGGACAAAGCTGAAAGACTAAGACATAAGAGGTGAAAAGGGGGCACTGCACTGTGGAAAAAAGGCAAACTCTTCAGAAGGTATAAAGTGTAATAACAGGTGAAAACAGAAAAATACCCATACATAAAGCAAAGCTGAATTAAAGCAATATAAATTTTCGCTGGGTTTAAGCGTAGCAAAGGGAACATCACCAATAAGTGTCCTTAATATATATATTTGTGACTATAACAATGAAAACAGATATTTTTCAGCTTTGGTGGTCAGCTCAAATGGTAGCTAGCGAGCAACAGCAGGATCCGTTATCTATCAAACCCACGCCAAGGTCAGCAGAGCCATTAAATACTCGGTTTGTAACCGACACACCGCTTCAAATTCTCACCTGAGGGTTGTAGGCCACCGTGGGAGCAGCACCCGTCAATTTCTGGGTGAAACCGCTGAACTTATAGTACATTTTCCTGCTGAAGGACAGAACAAGGTGCTGGTGCCACAACAAATCAACCGGTTAAGGACCTTTTCGACTCCAATCTTCACCGGAAGAAGACGCTGTAAGGTGTCCCCAGCACTGCCTGATTAAAAATGAAGACGGAATTGGTGAAAACAAGATACGCCGATAATAGTGGTGTAGTTTGAAAGTTTTATTTAAATGTGTAAATCAAATGAAAATATTGCAATAGTAAAATTTACATGTATATCAGATTGAAAAATATATATATTGCAAAGTGACATCAAAAGCGCCATAATCTTACTCTTCAGTACGGAAAGCAGAAAGAGTCAAATGTCGAAAGAAATACGTGTCTGGATTTGTACGATTTCGATTCTAAGGTAAGATTTGAGAAGAAAACAATTCATAGATTTACTGTTGCGTTTAAATTTTCCGATCATTTGTATTTTTGCTCATAAATGAAAATGCACTAATATTTTCACTTTTAGGGTAGTTAGTTTATATGGCTAATGGTAAGAAAATTGAAATGCCCCTTCAGGATGTATTTAGGAATGATTTTTCAAAGTTGAAAAAAATGCATCTAATCATCTGTTCAGCCACAAACATTCAAGTTACATTTTCCATATTAGCATTTTGGTAAAAATCTATGAATGACTATTTTGCATCATGTTTTTGAATTATTCAGATGGAAATGCAATACAGCATTATTATTATTATTTGTTTTATATTTTCAACAGTACTTAGTTATATTAACAGTGACTTAAACAGACATATTCAACACCCAAAAAGAATTCCTGCTTTTTTAAATGTTTCAAATTCGCCACAAACTACAATATTGGGATTTTATGTTAGACCAATATAAAGTCACACATATTTGTATTGTACAAATACTTTTTACAGTGCATTTTTAGTAGGTCTACATAAGTAGAAAATGTATCATTATTGCAATATTACACAAAATATACATATCACAAAGAAATGTGTGGACTGCTATAATGCTGGCTATTTGTTTTAAGTATGCTTATAAAATATTTGGTGACCCCTATTGTTTTCTGTAAGATTTTTAAAGATAAATTGGTTGTAACTATATTGTTTCAATACCAAAATTATATAGCTGTTGATGAAAATGCATAATTTTAATCAAAACATTGTCCCACCAGAGCTGTTAATTTTTGAAGCTCCTCCAAAGGTACCACAGAGTCATCCACAATTCTCAGATAATAAATATAAATGAAGCAATTTTTATATTTGGATTTTGTTCTTTTTCACTTATGGGAGTCTATGAGTATTATACTCAGTCTGATTGCTTAGAAACTTTTAATTTGAAATCCTTGGCTTTATGTCTTCCTGGGATACAAATATAACAATAATAATAATAATAATAATAATAATAATAATAATAATAATAATAATAATAATAATAATAATAATGATAATAATAATCAATTATTATTTAATTAATTCTTGGTAAAAATGTCTTGTTATACATGAAACAATCTGTAGTGGACTAGTATTTTCATCAACATTAAGGAACTGGATTAAAGTAAAATAAGCTCCTATAGCTTGGTGAAACATTACTTTTAAGTTAATTTAGTCTTAATTAACATATACCAAGATATTTGCACTAGAAACTACACAATACCTGGTAAAATTTCATGTTTTTGTAGTATACGTTGACGACAGCCGGAGCTGTGACAAAAAAACATCAGATGAGAATCTAAGGTTATCTTGCTGCCACAGAGTGCAGAGGACGGTGAGGGAGATATAAGATCACTATGAGATTATTGTAACGTAATAAATGAGACTTGATTTCCTCACTTTCACTGGAGTTTCTCTGAAACTATTTCGTACAAAACACCACAGGAAGTCTTTCCTTGAACATCGAAATCTGTTTTTATTGTATCCTAATGAACGTGAGAAGTGAAGGAAAACCAAGTTTTCAGAAAGCTTACTGATGAACATGAAATAGGTTTTTGAAGAGTTTGAACTCCGGGGGCATTCCCTCTGCTTCAGTCATTTCCTTCTTTTTGCTGCTTTTTGTCAGGCCACCAGTGGTGCAGCTTTCACCGCACATGTGACTCGGAGGAGAGCGCTGGAAGACTCAGGTGTTCATCATTCTGAATGTTAAGATTCAGTGCCTACATGAAGCAGAAATGCAGCTTATTTTTAGCCTACAGTTACATCATCACTTTGAAATTAGGAAGCACCAGCAACCCAAAGAAATCCGTCTCCCCTGGTGATCGAGACACGTGACTCTATGGACTGACAGTAATAAGATATGACACTTCATTTAATGAAGATGAATGTGGTTGGAGCAGTCAGCTTATGGAGTCTTGAAATATAAAGTGCCTTGTGAATGTATTAGTATCCATATTACATGTTACAACCATGAGCCTCAGTTTTATTCAGATTTTATATGGAATATTAAAACAAGGTAGTGGAATGAAATGGAAAGAAACCTATCAATGTCTTGCTCCATTTTTATCTTATTTTAAAAATATCTGGTTTTGAAGTAAAAATACACAAACAGATTTGCAGTCAATCTCCAATACCTGGATTATCCTAGATTAAAAACTAATTTGTTTGCCTTCAGAAGTCACCAAATTAGCAAAAAGAAAATATAATTGTATTTAAATAATTAACTGAGCTTATGGTACTGTTTGATAACTACAATCATTTGGAAGGTATGTGTTTAAATTAAAATAATATTTGTTAAAATGCTTTGAGACAACATATGTTGTGAATTTGCTCCATATAAAGAAATTGTTTTCAAACATTTAATAAAAAAAGAAATGTAGAATGAGGGGAATTGTTCCTACCAGAATGGAAAACACGAACCTATAAAACTTTCTCCAGCGTTCAGATATTTAAAATGAAATACCTGTTATTTCTTCTCGTGCATGAACATTGGATCATCATGTAAATTGCATTTTGTATCACTTTATGATGCTGCTTTGCTATAAAATTACTTGCCAAAATTGGTAAAAATGAATAAAATCAACTCATCCAAAGTGTGGCCCGATATTGGTATGGGAAGTGAAAAAAGTGGATTGGCGCATCCTTAGTTGTAATGTGATAAAATGTGAAAAAGGTCCAAGAGGCTTTTGCTTAATAATCTTATGATAAAGTTTGAAATAAGCAGTCAGGCAATTTGGTTCTACATATCAGAGGTTTTATTAAAAAAGCTCAAACACTGATCACATTTATCATGAGTAAAAATGTCTGATCGAGGGTTTCAATCAAAATGTTCCTTCTTGAAAGCAAAAGCTACATGATTTATGTCAGAACTCAGCTAAAGAAATATTCAATTTCATTTTAAGATATCTGCCAAACTTAAAAAGCACACAAAGAACAAGAATATTTAATGTGACAAACACACTCTAAACTAATACAGATCTCTAAAACAGTGCTGGAAACATATAGATTGACTTAAACATTTGATTTATTTGGGAAAAAAAAGTCAGATTTCTGTGTAATAAAAAGGGGAGGAAAAGGAGAAGAGATGTAGAGAAAGACTGTTGTGTGGGAGAGGTGTTGACTTGTTTGTTTGGATCATGTGTCTGTTCGACAAATCGCATCATCTTGGCAAAGAACGCCACAAACATGCGTGAGTTATCAATGTATCAATGTCAGAACCATCATTTGTGGCAGCCCTGGATGCTCTTTTTGTTTTCAAACACATTCCTTTATTTTGCACTCAGTTTTATCTCGATTTGTGTTGTGATTCTCCTCAAAAATCCCAGGAAAAAGCTGTTGTGCACCATCCAGGAGGTGTGCGTGGATGCAGTCTATTTGTGTGCACAGAAATCAACCACCATAATGATTGGCATGTTGCAGGATGAGGTTGCCTTGGAGACTGAGAAACACAAAATGCCTCACATTCACTCACAAATAAAGAAGCAGCTTTTCATTCTTTGTGCTTGGGCTTTGTCTTTTTTCTTTTTTTTTTTTTTTTTGCAGTATTTTTTTCATCCTCCATCTCATACTCCATCTGTCCTGTTGTATCTGTGTCTGTTTTATTGTCTGCCACTTTGAGGTCCCTCCTGACCCAAACCCATATTTCATTATTCTTGGCTTAAAGCTCATCTAACACTCTGAGTCCTCTGTGTAACCCCTCGCATTTGTTCGCGCCTCTCCTTATTTCACACCGGTCTCACAGAATGCATCTAGGTCACACATCATTCTTGTGTAACTTGCTCCATCTGGGATTAAATCTCTGAAAAAGTGAGCGGCCAACAGCCAGACAAACAAACACACACGCATACACACATCAATGCAGCCATTTCTGCCTGATCTGTAACCATGGGGACACAGTGTAAACAGCAACCATAGATAAAATGGGATTGGCTTTACCTGCATGTCTCTAATAAATAATTCTCTGTGTGTGTGTGTGTGTGTGTGTGTTTATCTGCACGCTGTGCTTTTAAAGGTGCACTCCAGGTGGTGAAACATGAGCTGTTTGAAGAAGGTATTAGTAGTCTGTAGCTTACCTACAGAAGACAGAAATCATCAGGAGGTGAGGTTGGCGGAACATGGAGACTCTATCACAGGATTATAGGTCAGTACTGGTCAAACTGGGGCTGCTTAGGGACGTCGTTTCAGCCTTTAAAATGTCCTGACTTCCACTTTTTACATCAACCATACTTGGCAGGAAATATAATTTAGGATATAACTCACACCAGGAGGAGGAGGGACATTCCTCAGATACTTTCTTCAGAAATGGTGACATATAATCTGTTTATCAGATTATAAGATTATAACACGGTGCAGTTTGTAAGTAAAAAATTAACAGCAATATTATGATGTATTTAGCATGTCATAGAGACAAAAATGTTATAAATTTTTCAATAATATTTAAACCATGTCATTCATATGTTTATAAATGTCTTAGTTTTTAACTTAATATTTAATTCATAAACCAAATGTTTAGCTTGAAAATTAATTTAGTTAAATTAGTTTACAAATTAGTTTACAAGCTAAACATTGACTTCCAAATTAAATTTTAATTTGTGTTAGCTAAATGTTTAGTTTCAACATAAATGTTTATTTTCCTAAACTAAATATTTATTTTCCAAATTAAACATTTAATTTTCAAACTAAATATTTATTTCCTAATCTGAATTATTTTGCTTTGACCTAAATATTTCAGACCAAGCTAAACATTTAGCTTGTGAATTAAATATTTAGTTTGGGATGATACTTATGAATGCATGAATGATATGGTGAAAATATTACTTTAAAAAATGAACACCCATTTTTGTTCTGTATGACAGGCTAAATAAACCAAAAGTATTGCTGTTAATTTTTTGTTCTATATAACTTTACAAACATAAGTTGGAAAAACAACAATTTATATCTTCAAACTATTTTCAACAAAGATAAGCTGATTAAAATAAGAAAAAACAAATTATTGGGGGAAATAATCTAGCAAAAGAAACCTCAACAGGTGTGAAAATTTGATTTCCACTTGCTTCAGCTACAGTCAGAATTCATGATTCAACTATAAGAAACAAATAAGGTGGTAGAATGACTAATGAAGAAAAAACACAAAGCTCCATCTCAAATTACCCAAAAACAAAAAAAACTCTTCACGATCTCCAAAAATTTGAGAAAAAATAATATAAAAACTCTGGGGATTGATATGTTCAAAGAAATACTTTTAGAAAGGTGTACGTCTTATTGCACTTGCTGTAAAACTAACAGGAATTTTGAGAAAAAGAACATCACACTAGAAGTCAAACATGGTGGTGGCAGTGTGATGGTCTGGGGCCTGCTCTTATTGATATGACAGAAAACCTGGAGGAAAATATCAGACCATCTGTTTCTGGCCTCAAACTCAATCCCACTTCTTGCAATGTCACAATGGCTAAAATGCTCTGAAAATTAACACTTTGTAGTGGCCTAGTCAAAGTTTAGGCTTAAATCTGACTGAGATTCAGAGCATAAACAGGAAGTTCATAATTCAAAGCAATATTAGAGACTAATTACTGTGATGGAGTCGTTGTTGCCAAGGACTAAGTATTAGATTAATGGGGTACAACAAAGCTATCTCACCCTGTTATAAAACTTTTTTCTTTTGTATTCAGTTTATCTTTTAAATTAAAATTATTTTTATGATCTGAGAGATTTAAATCTCTCAGATCTTTTCCTGTTTGTACAAAAAAACAAAAACAGGAAAAGGGGATACCTTTTGACTTTTATTTTGAAAATTTGTCCTCTGAACCTCTCTGCTGTCCTCTGTAGGTAAGATACTGATTACTTCATGTTGTTTGCTGGTCAGTTATAATCGGTTCTGCTGGAGACAGGGACTGTGTGGAGGAAGGGTGTCCAAAGTGTGGCCTGTGAGTGGTTTAAATTAGCCAGTTTTGACCCCCAGAGCAAAACATTTGGACACCACTGATGTAGCACAACAAAACTGAATGCTGCTCTGCAAAAACACAACATCTTACAAAGTTGTTTTTTTTCTCTGGCCTCTGGTGCAAATATATTTGTACACTCTAAATCAGACGAAACTGACTTACAAGTAATCTTTCATTAAGATATAGGATTGGGTTTAAGTAAATAAAAAGTACTGGTTCTACTGACAGATTTTCTCACTCACAATAAAACCATTTTTGTCGTGTTATAAATTCAATAATGTGCCAATGGAATTTGTACTTTTTAAAATTAATATTAGAGAATTATTGTCTTTAAAGAAGTTCCTAGATCTGAATGAAAAGTTACTTGTAAGTTAAATGTCTTTTGAAATATTTGCACTAGAAACAAAACCACAACACTTGGTAAGACTTTGTGTTTTTGCAGTGTGCCAAAGCCAGGAAACAGGGCAGTTCACACAGTTGGTTATTTCACAAGGAGATCTTCTGGTTTGCTGTGTTTGTGTCTGATTTGGTTCACTGCAGTATCTCTGAAGACACGTTTCGTGTGTATCTGGCGGAGCGGAGCTTCAGTTCATGGTAGCACTGAACAAAGCTGTGGTAGATGAACGTGATGGGCAGAGCCAGGAGAACAATCCCGCTCACAACACACATCCCCCCGAGAACTCGTCCCCCAATCGTCACTGGATACACATCCCCGTACCCGACTGTAGTCATGGAGATGATGACCCACCAGGCGGCGGCCGGGATGCTGGCGAAGTCCTGGTTCTGCGAGTCCAAGTCCAAGCCGTGCTCCAGCAGCTGTGCCAGGGCACTGTATATCGCCATGGCCACGAAGACAAACACCATGAGCATGACCATCTCCCTGTAGCAGCGCCTGAGCGTCAGCCCCAGAGTCTGCAGGCCCAGGAAATGTCTGGCCAGCTTCATGAGCCAGAACACTCTCATCATCCTCAGCACGCGCAGTATCACTCCAGCAACCCCGAGCCCGGCACCCGGCATCCCAGCTCCGGCCATTGCCATGGTGACATAGTAGGGGGTAATGGCTATCGCGTCAATGATGTTCAGCGGATGGCGGATGAAGTCGCACTTGTCTCTGGCCAACAGAAAGCGCACAATGCACTCAGCTGTAAACCAGCCGATGCACACGGCCTCCACTATCCTAAAGAAGGAAGATGGGAGAGAGAAAGAAAAGAGTTCAACAATAAACAGGAAATGGCAGAGGAGCTCCAGACAGATAACAATATGCTTGATGTGAGATACTGCTTGACTTGACCTGTCGGTGTGAGGCAGGAATAAGCCAAGCAAAAGGATTTAAATCATTGGAAATAAGGAGCACATTTGATGCAATTTAGACATACAAGTAAACAAAAACAGGCTGAATTAAACTCCACACAGGGAAAGAAGAAAAAGCCTGATAGAGTGATTGTGACAAAATCAGCCACACAATTAATCCCCCAATTAACACAGCAAAGGCCATAAAGCTGAAATAGAAAGCCATCCCGCTGGTATTTGACACAAACGAGATTCAAGGAAGCAAAGACCGCATGTTCCAACATGGTAGCGATTACCACAATTGAATCAACCCAAATTATGAAGCAGCTGAGAAAACTGCATCATCTACTGGCATGAAACTGGATCCCTTTGGCCCCAAGTACGAGCTACGCTTTTAGTTGATTACCTAACCCCCTGGAAAAGCTCCAAACTCAAAGTTATGTCCAGCCTGAGAGAACAAAACCTAACCTTATATAGAAAATGGACTCCTCAGGACTTTCTTCAGAGGACAGGCTGTAGCTAAAAAAAACCCAAAAAGAAAACACAATGCAGAAATGGAAATGCAGGTTTTCATTATGTGACCAAAAGAGTTGCTCAGTCAGAAACTTTTCCACAGAAGGAAAAGGTAAGAGAAATGCATCGCAAGAGAGCTCCCTCTGTTATTAACACTTCAAGTTTAGTAGATAATATTGATCCATTATTGATTTTCTCTTAGGGGGCTTGTGTGACAGCCATGTGAGGATGCTAATGATTAATGGGGTTGCCTGAAACTCATCAATGAGCATAATGTCCTCAGAGGCGCCAGTTTACCAAGCACCAGGATATATTTACCATGTTTCCCACTAATACACTAAAAACTGCTGGGTTGTTTCTTAAACCCAAATGCTCAGATTATGCTGTCAGGGCAGAGGAGGGGAAGTTTAACCAAACACTGGATCAAAACTGACTAAATTCTAGATATTAAGAACCTCATCGTTCTTCACAGGCGGCCATTTTGATGAACAGATCGGACTTCCCTATCCCTCTTCCACCACATCAAACAATGGAAACATTCTTATTTCTGCCTTTTAAATGTATCAATAAAGGGAAATAGATAGCAGTAGCTAAAGCTTTGTTTCACACTTTGATTTAAGTCTTGGATATTATTTGTTGTAATTTTCTATGATCAACTTATACATGGAAATTTCATGACTATAATAAATAACAGTAGATTGTTTAAGAGTTGTTTTGGTTGCATTAGGGAACGTAATCTGTCATATTTCGTAAAACTCAAGTGAATGCAATACAAAGTTGAGAGAAAATATGTGTAATTCAATTTAATTACACATGAGATTTGAGGATTTTTCTGAGTATTTTTTTTTTATTTATTAAACTGATAAGTATAACGAAAAATATACTAATATGTAAGGGATTAAATGCATGGTAAATGTTTTTACAGGACACATGGGTAGGTGTAAAATGGATATTTGAACTGTCAGTTATGATTTGGTCTGGAGTTAAAAGTTCTGTTTGTTTTCAGTCTAACTGTTATGGGAATGGTGTTTTATTTGTAATATTAGTTGAACTGAATTAGTCATAAATTGACCCAGTTTGGGAGTTTTCATCAAGCTTCAGTGAGAGTAGAAATATGATCAATGTTGGATCACTGAATGTGAATTATTTGTTAATAAAGGCTTTACAAATATATGAATATGTTGTCTTTTTTCATCAAATTATTTTAACGCAGAATCAAACTGTATGTGTTTTTAATTGCTTTGTGTGACAGCATGGCTTGCATGAGTTAATGCTGCAGTGACTGTTATTTTTATCAGATTCTAGCAGACTGGAGTTAAATTTACATTAATAACTTCGGGGATAATGCATCTGGTATATCTGTCCATCTCTATGCTGATGACGCAGTTGTTTACTGCCATGGAAACTCCATTGCCATAGTTTGCGATCATCTACAGGCTGCTTTTGACATTATTTAATCACATTTGTTGCATCTCAAATTAATTCTCAAAACTAAAAGAAAACCTTTGTTACTCTCCCTGCATCCTGTCTGCACAAATTGAATTTTGCTTGCTAGAAATGCTTATTACTAGATAAAAATATTTATTTTATGTCAGATGTTAATAGTATGATAATCAAATAAGGCTCTTTTCATAGAATTAAAGCATGTTTTTCATTTAACATGAATAAACAACCTGTGGCAGCTGACCTTTTACCTCACATTGATTATGATTTTATCATTTATATGAATGTTCTTGTTAGCTCCTTACCGGTTGAATGCTGAGATTCACTACAGGATGTAAAAGTCCAGCACTGTACAGAATACCAGTTTATCTAACTTTCTTGGTCTTCCTTAAACTGGAAAAACGGATTTTCTTAATTGGAAAAACACTGGATCTGAAGCTGTGCAGCTTAGTTGAACTAAAGGTTTTAAACATCTTAAGGTAAATTGAGAAATCATCAGTGGGCAGCTGTTTATGCTCTTAATGGTTTTATGGTATTTTATTTTATTTTATGTAAGTTTTACTTTGTCGAGACAATTAGATAGATTTTTATGACTATCAAATTATTATGTACATATAAAGTAGATTGCTTTTAAAAATGAGGCTTCACATCGCTGTGAGATCTACTTGTATAAAAAAGGTGAAATAATAAAGAAATATGTTGCAACTTTACCTGTTTGACTCCAGTGACCCCAGGATAATGTGTGAGACGACAAAGCAGAAGCAAAAAGTTAAGATGACAATGATCATCGTTGACCTTTATATTTAGTACACAAAATACAGCTTTATATTCCTGATTATTTCATTTGATTATTTCTTATAACTGGAAATAATACATTTCCTTATCCTGTAAAATTTGCCCTTGCTGTACAGTTTTCCATTCTTATTTTTCTGGTTTTATACTTTTTTGGTTTTGTGTTAATCTGGATGCATTCATTTACCTTAAACCTGCTAATTTAACCATTCTGGGACAATGAAGGATATTGCTTTTCTATCATTTTCTATACTAACAGAGTATTTTAATCAGATTAGTTTTTGAGCATATCTGTCCCTCATAAAATGGCCCCAAATGCAGTCTGCACTCCTTCTGCTTCACCTCACTCCCACAGCTCCTCTTCCTGGGAACTGAGTGATGGGTGATTTTTTTATTTCTTTGATCACTATGGAACAGGCTGTTCTATACAAGCAAATTTTCCTGAACTCTATGATATTGCAACATTTCTCTGCAGACAAACATAATACAAGTAAATACATCTGAAGAAAGAATTTGATTAAAAATATCCAAATGAGCTGGATCAGGGTTTCAAACTTATTTTTAAGTCATTATTACATAAGATAGTTAAGTTTCAGACCAAAAGTCTAGGTAAAGTTCTTACATGAGTCTGAAACTTGAGTTTTTATTTTAAGCAACATAATTATTTTTGCAATTTTGCACCAAAAAAAGCTCTGTTTTTGGCATTAAAATCCATCTGACAGGTCTATTTCTACTACCCTCCATCCTGGCATTTTCACAACATACTAACTATGTTGTATGTACAGAGTTTAGATGTAACTAAATGAAACGTAATGGTGCATGTTTAAGTTCCCTGTCTGAAAAACAGGAGAATCTCCCAAAGTCGGAATTTCAACTAAATTTGCATTTCAATCAACAGGTCTGGATTTTGTTTCCAATATGGCTGCTGTGCATATCGTATGTACTGAAAGGTGACATTTATACATTTTTTATCACTTCTGACAGTTTGCATGTCATTAAAGAATAGCCACACAAAGTACTATAACATTTCTTTTTGTAATTTAGTGCTCATGCCTAACTGCATAAAATAAAGAGAAATGTGCTGTTATAAGTTTACGTTGCTAATGGATCCAAAAAAAGGGCAAATCCGGTTTTTATATTTCAATTTAGTGATATCTGAGCATATGAGTCCATCTTCCCTTCACATAGACCTAAAATTGAGAGAAAAATACTAGTTTTCATTACTTAACAGAACCACATGAAGAACCTGCAGAGATATGTGGGAAAATACTCTGATGAGGTTCGATTGGTCACCTTATGCCTTATGTGATGTCATGAGAGGGGTGTGGTGTGGAAGCCTGTAAGTGGAAGTTTGTTTATTTCGATTAAACAACAATTTACCACAACACAGCAAAACAAAGAGTAACTTGACATATTTCTCTATAGGTGACAAACTATATTTAGAGTCAGTGTGGTGGATTTTACTGATTTTGAACAACTCATTCATAAAGTGTCTCACTTTTACGCACAGGACTTAAGAGCACCATCTCATCGCGCCTTAATGTCTGACCGCATTTCACCGAGGGGAGCCCCTCAAGCACTGCAGTTTGGTCGCACACCATCGCCTACCTGTGCTCTTCCACGGTAGTCTTCTTAGCCGTATCCCAGTCCGGCAGCGTGCTGGCACACAGCATGATCATAGAAATAATCACGAAAATCACGGACACCGAAGCCAGAAGCTGCGCCGCCAGGGAAGAATTAGGATCCTCGAAGGTTTTGCGCATCCTCTCCAGCCATTTGGCGCGTCCGGTGAGCGCAATCTGTTGCGTCGTCTCCTCCGGAGTCAGGCACTCATCCCCGGACAGTATGATGTCCTCCTCAGAGAGACTGTCCATCCCGATGTCGGACATCCTCTCGTCCAGGCGCTTCTGGCAGCAGGAGTCCAGGTGCGCCGTCTCCAGCCCCCAATACAGCATCTCGGTGTAGAAGGATAGCTCGCAGACTCCGGGGACAAACCGGAGTTTGCCGGAGCGCACGTACAGCATTATGAACACGAAAGCTTGCGCGTGGCGGTCGAAGAAGAACTCGTTCCGGTCCCGGTCGTAGTCGTCGCACAATTCTAGGACCTCTTTCTCGGTCGCACAGGCATGTAAGCGGCTGACGCGCCGGAGTGGGAAATCCCTGATCACCTCACGAGTGAAGGCGTACCGGGTTCCCCCCACATTCAGCACGCATATGCTCTTCCCGAACTTCATCTTGGCGACCTGTACCCGTCTAAAACTCTTCTTCACTGTCCATTCTTGCTTTCATCTCAGGAGTCAGGGCACCTGAAGGGGAGCGGACGGTCTCCCCTGGCCCCCGGGGCGTGGCGCGCCTTTCCTGGAAACGGACGTATAGGTTTGGTCCGTGTGTGGATGAAACTAAATCTCCTCTGTTTCTCCCACTGCCCGCTCCTTCTGCCTCTGTGGTCTGGATAAAACTCTCTCCACCCCACTCAGGGCGAGATAGTCCCATCCGTGATGTCATATGCGCGCACGCAGCGAGAAACACAAACCACCCGACAGTAAAATCACAGCTTATTGTTTTGTTTCCACACTGATAAAACACAGAATTTAACCAATAACCCAGGTGCAATAGGTAAATTTGGACAGCTTTCAATTAATGATTCTGAGTAGAAATAATGTAGACTGAACAATAACAGACAGTGAAATGCATTTTAAAAATCAAAGTTGAATTCTAACATTAACATTAATCTGTTTTGACTCAAATATTCTATTTACTCATGTATTGTTCTTATAATGTATTGTTCTTTTAAATATTGTGGGCTTTTTATCAATAAAAATAGTCTGTAATTGATCATTTAAAAACTTTGTTCATCTATATCTTGTACAAATCTTTAGGTCATCAGTCAGACATGATAAGTCAATCCTACTAGCTATAGCTACCCCATCTGTTTAGGCCAATACAAAACCTTTATCTTTATTTTCATTTGCTAGCTTGTTTTTGTTTTGTGGGTTCATTGCCCTGCTGCATAATATAAGTAGTTAGTAGTTGATCTGATCAAATGTCATGAACCGATTAGTTGGGCAATTGGCTTCAGGATTTTCTGGTAGAGAGCAGAAATTACAGCAAAGCAGTTCCAGACCATGACACGACCACCACCATGTCTGAATATTTCAAGTTCTTTTTCTGAAATGTGGTGTCAGTTTTCCACAAAAGCTGCACTTTTCTCTCATTAGTTCGCATATTAAATCCAAAATAAATTACTAATAAAAGCAGTTACGTTTTCTACATTGGGTCAGATTACTTTGGCAAGTTTGTTTTCCCTTAACAAATGAAATCATAATTTTAAAACTTATTTTATTTATTTATTCAAGTTCTGTGTGACTGAGATGAAATATTTGTTAATGTTCGATTTTCATACTGTACACTTCAGATTTCCAATACAAGACACAGTCCTGTCACCTGCAGAAATACTCAGATGTCTCTGCAGTAGTTGGTTTTATCAGAGACGTGAAGAAACTGAGCACAGAAAGCTGGTGGATCGCTTTGTGTCACGGTAGGGAAACAACCATGTTATCTTTAGATGATTATAGATTTTATGAAAAACAGCATAATGAAAACCACTTTGTCTTCACTGGAGAAAATGTGGAGGTGGTTGAGGAATATAAACACCTCAGCGTTCTCTCAGACAGACTGAACTAGAGACACAACATTGAAGCCAACAGAGCAGACTTTACTTCTTCAGGAAGCTTCAGTTCTTCACTGTTTGTGGTAAGATGCAAAATGACTGTTGTGTAGGACGTAATATTTTTTTTTTCCATCATCTGTTTGGCTAGCTCCAAAAGAAGGCTAAACAACCTGATTAAGAAGGCCGGTTTCCAATAATACTACTGGAATTATTGGAGATGATAGAACAAAGAATGATTCGTCATAAAATAAATAATAATAATAATAATATAAAGAAATATGAACAACCCTGAGCATCCTCTTTTTGAAACTGCCTCACAACACCAGAGTATCTTCAGTCAGAGGCTCCCTCAGAATCGCTGTAATACTGACCACTAGAGGAGATCCCATACTGCGCACAGCCATCAGCATCTACAACAACTATTAGAAGAATCTTAAATAATATGAATCACAACAACATTTAATGTCCACTTTGGAATCAATAAAGTATTTTTTAATTGAATTTAATTTAACCTTAAATATTTAAGGGTGTCAAAATGCAAATACAGAGCGTATCTTTAATGTTTCTCAAGATTTTTATCTGTAAAAAAACCCAAAAACTTTTGTTCATAACAGATCATTTTACGGCTACTTTTTGTTGATCTATTTTATAAAATCCCAATGAACACATATAACTTAGTTGTTTCGACGTGCCCGTGTTTGCGCCTGCGCAGCCCCTTCCGTCGCCTCCGAACAGTGAGTGGTTTTTCGGGTTCATCCGACTTCTGTCGGCCGCTCTGAGTTTACTGTATTGTAAAAAGCTGCTGCTGCGAATCGGTAGAGGAGGAGTAGGAGGAGGAAGGGGCGTCTGAGTAGCCAAAATTCTCCCCTGATAGTGAACACATCCGGAGTCCCGACGATCGTAATTTAAAAATCACATTGTCTTTTTAGGAAACAGAGTTTTAGATGTATATATTTTAAGATTAATTTATGTCATTTCGCTTAGTTTATGCTTTACGTTAACACGCTGGGAGGGCAGAAATGGCGGCCAACATGTACCGGGTCGGAGGTATGTATGTTAGTGGATCCTTTTTAAAAAAAAAAAATTAAACAGAAACAACTAAGTTTTGAATCTCCTTTGTGTTATTTGGTGATGTGTTGGTGATTGTGTGTGTAAAGGTGAGATGCGGTTGAGCTGCATGTTTAGATGTGAGTGAGGCTGGAGCCGGAAGGTGAGCTTTTCTTAATATTTGGGATCCAAAATGGGTCAGGCCTCTCAGCAGCTAGTCGCCAGCTCGCTAACTGGCTACCTGGTAATGTAAACATTTTTTTCAGCTGTCGGCACTGTTAGCCGCTACAGTGGTTGCGAAATACTTTCACGGTGGACGTGGAAGAGCCACAAGCTGTGTTAGCCCATGGCTGGAGGTGTATTTAAGCGGCTGGCGAAATTGAATTTCGGTCAGTCTGAGGCTGTCTTTGTATTTGCCTCTTCTGGCATGCAGCCATTAGTCTACGAGTCCTTATTTAGCTAACGTTAGCACAAGCCGCGGCTCACCGTCTTCTTCCTCCTTTTATTATTTCTGCATTGTAATTAGACGACCATCTTGGTGACATTAAAATCTGCTTTTCCCCGTAGCGTTTAATTTTACACACACATTGGCTTATAGTGTGGTTAGTGATCAAGTCGGGCTGCTTGGTCGACCAGCTAGCTCGTTAGCACTCTGCTGGAATTCAGCATCAAATTATTGTCTTCATGGCGTCGGTGCGTCTGCTGCGCTGAACCTTACACCTTCATTTGCTCATACCCGACCTTTCCTTTACCTCAAAATGCAAAGTTATCATAAATGCCTTGATGCATCACTTGATTGTTGCAGCATAAACCATATATTTCGCCATTCTGGCAACCACTTGCACATCACAATGTATCTTATCTTCGTTTCTGATGCCTTCAGGTGCTCTTTGTTAACTCCACGTTGCATTCAAGTCCTCTCCTGCATAATGCACAGACCATGTGCATCTCACTAAATCATCACATGCATTTATATAAATTATGAATTTCAAAAATTGAAACACATTTATTATACAGATGCATTTCACACATGGTAATAATGGCTTAAGTGTTACTTTCTGTTTAATTTTTGATGATTAAAGGGTTTGAATTTCAAAAGTACCTTTATATTAAATGTTGTCGTAACTCAGTGTTTCTCAATTCCGGTCCTCACGCCCCTCCGCCCTGCATGTTTTAGGTGTTTCCTTTATGCTACACACCTGGGTTGAATCTGTAGGTGATTAACAGGCGTCTGCAGTACTTGATAGTCATGCAATCATTTGAATAAGCTGTTCTGGAATAGAGGCACATCTAAAACATGCAGATCAAGGGGGCCTGAGGACTGGAATTGAGAAGCACTGTAACTCAACCAAGTATCTCCAAAGAGTTGTTGTGAATGGTGATGCTGTGGGCAGGACGGATCTACAGTAACAGTCAGTCTTGCATTGAATCTGAAGAGGCTCCTGACCAAATCTGTTGTTTATACTTGAGTATCATGACATGCTAACAGCTCAGTTTCCAGGCCGCAGAGATGATATTATACAGTAGGATGTTCTGGTTGACGACAACATCAATTGTTGGG
This sequence comes from Gambusia affinis, assembly GCF_019740435.1. Lineage (NCBI taxonomy): Eukaryota > Metazoa > Chordata > Actinopteri > Cyprinodontiformes > Poeciliidae > Gambusia > Gambusia affinis. The sequence goes on from NC_057887.1 coordinate 15,045,910, forward strand.
AAGCACTGCTAATCCACCTCACTTGCTTTTGCCTGTCGTCTTTAAATCTGTCTGGCTGTAAGGTCAGAAAGCCAGACAGAAACATAGGAGAACCTTTCCCCCTTTAGGACTAATGGAAGTGATGGCTTGAACTTCTTCTTTGCTTCTTTGCTCTGCGTTTCCTTTTCAACTTCTTTGGGATTTGTCGTCATAGTTCAGGTATCATTTGAGCTTTTGGGATGCTAATCAGCTGCTCCCAGTCGTGAAAACAATACCTTACTGCCATGGTTATGATTCAGTAATTGTCTAAAAGTCAAAAAGTAATAAAAAAAGATCCTTCCAGCTGCACAGCATCCAAAACCAGAGGGAAAAACTGTCTTAACATCGTACTAAAAAAGTCTAGTCACTCCAGCATCGCTCATGAATTAGAGACAAGAGTCAGTAGCACCTTACTTAGGCTAAGCAGAAAATAAGCTGGATTGTTGTCCTAATCTCTGTTTTTGGATGGAATTCAATTTCATTTTGAAATTTGACTTTTGAGGAAGAGTAACAGAAATAAATTATGACAGAAGCTGCCATCTTAAACCAACTCCAGTCTCAGAAATATCACCTTTTGTTAAAAAAAAGGAAGTTCTAAGCAGCCATCATTTTTCTATTGAACTCTTATTTACATAATCAGCAGTTTTTATTCACAAGGAAAGCGGTAGTAGGTCTATAATACTGCTAATTGTTTAGCATGTCAGGAGCATCTTGGATTTTGAGTCTGTGAAAATGACTAATGATGCTTTTTGACTAGCACAATATTTAAATTGATTTAAGTTTGTTCCTTGCAGAAGCTTTCAGACCCTTGGTACATTTGGTGAACTTGCAGACATAATCTTCAAGATTTTATTCTAAGAGTATATTTGACAGGTCAACACAAAGTAATGCATAACTATGAAGTAAAACAAAAATGATATATGTAAAAAAAAGTTTGTTTTTTTTAGAAATATAAATTAAGACTCAATACTTCATAGAACCACTTGCACCTGCAAGTCTCTATTGCATGCTATATACAGAAAATGTTGACAGTTCTTCCTTGAATAATAACTCAAACTCAGTCAGATTGGATGGAGAGGATTTCTGAAGATCAGTTTTCAAGTCTTACCACAGATCAGATGGATTCCCTGTCTGGACTTTGACTAGGTCATTGTAATACATGGACAAGCTTTGATGTAAACTATTTCATTATCATAGTCTGACTGTTCAATTAGATGCTATTGGAAAATGTTGATTTAGGTCTACACGAACAATAGAGAACGGGTAAAAGGAAGGATAAGAATGGGAAATTGACAAATGTTTTGAAAGGTTATGGGATTTCTACACCTATAGGTAAACTTTTCTGATAACTTTCTCAGAGCTACAAATCATGCTTAAAAGTATTTCTTAAGTTTGCTTTTGTGCATTTTTATTTTGCTTGTAATTCACTGGGAGTCATTTTTGTTACATCCTCACAAATAAAACATTTTCTATAGTTGAAGACGGATTTGTTTAGTCATAAATGTGTTTATTTTGGCTATGATGTTCTGATGACCTCTTGTTTGGTGTTGCAGATTATGTCTTCTTTGAAAATTCCTCCAGTAACCCTTACCTGATCCGTCGGATAGAAGAACTCAACAAGGTACTGCATTGTTTGTCCTTTTTGTGCCGAAGGGGGAATAACTTGGATTCCTGCCTGCAACCTCCACGTACTACCCCTATGTCTATGTGCGTTCTGGTATTTTAAGTGTTAATTGTTTGACTGAAATTGACAGGTGTTCCTTTGTCTCCCAACTGTCGTTTTTCTTCATTACTGGACACACCTGTAAGGGCGTGTGCGGTTGTTGACGTAATAATACCCGTAATAAAGGCTTTTAAAGCCCATGTATTTGTGCTTAGCATGCACGGTTAGCTAGAATTTGATACCAGCTTTTAGCTGGAATAAATCTGCAACATGATCTGATGCTGTTCCAGCTTGGTCACGTGGACAGGTTCCTCTTTTAACATATCTGCAAGGGGTGTGTCAGCTAAGGCAACAAAAAGCAAACCAAAAGATTGCATCGTTAAATCTAGACTTGCTTGCATGGAGTTGAATACTTAAATTGGAAACGAATATTTATTGAGAAAATGTCAAATAAGGTCTTAGTTATTAAAAAAGAAAACATTTTTTATTAATGTAATAGAGACAAAAAGGGGAATTGCTGCATCAGGCTCTTTGTTCGCCACACAACCAAGGAATTCGACTTTGGCTGCACTTTGCTCTCAATGAAGATATTCAATGTAATATTGCTGCTTCGCAAAGAAAAAAGAGCTTATACGTCGCTTATCTGTGTTGTTTGCTAAATAAACTTGAGATAGTGAGGGGTGAGTAACATGACTTCTGCTGCTGTTGTATTGCTTTGCTGTGTGTTTCTTATTTTGTAATCAAAAACACACCTGGTCTGATCTGCTGATGGCCAAAAAAAACCTTGTTTAATTAAAATATGACCAAAAAGTGGTCATTACACACACACTTCAACTTCAACAATTTATTATAGTTCATTTTGATGATTATGTTTTACACAAAGTTTGTGTACTGTTCATTATACACACTTAATAATTGGTTAGGGCTCCTTTTGTATTTCATAGAGGTGATGAACTTTCAACTTGTCTGCATTGTTTGCTTTGTTGGCTCCCATCTTCCTCTGAACACTCCATAAATTTGCCATATGCGGTTTTGGTTTGGCTAGTTTACTAGCTGATCAAACACAGTGATTTTATCATTATTAATGAAAGTAGTAGTTGTACTTTTGGAAATGTGGGCAGATGACAAGTCCTGCTAGAAAATAAAATCATCTCAATAAAGAAACAAGAAGTGCTCTAAAATGTCTTGGTTGGTGGCTGTGTGCTGACTTCTCTTTTTTTTTTTTTTTTTTTTTTTTTTAAATAATTAGTTTTTTGCTTTTTTAAATGAAATACAAAGACAAGTAACCAAGCAAAACCAGCAGTAATGTAAAACAAAACCTAAACAAACAAAAATGAACAACATAAACCTTAAAGGTGTCAAACATTTATGTAAGTTGCATTGAGACTGTGTATTTTATGTTTGACCTTTGACTCCAGAAAACACAGAGGGCCAACACCATCAGATGATCTGTGATCCTAAATCATCACTGAATGTTAAAACTTTACCCTGGACCTCAAAAAACTGTTGTCTCTTCACTCTTTCTTCAGTCTTAGTCGGCTCCAATGTTTCCGTCGTTCTCTCTTATTGAGAAGTGAAATGTCTCATAAATTGGACCTGAATATATAAAGCCACTTTTAATGAATCATCCTCAAACTCTTCAATGAGCTTTGCATTTGCAATCCTCTCAAAATTGTGACTCTCCCTGTTGATTTTGCACAATTTTTCTTCCACGACACTGTCCATTGTTATGCTTAGAGCACTTTGAACAGCCAGCAGTTTCAGCAGCGACCTTTTTGTGGCTTGACCTCTTCAGGGAGGGTTCCAGTGATTGACTACTATCGACTCGGCAACGGACTGCATGATGGTGTAGACCAGTGTTTCCCAACCCTGGTCCTCGAGGCACACTACCCTGCATGTTTTAGGCATTTCCTTGCTTCAGTCCAGCTGATTTCAATTGATGACTGATTAACAGGCGTTTAAATCAGTTGAATCAGGCCCATTAAAGCAGGGAAACCTCTAAAACACAGGTGTCAAAGTCCAGCCCTCAAGGGCCGGCGTCCTGCAGTTTTTAGATGTGCCACAGGTACAAAACACTGGAATGAAATGGATTAATTGTGTAGATCAGTTCTCCAGAGCCTTGCTAATGACCTAATTATTCCATTCAGGTGGTGCAGCAGAGGCACATCTAAACGTTGCAGGACAGCGGCCCTCGAGGACTGGAGTTTGACACCCCTTCTCTAAAACATGTAGGACAGTGTGCCTTGAGGACCAGGGTTGGGAAACACTGGTGTAGACCACTTGTGTCAAACTCAAGGCTGGAGGGCCAAATCTGGCCCGCTGCAGCCTTTTATGTGGCCCTCTAAACGCCAAATTGCATCAACACGTCCCTCCAGTTTTTCACAGATCCGAACAATTTACGCAAAATCAACCACATTTTGTCAGATTTTACTGGAATTTGTTTCTCAGAATTGGCCAGAAATACAGGGTTTAAGTGACTGCTGCATCAAATATATACAGTGCAAATATCGAACAAATTCCTTTCAAGTGTTTCTGTATTAGTGCTACAAAATCTGTGATTTTGATAGCAAAAAAAACACACAATAAAATAACAAAATCCTCTATAGACTGGCCAGTGTGAAAAGATGTTCAATATTACACTTATTGAATGGAGAAACAAACAGCTATGTATTAATATTTTAACAATTTAATTGGTTTTATTAATACATTCTAGTCCTTTAAGAACATTCAGATTTTTGATATGGCCCAAAATGAAAACGAGTTCGACACCACTGGTGCAGACTATCAAATTTGTTCAAAACCTTTTGATGAAGCAGACAATCTGAATGCAAAGGCTGCAGCTTTCCCAGTTTCATACATTTGCTACATTTCTTCCTTTCTCTGCATTTCTTCTTGTCCAGCTACTAATGAAAAAGGCCTCTAGCTCTGTAAAAAAAAAAAAAAAAAAATCATTTATAAACACTCTTTCCTTACTTTGTTGGTCTAATTTAGCACTAATAATTCTGTAAAAAAAAAAAAAACTGAACTGACCTTAAGATGTTATCAGTAAAATCTAAGCAATGGTTTAAATTGTGTGTCAAACTCGAGGTCTGTGGGCCAAATCCGGCCTGCCATTACTTTTTATGCGTCTCTAAGTTCTATACTAAATGCTAAATGTGTTAAATATCACTTTATCTATCAAATCAATTCAGGTTTTATGTTTACTGCCAAATTATATCAATCAATCACTCCTGTTTCATGAGAATTATCATGGAAATTCACACAAAATCAACAAATTGCTACACTTTTTTTGCACTAATATTTAATTGGTAATTTATGGCAGATTTTCCACAAAAATTGTCAAAAAGTTTCTTACTTGTACTAAACAGATGCCTCAGCCTAAATGTCAGATTACAGCCCACGGTCTAAGCAGCGAGTAATAAGTCTCATTAACAGACATAAAAAAGCGCCAATATTTCCAAATTAGTACCACAAACACTTTGATTTTTATTGCAAAAAAAAAATCACAAAACAATTGTTAAATCCTGGAGGGATTAAAAAGATGTTCAAAATTACTTAATTTTAAGGATTTAATGATATTTTAACAGTTTGTGAACAAGTTTTATCAATACATTCTGGCACAACCGGCCCTTTACGAGCATTCATGATCTTGATTTGGCCCAAAACAAAAATGACTTTGACGCCCCTGAGTTAAACGAATCAGACTGTTATTTCTGAAACTATACCCCAACTTCATCCAGTGAGTTTGAATAACTGAAATAAATCACTTTTTCTCCATTATTAAGATTCACCTGTTCTCCCACATTAAATCACTCAGCATCAGTTTTGCCATTTAATACTTGTCAGTCCACCCGTTGGACTAATTATACAACGTGAGAATAAATCAATCATCTTTTCTTTTTTTTTTTTAAACCGTTACTGTTCTTTCCAGCTTGTCTCAACTTGACGGATGCACAAAGGAGATGGTTCTTCTGGGAAATTGGAGTCGTGTAGATGGGCTTGTTTGCCGCATTTTTTCATGCCAGTCTTGATCTTCATTCTCTCTCATTTCAGACCGCCAGTGGGAATGTCGAGGCCAAGGTGGTTTGCTTCTACAGAAGGAGAGACATCTCTCACAGCCTCATCCAGCTCGCAGATAAACACGCAAGTGAGTCGCTGGCTCGGACCATTTTCAGACCTTAAACTAACATGAATAACAGCTACAGCTGAAATTTGTCTTTAGAGACGTGCATGAATATAAACTGCAGAGAAAAAAAACTGAACGCTGTGTATTGATGTTGATGGTGGCGCCGACTGAATAGCAGCCTCGTTTTTGTCAGTTTGCCTCAGGGCAGCTGTGGCTACAATGTAGCTTACCACTATCAGTGTATGAAAGGGTGAATGTAGCGTAAAGCACTTTGGAGTTCCTGTATTTGAAAAAAGCACTACACAAGGTTTCCTCTGCATGTAACTGATTGCACCATGGCAAAATAAAAGCCACCACACCTCCAAAATAAATGCTTTTTTAAATTTTTAATGTATTTTAAAACAATGTAAAGCATGTACATTTATATAACCTTTAGTTGTGTACTTAGAAGTACACAACTAAAGGAGGAGAAGCAGCATTCAGCATCTATGCACCACAAATTTGGAACAAACTTCCAGAAAACTGTAAAACAGCTGAAACACTGACATCTTTTAAATCTCAACTAAAGACCCACCTGTTTGAAACATAATCAATTACAAATTTATTGATGGAACTGGACTTAATGTTGTGTTTTGGTTGATTCTATGTTGCATTGTGTTTCTGTGTTTGTTATGATGTAAAGCACTTTGAAATGCCTTGCTCCCGAAATGTGCCACACAAATAAAATTTGATTTGATTCGATTCGACTTATACTCACTATCAAACAGGAATTACAACATATCTTATTTACAATGCAGATTATTGCTCACTACCTTAGAATATAACACAATATATTTATTTTTCTTCAAGATCAGTGAGAAAAATAAACTTTAGCACCACATAATTCAATGTTTGAGAGAAAAAAAATATCAGGTTGACTCATGTTAATAATACAGGAGCCTTTTCAGCCTGAAAAATGATTAAATATTTGTATTAGATTTTGACTCATCCCTTCTATATGAGAGAAGTAGGAATTAAACAGCTCTGCAGTTGCACATAATTCCACAAATATTCCATATTTTATTGATCTTTAACTTCTTATGTTAACATTTAGTGTTTGCAGTTTTCTGCATGCCTTTTCTGCTGGTTTATAAATCTTTACTGAGATTTTCAGAAGGCTGACAACATCTCCTTCTCCAGAAGGCTGCAAGGCAGACGGATCAAAACAGATACGTCTGTAATATGTGGAGCAGTTTTAGAAAATAAGGCTTCCTTTGAAATAGCTTCTTACATCTCTTTGCTTCCTCTAACTTCAATTTTTTTAGAGACCTTCCTGAAGCAGCAGCAGCTCCTTTACTCAGAACATTGTGTTCAAGCTCCATCATGGAGGAAATGGAAAATTCTGCAATGAGCTCACCTGTTTTTAAACTGGTTTTGATTCCTTTTGTTCCTGAAACCAAAGCAAAAATAAAAAATCAGGCTTACTGCATAACTGTTAGCTCACTTGTTCTTAATCTAAAAGTGGCAAACCTGCATTCAGGATTGAGATAAAGGACTTTGACGATCATCAATAGATCATAAACATGTTTACAGTCATAAAACTTTTCATTAGTGTTTAACAAATCCACTGAAATTCATTTAAATCGTTTCTGGATTGTAGTTTGAGTGTTTTTGCTCTCATCTGCTGTTGTCTTTGTGTGTTGACTCAGCTGCTCCAAACCAGCAAATCCAGTATTTATGGATGGATACGGTGCTGTAGATCACATTTTTAGTTGGTCTGAAGGGCTGGACGATATGGCTTAAATAAATTTTTTTTTCATACTTGGATTCAGTTTCTGATTTTAAAATGTTTTCTCTTTTTTTCTAAAAAAATGCAAATGTCAAAAACTGGCTTTTATTTTAATCATCCATTTTGTGAGTTGTAGGACTTAATATTAGGGCCAGGCTTTATATTAATATGAGCATATTAATATAAAGCCTGGAGAATATAATAGTCATAATATCAGCAGAATAAAGATGCGATTTCACAAGACTGTCTTAAATTTACAAGAAAATAGTCATTTCAAAAAATCTGTAATAATTTGTTATTTTTTGTGTTTGGATTCCCATAAAATTGCTACTTCATTCTCCAAATATTGTGACTTTATTCCGGTAATATTAGGACTTTATTTTGGTTTTACTCTGACTGTGTTCTTGTAACATCATGACTTTATTTTAAAAAAAATTATAAAGTAAAATAAAATCTTATCCTGATCCTAATATCCTGTCAGAGTTGACTTGAATTCAAAGTCCAAATAAATTGAAGTTGTGAAACAGATGGTGGATTTTGGGCGAACTGACATGATCAATGGGAACCCAAAGAGTTTATTGGTGAAAATAAAAATGCAGATTTTCCAAAAATTAAATCTTCAAAAACCAAATATTTGCCCATTCTCAATCTTACATAAATTCCGGTGAAAGTTTTTGATTTTGAAGCACTTTTTTTTAATGTATCCCTTAGATTTGTCTTAAGGGCTGAATTTTTTGTTTTTTTTGTTGTTTTTTTTCTCCTCCTCCTGCTTGTTTCTTCGGTGTGTTTATTCTGATTTGGTCTCTTCTCTTTGTGCCTTTTGCAGAGGAGTTGGAAGAAGAGAAGGAGAACCCAACAGAGACCGAGCTCACAGACAAACAGAAACACCAGCTTCGTCACAGAGAGCTCTTCCTCTCCCGACAGTATGAGAGTCTACCTGCGACACACATCAGGTACTTAAACACAAGCTCTCACACGCATGCAGATTGTTTTCTATACCGCGCCGCTCGTCATCGGCAGGCAGCGCACGTGGACAAGTCATTCAGCCACAAATGCATTACAGGCCACTTCCTTTGAATGTGTTTTACATGGTGCGTGCTTCCCTTTCTCCCTCTCCATCAGGGGGAAGTGCAGCGTCGCGTTATTGAACGAGACCGAAGCCGTTCTTTCATACCTTGACAAAGAGGTGAGCCTAAGGGGGGAAAAACGACGTCTGCTACTGCTGCTTGATCTTTTATCTGAACATCATGGAATAACGGATCACACTTATTTTTTTTCCTAATTTATCTAATTTATTTGACTCTATCTTGGTTTAGCTTCACAAAATGAAAAGCTGAAATAAACCTAAAAAGGTCTGATCTCATTTAGGGTGTTTTCACGGTAGACGCTGTTCGATAATTCTAGTTTTCATACATTGTTTACGTCTGGATGTACTCCGTCTGGCTTCTGCCGGTGTAGATTTACAATGCAGAAAACAATTGGATACGTATCTGACTCAGTAACACATATAAAAGTGACACAAATCAGATTTTTTTGTGCATGACAAGATCTGAATTGGGTGGTTCAGACTGGGATTTGAGACGCATTCACCTGCTGTGTGAATGTAGCTTTAGTCTGTTTTGATTCTGGTCACCAGTGGATCTCTGGATTAACTACATAGGTTGCAATTTGAATTTCTAACCTACTGCTAGTAGACGGCATGTATAATTTAAGTCTTCAGAGACTTGACTTAACATCCCCTAACGAAGCAGTTAGTTGTTTATAATCAGATTTTATTCAACATTGCCAGATTGTTCAGATAACTGATGACTTAAGACCAAGAAAGTCTGAACTAACTGCTACAGTTAGTTCAGAACGTCTGCTAAATGAATAAATCCCTACATTCTCGCCTCTTATTTACTGACAATTTATCAGTTGCTTTTAAATGTATTCCCTCAGAAAGGTGTTGATTTTTCTTCATTTTTTTCCACATTGTCTGGCACTGTATTGATTGTGTAGCTTCATGGATTTGACAGAAGAGAGCAGTCGTATGAAGTGACGTCTTTCTGCTCCTCTTCAGGACACTTTCTTCTACTCGCTGGTGTACGACCCGACTCAGAAGACCCTGCTGGCCGATAAGGGAGAGATCCGAGTGGGACCGCGCTTTCAGGCAGACGTACCTGAAATGTTGCAGGAGGGTACGTCGAGGTTTATTGTTTGGCCGATGATTTTCCTTTTCTTGTTTTCTCTGAAGTGATCATGTTCCAGTTCGCTCCGTAAGATGCTTCCTTTGTGTTGCAGGAGAGGCAGATGACAGGGACCAGTCCAAACTGGAAGAGAAGCTCTGGAATCCAGAGTGTCCTCTGACTGACAAACAGATAGATCAGTTCCTAGTGGTGGCCCGGTAGGTCTTTCTGCTCGGATTGCTGCCTCATGGTCACATAAACCCATTCTGTTGTCAGAAAGATCATAAATCCTGGCTGCATTAAGCTCTTTTTCATATGTCTGATGTTAATTTTCTCAATTTAATTTAAACATTTATAGAACAAATGTAGTTCTAACTATAATCTGTCTTACATAAAGCATATTTCTGGATGAATAGTGTTTAGAGTTCGGTAGTAACTAGTTGCATTTACTTGAGTATCCTATTGGAAAAAATTTACTTTTAGGAGTATTTTTATTACACTGTACTTTTTACTTGAGTAATTTTGTTATAAAGTATTGCTACTATTACTTGAGTAAGTTTTGGGTGAAGTTACCCACTGCGAGTAATTTTGCTGAATGAAGAGCAAATACGTTTTAACCAAACATTCACCACAAAGACCTGCAGTTTTTAAGTTTTACGTGGAAAAAACTGATTTGGAAAAATGTTTCTTTTGCTTGATTTTGTAATTATGTTATTTATATTAATTATTTTCATTCTGGTCCTTTGTAAAAAATACCAAAATATCCACACATTTAGGTCTGTCTGATGCTCTATTTTTTAAAATATTACATGATAGATTTTTTACATTTTTCTACTCTACTTTTTTTCTCTTTTTACGTTTACTTGAGTAAAAATTCATCATCAAAGTAGTGGTGCTCTTATTTGTGTACATGTTTTGCGTATTTATAGTGAAACTGGGGAAAATTCCACCTGTTTGCTTTTATTTCACGGGTTTCTTGTTTGTCGTCGGATGTTTTCAGAGCGGTTGGGACCTTTGCCCGAGCGCTGGACTGCAGCAGTTCAGTTCGACAACCAAGCTTGCACATGAGCGCAGCTGCGGCCTCTCGTGACATCACACTGGTGAGTCAGGCACGCTTCCTCTCTGGAGACGCACCAGTCAGACGACCCACCATTTTCACTCTATAAATGCTTCAATCAAGGAGACGCACTTTTAAGCATGTTGAGTTCAATCATAATCAGATTAAGGTATCTGGGATGGATGCTTGGATAGTATAAATGCTTAAGTTTCTGTTCCATTCAATATTAGCATCTCTATTTAGGAACCTGCAAGATGTTTTAATGTTTTAGAAGAAGCTTCTGTTTCTTTCACGCTGCTGCTTCCTAAATAGGAATTCATCATAATCCTCGTTCTCTCTTAGTTCCACGCGATGGACACGCTGCATCGTCACAACTACGACCTGTCCAGCGCTCTGAGCGTTCTGGTCCCGGCGGGCGGCCCGGTGCTCTGCAGGGATGAGATGGAGGAGTGGAGCGCCTCGGAAGCGGCCATGTTTGAAGAGGCTTTGGAGAAATATGGAAAAGACTTCAACGACATCCGACAAGACTTTGTAGGTGTTTGGTTCGTTTTCTTGCTGAATTGCGACTTTGGTGTTAATTTTGTGGAAGTTTAAAGTTGATCTGCTGTGAGAAACTTCAAAACTGTCGCTGATTTTAAACAGAGCACAGACTAAGTTTTATTAGGGCTGCAGCTAACGATTAGTTATTCTGACGATTAATCAGTTAATCGGTTAAATCTTAGATCTTATTCATACATTATTAGGAATAACATCAAACATAAAAATAAACAATTAAGTTCCTTTTTAAATAAGAAAATTAACATTTTATTGCCATAAAATGCACTAAAAGCATTAACTTAGTGCATGCTTGATCTTTTGTAGCTCAGCTCTTTCTGCTTAATTTAACATAAAGTCTGACTTTTTTGTCTTTATTGATTAATAAATGGATGCAGAAGGTGCTTATTTGAACATTTTTTTTTACATAATTCGAACCAGAGGGATCTGAAACTATGACAAGATAAAGGTGTTTTTTTTTTATCCATCCATCCATCCATCCATTTTCTATACACCCTTCTTCCCTAATGGGGTCGGGAGGGTTGCTGGTTCCAATCTCCAGCTGCGTACCAGGCGAGAGGCGGGGTTCACCCTGGACAGGTCGCCAGTCTGTCGCAGGGCAACACAGAGACATACAAGACAAACAACCATTCACACACACACTCACACCTAGGGAGAATTTAGAGAAACCAATTAACCTGACAGTCATGTTTTTGGACTGTGGGAGGAAGCTGGAGAACCCGGAGAGAACCCACACATGCACAGGGAGAACATGCAAACTCCATGCAGAAAGACCCCGGGCCGGGAATCGAACCCAGGACCTTCTTGCTGCAAGGCAACAGCTCTACCAACTGCGCCACTGTGCAGCCCTGTTTTTTTTTTATCTTAGATGCAAAACATCTATATCTTTTGTACATTTTTGGATTAATTTCTGCTCTTGTTCTTTCAGCAAGTAGCCTTTTTTGAATTTATGTACTCCAATTACTAAATTAGTTGCCGATTATTTTAATAATCAATTCCTTATGAATAATTTGATTACTTGTTTCATCCCTAAATGTTTTGATTGTGCAAATTTTGCAATTTTTCCCTCTCAATCCTCATCTGGACGACTCTTTCATTTTCTAATCTCGCTCTAATTGAACTTCAACAATACAACCATTTATTGCGTTTTGTGCGTCGAGCAGCCATGCGGTCGGCCCAGTGGTACTCCTGGGGGCCTCCCAACATGCAGTGCCACCTGTGCGTTTCCTGCTGGATATACTGGAATTAGGGCGGCTGCAGCAGGTGCTCATGAATACTTTTAGCATGTGAATCGCTGCGTGCGTGTCGTCGTCTGCGGCCAGAAGCGAGCGAAGTCAGTAGCTCCCAGCCTTTGTGGTCACGACGACGACTCATGAATAAACATGAACGCTCTGCGCCCAGATGGCAGGAACATGAGGTATTAATATAATTAATTTGCTCTCCGTCTGCCTCTCCAACCTTCACTATGTGTTTGGCTCCTCCTGCGTCGTGAAGCTGCCATGGAAGTCCCTGACCAGCATCATAGAGTACTACTACATGTGGAAGACCACAGACAGATATGTGCAACAGGTGAGGCTGCTGCAGTGATTTGTGTTTGGAGATATTCCGTTTCTCTCTGTTAATTAGCTCAGAGCTGCTGTGTGGAATTACAGATTGTATTTACTGTGTTCATCCAAGACCAAAAACAATCAGGACCCCTTACAAATCAATAAAAACTCCACACGGAGCCTTTTAAGCAGCTTATAATGAGGTCAAAACAAACTTTCTTCCTGCATTAATGCTCGCCGTCTTCTGTGCTTTCCTTTACGGAATCTCTCAACAAAAGGGCTTCAAATGTAGTTTCTCACCTCCAGGGAGGAATTATTGATTCCAGTTATTTTTGGAAACTTTGGCTTTAACTTTTCAAATTAAATTATGGCTTGTATTAAACTTCGCAAGCCTTTAAATCTTTATTAAAAAGTCCGTAGGGTAGAAATCTGGTCTAAAATTTGATGTCTACGACTTTGGAAAGCCATAAATGTAAAACATGAGCTTTCAGTTTGGAAAAGTCTTCTTTTGTCTTATTGCTTACATTTGTAATTCTGTATCTTTAATCTCACAGATTTTGAGGTATGGAGCGAGAACTCACAGAAAACAGAAGATCTGAGATGGAACTTTTTTAGGCATTTTGAAAAAGCAGATTTAGGATGATAGTGTATTGTTTCTGTTCAGAACGACTTGTTTCTGATTTCCTATTGAACACATTCACTCTGTGTTTCCATGAGCAGAAGAGACTGAAGGCAGCTGAGGCAGAAAGCAAGCTAAAGCAGGTTTATATCCCCACATAGTGAGTCTCCTTCGTTTGTTCTTCAAATTAAAATGCAAAATTAAATGTTTTTCATATTTTGTATGTACTGAAAGTGCAGCGTTTTCACATCGCTCTTTATCTGGACAGCAACAAACCCAACCCCAACCAGATCTCGATGACCAACGGTAAGATGGCGACTGTGAACGGAGCGGGCCCCGGGGCCTTCCACGCAGCGGGAGGCGGCCGAGCCTGCGAGAGCTGCTACAGTGAGTTTGGTTTGTCCACATGAACCCAGTTTCAGAACAAAAACACCACGAAATGTTTCAGTTTTCTGCTGGGTGACAGAATATTGTTTGTTTGATGACGATGTGTTTGACTTAAAAAGAAAAATCCTGAATTCAGTTTTTATTTATTATTTATTTTGAAGGAATTTACTTTTTTTTTTTTTTTTTTACATAAAAGATAAATATTTAACATTTTAAGTTGTTTTATAAAGAATCTGTAGTCAGTGGAATATTTTAGTCTAGGGTTGCAAATTACCATTATTTTAGTAATCAATTATTCTCGTTATTTTGTCTATTCATTGATTGATTGGATAAGACAACTGGCACATTCTACTGATTTTTCATTTAACACCTAAAGTGTATAAAAAATACAAATAACTAAATTCTTTTTGAGCAAAATATTGTTTTTTGCATAAATTGAACATTTTTAATTTGTTTCTAATATGTTATAAAATAAGCTTAAGTGGCTAAATGAAAAATCTGTGAAATGCACCAATTTTTTTGTATCCAGTTAATCACCAAAATAATTTATTATTGAAATAATCATTAGTTGCAACCCTAATTGGCAGCTGTTCAGAATGCTGCATGTGAGAATACTAACTGAAAGTTGAGTGAAAGGAAAAAGTCTGGCAGCTGTTGGCTCTAATTATAAAAGTTGCCAAAAATAATTGCTTAAACTATCGGCCTGTGAGTGGTTAATCTAGATTTTTAATTGAGTCATTGACATATGTTAACTTTTTGATAATTTACTGACCTCTATGTTACAATAAAATGGACGGACAGAGGAAATGCATTTGTTTATCTTTTGTCCTGCCAGCTGTGTGAACAGCGTTTCAGATGTTTACGTGCGAGTCCTAATGGAGTTCAAATAACAGTTGGATTATTTAAGGCACTTTGGACATACGTTGATTTTTCCAGTGCGCTAACAGGACTTATTGCGTTTTGTGCGTTGAGCAGCCATGCAGTCGGCCCAGTGGTACTCCTGGGGGCCTCCCAACATGCAGTGCCGCCTGTGCGTTTCCTGCTGGATGTACTGGAAGAAGTACGGCGGTCTGAAGATGCCAAGCAGAGCCGAGGCCCCAGAGGAGAGGACCTCCCCCACTCCTGCAACCAATGTAAGTTCAAGACCTTGTGTTGCAAACTGGAGCCCAGCGGGCCACATCTGGCCCGCCAAAACTTTTCCTGTGGCCCTGGAGACTCCAGAGGGAGGCATTAAAGGAAGCAAATCAAAGCAGTTTTTATTGATTTTCTGCCAAGTTACAGAAAATCGACTGAGATTGTGCTAATTCTCACAAACTCAGCAAGCTGATACATAATTGTAAGTTCATTGCAAATTTGTCTGCAACTAATGATTGTTTAAGGAATTATTGATTATTCTGATGATTAATTTGATAAAATAGATCGTACATTCTGCAGATTTTTAATTTAAGCCATTTTTTTTATACAATATATATTAAAAGATGCAAATAGAAAAAAAATTTTAAATGACAAAATACATATTTATAGCCGGAAATGCAAAATTATAGCTTTCCTAATTATGAATTCCAAACTGCATGAAACTAAAGTTTTGCCACTCGAGGAATTTTTGCTAAAATATATTTGCAGACAAAAGGGTTTTTGTCTTGAGTGCAAAATGTTAATATCTTTTGTACAGTTTTGGCTTAAATACTGCTCTGGATTTCTTTCTTTCAGCAAATGACGTTTTTTTAGACTGCATATTCCAGTTAACGATTAATTGATTACATGATTTGTTGATGATTCTTTTAATAATCGATTAGTCACTATTAATTCGATTAGTCATTTTTGCTCTATTATAAATTTTCCAAAAGAGTAGTTAGAAACATCAAGTCTAAGTGACTGCTAACTCCCACCTGCAGGTGGCAGTATTTCATACTCACCTTTACTTCGTGTCAAATATGAGTAATCGATACGGCAAATAACTGAAAGTCGCATTTACCGTCATACATAAGCGCAAAATTTCTTGCATGTATTTCTAATTTAGCACCACAAAATCAGTCATTTTGATTACAAAAAAATTACAAAAACATTGTTCATTATTAAATTTTAAGATATATTTATCAAATGCAGACAGTGCTATTTATTAATAGTTTTACAGCTTTTTAAAGGGCTTTTTATACTATACATTCCAACGTGTCCCCCAGAAAACTTGCTTAGCCCGGTGGCTAAGGCAGTCATTCATCCAGTGGCCTGTCGTATTTTTGAGTTAAAAACATTTTTAAAGATGGCAGGAAATTTGAAAATATCACTTAATAATTGTGTGTTATTGAAAGATTGGAAGATTAATACCTGAACACTAAGTATAAAGTCTTAAAAATGCAAACGTTTTGAAAAAACTTAAATAAATAAGCAATGCTTAGCCTGGTGGGGGCATAAGTAAAGCCTGGTGGCCCGCCAGGCTTATAAAACACTGGAGGAAACCCTGCATTCTGACACAACCAGAGCCAAAATGTCCTAGATCAACAAAATGAGTATGAAAAATCTAAATAGTGGCCATTTGTAATAAAATAAAAACATTACATGAAGAATTGGAGCAAAGCGAAAAGATTTTAATCCATGTAGAATAAGCAGAAATCATATAGTTGCAAGTGTGTGAAATGTACCGATTCAGTGTGTCTGATATCTCCAGTTAGCATCAATTATTCAGCGAGCTAGCAGCATATTGTAGTGTGTTTCACATATTGGATGCTAATAGGTTCACACAGTTTCTCAAGGCCTTTTTTAATGGAGGAAGCTGACCATTTGTAACAAAGACTCACAGACGAGGACTGAGGCTTCATCTGCATAAACTAAATGAAGGTCAACATAATGTGAGAGAAGTTGGTATTCAAAACCAGTGGTATTAATGGTATTAGTTAGCCTTGTGGCATACTGGGAGCCCTGGTTGTAATGGATGTGATTGTTTTAGTTCTGATGGAACAACATTATCGTTGTTTCTGATGCTCAGAGTTGGTTTTTAAGAGCTTCACAGCTTCCAGTGGCAGATTAAATTACAGCGTTCCAACACAGACTTCAATCTGGAATAATCTGGATTGATTGAGTCCTTATTCCCTGTTGGATTAAAGTGATAAAGAGCTGCATTTCTGAAAAAAACAAATAAGAAAAAGCAACTGTTTTAATCCATCTTTCTTGCCATTTATTCATGCTTCACTCTGTTATTTTTATTCTTCCATTAATTTGTCCATCAATGTGTTTATTTATTGACGCCCACCTATCCGTCCATCAATCTTTTCTTCATCCTCTCCATCCATCCATATGTCTGTACTAAATCTCAGTCTGGAAAAAGTGGCGTGAAAAATATGTGGGAACCCAGGAATCAGTGTTTCTGTAAAAGAAAATCACTAATAAAACCAACTTAACTTATTTTAATCCTAGTCTGTAAGCTTTTTTATGTAATTTTGAAGCCTTCCAACCTGCTTACCACAGACATTAGTACAGTTTGAGGTGACAAAATGGCAGCCTGACCGTTTCTTTCCTCCTCTGTCCGTCCAGGAGTCCCGCTCCAGGAGTCACGTTCCCCGCCAGTCCAACCACATGGTACCGATGAGGAACAGCGGCAGCCCCAAGTCCTCCATGAAGACCAAGCAAGCCTTCCTCCTGCAGGCCACCCGCCTCACCAAACTGGCTCGGCACATGTGCCGGGACATCATCAGGCTGCGCCGCGCTGCGCGCCGGCCGTTTGTCCCCATTAACTGTGGGGCCATAAAGGCGGAGTGTAAGAGCTCTTTCAATTCCTCCTAACTTCTGCCACATACCTACACACACACATACACACACCACCCTTCCTCTTCTCTCCTCACCCCAACCTCCCACCATCGACCACCATCGCTGCCCTTGTTTGTCTCATTCTGTTTTTATTATTATTGTTATTATTATTTTGTTTTTGTATTCTCCCACCCCCTGTTTCAAATAAAGACTGCCTGCCCTCATAACTGAGTTTTGATCATCTTTTCATTCGTTTTTTGTTTTTTTTTGGTTCATTTTCTGTTGTTTTAATCTTTTAATTCAGATCTAGTGGTTAAAATGTTCATTTTACACACTCGCACCTGCACATTATGAACACAACAACAGAGAATCTTCATATAAGTAACAATATTATGATGACTTCCATCAGGGGTGGCGTTGTTGTCTGAGCCGTATCTTTGCAGGAGTTGCATGTAGAGAAAATGTATTTTAGTAAGAAGCTCTATTTTGCGTGGCGCCATATGTGCTGTCATGACTCAAACGTAAATGTTGGCTGTAAATACTGAACCTCAGCTCCACCATTTTGCTTCTTTTGCTCATGCATCTCCTTCTTTCTCATGACTGTGTGTGTTTTTATTTGTATTGGAAAAGATGAACTGTGATTGGACGGACTCTGAGTATTCATACCTCTGGTTCTGTTTCACATTCCTGTTACGATTCAAGCACAATCACCATCAGTTTTATGAAGTTATTTTTGGTAATCTACCTCATTTATCAGTCCGGTGTTTTTACTTTTTACTCTTGCTCTTGTGAACATAGCCTGAGTTTCTCCCCTGGAGGAGTCGGCTTGACTTTCTGGGAAAAAGGAAATCACAGCTTTTATTCTGACCCACCTACACTGAAAAAACAGAACAAGTGATCCAACTTAAATATGTTGTTAATAGGTTGCAAGGAATCAAATTAAGTTTGCCCAAGCTAATTTCTTTCTTTATTTTATTAAGTTAAACAAATGTAGATAAATTAAGTTCGCCAAACTTCATTCAATTCCTTGTGACCAGTTAGCACAGCTTTTTAACTTTAGTGCTCCATTTTCTTTTTTTCAGTGTAGTATGCTCCTTACACTGCAAAAACAAAATCTTACAAAGTATTTTTGGTCTAGTCTCTAGTTCAAACTTGAAGTAAGCCAAAACTAACCTAAAAGTAACTTTGACAAAGAAATAAAGGCTTGTTTTAAGTACATAATTCCTTAATATTGATGAAAAAAGTACTTGTTCCATTGGCAACAAGTAGTTAAAAAGCTAAATAATAATCCATGCTATAATTACTGGTAGTATGGGATATTTATCTGCCAGTAGAACAAGCACTTCATTAATATTAAGGAATTATTTACTCAAAACAAATCTCTGTATCTTGCTTAAAGTTACTTTTAAGTTAGTTTGTTTTATTTCAAGTGTTATCAGATATTTGAACTAGAAACTAGACCAAAATTACTTGGTAAGACTTTGTACTTTTGCAGTGTAGTTTACTAATGTCTATCAAACATCTGGGACCTTCACTGAACAACTGGATTTAAACTTGAGCTTAAGTAACACAGACGTGACTCTTGTTTACTAATAGTGAAGTCTATATTTCTATATACTAATCCATTTTCTTTTCACCACTTTGTGAATCTCATAAAATCCCAGTGAAATAAAAACCTGTGGTTGTGATGTGGAAATATTACAGGGGTATGAATACTTGTGCAGGGCACATGAAGTGTTTGCTGCATCCCCATCTCACCCACTGTAGGACGGACCGCCTTCTCATGTCTGTTCAGATCATGCAATATTCATTTGAAACCATCCTGAAGCCTCGTCTGTCTTGTAAATCCTGGAGACAAGATTTTGCCGTCTTCCTCTTTTCTCCGCTCATTTTCTTCCTCTTTTGATTTTCCTTTCATTAACTGTGTGAATGTGAGGGGTACATCTCCAATAAAGTCAGTCCTGAAAGCATTTCCTCCGAGTCCTTGTGCTTCATGTGTCTGTTTTGTGTCCATCAGCCGTTACAGGAACACACACCAGCCATCCTCCCCATGCATGCACTCTCATGCACATCCAGCACCTTTCGTGATTCCCTCACCTTTTCATCTACATGTCTTGCAAGGCATTTCTTTCTGAGTGTGCATGTATGCATGGATCCAGATCTCAGTTTTGGTTTTTCACGCTCATGCTTCGTAAATACGTCTAATTAATTAAAGGGAACCGATACAAAAATCTGTGTGTACATATATAGACATATATATATATATATATGTGAGCTTGTGTGTGTGTTTGGTTTAGACATGTTAAGGGTGTCAGAAGGGCAGGGGACCCGGCTACCCAAAACCAGAGCGGCCCAAAGGAGCACTCTGACCAGCGTCCTGCAGTTTCTAGGTAAACGTTCAGTAAGATCAGCCCGAACTCCGTCCGAACTGCGTCTGAGCATCAATTATTCAGGCGGTGTGAACGAGCCAGCTCATGCAGCTCCAGTGTGTGGTGTCTCTTTCAGAGTCCCGGCCCATGGCCCACGCCCCTCGCTCCCACCGCACCCCAGGCCTGCAGACGCCTCCGCCTCGCCGCCTCCTCTCCTCTCTCCCGCACGGACCCCACGGCATGCTGGGAAAACGCAGCTACCACCACCACAGCAGGGCTGACCCAGAGAGGCGTTCAGGTACAAGGGAGAAGTTTGTTGTTTTTTTTGTTTGTTTGTTTTTTTATTTAAATCAGGATATCTGAGATCATTTCAAAAACGTAGAAGATGGAAGGGGAGAAACCTTCTCTTAATGGTTCATAAAAAATAATTAAATTAACTTTTGCTACTAAACTGGTCAGAGAGGAGCCTTCTCACCTAATTCTAGCATAAACCAGTCAACCATTGACTCTTGGTTCAGTAATTTGATAGATTTTATTCAAGTTAAATGTTTGCTTTTTGCCTGAATTTAAAAAGGTAGCGTTTAATAGCAGCTTAAACAGAAAGATGGATAAATTCATTTAAAAAAAGATTCACAATTGAGTTTTTCTCGTACATATGTGTTTAGAAGCTTAAACTTTGAACCTTAAGGACTTAATTGGTGTGTTTTTGTCAGATTCAGAACTTTTTGCACAAATTAAATTTTTTTATGTCATTTTCTTGGAATCTCACAGCAAAACTTTCACATACTAGCTTACATATACATATATAAAATTTAAGAGACAACTTTAAATGATCAGTTTCTCTGGTTTTACTTTTTATAGGTATATGTTTGAGTAAAATGAACATTGTTCTTTTATTCTATGAACTGCTGACAACATATCTCTGAACTTCCAAGCGTAAGTTTAGTATTTATTGGCAGACAATGAGAAATGATCAAAATAACCAATAAAAGACGCAGAGCTTTCAGACCTCAAATAATGCAAAGAAAACGAGTTCATATTCATTTAGAAACAACAATACTAATGTTTTCACTCAGTGAGAGTTTAGAAATCAATATTTGGTGGAAGAACCAATGGGGTTCAGTGGAGTGGTCTCTTTAATTTTTTCCAGATTTGTATGTTCCCATCAAGGCATTTAGCATATAGAAATAATTTTGCTAATTCTACCTAAAGCTAAAACGAGAAAAGTTTGGTCTGATTTAACTCCAGGCTGTGAGAAAAAAATGTTTGTGTCTTTTTATGTAAACATCGGGTTTCAACTGTGCATGTATGTATATATATTTACTCTTGTGCCACCATTTGTTTTGCAGAGAACCCTGGTTCAACAGGAGGACCTCTCATCGTAAGTGAATGTCTTGTTTTTCCTTCGCATCTTCAGTGCTGTTTGTTGTAATAAAACCTTCGTAACCCACTTTTCCTGCAGCACAACGGCCGCAGCAGCAGCAGCGGAAACACCAGAGGGGGAGTAATGATTCGCAAGAGACGCCCCAACTGGATCGATGCTCCCGATGACAGCTTCTTCCTCGTTACCCGGGAGACCAGGTAAGCAAAGGTGACCCTTTAATGACACATGATTGTCATTATTCTGTGTGTGTTTTTGCATTTCTCACCTTGTGAGGCCCATTTTCACAATAGATACATCTGTGAGGACCCACTGCTCATTAAGTCTTTACTTCCTTGGATGTTTTATCTTCTTTCTCTTTTTTTGGCAAAATAGACATATTTTGTTGATCATGATTGATTTAGAAAATAACTAAGTAGAATAAAACATCCAAGGGTTGAATACTTTTTATCGGCACCAAAAAAAATCTAAACTTCTACATTAGGTTTAATCAAAAAGCAAAATGTTTGGCTGCTTGGTGTCACCAGAGAGGGTCGTAAAGGTCATCATGCTAACTAAACCTTAAGAAGAAGAAAAAAAAAAACATTTGTAAAACAACATCATCAACAGGAAACTGGAGATGTTTCTTCAGGACTTGCATCTCCTGGGCTTTGGCATCATATCTGGGGAGATGCTGGTCAGTCATGTAAGTTTGCAGAAACACCTGGTGAGTCACATCATTTTATTTTCAGCAAGGTCAGGTGGGATCAACACATTTTTTACTTTATATCGCAATTTTCTTTTGTTTACCATTCCTCTAATGTGCATAAAACCTTCCTGGAACCAGTTTTGACTCTTTAGATCCTACCTAGAAAATTTCAGAGTCCAGAACAAAAGGCTTAATTCTTAATCTCGTGATCTCCTCAGTGCCTCTCTTTCACAAGTCTTTGGTGAAGGATGGACATGTTTACCCAATGGATTTCTGCCACTGATGTCATTCACTTTCCACTTTCTTCTGCCCTCAAAATGTCCACTTCAACCACTTAGGAGAATGAAAATGAGCACCACTTCATGCCATTAGCGCAGCTTGTGATGCATCAACATCGTTTTCAGCGGCCGGGCAGCCGCTTGTCATTGTGGAGTGTGACATTAGCTTTTAGTCCAGAGCAGCTCGATGCGTTTCAGCGCAGCGTAAGAGACCCCATGCAGGCCACAAAGGATGATTCTGATTTATCAAACTGAATCAAGTCCGGGTGAACCAGCAATAAGCATGAGCTCTCAGCAGAGTTAATGATGATTCAAAAAAGAAACCAAGCAAGAAAGAAAGTGGGTAAGGAGTCTTTTCTGTTTTCTATGAAGGCAAGAAATTTACAAACTGCTGTGCAATTTTTAGCTTTTGGTGCTTCCCTGGCTTTTCCAAGTTGTATAAAAACAAGAGTTGTTTAAACACACAAGTGGAAATTTATTTCCCTGAATTATCGCATTGTTAACAAAGGATACCAAAATAGGTACAAAATAAATAAAATTTGTTAGATTTGTTTATTTTTCTGCATTTAATTAAAATTGAAAAGTACCGTATTTATCCCAAAGGAAAACTGACTGTTGTAATTCAAATCATCCAAAAATCTCCAAGAGTTGTGGATAGTGGTGCAGCAGCAGTCAGTCTTCAGTCAAATCTGAAGAGGCCTCTGACTGAAGATTGCTTTCATGACATGTTAAGAGTTAAATTTCTGGGATTTTAGTGAAAGTCAATTAAATAATCTGCCAAAGGCAGAACATTTCATTATAACTATTACTTTTTCATCAATATTAAGAAAAATAGACTTAGAAGAAGCTCCTGTTTCTTGCTGAAAAGTTACTTGTGAGTTAATTTTGATGTACTTGGTAAAATTTTGTTTTTGGAGTGAGCAGTGAAATTCCTGGACACAAATTTGTTTTTTATTGTTATTTTCTGCATTTTTGTATTTCTTTTGTCATTTTTGGATGTTAACACTTCATGATACCACTTTATAAAAAAGCAAAGGAAAAAGAAAAAAAAGAAAAAATAGTAGTAATTATTATTGTTGGATTGAATTTGTTATTTTGGTATTTTTGACTTTTTCTGTTGTCATTGTTGGATGTTAAGACCATTTTGAAAACAAATTGTTTTTTGACTTTTTAATATGTCCTTTTTTCTATATTATATACTACTACTACTCCTAATAATAATAATAATAATAATAATAATAATCATGATAATAATAATAATAATAAGTTATTGTTAGTATAGTTGTTGTCATTGTTATTGAAGGGTTGAAGAAAAATGCTTTTCTACTTTCTTCACACACACACACATGCACGCACGCACACGATTTGTCCTGTGTGTGGCTTCAACTAATCAAAGTTCTCAGCTCCTTTATGTGCCAAAGAAAGATGTTCCCCCATTAAGCCTGTGCCTAAATGAGCCACGGCACCCGGCCCCCGCAGCCGCCCGCCCTCGGACCACCTCGGCTAAAATTAGAGCAGCTAACTGGGTGTAGATGGAGCCAGGCACCGGCCGCGGCCCTGCGTGGAAATATCATTACCACATTAACCGTGGCTGCACTCACATGCATCACTCACTCACTCACTGTGTGCTGGTGTGTGACAGAGTCGGCATCAATCTCAGAGCCTGTAAAGCTCGTTATATTAGCCTGTCATTCAGCCTCGCAGTGTAACAATTAATGCCTTCCTGAATAAAAGATCTGGTCTGATGCTGATGAAGGATGATTGGAAGCTGCTCTCTCTCTCTCTCTTTTCTGTTCTCTCGGTGATGAAGAGCACACTGTGTCGTGTCGTGGTGAGGAGAGAAAGGATGGGAGATTTTTTCCCATTTACGCAGTGGAGGGGAAGACATTGTGCTTTCAGAAACAAAGCTGTGTGAGAAAAATTGTAAAGCAATTTAACTGGACAAAAATCAGAATGTGGAACCAGAAAGCTAATGGCGTTACTCCTTCTGTGATGCAGAGAAAAAAAGTACTTTTTATGACACGTAGTCAAAATACACAGTCGATTTCCTCTTTATATCCTGGTTCATCCTCTTAAATGAAAAGTGAGTTAGACTTTGTTATGCAAGAACACACTCACTCACTCACTCAGTTCAGTCCACACAGATAAAAATCTCTTTATGTGATGTTTATTGATCCATGTTGGGAATATGTAAAATGCCATAACAATGCTTTCAGACAGCCTCAACTTTTCTGCTTTTTGTCTTGGCAAAACCACAAATTTAAATGTATTTTATTGGGATGTTATGAGGTAGAGCAACACAAAGTTGTGCATAAGGTCGGATTTACAAGGATGTGGCGCCTGAGCCGGAGCCAGTTTTGGTCCTTTATTCACTTAGAAAGAATTAATTCACTAATGCAGATTGCAGAATATTCATAATGTAATCATATGCATTAGTAAGAACTGATGGATGACAGGTTTTATATGATCTCTAACCAATAAGGCATGGTTGTTTTCATAGAAATAAACAATAGCTTTCAGAATCTTAGTACACTTTAGTAAGACGAAACTTACAAAGAAGTAACCTTCCAACGTTTTTACTAAAAAGTACCAGTTATAAGTGAAATAATCTGATGTTTCCTTGTATTAGAAGTTATAATTGGTTCCTGTCAGTGCTTTTTCGTCAACATTAAGGAATTACTGACTTAAACAAGCTCCTATATCTTGCCGAAAAGTTATTTTTAAATTAGTTTTGTGATGTTTCAAGGGTAATAAAACATTTGCCCTAGGAGCAGGGCAAATAATGCTTAGTTAGATTTTGTGTTTTTGCAGTGTAATGTTTGAAAACATGCATTCATTAAAAAAAATAAAATTAAATCTGATGCTGCTCTCATTGATTTTGCCACAAAAACTGGTTGCTGTACCTGCAGCATCCCTGGCCCCGGTCATGCATAATTTTCAAATGGAAGAAAAATAATGCATAATCTTCAATGTTTTTTCAAAAATAAAAATGTATGTGTATTTATATCAAAGCCTAATCATGTGTAAGAATGACATAGTCAAAGTCCTGATTAAGAAACTGTGGCAAGATGCGATAAAGAATGTTTCATCGAGTCGTCTGAGTTTGACTTGGATCTTATGTGTAAAACAAAGAGAAAAGAATTTCTTCCACCTTATTAATATTAAACGCTACTTTTTGTTGGTGTCTTGCATAAAATCCTGATAAAATACAACTATGTGTTCGGTTGAAACGTGGCAATAATGTAAAAAGTTTTGCACAGGAGATGTTCACCACAGAATTATAACTTAATCTCAACTGAGATAATGCTTCTGATTTCCTATTGTTGTCTTTTTAATGTATCTTCTTTATGTTTAGAATCCCGCTTTAGCGAAACTCAACCAAAACAAGATAAATCCTCGCTCCTCCTTTTCGACCGAATGCAACTCTAAAATGCGACACAGCCCCTCAGTCGACGCAGGTTATTTAGATGCAAAGCAGGAAACACGAGGAGGCAAAGAAAGAACCACAATCATCATTCTGAGGGTGTAGTGCACTTGAAGGATATGCGTGGAGATCCATGGATGTTGCATGCATATTCAGACACACGCTAGCTCCACTTGGAAATGCTGCCTCATAATTTAAAGTGGTTGTTGTCTCAGCGGCAGGACTGTTTCCCAACTGAGGGAGGAAAATGTGAAGATTTAAAGAGCCTTAAATCTGAAATGACCTGCAGGATAACCATGAGTTATCACCTGTACTTTGCTTTTGTGTCCAATCGAATCCCATTAGCTCTGCGGCTAGCTGTGTGTCCCTCGTTCTTCCTGGGTTTGGTGCAGCAGGTCGCTGTGGGCTGCTAAGAGCTTCTCGGTTTCTCAGCAGGCTGGAAAATATGTCTGTGCTCCTTTACAAGCCTGAAAATCCTCTTTTTTACCTTGTTTTTTTTATTTTATTTCTGCTCCTTTGTGTTTGATTTTAATGTTTCCAACACTAGCTGCAGCTTTAGGGGCTGAAAATTATAGATTTTTATGAAATTATGTGAACTAAACAAATGATTTCTGTGTTTGTGCGATTCAAGATAATTGTTTATTTGTATCTCATCAAACAAATTGCAAGATGATGAATGATGAGTGCTACTGGGCTGCATCTGGATCAAGAGACGTTGATATAAAAAAATTAATTCAGCTGCTGATTTAATGAAGCAAAATGTAAACAATAACTTGGCCTGGAAACTAGAGAAATTTGCAAAATAGGAATTGAAAAAGTTAAACGAGTTTTTTTTAAATTCATTTTTAATTGATTATTGGTTTTATTTTTTAGAAATCGTGGTTCTTTATTGATAGTTGTGTTTTAAATCTAGGAATCTAAATAAAAAGAAGTTATCAATCTGTCTATCCATCCCTCCATCCATTCATCCATCCCTCCATCTATCTATCCATCCATCATCCGTCCATCAATCCATCCATCCATCCATCCATCCATCCATGCATCCATCCATCCATCTTTCATCCATCCATCCATCCATGCATCCATCCATCCATCTTTCATCCATCCATCCATCCATGCATCCATCCATCCATCCATCCATGCATCCATCCATCCATCTTTCATCCATCCATCCATCCATCCATTTTTCATCCGTCCATCCATCCATCCATGCATCCATCCATCCATCTTTCATCCATCCATCCATCCATCCATGCATCCATCCATCCATCCATCCATCCATCCATCCATCTTTCATCCATTCATCTATCCATCCAGGTATTTTCAATAAGCTACAATATTATTTAAAAGTTAATTTATTCCAGTAACTCATTTTACCAAACAAAACACATTTTATGGAGTCTTTTCACATAGATTGTTGTTTTCAAACCTGTATTTCTGTAAATTATAAGGATTTTCCACTTAAGGTTTCCGAAAACAAGACATTTAAGATAAAATTAATAAAAAATATGTTTGATGCAGAAAAGCAACCTTAATGAAAAGTATATTTAATGCGTATTTTGATTTTAGTCTGACAAACAACCCTCATTCTAATTAACTGAATATGACTACTTATAACTACTTTTAGATACAGACAGTGAAACACACACAAAAAAAGTTTAAAGCATGTAAATATCTCTGGCTGATTATTTTTACATTTCAACAGTATTTACTTATTTTTTTTATTCTTCCTCCTGCCTGATACCTCCTGTCGTCTCCTCCCATTCAGGAGGGCGCGACGGCTGCTGTCCCGCTCCCAGCTGAGGCACGCCTGTCGACAGCCCTGCGAGCAAATCACCCTGCGCAGGGTCTCCCACGGACCCCCGCAGGGGCTGGTCCTGGCCCCTCCACACCCACACCCCAGCTTGAGGATGCGGGGCCCCATCGTCATCCACGATTGATCAGTCAAACTTCGGACTTTCAGACCTCCACGCTGCATCTGCACACCTGTTCTTTGAATACATCCTCAGTTCTATGGAAGCTAAAAACGCAGTTTTAACCCAACAACACGACTAAACACGCTGTTTGGCAACAGAGGGATCCGTTGATGAGCCTTGATGCAATAGAAACACAAGCCTGACTGATAACTGCTTCCTGTCTTTGACTCCCTTAGGAATTTGCTCCTACGTATTCATGCAGGCGAGTCTCAATAAATTAGAACGTCACAGAAAGGTTATTTTATGACAATAATTTGATTCAAAAGGATTCAAAAGGCCAATATACAGCTCTGGAAAAAAATGTAGAGCCCATTGCACTGAACCCCAGTAAAAACCTCATCGTTCTTCCACCAAATATTGATTTCTGAACTCTTCCTGAGTTCAATCATTCGCATTGTTGTTTCTAAATTAACAAAAACTTGTTTTCTTTTTTTGTCCATTTCTCATATTCTGCAAAAAATACAAAATTTTTGTTGGAATTCCAGAGATATGTTGTCAATAGTTCATAAAATAAAAGAAGATTGCTCATTTTTCTCAAACACAAAAACTGAAATCAGAGAGGCGGGTCTTTTAATTTTTTCCACTGCTGTATATTTAATAGATTCAATATGCACACGATGACATATTTAAAGCATTTGTTTCTGTTCATATTCAGAATTTTGGCTTTTTTACCTTCCACTCAACTTTTAGATGATATGCTTGACCGGATGTAGTTTTGAAGATTAAAATTTTTATTCTCTCCTTAAATGTGAATTTTACAAAAATTACACCAAAATGTTATGTTATGATGGAAAACTCCTGACTCTTTGTTAGCTAGACCCTCTGAAGCTGGCTGTTCAGAGCGTTATATCCCAGCATTTAAATGGAAAGTTGAGTGGAAGGAAAAACTATAATAGCTGAAACCCATAGTCATTAAAATTCACATAAATAATTGCTTGAAATATATTTCTGTTCACAATTAATCTGTGATTCAACTTACTTTTGGAGTCAATTTATTACACTGAATGACTTTTTGATGTTTTGATTTATTGAGATGCATCTGTGTGCTGTATATGAGTGCATGTGAGTGTGTGACTGAGAGCGTGTGTTTCCCAGTGACATAAGGGAATCTGTGTGCTGTTCCTGTTTTTAATGGCTGGACATAACAACACGACTCTGTGCGATCTTTTGTTTTCATGGTGAATTCTTGTGAAGTTTCATCAGCTTGTATAAAGTTATTTTAGGACGGGGAGTGGGAGGGTAGATAAAGACGGGGTGGGACGGGATTTCATGGGGGTTGTCTTTTAAAAAAAAAAGACTAATGTTCAGAGCTGACATTGAAAAAAAGAAACTGCACTACGCTGAGTTCGGAACAGCTTTTTCAGAACCTGCCGTTTTAAACTGGTTAACATGGGGTTGCGGCGTTATGGAACAGTCAAAGTAAATCCACTAAAGCATTGCTGGGATCAGCCTCTCACAGAAACCAGTGTATAATAATTTGTATATCTCATTACAAAACTGTAACTTCTTCACATCCAATTTCCAACATGGACACTGAAGCACCTCATTTGCATAAAAAAAAAAGGGCATGGACGTGTCACACTGACCCTGAAGGCGGCAACGTTCAGTGCCTTGCAAAAGTAATCAAACCCCTTGAATAGTTTTCACCATTTGTCATCTTCATATCACTAACTTTAATGTACTTCATTTGGATTTTATGTTATAAACCAACACAAAGTGGTACACCACCATGTGTCCATATGTGGATGGTCTGTTAGTTTTGATATCCTCTGAGTTTTTTCCATATGTTTGCTTCTCCCTCCTGATCTCTGCAGCTCCTCTGCTTATCTGATTAGTGCTCTCCTTCCCAGGTTGAATTCAAATGCATGCCACACTGTTCAGCCACACAACTTAGAAACCCGATGGGTCGTTTTCTTTCCTCTTCACAGTTCTGCATTACTTTGTGTTGGTCAAAATACATTAAAAGTTTGCTGTTGTGTCTTGACAACACGTGAAAAACTTCAACATGTTTCAATACTTTTGCAAGACAAACAAACCTGCAACTTTCAGAGGCAGAAAAATATGTGCAGCTTTATCAGGAGGTGTGCTTTTTTCCTTTCCTACGAGCAAGCAGTCAGGTTTTACTCTGTTGCAGCGTTGCCTCCTGAAGTTGCCCATCCAGCCTTCAGGTGTGTCTATTCTGAGTTTTGAAACTGGCATGTCTTCGACCGACGGGTCACATGATTTCTTCTCCTTCATTCAGAATGTTTCTGTTAGTGTTTCCTGTCTGTCATGTGTTGAATTATGAATATGCTGAGAATAATAAAAAAATGGGGGGGGAAAACACAACGCTGCCAGGTTTTGTGTCCATTTCCTGAGTCACTGTGACATCCCAGCTCGTCTACCAGCCAGCTACTCCACATCTCATAGTCCGTCTTTGTTGCTGCTCACCAGGGGAAGTGACAGATCGGACAGATGAAGGGAGGCTTGATGCATACTGCAGCCTGTCTGTGTGTGATTGGGCGTTGTAAAAATGCCCCCACAAAATATGGCAATTTGAAACAGCGATGAAGAAGGCAACGTGTTCTCCGAATACATATAATGCTTTTGCATGCAGCTTGCCCAGAGCTGCCTCAGTCTCTGCAGGATCCTGTACATGCATACAAAGTGTGGCTGCACACTTTTTGTGATATTGATTTTGTTTTTCATTTTCAGCTTTGAAACAGTACGGCAAGTGTTTAAACCTGTACATATACACACAGAAGGAGTATGTGCAGCAATTTCAAATATACAAATCAACAGTGACACAATACTCTGAACAATATATATATTTTTAAATAAATCTAATTGAAACGTTAGTTTTTTTAATTAATCAGCGTAGAAGCTTCTAATTGTGCTCAAGTAATACTAAAATGAAAGCATTAATGCAAATAACATATTTTGATGCAGTTTTGGTTATATGTTAATTTTACTCAACTAAGTGTAGTGATACTTCATGCTAACCTTGCTGAAGTAAAAGTAAAAACCAGGGTGCAGTAAAAGTACTCCTAAAAGTTTTTTTTTTCAAGTAAATACAACTGAGTTAATATAACTTATTAGTACCCACCTCTGACCATGAGTGTGTCGATTATGCTAAAATTTGATCTAAAATCTCTAAAGAACGTTTGCATTTTGTAGAAAGAAAACCAAAAGAAAGAAAAAAAATCCTATCAATAGGACATGAAGCTCATTTCCAATCAAGACAGGAGCACAGAAACGTTATTTTTCCGGTTTTAGTTTTTATTTTCAAGCTTCTAGGGCGAGAAATCTGTGGGAAAATCCCACTGAGCTGTGTGACCACCCGGAACCCCCAACCTTATATGGTCTGTACTGCCAAGCCGAGACAACTGATGAGAAGATAAAGATACATGCGTAAATACATGCGTATATCGCGTGAGGTCAGCGATTATTCTTAAACCCAATTTCCGGCCGGTGACGGCTGAAGCTCCAGTGGCGCAATCGGTTAGCGCGCGGTACTTATATGACAGTATGCAGCAGAGCAATGCCGAGGTTGTGAGTTCGAGCCTCACCTGGAGCAGAGTTTTTAACCTTAATTCTCCCGGGGAGCGTGAACGCATCAGGATCAAAAGATGAAGTTTAAACGACACTCAAAACAAGGATCAAGCGAGTATTAATATTTTCCGATAATAATTAAATACACAGACATGAAACATGAGCATATATTTAATAAAACACATTCATAGTCCTGTCCAAACATTTTTAATGTATGGTATTTGAAGTTCTTCTTCAAATTAGTTATTTTTAAAGTTATGGATGCAGAAAACAATCTTGAGAACCTTTTTATGTTTTACTACAATCAACAAACTGATACACTTTATTGAAATTTTATATGACAAAGTGAGAGTAACTAGGGAGTGGAAAGGAAGTCATATTTGGTTTTATTTTATTTTATTTACACATAAAATCTGAAAAGCGCGACATGACTGTATTCAGACCTCTTTTATCTACCACAAAATAAAACCTATTGTCTTCAGAAACCCTCTTAGAGGTGTAAAAAAGTCAATTTGTGCCTAATTTGTCATTAATGGCTGTTACTGTTCAATGCTCAGAGGGTTGATAAAGGACATTAGACAACAAATATATCATGTAGATCAAGAAACACAGCAGACAGGTCAGAAATAAAATTATGGAAAAGTATAAAGCAGATTTGGGCTGCAATATTGTAAGCTTTCTACATATAAAGGACTGTTCAATCCATCATCTGAAAACGTAAGTAGGACACTGCAAAAAAGATACAACTGTTCACCTAAACATTTTGTCTTAAATATAAAATACTAGAAAAACTGAAGCAGCACTTAAACCTTAACACACCATAAAAAATTATGGTGGCAGCATCATGCAGTAAGATTGGACCTATCCTGGAAGAAAACCCATTGGAGGCTGAAAAAGACAAGAAAAGAAGCCTAGAGCTATAGTAGAGTGGTTTAAATTAATGTATATTTGTATTCTAGAATGGCCCAGTCAAAACCCAGACTTTTGAGACATACTCTAAAACACTTCCTAATCTTTCTGGCTTGTGGGTGGGCGTGTTGTAAGGAAACAAAACAAAACAATAAAATTTCAGTCAGTCATTCTCCATCTCAGAGGTCTTCAACCTCTGGCTCTTGTGACCTCCCATGATGGTTGTTAATATCGTTAACTAAAAAATACAAATAACCAACTAATGTTTTTAAATAATAAATGCATGTTTTAGCAGTTTTTCGTGGAGTAATTACATTGGAGTTCCACATCGGAATGATACAAAAATTACATCTATTTAGATCTATTTTTCTTATCATTATATTGGAAACTACAAGCTTTATTTCATTACATCTTTCCATAAATATTAACAACCCATCGAAGAAAATGTATCCCTCCTTCTCCTCATTCTTTCTCTATTTTTTTGCAAACGTTTTTACCATCTCCGTTATTTTAAAACCTAAAATAGTCATAAAATTGAGATTCTTTAAAGAAGGCAACACATTATGTGCTGTAGGGATTTATTTTCTTAAAACCTTATGTAACACTAGCGGTTCTAAATTAACTTTTATTGGCTGGAGTGAGGGTCAAAATGGCTCTTTGGATGTGAAGGTAGTCTGCTCAGTAGCTCCCCCTGCTGATCATCTATAGGAACTGCTACTTAGAAATTAAATCAATTAACTACCACTAGAGGGCGATACAGCTCCATCTACAGCTTTCCTGCGTTAGATGGAAAGACGCTTGAGTAAACAAAACCCTGTAAACCTAATAATCAACACTTAGAATGAAACTGCAGAAGTTTCCACAAACTCATTTAATCAGATTTATTGATATTAATCCAATTACAGTTTTCTGGGGTTTTTTCTTCAATATAACGCAAATGGACTTTCTCCAAAGAATCCCAAATCTTTGAGGACTGCTCTCTTCTTTCGCCACATCCTGTAAATCTGGCAAACCAAAGACACTACCAATCATTTTAATCTTCCTTAAAGGCGTTCTTTCATTTAACCTCTCATGCCCGTCAGCTGCTAAGCACACATCCGTGTCTGTAAGCCCCTGCAAAGCTGGGAATGAACAAGCAGAAGATTGCCGTAATGATGTGACCCAGTTGTCCTGGGTGCAGAAAATGAGAGTGCAGATCAGGGCCTGGTACGTCTCTCTCCTTCCGGCCTGAGACACAATCACAGGGCATTTAGCAGCAGGGTGGGTGTGCTGTGGTGTGTTTAAGCTCACCCAGATCCATGTAAGCATCAGATTTTATGTGTGTGTGCCACTTGTTGGTGTTCTGGATTAGATTTAACAGTGTGTGTGTGTGTGTGTGTGTTTTTAATTTACTCTCCTTAGGCACCTCTTTAAGACGCCTTCCCCCTCTCCGTTCCCCCAACCAGATCCTGAGAGGTCACCAGGTGGTTGAACAATCACACAGCACACACCCCTGATGGTGGGCTCAGCGGGCCACTTTACTCAATGAGAAGCTTGGTAATTGGAGCAGTGTAAGCATCTGTGGAAATACGTTTGTGTGTCTGGGATTGAAAAAGGGGGACAAAAGACAGAGAGTTTAATATTTGGGATAAGCTGCGATTGAACATCCTGAGATCAGAGCCGGAATGATCAAATTCTGCCAGTGATAATCCCTCATCTTGGAAAATTAAATACCACTCTCGTCCGCTCACACACACACATAACCCCGCTCATGGTCTTTATCTAACATGTGTCTCATAACCCCAACTCATTCCTCAGGGAGCTGCTCTGATATCTGATGAGTTTTTCATTAATAAGACACAAGTCTAATCCAGAGGGAGAAGCACAAAATGACAACGGATAAGCCCCGCTTTGGCCACACAACACAGTTTCACTCAGGGGCTATTACAAAGCATCTTTATACATGCACTCATATTATAACTTAATCTGTGCAACCCAGTTTTATTCAGCCCTGGATGCATTTCTGCATGTTGCTCACAATAATGACATGTATGTGATCTTTAAGTTCTGGATATTCTCGGGGATAAAGACCATCTCACAGGACGCAGAAGGCATGAGGACATCTGCTTGTCTTGTCTAATCTGAATTGAAACTCACTTAAAATCAGCTTCATACATCAGTGTTATGATGCAGCACATGATTTATTTCAACTGTTCTTTTCACAACAAAAAACTTTGTCAAGACAGCTTTACATGAAAAATAATCATTACACAAAGAAGCATTACATTACAGCGGCAAAATAAAGAGAAGCAATAAAAAGTTGTAATACAGACTAGAACGAATCAATGATTCAGTTGTTATTAATCAAAGTGTCAAACAAACGGGTTTTTAGCCTTGATTTAAAGATACCAAGTGTTTTGGCAGTTTTCTGGAAGTTTGTTCCAGATTACAAGAGAATAAAAACTGGATAGAACTAGGAGACCTGAGAGGGTTGGAAGGTAGATTCAATGACATCAGGTTTATTATGTTTTTTAAGCTATTTGGGAATTTATAGTATATTCTCTGAACTACAGGGCGCCAGTGTAAGGACTTTAAAAGTGGGTTGTGTGCTCAATTTGTCTAGTTTGAGTGAGAACGCGAGTTTTCTTTGTAACTAAAGATAAACCCATGGATAAGTTTCTCTACCTGTGAAATTAGTCCTTTAATCCTGGAAATGTTCTTCAGGTGATAGAAGGCCAACTTTATGTCTCTGAAGTTTCAGGTCTGAGTCCATCACCACACCAGACTTCTGGCCTGATCTAAAATAACTGAAGCTGTGTATTGACTCCTCTTCAGGTCCAACGGTTTTGTTTCTGTTTAGCATAAGAAAGTTATCAATTTGTTCTATGCATCTACTTAACATTTGATTTGGTTCATAGTCACCTGATGATATCGTAACATCATAACTAACCTTATTATTTGTTCTAATTTGAGCTAGCAGAAGCATGTAGATTTTAAATAGAAGGGGGCCCAGGATAGTACCATGGAGTACCTCGCATGTGACTTCTGTCCACTCTGATGAAGTTATCTATTGACATAGCTCTCTATTATCTATTGAACAGGGACTTCTTGACACAAAGAAGTCCCTGTTCTTTAAATGAAACTCAGACCAGACCTGATTACAGCTATGTCCCAGATTCAACAAAAGGAAAAAGACATCTTGATGATCTCCAACACTTTTAGGAAAATATTTTGTTAACCGATGAGACAAAACGGGACTTTTTGTAAGGTTTGATGTCCTCTTACATTTGCAGCAAAACTGGCAGCATTCAGGAAAAGAACATGCTAAATGTGATGGTCTAAGGCTTGTGCTTCTTCATAACCTGGATAACTTGCTGTTATGAATGTATCTGTAAATTTTTACTCTCCAGGAGAAAATCTTGAAGAAAAATGTCCCCCTAGTCAGTTTGTGACCAGCAAGTTTGCCTCTGAATGGCTTTAAAACTGTTTTTCCAGTGATCAACTCAAACTACGGCTTTAAATCCGATTAACATCCCCTGGCATGACTTTAAACAGTCTCTTCATGCTTGAAAATCCTCCAATGTCGCTGAATTAAAGCAATTCTGAAAAGAAAAGTGGGCAAATATGCAAACGACTCTTTCAAGTAATCAGTTGTGGGGTCAACGGTGACATGAGTTATTACGTTTAGGGACAATTCCTTTTTCACCAGGTTTTAATAATTTCTTTATGTGTACTGTTTTTGCATTAGTAAAACCCTAAATGGAAACAAATGTGAAAAGCACATTATACAAATCGGTACAAACATGGATTTAATTATTCGGGACTTACTATAGATTCTTTAAAACACACTTTATGATTTAACCATTACCACTGGTGGAGACTCTCTTTCAACCCTCTTACACAATCCATGCGCATGTAAGTGATCGAACGCTCGTTATTTACTTCCGGACGGGGAGTTCTTCTATAATAACTTTCAAGCTTAAACTTTCGAATGTTTCTCTAAAACGCCTGTGGTGTGTTACATACATGTTTTCGTTTATGACCAACATCATGAGGTTAATCGACTTCGGCCTCGAAGTAGAAAGTTACTATTTAAAGGGTTACTCCGCCCGTTCAGAGATCCTCCGGCGTACGCACGAAAATATTACGAGCGCATCCCGCATTTCCATCACACACAAGAAGTTTCTAATAGACCAATAAAAATGTGAAATAGCGAGGGGTAGAACTAACTGACATAAGGTTCAGCCAATTAAACGTTGTTTTGCCCAGTAGTTTCAACCAATCACAAAGGAGATGCCAAAAATAGCACCTCCTCTTGTTCAGCACCCAAAGTCGAAGGATAGCTCTGGCCTTTCAATGGAAGAAAGTGCTAGATTTGTCAGTGTTGTATAACATTATAACCAACTCTCAAGTTCCATATTTTTTGGGGGGCGATCGCGGTTTTTCTTCACCTGTTGTGAGAGACAAGAGCTGGCGTCCAACATGCGTAAAAATCAACGCTGTCCAAGCAGGGAACCGCCGAGAAACGAATTACCGCCGCTCAACTGAGGCCAATCTCGATTTATCTTTTTTTCCCCCCCTGAAATAAGGAAACATTAACTCAGCTAGCTGACTAACATCACTTCTGCGGGTAGCTTGGTTAACGACATATCTTCAACTTGTAGCGAAGCCAGATTGCCGGGATTGGAACTTCACTCGCACAGCGCAGGAGAAAAGGTAAGTAGCATGTCATTAGCTCGAGTTTGACAACCCAAAGAGGAGCTAACATTAGCATGCTAGCTAACGTTAGCTCACATTAACACACCAGCAAAGTAGGCCTGTGAGCAAAGGGAGCAGCGTGAAGTGAAGTGGAGTAGACGGGAGTTCAGCGGATTGATATTTAGCACTGAAACGCCAAATTCCTCCAGCTATTTGGCCATTGCTAAATAAGCCGTGTTGTGCATAGATGTTAGCGTACATGTACATTACTTCCTAAATAAATCATGGACAAATAACTTCACTTCCCAGTGACTTAGCTACCGTTAGTAAACCTGACAAGAATATTGAACCAATCACAAATGAAACAAAGTGTTTGGTCTGGTCCCAGATGAACTAATCTGGCTGTAACAAGCTAATGACAAGTTTGCGGACTCAGTCATTTGAGTGTCTCATTATGGCCATGTGACGTTTGCTTTGCAGCCTGATGTTATTTATTGCCGTACCTCATTTTGTAAACTGCTTATAACAATACTCCGATGTAACTTAGCAGTATTGCTGTATCAGAGATGGTAACGAAGAGTATATGCTATACATTTATCTAGTATAGCGTTATGCACCTCCTAATGGGAATCTGTGAAATTTCCAAAGGTTGTATGTCAAAATAAACATCGAAACAACAGAGAAAAAGAAAAGGCAATCAAGATCAGCATTTGTAATTTTAATTCTGCAATATTTTTTTGATCATCATCATGAAGTATTTGCATAAGACATTTAAGTAACAAGGACTTTAGATGTATACAACATCAAATTACATTGAAACTTCTATAATCAAAATCCCATCTAAATTGTAATTTTCCAAAAATCTTTTGGATATTAGCCTAAAACATTCAAGGAAAATTTTGTTTTAAATGTGCAGAACCAATATAACTTAATTAACTGGTAATAGTTGTTTTATTTTTCCAAAGGTCATATTGGTTAGTGTACAATATGAATTTCAGTCATTTTAAAAATAGCCATTAACAAAATTCTGCCTCCAAATAAAATCATTTGAGCTTGCATTTTTTTAATTATACATTAGGAGAAGTTGTAAATTTCATTATTGATGGAATTTAGACCTTTCTCTAGCTAACTAAGAGAAAGTTAGCTGGTGCATTTTTGATACAGGAGTCTAAAAAACAGACTATTCTGTTAATTTTAAAAACTATTTTATTTTCAGACAAATTAAAACTGAAATTATAAAGCACATCCATTTCCTAACAGGAACATAAAATATAATGAATGGTATACTGTATATGTTTACATCATGTTGGAAGTTAGAACTTCAATCCACTGTAGCAAATAGGGATCAGGTTTTAGTG
Organism: Gambusia affinis; assembly: GCF_019740435.1. NCBI lineage: Eukaryota > Metazoa > Chordata > Actinopteri > Cyprinodontiformes > Poeciliidae > Gambusia > Gambusia affinis. Next base: position 15,084,147 of record NC_057887.1, read on the forward strand.
GATAATGCAGCAAGGAGTAATACTATACCTAATAGTATATAATCAGCAAAACATTCAAAACCTAAAGAACCAAAGTGACTCCGTGGTCAACAGTGACTCTACCACAGTCTGTGTTCAATCTCTATGGTAACCATCTCGTGTGTCCTATACTCTTGAATTGACAAAAATGCTTCACTAGCATACAGTGAAACTTTACAGAGCTCTGCCAATGAGCTAATATTTGAGCCAGGTGTCTGAAGCAGAGAAACATCTACAAGTTGCAGGACAATGAGGACAATGAAGTTGTAGATTTTGCAAAAGATTTTCAGTTATATTGTCTGGTTCAAGTTATGTTAGTTTTTAAGTACAGCTGGCTGGATAAAGGCATTTTACTATGGAGATGGTCAAGAACAAAGAATGTGCCAGCCTCTTTCCTGCAGATGGAAATGCTGTTTGTGCAATTGCCGTTGTGATAATACATATTCTTAATAGAAAGCAGTGCAGTCAATTTGTAAGCTGTGCTAAGCTAACGCCTTTGCTGCCTAAACGCATGCCTCATTTTGTGCGTTTTTGCTCAGTCCCTTCTCCATAACAACTCCTACATCCCCAATGCGTGTGGTATGTTGAAGTCTGAAAAGGAAAATAACAAAACTTTATGGAATCAAAAATAACCTTAGTTTTCCTTTTAGCAAGAGAGCCACACAGTGCTGTATACAAGTATAGTATATGTTCCAATAAAAAAATTATAAAAGAAACTACGGTTCAAAATCAAAACATTAGTGTAATAAAAATGTGAATCAAATAAAAGTAAATAAAATGTAGAATAATATTACAGTTCTTTTTAAGTGAAAATAAAACATATGAAAAAGACTAGCCATAGACTGGCATTAAAAAGATAGAACTTTAAATTATTATAGTCAAAAGGTTAACTGTTTAAAGTAAAATATTGCCAATTGGCAGTTTATACGTACATTTTCTGTATCATTTTCTTAAAATTACAAATGATTTTATTCGTAAATCAGTGTACATTGCTTTTGCAGTTGTGGATATGCATTGTCTTTGAGCGTAGCTATTAACTACATCATAACCTCAAACAACTTGAACTTTGATCATGTTTTTTCTTTCTCTGTTTTCCAAGAATCTTTCAAAAGTTGTAATCGGTTGAGTACAGTTCATCTCTTGAAGGTTAGATAAGAATTTACAACCCCAGCTATTCACACATTTTTCTGTGGAACTTCATAGTCTTAGCGGAAAATTTGCCTGTTCGCTAATTTAATTTTTAAATTATTTTTTCTTTTGAGTATTCAAAAGAAAATGCAGCTTGGGAAGGTGATATACTTGTATCAGAAATGCCTGAATGTAGTCATAGTAACTTAGTTGTGCATGCAATAAGGCTTGTTGCTTGCAGTGTCAATAAGCGCTTTGTATTTTATTCTATTCTGTTCTACCTTTTAGAACATTTCTCTGCTCAAACGATTTGTGGGGTCCAACAGGGCTTTGTCACTGTTCCTCTATAATTCACCTTACATATGTGACCTCCAGGTCATACGATTCACTGGCATAACATGATCATCCTATGCAGATGATACTCAGATTTATCTTTTTGTTCTCAGTGAACCAACTATCCAAATGATAGCACTCTTGAACTTAAATGTTGGAGGACTAGGCTATGAGAGTGACCTAAAAGAGTTGTGAGGAATTTGTTGAGATATATTTTAGACTTAATTTAAATACCTACAAATCATTTTTAAGTTTAAAACAAAACTTAACTTCTTACCAACGTCTGCTAACTCACTGACAAGTAAAATCTTTGCTAAAAAGACATTTATTTGATATAATGCCAAGTTTACAGTTGACTGTTTTCAAGTCTTTTTTATACTGATCTTGGATCTGTGAGCCATTTCATATCACTGGCCTATATTGCAGCAGTGTATCATTAGGGCGAAGGTTTATAGCGTATGTCATCATCAATTTTGTATTATGAGGTGCTGAAATGCAGCCACCCTGCTCACCTTCTCCAGTATATCAAATTGCGATAAGGTGCACAGGTGAGCAGAGCATGACATCAGTCTGTGCTCTGGCTGGCAGATGCAAGAGGAGTTCAATAGCTGATAATCTTATCTGAGTCAGCTGTCTATGGGAAACACTGAGAAGAGTTTCCTTTAATTAATGACAAGAACATTGAAAGTTTTTATTCTCTTGATAGAAACTTTCCACTACTTCTCTTTTGCCACTGTATCATACGATATACAATATTCTGATCACAATACAATATGTATCACAATATTTGGCAAAGATATGATTCGATGCACTTTTACGATTTTCTGAAAGATTTTAGAAGGACAGAATGATTTTAGTGACATTTTGTGGTCCATAAACTTGGATTTAATTAACTGAAAACTGATTAAAAGCACCAACTACACAATTCCTGACTCTGATTGGACAGAGTCTAGCAGTCTACAACTGGGCAAAATCCAGCTGCATCAAGGATGCAGTGAGGAAATTAGTTTCTGTCATTTAATTCATGTGGATTTGACATAAAACTCAAAGTTTCAACAGTGATCCATGGACTGAGTGGGGAGATTATCAGCCTCTGTAGACTCTCAATATGCAAATGATTGCACTTGTGTTTTTCTTTTGGACATACTGTGGCTGCAGTTTGGAGTAACAAAAGTATTTTGGACTATAGGGAAAAGGCATTTCTATACCTTGGCTCCCGGAGTTAGCCCAGAGTGGCTGTAAGCTGTTTACTACTAGCTGCTGGGGGAGTGGCTCTGCATCACCCCGTAGTGATCGACTCCTTGCAGCTGCGCATCGCCGCCATTCCCCTACTTAGATCTCTTGAGTAGCTGCCTCTCAAACTGCCAGGATCTCATCGTACTCTCAGTCTCTGACACTCTTTGTCAGTTGCTTATTATGTAGCCCTAGTGTATCATTGTTTATTATTGTGTTTTGCTTTGATCATGTAAAGCTAGACCTGTCACAATAATCAATAAATCAATTAATCAGATGATAAATTAAAACAAGTTCAATAATTTCCTTTGGCATGATTTATCGTTTATCTCTTTTTATTCTCTTTTTCTACCAGAAACTGGATGATAAAAATTTTTCAGTTGGTGCTTTGGTCTCAACTAGCCCTTTATTGAAGGACAATTTTGCTTACAAAGACTTCAAAATTCATTTTATTTGTTGTGTTATTTGTTTATTTTGGGTATTTAAAAAGTCTTCCAGTTCCAGTGTTAAATGTTCATTAAAATTTAAAATTTACTGATCTTTTAGAATATGTTTTTGCATTATTATTTCACCATTACCATTATAATTCTTAAAAATGGTCTCAAAACATTATCATTTATCGCGATAACGTCTGGAACAATTTATCTTCCAGCAAAATTATTTATCGTGACAGGGCAGTGTAAAGCACTTTGTATTTCTTTGTTGCTGAAATGTTCTCGCTGCCTGTGGGAGTATTGGCTACGATCTGATAAAATTTTAGGTAACCAAATTTCTACCTAATTCCTAAATTCATTTTTAAAAAATAGACTATTCTTTACACTCAGAAATTACATTTCTAACTAAGTAGTGAAAATCCAGAATTCAGCATCTTAAAAATCAAAATGTTACTTTAAAGACATGATTAAATAATTATCTATTTCAGACATGTTTGATTTTTGTGGAAGAATGGTGACTTGACATTTGTCCAATAGGCTGAGTGCAAATGAATCATTAAGCGTTTCACTTTTGAATTGAATTTAAGCACTGAAAAAATTAAGTTGGTAATATTCTGATTTGTTGAGATGTAAGATCCTTTGTTGGTCTTGAATGAATGGTGGATAATAAAAAAAACTACAGATTTGACAAGTTCAGGCTTGTTGTATCTTTTTAAAATGCTTGAAAATATTTACTTTGAGAATTATTCAGTTCCTTTTTTTTCTTTTTTTGTCCAACAGACTCAGTCGGCTGATATTTGAAGTGTAATTGTGCCCTACATAAAGCGTTTGCTTCAAGCTACGTAATCTGGAATACGTAGCTTAAAAAGTTAAAGTGCCACTTATTTTGCTTTTCTTGCAGTGAGTAAAATGTATAAACTGAAGTTCTGTTATGGTTCTCGCTGTCTGTAAACATTTAAATACACATATATATCAGCTTGTTTGGACTCGTGCAACTAAACTGACATCCCTTTAAAATGTCACTTAAATGTCAAATGGTCCAAACTGACATCCTGTCTCAATAATTACATTATCTACGTAATGTCATTTTGTTGGAGCACCGTTGCAAGATTCCAGTGCTTCATTAGATGCCAGGTTGACAACAGTTTTGTCCCTGTCACAGTTTTACTGGTTTCTGTGAAAGGTTTGCAATGCCGTGGGTTGGAGGGAGGAAGTATTTTTAAGTTTCTGAAAATTATTTTAGTTGAAATTTAATGGTATATGTGATTTATAAATGTCAGTTATGTTGTTTTGTGTTCAAAGTACTAATGTCTATTGGAATTGATTTGCTCACATTGTCCAATGCCATGTAATTTTTTTCTAAAGTGTATTTTTATTTTTTTATTGCCAAGTACTGTTTCTCTGTTGTCATTGACACCCATAATCAAATCTTAGAATCCTTCTCAGATTTTCCACAGAGGACTGATTTTACATTCAGATAAAATTAGTTATTTGTTCAAAATGGAGATTTCTGTGTTAGATCATTAAGATTTACTGAAAATCCAGATTGAGGTCAAATGTGCCTCATTTCAGTTTTGACAAATCTTTACACACTGTGCTTCTGGTAGAGATTCGCCGAAGCGTCACTAGGTTTTTAGATCTTTGTAAAGATTGTAGCTGATTTCTCTTGAAGAACAATGACACAAGAAGATGTCAGAAAAGCATTCAAAGGGTGTGTCTAATTCCAGGCCTGCATCCGTCACTCTGCTTTGGCCAGGGAAGTTGTGTCCTTCCTCTACTATGACGATCGGAAATGAGCAGCTGGATAATTGGATGATCTAGTCCCCAGATTGATTTTCGCCCTTACCTCTACCTATTTCCTGTTATCTCTTCAAGTCTGTGGAAAAGATGGACGCCTTTGGATTCGACCAGCCTTTATTTGCGGCTTTCAATTCAGTCCCTGAATTTTGACACGCCCAAAGTAATTGGTTTTGCCCTCCTACCATAAGCGCTCATTGATTTGTCATTAAAGGAGCATAAGTTGCTTCGTACCATCTTATGTGAGAGCAGTTCCTCACAACTGAGAGGTAAAGGAATTAATAAATCAACAACACAAAGAATCAGAGTTAGTCTGATAATCCCAGAAAACTGGGATTATCCTTGTCCCTAATAATATCCTGTTTTAGATTTATTTGTGGTTTCTTTTAGAAAAAGAAACTATTATTCCACATCAGGTAGTCATTTGAATTAAAGCAGCTGGATTCCTGTGAGGTTTAAGTTTATATTAAAGATAATTTTGCTAGAACTACATCCACTTGCACTTACCTCTGGGAGATGCAGGTATGATTTTGATCTTGAAAAAGTGAGCACCAAATGTTGTAACATACAAAATTGAGGAATTAGCCCAGTAAGATCCTTTGTTTCTACTGTCAAACATAAGTGAGAAGAAAAATAGACTGCATTTAAATTTTTAGAGTACATTTTGTTAGCTATTTAGATATTTATGAAACAGATGTAAAACAAAGGACCAATCACACTACCTTGTGCCAATTCAGGGTTTCCTGCTTCAAAGTTCAGTAATTCAACTCTCAGTATGTCAGAACCATTCAGAATATCACAAAGAGATGTTCTGTTCCCTTGGCTGCTTCGGACGTGCTGGTGAAACGTGACTCTGAGTCTCCTCTCACTATCCCACCATCTTCCCAGGGGTTGTTAGTTTAATGCTGCATTCATATGGTCCCTTTTCACTTGGTAAACATTTAGAAATGCCACATATCACATCAAAATGATCTGGCATTTTGGCATTGAATTTAAGACCTTAAACCTAAAATTATTTGACTAAACAAATAATTTTATTGTTTAGTCAAAAGAAAATGGTATAACTTTTGAATTATGATCCAGAGTATATCAACAATTTGGGTTGAAACATAGGGACCCAGGTCTCAATGCAACTTTTTCCCACCTCGGTCCTGCATGTATCAGATGCATCCCGCTTCCCAAAACCTTCTATATTTTCTAAATATTTCAAAGATTCAAAATGTAATCCAGTCTGTATTAATACAGTTGATACAAAGTAATCTTAATATTTAACTGTTTTTTTTTTGTTGTTTTTTTTTTTTTAAATTCAGCAGATTATAAAATATTTTTGCCCTTTATGGAAAGATGGTCGGCCATCTTGATACAAGACAAAACTCAGGTTTGTAAGAAAAATGGCAGCTTATCAATTAATTGTTAATTGACTAATGAGATCACTCATTAATCAATAACTTGCATCCGAAGTAAAAATGGTAGAAAAATATTTGCAATATTGGTTATTGGCCATAATAGAAATATTAATATTGGAAATTGATATTGGCTCAAATTTTCATGTTGGTGCATCCCTGGTAAACCAGAGATGAATAATTATTCCTAGTAAACCAGAGATGAGTAATTGTTTTGTGCATGTTTCACATTTTAAATATACAAAATAAATAAGCAAAACAACAGAAACAACAACTAAAATGAATTATGGAGTTTCTGTAAACAAATTTGCCCTTCAAAAAAAAGACCAAAGCTCCAGACTGAAGACTTTTGTCATCCAGTTTTTGGTGAAAAGAGAAAAGCAATAAATCATGCAAATGGAAATTGAGCCCGTTTGAATTTATTATACAATTAATTGATTTATTGCTTACTGTTATCCTTTTAAAATCTGTCTTTGAATTGCCCTACAAATCTGTTTGATGTGTTTTTTTTGTCACCAGGTTATTGTATAAAAATGTACTTAAAACCTACAATGTTGAAAACCTTAAGAAGTAAATTGCGGTCTTTTTTTTTTTTTTTTCCCTAAAATTTGGCATTGTTTTGTTTTAAATGTCAGTTTATTGGCTGTACTCTCTCAGTGTGTAGACGGCTGTCATTCAGCCTTCCCTTCCAGGTTTGCTTTAGCTAGTTTACAGCGACGGCTCGTATTCTCTGTGCAGCGTTTGGATCCTCTGCAGCATTATGTAATCTGTGACGTTCCGCTTCTCTCTTGAAATGCTTTTTTTGGCGGATGCGAGTTTTGCTCGTTGGTGTTGGTTTCGGCCTGCGGTTGCAATACTGGTGACAGCAGTGACTGAGCCTTCCTCGTTCTCCTCTGGTTTTTTCTGGGGTTTCTGTCTTTGTACATGTCTGTGCGCGTGATCTCCCCTCGCTCTAAAGGTATTGTGAACAGCCAGTAAAACCTCACGGTATCTGTGCGTCTTTAGAAGCCAGCCTGACATCTTTCTGGTTCTGTCTGCTGCGACTGCTTTAACGGACGGATGATGCAACGACCTGCTTCTCTGGCTAACCAGCAGCTGAGTGTGTGCGCCTGTTTTTAGTAGTGTGAGAGAAAGACTTTTGGGAGAAAGAAGGGTGGGGAGGGGGTGTTGCTGAATGAAGCTCAGGCTGGATGTTTGCACTGTAGGGTGGGCGGTTGCTAGGCAGTAGCATTGTGTTTGTTTTATTTTTAGAGCGAATCACAGCTGGTCAATGTTACAGAATTGTCCTTCTCTCATAGGTTGCACGTGAGTGCAGCTCCACATTTACTAAACGACACTAAAAACTTGGGGCAACATCAAACGGCGAGCCTGAGAATACATATTTTTTTCTATAACCGTGCGACAGGAAGGTGGCAGAAGTATGAATGGCCCGTCCTTGCTGTCTCACGCTGGCCATGAAATGTAAGCCGACCTGCCGTATTTATAGAGCATCTTTTTCTCGCACACAGACCGTGACGGTGCACACATGCGCAGACACACACAAAAACACACACGACGTCCTGAGAAAGCAGCCGGAGTCGCTCCCTGCATGCAACAACCTTTTTTGGGCACACGCTTGTCATGGCGCAGTCATGCTCATGTGTAAAGTGAAGCTCTGTGAAGAATCAACCTCTCTTCAGGGCGGTTTGATTATTATTGTTGTTGTTGTTGTTGTTGTTATTACTTTTTTATAGACTTTCTTGTCTTAGTATTGCCAGGCAAGTGACCTCTAAGAATTTTTACTTCTTCTGCGTAGAACACAAAATATTTTTACCAATTGGTAACAAGAGATGAGATAAACCCTGATTGCTTATTTGATTATTTTTCAAGACGAACCATTTGTTAGCTTTCTTACTGAATAGCAAAGTGTATTGGATCATTCTTCAGTCTGCCACAAATCCACTTCGATTGTGATTTTGGGCCATATCAAAAATCTGAATGTTCTTAAAGGGCCAGTTGTGCCAGAATATATTGACAAAAGCAATTAAACTATCAATGAATAGCTGTTCCTCCATGATTTTGATTGTTTTAGTGTTTGTTGGTATCAAAATGATAGATTACGTGGTACCAATTTAGAAATGTTTGTTAGGAATTTTTACAATATTTGCGCTAATGTATGATGTGGAGTGTAACTTTTTATTACTCCCCGTATCAATTACAGTCTATGACTTGACATCAAGCAAGGCTGAGACAGCAGTTACTTGAACTCATTTTTTTTTTTTACCAGTTTTGAGAAAATTTGCATATAAAAATGTGGAGATTTGTTGATTTTGTGTGAATGTTGCAGATTTGTGAAAAACTGGAAGGACTTATTGATGTAATGTGGAGGCCAGAGGTTCCACATAGAAAGCTACAGCGGGCCAGATTTGGTCCACGGACCTCAAGTTTGACACCGCTGCTATAAATCATCACTCAAACCCCAAATAGAGGGATTCAGATGGTTGTTTTGTTCAGGCAGACTTTTATCAACATTTAGTTTTAGAAATCTAGTCTCAGGCTGGTTTCAGAGAAAGGAGTTTTTCTGTGATCCCCTCTGTCCGTTTCATTCGTTCTCAGCGGCATCTTTAATTTATCTGTAGAGGCGGAGGCAATTTCCAAATTCAAAGGGGACCTCGTTGCAGGTTCTTGCCTGGTGTGATTGGAGTTCTGGGCCTGTCCAGTGCTGCCAGGATCACTGCTTCTGTCCGCAGTTCATCTAGAAAGTATTCACAGCACTTCACCGGTTCCACATTTTAATCCAAATTGTATAAATTAACTTCTTTCCTACAAAATTCTACACATAAATGTATGACAATGTGGAAATGTATTAAAATAAAAAACCAAGAAATCATATTTGTTTGAAAGTAGGTTTACAACAGATTTGTCAAAGTAGTAATAACTTTTTAAGAGTTTTCTTGTAGAAACCTTAAAAAAATCACCACAAAACTTTCTTAATTAAGCACGTAATGTTGATGTACTTCTGATCTTAATTCTTTAAATACCCTGAAGTCGCCTCAAGTTATAACTGAGAAGGCATTAGGAAAGTCTTTTTTTTTTTTTTTTTTTTTCCCCTTTTTCTTTTTTTACCATTGAGATGATTATATAAAACACATACCTGGACAATAAAACACACAGTGGAAACATTTCCAGTCATGAATCTGCTTTACAGAGCCCAGAAATGCACATTGTAGAAGCAGAGAGCGATCATTTTGACAGAGAACAGGACACAAGGTGTCCAGAAAAAATCTGGGATGTTCTTCGGAAAGCCGGAAAAGCCACTCCTAAAGAGTGACGCAAAAAAATTATATAAATCACTAAACAGGCATGACTTAAAGAATAAAAGTTTGTAGATTGTAAATAATTTTAAGCTGTTTAGACAGTTCAATGCAGAAAGATTTTATTGTATGATGTTCAGATGGGGAAGTAGCAGCATTTAGTATAAGAGCAATGCATGAAATTCACTGAACCACACATCTACTTGGTATTTGACTGAAAAATCAACTTGAATTTTGAGTCAGAAAATTGTATAGTGCTGAAACAATTCATCCAATTAGTTGTGACGAATCGATAATTGAAATAATTGTCAACTAGTTTCATAATCGAGTAACGGGAGTACACAGACTCAGAAAAAGGCCATTTGCTGAAAGCACAGCAATTACGCCAAAGTTGTACAAAAGATATACATATTTTTGATTTAAGATAAGAAAAATAAATAAAATCCAAAAAACCTTTGTCTGCAATATACCCAAATTATGTTAAAAAAAATTTACACCCAAATTATGTAAACAAAAAAAAAATCTCCTATTGCTAGCCAATTATTCAAAAAATAATCAATGCGGTTAATACTGTATTAATGTGAAGTCAAGCAGAAAAGGCTGAGCTTTCCACTTGCTGATGTTGGAAGTATTTTTGTAGCTGCAGATTCATCCTTTGCTGCAATTAATCAAGCGTACATGAAAAGAATGCTTTATTATTATTGCATTTCTGGCAATAACATTTTTACTTTCTTATTTTTTTCAAGAAAGGACTTGAATTATTTGTTTGCATAATCTTTTTCAAACATTGTAGTTTGTAAAAGAAAAGTCTGCAGAATGTACTAATTTTTATATCAGTTAATCATCAGAATAATCTATTGCTAAAATAATCATTTTGTACATGTATGCTTATGGCACAAAAGTGAAACTGACTCGGATTTTAAATAATTTCTTTTCAGGTGATCGTATAAAAGGTTTTCTCACGGTTTTCCTCCTTTGTTTGTTCTCCAGTTGTAGGCAGCGATGGGTGCATTCCTGGACAAGCCGAAGACGGAGAAGCACAGCGCCCACGGCGACGGAAACGGGCTACGCTACGGTCTGAGCTCCATGCAGGGCTGGCGAGTGGAAATGGAGGATGCCCACACGGCGGTGGTGGGCCTTCCCCATGGACTCACCGACTGGTCTTTTTTCGCCGTTTACGACGGCCACGCCGGCTCGCGGGTCGCCAACTACTGCTCCGGACACCTGCTGGAGCACATCCTGTCAGGAGGCACCGAGTTCGGATCGGGGCCGGGCTCCGTGGAGGGCGTGAAGGACGGGATCCGCTCGGGCTTTCTGAACATTGACGAATACATGCGCAACTTCTCCGACCTGCGGCAGGGCCTGGACCGCAGCGGGTCGACAGCCGTGTGCGTGCTGCTCAGCTCCACTCACCTCTACTTCATTAACTGCGGCGACTCGCGGGCCGTGCTGTGTCGAGACGGGAAGGTGGGCTTCTCCACTCAGGACCACAAGCCCTGCAACCCCCGAGAAAAGGAGCGCATCCAGAATGCTGGCGGCTCGGTCATGATCCAGAGGGTAAACGGCTCCCTGGCAGTGTCACGAGCTCTCGGGGACTATGACTACAAATGTGTGGATGGTAAGGGCCCCACGGAGCAGCTGGTGAGCCCGGAGCCGGAGGTTTGCGTGTTGGAGCGGGCGTCCGAAGGAGACGAATTTGTGGTTCTGGCATGCGATGGAATCTGGGACGTCATGTCCAACGAAGAGCTGTGTGATTTTGTACGATCACGACTATTGGTTTGTGAAGATCTGGAGAAGATCTGTAACTCGGTGGTGGACACCTGTCTTCATAAGGTAAGCCATTTTTAACAATTAATATCTACTCCTATTGAATACAGTGCTTTGCTTTCTCTTACACATAAGTCTGTCACAATAAGCAATTAATTAATCGCGTTATTGTGATCTTGATAATTTATTTTCTGATCATTAATATTTTTTCAAGGACAATTTTTGTTATAGAGATCCCATAATCCACTTTATGTATAGTTTTGGTTGGTTTTTGTGCCTTTTTATTTACTGTTTTTGGTTGCAGTGTTTTATTTGAATATATAAACCTTAAGAGCATCGCAAAAAATATCACAATGGAACTGCAGGGTTTTTCCCCATCAGACCACCAACAAAAACCAAACAAAAACAAAAAAACCTGGTGAATTCACCAGACCATTAACAGCCCTCAAAATCAACCTTGCTTATATTGGCATAGTGTCTGTTTCCATCATGTTACAATGCTCTGCCACGAAGCTAAGCTAAATAAGCACCAATAAGGTGAAACTTCAGAATATTGGTGAGTGTTTGCATTTCAAAAACCTCGTAAAGTGAAATTTGTATTACATACCAGACTCTATTTGGACTGTTTCTCTTTCTTATTCTGGTATGGCCCTGCCATCTTTATTCCTGTAGTAACTGGCTTTGTTTAAGGATGACCAGCGGTGCCCTCTGCTGTATGGTGGCCAAACTACAACTCTGAATGAAGGTCTAAGCGGAAGTTATTTAATTGATTGGAACTAATTTTAATAGACAATTAATCACCAGTTTATTAATTGTTTGCAACCTTGGTATAGAGTGTTTCGTACAAAATTAAAGTTTATCGGTTTTTGAAGTGAAATGAAATAAATTTTCCGGTTTGTCCGTAAAGCTACACTCACGTTAATTATCTAATGTGCAGCCGCCTGCGGTGTCCAATCTATCCGCTCACCTGTATAAATACACCTGCAGAGCTCGTCCCCGCTGTTCACTCTGAACCGCCACCAAGCAGCAGCTCCGGGAGGGAAAAGCTGCCGTACTCCAGGCATCGCGCCAGTTATTTTAAGGATGCTTTTGGTCCCCCGAAAATCAACAAAGACCCAGACATCATCAATCAATAAAATCCTGCCAGGCCAAACTTGAAAACTGAACGTTATACTGCTAACACTTAGCTTTCGTCAACAACTCAGGCAAAAGTGAGAGCTCCGCACAATGCAAGTAATAATGCGGCCGGAACACGGTGCGCTAAATAATTAAATATAAATTAACAAAGCTTCGAGGCAGAGAGATTTTCCTCAAGAAATTTTAATAATCGAGGTACTCAAATCAGTCGAGGAATCATTTAAGCCCTGAAAAGTATGAATTCTTTTACAAGTCACAGTGTCTTGGGATAAAAGTTTATGTAGAAAAAATTTGCAAAGGTTTCCATCAGACCTTTACCTCCTTATTTAATAATCTTAAAAACGGGAATCTTCTGGAAATAGTTTATTAACTGAGCCATCCGGGAGGAGGTTGGTGTATAAAATATATACACCAACTGGCTCCTGTTCTTCCTAGTTCCTGTCCACATCTTGGACATTTCACTGTCCACGTGTCTGTAGCTTTGTGTCCTGGGCTCTCCAAGAACCAGCAAGAGTACAGCAGACGGGTTATTTTTACCTTACTGGATGGGTTATCTCAAGTATCAGCCACCCAGGCATAAATCTGCCGAGTCCTTCGGTGTGGTGAGAAGTCAACTCTTTTGTTCTTGTTTTTTTGCTGCTTCAGGCTCCTTCTTCTGTCGCTGTTTGACTTGAAAAAGGCAAATATGATAATGTCTGGTTTGTGTATTTATTATCTTGAAGACTTTGAAACATTGAAATGATGATTTGTAAAGCTCTCACCTTTTGATTCTCATTGATCTTTAAGAATTGTAATATGAAAAAGACATAAGAGCAACACAGGATTCTTCTAGTTTCCTCTTTTTTTTATTGGGTTTTCACAGAACAACAAAATGAAACTCCTTAGGAAAAAAGTAACTTAACCTCAAATAATTTAAGTGTTGAAATAAATATGAGATATAATTAAGTGTAATAATCAAATCTAGAAATTGGCTAGATTGCTTGTGTTTTGTTTGGGGTTTTTTTCGATTATCAGCTGGTGTAAAAACTAATAATTCCCAATTTTTATTTTTGTTTTTAGTCTGTAAACTAGTCTACAAACATACGGGTAATTCTGCAACAACTTTGTTTTCTGTTTTATTCAAAACTACAACCTAAATTTAGTCTAAACAAATAATTTTTATCTGTTAAGAGGCTTAGAAAATTTGACAAACTTCGGTATTGACCAGTGAAAGCCTGATCGGTTCCTCTCTTGTTCCTCCTGTCTTTGCGGTGTAATTCATTGAGTTGATGGAAAAGATGTGAAACTGTTTTCAGCAAATAAAAAAAGAAATCTAAATTGCTTTGCTCAATAATAAAATAAGTTACTCAAAAATACTTCATTTATTTTAACGGGAATTTAAATGTTATAACTTATATGATCCAAGTGTCTTCAATGAATCGTGGATGGTGGAAGGATTTCTGGTAGCAGTCAGTGTGGCAACAGATCTGAAAAGGCTTCTGACTGAAGACTGTTGCTGTATGACGGTCTCAAGACTGTCGTGATATGCTAACAGCTCAACATCCACACCAACCCCATCAGTCGTTTACAATCGCTGCTAATCCACTTCATTTGTTTTTGCCACGCCTCTTTAAACTGTCTGTACCGAATCCATTGGAGATTTTATGCAACTGCAGTCATTTATGATGCTCGTTACAGGAAAGCGTAGCACTTCCATGTATTTTTAATTGTAGCTCTCAAAACGTGCCAGAGCCTGGCACAGATTAAATGTCGGCTTTAGGGAGGGGTTGCTGCTGAATGCCACTGTAGAGAAGGGAGCTATGTTGGATTTGTGAGGCAAGACAAAACAAGAGTAACGTTGCAAAACAGCACTTAGAAGAGCATCTCGTTTTTGTTGGTTTTATAACCTGTGAAAAACCAAAATCATAATTAGGAAAAACTGGATTAACGTGTTTTAGACAGAACGTTTTGTCTCCTGATGTCGATTGCCTCACATTCACAGGTTCTGGGTTGCTTTATTTTCCATACAAGCAGAGGAAACTCCTAGTCGGGTTCAGTGAACCAAAGCCATGTTATTAAAAATGTTCTGCTTGCATTTGCATAGTACAAACTTTACCCCATGAAGCTGAGTTGTCTTCTCTCTGTCTGTGTTTCTGCAGGGAAGCAGAGACAACATGAGCGTGGTGTTGGTGTGTTTGCCCGGAGCGCCTAAGATCTCAGAGGAGGCCATGAAAAAAGAAGAAGAATTGGATAAATATCTAGAAACGCGTGTCGAGGGTCAGCATTTCAAACGCACACGTCCACAGAGACGCACGTTATTTTAAACTGCACATGTTTTAAACCACTCTGCTAATTATTGCTGACGCTACACTCAATCATCAACTTAATAAAAATATAGCAACAAAGTGACAATTCATATAATGGAATATATTTTAACAACTTTAAGTAAAAAGTATGGATTTAATTACCTTCCTTCGTCACACACAGAAACGCATCTACCAGCTTTGTGTCGGCACCCATTTGTTGCGACGGGAATTTTCCAGTTTGTCCGTTAATCAACTACAGCGCAGCCGCCCACAGTGTTCAGCCTTTCTGCTCACCTCTTCCCCGCCGTTCGCTCTGAACCAGCAGTTTCAGGACTAGAAAGGCTGCCGTACTCCAAGCATCAATCTAAGGATGCTTATTCATCCCCTGAAAAACAACAAAAACCCAGACATTATCATCAATCGATAAAATCCTCTCAGAACAAACTTGAAAATTGGACGTTATGCTGCTAGTACTTAGCAACGACGCATAGGCGGACGTGATGGCGTTACCCAACTCAAATAATGACCCGGCCGAAACATGGTGCGCTAAATAATGAAACATAAATTAACAAAGATCCGAGGCAGATAAATTTTCCTTTAGGAATTTTAACAATTGGGGTAATCAATAATTACCTCAGTAATTCCTCAAATCGAGGAATGCTTATAAATTGTGAGCTGATAGTGTTTAAACAGCAATAAAATAAAAGTAAAATTGTATAAAATCAGCCTACTGTACCAAACTTCACAGGCAGCAAGTGTTTTTCTAAACATCAATTTAGCACCGTCACACTTTTTTCAGTGTACAAACAACGACCACAACATCTGGCCTTACTGTGTCCATTCTGCTTCTTTTGCTTGCAGAGCTGCTGGGAAACTGTGGGGAGGATGGAGTCCCCGACCTGGTGTCGGTCCTAAGGAATATCGCCTCAGAAAACATCCCTAACCTTCCACCTGGTGGAGGCCTGGCCAGCAAGTAAATATAACTGAGCTGCATGTTATGAACCCACACAGCAGATCAGGAACAGACGCAACCTTGACTATCCACGTTTTAGGCTTTACTACTTTGAAACTTGTCCTCAAATTGATGAACAAACAGTGATTTTTCTAGACTTTTCAAAACACCAGCTAGCAAATATTGATGTATTTCTGCTAATGAAACCAGTTAATAATACATGCAATAGAATAGGCCTGTCAAAATAAACAATTAACCAATTAACTGCAGGATAAAACAGAAGAAACTCAATAGTTTTCATTTGCTTGATTTATCGTTTTTCTCTTTTCTCTTTCTTTTTACCAAAAACTGGATGATAAAAGTCATCAGTCTGGTGATTTGGTCTCAGCTAGCCCTTTTTTGAAAGACATTTTGTGTACAATGACTTCATAATTCATTTTATTTGTTGTTTTACATTGTTTTATTTCTTTATTTTGGATATTTAAAATGTCTTCCAGGTCAATTTTTAAATATTTATTAGAATTTAAAGGTTACTGATCCTTGAGAATGTGTTCTTGCATTATTGTGCCATTATTACTATAATATTACTTGAAAATGGTCTCAAAACAATATAATAATTTATTGCAACATCTTCTGGGACAATTTATCGTCTGGCAAAATTTATCGTGACAAGCCTACTATAGAATTATAGCTAATATTTTGTTTGATATTAACAAAATAAGCAACAAGCAAATGCAGAAGTGGAGAAGAATCTATTAAATAAATTTGTCTTTAATCAAAATTGGGGATTTTCAGCATTTGTAACGATCAAATCCTGATTGATAAATCTGTGAATATGAGCTCTTACAGAAGAAAACCTATTTTAGAAGTTAAAGATGTTGAGTGGAAATGTATTTTTATGTATATGCTGGATTTTTTTGTGATAGCACAGCATAAAGTAGCGTAAAAGTTTGACGAGGAAGAAAAATATGCATAATTTTCCACATTTTTTGTGAATAAGAGTCTGAAAAGTCTGGTGTGCCTCTATATTCTCCCCACCTGAACCAACACTTTGCCTTCCGCTTCAGAATTAAGCACTACCTTGTGCTGGTTTATTACAAAACATCCTAGTAACATACATTGAAGTCTGAGGTCTCAACATGACTAAAGTGTTTAAAAAAATTCAAAGCATGTTTAAAACTGAAGGTTTTGCATCAGCATGTTTGTCCTATCTTGATGATGTAGGTAAAAAGTGAAGCAATAAACAGATAAACAAGGTGGTCGTCATTCTGAGCAGAACACGGGCCAAAAACGACGCAGCTCCGCATTTTCAACTGAGAGTTTTACTTCCATTAACCTCTCAATCAATATACATTAGTGGCGAATGAACAGAGACTGCATTATGTTGGGTGACGTTCTTCCCCAGGGACCAATGTGTGTGTGTGTTTGTTTTCTGTTTGCAGACGCAGTGTTATCGAGGCGGTGTACAACAAACTGAACCCTCACAGAGAAGAGGAAGGGGTGAGTTTAATATTTTCTAAATTACCTCCCAGCTCCACACCCTCCAAACACACACACACACGCACACACACACACACACACACAAAACATCCATCTGTGTATGTGCTGTGTGTTTGTGATGCAATCTGAATGAGATTTCAGCGAAGATGGGTAAAATTTAATCATCTGTCTCGCTTTTATGTTCGATATCGAAACAAAACGCGCACAAAATCCTTTGTAAAGCTTCTGAATTTTTCATTTACGATCAACATGAAAGTCGTGGCACTCTGAGCTGGTGGTCAGTTTGTTGGGAACACTTTGAATGTTTTGCCGTTTGAAACACCATCGTCAGTTTTGTCGGACCAGTACGACATATTTAGAGTCTCTTAGCTCTCAGCTAAGTCCACAAAGCACAAAAAAAATTCAAAGCAATGTCTTAATATAAACTGAAACTGCTTCTACTGGGGTGTAACGGTGCAGATATTTGTGCTAAAAATATTCTGTGTCTGCTCGGTAAGCATCTGTACCTAGGAAATATGGAGCTGTTTTATTGTTTAATTCATACAGAATGTTTGTATGCAGAACTAAGTGCACATTGCAAAAAGTGGCACCAAAACAAAACAGAGTCTTCTCTACGCTAAACAGCTAATATTTAGCTAAGGTTTAGCTCAGCTATCTGGGAATATTAAGGATTTTCACGGAGCTACAGTGCCGAAAGAAAGTGAACTGAAACACAACTTTGTCAACATACACTTCTTGAATCAGCTAAAGTCCAAATTCAGCTTCATGAAGCATTCAGCCTGTCCAAAACGCTGCACAACATTCGACTCGAGACGCAGCAACTTGCTGGTGCCGTTTCTAGATCCTCTGACCAGAAGGGATTTCTCAACAGCTTTGTTTTTACGGCCCATTTAAGTACATCTAGTAAACTGAACTGTCTAAATATCAAAACAGCTCTGAAGTGGTTTACACTTGTCTTCACAGTTGTCTTAAAAATAAATCTTAAACACTGTTGACCATTTTCAAATGGTTTTATTGTTATACAGTCAAAACAAATCTCCTGTCAGTTTTGTGATGACCACTTTTTGTTTCTCTTGACTGATGCAAACCAAAAACATACAAAACTATGACTTTAAAACAAAAGTATGTATCGAAGATGGATTTTTGTGTAGCGGTACACCACGAGTTATACCCATGGAAAACAAGATGTATATCTAAGAAAATAAATTGCTAATAACCTTTCTTCATTCAATTAGAGTTTTAGTTGTGTTTTTATCGGCATAAAGCATGGGGTGACAGTAGGAAGCCTCTATTCTAACAGGAAGAAATCTGCAGCATAAACCTCTATCTGCAGTTTTTCACTGGGTGCTTGAAAGAGGGGAATGAGACAGAAAAAAACCATGCAGGACTACTGTTTGTGATCCAGTAAAAAAAAGGAACCAACTAAACACAGGAGTGCTTTTTATGAGAACGTTGAATTAAAAGCAGCGGTAGGAAGGAGACATGGGTAAACATGGAAGCCAACAGTTCTTCCTGTCACTTTTGTGATGGTAAACAAAGAAAGTAATCAGTTAATTGGAGCAATATCTCTCTGTCGTTGACTTGACCCAGGAAATAGACATGGATAAACACTGAACCATTAGACCAGGTGTGTTTTCTATCGAAAGGAAAAAACTGATGAAAATGACAGAAAATATTTCCAAGACACATTCTGTCTCCTAAAAGAGTCGGTATGTGACAATTTGAGGTTTAAATTATATTCTGGCGTTTTGATTATAGTGGGTTTTTTTCATATTCTAATGGTTATATTGAGACGAAGCAAAAATAAAAAGAACGTCTCGTTTTTAATTTGTAAAATTAGATGTCATTTGGTTCAACTTTATAGTAACAACATGCAAAATCTACATTTATTGTGTAATGCATTTAACTAAATTAGTGAAACCAAACAGTTAATTTATGCTGATAGTCCACATCACATTTATTTCTTATTTTAACTTTGACTTTTAGCCAAAGAAAACACAAAATTAATTTTCCCAGAAACTAAAATATAGTTTGTTTTGTTTTTGTTTTTTTATGCAGAAATGCTTTGTTGTAGCATAGAGTGGAAAACTGTCAGAGCAGCATATTAATGGAAGGTTTAGTGGAAGAAAAACTGCTCTGGAAAAAGTTGGACGATCCACAAAAACAATATGTTTTAGGTCTGGCCTCATCTAGAATGAATTACTGCACCAACGCTTCATCTTCCTCTTACGCATAAATTATCTTTGGGGTTTAGATCAGGCGTGTTCAATCAACTTCTCTAAAGTTTTCTGATAAATGGCTGCACTGACTTTTTTTTTTTTTTTTTTTGATAAGGCCAATGGCAGCTGCTGATGATTCGGTTCCCCAAAAATCAACTCTTCCTCCAGATTCGGTTTTGCTTCACAATCCTGTTGCATGTGCACTTTTTTCTACTTCAGTTTTTCCTTCCACTGAACCTTCTATTAATATACTCGGATACAGTGCTCTGTGAATAGCCAACATGGAAGCTTGGAAATTTGCTACTTTATTTTGAGTCATATAAAAAAGGAAACAAATATTTATAACCCTTCCACTGCAAAAACACACATTCTTTTTTACACATTCAAGTATTTTTATTTTTGTTTCTAGTGCAAACATCGTAGTAAACTTGAATTAAGACAAACTAATTTAAAAGTAACTTATTATCAAGATATAGGAGCTTGTTTAAAGTATACAATTCTTTAACATTGGTGAAAAAAATACTTCTTCCATTGGCAGATTATTTCACCTATAATATAAGGAAATTGTTGAATTTATCTGCCAATAGAATAGGCACTTTTTAACCAATATTAAGGAATTATTTACTTAAAACGAGCCTTAATATCTTGGTGAAAAGATACTTGTAAGTTTGTTTTGACCTATTTCAAGTGTAACAAGATATTTGCACTTACCAAGTATTTTTGGTCTTGTTTCCAGTGCAAAAATCTTAATATACTTAGAATAAGGCAATATTAAGTTAAAAGTAACTTTTTAACAATTTAATAGAGGTTTGTTTTAAGTAAATAATTTCTTAACACTGATGCAGAAGTACCAGCTCCATTGGCAGCTAATTTCACTTATAACATGACATTTTTCCCTGGTTATAAGTTAATTCATCTGCCAGTGCAACAAGTTCTTTTTCATCATCATTAAGGAATTATTTTCTTTAAAAAGCCTCTATATCTAGGCAAAAACTTACTTCTAAGTTACTAGATATTTACACTAGAAACTATACCAAAAATACTTGGTAATATTTTCTGTTTTTGCATTGTATGCAGATATTTACAATAAATTTTCTGAGTCATCCAGTTCATGTTATAAATAAGTAAACATTAACAAAAATGGCTTTAGCACAAAAAGTGGAAGAAACGTATTTTCAATTTTTGAATTGAATTGGTAAAACAAACAGACTTTTTGATGATATTTAGATGCACATGTACAATCATTACATCGATGACTTCATTTTGATGAAAAGTGTGTGTGGAAAAAAAATCTTTCACTTTCCTCTGGGCTGCCTCTTCTCCCAGCTTAAGCACGACACCGGGTCCCACCAAAATCAGCTGTTGTGTGCCTGCTTGTTGGATGAAATGAATGCTCTTATGTGTTTGAACATGGAGGCTGTCTGCAGTGTCTGACGCTGGCGTGTCACCTCAGGGGGGAGGAGAGGAGGAGGAGAATGAGGAGGAGAGTGAGGAGGGAGGTGGCAGCACAGCAGCTCATCTGATGGAGGCTCTGCGGCAGTTCCGTCTCCACCACCGGGGGCAGTATCGCACAGTGCTGGAAGAGTCTCTGGCCGCCTACCATCTGCGAGGGGAGGGCACTGTCGAGGGAGCCGGGGAGATCAGGAGGACCTCTGATGACGGCGACGAAGAGGAGCAGACCGACTCCCCGCGCTCGCCCCCGCCCTCGCCCGCCGCTGTGGAGGCGGAGGCCGGCCAAGATGCCCCAAAGCCTGATATCTCCTCTGACTGAGCGCGCAGCCAATCATCCACCCTCCTCCAGGGATGACCTCACTCCTCTTTCCCCAGCCACAGACCTTGACTAGGCAGATTGGCCGTTATTTTGTTAATTTTCTCGTTAATTATAAAATCTTATGATCATATTCAAATAAAAGTAGCCTTTCTGTGTATTCAAATTCTGTTTCCAACTCTCCACCGTTTAAAGAAGAGTCTATTTCCTTGTTTTTGTAGATACCAGTCAACCATCATATGTTGGTTATTGCAGAAATCAAAGTGAAACTTCCCCGTGTTTTCTTTGAACTTACATTCTTCCTCCCTCCTCCTCTTCCTCTGCACTCCTTCTCTTTCCCTCACTCCATGATTGACTCAGAACACACAGTTTATCTCTTTGCACAGCAGAAAATTAAACTATTATATGAACGAGGGAGTAAATGTAGTTCAGAGCGTCAGAACAAAAGCTTTAGATGGAAAAACGTGAAAACCGATTTGTTTGCAGATGCGTTTAATCTGTTCGCAGATCTTATCTGCCCTCATTGACCTTTGACCTCTCTTAATCCAAACTACAAGGGGTGTGGGGTGTAAATGCAGATACCTGGTTAGAAGAAAAAAAAATTAACAAAACAATTTTATTTGCAAGTTACAACACATAAAATGCCTTCCACGTTTATTAGCACCGCTTGGTAAAACTGTGTTTAAAAGATTTAAAGTTTTTAGAAGGAAGTTTTTAATAAAGCCCTTAGTTTTCTACTACATTTCATTAGATTGAAGCCTTTAGAAAGATGGAAGTTTGCCTGTTCATTTTAGCACAACAATCATCCAGAAACTTTGGTCTTCTGTTATATTCTCTCATCAGCTCATCCCAACGGTTTTCTCCAAGATTTGGGAGAAAAAGGCTGATTTTGGATCGATATTCTGATTAAAACAACCAAATGAACGACACAGTTTCACTTTACGAGGAATGAAATCCACTAGATTGTTATTTAGAAGGAAAAACAGACCCGCAGTATCACAGATCCCCCACTTTACTTAACAATCAGCATGAGTTAATTTTCTACGACAGAGTATCAGGGCCACATTAAGAAAATATTCACAAAAGATTGCAAGAAGAAAATTGCATTTCTTCTTGATTTTCTTCTACTTTACAAGAAGAAAACCTTATTGTCTTCTTGTATGAGAATGAAGTCGTAGTATTACAAGAATGAAGTGATATTATTACCAAAATTAAAATCGCGATATTACGAGAAGTCCAACGCGAAAAAGCAGTGTTACAACCGCTGTCTCAGTTCTCTTAATATAACAACTTTATTCTTCTAATACTACAACTTTATTCTCGTATGAGTTTTTTCCTCATAATATCACTTTACTCTTGTAATTTTATTATGATTTTTTTATTTTCTTAGCATGACTCTGCTACTCGGTTGTACTTTTCCTATTTGACCTGCCTGAGGTTACTTCTCATCCCATTTGGTGGTTGTCATGGCAACTCCAAGATGCCATTCTTGAGATTGTATACTTTTTTTAAATTTTAATTTCCCTCATCATCCGTCCCTTGCTGTGTGGCTTAGCAGGCAGCTATTAAAAGAAAATAGAATGTGTCACGTCATATTTATTTCCTAGTGAAACAAAAAAGCTTTCGAGAAGTTCCTAGAAACTGTTCAACTTAAAGATGGACGAAATAGAAGAATGCTTCAATTTTTAGAGATTTTACCAATGAGTGTTAATTAAAAAGAAACATCATAGCATGAATAGAGATTTCTCAGTGTGAGATTTGCTGCTGTGATGAAGTCTTGAGGGTTTTTAAACATCTTTACCGAGGCGGGTTAATAAATATGGCTGCTAACATGAAACATGCTGTTGTGCAAATCTTTGCCAGGAAATGTCTATAATCTCTGCTGATGTTGACATGTAAAGATAAAATTTATGTGAAAGATAGCTTTAGATAATTACAAGCATGCAGTAACTCCTAACTCTTTACACATGAGGCATATTTCTCTCCAGGCCTTTCACTTCTGTAACTCTTCAGCACTGGACGCTTTGTCTTAAATGTTTACTCTTCTTTAGATGCAGCTAGTCGGGGAGTATTGTTTGTCCGGTAATGCACCCACTGCAATTATCCGCTCAAAAGCACTTAGCAATCGGAAACAAGATTTATGCTAAAACTGTCTGTATGTGTGTTTATGAATCAGTTGTTTGTATGTGGGACCTAATGAGTCCTGCAAGAATGACAGAATTATCAAATAAAAAGATTCAAAATGCACTGCTCTAGATTATTTACATTTTTAAGGCTGTTTGTATCAGTGTGTTAGATGTGTGGTCCTGTGTCAGAGCAGGCATCTTGTGCAGCATCTTGACTAATTCAGTAATTTGCTGAAAATAACTCAGGGTTTGATGCAGGGACTTTCCCTTTCTCTTTTACTGGTGTTTTTCAGATTCCTTATCTAGTTGAATGTGACTTAAATATGCGTTTTGTGTGGTTGTGTGTATCTAGTAGATATGGGCTAAAAATGCTGCTTTTATTCCAAGTGGAAGAGCAAAAAAAATATTCCTAATGCTTCAAAACTGAAAAAACTCTCAGACTGTTATATTGTTTTCTATTGAGATGATTTCTGCTATTTTCTTGAGGTCCGATTCACCAATTTTGATTCACTTTTGCTTTTCTTTTTTCTCTCCAAGTTTCACAAATGTGTGATGCATTGGGGGTTGTAGTTCTTGACTCAAAACCCACTCTGTTGGGTTCCATGTAAAGACAGAAAATGGTGGCAGTTCTGAGTTTTTAAGCAAAACTATAAAAAAAATACTAACTGGTAGTATTAATGTGTTCAACTCTCATAAAACCAGATTTATGACAAAGCTGCATGGATTTATTTGGTTTGTTTTCCCAAAGGTGCTTTAATGTTTAATATTGGCCAAAAACAAAAAGCTAGGAAAATGTTTAGTAATATTTGGTTTCAAATATTGTTACTATTAGATGTTGATGATGTCAAGTCAAAATTTTATTTACGTAGCACATTTACAACAACCTCAGCTGACCAAAGAGCTTCACATCACTGGCTGATAAATGATGCAACAAAAAAATATGATTAAGTTTGGTAAAAAAAAATATAAATATATATATTAAGACATTTGTAAAATTGGCAGAAAATACCAAAAACTAATATGAATAAAATTAGGATGTACTTAAGTTCAGTTGTAACGATTTGCCAAAAAAAAAAAAAAAGTCGAGTGAGGTATCTAGATTCCCGCATTTTTTTTTTTTTCTTTTACTTGCATAACCGAGATTTGCGGATTCTGTGCATTAAAAAAATGGAAATTTTTGGAACTCACAAATTTCAAAATTTTATTTGGAATTTCTCAAATCAAGTTTTTTCTAGAAAATTGTTGACTTTTGACACTGTAGCAAATTTTACTTTTTAAACTTTTAAAAATTTCCACTAATAAAAAAAAAAAAAAATCTTTAAAAAAAAATACTAGAAAAATATAAAATTTTCAGGGGGTTTTTCTAGCAAGTTTTCGACTTCAAACTCAGAAATTTTCACGTTCGTTTCTAGAAATTTGCTGACTTTTTTATTGCAAATTTTTGACTTCTCAATCAGAAATTTCCTTTAACAAATTCTAGAAAATTTCAGAGAAAAATCAAGAAATTTCTGAAAAAAAAAAAGTTTCTAGGAATTTATTTTTTTTTTTTTTGGTCTTTTTAAATTTTGGCAGAAATGTTCTCCTTTTTTTTCTCTCTTCTATCTACAATAACCCTAAAACGCCGCCGTAGTTTTCCCTGGTATGTCTTTAAAAAATATTTTTAACTTAATGGTAGCCTGCACTCCATTCCTAGCATCTAGATTGTAAAACTCTCCAGTTTCCTCCAGTCCCGCCCCGTTTCTTTTCCCAGTCTGACAGTTCTGATTCTCTGTAAGGTGAGTCAACTGAGGTTCTGGATGTGTTGGGGATCCTCTCCAAATGTGAAGTAGAAAGAATAAGCAATAGGTTGTTGAGTTTAGTGGAATGAGCCCTGGCATGCAGTAACAAACCTAACATTTGTCCTTCTTCCTGTGTTTTCTGTTTTTGGTCCGAACCCAGAGTGCCGTCGACCTGGACGACCCGTATTAGCCGCGTCAGCACCTTTCCCGTCTCTTCCCAGAGATCCGAGCATCCACCAGGAGGAGGCTCGTCTCTCCATTGCGCCGTGTCTTTCTCCACTAAAAAGACGACATACAGTGTGTGCTGGAATGTGTGTGTATGTATTGGTCGTGCATTTGTGTGTGTGTGTGTGTGTGTGTGTGTGTGTTTTGCAGAAGCGGGACAAAACAAAAAACAAAAAAACAACAAAAACCTACATCTGAACACACGCATAACTGCTTGAAAACCCCCCTTGGAGGAAAAACCGAATCACTCTTCAACAAAAAAACAGAAAGAAAGTTGTATAGATTTTACGAACTGAAGCGTTTCGATGGTAGAAACTGATTTTTACCGTTGGAATTTTTTTGTTTTGTTTTCTTGAATGTTGAACACCTGACGTCACAATGATATGAGGACCTATCATGCGCATGTTTGTTTTTTTTCTGTGAGCGTGTGTTTGACGGAGAGAGGGTGTGTTTGGGTGTGTATGTCTGTGTGCGTGAATGTGGGAGTGTTTAACTGAGAGGGCCAAGAGGACACACAAGACGGATAAAGACATTATGTAATTCTTCACATTTTTTGTGCTCTAACACCCTTTTGCTTCTTCCCTCTATTAAAAAAACACACTCTCTCTCTTTCTCACACACACACACACACACACACACAATCCCTTCGCCCGCATCACTTCCACCTGTGCAGGTATAAATGACGTGCCACAGGCGCAGGGCACTGCATGAGGACTTGGGTTGTACGTGTACAGCTACGCGGTTTTCTAATCGTCATCCTCAGCGCACAGCCATTGGTCGAGGCTGACTGAACCTGGAAGCTCTCTGGACTCTGATTGGCTGTGTGAGAATTGATTTGGATTTTATTTTTGCTGATCGAATTAGGACAAGACGACGATAATCATGGTGGGGAAAGGAGCGGGGAGTGAAAGAGCGGTTGTTGTAACACTGGTTGGACTTCCTCGACATCGTCTGAGACGCAGCAGACTATCCTGACGGAGGAAAAGGCTTTCTTTCTTTTCTTTTTATTTTGTTTTTTAATGTTGCCCATGAGGTTACTAGTTGCTCGCTGTGTAGAGTGAGTGAACTCCCAGTTTTAACCCTGTTCCTGGTTCTCAGACTGCATTGGTAATATTTGTATTGCTGTTGTTTGATTGCACTCACATTTGATTACAGAAAAGCGTCTATATATGAAATAAAATACCTGCCAAGGACACAGCGGCGCTGGTTGTGCATTTGAATACAAGGAGGAACATTTCCTTTGGGAAGCTCAATGAGTTCATAGAAAAGTTGCATCAGTAAATCAAAATAAAAATTTAAAACTTCATTTACATATTTGTTGAATCTGCCCTGTCAGTAGATGAAACAAAATCTGTGAAAAAAAAATGGACACCTTCTTCCAGTGCTCCTAGTTCTAACTAGAAACAACCAATGAGAGGCGCTGATTCATGACATGCTGTTTCTCAAGTAAACGAGTGTGATTGACAGCGCTAAGACCCTCCTCCTGCCTCTGATTGGTTGATTTTGATCTGGAGCGACACATTTCTTCAAACTGCAGTATTAGCTCAGGCTAATTAGCTTTCACAGATTATCTGTCTCATAATGTTCAGTCACTAACAGTTTTAATAAATATATAAAAACACGTATTTTAATAAAAGTTGCATCTTTTAAAAGATTCAAGTTAATAAAATAATACAGCAACATTTTGACCTGCACATCACATGGGAGACTAACCAAATATTTGTCAAACTTGGCAAAAGGAGAAAGTGTGAAAAAAGCAGCACCAACTTGCAGCATGACCTTACACAGGCTGCTCATTTTGGAAAACTGATTAAGATGAAGATTAATTAGAAAATAAAATGTAGAAGATTCATTGCCAGTTATGACAAGAGTTGATTAACGATCTGAAACAGTTGAGCACGACAGAAAAGCAAAAACGGAACAAAATGTGATCTGTAATTCGTTTTTATGAACTGCAGGTGTAATTTGTAATCCTGCTGTGTCTGTGTAAATGTTAGAAAACAAAAAGAGAGCTGAAAGTTGAAGCAATGTTCAGGATTCAGGTTTAAAATAATAATAATAATAGGGAATGCTGTAAAAATGAAATGTATAAGTTCCCGAACAGAAGACTTAAAATTCCTGAAAATTAACTATTTCAAGACATTTCTTGTATTTTTTCATGTGTTATTTTGAATTCAGCATTTTGTTTCTGATTGTCAAAGAAAAATAATTTAATGTTTCTGTCATAAAAGCAACTAGTACGGATTATAAGTGTGTTTACTGAGGTTACTTTGTGCTAAAGAGGTTTGCTAGCAGTGATCAGAAAACTTGAGCTCTGACTTATGTGTGCAGCTCTGCTCACATAAACACATATTATGTTTAATCTGTCACTCTCTTATAATTTGATCCTAATCATAATCACATCGTATCTTAAAGGTGTTCTCAATCTGGTGTGGGATTATTTGGGGGGGCGTGTTGGAGTGAGAATGAGCAATCCAAATATATCATGACGGGCAAATTTAATTTGATGATAGCAGGCGGGGGGACAAATCGCGCCCGCTGAGCCGCCTTTAAGCTGCGGCTTGTAACAAAACAATACAGAGGCACTGACCTGGTAAAAGTGTGTTTAGGTTTTGTTCATCTTTAATCTCTTTCACTTTAATTTGTTTCCCTACAGGGACTACGGGAGAAAACAAAACGAGTTGTGTTTAAGAGGTACAGGTCTACTCTCCCTTATCAGACATGCCAGCTTGGATGGTGATCTAATTCCCCCTCAACAGCTGATGAGATGCTGGGATTATAATATATTTTCTACCTCTAAAGTGTGCCTTTTTATCAAATAAATGTTCAACTAGTGCTTACAAAACAGCACAGGAAGATTTAGCATGATTTATGCAGGAGAAGTAAACAGAAATAATTGAATCGGTGTGTCTGGCCTGTAAAAACAAGATAGAAATGCAGCATTTTTGGTTGCATTTTATACCAATTATGAGTCTTTGCAACTATATTTTTAAAAAAAATCTCACCTCCATCTTGATTTTAATTGACATAGAGGCAATTTATTAAATAACATTTACATTCTGATCAATTAGGAAAAAAAAGGCAAATGAGCAAATATTAATTACAAAGTACTTATTTATGCAATATCTGTAAGATTGAATTGAGAAATTTTTATGTTTGATGACAAAAGAAACATTAAAATCAGTAATTTATTCTGCAAAGGGAATCCCAACTATTTCAGATTCAGGATTCGGTTCTCATCCTCTCTGTTACATAATCTCATTAAAAGATTGAAAGATGTTGGAAAAAAAATCTTTACACATGGGAACTGGAGGAAAACTAATGAAAACTCTTTATCCTGTCCCAGGAGGCAACAAATAAACTTTTAAAACCATGAAGAGTATTTCTATTGCTTCTCTAACTTCTCTAGCAGTTGGCTGCGCTGCCATGCTAATGCTAACTTTTATGTTGCTGAGTTATTTTTATGTCTGGAAAAACCCAGATGGGAAAAAAAAATCTGTAAATTGATCATAAACATTTTTTCAAATCCAGGGAGAGCTGAATATATTTTCTTTTACCACTTTTCTAACTTCTGTAGGAGTTGGCTGTGCTGCAGCCCTACTGCTAACTTTTATTATGCTATGCTAATTTTATTTTGTCTTCCCAAAATTGGTAGTTAACAAAAATCTGTAAGTCAGAGCTAAATAATCCCACAACTTCAGTTGAGAAATATTTAATTTCCCACTTTTCTGACTTTCTTTAAGCTGTGCTGCAAAGTGACCGCAAAGATTCATTTAGCTGTGATATTTTTGTAATTTCCATACAAACCAATATTCAAACTATTGATAATTATACTAATAAGAAAGTTTGAAGCAATGATTCAAGAAAAACTTAAAAATGTACTTTTCTAGCTTCTGGTACCAACTAGCTGTGCTCCAGTCCTAGAACTAGTTTATATCTCAGAATCTGTTTTAACAATGTTACATTTTATTTTTGGACTTTTCTTTATTTGTTTCTGGTGTGATATCTTGCACTTCAGATTTTGTGTAATTATTTTAGCACGTCTTGCATTAATGCTTCCGACAGAAGACAAAGAAAAAGTGCAAATTTAGAAAACTGACATTCAGCTCTCCACTGGAGTGAACGAATAAACTGCACAAAAGGCAGACCTTTTTTTTCTTTATATTTTTTCTGCTGTTTTATATTTGGAAAGAATTTTGCCACGTCCTTGTACCTGCACCATTTATAAAATTTCATCCGCCTCAGTCTGTGACTTTACCTACAACTTGATTTATATTCTCCTCTTTTGGCTTTTATATATTCACATTCCTACTTTTCTATAGCCATTGTACTTGCGGCCTTCCTCTCACTAAAGATATTCAGTCCAATTGGTTTTTCAATTCAATATCTCCTGACCCGGCTGACCCCGACAAGCTGAACAACTTGCGCCAGCTGAGTAACCCGAATTTCTTTATTAGGAGGCAAAAAGATGCAGATGATGTTTCTCTGTCTCCTCGTTCTTTCCATTTATCTCCTTTCCGTTGGCTCGTCCATTCTCGCCCACTCGAGTCTTTTCACTGTAAAACCTTCTGCACTGCCCACTTTAACCTTGCATGAGAGGAGCTGGGAATGCGTGATTCTGCTAAGGTGTCTGTCTGTCGTGTTTTGTGAATTTCAGAACTTAACTTGTCAAATGAGATGCTGACGTCGAGCACTTTGTGAAATCTAATTCCGCGGCGACGCTCTGCTGGTGTTTGTGTGTCCGAGCATATGATTTTTGAGTGGAGTAATTTAGCAGATGAGCAACCGGCCATTGTTAGAGGGATAATCTGGCTCTTGCTGCTCAGATAGGTTAACATCCAGCAGATTAGAGCAGATTACCCCCAACCACACCAGACACGGCAGGAGTCTGCCCCCTCCCCCATGTCGTTCTCTGTCCCTCCACCAAATCACTCTCACCACCGATTCATTTCGTTTATTTAGACACTTTTGCATCTATTCTGCTTCTAAGATCAGTTTTTATTTTATTTTAGCTTCAGAAAAACGAAATCTCTTGTGAAATTGCCAGTTCGTCCTTATTACAGTTGACAAATATTAACAAAGTTTTGAAAGTTTCCAAGTTATTTTTTGAAGAGTATTTGTCACTTTAGCTCATCCTTGTTTCCTTGTATTTGGCATTTTGCAACATCTTGACACTATTTGTCCATTTTTTTACAGCATGAATAGGTTGCAGTCTGTGATTGTATATTTGGTGAATGAATCTTACTCTGGTCAATATGAACTTAAAGTCTTATCACAATATTTTATGGTATTTTTTGTGATAAAATGACGATTAGAAATATTTATTTCTTCTTTTTTTAGGTAATTGTATGAGACACAAATACTGCTCTTGAAAAATATTCCCTTTTCTAAAATGATTTGTTAGGGAATTAGTCACATGAAGAAATGTGATTTGTATCTGGATTTTCAAAATTATTTGTATTTATTAATGCTTTCATTGAACAAACAATGGAGAAATGAGTTTAGTTTTAAGTGGTTTTAGACATTATTATTTGGAATTTATTGTGGCAATAATAAATCAAAAGTCGTACAAAATTCATCACAATAAATGATAAATGATACAATAATTGGTTTCATACTGGTTGACACGTTTATTTCAGCTCTGACTGTGATTTATCCAGGGGAAGAAAAAGTGAAAACAAATCTAATCTTTTTCCTCTCTTCCTCCTCCTTTGTGGCTTCATTTCCTCCAACATGGCCACCAGCAGGACGTTCCTGTTCCACCTCAGAAAAACCTGACAGCCAGCTGTTTCCTCAAGCTCCAGCTGTTTATTCCTCTGTTTGTTTCACCCGGCCGATTAATTAAAAGCCCCGTTTTGAGTGGAGAGTTGTCACTTGCAAAACACAGGATAATTATGTTATTGGGGCCTTTACATCAGTCCCAGCTGCTCCATATTCTTACATCAGTCGCACAACTGAGTGATTATTAGTCAAATTATGGGATTATTGTGTTTCGTGCCGCCCATCTGGTTATATATTTGTGAACATCTGTGTCACAGACCTGGCGAGGTGTTTGTGACCTCTCAGGTTGTAAACGAGGACCCTGGCGGTAAAACGGCGGGATTAGCTTGGGATGGGGTATTGAGTTACAGACCAATCAGGCGGAGGGATTAGTCACTCAGGTACAGTTACTTGAGTACCTGTCATCCTCGGCTCACTTTGACAAAGGTCAGGACGAGGTCAGACGTTGACCACACACGAGGAAGGAGACGCAGCGCGGCGTCCCTCGGCCTTCCTCCAGCTCTGAGCATCAGCTCGGCCCCTTCGTCCATCTTTAATTTCAACCTCCAAAGATGCTCACCCTGCCTCTCCTTTACTTGGTGCCATTGTCCGCCAGATTCTCCTGCAGCCGTGCAAGAACCCAGAAGCACAACAAAGACTCAGGAAGTGATTAGGAGCTTAACGAGGAGGAGGCTTTCAGGAGGGAGTTAGTGTGTGGTTCGGTGGTGGATGGTCTTTTCCAAGAGACTGGTAAAGGGGTTAAAGTTTCAGGGCTTAAGAGGTTAGTGTTAAGTTGTGGAGGTCAGCGGGGAGGTTAATTAGGAGCTGGGCTTTTGTTTACAAGGGATAAAGAGATTCACTTTGTCTCTCCTCCAGCCGTCCTGGAAGTGTCATCCACCCGTGTTCCCTCCTCCACCCCGGCGCTGAATGAAAAAGTGTCTGAATTAACAATAACCATTAAAGCATCCCCATAGTTGCCACAACATGCACACCTTGAGTATGTTTGGCATGTCCTTTCTGCTTTCATTGCGTGAATGTCCTTTCAGCCTGGAGGATCTCTAAGCAGTGTGGGTTTTCCCAATTTTGAGGCTGCTGCAATAGTCAGAGAGGCTTTTCTTCTTCTCTGAGGGAGGCAGACAGAGCGACGCGACGTGTGCGCCAGAGAGGAAGAGTAACGCAAAGAGACCTAAACCATCGAGCTCCTAGAGGCGCAAAATCCTGCCAGTTTCTCTTAATTTATACTCTGTGGAGGAAAACTGCAAAGGATATGTGGAAGTAATTCAATGTTCACATCAGCAAGTCTCAAGATTTCTCAAAAACCAACAAAAAGGGAGATTTATTTATGTTTACATTGAGCTAGAGCTGCAACTATCCTGCTAATTCTACAGATTTTACATTTAACCACTTAAGATCTTTTTAGAGAAACATTAAATGATGTAAATAAACAAATACTACAAGAAAATAAACATTTTATTGCCTAAAATGCAGTTCCACAGCATTCCTTTAATGAATTTGAACCACATTAATATAAAACCTGCCACTTGAGGAGTTTTATAAATACTGCACTGATCCCCATAGAAAACCTCCTGGTTCTTCCACCAAATATTGATTTCTGAACTCTCCCTGTTAATAAATGAATATAAACTCGTTATCTTTGCATTATTTGAGTTCTGAAAGCACTGCATCCTTTTCATTATTTTGACCATTTCTGCAAATAAAACTAAACTTTTCCTTTGAATTTCAGAGACATGTTGTCAGTAGTTCATAGAATAAAAGAACAATGTTCATTTTACTCAAACTTATATCTATAAAGAGTAAAATCAGAGAAACTGATCATTTTAAGTGCTCTCTTCATTTTTTCCAGATATATAAATTGCACCGTTTGGCTTAATTACTGACGATTTTCCATCATATGGCTCTTTTTGAGTCTGTTAACTCCAATTAATGATTAATCGTTTACTAAATTAGTTCACAATTATTTCAACAATCGATTCATTCTTGCACAAACTCTACACTCTCGGGATTTGCAGTCCTGTGACAGAGTACAGATAAATTTTACAGCTACACACAGACCTTATCACCTCTTAGCCACCAGAAATAGAAAAGAAAAATCACTTAATTACAATAAAAACTGTCAAATGCAACCAAAATGGGTAAAACCCGACTGTGATTCATTGTGTTGATTTCCAGACTGGATAAATGCAGATGGTTTTCATCACAAATGATGACTTCCTGTAGCAACCTCTGAAGGGAAAAGCCAAAAGAGAAGAAAAGGAAAAACGATCTAATAATGATTTACCTCTTTTAGTCTGCGATTGGTTACCATGGAGACCGTCCAGCCAAACTCATCCACTTGAGTTCAGACTTGCCTTCAGTCGTGTTTTTGAACGGACGGAGGAAGCTGGAGCACCCGGTGAGAACCTCACCGACACGTTGGGAGGATCTGCAAACTCCACACAGAAACGAATGAATTCGAACCAGAGCAGCTTTTTGTTTCGTCTTGTTGTTGCAAATGTCACTTGTTCTAATTAATCCAGGGTGAAAAGGAAAATAAATAAATAAAAAAATGGCACACGCCAACTCAATCCACTAAAGAGGTGCATCTGTCAGGGGAGAAAATTGGCATTAGCCCTTTAAAGTGGGGTGACCCCCTTTTTCACGGTGGATGTGAGTCTTTGTGTGGCAGCAGATTGATTTTTAAAAACAATGTTTCGTTCACACAACAACCAGCAAGTTTACATTTACCTCATGAGACTTTTGAAACGGACTTTTAGTTCATTATGAAACACAACAAGCTTCCTCTGTACATGTGAACATCATGGAGGATGGCGGCATACGGTGCAGCGCAGGCGAATGGAGATGCCACATTATATTATAATGTCGCCAGGCTGCGTGTCCCTGATTCTAATCCCCAAATTGATGGATATTAGAGAATATGAAAGTGATTATAAAGTGATTAGAGTGATGGCTGAACACTTAGAGAAACATACGCTTTCAGGCTTGGATGAGATTTCTGGTCACACCGCTGGCAGCCGCCGTATTAATGATGCAAGCCGCTTACTGGAAGGCCTAGAAAGGTGATGAAATTTGGCCGATAGCAGCGATTTGAATTCACCTCATTGGAGGTTTTTGTGTAATAACTTTTTATTTTTCTCCTCTTGGTGATCATTAGTTTATTTAATCTCTAAGATGTTGGGTTTTTTTTTTTTTATTTTCTCATAGACATTTGAAAAGTTGGTAGAGCTGTTGCCTTGCAGCAAGAAGGTCCTGGGTTCGATTCCCGGTCCGGGGAATTTGCATGTTCTCCCTGTGCATGGTGGGTTCTCTCCGGGTTCTCCAGCTTCCTCCCACAGTCCAAAAACATGACTGTTAATTGGTCTCTCTAAATTCTCCCTAGGTGTGAGTGTGTGTGTGAATGGTTGTGTGTCCTGTATGTCTCTGTGTTGCCCTGCGACAGACTGGCGACCTGTCCAGGGTGAACCCCGCCTCTCACCCGGGACGCAGCTGGAGATCGGCACCAGCAACCCTCCTGACCCCATCAGGGACAGAGGGTGAACAGAAAATGGATGGATGGATGGATTTGAAAAGTTGACTTGTCTAGAAAATTCTGTTTTTTTGACCAATCCGTCATCTAAAATCCTCTTGAAAGTTTTCACAACATCTGGAGTTCCTTCACAATAAATTGTATTCAAAACTGAATTTCTACATAAACAACATCAAGTGTTAAAAACATGCAATAGAGCAACGGTGTCGAACTCAGTTTCATTTTGGGCCATATATCAAAAATCTGAATGTTCTCTGGTTGTGCCAGAATGTTTTGATAAAACCCATTTAACTGCTAAAATATTAATAAACAGGATTTCATAAATGTTTTTGTGGCTTTTGTAATCAAAATCACATATTTTGTGGTGCTAATTTAGAAATATTGGCAAGGATTTTTTATATTTGCATTAATGTATGATGTTAAATGTGACTTTTTATAACTTGACGTATAAATCACAGACTCACTCGACATTAAGTAAAGATGAGGCAGCAGTCAATTAGACCCAGCGAGGAAAATTTGCAGTGAAATCAGAAAAATGTGGCGAAAAATGTGATTTTGAGTGAATTTTGAGGATTTGTGAAAAACTACAGAGTCTTGCTTATGTAATTTGGAGTCTAGAGGGCCACTCAAACAACTACAGTGGGCCAGACTTGGCCCCCGGACCTTGAGTTTGACACATGTGCACTAGAGTGACAAAATTCACAAGCTATGGTCACAAACATAATAGTTAAAAATGCTGGGTGGCCACAGAATGCTGCATTCAAATGAATTAAAAGTTGAGTGGAAGGAAAAAAGGTGCAAAAAAGATGCACAAATAAAGTATTAAAGCAGTTTATTACATTAGACTGCTACTGACTGTCTCCTTACTTGGTGTCCTTTTTATTGGCTTTATCTAATGCATTAATTTTCAAAGAAACTGAATTGTTATTCTCATTTGCTCCAAGCCATGTGCTTAAAAACAAAGAAATAATATTAAAAATGTGTTTAAGTTGGTTTCATTTCTCATCTGTGGTGTCGGTTTATCTCTGTGTTTTTGTTTTGCAGAAAAATAATCTTTTGGTTTGATTTTTTTATATTATTTATTGAATTTTCGTAAGAAAAAGATGAGCGTTTCACGTTAAAGAGGCGTAGTGTGCCCCGCCTTTGCATGAGAAGCGGGATAAATCCTCTGCGTTTGACGGTGCGGTCATGACGATCCCCCATCAACTCCAGGCGTCCAATCAGAAATCAGATCCAGGGTCCGTCCCTGATTCCCAGGTGAACTAAATAGTCACACTTTAGTAGATTTCTGTCAGTCTGTTCCAGGAAACCTCTTGGGTTTATCGTTTGTTTATTTTATTTTTTATTTGTTTAGCGTCACACTAAAATGGTTTTCAGGTCTCCGCTTGATTTTCTATCAGCCTCCCGGCTCCTCCTGCCCCACTTTTCCGACGGGCCGCCTCACCTGCCCCGCTCCCGGTCCCCAGAGGACCCCCCGGCGGCTGCCGCTCCTCTGTCCCTCCCGGGACTCTGCTTCTCCGCCACGCAGATCGCCAGCGTGTGCGAGACCCTGGAGGAGACCGGGGACATCGAGCGGCTGGCCCGCTTCCTCTGGTCGCTGCCGGTCACCGCCGACGGCCGCGACTCCATCTCCGAGCACGAGTCCGTGCGGCGGGCGCGCGCCGTGGTCGCCTTCCACACGGGGAGCTTCCGCGAACTGTACCGCATCCTGGAGACGCACCGCTTTACGCGCACCTCGCACGGGAAACTGCAGGCCATGTGGCTGGAGGCTCACTACCGTGAGGCGGAGAAACTGCGGGGCCGACCGCTGGGGCCCGTCGACAAGTACCGAGTCAGGAAGAAGTTCCCGTTACCGAGGACCATCTGGGACGGAGAGCAGAAGACGCACTGCTTCAAGGAGCGCACCCGCGGGCTGCTGAGAGAGTGGTACCTGCAGGACCCGTACCCGAACCCGGGGAAGAAACGGGAGCTGGCTCACGCCACCGGACTGACACCGACCCAGGTTGGGAACTGGTTTAAGAACAGGAGACAGAGGGATCGCGCGGCTGCGGCTAAAAACAGGTTGGTGACTTTATTTATATTTCTTTAAGTAAACAATCCTATTACTAAGAGTCACGCAGGTGTCTGCAAACCATTTAGAAATCACTGCAACTCTGAAGTCAACCGTTTTTCAGCCAAACTGGCCAAGGCGGTGCGTAAAGACGCCATTCGTGCGTAAAAATGCACATCCATTCGATTTGTTTTAGCTGGATGAGAGTTACCGAGTTTATGAAGCGAAAGCTGCACTAATTACTGCAAAGTTTATTTTCTGTTACTATATCTCAGTTATAATACGCGTAGATATTTAAACTCCGTGAGTTTTATCCAGTTACATTTTATTTTCTCATTAATCTCTTTTTAATGTGTGTTTGTTTTTGTTTTTAACTCGTCAGGTTGCAGCATCACCGCGCCTGCACAGATGGTTCCCGTCCACGGAGCGGAGGAGACTGCAGTCCAGATGGCAGCGCGGAGCGGGCAGACGGAGAAACTTTCCTCTCAGTGACGGACAGTGACTCAGACTTGGATGTCTGAAACTTTTGATCAATATATATATGTATATATACTTGAAGGGATCTTTTGTGGACTGTGAGTGTGTGTCGAGGGGTAACAGAGTAAGAAGGAGCTACAGGGCCTTGTAAAGGTATTCATGCCTCTTAAACTTTTCACATTTGGCCACGTTGAAAACATAAACTAATATGTATTTTATTAAGATTTTACCTCTGCAGTGTTGATTTTTTTCACAGATTTTCTCTATTTTTACCTGCATCTCTCTTCTATTCAACTCTGACCAGCATCCATAGATGGAGCGTGACCCACAGCATGATGCTACCTCTTATCTTCACACAAGGGGATAATATTTTCAAGATTATTTGTAATGTTAGCTTTAAGCTAAACATTTTTGTTCAAGTAATTTAAAAATAATTTTTTTTTAGATCTGTAAAAAAAATCAGAAGCCATTTAAAAATGTTTCTTGCTATACAAATACAGGTTAGTGTTTGTATTTTGGAGGGATCTGGATGCTTTTAGAAGACACTGCAATCACTTTATGCCAGCCTACCCAGTAGAAGCACAGGCTGCGTTAACATTTTTCTGCTTCCTCTGTTTTCTGGCTGATAGTTCCTTCCAGAAAGATCTCATGACCTTTGACCACTTTCTGTTCCAACCACATCCAGTGATAATGGGTTCATCTGACAATCCAAATTAGAGCAGCACTGAGCAGAAACCCCCCTGCTGGTCTCAGTCTGCAGCAGCTGGAACGTTTTGGACTGAAACCTGCTGGGGAGCCAGAACCTCATTTGGTGTTGTTTTCCTGAACGAAACTAGTTTTTAGGGACAACCTGGACCGACTGCTGTACAATCAACTATAATAACTAAATCCTACCTCCCTGTCTGCCTGTTTGCATTTTTAGTCATAATGCTGGTTTTCCTCTTAGCCTTTACCTCAGCTCTATTTCAGGTTCTCTGTGTGGTTTGTGTGAAGCCAAGCCACAGCCTATGTTCAATTTGATGCTGACAAAATGTTTTTAATATTTTATATTAAATTTATTTAATTTTAAAATGTCATTTGAATTCATTTGTTATGTATGTGAACAAATGTCTGATGTTCTTTTTTTTAATGAAAACTGTTTATTTGTTAAAAAAGCAAAGATCATTTTTAAATGAGCATATTTTAAAACTTTTTCAAGTTTCAACTTTTTTATTCAAAGTAAAAAAAAAAACAACCCAGAAATACTCAGAAAATGAAACTGAAATATATTTAAAACAAGATTAAACAATCAAAATGAATGGCTCATTTATTTCTTGCAATTGTTTTTAGTTTTAGTTTTTATTTTTGGCTTAATACACAAATATTTGTTTATTCAAAACAGAAAATGCAGATTCAGTATTTAATGATACACAACAGCATGCTAATTTATAATATTTTTAATAAAATCATCGAGTAACAACAAAAGAAACTCATGCAGTTGTGGGTTTTCTGAATTTTAAATGTGTGATTTTATTGAATAATTGTTTAGTTTAACTACATATTCTCTAGAAAATACAGAAGCAGCATAAAACACATAATCAATTTATAATGCTGAAATATTTAAGTTATATGGTGTTTACCCTAAAAAAGAAAAAATGTACCATAATTTTTGTTGTCTGTTTTGTGATTAGTTAAATTACCAGCAAATAATTTAAGAAAAAATTCCTATTCCACTATTTTGAGCGCATAGAGAGAAGCAAAAAAGGACTATATTCATTATGATTATGATTATGATGATGATGATTATGATTATTATTATTATTAAGTATATTTATATTTTTGTGCCACGTAAAAAGATAGAATTAAGTTATTACTGTTTTGTTTTTTTATTTCCAATCTGCTTTAAAAATCGAAAGTACTGTAATCCAAAAATCCATTGTAAGAATACACTGCAGCGCCACCCAGTGGTAGGGGAAAATACCGAGCTTCTTTCTTACACAAAAGATACTTTACAATGTTCCAACTTTGAAGTTATAATTTTTATTATTTAAATTTGAGTTTTCTCTCATTTGTAAATTTTTAGTACAGAGCTTTGATTAACAGCACTTAGTAATAATGATATTAACAACAATAACAATAATAATTGCTATTATTATTAATATTTCTAATTACTTTCTATTTTTATTTTATTGTATTTCTCACCAAAAGGTGATATTTAAAAAGAAAACATGTTTTATTGATGCAGGGCTGAATACACGTCTGGGTTTCGTCTTAATGTCCGAGGAGCACTTGAACTCAGCACTTGGTGACGTCACAGAACGTTTGCGTCATCATGTCTGCAATACAACCTTGCAGCCAGCAGGTGGCACAGGTGACCGGGCATTATAGTGAAGATTGATGTTTCGAGGGAATAAATTATGATTTTTATCAGACGCGTAGTTTCAAATTATATACTGATTTAATAACGAACTAAAATAAACAAATTAATGACACGTTTAGAAACCTGATAAGACCATAAACATGAATATGTTACAGATGCCATTTTATGTAGTTTAGGAGACATGGGTAAGACGCAGTTTTTTCAGATTAGTTTAGTTTATTTTGGTTTTAATTCTTTGTTAAGGTATCATAATAATATAATTATACATTTCTGACAAATCTAAATCGTGGCTCATCATGTTCAAACTTTGCATGCCAAAAAGAATACATTAACAATGTCTTAATGTACATTTAATTGGTTTAAGTTTAAGAAACATAGACATTTTATTAAATACATGTGTACAGGCTCTTATAAACACAGAGTATTTTATTGAACAAAGGCATATGCATGGGCACGCACAACACGTCATATTTTTCTTTCGATAAGTCTTAACCATTAGAGAATAGCAGGTATAACTGGTGTGAATTAATGGTTTAGGTCAGTCAATCCCATGTGGTTAATGCAGTGACAGTTAAAGTACAGAAAACGGGAAATAAGTATCTAAGTGGTTGCAAGAGTTGACAACTTAAAATTCAAAGTTAGTAATTTCAAGTGTTATCATTGAAGTTGCCGTCTCTTTAACAGAAATATATGTATTCATTAAACAGAACATGTAATGCACTAATATGTGATCATCTGTTTTCACATAGTCAGTTAGCTTGGGTTCATTTTTCACGTACAAGTGAAATAAATTAAAAACTAGATTATTACGTGATACTCTGTATATGCTATTAAGAAATATTTGATAATTTGGCACATTTAAGTAAAACAACAACAACAAAAAAGTAAATATATAAAGGAGAAATCCTACTTCATTAGATAGATAGATAGATAGATAGATAGATAGATAGATAGATAGATAGATAGATAGATAGATAGATAGATAGATAGATAGATAGATAGATAGATAGATAGATAGATAGATAGATAGACCTGTTTGTGCTCTGACGTGTTTGTGCGCGCGCGCTCGCGTGAATGTGTGTGTGTGTGTGTGTGTGTGTGTGTGTGTGTGTGTGTGTGTGTGTGTGTGAGACCATGCATAAGGACAGACTGCTTGACTGGCCCTCTCGGCTGTCTGGTAATGGCACGCGCCCTCACGCAAACGCGCGCGCGGGTGCACACATGCGCTTGACGCCTGCGGGTGAATTCCACTCCCTCTATTCGCCTCTTCCAAATGATCACGCACACGCCCGCGCGAACTCGCACGCTCCACAAGGGGTTAGCAAGAGTCCGGCAGCGCGTGTGACGCGTTTTGCGCATTTCCTGCATTTCCTGTATGGCAAGCCAGTGTAACAATTATTCAAACTGCATCCTAACTAGCATGAGCGTTAATGATAGGCTGTGCTAGCTGCAGCATAGCAGAGAGCAAGAGGGAGTAGAGGGGGATGAGCAGTGCCACAGGGTTTGGTGATTGACACTGCTAAGACCCCGCCTCCTTTCTCTGATTGGTTGTTTCTGGTTCGCACTGGGAGAACTGAGAGAAGGCAGAAGAGCCACATTTTTCCACAGATGATCTGTCTCATACCATTCTGTGACAACATAGTAATAATTTTAACAAATATGTAAAAAAAAAAAAATCTTTTTAAAGTTACGTACAGCGGCTTTAACTTGGACTACATTATGTCAACACATTATATGGTAAATCAGCTTGCCATGCCCGCTCACTGACGGATCGGGAGAGAGAGGGGACGGGAAGCGAGGGTCGCGCGCAGGGACTGAAGGGAGGAAAAAAAACGGATCGGGAGCGGAGCTCCGTGATGTGTCTGGGGTGCTCCCGAACCCGAAAAACCGCCGCATAGAGCGGATTAAAACGCACTCTTTTTGACAGACTAAGCGCAAACACCCACTGCGGTGGGAGATTGAAGCCTAGAGATTACCCCAGAGGAGGACCGAGCGAGCGAGCGAGCCGCGACGGGGCTGGAAGCGGAGCAGCAATCCCGGATGGCTAGGCGCGGCTGCCCCCGCTCTCTCCCACCGTGACCCGGCGGAGACACTCACAGTACTGCCGCAGAGCTCCGTGTGAGGACAGTTACACCGCGTTTCTTCCGTTTTCAGCCGTTAAGCCCCGGCCTGTTTCCGCGGAAACGGGAATTCTGGGATCGAACATAAACAAACAAGCTCTCGGGGTGGGAGAGTGTTCATCAGGCAGCCTCGGAGGGGAGTGAGTGTGCGGTAATAACTGCGTGTTTTCAGCCCGTTGGTGCTCCTTTATTGCGGGTATTGCGGTGTTCTGACATGGCTATGCTAGAGTAAAGGAACCAGCGGTATTATGGGATGTAGCAGGACTGTGCAGTGACCCCGCTCATTGGAAGGAAACATTCTGTGTGCGGGAGCGGGAACAGCCAGACCCAAACACACACACACACACACACGCACGCACACTCATAGTCACACACACAGACTGCCATCCATTCTGTTAACACACACCTCATCAGCCCGCAGCCATGCCCGTCTTTAACGGCCTGCTGAAGATTCGGGTGGTTGAAGCAGTGGACCTGAAGCCCACCCCGTGGGCATTGCGTCACGCCGTTGGGAAGAGCGGCTCCTTCCTGTTGGACCCCTACCTGGCCTTGAACCTGGACCAGACCCGCCTGGGCCAGACCGCCACAAGAACCAAGACCAACAACCCGGCCTGGCACCAGGAGTTCTGCACCGAGGTCCGAGAGGGACGCAATTTAGAGCTGTCGGTGTTCCACGATGCTCCCATCGGATATGACGACTTCGTGGCCAACTGCACCATCCAGCTGGAGGTCCTGCTGCAGAACGGAACCAGGCACTACGAAGACTGGGTATGTGCAGATGCATAACTTTAGTGTGTGTGTGTGTGTGTGTGTGTGTGCGTGTGCGTGTGCGTGTGTGTGTGTGTGTGTGTGTGTGTGTGTGTGTGTGTGTGCATGACTGCACACTAACCCAAAAGGAACATCATGGTTTGCAACAAAAAAAATAAAATACAACAGGGTATGCTTTATTTGCATAGTAGTTTGATGCATTGAGTTAAGTAGTGGAAAGTACCCTCAGGTACACAATGTACACATGTTTTGGAAAAAACTGCCACACCAATCAGCTGCAATGGCTTCCCTTTCCTTCCATCCAGTTGTAATATATCCCATAGTTGTTAGTAGACTATGTAAAACTGAGCAAGGGGATAATATTTCAAATATGATAAAGAATTGGTGAATATTATACAGCAATCTGGCTCTGAATTATGGCTGCAACTAACCATTATTATAGTAATTGATTATTCTTTAGATTTTTCGGACGATTAATCAATTAATCTGATAATAAATTGGGGCATTCTGCAGATTTGTCACTTCGTCACTTAAACTTATTTTATACAGCAACGGGAATTTATTAAAAATAAGCAAATAAATAATTTAATAGCTTTTTTAAAATGAGAAAATAATAAGTAACAGCAATCCTTCTGGTACACTTGATCATTTGTAGCAAGGGATGAATTTGAAGCTAAAAAAATAACTTTTTACACAAACATTTGAAAAGCTCAGCCCTTTCTACTTGACATATCACCAATAGAGTGTAGGGTTGATCATTTTTATGAATTAACCAATTAAGAAATGATAGCTAAGGATACTTAGTTGGAGATTTTTTCCACAGAATTTGATGCAAGTGAAGCTAAAACTATTCCACTATGGGGTAGAGCAACATAACAGACAAAAAAAGTGTTTTTTTTTATTTATTTATTTTTTACTTAAATGCAAAATATTTAGATTTTTTTGTCTAGTTTTCATGTAAGTACTCTTCTGAGTTTGTTATTCTTTCAGGAGATTGCCTGTATTAAGTCTGTATACTCTCGTTAGCGATTAATTGATTAATAAGCGATAACTGAAATAATCAAGTAATCACAGTTAATTGTTTTCAGTTCTTGTTCTGTGAAGGGCTCAGAGGTTTGTTAGAGAATAGTAGTAAACAAACAACATCATAAACACTAAGGAGCAGAGCAGACTGGTCGGAGTTATGGAGAAGCTAAAAGCAGGTTTAGGTACAATCAATCAATCAATAAAAAACAACATCCATGCGTTAAACATCTCACAGTGAACAGTTCAGTACATCATCTGAAAATAGAGACAGTACCCACCTTAAATAAGACAGCATTAATCAGAGAAGCATCTCTGTATCTCTGGAGGAGCTGCAGAAAACTGCTCCAAACAATGTATGTACTCGGGAGGGTGAATTCATATCCAGCCCACACTTTTAAGATTGGAATTAGTACAATTCCCAAGATTTTCCCAAACCAAGAGGCATTTTCCTTCCCACTTTATAGCCATGCACTGCTTTATGTTGGTGACGTCCAAACTAAATGCCTAATAATTAAAGTATATGGCTGTAATGTGACAATTTGTGAGAAAGGCCCACGTTCTCTATCATCACCTCTCAGACGTCTTTCTCTCGTTTTATCTTCTTATCAGTCTAAAAATCGATACCGAGCTCTCTCAAAAAGCACTGGCGCCATGAGCCCAGATGTTGTGCTTGTTCTTACACTTTTGCAACCACAAGTGCAACATCTAACCACCAGCTTTCTAATCTGCACCTGCGAAAATTTTGTAGTGCAGAATGGAGCCAGAGTGTGCGGCTTTAACAAAGCAAAAACTTTTAGTAATTGTAGGTAAATAAAAACATATTTGCAGTTCTCATCAGAAAAGTGCATATGTTTATTATTGCGTGTGATAGTAATTTGGGGTATAAAAATGATCATTTCTAATATCAATTTGCTCTAATCCTTATGAGGTCAGAATTATACATACAGGCTCAAATATATAAATTTGCCAAATTCATGCAGGTTCCACATCAGCCATATGCTGCTTAGCCGTAAAATGCTTCCATCTTATCTTCTCATCAGAAAAGAGAAGAGAAGATGAGATGCACTTTTTGAATTTATTGGTTTCCTGTTGCAGACCTTGGTTAGAAGCAGTATAAAGCACACCTTCAACATGGTGCTGCTTCCACCAGTTTATGACAAAGTTCAGCCTTGAT
Organism: Gambusia affinis; assembly: GCF_019740435.1. NCBI lineage: Eukaryota > Metazoa > Chordata > Actinopteri > Cyprinodontiformes > Poeciliidae > Gambusia > Gambusia affinis. The sequence continues at coordinate 15,128,821 of NC_057887.1, forward strand.
TAATTGCAGGCTACTCTTGAAGACAATTTCAGTCAGAAACTTTGATACAGCAAGGTTTCCCCCAGAGGACCTGCTAAGCCCAGTGGCTGGGCGCTCGGCAGTCATTCATCCAGCAGCCTGTTGTGTTTTGAGTTAAAAAATGTTTAAAGTTGACAGGAAATGTGAAAATCTCACTCGATAATTATGTGTTATTGAAAGTTTGGAAAATTAATACCTGAATCCCAACTATAAAGTCTTAAAAAATGCAAATATTTTGCTAAGCCTGGTGGGGGCATAAGTAAAGCCTGGTGGCCCGCCAGGCTTATAATGCAGTGGAGGGAAACCCTGGTACAGTTCCAGCAATGCAATGATCCCAAACAAACGTCAGATAAAGCAGGCTACCATTAAGCTTCCGTATTGACCTTGATACTTAATTTCATGTTCTACTGTTTATAATCTTTTTATTGTGGCTGTAAGTTTAATGCATTTCCTGCATTTAAAAATGGAGAGCAGATCTGTAAATCTGTCACCTATAGATAGCTGGTCTGAATCTCTTTGTGTTCCCCTCTGCTGCAGAGTATTTTATGATATGAAAAACAATCACGAAACTTTCAGTAAAACTGCCACAAGGCCTAAAATAAAGATTAATAAACTGTACCCAGTAGACCTTCTTCTGGAAATGAGATCATCTGTGAAGGATGCGTCTCTGTATCCTTCACTATCTCCTGATAAAATGTAGTGAGAGGGTGTTATTACAAAAGTTGCTGTGTCAAGGAAGCAACTTTTCAAAATACAAAAAAGCAAATTGTCATGATTCTTTATGTGGCTAAGAGTCTGTTTTTTTAATGTATTTTTACCCATGCGTTTAAGCTCCAAACTCAGCTTTTTGATAGTAATTATTTGCAAGATGCTGCTGAAAACAACCAGCCAGTGTAATCAGTTTTCTTCTCTTTAATCTTCCTGCACGTTTCGCTTTCTGAACGTACAACATCCCTTGTCTGTACCCGCCTATACTGTACGTTCAGGTCTTCTGCTGAGAGGTATGTCACACTCTGGATAAGTTGTTAGCCCATGTCAAGCAAAGGCCCACAGACACAGGACTAACAACCGCACAACACTCACTCGTAAGAGCAGTTTTGAGATGCCAATTAACCCAACAGCTGTATTTTTGGACTCAGAGGGAACACACATATGCGCAGGGAGAACATGCAAACTCCATGCAGAAAGACCCCCAGACCAAGAAGGCAACATTGCTAATAATACACCACTCTGCAACCTTTCTTATTATAGATATTAAAAAAAACAAGTTATTGGATTTAAAATCTTGTATTAAAAATGCTCCTTAATTGTTCTAACAGTAATGTTTTAATAATTTTTCTACAATGTATTTTCTGTAGATGGATAAGACTAATGGGGATTTATTGGGGACCAATACTGCAACATTTGTTGCATTTGCAGCTGGTGCGGTTCACTTTCACACTGCACTGTGTCAAACTATCTCAAACTGTTCCCCTCCTCACCTGTGATGACGCTGCACCAAGAACTACTAAAAGAAACTACATAAAAACCTCTGGAGAAGACATGATCACAATGTACTTCTTCACAAAATGTAAACAAAAATGAAGCAGCGTCAAAATTTAGCAGCTGTGGGATTTCTCTTTTGTCTTTCATAAAAGCTGCTAGCCATTTCTCCACTAGCCAAACTTGTGCATTGGTTTTGTACCCAGAATTCCCTGCAGTGTAGTCCACTGGTTTCTGGTCCGCTTGGCAGTCACATATGCAGTCAAACCGCATAAGCGTTCACTTCAGCCGAACTGTGACGTAGGTTTTTAGGTGAACCAGAGTTCACATTTTTGGACTGCATCAAAATTTGATTGTGCATTCACACCTGCGCAAATGAACCAAACGTTCTAGATCAATGAATTAGAGTTGATTATATTATGACAGTAATTTAATGTGAGGACAAAAATCATTCTACTGAATAAAAGTCAAATTGAAGTCTTTAGTAAGCCTTTTTTATGATGCAATACTATAAAATCCTTATTGTAATTTCTGTTTAAGGCTTTTAGAAGCAGCATGTCCACCTGAATGAGGCCTTTTGTTTGGGGAAAACACAAAAGGGAAACCATTTACTATGTCAGCATACGTCAGCGTATATATAAATAGGCGCACTCACACTCGCACGCATCTCAACTCAGTCAACTAAAGTTAGGTCAGAGCATATGGATCACTCTGTTGATTGAGCACATCCTATTGATCTGCCAGCCGGCGCTTCAATACATCTGCCTCAGAGCGACGCAGTCCCACCAACTTCCCCTCCTCCCTGCATTACTCCATTACTCACCACTCGTGCCTGCCATTTCTCCCTCATCCTTTCTCCTCCCTCCCCAACAGGAAAAATTCTTTCTCATCTTACACTTATCCCCTCTCCTCTTCTAACCATCATCTTCCTCCTTCCTGCAGTTCGTGTGTGCCTGACAATCCTATTTTATCTACTTCCTCCTGATGCTCTTACCTTCTTTTGCTCTTCACTCTCCAAGTGGGGATGGGAAGGACTCAAGGAGGCAGATGATGGAGAGGTTTAGTAGCTTGTCTGAGTCAGATCAGTCAAGCTTTTCTTTTCAAATGTTCAAACATTTGTGCTAATAATAGAGAAGCTTTTTCTGTAGCTAAATTATTGCAAAGATAAATAACTATAGGATTACATCAGCTCAATCCTGTAACTCATGGCATGATGCGCTAGAGTTAACACACCATGCTTACAAGCTATTTACACATAATTTTAAAATAACAAGCATTTCAGATTACTTTTATTTAAAACAAAAAGCAGCAATTATTTATAATGCTGCTAACATGTTAAAACTTATAACACTTATAATAATCCTACCCATAATATGTCACATTACCATGTGTTTTTATAAGAAAATATAATTTATGATACCTTTTATGTTATTTTTCACTTACTGTCTCCTTAATATCGAATATTAACTTCCTAGGTCAGATGTGCCCAGACTGACTGATACATTTGTTGGGTGGGAACATCTTTGCTGATATCGCCTTGTGTTGGTTCATCGGTATTTATGTATGTGGTCATAATACTGGAGTACAGTCCGCACATAATGTCACAGCAGAGGAAATGGTTGTTTGGAGCTTGGTTGAGTGTATCGTGCTTTCACATTCACTCTGAAAAATCAAAAGTACTGGCCCTGCGGTTGACCCTTTATACAGCCAGAAAATCGTTGCACCTCAACAGATGGAATGAGGTGCTGTTTTAGGTGGGTTTTTCCACAGGCTGGCAGATTGACAAACAATCCTGTTGGTAACGGTCAATTTTAAAAATTTGCTATTTTAAGCAACTACATGATGATAACATCTTATTGGTGGAAAAAAGGGATTTCAGCAGCCTGGCGTCATTGTTGGTGATCTGCAGTAATGTGGAAAAAGGTTCCTTGATGTTAGAGGGCAGTGAGCAGATTGGTTCAAGATAATATCAAGGCAACAGTCCTTCAAACAACAACTTGTTACAGTTTGTGCAGAATACCACCTTTGAAGATCCAACATGCAAACTCTTAAAGGAATTTGACCACAACAGCAGAAGACCACAATGGGAACTGTTTGTCCATCCATCCATCCATCCATCCATCCATTTTCTATACACCCTTTGTCCCTAATGGGGTCAGGAGGGTTGCTGGTGCCCATCCCCAGCTAATGTTCCGGGCGAGAGGCGGGGTTCACCCTGGACAGGTCGCCAGTTTGTCGCAGGGTGGGCACTGCTTGTATTACCCGAAAACAGTAAACTCACACAGGTTTATCAAACATCAACATATTAGAAAGATGTTGCCTGGTTTGATGAATCTTGATTTTAACTATGATATTCACATGGTAGGGTTAGGGCCAGATCTTAGCACAGATACATCCATCCTACATTGTGGTTGAGTAATGGTGTAGGACACATTTTCTTGGTACTTTTTGGGCTCCATAGTATCTAATCATCGTTTAAACACCGCACAGTGACCATAGTCCAGCCATCTTTTGATGTATCCTCACAGCAGATTAATACAACACGTCATAAACTCAGATAATCTCAAACGATTACAGTGAATTCACAGTACTCGAGTTCCTAAAGCAATAGGTGGCTCACTATCAAGGTGAACCTAAAAATAGTGACCACTGGGTGTGCCAACAACCTACTTTTGTAAAATCTCAGACTTCAATAATAAACAAGGAAGGAAGGAGGACACTGTGTAATGTTTGGTTGCAAAGGAGGACCCAAGTACAGAAAGTTTACGGATGAAGGAGATTTTAAGGACTGAAAAATAAAAGGACGCTTACAAAGAACACCAGGAACAATGGAGAATAAAGAAGGTAAAACATGAAAAGCTGGGGTGCAATGGAATGAGCCAGTGGGGAACAATGAAAAACCAGGAATCTTAAATACAATCAGGAAAAGGTGGACATGATAAAACAACCAGAAGAATTAACCTAAGGTAGGTAGAGTAGAATGGCAGACTGAAGAAGAGAAGCAAAAAGAATGAAATAAAAACTTGAACAAAATCTGAACATTAACAGAAATGTAAAGAAGTGAGAATAACTGATCTAACAAAAGGGATAAACTAAAATAACAACAGAAACATGAATGAAACTAAAGTCCAAAATACCCACCTGCCATAACGCACTGCCTTTAGGGCAGGGGTGTCAAGCTCCAGTCCTCAAGGGCCGCTGTCCTGCAGGTTTTAGATGTGCCACAGGTACAAAACACTGGAATGAAATGGCTTAATTACCTCCTCCTTGTGTAGACCAGTTCTCCAAAGCCTTGCTAATGACCTAATTATTCTATTCAGGTGTGGTGCAGCGGAGGCACATCTAAAAGTTGCAGGACAGCGGCCCTTGAGGACTGCAGTTTGACACCCCTGCTTTAGGGTAAACAACAAAATGTGTCTGAAAAGGGAAAGATGTATACCTAGAGCCTTATATTGCTGTCTAAATGTGATCAAAAGGCGGCTAGGCTGGATCAAATTGGCTAATTGATCCTGACGTTAAACATGTTTGTTTAACATTTGGATGAAACCTTGCAGATTGAAACAGATCATTTCTAACATGTTGTTTGGGCTTTATGAAGACAAGGTCTGGTCAGTCCATTACATGGTTTGTTTTCTGCTCATCAGATGACTACTGAAGCCCGAGCTCCTCAGATTTGTTGTTTTTTCTCACCTTCACCCTTGTCTTGTCATCTCTCTGCGGTCTCTTCTTGTTCTCTTTTTGTCTCCGGCCACTTCTCCATCTCCCATGGACCTGCTTTGAGTCGCTGGTGAAATATTAACCAGGCTTTGATGCTTATTAATTGTCCCACTCAGTAATTGAGATGCTCGGTGGAGCCCGTACCCATGGCGACAGCAACAGTCCGTCCCCATGGAAACAGTATCTCACCCACTGACGGAGAGAGGGAATGGTTGGGCGAGAGTTGGTGGGAAATGCAGGACAGATGGCAAAAAGTAGAACTGGTTATGGGTATTTAAGGCACCAGAATAAAAGTTAGAAACAAACTAAAGCTGCAATAGGTAACTTTTATAAAAATCAGTTTATTTTTTACATATTTGTGGAAAATGTCAACATGTCCTGACAGCAGTGTTGTAGTAATTGAGACCGGTCTTGGTATCATGAGCTGCTGTGCAATGTATAGAGCACATCCAAACGTCCAACGCTCCGGTCAGAAGTTAAGTAAAGAAAATAATGTCTCAAAGAAGGACCTATCCTTCAGGGAGGGAGAAAAGAGGAAGAAAAGAAAAAAGCCAAGATAAAGTATGTTTTAATGTGCCTTGGTAATTTAATGTAAAAGATTTGTAAAGCTGCTAATAGAAAATTAGCTTGAACGGTCCAGTTCAACAGCCAAACATTTGTGTGAAACTGAGTTTAAACTTTAAATGAGTTGATTCTCATGGTTGCCTCTGGATATTTCTGAGGTATTTTTGGCTTCAAAACGCCATGTTTGAGAATATTTGATAACAATAATTAAAACTTCTCAATGTTTGAGGCAAAATGTTTTTATGTCAGGCTACATAGCTGCTACATGGATGAGCTACTCTATGCTGCAGTTCGGGATATGATGTTTGCTGCTGAGCATAATCTTTTTGTGGCTAAAACAAATATTACTTTTACATCAACTTCTAAGAGATGTGAAACTTCTGTTAAAATCATTTGAATGCTCAGAATCAGTCCATTACTGGTCCACATTCTCAGGGAGGAAACACTCACCTGGTGTAAATTAAATTTCAGCTATTGGAATAACGTTTAAGAGAAATTTATTTAATCAAAAAATGTCATGAATATGTGTGTAGGGCTGCACCGATTGCAGTTTTCTGGGTGATCCCTGGTTACAGATCTTTAAAAAGGCTGACCTGCCCATTTTGATTTTGGCTGATATGAATTTATTTTGTCTGAAATGTTGCTAAATGTATCAAGAAAGTCACTGACTTGGCAACAGTGGGGTGAATATTGTTAAGCCTTCAGACCTGACCCGGTGGGCTGGTCTGTCAGTCAAACCTCTCACTGTAGAGCAGAAGAGGAGAGAGACTGATTTTTAAACCTTTGCTGATGAAGATACAATTAGGGGATAAGATGGGCTTCACGTGTAAGTATCAGCTGATCACAATTCCCCAAAATAAAGGAAATCGATGACCAGATGGCCAATAAATGTATCCTACGTGTGTAATGTAAACAGCAGTGCCAGAGATGCAATAAGTTTATGGCAGGTGTGAGAATGATGTAATGATCGGACTGCTGATTGCAGCCAGTCCACATTGTTAGCAGAACTAGAGGCCCCCATGGCGGCTTGGGCTGGCCCTGGACTGGAGCCTCACTGACAGTGCTGATTTCTGACATGAATGATATGGGCAAATGCCCAGGGCATTATCCTTTTAGATAAGCAAAACAAAGAGTTTGTTCTACTTTTAATATTGGTTAAATTTATTTCAGCTCTAAGTATTTAATATCAGGGTGTTTTTATGGGAATGTGAATCTTTTAGATCAGTTTGATTAGCAATTTTGATCACATTTCACATTTTATGGTCTTGGTCTTAACTCGGTCTCGATTTCCCTCGGTCTTGGTCTTGACTTTGTCTCTGACCATAAAAGTCCTGGTCTTGTCTTGGTCTCGATACATTCTGGTCTTAGTCTTGTCTTGGTCTCGGGTTAGGTGGTCTTGACTACAACACTGCCTGCCAGTACAATAATCTGTGAAAAAAATCTAGTTCCTCTGCCTCTTTCTTGAAGTCCTACTGTCATTTGTAGAAATACACTACTCTCTCGGAAACAACTAATCAGAGCCAGAAGGAGGGTCTTAAAGCTGTCGATCATGCTTATGTATATGCTGCTCACACCTTCCTCCACACAGTACATATGAGCTCAAGATTGATGGCTTGCTCCAGTTGTGGTAATAACAGAAAAACAACCTAACCTTGCTGTAAACTTACAGGAAAACTGTTTATCCACAGTCACTGGTGGTCATACTAACTAGCACGGCAGGCTATTAGCATCGGAGTTAGAAAGTGCTGTATAGCGTAGCAGAGAAGTAGTGGCTGCGACTGTGACAAGACCTTTCTTCTGGCTCTGATTGGTTGTTTCTGACTAGGACAGTTTTAACAAATATATAAAAATCTCATTTTTACAAACGTTATCTACTGCATCTTTAGTTTCTCCATTCCTTGTTTCTTAAGAGAAATTTCACTGGAGTTACCCGCATAAAGTTGCGCCTGTATGATTCTTGCAGATAACCATCTGAAGGCAACTTAACTCTGCTGTTGCGTAATTTGAAGCAAAGATAGATGTAGACATGTTTCACCAGGTTATTTAAATCATAATAACTTTAGAGGTACTCAATGGATATTTTAAAAACATTTTTTCTGAAGTAAACCTGAGTAAAGCATGTAAAGTCTGGTCACGTTACAGAGCTGAGGCTGTGTGAAGACATATTTTAAAAGCATCCCATGTTGAAATCTGCCACTAGAACATTTCAGTTTGGAGAAAGTAAAACATTTTATTAGACAAGGTAAAAGGAATTATAGAGCATGTTATTAAATTTGTGACTCTATATAAGCAGCTCCTCACTCTAATTGAGAATATTGATGGTGTTTCTGCTTTTTCACAGTGTCATGGATAAACTGTCACTGCTTTTACCGTTCACTTTCACACTCTACACAACGCCCAGATGTGCTGCCATAACATCAGTGAAGCACCTCGATCTAACCACAGATGTTCTTGCTCAAAATAAACAGATAATTTTTATGAACTCTCTTATAAATAATTAAGCCAATTTATTTTACCTTTGTAGTTTGATTGGAAAAGGAGGTTTATATTTTATATTCTTTCAACTGTATTGTCAGCAGTTATTGATGGCAATGCACCAATCAGTGGGTGAAATCAGATTGATTGGTGGCTGATAGGTGAAATACTGAACAAATACCGTCCCTAATTCATTAAATGCATCATAACTAAGAACTACCACGGTTTGGTCTTTAAACCAATGACACTTCTTTTGAGATAAATGAAATTAAGAAATAATCTTGGAACATAGTGTTTTCACTCATAAATGACAATTATTTTTAAGTTATTAATTAATTTTCTGTTGGATTCAAAACTACCTCTATCCAAGAACCTGCAGCAGTTTGTTAGCCCTCAGAATAAAAATGAGAACCAACTTTTAAGTCCTCAAAAAAATGGGTATCCACATCAACAAGAAAAAGTCTGGTGGGTGCAACTTTATACATTGAGACTGTAGATGTTTTTCTATTTACGTCATGAGTTGTATGTTGTGTTAAAAGAAGTAGGAAGAGGTCTAAGAGGAAGAGCAAGATAAGAGTTTTAGAGGAGATGAAAGGAAGATGGATTAAACTGGGCTGGTTGATGAAGTAAAGGAAGCTGGAGATGAGGTGTAGAATGAAGCTGTGTGTACATGTAAATATGTCCTGCTGAAGGCTGAGAGCTCTGAGGCTTTAAAAAAACATGTGGGCTTTTGAGACAGGATGATCAGGCTCTGGAAAGCTACCTTGCAGAGCCAGATTCGATGTCAGCCATTGATAGTTTGACACTTTTCACCGGCACATGACACATGCTCAGCACAAATCAGAAGATCCACAATCCATCACCATTATACTGGCCCTTGCCAGGCTCATTTACATGTATATGAATTAAAAACTAATAAACAGGGCTGTGCCGTGGTGGCGTAGGGGGTAGCGTGACCCATGTTTGGAGGCCCTGAGTCCTCGACACGGCCGTCGCGGGTTTGACTCCCGGACCCGACGATATTTGCCGCATGTCTTCCTCCTTTCCTTCAGCATACTTTCATATAAGGGACACTAGAGCCCACAAAAGACCCCCTGGAGGGGTAAAAAATAAACAAAAACAAAAAACTAATAAACAAGGAATTTTTTTTTCCTGTATTGCTGATACAGACAACACCTTCATACCAAACATATTTCTTTGACAGAATTTCTTATAAATCTTGAACTTATTTAGCTGTTTTAGACAAACAGTAAATTTGATTTTATTGTTTTTCTTTCTTTAACATAGTAGTTTTAAGTAGCTGATGACCTGATGATCTTCAGATTTGCAATTGTTGACCCAACAAATGCACCAAACTACTGAGCAAGACTAGGTTGTGCTTTGTTACCACTCTTCTGTGTAGTTTCTCTTACTAAGTGGAAAAGACCCAGACTTACATACAGAGTCGAGTTTTAATCAAGTTAGCTTTTCTTAACAGTAACCATATTGTGTGACCGCAATAAATGTTTATGCTTTAAGATGAACTGTGGAGTTGACTTGCTACAGATTTAGAGTTTTTGTTTGATGTTTTCATCATACGAGATGTTCAAACTGTCATGGTAGACACATACTGCATTAGTGCGGAGAGAATTATGCGTACTATCTGATTAGATAATTTCCTCCAATCATGCAGCCCCAGTCAAGGCTCCCTTATGCAACTTGGATCTTTCTGAAGGCTGTTTCCATCCGATGGCAGTGACTGACTGATCCTTAGAGGCTGCTCGTCAGACCGTCTGCCAGTCCATCTGGATATCACACGCTCATCTGCACTGTTTGTGATCTTTAAGATGACTAAACAGGCTTTAATGATGTAACTGGAAATGTCCTTTCTATTTAATCTACGGGTTTTTCCAAATGTATTCATGCTTTTCACAATTTGTTACATTGCAACACCAGACTTCAATTTTATGGGATTTTATCTGAGAAACCTTAAGTGGTGGGCAATTGATGGTTTTTACATTTATTCCAATAAAAATCTTGAGAAGTGTGGTGTGCTATCTTTATCTGTGGTTGCAGTTGCTACAATTGGATGCTTATCTGCCAGTTTTGCACCTCTGGACTCCAACATTTTGTCCATTCTTCCTTTTAAAACAACTCAAGCTCGGTGATAGCAAAGAAAAATTATTCATTTCCGGATTTTGGTTGAGCTATTTTTCATTGATCTAAACCAGTACTTCCCCAACTTTTCAGCAAATAACAGTAGAAGAGGTTTTTGATCTTTCCTCTTGGTTTCTACAAAGTCATTAAGACACAATAAGTCATTAAGATTCATAGAGGAAAAGCATAGTCACAGGTTGATGCTGCCACCACTAAGTTTCACTGTGAGGATGGTGTGATGAGGGTGATAAGCAGAGTTTGCCCTTCCTACCACCTACGACAGTGTTTTTTATGATGAAATTGACTCTTTAGTACATTTGCTGGATTTTATTTAGGGGTATCAGAGTAAAGGGGTCTGATTACAAATGCATGCTCCTTTTCTAAACTTTTGTAAAAAAATAAAATAAAAAATTAAAATCACGTATACTTGTCCTTCCACTTAACAATTACAGCACAACCTCCACCTTATTCACGGTTCAGAGCTCATGAATCCACCTGTTTGTGTATTTTTCTACAGAACCTAACTCATATTTGTTTGCAGAGAATTTGCTGACTTTTTAAAATATTTTTGTAGAGCCTTTCTAAAATATTGAAAAGGAAAAGCAGGCATTGCAATGCAACCAGTACCTTACATCAGTGTTTCCCAACCCTGGTCCTCAAGGCACACTGTCCTACATGTTTTAGAGGTTTCCCTGCTTTAATGTGCCTGATTCAACTGATTGCAGTTCAACAAACGCCTGTTAATCAGTCATCAATTGAAATCAGCTGCACTGAAGCAAGGAAATACCTAAAACATGCAAGGCAGTGTGCCTTGAGGACCAGGGTTGGGAAACACTGCCTTACATGGTACTGATTGCAAAGCAGCCAGTCCAAGAGCACCATTCATTTTGCTTGACGTTGATTGGCTGATTGGGAATAAGGAAAAGTGCATTAGTAGCTACGAGTGCCTTAAAATTGGCATTTAGATGTTTTTGAGGGTCTATTGTGTATTCAAAGATGTTATCCTTTTGGGCTAGGTTGTGGTCCCTAACCCTGACGAATACTGGCTGAGTATTGGCTGTTTCTGTGTCTCTGTGTCACATAGGAACACTGTAGACTTCATCGAAGTTTGAAGTTTGCGAAAGGTGTTGAACTTTACAGAGTTGTGGAAGCCATATCTTGTGGCGGGTGACAAGCTTCATCCTCTCCCTTCGTCTCCACCCCCCCCAGACCAGCACAAAGCTCCAGCTCTTCTTACATTATTAGCCGTCTGTGATGTTACATTAAAGATGCATGACTGTCATGCAGTCTCACTCAGCACGAGCCTCCTGTGTGTGCTCGAGTTGCTGGCCAACAGAAAGAGGGACAAACACACACACACACACATGTTGGTCGTGTAGAACTGTGGTAGCTTTCTCAAAGCCCAAATTTGTTATCTGACAGATGGATGTGGGAGGCTGTCACAGAGACTAAATGCTCCTGAGAGAGACAGAGAGCTGTCTGGTTGGATGGCGATAGTGAGCTCGGTGGACTGAGTGGGAGAGGGTTAGCCACATAGTATTGATATAACACAAGCAGTGAGTGCCCTGTCTGCCTGGTTGAGTGCTTCTTTGTGCTGTGGCATATGGCTCCTGTGTGTTTTTTATTATATCAGTCATATGTGAGAGCAGGCTGATTGAATGAACGTAAGGTTCATTCAATCAGTTAGGTTTGTGGACCTCGCTCTGAAGTCCAGCTTAAATTAACTTCACACAAGTCTGGAAAAATGTGGAGTAGTATAACATTTGATTTAAATGGTTTCTAAGGAGGGATAAGTATGGAAAAATATTTGTTTTCCCATCAATCTATCCATCCTTACAGCCTGTTCATTTTAGAAATACCTCCCACAAATTTAGTTTTATTATAACCATATTTAACCTCCTCTATATATAAGTCTGTGCTGCACTGATTTTGCATCTGGGACACCAAGGAAAGTGACTCAGGTGCGGTAAGAGGATTTAAATTTTTTTTTTATCATAAGGTATTCGTAGAAGCTGAAATGAAAGGAACTTAATAAATAGCAGAGCATATCTAGTATAGGTTTTGTTGGACTATTGGAATTCATCTGCTACACAGGACCAGATCTACACTGGACGAGTAGATTCATGACCAGTACTTTATTACTGCTGACAAACAAAAGGATTAAAACCCCTGGAAGCTTGAGTCTGGAAAAGGATTGGATTTTGACATGTAAATGTGTTGGAGCCATTAAATATTAAGAGAACTCAGTTGGCCACACACACACATCCTTCTCTTGGTGTGTGTTTGTGAAGTCTCCCTGCTTGTATCAGTGTCCTAATTGGTCTAACAAGATTAATGAGGCGAACTAGATTCTTCTGCTCTCCCTCCTCCCATCTTTTTGTTGCCAGGGCGGGGAACCTCGTCGTACGTGTGTGTCTGCACACACACAACCTGGTAAATCCAAGTCACGCTACAATCCATTTAACAGGGTGGTGAGGTAAATGTCATCTTCTACCACGGTGCCTGGAATTTTATTGGTGCTGGAACTGTTAATCAGTTACAGAAAATTAATGAATAACTCACTTTTGCTCAGCTTTTTTCTCTAGTTTTTCCAACTAAGAAGATAATAATAATTTAAAAAAAATCACTGGACAAAGTGTGCAGTGATTAATAAATTTCACCAAAATTTATTCTCAGGGTACACGGCATTTAACATTTTGAGATTCGGATGACTCTGTAAAAATACCCAGTTTTTTCATGGTATTGATACACATTTCAAATCAGAGAACACTTTATTGTTTTTCTATAGCTGAAAAACAAACATTAGTAAAATGGCATCCCAAGATCGTGCAATATTACCAAAGAATTTATTACATACACAGTGAGATTTTCTCAGCATTTCTTCTGTCCATTTTGATCGCTACTGCTTCAAAACATTAAAGATGCTTTAATCTTTAATGTTAATGTTGAGATTGTCATCTCTATGTTTTATACAGATGACAATAAAAAATGTCCCCCATTTGATTTACTCAAGATAAAGGAAACACAAAGCATGTGCTCTGTCATTTGCTACAAAAAGGTAATTTTTCCTACAGTCAAATGACTTTTATTTCTAGTTTTAAGCAGCCAGCTTAAAACTGGATGCTCTCTAGTCTCAGTTCTAGTTCTAGTGAGCAGAAAAGAATAAAGTATTTGCCTTTTCTGACATAAAATTCCCTCTTGAATTTTTTATATCCATTTTATTCTTAATTGCTGCATGCCCTGGTAAATCCTGTAGATTAATCACTCATCACAGGCGTTATGTGGTTGGTGCTTCGTTTCCAACTTCTAATCGTTCCCGTGTAACTAAAGGCTCAGGTGTCCTAGTTACTGTCACCTGCTTAAGGAATGATTGAGAACACTCTACATGGTTTGTGTTTGCTTTATCCTGAGTAAACTGATTGGGGGACATGTTAGCTTGACTTGGTTTATGACAGCTCAAACAGAAACAGATGAGCTGAGCAATCCCAGAAGTTAAAAAGTAGAAGTTTGACCACGGGTGCAATTCTCCTGCTGAAGGTTTTGTCCCATTTTTGTATCACTTTATTAATTCAAGCACGCTGAAATGTTTCCTGTGCACTTTTCATGGTTAAATCTCACACTTTTATAAGTACAGATATAAAAGACTGACATGAATTCATAACAGCGGAAATAATAAACTCTTCATAGATAAAACTTTATAGCTTTTATAACTTTTTCATACCATATGGCAATTTTATAGTGTTTCTTGTTTTTATTGGAACATATTGTACAGCAGGCATTTAACTAAATTTTCTATTTTTAACATTTCATTCCAGCTTTTTGGCATTCCTAGTAATTTAATCCCTGAATTAAGCTGTTCTTGGGATGGGTCCTGGTTGCTTGGCAGTCTAAACTGATTGAAGTTCAGGAATTAATTTACATGCAGTTAAAGTACTTTACAGGAAAATTGGTCTGATGGGAAAGTAACTGCAGCCATTTTTGAAATAACAAATAATATTAAAGTTTTAATTCTTTCAAAGAGACGAAAAAAGAAGATAAAACTCAGGTTTCCATCAGGAAAACATCGCACTAAACCTCCTGTTATGGAAGAAAACACTCTTCAAGGCACCACATGATTCAAGTGGTCGTTGTCAGTGATGATGTGCAGTTTTTGGCTGGCGTGTCACCCTGGGAGCCGAGCACTAAATCAATAATGGTGCTGTCCATTTGCTGCGCTCTGTTCCAAATCAGTCTGAGTCCATCTTTCTGCTGAAATCCCCGCCGAGATGCGCTGTTATGCAAGAGGTTACATTTAGGGATTAGCACATCATTTTCAAGGGTAGACATCAAGAATCCAGAGGCATTTATAGGTCACAAATCCCATGCTGTTATGTGTTATACTTACAACAAAAGGATTTTTGAATACTTGTCCTTACATCATCTGTGTCTTTCAGTATGTTTAGTTTGAGTCTGATTCCTTTACATAAAAAGCAGTCTACACAGACATTTTAAAGAAAAGTGTGTGAGTTATTTATTTATGTATTTGATTGCCTATTATATTTTGTAGATCCGCATTTGATAGTGTACATTTTCTGCATAGATTGCAAGTAATTGCCTATGATGAGAGGGAATAAAGAGGAGTCTTTAAAGGCTCTTAAAGAAGAGTCCATTTAGTATTTGTTTGTGTTCTTTGTCTCATGTTCACCACTGCCTGATGGAAGTGTGTGTGCGTGTGCGTGTGTGTCAGTCTGACTGTTGCATAAGAGGATCTGCTGCTGTCCCAGAGCTTAACGAAGGATTTAAGCCTCTCTTTCTCACTCTCTCTCCTCCGCTCTCTCCTTCCTGAGTCGTCTGCCCCTTTAGCACTCTGTTATACTTGCTAATCTCTGTAATTGCATGTATATTGTATGTGGACTGTGTGATTGCACTGGATGTTCCATTTTATATGCAGGTGGTCTATTAAGATTTAATTATTTTGAGTTTCTTGGATCATATGTAAGTAGAGATTACGCCAGAGATTACAACACAGCTGCCTTTTTATGTTTTTAACTGTTGTAAAAATGTAACAAAAAGCTCTGTTGTTGAATTAATAACTTTATTCACTGTGTGTTTTATCGTTTTTGGCATATAAACTGTCTGAGGCACCTAAGTATCAATCATTACAAAAGCAAATATACAGTATATTACTATCTCAAATCTCCCATTTCAATTGTAGAAGTACATTAACCAGGATTCAAAATATATTTTATATATTAGCAGAGATGCCAATTTAAGACAGAGTTTCATAATTATTTTTAAACCAAAGAAAAATACATTTATCCAATTTCAGATAGCTTTTTTAATCAACCTGTATTACCAATTGGCAGTATTAATGCAGTCTCTTCCTCCAGAGAACATAGCTCCATACCTGAAGGGATATTTTAGGTTATTTGATGTGATTTGTCTGGGAAGTTTTAACAGTAATAGCCCCTGTAGGTGTAGTAAACTGATTTGTGGGTTTGTACAAAAGTAAAAATAAAAAATGAGTGGTGCAATCTGAAGAGCTAGTGTACTTGTCTCTTGGTTTTAGCTGATTTTAGAAATTTTAAATAGATATAAACAATGCTACAATTGTGGATATAAACATTTTCACTTTTAAACGACACTGTGTAGTTTGTTGCTGTTTTCTCAGCTGTCTGCATTACTAGGCAAAGTGACTGCTGACACATCAGTATGCTGTAAATCTAGCAATGATCAGAATAAACTTTAGCATTTTGTATCAGATTACAGTTGTACAGAGACACCAAGTCTTGTAACGCCAAAAAGAGTGATTTTTTTTTTGACAGAAAGATTTACTCCAAAATTTTAAGTTACCAACGTCTGTGCACGTTTTTTTAACTTATTAATAAGAACTTCACAGAACTTCAAAAAGCCTACTTCATGTCTTTATATTTCCAAAAATTTCTATTTATAAATCCGATTTTTTTTTGTCTGAAAAGTTGCTAAATATAGCGACAAAGTTGCTGAGTTGGAATTTTGTTGATCACAACCTCTAGGTATCAGTTCCAAATCCAGATTTTTTAATGGAAAACATCGACTGAAAGATAAAAACATACAACATGGGAACCTTTCTGTACTCCCTTCACCTTCCTGTTATCTGCTCTAGTCTGGCTCTCTTTTTTTAAAAAGAAACCTGGGTTAATCAGAGATGGTTTCTCTGGCTTATATTACAAACACATGGCTAAAGACAACTAACTTTGCGTCTGGCTTCCTTATTATCAACTTCCACTCTGAAGATTGTAATTCAAGCAAACAGGTGAAGTACGGTGTGTTCACTGAAGAAAGAGTAGATTTTTGAGTGTTGGACCAACCGTTTGTGGTTTCAGGTTTTACAGAGTAAATGAAAAACATTTACATTATCTCATAAAGTTAATTAATGTTTGTAAAAAAAAAATTTATATAATGTATCCAATGTTCCATCTATGTCTGAACAACTATGCTGTGAAAGAAAAAGTGTCAATAAGTGGCTCCTCCTTCTTTCGTAATTGATTTTTAATCTGACTACTCTTTTTATTGACATCAACAAAATGCTTTTGAGTCTGCGGTTAGACACTTTCTTCCTGCCTTTGGGTAATTTGTGCACCGTGTGAGGCATTATGGGAGTGACGTTAACCCATTGCCGTTGTGCTTGCTCTGAGGGAGTCGCACAGAGAGGTTACAACAGCATAACATTGTGTATTGGTACAGGGAATTAAACACTTTATGCAGTTTGATTTGGATGCTCAGCCGCTTTATCTGACTAACTGCTGCAGCACATGTGTGGGAATGGCTCAATTTAATCAACTCTATCACTTCTGGTTTGAAACCTGACAGCTCTTCTTTTTTTTTAACCAAAGGCCAGAGTCAAGATAATGGGAGAGCTTTTAAACACAAGGTGTGAATGAAAAGTTCAAAGAATCCAGTTAGCGCATCACATACAGATTTGCACTGAATAGCAGCAGTAAATGGGGTCCATAATGATGCTGAAATAACAGTTATAAAGACAATGGAGCTAATGGTGATAATGATACGAGTGCTGGTGAGAAGTGTAATTCTGGTGAAGATAATGACCTCTTATGTGTGGGTTGTTGTGTTTGTTTGTGCTGGAGGACAGCCCCTTCTGCTGCACTCGCTGTTCTGCTGCGTTTTTCTCCCTCTGATTTACTTTTGTTTTCTCCCCCGTCTTTGTCTTTGCGCAGATCGACTTGGAGCCGGAGGGGAAGGTCTACGTGGTCATCGATCTGTCTGGATCCACCACTGAGGGTAAGATCACAGCAATGCGACACCTTAGTGCAAAACAAAGGGAGCCCAACACAGTTAATATTACCAGAACACCGTTTCTTCTCATAACTGTGTGTTATTTGGTGGGAATTATAAGAGCAATCCAGAAGGGATGGGAATATTTAGAAAGTAAACGCTGAATGTATTTTAATTCTTCTGATCATGTTGTGAGTCTCATGGTGTGTTATTAGGAATATTTTAAAATGTACTGTTTATCCTTCGAAATTTTAATTCCCTCCAAGCAGAATAAAAGCAATGCATTTATATGTTAATATCCACCACAAACCAAAAACGTCTTTCAGTCTCACGTTTGTGCAATTTGGATGTGTGTGTGCTTCTCTCCTGCGCACACACATCTCTCCTGTTTCTCTCTGTAGAAGGAGAGATGCCTTATTTTTCCCTCAAGAAGAATAAACATTATACACATACAGTTGAAACCAGATGTTTGCATACGCCAAGCAAAAACACGCACCTTTTCTTCTTACAGTCTAAAGTTAAATCCAACCAAAATTCTCTTGTTTTAGGTCAGTTAAGCCGCTTTGTAACCACTTTGAGTTTGTGCTTAGAGTCATTGTCCATCTGGAAAACCCAACTGTCCCTGAGGTTTACCTTCTTAGATTACTTCTTCACTATTTCCACATAATGTTCTCTCCTCACTGTGCCATTTATTTTACGAAATGCACCAATTCCTCCTGCAGCAAAACAACCTTATAACATGATACTGCCACCTTCGTGCCTCACATTTGGGATGGTGTTCCCGGGCTTACAAGCTTCCCCTTTTTTCCTCCAAATGTAACAAACTGGGGTTTTTTGATGTTTCTTTTGGAATAAGGGCTCTAACGCTGAGTGGCCTTTCAGCCCATGTCAGAACCGGACATGTTTCATTGTCTTACCACCTTCAGCCGCATTTTCAGAAAATCTTTTATTCTGAGGTGGATTTGTACATTTTGGATCAAGAACCTGTCTTCTTTTTGAGTATCATGATGGTTGGACATTTTCATTATGACGCATATAATTGTTTGAACAGATTAACGCGGCACCTCCATGCGTCGATAAATTTTCCCAAGGATGAACCAGACTTTTGCAGCTCCACAATTCTCTTCCTGATATTTTCAATGATTTTCTCTGACTTTCCGATTCCGAAACAAGAAAGCAGTTCATTTCTGGTGTGGCCTTAAAATACAGCCACGTGTGAGCCTCCAATTAGATTGGTCATCGAGAGACTGAATTTAAAATCTTTTCTTTGATTAGCTGCAGGGATTTTGTCGATTTCAGTAAATGAGACAGCATAACAATCTTCTTTGAATGTGTGTTATCCAAATAAGTGACGGACGAAGTAGCTTGCTTAGAAAGCACTCTGATGCAAAGAGAACAGTATGTTTTGATCCTTTTCAGAAGCAAATAAAAATCAATTATTCAGGCTTTTATGTTTGCGGTCTGGTTAATTGATTGGGATTGTCAGTCTGCATGAATAGCATCTCTCAAAATGTGTCCCATGTGGTTCATATGAGTTCTTTTCATTTAGATCTCATATTTTATTTATGTAGCAATAAACTATGTCTGGTCTAAATACATTCTATTCATATAGATAAGCTATAAAATTAAAGACATGTAGCAGCGCTGACTTCTGCCTTTATGTGGGAACCTGTCCACTTTATAGACAGTAAACCCATCAGACAATACTGAGTCATAAAGGGTTAATTATTAATTTCAAATTGGATATTTCAGTTACATTAACAGCTTGTAGTTTATCTAAACAGTCAATTGCTTTGTTTTACTTCCTGTACCATTTGCTTATTGATACCCTTGGTGAAGATGTGTTAAAGAAAAAGATCATGAAATATTTTACTATTATTGTGGTGAGATAATCTTAAACAGTGATGGCATAGTTACTTTGAAAAAGTAACTTTAATCGGATTACTGATTACTCCTTGAAAATGTAACTTAGATTACTGACTACTTGATTTGGAAAGTAGCTACGTTATATTAAAAGTAAAATTTTTCGTTACTTTCATCAGCTGCTAACAACAACGCTCTGCCACCTGAGTATTGGCAAAGATCAATTACATGAATCTTTGCCAGTACTTAATTGTAAGCTATTTTATAATGGAAACGTCAACAATGTATCTCCACTTATAAGGTTGAACTGAAGAGGAGATTATTTAATGGTTACAAGAGTACAAAAAAAGTTTGAAATTTGTGTGGTCCTCTATTGAATGGAAAACTCTAAGTTGTGCGTTGCGGCCCTGCGTTTGGTGTCAGAGCGCAGCACACCGCGCTCCTCCTGTGGCTCCACAACTCAGATGGCTGCGCTGATTTGTGACACTTATCTTAATACTAATAATTATAATGCCGTTTAGTTACACAACTTTACGGACTCGTTCATTCGTGGCTGTTTTTACGTTTACTGCGCTGTTCATATTAGTCTCGATGTTTGCAAATTTCTGCAGCGCAACGCGAAGCTCGACATAATTCACAGGTAATATATTAACTTGACATTAACAAAGACGGAGTCGGACGGATCATCCGTGAAACAATGGACAGGGAGAGCCTAACTAAAACGACCTTAATAACAGGCAAATTCTGGTATTTATTATGAGTCTCTGCTTGTTTCCAAGCCCAAATGAGCAACTTCACGTTCAAAAACGAGCCCAAAACAGCTGATGTTACGTTTGTGATGTTACATTTGTGGCCGCAGCATGTTTTCGCTGCCCTCAAGTGGTTGCTGGATAACACAAATAACAAACACCCGGAAAGTTGTCAGCTCACTGCCTGAAGGGCAGGATTTATAAAAGGTGCGCGTTCCTGAAAAGCATTCCTAGATGCGTCCTTATTACTCCTCCTTTCTCTGTCTCTTCTGTTTCCATTAAATAAACATGTAAACATCCAGAATGCCTCTCTGTCCACACAAATTCCCTCGGTCACATGCCACCCGATAAGAGCGGTTTTTGCCCGCGCACATGCATCCTTGCACCTGGTTATAAATAGAAATGTTCTCTGCCTTGCACTCAGCGTCTGTGTGTGTGCGTGTTTTTTTTTTGTGATGGTGCTTGGATAACCTGACCAGATGAGAGCGCAGCAGAGAGGCCCGGCAGATTGCTTCTACAGAGGATATCTCGCTGTTTAAATGCGGACAAAGACAGGAGACGAGAAACCGAGCAGATTCTTAAAATAGAGGGCGATATTGAACCAGGGATTACCACACACACGCATACACGCGCACACACACTGCAGGAGCAGCAGTAGACTCTGGCGTCCATGTCTTGCCCTCCTCATGGATGATTGGACCCTCTGCGGTGACCTCACAACCCACTCTCCGCCCACTCCTGAACTTTTTCTCTTCAGTTCAGCCGGCTCAGGAGCTCGTCACGTTAATGCATGCTGATAAAAACAAATGTTGCCTGTGTGTGAGTGTGCGTGTGCTGGTGGAAAGGAGTAATGGTTGCAGAGATGGAGGGTGAGAAGTAGAGGAAGACGTGGTATTTTTAGCAGATTTATTTTTTTTCCCCTGGTGCAATCTGTTCTCTGCAGCTTTAGAAACTGGAAGGACATCTTTCTCTGCTTCTTATTTCTCCTTTATTTCTCCACTTTTCTCTCTATCCCACTACATCTGTTGTTCCATAGATGAACACACCTATAATATCGCTTAAACTGAGAATATTCAGAGATTTTTTTGCAGATGTGATGCACTCAGTTACTTGAATTTAACCAAAACAAAACAAATTGTTCGGGATTCCTGAGATTATTTTCATAGAAACTCTGAAATGTGACTTTTTAGGATAGTTTTCCTAACACCAAATATCTGTTGTCTCTAAAACCACAGCAGTAATGTAGAAGCCATATTTCACCTTTACCTATTTCTTTTCTTGGGTAGCATAAAATTATCAAGACAATACTTATATTTATGAAACTGCAGAAACCTTTTCTTTTGTTCATCGTGTGTAATTTTGCTGGCTTTCTCTGTGCTAAGGCTTATACGTTAGTTTTATCTTTCTTCTAAGTACAATAATGCATTGTGTTAAAGACTTGTGTTGATTTAATCAGATTTTCAATCAGACTGCTGTATCTCGTCACATTACAGGGTACTGTTGTTTGGTTGTTTATATAGCAAGTACTGGATTTATGAGATCAAACCAAAATGTTGTAAAATTAAGAATCACATTTTCTTTTGATTGACATAAAAAAGTACAGCTGGGTCTCTATAGTTCGGTCCTGTAAGTCAGTGGTCCCCAACCTTGTTATTACCGCGGACCGGTCAAGACTTGGCAATTTTGCTGCGGCTCGAGGGGTGAGGGAGGGGAGACATGTTGGTGTTCCGCTAAAGCCCCGCCCCCCGATTTTCCCTTTACGACAATCTTACAACGTCCTGCAGTGTGTGGTGTGTTACTTGGTGGTGTGTTGAAAATGGCCGATATAAAATCGGGCATATTCGACATTGTCTTGGCCCGATTATCGCAGCCTGTGGGGTTTTCCCTGACTGGGAGCGAGAACGCAGCCTGTTGATTGTGACAGGTAGCCAATCAGAAAGCGCGGTGACGTAAGAACGGAGAGGAACCCCAAACAGTTGACATGGCAACTGAGAGTCCGGTGGACGTCGAAGGTGGTATGTGGAAATGTTTATTACTATAGTATGTAAATGTAATTTTTATATAGGTTTATTATATGTGGTTATGTTTATTCAGTTAAAAATGTTAACTACGAAAAACCATATTGCACCTCCAAATCATAGTGCAGCAAATAGAGCGGCTGCTCCCGCCGTCTTTTATCAAACGCCTTTTCTTTTTTATTGCTTAAAATGAGTGCACAAACTGTTACTACTGCTTCTACATCGTTAACCGTATTTGATTATTCTAAATTCACGTATGGTATGTTGAGTGTTTTACTGGATTTTCTTCTGGAATCGGCATGTTCCTGAGTGGAATCGGTTCGTGTGTGGTGTGTTGCTCCTGTCGAGTGGCTGGGCACACGAACCGACCGAACCTGTTGTACTTTTTTGGTCACAGAGGTTTGGAAAATCGGCCGACAATCCTTAAGTCGTGCCGTGTGAACTAGGGTGACCATATTTTCATTTGGGAAAACCGGGACACCTTAGGCGGGGTGGGGTGGAGACGGCGACACCACGACAAGTTAGACCGGGGGGGGAACGGCGACACTCTGGTCGCTATGGTAACATTTACATATCCCTTCAAAATAAGATACAGATGCGCCACAAAAACGACCATTTTACTTTTGTGGAAATTTTAACTCACGATAACGACTAGTAGGAGCCCGGAGCTTGTTTCGCCCGGGGTTGGGGACCACTGCTGTAAGTGATTTTGACCACAATACAAAAATGGCACAAATGGTCATTTTCAAGGTTGAGGTTGATACAGTTAAATAAAGTCTCACAGTGAAATGCCATTAAAAATTATACTGGCTTATTAAAATTTTTTAAAAATGAAAGGTGCAACACAAAGTGCTAATCTTTTATCAACCATGTTTTTCTCTTCGTATTGAAGTTCATAGCATATACTGAAGAGCAAGACATTAAAATTGCTTAAATAAAACAAGAGTTTTTTAACAAAGGGACCCATGTTCTGTTGTTGCTCAGAATGAAAACAATGTGAAGTTGCAGGATAGATGGCTGGATGGACCATTCGTCCGTCCATCTCTCCATTTGTTCATCCATCCACCCATCTATCCATGAATGATGATGCATGTCTATATTTTTTTTATTTATTACATCGTCTTGTTTCTGTAAAACACTTTGTGTTGCCTTCACTGCGTATGAAAAAGTCTCGATCAAACAGATTGGCTGATTGTCACCAAGTCTGATGATCTCAGTTTGTGAGCTCAATGTAACATAGCAAAGTCAGAAATTCTCTTTTTCTTGCTTTCAAATCAGAGTCTCAGTTATAGAGACCAGGTTTCAAGATTTCAAAAAACATCTACCTTTACATCTGTGGAAAAGTCACAAGCTTTGTGAGATTGACTTCACTTTGACAAGGCATATTGTGGCATTTTATTATTACGATCACGTGGCACATTGTTTCTTGTCATGTAATGAAGTGTGGTGCTCGGGGAATACAGATAATATCAAACAACCGCATCACAAGGTTTACTGTAGATTCATTGTCCTTTGAAAATCCATTTTGTTTCTATCAAGCTGCTGCTTTGATGTTGCCGTCAGCTTCTTGCTTGTTTTTGTCAGATTTGGACGTTTGCGTTTCTGTTTATTTGGCGACCGTCTCCCAGATGGTTGTTCTTCGGGTCCAGAGCACGGCCGTCTCCAAAACATTAACTCTTAGCAGTAGTTAGGCCTCTTCTCCTCTACTCCTCAGTGTGTGTGTGCGTGTGCGTGTCCGAGACAGATGGACGATGTATTATGTAAAGCAAAAAGGATTTCCGTAATGGACTATTTAGCTGCTGCTCTCCTCCAACCAACGTGCATCACACACAGATACAGGAATACAGATTTACACCCATATCCACATGCACAAACTCCCTAGACATCTTGTCTGTAATCGAAATGTGGAGAGGCTCAGCAGTAACCACATCTACAGCGTACCCCGGAGAGAGAAGCTGGCGGAGTGAGAGAAAGGCTAACTAGGACAGGAGCGCCGAGGGAAGGAGTGTGTGTAGGAGTTAGCGTGGAGGTGGTTCTCTTGTGTTAAGGTTACTCTTGGAAAGCATTTATCTATCGGGGGGATGCAGAGAGGAAGTAAAAAGGACTGGTTGGATGTTGTTCATCGAGGAGGAGTATTTTAATATGCTGTCCTTCGTTTTTGTGCCCACACACGCCAGTATAAATAGCTTTCCACACATATATATATATGCATAGGCCTCCGGTAGGTGCGGGGCGTCTTTTTTAAAGAGGGAGGAAGGACAGAGGAGGAAGAGAAGGCATTGAATGATTAAACATCCTGAGCAACATGATGAAAAGTCCCGATTTGTACAAACCGTTGTGCTAAGAATAAAAAGAGTGGTTGGAATTACGTTTGTGGCTGAATTAGAGATAAGGACTCGAGTCTGATAGCTTGAGTCACATTTAAGTTGTGAAAAAAAGATTTGTGGTGAGATTTGGGTTGAAAGAATTAATCACATTAACTGTGATGAATGAATTATTGAAAGAATCGTCAACGGATTTAGTAATTAATTAATTCATACCTAGAGTATGCAGACTCAGACACCTTTTAAGCCAAAACTGTACACACAATACATACATTTTGCATTCAAGATGAAGTAAATAAATAAATCCTTTTTTATGTGTAAATCCGAACTCCCCAAGTGGCATTTAGCATCACCTGGATCAAATTCTGTAAAACAAAACAAAAAAAAATCCCATTAAGCACCTTTTAAATTCAAATCATCAATCGGTTAATAGATAAAAAATAATCAACAGGTCAGCCCTATTGAGTGTTAAGTTAAGCAGAAATGGCTGAGTTTTTCACATCTTGATGTTAGAAGTATTTTTTACCTGCATCCTTTGCTACAAATCATAATGTGTTCACTAAAGGATTGCTATTATTGCATTTTAGTCAATGAAATATGTATTTCCTTATTTAAAAAAGGAATTTAATTATTTTATTTAGCATCTTTTAATGTGTTTCTAATATTGTACAAAAAAGGATTCCGTGATTAAATGAAAAATGTGCAGGATGTGTTCATTTTTACCAGAGAATAATCGATTACTAAAATAATTATTTACAGCTGTAGGTGAGATGTAGTTAAGTTGCAGATAGAAAGAGTGAAGACTTTGCTTAGTCTCAAGTCATACTTTTTAAGTTGCCATAAAAAAAGCAGACTCAAGACTCACTAAAAATTTAAGACTTTATTTGTACTTAAGTCGCGCTTAAGTCACAAAAACGTTTTGCTTAAGTGACAAAAATTGTTTAGGTGTGCAGAATTACTTGATCATATTCAAATATATTCCAACCTACATACACCAGACTTTATGCATAACAGAAGCACTGACACAGTTGACATAGCTGACAGAATTATAAAATTCCCTAGAAACCCACAAAAGTTGTGTTTCTCTGTCCTGAACATAAAAACAAACAAACAAACGCAGTAGTGTCTTCATTTCGTCTCCTGAGTTCCCAGAATGAACCCGAGTCGGGCTCCGATAACAGTTGAGACGTTTCTGCAATCACTAATTAAGCTACAGTCTAAGCAGTATGCTGCTGGTCTTCCTTCGTTACAGGATGAGAGATCCTGTAACTCTCATCCTATAACTGTGCACAATATATCGTCTAGCCACCAAAGTCTGACTTACATCAAGTTGACATAGGGCACACACGCTCAGTCAAGTTAGTTTGCAACTATCAAAATGACATGATCATAAGTGTTGACATGCACAGTGTTCGGGTTATGAACCAGCATAAACTACCCCTCTCATCCGGATTACAGTTTTATTCAGAATGAGCAGAATTGCTTACATGGTACATTTTTATTTATTCTGATTACTTATGTCCATGTAAACGTGGCTATTGACTCAAATCTTAAGTCAGACCTGTGGTATGGTGTTTGAGTCTTTCTCTCATGTAATTAAGCCAGTACGTAAAGCACAGACACTGTACAACTCTGATAAGGACGCACATTCTCCTGTGAAAGGGTGCGTTTGATTTATAGCCTTGGGAAGATCATTGGAGCTGTGCTAACAATGGCTCAGAACAATCTGTTCTTGTAAACTGCAGATTAATGATCATATGGCTGTCCCTCAAGCTGACTTCTGCAATAAGTGCTTTTGGATTATTTCAGAACAAAATAACTTTTTTGCAACATCTTTATCCCTCACAATTATAAACTTTTTTTTAAATACAGTTGTAGTTTAATATGTTGTTTGCTATGTTTTTGCATAAGTTTTAAAATTGCTCGATCTACAGTTACGTTCTAAGTTATAAAAATTATTAATTTTTTATTTTTGTAGTTTCGCAATTAAAAAGCAAACTGTTTTTACTACTTGGATTTTATGGTTTTTGACTGATTCACTGCCGTCAGGCTGCTGAACTCAAGCTGCACCATTTCATAAATTATTTACACACACACACTTTTTTAGTATGCATATTTATATATCACATAAATTACTTTATAGTTTATTTATTTATTTTTATTTGTGTATTAAATTTCTTAATCTGGGACCTGAGTCCAAATTTCGTACCACAAAACAAGCAAAGGCAGTATGACAATAAAAATGATTGAATATGTCATTATAGTATACCAAAATATAAACAAATGACATTAAATGAAGATGTTAGAGGGTAGGACCTAAACATAAAACACCAAAAAAGGCAATATAAAAAGTTATTTTAAGAGAAATCTAAAGCTGAAGTGAAGTTATGCCAAAAACTATTACTCTAATTTATTTTCAAACTTATTCACAGCAGTTCATGTCATGGTTTCAGTAAATACTTCAATGGGACTTGAGACCTGACTTGGACTTTAAAAAATAGGTGATGCTTGACTTGTGCTGGGAGTGAAACACTTGAGACCTGACTTGGATTCCCCCCTCAAATACTTGAGACTTGTTTTATTCACAGAGTTAAAGACACTGAAATGAAAAACTTGACACTTTATTTTGGCCAAGACATTTAAGACATGAGTTGGGCCCCTCAAAGACTTGGCCCTTGACTTGGACTTGAAGCAAAAGATGTGAGATCTAACTTGGATTTGTCCCTCAAAAACCAAAGTTGATTTAAAATGAATGAATTGAGAGCCTTGACTTCTACATGGAGCGAAAACCAGAGACTTGACTTGGAAGTGGCCCTTAAAAAACCTGAAACTCGACTGTGTGTGTGTTTAATCGACAGCCTCGGGGAGAAACGAGAATGAGGAGAAGGTTTTCCGCGAGAGGACCGGTCCTCGCCAGCGACATGGAGCCGTCCGAAGACGCGTCCACCAAGTCAACGGACACAAGTTCATGGCCACCTACCTGAGACAACCGACCTACTGCTCACATTGCAGAGATTTTATCTGGTAGGCAACACATGAGTACATCTGTTGCAGCTCATTTGCATCAGAAGTTGAGTTTCTTTGAACCCGCCTGGCTGATAACGCTGGCTGCTCTTGTGTGTGATCTGATAGGGGTGTGCTGGGGAAGCAGGGATACCAGTGTCAGAGTGAGTACCTTTCCCCAACCCTGTCCAAATTTCTCATGTAACATGGCTCTTTATTTATTATTGAAGCAGGGGAACATGGGAGAGGATTACATGTTGCTGAGTGACGGGTGTGATTTTTTCTGGAGCCATTCATTATCAGTAATGCACTAAGTGTTTAACACTTTAAAAAAATGCAGAGCAGGACTCTTTTGCAGAACAACATGCACATTTAATTCATAAAGAAGGTTGTCCCACAAACATTTGATAGTTTGTTTGTGGAAATTCTTACCAGCAAAGACTCGAACCTGACACACCAGAGTCATCGAATCCCCCAAGAATTATGTGGGAATTAGAAACCCCAGCACGAAAGTCGTTTGGCATTCGATGAGGTTTAAATGCCCTCATCAGTAATTCAATCTGGGCTTCCTGGGTTTCACATCTACTCACTGATAACTTAAATAGCCTTAACTCTTCTGGGACAGCTTACTGTGTTTTAATTAGAGTACTTTTTATAGGTTTATCAAATACAGTTTGGCTTAAGTATCTGAGCAGCCTGAAGGAATCTTAATTGTTTTAGCAAACCTGAAGCCATTAGTTCCTGCAACTTAGTTGGTTTGCTTCTGGATATTTATTGTCTGCAGGGAAGGTCTGTTTTTGGAACAGCTCTTCTAGAAATACTTCTAAAATACAAAATGTTGTTTTATTTTTATTATTTACATTTTTTATAGAATTAAAGAAGTGCAATATGTTGCTATATCCCCCTTTTTGTTTGGCTGAGGAGGAAACTTTATGTAACATATTATAATTATTATTCACTGCAAAAACACAAAATATTACCAAGTAGTTTTGGTTTAGTGTCTAGTACAAATATCTTAATACACTTAAAATAAGACCAAATGATTTTAAATATAACCTTTCTTTTACTTAAAACAAGCTCCTATATCTTGCTGAGAAGTAACTTCCAAGTTAGTCTTATTTTAAGCAAACTAAGATATTTGCTCTAGAAACTGGACCCAAACTTCTTGGTAAGATTTTGTATTATAAGTATTTTTGGTTAGCAGACTTTTCCAGTGGTGCAAAAACAATTTTTGACATTATCAGAAGAAACAAAACTAGGTAGATGAAAAGAACCAACTGGAATGACATGATACTGGTTAGTTTAAAAAGTCCTTTTTAACATCTAAAACTTTTCAAAACAGAATTAAGATATATATATTTTGTTATATTAAAATAAAAAAATCAGTCACTCATCCAATTGTTTCCATTTACTTCGATTATAGTAGATTATAAATTTCCATCTTTTTAAATAATCAGTATCTGCCAAACTTTAATTACAACAGCACAGGAGTGATTGCAATGCATTGGTGCTTTCAGTATGTACCTGTGTCGTCCACAAGCGCTGCCATATGCTCATCATCACCAAGTGCACTGGGATGAAGAAGCAGGACGACACACCCGAGATGGTAAATGTATTTAAACGCATGTAGTAAAATCCACGTGTTTATATGTACTGCAGACGTCTTTTCTCCCTCTTTGTCTGTCTATTTACTTCTTAAATGCCGAAGTGTGACACAAAAGAAATGTTTGTGCACCTTGTAATACCTGGAAATACGCCCACAGTTGTGCCTCCATGTTGTGCACCAAAAGTTTACAAAGCCAAGACATCAAATTCTGGGCTTCTGATTTTGAAAAATGTAGAAGAGATTTCTCTTATTGTTTTAGCATTCAGCAAATAACAACAAATATTTTGGCAATAGTTCCTAAAACAAAAAGATTTTCTGGATTTTGTCAGACAGGGAGAAAAAAATGATGTCTAATTGTTCAGTGTGTTTAAATATGTGATTTCAACTGTATTTATGCTGATATTTGTGCTTGTATGCGTTTTGGTTATGTCCCACTTTTTTTCTGCTTCTTGGAGGCTTAATAAAGATGAATAGAAAATGCATCCAGAGTTTGTTACAACCTCAAACATGTGCTCTCTTCCTCTGTGTAATCCTTTGTTTTGAGTGTTTGTGTGGGTGTGTCTCCCTCTGCAGGTGGGTTCAAAGGGGTTCAGCATTAACCTTCCCCACCAGTTCAGTATCCACAACTACAAGGTGCCTACCTTCTGTGACCACTGTGGCTCTCTGCTGTGGGGCCTCGTGAAGCAGGGCCTTCAGTGTAAATGTGAGTTTCAACTCAACTACACATTTGCCATCTGAAAAAAGACAACACTTTTCAGTAAAAGTCTAAATAAAAGCTTCAGAACAAAAGCCTAGATCAAATCATCAGCTTTAAAGGGAGTTGTTTCCTGTCTGTAATTTGCAGTAATTGAATTTTACTGAATTAAATTAAAATTAATGAATATTTTATACGAGAATTTTGTGTTTCATATAAGTTGAGTAGTTTTGTGGCAAAGTCAGGTTTTGGGTAATTTTTTGCTATTTTTAGGAATTATCCATGCTTGGGACGCACCTAAACCTCAGGTCTAGTCCCAGATCTTGTACTTCAGGCTTTGTCAGTGTGGGCTTTGTGAACAGTCAATCAGTTTCAGAGAACTCTCAGTACACATAGACGTGTCGTAATGACACATTTTACTGGACGATAAATTGTCCCAGACATTGGGATAAACCATAATATTATTATTTTGAGATAATCTTCAAGCAATATGATGGTAAAGGTATAATAACGCAAGAACACATTTAAATTTGGTTGAACTTTTAACACTAAAACTGGAAGACATTTTAAATATCCAAAATAAACAACAGATAAAAACAAATGAAATGAATCATGAAGTCTTTGTAAGGAACGCTGTCCTTCAAAAATGGACTAGTTGAGACTAAAGCACCAAACTGAAGTTTTTTTTGTCATCCAGCTTTTGGTAGAAGCAGAGAAAAGAGAAAAACAATAAATCATGGAAATGAAAATGATTGAACTCGTTCTAATTTATCATGCGATTAATCGATTTGTTGTTTATTGTGACAGGTCTAAATACAAACGTGCTAAATTATGTTTAGCAGTGGAGTACTTCAGCTGATAGACTTAATGTGGATTTTATTTAATTAATTGGAAGTTTATAGAAGCTGATATCAGCTGATAAAGGTTCCACATGCTGTGTAAATTTGTGATCTTGTGGAACCATAAATTTTAAAGGAGGCTTAAAGAAAAATTATACGTTTGTGTGGTTTTTGAACAAGATGGAGGGTACAGACAAAAACAAACCCTTGAGTTTCTAAAGGGAAACATTTTGAGGCAGCAGAGAAAAAGTTCAGTTTTTCTGCAGCTGTTTACTGTACGATTCATGTGCGATTGATTACTGACCATTCAAATAGAAATACCACGTGATACAGACAAACATGTAAAGAGATCCCAACAGATTGGTGATTATTTCAGTAATTAGTTATTCTATCGATTACTCTGACAATTAATCATTTAATCGGATAAAAGAAAAATAGTTACATTCTCTAGATTGTTCATTCCAACATGTGCAAAGCTCAACTCTTTCTGCTTGTTTTAACATTAAATGGGGTTCATCTGTTGAATAGTTTTTTTATCTATTAACATCGGACGAAGTGAGATGTAATTTTACCCAGTGCTGTTCTGCACAATATTGTGCTGGACAGATGGGTTTAATTTAGTATTCTGTTATGTGATGACTGGAGACAGGACCTCATCTAGCACCTCTAAAACGCGACAGGGAAATATTTATTTTTGGCAAGCATGCAATTAAAATAAGATGAGACACAACATTTGCCAAGAGTTTTTTCAGCTGAAAAACAATGTGTTTGGTTGGTGTCTTTTGGAGTGACGGCAGTCGCATATTGTAATGAGAGAAAAGTGTCTTTTTAACCATCTTTCGTCTAGTCATGTCACGTTCTGTTGATGTTGGTGGCAAGCAGAAAATGTGTACTAAAGCTTACTGCTGATTAGGCAAAAATAAACTAAATATTAACTGGTAAAATGAAACAGTTTATTACAGATGTACCTCTTAGCCATGCTAAGAACATCACTGAATCATATTTTTATGAGATCTATGTGTTTTTATGATTATTTTCTAAAAGTTCAATACTCTACATGAACATACAATGTTCTAGTGTCAATAGCGTCCTGATGGATACTTGTTTTACTTGCATCCGACCTCTGACCTGTTTCCATACTTCACAGTCCGATATCGGAGCTAGAAAGCCTTTTTTCCAACAGGTCAAACCTGACTTCTTGCTGTTTTTTTTCAGCGTGTAGGATGAACGTGCACCGGCGCTGTGAGACCAATGTAGCTAAAAACTGTGGGGTGGACGCCAGAAGAATGGGCAAGGTGCTGGCTGAAATGGGAGTCACACCTGAAAAAATCTCCAGCACAGCAGAGCGCAGGATGAAGGTGACCCATTGTGGCCTAAGCCGCTGCCAACATGACTAACTGACCTGCTATTAAAACTGAAGAACTCTCCAGCAATGTCCTGTCCTTTAAAAAACAATTTGAGTGGTTTCTTATATTTCTAGTTCTGCTTTTGCTTTTCTGTCAGAATTATGTTTCATCCAACATATCTTATCACCAGACAAATTTGACCTGGATAAATCCAAAATGTGGGAAAAAGTGATCAAATTCATCCTGGACCTGTGTGAAAAACATTTCTCTTCCATTTTCAAGTCACAAATTAAATGTGATCAACCATCTTTTTTTTTTTTGGCGGAGTTCAATTTCTTCACCTAAACCTGATTAAGTCCAGACCTGTAGAATCACAAAGAGGCAACATGAAGTTGAGTAAAATCTCAAAAAGCAACATGTCATGTCCTGATCTCAGGGAACCCAAGAAAAGATAAGAAACAATCCTACCAGTGTGGAAATAACCCAGAACAACATGGGAGGTACTGGAGCACAAGGTCAACGTTCTTGACTCAACAATAAGAAAGAGACTTCAGCAAAGTTAGCAGCTATGGAAGAGGTTTGAGACAAAAACAGAACACAAAGGCACTTCTCTCTGTTTCCAAAAAACATCTTAATGATTCCCAAAGAGCTTTGGGAAAATATTTTGTTGACTAATAAAACAGAAATTTAACTTTTTGGAAGATATATGAAAGAACATCACATAATCATGATCTGGGGCTATTTTGCTTCTGGAGGAACATCCAGCTGTGATAGATGGAGGCCATCTATTTATTTGCTGTCTGTCACAACATCTTGAAGTCCAGGCATAAGTTTGTGACCTGAAGCTCAAACGGATTTTGGTTATGCAGCAAAACGATGAACCAAGCAGCACCTGCACATCCATCTCCAAATGGCTTAAAAATGAAATAAAGCACAAGGTATTATTTTTATCCTCAAGGGGCAATTAGTTTTAGGATATAAGAGAGAGGGTAAATATATATAATTCAAAAATTTGAACCGTTTGGAGCATTTTGAGCGTCGATTGCATCTAATTTGTCCAGTGCTCCACATAGACTTTGACCCGCCTGACGCTCAAAACTCGTTTGGCGTGAACGCACCTTAACTCTACACGCAGTGCTCCGCGTGGGCTACTGCTCTGCATTGAGTCGGGAATATAACATAAAATCAGGCAATGAAAGGCAAATATATTATTGTGATAATTCTTCACAAAAAATATTACTGAATTTTGTAACTGAGCCAATATATATAGACTCATTCGATAAAACAGAATATGAAGGAGTAGATCCTTGTTTCTAATTCCCCCACCAAGTGAAAGACGTTAGAAGATGAATGCTTTGACATCTTTTTATCTCTTAGAATGTTTAATACCTGCTAAAAGGTTATTTCCAAAAAGTAGTGTTAATCTAAGCCTCCATCAGGACATATATCCTAATTTGTTAAATATGACTTTCACATTTAAGTTTGGGCCTTTTTCTAAGCACAAAAATGGCTTTCCATTACTGTGGGTGCATCAGCGCCGTCCCCACAACGTGTCCCCACCAACTTGCAGCACAAAGTTACACCCCTGCCAGAAGGAATGATTTTGTCGTCTCGCTGTGTTCCCAGTTGACCTCAGAGCAGGACGCTCCCCAGTCTCCGCCTGAGCTCTCTCAGACGGAGGACAACAGCTTCAGCCAGTCAGCTGTCCCCACCTCCTCCTCAGAGCCAGGTAACACACCGCACACGCACAAAATGTTGAGGAAAAACAAGCTCGGGCTTATTAAAACCTTTTTGGGATGAGCTGCTGTAACAGGACACAGTTTTTAACTCTCTAATAAACCAGTTAGAGGTTTTAATTTTATTCCAGCAACAATATTGTGGCTCATGTTGAGAGTTAAGTACAGAGAGGTGTTTATGAACATACAGGGACTAGACGTGAATTATCCCGCACCGCCCACAACCATTTGGTTGTCACAGTTAGTCATTATCACACTTTGCAAGCTGAGAAGTGGAAAGTTAACTTTCTCTTTGTGGAAGAAGTCTTGTTTCTTTATTTATTTGAATATGAGCCACAAAACTAAGGGGTTCCTCCAGTATAATAATAATAATAATAAACAACAACAACAATAATAATAATAATAATAGTGATAAATTTGTAGAAATAATTACATTACTGGTAATATTCATATTAATCATGATGATAGAATGGCAAACACACACACATGCACACACACACACGGTTAATAATATTAATTCATTAAAACACTATTTTATGTTTCTTTTCATTTTTTTGTTTGTTTTAGGTTTCATTTTCATTCATGTAATGTACCTCACCATGCATTTTGTACTTTGATGTAAAATAAATGCATATTAATAAATGAAAAATATATATTTCATATTGCTATTACTGGAGGAAAGTGTGGGTTTAGAGGGATGTACACAGTTTAAACCAGAGTCAGAAGTTTATACACACTGACTAATAACATTCACTGCTGAAGTTAAATCAGGACAAGATTCTCTTGTTTTAGGTCAGTCAGAATCATCAAAATTATTTCTATGTGCTACATACCACGACAATGAGAAATAATATGTAACAGATTTATTTGTTGATGTCTTCAAAATCAGAAGTTTACATACAAACGTCTGACTCCAACTGTGTGCATAACTTAAATAAAAAAGGAGACAGGAAGGCAGGGTGTTTTTATTTTAGCTTACGTCTGATCAGCTTTTCTGATGACGCCCACAGACATGGCAGAACTAACATCCCTGCAGGAATCGCTGTCGCTCGAAGAGCAGACAGCCCAACTCACATCTTCCTCCCCCACCAACTCCTCCCCGTCCTCTTCCCCGGCGGCCAGGGAGAAAGGACACACCCAGAGGAGGACTCTGGAGGACTTTAATTTTATCAAAGTCCTCGGCAAAGGCAGCTTTGGCAAGGTGCGGCAGCAAGAGGGGGCTTGAAGGGGATGTTTGTTTGTTTACAGCTCATTATGCTTCTGATAAAACAGGTTTTTTTTATTGATAGCACAGCAGCTGAGTGTTTCCTTCAGGTGTTCTTGCAGCTCTGCACTGCATTGTGAGATTTGACTGTGGTTGCTTGTGATATTTAATACGCCGGATTTTGGGTTTCAGCTCATTGTGTTTTCTTCTTAACATGCAGATATTGTATTTTGAGGTTATGTCACTGTTTTATTAAGTGTAAAACAATTACAGCAAAATCATTTTCATTTTACAATCCAAATACATAAAATCTTACCAAATATTTTTTGTGTAGTTTCTAGTGTTAATGTCTTAGTACACTGGAAATAAAACAAAACTAATTTACAAGTAACTTTTCAGCAAGACATAAGAGCTTGTTTTAAGTAAATTATTTCTTAATATTGATTTAAAAAGTACTATTTCCACTGCCAGATTATGTTATTTAAAATATGGGGAAAATGTCTTGCTATAAGTGAAATAATCTGCCAGCAGAAGGACATTTTTTTATCAATATTCAGGGATTATCTACTTGAAACAATCTTGTATATCTTGCTGAAAGTTACTTGTACATTAGTTTTTGTCTTATTTCAAATGCACTAAGGTATTTGCACTAAAATACTTAGATTTAAAATTTAAGCTTATATGTTTTTGCAGTGTAAGCATCTGAAGACAGATTACATTTACCAAAGCTGAAAAAGACTCCAGTAATGGTAAAACTAAGTACACCCCATGATTCAGTCGATTGTACCGTCTCTTTCTGCAGCAATAAATCTAAGTTGTTTTCCTTATGGCTTTATTAGTTTCCATTTTTGGTGGATCATCGTTGCAGCTTTGCTTTAGTCCAGGCGTTTGTTTCTGCTCAGCTGTCTTTAGTTTTCACCCTGTATTTCAGTCAGGTTGAGTTCTGGTTGTAGATGTGATCCTCTGTTGGAAAGATTTGAAGTAACAACTTTAACTCTTGAATAAAGTTATGTTGTTTTTTTTTATGCTGTAACCAGGTGATGTTGGGGGAGCTGAAGGGGACAGACGAGGTTTTTGCCGTCAAAGTTTTGAAGAAAGATGTGATCCTTCAGGACGACGACGTAGACTGCACCATGACAGAAAAGCGCATCCTGGCCCTCGCCCGCTGCCACCCCTACCTCACCCAGCTCTACTGCTGCTTCCAGACACGGGTAGGAGCGCAACGAAACCGTGGGCTAAAATATTTAGATTTAAAATTAAATCTAATCTTAAATCACCTGCTTGTCTTTGTCTCATCCTCTTACCTCTCTGTTGTGTGCAGGATCGTTTATTCTTTGTGATGGAGTATGTGAACGGAGGAGACCTGATGTTCCAGATTCAGAGATCCAGGAAGTTCGATGAGCCTCGCTCTCGTTTTTACGCCGCCGAAGTCACATCTGCTCTGATGTTTTTACATAGGAATGGAGTCATCTACCGGTAAATACCCCTAGCCTATATACCATTGATCAATTTAATTTAAACTTTTATAATTTTGAGTGAAACAGAGTTTAAAAACAGATATACCCATTAAATGGTTCTGATAAGAATGTTACACCAGGGCTTCCCAAACTTTTCCAAATTAGCTAGGATTGGCAAAAATCTGTCCAAAATCACCCAAAAAATGAGTTTCTGATTTTAACCTGTGTCTAAAATTGCCGATATGAGCTCAAATCTGCCCCAGCATTTCTATAAGGACCTATTGATACATATAATAAAGGTGTCGGTTCTCATATGTGTTGTTGTTGACTATTGTTCTCTGAGTAATATAACTTGATCAAGCCTTTTTTTACTATTCAACACTAAGGAAAGTATGTATAATTTGTTATGATGTTGTATCAGGCCAATACTCAAAGCTGTGATATCTGTATCGTATTGGAAGTGAAAAAGTTATATCTGGACACCCCCACACACATCATTCCCTTTAGCCTGGAAACCATTACAAAGCCACAGACAATGCAACAAAATATGTAAAGAAATATTGACTTTCAGAATGTTTCTTTCCCGTTTTTATTAACTTTTCAATGATTATTACACTTGTTTAGCGAACATAAATGCTGCATCTTTCCTTCTGATTTTAGTTAGCCATGAGTTCTTCCCTCCAATTTTTTGAGGCTCCTCGTACGCCACCTAGTGGCCGTCACTTTTAAAAATGCTAGTTTGCACAACGACTTCCCCGCCGGATTCCAACCTTTGGAGGAAGTAGATGGCACTGACCCTCCCCCTCTGTCTGCATCCTGCTCTCACAGGGACCTGAAGTTGGATAACATTCTCCTAGATGCAGAGGGACACTGCAAGCTTGCAGACTTCGGTATGTGCAAGGAGGGCATCATCAACGGTGTGACCACCACCACCTTCTGCGGCACACCCGACTACATTGCTCCTGAGGTGAGCTAAAACTAGCTTAGCTAGAGACTCAGACTTAAACGACAAATTATAGAAAATAAAAAAGCCAAGAAAGAAAAATAGTCCTCTATGGGATCCTACCGTGTTTTGAAAATGACTAATATTAATAGTATTATTAAGAGATAGGAACCCCTTGTGTGTCAGCGCGGTAGGACTGAATGATTTGCAAACTGACGTTAAAATATTCAAATGAGTGATTGGATGAACCAAATTATTAGGGAAGTTATTTTTTTAGTTTTGTTTTTATAAAACTCTTTTGATTGAAGAAAAAATCATCAGCAGTATTAGCATTCCCCTTTCAGATCTGATCAAAATAAGCTGTCATGGATGAAAATAATAAACAGCTAATTAAATAAAATGTAGATAATAAAGATTATAGGTTTATGTTCCGGCTGTGTGTCTGTCAAGCTGATCTGTGTGGTTCTGCTGGTTCTGCTGGTGTCAGATCCTGCAGGAACTCGAGTACGGAGCCTCTGTGGACTGGTGGGCTCTGGGGGTTCTGATGTACGAGATGATGGCCGGCCAGCCGCCGTTCGAGGCCGACAACGAAGACGAACTGTTTGAGTCGATTCTCCATGACGACGTCCTCTATCCCGTATGGCTCAGCAAGGAGGCCGTGTCCATCCTCAGATCGGTGCGTTACAGCGGACATCCATCCATCCATCCAGCATCCATCCAACCAAACATCCATCCATCCATCCAGCATCCATCCAACCAAACATCAAATAAACCAACCATCCATCCATCCAAACATCCAATAAACCAACCATCATCCAACCAAACATCCACTAAACCAACCATCCATCCAACCAAACATCCAACCAAGCATCAAATAAACCAACCATCCATCCATCCATCCATCCATCCATCCAACATCCATCCAACCAAACATCTAATAAACCAACCAACCATCCATCCAACCAACCATCCATCCCATCCCATCTCATCTGCCTCCAACATGTCCAGCTTATTTTCAACTTATCGTTCGTGTTTGTTTTCAGTTCATGACGAAGAACCCGGTCAAGCGTCTGGGCTGCGTGGTGACCCAGGGCTGTGAGGAGGCCATCAAGACCCACTCCTTCTTCAGGGAAATCGACTGGGTTCTGCTGGAGCAGAGAAAAGTGAAACCGCCATTCAAACCCCGGATTGTAAGAAACTCACACACTTAGAAACAAATTGATTTTATCTGTGAATGCACACAGCTGGTTTAGTGTGGGGTAACTTCCAGCTTTTTGAGCGAAGTTTAATTGCAATTTAAACCAAATAATTATTTGATAATATTGCCCTCATCTAGTTGAACTATTGCACATTCCTGTATTATTTAACTCACATTATTAAGTTAAAATAAGTACCCATTTAAAGTCCCCACTCCTGTTTATTTCTTTTTCCTTTTTTTTTATTTCTAACTTAAATAAAAAGTTTACACAACTCTGAGGTAACACAAAACTAATTAAAAGTTAGCACAATTTACTATTGCAAGTTTATGTTTCACAAACTCACACTTTTAAGTTTAAAATCTAAAACTTGCAAGATTTATTTGACTGAAAGAGTAGAAGTTAGAAGCCACGACTAAATGCGAGACTCAAATGTTTTGCATTGAAAAGGTGCCTCAGGGATTCCTGTTTGAATGCATCTTTAACTCCTTGCAACACCAAGATTGCAAGTCTCCAAGGCAACCAATTATTTTTAAGGTTTTCACACATCTACGCTAACATTGGTGCAGGAGGGTGTGTGTTCCTGCTGCTGTTTTTTAGAGAAAATCAGAGTGAGACGGGCTTTTATTCAGGTTTTCGTAAAGTGTAGTTAGTCTTTTTGGTCAGAAGGTGTCACTGTGGTGTAATCTGTTAAGCATCAGGTTATGATAAAGTTTCAGAATTTGCTTCTTTTCACTTGCAGAAAACCAAGCGTGATG
This sequence comes from Gambusia affinis, assembly GCF_019740435.1. NCBI lineage: Eukaryota > Metazoa > Chordata > Actinopteri > Cyprinodontiformes > Poeciliidae > Gambusia > Gambusia affinis. Next base: position 15,168,203 of record NC_057887.1, read on the forward strand.
TGAATAACTTCGACCAGGACTTCACCAAGGAGGACCCGGTGCTGACGCCGACCAACGAGGCCATCATCCAACAGATCAAACAGGACGAGTTCAAGGACTTCTCCTACTCCGCCCCCGAGGAGCTGCAGACCTAACACACACACACACACACGCACACACACACACACACACACCTATCAGACAACAATAATGCTTGGCGTGCTTACACTCAGCAGAACCAGAACACACTCTCTCACTCATTAGCACGGTCAATCTTTTCCTTTTAAAGCTCTTGGTTGTTGTTATTTTTCTGGAGCGTTATATTTACTTGCATTGTGTCGTTCTTGTTGCCTGGGTTTTATGATGAATATGACTATGACAATAAATATGAACACGCACACCGCTCTTACACAAATGTACTCTGTTTAGACACATGGATATACTCACACTGCTTCTCTAACCAGCACCAGCTCTCTCTCTCTCTCTCACACACACACACACACACACACACAAAGAGCGGAGCGGCGGTGCGAAGGCGTGTACATAGCCTGTGTCGAGTGGCTGTATCGTGTCGGTATCGTCTGCTATTAAAGGGGGCGTCGTTGCGCATGGACAAGCACCCTTCCTGTGTTATTACTGTCCTTATCGTGGACCAGTTAGGGCCAAACACCCTTTTGTGCAATACCATGACTATCTATATATTTTATTGTTTGTTTTTTTTTCTTTAAAAATGTTTTGTTCTGTTGGAGTTTGGGTGAAATTGCTTTGACTATCACACTCTCTGTCCTCCTGTCCTACGTACGGCGCCTTGCAGAATCATTCATACCCTTTTTTTTAACTTATTCACATTTATATTCAGGTGACAACCATAAATATTGATGTTGTTTATGTTGATTTTCTGTGATAAACCAACACAACATGAATCCATAAATGTAAATTGGAAGGAGAATGACAAATAGCACATTTGCACATTTAGAGGCTGACAATTTCCCTCGTTTTTCATTGCAGAATTGCTCAAGCTAATTCCTGTTACTGGGAGAATGTCTTCACGTATTGCTGTAGATTCTCATTTAATTTTAGGTCTAGACTTTAACTAGGCCATTCCAAGACATGAATAGGCTTCAATCTAAACCAGTGCAGCTTTGGCTGTGTCTTTAGAGTCGTCTTGCTGCTGGAATATAAAATATTGTACAACTCAAACTGGTTTTCTTCAAGTATTTTTTATCTCCATCCAATGCAGTGCCACAGCATTATGCTGCCACCACTATGTTTTATGATGGAGATGTTGTTTTCAGGGTGATGTGCAGGAGGAAAATATCAACAAAGGAACATTTTGGGCACAGAGATTGCTGTCTACGTGGGTTGTAATGATAGTAAAAACTGCAACAGAAATTCTTCTGCCTTCTCTTCAACAATGGCTTCCTTCTTGCATAAATGTGGTTCTACTTTTTGGAAATTTCTTGAAATACTGTACTTTGTTTAGACGTATTACAGTAAAGGGGAATGACTTTTCTGATTTTTATCTGTCAAATATTGTGAAAGTGATTTATAATTTGCTTCTACTTTGCATAAATGTAGGAACAAATTACATTTATGCTGCAACAGACCAGCTTTATGCTGGTCTGTTGCAGCATAAATGCATGAAATGCATGAAATCCATTGAAATGCGTTTGAAATTGTTGTGAAATTACAAAAAAGTATGGAAACCTAACAGGGGCATGGATGCTTTTTACAAGGCGCTGTATGTACAGTGAATGTTACAGGCTATTGAACTAATTATGTGGAGCAGAGTGTTACAGGCGGCCTGTGTAGCAGTAAAAAAAAACTCCGGTGTCCAACTGTTTCATCCGTCTGTTACGTTTCAGAGACCTGCCAGCCGGTGTGAATGTGTTGCCCCGTTTCTTTCTTTCTTTCCAAGTATTGTGAATGTACATTTTTGTGCACATGAATGTGTGAACTTTAATCTCCTCCACGTCGCGCGCGACTTTTTGTTTTCTGTATTTCTGTATCTATAGCAACCACCGATGTTTCGCCCATCTTCCCTCTCAGCAATTCCTCTTTTCCCTGCTTCTCTTTGTCTCTCTCAGCCAAAAACTGCTCTCACTTTTGCTTTATTATTATTATTTTTGTTTTTCAAAATGGCTTTTCTTTCTTATTGCTGTCTTTTTTAATTATTATTATTATTATTATTATTATTATTATTATTATTATTATTATTATTATTATTATTATTGTAAAGTGTATCTGGAGGATTAAAAACCTTTATGTGTAAAACTATAACTAAACCATTATAGGTCTGTTACAGCCGGTTGTTAGGAAACTTGGTGAACCAGCAGCTGAATTACCTCTCACTTCAAACACACAGTACTCACTGACTCTCCCCTTTGCTCGCCCTTTCTTCCTCCTCCTCTTCTTCCTCCTCCCTTTCACTGTCTCTCTCTCTTTCTCTGAACCACACATGCACACACAAAGAGGGACGGTTTGTCGCGTTTCTTGTACAGCGATCTGAAGACGGGCCGGTTTGCTTGTCTGTGCAGTAGAGTCAGTGTGTAGTGACGCTTTGTGCACCCAGGGGTACGGCTGTTCCTGGTCACTCTTATCTTTTTCTCTGTGCCAAAAATGTAGTGCAACAGTCGGGCTAGTCCCCCGTCTGGTCTGATTCCAATAAAACACTGAGCTGTCTACATCCATCCCAGACGACTCTGTCTGCTTTTTTTCCCCCTCTTTCTCTCCTTCTTTATTACTATTATTTCATGCTGTTGCGTTTTGGAGTCAAATCTGAGGGATGCTGAGAAAGTTTGAAGACTGAAAAGGGAGGGGATCAGATGATGCTTTTCCTGGCCAGCCGACCAATCACAGCTCTCGGTCTTTGGAGACCTGCTTGACTATTTGCATGCAGGAAGGGGAGAGGTGACACTCACTGGAGCCAGGCCAACTCATCTGTGCTGCAGGGAAACCTCTGTCTGCATCATCGCCATGCCGCCAGTCGGGGAACTCAGCAGGACGCAATGACGGCCGACAAGGAGAAGAGACGGTAAACCTTTCATTTTCTGATTGCTTTTTAAATCTGGAGGAAATTAGAACAAGAATAAGTTGGCTGAGATCTGAACCCAGCCTGAAATTGGATAAAAGAGAAGTCTCATTCGCTTCCTCACTTGTTGAGAAATTTGCTGCAATTGTTGTATAGTTTAGGTCACAAAGTGAGCATTTTTTTATTTTTAATCAGGCGGTGTCAGTGTTTTAGCATGTTTAATTATTTAACTTGCATAATGAGGCAAATTCGACAAGCTAAAAATATTCTGTACACCACTATTACATGACTTTAACTCAGTAAACTATAGTTCTTGTAAATTCAGAACTTTTGATTTGAATGTTTTTCTTATTTTTTTCATTTCATTTACTTCACAGTTGTATTTACTATTTACATGTTTTTCATTCCCTTTGCCATTTTTGTTTACATTTCTGTAATTAGTTATTGTTTTCATTATTTTTTACCTATTTATTTACCTCCACCAGTAGGTATATATATATATAAGTATGTGTGTTTGTGCATATATACACAGAATTATGATTTTCCTGTATTTTTTCTTTACTCCAGTAACCAAGCAACAATATTTTGTTGCCAAATTCACTATCCTTTGTCCAATGGCAATAATTTTTTATACTTTATAGTTTCTTACCTGGTTGCCCCTACTATATTATTATTACTAATATTATTTCTTATTGATGGTATGAAATGTGATTTCTTTTTGATGTAAGCGCTTGGATTCAGTTTTTTCCCCTGGTCTCTGCCACGTGCAGAGCGATCAGCCGTGAGGCGGCCCGGCGGCGGCGGCGCGTGGAGTCGGACGTGTTTGGCGATCTGTCCCGCCTCCTGCCGCTCCAGCCCTCCGTCAGAGCTCATCTGGACAAACCCTCCGTCATCCGCCTCACCCTCAGCTACATACGCATGCAGGCGCTGCTCAAAGGTGAAAACACCTGGGAAACAAATCAGCCGTTTATTGTGATTAAATAGTCAAACTGTGCAAAAATGAAAATGAGTTTTGGCCTCGGAGACCAAATTTTAAGGAATGTTTTTTGACTTATGAGTTCATGGAAAAAAATCTGACTGAATTCCCTTTCAGTTCAAATGAACAAAGGCAAATAAAAAATACATGATTCATCATTTATTACCGCCTGTAATCTTTGCTAGAAGAATAAAAACTGACAAAGGAAATGCTTTAGGTGTCAGACGGAGGAAGTACATACTCACATACATGTGAAATTTACAAAAAGACACCACATCCTTTCCTCTGCCGTTTTCATCCGTCACAGCAGCACAACGTTCTAAAAACTCATCTCTGTTCCTGGGTTCGAAACAGAAACTGCCGGGTCGCACGCGGAGCTCGGACACAGCGTGAGATGCCGCCACGGAGGAGAGGCGTGGGACGGGTGTCGGTTTGAGTTGGGGAAAGAGACGGAGGGATTGAATCCGTTGGATGAAACCAGCATGTACCTGAAGATCCTGGAGGGATTTCTCATGGTGCTCTCCACCGTGGGAGACATGATCTTCTTATCGGACAACGTCAGCAAGTACATGGGCCTGAGCCAGGTGAGTCCGCAGGTGAGAGGTTTTACTGGTACTTTCTGCTTAAAGGATTTTTTTTAACTCTTTGTTTCCTAACAGACTGAGCTGATGGGGCACAACATCTTTGAGTATACTCACCCGTGTGATCACGAGGAAATCAGACATAACCTCCGTCTGACTGCAGGTTGGTGTGTTTTAAAGCATATAAATGAAAATCCAATTTCTTTTTCGGTGATCTTGTTCCACTGCAGTTTCTTCTTACACTCAACTTTCCATCAGCATGCTTGGACATTGCGCTCTGTGAACAGCCGCAGGTCGCACTGGTAGAGTCTGATTTTATGCAGAGCAACTGTTCGATTGTCTCTTCCAATGATTGTTTAGGCCGTAATGCATTTTTTATTTCATATTCTAACTTTTTCAAGATGTTGAATTCTGGATTTTCGTTTCTGTAAGCCATAATAATCAAAATTACCAGAAATAAATGCTTGAAATACATCCCTTCGTGTGTGAAGACGCTACCTAATTTTCACTTTTTAAATTGAGCCCTACCTTTAAATACACTTTCAATAGACTTGAGTATTATTGAGGAGTCAGTTAATTTCAGGAACTTTATAAACTAGTAACCTGCATCACACTCTGCAAAAACTCTAAATCTTACCAAGTATTGTTGGTCTAGTTTCAAGTCCAAGTATCTTAAGACAAAACTAACTTACAGGTAACTTTTCAGCAAGATGTTGGAGCTTGTTTTGAGTGAATAATTCCTTAATATCGATTTAAAAAAATACTTGTGCCACTCAGATTATTTCACTCGTGACAAGATATTGGTGAAATAATCAGCCAGTTGAACTAGTACTTTTTATCAATATTATGAAACTATTGACCTAAAACAAGCTCCTATGTTTTGTTGAAAAGTTACTTGTAAGTTAAAATATTGGCTTTTGAAACTAGACAAAAACAAATCTTGGTAGGATTTTGTGTTTTTTCAATGTAGAAATTAATTTTACACAGATGGTTGTTTGAAAGTCTTTATTTCTGTTAGCAATGAGGATTTTCCTCTTACTGTTAATGAAAACGTAATATTTAATATTAGAATATTACACCAGACCAATAAAATAAACCATTTTAATGCAGAAATGTAGCCTCAAAGAAAAGTAGGTTGAATACTCGCTTAAAAGTTTTCAAAAGCAACACTCTAATGTATCTGTTTCTCTGGAGAACTTGGGTGCAGCCAGAAGAGGGATTTCGTGGTGAGGATAAAAAGCGCTCTGACGCACCGAGGAAGAGTCGGGAACCTCAAGTCGACCACCTGGAAGGTCGGTGGTGCAGGTTAGGACTTCAGACCCGGGAAGTCGGGTTCTGACGCTGCTGTTGATTCTGCTCTCCGTGACTCCAGGTGCTCCACTGTCAGGGCAGAGTGAAGCTGTGCGTGGCCTCGTCTTCGGTGTCCTGCGTGCTGCTGACCTGCCGACCTCTGCCGCTCTCACACACACTCCTCAGCACGCACACCTTCACCAGCCAGCACAGCATGGACATGAGGTTCACATACTGCGACCAGAGGTGCATAAACTCACCGCCGTTAGCCACAGTTTGTAGGATTTCAGTTTTCAACAATCCTCCTGCAGGTTTGAGTAACTTTAGAGAACCCTACTATTCAAATTTAGGACTTAAATGGAAAAAAATAACATTGAATGCAGATTTTTTATCTTTTTACTTATGTATGTATGAGTGCTTTGGTTTTGAAGCGTCATTATTTTTACATTATTCAAATCACTTTCCGCTGTTGATTAAATAAAAAAAGATGCACACATATGAAGAGCAAGTTTAGTTTTCACAAAAACGTGACTAATTTTATAAGACATGTTATGGCACAAATTCTCCCAAATATTGAATTATTTTGTGTTTCAGATTAAAATAAATCAAGTATACGAGGATTAGGCCTGTCACAATAATCAATAAATCAACTAATTGCATGATAAATTAAAGCAAACTCAATAATTTTCACTTGCATAATTGTACTTTTCTTTTTCTACCAAATGATAAAAGTCTTCAGTCTTGTGATTTGATCTCAACCTGCCCTTATTTTGAAGGACAGTTCTGTTTATAGAGACTCTATGATTCATTTTATTTGTTGTTTCTGTTTTGTTTATTTATTTTGGATACTTAAAATATCTTCCAGTCCCAGTAGTAAATGTTCACCAGAATTTTAAGTTTGTTGATCTTTGAGAATATGTTCTTGTATTATGATCACTTGAAAATGGTCTCAAAACAACATTATCGTTTATGGCAGTAACTTCTGGGACAATTGATTTGTTATCGTGACAGGCCCAGCAAGGATTGGCTTTGATTGAGTTTCAAAGTGGGTTTTGTTTTGTTTTGTGGTTCTGAGTCCGACCCACCTGTCGGTGGGTACCTCTGTCTTCACAGTGGTTAAGATGGTAAATTACGGTGAACTTGAGGTTTAACAGGAAGAGGCCAAACTGCCTCGTGTGTCAAATTTTGGTGGTTAGTTTTATCTCTTGAATTCTGTCTCGCTCTATTTCTGTATTTCTACTTTTATTTGTCCAAATTTGTAGCTGTATTTACTTCCACATTTACTCATTCAGTTCCGTATTGCTATATTTTATTATCTTTAGTTTTCTATGACCGTCTTTGAATAAGACGGGAGGTCTGAACCTCACCAGAACCGGTCAGGCTGTCTGAAAACAGCTACTTAGATAACTGTTTATAACTGTATTATCACTTCCTTTTTAACGAACTAAGACATCCTATTATACTCACTCAAGTTAATTACCATTGCAGCTCAAAAAAATCAATAAAAATATTGCTGTGATCAACTGAAAATCACGTCACTTAACCTCATGCTAAGCTATGCAGATGTTCAGTCTGCACTGATGAAGTGCCTCAGCTTACCTGGACTGGCTTCAGCTCCAGGGTGACGCCCTCAGGAAATAATTATGGCCTCATTTTGTCATTAGCTCAGTTCAAAAAGTGAAAATGACACAGTAGCTTCTCCACACAGACTTGTATGAAGTTTACGTTTACGTTCAGTTTTATGATTATGCCTAATTCAGTTAATAAAATGAATCACTGCATCAGGGGAGCCTCTGATGGAGGTGATCAACCACAGTCCAGTTTTTCCTTCCACTCAACTTTCCAATAGTATTCTAGAGTACAGCACTCAATGGCTTATGCAAGTGGCTTTTTTACCTTCAACAATGGTTCTTTGATTGAAAATAAAGAAAATATTGTAGATATTTGATTGAAAATAACAGTAATTAATATTTTTAAATATGAAAATAAATGCTGATTTAAGCAGTTTTCCCCATTTTCCATGGAATAAATGCAATAAATTTTCACGACAATATGAAACTGAAAGTGCAAATTTTATTGAAATACATTTTTGTCTATCATTTATGACAAAAATGTACTGTCATAAAACAATATTTTCATTTTTTTCAGAAAATATTAACATCTTATTGGAAAAGTATCTATCATCTTTTTATAAGTTTTTTTTACTTAAATCTTAAAAATTACATGTTTTATTCTAAATGAGTTTTATTTTGCAAGACTGAGGGCAAAAATGTAAAAAATTTGGATTGTAACAGTGGCAGATCGTTGGTGTCGTGTCAGTGACTGTTGGACATTTTTTAGGTTACCAAACGTTTGGTTTTCATCTGAAGTCTGAGTTTCACTTTTTGAACTAAATTACTGAAATAATAAATTTTTACGACAATACTACAGTTATTTTTAACACTGTCACGTTATTCTTCAGCTCATAAAAATATGCAAATATGTAAAATTAGAGTCCAGATCAACAGATGTGTTATCAGGGGAAATCAGCAATGAATCACCAAAATAGCTGATTTTTGTTTTCCAAACCTCCAACTTTGTCCAAGAATTAAGAGGAATTTCCCTCCAGCGTGAAACACCAGGTGCAAGAGGGGAAGCAGTCCGAGACGTGACACACGCTGCAACCACACAGAAAACTCCAGTCACTCCAGTTCCTTCCAGTTAATTCAATAGAATGCTACGCAGGAAACTTTTAATGTTCTCTAAATTAATTGTTTTTGTTCTTGAAACCACAACCCAGTCTTTGTTTCACATGATAAAAGTTTTCTAGCAACAAGCAGAAAATGAGACGATGAGGAGAAAAGTGACAAAGATACAACAGCTGCAAAGAGAGCATGTGCAAAACTCAATCAATAACAGTATAAACAAGCAGCATGTTTTCATGTGAAGTACTCTGCAAAACATTCTTTAATATCTTATTTATTTATCTACAAAGGTAGGGGCTCATTGTAAAATAGAAGGAAAATAGTTTCATTTTTTTAACCGATTGTGCTGTACATTTATATTCAAACATTTTAATTTGATAAGCTTGAATAAAATCCAGTACAACCAGTAGCTATCAGACAACATCTAGTTGGTAAATAAAGCAAATATGATGCTGATTTTAGTTTTTCATCTGGTCTGTGAAGGCGTCATATGCACACAAAAACACAACAAATGAGTCAAATTAAACGTTTTAATGCAGAGTTACTCTAAAATAAATAATACCACAACTCCAAAATGTCTGTCCACCAGCCGTTAGGTCTCTGGTGGCTCTGAGGGAGCTGCAGAGACCCACAGCTCATGTGGGAGACAGAAATCCACATATTTTATACAATAATATAAATTCATAAAATCATTTTTTTTCTTACTGATGCACTTTTTCATGTTGGTCTATCACATAAAATCCCATTAAAACACAGCAAAGTTTGTGTTTTAATATGTGAATCTGAAATTCTTAAATCTGAACACTGTGATTATTGATAAATGCAAATAAATGAATAAATGCACAAAACAAAACAGCTAAAGAAAGTGTAGCAGCTTGGAAGTAGTCAGACGAAATATTTCCTTCTGTTTTTGATAAAAATCTGCTATCGAGATTTTGAAAACTATACTGTAATCTATGACCTCTCAGTTATCTTGTGTTAGATTTGCGCGTCATTAAACTTGTGTACTTAAGCAGAACTGATATTTCCTCCGTCAGTGCTGGATGTGATGAAATTGTTTAAAAAGGAAGTAAAATTATTACATGTAACACGTATCCGTGTCAATTTGTCAGGGGCTTTCTGGATAAAATTAATGAGGTTGCTGAAGGTGTTAAGGGGTAAATTTGCAGAAGGTGCTATAAAAAAGCCTTTAAAAGTTCAATCTGCTCAAACAGTACTACAAAAATAATTTATTTAGTTAGAAAAACTGTGTTTTTTCTAAACTTTAAAGTTTATTAAATTAAATGAATCATTTAACTTAAATGATTAAATGATTATTTAATCATTAAAGATTAAATAATTTTTAATGGTTATTTGAATAACTTTTATTCAACATTAATAAAGATTATTTTTATATGAACAGTCTTATGTTATATAAATAATCTGAGAGATTTCAAGAACATTTCACATTAATATGTCTAATCTGGACATAAAAATTTAGAAAAAGCAACTATGTTTCCTTTTACCGCTAATTTTTCCCATTTCTGCTGCTCCGGTTTTGACATTTTATTCCAAATCTTTAATTAAAAATGTTTTTAAAAAAATGCTGCGTTCGTCTGAAAGTTTCTGTTTTCTGAATTAAATGAACCTGGTATGTTTGTGCAGAGTGACTTCTCTTCTCGGCTACCGGCCAGAGGAGCTGCTGGGCCGATCCATCTACGATCTCTGTCACACGCTGGACACAAGCTGCCTGAACAAAAACCACCTGAACCGTGAGCCCTGACACACACACACACACACACACACACACACACACACACACACACAGACAGAGCTACACCTGTGTGACGGTCTCACCTGATCCTGCAGTGTGTCTGAAGAGTCAGTCGGTCAGCGGTCGGTACAGGATGCTGGTGAGGAGCGGAGGTTACGTCTGGGTGGAGAGTCACAGCGCCGTCATCCCGGGCGTCCAGCCGTCCAGATCCAGACCCAGACCCAACCCCAGCCAGCCGCTCTGCATCCTCAGTGTCACCTACATCCTCAGGTGTGTGTGTGAAAAACTAAAGCTGATAAAACTTGAGTAGTGTATAGATTAATTCTTCTTGTTTTTCCTTTTCTGTTCATTTTTGTGGCTTACAGATACTGACAACATTACTTTTAAGTCTAAGAATTTCCAAGACTAATAAAAATGTTTTTTTCATTTTCAAATGTTAAGACTGATACAACATCTTAGTGGAAAGTTGAGTGGAAGGAAAAGATGTGGTGGAAAAATATCTACAGGCAAAAGAGAAAGTAGTAAATTCACCCTGTACTCTCCATTTGCATGAAGTTAGCCACCTACATTTTTCAAATGAACTGAAATTGTTATCAAATGTTTGTGCTACGTTTGTGAAGAAATTTTTTTATATATAAAGAATTAATAAATGTTTCCAGAGGTCAACCAGCCCACCACTTTTACAAAACTAAACAAATTTTGTATAAATCAACTGCACTGCAAAGCTTAGAAGCTTTTAGGAGTCATTATGTCCTAAAAGCTTATCAAAAATCTGCTGGTGCTGTGCTGCTTTTGGTCTTGATAAAGTGCAGAGGACAACGACCAGCAGATGACATGGATCCTTAAATCTTTACTGAAAGTTTAAACTTCACACTGGACATCAATTTCCAAGTGAAAATCAAAGGTTATTTTTGTCTGAAAACAGAACTTTGCTAGCGTCTAGCTGCTGGTTGTGTATTTTCTCCTTCCACTCAACTTTCCATTTACTTGCTTTTATAATCTGTAAGTATACAGATTATAATATACCTATAATATACGTTATAATTCATTCTGCTTCCCTGGTAATGACTTTTTGTGGCTTACAGTCAAAGTCTGAAGTCAGCAGTATTCTTCTTGATTTTGTAGATCAAAGCAAAACTTTTCTATACTAAAAATGCGTTTTTTAGTCTTTTCTGAGAAAAAGAAAGTTTTATTTATCAACTACATTAGCTTAAAGTGTTTTATTAATGATATTCTAAAGGTGCTGAGAAGCATTTCTGTTGAATTGTGCCTTTACTGATATCTACTCTGTGTCACAGCGGAGTGGAGGAGCCGTCTCTGCAGCTCTCTTTGGATCAAACTTTCCAGAGATACTTGAGATGAAATCAGAGTTTGAAGAAAAAAATCTGCCGGGACCAAAACTCTACTAGCTTTTTTTTGTTATGTATTATTTTCCCTAATTTTCTGTTTAATAAATTGGAACTTTTATCTTTCCAAAACGACTTGTGCTTTGTTCTGCTTCTTATGATATCTCGATGCAAAGCTGTGATGCGCCTCCAGAAATTTGCTGTAATGTTGAGTTCAGTGGTGGTTCAGGCACATAACCCTCCAACTTCTCCGTTTGGTTCTGTAGTTTCATAATCGCTGCTGCAGACTGTGGTTGTCAGGCAGTTGACGGGGCGGAGTCACATGAAACGTGTTGACAAAAACAGGCCGTTTGACCTTTCCTTGACCTCTCTGGGTCTGACCGTGCTTCCTATGGGGTCGGCTGCTGGGCCACCTGACACGTGGGGTGCGTGCAGGGCGCGCACACACAGATACGCACTCTGCTGATCAGGAGATGTGAGTAGATGCAAGTCGAAGCCGCAGCTTCCTGAATAGAGGCAGTCGACAGGAAAGTTCTCGTGGGAACTGCGTAAACTTTTTACCTCTCGACCTCTGAATGCACGCCGAGTTTCAGTGTAACCGGCTGCAGTGCAAAAAAAGAAAAAAAAAGAGTAGAAAATAGCTTCAGAATGAAATGCATGAAGATTGTTGTCAATGAAATAAAACTGTCATCTCAACTGATTTAAATTTGTTCATGTGACTTCATCATAAGCGCGAAGTAGCTCTTCGGTAAACAGATCAGCAGGTGCAACGATATTTTTAGATGAAGGTAAAACATAACCGAACCAAAACAAAAAAAACAAAACAAAGTCTCTTATCAGTCTGAATACAGAATGTGACTATGTTGAAGAGCAGAAACAAATGAGGAATCTTTAAAATTCCTAATTTATTTTGGTTGTAAGGGTTTAATTATGTATCATCTGGAATCTGAAGCTGTTCTTTGGATTAAAGTTGCACCGTTTGGTCCAAACCGTTTACCTCAGCGGTTTGCAACCTTTGTAACGTAAAGAGCTGTTTTGCTCTCAGGCAAAAGAGAAAAACTAAGATGTCACATGACTTTTTTGAAAAAAAAAAAAAAAACATCCAATAAAATTTAGAAAAATATCGCCTATAGACATTTTTTTGTAATTTGTAGAAAACCACCATTTTAAAATAAAGATAAACACAATTTAGCTAATTGTGGGGAAGAAAATGATGTAAATAAAAAAGAATAGATTTCAAACGACAAGAAAAAGAGATATAAAAACATATTACTGCTAAGTTTAGTGTTATTTTTGTATAAATTCAATGCAGCTATGCTAAAAAAAAACTGTTAAAAACCTAATGGTTTCATTATATCTATGTTTAAAACATTCGCTGGTCCTTTTGAATTTTCAGCAAAAGTTATTAAGAGCCACTGTGGAGGGTCCGAAGAGCCACAAACCCGACCTATCGGATAAAATACCTTTAAAATAAATTAATTTTTTCATATAATGTGAATACGTTTGACTAAAACAAAATAAAAAGCATAGTTTCAATTACCAATTACAATTCATGTTAATGTGTAAGTTTTGTTTTTTCTCCGTAATAATTATGGGAAGGGAAAAAAATGGAGGTTAGGAATCCCCCCCTAGAGGGCGCCAGAGATCTCAGTTTGAAACCGGGTCTTTAATGTCAAAGGGACTGTGAGCAAAAAATAACGCATTAAATCAAATATCTTGGTGAATTCTTCGAGAGTGATCAACAAATTACAGCAAATTATAATATGGAATTGATTTCACTGATTAATCATCGGACTTGTTCGTGTTTAGATGACTTTTGTACGGCTTTATACGTACTTTTGGTCTGTACTGTATATGTATATTTTGGTTCAGTTTGGAAGCATCAGTGCGCAGTTTACCTCTCCAGATTGAGTCACGGTGCGGCATCAGAACTGTCATGTTCTAGCTCCATCTAGTGGTCAGATGGAGTTACTGAAAGCTGCGTTTTTCAAGATTCACAAATTCAAAAAAATTCAGAATAAACAATGTGTTCATCTGATGAGCTTCATCTGGCTCCTCTTGGACAGCAAAGGTACTATTTATTTAAAGATTTGTCAAAAAAAATTCTGTGAATTTGATGATTTGATTGGATTCTTTGTAATATAAATCTATGTGAATAAAATTACTGGAGTAAAGAAACCTGTCGCTGATATTTTAGTTTACTAAGCTGCACACGTAGTAATTTTTTTGCTATATTTTGCCATCTTTTTTTAAATTAATATTTTTTGTAGGTATGAGTGATTTATCATCTGCACAATTATTGACAGAATACTACACAGAAGTGTGACGGTAATCTTCTCGCCCTTTGGCTTTAGCTGCTCAGCAGGTAATTCTGCAACGTAAAGCCATAAAATTAAACATGCGGCCTTCTTTTTTAAAAATCTGAAGTAAAAGTTGTGGTGAGTAGAAATGGCATTTCAGAATAAGTTTTAAACAATAAAAGTCTGATCCTTTAATTCTTTAGAGGAAGGGTGTCCAAAGTGTGGCCTGGGGGCCATTTGTGGCTCTTGAATTACGTTTTGTGGCCCCAACTTCGGCTCAAAAATGATACAGATTTACTTGTTGAATTTTTATTCTGGGTGTAATCATTGTTGACATAATTTACTTGCAATGGAAAATGTTAAGTATGACGCAAATCATTTGTCTTTTCTCAACCATTATTTTTTGTATAATAAGTAGCACCACTTTTATCCAGAGACTTTTTCTGAAAGCCAACTTTATGGCCCCCAAATCAGTTTTTCTTTAATTTGTTAAACTAAGCTGATCTGAATTCCTTTCTTAGAAAATTCCTTTGAAAATTCTACCTTCCATTTTGTGTAACAAAATGTGCAAAATCTGGGGATGTCATAATTTATCTTACAAAAAAAAAAAAAAAAAATCTGTGATTTCAGTGTTTTAATTATTTCCCTGTGATTACTTTGGACGAAATGATTTTGATACTAACCGTTTGGACTCGCCTTCTTTATAGACTTTGGACTCATTTGCAAATTGTGCAGAATCATCAAGTTTGACTTGTTTTTTTTTTTTTAGAAAAAACTTCCAGGACCTTAATCTGATCCAGATTTTATTGTGCAGTTATTTCTGTGCATTTAAATAATCTCAAAACTCTTGTTGGGTTTTCACTGAAATAACCAAAATTCAATTGATTCTTGCAGATTTTGTACATGAAAAGGCCTGATGAGGACAAGGACGGGGTGCACTACAGATGAGGAAGCAGCGGTTACTCTGACAGCTTTAGGATGTAAAACTGAAAGAATAAAATGCCAACATGAGCAGATTGTGAGACAAAAAAACATTATTAAGCAAGCAGGAAGACGCTTTCTGTTCCACTTTAAACATGGATGTAATTCTGCTGAGCTGGCATTTATTTTATCATTCACACCTATTCATCACCTGTTTTTATGCTCACCCCCCTCCCTCGCCGTCACGCCGCTCCGGCTGGGTGGGAGTTGTCCGGCTGTCGGCCAATCAGAGGACGGTGCTCACCCTTTAAAGTGAACCCTGATAAATCAAAGTGTGTCAGTGAGAGAAAAACAGAGAGGAAACGAGCGATAAGATTAAAACCAGAGCACACAAGGAGGAGGCTCTCGTTCTGATGGAAGTGATTTTTCTAGGAGTTTGCTTTTGTTTGCTTTACATTTCAGAAGCCTCTTTTGAAATGTGGCTGCATATTTGCGGAAATCCTTTAGCCACTTTAGTTCATTTTCAGCAGTCAGAGTCTTCATCAGTCCAAACTTTCTGCTAGTTATATTGAGTTTTGATGAACAGAAATAATTTCAGCTTGTTTGACAGCCTCACTTCTGCCACTCTGCCTCAGGGCAGCTGTGGCTACAATGTAGCTCACAATCATCAGTGTGTGAAAGTAGTGTAGATTGCTTTGGAGTCCTCTGACTTGATAAATCACTATATAAATGCAGACTATTTACATAGAGCCAATACACAAACACATGTCATCTCACTTAGCAAAGGGAAGTCATTTTAATCTATGGGTGGGCGATATGGACTTAAAATTTCATCACAATATTTTGTGAGACTATTGTGATATCAATAAAAGTGATTATATCAACTATTTATTAATCGTTGTTTAGGTAAATAGCCACAAACACAAATATTGCTCTTGAGAAACATTCCCATTTGTAATATGCTGCATAAAAAAATATGATTTGTATCACTAAGCTGCACGCAGTAACAACACTTGATCTCATTTTTCAATGTATTGATATTCTCATTGAACAAACAGTGGAGAAAACAGTAAATATTTAGACAGATTTGGGGTTAAAGACTTTAAGGATCCTCCTGATGTCACAGCGAAACAGAACGCCTAACTAGATGTAGCTTCTTCGAAGGGTGAGAATTTAAAAACTGTACACTTCTGAGAGCCAGTGTATGCATATATTTGGGGCTGTATGAATAATTATGACCCTTTGTGAAGGCTTGTGAATTCAAACTTGATTAAAACCACACAGGTTGTCATAAATTCCAGATATTTCTGAATTCATTTAAACATCTCATGTCTTCCTGACGTTTTTCTACATCAGTACATGCAGAATGCGCTCACTCCTCGTTCCCTTTGCATGCTGTTTGTCGGACCTCACCTTATCTTTACTGCTCTTTACTTATCTGCTTGAAAGAACAGAGAGAACAAACACATGAATGTCTGAAATCTATGTACTTTCTCTCTTGGTTTTCATAAGAAAGGTAAATTGTGTGGTTGTTTCGTCTCCGTCTAAAGTCAGGATATCAGCTTCTGGAGCCGATAACGTTTATGATCACTTGGACAGGAGATAAGCTCCAGCATTATTGCATTAATTTAATGAAAGACTCGTTTGTACATGAAGGACTAGACATAAAAGATGAACTTCAAACAGATCTGAAGCCTGCATGTAAAAGTCCCAGCTGAGCCATGAAGCCTCTTGCGTTTCATACAGTGTTGTGTAATTGGGCACTAGTTCTGCTGTTCAGCCACATGGGCTGATATTTGCACTTGCATCCCAGGAAATGAATCTAATCTTATCATGTGGGCAGAGTCCACAGGTGCAGGTCTGGGGTCAGGGCCTCATGCAGACACACTCAGCACTCAGCACCATGTTGACCAGTTGACGACTTATCCACGGGGGGTTGTGCTTCAGCCTGAATGAATAACCCCGTTATTCATTCTGTTATAAATGAATAACAGAATGAATACTGTTGCTCAGTCGGTGTCTTTGTAAAACCTGTTTTTATTTCTGGATGATTACAGGCAGGCCGAAACAGATAACACTGATCTAGCAGAATCTCCAGTTATATCTTCAGAGCCAATTAAGAAGCTTACTGGCTGATCTAAACTACTGGAAAGATCAACTTTGCTTTAACTCTGTAAAAATGGCATGTATCATCAATCGCTTCTCTTTTAATCACACAAGGAACACAATTTCTTGCTTTTGTTGCAGTAAGTAAACACAGTTTCTTCTGTGAGAAATTTATAAAGGGCTTTACATAAAACAAGAAAATGATCAGTGACGTGCGGTCAGGGGAGGCAGGTGAGGCAGTGCCTCACCAGCCATCATGGAAAGAAAGAAAATATATAATAATAAAGTAATTTAAATTGTTATATTCATCCGGTGGTTTGTACTAAAAAATATTTATTTTTCATGTAGCTTCACCAATTTCGATTTTTATTTGTTCAAAATCGCTGAATTTTCTTATTTTCCCATTCAAATGCTTGGAAGCGATGCCGGTGAGGCAGCAGCGAGCTCTGCCTCACCTTGGATTGCGCAACCCCTGGCTCTGCGCTGGCTGCTAAGCAGAGAGAGCATGTTGCTGTACGGCGTCAATAAAATGGTTTAAACTAATTTAATATGTGAAATTATTTCCAATAATTTAGCTTATGTATATAATGTACAGTGCTTTTTGTCACCAACTGTGTTTGTGTAACGTGTTTAATGTAATGGCGATTATAAACGGCAGAGAACAGGTTCGAGGTGAGGCAGGCAGTTCTCTTGCCTCATGGCAGGGGGCGCTCAAGATCCCAGACGTTCGTCTTGTTCACTCCTCAACTGCCGAGTAAGTGACAGCGAGCTAGGCTAAACGATTCGGGAAGCAAGTCAAGTGCAGCGATAGATTATAATAGAGATAGTGATTTTTTTCCTCTCGCTTATCCCGACTTTCGACATGGATGACTACATTATAACACTAAAAAAGTTTTCTCAAGTGAACTTTCAATCGAAGCAGGAGATGATATGTGTGTTTTGTGAGCTACAGTTTGTAATGTGTAAGGATGCAGAAGTGAAACATAACCTGTAAACTGCTGTCAATCTATGCATCTATTTGCAAATCTGATTCTGATGACGTCAGTGCCTCACCAGCTATGAACCTCACCGCACGTCACTGAAAATGATGGACCACCCTCTTCACCAGATTGTCTTAGAAAAACAGCGTCTTTAGTCAGAGGCTTCTTCAAATATGCTGTAATACAGACTGCTGCAGGAGATCTTTCCTGCCCAGATCCATCACCATCAGCTCATGGACTAGTTGTCCCTCAAGCAGGTTTTGGACAGAAATCAACACTAATGTGTGTTAGGAAAAATATCTATATGCCAGTAACCTTTTCCAATAAACATTTATGGTTTCAAGTTCAACATTTCATGAACTTTAGGACTCTCACCGTTACTGTAATTGAAGTGTTTGACCTGAACTAACAGTGTGTCCTCCGTGTAGTCAGAAAGAACAGAATGTCTCTTGCCTTTACAACAATCAGACATCAGTTTAGCTCCTTCAATAATCATTATGCTAAGGAGAAAGTTAATGACTGATGAGTGAGATCTGGACCTCCACAGATTCTTTCTCTCTGTGTCATTCACCCAACAGACCAAGGAAGTGCTGATGACAGCAGGCCTCACAAAGACCCTTTGATCAAACCACAAAGTACAAAACTGTTACCTTGTTGTTGCTCTAAGTAAGCTAATGAATGACCTGGCTAGGGTACAAATAATAGCAGAAGGCTTTTGCCCTCAAATCAAGTATCTTTATCCAAATCCACATATTCAATTGGAGCATGAGTAATATTCAATAATATGATAAAATGTGATTTATGAGTGCTAAAAATCCAAGCCTTCATGTCTCCTAAGAAAGACTTACTCCATCTATTGATGTCCGTCTAATCAACAATCAGGTAAGATGGAGGCAACTTCAATATGGAGTGCCTTTTTGTAAAGTTACAGACAAAAGCAGTAATTTTGGCTATTTAGCCTATCATAAAAGCAAAAAATGGAGGTGTATTTCTAATGTCTTGTTATTTATTAATTTATGGATGTCAACATTTCAAACTAAGTATTTATTAGCAATTATATTTAATTTATCTTGCTGACTATGTTTAGTTATTAAGATATAAAAATTTTAGATAAATATTTAGTTGGCAGCTGCACATTGGCTCAGTAGGTAGCACTGTTGCCTTGCAGCAAGAAGGTCATGGGTTTGATGGATGGATTTAGTTGGCAAGCTAAATATTAAACTTCATTAATAATTAAATATGAATTATTTTATTACTGGGTAAGAGGATTTTGAGCGTGTCTTTGAAAAATATTTTGTTTTGGAAAACGTCTAACATGAATGCTTGATTATTATTGGTCCAAATTAGACGCATCTTACGCATGGGGGCGGGGCATCAGTCAATATTTTCACATTATGGCCGACAACAGAAAATATGACAGTGGAGTTGGTGGCGGTAATGCTCACCTAACGTTTCTTGCCAACCGCCAATAAATTTCAAGAAGAATAAGTATGACAGTGGAGTCCTGTAAAGAAAAGAAAGGGAAAGAAAAGGACGAGCACGGCAAAGATGGTGATAAAGAAAATGCCCAAGCTTACGGCCTCTTAGCGGAGATGAAACAACGGCACTACGATCCCGCCTAATCCTGGAACTGTCGCTGATCTGGCAGTGGAAGCGCGATCTTCGGGAGCTGATCTCCTGGGCTGAACAAGGACCGGGGATCTGGCAAAATATGGATGTTAACTTTCAAGCATCGGAACGGGTGTGAAACTCTTCTCCAACTCGCACTTCAAACGTAGGCTCACTAAACGTGAGTACATCCAAAGTCAGTGACTGCTAGTCATCAGTCACGATTTCAAACGGGTATCAGTGACCGGAAGCACGCATTAAGGGGAATGAAAACAGCGAACATCACGGAAAGCGATGCAGTGCAGACTTTATTAAATACATTACAATATAAATAGCTATAGACACATGATAATTACGAATGTTCTGCAATTTCAGTGAACTCCGATCCGGAACTGTAGAGAATTCTGGAAAATGTAGGCAGAGGAAACTGCCATCTCGCTAGCTTTGGTTACCTAGCAACAGCCTGTTGAGTAACTAGCGCAGCAGCAGCAACGAGTTACTCAACAGAATAACTGCTCCTGCGATTAACCTGTTGAGTAACGGTGAACTTTAGTGAGGGCTAACCGTTAACTGTGGCTTCATAGCTGCTTAAAAATAACAAACAACGGTGTAGAATGAAAACTGTGGATAAAGTAGAAACCAGTTAGGTAGTATTTTAGATATAAAAAAAAAAAAAACCAACTAATTAGTAATTATATTTTAACTAGCATGAAACTCTTACATTTTTGGGCCCTGCTCATAGCAATGCATAGCGAAGCAAGTCAGTCACTACTGAAAGTATTTATGCTTACATCAGCATATTTGCTCATTTTAGCTAATACACTTACTGTACTTTATCATACTGAATGTTGCACGTCCAGCTTACTTAACATTCTTGTGATTCTCCACATGCTATTGATTACATTGCAGCTTTCTTTAGCATTGATGCTAATTTTTATCATCAGAATGTTGGGTCCAAAGCGACGGGCACACTTTGGCAGGCCCCAGTTAAATTTCTTCCGAAATTTTCTAGTATTCTTTATTTTTCCTCCGTAACCGTTAATGGGCCTCGAACCGCTGCGAGCCCACCCACAAAAGTGGTATCAAAACGTGCGGCTCGAACCCGACATTGGAGCTATTATTTTTGGTGGGATTTGGAGTTACCATGGCGACGTAAAAACCAAAAAACGACCCCAAAACATTCTTGTGATTCTCCACATGCTAATGATTACATTGCAGCTTTCTTTAGCATTGATGCTAATTTTTATCATCAGAACGCTGGGTCGAAACCGACGGGCACACTTTGGCAGGCCCCAGTTGAATTTCTTCAGGAATTTTCTAGTTTCAGTCATATTGTCCAGACTTAGCTGACATCTTTTACATTTGCCCCTGTACCAAGGAGTTGGTACTAAATCAATTTGTTATGGTGCCCTGACACAAAAGTCATAACATTTGGGTCCCTTGCACAAATTGTTCTATTTTTACAGTTTTACTTTAAAAATCACCTAAACGTTTAGCTTCAGCTGCAGTGAAACAGAATCACAGAATATACCAGCCTCTACAGGATGAGGAGAGGCTGTTTAAAATATTAAACCTGGAGTGTCAAACTTAAAGAACTGGTTGTGGCAGAATATATTAACAAACTGTTAAAAGGGCAGTATTTTGTATTTTCACATAGTGCCTTTTTATAGCACAATCTATAACTGTTACTTTCTACAACTGATTAAGTTGTGTTTGACTTAATCAGACACAATTAAGTGATAGAACTGTTTTGTTGTAGAAAAACTAGTCAGTCATGGCTGATTAATGGGTGCACCCACTGATGATTTGTTTACAGCAGACAGCCACTCCCCTCTCTTGCAGGTACTGTATCCCCTCTAAATCTTTTAGTGGTACACAGTACTCGACCATACCTGCTTACTTTCGCCCCTGGTCTTGTATAAACAAAAACTGTTATGATTTGATTGATAAAATAATATCTAAGTACACATAACTGTTATCTTAAAGTTAATTTTAAGACCTTAAGTTTGACACCTGTGTAATAAATAATGAAATTTTGTTTTGTTTCTGATTTTTTTCTTGTTTTCTTTACTCATTTTAAAAAAGCTTTCCCCCTGGTAAATTTGGTGTAGGTGATTGTGGCATTTATGATTCTTTTAAAGCGGGAGCGCGCGCTGTCAGTGGACGCGTGCGTGGGCTCCGCGTGCGCCTGTCTCGCGGTACCCTCTCCCCTGGCTCGCGCTGCCTTTTAAAGCAAACTCTCACAGTATGCTATTTCCCACTCGGCCAGACGAAGGGACACGGTGCGGAGCTGCTGTGCCTTTCATTCAACCCCTCCTCTTCCTGCCGTCACCCCCGTCGTCCTCATTTAGTTTAATTCTTTAGCAGTTCGTTTACACAGTTAGCTTGTTTCAGTCATGTATCGCTATTTCGGAGAGTTGTTGAGCCGCTCTGCGGGAAGTGCCCTGGCCTCGGGATGCGTTGACTCAGCTCTCCCGGTGTCGTCCTCGCTGATGCGGGTCCGCCGCTATGCCGACGCGGCCGAGCAGCCCGACGACCCGAATTTCTTCAAGATGGTCGAAGGGTTCTTTGACCGCGGTGCCACTATCGTTGAGGACAAGTTGGTGGAGGACCTGAAGACCAGGGAGAGCTCCGAGCAGAAAAGACACCGTGTTCGCGGCATTCTGCGCATCATCAAGCCGTGCAATCACGTTTTGAGCGTGTCGTTTCCGATCAAGAGGGATAACGGAGAGTGGGAGGTGGTGGAGGGGTACCGCGCCCAGCACAGCCAGCACAGGACACCATGCAAAGGAGGTAAGAACCGAGTCAGAACCCGCTCTTCTGGCGCTGTTGACGGCTAGCTTTAGCAGGCTATGTAGCATTAGTTAGCAGTGACGTTAGCTTTTTCAACAAACTTCATCACAATCCAGCAGGTGTTTATAGTGCTTCACAAATTCACATATTTTATTTATTTTAAGTGAACACAACAGTGGTTTTTAGAAGAATTAATGTTTTCTCTCTCGTGACATAGTTTAGACTGACTTTCTGTTTATATGTAGCTGCAACAAGCTGTGAATGAGTTTGAACTTTAACTTTTATTATAAACACGTTTAAACATGTATATAACAAGTTGTAGGATCTGTTTGAAAGAGCATTAAACACATTTCAGGTGATACCAAGATCCTCTAAGTAGATTAAACATTGTTGCCACATTTATAAATTTGACATTCTTGGGTAATTTATACTCTTCACTTAAAATTAAAAGCTGTGTCCCGCAACAGAATTATTAAAAACTAGCATAATGTTGTCTACATTTATTTACATGTTGCCATGATTATTGGAGCATGAGGTGAGTAGAGTAGCCAAAAATCTATGACTATCTATCAGGCATGGGCACTCCTGGTCCCACCCCTGGTGTCCTGCAACTCTTAGATGTCTCCCTGGTCCAACACACCTGAATCCAATTGCTGAATCACCTCCCAAGTGCAGTCAGGTTCTCAAGAGTCCTGCTAATGACCTCGTTATTTGACTCGGGTGTGTGGAAGTAGAGAGGCATCTAAAAGTTGCAGGACACCAGCCCTCGAGGACCAGGAGTCCCCACTCCTGATTTGAAGGTCACTTGACCTTCAAATGGCACAACAGGGTGAACAGAATGACAATGACATTAGAACAACCATGTTTACAAACATGTATAAGAAATCTCACTGTAAGATGTGTATCTGGTGGATATTTGACTAAAACAAGGAACTTTATGTGGGTAGAGTATCCAGGAAGTGCATTAAAGTCTAAAACTACTAACGTACAGTGGGTGGAAGAAATATTAATAATGTTATTAATAATTACCTTTTTTGAGCCAAAAAGTTGACTTTGCTGGAATTGAACAGTGAGAATCTCAACCGTTCTTTGAGATTAAATTAAAAAATATATATTTTTGGGGGGATTAATTGTTGCTTTCATTTATACTTTTACTACATTTTTAGATTCATATTCCAGTTTTTCAGGTTGAAAAAGCATGTGCTCTCATGTCAGATCAGGTCATACGTTAATTTCTACTCTGGGACAAATCAGACATTCCTAATGTCCTTCCTCAGATCAAAATTTTACTTTTAGGCTATGTCTGCAACACAAAGTAAATAAAACAGATTACACAGTGAAATCTGGGTGTGTTGTAACTCAAACAATGGGGATTTTTAAAACTTCCACCCACATCAGCAAATAAGAAGCTGGTTGTGAATAAATCGTTGTCATAAATCCAGCAACTGGAACAAAAACGTGAGCTGCAGAAACACAGGTGGTAACATATTTATTCATAATGTCTTCAAAATAACACAAATTGAGGCTCTTTTTTCATGAATGCAAATATACTGTCCTCCTGATAAAATGTCTTCCAAATACTAACTTCACCATGCAGCAGAATTACACTACCAAAGCCCTCTTTTACATTGCAACTTTATTTGAAGCTGATTTTAAGTAAGCACATTAAGATGACAAAATCTTCTCCTGAATCCTTTCAGTCGGATGCATGTTAAGGCTGTGAGCAGTTATGAGTTACATGTATCGAAGTATAATGAGATTTTAAAAACTTGTTTTCAAAATTGCTAAAAAATTTTCCATCATAATGGCTTCAAATCCTTTTAACAAAATGCCAGTGTCTCTAGAGTTTTGTCCTGCTGCATGGAGCATAAACTAATGCTGCTCTGACGGCTTAAAGCGAGCTCACATATTTGCATTTCTGACAAGAAAGACAAAATTGGCTGTCTGAAAAATGTTCCAGTTGTAAAAACACAGCGAGTCATGCTGTGGAAACTAAAGCACCACCCTTTTTGAGTTAACGCTGTTTGAAAATACAGTTGCCAAGCTGCAAGCAGCCCTTGTGTTTAGCTGCAGGCTTGATGCAGGAACAGATAGCCTACTTAATAAACTAGCCAATATCAGCTTGTTGTATCACTACACTTTAATATAATACACTGAAAGCACTGGAAAGCTGTGTAAACTAAATGTAGCTGTTTCTATATTCTTGCTTCAGCATCCTGGATTATTGTACCAGTATGTTTTGTTGCTAACACCAGTTTACAGCATTGCATATTTTTATGCTGGCCCACGATTTCACTCATCAGGCATATCATTGTGACTGATGAGTCATGCGTTAACTTGTTAACACATGACTCACTGTGAAGTACTGCTAGTGATCAAAGTGGCTCTCTTTGTGTATGTTTTGCCTCATGGATACTTCGTGGTTTGAATTTTGAGTTTCAAAGCAGCAGTAATATGAGCTGGGCTAATTGAAAAAAGAAACGTGACGTATGGTGAGGAGGGCACGTGTTTATACAGGCACTCCTATTTGTCAGCAGAGTTGCTGGAGGGGAGGCAGGGAAAAGAGACGCCTTTGTGTTTGTCGGCCTTTCAGAGTAGAAATTTAATTGCTGGGGAGAGAATCTAAAGTGTTGTAATTTCCTAGATTTACTCCAAAAAGCATTAGTATCAAAACTTTTTTAAATTGCCAGTTAACCATTAATGTTTTTCTCTACTAAATGACTGAGCAGTAATGGGTGATCCTTTTGAATAGCTACCACTTTGATTGTCTGTCTGTGTCTTAAAGTAGTCTATAAAAATCAGTGGCGTTAGGATAAATGTGTCTGTGTCATGAAAACCTACAGTGAGCTGGTTGTGATCCTGGTTTACATTAAAAGACCCCTGTTTTAAAGCCAAAAATGTGGTTTTCTGAATCCCATGTATGCCAGTAAGTGAACAGCTAATGGTTGCAGAGGCAGGTCGAACCAATTCCCTGAAGTTTTAACTTTCCTTTTTCACCGACTTGCTACAGACATGTAGAGAATTTGGCTACTGATTCTCTACAGGAACTCAAAAATGCCTAATCTTGATCAGTGAAAATACAATACTGAGTGTCACCTGGCTACACTGACACTATTTAGCATTGGGAGACCCGAAGTTAGACATGGTCAGCATCAGTGAGATGTTTAAAAATGAAGCTTGAGGAAATATAAAAATGTGATAATCTCATATTGACACATTTCTGTGATCTATTCAGGCTGTTTCTCATAGAATGAGTCTTTACAGGAAAGATAACAATAACCATATTTATTGAGGAAATTTGATTAAAAACGTGGTTTACCATTTTTGATAACCAAAAAGTGTTCAAAAATAAAGTTGAAGGAACTATGGAGATGTAAGAATAAATCTTAAATTGTTTTTTCTACAACAAGTTGACATTTCTGGGGTTCATTCAGACTGTGAGAGAGCAAGACTCTTAGTGAACAACAGAAAATCTGGACAGTGGAAAAAAATTTCCTTTGTATTTTTTTTTTAACCATCAAAGCCTACTTTCTGTTGTAATACTTAATTGCTAGTACAAAATGCCAAAGCTAGCTTTGTAGTAAATTTGTATTTGTTTTAAATCTCAAAGATTTACAAAATGACCTAAAACTTGAAAAGTTTGGTGTCAGATAATTACTTTTTTTTTTTAAAGTACATTGGTTTCTGCCATCACTAAACCACTTCTACTGAAAATAAATCCTGTACTTTATGTAGGACTGCATCGTCTAAACAAATTTTTATTTTTTTTTTTACTCCCCTGAAGTAGCCGACAGGTTATTGTTTCTGGTTTGCTCAACTATCAAATTGGGATGCAATAGCATGACTTTTAGGCCAGATCTGTTGATAATAAGAACATAGGCAGCAGTTGTTATCTTTCATATGGTTTAATGATTGATGCATTGTGCAGACCCTTGGCTAAGTTCAGAGCAAACTACAAAGTGCAGAGGTTGTTTGTGCACTTCAGTGCAGGTGTATGCATGCAGTCAGCCGCCCCTTTAAGATCCAAGGTGACTGACGGATGTCAAACTGGCCAAAGCTGCTTTTTACCAGACCTGTAGGGATTTGGATGGTGCATGTTCAGTTTTACATGGGCTGTAAAATAATCATGAATCAATAAGTCCGTGTGATGTTTAATATTTGTTGCTCATGAGGAGTGGGTTTATTAAAAACAGAAAGTAGATCTAGATGTGCATCAAAGATCAGGATTGGTTCAGCAGGTCGGCCCTGCAAAATCTGAATAAAATTTTTCTGACCAGTAAATGCTACAAAGCTTGTTTATTCCCAAAAAGTTGGGTATATATGTTCTTGTTAAATATTTTTTTCTCCTGTTCACTATTTAGAAGACAAATTCAAAAAGAGCCAGAAAATCCTAATAAGTTCCTCTCGACTTCAAATTTAACCAAAGTTGGTTTTGAAGAAGTGTTACCCCTTTAAAATAAGTTATTATATTATCATTTTAGCTTTACCTGGGTACATTATGCCTTGATAAATAAAATATCCTTTCATTCTTATTGTGCCACAACTATGAGGAACATCTAAAGTTGTAGACAATATAAAAAGAAAGACCTTCAACCTTTCAACAGGGATTTAATAAAAACAACCCGAAGAACAAAATCAATGTGAAATGACACCAAAAATATCCTATGAAACCTAAACTTTAATGTATCCAAGATTAGATTATTTTTTTCATAATCATTGTTGGGGGAAATATAAAATTGATAATGTAATAATAATTTAATAAATACATTTGGTAAAAGTGATTCTGCAAGAATGTGATGAAAGTGAAGCAGTAGTGATAAAAAAAAAACACATGAAGTAACACTACAAACAGAAATTGTTTAATTAAAAAATACTGCATTAATCCCAGAGGAAAACTAAATGTTGTAACTCAGAGAAGCGAATTGGTTTTATGTGTGTTTGAAGTTTTTATTTTCACTTCTTGTTCTCTGGGAGTTTTGGTTTCTGTGTCTAATCTCCATCTGGAGAACCAAATACTGGAAGATAATCTGACTTGGTTAGATTTTGACCTCTTTGATGAGGTTGCAATATTTCAATTGCTTTCGTTTATGAAGGATCTCCTGTTGCAAACTGTGTTGCATCATATCTGAAGAAGCCTCTGACTGAAGACAGTCTGTAGTTGTATGACACTCATGAAGAGTGTCATGCTTGTCTGTAATTTTCCTTTTATTTTTACGAAGAATTCTTTGTACAATAATCTGTAGATAAAATGTTGGAGTCAACACATAAATATGCTGTGAGAATCTTAACTACAAATTAATTTAATCAAAGTACTGAAGCATTAAATATTTTAACAGACAGATTTTGTTCTTTATTTTAGAAGAATGCATTTTCAGATCTGTTTTGGTTTCTGTTACTATGGTGGGCTGCATGTTGGGTGGATAAACGGATGGTTGGATGTGTGGGAGCCATGTTTTTTTTTTGTTTGTTTTCTTTCTTCTTTTGCTGTTTAATTTGATCAGTGAGCTCTAAATTGTCCTCTGGCTTGAATCTGATCTGCTGATCTTTGGATAAATGGAAAAGAAGAAAAAAGGAGAGCTGCAGCTGCTGCGCTCTGAAAGATGGTGCTTTGTTTTTGATCCTTTTCATTCTTATGCTTATGATTTTAAACTGTTTTCCAGTAATGACACACAAGGAAAGAGAGGCTCCTACAACAGCAACACATAAATATGTAATTACTTGAAGCCTTTTCTGGTTTTGACCACACATAATTAACTCTTTTAATCCTGATAAAACGACGCGCCGTCTCCTGTTCATGCAGGACGTCCTTGGATTTCGCTCTGGTTGTGCTATTTCTGTAGCTGCTGTTAAATTACACTCACACAGGCAATGTGCCAGTAAGGTGGAGTAGTTCGAAACATCCACCCTGCTTTTTATGATCTCATTACAGGGCACTTGTTGCCATAGTAACAGTAGTAAACGCCAGACAACAGGAAGCGACGACTGTAGCTTGAGGGATGGGCTCGGAACGGAGGGCAGTGATTGGTTCCCTCAATCTCCACCCGTGCAGCAAAGTATACCCAAGTGTCGACTGATTTCTGACCCCCATCTGGTGTTGTGTAATCATTAGCGGCGTAGAGTCCTGTATTCTGCCTCCATAACTTCCTGTCAAATCTGTTTGCCCTTTTTTTTTAAATGAAAGTTTCAGAGAAAAGAAACATTTTCTTGTTTTAGAGCTTCAAAACAGTTGCTTTAAGCACAAGAACTGATATTGGTCTTTTCTACCGGTGGTTTGTGTCATCAGGTTTTCTTTTTATGGTGGCTCTTTCTGTAACTTTCTCCTTGTTGTTGTTTCCTCCAGGTATCCGTTACAGCACCGATGTGTCTGTGGACGAGGTGAAAGCCTTGGCCTCTCTGATGACCTACAAGTGCGCTGTCGTTGGTGAGAGTTCAAGTTTAACCTCTGCCGATCATCACCTAAAGCTCCATACATTGCATATGTTTCATCACTGCATTTTTATATCATTGGTTGTATTAATTATGCTGCTCTGTACATAGTTGCTCTGCTCTGTTTCTTGCTCTTTACACACTTTCTTTGGTTTTCCAGATGTGCCATTTGGAGGTGCTAAAGCTGGAGTAAAGATCAACACCAGGAACTATTCTGTAAGGCAGCTAAAACTTCATTTTCTTATGTGTAGAGAAATAAGTGTTTAAATGGCAAGTTTTACAACTTTTTGTATGCAACTCTGTTAAGGTTGTGACTCATAAAGGATGAAGTAATTTCAATGTAGTTGAGAAATTTGTCAAAGAAAAAATGGAAAAAGGAGTTAAGGGCATAACATTTTCAAATATGTGGCACAAACTTGCCAAAGAGTTTTGATGTTGCATTGGAAATATGAAACTCAAAGTGTAACACAATGCCAATCCAAGACAAAAGTGAAAATCTTCATCAGGTGAAGACTCAAATATTTGTCTTAAAGCAGTGTCTTGGTGACCTAAAGCACCGATAGCACTGCAGTTTGTTTGCTGGAAACGATGTAAATGCAACATTTTGTGCAGGATAATGAGCTGGAGAAGATAACCAGGAGGTTCACCATTGAACTGGCCAAAAAGGGTTTTATTGGTAAGTTTCTGAAATCTTTTGCTTTGGCATAAGGCTTACTGGGTTCAAATCTTTATGTGAAGGATGTGAATAATATTTCAATTTTCTTCTCTCTCTCTGCTTATTCAGGATAAAGTCTTAAGTTTCAAAATTTTTGTTTAACTTAATGGAAACCTCAATTAGATTTTCAGAATATTTACAGAAGCTCATTCTTAAAGATTTTAAGTAAAGAAGCGTGAACTTGCTGAAAAGTGCTGCCTAGTAAATTCACCTCTTTTTGCATGAGTTACTGCATCAGTGTGTTGTGGCTTTGAGGAGATGCGTCGCTGTCTCTGCTGCGTCATTGAGTCTGGCGTCTCATCTTTCCTTTGACTCCATAGATTCTCTGTTGGGGTTTATATCAGGTCCATTTGCTGGTCCATCAAGCACATTAACCCAGTCATAAAAGTGTGCTGACAAAAGGATGTTAAATCCTGCTGAGAAATAAAACCATCATCTCCACCTGAAAGGAGGATCTTTGTGCTCTGAGCTGCAGTTCAGCTCAGATGTTTTGCATCTTTCATCCATTTAACGTTCCAATAATCAGTCCCTCCAGGAAGTTGTGATTGCAACTATTATTGCAAATTCACTCATCATTTGCCAATTTTCCATGGACTTAGGCCTGTCATGATAACATATTTTGCTGGATGCTAAATTGTTCCTCTAATTATTGCAATAATCGATAATTTGCTTACAGACCATTTACAAATAATGATACAAGTTCTCTCTCTGATAAACTTAAATTTTTTAAAAGAACACTTTAACTGGATCATATTTTAAATATCCATAATAAAACACAACTAAACACGGTAGCATTTGCCTGGTTACATGCTGCACAGTTAACCAATCCAGTACATCATATTAAACTACTTATCAAGATCATTACCTATTTTACGTCCCTTGGTAGTTAATTAATTGCAGAAATAAACCCAATCCTCATTCATTTCGGTGCAGACATTGTGCTCATTGTTGCTTTTTACATATTTAAAGTAAATCTTTGTCACGATAGAAAGAGCAAAGAGTCAGGGAGGAGACATTAAACCAGAGGTCAACAGCAGGAGGATGATGCAGGGGCTTCTCGGGTAAGGAGGGATTATAACTTGCTGAGAAAAAAAGAAGGAAAGGAAAAGTTATGTGGAGCAATTTAAACTTTTTTGTAAGACCGAAAATAAAGCTGGAAAAAAAAAAAAAGTCACGACTTGGACTGCAACGTTTTGAAAAAGGTGCTTAAAAATCAGTAATTTTAGGCCACAACAATCATAAAAAGACATCGCAACACCCTGGAGAGACTGAATAATATTCAACTTTTTAAATAAAATGATTCAAGTTTTCATTAATGATCACATTTAATGAGGTGGACCTCATTTATGGCAAATAAATTTACTTGGTCAAAGTGGAGAAAATCACAAACCTGTGAGACGGAGATTCAAACAAACATGAAAAACAAATCAAAAGGAAAGACTTGATAAGAAGAAAAGCATGCATACATTTTTCTACTTCTTAAATGTCCTGAGCTTCAACTATACAAACAAATCTGGTGCGCTGGTTCAGCCTGGTGATTGCTTCTACGCAGCTTCACTGATTACAGGCAAATATTTGCTGTGTTCAGTTCAAACACATTAGAGCATTTTGTTGGTTATTTGTCTGCATCCAGTTTGAAATGTGAGCATTTTCACTGTGCAGTTTAAAGCATACAGGCCATCTTTTCTTTTCTCCACTCCGCCGTCACTCTGTGAGCCGGAGTCTTCCTGCACCATTTACTGAAACTCCACTTCTCCCTCCCTCCTTTCCTTCCTTCCTGTCCGTTCGCCAGGACCTGGCATCGATGTCCCAGCGCCAGACATGAGCACCGGAGAGAGGGAAATGTCCTGGATCGCCGACACTTACGCCAACACCATCGCACACACCGTGAGTTCTCAAACATGCACAACCGACCCTGTCTGACTTGGACGGAGAGTGTGGTGGAAACCTTTTAAAAATAGGCTAAATTAAAAACAAGAAATGAGTCACATGTAAACCACGAGCGCTAATTTCCTGCCCCTCCCTTCCCAGCTCACCAAAGACGCATTCCTCCTCTTTTGATTTCTTCCTTAGAGCAGCTTCTGAAACCGAATCCAGAGCCTTTTTCTGTTTCCCGTTTATCACCGTCTCACTAGAAATGATCAAAGAAAATCTGATTTCACTTTTTTGTTTTCCTTTTCTTTTTTAAATACTTAAAAGGCAGCAGATAGTTTTTGAACTCTCCTAGGATTTATCTTGTTTATGTATGATGGGAATTTTGACATTTTAGAAGTTGCAAGCAGCAGTGTTTCAGGTCAGAGGTCAAATACTTGAAGCCACCCAAACTTTAGTTTGTAGCTTTTCAATAAGTACTTGATCTTCCACTATACATGCTTTATTTTATTTTTTTTATGTTGTATTCGTGATTCAACATTACAGGAAAGTTCATCTTTATAATTTTAAGAGTTTGAGTTTCAAACCTCATAACACTGTTCCTGAATTATGAAGTATTTTTCTAATAAGTTCCAAAATGAAACCAGAGTGATTGGAGGCAGCTGGCTGAAAGGAGGTTACTACACTTTTCCCTCTCTAACATTTCTATTTGCAAAACTTACACCTTTATAGCATGGAGAGTTTATAGAAATCACTCACTCTTTTTATTAATATGTCAAAAATAATTGTGAATAGTAATAAGCAAGCAAAATCTTCTAAACTTTGAATTATGATGTTTAACTTTCCTCTCCTTTAAGCCAAAGCACTCCGGTCCCCTTTGGTCCAGTTTCCCCCTGACTGAGTTTGTAAAGGTGACAGATTCCTGGACAGGGTAGCTGAGAGCAGAGGATTGTGGGTAGCTTGTTGTGTTTGTTGAGCTTTCTGCTTTCTGCACAGATGGCAGTGAATTAAATTGAACAGCAATCTCAGTATGCAAAGCAGGCAGCACCCAAGTCGGAGCCAATCCCCAAACTGCAGAAAAAAATCCTAAAAACTGCACAGTTTCCTCCAGTCAATCTAACTTCTGTAACATTTGGTCCACATCTGTGCCATTTGTATGTAAAAAGGAAATGTAATCGGATCCTCCTGGCATGTGTTCTTAGGACATCAACGCCCACGCGTGTGTGACGGGAAAACCCATCAGTCAGGGAGGAATCCACGGCCGCATCTCTGCCACCGGGCGTGGAGTTTTCCACGGGATCGAGAACTTCATCAACGAGGCGTCCTACATGAGCATGGTGGGCCTCACGCCGGGCTTCCAGGACAAAACCTTCGTCATCCAGGTACGCTGAGGCTCACCGTTCAGGGCTTTTATTATTGTACGTTAGTACAGTGTAGGACTTATAGTTTTATTGCGATGTTTTGTGGTGCTGGTGAGATATCTATAAACATTATGATTTAACACAAAAGCATATTTGTAGGTAACTGTACAGAATGAAGGAATTTAATTTTGGCATCTAGGAAGTTGAAATAAAATTCATAAGCCTGCCACAGGGTTTGTTGAAATCTATGAACATGCTTGAATTTCTTTTCGGTGTTTTCAAGGTTTTGAACGTGCTCGATATTCAAACTGCACAGTTTCGTAATAAAGTGAAATGTAATGTTTAAAAGCTTAAATTTGGAAAACATTATTAACTGTTGAAACCAGATATTTCCATACACCTAATAAAAAGATGCCATTTTTTTTTCTCCTTTATTTAAAATTAAGTCAGACTAAACTTTTCTTGTTTTGGTCTGGTTAGACTGAAACAAGTCTAACTTGTTTTGGTCTGGTTAGACTGAAACAAGTCTAACTTGTTTTGGTCTGGTTAGACTGAAACAAGTCTAACTTGTTTTGGTCTGGTTAGACTGAAACAAGTCTAACTTGTTTTGGTCTGGTTAGACTGAAACAAGTCTAACTTGTTTTGGTCTGGTTAGACTGAAACAAGTCTAACTTGTTTTGGTCTGGTTAGACTGAAACAAGTCTAACTTGTTTTGGTCTGGTTAGACTGAAACAAGTCTAACTTGTTTTGGTCTGGTTAGACTGAAACAAGTCTAACTTGTTTTGGTCTGGTTAGACTGAAACAAGTCTAACTTGTTTTGGTCTGGTTAGACTGAAACAAGTCTAACTTGTTTTGGTCTGGTTAGACTGAAACAAGTCTAACTTGTTTTGGTCTGGTTAGACTGAAACAAGTCTAACTTGTTTTGGTCTGGTTAGACTGAAACAAGTCTAACTTGTTTTGGTCTGGTTAGACTGAAACAAGTCTAACTTGTTTTGGTCTGGTTAGACTGAAACAAGTCTAACTTGTTTTGGTCTGGTTAGACTGAAACAAGTCTAACTTGTTTTGGTCTAGACTGAAACAAGTCTAACTTGTTTTGGTCTGGTTAGACTGAAACAAGTCTAACTTGTTTTGGTCTGGTTAGACTGAAACAAGTCTAACTTGTTTTGGTTAGACTGAAACAAGTCTAACTTGTTTTGGTCTGGTTAGACTGAAACAAGTCTAACTTGTTTTGGTCTGGTTAGACTGAAACAAGTCTAACTTGTTTTGGTCTGGTTAGACTGAAACAAGTCTAACTTGTTTTGGTCTGGTTAGACTGAAACAAGTCTAACTTGTTTTGGTCTGGTTAGACTGAAACAAGTCTAACTTGTTTTGGTCTGGTTAGACTGAAACAAGTCTAACTTGTTTTGGTCTGGTTAGACTGAAACAAGTCTAGCAGAAAAGGTTTTGAAAGCTTGCCTTCAAACATCCGTTTGTGTGTGATTAATCTATATCATATGTTTCACTTAGTGATAAAGTTCATGAAATAAATGGACTTTTCAGTAATACACTGCCTTTTTGAATTGGCCTGTTTTTTGTGTTAAGGTGGTCTAGTCAAAGTAAAGTCCTAAATCTAAATGAGATGCTGCAGCAGGGCCGATGTCCTCCATCCAGTCTGAGCTGGAGTTTAGTTAATTACCGACTGGGGAAAAGTTTCAGTCTCCAGATGGAAACAGCTGGTAGATACTTGTAGCTGACAGTTTCTACAAAGTTTTGTCAGCTGAGCACAAATGCATCACACCATCCAGGATCTCATTAGTGAAAAGATTTAAAAATGAACACACATTTTTCTTCCGTCTCTGCAACCTCTTGCTGCTTCGTGTTATTTGAAATTTCCTTAAATTACGTTGAACTTCCTGGTTAAACAAATGCCTCTGCAGGGCAGTGAAGGCAGTGGATCGCTGAAAACCACAGTCAGAAGTTTCCCTTCTCTGTTCATGGAAAGCGATGACTCAGTAAGAGAGGAATGAGTAAACAGAAGGAAGAGCCTCCCTCTACAGCTTTCTGCAGCTCAGTTTGAGTTAGAAATCTGTTCTTTGGTTGAAAAGTCATCAAGTTTAAAGTGCGTTCAGTAAACTCATCCCTCTGTCTGAAACACACACGCCGTTGTATCGAGTGTGAAAGGAGAAGTTTCTGCAGATGCAAACAGTGAAAACCTTCTCAGTGAATCCCACTTTTATTCGTCTAATGAGGGTTTCTCGCACACAGACCTGCTAAACATCAACACATTGGTAGAAAACCCCTCAGCAGTGGCCTCTGCTGTTTTCCCAGAATGCTTTCTATAATTATCGGCCCTCTAGACAACAATGCAACTCGATACGCCGCCCTGATGCATTTCACTCGGTAAAATATCCGCTGGGTGGCTGCAGCTTCACTTCATCCATATAGACTTCTGGGTTCCTTCAAATATCAGTTATTTGGCTGATAGATTCTACAGCTTTTAAATGTTTATTTTTACAACATCAGTGAAAAAGGATGATGCTTGCAGAGAGGCTGTTTCAGTGACGGATAACGGAGAGGAGGCTGCTGAGAGTGAAGTCGTGGAGACAACAGCTGAATCCTGATGTGGATTTTTTTAAAAACCTAATCCTCTTGTTTGTGTCTGAGGATTACTTCACTCTCTAGATTAGTTTTCCTAGAGATTTAACATAAGAATTAACAGAGCAGGTCTCTTCTACTGTGTCAAGTGAATGTTTTTCTTTCTCATTCTTTATTTTCTCTTTTATATATATATATAATTTGGGAATTATATTCTTGCCTTTTTTTGTATGGCAAAAATTCAATGTCTCAAATAAAATATTGTTAATAGTGTTATTTCAGGCTGTAATGATTAACCAAATTAATCGTAATAAGTTAGTTTTTGAAATAATTGTCAACTAATTTAGTAATTGATTAATAACTAAAGTATATAGACTTTAAAAAAAGCCATTTGCTGAAAGGAAACATACTTAGAACAGTAATTAAGCCAAAACTGCCAAAAAAAGCAATTTTATTTCTATTTAAGATAAAAACACATTTTTCTGTAAATATTACCTAAAACGCCTCAAGTGGCAGAACTTAAATTTCATCCGATTCATATTCCTATTCCCAGGAATGCCAGGGTTTTGGATTTTAGCAAATAAAACATTTATTTTCTTATTTAAAAAAGGAATTGAACTGTTTATTTTCTTTTAATATATTTCCAATCTAGCATGAAAAGATTTAGTTGGTTAAATGAAAAAAACTGCAGAATGTGCTAATTTCTTTATTCAATTAATGGTCAGAATAATTGATTACTAAAATAATCGTTGGTTGCAGCCTTATAGTTATTGCAGCGTTGCTGAGTCGGTGCATTCTGGCATCACTGAGGCTTTACAGAGGCGCAGGTTGCGTTGCTAGGGCGTTCATCGTGTGGCGTCTCTCCTCTTCCTCTTGACGATTCGCCATATTGGTACCGTTGGCAGTGTGGGAATGTGCCAAGTGCTGCAGGAAAATGAGATCGGTATTTCTGTAAAGGAAGCATGAAGTGGTCTAAACCTTCTTCAATGGTTACATAACTGATCCACAGCAGAGAAAAAGTAACATCTGGCTGTACAGCAGAAAGACTGGATGGACAACAAACGCCTCATTCTGTTCCTAACAAAAGAAAAGAGTACAAAAGATTTAATTGTATGAAAACACTTGATTGAAAACTGCTAAGCAGCACAGAATCTATTCATAATGACTGAAATGGATTCTGGATGTTATGAGTCATTTATTATCTGTGGCTCTTTGAATGGAGTTGAGCCGGATGATTGAAAATAAATTATTAAAAGAAACAACTTTTCACTGATATTCTAACAGTTTGAGATGCACCTTTTTTTATTAAGCTGGTATTGTCAAATTATTTATATTGTAGCTGGAAGCTAAATTTAAAACGCATTTAAAAGTCTCAGCACTTATAAGGAACTGAGTATTAAGTATTGAGCAGTAGAACAATTTGGAACCAACTTTGGCCACAAGAGGGCACCAAAGTATTTAGTATTTGAATTTAGTCAGGCTGATTCAAGCTTCAGTGATGTGAACTTGTTTTCTGTTGAAGAGAATTGAATTGTGTTTTTTATGTCATAATTCTATATCCATCAGTTATGAATAATTTTTCTCTACAGGGTTTTGGTAATGTGGGTCTCCACTCCATGAGGTACCTGCACCGGTTCGGTGCCAAGTGTGTGGGCGTTGGTGAGATTGATGGAGCCATCTACAACCCAGACGGCATCGACCCAAAGCAGCTGGAGGATTACAAACTGGTACCGGCAGCACCACCATCTCCTTCCTTTACTTTAGATTGACCGCTTACTGTGAATAAATATTAAAATATATCTGTTCTCCCCTCGTTGCAGCAACATGGCACCATTGTGGGCTTCCCTGGAGCCAAGCCCTACGATGGGAACATCCTGGAGGCCGACTGCCACATCCTGATTCCTGCTGCTGGAGAAAAGCAGCTCACACGCAACAACGCCCGCCGGATCAAGGCGAAGGTAAACACTCGTTTCCACCAACAGAAGGCGGCTGAGAGTCGATGTTTCTTTTGAATTTACATAAAATATTAACTTTTATTTCTGTCAGATCATTGCTGAGGGAGCCAATGGACCCACCACTCCAGATGCAGACAAAATCTTCCTGGAGAACAACGTCATGGTTATTCCTGTGAGCAGACTTAGAATCCACTGATATTTTAATTACATTAAACAAGTAAAATGAATTCTGCCTTCATTTATGAAGCCAAATTTAATTGGTTCACATTTTATCCACAAGTGTCTGTCACTTGTCTCTTTCTGCACACATTGAAGAAAAGATTTTGGTTACAGTTTTTAGTTTGTTATTGTTTTTTTTAGTTAAGATGAACGACTTTCTTTCTGTACAACTAACACCTTTTTAGTCTGAGGTAATTCACGTTTCATGTTTCCCTGTTCAAATGTTTAAATAAATCACAAACCGCTTCCTGCATCAGAAATGAATTTAGCTCGACTCAGAATGATTGTGATTTAGTTGAACTAAAAATTCCCAGAAAGTGTTTTCTTTAAATGGAAAGACAGAAAGTTATCTGTCTTTGTGTGGACTGTTATATATAAATATATGCTGTCAGATTTTCAGTCGTATATTAACCCTGTTAATGTTAAGAGTTGCTGTGAAAGCAAAACTATTTAGACACAATTGTTTTGTACTTTTTTGGATTTTTATTTCTTATTTGTCTTAGAATTTGTAGGATATTGAGCCCAAGAAATGTTTTTGTATTCACTTTCATTACTTTTTTATCTATTTAAACTGCATTTAGTTTGTTTTATAACAGCAGATTACTTTTTGAAGTGTTTATTTTGCTTTTAATGCTAACCTTATTTATATAAGCATATAAACAGAGAGACAAACACACGAGGGAGTTACTTACTCATGAAGAAGTGACTTTTTCTCAGTATTTTCAATAGTATTTATTAACCTTTAAAGCAGAGTGCTTTTATATAAAGCTCCTGTTTGTAGTTTTAAATAATTTACAGATAATGATTTCACAGGAAAAGTTTTATTGAACAGAAATCAAATCAAATTTTGAAGCATATTTTTGGTTGCAGAAGACATTTTGTTCACAACGATCAGGACTACATGATGATGATGATGTTCCTCCATGCAGGACATGTACCTGAATGCTGGTGGTGTGACTGTGTCGTATTTCGAGTGGCTGAAGAATCTCAATCATGTCAGCTATGGGAGACTGACCTTCAAGTATGAGAGAGACTCAAACTACCATCTTCTGAGTGAGTACAAAACGCTCCGCAATCCTAACATGACCTCCAGAATATGGTTGGGGGAGGAAGGGAAAATTTGAGACAAAAATATTAAAGGGTTGACTTATCAGTAGAATATTACATCAAAAGTCATTAGAAGAAGAAGAATGACTAGAAACTGTATATGGTATTTAGTACTGACGTTGTCATGGTAGGTCAGTTTTACGATTTTTCAGATGAAGCCTTCTTCTAAACCATTCTAAAAAAACGTTCCTTTTTGTTCTATTGCCTTGTATCAGACATACTCCAGTTGTAGGATATAACATAATGGTGCCTGCTGTTGTTTGCCATTGATAGCAAACAACAGTTGCTTTAGGGAAGGATTCTTCTATAGTGTTGCGCCATTCTTCTACATTCGGAGTGTAAAACATGTATTTGTCTTCCCTTCCTTGTGTGAGAGTGACAAACAGCGTCTCTGGGTTATTTTTCATTTGTTCATTCCGTTCCTTTTTTGGTGATTTTCCAGTAATCCTGAATCTTCTAGGCATCTACATAAAAATAAAAGACAAGAGACCTGTATTATAAGTGAAGTTGTACTTTGGCAGGCTAGAAATAGTCAGTTTAATTTTCTATGTAACATGGTGTAAGATGCATTTGGACTAAGTCATTTCAAACCAGTAGAGATTGCATCTGCTTTTTATTACTTGATCAGGGCTTCAGATGAATCACACTAAACGTTAGCTTTGCTTACCTGGTCGGCCATCTTTTACTGTTTGTTTCAAGGTAATTTGTGGTGAAAAAAACAGACCAATAGGTGTATCAGTAGTTTCCTGAAAACACAGAGAGAAACTTCAGAATATAACTCAAAAAACTAGTTGGTGCATATGAGCAATTTAAATTTGAACCTTTACTGTTGTTGTGGTAAAGGATCACTGTTTGTGTTCTGAAGAGAACAACGGTGGTTACATATTTTGCTGTTGCTTCCCTGGTATGGTGAAAAAGTTTCATATCCTTATTTTTATGAATTTTTTTTTCTAAATTTGAAGGTTTTTTTCAAATTAAAACTGGCTACTTGTTTTATTTAGTTCTATTATAATTACTTTTTAATGGTTCAATGTTCTGAAAGTTCTTATTTATTTAAATTATGATCGTCTTGGTCTGTACCTGTGTTGTACAGCCAGAACATGTATAATAATGTAATCAAAGATGTAAAAGTAAATGGAAATCTGCTTACCCAGTTTAGTGGTTGAGTAGCTCCACAGTGTTGGTGTTTCTTTCCTGCCTTTTCCTGTTTATTTATACCTTCTCTGTATTACATAGCAGCCAATCATATAATGTTTAAGTTAAGTTTCACTATGACTAATAGAGAAGATTAAAATGTACTTTGTAGAACCAGTTTGTCTTTAACTTCCAGATATAAAATGCAGACGTGTTTCTGCTATGGTTTCATACAGAAAACAATAACTTTGTTATAAATAAAATGCAGCCCTGGGTTGGGTGACCAGATGTTCCACTTTGTGTCACCGTGCCGCATTTTGATTCACGTCTGTCATCCCAGAGAAAAGGTCACCAACCTTTGTATTGATTTTTGGTTTCAAAGTGAGCAATGTGGGACAAATGTTTCTACCGTGAAGCATGTGAAGAACTCTTCTGTTTTAGTTTTTTTTCAGGGATAAATGCTGCATTTTGGGTCATTTCTACCTTTCAGACTTTAACATGTCTCCTTGTTATGAAAGCATTTTAAAAGGCTCTAAAACTAATCCACTCATCTTTCTTCTTTCCCTGTTTCCTCCCTCCAGTGTCTGTGCAGGAGAGCTTAGAGAGGAAGTTTGGGAAGCAGGGAGGACCCATCCCCATCGTTCCCACCGCCGACTTCCAGGCCAGAATTGCTGTGAGTAACTTCTGCTCTCCTAAACTAAAGCAACGTAGATATTTTAAAGGATCTGTACCATGAAATGCTGTCTCCAGAAAATGGCCACATCATCACAAGCTAACGAAGTCTAAATGATAATCATTCATTACGGTGTTTTAGGTTTAAAAAACTGATGCATTTGTTTTGTTTCCAAAGTTTCTACATGATTTGGTGTTTAATAATCTTAATTTGCAGGGCGCCTCAGAGAAGGACATTGTTCACTCTGGTCTGGCCTACACCATGGAGCGGTCCGCCCGGGTGAGTTTGGCACCACAGTTACAAAAGCTCAATTTAAAAAAACAAAACAGTTTTTAATGAAACGCTTTGCTGCAGCTTCATAAACCCTGAAAGAATTGCAAACAGACTTTTAAAATCATTTAAGGCAGCATTGAATAGTAAACTGCTGATTGTTTAATGGATCATACAGGTTTCATATACAAAGTTCAGTAAATCCAGTGTGACTTAAAGTTGAAGGAGTAAAGATTGATTACTTCTTCTCGTATTCCTAGTGTGTGTGTGTGTGTTTTCCCCAGTTTGCATGTTTTATAGCCTCAACAATATAGAAATTTGTTTGAACAAATTTATTCTGTTTTATAAAAAAACATTTGGGTCATTTTCTTTCAAACTGCTTGCTATGTTTTGCCACATTTGAAATTAGTAAATGCTGATATGAATTGCAGTGAGGGAGGGGGGCCACACAAAGTCACTCCCGAGGGCCACAAGTGGCCCTCGAGCCTCACTTTGGACATCCCTGATTTATGAAGTAAAAATGTGTAGAAATCTACACACTTAGCGAGTTCTATCTGCTGTTTCCCAGTACAAGAGAGCAACATTTTGAGATCATTTTTTTTCTTCTAAAGCTGCTTATGAGTTGGTTTTGCACCAATTAATCAATAGAAACATTATAATACTGTAGGAGATTCTATTTTTCTTATTTTAAAGATAAATGAGCTTTAACATCTGACTTTGCAGCAAATCATGCGCACAGCAAGCAAGTACAACCTGGGTCTGGACCTGCGGACGGCCGCCTACGTCAACGCCATTGAGAAGGTCTTCAAGGTTTACAACGAAGCTGGGCTGACCTTCACATAAACGCCAACCTGCACTGTTCTCCGTTCCTCCGCTCTCCCTGCTAGTCGTCCTTCTCTCCAGCTCCCCTCTACCTCCTCAGACAGCCTTCTGAACATATCACCGTTTACCGCAGCTGCCCACACGCGCAGACACAACCTCACGTTTCCACTGCCATATCTGTGCAGCCATAGAGGTGCCGCCCTGCTCTGGAGTTGGAGCAGACATCAGTGTTTGTAAAGAGAGAGAAGACTCTTTCCCTCCCTCTGCAGCCCTGTAGGTGTTGGTATTGTGGCGGCCATGTTCACGGCGCTCCTGTCGTAGTAGCTGAATGCATGTGTAATCCTGGTGTTGCAGCTGTTTCTGATGCCTTATTTCAGGAAGAGGTCGCACCTCAGAAGGAGCCGACCTCTTCAGTCTAACGTTGATTAAAAGGGATTTAGATTTAACTCCATGTAAATTAGTCGGATTAGTTGTTTTTAATCTTTCTGGTGAAAAGATTTGCGATTCTAAATTTTAAGCATGTGTTTTTACTGTCTTCATATTTCTGCTTCCCTTGTTGCTTTAGCTTAACGCAGCTTCTCTAGGCGCCGCCACTGGCCACTAGAGAGGAGCGGATGTTTGGCGAGCGCATCGTGATCACCATGTTAGTTCTCATCAGTTTAACCGTCCTATTGCTGCATTAAAACAAGTTTTTTTTTTTTTTTTTTCTTTGGAGGAAACTGCTTTTTATTTTTATTGTATTCAATCTTTTTTTCTTTTTTTTTTTGAAACAACAAATAAAACGTTCTTAAAGAGGCGAGTGATTCCTTTAAACTTCTTTATGACACCTTTGCAGAAAATCAGCTAATGTAGGCTTAACATGTACAAACGATGAGGTTTTCATGTTGATACTCTGATTTTTTTATCGAGAGATGCACCGATAAATCAACCCTGATTTCCTTAATTTTGGGAGATTGCTGATCAGCCGATACTTGCATCTGAAGTTGATCTTATTGATCATTGTCTGCTTTTGTTCTGTGTGAAAGATTTTGACTGACAAACACACCAGATTGTCTGCATGTTCAACGTTAGTAACCCCTCTGTTGCCAGCTCTGTGACTTTCTTGCTATATTTAGCAACATTGCAGGCAAATCACCAAAAATCAGAATCAGAAGGTCAGACTTTTTAAAGATCTGTAATCGGTGCATCCCTAGTTTTATCAAAAAAGTAGGAAAATCCCAAAAGAAAATATCCAAGTCTGGAAAAAATATTTTATATTTATACACTTTTCTTCATTTTCCAGTTATCAAGATTCAAAAATTGTGATTTTTCTGAGTAAATTGCAAAGATAAATTGGATTTTGCATCTTAACTGTAAGATGCTGCCAGATATGAGTTTCCCTCATAGCAGAATCTATTTCTAGACACTAGAGCTGTTTGATTTGTGAAACCAAGTTGACCCAAGGATGTTGCCTTTGACTCATTGAGTTTTAGGCATTGTGTAAGATACTGATTGCACATAAGCTCTCCACACAGCTCCACTTGAAATAATGTGCCTATCCTTTTAAAGGAAATGGTTACCAAAGTTACCAGTTTACATTATTTATTTTTATTCCTCCATAACAAATAAAGACATCGACGCCATTGTTGGATTTCAACAAAACCTTTTTTATTTTCACATTTACGGTTTATAAAATCAGCAAATTCAATGTGATGCCAACTTAAACACAGTGCGTGACTCGGGTTAGTGTGTGTGTGTTGTGTTGTGTTGTTCCTTTTTCTCTGAAGTGTCTGTGTGCGTTTTTATGGGTGTGTCGTTCTGTAAGGCAACATGCAGTCGTCTGTTTCAGTTGACCTCAAAGTAAAAAAAATAAGAAATGCACACACTCTTCTGGCTGAACCTCCTCTACTTTAACACACGTACACACACTCTTAAAGCGATGACTGATGGTGTGACGCTCAGCAGCAGGGAGGGGACTATCCGACTGGCCTAGACAGCAGAGAGGGAACACATTCAGCGTAGATAACCACACAGAGCTTGGCTAAAAACAAAACGTAAGCCTTTATTCCTCTCCTTTTCATCAAACTGGACTCACTGGTATATCTGGTGTAGATGAACCCAGAAACTCAACTGGATGTTTCCAGTAATTGCGTGCAAACTGGTTTCCTAAAGCTCAACTCGCACGTGAGGGAAAAGATGAATATTTCTCTTTTTCTTTGATTTTTTTAAACATTTTCCGTAAAGTATTTTCTGTTGAAATAAGAACATCTACGTCTAGAAGTGAGCATCTTTTTCTTCTTCTGCCAAAGTGATTTTAACACCAACCCAAAAATATCCTGACAAAAATTTTATTTGTACAGGAGATTAAATCAACACTCATCATGCTAGTAATATTACTGTTTTGTTGTGTTTTAGTTTTGAAATAATTATATTTTGCAGAAACAGATTTAAGCTACAAGCTTATCACCCAGTGATAGTTTTTGATTTTACTTCCTCTTGTTGCTTTTGATGCATAGAATTTAAATTGTTTTTGGAAAATGTTTATTTTAAATCCAATTGTTCATCATTGGTACAAGTTTGTAAGTGTCGAATCAAAGGGCAGCTGGACTTCTCGTGTTTTTTTAAGAATTTCTTACCTCTCAACCAAAAGACTTCTCCAGTTCATTGGAAGCAGACAATCCTTTACGTTGCAGTCAGAACAACCACGACTTACTGACCTGAACCTCCATTTGGGTCAATATTTGGGTTGTTCTGGTCACGTTTCAAGATGTGAAACTGCTTCAACAGAGAAGTGAAAACTGTAAAAGAGTTACAGCGTTCAGGCGGTAATTGTTTGACACTTCCTGGTTTTCATTTTCA
The DNA here is from genome assembly GCF_019740435.1 of Gambusia affinis. Taxonomy (NCBI): domain Eukaryota; kingdom Metazoa; phylum Chordata; class Actinopteri; order Cyprinodontiformes; family Poeciliidae; genus Gambusia; species Gambusia affinis. The sequence continues at coordinate 15,212,517 of NC_057887.1, forward strand.
CATTAATGGTGAGACAGAGATTGTCCAGTTGTTGTTGGTACGAACTGTAGGGACTCCACCTCTTCACCCAAATCCAACCAAACGAACAATAACTGATTGTTGAACGCTCTTTCTTCGTTGCGGACACAAACACATCACGGCATGTACAGACATCTGAAAACGCTCATGCATAACGTCACGTTGCACTTGCTCATCACTTCTACTGCGCTAATCCTGTTTCTAAATGCTGAAGCGAACACATACGCACAAAGCCGGCGTTTTGCAACACATAGCAGCCGCCCTATAGAGAGAGAAAACACCACGGGGAACGTCAGCTCATGCATCCTACTGCCACAAACTGAAGCACAGTTCTTGAATGCGGGGATCCCTGCTGAAAACATATGCACACAAGCTTGAACACGGACACACGGCCTGCAGCACACGCACAACCTCTCATGCAGCTCCTTCGGTTTCACACTGACTTCTTTTTCTTCTATTAAGACATGTTTCTCTGTTGTAATCTCCTACAGCTACTTGTTTGCCCTGTGTGTGGTCTGCTGGTATTTATGGTTATGTTCTGTTTGTGCGTGTCTCATGCTGGCACCTTCTGGAGGTGTGTCTTTTTGTGTTTGGGTGATCTTTGAAATTTCTCAGTCGGGTGGCAACGACACGGGGGCGGAGGGTTTATCTACACGAACACACAGGTGAGGCCGGGGAAGCAGACGGGGCGCTACGGGCTGCAGGGGGGTTAGACGGTGAGGGGAAAGCTGAGGTGCGGCGTCTGGAAGAGTCTGTTCTGATTTTGGTTCCGAAAAGTCACAAAAAAATATGCTGAACATCTGGAGTCTGGTACGGCGAGGCGAGGAAGGCGAGGGGCAGCTGGAGGGTCCGGAAGGAGACTAGTACCCCTAGAAATGAGAACAATGGAAGCATCACATGACTGCTAGAAATGAATTAATAAACACCTATTTTAACAAAGGCCGTCCTTATCAATGGTAGATGTCAATGATGACGAGTGAAGTCGCCCCGATGAGTGATGTCTTCAAATCAGAGAGAACTGGAGTCAAACGTTTGTGTAGCAAAGTTTTTTTGTTTGTGCTGCTATTATTTTCAAAATATTAAGAAATGTTTCCAGAGGTCATGAAAGGTCAACCAGCCTCCTTCTCCCTCCCTACATTGTACAAATCAAAATGGGTGGCAATCAACTCCACTGCGATTGTGCTGGAGTGGAGCAGCAGAAAATGTTGTTTGTGCTGCTTTGGCTTTGAAGATATTAATGAAAGTTTAAAGGTCAACAGGTCAACCAGCCCCACCACTTTCACTAAATCAAAATGACCTTCAAACTTGAAAATTTCAGGTTTTGATTTTTAAGTTTTTGCTTAATTTTGATCTTATTTTATCTGCAGGCACTTTATTAGTATACAGTTATTTTGATTTTACATATTTTTATATTAAACGGGGGATGGTTTGTTACTCTGCTGAAGTAACAAGTGAATTCTCCCACTTAATGCAGGACTATTCTATTCTATTCTATTCTTTTCTATTCATCTGCAGCTTCTGGTCCAGTTTACTCTGCAAACTGGACCTTACAATTACCAACCAAATAATTTAGTATGTTATATGTAAATGAACTGACTCTGACTTCCTGTTGCTCATCATTTCACGGTTTGTTTTCTTACCTCTCCTCCTTCCCCTCCTTGCTCCATCCCTCCATATTCTCCCTGCAGAGGAGAAAAAAACATAAATGGTTAAAAAAAACATTTTTAAAAAACATTTGGAGTTGATTATTACTGTCTGTCACAATGAAAGAGTGAGACAGTGACTCAGCATCAGCAAATGTTTAAGTTTTGATTTCACTAAGATGTCATTTTTCAAACTGGTTTGAATGAAAAACATGCTGGGAGGAACAAATCAACATGCTCAGTGAATTTTAGGCTGTTAGTTTGCCATAGTTTTTAAGTTTGCAAACCAAAAGTTGAAAGGGGGATAAAAATATCAAGAAATACTTAGTGTGTCAGTAACTACCTGATCTGGTCAGCTGGAGGAGAAATAATGGTTAGAAATGAAGGATTTTGTATAATTTAGTAAAACGTTTCCTTACACCAAAGTGAGCAGCAGAAAGAAGGTAAAAGAAGCAGAATATAATACCTTGTGAAAGTATTTATGCATTTTTCCCCTACACAAAGAAGAATCTGAAAAGTGTGGCGTACATTTGTCTACAGCCAAAAGGTCAGTAATATTAGGTCAGAGTTCATGGGGTTTGAATACTTTTACAAGGCACTTTTTAAAAAAAACAACAACTTTTCCCTCTTTTTGTTGTAATTTGCTTCCAGTTAATTTGAATATTTTGTAATCCTTACAAATTAAGAGCATAAATATGCTTTCAAATCTTCAAAAGGCTTTACTGTTTTTTTTTTTATTTTTTGTTTTTTTTTTTACATAATTTGTTGTTTTAAACTCAAAATGCTGTAATGTGACCAGCAGCTTTCCAACCATCACTCCTGATGCTCACCTGCAGCAAGCAGCAATAAACCATAGATTTAAATTAATAGATTAGACCAGCAGCTATCAGTTAGCATGCGGAGCGTCGCCTCCTCATCACCCAAACCCAAACCCGGTAGAGCTATAGCCCCCATGTTGCTGTAGGTACCTCATATATGGGCTCCTCCTACCAGAGAAACACAGATGAGACACAAACGGCATAAAAAAGGAAAACAAATGAAACAAACAATGAGAACAACAACAACAAATCCTGGTCATTTCGCCCTTCCACCATTTTGAATGTTGGTGTTTTTGTCTCCAGAATTTCAGGTATGAAAAGAATAAATTGATTATTTTCTATAATACTGTAAACTTGTAGATACTAGAACGTTTTCAAAAGATCATAAATGTTTGGTAAAACACAAACTGTTACAGTTTTTGTGTTTTCTGATCCTTGCTAATTCAGAAAGGTCCCTCAAGGGTCCATATTTCATTTTCTTTATTATTTAAGTAAATTGTGTTGAAATGTAGCAGACACAAGTTTCATTTTTATGTGGATTTTGTAAACTTCTACTTGATTTTTTTGCCCTTGATTAGGCAGGTATCCTTCTACAAATATTTTGGATTTTTCTAAGAAGAAATGTACTAAGAAGAAATAACTTCAGAAACAATCTTTTTTAGTGCGAGAAAACGATTTATAAAAGTGTCTCTTTAATCAACAAATGACTACAGAGACAGTTCAAACACCTACTTAAATTTCTGGTTGAAAATATTAGGATAAGTGAATCTGCAGCAATATGATTTGCAAAAGATTCTGGTTTTAGTTCTTATTTTTGGAGTTTATAAAGCTATAATCCTGCTATTAATCCAATCCAATTAATCCATATTTCAACTTGTGTTTTCAAAGTGGAACGATTATGTTGTTGTCTTAGCCAATAAGACACTTTAGATCTTATTGAGATTATTTCAGATAAAATAAAGAATAAATAAAATCCTCTACTTATAGCATATTTCGATTATTAAAATTCACAATTCATTTCAATAGTTCAGAACCAAATACTAAGTGGTTTTGTACATGAGTACGAAACGTTTTTATTTGTGTGTACATTATGAATGTAGGTGGGAAGAAATGGCAAATTGGCGAATTGACCTGAAGTACAACAACAATGCACAAGACAGGAGACACTGACGCCACAAAAAACAGAAATAAAATAAAATAACTTCTTGCATTCAAGATCAAAAGTCACAAGAGTTAAATGTGAGAACATTTAACGTCTGACAGAAACGTTAACAGAAAAATCAGAGAAAGGGTGAACAAATGTCAGGAGTTCACAAGTTAAATAAGTAACAGCACAGATTTGCATCCAAAAATACAAATGCAAAGTGTGTTTGTGTAATATTACACACAAACAATAAATATAGAGGAATGGACACTGAGTAAAGATAACTCACTAGACTGGTCCTCGTCTAATCACAATAAATTAATTTATTCCTGAAAAGCATTTTTCATTTCACTAATTAAATTTCAAAAGTTTGTATTCCTGATGGAAAACTTTTTCCTTTCATTCGATATGCTTGGATCCAGACTTCTGTGAACAACCAATTTCCTGAGCAAAGACCTTTTGTGCCTCCAGTAATACTCTGCTGGACGACTGTAAAGTCAGTAACATTCTGCATAATTGTGTGGACCATAACTTAACATTTTGCATAACAAAAAACTTTTTTAATTGGTCTTATGTCATATTAATTGTGCCAACAATGGAAAGTACATATATAAACGGCACCTGGCTATAAGCCGCTGGTATCTCCGCCGCTCTCGGTTTTCTGCAGCAGAGGGCAGCGGTCTAATAAATCTGCAGGATTTATTAAGGCGCAGCCCTCCGTCTGCAACGCCGAACCATGGTTTCAGTTTACACCGAGCTTACGTGCAGCGGCTCTATTTCCTTCCTGTACTGCCGGTGTTATGCCGAGAAACGCATGCCTGCCGAGAATTGCATCCCCTGTCTCGGGAGCGCGCATCGCTCTAAACTCTCGCATTTTAATGAGGAAACGGACTGAAATATGACCGAAGACGAAACTTTTAAAGATATTCGTAACAATATCACGTTTCTTAACGATGTAAACCTTAAAACGGTGGGTTTTATATCGCAGATTAATTGAAATAAATACGGTTTTTACACATTTATTGAGACAAATGAGTCGAACGTTTTTGAGTCAGTGTCTGAAGAAAGTATTCTCCGCATTTGGTTTTAAATTTCCCGATTTTTCTTTTAACATCATTATAGCTTAAAGTATTACAAAACAGAGGCCCATTATGTAGAACATTTTATATCATGCTTAACTGTCTAGTCTATTAATGTAGAGGGGATGCATTTTAATTACTGAGCCTGCCAATATTTGTATCCCCTGTCTATTGTTGATATGAAAAGTATAGCAGTAGCACAGAGAATAAGTGTCAATACGTAGAAAAGGTGAAGTCCCTCTTAACTCTTCATTTCTTCAAGTTAGCAGAGGGATGCATTTTTTTGGCATAGCAAATTATTACCTTGCCAATATATATAGGCCTTATATATTTTACACAAATATAATTCTACTGATACAAAATGTATACCAGCAGTTCATAAAACAAGTGTGATTGTATAGAAAAAGTAATTTCACTCTTAACTCTTTATTTCTCCATGTAAGCAGGGGATGCATGTACAGAAAAGCCTATTATTAGCCTGCCAAAATATGCATGGCCTCTCCATGTTCTTCAAATATTATCCTATTGACATAAAACTCATACCAGTGATTCATAGAACATCTCTGATTATGTAGAAAAGGTGAAATCCCTCTCTAATTCTTTATTTCTCCATGTTAGCAGGGGATGCATTTTATGGCAATATGGATGTTAAGCCTGCCAAAATATGCATGCCCTATCTATTTTCCTGAAATATTATCTTATTGATTTAAAACTTATATCAGCAGTTCATAGAAAATCTCTGATTATGTAGAAAAAGTTATTTCACTCTAAACTCTTTAATTATCCAAGTTAGCAGGGGATGCATTTTTTGGCAATATGGCTGTCGAGCCTGCCAAAATATGCATGCCCTATCTATTTTCCTCAAACTTTATCCTATTGCTATGAAATTCATACCAGTAGTTCATAGAACTACTCTGATTATGTAGAAAATGTTATTTCATTCTAAACTCTTTATTTCTCCAAGTTAGCAGAGGATGCATTTTTTGGCAATATGGATGTCGAGCCTGCCAAAATATGCATGCCCTATCTATTTTCCTCAAATGTTATACTACTGCTTTGAAATTCATACCAGCACTTCATACAACTACTCTGATTATGTAGAAAAAGTTATTTCACTCTAAACTCTTTATTTCTCCATATTAGCAGGGGATGCATTTTACAGCAACGCCTATTATTAGCCTGCCAAAATCTCCATGCCTTATTTATTGACCTCTATATATGAAATTGATGTATTCCTTATTATTATCATGTAAGATGGTCAGTTATGATGTCTTTAAAAATGTCATGTGAATGATGCTTATAAAATTGTCTGTACTGTTGTAATTGTAAATGGTTCCCTTTCTTACAAACTTTAATTTATTAACAGCATCATTAAATATGAAAGAATTTCAACTGATGGTTCCATACAGTAATTGTATTCACTTAAAAGTCACACTTGTCTATATGACCAGGGTCCTTTTTATGGTATTGCATGTATCCAACAAGGTGAGAAAAACAAGAACAATTATTGTTTATTATAATCAAAAATGTCGTAATTGGGTAACTAGGATGTTAATTTAACATTCTATCCTCTCAACAAGGGCATTTATGAGAAGCAAAGGGATGAAAGTGTCAAGATGGAAATGTGAAACAGTTCAACATCCAGCAAGATGTGGTTTCATGTTGTGTGTTTGCTCTTAAAGTAAGTGATGTTTAGTATATATATATATATATATATATATATATATATATATATATATATATATATATATATATATATATATATATATATATATATATATATATATATATATATATATATACTATATATATATATATATATATATATATATATATATATAGTGGTGAGGGCGAACCAACCAGACATAGTCGTGGTGGATAAACAACAGAGGAAAGCTCATAGGTGGATGTGGCAATACCAAGTGACTGCAACATCAGGAAAAAGGAGCATGAAAAACTAGAGAAATACCAGGGCCTAAGGGAGGAACTGGAGAGGGCCTGGAAGGTGAAGACCACAGTGGTGCCTGTGGTCATCGGGACCCTCGGGGCAGTCACCCCCAAACTGGAACAGTGGCTACAACAGATCCCAGGAACAACATCAGATATCTCAGTCCAGAAATGTGCAGTCCTAGGCACAGCCAAGATACTGCGCAGAACCCTCAAGCTCCCAGGCCTCTGGTAGAGGACCCGAGCTAAGAGGAAGAAGAATCACCACCCGCGGTGGGTGAGAAGGGAATTTTTATATATATATATATAGTTACTTATATTTCCTATGTAATGTTGAACATTGTCTGTTTACAAATTCATTTATATAACCTTTATGTGCACTGTTCTGTCACTTTCCACATATATGTATATCTATCTATGTCTGTAGATAGATAGAATTGTATATCACTATATTTGTGTACATGCTAGTTTATGTTTTTGATGTTTTGTTGTGAAAAAAGAATAATATGAAAGTGGTGGTCTAATAATCACAACTAATGCATTAGATTAATAGCATTAGATTAATTGTTATTAATCTAATGCTATTTTGCATGAGTAGAACTTTTAAGATGATGAACAGCTTTTGCTAAGTTAAACTGTGCATATCTGCCGGAAATATAATGTAGTTTATGAATTATATTGCTTTATTACATGGTTGATTTCTCTTAATGACAATGGAAAGATTCTGAAATAAGTATAGCAAAAATGTTTAATTATTCATAAATGTCATGACCTCGACTTTGACAAATATTTTATCTTTGTATTGTGTCTACTGTTTATCTTCTTTCCATTTAAAAAATATATATATTTGTCGTTACAGTTTGCAGGGTGACCTGAACTTTCCATCACCAGCAGAAGCTGTTAATACCATGAGACTCAACATTTCTTCCACACTTCTTTCAGGATCAGGTGTCTTGAAATGTTTTTATTCAGTTCCCTTGTGCGTGGGATACTATGTTTTGTGTAAAATCATGTACGCACAAAAAAAATTGTGTTAGGTCAACTATTTTATCTAATTAGAAATATTAAAACACTGAACTTTGCAGATGTGTGAAGTACAATCATGTTAGTGTTTATGTCAAATTCAATTAGTGAAGAACATTTCAATACACCTGGCCTTGATCTCTTATAAATAAATTACACATAACAAAGCCCAATGTAAAACTATTGATGCAAAAAACATAATAAACAAACTTAAAATTGTTCTAGAATACAATTCCACCTTTTGTGAGTAGCTTTAATGTAACATAAAAAGCAAAAAAGGATTTGCAGTTTATGAAAGTACAAAACTGGAATGAGATGTATCATGTGAACCTTTATATTCATTACTGTGTTTTTATAAAATTAACATTTACAAAATGACAACTTTCACAACATATACATACATACATATATATGTAGACATATTAACATTTTCTGAATGCCATTTTTATAGTTTCAGTCGCATAAGTTGGAGAAAATTATAAAAAAGTAAACACTCAGTGATACTTTCTTTTACCATAAATCCCAAAAATACCTTAAATACATATGTGTTTCAATTTATGAATAGACAGACACCATGTGATCTTGCCTAATATGCCAATATGATGTGCAGTTTCTATTACTTGTATCTGTTTATGAGACCAGACATTATCAAAAAGGGATGATTAGAAGACTGAGACACACACAGAGGATTATTGTTGTTCAACTTTCTAAAGAGCACTAACAAATGTAATTATTAAAAAAATAAATAAATAATAATAATAAAAAAGAAACGGAAAAAAATTACCGTTAAGTTTATTTTCTAACATTGATTTACAGTTGCGGTTTGTTTTTCTGTAGAGTTAGTGGATAAACTCTGCAGACACTGTGGCAGTGAGGACAAAGAAGATCAGACGTGGGTAAGACAACAATGTAATGCATTGAAAACTAAATTCAAGTAAACCATATACCTTAAAACAGCTGCAAAGTATTGAGATATACAAAGGTTTTTTTTAAGTACAGTCGTAAAACATTAAACACAGTTGCTTATGTTCCCAGAATTTGTTTTTACCTCCATACATGTCAGGAACAGGCTGTAATCTCCTCAAATATTGGGCTACCAAGCATATATTGATAATTAAGAAGAGGCTTTATGTTGACTAAACCCAATATCACCTTCAGTAAACAGATAAAGAACTAAAAACATTATTTATGTTAAATATTCTTTATGTTGTTACTTGACCATTTTGATTTTTTTATTTACAGATTGCATGTGACAGATGCAAGTGGTGGTACCACCTAGGCTGTGTTAAGTTCCCACAAACCGACACAAACAACTGCTGTGCAATGTGTTTGTAGATTTTGTTTGCAGGAATCTGGACCTTTAATGAATGCAGTTCAATGGATTTGCAGTTTAAACATGTGACATAATTTTACTTGACATAATTGGTTTTCCAAAAAATTACTGTTATAAATATTCTTTTGTAGAATTTAATAAAAAGTGATTTAATTTTGACGTTAAACCAAAATGAAAATTGTTGGTGCATGCTTTACATTTACCAAGGTTGCATTGTCTGATTTATTTCCTTTAGTATCCTTGCAATAGCGATAATAAAGAAATAACATTTTCCACATGATCACGCTTTTTCTATGAACTGCTGGTATGAATTTCATAGCAATAGGATAAAGTTTGAGGAAAATAGATAGGGCATGCATATTTTGGCAGGCTCGACAGCCATATTGCCAAAAAATGCATCCCCTGCTAACTTGGAGAAATAAAGAGTTTAGAGTGAAATAACATTTTCTACATAATCAGAGTAGTTCCATGAACTACTGGTATGAATTTCATAGCAATAGGATAAAGTTTGAGGAAAATAGATAGGGCATGCATATTTTGGCAGGCTCGACATCCATATTGCCAAAAAATGCATCCCCTGCTAACTTGGATAAATAACGAGTTTAGAGTGAAATAACATTTTCTACATAATCAGAGTAGTTCTATGAACTACTGGTATGAATTTCATAGCAATAGGATAACATTTGAGGAAAATAGATAGGGCATGCATATTTTGGCAGGCTCGACAGCCATATTGCCAAAAAATGCATCCCCTGCTAACTTGGAGAAATAAAGAGTTTAGAGTGAAATAACATTTTCTACATAATCAGAGTAGTTCTATGAACTACTGGTATGAATTTCATAGCAATAGGATAAAGTTTGAGGAAAATAGATAGGGCATGCATATTTTGGCAGGCTCGACATCCATATTGCCAAAAAATGTATCCCCTGCTAACTTGGATAAATAAAGAGTTTAGAGTGAAATAACTTTTTCTACATAGTCAGAGCAGTTGTATGAAGTGCTGGTATGAATTTCATAGCAATAGGATAACATTTGAGGAAAATAGATAGGGCATGCATATTTTGGCAGGCTCGACATCCATATTGCCAAAAAATGCATCCCCTGCTAACTTGGAGAAATAAAGAGTTTAGAGTGAAATAACTTTTTCTACATAGTCAGAGTAGTTCTATGAACTACTGGTATGAATTTCGTAGCAATAGGATAACATTTGAGGAAAATAGATAGGGCATGCATATTTTGGCAGGCTCGACATCCATATTGCCAAAAAATGCATCCCCTGCTAACTTGGATAAATAACGAGTTTAGAGTGAAATAACATTTTCTACATAATCAGAGTAGTTCTATGAACTACTGGTATGAATTTCATAGCAATAGGATAAAGTTTGAGGAAAATAGATAGGGCATGCATATTTTGGCAGGCTCGACAGCCATATTGCCAAAAAATGCATCCCCTGCTAACTTGGAGAAATAAAGAGTTTAGAGTGAAATAACATTTTCTACATAATCAGAGTAGTTCTATGAACTACTGGAATTTCATAGCAATAGGATAAAGTTTGAGGAAAATAGATAGGGCATGCATATTTTGGCAGGCTCGACAGCCATATTGCCAAAAAATGCATCCCCTGCTAACTTGGAGAAATAAAGAGTTTAGAGTGAAATAACATTTTCTACATAATCAGAGTAGTTCTATGAACTACTGGTATGAATTTCATAGCAATAGGATAAAGTTTGAGGAAAATAGATAGGGCATGCATATTTTGGCAGGCTCGACATCCATATTGCCAAAAAATGCATCCCCTGCTAACTTGGATAAATAACGAGTTTAGAGTGAAATAACATTTTCTACATAATCAGAGTAGTTCTATGAACTACTGGTATGAATTTCATAGCAATAGGATAACATTTGAGGAAAATAGATAGGGCATGCATATTTTGGCAGGCTCGACAGCCATATTGCCAAAAAATGCATCCCCTGCTAACTTGGAGAAATAAAGAGTTTAGAGTGAAATAACATTTTCTACATAGTCAGAGTAGTTCTATGAACTACTGGTATGAATTTCATAGCAATAGGATAAAATTTGAGGAAAATAGATAGGGCATGCATATTTTGGCAGGCTCGACATCCATATTGCCAAAAAATGCATCCCCTGCTAACTTGGAGAAATAAAGAGTTTAGAGTGAAATAACTTTTTCTACATAATCAGAGTAGTTGTATGAAGTGCTGGTATGAATTTCATAGCAATAGGATAACATTTGAGGAAAATAGATAGGGCATGCATATTTTGGCAGGCTCGACATCCATATTGCCAAAAAATGCATCCCCTGCTAACTTGGAGAAATAAAGAGTTTAGAGTGAAATAACTTTTTCTACATAGTCAGAGTAGTTCTATGAACTACTGGTATGAATTTCATAGCAATAGGATAAAATTTGAGGAAAATAGATAGGGCATGCATATTTTGGCAGGCTCGACATCCATATTGCCAAAAAATGCATCCCCTGCTAACTTGGATAAATAACGAGTTTAGAGTGAAATAACATTTTCTACATAATCAGAGTAGTTCTATGAACTACTGGTATGAATTTCATAGCAATAGGATAAAGTTTGAGGAAAATAGATAGGGCATGCATATTTTGGCAGGCTCGACAGCCATATTGCCAAAAAATGCATCCCCTGCTAACTTGGAGAAATAAAGAGTTTAGAGTGAAATAACATTTTCTACATAATCAGAGTAGTTCTATGAACTACTGGTATGAATTTCATAGCAATAGGATAAAATTTGAGGAAAATAGATAGGGCATGCATATTTTGGCAGGCTCGACATCCATATTGCAAAAAAATGCATCCCCTGTTAACTTGGATAATTAAAGAGTTTAGAGTGAAATAACTTTTTCTACATAATCAGAGATTTTCTATGAACTGCTGATATAAGTTTTAAATCAATAAGATAATATTTCAGGAAAATAGATAGGGCATGCATATTTTGGCAGGCTTAACATCCATATTGCCATAAAATGCATCCCCTGCTAACATGAAGAAATAAAGAATTAGAGAGGGATTTCACCTTTTCTACATAATCAGAGATGTTCTATGAATCACTGGTATGAGTTTTATGTCAATAGGATAATATTTGAAGAACATGGAGAGGCCATGCATATTTTGGCAGGCTAATAATAGGCTTTTCTGTACATGCATCCCCTGCTTACATGGAGAAATAAAGAGTTAAGAGTGAAATTACTTTTTCTATATAATAACACTTGTTTTATGAACTGCTGGTATACGTTTTCTGTCAGTAGAATTATATTTGCAGAAAATATATAAGGTCTACATGTATTGGCAAGCTAATAATTTGATATGTCAAAAAATGCATCCCTCTGCTAACTTGAAGAAATGAAGAGTTAAGAGGGACTTCACCTTTTCTACGTATTGACACTTATTCTCTGTGCTACTGCTATACGTTTCATATCAACAATAGACAGGGGATACAAATATTGGCAGGCTCAGTAATTAAAATGCATCCCCTCTACATTAATAGACTAGACAGTTAAGCATGATATAAAATGTTTTACATAAAGGGTTTCTGTTTTGTAATACTTTAAGCTAATATGATGTTAAAAGAAAAATCGGGAAATTTCAAAACAAATGCGGAGAGCATTTTCTTCAGACACTGACTCAAAAACGTTCGACTCATTTGTCTCAATAAATGTGTAAAAACCGTATTTATTTCAATTAATCTGCGATATAAAACCCACCGTTTTAAGGCTTACATGGTTAAGAAACGTGATATTGTTACGAATATCTTTAAAAGTTTCGTCTTCGGTCATATTTCAGTCCGTTTCCTCATTAAAATGCGAGAGTTTAGAGCGATGCGCGCTCCCGCGACAGGGGATGCAATTCTCGGCAGGCATGCGTTTCTCGGCATAACACCGGATCGATAGCCCTCAACTTAAAAGCTGCATCATATGAGTTTGAATAAATTTCTCCGTCGTGCCTAGTGCTAGCATGTGCTTGTTCTAAAATAAAATTAGCGCTTTCTTCTTTGAATTCCAATTTTGACTTCGAATGATTCACTTCATGCTAAAGAGCCCCCTGGGGGTTGAAGAAAAATCCACAGAAAAGCCGCACAGGGTAAATACGGTAGCTGTTTCTTCAGTTTGATCGACTCATTACATAAAGAGAAGTTGTCGTTGTTCAGTAACTCAATGGAGAAAACGTCACCATGGTAACTGACCTGACTGACCATCCCGGTTGACGCAGCGACGTTCTCCACGCCCTCGATGGTTCCCTGTGACACCTCGTTGGCTCCGGCGACCGCCGTGTCTCCCACGATGTTGGCCTGGTCCACGGTCCTGTTGGCCACTGACACGGAGAGAAACGACAGAGGTGAGTGGGACAACTAACACTCACACTTTTAGTTCACGTTTTAAACGCAGTGCAGCTAATTTAATAATAGTTACGGTTTTGTTGTTGTGCTCATTAGTAGCATAGCGATCTCAGCCGCAGTATAGGGATTATTGTTAATCTTTACAATCCAAAGAGCAATTTTTGAGTGTTTAAAAGCCCGCCATCTTTGCAAAGAAAAATATAAACAAATAATCGAAATGGCTCAATTCTCCTGGAGAGCGGATCAGATGTTCAGTGAAGCCGAAGCTTTTTATGGATGTAATTTGAATGCTATCTAATAAGAGCTGGAAGATTTCTGTTGAAAACTTTAATCTATTTATATCAATATTTGAAACAAAATGGTATACAAACAAATCAGTCATATACAAATAATGAGTTGCATTCCTAATTCTTTATTCCATATTTTAAACAAGTCAGACTCTGATTTAGATAATTGATTCAGTTAAATCTTTCAGATAATTTAAACAATTAAAATTTTAATGGGTGAAAAAGCTGGTAATCCTGATTTACTGAGTGACGACACTGCCTGTTCTTCATAGTGAGACGCCTTCATCTGGATTATAGTCTGGTTTTCTGGGAAAATTGAAGCTATTTTTATCTTATAAAACATTTCTTTGTGTAATACAACTGAAAACACTCTCAGAACATCTCAAGAAAGGAAACTTCAGTTTTAATTTAAGTGTTAGTGTCACTGACCCACTGATTGTTTCCAATAATCAGCCTTGAGTATAATCAGCTGAGTAGATTAAATGCTGTTTGTTGTGTTTTTAAACAGGACTTCTGTTTTTAATATATTAAAAATATATGCGACAAACGGTGTGATAGGGATACAGTTTCAAAGCTTTTGTTTTCTGTTGCACTTATATCCATTTCTTCTGTGAAACAAACTGCAGAATATATATATTTTTCTTTCATTGTCAATGTTTGTTGCAATTAATTAGTTAATTTTGTGGTTTTTAAACTGGAAATCAGTCCGGTTAAAAAAAAAGCCTGATCAGTGCATTTTTATTTGTTATCAAATGAAGCTTTCCTTACCTGTGTTTACTGATGACACAACTCCTTCCTTTGTCTTACTTCCTGCAGACCAAAGAAAACAAAAATTACATCATTTCACAGTTTTCTGTTTTTCTATTAAAGAATTTTGTTTTCCAGTTTCTATTTCTTAACAAACAGTTTTCATCTTGGTTTTATTTGAAAATAATGGAGAAATAAATAAAAATAAGACGCTTTGCAAAAGTATTTCAAGCTTTTCACATTTTTACACATTAGTTCATAATAAAGGAGTATTTTAATGATTATGCGATGACTTAATTTTGAGTATTGTTTACCAAAATAATCTGAAAAGTGTGGTGTGCTCATAATGTATTCAGATACTGTAAAGAATATTTTGTAGAACCACCTCTTCCCACTGGTTCAGCTGAAGGTCTTTTGGGGGTTTTGGACATTTTACTTGCATTAAACTGAATTTAGGTGGATTTGAACTTAATTTTTTAAAAAACGTTTTTCTTTCAGGATTGTCCTGTATTTAGCTTCATCTATCTTTACATCCACTCTGACTCTCTTTCCTGTCCCTAGTGAAGAAACGCATCTCCACAGCATGATTCTGCTACCACCGTGTATCATGCAGATGGTTTACTCTGAGTGGTGCGCTTTAATTTTCCACCACACATAATATTTAGCTATTAGATCTTTACAAGAGTAAAGGGCACTGGATGCAAAAGCATGCCACATTTTTGAGTTTTGTCTTTAAAACATATAAAAACCGTTTAGGTTTTCTATTGGGATCATTGCAAAAACACAAAATTGTACTATTTTTGGTCGAGTTTCTTGTGTAAATATCTTAGTATACTAGAAACAAAAAACAAAAATAACTTTTCAGCAAAAACACAGGTCTGGAAAAAATGAAGAGTCCACTGCACTGAACACGTTAAAAACCTTGTGGTCCTTCCACCAAACACTGATTTCTGAACTCTTCCTGAGTTAAAACATTAGCCTTGTTGTTTCTAAATTGATATAAACTTGTTTTTTTTTTTATTATTTAAATTCTTAAAGCTCTGCACCTTGTTCATTATTTTGACCATTTCTCATTATCTGCAAATAAATAAATATTTTTGCTTGGATTTTGGGGGACATGTTGTCAGTAGTTCATAGAATAAAAGAACAATGTTAATTTTACTCAAACATTTACCTATAAAAAGTAAAATAAGAGAAACTGGTCATTTAAACCAGTTTTAATTGTTAAATTAAATTAATTGTTTCCAGAGCTGCATATAAGCTTGTTTTAAGACAATAATTTCTTAATATTGAAGAAAAAGTTCTAGTTCCACAGGCAGATAATTTCACTGATAATGTGGAAAAAATCTCTTGCTTTACATAAAATAACATGGCAGTGGATATAATACTTTTTCATCAATACTAATGGATTATTTACTTAAAACAAGCTCCTACAGTTTTGTTTTATATCAAGACAAAACTAGAGATTTGGTAGATTTTGTGAGGTTTGGTTGTAATCTGACCGATTGTGTTTGCTCAATATTCTGAATATTTTCTTCCCCTCGCCTCCTTTTGTCCTGCAATTTGCTGTTAGTTATTAGTTATTCTTTTATAATTTGGATCTTTTAAAAGCTCGGCTCTCCTAATAAATTCCCGAACAATTAAAACCTGCCCCACCCTCCTCCCCCCAGCGCTGTGCTCTCTGCAGCATGATCCTGGACAGATTAAACTCCAGTTACATAATCTGCAGAAATGACGGATGGATGGCGGAAAATATCTACTCTGAAATAAGAAAGAAGAAGAGAAAACTCTGCAGAACACGGTCAGCAGCAACAACCCGAGCCTCCTCTCTCTGTGGATCGTCGGAACAGATGCAGAAACTGCGATTTGCTGCCTCACGCATCCACACCACGTCCCCCCTCCCCCACCCGTTGCTCGCCCTGCACGCTCTCCGAGGTACGCCATCCACGTGCCTGAATACGGAGCAGTACTGCAGGACACCACACACACACACACACACACACATATACGCACACACACACGCACACACACTGCAGTGAAACAGACATTTTTCGCTCAGTTTAACCAAAGGAGCCCCTACGAGTGGCGCTGTCTGTCCCAGCGCTGCACAACAAGCTGCATAAACGTTCAGAGGTTTTAAATTATAAACGACTGACCGTCAGGAGAAGGTGACGCGCAGGACACGACTGATCAGAGCAAGAAATAATCCCGACCATAAATGATAATCCCAATCTAAGTCTTGCCTGAATAAATGAAGATTGCTTGGATTAGAGGGAATATTTTTATGAAATTTTAATATCAAACATGCAAATATGGAGCTCTAATCATTTTTTTTCCCCAGCAGAGGATTTGCTCTGTAGTGATCCTGATTTGATGAAAGCTGCGACCGATCCACTAAAACGTGATTATTAGAAAAATAAAATTTGAATAAAGTAGCCTGTGAGAGAACACCAGTGTATAAAAATCCCTAATTTATAAAGAAATGCAATACAGACAAATTGAGACTTTAATATTTTATGGAGATTATTTTGAACTTTTCAGGCTTAATATTCAGAATAAGAAAAAAAAAAAATCTAATCAAATAAACAAAGTCATCTTCACATTTGAATGTTTTACTATAACAGAAACTTGTCCCGCTGCCCTGCATGCAGACCTTGTTAACCAATGGCTGCTCTTGCAGTTTTCTTCTTTAAAAATGTTAAAATGCATTTTTATGTTTTCACAGATCAAATGAATAGATTAAATCTCAAACGGTGTCGCGTTCGGTGGAGAGTAATCTATTGCAATGATTTATTTATGATGCACTTTGCATGTAAGTCTTAAAGTAAAATGACAATAAAAGCACTAACATATGTAAAAACAATCAAATCTAATTTAAATATTAAAATATTTGATATCTAGCTCAGGTTTGACATCCCTATAATATTATTTAAAGACTTTGAGCTGCAGATGATCAAATGCTGCGACTTTATCAAGCAAAGCTGTAGATTCATATTTCTTTAACCAACTGTAACTGTTTCCCCTTTTGAAAACCAATTGTCGAAAACTGAGAAAATGAAACACATTTTTCATACATGAAGTCCTGACATCTTTGAAATTTTATGTGAATAGTGAACGTTTACTGGGATCAAAAGTGTGAAATTCGCAGGCCAGATTTAAGAATCGACTCCCCACGGGGGGAAGAAATTTTAATACTCTGTCTTTTCCTCTACTGATCAAATCATTATTAGCTAAATTACTCAGAAAGTTGGTCATGTTGTCAGTTTCACTCTCAGTTTCAATAACTTGATGCAGAAGAATAGAGCTTGCTATAAAAATTAAAACAAAAGGCAGAAATACTAAAGTGTGATGGGATGCTACAGAACTTACACTGCAAAACAAATCACAGCAGATGCTCTCAGCTGCCCTCAAGGCTGTGCTGCTCTGGGTAAAGAGCCACATAACCCAGATGTACAACCTCCCCTGCTTGTGCTACTGTCTATTTTTAGGCTGATGCATGTGCACTCGACTGCAGGCGGATACTGTCGTCTTCACCAGAGCCATCGACCCTTCTCACTTCAGCGACCTCATTTCTCCTCCCTCTCTTTTTCCCCCTGCTCAGATCCATGTTTATTTTTTCCCCTCTAGCATCTGCAGCATCCTGTTCTTGTCTTTTAAAAGATGATTTTTCAGACGCATAACAAACAAGGCAGAGTTAGAGCCGCTCTTCTTTTTTGTCACCTCCTGACATTGACTCCTGCTTTCAGACGCCACCATTAAGACTTCGCAGCAGCAACCTGACGTCAGAGACGATGCGGCCAACAACTGAGACCCACTCACACACCTCCTGCTTTATCACCCCTCTTCCTTATCTGCCCCCCTCCTCCTCTCAGGTGGTAACCTTGAGATGTGACGCAGTCTCTGCTGGAGCTAAAATTAAAATCGCAGCAAACAGCAGCAAGAGGGGTTGAGAAATGTTTAAAAATTGGTGCAAAATGTTTAAAAACGGTTTCATAAAGCGACATTCAGGATTTTATCATCCCGCTGTTTCACTCGATTGATCTTGAATTCGTGCTACGAAAGCCTGCAGCACCATCCCGGGACTCCGCAGTGTCCCCCCTTTTCTTTCCATCAAATTACATTTTTTTTTATTTCTGCCCATCAGACGCCAGATTTCCACCTCTTCCCGTCCAGATGCAACTTCTTTACCCCGTCTGATTCTGTCATCACCACTTTTCCAGCCCCACACCCTGAGTCCTGCAGCAGTCCTGCAGCGGTTTCCTGACGGCGCTCACTTCTCCCTCCTCCTCCCTCTGTTTCTCTCGCTTGTTTTCACCCAGATAGAAAACCAAAACAAATTATTACACATCATCCAATGCATCTTCCGCTCCTCTTCCTTTTCAGGCTACATACCTACATACATCACGCCTTCTTTAGTTTTGGCTGCTGCCTCCTCCATCCCTGCTTTGGTCTTCTCTGCAGCGGCCACCATCCCCTCCTTGGCCATGGAGAACCCTTTCATCAGTACATCCATTGTGGGCGACGGATCGGCTGGGCTCCCCTGCTCTGAATAGGCCTGGCTGGTGCTTACAGTGAGCGTGCAGCAGAGATGACGATGATGATGGTGGTGGTGGTGGTGATGATGTGGGATGTCTGAGAGTGCGCGTGCCTGTTTTAGCTCCTCTGGTTGGCAGAGTGCTGATCGCGGTGCACAGTAGGACCACAGCGCGCAGACTGAAGGAGAGACGGGAGGAGAGAGCAGATACTGACGAGATGGAGAGAGGATGAGGAGGATGAGGAGGAAGAGAGATGGCTGGATGCTGCACCATTCCTCCCCCTCCCCCCATGCAGCATCCCCGCCCCTAACCGCCTCTCTGGTTGCACATTCAGACCGACTCTGGTCTGGATGCAAACCCATGTTATATAACCGGCCAACCAGCTGACATTTTGTCATGTAATCCCGACGTGTGATGTCATTTCCTCCTCTTCCACATCAGCTTTCCAGCTTCACTGCAACAAGTTACTTCTAATTAATGCAAAGATGACGAGCCCCCACGGCCATTTTGTTGTCGTGAAGAGATTGAAAAGTGCTTCGTCATCCCCACCTGAGTGAGTCACAGCCACCCTCCTCTTCCTCCTCCTTCCTCTGCTGACTCGGCAGCATTGCAGACACTGATGCAGCGACGGATCAGGTTTTGTGTCATCAGATTTAGTGATGAAAAAGAGCAGCTAGTCTTCCAGACGGAGTGTTTTCTGCTCAGAGTTAATACCTGATTAACATCGTTAATTGTGACGCAGCATTGTGGCAACTTTATGCTCACGAAACTTTATTTGACTTCAACCTATCTGTCTACATAGGAGACAGATATATTTAACTTATAAACACATAGCGTTCTCATACCAACAGATCCTGCAAAACTATTCAGACCCCCTAAACATTTAACACATTAAGTCACTTAAAAACACACATCTTAATGTTTTTTTTAAACATTAAACATACAGTAGAGCATAACTGCGAAAGAAAACGATGCAGAGTTTTTAAACGTGCAAGTTAAAATCTGAAAAGTGTGGTGTGAGGACATTACAGCATCACGTTTGGCTGCAGTTGCAGCTACAAATCGCCAGATTTCATCCCGGGGGGACACTTTAAAGTCCTTCAGGGGGCCACAATTGGCCCCTGCGCCTCACTTTGGACACCTCTGATCGAAACCTTTCCATTTAGACTGTTTTCATATTCTGGGTCGTTTTCACGCTGGAATCAGTGCCAGTCTGAAAACCTTTAACTGGTCTGTTTCCGGCTACCCTGGCCCGAGTGCAGCGGAGTGTCCCCACAGCATGATGCTGCCACCACCATGATTCACATAGGGAATGGTGATTTTTTTGTAATTCTACAAGTTTTTAATGGAGGCCTAATTTGTGTCTTGCATGGCTTAGTTTTCCCGTCTTTCAGTGGCAGAAACTCACTGAAAACCTGAAATGTATAATATATATTATTTATGTCTACATTTTTTATTTAATATCCGTTGCATTTTAACCACAGATGACAGATGCAGGGAATCACACAAAATCTGGAAATGCCAATAATGCTCCATCTATTTATTTCAACAATTTTCTGTTATTCATGCTTAATAAGAACTAGAAAAAATGTTAAAAAAAAATCTATTTTTTTCTCCAGATTATGAACCAGGAACTATCACATTGTTATTAATCTCGTTTTCTTTATTTCCTCAAGTCATTTCAAAACACGGCACCATCTGTAGATTTAATAAAACATTTATTCACATTGATATCAGTACATTTCTGAGTGCATTTTTACATACTGTACTTGTGCATATTAGATAAACTGTGTATTCCTCTTGCTATCACATCTGACAAATGTGCTCATATAGTTTTTTTTTAAATCCATACATCTGCGATTTATCTCCAGCAGCAAAAAAAGGAAAAATTTCTGCAGTTTCACTTCAACATTAGTTTTTTTTGTACATCTTCCCCAATAATCAGGACATGAAAAAAGAAAGAACCTATAACGAGAGCAGATCTACATAGGAGACAGATATATTTGACACTTTAACTTATAAACACATAGCGTTCTCATACTAACAATAATACACTTTCTGCTAATCTAGGCAACAGCTATAGCTCACTTTTCTCCTCTTGCTCATATTCTCTGTCATACTTCCTTTTCTCTCTTCCCATGTTTATATGTCCTCCTTTTTTCTGTGACTCTTCCCTCTCTTTGAATTTCCTCCTCCTCTTTATTCCTGGACGTTGAGGATCTGTGCAGACAATCCATGGTGCCAGTTCTTCAACTTGGCAAAGCGCGGCCCTTTGACCTCTGACTCGAAACGCTCTCTGTTGGCGAGGGCGACAGGACAAGGCGGTCACATCAGGAAAAGCAGCTTACGTTAGCGTTATTCTCTGAGAAACTGCAAGCTTCTGCTCTAACAATGCCTTTGAAAACGCATCCAACCCAAAGAAAACAGTGTGGGAGTGTTTGAAGGATGTTTTCTAAAACTATTTCTCAGAATCAAATTATAAATGTCTAGAAAACTGATCCTGTGCAGGGTTTACCCCAGAAAACTTGCTAACCCTATTCAGCCTTAGCAAGCATGTTTTTGAGTTAAAAATGTTTAAAGTTAACAGAAAATTTGAAAACATTACTTGATAGTTGTGCATTTTTGGAAGACTGGAAGATTAATACTTAAACACCAACTATAAAATCAAAAAAAGGCAATAATTAAAAATAAAACTAAGATAAATTAACAATGCAAAGCCTGGTGGCCCGCCAGGCTTATAATACACTGAGGGAAACCCTGATGTGTTTAATTCATACTGCGTTTCTGATTTGCATTGAAATACTGTGAGGAAGTAACACACAGCGTGCTTAGTGTGATCGAATGAACCTCAGTAATGAAAAGTTAGCAGAAATGTAACTAATGAGGGCAGAAACATTGTAAAATCGCACATTTCTGAGAAATTTACCATCCAACATTAAATCAAATAAATATTTCCTATAACAATGTATTGGAGATACATCATAAGAATTTATTTCAAACAGCTTTAATAAGAAAAACAAACATTTTGATTGATGGATGATTATTTTTAATCATCCAAACATAATATCCTTATGTTTTTCTGTAAGGATATTAATATTCTTTTGTAGAGTATTTTTCATAATCATACTATTAATTTCTTTTGATCGATATCCTCTCTTTTGCATTTGTTTATTTTTTAATAGTTATTTTTAGTTTAATTTGCTCTTACATAACAGTTGTTTATGTTGAATGTATTTGACTGGATCTTTCCAGGACCCTTATTTTTATTTTTGCGACAAACGTCTAAAGAAAATCCAAAAACATTTGTTTCCCAGAAAAAGTAGATTAACCTTTACCTTGATTTCTGCAGTGCCTCCTCATCTGGATCTTGCACTGTGATGACAAAAAGTACAGAAATAATCAGAAAAATCCAATTAGAGCATAAATAAAAGAAGGCAAAGGAAACGTTCGGTGAGCCTGGTACTGACTGTATTCAGTGCCAGTGATGTGAGCCAGGATCCTGAAGCTTTTCGACTGCAGGTTGGCGGCACGGCGAGCCCACTCAGACATGTCCTGGTTTGTGTCTGGTGCCCGGATCACGGCTTGGTACACAGGAGACGCACAGTCCACCACAGGCTCCTTGATCGGGAGAACTCCACTGCAGGGCAGAGAGGAAACTCAGGCCGCAAATGGAAACATTTTATACCCATGTTTATAACTTCTCTCTTATTTGGAAGGAACCGGCTTGAAGAATTGGTCCTGCCGTCTTAATGTACACGTTACCTACCGCCACTAGGGGGCACTAATGAGCTATTTTACATCTGTAACGATCCAATAAAAACAAAACAAAATATTATTTTTACAAAGTAAAATATAAATGTCCTAAATGTTGTATTTAATAAGTCATATTTTTACATTAAAAGTCATAATTTAGAATTTTTATGTCAAAAACATAATTTTGAGATACTGAGCTGTAATTTCAATTAGACTGAAAAATTATCAATCACAGATATTTTTGGATATATGACTATGTCTGCCACTTAAAATAAAAATGGCACAATTTATGTTTATTTTTTGACCTACAAATTCAAGATTCAAACTTTTAAAGTTATCATTCTGACTTTTGGACTTATAATTATAAGACACAAAGTAACTTCAACGAGAGCAAAAAATTAGCAATTTTAAGAAAATATTAAAATGTTATGGAAGCCGAGTTCACCTACTTAAAAAAATATTATATAAATAATTTATTTTCAAGCTGGAATGATGGCACAGACAATTGTTTATAATTTTAACTTTTAAAACCACGATTATGAAATAAATTGTCTTATAATTGACTTTTTATGTCATAACATTGAGTTTCTTATTCCTAGTTGTAAGAAGTTAAAGTGTAAATTTAAACTACAGAAATGATCTGAAACATTCTATTTAGATGTCCTTAAAATAAAATATATATCACATAGTCAATTATAATTTTAATTTGGTACATTTCTAAGATGTGAGGTCAAACCTTTAATAATTATTAAATTCACTGTCATCATTTTTATTTGAAAATCAATTTTTTTTAAGACTAAACTCTTGATTATTCATTCTGTGTCTCATTCAAACTCTGGCGCACCACAAAAACAAATTCACTGTCACTGAATTGCTATTAAGGGACAAATTTCCTGAAGCACGATTTGAACCAATTTCTGGACATAAAAACACATATATTGCTCCTCTATTATTAATAGACAGATGTGGAGGTTCTGCAGTAAGGGAACTATAAGGCAACATGACTGCATTCCTCAGAGGGTTAGGGAAGTGAGTTTCAGTTTTTGACATATTTTCGGATGAAATCACAGATTCCAGATTACGTAATCTTCAACACAAGCTGCAGTCTCACACTTTGCCCGAAGTACCTGGAAGTACTTCTCAACATTAACGAGTTCATGAAAGAGTCACAGTTAGACGGTTTGTCCTTCAAACACAATGATACACAACCCATTACTACCAAATAAATGCTCATATCTATATATTGGTGAAGCATCTGGAGCAATGCACAAGCTGTTGGGGCACAAAGAAGCAATGAGTCTGAGGAGAATGGAGAGGCGACGCTGCTGTACTCACGCCAAAGGAGAGCCGGCCTCCTCGCTGGGACACGATCAGGAAGGGAGGATGGGGAAGAATAGATGGAGGACAGATCACAGGTGGGGTTGGTTTGTAGGATGGAATGAGCAGAGGAGAGTGGGTGAAAGGAACAGAGGAGTACATGGCACAGGCACTGTCTAGCCAGAAAAGAAAAGCCAAACAATCTACTGTTGGCACACTATTTGCAGCAGCATAGGCTTTGAGAGGCAATATTACACCGCCACGGCTTTTCAAACGTAATTGTTATACATGCAAAATATCTCTACGTTTATAGGGCTCATATTTATCATCTGAGTGCCTAACATGTCATTTTATGTTTTTTTATTTGTCAACATATCCCTTTAACTCATAATTTTGGACTTTTTAAGCCTGTTCTTTTTGAAAGGTAACCTATTATTCTTCCTTAAACAGTTTATGATACTTCTATGGTCTATACAAAACATGTTAATTAATATTTTGCACAAAATCATTCTTAGATAACAATATTTCTGCCTATTTTTTGCTTCTTTCAGAATGTTTTAGGGCATCTTGTCACTTTAAATCCAAATAATCTGCTGCTGGCCACGCCCCCCAACTCAACATTTAGACTCACACATGAAAATGGCTGCAAACAGACACGTAATAATCCAACTGTACATCTTTGAAAAGCAGAAGTAGAGAGTTCTGCACAACCCACAAGAATGCAGCAAGTGGTTTCTGGATAGTAAATCAAAAACAAAGCACTTGTCTTTTCCAGCAGCCATTGTACACGGCATACAGTAGTAAAACCAGCCGACCAAATATGCTAGAGTTCCGCTTGTGTTACTAGGCTGTGCTGGGGTTGCTAGGTAACGGCACAGTGCCTGTCAAATGTAACTTAACAATCAGAAAGTTTTAAACATTAACTTATTCTCAAAAACGACACACACCTCAGAAAACACAATACTTGACTTAAACTACACTTTTCTAACCAATCAGAGAACCAATATTGGCCTTCACATCTTGAAAGGTTCAGAAGCCAAGACAACATGTTGTAAAAGGTACTTTTAGTCCTGAAAGGTTATGCTGAAAAAACAAAAAATATATATGAACATTTCAGATAAACTTTAGTTCCTGTAGTGTATAAACAATAGAAAGATAACTGTGCCTAATAGTTACAGGAACTAGTAAAAGGTTCCTGGATTCTGAAAGCATCTTTATTACATGAACCATGTTTTTTTATCTTTTACATTATAGTGTATAAACTTATTCGTCTTAATGCCTCTTAAAACCTGCATGTGAACATATTATGGGCTAAAAAGCGCCACTGCTTGGCTTAAAGGGCCAGTTCACCCTTTAGCAACAATCAAATGCATTCAACAAATCAAGATGCATTTGATTGTTTTTCAACATTTAATTAGTTATTTATGAGAATATCTATAGATTAATATACTGTGTTTAACATTAGAGTACTTCCTCTTCTGTCTGAGACTTTCCTAATTTGGTTTGTTCAATTTTTTAAAATATAGGTAGAAATAAAATTGTTGCCCACACTGAAATTATGTAACTATGTTTATGTTGCTCAATCTGCTGCTGTTAGCTTAAGTGTTAAAATATGATTTTTCTCCTCCATTAATTTGGATGAAAGAACCGAAAGTGGGAAGTGAAACACCGAATTTATTCTGGTTTCCGGTCTCACCTGTCATGTCCTTTGGCCTGCGACTGTCCTGCAATGGCGTCCATGATGGCGTCCTGTGAGTACATGCTGATTGGTGTGTTGTACTGGGCGTGAACGATAGTGGCCTTTCCGCCTGGGCCCCTCACTTCGATGGGTTTGTGGGTGGACAAGGCAGAGTCTTTCAAAGCGATGGGGTTGAAGCTGGGGGTGTACTCCAAGCTGTCAGGCCACAGGGAAGTGTGGGAACAGGAAACAGATCCGGGTCAGAGGCAGAAATTCAAGACGCGCGAGGTCACTGGTCATGATTTGACCAAAGAGGTCATCAACCCCATGTTCATCTTAGGTCCAGTAGTTTGATTTCACAACAGACACACTCAGGTTCACTGTTTTAATTCTTAAGCTACGTTCACACTGCATCCTGAAGTGACCCAAATCTAATTTTTTTGTCAAATTGGATTTTTTTTCCTTCTTTTTTTGTAATGGCCGTTCACACTTCCAAATATATGGCATCTGTATCTGATCTCCAGTGTGAACAGCAAACAACCTGAAAGTGTCCCGCATGGGCAGAAGGGGGCGCAATAACATCAGCGTGCTCAGTGTTTTGCTAACCACCATAAAGAAGAAGAAGTGCTCAGTGTTTGCTGAAGTAAACATGATATATATATATATATATATATATATATATATATATATATATATATATATATATATATAAGGATTAATTACCTAAACAGATAATTCACTAACATTGTTAAAATCAACAAAACTAAAACGTCACTCAAGTAAGCGCAACACTACCTCAAAACATTTTTACTGAATTAAAAGTAAATGAAATTACTCAAGTAAGAGTAAAAATGTATTTAGTAAAAAGAATATTCAAGAACTGAGTAAGTGATCAAAACAGCCATTATTTAATATATAAAAATTACATAATCAGATGGAGCAAAATATAAAGTTATGTGGAGATTTTGGTATTTTAAAGACGAAAATAAAATGTATTTATATAAATAAAATATTTATGAAACTAACAAAAACTGCAGGAGTGAGTTTGTCTGGTGAGTTTTGCTTGGTTTCATTCAGTTTACTCCCAGTTTGTAGAGTATCCAGAAATGTCAAATAAGTAAGAGTAGCGATACTTCATTTTAAAATTACTCAGATAAAAGTAAAACATGCAGATACTCCTAAAAGTTATTTTTTCCCCAAAAAAGTTACTAAGTAAATATAACATTCGATTGCCACCTGGTTTCAAAAAGTGCCGATGTCAGAGACTCCAATCAGTGGAGCTGTATCAACACTTTGAGGCCTTTCTAACAAAACAAAAATTAACAAAAATAAATACTCAGAATACGTGTAAAGAATCCATTTAACACACAAACTCGACTTTTTCAATTATTTTGTGACTTATTGAGACGTCCCTGTATTATAAAACTTATCTGCAGACTAATGTTTCCACCCCAACTGTATCTCTGACCGTCGTCATCTCTCAAATTATTTTTTTTTCATGCACATAAAAGAAAATAAATAAATAAATTACTCAGATACTCACTTTGCAGCTGTGTTGGCAATGACCTGAAACACATCAGAACAACATACAGACACACAGAAACAAAAAGGAGAAAGTTAAATTCAATAATGGTAATAATATTACATTATGTTTGCATTCAACAATGTTCTCCAGTGATCCCATGCTCAGGTCAGAATAGCAGCCATTTATCATCAGTGTGATGTTTCTCTGCTCCTATTTTATCACCAGGAATGACTGACAAGAACAGAAGTGTTTCAGTCACATGATGCAGGACACATTTAGCACAGAACAGACAAAAATATACACAAACGTAGCACAAAGTACCAGATCCATTTATGTCAGAACTGGAAATTAAATCTGCAGATGCTCTGTGCCTCTACAAACAGACACAAAGGATTTATCTCTTAATAAACTGCCACGATCAAGAGTTTATTACGAGTCAGAATCAACAAAATGCAGTGTTTTTTCTATTTTATTTTAAGAAATACTAGCGTGGAAAAAAAGTAAAAGGTAAAATTGGGTTACATGGTTTGTTGCCAGTTGATTGGTCGAATCAAATCTTTATTGAGTTCGATTCACTTTGTGGGATTTTCATCCAGCATAAACAAACATTTTATTGTTATGTTATAAGAAAATCTTTGCTTGTGTGGAATAATCATTTAGAGCGTCTATCACATCAACTATTGATAAAACACTGTCTTCTTCTTAAGCCTCTACATTTAGTAAAAAGTCTGAATTTAGTCTGACCACAGAAACTGAGTGACATTCTTTGTTTTGTTTTTAAAGTAATGTCTTTTAATCACATTAAAACACTAATAGCCCCTTTATTGCATTTGTTTCATATTACATTTTAAGAGTTTATTCATGTTGTTAAGACAGAAGGCAGATTATGTGTTTCTGTTTTATTTTTAAACACATTTTTCAGTAAGTGTTACTTCTTTAGAAATCAGGGAACTATGAGAATTGAATTTAATAAATATTTAATAAATATTTAATAATTAAATAAGTATCTTGATTGGGTATTTCACTTTTTGTTTGAGAAAAGAAGACTAATATAATGCTAATTGCTAACTAGCCTCTAGTTAGCTTGTTAGCATCATGGCAACTTGGCTTGGATGCTGTACTGTTAAAGGTGATTAAACTAAACCACTAAGTGACTATTAACCAATCTAGCTGTAAAAACAAAAACTGTCTTTGACATTTTACATTCTGCTGGCTTTTTCAAGATGAGATATCGCCAATCTAAAAACTCAAATCCCACCATAATACTCAGAAATGACATAAACAGAGAACAAATTCAGTGCATCGTAAAGGAGATCTTCCTCATAAGTGCCCACTCTAAAAGCTTTTTAAAAAAGACTTAACCTGAGCAAATTTATTGTAATTATTTTGTGTTAAATCCCTATGGTACATTCAAGAAAGAAAATTATTTAACATTTTTGAAGTTTGGGATCCTAAAAGAAAAACAAAACATAGATGTCCTAACCAAACTACCAAAAACGTACTTTATGGTCCACTGACCTATGACCTCAGCTCCTTATTACACAGAAAAATGGAGTAATTGGTAGATTAGTTGTCTAATCTGGTTGTAAGCTTTTATATTTTGCATTTATTACATGAGAAAACATCCATCTTAGACAATTTAATCCTTTCTATTTTTAGTTTTTTGAGTATTTTAGATACTCAAGCACCCAAAAATCAACACTTTGCACCAAATGCAAAGTGTTGATTATCTGATCTTAGCAAGGTTTGGTAGCCTAACTGACTGGTCTATGCAGAACTTGGGTTTGCTGTGTGTACAGTAGAAAACGTCCAATACATGAGACATCTCCCTGCAGACGGGGGGTTGCCCTATCTTGGGGTTGGCATTCAGGGGATTCAGGATGATGGTTTGAAACCAGAGTGGAAAGTTCCATTACCCAGCTCAACAGCTGCTCCGACCCATCAGTGTGTGTGTGTGTGTACGTGTGTGTGTGTGTGTGTGTGTCCTCTGAGAGGTGGGGCCACTGGCATGAATGAGGTCACTGGCTTGATTCCTGACGCCTGATGTACCTTTGGCTGTCACTGTAAACCCGCTCAGCTCCAGAAGGGAAGCACATTAACAGAGACTGATATCTGGATTTGATATGCTGGAGGTCCAGTAGGGCCCACTTAAAAAAAACAAACAACTAAAGGTACTCAATACCAGTTTTAGCTGAACTTTGGACATACAATCTAGCAAAAGTCTTCCTTTTCATTAATATTTTGTATTTTATTTTATTGGGATCTTACCTGAAAAACCTACACAAAGTACATATTAATTGCTAAGTGGAATAAAAACGGCCCATGGTTTTCAAAACTATTTTATAAATAGACATTTTAAAAGTGTGTTTAGTCACTCGGCCTGTCAAATAACAAATTATGTACCAGAAATTATTGCAATAAATGGTAGTATTTTTTGTTTTGAGACCATTTTTAATTAATATAATAATAATGACATAATAATACAAATTCAACTATTGGATGATAAATTGTCCCACAAATTATTGTGATAAATGATAATATTGTTTTGAAGCCATTTTTAAGTAATGTTTGGATAATGGCATAATAATGCCAGTTGCTGAAAAAGACTAATAAACTTTAAGTTTGTGCAAAACACTCCACTTTGGAAGTAGGAAATATTTTTTTAAAAATCCAACATAAAACAAAAACATTGACCAAAATCATCAGTAAAATGGATTATAAAGTCTCTGTAAACAAAACTGTCCTCCAAAAACATTAATGATCAGAATGAAAATGGTCAAGCTCATTTTTATTTTTCAATGCGATTAATTGACTTATTTCTTGTTGTGACATGCTGCCTTTACTGTGAAACCCCTAAATAAAATCCAGATGTAGCCTAATTAGTAGACAGAGTTCACCTGCATGCCTTTTAATCTCAAGGTAAATCCAGTTATGTGAAGAACCGATGGGTTTGTCAGAGAATATTACAAACAGCAGACATGAAGACCAAACACCACAGCAGATGTGTCAGGGAGAAATAAACCAGAGAAGCAGCCAAGAGGCCTGCAGAAACTCTGGAGGAGCTGCAGAGATCCAACACTGAGGCGGGAGAATCTGACATCCGACGCTGTTAGTCAAACGGTCGATAAAGCTGGAATTATTTTGAAAAGTTCCAAAAAGATACACAAAAAAAAACATCCCACCTACAACATGTGGGAGACAGGGAGAAACATGGTGCTGGCAGTATCATTCTTTGGGATGCTCTTTGTCAAGGAAGCCTGTAATTGTTAATAAAGATGGGTGGATCTGAAAACAAGGCAGTCCTGGAGGAAAGATGGGACTCAAGCAGAGGTTCGTCTTGCAGGAGGACAATGATTTTTAGACATTTATGTTAGAATGGCGTAGTCAAAGTCCAGACTGAAAGAACTGATGACTGGAGACTTACTTGATCTTTGATTTATGTCTTTCTTTACACATTATTGTTTATTTAATGAACAAAATACATAAATTAGAAAACACAGAAGAATTTCTTTTGCCACAGTGATATTGTTGCTATTTTTGTCAATCAAACATCGATCCACTGAAAACAAACTTTGTAAGAATGGAGTCAATTTCACTTTGTCTCTACCATCAACATCCATTCCACCATATAACCAATTAAAATCACTTTTTTATTTTAAACTGAATTATGTCTTCACATTGTTTCAATTCTACATTTAGCCTACGCCAAAAATCCCCTCTGCACATGGATACACATCTTTTTCTTGTAGTGTGCATGTTTTATTTTTTAAATCTTATTTTATTGTCACCGAATACATCTTGAATATTCTCTGGAAGATCTTTGTGACTTGCTTTAATCATAAACGGGGCAGTTTTAAATTCTAACAAAATCCGAGAGTCAAAACTCTTACCACACTAGCTATTTTACAAAATACAAAGTGGAAAGTATTTATTCTCTTGAAGGCAGCAGCGGTTTAGTACAGCTGATGCTTTGACATTGCTGCTGCTGTGGAAGGAAATGACATCGTCCACTTGAACCAGAGATGATCTGGTCTTTGAGAAGAAAATGTTCCCTGAAGTTCCTGTACTTGTCCCAGAGTTCGTACCTCTCGCATGTGACGCTATTTCAAGATCGCACACATAAACACGTCTGGCCTCAAACCAGGTAACAGAATAGCAGCAGAATTAAGTTCAGAGTCAAACTGGGATCATTATTACAAACTGGTCTGAGGCTCCATGCTAAAGGTTAGACCCCAGTTCAGGAGGAAAGGGTTACTAAGAAGCTTTTTTTATTATTATTTACATCGATAATGATGGAGCTTTAACCAATTAAAACTATAGCTCAGAAGTTTTATAAGTTCAAAAATGGTAACATAATTCCTTATTTTACGCATTTAATCTCATAGGAGTTTAAATGGAAGACTTTTTGTTTCTGGTTAAAGAGTAAAATTGTTTTTAAAGTCTTGTAAGGCATCAAAACTGGGACGGTTTTAATTACTTAAAGGTTCTCAGTCACTTTTGTACTTGCTTACATTTTTTTCAAAGTTGCATTTTGGAATTTAATGAAAAGATGAACAAAGATCAGCTGCAGATCTTACAGATGGGAACAGATTTTTTTTTAACTCCACAAATATATTGCTTTTTTGTTTTTAATAATTTGTTTTACTTCTCTAAACAGCTGAAGAGAATCGAGCTTTGCAGACAGAAAAATGCCAATTACAGTAACTTGTCTTCTGTTTGTGTTTGCTGACCTCTGACCTCCCTGCAGTACTTTTTCTAGGTGCGCTACAGATTTCTAACACTAGAGGGCACCATGAGTCTGATGGGATGGATTTGATCTCTGATTTTCTCCTCTATATTGACAGGCAAAAAGACACAAACCCAGATTCTAACGTTGCTTGTTGATTTGTCTGTTTCTTTCCTTGACTAAAGTTTGTTTTCATGGCGTACCTTCTGGTGTGGGATGACGGGCATCGGTGAGTCCATTCTTGGAGCTGCCGTGGGAACTGGTACAGGGCGTCTGGATCTACAAATGTAACAACATTTTTATTAAAAATTATTGACTTGACTGAGAAACTTGTTTCAGTCCGACTCTTGGAAGTTTGAGCTACAGAAATGAGAGGAAAACTTCAACATTATTAACTGTTTATACTGTATAAGTCATCCAGATAATAAAAATTATGTGAAAAAGTATTTTGTTAATACTAAAAGATAAAAAACTCACAGTTAAGCATTTTCTATTGCCTGTGGAACAGCTTTAGCAAATATCTGAGAACAACTGAGACCTTCACTGTATATTTTAAAAAGCAAAATTGAAACTTCTCTGTAGTTTAATTAAAATTTAGTCAGCCTTTGTATTGATTTGAAAGAATTTAATTTGTTTTTAATTATTAAATGTAAATGTAAAGTCTAGTTTAACTAAATGTCCTCAAGGATATTACACACAACATGCATAATCATAAAAGGATAGACTGTACACTAAGATCGCCTCCATGTTGTGAGTGGCAAAAAGCAATGCAAGCCAGTTCTGTTCTAATCACTAGAAATAAAATATGCATGTCGCTCACACCAGGTATTTAAATACATCACACTCTGACAAAAACATACGATCCAAAGTAAATCTTAACTCTGAAGTTTGCAGCTGATATGGCTTCTTCCTCTCTGAGCGGCTTTTCAGGCCAAGTCAGGACAGGATTTCCTTCTCATTATTGTTCTAGTTTCTGCCTGGATCTTCCCAACGTCTTCTGCTTTTGATCACAAACTGTGACATAAACATGCCTTCTTCCTGATTAGTATGGTGGTTGGACATCCACATTTTCAAAATATGTACATATGAATGTCTGAACAGTTGAACGTGGCATCTGGAAGTGGAACCAAAGGATGAACCGGAGTTGTGCAGGTACACAAACAAGCAATGCGTTTGTGGTAAACTTTAGAAAAACGTTGCCATCATTCCCCTCTGTTTAAAGCAGTGGTGTCAAACCCAGTTACATTTTTGGCCATATCAACAATTTGAATGTTCTTAAAGGGCCGGTTGTGCCAGAATGTACTGATAAAACCCATTAGACTGTTACAAAATTAAGAAATAACAGTTTATTTGTGTTTTTTAAAACTAAATATTGAACATCTTTACATCCCTTCCGGATTTTGTGATTGCTTTTTGTGGGGGGTTTTTCCAATTAAAATCAGATTTTGTGGTGTTAATTTAGAAATATTTGTAAGAAATCTTTACAATATCTGCGCTGATGTGTCACGGACTATAACTTTACATCCAGTACGGCTGAGTCAGCAGTCACTTAAACCCAATGTTTCTGACCAATTTTCAAAAGAATTTGCAGAAGAAATGTGGGGGTTTGTTGGTTTCGTATGAATTTTGTGGATTTGTGAAAAACTGGAGGGACTTGTTGATGTAATTTGGAGTCCAGAGGGCCACATTAGAAGCTATGGCAGGCCAGATTTGGCCCTCGGGCCTCGAGTTTGACACATTTGGTTTTAAGGGTTTAATTATAACTGACCTAAAGCAAAAGCAGCAAAGTCTGATCTGATGTCAGAGAGTAAAGAAAAAAGGTTACGAAATGGTTTCAAATGAGCACCACTGGACACAAAAACAATTCATTTAAATTAAACAATCTAAAATTTTGGTTTCCAAGCTTTTCTTTCTATTTCTTTTAAAGGCAAAATTTCCACTCCCAATCTGGTGGATGCGCCGGCGTTGTGCTTGAGGTGGGTGATGAAGACGATGAAGCATCCACATGTCTCTGTCCTTGGCAACAACAGGAAACTAAAAGCACAAGCTCCATTTTTCTCTCTTCAGTTTTCCGACTGTGTTGCCTCACCACACACCAGTCTGACGTAGCTTCTCCATCACTTTAGGTCATTTCTGTATTAATGAAATCATGCTATGCTTTTAATTACATTTTATTTTTAAAAAGGACGAAAAGTACAATTTGATTTGGGAAAACTGTTTTCTCAAGCAGCAGAAAAGGCCTAAAAATCTGAATGTTGTACCAAATTAGATACCAACACCACCTTTTAAATTCTCTCTTAAATTTCCAAATTATTTATTACCATACAACATCTATCACTGAAGATATTGCTCTACTTTCACATCTATTTGTTTGAGTGGTTGCTTTAGTTTTTGCAGGCTCGCTTACTTCTGCATGGTGAGCGTAAGTTTGTTGATTGCTGACTTGATCTTGTTCTGGGCGTCCATGTGGCTCATCCCATCGGTGTTGACCCCGTCGATTGATGAGATGATGTCGCCCTGGGTCAGGCTGCCGCCTGCTGCCTTGCTGCCAGGAGTTATCTGAGAAAGAGAAGGTTTAGAAAAGCAGATTACACATCGGGCACATTGTTTTGTTTGAACATTGTTTAAAATAACTCATAAATATACAAGTTATTTTCGTATTTCCCTTAAAAACTCTACCCTTGTCTTACTGTTGGAGGGTTTGAGTATTAAAAGCATGCGCTTTGTTTATGCTCTTTTCGAAGTATTTGGGTATTTCTAAAAATCACACACTGAATAATTAAGCATGAAATGTACAAAAATATATTGCCTCGGTTGGTGCACAAGTTGTTTTTTTGTTGTCAATTTCTTGATTTACTTTATTGTAAAGCAGAACTGAAACATGAATACAGTTCGAACTTTTTTTTTTTAGACTTGAACTTACTGGGAGAAATATATCTTTATTGGGATTTGACATTTATGTTGAGTCCTGTCTTAACTCAGCTTAGTTATATTTCTATTAGATAAATGCCAGAAAATGAGAAAACTTTATTACTTTAAGATTCAGAAGCTTATATGTGCTTTGAACAAGTGGGGTAATGTCAGATGGTGATGTCACTGCATTGTAAGCGTCTTATTGGTTAATTTATATTTGATGTATTTTATGTAGGTATATTTAACGCCTCACCTCAAAAAGACTTCATCATTGCCTGACACAGTGTGAAAATCAAAAGAAACAAACTAACATATGAAAAAGAGACTTGTGGACCTCAAAATTATTAATTCATACTTGGATACAATTTGCAGCTGCTTAAAGGTGCAACACATCTGTTTTAACAATTACATGGAAATATAAACACAGTGGTAATGTGCAGCCACGAAGTGTTCAGGACAGAGATGGACTCACTGTCCCAGGATGAGTTTTGGTGCAAAATGTCCAAAATCAACCATAGAGCAAAAGACCTGAAGAAAATACTGGCTGGAGCTGGTAAAATGGCATCATAATACGAAATAAAACAAGTGGCTGCAGAGCCACTAAGTGAGGAAGAAGCCATAACTCCGATCACAACTTAGAAAACCAAATTAAAAAGTACAGGTGTGGCAGTATCAAGTTTCAGGGTCTTTTGGTGCATGAGGGACCGGTCCGCTTCACAAAACAGATCCAAATTTCACCATATCAGCCCGGAAGCTAAGAGGACAAATTGGTCTTCAAGTGGAGCATGATCCTAAGAAAACCCAACAAATTAGCGGTTCAGAGCAGCCATCATAGAAGTCCTGAACTCTATGCCATAGAAAGTGTTCAAAGCTACCAAGATGGCCGACAGAGATGACTCAGTTACACCAGTTCTGTCAGGAGGAATGGGCCAAAATTCCAGTAAACTATTGCAAGAACCATGGAGTGCCCAAAATGTTTGACCCAAATCACTAAGGTTTAAACCAAAAATATCCTATTATTCTGGCTGAAGCAACTCTAAGTTATTTTGGTAATTGTCCTAAAATTGACTTAAAACACAAAATATTTAGTCCGATTTTATGCCAGACTGTATCAATAAAACTGTTGTGTAATGAATTGGATGATTCGTAAAGTTTGGACAAAAAGTTTAAGTGAATTCAGAGCCGTACAGTGTTGGTCTAGACTTACAGTCAACTCGTTAAAGAGTTAAAAATAAGCAATGCTGTTGATGCCTATGGCTTCGTAGTGATTGACTCTGCTTCCATTCCCCGACACACAAACACCTGCCACTGACATTCATGTAAAAAAGTCTTGTCTGATTTATATAAATATACATATTTTAACCATGTTTTTCCACCTTTTAGCTGAATTTCATGACTATCACATGTCCTTGATCATACAGTGCAGCCTCTGCTTTGATCTGCTTTTTGCACTCCTCTTTCATCCCTCACTGTCTGAGTTTCAGCGATTATATCCACGTGGACAGTAACAAACAGGAAAAATGGAAAAAAAAGACGTTAAATAAAGACATTTTATATGCACTGAAGCCCAAGACAAAGCAGGGTAGATGATAAAACATACTTTACTGTATATTGAATTATTGTGCCTTAAGATCAAATGTTGTGTGGTTTTTCAAAAGTCAAAATGGATTCTATGGTCACATATTTTAGCTAATTTAATTAGCTATACCCAGTGACAATAGAATTGATTTAATTAAAGCTTATAAATGGACTCAGGAACATTAAAGTGTAAGATTTAGACATGCCAAATGATATATTTCAATATTAAATCAGCGGTTAGTGCACTGGATTCTGTGCTTCAGCTAACAGTATGTAAGGAATCCACTGTCTCTTTCCTTTCTTAGTTCTTGGCAAAAGCAGAAGGAAATCCAAGTTCGGCAAAGCTACGTCAAACTGTAACGGCACCCTGAGCTGTCATGTCAAGCCCCAGTGTTTTATGTTATGTTAACCTGCAGGTCTCCATTGCAAACAGGAGGGAGGGACGCAGAGCACAGATAAAATTATTCAATGTCGTAAGGCCAGCGATGAAAACCGTCAAAGCCTGAGATCAGAGGATAAACAAACAGATGTCAGCAGCTGCAGAATGTGGAGACAGGAGAACAGGTGACTGTCCCGCCTTCATTTTCCCACTTCCTTCAACCATTTGGCCTGCAGGCGCAGCTCCAGAGGCCGAACATGAAACTGACGAGCAGCGAGGAATTAAGCTTACTAAAGGTAACACAAGCTGTCATTAGCCTCCTTACTTCTTTCCCGCCCCTCCATCTATCTCTCCTCTCATGCTATTTAAAGCTAATGCTGCGCATACGGCACCAGACATGCCAAACAGTGAAACTGCTCAATTGGGCCTCAAATTTTACTTTAATCTGAATTTGAGGTTACTGTGGTGTTTTTCGTTAAGGTCACCACCCAGGGTGCCATAATCTGGGGGACATCACAGGTAACTGTCAGATTAGCACCAGATTTATTAGCTTCTTTTATTATTTTATGCTTTGATGTTTTTAAAACTAAACAAACGTATTTCTCTGATTGAAATATTGCAAACAATACAGTTATCACCACCCAGGTGCCTATTGAAAAATAAATGGTAGATCTAGAAGAGCTTTTTTGTCTGGTTGAATAAAAGGTTATTATTATTATTATTATTATTATTATTATTATTATTATTATTAATGAGTTTTCTATTTGTTTTTCACTCATCTGTTCAGTTTGGAGAAGTATTTCTGTGTTGTGCCCAGTGTAAACATCGTTAAAAATGTTTCAATGAAATGCACCTCTTCCTGGCTAATGACTCAAAACTTTCCCACAAATCAGTTCCTAATTAAAGAGTGTATGTTTCTAATCCTAAAATACATTTAATACATATAAATAATCACTGCTTATTTACCTTGTGGTAAATAAGGTAAATATTTACCTTACAGTAAATAAGAAAAGCTTAGCCTGGTGGGTGCGCATGTAAAGCCTGGTGGCCCGCCAGGCTTATTATGATCTATAGGGAAAATATTTTGATACAGTACAAAATATACATAAAACAAATTAATATTTTTAGGGTGCAGAAGAAGAGTCACACGCTGAAAGACTGGGTAGTTCAGGTAAAAAAAACAACAACAATATACCAAACTAGTTGATAAATATATTGGTTTTAGTTAAGACAAAGCACTATCCTGTAGCGAACTGTACAATTTGTAATTTAGCTTTGGAATAGCGGAGCATTTTGAAGTATTTGACAGTAAACTCTATACAATGCATGTCATTAATTACATCATGAGAAAGT
The DNA here is from genome assembly GCF_019740435.1 of Gambusia affinis. Taxonomy (NCBI): domain Eukaryota; kingdom Metazoa; phylum Chordata; class Actinopteri; order Cyprinodontiformes; family Poeciliidae; genus Gambusia; species Gambusia affinis. The sequence continues at coordinate 15,250,697 of NC_057887.1, forward strand.
AAATGTTCAAACTTAAGCTTAATTAATCAGTTAAATGTAAATGCTTATGTACATTTGTTATCATCATTGATTGGGAGAAATACACAACATATCAAATCATAATCATAAAAATATCAATTTTTACAGTTTCACAATAATGCAGTAATTGATAGATTATTATATTTCTATTATCATCCAGTTAGGTGGGATTCTCTACCGCTAATGCTAACACCTGATGTAGATCTTAGTGGCCAGGATGCTAATGCTAACAGAGAGTGATGCAGACGTCCTGTAAAAGAAGAGTGAGGAAAATTTAGGCGAATTTAATCACCATTAGAATTTTGACCAATGATATCACATTAGTGTGTTTTTCTAAAACGCTGCAGCGCTAATTAGTGGTACCGATTAAATCTTATGGAGAAGCAGCTTTTATTTCATATTCTCCACTTTAGTGGAACAAACTTCCAGAAAACTGCAAAACAGCTGAAACTCCACCTGCTGAGCGTTAACTTCGATTAATAGTAACTGAAATATTGATTAATAGTTGATGTACTTGATGATTGATTTTGACAAAATGTCACGTTTTTTGCCAGTTTCATAACTGGTTACTGCATTGTGTTGAAATGTGCTTTACAAATGAATTTGACTTTTTGCATAGAAAGTTGGCATCACCTTAAAAATATTCCTGACTTTTCACAAGTGGTGATCTATTCTGAAAATCTCTCCTGAGATTACATCCGAGCCTCTCTGTCTTCATCCCATACGGGAACATTACATAATCTGATCGCCAGCTCCTCCTTAATACGCAAATCACACCGTTTTGCAAGCACAATGCACCAACTGCGAGCATAATGTGAGCTGTGAAGGATAAAATGAGGGAAAACTTGAAAACTTTTTTCTAGATTGCATTCTGGACAGTATAAAAAGTGGTAGATTTAGCTTTGACCTATTTCCAATTGAACCAATCGTTAGATGCATTTAGACCAAAACAAATGTGCAAAATGTAGGTTTTATAAATTAGCAAGTATGATTGGCCAGGTTTCATAGAACATCCAAGATGTTTTGCTGCAGTTTAGAGTTAACCACGTCTTACTTGTTGCTTTCTTTTCATCCCCAACTTATTTGCCTCCCTCGTCTTACCCTAGAGATGGTGAGGGGCATGTTGAAGTCCTTTCCTCCCTGTAGCCTGAAGCCATACGGAGCCGGGCCGTTCAGAGTCACTGTGTACGTACTCATCTTCTGCTTAATGTCAGCACTCCTCCTGCTAACGGCTCCTTCTGTCGGCGCACTTTCTCCCCCTTATGCCTCGTTGCTGGTTATCCTTTCCGTCCCAGTCCTCAGTCCCCTGGTGGCTGCTGGCTCCCCCACCGCCGTTTCAGGCTTCACAGCCGTCCGTCCTCGCCTGAGTCCAGCTCTCAGGACAAACGCCACGGGGGGCGGTGGTGGTGGTGGGGGGTTGGGGGTGGGTCAGGTGCTGTGAACCTCTGAGACACACACACACACACACGCACACATGCACACACACACACACAGATAACAGGGTGCAAAGCAAAGCTGAGCCACTCCAGATTAACAGAGTCTCACCCTGAAACCAAAAACTACCAAGAAACACCAAGTCTGTGCGGACTGGGAGCTTTAAAAGCTACTTTTTAACACAAAATAGAGATGAAGGAGGATTTCTTGCCTGCAGGGTTGGTGAGGTTGAGGGACACACAGGCTAAGAATAGCAGAGACATAGCAACAGAGACACGGGGGTCCGGGCCCCGTATAAGGTCTGTAACACGAAGCCCCAGAATGCTTCACTGCCCGATTCACGTCGCTAATATAGACCCCTCTTACTGCAACACATTCTTCCTCTCTCAGTGCTGTCGCCTCACGCTGCCCGCACCTTATTATCTGTAATCAGGTTTTTGGTGATGTTTTCTCCCGCTCCGTGTTTAATTCTGCTCGAGAGAGGAAACAACAAACTGACTTCCTGGAAACACTCCCAGCAGGCTGTTTCCTGCTCGCCGTAGATCTCTGTGTGTGTCATTTGGAGAGGTTTAATTAGCAGTCAGCCACAGCTGTTAAGGTTAAATGAAGGGAAAAAATGCCGATAATTTAATGAGTGGTTTCAGGCTACCCTTTTCTAAATGTCACATCCAGATGTTTCTGGGAACCAGTCACCTGCAGCCACACGTTTAAAATCAAAGGTTGTGCAAAGGTGTGATGTTGCAAATTAGATTTTTAGATGCTTTCGATTTTCAGCTCGTTATATTCCAATGTTCAGGAATATTTAGTTGTACAATTTCATATAGATCCATCTATGTGCTGCTCGTACTTCTAATCTTCTGTTTCTTTCTGGATCTTTTCCAGAAACCAGTTTTTTAATATCACATGTCTTCTTTACGATGGAGTACTGCGGCCAAAATTAAAATAATAGAGTCTAAAGTTGTAATATTATGAGAACTTCAACGCATAAAAGCACTGCTACAACTGCAGCAAAATGAGGAATGTTAAACAGTTTTAGTATTAATTTTACAAGCAGTAAAATAATCTTTTAACTCATTCGCATTAGATTACTACATTATTCTGGTAATATCACTTTATTTTTGCATTAACACTTTATTCTGGTTATATTATGATCTTATTCTTATTATTTCAGCTTATCCTTGCAATTTAATTTCTCTTTTCTTAGCCTGACCTCAATACTCCGCCGTAGAGATTGCAACAAGCGCCTCCTAAAATTTTATGGAAGGTGCATTAAATTGTCGGAAATGAAAAAACAAAACATTGTGCAGGTAGCCAAAGAAGATGATAATAATAACTTTTGACCACATGCTACATGACTGCATGTGTTTTCTTTTTTTTTCCTTCTACCAGAGCAAAGCTGAAGGTCAAAGATCCAAAACTTCTCTACCCAAAAAACTAAAGAAACAACGTTTACAGATTCAAATATGAGACAAATTAATAAAAAACTTCCAGAAAGTCCTGCCAATTAACTCTTACTGGTAAATTTTGTAACTCCAGACATTAAAAGGACAGGAAGTAAATGCGCCGGAGTCAAGATGGGACAGGAATGGTCAAAATGGCGTAAAGGAAAGTTTCTAAGACACGTCAAACTCAACAACACATTTCCTGCTCTAAAACTAACAGTGGCCGTTCTGGGAGTGATTATCTTCAGCATCAACAACCCGAAGACATAAAACCAACAGAGCACTTACTGTGACCTCCCCTTTCTGATGCTGCCCTGGGTAACCGCCCAAATGGCTCTTATCAGAAAGGACCGCTGCTTTTCATAGTTATATAATATGAAAACGTACAAAAAGACTCCAACAACACTGCAGAGTTTGGCATCATTTTCTTTTTATAAAAAAATAAATAGAAACACAAACATTTTATACAAAGACAACAAAATCACAGAAATCATCACTTCAGTAAAGCAGAACTTAAATTCAACACGTCTAAAATACTAATACCTAATCTGACAATGATTTACCAGTAATGATCATAATATATGCTTTTCCTTTTCTTTTTTACAGATTTACTGATAAAATGCTGAAAAAAAAGCAACAAGTGGGATTAAATTTTGAGCATTGTTTTACCACAGTGTCGATATAATATCTGATTTTGTCATCAGGTATCAAGAAAACAATTACAGTACAATCATAATTAAAGACGCAGCAGTCATAGTAATCTGCAATGTACATTAGTGGAGATAAAAAGCTCTGAAATGTTGAACCTAAACTGAATTATGAAAAGAAAGAAAACTCAGTAACTCTTTATTTTAAGGGGTTTGCATAAGACTGACATAAGACTGTCATCAACATGATGTAACTCCTGTTATGAACATGAACGACTCTTCATAAATGTTTACGACTGTTAAATAACGACACTTTTAAAGCAGAGGTACACTGAAAGTTGTCAATGTCAAATTTGTTTTTATAGCATTTAAAAACAGGTGTAAAACTGCACCAGAGTTCTGTACAAAAACAATAATAAAGTAAGTTGATGAAAAGGAAAAGAAAAATAATACAAGAAAAAAAATCTCTATATATTGTTAAGATAATAACAGAAGAGCTACGGCCTCAACTGAGTGCCATAGAATAAAAATGAGTTTTAAGAAGCCATTTAAAAAGATCCAGGCTGTGGGCAGATCTAATCTGGAAAGGTGGATTATTCCAGAGAACAGGAGCAGCAACAGAGAAAAACACGTCACTTTTCTCTTGAGTCGAATCCGAGGGACTTTCAGCAGCAGCTGATTATTTGATCTTAAAGTTCTTGACACAGAATGACATTTCAAAAAGATCCTGAAGGAGGAGCTAACTCATTTAAAACTTTATAAGTTGTTAAAAGAATCTTAAAATCTATTCGATATGAAACAGGCAGACATTGGATTAAAACCTTTTTGCATTATTCAGTAAATAAAGACACTTTTAATGCAAAAAAGTATCAACTTTGCATTAAAAGTGTCTTTATTTACTGAATGTCACTTCTTGACAGCAGTCATAAGCATTTATGAAGACTCCTTCCTTCATGTTCATAACAGGTGTTATATCATGTTTATGATAGTCTTGTGCACACCTCTTCAAATAAAGTGTTCCTGAAAACGTAAATGTAAAAAATATTATTTTTCCATTTAGGTAATAAAGCAAGTTTGGTGTCACAGAGAAGGCAGATATACAGACTTTGTTTCAATCCAAACCCGTCATAATTGTTCGTAATGGGAACTTTTACATATTATTCACTGTGGCCTGTTGGCACGTTTACATTCTGGGGCCAAAGGAGCTGCACAAAAAGTGCAAAAGAAAATTATGATTGGCTTAGAAAAGAAATGTGTGCACAATATATTGTGCAAAAACATATTGTTGCACAATATATTTTTAACATTTCAAGGCATTTTAAGGCCTTAATCCACCAGCAAATAGCATTAGACCTAAAGTTATTGGGGCACTAACAGAAAGCACTTTCACATTTTAATGTTCCAAATTCATTATCAAGACTTAAAGATTATCAGCAGTTTAAGCCAAGAGTTGATTTTGTTAGAATGTTGTTGACAAAACAGAGCAATAAAAAAACTGGTTTTACGTCGAAGTTTGCTGTGAAATAAACTCTTTCTGTTTATTTAGTGCCGTTTCACACCAAATGTCATCTGAAGGCACGTGGAAAAAAAACTATTCAATCCAATCCAAGTGGCAACAGTGGAGAGGAAAACTCCACTTTAACAGGAAGAAACAAAAAGACGAACAAACTTACTTTTTAAAACGAGCTTTCACTTGAATTTTATCTCGTTTACTTTAATCTGTGTGGAAAATTCAAGTTTATTTCTGCTTAGTTCTATTGTATTTTGAATTTATTTACTTAAATTTTTATGCCAATACTGATACTGTTACTTTTTGATTAAGTATTTGCCACAATTTCATATTTCATTATTAAATAAATGGAAATTTATGCTTTATCTTCACTTATTTGTTTTACAGTTAAAGTACCGTTCATATTACAGTTGTAATGTTTTTAAAGTATTCTTATCTTCATTTTATATTCAACATTAATATATTATCTTTCTCTTAGTATTAGTTAAAACTATTTTTGTTCTTGTAAGACGAAACCTAAACTTTTTAAATATGCATTTATAAAATATATTTAAATATTCCTCTTTAGAAAAATGTGAAACTAAAACTGATTCAGAATTAAACCAAATAAATGTTTGATTTGAGAACATGAATCGCTTTTGGAAATTACATAATTCTTTTAATTTTTTATGGAAATACGGCATATTTTTATGTTAATATTTAAGTACGTAGCTAGAAAAGTCATATAAAGTATAAAGTCATGAACTGTGTGCAAAACTTATGATAGGATTTCAGATTTTTATTCACCAAATTATGTTTCCTACCAAAGAAACTCAACAAGAACAAACTTTTAACAGCCACTCAGTTTATATACAGGAAAATAAATCAGGAAAAAATAAAACTAGTAGAGAAATACATCACTCATTAAATAACTCCAAGTTTAAATAAAAATTTCCACAATCCTTGACACAGTGATTTTAAGGCTATTTTGTTCCTTTCTGCTTTGAGGTAAATCATCTTTAATGACAATGATAAAAAAAACAACACCTTCCTGCAAACGAGGCATGGGCCGGTGTGTTTGATGATGCACAAAAATACCATAATTTAATAATCGGAACTGAGAAAAACAATAAAACAAAGATAAATATTATAAATTAGATGCTTCGAGTTAAAAATAGGAATGTAAGTATTCTTATAAAATCACAGAAAGACGCAGCAAAGTTCAATAAATTAGTTCTGATGAGGATTTTCTGTCAGATTGAAAATAACCTTTAAGCAGATATTGAACAGACTTTTCTTTAAGGCCATATTTCTGTATTAAGTTAATTTTTATTGGTCTGATGTAACATTCAAATCTTCATTAACTGTAACAGAAATAAAAGCTTAAAACCTCAATCTGTTGGTAATTAATCTATATCTACATTAATTATATATTCACTTAGTGAATTGAGGTATTTAAAACATTTTAATTTTAAAATTATTCTAATTTATTAAACATTCCTGTACATTTTCCATTATAAGATTATAGCTACTTATTGTAAATGAGTCTTTACTATCACTTTGCGACTTGACTAGACTTTAATTTGTATTCTTTTCTGAAGTTTTTATAAGAAATTAGACACATTTAAGGTAAAAACTGTCCAAGCCGGTGATGGTAATCTTTTTGTTTCACTGCAAAGCAAAGACGAGTGACTAGCAGCTAATTCCTGTTACCTTGAATTTGGGTGTGGATTTGACGTCACACCAGAGGTAACGGCGTTCTAGTTAGAAGTGGGAAATTCAACATGGCGACGCCCATAAACCTTGTTTGGAGCGCCTCTTAAAAACACGACTTTAAGACTGAAGGTTGCAGCAACAGCTGGGCGAGAAAGCGGCTCAGACGTTCTAGAAAACAAACAAAGAAACCCCAAGACGACCCTTGGTGTCTCTTTAAAGAGTTTCAACAGCAAGACGGCGAGTTCAGTGACTTTTAAAAACCGTGGCGTTGATTTATTTAGACCGGCCCATGCCTACACCTCAAACACACATCACCCAAATTTTCTGGGAATTCAGGCTCACATATTTTCATTGCATGCAAAGGGAACCATAACAATCAGACAGCATGCTGGTACAGGTTACTCCTCAGAAGGGAGACACTAGGCTTTACTGCAAGTTGTTCACGGTAACGCCGTCGTCTCCAGTCTGGCGATGTCGAGCAGCTCCTTACTAACCGGAGTGACGGTTTTGGCAACTTTGAGGCTGCCGTGGAAACCGGGAGGACTGTGCAGGATGGACGGGGTGGATATGGAGGTGACGATGGACGACGGGTTCTTGGACACCGTCTTTAGTCCGGGCTCCCTCATTATACTATCCAGCTGTGGAGGCAGAGAGAAGGAGGATGAGGTAAACTTAGCATTATAAATGAGAGGAGGTGATTGCACTGCAAAAAAAAATCTTGCCAAGTATTTTTAGTCTAGTTTCTAATGCAAATATCTTAGAACATTTGAAATAAGACAAAACTTACTTACAAGTAATTTTTAACAAGAAATGGAGGCTTGTTTTAAGTGAATAATTAAAAGTTCTAATTCCATTGCCAGAAAAAATGACTTATAACCAGGGGAAAATGTCTTGTTATAAGTGAAATAATCTACCAATGAAATTATAACTTTTTCCAGGAATTATTTACTTAAAACAAGCTGCTATATTTTGCTGAAAAGTTACTTGTGAGTTAGTTTTGTGTCATTTCAAGTGTGCCAAGTTATTTGCACTAGAAATTAGACAAAAAGTACTTGGTAAGATTTTGTGTTTATGCAGTGAGGTGCAGGAATAAGATGTATCGGTGCAGAAATGGTCGAATTCTGCACCTTTACACCTTTTGAATGATTCGATTGACACTTCATAGATCAAAAACCCTCAAAGGACAGAAAACCATTTTATACATCTGAAGAAAGATTTAACATGTAGTTAATTCACTTAAACTAATAATTAAACATTATTTGTAACATATTCCTAGGTGTTAGATTAGCAGAAAATCTTTACAAAGTATTTTTGTCCAGTTTCTGGTGAAAATATCTTAGTATACTTGAAATAAGAAAACTAGATTACAACTAACTTTTCAGCAAGATATAGAGAATAATTCCTTAATAATGTAAAGTTATAGTTCCACTTTTCATCAATATTAAGGAATTATTGACTTAAAATAATCTCTCGTTTCTTGCCGAAAGTTAGTTGTAAGTTAGTTTTGTCTTATTTCAAGATATTTGCACCAGAAACTGGACCAAAGACACTTCATGTTTTTGCAGCGCGGGATTTTAATGCACTGAAAAATGATCCAACTATCCGTATGATTTATTTTTTTTTTTTATTGTTTCCAAACTGAAGCAGATCTTAAACACAAACACTTCACACCTTTGGACTGATGGGAAGAGACTCTGCTTGTAAAATCAAGAGGAAAATGAACAGAAGTTTTATGCAGCAGTTAAAACATTTTAATATAAACAGCAGAAATTTAAGGACTGGTTGGAATGAGATGAGAAAATAAAAAAGACTTGGTGTCTTTCAAATGTTCTCATGAACCAAGTGCATGCAGCTAATTATTAAAAATAATTTGAAAAAGTGTCAGAGTAATTCCTACATAAATTAGTAATGTCAATGGATTTTTAAATGAAGAAATTTAAAGACTGAGAAATTTCTTGCATTTGCAAAACAGAAAACAGCCTGTATTTACAGTTAACACAGCAATGCACTGTAAATTTTAACAGAGAAATTTAAATTCCTTACTAACAAACAACTGTATTACATAAAGTAATATTGTCAAATATAACATTTAATCTTCATTTTTAATGTGCTGTTCTACAATAAAACAGAGCATGAATGAAATAATTTTGCATGCAATTATGAAATGTAAAATATGAAATGAAAACACGGGAATTTCTCAGGACAGCGACAAAAACAAAAGTTAAACTATATCCGATGATCATCATGATGTGAGCATAAAAACAGCAGACAACATGAACCTGTTGATGATTTAGTTACTTTAATGTCTAATGAACCATTAGTGGATTCTTACAGTGGCTGGCAGACGGCTGGTCGGCTGCCGGCTGATCTCCAGCATGCAGATGTCTTCAGGCTCTGTCAGAGTCTGAGCAGCACGCAAATAAAAACGGTTTAGAAAACACATTAAAGTCAGTCAACATTAATTAATAAAAATAAAAGAAATAAAGATATATAACTTGTAAAAAGAGATGGAAACTGTTTTGTCCTGATTCTTCCTATGTTTGAATTAAAACTGTTTTATGTAATGTTTATAAAATATGTTGTTGTTTTTTTTTTACATATTTTTGAGACACTCTGGCCAGCACTGCTCCCAAAAAAAGACCTAAACATCTACAAGCAGTGTGACACTTCAATTGATTTTTGGCTGCATGTATAGTGAATCCTGTCTACATAGTCTTTCACATGCAGCAGATAAGTTTATATTCCTGTACAATAGGAACTCTAGCAACTTTTGTGCTGAAATAATTGAAACAAATTAAGTACAGTTTGCTTCGGTTGTACAATTTGCCATGTATATTTCCTCATATTCCACTTTATTTATGTTGTTTTCTGTAAAGAGAGCGATACAAATGTCTGGAGAAGTGTGTCACTCATTATGCTGGAGAAGTACAAAATTTCTCTGAACAAATGCTGCGGATGTTTGCATTATCAGATGCCATCTCAAGAACGTCTCCCAACAGCAATCTTTGGGTTTAATTGAAAACAAAAAAAGATGCGAGGGTCAAAAAATGTCCTGGACTTTAGCAATATCACAAGTTTTGTCTGCAAATACAACTCTGGAGAGAACGCCACGGTAGGAGGAGGAGGAGGAAAGAAATGTGACAGCAATTTGTTATAGTTATGTTTTCCATTTTTGTGTTTTCTTTCCTGTCTGCCATCACAAAACACTTTGATATGTTGGAAACAGCACTCCCAGGCGAACCGTGCAGCTCCTTTTGTTCAAAGAAAGAATAGCTGCCTGACAGTAAATATTCTGCTGATGAAGGAAAATTATGTTTTCTGTTTTCATGTCATGATGCAAGAGATTCTGGGAGCATTTTGTTTGTTTTAAACGAGGTCTTATCTTGTTTTTTTATGTTGAGTAGTTTGGTTTATTTCCACCTCCTCAGATGTTTTGTTTGTTTGTTTGGCTGAATTCACACAAACACAAATATCTGCCAGAACAAGTTTAAACAACATTTACACTCATAAGATTTGTTTTAATGCTTTTAAAAATAAATATATATAAAAAAAACTTCATGTTTTTTGGTGCTTATATGTGGGATAGATACCTAAAGATAACTAGAAACAAATAATCAGAGTACATTATTATATTATAACAAATAATGCATTTTCCAGATATCTTTCTGATATTATATGATAGAAACTCCAACAGTGAGGAAATGTTTGTGAATTTCAACATATCTTTTTGCTTTTTCTTGACTTTGTTTCCATTAGAATGAAAAAGCGACGGAAAGGAAAAGAAACACCAGTTACAATATCTATGTTAAATTATTTCACCCAGATCTGCTTTAGTCGTGCTTAGAAGCTTCCTCTTTTGAAATTTGAAGTTGCTGACAATGTCGCCACCTACTGACAAACAAAACATACTGCAACCTTCCAGAGGGGAATGTAAAGCTGAAAATGTTTGTACAAAATGGAGGGAAAATGTCAATAGTGTTGCTGTCACTGTAGTTTGTTCCTTGTTGTCTGCTGGGCCCTTGGTTTGCGTCACGTTGTCTTTTTTACTAAACTAATACAATGGTATTGCAGTTTTAGCTTTAATTTGAAAATTGACACTTTTAGCTGCCATCTGAACTTTGCTACGTCTGTGTTAAAGCTGCGCTGAGGATCCTAAAAGCACAAAAATGGCATAAAGTAATGGCAATTTACAGAAAAATAGCGGAGTGGAGAGAAACGGGAGACACAATAATGAAAACATTCATTTAAAAGGCAAACATTAACATAAATTTACACAAATGAGTTACATTTAGCTATCTGTAGCCGCTGTTGAGTCATGTACTTTAAACCTCCAGCTTAAAATATTTCTCTATTATGCAGTGATAATAAATTGTATTTATTCCCAAATAAATTTCTTAAAGGTTGGTGAACAAATATTGGGTTGTGAATTCACAGATTATTTATTTTTCTGTTCTTTAATCACACTTACATTTTTAAGCTGATTACAAAATGTAAATATAAGTCACAGATAACCTGAATAGATACAAGGAGCAGCTCTAGAATAGTTAATAATTTTGTTTAGGGATAAAAGCTATCGAAACCAACAAGGCTCTGGGTTAGCTGCCTTGTTAATTCATGAGTTGTTTAAGACAAACCCAGACCTGATTACTATCCGATTAACTGGGACCAGAAATGTTTTACGCCTCTGTAAATACATGCTGTGATAAAAACCTTTGGCTGAATCTCAAACACACAGAACAGATTTCTGTGACAGAATCCTCTCCTCACCTGGTGATCAAAACGCCTCTGCTCTCTGTTTTCTCAGCAGCTGTAAGCGTCAGTCGACTCAGGTGTCTGCACTGACCCCAAACAACCTTTTCTCACACTTCTGTTTCCCAGTGAAGGTGTTAATCTGATTTGCAAACTGACCTGTTTAGGTTTGTTGCAGATATTATTCTACTGACGTCATTCCTAAAGGCGACCTACTATGCTTCCCTGAGCAGGTTAGGATAGATCTCTGGTCTCTATAAAACATGTTCATCACATTTTTTGCACAAAACTCCTCTTAGATAATGAGATTTCAGTCTATTTTGAGTTCCTTTCAATTGAGACGTTTTAGAGGCTCCTTTCACTTTAAATCCAAATAAGCTGCCGCTGGCCACGCACAATTCAACGTTTGCACTCGCATGGGAAAATGGCTGCAAACAGAAGTTCATCTTAGAAAAGCAGAAGTGGAGCCTGCTGTGCAACAAACACGGACGCAGAAAGAGGTTTCTGGATGTTAAGTCAACAATAAAACACTCGCCTTTTCCAGCAGCCATTGTACGGCGCATACATCGGTAAAACCAGCTGTCCAAATGCCCATCACCTGGGTTGCTAGGTGATGGGCGGAGCTCTGCTGGGGTTGCTAGGTAACGGGAAGTTCTGCTTATTTGTCACGTTACATCCGGAAAGTTTTTGAAACGGCTCCTTTTCCAGAAATAAAAAATTAAAAAAACCAGTTGGGTGTTCTTGTTTTTTTTTCTAAGCGCCTGGGATGTTTTTAGAAGCAGCTGAGATTCAAATGGAAGTACAAAAATCTGCAAAATGATAATGTTTTATGTAAATCTAAAAAAAAAAAAAACTAAAAAAAAACTTTAGATGTAGAACTTTAGAGTTTGTGAAATGACAATCCGGATTTTGAATTCAAAGAAAAAATGTATCCTCATCATCTGCTGTGGAGATTAAAGAACCAGGCTGAAACATGAGATCACATCATGCACACTGTGGATTAAAACTGAAAGTCCTAGATTACTGGATTAGCGCTCGGTCTCTCTGCAACGGACTCCTTGGAAAACCTGACCTGAATGGCAACCAGCCCATCTGTGAGAGTCTGCGTGTGACAATCTAAATAGGTTATTTGCACTTTTTTCTTTTTTACAGACGGACAGAAATGCTCTATATACGTTCTGCTCCACAAGTTTTTCCAGGTACTTTAGTTGAACCATTTCTCAGAATGTGACTTTGAGGTTCAGGAAGCAAATTCAGAAGTGGAGCATCTGATGAGTTTTTATTTCTGCTTGAAACGTTTTATCAAAGAAAGACAAAATAACAGGATTGGTTTGTTTCACTTACAGAAAACTAACCTCTTTAATTTGCTCTAAATATTGATAAAAAGTTGTTAAAGTTAGCACGTTGATGTTGTAGGAGGAAAAAAGTTTCAATGGAGTTATCAAGATCTGACTTGTTTGTTTTTCTTAAATGGTTTTAGTCGCTTAAACGATTATTTCAAAGTCCTGCAGCTCGTACGTGTTAATTTATAAAACCAATGCCAATTATAACTTTACAAGAAGATCAGTATTCCTCAAAGAAGTTTGGCGTTCTCAAAGAAATTACAAAAAAATACTAAATTCTAACTTAATTCTCCCATTATTGCAACTCTATTCTCGTATTTAAAACAAAAAACCCTTTTATTCTGGTTCTAATTCTCCGTCGTAAACAACTTTTTCTCTTTTGAGAATCACACAGACTGAGCAGTCTTGATTAAATGCAGTAAACAAACTTAAACTTAAACCAACAAAATTAAGTTTCGGCAGCACATACTGTTAATCTGTTTTAAAAATCAAGTCATAAAATGCTGGTGGTTGGTACAGACAAATCATTAGATATTATCCGATTCTCAATAGTATTTCTATGCAGGGGATTTACACAGTTTCTCGAGAAAACAGTCGAGGGGATAATGCAGAGTGAAGATGATAATAACATAGCAAGCAATGTATAAATAATAATATCATCAGAACCACCCACTCAAATGCTGTTATTTGCATAAGCAGGAATGCAAATTGAATTTTAATGCTTATTTTTTCTAGAATTATTTAAATCAAACCTATTTAAATATATTATATATAAATATGCTTTATAGATGGCTGCAACTTCTTATTTTTAGGGCAAATGCCAAAACACTTTTAGGTCTAAGCGGATGAGCGTTGGCTTAAATATACAGATCTACATCCTGTTGGCGATCTGTTGCATAACGCTTTGAAAATGGATCAGAATGTCATTGGAGGGATATTCTGGTTTTTGGGACGTACTTATGAATTAAACTTGACCAAGCTGTGAGGATTTCTGGATGGACATTTAACCCTTTCAGATCAAACGTAGCCAAATTTGATCTACGCAGAATTTGCAGTAGTGCAATTCTGCAACATGTTGCGCTGTCTGAAAAATTCCTTAAGGGAGTTTCTGACAAAAGGAGACGTTGCGCTTTGCAGCCAGTGTCGGGTTATTACGGTAATTTCACCCCCGCCGCAGCAGGGAGAGAAATTAATCTGATGAAACACTCTTTTAATAGACGTAAATTAGAAAAATAACTTGCTAGATATTGAAAGTTCTAGTTGTTATGGATAAATGAGCAAATATATTTACTCACAGTACATTTCAAGAACTACGTACAACTAAAATAAGCAAAAATATCCAGAGGGACATTTGAAATTAGGTACTAAAGAGTTAAAAGTAATTTGAATTTTAAAAGACGACATTGTTCACCTTAAATTCAGCAGTAAATCTGTATTGCTGAGGTTAAAATCTTAAACTTCTGGTAATAATTCCTGCTGGTACCCCAAACTGGGCGGCCATGACCGCCGTCTCCAGCAGGTGAGATCCACTTTAGTCGTCTCACTTCAAGCCAACTCCTTCACGTGTTGGGAACAGATGTCCCCTGCTGGTGACCTTTCTCCAGGTAACGGTGGATAAAAACGCAGACCTGCTGAGGTGACCCTCGCTGGTGGGGATCTGTGATATTTAGGGGATTGTTTCTGTCTCCTTCCATGTTGCAGAGGATGATGTAGCATTTCTGACAGCTATAGAGACATTCACACACTGTAGCTCTGATGACTCTCTAACCTACAGCTGGCTTTCTGCTTTTAAGACATGAACTGGTCTACAGGGGATGAGTTTTGGACTCAATTTTCTATTTGTTTTAGCACTTTTAAGCAATTCTGTGATCTGGGTGATTTCACAGTCCATTAAGCTCCACTTGGATGTTGCAAAAATACAAGCTTGTTGAAGTCCTGAGGTTTTGTTGCTTTTGTTACACAATTTCATATGTGGCTACTCAAAGGTCATAACAATGACCTACCAGAAAAATGCTAAAATCCATGAATACTTAACACTTAACACCAAATATACCTTAAGATGCATCAACCTGTACAGTGTAAACTGGGATCTTCCTTATTTCTGCTCTTGGGGGTTCAGCGAATCAGGGGCAAGGAAAATGTCACGCTGTTTTGCAAATGCCAAACAACAGCATGTACTGTAAAGTAGCATGGTTTCTAAATATTTCAGCTTCCAAACTGCATTTTCTTTGCTCTATAAAACAAAATAAATCTGTGAGTCGCAAACATTTTGGAGGTTCCGTCCACAAATAATTCACAAATAGGTGAATTCACAAATTCACCGACCAGGCAGGGTTACACTGTAATTATTTGATTTCATGCTATGGTATGCAGACACTCTGTATGTACCAATGAAAGTTTAATGTCTTTAGCGTCCCAAGTTATTATTGTGGCTGACCAGATGTCTCAGTAAGGGCATAACAGGAGCCGTTTAATGAGATGTTGAGTATTTCTCAAGAAAGTGTAAACTGCCCAACAAAGATAGTTTAAGATTTGTACTTAGTCTTGAGCGCAAGATATTCTCATTAATATAAAACTGGGTACAAAGACAAAGAAGCACTCCTAAAACCATTTCTTGATAGTTTCAAGAATAAAAAATACCATCTACTGACTTTACAAGTGACCTATCATGCTTCCGTGAACAGGTTAGGATACAAAACACGTTCATCACAATTTTTGATAATCATTCTGCCTACTTTGAGCTCCTTTCAGATTGAGATGATTTAGGGCCTCTTGTCACTTTAAATCCAAATGAACTGCTGCTGGCCACGCCTCCCAAAATCAGCGTTTACACTCGCACATGAAAATGGCTGCAAACAGATGCACTATTATACAACTGTACACCTTTGAAAACCATAAGTAGAGCCTCCTGCACAAGCAACAAGAATGCAGCCAGGGGTTTCTGAATGGTAAGCCAACAATCAAACACTTGTCTTTTCCAGCAGCCATTGTACAGCGCATTCAGCCACATTGTACGGCCGCTGAATGCGCTGCCGGTTACGGACTGAGCTTTCCTGGGCTTGCTAAGTAACGGGCAGTGCCTGCTGATATGGGAGGTTTTTTAACCGGCTCATTTACCAGACACAAAAAAAAAAACCCAAACATCTGGGTGTTTATTTTAAGTGGTTGGGCTGTTTTTAGAAGCGGTAGAAACTCAAATGAAAGTAGAAAATTGAGTAAAATGTTAATTTTTGTATATTATGTCACCTTCACCTTCAATATGACCTCGCTTTTCAATTGTTGATGAGCAAAATATAAATGAACTTTGATACAATGACAAAACTAAAGGACATACTTTCAAGAAAAAAACTTGAAACCACAGATATTGAAAACTATGATCCAAAGCTCAATGAAACTAGAGGCGCTTGCCTTTCAACCTGCAGAATGTGTGTTTTAGGTCAGGAGTATCAAACTACAGTCATGGAGGGCTGCAGTCCTGCAACTTTTAGTTTTCTCCTCTGCTGCACCACCTGAATAGAATAATTAGGTCATTACGGCTCTGGAGAACTGATCTACACAAGGAGGAGGTAATTAAGCCATTTCTTTCCAGTGGTTTGTACCTGTGGCACATCTAAAAACTGCAGGACAGCGGCCCTTGAGGACTGGAGTTTGACACCTGTGTTCTAGGAAACACACATGTACATCTAAATGTGCTCTGTGTGGAAATGGGTCATCCTCATGTACTCACGGTGAGCTGTGAAAGGTGACAAATGGCCGGGTCAGTGGGGTTGAGGGCAGCGGTTCTCTCAAACGCTCCTGCGCTGTGACCACTCACCTTCGATTTCTGGCTGGCATGGCGCACCTCAGCGGACAAGAGACGATCGGCAGGCGTCCGAGACGAGCAGTCCTCCTCGGTGTCCGAGAAGTGCGCCTGTGACGATTCGGATCCGAAATGAGTGACTCCCGGCTGGAAGGGGTTGTGGATGGAGGTGTGAGACAGACATACCAGATGAGACATGAGGTACACTCACTGATTCGCTCTCGGACTGGGACGAGGTGTGGTGCCTGCCGGTGCCTTTGCACTCTGATTGGCTGGTGAGCGTCGATCGGCGTGTGGACTGCAGGCTGCTGCTGCTGTAGCGGTCCCTGCCGCTGATGCACAGCAACATGCCCAGATATGGTACGTATCTGCTGATGGCCGATCTGAGTCAGAATGAGACGCAGGTAAGCAACTCAGGCAGCAACTTCACTTTAAGGACACGATTTTATCGACTAACTCTTCCAGACCGAACAAAGCGCCGGCGATCCAGCCAAATTTTCAGTACCCTAAAAGTGTAGTGGAATCACCACTATCTGAAAAATTCCAGCGGTTTCTTAAAGGGGAGACTTTGCATTGATAGACAGTAAATTGCAAAAATAACTATAGTTAGTGTATTACTAACTACAGTTACTATAGTAACTGCAGTTACTATAGTAACTATAGTTACTAACTATTATTAACTATAGTTAGTAATACAGGCTAAAACCATTTTATTAAACATTTCTTATCAAGTACTGTGGAAAATGTGAATTTTTGCAAGATGCCATTTGCCAGAAAATGCCAGCTAAGCATGTTTTTATTTTCCCTATTGTAACTATCGATAATGTTTTAAATGAATGAAAACCATGATGAATCATCCATCCATCCATTTTCTATTCACCCTTTGTCCCCAATGCGGTCGGGAGGGTTGCTGGTGCCTATCTGCAGTTAACGTTCTGGGCGAGAGGCGGGGTTCACCCTGGACAGGTCGCCAGTCTGTCGCAGGGCAACACAGAGACAGACAGGACAAACAACCATTCACACACACACACACACACCTAGGGAGAATTTAGAGAGACCAATTAACCTGACAGTCATGTTTTTGGACTGTGGGAGGAAGCCGGAGAACCCGGAGAGAACCCACGCATGCACAGGGAGAACATGCAAACTCCATGCAGAAAGACTCCGGGCCGGGAATCGAACCCAGGACCTTCTTGCTGCAAGGCAACAGCTCTACCAACTGCTCCACTGTGCAGCCCACTGATGAATCATTTTTAAAATTATTTTTCTTTTTTCAGTATGGAACTAAAATGTTTCCCTCATGACTAAAGAAAAACAACTGTTTAATTGTGCTGCATTCTTCAAACAGACATGCAGAAGTTTGTTAATTAAAAGCTCAAAACAAAACAAAAGAAACCTTAAAGTTCAGTTGTATTTCTGTTTCATAATCTTAGTGCATTCTGAGGAACAGAAACAGTCACATCCTACCTGTATTTCGGATGCGTGATGGCGTATATGATGGGGTTGTGAATGGCTGAAGCTTTGGCGATCACAGCAGGAACTGAATTCATGTAAGGAGTCAGTAAGTCGGCGTAGCTGTGAGAGAAACGGATGAGACGACAGGGAGAAAAATGAGAGAAGGAAATGAGGGCCATGTGAGTGATGGGAGTTATTAAAAAGAGTAAAAGACCTGAAACCCGACTTTTACATCATGTTTAAACTATGGTCCTTTTCACCTTTTCATACGTTGTATCAGCTCTTTTATTTATCCGACTGCCTGATATTTATAAGCCAAAAGGTTTTGTTGAGAGGGGAAAATAATAGTTGAATATAATTTGTCTATTTTACAAACACAAAGGAATTTGTTTGTTGTGGTTTTTTACTTTCCTTGAAATTACTTTTGTGATTGTATTTCAGGTCATGAAAAATGACTCGCCAACACTAATGTGTTAATGTTGCATTATCATCTTAGCCAGATCCTCACTGGAGAATTTACAGCTGAAAAGAGATAAATTTGACCTTTTTAGCAAAAATTTTCTTTCTTGCTTTCTCTTGAAAATAAGAAACAAGAGAATAAATGCAGGGCAAGAAAGAGATTAGGATTATCCAAAGAAAAGAAGCAAAAGGAACAAAAACTAAAGAGATCATAGTTTGTACATTTCAGAGTGTGTGTGTGTGTGTGTGTGTGGGTGTGTGTGTGTGTTTTGCATTTGTAGGATGCGTACATTTTAAAATAACATTGAAGTTAAACAAATGTCAACAAGAAAGAGGAGTTCTGAAACTGAAATCAACAGAATGAACGAAATAAATAAATCAGACTTATGCCAAGACTAAAAGCTACTCATGCTGAAATCAGGCTGTCAGAGCCAAATAAACACATTTACTGTAATATTTGACATTACAGCTGCTATCTGGTTACATTCTCTCCAGCTGAGTGAAGCTGACGTCCCACCCACGTGAAGAGATCCAGCAAATAACGGAGTGCAGGTTAGTGCAGGTTTAAACAGTCATTCATGCAGCTTTCGCTTTAAGATATTTTATAATTTTCTTCAGGCGATAACTGACTCCACCTAAATTGATGACGTTGGTGGTCTGTTCTGGACATCAACGCCACAAAGCAGCAGTTATTAACTTTGTATGTTATCGTGTAAGTTAAATTTGGCAGATTTTGCGATTTGTTTTGTTAAAGATTTAGAAAAGGAAGGAATTTGTCTCATTTCAAGAAATGATTTTAGAAGGTAACGTTCTCTTCCTCACCGATATTTTAAGCTCTATGCACAATAATTAACTCCAGCGAAACGAATATTTTAACAGCACAAACCTGCAATAAAAAAGTAGCCAGTGGTAGGTTTGTTTTGGAGCGAGATGGGGGAATGGTGACCTCTGGATGACCTAAAAAATAACTTTTAATTCCTCAGAAACCAAAACAGAAACTTTAACGGCACAAACCTGCAGTAGTGGAGCACTAACCAACTTTTCACGTGGGTGGAGTGTCAGCTTCTCTCCCTCTCGAATTTGTTTCTTGATTTGGAGCACACACCTCCAAATTGCGCATGTACTAGTACACTTGGAGACAAAGGGAAAGCTGTTGGTTCTTCAGGTTTCAGTTCAAATAAAAAATGTAGCCAAATGTGACATTGTATTTAAAGATGAAAAGAAATCAGTTTGAGAAAACAAAAACAGAGGCGGTGTGGAGCAGCATGATTTGTGGCAACACAGAAAACCACATCTATTCATTTTCTTATGCTGCTGGTATAAGATCAAAATACTAACACTGTTTTCTCCTTCACATTAGTACTAAAACTCATCAAGGTTCTTGCAGAAACGCTCCATATTTATTGGGAAATCGTCAGGAAATGTCCGTGTGTAGATGTATGTGGATGTAGTTTTGTGATGAAAGCTGCAGATTTTCTAAATTTGCTGCAGTCCAGCGGCGCTTGAGCATTTTCAGAGCAGCTGGAAACAACAGAGCTGCATTTATTTCATGTGACAGGGTGCTAAAGGTTAACCATAGGGAGCATTAGCTTGCTATTGCAGTGATTTTTAATGGTTTTTTGCTCAGATATCTACCATGTAACGTATCGTAAATCCTCCCAGTGTTCTTTTACAAATTTATTTGGATGAATAAATTAATAAATAGGGAAGGATTTTGCCATTTTATTTGTTTGGAAAGATAAAATATCTGCTTTATGCAAATTATTTAAGCAGGACAGAACCAAGCTAATCAATACAGAAGAAAGAGCTTGAGAAAGTTGATGTTGCTGTAACTTTAATGACTTAAAATGTTCTGGATGATGCTATCTTTTCATGAATCTAGAAGATTTATGTGTTATGAGAAAAAAGGTAAGCAGGCAGAGCCTTAAAACTTCAGCAAATATTTTAAGAAGTGCATTATCCTGACTTAATATTTATGGGAACATCTTTTAACTTACTGATACTGCTTTTTACAATGACAGTCGGTATAAAACAGGATGATGCATGAAGCAGCTTTACTGACATTTTACATCTTAAATTGATCTCCAGACTGCTTTATTATATAAGAAACCCACCACAAATGAAGTGCTTCACTGAGTCTGAGTCCTGCTACAGGGTGAATAATTTCTCTTAAGCAGCCTTGGCACATCCAGGCACTTACCCTGCGAATGCAGTGAGGGCTGCACAGGAGTACGGAGCCCAGGAGATGACAAACAGCAAAATGACGATTAAGGCGATTTTAGCCATTTTCCATTCACTCCTCATTTTATGGAATCTCTTTGCAGAGTCTCTTCTTCCCTCACAGTTGATCTTTGTTATCGCTCTGCCAACCACACACAACATTTACAATTTTTGCCGTATTTTCTGAGTAATCCAAACAGGAGTTCATCTCTGTGGGAGTATGCTGGTGCTGACCGTGAAGAAATGCGGATGTACCAACCGTGTTGTGTGGCGGATGGCTCTGAAGATGCCGCAGTAGCAGAAGATGATGATGAAGAGAGGAATGAAGAAAACAAATGTAAAGAGCAACATGGTGTAGGAGCGCACCGAAGGGGTAAAGGTCATGTAGTCCCAAGAGCAGGAAGTCATCAGACCCTCAGGGACGTAGGCACCTGTTAGAGGGCAAACACCGTTTTGGTTTTTATTTGATCAGATTTATTACTTTCAAGAACTTTAAGGCGAATGTTGCCTGAGTTCCTGAACATTAAAAGTTTAGTGGTTTTATGACGTAAAGCACCTTGAACTGCCTTGTTGCTGAAATTTGCTAAACAAATAAAGTGAATTGATTGAATAATTAACTGATTGATTTTTGCATAAATTTATGGATGGATTCTGTAAGCCCGGTGTCTAAAAGCAAAAGAAATGTTTATATTTTTAATTTCACAAATAAAAATACAGATAAAAACGCAGATAGATAAAAAATGTAGATAAAATGCAGATAGATAAAAAAATGCATAAAAATATAGCTAGCTAGCTACATAGATTAGCTAGCTACATAGATAGATAGATAGATAGATAGATAGATAGATAGATAGATAGATAGATAGATAGATAGATAGATAGATAGATAGATAGATAGATAGATAGATAGATAGATAGATAGATAGATAGATAGATAGATAGATAGATAGATAGATAAGTTCAGTTTAGCTTCATACTGACTCTTCTAAAGGTTTTAGAGGAAACGTTTTCAGCCGTTTGTCTGTATTTCTACTCACTCCAGCCGAAGAACGGCGGAAGGCTCCAGCCCATGGAGTAGACCCAGGCAGCGGCCACGAAGCAGAGAGCTTTTCTGTGAGACATGACTCCCAGAGAGGCCAGCGGCCGGGTGATGACAACGTATCGGTCCACTGCGATCACCATCAGTGTCATCATGCTGCAGATGCCAAACAGCGCGCCGCAGAAAGCGTACAGTTCGCACCCTGGGAGGAGAGGCGGCAGAATATGTTGGAATAAATCACAGTACTAATGATTTACTGCTTTAAATACTGGCTTTTTCCTCATTTCATGTTCTGTTTATTTATTTCTTCATCTCAAGGGTTTGCAAATCTTTACAGCCTAAAGAGCTTTTTTT
Source organism: Gambusia affinis (assembly GCF_019740435.1). Lineage (NCBI taxonomy): Eukaryota > Metazoa > Chordata > Actinopteri > Cyprinodontiformes > Poeciliidae > Gambusia > Gambusia affinis. The sequence continues at coordinate 15,272,861 of NC_057887.1, forward strand.
CTTCTTCTTCTGCTTCTTCTTTTTTTACACAAACCAGGCAAAATAAAACTGTTTCAAAATTTGTGTTATTTTTAAAAAGCCACCTTTTTATTTCTACTTTGTGGGATTTAAAATAAAGATAAACATAAAAGGTAGCCTAAAAAAAAGAGGAAAATTATGTAAAGAAATTTTTAAAAAAGCGCAAAGATTTTGACACAATTTTGTTGTTGACATAAATAGCATTTTCAGCAGGTGGAGTTTTATTTTCAAGTTAAATCACCTTCAAATGTTTTACAAAGCTGTGCTTTAATTGTCCGTGGTTATTAATCCTGCTGGAGGAAATGAAAACTGAAAACAATGAGCATTCCTGAAACAGCAAAATGTTCAATGCAGCTTTAAAACTCCAACATGGTTGATTGAAAATAACCTTAATTACATCTGAAAGGCTGTATCTGGTAAATAAGAAGAAGATGGTATTTAAACACATTTTTATTTTTCAAAAGGACAGATAGATTCCTGCAGAGGTTATTAAAAATCCTGAAGCAGTTCAGAAATGCATCAAGGCCAAACAAGTGCTTAAGATGTGTTTAAAGAGCCTCGTTTCTTATTTTTAAATGGAGTTGCAACATTCAATATATTATCAACAAACATACTTGTGTTTTCTGAGGTAGATGGATCTGGTTTCTTGGTTAGTTTGGAGAATATTTATTAAACTGGGTGAGACTGAAAAGGAGAAGGTTAATAGAACATGCTGCTGATCTTCATGTTTTCACTTTAAATTTCCTCTTAGTTTTGTTCGTCTTATTGAACTTTTAAATAAAAATGCACTCTTTGAGTTTCAGACTGAATGTACTTGTAGTGCAAAGTGATAAATGTCTTTTGAATTTGACACAAGATGCGAAAACTGCACAGATGAAAATGGGCTCAAAATTGTTTTTGTTTTTTTACCTAAATGTCTTTCTTACATAGAGTTTCTTTCTTTAAAACCAGTTCCTTACTGGTTCTAAAACAGAACTATTAACAATACCAGATCTGTGATGCATTATTTCATCACGTAAATACTTTTTGAATACATTTTTGGTCCTTTATCAGTTTTATTTTGGATTTTGTGGAGGATCACAGAGCAGGAAGACAGTTTGACAACAATAATCCCGTTACTAATGCCAGGATCCTTGCAGAGATGCTCCAATATCACAGCATCACAATATGAAATGGCATTTAACGGAAAATGTCAGCATTATTCACGGCTCTTTGTGAGACAGTCTCTCACTCTGTGATGGCTGGAATACAAACAAAAAGCTAAACGATACAAGACAGTGAGAACAAACCCCACGTTTTATTAATGTTGAAGCTTTTTTATTTATTCATTCATTTTTATCTTTAAGTGTGGGTGGGTCTGGTTGCCTGAGGGGGTTTTTATTCTGGCCCTGTAGATGGAAATGTTTAATATTTTAGATACATTGATGCACTGAACCCCATTGAAAACCTCCTGGTTACTCAACCAAATATTGATTTCTGAACTCCTGAGTTAAAACATTAGTATTGTTGTTTCTAAATGGATATAAACGTCTTTTCTTTGCATTATTTGAGGTCTGAAAGCTCTGCTTCTTTTTCATTATTTATTATTTCTCATTTTCTGCAAATAAATCTAACAATTTTGTTTGAATTTCAGATATGTTGTCAGTAGTTCACAGAATAAAATTAGAGAAACTGATCATTTAAAGTGGTTTTACCGGAACTGTAGAAAATTTGTGATGATATTGTAATTTTGAATTTCCTTGTTAAAAGTACAGGATATTAAATAAAAATCAAATCAAACTTTATTTGTATAGCACATTTCAGCAGCAAGGCATTTCAAAGTGCTTCACACCAAATCAAACACAAAAATACAATGCAACATAAAATCAACAATAAAAACACATCAAGTCAAATTCCGTCAATAAATTTGCAATTGATTACGTTTCGAATACAATCCTAAACAGGTGGGTTTTTAGTTGAGATTTAAAGGAAGTCAGTGTTTCAGCTGTTTTACAGTTTTCTGGAAGTTTGTTCCAGATTTGTGGTGCATAGATGCTAAATGCCGCTTCTCCTCGTTTTTTATTATTAATACAACACAATATAATACAATATAATATTTTTGCAATATTGCTCTCACATCCACATTTAAAATAAAATCTTATATTGTGTTTCAGGTTTATGTGGTAGATCTTAAGTTTTAGAATAAAATATTACGTAATTTCTATAAAATGATACATTTTGTATAATTATTTGTGTCCTGGGTAAAGAGGCATCTCACACTAAAACCTGAGAAACTGATTCTTTATTTCCTTTACCTTTTTTCCATAGAAACTCATATTCTAAGAAATTAATTAAATTCTCACAAATTTACAGAGAATTCCCTTAAAAAATGTATATTTTTTAAGATTTTACTGTTTCTTTCTCCTACTACTCTCCAGTTATGAGTTTACCTACAACCAGTGAAGCCACTGACTTTAGGATTTTAATTTGAAAGGTTTGCAACATAATCATATTTGCTGAAAAGCTTCATTTTCATTTATCCCAAAATGATTAAATGCACTGTAATAAAAATAAAAATAAACAATCATATAAAAGACTAATTTCTGGGAGCGTCATGTGCAAACGTCACCTTTTTTCCCAAAGATCCAGTGTTTATGCATGCTGGTGATGAAGAAGATGGGCGTCTGGGTGAAACACATCAGGAAGTCGGTGACTGCCAGGTTGATTATGAAGATGTTGGACGGCGTCCGAAGGCTCCGACTTCTGCTCACACACACCCACACACACACACGCACACATACAGAGTGGTTGAAATACAACTTTAATTATTAGCTCATTGGACAATATTCATCAAGGATGGATGAAAAAGCCTTGAATACCTGCTGAAAGCGTAAATGACCAGGAAGTTTCCCAGCATGCCTGTGATTCCTACAGCCAGGATGACAACGCCGATGGTGTAGTGGGCATGTGCAGGGACGTTTACCGTCGGAAAGGCGTCCTGGTTCTGCACAAAGAGAAAGCAAAGATTGGTAGCACTGCTACTTTGCAGCTAGAAAGTCCTGGGTTCGATTCCCGGCCCGCCGTCTTGCTGCGTGGAGTTTGCATGTGCTGCTTCCTCCCCCAGACCACAATGGGACAAGGGTGCATTGGTAAATAATGACACTTTTAATGCAAAGCTGACAATTTTAATACAAGTTTTAATTCAGCTTTGCATTAAAAGTGTCATTATTTACAGAGTGACACTTCATGTCAACAGTCGTAAACATTCATAAACATTTCTTCATCTTGATGACAGGGTTCATGTCAGGCACACCCGTCAAATAAAGTGTTACCCAAAAACCCGTCCACTTTCTCTCTTTAAGTGATAATGAGTTATGAATAAGCCTGTCACAATAAACAATAAATCAATTAATCACATGATAAACTCAATAATGCTTGATTTATCGTTTTCTCTTTCTCTCTTTTTTCCAAAACTGAATAATAAAAGTCTTCAGTTTGGTTCTTTGAGCTCATCCATCCATCCGTCTATTTCCTGTTCACCCTTGTCCCTAATGGGGTCGGGAGGGTTGCTGGTGCAAGGCAACAGCTCTACCAACTGCGCCACTGTGTAGCCCGCTTTGAGCTCAACTATCCCTTTTTTAATAGATAAATTTGTTTACATAGACTTCAGACTTTATTTTATTTGTTGTTTCTGTTTTTTCTTTATTTATTTGGGATATTTCAAAGGTCTCCCAGTTCCAGTGTTTAAATGTTTATTGGAATTTAAAGTTTATTGATCCTTAACAATGTGTTCTTGCATTGTTATATTAATTGAAAATGGTCTCAAAACAATAATATTATTGTTTATCACAATATGGTCTGGGACAATTTATTGTCCAGCAAAATTTGTTATTGTGAAAGCAGAAAGCATTTGATAAACCAGCTCAGATCAGCAATGCATCGTTTCTACCAACTTTATGTCACTTCCTGCTTAATGTTCACTTTTAGAAAAAAACATTTATAACATTTCTTTATACCACGAGAAGCAAAATAGTTAATTTAATAAATTTAAAAACAGTAATATCCCCAGAAAAGTGTAAATGTCTCAGTGCAGGGTTGTGCAGTTCAAAAAGTTGCTTTTTCCAGCTGAGTCGCTGCACCTGAAGGCATCACAATGTTATATCCTTGACTGCTTTTCTGCTCGTTTCAGGCAGATGCTCAGCCACCCACACATCCAGTCAGTCACCAAGACTACCTCAGCTGGGCCTGGTGTTTAACGGGAACACACACACACACACACACACACACACACACACACACACACACACACGCACGCACACCCACACCCACACACACATACACAGATTTTCTGCTTAATCCTGGATGCAGGATTAAGCATGATTTAAGCATGATTTCTGTGTTTGACATCTGTTTCAGCGCTCTTACTTCTCTAGAGTTTTACCATCATGCAGTGAAAAGAGGGCATTTAGTAGCAGGTTGAAAAGCCAGGGAGTGGAAAGGTCACTGGGATGTTGTAGGGAAAGAAAGAACAAGTTTTAAATTTATGTTGTTTCTGTGTGTGGAATATTAAAATCACTATTCACTCGCCCTGCTTGATCTCTTTAGTTTTCCAGATGATTTCCTAGCTTTTTCACAAAAATCTCTTCCTCTCTCTGCTCTACCTCTACTTCCTCTCCTGTTGCTTCAGCTGCAGCAGTTAAGGACCAGATTAACTCCGATCTCACGGCAGACGTGTCTCTGTTTTCTGTGGGATTTGAAGAAAGTGGTGGGAAGTAATGTCCCTCTATGTTTTCTGGGGTTTTTTTTGCCTCTTGTAATTTGAATATAAATGGTCTGGTTGATGTTTAATCCAGAGTAATATTAAAAACAGACAAGGATAAACAAGTAAGATAAGAAAGATGGTGAAGATTAGATATTGACAAGAGGATGAGAGAAAACGTGAGGCGACATAAATGAATTAAAGCAAACATAAACTAGGAACCAATCTTATAGAGGAATACTTAGAGATTTTTAAAATTTCCTTTAGATTCAAAGGTTTACATACATTTTCTTCGTATTTGATATAATTTAAATATGACTTGCATCAAACCTTTGTGGTGAAATAAACTGAACTAGATGATATTTTGAGATTTTGCCTCAACATTTTCACGTTTTCATCAGTCTCTCCTGCAGCAAAACAGCCCCACATCATGATGCTGCCTCTCTCATACTTCACAGCTGGGATGGTGCTCCCAGGTTTGCAAACGACGCCCTATTTGCTAAAGTGTAACATTTGTCATTTTGGCCAAACACCACAAGACAGCCTCATAAAAAAATCCCAGTGTTTGTTCAAGGATTTCTCAAACAACCATGAATGAGTCGAAGCAACACTCCAGGTGTGTTTCTGAAGAGGGAATAGCATTCTAACATGATGGAAGTTGAAAAAAGTGAAATTTCCCCCTTTAAAAGTTGTCAGCAGCTTTAAAGCCAAGACATCGTCACCTCAGCTTTCCCAAATCGTTTACAGGGATTGAAACGATTTATCTACAATCGCTCTCTTCGTCAATCTGGTAGTAAGCAAATGGAAATAGTTTTCCCTAATTGACCAAAAACGGTCATATTCAGTCTGGACTAATGTGTTGATTATCTGAACGCATTAGATAATGGGTCAATATTTGGACCCAGCTGTATGGCTGAAGGGATATTCCTAGTTGAGAACAGTCATGAGAATATTCTGATTTATTTAGACAACTTGGCCTCATTATCAGTCTGTTGTCACTCAGATACTATTTTGACCCCTGAAAACAGAACAACACAGCTGAATAGTTACACTAATTAACTGGTGATTTGCTAACGGTGATGCAAAGATGATAGTATTTCAGTTTGAGGGTATTGTTTTTGTGAGATACAGTTCTGTGAAAATGTAGATACCCATTATGTCCAGATCTTTGGCTTTTTGGTATCAAACTGAAATAATTCAGATCATTAAGCTATTATTTTTTTAGCAATCAAAGACAATATGAGTACATACACATAGCTGCTGTCAAATTATTGTTTAATCTACTAAATGAAATGCAAAAAAGTTTACAATTAGTTAGCAACTAGTTAGCAAAATAGCAAAATTGCTGGAGACAAACACCAAGGATGAGCGTTATCAGCACTGGACAGCAGATCTGTAGAGTCAAAAATCATATTGACTGTCTGACAGCATGAAGTAGGCTAAAAGATCTCAAAATGCAACGTCATCCAAATAACTAACTGTCAACACAAAAAGTGGAAAAGTTTACAAAGTTATTTCTAAATGATATTTCACTCCAGTCCGGTTTAGTCAAACTCTAGTCCACTTCTCTGGAAAGTCCGGTTCATTTGGGGAAGGTGTGAATTCGTAATCGATTGGTCCACCTAAAACTGGTTCAGTTCGAATGCATTTGTGAATGCAAAGTGGACCATAAACTGCTCCAAAATCAGGAAGTGGACTAAAAAACATGGCATTCTGGGCAAATACAACAAAAACAAAGAAGTGAGAGAGAAATGCTTGTGCTCTTTTACCAACAACAGAAGAGAAAACCCCTATAACAGCTAAAATCTGACTCTTCTCCATTTTGTTTACATTTTATCAAAAAGGAATTTGAGCTCAGTGTCTTCTTCTGTGGTTTTTGTGTTGTTTCCTTCAGTAGGTCTTAGCATAGCGCCACCACAGGGAAGGGGAGGGACAGATTTTTCAAAGCGTTTGCTTCATTTAACACAGTGCAGTGAGAAAGCAAACCACATCAGCTGAAAATGTAGCAAATGTTACAATTCTGGTCCCCAATCAAACCGACTCTATTGGACTATCGGGTGTGAAAACACCCTAAAACTTTGGGATATGAGTAACCAGCCTGCGGTTCATAACCCACAACTGGAGAAATGAACTAAAATTACTCCAAGAGCTCATCAACCATTCAACCAGAAGGTCATAAAACCAGAACAACCTCTAAACCTGCCTCTGTTAAGGTCAAAGTACAAGTTTTAGCAATTGATCCAGAATGGCAGATCTCCAAACCAGAACCAATGCTGACCAAAAACAACCCAAATGTAATCTTAAGATGAAGGTCAAATGGAAGATTCAAGTCCACCCCATTGATTTAAAATAGAAAAACATGAAACAAGAGAATGTCTATCAATCAGCTAAGAGTGTTTTCAACCTTAGACCTTTTCTCTCTTGTATTCATTCACATTGGTGCTTCTTTTTTTCTCATCTGAAAAATGTTGGTGCTTCCATCCCTTTCTGACGAGCTGTCAGAGACAAATCTGTCTTTCTAAAACCACAATGTTGCAATCTAATAACTATGCAAATAAAAATTTCTCCCAGCGACGTTTGAACACGGCTTTAATTCAAGAATCCATTGCTCACGTCTTCTCAGAAAACTTACATTTTCAGGCTGTTCCTTGTTGCTTGTGATCATGTAAATGTCTGCTTGGAAAATCACATCTATAATTGATTTTCACTCATGTCAACAGTGATGTTTAGTGATGTTTAGATTCACACATTTAAATTAAAACTGTTCACATAGCTAACCGGATAAAATTCTGAGATTTTTGGCAGGGGTGAAATGAGGCGGCTTCAACAAATATGTGGTTAATTTCTCAGAGATATCCAGATAATCTTCGAGACTGATGGGAGAAAATAACTTCTGAAGAGTAAGTACACAAAGTCAAGATTTAGTTTGACTTCCTCGGCTCAGTTAAAATCTCATATTTTCAATTGTTTCTAACATGACGAGTTCACTTTTCTACCTGTGCAATGCTGTTGAAAACAACCCAAAAACTGATTAAGGAGCAGTGTAACACTTTATTTGAAAGGATGTCCATAAGACTGACATCATACTGTCATAAACATGAAATAACAGCTATTATGAACATAAAATGGCCTTCATGAATGATTACAACTGTTGTCAAAGTGTCATTCGGTAAATAATAACACTTTTAACACAAAGTTGTACTAAAAGTTGAATTAAAAGTCTGCTAGAAGTGTAAACTTTGCATTAAAAGTGTAAATGACACTTTGTGATAACAGTCTTTTGGACTCTTTTGCTTTCAGTCGCTGTTTGAAAGGTTCAAATGCCTCAAATGCTGGAGTCTGATTAGAGAAACACTTAACTTCACACAACGTCTCTAAGTCGAGGAGCTGCCAACTTCAAAAGAAAGTGCACCACCAGTAAATGATGTTAAAAGACTTTACAGTTAAATTCAAATAATCACATATTAACACATCCTTATTTGTTTTTGAACAAATCTACCAATAACTTTGCATGCACTTCCTAACAAAGCCACTAGAGGTCCCTCTGATTGACGCACTCATTCAGTCTGGGTTGCTTGTTCCAGTCGGGAGGAAAGCAGACGAATAAACCTAAAGGGATGAAAATTTTGATTTTTAAGAAACCTATTAGCCTGTACTGTTTGAATAAAACAGAAATATCCTTTGTTGTTCCTCAGAGGGGAAATTCTGCAGAACCAGCAGCAAAGTGGTTGTCTGATAAATGCTTTTTTTTTAGTAATTATTTCATTCTTTTAAAGACAGAATAACTATGTTGTTCAGAATGGATGTTCCAGCCATCCCGGCAGTTTCCCTCCAGTTTCTGCACGGCTTTCTGTTCTCTCCATATATTAATCTCCCATTTTCTTCATTTGTCTCATTAAGGGTAATGAATACTGTATGAGCTGCTCCCCCAATGACCACAGAATCAGCCACTCTTTGAAAGCAAGGCCTAAATTAGCCAACCTGTACGGCAAAAAAAAAAGACTGAAGTTTTCCAGAAATGAGCTGGATCCTTAACGAACTGGTAACTGTGGGTGAATCGAATTGGGCAGAAATTACATTTTGACTCCACATCCATGTTTTAAATGTGACCATTATACTTCTTTAATCAGGTTATAATAAGTATAATATAATAAACTACACAAAGCATTTTTTGTAGAGAATTATTCTTAGATAGTGAGATTTTAGTCTGGTCAGTTCTGCCTGTTTTCAGCACCTGTTTTAGGGCTACTTGTCACTTTAAATTCAAATAAGCTGCTGCTGGCTATGCCCCCAACTCAACATTTACACTCACACATGAAAATGGCTGCAAACAGATACACAACTATACAACCATACATCTTTGAAAAGCATAAGTATAGCCTTCTGCACATCCAACCAGAATGCTGCAAGCAGTTTTCTGGATGTTAAGTCAACAAAACACTTTTCCAGCACCTGTTGAGCAGCGCATACAGCGGTGAAACCAGCTGACCAAATGAGCTGGAGCATCACTTGGGTTGCTAGGTAACAGAGCTGGGCTCTGCTGGGGTTGCTAGGTAACAGGGACGTCTGCTGATTTGTGACGTCACATTCTGGAGGATTTTGAAACGGCTCATTTTGCAAACACAAAAAAGGATTAAATTATCAGCCAAAGTTGGGACCCAAATGGAAGCATAAAAACATTTTAAAAAATAAAATTTTGAACAATAGGTCCCCTTTAAATTCAAAATTAATGATGGGTAACCAGTATTTGTTGATCAGCTCTTGCAGCCATTTGACTCTGATTACAATTCTGAAGTCAATTCTTTAGTCCTTAGAGTGGAAACGTCCACAAGAAAATGTGTTGAAATGCTAAAAAATACAACATTGCTGGCTTGTAATGTTGAAAACCCCATATTTATTTTATTGACCTGTCTTTTTGCTCTATGACTAGAGTACGGCCTAAAAGTGGATGTGAAAATACATAAACTTGTCCTTAAAGAAGCTGCAGTGACGAAACCTACATCTGTCAGATATTTTTCTTTTCTGATGTGTGTCTGGGCTCCTGCTGAGCAAACATTTGATATTTTCTCTTCATGGTTTGGACTCAGTTCAGGTCCAGTGTGGAGCTGAAGGATCCCCTCCAGCCTGTGGATTATTACACACGGTGTAATCCCACTCTCAGACACTGAGATGACTCTTAGACTAAAATATTTACTTCACAAAATGGAAAGCACACATGTTGGATTTTCAACACAACCACCAACTTTATAGGTCTAATAATAAATATCATGGACATGTTTTTTAGGACTATTTTGTCTATATTTAGTCTATAAAAATGCACCAATTATTGATCAAAATATGACCAGTGAGAGGTGATATGAATAACATCAGAGCACCTATCAGTAAGTGAACTTTATCAGGCACCAAGTGCTTAATAAAGTTCATTATGTCATCAAATTTAATGTGTTGAAGCAGGAAAATGGGAATCCATAAAGATTCGAGTGAAAAGAGCCAAACTGTGAAAACCAGAATAGTCAGAGCGTCTCTGAAACTGCAGCTCTTATGCCAGTCTGCTGCTGCTCAGAAAAGGAACAGTGTTGAACCAACGGCAAGGTCAAAGGTTAATTGTTGCTAATGGGGACTGAAGGCTGGCCAGCGTGGTCCGATCCTGCAGGCAGGCTGGTTGCTGAAGGCGTTAACGCTGGTTGGGTTGGAAATGTTTAAGAACTCATCTTGAGTCACATTTTGAAGCAGATTGTTGGGGCTGCGTTCACTCAGCAGGTCTTGATGCTCAAATTGGAGTTTTGCTTTTTTTTTTTTTAACCTTGTCTTTCAAACTACTAACTAAAAGTGACTGCAATCAGACTTCTGTGTGAACAATTTGAGACTTCGAGACAGCCTGCATACGCAGAAGAAGAACGGTGAGAGCAGCTCGTTGTTTACAGAAGTAAAAACACTGACTACAAAAAAAATGTTTTTGGAAATTGTCTATGTTTTTAGGGAAAACATGGCGCCAGGATGCATCATGGGAATAAAGAAGAAGGAGACCATGTGTTGCTTTTGGAAGCAACATATTATGCCTGATTGGTGCATGTTAAAATTGTAATATTTTATCCCACAGGATAAAGAATCCAAATTCAGAAAAAGCAAAGATTTGGGAACTTAACTAATGTTTGGCCACTTGATCAACCATTTTGTGTTTGGCTCCTGGTCAGTTTGCCTCGTCAGATCTCCTCTTCATAGAGAAACATTATTGTCTTCTTGCTTCCTACTTTCATTTCTCTCATGCAAACAAACAATTGTGAGCCCATGAACTTAAACCATGGTGCATTTTTAGTTGTAGTCAAGTATTTTCATGAATTACGGCCATGAATGGTTAAAAAAAAAGCACACATCTCACATATACCAAAACAAAAGCTTTGTGTTATTCTCTGCTTCCAACTATTTGGATTTTAATCTGCATTTTGACCTATCAGATTTTAGGAAATGTGTGAGGTTATGACCCTTGATCAAGGCTAAATGAGTTCTTGTAATGAAATAGTTTTTATTGGTGTCAAAAAGCAACTTTTCTTTTTTACAGTGGACCCTGAAAAACAGATCATCTGCTGTCAAAATGCCTCAAAATCTCCCTCTAGTCGGTTTATTCTGAAAACGTCAGGCACAGAGACAGATGGAGAGACTAGATCTCAAGTTGATGTGAAAAACAAAAAAACTTCAGACTTGACTAAAGCTTGTGACTTAAAGGCTTGTGCCTTGACTTACACTCGTAGTTTGAGACTCTAGTCTTATAAATAAGCTTTTCTTCAAATAATCAGTAGCAAAATTAATGACAGGCAGGAATTACAGGCTGACATGTGATGTATGCACATATTTTACTCTGAAATCATGTTTAAATTACTGCCTTCCACGTCTCTTGCTGCTAAGCTAGCTGCATCATTTGACGGATATTGTGATATTTAAAAACACACCTTGTGCTTTTATTCAGATATGTGACGTTTCCTGGCATTTACTCACTACTACACTGTGCCTCACTCACCACGGCTCAGATTACAAAAATCTAAAACATTAAACATGCTTAATGTTCAAAACAGCAAAGTTTGTAAATGTAGATTTACGGTAAAACATTGTTAAAACTCCTCTGAATAACAGGAAGAAAAAAAATCAAAACTACATAGTTCAGTATTATGACAATATGATAATATAGATTAACAGGGGTTAACCACGTTATTACAAAAACAAAATAAAAGTCAGCTTGTTGGATTTATTCCAAAAACTCAAATCCACATTTCTACATGGATAAATATTAGCATTTTCAAAATATGCACCTTTTAGCAGTATTTTTCATGATGAATTTAATATCAAAAGGTTAAATGAAAAAGGTTTATTAATGTCTTAAAGATTAATAAATAAAAATGATGATATTTGAATGGCTATGGGTTAAAGTTTTAAATTCATAGCTGGAAGTAATGGAGAGTTATTGACAGGATTTGAAGGTAGAAAATGCAGAATGGTTGAAATTTACCAAAAACATTAAGAAAATATACAATTTCTCATCCCTGTTTCACTTTTCACTTTTTTATGCTGCCAAATGTTTGTTAAGTTTGTATCGTTTCACTTATCTTTCTGTTCAATGACATTTCCCTCCCTAAAGAAACTTCGGAAATGCAGACAACCAAAAGGTTAACATTTACAGCAGACAAAACAATTACAGGCAATTATAGACTCAGAATAGCACGAAAATATGACAAAAAAAAAAATATATATATATATGAATGGCTCTGTGAAATTCACCGTGAGAAAAGAGACCATACCACAGAGTGTTATATATGTGGCTGTACCTTCAGGTATGGAAATGCGCTCTTTGGGAACGTCAGTCACGCATAGCTGCACGCAGTCATGGCAGTTTTCTTTTGTTTGTGTTTTACAAGACATGGAGGAGGAACCCCCGCACTCCTGCCTCCATTCAGGTGCAGTTATGAATGAGAAGAGCGGAGCAACAAGATCCGTCAATCATTCAAGTATCCAGCATCCACTCACGGCTGGTTAATCCTCCACTTTCTACGATCAGTTTTAAATTATGATTATGTTCTTCCAATAATATCCACCTAAAAATATCTAAATATTTTACAAGACGGTAGAAAATTGTATCAATAAAAATAAAATGTTTAAATCAACATTCCCCCGGTTTTTTCCAGCTGTGTTGAACTGGATTTGGCAGCTCTGGATCAGAATCTGATGCGCATTTCAGAAGCGCACAGCAGCTCTCCGATCACGCAGATAGCTGTTGCGCTCAAATCGGCTGCAAACAGGAAACAGATGCGGACACTTACAGCTGGAGCCACCGGAGACACCTCCATGAGCCGGTGCGGGTTGATGGAGCTGATATTCCAAGGTACGCTGCCGGTCGGGTCCGGTGTCGGAACCACCGGTCCGATATGGAGTCTGGAGTCCATCCGCGGACCAAACAATAGAGAGCCTCTAAATGTGCAAGATAATTTTATTTGAGATGTTTTGAGCTTGTCTGAGGTGGTTTTAGGAGTCTTCCTCTCCATCCGGCTCCTACATCCTCCTCAGAGAAACTGGAGTACAACAGCTGTGCAGCGGTGGGAAACACTGCGCGCTCTCTCTCTTTCTTTTCCTCTGTCTCTTCCTCCGCTCCTCATCCACTCCCCGCTCCGGGGAAGCCTCAGACTGTGTTAGTGGGTCCCTGTGCTGTGTGCACAACTAGATGTAACCTTTGTTCTGTTTATTTGTTTCATTGGTCATTGAAGAAATTAGCTGTTCTTCCTTAATTTGTGCCACATTTTCATCCCTGATTGTCCGAACCCTGCCGATCAATTTACAAACATCCCCATTGATCAGCTGATCCATGATCAAGAAAAAAAAAATACATAATCTGAAAAGTATGCTGCACATTTATGTCAGATCTGCTGATATACCAAAGTAAAAACAAAAAAACAAACAAACAAACAAACAAAACAAAAAAACACAAATGAACATTTGTGAACAAACAGCACATAAAAAATGAAACGCCAAGTCAAGAAGTGGTTGAGTTATAAACAAATATCCCAAACTCTATAAACATCTGATCTCTGATCTCTTTTCAATTATCTGGCTCATGACGTGGACATTCATCTAAACTGACAAGTTGACTACTGTTTTCTAATACGTGTGCATATTTTTCTTTTCTTTATAGAATAATGTCTAAAAAGTCAGATATAAAAGAAAGAGGCATGATTAAACAAGTTTACAATTTCTTTTCAAACAAAGTTCAAGATATTTGACTTGTGAATATGTTTCAAATAGAAAGTTCTGACTCGGTGAGGCTCAATACAAATGCATGTATTGTTGATTTATATATATATATATATATATATATATATATATATATATATATATAAAGCACGTTGAACTGTCTTGTTTTTGAAATGTGCTACAAATAAAATTTGATTGATGATTGATTGAAATACATGCCGCTCTTTTTAGATTCAATTATGAAATAAAAAAACTTTGTTTTCCTTCGACTCCACAGCTGTACACAACTTTGCGTTAACCTGGTAACTTAAATCCCAATACAATCCATTCAAATATGTCATAAACATGGCAAAAGTTCATGAAAATGTTTAAAAGAAATACATCTGAGGTGCAACGTCACAGCTTAATGGATTGTAAAGGAAGGATTAGAGTTTGTTCAGGCTTGATTTAGACAGATTTTGAGAGGATGTGCATCTAATATTCTCATCCCACATAACGACAGAGATGATGAAGGAGAGCGTTGGAAAAGGGATGACAGAGTGAAGGAGTATTAATAGAAATGCAGAACTCAAAATATTGTTTCCATGTCGTATCTTTCTAAAAATCAGTGATTGTAAGTGGAAATGGGAAAGGAAACAGGAGAGTTTCCTATTCAGAAAACTTATTTTCAATGCAGACTAATTCTACACATCACTCTCACAGAATGGAAATATTGGTAACACTTTAATTGACGGGTTGTGAATGAGACTGTCATGACACCGTCATAAACATAACATTGTCATGAACAGGAAAAAGTCTTCATGAATATTTATTACTGTTTTCATAAAGTGTCATTCGGTAAATCATGACACTTTTAATACAAAGTTGACATTATTCAAAATGATGCTATTCAAAATTATGACAACTTGACATTAACCAAGAAATCATTATCTTACATAAATTTGTTATAAATTTGTAGCTCTCTCCAGCTGCGTTCCGGGCGAGAGGCGGGGTTCACCCTGGACAGGTCGCCAGTCTGTCGCCGGGCAACACAGAGACATACAGGACACACAACCATTCACACACACACTCACACCTAGGGAGAATTTAGAGAGACCAATTAACCTGACAGTCATATTTTTGGACTGTGGGAGGAAGCCGGAGAACCCAGAGAGAACCCATCATGCACAGGGAGAACATGCAAACTCCATGCAGAAAGACCCTGGGCCAGGAATCGAACCCAGGACCTTCTTGCTGCAAGGCAACAGCTCTACCAACTGTGCCACTGTGCAGCCTCTAATCAGTAATACTTTTATAACTAATTTATGTGATTGATTTCCTGGTTAATGTCAGCGAAGGTGTGGTATCCCTCCAGAGCTTCAAAATGTATGGAAAACACGTGTAACGAAGATGAAAAATTAAAATTGTGCACAGCATTTTGTGCTGGTTAATCTAGACCACAACAGTCTACAAGCTCAAAGGAAACGTTAAATTTGTTGCTACGTTGCCCAGTCTACTCTTTTTTTGTCTATTCCAAGAAACTCAAGGTGATGTTTTTCCTGCCGTTAAAGGAAACAATATTCCTAAAAATAACTTCACTTCGAAAAATCCAAGTTGATCCTTTCAGGAGGAGATGGATTTACGGAGAGCTCCTTGTTCTACCTGAAAAGAGATTTTTGCATAAAAAAACACAACCAAAACGTTAGAAGCATGAAATGTCCTGACGATGGGAATGGACTGACATGTTCAGAACGAAACGCCACGTGGAAAACGACTCATTTTGGGCTTCAATGTGGAAAAGCACTAATCTTTTCCTGAAACATGGACCAGGTGAAATGCAAGGCAGACGGGTTCCAATTTTAAGAACAAAATGACACAAATTACAATTTCTTTTTAATGTAATTACACACTGACACATCAATCAATCAATCAAGTTTATTTGTATGGAACATTTCAGCAACGAAGCGGTTCAAAGGGCTTTAAATCATAAAAACACAAAACCAAAAAGGGAAACATTACATTTTGCCAAGTGTCACTGTTACTCATCAAAATGTTGCTGAGTGTTTCATTTATTGTGGCTCAATAGAAACTCTAAAACAGGCGGGATTTCAGTTTAGATTTAAAGGAACTCAGTGTTTCAGCTGTTTTACAGTTTGTTCCAGATTTGCACATAAAACCAAATGACAAAGTAGCAGAAAGACCAGCACACAGGCATATTCACTCAAATTTAATACGCAAATGGTCACTGTTAAAGCAAGGTGAGAAATATCTGGTAATTATATATACATGTCAGTGTTTCTTTTAGTTAAACTAAAAACATTTTTAATAAATGAGAAAGCAACAGCAGAAAATGCATTAAATTCAACATGCTCAAGCCCTTCTGCTGGACAGAAAGGGCAATAATCTACTAATTTTTTTTATTTTTTCCCCACCAGGGGGTCCTTTTTGTGGGCTCTAGTGTCCCTTTTATCATAGTAGGCTGACAGGAAGGGGGGAGAAGACACGCGGCAAGTGTCGTCGGGTCCGGGAATCGAACCCGCGACGGCCACGTCGAGGACTGGGGGCCTCCAGGGGTGGGGCGCGCTAGCCTCTACGCCACCGGAGCACGCCCCATAATCTACTAATTTAAGTGTCAGAGAATGATTTTGCCACTGATGTTTCCCAGTTGTTCCTAAAGGGAACAAAGGATTGATGGAGGTACAACAGAAGTAGGCAAGGACACAAACCAGGAACACGCTGCTGTCGCGACTGCCGGCTGAAAAATCAGCTGCTCGTTTCACCCCGACAGATCCAAGATGACATTTAGCTGCGAGCATTCTGCCCTGCATTTGAATAGAGGAAAGACTCGAGACGCTTGGAGCTCCACTACAATGGCTGATTGTCTGCAGCAGCAGAGGGATGTTCAAGGATGTGAGCATGACCCTCCTGCTGGGTGTTGTTCGAAGTCACAAACTCACGGCCTACTTCCACTCATCTTTTTTGTTGTTTGCACATTGTGACACATTAACCCCTACTTACATCAACCCGTCCAAAACATCAGCTCACTTTTTGTCTCTTTCATGAAGCTTACAGGTCGATTTTCAAGCACAGTTTTGCTAAAGTATTTATACCCATCGTAGCTACCACAATGTAAATGATTTTGTTACAGACAATTGTGAAGAGGAAGGAAATTTTTGTTTCAATTTTAGTGTTTTTTTTTTTTTTACATACTCAGTTGAAATTACGTCTGGGCCATTCAAACACATGAATATGATTGTTTTAGCCAAATGGTGATCAATTCCACGTTGTGTTAATAGGCAGCTTCCTGCGTTTTTTTAAATGTTCCCCAAGCTCAACACACCTCAATGAGATAAATAGATCACAAGTCTCTGGACAAAACTCCTCATGATTTACTGATGAGGTAATCCAGCCGTTAATTCAGCTGTGTTGGAGCAGAGGAACGTCAGAAACATGCAGGACGAAGGCTGCGTCCTCAGTACTTCTGCTCCGAGCTGTTCCACATTCCCCTGATTAGTTAACCTGCATTCAACGTCCCTCTCCACTCTCCCATCTGGTATAAACTTACTGGTTTCCATTGTTCTTGACTGGTTGGTTGCACGTCCAGCTTTCCTTATGCAAGATCTGTAAGTTTTCTGCTTCTGTAGTTAAACCTCCCAATATCCTGTCTGCATTTTGTCCTTCTCTCATCACACAAAGTTGGATTTATACACATGCACATCTAAATTTTATATGTTATTCGCTAAATACTTGAAAATTTCTGGTTGCAATGAGACAAAGTGAGAAAAAGTGGTAGAAATCCTTTTGTAAGGCAATGTAGAAATATCTCTATTGCTGCTTTAAATTCAGTCGCGATGACTTGGGTCCGGAAAGCTAACCGTGGATTAAATTTAACCCAGTGGGAAATCAGTTTCTTCCTCTGTGTTAAAACAGGGATAGAAAGACCAGATCTTGCAGTGTTTTACGCTTCTGTCACAACAATCATGAGTCAACCACACAAAAACACACGAAAGGTTAAGGTTTGTTTCGTCCTTCATTTACGTCACTTTAACCAGCAAACCCATCCTTCCTGCATTGCTGTTGTGCATTTGTTAAGACATATTTCACAAAGCGGCCCTCTGGCAGCAGTGAGACCCGCAGTATAACGGGTCCCATGATGCTGCGTTCTGGCTGATATTAAGAGGATCAGAATCTGGGTCTGGACTTAACAAGCATTACACAAACAGAACAACTAATACAAAGAAGAAAACAATGCCACCCTGTGTGGCATGATCCTTCCTGTCCTTTCACTCGTCGTTCCTGATTCCTGGTCCGGCTGTCCAGGTTTTTCCCAACTGGGTTTCCCCACGTCAGCCGAGCTCCTTCAGGCCGAGTTGTTCATTTTGTACAGGATGTTTTATGTTTGCTTGTCGTTACACATGTCAATAAACACCATATATCCACTGGAACGGCACAAGAAGCTGATAGAACAACATTCCTCAGAGAACAAATGTTGACACAATGAAAACGCACAAATGTTTGTGGCTGAACAAACCAAAGCCTGGAGGAATGATTCAGCTGAATGCCAAATGAGATCTCTTAAATGGGACCCATTACTCAAAATTAAAAATAAAAATTACATTGTACTGGTTTTTGTTCTTTCATTTGGTTCTAAAAACAACCCAAGTGCTTAAAAACAAACACCAAGCCACTTTTTGGCAATCTGTTGAAGGTTTTTGATCTCAGTGAAGCTGGCCCTCTAACCTTCTTCAAATCAGGCAAAATTGGTGTCAATCAACTCAACTACATTTGTGCTGGTTTGTGCTGCAAAATTTATGTTTGTGTTGCTTTGGCTTTGAAGATATTAATGAAAGTTTGAAGGTTATTTTGATTTTGTAAAAGTGGTGGAGCTGGTTGTCCTTTACATTTTCATTAATATATTCAAAGCCAAAGCTGCACAAACCAGCACAAACATGGCGGCACAAACAAAAATGTTTGCTGCATAAACGTTTGACAAAAGTTTTGTCTGATTAGAAGAAGCCAACTTTGCTCAGATTATTTTTTGGTATGTGGAAATCGAGTCATTTTAAAGCCCTTTGGATTTTTAAGTCACATTCAACGTTGTTACCTAGCAACCTCAGCCATGCCCAGCCTGTCACCTAGCAACCTAACCTGAGCTCCTGCATGGTTGGCTAACCATTTAGAAACTGCTTGCTGCATTCTTGCTGGTTGTGCAGGAGGCTCCACTTCTGCTTTTTAAAGCTGTACAGTTGTGCACTAGTGCATCTGTTTGAATCCGTTTTTATGTGTGAGTGTAAATGTTGAATTATTTGAATTTAAAGCGATAAGAGGCCCTAAAGCAGTTCTTTCTTCAACAAGCTCATAACAGGCAGAACTGACCAGAGTAAAATGTCATTATTGAAGAATGACTTTGAACAAAAAACGTAATTAACATGTTTTGCATGGTCCATAGACTCATCCTAACCTGTTCAAGGAAGCAGAATTCGTTACCCTTAAGTGGTGTGAGCTGCTGGATTTGCTCAGCGAAAACAGAATCCTCTTCAACCCTATTTGGGTTGAAACACTGGGTCTTCTCCGGAGCATCAGAGGGTGCAGAGAATACCAATAACATTAATTAAGTTTGAAGTTCTTTTGTCTGACACTGGAGAACAGGCTGTTGGCAGAAATACAAACCATACAAAATTCAGTTTCCATTAATTCAAAGAGATCGACTTTAAAGTGATTTAATTTATATGGACAGACGGCGTTGGCTGCCCTCTTAAGAAGAAGGGAGCTGGAAAAACAAACACTGGTTCTTTAAAACTTTGCACCGTTTTCTTGGAAATGCAAATTCTCTTTATTTCCACGTTTGAAGAAGCACTTTTAGTCGTGGTAGAAAGAAAGAACTCTGTTTCAGTTTGGATCTCTTTGACGAAAATGAGGATGCCATTTTGCACCGTTGTGGTTCAGGTTGTTTCATGCGAAGTTTTTCCCAAATGTAAAATGGTGCAAACTATTCCTGGACTTCAATACAGTGGAATAAAATTATACTATTACCAGAATAAAGTTGTAATAATACGTTTTTCTCATAATACAAGTTTATTCTTGTATTTTTTGACTATAGTCTCGAGATACTACGACTTTATTCACGTATTACAATGACTGAGTTTGTATAATTTTATTCTTGTGATTTTATGACTAAAATTTATGACATAAATTAGTTTTTTTTACTTTTTTTTTTCTTCGTATTGCCCTAATACTCCATCGTACTTCACAAACCACCTAAGGAGAAATTCAGTCGAGAGGCAAAGCAGAGACAAAGTTAAGCAGTTGCTCTTGGTCAGAAGTACCAAGTAAAAAACCCAGAAAGACGATGCAAATTTATTGGCAGCAAAGACTGAAAATGAAACAAACAGAGAGTAAAGGGAGTTAGGTCTGAGCCTACGGCACCATGAATATATCTGAGTGAGAAAATACGGTAAAGGAAGGTTTTAATCCTGCCCTGTAGAAGTAGACAGGGTGTCTGGCTCATTTACAACAGTGTGAGCTGCTTCTGCCTGATAAAATGAAGATCAGATGCTCTGGTTCCTACGAGGGAAACGCCAGTTTTTAAAAGATATTGAGACAAGAGGCAACTTGCTGATTCATGCCAAAAAAAATTACACTTTCTGATAACTATCCTGCCTCATGACGGACATTTTCTTTTGTTTTCAGAAAAGGTTTTGTTACCTCGACTCCGCTGTTTTTTTCTATCCATTGAGAGGCTTTTATGCCATTTTGTGTCCATTATTATGGCAAGAGTTAACAGCTGTGAGGGCAATGCCAACACTTTTAATTTGATATGACATGGTGTATAATTAGCACGCCACTTGACATCTCACGTCATTTCAATGCATGTTCAACAAATCAGAGCCAATGATGCATCAATTCAGAAACATTAACTAACATCCAAAAGGTGTAAAATTATACCAACAAACTGGATCTCATTCAAATGCAGAACATTTTTGTATCGTTTGGTGCCTCGGAACATTTTTCTGTTTTTGAGTCGGGCCTGTTTGCTGTCGCTAACACATTATCTCTCTCTGGTTTCTTTTTTAATAATCTCTTGGTTGGTTTTGTTTGGGGAGAAGTTATGAACAGGACAGCAAAAATTTTAACAGAGGATAAAAAAACATGGAGAAATAAATGAAATTTTAGTCCAGATGTAGGTTCTCTTTCTTAACCACAGTTTAGACATTTACTAGATGCTCTGCTATCACTAACATTTCAATATAGTCTTCAGTAGAAAGACTTTATGATGGTATTGTGTATAAAGTTATTGATTTCCATTTCCACATTGGACAAATATGGACAAAAACAAAACAAAAAACAGTTCAATGACTCCTCTGACTGTAGAACTGAACAACTTTAGGCCAGCAGCTATGTTCTTGTAGCCATTTCACGACTTGCTTTATCTGAACAAAATGTTCTCTTTTCTTTCCTGTATTGAACAGGTTGCATTTATGCAACAGGACGTTATGGATTACAATATAAAAGCTGTTAAAGAGTCAGATAATCTTCAAGTAAACCCTTGTATTTGTTGTTATTCTGTTGAGTGAAGTGCCACAGGCCCCACCTGCCCCCCGTACTTTACGGCCCTGTCCAGAAATCATCTGATCCCTCCAGAGATTCATGTTGAACCTGACATCTCTCTCTCTCCTCTCTCCATCGCTTTTGTTGAGGCACAAACAAAGCCTTAGACATTTAGAGAAATAACTGCGCTTGATTTTTTATTTTTTTTTTGTCCATCATTTGAAAAGTAAAGAAATCCAGTAATAATCTGTTTTTACCCCTCAATTTTTAAAATGATAATTATGGCATATTAAGTTTCTTTTATTTCAAACACATTAACAATTCAAATGCCATGATATGAATTTGGATGGCTATTTGTTAGAAAAAGAGGCAGACAGAAGTATAAACGTAGTTCAACTTGGCTCCTTTCTTTCAGATCGTCACCTTCCTAAAATAAAGTAATTTTTTTATTGTTTGCCAAAAGTGATTTTAGCAAAAGAAAAAAAAAAGTTTAATTATGTAAAAAATAATTTAGGCCAATATTTTAGGAAGGTGACAAAGAGAATAAAATCAAGCAAAATGAAACAACAGATATGGTTTTATAACTTAACCTTAAACAAACAAAACAAACAAAGAAAAGAAAAAAGATCTGTCTCTTCTTCACAATGTAAAACCTTTCATTACATGATTTTTAACTTTGTTGCTGCCACATGAAAATATTGCAGTGGTTGCTTTGGTGATGAAAGATGAATAAATAAAAGGGCATAAAAATATAAAAGGCCTATTTTGCCTTTCGGAGAAACGGCTGCTGATGCACCTGGATGAAGGTTTGGGTTCATGATGCAGGTCAAATGAGTCGACCTCTTCTCTTGCTTTTAAAATGCATCACTTAGTGGAATAAACTGATCATTCATGTTCATGTATTGCTGCAAATCATAGACAGACACACACCGCCACTAGATGTTTTATATACAGAGTACGTCTCTGTAGAGGAAACGAACCAGATTAGTGTTTCAGACCTTTCTTTGATGATTGTACGACTTTCTAAAATAACCAATCACTCATTTCCTGCAAGCCATTTCTCCCAAAATGCAATTCATATTTTATTAGTTGAATTGCAGAAATCCGTCTGGCATGTTTGATGCGTTTGTAAACTGTCTGAATCCACAATGATGTTTTAGCTTCTGCCTGTAATTGTGGTTTTGAGTCACTTTAGAAATAATGTCTATCTGGACATCAAACATTTGTGTTGTGAGAAAATGTCCTAAAGCTTAATCAGACTTTGATGCCATTAAGTTTAGGTTTGTTGAATGTTAAAGTTTTTCTCTGTGAGAAAATAACCAAACATTTTGGGGGAAAGTAAGAGGATTTTAATAGCAAAACTAATCACGTTCTTAATAACGATGATAAAACAAGTCTGTGACCTTTGGATCAGGACATAATAAACCTCCTCTGGCCTTTTCTCGGTTCTAAAAACGACTTTATGTGTAATCCACGACCATATCAGTTCTCATCCACCACCTTTTCACCTCCTTTTGGTTTCTGATAAAAATCAACTACAAAAATAATCTACTTTGTGATTCTGTATTGAAGGAGAAGCCTTTGCTCCCCCAACACACACACACACACACACCTACACACGCCCACACACACACACACACACACGCACACACACACACAGAAAGTGTGGGAAGAACTAAGTACACTCCAATAATTCAGCAGCTTGTAAAACAAACAGCAGCAGCGATAAATCTCAGACGTTATGAATCTATCAGCGTCTAAAATCGCTTTCCTTCCTCTTTTCACAGCTTTACTTCAGTCCACGGATGTTTGCAGACATTTGTTTGTTCGCCGCTCTCTTTACTTCCAGCACACCAGTCAGTTGCTGTTGTTTTTTTCCCCGCAATATCCAGAACTACCAAATAGATTTTTGGAAAGAAGGGTATTTCAACCAGTCGTTAAGTAATTTTGAGCTGTTTAGAAAAATGGCATCAGGTTTTAGTGCTGGGTTAAAGGCTGTTTGTCTTCCATCCTGGTTTTAATTCCTGAATCGTGGAAATTTGCTGCAGGTTCATATTCTGTTTCATATGAACGTCACTACAGCCAATTCTTTTATTTAGTCGCCTTAAAATAAACGGACACCAAGTGAAATCTTGACATTCAATGTAAAAGTTATTCTTTATCAGATTTCGCTCGGTAAACATGCCATTCTTGTTCAGTCCTTCTGCAGCTGTACTTCCATGAACTCAACAGTTAACATGCTAACGGAGAAAAAGCTCTTGGGGTTGTTCTCAATGTCTTTGAGGATTTCACAGACAGCCCTTGGAGGGAATTTGCATAAATGTTTCTCT
Organism: Gambusia affinis; assembly: GCF_019740435.1. Taxonomy (NCBI): domain Eukaryota; kingdom Metazoa; phylum Chordata; class Actinopteri; order Cyprinodontiformes; family Poeciliidae; genus Gambusia; species Gambusia affinis. Next base: position 15,296,708 of record NC_057887.1, read on the forward strand.
CGGGAAGGTAAAAGGTTGAGTATAACTTTTCTCTCCGGTTCGTAACAGACTTCAAGTTATTTGGAAAGTGGTTGACAAGCAGCACCAACTGCTTGTATAACATCGTTGTTGTTGGTGTTTTTCCTTCCATGTGCATCAGATCAGCATTTCACAGAAGTTATTATTTCATTAGCCCGACACCTGTTGAGTTGGTAAGGTGTTTAAATTAGTAGCACATGGTAGCTACTTTCCTTTTTACAACATATGGAAGAAAAAATAATGTATTTATTTTGTCCTCAAGTTTAATAATACTGTATAATCAATTGTGTTTCTGCAAACGTGATGTTACATTTAATAAACTTTAGGACATGTTACAGATCAGATTATTTTATTATATACTAATATGAATTAGTATACGCAATTTTAAAAAGTAAGAGAAAAATTATACTGTCAGCATCTCAAAAATAATTTACAAGTTTAGCTATTTTCCAAACCCATGCATAATTTCTTGCATCTCCTGTCATCCACTTTAAATGACTTTAGTTTTTCAAGACTTTATGATAATTTTATTGTTGTGGACGTTGATTTTTTTTCTGCCTGTCGTCACAAACAGAGCGTGAAGCAGAGAAACATGAGTTTAAGCCAACAAAACTGGGTGTGAGTGGAGAAATTAGGCATGCGTTTTGCCAGGGGCTGATTTTAAAGAGAACATCTTGTGTTTTTATTATGTTCAATTTATGCCAACCAAATCCAAAGAGCTCCAAATAAGATCTAAGCATAATCCAAAACAAACACCAGAACAGCTCAAACGAGTCATTACCTGTCAATTGACATGAGTTTTAAGTTCATTCTAACATTTTGTTATAGACATGTTTGTATTTATAGTCATCCTTTGGGGGCAGCAGCTTCAGCTTCACAGACTTAGAGAAACTGAACGAGCTGACGGTAAAAACGGACGGCTCTGTGCCGGGGACTTCCCCAGATCCCCGGGAGCTGCATGTATACAGAAAGCTGCTGCAAAAGATTTATAGCATGGCGCTAAGAAAATGCACACCACCTATGTAGCATATCAAAAAATATATTGTAACGAATGTTTAGCTACACTGCAGGGAGAAATTTTAAATAAGCTTTTTCTTTTTTTTAAACTTGTGACAGCACATATGTTTGTGTCTTTGTATTCACTCATTTATGTAATTATATATAATTTTATTCAGAAGCAAAAGCTGTGAAGTAAGACAACATTGCACGACCTGAGTGAAGTCGGCCCCCCACCTTCTTCAAATCAGATAAAATTGTGTGTCAATCATTATTTTAATACAAAAAGGTCATTTTGATTTTGTAAAAGTGAGGGGTCTGGTTGACCTTTTGACCTTTAAACTTTTATTAATATCTTCAAAGCCAAAGCAGCACAAACAAACATTTTTGCTGCACAAACCAATTGAGTTGACTGACACCAATTTCGTCTGATTTGAAAAAGGCTGGTTGACCTTTCATGACCTCTGGAAACATTTATTAATATTTTTAAAATGATAGCGGCACAAAATAAACTTTTTGCTGCACAAACGTTTGACATCAAGAAGGTTGGGGGGCCAACTTCACTCACGACCCAGGAGGTTCTGATTTTAACACCAAGCATATCGTAGGAGCTAAACAAAACATTAAAAAAATACTCAAGAATGATTCTTGAGTATTTCAGGAGCTATAATAACATTTTAAGAAAATACGGCACATAAATTTTGTAAAATGATACAACAGAAAACAATGGGTTGCATACATTGTAAGCTTGAGTTTTGTCATTACCACTCAAACATGAACACTGGGATTTGTTAATAGCAGGGTTTCCTCCAGTGTATTAACAGCCTGGCGGGCCACCAGGCTTTACTTGTGACCCCGCCAGACTTAGCACTGCTTAATTATTTATGTTTTCTTTTTAAATGTTTGCATTTTTTAAGACTTTCTTAGTTGGTGTTCAGATATTAATCTTTCAATCTTGCAATAATCCATAACTATTCATTGATATTTTGAAATTTTCTCTCAACTTTAATCATTTTTTTAATTTAAAAACACGGCGGGCCGCTGGATGAATGACTGCAGAGCGCCCAGCCACAGGGCTTGGCAAGTTTTCTGGGGGAACTTTGAATAGTTATTCATAATTTTCTCTTATTTGCTCCCTCACTACACAATCTGCATGTTTTCCTCTGTTCTTCATGAGGTCACTCAGTTATTTCCCTCCAGGGGACTAAACCCCAAGGCAAAAAGTCCAAGAATACATTTTTCACATCAGAATAAATGTAGAAAAAAATAGATCAAGACACTGCTTTAAATTTTTTTTATATTTGTAGCTTATTTAACTTCACTTGCAACTGGCTTTTTAAACATTTTTATGCTAAAACTGTATTTTCAGATTTGTTATTAAATCTGATTAAAGTATTGCACAAAGCAAGTCAGACTGCTGGAGAGCGCTGCGTTAGGACCCTGAATTAGGACAGCTTTTCATGCAACAGCCACTGTATATTCATCACATGCAAAGCAGCCTGAGGGATTGGTACAGTTATTTGGGACTTTAGGGATCACGCACTAATTATACGCTACAAATAAAAGATAAATCTGACATTTTTCTGAATGCCGTCCTCAGTCTGGGTCGAAAACGTGTCCTGAAGCTCAACCTTTAGAAATCCATGGTGAATATTTGAAGCACAGTCATTTTGTTCTACATTAAAAATTTCAGTCCACTGTGGATTGTTGAACAGTGAGGCCGAACTGCAGCAGGTTGCTGCTGAGTTTCTTGTGATTACTCTGGTTATGTAAAACATCTGGCAGAGGCAGAAGGTGGAGGCTGACACCAAAAAGCCGCTCTAGGAGCTGGAGTTGCTCCAAAATAACCAGTTTAACAACAAACAGCTGGTAATGACCCAGTTTCTGAGACACGGCAGCTAAAAGTTGACATGATCTCTGTTTCAGTCCAACAGACACACTTTAACGATAGATTTATAAAACACATCGTCCTACCTTTCAAAAATATTCATACACCTTGGACGTTTTTACATTTGGTCACATTGTTACAAACACTAACCTCCATGTGTTTTGCTGATGGATCAACACGAAGTAGCATCTTTGCGAAATGGAAGAGGAGATGGTTTTAAATAAAAATCTAAAAATCAAAACTCTTCACTTAAAACAGACAAAGGAGCACATTGGACAGTTCAGATATGAGAAAGGTTTTCACAAAATTTGGTTTTTGGACACCAGAGTTTCCAAAGTTACATTAAGACTTGCTGAGACGGTCAATTAATTCAACCTGACTGAGATTGAGTGACTCTGAAAATAAAGACATTCCTGCTTTAAGAAAAGCAAAGCTGGAAGAGAAATACTCCCATGGACTCGTATCTGTAACCTCAGAGCCCTGAACAGGTACCAGCCACACCATTAAGATTTTTATTTAAATAAAACAGTTTAAACCCATTTTTCTTCCATATGATACCCCTGGACTGTTTTGTCGCTAGACTGTTTTCTGTTGCTTTGCACATTAAATCCCAACAGAATCCATTAACGTTTGTGGCTGTAATTTGACTTAATGTGAACTAATTCAAACATTTTTACAAAACACTGAAGGAAAGTGGTGACCGCACGGCATTTGAAAGGGAAATACAGATACTTTGGTCCATGTTCTAATGGGTAATATTTGAAGGCTGATGCTTCTTTTGGTCAGAGCCTCTGTGGTCTTGGAGTCTGGATGCTTTCCTTCTGTTTTAGCCCCATTGTCAATAAAATATTTAACATTTGTGGTAGAAAACAAAAGGAGAAACCACTTCTGGGTCTTATTCAGGTGCTGTTTTGATCTTGTGGATTTTCACATTTTGCCTAACTTTAAGCTCAGCAAATATTTTCTTGTGATTTGAAGGACTGACATTTTTTCTACATCAAAAATACACTTGTACATCCGCTATAGGCATTTTATTCATGTTTTGGTGCAATCATTAAATATAAAAGAGTGAGAGAAAACAGCACTCACAGGTGCGACTAACAGACAACACAATATAGACATTTGGCACAGATCAGATGTCTAAATTCAAAATTAGTGATGAAAGAAATTAGCTTGTTAGAAGCAACAAAATACTTTTCAAACTTCCTCATGATTTAAAAATAACTGTTTTCTTCCATTTTCTTTTCTGACAATTACAGCAGCAAAACAAAACAAAATCTCATTCTTCACATAAAGCCAGAGTGGGACTGATGAACAAAGTAACTCAATCAGTAACTTTACTTCAAAGCAGAAAGGATCATCAGCAGGGCATGCTTTCACAAGCACGAATATAATGCAAGAAATATTTTTGTATGAGATTAACAAATGCAACTATTTGTTCTCCTGCATCATTCTGAGAAACAAAATCTTCTCTGAAACAGATTCTGCATTTATTGTTTGTGTTTATTGTCCAGGCAGTTGCTACAACCGTAACAACACAGCTGCTGTAGGGAGTGAAAACGGTCGCAGTTTAAAACACCAGAACAATAAAAGTTAAAGAAATGTTTAGACTTGCAACCAGTTTTTGGCCATGCAGCAGCTCCTTAGGTAGCAGATTATGATCGTGCTCAGTTGCTTTAAGCACAAATATTAAAGATTAATAATTGTAAAACATTGTGTCAACACAGAGTTCAGGGGCAGAACTGATTTGAATAAAATTTAATTATCCATAGGTGGATCCACATCAGCCCTTGAGAAATAGCTCCTGGTCTTTTGCCAAAGACAAAAGACCAATCCTACAACAGCTAAAATCTGATGGTAATTAGTTTTTTTTACATTTCTTGGAGTAGGAAGTGGGACTCAGTGTCCTCTTGCTAAGTTTTTATGTTGTTTATTCAGTAATTCTTGGTGCAAGGCCAGGCGAGGACGGTGAACAACTTTTTCAGAGTTTGGTTCGTTTGACAGAATGCAGTGTGAAAGCAAACCACACTAGCTGAAAATCTTGCAATTTTGATCCCCAGTTTATGAGTCTACTGAACTATCAGGTGTAACAACAAGCTTATGGTGCGTTCACAACAAATGCGTTTTGTGGAGGCGCGTGGACAACCGTTGCAGGGTGTTTTGAGCGTCTAGCGCGGCGCGATTTGAACTTTTTAAAGCGTTTGACGCGTCGAGCGCCAAACGCTCCAAGTAGACTTTGAATGTAACCAGACGCGCCTGACGCTCAAAACGTGTTTGGTGTGAAGCACCATAAGGTTGTTCTTACATCTGATAGTTCAGTAGAGTGCAAATGCGTTGAACTTGAAACGTCAGAATCGTTTTTGACGCACGTAACGCGCTTGGTGTGAACGTGCCATAAGAATTAGTTTGTATGTTCTGTATGAAGCATAAATGTAGCAAAATTTTTATCCACACAAATGCAAAATGTACCCACAGCCTCCATTCTTATGCTTGTTTTAAACTTCGGAAAGTCTTCTTACCCCATTCAGATTCCTAAACGCATGGAGTTGCTGCCAAGTGATTGCTGATTCACTATTTGTTTTACCAAACAATTGAACACTATAACTAGTGAAGGCCAGTGAGTGAACTTCCTAATATGTGCAGCGTCTGTAATAATTTTACTCCTTCTCACTCACATCCAGACTCCACTCCACAGACGATAAACTCATCGGCACCCCGCCAATCCTCTGGGGTCCGACTGCAGTTCTTAAATCGCCACAGGGAAGGAGTGTGACATGTTTCACACTTTTATTATCTGCAGCCACTGCAAAACCCTACTGCCCATCAATGACCCTACGTATTCATCAATGTTCAATGATGGCTGACGTTTTTTGTTTTAAAAAAAAAATCCAGTACGTAGAATGGATTCATCAATGAAAAGTAATTATACTGACATGCCATTCAAATTTGAGGTAAGCAGGGATGCAACAGAGTGTCTTTCTCTCTGTTTTCAGACGAGAAGGTGTGAGAGTACTCGAGAGCTCACAAAGGAAGCCTTGAAGTAACAGGCATTCCCGTTTCTGTGAAGATGGCACAGGCAACAAAATGAAGGTCAAGAGCTCTTTGAAGTGATTGATGGCAGGGACACAGAAGTCAGCCATCACAATACTGACAGCATCCCGGTACAAAATCCTGCCGTGTGGAGGAGGATGTGGACAAAAGAAAGACAAAGCTAAAATCAGATGACGGCTGCAGGTAGAGCCACAAAGAATGAACGGCATCTTTTGTGTTTTTCCAGACATGCTATGTTGCAAATCAAACTTTAACTTTAAACTGAGAGTCAGACTATTCAGGAGTGGATTAAAATCAACAAATATTGAGGAAGGACAAAAATTATAACTGACTCAGTGGAGGTTAATGTAGTTAGATGATCTCAGTGTGCAGCCATGCCTCACAACTTTTAAAGCAGACACTTTAACCTTTTTTACTGAGACATTAATATCAGGTTGGGCGAACAATTTCCAGATGGCTATTAGTTGTTCGGTAAATCACAAACTCCCAGTTTAAAGGTGATCTACTGTGTTATTTTTAAAGAACAATTTGTTAAACAAGGTCTCTATATTACAAACCAGGTCAACGTGTCTGAGTTTTCTTTGAGCACTGGTTTCCGTAACACTACAGATAGCATTTCATCCATCCATCCATCCATCCATCCATCCATCCATCCATCCATCCATCCATCCTTCCATCCATCCATCCAACCTTCCATTTTCTAAGGGCAGGGTTGCTGGTGCCAATCTCCAGCTGCGTTCCGTGCGAGAGGCGGGTTCACCCTGGACAGGTTGCCAGTCTGTCGCAGGGCAACACAAAGACATACAAGACACAACCATTCACACACACTCACACCTAGGGAGAATTTAGAGAGACCAATTAACCTGACAGTCATGTTTTTAGACTGTGGGAGGAAGCCGGAGAACCCGGAGAGAACCCATCATGCACAGGGAGAACATGCAAACTCCATGCAGAAAGACCCCGGGCCGGGAATCGAACCCAGAACCTTCTTGCTGCAAGGCAACAGCTCTACCAACTGCGCCACTGTGCAGCCCCAGATAGCATTTCAGATTAGATAAAATATTAAAATATTCTATCCTTTTATGAATCCTTTGCATATTTACTTGAATAACATTTAAAAAATAATCATTTGTAGTAGTTTTACTTTGCTGTACTCTGTACTTGAGTAATGTTATCATGAAGTATCGCTTCTCTCACCTGAGCAAAACCTTATTACTTATGTTAAAAGTATATCAGTTACTTGATCCATTGTGGGGTTTTTTTAAGTTTTTTTGTTTTTTTTGTTTCTTGTTTTCTTGCGTGCAGATTGTATTTTGGTTCTTCTTTTATTCTATATCAGAATATGAAAGTCCTGAGAATATAAACATATGACATATGTGTGAGTCATCTGGGTTTAATTTATTTTTATCCTGTTGAGTTAATTTGTGTATTTGTATTGTGATTTATTTTATTTATGGTACCTGAAAGATGAAATAGGGTAAAAGTTTGAATGGAAAAAATATTGCCTGAATTAAACTCCACATTAAGTTAAAAAATAATAAGTACATCATGTATTTTTGAATGCTCTACCCACCGTGAGCAACTTCACTGAACAAAGAACAAATATATTTTAACTAGAAACGCTTGAGGCACAGAGACGCACATGCAGTTTACCTTGATGTCAGACTTGTAGTTTTTACAAAAGCTTTGTTGTTTTATTGTTATTTTCTGTCTGCTGAACCTTTTGTGTTATTTAGAGACCAACACTACATACCATCACTGGAAGCATGTGTGAATTTATACACTACCTACTGTAAATATGATAGTAGCTTCATATCCAAAAGTAAATGAATTGGAAAAGTTTTTGTTTTTTTGCTGCCTGAATTTGTTATTTTGTAATAATTTGCATTTTAGTTTTTAAACTGCCAGAATTTGCCCATCACCTTTTCATAAGTTACTGACTACTTTAGTAGCATTTCAAATGTGTTTTCACTCTTTCTTGAGTCATTTCTTCTTTTTACTTTAGTAAAATGAAATTAAAGTTGTGCTACTCTTAATTGAGAAAGATTTTTAGCTAATCTACCAACTTCTGATACAAACTCAGCTGATTTCATTCACTTTTGTGAACTTTCGTTTCCCAAATATTAAGAAAGAAAGGGAAAGTAGCAGGATTGCTTTTTAGATCCAAGAAGTTATTGACATTTGATATAAAAGGTGTTTGCCAGACTATTTGGCGGGACTTACTCCCTGTTTTAGGTTTTCTTTTTTGGATTGATTTTCTATTTATCTGAGTTTATAGATCAATGTTTCGAAACCCAGTCTCTACTTAAACAGCAGAAGTAATTTCAGTACAAAAAACACTCTAACAAGGTGTTTATTTATCGATTTATCTGAGATCTTTTTATTTTTTTAGAGCAACATTTTTACTTTCTTTTTCTGCATCACCTTTCAGCCTCCTTCTAAATATAACTGAATGTTTCTTTTTTCAGAGAGTGGATTGCAAGCATGTGGAAAGTATAAAGATAAGGTCAAATAAATCATAATTTGAGATACAAAAACTAAAATTATTTCTTAAAACAAGAAATCTCTTCTCTCCTGACCAGGAAATAATTCAATCAATGTCATAATTAAAACATCCAAACTGCATTTTTTATTTTAATATCCCGATATTAAAAGGTTTGTTGGCCCTCAGCTTGCACTGATTCTAAAGGTAAAGCTGTATTTTTCAATAGCGAATCAATGCCTGTTAACATTTAAATGTTACATGGGACAGATTTTTCTGAGGCTGACTCAGAGTGGGCTATAAGCAAGATTTAAAGCGAAATTTAAACTTCAGAGCAAATTATGCGTGTGCTAAAGGAGCTGATATTATTGGCTCCATAATGAAGGAACCCTTGCTGAATCATCGCTGCCCCTTGAACTTTTCCACACTTTACAATATTGAAACTACAGGTTTCAGTGTGTTTTATCTTTATTAATGTCAACGATTAACAAAACGTAAGCTTTGAATGTGAAGTGGAAGACAGGGACACAAGATTTAATACTTTTTGTGTGAAAATGTGGCCCTCTCCACTCTGATGGTAATCTGATTTTTATTGAAAGATGAAAGGCATGTGTGGTGCACCTAAAAATCCCACCACAATCTTTAGTTTTTTTTTTAAATTAATTTGTAAATAAGTTTCAGATAGAATTTATTCTATGTTCTAAAAGAAATATAACAAATTGCATTTTTGTTTACAGTTTTAATGCTTTCCTGGGGTGGGGACGGGAGTGGTGGCGGTGAGGCGGAACCTTCGTTTGGGGGCGGGGCGTTGCTTCCAGGTTGGTTTTGGGATGGACTTCCGCTCTGCCCCAAACGCAATCTGGAAGCTAAGGACAGCGTTGCGCTTCACTGCTGACTCCTCTCTGTTCTTTCCTTTAGGTCAGTATATAGTGAAGAAAGCCCACCGGGACGACTTTGTGGGATGTTTGTGTATTGACTGACGTGATGTGTCGCTGATCCGCGGTTTCTGTGCGCTGTGTTGTTAGTGTTTTCGGGTGAGGGTGGTGTTGCTGTTGTGCTCTCTCGCTCTGGGGACCGTTATGTTGCGGTTGCTTCATTGGGGACCGTTGACCGTTGAAATATAACGTATTTTTTTTAGGACCGTTATACTTTAATGTGGAGTAATTTGCTTCTGTATATTTTAAAGGTTGTGTGTGTTCACAAATAAAAGAAAAACGCAATCTGGAAGCTAAGGACAGCGTTGCGCTTCACTGCTGACTCCTCTCTGTTCTTTCCTTTAGATTGCACCAATACTATTACAGTAGTTCTGATACCAGGACGTGTAATAGATTGTGGGGGCTCGCCCGGGATCAGCACACCACACATCCATGGGCTACTGCTGATCCAATGATACTGATTGCCAGGACCTCTCGTGTTATATGTTCCTGGAGCCAGGAGTGACCCAGTGCGCGGTAAAGAGGCCAATAACCGGTGAAAAGGGTGTATTAGCCTACAGAGTGCAGCACTGTGGACTCAAGCGTCCAAGATCAGCAAGATGTCTTCTGGTGAGAGAAAACAACTAGTATGGAGCATCAAGAAAAAGTTACACCAACTAACAGGTAGTGAAGCCCACCTCATCGCAACTTCTCTTGGAGAAATAGAAGGACTGGACTACAGTCAGCTGAATCAGAATGATGAAGAAAGTTGTGTTGAGTATCTGACTACCTACCTGACATGTTCAACAATCCTGGGTCGGGAGGACCAGGGCTTGCCATTATTAAAAAGACTGGAATGTTTCATAGATGGCGCTATAATGAATCGTGGGCATACTGCTGTACCCCTTGAAGCAGAAGCAAATACAAGTGAGCAGGTCATTTCCCCTGCTCAGCCACAAGACGGCTCTTGTGATACAGGCGTACAGACATTATTGGCCCACTATGACACCATTCGAGCTCAACTAAACCAAGCCTTACCCACTTCTGCTTCTCCAGACCCACAGCGACGGAATCCAACACCACCACCTCGCACCAGCCAATCTCGCAACCAGCAGGCAACTTGGGCATCAGTTCCACCAGCTACAGGGGAACCACTTCTCCAGTCTTCCCAACTCCATCAACAGCTGTGCTCACCACAGTATTCTGTTCCTCATTCAGGGAACATTCCTAGTCACGCTGGTGAGAGTATGATAGCCATGAAAGATTTGCCACTGCTGTCCCAGAGAATTCAAAGTGCATGGGGAATGATTAGTGACACAACATCAGAAATTTGCTACAATAGCATCTGTAAGCAAATAGATGAGGGTCTCGGGAGAATTACACTCCAAATGAGGTGATTAGAGGAGTGTTACGTGCTATTAAGCCAGGTAACTTCGAGATATGTTAACAATAAAGAGCGACCTCACAGTTTCTGAGCTTAAAAGTTTCCTGCAGTCTCACTTAGGTGAGAAAGGTAGCACAGAACTCTTCCAAGATTTAATGTGTGCTAGGCAGTCTGAAAATGAGACCCCTCAACAGTTTTTGTATAGAATGATTGGACTGAAGCAAAAGATCCTGTTCTCCCTCAGACAACCAGACTCAGTTGTTAAGTATGATATTTCCACAATTCAATGCATCTTTCTCAACACTATTTGCCAGGGCATAGGGGAGAAGTATGACAGTGTTCGTCGAGACCTCAAGACCCTCCTAGGTGATGAAACTGTCAGTGATGAGGCACTGCTTCGCCAGGTAATAAAGACCACGGCAGAGGAAAGTGAGCGGAAGCGTCGACTTGGCCGAAGTTCTACCATCAAAGTGAGTCATGCCCACGCTGCAGACAGTGAGTTGAAAGAGAAAACTAAAGACAATGTGAAAGTAAATCAGATTAATAATGACTTCACACTTCAAAGACTAAGTGCCCAAGTAGAAGCACTGACACAGGCTATGGAAAGCCTGAAAGCTCATGTTTTAGCACCAGAGCAGAGGAGCTCAAAACCCCAACCAGAGAGAAAACCCCAAAGAGAAAGAAAAAGCTGTCAGAACTGTGCTTCTCAAACCAATCCGAACTGTAACCACTGCTTTGTCTGCGGAGAGGAAGGGCATCGTGCTGTAGGGTGCCTGAAGAAAACGTCGGGAAACTGGAGACGGTCAGAGCAGAGGGACCACCCCTGATCGGCAAACCTCAGCAGTCCCGCTCAAAGAAAGAGTCCAAAACTACTGGCAAAGAGACGTTAGGTGCATGTTCACAAGAAACTGAAAAAGGAACACCGCGTGGTTTAGTAGCTCCCTTAGTAGGTCGCCAGTCCCTTCTCAAATGTATAATGGCAGGTTACCTAGTAACGGTGGTATTAGACACAGGGGCAGGGGTAAGTCTTTTAGATCATGCGTGGCTAAATAGATATTTACCCGGACAACAGGTTAGACCCTTAAGTGAACTGATGGATGACGATCTTAATGTAAAAGCAGTCACCGGGGACACAGTACCTTATGATGGGTGGGTGGAGGTTGTAGTCAACCTCGAGGGTAACGACGACCCAGACCTATCTGTACGTGTACCCTTCCTTGTGAGCCGCCTTAAGATCGAGAGACCCATAGTAGGCTTTAATGTGATCCACGAGTTCATTAGAGACAATGGGGGGAACTACAAACTGATTGAGCTTATTGGTAGAGCAATGGGAATCGACACTTCTGCTGTAAACACCTTAGTAAGCTTTATCCAGACCCAAGAACGTCCCATACATGAGCCAGCTACTGTAAAAGTAGGCTTCAAAGGGGGGATTGTCTATCCTAGTCAGGTAGCTTATATTAAGTGTAGAGTCCCCGAGAGTATGAGCTCCACGGAGTCACTTGTGTTGTTTGAGCCAGTACTAGATAATGTCCATCTTGAACAGCTTAGTGTTGGAGCAGGACTTTACAGATAGAAAAGACAGATAGACCGTATATTAAAGTGCCTGTGTCAAACTATTCCAGCCAGAGTGTGACTTTAAGTAGTCCAACAGTTTTGGGTTCTATTGAGCCCATTACAAAATTAGTTGAGACTGACCAACCCAAAGACTCTCGTGAAACACCAGTCTCCACCTGTGTTGTTGGCTCTGTGTCCAAATCCAGTCAGGACCAGGAGCAATTCAATACTGTCTACTGGCACCCCCCAGTGGACATTAGTCACCTAACACCAGAACAACAAAAACAAGTAAAGCAAATGTTATTTGAGGAATCAAATGTTTTTGCCCGAGATGATGGTGACATTGGAAATATTCAGAGTTTGAACATGACTATCAACCTGAAAGATGACATCCCAGTCCAACGCACATACACTGCCATCCCCAAGCCATTATACAAAGAGGTGAAAGAATATATCCAAGACTTACTGGCTAAAGGCTGGATAGTCAAGTCAAAATCACCCTTTTCTGCACCTGTAGTATGTGTGAGGAAACGGGATGGCACGCTAAGACTTTGTATTGACTACAGACAGTTGAATCAGAAAACTGTGCCTGACCGTCACCCACTTCCACGCATCCGAGACCTCCTAGACACGCTGGGTGGCCACAGCTGGTTCAGCATCCTGGACCAGGGTAAAGCTTACCACCAGGGATACATGGCTGAGGGTTCCCGCCATATGACTGCCTTCATCTCACCCTGGGGATTATATGAGTGGGTGAGAATCCCTTTTGGTCTCAGTAATGCCCCTGCTGCCTTTCAACGCAGTATGGAAGAGATGCTGGACACTCTGCGTGATGATTGTTGTATTCCATATCTGGATGACATTCTTTGCTATTCTAAGAGTTTCACTGAACATGTTGAGGCGCTGCGCAAAGTCCTCAGAGCTCTACAACAACATGGGGTCAAGCTTCGCCCAACCAAATGTGAACTGTTTAAAGCAGAGGTCAGATATGTGGGTAGGCTGGTTTCAGAAAATGGAGTCCGAATCGATCCAAAGGACTATGAAGCTGTCAAGTCACTCAGTCAAAAAGCAACAAATGTGGGTGAGTTAAGAAAACTGCTTGGGTTCCTGAGTTATTATCGGGCCTACATTCAAGATTTTTCCAGGATCGCCAAACCTTTATACAGCCTCCTACAAGTCAAAGGGAGTCCTGAAAACACTCAGACCAAGTCCAGGAAAAGCCAAGGTGTTCAGCTGCCCTCAAAGACTCCTATCAGCTGGACAGGTGAACATGACCACATCCTGAGGCAGCTTATTGACACTCTGTCTGATCCACCTGTGCTCGCTTACCCTAACTTTGAGCTGCCTTTTGTTTTACATACTGACGCCTGTGAGAAAGGGCTTGGGGCGGTGTTGTATCAGAGGCAGGGGGGAAAATTAAAAATCATAGCATATGGCTCAAGAACTCTGACCCCCGCTGAAAAAAACTATTGTTTACATTCCGGTAAGTTAGAGTTCTTGGCTCTTAAATGGGCCATATGTGAAAAGTTCAGGGATTATTTATTTTATGCCCCAGAGTTCACGGTGTATACTGACAATAATCCTCTGACATATGTAATGAGCACTGCAAAGTTGAATGCGACAGGACATAGGTGGGTAGGAGAGCTTGCGGATTTCAGGTTTAACATCAAGTACCGGCCTGGTAAAGTTAATGTGGGCTGACACTTTGTCACGCCTTCCGCTGGACATTGATAACTATGTCGGGAGTGTACAGAGGAGCTTAGCCGAGACATTGTTTGTGCAACATGGGAAGGTAGTGAGGTGGCAAAGAAAAGTGATGTTGCCTATGTAGCTGTTTTAAATCTGGCTCAGGATGCTAGATCAGACACACCAGCCTTACCCAGCATTAGCCACAAGGAGCTAGTAAGAGCACAAAGACAAGACACAACAATAAAAGAACTTATCAGATTAAAAGAGACAAAACACACACTAACTGACAGAGATAGACAAAATGCAGATGGGTTAGTGAGGAGGTTAATGTGTGAGTGGGGAAAACTCAAAGTTGAGAATGAGCTACTTTACAGGGAAGCTGGGGGTAGGAAGCAGCTTATACTGCCAGCAGAGTACAGGTCCTTGGTGCTAAACCACCTTCATAACGACATGGGTCACCTCGGTGCTGAAAGAGTTATCAACCTAGCCGAGATCGCTTCTACTGGCCCTTTATGAAGAAGGACATTGAGGCTTATGTGACAAGACAATGTCCCTGTATAAAACAAAAGAAACCCACCACACATGTCAGGGCACCCATGGGGAGCATCAGCTCCAGTGCACCCTTGGAGCTAGTGTCCATTGACTTCATGCATCTAGAAAAGAGTAGGGGTGGTCACGAATACATACTTGTTGCAGTTGACCACTTTACGCGTTTTGCTCAGGCGTGGCCAACCAGAAACAAGTCAGCCAAAACTGCTGCGGAGAAACTATTTAGTGATTTTATTCCTCGCTTCGGTTACCCTGCTAGGCTACATCACGACCAAGGCCGTGAATTTGAAAACTCACTGTTTAGGGGCCTACAGCAGCTGTCAGGTGTCAACCACTCACGTACCACACCATACCACCCACAGGGAAATCCTGCCGAGCGATTTAATCGCACCCTGCTTCAAATGCTGAGAGCCCTGGAGGAGACGGAAAAAGATAACTGGAAAGACTTTTTGCCCCAGGTTGTTCATGCATATAATTGCACAAAACATGAGGCCACTGGGTTTTCCCCACATTTCTTAATGTTTGGACGGCACCCCGCTTGCCTGTGGACTTCATGTTTGTACTCAACTCCGAGAAGGACAGTGAATAAGCACATGGTTATGTGCTTAAGTGGGCAAGGTGGATGAAGGTGGCTTATCGATTGCTACCAACAACAGCCAGGAGTCGAGTGCTCGCGGAAAGAAACACTATGACCAACATGTGAGAGGAGTTGTCTTAGAGCCTGGAGACCGAGTGCTAGTTCGTAACCTTGGAGAAAAGGGCGGACCTGGAAAGCTCAGGTCATACTGGGAGCAGACTGTGTACATTGTTAAAGAACAGATTAATGACAATCCCATCTACAAAGTATATCCTGAGAACAATGCCCAGAAAACCAGGGTTCTCCACAGAAATCTCCTGCACCTGGTTAATGACTTACCTATAACTGTGGGTTGCAGAGAAGATAAAGCGCCAATCAGAAGCAGAGTCAAAGGTCGCCAGGTCGGTTCAAGCGAAAGTAAAAGCGACAGTGACTCATCAGATTCTGAGAGTGACTCCAGGACACGTTATTGGCTCAGAGTACCTGTGGCAACCAGACTACAGGAACCAGCCACTCAAACTAATCCATCCTCGAGCCATGTTTTCACACCTGTGAATCAAGGGAGGATTCCCAACTGAACACTGCAGATGAAAATGTTCCAACGGAGCACCCGCATCCAGCTGAAAATGAACTAGTCCAAAACTGTGAAACAGACAATGAACAAGGAGAACAAGAACTGGAGAGAGACACTGAACAGGTTGAATTTGAAATCGAGCAGGAGGAGCAAGCACCAACTCAGGAGGGATTTCTCAGAAGGTCCACACGGGCAAGGAGACCACCTCAGACACTCAGCTACAACACTTTGGGCCAGCCTTCTTACCAGCCACAAGGGCTCATAGGTCATGTTGGACTGTGTGGGTTACAAGCTCCACCATTGTGGGTAATGCAACCTGTACAAGGACATTTTATACTCCTCATCAGACTGTACCTTATGCAACTGCAGGTCCTTTTACAATGCCTTATAATGTTGTATACTGAGATGTGTACACTGAAGGAAAAGGTAATTTGAGTGAGGCTCCTGTAATAATACAGGCTGTTAATATTTGGTGAATTGTCATCACTGGCTTTGAAGTGTCGGGAGCCACCTTTTAAGTCGGGAGTGTGTGGTGCACCTAAAATCCTACCACAATCTTTAGTTTTTTTTTTAAATTAATTTGTAAATAAGTTTCAGATAGAATTTATTCTATGTTCTAAAAGAAATATAACAAATTGCATTTTTGTTTACAGTTTTAATGCTTTCCTGGGGTGGGGACGGGAGTGGTGGCGGTGAGGCGGAACCTTCGTTTGGGGGCGGGGCGTTGCTTCCAGGTTGGTTTTGGGATGGACTTCCGCTCTGCCCCAAACGCAATCTGGAAGCTAAGGACAGCGTTGCGCTTCACTGCTGACTCCTCTCTGTTCTTTCCTTTAGGTCAGTATATAGTGAAGAAAGCCCACCGGGACGACTTTGTGGGATGTTTGTGTATTGACTGACGTGATGTGTCGCTGATCCGCGGTTTCTGTGCGCTGTGTTGTTAGTGTTTTCGGGTGAGGGTGGTGTTGCTGTTGTGCTCTCTCGTTCTGGGGACCGTTATGTTGCGGTTGCTTCATTGGGGACCGTTGACCGTTGAAATATAACGTATTTTTTTTAGGACCGTTATACTTTAATGTGGAGTAATTTGCTTCTGTATATTTTAAAGGTTGTGTGTGTTCACAAATAAAAGAAAAACGCAATCTGGAAGCTAAGGACAGCGTTGCGCTTCACTGCTGACTCCTCTCTGTTCTTTCCTTTAGATTGCACCAATACTATTACAGTAGTTCTGATACCAGGACGTGTAATACATGCTTGAAGTAAAACCTATAAGAAGGATGTTTAAAGTTGTCTTCATGACAAAAAGGAGGCAAAACAAACGTTTGAAATAAGGTGCTCTACTGGGATCAGAACATAATTAAACTTTTTAACATATATGCACCTTTCTCTGTAGCAGGAAACTAAACATCCTCATGAAATACAATAATACATGGCAGAACAACAACCGTAAACATATACAGGGTTTCCCTCAGGGTGATATGAGCCTGGTGGGCCACCAGGCTTTACTTGTGCCCCCACCAGGCTTAGCATTGTTCATTTATTCGGTTGTTTTTTTTAATGATTGCCTTTTTTTAAAAAACCTTTACAACTGGTGTTTAAGTATTAGTCTTCCAGCCTTCCAAAAATGCATAATTATCAAATGATATTCACAAAATTCCTGTCAACTTTTGTCACTTTTTAACTCTAAAACACGGAAGGTGGCTGAATGTCAGCTGCAGCGCCCTGAGCACCAGGCTTAGCAGGTTTTCTGGGGAAAACTGATAGAACCAGAGCTAAAAGGATGGTGTAGATTAGGGCTGCAATGTAACAAGGTTTCCCCCAGAAAACTTGCTAAGCCCAGAGTTTGGGCGCTCAGCGGTCATTCATCCAGCCGCCCGCCCTGTTTTTGAGTTAAATTTGAAAATATCACTGGATAATTATGTGTTATTGGAAGATTGGAAGATTAATATCTGAACACCAACTACAAAGTCTTAAGAAATGCAAACAATAAAACAAATAAATAAATAAACAATGCGAAGGCTGGGTGGGGCACAAGTTGTTTTTGCCATATTTTCTAATACTGTACAGCCCTGATAATCAAAATAACTCTCAAATATTGACAAAATCCACAAAAAGAGTTGAGATGAGTGTAGGTCAATTGTCAACAAGATTGCTACATAACCTGATGTGTCATTAAAGTCATCTGTTGAAAAGTCATATCGCAATATCAAAATGGTTAGAAACAATTTGCAATGTCAGTTTTATTCAATATTGTGCAGTCCTTGATTAGATCAAATGGACATTTAGATGCTAGAATGGGCTAGCATTCTAACATACATGCTAGAATGTTAGCATTGAGTTGCTATGCATGGATGAAGTCTGCCAGAATCCCGAATCCCCTTGGGCAAATCTGATGATTAAAGAGGAATATCTCGTATGGAAAGTTGAGCTAAAAATCAAAAAAGATAACATGTAGTTCGAATGACACATTGGAAAGTCAGAAAGGAAAAAATGCTACAATGGATTGGATTTTAGATTATCAAAGCACAATCCTAAATCCAACAGGGAATCTATGACTACACTGGAAAACTGAAGTTCAAAGGGTGTGAACTCTTTTGCAATACAGGACGTAAACTTTACTCTCTGCTCTCTCTCTCTCTAGGCTGTTGGGTTTTTTGAGACTGACCAAAACAAGTGACAGAACAACTGAAAAACTGAGAAAGTCCTAAGTTACAGTTCCTACTCTTTACTGAAGTTAGTGCTGATCTGACTTCAACCTCCACCTCAAACACAGATATTAAGCAACTCTAAACTTCTCGTCTGGTATGGTGTGAAGGGAGATCAGTGTCAGTGAAAGATCGTCACTCGCCTTAGAAACGTGACACTGAAGGTTCCTCATGCATCGTTATGTGACAAGTAGAGATAATGTGTGGGTGAAGTCTGCCAGAATCCCTGAATCCCTTTGGGCAAATCTGGCCATTAAAGAGGAAAATCTCACATGCAAAGTTGAGCTAACAATCATAAAAGATAACACTGTGTTTGGATGACAGAAAGATTGCCAATTATTAGTTTGTAATTTAAGAGAAGACATTACAGAGTCTTTTAAATCTGTTTTACAAGACGTCACAACTGCATCCTCCCTAAACAAACATGTTTTGAAACTACTTAGGACAGTAAGTGTCTGACCTGAGGTCTGTATGCTGCTGAGGGACTCATGTCAGTCCTGATGGTTCCTACTGTTCATTCAATTAATACTTTGACATGAGGGCACTTCAGCTGGTCAGCAAAGATGGGAGGAAGATGAAGGACTAAGGCAGAGAGATAAATCTTTCTCTCCTAATAGAAAATGATAACTGGAAGTGGTAGTGACTCAGATAAAGATGAGGCATAAAACCTGCCTGCAGGGTCCAAATCCATAACTTACTGCCGCTGATAGAAAAACAGCTAAGAGTCATGACACATATCGCTTTTGGTTATCTATGGAAATGCTGAATATTGTACAAGTCGTGAATTCATTTTCTGGTTAAATAATTTCGAAATGATCACAGACGTGCTGGCAGTGAGCGGTAAAGTTAAACAAGTCCAGGAGGGATTCCTCAACATCCTTCACCCAGCTGATGCTATTAATCTATGGACCTATAGATATAATAACTTATGAAACAGTTATTTAAAAAAAACCTGTTAGTTTTTTAATATGACAGAGTATTAGGGCCATGCCAAGAAAATAAAAATAACATTACAAGAATAAAGTAATAAAGTTACAATACTCAAAGAAAAAGTCACAAGAGAAAAAAGTTTTGTGAATAAAGTTTAAACAATACAAGATAGCAGGACGATTGTGGGAATAAAGTCATAATATTTGGACTTTATTCTTGAAATATAACGACTTTATTCTCGTTTTAAGTCAACATTATTCCCATACCATTCTATTCTCGTAATTTGATGTCTTTATTTTTTCTTAGTACGGCCCTAATAACTAATAACTTAAACCGGAAATAAAAGCAGACAAAATTTATTAAGTATAGAAATAGTTATATGTCTGCCCTTTCTGCATGCATCCAGCTCATGATGTGGCTGACTGGCAGTTTTACATCCAAACCGCAACAGAGCAAAAGTGTTTCAAAGCAGAAGGAGTTATCTGATGCAAGCAGCCAGCTGGAAGTGTCACCAACTCTGGCAGC
Organism: Gambusia affinis; assembly: GCF_019740435.1. NCBI lineage: Eukaryota > Metazoa > Chordata > Actinopteri > Cyprinodontiformes > Poeciliidae > Gambusia > Gambusia affinis. The sequence continues at coordinate 15,316,541 of NC_057887.1, forward strand.
CTCAGGATGATGAGGCCATCAAAAGAGAAAGTGATGCCATTTGTCGAATGAAGATGTATAACTTATCTGAAGGAATGACAATATGTAAATAATCTTCATAAAATTTTTTCAAAATGTAGTGGGCTTATGCATCTGAAAACAGCTTAGAAATAAAAGTTATTTAGAATACCTTGACAATAATTAGGATGTTAATATTATTGTTTTTTCCAACTACAGGGTTTCCCCCAGTGTATTAACAGCCTGGCGGGCCACCAGGCTTTACTTGTGCCCCCGCCAGGCTTAGCATCGCTTATTTATTTAAGTCTTTTTAAAATGTTTGCATTTTTAAGACTTTATAGTTGGTGTTCAGATATGAATTTTCCAATCTTTCAATAACACATAATTATCAAGTGATATTTTCAAATTTCCTGTCAACTTTAAAAAATTTTTTACTCAAAAACACGACGGACCGCTGGATGGATGAATGCCTGAGCGCCCAGCCACCGGGCTTATGACATTTTCTGGGTGAAACCTTGAACTATGATTCATTCTGGTTTCTCTTCAAAAGCTTCAACATAGGTGGATGCCAGTAAATCAGATTATTATAAAAAATCTATTATTTAAGAGATTAAATTCAAAAAGTGCAACTTGTGTTTTACTTTCTGATTTGTTTTGCAGATTATAACTCCTAACGCAGTTTCTATAACTTAACATAAAGCCAAAAAGAAAGATTAATAACATAGAAATATTGTTACCATGCTATGTACTACTTACTTGTACTAGAGTGGAATATTAAGTTGACAGCTGTCCAAATCCACCAGGAGGTTCAACGACAAACGTCTGTTGCTGAAGAAGCCGACAGAGTGTTTTATTGAAGCACAGATTATTTCTTCTTTCTCCCAAGGTTGTAATACAGAAACAGGCAATTCTTTTCTTGCAGCTTGTCCTCGACACATCATTTGAGATTAATGTTTTTTTGTGTGGTGACTCACAACTATTATGTGATCTGGTCAGAAATCGGCCAAGTTTATAACTACAACTGAAATATTATAATTCACAGAGAAACTTCATTTTGGGTTTTCATTAGCTGTAAGTCAAGTCAGTCCAACAGAAACAAAAAAAAATAATGTTTTCCCCAATAAGGTCATCACTTTTTAAACTTCTCAATATTGTAATCTATTGAGTATTTATAATTAGATGCAGGAGCAACATCTCATTAAGTCTTTACCCTGTGAGAACTTAACTCTTGTATTAGAAGCAAAGGTGATGTGCAGAAAACAGTTACACTACTTTAGTTTTAAATCCCTGTTTCTAAAAATCTAAATCACTACAAAGTTGCCTTTTTAAACTATTTTTAGTGTAGAAGAGGATTATGGAAACTGAAGACAAAGTAGCTAAATTCACTCTCCAGATTCTGACTTTAATCAGCCACATAAAACATCACTTAAATCCGACATGTTCCTCCAGAAAGTTTGTTCTCCTCCTGCACAACTCACATCTCAGTCGCTGAAGCTGGTTGCTCTCAAATCCCCATCTGCATTAAAGTTACAATCCTTTTTTGTGTTCCTAATCTTCTTCCATAAATTGGAAATCCTATATGCAACATGTGCGTTAATTCCTAAAATAAGACACCAAAGAGCAATATTTGTATTTATTTATTCCCCAGAAAATGTAGATTCTTACCAAGATTTTTCTAAATCTGAAATGCAGAAGAAGCAGCAGCTTTGATGTTTATGTTTTAAGTCTCTCTCTCTCTTACTGAATGAAAGCGCAGTCATGTTCTCACATGTCATAGAAAACAAATCTTAACTCTTAAAGAGTTTCCTACTTCACTGCATTTTCACTTACTTTAATTTTAAAACCTTGATGATAGTTAGCTTACATTGAGCCCTCAACTTCCACACCGAAGAGTGTTGTTGACAGCTTGACCTGATTTTATTTACTCATGGTGCCATCTTTGATTAAAAAAGAAAACAAAATGAAACTGGAAATCATCTGATTTTTAGTAATCAGCTGACTTATCTGCTCTTTAACCAATACAGGCTTAAACTAAAGGGAAGACAGGAAATTATAAGAATTATTCATAAAATATATTAAAGCACAACACTCTCACATTTTAGGTTTCCTAATTCAACTCGTGGTGTTGAATTCTAGTTTTTAATAATCACATTGACTTTTTGGTTCCACCTGACATGTCTACTCATACTGTCTGACATTAAAATACCATTAGTAGTCCGTTTCAATAAGATTTTAGGCCATGGCTTCAGTAAAATAATAATTTTGTATTCTCTAGCTGAGGGTGTTACACAAATGACAGGAAACAGTTAAGCCAACTGATCCCTGGGGATAAAGATAAAAAATATGAGATGTTGGAAGGGAAAAAGTAGATATTTGAGAGAGAGCAGAACATCAAGGAGACAAACGGGTAGGACTGAGAAATGATGGAAAATACCTAAAGTCTCAAAGAGAATGTAAAATGATTGAATGAAGAGGTAGAAAGTGAAGAAATGAAAGACGGAGGTAGAAGCTTAGAGAAATATTGGTGGAACTAAGCATAACAAAGCCTTATATTGGTGATATTGATTAGCAGCCAGTGTAATCTGGTCTAAGATTTTCCATCAAATGTAATGCCTGAAGAGTGAGAGGGAGGATGATAAACGTCAAAAGATATGGATGTGAGGCATATAGGAATTAGAGTGGAACAATAGAAAGAAACATTAAAAAGAGAAACAAATGTCAGACAAACATCCATGCAGTGACTTTCACTAATCCAAAGCTTGAAAAAGAAACTCAGACATTCAGTTTTCTAAATCTTTTAGTTGCATTTTAGAACTAGTTTTCATCTGATGGAAACAACTCCCTTCAAGTCAGGTGATTTTAGATTGCTTGATGTGAAAACACGTTTATTAAAGAATGGCAGTATGCTAAAGCTTTTTCAAAGCTGTGTAGGTACGCTAAGTGAAGATTCATAAATCGGTCTCAAACCCTGTCAAAAATTAGTCTGAATTACTTTTGTTTATTTAGTGGCACTAAAATTGTGACACTTAAATTAAGGATGCTGGTATAGATAACAAGAAAGCCTAATTGTTTTCACCCATTTTTGTGTGCTCTGTTTAATCTTTGGTGGAACAAAAGGTCCATGTTGATCTTTCAACGAGGAAGTAGCCATCGTTTTCTCTTAATTTTGGCCCTAACACTGCACCATCCATCCATCTGCAATTTATTACTGTGTTTGGGCCTAGTAATGTGATCAACCTTTCCCTTTTTTTTCTAGAAATGCAGAACACTGTTGATGCATTATCTTCATACTGAAAGTGGAGATTATGTATTATTATGACTTTACAGGCTTTATTGATGATTTATCCCCCTTGTTATACATTTTAACTAAATTGTGTCACTGGCTGCAGCAAGGACTGATATCTTGTTTGATGTGCTTAATACAACTGTGAGTCGTGTTTAGTCAAACTTTTTTGTAAGGAGCAAGAAGCTTTATTAGAAAAGCAGGAGGTTGTATAAAATGGTAACATTCTGGAAAATCTAATAAAAAGTGAGAAACCATGGAAGAAGAAAAAAAATCACATTTGTGTTAAAATCTAATTCTGTCCTGACATTCAAAATTATTAATTTTGTGGATTTCTTTTCAGGCAGAAGTTTGCTGTTCAGAAGAGTCTGTGTTTTCAGTATGAAGAGTTTTTTTTTTTTTTTTTGCAGCTTTTGAAATGTGCAGCTTCATTCCACCATTTTCATCACAGCAGACACAGACTATCAACTGGACTCATCTAACCTCTTAAAGTTGTGCTTCATACAAATAGTGTCATACCAATAGCTCTCTAAGAATTTCTTCTGAAATTGTCACTTATTTTACTGGAGGAGGTCTGTAACCAGGTTCTCATAAGATGATGATGATTGTAGCCAAATTGCTGCCTAAACAACATTTCCAACTGTTAGACTGAACTGAGATGAGAGAGCCTGTAGAACTCTCTCAACTCTGCAGGCATCAACCACCTTCCTCCTTATCTTGTGGAGAAAAAGCATTGCTAAATCAAAGGCTCGGGTTTGATTTCAATTCAGTTGGAATACATTTAACAACCATGAAAACCTGCATTATTGCAATGTAATGGATGTATTATGTAATTCTCTAATAGCATTGAATGTAACTTTGTTTGAATTTTTGGTTTTGGTCCCCTTACAAAAAAATCCCATGAAAGACATTAATCAATCAATCAATCAAACTTTATTTGTATAGCACATTTCAGCAGCAAGGCATTTCAAAGTGCTTTACATCAAATCAAACACAAAAATACAATGCAACATAGAATCAACAATAAAAACACAACATAGTCAGATTCCGTCAATAAATTTGCAATTGATTACGTTTTGAATACAACTCTAAACAAGTGGGTTTTTAGTTGAGATTTAAAGGATTCCTCTCATTAGTGGAATAATGAGAAAGTTTTGCTTACATTTGTAACGCAGCTATTAGCTGGTTGCTTTTATTTTGACACAGTACCACCACAAACGTCAATATATTCTCTTGGGATTTAATGTGGTAGTCTACTGCTTCAAAACATTCAGTCGTGATAATAGTATTGCACACCATTAATCATAATTATATTTTTTTTACCATGTTCCCACCACTCTGTTAGCTTTAGCACCTCAGCTACAACTGCCCATTAGTAATCTATTCAGAGCGTGAATGTATAACACTTGCAATGTTATCCTACCAAATATTATTTCTACGGTAATGCGGTGAAAATCGGGATTTCATATATTGTGCAGCTTCTATTTTTCTGTTTTTACTGCCGGTAAATTTAAAACTCACACAGAAACCGTTGCTTTACTGAAAGCGGGAGAAACTGAATGAGCTTGTGCACGTGCAGGGAAGCTTGTGAGGCGCGGTTGGCATGGTAACAGTGCTGTCAGTAACGTAGCTACGGCATCTACATAGTTTAGCTCCTGGATGACACACACTCATTCACAACTACAGTTTCTGTGTGATTTCAGTTGCGGTAAGCCCACGCCTGACCGGAGAAGGATTAAAACCGGTGGGATTCGTCGATGCGACTCCCGGTTTAACTCCTTGAAATAAAGTTAGAAAACCCAAGAAGGAGAAGCCGTGACTGAAATAGAAATGCGAAGCGGCACAGGGGTTTTTACAGAGAGCAAAAGGAAGGAGTCACGCACGGGGATGCGGCACACAGGCAGCGTGGGTGGTTAAAAATAACCCGAAAGTTTCTATTTCTCTCCTCTGTCGTCTTGTCCTTCCTCCCCCCGGCTACTATTTTTAGCTCGCGATGAATCTCTGACGGGGAGCGTGATCGTCAGGCTGCCGTCGCGCCGCACGTGAGACCGCAGCACGTGCAGGTCCGACCCCCACTACAAGGCGGGGAGCTCGCGCCTCTGACACGACCTGCAGCAGCAGCGATGCTGCCTCCATTACTCCGGAGGTGGAGAGAGGCAGATTAAGACACAAAAGGATGAAGGAGAGGAAATTATTTTGTCGAAAAAATGAAGGGGATTTATTAATGAGACATTTTGAGACAAAATGCTGAGATTTCTGATAAAGGACCAGGACGTGAGAAATATTTCTGTTGTTGAAACTGATTCCCAATGAGGAGTCTTCCCTTTTGTAAACGAAAAGTTATTAATTTACAAACATATTAGACAAGGAAGAAGCTAGAAGAATTAGTGAAAAATATTCAGTTACTACTTTTGTCAGGCATGAAAGGAAAAATTCAACAACGGGAAAGTCTTGCTTTGTTAAATATAACTCACAGAAGTTTAGATTTCAGGGCTGCACATTGGCGCAGTTGGTAGAGCTGTTGCCTTGCAGCAAGAAGGTCCTGGGTTCAATTCCTGGCCCGGGGTCTTTCTGCATGGAGTTTGCATGTTCTCCCTGTGCATGCGTGGGTTCTCTCCGGGTTCTCTGGCTTCCTCCCACAGTCCAAAAACATTCTCCCTAGGTGTGCGTGTGTGTGTGAATGGTTGTTTGTACTGTCTGTTTTCTGTGTTGCCCTGCGACAGACTGGCGACCTGTCCAGGGTGAACCCCGCCTCTCGCCCGGAACGTAGCTGGAGATAGAAACCAGCAACCCTCCTGACCCCATTAGGGACAAAGGGTGAACAGAATATGGATGGATGGAAGTTTAGATTTCATCTATAGCTTATTGTTACATTACAACCACAAATTTCACAAAGTTTAGGAAAACTTTCACACGTTTAATAGACAATCTGAAAAGTGTGGCTTGCATTTCTATTAAACCAACTGTCCCCAGAAGTCATCTCATTGGTAAAAAAGTCCAGCAGTGTGTAATTTCAGCTGTTCTGTGAAAGCTTCAGATCAGCGGTGTCAAACTCATTTTCATTTATCAATGAATGTTCTTAAAGGGCCAGTTGTGCTAGAATATACTGGCAAAACCAATTAAACTATTAAAATATTAATATATAGCTGTTCCTCCAGGATTTTGTGATTGTTTTAGTGTTTGTTTGTTTTTTGTTTTGTTTTTTACTGTCAAACTAGCAGATTTTGTGATGCCAATTTAAAAATGGTTGTTAGAACTTTGGACAATATTTGCTGTTAAAGGTGACTTTTTTTTTTTATCACTCACCGTATCAATTACGGACTATGACTTGACATAAAGTAAGGCTGAGGCAGCAGTCACTTGAACTCAATGTTTTTGACCAATTTTGAGAAAATTTGCTGTAAAATCAGAAAAAAAGTGGAGATTTGTTGATTTTGTGTGCAATTTTGGAGATTTGTGAAGGAGTTATTGATGTAATTTGGAGACACGTGCTTTAGATGTTTGACAAAGAAGATTGAAAATGATTAAAATATGGATCATCATCCAGAGAAGCAGCAAAAGGCACAAAACTCTGAAAAACCTGCAGAGATTCACAACTCAGGTGGGAGAATCAGTGACTTTTAGTTGTCCACTTTACAAAGCTGACCTTTATAGAAGAGTGGGAGGAAGGAAGGAAGGTAGGAAGGAAGGAGTCCATTGTTAAAACAAAAAAAGTCATAAGAAGTCCCACTTAAAGTTTCTCACAGCAGCCATGAGGAAGAAGCTGCTCTGGTCAGAAAAGACCAAAATTTGGCTGACCTCTTCAACCTTCTTGGAAGCAAAATGCTCTTCAGAAGACAAAAACATATCAACCTCACAATGGGTTTTGGTGGTGGCAGCTACATGCTGTAGGGATGCTTTTATTCAAAAGCCAAATGTAAAGCTGGTCAAAGATGGTGGGGCGATAAATTAAGCTAATTACAGGGAAGGAAACCAATAGGAGTTGCAAACACAACATGGGTCATGTTGTGTTGTGTTATACCACTCCACACCATTAGGTGGAGCCGCTGACAGGAAGAAAATGAGAAACCGTAGGAAGAGTAAGAGATGATGCTAAAAAGTAACATTGGCATTGCGCTCGTTCAGTTAGTTCGTACTTGCTGTGCTACGTTAAATAAATGCACCGAGTTATCCAAAATGTGCCTTGTTTTCCACACAATTACAGGTCACAACTTTCTAGCAAAACTAAACACGCATCCAGGCAGTAGTAGACTGGTTTAGACCATGTTGTATTCCAGTGGCCTAGCCAAAGTCCAGACATATCTTATTATCTGTGACAATCCAAGCGAACCAGGGTAGTTAGTTAGAGAAGTAAAAACATTCAGTGACATGAATAAGAAGCAATTCAGTTCAAGGCTAAATGTGATACTGAGTCTTCAATTATTCAATTGTTGCTACTGGATCCTTTTGGTGATTTTTCATTGATCACATTTGAGATCATGAAGTTTTTGGACAGTCATTCGGTCCAAAAAACTACTGTGGTTCATGCATGAAGAAAAAGCATCTTCATAAAACATCCTCAGTAAGATATTTTTGATGCCAGCAGCCACTTTGCACAAAGAATATGAAAGTTGAAGCTCATATTCTGTATGTGTTCATGTGTGTTAACTTACTCCAACTGCAGTGCAGGCCATGTGAATCTCCTCAATCTCTTGAATTAGAACTGCTTCCTAATCCTCCAGAGTGTAAGTACTCCTGGTGCACATTTTTCCTTCCACTAAACTTTTCATTCTTATATTCTGATGCACTTTAAATACCCAGCTTTTTTGCATTGACCTTATATGGCTTTCCATTCTTGTTGACCTGGAATGATTCATTTAACAATGAGTGAACTGGATCTTGTTCTTTCAAAATGTTAAAAATCCCCAAGATGCTTACTGCTTCTTCATCAGAAAGAGATGCAACCATTTGAAATTTTTATGTGAAAACAAATTGCTTTTTAAAGTCAGTAAAACACTGCAGAGGCTTTTACAGAAGCTCTGTTGCCCCTCCAGTGAAAGGACATGATTGTCAGTCTAGAACAATTTGTTCTTTGTGTTCCTGCAAGGCTTTCATTGTTTTATTTCAACTTTTAAAAAAGTGTTTATACAATTAGACCTAAAGTAATCTTTATAGGGTCAGATAAGTTCTTGCTTTAACAAAGTTTTTTTATTTTGAAGTTTAAAAAATCACATTTAAACACCTTGTAAAAAAAAATAAATTAAATCTGTGTGTAGATAGAAGTGACTATTAGGGATTATTTTTCTAAGTAATTTAATTAGGTTCTGCTTTGGGACTCGGATTTGTCTGCCTCTGAACAAAGCAGAAGACTTAATAAATTTGTCAAACAGATTTACAAATGTAAGGGAAGTCATTCTTCACTACCAAATCTTGCTATCTAATGTGCTCCATTGAGGCCCTTTAGAGGATCAATAGGAAATAATTAAACCTCCAGAGAGCTGGATTTACCCTTCCCTCTGCAGCCGAGTGCATTTTATTATCCTGTGCATAAACTTGATTTACTAATTTCTTTACCATCAGATTTAACAGAAGAAAATGTTCTTTATAGATAGAGCACACAACACCAGTTTTAAAGTCCCTCCACTGGCTCCCTGTAGCTCAAAGAATAGACTTTAAAATACTGTTGTTAGTTTATAAATCACTGAATGGTTTAGCACCACAATACATTAAAGATCTGCTGCTGTTGCATCAACCTTCCAGACCTCTCAGGTCTTCTGGTTCTGGTTCTACTCTGCGTCCCCAGAACCAGAACCAAACGAGGAGAAGCGGCATTTAGCATCTATGCACCACAAATCTGGAACAAACTTCCAGAAAACTGTAAAACAGCTGAAACACTGACTTCCTTTAAATCTCAACTAAAAACCCACTTGTTTAGAGTTGCATTTGAAATGTAATCAATTGCAAATTTATTGACGGAATCTGATTTAATGTTGTTTTTATTGTTGATTCTATGTTGCATTGTGTTTTTGTGTTTGATTTGATGTAAAGCACTTTGAAATGCCTTGCTGCTGAAATGTGCTATAGAAATAAAATTTGATTGATTGATTGATTTACGTAGTTACAAAAGTGTAACGAACATGTTTTTTATAGCTGATAGACGCAGCCTAGCCTGTCCAAGAAAGCATGATAGGTCAACTTTAATGGTCAGACAATATTGACCATCCCTCATAGCTCTGGAAATGAATACATGACATAACTCGACCCTACCATGGTGGTCCACCTAATGTGAAGCCAGACAAGGAACAGATTAATCAGAGAAAAAGCCAAGAGGCCAGAGAAAAGAAAGGCACAATATATTTACAGCTGCTCAGATTCTCCTGGCATGTAGTTGCATGGTGCAAGTCCTGCTGGTTATAAAATGCGTCAAAAACAGTCATGAAAACAAACAGCTCTGCTTTCCTGCCTTTAGGGCGTCGGTGGACCACACATGATGCGGTGCACAGTGTGTTCCTGTATTACAGGCCTGATTTGATTTGGGTTTTCAGGGAGTTATTACATGATTCTGGAGGATCATCCTTTCTCTGAAGGGAGTTTCCAATCTGTGGAGCTGCTTTGTTAGCTAAATCTGGGATCTGGCAGTTGTCCTTTTAACCTCTGCAGTAGCTCAAAACTTTTTTTCCATTTGTCTGTTTTGCTGACATCAGGAGGATTGGTGTTTTGTGGCAAAATTCACAAAGTTCTGTCAGATGATAGCCACAAAGCAGCTCGGATTGCAATGAAATGTACTCAAACCCAAGGATAATGACTTGTTGCCACATCTGACTTCCTTTGGTGATCCTCTGACCTCTCCTAAAGAAGAAACAGCTGATAGTTTTGGCTCTTAGGGAAATATTTTGACAGCAAATGTTGACATCAGACCAGAAGCTAAAATCAAACCCAGGAGCTGATTGCTCTTGGATTTCCTTCAACTCGTCTGGACAATTCTTAGTTTTCATGTCGACCATTCCTAAAACTCAATTTGAGTTGCTCCATTGAGAATCAACATGACTCAATGTAGGAACAAAGATAGAAGGGAGGCTGTGTCCCGGAAAACTTGGATGAGGAAGCTTTTCTTTCCAGCCAGCTTTTATTTCAGGTTTTTCATTTTGGCGTCTAGCAGGTCACCAGTTGTAATAACATCAGTTCTGTTCAGATTCCTTCATTCACTTCCCCTGACAGCAGCGTTGGCGAGTGAAGGGAATGCATTTGACATAAAAACTGCGTGGGGAACTCCAGGGAACTGAATCTTGAAAAGACACTTTGTGCCCTGAAAGTGAATCACCAGGACGGTTATCTTTGACCCACTTCCTTTCAATGCCGTCATTGTGAAAGATTAGCAGCTTTGTTTTTTCCCACAGAAATTCTGTTTACTTTTCATGCTTCTGTTTCTACGTTTTGACAGCGTTATGTGGTTAAAGCAGCTGCCTCATAAAACGAAGGTCACTGGTTCAGTTTGGATCTTCCTCACACGCATGCATGACTTTTCTCCAGGCTTTGTGGTTTCCTCCCACAGTAGAAAAACATACATGTTGGCTTTACTTAACAGTTTTTAAGCTTTTAAGGTTGGAGACTCTTCATGTTGTGAGAAAATATTACAAACAGGGGAAAGAAAATCCTGATTTTATTTATTTGTTCCGTTTTTTTGTTTGGTTTTGTCAACGGTAACCACTGTTTGAAAAAAAAAAAAAAAAAACAGTAAAGGAGAACTACCAATTCTCCCTGGACCTGGAGCTTCATGAATTTTGACGATGAAAACTCTTAAATATGCCAAAATCTCATTTTTATTTAACTTATTTTTTTGTGTTATCTGAATCTTCTGTTTCTCACTATATTCCAGTTACTGTTGCTCTTATTCCTTCTTGGTGAGTTGTTTCTAATAAAATGTTGCAGACAATCACCCCTGCTCTAACCTGACCTGCTCTACATGACCCCCTGCTGACAGATATGATTGATATGCTCGGAATCAAACAGCCAATTTTCCTTCCAGACGTCTAAGAGTCTAGAAAATTAAACCGTTTGTTATTAAAGCACGCAGAGACGTCCCCTTGGTGCCATATCATGCTATGTCCCATCAATTTGTAACCACAAACTGACGGTACCAAACGTCTGCAGCCGTTTGGTACCGTCTCCAGCCAGTACCAGATGTCCGGCTCCAGACAGCAAAACTGCAACGGTACAAAAAGGCACAGGGAACAAACGACCAGCATTTCTGTTCAATCAAAGATAAAAGTCAAACAAAATGTCTGTGTGAAAGAGACACCCATGATTTATGATTAAAGTATCTACATGGAAATAAATGTCAAAATAAGGAACGAACTAAGCGTAGAAAAGTTCAAGAATCATGACATTAACTGGCCAACGAACACACCCGATAAATACGCTCCTCAGTATTTTCTTATGTAATGTTCTGAGAAACTGAGTTTTGGGTTTTATTTGCAGTATATCATCAAAATTAGCATTTAGAATATGACGCTAAGCTATGAATCATCCATCCATCCATCCATCCATCCATCCATCCATCCATCCATCCATCCATCCATTTTCTGTTCACCTTTTGTCCCTAATGGGGTTGGGAGGGTTGCTGGTGCCAATCCCCAGCTAACGTTCCGGGCGAGAGGCGGGTTCACCCTGGACAGGTCGCCAGTCTGTCGCAGTGCAATGAATCAATGTTATGTAAAAGTGTTTTATTGTTTGTGGTTTATAAGTTAGTATGGAACTATTTTTTTCTTTTTCTTTTTTGTCAAAAGGAGATAATTTCTTTGAGTAATTTTTAATTTATTTTCATAAACCTCCATATGTTGTGAATTCATATGTAACAGAACAGAAAACAGAGATGAACTGAATAAAGCTTCAGTATTTCTGATCCACTGGGACTATGGTGAGCAGATGGTCAAGGTATTTCCCCTTTGTCTACTTTTTGCTTTTAAACTGGTCACGGCTGGTTTTCCATCTGCCGTTTCCTTTAGAAATACTTTTGTTCCGAGTCTAAAAGCGCTGTTAACTTCTGCCTAAATGTGCTTGGGTAAATTGGTACAGCTCTATTCAGCTGGAATAAACTGACAGGTGTTGCTGTGGCCCAAGGACATGTTCAGAAAAAAATATTTCTCTTAGCAACTACCGTTCAATGAGATAGGGAATAATTCTATTACTGGTATTTTAATTAGAGAAACACCTCATCTCATTCAAACAGTGAGTGTTTCCATCTTCTTTAGCCTCCACGCACGTTAAAAACGCCGCGTTCATTAACTGGTCAACTATATCTCTGCATTGTCCAGCAGAAATCCTCTGCATGTTGCTCTCACACTCTGTGAATCTCCATGATAATTTCTGCAGCGCCGTCTTATTTAAGGCTCTCAGTCATTCTGCAGGAATCTCCTGCAATCTGCTGAGGTGATGTCACTGTCGCCAGCGCTCGCAGGATGGGTGTACCCCATGCATTTTAACAAGAGGCATGTTACTGCCGCTGGACCAGTTTAGGGGCAATTTAAATGAGTGAACAGGACATCAAAAGAGCCATTTCGGGCCACCTGGACGGCCGAAACACACACAGTCACACCTACATGCACATAAAAGAAGCATCAAACATGTTCCCTGTGCACCAGAGACAGAGACAGAGACAGAGAGGCGTGTGTATGTGAAAGTTAATGGTTATTGATCCACCTCTATTTCTTCGTTCTGCTCTGCAAGGATGTCTGTCTTCTGCTGTCTTAACAAAAGCTCTACAAACTTTTGATTGTCTCTTCAACTTGGACGACAAATTGAGACAACAAAAGGCTGCGTGGGTTTCTGCAAAGCCTCGCTGTGTGTTTCTGAGAATATGTTAGGGAACAGTCAATGTGTTCGATGGCTCTGCAAATTAAAGCCAGAGATTCACTGCACTGCATGATGCACATGCCAGTTTGTCACTGCCGACATCTAGTGGTAAATGAAAAAAATGATTTTCAGGTCCTAATGTTAAAACAGGAGAAAAGTTTACAAAGACACTTTTGTTGGAAGAAGAAAAAAACAATAAAATGTTTACCTACATTAGAGTAAAGTTTTTTATTATTTAATATAATATCAGCCAGCAATAGGAAGGTAAATTGATTATTATATAAAAAGGTGAATGATTTGTATTTTTAATGGCCCACAGCATAAAGTACAGATTTTTAGAGCTTTGCTGTATTTTGAGACTTGTAACACGTTTGTGATGTTGAAAGTCATCTTAGTGCCAACGCCACAATAACATACCTTCTGGATTTTGTGGTGATGGGTATTTATCTATGAAAAATTGTATTTTTATCAGAAATTTTACAGAATGGCTGATCATTTCACTAACAAATTTGTTTTGTTATTTTTCTGGTCTTTTGTCTCCAAGCCTGGTACAAGATTAGCGTTGCTCTGCTTCAAGAAGCCATCATCCCAGCTGATCTACATCTGTGACCTGAGTTCATGACAACGATACCAAGAACAACGAAGTCATCCTCATCAAGAACGGCTAAGTCACCATCCCTCTACATCTGGTCTCATGGATGCTATGGACAAGCTTTTCAAACTCTCCTGTCCACCACAACTCTGCCCCTGTCTTTACGTTGCATATTTACAATCAACTGTTCTCCATTACAACTAAAAACCAGCGATCAGCCCCGAAACTTGGGAGGAGTGAACGACTCTGACCTGAACATTCAGAGCCACATAAAGACAGTTACAAAGTCGGCCTTCTATAACCTGAAGAACATTTCCAGGATTAAAGGACTAATGTCTCAGCCAGATCTAGAGAAACTCATCCATGCGTTCATCTTCGGTCGCATTGATTACTGCAACGGCGTCTTCACAGGTCTGTCCAACAAATCAATCAAACAGCTGCAGCTTAATTTTAACCAAAGTATGCATCTTTATATTCTCATGTGAAAATGTTCATTTTTATTTTACCTAATCTATGAAAACACGTTTTGCATGTGTCAGAATGACACGTTTTAACATGTTTGTGTTGATTTCAATGACACAATAGTTGTGTTAAAACGACATAGACATTAGTTGTGTCAATAAAGACACAACATGTGTTATTCCTGAGCTGATTCATGTGTTGTTTTTAACACATGAGCTTCAGAAAGTAACCTAGAAGGTTGATTTGCGTAACAGACCCATGCTTTACAATTGGCTACATTCTCCCACATCCACAACCCAAATAAAAATAACAACCAACAACAACCTAAATGAAGAATGAAAAACACTTTTCAAAAAGTACTCTGATTAGTAGAAAAAAGTAAACCTTAAATTTTCCAAAAAGATGTCACATAATTTTAAAGAAAGAACTGTACATTTCAGAAAATACCTTGTAGGTTCTGGGGAAGTACAGTATAAAATTTGGAAAGTAAAATGCGCATTCTGTAAAGTATTTAGTGTTTCTTACAGGTTCTGATGAAGTGCTTTCAGGAGATTATCCTGTAATTTCCAGGAAAGTAGCAGAAAACCACTAGGCAAGTTTGGAAATCACTCAGTAATTTCCAGAAAAGACTCAAGCAAGTTCTAGAAATGCGCATTGAAAGTCAGGGTGATAATTCAGGTTATATAGATCAGTGGTTCCCTGACCCGTTCCTCAGGAGTGATTGGGTCCAGCACACCCGCTTCCAACGATTAGATCCCCAGCAGGTTCTGCAGAATCGATTAACGATTATTATTGAATTTTTTATCAAGGAATGAGAATCTGTTTCCATAATAAGAGAAAGATTAATCTTTGTCTTTATTCGAGGTCAAAAGCGTTTGACGACCCGTTTCACTGAACGCAGTCAGAAGAGCCCTGAATGACACATATCACATAATTATACAGTCACAGCAAGGAAAAGACCCACCATAGTCTGATCTTATCTCCACTGCCAGATGGACCACAAAACCATCCTTACCCCCACCTCATGAACTGTCCCTCACCTCCTGGACGGGACGATTTTATGACAGGGAAGAAAGCTGATAAGGATTTCAGGAGAAACTTCTAATTCTTTGTCAGTTACTCATGGGCGCAGGGTCAAGCAAGAGTACAAACTACATTCCACACGTCAGTCCTTTAAGACAAAAGCCAGGTCAGGCGTTCAGCATTTCCATCAAGGATGAAATAAATGAAATTTTCTATTACACGATGCATTCATTTAAATCTGGTGGAACATTTTTAAACATGTTGCTACTGAGAACTCGATGAAATATGCATGAAATATACTTTTATGACTCAGTTCAGGCTTTAGAGACAGACTGGAGGGAACACCCAATCCGTTTGTCCATTTCCCATTCTGGCACTGGATTGTTTTCATTGTGTTTCCCTGTCTTGCTGGTTCTATACTTTTTCTGTATTATCTGTTTTTGCTGGAGCTTTTTTTTGTCAGGACGAGCTGCAGCATGTTGCAGCTGGAAGTGACAGAGGTAAAAAAAAAACAAAAAAAAAACGTTTTTCTGCAAATCATTTGATTTATATAAAAGATTTTCTTTTTCTTTTTAGATAATTCCAAATAAGTGAAAATAATCAATAAAAGCATGCTGAAAACAATCTTGAACTGAAAGTAATCAAACTAAGACTTAATTTCACACCTAAAAATGCCTGCAGTTCCTCTTCTCTACTGCGGTTTTCTGTCGCCTCAAAGCGTAGATGTATCTGGTTAAGATCTCAGTTCAGTGAGGAGTTTCCATGGTTTCCGCATGCCTGCCTGCTTGTTTTTATGATTTTCTGTTGACCCTCTAGCAGCATAATCGATTTTGACAAATCTCTTTGGATTTTTCTAAATCCTCCTTCTGACAAATACCAGGGTAGATTGATTGATAATATTCTGGTATTTTTGCTTTCTCTTCTTGTAGCGTTTCTTCAAACCAAACTGTACATTTTGTTTTCAATCTGATAGATTAAAATATAATTGAAATGTTCACTGGGTTTTAGTTATTTCAGTTTTTGGAATGAGACCAAACTAAATCATTGAAAAACCTCCACACTGTAACATATCCTGTCCAATTCAAGCAGGAGAAACCAATCGCTTAGAGAAAGAAAACACATTTTCAAAGCACCTTCTTACACATTTTTAGCATTCAGATTTCCTGGATTGACACCTGAAATTGAAAATATAAAAATCAGAAATATATTATAATTGGTTTGCATTGCTATAAACAAATTCAGCTGTTATCTGACTTGCAGGCAGACAACACAACTCAGCCGTGATCTGTCCTTCCCAGTTTGAAACTCTTACTTCAGAGGCGACCTGAACGCAGCATAAGTACATATAATTAACTTAAATATAGCACATAAATAAATGTAGGTCGATAGCATGTAAGTTAGTGAAATTAGGCATCATTGCTTATAACTTTGAGCACTTGTGTGGGATTGTTGGTTTTAAGTGTATGAACAACAGCAGTCCACAAGGGGTCACTGCCTCAGTTTTTAGTTAAATTGTATTGATTCAAGCCAACTCACATCTAGAAAACATATTTTAAAAAGGAATTGAATCACTTGTTTACCTGCATCTTTTAATGCCATTGTCAAACTCAAGGTCCAGGGGCCAAATCCGGCCCACCACAAGCATTTATATGGCCCTCTAGACTCTGGAAGGACACATAAATAACACTGTTAAGATAGTTGTGTACTTGAATATTGTTTTATTGTTTGAAATCAAAGCGATTTTTATCTGTATACTGCCAAAGTAAATCAATGTGTAAAGATTTTCAACATTATTTAATTTCAAGAAATCCACATTGAATGCATTGATATTCTATCAGTTTATTATTGGGTAGTTTTATCAATACATTCTTCCACCTCCAGCACTTTGAGGACATTCATGATCTTGATATGACCCAAAATAAAAATGAGCTCAACCCTCCTGTTTTAATGGATTTCTAATAATGTATAAAAAAGCTGAGATGGTTAACTGAAAAATCTGTAGAATGTGATTTCTTTTTTAATCTGATGAATTGATTAACTATAATTGTAGCCCTATTTTGTTTCTCCAACATTTTTTAAATAATGACACATTACGGTGGTTACGCCCCCTGCGGGAGGGCATTGGTAATAACTTTATTGCAAAAATACAGGATCCCTCTTTACCCGATCAACACTGACACGCTCAGTCTACACATACCCACGTAAAAACCCACCTCCAGCGGTAAAAACCCACTCTTCTTCTGCCTCCAGCCGCCACTCATAAACACACATTTCAGTTTACATTCATTCGTTTTCATCTCCTCTGTCTACTCGTTGCATCCCATCAGCTAACACGTTAGCATGTCGATGCTGAACAACAAAGATCACCAGCAGCATTAAAACACGAGTTCTCCTAATTGTCGTCTTTGTCCGTGTGAGCGCCCCCTTGTGGGCGGGTGGGTCTACTTCCTGACTGTCTCTGACACAGGACTGTGAGGGAAGGTTGATTTGCATAGCGGACTCATGCGCTACAATTGGCTACATTCTCCCACATCCACAACCCAAATAAAAATAAC
This sequence comes from Gambusia affinis, assembly GCF_019740435.1. NCBI lineage: Eukaryota > Metazoa > Chordata > Actinopteri > Cyprinodontiformes > Poeciliidae > Gambusia > Gambusia affinis. The sequence goes on from NC_057887.1 coordinate 15,334,284, forward strand.
AATCAACAACAACCTAAATGAACAAATGAATGAAAAACAACAAGCTAAGTGCCAACCTTTGGTTTTTGTTACAACGATCAATCAATGTCAGGAGATTCTTGCCAAACTTTACATTGGCCAGTTGTGTCTATATATATATATATATATATATATATATATATATATATATATATATATATATATATATGATATGATAAAGCATATAATAAACTGACTACACATGTCAGAATGCTACTCATTTGTGAGGGAAAGGATTTAAATGTTCACACCACAGAGTAATGGTTGACATCTCTGAAGAAGATAGCTCACTGGCTGAAAATATACCTCTAATACATATTTATCATATAAAGCATACTCTATCAGACACCTTAACTGTATCAGGCTGAAGATGTGCTGTTTTTGCTCCCATCTGGGTCTCGAAATCAGCGTCAGAAATCATAAAAGTGGGAATTTATAAGTGCCACTGAAGTTCACCTGAGGCCTTGAAGTAAAACAAAACCAAAAGGACTTCTCTCTCTCTCTCTCTCTCTCTCTCCATCAGCCTTCGATTAAAAGTGCACTTCTTCCCTGCAAAGTGCACTTGAATCATCCGCGTTCATTGATAAAAAGCCCGTAAAAGGCAGGTTTCCTAACCTACATTCGTCTCTTTCTCTCTCCTGTCTTCCTTTCTCAACTCTCCTCGGTTGTGGTGCTACTGCTTCCCTTTCAGAACAAAGAAAAGCAAAAGAAAGCAAAGACCAAAGTAACAGGAAGTGCTTTTCTCGTTAAATCTCCCAGTAGAAGCGGGAGAGCCGTCATTAAGTCAGCGAGCAGTTTCTTTTTGGGTGACGGAAAAGGGGGCGAGTTTTGGGAGTATTTTAGGGGCGGAAACTCCAGCTAGACACTTGTGAAGTGCACTCCACTGCTATTTGAAATGCAGACATGAGGAAGTACCACTTTTAGTTTATCAATATTTGTTAATTATCAACATTCCATAAGGTCTTATTAATTAACATACAGGTTTCATACATGTGTTTTTCTGTACATGTTTAGTTATCAGAGTTCAGTCTCTGGAGGGAAAACAAAAACCTCAAGGAAACCCAGCAAGAAAACGAGAGCAAAAATATGGCTGTCAGTTCAGCTACATGTGCGTCCGACGGGAAAATGCCCATGAAGAAAGAGGAAGAGGCGTGGCTACTTGGTTAGATTCTCCCATTGAGCTGAAAGGTCCTGTTGGGGCGGAGGAGGAGTCAGACGGCGAGAATCCTCCTAAAAAAACCCACAGGGAGACGAGTAATAGTCCCGGGAAAGAAAGGGAGGTTGTAGTTTAAGGGGTCAGAGTGACTGCATAGACAGAGTAAGTAGGGAGGGAAGGCAAGTAAAGTGGGGAGCTTCAGGCGCAGAGGGAGGCTCGACGTCAGTGCAGATGTGTGCGTGCATGTGTTTGTTTCGAAGGACAAGTTGCTGGAGCAGGTCGGCCGTTGAGACGATGGTCCTGAGCCGATCCTAGGTCAGTCGAGGCGATGCCGCCCGGGACCTCGACACGCTGCGCTGTGGGGAGGTTTCAGAGGAAGGCGGGGGCGGATATCAGTGTAGCAGGGCGGGGCTCTGGTCCGAGGACAGCTTGACCCCCGTCAGACACAGCCAGAAACTTCCAGCGCTGCCCGACAGCTCCTGGACAGGAAGGACTACAGGTTAGGCCAATAAACGATACCTTGGAGAAGAACACAACTGATCAAAATGCTAATACCATTTGAAAAATGGAAGCATTTTGTACTGGTGGATCTTTAGAAGATGCCCTTCAGCAGATTGGAGAAACCCAACAATCAGTTGCACCTCTTTATATTATATAGCCAGGTACAGCAGACAGTCTTCTCTGTCTTAAAAGATTGTTTTCAGCTTCTTCCCTTCAGTCAGACATTTTCAGTGCCTAAATGTAGGACAAGTCATTGTAAATGGGCAATATGATGTGTTTCCAGCCACTTTATAGCACAATAAACTACTAACAACCTTCAGTTGTTGTAAAAATGCAACATAGATCAATAAGACTTAAAAGACATTGGACTCTGTAATTTAACGTCTTGAAATTGGGCATCTGACTCTTTATAAACTCCTGCTTTTTGGAAAATTACGCCTTTAGGAAGTTATTATAACATTACTCCTCTATTAAACCTTTAACGATGTTTTACTAGGATTTCACTAAGAAGTAGCTGGTATAATGAGCTCAGCAGATGTGCAGTTCGCTAATTGCTACTGGCTAGTCTGAAGGAGGGAGGGCTGCTCTGTAAAGCGGAAGCTTGGACACTGCAGCTTGGAGGAGGAGCTTCACCTTGGAGGCGGAGCTAGGTCCAACCAGGCGTTTTGCACAGTTGAATGGTTACCATGGAGATCAAAGGATTTCTCAAGCATGAAAGAACGAAAGCAACACTTCAAGTATGTCTTTGATGAAGGGATAACCTTATAACATGACGTAAAGCTGAAAACAGCCTCTTACTGCTGTTGTTGAAAAGAATAAACTGAAGTGACATTGATGCACTCAGAGGTTCAGAGTTTTATTTCAACATGTTGTTTACAATAGTTTCATTTCCATGTTTTACTCATGTCTTCTGTCCTGCTTTGATTTTAATGTGACTTGTAGAGTTTCAAACAATTACATGTGAATGCTTCTGGTCACGTTGACGTGTTCTTACCTTCTATACTGTGTGTTCATGGTTATTCACACACACATGGATGCAAATGTGTGCCTTGTCTATTTTGCCATTTTTCTAACAGTTTTTCCTCCCCGCATAATTTTCCATCAATAAGTTTGAACATAGCACTCCAGGGTTTCCCCCAGTGTATTAACAGCCTGGCGGGCCACCAGGCTTTACTTGTGCCCCCACCAGGCTTAGCATTGCGTATTTATTTAAGTCTTTTTAAAATATTTGCATTTTTAAAGACGTTACTGTTAGTGTTCAGGTTTTAATCTTCAATTATTTAACACATTACTATCAAGTGATATTTTCAAATTTCCTGTAAACTTTAAACATCTTTTAACTCAAAATCATGATGGACCGCTGTATGAATGAGTGAACTAGCACCCAATCACCGGGCTTAGCAGGGGGAAACCTTGTACTCTCTGAAGAGCTAGTTTTGTTTTAGCACTGAGCTACCTTTGTTATGGATGGAGACAAAGACAGTATGCTGGGCGACTATCCTGTCAGCAGCTTTCCTCATGAGTGAGAAGGGTATAACAAATTATTTCTGTCTTAAAATCCATGTTTCCTTTGGTCTTATGTGGTAATGTTAGGTATTCTCAACTGAAAACCATAACAATCTTAACCACTTGTAATACATCACTGTGTGTGTATTACAAGAACTTCACTTTTTGAGTTGATGAAATATTCTACAATATTCAAATTGATCCAGACGTTTTATTGTTTTTGGGTTTACAAAAACAGCACATTTGTAGATTTTGTCTTCCTATTCTTACAATAAATAATATTTATATATATATATTTATATTTGTTTTGTTGAACTTAAAAAAATTACACTTCTTAGTCTCTCCCAAAGACCAAAATAATCTATTTAGCGCTTGACAGTGGAAAGAAATTAGAGAACAGTCATAATAAGTGCAAATTAAAACTTTGCTGCTTTAGTACCAGATTAGTCTAGAATGCCCAAAGCCATGAAACAAATTCAATCTGGGATCTAACAAATGCCCTTTATTTGGTTACTCTTACATGAATCATTTAGGTCACTCACTTCCAATTTATGTGGCACACAAAGCAGCAGAGCCAAAACATGAGCAGTAAGCTGCTCTAAAGAAGCAAAGTTTACCTGTGAAGCAGTGAAGGGAAGTGGTGATGAAGAGGTGTTGGTTATGAGGATGGAGGTAGTGATGGTAGTGGAATAGCAACAGGGACTCAGAAGAGAGGAAGTAAGCAAGGAGAGGCACTGACATCAGCCTGCTTCACCTTAGAGAGAGACAGAGGAGACGCAGAGAGCAGAGGGACAGGTTGGAAACAGGAGAACAGGAAGAAATGAGACAGACAGTGAAGGGGGGAGAAAAGCACAGGGACAAGCAATGCGTGAAACGTGACCACGGGACATCAGGCAGATGCAGTTAAGAACAAGGCCACAAGGAGGCAGCAGAGCACTGGAAACCCTACTCACAAAGCTGCGGGTTGTGGTGAGGCGGCTGCGGCGGGAGGTCACTACCGTGCCGCTCAGGCTGCGTCCGATTCGCCTCTGGTTCTCCCCATCATCAGGCTCCGCCCCCAAACGTGGATCCCGCAACATCACTGGCTGCAAAGAAGGAGAGGGAGACAAAACGTCCCTTATCGTCTCTGACTGATGACCCGTGAAAACGTGACGAGATTCTGCAAAAAACAAAAAAAATCATTAAGCGGGTGTTGCCTTGTTGAGGTAGGTGGGGGTGCTGGTGCTGTCCGCCCCGTACACACTCCTCTCCATGTCTGCGTTGGGGGTCTTGGAGCGCGTCTGCCCTCCCATCCTGGATATCAGCCTCTCAGATGGGCTGCAGCCTGCAAACATGCAGATGAAACGACTAATTGTGATAAATTCATTACTCAAGTAATCATCAACTAATTTAGTGATTGATTAATCATTAGTTGGAGAATACAGACTCAAAAAAGGCTATTTGTAGAAAAAGAACAAACATAGTAATCTGCAGTAATTGAGCCAAAACTGTAGAAATATATTTACTTTTTGCATTGAGGATGAAAACTCCTTTGTACTTAAATATGTTTTACCCAAAAGTTTAAGCTTCACCCAGTTCAAATGTTGTTTGTTAGGCAATAAAATGTTTATATTCTCATTTAAAACAAAATTGAGTTATCATTATCATTTTGTGCATTCTTAAAAAGACTTACTGTAGAAAATGTAAACTATTCCACCAGCCATAATTACATGGCATGTGTTTTTTTCCCCTCATCTTGCTCTGATAGGAAAGTGGGAAAATGAAGCCACTTAGAGAAAGTCATTAAAAGTTCTTTAATCTTTATCAGAAAGAAACTGTAACTTTAGATTAGTTAAATAGTGCGATTCAAAATGAAGAGTTAAACATACAGTCCATCCATTTCAAACCTAATTATGTTCAAAAATTGAACTCCATCTGTCAGTGTCGAATATGAGTCACTACCCAAAGTGAGTCACTATATAAAAAAAATGTTCAGACCAAGGCAGCACAGAACAGACATTTCAATTCTGGAAGCTTTTGCCACTGTTTTGTTGTCGTTGTTGTTGGTTTTTTTAAAAACATCTTATCAGTTGTGGCCAGATGTACAGTGGAATTTATTTTATGACAAGAATATCACATATCAGATGGTTCCTGTAATCAGTGCCAGTTCACAAAACTTGAAATGTTCAGCTCCTAGATCAGAAGTGAATCAAATCAATGAAGGCAACCCTGAAAAAATCTGAACTAGTTTCGAAGTTTCAACATGAATATGTTAATATCATTTAGAGAGCAGTCTTCCTACACATTTTTTTATGGAAATATTCCACTTTTTTATAACTCAAATATCCATATTTTTTCAGTTTTAACACATGAGCAAAGTGTTTAAAAAAATATGTGGTCGATATTTCTACAGAGGTCAGTCGATAAATACGCAGTGTGCAAAAACCATTGATATGCAGTCCCTTAATAATTCTGCCAACATTACAGCTTTGACTTTAATGAGGCCAAAATCCTCACAATTTAAACTGAAGTCTTAAAACACCACCAAGTTGATGAAGTGCTATAATTAAATCCAGGTTTTATTTAATTAAATCTTCACTCATGCAACTTGAAGTCTAGCCATGTTTACATTAATAAAGGTCGCAGCAAAATGTTAGTGGTATAACTTCTGATTTTTTTGAGAGAAAAGGTTTCTAGGAAGTAAATGCAAAACCTCAACATGAGGCATGGCCCTGGTTTTCATTTTTCACAATAAAGTTTTGAAGTGAGGAGAAACATTTTCTTAATTTTTCCCCTCAGAAACGTGTGCACAGATGAGCAGGCTGTGCATGACCCAACTCACAGATTGAGCCCTTCAGGGGAACAATTACATCTTTGTTATTTGCAGAGATCCACAGAGGTCTGTCCAAAAGCCTCACAGTTTACTACTACATGTTAAAAACTATACTACTCAAGATTGTGATTCACGATTTTTTTGTAGGTCACAACACTTATTTACATTTCTATGTCTGAAGATGACACATTTGTGAAAAAAAAGAAAAAAAAAAAAAGAAAGAAAACAAAAAGGGGTTGGGGAAGCGTAAATAAAACATTAGTGGCTGCAGTCATTGTCACATTCATTTGGGGATTTTAAAATGCTGTTGAAGTGTTTTTTTTCCCTCAGGTGGAAGAATGATAACACACAACTTCAATTTGTTCTTAAATTTAATGCAGATTGTCACAAATTAATTACTAAAACTTATGCACATCGCCTCACATATGCATACAGTCACTAAGAGTTAAATAAATTATTAGTGTAGGTTACATCATAAATTTTTTTAAAGTCATCAGCAACGTCTTGCGGTAACTCCGGCTGGATATTTGAACACTTTTTAGAGTAGACTAAGTGGAGAAGAAGTAAAATTTACTTATTTTTTTTACATATATCACAAATTTTCTATATTTTTCAAGTCAGAGCCATTATTTGTTCCTCTACTTTTCATCTAACTCAAACTGTCACCTCCAAAAATAAGAAACAATAGTAGTAAGAGTACCAGTACCAGTAACAATAACAGTAATGATACTTTAACATATTTTTACTCAAGTAAAAGTAAAAGAACCCATCAAAGAAATGACTCAAGTAAGAGTGAAAGAGTATTTAGTGGAAAGGTTACCGAAGTACTGAGTCACTGATGAAAACATCAATTGTTTAATATTTCAAAAATACATCATCAGACGAACCAAAATATAAATTTACTTGGAAATTTTGGTATTTAAAAGATTGAACTGAAAATTATTTGTGTAATATAATCACAAAATAACAAAATCAGGCAAAAATAATAATTTTTCTAAATCAATTTATTTCAATATAAAACTAATAAAACTTTAACAAAAACTGCAGGAGTGTGTCTGATGAATATTTGGTCAAACTAAACTTGCTCTTCATTATTTAGTGGGCACAGTATCCAGAAATTTTACTCAAGTAAAAGTAGCAATACTTTATAATAATACAGTGATCCCTCGCCATTTCGCGGTTCACTTATCGCGGATTCGCTATTTCGCGGATTTTCATAATGCTTTTTTTTTTTTTTTTTTTTGGTGCATTGTGCTCTGCATTCTGATTCGCTAAAAACTCACTCCCGCTTCTTGTATCAAAACATGCTACGAATTGTGCTATCATTTTGTCGTCTCGTGCAGTTATGTGTACGTACATAAAACAGCTTGGCAAATTAACATTAAGTTGGCCAAATTATCTTGTAATTTCGAAGAAGAGAACACTGCAGAGCGCAGTCAGGATGCAGCAGTCTGAAGAGCAGTGAAACGGCCTACACGTGAGTCACTGTATTTGTATACAGTACATGTAATAGTTGCTAATTGTAAAAAAAAAAAAGTTTTCTATTTCGCGGATTTCACTTATCGCGGGTCATTTTCGGAACGTAACCCCCGCGATAAAAGAGGGATTACTGTATTACTCAAGTCAAAGTAAAAAATATTCCTACAGTTTTTCCAAAAGGTCACTCAAGTAAAAGTATAACCAGTTACAATCCAACTCTGACAAATACATTTTTACTCTTAATTGAGTAATTTGTTGGGTGGCTCCTTTTTACTTTTACTTGAGTAAAAATATGTTGAAGTATCGCTACTCTTACTTGAGTACAATATTTGGCTTCTCTACCAACTTCTGAGTAAATATATGAAACCACAATGTGTCTGCAGGTGTGTGTGTGTGTGTGTGTGTGTGTGTGTGTGTGTGTGCGTGTGTGTGTGTGTGTGTGTGTGTGTGTGTGTGTACCTGATCTTCCAGCCTGCAGACTGGCCTGGTAAAGGGAGTCCAGCTCGGACAGCTCAGCCTCTTCACGATCACAGCAGAGATCGCCGTGCTGCCCCGGGGCATGTTGGGAGCTGTAGTGCCCTGGAGAAGACTGACAACTGTAGCTGCAGCTCTGGCCAGGGTTCTGTGGCCTGATGGGAAAGCACCGGTCCGGGGGCGTGTCATATGGTGTTACCACGGCGTCCGGGCGGTCCAGGCTCCAGGAGGACCAGTGGCGTTGCTGCCACCCTCCATCGGGGAATGACAGACGGGCTGCAGGGGTGACTGATGCTGAGGGTGAGCGTGGGTCGAGGGAGAGCGGGGCGGTAAGGCGGAGGAGGCGGGGGCGGGTTCTGGCCCTGAGGACCGGCCCTGCTGCTCGTCGACTCATCCTCTTCCTCCTCCTGATTGGGTGTCAGCAGTACTTGGATCGAGCCAGACTGTTCACTGGAGTACACAAGAGAGGGGAGGGGCTCCAGTCAGACAACTCAGAGCAGGAGGAGGAGAAAAAAAAAAAAAACACAGAAAAACCGAGCAGCTTTGACGTCAGGTGAGTTACTGCATCGAGGGAAGGTCACAACAGCGGGGTAAACAAGCACAAACACACACTTACAGAACCAAACACTCGGTGATGATGCCGCCTGCTGCAACGAGCCGTGCTGTTTATGAAGCACAAGCTGACGGATCGGTGTGTCCAGAGACACCCTAACAGCAGATTCCACTTTATTAAAGGTCTTAAAGCTCAAATCTACAGATACCAACATGATAATTAACGAAGCTTCTGCTGCTCTGAACTTTTAACCACCACCATAAATTATTACTTTATTGATTTCCTTTCACTGATGTTTAGAGCATTTGATCTTCAACACCCTGCCAGAGTTTTAAAGTACCTATAATTTCTTCATGCGTTACTTGCAGGCTTGTAGTCCTTTACAGCAGCGTTAATCAATACTTCTCCAGGAGTTATGAAGATTTTTCAAAGTTTTTCTCTTTACTTCGGCTGCTTTTTTGCTCATTTTCTGCCCAGTCTTCCTGCCTGATTGTGAATTTTAATCTAATAATAATCTATTGATTATTATGATAATTAAAGGATTGATCAGTTGACAATCTACAGATTTTTCATTAAACCACTTAAGCCTTTTTTATATACAATACTAGATATACATTAAAAGATGAAACTAAACAAATCACTTAAATCCTTTTTTAAGTAAGAACACAAATATTTTCTTTATGTGAAGCTGAAACTATGTCGCTTGAGAAGTTCTGGGTAAAATAAATTTTCAGACAAAGATGTTTTCGTCTTAAATGTGCAAAAACCAATCAGATTTTTTTTACACTGTTTTGGTTTAGATACTGCTCTGAATATGTTGTTTTTCTGAGCTTGCATACTCCAGTTAACAATTAATCATTTACTAAACATGTTGACGATTATTTCAATAATGGATTCGTCACGATTGATCTGATTAATAGCTTCAGCCCTAATCAAGTAGTTTGTGCTTTAAAGCCAAAAAAAAAGACAAGTGGAGAATGAAATATGATGTTTAAAGCCAAACAAAATACAAATATGTGGAGAGTCCTCTCTTCAAAAACAGGAAACATTGAAAAGGACAAAACAACCTAATAAATCGACATTCTGGTTAAGAATAACCCAGATTCTGTACTGAAATAGCATTTTCTCTGTCACACTTTGTAGTCTTTGTTAATGATCGTAGATTTAATTTGCAGCAGGCTTCAAATTGAAAACGCTCTCCGTGCTTATTGTCCAGTAATGGGAGCTGGAACGTCTTTAGTGGAAAAACACAATTTGACTTTTCTTTCCCACTAAACAGTGCTGTTGTCATGACAACCTGGTGGCATATGCTGCGTTCACTGATTGGACAAAAAGTGAATTTTTGAGATTAAGCCGGGGCTGATCAAGCTGAAGATTATTTAATTAACAGATGATTTCTTTTTTTTTTTTTTTTTCCCACCAGGTCTTTTTTTGTGGGCTCTAGTGTCCCTTATATGACAGTAGGCTGACAGGAAAGGGGGAGAGAGAGGGGGGAAGACATGCGGCAAATGTCTCCGGGTCCGGGAATCGAACCCGCGACGGCCGCGTCGAGGACTCAAGGCCTCCAAACGTGGGTCGCACTATCCACTATGCCACCACAGCACGCCAGATGATTTCTTTTCTATTCGCTTGAAACTACTCCCGAATTTTGTGAATTTAGTCCTTTTTTTGCAAATCATAAAACCAATGAACATATGGTTTGCTTTATGTTTTAAACATACAAATTATAATAATTTTATTTAGTCTTGCGCTCCATTTAAATACAATAAAGCCACTGTATTTATGCTGAAAGTTATGGGAAAATAAATTGAGCTCTTGTCTAGTGCAAACACACTGGTTCACTTCATGTTCATATTGTACATTCATTTATTTTTACATGCTGGATTCATATGAGCTTTATGCCATTTACATATCTTTTTAATTTTACTGCAAAGTAATCAACTCTTTCATTAAGTAGTTAATTAATTTATGGAGAGGATTAAAGTAGTCTGAGTGACAGCATGTTTCATTTTATTAATTTCCAGCTAAACCTTGTTTTGCCAACAGGGAGTTAAGTTCTGGTTTATTTATGCATGATGTTTAAAAGCCGTTGAAAGCTGAAGTAACCTACTGCAGGAAATGGTTGCAGATAAGTTGTAAGTTAAGTGACAATCTGATTAGTCCTTGGAGGCAAAAAAGTGACATTTGATCTTATTTAAGGATTTTTGGTACATCTTTTTAGATGTTACTTAAGCATGAGGGATGTAAAGAATATAAATGTCAGTGAATTTGGCTCAATATTGATTTTTATCTGTGTCTGCTGTTCAAATATGTGAAATAAATGCCCATCAACAAGTTTAAGAGCCTCTTTATGCCTAAATTACTCACAAAACTGTGAGGTTGAAATATTCTCAAAAGCAAGTAAATACTAAGGAAATGTTTGCAAAGAGTTGAACATTAGCAACTGTGCAGAGAAATGTTTTATCCTTGCATCGAGTGCGACAGAGTATGTGTGAAAAGAAAGTCCGTAAATGTGATTATTTTAGTTTGGTGTCACACGGCCTATGTGTCTACGAGAGCGAGCGTGAGCGCCCCCATCCCCCACATTAACTCTCATGTCGCTTTTCAAGCCCTTGTAATTACGAAGAAGGCTCTGCAGCAGCAAGCTATAAATCAGAGGCTTATGTTGATCAATAGAGGAGAGGAGGAAGGTAATAAAAAAGGCTGAGTGCTGAGAGCTTTACTTCCACCTACTCCTTCCCTCCAGTTCCCTCCACTGGTTACAGATGGAGTCACTTTTTTTCCCGAAAGTTTCACTACGGTCTAAACAGAGCTGTAATGAAATGCAGACTAAAATCAATATTAACAAGTTAGCACATCCAGGCTTTATTTCCACCGATGTGATTACAGAAAGTTAATTTGGCTCAGAGCAAAGGAAGATGCCTAATACATTTTCATGAGCACCCTTAGGGAAACTATTTTTGTAGTACTGCATCGCGGCTCGATTAGCTTCAGAAAAAGCGACTGAATGTAAAAGAAAGCAGAGGTAAAGTTCATTGTAGACGCATGCAGACTCAGAAATAGCTAACTCACTTTTTTGTTCTTTATGCTAGCAGCTACTTTGATATTTCATTTAATTCTATTAAATATTTATGTTTTCAGAATTAAAACTAGCAAACTGGAATTTACTTAAGTTACTAGCAGTTTATCTCCAACACTTCAGCATATACAACACAAAGGTAAGTTTGAAACCTGGAAAAGTCCCGTGTTTTATATGTTATTGACAACAGCATCATCAGGGATGGTCAAAGTTTGATTTCATATCAGTTGTCATGCAATCCCAAAAAAGAGAGAAAAAATAAAGCACTGGCAAAAATATATATATATATGTTACTGAAAAATTTCTCTGTCTTAGGCAAACAACAGCAGTTCTGCAGTGCATCTACTGTGGCTAAATGTTACAATTATCCTATTTTTAAAAATATTTTATCTTGAAAATGCTATAGTATATTTTCTGGTAACTTATTAAATTTTCTTTAATCAGTAGAAAACTTGGCTGGGAGCAGGAATTTTTTGATGTTCACTTTCCAAGTGAGTGCACCATATACTACAAGAGGCTATTAGGTTGCCTTGTGAAAAACACTCTTTAGTGCAGAGACTGCTACTAAGTGAAGAAATCTCAGCATTATCTATTTTCAGATTCAGTAAGATGTCAAGACTTCAGAAGATTACAGGAAGGATAGAAGAGGTACAGCAAGTCACTTGGTTATATCCTTTACAGCCGCCAGTGTTTGTTACAGAACATGCTTGAATTGGAAATGTTGGCAACTTGTTAGGAGATAAAGGTAAAAATCTTCTACACTTTGCTGCTGTTTTAGTAATAATTGCATTTTTATCCATGCTAATTGTAAACAGATGATTCTGGGTGAGTGACAGTTCACAGAAAGAATTATTATGATATGTTAAATATTGTTGGATAAAATAATTTTTTAGAAAAATCCAAGAGAATCAGTGGCCTAACAAATAAGGTAACATTCACAGGAATACGATCAGATACTGGACTAAAAATGACCAAAAAAGCAGCCAAAGTCCAAAGAAAAACGTAGAAAGCCTAAAGAAATATTAATCAGGAACACTTTAAGATGTTAAAAGTATGATTTTCAAAAAGATCAAAAAAGGATGGATAGCTCAAAATCTGAAAATGCCCTTCTTAATTATATTTGTGAAAATTTGGCAAAAAAAAACTTTTTCCTAATTGCATGTTTTTTCTGTGAGCAAATATAATCTCTACTTTGAATGCTTTTAATTTCATAGACGATCAACTGACATACGGTATATTTGATAACATTTTGTTCACCTCTCAAACTAACATATTGAGAAACGACCAGACTGAATTACTGAAACACATTCAGCATCAAAGATCAAGAAAACACACAACAGCACAGGATGTTTGACTGCAGCTGCGGGACAGAAGCACAGTGACAGACTGCGGCTTTACAGTTCAGAGAAGGACGGGTCAGCAGCGCTGAGAGAGCAGAGGGAAGCCTTGGTAGCACACACAAACAACAATGCAGAAGAAGCAGTGAAGCATAGAGACGCAGAGAGCAACACCGACTCAGTTTTCATTTTCAACATAAAAACACAGCAAAGCAGCAAAGCTTTTACTGCATTGCAACAAATACACAAAGGGGACAAGAGGTTCCTCTGTAAAGTAACAAATGTGTGCTTGAGAACACACTTTCAGACACACAAACAGCTGGAGGCGTTTGGGTGGGGGTCACAACAACACAGGCCAGCCAGAACTAATGGAGAACATCCAACAACGAGTTGAGATACACAGAGGGTCGGTTTGAGCTGAGGAAACGGGGATTTTTATACAGGCACTGCTGCAGACACATAAGGTGTGTGGGGGGTGAGGGACAGTTGTGGTACCTGCTAGGGCCCTGTGGATGGGCGTTTCCCGTGTCCCGTTCCATTTCCTGTTCCTGCCTGCGTTTGATTGGGCCCCCAGTGCTCCTCATGCACGCAGCTACAGCCAATCCACTATGAGCGTTAGCCTCATGCAGGGGTCTGAGCACAGCTGGGGGGTGTTAACAACAGGGCGGGAGATAAAAGGGACAAAAGACAGAGAGATATAACGACAGAGTGGCAGCGAAAATGCAAAGAGAGCATAAAATTAGTGGAAGAAGGTTAGGATGAGAAAACAACGGAGACAGAGAAAAAAGTGCAGAAGAAGGAAAGTTTGTCCTTTGGAGGACTGGGGGCCTGCATGCACTACACTGCAAAAACACCAAACCCTACCATGGATTTTCTGTCCTGTTTCTAGTTCAAATATCACCTAAAACAAGAAAAAACTAACTTACAAGTAATTTTTCAGCTGGTTTTAAGTCAATATTGATTAAAAAAAAGAATCAGTTCCATTAGCAAATTATTTCACTTATGACATGTCCAAAAATGCCTGGAAAGATTTTGTGTTTTTGCAATGTACACTCCCCTACTGATAGCCTATTTGGACTTATCTTGAATAGAAATGTTAGCTGACATGGCATGTTTTCATCTAACAAGCCCACAAACATCAGTGATCAAAGACATGTAAGCTGAAACTCTTACTGAGCCTAAAGCTGTGCTGTCTGCAGACATAGCAGTGAGAGCTTATTTTGCTCTGAATCCTCTGATAAAACATTTAACAGTTGCTCAGATTCTGGTTCATTTTAAATTAATTTAGCAGCAGTGCAGTAGATTGTTCCAAAAGAAAATTTCAATTTTGGACAAAGATGTACAACAAATCAGAGTCAATAATGAATAAAAGTTACAAATATTCTTACTGTGGTTTGCTGAAAAGTTGTCTTAAGAGTCTTAGGAAAGATAAATGTTTTACTGTTTATGTTGCATATTATTAATATGGAGGAAAAAACATGAAATCTACTACTAATCTGAACAATGACACAAACAAGAGAAGGCACATAAAAGCTAGTGGAGCAATGCTTTCAGGAGATATTAATTTCACACTTCTGCTCAAGCGTCAGCCACTAAATCCGTACAAATCGGAAGAGGAAGATGAAAGTCGAGAAAACAAAAGCCCAGGCTGTTCATGAAGCGACAAACGTCAAACAGGAGAGAAAAGCGCAACAAAAACCCCCACTATTTCTTTCTCAGTCAGCCACTCTGAATTTAACACCATTGTGAAAAATAAGCAATGATATAAAGTGCATGAGTCAGCAATTTGGTAATGTAGAGGTCTTTGAAATTCTAGCTGTAACTTTTTATCCCCTATAAAGTATTCTAGAATATTTTTTCTCATGATACAGCAATATTAGAGTACAGAGATTGTAATTCAAATCTGTCAAAGCAGATCCTAATGCAATGCAGCCTGAGCCAAGTGAACATGCTAACGCAACAAATGTATACAGGCAGTAATGTGAGGAACCAACTTCATGATGTTTTTTAATGCAGGTAATCATTTCTTAGCCATGAAGTGATTTGTGTCACAAAGTTTGAGAGACTGGTAGGAAAATAAGTGAATTTGAGTAAGGTTTAAAACTAAACCACAGAACTGAGACGGTAAAAAAAATGAAGACATATGACTTTATGTTTGATGCATCCAAAGCTTCTGTTTTAATTTGACTAGACCTCATTACATACTGACTAATCTAGATATTATAGATCTTCCTTATTAAGCAGTAACTAGGCTATGTCATGTGGCACTAATAAATGAAGTGAATAAATCCCATTTGGGGATCCTCAGGGCTCCATTATGAGAACACTTCTTTTCAGTATCTACATGCTCCCGTTATTTCTTACATATATACACTGATGACCTGTTGGAATATATTTTTGAAACCTATCTAATCTTACAGTTTTGAAAATAAGAGTAACCACATTAGTCTTCTTTTTACTTCAATGGGTGTGTTTGCTCTTTGTTATTGTTCTTCCTTTATTATCCGTGTTGTATTTTAATTGGGTTTAGATTTCTGTAGTTTTGATTTATAATTGTCGGTGTGTTGCTGCCAGTCTTGGCCAAGTCTCTCCTCAAAAGGAGATTTTTAATCTCAGAGACATTAAATAAAGGTTAAATAAATATATATAAATATAATATAAATATTAAATCCCATATTTAATTTGTTGCCAGGTTAAAAAACTTTCCTGATAAATTAGGACATGGTGAAACTTGTGCATGCTTTTTTCAGCTGGTTAGATCAGTGGTCCCCAACCACCGGGCCACGGACTGGTACCGGTCCGTGGACCAATTCGTACAGACCGCGCAAGAAATAATTAAATATGTCCGTTCTATGTATTGAGTCTGGAGGAGCTTTTATTTTGAAAATCCTAAACCAGCTGCTGTCGGTTACGTCTTGCGCGCCAACATGCAGCAGAATGAGTAAGAAACAACGGCACTGGCCCCCCCAACCCCCCATCTTAAGAAGCAACAGCATCGGTCCTTACAACGTGCGCACCCTCCCCCCCAGTCCGCAGAAAATTTAGGGAGGGTTAGGGAGGGTTGACCGGTCCGCTGTACTAAAAAGGTTGGGGACCACTGGGTTAGATCATTTAAATGTTGTATAAACAGATATTTACCAGGCAAATCTATAAATTACTGAAGGCTCTTGGATTAAAACCATCTTGGAGTTGAATATCGGTTCTGAACAGTTTATGTGCCTCAGGTCATCTGACACTTTTGGACCCAGTATTCCCAGAACCAAAACAGAGGAGGAGGAAACAACATTTAGCTTCTATATTCCTCAGCTCTGGAGCAAAAAGTCAAAATTTTTAAATGTTCAGAAAATGTCAAGGCTTAAGATCCTCTAAACACAGCCTTCCCATAAAGATATAAATTATTTAATCTTTCTCATTTTCATTATCTACATGTTTCTTTTATATATTGTTTATATTTAGTGCACTTTTCCTGTTAAGAATCATGCAATACAAATAAACTTTGCCTTAAAGAATCCACATTTTAAAAAAAAAGTCTCAATTTTAAAATTAAAACAATAAACATTAGATTTGTTTGTAATTTGCTAATTTGCATGGAAAAAGTGAACCCAACACCAACTTAAATGCTATTAATCTGCAGCCCGACTGTTGATTTGAGTGGTTTACTGGCCGGTGTCGTCCTATTGATGCATTGCTGCTGCAGGACTGTGGCATTTTAACAGCCTTGCTTCTAAGGGAGGAATAATGGAGGCTTGATGAAGGCTCTGCCGTCCCTTAAAGTATGATATTAGATTAAAGTCTGGCTCAGTCATCGATACGGATGTGTCGAACCCGAATTCTGTTACATAACCACACTCATAGGAATGCCATCTATTTGTTCACAACTTGTCCTTTCCATACATTAAGGCTGCCTGTACTGCACTGTGTACTGCAAAGTGTGTGAGTGTGTGTGTGTCCGCAGGGGTGGGCGTGCGTGTGTGTGTATAGTACCAGGTGCATAAGGCTGAATACACTGCTGCACCCACAGTAGGACAGACATGACACAAAGAGGAATGTATTAAGTAAATCTTAAGCTGTTGTAAGTTTTATATGATTAAAGTGGTTAAGACACCAAAATTCCAATTTTGAGAAACAACGGTTACATTTCTGTAGCCTGAATGCCACAATAAACAACCACTATAAAACTTGTTTTTAATCGTTAAATGATTTATTTATTAACATGATATAATAATGCTTCGCTTTTTAACACTGATATTTACTCGACTTTATCTCCAGCAGGATTTAAAGCCAGAAATAACCAAATGCTGTGAACAAACGTGAACATTAATGATGCCATAATACAAAGGAAGGTAGTTTTAGGAAAGTACAGTGGTAGACTTTTATACGGCTCAGGGAGGCAATAATTTGAGAGCAGAACAAGTGATCAAAGTAGAGTTATGACACTGGACTGTCATAACCTGCCCTGGATGAGATTTCTGTTGCTATTTCGATGTCAATAAGGAGTGAACCACCCCTGTATTACACACACAGCAAACACTGGGAGAGAATATGGTGACATATAAAGTCGGGATCTTATTTAGAAATATTTCAGACAAAGAAGGAGAGATTTATACAGGGCAATATCTAAAACTGTGTAGCTAATTTTATTTCATATTGTTTTCCTTTTACTTTCAATAAACTTTCCTAATGGGTATTTCTAATACGGTTTAATGGCTCTGAGAACAAGACAGAGCTAAAACAAGTAGTGGTTTTAGCTCTTTGGCAAATAATGGTTGTGGTTTCTAGTGTAGAAACCATATTTAATATTTAAACCCTTTTTACCCTTGAATTCTCATTAATCAAATTGACAAGCCCAAAAACTGAGCACTTTGGAAACTGTTGGTAAAAGTATCAGTTTTAAGTTCACATAAATTGTGGAAACCAAGGCCATTTTATTAAGAACTTAACCAGCAAGTCGGACCTCAAGTAAGATGCTTTACATACTGTGGTTATCTGAGAAATCCCAAAGTTAGGCCTGTAAACTGACTTTATCTCTACGTCTCTTTACTAAATCAAAGCTAAGTATTAGCATTAGCATTAAATCAGTAGTGCAGCTTATAATTAGGGTTACAGATCTTTCATTAAAATTTTTTGTTTATATTTTTATTCGATTTCTTTTGATTAAGGAAAATATATTGCTTAGACTCTATTTTTTATTGGTTATCTTTTATAATTTTTATGTATTAAATTTATATATTAATGGATTTGTGCTTTTAAGCTTAATGTGCATTGTTACCTGGAACAACTTACAATTGATTTTGATTATTATGAAGGTAATTGAATCATTCTATGTATAGCATGCACTGCAACACCAAATGTTCGAGGCGCAGTCTGACTAACTGATTTAAAAGTAAAGTAGTAGTATCAAAATCAATAAAACAACATTAACTTACCCAGCTGTGTTTTACACTGCATTATCTTTCTGCATCAGGTTGTACATTCTTTCCACTTGGTAAATTCCTCCAAATCGATACCACATTTATCCTACAACTTTGTGGTCCCTGAGTTCAAAATAAATTAACAGAGCGGCTATTATTACGCTGGAATCGTTGTGTCCTCCTGGGTCACAAAGGAAATTATGCCACTTTGGCAATAAGCTGTTTATCGTTCCTCTTTGATTTGATGGAAGTTTACCCAAGAATGTAAAATTACTGAAGCCATGAATCACACACCTAAGCCTTGTTTTCCACTGCGGGTTGGTACGCTCTTTGGAAGGACAGTTAGTATTTTGTATAACTTGATTGAGAAACTGGGAATTTGAAATTAAGTGGGATTTGAAATATGAATTATAAAGACAATGTTTGAACACTTTTCTGGTCATTAAAGGTCTTGTAGTAATTTCCAAATTAGCTAAAAAATATTGACTGTAGTTTTCTTTAGGGATGGGCGATGCAGACTTCAAGTTTTATCATGTTTTCATCATGATAAAAACTCTTTATTCTTTTTTTAAGTAGGTATATGGCTGTGACTGCTGATGGTGCTGAACAAAATATCCATTTGGAATATGATTCTTTACAACACCAGGCACATGAAGAAATGTGATTTATATTTAAACAAAATTTCAAAGTTATTGATACTCTCATTGAACAAACAGTAGAGAAATTACTCAAATTAACAATCCTGTCAATATTTTTGTTGAAGGTTAAACTTCACTAATTGGAATTCACTGATTTATTAATACAACAATAAGTCAAAAAATTTTATGATAAGAAATTCATCATGACAAATGATAAATAAATGCTCATACCTAGTTTGATTCTTTTTGGCAACATGGAAGCAAAAATACCACAAAAAGACAGATGGAGCCCAAAAATGAGGTCAGACAAAAGTCCAACAAGTCACTCTGACGGCTTACCCGACAACAGGTGACCACATCTTAAAATTCATTTCTCTATCTTGATTCACTGTCTCGATTTATATCTGGACAACGAATAAAGCACCCAGAAAATGACAGATCACGTTTTCTACACATCGTACTTACTGGCTATTTAAAGGACATTATGAAGTGTTTATTGGGTACTTCAGAGAGTTTTTAGGGTACCAGTAAGGTACCTTTGGGGTGATTACTAACAACATAACTTTGTGATTATTTACTTTTTGCAGTATATAGGGTCATTACATGACCATGTACCTATGTGGAGCCTAATGATAATGGAGTAGACCAACCATACAGTGTTATTTATAGCATATCTGCAGAGATGTAAAATTTAATATGGATTTTTATACTTACTTCCCCTAACTTATTTAAATTTTTTTCTGAAAATATCTAACTTTTAGCCTTCTTCTCTTGGTGTCAGCATGTAACTTTCTGTATGGCGCATTTACAAATCAGGATTAGATGAGAGTTTGAAATCATCCATTTATGGTGAAAAAATCCTTTTGCAGCTCATTGATAGCGTTTTGTGGTGACTTACTGTACTGTACTTACCATCCACCTATGAGGTACTTACAGAGAACTTACTTAAAAGGGACCTATTATACAAAAGTCACATTTTGCATGTTTTTCTCCTTCCATTTGGGTTACACCTGCTTATAAAAACAGTCCAAGCAATAAAAAACATCCAGCCGTTGTTCTGCAATAAATTTAGATTTTTTGGTGTCTAGAAAATCAGCCATTTCAAAAGCTTCCCGATTGTTAAGTCGCAATTGATGGGTACTGCGCCATTACCTAGCAACCCAAGCGAAGCTCCAGCATATTTGGTCAGCTAGTTTTACAGCTGTGTGCGCTATACAGTGGCTGCTGGAAAAGACAAGTGTTTTGTTGTTGACTTACCATCTAGAAACCACTTGCTACATTCTTGTTGGTTGTACTGTTCAAAAAATCTGTGTTTGTATACGTAATTTCACATCTATTTGGAGCCATTTTCACCTGGGAGTGTAAATGTTGAGTTAGGGGGAGTGGCTAACAGCAGCTTCTTTGGATTTAAAGTGACAAGAGCCTCTAAAATAGCTCACTATGACAGGAACTTAAAATAGCTCAAACTGACCAGACTAAAATTCCATTATCCAAGAATTAAAAATGTTTTGTACCACCCATAGATCTATGCTAACCTGTTCAAAGAAGCATAATAGGTCACCGGTAAGTACAGAAAAGTTGAGCCATGCTCTAATGGTTGTTTCATCCGTACCCTGGTGTTGGAGCTGGTCCAGGTCCATGAACTTGCTGGGTCTGGGGTTGAACCCCTTGGCCGCCTCCCGCTCCGCCTCCTTCCGCTTCTGCTGCTCCTGCTGGCGGGCTCTCCTCGCCACCTCCTCCTGCAGCTCATCCAGCTCACTGCGCCCAGAGCCTGAGAACGGAATAGCATTAAATAAACAACTGGTCGCACCTAAAGAAGCTGCGTGTTACTGCATGTATGAGGGCAGACCTGTGTCAGAACTGCTGACCCAGCAGGGATGTGGCAGCTCCTGCATAATAGCACCGCTGCTTTTTGACTTGGGCACCGATCGCCAAGAAGGTCCAGACATCAGCACCCGTTTTTGTTGCCCCACCTCCCTGTTGGGAGGCAGAAAGGGTGAATATAGCAAGAAATGCAGGCGTAAAAGGGGAAAATGCTGATAAATGAGACAATTCAAGCAGATTAATGTGTTTGGGGTTTAATTTTTTGTTACGGAGCACCTCTTTTGGATCATTTGTTCTTGTTAATGTCACATTTATGTTTCATGCTGATAAATTGCAATTGGACAGAAGCAAGAGAATCCACAAGAGGGAAACATGATGGACAACAGTAGCTGAGAGCCAGAGACAGTAATTGATATTTGTGCGTGTCGTACCTGTCAGGGCTGCTGCTGTTCCTCTCGCTGCTTTCGTAGCCACTCTCCATTCTCTGGATCAGACGTGGCTGGTGCTCCACTCCTCTCAGAGGTGGAGGAGCAGGAGGACCCATAGTCCGTCCACTGCTTGAAGACCTGGGCTGCCCAACCAGCCCAAACCCGACTTCCCTGGTCTCCCTCCGTTCCACGTCTTCCAGTCCAGGTTGTGTGGCAGCTCCCACAAAGGGGAGAAGCTGCTGGGGCTCAGCAGGGAGAGACGGGCCAGGTGCAGCACTGTAGCCCAGCTGGGAGTCTCTTTGTCGGGTGAAGATGCTGTCGATGTTCAGTGCCTCTCTCCTGGGCCTCCAGGTTGGCCGGTAGCGGCTTCCAGAGGAACTAGAGCAAACGATGTGGATGATTAGAAGTGTAAGGTTTAATCTAGTGGTTCTGTTAGAAAAATTTGTTAGTTAAAAAGCTAGTTAGTTAAATTATGGTCTCTCTAGAAAATGCAATGAGTTACACAGTTCGTAGGTCAAAGCATTCTCTGACAAACAAAGGAAATAATCTTGCTTATATACATTTTCTACACGCTTTGCAAAATGTAAGGTGATGCTTTTGCAACCCCAAAAAGCACCTAGAAATGTTGGTTCCTTATTTTTGTAAACAGTCCTTGTCTCAATTAGGAAATGAATTTATGTCTTTCTACATACTAGAAGTCACTTGTATCAAACTCAAGACAAATGAGGTAAAAGCAAAAACTATTACAGTTAAGTCTTTTTATATATCAAGCTGTGTCAATGTTCTAACTTCTGGCTTATCTGGTATGATGGATGGATGAAAAATATATCAATCAAATTTCAGGAACTCATGAGCATAATCTTTAAGCATTAATAAGCATTTATGCAATACCGCTTCATTAATATGGTTCAAAGAATTGAGGAATTACATAAAACTTGATGAGCATCAGTGCATATTTGAAGAGAGACTCAAAGTTCACATCTATATTCAGAATCCAAATGCTAATGCAGGCGTGGGCAGTGAGGAGGAGGTAATTAAACTGCAGAGAACAAGCAGCAGAACAGCATTTACTTCATAAAAAGAGTCATATGTTGGATATGCTGGATACTTTCACATATCATTGGACTGTAACTTACTTCATAGCTTTATTTGTTTTGCTTTATTTCTTGCTTTTCAAGACATTTTGATACAGGTCACTGTAACACCATGAAGAAATATTTGAGATATTTAATCATCGTACAACAAAAAGCATACATTTGAAGGTGAAACCATCTTTACTGTCCTATGTTTAAATTAATATAATCATGTTATATTACATGCCAAAGCAACTTTTAAGATGAAAATGAAGCATTGCATTAAATATATTAAACTATCAAATAATTAACCAGACAAACTGAGGAGGCAGGAAAGACTCGCAGTTGAAAAATGTGAGATTTAATTCTGCTATTAACTTTGAATTATCATAAAAAGATCTGATTTCTGTTCAGATCTGCAGCATTATGAAAACAAAAGCCATTTTTACACAAATCAAGGCTTTAGCTACGGGATGTTGTTGTTACCTTGTTGCTAACAGAAGACAGCAAATTCATTTTAAAATATTTAAGGTGAAAACAGTCAATAAATGTTACAGATAACAAAAATAAAAACTGTAATATTCAGTATGTCTGAGGCCATGGTTCATGTTTAAGTATCTCAGTGTATGGAAGAAAGTGGCTGGATATGGATTGAATATCCAAGATCTCATTTTATTTTGGCAGCAGGAGGAATAATTATTGCTTTTTCATTTGAAATAAAACCAGGATCAGAAATGTTTGTTTTTAAATGTTTGCAGAAAAGCATTAAATTATGATCAACTCAGACTGGCTCATGTTTAAAGTGCACATCTTCACACATATGTGCTTTATTTTTAGAAAAATTCAAGTATTACTTGTTACCTAGCTACAGCAAAGGTTTAAGGTGTATTATTGTAAAAAAAAAAAAAAAGAAGCTCACTCTCTCTTCCTCAGCATAAATCACACTCCAAGCACTCTGCTGCTCTTTAAGCCCTGACAAGCACCTGAAGAAAAGCTTTTTGTTTGAATAAAATGAAGCTATTTTTATCATACTTATTTTCTGCTCTCTTGCAAAAAAAAAAGTACAATAAGATTTGATTTAATCTTTGCAAATCTGCTTAGCTGCAGGGATGTCACAAAACATGGGAGGAGAATTATAACTTTACACCTCCTTTTTTAAAAACTTTGGCAGCAACTGCTCTACATGTTCACATTTCAGGACTGTGTCCTACAAATACGGTTGAACTGTTTTTCTGGTTAATTAGATTTAATATAATTGATAGCCGATGCGAGCAAAACTCAAGTGTACTGAACGCAGAAATTTATTTAAAAGGTGCTTCACCGTGTTATAAGTTTACAACTTACTTTTGTTTGCCTTTCAGAAGAAATTCTAAGGATAAATGTCACATTATATATAGAAAAGATTTTAAATGATTTACCTTGGTCTCATTCTGTTGCATCACAAAAACCCTTCAATTTTAGCATCAAACTAAAATTTGATGCTAATACCTGTTGTGATGGTAAAATATCTCACGTTGAAAAATGTAACACTTTTGTAGTGTTTTTTTATGATTGTTAGAGACATGCAAATCAAATAAAAAATATCATAACAGAGAAAATGTTGCTTCCACGCAGAGCATTTTAGTTCTAAAGCACAGGAGCAACAGGGAGGCTCTGATCCCAGAGAGATAGTGAAAAACATGAGATTGGGCATAAGAATTAAATCAAAATAGTCTTTCCTTACCTGGATTTGCTCTCACTGCTCGTGCTTTCATCCTCCCAGTGGGGCCCCCCAGCCCCGCCCTCGCAGCCCCCGACTCCCGAAGAAGATGAGGAGGAAAGGGGGCGAGAGGATGAGGAGGAGGAGGTGAGGGGCCTGCGTGAAGACAGGAGGAAGACTGCCGTCTCCTGCAGGGGAGGAGAGGGGTTGCAGGTTGGAGCCTCCACTGCTGACTCTGAGCGTGGGAGAAAAGGGAGAGAAGGAGGAGCAAGTAAAACCAATAAGAGTTTTATTTATCCCACAGGAAGCAATTATGCAGGCAGCAGTGCAAATAAATGTGGGAATTTACACCAATGAGCTACACAACCTGAAGAATCTGCAGTGACGCCAGAGAAGAACAACACAATCTGACCTTTGTTTGCTCTCAACTAAATCCACAATGCAATGTGTGTTATTTCAATCTGTTAACCCAAACAGCAGCTTATTCAAATTGTCATGCACAGTCGAATGCTAAAATATTAATAGCTTTTTTTTAAGGACTTTTTTCCATTTTTTTCACATTACAACCTTAAACCTTGATGTATTTTAATGAAACAACAGTGCAACTGCACCACATAGTAGTGTGATTTTTCTGCTAACATTTAGCACATTTTCATACTTCCATTTGGGTTTTAACTGCTTCTAAAAACAGCCCAAGTGCTTAAGAAAAAAACTACCCAGCCATTTTTTGACAAAATGTTTTTGTTTTCAGTGTCTTGAAAATGAGCTGTCATGAGCTCCAACACGTTTGGTCAGCTGGCTTTACATCTGTTACAATGGCTGCTGGCAGAGACAAGTGTTTTGTTGTTGACTCACCATCCAGAAACCGCTAGGTGTATTCTTTTTTGTTGTGCAGGAGGCTCTACCAATGCTTTTCAAAGATATAAGGTTGTGTAATTGTGAATCTGTTTGCAGCCATTTTTACTTAAAAGTGTTGGAGGTTGTGGCCAGCAGCATCTTATTAGGATTTAAAGTGAGAGAAGACCCAACAGAACTGAGCAGACTAAAATCTCATCATATAGGAATAACTTTGTGCAAAATAATGTAATGAACATGTTTTGTATAGACTCATCCTAGCTTGTTCAAGGAAGCATAATTGGTCCCCTTGAAAAACTGAAAAACCAAAATGCATTACTTTGTGTTAGACTACCATATAAGTGAAGTACAGTAAAGTTTGTGTTTGTAAAAATGGGAAAAAGTGGAAGATCTCCTGACTCTAGTCAATAGTGTAAGTCTTCAAATTATTGTAAGAGCAAATGATATCTATGTATGATGAGATTTTAACCCAAAAGATACTGAGTACAAAGAGATTATACAAAGAGATTCTGAGAGTGATAACATGCCTCTATCTTTGTAGTTTTACCTCCAGCGTCAGCACCGAGCGGCGGCGAGTCGTAATTACAGACCACTGTGGTCTGGGATTCGCTGGAGAGCCGGCTGCCCGTGGACTGGTGCAGGGGTCGGCTGCGGGATGTGCGGTGGCTCGAGCTGTCTGTTGACGAGTCGGTGCGTGTGTCGCTGGATATCGATGGCTCCCGACCTGAAAGACAAAGGAGAGGCCACCACTTTCAGGTACTACAGCACACTGACCATCTCAAAACAACCCCAGCCTCCAGCAGCAAACACACGCAGAGGTTAGATTATAGCACTGAAGGTCAGAGCATTTACAGCTGAATCATCTCTTGCAAGCAGCTGATAAAGGCGAAATAATCCCACCCAATGTGAAGCAGGGTGTTAGTCTTTGCTGTACCTGAGTCCTCACTGTCGTAACCAGCCTTGCTGCTGCA
Organism: Gambusia affinis; assembly: GCF_019740435.1. Classification (NCBI taxonomy): domain Eukaryota; kingdom Metazoa; phylum Chordata; class Actinopteri; order Cyprinodontiformes; family Poeciliidae; genus Gambusia; species Gambusia affinis. Next base: position 15,360,098 of record NC_057887.1, read on the forward strand.
GTGCTGGAGCTCCAGCTGCGGGTTGGAGCCAGTACAAGGGTTGGGGCTCTCCTGCAGTATCACCGGCGTCCCACGGGGGTCAGCGTAGAGCAACAGCAGGGGCTGGTAGTGGCCTTTAATACAGCGAGACACTACGTCCTTCCACTTTGGGCCGATCTGGAGATGCAGCAGGAGAGCACATGCACCAAAGGAGAGACAGACATAGACAAGATAGGAATGCATCTATCTGCAATCGGGTAGAAGTTTCTGCAAAAAATTAGAAGGTCAAACAGAGTCTATGCTGACGTGTGTCCTGGCAGATTTAATCATAATGTCACACTGTCATTAGCTCAATCATCTAATGAGATAAACAGTGTGAAGTGTGACTGATAAAAGAGTCAAGGACGTCTCCATTTGCACTAAAACTCTTGCTCGAATTAACACACAAAATACTAGAACAGGTGCAAAGCCTAGATTACAAAAGCTGAGCCTAAAATAAATCCCCAAAATAAAACTCCAACACCATTTTTTTCTCTCAGGTTCCTCAGTAAAGCAAAAAGCCGGGCCATGCAGCACTCCAACTAAGACACAGCAGAGTTTCTGTCCTTTCTGCTCTCACCGGCTCTGCTGAGGATGCAGCAGATGCCGTACCGTGCAGCCTCCTCACTCTGCACCATGAGAACACCTTCCCCAAAGAAAGACAAAAACTGTCTCACCTCTTTGACGTGGGCGTCGTCAAAGTACATCCACTTGCGTATCTTGGTCTGGAAGAAGAAGGTGGAGTAGTGCTTGCCGTAGTAGCACACCATGCCCACCAAGTAGAGCTCCGCCTGGCGAGCCCTTTCCTCTGTCACACGGTAGAACAACTACGGAGAGAGATAGAGGAAGAGGAGGAGCAGGAGGGAGCAGACAGGAAGGGAGGGGGGACATCAGGAGAGAGGTGTGCCGTAGGCAGGAGGGGTGGCAGTGAGGGGGTGGAGGGGACAGGCGTTAATATGAAAACAAGGACATTTTGCTCACCTAATGGATGGACTGAATGTGAGAAGTTTCTTGCAAACTGTACGAAAACTGAACCGTGCAACACAACGCAAGCTGCAGCTTTTAAAGCAGAATGGATGCACATAACTGGAACATGACCTTCTGAAGTTGTTTTTTTTCACTTCTACTCACAAATATACACTACTTTGTGCTGCACGCATTGGGTGCATTCACACCACTCCTGTTTGGTCCGCTCTAACAGAAGTCTAGTTCGTTTGTCTAGAAAGTCCGGTTTGTTTAGGGAAGTGTGAATGCGCAATCAAACTCTGATGCAGACCAAAAAATGAACTGTGTCGATCTCGGGTTGGTTGAAGGGAACACTGGCGCAGTTTGAATGCGTAACGTGGTGCAAGCAACCAGAGACAGATACAAAAGAGGAGTGAACTACAGCACAGAGCATTCTGGGTAAATATAACCAAAAGAAACGTGAGCGTCTAAGACTAATGCTTGTGGCATGTTGACAAAGACAAAATAGAAAATCCTACAACTGCTAAAATCTGACACTACTCTATTTTTGCTTGTAAAAATGGAAGTTGCGCTCATGTCTTCTGAGGTTTTCATGTCATTTCCTTCAGTCACTATTGGTGCCACGGTGAGGGAGGAACCATTTTATCTGCATCAGTAAGCTGCATCTACTGCAGTGAGACTCCATCCAAAAGGTTGAAAATCTTATTAGCATACAAAGTGTACTTTAGAGTACTTGTGATTGCTATATTTATTTGCACTTTCCTTTGTACCTCTGGGTATGAACTAGTTTTAGATTTATGAGGTAATTCCCTCCTTTAAACCTGAGGAGGGTTTAGTCAGCATTTACCATCCTCCTGAAAGATCTATCGGTTGAAAAATTATTAGCATACAAAGTGTACTTTAGAGTACTTGTGATTGCTATATTTATTTGCACTTTCCTTTGTACCTCTGGGTATGAACTAGTTTTAGATTTATGAGGTAATTCCCTCCTTTAAACCTGAGGATTAATCTTTGAAAGTTTCTAGAAAAAAATTTGAAATTTCTGACTTTCAAAAATCTTTTTTTTTTTTATTTTCTGATTTTTTTTCTAGAAAATTGATGAGATTAATCTCAAAATGTCAGAGTTATTTTGGCAAATCTACAATGCCCTGATGCCGTCGTACTTTGTTGCTCTGATAAAAGCCTCAAGCTGAAACCCGTTCACCTCCAGTTCCATTGACTTCACAAAAGTCTGGTTAGTAGCTTTTACAGCAAGCTTCAGTTCTGCAACTCATTAGTGATCGAAAGGTCAAAAAATAATTTTCACAGTGCAAATCAATCTTTTTTTCTAGCAAACCCTGGAGAAACCCTGGATGATCAAGGACATTTGCCATCATTTTAAAGCCTTTGCTTTTCAGCTTTGCTTAGTATTCTAGTTTATGGTAGTTATATTAAATTATTAGACAGAAATTTACTTTGCAAAAACAGAGTGGAGCTAAGACTTTACCAGCTGCACACAGAATGCTTTCTCCTTTTGTTTGCTGGATGACTCATAGTAATGATGGATAATCAAAAATCTATTTAATACGGTAGACTATTTGTTTCAGATGCAAAATGATCCAATCTAAAGAATAAAAGAGCATGGAAGTGTTTTTGGGAAACAGGTGCAGAAGACAAGCAGACTGAAAGTAGAAGCTGTGGCGGGAGAAGATGGGGAAACGAGAGGCAGATGGATTCCCTTTTAACTGCTAAACATAAGAGAGAAATTCAATAGATGATTCCTCAGATTTGTGCCCAACTGCTAGGTTTCATCCTGCAACTGCAGGATAAAAACGAGGGAAGGGAGAAGAGACAGAATATGAAGGAGGAGGAAAAAACTTGACTCACTGAAACACATATTCATGTTGACTAATCCATTATTCATACATATCATTTCAGAATGCTGCTGGAGACGTTGCAGCCACATTAAAATGCATCAACATTACTCAGGTATGACATGGAGTATCAGAGGTCAAACGTGTGAGGCGAGTGGGTGTTTGAGAGCGGAGTAAAAACCCACAGGACAAAAAAAGATGTTTGCAAATCCAGCGTTTTTCTGTATGTTTCTTCATTTGCCGGTTTTCCAGTTGGTTTAAAGAGACTGACCCCGCACATTCAGGACTTAGAATCTGTGTATTTATTTATCAATCTATGTGCTTTATGCACTGCAAAAACACAAAATCTTACCAAGTATTTTTAGTCTTGTTTCTAGGGCAAATATCTTACTACACTTGAAATAAGACAAACGTATACTTTTCAGCACAACATAGGAGCTTATTTTAAGTCAGTAATTCCCTACTGATAAAAAAAGTACTAGCTGTAAGTGAAATAACCTGCCAGTTGAACAAGACATTTTTCCCCATATTACAATATGGGGAAAAAATACAACATGTTTTTTCCCCCCACAAAAAGCGTCTCCTATTGCCACACACTGCCAGTCAGCTGCCTGAGAGAAGAGTACAGCACCTTTATCCAGTCTATACAATAATTTGGCTGTTTGTTATTGATTATATTATGTTATTATGTTATTGTTTTTATTTAAAATAAAAGAAATTAAATCATATTGCATGTTTTTCTTTTACATTTGTGTGTAAATACCATGGTATTGTGAAAGCGTGGTATTTTTACTCAAGGTTATACAGTGAGAATCTTGAACACCAGATGCAGCATGATGTTTACATTTCCTTGCATTTGTGTTTATATTTGTAGGTTATGATCATTCAATTGCCTATTAGCTCAGTAGAGTTTATAAATCAGAACAACTAATCATTCTCAGACTGAAAAACAGTATAAAAGAAGAAGATATATTAATTTCAAATAAACAAAACCTTTAAAGATTTAAGGACTAAAGCTGTGTTTTGTTTTCTCAAATGTTTGTGCTGCTCGCTTTTACTATAAGCAGAAAAACTAATTTGCACAAACATCCTGCTCAAAAGCTTGACTGATCTAGCTTCAGAATGCAAAACTATAATTATTTATAAACCTTATGTTACCGGCTTAAAACTCGACTGTTTCTAAAGTCTTTTGTGTTTTGCAGTAAATCCCACCAAGTGTTAATTTTTGCTGCCATATGTGACATTAATTTCATTGCCATCCAGTATTTATTTATTTATTTTTTTGCCAATCTTTTGCATTCTTATCAGCGAGATAAAGTTCTTGTTTACTATATCAGAAAGTGAAATCCATTTCAGAGAAGCACAGAAATATACTTAAATCTCTACAGTTTGGTTCTCTCACAACCTATATCATAACTTTAAAAGGACAGCATCATCATTTTAAAGCCTTTCCTTTACAGCTTTGCTTAGTATTATAGTTTATGGTAGTTATATTAAATTATTAGACAGAAATAGAGAAATATGAACACAGATAAAACTTAAAGAATGATGATTTGGATCACCAAACTTGTGCATCAATACAAAACACAATGCTAACTCAAAAAAAAAAAACAAAGTCTGCAGCCTGGATACTTTAATGTATACATGGATCTTGGAGAGCTAACCAACCAGTAAACTATGTTGAGATTTAAAAGTATAAAAGGCCCAGTCTGCTTATATTTCACCACAATAGTGAACAAATATCATCAGAAATGATGACAGCATTCAGTTTCTCTCATGACGGTTTAGCTGCTCTCCGCAATAACCTAAAATATCATTCTGAGGGCAACAGCTGTTTTGCCACCTAAATAAAAAAAAAAACATCTGGAGCTAGTTTTGCAAAATTTTTTACCCTAAAAAAGTACCTAAAGCTAATGCAACATGTGTTGTATGAAAGATATTTTGTTAGACAAAAAAGTTGCTACTGCTAATGACTGATAAAGAAAATAATGTTTCTAAACTTTATGCTCACAAACGTATGAGAAAAAAACATGTAAGAGAAAATAGTACGAGAATAAAGTCATGATAGCACGACTTTATTCTCGTATTATTGATATTGTATTATTTTAACTTTATTATTAATACGGCTTTATTCTTTTAAAATATTATGGTTTCTTGTGTAATACAATTTCATTCTCATAACATATGGCTCTTCTTATTGTCATAATGTTTGTTATGACTTTTGTCTAACTACTCCATCGTACTTTTGTTTCAAAAGTATGTTTTTAAACTATGCTGCTTTGCAAGACTGGAAAAAGGACGGTCTATTTATTTCATATCAGTTTTCCAGATTTCTGACCCTGAAATATGACAATGCATGTACTTAACCCTCCAAAAAAATGTTTTATTTATTTCATTCAGAGGCCAAAATTCAGCTCCAGAGAGGGTCATCAATCACACCAATGCAAAGATCTCCCTAAGCTGCAATCAAAAGGTTTATGGATATAAATTTTAAAAAACGCTAAGAGTGAAATGGTGCAAATTCTGGAAAAAAGCATCCAGAATCTTTATGCAGAAAGCTGTTTGCAGATTGTAAAGCAGCTAAAACTTAGAGGGTTCATTTCTACTGCAGTCAAACACAAACACAGCCTCAAACCTACAACTACAGACATTAATGTACCTGACTCACATTCACAAATTGCTGTTTTTTTGCATTTCTATTGGAGTATTGTACACATGTATCTATCAGCTTGCATACATTTGCTTATGTGGCCAGATGGGCAATATGTTAAAAGTTAATGGAGAGAAGAAAACGTGTGCAACGTGCCGTGTGAGCCTCTTACATCTCCCAGACGCAGGCAGGTTCCCAGGCTGTGGATGACGTCCTCTGCTAGGTCAGAGTGGTCCGAGTCCCACACCAGCCCGATGGACACGATTTCTGGTGAGTTCATCAGAACCCGGCGGATACGGAGCACCTCCCCACAGTTACTCTGCAACGAAGAGAGAAAGGATTCATTTATCATGGTGAAAAAGAAGGCTTCTACTTTTTGTAGATACAGAAGCATTGAAAAAAACTTTACTACCAAAAAAGAAATAAAAGTTGAAACTTATAGAGTCTGTAGATACAGACTGATATATTTGGAGAATCTGTTAATCAAAGACGAAAATTGCAGTTTTTTTGAAGAGCATAAATATTACATACGATCAATAAAACATGATTTTTAGCAAAACTACCTTACACTGTCTGGCCAAATAAAAGTCACCACCTGCATTTGACCAAGCAAATCCCCCACTGCATGGACGATTATCTATTAGCTGCAACCGCTGCAATGAGTGGCTATTAATTTCTTAGACAACCATGTTGAAAGACACATCCTAGAAATCTAGAACAGTCAAATCACCGGCATCAAGCAAAGAATATATATAAATCGATTAAAGAAAAAACTGAAATTGGATAGAGAACTGCCCAATACATTATTAAAATCTGGAAGGATACCGTGGAACAAATAAGGTCGGAAAAAAACTCGAATGAGCGGTGATCACTTAAATGTTTTGCTAAACAGAAGGTAATGTGAACTGATGAGTCCAGATTTACTCTGGTTCAGATCAAGTGACCAATCATGCCTGGAGTCACGTGTAGAAGCCTGTGTGGGCGGCATTGTGTGGGCTGGGGTTTAGAAGATATGAGCTTTATTTGTTTAACCAGAACCAAACATGGAGACGCAGCTTCCAGTTTCTATGCTCCACTAGAAACTGATCGGGAAAAGCTGTCGAAACGATGAGTTTCTGTAAATCAAGACTAAACAGAGTTAGATTGGAACATTGATCAAGATATTTGATTTATATTTGCTTGATAAATTTGGCAAAATGTAATGTGTATTGCTTGTTTGCGATGTTTTAACAATTTAAAGGACTTTGAACTTCCTTGTTGCTGAAATGTGATACACATTTAACTTAACTGATTGAAGTACTAGGAAAAAAAAAAGACTTATGGTATTTTTATTTATAGGCACATTGGTCTCAATGTGCCTTGAGACCAATTTGAAGGAAAACAATGACTGACGTTACTTAAAGAAGTTGATTTTCTGTGTTTACATTAGTTTTTAGTACTCTTTAAATTTGTTATCTAGTTTTGTTTTAGATTTCTTACCACCAAATCAGATCTTCCAAAAAAATTTTTTATTTAGACGTATTTAACAGAAGTACGCATGGAGATGCACACAGGAAATAAGTTAACAGCAAGAGACAGGGGAGCGGAGATGAAGGCAAGACAAAAAAGATAATGAACGGATTGTAAGAGAGAACGACAGAGGGGTAAAAAAAAAAGTGCTGCGCTGAGTTGTATTTGTCCCTCGGGCCTTCTGTTGAGTTCAGAACCGTGTGTTCTGAATCCTTCCTTTGAGTCATGACCCACCGCAGAGCTGGTACAAACACACACACCCTGAAATAAAAGCCTGCACGCACACACACACAAGCACACACACGGGGCAGGGAAAGCGGACTCGGAAACAGCCTGAGAACACCCCGGCGTCCAGATCCTCTGCCAAACGCAGCACACACACACACACACACACACACACACACACACATTAAGCACAGTCCGCTCAGAACGCTCCCTCTGTGGGCAGAGAGCCGTTCTGCACTGGCACCAGAGATGGCAGGAAGGTATTTTGCCAGCGTCTGCTTTTCACTTCCCAGAATGAGACACGAACACAGGCCGGAGGGCGGCAGCCGAGCGGCACAGCGCCGGGACAGAGGCTATCTGTATGTCCAGGACGCAAGGTCGGCACACAGCCTCACTCTTCTGTCAGTCGGGCTGGGCGATATGACCTACAAATAAAATTTCTGACTTTTTCACGCCAGATCTGATTTTAGTTGATTGTCCTCTCTTTTTGAAAAGTATTTTCAAAAAGCAGCTTTTACTTCAGTCATCTTGTCTGTGAGTTGAATGATGGAGTATTGTGGATTACAAGAATGTAGTCATATTAGCGGAATAAAGACACTATTCTACCAGAAAAAAAAGTTACTTTAACACTATATTAAGACCTAAGTTTCAAATGTCCACCTGTATATTTTTGCTTATTTTCATTTTAAATATCCTGTGAGTGAATACATTTACCCATTATCTATAACCACTGGAACTTTCAATCTATTGCAAGTCATTTTCGTAATTTACCATCTATTAAAAGAGCACCCCTCAGATTAATTTCACTCCCAAACACTAACCCAGGCAAGTAAAGCCTGGTGGCCCGCCAGGCTCATAATACACTTGGGGAAACCACAAAACCTATTCATCCAGTGACTACAAACAGATTTGTGGTGCTTTATATTAATCAGTACACACAAAAAACTAACAGCAACCACAAAAAGTGTTGCTCTTGCAGACCTTTCGATATGCAGAATTTTCCAGACGACGGCGGGTTACATAACAGGACTGTTTGTCAAATGATACCACAGCTTTCCAGAATGCTGATTGTTGCATCCTTCAAAGGGAATAGAGACGCCGTGGTTCCTGACAACCCAAAAAGCTCCATAAAACAAGACAATCTCACTTTTATCAGTCTGCTGACAGCCAAGCAGACTGCTGATGTAGGTCTGAATCCAACATAATTTTTTTTTTTTTTTAAACCACATCCTGTGTGGGTTTTCACAAGTTCAGGTGACAGATCCAGCTTGGATGAATTTTTAAATCTTATTTTTTCCTTACACCAGTCATGGCTCTGAATCTCAGAGAAATAGGAAGGAAAACTGCTCTTTCCCGTGTCCTGCTGATGAGACATGGTGTAAGTACACCAGCTATTTAGGTAGATTATGGACCTTTTCTCACAAAGGCAGCTTGCAGACACCATTATCATGCAAGGCACAGACCGCCACGGCTTCTCATTTCACACATAATAGTTGGCTGCAAATTGCCGTTACGTTTGCGATGCCGACTGAGCATGTGCAACGCTCAGAGGTCAAACACAATTAGGAACAGTTTTAGAGACACTTATTTGCTCTGATGATAACTTCACTGCTTTCGCACTTGGAATTTAAAAACCATCTCCTGAATAAACTCACTGAAGGATTAGTGTTCTTATGCAGATTTTTACCCAGAAAATAAAGATGTAGCTTAATAAATGAGTATATAACTGAAAAATAATAGAATTCAGTGAGTCAAGAAGTGAAAAAAGGGCTTATTTCTGATAGCTTTGAAGATTTTAGCTTACAGCTACTGAACATTTTAAGTACAACTTCTCAAAAGTGAATATTGCGACACAGTAATACAAAATATTATTGTGTTGATGCAGAAATTGGAGTGAGTGTCCACATGAGGGGTTAGTGTGGCTGTTCTATCCAACCATATCAATGGAAAGTTGAGTTGAAGAAAAAACTATGGTGGCAAAAACCACAGCTTTGATGGACTTGTGAAGCAAAACCCATTCAATAATTTGTGGGAGATTCACAAGGTGTGTACTGCACCTGGAGTCTGTGCATCAACAGGCATCACACACATTTACACTCCGATTTCAGAACATGCGATGTTCAGAGAAGCAACAAAAACCTCAAAAGCTCCATAGCAGACTCTACAGGCCTCAGTTACCACATAATACATGATGACAGTTAAAAATGTTGCACTTGAATAACCAAAACTTCTAGAACAATGTAGAGACAAGAGAAAAGTAGAGATGTCTGATCATAATGAAGAGAGAAAAACAACATATCTGCAGAAACACGTCATACCAGCCATGAAGCACAGTGAAGGAGGTGCAATGATTTGGGCTTGTCTGCCCTAAATAATTGAGCCGAACATGAACTCTTCTCTGTACAAAGCATTTTAGAAAAATCTGAGACCATCTGTCAGACAAGTAAAGCTTGAACTGGAATTGTAAATTATTATTTTAAAGACAAATGTCTTTACAATGACTTAAGAAACTAATGAAGTAAGTTTGCATTTCATCCGGAAATCAAGATCTCAGAGTCTGCAGGAAGAGCGGAGAGATGTAAAATCCACGTTGCTTCAAGTCCACTGATGGTCATTTGTTGGTGTTGGTCCATTGTGTTCTATCCAAATTGAACAACTAATTTTTCTCCCCTTAAACTGATCTCCAACTCAACGCCTAAACATGATCTCTTACTGTGAGAAAACTGATAACTATGGATTAGTGTGAAGAATACCTCCAGTAATAGAATTTAATGGAGAAAATGAAAAGAAAATGCAAATGAAGTGCATGTTATGTAACACACAGCCGTCAAGAGAGAAGAGGAAAACAAAGAAATTATGAAACTAATTATGAAAACTCATTTTCTTTTTAATTTGCCCATTAGATTAATTCGTCCATGCACTAATTTTATCTAGTAAACATTAACAGTGAGCATTTAAAGGGACAAAAGCATATTTGTATGGCAATGTTTTACACCGTATGCCTGTTAATGTATATAATCTGGTTTTACTTCCTTATAAGAGCAAGCTATCATATAATAAGAAAAACTAATGACAACCTATTTTACGCAAAATTATCAGAACATGTCGATAATCCTATAATCCTTCTAATGAAATTTCAAATGTGCAAAAACACACAAGATTCAACATTATTTAACAAAAATATGTAAAAAAAAAAAAAAAAAAAAAAAACCATCTATAGTAAATGAACCACAACACATCTGGAACATACTAATTGTTCAGATAAATGGACAGCATGGAAAAAACAACATCAACTCAAGTCAAACCACCCAGAAAGCACGGTGGTGGAGGTGTGATTATTTGGGTTTCTTTGAAGATTTAGATCAGAGTTTCTAAAACTTTTTCAGGCTGAGGACCACTTAACCCATTTAACAAACACTCACAGACCACAACATCTTAATATATAAAACCTAAAATTAAAACATTAGTGTCTCAAGTCACTTATTGTTGTCTTTGCTGTTGTTTATTAATGTGACCGGCGTGTTTTTTGTTATTTACGGATTCTGAAAGTGTGGATTCTAAGCTTTCCTAAGCTTTCAAACTCATGGAAATCAAAAAAGAAGCTAAGTGTTGTGTGGATTAATAACATTTTAGGACATTTCTATCATTTATATATACTGTATTTTAATAATTTAACTGAATTATTGTTTATTGAATAAAAATAACAATAGCTGCCGACGTGCGAGTAGAGCATCATATGCAAGCAAAGTCATAAAAAACAAAGAAAAGTTCTTGTTAACTGAGTCCCTACCTTTCACGGAACAGAGCCGTTCAAAAGAATCGAATCGCTCGTGAACGACACATCAAAACTTTCAGCAAGTATGACTTCACTTCCTCCGATCATATAAGTTGTCCTGGCGTTGTTTTCTTTCCACTGGTATCTTCAGTTTTTCTTTTGAATGACCCGTCTAAGTCGCTTATCCGTTTTAAACACAATTCTTTAGTAAGCTAGTTGTAGTGTCGCACTTTGAGCTGACGTCACTGCAAATCAACGGTTGATTACATGCAGTACCTAGCGGACCACGAGGGGGCGCCCAGGCACCACCGTTTAAGAAACTGATTTAGACAATTATCTCCTCTATCTGTACACCGATGTAATATACAAGCTGTTTCCTGAATGATCACTCCATTAGTATGTCATGTTTTCGCTGCTAAATGTGGTTCTACAGGCTTCGAAACATGTTTCTGTTTTTATTTCTTCTTTTTTAATAAGTAATGACTGTGCACTTAAAGGTTAATATTGAAATAATTTTAGAATTAGTAAGCCATTAAGCGATTGCATACAGAGATGGGCAATAGCAGATCTACTAGAGCGGCTTTAAATGGAAATTGTAAGGTCCCCTTTCGAAGAATCACTTTTGCTCAAAGTGCTCTGTCCGTGAGAGGATCTGTAGTTTGGAACTCACTTCCTCTTGATTTAAAGTCTGTAACCAGTTTTAGTTCCAAAAACAAACAAAACTCTGGAAATGTCAAAAACAGAACTGTATCCATTTTTGATGTTAAATGTTTCACTGTTTGTTTGTAGATGTTGTCAACATTATGTTGTGCTATTTTAAATTATTATCACTTAAATTTTTTAGAGGTACTTTTTAAAAGCCCAGCTAGGGACAAGTGCTGTGAATTAGCTCTTGCTATTGCACTATGATGCAAACATGGGACTGCTGTTTTGTTCAGTTTGTCTTTGTGTCTGTCCCTATCAAATAAACTTCAATTCAATTAAATGATATAACCTAAATACCAAATCATTGTGACAATTTCCTGACAAGTAAAACATTAGAAATTAATAAGTGTGCAGTTCAGTACATATTGCTCACCTAAAGTACATAAAAATGCTAAAGCAACACACAAAAAGATCTGTTGTGCAAACAACTATTATAAGAAATGAAAAATACCTCAATTACAAATAACAGTTTTGCATCAAGTCTGCTGATCAGAAATGACTCTCTTCAAGTTGAAGAACTTAGATTTTAAGAGGCACTTCATTTTTATTAATATTGTCTGGCTTTAACATTCAACATCCACACCTTTACTGATCTCACTATTGCAGTTATAAAACCTCTGTTTGCTTTCAGAAAGCTCACATGCTTTAAAAGGAGATGATTCTGGCTTTAAAAACGTCTGATTCGTGACACACAAGGCACGAATCTGATGTGTGCAGCCATTCCTGCTCAGAGTACAGCTCTGATTACCAAAAGTAAACACTTCATTTCCAGATACACACTTTTAAATGCCGTGTTTATCATTGCTAAGCCATTTGCAGTGTAAATAAAAAGTCCTCACAAGTAATCTTAGTCCATTTCCACACACGATTCTCCATGTACCTGATGACTGCCAGATGTTGGGCTAATTAATATTGTCTAATTATTGTGATACGGTGGTATATTGATTAGAAGTTAATTAATTTTGTTTTAAAAATTGTACTTTTTTAATGATAAGCATAAGTGGGAAGGCCAAAACATATGTGTGATAAAAAATATTTACTAAACTCATACATTTAAAAGTTAAAGTTCACGGTTTCTCTTCTCACTCAAGTTTACATAATATCTTAGTCCATAAAGTGTTTATGGTCTCACAGGGCAGTTGCGGAGGTCTCCCATGTTGCTAGCGTTGCGGAGCAGCTCTCCAAACATGTCCGGTGTTGGTTTCTCTCTGCACTCCAGCATCCTCACCGCCTGGTTACTGCAGCATTTGACACACAGGAGAGAAAAGGAGAAAAGAAAAGATCACACACTTCACTGCTGAAAACGTAAAACCAACGTTGTTGAACCTATGTGTGAAATTGAATATTTCTGTATTTAAAGTAATTAATTTAAGGCTTTTTAAAACTTCCCTGCAGGCTCTGGTCCACATCTCAGAGCTTTGTAAGTATCACAATAACAATACAAATTTAAAAACCATCTTAATCTCCCCTTCCTTCCTCATCCCTTCCACAGCTGAATTAAACCTTTTGACTGCTCTGTTTTAGAGGAAGCAGGAAAATGCAACGCCACAGTCAAGAAGACGTTCTTATTTCTGTTTACTTATGTCTGAGCTGTGCTTGAACCACATATCTTCCTCTCTATTTTTGTCACCCTTGGATTATCTTACTTATGCTGACTTTTTTGCTTTCTAGGCCGTAAACAGCAGGCCTCTGTGAGGTTAAAAATAGCCTGGCGGTGTTAACAGGCACAAACACAGGGGAGGCTGCTCCGTTGTGCTTGAACTACCTGTTTACTTGTATTTTCACCCAGCATTCCTGCTTCGATTATTTACCAAAGGGATACGTATGGATGTTTTGTTTCATTTTCTCATTTGGTGGTTCTGCTCCGCTGTTTTACTTATAGATTTTTGTTACTCCCTGGGTGCAACTGATTGATTACCACCAAGTTTCTTATTTCATTAACTTGGAGCGTGGGAGATTTTAATGTAACACAGGCACTTGACTGTGTGAGGATTTGCCTGGACATTCCCTCATTCACATTTGGGATTCGTTTGCACACGCTCACCTGCTCCTGCATACGCATGAGCATGTGCATGATGTATGCGCATACGTGTTCATGTGTGATTTCTCTCGGCGTTCGGCCGGGCCTCATGCAGAGAAGTGAACGCGCTGTACCTTCTTTTACTGCCATGTTTAAACCTCAGCTTGCTTCCAGGTTTACTGCACCGTGTCTATTCACCCGCATGTGTGCGTGTGTGTGGGTGTGTGTGTGTGTGTTAATGTCGACTTACCAGAGGGACGTGGTGGAGATGTAATGAACCATCTGAATGAAGGGCAGGGGGTCCGAAGAGGCTCCACAGCTGCTGCACACACACTGTAAGAAGAAACACATCCTGGGATTCATTACAGGACATCATTTTCTCTGATAATTATTTTCTCGTTAGGGGCCATCAAATGTTAAATCACATAATGATTTAGGGTTTCTTTTTTTTCCTCCAAGCATGTTCTGGATCTAAACAAGGGCCAGAGCTTGCTGTGCAGAGCCGTTTCTGTTTAATCGGATGAAGAAACGATTCAAGCCAACAAAGTCCAGATTTCCATCTTGTCACCAAATCTTTGCTGTGGTAAAGAAATCGGAAGACTGGATTTGTACGTGTAAGTCGGACCAGTGGAGGTCCAGATGCAGGATTTCCCACAAAAATATTTAAAAGAACCCAAACAAAAAAATGCTAGTTTAAATGTGAAATTTTTGGCGAAAAAGTTGAAACAAAAAAAGGTCCTTGAATTATTTTTTTTGAAGTCGTTATAAATCAGCCTAGGCAAGTGGCTGAAAGTCTTTATTAAAGAATTTATACGCCATAAGCCTTTTTCAGATTTTGTCCAAAGCTCATACTTCTATGTATTTAATTAGATGGATGGATGTTTTAGATCAGGGATGTCAAACTCATTTTTGTTTTGGGGAATATCAAAATCTGAATGTTCTTAAAGGGCCGGTCGTGCCATAATATATTGATGAAACCAATTAAACTATTAAAATATCAAACAATAGCTGTTCCTCCAGTATTTTGTGATTGTTTTAGTTGATTTTTGCTGTCAAACTTGCAGATTTTTAGGGTCCAGTTGAGAAATGTTTGTTAGGATTTTTTACAATGTTTGCGGTAATATCTGATGACTTTTTATGACTTGATATCAAGTAAGGCTGAGGCAGCAGTCACTTAAACTTAATGTTTTTGACCAATTTAGAGAAAATTTGCAATAAAAGTGTAGATTTGTTGATTTTGTGTGCATTTTGCAGATTTGTGAAAAACTGGAAGGAATTATTGATGTAATTTGGAGTCCAAAGGGCCTCTTAAAAAGCTGTGGCGGGCCAGATTTGGCCCCCGGACTTTAAGTTTGACACGTGTTTTAGACAATCAGATATTGAATAATCTCTTGAAATACACATGCTTTTCCAAAATCTTCCAGATCAAGAAAATGTTAAAATCAAATTCCAGACTTTCCTGAAGTCAGTTTTTCATAAAACCACCTTTTGCTGCAGAGACAGTGAAAGTCTTTGGAAGTATCTACCAGCTTTAGATATCTAGAAACTTAACCTTTAACGATTCTTTATTGCATATTTTATAGTTATTCTCTGTGCTATTGCACTTTATTACACACACCATAATTTATGGACTAAGTTTTGATTACTTAAGCTGTACGTGCCGACAGCCCCACAGGAAATATACTTAAAGTGAAAAAGAGTTATTTTTTAAATGGTGATCCCAAACGTGGCTCCTTGTTAAGATTAATGCATTAAATTATAGTTTTCCTTCCCTAAAGGTTAAATGTCCAGTGTTGAGTAAAGTCCCAATTTGATGCTATTATGAGACACAGGAGATCTGATAATACATATTAAATCAGTCGAGGGGAAAATGACGATGAGTTCTTAAATATTTGAACAAATATATGGGTTGAGTTGGTGGTAGGATTGTCTAGAGAATAAAATATTAGCTTTGGGTTTTTATATGAACAATCGCTTCTCTTTTAATTACTTACCTGTTCAAACAAAGTCATGGCAAACTTCTGGTGTGGTATGCAATGTTTGGCTGTGCAGATGTCCTCTCTGCTCTCCGCACTGATGTGGAAGTGGATACGCATCAGCAGATTCTCCTGAGAAACAAAGTTTACACATATGAGCCGTGTGGTTTTAAGAGTGTTACATGTAGTGTGTGTGTGTGTGTGTGTGTGTGTGTGTGTGTGTGTGTGTGTGTGTGTGCTCCTCTCTGCTGGTGCTCTTGTTAATCTGACCGTGGGAGCAGCATCTATATTTCATAAGAAGCCGACGGATTCCCTGACTGAACACATTTACTACCAATCGATCAGACAGCACCTCTCAGAAGCACACATAAAACACACAGACGCGCATGCACGCAGACACAACACACACACACACACACACACACACAAGGAGGGCAAAGAGTAGAGAAAACAACTGAAATTCCCTGGAAGAAACCAGTAGCACAGAGGAAGTTTAAAGATGTTACAGCTACAAAAATAATATTTTGATCTGCATAATGTTAGGAACCGCTCCACATAGAACTAAAAGGATAAAGACTTTATCAATGATCTTTTATTTTTTACTAAGTTTTACAGTTTAACATACTCAAAAAACAACAAACAACTTTTCATTGACTTCCATAAAAATTTTCTTACTCTGCATACTGAAAATATTTAGTCCTTCACTTTTTCCACATTGGAAATTGTATTAAATTAATCTCTTTCCTCAAAACTCTACAGTGAGAAAAAAAAAGTTTTTTAGTGTAGAGGAATTTGCATTTAATATATATATTAAATGAGATAACGAAAAACAACTGTGTGCGTATGTGAAGCCACGTTGCTGCTGCAGACTCACAAAGCACTCAGCAGCGTCGTCCATAATGCCCAGCTGAAACCTCTGCTCGTCTTGGAAAGTCTTGGCCAGCGCGCTCCGCAGTGCGTCTGACGGCAGAACGCGCTCGCTGCTGAACTGGAACTGAGCAAAGATACTCTGAAAATGCACACAAATATAAAGAATCCATTAATTTTTCATCTGCTGCAGCAAATATAAACTATTTCGCACTATAACGCTG
The DNA here is from genome assembly GCF_019740435.1 of Gambusia affinis. NCBI lineage: Eukaryota > Metazoa > Chordata > Actinopteri > Cyprinodontiformes > Poeciliidae > Gambusia > Gambusia affinis. The sequence continues at coordinate 15,376,886 of NC_057887.1, forward strand.
CTCCTGAAACACCTCTGTATTGTTGCTAGAACAAAAAAACACAAAAAAAACTGTCAATGCATTTTCCTGGATCACCAAGTTATTCTAAATGACCCATAAAAAGAAGCAGGAAAACTTGTGAACCTATCAAGAGCTAAAGTGCTGCACAACACTCTCTGACAGCGATAAAACAAATGGCACTACCAAGGCCTCAGTATCACAACATGTAAATAATAAATGGCACTTTTCTCAAACAAAATAAAGCAGCTCAAAGAGAGCTTTGTAGCAGTGAAATAGAAACCAAACCAGGGGGCTAACAGAGAAAGCTAGGCCACTGAAGTATGTTTTGAGGGCAGCATTCGATGTGAAGGACATCATGGAGAGACCCAGCAGTCTGCAGCCTCTCTTATTAGAGGAAACAATCCTGATCTTACAAACCAGTCCATAAAAATATATGCTTCTTTTTGCCAGCTTCACTGATTAGTTATAGAATAAAAATACTGTTTCCACATAAAGTGCACCTGACATTCTCTTTCTTAAAGCCTTATCGCATTTTTTGTTATTTCTATAATCTATGCAGATTCAAATATTTTGAACATCGGAAGGCGTCTACAAAATATTTTCAAGACTAACAAAGTTGGAGAAGTTACATTATTCCAGGACTTCATGTTAATGGTCTGAAAACCAAATCAGACTGAGTATAATTGGTTTAAACTGCAAAATTGCAACAAACAAAAAAAAATTCTGATATTGACTGGACTAAACTAAGTAAACAGAGCAGAATTTAGCTAAATTTAACTCCCTTAAATCAAATGAATTGAATAAATTGAACTTGATTTAAATGAACTAAATTGAATCAAATTCAGTAAATAAGATCCAACTGAATTGAAATCAGCTGGACTAGACTAGACTGAACTGAATAAATTTCTATTTGATTTTAGCAGTATTTAAGATAGCTAAAATTGCGATATTGACGCTGATAGTGCGGTGTTGTTACCAAAGAAAAAATAAATAGAGAAATTATGTTTCTGAACACAGAACGAGTGAATTTGACTTCAGCTGGATGGAGGGCTGCAGCACCAAAACACGGAGAGATAAAAGCGTAATCAACTTTCTCCATGTTGCCGACGGATAAAAATGACCTACTTTTTAGTTAGGAAGAAATTTATGCTGAGACAAACATGCATTCATTTAATATATGTTTTTTTTTTCTTCTTTAGAAAGCCTGGGACAGAAATAAACCTAATTTGACTTGACGTATCCAAACAGCAGTTGGTCCTCTGCTGGTTTTCAGTCGCAGTGGTGGATTCAGTTGCTGATGAGACGGCTGGACTGAAAAGCAGCAGGTCTCCTCTGTGACCTGAGGACTTTTAAAAACACTATATCAAAAGAAAATATTCACACAGTCACAGTTCATCACCATCAGTTTCTGTCCACAGTGGGGCCATTTTAGTTCATCAACCAGAGGTAAAAGAAAATCAAGCTGAAGCAACAAAATTGAACTACATTTTCTGAAAATGTGACTTTACATTGAAATGTTTGTTTTTCTTTCAAATCTTCTATTCATTAAATGAAGATTTTCAGTATATTGCTTATCAAACTGAATTTTTAAGCCAGCCTTTATGATTAGTTTGTAATTTTCTGTTCCTATATTGTAAATATTCTTGCCCAGCACTAGTTGCATTCCTGGATTCAAAATAAATGTAACTTCAAAATTAAAGTCTGGAGGAAGAGAATCCAAGTTGCTTGAAATCCAGTGTTTAGTTTGCACCTTAAATGATTTTGGGAGCCATCGTGTCTTCTGCTGTGTTTAATCAACTCCAGAGTCAAGAGTCATTTACAAGGACTCTTTGGAGTACTTCATGCTTCCTTTTGACAAACTTTATGAAAATGCTGATTATGTTTTCTAGAACGATTCAGCACCTGTCAACACAGCTAAAGATATCAAAACCTATGCCATCAATGTCCCTGATTGACTAGCAAATGCCCTGATCTGAACTCCATGCAGAACTACTGAGATGAATCTAGTTAAATGATAATTGTATCTACATGAAATCTCTAGAACAGGGTGTCTTTGCATCCTTAAAAACTCTTAAATTATGTATCTAAAATTTAGACCTTAAAATACAATTTAAAATTGTAAGTTAGCCTTTAATATATTAGTTACAGATCTGAAATTTTGTCTTGACAGAACGATTTAATTACGATATTTTTCTTGCAGAACTTTTCTGTCAGGCAAAACTTTGGTCACCCTCACCGCTAACATGCCCTCGCTAGCTAGCTTGTTTTTTTATTTTCCGTCTATAAAGTGCAAATGTATCACCAGTTGGCAGAACAAAGTTTGCACATGTCTGTGGAGGTAAAGGACTTAAATTTCATTCAAAATTATCTTAAAAAGTTTTAAATTTGTGTAGAAACCCTGCTAAAAGTATGTCCACGTTGAAATGTTTAGTAATGTGTTTTTGCTTTAATCGCTATTTTTAAGTGGGGAAATTGTGGGGGGGGGGAACTATATGTTAATTTGAGCATAACTGATTCCCTAATGGTTTATTATAAGTTCAGTAGATCTGATTTCAGGTGGCATTCTGGAAGCAGTTCACCAAAATGGCTGCGATGATAACGGTGTGAAAATGTTCTCAAACAATAGGCTTCATCAGAGTGAGTGCTAGTCGAGTGTTGGCAACGGCAAAGGTAATGCAGTCGTGCTGCTGACGGAGAGGAGTGTGTATGTGTGTGAACGACAGAAACAGAGGGAGAGGGAGAGAGAGAGAGAGAGAGGAGGAAAAAGGGAAAGTGTGAGCAATATTGTGTGTATGTGTGTGATATGGTGTCTGCGCTGACTGCAGCATTGCGCCAAGGAGAATGGAGGGGGAATAGACCCTACAGAGAGCAGGAGGGATGGAGGGAGGAGTGCAGGGAGAGAGGGGGCGGAGTGAGTGAGTTAGAGATGTGTGTTAAAGTGTGTGCGCACGTCAGCGTGTGAAAACAGAAACAATCAGCATCCACTCCTGTGTTCATTCATTTTCTCCCTTCTTTCCTCCAGTTTTCCATTCCCTTTTCTCACTTTTTTTCCTGGTTATTGCAGTGTGTTCTGAGGTATCTGCATCCAAGTGTGCGTGTGTGTAAATGTGAAAGTGTTTTGCGGCTGAGAGAGATAAATTGTTGCAGTGATTTTCTTGAGGGATAGCTACCGGCGTCCTCTGAACTTATCTCCACTACACGATGCAGCCTTTATCTGCTGCAAATCAACCTAAAGTAAAGTAAAACATAACCTTAATTTTTGTTGCTGCATCTTTAAAGAAGTTGTTTAAAAATTTAACACTCCATTGAAGCTAATTTGGTGGGTGTCTGCCTCGGTTATTCGGATGCTTTAATCAACTCCAAGCAGACTGTGGGGAGCAGCGTTGCAGCTGATAGCTGGCAGGACGGTTAATGAAACCTGACAGGAAAATACGGGACACCACCTTTCATTTCTACACCCACAGCTGACTGGCGCGGTGCGTGCTACAAATCCTGTACGTGTGCGGCGCAAGCGGTAGGATCCTGAGGTGCGTGGCTGGAGTGCAAAGTGAGATTTGTGTGCGTTTCTTATTTCAGTGCCCCAGCGTGGGATGTGCTGGCTCAGCGCTTTCAGCCGGGCCAATTAATTACAGCGAGGCGCTGGAGACGGAGCGGCGTGTGGAGCGCACACATCAACACCGGGCCGCATCGCACACTTCCAGGATGAGACACATGTATAATGGCGCTGATGCAACAAATGGCCGGAGCGGGGCTGCATTAAGCCTGGTCATTAGGAGGGAGGCAGGCGGTTACAGATCTTCATCTTCTGGACTGCTGAGATGCCAGGCTATCAAAGAACTGTGCAAAACTTTTAAACCATTCTTTATAGTTTGCTCCCAAAGAGACGGATACTTTTATGACAGACTTCCAGTATTGAAGTGCATTTATGTTCCAGCAGTGGTATATTTATATAAACAAAAATGTAGCATGATAAATATGAATATGCAAGCTAAACAAAAGTACACCGATCTCACACATAACTCAGTTTAACTTTTATTTATCTGAAATAGTTAAACTATTGTATTGCAGTTTAACCATTTATTTAGGTTCTGATCAACATTTGTGTGTAAAATGATCAGACAACTGAGGCCTAATCCACATGTAGCCTGATATTTGGGAAAACAAATAGATTTTAATGCATTTTTTCCTTTCATCTACACAAAAACTCCGTTTTATACCACTAAAAACAATTATTTATAAAAATTCATATCAAAGTGGAGATTTGAGAAAACTCCATAATTGTGTTTGTATGTGTTCATGGGAAAACAAATTTAAAGTGCCAACCATTACAGTCTGTGACAAATAATGCATCAATATATCCACAGAGTTGCTTTAACTCTATTCTTAATCAACATTGTCTTGTGCTTTAGTGACTTTATAAGCTAATACGCTATTCAAAAGTAGGTCAGCCTACATTTCTGTCAACACAAATGAACGTCTTGGCGCCATGTTTAATTCCTAACGGGAACTCGTGGTTGTTTTGAAGCTATCTCATTGGCTGACATAGATTTTAGCTTTGCGCTACACTGCCCCCTAAGGGTGTGGCATGCTTAAAACAACGTTCAGGGGCGGATCATCGTGGGTTCATGTGAAAATGTTTCTGAAACATTTTCACAAATCACAAGACGCAAAACCTTAAGTATTTTTGGCTTAGTTTTTAGTTCACTTGAAATAAAACAAAACTAACTTAAAGTAACTTTTCAAGAAAGTATAGCAGCTTGTTTTAAGTCAATAATGAATTAACATTAATTTTAAAAAGTACTAGTTCCACTGGCAGATTATTTCACCTGTAACAAAACATTTCTCTCATGTTTGGCATCAACAAGAGTCTGTTTGCATTAATTTCAATAAATATCTATTTCATTGATTATTGGGAAGGGTATGAATGATTTTCAACAACACATAAAAGCAGAAAAAAATATTTTTGATTGATAACACAATTTGAGAGACACTTGTCTCACTTTTTTGATAAAAAATGGACTAAAGAAGGAGATGATGTGATTCTAGTCCACATTTTGTGGTGCTTAATTTTTCAGTGAAGTTAAAAGAAAATATGGATTAAAATAAAAAACCAAAAGAAGATAAAGAAATCTGATTATGAAACAGAACAGAAGCAGAACCAAACCTTCCTCACGTTATATGATAGTTCTATCAAGTGTGATTTTTTTTTACTCATATTACAATGACTGTGAGAAAATCTCTGCCTGATGAGTCAGTTTTAAGACAGTGCAAGTTTATCAAATTCCCATGTCTTGGATAACACCAAATCTGAGCTTCAACCAGCAGAAATGAATTAGAGAATCACAGAACATAATTAATGTATAAGCAGAACAGAGAGATTGTTGTAATTTTTCTGAGTGAATGGTCTTTTAAATAAATTACTTCATTTGGTTTGGGTTAGTGACATGGCTAAGTTTAAACAAAGTAAATTCAGCTTTTGAAGAGGAGATGAACACTTTGTAAACATGTATTAGCTTTCACGGTTTCACACAATTTATTGTCATAAATGAGCAAATATGACGGATTGAAATTTGGTTATTTACCATTCAGAGGTACATTTACTCTGTTTGATGTTAAGAGGCTGTATACTTTGCCACCAGTTTGGGCTGAAGATGATAATGTCTAGTCTGACTTGGTGATGCAGAGGTCAGATTCAACCAGCAGGGGGAGTTTAGCGATTGCGCTAGCTATCGTGAAGAGCACCGGAACTTCCTCCTGAGATAATAATCGCTGGAGTAGAAACACCGTGTCCGGCTCTTTTATTAAAATATTCCCCTTTGTTGTGTGTTGTGGAAATAAAGAGTCCCGTTCATTTTCTTGATATCTTGTTTTAATAATAACCGTTAGCCGCTAGCATAGAGAGCAGTAACGCGTGCCAGAACGAATGGCAACGCTTATCCCATGCGCGCATGCGCAGAACCAGAACTACGGCATCTGTAAAAGTCCAATATTACTATGTGCACAGTCAATATTCTTCAGGGCGTTTACACAAAGTAACTGTGTTTTTCCCTGATTAAATTCAAATGCCTTTCCATGTGAATTATAAAGGCAGAAGATAACAAACATAACAAGAAGATAACAAACATAACAAAAACAACGGACTGGTTCTGATTTTTACAGAAATAAACAACACACTAAAATTAGTTATTTAGAAAAACAGGAGTTGGTGTTTGTACCTTTAGAGCGCAGAAGATGCATGAGTCCTCCATGCATTTATGAGTGGTCAGCTGCCGAAAGCTTCTCCTAAAGATGTCAAGATGCCACAAGACCTGGAAAACAAAAACACGCTCATTTTTTTATTCTATTCATCTTACCCAGTTGAGAAATAATACTTTATTCCACAAAACCGATGAAAGGAACGCACACTTGTTTGACCTGGACTGAGATTTTAATTCACAAACAGATTGAGTCTTTAAATATCTTCCTGTGGAGAATGAACAGGAATGAATAGCCAGAAAAAACATTGCTGGGGGTTTAATTTGTGGGAAACACACACATCCTGCCAGACCTGAGTGCTGCTCCAGTACAGACAGTCCATTAAAACCACTGTTAAAACATCCTTTCATTCAAAAGGATGATGGTCTACCCGAAATAACCACCTGGAGGAGTTTCCTAAATAGCTGTCTGTTGGAACGGTTTGTCGTCTTTGTTTTTGATTACATGAAAGGCTCACGGTTTCCATGGTAACATCACATTCGGTCTGATTATATCTGCAGGTGCACGGCAATCAGAAAAATTAACTGGAGGCACAAACGTTGACACATTGCTGAGGGAAGTATCTGTGCAAGAGCGGGATTTACTTGAAATTTAAAGGAGTTGTCTCTTTGTTTTATGACAAAGAAAATATAAGCACCAACTAATTTAACAAAAATATAGTTTAAACCTTGATGTATTAGATTGTCATATTTTTTCAGAATCCTCCACACCTCATCTTGTTCCAGGAAAGTCAATTACAGGAAACCCAAGCTGGAAATGATGCAGCTTTTATCGTCAAAACACCAGAATCCCTTTGGCTCCCTTCCAGTTGGTTTTATTTTTTTATGTATATAGCAAAACTGGAGCAATAAATGTTAAACAAGCATCAAAATCAGATCCTACAGCCAACAAAACTCTTTATGTTGTGCAGGTGAACGTGGTGAAAGTGAACTAATTCTTATTAGATAAACTGTGTGGAAATCAGCAAAACTAGGCTGGTGTGATGTTCACTTTCTGGTGCAAAAATAGGAGCAAACTTTCCACAGGGCTGCGTGTTGGTTTCACAGTGCTGAGGCTGCTCTGATATTTCTGGTTGACATTTGAGCTCAAACAGGCCGTTACAGCTGCTGCGAGGAACCCTTCTGTTACCTCTCCGCAGTCGGGCTCAGGTATCACCATGGCAACCTCAGCCCCATTCATCTGCTCGTGTGCAGAGCTTTCTTGATTGGGCTCGATTAGTTTAATCTTCCCAGAGGGGGAACGGTGCTGATTATGTGATGCGGGTACCGCAGCGAATGACACAAATTAAGGATTTAGCTGAATGTTATAAATTGTATTCAGTCTCAGCTTCAAGGATGTGTTTTTTGTTTTGTTTTTGTTTTTTTAATATCAGCAATTCTTGTCGGGGCATTTCTGCTCAAAATTGAACAAATTCATCTTTATGAATTACTTCTGCACAGTGCCTTTCTGCTTTCTTGATCTTCAGCAATAAGCGGGAGAGAAAGTGAAAGAAGAGAGAAAGACAGAAAAGAAGAGTGTCCTTCTTTGTCTCACTCTGGTGCAAAATCAAAAGGAAAGAGCCATTAGCGCATTCATTTAGTCAGCTGAAAGATAATATTGACGCTTCAATGTCCCTCAGGCTTCGACGGAGATTGGCAAATTACAGGCATGTAGTTATAGAGACACGAGCGCAGAGTGTATTTTGGCCTGAGTGACACAGGTTAGGGAGCAGCTGATGACAGTCTGCATGCTGACCTCAGTGTTATATGTTCAATTGCTTCCTCTTGGTTATTTGAACTCCTCCTCTGACTGTAGCGTATTCTGTCGTGATCGTGCACAGCAATGCAGCAAGCGCAAGGATAGTGCACCATCTCTGCACCTCCCTCTCTTTAGAAATTTTTCCTTCTCCAATCACCTCTTCTCTATTTATCATCTTGTCAAAATGTGGTGATTTGCCTGTTTTAAGACAGGAACAGCTACAAAATTGGAATCACTTGAAAGATTAATTTTTAAATAAAAAAGATATGCTCACATCACACGCCCCTCTGAGCAACATCTCCACTCTGCACAAATACAGATCCCTGAAGAAAGCTCAGGCAATTTCAGCTGAACCCAACAACCCCCTGTTTGCAGAGTTTCCCCTCAGGACGCAGATTAGCTTTCAAAAGCTGCAGAACCAACAAATTTAAGAATTCATTTTTACCTGCTGTTACCGTCTTTTTGAATCATATGTCAAACTCGAGGCCTGGAAGCCGAATCCGACCCGCGATAACTTCTTATACGGCTGAGGGATGCTTGGATGGAACCTTCAAGATTGCAGTTGTGTGAATAAATATTACTTTATCAATCAAATTAAAGATGTTTTTATCTGTATGCTGCAAAATTATATCAGTCGGTCCTCCCAGTTTTTTGAGAAACAAAACTAGCATTTCCCCACACTTTTTTTGTGCTAATTTTAAGTTTATTGCAAATTTTCCACAATGGTCAAAAACATTGAGTTTAAGTGATAATAAGTCCCGCCTGCAGGCTGCAGAATTTCTTACTTGATATGGCGAGTAACATTTACTATAAGCACAAATATTTTGTAAAATTTCTTGGAAGTAGCTCCACAAAAACAGTGATTTTGATTGCAAAATGTCATAAAGATAATCACTAAATCCTGGAGAGACTGATCAGTGTGAAAAGATGCTCGATATTTTTTAATTAAAAAGTACTAATCGAATGCACACATGGCTATTTTGCAATAATTTAACAGTTTGTTAATTGGTTTTATCAATACATTCTGCCACAACTGGCCCTTTGAGGACATTCGTGATCTTGATCTTACATCTTGAGGTCCAAAATAAAATTGAGTCTGTCTCACACCGTTGTTTCAAATGTTTCTTTTTGAGTTTTTATGTCTATATAATCATGTTTTTTATCATAGTAATTCATTGTATTGATTGTTTATGAATGTATTTGTTGCTGACTGTAGTACAAATTTTCCCATTGGGGATATTACAGATACCTTGACTAATAGCTGTCATCACTTCTCTTCTCTTGCACAAATTCTGCTTTAATGACTGTATTTATGGGTTTTTGAACCACATTGGAGAACCCGGTCTGCGTTACAAATCTTCAGCTGTGGAGGTGAACTCAAGTGTTCCTCATGGATTATCTTTGAGGCCAATTATGTTTTCTTTTTATTTAATTCAGGAAAACATTTACATCTGGTGAATGTACACTTCTATGCAGACGATATAATATACTGAAGCGCCATAAAAACATAAAAATCTGTTTTAATCTGCTTCTCTGAAGTTCTTTAGGAGTTCCCGAAGGATCAGTCCTAGAAGTGAATGTTTTCCATTTATATAAGTAATGCTGGGATAGATTTGAACCCAACCATGGTTCATATCATCATTACAAACAGCAACAGACTCTCTCTTGAGTCTGTGTTTAATTTTTATAAAAGTTTTGGACTTCTCTGTCGTGGTGGGATCAGATCGCCAGGGCCCCCTCCCTGCTTGTATCCGGCCATTTTGGCCGAAATGGGTTTTCTTCGCAGGGTGTCTGGGCTCTAGGGTGAGACGCTCGGTCATCCAGGAGGGACTCAGAGTAGAGCTGCTGCTCCTTCACGTCGAGAGGAGCCAGCTGAGGTGACTCAGGCATCTGGTCAGGATGCCTCCTGGACGCCTCCCTGGTGAGGTGTTCCAGTCACATCCCACCAGGAGGAGACCCCGGGAAGACCCAGGACACGCTGGAGGGACTATGTCTATGTCTATGTGGCCTGGGAACGCCTTGAGATTCCTCCAGAGGACATGAAGCAAGTGGCTGGGGAGAGGGAAGTCTCCCTTCTGAAGCTGCTACCCCCGCGACCCGACCCCGGATAAAGCGGAAGAAAACGAATGGATGGATGGATGGATGGATGGATGTTGTGGTGGGTGAAGATGTCTGTCAACAGATTACAGTAAAACTCTTATAAGAATAAGGGAGCATATTACAAACGCACAAAAAACAGCCCAGGTAGGTAATTTGATAACTTCCTTATTAAGAAAGGAAGTTGTGGAGAAAAACATTATGGAACCGTTGTTGAAAAACATCTTTGGTTTTTCATATTAGCAAACTATCCTCATTGTTGTCGCCAAGGTTTCCTCCAGAAAACCTGCTAAGCCCAGTGGCTGGATGCTAGTTCAGTCATTCATCCAGCGGCCCGTTGTGTTTTTGAGTTATAATATGTTTAAAGTTGATGGGAAATTTGAAAATATAAATTGATAATTATGTGTTATTGTAAGATTGGAAGATTAATACCTGAACACCAACTATAAAGTGTTAAAAAATGCAAACATTTTAAAAAGACTTCAATAAATTAGCAATGCTAATCCTGACAGAGGCACAAGTAAAGCCTGGTGGCCCGCCAGGCTTATAATACAGTGAATATTATTGCATTGTTGCATTTAAAAACAAATTAAAATGGGTTATCTGTAACGTTAGTACTAACACAAGATGAATTCTCTTTAAATAGACTCTCATTTCTTCTCATCGATTCAAACTAAAATATTTTGCTGCTACAGTTTAAAATTATATAAAAATATTATAAACCTAAATTTTAATGTGAGAGAAAAACATTTTACTTGCTTCTAATAAACAAAGAATATGCCACTTCAGTCCTTATTGATGGAAACTATAAGTGTTGTGACAAACTCAAACAAGCCGCCTAGATTCCTGCACAAAGTAAATCTTTATTCTGACCTGCAATACAACACCTGCCTGATGCCGCCATCCGCCGCTGACCTCTGCCCTGTATGTCCTGTTCCTACTGTTCTGCTCTCACATTACCACATGTAGTAACAGCGTCTCTATTCACTGCATTTTGATTACTAAAGGATGCTGCTGTCTGTGCCACAGCCAGGGCTTCAGTTTCCAGCTATTCCATATTATATGAGTTTTTATTGAAGCAGTGAGGTTTAAATAGTAGGAAAGGCCAATGTTAAAGGTAAATCTATTCAAAGGAAAGATTAAATGGCTAAATGGACATCAGTTATTTAGAAAAATTAAAACAAGAAAACAACAAAAGCTGCTGTTCTTCAATCTCTATGGTGGAAAATGTAACTGTCAGCCATCTTCCTTCACAATCTAATGACAATATGACATATTTCTTGTTATTTAAAGTATTGCAAAAAATCTTCAAATGACGCCAATTTAAAGTGAACTGAAAAAGTATTCACAAGAGTTAAAATTTTCAACATTTCCAGCACCTGGTTTCTGAATGGTAAGTCAACAACAAAACACTTGTGTTTTCCAGCCGCCATTGTACAGCGCATACCGCTGACCAATGAACCATAATCAACACTAAAACTAGCTGACCAATCATGCTGATGCTACTCTGCGGTTGCTAGGTAACAGGGCTGGGCTTTATTGGGGATCCTAGGCACGTCGAATGTGTCAGTTGTGAAACTGCTCATTTTCCAGACACCAAAAGACATAAACTTATTATGAAAAAAACGAGTGCTTACAATGGATTTTGGAAGCAGTAAAAATTCAAGTGAAAGTAAAAAAAAAAACATGCAAAAAGTAAATTTTGCTCAATAAGTCTCCTTTAAAGCAGAGACCGCAAAAGATTTGAGACTCGGCGTCAAAGTTCACTTTCCAGGGATACTGCAATCCCATGAAATGGCTCAGATCAATTCAGATCTGAGACCGGCCCGGTCCAAGTCAAACTAAGTCCTAAGTACCACTGAGAATTTGTGTAATGGTTTCAGGAAAATCAGCGTTGACGGATGCTCTCAAATTTATCTGACTCAGCTTAGCCTACTTTTCAAAGTAAAACTCACAGTCTGTGGATTTCTCAAAGGACCTGCAGCTCTAATTGGTCCAAACTAAAGTACTGACTCAGAGGTGCTAAATGCAAATGCACAACACACTTTTCGGACTTTCTTTGTAAAGAGTCTTTTACCCATTTATCACATCCTTCCAATACAACAATGCACTACTTTGTTTTGGTGTTCCACCTAAAATCCCAAGTAGAACACATTAAAGTTTGTGTCTTTACCCATAAAAAGATGCAAAAAAATATAAAAATAAAGTGGAATGAGTTTGCAAGGCGTTGCATGCAGTGATGCAAGAACAATGGAAATATGCTGCAAACTATTAAATTAGTCATGACAAAACCGTGTTAGGGTAGCCCCTTTGGTTCTGCCGGGGCTTTTTCTGCTAAGTTGCACTTCTTCCCATTATTAAAAGATGTGCTGTTGGGCTGATTGGTGACTCAACCGTCTGATAGTTGAGCAAAGTTGTTACTCTGTGTTAGACCAGTGATAAAATAAATGTTCTTTATCCTCAACCGCTAGCATCAGCAAAGATAAGCTTCCCCAGCGCCCGGCCTCTCCTGGAGCAAACCAATGAACCATAATCAACACTAAACCATTTTGCTTTGTCACATAGTGGAAAGTTACCTACACTGTAGTATTTCTTTCTTCATTGCAGGCGACTGCAGCGTTATATAAATGACTTTGAAGCATTCTGCTATCCTCTGCTCCACTGATACCTTATCTTACATTTCCTGTCATTCAACTGCATCAATAGAACTGCAGAAAAAGGATTTCAAGTACAGCCACGAAGGTGTTAATTGCATGACAGCTAAACTTTTAATCAGTTCATTAAGTGTGTAAAATGTTACACAAAAAACTCCAGAAAAAAATGATAATAAATGTGGATAAATTCATGAAACAAAGAAGCAAACATTTCTGCCTGATCAGTAAAGCCCATGTGTTTCTGCCAACTTCATAACACACATCTTCTGGCTATTGCACTTTTGCCTACGTTAAATGAAAAACTGCTGAGCGTGTACGTAGATTCTGCAAAGAACTGGTGACCTGTCGAGGGTTTACCCCGCCTTTCACCCAACGGCTGCTGAAGATAGACATCAGCCATCAGCCACGACGGATGAAAGCACAAACGTAGATTTTACCTAGTAGTATTTTTCCTCAGATTCTCACAGAGAAAACTTCTCTGCTGCTGCTGATGTTGGTGCTGATGCTGCTGCTGCCTCACAGCGGCTCCACTGCAGCAGAACTAGGTTAACTTCCTGGCCCAGGGGGGTCCCAGTGGGCCGCAGAGAGTCTTACATTTGCACTAAATCCACTTGCGGTAGAGCATTTTATACCAGGGATTTGCTGGTACCTGCTAGGTAATTGTGGCATTTTATTATAATTAACAGAAAAAGAAAGTAAAAAAAAAACTAAAATATTTAAGGGGGATCAATTTAAATACTGATAAATATAACATTTGAGTAGTTTGTGGTATTGTTTCTGTTCTGCTCTTTACAGAGCCAAACAAGCTGGTTAATAAGTCAGTTTGTCTGCTCTTGCTACCAGCATGTTGTATTTTAAAATAGTTTTGGCTGAATAAAAGAGGTGGACAGCACTCCTTTGGTCAAAAAATCCTCACTGTTCATAAATTTTTATTCCTTTTTCTTTTTGCCCTGTTTCTTGTAAACGCGGTAAAACAAACTGGTTGCCTTCTTTCAGCCAGCTGATTGGAAGCAGGAAGCAACATTTGGGACCTGCTGCAGCACTTTTCTGCATCTCATGAATAAGACTTTAAACTGAAGGAATGGTATGAAAGAAAATGTCTGCTGTTCTAATCTTGCCATGTTGAAAAACCAAAATATTTTGTAGTATCCGCTAAGAAATATTTTGACATTAGCATAAGAGTTAATCTGGTAGCTAAGCTAAATTAAAGTGCCATGGAAATGAAGGAAGGTGCTTTAGATTTGCTACTCCAGATGCATTTTTGTTTCAAGCTTTCGTTTCGAAGCAACAGAAGTAGCTCCAAAATGACAAAAGTATTAACAAAGCCGTCATCACTTTTAAATTCTGTTTGTTTGACAGCATTTTGTGTACATGGTGACAGACATAAAAGTTGTGACAATAACCAGCTATCAGTTGCTGCCAACTCTGTGAGGGAGCTTCCTATTGGAAAAGTAAAGATCTAACAATAATCGGACCAGCTCGGACTGATCAGAGATTCTTAAAACACTATTTAAGATCAATGAAGATCTTCTGCCCTTTGGTAAAAATTACACTCAATTTAGCCTGACCCAACAGGACTGAATCATTTTACACAATAAAGGAAGTATGGCAAAGTTTGCAAAAATGTTATTGCTTCAGTATTCATCAGCATGTATCAGTGTATGACTCACACTTAGATGGAGGACTTTTCCTTTCAGGTTTTCAACTTCAGTCTTGAAAATAAGTAATTCAACTTCAGATAGGTGCTGCTCTTGTGTGAAACAACAATAGTTCAGCCTGAAATGATTTTCATCCAACTCAGTAATTTATTTCTGATAGTAAATGAGGCAGGAATCCCTCAGATTTATATTGATTTCAGGGAAAAGTGTTTATCCATTGTCACTAATGTCATATCAAAAGTTACTTAGCAGCTTTTTGCATTTTTCAACTTCTATACTGGCGACTTTAAGGTCACAAGGCCTTGTTGCCTCCTCATTTTATCTCGGTTTAAAGAGACTCCAAAGCATGAATATTGCTTTTTTTTTTCTGTCGTCAGGTATTGGATTTGGTGTTTTACCTGAACTCTTTGTGAAAACAACAAAAAGATGATTATTCTTTGTTTTCCCAGAAATACCGGTACAGTCTCGTCTCATCTCCCAAAATCGATCGATGCATCTTCAGGTTTTATGAGGCAGATCTATTGTTACTCTCCTGCTATTTGCATTGGTCTCTTTAGACAAAACAAACCCTTTCTGAACATTTAGCAATGCATTTCTTCTCTTCACCATTTAGCAGGTGGCTTAGGCACTATTTAACTTTTATAGAAGTGAACAAAATTCCAAGATTAACAAATTAAAAACCGGCACACTGAGCCATAACACGAGAAAAAAGCATGAACACACACACACACACACACACACACACACACACTGAAAGCCTTGCCAAAAGCAGTTTAGTTCTGTCCCTCAGTTTATCCCCGCTCATCTGTGTCCAGCTAAACATGCTGTCCCCTCCATGTGTGTGTGTGTGTTAGCGTCTATATGCGTCCTTGAAGTGGCCCAATTCTCACTCTACTGGAGCTGCTTTGCATGTTTCTTCATTTTGTCCTCCACTTTGTCTTTTCACCCTTTCTGCTCAAGCCGTTTTCCTCTTACCTTGCTGGAGTCTTTGTTTCCTCTCTTCCTCGGAGCAGTATCCCCTGAAGTCCTCTCCTCGTCTTTTTCATACTGTATACTCCTCATCCCTCCTTCTTCTTCTCCTCCTCTCTGCAGTCTGCAACTTTTACTCTTTGCATCTACACCCCTCTGTTCTCATCAACTCTCCCTAAGCTTCTGCCCAATCCCTCTTCAGCTTACTCCAACCTCTCTCCCATCTTCCCCTCTCTCTCTTTCAAGCCAATAGTCAAGAGGCATTTCAGTGTGTGTGCGTGTGCGTGTGTGTGCGTGTGTGTGTGTGTGTGTGTAGGGTGAGCCAGCTGGAAGTCTTGGTAGGAGGCAAGAGTGTCTTTTTTTTCTATATATGTGTAAGCAGTGCAGAGTTAGCATCTTTGCGTACACACATTGGACGTCCACGCTGAGGTCAGCTCGAGCCAAGCTCCACTAAAACACGGCTACGCTGCCCCATAATCCTGTGTCTGTTACTCTTCTGATTGCAGTTTGCTGCAGTGTTTTAGGGGCAGATGGGCAGGGCTGCACAACTTTGACGAATAAGCCGTCAGTCAGGCTGTACATATTAGCGCAGACCAATAAAATACCTTTAAAATACAGCACAGTGCTTTGCTAAAGCATTCGTCCTGCTTTAACTTTATCGCGTTTTGTCACGTTTCAACCACAGACTTCACCTGGATTTTATTTTACCAAATCAACAGAGTTGAGGTTGAGAAAAAGAAGGGAATGCATATATTTGTTTCATAATATGCACAAAAGAAAACACCAATTTTCAAGTCTTGACTGGACCTATCTAACACATCAGTATTTTCTGATTTAATCCACTGCATTGTACCTGAATAAACTGAGAACGGCTTAGATTTTCAACATAAAGGGAATAAGAAAAGTGTGTGTGCAAAATCTATAGACAATATTTTAAAAAGAATCACAATAATAATTTTGGGGGGATTTGATTGTGTGTGCTTTGTTTTTAAAACAATTATTTTATTTAAAATTATTGCTTATGAATGAATCCTCTTACTACAAAGGTTTTATCTTTCTCTTTGTTTAAAAACCTTTCAAAAGGAAATAAGATTAAATATTTATACGTTTTACAGTTTCATTGTTTTATTTGACAAATAAAGTATTTTTAAAACTGGATCTTCTTAATGTGGATTTTGCAGCAAAATTTATTTTGTAGGAATAACGCAAAATGATTTCAGACAGACTTGGTATTCAGCTCAGATTATCTCCTCTCCATGTCACTCTCTTTCAAATCATATTTAACATTTTTAAAACGGGAGACCAGAAAACCTTTGGGTCTCTTGGTTTTCTTTTGATTTTGAACTCAAGATGAACTCTTGCACATTAAAGACAACCAGTCTGTGATTCCTTTGCCAGAAAGTGGTTTTGTTAGAAAAAATACTGTATGTGGAAAACACTGCAAATCAACTTGAACACACCTTCATAACTGTAAAATAAGGTGGTGGCAGCATCATGATGCTGGGATGCTTTTCTTCACGGTAGACAGAGAAGATGCACAGAGTTAATATGGAGACACATGGAGCTAAAGATTGGGGCTAAATGTTCAACTTCTAGCAAGACAATGACACGAAACATACAACCAAACACTGAAGTATTTCAGATGAAAGTGCAAAAATGGCCTAGTCAAAGTTCAGACATAAATTCAACTGAGTGGTAAAACTTGAAAATTGTAGTTTATATCTGATTATCATCTAATCTGACAAAGCCTGAATAGTAGGGCAAGAATTAATGATTATTTTAGTTATCAATTAATCTGTTGATTATTGATTATTCTGTGTAGGTTTGTATAGGTTGGTTTACTTACTGCTCTTTTATTTTGTTCAACAAATGTTGGGGGTTTTTTGAGTCTGAATGCAATTAACAATTAGTTACTAAATTAGTCTATAATCGATTTATCACAACTAATCTAATTAATCGTTTCAGTCCAAAAGAACAGACAAGAATGTTTTTCTTTCTGTGCAGACGGTGGATAAGAACACAAAAAAATAAATAACTAAATATTTTTCTACAAAGTATCGGTTGAAAAGATAGAAAAATAGAAACTTCATAGTTATGTGTTAATATCACTTAAAATATCATAAAATACTTTGATCAATATTGCTGCAATGTGGAAATGTTCAGAGGGTCTGTAAATAAGCTCTCAAAGTTTTAGAAATTGGTAAATTTGCTAAAACGTCCAACTGTTTCTAAAAACAATCCAAGAGCTTTATTAAAAGAAGAAAAAAAAAACACCAGGCTGTTTTTCCTCAACAAGTTAATGTTTTTTGGTGTCTGAAAAACGAGCTGTTTCAAAAACCTCCCAGTTGTTAAATCTGCACCATTACTTAGCAACCCCAGCCAAGCTACGCCTGGTTACCCAGCAACACAAGCATTTGGTGAGCTCGTTTTACCGCTGAATAATGGCTATTGGAAAAGACAAGTGTTTTGTTATTGACTTATGACCCAGAAACCACTTCCTGTATTCTTGTTGGTTGTGCAGGAGGCTCTACTTCTGCTTTTCAAAGATATACGATTGTATAAATGTACATCTGTTTGCAGCCATTTTTAAGTGTGAGTGTAAATGTTGTATTGGAGAAGTGTGGCCAGCAGCATATTATCTGGATATAAAGAGACAAGAGGCCCTAATGCAGCTCATTCCTGAGAATTATTCTCTATTTTTAGATTAAAGTTGGTCTGCGGTTGTGAGTTCACCCAACTGACCTGCAGAGCGCTGTTGAGGAAGCAGCTGTTTTGTCCCGGCTCGTTGCTCAGGCCTTTGCTCGGCGCGATGGAGGTCATGGTTCTCGGGGTCACCAGCCCCTGCATCCCGCCAGCCGCTCCGCCACCAGAGGCAAAGTAGTTCCTCTTCCACGACATCACTACCTGGACGTCCCCGTTCCCACAGGGATGCAGAAAAGGGTCTGGGCAGAAGACCAAGCGACAGCCTCTATGTCACTCCCATGAGAGAGAAAGATGGAGAATGGGAGAAAGGCAGAGCAGGAGGAAACGGAAGGAGGGGTGGAAGGAAGTCTGTGGACTGAAGAGATGCAAGATGTCTTGGATAGGGATCTGGCCCCCATACAACCCTCCCACTGTCCTGCCGTGTTTTTCTTTTTTAAAGTGGTCCACTTATATTTGCCAGTGATTGCGTTGGTTTTCTGTTTTTAGCTCCATGGGTTTATGAGTCTGTGTTTGAAGCCATGAGAGCGTTTCCAAAGAACGATTTGGCAGATTGTCTCCGATAAAAGCGGCTCTGACAGCAGTGCTGCTCCCATGTGGGGATCCCTGTGGTTTCTTCTCCTCTTTCACTTTATCTGGAAGACACAAAAACCAATCTGTTAGGACTCAAAACATTAAGCAAACAGGAACATACCGAGTTCCCACAGCAGCTCTAAATGGAAAATCTAAAGTGGACCAACAAAAGAACATCTGTTGGGTGCCTGGTAGCGGCTAACTTCAGTAGCTTTTGGAAACTGGAGATCCAGGAGAAAACATCTTCCTTTTCTTGGGCCCAGTAATTCCAGCCCTAATAACATTAGATAAAGATTGTTCATGAGAATCAAGTCCAAGACTATGAGTCCTAGTCAAATCTTAAGCTCAGTTATCCGAATGGTGCTGAACTGAACTTTCAGGACCGATGCTCACACTGCCTAATATAAAATCAGCCTCCATGGACAGCAATCCATTTTGGATGCTTTTGTCTGTTATGTCACATTTTAATCCGTGCACAGGGACCAAATGAGGAGCTTATGGTGATTCCAGCATGCTAAAAGTCTCAGAACTTTAGTGTGATGATAAAATCATGAACACGACTGAATTTGCATAACATCGCGGGGCAGAATGTAATAGAGCCGCAGTCCCCCCACCACTTTTCTTTCCATACGTTCTTACTTTATTGCTTCCCTGCTTTTGGCAAAGCTCCCTTGTCTGATAGCTGGGCTGCATTAACACCACAGCATCACCTTGGCGAAAGGCCAAAGGCCACAGGGATGCTGCGGGTACTTGAACAATCACTGCTGTACTATCTATCTATCTATCTATCTATCTATCTATCTATCTATCTATCTATCTATCTATCTATCTATCTATCTATCTATCTATCTATCTATCTATCTATCTATCTATCTATCTATCTATCTATCTATCTATCTATCTATCTATCTATCTATCTATCTATCTATCTATCTATCTGAATTGTGAGGTTTATAGCAGGATTTGGCTGGCATGTCTCTTTGTGCCATTTTTTCTCCACAGCGCCACATCCCCAGCCTCTGTCACAGCAGCATGTGTGTGCGTGTGTGTGTGTGTGTGTGTGTGTGCATGTGCATGGCTATGTTCCCCACTGAGCCTGTGCAGAGTGTGTGATCACACTTCCTGTCTCTGACTGCACCCTACAGCCACACACAACCAAGATCACAGTGCCGAGGTCTCACAACTGCTGTTTATGTGGACTGCCTAGGTGCGTGTGGGTGTGTGTATGTGTGTGTACATATGCATATGTGTTGTACGCATGTCCCCACATCTTCGGCTAGTTACCATGGAAATAGGCCAAGCAGCAGGCATGCGGGGGAAAAGCTGGACCATGTGATTTAACAGAGAGACACACTGTGCTGAACTGGTTGAGAGAGCACACGCGAAACACTCTGTTGCATGCTGGGATGGGGAGTGATGATGATGATGTGTACTGATGTAGGAGACTTCCTGGAAGCCAGAGTGAGTCAAGGCATAAGTCAATCACATTCCCTGATCCTGCTCTGGACGGCTCGGGACGGCAGCCCAGACAGCAGCCACACATCGAGGAGAAATTCATCGTGGAGACGACAATGGCCGTATATTCACGCTCTGCTTTGATTCCGGGTGGCGTAACCTGTAGAAAACAGCCACAGTGCTAGTTCAGTGTGTGTTTTCTTTCTAGAATACTGTAAGCCACGTGTGAAACTCAAGGCCTGGGGGCCAAATCTGGCCCGACTTAGTTTTCTATGTGGCCCTCTAGACTCTACATTATATCAATAAGTTGTTCTAAGTTTTGCAAAAATCTGCAAAATGCACAGAAAATCAA
The DNA here is from genome assembly GCF_019740435.1 of Gambusia affinis. NCBI lineage: Eukaryota > Metazoa > Chordata > Actinopteri > Cyprinodontiformes > Poeciliidae > Gambusia > Gambusia affinis. Next base: position 15,397,336 of record NC_057887.1, read on the forward strand.
CAAATTTCCACTTTTATTTTCCTGATTTTACTGAACATTTTCTCAAAATTAGTCAAAAACATTAAGTAACTGCTGCCTCAGCCTAAGTTGATGTCAAGTCATAGTCCGTAATCGATACGCGAGTGATAAAAAGTCACATTTAACAGCAAATATTATAAAAATTCTAAAATTTGCAAGTTTGATAGCAAAAAAAAACACTAAAACAATCTTTATTGATATTTGAATAGTTGAATTGGTTTTATCAATCTATTCTGGCACAACCAGCCCTTTAAGAAAGTTCAGATTTTTCATATTGGCCCAAAATGAAAATGAGTTTGACACCACTGCTGTGTGATCGCTCTAATCATCAGTCCTTTATTCCTGGAAGATTAGAAGAACGCTGACTTTGTAATTATCTTTATGTGACTCTGAACGTTCAGGTCACAGTCCATCTCTAGACCCAGATTTTGAATTTGATCTCTAGTTTGTAGCTATATATTGTTCCTCTTTACGGCCAAAGATTATAACTTCAGTTTTGTTTCTGTTCAGCTGGAGAAAGTTTATGGCACTTCAACGCATTGATTTGATATTTTATTTACATAAAATAAAAACAAAACAAACCCCTTATCTTGACTTGAGTTAAAACTTAACAGAACTGAACAAATGTGTCTAAAATTAAAAAATAAACTTGAAATAATTATTTAAATTAATCTGGATCAAAGTTCAGTAAAATTATCTAACAATTTAATATTCATTATGTCTATCACAATATATAATGCAGCCTATAGGCGTAAGTTCAAGCTGTGAGACTCTCTTCATCATCAATTAACAGGCCTCCGCCTCAGCCAACCAGCACCAGGTTGTCGCTCCGCTCCAGCCAATCACCACGCAAGAGCTCCTTTAAAAGGCCAAACAACCAGGGATCCACCTGCTTCAGCCGCGCTTCGACCCACCTCCTCCCGGGCATCTTCCAGGCTTCCTCCAGGCTCCTTCCTCTCCAGGCTCCACTCCCCCACCAGTATCCGGGCCCGGGGGAAGACCACCCTGAGCTTCGCCCTGAACAGATCATCCAAGCGATTCTCAGCACGCACGTCTTCTGCCGATGTCCGAGCGCCAAAGAACTTCGGGTTAATGAAACTTTCTAACTGCTGCTTTTTCTCTGCGTGAGTCTCTACAAATTTAATCATTATTGATTTATTTGCTCTAACCCTTTTTGGAAACACTTTTTTACACTTATATTTTTGTAAGAAGAAAGCTGAAATAAGGAAAACTGAAAAGGGCGAAAACCGCACATCATTGTGATTTCCCCCCCATTTGCTCCAAACATTCCTGTCTATGTGTGCGTGGATAAGTTTTTATCAAAACAAGCAATTAAGAAGCAAACAGCGACTTGGTGCGGTCAAATGGTGACGCACACATCAGCGCAATTTGACAATGTGTTAAAACATTTTCATGCACAAAAGGTTTTCTAATTTCTTCGTATTTTCTAAAAACGTGACATCGGTAACCTGAAGACAGTTTAGTCCAGACTTTTGTAACATTTACAGTTCACACCTGCTCTTTTCAGCAGCACAATGATTTCTGCAGGAGTTGCATTTTTTCCCCCAGTATGAAATAAGAGGGAGGTGCGGTGAAATGTCTACAGTCTGCAGGAAGAGAAGCTTCCTGGAAAAGGTACGCTGCTACAGAAGTCTGTTTTTGTTTACGACACCTGAGTTCAGCCTCCATCAAGCCTGCTTTGGGTTTAGAGCGCTTGCCAAAGGCTTTTTGACAAATTCACAGAAGCTTCAAGCAGAATTCAAATCACTAGAATATAAAGAGGAAAGTCTTACCAGCTCACACACATGCAGTATACTGTAAAAATAAAAACAAAACGGGTATTTTTGGGCTAGTTTCTAGTGCAAATGTACAGAAGAGTGTTAGGGCCTTTTAAAAATAAAACTTTAATCTCAGAATTCTGACTTTAATCTGAATTAAAGTCAGAATTCTTTTCCGTAACTTTTTCACCAATATTAAAGAATTGTTTATTCCTATATCAAGCTTGTAAGTCAGTACACTTAAAATAAGACAAAACTAAAATATTTGCACTAGAAACTAGAACATAAATACTTCAGTTTTGCGTTTTTTCAGCATAGACGCTTTGAGAGATGTTTTCACATTATTTATCTCTGCACAGTTCTAGACATTTCACCAGAAAATTTAGCTTCGCTCTACAAACATTTTTACGCAAACAGATGCGATGCTGCGGCCATTGAACAAACGTCACAAGATTTCTTATATTCCATTTTAACATAAATTATAAAATGGGAAGCGGCATGACCAAATAAATAGTTACAAAATACCTTAAGATTAATACTGCAAATGTTTCTTAATGTTTTAGCTTATTGTTACTTAATATTTTGGGATTTTGGTTTTGAAAACTATAAATCCACCTAATAATGAGAAGGATCCAGAGTCAAGTTGCACGAAATACAGTCAAAATTCAGTGAACATCTGCAGTTTGAACTCGTGATATTAGAATAATAAGACATTAGAGGAGCTGCGTTTCCAAAGTGTGCAGCAGGGATTATCACCTCTGGTCCCAGAAGAGCACAGGTGACTGTTGAGTGACAGGACCAAACTGTGATGTTCTGGTGTTGCATATTTAAACACAACTTCAAATGTGACCTCAATGAATTAGAATATGACTCAAAAGGTCATTTATTTCAGTAACTCAATTTAAAAAAGGAGACCAAAGAAGAAGGATTTCCAGCACAGAAATGTCAGCCGAATAAAGTGTACAGCACAGGCACGCACTGCTTATTTAGGGCTTGTTTTATATATATACAGCATCAACAAACGGAGCTAATGAACTTTATACTCTAACAACGTGTTGAAAAAGCTCACTTTGCTTTATGAAAAATATACATTTCACATGTTTTAGCACTTCCATTTGGGTCCCAACTGTTCCTAGAAACAATCAAAGTGTTTAAAATCTTTTTTTGGGGAATAAATTTATATTTTATGCTCTGCCTGTTACCTAGCAACCTGACTGGGCCTCCAGCACATTTGATCAGCTGGCTTTCCTGCTGCACAAAGGCTGCTGGAAAAGACAAGAGTTTTGTTGTTGATTTACCATCCAGAAACCTCTTTCTGTATTCTTGTTGGTTGTTTACGAGGTTTTACTTACTACTATTACTTAAATGTATGGTTGTATAATTGTGAATCTGTTTGCAGCCACTTTCTTGAGTGGGGGGAGGGGCGTGGCCAGCAGCAGTTTATTTGGATTTAAAGTGACAGAGGCCCTAAAACAGCTCAATCTGAAGAGAGCTCTAAACAAACAGAACTGTGCAGACTAAAATCTCATTATCTAAAAAATACTCCATACTCAATACTCCATAGATTCTGTAAACAAAATGATACCAACAGCTGCCAAGTCCTGCTGGAAAATAAATCAGTATCTCCATAAAGCTTGTCAGCAGAGCGAGGCATGAAGAATCCTGAAATTCCTCAAGAACCAGACTTGACATCACCACAGTGAAGGACTGATCTGGTGATTATTGTTTGGATTAACTGATTAACAACTAGTTAGCAAAAGGTGCTTAATAGGAAATTTATTTTAACTGAACTTGAACCACTTATGGAGTTCTCAGTAGAATATATTTAAAGGTAAAGGGCGTTTTTGTATCTTAAATGCAAAATGTACATATGTTTTGGTATAATTTATGCATAACTACTGCTCTGTGTTGTTTTTTTTCCCAGCAAATTCTCTTTTTTTAGAGTTCGTATACTCTAGTTAGCGACTTATAGATTACTAAATTACCGGTCGATTATTTCAAACAGATACTCCAATTAATTGTTTCAGCCTTAATTGGATTTAAATTTTCAAGTAAAATCTATTTTCAAAGTTACAATTGTCAAGATGAACAGAAATAAATCGTTCTCATTTTGTTACTTGAATGAATCTCAGTGAATTCAGTGAGCGGTCCGTATTTATTTTCATCATTTATTTTCATTATTTCCACTCCCTACAGGTCCAGGGCTAACTGCAGTGACCCGTTTCCTCCTGTATCGCTTTGCTTAGCAGAGAAGAACATATTCGCCAACTCAACGACTGACCTCAGAGTTAGCTGGAAATAATCTGACACCATTTTGGATGATACTGTCTCTGCCTTTCAATGTTCCTGCTGTGTGTCAGTGTGACTTGTGACGGGTGACACCAGTGTGAAACAAGCTGTACAAAGAGCTGATACTGTCCCCGAGGACAATAGCCTGTCTCTCACACTGTCTCCATCCCACTCATGCGGCCGTACAACACAATAAGTACATTTTTGCAATTTGTAAAAGTTGAAAAAACTTAATTTTAATCTCTCTCATATCCATTTCTTTAACTTTATTAATTTTCCGTTCTCATTCAATACCTTGTCCACCAATCATCTCTGTCTCTCTCCGTCCAGTTTCCAGACATGCATGCTCTCTTGTGCGTGCACACACAGCGGTTTCCCCATAACTGGGTTATGTGTAACTTCAAATAGCCTCGGTTGACAATAGGGAGAGCCCAGAGTGCGTCCTCTCCTCTGTGCCGCTCATCCTTTCATCCCTCAGTTTTAACACTTAAACTGGTATGAAAAGTTACGTTTGTGCCCCACGTGCAGCCGGCTACCTGTTTGTATAAAGGGTTTGGCTTCAAGGTCATTTTCCTGCTGAGACTCTGCAACACTGAAGCACATGAGCGACTCCTCACTCGAGCTGTGGGTATGCATGCACAGTGTAGCCTATATGCAACCCATTATGCCCATGTCACATGTCCACCGCTAATCCTGTTAGCAGGAAACACAAAAACAGGCATGGAAATTTGCTTAATATTAGGCTATTACATAACCATCCTTATTTTCAATGCATGCTGGGAAACATGAGGTTCTCCCAGTTTGGGTCAGTGCAGAAGGGAGAGGAGAAGAAAGAAGGGGAACGATGAGAAAAAGAAGAGAGGAGATTTTCCAAAGTGAGATGATAGGAAATGGAACAGGGAAAGGAAAGTAAAGGAAGGAAAGGAAAGAAAATGAAAGGAAAGGGAAGGAAACTAGATAACAAAAACTTTAAAAAGGAAACGCAGAAATAAAATGCTGCTAAATGAAATAAAATAGAACACAATACATTAAAATGAGGAAAGGATGAACAGAAACATGTCAAAGCATATAAATTACAAGAAAAAGAAGCTGCATCCCTGCTGGCTTTAAAGGTCACAGGAGATATGCTATATGAGAATGCCTTATTTACCGTTTGCATATCATCCCACGGACGGCAGCTGGACCCACGCCACACAGTCCGAAACACCTCAGCTCACCTCAAATGTCAACAAACGGCCCGAAGACTCAATTTGGGATCAGTCACACATGAGCAGCGCATGAGAAACACTCCGAGGACTTAAACCAATTAGTGAATATAAGGAAATTCAATATCCTTGGCTTTTAAACGTTTCACTTTATGGCCGGGGACCTGCGAAGAATAATTCCCATGACTTGTGGTCTGTAGAGCGCCACACAGGTTCAGACATGCAGCTTCCTTTAATTTATCCCTCTTATGGTCCCATAACAGCAGACCATGTTGGCGTCTGCATAATGCTAACGTTAAAACACCGGATAAATGAACAACGACACAGTTGTCAAAAAAGATCTTGCAGTGCATCTCTGCTACACGATGAGCTGAAAGGCTGGATATGGCGAAAGCTTAGGAGATCCTTATGAATTATAGAAACATCAGTAAGGACACGACTTGATGTTTGATGGGAAGCGTGAACCAGAAACTCATGCACCATTCGTTCTGCTGTAATCCCTACATTTGTCTCATTACAAAGACAAACTTCTCTTTTTAAATAATTAGACACTCCCCTATTCAGCTGTAATGTTTTTAGATTATTAAATCAAGTGTTTGGTGTGAGTGAAGCTATTATCAAATTAAATTAGTTGGGAAACGGAAGTTCAGGAATGGCCATGAGGAAGAGCGAAGTGGGTCAAAAAGGTTTTACTATATTCTATTTGTTTAACTGCTTAAATCAATTTATCAATGTAAACTGGTGGGTTTATTGCATCAATTTAATGTTTATTGTCATGCCACAGCATAATAGTCAGATTTCAATCTGGTCTTTGACTAGACCACTCCTTAAAAGTGGACTTGCTGATGTGTTTCGGATTATCTTTGAGTTTGTTTCAGCGTACAGGAGTGTCTGGGTATGGAGAAAAATAATTCCCATCAGACCATCAGGCTGCCACCATGTTTGATTAGGGATATGAAGCAATCTTTATGAATCTCTGTCAGTTCACCACCAGCTGTACCAGGATGTGGCCCGTTCAAAACGTTATTGTCTCATCAGTCAACACAATGTTTTTGCCAAATGTCTCAAGGGCTACGTTCACACTGCAACCTGAATCGGATTTGATTGTTCACACCTCCAAATACATGCGACTTGTATATCAGCGTGAACGAGCAAACGACGTGAAAGTGTCCCGCATGTGCAGTAGAGGGCGCGATAACATCACAGATAGAGAGCGTGTTCAGTGTTTTTGCCAACCGCCATTGAAAAGAAGAAGTGCTCAGTGTTTGCGGAAGTAAACATGGACGCGAACAGTGGAGCATAATTTACAATTATGAAGTTGTTGTCCGACCGGAACCAGCACTTTAACAACTTAATCCTCATAATAGTCCGCCACGGTTGTTAGGGCGCAAAATAGTGACGTTCGTCGAGTACTAATGATGTTCGGGTGGGATGAACGCGACCTGGACGTTCAGATTCAAATCTCATTTGAGAAGATCGGATCGGGTTTCCACACCCCAACCTTCGATGTTAGCTAAAATAAATTTCACTCCGTTCAACTCTGTGAAAATGATTGAGACAAAGAATGCTGCTCTGCTCTAAAGTAGCATAATATTTTGACATTTATCCATTTAATGATTAAGACCCTGTGCAATAATTACAGCTGTTCAGTTTATTACGCTTTATGGGTATTTTGTTTTCTAATATTAATCACTTATTGTGTCATATGGCTTTCATGTCATTCTGTAAGCTCTTTGCCTCTTTTTGTCTTCATTGACTGCTAGTCACTCAAGATACTGTATAAGAAGTATGTGTGCTTGTAAAATTCGGTAGTTTCTACAATAAGGTTCTGTTTAAAACGTATATGGGGTATCCATGTGGCATTCAAAAACAAAACAACAAAAAACGATCTGTGTTATTCGGACTGTCATGCACAGATCAGATACAGGTCGCATTAAGGCAAAAAAGAAAAAAATATCAGAATTGAGTCACTTCAGGTTGCAGTGTGAAAGTAACCATGTTGAGAGAAGACATTAAGAAAAACAGAACATTTCCTAATTAGTTATTGTGGTAGTTAATCTGCTTTGTTGTTGCAATGAGCTATACAAATAAACTTGACTTTAAGACCAACTCTAGAGTCAAAACCAAAGTCCACAGAACAGGACGCAAGAAGGAACTAAGAAAGTCGAAACAAAAGAACTAACATTGATAACATGGATATCTAAACACAAGTGAAAACAACATCAAAAATAGCTTTGGGTCATATTTCTGTGTTAGAGAGGCCCAGTCAAAGTCCATACCAAAAACAAAGTGAGAATCAGTGGCAGGACATAAAATGTATTTTCATGGATTGTATCTCAATCTGGATACAAAAGAATGGGCAAATAATTTAGTATCTGGATACCCAAATAATGCTCTGCAATAAAATTCCCAGCCACACTTTTCACTTTCAAATCCCTAATTATTTGTCTTCATCTACTTTGCGCTGGTCCGTCACATAAAAATAGAATAAAACCCAGTGAAGGTTGTGAGATAAAACGTGGGAACGCTCAAATCAACACTTCTGCTCTGTGCATTATTTCCCCCCAGTGTGTGGACAGTTCGGCTAATTTCTGCTTCATTTCCAAAAACCCAAAGCTGACGGGAATTTAAACCTAAATGTCGAGGCGACATTTGAGCTCAGTTTGAAGGGCGAAGGTGTTGCGTATCCTCACGTGTGCGTGCGGTTTGTGTTACTCGTGTTGTGGGGACATCTTTCGGCTAAAGCCCCCCACGCTGCGTCCCAAACGGAGACTCTTTAACCATCTCCAAAAAAACGAAACCTCACGAAATGCTGGCAATATGTTCCCCCCATTTTTTATTTATTAATTTATTTTTTTTATGTCATTTTTTATTTATTTATTTAGAGAACTCACGTGTGAGTGCGCACGCGGCACAAGGCTGTCACCGTCCCGATAATGTGACGGCGCTATTGGCTGGGCCAAAGTCATCAATCAGGCGGATCAAAGCCCGCAACTTTAAATCACTATGAGAGGAAGAGGAGGAGGAGGAAAAGGAGATGGTGACAGCGAAGCGCGAATCCGTCTCAACAAGAGGCTGCTGGCTGGGGTCTCCTGGACATCAACAAGTCCGCGAACAGTCCAACAAACACGGTCCAAACCTCAAAACACGCAGGGACGCGCGGCCATGTGAGTTATGGGATGGGACAGCCTGAACTATTAACACCTGTAACTGATTTTAAGCCTTACGTGGTCCCAGGATGACCACACGCAAAAACACGCACACGCACACACACACCACCTGATAGAATAATGAAACTGAGAGCAGATACAAACTGAACCATGCTGGTGATGATGATGATAATGATGATGCTGATGCTGCTAACATGTTAGTCATGATGATGATGATGATGATGATGATGCAGGGAAAAAATGACAGCCAGCCTCAGAGCGCACATCTGGAGCACATCACACACATCTGGGAGATGCGACTCAAAGCACATAAAGAGACACACACACACCTACTATGTCCCCTGGAGTCCAGATCTGAGACCGGTCCGGTCCGTTTGAGCCCGTGCAGAACACGCTGAGCAGTTCCTACTCAGCCCGGCTGCTGTCGCCGCCAGTCCTCGTCCGATCGCGTGTCCTACCGTGTGATCAGACGGAAGAGAGGGCGAGTCGTGGGCGCATCTATCCCCTCCTTCCTCGGTCCACCACCAGCGCCATCCAGCGCTGCGGTCGCGCTACGCCGCTCTCGCGATACCGAGCCATCGACTCTTACCGGCTGAGCCTGACGGAGTGACGTAGCGCGATTGTTGCGGATTAGTTTAGCTCGACGGCGCCGCCTTCCGGGCAAAACAAGAACGATAACAGTTATGGCAAGGTAATTTATCAAATAATAAAGGGTTTCTAAGATAAAGACCTGATTTCATTCGGAAGGTCAAAGGTACAAAACATGAAGAGAGGAGTTTATGTGAGTAATTTTTACTTATCGGACAATTTTTCAAACATTGAATTTTGTTTGGTGAAACTGTTCCTTTGCAATGCAACCAATGAATGAAAAAAAAAAATCTAAATGTAAAAAGTATATAAAAGTACAAAAACTGCAAATCATTTTTCAGATAAAATGTGCAGCAAAGGTTTAAATCTGAAAGTATGACAGAGTATTAGGGACATACTCAACAAATAAAACAAAATTATGAGAATAAAGTTGTAAAATTAAGAGAATAAAATTGTAATACTATGAGAACAAACTCAAACAAGAAGAAAAGTCACAAAATTACAGGAATAAACTCATAGAGCTACTAGAATAAGTCATAATATTATGGGAATAAAGTCAATATTTTGAAAATGAAGCTAATTTTATGAGAATAAAGTTGTAATATTACCAGAATAAAACTGTAATGTTATGACTTTATTCTCATAATACTAAGACTTTTTTTTAACGTAGTATTTCAACTTTACTCTCTTATGACTTAATTCTCATGATTTTATTATCATAGTGTTATATAATTATTTAGTATATTCTCAATGAATTTTTTGTGATACTCCGTCATATAAAAGCAAAACCTCAGATTCATATAATATTTCAAGACATTTTTGTTCCAAACGAGCCATTTTTTATTTTTTGCTTTACAGTTTTCTTTTAAAATAGTTTTCTTTTTTCAACTGATTGCATAATAAAGAAATAAAATGTACATAATAGAAATGAAAAGGAAAACATTAGCCACTTGTAAGTTCTGCTCTTGTATTATTTTATCCCCAACATGGTTCCGCTTAACTTTTACAAGCAGGATTTATACTTGGATTTTAGTCGGTTGACTTGGGTGGAGTCAGGCTGAGCACCAACATCTGTTCTCAAAATATACATAACCCTGGTAAATGCCATGTTTATGCAGTAATTCGTCATGGTGTTGATGTGATTAATTCCAATTGATTCGACTGATTTAACAGAGTAGAGGCACTTACATGTTCACGTTTAGCCGTGTTGGTTTGGATAGATTTCTTCCATTGCTAAATAAAATAATCATTTGAAAACAGTTTTTTTGTGTGTGTGTGTGTGTGGGTGGGTGTTTTCTCAAACATTTGGAAAACATTTGTTGTTGTTTTTTTTTACAATTCAAGACATTTATGTGACAAAAAAGAGCAAAAACACAAACGTTATACAATGCTGTGTAACTTTTCCACAGCACTGCAACAATGAGGTTTCACAACTCATTATGAGATTAACAAGTGACTAAAAAAGTAAAATATTTTTGATTTTTTTTTTCTAAAATACCACTTAACATAAGCCTTTTTCCACTTTACTGACTAACTGATTCACATCTTGTCCCATGATGAATTCTCAGCTTTTGTTCCAGGACTCATTCTTATACTTCCAGCTCAGTTTATTCCCTGCAAATAAGAAATCCACTCTGGTTTCATACATTATTAAATTTAATTACCAAATAACTTGCTTGCATAAGGTTACAGTTGTCAAAGTGATTTTCCAGAGCATCCCTGTTTCACGTACAGAGGAGCTAAAATGTTTGATATGGTTTCGTTTTATAGGCTATCATGAAAGCTTCAATAATTCTTATAAATTATGGAACTGTCAGTGAAGGAGAAGACTTGATGTTTTTCATCTAGAAAATGCAAAGTGATAAGAATCGTAAATGACAGACAGGGTTATCAGTGCACATGCTTTGAAAAAAAATATTCATAACAATGGAAGTTTTCTACATTTTGTAGCATTACAAACAAAAAAATAATGTCATGTAACCACCATTAGTAATAATCAGTAATCATTAAGGACTTGATAGATAGAATCTAATTTTGAATGTTAAATGAAGAAAGCATAAACTCGGGCATTGATTAAATATCACAACAGCCTGCCACAGTATGTGAAACGCGCTCTCCTGTGCTGATGATGTCATGCCCCCCTGGCCTTACCTGTCGGAGCACAATCACATCTCTTCTTCAGCAGTTTTTTCTCTCCGCACTCGGCTGCAACCTGCTGGCAGCTACACGCAGAAGACATCTGCTTCATATCTGTATCTGGAGTCGAGCCAGCGCCACTTATAGCGCCCCAAATTATTCATAGAGCAGGTGAGAGGTCATGGTGGCACAGACTAAATGCAGCGCTGAAGGTGTGGAAGAAAACGTTTCTCACAGCCATAACAAACGGACCTTATAGAAGATTGAAAAACAAATATGAATAGTTGTCAGGTAAACTCTACAGGTAAACCGCAAAGGTCAGTAGATTTTATTGGGATTTTATGTAGTATAGCACAATAGGGCATGACAGTTCAGTGGGAGGAAATGCAGATTTCAATGCGTTTTATAAATAAAATTAATCAAGATTGCGTAACTCTACTTTTAGCTGAGATTCTACACGCAACACATTTGGAGTATGTGATAAACTGGCTAAGATTGTATTTACTGACTACTTGTCCTTTAAACATACTCATAATTTACTCGTTTTTAATTTAAAATTAATCATAGTGCTTTAGTTTAAACATTTCTGTTGTAACTTTGCTGCACATACTCTCCCGAGTTTGTTTGTTTGTAGTAGCATTAGGCTACAGTTTACGTCCAAGCATATGTTTTCAAAGTTGCTGCGTCTCCTTGTAGTTCTAGGTAGCACAAGTAAATAGAAATATAGATGGAGACAGAGACAAGATGGTATTTCTCTTTCTACAGACTGATATTTAGGTTCAGGAAGAGCTTATGCTAACATAAAACAAACTTTAAAAAAATTATAACTAAAAAAAAAAGACTAAATATACAAACTAGCAAAATAATCTAAATTATTTTTGTTTATACTCACCAAAGTTCGTACCTTTGTTCAGATCCTACATCCAGGACAGGTGAGTGAATAGCTTCATGTATACTATTGTTTATTGTCTTTAAATTAACCTTTTGAGCTGCATTTTATAAAATCTTTAACTTCGCAAATCTTTTCTGTTGTTAATAAGTTTTTAAATTACATTACTAATCTTACTCATGTTTGCAAGTTACTGGGAATTTGTGTGGTTATTCAGTTAAACAAAGTTGATGCAAAGAAAAAGCTATTTCTTGAAAAATACTATTCTGATTAACAGACTATAAGGATAAAAAAATAAATAAATAGAAATATGACAGAAGAGGTGAAATTTAAAACTAAAGAATAAGAAATTAAAGCGTAAAGATGGCAGATATAAAATGAAATCCAGCAAAAAGGAACCCAAAATGTCTTACCGCCTTAAATGAGACTTGAACTGTACAACCTTAATGTGACCTCATATTTTATCACAGATTATAATTATTTTTCTCATCCTTCTGGTAAAATAGCTTCAGTTAAATCTGATTTGATGGAGAGTGAATGTTGTTTTTGGGTGCCAAACTTTGACCGGGAGGATTTTAACTTCCAGGATTGGTCCATTTTAAACTCCGTCCATTTCCTTATCAAATCTGATAGGCTAACTTCTCCTTTCGGTCCTGTCTGCTGTGTTGCTTGATCCTCATTATGCTGTTTGTTCACTGATGTACTTCTGAAGGCAATAGACGGCAATGGGTTTTATTTAGATGGGGATGAATATTAAGGTGCTTCTTATAGATTTCTAGTCATAAAAACATAAACTCTTTGCTTTAGAGAGGGAGCTGTACCTGAGGTCTTAGTTTAATTACCTGTGTGAATCGTTGAGCGTTGGACTGACACCAGCAGCAGAGGTGACCGATGCTGGAAATCTGCTGGACCACAAGGGAGCCTGGAAGACACTTAAGGACATTGTTTCTTTTCTTCATTATTAGCTGACGGAAGAATACTGCTGTGGTAAAAGTCAGACATTGTTCCCTGAGGCCTCCTTATTTCTAGTGTGAGTTCTTCAAAGTCTGTAAACGTTAAAAAAAGAACTAAATTTAATGTCACTTGAGAGGGACACGTGCAATCACAATCACAATTCAGACTTAAATGGGACTTGTTACACAAAGTTCACATTTTGTACATTTTTCTACTTCCATTTGGGTGTTAACTGGTTTTTAAAAAAACAGCCAGACATTTTTTGGCAACAATATAATGTTTTTTGGTGTCAGTTAAAAAAAAAATCAGAATCAAATGGCGCTGCGCAGTTACCTAGCAACGCCAGCCAAGCCCAGTCCCGTTACCTAGCAACCCAAGCAGAGTTACTGCATGTTTAGTCCGCTTAATTTACCGCTGTATGTGCTGTACAATGTCTGTTCTGAGTTGACTTACCGTTTAGAAACAGCTTGCTGCGTTCTTGTTGGTGGTGCAGGAGGCTCTACTTCTGCTGGTTAAAAACAGCCAGACATTTTTTTGGCAACAATAATGTTTTTGCGTCAGTTGCTACAGCCACGTGTCAGTTGTAGGGCCGTATCCAGTGGCAGTTTATCTGGATTTAAAGTGACGAGACGCTCTAAAACAGCTCTTTCTGAAAAGAGCTTAAAATAGGCACCGAGTAGTTTCACTGATGGATTATTTCACTTATATCTAAAACCTTTTCATCAGTATTAAGGAATTATTGACTTAAAACTAGTTCTCGTATCTTCATATAAAGTTACTTGCAAGTCAATTTTGTCTTATTTTGTGTGTAATAAGATATTTACAGTAGAAAGTAGATAAAAAATAACATTTTGTTTGTGGCATGAACACACATTTGCCTTACTTGAACAACATTTTCTCATGTCTTTTGCTTGCTTGGAGAAAAATCCTTTGTGACACAATGTATGTTTACACCCCTGGGAAATAAGAGGCTATGGATTATAATTAAGTTTTTGTATTCTGGCCAATTTAGAGAATACCTTTCATAAATTTAAGGGATGATGTTTGTGTTTTTTCCCCACTGAATGCAATGAGAATTTACAATGCTAATGAAAGTGTGGATACCTGCATAGATCTGTGCTTTGCATGCTGAAAAAAATGAGTGAGATTTCAATTCTACTCATTGTGCTGTAATTCATTTTGCCACAACTAAAGTGAGTGTGGGGTGAACAGAAACCAGACATTCTGTAAAGGGGGACATTTATTGCATATTTACGTTATTTTAAGGTCACAGCATGAGAATCTACTGCTCTTCTCCCAGGTCTGACATTAGCTGATTAGCAGTGAAGAGTCTAAGCGGCACAAAAGGCTCACAATTTTTTGTTTCCAGTCAGTTAAGTTGTGTGCTTAATAGATGCACCTCAGCAGGGCAGACAGAGCTGGGACATGAATCCCAGAAGAGCTTTCTTTGTGTGTGATGAAGTTTTGGACTGTAAATATGCTCGTGTCTACATGTGTCTTCACAGGTCGTCCGTCTCGCCGTCGTAGGGGACCTCCACGTCCGGCTGGACGTGCGAGCTGCCGTCGCTGCAGACCCACCCGGTGGGCGTGCGGTTGAACGAGGGTCTTGAGAGGATGTCGGCCTGAAGGGTTGGGAGAGGCTCCTGCTCCTCACCGGCAGCGCCGACCTCCGGGAGTTCGAAGGTCAGCAGCTTGGACGCCTTTTCGAAGCCGCCAAATGGCAGCGCTGTCCTGGGAAGAAGAAAAAAAGCTAATTTGTCTTTTGTTGCAAAGTTTGCATAGATAGAGGAACAGATGAAGACGCTGTTTCTGGTTCTGACGTGGCTTAGTACAAGTTACATCAGTTTAGATCTGACTTTTGATGTTCTGAATTCAGCTAAAGTGTGAACAGAGGTGGTTAGCTTATCCAAAAATTGTTCTCAAGCAAGAGTAGCACTTCAACATATTTTAGCCCTGGTTAAAATAAAAAGTAGCCACCAAGAAATCACTCAAGGGAGAGTGAAAAGGTATTTGGTAAAAAGGCGACTCGAGTACTGAAAATAGGAAGTAGATATTTTTTGTATTTTAAGCACCAAAATAAATTAAAATAAATCTTAAAAATAACACAATTACAAAGTAAAAAGTCTGGCAAAAGAAAAATGTTTAAAAATTTATTTCTTTCCATATTAAACGTATAAATTTTTAATAAAAACTGCAGATGTGTGTGTATGTCTGGTGAATATGTGGTTCATTAAGCTTTTTCTTCATTCGGTGAAATTACTCACAGTGGGTAAAATATGCAAACTTTTTACTCAAGAGAAGTGACACTCCAGTGTAGCAAACATTTTCCTAAAAGTAAATTTTTTCCTAAAAGGTATTCCAGTAAATGTAATTAGTTACTGCTCAACTTTGCTTGTGAATGGCTGGATGATTGTGTAGACCATATTTCTCTATTAAACAGCTTCTTTGTGGTTTTATTTCATTTATTTTTCAAAAACTGAATTTTGACGTTTCAGTAGCTGAGAGTGGTAATCATCAATATGTCTCATTATTTGAGGTTTCACTTTAAATCTTTTTTTTATTTTTATTTTTTCATTTTTGGGGTCTTGAACATTTTTGAAACCACATACATTGAAACCTTTGCATGCTTTTAGATCCTCTGACAGTAAAAATGCAGAATAATTTCTATATGAAACGGTTTAAACTTTAAAGCACAACAACCTTTAAACCTGGTCGTTTATTTTAGATCACGTTTGTACCGGTTGAAGCTTTTGTACTGAGGCAGGTCTGGGTGAATATGGATGGGTCCGGGCATACGAGGCTTCATGGTGGCTTTCAGTTCCTCGTCTGTCATGGCTCGTTCCCATGGCGATATGTAGGTGCGGATATATTCCTTCCTCCTTTTTTCCTTTTCCAGATTATTTACTGCCTCTTCCATCTCTGAGATTTGCAAAGTTTAGAAATAACATTCATTACATGCAGTAAAAAAAAAAAGAATAATAATAATTTTAATAGTGAAAAGCTCATTTATCCAAACTAGGGCTGAATTGGATTAATCGTGATGGATCAGTTATCAAAACAATTTTAGTAATTGATTAATTGTTAACTAGAGCATATAGAATCAGAAATAGGCCTTTTGCTGAAAAAAAATAATATTCAGAGCAGTATTTAAGTCAAAACTGTACAACATATATACAAACAAAAACATTTGTCTGCAAATAAGTTTGACCTATAGCTCCTCAAGTGGTGTAGTTTTAGCTTTACCTTATTCAAATTCACTGAAGAAATACTATGTTATTGCATTTTAGGCAATAAAATGTTTATTTTCTTATTTAAAAAAAGGAATCAAGTTATTTATTTCCACCTTTTAATAAATTTCTGGTATAAAAAAATCTGTAGAATGTGCTACTGTTTTGTCCGATTAATCAATTAATTAATTGATAACTAAAATAATAATTTGTTGCAGTCGGGAACCTACTTTCTTCTTTTGGCTTCCCTGGTTTCGGTGGAACAACAGGCGGAGACATCAGCAGATTCTGGAGGTTCTGCTGGAAGACAGAAACAGCCCATAGAAGCTCCTGAACTCAACATAAGAGGAGGTCCGTTCAACGTTTGAAGCCCCACCATGTTCTCGTTGGTCACGATGAACCGCTCCACTCTCTGCTGCCTCATCCTGAACATCTTGGAGCCCTTGTTCCTCATCAGGGAAAGCTCCTCCAGCATCACATCCTTCGGGGTCTTGATCTTGGTGCCCAGGTCGAATTCAGTAGCTTCCGGGTCCAGCTCATCCTCTGTCGGGATGAGAAAGGAAGACAAAAATAGCGCTCTCTGGGTAAAAGCTACGTATGCAATCAGCAGATTTGAACATTTTTGTTTGTCTTTGTTTAATTCAGAATTATGTTTCAACTTAAAAGATCAGAAAGTTTCTAATAAATAGACTAATTCTGCAGAGTGCTGTTGCTATAACATTTTGGACAGAACTGTCTGAAGTTTAAAAAGAGAAATATTAACGCTTGGAATTTATGACTTTTATTTGAAAATGTTCACTTAATCCCCAGCAATTAGAACAAATTTAGAAACCAGAGAAACTCATATTAGTTTCTATGAATAGAAACTATTTAGATCAACATTTAGC
Source organism: Gambusia affinis (assembly GCF_019740435.1). NCBI lineage: Eukaryota > Metazoa > Chordata > Actinopteri > Cyprinodontiformes > Poeciliidae > Gambusia > Gambusia affinis. The sequence goes on from NC_057887.1 coordinate 15,414,477, forward strand.
ATTAAACTAATTAGACCTAGATAAACTCCTGTTAGATTACAACTCTATAACAAACTTAGAAATTACTACTTTATGGGGGGGAGGGGGGGGGGGTAGAATCGGCGGACACACATGTGCTACCGATTTCTTTGCCATACAAAGAAACCTGGAATGGAGTAGTGGAACGGAGTGGCAATGTAATCACAATGCACTGTAAGCTATGTAATGTGTTTTGAGGCAGTTGACCAAAATCCAGGACGATTTTGAAATTCCCCCCGGACATTTTTTTAGGTCTGAAAAGTAGGACATGTCCGGGAAAAAGAGGACGTCTGGTCACCCTAGGTACTAGCCACCAATAAATGTGTTTTTAGCAGTAGGCTATACTTGGCTGTACTCTCAGTAGTAACCTGGAGTGTGAACCTGTTGTGTGGTCTCATGCTTCCGGGGCGTTTTGGGGGTCAGTAGGTCAAAGCATTATAGAACAAGTGTGCAGTGGGGGAATGTTAGAGCAGCTTCTAGTTTGTTTGTGAAGGGAATTCCTCATAACACGCATGGCCTCTCCTCTACGCTACTCTGGATGGAGAGGTGTGATGGATTTTACTCCTCATAAAAGCACGCTCCTCATCCACCATGTAAACCCTGATATCACTCATAACACCTGGAGTCCAGCCACAAACCCCTGTCCTCCCGCCTTCCTCTCTCACACAGACTCGTCTATAAAGCTTAAAGTTGGCATTGCACAGCCGTGGAGAGCTGTTAGCGGCGCATCATAAATCAGGCTTGTGCCGGCTGTTGTGTGTTAAGTTCGTATGTATGGAAAAGAAATATTGAGGACGCCGACCAGAGCCAAGTCTCCCACGGGGATATTTATTAGTGTTGATTGAGAAGAGTGAAAAAGTAGCGGACCGGACAGACGGACAGCAGATAGTGGGAGAGAGTTACGTGATGGAAAAGGCAGAGGGGATGATGGAGAGATGTGTTGGTATTAACTGGAGCAAAATAAGGGATAAGCAGGATTAGCTGCCGAATGACTGACTGAAAGCAAATCGGTAGGATACAGATGTAGCTGCAGATGGGACAGCAGACGGACCGGAACCGGAAAAAATGAGACAAACGGGGAGAGACCTCGACAGATTTTGAATGGCAGATGTAACCATGGGTGCAAGGCGGTCCATGGCATTCAGACCGCAGATTTTACCTTAGAGAGTCCGCTGCACAAATAAAAAATACCAAGTATTTTTACTCTAGTTTCTAGTGCAAATTTATAAGCACAAAGGCCTGTCACAATAAACAATAAATCAGTTAATTGCATAATAAATGAGAAGAAACTCAATAATTTTCATTTGCTTGATTTATTGTTTTTCTCTCTTTTTGCCAAAAACTGACTGATAAAAGTCTTCAATCTGGAGTTTTGGACTCAACTATCCCTTTTTTTGAAAGATAATTTTGTTTACAGAGACTTTACAATTTATTTTATTTCTTGTTTCTGTTGTTTTCTATATTTATTTTGGATTTTCCTAATGTCTCCCAGTTCCAGTGTATAAATGTTAATTAAAATTTAAAGTTTATTGGTCTTTGAGAATGTGTTCTTGCATTTTTATGTCATTATTGAAATTATATTACTTGAAAATGTTCTCAAAACAACAACAGTATCATTTATCACAATAAGCTCTGGGACAATTTATTGTCTAGCACAATTTGTTATTGTGACAGGCCTATTGGCACACTTGAAATAAGACAAAACTGACTTAGCAAAATATAGAAGATTGCTTTAAGCAAATAACCCCTTTTATATTGATGAAAAATTAGTATTTTCACTGGAAAATTATTTGACTTAAAATATGGGAAAAATGTTTTAAGTGAAATAATCTGACAGTGGAACTAGTAATTTTTCATCAATTGTTTGCTTAAAATAAGCTCTTTATTTTGCTAAAAAGGTGCTTTTGAGTTAGTTTTGAATTATTTCAAGTCTTTTTGAAGATTTGCATGAAATACATAGAGATTTACATGTTGTGTAAGTCCTGCAAGCTAAGTTTACCACAGATCATCACTAATTTAGTAACTAGAGGAGAAAAAAATCCCAGTGAATGCATCCATTTATCCATTAGTTAACACATTTTTATCCTTTAGTGGGTGGAGCTGGTCCCAGATGGCAGAGCAGTTGTTCACTCCTCAGACAATTCATTTGTCAATCACACATCTTTGTGCATCTGATACCTGCAGCAGGATAATGTGGACCAATCAAAGTTGTTTTAAAGTTACATAATTTTAAAAAAATCAGCATTAGTATATGCAGAGTACTTTGAAGTTCTGCTTCAGTCCATCTTTTACAGGTGACACAAACATAGATATCAATAAAAAAGTCTCATAAAGATTTACCCAGTACAATTAGAAAAAAAAAAATCTTGGTGTTTCCCCTAATAGAAATAATGCACTTTGTGTTTGAACCATTTGAAGGATGCACAGCTTGAGTTTGAACAGATGGACCCACTGGTGGGTCTGGCAGAAAGAGCTGCATTAAACATTCTGTTTCTGAAGGACCATTCCTGCAGTATGTGAAACTTCTGAGTCATTTTGGACGAAATACAGAAATAAACCACCAAACACAGCCAATATAGCTGAACAAAGCAAAGAACAGCAAGTAGAAAGAGATCTAATATTAGCAGGGGAATGTTAAATTCAGTTTGACCGAATGTTAACTTTTTTGCTATAGTTTTACAGCTTAATGTGGTTGTGATTGGGATGCAGCTTGGACATATGTTCACACAATAAAATGAGTGCAAAGTCACCATGTGCTATTCTGTGTTGTCTGTTATGGTAACAGATTTGTGGCTGCCTTGCCATCCAATAACAACCCGCAACCCTCCAGGAGATTCCACATGCATGTTGGCTATCCTGTTACCACCAGGAACACGTAGGCGTGTGTGTGTGTGTGTGTGTTTGATCATGGTATCATGCAACCTCGTACAATGATTCACACCCACGCAGTTCGCTCTGCAACATGCTGACAGGGCAGACGGCAAACGAATGCAGAAGATTTGTTCTTCAGTCGAGCGTGTAATGAAGTCGCAGCAGGTAAAGGAGGATTTTTAAAGCGTCCCGATTAAGCAGCATGTTTAAATGCATGACTGTTTGCTTTATGCGACTACCGCAGGCTTTACCCTTCTGGCTGATGTGGGAAAGGTCAGTGATGATTTTGCTGGCCGTCTTCCTCTTGTTAGAAGGGGCAGAGCTTGAGAGAGGCATAGCTGAAAGACAAAGCAGAGCAACATTTTTGACATTTTGTTTGTTTTTCTTTTTTAGATAAAATGTCAGGTGCATCTCCCTGAATCAGAATACCAGTGAAAAGGTATTTAGTTTCAGAAATTTATTTACAAATAGTGGGACTTGGGATGCATAGATAGATGGATACAAAATGCAAAAGTATTTTTTGTCAAATTTTTAGTGCAAATATCTTGGTACACTTGCAATAAAACAAAACTAACTTGCAAGTAACTTTTCATAAAGATATAGATGTAAATTTTTTAAGTCAGTAATTCTTCTACAAGCACAAATTAACAAAAAGTACTAGTTCCCCAGGCAGTTTATTTAACTTGTATAGCATGGAAAAATTAAATTGTGACAAAATTTCAGTGGTACCTGTTTTTTTAAATCAATATTAAGGAAGTATTGATTTAAAACAAGCCCCTATATATTGATTAAAAGTTACTTGTAAGTTAATTTTGTCTTATTTTAAGAGTGTTAAGATATCTGCACTAGAAACTAGACAAAAAAAATTTAAGATTTTGTGTGACAGACAGACAGATAGATAGATTTAAAATGGACCTATTGTACAAAATTTTCATTTTACATGCTTTGTACTTCCATTTCTGCTTCTTAAAACAGACCAAGAACTTAAGAACACCACACAGTAATTTTTGGGCAACAAGTTAAGGTTTTTCTGGCGTCTGGAAAATTAACTGTTTAAAAAACTTACAGATTGTTATGTCACATTCAGCCGTTACCTAGCAACCCCAGTTGAGCGCAGCTGACCACCAAGCAAACCAAACGAAACTCCTGCACGTTTGGTCATCTGGTTTTACTGCTGTATTTGCTGTATAATGGCTGCTGGAAAAAGGCAAGTGTTTTATTATTGACTTACCATTTAGAAACCACTTGCTGCATTATGTTTTGTGCAGGAGGCCCTACTTTTGCTTTTCGATGGTGTAGGGTTGTATGATAGCGGATTTGTTTGCAGCCATTTTCATGTTAGTGTAAACATTGATTTGGGAGACGTGGCCAGCAGCAGATTATTTGGATTTAAAGTGACAAGACATCCTAAAAATAGGCAGAACTGACTAGACTAAAATATCATTATCTAAGAATAATTTTGTGCAAAAAATGTGTTGAACTCTGCTTTACCTTTGAGTGTTGAGATATATTTTCATTTAATCATTTATTTCTTCAACAGAACAATTTGTTTTGTCCTTGTTCTGTTTTTCTCAATAAGATGATTTCTTGTCAAATAAATATCAATAGCTCTCTATTATTGATAATAGGTAAAATGTTTGAGATGTAAACAGTGGCGCCCCCAGGAGGTTGGCAATAAGTCCTAAAAAATGCTGGACACCTTATTCCTCCCCCCAGATAATCATGTTCATGTCACAAAAAGGCAAACAGAGTCATCTTCTTCAATAAAATCATAAATGTAAAACCCAATAAATAAATAAAACAATACAATTTTGTTTTAACTTCGTCCTCCTAAAACTTCTACTGCCCTCATCCGGCCACCCCATGACAAATTTTCTGGGGACGCCACTGGATGTCATTTTTAAGGCATAGTTTAATAGTTTAGATTCTCGCAGAAAGAGAAACAAGAGGTTGAACGGATGGGAGAGAAATCTAATCCAGAAAAAATTTGCTGACCATCTGAGAATAATGAAGTTGCACATAAGCCTCAGTTGGTTGTGGTTCCCTGCAGATTTTCAGAGAGTCCCTTAATCAAGGCAACCTCACATCAAACAAGGCGTCCAGCCCCATGCGTCTCCTTGAGGACATTAATTTATGGTGCCGGCTTTGCGTCTCTCTTGACTAACCACTCAGATGCGATTCCAGCGGTATGTCGCTGTCAGTTGAACAGGTCGAAAGCAATTATGCAAAGCTGGGGGTGAGTCCCAGCGCGCGAGAAGAAGCAGAAGGGTCTGTCTACAGGGAGGCAGTTAATGTAATTGCTTTTCATCCTCTGTAATTGAAGCTCATTTCCTAGCTGTGTACTCTGTCCTGTGTGAGCTATTTTTATGAGTCCATGTTGTACAGCACACAAAAAACACTCCTGGATTTGCACTCAGACAGCTTCTCCCCTGTGATTAATGAGAGCCGGTGGGGGCAGGATTAAAAGCTGGAGATTACAGGTGTTTTTTCAGGATGTTGCAGGGAAATGGAGGCCAACAAGGAGCCAGCGGCGCTGCTGGCTACAAGAGCTGAACGCGAGGGCCCGTGTGGGTCCAGTTACCAGCACCTCCAAGGAGAAGAGGCGCTCCTGTCCCCCTTTACCGGCCGGTTTTAGCTCCAGATAAATCTGCAGGAGACAGCTGGGGAGGAAGGGCATCAGTCAGCACATTCCCAGATACATCCATCTGCGCAGACTAAAAACTCCACCACAGAGGGCCGCATTCCTCACAGTGTAAGACGAGGTGAAAAAAGTCCCCAATCAACATTTTATTTGGTTAAAATAACAGAGCTCTACTTCAAAATAGATTAAACCAGTCATGATAATGCAGCTATTACTTATTTTTAATTTATCTTCTAAAGCTGACATGCTAAAATCTGCTTCCTAGATCACATAGTTGCATCCAAAACATGCCAAATTATCTGATAATTCAGATCCACACTGCAAAAACACAGAATCCTACCACATATTTTTGTTTCTAGTGCAAATATCTTAGTTCACTTGAAATAAGAGAAAAGTAACTTAAAAGTAACTTATCAGAAAAATATAGAAGCTAGTTTTAAGTAAGTAATTACAGAAATGAAAAAGTGCTAGTTCCAATGCCAGATTATTTTACTTATAATGTGGGAAAGTTTTCTACTTATAAGAGGAACTATAAATAACATCAATATTAAGGATTTATTTACTTAAAACAAGATTCTATGTTTTGCTGATGAGTTACTTGTAACTTAGTTTTGTCTTATTTCAAGCGAACTAAGAAATTTGCACTAGAAGCTAGACAAAAATACTCTGTTCGATCTTTTATTTTTGCTTTTCAGATAGCACTTTTTGCATTATGTAGAAACAAATATATCTTTTGGGCGGTCACCATTGCTGTCACACACCTTCATGTTTCTTGTGTCTTACCTGTGAGACGTCGGGTCTCTGCTGGAGGAAGATCCAGGTCCCAGACCAACAGGAATCTAGATTCCCAGATCTCGTATTGTACTGCCTGCCGTCTTCTTTGCTCTGCAGAGACTGAAACCCAATCAGCCGGGTTCTTCCTGTGCTATGGACCACCAGGTCGTGTTCAGGGCAGGCGGGGGTGAGAGGTATATTGACAGGTGGGTGTGGTGTTTTCATTTCAAATTTTGTCAAAATGAACTTCAAAATGAACGTCTTAGTTGTGTTTAGAGTCGATTGTAAATGCTGCTTTAGAAAAGACATTGGCATAGAATTGGTTATATTCTGCAAGTTAAGTTTAAAATACATAGTGTATTAGCAAGAGAAATTATTAAAAGGAATAGTATTTATAATTTGAGGAGAAATTATGGAAATTTTATTGTTTTCAGTTTTGTTGAAATTTTAAAAACGTTTAATCTAAACAAATCCAATGTTTCAGTTTATGATATAAATCTGTGCAACACTCAAATCAAAGAGAGAGGATCAATTTTTACTTTTAACAAAATAATAAAACACAATACGCTATCACTCAGAGTTCTGTATCATTACAAATATTCTTCTTTCTTTGTCATTTATTTATTTTTATATAGATATTCCATGGTTAGTGTTTAAAGATGCATCAATATAAATGATTTACTCTTTGTTGCTTATTTTTTAGATAAATGACTTGAGAGAAGGGTAGACTATAAAACGTCAATTGTTTTTCTTTTTAATCCTTTTATTCAAAACCTTTGCTTATATCAACTAGTGACATGTTGATTTTAAACTCAGACATGAACTAAACAGTCATTTAGACAAGGAAAAATTCATTTCGCCAACAACAACATTATTTTGCCAGATTACAGTTTCCAAATTCACACAGGAAAAGAGGTCTTAGCTTTTGGAGGAAGGTTGAAATAGGACCTGATTAAACTAAAACTGAACTGTTTTCCCATAACGATAATTATTAAATTGGAAGAAAAAAGGTGGAAGCCTCCAAGGATGATCATCCAAAGTGGGAGGTACAGAAGTGGCAGCATCATGTTGCTGTGCTGCAGGAGGGACTGGTGCGCTTCATAGAATAGATAGAATCATTCATGAGGAAAAAATATTATCTGAAAATATTGAAGCAACTTCTCAAAACAACCAAAGACATGGAAAGCATAATGCCGAATTAGCTAGTGAGTGGCTTAAAGTAAACATTTCAGTGATTTGGATGTGTAAAAAGTCTTCAGATAGACAATATTTCTTCTTGAAGTTTTGAAAATTCATGAAACGTCCAATGTTTTGTTAATCTCTTTAGTCCAAGTGTTCATGTCTGTTTCATTTAGTCATTTTCCCTCAGCTTCTCCTGTCATGCTCCCCACATTACTGCCTCTTTGCTCCAGTAATCACTCTTTCTGGTGTTTACTGTATACATCCCCTTTTTTTACTCTCTTTTGGATGGTGCGCTCTAAGCTTGTTGTCTCTCTTACTCTTTTCTCATTTTTTTCTAAATTAACTTAGTTTATTTCATATCAAAAATCTGTTTTATTATGATTCTTCCGGATTTTTGCCTTTGTCTCCATTTCAGTAGATATATTTGGGCTGGAATTAATTTCATTTTTATTCTTGTTAAAAGAAATCATGGTTGCTGCAAGTATTGCCCGCCTAAGAGTTTCTGTAAAATGAATTTGGTTTTAAATTGATCAGACTTCCCATCAAATTCCAATTTATACATGAATTCTTGTTCCTCTGGAGTATAAATATAACCACAATGAGTTGAATGAAAATAAACTTTGTATCATTTGTCACATTTTACCATGTTATTATCACAGTCTGCATGAATTAGTGAAAATGACCACTACTTATGGACATTTTCCCTCCTTTGTCCCCTGGCCCAAAACACACAATCCTCTTGACCTAGAAATAGTGACAGGATGTGTGAGGCCAGATGAGGTGGCACTTCCTCTGTGCTCCTAATCACATTTGAAAAAGCCATCAGAATTAAGAGTTTAGCACCATGCCAAACAGTTTGAGATTAACAGCTCCAAAAATAGGTGAAATGGGTCGTTTGAGTGTGAGTGTGTGTGTGTGTGCGTGGGTGCGTGTGTGTGTGTGTGTACACCAGGTTTTCATATCCTTATGGGAACCTATTTCTGTCTACAATGTGAGGTTGTGGGGACATTTTCTTGGTACCCATGAGGAAAATTGTTGTTTTTGAGTTAGTGATTAGGTCTGTGATGGTTAGGTTTAGGGTAAAGGTTAAGGTAATGGTTTGGTATGTTAGGGAATGGGGTTAGGGTTAGGATTATGGGTAAGGGTTAGGCTGTAGAAATTAATGGAAGTCAGCGTGAAGTCCCCACAAATGATGAAAACACGAGTGTGTGTGTGTGTGTGTATGTTTAACTGCATGCCAGGGGTCCATTAGGTTTGTGAGGACCAAAGCTTGACCCAACAACATCAATGATCTTATTTATTTTAAGCTAAAAGAATTAGATTAGTTAAATAAGCTTTTAGCAGAAGGGTTAGAATATGGAGCTCAGGGGTAATTTTAATAATTTATACTCTCCAGGCTTCTTGAATAATTTCTAAATAAAAACAGCCATAAATGTCATAATGAATAATTTTATTTTCATGTTTGTTTTCTCTCTGAGTTGCAGAGCAGTTAGCTCACCATCAGATCTGGGCAGGACTAAAGTTAGCACGGAGCGATAGCCCCTTACTGTCAACTGATCGCACTCAAGGGTTAAAGGTTAGATCCCTTTACGTGCTTGGGTTTCACAGCTCCAAGCCCATTAGATGGATGACATTAAGCAGCTTTAAGATGTAGGTCAATGTTGGAGGGAAAAATTAAACATAAAGGGCAAAACAAACTAAACAAAAGTCTTTGCTTAATTTTTGTCTTGCAAGAATATTTATTATTAATGGTGACCTTTTATATAAAATCCACATTTTGGATGTTTTTGATCTTCTGTTTGGGTCTCAACTGCTTCTTAAAACAGCTATTGACTTTTAAAAAAAACAACAACAGTCATTTGACAATAAGTTCATGTTTTTTGATTGTCATATCACAATTGGGCACTGCCCTGTTAGCTAACAACCCGAGCGGGGTCCAGTACATTTGTGCAGCTGATTTTTACTGCTGTCCGAGCTGAACAATTAAATCTTTAAAAGAAAAATGCTTTGTTGTTGTCTTATCATCCAGAAACCACTTTCTGCATTCTTGTTGATTGTACAGAAGGCTCCACTTCTGCTTTTCAAAGACGCATAGTTGTATAATTGTGAATCTGTTTGCAGCTATTTTCTCGTGCGAGTGTAAATCATCTCCCCAGAACAGAACAACTTCTTTATCAAGTTGTCGAGCCTTTCCAAGTCCCTGGTTCTGATGCTGCTACCTCAACCAAAGATGGGAGAGAAGATAAACCTCTCCATAACAGACCTATAGAAGATCTACAGCTTCTTGTTGCAAACCACAGAAACCATTAATTAGTCACAAGTAATTGAATAAAGGTCATTAAACTTATCTTATTTACATTTGTTTACCATGACAACTTAATTTGAAACATTTTGGTGGCAGCATCATGCTGGTGGGGCGCTTCTCTATGCCATCGCTACCAGTTTATGGTACAGAAGGATGATAGGGATGGAAAATGAAAATAAAAGTAACCCTAAGGTTCTATGATTTTTATGTGTAAAAAAAAAAGAAAAAGAAAAACCATATTTTGCATTCCTTATATTAGCCTTTTATCTTATAATTATAAATAATCTGTTATATAAAATTTTATGAGTATGCTTAGAAGTTGTCATTGTACAATTGCAAAATGCAAATGTGGAGTTGTAGGGGTGTAAATACTTTTTTAACATAGTGCTTGGAAGTCTAGATAGATGCATGTAGAGCTAAAGAAAATAAACTAAGATATGAAAATAACCATAGCTGTAGAGTTGGTGATAATCTGAGACTGTAAAATCTGAAGCGAAACATGTTAGGAAATATTAGACTGTAATAGTGCAACATACTTTAATGACAAATCCTACAGCGCCTCCATGTGGTAAAAGTTGGGACAAGATTAAAATTGTTTCTTAATGCCTAGACTTTATTTATGAGCAAAGAGTCATTTTAAATTGATCTACAAAAGAGTTATAAAATGCCTTACAGAGGCTAAAAATTGAGAAACAAATGGGTGTGGTGTACTGCAGGTCAGTGTAGGGGTGGGTGTTGACGACGTGGGTGACACAAGGAGAGACAGAGTGACAGCTGAGGTGAGTCATGTCTATTTTTATTCAACCTCATGTTTCTGTGAAGAAGAATCACAGCTAAACAGACATGTTGTACTTATATACTGTATTTTATGTTCTATATCAACAACCAAGTGCAGCAAAAGGCTTTCCGCTACAACAAAGCACACAAAGATCAAGGATCCAACATATATGCTTTAAACTATCTATAATATTTAATATTAACTATACGAGAATTTATTTAAATGTGCTATTGTGTGATAGCAACAGGTTGGATCTTGAAGATTGTGAAGGTAAGCAACCAATCTGAATTTTTGGAATATTTCTCATCTCTGCTTTCTATACATCTTTTCCCATTTTCTGCCACCTCTCTTAAATCAGACCCACCATTACACATCCTCTATTACACTTTTTTAGTCATTAAACTCAAATCATTCTGCATGTTATTTATAAAACCTTGCTTCAGATTTCTCTAACAAACATCAATGATTTCTATTGTTGAGCAGTGTTTGTTTTTTAAAGGGAACCTATTATCCAAAATTCACATTCTGTATGTTTTTGCACTTCCATTTCTAAAAACAGTCCAAGAGCTTAAAAAAAACACCCCGCCAATTTCTGGAATAAAATAAATATTTTTTTGGTGTCTGGAAAACAAACCTTTCCAAAAGAGGGTTCATTCTCATATATAAGAATAATTTTAAGTAGTGAAAATGTTTTGTAACCTGTTCAAAGAAGCACAATAGGTCACCGTTAAATTAATTTTCACCAGAAGAGTCAAGTCAAACATGAACTGGGTAATTAATTAAATGTGATGCATGTGAATTCAAAGCAAACAGATGCTGTGATTCCAGAAGATTTGAAATTATTTCTCCATTTCCCCACAGTTTTTATTTCTCATGTCCAGATGAGAATCTGTTTAGTGTGTGGTGGATCCAGGACGCCATATGCAAGGTTGCAGGCCCAAGTTAGAAGTGCTGAACCGAGGCTTAGGGACCCTGGGAGGCTGGGGCCCAGTGGGTGACTGGTAAGAGGCATTACTGGGACTCATAGGACTTAGATCTGGGGCGCTCTTGAAACTCCTGTTGGCCTGCGGAGGTGGGATTGAAACCAGAGGTGAGGAGAAGGTTGGGAGCTGAGGAAGAGGAGCAGTGGGGGCAGGAGGCAAAGGGGAGGAGGCCCACTGAGGCTGAAAAGGCTGTGGTGGAGTCTGGTGGGGTTCATGGGGCATTGCTCCAGCAGTGGGAGAGGTAAACTCATCAGAGTACCTAAGTGGTTCTCCAAGTGTTGTGGCTGATCGAGGTACAATAACTTTTGGTGTTGGTCCTGTGGCAGTTGGTGGGGGTGTTGAGAACCTCTTTACCTCGTAGACCCGTGCTGTCTTTTGAGGACCACCTCTCTGCTGAGTAGCGTTGGAAGGATCCTGGGGAACTCCACCTCCATAGCTGAACAGGGAGGAATTAAGCTGGTATGGCTGGTGACTCATTATGTCAATAGGTTTGATGCCTGCTTTGTGCCCTTTGGGTCTGTTTGTCCCTAACTTTGCTACCTCGGGTTTCCTCTGGGCCTTCGGAGGGCAGGACGGAGACAGTAGGGGGTTGTAGTTGATCGGAGGTGGGGCGCGAATGTTAGGTGAGTACTTCCATGTGGCAGGAAGGGAAGGTGTGGGTGAGGGTTCCCTGGTCTGAGCAGGAGAGTAAGGTGCAGCAGCAACAGATGGAGAACGCTCAACAACATACCGATCCATCCTGTTCTGTCTGCGGGCAAAGAGCTGACCTCCTTTTCCAGCAAGCTGCAGAACCTGGGGGGTCTGTGGTTTAGGAGCCACAGCAGGGGCCTTTGGTCCTCGCTGCACCTGCATGAAGTTACAAGCTTCTGCACCAAGTCTCAGCCAGTCCTCCTCAGGCCCTGACTCATGACCTGCCTCCCCACTCGGCGCTGCTCGAGACTCAACATTTGGACTTCTTCCCATGCAACGATCATCCATGTTCTGCACCATCGACATCAAGTCTGGATTTGGAGAAACATCTTTGCTTTGCAGTGCGCTGAACATTGGCTTCTTGTTGCTACGACGCCGTGCATCATGAAGGATGCCGGTGCGAGTGGCTGGGACAGAAATGCGTTGCTCTCTTGTGGTCATTGAGTCATTGATAGGTGCTTGGGGAGGCCCTGTTGGGGAAGCTGCATCGGTTATGTTGATTATTGGGTGGACAGACGGAGATGGAGATGGAGAAGATTGAGGGAGAGGAGGTCCAGGGAATGAGTCCTTAGCTAACTCAGAAGATGGATTCAGAGACAAGATGTGTGGAGGTGGATTAGTAGGAGCAGGAGAACAAAGGTACGGTTTAGCAATTGATGGGTGTAAAGGAGAATGCTGATCTGTAGACAGTGAAAATGGGGTTGAGGAAGGAGCATGTGCTGCAGAAAGAGAGGAAAATGTTGAAGGAGGCTGAGAGAAAGACGAAGAAAGAGCTGACGGAGGAGAGTATTGCGAAGGGGAAGAGTTACTGTTGTTATTTCTCGGAGGGATGTACAGAGAGGTGCTGGACACTGCTCTTCTTGCATCTGGCCCTGGAGGAGGTTGGGTTGGTGGGATTGTCATGGTGGACACTGCTGAAACGGGCTTGGGAGCCATAGTTAGTGGTGTGGGTTTGGGCTGGGGAGGTCGAAACATCACAGAGGTCACAGACGCACGATTTGGGGTTGAGCCTGGGGTGAAGGGTCGTGCAGTGCGGTTCAGAAAACCGGGATTAGGATTAAAACTGGAGTTACTGGTTGAGTCCATGCTGGGGCTTGGACCAAAATCAGAGTGGGCTGTGTCATTAGAGTTAATGCGGAGCCCATTTTGACTTTGTATGGGTGTCTCCAAGGGTGGGCTCAGAACGACACTCGCCTGGCTTATGGAAACTGAACCCCCGTTGGTCAAAGCCACAGCTGGAGGAGACATTTGGATACTGGTGGATTGTTTTGTGAAGCTGTTGCTGTCTGAACTCTCCAAACCCGAGATGTCCAACCCTAAGCTTTGATTTACAGAAGATAAACGTCCTGGTGTTAGATGAGCTGAGTGGTCCACCTCTGCGCTGTGGTTGGCGCTTGGTGTTGTCGGGGTAGTTGGTGTGGTTGGCGGGCAGGCAGAGCTTCTCCTGTCTAGCAGGTCAAGGTAACCTGAATCCCACGTAGGGTCAAAAGACTCAGACAATCCTTCTTCCTCAACCTCAGAGCCACTTAAAACTGAGCTTCCTCCTCCTTCCTCTTCTGTCTCCCCTCCTGCTTCCCCTTCTGTTTCACCTCCTCTGTCTCCTACTGCCTTCCCAAAGCAGGTCAGTGTGTATTTCTTGGCTCTTTGCCGCCGTTTCTTGAACATAAGAACCCCTTTCGAATTGGGGTTGGGAGCATCAGTCAGCAAAGATGCAATAGAGCGGCATTTAGTGCGGGCTTCTTTCACCTGTTTCTCCACCACGCTCTCCCCGCGCTGCAACTCTGCAAGACAGGAAGCAAAAAATAAGCGAGAGACGAAAATAAATCTGCTGAAATGAGCAGAAACGCAGCGGAGAAGCAGTAATGGGAGTTCTGATTAATACAAAACGAGGAATGGGCAACAAATAAAGGAAGCAAAACAGTGTGATAGTTCTCTCTACCTGCTGGTGGCGGCTGATTCAGTCAGTATCATCACAGCTAGGAGCTGGGATGAGCATTCGCAGTGACTGACAGGACAGCGTGTTGTGGATTTAGAACAAAGAATTCCTGCTGCTCTCCAATGTTGAGTCACACTCTGGGAAGATTAGATCACAATCTATCTGCTTCCCAAAATGTGTCCATGTGCTTACATATTCCTCTCCGTGTTTGGATAATCAGTAAATTAGTTTTGGGAACATGTTGAAGGACGGATAAATCTAAGTTTTAAGACAGAGTAGAAAGACTTTTCTAAATGTAGATTTCAGAAAATGTGCCGTCTTTTGAAATTACAGAATTACAATCTTTTTTTCTTTTTTTTTTCTTTTTTTTTATGAATTCCAACACAATTAAATGCAGTTTTAGATATTTCACTGTTTTGCCTGGTCTGGAACATATGTACAATGTGCTGCCCCCTCTCAGAATATTTGTTTTCATGTCCTACTGAAGTATTTCAGATCAACAAACAAATCTTAATGTCAGACAAAGATAGCTTTTCAATTGAAAACTTCATTTAGCAAGGGAAAAAGTGCTAGATTTATGTGAAAATGCAACTGACTCCTTTGTTTTGATTACCACAAGACCTTTACAATTAAGGAAGGATTTGAAAAGAACCTTTCTGACAACATTAAGGAGGCCAAAAATAAAATAAAAACATAATCTGTTTCAAAGAAATTCAAGGACAGATGAAATCCTAGGTTACTGACATCTAATAGTCTGGAAAGAGTTGCAAGTCATTTCTGAGGCGTTCAGACTGAAGTGAACCACAGTGAAATTCATTATTCACTAATGGAGAATAATTACTCCAAAGGAAAACTCAACCCTCATCAGGGAGACCACAAAAAATCAGAATAACATCTGAGGCTCTGCAGGCCTATTTCTTCAGAGTAACATTTCTCAATATAGTTTAAGCTACACCCAAATGTCATTTTTTTCCAAAAAGTAAATGTTATTGAGTAAAAGTGGTTACTTCCCACTTCTGGCTACTAATTTGGCGTAATTGACAGAACCATTAATATTTCATTAATTTAAGCATTTTGAGGAAGAATCCTACAAAAGGATATCTGGCCATTCATAGAGCCCTTAGTTTATTCAGCAAGACAGCCATCTGAAGTGAACCAGCAAAAAGACCAAATAAAAAAAAAACATAAACAAAATGAAGGTTCTGGATTGGTCTAGTCAAAGTCTAAAAGTTAATATAATTAAGATGTCTTGGCTTAATTGTACACAGGCTATTTGTGATAAAAAATGCCTCATTGTGGCTGAATTAGTAAACATTCAAAACAGCAGAACAACACATTAGGTTTAAGAGAAAAAATACTTTTTCACACAATTAACCAGCTTTTGTCTCTTAAACAATGAGGCCATCATTTGAAAACAGCATTTTGTTTTTACTCAGGTTGTCTTCATTAGTTATATTTGCTTGACGATGTAAAACAATAGCGCTGCATAACACAAAAGTATTTTATGGTCTAGTTTCAAGTACGCATATCTAAGTACATTTTAAATAGGACAAAACTAAGAAAAAGTACAAGTTCCATTAGCAGATTATTTCCCTTATGAAACGGGAAAAAATGTGTTGCAATAAGAGGAAAATTCTGCCACCGGAACTAGTACTTTTTAAATTAATATAAAGTTATTGTTAACCTAAAACAAGCTCTGGTGTCTTGCTAAAAAGTTACTTGAGAGTTGGTCTTGTCTTCTTTCAAGTGGGCTAGGATATTTGCTGTAGAAACTAGAGCAAAAACACTTGGTAAGATTTTGTCTTTGCAGTGAAGACAGACAAAAAAAACCCAAAATAATTTTAAAAAAAATGTACGGAGGCAAATACTTTCCCTCTGTTCCTGCTTGAGAGTAGTTTAGCTCTCCGGCAACATATGATACATTGATTTATTAGACCAGCTGATTGTAAAATAAATGTGATCATTATCTTTACCGTGACAGCAAAACGTTTGATGTAGGTCAGTACTCTATTCCTGTCAGTGCAGGGGAAAATTATGAATTTCCAAAATATAATAACAAAAATAATTGCGTCCTTGTAATAAATGGAGCTGGAAACTGGTATTGACACTTTAACGTCATCCACAATAATCAATCTAACAAGAGGACTGAAATAATTATAAATGTTAACAACTTCTGCATTCATTGTTCGCAGTGACTTTTAAAAAAAATATCAGGTTGAAATTATGATTCAAACCAAGATTGTGGAAATGTCGCTTCCACATCGCTTTGCTAGAAGCTTATTTGATCACAGAATCTTCACAGATTACAACAAACTTTTATTTTTTTTTAAATAAAAAAATCAAAATTTCACCTCCACAAGAAAGTCAGTCAAGGGTATAATGAGTCTTACCTGCGTAAACAGTGTGTGGAACCCTGAGTCCACCTTTGTCTGAACCTAAAGGAGATGTGAGGTCCCTCATTTCACCACTAAGCGTGTGAGTGTGTGTCCCTCGGACCCTCCCACACACACCCCAACAGAGTCCAAATCAGCTCTGAGTGGAGACCCGTTTAGTCACTGTCTCCTGTTCTGAGAGCTCAGCCCATGTAAAGACCTTTGTCTGTTTTCAGCAACCCAAAGCAACACATGATGTCAACCCTCTATTTCTGTCTGACAGGCTTCAAACACCTGTCTGCTCTCTGTCCTAAAAACACACACACACAAAGAGCGGGAGAGCCCTCACCACATATTTGGATCACAGTGTATATATGACTGTGTGACACGTAGCGCATCGCCGAAAGGTTAGCAGTAAGTCATTGCTGTTGTACACAAAGACGCAAAACTCTGCAACAACAGGGTCAATGATCTCGGATCCAAAGTGGCTGTGTGTGTTTGTAACAGGAGAAAGGGCAGATCTCTGGTGGCACTGCCACCGTTTGTCCTGCAGTAAAGCCCTCAGCCTGCATTAAAGTTATTCACGTCTTTGGGCTCTCGCACCCGATGACAGATCGTTCATTGCAGCAGCATTCCCTCCAGGAACAGGAACTCAGTCAGTGCATAGTTATTCAGTTTAATCAGCTGTCAGCTCGGTTGAAATTATGGTTCAAACCAAGAAGGTGGAAATAACACTTTACAGGTTCAAGAAGAAGTTCGGCAAAAATATTTATGAATTGAAAACACTGAAAACACTTCTGCTGATGATCCTCAACAAAGAAGTTCCAGTCTTGAGAAAGCTTGTCAGAATTAAAAGCACTATTGCTACTGCAACATTTTGCTGAAGTATATTGAAAATCAGCAAAATGAAACAAAAAAACTGAAACACCTTTAAATATTATGTTCATCCTGTTCAAATACCCATTTGAGTGGCAGGTACACCCTGGACACCTGGTCACCAGTCCATCACAGACACGCTGTCACAATAACAAACTTTGCTGGACAATAAATTGTCCCAGAAATTATTACAATAAACAATAATTTTGTTCTTTTCAGACCATTTTCAAGTAATACATTATGGCATAGTATTGCAAGTTTGTTCTCTCAAAGACCAGTAAACTTTAATTTTGGAATAACAGGAACTGAAAGACATTTTTGATATCCAAAATAAGACACAACAATCAAAAACTAGTATTAGTAGTATTAGTGTTATTATGTTACTCCTAATAGTAGTGGTTGTTGTATTGTTGGTATGTTGTATTGTTGGTATTGCATTTTGTTAATAGGATTTTTTTACCTTCTGACACTAGAAATGTGTCGTAATTTTAATTATTTTACAGATTTAAGACACGATAATCTGAATCATATTATTGTCATTATTATCATCATCTTTAGTTCTTTGTTCTACATGGTGTCACAATTGACTTGGCAGCAGTGTTGCCAATGTTGGTATGCATATAAACATGAGTGCCCACCTTATATAAAAAAAATATTTAATCTATTATACATAATCTTTATAACCATTTGCACAAAGTCTGCACCCTTAGAAATACAAAATTGACAAGTTGCATGCCAAACCCAAAAATAATAATGCCAAAAAGATATTTACATACAAAAAATATAGTTGGAAAGTCATTTCTGTAAAAACAGATTTAAAAAAATGCTACAAATCTTGATTCAGGGCCATAGGGCGAGAGGCGGGGTGCACTTATTTTCTCTTTTAATATTCATGTCATCCTTTTGGGGAATTTCATCAACACTTCCCTGTAATTGTATTGCCTACTCTGAACTCTGAGACAACTAGAATTTCACATTAAATAGAATAAAATGCAAACAATCACTCTACATCAGCTCTCCTGAATAGATTTAAATGAACAGAAACACATTTATGTCTCTATTTATGTGCACACAAGCAGTTATTCACACACTGTCCACATATATACACATTAAGCTGGTCCATAAATCAGGGCTCTGCTCTCTCATTCAGAAAGCTTCAGCAGCTATAAATACAGCCACCGAGGCAAATATCCAGAATACTTCCAGGAGAGGATGAGGGGAACGTGAAGAATACCTCCGCTGGTGTCTGGTGTGTATCTCACTTCATTGCTCTAACATGCAAATATAAACGATTGGACAATAATAGGTAATGGCCACTAGAGGGCGATCTAACAAAAGATTTAAAACCACAGTGTTTTGTTTATATTTTGGAGTTTCTTTGTAATGTGGTCTATCTGATGTTATTTTCTCCTGTTACAGTTGAAAAGTAAAATCCTAAACATGAATAGAGATAAATCTCAAGAAAACTAAAGCAGATCAAAAACTCCAGGGAAATTAAATAAATAAAATGAAATGTTGAGGGCAATATTATTGGAAAATAAATTATTAGCAGGATGGAGAAAGTTATACTGTATTTTAGGATCTGCAGAGCAGAGGAGCAGAAGGACTGGAGCAGCAACATAAAAGAATATTGGGCTATTTTATTGCAGACGGATAATTTTAAATAAGCGGTTTGCATCTTCCTGCACTGTTATCTTTATTATTATTTTCTTAATTGATCTGTACTTTATTGGTACAAAAATAAACTAAAATAACAGATGGATGTATGAAACCTTTAGTCAGGTTATGTCCTGATGAAGAAGATACTTAAATCTTATTTCCTGTGTTTCCAAATGTCCTGGACGTCCTGGTTTTAACATTTCTATGTTCTGTACCGAGTAAAATCTTCACAAAATCTAAAATAGACAAAAACAGGTTTATTTTGTGCAAAGCAAATTGTGTTAGGATAATACTCACTGGCCTGTCTAGCTTTGTCCATGTAGCTGGTGGAGAGTTCGTCATTCACCGGGCTCAGCTGCGGTCCCACCATGGGCACCAGATGATGACCGGAGCCCAACTTCAAGGCCTCTTTGGCCCGTTCAGGAGACACCAAAGGAGGGCAGGCTGGTGTAATGTAGCCCCCTGTCTCCTGGAAGCCGCTGTCCCCCTCTCCCTCTGCGTCCACCGGGCCCTGATCAGGGGTCGGGGTGAGGGTGTGAGCGGATGTGTATCTCTCCTCTGGGTCGGGCAGGTAGATAAACTCTCTGTGAGGGACGCTGGTGAGACCCTGAGCATGCCACTGGGTGGTAACTCCTGCGTCTGTAGCACTTTCATACCTTGGATCAAACACAGATGCAAAACGTTATTTCACAATGTGTCATGGCTCACACTGCAAAAACACAAAATATCACCTAGTATTGTTGGTAGAGTTTGTAGTGGAACAATCTTAGTACACTTAATTTAAGGCAAGGCAACTTTATTTATATAGCACCTTTCAGCCAAGGACAATTCAAAGTGCTTGTACAAAAACAAGTTAAGAACAACATACAACAAAAAGAAAGTAAATTAAAGATCAAGCAGATTAAAAATGAACAAAATAAACGTTACAGTTTTGAATATAGTTAAAAAAACAAACATTTAAGAATAGGCAATGTCAAATAAGAAGGTTTTTAACCTTGTTTTAAATAAACTCAAGGTAGGGGCAGTCTTACAGTGTGCAGGAAGTGTTTAAGAGAAAATTAGCTCAAAAAGTAACTTTTCTGTAATATGTTGGAGCTTATTTTAATTCAGTCATTCTGTAATATAAATAAGAAATTTTTTTCCATATTATAAGTTAAAAAGTCTTGTTCCAGTGACAGATTATTTCACTTCCAGCTAATACTTTTCATCAATATTAGGGAACTAATTACTTAAAGAGGCATTATTATGTGTTTTCCAGCTAAGTAGAATCTTTTTATATCACAATCAAGTAACTGTGTTACCTTCTGCTGCTATAGAAACACTGTATATTTTAAATATGACTTTGTAAATCAAGACCTTAAAATTTGGCTTCTGTCTCTTTAAGAAAGTTCTGTCTGCTCTGTGAGACAGAAACTCAAAAACTTGGAAATCACAACTCAGCAGAGGAGTTGTGCCTAGAAGGCGGGGCTTTGTCCACCCAGGTGTTTTGCACAGCTGAATGGTTGCCATGGAGATTAAAGGATTTCTCAAACATGCATGAAAGAATCAAATAAACACTCCAGGTATGTTTTTTACAAGGAAATGACATAACATGATGTAAAGCTCAAACAAGTTCCTTGTAAGTTAGTTTTGTCTTATTTCAAGGGTACTACAATATTTTCTCCGGAAACTATTGTAGTACTTGGTATGATTTTGTGTTTTTGCAGTGCCGTTAATAGTAAAGGTCTTGGAGTTTCTCTTCTGGTTCTTCTCTTACCCACTCATCTCAGAAGTCTCCTCTTCTTGATTGTCATAACGCGAAGGTGAGCGAGCATGAGGAGATGTTCGCCGTTGGCGTCGTCGGTGCGTTTGTGAATGTGTGTCTGCGTCGCTGTCTGTTTCACCGTAGTACGCCTCGCTGTCGGGGGGGGAAGTAATGCCTCTGGAGAACTCAGTGGGAGAGAGGATGGAGGAACTTTTGTTCAGGAGGGTGGCAGGAGAAGACAGAGCCCTCATGGACGATTGAGGTGAAATGGAGTGAACAGAACAAGGTAGGGAGATAAATCCAGAGAGGTTCCTGGAATAAAACAAACATCAAGGCAAAACTTGGTTTCATTGTTTACCTGTATAAATTAAATAACTGTGTCTATGTTCTGACCTCCTAACTTTTAGGGTTAGTGTGGAAGTCTCTTTATCTACTAGGCTCATGGCCTGAGCATGTGTGAGATCTGCACACATCTGGTCACCAATGGCAATCAGCTCATCTTGCTCCTTCAGTCCGGCTCGGCAGGCTTTGCTGCGCTTGCGTACCTATAGAAAGAAAAGAGTTTACTGCAGTCTCTGGAGTGACTTTTAGCATTTCCAGAAGTTTTCTACTGGCAGAGGCAGCCTGAAAAACGTCGAGGTGGATTTATGTAGGGGACTTTACTTAGGAGCTTAACATTAGCTCAGTCCTACAAATAAATAAATTAAGAGCTTACCTATTTGGCTCAAGTCTTTTATCAATATAAATCAGTTCCTTGCTTACATTGGTGCCTAAATACACCCAATCTGACCATTTCTATACATTCTTCCATCACTAAGTACTTCAATATGAACAGGTATTTGAACATGTGACAAAGACATTGTCACATTGTCCTAATGGATGCACACTTCCTCTTTATCTGTGATGACAAAACATTAGCCTTTCAAAATTGTCATTTGACATGAGATGCATGAAAAAATACAATCCTCCAATCTTCCTGGGAAGCATCCATTTAGACAGCACTTTGTCACTGAGATTGTACTTTTTTTAAACCACAGTAATTGATGTGCGTTGGATTTTTGTCACAGAAACAATAAGCCTAAAAGCCAGGAACTGAAAGAAAATGACTGAATCTATTGATCAGTTTTATCATATGCGGCGGCTTGAGGTCGATGATGTCATCGAACCCTCAGGAAGTACGCTTTTAGAGGTGGCGTGGGGGTGATAGTGGGTTTAGATGAGATGGTGAGCATTCCTGTCACACTTGGAGCTAAAAGTAGGCGATAAGGTCGTCCCATTTGCTTCCTCGCACTCACACACACACACACACACTAAAACACACACCTCATCATGGCTGCTGAAAGTGAAAAATGTTGATCATTCAAGCACCCACTTGAAATGTTTGCCATCCTGAGAAGGCTGCCTCTTGGCCCAGTTTTTCCATTTGGTTTTAGAGGTTTTAAAGGCAAATGTTCGAGCACGCATCACAAAAACGGGAATTTGAACAGCTGCGTGCAGCAAGGGGGGCATGTCTGTCACTCACCACATGCCCCGCCCACATTTCCAAAATAAGAACCGACTCAAAAAAATCAAAAACATTCCTAGACAGAGAGAGACAAGTTCTATTGTGAAGGAAAACACTTCGCTCTCAAAAGTGAATAATGTCAAAATAAAAAGCTTAAGAAAGATGATGTACTGAGTGTGTGTGAGTCTGTGTGTTTAAGTCTGTATCTGTGTGTGAGAACAAGAGGTCTGGGTTTTTTCCATCCTCAGCTTCCAGCTGCTCTCAAACGAGCTATTCTGATCCGTTTGAGCTCCGCTCTCAGCCGGGCTTATCTGAGGTATGGCTGACCACACATAACACACACAGCAAGAGGAAACACACAGATCTAACTTCAAATTAAGGTGATTTTGTCAGCCTGAAAATACCGGCTGCACAGATAAATTTGGTTTCGGAGCTAATCTGTCTAAATTTAAGAAGTTTGGAGATCTCACAAGTGATTGGTCAGCTTTTGTTATCGGGGTCGGTGAGGTCAAACTCCTGCTTCCAGGGATAACTTTGCTCATTAGATCAATGACTCTCAAACCTTATTACTCTTTAGTGGAACTCAGTGGTAATTTTGATCTGAATAATTTGCATAATTTACTGAAGTGTAAAGTGGTAGAAAATGGACCTGAAATAAATCTTGTTGGCTACAATTTAGATATGATGCTAAGACCTAACTAAATCTGATGTTACAGTAAATCAGATTAAATTTTGCCTGTTGTAAATCAGAATTAGGATTGACAAAATAACTTGCAGGAATTAAATTTAGAAAGATTTTTTGCTACTTTCCTCAAATTCAGGAGTTTGTATACATATTAGTTTTTCTCAGTTTTGTTCAATCTTCAAATCTTTATGAATGAATGAAACTGATATCAAGACTTTGCAATAGGCCTGTCACAATAAATTAATTGCATGGTAAATTAAAAGAAACTCAATAATTTTCATTTGCTTGATTTATTGTTTTTCTCTCTTTTTATCAAAAACTGAATGATAAAAGTCTTCAGTCTGGTGTTTTGGTCTCAACTTCTTTTTTTGAAAGATCGCTTTGTTTACAGAGACTTCATCATTTATTCTATTTCTTATTTCAGTCATTTTCTTTATTTATTTTGGATATTTAATATACATCTCAGTTCCAGTGTTTAAATGTTCATTAAAATTTAAAGTATATTGATCTCTGAGAATGTGTTATTGCATTTTTGTGCCACTATTACTACTATATTACTTGAAAATGTTCTCAACACAACAATATTATCATTTATGGCAGAAAGTTCTGGGATAATTTATCGTCCAGCAAAACATGTAATTGTGACAGGCCTACTTTGCAAGCTGCTAGAGGAATTTTTATTTTACATTTCTATCAAATCGGAAAGGAGAAAAATTCTGTGTCCACAAATTTGATGCAAAATGTACAATAAAAAAAGTGAAAGACTTTGGAAAGATTCAGGCTGAAGCTATTTATGAAAGAGTGCCTTCTTTGAAAAAGTGTCTTTTTGCATTTTTGATGCTTCTCTCCATCTGTATAGGCAACAGAACCCTCCTCACAAAGCTGTGCTCCAGCAGTTCCCTGGCCCAGAAACACAATTGTACAACAGCTGAAGTTTAAATTAAACTGGACCTTGGCCAAACACTGCTGTGTGAAAAATGAGGCAGGATAAAAGCTAATCTGCAGCAGAACACTGCACTTTTTTGAGAAATGTGAATCCAGATGATAGATAGATAGATAGATAGATAGATAGATAGATAGATAGATAGATAGATAGATAGATAGATAGATAGATAGATAGATAGATAGATAGATAGATAGATAGATAGATAGATAGATAGATAGATAGATAGATAGATATAGATAGATAGATAGATAGATAGATAGATAGATAGATAGATAGATAGATAGATAGATAGATAGATAGATAGATAGATAGATAGATAGATAGATAGATAGATAGATAGATAGATAGATAGATAGATAGATAGATAGATAGATAGATAGATAGATAGATAGATAGATAGATAGATAGATAGATAGATAGATAGATAGATAGATAGATAGATAGATAGATAGATAGATAGATAGATAGATAGATAGATAGATAGATAGATAGATAGATAGATAGAGATATTTTTCATTGCACAACTGTACAAACAAACTTAAACGTGCTTCAGTTGATATGTGGCTGTTACATCACTGAAGAGGTGGAGAAATATTGTAAATAATGTTTTCTTCATTTATTTTATAATTATTGTAGCAATGCTAATTAATAACAGTGAAAAACATACTTCTTTTCTTTAGGACCTTAGTTTCAACTGTAAGCGTTTCAAAATCACAAAACCAGCTCAGCACATTAAACTTGCCAGATATTCAGCTGTTTTATACATATCTGTTTTTTGACTGCTGTACCTTCGCCACCTGAAGAGGCTTTTGCTGCTCCGCTCCTCCTTGCAGCCTGAACCCCCATGGAGCTCCTCCTGTGAGACAGACCAGGATCTCCTCCGCCACCATCTCTGCTCCCAAACCGCGGACCGAGTATATATGAAAGTTTGTGGGAAGTCTGTTCTCTTCTTCCTCAGTTCCTCACACTCTGGAGGTATCAGACACTCTCTCTGGTTGTTCTCCAGATCACCCCACCCTTTCACTGCTAATACTGCGTGGTGTGGAGGGTTGGGGGGTTCAGCGTGTGAGTGTTGGTGACTGTCATCCTCCTGTGTATTCGACACTTGCCACGTCAGTCTCAAGCACCGCATGCAGGAGGGGATACTTGCTGATATACACGCCAGAAATAACCACCAGCCCTGACCTCTTCAACACAGCCAGTCTGTCAAGGAGCAGTGGAGCAGATTTCTGCTCGTTTTCCCTACAGGATCATTTTCAATGAAAGGAGGGGTAAAAAAAAAAGTAAAACTTAATTTACTATAGTTGAATGTGCAGTCAACATGGAAGTACAGTCAGTTCTACAGCGATATCTACTGTATATCAAAAAATATTTATATTTTACAATAGCCCAGTCCATCTTAGACTGACTTAAATTGGTTTAAATTTAACAAAGAATGTGTGGCAACACTTGAAAGCTGCTTTTTATATGAGTTCTTCATCTAATCTAGCTGTGCTTGAGGTATTTTGTAAAGCAGAATGGATAAAAACTTCAGTCGATAAATGTACAAAACATACCCTGAAACACTTACAGGCCCTGAGTACTCGGGTCTTCTGGTTGAAGACCACACTGCATCCACAGAATTAGAACCAAACATGAAGGAGCAGGATTCAGTCTTTTATCCTCCTCTGATCTGGAACAAACTTCTAGAAAACTGCAAAAAAAAATGCTGAAAAACAGAGTCAATATAGGCTAGAAAGCCATTTATTTGCAGTTGCCTTTACTTGTTAATAACTAGTACATCAAAAATTGTTGTCTCTTTTCAACTTTACATCACTTTCCTTTATGCTGCTACTGCAAACAACATAGTTCTTATAGAACTATATGGCATATGAGTTATTAATGCAAATCAACTGTTTATAAAATCTCTTACCATAAAATTTCATTTTTTGTTTATTACAAAATAATGCAAATAATGTTTAAAGTTTACTGCCAGTTGGGGTGCAAAGATTTTATGCATAATGTGAATCCAAATATGATTTGTGACATGTTTATAAATTAATAAAACATCAAGCAATAAACAGCTATATACAAACAAACAACATAATTCACAAAATGTCAATCGGATGTGTAAGTAAAAGGAAAAACTAAATGTAGATTTCTGCATTTATTTTTAATTATGTCAGTTGTGGTCCTCCGTAGAATTAAACCAAGTGATTCAGTTCACGGGAAAAGAGCCGGGGAAGGTGGGAACGTAGAGGAAGTCGTCGTACGTCGTCCGGATGTGGACGTGGCACAGCGTTGCAGCAGTTCCGCTGAATGTCCGCTTCTGCAACCAAGAAGGGATTAGTGAGCAACACCCCGGGACGGCTTCGAGTTCAGTCTGCCACAGGGCTTCTCTGTTTGCCACGAACAACGGATTGCCTTACTATTTACACCTCTAGCGAGGTAGGTTTTGTTGTGATGCGGCTTCATGTCTGACACCCTCACCCGGTTTTGACACGGGGAGCTCGGATTTCGCTACCTCTACCGATGCTAAGCAATGCTAACAGATGCTAAGAGACGCGGCTAGCAGCTTTCTGAGAAGTAACTGGAGGTTATTAGCTTCACTTTCGGCTAGCATCATATGTCAGCGGGGCTAGCATTAGCTTTCTACGGCAGGCTGTGGCGACTCGATCTCAGCTGATTCAAGCACCTTTGCTGTCATGATTCAATCTGGCCTGTTGCTAACATTAGCATGCTGAATTAGCACTCACGTATTCAGGAGTTAAACGTTGTTTTTTTGCCAACTTCTTGTATTTGTGCCACTCTTCTAACTCACACATGGTAGCAACTCGATGTTTGAATCATTCTTTTCCAAACTTTTAATGGTATATTACTATGCTATAGCTAGTAGCTACTAATCAGTTAATGTTGATGCGGCACTGCTACACTCGCCAGCTCGTCCTCGGGTTTTGCTGCAGTTCAGGACTTGTATACTAACCTTTAACTGTGGGATTAAGTTGTTTTTGTTTAACTTTAGCGCAGTTTATCTTAATTGGCCTGTTAAAAGCAGAAGATTGAGTTCTTTTCGCGGGCCTGACTTACTAGATAGCTATTGTATTTCTCATCGTGGCCCCTTCTCTGTTGAATAATTCAAAGGCTCCGCTCGCTTAGCCCATGTTTGTTAGATGATACTCATGTTTGTCGTATAAGTTAGGCCTACATCTAGAAACTTGAGTGTATGATAAGTAGCTCAGCAGGAACACATCTTTTAGTAGTGGATTTGATCTGAAACATTTCTGAAATTATTATCAGGATCCGTCAGTGTTATTGAGCAGTGAGAAAAGATCTTGTTTCTCACAAGATTTAGTTAAGAGAAAGTGCCAGTAATTGTTAATCTGCCTTTGAATCTTTCAGTCTTGTCATGAACTTCATGCTGCCATGATTTGAAACCTGAAAGTCAGAAGGACATTTAAATTGTCTAGATGTGATCAAAGAACCTGGAAATATTATTATGAAAAGATGGTTTAACTTAGTGGGAGTGAGAGCAGATTTTTTGACATATGTTAAACATCTGATCATTGAATCTGAAATGTTATCAAAATATATTTCTTACTTCAGAAACTTGTTTGTAGGTTAGAAACATGTTTCTTACCTTTTTACTAGCAGTCATATTTATATGTAATTAAATTACAATAATATGAAAAGTTGAGACTAAAAATAACAAAATTACTTTACCTCAAAGAATATTTAGTGAAATGTTGAATATTTTTTTAAATTAATGTTCTGTTTTGTTATCGATTTGCTCAAAGGTAAAATGTTAATGTAGAATATATCATCACCATTAAAAACACTGACAGCGAAGCGCCTCTGCTGAATGATGACATTCAACCTCCACTTGTTTCTGTTTTCTTTTTTCAATGTAAACAATATGGCCACATTCTGAAATTGAGATAATACTATTTCCTAGTTTTGATAGAAACCAGGCTTTGCACAAGGTAATTAAACATCTGCTTTGGTATCAGATCATTTGAATTGTTGGAATAAAGATAGTTGAAAGCATTATCTAAAAGACTGATTTAAGAAAATTAAAGATATAACACTATCATCAGGAAAAATAAACAGACAACAACAAGCAACATTCTAAGTTTATGTTATTGAAAATTCTCACACCTTCAACCCAAAACAGCAAATAAATAATTTTTTAGATGAGGGTTTCGGTTTGCTAGTTCAGTTGAAAGAAGACAGATGATTAAGTTTTACTAAGATTGATCAACAAAGACCAAATTGTTGCGGAATGGACATTTAAAACAGTCTTCAGCGACATATTAGTGTAGTTTGCATGGAGAGCGATACAAAATCCTCCATCTCTGTGTTTATATTCTGAAAACCATAGTCTGGGATTTTCTCAAATTCAGCCCCTCTGCTTATAGACAGAGGTTCAAAATAATAAAACAGAGCAACTTTGCTGAAATACGTTCAGTCCTATGCTAACCAGACTCCTGCCACAACATTTAATATAAAATACATTTTGCTGTTAAGAAGCCTACTATGGGTGACAACTCCTCAGCAATGCTAAAAATAGCTAAATTTGATAAATGTATTCTTGGTGGCAACATTCAGACTGAAGAGTGCAGTGTAAACATTGTGTTGCATTTACTTGTTGGAAAAATGTCAAATTTTTGATTCCCAACTTCCACTGCACTTTCCCCATTCTCAACTTCATAATCACGCCAGAAGCTATGATGGCATTAGATATAGTGTTGTAATTCTGTCACTGTTTGATCAAGCTTTAGGGATGAACTGAAGATGAATGTAAACCAGCACACTCCAATGGCCTCTCCCTACGGCCAGCCCCAGCCTGGCTACTCTCAGCCCGGCTACGCCCCCCTGGACGGAGGATACCCTGCCCCCTATGGACCTTACAACGGCCCCGCTTCAGCCTATCAGCCTGGCGTTCCTCCACAAGGTGAACAAGAAGCGTCCAGATCAGCAGCTGCACAATTATGATCAACTTTAAACAGTTCACGCTTTGCAGATGTGAAAATCTCATCACCTGTGCAAACTAATCTATATCTGAGCCGCCCTTTCATTACTTCATTTACCTTCACACATCACTCTATGTCTCTGTATTTGCTCCCTTTCCCTATTTTCTTGTATTTCAGGTTATTCTCCTTTCACAAGCTTTCCCTCTAAGGCTGTGGCAGCCAACCCAGTCTCTGACCTCTCCTCTCCTCTTGACTTAGGTAACTGCCTCTCTTCACCCCTCGGTTCTTTCTCACCTCACACATCCTGCAAACATCAAATCGCAACTGTGCCTAAAACATCTTCTTTCTTTTCTCATTTTCCTTCTCTTATTTAGTTCAGTATATATTAAATCTCTGTAGTTTTTTAACTTGGGTTCTTATTTTCATGTCGCTCTTTATCGGACAAGCTTGATCTTTTTATTGACTTGCATGTTACATCTCATAAATGTTAAATGTCTGGTGGTTATTTTTACTCAAGTTTGGCCTAAAATGTTGTTTGACCCACTTTTAAAGTGAAGCCTGAGCTTCTGACCCCAAAATCTAAATCTTGGAATGTTGTTTTAATGTTGTATTATTTGGAAACTATTTATCAGCTTTGTGGCTTTTTGTCATATTTATCTTTTGGCACTAACTTGGATTGATAATGGGACAAATTGAGACAAGAATTTTTTCCAGTCTTTCTAAACAAAATAATTAAGCCTGTCAGACTGAGATAATCTGAAGAGATTTATTATATTTTAAGGTCTTTCCACTAGAAATGGGAGTTTTGGCTCTTTTTGCTCCCAAACGGCTCTTAATTTATTATCATCTGCAGCCCCATATATTAACATGACTTGGCAAATAGGAATGTTTTGTATGATGAATCATTTTGCATTGAGTGTTCTCTAGAGGAGAGTCCTTAAACTTCCTTAATTGTATATGTTATGAAATCAGACATTCTTTTTTTTGTGTTATATTTTACTTTTCATTTTTAACAAAAAAAAGGTTAATTTATCTAACGCTT
Organism: Gambusia affinis; assembly: GCF_019740435.1. Taxonomy (NCBI): domain Eukaryota; kingdom Metazoa; phylum Chordata; class Actinopteri; order Cyprinodontiformes; family Poeciliidae; genus Gambusia; species Gambusia affinis. The sequence continues at coordinate 15,444,432 of NC_057887.1, forward strand.
TGGTCTCAATGTGCCATTTCACAGAGAGAGACTTCAGTATTCATTTCATTTTATTTTTTTCACGAGTTTTGTTTAAGTTGAATATTTGAAAAAACTTCCAGTTCCAGTGTTAAATGTCTTAGAAATTACAGTTTATTGATCTTTAAGGTTATGTACTTGCATTATTTTGAAGTTATCATTATATTACTTAAAATGGTCTCAAAACAACAATATTATCGTCTATCGGAATAATTTGTTGGACAATTAATTGCCTAGCAAACTTTATCATGACCGGCCTCGCTAGCACCACCATGTTTCAGGGTGGACATTGTAGATTCAGGTTGATTTGAAGTTCGTTTTTATTCACATTCCATTTAGTTTTAGCAGCTCTTCCACAAAGACCAGATTTGTGGAGGACAAGACTAAAGTTGTGACTTTTGGCTGATTAATACTCTATTTACTTTTCATCTAAGGTGAAATGCCCACCACTCTTTTCTTGTTTTTCTTCCACTTTGCAGTTGTGCACAAAGCAGTGTTGGTCCATCACATAAGATTCCAGTAAAATCCAGTAAAGTTTCTGATCTTAATGTGACACAGTGTAGACAAGTTCAGTTCTTTTCCATTGTGCTGTTATTAGTACATGTTGATGATCTTGTTTTTGTTTGTTTTTTTTCTTTTCTTCAGGTCAGGCTCAGGGTCCTCCCACCTCTGCACCACCTCCTGTCTCAGCCCCTCAACAGTATAACCAGTACAGCCACAGTCAGGGGGACATGCAGAATGGACCCCCACCTATGACACAAGCACCACCCAGGTAACTTTTTGTATTTAGACAGGGACGTAAAAATGTGAAATTAGTTACAATTTTCCTACTTCACAGCATCTATATATATTTATATATTCATTTTGGGAGATTGATGATCAAATGATACTCTGAAGTTGATCTTAGTTACAAAAACCAGCCGTTTTTTTTCTGGTTAAGTTTACACATATGCAGTTAACAATAGTCGCCCCACTGTTGTCAACTTAGCAACTTTTCAGACAACTCCAAAATCAGAATTTGTCAGGCTTTTTAACTCTCGGGTCGATGCCCGCTCTGGAGTGAGCATGACGTGACGCATTTAAAAGGCTGCTGCAAGAATAATAGTAGCATGCTGAGGGCTCGTTTCAACTTGACAGCACGAACTTCAAACTTTACAAAAGTGGTGTTTTTATATCCATTTTGTTTTCTATTTACTTCCAAATAAAACCAGATTTATGATCAATCATTTGCGGCATAATTTTGTGCACATGTTTTGCCTTTTCTGCTCATTCAGTGAAGGTTTTGTGACAAGGAAGTGCTTGAATGCAATCCATTTTTCCGATTTTCACAAATGCACCACATTTCTCTTCCTTCCACTCAATACATGCACTGTGACCGAAACATGAGAAGATCTCATTAGGAAAGATGTTAGAAAATTATCTAGCTTATTCAGATACAACCTAAAATGCACAAATAAAGAATAAAAGTAAGTGTTTGAGGTTCTTTAGTTTTTGTATTGTTTGAAAGTTGAAATTTACGATTAGGTAGTGTTACTTTGTTAAATGAGCTCATGATGTTTGGATATTAATGTCCCGACTGGCACTGCTCCAGGAAAATCCAACGTTGGTATCAATGCATCACAGAGCTGCTTTAGATCCGTAGCTACAAGATTTATTTCAAGAAATTCTGCAGGATAGTTATGTAAACCTGCAGGTGTTTAGTTATATCACTGGTACAAAAACATTTTTAACTTTTTAAATAAATTATTATGAAAAGATGCTGTGTTCAACATCCTTGGGCAATATGGTTGAAAAACATATCACAATATAAACATTTCACATCACTAGATTTTGATAAATATTGATTAGTTTTATATTTTCAAAATACTGCCAAATTGGTGACGTGACCAGGCCTCATAACATTTTTAAGTAGTTATGAGGCCTGGTGACCAAACATGAAACTGTTATGTAACTCAACAGGTTGTTGCTAGGTAACCAAAGATGAAATGAGTTTGTTGATGCCACCAACCTTGCTTAGCTGGGTGTAAAAGATTGAGAGGCTAAAGCCTTTCCTCTGCCTACATCTCCCAGAGTGCTGTGCGGTTCAGGGTCAGAATTCAGTTCTGATGTATTTTCTATTGCTATTGATTACTTGTCTATTGCTTTAAATATTACTGTCTCATTGCCCAGCCCCACTTGACATAGAAGAATAGTGAGAGCAGTTCGCATATTTTCTCCATGATGTATTAGAGTTACGAATAACTGGAGTTTTTACTCTGCTGTCATTAATTTTGTTAATGTAAAGCGTTTCTCTGAGCAGAAACCATAGCTTTCCACTTATGTCTTCTGTGGATTTGCAGGCCTGCTGCAGCCCAGCCATACAACCAGGGACATATGAACATGACCGGGCCGCACCCTTCCTATCCGCAACACTATGGACCTCCACCCACAATGCAACAGGTCACCAGTCAGATGACGGGGATGCAGATCACGTCCGGACCGCCAACCCCAGCAGGGCCAGGATATGGTACGTTTAAATGGATTTGATGTATGTGATATGATGATGTTGAGTATTTTACAATCAGTCCCTCATGGATGTCACTAGCTTTTTTTATTATTGTTATTATCGCAGCCTAAAAAGTCGGTTGTTTCTTTTTTTTTTTTTCCCTGCAACAATTTTGTCAAAAAGTTGCACATTTAATTCAAGTTTAATTCTTTACCCATGGCACAAAAAAAAAAAACATTTTTTATGTAATATCACCTGAAACCAACTTCACATAGTAAGAAATTGTGCTAGAGTAAAAACCAGAATTACATATTCTGCAGTCAAGTAAAGTTAACTTTACACAGAGTTCAGTGTCTCTTTGATTAGACTTAAACGGGGTGACACACAGAAATCCTTTGTTGTTGACTGACAGGAAGTGAAGTCACACAGGAAGCTTACATGGATTAGTCAAATCTGAGGAAGATTTGCAGTGATTGATCAGGGAAGAAGGAAAAAGTTATGGTAATTGGTAAAAATTATGTAAAAGTTTCGGTGAGATTTGAAAATTGCTCAGCCTTGTTGGTTAAAATTTAATTTGGTAGTTGTGGATTTGAAGTCTCAACCAGCTGGAGGAACGCTAAAATTCAACAGAATGCATTCTTACAAGGGCTGAAACAATTAATTGCATTAATCAGTTATTGAAATTCTCGTCAACTATTTTAGTAATCAATTAATCGTTAACTGGAGCATACACTCTAAAAGTCAATTTGCTGAAAGAACATATTCAGAGCAGCAAGTAAGCAAAAACTGTACAAAAATATATACATTTTGCGTTTGACATTAAATAAACTCTGTCTGTAAATATATTCCGTGAGAAAAATAAATAAATTAAAATCTTACATTAAGTACCTTTTTCTATCCAATTTTGAATCAGTTCATGAAATAAAATTAAAATAATCACCAGATCAGTAACTACACTGTGTTGATAAGTCGAGCAGAAATGGCTGAGTTTTTAGCATGTTGATATTTTTTAGCTACAGATGCTTCCTGGGCTACAAGTGATCAAACGCTCACTAAAAGAATGCTGTTATTGAAGTTTGGCCAATGAAATGTTTTATTTTCTTACTTGAAGAAGGAGTTTAATTATTCATTTATTTACATCTTTTAATGTGTTTCTAATATTGTATTTAAACTGGTTTAAGTGGTTAAATGAAAAACCGCTTGAATCTAAATGTTTCGCTTTTGTTCAGAATTATCTATTACTGAAATAATTGTTATTTGCACCCTTAATTCTAACCAGTATCTCTGTGTCTCCCTCCCATCAGCTCCTCCTCACAGCTCCCAGCCCCCCATCAGTACCTACTCTGCCCCACCCCAGCCCTCCTACACCCAGGCTCCGCCTCCTGCCTCATCTGCTCCCACCCAGCCTCCACCCTGCAGCTTCCTCCGCCTCCCGACTCGTCTCGTCCCCCCACCTCCCAGCAGCAGTTCACATCTTCTGCTCCACCTCCGCCCTCCCAGCAGACTTTCCCCCCATCCTCTTTCTCGGGTCTCCCGACTCGGCCCCAAGCTGCGCCGGTATCTCAGCCGCAGCCGCCCTTCCCTGCTGCTCCGCCCTCTTTGTCATCAGCACCTCCACCTGGTAGCCAATCTGGCTTCGCTGGCGGCCCGCCTCCGATCGCTCAAGGCTCCTTTCCACCTCACCTGACACAGCCTTCCTCTCAGCCAGGGTCTTTTCCTCCGCCTGGGCCTCCCCCCACCGCAGCGGTTTCGGGTCAGTACCCCCCCATGTCTCAGCCACAGCAGCCCCCTGCAGCCCAGCCGTCTCTGTACCACTCAGGGCCGCCGCCTCCCAGGGCTCAAATGCCTCCAACATCTATGGGACAGAGCAACCACCTGCCTCCAGGACCGCAGGGTCCACCGGGTCAACAGGGGCCTCCGGGGCCCCTGCAGCAGCCCCCTGTTCAGCCTGGCATGCAGACAGGATACCCTCCTCAACAAAATGGTGGGAACTCAACAGTTTAGTCAAACGAAAACGGTTTGGTTTGTCTGGAAGCTGAGTTGTTTTGTGTTTTTGCATTAGGTGCGTTTGGCCAGGCCAGAAGCCCCCAGCCTGGATATGCAGGTCCGTATCCTGGACAACCAAACTACGGGGCCCCGGCACCGGCTCCCACCTCTGCTCCTGCTCCACAGAAGAGACTTGATCCGGATGCTATTCCCAGCCCGGTGAGCAAACTAAATACGGCTTTTGCTTGAATGTAAATGTTTCATTTATTTTTCACAATTAAAACCTTCTGAACTCGTTTCACGTAGGAAACTTTTTCTTTTTCAACGTTTCCAAATCTTGTCCGTACTAAGCTGGCCTTCCTGTTCCTAAACTGATGCAACAGTTTAGGAACAGGAAGGACCAACAATTACACTCTTCAGTGTGTTATTGAAGAGTGTTATTGTTATACAATAACAATTAGCACAATTGTTACATTATATTTGCTCAAGCATACATGTAGACCGTTAGTTTCTGAATTTTTGGGCATTGATCTGGACTAGTCCAGCATAAAACTGCCCCTTTCTCAGTCATTGCCTTACATCTTGGCCCTTCTCTACTTTAAATTTATGATTTATTTATTGTGTTTGACTTTCACAGATGTTCTCATGTAATTGTTTTTCTGTAGACATTAAATATTATTCAGTCACTCTTTTTACTTTTTGGTAAAGTTCAGACAGAACTGAAATGTGTGCAGTTGTCTCAGCTTTTAAATCATTTGGTTGAGCAACTTTTGTTGTTTTAGATACATCTGTGTTGCTCAGATTTGTTGAAAACTTTGTGTATTTTAGATCCAGCATTTAAAAATATCTGTTAGCTTAGTAAGACATAATCATCAAATTTGTCACTAATTAATGAACATTTATTCAATGTTTAGAGAAAATACTCTACGACTTCAAAAGTCTGATCTCTTCTCATGATTTGAAGCTTTTGTGACGTATGTTGATGCTTAGCATGTTTCTACAGTTGGACTAACATTTAGCAGATACTGCTGTGTTAACAGTTCTGCCAAGTCTTGCTGTGGCTTTTCTTCTTACACTTCTTTTTTTTTTTATCTCTTCACTTTTTGTATGTATTTATTTTGTTCTGTTTTGCACAATTTGCCGGACAAACTTTTGATTGTAAAGCAAGCGTCTGACATGCCGGCTGTGCAGAAATCAAGACATAGAATAGATCCAGATGCTATCCCCAGCCCAGTAAGTTTCTGTGTGCCTGTCCTCTCCTCTTCCTCATGTTCTCCTAAATGTTTGATTGCAACAATCCCTTTCCTCCTCCTGTTGGTTCTCCTACCTCCTCAAAGTCAGTGGTAGTCGTTGTGGGTTTTTTGACACTGATGTGTTTCTGTTCTTTTGTTATGTTTAGCTAGAGGGTTGCAGCTGAAGATCAAAACTGATGAAAGAAAATGAGCTGAAAGATTTTAGTGACTTTGTTTACATTTACGTTAAGTCGGATGTTTGGATAAGATGCGAGTTTACATTTTTAAAACCCATTTTCCAGTTTGAAAAACTCCTACATATTTCCACACGTCTTAGACTTTCATTATAAGTCTAAGATTTAATCTTAAAAAGTTCGGGCTCATATTTAGGCATCAAAAAGTCCTAAACGTGTATTTTTTGTTTTAGATTTCGTATTAGTTATAAAGCCAATCATCTCAATTATAGGCTTGTAAAAGTCCTGATGATATATATACACATCTTTGGTTATGAGTGTTAAATATAATTTTTAAACTTAAAATTAAGTAGATTACATTTTTCATTATATTAAAACTCTGCCTCAGAAGTTAATTTTTGACCTTTTAAAGAGGTAAAATTATGTCCTAATTTTTATTGTAATACCTACTTTTGGTCTTGAAAACTCTTAAATTGCCTTAAAAGTCAAATATCTCAAATTTTATTCATTTATTTGTAATATATTTGTAAGGTCTTTCTAAGTTGTAGCTCCAGCTGACAAATAAAGATTTAAAGTACAAGATCCATGATTCATAGGCAGCCATGATGAAGGGACTTTATTCCCAAACGGCTGACGGGCTGGCTGCTCTGCTGATAGTTATTGACTACTTTTGTTTCTAATGAAACATTATATTATGGTAATTGTATCGATCATTCTGTGAGCGTTTCATACCGGTTCAAGCCTAACTCCATCTGGGCTAGCTGTGATTTTTTTTAATTTTTTTAGTTAAAACAAAATAAATAAATCTGATGAATTTAGGTATCTGATTTGTTCTGAAAGTTATCTCCAGGTATTTTTAGGCAACGTAAACAAACCTGAATTAAACACAATTTAAAGGGACGCCTTGCTTTTGTGAGAATGGCGGATCGATTGTTGGATTGTTACTTAAATGACTAAAATATGAGCAAAGGCAGCATCCAGCGAAGCTACATGTGAAAGGGGATTACCACTGGTTACCATGGTGACCCTAAAGAATCTTTTTAAGAAATATGATTGGACGATTTTGTGTCTCGTGAAATACTAAACATACAGCAGGGTCAGCTGTCACAGTCAGTGTCATTTTCATTTGTTTAGCTCTCATTTTATTATGATTTTTTTTTTTTTATTTGTTTGCAAAAATATTTTTCCTTAAATGTCAAACTTTCTTCTCGGGGAATTATGTTTTAGATTTTTACACCAAACAACTTTTGCTATTTCTCCCTGTTTAAGTCGACCTGTTTGGTTGTTGGGAGCTCGGGAGTATTTATTTTTTTTGTGTGTGCATTGTGAAACTTTTATTTAACCCCTTCTCTTGAGTCCCTTTTCTTGCCCTGCATGCTACCTTTGCCCTTTGACCCTCCTCTGACTTGATGCATTAAAGGCATGTCGTTGAGAATAAATATTTCCTCGGGATTTCCTTTAACTTCTCCTCCACATCTCGTCCTGTTTCTGAGAGCGGCTTGAGCACAAACTGGTTCCATTCCTCGACTGTCCTGTGAAGGTTTTCATTGTGCATGTGAAAGTCTTTTACTGCATGGATGTTTGAACGTTTTTCAGTTCGGTTTTTAGGACATCTGAGCTGGGAAAACGTGCGACTTTCATGTTAACGACACAAACTAAATCCTCTCACGCTCTCTGTTCATTTTAGATCCAGGTAATAGAAGACGATAAGGCTAAGACCAATGAGCCATTCACAACAGGGGTCAGAGGTCAGGCTCCACCTCTAGTCACAACCAACTTTCAGGTCAAAGATCAAGGTAAACATCCTTGCATGTTATGTTTGCCCTGTTTTTGTTTATTTAAAAGATATGAGAGCTTTTTACCCAGCTTAACCTACCAACAGAACTGACAGAAAGTGAAGTCTTTTCCTTATAATAAGTAACATTATTGCTTGGTTTTGCAGCGATTAGCAGTAAGATGTTCTGTGTTGCAGGAAATGCCAGTCCCAGGTTTATCCGCTGTACGGCCTACAACATGCCTTGTACGTCCGACATGGCCAAGCAGTCGCAGGTCCCCCTGGCTGCTGTCATCAAGCCCCTCGCCACGCTGCCCCCCGATGAGGTGTGTCTCTCTTTTTTTTTTTTTACTTTCCTTCTTTTTTTTTCCTTCCCCATTAGCTTCTCAAACTTCATGATCAAAGGTTTCAAATCTGGCTTGTAGATCAAATTAAAGTTTCAGAGCAAACAGGATGAGTGCTTTGAAATCGACTTCAGATTCAACTCGGTTACTTTCCATTTTTCAGTCAAGCAGTTTCTGATGAGGAATACGGCTCCGGAAGAAATCGAGACCACTTAAAGTTATCAGTTTCTCTGATTTTACTCTTTATAGGTGTATGTTTGAGTAAAATGAACATTGTTCTTTTATTCTATGAACTACTGACAACACATAGCAAACATCAAACTTGCTGCAATTCTTAATCAAGGCTCAGAAAGCCAAACCGCTGCTGTTTTTTGATAACCTGGTTACCCCAATGCCCTGTTACCTCCCAACCCTCTCTCTTAGTTTTGCTCTCTGTGTCAGACGTTGGTTTTAAAATGTGGCTCCATCACCTGCTGTAACAGTTTGCAGTCAGCTGGATTTTGTAAGATTAGTTCTGTCTGTTGAGATAATCCCTTTGGCAGTTGCAGAGGTTGGCGTGTCAGTCTGAGGATTTTTTTAATTTTATTTTTATTTTTTTAACTGTTTGAGCTCCAGCGTCCATCTGGATTAGTTTTAGGTTACATAATTTGGCAAAAACGGTTTCAGGGATTTTTGATGATCACTAAGTCTTATATTTTGTTCTTGTGTGAATGAATCATGCTTGCCTCAGGAAAATTAATAACATGTTGCTGATTGTCTTCTCAGGCCCCTCCATATGTGGTGGACCACGGCGAGTCCGGTCCGATCCGCTGCAACCGATGCAAGGCCTACATGTGTCCGTACATGCAGTTCATAGAGGGAGGTCGCCGCTTCCAGTGTGGCTTCTGCAGCTGTGTCACAGAGGGTAGGCATGTTTCAGGAATGTCTTTTTCTGAAACTGGCTGCGCTGAGCTCATGGTTGTGGCTGTGATCGTGTCCTGCAGTGCCTCCACATTACTTCCAGCATCTGGATCACACCGGGAAGAGAGTGGACTGCTACGATCGTCCGGAGCTGTCGCTGGGCTCCTACGAGTACCTGGCAACTGTTGACTATTGCAAGGTATGAATCTCTTCTCAAAACACTTGAAATGTGTTTTAACTGCTAACTCACAGATCGCAGGAAAGTCAGTAATGATTTAGAGTTTGTAAAGGTGCTTAAGATCCTTGAGGATTCTTGAATTTCAATTAGGTGTTTTCAAGGTTCGGAAAGTGCTGAATTTCTGTATAAAGTCCTTTATTGTGCTTGATATTCATCAAGGTTTCCCCCAGAAAACTTGCTAAGCCTGGCGGTTGGGGCGCCCGGCATTCATCCAGCGGCTTGTCGTTTTTGAGTTTTAAAAAATTATTAAAGTTGAGAGGAAATTTCAAAATATCATTTAATAATTATGTGTTATTGGAAGATTTATATATGAACACCAACTACAAAGACTTAAAAATGCAAACATAAATTCAAAAATGTAAATAAATAAGCAACGCTAAGCCTGGTGGGGGCACAAGTAAATCCTGGTGGCTTTATTTTTTTAATTTTCTTATATTTTAATTCACGTTGTGCCTGCTTTACAGTATAGAACACCATCACAAGACATTATTAATAACAGTAATATTAAAGCTTCCTTTTTTATTTCTTTTGTATTGTTCTTGTCTTCAAAGTGTGATGCTGGGAAAGTTTGAAAACCTACCATAAAATAACTACTACTAATAACTAATACCTACTACTGATGAATAAATGTGTTTATTATTCAGTTATTTTTTAAATGTGCTTGTCTTCAACAGAACAACAAGCTTCCGCAGCCTCCAGCCTTCATCTTCCTCATCGACGTGTCCTACAACGCAGTGAAGAGCGGGATGGTCAGCATAGTCTGTAACGAGCTCAAGAGTCTGCTGGATCTTCTGCCCAGGTATCCAAACACAGTCCAGATGGAGAACTAAAGTCTGGTCAGACGGGAATGGAAAGTTGGTTTAGACGCTTCACTTCTCTGTATCCAGGCAAAACCCGGAGGTGGATTCTGTGATTCGGGTTGGTTTCGTCACCTACAATAAGGTGTTGCATTTCTACAACGTGAAGTCGACCCTCGCCCAGCCCCAGATGCTGGTGGTGTCAGACGTGTCGGACATGTTTGTGCCGCTGCTCGACGGCTTCCTGGTGAATGTGAACGAAAGCAGACAAGTCATCGAGAGGTGGGCGACCTCGAAGCAAACCAACAAACACACGCCCACGTGCGTGTGCGTGTGTGTGTGTTACATCGTTCTTACTGATGTGTTATTTGTGCTTTTCAGTTTGTTGGATCAGATCCCAGAGATGTTTGCTGACACCAGAGAGACGGAGACGGTCTTTGGACCCGTCATCCAGGCGGGACTGGAAGCATTAAAGGTAAACACATTGTTATCAGGACTGCAGGGTGTAGGAAAACTTTAATTAATGTAATCGGTTTGTAATGATGTTATGACCTGCAAACAAAGATAATATTTTCCTACCGCCTCCATTTTTCTGTGTGCTTTGGCAGATTAATAACATCTCAACTAAAAACCTACAAATATATGGAGGGCTAGCGGTGACAAAATTAAATAAATACACTATGAACCATACATGTAAATCTCCTATTAATTAATTAATTAAATGTATCATAAATTGATTAAAAAAACACCATTAAATAATGAAATATATAATTCATAAAATATATCAATGAATAAATATATTATAAAATTCTGACGTATGCAATTACATGATTAAATGTGTCCTGGAATGATTTTTGATTTTTTGGGTTGTCTGTAAATTATTTCATGTCACCATCGCTCACACAGGAGCCATGAAATAAATAAATACAGTAATAATTATAACTATCTAGTGTTAAATTTAATTATTGGTGGTTTTTCTTTTAATAATTTCACAATTTAATTAATTTACAGTTTTCTCACTCCTTAATCTACCATACATACATAGATTTGTCTCAATAAATTAAAATAATTTTTGGTTAGGTAATATATTTATTTTCCTTTAGTACTCACTGCTTCTTGCTCTTTTTGTATTTATTAATTTATTTTATTTTTATTTTGAGGCTTACAGTTATGAAACCTGAGCTGATGGTTAGGATAGAAAATAATAACATTTTAGTAAAAAAAAAAAGTGTGTATTCATTTATTTATTTGTTTTCCTGTACAGACAAATTTGTTAATGTGAAAATATTTTCTTTACAACTCATTATATATATGTATATATATATTTGAGGCATCAGAGCGTCACAGGTTGTGTGTTGTGTTCTCAGGCGGCTGACTGTGCCGGGAAGCTGTTTGTGTTTCACACCTCTTTGCCCATCGCAGAAGCTCCTGGAAAACTGAAAAACCGAGAAGATAAGAAGCTAATCGGGACTGACAAGGAAAAGGTAAACTCAAGTAAATCCAGGAGGACGTTTGAGCTTTAACCGTCAACTTGTTGCTTCACACCAACTCTGCTTTCGTCCACAGACTCTGTTTCAGCCGCAGGTCGGAGTCTACAACAACCTGGCTAAGGAGTGTGTGGCTCAGGGCTGCTGCGTGGATCTTTTCCTTTTCCCTAATCAGTACGTGGATGTGGCAACGTTAGGAGTGGTTCCTGTCTCCACTGGAGGCTCCATCTACAAATACACATATTTTCAGGTGAGAAAATACTCTAAATGACTCAGATCACCACTTTGTCCAAGCAGTTGGGTAGCTGCTTATTTGCTGTAGCTGGTCAAAAAACTATAGAATTACTCAGCGACTTATTTTTGTTTAAAGCTTAGCTAAAATACAATTTCTTTTAGCACACAGTAGCACTGTGATATTATGTTTCTACCAACGCTTTAACTTTATCTATCTTGTTTTTTACCCATTTGCATTCTATTAATTTTTGTTACTTGATTAATGGAAGTCTCTTTGGCTCAGTAGTCACTGTTGTAAAGTGATATACAGATAAAATCTGTTCATATCCAGAAAAAATCGATCCTTCTGTGGCTGCTGATGCAGAACGCTGCTGCTGACATTCTGACTAAACCTAGGAAGATGGAGCACATCGCACCATTTCTTAAGTCCTTACACTGGCTCCCTGCGGCTCAGACTTTAAAATACTGAATTTAAACCTGGACTAAAAATCCTCCTGTTTAGAGTTGCTTTTGAAACATTATAAATTAAACATTAATCAACATTTTGATGTGTAATGATGGCACAGACGGATTCAAATAAACTCTATTGACGGCTTTTTGTCGGAGTTTGGTTTCCTCCACAAACATTCTTTGACCTTTTAGTGTAAATTTTGTCCTCATCATCTCAGGCTCAGACAGATCAAGAGCGATTCCTGAACGACCTGAGGCGAGACGTTCAGAAACAAGTCGGGTTTGACGCCGTGATGAGGGTCCGGACGAGCACAGGTAAGTCACCAAAATCGAAATCAAGCCAGACTTTATGCGTGCTGAACGAAGAGGCATCCAGCGTTTTAATTTTATCCGTTGTCGTCATGCTGCAGGGATCCGGGCTACAGATTTCTTCGGATCGTTCTACATGAACAACACCACGGATGTAGAGCTGGCGGGGCTGGACTGCGACAAGGCCATCACTGTTGAGTTCAAACACGACGACAAGCTCAGCGAGGAGACGGGAGCGCTCATGCAGGTGAGCGGATTCAACCTGTGAGCAAAAGTGGATTTATTTCAGTAATTCAAAAAGTAAAACTCACAAAGGTTTATGACACAGACTATTTCAAATGTTTATTTCTGTTAATTAAAATTATTACATGATTAAGAAAAAAAAAACTGAATTCAGTTTCAGAGGAAACTTTTTCCTGGTCAGTCCAGATAAGACGCTTCTGGCCATTTCAGAAGTCTTTACCAGAAGTAAGAACTATGATTATTTTAGTTATCAATTAATCTATAGATAATTCTGACTATTAATCAGACAAAAAGAAATTGGTACATTCTGCAGATTTTTTATGTAATGTCGGAAACGGGTTAAAAAATGCAAACTTAAAAAATATCAATTTTTTAAGTGAGAAAATAAAAATGTTACTACCAAAAAAACGCAGGAACAGCAGCATTCCTTTAGTTGAACGCTTAATTGTTTGTAGCAAATGCAGCTAAAAAAAAAATACTTGACTTTACATCAATCCAGTGTAGGACTGAGCTGCTCATTTGGATTAAGATTAAATATTGAAATAAAATGATAGTTCTTTAGATTTTTTTTTAGTAGATATTTATTAAAAATTGTAAGCAGTCTTTTTCTCTTTCAGGTAAGTTTAACGTAGATAGACGGAGCGCAGAAAGACTGTTTTGATTACAAAGGTTGAAAAATATCTGTCAGGTATTAGTCTTTTGAATGGAATTACTAAAATAAATTTGCTTTTCAATGATACAGTATTTTATTAAGATGCTTCTGCACTGATGAAGGTGGAGAAACGCTGTCAGTGACCTGAGAAAGGTCAAAGTTCTTCATCATCCAGCTGGGTTGGGCGAACCTCTCAGTCGTTGTCATGAGGGTGTTTAACAGAAATAATGTTTTGTTTTATCGCTGTATGCCTGCAGTGTGCCGTTCTGTACACCAGCTGCAGCGGTCAGAGGCGCCTGCGCATCCACAACATGGCGGTGAACTGCTGCGCGCAGCTGGCCGATCTCTACCGCAACTGTGAGACCGACACAATCATCAACTACTTCGCCAAATATGGTGAGTCCAAAAATCCTTGGAAGATTTTGATCTTACCTTTCTAAAGGCTCTGATTCAAACTTCTGATCTCATTCAGGCTGGGTTATTGTGTGTTTTTGTGTCTTGCAGCTTTCAGGGGTGTTGCAAACAATACCACCAAGGCTGTGAGGGACACTCTGGTCAACCAGTGCGCTCAGATTCTGGCCTGCTATAGAAAGAACTGTGCCAGTCCATCATCTGCTGGTCAGGTACTATAATGGATATATTAACTATTTATTCTCCTTTTTGTTTTATTTAAATTTGAAGGTTCTTTCCCAGGTTCAGCAAACATCAACACCTCTAATCCTCTTCTTTAGTTTACTCCTCATGTGACATTTACACATCCTCGCTAATAATCTGTTAATAACCACTTTTTATCTGTGTTGTTTAAAGATGTGCATTTGTTGTTGTTGTTTTTTTAGCTGTGGGTGGGAGCCAGCCTGTCAGCAGGAGCTGCTGCTCAACATCTGCACGAGCTTCAGCCAGATCGATCCAACATGGTGAGGGGAAATGGACCGACTCCGTGCTGCCAGTGGTTCTATCAAACACTTCTCTAAATGGTGATTTAATTCAGAAAAGGGATAAAACCAACTGGAGAAGACAGACTCAGAAAAGGGCATTTGCTGATAGAAACATTCAGATCAACAATTAATCCACAGCTTTACAGAAATATATACATTCTGAGCACATATTAAACACCTTCTGTATCCAGTTATTATTTGGTTAATCCCAAAAAAATAATCAACAGATTATTATTATAAGTTGGGCAGAAAGACCTGACCTTTTCACATGTCATTAGTTTTTTTTAGATGCATCCTTTGCTCTATTTTGCATTTTCTTATGTATTTCTAATACTGTATAAAATAAGCTAAAGTGGTTAAATGAAAAATGTGCATAATGTGCCTTTATTGTCAGAATAATTGATTACTAAAATAATCATTAATGACAGCTTTATAATCGTCTAACATTCCTTCAGCCGCAGTCAGTATTTCTGTATAAAAATCTCTTTGTTTATTGTTTAATGTTTCCCATATTTTATTATTTTCATCTTTTATTTGTCTAACCTAACATGTCTACGTTTAATAATATGAGAGAACCAAAATGTTCTGTTTATTCCATCAGGATTTAATAGAGTTAAAATGTATTTATTTATTCATTTACTTATTTTTATTTATTCAGCATATTAAAAAAAAAAATTTAGACCTTCATGTTATGGAAAGACAGTCGGTTCTCTTGGTACAAAAGAAAACGCAAGCGGAGGCTTATTAATTAATTGTTAGTTGATCAATAAGATCAATTAACTTTATATTAACTGATTAATAAATAACTTGTATCCAGAGCTGGGTAGAGGACCCAAAATTGTACTAAAGTAAAAGTAGCTGTGCATATTTTTACTCAAGTAAAAGTAAAAAATAGTCGCCCAAGAAGTGAAAACGTCACTCATCAAATTATTAATGATTTAATCTTTAAGAATTCAGACGAGAAAAAAATTATTCATATAAGTAGAAAAAATAACAGACAAAAGAAAATTTTCCAAATCATTTTCTTTCAGTATAAAACTTTAAACTTTAACCAAAACTGCAGGCGTGTCTTTGATGAATTTTTGGTTAAAACATGTTTGTTTTTCGTTCAGTGAAATTACTCACAGTGGGTAGAGAATCCAGAAATTTTACTCAAGTTAGACCAGACTTCACAATACATGTATTCAAGTAAAAGTCAAAAGCATTAAGAAATACTCCTAAAAGTAATTTTTTTTAAAAGTTACTCAATAAATGTAATTGAGTAAATGTAACTAGTTATTGCACAACTCTGCTTGCTTCCCTGCTGTCCATCCATCTTCAGTTCCTCAGTAATCTCTAATAATCCCACTCATTGTGTTTCTCCGTCTCCTGGATTTTTCCAGATGAAGAAAGGCGGAGTTTACCTGATGGAGACGGGGCTCCACCTCTTCCTGTGGGTGGGAGCCAGCGTTCAGCAGGAGCTGCTGCTCAACATCTTCGGCACGCCGAGCTTCAGCCAGATCGATCCGAACATGGTGAGGGGAAATGGACCGACTCCGGTGTCGTGGTTCTATCAAACACTTTGTAAATGGTGATTTAATTCAGAAAAGGGATAAAAACCAGAGGAGACTGAAACACATTTTAACCAGAAGGTGGCTTTTCTTAGAAAAGAAACTCGAGCATTCATTGCTTAATGTCTTCCTCTGCTTACAGCAGTGAGTCTTTTATCCTGTTTTTATATTGTTTCATTTATTTTTTATACTCCTACTAATAGAACTATGTGTACTGTGAATTATTTAGTAAAGTGTTTTGTTTTTTCTGCTTACTCGTCTTGGGACACAGGTTGAAATTTAGCTGTTGTGCTAATTCCTGCATATTTACGATGCCATAAATTGTGGTAATGTTGATTAATGTGCACTCGCCTGCCCAAATAAATCAAATCAACTGCTTTTTTGAGGAAAAGGAAACTAAAATCTCTCTATAATCGTAAAGTCACAGACTCGTATGTACTTAATCTTTTCATCTGTTGCTCTCATAACAGTGTTTAATCCTAATCCCCAAGTGTTTTAAATACAGAACATATAAGTCAACTAAAGGCCATAAGTTCTTTAATGAGGATCAGATTTATGATCAGTTTTAATTCATGTATGACTGAACATAGTTCATTCACACTGAGCTTTCTAATGCAGTCAGTTGGTTTTCCATAACGTTTTGTTTTACGCTTTAATCATGATTTCTTCATAAAATTCAAAAAGATAATGGACCACCTTGAAGCTTTACTGTTTTGTTCAAACAGAAAACATATCAGAGATTAATAATTTATCTTATGATTTGCTTTTAAGTTAGACATTTGTTGACTGTCTCCTGAGTTTTGTTTCCATGTGTGACGTGAAATGGCGTTCTGAACCTGTTTTCTGTTTCAGATCAGTCTGCCTGTTCATCATGATACATGAAGGCAAGCCTCATTGTTGTTGTTGTTATTATTATCATCATCGTCATCATGGCTCTTCTGTGACCAAAAGCACTTTTCAATCTTTTTGGATCCAATGGTTGCACAAGATGAGCAGACAGTATTGAGACATAAATGCTACAAGACAAACACAGTAATCGCTTAGTGCAAAACATAATACTTGTTAATTAAAAATACCAAGTTAAGAAGATGACACTAAATGAAAGATAATTCCAGCTTGGAAAGTTTGAGGATAGAGAGCAGCTCTGAGTTCAGAATCCAATATGGCTGCCATCCAGAAAACACAGAGAAAGTTGTGATGGAAAAACAGTGTCTTTTTCTTTTCCTTTCTTCTCTCTGTCTCTTTTTGTCTTTCTTCCCTTCTTTCTTTCTTCCTTTCTGTCTCTGTTGTTCTCCCTCTTTTTTTCTCTGGTTCAAATTCTGAATCTCGCCTTGAATCGGTTACACAGTTCACCAGGGGGCGCCCTAAACCCTGCTCACCCTGCCTTTCTCTCTCTGTCTCAGCTGGGTCGACTTCCTGTGTCACATGCACAAGGAGATCCGCCAGCTTCTCAGCTAAGGGCCCGGAGATTCCCACCTTTCACCCATGAGCTCCAGAAACTCCTCCACCCAAACCCCCCTCCCCCTCCAATCACCTTTCACACTGCAAATGATTTTTTTGTTTCTTTTTTCTTTTTTTTTAACCCTACAAAATAAAACTGTCCTTGCTGTCTTGTCAGAGCGTAAACACAAGAGAACAACTATGTATGCAACAGACCGATGACGAAAGAGAAAGCTTGATAACTGTAGTTGTACTGTCTGCATTAATAGCACTGAAAGGCTTTTCTTTTTTGGTTGGGGAGGGCTTGAGCGACTCGGATAGCAGAACCTTTTTTTTATATATGATTGAGTCCCGATAGAGTGATAGACATCTATGTATGGAAATAAAACTAAATAAATGCTGTTCTAGATGTCTCTTATCCACCTTAATCATGGCCTTAGTCCCCCATGCTGCTTCAATCCGTCTGTCTGTGTGTGTGTGGGGTGGGGGGGATGGTGGGGGGGGTTGATTTTGAGATGTGAAAGGATTAGCAGCCTTTTTTTTTTTTTTTTTAAATCAGCCACTGTTGCGTCATCTGAATTTAAACTGACACGAGAATTATTTAAATTCAAATCAAATATCAGACTAAACTGAAAGATCTCTCACTAAATAAATAATCAGTTTTAAATGTGGCGACATCTGGCTCCGTAACCTGATGCAAACAAGATGTGCACTTCTGATCACTTTTTGTTTCTGCGCAGCATCGAAAACAAACAGGTTGATCTCAGAGGTTTTAGTTGTTTTTTTTATTGCAAATGTGAAGGATTTAGGAGTACTGACGCTGCAGACTTTATAACCGAATCAGAGGCGCCGGTTGTGTAAAAGAGGATTCTCCGGCTGAAAGTATCGAACAGAGAATGACGGCAGATGAGCCAACTTTCACTCGTATCCGCACTGATCCGCTGTATCCGCTGAGCTTTTCAGTGTGTAAATAAAATATATGATGTGTACAGAATGAATAGAAAATAACAATTTTAAAGACCTGGCAGAGCAGCCGGGGTGTCGTGGTTTCTCTTGACATGATCAACTGAGATTTAAAAATTGTGGATTTACTCGAGAGATGGGCTTTTTGATATGTTTCTGTCTCTCTGTGTGTGTGCGTGTGTGTGTGTGTGAGTGAATGAATGAATGAATGGGGGGTCGGTCCTGGTGAATTTCTCACGGGGAACAGAGGGATCAGCCAACACACACGACCTTTAGCATCAACTCATTTATCACTTTCTGTTCTGTTTTAACGATGTGACTTTTGTGTCCAGTGTGTGCGTGTTCAGCCCTCTGTTCTGTCTTTCTGTTCACCGTTTCTGATCGACCCGCCATCTTTACTGTAATTTTAATTTCTGTTCCTCCATTTTTTTTCTTCCTCTTTTTGTTTTTCCATTGCCTCCTGGGACTGCTAATAAAATGATTGTTTAAAGTGAAATCGGAAATTCTGATCCTCTTTTCACTGAAGGAAAGACAATTTTAGAAATTGCGAAAAAAGTTAAATTCTTATATTCTCAGTTATTTTTGACAAACTTTGGCATTTTGTAGATAAACTGCTTCTTTCAGAGGATATTTTTCTTATAGTATGGAAGTAAGGCTGCAACTAACGACGATTTTAGTAATAAATTTTTCTGACGATTAATCAGATTAGAAAAAAATAGCTACATTCTGATTAAACATTTTCTACACAATATTATGTTGGATATCAATGAGCAAATTAAATTCCTTTTGTAAATAAAACCATTTTATTCATGTAACTTGATCATTTGTGGCAAAGGATGCATCGCCAACTAAAAAATACTGTCAGCATATTTATTTTTTATTAACTGCTTAATCTAAAATGTTAAAAGAAGTTGACACTTCAATAATTTCAAAAGGTGATCAACATTTTTATTTTATTTGAACCAGGTGAAGCTGCAAATGCAAACATATTTACAGACAAATCTTTCTCTTAAATGTCAAAATTTTGAATTTTTTCCAGATTTGCGTTAATTAATGCTCTGAGTATGTTGTTGAGATTGTATTCTCCAGTTAATGATTAACTGATTAAATTAGCTCACGATTGCTTAAATAATTGATTAATCGAGTAATTATTCAGCTGTATAAAAGTAAAATAAAATTGCAGTTTATTGCATAGTACTTAATGTGATTTATAATTCGGGTCAAATGTTCATATTTACACAACTTCTAATGACATTTTATTACAATTTAAAGCAAGGATGTAAAATGGCATTTTAAAGTCACAGTTTTCGATTTTTTTAATGCTCAGTTCTAATATAATAATCACATTTTTGTTAAACTTTACAACATAAAAAGACATTATCAGGCTCAAACATTTCAGTACTTGGCTCAGGCAGCAGTCGATGCGCCTAATTTCGACATCGGAGGGAAACTTCCGGATTAGCATAACAGTACGGTTGAGTCGACCCAGCCAAGATGGAAGCCGGGGTAGACGGGCTCGGTGAAGGTGGTGTGGAAGGTGTGGAGGAGAGTCCGGTCACCACAGGAGACCCTAAAGAAGGAGAGCGACCCTGCCGTCCAGTCCAGGTAGACTCCTACTTTATTGGAGTTGGGTGTAGCTGGAACAACGTCGTTCATGCTCCCATGCAGGATATGGTAGCTGTTTCTGTTGCAGTTCAGGCCCCAGGAGACGTCATTACGGCCTAACCAGCGGTCATTACCCTCTCCTTTCCTCAACATCCGTCTGTAGGCCACACCGATGCAGACCCTCCCGACCCACTCCGTCTCCCAGTAGCAGCGCCCGGTCAGTCCCTCTGTGCACAGCACCTGGGTCCAGTAGTCGAACCTGTCCGGGTGATCCGGATACGAGTTCTTGGTCCAGCGTGTTGCTTTCTGGTTCCCATTGGAAAGGGAGAGATCCCTGTGGGCTGTGTTTGGGTCCAGGGTCAACTTCTTAAGGTCTGATAGGAAAATAAAGAAGAAAGAATTAATCATTTATATGAGTCAAGCAAAAAATAATCAAATATGTCGGCTACTTACATTTCCTCGGACCAGGTTGGATCCTGGATTCACCACATTGCTCCACACTAAAACAGATTGCTAAATGTTATCTTGGTTCCTTTGGTTTAAGAGAGGAGGTGGCTTGAGTAACCCAAAATTGTACTCACATAAGAGTAGTGATACTTCAACATATTTTTACTCAACTTAAAGTAAAAGTAGCTGTCCAAAATACAAAACTAATGTAAGATTAAAAAAGGATTTGGTAAAAAATCTACTCAAGTACCACGTCACTCCTCAAATTATCAATCTTTTAATATTTAAAAATTACATAACTGCCTTGACTAGATGGGTGGTAGTTAGCACTTTTTCCATTCTAATTAACAATGTTAATTAACAAAAATAGTTCATTATTAACAAGTTTTAAGTGGAATTAACATTTAATAATTGTTAATAAGGTTAATTGTTCATTAACATTTATTAATGTTAATTGTTCTTAAGTAATTGTTACTTAACAAGAATTTATTGTTGTTAATTAACATCATTTAACATCAATTCCATAAATATGTAAAGCATAATTTTGTTTGCTTTACGTAATTATCAATTTTGTAAAGCACATAAAATTAATAAAGCAATTTTTTTCCTTCATCATACAAAATTTCTACAGTAAACACTTTATGATTATAAAGTGAGAAAATGTGAATAGATTTCAAGTTTATGAATATATTTGCAAAGACCAAAGGTAAAGTTTTTGACTGAACCCTGGCAGACTGATGCTTTCTTACCTGAGTATCTGCAGTGTGCATTGTGGGTCCTCCAGCAGAGCTGAAAGCAGCAACAGCCCAGAGTTTCCTGGATGGTTGTAGCTCAAGTCGAGCTCTTTCAGATGGGATGAATTCAGTGCAGATGCCAGGAATGTGCAGCCCTCTTCTGTCACTCTGCATCCTGACAAACTTTGACAAAATTTTATTTCATCAAAATGACCCGTACAGCAGCGTCAGAGAGCCATTTCTTTACTTAGGAAGTATTGCATGTTTTACCGAAGCTGCTCCAGTTTGCAGTACGAACTCCCCAGTCCAGCCGAGAACGTTCTAACTCCATTGTCCTGAAAGTCGTTGTCGGTAAGATCCAGGACTTTTAGGCGGCAGCAGGAGGAGCTGATGACTGATGCTATAGTAACCGAGCTGTTCTCTGTTAGGTTGCAGCTTCTTAGTCTAAGCAAACAAGAAAAAAAATACAAAGACAAAAGTTAAACCCACATATAGTGTCACTTGCATGTACCTGTGGAGCAGACATGTTGGATTTTGACCTCAGTGTCTCCAGTTGGCTGTTCTTTAGCCCGTCAGAGAGGTGCTTCAGTCCTGCATCTGTCAGGTTGTTGTTGCTCAGGTTCAGCTCTCTGAGTTGGGATGAGCTGATGCCACTGGCCAGATTTTCACAGCACATCGCCGTGAGGTTGCATGCTATCAAACTGGACCAGGAAAAAAAATGCATGACATGTGAAAACTGTGCCAGACTTTCCGTATTTGACAACATAGTAGCTAGATAACTAGAAAATTCCTGAAGAAATTTAACTGGGGCCTGCCAAAGTGTGCCCGTCGGTTTGGACCCAGCATTCTGATGCTAAGAATTTGCATCAATGCTAAAGAAAGCTGCAATGTAATCAATAGCATGTGGAGAATCACAAGAATGTTAAGTAAGCTGGACATGCAACATTCAGTATGATAAAGCAAGTGTATTAGCTAAAATGAACAAATATGCTAATGTAAGCATAAATACTTTCAGTAGCATGTGGGGTATCATTAGAATGTTTACTGTCATTTACTTACTCCATTAAGTGTACTAAACATGGCTAATAATTCTGAAAAATAGAAAATAGCTTGTTTAAGCTAAAAGGCTAATGCTAATGAACTGCCTTGCGCAGCAAGGCAGTTCCCTAACCTCGGATAAACAGATAATGCAGAATGATATCATTGCACCGCCTCCGGCAGTGCACTGTCCAGAGGGGCATATTGAGGCTTTTATTTTGAAATTTGCAGTAAGCTTCATATTAAATGCCCACACTAATCCAGTGTCTAAGAGTGCTTTGGATAAACCAATCACGTCAAGCAAAAATGAGCAAATATATGATGTAAAAATTGCCAAAGCTTTTATTTTGAAATTTTTGTTAAGCTTCATTTGAAAGGGTCAAAGTCATCCCATGTGTAACAGTCATTGGATTAAATCAGTCATATAACGCTCAAAAAAGCAATGACCTGATGTAAAAATTTTCAAGGGCTTTTATTTTGAAATTTTCAGTAAGCTTCATTTCAAAGGGCTAGACTCATCCCATGTGTAACAGTGACAGGGTTAAATGAGTTATATACAGCCCATAGCAGCAAGTTGTTCTAAAGGCCAGCTCAGTCCTCCTCTGTTTTAACTGAACTACTAGTTAGAACTACAGTGATGCGTATTTGTAGTCCTAAGCAGCTCTCCCTGCTCTGGGTTCCGTTGCCATGGTAAATAATCCTCTCTGCCAGCTGTGAGTGAGACATCCAGGGGGAGACAATTCTCTGTTTGAGCCAGCCAGTTTGACCAAAAAAAGCATTGCAAACAACTGTTTCCCGTTCGGGAACCGTAATACATATTCGAAAACCGTTTGAAGCATATGAGAGGGCTATTTGTCGTCTCACATAGTCCCGCCATTCATATCTCTACCTCACTCACAGTATTAACATCGATGAGATAAAAAAAGTGTGTGCCATGGTCTGAAATTTATCAGAAATACATGGAAGTGAATCAGTGAGATCTGTCTGCTACCCTGGCGCATGACTTTGCTCTGAAGCACCTGGAGAGAAAACTGTAAGCGCTAGATAATTTTTGAAAACATTTGACCGGAGCAGGCACGCGTATCAATGTCATGACCAAGTTTCATACCAATCATGCAATATTTGTGAGCGTGAGGGCGAGTTAAAAAATGATTTGGGGTCAAAATGTCGCCTGACTCTCACTAGCGGAGCTTTTCACACTCTGATTTTTCCAAAAATCAAAAACTTTGGGTCGCTTAGAAAGAAGTTGTGGACAAACCATAATACATATTGACGGTTGTCTTCACTTTAAAAGAGATCACGGACGTATCTACAAAATGAAGTTTGAATGACGTTTCTACATGAAGTTATGACACAGAAAATCCTCAAAATAGGGTATTTTCAGGATTTAGAGACTTGCACCTGGTGAGCTCGTTAGTGATTTTGGGGTCGTTTTTTGCTTTTTACGTCGCCATGGTAACTCCAAATCCCACCAAAAGTAATAGCACCCCTCCCGGGCACGAGCCGCACGTTTTGATACCACTTTTGTGGGTGGGCTCGCAGCGGTGCGAGCCGCATTCCGGTAGGCGGATGAATAAGTTAAGAATAAAGAAACATTCTATTGGGTGTAGAACAATAGGTGCCTCTACATACATTTTCACTCTACATACTTTTTAGAAGTAGTTTTTTTCAGTTTTACTGTAATACACAAGCAGCCTCCCATTTTTTTTGGAGTCTCTTGAGTTTGTTGACTTTGTCAGCCATATTGCTGGACACCATCATGTCCGATGTTAACATGTGAAGTCCAGGGATTAGTGTCAGGATTACAAAGATCTTGCAAAGCAGTTTTCTATCCATTCCATGTAAAAGTACAGTTATTTCTAAAGCGTTTATAACTTTTAAGTACCACAATAGCATACATTAAAGTAAGTGTTTGGAAAGTCTCAATCTGAACTAAAAAGATCGTACCAAAGGACTTACTTTGCAACTTGGACTGTTTTCACAACAGGCATTAGTCTCAGGAGCCCCTCTTCTGACCTCATGTAGTTACTCAGATCAAACACATTAAGCTCTTCTTCTGAGGTCTGCAATACAAAGATCAGTGTGGCCCAGTCGGCAGGTGAAAGGGTGGCTTGGTTCAAAATGCCCGAGCTGAAGATGTCCTGAACTTTCTCCACAAGAGAGTGGTCATTCAGCTCATTCAGACAGTGCAAGAGATTGAAGCACTTTTCAAGAGATTGGCTGTCTTCTATCCTCTCCTTTATGTGTTTAATGATTTCAGTTCTGGTTCTTTGATGAGTTCTGTTGTTGGTCATTAGATGCTTCAACAACGTTTGATTGGACTCCAGTGATAGACCCAAAAGGAAGCGCAAAAAGATGTCAAAATGCCCATTTTCACACCGCAGTGCCTTTTCTACAGCTTCTTTGTAGAGGATGACCTCTGATGATTCTCTGGACATTAGACGGCGTGACACAGATGACTTCTTGACCAAAACGTTGTCGTTTTCGTTGTGGAACATGAGGTAGACATACAGCGCTGCAAAGAATTCTTGAATGGTCAAATGCACAAAGCAGAACATCCTCTCTTTACACACTGTCATCTCCTCGTTGAAGATCTGTGTGTAAACACCTGAAAACATGGAGGCCTCTGTGACCTTGATGCCATTAAGGATGAGGTCACTCTCGTAGAAGATCAGGTGACCCTTCGCCAGCTCTTTGAAAGCAAGTTTACCCAAAGCAAGGAGGTTACTTCTCACACAGTCAGTAGTGGAGTCTCTTCTTGTCAGTTTTTTCTTCATTTTCTCCACATAGAAGGACAAGAAGTGGATGTACATCTGTGTGAGACTCCTCGGTGTCTCTTTGCTGTCTTTATTTGCCAGGTTCTTCTCAAGAACACTTGCCGCCATCCAGCAGAAGATTGGTAAGTGGCACATGATGTGAAGACTTCTGCAGGATTTCACATGTGCGATCACCCGATTTGCTACGGTTTTGTCAGTAATCTTCCTCCTGAAGTACTCTTCTTTCTGTGAGTCGTTAAATCCCCGCACATCAGTGACCAGATCAATGTACTCAACTGGGATTTGAGCTGAAGCTACTGGTCGAGTTGTAATCCAAATGAGAGCCAAGGGAAGCAGACATCCCCTGATCAGGTTTGTGAGAATCACAGAAACTGTGCTTGGCTTTGTAACGTCTGACAATATTTCACTTTTCTGAAAGTCCAGCGACAGCCGACTCTCATCCAGGCCGTCCAAGATGAAGAGGATTTTGCTTTCAGGCTCGTTAAAGATTTCTGTGTCTTTTATTTCAGGGTAAAACACACGGAGAAGCTCCACCAGACTAAAAGCAGTCTTTTTCATTACATTCAGCTCTCGAAAGGAGAGGGAAAACACAAAATCTATCTCTGTGTTTGCCTTCTCCTCTGCCCAGTCAAGAGCAAACTTATTGGCCGATACGGTTTTTCCAATACCGGCGACTCCCCTGGTGACCACAATTTTTATGTGCCGTTCGCCTCCGGGTTGACACTCAAACAGACGACTGCAGTGGATTAACTTGTCCTGAGTTGCACATCTCTTCGATGCAATCTCTATCTGTCTCACTTCGTGCTCTTTGTTAACCACACCACATCCGCCCTCAGTGATGTAGAGCTCCGTGTAGATCTGATTGAGAGACATCTTATTTGCATCCGTTCCAATCCCTTCATGCAAATGACTGAACTTCCTCCTCAGAGTTGCTTTCACTTTTTGTTGGCATTCTGCTAATTTATCTGAGGAAAATTGTACAAGGTTATTAATCGTGTCTTTATGATGTTGCGCAACCATTTTGCATTTACTTTGAGGAAGAGGAAGTGCTTACTTTGGTTCTGCTCAGCATTGCAACTGCCTGCAACGTCTTGGTTCAGAGATTCTCTGAAGACATAATTTGATTCTGCAGAATAAAATAAATACAGAATTAAGAGAAAACATTAAAATACTAATGCAATTGAACCCCTTTATTGAGGTATAGGTAATATGACTTTAAGTATGCCTACCTTTGCCCATTGATATATTAATGTTAATGCTGCCAACGCTGGAGCCAACGATGGAAGGAGCCACCACATTGCTGCCACCTTGAGCAGTGAAGCTGGGCTGGAAATGATGAATTTCAGCCTGAATTGAGGAAATTCCTAAAAAGACACAATGAATAATTAAACTCTAAACATTTAGTGACACTTTAAAAGTCTGCTGGTTCAAAGCATCAAACAAATTCAATAAGTTCAGCATGCTGGTGCAGAGGTCTTAATAAAAATTTATTTGCACATCTGTATCTGGTTTTCAGCTAAATATGCTTCTACACAGATTTATTTTGGTCTCTCTTTTTGTTGCACATCGTCAAACAAATGCTAATTCCAGACAAAGGTGTCTTGAATAAATAAAAAGGCTGTTTTTAAGTTAATAATTCAAACCAACCTGGCTGCAACTGCATCCTAAACTTGACAACTGGTTTTGCTGCTCTGGCCTGCAATCTTCACTCTGTTTTGTTTTAGAGACATTTTGGCTCACTCTTCTTTGCAGTTATGTTTTAACTTCAGCATGAGAGGCATGTTAAAGGTCACACCGCAGAGGGAAGGCACTTTTTCATCAATATTGAGAAATTATTGAGTTGAAATAAGCTCCTACACCTTGCTGAAAGATTATCTATAAGATAGTTTTGTTTTATTTCAAGTGTATTAAGATATTTGCACTAGAAGCCAGAAATAATTGGTAAGATTTTTGCTGTGATTACCTAGAGCCATGTTGTTTTGGATAACGATAAAATATGAAAACTTTAAATATTTTTCCTCTGGCTACTTTTGTCTGATGATGAAATTTCTTTGGTGATCTGAAACATTTAACAAAAATTAAAATCTTTAAGGAGACAAATATTTTTTCACAGCTGAGTCAATCTGAACCTATTTTTTTTTAAGAGTTACGACATTCTGAGTCATTTTTGTTAGAAAACATCCATCCTTACCTCTAGAGTCTTTAATTGCTTCATCTTCAGCCTTTTGCTCCATGTTTTGCCTCGTTCCTCATCCTCTTGTTGCTTCTGTTAGCTGATACGTTTCACCTCCTCTGACACTTTTTCAGTCGTTTTCTCCCAGTAAGTCACAAAGACAATCTGACAAACTACGAGTAAAGAGCAAGCAGCTTCCCTTCACAACATAAACACAGACAATTCTTAATATCAGAGAAGCTTAGCAGCTTCAACAATAACAGTAACTACTGACTGTTTCTCACGATAACGTTTGCACGTAAACGAGAGAAGAAAACAGGAAGTGTCGAAATAGTTTGTCTGAGTAGTCTTCTGTAACTGGTGAGGGGGAGAATGAGCAAACCACAGCACTTTCGTTTGCTAGAAAACGAAATTAAGTTTGGTAAACTATGTTTCAATGTGACAATTAGTTTACTGTACGACCAATGAAGGAAAAGGAGCTTTTATTCTTAAGTAAATGCACAAATCAGCCAAGTGAACCCAAAGTAAAGAAATCTATGTAATATGTGAACTCACAGGATGTACAGTGAAGACACATGGTTTATTTCTGTTGGTATTGCTTTAATTGAATATGAAATTTGTTCTTTATCAATATCAGATAAATTGATTTTCAGATGATAAATGAAGCAAAAGTGTGAGGGTAAAAAATTGAGAATTAATTTGCAGTTATGTTTAAATCTTTTTTATTTCCATCTTGTCTTTGATTTTAAAGGAATCTTCAGCGGATTTATCAAATTGAAAATCTTTATTAAGTCATGATTAAACTGCAGTTAGTTGAGCAACTAATTTCAAGGTAAATTGTGAACATCACACCTTGTTCCTGGGGCGAAAGCAAAGTTTGAAAGTTTGTCAAATAACAGATTTTTATTTAATTTTAAGTGACTTCATCCTTAAATCAACGGTTATAAAAATGTTCATGTGTTTTATTTCCCAGAGCCTAATCAAGCACAAGCATTTTGTGGAACTAGTTGAAGAAAATCCTAACATGAGATTACATTACAACTAAAGATTCATTTTAAAGAACAATTTAAAGCTTTATGAAAACAAACTGCATTCCCATCAGTGCTAACTGAGTTTCTACACATTTTATACAGCTGGGATGAAGGGCGGTCAGGGTCAATAAGGCCCTACCAGAAATGATTTCTAAAAAGGAAATAATCTGAGGAGCAGGAAGAATATTTTACTACAGATTCCCATATTATCAAGTTGCTCAAATTATTTAAATTACTGCATTAGAAAGATGTAAATCTTTTCTCCTTTAGTTGTTAAAGACTGTTTTCCAATCAGTGAAATTTTCCTTTAAGACAGAATAAAAAATAAAAAAAAAGTTAATTCAGCAATCATGAGGTCAAACCCTTCGTCACTGCAATTCTGCACCGGCGCCATCTGAACACTAGGTGGCATCAAAACTCAAGGTTTAGTCATCCGGTTTTCTCTGCGTCTGTTGTGAAAAACTGCAACCTTTGCCATATCAAGATATTTTCCCCTGTAATATAATTTTTCCAAAGAAAGTTTCAGGATCGACCTGAATCGAATGAGCTGAACAGATGATAACGTTAAAAAAAAACAAGAAAGAGAGGGAGAGAGAGATTATTCTTTTTAACTTGTTCATTGTAAATTCAAGGTTTGTTTCAGATAGTTAAAATAACTTTGGAACATTTAAGTACCACTCTGCATTTCAAAATTCAGATATTTTTTTAATGTGCTACTCCTGTCTGATTAAAATGAATAGCCATAGCAACACTAGTACAATAAAAGCTGAATGAATCATCTGGTGTCGACCTGTTGGTATGGGGGGGTCCCCTAATAAAAATCTGTTTAGGGCCCCAAAACGGCTTGGGCCGGCCCTGCTTCTAGATGACTTGTCACAAATTGCAGACGGGATTTCTTCTGGCTTCTTAACTGTTTTGTCGCCAGATTCTCGTCAACAAAATATGATTTTATGAGCAGGATCTACGGTTCTTGTTAGTTTATGTGCACAAGAAAAGCCACCGGTTGACATAAGTAGACGTATTTCTTCATTTATCAAGACCAGGAGCTGAGAATGTGTCTGATTTCTGCTGCGATGTTAGAAAAGCCGGCCATCATTTATTCATTCCTGTCCAAGCTGACTGAGCACTCTGGCATTTAATCAGTAATGCCTTGCCTTTTTCTTTTTTTTTCTTTTATTTTTGCCTCTGTGCAGCCACACAAGTTGACACAAAGTTGCTGCACCGCTCAGCCAGGACAAACTCGCTGAGCATCTGGGGGTCAGGGGCTTGTGGCTGCAGGGCGTCACGGCATCACGACAACAGGAGCTGACGGAGGAGAGACATTATTATTCACTCACTCTCCCCTCCACCCGACATTCAGTCGGATTGTTGCTCCAAAGCTGCGGAGAATGGGAGTGTCATGACTCAACTCTTGGCCCCAGCCGCCTTGTAAGTTGTCATGATGTAACAGATGGCGTAGTCATCCTCATTAGTCACAACAAAGGAAGAAGTCTGGCCTGGATATATCAGAGCTGCTGAGACTCTAATTTCGCAAACTTGTGTTTACTGGACACGTTTGGAGTTTGTTGCAAATGAAACATAAGATTTAAGCTCTGCAAAAAGAAAAGAAATGTAATAAACAAAATCCTACGAAGTATTTTGGTCTCGTTTCTTGTGAAAGTATCTTAATACACTTGAAATAAGATAAAACTAACTTACAAATAAATTTTAGAAGATTGTTTTAAGTAAATAATACAGTAATATCGACAAAAAAGTTGTAGTTATAACTTATATATTATAACTTATGTCCTACATATTGTTGAAAAGCTACTTGTAAGTTAGTTTTGTCATATTATTTTAGTTATTGATTCATCTATCAATTCTTTTGACAATTGATCAATCAGATAAAAAATTTGACACATTGTACAGATTTTTTTAATATACCCACTTAAGAATTTTTTATACAATATAAGGAATGTGTTAAAAAATAAAATAAACCAATGAGTGAAATTCTTTTTAAATAAGAAAATAAACATTTTATTGCCTAAAATGCAACAACAGAGCATCCCTTGGGTGAATATGAACTAACACAATGCCACTTTATTACATTTACAGACAAAATGTTTTCATCTTAAATGCAAAATGTATAAATATATTTTAACAACATTGAATTGATTATTGCTCTGGATATGTTTTATTTTTCAATAAATTGCCTTTTTGTTGTTTTTTTTCTTCCAGTTAAGGATTAATCAATTATTAAATTAGTTGCCGATTATTTCAGTAATCACGATTAAACCGATTAATCCGATTAATCATTTCAGCACTTTAAGATGCTCCTAATGAAACAGGTCAGAAATATGTGAGCATAAATCTTTGCTCACTGGGTTTAAATGATCTGCCTTTTCTCTGAGCTTCCAGCACAACAGTTTGTTGTAGAACAGGCTGCTTCATGCTATTTTACAGACAGTGGGTGTTTTGTTTTTAAATGTGGGGTGGCATGGGAACAGTAAGTGATGGCAACATAAGTATCTGCCAGGTTTTCCATTACAGAATCAGGAGGGAAGCTAACATCAGCTGGTGGCCTGCAGAGGATGACTGAGCTGCTTAGTCCCTCAGAGTAACTTCATTTTTATTACAGTAGCTTAATATCAGATTGAAGATATTTAGAAAGCTACCATTACTTATTTATGTTTTACTTGAAAACATGCTTTTGGTGCTTTGCATAACTCCCTTTTACCAAGAGAGCATCTCTCCTCTTGTAACGTTTCAGAAAGTTGCATAATCCCCTAAGGTTTTCCATAGGAATTAAAGAAGCTTGAGTTTGCCTTCTCTATTGATTTTATCATGTTTTAATCAATCCAATCAGTCAAATTTTATATGTATAGCACATTTCAACAGCAAGGCATTTCAAAGTGCTTTACATCATAACAAACACAAAAATACAAAGTCATGCAACGTAGAATCAACAATCAAAACATGACATTAAGTCAAGTGCCATCGTTAAATCTGTAATGGACTACGTTGCAAATACAACTCTAAACAGGTGAGATTTAAAGGAAGTCTGTGTTTCAGCTGTTTTACAGTTTTCTGGAAGTTTGTTCCAGATCTGTGGCGCATAGAAGCTGAGTGCTGCTTCTCCTCGTTTGGTTCTGGTTCTGGGGTTGCAGAGCAGATCAGGGTAACTACTTGTTTTAGATTTAAACCCCAGAAACAGGAAGTAGTAGATAACTAATTAAAAATAATTCTAGAAAGCATAAAATAGAATTGTAGATTGTGTCAGTAAACATGGATCTTTTGAATAAAGTCAATGTGAGAATGTGCAATGACACATGCAAGAGCACTAAATTTATATTTACAACGTTTGCCGTTATGTTAATGGATGCTGTGTATCTGTGCCACCATCATGGTCTGGGTGCAGTAATGCAAGACAAAGAATAAGCCTAACACTTGCTGAAAAAAAATCACATAATTTCTCTTAAATTAAATCCTTCTCACTCCTCGTTTCCTCCTCTGCTCTTGTGTTTCTTCTGAACTGGGCAAGGCGTAGTAGTGTGTGGTCGGTGTGAGATAACAAAGGCTGAGGAGTTCACAATTATATAAGTCCTGTGGAGGCTGTGGAGGAAGAGGAGGAGAGGCAGCAGGGTTAGCACGTAGGAAAAGCAGGGCAGGAAAGGGCCAGTGTAGCCTGCGTTGCAGTGCTCATTTGTCTTGCACACCGACAAACACACACACTCTCTCTCTCTCTCACACACACACACACACACACACATGCTGGCCTCCTTTCGCTGCTCCTCATCACAGATTCAGCAAATACTGCCTCGCAATATCTGAACTTTTCACTGTTTTATGTTCCCACGCTGACAACCACGCAGAAAGATTTTCAAGTGAAATCACTATTATGCTCTTTTTTTCTCTTTCTCTCTCTCTCTCTCTCTTCCTCTCTCTCTCTCTCGCTGACAGAGCTGTTTGCTGTCCCACCTCTGGGCTGGAGTGCTGAGCAGGCAGCCACACATACACACACACACACGCATACACACACACACACACGCACACACACACACACACACACACACACACTCTGAGCCTCTAACTGTAACTCTCCAGCTCTACAGCTGCCTGCAGCCCCACCCGCCTGTCCTCTGACGGCCTCCCACTCATGCCACATTAAACATTTAGTGAGGCACTCTGGATCTGTGTGACACCATCTTTTAGCGCCACCAAG
Organism: Gambusia affinis; assembly: GCF_019740435.1. NCBI lineage: Eukaryota > Metazoa > Chordata > Actinopteri > Cyprinodontiformes > Poeciliidae > Gambusia > Gambusia affinis. The sequence goes on from NC_057887.1 coordinate 15,476,669, forward strand.
CTAACAGCCCTCACTCTGTGGAAAAAAACATAGGTACACGCCTGTCAGTGGAAACTTGATATAGCGGTCGCAATGTTCCCACTGCCCCTTCCTGTCCCTCTTACTTACCTACAAGCGCAGGCTCTCAGTTACGAGGTAAAATCAGATAAACCTTTAGTCTTTATTCAATAGATGCATAAACTGTGTGGGGTTGTTCTTTTGCATCACAGTTTAACCAGGTGGATTTGAATAAAGTAAAATATCATCAAAAAGTAAATTTATTTCAATAATTCAGTACTAAAAGCGAGCTGACATATTGTAAAAATTAAATTCCAAAATGTAGTTCCTTAGAAATTTACCTTATTTAAGATAAAGGAATATTTAATACAGAATGCTATGCACGGTCTGGCAGATGATCACAAATACCCTCCACAAGATGCTGGTTATTCAGAGTGCATAGAAAGTTGAGTGGAAGGAAAAAATGCCTGCTTAGACATTGGAAGATGAGCAACACCAGACCCAACAATGCAGTTGAGCTGAAGGTAACTATTCCTTTCAGTACACCGAAATTTTTAATGAAATATTTTAATCTTCTGCTTCAATGTAAGCATGGTTCAAAAACAGTAATTCTGTATAGAACTTAACAAATTTGAAGTCGTGCCTATTTGGAAAACAACTCTCAAGCTTTAACATCCTGGCTGATCTCTTGAAATACTGCTTCGATATTTCTTTTCCACGCAATTTCCTTGTAACATCATCAGGTCGTATCCAGTTATAGAGAATAATTTTCATTTCATTTTGATTGAAATTACTCCTGTTAGAGTCCAGCTCAATCCAATCATACAGTCAGATTTAGATATGTGCAGTTTAATTTAATCTAAATTGCGATAAAACACAGATTCAGTTGATTACTAAATGTCATTTGGCAAAAATACTAATTTATCCTCCTGAGCAAGCATGTGGCGACAGTGGAGTGGAGTGGAAACAAACAGTTTCTCAGACGTGATAAAGTGATAAATGGACCCGAAGATATTCTACCTTCCAAGATAGCTTCTCATATCAAATGAAGTCATCAAAACCATCAAGCAAGTACATTAAAAATACAGATCGATGTTCCAGTTGTTAGGAATCAAAGGCAACTATTTGAATCAGGTGATGTGAATGAACTCAGTGTTTCAGCTGTTTTGAAAGTTTTTTCCAGATTAGTGGAGAATAAAAGCTGAATGCTGCTTCTCCATATTTGGTTCTGGTCTGGAAATGTTGATACAACAACAGCAAGTCTTTAATGTATTTTAGTGCTAAGTTTTTCAGTGATTTATAAACAAACATCAGTATTTTAAAGTATATTCTCCGAGATACGTGGAGCCAGTGGAAGGACTTTAGAACTGGGGTGATGTGCTCTATCTTCCTGGTTTTAGTCAGAACACCAGCAGCTGCAGCTGGAGGATCAACGTTTTAGACAGACCTGTGAAGACACTGTTGCAGTAATCAGTGCAGCTAAAGATAAATGCATGGATGAATTTCTTTAATCCTGGAAATGTTCTTCAGGTAATAGAATGCTGACTTTATAGCTGTCTTAATGTGACTCTGAAGGTTCAGGTCTGAGTCCATCACTACAGTCAGATTTCGGACCTGATTGCTAATTTCCAGCTGTAATAACTGAAGCTGTGTGTTGATTCTAGATCATTCCTCTTTAGATGCAAAGATAATAACTTCAGTTTTGTTTCTGTTCAGATGGAGAACATTGTGCTAGATCCACAGAATTTATGTTCTAAGCATAAATTCAGTGCTTGGATGGGTTCTGAAGGCATTAAACCCATAGGATTGGGTTTAGTGCAACTGAAATTGAAACATGAAAACAAGGTGAGGACGACTCAGAGTACGGATATTGGACTCTGGACTTTGTGGACTGGTGCCTGTGGAACCACCTCCTGATCAACAGAACACCAAGGAGCTAATGGCAGGTTTCTGCAGGTGCAGACCCACCCCTGCCTAGTGATTGGTTGTTCCCACAGAGAGGTAACTGGTATATATATTTAATATAACAAGGCCTTCAAGAAAAAATTGTTTCTGTCTTTTGTGAATCATTTTGAAAATACTAATGTTGTGCTCTGAAGTGGTTCTGGTGTCAATCAGTTGTTGGTCACACCTGGAACATCCCCAGTCTGGCCAACTCTGAAAATTTCTATTTTACTCCAAATTCGGACTAGCATCTTGTTTTTGCAGCTAAAATCAAGACTCATTTAGATCAAGGCACATTTTTCCAATCTGTTATTGTCCATATGATTTTTTTTTTTTTACTTGTTTCATGTTTTCTGCTGACAGGAATAAGTTGTATGACTGAGCTGATTCAGGGTTTGTTCAGTTGTGTTTTCCAAGGTGGTATTTTGCATGTCTTCCTTGGCAGAAGTGGCTGTTTGAGCCACTGTTGTCTTTCTATCATCTCAAACCAGTCTGCATATTGTCCTCTGATCTCTGACATCAACAAAAGGCCGTTTGTCCACACTATTGCTGCTTTCCTCTTCCAACCAGTCTCATACAAATTACCTTAATTTGCCTTTCTTTCTTTACCATTCTAGCAAACAGTTGTAACTTCACTAAGTAATGTTTTACACAGCTAGGATGGATTCAATGTGATCAGCTCTATTTGTGCAAACAGTGCTCCTAATAATGTGAATAAGTTGTGTAAACAATCATGAGGAAGAGAATGGTCTTCTCTATTTTTTGCCCTGTACCGTGCTTGTTTCATAACCTGTCTGTAAGTATGTGTCTGCTGCAGTGAGCTGTGTCTCCCAGGGGTTGGGTGTATCCCAGCCAGTGCAGTAAAATGCTGTTGGGATCTTCTTTGGTTTATCTGGAGCATGCATGAGCAGAGCTGGATCTCCAAATAGCCAGTCGTCTGCACCATCTTTCCCCTTTCGGTTTTCCCATCGAGGTATTTATTATGACTCTCTTTTTCTTATTTTTTCTTCTAAATAACTGAAGTGAAGCAAATATTTCACAGCTACCCACGTTTTCAATGACTTCATTAGAACCGGAGGCACTGGTCTCATGCTGCACGTGCCTATTCTCGCGAGAATTTCTCCCCCGTTTTTTTTTTTTTTTAATTTCTTTACGACACACATACACACACATCATCATCATCACTCCTCCTCCCCCGACCCCTCCCTTTCCGTATCTGCTCGCCTCTCTCCTCTCTTTTCAGTCTTGCTTGCCTGTCAGAAAGGTGCTCCAGTATCGGAGGCTAGGCTACCCTCCTCTCGGACCCCCCTCCCCCGTACGAGAGCCAGCCGCCGTCGAATCCCCCCCCCCGCCGCCCAAGGCTAGGGCTCCCCACCCCTCTTTCTCTCTCACGGCTCCAACCATGGCGACCACCGCTACTTCCACCCGGTTCACCGACGAGTACCAGCTGTACGAGGAGCTCGGGAAGTAAGCAGCATCGTGTTTGGCTTGTCGTTTTGTCCCCCACCCCCGCAGCAGCAGCACCACCACCAGCAGCAGCAGCTTCGCTTGAACATTATTTCTGTTTAGCCAGCTTAGCAGGTGATATCTGGCACAAAATGCGCATTGATCGAGTTTTGGTGATTTGTTCGTGTGTTTTAGAGCCGGGGTGCTTATTGTCGTGGGCTAAAACAGCCGCTCGCTGTCGGCTAACTGAACTAGCATCTCCCGCAGTAACGGACGTGCTACAATGGCTGATATTGATAAACTAGCCTTGTTAGCCCGCTACTGTTTCTTCTGTAAAGACGAGATAATCACACAGAGGATGGTGCAGTGACAGCTATTCGCCCTTCCGTGTTCGCCAGCCGGTATTTTCTGGTCTGCTGGAGCCGCCAGCGGGGCCCCAGGAGACTCCAGAGTCGCAGCCCTCTGACATTTAACCAGCCCGCTTAAGTCTGCTACAGTCTGACAGCTCCGTGCGGGCTCGGTGTACCTGCGGCTAACTAGGCCGGCCACTGTTGATAGTTTGCCCCCTAGAATAATCTCTTTAACCCCGTTGAGTTTGGCTACGTACCCCTGAATTTTTAGATCAGGAAGTTATTCGTTGCTGGATTCGCGGAGTTGTGCTTGCAGTGAAATAATGTCAGTACACCGACCGACACCGACCTGACCATCAGTTGTCAATAAAAGCTTTCTCCTTATGGATCTGTCATACAGCTGCTTGTCCGCTGTTGTGGCTCTTACCGGGTAGGAGGCAGGGGTGTGTTTTCTCGGTATTGTGGTGACTGTAACACAGAATTATGTGACCCAAATACTTACCCAATTGGGAATTTTATTACCACTTGTAAATGTGTAATCGAACTTTGTCCTACAGACCTCACCCTTAAGGGGGCTTCATTACTGTTTGTCACTATTTTTAAAATCAAAATACAAGATGCATTGAATTTGACAGGAGTAATTACTTGTATGCAGCTACAGTCAAGTATCTTTTTTTATGATTAACCTGATGACAAATTGTATTTTTATTCTGAATAATTTTACGTTTTTCAAGGTATTGTTTGATTTTTTTTTGTGGTAACATTTTATATTCTACATACCATAAAATAAAATGTAAACAAAGATTTGCAACTGTTGGCTAAACTAAAACACATCACTTCATAAAAAGTATATCAGACTAATTATAATTATGGTTGAGGCAATCAATTACAACATTAATCTAAAGTGATCCAAGTTGGCAAAGTTTTCAAAGTGTTGCATGTCAAAACTAAAACTACTGAAAAAGCATGAAACTTTTCACTTGATTCTAACATTATCTATGTTGGTTAAATTAAAATTTTTTTAAATGCTGACATTTTGCAGTGATTTAGGTCCCTTAATTTACATTGTTCTTTTTTTGTTGAACAACTTACAATTTTTATTAGTAGCTAAGTGGTGAAATGATTGGTAATTTATGTGCAGCGTTAAACTTCTTGTTCAAAAATCAAATTTTCCTCATTAAAATCTCAACAGAGGAACATTTTGTCTTGAAACAAAATATTCAGATTATTTTCTTTTTTAAAAGTAAACCTTACCGCTAAATCCTGAAATATTGATATGAAATTGTTTAAAAAAAAAACCAGGAAATCTGTTCATTACTAGGGATTAGTAATAAACTAATTAGTAGGGATGGTCCGATCACTGCCGATCACCGATCATTACCGATCACCTGGACTAGCGGTTAATTTTTTGTTTTATGTATAAATGATACTATGTGATCTGGCAATAAATTCACCTAATTTGGACATAAAACATGCAAAATACTTGCAGGCACAAAACAGCGGCTATTCTGTCAAAATGACAACTGAAAAACCTGCAATTAGTAAAATAATTAACATTAAGGTTTTCAGTACCAGAAATTATAAATGAGTTAAATAAATATCACAAAAAGGGGAAACATGGGTGCTGTGGTGGCGCAGGGGCAAAGCACGACCCACGTATTGAGGCCTTAGTCCTCGTGGCGGTGGTCGCAGGTTCAATTCCCAGCCTGGCGACATTTACCGCATGTCTTCCCCCTCTCTGATAACCCTGTTTCCTGTCCAGCTACTTTCAAATAAAGGCCACTAGAGCCAACAAAACCTTTTTTTTTTTAAAAAAGGGGAAACATTCATTTAATGTTAAATGCAGGTTGTATGAAAGTAAACAATCCTGAGTTACTAAATCAAAACTTTGAGAGCATGGCGAAATGTTCTGATTGGCCAGCTGATTAGTGCTAGTTCTGATTGGCGTAGTAATTCTGCAGAACACAGAGAGGAAACAGGAGATTTATTCTTTCCCCAAGAGATTATCTGTCTCATGTTGTTTTATGTAAAAATATCTATATTTCCTTTTTTGTCTAAGTTACATGTTGCAGCTTTAAGCAGACATTCACTGTGAGAGTTCACCGCCAGGTGGAGCAGAAACGCCCTGCCTACTCCCATTAGCGCGTAGCGGCGGTCCAGAAGCGAGAGCAGAACCCAGGATTTTACACCACCTGCTCGAAGACTTAAGTTATTTTTTGGGTTATTTGTTTAGCTTTCTGACTGTCATGCTGATCCGGGCGAGTGTTGGTAGTTGTGTGCTGCAGTGTCTTTTTTCCCTGCAGTGAGCCTTGATATTAGCCAAATTCTGCCAAAGTTTGGCTAATATTGTTTTTTAAATATTAGATTTGTTGTGTTGATTCATTTTGACGTGCTTCGCCCCGAGGTATTTTCCCCTGTTCACTCTCAGAGCGTTTTAGTTCTATACAACATCGCTTAGGATTTGCGATTGCACATTGTGAAGGAAAGAGGAGATAAGCTGTGAAGTGAGATATTGGTGATCGGTTTTAGTGATCGACAGCAAGAGACGGTGATCGGAGATCACGATCACATACATTTTCACAGAAATTGGCTGATTATGTTCAGTGGCCGATCGATCGGCACACTTCTTCTGACCATGTGCTCATGTATAAAGTAAGTTGTTCTCTTTGGAACATGAATTTGGTTGATTTCAGATTATTCAAGCAAAGTTTGTCAGACTGCAACTTAAATAAACCCGTAATGTTATGTAAAAGATAATTTATTTTTTTTTTTTCCACACCAGGGGGTATTTTTGTGGGCTCTAGTGTCCCTTATATGACAATAGGGTGACAAGAAGGGGGGAAGAAAGGGGGAAGACATGCGGCAAATGTCGGCCGGGTCCAGGAATCGAACCCGCGACGGCCGCGTCGAGGACTCAAGGCCTCCAAATGTGGGTTGGGCTATGCCACCACAGCACGCCCCAAAAGTAATTTATTTTTAAATGGATAAATAAGGCATCATTAGAAATTCTCAAAACTGCATAATAGCAATTTAATAAGTAGTTTTTAAAGCAAATCTACAGCTGGCGGCAAAATGACAATGAAATGATTACAGAGCAGTTAGCAGCCGAACTGCTAACCGTTGTAACTACATTGTTTACAGACCTAAAATGGACTCGTCGTAGTTAATTTTTAAATACCACAGACACAGAAGTAATAAACCTGGTTTGTTTTAACATTCTAATATACATTGAAATCTAAGAATGTGGGTTCACAAAGTGAGATTTTAGATATTTTATAAACAACTAAAATTCTTAAGAAAAATTTTGCTTTCACAAAGAAAAGCTCCCCGACTTTGGAAAACATTGCAGAACTCCAGATTTGACTTGTTTATTCCAGTTTGCATTATTGTCAAGTAGAATAAAGGTTTCACAAATCTGTGTGTTTGTAAACCAGTATAAAATTATCCAGCCGAGATTCAACCAGATCAAATTTAGTAGATTTTTAACTAGAGATCATCAAATGCAGTCCATTCTCATCAAATTAACCCCTGCTTAGCGCTCATAGACTTCAAGAAAATGAAATGCTTACTTATCATTTTATACTTCTTGGAAATTGTTTGTGTATTGTCTGATGTGTCCTTTTTTTTTAAGTCTTGGAGGTTTCTTTGCGTCTGGTGTTGTCCATCCCGATGAGAAGTTTGAGAGCAGACTATGTCAACAACTGCTTTCTGTCAGAAACGTAGACTTTGTCAAACTTGAAGCTTTGCCGTTCATATTCTGGACTGTTGTGAGACGATTTTCTCTTCAGCAAGTAAATGTCAGGGAATGTTGAGATTAGAGCTGCAAAGTATGTTGAATTGCAAAAACACCTTAAGCTGCAATACTTGATAGCGTATTGTATTTTAAGTTGCATATATGCAAATTCTGCATCTCAGTAATGTGTCTGGCCTGTTAGAAGGGCGTTCAATACCTTCTATGCTCACACTTAATATGTGTTTGCAGTGTCTGATGCTAAAACTGATTAAGTAAAGCTAATAATATAATTTGACAGTGCTCACGGGCGCTGGTCATTTTAGCCGTGAATAAATTTTAACGTGTAGCAAGAAGCCACCGAGTTGGTGCAATTTTCACCTCCGTAGATGCCCACTTGTTATTTAAACGCCGTCCAGCTCACAATTTTTTACATCAGTGAGCCTCAGAACGAGGCCGTCATAAAGCACAGTTGGCGAGGAATCGCAAAATGGGACGTGGTGTAAACTATGCTCCATTAAAAACTAACTGCTGGTATTTGCTGGTTCTGCGCCGTCAGGCTCTTTATGTTACATTTGTGGCCAAATCACAAAGCCTTGTTGTGAAACTAGCCTGTGGATGAAGTTGTCCAAGATGAGAGTGAAAGGACACAGTGTTGGGAAAGAATTAAAGATAATGTGTTACACTCAGTAATCAGGTTTAACTGTGGAAAATTGTGAATGATGAAAAGCTTAACATCCCAAGGTAGCTGAGTGATTACTAACTTTGTAAAATCTCTTATCTTGGGCATAATGGCATGTTAAACATTTTTATCGCTAATAAAAGAAGTCTAATTGACCAATATTGTCCATAATTATGGGATACTGTCTTATTTTTTTTGACAACTATTGAGAAATTTGACAATAGACTGGTGTTTTTCACTAGGCTTCCTTAGACAAGAGAGATAAAAATCCTTAGTGATGCAATAAGGATGAATGACTGCCGAGCACCCAACCAGCAGGTTTTCTGGAGGAAACCTTGCCATTGGATATATTTTGGACATGGTTTATATTTTTATCCAGTTAAAAAAAAGACAAACCATTAAGAAAAAGGAAACAAAGGCACAACGAGAGCAACAGATTTTTATTTCTAAGTTGATGTGGACTTAACGTTTTGTCACAGTTTGTGGTATGCAGTGCTACTTAAGATGCTGTTGGTTGGCGTTTGCAAAGCAGCCAATCCAGAAGCACCATTTATTTTCCTTGGTTCTGATTGGCTAAACTTCCATAAGCGGTAACAAGGAAGATTCTCAAAATTAGAACGTCTTAAGTATTTGCTGATTTTAGCTATTCATGTGAGGTTAAATCACAGTTTCTAATACAATTTCTTTTCTCAATTGATAATTATTTATGATGCAATCCTTATTTATTAAGAGGTTTGCAGATAAAAGGCAGTGATTCTCACTAACCAACACGTACATACTTTCCAGTCTAAAGTTTCTGCATTTTGGGACAAAGTGAAGCTTTGATCGAGTGATCAGTTGGTCTGAAATGCAAACAAAATAATTAACAAAATGGAATAATTTCAGAAACTGTAAGTTCTTGGGGCTTTCGTCAGCATCCTAATAAAAATCGTACAGGTGACGCCGTACCAGTGAGTGGCACCTACTTTTTGCCTGTTGCCTCTATGACATTGCAGTGCTACAGCTACTCATCTACTACGACTTGAAACTACAAAGTATCATTTATTTTACTAAAGGCTCACATGGCAATTGTTGGACTGCAGTTTTTCTTTATACAATCTTGTTTTAAAGAGTTTAAGCCTAATTCTAAACAGAAAATATTTCCTTTTCAGTTCCTTTAAAGAATTAGCATATCTTTATACCAATTTCTGGCTTGGTTTGAGGTCTGAAAAGCAGGTTCCAACTTGGGCTGATTCACATTTTTGTTTAGCATTTCCAGTATTTCACTGGCCAGTCATCAGCCAGAGCCAGTCGAAGAAAAAATCGGCCTATAATGATCTCTGGTTGTCTGATTGGTGCATCTCCAGACAACTTGGGAGGAGATGATGATAATTGATGCACAAAGTTGGATTTCAAGTTGCCAAAACTCTTTTCAGGTCACAAAATCTAAATGCTGACAGACTGTCAAACAATAAAAAGCAAATAAGGCTACTAGTGTAAGGTGTCTCCCATTTTCTTTTACCTAAATCATTAGCAGCAGCCAGAGGAGGACATTGCTCCTATAAAGACATACTGTCCTTAATTTGCAGCTGCCATTTCCACTCTGCCCCCTGTAATTGAGATAAATCAATGGCACCAGTAGCGCAGCCAGTGTACACACCTACACATTGTCCAAAGTGGATCTGGCCTCCGCTGGCCTCTGATTCTCCCCTGGACTTCACTCTGCTTTTGTCTCAGTGATCACTATGTTAATGCATTTTATATATATTTTTTTTTGCTCTGTCACAGTCTATTACTATCGAGGGACTGACTTGTACTTGTGTCACCTGCCACCTCTCATTTGCTGTTAAATAATTGAAGATCCGAGCAGAGTGCAGCAGAAAGTTGCAGTGGGTCGCTCGTCGTTAGGAATAATGAAAGTCGCCTTCATATGACAGGAAAGCTAGAAACCTTGCTGATAACACAGGCTGCTGTAATTATATTTTCCAAAATACATGCAGATCTTTTTCTGGGCCAAAGTGAAATTCTAGCTTTTGTGTTTGAGAATATTTATACCTGTATTATGTTTGCTTTTGAAAACTGATTTTAAAGCTGTTGGGTTTTTTTCCCCTTTCTCTAGTTAGTTTTTTAAAATGTTGAAAAAATTGCAGCAGATCTTAACAAATGTGATATTATTGTTGATTTATCTCACCATTTCATCTCCTCTACTCTGATGCCCTGATAGCAATGACTGTGTAAAAAAAAAAAAAAAAAAAGTGTTTGTGTGAGCATGCGAGGGGGAACATTCAAAAACAAACCACTGTGACTAGGCTGGAGCGCCGCTTCAAATGTCACACTTTGTTGAACGTGTGAGGGGAGCGCGTTTGAAAAGGAACTAATCTTTGGTTGTTTGTGCCCTTTGTTCATAGGGGAGCTTTTTCAGTGGTGCGTAGGTGTGTAAAGAAGTCATCAGGACAGGAGTATGCTGCAAAAATCATCAACACTAAGAAGCTTTCTGCAAGAGGTATGCTATCCCCCCAAACACACACACACTCACACACACTCACACAAATCATGTGCATGCTTGATTTGGTTTGTTTGCTTTTAATGTTAAGAATTTGTTGTGTTAAACAAATGGCTGCTTATTTAAAGAAATAAACAAAAGTGAAAGTGTCTTTGCAGGTTCACCTACATAAATTAGAATATCATTTATTTCTTTCAGAGATTCAATTCGAAAAGTGAAACTCATACATTATCAATTGCACAGAGTGATATATTTCAAATGGTGGTTTTGGTTGTTATGGCAAAAAATCTGTTTCTCATGAATTAGACTATGTTTCAAGTCTATTAAAAAAATAAGGAATTTTTAAGAGACCACATACTCAAAAATGTTAGTTCAGTATATTGTTAAGCGTCCTTTTGCTTGCATTATGGCATCTTGACGGCGTGGCATGTTGGTGATCAGCCTGTGGTTCTGCTGAGGTGTTAAGGAAGCCCGGGTTGCTTTTACAGCAGCCTTCAGCTTGGCCGTGTTGTTGGGTCAGATACCATGCTCATTAATCCAGGTATCGGTACTTTTAACAGCGTGGACCGGAGCCAAGTCCTGCTGGAAAATGAAATCAGCATCTCCATAAAGCTCGTCAGCAGAGGGAAGGATGAAGTGCTCTAAGATTTCCTGATAAACGGCTGCGCTGACGTTTAACTTTATAAAGCACAGTGGACCAACACGAGCCGATGACATGGCTCTCCAAATCATTTCTGTCTGTGGAAACTTCAACCTGGATTCTGTGGCTCTTCACTCCTTCTCCAGACTCATTTGGTTTCCAAATGAAATGCAAACACAAGGAATGTGACAGTTGTAGGCCAAATCTTGGATCCGTCGTAACTCACGAAGCACCGTCTCCAGCCTCAGTCTTTGCTATACATTTTAAAAAGGCTGCTGTCATCTGTTATTTTGCACTAGGGCTGAAACGATGCATCAGATTAATCGTGATGAATCAATTATTGAAACAATAGACTAATTAATTTAGCAATTGATTAATTAACAGGAGCATAAAGACTAAAAGAAGGCAATTTCTGCTGTATATTAAGAGCAGAAATTAAGCCAAAACTGTACAAGACATATAAACATTTTGTATTTTAGACCATAGGAAAAACTTTGTTTGCATATGTTACATCCAGAACTGGTTGTAAAATATGAGCTTCACCTGGTTCAAACCTCTTTCCTATTAAACACCTTTTGCTATCAATTATTAACTTGTTAATCTAAAAAATAGTCAATGGATTAGCCTGTATTGATAAGCCGAGCAGGCTGAGCTTTTCATATGTTTTCTAGCTGCAGACGGATTCCTTGCTACATACTAAAGAAATGCTGTTATTACATTGTTAGGCAATAAAATGTTGAATTGAATTATTTGCATTTATTGTATTTCCAATATTGTATAAAAAGGCTTAAATTAAAAGTCTGCGGAATGTGACAATTAATCATAGCTTAATCTATTACTTAGATAATTGTTTGTAGCCGAGTTTTGCACCATTTTTGTTATTTCATGTTTTCCTTCAGCTCAACTTTCCAGTGATATGCTTGTACACTTCACCGTGTGAACAGGCAGCTTCTTTAGGAGCGACCTTCTCTGGCTTATCCTCCTAATGGAGGGTTTAAGTGTCTGCCTGCTGGACCAGCAGTCTTCCTCTTGATTGTGTAGGCCGTAACTCAACATTTCAAATATCGCTGGCCAATAAACTGTCCCAGTAATTATTGTGATAAATGATAACATTGCTTTGAGGTCGATTTTAGGTGAAATATAATGCTATAATAATGCTAGCTTGCCCTTTCAAAGACCAATAAACTATGATTTTTGTAAATAACTTAACACTAGAACCAGAAGATGTTTTAAATATACAAAATAAAACAGAAATAAAAACCACTTGCTACTGAAACCATAAGTAAAATGGATGATGATGTCTTTGTAAACAAAATTTTCCTTACAAAAACATCAATCAGTATGGAACATATCAAGCTCTTTTGAATTAATCATGCAATTAATTAATTGCTTACTGCAACAGGCAAATTTTTAAGATGCACCTGATCTAAACACGTCTACATTAAATTATTTTATGAGTGTCCAAGTGATGCTAATTTAATAGTATAATGAAGTGGTTGCTGCTTTGTCCACATTAACAGATTTCATACAGTTTGCAGTGGTAGCTGTCAGACTAAAGTCATAGCACTTGTAACAGCAGAGGAAATATTTTATTAAGCTGTTGTCTGTCAGGTCTTATCAGCAACTTTTTGATCGTTTATTGATGCTCTTTATAAACGCCTAATTGAGTAAGTTGCTGTAGCTGCTCCAGTATGCAATTGCACCACTGTTATACAATTAATCGACTCAGGCTCATCAAGAGCCAAACGTAAATTACAAGACGTAAGTATTTCCAGGTGTCTCGAAGAAGATTTATTTTTTCACATCGTCCTGTATGTATTGTACGTACACGTGGAGTTCACTGACATCTGTTGTGGTTCGTAATGATGATGAAATATCTCACTGCGTTCTTCTGTTTTGTATCTGGCAAATTAAAGACCCAGATCTCCTCGTAGTTTTCACACACACCTGGGCCTCTTTGTTCTTCTTTCCTGCCTCCTCTCATTAGCTTCTCACCTCTCCCTCATTGCCCGTCTCTGGTCTTTCTGAGCAGGGAGATTGGTTTGTATTGAGGCTAATCCACTTATCCTCAATGTATCTTCATCAACCACTAAGACCCCACAGAATCCATAGGCGCCTCCCTGTTTGCCCTGTTGTTGACTGTGATGGTATTTGTCTGCATGAAGTAGACGAAGAGAGCACAGAGTGATGCCAATAGTGCATGTCTGTTTGGTGCGAACTGGTAATGCTATTATTGCTCCATCCGTACCATCAAGTGTCCATGTAGTGTAGCTTCTAGTATTAATGTCCCAGCCATGAAAAGTAAGAGCTCAGCAGAAAGCTGTGGGCTCTTTGCAGAGGCAGAAAGTAAAGAGGAGCAGTGTGTGTCTGCTTAGAGAAGAGGAGGAATTTTAAAAGCATAGTTCAGTGATGCCTCTCTCCAAAGAAGCATGATAAAGTGAAGCGTAATAATAAGTGATAGAATCTGTAGCTTTAGTTTTGTAGATGGGCAGCTTTACAGACGGATACATGCAAACAAAAACATTCTGCCTGGAAAGATTTGGGTATTATTTTACCCTTATGAGGTGAGTGTGGCCTCTTGCTTGGCCTGGTGGGTACGTCTGTCAAAGTGCTGGTAAACACTGCAGTAATCTGAGGAAGGGGGAGGGGAAAGGAGATAAAGAAGGAAGGAAGGGAGGAAACCAAAGAAAAGGTGTGAAGGCAAAACATCTTAATGGCGTTTATGCTGCCTAGGATTGGACTAACCTCTAGTTAAAAGTAAGATTTGAAGCAAATGTGTCAAACGTTAAACGTCTAACTGTTGTTGTTTTTAACAGAAAAGTATGTTGTCGTGTAGCTGCTGAAATATGTATATGTTACAGGGTTTCCCCCAGTGCATTATAAGCCTGGCGGGCCACCAGGCTTTACTTGTGTCCTCACCAGGCTTAGCATAGCTTATTTATTTAAGTTTTCTATTAATATTTGCATTTTTTAAGACTTTATAGTTGGTGTTGAGATATTAATCTTCCAATAACACATAATTATCAAGTGATATTTTCAAATTTCCTGTCAACTTTAAACATTTTTCTAACTCAAAACACGACAGGCCGCTGGATGAATGACTACTGAGCGCCCCAACCACCGGGCTTAGCAGGTTTTCTGGGAAACCTTGTGTTATAACTTTTTGTTTTGATTTTCACAAATGGGCCTACAAAAATATAGAATAATTATCAAAGTTTCATAATTTTTTCAGGCTTTATTGTGCAGAATGTCGTCTCTTTTGCCATTCTGTCCTTGGAGTACCGCTGGGAGTGTACAAAGGCAACAACATACTCATACCTGTCAAGTCTCCCGTTTTGGCTGGGAAACTACCATACTTTATCCCTCTGTCCCTGCGTGTTCCCGTGCTAGGATTTTCCCATAAATTTCTAATAATAGAGTAATTACGCCCCGTTACAACTATTTAATCCATTGTTAACATGTCGTAGCTGAGCCGCCTTTAAATACAACATGAGCGCCGGTTTTACACCTGCGACAGAGATTTTACACCTCTGTCGCAGCTCTGCACAACGCGCTGCTGCTGTGCAGAGCTGAACAGGTGTGTCTTAGAATCATGGGAGCAAACCAGAGGAAGGCAAAAAAAAAATATTTGCATGTTTTTTCCCTTCAAGCTAACAGACAGAGTTGTTCAATGCAGATAATGTTAGATAAATGATGATTAGCTAATGCCAATATATCACGTTAAGCTTGTTAACAAGAATAGGCAACTCATTTTGCTGTTCTCTATGTGAAAAAGTGGGCAGTACTAGTTACATTTACTTGAGTAACTTTTTGGGTAAAAAATGCACTTAGAGTAGTTTTACTGCACTGTGCTTCTTTCTTAATATTTTTATTGCTACTCTTACTTTAGTAGATTGATTTTGCATTTAAAGGAATAGATGTCAGAGATTAGAAACATTAGATTCTTAGATTTCTGCAAGGTATGAGCGAATATTTATGCAAAGTTAAGCATAATTACTCAACATTTACTTATGTTACCCAACCCACCTCCCTCCCCACCTCCCCACCCTCAGCCCCACGCAAAACCCCCGCTCCGACAGCAGCAGGGGACGGTTTCCCGAATCCTCAAGTCCAAATCTTGACAGGTATGCATACTAGAAAATCTTAAAATTTTGGTAAGATTTTTTTATTCACTTATTTTTCTCATCTATTACACTGCTTCCAGTTTTCCATGCAAAAACTTAACAGTTCTTTGCAATATCAATACTGCACACAATACTATTTGTAAAATATGTGATGCTGTATATTAATACAGCGCTATTAGATGGCTAATTAACAAGGTTACCAATACTCACTAAGGGTTTGGTATTTATATGATCAATTGGGACTAAGGGGAGCAAAGTGTTGCGATTACTAAACATGCCAGCAACCTTGACACAATTAGTTTATTCCACCAGAAATATTCACACCTAAATATATCGAGTTCATGTCAAATAATTGGTTGATTGTCTTGTTTTTCTGTCTTATATAAAAGTAATACATTGTTATAAAATGTTGTTTTGTATCTTTGTAGTCCATGAAAATGTGGCATTTTAATTGGAAGTTATCAGACCATGAGAATTATGAACTGGCCCCTGCCTAAATGTACATTAGTTACTTTTACATGGCGGCACTAAAAAGCGTAGGTGTAATGTGAGCATCTGAGCAGAATGAATGCTCTAATTCAGTTGTTGAAGTGACACTTGAAACTGGGCCCTTGCTGCATTGTCTGCAGCAACTGTGTGCAGAGGCAGAGGGAGGGTGAGATTGAACATTTATTTTATCGCACAACTTCAGTTTCTTGTACTAAAGTTGCCACTCTTATGCTGTTTAGTTGCTTTACTGAAAAGCATTATAGTGGTTCTCATTACTTTTGAGTTGTTTCAATCTTCAGCTTATGTTGTCAAATTCTCTTTATCCAATTTTCATTAGTGAAGTTTGTACCCGAGTACATCTCTGATTTGTGTAGCCATTAGGTCCTTAGTGTTTATTAATAGTGTCAGCAGAAATGCACAGATTCTACAAAATGTGCCTAATACTAGACA
Organism: Gambusia affinis; assembly: GCF_019740435.1. Taxonomy (NCBI): domain Eukaryota; kingdom Metazoa; phylum Chordata; class Actinopteri; order Cyprinodontiformes; family Poeciliidae; genus Gambusia; species Gambusia affinis. The sequence goes on from NC_057887.1 coordinate 15,493,003, forward strand.
CTTTGTCTTTTGTAGGATAAACTGATGAATGCATTATTTGATGGCATAAAAATTTAGCCTGCCTCAGTTACACCACTGACTCGCTAGGCGAGGTTGCCACAGACTCACATCGCCTGACTTTCATTTAGGCAAGTCATCTTTGTGGGTGGGGGAAGTGATGGAGAATGGTTTGTGAAACTAGCCTTCAGCAAGGTTTACAAATGTAATCAGAAATCAAGTCTGACAAGAAGAGTAACGAGGTGAGATGTAGATTTTAAATTTTTAGGCATTTACAGGTTTACAGTTTTGATGCTATAATTGAGACAATCGATTGGTGCATCACCAATAAAATTTTTGTTGAATGAAGATATTTTGCATTGTAATGATTTTTTTAAACGATTCCTTTAATATTAGTATCTTGAAGCAGTACTTCTCTTAAACCTGGCGCACACAAATCGAACGTAGATGCATGTATTTTTGTTTAGGCAAATCAGGACCCATGCAGCTATCTTTAGAGAGAATGCCAAACCTCGTCCCTGAATGACTGCCACGTTATTAGCATTGGATTTCCTCAGCTGTTTTGACAGCATTTCCTCGTCCTAACAGCTTGGATCAAACTCGCCAAAAACAGACTGAGCTGAATTCACGAGCCTTCAGTTGAACTCTCAACTTTGTGTGGCTGATAAAGGGGTGTATATGCATGTGTACAACTATGTGGGGTTCTCGCCATTCTTCGCAGCTAATGTAAGACAGCTTTGGGCCTGCCCCGTGGCAAAGCAGATGGCCAATTAGAGAGCAGCAGGAAGTGCCAGTAATTGCCTTCCAGCCCTCTCTTTCCTGCCTTCCTTTATCACCCTCTTTCTAGCTCTCTTTCTCACACACCAACAAATAAGATTGAATGAATTAGTGCTGCAGTGACACTGCACTGTGGTAGACAGTTTTACAAACGTGCGCGCACGCACAGGAGAACTGTGATCCTCTTCCAGCAAATGGACGCTCTACGTAATCCTCCCTCTATCACTTTCTCTGCCCGTCTCTCCATCCTGCGTCACCGGTGTAATTAGGAGGTGCTTCGGGTCTCTCTGTCATTCAGTTGTTTCCTCACAGTTGAGGGAAATACACACCTAGAGGAAGGTTAGTTGAAGGTACTTGAAGATTGTACTTGGAACTCCTGTCTTCAACTTTAAACTCGCCTTATCAACAAGTTGAGAAGTGTTTAAACTGCACGTGCGGTAAAATAAGTGATGGGTGATGGTTTTGCTGCAGCATGTGAATTTTATCTGGGGTTGCTGCTGCTCTGGGGAAATGAATGCAAATCTTAGCCAGCCGGCCTCTGTGTCATGTAATCGCCATGGAGCTGTGTGGAGTTAGTTGGCTTAACCACAGTGATAAAACACGCACATCTACACACATCGACTTATAGTGTGTCCTCCTCACACTTACGCCACCTGACTCATGACCTCAGCTCCTTCTTCACTGGGGTTTTGTTTTTGCGGTTTCTGCATCCCATAGAGATTAGCTGGTTGAGGAGTGTCGGCTGATTTACAAACCAACAACTCTAAAACACACACTCTCTTAGAGCTGCTGTGGGATTCGGTTAAATCCTCAAACAAGGATGTAGGTCTGGACATGAAGTGAGTGTTTTTCTTGTGAGGATCTCCTCCCAGCCTGAGGAGCAAATACAGCAGAGTTTGTCTAATGTGTTTCATAGGAACCCCTTCTGTATACGTGTACATAGGAATGCAAATGCTCACACCTGCTTCAACATAGAGGCTTATTTTACAACTAGAGGATACACCTATCAAAGATTTTGTTGCAGATTTCTGATCTGTGTTTTCTGGAGTAATCTGACAACCTACCAAGGCCAATTTTAACCAGTTGATTTCCAACCGGTAGATTGCTTCCTCTGGGTTGAGGGTTAGTTTGTGCTTCAAGGTGGGAGTTTTAAGTGGTACCACCTTGTTCACAAGTGAGTGTTGAGTCTAGGTAAGGAAAGGTTAGATGGATTTGATTGGAGCTGGGTTGGTCGTAATCTGGGCACTGTTTGGACTTGCTGTGGATAAAGGTGCATTCACACCAGCCCTGTTTAGTCCGCTTTTATTGAGCTCTTGTTTGACTAGAAAGTCCAGTTCATTTGAGCGCAATCAAACTCTGATGCAGGCCAAAAAAGTAAACTCTGAACCACCTAAAAACCTAGGTCTTGGTTCATTTGAAGTAAACTGTAGTGTTCCTCAAATAATAATAATTTTAATTATAACTCCCTATATATCTTCAATTGAAATCTCAAAGGGCACATTCACAAACTGATGATGGCAAGCTACTGGAGTGTAGCTACAGCTGCCCTGGGGCAATCTGGCGGAAGTGAGGTCGCAATTTTTGCACGAAGCATGAAGGGTCTTACCCAGGGACACAAATGATGAATGCGGGCAGACCAGGAATCGAACCGGTGATACACTGATTGCCCTTGTATGTAGGACTGGAGTCCGCTCCAAAATCTGGAATCAAACTATAGAGCAGGGCTTTCTGGGTAAATACAACCAAAGCAAACGTGTAAGTCTAATGCTACTGTGAGAAAAGGCTCATGATCTGTGGCCAAACAGAAATATGAAAACCACTAACTCCATTTTTGTTTGCATTTCGTAAAGAAGGAAATTGCCCTCATGTCTTCTTCAGAGGTTTTTGTGTTGTTTCCTTCAGTAGACACTGGTGTAGCGCCATCACAGGCGAATGGGGAGCAAGTTTTTCAAAGGGTTTGGATCATTTGACACAGTGTAGTGTGAATGTGAACTGCACCAGCTGAAAATGTAACAAATGTTGCAATTTTAGTCCATCAGGTGTGAAAATCAAAGGTCTTGGTTTACGGACCATTTTCTAACCTTCAATAATGATTATGAAATTGGATTTTAGACATTTTATTGGGGTGCTGTTAGTAAATGTTTCCAGGCGTAGTGCTCTTAGGAACTACATACCAATACCTTGGGAAGTTGGAGAGTGTTTCTTGAATCGGGGTGTTTGGGTTTCACTCCTGGTTACCCCCAAGACTCAATCTCAGATAGGCAGAAGACAATTAATGGGTGACATGTTTTTTTTCTCCATAAATAACAGCTTCTTCCAGTGACATTATTTATTATTCATTCTGTACATTCTCTGTACACATGATTAATGGGATCGTCTTGGTTCTGGCCTGTGGTTTTGTCTCTGGTCCGTCTCTCCCTCTGCTGTGAGCAGTAACTAAAGTCGACTGTGCAGCCGAGCATCATTTCTCCTTCTTCTTTTTTCCTTCTTTTGTTTACAGTTTCCATTAACGTTGTGAGAATATGCTGCTAGGACAGTGCACCTCTTGTAATGTAAAATTTGAATAGTTTTTTTTTAAAATAAGTTCATAAAACTGTCAAAATGGTTTTGTAAAATACTGATAATGAGCTTTTTACTGCTTTCTTGGCACTAAAAATATTCTATGATTTTTCTCTGAGGTTACTTTTGTTTAAAAACATTTTTAAATTGTTTTTCTTTTTTCCGTCTTGTTTTAACTTGTTCTTTTTTTCTTGTTTTCCCTCAGACCACCAGAAGCTTGAGAGAGAGGCTCGTATCTGCCGTCTTTTGAAACACCCCAACATTGGTAAGTTTCTGTGGAAATAAGCAGACGTGGATTAAGTTTCTTTTTATTTTATTCTTCATGAATAAAGAATTTCCAAAAGTATTTATTTATTTTGAGAATAACCCCCTGAGATGTAGCATCGCCTTTTAAAGGGGGTCCTTACAAAAACATGAAAAACAAATACAGAACATACTGAAATTAAAAGTTAAGTAAAGAATGCAGGTTTTTTTTAATGGCGTACTTGTCTTTTACCATTATAACGTTGCAAAAAAAAAAAAGTCACCTCCACCATTGATGTCGCACACTAATATTTCAGACTGCCATTAGCTTTGATTAAGCCATTCAATACGTTTGTTTCTATAAGTGTCTGCAACGTCACAAAATTTTTTTCCATCCAGTTGCAATAAATTTTTCAAAATCTTGTTTAAAAAAAAAAAAAAAAAAGAGTCTGACCTCCTTCACAAACATCCTAAAACTCTCAATATGGTTAAATATCTGGACTCTGTGGTGACAGAGGTGTGAAAAAATGTCACTCTCCCTGAACCACTCGTTCATAATTTGAGCCCAATGAATCCTGGTATTGTCATCTTTGAATGTGGGCGTGCCGTTTGGGAAGAAACCAGCCGTTGATGGAATAACCTGGTCTTTCAGTATATTTAGGTCATCAGCTGGATATCATATCTCGGCTACAATAGACCCTGGGCATGATGGGAGCATCACTTCATCTGAGAAATGAGAAGCTACCGTATTTGTTGTGTTGGTTGGTGCCAGCTGAAAAATAATCACCTCATACTTTTTTCTTTTTTTTTTTTTGCTTTTCATTTATTTCAAGTGGATTAGATGTTGCTCAAAAGGTTTAGTTGGTCTCAGTTGACATATCTGTCCCTTGTGGAAAACTATAAACATAACTTTTGACTTTCAACTTTCTTCTTGTCACTATTCCTTGAAGACCAGATTTGTGGAGTGAACATTTAGTGTTTTAAGCCCTGAAAGCTTTGTATCTCTGCAGCTCCTCCATAGTTACCCCAGTCCTCTTGGCAGGTTTGTATTTGTGCTGTAATCTTTTTCAAATTATGAGTTGATTCCTCTAAGATCTTCAAAGCTTGGGATTTATATATTTCTTAATGCTGCCTTAGATAATTTCTCAACTTTATCCCTGACCTGCTTCATGTGTTTTTGGTCTTCCTGATGCTATTTGTTCTCTAACAAACCTCTTAGTTCTTCACATGAAAGTGTTTATTACTAACTGGGTGACTTCACTTTCTTTAGCGGTATCAGAGTAAAGAGAGGTAATACCAGGACAGCACAATATATCACAAATGTATCTTGTGAGCTAGTTATTTAAGTTCTGTACATTCAGGCTTTCAATAAATGCTTTTTTCAGGAGGGACCCATTATTTTTTATTTATTTATTCTTTGTTGCTGGAAAGGTATTACTATTATTTACAGTAAGTAATATTGCTACAGCAAAATTATCCTACGTAGTAGCACATCACCTCCTTTCCTAATATTATTCAACCCCAGTGAATGAACAAGTTTCAAATTTTTATTTAGAAAATTAGAATAAAAACTGAGTTTAGATAACATTATGTGGCAAACTGTAAAAAAGTTGATGGTATGATTAATTGTTGAGGAACAATTTTTTTTTTCTTTCCAAGCAGGTCATTGAACTAACCATGAATTACAGAAGCTGCCATTTGTAAATCACGCAAAATGGGTTCAAGGATTTTTATTTACTTCTATTCATAATTTCTGAAAAAGTAACTCCTGGAGGAAGTTGGGGTGTTTGAGTTCACCATGAAAATCACACATTTCTATGGTTAGTTAAAGCAAAAATTCAGCAGCACATTATTAAAAATTATTGTCTAATTGTCTTTGTTTAAATCCACTTTGTGTATTTCTATTATTTATGAACCATTGGGGTGTGATTGTGTTACTTTGTCAACGTTTGTTAGGTTTTGTTGACGTATTTCAGTGCATGTAAGCATCCTCACCTGCACATCCTTTACACCATTTGTCACCGAGTGAAACTGTTAGAAAATTAAAAGCTACTTTGAAATTAGCTGAATAGATATGAATAGATTATCACTGGGATCAAATTAAATCCGAGTCCTGCTGCTGCTCACGCTAACATTTATTTTTCTTATTCAATGTGATAGCCATTAATCATTTTTATATGCTGTACATTTATATAATTGTTTCGCTTTCAGACATTTTTATTGCCTTTTTAAAGCAGCACTGAGGTTTAAAAAAATAATGCAGAGTCCAGCTTTAATAGAGATGTTCAGTAGCGATGGCTACAATGAAAGGACAAAATCAATGCCACCTCTCCTTATTTCTCTTCTGCTCATGTCCTACTTCTCTCTCGCCCCCCCAGGCATTTGCTCACCCCTCACCTAATCTTCCTGTTCTGTCTTGTCTCTATAGATTTTTTCTTCCCCTCATGCTTTTCCTTTCTCCTTTTCTTGACATATCTCTGTGTCGTCTACGTTCAAACTTTAGACAAAGGAGGGTACAAAAGAGGAGACATATGGAGACACGAAAGCACAAAGAAAAGGAAACAGATGGGAGGAGGAGGGAAGAGCGGTCACACTTGTTTCTTGCTGCAGGGGCATCCTACTTCATCTTATTATACAACTGATATGCACTTTACATAACTATAACTGTTTGTCTGCTGACACTGAACCTAAGCTGTGTCTCAGCAGGCGTTGAGGCTATCGGTTGGACAGCGTCCTGATTTGTCACCATGCTGCTGTTCAGTTAACTTGACAAGTTTGGCTGCATGACTGCAGCACTGTGGCATTATTAGTTCTCTTTACCAAACTGGGTTATTTGTGTCATCAATTAGAAAATGCAGTCTCTTTCCCATGAAAATGAAACTTTAAATGTCTAGTTCACTTTTAATTTTTCTAGTTTGGGCTTAAGGAGACACAAAGCAGATGTGGTCATAAATAGACATTTAGTAGAAGTACTAATTTCTACAATCATTATTGGATTAGCAACTAATGTCTTATTTGGACAAAATGTTGTACAGTTGAAACCAGGGGTGCACTGATTGCAGTTTTCTGGCCAATCCCCGATTGCCAACCAGACCTGCGATTCCGATTTTGGCTGATACCAATTTTTTTTTTTGTCTGAAATGTTTTCTAAATATAGCAAGAAAGTCACTGAATTGGCAACAGTGGGGTGACTATTGTTAACTGCAAATGTGCAGACATGACGTGGTGGGCCGGTCTCAGAGTAGAGCAGATAAAGACAGCGGTTGATTTTAAGACCTTCGATGAGGTAGATAAGATTGGTGGATTAGATCAGCTTCAGATGCAATTATCGGCCGATCACCAAGGTCCCAAAATTAACAAAATCAGCGCCGATAAATTGGTGCACCCTTGGTTGAAACGAGAAGTTTATGTACACCAAATAGGAAGACATGGCCACCTTTTAACAAAACATGAACACCTTGTTTTTGTCTGTCTGAAGTTAAACCAAACTTCTCTTGTTTAAGGTCAGAATTATAAGAATTACGTGTTAAATGCCAAAATAAGGAGAGAAATGATCTGTCAGGATCATCTGGATTTTGATGTCTTCAAAATCAGAACTTTTTATAAAGAATAATTACCATATCTAAATAATTGTTAGCCAACCATTGTGAATGTTTTCCATTGTTAGATCTTTTCTCTGTTAGTGGACAATTTCTCTCACTGTGGGTCACTAGAGTCCTAACCCCTTAGAAATTGTCGTTTTGGGACTGATATGTTATCAGTGCCATTTATAATCAATTCTAGGATTGCTTTAGGTCAGAGCAGGATACGTTTTTGAGATTGTGTAATCTGCTTCAAAATGGGCTCTGTTTAAGCTTTTTCTTGACTTTAGTGAATCAAAGCCTGTTTAATCACAGTTAAACAGTTAGTTCATGATTTATTAAGGGTGGTGATTAATTGTTCCATATAGAACCAGCAAAAATGCAGCTCGGTTTGAATAATTAGTTTCATCTGCAATATAAGAGTGAGGAAAATGTGAAAAAAGAAGAAATGCCTCAGGGGGCGCAGTATATATGACACCCATGTTTGTTGGAGGTGCTAACTTGCCCATACTTGGGTAAAGCTGAGGTTTCACAGCATTGTGCTGGTTTCTAAACAAGAGCTATTTCCTTTGGCTGCTGCTACTTTTGTTTCACATGTTAAGCAGTTAAAGACAGTTTGAAAAACTCATTTCATGTTTGCATGATGGCAAAATTTCCACTTCAGTGATTGAACCTCTGTAGCTCTTAAGATAAAGAAAACATGCCTTAGGAGTTTCGGTTTTGCAGTTTCTTTCTCTTTAATTTATGTCTAGATTTAACCACCAAACACTGCAGAAAACCTTATTTCTTTCATCTCCTCTGTGTTTTTATTGTCTGCTCTCACATCCTCCCCTTTCTCTTGCAGTGCGACTTCATGACAGCATTTCAGAGGAAGGCTTTCATTACCTCGTCTTTGACCTGTGAGTATATTCTGTGCACGCACACGCTGACATTTCATCCATGCACATAACCTCTCTTTGTTTGTGTATGCTAACAACTTTCTGTCTCTGTCCTTCCTGTCTCATCGGCTCTCTCTTTCTCCAAATTCTTTCTTCTCCTGTCCCTCAGCGTGACAGGTGGAGAGCTTTTTGAGGACATTGTAGCCAGGGAGTACTACAGTGAGGCTGATGCCAGGTAAGATCCCCCCACATCCAATGTAAATGTCTATGCAGATACAGGCAGAAATGCACAGAGTAGCCATGTGAAAACATATCATTGCCACACACAAGCTCATTTTAAATGCACCGCTGTGTCTTGATGTGCTCACACACATAATTGGTTGGCTTGCATTCTTGTCAGGAAATGCATCCTCCCTGTCAACAAGTGCAGTAATGTAGCTTTCTCCATTCTCTCACGCTGCACCATTTCTGTCGGGTTTTATTGCGGCAAGAATAAGCCGGTAACAACGATTTAATGGATCAATTTTGATAATTTATTTGGTCATTGAATACAATAATCTGCAGCGTTTTAACCCTACTTTAATATCTCCACCGTTTGGGAAAATAAATTTTTATTATAATTTTTTGTGTCTCTATTTTCCAGTTAGAGAATAAGATATCTGCTTTGTTCTTTGATCATTTTTACTCTGGAAATACCTGGTTATCAGCTATAAATGAGATATATCAGAAGGTAAAGCTAATCCAATCTATGTTGATTGCATTTCAACTCTAATTAGTTCTGTACAATATATTAAATCTGAATGATCAATTAGTATTGGTGTGTGCTATATTGCACATGCTAATATTACAAAAAAATAATTTTACTGGACAATAAATCGTCCCAATTCAAAATTATTAAATACTCAAATAAGGCCTGGACTGATTACCGGAATAAAGGTAGACCAGAGTTTTAAATGCTCCTTCTCGACTAATTGAGGGAAATATTGACAGTTTAATCGACTCCCTAAATAATCATTAGTCCCAGCCCTATTTTAGTGGTCGCAGACATTCATTATTTATTTATTTCGGTGTCAAGGTATGTAGGATTTGTCAGACTTTTGAGCTGAACTTTAAGGGGGGGGCATCTCTTCAAGCTCATCTTTGGAAAAAGTCCTGATTTTAACCTATTTGTTGTAAATCTATGTCCTTTTTAACGACCAACCAGCCTCCCCACGCTGCTGTATGTTAAACCGCTTTTTCTGCTTTAATATGCGTTTTTTAAGCTTAAAAAAACTAAATACAGTGCCGTTTAGAAGTTCACATTTACTCAAAATGGCAACAGCTTTCATACTTACTTTGAGTCTTTAATACATTATGTTTTATGTTTTTATTTCATAATTTACTGACAATACTCTTTTTTTTATTTTAGCACTGGGAACAGAAGTTTCTCTAATCCCCACTGGGTCATAATTATACATACAATCTCCAATACACCCCACTAATATTTGCACTACGGCAAGATGTTTTTGTATCCATCAGTAAAACTTCTGAGTGGATATTTGATAGAGTTGCATGAGGAGTTGCAATGCAGTTGCTGAATATCAGTTCTTATCAACCAACTGCCTTTAGTGAGCTTTAACATATTGACCTCCAAAAGTGTGCATTGCTCAAGGAACATTATTCAGGCCATACATGTTTCTTAGCATCTAATAATGATAGAACTTAACATTATCACAAATGTAGTATTTGTTATTTCAGACCTTGATGTTGTGATTTGTGCAGCTTTAATATTTATTCACTCTTGGCAAAATTAATAGACAGAAGTTTTGATGATAATCCAAATAATTTCAGTGTGGCAGCAGCTCCTGATCATTCTAACCTATTTCCTTTCATCCGGGGTGAGCAGTTTGGGTTTCATGGTTGAAAAATCGGATACAGTTGACTGTTCCTGCTGAGAAATGCTTGTCAGGTCTGGTTTTGGAGAAGGCACATAAAGGTTGATATTAGTGATGGGAAATTAAACGATTAGTATAATCTATTGAGAAACAGAAAATGTTCAAAGACAATAACCCTGATAAATTTAATAACACGCTCGATACACAGCATGTGGCTTATCAGGCAGCAAACATCAGTTTTTTTACAAGATGGAGAAGAGATTGCAACTAGTTGTGTGAAACTGCTTGTTTTAAAATATGCAGCATTTTCACTCTTGAACAGTACTTCAAAATGTGTCTTTACACCATTGTTTCCAGCTAATAAAGTGGAACATGTTTTACTTGTTTTAGGTGATGTGAGCTTAGTTTTGAAACTAAATGTCATTGTTTATATGTCACATGCTTAATTTGTTCTTTTACTCAGTTTATATGAAAAATATTAAAAGGAATGCAGGTCTGAAACTGTTGTGATAATTATTTAAATCGTTAAATAAAGGAAAATGTCGAGCAATTTTTCTCCACATCACCCTGCACTAGTCTATATTAACCTTTCAAAAAAAGACTTGTCCTCATTTACACTGAAAATGTTTACACTGTATGCTTAAATCTGATTACAAATGAGTTTAAATGGACAAATCGCCAAATATCCCACAAAAATAATGGCAAATTTTAGAAACCATTTAATCAAGGGGAGTGGACATTATGTATCTGATGTACAATTTTAACCATTTGTGAATTAATCTGAGAGTTGTGTATTATTCCATCCTGAAAAAAGAACTGTTTAAATTATAATTGTTACTTGCATCAATTAGATTAATTTCTGATGCTACATCTATACAAACTTCCTACTTTTTTCTCAAAAATGTACGCCATAACTGCCCTTAAATGCACAGCAGATGCGTCTTTCGCTCCCGAGTGTCTCTCATGAGGCTGCTCTTCCTCGTGATTTCTAGATAATGTTGCAGTGCCATGTTTTTGTGATGAAGGCCAGTGGCTGACACTTTGCCCTGTTTGTCCTCTTTTCTGTCTCCCTCTCTGTAGTCACTGCATTAGTCAGATCTTGGAAAGTGTCAATCATATCCACCAGCATGATATTGTGCACAGAGACCTCAAGGTGAGTGAGACGACCACGCACACTCTCTTACACACACCTCTGCTCGTGGCCATGGCAACACACAGATGGCTCTCAGTCTCCGTTTCTTTCTCTCTCTGCAGTTTTTCTTCCATTCCTGTGTTTTTTTTTCTCCCCTCATCTCCTGTGTTCCCCTCCCGTTTTATTTTTTCCCCCCTCCGTTTCTCTATCTGTTGTCACATCTGTCATCCTCTCTGTCCTTGACCGGAGTTGCGCGTATGTGCTCATGCATGTGCGCCCATGCTGAGTACAGAAATGGTGAGTCATGATCACGTGGAGGGGTTCGTCTCCCACCTTTGGCACGGAAAAAGACGAGGAGTCAAAGAATGCATGCATGCATGCAGGATTACATGCGTGCATGCATTTTTAGTTCTGGCATGAGCAGAGAAGTTAGGGCATAGCCACAGGAGTTGCCAGGACAACCTGCGTGACGACATGCCTCTCGTGCAGCATCGTGGGAGGGACTTGAGTTGACCTAGATTGCTGATTGGCTCAGTTTCTGATTGGCCTACAATGCAGGAAGACGGCTTCTATGCAACCTCTATTTATTTATTTTTTCCTAAGAGAGTTTCTCTAAGTCATAGAGACGATCTCTTCACAGGTTCAAATGTTCATTTTTACACAGTTTGAGAACTTGTAAAGGTTGCACCAAACAGTTTCAGTTGGTCACATGGAGGTAGAGTAGTGCCCTTCGTCCCCCAGCTGGATGCTTAGGAGACATCCATCCAATCATCCATCCATTCCATCCACCCATCTGTTCATCCTTTTAACCATCGTTTCTCTCTATCATCCCTGTTTTCTATCTCGATTTCCTATCCATCCATCCTTCTCTCAACCATCCGTCCATCAGTCTGTTTCTCATCCATTTCTCATCCACCCATCTGTTTCTCATCCGTCCGTTCTTGTTTCTCATCCGTCTGCCTGTTTCTTATCCGTCCGTCTGTTTTCCATCCATCCATCCCTCCATCCGTCTGTCTATTCATTCATTTATTCATCCATCTGTCCATTTGTTATTCCATCCATCTATATCTCCATTTGTCTAAGCATCAGTTTGTTCGTCCAGTCACTCATCTGAATGTGCATCCATCTGTCCATTATCAACCTTTCGTCCATTTCTCCATCTGTCCATCCATCCATCTTGCAGGTTCCCTATTTTAAATGGTTGCCATTTCTCATCTTCATCTGCCCTTGTGAACTTATTCATACTTTGCTAATTTGAGTCTGTAATTCGTGTTTTGCTGAATTCTGACGTTTACTGATTTCCCCCACATCCTCACTGTGCCACCAAGGATTGCTTAAAAGAGAGAACATGTTTAGCAGTTTTCTTAATATTTGATCATTTTTATTTGTCTGTGGAGGAATCACAAGGCGAGGGTTGCCAAATCAATGTCTGTTGCACTTTTATCTGATTGTTAATAAGGTAAAGGAAATGTGCATTACAGTAGATGTTATTGGTTGTCGTATTAACAGGCTGAAAATGGCGGCGTGTTTTTAGCGTTGTCGCATTTAATAATCAAGGAATATAATCCAATTTTTCAGTATTTGACCTGCGTCTCACCTACGCACAGCCTTTGGAGGGAAACATACGATCTCTGGTGGATTGTTTGGTGCATCGCTACTGAAAACATGCCTCAGACTTTGATGTGCAGTTCCTATGTCCCAGAGTAACGCTGTTACCTCGAGCACTGCATGGCTGATTTGTTAGCCTTTTATCCTGAGTGGGCTTTTTCCTGCGTTCCTTCATGTCCCGCTGCCCAAACTACAGCCCTTTAAATCGCTGCCACACATGCCGCCTCTCTCTAAGTACACTCTCCGTTTAGCATGCAGCGTGCAGCGCTGCCCAAATGCCTCCCGAGTGGTTTCCATGGCTACCAAACCATGCCCATATAAGGTGTCGTGAAGATTGCTAACTACCCATCCTTTCCCCTTTCTTCTCTCTTTCTGTGGCTTTCTCGCACCTTTTCTCCACCCCCACACAATCTGTGTCAAACGCATCAAAAATAAATATTACTGAGAAAGAGCTCCACTGACGAGTGTCTGCAATTATCTTCATCTCTTGTCCTACATTCTGCTTCTCCATATGTGTGTGTGTGTGTGTGTGTGTCAGCCTGAGAACCTGTTGCTGGCCAGTAAGATGAAGGGAGCTGCAGTGAAGCTGGCAGACTTTGGCCTCGCTATCGAGGTGCAAGGAGAACAGCAGGCTTGGTTTGGTAAGAAATCACACAGAAACTCATGAATGTGCTTTTAGCAGTGGATAGTTTGAGTTGTTGCTAAATAAGTCTGATAATCTGCAAAGGACACACCCACTGCTCTCAGATGCCAGGTCACTTCCACTTTGTAGTTTATGCTTGGGTAATTTTATCTTGGCTGACAGCTGAGCTGCCTCTGTTTGGCAGAAAGGAGTTGATTATGCTGCATTTTCTTGTGACTCCAAGGGTAAAGTACCCAAAAATTTTACTCCAGTAAGAGTAGCACAACTTTAATGTGAAAAGTAAAACGTAACCATTCAAGAAATTACTCCAGTAAGAAAAAAAAATGCATAAAAAGGCAACCTGAGTACTGATTGTTTCATCATAATACCTGATTTTATGCTGTATTTAAAAATGTCTGACAGAAAAAATATAAAGAAATGTACAAATTCTTATATTTTAAAGATGAAATGAAAAAAATACTACAATTAAATTGTTACAACATGTTGAATTTACTCAGACGAAAAACCCTTGCAAATAAAATCTTTAAAAATAAAACTTATGAAACTAATACTTACAGTAGGAAGTGTGTGTGTATATAGGTGCTTTAGGTGTCAATATTAAGTGTTTACTTTATATTCTTGTTCTCCAAATGGCACATCAGGGTAAGCAGATAGAAAATATTAGAATAACAAAGCTTGCGTGTAAACAGGAGGTACCACTTTTACTTAAATTCTAGGTGCGTGTCCTTGTTTGGTGCATTCTGGTGTTACACTCAGTGCGTTGAGTTTTCAGAAACTTTACTCAAGTAATAGTAGCTATATTTCAAATTAATATTACTCGGGTAAAAGTAAAACATACTGTTCTGAAACTTCTCCAATACATAACTCAAGTGAATTTAACTAGTTACTATCTACCTCTGTCATCTGTTCTTTCATAAGAAGACAAAAAGGTCACTATCATTTGGAAATTTCACACAAAGTCCAGGTGATAATTTTACTGGTGTCTGATCACAATTTCTGAATTTTCTTTGGGTCAGGATTTGCTGGAACTCCAGGTTATCTTTCCCCAGAGGTGTTGAGGAAGGATCCCTACGGCAAGCCTGTGGACATATGGGCCTGCGGTGAGTTTGAGCTCACAATTTTAAAGTCCCACAAGTTGGTTTTAGCTAAATATAAACATTTTTCTAGGGCGTGGCGATAAATCGATTTTATCGATTTGTCACATGTTGGGTTTTTGGAAAATCAGAATTTTTATTTCCGATAATATTACCAGAATAAAGTCGTAATTTTATGAGAACTCCAACAAAGAAACCAACAAAAAAAACTTTTATGTGGAAAGTTGAGCATCTTGTGAAGCTATGTTTAAATTTTACAGATAATACTTGATATAAATACTAAATCTTTTAACACAACAATATCAAATTATCAGTAGGAGGACTTTGAAATGATTGTCTATTTGAAATATAGAACCACTGAGCTTTTGTCCTCATTAAAAATAACTGAGACTTTTTTCTGCTAATATGATTTACTGTTCTCGTAACTTAAGAAAAATTCTCAAAGTCGGGCCCTAACAACTCATAGAAAGGATGATTGAAATAAAAACCTTTTCAAAAATATTTCCTGTGATTTGTAATTTTCTTTTTTAGAAAAGAAAGGATGAATAAAAATGTATTTAGTATAAATAAAATCTGAGATTTTATTTTTGAGCCTTATCTCCCAGCCTTACTATTTGTTATAATTTTTCTTTGTGGTGTGATCGCTCTATTCTGATGTAATGGCTTTATCTTTGTTAGTCTGAGGAATACAGATCTGTGTCAAGAAATTAAAGCATCATCAAAAAGCATTTCTCTTAATTTTGATGATTATGGCTCACAGCAAATGAAAATATAAAATGTAGTTTCTGTGAAAAATGGGCAACATGTTTATGCTGTTATCCCTTGTTCAGGAAGGAATTCAGATAAATGTAGACTCAGTCCTAGCTGTGTCCATCTGTGGCGGCGCTTGATGCTTGTGCAGCCTTTTATACCAGTTTTTCCTTCCACACAACTTTCCATTATTATGAATGAATAGCGCACTCTTTAATCAGCCAGCTTTCTTTTTTCGGCTCATGGTTTTGTGGGCCATAAGATAAAAACAATCAGAAATAAATATTGAAAAATATCACTCATACAATGAATCTATGTAACATAATGTTGCTTTTTGAATGAACTTGCTGACATGAGTTAGTTTTCCTCTGTGTTTTCTGTTGTATCCAGTTGTGGAGCGAACCACCTGTTGCTGAATGCTTCTTATTGTCGACCACTTCATCCAGTTTTGTAACATGATCTTTCTTCCCGCCTCTTCCTCCGCCAGGTGTTATTCTGTATATCTTGTTAGTTGGATATCCTCCTTTCTGGGATGAAGATCAACACAAACTCTATCAGCAGATCAAAGCTGGAGCGTACGACGTAAGAGCTCTTTGTTTCTCTCCGTGCGTGTGTGTTGGTGTGTACTTGCAGTGGGTGCAGTGCAGAGGTTTGGCTAAGCACTTTTTGAATGTTTAATAGTGTCCAATCTAGATCTGGTCCAAAGCTATTGATCCTATCAGGGCTTTCCTGACGCATTGCAGAGGTGTGTGTTTGTGTGTAAGCAGGAGAATGGGAAGGTGTATCCTTTCTTCTAGTTGCTGTTTAATCAAGTCACACTGCAGCGTTTTGTAGAGTTCATCCTTCTGCACTTGCAATATAACAATGGCTTTTACAAATTTATAATGAATCTTAAAGTGGTGCTCAGATGTTTGTCTTTTTATGGTCAGAAATCTGAAGAAAATCTCCAGCAGGTCTCTTTAGTGAGGAAATATAGATTTCAGCTCTATTCTTCCTCCCATGTCTTCATTTATGTTCAAAATGTCCACAGTTCCCGTCTCCAGAGTGGGACACTGTCACTCCAGAAGCGAAGAACTTGATCAACCAGATGCTGACCATCAATCCAGCCAAGAGAATCACTGCTGAGCAAGCCCTGAAACACCCATGGGTCTGCGTATGTCATCAAACTCTCCACATTCACCCAGTCACACAGACTGCTTTAAATTATATTTACTGATATATAGATTCAGAAACATGTTAAAGCCAGTCATGTTTTGTTTCACATCTTATTGCTTTGTTCTCTTACAGCACCGTTCTACAGTGGCGTCCATGATGCACAGACAGGAAACTGTTGAATGTCTGCGTAAATTCAACGCTCGCCGAAAACTCAAGGTAGAAATCTTCTTCTGGGATTTTTCTTTTTACACTTTACAACCAATGTAACGAATCTTCTGACAGGATTTAGAAATGGTTTCCCTGTCTGCCATTAGGATTTCCTCTCATTAAACTTAATTTCACTCGGTACAACTTATTAAATCTCCAGTTCGTTGCTAATCTCATGTTGGTCAAGTTTGTTCCAAGTTATAAAGGATTTAGTTTGGCTCAAGTTGAATTCAAAATTCTCTGCTTTGCTTAAATAAAGTCCAGTCATATAGTCAGATCCAATCACAGTTCGTCTTTATTTCAGTCCTAATTATAATATCATACTGTTGGGTAGTTTTTGTACATAAAGCCTGGTTCACACGGCAAGATATCTATGCTAATTTTTAACTGGATTTTCCCTTTCTGTGGCATCAATTATTGTTATCTTATTGTCATCTAAAGTTGGCATTAGAAATATTGGGGATATCCAATATGTTGGATTGTCTCGGCGCGGTATCCCAAAGGACAAACGAACACGCAGCCTTTTAAATGAAACATGTAGCCAATCAGGATGTGATGTGACAGAAAGACTGAGGGAAATACAAAAGACAAAACTGCTGCGATGATGCTCCAGAAAGTCCGGTGGACATCTGAGACGTCTTTTTGTAATTTGTATTTTCTCTGTTAGAAATAGTCTACAAACTATTGCCATTGCTCCTTCCTCGTCGGCCATGTTTGTTTACTCCGATCTCAAGTGTTTTTGATTTTCTGTCTGAATGTGGTGTGTTGTCTTGTGGCTGTACACCACACACTGTAGGACCAAACCTGTTGTCTCTGTTTTTATCATCATGTTTGACCTTTTTGAAAATCAACCAACAATTTTTAAATCTTGCCATGTGAATCTGGCTATATTCAATCTACAGGGTGGGCCATGAGTTTCCATACATAGAAAAAATAAAAATTTTATATTGCACAACCATTTACTTCGTGGTTGATCTGCAACATTTCTAGTCTTCTGAAACTTGCACATAAGATTCGCCATGTGTCGTTTGTGATGCTCTGTTAAAGTTTTGTGCAACCAGGCGACTACTTCCCTTTCCAGCCATCAGTATAATTTCAATTCTTTGCTCTATTGTCAAATGCATCTTCTTGGGTATCTGAAATATAAAAGAAATTTGCATTTTACATTCTGCTATGTATGGAAACTTATGACCCATCCTGAAGTACAGTCCTAGACTTAACCAGAGGTACGAGAGAGGGAATGTGATGATGCGGTTCTAAGATGGGAATTCTTGATATTTTAAAATGCTGTCATAAGCGGCAATGGATGCACAATATCAGGAGATGACTCAATATGCAGACATATTTCTGCCTGATGACAATCCAAAGCAAGCAGAGTTTCAAGAAGACAAAGCTTGATTTAGCATGTGGACCTCCAGTGAAACACACAGCAGGGTGGTTTTAAAGCAAAGATAGCAGCTAAGCTCTGCTGCAAATGGCAGCAAAAAAGAAACTCTACAGCTTTTGATTCCTGGTTATAAATTTCTTGATAATGTTTTTAAAAATTTAAATGTTTCTTTTGTTATTCCATGCTTGCAACAGGAGTCCTTACATTTAGATCTACTGTACAGCTAAACGCAGGTCTAACTAGAATTTAACTTCCTGCTAATTATATGTTTATATTATATATTATATGCTTTATTCCTTTCTAGGGAGCAGCACTGAAATGCTTTAAATGATGTCTAGTAATAGTTGCTGTAGTTTGCATTCATGGCCATTCATGCAAACTATTGGAATCAAGCAGCAACTGTTCTGTTTCTTCACATCATTTAAATTCTTTTGCATAAATAAAGGTGTAACGCGACTCTCTGAACTTACTGTAACGGTGCCTTGCAAAGGTTTTCACATCCTTTCTATTTTCTCCTTTATCACGTTACAACCACACACTTCAATATTTTTCAGTAGAATTTTAAGTGATAAAACACCCAAAATGAAAGTAAAAGGAAAGTTTTCAAGCGTCTTTACAAATAGAACATCAAGAACTGCTGAAAGGAACGACACGAAAACCGGAGTGCAACTTTGTTCTGCACAAAATGAGAACAAAAAATGGAAAAGATTTTAGAGGTTTTAGGATTTCTCTTTTCTCCTTGGTAAAAGATAACGAACCATTTCTCCTGTTAGCGCCAGACTCTTGGTTCTGTTGTGGTTGTATTTACCCAGAATGCCCTGCGTGGTAGTCTGATTCCTGCATTTGGAGTTGCCTCCGATGTGCTTGGCATTTGTATATGCAATCAAACTGCATCAGTTCACGTCAAGGGAACTGAAGCGTTGAGTTCACTTCCAGTCAACTGAACAGAGGTTTTTAAGTGAACCAGAGTTTGTGTTTTTGATCCGCATCAGTTCGGTTTCACGTTCACACTTCCCCAAACAAACTGAACTTTCTAGACAAACAAACTGGAGTTCAATTAAAGCGGACCAAACAGGTGTGAATTCATTCTTACGCGACACAGTTTTGCTTGTAGGGCCAAAAGCCTAATTTCTGTCTCCCCTAGCCAGACGCCCTTTTTGCACATATTAACTTCTTGCCCTACATGGATTGTGGCAAAAACATTCAGATTTGTGGAGCTCATAACTAACAGTTACTCTGTCAGCCGATTCCCCCTCTCCAAGCTGTTTATCTACGCAGCTCCCCTCATTAGGCCTCCTGACTCCTGTCTTTGTTTAGTTGGCGTATGAATTGGAAACTTTGTGGTCATGTCAAACCCTTTTGCATTTTCTGATTATAAACTGAGCCGTAATCTGTCTCTTATTACGTTTCACAACATAACCTGACTTTTAAGCTTCTCCACCATTTTATTCCTGACCTTAGTCTTCATGAGGCTGTTTATTCTCTGGTTTTCTCTAACAAACCTCTGAAGCCTTCACAGAACTTTCTCTTTAATTGCACACAGGTCGATTCTTGTGACGGTAATTGGTTGCACTGGACTTTATCTGGTTGAATATAAATGCATGCCACTCTTTTTTTTTTTTTTTAGATTACCATTAAAAAGTGAAAAAAAATCCCTTCCTCTTCATGGTAATTATGTAGTACTTTATCACATAAAATTTAAAAGAAATTAAAGTTTGTGGGGTTTTTTTATGTGACAAAATGAAAGTGTATGGACATTTTGCTTCTGCTAAATTTGCAGAATAATAAAACCTTTTGTCCGATTTGAACTGAAGCTGAAATGGTTTAAAGGAAAAGCAAAAATCCTACCAAATAAAAACTTCTGTTCTCTCTCCTTGTCTCTTTCTCACATCTTCTCCTCCTTCGTCTTCTCCTCCAGGGAGCCATTCTCACCACCATGCTGGTGTCCAGAAACTTCTCAGGTGGGTGTGCCCTTCGCCCTCTGCTTCCCACGCAGAACATGCAGAGGGAGAGGAGGAAGGAGAGTGGATAGAGTCCTCTGCACCTCTTTTAACCCCCCCACCACACACACACACACACACACACACACTCACCCACTCATCCTTAAAATAACAATATGCCTTTGTGTGTGCAGAAGAGTTTGGACGCTTAAAATGTTAAACTGATCAGAAACGTGATGTTCCTGTGTGTTACAGTAGTCGTGATAAATCTTTGAGAGCTGATATGTTTTTTTTAGATCATCATGTATCAGATTGTATGCGAGTCCAAGTTCTGTCTTTGTCCAAGTTAATGTATTTCTCCCTGTTTTTCTGTCTGTGTGCGTCTCTCTCTCTTCTGCTGCCCATGGAGAGTTTGCATGTTTAAAAGAAAGAAAACAGATTTTTTTATTTATTTTGTTTTTATTTTTCTTAGATTCTGATGTTTTGGGGAAGCATGTTGAAACGAGTGACTATTAAGATTCAATGTTGGGGTTTTTTTTTGTTTTATTTTTTGCTAAGAGTGACTTGTTTTTTCTGAGGCCCTGCTCTCAGTTTTCAATTAACTGGTCAGTCGATGGTTAGTGATTTCAGCCCTGGATCTAGGAGTCCACAGCGGGTGCACATATTTGCTTCAACCCGCTTCAATAAAGTGTTGAGGTGCATCTCAGTGAAGTTGAAGGTCATTGATAACCTGATTTATGTTTAAAAAGCAAAACTTGAAGCTTATTGCACACCAGGAATATATTTCAAATTGACTGTTATTGGAAATAACAAGCATCCCAAATTCAGTGAGTCAGTAAATTAGATTAAGACACAAAAAAAAAATTTAAACCAGAATTGGATAGGACTACCCAAGCAGTGAATAGACAAAACTTGTCTGAATAACCATGCGATATTATGAAGAGGAAGACGAAACACAGAAACCAGCAAAGCAGCAGAAACAATCTGAGATTCATAAATAAAGAAAATACTGATCTCATCATTGCTTCACTGAATTGATGCAGAAATTGTCAGTTTTTCTGTAAAAATATTCAATGCTTATAGTGCACAGTACATGGATAAGCATTTCAGTCTGCTGATATTTTTTGTTTTTATTTGTAATTCCTGAAAAACGGAACTTTGGATTTTATTAGATGCAAGTAGACCTGTCAAAATAACCAGAAATTATTGCAATAAATTATAACATTGTTGTTTTGAGTCCATTTCCAAGTGATGTATTTGTAATGGCGTAGTAATACAACTTGGCCCTCCCAAAGATAAATGCACTTTTAATTGTGTGAAGGATGCTTAACTCTGGAACAATAAGTAAAATGGAAATAAAAACCACACACAACTGAAACCATAAATAAAATGCATTATATTCCCTAAACAAAATTTCCATTCAAAAATTATTAATCATCAGAATGGAAATTATCAAGCTCTTTTCAAGTTATCATGCGATTAATTGATTTATTGTGACAAGCTATAGATGCAGGCCATAATTATTACAACTTGAAATGTAATTTATTTGTGCAATTAATCAGTTTAATAACCGTTAGCGCTAACTCTCTGAGATGCTCCTCCATTTGGGCTGCAGCCAGCACACCGCTGTGGTTTTCTAGACCCAGACTGGAAATAGTGAGAAAAGAGCCGCCTATTTTGCTTAGCTCCTCCCAACTGTAGCATTTTTGTCCAATAGTGGGCCGGCAGCATACCAACTCTGCTGCTGCCGCCTCCTCCACGGCCTCACTGGCTCAGGAAGGTACGTCCCAGAGACACGCCCATCCACTTCCTCTCTACACACGCAGCCTTTTTTGGGGGGGTGGGATCCATAGCACAGGTTGAGGTTGGCCCTCATTGCCATTCCCCATCTTCCTGCATGCAGCGTCTGCCAGCTTCATCATTAGAATTTGCACATGAGTCTGCATGCATACTCACACAGGTTTTGCTCACTCAGGGTTTCATTGGTTTGTTTTTGCTCTTTATGGCAGAGACATCAGATTTTCCTTACGCTATCATGAACATTAGCATCAGTTAACAGTAATCAGCCTACTTTAGTTTGCACTCCAGAGTTCGCATCTCACCACCACTCATCCACAACCATTTCATTCACTAGATTAAGTCCTCACACCCCTGTGATCCTCACCAGCTGGATCTGGGAAGGCTGGGAAGCAGGATGAGGAGGGGCTTGTGTTCTGGGGGCGGGAACCCCGAACTGCAGGGGGTTGGCAAGAGTTGGGTTGGCGTGCTGCCATCGTCAGACCTGGTTCTGGAGAAATGGACGAAAGGGGCAGGTGTTGAGGGGAGAGAGGCTTTGATGGAGACTCTAGATACTATTCAGCCTTCCTGATTAACCTCTGGAAAAGGAAGCAGTCTTAAGGCTCCTCTCTCCCTCTTGAGGCCTGTTTAGGTACTTTTGAGCAAAACTTCACCCCTTGAAAGTGCCAAAATAGGTCTCTCCTCTTCTTCTGCCTGAGTGGAGAAGGATGGCAAAGGTCGGCGATTCCAATGGTGGCTCCGTGGATATATTAATGAGAATAAGGCAGTGTAGAGCAGATTAGCTCCTCTGTCATTTTTTGACGGGAGAATCTTCTTTGCTCTGCAGTGTGTGTGTGTGTGTGTGTGTGTATAATCGTAAAGTTGGGTTTTTCTGTTAGGATGTGTGATTGTTTGAGCTGAGCTTTTGGGGTGTTTGTGGCGCCCTCGCTGACACTGGACCAAGGTGCCTGTTTGTAAGTTTGCTAATATCATGTGTGGCGTCGTCACTCTAGACTTGATTCCTTATCTCTTCTCCTTTTAAAATCATCTGAATATGGGTTTTTTTCGCCCTCTTATGTTGCGGAGCCCCGTAGGATATGCAGGGGTGATTTATTTATTTATGTACTTATTTTTGCGTTACCTTACAAAAGTATTGAATTTCGTTTCAATAAGTTGGTCTATTTTGTATACTGTGACATTGATGACAAATGTCAATTTATAATTGTACCTATGTAGACCAATAAAGGTTCTAAGTCAAAACATGTTTATACATATATGCAAAATTCATATTTTGCAGATTTTTATACGTCCATTTGGGACTCAGCTGCTTCTAAAAACAAGTGCTTCAAAAAAACCACGCAGCCATTTTTGTATCAATATGTTAATATTTTTGGTGTCTGGAAAATGAGAAATTTAAAACCAACCTCAATTAAGTCAAATTCAACTGGCACTGCACTGTTACTTAGCAACCTCAGCTGAGCTCCAGCACATTTGGTCAGCTGGTTTTACCGCTGTATGTGCTGCCCAATGGCTGTTGGAAAAAGCAAGTGCTTTGTTGTTGACTTGCCATCCATAAACAAACTTGCTGCATTGTTGTTAGTTGCACAGGAGGCTCCACTGCTGCTTTTCCAATATGTACAGTTGCATAATTGCTTATCTGAGTGCTGCCATTTTCATGTGCAAATGTAAATGTTGAGTTGGGGGGCGTGGCCAGCAGTGGCTTATTTAAAGTGACAAGAGACTCTAAAACGTCTCATTCTGAAAGGAGTTCAATAAAGGCAGAACAGACCAGGATAAAATCTCATTATTTATGGTGATTTCTATGGGTTAGCTCTTATAACCCATAGAGCTAGGCTAACCTGTTTAAGGAAACAAAATAGGTCACTTTTAACTCTTATCGATCTTGTAATATATTTCGGTGTAGATGAGACTGCATATGAAAATGGCTCTTTATTACCCATTCAGACTAACAGAAACAACCAAAACTGTCAGATAGCGATATCATTCTGTGAAAAAGAACTCAAAAATAATCCTTTAAAAAAAAAAAAAAATTATTGTATTTGAGAGGTAACGCAAAAGAAAAGAAATCCCCCACATCACTGAGGGGGCTCCGTATTATGCCACTCATTACTGCAAAATCCAAGCCTTCTTTACTGTAAACGCTTTCCCGCACTTATTTAAGTTTGGCCAAAGCGGGGCTTTGAAGTTTGCTCATGATGTTACCCTACAACGACATTAAATGTAAAAACTGGCATATCTGCACCTTCTAAGCATCTCTCTACTGTCTCTGAAATTGTTTTGCTTTGCTACCTTTTGCATGTGGGTGTCCTGTGTGGTGAAATCCTATAAAATGTTCTTCGGAGATGCCTCCTTCTGATGCTTCCTAATGCAGTCTCCCCTGCTGCTCACTTTTCAGCGCTTTGCTCGAGTGGTGAAGGCTTCCTGTGGTCGGTCATCTTGACTCCATCTGTGCTGTCTTGTGTAACTCGTGATTCTTCATAATTTGGAGGGGAGGCCATACTTGGGAAGCAAACGAACAAGGCAGCGTTACACCTTCACAGACTTTTGTAATTTGACAAAAGTCGCATTTTGTCAAATTACAGCTACAAACTTCATGGTTTTTATCCAACAGACAAAACACAAAGTGTTGGATCATTGTGAAAATGAAGGAAAATATGTATCTATCCAATTTTCACATTTAAAAAAAATCTTTCTCCTGTAGTTTGACATTCCTAAATAAAATCTTACTGAAGATACTGAAGTAAGTACATTACAAAAACAAAATCTTACCAAGTATTTTTGGTCTTGTTTGAAGTGCAGATATCAGCTTTCATTACTGAATAAACTTTAAAATCAATCTGTTGACAGCTCTATTTATTATTGCACTGCTGTGACGTCAACGTTCTTCTGCACATGTTGGTTCACTTTGGGGACGTAAACCGTTCATACAGAAGTCCCATTTGGGTTTAATTAATAGTATGACCGACCATGCAAAAAAAAAAAAAAGCCCTGGATTTCTGCAAAAACTGTAATTAATCATAAAGACCTGCTGCGTGAATGTAGACTATCAGTTGCCCAATCCACAAATCTGGTTTCATGGAAGAGAAACCATAAATCTTTTTTTTTTTTCACGTTAAAACGCACTGCTTTGTGCTTATGTATAGCATAATATTACAAAAAACTGAAGTTTGTTGTTGTAGCATGACAAATGTTTAGAAAGTGAACGATCACTGCAAAGTAGCACCAACACCACTTTGCACTGCAGATGGAAAACAGTTGACTTTTTTTTTCTTTTTTTTTTAAATCCAAGATGTCGTTAAATAAGGAACGTGTTTTGTTATCAGTCAGCTCTTCTGTCCCCGGTTGTGGAATGAAAACTTTTCTTCATCACACATTTTTCCTCTTTGGATGCTGCATGGCCAGATCTCAAGATGAAAAGTAGCCTATCAGCCAAGATTGAGGAGCATGAGTTGTCACTTGAAACTGTTTGCTGCTGTAAATGCTATGCTCCTTATCTCTAATCTCTCTTGTAGTGTAATTCTATGCCATCTGTTACAACCCTCCCTTGAACCCTCCCCTTCCCTTCTCCCATTTCTTGTTTGAAGGTAAGAAACACAAGATAAGAGTTTTGAAAACTGTGTGTGTGTAGGTAGCAAAACAAGTGAAAAGGAAGCAGACATGGAGGAAACTGGTCGGAGCCTTTAAAGGAAATCAATGATTTACATTAACCTAGCTCGTCACAGTGAGTCCTGGCGGCGGTTTGAGTCTGACCATCAGCCTCTCCTAGATCTGCAGGGGTCTTCTCTCAGACAGGAAATGGATTTAGGAAGTTTACTTTGCTCTCAGGTTTCTCTTTTATCCCCCAGATAGCAGTGAATGGATTAAGATGTGAATGGGTTTTTTGCAGAGTGTAGCAACCTGTTAAGCTGAGGGAAAATTGCACCACAGGTCCATTAAATGCATGTTATTCTCTGGAAACATCTAGCCTTACTCGGTCACAAAGATAGGCCTAATAGGGTTTCGTAGATACAAAAACTGGAGATTGAGATCTCAACAGAAGCTAAAAACTGGGTGGATATTTTGATCTTAAGTGAAACTTTTTAACTGTTATTTCTCCCTCCCCTTTTCCATCCTCTGTATTTTCACAGCATGCAAAAGTTTACTCAACAAGAAGTCGGATTCTGCCAAGGTGAGCTCGTCCTTAAAGCCCGTCTGGTCTCCTGTGTCCTTTCTGTCTCCTCTTTTCTGTCTCAGTTCTATCTACTGTTATTCTACTGTGTTCAAACTTAGCGTACAACATAAAATCAGACATTTACTGGCTAAGTTGTTTTTAGCAAGGTAGTAGGATTTGTTGCTAATCATGCACAAGCACTGATTCAGCACTGGAACAGATTAACCAATGTTTGGATTTAAAATTAACCATAGCTCAATTATTTTTTGTAATCACAGTTATGACATTTCTCAAACTGTGCTTTAAAGGTTTTTTTTTTTATGTAGTATTATCCTTTTATGAATATTGAAATAAGTTGAGCTCATTCAGAAACCAAAAAATAATTGTAACCATTTTCCACACGACCAAATCAAAAGCTAACTTCAACCTTGTTGATTTGTAGAACTGTACCAATACAACCAGCTCACAAAGTGAGATTAAAAGCAAAATAAGGCAAGACTTGTGCAAGATTTTGAGAAAAAGACACTGAAGTTTCCCATTCCCTTTTTAAAGAACGTATTCAGTATAGAATAGTTCAGTTTATGCTTGAATTGTTAATATTGTAGTATTTTGCCGTTTGGAACATCTTAAGAGTTAAACATTTTTGCATTTTGGTTTTGTTTTTTTGTTTTGTTTTTCAAGTTTGTTTATTTTTGTCCAAAAAAGTAAAGGTTTCATAAATCTCAAGCTGTTTTATAGAATCTTTTTTTTCTTAGTTGAATTATCCAGCTCAGGGTTTATCAGACTGAATGTTTTACATTTTAAACGAGAGATGATGTAAAACAATCCAGTCTCATTAAAATCCATGTAATGGCCCTTTAAACCGTTGGCGATTGGAGGGTTTGACATGGAAGCTACTTTAGCATTGTTAGCGGCTAAGAGTTAGCCAGGTATTCTTTCAGTGCTTGTAAATAATTTGGACCAGGATTCCCAACATGTTGCCCAACAATCTAAAAAAATGTGAAGGCCTCTTCAATACCTTTGTAGCTGAACACCTTTAGCCAACTATTCAAGAACTACTTCCTTTATCCCTTCAAAATAAGAGTCTTTAAAAAGGATGCAGAGTGCTGCGTTTAAAGCACCTGCCTTCATATTCAGGCTCATTTTAATAGCTTAGATTTATTTCAGCAATCGGAATCACTTAGATTTCACTTTGAGTAGTATCAAAGTAAATTTTTAACTTTATTTTGCAGACAAACTTTGTTTTAAATGCAAAACAACCTATCTACAAAAGTTTAGTTATAAAACACTAATTTTGTATTTCCTCCTGAAATTTGACTTATTTCTTGTCTTTCGTCATGTTTAGACCCTAAATTTCTCGTACTCCTATCCACAAGTTTTTCAGTTTCCTAGTTCTGCTTCGTTTTCCCCAGTTTTTGATCCAAAGCTTTTATTCTTTACCTTAAGTCAGCTTCAGTCAACTTCTTTTCTGAGCAGTCTCCCATCACTTTCAGCTCTCTCCTTCTCCTGCTGCCCTCCCTGTCTATATTTTTTCCCCGGGGGTTGTCTGTGTGTAGTTAAGTGGCACAAGCATGGAGAGTTAGTGAGGCAGTAAAAAGGATGATCCAGAGGCCATTCTGTGGCACTCACCCCTCTCATTTATCCTGTTAGCTCTCAACAGCCCTGGAGCTCGGAAAAACATTAGCCCCCTTTCCCGAAAAAGGCGTTTTAATTCAAATGCATCTGTGTGTATTTGTGTAGCTTTTGTGTTTCACTTTGAGTGTTTGCGTTCTCGTCCCAGCCTTCTACCAACAACAGTAAGAACAGTATAGTGAGCGCCATCAATGCCCTGAAAGACACCAACATGGCAGCCAACGCCCAGATGGTACAGTAGGCCGCCGCAGTGCCAGTTCCCAACTCTCTCCTCCCCCCTCCACCTCCAAGTTGTTGCATAGTCGTCCGATTTATTTTTCTTGCCTCATCCTCCATCATCATGCTTGTCATCCTTCATCTACATCCCAGGAGATGTTGCTTTTATCACCCCAACGTGAAGCCAATAAACCTCCCTAAGGTGCACAAGTGTTACTGAGATCAATGTACATTAAAGACCTTTGGGAATCCTTCAAAATTATAAAATCATTACTTTAAATCTCAGGCAGCGCATGTGCACCCGTTTAGTTTTACACACAGTAAATTAGAATATCATTGAAGAGTTGGTTTCTTTCACTTCAATTTAAGGAGTGAAACTTGTTTACTTTTATATTTCAAGTGTTTATTTTTGTTAATTTAGATGATTGTAATTTAGTCAGTCAAAACCACAACATTAGCTTATCAGAAAATTAAAATATTCAGTTTTTTAATATAGCGCCAATTCACAATAAATGTCGTCTCAAGGCACTTTACAAAAAAGAATTTCAATTCAAATTTATCCTACAACAGTATCAAACAGTACAGTATGCTCAATGAATTATTGAAAATAGTTTAGAAAGTTTCTAAGGAAACCCAGTGGGTTGCTTTTTATATTACATAGGGACATACAAAATATTTGTTAGCAGTCACTGACATTCTCAACAAGGATGACAAGCCACAAAAGTTCATTTCTATATAAACTGGCTCCCACTGCAATGAATCCAAGCATATTAATGGAAAGCTGAGTGGAAGGAAAAAGTGTCTGGACTGCAAAGCCTAGAGTTAACTTACAAGATAAATGTCGCATTTATTGTGATATAAATAAAAGGGAGAGACTAAAAACTATTCAAAACGCCTTTGTGAAGCTGAAGTAAGGGCTTCTCCACACACAGACATATCCAGGCTGGGCAAGAACTGTAACTTTTATTGTGTTAAATTATTCCTGAGGCAGAGATCTTAACTGGGCTAAGATGACAAACGACTGGGCAGTAACTCGGTGACCCAAAGTCGTCTTTCAGGGGAAAGTAAATAATACATTTCATTTGGAAATAAAGGAAAAGTGAAGAACTGAATCAAGGTTCCTGTAGGTCCAGCATGAAGTTTCCTCAGTCAGCGATTATTTGAGTTGCCATGTTGGCGTGAAAAGGCCATCGCAAAAGATGCATAATATTGGAAAGTTGAGTGATGGGAAAACTCATCTGTTGTTGTTGAGAGGAAGATGAGATGGCAGACAAATTCAGTAAGTATTTTGTGAAAGGGGCTTTATTTAAATATTGAGTGTAAACACTGTACAATACAATATTATTCTTAAACTGAATTTAAAATCTAAATTAATACACAAAACAAGATGGCAACCTTGGTCACTTTGAACCATAGTGGGGGGGAAAAAAATCCAGATTTTCAAAAAATTTAATCTTCAAAATATACATTTCTATTTTTAAATCATTTTTATTGGTTTTATGTTAAACTGAATATTTTTACTTAAAATAAAATTGATTCTCATTTATTTGCATAATGAATGAGTTTCACTTTTTGAATCGAATTAATGAAATAAACCAGCTTATCAATCATATTTTACTTTCCCAGATGCATCTGTGTATAAAGCATGGGCTTGTTGGTTGGACTATATACCGCTCACATCATGCAGCTAGCAGTTGAAGCATCAGACAGGTTTTTTATTCTCTTGTTTTTCCAGACCTTGTGTATAAACTTTAACATCCCAAACCTAGCTAGATATGCTTTTGGCCTTTTTTCCATTTCAACCATCTATTCCAACATTTTTCTTTTTGCTCTGAACTTCTTTAGCGAATGTTTCCTCACTTTAACCTGCTTTCTTTCCTTCATTAACGTTCTTATTGACATGCTGGTTCTACTGTCTTCATCATGCTCTTGTAGCATGCAGTGGATGGTGTGTTGCAGTGCTGTGGTTTGGATTAGGTAGTTTGCTTCAAAGGTGCTTCACAACTGGTGCAACAGGACCCCAAGTTGGATTATATGAATGCAATTTACATTACTACATTTCAGATGTGTTCAGGTTTGCAGCCTAAAATTGTTAGATTTGTTTCTGTAGCTAAAGGAGATGCAGTCTTTGACTTGAGTCAAGCCAAAGTGGTGCAAGTGGTTACGATTTTTAATTTTTTATTTGAAGGAGATTTAATGAATCAGAATTCTACCAAGGAATTTATGGAAACCCAACAGTGCTGGAAGCACTAATGAGAAAAACTGAAATGCTGCCAGCATTCAGAGAGAATGTTACAATTGTTCATTTACACTTAACGGACACCAGTAATCCGTGTTTCGTTGTGTAAAACATAGTGGATGGAAGCAGCTAAAAGTCTGTTGTTTTTTCTAAAAACACAAACAGTCTGGTTTTTATTTGAGGATTGATCTGCGCTGCAAAATGTTGTTTTGAAGACAGTCTAGACTTTTTGTCTCTAGATAATTCTCTACCATCATGTTGGACCCTAAAACATTTATTCAGGCTAATGTTACACATGTTGTGGTTGAAACAAATGTCAAATTACTGTCAGAAATCAGCTGAAGTCAAACACCCCTGCCTTCATGTGGCTCAGGCACATGGAAGACATGTTTTAACAGTTGGAGGGTGGTGTTAATAATTTAAGTGATGCTTAGTTGTATTGAAAAGGGGCCAATAGAGATAAAATGGAGTAAAATTAAATTTTCTAACCTGAGAAACTTCTCATGTCCTCATAAACGACTGGGTTTCTTGAACAGTATGGTTGCTAACTCTGTTGAAGCTAACTCATCATATTGGTATGAATTTTACCGTTGGTCCTTCCCCGTAACCAAAGATTTTTTATATATATATAATGTAGAGATTAAAAACTCTTTTCTACAAGAGCCAGATTTAAGTTTACACTTACATTGCAAGACACCTATTTCTGTGTAAAGGATCTTTTTGATCCGAGATGGACTTAAAGTTTTACCACAATATTTTGTGGTACTGTTAACGATCATGATAAAAGTGTGTTTATCACTCCTTGTGTTGCTGTGACTGTATGGAAGAGCAAACACAAACACTGCTCTGGAAAAACAATGCTTGTTATTTAGGACACTGCTTGCATAAAAAGGTGTGATTTGTATGACTAAACTGCACTCGGCAACTGCATTTAATCATAAATCTCAGTTTATTTGATAGTAATATTGAACAATCAGTGGAGAAAATGATAAAAATAATAATTCTGACAAGAAGTCAGCAACAACAACCACAATGTTTTGGGATTTTAAACATCATTAATGGAAATTAAATCAAAATTCTTATGAAGAAAAATTTGCGCCATAAATGATAAAGGATATGATAACTACCCACCTCCAGTCAAAAGTCTTTCCATACCCCTTTTTTTTATGATAATGGCAGATGTCCTGTTGCTAATCGAATGCTTCAAATTTAAATTGTATATCTCACCAGCTTCTTGTTCTCGTTGGAAATTATTTCCAAATCTTTGTGTTTATTTTTGTGGAACCTGTATCTGGTTGGATGCTCAAACCAAAAGTCATCGCTGCCTCGACCCGCAGAGGTGAGGCTGTGATAACCTCAGTTGGCGAGTCAGGGGTCTAACAGAGATGCTTTTGTGAAAGTGGCTCACAAGTTTACAGCATAAGGATGAAATGTACACATATATATATTTGACAGTGGATTCAGATATCTGTAATTTTACCAACCTAAACTGTCTTTCACTCTAAAAATGCCTTGTAGACTGTGGAGGTGTTGCGGAGGTAAAATAGTTGGGGCCGGTTCAAACCCAGTTGAGACGCACTGTTTCAGAGCAAAAATATGTCAGACTGACTGTTCTGTTCTGCTCTACAGGAATCTCAGAGCACAGTGGTGCACAACCCTCCTGATGGAGTCAAGGTAATGCTTTTGTTGTGTTGGGTGGGAACACGGCGCCGCTCTGGTTGACTCGCTCCTGGATCTTTCCTGCGTTGGTTTCAGTGTCTGTCTGTTCCTCTTCTTGGTCCTCAGGGGTCAACAGAGAGCAACGCCACGAACGATGAGGAGGAAATGAAAGGTAGGAAAGGTACTCAAGTGTTTTATTCCCTTTCCCTGTTTTCATTCACTGTCTCTTTCTTTCTCCCTTTTTAGTGAAGTGTGTGTATTTGACTGTAGTGATCGGCAAGTGTGTTGCGGTCCTAAGCGTGCCTGTCGTATGTGTGTGTTTGTAATTATTGTGTGTTTGGCTACATCTAGCGGACAGTTCGGCGCTGAGTCAGAGCAGCGCTGCTGAGGAGATGCCCCCTCTTCTGCCCTCACCTCAAAGCTCACCTGCCAGTAAGTTTATCTATGGCAAAGAGAAGCTATGGTTGCCCCCTGTCCCCTCTGCAAGGACCTGACACCTACTCCTCCCACTCCCACCTCGGTTTCTTGTAGCACTGGCAAAGACGTCTTCCATGTTTGAGCTCTGCTCACACTCCGATCTACCAAGCCTTACTTTTTTATAGGGTTCCCACAGGTTTTTAAACTGTTCTCTTTCTGGACTCAATCAGATTCTGATGTCAAAGAATTTAATCATTTAGTTTATTGCAACTTGGATTTTTTTCCCCCCCACTGCTATTACCTTTTTTTCTGTAAAACAGGAAAACCTCAGCTTCCTTTTCCTTGCATACATGCAGTGAAGTTGTCTTAAATAATGTGTTAATATTAAAGGACACCTGTTTTGCCAAATCTACATTTTACAAATTTTTGTTCTCCAGTTTGGGTCTCAACTGTTTCTTAAAAAAAAAACACCCACGCTGTTTTTTGGTGTCTGTAAAATGAACAATTTCAAAAACTTCCCGATTGTAAAGTCACAGTCGACAGGCACAGCGCCGTTACCAAGCAACCCCAGCCAAAGACAGCACATCAGCTAGCAACCCAAGCGAAATCCCAGCATGTTTGGTTAGCTGGTTTTTCCACTGTATGAGCTGTACAATGGCTGCTGGAAAAAAAAAAAGTTTTGTTGTTGACTTACCATCCAGAAACCACTTGCTGCATTCTTGTTGGTTGTGTGGGAGGCTCTACATCTGCTTTTCAAACATATATAGTTGTACAATTGTAGCTATTTTCACATGCGAGTGAAAACGTTGAATTGGGGGCGTGGCCAGGAGAAACTTATTTGGATTTAAAATAACAATCGGCCATAAAGCAGCTCATTCTGAAAGGGGCTGAAAATAGGCAGAACTGGCCAGTTAAAATCTCATCTAAGAATGATTTTGTGCAAAGAAAATGTAATGAACATGTTTTGTATAGCCCACAGACCTGTCATAACATGTTCAAGGTCACCTTTAGCAAAAAAAAGCATTTTTGTGTGTGTGTGTTTTCTCCTCTCCTAGAAACTTTTCCTCCTAAAAATTCTTCTTGAGTAGCTGGTCTATCAAAATACAAAGTAGCATGTCATCTTTCTAGATTTTAGCATGTTTAAATTTGGCTGAGCTGAATTTATTTTTTTATTTAAAAAAAGTTGAACTAGACCATGTAAGAAAATTGATTTTCAGAAGGAAAAAAATAAAAATAAAATACACATACATGCTACGTGTATTTTAATTTATACAAAATCTTTAGTGCGATATACATTGATTATGGCTTACAGCTCTTGAAAACCCAGTTTATTTAATCAGAAAATTGAAATAAGACGAATAAAAATGGATTCATAATTTTTAACTGAAACATTATGAATGAATGTGAAACTGCTAATGAAAAGCAGGTTAACTTACTGTACAATGAATGCATTCAGTACTTAATCAGGGCTCCATTTTTCTTTTTTTCCCCCACCAGGGGGTCTTTTTGTGGGCTCTAGTGTCTCTTATATGACAGTAGGCTGGCTGGAAAGGGGGAAAGAGAGGGGGGAAGACATGCAGCAAATGTCGCCGGGTCCGGGAATCGAACCCGCGACGGCTGCGTCGAGGACTCAAGGCCTCCTAATGTGGGTCGCACTATCCACTACGCCACAACAGCACGCCCAATCACGGCTCCTTTTGCATGAGTTACTGCAGCTCTACAGCTCGGCCCTGCTACTTTTTGCTCTGATGTCCAAATTTCTTGGCAGACGACTGCTCCGACTTGGTGGACTTAGACCAGCAGATGCCTGAAGCTCTTAAATGGCCTTTGCTCACAATTCCTTCAAGGCTCCAGTTATCCCTGTTGCCTACGTACCTTTTTCACTATTCCCTTTTTCCTTACACTCAACTTTCCAATAAGCTGCTTGGATGCATCCGTCTGAACAGGCATCTTCTTTTGCATCAACCATTTGGTGGCCTGCCCTCTTTGTGGAGGATGTCACTGGTTGTCCGCTGGGCAGCTCTTATCCAAGTTGAAATAAACTGGCTCATTTCGAAGAGTTCCCCATTTAAAATGCTTTAGTTTTTTGTCATTAAAGCATTCCTGTTATTGAAAACTATCAAAGAGCAGGGCCACCTTCACTATTTCAAACCAAAAGTAATCCACCGGCTTTAAGAAAAGTCCAAAAAATGTTGTATATCTCTAATTTTTGGCCACTGTGGGAACCTTGAAGAGTGTGTGTGTGTGTGTGTGTTTCCTGGTGACCACTGCATATGTCCTCCTGTCATCCGGTGGAGGTCCAGCTTACCTTGTAGCTGAGCCTCTCGGCCCACTGCCCGTCTGACTCTCCTGGAACGCTGCACAGCAGAGCATCATGTTTCTCTTTGTGCTCACATAGTCTCCCCTCTGTTCTCATTTACATGTTTTGCTCCTTTAATATTCTAAGATTCCTCCTCTTAATGTTTCCTCCTCTCTGCTCTGAATCTTTCCTTACATTTTTTTGTTGTGCTCTTCTTCCTGCTGTTGAACAAATACCAAATGTTTTCCTTGCTTTTGCTCCTCAGTTGTATTTTCCATTTCTGCCTTCTTACTATAACATGCCGACTCCCTGTAGGCGTAGCTGAAGCTAATAACAAGCAATGGCTTCGATCTCTTCTGCATTTGATGCTACCGCTCATCAGAGAAAGCTCCATTAATCTATACGAACATTATGAGTAAAGTAGTCACAAACATCACAATTAGAGCTGTATTCTTCCTGCCATCATCTCTTTCTCATGTTACCCATCTCAATGTCTCTCATCAACTTAAGTTGGAGCTTTACTTCCTACCAGTTCTATTGGAAACCAGCCCTACATCCACCTTTTCCCCCTCAGTTTTTTTTATTTTACTGCATGAAGTGTGTGCGCACGTTGCTTTTCATCTTCCCTGCTGTCCATCAACATGTATGTTTCACCATCCATTGTGTGTTTCAGTTCCACCGCATGATGTAAAGCGCATGGCATGGAACAGCACGGGCAACAGCTCCTGCCCGGACTCAGACCAATCACAGTCCTCCATCCCCTCCGCTCCACTAGGGGGCAGCACTGTCGCTACTAACAGCAACACTAAGCTGAGTAAGAGCACCTTTCTCTAACCGCCTAACCCAGCAACACTTGCCTTCTGTTCTCAGTAGCTGCTTCCTCTCTGAAGTGCGGTAGTGAAGTGTTGAACCCCCTGGTGTCATGTTCTTTTGCTTCATTTTTCTTTGTTGTATTATGACTTGGAATTATTGGATTTCTGTTTAGATATTCTTTAATCAGGCTCCCCCGCCCAAACTATAAAAACAAAGAATATATACAGCGTCACCAGAAATGATTCATATCCTTACATTTGTTCTAAGATTGCAAATAATGATTATTTTAGTAATCAGCCTTTTTTTAGTCTATGTCAGGGGTGCTCAATACGCCGATCGTGGAAGGTTTTGAGTCGATTTCAGCAGTGGGTGATAAACTGAACTCCGCCAAGAGCCTGAAACCAGTGCGTTCTCTTCTGACACGCTTATCAAAATATTCAAAGATACAAAACGTTTGAAACTTTATTAAAGAATAAAAAAAATCAACAAAATGTGTTCAAATTATTGATCTCGGTAATTATTGTTTCAACAAGGTGTTGTGCAATTCAGTGCATTTCGGTTCAATTAACAAAAAAAACACCGACTGACTAGCAGAGCAACAGTTTAAATTTGCTAATCAACCATCGCTGTGTTCAGTAGAGCTGTTATTAATGAATATCAAGCCTGAAAACCTGGTATCATAAAGCAAAGGTAATGCACCACGGGGCATTACCTTCTGAATGATGTTTTTAACGTAATCTCTGCTCGGGTTGCGGGACACAGGTGGTTGCCATGGCAACGGGTGTGCTTACGTGACAGAGAGAGACGGAGAGTAAAAAGGTACAAAAAGTAA
Organism: Gambusia affinis; assembly: GCF_019740435.1. NCBI lineage: Eukaryota > Metazoa > Chordata > Actinopteri > Cyprinodontiformes > Poeciliidae > Gambusia > Gambusia affinis. The sequence goes on from NC_057887.1 coordinate 15,528,882, forward strand.
AAGTAAAAAGTTAAGTATTGAACGTTGCAGTTTCCCTTCGTGAGCAGGGTAGACATCCATCCATCCCAAACTGTAAAGCTTATTTAAATGACATCCTGCTGAAGGTTCTAACGTAAAAAATCAGCTCCAGATTAGATGGCACTCTGTTTTGAGTTGATCACCTTTTCACGTTGTTTTATCTTTGTTTACTTTTGCTGTGGCGCATTACAGCCGCTGTAGCTTCCGAACGTTCAATAAACGACAAACTTGGATTATTACCTCGTTCGTCTGTGAGTATGTCATTCACAACAAACATCAAATAGGACAAATATATTTCATCAAGTAACAAACAAATTCTTCTACCTTCTACCGAGGTAATTATGTGAAATTAAATTAATTGTCTAATATTTAGTTATATTAGTTTGGTGTTTTCTGGCATCTTGCTTTGAGCTCAGAGTCTGAAATGCTTTTCCTCTGTCAAACATGCCATTTATTTTTGTCTCTTATTTAGTGGAAATATTGATTATGGAACTTTCCCCAAAATGACAAGCTTTTTAAACCTTTACAGCTCCACTGTTGAACACGAGGAGCTAACATTCACAAATGACATTGAAATAAAATCCAGTCCGACATTTGAGGTGATTCCTCTGAAAACTGTTGGAGGAAAAATATCCCAACTTCACAAGATGTGGCTTTGACCTAACAGAGCTCTGCGGTTCCTCCTGTCAGTCTGAAATATCTCATATTGAGATCATCAAACCAAAGTTCAGAACTACCATCACTAAATAATTCCTGCTGACTTCAGGTTTGCAACCAGCTTCTGAAACCAGTAACCTCCTCCTAGTCTCAGAATATCACTGAGGAAGAAACTCCATTAGATTTTCTATCACTTTAATATTTCTGATATAACTGATGGCCGTTTTAGATGCAAATATCCAATAGTTTTATTTACAATTTTTATATCTTCATATTATGAGGTAGATATCAAGCGGCTGGTGACAGAAAAAGTAGATCTTGGTCTTAAAATGTTTGGGCACCCCTGGTCTTTGTATTCTAGTTAACAATTAGTTCATCACTAACTTAATAATCTCAGCCCTCATTTGTTTTCCAGTTTTTTTCTTTAAAAGGTAGGATAGATTGGGAAGACAGACAGATAGATTAGAGTTTCGTCTGCAGTAATGCTCCGCTTCGGTCTCTTGTGGAAAACCAAAAAGCAAAACTCTCCATTTATGGTCCAACTCTCACTTGTGGTCGTGGGACATGTATCATAGCTTTCTCTGTAGGGTGGCTGGACTCAACCTTAGAGATGGGGTGAGAAAGTCTGCCATTAGGTAAAAGCTTAAAGTAGAGCCTCTGTTTCTCCACATCGAAAGAGTCGGTTAAGGTGGCTCAGGCATCTGATCAGGATGCCTCCCGCTGAGCGTCCCCTTTTGGAGATTTTCTGGGCACCTCCAACTGAGAAAAGACCCAGAACTTGCTGAGGGGATGTATATCTCTTCTAGCCTGGGAATGCCTTCAGACCCCCTGGAATGAGCTTGGATGTTGAGGGTTCCCTTCTGGACTTGTTGCCCCAGCAACCCAATTTGGGTTAAGGGAAACACAATGGATGGATTTAAATCTACACAAAATAGACAATAATGTAAGAGTGAAAACATGTTTTAGACTTTTTTTTCTAAATTTCCAAAGAAAAGTAAACGTTCAAAACAATAACCAAGTGTTCACTCCCATTGATAGTCATAGTCCTGTTTCTCCGGACTACTCTTCAGTTGCTTCTGCAACTTGTCTGAAGTCCACTTGCAGTAATTTCAGTTGACTGGAAAGATCTTGGAATGAAAACCATTGGTCTCTATATAGAAAGGCAGTCGAGAATAATTTTTTGTAACTGTGTAAGCTATTTACAATTGGGCTAATAAAATAATTTAGAACTTGCCACCAACGCAGATAACCTTTCTTCGCCCAGCACAACTCCCGCATGCAGCTTTGCGGCGTCTGCAGTTGTCAGAGGTTTTATTTTTAGCACATCGCCTCTTTACCTCACACTGCATCCCATTCAATCCACTGTATTTTTAATTTGTGAAGGCTTAGTTTATCACTTGCCTTGATGAACTCATCAAAGCAGGTGCATCCAGGCCTCTAATTGTGACCAAACTAGAAAGAAATTATTGCACTATTCTAGTGGCCTTATTGCTCACCATGTATGTTTGTCTTATTTAGAGGGATTCGACATATCTCATTGAGAGATGATGATCTTACCGTGAACCAATTGCTTTAATATTGCTAGTAACTAATGTGCAATGTTTGGGCCAATTTATAGATTCACCTGGATTTAATGCTTATGGGTCATGAAGATGCACTTTTATGATAAAGTGGACACATGAGCATTGTAGAGGACCTTTATTTTGCAGAAACGCATCTTAAATGTTTTCATATCAGGAGAAAATTGTTTGGTCTGTTGAAACCGTAGAAGAAACTTTAATCTGAATGACAAGCTTAGTCTCTGGGACAGGAGGACACACGTGACGAGGCCCTGCTTGTCAAGTGGATACACCATGTCAGCTGTGAAGCATGTTGATGGCAGAATCATGCTGAGGGGATGTTTTTCTATTTACATTCCAACATGGGTTTTAGGGATTTTTGGAGGCAGGATTCCTATGCAGTGTTAAATTCTGGAGTTTGCTTTCATTATTTTCCAGGTATAAATAATTTGGGGGGCAGGGAAAGAATGAAGCTTTTGTGAAACTTTTGTCAAAGTGTTTGGTTTTCTCGACTTTTTCTTCTATTTTGTAAAGGATACAAATCTAATAATGGTAATCAATACAATGGAATCCTGTTGATTTTTATTTGCCTCGATTGTCTTGATTTTAGCATTGTACCCTTCAGTATTTTTGCTTTTTTGAGTCATTAACTAAATGGACACTCATTTCACAAACAGGAATCTGATGCTACTGTTTTTAGACTCTTGTGCTGAAATACCTGACATGTCTTTGTTCCACTGCATTTTTTCCATATGTGGGAAATCAACCACTTGCTTCTGCCAAACTCCTTTGGTATTTAATGCAGCTGTTTCCATTAGCTCTCATTAGCAAACATACACGGTATGAGAAAGGGTTGCTAAGCAAATAACAGTAGTTACTTAGGGCTAGGGTGACCAGACGTCCTCTTTTTCCCGGACATGTCCTACTTTTCAGACCTAAAAAATGTCCGGGGGGGATTTCAAAATCGTCCGGGATTTTGGTCAACTGCCTCAAAACACATTACATAGCTTACAGTGCATTGTGATTACATTGTATTGCGTATTACTTTTCAGAAACCCAAATCTGGTCACCCTACTTAGGGCAAATTTAGTTGCGTAAAAAATAGTTCTTGGTTGTTCTGAAACTGGCTTCGCCGCGACAATTCACGGAATTTGCGAGTTGAAAATTCATAAATAAAGCATAAATCCTGCTCGTAAAAATTGTTTTTATGGGTAAACTAGGGTGACCAGATTTGGGTTTCTGAAAAGTAGGACACTTCTTTTTTTGTTGGCGGCGAGCGGGGGCGGTGGGTGTGGGTAGAATCGGCGGACACACATGTGCTACCGATTTCTTTGCCATACAAAGAAACCTGGAATGGAGTAGTGGAACGGAGTGGCAATGTAATCACAATGCACTGTAAGCTATGTAATGTGTTTTGAGGCAGTTGACCAAAATCCAGGACGATTTTGAAATTCCCCCCGGACATTTTTTTTAGGTCTGAAAAGTAGGACATGTCCGGGAAAAAGAGGACGTCTGGTCACCCTACGTAAACACAACGTACATGTGTATTCGTTCATCCTTATTTGTGAAATGTAATGATGTAGTTTGTACTGTATAACGGTTAGCACATCAGGGGGTTATTTTGGGGGGCAAAATCAATCTACGTCACTGAACATAGATAACACCAGTAAACTGAGCACATAACATTTTCCTCCGATCACTCCACTCTCCCACATCCAAGATGGCGGCAACGTCAACGCATGATTCAGCGCTCAATGAGTGTACTTATTTATGTCTAACGAGGCGCTTACTTGCCGTTGCTAGCTAGCTAGCTTCTTTTCGTCTGTCGGTTCATCGTGGGTAAGTTCAAGTTTATCGGTAGTTGACTGGATGCGCTGTTTAGTCGTTCCTTCTGATATTTTATTTTTGGATGTCTGATTCAAAAACGCTCGGACTCGAGGCTTAAGCTTAGCTGTTCTTGTCAGCTGAGGCGGTTACAGACAGAAATGTGCCAGTGTGTGCTCCACTGAAATTGAGCAACTTGCCATAATGTGGTCAAGCTGCAGAGAAGAAGCTGCCGCTTTGGTGTGACGGGTTGAAGTTAAACATCACTAATTCCCCATGTGGCTTTTAATCACCCTCCATCTACTTTCTGTGTTTCTCCTTTCTGCAGCCCGTAAACAGGAGATAATCAAGATAACGGAGCAGCTGATTGAAGCGATCAACAATGGAGATTTTGATGCTTATACGTGAGTGCTGCAGTTTCTTTTAAGATATGGGAAATAGTTTCCCAACTGAAAATACTTTTATTGACTAACTGTGCAAAGGAACAGCTGTTTGTAATAAATGAGATGGCTTTGAAAGTGATTTCTTGAAAAATTGCTAGGTAACCAACGAGTGAATGAGTGAGTTGAAGCTAGAAACCTTAGTTTAGCAGCTGACCATGAGAACGTCTTTCCTCTGCCTACGTTTCCCAGAATGCTGTGTGGTTCTAGATCAGAGTTCAGTGAAATTAATGAATATTCTATCGGTTATCTGTTGATAACTGATCTTGTGTCTATTGTGATGTATATTGTTATTGATTCCCTATGCTTGGGATAGTAGCAGTTTTCTGTACACGCTGCTATTCAAAGCAGTCCCAGAGCATCACTAAGCCGCTGCTGTGCTTCACTGTAGACGACAAGTCTCTCTCCTCCAGACATTCTGCTGCTAAATCTCCCTGAATAATTTTGGTTTTGATTTGTTGCTACAAGAAAACAGAATACCAAACCCTCTTTTGTCTTATTTATATAGTTTTGAGCAAATCAGTGCCATTTGATTAAAATATTGTGCTTTTCATTAATTATTGCTGCACATCTTGCAGTACCTGTTGAGTTTTTGACCTCCTGGATAATGAGGTGTGTTTTTACGAAGATTTTTATTCACAAGAGAGAGTGAATCGTTTTGACTGCAGTGAGACTTGGTGTTGAATTTATCTAAAATTCTTAATATTTCGTTACGTCAACTGATCCTGTGTAATCAGTTTATTCCAAACAGCCAAACTATTTAGATTTTTGCACTTAACGCTCATTTTCAGTGCGTGTCGTGTAATTTTAATTGTAGCTGTTGTCTTTGTTTTCTGTTGCTGTTATTCGAGCTTTGACCTTTTTTCTTTAGGAGGATTTGTGATCCTGGACTCACCTCTTTTGAACCCGAAGCTTTGGGAAACCTGGTGGAAGGCATGGACTTCCACAAGTTTTACTTTGAAAACTGTGAGTGTTCTCCAGACGTGCAGAATGTATACATTATTATTTTTCCTGTAGATTACATTTTGCTTCTAAAATTATTTAGTTTATTCCCAGTAAGTGATGTAAAGTTCAGGTTTTGATCAGCCAAAGTCGTGAATCATGTCCTGTAAAACCATCATCACATTTGTGTTTTATCTGTCCAGTGCTGAGTAAGAACAACAAGCCCGTGCACACCACCCTGCTGAACCCCCACGTCCACCTCATCGGCGAGGACGCCGCCTGCATCGCCTACATCCGGCTCACGCAGTTCGTGGACTCCACGGGCCGCCCTCGCTCCAGCCAATCAGAGGAGACCCGGGTGTGGCACCGCCGTGACGGAAAGTGGCTCAATGTTCACTTCCACTGCTCAGGAGCACCGGCTGCACCACTACAGTGATCAGGTACAGACTGTGCAGTTTCAATGAAGTTTGGCTTGAAATTTATACATTATTGAAATTGAGAGGTTTTTTGTTAAACTAGTGTTTTGTTCTTGGATCAGTGAGGCGTGCAGAGTTTGTGAGCGAGACGTTTCAAAACATAAAATTTAGTTTTATTTTAGTATACTTGTATTTTAGTGTTTCTGCTGTAGAAAGCTTTATGCTATCACTAGATGTAGTAAATAGGGGTGCAACGATTTATCTGCCAGCCGAGCTATCGATGTCGATTTTTTTTAATTTTGGGAGATCGGTGATCGGCCGATTTTTACAGGTGAAGCCGATCTTATCCACCGATGTTACCAACTTCGGCAAAGGTCTAAAAATCAACCACTGTGCTTTTCTTTACTCCCATGATAAAGGTTTGACTGACAAACTGGCCGACCAGGTCATGTTTGCACATTTGCAGTTAACAATAGTTACCCCATTGTTGCCAATTCAGCAACGTTCTTGATATATTGAGCAACATTTCAGACAAAAAAATGGTATCGGCCAAAATCGGAATCGGTAAGTTGGGCTTTTTAAAAGATCAGTAATCGGCGATCGGCCAGCCCCTAGTAATAAATTTTATAAATAGTGAATTGAAACTCTTTTTTTTATATATATATATATATATATAGTTTATTTGTATTATTTTTATCTTCAAATTGTGATTTTGGAAAAGTTTGAAAATTACCTTAAAGTGCTAGAATTTTACTGTGTGAAAAACGTACAAACCATATTAGACTTCTACAAGATTTGTGAACATCTCTGCCGTTGCCATAATTTTCTCATTTGCTTCACTCTGTATAGTGGTCCCCTAAGTGGATCCTGGAGGGCCCCGGCATCCTGAGTGTTTTAGTTCTCTCCCTGGTTTAACACACCTGGATCCAATGATGGCTCGTTAAAAGGCCTAAGAAGAACATTGACTTGATGAAGAAGTTGTTGGTACCAGGGAGAGAACTAAAACATGCAGGATGCCGGCCCTCCAGGACCCACTTTGGGCACCCCTGGTTTAGATCATTATAATGGTTATTAATGTTTATAAAGCATTGTTTTGACTGACACTTTATTTAAAGTGATATGACACAGTCATAAATATGACATAACGCCTGTCGTGAACATGGAGTTTTTATGAATGTTTATGAAGTGTCATTCTGTAAATTATGACTGTAATTCTTTAAATTTTTAGTTATTTTTTTAAAGTTACTGTAAAAATTGCATTAAAAGTGCTAACTTTGCATTATTTGGTAAACAATGACTTTGCATTAGAAGTGTCATTGTTTACCGAATGACGTTTCCATGACCTTCATAAAAACTCCTTCATGTTCATCATTCGGTCTTATCCACAACCCTTCAAATAAAGTTTTGCCTTTTTATTTTCGTCTGACCGCTGAACGCTCTGCCTCTCTCCCTCAGCGGTCCTGAGGCTCCGGTCCTCTGGAGCGCGTTTATTGGGGGGCAGTTTTTTTCAGCGAGCGTGTTTTCAGAGGCACGTCCTCTGCGTGGATTGGATAGTGCCAGGAAGCCCGGCCGGGCCAGAACGCATCCCTCTCCACGTCACCAACCAACCCCGACCCTCCTTTGACCTGCTGGGGGCCGGCTGAACACGAGGACCCCGCCTCTCCAACCCCGACCCCCTCCATGAGATGATGATGCATGCATCTGGCGCCTGACTGGAGGGTGCATCTTTGCCCTCTTGTCCCTCCCCTGGCAGCCATCTTTTTTCTGCCTGCGCGAGATGACATGTCCCTGGGGAGGAGAGGATATACAGTTGAACTTGTGACAGTTTATGAGTATGAGTTATGACTATACTGTGTAAATTTATGGCTAGATGTACCAGAAACCACCAAAACCCAAGCAAGCATTTATCTATATCTGGGGAAAACAAAAGGAAGGAGCGGAGGGGGAGTGCTTAGATTTTGTACACATTTAGGGATTACCAGGTTGGAAGTGTTGTCCTCGCTACCTGGGTGTCGACATGAAGGGAAATCTTTCCTCAACTGAATTAAAGAGGGAAAGAAAAGAGTAAAAAAAAAAAAAATCAGGTTCCCTCTGAGAACTTGACGACGAGAGAAACTTGATATCAAAAACACGAAGCACCAAAGTGTAGAACTTTAGTGTAGGCTTTTTACGTGTTTGTGTTTTCGTTCGTGTTCTTGTTTGTTCCGACGGATCGGAAGTCGTCGTCGTTTGTGGGATCGGGGGAACGTTGGCGGAGGGGGGCGTCTGAACCAAAGTCGACGTGTTTCGTTGTGCTTTTTAGCGTCCTGATCCATTTGTGTTCTCGTGAACAAGAGTCATTATCCGTGTGCTTTTCCTTTTTTTTTTTTTTCCTTCGCTCTGACTGAATATAATACAGGCTCCTTTAAAAAAAAATAAAAATCAGCTGAGAACGTTTTGCTCTTCTTTTTTTTTCCAGTAAAGATTTTATCGTGCGCGTTGGAAGCTAGCCCGTTTCGTCGTGTGTCTACATGCAGTTGAGGGAGGAAGAGGAGCAGGAGGCCCGTACCATGAAAAGTCGCCACCTGCGTTTTGCATGTATGCTCGCTGCCTCTCCCTCATTAACCTCTTTTAACCCGTTACTCTGCTTTCTGCAAGGGCCTGGTTTGTTTATAATCACTGTGTAAATACAGTGTATGTATAGATATATGTAGAAAAGTGTAATATATGTACATGTATCTAAGAGACACTCATCCTGTGCATTTAGGGGAATGGACCCCTTCCCTCTGTAACCCCGCTCTAGTTTAGGTGAAGCTTGTTCCTCTATTCGTAGCTCTCAACCCTGAAATATTTGAGCTATTGATTCCTCTAAAATAAACCAATTAAAGGTCTCCTGTAGGCGCTCCCATGGCCGTACGACTGTTTATGAAGAAAGGGAATAGAAACAAACGCCAAGATGGAAGTAATCCCCCCTCTCTCTTTCTCAGCAACACTCCAAGAACTATTTTTAAAGATACTAGTGTCCTTAACTCCTGGTCCCACGATGCTGTGAGCCGTCTTTTCATATCATATGCACCCACGCACTCCGGGCGGTGTGTTTTTAGGCTTTGTAACATATCTGCACCGCTGCTGTGACCGGCGCCGCCCTCGTCGTGCTGCTTTAGGTGTCCTCCCTCCTGATATCTCCATTTGACAGATTGACTGACCCCTGACCTCGCCCCTCTGCTCTTGAAACGATTCTTTGTTCCTTTCTCTGTTGTTCCCGTGTTACTGGTTTTAAGTTTTTATTATTATATTATTATTGTTCTTATTATTATTACTAATGTTGCTGTTGTCGGTTGGTTGTTTTGCCAATCTGCCAAGCTGGAGTTCTGCACTCTCCCTCACAAACATGTAGAGGAAAAAATAAAAATAAAAAAAGGGAAGAGGAAGTGAAGACAACAAAAACTTCTCAAGGGATATTGATCAGGACTTAATTATTTATCCGTGTATTCAACCCTTGGTGGTTTTACAAGGCGCCTGCTGGGAGACGTGCGGGTTGCGACACCTAGTTATTTGCATGTTTCAGTTACACATTTCTATCACAAAATATGGATGGAGCTACTGTCAATATATGATATTTGCATCTTTTGAGATTCCATCCACCCAGAATGTTGAACAAGTGATATGAAAATATAAAACAAGATTTAAAAAAAAAAAAGGATAAAAAAATAAAAGATTCCGGCGCCGTATCTTGGTATGAGGCCCTCGATGTTTTCCCTGCGTTGTAATGATATATTATCGGGCTGCGCTTCTCCCCTCTCCCCCGTTCAGATGAACGCTGGATTTATATTTTTCTTGCTTCGTTTTATTTTGCATGATCACAATGTACAATGAAATACAACCATAAATTGCCGACTATCAAAGTGTTTGTCTGAGTGTTAGTTGGTCTTCATCATAGCTTTGTTATTCTTCAAACCTGGATCTTGGAAGTATTTAATAAAAATACTATTTCAGCACTGCTTTGCCTCAGCCGAGTTGTTCGTTTCTTCTGTTCTGCTGAGTCATTCCTGACTTCCTCTTGGTCCAATCCTCCTGCAGGAAATGGTTTTCAAATCATCAACGTTTCGATTTTGATTGAGGGCTTCGAACCCAGTATTTATTCTGTTGAGGTTTTACTTGACACGTGTTTAATTTTATCGTCGTAAGATGCATTACTGCCGCTTCAAATCAAATTACAAAATGATCAATGTTTAAATTTTTTAATTAAAATGCATTCATTTAATTAAGCATGGTTATTCCTGCTAATGATTATGGCTTACAGATGAGAGAAAAAGGAACAATCTAAGACCGATCGGCTGGATTTTTAAAGTGCAAGCAAATTTGATGGAAAATTAAGTGGAAGGAAAACAATTTTGGGTCTAAACACTAGAGATGCTATGGATTATTGTTAAGAGGATGATGAGCTGAAATTGAAACTTCTGAAGCAGAACTGGATTAAATGGAAACCACTAATTCAAATTGACGACCAGCCACCAACTCACCACAAATATTTAGTCATTTAAACTTTTTGTTTCACATTAGAAACTGTCCAATATGTTTTAAATAAATGGCTGCAAAATGTTTTGGTTGATATTTAAGAAATCCTTGGAGCAGATTTAGAAGATTTTTTTGATTAACTGCATAAAAATGATTGATCGGCTGCTGGACTTCAAGATTCTGTCCAAGAACTCTGCTGGAAATAAAGACTAAAGATTCAGGTTTGGTTCTGGTTTGTTTTCCAGGATGATGGGATTGAACAAAAAGTCAGCAATGATTGTAAGAATTTTCTTTAGTTTATAGTTGATGAAACTCGACTGAAAGAAGAACCCATATTTTTATTGGAATCTTATTTCTCAAATTGTTTCAAATAAGATCTGAAAGGGTTTGTGTCCCCCTTTACTCTGGGACCCCTAAGTAAAATCCAGTACAACCTTAAATTATTCATTACAAACTCACATTTTTGTAATTTAATCTAAAAATAAATCCAGTTATGGAGAGGGGTCATAAAATATAGTGTGTACAATTATTAGAAAAGTATTATGAAAGAAACAAACTTCTTCCTGTAACATTGTCTTCTGAATACTGGCAGAGAGTTTATTTTTTAGCCCAATAAAAGGCTTTAGATGATATTAACTAATGGAGGGATGAATAATAATGCATGCCACACTTTTCAGATTGGATATGTAATCATTATATATATATATATATTGATTTTGTTGTGTGGATTATTGTCATTTTCGTTCTTAAAATACCTAAATTTTCATTTAGCTTCATATTTCGGTCCATCTGATAATATAATTTTAAAATATTAAATGATTGATAATTTCATCAGTTACTCAGTACTTGAGTATTATTTTTATGAAATACTTTTTTTACTTGGACAGCTACAATTTACTTTTACTTGAGCAAAATATGCAAAAGTAGTGCTACTTTTACTTGTGTACAATTTGTGAGTACTTTTCCCACCTACATGGGAAAAATGATCTGCAAGTTGCTAGTTTTTTTTAATCAATATTAAGGAACTATTGACATAAAACAAGTCAAATCTTCCTGAAAACTTTCCCATAAGTTAGTTTTGTTTTATTTCAAGTATAATGAGATATTTACAGTAAAAACTAGACCAGAAATGCTTAGTAAGACTTTGTGTTTTTGCAGTGAGGTACGTCCAGGTTTTCAGGACGCCGCCCCGTCTCCGCCCTCGGGCGTTCTTGTTTCGGCTGCAGTGATCACAGCGAAGCGTTTGAACAGCGTTTCTGCTGGCCTTGGTGACGGTCCGAGTTATTTTCAGGTTTCTCTGTGCGTGTGCGTCTCTGGGATGTAGGACAGCTCCCTTGGTTCTTCTGCTTTCTGTATGAGTAATGAGCAGAGCTCAGCAGCTGGTTAACACTGACACACACACACACATCCACACACACACACACACACACACACACACACACACACACACACACACACACACACAGAGGCTTCATCAAAGACGCAGAAAGGAGAAACCTCGTGGGGGAATGTGTCCTGGTAGCTATCGCTGACCTCCGACTCTTCAGTGTCAAAGAAATTAGGGGGAAAGCCAGACTGAATCGCCTGAATCTAAATTACTTTTGACCTTCAAAGGTCTTCCAGAAAACTTCCCCATCATTACAAAGATGCTCCCCGTTAATATCTGCACTCTTTCACAAAGTTTCTTTTCATTGTAAACCTTATTGACAAATCCTTTTTCCTCCTCCTTTCTGAAACAAAAACAAGGTTTCCTTATTGGGCAGCCACGGAGTTGCGGTGCTTTATCTTTCAAATTAAACTCCCCAGAGTGAACTGTACTGCTGAATGTGCAATTATTCTGACTTTAAAAAAGAAGCTAAACCATTTTTAAGTGCAATCACAAACTTTATTTTATTGTGATTTAATGTAATAGATCAATACAGCAGACTGTGGATATGGAGGGAACTTTAACGTTTGATAAAAAGGTTTTAGCAAGCTGTAAACTGATAAGTGCGGCATGCTTTTGCATTCAGCTCTCAGGAGTCAATACTCTGTATTGCAGTGAAGGTGAATATCATTTGGAGTAAAATTAGAGAACAATTCTTGGAAAAACTTCAAATCATTTCTTCTTTATTCTTCTTCCTCTCCTGCAACCGAGGAATGCAATGTGTTTTTATTACTTTAGAAAAATTGCAGAGCTTTACTGAAGTCCAGTCACAGACTTGGGTAGTAACTAATTACATGTAACTTTTTAGAAAAAATACTTTTAGGATGCTACACTTTTGTAATTTTACTTAAATAGTTTTATTATGAGGTGTCACTAGTCTGGAGAAAGATTTCTACGTACTCTACCCGCTGTGAGCATGAAGAGTAAACCTGTTTTAGTCAAAACGTTCACCAGGAACAGAGACATACCTGCAGTTTTGTTCGTTTTCTAAGTTTTATGTTTCATAAGTTTTATAATGAAACGTGTCAATTTTCCAAATCAAGTTTTCCAATTCCTGTGGAAAAATGTTTTATTTCTGATTTTTGAAAAGTAAAAAATTTGCTAGAAAAAAAGAATTCTACAAAAAACTTACAAATTTCTGATTTAAAAAAGTCAAAAATTCGCTAAAGAAATTCTAGACAAAAACTTTGAGTTTGAAAGTTTGAGAATTTGATGGGGAAAAAAGAAAGTTCTGAGTTTCAGAAGTCAAACATTTTTGACTTTTGAAAATTTTCTGAGTTCAAACTTTGAAAATGATCAACCTTTCAAACTCAGACATTTCAGAGATTTTTTTTTGCAAATTTTCGACTTTTTGAACTTGGAAGATATCTAGTTTTTTATAGAAAATTTCTGAGACAGATCTCAGAATTTCTGAGTTATTTGTCAGAAATGCAAACTCCATGCAGAAATACCCCGGGCCGGGAATCGAACCCAGGACCTTCTTGCTGCAAGACAACAGCTCTACCAACTGCGCCACTGTGCAGCCCCTATTTCTTTCTTCCCTCTACCTAAAATCCCCATACGGGGTTGTAAAATGGATCCGTTCAGACCGCCGGGAAAACTTGAACACGGATCGCCTGCAGTGTCGACGCCAGCAGCTGGACTCGGTTTCTCCTCCCTTACAGGTGAAGCTTTTATTGACCCAGGCAGTGAACCCAGTGACCCGACGAAAAGCGCAGAGCGAGGGCTTCTGTGATAATTGGGGTGAGATCCACACCCTGCTGTCACCTCCACATCCTGTCTGCCCTGCAGCTCTTTTTCCTTTTTGTCTTCATCCCTATGTCTGGAAAGTTCCCATCTTCTCTGAAGTTTGGAGCGCCGTGAATCTGACCCGATGCTCATTGTTCATGTGTGGAAAGCTGCAGCGAGAGCAAATCTCAGGAGGAAACTGCTGCCAGCCAGCCTGCGAACTGCTGCAGTTTTTAGCATCTTCACTGCAGTGCAAAGATTTCTTCCTCAAGAGCAAAGATGACACCCTCAGGTCTCAATTTAATAACTTTAATTGACCCATTTTAGTTAAATAAATTCCCATCAGAAGGTAATAGACATAAAACAGCTTGATAATAAATGTTTACACGACACAGTTACAATGAATTTAAGAAAGTTTTTTTTCTTTCCACTTTATGTCTTTAAACTTCAAACACAATGCACTGCAAAAACATAAAATCTTACGTGGCATTTTTCTAGTTTTTACTGCAAATATTTTAGTACACCTGAAACGAGACAAAACTAGCATTTTCAAGTAACATTTCAGCAAGATATCAGAGCTTGTTTTAAGTAAATAATTCCTTAATATTAATCTAAAGAGTACTAGTTTCACTTGTAGCAAAACATTTTCCCTTGTTATAAATGAAATAATGGAACAAATACTTTTTTAGAAAATAAATATTAAATCTTCTATTTCTGAAAAGTTACTTGATTGTTAGTTTTGTCTTATTTCATGTGTACTAAATTATTTACATTAAATGTAGAAAAAAAATACATGACAATACAATTGTTTTTACATACAATTTTGTGTTTTTGCAGTTGAAGGTTTATTTTTACATCAATAAAATACTCAGAATTTAATTAAATGTAGTGAAAATCTCCAGGAGCTAATTAATAATTATAATGAGGTATTATACTAATCATGCTGTCTATTTATTAATGAGCTACAAAGAAACAAAACAAGTCAGGAATAAACTATAACTATCTACAAACTACAGCTAAGGCTACAAGGTGTCATTTTATAAATAAATCTGCTCACCGTAAGAATATTTGAGTTGGAGAATTTAAGCAATAAATAGCTAAATGTATTGAAGATGTTAAATGTTTCATTGATTCACAAGTAAGTACTTTTCCTTACCTGTACTTTATGAACCAGGTGTTTCTCACCTGGTGATTCGTGGCCGCATTCGGTCGCTGAAGCAGTTCTTAAAACCACATCGTTACTTCCTGGAAATTATGTCAGCTTTTATTTATTTTATAATCTCTGTGGTGCACGCACGTGTGACCTTTTCCTGTTATTACATTGGATACAGAAGCATATTGAATAAGACGGATTAAGCAGGATTAACTGTATCGTGTTATCAAACTGCAAACTCCACGTTGGAGGCGCTCTGGTTTATTTTCTGAGCAGGAAAATGCTGCATTTTCTGCTTCACAGAAACAGATCCCGACCTGCAGGTGTGAATACTTACAGAACCCTGATAGCTAAACATGACTCAGCGGTTTATCGGCTCCTTCCTGTAAATCTGCCCCAGTTTCACGAGGCTGCTCTACATCCAGTTTTAAACATTGACTTTAAAAATGTTGCTATAAAAATATTAATTTGTAATATCTCTAAAAGTAAAAGTAGTATTTTTTGTATATGCATGTATCTGTTTATTACTTTAAAAATGATTTTAATATTTAAGTATTTTTCATTAATTAGTTTGAAATGAATGCATAAAAAATTAAATTAGGTTTTATATGTAATTCCTATGGAACATTTTATACAAAGAACTTATTTTAGAACATATTAAACGCTTCATCCTGCAACATTTCATGAATTTATTTTATTTGTCAACATAAATAATCGACATTTGTAATGCAAGGTATTTAATAGCATCCTTCTCAAGGTTGTTAAGAAAAAGTTATTTTTAACCAAATATGTAGTGGTTTTATAGATGAATTCTAGATTTAAATGTGTTTATTAACTCGCACATTAAAGTTATGATGTATAAAATTAATTTTTCATAAAGTTTTCTATATTTCTTAATTTCATTAATCATTTGAAAACAGTTACATCGTTTCCAAAATTAGTTAAATACTTTAATAATTCCTTTTATTCCCAACATAATTTAATTCTAAGAATACATTTTTTTGATATTTTAGTTTTGTAATAATAATATCTCTGGCTCCCTCTGTGGAAACACAAACACACTCGATCATCCAACTCCTAAAGAGTTAAAAGGAAACAGCAACATGTTTGTTTGTAGTTTAAATCATTCATCACTTGATTAATGTGGAAAAGCAATAAAGAGTCTTCAGGAAGATTGAGTCCTGAAGCATCCATGATGTTTTCTCTCCATCAGTAATTAATAATTTAAAACCACATTTCATCTAAAGTGACTTGACGGTCAGAGCAAAGTTGTTTTCTGTGTTGAGTGTTTATCATAAAATCACACTCTTCCATTCCTACGCCACCATTAATATTTAATTTTAAAAATCTCAGCCCATTTTATGTAAATCATTAAGAATCAATAAATAATCTGCATCCTGACAGGCTGCAGGCTCATTACAGTGAATGAAAGGCCAATCCACTCTGGTCCCTCTGTTTTCATGGAGGGACAAAGGAAATGATTAACGGCGCTCATGGGTGACCGAGAACAGCAGCTAAGAAGATTTATTTTTCAATTACTTGCAGTTTTGTTACTAATCGCTTTATTTTGTTTGTCCAATTCTGTTTCTCAAAGAGAGCACTGCTCAGTTTACCGTCATCCAAATATGGGTCGTTTGTGGCTCACATGCAAACGAACCAAACTACAAAATGGCCTCCAGTCAGGGTGGTTGTTGCTTGAATTCTGCCCTTGACAATGGAACAAGCAGGTTACAGGAGAAAACTGTTTCTCCTTGGGTTTGACAAATCCAAACGATAATTTAAAGTTTATGTATTTCATCATTTCAGTTTGCTCAGTTCCTCCTGTTGAGGGGGCGTCAAACTCATTTTTGTTTTGGGCCAAATCAAGATCATAAATGCTTTTAAAGGGCCGGTTGTGCCAGAATATATTGATAAAACCTGGTCACTAAACTTAAAATATCAATAAACTCTTAAAATTAAATAATATTGAACATCCTTTCAGTTCCTCTGGAATTTTAATTGTTTTTGTGATTTTTCTGCAATAAAATTCAAAGTGTTCGTGGTACTAATTTGAAAATATTTGTGCTTATTTGTGACTGTAATTTTGACTTTTTATTACTCATATAGATCAGGGACTATAATTTGACATCAATTTATTGAGGCAGCTGTTTAATATAAGTAAGAAGGTTTTTGACAAATTTTAAGAAAAATCTGCTTTTTTTTTTTTGTTTCTTTTTTTTTTGTTTTTTTTTTTTTCAACAAAAATTTTGTCTTGATTTATATTTTTTTTTTTATTTTTTTTTTTTTTTTTAACTTTTTTTTTTTTTTTAAATTTTAATTTTTTTTTTTTTTTTGTTTGACTCTTTTTTTTTTTGGTTTTCATCTTTTTTTTTTTTTTAATTGGATTTTTTTTTTTTTTTTTTTTTTTTTCCCCAATTTTTTTTTCATATTTTAAGTTTTTTTTTTGTTAATCTTTTCTGCGAGGTGTTTTTTTTTGCTTTTTTTCCTCCTCATTTTTTTTTTTTTTTTAAGTTTTTTGTCTCATTTGTTTTTGCTTTTTTTTTTTGTGTGTTTTTTTTATTTTTTTTTTTTTTTTTTTTTTTTTTTTTTTTTTTTTTTTTTTTTTTTTATTTTTTTTTTTTTTTTTTGGTGTTTTTTTTGTTTTTTTTTTTTTTTTTTTTTTTTTTTAATTTACACAAAATATCTTTTTTGGTATTTTTTTTTTTTTAGAAAAGGACCATACCACTGAATTTTTTTCACACAATTTAAATACAGAAAGATACTGCCGGATGTAACTGCAGAGTTCGCTAGCTTCAGAACCAGAATCAGACTACTTTTTTTTAAGGCTTTAACCTGAGAGGGGAGCATCCCCAAACAAACCAGACTTTTGAACAAGCGAACTGGGATTCATTTAGCGGACTTAACAGGGCTGAATTATGAATGCCATTTACCCAACATAGACCTGGTGAACCACCTCCAATCGATCATCCATCCATCTGGCGCTGGACAACTGCCCATTCTGTTCACCCTTAAAAAACCATATCGCGGTTGGTAAAATGGTGTTTACACTGTCCAGCTTAAACATTGGCGAGAGGGCGGGGTACACCCTGGATTAGGTCGCCAGGCTGAAGAAAGAAAAAAGAACAGGACAAGAACTGAAAACCAATGCGGCTCTATGAATGACAATATCTTGCAGGAAGGGACTTTTAAACATTGTGCTTTGCATTTTATTCATTTTCAACTCTGTCCTTTAGTCCATTATCAATTTGAATTTGAAGGAAATACAAGCAAGAATAAAAAGAAAGAGAAAAGAAGGAATAAAGGCAAATTGAAGGACAAAAGAAAAGTTAGACGATCTAAAGAAGGAAGGACAGAGAAGGAAAAAGGAAGGAACAGAGAAAGGAAGGGAACAAGGAAGAAAAGAAATTGAGATAAGAGAAGGAAAATTGAAGGATAAAAATGATGACATAAGAAAGAAAGAAGGATAAGAGAAAGAATACTTAAGGACTGAGGAGGAAAAGTGAAGGAAGGATTAAATGAACAAACTACCAAACAAAATAATTTTTTGCCTGGAGGGGATCTGGATGAAAGAAAAGAGTGAGCAAAAGATGGAAAAATGAAGCGTACCATCACAGTATTTTTTTTCATATCTAAATAGACTGTTCTGAAAATTTTCCATTTCTACCAGACCTGGAAAAATAATTACCAACTTTTCCAGAATAGTAATCCTTTTAGGAGAACTTTTTCTGGTAACAGAGCAGACGGCAACTTTACAAAGGTTATTGCACTAGATTCCTTGTACGCTTCCCCACTAAGACACCAATAACCATTAACGCCAGTGACACCCCAACGGCAGTTTTATAGCAACACAGAAAATTAGTGCTGTTGCAGGCCGAGGCTCAATACAGCAGCACATGCTAAAGCAGTGGTTGGTCCTGAGTTAAGTTGATATTTTCTGCAGGTTGGATATCTAACACTATCTAAACTCAGGAGCAGCAGCTATCTATCCATTTATCTGAGGAACTATCTACTGTATGGGTCTAGAGCGATACAAAAAGGATATTTATCACCTGACGGAAGGCGTCCAATGGCTTTCAAACGAGATAATTTCCTGTACAGGCTTAAAAGGACCATACCACTGTTTTTGCTGCTTTTAAATATAGAAAGATACTAAAACTGTTGCTATGCTGCTGTCTCTGATCACTTTAAGGCTTTAACCTGAGAGGGGAGCATGGAGTTTGTTTGTTAAACTCCATGTTTTATCTTTTATTTGAAGGGTAAACGATCATCCATCCATCCATTTTCTGTTCACCCTTGTCCCTCATGGGTTGCTGGTGTTTATCTCCAGCTACGTTCCTGGCGAGAGGCGGGGTACACCCTGGACAGGTCGCCAGGCTGTCGCAGGGTAAACGATCAATCAGCGCCATAAATATCAGGAATTTTAAACATTGTTTATCTGGGATATAAGGAGTCCAGCAGAAGACCCACATTTCCTCAACTCTCTGTCCTTTTAGTCCATAAAAGTTCAATTTGAATATTGAAGGAAATAAGGAAGGAAGAATAAAAGAAAGAGAAAAAGGAAGGAATAAAGGGCAAATTGAAGGACAAAAGAAAGGACGATCTAAAGAAGGAAGGACAGAGAAGGAAAAAGTGAAGGAACAGAGAAAGGAAGGGAAACAAGGAAGAAAGAAATTGAGATAAGAGAAGGGAAAATTGAAGGATAAAAATGGATGACATAAGAAAGAAAAGAAGGATAAGAGAAAGAAAGAATACTTAAGGACTGGAGGGAGGAAAAAGTGAAGGAAGGATTAAATGAACAAACTACCAAACAAAAATAATTGACAAAGTCTGAAATACTGGAGTTACGTAAGTGGATGAAAGAAAGAGTGAGCAAAAGATGGAAAAAAATGGAAGGCAAAAATTACCAGTATTTTTTCATATCTTCTTTTCTTTTTCCATACTTACCCAGACCTGGAAAATAATTAGCCAACTTTTCCAGAATAGTAATCCTTCGCTGTAGCTCCCCCTTGTGGTGGATGAAGGCCAGAGCAGACGGCAACTTTATGCTAAAGGTTATAGCCGCTAATATTATTGTACGCTTCCCCCACTAAGACACCAACAACCATTAATTATTTCATCTTAGTTAGTGCTAAGTTGCAGGTCAGAGGTCATAAATACAGCAGCGCATGCTAAAGCAGTGGTATGGTCCTGAGTTAAGCAGCTAAATTACCTACGGCACTTTCACTTGTAACTTTTTAAGACAACAACCTGAAGAAATGAGCCCTGTTTGAAAAGTATAAGCACACATGAAGTTTTATATAAAAGCAGGGGATTATCTACATGATTCATCTCAGGTTTTTACAGAGAGCCTAAATATGTTCTGATTTAGTTTCGCTATTTTCCTAATAACTCACACAGAGGACAAATAAATAAGTTAGATTAGCATAGATTAATCTGTGACCATGTTCAGTAAATCCCTCCAATAGTTTTTGTCATGCTGTTCAGATTTGTCCCTGATAATTATCATGCTGTTAATCTGGATCATCCCAAACTTCACACCAATTTCTGCCTCAACTCTTAGTAAAAATGCTTCAATGCTAAGCTACTTCCTCCCTCCGGGTGGTCACGTGGCACAGGTGGTAGCCAATGGCACGGCCTCAATCAGACCTCCATCTGTTTGTTTTTGTCTGCATCCTCTGTGTGGAACATGTGTGTGTTCTTGAAGCTGGGCTGCTGATGAGTGTGTGTGTGTTTGAGCTCTTGGTGCGGGTCGAAGTGTTCATCGTGTGAAATGTCATCATCGGTGCGCGTGGGCTCGTTTCGCGTCGCTGCGGGCGCGTGCGTTTCCTCCAGATGCCCGTGCGTGTCGATGACCTCGTCGATCCAGCTCCTGAAGCGGCTCACTCGGGTGTACAGCGCCGGAGAGGACGGATCGGAGCAGCCGTAGCCCCCTGCGACGACCCCAGTCACGACCCATCGGCCTGATTCCTCCTGGCACAACAGCCCGCCACCGGAGTTGCCCTGGCAACCGTCGCCGTAAAGGAGGCTGGTGTCTGGCGGACTGCCGGCGCACAGCGTGCCGTGACTGGAGAAACTGTTACCGAAGCGCTTCTTGCATTGCCATGACGACATCAGAGCGACCCAGGAAGCGACGACTGAGTCTGTGAGAAACAAAAATGCAGGAAATATTTTAAACGTCAACACTTGATTAACTGAGCAGAGGATTTAATTCCTAAACAAAATGCAAACTCTGCTGTATTACGAGAAGTGTGACGGTTTTGTAGTGGAGTCATGATAGTAGTGAATGACCCCAGATTCTGGCCGTTTTCACCTGATAGTCTGGATTTACTTGGACCAAAATTGTAACTGCACCAGAGTTCACTTCAACTGAACCAAGATCAGACTTCACTTTTTTGGTCCGCATCCGAGTTTGGACCTTCACATGTCCCCAAACAAACCAGACTTTTTAGACAAACGAACTAGAGTTCATTTAAAGCGGACTTAACAGGGCTGGTGTGAATGCACCATAAAGTCCTACCCAACATAGACCTGAGTTTTCACCTCCAATCTGCTTGTGATGACGCTGGACAACTGCCCATATGGCCCACGTATAAAAACCATATCTACTGGTAAAATGTTTAAATACACTGTTTAAACATTCTCATTTTCTTATGAAGAAGAAGAAAAGAAGCAGAGACACAGGACAAAGAACTGAAAACCAATGCGGCTCTATGAATGACAATGTCTAGAACTCAAAACAGGGACTTTCTGTTCTGCTTTTGCATTTTATTCATTCATTCATTCATTCATTCATTTATTTATTTTGGCGCTGATCAAATCATTGTGTTCTGGTGATCTGTTAACCTCGTCTCTTACTTATTCACAAAACATTCCCTGTTTTGCCTGGAGGATCTGTCTGTAGTTTGTGCTTCATTTGTCTTAAATAGACTGAAAGTAGATGAAAATAAATATCTTTAATTAGAATTATTATTTCTTTGTCCTATCCTAACTTTTAGGAGAACGTTTTCTGGTAGTTTCTGGCAACTTTCACTGAATTCCTTGTGTCTATCCAACAACAGGTGGCGCCAGAGTGACACTAACTGACGAGTTTTATAGCAACACAGAAAATTGTCCAAATATTTAACTTTATTTCTTATTATCTTTGATATTTTGTCAAGTTAATCTAGGAAATTTTAAACATTTCTAAATCATTTTCTGTTGTTTCCACTATTTATTCTTTTTACCAGTTGTTCTGTGTCCTGTTTTGATATGAAATACTTCATTGAGTCCATGATGGCATCCACTGTGGATTTTTACTTTAATTTTTAATTTGTATGTAATTGTGATTAGTATCAATTATTTATCATTTATCATTCTGAATATAATGAAGAGCTTGATTACATGTATTATTACTGTCATCACTCCGATTATTTGTTGTGGTAGAAGTCTTTTTTTTATCATTGATTTTTAGTCTTTTTTATGTTCTTAATATTTTATTTACTCATGGGCAGTTTTAGGAATTATAAAGGCATCCTTTTGAGAAACATTTTACTGTAAAAACTAATATAAAACTTTAGAAAATATTCAAACTGATAAGATTAAAGTCAAAAGAATTTTTTGGTAAATGTTTTACTCAGCTTTTAATCATTAAATCACAATGTTTTCATGTTTTATTTAAGGATGCCTCTGGTTGTTCTGCATGCTGTTTATCAAAGATGAATGGGAGAAAAATCACAAACCCGGTCCAGTCCAGCTTGTGGTAACCATGACAACACATGATCCAGTTTTTGCCCCTGTGGCAGAGTCGGCAGCAGGTAGACAGGCTGCGTTTGTGTTTGCTTCAAACGTCACACAGTGGCCCTTAGCGCTGGGCAGCCTCAGCATCGCTAGGTCGTGGCCTCCACTCTGACCTTTGAACTTCCTGTGAACCACGACCTGCTCCGGTTTGAGAGTCTGCTCCGACGCCCCGACACGAACCACGTAACTGGACGGGTCGCTGCCGAACCTGCAGCAGAGGAACGGAGGGCGC
Source organism: Gambusia affinis (assembly GCF_019740435.1). NCBI lineage: Eukaryota > Metazoa > Chordata > Actinopteri > Cyprinodontiformes > Poeciliidae > Gambusia > Gambusia affinis. The sequence goes on from NC_057887.1 coordinate 15,551,550, forward strand.
TTTAGGAGGAAGCAGTGAACGGCTCCCGCTGGAGAATAATTTTGTTACAGGAAGTGATGAAGAGTCAGGAGCCGGATTCACCTGCTGAGGCAGGAAGCAGACGTGAGCGCCCAGCAGGGGCTGATCAGAGTCCCACTGCAGAGAGGACCACCAGATCCTTCTCGAGAGTGAAGCCACACCGACACCTGCCAGGGCCACGTCGTCCTAGGAGCAAATGCATAATAAAGAAACTTTCCCTGGTCAGGTTGATTATAATCAAGTATGATTTATTATGAAGTGATAAAATTATCTTGTCCAATAATTCATTTTTTACATCTCAGTAAAACCGAGGAAACCAATCAAACTCCAAACCTAGAGACAGCTAATAAAACAATGTTTATCTCTATATTTGAATACTTCTCTTTACAAAGAGCTTCTTAAATTATTATCTTAGTAATTTCTAAACAGCGCCGCCAATAGGAGTAATCATGATGAGCTTCCTCATGCCACCACTAGATGGAGCCATTGTAAATCCAGAAGCTTGTTCATGTCTTTGTGCGTATTTTTCTGCATCAATGTTCACCCTCGGTTTACCTGAGCGTGCTGCTCTCTCCTTGACTTCCTGTCTTCCCCTCGTCCTCCACCAGCTTCCTCATCCCGCAGCTCTCGTCCCGAGGTTTGGTCTTCGCAGCCGACCTCCGCAGCTCGACGTCACACTTCACCCCTGCATCCTCCCTGCGTCTGCAGCCCTGGACGTTCAGGCCGAGTGAAGGGCACTCGCCCAGGAACTCCTCCTTCCCAGTGCACCTCACCTGGTCCAGATAGATGGGCCCTTTCCCCTGACCGAAACCTCTAGCTGCTACTGCCCCACCACTGAGAAAAACAAACATCAGTGGAAGTCATCTCTCTTTTTTTGCACAGATTAAAATAGAAAGAGTCAAACTCTTATATAAAATTAAACCTGTGTCCAAGCTGTCTGCACACCACGGCGGCGTTGAGGTCGTTCCAACCCGAGTCGCAAATACTTCCCCAGTCTCCATGGAGATACACCTCGACTCGACCTTCCTTCCTGCTGCTGCCGCCCACAAGCCGCACCAGGGGTCCTGGCAGGGAGAAAAACTCATTTGCATTCATATTCGCGCATGTTCCTCTGCAGGGCCCAGTCTGCTGGGATGCTCTGAACTATGTGTCTGCTGACGGAGTTAAATGTCATCTGGTGCCTCTGCATTCGAGAGCTATTCTCATTCTAATGACCTGAACATGTTGGCAGGCAGACCTGCACCCCAGAGGAGCTTTTATTTTATCAGCAGCAAACTCTGAGACACACAAACACATGTGTTTGACATCTAGAAACAACGTAGTCACGTTCAGTGGCCTGCAAAAGTATTTACATTGTTAATCCTCTCACATTTTGTCACATAATAACCATAAATGCCATTGTGCTTTATTTAAATTTGATAAAATATCACAAAGTAGAGCGTAATTTTTGAAGCTGAAGAAATATACATGCAACGCCAAAGACTTCACTGTAGAAACACAAAATCTTACTAAGTATTTTTGGTCTAGTTTCAAGTGGAAATGTCTTAGTATGCTTAAGATAAGAAAAATTTACTTTCAAGTAACTTTTCAGCAAGATACAGAAGTCTGTTTTAAATCAATAATTCTTTAAAATTGGTGAAAAAGTACTAGTTCCAGTGGCAAATAATTTCACGTATAAATGTTTTATAGCTGGAATAATTGTTATGAACTATTTTACTGGTCTATCACAGACAAATCGAATAAAATACATTGAAGCTTATAATAATATGTGGAGTGGACTCATCTTTATGCTGTACAGACTTAAGACTAATTCTGAAGTCACAGATGCCATAAACATGTTATTAATTAAAATCAAATGTTTAAATGACCTACACTTGCCTGGGCTGAAGACAAGCCTGATTGAAGTGGCGATAGTTACATTGTCCAAATAAACAGTGAAAAGTTTCAGAACGTTAAAATCTGGCCTGAGTTTCACTTACTCTACATATTTGTCTCCGTGCGTTACCTGTTGAAGGTGCGATGACCGGCACTTCGTTGGTTTCCTGGCTGGATCTTCCTCTGCAGCGAACGCCAACGTCCTCGCTGTGGGAGCAGTCCGTCCGTCCCCAGATCCCATGGCGACAGTCCAGCAGGGAAGTCTCAGATCCTTCGCAGTGGACGTCGTCCAGGAGGATCAGACCGACGCCCTCCCCGAACATCCCATCCACTACGGCCTCAGTATGACCCCTGAAAAGTTAAGATGGCATAGAGGATTTATCTTTCTAACTTCATATGCGAGAAGACAAGGGAATTAATTGAATTAAAAAATTAATTCACTTAATTAACTCAGTTAATTAATAGCTATTAGATTATTTATTTTATTCTAATAAATAATGGTTATTTAGATTAAAATTAGTTTCAATCGATTAACTTAATAACTCAATAAATCCTGTATATTTGGAAACATTTACTTTTTAATTATCAAAGTTACCTGGGAGGAACCAAATATTTCAGCTGTCTGACAAAGTCTTTCTTAAAATATTTTTCCAGAAATTAAATGTGAAAAAATTTAATTAAAATTAAAATAATTTGTTAATTTACAAAAAATCTTTGTAAATTAACATGTCAACATTTTAACAGAAATTTTATTTGATAAAAATGAACAAACGCCTATTTATTTATTTGTATTATTTTTTAATTGAAATATTAAATGAACATTTTCTTCAAGATGCAAGCGACCTAAATCTCAAGAAAGTCTTCTTAGACCTTCTTCACTGTTGTAGTTTGGCCGCCATTCAGCAGAGGGCGCTGCTGGTCATCCCAGAGGGGAGCTGTTGATAAAGAAACAAAAATGGCGGCGGCACTATGCCAGAAGGGAAAGAGAAATGGTCCAAAAGGAGTCCGGTGTGGGATGGAAAATGTACTTTATGCGGTTCTGTTTTGAAATACAGACACTCGACAAGCTCGTTGAGTTTCACCTTAAAATAGCGCTCCTTCAGCCGAGCTTCATGGCGGAGCAGCGTCAACTTATCATTGAAATGTTACTGACGTGCTATGAAGGTGAGGATACTACGGTGGGAATAACGCAACAAAATTATAAAATGACGGGGAAAGACATGATCCCAAAAAGCAAAGTTTTTTGTCTGCTAAAAGCGTTTCATGGAGCGAAGTTTTAACATTCCTGCTGCTCTTGTTCCAGTGTGTGAGAGAACCGCAATATTGTGTTTATTCGGTCAGCATTTAATACAACTGACACAAAACAATGTTAAATTTTAATTATGTTCTTTTTTTATGAAGCATTTTATGAAAAACTAATCCTTTATGTTATGAAAGGATGGTCAGACCTTTTATAAATGCAAGAAATCCCCCAAAAAATATTTAATTAAATGTTAGTTGATTGATAAAATTAATCAACTTTAGATTAACTCAATAACTTGCATTCCTATCCAAAACATGTGGAGACTTGCACCAACACACAAAAGTACAGCTTTTAAAAAACATTTATTACAATTACAATAAAAATTCATTTTAAATATGCATTTTGCAAGGTTACAGCTCCTACCTGTATCCCAGCTGTCTGCAAACCACCTCTGCATGCTCCTGGCTCCAGTGGTCGTCACACACTGTCCCCCAGTCGCCATTGTGAAACACCTCCACCCGACCCTCCCAGGGAGTGTCGCCTCCAACCAGACGCACCACGCCATCTGAAACGTTGTCAAAATCTTCACTGTGGTCACCAGGTAACATTGATGCTTACAAACAAAACTGCTCTCATTCATTTTAACTTTCAGATTAATTATTGAGCTCACTTTAGGTACAGTAACTGATCCGTTTCCTGTTAGTTCCTGCTCGCCTCAGACAGGATAGTTATAATTTATTGTTGTTCAGGAGGTATAAATAGCTGCTATGAGCCTGATGAGAGTGTTTGTTTATTTGGCCAAGGTTTTTCACACGGGCTGTTTCCCAGGGTGGCATTCTAATGGGAGTGGACGAGTGGGGCATGAGCACTGTAACAAAAAAGATAACTTATCTATCTGCAATTTGTGTCCTGAAAGCATTTTTTTATTTTTTATTTTTTGGACTCTGCTCAAGCAGGAAATCTGAGGACATAAAGTTTTCGAAACTTGTGCCATCGTGGGGGTTGTGGGTAGCAGAAGGAGGATCTCACACCTCTGTGTGTGTGGCCTTGTATTTGATGGAGTGTAAGGGCCATTTTCCCAACAAATACTACTTTGTGCGAACCAACTTCTCCTTGTGGGGCCCATAAGAAGAAGTTCTGTTTTTAGGTTATAGCTCATAACACAGACACATCGTCATACCTCTACAACTGAGGACTCTGGATTGACTTCCACTCATTGTAGTAACTGCATTTATGCCAAACCCAGACATTTTCCAAAACCCCAACCATCACTAGTCTACTCCTAACCTGTATAAGGGCTGCAGGAGACCCCAGCGTCCTCCATGTGGTCACAGTTGTGCTGCTCCCAGTCGCTGTGGGGGCACTGATCCAGGAACAGCTCGTTTCCGGTGCACTTCACAGCATCCAGCAGGATGGGGCCTGATCCCTGGCCAAAGTGAGCCCACGACCAGGCCTTCGCCACACCACTGCAACACACGCACGCACGCACGCACACACACACACACACACACACACACACACACACACACACACACACACTTTATGCCAATCAAGCTTAAACTGGTCTAAAAGAAACATTACAGATTTTATGTGGAAAAAAAGTATTGCATAAATCCAGAAATAATCTTTGTTGCATTTTAAAAATGTTTTCACTTTTTGCGTCAACGTTTTTTGGGTAGTCAGAACAGGAAACACTGGCTTCTTATAATGTATATTTATTTGGATTTGCCTTTCAGGAATTCCTTAGTTTTGGTATTGTGGGAAAATATAAGATCAAATCTGTCATCACTGAATAAAAAAGCGCTTTATTCTGAATACATCCCTTCTTCACAGCAGCTCCCCTGCAACTCACACAAAGTTACTTAAATGTTTCAAACTAATATGCTGTATAAAGTACATATAAGAAATCCTTGTTGAATAATAAATAGCTACCGGGTGGCTCCTTGTAGCCATAACTTATTGATGGGGAAATGCTATAAAAGCCCTGCTGCGGATGTGTTTTTGTCCCTGTGTGTTTCTGCTTGTTTGAAATCAATGTTTAACTTAAAGACAACCTGCAGGTGACTTGCTGAAAGCAAAGAGAAGCAGCAAAACCAACAGAAACAGATGCTTTGGAGCCGTGGAGACCTGGAAACTCCTCCAAACACATCCACATTATTATAATGTTACAAACTTTGAAATAAAGGTGCTTATTGCAGAAGTAAAATACATCACTGTGTGTGATTTTAGTGGATAAAAACCTTCCGAATTCAGGCAACATTATTATTAATGTGTTTATCAATTTGACAAAACTTTGCCAATTAAAGGTGTTGGTTTAACATATTCACAAGGCTTGCAAGTCTTTTTTGCTCAATCCAAATATATATAAACATATCAGCCAAGAAGTCAAAACACTTCCTGACAGAGAGGAGTAAGAGGGAGAATCAGCTGAAGTGATTCTCACTTTGTGAATGATTGGGAAAGAAAAACACTAGAATGAAAACGTCGCCGGTGGACGCTGCTTGTTTGGAACCACCAACCTGAGACGTGAATAAAGAGAAAGGAATTTATTTATTTTTTGTTCTTATTTGAACAAAAAGAAATAAAACAAAAATAAATCTCAATACATTGTGAATGAAAATAATCAGGATATTTCTACAAAACGCTTAATACATTAACTCTAATGGAAGTTACATTGCAAACTTTGTGAGAAATGGACACATCTGAGGGAAATTTCAAAAGTTTTCAGCTGCAGATTATATGGGATTGTGGACAATCAGCTTGTCGTGGGCTAAATATTTTACTGGAGTTCATTAATTGGACTCTTGTATAGAAAAGCCTTTTTTTTTCGTAAAGGCTCTGTTTTGTCAGTGCTAAGAATCTGCAGTGAGATGAACATTATTTTGGATTTTTATTTTTTTGGTCTAGCAAAAGCTGTTACTGAATAATTGTGTCTTTGATTGGCATGCATTATTGGAATTTCAACAATGTTAGCGTAAATATGTATATATGCGCATAAGGTTATACCACAATACCTACTAAGCATTCACTTAGTGTCATTATTTGTAAAAATAAATAAATAAAATAAAAAATAAAACAGACTGAATTTAGGAAGCTGCAATGATCCAAATAAATTGTTTTAACATTTTAAATGCTAGTATTTTTAATTTAGATATATAATAAATCCAATAAAGTTACTTGGACTGTTTTTGTGCTGAATCTTTATTTATTTCTCTGCATCTGAAGCTGTCGGCTTAGTCCAGGGAGAATTTTGAGAAGTCTGGCAACATGAAGCAAGTTTGACACAGAAACTCACAATATTAATAAACTGGACCCTGTAGACTACAAAAAACATCAACCATTTTGCTTTGAATTGTCAGAACGTGTCAAACATGAGTCTGCGCCCCGGTGTGTGAACACCTGCAGATCGACGTCAGCTCTTCTTTTATTTACAAACACAGACACAGAGCCGTCCCCTGGCGCTTCGGGAGACGTGATGCAACCCAGAGCTGAACATGGGATTCACTTCTCAGTTACAACTTATTGGCTGTTTGACAGCTGGAGGGGAGAGGAAAACCTGCAGTGATGCAACGTAAACAGGTGTTTCCCCTGGATTGTTCCTCATCTACACGGCAAGAACTAGTTGCTCTCCCAGTTTCTCCTGTCACTCAATATTTCCAGCTCACTGTGTAACACAATCGGCCTAATGAAGCTCTTTAACAAACGTAGCTCTATGTAGTTTTAGAGGAAAAGATTAAAGAAATGAAGTCCCATTTATCGTGGTCACAAATTCTCTCTATTATTAGCCTTAAAAAAGTAAACCAGAAAATGCATTTGTTTAAAAGTAAAACTTAATCAGCCTGTAGAATAAACTTTAGTTAAATATGAATACAAAGGTTTTCATTTGAACTAAAATAATAAGATTTCTGATTTGACAGATTTAACCAAAGATGCATTAATTAACTTTTTGTTTTTGTTAGAGTTGCCTTTCATTCATAATAACTGGAACATTTATCAATATTTGATGTGTATTATCTTTGTTCTTTTGATGACTTTTGACAAAATGTAATGTTTATGTTTCACATAATCAGTTACTGTATTATGTTATTATGGTTTAAAGCACTTTGAGTTGCCTTGTTCATGAAATGTTCTGTACAGGTAAACCTGACTATTAAAAAATTTGAAAACATTGAAAAATGAAATAAATATCCGTATAGCAAAAGCATTTATTTCCCTTTGACTTTTTGTTAAACTTCAACGTATTTCAGTGTGATATTGTTTGACAAAAACAAAGCTGTGCAAAATTGTAAAATTGTGCATGGCTTTCACATTTTTTTTACAAATAAAAATCTGATTAGTGATTCTGAAGAGGACTAAAGTAAAGAAAAATACCAGATTGAAGGATTTTTGAACAGATTGTTAAATGCGTGGGGGAAAAGATCTTTATTTGTTGAGGCATGAAATGTAATTACGCTGAAATTAAAATTTCTTCTTAACTTGAGTTTTAAGCCATATGCAAATTTAATAAAAGGGAACTACTCAACTTATGTTTGGTTTTATATGTTAAACATCAAACAAACAAAATATTTTGCAACGTTTCTTTGAAATTTTTTTAATAAGAGTCAAAACTAAACAGATTTTATTTTTCAGATGACAAAAATATGGATTGACATACCCGTAACCGAGCTGTCTGCACACCACCTCGGCGTCTCTGTCGTCCCACTGGTCGTCACAGACGGAGCCCCACCGGCCCGCGTGGAAAACCTCCACACGACCTTCGAAGTCTTCCTCGCTTCCCACCAAACGCAGCGGAGGGCCGCTACCTGTGAGGAAAGTGGATTTTATAGTATATGTGAGCCTAAAGTGTTGGGATTATTCACAAAGAAAAGAGGTCACTTTGTAGCTCAGGTGTGACGGGGAAAATATTCAGGTGTAGTTTTGATGAGAAGTCACGCTGACCTTCAGGTGGCGCACACACCACAGCCGCCTCGTTTCCATGGCTGCAGTCACCGGTGACAAACGTCCTGCTTCGGCATTTACTCAGAGCATCCTCGTCTCCACGGCAGCCCAGACGCTCATAATGGAAGAGGCCAGAGCCTGAGCCAAACTGGGAGAGCTGGAGCGCAGTACCAATATCACTGGAAAGATTAAATTAAAAAAAATAAATGGGAGCAGAGTGGTTTTTTTTTATCCTTTCCACTTTCATCCAGGGAGATATAATCATTCAGGTGCTTCCTGAATCTGACTGCATTGAACTAGATTCAGTTTGTGCTGAACTGCAGGGTAAATTGGATGTTTTTAACTAGACTGGAATCGAAATCTGATGGTATTGGACTAAACTGTCATTCAGCCGATCAATACGAGTTCCTGCTAAAATAAATAAAACTGAACTGAATTAAAGGTACCTGAATGGATGTAATAGCACTGAACTGAAAGGAAATGGACTGTAATTCAAACTAAATGAACTCAAATATGATTGAACTGAACTAACATGATTGGAATTATACTGAACAATTTTGATTAAACCTAATTTAAATGAACTGAATCCACTGAACAGATTCTAAATTGCCTAAATTAAAAATCACCTGAACAGAACTGAAGGTAGATGTTGACATGAAAATAAAATAACTTAGGAGAACAAAATTTTAACTAAATTAATCCACTGAACAGATTTTAACTCAACTGAACTAAAGTAAGCTGAACTAAACTAAATTTTACTAAATCAAAAAGAACTGGAAGATAACCTGAACTGAATTAAATCAAATTGAATTTAATGTAATTAAACCAACCTGAACTGAATCAATTCACCTTATAGAATTTAAATCAAAATAATTGACCAACTGTTTTTAAATGAGCTGAACTGAAATGAATTAAAATGAATCAAAGTGAATATAAATTAACTTCTACTGAACTGAATCAAACAGATCAAATTAAGGTGAACTGTAATCAATTGAATGAGTTGTAATGAATAGAATTAAGTGAACTAAATCCTCTGAACTGGTTTTAATTTAACTGATTTGAAATTAACTTAACAGAATAAAAACAAATCTAAATATTCAGTTCATGTGACTGAACTGAATCCATACAGAACTGAAGTTAGTCGAAATAAATTAACTAAATCCACAGAACGTCTTTTAGTTAAACTGAACTAAATAAACTTTTAATCTAATTCAAACCGGACTGAACTGAATTGAACTTAACCAGATTACATATTACAGTATTATTTTATTCCATACCTCAGACCCAGCTGCCGGCAGATAACAGTCGCGTCTCTGTCTGTCCAGTGGGAGTTGCACACCGCCCCCCACTGGCCATTCAGGTAAACTTCAACCCGCCCGCTGTCGGAGGACGCGCTGCCAACCAGACGAACCGCCCCTGAAAATCGCAAAGCACAAATATCTATCTCTGCTGAGTAGTAATAATTGTAATGAAGACGTAATCATTAAATAAATGTACAAGTTAACGTCACTAATTATAGTGTAGTTGCTACAAAATCAGAATATAATCACTAAATCACGCTTCACAACCTCTCCGGAAAATGAATGGACATTGACCTAAGCTGTTAATTAACTCTGCAGAGTCCCATTACATCATGCTACATGCATGTGTTGGGTTTGTCTCTGCTTGACCCATCACAATTACGGCAGTGGAGAAGTAGCATTGACGTTTCACAAAGCCAAGAAGTCTGTAATTAGTACATAAAATAAATAGTGTCTACCAGACACATGGGTGAGGTTTTCTGAACACAACCCTTACTTCAAGAAAAACCTCAATTAGTCACGTAATAAATTAAAACAAGCTTGATAATTTCCATTTGCATGATGTTTTGTTTTTCTCAAAAAAAAAACTTGACATTTTTAGTCTCAACTGTAATTTTGTTTACAGAAACTTCAGCATCCATTTTATTTGTTGTTTTGTTTATTAGCTTTGGATATTTACAATGTCAGTTCCAGGGTAAATGTTCAATAGAAATGAAAGTTTATTGATCATTGGCAGGGCGTAGTCACATTAATATTACCTTAATATTACCTTAATATAGTTTCAAGACCACAATATTATCGTTTATCACAATAACTTCTGGGACAATTGATGACGAGTGTAATCGGACCTGAACACGTGTTGACGTACCTTGGTGGCAGTCGCAGTAAGCCCAGCCGATAGCGCCTGAGTTCTGCCTGAAGAAGCACCAGGGGTTGGACTCTCGGTCCGGGTTCCTGCAGTAGCTGTGGTCGCCCAGGCCGCGGCCCGGATACTGCATGACATAGTCTGGAAACTCAGTCCACTTCAGACACGGGGCACCAGAATCCGTCTGGGACACGGTGCCGTTGTAGTATCCCAACTCGGTGAATCCCTCAGAGCAAGACAGAGGCACTGCAGGGAGGTAGAAGAGCAGATAAGGGGAACTGCTGAGGAAGAGCAGAGAAAAAAGATGTTCTGGATGAAATGAGGAGGATTTAGGTCAGTGTGAATAAGAAGGGCATGTTGTGAGGAGAAGAAGATCACATTATCCCCATGTCTGTATTTCATCAAGACATAAAAGTTAGCATGGATCATTCTATGTCCAGTCCCACAGCAGGATTCACCCGATCCACACTGAGCACGATCAAACCCGCCTTAATGCAACACCAGCTAGCTCGAGTAATCTTCTCTGAGGAGGAAAAAAAACATGAGAGTGAAGCTTAGACGGACTGAGAGGGGAAACTGCTGACATCAAAGTGTAGCAGAATTAGGCCACAAAATGTAGAGCAGTCAATGTGCTGAGGATCAAACAGAACCAACAGCAGCGCTAATGAAAATGATAAAAACAAACCCAGAGCAGAGATTGTGCTGCGTTCCAGTTAAACACAAAACCTGGAGCAGGTTTTGACGTCAGACCCAACGTAACAACGTTCTAGTTAAGAAGTTGGAGTTTCAACGTGGCGTTGCTCGTAGACATGTTAGCGGTAGCTCTAAGAAACATAATTTTAAGCTTTACTTTCTATAAACAAACAGCACTTTTATTTATTTATTTCATTTTAAAGTCGCAGGCGCTACCTGTAGCATTAATTTTTGACTCACTTGTACAAGTGTATCTAAATAAACATGTTTCCACCACATCTTATTACTGTTGATGTGAGTAGCGGCCATATTGAATCGTCAACTCCACCTTACAAGTTGAAACTGGGGGTAGTTGCTCCCAGTTTCCCAGTGGGAAATCCGACCTTGGAGGGTATTCCAGTTGATTTATCTCACTGGCAATTTGGAATTTTCCAGTTCCAAGCACAACTGGAACATGGCATTAAAACTGGGAGACCAAAAGCCTGGAACTAGGAAGATGAAAAACATTTAATTAAAGGGAACTCAATTAAGTCTGGAATATCAGCCCTTTGCTTTTGAGCTGAAGGCATTTTAGGCAGAAGGCAAATCTGAACTTCTAATTTTTATCCAACTTAAAAGCAAAAACTAAAAAAATCACTCAAACCATAACACTATAACCGCTAAAAGGTGAAGTAAATAACATCACTTATCGCTTCATCATGGTCCTTTTTAGTGGGTTGTTGCATCTATTGACATTTTATCTGCAAAGCAGCAACAAATACAGGAAAATTGGAAAGGCTAACTATTTGATGTGATGGCCAACTGCAAAAACACAAAATTTCACTGATTGTTCTTGTTTGTAGACCAAATATCTTAATGTGATGTCATATGATGACTCAGATCATTCATTTATAGGTTAACTGTATTCAAACTGTTGGGGCAGTGAGGGGATTTTTTTATTTTCACTCTTATTTTATTTTTTTCTTTCTCTTTCATTTTGCAACAACAACAGTTCAGTTCATCTGTGTCCTTACCTTGTAATCTTAAGGTAGAAAGCTGCACAACTTTTAATTTATTTTTGTTTTTTTAGTTCTTGGGTGAATTCCCCTTGAACATCTTTGGGGGATTTTCAAAGTCGAGCGGGAACTGAACTATGATTAATGGTGGAAGGATTCCAGCGTTAGTGCAACAGACTTATCTCAGCAACACACACAGCTCGGCCATCCAGGAACGTTATCACCCAGATGCAAGTCCTAAAGCACACACACACACACACACACACACACACACACACACACACACACACACACACCGACAGACTCACACAAACACACACACACACACACATTCAAAAGGTTTTGCTTGACTGCAGCAAACACACAAACTTGATCCAGTTTGGATGCAGAGAAGATGGAGAGCAGTAAAATCCAGGAGGTGTGAGAAAACTACTGAAGAAAAAATTGAATATCTATGAATGATTAGGGAGCTTAAACAGCCTTCAACATGAAAAATCTCCACACACAAGAAATACGTGCCTGTCCCTTTAAGAGGCGTAGTGCAGGAAACAGAAAGTAAATTAGGTTTTCCTGTCGAGTGTTTATAGCTTCAGCCGTCCACGTCTCTCAGCAGCAGCACATATATGTTGATATTTCTGTTCCCTTTAACTACAAAACTTCTTGTTTTCTGAGTTTTGTGTCTACAATCTGTGGGGATGGGGACACAGCGGTAACCTACAGGCCAGATAAGCAGCAGAAGAGGTGAGCTGAAACACGTCATCTTTACCAGTGTAAGGACACACACAAAAACAAACTAATTAGCAGTCTTTCGACTTTTCCTGCAGCTCCCCCCTTTTAAAGTCAAGACTACACTTGGAAAGGAAGTAAAAAGAGAAAAGCAATGCTTAGTAGATGCATGTAGAAAATGCAGTGCGAGCTTTGTGTGGCTTTTCAAGCTTTTCAATGTTGGTTTTGTTTTGTCTGGCACAGTAAACATAAAACAAATTGGACTGTAAACAGAGAGGTTCATGTGTTTTATGACAATAGCTGGTATTTACAGGGCGTGGGTCATCCACCACATTGTCTGAGTAACCCTTTGTGTGTATTCATTGACAGATTGCTTCAAAAGATACATGGCTTATGTGATTATCTTTTGGTTTATAAGGAAGCTTGTTACCATTATCTGAGAAGGAAGTTGCTTATATAAACTTTACTGATCTATATATAAAATATATAATTTCTGCTTTACTCCTTTAAAGGAGGTGGTTATTATGTCTAATTCTATTAAGTGCCTTTTACTCACTCTTAGCAACAAACCATTTAATGGTGCTTTGTTACTTTCACAGAGGCAAATTCAGCTATAGCCATAAACTTTGATGTATTTCATTAGGATTATATGTGACAGATCAACACACAGTACCAGTCTGAAGTCTTTTTGCAGCCTTAAACACGTTTTCTTCCAGGAATTACCCCTATCCATTTTCCCATCTACTATAATGATCTTTTGAGACTTGAAGAGTAATATCTGTAAAGCAGCAGACTGCAGGCTAGTAACAGCAGCAGAAAGCCTAAATAATTAACCAACTCATGTCAGTTTGATGTTTTTGTGCAGTGAGTACTCAAAGTACATTTTTGTACAATAAGTACATTTTATTCTCTTATGTATCAAAAACGTAAGAATCATAACTAAACAAAATTATAACCGTAATATGTTAATTTGATATTTTCCAATCAATCAGCCAGAGAGTTTTGAATTTGATCAGCTCTAATCAGTGATCATATTCTTAAAATGCATTAAAAACTTGTTTAATTTTCAGTCTGCAACCATCAGCATGTATTTTAAAGCGTTTAGAGAACCTAAAATTAATTCCTTAATTCTCTGTTGGATTCTAAACTACTACCTATGTCCAGGAATCAGTGCAAAGTTTTGTCTTTCATTTATGTGCTAAAGGTTTTATTAAATTATCTAAAAACACAGCTCTGGAAAAAATAGAGACCACTGCACTGAACCCCTTTGAAAACCTCCTGGTTCTTCCACCAAATATTCATTTCTGAACTCCTGAGTTAAAACATCGGTATTGTTGTTTCTAAATTAATATGAACTTGTTTTCTTTGCATTTTTTGACATCTGAAAGTTCTGCATCTTTTCTCATTTTCTGTCAATAAATACTAAATTTTTATTTATGTCAGTAGTTCATAGAATAAAAGAACAATGTTCATTTTACTCAAACATATACATATAAAGAGTATATTCAGAGAAACTGATAACTTTAAGTGGTCTCTTAATTTTTTTCAGAGCTGTATATATTTTAATCAAAATAAGAAAAGCCCTCAAAGAAAACTGGAATATATATTAGAGTAATATATAATTTAGGATTATGCTAGAATCAATAGAGTTAAAAAATAATAAGAGCAAAATAGATATTTTATTTATTTAAATTTAAATCTTTATTTTAATACCATAAAATCCTGATACTTCTTAAAAATGTTTATGGGGTTTATGTAATATTTTTTTTTGTTTTGGTTTTCTCCTGGGTTTTTTGTGTGCCAGTCAAAAATCACCAGAACAGCCAAGTGATGTCTGGTACACTTTGTAATAGTTCAAACACTGAGTGGAGATGCTCCAGTCAATCAGCCAGAGATGACAGCCAAGCAATTTTACTTGAAGGATCTAATATTGAAAAAAATATTTTTTTAAATCATTTTCCTTGTTTTTGTTGTAGGACAAATCAGAATTGGCAGGTCAGACCTCAAAGCATGAATCTATGAGCCAGAAAAAGTCTGTCTTAATTCATTTCTGACATTTAGCACATTATCTTGATGTAATTGGGCTTTGTATTTTTTAGAAATGGCATCCGGTGGAAGTCTCTTAACCGAGGAACACTTACTGTGTCCCATCTGCCTTGACGTCTTCAATAAACCCGTTTCCACACCATGCGGACACAACTTCTGCCTGCCCTGTATCACGTGCTACTGGGACACCACGCTCGTCTGCCAATGTCCGATCTGCAAGGAAGACTTTCCAAACAGGCCCAACCTTAAGGTCAACATCTTCATTGCAGATCTGTTATCACAGTTCAAGTCTCTTCATGTCCGGAACGTTCACACCGAAAGGTCAGCAGGTCAGCAGCCGGTCAGCTGTGGCAGCGAGGTGCAGTGTGACATCTGCAGCAGCCAGGCTGTGAAATCCTGTCTGGACTGTGTCTCTTCGTACTGCGGCAGCCATCTTCAGCCTCATGACATCGCTTTTGAGCTAAAGAGACACACGTTGGTTGATCCTGTGGAGAGTTTGAGGGAAAAGGTGTGCAGGAAGCATCACAGACTGACGATGTTGTTCTGCAGGAACGACAACTCGGTGCTTTGCGACCTTTGCATCGGATTGCGGCACGCCAACCACGATGTGGTTTCCGTGCAGAGGGGATACAACGATATGACGTGTCAGGTGGTGAGAAATGAGGCCAAAGTGCAGCAGATGATTCAAGAAAGGATGCAGAAGGTCCAAAACACAAAGGAGTCACTGATACAAGGCAAGTCGGATACAAAAAAGCTGATAGAAAATGGAAGTCGGGATCTAACGGAGTTGGTTACTGAGATTAAGAGGACCCAAGAGGAACTCATAAAGGTGTTTGAAGAGAAGCAGAAAGCAGCAGAGAACCAAGCAACGGGGTTAATTACAGACATGGAAAAAGAGATTTCTTCTTTGAAGGTGACGGCAAAGAATCTGGAAGAACTGAAGGACATTAAAGACCCAGTCTGTTTTCTCAAGAGGTACCCAAACCAGTCCCTCCTCCCACACACCGTGGACCTGTCCACACACAACTTCATCAGGCACCTGGAGGTGAAGTACATGCATAAATCTGTGAGAAACTCAATGTCTCAACTGCAGGACTTACTGGGTAAACTGAACGAAGAACTCAACAGATTCTCAAACAGCACGGACACATCAAACAAGGCAACGCTCAGGTACATGCAGCAGTACGGGGAGAACATCGTGCTGGATTTTGACACAGCTCACCCCATGCTCACCTTATCCGCTGACGGGAAGCAGGTGTGGTACAACATGGGCACGGGTTTGTGGGGAAACCAGACCCGAAAACCCAACATGTTCACTCAGCATCTCGCCGTTGTGGGGCAGAGAGGATTTTCCTCATGCAGGTTTTACTTTGAGGTTCACGTGGGCCAAAAGACAGAGTGGTGTCTGGGCGTGGCAACGGCGTCGCTCCATAAGAACGGGGCGATAGTTCGGAGTCCGAACTCTGGACTCTGGGCCATCTGGTTCTTAGTAGACAAGTTTGAAACCTTCAGCTGTCCAGGCGAGGCGGTGTGTACAGGGAAAGTGGAGCATGTCGGGGTTTTTGTTGACTACGACGGAGGTCAAGTATCGTTCTTTGACGTGGTCAGAGCAGTACACATTTACTCTTTCACTGAGTGTCTATTTACCGAGGAGCTGTATCCGTACTTTAATCCATGCGATAATGAGTACGGTTCAAATCTGGATCCAATGATAATTGTTCCCGTTTCTTCTGCAGAATGAACAGAGTACTTAGAGACCGATTAATTTATTTAGGTTAGACTGCAAAAACAAAATCTTACCACGTATTTTTGAAGTAGGACAAAACTAACTTACAAGTAACTTTTCAGCAACATATATTAACTATTAAATCAATAATTCTTAAATATTGTCATATTTAAGTTCCAGTGGCAGATTATTTTATTTATATCAATAAATTTTTCCCATGTTACAAGTGAAATAATCTGCCAGTGGAACTAGTACTTTATTAACCAATATTAAGAAATATATTTACTTAAACAAGCTTCTGTGTTGTGCTAGGCAACTGGCTGGGCTTTGCTATGGTTGCTAGGTGATGGACTGGGGTTGCTAGGTAACGGCAATTAAGTGCCTGTCAGTTGTGACTCATGAGGAGGTTTTTGAAACAGTTTGTCTTTCCATACATCAAAATACATAAAACATAGGAGAAGTGTCTTGTTATAAGTAAAATAATTTGTTAACATTGTTAAGGAATTACTTACTTAAAACAAGTTCCTGTATTTTGCTAAAAAGTTACTTGTAACTTAGTTTTGCCTTATTTCAAATATACTAAGATATTTTGCACTAGAAACTAGACAAGAAATACTCGGTAAGATTTTGTGTTTCATGCAGTGTAGAAAATAAGTGAAGCTAAACTGCATTTAAAAGGCACACTTTGTAGACTATTTCTAAAAATGAAGTTTCTCTTTTTCTTTTAAGTTCTGGTTCTGATCTGAGTTTTGATTGAATTTTTTCACTGCAAAACCCTGGTGGTTCTGAGACATTCACTGTCTGCTGACCTTCATTTGCTGCACTGATTGTTCGGCGCTGAAAACTGCCTCAGGATGCATCGCTCTACTCCTGACGCCACCAAATTTGTCCTCTGGTGTCATCCTAGGTCAGCAGCACGTAGCACCAAATTACAAACAAATCGGCCTAACTTTTACCAACTATTTTGTGCCACTTTTAATTAACATTTTTTAGTTTTTTGGGGAACAAACACTGAAGTGATTTCTTTTTTTGTTTGTTTTAGTTTTTTGTGCAGATATAAACATTTTTATATGATTATTTATTGTTATTGTCAGTGGCTTTGTTTGCTAGCTAAACTGTAAACCAGAGGTTTACAACCTGCAACTCCGGAGCCACAAGAGACACTTTTGACCTTCCAATATAGCTCTTAATAACTTTGGCTAAATTAAAAAAGAATCAGCTATTGTTTCTAAATTTAGATATGACGGCAAACTCGGGTTTTTGACAGTTTTTTTCAGTTTATTTCTACAAAGAAAAACACTAAGGTTCTAGAAAAATGTTCAGGTTGGAATTTGTGTTTTATTTTTCATCCCACAGAAAATAAAAATCCATCCTTCTTTTGCTAAATTTTACATTTTAAATCCTAAAATCAGAAATGAAATGGAGGTTATTTAAAACTGACAACAACCTAAGAGTAAAAATGGGTTTCGGGTTCTAAAAAAAACCTCAGCAGGAAATCACAAAGAATTAAGAAAAAGAGCTGTTGTAGCCGTCTAAAAACAAAACTTGTCTTCCTTTCATATTAATTTTAATTTATCTTCACTGTTCAGCCCAGGAACAGCCAGTGAGTCACTTTGTTTTATCTCTGCTGCATCACATGCAATTTTCAACGATGTTTTCATCTAAAATCTATGCAGTTAGTCCCTCAACCATTTTGTAGTTTTGATTGTTTCATTTAGACCCGTCTGAGTCTATATGACTCATGTCTGGGTATAAAACTCTCAAACAATCCAGTTATAATTATTTTTTACTTTTTTTCTCGTGTGAAGAAATGAGGGTACAATAACTATAAAAACTATTCACCTCTGGAATATTTGCCTTAATAAATCAATCATAATAAACAAAATATATTGTTCAGTTGGGGGTTATAATTTTTATGTCTGCGGACCCAAATAAGAACTAAGTTTAATATAAATTCTCCAGATAATAACATACGACTGAATTGAGTTATATGTGAGACCAGAGCATTTTTATTACCCTTTCCTCCATAATTTATAACAATAACAAACTAAAATAAAAATTAAACTCACACAGGATGGTTGGTGAGAAATGTTTTGTTCTCAGACATGAAATGGTTTTTAGGGGATCCCACAAGGATCCGTGTTAGATCCTTTATTATTCAACTTTTATATTACTAATCCTACTGAACAGCGTGTTGATGTGAAACCGCAGACGTATGCTGATGATTCTGTCTTATATAAAACAACTGACTTAGTATCCGGTAAGCTAACAACTGTGTATCAGAGGATCATTATTGGCTCAGTCAGTCATGTATGACTCTAAATTTAAAGATGTTTTTTCTTACAACCCCCTAACACAATTACAAAGTCACCAAATTTAAATATCTCGGGGCGACCCTTGAATATAAGAAACTCAAATGATTAAACTCGGCTTCATAAATTTTAAACTTATTACCTCTCATGCAGATGAACGTTTATGCACGTTTTTCTGGTCAGGCTGGTAATAATGTTCTTAGACTTCTTGACTCTAAAAACCCTGGAAAAAAAGTTACTGAGTTTTGAAAATGTTAGATTATTTAGTAATATGTCTTAGTTATAAACTTGCAAATGGTTCTCCTCTGATGTTTGATTCTTTTGCATACTCTTTAAAGTTGATTTGATCAATGAGAATATAAGCTGCAATACCATTTTGTCGTACTGTTAAAAGGCAATTTTCTATTTTTTTTTTATTATGTAACCAGTCAAGGGAATGCTGACCTATAATCTATAATCTGGTACGTAGCATTAAACAGTGATATTTACGTTTGAGCTGTGTACTGTCCCTTTTTAATAAAGTTCACCGTTTTTATTAAACGACAAAGCATAGCAGTGAAATCAGGAATAACTGGGATCTAATTTAAAATTGAGAATAGACATAAATTTAATAAGATTCAGAGAGATTGCTCACTTTACACTCGCATTTTTGTGCAAATCTGTGAAATTAAATTTTTTATTCACCAGATCCTCCTTCAATTAAGCTTTAATGTCTGAAGGAAATCCCAACTTTTCAATATCTAACTTAATTAGAGATTAAAGAAAACACCAGGATGACAGCTGATCAGATTGATCATGTTGATCAATCTGATCAGCAAAGGCAGATCAGAAAAGCTGTTTTTGTTCGTCTTGATTCAGTTTGGATGTAAAAATACTCAATGAGGTTTCCAGACAATACCTCCTAATGCTCCACATATGGCGCTTCTGAAATGCAAGTTAAATATTTTACACAGATTTACACAGAGGTAAATGTTTGCAAACGCTGCCATCTTCATTAATAATTTATCTTTAACTGTAAGTTAACGAAGCACCGGGATTTAAAATATTAAATAACTTAAGCTCTCTGAAGTCAGGTAAGTAGTTTGTCATCAATCCTTTAAGATCAAAAGTACATGTTAAAGTTAATGAGAATTTGGTCAGGATTAGTAGATGCTGTAGTTTGATCTTTAAATATTTGTTTTCATTTTAACATTAATCATAATAATCCACCTGGTTATGTTTGTCTTTTTCACTAAGCCCTTTTAATATTAATGCATGGAGACTTCAGCATGTCGCTGAATAAAAAATACACAAGAAGCTCTAAATTCTTAATATAAAATAGATATTTCAGTGTCTGAGTGTTTCTGTTTGGGGTTTTTGGTTTAGTTTACCTCTTTGAGCTCATTTTGCACCATTTTTAGGTAATCTGCTTCTAATATAATTGTAGTTTTTAAGCTTTATTTTTTATATTTGTAAAAAAAAAATACAAATATAAAATCTACCCTACATTTTAGGGTAGATTTGAATAGAAAAATGAAACAAGTTTGTTTGGACAGACTAGAACAACTTTAATATTAACATCATTTTAGATTCTCCCACTGTTTTAAGGAGGTTTAAATGTTTAAAATTCATCTACAGGATGAACAGGCATAACATAGTAAATTTACTTTAATTATGTTTGAATGCTTAAGGATTTTGTTGTTTGTTGTATTTTATGATTATTGATCATCACTTTTATTTGAATTTACATTCTTAAGTCTATATACCAATCTTCATTTCTATAAGAATCTCATACATATTTGTGCCTAATCCTTGACTTTAACTTATATTTATCTTTTCCAAACTATACTGAATTTAAATAAAAAGCTCTGCTGGTATTTTGCTTGATAAAACGTTTTTTATTCATATTAGCTCAGTTTTAATAACTTGCAAAGCCAAAACCAAAATCCAGCCTGTGTGTCTCTCTGCATCAACAATAACCAATGTTTTCTACATTTCACTTCCTCTCTCATCGTTTCCTCCTCATTCAGCCTCTTTTATTCGTCTCAACACCCGCCGCGCTCCTCTCTGCCACGACAGCCATATTCTGCCCATCGCCTTGGGAACGCTCAGCCTCCCAGCTCTCATAATCCACTTCCCAGCCACAATGAGCGTTTGATACGGTTCACACTCGCAGGCTAGGAGTCATTGTGTGTGTGTGTGTGTGTGTGTGTGTGGGTGTGTGTGTGTGTGTGTGTGTGGCAAAGGCGTTTTCCTCACAGAAATTAAACTAATAACCAAATTAGGTCATTTACAGCTGGTTTTAATTAGATTTTTGTTCACGTTTTGACCTGCTCAGGTGCTGAAGGTGTTTCTGAAGAGTGCCGAGGCATTCCCATGACGGGAAGGCCGCAGCTGCTGATGGATGGTGGGTTTGGAAAAGCATTAAGCCTGAATTTCCCTCGTTTATCAACATTGCGTAAAAACACAGATATTCACCCCACCCCCATCGTCGTCAGCATTATGGTTCCCAATCTTCTCAGGCAAGAAATTGAATGAGGGGTGAAGAGGGGTGCAGGCTGTGAAGACGGGGAGATTTAAGACATGTGCTTTTTGTGCTTTTATGCATTTTATCCCAGAATGTGGTATGGGGAATGTTCTACCTTTTTTATCCCAGAATGTGGGATAAAATGGAGAGAAGGGCTGAAAGAGTAAAGAGTGATCGTGTAGGAGAAGTGGACGGTTCACTTCCCGCCTACCTGAGTTCTGCACCTCGTTGAGGTAGCTGTCCTGAGCCACCATCTGCAAAACGAGATGCAACATTAAACATTATACAGAACATGTTGGGTTGTTGTACATTTTATTGGAAAATTATCCGCTGGCAGAAGAGAAAGTAAAAATAGTTGCATCTCTTGTGGAAAATTCACAATTTGCACATTTTTGTACTTCTCTTTAAAAAAAAAAAAAAAAAAACAGCCCAAGCATTTCAAAAAACCATCAAGTAATTTATTTGCAATAACTTTGTTTGTTGGTGGGCACTGTGTCGTTACCTAGCAACCAAAACAGAGCTCCAGCACATTTGGTCAGCTGGTTTTACCGCTGCATGTGCTGTATAATGGCTGCTAGACAAAACAAGTGTTCTGTTGCAGACATACTATCAAGAAACCACTTTCTGCATTCTTGCTGGTTGTGCAGGAGGCTCTACTTCTGCTTTTCAAAGATTCACAATGGTATAATTGTCATTCACCTGCAGTCTACAAGTTATTAGATTTTGGCTGACCCTTGACCTGTACAAGTCCTGGATGGAGGAGGGAAGGTCAGCCATGTTGGTTCTTCTCTTAGCTTTCTATTAACTTTTCATTGAAAAAGCTCCGGAAGCTTTTACTATTAATTTGTGAATGAGTTTCAGTAAGGGGGAAAATTTGACAAGCTATGTCTGTAGAAACACTTAATGCACACAATAAGGACACTCACTAGTACTGGGAAGCATGAGATGTTACATGACTTAGATTTTATTTGTGAGATCAGGATACAAACAGAAGGACACACTCGCCTCTGTGGAACAACTGCAGCAAGGCCAATGAAATACAACCTGCTTCACCTTCACATGGACGACCTCTGCTGCCCGTTAGCTCATCTTCTTCGCTCAACATCGACACACTGCATACACAGGGCCAGATCCAAGGGTGTCCTCTGGGGGGGCCCTGACACCTGGCCAAGCTGTATTTACTTTTATTCATAACACGTTGGCCAATTCAGTTTAATCAATTGTGATTTAGAAGCCCAAACATCAAAAAGGTGAGATGAGCTTTGCTTCACACAGAAGCGACTCAAACTGGGAGAGAAGTGGAGAATATCTCAAGAGCCTCCAGTACCGAACACAAGTCCTGGTGGCTCATTCTTCACTTTCCTCAGAAAGCAGAATTGAATCGTTGAATATCCTCCAATCTGACTTAACGAAACCCCAGTTCTAAGGTTCCAACCTGCTGGAAATTGCTAAGGCGGTGGCTATAGTTAGTGATGCTAGCTATGCTAATCGCTGATAAAAGTTGGCAAAGAACGTTTGAAATTCACCATCTGGACCAGACTGTAGAAAGGGCCACAATGTTTTTATTGGATGCATGTTTTGCAGACATTGTATTTTACATCAGTTATAGGCACATATTTTGAGATTTTTATGAATATAAACATTACTCAGGTATTTGAAAATTATGAAGTTATAGTATTTCTTTTTGGAAACAACCAAAACCTACTGGCCAAGAGACGTGTTAAACCTACCATCAAATGTTGGTGTCATCAGTTCATATCTAATCGTCTAGACTCCTAATTACTAATTTACTGTAATTAGCATTAGCAAAATATTATTTCTTTAGTAGATAGGGCATCAGAACAGTTTTCCTCGTCCCTCTAAACCCGACCCTGGTCGCCATCTTGACTTTGTTTCATTAAAGTAAGTAAAACTGCTGTTTTATTGAGTTGCGTTTTGTGACTTTCCTCAATCACTCATATACACACAGCTAGTTTTAGGGTATTTTCTGATCTCTTTAGCAACATTTGCACCCCAGTAAAGCTGAAAGGTTGACAGCAGCTGCCATTTTTAAACTACTGTCGTGATGCCCTGCATCTCCATGTTTACTGTCAGCGGTCTATATACAGATTTAACTTCTCGCTGGCAAAATATTAATACAGACATGAAAGGATGGTTCTGAGGCTTGTTATGTAATTTTCAGTCTTAAAATATTAATACAACTGAAGCTATAGACACAAACAGTTGTATGGCAGTAACTAGGCCTGTGATAACAAATTTTGCTGTATGATAAATTGTCCTAGAAATGATATTATATTATAAAACGATAAATGATAATATTGTTGTTTTGAGACCATTTCCAAGTAAAATTATAATAATGGCGAAACAATGCAAATTCAGTCTCTCAAAAATAATTTTGTAAAGAAAACTTAAGTCTGGAACTGGAAGATATTTTAAACATTCCCCATCCCCAAAGATAAACAAAAACAATAAATAAAACTGAAGTAATAAGCACACAAAATCAAAACCATAAAAGAAATGGATGATAAAATCTCTGAAAAATGGAAATTACCAAGCTCATTTTAATATATCATGTGATCAATTGACTGCATGTTTTCATATTCGTCTAAAACACCAAGACAAAAACACCGCTACATGTTAAAGTAAAAGATTTTATATTGATATCAACAGTTAAATAAATTCAGACATTGGGACTGGATTTGAGCTCAAACATCCAGAATTGGACCAGTTTGAGAACCGTTAGCATCTCAGCCATTGTCATTTAAAGCAACTGTTGGTACATGCTGCAGTGCATACCATTCTGTTGGCCACTTATATTACTGGCTTGCAGGAGATCAATGCTGGGCACTTTAAATATAAGAGCCTGTTGCAGTCCAAGAACTCATTTGTGAGGCTCATAATGTGCAGCTCTGGCAGAGAATGAAGATTTTTTTCTATTTCTCCTAAATGCTAGACAAGAAACACAATAAAGTTTGAGTCTTTGCCTTGTCACCGTGCAATCATTTTCTAGCTCTACATCACTTCAAATATTCTACAAACCCAAGCTGCAAAGATTTCCCAGAGGAAACCGCCGTATCTAATGATTTTGACCGGGAACAGGTGACCTGTGGTCGTAAAACACGGCTCCTGATATTTCCATTCGTGTCAATCCCTCGGCTCGATTACGGCAGTAATCTGTTGTGATGTCTCACAGCTGCGCCCACTGTACCTCCATGCAAACATGCAAACCACCTTCTGCAGAGGCTACTAACCTACAACCACATCAGGGAGGAAGAACCAAGAGAGAGAAATGAAGGATCTGAACCTTATATCACCTTATTTTCATGATTATTTTAAAGACGACCTATTATGCTTCCTTGAACAGGTTAGGATCAGTCTATGGGCGACAAAACATGTTTGTTACATTTTTTGCACAAAATCATGCATAGATAATGAGATTTTATTCTGTTCCGTTCTGCCTTTTTTGAGTTTCTTTTAGAATGATCTGCTTATAGGGCCTCTTGTCACTTTAAATCCAAATAAACTGCTTCTGGCCACGCCCCCAACTCAACACTCACACATAAAAAAAATGGCTGCCAACTGATGAGCAATTATGCACCCATACATCTTTGAAAACAACAAACAGCAAGTGGTTTCTGAATGGCAAGTCAACAACAAAACACTTTTCTTTTTCCGGCAGCCATTGTACAGCACCTACACATGCTGGAGCACATGAGTGTGAGTTGCTTGAGTTGCTAGGTAACGGACACAGCTCCAAGGTTGTTGCTAGGTTATGGGCTGGGTTTCAGGGTTGAAGGTGAGGGGCAATGTCCTCTGATTTGTGACTTAAAAAGTGGGAGTCTTTTGAAAGAGCTCCTTTTCCAGACACCAAAAATATATATATATATATTTTTTTTTTGTAGAGACCCAAATGAAAAGTATTTTTATGAATTCTGCATAAAAGAAGTATTTAAAAACATATTTATCAACAAGACCAAGGGCAGTATGAGATGTTAAGCTTTATGTTATGGTATTATGTTATTCTCTTAGCAAAATCATACCTGGAATGTTGCCTTGATTCTTTCATGCATGTTTGAGAAATCATTTAAAGAGGCAGTATTGTGTTTTCCAGGAACACAGGGCCATTTTATAGCCCAATCAAGTAACTGTGTTACCTTCAGTTGTTATAAAAATGCTGTATATATTATGACTTCCTGAATTTGTAGTTTCAGAAAGAGCAGGAGCTTTTAAAGAGACAGAGGCCCAATTTCCATCCATCCATTCATCTTCTTCCGCTTATCCGGGGTCGGGTAGCAGCTTCAGAAGGGAGGCCCAGACTTCCCTCTCCCCAGCCACTTGCTTCATGTCCTCTGGAGGAATCCCAAGGCGTTCCCAGGCCAGCCGAGAGACATAGTCCCTCCAGCGTGTCCTGGGTCTTCCCCGGGGTCTCCTCCCGGTGGGACGTGCCCGGAACACCTCACCAGGGAGGCGTTCAGGAGGCATCCTGACCAGATGCCCGAGCCACCTCAACTGGCCCCTCTTGACGTGAAGGAGCAGCGGCTCTACTCTGAGTCCCTTCCGGATGACTGAGCTTCTCACCCTATCTCTAAGGGAGAGCCCAGCCACCCTACGGAGAAAACCCATTTCGGCCGCTTGTATCCGCGATCTCGTTCTTTCGGTCATGACCCAAAGCTCATGACCATAGATGAGGGTGGGAACGTAGATCAACCGGTAAATCGAGAGCTTTGCTTTTTGGCTCAGCTCTCTTTTCACCATGACGGACCGGTACAGCGCCCGCTTGACGGCAGACGCTGCACCAATCCGCCTGTCGATCTCCCGCTCCCTTCTTCCCCCATTCGTGAACAAGATCCCGAGATACTTGAACTCCTCCACTTGGGGCAGAACACCCCCCCACCCCCCGACCCGGAGAAGGCACTCTACCCTTTTCCGGCTCAAGACCATGGCCTCTGATTTGGAGGCACTGATCCTCATCCCAGCCGCTTCGCACTCGGCTGCGAACCGCTCCAGCGAGAGCTGCAGATCACGACCTGATGAAGCCAAAAGGACCACATCATCCGCAAAAAGCAGAGATGCGATCCTAAGGCTCAATTTCAAGATTTTAAACTACAATGACAAACTTATTTTACGTCCTGTTTGATAGCATTATTATAACAACTGAAGGTAATATACTTACTTGATAGTGCTATACAATTGGCACTATATGCCTGGATAAAACAAACTACTACCCCATTAAAGTCTTAATTGTTGCTCTGACTGTAAATGTGGGCATGTTTTTGAAAGCAGCTATTTTCTCATAACCAATTTCTAACCTTTAAGGATTATGAATGTTTTCTTGCCTTTCCCCTTTTGAAGAGTCAAATCATGTGTATAACCCAAGGAACATAAATTCATATATACTCCAGTGAACTGGAAACTGTTAAGTTTAAATTAAGAAATTATTCAATTATTTATAGATATATATTTATAGAAATCGTTTGTTAAAAAAAAAAATAATTTTTTTTGTGTAAATTAGTGAAAATAGCCACGCAGCATCTGACAGCAGCACCTGTTCCCCTGCGGTTCTTCTGGGTTAACTTGTCCAGCTTTGACCAAATCGCTGTGACAAGATTCAACCAGGCGTGCGTGGTTCATCTCTGCAACACCTGCGTGGACCAGAGGAGCCACCGATGGCTCCGTGTCATGAGATCCCCTCCACTGGAGGATGAGAAGGAGGAGGAGGAGAGTGGAAGGAGGTGTGCCAGCTTTCTTCTGCCACCGTGCATGCATGGCTTTGTGTGTGCGACGCAATCAATAAAGTCTGTTTAATTAAGCTGTGAAACATGCCATCAGTAGCTGGATAAAATGCAGGTCTGCTGCTTGTTAACGCCCCGATATGCACCTGCTTTGTTGGGAACACCTCCCGCATGGATCAGCGGTGGATGTGTTGTGTAAAAATCAACACATAATGTAAACCTCATCTCAGTTATCAGCCTAATTGAGATGGGGTTGTATTAAAATAGGGGCGGAGGTAAGTAGAGCGTGACTATCTCGGGATAAGTGGTATAAAAAAAGAGCAGAGCGTTTAAAGAAAATCAGGCCATATTGGGGTGAAAAAAATGCCCCTCATCATCTTCAAGCAGCGTACAGTAAACCCTACGTACCTCCGCAAACAGCGGCAGCCAGAGGCAGGCGCTTCCGATCAAGCTTAACATCTCCCGGCTGGTGAGAGCCATCCTTCCCGCCCGGTGTGTCCGTGTCATAGCCGCGGATCCTCTCCCATCTCTGGCTCCAAACCTGTCCGGGAAGGTGGCGAAGCGTCGTCCTTCCTGCGCTCCAGCTGCTGCCGGAAATTAAGTAAAATACAAAATATCTTTCTGTGCCGTGCAGAGTGAGGATGTAGATGTGGGAGGTTCAGGGTGCGGCACTATGAACGGGAGGGAAAACACACACAGACATCCAATAGTGTTGAGATCTGCAAAAAGCTCCCCCACCACCTCTCTCTCTCTTTCTCTCTCTCTCTCTCTCTTTCTCTCTCTCTCTCTCTCTCTCTCTCTCTCTCTCTCTCTCTCTCTCTCTTCTTTTTCTTCTCCCTCACCGGTGGGGAGAGAAAGTGATTGATTCCTGCGTGTTTGTCACTTCATCTCATGCGGTTGCTGCCCAAATAACCTGACCTCTTCTGTTGTAAATGCAGTAAAATCAGAGCTCAGTAGTCAGGAAACATAATAATAAATCACTTTCCTCCCACATTTAAAATGACACACCGATGCATGGTTTTATTTATTTATTTATTTATTTATTTATTTATTTATTTATTTATTTATTATACAGTTTAAGATCGTAAAAGTGTGGCGTGCATTTGTATTATTTGCGAAATGGCTCAAGCTCAGGTTGGATGAAGAGTATATGTGAACAGCTAAAATTAGGTTTCAACCCTGGATCGCTAAAGGTGATTAATAGAAGATTTTACAGAATCCGAACCGGGCGATTAAATTGACAATAGGGTTGTTACAGCTTTGACTGTGTTGTTTCTTCAGGAGATGTAAATTTTGTTTGAGTCTGTGTACTCCAGTTAACGATTAATCAGCTACTAAATTAGTTGACGATTTTTAGGAGCCTCCGAACGCAGCTGGGTTTTATTTAGGGGTATCAAGGTACGTTTTGGTGGCAATTGAATTGGTGTGTGTTTTTTTTTTTTTTTTTTTTTTTTGAGGGTTTGCAGATCTCTGCTGGTTGATGTGAGTTGGAGAAAAGCAGGCTGAAGATTAGACTGTGGACTGAAGTGAGTATTTCAGTCGTTAGTGACTTGAGGATCTGAGGAGGGTTCCTGTGGAGAACAGAGAATTGTCGCAGCTTATAGCATAGAAAGAAAGTTTGACCAATTAAATACTAAACATAAAAACCTCTGTAGTTATTAAGTTATTAAGTTGGCTTTATTTCAGCCAAGTTGGACAATCTGGCACTGCTTGGGAGTCCTGTTTAGTTTTTGTATAAACCAGGCTTTCTGTCACTCTCACATATGAAAACTGTTTTATAAGATGTAATATGTTTGATTTATAAATACAGTTTATAAGTCAGTTTTATTAACTAAAATAAATTCTTCTGTTTTCCTCTTCTAACCCCTTTAAGTTTCAGTTTGCTTTAAATAGGATCTGCTTATAAGAAACATGTTGTCAGCAGCAACCCGAAACTGTGAATTTTCACTTTTCCCCAGGATTTTTCATAAAATATTTATGCATTATACCAAAAATAATGAACACTTTTCTTGCTTTTAAATAGTCATATTTGGGGTTAAAAAAAACACACAAAAAAACAATACATCTATCCAGATTAAAATAAGAGTAACATACATTTCATTACACCCAGATTTCTGTTTTTACAAATAAATTTCATGTTGGTTTGATATAATATTCTAATTTTAATGCTGTAACCAGAAACCATCATAATAAACAGAGTTAAAGACTTTCAGTTGTGTGTAATTAATTCATATAACATGTTTTACTTAGTGATAAAGCTCCAGAAATAAACTGACTTTTCAAAAATATTCTAATTTATTGAATGAGTCTGCAGGTATTTCTTCAATGAAGTAAGAAATTGGTAAATCCATCAGCTGGAGATTTAAAGAGGAAAAAACATACACATTTAGACTTTAGCTGTTAAATAAAACATGAACATTTTCAATAAATTATCCACAAGAGAAGATGTTTGTACATAAGACTTCTGCATTTTAAATCATCTAAGCTGCTGAGGAAAACCCCAAAACTGCTCCAACGTTTCCTCTGTCTGCTGATATGCATATCTGCACAAAATATCTCTGTGATTACTGAAAACTGAACAAAGTGGGAACTGGCAGAAAAGTGGCTTCAGCAACACAAAGGTTGACCAGATAGTGACAAGATTTCTTTAAAAAAAAAAAAAAAAAAAGACATTTTCTTTTGTAGCTGTCATCAAAGTTGTCTGAAAGTGTTGTTTGAAAATGCTGCATTTGAAGACAAAGCAGGAAGAAGCATTTCCCATCAGTGCAGATGAAAAATAAGGGAGACAACTGACAGATTTTGTTTTTCTCGTTACTCAGCAGTTGGACTGAGCCAGAGAGAAAGCATCAGCTCGGCCGTTTCCTGCTGCTGTGAGCATTTCTCATCTGAACAGATGCACAGAAACGTAAAAGCACAGAAACGCCTCAGATCAGCTAAAGGATAGGAAATAAAAACAGAATTTCACATTTGAAAATGGCTTTGATGAGATGCTGTGTCATGTGTTATTTGCTTTTAAGGAGAAAAGGTGAGGAAAAAACAGATTAAAATTGAAAATCAGATGTGAAATTAAAAAAAAATCTGAATTTTTTTAAAAATAGTAGATATAGAAATAGATTATATGGCAGCTGAAACTGGAACAGCTTGCTGAACTTTAATATTGATTTAAAACATCTTAAAAGGTCTCAGATGTGATATACAAAAATGTTTGATGATTTGAAACATTTCAACATTAAATATTTGAACCGACAACATCAGCATTTGTTTTCATTCTGAACCCGAGTTTGGTGCTATTTAAAATTAACATTCCAACAGTCCTTGCATTAATGAATAACAATAAACGTGTGACCTAATTTAAGCTGAAATATTCTTGTAGAAAAAAAACTTTTAAACATAAAAAAAGCAAGATTTTTTAAAAGCGCATGTTGTATTTTGTGCCACAGTGTGTCTGTTGTGACTCAGGTGTCCCTTTCATTCATAGACAGCAGGAAATTTGTGAGCTCTTACTCATTTTCAGCTTGTTTATTTTGCACTTGCCAGAACAGCCATCATCATTCTCACACTGAACGAACAGTGTGAGGTGTCTCCGTTTCCCAAATTTTTCTTCTCCAGACTAGGCGCTTGGGCAAATTTCTATCCCTGTGCCTTTGCAATTCCCGGAAGCTGTGTGCAAGAGATTAGCTAAATTCATCTTCACAGAGTTTTGTTTTACCCACAAGCCCCAAGGGGGGAGATTACTTGTGAAATTAACTTTTTTTTTTTTGGTTTAAAGTTTCCCATTTCCCTCTGCCAAAAGGCCTTTGATGTTGCAGCTCACTGATAACACAAATCCAATTTCCTCTTATCGCAATTCCCAATTTTCTCTTATCAGTGTTGCCATCTAGAGATTCCCTCTTATCAGAGTCTTCTTCTCACCATTTCTCTTCCTCCTAATTTCCTGTTTATTGCATTCTGGGTGAGTAAACAACACACATGTACCTGTTTGAAACAACTTCTGATTAAACTTGCATCGATGGAAACTTTTGAAGTTTTAAGTATTTTATGTATCTACATGTATGTAACATCCTGAATTTGCACCCTTCCATATTCCTTTCATTCTGCTATTTTTTGTCACATTTACATGTTTTATATCATCCAGACAAAAATACCCAGAGTAAATACAAAAACAGATTTTAAATATTAATTTATTCTTTAAGGAAAAGGCTATTAAAACCAATCAAATTCAATTTGGAAAAGAAATTGGCTACCTAAATTAATAACTTCTTGTGCCGCATTTGGAGATCACGCCTGACTACAAGCATTTGTGATACCTGGCAACGAATCGATTACATCGCTGTGGGTGTCAGGGTGTCCGCGCATCCTTAAAAAAATCTTAAATTCATCTATCTAAAATTAATACATTAAGTTCTTCTCATTTTTTATTAGACAAAATGTAAGCTGATCTGAAATACGTCAAATAAAATTTTGTGATGGCAGAGTTATTTTATGTATGTAGTTTATTTTTCTTGTGGGGGTTTTCTGTCAGGCAAACATTTGAGACACCTGCAGACGTATTCATTGCGTTCTGGCTGCTAGGCTAACACACCCTTGCTAGCTAGCTAATGTAACACTACAATGTGGGGCAAATTCGTGTTACCACAAAATAGGAGGTTGTCGGGGGAGAAAAAGCAGAACACCGAGGGAATAGCGTAGCTGTCCAGACTTTTATTCAACCTTCCTTCAACAGAACAGAACCAGTCTCTGACCCTCATAAAAAATTTTTT
The DNA here is from genome assembly GCF_019740435.1 of Gambusia affinis. Lineage (NCBI taxonomy): Eukaryota > Metazoa > Chordata > Actinopteri > Cyprinodontiformes > Poeciliidae > Gambusia > Gambusia affinis. The sequence goes on from NC_057887.1 coordinate 15,583,286, forward strand.
TTAAAAACCATCGAAGAAGAAAGAAACAACTCCTCTCAAAGGCACAGCACAATTCCTTAGCTATGGATCATCTTTAGTAAATAACCGATCTTGTCGCCACATTAATTGAAATGCAAAAATAAATCAGCTTACGCTCGTCACTGGCTCACTTCTGTTGCCAACCCATACAGTGCTACAGCTCTGGAAAAAATTAAGAGACCTCTGCACTGAACCCCATTGAAAACCTCCTGGTTCTTCCACCAAATACTGATTTCTGAACTCCTGAGTTAAAACATTAGTATTGTTGTTTCTAAATGAATATTAACTTGTTTTCTTTGCATTATTTGAGGTCTAAAAGCACTGCGTCTTTTTTGTTACTTTGACCATTTCTCATTTTCCGCAAATACTACGTTTTTGCTTGGAATTTCGGAGACATGTTGTCAGTGGTTCATAGAATAAAAGAACAATGCTAATTTTACTCAAACATATACCTATAAAGAGTAATATCAGAGAAACGGATAATTTTGCAGTAGTCTCCTGTTTTTTCCAGAGCTGTATATTTATTATGTGCAAAAAACCTCTGAACTATTTATATATAAAATATGCAATTTTCTTTTGTGTATTTCTGTCATGATAAAGGTCTTACATTTCACTCATAATGGTCTTTAAAAGTCTTAAATTTAAAACACGCAAATACTCTGTGGGTGAATTTTGCCCGTCTTTTCAGACATGTTAGTTTTTTTCAAGAACAAGGAGTCAGATTAGGTCAGGTCACCACACTTTATATGTTTTTTTTTCTGTCTATTGATATAAAAGATGCAAGTGTGACAAAAAAGCAAACGCAGAAGGCAAAAATAATTCTTCACAACACTGTAAAGTATGATATATCTGTGGGGAAAAAAACACATTCATGTACAATATGCAGTGTGCTTGCTTGCTTGTGCCAGTGTCTTTGTCCTGAACCTATATGTGATCCTAGACGAGAGTTGACATCACGGGAATCTTTGCCAAACGGCTGGTTGTTATGGCAACGCAGCATCCCCTGCTCAGAATGAATGCATCAACCATCCTTGTCTGCTTGTGTTCGTGTCCAGAACAAAAGGCTGAAAAATCATTCAACAAAAAAAAAGGACAGCAGAAAAAATAAAATGGCTCTGTGCCTGTCACAATTAATATATACAAAAAGAAAAAGCTTTGTAGATGAAATTTGAACACACACACAGACGCAGGCAGACATATTGAGGATATGTATTGAGTCTGTGTTATGGTTCTACCCCAGAAGCGCATCCTTAAATCCCATTAAAGCCCCTCCCCGACTCCCCCAACAATATTTAGAGGATCCAACTCCCACAGCCAAGACAGTTGGTGTGGAAACGGATCAGTAAAGCCCCAAATCTCTCTTTTTAACGACTCATTACCAGTTTCTGCTGCACATTATTGTCACCACTTCAGAGCCTCAGCAAGAGGCATCACCAACCCAGATCGCCTCAGGGAAGAGGAGTGGCAATCATCTTATTTGCCTTGCACATTTACCTGTAATATTTCATTTCCCCTCTTTAGTTTATCTGCCTTTATCATTTGCTCTCAGATCCATTATTGTGCTTCTGCCTCAGAAAACATGACTGGAAATCTTGTTTTGCCAAATCCAGGTGAATCAAAAGAGTGCATGGGGTCTCACTCTGCTGTTTTTGACATTTCACACCCCATTAAATTCATGCTGGAGCTCAGCAATAGTAAAAAGGAGGAAGAAAAAACCCCACCACAGCTGGAAGTGTGGGTTGAAGAAGCGCAAACAGTATTGATTGTGAGGGAAAAGATCACAGTCATCCTGTCGTTCCGAGAGGCCGAGTTCCCCGCGGAGGAATCCTGCTTCTTCTTCCTCAAATCTCCCTGACAGCCGCAAAACTGAAACGAAGAAATCAGGGAGGAAAGGTGAAGCAGGAGAAGAACAGGAAGTGAGAATAAGATGAAAGGACTGCCTTAAAGGGGAGAGGCTTAATGTGGGAGCAACTAATCTACAGCCTCAGAATAATGTGATCTGCTGTGCAGGAGGTGAGAGACTCAGATAATCTGTGAAAATCCATCCACACCCAGCTGCAGGTTGAAATCACACCTTATAAGATGCACCTTTATGTCTGGCCTGGAAATAATACATGAAAAACAAACATGAATCCATAAAGGTGATATTAGAATATAATAAAAAAGTTTATCTGTTTCTCTCATTCAAATCAAAAACTCAAACTAAGATATTATACAAATGTATCATCCACAAAGTGATATATATAATGTCTTTATATTCAATAAAATTTGCTATTGAGTCTTTGATAGGAAACAGTCAGCAGTGATAGAATAAAGCAGAATTTTTCAAGCAGAAATCCGGTGCTATAAACAACAAAAAGTGGGTGGTTGTTCACTGGATTCTGTAAGGAAACCTTTTGATGGAAAGATTAGTGGAAGGAAAAGGTGAGGTCGAAAAATGTGCACAATCAACTGGGAGAAGCACGACCTTCTATCCATTCAGCAACACCACCACAAACATCCTACAAGAAGGGATGAGCTTCAAACATCCACTGCCGTGCAAGCATTTCAATGGAATGTTAAGTGGAAGGAAAAACTCTAGTTGAAAAGGGTGCACAAGAAATAGGAATAAGCAAAGAGCAATGAATAGTTTTGAGCAGGATTCAGAAGACTGCAACCCCACACCATGATGCTGCCACCACCATGCACTGGCTTCACTGTGATCAGTAACACTGGAGTTGCAACATTCTCCGTAGATGTCAGGTTTGATCCTTAAAGATTAATCTCTTACATAAGTGACACATGAATCATGGACGGAGATCTTTAAGCTTCTGGAAAAGCTGGACCAAACTGGACCATATGTTCCTGCAACTCAACCAATTTAAATACAATTCTGCCAAAAACTGCGGCCAAATATCAAAGGAGAAAATGTTTATCGATGGATACAAAAAGAAAATCAGTCTATCTATCTATCTATCTATCTATCTATCTATCTATCTATCTATCTATCTATCTATCTATCTATCTATCTATCTATCTATCTATCTATCTATCTATCTATCTATCTATCTATCTATCTATCTATCTATCTATCTATCTATCTATCTATCTATCTATCTATCTATCTATCTATCTATCTATCTATCTATCTATCTATCTATCTATCTATCTATCTATCTATCTATCTATCTATCTATCTATCTATCTATCTATCTATCTATCTATCTATCTATCTACACATCACTTAAAATGATCAGTTCCTCTGATTTTACTTTTTATAGGTAATTGTTTGATAAAATGAACATTGTTCTTTTTTTCTATGAACTGCTGACAACATGTCTCTGAGCAGAGCTTTCAGAACTTAAATAATGCAAAGAAAACAAGTTCATACTCATTTAGAAACAACAATACTAAGGTTTTAACTCAAGAAGACTTCAGAAATCAGTATCTTTTGGAATCACCAGGAGGTTTTCAATGGTGATCAGTGCAGAGGACTCTTAAATTTTTCCATAACTGTGTATATAACCAGGTACCGAAACAAAATTATTCTAAATCAATTAAACACTGAAAATAAAACGAGTGCTTTAATACTAGCGTCTTGGTGCCTAATCAGAAATGTTTAGCACCAGAGAAGAAGTTCCACTAAAAACATTATAAGTATTGGTGTAGGTGGAAGCAGCAGAGCTGAAGCTCCAGCTGAGTAATCATTGAGTCACTCCATGTGAAATGTTATGAAATACTCACATATGAACAGACGGATGTCCAAAACCCCGGGAGAGAAAACAAAGATCCTGAGTTAATAACAGTTTCAGTCTCTGGAAGATTATTGTTTGGTTTCCTCGCATAGCAGCTGAGTCATTACAAAACCTTTTTTGTTATTTATGGTTTCTGTGAGACATTTTGTTATAGAAATTTACCAAAAAGTAAAACAGCATAAGAAAAAAGAAGATGGATAAAAATCTCCCATATTTATTGGCTCAAGATTATCAATTTATGATCAGAAAGACGTTTCCCCAAAAGAAAGCATCCACCAAAGGAAAGAGTTTTTTGTTCTCATCTGAAATCAAGATCTGCTTCTGCAGCTGATGAAATACTTGATTTACTGTGATCTGTGGATTAGCTTCCTTTGGTAATGTTGTTTTATCTTTTTAAATGAATAAATTTACTGACAATATGATATTCTCTTTGTCTAGACTGAATACGGGAGTGTAGTTGAATCTGACAACCTTTAGCAGAGAAATTATACAGAAAATGAAGCCACAGTGCCCCCAACTGCTAAGAAAGAGGACTTACAATGGCTTTATGGATTTTTCATAAATTGAATCACAAAAGTTAAAAAAGTGTGAAATATGTAATAAACACTTGTTACTGAAAGTGTATGAAAATAACATTTAACAAACAAATAAAGCTGATTCAAAAGCTGATTTCATCATTTTTTGCAAGAGGGTGAAGTCCAATATGTTATTGGGGTAATAAAAACATTTATTTGATTAAATATTGCTGCTGTAGTTCAATATTTAATAAGATTATGTAATAATAGTATATTGCTGTATTTTACTTTCAAGCTACTTGAAAGAGAGAAATTTCTTCTTTCGTTGCAGCGCCCTCGTGTGGTGATGGTGAAAATGTCCGGTATAGTTTTTATGCAGGAAGCCCTCACCGAGGAGCAGGTGTAGGAGGGATGTGAAACGGCGCTAGGTAAAGACCGGAAATAGAAAGTATTTGTCTTCACAATAAAGGCACTGCTTTTTTTTGTTTTTTGTTTTCAGAAAATATTCACTTAAAGTCCTACATATAGTATTAGAAATGATCTACAGCAGATATAAAGTAAAAAAAATATATATAAAAAAAAGAATTCAAATCACTTAATTAAATGATTATGTTTTACTTTTAAACAAGTTTTATTCTGCCACAATAGAATAGAATAAAAAGTAGCAAACTTCAACCTTACGTTTTGTAAAACCACTAAATCTCTAATCTCCTTATTTGGAATCACAAAACTTTATTACTTGTGTCCTATAGTGTTTAAAACTGATTATATTTTTGCAGCATTTTCTGTTTGCCTGTTTTCCTCCGTCAGGGGTGATATTAAAAGCAACCTGCAAAATTTGGTTGTCAAAAATATTAAATAAATTAAAATTATAAATAACAGTTTACACTTTTAGGTTTAGTTGGTGAGTGTTTTGGCATATTGTTGACTACATGATTCATTTTTCTAAATGTGTAAAAAAAATAACCTGATTATTTTAATTTTATTTTTTGCACATGATATATACAGGGATTTATTGATAAATGGGAGTTACATATGGTTTGTTCTGATACTAAAGTGAGAATATCAATACCTTATTTAATTTTATTTAGCAATAAATCTCTGCCAAGAGCAATTTTTATATCACTGACTGCATCTGTTCTTCTAATTACTCTGACTGCCAAATTGAAGCTCTAATTTTAAATAACCCTGACGTTACTGCGTTTAAAGCACTTATTTTGAAAATTTAGACCGGAAGCGTGATCAGATAGCTTCCCAGCTTCACTAGCTGTCTATTTGTGTGACCGTTAGTGGGTGTCGCACACCGGCCGCTGCAGGCGGGGAGAAGTGTCTCGGAACCGGCCTCTCCGCTGCTTTTAGCAATGTTCAGAAACAGAAATATAAATTGGATTTTCTGACGGGTTTTTAGCGGGAAGATGCTGGCAGACATGATTGTCGAAGAGGAATTTGAGATCAAGGAGGAGGAACCGTGGTACGACAAGCAGGACCTTGAACATGGTACATTTCCTTTCTGTCTTTGTTAAGGAACCCCTACAGATCAAATATATGTCTATGCCCTTTTTATTAACTGTCAATATGCGATGAAAGGTTAAATGCAGTAAAAAAAAAATTGTAATACATAAACCAGGAAGCAAATCACTTTTAAACCTTTATGTGGTAATTTTTTATTAAATTAATGTATTTTAAGGTATACAACATTTACTATTTAAGACTCTTGTTTTTTCACATAGCATCCAACTTGTTTTAAAAGATTTAATTATTTTTTTCTTGGATGCAGAAAAAGGCAGCCTGGGTCAGCAGAATATTCACAAATGCGGCACAGTGAGGAAAAAACAGAAGAGCTTTCTTTAAGAATATCTTTTCCTTTTTATGTCTTTATTATGGTCTATTTTCCAGCTGATGGGCATTTTCTTTACACTTTTATTTGTGTTAGATTGCAAATCAAGTAAGGTGGCATGATGCAGTTTGTAAATGTGTAAATGTAATGTGTTAAGGTGTCTCCTTGGAACAAAGTATTATACATTAAAAATAATGAATTAATGAATTTGAATAGTGAATTTTAACTTTTGACATATAAATATTATGTTACAACAATTTCCCCTTTATTTTAAGAATGTCATCACTTTTGTCTTCACCATAAATAAGAGAAGAAATTAATTTTCTAAAATTTTAATTCCCGTTTGTTTGCTTTTATTCCACATGTGCAAATTTATTCAGATATTGATTCAAATATTGATTCTGATCAACTTTAATGTTTTGTGCAAAGTTGTTTGCAAATATATTGCTCCGTCTGTGTACGCTGTACACAAGAGAACTATTAATTTAAAAGATTTCTATAGAAACATCAAACTTTTAAAGTGTTATTTCTTTTCCCTAGCTTTAGCGGAATATTATAGCAGCATCATTGATTCTGATCATGATTAAGTTTTTAATCTAGACTGAAATAAGGAAATCTAATAGCACTGGTTGTGTATTCAAAAGCTGTGTTTTTGCGGTGAGTTTAAAAATAAATCCTTATCCAGAAGTGAAGAAAATAAAAGGTTTATGGACAAAAAATATCAAAAAAGTAAAACCTTCTTAAAGCAGCTCCCTATGCCCGTTCTGGTGGCTCTAAACGTGGATGAGGAAAGGTTTCCGGTTCCTGCTCACCGCCCCGTCTCTCCTGCAGACCTGCAGCTGGCGGCCGAGCTGGGGAAGTCTCTCCTGGAGAGGAACCGGGAGCTGGAGCAGGGCCTGCAGCAGATGTACTCCACCAACCAGGAGCAGCTGCAGGAGATCGAGGTGAGGAGGAAATGGTGCATTGATGTATTGCTTGATGTATTGTATTGCCCTACTTCACAAAACCACTGATTTGACCTAAAATTCAGCCTAAACGTCACGCTACAGTCAGGCTGCGGAATATGGCTTTAAAATTAAATCCCAGATTTTTTTCAGACCACATCCGATTTTCTATTTTTCTCTGTTTTTTTTGTTTTGTTTTGTTGTTTTTTTTTTCTAAAAAATAAATGACAAATGACAAAGAATATAATCAAAAAGTGGATTTTAGTTCCATCATTCTTTCTGTGAGTTGAGAAATTGAGAAATTTTGTTTAATTACACAAATACGGTTATATAGGCAGGAAAAAAGATGCCTTTTTACCGAAAACAGTTGTTTGTAAATCTTTCTTCAAAATAGACACAAATGTTTCCAAGAATGTTTCAAAGTCCTGCTACTGATAATAATTTGATGCCGATGTGTTAAAAGTACTAATCCATAAAGTTTATACCAGAGTATAACTTCACAAGATGCTCAACATTTCTCATTTTAACTTTTTATTTTTCACGTTTGAGTTCTCACAAAACTGACTTTATTCTACTGATATAATAACTTTATTCTCATAATATTTGTATTGACTGTATTCTTGTAATATTATGACTTTAACCTCATAATTAAGAGAAAAAGTATAATAGCTTGTCCCTAATACTCTGCGGTAGAGTTGACCTGAATTCAACGTCCTAATAACTAACATGCTTATCAAACAAGATGGCGGTCCTGAGAGTGGTGACATCACTCCGACCTTTAAAAACCCAAGGAGTGCATTGGTGGAAAAAAATCCAGATTTTTCCAAAAATGAAATCTTCAAAAACCAAAAATTAGATTAATCGCTGAAAGTGATTTATCGCTCAGCCCTGTGCTATCAGATATTTTACCTGATATGCAAAACCCTTTTCATCTGGAGCTGACAGACGAAGCGTCACTGAACCATCTCCAAACACCAAGTCTTGCAATCTGCCGATTAGGCAACAAAAACGGCAATTTACCGTCCCTGTGGAGAGCTGTTTGTGCTTGTCCTCCACTGCATGCACCATAAGTAATGATTTCAAGATTCCTAACAGGTCCCCAGACTTTAATTAAATTTATTTCAACCAGGTCAGCCTTGGGTGCATGAGTCCAGATGAATAACCTGCTCATCCCTGCTGGTTACCAAATTAATCTCTTAAGAGCGGAGTTATTGTCTCTGATTTACTGCGACTCTCTAGGAGTCGCCCATAAAAAAGCATTTTGCTGCTTCTTTTTTCAAATGTACATTTAGTACCTTAGAAAAGTGTTTCACATTTTGTTACATTACACCCACAAACTTGAATGAATTTTAATGGGATAGACCCATATTTAACAGTGAAGTGCAATTAAACATTTTCTGCTAATAACAAAATGGACCCCTTGCACCCCTGAATAAAATATAGCACAACTGATTTATTGTTGTTTTGGTAATCAATTGAAATAAATAAAAAAGATGAAAAACATGTTATTTTCCTTCATATTCATGTGCCATTTTGTTTTGACTTATTGCACAAAAATCATCCAAAGAACATTGAAATTTGGTGCCAATGTCCAAAAATGTGAAAACGTTGCTTATTTATTTAAAGTTGCACAATATTTACCCAATATCCCAGAAAACTGGTTGGACAGCAATGGTAATCATATCCATTTCTAATCAGAACTTCCTTCACTCGTCATTCGTTTTACATGGTTAAATAATCCTAATATCCCGCCTCAGTGGGTTTTAAAAGCACAAACTGGGTTCACGAGTTTATACTTATGGTGACCTTTATTCCACATAGATTGAAAATTATACCCAGTGAGGTGAGCATTTATTTAACCTGAGCCAATTTTCACTCAGCAGATAAGCTGCAGAAAGTCTCAGCATGTTCTTGTCTCAGTAGCTGATAAGATAAATTGCCCTCAGAGGCATTGAAGCTTACCTAAAACATCAAAGGTGTTCTCTGGAAAATAAAAATGGAGAAATTCATGATTATGTTGTGGATGAAGTATAACCATTGGTTAACCATTGACCAATGGTCCATTATTGCTTAGGGAAGCAATTATTAACCACACTTTTTACTTTTTTTAACATTTCATAAACAATCTACGTGGTATTAACTGTAATGATGCATCAATTTATTTACAAGTTTCACTGGGAAATTATTTCACTTATAACAATACATTTTTCCCATGTTAAATGTAACATTTTTCCCATGTTAAATGTAAAATAATCTGCCAGTGGAACTCAGATGTTTTCATCAATATTAAGAAATTAGTTACTCATAACTCCTACTATGTATTATTGAAAAGTTAGTTTTGACTTAGTGTTCTAGAAACTAGACCAAAAATACTTTCTTAAAATTTTGTGTTGAATAGCTAAGAGCTAAAAAATAAAAAGGCTCTAAAAAGACTTTAGAAATCGTTTTCTTCCAGTTCCCTCAAACTTCACTTCCCCTCTTTTCCAGTACCTGACGAAACAGGTCGACCTCCTCCGGCAGGTCAACGACCAGCACGCTAAAGTTTACGAGCAGCTTGACGTTTCTGCCAGAGAGCTGGAGCAGAGCAACCAGAAACTGGTTCTGGACAACCGGACGGCCCAGTTGAAGATCCACGGGTGAGAGATCTGATCTGGAAGGAAGACAAGTTTTTTTTTTAAGGACGGAAACATTCCTTCTTATCAACTCTATGTGACGGTCTGTTCAGGCTGATGGAGACGGTGGAGCTGCTGCAGACGCAGGTGGAAGAGCTGCAGCATCAGGTGGAGGAGCTGAAGCTAACTTCGCGTCAGTCTCCATGCGGAGAAAGATGGCTGCCTCGCAGCACCCAGAGCGTGTGCTGCCTGCAAGAGCTGCAAAACTCACACAGGTGAAGATGCTCACACTGATTTTGTTGCCGTGGGATCTGTTGGCATCAAAGTCTGAGATTCAAATATCTAAAATTACGGTCTTAAAATGTCTTAAATTCATGCGAGGGAATTTATGTTGGTCTTAAATTTTGTCATTGCACCATTATTTAATAAATTTTTTTTTTTCACAAGACTTTTCTGTTAGACAAAAGTTTGAGTTGCACTCAAATCATCTTTGTTGCGGTTGAGGCTATTAGCAGCTAGCTAGCTGCTAATAAACCCTTCATATCTAGCTAGGTTTTTGCCGTTTGTCCTGGGTAAGAGCAAATTTATTGCAAGTTGGCTGGATGGCAACTTGCAACCAATGTTGCAACTCCTCCTTTCTGTCGCAAACCCATGTTAGGCAAGGTGCATTCTGTGAAAAAGGCAAGGCATTATGGGGGTTAAGGCTGTAGAGAACATTGCAAAATATGTGAATTTTTAATTTAAATGTAAATGGTCTTAAAAAGTCTTAAACTACAGAAAGGTCATCTTGTAAAGGAGCCGATGTTATCAGTACATTTCAGGTTTGCAATGAGAAAAACCATTGACAACAATTTTCTGTGTCCTGTTTTGACAAAAAAAATCTCTTTATTTCTTACAGTAAGCTAGTATGACACCAAAGTTTGTGGCTCCTCTGTGGTCTTTATCTCCACTGAAGGTAGTTGAGGCTTTTAAAATATTTCTAACTCCTTTGTCACAGATCCAGAAGGTCTTTGTAAGCTTCACTAAGGGATCAGTAAATGCTCCCACACTAATCCTGCTCCTCACAGCGGTGTGCTCTCCTCACGCTGCAGCCACTTCCTGTTTGTCTGCGCTGGGACAGGTTCGATATCTCAGTTTAGTCTCTGCTGTGTGTAATCCTGTTAAGGGGGCTTGGTGGGAATATATCCAGCTCAGATGCGTGGACGTCTCTCCGATAAGGAGACCGCAGCGTCTGAAGTCAGAGTGCGGTGTGTTGGAGGAGGCTGAAAGGAAGGAGGCCAAAGTCTGAGCATCGGTCGATAACCTTCTCAAGCTGATTGATTTTAATCTAATCACATTACCTTCTTGATTAGATACATTTTTTAAAGATTTTTTTTATCCTTTTTGTGTTTTCTTGTATCAAACACAAAAAATCCTGAAACATAAACTCTACCTGACATTAGTTAAAGATATAATTTTTTAATGTTTATTTCAGCATCGCACTGAACCTCACTCCTTCAATAAGCGACCTGTCTCGTGAACTTTAACCCTTTAACTCTGCGTGTGCATTTCCTGGCACCTTTCACTTTGTTTTCCCCGTCTGAAGCGTCAGAGATTAGAATTAACACATGCTTATGCAACAGTGGACACAAATAGCTGATCAAACTGTCTCTGTTAAAAATAAGACTGATTCATCAGACTGAGAGTCTGCAAATATTTAATAAATATGCGTTTATTTGTTAACCAGCCGGAGAACTACGACAGAGTATTAGGGCCAGACAAGGAATTACCAGAATAAAGTTACAATATTACAAAAATAAAGACACAATATTACCAGAATATAGTTGAAGAATTACTAGAAAAAGTTGTTTTAATGAGAGGAAAGATCTGACCAACCCGTCAAGTCTGCTCTTTCTGCAAAATAGACACAGATGTTTCAAAGTCCTGCTTCTGATAATAACTTGATGTTAAAAGGTGAAATATTTTCTTATTTGTTAAACTTATACAATAATATAACTCTGGATGCTTTAATTCCTCATTTTGATGATGTTTTAAATGAATTTTTATCCAAGCGTCATAAAATTACAAATACTTTCTTATAATATTTCAACTTTATTCTCGTATCGTAACACATTTGGTACGACTTTATTTGAAGGGGTGTCCATAAGACTGACATGACACCTGATATGAACATGAAGGAGTCTTTATGGATGTCTATGACTGTCCTCATGAAGTGTCATTCGGTAAATAATGACATTTAATGCAAAGTTGCTTTAAAGGTTGCATCAAAAGTTCCAACTTTGCATTATTCTGTAAATAATAATGCAAAGTTGGCACTTTTTAGGGACTTTCAATGCAACTTTGCATTAAAATTATTACTTACTGAATGACACTTCATTACAACAATCATAGACATCCATAAAGACTCCTTCATGTTCATATCAGGTGTTATATCATGTTTATGTCAGTGTCACCCCGTCAAATACAGTGTTACCAAGTGTTAATCACTAGCTGCAGTCTCCAACCTTGTGTCTGTGACATTAAATGGCCGTCTAGTTCCTACCAGCCAGTGCTGATTTTTATTCTGTTTTTCTAAATACAGAAATTTTACTGAAAAGATGTGAAGGTAATGTGTAATATATCCGCTAAAAGAATTATCAAGGCTCCTTTTGCATTAATTACCACATCAAAATGGCGTAACATGGACACAACCAGACATGACACTGCTACAGTGATGCTTCAGCACCTTTTCTTGTACCTGAGTTTTTCCTTCAACTCAATTTCTCATGAATATGCTTGGGTTCAGCACTCTTTTACAACCGTTGTTTTAGTTTTACAGTCACATTCTGTGTTTTACCCATCAAACATTAACAACAATAAAAGCTTGAAATCTAGTGAGACACAAGGGGGAAACTTGAGCTCTGGCTCAAAGACGTGTCCACGTCTCTCTGCAGGTCTGAAGTTGATCCTGGTGAAGTTTTGGATGACCTCGAAGTGTCAGTGGCGTCATGGCGTGAGGAGGCGCAGGCGACACTGCAGCAGTCCCTGCGCGCCCTCCAGACTCAGTTTGCCACTGAACGGGTGCGACGTGAGGAGGCGGAGACGGAGGCGGAGCTGCTCGCCAGAGAAAACGCAGCTCTGGAGCAACAGCTGGCAAGGATGGAGGGATGTCAGGTACACTAAACTCATCACCACTTTACCGACTGCCCAGTCACATCTATTTCTATTGAAGGGGGACCTATTAGTCTTTCTTGAACAGGTTAGGATAGGTCCATTGGTGATGCAAAGCATTTTATGTACAAAATAATTCTTGGAAAGGTGATTTTAGTCCGATCAGTTCTCCCTGTTTTGAGCTCCTTTCAGAATGAGTTGTTTTAGGGCCGCTTGTCACTTTAAATCCAAATAAACTCAACTTTTACACTCACATATGAAAATGGCTGCAAACAGATGCTTAATTGTACAACTATACATTTTTGAAAAGCACAAGTAGAGCCTCCTGCACAGATAACAAGAATGCAGCAAGTGGGTCTGAATGGCAAGTGAACAACAAAACTTTCGTCTTTTCCAGCTGAAAAAGCCATACAGAGTTAAAACCAACAAAGGAAACTAGCTGGAACTTAGCGTGGGTTGCAAGGTAATGGGCTGGGCTCGGCTGCGGTTGCTAGGTAACGAAGCAGTGCCCGTCAGTCGTGGCCCAACAATTGGGAGGTTTTTGAAATGGCTCGTTTTCTAGACACCAAAAAACATTAACCTACTGCCAAAAAACAGCTTGCCATTTTTATTTTAACCACTTGGGTTGTTTTTAGAACATACAAGATAGGAATTTTGCACTAACTAGGTGCTTTCTAGAATTTTCTCTGGGTTTGCCGGTTACTTGGGAAGGATCTTGATGCATCTTGAACACTTTTTGATTATTTTCCCTTTTTCTGTTTTTTTCTTGTCCTCGAACAGGCCAGAGTGTCTGACCTGGAACAGGAGGCCGAGGAGCTTCGTCAACTCTGGAAATCACAATCTTCACGGTCACCCAGGTCAGAGGTCATTCATGGCCTGCTGTTACTCAACCCAGAGGAGGAGAACGAAGGAGTGCCGGCTGCGGTCAAAGGTCCAGCCGTCTTGAAGCGCTGGGCCAGCGAGCGTCAGATGAAGGCCACTCAGGCGCCCGACTCTCCCAGCAGGATCTACGACCATGAGTGCTCCTGCGTGCGTCGACCCGAGGTGGTGAAGTATCGCGGTATCTCGCTGCTCAACGAGGTCGATGCCCAGTACAGTGCCTTGCAGGTGAAGTACGACGAGCTGCTGCGACGTTGCGGGCATCAGGAGGAGCTGCAGGAGTCAGAGCTCAGCGAATCTTCTCCTGCTCCAGCGGAGGCGGACGACAGCGAGGATGACTTTCACCAACCGGAGTACAAGGAGCTTTTTAGGGAAATATTTTCCCGCATTCAGAAAACCAAAGAAGACCTGATTGAACACAGAGGAGGGGCCTCAGTTGATGAAGCGCTACCAACTTCGAATTAGTTTCCTCTGCAAAAAGTTTCCATATTGTCTTCCCAGCACAGGAAACGGTCTTGGTAATGACTTTTATTTCCAACCAAAGCAGGTTTAGAGATAAAGATAATTGAGAAAGAATAGGACTCAATAAAACCAGCTCGTTTAAAAAAAGTGGCTCCTTTTGCACAGAAACACCAGTGCCTAAACATCCGTCTCCACTGTACTCTGCCTCACATGTGGGAACCGTTATGGGAAACAATCCTTATCCCTAAAAGTGAGATCCAACAGTCAAGCTTTTCCTGACTCAAACCTGCTGATTCTGACTTTTTTTCACATATAAAAGAGAAAAAATGTGCTGGAAGTTCTTTGATAGATGTAGTAGGTTTTAAAGTAAATGAAGAAATTACAATATTAGCCTAACTTATGCCTCAAAGCATAAGTTTTAAATATTTATTACTTTGATTAAGCACCAAAAAATGCATCAAAATGCATGCAGTTGGTTGATGTCTTCATTAACTAAAAGAGTGGGCATTCTTAATCTTTAATGCATTAAATGAATAGGAAAAAATATGATTTTTTTCTTGCATCATATCAGAGGTGACAGTAACCTGTAAGTTAAAGTCTAGAAATTATCTTGGAAGTTTTTGAAAAGTAACCTCTAAGTTTTGGTGAGCAAGTCTTGTGAAGTAATTTAAACTTTATTTCATACCAAGTTTTATGAACTGAAAAAAAGAAAAATCAAGAAATTCTGAAAAGTTTGAAATTTTAGAATGTAAAATTTGCAGAAATCCCAAAGGTTTCTGCCTAGGTCATTGAAAATATCAGAAGAGCTGCAGCAGATCTACTTTTAAAAAGTTGCTCGCAAAAGTATTCATCCTAAGTTCTTGACAAGAAGTAAAGGGAATTCAATTAAAAAAACTGTAAATGTTTTGTGTGACTAATTTATTTTGCGACTGTGAAAGAGCACATTGTTTGCTTGTAGTTTGCCTGCTGCCTTTAAGACTTACTAATGTAACTATAGACAGTTCTAGTGTTATTATAGGATTTCTGTAATAATACTGAGATTATACTTGAATTGTGTAGTAGCTTAACTGAATGCATAACGGTAGACAAAATGACCATAATAATGACTGTATTTGTAACGTAAAAGCTTCATGAAGGAATGTGTGTAGATGCACTTCTTGCAGGATTTGTGTTCTTGTTAAGCTGAAAGATGGTGCATCATAAAGCAAATGCACTTTAGAAATGAGTTGTTATTGTGCACTATGTATGATGTATGTGATGTTATTCCTATGAGCCATAAACTATAAGCAAAGCTAGCTTGAGCATGTCTTTTTTCCAGTTTATTTGATTATCAACCTTTGATGAACCCCGAGTAAAAAAGTAGTGCTTAAATATTAAAAGACCTGTAGAAATATACACACCCTTCAACATTTTCACATTTTGTCAAACTACAAACTTCCTAGCATTGCTTACTACAAGAGTTTATTGTACCAACCCCGAACTACTAATTATAAATAATACCGTTATGCTAATGCTAATGAACTACACCAACACTTAGCAGAAGCTAATGCTAAGGCGCTAATTTCAAATGATATCTTGTCTCAAAGGACTAATTTAATTTTTACATTATAATTTTTACAAAATACTTGTTCATATTTTGTTTTCTACCATGTGTTTTATGTTCCTAAAAGACGGAGAATTGGAAACGGAAGTGCTGCTTAAACGGTCTTCAACCACTTCAAAATAAGAGCATGAAACTAAACGGCTACTTACTTGGAAAAATTCTCAATCGATAACCAAAACTTCAACACAAATGTTGAACTTTAATAAACTAAAAGTTTGCCAAAGAGCCAAGTAAACTAGTGTTTTAGGATTTACCTTGCAAAAACGCTAAAGGAAAAATGTGTTAGCGAAATGCACTGCTGCAAACTTTGTTGTGTTTGATTGGTTTTTAATTAGACAGACCAACAAAGTAGTGTAACTAATTAGCCACCCCTTTGGTGTGATACCTGTAGGGGGGGGAAAAAATCTGTGTAATAGACTGTGTCCTGAGGTTCCGTGGGTTTCTCTAACTGAGACAGTTGAGGTCCTTGTTAATTTGATCTCCATGCTGAGTCTGGAACCAGAACCGCCCCCAAACCAGGATCATCTCTTCAGATATGACCGATTGACTTGAAACTGATCTATAAACTGTCAGGCAATGCTTACAGTGCTGTTGGAAGGTGAGTCATCTGATTCCGGATCTGCCTGTGCTTACAATCGACCCGCAGGTTTAACCCCTCACTGAGCAGTAAAGAGCTTAGATTTAAAGCTAATAATCTGTTGCGTAACAGACGTCTCCAGGCCAGCGCCTCAAATCCTTTACAACTGGAGATGCAGCAAACATAAACCAGTACTGAGCTTCTTCACTGCAAAAATAGAACATTTTACCAAGTATTTTAGGTCTAGTTTCTAGTGCAAATATCTTAGCACACTCAAAAAAACAAAAAAACTAACTTACAAGTAACTTTTCACCAAGGTAATTAAGGTTATTTTAAGTAAATAATTCATTAATATTGATTAAAATAGAACTAGCTCAAATGGCAGATTATTTTGCTTATACATTTCCCCCATGTAATAAATAATCTGCCAGTGGATTTACTACTTTTTATCAATGCTAAGGAATTGTTTATAAATATCTATATCTTGCTGAAACAGTCATTATGAGTTGGTTTTGTTTTATTTCAAGGGTAACAAGATATTTGCATTAGAAAGTAGACCAAAACTTTAAATACTTGGTAAGATTTTGTGTTTTTTACAGCGTTCTTGGATGCATTGATCTGGTTCAGACAGTCTTTTGCCTCAGGGTTAGCATTAAGGAGCTACCAAGCTACAGCACAGTGGTGTCAGGTGGCCTCTGCTTGACTGGAACCTTAGAGCCGCATTTGCATTGCTTCAGTGGCCCAGTATACTGGGACAGTATGCAGGTCCACTGTACCCCTAACATTAACCCCTAATCCAATCCTAATCTTTAATTCATAGGACCCTCAGGAGTTTCTGATGCATGTGTTTATAATAGTACATCCAAATCTAATTTTGTTTCTCAGCAATTACAAATTATGCTTTAATAATTTTGGCATCACAATAAAGCTAACACTTGTTAGACTCCATTAGAAGCAGTTGCTATGGCTTCAGAGAAAATGAGGAATTTGAAATATATATATATATATATATATATATATATATATATATATATATATATATATATATATATATATATATATATATATATATATATATATATATATATATATATATATATATATATATATATATATATATATACCTTGGTGTTTTATCTTTGGCACAGGATGGCACTATCTACAAAACTGGGGATTTTTACTTACTGAGCTTAATAAAATTATCTTTACTTTACATATCTAAAATTGTGTGTTTTTGATGTAAAAATATTTTAAATACCTATATTTTTTTATCAAAATATTGCAAAAAAATAGGAAATTGTTCAAAGTGAAGTATATTATAAATACTATGATATACTATAAATACAATAATAAAATATATACTTTTTTGGCACTGTCGGAGCTCCCTACACCATCTTTTTGATGAAGGTTCCTGGTCACTTGCGTCTGTCGCTTCATGGTTAATTTAAATGGTTTTTATCAGCTTTTAGCCAAGACTCTGGGGTTTCTGTGGATACCAGACTTGTCCATGTGTAACTGATTATTAATGACTGTAGGGGAAATAAAAAGACATGACCGTTAATGTCGTTATGTTGTACAAGAAAACTGATACGCATTTAAGCTGCTAGCGAGAAATCCCCTCATTCAGTACTCGCAGGTTATTGTGTTTGAAAGCGGAGAGCTGAGGTTTTTTTTGTTTGTTTGTTTACAAGACGAGATCGTAATCTCAGCTTGAACTTTAAAGTGGGGCACCAATATGTCCTCTATGTTTCAGTCTGAAGTTACATCGTGTTCAAACTTAGAATATTCACAATTTAATTTTACAAAAGAAAATGTTGATCTGCAGCAAACAAACACATTAAACTACAGTAGCAGATTTTTATCCTCTGCTAACTGCATGCTCTAACAGTGAATGCGGTCTCTGTGACGTGTCAATGGTTTGCTTCTTCCTGTTGCTTTATCAGCAGATTGTGCAGCTTTGATGCTTTCCACATCCTGCTGCAGCAGGTTTATACTTCGGGGATTAACTCCATCTGAAACACCGTCTGCAAACTGTAACTCTTAGTTTCTTTAATCGCTTTAAGAAAAATAATCTGTCCCAATATATACTGCTAAATACACTGCTTAACAAGCATGTGGGGTTTTTTGTATGTGAAGTGGTTATTGTGTTACTACACATCAAGATGTTTGGTTACAGTTCATTAAACATGTTGTAATTACATCTGCTAAACCTGGATTTGTCTCTACCAGATTTTCACATATGTAGACATTTTTTCTCATTTAGCTTTGCAAATTTGCTCAAATTGTGCCAGACTTTGCATGGTTTTCCTCTCCTTTACCCACATTCTCAATTAAATTCAAGTCTGAACTTTGACTGGGCCGTTGTAAACTCATTCTGTTGTAGCTTTGGCTTCAGGCTTGGGATTGTTGTCAAAACACTGCCTTTTTTTTGCCTTTATTAAGACCTTTGAATGTTTTCGGAGTGCTGATGATACATATTTTTATGCATAATTTTTATTTTATTTGAACGTGAAAATACTGTAGAGTACTTTGAAGTTTATACTTGTAATGGAACAAAATGTGAAAAGTCCAAGGGGTATGATTGAATCAAAAAATTTGTTTTCAGATATAGTCTTGTACAATATATTACTACTAGCATTTTTATTACTAATCTGTTTTGGTATATATTGTTTTTGACACCAAGAAATTTTTTGAGTCAATCTTTATACCTGAAGCTTAAAATCTGAAGATAAAATCTTTATTTTTCTTAACATATATCTGTAGACCCATCAAACAAATATTGTAAGTTCATTTTTTCCAACTGTATTATATTCATTTGAATCCATTTTAAAACAAAAACTCCTCTCATCCGGACAGGAAAAAAGGCGCTTACAGTTCAGGAAATGTGTTCAATTTTCAAGACAAAAATAAAAATGTTTTATTTCAAATTGCATCTTTATTGGTTCAGTTCAGAAAAAAAGGGTTCACTTCCAGGAAAAAATAATAATAAATTGAAAACATCTGATCAGCTCAGGAAGCCAACTTTACAGTAGTTTATTCAATTAATAAAGTTGATCAATTATAACAGATTTGATTGATGGAGATTTCAGATCCATGTTTCCCAAAAGGTTTTTAATACAGTATTTACTTGATATGCATCATGTCTCCACTTTGTCTTCAGGAGTTAAAAGAACTTCATATATTTAACTCCTTACAGCTCAGACTTCTCCACCTGTGCGCTAAAGATTAGATAAATATGATGTTCGGAACCCCAAGTCAGATCTTTTTAAAAAAAAAAATTAAATTAATGGATCCTAAACTGAATAAGTTGTCTCCTGTAAACCGTATTTTCTGGCCAAAAGAGGAGTAAAATAAAAACAGTCTGAAATGTTTTCAACATTCTAACACTATCCAGGTCATAAAAAGTCAAAAGGGCAAAAAAAAAAAGAAAAAAAAAAAAGAAGTAGATTTTACCATTTCTTCATTGCAATTATAAACCATTTCTTCTCAGTCTCTACGGCTTTGAGTGAGTTTATTTCCTGCTGCTGCATCAGAGGTTGTTTTTTCCCCCCCAATTTCTTTGGAGCAGAGAGCGCAGCCGGCGTCTCCATCCTCCAATCCCCAGCTCTCAGGCCTGAACCAGCTGCTGTGATTGGCTGTCGAGTCTCGTCTGCCCTCCCATCAGACACGCGGGAGAGAGTTTGATTATCTGTCGGTGAACGAAGGCGGGCAGGTCATCAGGGTCAGGACTGCAACGTTCCCTTCAGGTACCAAAACCCTGCGCTGCTGATGCAGCACTCCTGAATAGAATAAAAACAGAATAATAATAAAATAAAACAAAAGGTTAGACAGATGGCAGAAAAGTGGTTGTAGGAACTGTGGCTTGCAAAAGTATTCATACCATTTACCTATGAACTGATTTCTAAAGAAAATTCATTGTACTCATTTTATTTATTTAGGGGTATCAGAGCAAAGTAGCTGAATAAGAATTTGTACTTTTTGGATTTGCATTAGAATACTTCAGCAGTCCACCAGAGATCTCAAACGTCACTGTCGGTCTTACATGAAGCAGTCGATCGACTTCAGCTTTAGACACGTCGCCCAAATCCTGAGCAAGTCTGGCTTGGATCACGTTCCTCCTGACCCGGTGGTTCTTTGTGAAAAGGTCGTAGAGCAGGCGGCGGTGCTGCGGGAGAAAAGATAAACAGCTTCATAAGAAAATGTTGAGATGTGAGGATCAATGCTGTGTGAGAAGTAAAGTTCACCTTGTCGAAGTTGTCTCCTGTCTCCCAAAGACCAAACACCTTCCTTTCGTCAGGAGCTAATTTACTCTGAGCAGGAAACTAAAGTGGAAGAAAAACAAGGAATCACCATAAAACATTCCCTGATTGCCAAAAAGTGGCTGTGTTTTCCTTTTAATTTTTTTAATTGCTTAGGCAGCTGTTAGAAGCAATAGAGACTCAAATGAAAATACAAAAACGTACAAAATATGATTTTTCCTAAATATGTCCTCTTTACAAACTTGTAAACACACAGCCTCTGAAACACAGAGAAAACAGAAGAGCACTCATTTTGTGAGTACTTACAGGCACCATTATCTGCTTGCAGTGGCAGAGCAGCACAGCGTCCTGCAGCATGTGGTCGGAAATGGAGCTGAAGACATTTTGTCCGGCCGGTATGGAAGCCAGGTAGAGGTTAAAGAGTCTCTTCAGCTCATTCAGCGTCAGCACAACATGCTTCTGGAAAGTCTTTGTCACAAAGTCCTGCAGCTCAGGGGTCAAGCTGTTGGAGGGGCTCCCTCCGTTAGTGTGATCCAAGCAGGGGGAGCTGGCACTGGGGTAACCATTAACAGAACCGTTGTGGATGGAGGAAGAAGTGTCCATCAGCTCCTCCACAATGTCGCCGTTGGGTTCCTGTTTGATCTGGACGCTGCTTCCTGCACGTCTGCCGTCCAGGCCCCTCTGCAGCG
Source organism: Gambusia affinis (assembly GCF_019740435.1). Taxonomy (NCBI): domain Eukaryota; kingdom Metazoa; phylum Chordata; class Actinopteri; order Cyprinodontiformes; family Poeciliidae; genus Gambusia; species Gambusia affinis. The sequence continues at coordinate 15,604,565 of NC_057887.1, forward strand.
ACGCCTGGTTCTCTTGAGCTCGCTCCTGAGCAAACTTCAGGCGCTGCACACCGCTGACATAAACGGGCTCTACAAAACACACAACGTGAGGTTTATGTCTGGAAGAAAACCCAGAACCAGGCTCAGATATTACTCACCAGGTTGAGGGGAATTCTTTGGCATGAAGTCTTCTTTAGAGAAGTTGAAAACTTTTTCCAACCTTTAAAGAGAAAACAGGCCTGAATGTTTTTCAAAAGAGAAGAAATACATAAAGAAAAATATGTACATCATAGGGAAGCAAATTATTGACTGATAACTTAATCTAAAGCTGATTGATCTTACTCATCAACTAATGATTAATTAATAAGTGTCCGTTTTTTTTAAACAAGAGGCCCAACCGACTTTCCATAACAAAATGCAAATTTTTTCATAATGTTAAGAAAGGAAAAAAAAATCAGCTTTATTACAATATGCCAGCTGTGTTAAATACTGACCGAATAAACTGAAAATTGTCGTTTTGCATTAAACTTATATATACAGAAATATCTTAGGTTGCTGAATAGCGAAATAAAAGATTAAAAGAATAGAATAAGAGAAATACTAAATTCATACAGAACTATCTCTCTATAATATTAAAACTTCGCTCCATTAAATGCATCAACTCACCACAGCTCTCAAAATCAACCGTGTTTATGGCGCCATGTCTTTTAACATCATGCTACAATGTTCTCCGTTATCTCATCCGGCTTTCTGTCATATTATCCTCACCTTCGTAGCACTTCAGTATAGAGTAGTTGGCTCCGTCATTCAGATCGGCTAAATTAGCGCTGTTAATCGGAAACTTAAGAAACTTGTCGAGTGTTTATATTTCAAAACATTAAGTGCATTTTCCATCGCACACTAGACTCCGTTTGGACCATTTCTGTTTTCCGTCTTGGGATAGCTCGGCCGCCATCTTTGCTTCTCTGTCAATCCGCTAAAGGATGACCAGCAGCGCCCTCTGCTGGATGAAAACCAAACTACACCTAAAAGAATGTCTCCGTGGGCGCTGATAGTAAATCGACTGGAACTAATTTTTCATTAATAAACCACTAATCGACAATTGATCATATATGGATAAATTGTTTGCATCCCTATTACTTTAATGCATATTAATATGCTCTACAAATACAACCTACTTGCTCTGGATACCAAGCCACAGCATGTTCTGTCTGTGAGCAACGTCTGGGTGCTTCTTGATGAAATCTGCATCAGTGGGCAGCAGGAACTCCCAGCCTCGGTTGATCCGAGGAGATGCCACGTGCTCCAGGAACTCCTTCACGTCCTCAGGTGGAAGCTAATGGAGGCGGAGGGAAGGAGAACATAGTTCGTCTGTTACCAATTGGTTCTGTTTATATTTGGAACAGCTTTTAGTCTGGAAATTACTGTATATATGTGAAGTTTGAAAAGTAAAGTTGCACAAGTCTAGTTCTAGAAATAAACAAATACTAAAAGTGAACTACTAATTAATATCATCCAGTTCAGGCATCAAAGTGCTTCTTCTTACCTTGATGATGGATGCAATCTCCTTCCTCATCACTGAGCGTTCCTGTGTGAATCTCCACATCTAAAAATAAGAACCCACTCATTTTATGGCTGCATAATCTACAAACTGACTTAGACTCAGGTAGTTCAATGAAAAACTGGAGCAGCATCTCACCACAAAGTCTCTGCCACGACAGAGAACTTCGGCAGGAACGCCACTATGAGCACTGCAGGTGTTTTTAGGATACAGAACATCACTGTGGACAAGAATAAAACTTTAAATATACTTTTTTTCTTCTATTATCTGAACATTTTTCTTTAAACAAATAGGGAAAACAAAAATCTCACCTCTTTACAACCCAGTTGCCCTGCACTAGCAGCGCCACCTGCTGGATGCAGCGCAGCACTGACGTCTGGTCAGTACCTGAAGCAAGAAGGCCCATCAGGTTGGCAAAAGGCATCACCTTAACTGCAAGGAAAAGTTGCAAACTCTAATTAATAAAACAGATATCTGCACAAACCAACTAAAACATAAACAATGATTAAAATCTGAAGGTTTTAAGTGTTTTTAACAGATTTCTGTTACCGTTCTTCATCAGGGTCTTGACCTGGTCCCCCAGCGGCAGAGTGCGGAGCTGAGCCATGGACAGAACGTTACTGGGACCAGCAGGCTTGGCGCTAACACACAGAGAGAGACGGTCACATTAACGATACACCTCTGCAGCTGCTTTACACCACCAAGAAAATAAATAAAATCAAGTAACGCTTACACTTTCTCCTCAGCCAGTGGAGGCATCAGCATCGCCAAATACTCCCTGAGAAGAGCAAACAAAGACGGGAACAGAATAGGAGTTAAAACCAGAATTTAGCTTAATTCACTCGTTTTTTTCTTTACATTTTATTCCTCTATTATAATCAGCTGATAGTGTTACTGCTAAAGAAACAGTTTGGGAGTTTTGCATGTTTGCCTCATTCAAAGAAAGGCATTCGGTTTGCACATTCTTTGGAACTAATTTGAAAATAAAAAATACAAAAATTGATTCCATACTCAGCACAAGAAACAGATTTATACACCTGCCGTGTTCGAGCAAGCTAAATAAATTAACTAATGCAGATTTGGATGAATTAAAGCAAAAGTCACAGAATAAATGTGATCAGATTTACCATAAAATCAAAGAAAACACAAAAACACTAGTTTTTAAAAGTATTTTAAAACGTTTCATAATCTCTTAATAATTTTGTCCAAATTAAGATTTGGAAACATCCTTAGACTGGACGGAAAAAATCAAGGATCAACTTTCTGTCAACATAAATTTTTTAAATAAGCTTACTTGTTACATTGTTTGTTTTCTTTGGCCACTATCGCATGTTTCATTTTGGGAAAACAGAAACAGAAATATCCTTTATTATCCCCCAACGAGGAAATTTCTGTGCAACAGCGGCAAAGTGAGAGCCGTTCAAAGCAAGCAGATTCACACAATGATAGGAATATGCGATATATAAAAACAAAATAACATAATATTACATAAAAAGTATTCATTCTCCATGTTATGACAACTTAAATGTCATAAGTTGTTACACTCACTTTGGAGTTTTGACCAGCTCAGAGTTTTGCGAGGCGTCCACTGACTGACAGTACAGGTACTGCTTTTCATGATCCGATCGGCTGTCCTGAATCAAATAACGGGAAATGGAAAAAAATCTGCAAAGGATCGCCAAAAAATAAATAAAAACTTTCTGTAATAAATGGAGAGAGCTCCCCCTACCTTGGGACCGTGGTACTGCAGGTGGATCCACGGCTCCTCGGCTTGCTTCTTCTGCAGGAACTCGTAGGACTGGATCCTCCTTTGCCGGGCCTGCTCGGACTCAGGTCGGGCAAACCTCACCTGAAAATGAACACACCCAGAATAAATTCTGAAAATTCTCTTTTCTTCTGCATGGGAACTTAAAGTAAAAACAATCAGGACTCCTCTAATTTGGTTTTGAATCTAAATACTCACAGTAATTGCTTTGGCTTCCTCCTCCGCTTCATCCTGAGAGGAATCTCCTCCTGCAGGGACAAAACTCTGGTCACAAAACTCTGGTCACATGTGTGCAGAAACACCAAAACCTACTAGAATCAATACATTCTAACTTTATCCATTAAATGAGGGGAGGAATTAGTGAAATCTTGACTTCTGAACACAACTTAGTTTCAGTTTTTATGACAGAAATATTCTGATAGCTGAGAGACAAAGTGTGGAGATATTTCAGCAATTTTTAGTCAAAGAATAAATGCATTTTCAATATGATTTTCTACCTTTACTAGGAGTAAAAGTGCAGCAATTTAAAAAAAATGAATGTGTCAAACAGACACCTTCGTTAGCCGCCTCGCGCTCTCTGGTTTTGCTGTCCGCTTTGTCCAGGTAGGAGAAGCTCGGTCTCATCTGCAGGATTCCCGTCAGAGGCGTGATGTGCAGCTCTCCTGTTCACATTAAAAGATGCACACAAGCATGTTGAGCTTTTCTCCTGCTTCTGTTTCCACATCCTGTCCTACGTTTAGCAAAAAAAAAACTTAAAGGCAAAACCAGAAAAACGTGGAAATGTGGAACGAGAATAAAAAGAATCACCGATAATTGTGCCATTTACTTGGCATCAGATTGATTCCAAAACATGCATTATCACACACCTCTGAGAAAACCACGCTTCATTTTTCTTCCACTTCACAATAATGTGTCACTCTGTTTTTCCGTCACATAAAATCCCAGTGAAACACATTACAGTTTGTGGCAGTCACATGGTTAAACTCGCAAAACTACAGGATGTATTAATAATTTTGTAGGACACTCCAGCAGCTGCTCAACCAGCTAATCAGGTCAGACCTTTGCGAAACACAGCAGCCGCATATCTGGACGTGTTGGTGGTGGCCTGCATGGAGGAGAACGTCTGTTTGTCCATCATTTTTCTGCAGAGGAGAAAACAAGCAGGACAATCAGACCAGTAAACAAACCAACCAGTTTATTTTGCTTTCAGATATAAATCTGATGGTTTAACCGCTGACGTACGCCCTGTAGGTGTTGGTTTCATCGCAGGTCGTTCCGTCCACATTCAGCGCTATCTGCTCTCCTTTACTGCGACAGTAGTTGGGACTCATTGTGTTGATGGCCATTTCCAGCTCCAGCTGATTGACGAGCAGCACAAAGAAGCACAAATACTCAGAGACGTTAAATTTGAGAAGTATGAGAAAAAGATTAAATGTTCGGAGCATTTTCTAAAAGACCTTATTCAATGTTTTTGACAAAAAAGTGCAAAGGTGAGCTTGATATAAACTCAAAAGCAACTCCAACCAATCAATAAGTGAAATTATAAAATAAAGGTTTCTGTCCTGATGAGGGAGAAAAATTTTAATTTAAAGACTTATAGAGGCTCAGAGATAGGGTAAAAAAAATCTCTAAAATTTTCTAGAAAAAAAAAAAAGAAAATTACTGTGCTTGAAAAGTTAAAAATTTGCTAGAAAAAAGCTCTAATTTTGAGATTAATCTCTAAAAAATTGTAGAAGTTTAAAAAGTCGAGAATTTGTCGGAACTTTTCTAAAAACAAACGTCAACATTTTTCAAATTTTGAAACTTATAAGGAGACAGGAAAGTTTCTGAGTTTACCCTAAAAATTTCTGGGGGGGTTTTCTAGGAAATTTTTGACTTCCAAGTTTTTTACTAGAACTGAGATTTTACTGAATATAGCCTAAAACTTTCTGACTTTTTTGGCAGAAATTTACTCCTCTTTTTTATTGTTGTTGTTGTTTCTACAATGGCCCTAATCCAGGAAAGGAGTAAAAACCCAAACACAGACTTAAAAAGACAGAAACCAAACAGTGTATATCACAAAAAGGCCCATTTACCCTCTGTTGTTTGGGTTTGATCTTAGCGGACAGATGGCTGACGTCATCGTAGGTCATGGTGCCCGGCCGCACCGGGTACTGAGACAAATAAAGAGAAGCAGGAGACCCCAGATATTTTAAATGTTTAACAGTCAATCACATCAAAGACAGTTCAGAGGAATGTAAAAAAAAAAAGACAAAATAAAAGCTCACCTGAAGAAGATACAGTTTATCTGCAAGGCTTTTGGAAAGATATACATCAATCTACAGGAAACAGAAAGGTTGTTTGCAAATGAACATCAGTGCAGGTTTTTCTCAGACCAGTTTTCCTTTTTCCACAATTTCCTGAAATATATATTTCCAATCCCAGACAATTAAAAACTTTCCACCATAGGTAGAAATCTTAACGGAAAATACGAACAAGAGGGAAAGCCTGATCAGAACCGTCTCATTCATCTACTGTTCATTATTATTCTAGTGTGACCAAACTAACAAAATATCAAATATAATACGTTCTAATTCTGGAAGCAAAAAAAAAAAAAAGCTAAGATCAAATTCAGAAGGACAACTGTGATAAAATATTTACCCTAAAACAACATCTATTTCACCTTACGTTTCGACAGAGAAATGCTAAAAAGGTTAGAGCATTCAGAACTGCTGTAGGTTAGCATACCACATTAGGTGCAGCACAGACACATAAGCACACTATATATACACAAGATTTAAAAATTGGTAGCCCATTTTCAAAACCTGAAACCCCACACATGATGATACAAAAAATAAATTAGTCCTACAGTGTATGGAATACAGCCACCTCACAAACAGTCAGATGGAAAAACATGCTAAACCTCTTAAGTGAAAATGCGAGTTCAGAATAAACAAATGTGGCTAACAAGAAAGAAGTGAGGGCGATACTTTGTGGGCTGTTTTCAGAAAAATCAAAACAAGATTTTCCTCCATGCATCTTAGAAATATCTCCTAAGATCATCCTTAGCGCCATAATTAGAGCCTCTTTATGATTGACAGAAGGGACAGAAACTATTCTCAAGTGAAAATTTCAGACAAAATTAATATTCTTATATCCTCCACATATTATGTGACTGAGCTTGAACTACACCGCAAGGAAAAACATGGAAAATGTCAGTCAACTACACATGCAAAGCTGAAAGAAACATATCCTAAAAGATTAATTTTGTTTTAGTAAAAAGCTTTGAATACCGTCTATAATTTTCCTTCCACTTTATATTTACATAATTATGTTGATTTATGACATAAAATATACCTCCTCTATAATGGGATCATCCTCATCACCACTAGCCATATTGATGTGATCGGAGCAGGGGGCTGAAAGGGGTCACCAGAAAGGACTGGCAGATGATACAGAAAGAGCCAACCTGGAAAAACAAATATAAATCGAGTTGGCTAAAAGTCCCACTAAGCAAAGTTGAAACAGACAACAGATAAGAAATTAAGAAAATGCTTAAATGATACACTCTTATGGTTAAATCAACATTATCTGCAGCCTTGTCAGGTTGTATGAACAAGATTATGAGCTAGCATCTATAAAGGTAGTTATTAAACTAGCAGATGATGCATTCACCCACACTGCCCAGGCAATAGTCACATTATGAAACACTAAGCAATACAATCCAGTAACATGAGTTGTAAATGTAAACATCTAGTAATCAAAACTATGTCTGACAGATCCATAAAACAGTGAATTCATACAGCAAATCGTTTAAAAGTCAATGTTTAGATGCGTTAGCTTCATTAGCAAGCTAGCACAAACCTCTCATGAACTGGCAACCGGGCCTCAAAATAGCTAAAAACTTAAATACTAAAAAAATGTGCAAGTAAAAAGAAAGAGTCGGACAAAGTGCTACAAGTTTAACGTTACGATTTCCTGTATACGTATAAGATACGACTGTTAGCCGGGTAGCAGCTAGCCTAGCATACAGTAGCACAGCCTGGCGTGCTTAAAGACACATGCTGAAAGAATATCAGTCAGTTATCTTTACGGAAATAACAACCATACCAGGACATAAGTGAAACTCACCTGCACACCTCGCAGTCCAGTTTGGCCCGACACATCTGTAAGAAAAAATGTCCGGAACTCGCAGAGGAGCACAACTCAGGCAGCTGAAGTTAACTGTTGGACTGAAGGTACCATGTTGAGTCAGCGCAGAGGACACGTGGGGAAGGTGGGGGGACTCATTTCAGTACGATCAAAACTACACGACCAGTCGTTTATGAGATACTAACCACAGCTGATGCTTGAATTGCTTAGGTAACTCTCTCTGTTTCGCTCACAGTCAATGAATAAAACAACAGAATAAATTTGGTACAAAAGGATGATGGCAGCGGTGGGATTCGAACCCACGCCCCCGAAGAGACTGGAGCCTTAATCCAGCGCCTTAGACCGCTCGGCCACGCTACCTCTTTCCAGAACCTCCCGCAGAGCGGTATAAATACAAAACAGCAATACTGTTTATGTTGTATATGTATAGTTTTTGTCTTCAGCAAATGCAGCCACCTTTTATTACAGGTCTTACACCGCTTATTAAATAATAACCAATAATAACCAGGGGCGTTGTTGAAATCTGATTGGCCACCTTATCTGGTCAACCCCCCCCATCAGAGCTGTCAATCAGTTAGTTCATATCATACCCTACACACTGTAGATTAGCATTATATCCGCACTTCATGTCAGTAGATGACAGAAATGCTTCTTCAGTTGTTCTACAATTGCCATTAATATTTCTGTTGTTGATTGTTTCAAATTTATGATTAAAATAATTTATTTATATGTAAATACATGTACATGAGCTCATAGCCAAGTGTTTAATTTCCATCCCCATTGGCAAGTTGGTGTATATAATGTTTAATAAAAAGAGGAAACAGCATAATCATACCAATAAATTCTTCATAAAGAAGAAAAGGGGTTAATTAAACAGTTGTATTGTATATACAGTTAAGCTACTCTAAGCTAAACAGGCTAATTGTGTGACTAGAAATACTAATTGTGTGCTAGGCCGCTGTAACAAACCGATGTGGCTGGCACCTTTTGACACCCTCTGCAAAATGTTTGCAATACTTACTGCCACTGGCACAAATTCAGTCCAACCCTGCAGGAGAGTAAGGTGTGGCAAAGAAGTAATGAAGGTGAGGCAGGACATTTACAACAGCGAGAAGGGAGTGGTGAGGAGTTTAAGGGCGTTTAAGATCCGCTCTTTTTGTTTGCAGTGAGTTTAAATGGATAAGTTCACATGCAAGGTCAGGCTGTACGCCATGATGCTTGTGGACAACAAAGACTAGTTAACTGTTGGACTGTAGTGAGAGAATGAGCGGGTGAAATGGAGCAAAATCTTCAGAACTCGCTGTTAAGAGAACGGCAGCAAAGAGTAATGTCTTAGTATCACTAAACACAACACATTTCCTGCATCTGCTTCTGTCACGCCCCATGAATGAAACTGTAGGAGTTCATTTCTGTCCCACTTTAAGAATCACTGCTCCTAACAAGCTCAATTTGATGATTACAGTCCTGGTATTTTTTGCAGTTTTCTATATTCTTGTAAAGAATTTACTTTTGCTCAAATATTCAGTGAACAGCTTGCATGTTTCAAAATTATCTAAATCAGTTGCAGATTTTTAGTCTCATCTCTACATGTAGGATTATTTCAACAAAAATTGTTACATTTATGCAAGTCTATGCAATCCTCCTTCAGTTACACAAATACGTAAAACTACTGTTACAGACAAAAACATTTACCTGTGCCGGTTCTGTTTTAGTCTGTGTGATATTTGACCATGTTGATTCATTTGTGTGATATATATATTTTTTTAATTCACCTTAAATTTGAAACTTTTTTAAATTCACCTCACAACATTGGACCTAGTTGCAGACTGGCAAGTGTTATGTGTTACATCCAACAATTGCTGGAACTATTTTATTTATTTTTAACTATAGAATAAATGAATTCATAATAGAGATTATTCTCAGTGTGAGATTACTCTGATGCAATACATTGTTGAATTTCATGTTTATATTTATTTCAACCAATAAATGCGTAAAAGGCACTGTAACTAAGCCAAAGGATGTTGTTTTGCCTAGGAATAAGTCAACACATTTAATTTTGATAAAGGTATTTGACAAAATGTAACTTTTTTTGCTTGCTTCATAATTGGTTACAATATTATGTTTTTATAGTATAAAGCATTTTGAACTGCCTCGTTCCTGAAATGTGCTACAAAAACTTTACTTTATTCAAGTCAAGTTTGATATTCTTCTATGTTAATATTTATTTAAAGACAATAAGAATCTAATAATAAAAAAAAAACAATCAAAGATGAATAAAATAAACGCCGACTTTATTTTATACTTTCAGACTCCATTTCTTTAAAAATTCTTCCAACATTAGTTTAATAACATTAGAAGGGGAAAATAAGTAAACATTTTTCTTTGTTCTGATTTATCAGACCGCATTTTTCTTATTTACACCTAAATAAAATGTAATGAGGGGCAGGAAATTAAAGGGAAAAGGAAGTCAGGATGATTAACTTCAGGAAAAAGGAAAGAAAGAAACAGAGATCTGATCGTCAATGGCTCTGCAGACTCAAAGGCAAACCGCTAACAGCAAAAATTCTGTCATAAAAATATGTAAACGATAATCATTCAGGGTAAAATGCTGAATGTGTAAAAGTTCACTCCCACAGGCTTCAAGGGGATCAATAATGTCTCCATCATTACTCCTCCACCAGCGCCCAGGCCTCTTCGGCTTTCATGTAGTACTGGTTGGCCAGGCGACCTTTCATGGCCGCCATCGCAGCCTCCGCGGCTTCCGTAAACAAATCCCCTGAAACGAGAGCAAATATTAGTCCATCATAAAATAACAGGCACACCTTATTCTTCTAAAGTCCTTTTGTGTGTTTTCTGTGAGCTGCAGAGCTTGTAGTTTGTGAAAATAAGGTAAAAATGTATGATTAATGACGGCTGTTAAATCTGTTTAATTAGGAAACAAAATGTCGGCTGCAACACTTTCAACCAAATGTGGCAGAGTATCCAAAAAATGTAGCATTACTTCAACATATTATTACTCAAGTAAAAGAAAAAGTTGTCATAAAATTAAATTACTCAAGGGTAAAAAAAAAAAAAAACAACAAAAAATTTAAAAAGGTTACTCAAGTACTCAGGAGTGGTCGAAACAATAATTTAATATTTAAAAAAAATACATAATCAAACAGACAAAAATGTAAAGCTGTGTGGAAATGCTGGCATTTTAAAGACCAAAATAAAAATAAAACACATTTTTTCAAATCAATTTCTTTCAGTAAAAATAAAACAACTTATGAAACTTTAACCAAAACTGCAGATGTCAGTTGAATTTTTGGTTAAAACAAGTTTGTTCTGCATTTAGCAAAATTACACACAGCAGGTAGAGAATCCAGAAATCTTACTCAAGTAAGAGTAGAAATACTTCCTAACAAAATGACTCAGGTAAAAGTAAAACTACAGCATAGTAAAAATGCTACCTAAATCTGCTTTCTACATTTTTTACTTGCGTCATAAATAACTGGTTTGACTTGATGCAGACTTTCAAAGATTATTGAGAAAATGCAATAAAAAAAAAACAAAAAAACAATTTTTCTTACATTTGTGGCTCTCACTGTGTTGAACCAAAACCACAGAACGCTTTGAATATTTTCTAAATTATTAGATGGTAATCACAGGTCTGGGATTTATATTTTTTTTGACATTGGGCCATTAAGTGTTGCTTTGTAAGATATTTAACCTACTTCACTGGTGAAATTATACCAAAAACTGTGTTCACTTGCATGTATACATATGGACTGGCTGCTTCGAATAGGCTTTTCTTAGATTCTCATTGTCTGACGCAAACATTAGTTAAAAAAAATAAATAAATAAACAAATGATGAAACAAATGATCTGAAAGGGGTCAGACATTTCATGACAGTTTTATTGAACACTAAAAGGCAGAGACAGAACCAAACCTGCTTTCTGTGGATCTGCAGTAAGGTTGAAGCCGCCATCTTGGAACATCTCCGCCTTTCTGGCCAGCAGCGAGTATCTCGGCTCGTCCTGCGTGCCATCGAACTCCCCGCCCTCATCGTAGTCCATCATGTTCAGGGCGCTGTCGTACCAGTGGATCGCTTCGGCCCAGTCCCGCTTTCTGTGGACGTGAAGCACAGAAACGGAGGAGCCAATGAGAGAAAGCCTGGTAGAAATAATGTAATTCCACTATGAATCCACTAGGGGGAGGAATACACCATTATTGGAACATTTCCTTCAGTAAAATTCAAGCATTTGTAAGATAAGTTTTCAAACTTTTCCAGCAAAAGTTTGAAAACTTTGCTGGAATTCACTAGTTTTAATAGTGAATTAAAACTAGTGAATTAATAGTTTTAATTCACTATTATGATATTTATCACAGTTAACAACATATTATGCTACAGCAGAGACAAGATAGGCTAAAATATAACAAAAGTTAATGTTTTGAAATGTTTCTCTCACACACCCTACACACACTAATCTAAAGAACCTTTAACATACAAAATATAAGACAATCAAATATTCACTACATTGAAACAATCAAATTGTGTTCAGGTAAATGACATTCCTGCACTAATTAAATGATTAAACCAAACATACAAGAATGTTACAAATAAAATCTCTAATAAAACTTTCACACTAAGTTTTCTGGCATTTAGCAAACAGAAATAATTTGGGTACCGTAATTATAATTAACCTAAAAACAAGAAAAGTTTAACTACAAACAGCAAAAAAAGTGTCTGTGTCTTTTTATTAGGCTTTTAATCACATGTAAAATGATCACACAGCAGTGCAGTTTGAGCATCAAGCTTTTTCAATGACTTTATACAGAAGTAAAACACTTTTCAAACCTTAAACAACTGAAGGAAATTCAAGTATTCTTAAGGATGTGAAGCGCTGGTATGAGTCCTGTTTAAGTGACCCTTCACTGACCTGTCAGCAGACAGACCGGCTCCCGAATCGAAGGCTCTGGCCACTACGATCATAGAAGATCTGTCTCCTGCCTCAGCAGCCTGGAGCAGATACTTAAACCCCTTCATCCTGTTTCCTGCATTATCCTGTCAACAACACACGCAAGTCAAAGTGGGAACAGACCTAAACCAACTGCAGTCAGCTTCCTAGTGCAAAATGAAGCTGTGTGTGTTTTTACCTCCACCTCCATGTCTGGGAGAATGTGATGAGGCAGCTGCAGGTAACATTTTCCTAAGGCTACGATGGCCTCCAGCTCTCCGCACAGGGCGGCTCTCTCCAGGTGGAACATGGCCGAGTCCTGGTCCCACTGCTCGTCCTTCTCACAGAACCGGCCCGCTTCGTGGTAGCGCACCATGGCCAGGTGGACCTGGGCAACAGAACCAAACAATGACAGAAAGCACGGGTTTGGAAATCTGTGAAGATGTCAAAACAAAAATTAAAAGGGTTAAATGCATTCTGTCAGTTGTGCTAAAATGATTCTGTGACGTATCTTATGACGTATTTTGTTTCCTTTATTTTTTTGTTGTAATGTGTAGGCCTGTCACAATGACTAATTTTGCTGGATGATAAATTGTCCCAGAAGTTATTTTAATAAATGAGGAAATTATAATAATAATAATAATAATACAAGAACACATTCTCAAAGATCAATAAACTCTACATTTTAATGAACATTTTGACACTGGAACTGGAAGATATTATAAATATCCAAAATAAAAAATAAATAAAAACAACAAATAAAATGAATCACGGAGACTCTGTAAACAAAACTGTCCTTCAAAATAAGGGCTGGCTGAGACAAATCACCAGACTGAAGACATTTATCATCCATTGAGTTTCTTTTAATTCATCATGTGATTAATTGATTTATTAATGTTGTAAGCTTACCAAAACAGAGCTAATATGAATCTGAATAAATGTGATGTTCTTGGATTTACCTTTCCCAGGATCGACTGCCCGATCTTCTTCTGCAGCAGAGCGTTCAGGCGCTCCACCTCGGTGGCCACGCAGGAAGGTCGGTGGACGTGGGCCCGAGACGAGTGGAAGAAGCTCCACTTCTCATCCGTCAGCTGAGGAGAAACGTCCAACCAAGATAAGAAGAAGAAGAAAAAAAAAACAGAAGCAGAAACCTAATTATGTCCAGGAAATGATAAGCAGCAGGCTTTGAGCCGAGAGCTGCAGAACAAACGGGAAGCACACAGAAAGCGATCATCATGAGAAGTGTCAGTGCGTCAACTGGAGGTAGATGGTGTTTCGTATCCGCAAATCACTTTACAGTGAACCCTCGTTTTTCGCAGGGGTTGCGTTTCAAAAAGAACCAGAGATAGGTGAAATCCGTGACGTATTTACCTTTATTTTTTACAACTATTATAGAGCATAATTAAATACTCTACATTGAAACCAAAGAACAAAGCCTGCTTTCAGGACCAAGCATTTTTTTAACAAATAGAACGCTTTCTTACAAATAACTACAGTAAAATAATAATTTTAATCATCAATATGAAGTACAATAAGACAAATTGTGTCTCACATATTTCACCGTTCCTCTGTCTGTGACGCTGCGGCCTCACTCTGCTCTCTAGTGTCTTTTTCCTCTGAAGCCTGCGGTGCAGGTGTGTTTTTTCGAGAGAACAACAAAGTTATCAGTAGTTGTTGTCGCTCTTTTTTTCTTCTGGGCAAAAATATTTGCCAAAATTTGCCGAGCTGCATTACGTATATTTAAAGACAGTGACGTTATTGGCACATTACGGCATATAGAGAAGAAGTGCGGAGACTGTTTAGCCAATCAGGATGCAGAACACAATGCGCTGTGGAAAAAAACTGCACAAAAACACACTGTGAAGCAGCGAGGCCGTGAAAAGTGAACCGCGTTACAGCGAGGGTTCACTGTATTGTGATTCCAAATATTTGTGCACATTGAAACAGCTGCACACACCTTTCTGATCAACAAAAAATATGCAAAAGTAAAGCTTCTGGGGACAGAAAACGCGCTTCAGAGGAAACAGCTGCCTTAAAAAACTACATGCAGATAATCACCCCTTCGTTGCTGGGACTTTGAGAGTATAAATTCGCTGAGACTCTCGAAGGAGCTACCATCTTCCTCTAGTCACGGGAGGGAAACAACGGAGAGGAGTTGGGAGCCATGTTACGGGAAAGTGGAGGGGAGGAAAATGTGAAAACATGATGATGAGTGAAGAAGTTAGGAGTGGATAACGAGAATGAAAATGATCCAGGGGAGGAAAGCATTCACATGCATTTAACTTGGTTTGTTTACCCGTCTGATGCTGTCGTCATCCGATTCAGAAACGGGTCTGTAGCGGTGATGGACCTGAATGATGATACACGAATTATAAATAAATTATAAAAATTATAAAAACTAACTTAATTAGAGCGGAAATTATTAACTGGAAATTATCATCAACTACTTTGGTAATTGATTAATCATTGACTGGCGTATAAAGACTCAAGAACACAAATTACTGAAGGAATAAAACCGTAAATAAGCCAAAACTGTACAAAAATAAACATTTTATATTTAAGAAAACCTCAAGTGGCATAATGAAGCTTCACCTGATTCAAATTCAGTAAAATAACAAAAAAAACACTAATTGAGCACCTTCTGCTATTCATTTATTAAACAAACAAACAACAGATTAAATTAAACTTCATATTAAGTCAAGTAGAAACAAGCCTTTCAATATTGATGTAAGAAGTATTTTTTTTAGCTGCCAATACATCTTTTGCTACAAATGATTAAGTCTTTACAAAAAGAATCCTGTTGATTCACTTTAGGAAACAAAATAATTATTTTCTTTTTAAAAAAGTAACTGGATTATTTGTCTATTTGCATATTTTAAAGCATTTCTAATATTGCATAAAAATCAAAATTGAAAATCTGCAGAATGGGCCAATTTTTTAATCCAATAAATAGATTATCATAATAAGCAACAGATTAATTGATATCTAGAATACTAATTAGTTACAGACAGTCCTAAAGTTAATAGTAATCTGGTGGAGCCGAGAGGAAAAATAAACTTTACAATTTTAAGTGTCAGGAAGTTAAATGTCTAACTGTGTTATTAAAAATTCAAGGATTTCTCCCGTCAGTTTCGTTTGAACTTAAAAATCTAATTTTATCGATGTAAAATCAAAGGAAGGTTAAGTTAAAGTTTTTACCCCGTCTACATGATCATTAGGATCCCCTTCACTCCTCCTCTCGCTCGGGTAGCCGCTGTCTCCGCTGCTCTCCGAGTCCTGAAGACAGGAAACAAAACGTTGACTTGTGTGAAGAAAAAAAAAAAAAGCAAGAAAAGTGATAAATCAAGAACCAAAAGGAGACTTAGAATTTTTCATCTTTGATAAAACTTAAAATTCAGAAAAAAAAGAAAGAAAAAGAAATCAATATTTTTTAGAGTTGTAAACGGACCAGTGTTGTTTCAGGACATTGTTTTCACAAGCAGCAGCGCCACAAGCCCTGCTTCTCAACACAAGCATTGTTGCCGATGGCGACGGCGTGATGAGCTTTTCCACAAATCAGCTTTGGACCCACGCAAAGCCTCCTCATCCAGGAGGCCTAACTGCTGTCTGTTTGCTGGCCTGCACACATGCAAATGTCTGCAGTGTTGCAATGAGAGCTGAATACCCATAATCCTCTGTGTGTGGGAGAAGGGATTCAGGCAGAGACAAACAGGGAACATTGAACAGCCTCAGCAGGCGCGTTTTCAATCCGTTTAGCCTCCAGAGTCATGAGAAAATAGACACAATATAATAGGATAGTTAAATAAAATTATAAATTCTTACATTTAATAAATAAAATAATTTTTAAGTATTCCAATAATACTTAAATAATGTGTTACATGCAAAAATTGCAAAAATTAAGTATTTATTTATAGTTTATTTTATCTGCCAGCCTTACGCATTAGAGTCAGTAGGTGGCGCTAACTTGCTACAGAAAAAAAGTGATGAAACTGCAGTTTCATCATTTGTTAGGGACACAGTGACAACTTACATTATTATGAATAAATAAGTAAAGAAAATATTAAATAACTAAATCTAATTATTAAATGCTGAGCTAATTGTAGAGGGCAACAACTCCTTTAGAGTAATGTATTTTGATACTAAAATATTTAATTGTAAATGAGCGTTTGAATAATTATAATGTTTGTGTTGTTCATTTGCAGCTCACGTTTCTGTTTCCAGTTCAGTTCACTCAGTCGTTGCTCACCTTGTGATCAGCTGTGTTGTTGTTCAGTCTGTCGTGTTCGTACATTCCAGAAAGAGACAAGCCTGGAAAACGCAGTAAAAAATTAAAACCAGTCACAACTGGACTCCACTTAGTTAATGGATGCTTTTATCTGGGAAAAAAAGGCTTACGAATGTACCTGAAGAGGATTTGCCCATGGATCCAGGTGCCACTATGGAAGAGAAGGGGAGGGTGAGAGGCGAGCAGGGGATGGAGTCCACGTCGCTCGCGCTCTCGTCCGCAGATGAGGGCTCGGACAGGCGGGACAGCAGCGGAGGGACGCGGCTTGCGGAAAAGGTGCGGACGCGAGGCGAGCCGCAGACCTCCTCGCAGCCCCTCAGGACCGTCTTGGCCGACTTCTGGGAAAAAGCGAGGAAAAAACTTAGAGGCAAAAGAACTTAAAGAACTCAGATTAGTGAGAAAAGAATGTGGCATTGGAGTCCTAACATGGCAGCAGTAGACAACAGGAAATCTAGTTAAAGTCCAGTCTATTTTAAGTTTGAATAGCTGCAGAGATATAAACACCAGTAGTCTTTTCCAGCATCCCATATAAATGTTTTTGAAGCAAAAATTAACCCTAATTAAAGAGGGTTAAAAAGAGAAGTGGCTTTGTCATCCACAACTTTGTCTGCAGATGTCACTTGTGCGTCAGATTTACAGGCGTACCAGAAACACAACACAAAGGTTCCAGCTCGGGACTTTTGTATGTGGAAAAAAAGAGATCCAATTAACTGTGTAAGATTTTTAACTTGTTAAAATATATATATATTTAATTAAATATTAAACATTTTCTGTACTCTGGTTCTGTTTCCAGACTTTTGTGGGATTAATTTAGTAAACTGTGATTGATCTTACCAGCTGCTGCTCTCAGGAATCTCTCAGAGAGCACAAAGATGGTAAAATTACCAGAAGTTTGTTGGTGCAGTCCAGCTGGGACGCCTCTGGCTCAGAAAGATCAAAAGGCGTCAGGCCCATACTCTTGCAGATCTTGTTGCACAGGTGGGAATGGAAGAACAGAGCCATGCCCCGCACACCTGGAATGTTATCAGACTGAGGAATTCCTGTTGCCAGTAGGAACTAGCTAAATCTAAAAAAGAGAAGAAACATACCGAGATTTCCATCTCCGAAATCCGTCCCCTTCTCTGTGTGGATCTGAGGGTCGGTGTAGAGATCGCCGACTCCCTGGATGTCGACCACGATCAGCTGGTGGCCTGAGCGCTCGAAGGTGAAGTGACTGAAGGCCTGATGGACGAAAGAGCGAGATTATAGCGGACATCAAACTCACATAAAGACAGTTACAAAGTCAGCCTTCTACCACCTGAAGAACATGTTCAGTATTGAAGGACTAATGGTTCAGCTAGATCTAGAGAAACTCATACATACTTTGATATTTAGTCACCTTGATTATTGCAATTGTGTCTTCACAGATTAAAAAGACATTTGCAACTGATCCAGATTTACATCTCAATAAAACCAGGAAAACAGAGCACATCAACCCAGTTTTGAAGTTCTTCCTATAACTCACTGTATTTCAGAGAATAGACTTTAAAATACTTCTGTTAGCTTATAAATCACCCAATGACTTAGCACCAAAATACGCCAGTGGGGTTTTGTCCAGGGCGCCAAACCGGCTAGAACCGCCTCTGGGTTTTCACATCTGCTCACTATATGATGTTTATGATGGGATTTTTTGTGCTTTCGTGATACAAAGCACCTTAAAATGCTGTGTTGCTGAAATGTGTCATGAAATTAAACTTAATTGACTATCACGCCGGAGCGTCTTCTAAGCAAGATGTAGCATTTCTCACCTGTGGAGTCAGTCGGATGTTGTCGTCCCTCACGAAGCCCGAGTTGGAGTTGTACTTGATGTACTTCCCTTCGATGTAATGCTCCAGGTGGAAGAGCGGTTTTCCCGGTCTGTTCGTCATCTCCACCACGCACATCTGCATGATGTCCACCTGAAGATTGCAATATATTTCCCTCTGAAATATTTCATAATAAATCAGGGTTCCTGCGGGTTTCCCCAACTCAAACGTAAAACTTTTATATATTCACAGAAATGTACGAACTTCGTCCAGCTGACCAGCGATACATTTTTGTACTTGTCCATGATAGACGCAAAAAAAAAGCTAGCTAGCAAAGGTATATTATTAGCCACTAGTCAGGGGCAACGGCAACTGGTCCCTTCTTCTTCTTGATTTTTATTGGCGGTGTAAAGAAACGTTACGTATGGATTACCGCCATCTACTGGTACAGAATGCGACTCAAAATGTCTATTTTATTTTAAACACGCATATTATCGATCATATTTTGTTAATCGAAAATATGAACCGATTAACAAAACTACATCATCATTTTTCAGAAAAATTTTGAACATTTTTTTTCTTAATCTCCCTTTAGTATATTTGTTTAAATTTAATGTTCCTTTATTTTTCGAAAAAAAAAATGAAATTAAAAAATAAGTTTTTGTCTTTCTCATATATCCAACATACTAAAATCACATGAGCAATTTTTTTCCAATTCTCCACAATGTTGACATTTTTTTCCCCATATCATGTTTACTTCTTGTAACTAGTTTATAACCGAGTCCAGTGTGACCAAATGTCTCAACCGTCTCAAGTCACAGAATGCAATGAAGATGTCTGAGTGCGATTTATACTTTTGCGCGTCAAACTACAACATTTATGACCTGGGAATAACATATTAAAGGCCAACTCACTTTTTAAAAATGAATTTAGGACATTGCAGGGCCTTCAATTTAAATAGACTTTTTAAGAATGCACGAACAAATTAAATTAAATTATTTCTAAATAAATTAGAAATAATTTACAAGGCATAGATTGTTATCTTCTCCCTGCGTAAAGGTGGACATTAAATGTTTTTCTACCTGTTTGGGAGGTCTGTGGCGGTTGTACTCCTCTCCCCACAGTTTGGCCTCCATCTGCAGCCGGACGTCCTCAAAGTAAACCTCTCTGTCCACGGTCTCCATGTAGCGCTTGGCAACATAGTTGGACGCCGACTTCCAATTGCTGCTGTGTGAGAAGTTGGACAACTTCTTGCTGGAGGGGAAACAAAACAGAAATGCATATTTGTCTTGAGTATAAATTTTTTTATTAATTTCCATAAAAATAAAGAGACTTTCCTGAAGATTTTAGGTCTTCAACAAAAGAATCCAGCTTTTTAATCACAAATTAGCTGAAAGTGATCACAGATGTGGTCAGTTCACCCATATGTTTACAGTATGCTACAAGAAAAACACGCAGCATATGGCAGCTTTGTCTGTTAGGAACCAACATGTCTGGCCTTTTAGGGCCACAGGGAGTTTAGCTTAAACAATTTTTTGGAGAGGATTTAAGATTTCAGATATTTCATGCGAGCCTAAGATTTGCCTGTTCTGATTTTCCACATTACTGAGGAATAATACAAAGAAAAAAACTTGTTTTTTATTAATTAGGGGCCCAAGAAAGGAAATGATAAACCACATTGTAAAAAAGTTTCTAGGTATAGAATCCTTTAATTGTTCTGATAAAGATAAGATAAGCCACACCCACTTGACCACACCCAGTTATTCTGTTTTAATAGGATATATGCAAAACTTTCCAATAAAATTTCCCCATTGTAATGTCAAAACATTACAATACTTTAAGCGATGATTAAGTTGGACAATTTTTATAATCTCAGAAATGATAAAGAAATGTTTTGTGTTAGCTAGCAAAAACTTATTTGGGCAGAAGTAGTAAGATGTATTTAAATGAGACTCATGATCAATAAAACATAATGCTGAGGTGACTTGGGAAAAATCCCCCAGTAGGGGACACTACGATGTTTAACTAAAACATCACTGAGGAATTTGGATAATAAGTAAATCCACTAAGATAACATCTAAAACATTGTCACAAATTAACAAAGTAGCTTTACAACAAATTTATAAATTAGATCTTTGCTCTAAAAAAGCTTCATAAAAGCATCTGTTTGAGCTAATGAGCTTAGATGCTTAAAATATAAGCCTTAAAATTGATAATTTTAAATAATTTTTGTATCCATAAATCTCTTTGTATTAGTTAAATTAAGCAACATACAATGTCTGTGGCAACTGTTAAATATCAAATGAAGCTGTGATCTTGATTGAATATGTTACTGTATGTTAATCCTAATAAACATGGAAAAATGTTGATTAGGTTTTTTTCACTAATTCCTAAAATTATGGGTCAATTCTGCCTTTTCAGTCATGATAAACTATAATCAATGTCCTCCCATGAAGAGCACTGTCAGTTTTAAATTGTATATATTTATTTTGGAGGTAAATTAAAAGACATTTATGAAGATCAGTGAATGTTGCACACTAAAGGGCACTAAAAGCAAGAAGCTAATAATCAGGAGTAGTTTGCCAGATGTTCTAAGGAGGCCTTTCATAACTTCTTGCATTTCTAGTTTAATATCTTTAATCAAAAAATAAACATGACACGGCTTTTAATTTACTCAAACAATAAACATTTGGGGAATCAATTTCATGGGATTATAGCCAGAACTAAACGCAAAGTCCTATCTTTAGAGTTGTAGTCTAAAAATACGGCGCCATCAACAGCAGTCCCCACGAGTTGGAGCAGGAAGTGCAGGGAATATGGGTCAGCGATCCATCTATGTTGTGTTTATATTGACTCGATGTCCCTACAGGAGGAAAAGGAAACATAATGTGGAGGAGTATTTTAACTTACGCTCTGAAACACTCCCTCATGGCTCCTTTCCCAAAGGGCTGTGAGAAACCAGACAGAGGAGAAATTAATCTACAATTAGCTATTTTTATTTTTTATTTTTGGGTGGGAAAACAAAGTCCCATTCAACAACCAAAGAAGACAGACAGGAAAAGGTTGTAAAGGTAAATACTTAAGAATTTATCACACTTTTTGTGTTTAGTAAGACTTAATTAAATTAAATTGTAAATTTTACTCTACATAAGACTTTTTAAATGAAAAATAATTAAAAAATATGCAATGCAGACAGTCATAATCAATAAATTAGTATGCATTTGATGAGACCCATTTGTCAGATTCAAAGTACCTTTTAGAAATGACCTTTAAGCAGGTATCAAACATTATTTTTTTATTAAGATTACATTTCTGTGTTAAAATGTTTTATTGATCTGATGTAATATTTTAATCTTAAATATTTTCCTAACAGCTATAAACAGAAAATCATCATAGTTGACTGAAGTAAAGGCCAGTATGTGTGTAAGTACCAATAAAACATGTTCCACTTTGTGAATTAAGTTACTGAAATGAACTTACTTTTCAATAATATAATAATTTTTTAACCTGAATCAAACCAGATAATGATAATTAACATTAGGGCATATACGTAGGACTAGTTTGTTAATACTGTTCCTACCCACAAAAGTCCCAAATGTAAATGTTTTTCAAAACAAAATGATTTCTTAAACATTTAATTGAATTTCAACTTTAAACGTAGAAAACCCGGATATTTTTCAAAGCTGGTGCAAAATGCTTGGTGAGAAGGAATACCTGTGCCCCCATCTTGACGTGGATCTGGTCTTGAGCCCATTCTCCTGTGATCGCGCTGTACCTGTGAAGAAGAAAACACAGCATTTTAAAAAAAGAAAGCATATCTTTCCAAATATATCCACTCATTTTAATAGTTCTAACTACACACAGAGTATTAAAGCCTCGTTGAAAGTCACAAAATGTTGATCTGAATGTGGACAAACAGGTTGCAAATATGCTTTGCATAGGTGAGAGGAAGTAAAAAAAAAAAAAAAGATCTGTCATTAGCTTTTATGGAAGTTTAGCAAACACTGGTTTTAAAGTTACAAATTAACTTGACAAAAATGCAGAAGGCACAAAGACCAACAAGCTGACTTTTTTTACTACAGGATTATTTGCATTTAAAAACAAACAAACTTGTAATTAAGTTTGGAACATTACATTTGGGCCTAAATGGATTTTGATACTCAGTTATGTTTTATGTTTTATGTGTAGGACACACCTGAGTCGACTAAATACAACCCATAAACATATATATATATATATATATATATATATATATATATACATATATATATATATATATATATATATATATATATATATATATATAATAGTTTCTCAAAAGAAAGTTAGTTTCTCAAAAAAAAGAAAGAGTCTGGAATCAAAGAGACAGAAATTAACTTTGCAGAAAGATGATGATTTTACGACCAAAAAACCGTGCCACACCATTTACATGCACTGCAAAGCACTCAGGCTACGATTGCTTCTGCGCCACATGACTTCTTCTGTGGTTTTGCAATGCAGAGTTTTACTATTTCTAATTTCAATGTTTCAACACTAACTTAAAGGGAAATTCTGTAGCAGTCAAACTCCAATCTGCAAGTTAGCAAACATACTGAAACACTTGTTTCTTAAAAGAAAGTATTTGATGCTTTTCTTTCTCCTATTGCAGTTCAAAGCAAGTAACTCGGCTGAGTGATTAAACCCGACAACCCGGCTCTACAGTGAGACAAAATATATATGTTTTATTTACCCACCTGTTGCTTAATATCACCCTTCACGCCTGTCACACCACTGACCCACTTTCCTTTCTCAGATTACTGCTTCCCTCCTTGTACTAAAGGAGCTGTAGTTCATTTATGTTTGCTAAGTGCAGGACTTTGTCCACAGCTTATAATCTATTCTTATCAGGGAGCCACATGATTCATCTGCTCTACTAAGTGGGTAAAATGACAAAAAGGACAAAACAGGAAGGTTTGGGGAGTTATTTTATTTTCCTCCAAGGAGAAGTCATCCTGACCGCTTTCATTTTGAATGAGGATGTTTAGCTGGGAGCAAAGGGAGGAAAATTAGCCAATCCGCTGATAGGAAACACCTTTGAAGTCTGTATGTTTGCCTGAATTGGCAGAAAGTGTAGCGGGTTAATGAACCCTGCAGGATAAACAGATATTAGAAAGTACAAAGAGGAAAATAACTTCACAAATATATAATCTTCAAGTTGACATTTCAGGCTGGGGATCACAGAGTACCACTGCAGTCGGGTTGCAGGGTGCAGAGAGGGGATGAGGTTACGGCGGGTAAATTTAGCAGACAGAAATAACACAGCAGGGCAAATCCCAGGCTCAGACAATCCCTCCACCCACAGGAACTCATTTCAAAATGCTCTTTGCATACACCCACATCCTTTGTGCGTTCTCTCCACCCTTGATTAGGGAACTAATAGCTGCCAAGCTGGCCTTTAATATCTGCGTGCACACTTGGTATCCCACCCAAATTGTAAGATAATCATTTTAAGAAACAACTTGAGGAACAGAAGGGTGTTATTTTATGTTGTCAACAGCGGAGGCCAAAATGCTGATATTTGATCCTGGGATGTGAAACGCAGCCGGCTGCCAGTCGCAGGCCAACCTGCCAACGTCGACCGCACTGGAGTTTGTAAACGAGCTACTGAATGACGGCGAAGTCATTACATCAACTTTTCTAGGACATAAAATGTGTCAGCTTTGTATTTACATGTTGAGACAAGTTCAAAGGTCATGTTTTCATGTTAAACACAATGTTACAAGTGAGCTAAACCCCAGAGAGCTGCAGGAAAATAACAAATTTTATGCCTTTAACTGAATATTGTTTTGCACATTAAAAGCTTCTGATAGATTAGGAAAAGTAAAGAAACTGTAAAAATCTGAAAAGTGTGGCATACATTTGTAATCTGCCCCATCGAGTCAATTCGATTTGTTGCGATCAAGGCTCCGTGTTTGCCCTTGACCAGCTTTGCACATCCAGAGATTTAAATTGTTGATCTAGTTTTTGTTTTGCCAAAAATAATAACAGTTCAAGCATCCCCACAGCACAATACTGCCACCGCCATGTTCCACAGTGGCTGTAATGTATATAGGATTGGTTTTGCCTCATAGGAATTTGCATGTCGGCTAAAAAGTACAAATTTAGTTTCAGATAAGTAGTGCAACTTATTCCATTTTTTTACTTTACACAATTATCCATCTACCCACCATCTATACCCAGTGTAGTAATGCATGCCACACATTTCAGACTTTTCCTAATATAATGTACCTCTTTCACACTCCATAACTGTAACACACTCCATTTCAGTCTTTCACATAAACTCCCAATAAAATACTTTGTAGTGACAAAACGTTGTTAGGGGGCTATTAATACTTTTGCGTGGCACTGGATTCATGTTCAAGCTGTGCACAACGGTTCTTCTGCAAAGAAGTGAATAAATGGTGAGTCGTTCCTACCTGTAACGAATGCAGGGTTCAGTTTCGATGTCCTCCAGGTGGAACTGTGCCCAGGGGTCGGGCATGGCTCGGGCCTTCTCTATGGCGTTCATCCATGCCGCCTGCAGCAGACAAACAATTTAGTTTCTGAAATGTAAATCCAGAAAGACAAAATCCCTGTTTTTCATACAGGCTCAACAGCACATTGAAAACAAAGAGATTAATTCCTCACAAAGCTGCTCAATTTGCACAATGAAGGTAATTCTTGGCATATTTTTCGCCTTTTCTGAACTTTACCACTTCTTTCCCCAGGAATACAGCCACATCTCAGTGTAAAGATGTGCACAACATTAAAATAAACAGTTATTATGAGGAACTGATGACCCCGAGATATTAAAGTTTTCTATTAGCAATCTTTGGAGATTTAGTTTGTTCCGAGTGGCAATAAAATTAACAAAAGTCTTCATCGAGCCCTTTCTGACACAGTAGAAGAAATAGGTAAGTTTAGCAGGTAGATATTTTTGTAAAATTATTTAACTTGGATCAGAGGTTTTCATATGTTTTCCATTTTGAACAGTAAGGAAAAGATTTAATTTAAGTTTTGAGCTTGAGATTATGGGGCTTTTTAGCTCTTTATAGGGGTGCAAATAAATGCTTGGGGTGGTAGAGTGTGCAAGCATTATAATAAAGTAAATCCACTGTCCACAAATTAAAGTCAGAACCACAAAGTGTTAAATAACTCTTAATAACATTTGAATCTGTTGCTAAGCAGGGACACTTCGAACTGCTTCTGCACGTCTCCCTCGTGTTCCTCTCCTCGCTGATCAGCAGACGTGTTCGGATTCAGAGTGACAGATTTACACTACGAGAAATATGTTTGGGTCATGTGCTCAACCACAGGATCATCATCTTACCAAGAACACGCCAGAAGCCGGGTTAAAAACAGTGTAGCAAACATTAGTGACGCTTGAGGATGACACCCTGAGTTGTTATGTAAAGGTGACGTGCAGAAGCATCCAAACATCTGGAGTTTTAGCACATTTGTCACAATGCGACCACAAACTAATAGACAAACACATAGCAATGAATATGTTCAAAGTGGAAAGAATTCATATTGTTCACATCCATTTTTTTATTTTTTTTTGCAGGAAATATATGGCACGTATTTATATAAGAGTATGACACCTACAAATTCACAGCCTAAACAGATCAAATCAAACAAGGAGGGCATTAATTAAAACAGCAGCCTTCACCATTACTGAAGTGTCTGCAGAGATCCAGGGCCATAGTGGGAGAACCTGACACATTTTTAAATAGTTTGCATGCATAATGTTATTATGCATATTAATAATATTAATATTAAGTAAACTTAATATTACTTAACTTAGTATTAAGTTTGGTTGAAAAAACTGGAATTGCAGAGAAGCTTGAGCTTATTGACACTGTTAGTGACACGTGGTGGTGGCAGCATCATGCTGTGGGATGCTTTTGAATCATTTGAGCCAAATATTTGGAAACTTGTTGCAAAATACTTGAGATTGCCTAAAATGTAGGGGTTCAGATCAAAATATATTGATGTTTCAGAACGGTCTAGTCAAAGTGCAGAACAAATCTCTGTGAGGAATTAAAAACCCTCTCCATCCAATCTGAACTTGATCCATTCAGTAAAATCCAAAGTTTTTCAAGAGGTGCAAACCAGGTAGAAAAATGATTCTGACCAGGTTGGGGAATTTCATACAAATGCATGCAACTCTTTTCAGAAAACTTTGTTTTACTTCACAATATACACACTACTCTGTGTTGCCTTAGCACGTAAAATCTCAGTAAAATACTGAAGTTGTAACGTGGCGAAATATGAAAAAGTTCAGCTGGTGTGAGTACTTTTTGATGCACTGCAAAATAATTTCTTGTTGTTTACTCTACACATTATGCATTTGCAACAGAAATAGACGATTAATAAAGAAAAATACAGTGTGGAAACTTATGGATCCTGAAAGAAAAGGAAGATGTGAAGCGGGATTTGTAATGAAGCAAGCATCAGTCAGCGTGACGATGAGTAAATTAGAAAAAGGTGGAAACCACCAGGAAAACAAAAAAGCAGGAAGAAGGACTGGGAACTACAGAGCAGCGAGGGAAGAAAGGAGGCGTGGATGTTCTCTGGCAGAGGGAGAGGAGAGTGTAACTTGAAACTCCGAAACATACCCGTGCGCTCTCAGAGATTACAGTATACGATCGATGCTCTGCCTCGTTTTCATGCTATTTAGAGAAGGCAAAGAAATCGGATAGATTCCATTAATTATCCATTACAAAAAAATTTAAAAATCAACATTATTACAAACATCATTAAGCAGTAAAAAGATATAAAATCAAACAAAAATCCATTTAGTCCTTCTAACGACAGCTGACTGGTGGGGCGTTCTCCCTGATAAGCAGCAGTGAATAAACTCTTTATGTGCAGCCTTGTTGCTGTTCTGGAGGGCCGAGCAGCAAGAGGCATGTTTACATACTACTACGAGCTGAAACCAACCCTCTGGTACTTCCTGTTCTCAAAAAAAATACATTTAAAGATGAGTGGCCCGCCTCCCCTGCAGTAATGACATACAGAGAACACACACTACAAATACCACACGTATTGGGTGGGTGTGTGTGTGCAGGCATGCACGGATCATCTGTCCTTTTAAGGCCAATATTCAAAGATTGCAGAACTGGGCTCTTATAAACTGTACTTCATGCTAAGCAAAGCAATCGTCTCGCTAATTTCAATATTTTATCATTCTGAGCTGCTCACCCTGTATAGAAAGTTGCTCTTTGGAAGTGAGTTTGAAAGCTGCTGTGTGTAAACCAGATCTTTCAGGTAGTTGCAGACTTCTTTAGCAGAGTCGCACAGAATAGGCGAGATGAAGTTTTCCTCGTCTTCATCGTCGTCGCTGGCGTTGGCGTCGCTGAGCGAGTGCGCCCGGTGTTTGATGCCGTTTCTCTGAGCGGAGGGTCTCTGGGCGCTGCCCTCCTCCTCCATGCTGAACATCAGGTCGTCATCCATGATGCCTGCTGCAGATAGGCCAGAAGAGGTTGAGAGTGTATGTGTGTTTAACATCCAGGGAGTAGAGATGCTGCACTGAAATTCATCACATCAGGTGCACGCATGGGGGGGAAGGAAAAGTCTCTCCATTATCTGCTCTGCACTTAAAGCATAAAATCCTAACAAGTATGTGTTCTAAGGAGTCGTTTATCATTGTGATGCTGCACAAATTAATGACAATAAATTAGCATAGTTCAGAATTTTGTGTATTTTTCATTGTGATTTGATCTGCTTTAAAGGACCATAACAAATAAAAAAGAAAAATGTGCTGCACGTTTTGAATCTGATTTTACTTTAATGCAGTAAAAATGTATTTAAAGACCCATTTTAGTGGGAAATCTTAGTTTTGGTGATTCTAATGAATAGGGAACAGAGATTATTCAGAATTTAATCAGAATTTCCCAATCAGAACCAATCTAGGAGAAAAATCGGTTTCTGTCAGATTGATTGATGCATCTCCAACAGGCAGCCATCTTATTATAAGAGCAAAACATCTCTGGACGGTGGATGCAGAAACTGCATGTTATGCTTAAGTGTGGTGGTCATTACAGAGGTGGCAGCATATTACAAATAGTTATCTTCAATGAGACAAGGAGCATGCATTCACATTTCTTATGAACGGTCTTTACATTCCTGAACAATCAGATTGTTATCAAATCAACGGTTAACAATGCAAACCCCAAAATAATCTGCCTGTTGTCTAATGTCACACATTCCAGTAGTTATTACTGTTAGCATTAAACTGAATTGCCATGCTAATTTGCTCCATGCTGTCAAATCCACGAATAAAATAACAAACCTTACAACTGGGAGCACATAGACTTCTTCGGTAGGATTATTATAGTCACAGATCAACCCGCCTTCGTATTCTTCCTTCCTCAAAGGTTTCCGTTAGCAAATAGATACAGAAGATCTCATGAGCAGCGATTTATAATCTCCTCCCATAACAAAGCGAGTGTTTACAAGTTCTCCGTTGAAACCTGAAGGTCCGAGGACGTGTCTGGCAGCGAGCAGCTATACTTGTACCGTCGTTGAATGATGACAAACCCTCCACCACGATGGTGTTCCTCCGCACGTATCACCACACCATAATGTTCTTTTTCAGTGGCCACGCCCCCTGCGTCCCTGCCGCGTTCGCGTGCTGTCGGAAATATGGGCTCTGTCAGAATTTTTGAAGATTTAAGAAAACAATCCCGAATTGAGACACGGAACAACCGCGTAAACTAGACAATTTTAATCGTGCGAACATGCGTTGTTCCAAACCCTGACTGAATAAAAAGAAAATGGTAGCTTTTACGGTATAAGAACGTTTAGGAGAACACATTGTTCCAGTACAAGTCAACAGCCAGTCTCGTGATAAACAGGGAGAGTAGCCAGTAACTTTCCTACCCAACCAGGACATGTTCGTTACTTATTGTACTGAAAAGCTGCAGCAATGTTTACAGTCATTCCTGACAGAATTCCCTCTTTGGGAAAGCAGATAATTTCGGCTACTTGAATCGGCTGCTGTTACATAAGGCGTATTTATATAATAACAGAAGCTGTATTTAGAGAGTTAAGAGGATGCAAATTCATCATAAAAGAGATTTTCAGAAAAAAAACAAATAACAGCTTCAATTGACATTATGAAGAGTAGTGAGACTCCAAGTGTTAAATTTGAACATAGAGTAATTTATGTCCTCTGCAGTCTTGAAACTGACCAAATACTAATAGTTAACTGGATAATTAATATTGGGGAGAATCTCTGAGTACATACTCTAATCAATCAGTCAATCAATCAATCAATCAATCAATCAATCAATCAATCAATCAATCAATCAATCAATCAATCAATCAATCAATCAATCAATCAATCAATCAATCAATCAATCAATCAATCAATCAATCAATCAATCAATCAATCAATCAATCAATCAATCAGTAAATTAGTCAACAGACAGTTGAATGATTATTCATTCAATTTAACGTCACAATGAACTCTTACACTACATACTGTACACATGTGAAAAGGCAGCAGAATAAACGAAATTATTGTGTAAGCCTAACCCTACAACATAAATTTTAAGGCTATCCAGCAAATTAATTTACAGTGTAAGGTGCAACATCAATCTCTCTTTCTATTAACTCATACATTCAAAAAAAAAATTCAACTCATAGTCCATATTGAGTTTTAGTCCCTTTACAGAAGTACTTCTTTGCTTTAAAGTAGTCCACACAGTTGCAATTTTGAAATCAAATTTCCTTCTGTTTTTTTTCAACTTGATCATAAAACAAAAAGTTATAACTAAATACCCATTAATTTTTCATTCCAGTGAAGTATTATTTCTTCACAGGCACACGTTTCCTCTTTTTCAAAATTGTTTTGGTTCAATTTAGTGAGTCTAGTCTGCTTTGGATCAGAAAAATATCAGTAGTTTTGCAAAACACAACAATTATTACTTACGGTTTTATTCACCTGTTGCTGAACTGTAGAGGCCTTAATTTCATTTGGTAGTTTACTATATAAATAAGATCTTTTATTTATTGCAGAAACCACCAAATAAAAAGAATAATCTCAAACGATCTTTGAAAACGATTTATGATCAGGTAAACGGATGCTGTGTACCATTATAATAGGAGGTCAGCTTATAAAAAGGCCTTAAACAGCCAGAGATCATATTTCCTAATACGGTTTTATACATTAGAGGAGGGCGAGTGTGGCGGGAACGGTAGCGTGGCCGAGTGGTCTAAGGCGCTGGATTTAGGCTCCAGTCATTTCGATGGCGTGGGTTCGAATCCCACCGCTGCCAGACATTTTGTCACAAATTCTCACTGCAGCGTAAACGGTAACAGTGTGTTAGTTTTTGTGACATCTCACAATATCACACAGTTTACTGCTACTGAATAATATGCCATATCCTGTGTTTCAGCTTTTGCTTACTATAGCATACTGTACTATACTACTTACGCACCAAGCACTAGAGCCATCTAGTGGCCACATGTTAAACGGACGGTAAAGTATGTTTTGAAGGTAAACATATATCCACATAGATAGTGATTTAACTTAGGCACATATCATTCAGAGATACTGAATAGTTTATGTTTGAATATGCTATTTTGTAATCATCCAGTGCTTTGCACAGTCACTCAAAGAAAAAAACTGTAAAATAAAAGGAAGTTATTATACAAGTTATTTTTCTTTTAAATGACTTGCAAAGTGAATCTATTCAGTCCCTTTAGTATAATACTTTCAATCAATTGTCTTCAAAAACCTCAGAAGGGGGCTGATAAGATGCACAGCACTCCCCAAGTCTGACCTTCACAAAGAAAGCAACAAAGTGGAGGAATATACTTTAGTTAGATAAAACCAAAGTTAGTTGTTAATGCTGCTATTTATATGATATTTATATATTAAAACCTTCAAAATGCAAGTGGCTGTGTTTTGAGTATCTGGTGCTCACATGTCAACAAATTAAAAAAACAAACGAGATCTGGAATGAATTATAAAGCAATTTCTATTTTATTTCTATTAAGCTGATTTACTTCAAAGGAAATTATTCCAGCAAATCTTCCTCTTTAAATGAATAAATCTTATACATACATACAGTATGTATAAATGTTTTATTATTCATTCTGAAAATCTTTGCATAACTTAATATTTCAAAATCAAAAACTGAAAAAAGGGTGAAGATCAAATTTATTGAAAAATAAGTTCCAGTTGTATTTTTTAGCACATATGAGTCCTTCCCAAGATTACTCCTTTAATATTATATAGTTAGTGTTATTATTCAGACACTCAAGTTCTATTGTTCAAGTGCTGACCAGCCACAAACTGCATTTTCTTGATAGCCAGCTGGGTGTCTTCAGGGGATATTCCAAGATGCCACACCGCCCTGATGGAGTTCCCATAATGAGGGTGCATGAGGACCCGGACTCCCTGCCCCAGGGACGCCTCTTCCCCCTCCCCGACCTGACCCATGCGGGCACAGACCTCCTGGGGACTCAAGCCACAATCTTTTATTCTGAAACGCAGGATGTTTGTCTCCACAGCCGACATGTCCACGTCAAACAGGGAGGGTGCGCAGTCGAGCAGAGCTGGAAGGAGGAAAAACACAAATAAATTAAGAGAAATATTTATTTATTTCAAATATGTGACATGTCCGAGAAAAATTTAAATGAATTTTTACTCCAGGTGACAATTTCTACTCTTTCCAAATCAAATCTGCGTAATTAATTTATTAATATTCATTCTACAACATGCTTACCATCCAGAGTATCCTGAAATACATCCATACATGTTTAGCAAAACAATCTGAAGAAAAATCTTTTCCTGTTCTATGCAACGCATTACTAGGCCTGTTATGATAACAAATTCTGTTGGACGATAATTTTTCATAGAAGTTATTGCAATTAGCAATATCAATCAAACTTTTCAAGTAATATAATTGAAATGGTATAATATTGCAAGAACACGTTCTCAAAGATCAATAAACTTTGAATTCTATTGAACATTTAACACTGGAAGCGGAAGACATTTTAAACATCCAAAATGAAAAAACAAAGTCTCCATAAACAAAAGGGCTAGATGAGACCAAAGCACAAGAGTTGCTGAGATTTTGGTAGGAAGAGAGAGAATACAAATAGAATTTATGGAATTTGAATTATTTTGTAATTAATTGATTTATTGCGACATTCTTATCCATTATACACGTCACATCTCATACCTCCACTCATATTTAATCTACAGCACTGCCACCGCATCTCTCAGTTGGTGATGGACAACAACACCCAGATTAATTTATCTTTTTCTTAAATACAGGATGGTGAGCCACTCACCCAGAGCAAAGGTTTTGGCATTGTGGTGATCTTCCTCAAGCCTTCCCACCATCTCCAGCAAAGACAGTTTTCCGGCTGCTGCAAGGACACCAGCCTGTCGCATCCCCCCACCTAAGGCTTTACGGCAGCGGACTGCTTTGGATATGAAGTCCCGAGGTCCGGCCAGCACGGTGCCCACCGGCGAGCCCAAACTCTGAGACAAATAAAGACGGGGAACGTCACACAACTCCATCTCTGGGAAAGTCTAGGTTGTTTCATCACGAACCCCCGAGACCCACCTTGGAGAGGCAGACGCTGACTGTGTGTGTGTGCTGCAGTATGGAGGATGGAGGCACGCCGAGGGCAACAGCGGCGTTCATCACCCTCGCTCCATCCATGTGAACTGACAAGCCGTAGCGATCTGCTAAAGCACGTAACTAAGGGTGATACAGACATGTTAGACTTGATGAAATCCCAGTTTGTTTGAGATACATGAAGAATAAATTATGTTATTTTAAGAACAAAACTTAAAGGTTACCTATTATGCTTCCTTGAACAAGTTAGCATAGGTTTATGGGCTATATAAAGCATGTTCATTGCATTTTTTCCACAATAATTATTTTATTTTATTCTGCTCAGTTCTGCCTATTTTGAGCTGCTTTCAGAATGAGCTGTTTGAGGGCCTCTTGTCACTTTAAATCCACATAAACTGCTGCTGGCCAACTCAACAGATGTGCAATTATCGAACTGTATGTCTTTGAAAAGCGTTAGTAGAGCTGTCTGCACAACCAACAAGAATGCAGCAAGTGGTTCCTGAATGGCAAGTATAAGAAAAAAAAACAAAAAACAAAACACTTGTTTTTTTCCAGCAGCCATTGTACATCAAATACGCCGGTAAAAACCAGTTGGCCAAATGTGCTGGAGCTCAGCTTCTGTTGCCGGGTGACCGGCTGGGAATGGCTGGGGTTGGTACACACTAAAAAATGGTGGGTTAAAAATAACCTAATTTGTAACCCAGTGCTGGGTCAAATTTTAACCGACCCAATGCTGGGTTGGTTTAACTCAACTGGGTTGGGTGGCTGGTTTGACCCAACATACTGGGTTATGACCACTATCCAAAGGTTTGGTTAGATTGATTGCTTAAAGTTAAAATGACCAAAAATTGGATTGAAATGTATAACCCATCACAGGGATTATTGTACCACAATAATTGAGGTCTTTTTTTGTTTTTTTTATATTTATTTTAAAATTCACCATATGAAAACAATCTGAATATCTGAAAACTACTTTAATTTATATGCAATACATATATAAAGGCAGCATAATTAATTTACAAAAGTTTCAAAACATACAAGTACTATGTATTTTTTTAAGTATAATTAAATCACTTCAAGTTATTATTGGCTACAACTCCAATTACCCATAAGTAATTTCCACCTTGAGTGTTGTTTATATTGATAAAAATGGGTCTGTACATTTTATATAAAGTGCAATACGAAGCATTCCTTCGTTACAAAAAGTGTCCTTTCTAAAGTCTGGCCCTGATTTCAGCAGTAATTTATGAATAAAAAATAAATTCACATCATTCTAAAAATGTCCAGTGAAGCCTGTGAGAGGACACACACCTCCTGCAGGAAGGGCAGAGGCAGCACTCGTCCTCCCTGGATGTTGTGTGTGTTCTCCACACATATGAGGCGTGTGCGTGGGTAATGGGGGTCGGGGTAACCGTGCCGAATCTTGGACTCCAGCTGCTTCAAGTCAAATGTCCCATCAGGACGAGTGGTCACCGTGGTGGCGTGGACGCCGGCCAGCTGTGTCAACACATAAGAGGACGGAGTGTCCCTGTAACGTGCGGCGCACAACAGGAAATGTTTTCTGTTTCCTCCGAATCCCTCACCTGAGCGCTTCCTCCTTGCTCGTAGATGTGCAGGTGGGAGAGATCTCCCACAATCATCTCGTCGCCGCGCTCCCTGCAGTGCACCATCACTGCACGGAGAAACACACGTTTACACGTCTGTCTTTGCTCCGTCCTGCGAATGAATGCTTACCTGCGATGAGATTACTCATGGTTCCTGAAGGGACGAACAGGGAGGCCTCTATCCCAAACATTTCTGCTGCAATTGTCTGCAACTCTGCAGAAATCAGAAAAGTTCAGGGGAAAAAAAAAATCCAGTCTTAGTGTTTATTAGTCAAAAAAGCAACTAACTAACTTTTATAGCAAGTAAGCTTAATGTAAAGCTCTTTGTGCAACTCATAGACTCAGTAAATCATCAATTAGGAACAATCAGTTTCTTAAAAAGTTCAGTAAAATACTTATTCAGTGCTTTAATAAACTACTTTAAACTTACAAATATAGTTTTTTTTCATTCTCCTACATATTTAACACATTTTGTCTACGGAAGAGGATTATTGCCACAGAAAAAAAAAAATAAAATAAAATTCTGACTTTAAAGTCAGAATTCTGACTTTCTGACTTTATTCTCAGAATTCTGACTTTAATCTCAGAATTCTGACTTTAAAATCAGAATTCTGAGATTAAAGACAGAATTCTTTTTTTTTTCCGGTGGCACTAATCCTCTTCCGTATTTTGTCACTTCAAAGCTACAACCTTCAATTTATTTTATTAGGATTTTATGTGATAGACCAACACAAAGTAGCACATACATGAAAATATAATACATATGGAAAATATGGCGCTTGTTTGTATTCAAACCCCCTGTACTCTGATCGCCACAAATAAAATAAAGTTGTTTGACATAAATATAAAAGAAACAACATAATGAAGAGCAACAACAAGACAGATTGGGGAGGATTATCTCATAAAACATGCAGCCCTACATTTTCTATGTAGGGATTATTGTTATTACATTATCAATATTGCAAAGAAAAGCTTGGACTACAGAAAATCAATGCGATGCATTCAGGCTCTGTGCTAGAAATATATTTGGTTGTTGCTAATGCAGCAAAAAGAAAATCTTTAGAAACAAAGTAATAGCAAGGTGGTATTTATTTTAAAACTACATGCAATAATCCTGAAGCAGAAAGAAACAGCCACTTGTGAGCTAAGTAATAGCTTATCTATCACAAGTTGTTAATATTTACCAATATTATCACTTCTTGCAGGTTTTTCTAATATCATGCAGCTGGAATCAAAGCTCCATTTAATGCGTCACTTGGAAATCGTAAAGACAAAGGTAGCATAAAGACCCACACTAACTCTGTTGTTCTCTGTACAAATCTGTCCTGTTAGCACTTCGCCACAGCAAACAGGAGGAACAAATCAATATTTTTAGAAAGAAAACTTTTCAATTAAGTGCTACCCGGTGTTGGCCTATGATGTAAAATCACTGCAACTACAGTAAAGTTAGTCGTTTTCGTCTGGATCCTTTAGTTGGAATAATACTAAATAATAATAAAGTAGTTGTGTTTATTGGTTTTTATCAACTTCCTCCCCGTTAAGTCCATCTTTAGCCTCTTCTAGACCCTGACCGTTCACTGTCGGATCCTCCCCCATCACATCATCTCCGACCTCGGCCTGCGCCATGGCCTGGCGCATCACCGGCCCCGGCTTGGTCACTGTGTCGCTGCGGAGATCCACCACCCGGACGTGAGCCGCCTCGCCGGGTCCGGGGCACCCAGGTTTCTCGGCGTTATAGTAGTTCCGCTTGGGATGTCCAAGAGCCGCATATTGGGCAACGAGCGGCTTCCGGCGAGGAAATGAGGCCAAAACTCTGCAGGAAAAGGCTTTCAGAAACATGATGCTCCTGTTTTAGTCATCTTCTTTCCAGACATGTTGGACTTGCACGCTGAACTTTGAATCGGTGGTTTGAATCGATAATCATTGACCAACGGTTTAAGGGGAGACAAATAGATGACCAATTTACACGTCCAGATGTACTGAACCGGGTTGGCCTCGAGGGGGCGCCAACCGACAACATGTTTTAGTCTTTATTTTTTTGTAGATGGTTCATCAAAACTATCAATGTGAAAATATCCAGAGAATAAACACACCTAACTTATACAGGTGAATACAAACTAGTCTATGATCATGGTTTAACTTTTGAATATTAAAAATAAAATAAACAAATTAGAATTGGATTAGTCTACACTAAATATTTATTCTTTAAAACACGGGTGATGATTAGTTATGTGGTGACATAAACGTAAAAATTCATTAGAAAAATTAGAGGTATTTATTGAAATAAAAACTGTTAAAAAAAATTGTCTATGAATTACGGTCACCAAAAATTGTGATTATTCAGCCATAAATAGTCATAAACATTTTAATTCATTTATCTGAAGCCAGATAATTGCATAAAGTTGAATCAACCAGATTGATATGTATTAAATACAAATTAACGATGAATATTCTGTTTATAGGGTTAGATTTGAAAAGTAATTGAAACAAAATAAAATTACAAAGATATGCATGGAAGGAAACGGATAAAATACACAAACTTATAATTGTTATTATTATTATTATTATTATTATTATTATTATTATTATTATTATTATTATTATTATTATTATTATTGTAAAGGGGTGTATTATGTAAAATTGAATTTTTACATAATATATCCTTCAGACTATCGGCAGCATCAGTTAGCACACACCTGGTGCAACACTTGTAAGAATGGTTGTAAACGGCTTAATGGAGAAACATTGTTATGGTGACATGCTGAAGTGTCAGAAAGAGGAGGAGCTTCTTAAAGAGACAGAGGCCAAATTTTAAAGCGTTAAATTGCAAAGTTAAAATTTTTGAAATTCATGTTTGATTCATAGCATTTTCATAACAACTTGATGTTGCTAAAAAAAATGTCACTATGTGCCTGGAAAATACATGATACTGCCCCGTAAAGTAAATAGCGATTTTTGTAAAACATCACTTTTGTGGAGCACACTTTCAGTTTAAATCTGTATATCTGTATATTTCAGAGCATATAAATCCACTCAAGTAATATCAACACACACACACATTTCTGTACCGTAAACCTGCAGGGGGCTCACACTTTTATCCTTGTGTCAATCTGCAAAGCTGTTTCTGACTGATCCCACAACCACCACATTTCAAACCCCCACTTTAACACAAACATGGCATGATGAAGCCATGAGCTGAGGTCCAAACCAAACTGGTTATTTCTGGCGTGATTCTGTATTTTTTTCTGGGAAATAAAGCCCCTTCCTCTCTAAATTTCTTGTGGGAATGCTGCCACTATGTAGCGAGGGAGAGATAGGCAGTGAGGGAGGCACTCTTGATACAAAACAACCCCTCCTCTCCCCCTGACACCCTTCTTTTGTCCATACTAATGCTATAGCTGCATTCACATTACAGGCACGATCGCCCTCCCTTCCTCCCTTCCTTGCACACATTTCCCACTCGCATGCATGCTCTCGCTGTCCAAGCCGATTTCCATCACCCAATAAAAGTCCCAGTGTGTGTTATCAGGGCTGCCCCACACTGTAGTTAAAGTTGATATTAGCAGAAGGAGAGCCAG
Organism: Gambusia affinis; assembly: GCF_019740435.1. NCBI lineage: Eukaryota > Metazoa > Chordata > Actinopteri > Cyprinodontiformes > Poeciliidae > Gambusia > Gambusia affinis. The sequence goes on from NC_057887.1 coordinate 15,642,814, forward strand.
GTTTTATGATCCATAACAAGTCGTCATTAAGAGTCATTAGCAAACATCAGCTATTGTAAATTGGCCACAGTTGGTCTCGAGAGGGCCACAAGAGCTGTGAACAAGGGAGAGATAAAGATGCATCAGTACGCAGGGCAGGGCAGCGATGGAAGTGTGATAAGATGAGGAAAAAGATGGGAGACAATTGTCCCAAGTAAAGTTTTTACATGACTGGTGCTGAGGTTGCACTCTGTGACCTCGCTTTTTTTGTTTGTTTGTTTTTTTGCATTGTTTCTCTCAGACGCCTTCCTTCCAACATTTCCCCCCCTCGTACACGCTCAAAAGGGAGAGTGGTGTTTTGGAGAAAATATTGAATTAGAGAAAAAAAAAAAACGAGCACGGAGGGAGAAATGAAGGAGAGGGAGAAATATTGACTCCTTCTGGGAAGGAGCGAGATGGCAACGCCTTTCCAATAACCATAAACCCACTGGGCTGAAAATAGATGAGCAGAATGAATAAACGAATGTGTTCATCCCACATGAGCTCTTCCCTTTCGCAGACAGAGGGGTATGGAGGTGACACTCTCTCCTCCTCACTTTCTTTTCACTCTCCTCTTTCCCTGAGGCCATCAGTTTTTCATCATGACAAGAGATATTAACCGGAACAAAACAGGTGTTTATGGGAAGCCTTCCCTCAAATTATTATTATTTTTTTAAAACACTCAAAAACTCTCTTCTGTTTAGCTGAAAGGTGTCGACATCAGTGCTCGCAACAAAAAGGGTGACATCTGTTTCACATTTCACCCCGTTTCATTTATCATGAGCCTTCTGGATGTGTTTGACTTTGCACACTTGTGTGGTTGTTTTCTGCAAGTACATTCAGTGACATAATGTATTGTCTGTCTTTTATTGTTGTTCCGAAATAGATGGCTGATGCTACCTTGTGTTCAGACATGTGTCTAACTGTCTAGCTAATTTCCAATATTGGAAAAGAGAAATATGTAAAACAACGTAAAAAAAAAAAAAAGAAAAGAAAAGAAAAACAGGCTATGTCCGTCTAAATCAGAAGTGGCGATACATTTTCCAGCTTAGATTAAGGTTCATAAAGTGATAATCTATCCAGTGAGAAGAAGGAAGTTTGGCGAAATGTTATGACTTAGAGACCAGACAAACCAGTACCCTAAAGAAAGCCTAAAAAGCACTGCTGATAATTCAGCACAGACACAATGGGCAAAACAAGTAACTAAAAGGCTAGTTGGAATAACTTCAAAACCTTAATCTTAATTATTACTTCTGTTACAACAATAGTGCTATATTTGGGTTGAGGCTAATGCTAAAGCGCTAATTTCTACAGATGGGTCCAAAATATTGATAATATTGGTACCAAGTTGTATAAAATCAATGTTAGCCTGGTAAGATCAATACTTTGTGATTCTCTCCTGAAATGTTGCTTATTTTTGTTGTAATTTCTCAACTCAAATATTGTTTCAATTTGCTCTCAAATGATCATTTTTTCCATTTTGTTTATTTAGAAAAAATTCACACAAATCATGTTAACACACTGCTAACGTATTTTGTAGACACCTCTAAACTTTTTCCAAACACCTGGAAGTCAGAAATTAATGATATATCAAACTAAGATAAAAAGTACTGTTATCAGTGTTGGTATCAGCAATGGTATTGAATCACAATATGTAGAATCACACACGTTGACTTCAATTAGATTGATAAATGTGTCAACAACTTGTTTGACCACAGGCTCAAGTTTGGTATTGAATGACACGTGGTTGCACTTCAGGAAGTGATGTTTTAGAACAGACCTTTCGCTCATAGTCTCAGCTTTACAGTTATAGAGTATTTCTAACTATTGGTGATTTTGTCAAATTGACCACGGCAGGACTTTGGTCATAAGGCATCCAGGACATCAGTATACTTTAGACTGTTTTCTGTAGAACTACAGCACGATTCAATCTGGGTGCAGAATAAATGTCATTTGCTCCACAACTGCATGAATGGAGAATGTAAATGTAAGGGCGACTGTGGCTCTATAGTAGAGTAGCCGTCTTGTGATCGGAAGGTTGTAGGTACAATTCCAGCTTCCTCCTGCCACTGCGTATCGGTGTATAAATGTGTGTGTTTGTGAGTGTGACTGGGTGAATGAGACTCTAGTGTAAAGTGCTTTGAGTGGTCAAAATGACTATAAGCGCTATATAAGTTGAGTCCATTTACCATTTAAAGAAGGTTCTCAGAACAATTCATATGTAAAAGAGAACTTGAGGCGAGATAATGAAACTGTAAAGAGTCTTCTCCACGTCAAAATAAGGGCGTAAGTATAACTGTATAACTACTTGAAGATTCTCAACAATTTTACATAAATGTCAAGCTTTATTCAAGTAAGTTAGGACTTTAAAATTTACCCAGAAAAAGGAATCTTAGGGGTTAGCTAGATGTGCTGAACGCTTTCAAAGTTTTCAAAAATGAAAAATTTGCTTGCTATCAGCAAATTAGCAGAAGTGTTCCCACCACAGGTAAAAAAAAAAAAAAAAAAAAAACATCCCTAAAAACAGGGAGATGTAATTTCTGTTTTTTATTTTGAGTAATAATTCCCAAGAATCACATTACTTCATACGATCAAACCACGTATCGGTTGTTCAAGTATAAGTTTTTCTACAAATTGAGTTTGTTTCAGTGGTTTGAGTTTAACAACTTTATAGTAATGAAAGCTATGTTCTGAGGACTCCATCCGTCATCCAACTCAAGCTTTAAATATCTGTCACTCTGCAGATTACTTGCCTTCCACAAAAAGTTAGTTGGCCCTAAAAAACTCATTTTAAGCTAACACGGTTGTTTAATAGGAAGTTGAAATGCCGATGCACAACCAGGCTCCAGCTGCAGTTAAATGTTCTCTTTCCTCATTTGGCTGAGTGAAAAAATGAGTCACAGCTGAAGCTAATTATATTGGGCAAACATGCAAGAGGATCGTTTGGAGACAGAGGTTGATTTCATATTATCAGCAGATGTTACGTAGAAAACTAAAAACACTGTAAAAAAAACCAACATTTTCTTACCTGATGAACTTTATGCTCACAAACAACACCTGGAATCATCTTAATGGGCTAGCCGTTGACTCTACTTGAGATAAAGCAGGAGCTGTGTTTTCTTCAGTCCTCTTTCTTTTATTATTAATACAGTTGTTTCAGAGTGAAGAAAATGGCCGCCAACAAAAAGTGATGGGTAAAAACAAAAACAAATAAACTGTCTTCCCCACATTTTCTGCATGGATATTTGTAGCAGAAGTACATCCTACATCCTTTTTCTGTCTGCTATACTTCCAGTCTGTTTGGTTAGCCAAAGAGTCCCACTATTTAAGTTTAGTTAAAATTTTTCAAAGTGAATGTACGGGTACATACTGTTTATTAAAAAGTTGAAATGTCCTAAAAAGAGAGAGACATTCAGTAGAGACATGAGTAACTATTTTTATAATCTAGGGCTGGACAACATGGCTGAAAAACAAATCACCATATGAGCATCTCATCTAATCAGTAATTATTGATTAGTCTTTTTGTTTTAAATATCTGAGATATGGCTAAGCTGGTGGTGCAACATTTCCTGTTTTATCCACAGTCTCTGTTCCATGCCGATGTTTTTACTTTTAGGCAGTTATGACACATGGCTAAACCACTGAAACTGCTTCTACTCAAGTTGTTCGACAGGTTGTTGCTAGGTTACCAAAGAGTGAGTGAGTTGCTAGGTAACCAGTGAGCAAATGAATTGCTAGGTAACCAAGGAGTGAGTGAGTAAGTTCCTTCCACCAACCTTGCTTAGCCCTTGATAGGTTGATATGTAATCTGTTCAATATTAGACAAAAAAGTAGCCATTAACACTTTCACCCCTTTTATAGAGTTTGTATGTGAAATATATTCTCTCCTGTATACTGTCTATAGCCGTGAACCAGCCTCCAAATCAGATACTGTTGAGTTTATTATGGGCTATCTGTATAAAATGTGGACTTTACCCTTACAAAAAAATCACATGAAAATCACATGTGAACATGTGATCACATGTGATTCCCATGTTCCACATGTGATTTTCATGGGATTGTTTTGTAAGGGTAATTGGTTAAACAAGATATAAAGCTTCCCTCCAACTCATTCACTTGTTCAATCATTGTCGTCACGTATCCTGAGGAGTAATTATAACTCCGTCAACTTTTTTCACAACAGAAAATTTTCTTTAAGAAACCCCAGCTTCAAAACTCAATGTGTCTTGTTGGTCAGCAATGTCGCTCCACTTGCCTCCATCCGAAGTATCCATGGCAACTACGTGCCAACTAGCTTGTGCACTCTAGTTAGCTTCCAGACATTATTGCAGACTACTAAAGGTGTCGATTGGGGTGAAAGAATTGATGAAATTAGAAATTTGTAAGAATCCTTGGTCACCAATTTCCGTCCTCCAGCTTGTGCACACAGTAACCATGGAGACTAAGGACTGACTGACCACAGGATGTTATTGACTTTTGGTTGTTTTTCAGAAGTTTTGGGATGTCCTTTGATTTGACTTAATTGAGGATGAGGGAGTAGTAGTGAAAGAAGTGGAACTTCCTTCACAGTCCAAACCATCAGATGCTAACTGCACAGCACAGCATCTTCCAGCTCTTCTCAGTTGTCTATGTTGATTCGTTTCATCCTTAATTTTCTATTTTGTTGACTTGGCCTCTCCGTCTGTTATTTCTCATTTGGTTAATTTTACTGGCATCAATCAGCCAGTACAATTTCACTTCCGAGAACTGTCGTTTATGTCAGTTTTATTTCTAAACCCATCCACACCAGACCTTCAATTCACACCTCACAGCATTGTCAACCTCTTGACCCTCTTTTCTCTCCTTTTCTTCATCGTCTTTCCCCACTTCGCCCTCTTCTTCCTCCCCTCTCAGTCCAGCCGCTCGATGGGAAGTCATGTGACTTCTCTGAAGCTGGGCCCTATAAACCAGCAGCACTTGGGGGGCTCTGTGTCTGTTCAGGTCTGTGATTGGTTCTTGCATTTAGATGCTGCTTTGTGCACACACACACGCACACACACACACACACACAAACATGCCCGCACACGCACACACTCTGCAGACCCCCTGTTTCCTTCTTCCAGGAACAAATGTGATCCTTTGTGTTAGGAAAAAAAAACAGACGAACAGATGTCTTAAGAAATACACATGAGGTAGATCTGTTTGAATAAAACTTGAATTAATTGAAATTAAACATGCAAAGTAGAGAATTCATTTACTTCCATTGTGTGTCTGCAGTTTGGAAAAGTCTGGATTTTGACTGGAAAAACCCCCCATCAAAGACTGGACAAATATTTTTTAAACATATGCAGAATTATTTGGTTTCCATCGGCTGACTGAAAGACTGGGTCTGAAATTTGAGACTTTAACAGTATTTTAAAATGAAAAATGTGTTTTGTATGCAGAGACTGCAGCGAGGCAGTGAGGACACAGACTTCATTCACAGGGCTTGTTACATTCAACTGATTCCTGCTAAGGCAAAACAGAAAACCCTGACATCTGTCGGCAGAATTGTGTGGCTGCTCACATTCGGTGTCTTTGAATTACATTGAAAGTATATACAATTTTGTGGGGGAAAGACACAAAATCACTCCCAGAAAGATGTTTTGGTGATGACTCATTGGTGGTTTTTAATAGAGTGCTAGCATCCTGCAGCTGCAGCCTCGGAAAAAGCAAAGTGTTGAGTAATGACTTTTGTTTTTCACTGTTGAGACCACAGTGTAGACTATTGATGAAGAAAATAAAATGTATGAACTATGAACCCACTTTGAAGTCCACTGCCAGTTAATGCTTTCAGTTTTCCTGTTAAGGACTTTGATAACTATAAACCATGTGCTAGGAGGCAACAAGAAGACAAATAGATGTCCATCCATCCATCCATTTTCTGAACATCCTTCGTCCCTAATGGGGTCGGGAGGGTTGCTGGTGTCTATCTCCAGCTGCGTACCAGGCGAGAGGCGGGGTTCACCCTGGACAGGTCGCCAGTCTGTCGCAGGGCAACACAAAGACATACAGGACAAACAACCATTCACACACACACACTCACACCTAGGGAGAATTTAGAGAGACCAATCAACCTGACAGTCATGTTTTTGGACTGTGGGAGGAAGCCGGAGAACCCGGAGAGAACCCACGCATGCACAGGGAGAACATGCAAACTCCATGCAGAAAGACCCCGGGCTGGGAATCGAACCCAGGACCTTCTTGCTGCAAGGCAACAGCTCTACCAACTGCGCCACTGTGCAGCCCGACAAATAGATGTTCTTGCTTTTAATTTATAGCATTATTTTACACAGAAAAAAAATCTAAAATGATCAGTAAACAGAGATAATGTTAAGTTTCAAAACTAACAATCACTGTCTTGAATTTTGAAACAAAACAATTAGGACATCCATGCTTTTACATGCTTTAAATTATTAGTTATTTCATTTTATAGTTTCAGCAAACAACAGGTAAGTTTCATCTGCACAATAGTTTTGATTTACGTTGACCAACTAAATCAAACTCACTAATTTTGACTACCTGGTGGGATTTCTTATACTACTGGTCCAAACACAGAACCCTGTGGAACTCCATGATTCAGTGTGGTTTAGTGGGAGTTTGTATTTGCATATACAGAATAAGAGGGGTGTAAGGGTACACAAAAATAACAGTTTGGTATGTGTTTGGGTTTTAAAATTGCGCTTCAATCAGGAAAAATAAACTTGGGTCAGCAGAAAACAGAATCTTTCTTAATTACTGGAATTAATTAGATATTTTTATGTTCTAAAACTTAAAATCTGGTTGGTGAATGCAAGCAGGGAAACTGAGGAAAAGAGACTAATTAGTATGAAAGGAGCTGAGCTAAGACATGAAAAGAAGTTGAAACCTAATACGGATTTACGAGAACTAAATCCAAATGTACAAACAACCAAACAAAAGATTAAACCAAGAAACTAAACACCAAGGAATTAAGTATTATAGCAAGACTAAATACTTAATCAAGTAGTAATTAAGTAATACTTAATTAATACTGAATATGAAGAGGAAATGGTCAAAAAACACAAATAAAAACTACCATACAATCCAAATACACAAGGACCTAATATGCAGATGATTTCTCTCTTCCTCTTTTCATGCTGCTTTTACATGTTTTTTTCATTCTTCATTTTTCTGGAATTATGTTTATTATGTCTTCCTCTTTTCTCTCTACATTGAGACTATTAGGCAACTTAAAGTTTTTTAAAATATATTTTACTTCCAGTAATTTTTAGCTATTACCCCAGTTTGTTGCTGCAATAGATGACAAAAAAGTTTACATTTCCGATTTTTGGTCAGGAACAGTCATAGAAAGTGTCACAAGAAGTAAGATTTCCTTGTTCGTAAAACAGAGGAAATTTCTCAACCTCAACTTCTGCATTTTATTATATTGCTTATTCAGACAGCTTGTGCAGTAAACACCAAATCTTAGATTTTTATCAAAGTGCTTGTTTTTGTTTATCTTTATCACAGTAAAAAGCAAGAGAAACATTTTGTAAGAGGAAAAATTCTGAATCACCGTCAGTTTCTGCACCCAGACAAGAAACTTCAGAACAGAAATGGAAAATAAAAGTCAGAATCAAAGAAAAAATAGAGGATTTTTATACTTACTTGTACTAAGAGAGAATCTCTTCATTCTAGCTCTGCAGCTTGTTCTAAAAAGATGGGATTCTGCCATTCATTCATGACTCAAAACCCCCTTTACTCACCACATATGCATGTGCATATGGTAGTGCTTGAACTTGTGTGTGTGTGTGTGGGGGGGGAGGGGGGGGGTTCTGTGTGTGTGTCAGTTGCAGTGTCAAATTCAAATACTGTGCAGCCTTGTTGGCTGGTTGCTGTGGGGACACACAGTGACACCTGAGAGTGTTGGAGGGTTGGGTCTGACTCCTCGCTGTTACAGTAAGTCATTTGGCATTTGAGCTTTTCTGCTGCTACGTTTGTGCAGCTGCGGTCCGGGAGTTACAAGAAAGAAAAGTCAGAGGGAAAACAATGCGTCACATTTTTAAACTTGTGCAGTAATTGACTTTTAGAAAAAATTAATTTTTTACATATTTGTTGGAACGGTCACTGTATTGTAACAATATAGTATAAAACAGGTAATCTATAAAAAAAAAATCGAGCTTATCCCAGCACTCTCAGTGTTTTCTAGACACAACCAATTGGCGCTAGGAGGCGGATCTTTGTGCTGTCAATCATCCTCCATTTGATGCTGCTCATCCCCGCTCTCCCATGGCAACCATTCAACCTTGCAAAACTCCAGGGTGGAAAAAGCGTCACCTTTGAGACGCAGCTCCTTCTTGGAGACTCTCCCACTCGGCTCCTGCAGACTAGCCAGAAGCAATTAGCAAACAACTGCGCATCTACTGAGCTCATTAAAAGGACTACTTCTCAGTGCAATGATGATAAAAACGTTGCTAAAGTGTTAAGAGAGAAGCGATATTGGGACTACTTTTGTAATAGGAGTTTCAGAAACAGCAAGAGTTTGGAAAGAGACAGTGGACCAATTTCAAGTTGTTAAAATACAAAGTCAAACTTCTTTGAAATCATATTTGATATATACAGCATTTTTATAACAACTCAAATTAACTTAGTTACTTGATTGGGCTATAGAATTACACTATATGTCCGGAAAAAAAACTTCATATTGCCCCTTGAAATAGCCTGCCTCTTGTTAAACCCTTTCAAGAGAAGTATTTTTGGTGCTTTGAATGCTTTTTCATGCCTTCAGATACCATTCAAGTACCTTTTGAAGAAGTAATGTTTTTTTAATCCTATTTTTTTTATCATTATCACACTAGTACCTCAAAGTGTACATGTTGACCATTCCTAATTAAGACTGTAAGTTCAGAATTTAGCATATTAAACAGGAATAAATCCTTCCTTCTAGCAACAGCGCAGGAGGCTGCTGCTGCGTAATGGCATGGTGGATATTTTCTTTGCATACTTTGGGCCTCAATCATCGTTGAATATAATTGTTATAACACGTCCCTTTATGACTACAGGGATAGTCACATCACTGCATTTCCTCCTGCTTTGCCTTAATCACACCTGGAGCAGGTATTTGTCATATCCTTGTGTGTGGCATTTCAGGCAAAAAATGGGAAGCCCTACTTATTAATTATCTCAATTCTCATCAAGTTAGTCACAAGATTGTAAAATGTAGTTGGGGAATGCTCCACTTTAAAAAAAAGAAAGAAAAAGGAATTAGGCATTGACTATGTTTGCGTTTCAGTCTTTGTCTTTACAGGCCTGGATGCACACATATGGCATTTAAGTGCATTCGCCTGTCTGTGTGCTTCCCATATGGTTCTTATTGATCCATGTCCCCTGCATACTCCTTCTGCTGCCTCGCGTTCCTGCTGTTTCTGTCTGCTGCATGCACTGATGGCGAAGGAATGATGGAATGCTGCAGGGTAATTCTCTGGTTTCCTGGAAGCTGGTCTGGCTTTATCAGAAGCGGCTGTGACAATACTCCAGCTGATGGGCCAACCAAACATCTCTCCTGCAAGCGTCGATCGGGCAACGAATGAGCCTTCCTGGAAGAAATAATGAGCAACCCGGAGGCCCTTCCTGGAAGGCCGGAACAGATTGCCAGTTACGAGGCATTTTCCTAACATCTTGAAAAAAATTTCCACCTTCAAGACTTGATGTGGCTGACTTTGGCAGGAACTCAGTAAATTAAGAAAGCACACCAGGAGCTGTTGGTTATGTTCAGATTTTAATCAGCTGCAAGTACGGGATTAGTCCAACGGCATTCCTGTTGCCCAAACTGCTCCCTTTTTTCTTGAGCTGCTGTGAAACATGCAGCTGTAGCAAAGAAAAGGGCGATGTCCAAACCACTGCTGCGAATGTATGATCGTTGGGGAAAGGAAAAGGTCCAAAAAACTGAGTTGTCTGAGAGCCGGGTGTTGTGCTTGGCTCAGGCGCTGTTGACAACTGTTGAGTTGGACACAGCAAGTCACAACCCGAAAAAATGAATCATAGTGGAAAGACTTTGTGCGAGCGTGTGAGATCCACAAGAGGAGTGAAGGATACAGGCAAAATAGTCCAGCTCTACTCACCAGGCAACTATGGGGAACATAAAATGAGTCACAGCAAGCTGAGCTGGCTTATTTAGACAATGTGTTTGTGTGTAAAACTGGATTATTCTGGTTGGATTTTTGGGAAGAGGGCTCACTCAGTTCTGTTTGTCTTTTGACCAACGTCACTTTTGTCAGCAAGTGCCAGCCTAGTTTTCCCTCTCATAAACAAATAGTGTCTCTAACAGACCCACACAGATACACACATACACATACACACATACGAGGTGTCAAGAGAAAAATGGGAACTGTCGAACTGAATTGTTGTAATGACCTCCAATCAGATAAGCTACAAAAACAGGCATTATAGTCTCAGAGGTGTACACTCACTACTCCCCTATTTAAATCCAAAGTCAAGTGTGTCAAAACATACTACAGACTACACAGTCATTATTTATTAAACAAAGATGAAGCTCAAATGGAAAAACTAATTACATATCATCTCTGAAAGCCTCGGAGAACCACATTTAGCAGCTATCACGTCATTTTCTGTATGACTTTATCAGTCTCTCACTTTGCTGTGGAGGAATTTTGGCCTATTTTTCTTTACATAGCATTGCTTCATTGCTTGCATGACCCAGTTTAGGCCAAGCTTCTGCTGCTAGGACATTGAAACTGCCTTTATTTTCTTTTTCGGAGCGTCAGTTGGAGAGTTGCTGTTGTGATTGAGATCGGTTTCCCATTGAGGACCCAAATTTAGGTCAAGCTTCTGGTGTCCAAAACCTGATCTCTTAATACTTCGGTGCACAAAGGTGTTTGAAATTGACTCATTGACTGCAAGGTTCCCAGGTAAAGAGGTTGTTAAAGGGGACATATTGTGTACAATTCACATTTTGCACATTTTTGTACTTCCATTTGGGTTGAAATTGCAAATAAAAACAGCCAAAGTGCTTAAAAAAAATACTCAGATAATTTTTTGGCAATAAGTCAATATTTTTTGGTGACTGGAAAAGGAGACACTTCAAAAACCTCCTGATTGTTGAGTCATATTCAATGGGCACTGCCCCGTTACCTAGCAGTCCCAGTGAAGCCCAGCCTGTTACCTAGCAACCTGAATTGAGCTCCAGCATGTTTGGTCAGCTGGTTTTATCGTGCTATAATGGCTGCTGGAAATGATAAGTGTTTTATTGTTGACTTACTATTCAGAAACCACTTGCTACATCCTTGTTGATTGTGCAGGAGGCTCCACTTCTGCTTTTCAAAGATGCGTGGTTGTATAATATCACATCAGTTCGCAGTCATTTTTACACGCAAGTGTAAACATTGAGTTGGGAGGCACAGCCAGCAGCAGATTACTAAATTTAAAATGACAGAGGCCCTAAAACATTCAGACAAAATAGGCAGAATTTACTAAAGTTTCATTATCTAATAATAATTTTGGGCAAAAAATGTTATGAACATGCTTTGTAGACCTATCCTAACATGCTCAAAGAAGCATAGGTCACCATTAACCAAGCCCAAATTATTACTGTTTCACCACCGTGTTTGACAGTTAGCATGAGGTGTTTGTGCTGATATGAGGAGTTTTGTTTTCTCCAACCATGGAGATGTTGATTAAGGTCAATCATGTTATCAATCAGAAGACATTGTTCCAGAATCTAGAATTCCAATGCAACTTTTAAAATGGGCGTATTGTTAAAAATGTTAGGACAGATTTAGGAGCTATCTAAATGTAATTTACTCTTAAAATATATATAACTTTATAAGAGATTCATTGCTGAAGTCTTTCCTTCCTGACATTGTGTTGCCACACAGAAGTGGTCACACTTTTTATGGAAGTGCATTTTTTCTGTTGACACACTTCCTCTTATATCCTTTGGAAACAGAACAGGTTCTACAGGAACAACTCAACCAATTAGAAGATTATAGGAACGTTCTACTTTTTCAGTGACTCAAATCAGAAAAGTAAAACTTATAAGTAGACTAATTACGCACAAATAGTGAAATATTTCAAGAATTTATTTCTTATAATTTTAATGATTATGGGTTACAGTTAATGGAAATCCAAAATTGATTGACACAAAAGGTCATTGTTAAATATTTTAGCAGTTCACGGAGAGTTCTTTTCAAGCACACCACTCGAAAGTTTAGAGGAAGGAAAACTTGTGGTAGAAAAAGGTGCACAAGAAACAGGGATAACCATAACCTTGTGGGGCTGAGACGGCTCCGCAGTTATTGGTGATTTGGGGAGTTATGTCATGTGTTGAAGTCGGTCCAATATGTTTTATGAAGCCCAAAGTCAGATCAGCTGTCTACCAGTTAATTATTTACTTCACAAGCTACATGGTGCTGGGGATTTCATTTTCCACCAGAAGCCGTGCACCCTATTAAAGGTAGTGGACGTCACTCTGCTTGCTGGGCCAGCCTGATCTAAAGAGGAAGCTGATAGGGTGACCAGATTTGGGTTTCTGAAAAGTAGGACACTTCTTTTTTTGTTGGCGGCGAGAGGGAGCGGGGGGGGGGAGGGGGGTTGAAATCCCCCCCGGACATTTTTTTAGGTCTGAAAAGTAGGACATGTCCGGGAAAAAGAGGACGTCTGGTCACCCTAGAAGATGATCCACCAATCAGATGTGATGAAGGTATTGTTTTTCTTTCATTGTCACAGGAAACAATGTAAATGTCTGAGTGCGACTCAAACTTTTGCCTGACAGAAAAGAGATGAAATAGTATGCAAAGACAAAAATTATGATATGTAATTAACAAATTAAAGGTCAGTTTACTATTTTAAATGAATTGGAGACACTTAAAGTCTTTAAATTTAGATACATGAGTTTAAGTAGCTGTGAATTAGATGTGGCTATATATTATTCACTTTTTGTCTATTTGTTCCAGTGTGAGTCTCGCATGAAATGCCCAACTTGTAAAGGACCGTTAGTTTAATAAAGGTTAGATTGAATCAGCTCACGTGCAGTTAGCTGTAGTTTTAATCCTCACGGACAGTCCCTCATATTTCTGTTCCTCCAGGGCCATTACGATCATTAATTTTGCTGGCAACTCGCAGAAACTGTAGATGTTGTCATGTCCCCCCCCCCTCTAATTTAGTTTCCCGTGGAGTGGTTTTAACTCCTTCCCTTCTAAATCAGCAGTATAGCGGTAGTTATTTTTTTTTGACAAATATTAATTTAAACCCCATTTTAATCAATTTTGGTGTTCTATTTAAGACTATTTAAATTTACTAGTTGTGAAATTAACCTATATGCCACTTTCTACATAGAATTACCAAAATTAATTAACTTTTTGTATTTAGTTTGTCACAAACCTTTTTCATTTTGGCTTCTTGTTTAATAGTTTGGTGATAGACCCGAGTTTAGATTTCAATATTTTTTTTAACTTATGTTCTGAAGAATAAAGTTTGAATTGTAAAAGGTGTGCTTTTCCCCGTAGGACTAAGAGAAATAAGTTTTGTATTCTGTTGCTCGGCAGCAAGCTGATTTCTTCACATTTCCCAGATGTTTCTGAATTGAAGAAATAAGTAGTTTTCTCATCAGTGCTCTGTCATTTATCTCACACAAACACCCCCTTACGCAGAGACAACTCATTCACTCCTTCTCGGACGCACACACCAACACCAGGCAAGCCGTAAAAACTCAACTCAATTAAAGTGCCTCTTTCCTGGAAGCCGGCCTCAGACGGAGCACAAGGTATGCAGGGAATGGGAACCGTGTGTGTGTGTGTGTTTGTGAGAAGATGTGGTGGAGGTGGGGAGCTGGGAAATGAAGTAACTCACCTCCTGCTTAATTTTACCAACAGTAATCTCACTTAACACACAAACACAGATTCAGCGTTGGCTTGAGAGTGAAACCACAGCCAGTCATAAATCTTATCCACGTGGATGCGCTCACCTTTCTGACCTCACACACTCCCTATAGGACACCATCCCCTCTCTCTCTCTCTTTCTCTCTTAGCCACCAAAAGCAGGATGTATAAAATCCCACTGCATTCCTTTTCCAGTCAAGTCCAGCCCAAAGTCAGCTTTTTGCACACTAACTGCTGTGTCAAAGGTTTGCCCGTCTCCGTGCTTCTGGGAATCCCTTTGTCACAGCGTGGTGCTCAGCTTTCCCAAACACACTCTGATTCGCATGGAATTTACCCACAATTCCATGCGAAACAATGCTCCACTGACACATACGAGAAGTGAAGATTGCGGTAATTTCAAGCCCTCGGATGGTGCAGCCGTCCTTCCCCGTTGCTCGAAGCGATCTCTCAGAGTGTATAAACACGCCTTTGTCCAGCTTTGAAATCCCATCTGACAGTAAATAATCTTGTTGTGAAGCCAGGAATTGCTGGAATACAGACTACTTTGCAACACATTACAGTAAGTTAAAGCATATCCAGTCAATATTGACTCAAGGGGGAGAAAAGGAGAAGCAGGCAGGAGGCAGTGAGGAAGTAACACACAGGGCACACTGCATTGGCTTTTGTAAAAATAGTGCTCTTTAATATAAATTATTGAAATATCTTAGAAATATAAATATGTGCAACGTTTCTGTTTCATTTATTATGTAATGCTTTTGACATTGCAGATATTACAGCTTGTATTTTGCCAGACTAGTGGCCAGCCTTTTGCAAGTGAGTCTTTATAAAAGACAAATGATTCACATACACTCGGTCTACTGCTGCAGCACAACATGTAAGAACTTGGTGTTTGATGCAAGACAGTAAGACCCAGATCTGACCATTAAATACAAAAGGTGTGCATCACTGTGGCTACATAAACTCACACTGTTTCATGATGTAAAAACAAAAGAAGAGGCTACCATTCCAATATGGATTACAGGTGAGTATGAGCACGAGAAAAACACAACAAAAAGATAATGATGTGGGTCAAATCTGAGTCTTGCAGTTAGTTTTACAAAAGGCATTTTTAAAAGAATCTCCTAAGGGAAGTATTTAGTTCCCTTGATGTTCTCCAGAGGCAAAGAAAAAAGGTTATAAACAGTTCAAATAACAGCATGTTTCCTCTTAACTCCTTCATGAATGGCGCAGGAAGACCAGGAGAAAGAGAAAGAGAGAGAGCGGGCAGGCAACCAACACAAAAGGCTTAAAAGGAAATAAGTTAAGAAAAATGTTACACACAAAATGCATATGTCCATCTGTCTACAAAAATAAAATATATAAGCATGTACTTTGATGCACTTCTGAGTTTAATTAAAGTCATCACTGACATTTTTTTTTTTAAATGCAATTGAGTAGAATCGGAATCAAACTCAGCAAATCCCGATCTCCAGCTGATCAACAGGTGCTCAGTTTTTTAAGTACAATATTTTCCGGACTATAGAGCGGAACTCACTACAAGCCGCACCCACAACGTATTTTTTCTTTTTAAATGGAAACGTATAAGCCGCACCAGGCTTTAAGCCGTTGGTATCTCCACCGTTCTCAGTTTTCCACAAGGAAGCAGCAGAGAGCTGCGTCCTTAAGAAATCTGCTATTGAGGACGCCGAACCGTGGAGTTGTTCACGCCGAGTTTACTTGCAGCGGCTGTCGATCTGTACTGTCAGATCGACAGCCTTCAACTTAAAAGCTGCATCAGATGAACTTCTTCGTGTGGTTTCCATGATTAGGGGGTTTGACTTCCGAGGATTCACTTCCTGTTAAAGAGCCCCCTGGTGGTTGAAGAAAAATTCGCAGAAAAGCTGCATGGTTCAAAGTAGCGTCTTTTAGTCCGAAAAATACGGTAGGTTTTAAATGCATCAAAAATTAACATTTTTAGTGTGTAAGCATATCAACAGTCACGCCTTTGATGGAGTTTATTTTGAGTTTCATAAAAAAAAAAAAAAGTAAAAAAAATAATAAATCTCATGATTGCCTAATTTTCCTTTGGGTTTGTTGCTACTTCCTCCATCATGCAGCCTTTAGCTGCAGAATTAAAACATTTACATAAAAGTGTTTGTCTAACAGACCTAAAAACTGGAAGATCAGGCTCTCAAACAAATTGGATATATTGGTATCAGCCAGTACAAGTTAGTTTGTTGCATTTCTAGATAAAATACTCTAAAAGAACTGATTTGAGACTAAGATGGAGCTGTCTTATTTACACAAGCTACATCCTGTTGGACTGCATCATCAATCTAATCAGTGTTTTTATCAAGCTGTATACCAGTATGTCTCCTCCTCCTTCAGTTTCCCCTTCCCTAATCCCATTTCCCGCTCTTCTGCCCCCCTCCTCTGTCTTCCCACCCTTCTTCCTTCCCCATCCCCGGGATTATTACCGCCAGTCTCCAGCAATCTTTACATCTTTGCAGTCTGGATAAAAATAATTTCTTCTTCATCTTTTGTTTGGTCCCTCACAAGAGCTTTTGTGGCAATAACAAGCTTTTGTCTTGGTGACTGCGGTCTGTTTTCTGGCGCTGTCAGAGCACACATGCATCAAAAAAAAAAAAGAAAAAAAAAAGAAAAAGAAAAAAATGGAGGAGGAATAAGAAACAAACAGCAGAAGAAGAAATGAATTTTTTTGTGTCCTACGCAGACAAAACCGGCATGTGGGCTTGTACCTGCAAGAGTGTGTGTTGAGCTAGCGTGCATGGCCAGCCCACTCCCCTCTATGTGGCAACATTTGCGGGAAAAGGGAATGGAAATATGTGCACAACCTCAACGCACACACTCAGACAAACAAATACTGTATGCCGGGATCTCTCCCTCTCCCTCTCTCTCTTCTCTTGTTTGGACTTTGCCTTTTTTCTGTTATTCCTCCTTCATTTGCTCCCTCCCCGTCTCTCTGTCCTGTGATCCAAAGTGTTGGAAAAATTAGGATGTTCTTTCTTTAAGAGCGTTAAAACCCGCCGACGTCAGCGGCGGCGTGATACCGCCATTGTTTACAATCTTCTACGAGGCTCTGCTCTGCGTCTGAGTCAGTCATAGGAAATGCTGACCTTTGACCTCTGGCTTCTTCTGCCACCCCAAACGGTAGTGGTCAGGTTCTCCTAAGGCAGGATAGACGAGGTAATCGCCGGTTACCCAAACCCGACTCCAGCATCCGGGGGTTAAGGTAGACGGAGCCAAACAGCGATTTATTAGGAATCAAAAGTGCTGAGATCGGCTGATTCTGGTCGCAGTGACCTCATTTCAGTCTCATCAGCTCTGAGAAGCGTTCTGTGCTGTTCCTCATCAGTCAGATAGATGCGTCGTACTTCTCCATGAAGTCTCTGAGCGTCTGCGGGAGTTGCTGCATCTCTCCTTGGCCCGTTCGGTTCAGCGCCCTCCTGCATATGTGCTTCAGGGACGAGGGGCTGATCTTGAGGGGCTTCAGCAGCTCCAGCGGGGTTTTTATCCCACGGCTGTCCATCAGGTAAATGGTTTCCATACTTCCTTCGCTCGCCCCATCCACGGTCAGTTGCACGTCCCTTCCTCTCCCCATGTAGAACGTGATGAGCTTCAGCACGCAGTCGAACCGCGGCACCTTCTCTTTGTTTTGGTAGTCGTTCTCAAGGAAGAAACCGCCTTCCTCGCTGTGGATGCGGAGGTTCTTGGTTCCATAAACCGTCTGCACGGACAGGGTGAAGAAGTAGCGGCGGTCCGACGAGTCGCGGATGAGGAAAGTGCCAGGTTCGTCTTTGCTCAGCAAGGCTTTGGCCTCCAGACCCCCAATGGGCCCAAAGTAAAAGCCGCTCTCCAGAAGCTTACGATGAGCATCCATCACCTGAAACAGATTAAAAGATGATCACGGTACACGTCTTCTCACGTCAATTCTGTTCAACTTCACTGCAAAACTACAAAATATCATCAAGTATTTTTGGTTTAATTTCTTCTGCAAATATCTTAGTACACTTGAAATAAGACTAAATTAATTTACAAGTAACTTAGGATCTTGTTTTCAGTCAATAATTCCTAAATATTGATGAAAATGTACAACATATAAGTGGAACTAGTACTTTTTCCATCAATATTAAAGAATTATTGGCTTGAAACAAACTGAAAACTTTTTTTTTTTCATGGGAGTTAAGATATTTGCACTACAGCTGCAGCTACCAATCATTTTAGATTATTCTACTGATCTTTCTGACGACTAATCAATTAACTTGGAAAATTCTGCATACAAGTCTTTTTAGAATAATATCAGAAATGGATTAAAAGATGCAAATAAACACAAATGTAATTGTCTTTTTAAGAAAGAAAAACATTTTACTACCTAAAATGCAACAACATGGCATTCCTTAATCATGTGTAGCAAAGGATGTCTCTGAAACTAAAAAAACATGATAAAATGTTTACATTTTAACAAAGTATGACTGAATATTTTTAATAATAATAAAAATAAAAAAACTGGATAGCAAAATGTGCTTCATAGAAGAGTATCGCCACTTGAAGATTTTTGAGCAGATCAAACTTAACAAGCAAGTTTTTATTTGGTCTGAAATACAAAATACATTTATAGTTTGGACAGTTTTGGCTTATTTACTAGTCTGTATGTGTTCTTGCAGCAAACAGCCTTTTTTTTTAGTGTATTTACTCCACTAAGCGATTAATCTATTATTAATCTAGTTGACGATTATTTCAATAATTGATTAATCACAATTAATTATTTAATTGTTTCAGCCCCAATTTGCACTGGAAACTAGAACAAAAATACTTGGTAAGGTTTTGTGTTTTTGCAGTGTTAAAATGTTATTATGAAACCTGATAGCAGGACAAACACACAAACAAAAACACTGATGAAAAAAACAGATGGATTGAAGAAGAGATAAATGGAAGAATCGATGAACAAACAGACTGATGAAACAAGATGATGGACAAACGAAGGGCTTAGTTGAAAAAAATTAATGTAGAAACTTGATCACTGGGCAAACAGAAACGAATAGATCAAAGGGAAAAATAGATGGATAAACAGAAATTAATAAATGATAAGACAAACAGATGAATGGATTAAGGAATAGACGTGTGAATCAATGAAACTTGATTGATAAACAGATGGATGGACAGGTGGCTTAAGCTATTGAATGGATGCATGAAAAGATAAAGACAAGTACCACAAAAACAAAATCTTCCCAAGTATTTTTGGTCTATTTTTTGGTGCAAATATCTCAGCACATTTGAAATCCGACAAAACTAACCTACAAGTAACTTTTCAGCAAGATGTAGGAGTTTGCCTACGTCAATAATCCCTCAATATTGATACAAAGTAGAAATGCACCAATCTGACAATACTGTCTGTATCAGTATCCTATTGAAAAAAAATTCTAGATTGGTTATCGGTGACAATATTGTGTTGTTTTTACGCGTTTGACCAAGCTTGTGAAGATAATGGTGTATGTAGGTGTGCTGACTGGTGTAGCGTTATCAAATGTCATGTCTGTGTTTAAAAAAAATAAACGTTTTAAGTCAATTCATTGTTTTTCTGCATTGGAATCAATCGACAATAAATGTCAGATATCGATATCGGATGTGAAAACAGTGAATTGGTGCATCCATAATGAAACTGTTAAACATTTTTCCAACATTGTAAGTGAAAAAACAACCAGTGGAACTTTTTAATCAATATTCAAGAATTTTTGACTTAGAAAAAGCTCCCATATCTTGCTGAAATGTTAGTTGTAAGTTAGTTTTGTCTCATATCAAGTGAACTAAGATATTTGCACTAGAAACTAGACAAAAATACTTGATTTGATTTTTAGTTTCTAAACCTCAGAAATTGGTATTTGAAGTGAAAACGTGGATTGGTGCATTCCTACTAAAATAGTTCTACTGAGAGATCTTTTAACTTATACATTTTTCCAATGTTATAAGTAAAAAAACTATCAGCTGAAGTAGGACTCTTTAATCAATGTTCAAGAATGATTGACTTAAAAGAAGATCCGATATCTTGCCGAAAGTTACTCGTAAGTTTGTTTTGTTTCAAGTGAAGTAAGATATTTGCACTAGAAATAGACCAAAAATACTTGGTAAGATTTTGAGTTTGTAAGTGAGGTGAATTTAATGAAATAAAACCCTTTTCCCCCCAACTTATTTAGATCTAGAAAATATCTAAAATCAAACTTCAGACACTTCCAGAGAGCAGGAACCCAGAAGAACAACCTGGCCTGACTGACCTGCTGGTAGTGTTCATGCGAGCTGAAGGGCTTGTAGTGAAGTGGGGCTAAGTCTGACCCCTGAATCCTGCTGCTCTCCGAAGGGGTCACACTGCTCATTGCGAGGGGCCTGGCTACCGCGGCGCCATGGCCCCCTGCCTCTGCCCGCCGGTCGAGGGGCAGGGGGCCCGGAGCAGGAGCCCCGGGACGGACAGGTGGAGGTAAACGTGGAGCAGGGTGACCGGAGACAGAGGGGCAACGGGGCGAGGCTGGTGGAGTCACAAGCCGGGTCCAGGGCCCCGGGGAGGAGGGGTCTGATGCATCCAGAGAGGGGCTGGGAGAGGGCACCTAAGCACAGCTGGAGGAAGATGGAGAAAGATGGAGCAGGGATTAGGCATTTCCATCTATATATAGGCTGGTGACAAGCAAACACTGAGCCACGCTGGAAACTTACACTCCTTCATGAGCAGTGACATAAACAAATGAGCACTTTGCCACACTGGAGCTCTCAGTTTACCCCACATAAAATGCAGTTATGGCGGCTGTGACAAATGCACGGAGCAGGAGCGGGTTATATTTAGTTTAAATGAATCCTCAGCGTACTCGCTGCTGCAGCGTGCAGCCAGACGGCAACTGGATCCTGATTGCTTTCAATTGTCTTCGATCGGCGCACCGCAACAAGGGATTTCTGAATCGGGGTCACAGTGAAAGAGTCCGGCACATTTTTTTTTACCCCTCCCTTCCCCCTCTTTTCTTTCACTGAATAACTCTTTATCCCGGTTGTCGGAAGAGGAGGAGGGCTTCCTCTGGGTTCACTGGGATAAAAAAAAATAAATAAAATGATAACAATAGTGAAGCCAATCTGGCTTGCTTTGCTGGGATCCTCTGCTGACTACCGCCCGCTCCACCGGACAGTGATCGGTAGAGAGACGGTGAAGCTGAGCAGGAGGCGCCGTAACGGTACAGAGAGCAGAACCGAGCCAGGAAGTTGGCCTCCGATTTGAAAAGACGCTTCATAAAAAGGGCTGTTTCGCTTTTTTTAAGCACCTTTAAACCTGAACTGAGTTATCCTTCACTGATCACACAGATTTGTGGGAAGCCAATTGGTTTCCCAGTCATGATCCTTATTAAGTTAACAGGACTGCAGGCTGTATCCATGTAAATACTCAGGCTAATTAGCTAGCCTTTTTATACATTTATACATATACTCTATAGCTAGCAGAATTGCAAAAAGGTCCAATATTCTGAGCAGAAAGAGTTCATTATTCAATACAAAAGAGAAAAATGAGCTGCAGGTACTCTGAGCCAGGTAAACAACAACAACAATTCAGGAGAAAAGTAAATTACAAGATAAACAGAGTTATTTTGACCTTTATCTAAATTTGACTTAGGACATTTTTAAAGTACATGGTGTTGGTTGGTGAGTTAACAGGCTGGAAATAGTTGGGAGTTATTTTTAAATCTTGAATTTTTTATGGATAACTGAAAACATTAAGCATCTTCAGCATTTGAGCTGCCAATCAAGAGAAAGTTGACTGGTGCACTGATCAGGCCAGTTTCTTTGAGTTCTGCTGATTTTTGATGTCTTTAGATTATTTTGTTTTATAACGCATATTTTATTGGAAACGAACTGCTTCAGTTTTCTTATTTTTAAAATACAGGAATTCACCAAACTATATGTCGCTAATTTATATCTAGTTTTTACCAAACACACAAAAGCAGGAGAGGGAAATGGCCCTCTGTTATAATTTAGATATTCTCAAAATTCTCAGAATATCCGATGATAAACTAAACATACCCTGCATATTATTAGTTATTTTAGTAGCTGTAACTGGATTTTGGCGTAAAATCCAAATATAATTGGTGGCCCTAGTGGCGCCACCAAGTGGGGGATGAAGGTGTTGTAATGACAAAAGATGCCAACCTCCTTCCGAGACATATATATATTCATTTTCAGTATTTATATTATTAAAAAAATACTTCAAACAGATTAGCCTGCACTGAAAAAAGACTTGGAATGTTTTCTATCTTGTTATCAATGCTTTGAAAAGTTTTTATATTGTATAAATTAGCACCAGAATATTCTCTGTTGGGTTTATTAGTAAATGTAATTTTATATAAACAAACATGACTTTTGATCTACATAGAGGGACTATTACTAGCGAAGTACCAGACATTTTTACCACTAAAAAAGGCAGATCATTCATCAATGATATTGGCATGTAGATCTTCTTAAAATGTTACTGAATGCCTAACTAAAAATATAGATTAATGCCAGTGCCCAGATTATTGGTGGCCCCCATTTGGCCCTTAGATTTTCTAGAGGTGCCCCTGGAGAAAAAAAGAACAATCTTGAGAATTTAATAACAACAGAATCTGCTTTATTTGTTAAGTTTGTGCACAACAAAGGAATTTGACTTTGGTTTTCAATTGCTCACACCATACAATCGCAAAGTATAGATATCAAACTAACTTAGATCAGATTGTACAACAAATCTGTTTTAATGAATCACTGTGTAGAAAATCCCCCTCCACGTTGCTATATTGAAGCCACAGCCGGTTGATGGTAGTTCAGGTTTCCTAAAAAGAGCGAAATAGCCCTTTACTGAGAACAACAAGTCGGAAACGAACTTCGGCATCATATCCCTTAGCCAGAATCCAATAAAAACGAGATTAAATTTAATCCAGGCAGCAGCTGTGAGGTCTACATGAGAGCAGCTGTCCTAAAACAAGCTCAGCGGCGGACTATTTCCCCACTTTCAGTCGACCCCGAGCCTCCTCTCACAACTTACCTTGCCGATGTGCTGAAGTCCGCACCGCAGCCGCTCGTCGCCGAAGGAAAAGACCCGCAAACTACCCGAAAGTAGTGCCAGCTGAATTATTAACTCAGGCATTAAAATCCAAAGAGAAGTGTCCCCCCCGCAAAAAAACGCGTGGGGTTTGGATGGGAGAGCGGAGGAATGCGGCCGGTCGGAGAGATCCCGTGCGAGAGAGTGAGTGAGTGTGTGCTTGTGTGTGTGTGTTAGAAGGTTACCGGAGGTTGTTCCAGTGTGAGTAAAAAGACGATGTTTAGGAAGGCTCCGCCCCCCCCTCCGTTCAGACTTCTTCCAGTAAACACACGCACGCACTCACGCACGAGCTCGCGCTCGCTCCCGCTGCGCAGGCAGGCAGAGTAGAGCAAGCGGCTGTGCTCGCGCCCGGGCAGATTGCCAATAAATAATCAGCGTGACCTTTGGCGCTTTGTTTCCTGGTACTGGGTTCCCTTCTCGACAAGGTGAAAAAGTTAAAAGCTGCACATATGGCACAATAAAACAAAATCACCCTCCCTGGGTAATTGCTTTTAAAAACAGGGTAGATGGTTGAAATATTTATTGAGCAAGCGAGGGTTATGAGGATATGAAAAGTATAATCGTGGATTTTAAAAAGCAAAAACAAGTCTGCAACCGTTATCCCTTCACTGAGGCTCTCCCAAACTGGTTGGGTAATGATTTTATTTATTCATA
This sequence comes from Gambusia affinis, assembly GCF_019740435.1. Taxonomy (NCBI): domain Eukaryota; kingdom Metazoa; phylum Chordata; class Actinopteri; order Cyprinodontiformes; family Poeciliidae; genus Gambusia; species Gambusia affinis. Next base: position 15,666,457 of record NC_057887.1, read on the forward strand.
AAGGACATTTAAGAAACCTTTCTCTTAAGGCTATTTTGTTTCATTCTACTCACTAAAAACAGGATAGATGGTTGAAATATTTTGAGTAAGTGAGTGTTATGGGGATATGGAAAAATGTAAATCTGTATAAAAAAAAAAAAAACAGATAAAAAAGATATTTGTTTTAATTCTATTTTTCAAAGTAGGCATATGCCGCAATCTACTCACAAAACTACACCTATTTGTTGTTGTTTTCCATAATAAAACAAAAATAACCTAAATACAGTGGACCACTGGTCACTCAAGATCGTTTGTAAAATTTACATATTTGTATATATTTTTGTAGTTTATCTAAGATACTCTAAAACAAAATGCAGCTTGGAAATTTTACTTAACACTGGCATTTGCAAAGTAGCCAATCCAGGAGTCTTATTTATTTTCCTTGGCGGTAATTTACTGTAATACCCTGAGTGGAGATAAGGAAGAGCATGAATGCAAGGCACATTCAGACCAACACAGTTTCCTGTTTACATATGAATGCATGTTAGGTTATATTTGGTGTTTGAACTATTACAATAGGCAGTTATAACCATCTTTAGTGGGAGTCTTAAGCATTTGCTGATTTTAACTATTTGCAGGCAGCTGTGGACCCCAGCCACCACTCCACTGTAAATACAAAAAATCCAATTAGATTCGATTCATTATTCTCCTTCTAAAAAATAATAAATCAACTGTGATTAGCCAAATTTTGGGAAAGCTAGAGTTCAATTTCAACAGCCACAATCAGGCCTGACTGGCCCCACTTCACACCAAATAGGTCAAAAGATCTAAAAAGAGTATCACATCATGCCTCAATCTAAAGTAGGCCTAAGGCAAGATCAGATGCAGAAAATAAAGGCTATTGATGTCTACCAGACTGGAAAAAAGTTCCAAAGCCATTCAAGAGGCTTTGGGACTCCAGCAAAGGACAGTGAGAGCCATTGTCCACAAATGAAGAAACCATGGAACAGTAGTAAACCTTCCCAGGTGTGGCTGAGTTACCAAAATTACTCCAAAAGCACAACAATGACTTACTGAGAAGGTGGGATGGCCATTTATCTAATCGATTTTTGTTTAAATATTTTATTATCAGGATAAGATTTGACTTATAGAAGAGTAGCAATATTTCAACATATATCTAAATAATAATGCTGCATGTTTTTACATTAATGCAAAGATTTGTTGTTTTTGTCCATTTAAATTTGAAATAATAATCTGAAAATTGTTTTATATATTTAGTCAGGTTATCTTTGATATTAAAACTTGATTTTCTGCAGTGCATGAGGCAGTATTGCATTTAAGATTCAACAAAACATTTATTAACTTGAGCTGTGAAAAAATTGTTCCAATATTTTAGCATCTACTTAAATTATAAAATTTCTAAAAATATGTATTTTTGTAAAAACATGTCTTTGCAGAACAATAATAAACTTTCAATTTGATCCGTTATCTGTTTGTGTACTTAATCAGATATTTCCCTGTCACCTGCGCCTCAACAAAAATGGATTTCAATAAATAAATTTTTTAAAAAGCCCTACCTTAAAACTTTGATGTATTTTCAAATTATCCAGCCTCAGATTCATCAAATGTAAATGCTAATCAATGGACTGTCATTGAACATAAAAAACACATCTAACCTACTGGCTCATAAACCAGCAGATGTATACAGATAAGAATAAAGTCCCTCTGGGCAGTTGTGTTGTGCCAGGAAGTGTCTGGCTTACTGTAAGTGCTCTTGAGCAACAACCAGTAGAGTCTGGCACTTTTACAAGGAAAGGCCCTGCATTTTACAGCCAGTTGTGTTTGGATGACACCATAAAGATAGCAAAAAGGAAAGTCTTTTCCATGCAAAACAACAACTCCCATAACTAGTTGTTAAAAAATGAAAACAAGATTATCATTTATTTCTACTAGAGAAAATACTTGATCAAGCTGTTTCCATACTAAATATAAAGCAAATATTTTCTCGTTTTTTAGTATTATAATCACAATCTAATTTTTTTTATGGGACATAATAACAGAAAATAGCAAGTAATATAAATTTTCTATTACGTATAGAAAACAAGCAAATGTGCAAGAAAGTGCAAACAAATTCAAACTTTTTGGTCAACATGCTTTGTGTGGAGAAGAACAAAAACGGCAAATCATTCCAACTACAACTCTACAGTTACAGGAAAGTGGCAGCATCATGCTCCACGGGTGCTCTTAATCATCAAGTACAGGAGAACTAGTCAGCGTTGATGGGAGGATAAAAAGAACAATTTATATTTTCACACACCTTCAAATTCCCAAATTAAAAAGGAGTGACATCTTTGGGTGACTGGAACTATTTCTTGTATTAATCAATACACAAAATAACAGGAAACGTCAACTGCAGATCCAAGATTACCAGGTCCAAAAACTCTACTCGTTATTTTGATTCATACCAGATGTAGAAGAAAATCTCCTTCAGATTGAAAAAAATTAGCTAAGATGTTCAGGAACCAACCAGAGCTCAACTCTGCATCCAGTTTTACATCAACAGGAAGTGACATCATATCCAACCAAGACAGCAGCACCTTCTCCAAAATCAACAGCTTCAAAGTTCACTAAAACTGGAGAAGCTAATGCATTCTGTAGAAAGGTTTTATTGTCAGAAAAGAAAACATAAAGGTGTTGTGTTATAATAATTGCACCAATTCTAAAAGCATGGTGGTGATTGCATCATGCTGTGGAATTCATTTTGAGTCAGTGATACTGGTGAACTGCACAAAGTGGAGGAACTAATGCTCCTATTTTTTTTTTTACTTCACCTGCAGTTGTATGATTAAAAGCTGGACACAGTCAGGTGTTTCAAATGGACCCAAGAATAAAAAATGTCTGTGAAATCTCCCCCGTTAATAAAATGACATATACATCCATCTGTCAACAAGCTGATTGCAATAAGGACAGGACAACGAGCCACATCACTTGCAGCCAACATCACACTTTAACCGGTCACATGGAGGGCAGAGATTAAAGAAATGCCACAGGAATGTATGTGTGGACGTGTTTTTTCTGTGTGCATATTTTACTTCTATTCATACTTTCACTTTTCAGAGTGTTTTGGAATGTGTATCTGTTCAAAAGCTACACGCAGTCAATATCTTAGTCTTAGCTTCTTCAAATTTTTGTGAAACAGAGATAAGTTTTCTAGGAAATAGCTAGCTTAAGCAAAGCAGAAACCAAAGTAGATTTCTGCCCAATTTAAAATAATCCCAGTCTTTTAAAGGTCATATTGGTCATTGTGGTTTCTAACTACTATTAGAAACTGAAGCTAATAACAGCACGTTTCTCTGAATTTTATGGTTACAAAAATTGTAAATATCAAAAACAGGTTAACAAATATAACCATCATGAAGCACAGATAAAAATTTGTATTTCTACAGTTATGTTTTATGCAAACAGCAGCTTCTGATAGAGACCAAAGTTGACAATGAACATTTGAAATTTCTGAATCTGAATAATGATTCTTACTTGTTAATGGAGGCCTAAAATAGTCAATTCTAACTTTTAGAATAGAATGTTTAATCAAATGATTTTTGATATATGTAATTTATTAAATCCTTTTTGGATTAAAGTGGGTGTAAGAAGTATGGAGGACCAAAACAGACATAGATGTAAGCATTTGACTAACTGAATTCTTTATCTAATTAATATTGCAATAATTAGCCTATTCATTTATTTATTCACTCCTGCATCTTATTTCTGCCTGTCCTTTTTGCTTTTGCTTATGCATGAATAAATGAACGAACAAACAAACAAACGAGATAAAATAAGTACATACACCAATTAATCGCATGCTTACTTGGTTACATTCAGAGAATTCACCACACCAAATAGATGTAATAAGAATCTATTCTGAATTATGTCAGTGTTGGCCCTCCATAGCGGTGCTTCAACTACTTAATATAAGAAGTTAAGGAAACCCTTTTTAGATAACACTGTCTCTGTTCACAGACTGTGGTACCGATAAAGTTTTGGAAATAACTCGGCGCAGCAGCAATGGCAGCTCCCATGACTTGGAGGAGGCTGGTGCACTCGGTATACTCCCCGGCCATCGCCGGGGTTTTTAGCCGGATATCTGACCGGTTCTTCCGCGCCCAGGACAGAAGGAGAGGGTAAGAGTCGCAGCTGACTGCCTCAGACCCAAACGCTTGGACAAAACTGTGTTTTATCAGACTGAACCGTCTTTCCGTTTAGCAACGCATGCTAACTGTGATGGGTTCATTATCGGACGCATGTAGTTCAGTGCCGCTGTTTTAAAGAAGCTCTTTAAAAATTCAGCTGGATAATAGTTAATTTTTAAACTTACGTTTGTTCATCCGGAAAATCTCCAGAAAAGTCGTCGGGAATCCCTCTCTCCGGACTCTTAAAACAGCAGATAACCTTGACAGAAAGTTCTTGTTAACTGAAGTAGCCGTTATTCAACCGTCCGTCAGGTTACGAAAAGCACACACCTTCATTTGTATCTCAGGTATGAGGCACCTGATTGCTCTTTCAAGTCCATCCCATTGACAGTTCAGGTCTATTAATGAACGTTTAGCAGGTGTAGTGAATTCTCTGAATGACACACCCTGGTTTTCTTCGAAGTGAATCATTTATTTACAGAATATTAATAACCTAATCTTGAACGTTTTATTGTCTGTTTTTACTGGAAAAATCAAATTGGGGGTGGGGGTGCTGCAACCCACCCATCGTTAATCGCTTTATTTAGGGTTTTATTTTACCTGGAGAAAAAAGAACTGCTGGAGCAGACTTCCACTTACAACGTAAATGCATTTTACTGGGATAAACCAACACACAGCAAGCCCACCGTTGAGAAGTGAAAATGAAATGTGGTTTACAAAATTTAGTAGATATTTGGAAAGTAAAGTGTGTGTATTTTGTCAAATTATAATTTCAACTGTTCTATGAAAACCTTCGAGATCTATTAATGGAACAGTAATAAACTAACCTAATAATTCAATTCAACTTAATCCAAAGAAACTTAATGTTGTCGTAACTCTTATCAACCAAAGCTCTTCAAACCTTGGTTTGAAGGTTGCCGATGTTGATAGCTGTGTTTGTTGTTGTAGTTTCACAAAGTGGATGCTCAGGGTTTTACATTTTCTCTGTTCATGTTGATAAGATAACTAGCAGTGTAACAAACCAAGGTTAGCTTGATAATTACTCGAGTTATTACTATACTGATCTGCTAACCTACGGTCAGCTCCTTTACAGATGTGCCACTTATAGCTTATCAACTAGTTTTAAAATAAGAAGAAAGGTTCTAATAATCATAACAAACTGTGTTTATATTATATATAAGTACACATTTCAGGCAAACAGCACCCATTCTACACAGCAGATGCTGCAGTGGAGAAAAACCTGCTTGTATTCAACAATTGGAAGCAAAAGAAGAATCAAGAACAAGTGCATTTCTTTTTTTTTTTTTTTTACAACTTGAACTACATTTTGACCTTAAAAGTGTTACTTTTCAGCTTTTCGTAATGCAGATTCCCTCTTATTCAGATTTACCCTTCCTTTGAGCTCTTTCAGGCTCATCTTGTTTGGTGAGTGAATCTTGTACTGGATGTGGAAAGTTACAAAAATGGAAATCTGAACAAGCGGCCAAAATGGCAGCACACACCCCACCTTCAGGGTCACTGGAGTTCTTCCTGTCCCTAGATGTCCTTCACTGGGACAGAAAGAGCAGGGTTGAGGTCCTCACAATAGTGATGATTGGTCTTTGGTTCTCACACTTTAAAACTTGAGAAACTTGTAAAAAATAAGAATTTGTCATTTTTATTAATGAGGGAAAAGTAGAAGCATTCTTTCAGCCAGCTGACCAGTAGTTCACAGCAGTGGAAGAAAACTTAAAAATCTCATTCAAAAAACTTTAAATTGTAGGAAATTGTATGATCAGTGTTGAAATTGGCCCATGTGTGGTTCCATTAGTAAAATTGGTTAAAAAGATGTTGCTTAATGAGCGTCATTGATGGCTGTCCATGACTTTGTAAATTTTTTTTGTGAACAGAAATATTTCCCAACAGTTGTATTGTTCTTTCTTGTGAAGTATAAGTCCAGTGTTTCAGTCACCTGACCAGCAGTGTGCAGCTACACAAAGTCCAGGAGTAAAAGCCCACTACTCTATCCAGCCAGCTGGAGAAATATCTGGTCTAGCATTTTCTCTGGTATCTCATTTGAAGGACTTTACACCTCAGGGACAGTATGACTGAACATTTTGTGATCTTGAAACATCTTTTTTTTTGTGAAGAACCCTCCCTCCGTTTTGTCCAGTGTTAAAAGTGAGTCGTAAAGGCCAGCCTGAAAGACTTGCAGTATTTGGATAATTGGTTCAGCTCTTACAACCTTAACCCTGTTTATACTTGTCAATCAGTCAGAAGAGCTGCCTCGAAAACCACTATCTTTCTTTTTGGAGAAACCCTTTGTTTTATGCTCACCTCTATAAATGAGAGAACCTTGGCAAAAACAGAAGTTTAAAAAATGTGGTCGGCTGTCATAAATAACTGTCGTCAGTCTAGAAATGGTTTCATTCTGGGATCTTAAAGAAATGTTTGTCTTGTGCATTTGAAACTGTGAGTAAATGATGACAAACAGTTCCAGTCCAAGAAACAAAAGGCTCAGTATGTAGACAAAATTTATTTTATGATCCAGACAGCAATCATGTGCAAACACTGGGGAATAGAAACACTGCAAAGACACTGACTGCCACACAAATCTTATATGATGTCTATATTTTCTCTGGCATTGTAACCGATCAGGAGATGATAAATGATTTGGGATGACCAATACCTCTCTTTGTTTAGTTCTTTCTCTCTGTACCAAGGACATCTTGGATTTGAGCCTTATTTTTTTCTTATTTCTTCACTAAATCTCTAAAATAAAACTGGGGGATAAGATTAGGAAATATATAGGCCCCAGACATGATTAGAGCATGTCTTATATCATTAAAGGTTAAGGACAGGAATTTCCATTGTGCCTCTCTTATCGGTCTTAGCATGTTGAGGCTGTGTCAAAGAACAAATAGACAAAACTTGGTGCAGTGAAAATGTTTGCCTTGTTTCAGATTTCTTCACACCTAAATGCTTCTGATCATTAAATAAATTTTAATATCAGACACCCTCAGTTAAAACCAAATATAGTTCTCAAATGAATATATCTCTTTGAAATCTGGACGATTCACAAAAAGGCAAAAGAAAAAGATTTGTAAGGGGTGAAGTACTTCCTCACTGCCCTGACACACCACGAGGTAGCAGGATGTTTTGGTTCTCACCTAAAAATGATCGGATTGACTGGACTGACAAGCATTGACGACTGCTGGTGATTCAGACAACTTGTTCCAACTGTTCAACATTTTTATGTCGTTCGCTTCCTTGATCATGCTCAAGTTTCCCAAAAGGAAGCAGGTGGGTTTGCAGTCATCATCGCCAGTTGCCTTTTCTTTGTTTCGTTGTTGAAGTTCAGCATCATTTCCTCATATCTTTGATGCCTTTGCACAGAAATCTAAACAGCACACAATCAAAGCATCTTTTGTTTTTAATAAGCATAAAACCGTGGGACAGTAGGGTGTAGTTACAACAAGTTGATGTCAGTCTTTTCTGACAGCAAATTGAAGATGCACCAATCAGTTGGTTAGTGATTTGTATTTCCCCTCTGATCAGCTCTGATTAGTGATGAGCAGGTCAAATGCTCAAAAGAACATTAAATGTTGCAAAGTGAAGAACTCCTTCTGGTTGTGCAAGAGTACATTAATAAAATCCACTAATGAACTGTTAAAATATTAATAAACAGTTGCCTCTGCATTCAAAAAGTACTTAAGATTAAATAGTATCCTACATGTTTTCACATTGATGCATTCCTTTGGGATATTGCAATTGTTTTTATAATTTTTCTTTGCAGTCAAAATCACCAATTATGTGGTGCTGATTAATAAATATATCAAGTCTTATATATGATGGCAAATGTGAGGTTTTTGTTGCTTCGCCATGTCAGTCACAAACTATAAGCTGTGTAGTAGAAGTAAGAAATACTGCCACCTACAGGTGGGAGTTACCAGTCACTCAAACCCAATGGTTTTGAGAATTTTTACAAAGAGATTGCAATAAACACAATTATGCATAAGTGCAAAAAAAGAAAAGTGATTAAATGTTGACGCAAATATTTCCGCGATTGTTGCCAAATGACAGATGTAATTTGGTAACATATAGATGAAAAATTTATAACTAAGCACATATCTGTTATCTTGAAGGTTCCATTTATGTCTCCGCCTACATAAAAAGCTGCGTCGGGCCGAATTTGGCCTTCGGGTATTGAGTTTGACACGTGTTTTTAAAGAATGATCTCATATTTTTTTTCGATGGAAAACAAAACCAGTAAGGTATTAGGTGTTTTCCATCACATTTTTCGCTCATTTCCTTCTATTTCTTTCTCATTATTGTTCTTTTGGTCAACCACAATAGCAGTCCCCTGTGAAAGATCTGGTTCCATAGTGTGTTAACCGTAAGACGTTGGATGTAATAAACGAAAAATTAAAGTAAGAAATCTTATCTCTAGGGTCTTTTTTTTTCTTTTTGTTGTGAGTCATTCGAGGAATCGGTTTAGCCAAAAATTAAACCAGCCTTTCCAATTGGCTGAATGGATTCAATGAAATCTGTTGAACAGAACAAGGATGTAGATCCTTTAACAAGACAAATGTCACCTGAGATATGATAATGAGAGCTCTTTTGAACTCGCATGCTTTTTATCAGCAGAAATGTGGCATAGTGACATACCAGAATATGTTCATTTTATTTCCTGAGTTAAACCGCCTAAGGCTGAATATTGTTACTGGAGACCATCAGCATAAATGGAACTCACTGTCCTTCTGGGAAACGCTCTGTTTATTCAGAAAAAGATGCCAAAGGCAACTTTTCGTTAATGACTATATTTTCTATGTTAGTGATGACGGAGTTCAAAGTGAGCTTCTTATCTCCCTCATCACACCGCATTATCTTTACAACTTACTGAAAGAAGGCTCAACATCTGCTGCCTCAGTGACATTACCCTGTCTATGAGCTGGGTGTACTCTCATTTAATAACTTTTCCATTGCTGTAAAAACAAGATAATTCAGTGCATTTTAGGCTGAAATGGAGTTTTGACTTCAAACTAATAAATGGAGAGATAACCATTTATTAGTTTTTTTTTGTTTTGTTTTGTTTTATGAGTTAGTGTTTAAAATTTGGAAAGTCTTTCTGCAGTTTAAAATCTTAAGTGTTTGTCCTGAGTAAGTTTTAGTTGCAAATGCCAAGCAGGAATGCATGTATGCTATGAGGGAACCAGTGAGAGAGGTATGCACTCCTCTCCCAGTTTAACACTTGCTGGATGTATGCAGAAGGTATTACATGTCTTTTTTCTACATCAATTTATTTTCTCTTAGTCCTACTGGAACTGGGCTCCCACACTTGTGATTAAACAAAGAAGATAATGAGTGTATTTTAAGCTTTGAATCAGTAATTAAGATAAATTCGTCACTAAATCGTTCTGGGCGCCATGATGGACGTCGGAAGTGAGGCACGGGAGTATTGAACAGAGCTTCTTAACTTGCTTTTCCTTTTTGTTTTTGCCAGTTTATTCACGGCTTCTTCTTGTTTGAGTCAATCTAATTTATCTGTGAACGGAACACATCTGGGTGGAGCTCATAGACGGTGTTATTTGCAAAAGTTTGAGATAGCTAGCTTAGAAATCGACCCATTCCTCCTCCCTTCTGATGTGTTGATCAAATTACCGACTTCGCCTAAATTCAGACCACATGATTTATATCACTGTATCATAAGCAGTGTTTCCCCTCCCCAGAGCGACACGAAACCGTTCAAAAGACGAGATGCCAGCCACTTCTTTTTCCATTCATGCTAGGCTACATGCCGACGCAGTATTGTTTCCATGGTTACTAATGGTTAGACGTGTAGCTTCTCCGTAAGGCAATGTTTGATGTCTTTTTACTTATACTTAATTACAAAGTATATGAACGCAAATTTTCTTACCTTGTAAAAAGCTGCAAATCCACTGAGGGCTGATTGACGGCTGTTAAAAAATCTCCGCCGTATCTTTCCTCATTAAAAATTGTACAATAAAATGATAAGTTTGGTTTCTAGCTTTGTCTGTGCAGCGCGCAGCATCCTATGACCATTTATAAAGTGAAATCAGCTTAACAGAAGCGATATTAGACTACCGACTGTCTGTTTTTTGACATGCCAGACAGTACCATTTCTGTTAGCCCACTGGGAGTTAATTGTTGCTTCAAAAAACGACCCGATGAGACAATGCATAAAGGAGCTGCCTTAAATTATTAAAACTCCTCAAAAAATCCTCGTACTTCTGTGTGCTTATTTCCCGTAGGTCAGCCATGTTGCTGCTGGCTCCACTGCTTGCTCAAGCCGAGCCAGCGCCACGCCACGTTTCCAGGCCCACCGGGTCAGCCGGAGCTCCGGGCTCAGACGGCCTCTGCAGCCACTTCCGTTGGATGGCGGAACAAGTACCCGCCTTCCGGGTGCCGGGAACCCATATCCAGATCCTGACGTCACCAGACCAATTTTACCAGGCAATGAAGGTTTGTGTCGTTTGTTCATGTCTGCTGTCGCCTTTGATTAATAACAACACATTTTAAGACAGCTTTGGAAGTCAAAACTATTTAAGAAATCTCCAATTAGAGGTCAGTGCTGTTAGTTATCTGTTTAACGTCAACACTTTGCAATCCTTTATCTGTCCCAAAAAAATAACAAAACGAGAAAATTTAAACATTCTGATGCTGTGGCAGATCCATTCAAGGCTGATGCCCTGATACAGGGATGTTTAAAACGTGCTAAATGGTTTCTGAAATCCACAATAGTTTAATAAGAATGCAAAGAAACATCTACTGGGGTCACTGGGTGAGAAGTGTAGGTACAACTGGAGAGATAACCAGTTCATCACAGGACAACACAAGGCAAACAACCATGCAGGGATACACTCATGCTAGTTTAGAGATGTCAATGAGCTAATAGTCATGTGTTTGAGCTGGGAGAACCCACTCATGCATGCCGCTTCTATAGAAACCATGCAGAAAGAAAAAAAAATTAAATACTTTATTAGTCCGAGTGGGAAATTAAATGCTGTGACTCATCCTGTTAAGGTCCTTATCAATAGTGATGGCTGTGGACAGGAAGACCACAAACTTTATTTTTATGTAATCAGTAGAAATATAAAATCTTGAGCTTTTAGAAATTAGATTTTTTTGGGAGGCGCAACTTAATTTTATAGATATAATTTTTCCTACTTGTGTTTCTGACTATGTAAAGACTAAACTAAAATTAAACACATTTTTTTCCAGTCATTATGAGTGCTTAATCTAAATTAGGATTTGGTTTGAAAAGTCTGAGAACCATTAATTTGAAGTAAAACTGAGCGCCTGACACAATAATGGATGCAAACTTCCAGCAATTGCTGGACTCAATGGCTGTACTTGTATGTTTACCAGAATTTGCTTGGAGAGTCTATCAAGAAAAAAAAAAGAACGGTGCATGTGCAATCCTGCAAAAAATAGCACAGATCTAATAACTAAGTGTTTTTATAGTTGATCTTCACATCTCAGTTTTATCTCATCCAGTTTATGAGAAACATTGACTTTATTTATCTGGATAATTTTAATCTAAGGGTGTGATGCACTGTTTTTATTTGGTGAGGATTATGATCACAGAACCTTGACATGTTTCAATTGGTAAGAATTACAAAATGCCTTTCCTTTTACCAAAATTACACTCCTACCAGTAATGTGGGTGAGTGTAGTTTACAGTACAGCCACTCCCACGAATAATTTAATAATAGGTGGGTTTCATGTAAGTGACTCGTAGTTGGTCATATTTATGGCACCTTTTGGCACGATTCCCAAATTGCACTTCTGCAAAGCGTCACCAGCTTGTTTTTTTAAGTCAGAAAAATTCTTGTGGTCAAAGCAGGTTTAAAAACAAACAAAAGCAACAACATTATCAATACTAGCAACGTACACGCAATATAAACAATGTAGTTTATAGAATTTAGTCATTAAGAGATTTGAATTATTTATCTTCAAGATTATTTATCTAAAGATTATATTCCAGATAATTTAATTCTAGGATTTGAACAACTTTCTTTGCTACATACCAGACAGAAAGTTGCGTTTGACAAAGGATTTTGTTCAATATTGAGAACCTGCCAAAGTATCGTGATGATTCATTTGTTTTTTTTGTTTTTTCTTTTTCAGTGACGTTCTTAAAATGTCAGCACAACATTCAGTTTTTATTTTTAGCTCTGTTTTTTTCTGCTAAATCCAGTCATTTCCTTGCAGCTGCAAAGGGTCCCTGATTTTCAGTTCTGAATAGAGCTTTTGCATATTTGGATTTTTAGACTTTTATTTATGAAAAGTTTATATTTTGGACCAGAACATGGTGTTGAATTAAAAAACTCGAATGATCTCGATCCTCTGGTGCTATTTTATGACAGCCAGACCGTCTTTGTCTTGATAATTCCTCAGTTTACTCACCTTGTTTTTGCAGCCAATAGTTTTTAATATTTTTTGCAAACCAAAAGCTTGGAATAGTTAAATGGATGGATGTTAGGGTGCAGTTTGTTTAAAACATTGCTGTGCACAACCAACCTTAACCCTGCTTTTACTGCTTTCTGTAAGGCAAACTATGAAGTCAAAAAAGTCAAAATGTTACTCTGTTTGCACATTAACAGCAAAATAATACATAAATAAAAACAGTAAGCTTCCCCTTTTTTATGTATTGCAAGTTTATTGTGTTTCTGCTGTGGTATTTGTTCAGTGATGATCTACAATGATTCAGCAAAACCAAGCAATAAAAAGAGCAATAAAATAATACATCATTAAGCAATACAAAAACAATGCATATAATCATTTGGAGTAAACAGAACCAACAATGTAGTAAAATTGTTCCATAAAGACACAATAATAAAATACAATAATAAAAACTAATTTGGTTATTAACAACACTTAAAGGCTTCTAGTGTCTTAGCAGTGGTTATGTAAACAAATATTGTTCCAGTATAAGAAGCATATATATTTGTAGAATACATATATATTGTATTAGAAGATTTGTCTTCTTTCTAGGAATTGAACCTACATATGTAGTGAAAACAGCACAAACCATAGATGGGAATAATTTTTTAAGTCCAGATATAAGGAGTTGCATAACTGCCAAAATGTTTATTCATGTTGAATAAATAAATGATTCTATTTATCAACTTCTGTTGGAATACATTTTTTCTTGTTGTCATTTTCCAGAATCTTAAAATCCGCTTACGGCACATTCTCGTTCACTTAATAGTTTCCTTCTCCTTTCCCTTAAGGCCCGCATCAGAAGCGCAAAAAGGCGGGTGGTAATGGCCTCCTTATATCTGGGAACAGGACAACTGGAGCAGGAAATGGTGAGGAAGAGCTTTTTGTTTCTTAAATATGCTTCTTTCGTTCGGGGCAGGTGAGAACAAAGCTGTAACAGCAGGAGAGTGAGCCAAATGGCTGGTCAGAGATGCCAGAAAATATGAGTCAGACGTCTCTTCCAAGAATACCGCAGTGTGTTTTCTTCAGATTGAAAAGCGAAGTTCAGGCCAGAACTACTAGGAATGACCCCAAAATGCAAGGGTTTATGGGTTTGGGAGAGCAGCGCTGGCGTGTGAGGGCTTGCTGTTTTTCATGCTTGGAAAGCCTAGCATAACAACATGAAACCAAAGCAAACCACAGTCTGGACCGGTGCTCATATTCAGCTGTTTTTTCGTGTTTTTAGTTTTTTTTTTAAATGACCAGTAATGGAGACGTAGGCAGAGGCCAAAATGCTCAATCACAGCTAAAAGCACTGAGATCAGCTGCTAAACTCTGTAGCTCCACAAGATGATGGATTACGAGAAATGTGAGTCAGAAAGGTGCAGTGAGGCTGTATCATTTTTTTTTTCCTGCTTTTTAAAGTCTGGGGCTTTGCTTTAAAAATGGATGAAACAAACTTAATTCAATCCAGTGTGAGAGTTCAGGCCCAGTCTGTGGTTAGGGCTGAAGAATGCAAACTGCAGGTGTTGTTTTAGTATAAAACCTGGACACAGGAACACTACAGATCCTGACAGTCACACCTGAACGGTGTATTTACTTTAGTGGTGGGGCCAGAAATGACAGTAATCCAATAATTGAAAGCAAGGCATGCTTATCTTACAGAAACAAAATAGAGAGTAATTCCCGTGACCAGGAAGCTGTTCTTTTAGCCCAGCCGGTAATCAGAGAAGAAGAAGAAAAAAAATGCTATTTTAAGTTTTCAAAATAATAATTATAAAAGAGTTTATTTTTCTCGTCTTTTCTCTGTTTGGATGATGTATAAGAAGTCAAGAATTTATTACTACTACTAACAATAATGATCTCTTACTGAACTACCTACATTAGACTCAACAATTATGAGTTTATGCTTTTTGGAATAGGACGTAATCAAGTTTAAGTGACATTTATCTGTAAAGCACATTTCAGCAACAAAACATAATACAGTAACCAGTTATGAAATCAGCAATAACCATTAAATTTTGTCAAATGTCATCATCAAAATTATGAAAACAAATATATACCAAATACATTAATAAATATTCCTCTTACTGCTAATCAAATGCTGCACTAGACAGGTGGATTTTTAGCCTTAATTTAAAGCAACTCGGTGTTTCGACATCTTGCAGTTTCCTTGAAATTTGTTCCAGATTTACGCCACATACGACGGAAACTGAATACTGCTTCTCTATTTTTGCTTCTGGTACCAGAGATCGGATGCAAATTTACAAGCAAAAAAAACTAATTCTGAGGCACTTTTATGAATTTAATGTCCTTTGCTTTTAAATGAATAATAACACATTTGAAATAGCTATCTTACGTAAAGCTTGTTTGTTAAATTTGAGGTATTAAATTAAAAATGTCAAACTTGGACACTGGTGAACAATTCGATCTTAAGTAATTTTGCATGTTTGAAACAGACTGGCAATGCACAGCGAGTTTTTATGTGTTTATATAAATTACACATCATTTTAGCTTCGTTATTAAAAAACACGTTCCTTATCTATCTCCCATTAAGGTGGACTGCATGGAGGAAGCGCTCCAATATGCAAAAGAAAACCGTTGCTCTCCTGACCTCAAAGTCTCCGTACTACTGGACTACACTCGCGGCTCAAGAGGTCGGTCGCCATCCGACCTCCATGCTGTTGTTTGGCCCAGATCTCTGTGCTCACAGTGTTTCATGTGCAGGTCAGATTAACTCCAGGACCATGCTGCTGCCTCTGCTGCAGCGCTTCACCTCTCAGATGCGAGTATCTCTATACCACACTCCAGACCTGAGAGGCCTGCTGCGACTCCTGGTGCCGCAGCGCTTCAACGAGACCATTGGCGTCCAGCACATCAAAGTTTACCTGTTTGACGACAGCGTCATCATCAGCGGGTACGTAGAGTTTAATTCAAGGGGATTGGAAAGCTGGAAAATGCAAACGTCTCCAGCTTCAGTGTGAAATCAGAAAGTGAGGATTTAAATCTCTTCAATGAAGCTTTGGGCAGATTTTTTGTAGATCTAATAGTTGGACTCTCATTTCTCTGACTGACTAAACACCAGGATACTTTAAATTATTGAGCATACATAGCATACAGTATTGCAGCAGTGAATGGAAGAAGCTAAAAGTCCCACATTTTTACATATAATCAGTTTGTTAAGGTTTGACGCTGTCTATATCCATCTGTGGTTATTTTTCTGACAGTGACATGAAAAATAGACTGGTACTTCAATCTTCACTTGGCTCAAACACAGGGAAAAAAACATCAAGTCACAGCTGATCTTTATGCTGAAGAAACTTTTGGAGTCTGGCTACTCAATTTCTTTAATGTAAACCACATATTTTCTAACCTTAGAGACTTTTTGTTCATGAAACATTTCCTCAATAATCAAAGGTTTACCCACTTTTCCTGTGCAAAGGATCTTTGGTAAAAGTCTCCTCACACTGACCTTTGGATGTGTTGCCACTGAGCAGCCAGACATTCATTGAACATGAAAAATGTTTAAAAAACAATCTAATTTCTGTTTAAAGCAACAAATAGACGAGAGATTACAAATGGTATGTCATTGTCCACATATGGTAGAGTCTTAATTAAATATCTGCTTTGCAAGCAAATGGAAAGCAGGTTGTAATGTATTTGTTTCAAACTTTCAGTATTTTTACATTTCCTGCCACTAAGTTATTACATATATGATTTTTAAATCAAACCGAAGAATAAAACGTTTTCTTCGATCATTGTGTACATTTACTCAAAGCACAGAGCAGGTGTTTCCACTGCTTGAAAATGTTTTCAGTTCTGTCATCTGCAGAGAAAATGTAAATCATGGGTGTGCTCTAAAGCTGGGAACTGCGGTGGTGTTGTGGTTTTCACTCCATTTCAGATCAAAACAGACAAACCCATGCATCATGCTAGAGAAGGAAGTTTTCCCTACAGTACCTTTTGAAGAGCAGGATGCATTCGCCTCAAACGTTTGTCATTAGCATCGTACAGCAGCTGCTTATCTGTATTCGGTTTGTCTTGGCTGCGCTAGACATCCTTCACACCCTCCAATCTCATGAACTCCTCTCTGCTCTGAAACGCGGTCTTGTCAGTTTTAAATTCACATCGAGGCTTCCCACTGGGATCAATTGATCTCATTGTTTGAAAATATTATTGTTACATTTTGGTTTCGCCTGAAAACTGAGAACGCTGAGCGGGCTCCAAAGTGAACATTGAAGCACTTAAGACATTGGGCGCAATCTGTCTTGGCTTTGGTTCATTTCCTTCCTGGAATAACAATATCTTACACCAGGGGTTTTCAAAGTATGAAAGGGTGAGCCCCCCCTCCAAGGAGCACAATGCCTGCTACCCCCCCCCCCAACCCCCGAACTGTGACATGAGCTCCATGTCACAGTTCAGTTGTAAAAACTCCTTCAGCCCCGCTCTGGCCAAAACCAGTGATGGCATAGTTACTTTGAAAAAGTAACTCATCGGACTACTGATTACTCCTTGAAAAAGTAACTTAGTTAGATTACTGACTACTTGATTTGGAAAGTAACTAAGTTACATTAAAAGTAAGTTTTTAGTTACTTTCAGCAGCTGCTAACAACAACGCTCCGCGTTAAATAACAAAAGAAGATAGTAACGCAAAAATGATTTTGATAAGTAACTGTAGTCTGATTACTGGATTTGAAATAGCAACGCGTTAGATTACTCGTTACTGAAAAAAGTGGTCCGACGTCAGTAACGTTACTGACATCACTGGCCAAAACATCCTCTAAGGGGGGAAACATTTCCACTGATCCCCGCTCCACACGTGCACCCCACAGTACCAACTTTTTCCTACATCCACAGAGTTGATCGTGTGCGTAAAAGACGTTTCTCTCACATCAGTAGACAGCAAGCAGATAGCTTTTCCGGTTTACTTTTTCCCTCGCATCGCGCCTCCCCTAAAGTGCTCTGGCGCCCCCCAGGGGAGGCGCGCCTCACACTTTGAAAACCGCCGTCTTACACAAAACTGCAGGTTAAACTGAGTCAACAAACCATTTTCAGTTACTGATATTAAAAGATTTGTTTCAAGACATTTGCTGGTTCAACGACACTTAATGAAACAACACTTATCAAAGGTTGTTTGTTTATCCTTAACTTGTTTAGCTTTTCACTAGAAAACTTTAACTTTTTTTCTGCCTCTTTCTTTGTCCAGTCTTTGGCTTTTAGATGTTTTGAGCATTTGCATAACAATCCAAAGCATGACAGAAATATCTATAATATTTAGAGTAAAAAGTTTGGTTTGAACTTTAAATAAAGTATCTGAAAGTTGATACATTGGTAATGTTGACAAAGCAAAACTAAGGATCACTAACTTTTCAAGTTAGTTCAGCACTCATCCTAACATACATTGATTAGGTGAGAAGATCCTGCAGCAACAAATCATCCCATATCATGACCCTTCTACCACCGTGCTTAGCAGCTTATATCAATTGTTTTGTATTTTCACCTAATAGGTTTCCAATCTGTGTCTCTGGAGCCACTAGTGACTCTTTAGCTCTTTTATAACTTTTTTTTAACTAAAAATGATAAAGAACTAACTAAAGTTTTTAAATATAGATGTAATAAGAAGTGCAGGTTTCTACCTATTTTTTCCCCTGTGCTATTGATATTACCACTAACATGTGGTAATATGCTAGTGGAAATATTACCACAATATCATATTGTGGAAATTAAAAAGAGAATGCCTTCCTTTTATTTATTTTCATAGTATGTTCCTTCTTTTTGCGAAACAATGAGGGGAAAAAGTCATAACAGCGTGACTTAAAGTAAATCGGAGAAAATGTCGACCGAAACTCGTGACTGTGACTGATATTTATTATTTGTTGTTGAGAAGTTATCTGTCACAGTTTACACTCCATGTCTTATTGAGTTTGTTTCCTCTATGATGAAATTTAAGCCTCTCTGACCTAGATATTAAATATACATTTACGAGTTGATTAATTTACTTTAAGTTGAAATTAAAATCAAAAGAGTCAAACAATTTTACATAAAGCCAAATAAATGTATATTGTTTTTTTTTTAATCTCCATTGTTATTTTGTTTAGCAATAAATAAAATGTCACATGACATGACTATTTCTGTACATAAAGGTCTAACTGTAGTAACCATGTCTTAATGTGGCAACAATGCTGTTGTTCTGGGAAGGATGAGCCCTAGGCGTCTTCCAGGGCTAAATAAAGTGCAGGAATGTGGATAATGACTTTCAGGTTGTTGCTCACACCAGCAGCAGAAAGGCCAAGCTATGCAATGCCTTAATGTTGAAGTTAACATAGTTAGGCAAAGGAATGAACTCGTCGGGCTTGTTTGGAAGGATTGTCGGGAAAGCTCTATGTAAAAAAACAAACAAAAAACAAAACATGTGCATACCTTAAATACAAACTTACATTTATCTTTTGTAACAACACAATACAATTTGAACTTTTGACCACGATGCTCAGCACTGCCAGGAGAAACGTGGAGGAAGACTCTTGTTTTGGGTCTCGGTTTGCAGCTGCAGAACCTGTTGTTAAAACCCAGTCCTCAAAGTCCAGTGTCCTGCAGCTTCTAGATATGACTCTGTTTCAACACAACCGAGTTAAATGATGAGGTGACTAGCTGGATATATTAATATTCTTATAAATTAATTTGTAGAATCGTGAATTGAAACTGTTTTTATCTTCAAATTGTGGCGCTGGAAAAGTTTAACAACTTTGTGCTTGAATTTTGCTGTCAAAAAAGTAAACGAACCCCGATTAAACCATAAACAGTGCAAAAGTTTTGTAGTATCAGTAGTTTTCTTACTGGTAACCGACCAATATCTGGTTTATTTGCTGTGATTGTGGATGAAATGAGGAAAATACATCAAAACGTCCCGTAAAACAGAACTATACAAACCTTGCTCGTCTCTTCCATACTTCCATAAGAGGCGTACTTTAGCTTATTAGAGGCAATTGTTGGCTGCCTGGAAACCACCGAGATGACTTCTGATGACTGTAAAACATGCAACCGGTTCTTTAGACTTCAACTTACAAATGTTCTTATTTGTAAGAACATTTGTTTTATAAATAAGAACATCTCGTCTCTCGGCTGTTTTTCAGGGCCAACCTGAGCGACTCGTACTTCACCAACAGGCAGGACCGCTACGTGCTCCTGGAGAACTGCAGGGAGGTGGCGGACTTCTTCTCCGACCTGGTGGAGGCCGTGGGGGACGTCTCCCTGCAGCTGCAGCCGGACAACTCGGTCACCGTGCAGGACGGCATGGTGCACCCCTACAAAGGTAGAAACCGGACACGCATAGATGCAGGCTGTTTTGACAACGCGTGACACTCGGCGCTCGGCTGCGGCGGCTGACGGGTTTGGCTAATGGAGCTTGAAAGCTTAGACAGGCGAGGAGATGCTGGTCAGCGAGGAGGACAGAGAGAGCTCTTGCGGTTTGTTAGCCACGCAGCCGGATGTGAAAATGTCAGATTTCTATTCACACACACGCACTCACCCCCGCACACACACACACGCATTCATATAGCTTGTGTCTGTAACTGGAGCACAGCCTGCCAGGATGTTAGTTTAAAGGATGAATGACATCATGTCTGCAGGATTAGACTGCAGAAACGGACACCAGGAATAGAGATGTGATGTCACAGTGTTGCTGGAAGAAGATATGGACAGTAGTGGGAACTGATATAAACACGCACACACCAGAGCCATTTCTACTGGAAGACTTGGAAGATTTGAAATGAATTAGAAACAATGACGGGTCCTGATGCACAGCGGCAGCAGACAGCTTGGAGACAGAAGATTACTCATTCAAAACAAATTACCAAACACGCCTTCACACTCACCTTTTGGAGGAGTATCACCCATGATAAGCTGACTCACATCTAACTGCTTCACTTCTATGCTTTCCCATAAACACAGTTTTCTTTGAGGTTTGACTTTTACTGATTTTCTTTTACTGAAACGGCAAAAATGTGTTTTAAATCCAGCGGAAATTAAAGAATTACACAATATGATCAGTTTTAAATGATTAAAGAATTTGTCTCTAAAGTTTCCCTAATTTTTATTTAACCCTAAAGATTATTTTACGGCTCATGTATGATTACATAGCTCCAGTACAGTAAAAGTAAAGCAGAAAAGATGTAACTTTTGGTGAAAAGTGGTTGGTGCTGAGGTAAAAAATACAAAAAAAACATCACACACTTCCGGGGGAACAAAGATGAAATGGGGAAGTACTCAAAGAGTTTCTGAGTTCTTGCAAAGAAAAGAAGCTAAAAATCTATATATAAATAAAAAACATTTATTTAAAATACTTCACACTATAGCTTCCAGTTATTTTATTGGCCACAGGTAAGTAAATAAACCTTTTTTTTTCTTTAAATAGTTTGCAAAAAAAAAAAAAAAATCTGAAAAGTGTGGTATGCATTTGTGTTCAACCCCCCATGAGTCAAAACACAATAGAACTTTATAATAATAGGAGCTACAACTAAATGTCTCACAATCAACTTTGCATATCTGGAAGCAAAAATGTTTTTACTATTTTTGCAAAATAAGTAGTTTGAGTTTGAGAGCCAGGGCTCTCAAACTCCAGTCCTGGAGGGCCGCTGTCCTGCAACCTTTAGAAGTGCCTCTGCTGCACCACCTGAATAGAATAATTAGGTCATTAGCAAGGCTCTGGAGAACAGATCTACACAAGGAGGAGGTAATTAAGCCATTTCATTCCAGTGTTTTGTACCTGTGGCACATCTAAAAACTGCAGGACTGCGGCCCTTGAGGACTGGAGTTTTGACACCCCTGATCTAAGCTGTTCGGTTGCATCTCCAACTGTGTTGTTGTCCTGCTGGAAGGTGAACCTCCAGCACAGACTCTCACCACATGATGCTGCCACCACTGCCACCATATTTCACTGATGGCGTGTTCAGCCTGATGTATGACGGCTTTCCATCACACGCAGGTGGTTTTACAGGTTAATGCAGAATTTTTGTTGTGTTTATTGTGGGGCCTGTATCGTATCGGTTATCATTCATCGTGATGCATATCTTATCATGATAGTGTCATAAATTCCACTTAATTACAGTTAACGTTAACTCCTAAAACTGTCCTTATTGCTATTTATGCTACTTTATGCAGTGTTTCTTCATTAAAAGTGAATCAATGAATATCAATAAATTTAGAAAATATTCTTAGTTGCACTTACTGTGTGCGTTTGTGACACAAATCACACTTCTTTATGTGATTGGTACCCTAAAGAAGCAGATTACAAATAGTAATGCTTCTCAAGAGTGTCGACATTTGTGTTTGTGGGGCTCTAATTGCTGTGACACACAGTCAGAGCCATGCAGTTGCCTTAAAAAGAAGTAATAAATAGCTCTTATTGTTACAATATTACCTCCGAATATCTTGATGAGATTTTAAGTCCAAATCGCCCAGCTTTAGTTGTGTTCCCTACCTTCTTGCCCCTTTCATTTTAGGTAGACGACAACGTTTTGGAACATTTGCAGTTGAACTGCACTCTTTCTATTTTCAGACGATGGGTTGAAGAGTCCTCTGAGAGACGTTCAAAGCTAGGAAAGTTTCTTTTATAAGCTAACCCTACTATAAACCTCTTCAGAAACCTGCATTCCTTGGTCTTCATGATCCTAACGAGCCTCTGAGACCAGAAACAGAACAGCTGCTTTTTTTATTCAGCGTTTAAATGCAAACAAGTGAACTCTACTTATCAATTAAATGAGCTTCAAAGACAGTTGGACGGAGTGTGTTTCACGTACGGATATAAAACGGCTGAACACAAGTGCACTTTTGGTTTTTCTGTCACACAAAACCCCAATAAAATGTATTTTCTATGGCGCAAACTCTGAAAAAGTTCAGGAGGTGTTAATACTTTTGCGAGGTGTTGTATTTCCATTTTCGTAGGAGATTTCCTCTACATATTTTACCCATAACTCACCACTGTCATAAAACTAACAAATCCTTGACCAGAACGCCGCAACCCCGAGGTCGCTCCGACCCCTTCTCCCTCTTCACGTCAATCTGTGTCTCCATGGCGACCAGGAAACCGGGAGGACTTCTCGGCAGCGGCGAGGAAGCGCATCATGGAGGTCATGAGCTCGGCCCGCGTGAGACAGCAGCAGCAGCTGCGGCGCCGCTCCAGGGAGGAAGAGGCCAGGAGCGAGGAAGAGGAGGACACCTGGGTGTTCCCCCTGGTCCAGATGAAACCTCTGGGCATCCAGACGGACGAGCAGGTCACACAGGTGAGCCTCTTCTGTTAACACAGCTGGGTCTCCTCGCATGTCGGGGGGAGAAGATGAAAGCGGCCGTGTTTGTAAGTCCTTCATCTTCTCCTTCTGCGTCTCCCCGGCGTTCCAGCGGCTGCTGACAGACGCCGGGCCGGACTCCACTGTGTTTCTAACATCGGGTTACTTCAACCTGACCCGGGCTTACATGCGGCTGGTGCTGGAGACCGGAGCCAGCTACCGCATCCTGACCGCCTCCCCAGAGGTCAACGGGTTCTTCGGGGCCAAAGGCATCGCCGGAGCGATTCCTGCAGCCTACATTCACATCGCCAGGCAGTTTTACAACCGAGTGTGCCAACTGGGCCAGCAGGAGAGGGTCCATCTGCACGAGTACCACCGGCCGCAGTGGACGTTCCACGCTAAAGGTTGGTGAGGTTCAAAGGTCAATCTAAGGCCTCGAAATATATTTAGCTCCATCAGATTGGATGGAGAGCATCCATGATGATGGGACGTTCACAGAGTCTTTGGTCCGAACAATTTTTATTGTTGCTTTTTAGTTTTTGAAGATTTAGTTTTTAGGAAAATCTGGATTTTTTTGGGGGGCGTCCGTAGTTTAGGGTGATCCAGTCAGCCATCTTGTTTGACAAGCATGTGAAGTATTATTTTTTCTTTTTTAGCTGAGATTTTAAATTTTTTAAATATAAGAAAAAAATCATACTATTATTATACTACAGTTATAGTAATACAATAATAGTCATAAGGCAATAAAGTCAAAATAATGCGAGAACAAAGCCTTATTACTAGAATAAGGTCAAAATATAAAAGGATGAAGTAATAATAATTTTATCAGAACTCCAACACAAAAAATAACAAAAACTTAAATGAGGAATGTTGAGCATTTTGTGAACTTTGGTATCGGTTTTCCAGATAAGAGAATACTTTATCTTTAAACACATAAACATCAAATTACCTTCAGCAGCAGGATTTTGAAACAATTGACCAAACAACTGAGTCTATGTTGAAGAAAGAACAACGTCACATCTCAATAACTTTTGAAGCTTTTTTTCATCAAAACAACTTTTTTCTCATAATTTAAAATTCTTCTGGTAAAAAAGTGTCTTATTTTCTTCCAATATTACGACTATATTCTCGTAACTAACTGCATGTTTGGACTCTTTTCTATAATATCTTTTCTTCCAGTTTTACTCTGTATTTATCTCCATCCATCTTTGCATCAAATCTCACCATCTTCCCTGTTCCTGCTAAAAAAAAACCCAGCCTCCCCACATCATGATAATGCCAGCGCCGTGTTTCACCATGAAGGTGTTTCAGCAACTTAAGTTCCTTCGAGCATTAAGTTCCGTTTGTATCTCATCTGGTCAGAGAAACGTTTTCTGGACGTCTGCAGCTCCCCCTCCATGGTTAAAACGGTCTTTATGGTGTGAGTGAACTGTGTGCAAACATCAGGGTGATTTTGTGTGTTGGAGAAGCTTGTAAATGTCTACGAACTCCAGGAAATTTGTGTTATCTGCACCTCCCCACAGACAGTAAATATTGCAATCTGAACTGCTGATATTGCTCTCAGTACCATTAGTTAGTTCTTTTAATTTCACTAAAGCAGATTTTCCAAGTAAAGTTAACAACTGAAAGATAATTAGAGGTCCAGTTAGCTGATATAATGTCATAAAACAAGGATAACAAAATAAGATAAATAGATATTTAGCCAGTAAAGGGGCTCCATTAGAAAGGGAATATAAAAACATGAAAAGTCTTTTAAATCTTCTATTTTTTGTTGTTGTTGCTTTTTATAGCTGTTCCTCTGGTTTTCTTTACACATTGAGTCTTAAATTATAATGGAATAAAATCAAACATTTCATCATCTCAAATGCATCAAATATGTCCAGATTTTCCGTCTTTGGTCGTACATTTTATTGAAGTCCTCTGCTTTTTCATGTACACTTTGCTTTCTTTACACGTATTAAGTAAAATTCATTTACTTATATTTTCTTTGTGTTTTATTTTTTTTAAAGAACTGTTGGTTCTCTTGGTTCTGTGTTGGAGTCCTGACTGAGGAATTATTTTTTTATTGCAACGTTTGGCTCTTCCTGCATGGTGGAAGTTTGCCTGAAACCTCTAAGCTACCAACAGAGATCTGCTCAAGAAGCGGACTATTGTTTTGTTTTCAAAACATTATTGTTTCTGTCTCCACTACCAGGAGAATGTTTTTAATATTCAAAAAGATCATAAAAAGAAGGGAAAATGACTAACATCTGTTATAATTCAAGTTTTGGCTTCAATAAATAGCTTATTTACAGGCTGTTGTGCAAACTTTGATGTCAGCATGACACCAACAATGTACTCACAGATCAGAGCTGGAGAACCAAGACATTTTAATTAAGTTGTATTAAACTTTCTCAAGTACGTAGAGGTTATCAAGTCAGTTTAGCTTATTTTTCATAAATTATGTAGGTCCTAATTTTAGAAGAATCTTAACAAGAGTCTCAAAGTTACCATTTCATAAATCTTGTTACTCTACATTTATTGTTAGAGATGTGAAAATAACCTTTGAAATAAATGCTGTCCAGATGTTCATTTTGGATTTTATTTCTGAAATAATCTACTCAAAGTAAAGATGTGAGATGATTCTGCTGCAGTTCTAGATTATTTTGGTCTGAGGAGTATTTTTGTGTGCATGAAGTATTTGTACTTAGTTGTACTTTTTAGTTTTACTTGAGTAAATTTGTTACAAAGTATCTCTAACTCTTACTTGAGTAAAATATCACTGAGTAACTTCACTGAGTGATTAGTAAACTCACCAGACACACCAACAGTTTTTGTTAAAGTTTTATAAACTTCACATAAAAAGAAGTAGATTTGGGAAAACATTTCTCTTTTGCCTGATTTTGTTGTTTTTGTAATTATGTTATGTATATGAATTTTGTTTCTTAAATTTCCACATTATTTTATATTTTGGTCTGTCTGATTGCGTAATTTTTAAATCTTGAACGACTGATGTTTTGATCAGTTACTCAGTACTTGAGTAGATTTTTTTTTTTACTGGAGTAAGAATATATTGAAGTAGTGCTACTCTTACTTAAGTACAAGTTTTAGTTTTTGAAAAGCTAATTTCTATGTAGTGTGGAGGTTTTTTCTACATTTTTCTCCTCTTTTAGTGATTTTTTTCTTTTCTGTCTGTGATATTTTGTCATTTGTTTTCTGCCAGCTGCTCCTGTTAGCAGGAGCGACTGTCAACCTTTTTTCTGCCGTTTCTCCTGTGTTGTAATGGTTCCCTGGAGAGCTAGCAGAGCAGCTGAGGCTCTTTTTGGTATGAATCCATTAGTCAGGCCCTCCACCTTTCTCTTTGCTTTTATTTTTCCTTGGCAGAAAAAACGAAGTAGGTAGCCGTTTATGATTAATGCTGGCGTGTGGGCGCTGCTAAATGATATGTTGTCACAGCTTCAGGGTAATTGTGCGAAATGGCGTTTTACTCGAACAGCGTTGCATGATTCCAGGTTCGCTTGGTGCCAGAAAAGTCCAGAAACAATGGGATTTCTTCATTTCTGGTGTTGTGCAAGGGCCATAAATGAGCCGTTCTCTATATGAAGCGGCCCATTAAGAATGATGGGCTCTGCTGTTTTTCTTGTGGTTGTGATGGTATGTAGGTTGAGGCAGGAATCTTGTACACTCACTCTGTTGTAGCCTCAGGACAAGGATGCACACTCACTCACTCTCTCTCTCATATTTTGAGGTTTTGGATCAACACTGGGGATTTCTTCTTGTGCTTCCTTTCAGTTGTGGTTTCAATCTGCTGAAACTTTACTGACCCCCTCCCGCCCCGCCATCTTCTTCACAGGTCTGTGGTATTACCTCCGGGGGCAGGACAGGCCTTGCCTCACTCTAATTGGCTCTCCTAATTTCGGTTACCGCTCGGTTCACCGCGACCTGGAGGCCCAGATCGCCATATTGACGGAAAACGAAGCCCTTCAGAGCCAGCTGCAGGAGGTCTGCTCGTCACAATGATGATGATGATGATGATGATGACGAATGGTTGTGTGGCGCGGCGCTCACCTGTGTTTTGACCCGGCAGGAGCAGGAGACGCTGTACCGGCGCTCCACGGAGGTTTCCGACTCCACGTTCCAGCAGCCCAATCGCTACGTCAAGCTGTGGGTCAAGCTGGTGACTCCCCTCATCAAGAACTTCTTCTGAGATCCAAAAGGTTCAAACCGAAACACGCAAACACTTTTTACACACGATGAAACCTGAAAGCAATAATGTGTGAAAGGGGAAGTATTATGTAGAATCGACTTTTTTGAGTGTTACATTATGTTATTCCTTCATCCTAAACATGCCAGGAGTGTTACTTTCATTCTTTCATGCATGTTTGAGAAATCCTTTAATCTCCATGGCAACCATTGAGCTGTGCAAAACGCCTGGGTGGACCTAGCTCCTCCCTTGAGTCGCAGCTCCTGCTCAGAGCTGCAGTTTCCAGTCGTCTCACAGATCAGCCCTCCCCCTCTCTGCTCCTTCAGACTAGCCAGCAGCAAGTAGCAAACAGCTGGGGGAACTGCACATCTGCTGAGCTCATTAAATGAGATTCTTCCCAGTGAAGCTCTGGTAAAAATGGCATTAATAGAGGAGCCATGTTGTGGTGAGTTCCTGAAGGAGGGAAGTGTATATATATATATATATATATATATATATATATATATATATATATATATATATATATATATATATATATATATATACATTAATTTTAGAACGACTGAAGGTAACAGTTACTTGATTGTGCTATAAAACGATGCTGTGTGCCTGGAAAACACATAAACTGCATTCTTTTATTAGCTTGGCATCAAAACCATGTGATTCGATTAGGTGTGCTAAGGTAGATGAACATCTAAAAGCTGCAGGACAACGGTCTTCAAAAACTGGAGTTCTCCTGACTGTAATTGTCCTTAACACTATAACAGGTTTTCCTTCCACTAAACCTTCTCTATATTGACTTTCAAACAAACGGCAACAGCCAGTTTCCAAACCAGTGATCATTTCGGGTTTATTCTTCTTCCTGAGTTTGTGACGGGCAGTCTGCTGGACAACTGTCGAGTCAGCAGTCTTCCTGGATTCTAGTCGTTGCTAAACCTGAAAGACGAGTCATTCTGGACTCAGCGCACAGTGCAAGGGGAACCGTGGAGTTACAGAAACATGGGCAATGTTAAAATTAGTGTTAGTATTAGTAGAAACAACAAATTCAGGTTTTTCCTAAAATCAAAGTGTCCTATAAAGACAAGCAGGGATCTCAAATTGTTGTTTCTTTCAAAATAAGAGCGTTCACAACACTTTACGGGAACTACATAAAAACCTTTCTTAATATACAATATTCCAACCGGGTAATGTAATTTCCATAGCTAATTGCTTGGAATATTTCATTCTGCATTCACTTTTTGAAAGCAGAATGTAGTATGACATGAACCTCAATATTTTGCTTTCCTTTTTTTATTCTAGCGTTTTTTTCCTCCACTTTTTTCCCCTCAAATTGCCCTTTTTTGCAGCGTAAACAGGATGCACCCATCAACATTTTGTGCAGCGCTGCCCGCTCACACATACAGTAAAACAAGCTGCGGGTTCTCTGAAATTCCTGCAGTCATTGTGGCGATTCCCGTCCTCCTCTTCCCAGAACCACCGCAGGGAGAGCGGGGACAGCGGGTCGGCTCATTCGCCGCCGCCGCGAAGCCAAGTGAGTCAGCGCGGCGTTACGCCGATGATTTGACACTTTGGTCGGACTTCGGCGAGGCGACCTCGCCGGGGTCATTAGGAGTAAACGGAGAGGTCGAGCCGCATTTCTCCTGCCGCTCCAGCTGAAGGACGAGCCGTCAGCTGCAGGGCGAGAGAAAACCGCTCAGTTTCTGAGAACAGGAAGTGTCTCTCAGGCTGGAAACTGCCGGTAAATGGGTGGTGTCTTATCACTACCTGGACAGAGAGAGAGAGAAAAATCTGAGTCATCAGCTGCCAGAAGGAAACAGTTTAAAATAGATCATCTTTCTGCCCTGAAATGTAACAAATATGCACACATTGAATGCCTGTTAGGAGTGGATTTAGTTCTGGAAAACTCCAGAAGGTTTGATTTGTGTCACAGGATCAGTGTAAAACTTTGTTATAAGATTCCTGACATATGAGAACATATCAGAGGAAATAAATCTTTCAGATTCAGCTTTTACTGAATAATATCTGTGTTATAAAGTAGCTGTAAAATTGAAGGTTTCTGACCTTTAACCTGTATAGTTCAATTAAAACAAGCCAAAATGTGAGTTGAGTAAAGTTTCATAAGAGCGTACTCTAATAACTGGGAGGGTTTTTCCTGACAGTTTCTCAGTCGGATCTTGCAGCAGATTCATGATCTGCAGAAAGATTCAAAATTATTCAGTGTGTCGAAACGTATCAGGAGTTATTAAACATTTTACAGAGTTAGATGCATGGATGCAACAGTAGGCCTGTCACCGTAACTCAGTCCCAGAAATTATCGCGATAAACGACAATATTGTTGTTTTGAGACCCTTTTCTACTAATACATTGATATTGACATAATGATGACAGTTTGTCGTCTGAACAAGATACTCAAAGAATCCAAAATAAAACACAAAAACCGAAAACGATAAATTAAACGTAAATAAAAAACAGTTTTAAAACCGAAACCATGAATAATTTCTTTAAAAAAAAAACATTGATCATCAGAATGGAAATTATCAAGCTCATTTTAATTGATCATGTGATCAACTGCTTATTGCAACTCAACATTAATCAATAACTGGGACTTCCCCTTTAGTTTTTGTTTCACAAATAACGACTTTCTTAATCTCGCTAAATTGTACAAAGACAACATTAAAAATCTCCCTAATCCATGTTGGTAAATGTAATCTGAGGAAACAAAGTGAGCTAAGACACCCACAGTGAAGCATGGTGGTGGCAGCATCATGCTTTGAGGTTGGTTTTTTTTTATAGCTGAAAATGGAGCGAATTATGAAAGGTTTCTGTCAGTTTTAGTTTAAATGTGTTTTAAGCAGCAGAAATAGTAACAGAAGATTTCCCCCTAAAAAAAGTTCTGAAATCATTTAGTCGTGTCTGTTTTCACATGGAAAAAACAAAAAAACGTTGCTTCTCAACAGGGGTGTAAATAATTTTATATCCATTACAAATGTGGGGAAAGATTGAGAAAATTAAACGACCTCACTAATCTTTACAACTTTCCGAAACAGTCAATCCGGTTGGGTGTAGCCCGGTCTTAAATGTGTTGCTGTGGAGGACACATAAAACCAGAAATAGTTCACGCTTTTATATAAACGTCATGAAACCGAATCAAGTCATACATTTAGCTGATATAATTAAACCAGACCAATCGAGTCATTAAGTCTCTCCAGAGCGATCAGCTTTAAATTACTGAGGCTGTTTTATGTAAAGACCTAAAAGTTTGGGAGTTGTGGGATTCGTCCAGCCGCTGATAAATAGTTTTTTGTAAGTTAACGTGATTTATGTGCGAATCGGAGTGTTTCTGAATTGCATTATGAGCTCCTGTCTGCAGCTTCACTTAATATCTGCAGGTAATTTAGAGCAGTGGTCCCCAACCTTTTTATTACAGCGGACCGGCCAAAGCCTTCGTAAATTTCCGCGGACCGGGGTGCATGCGCGTTGTGAGGATCGTCGAACGAAGTGCATGCGCGTTGTGAGGATCGTCGAACGGGGGGTGCATGCGCGTTGTGAGCTGGCGCAAGACTCAACCCTCGGCATCCGGTGTACGATTTTCAAAATAAAAGCTCCTCCAGACTCAATACATAGAACGGACATATTTTATTAGTTCTTGCGCGGCCCGGTACCAATTGGTCCACGGACCGGTACCGGTCCGCGGCCCGGTGGTTGGGGACCACTGATTTAGAGAATGCGGCTCTTACCGGAAACCACAGCCATGTTTCCAACTCCTTCACACGAAAAAAATAAATAAATATAAAAAAATATAATTTCTGACTTTGAATTCAAACAGTTTAAGAGTTAAGCAGAATAAATATGACCCAGTTGCTGATTTTTATTGTCGTGTTCCTGCTGCGTGTTTCTCCCTCTCATCTCCTGAAGAACTCGTTTTTTTTTTTTGTCTTGCTCAGAGTTCCTTTATTTTGCTTTCCTTTTGTGTTCTTTGTTTCCTTCTGGCGTGTGATCGACTTCACTTCCAGTACGTCCTCTATTTTTATTTTCCCGAAAGAAGAGGGCAAAACAAAAGCCGTCCTCTCTCCAACAATAGCCTCGCCTGAGGAGGGTGTGAAGAGATCTTATCTGCAGCTCGGTTCGTCTATTGTTGGGAAGGAGCGATAGCAGCCTCGGGCCTCTCCGGTTCGGCCGCGTTCACATGCAGCGACGTCCAGTCGGGATCCAGAAAAACTGCCGGCGTTTGTCTGTTTGTGACCGCCCTCTAGTGGTGAAATGTTGGCACTTCAGGAGGGAACTTAACACGAGGTCAGGGTTCATCTCAGTACGTTTTAATATGATCAGTGAGTTAATTTGTTTCAGTGACAAAACCTTATTCTGTATATTTATTCTACGCAGTGAAATATATGAAGATTTATTTCTCTTAAACCAAAATCAAAAAATTATTTTCTCAAAATAAATATAGTACGTTATAAAAATGGCCAGTGCTCCTTTTTTATGAATTGCTGCATCAATGCAATGTCTAATTTTACTGAAGTGAATTTTCCTAAACTCCCTAAAGGCCCCAGTAATCGATGTTGCCGATTCGCAGCTTTTTACCACATTTTTTTCTTCCACTCAATTTTCTATTAATATTCTCAGATAAAGTAGAGCACACAAAAAAGTAATTAAATCAATTGACAGGATGATAAATTAAAATTCAGTCAATTTCTACTTCAATAATTATTTTTTTGAAAGGCAAGATTGTTTAGAGGCTGTAATTTATTTACATTTTCAGTTGAGTGTGGTTTTTATTTGTTTGTACTCAGTTGTTGAAGGCTGAAGGTTATTTAAAATATCTTCCAGTTCCAGTATTAAGCGCTCTTTACAAATTAAAGTAAAGAACAAGCCAGAATTATTCTGCCACTGATGTTATATTTGTCGTGTTTTGTAAATGGCATAAAAATGTTTGGAATATATAATTCTGTGTGAAATGAATCCGTTTGTTTCCTATTTTGCGTTGAATTACTGCAGCAAATAAACTTTTGAATGAGACTTTAATTTATTCAGAGCACCTTTAGGCTTTATCATCAGAAATAATTGTGATTTTTTAAAAAATGCCTTTCAATAAAAATCCAGTGTTGCTAAAAAGTCAACTGAAGATGATTTTATCTAGTTTTTTTTTATTTATTATTTCTTTAAATTTGGGATTTTCCAAGACAGAAATGACTATTTCAAAAGTTACAAACTTGGAATAAGTGTATAATTTTTATTTGAAGCATCTATAAAAAATATTTTGAAATAACATTGCCTTATGTTCTCTTTTTTTGATAAATAATATAGTTTGTGACGACGCAATGAGAGAATTTGACGCTTTCTCATCCATCTTTGCTCATGTTTTCACTCGATGCTCATCATCTTAATGTTTCTCTTTAGGCTGCAGGCGGTTCTTTTATTTCGGTTTGGACTCGACGGTTCTGAGCCGAGGTCCTGCAGAAGGCGTTCCCCGCTGTCACAGGAAGTGACTCACGCACAGGAGTGGACGTACGATGAACTTACAGAGGGGGAGCCCTCTTCCATTTTTATATTTACCTCCGCCGTCATAGAAATCTGGATTTCTCCATTTGTACTGACCTGAAACATTTCAAACAGAGAAAAGCTACTGATCGTCTTTGCGGACCTCCAGCATGTAGCCGCGTTTTGTGCTTTCGGGCCAAACAGAGATGTGAACGTCTGCGGCGTAATGAAGGCTGTGACGGTAAGCAGACGGGTGTGGTGAAGCGCTGCAGCCCCTGGGGAGCTTTAATAACAGCTCTCACGGTTTGTTTACGGCTCTGCCCACAGATACGTGTACAGTTCTGTGTTACGTTTGCAAAGTAAAGTATCTGCTCAATTTTTAAAGTGACTCAAAATGTTTGTGTGCGTTTGTTGGGAATGGAGCTGAAGGCTGAAGGTGAAGCTTCAGGTGCAAAGCTTTAACTCCAGAAGTTGTGCTGAAACGCTGCAAAAACAGTTGTGATCAAATATTTTATTACACTTCAAATAAAACAAAACTCACAAGTCACTTTTCAGCTAAATATAAGAGCTTCTTTTAAGTCAATAATTCCTCAACATTGATAAAAAAGCATAAATTTCACTGGTAGATAATCTCACTGATAGCACAACATTTTTCCATTTTATAATAATCTGCTACTGAATCTAGTACTGTAAGGTGATTTTCATAACCTTTGCTAAACTCTATCCCATTTTGGTAAAATGAGCAAATCAAACTCCAAATATCCACATTTGCAATGATGGGACAGAAACAGCTCCTTCCTTTGGTAAATCTAAATTGATGGTATCTAATAGTTGCTGCTGGTTCCCAACATCTTGATGCTTTCTGGAAAACCTCCCTCATCCTTCCTGCTCTGTAAACAAACGTTTGTTTCCCAGCCTGAACCGACAGCAGAGGTTCAGGAGGCAAAAACTTTACCCCAGCTGGAGCTGTTGAAGGAATTAACAGTAAATTAAGATAAAAAAAAAGCATAATTGAATATTTAAAAATTACATGAACAGATGGGACAAATATAAAGTTATGTGGAAATTTTGGTATTATTTAAATGTTAAAATATCAATTTGGAAAATTGATACATTTGTAAATTTTTCCAAATCGATTTCTTTCAATTTAAAACTTATTGAACTAATAAAAGTGCAAGTCCGTCTGGTGAATTTTTGGGTTTTTATGTAGGGAAGTTATCCACTTTTTACTCAACAGTAGTGATTCTTCATAATAAAATAAACTAGCAAAATACTTCTAAAAGTATTTTTTGTTCCCCAAATTGTTACTGCAGCACACACAACTAGTTATCATCCAACTCTAACAGCACCAGATACATGTAAAAATGTAAGTGTGCTCTTTAAAACATTTAAGTCTTAAATGTTTTAAAGGCCGGTTGTGGAGGAGCTGCAGAACCTGAGCCGCTCTGGGCGGTTCAGACTCTCTGATTCACATGAGGTGTAAAACCCAGCCTGTGTGAAAACGAGTGAAGGCAGTTTCTCATAGAAAGTCAGAGGACAACCATTAAAACGCCCAGTTTAACCAAACCCTGCAGAGCAGCGCGGCGCTGCAGACGGCGTGGGCGTCGGTGGTAACCAAGCAAACCGCTGCCGGCTCGCTTCAGGAGCGTTTCATCGCCGTTTTGCTCTTCAGGTCATGAGTCTAGACGGGGAATCTCCCCACTTCCCTCTCAACTCTGACCTCCACGTTTGTGCTGAAAAACCCGGTGCGATCAGATCAGCAGGAAGAGGCAGAAAACGCTGCTGCTGCTGCTGACAGAAATGTCCTGCAGATAAGATCTTTTAAACGGTTTTATCTGCAGCAAGCATCAGCATGAGTGAGTGGTTGTAAACAGAAGACAGAGTGAGATTTTCCAGTCATAATGTTCAACCTGTGGAGAGAACATTTCTAATTTCCTCTAATCAGTCGGATCATTACGGTCAAATCCTGTTTAAATGAGATTTTATCAACTTAGAAACCAGAACATGAGTCGTGTTATTTTATTTTTTTTTGGTGCAAATTTTTAATACGAGGAAAAGAAACAATAAATTACAGGAAATGTGGATGAATAAATATTAAGCTGTTTGAGCATTACCTCATTTCAAACAAGCAGTTAGAAAATGGGTCAGAATGAAGGTCCAGGCTGCGTTCATCATGATCTCCGTTTACACATTTACAAACCAGTCAGTAACGTTCAGCACTGCTGGGATTTATGCAACAAGATTTGATAAGAAATTC
Organism: Gambusia affinis; assembly: GCF_019740435.1. NCBI lineage: Eukaryota > Metazoa > Chordata > Actinopteri > Cyprinodontiformes > Poeciliidae > Gambusia > Gambusia affinis. The sequence goes on from NC_057887.1 coordinate 15,701,248, forward strand.
TCATTTCTTCCCTCCCTGTTTGATTCCAGTTGCAGTAATTTTTACTGGTTTTACTGCATTTCTCTCCTGGAGAAGCAGTCTGAGGTCTTAACCAAAAACTGCGTGAAAAAACCCGTCGGGTCAATATGACTCAATTACGCCGTAAATAAAGGGAACAGTCCAAGCACAGGTAAGGCTTCTGACTGACTCAACCAGCTAGACGTTTGGGTCAAACATGGGAGGAATCATGGGGCAGTCGGCGCTGAAGGTAACAGAGTCGTCGTCATGGAGATGGGTCCTCCGACAACTACAGCCCCTTCAGGGATGAAACTTTCCTCTTCCGAGCCGCCAGCATCTCGTAGAACGGGTCTTTGCTGATGGCGGCCCTGCAGGGTGAGAGGAGAAGAAGAAGAAGGAAAAGAGAAAGAAGAAGAAGAAGGACTGAGTTTACATCAATGAATCAAAGGCTGAGTGAATGAATCACAGTGTTGTCGAGTTTGGTCCATTCATCCAACAGAATAATTAAAATTATAAACTACCATTTTAAATATCTATTTAATTACTAATTCTGGTTTTACTTGTTGGGTTTTTTTCAATTCAAAAGTACTTTGTTGATCCCAAAGGTAAATTAAATAATTTTAAAAAATAATTTTCATGTGATGAATTGATTTTCAACAACAGAATGATACTAAAGATACTAACAATATTGTTTTCTCTGCAAACGTTGCAAATGTTTTTCTTTATTTTGAAACCTTAAACCTGAAGTAGATATTTATCCAAACTTATTTGCCTTTTTTAAATTCTATGTTTAGGGTTTTTAAACATTTGTGGCTCTAAATAAATCCTAATTCAGCATTATATGGGAAAATATGGTAAAAGTCGCAGATACCTGTTTAATTGGTTTTCGAAAACAAAACCCGAGTCAAAAATTATCGACAAGTCGTATAAAAATAAGTTAGAAGCGCCTGAAGATTAAACAAGATTTCTGAACCCAAATTTATCATGAGTTGGAATATTTTTACAATCAAAATACATTGACAGAAAAAGTAATAATGTGAAGAGATTTTATTCGACAAAAAAGTTAAAACAGATTCTAGCTAACTACAAAAATCCCACCATCAGTTGTCCAACTCTATAAAACATTTATTAACTTTTAGGTTTAATTTTCAAATGAAACGCAAATCTTAGTCCAACTCTCTCCAATCAAAGTGTTAATTTATGAAATGTAAAGACTGAAAATTATAAATATTGTTGCATTTTAAGATAAATTTTCTTCTAAATTTAAAGCAATCAGAGCAGAAGAGTCACAGACAACCATTTGTAAACAAAGTGTCGTTTCTTTCAATTTTAAGCTGTAAGCAAATTTAATTAGAGAGATTTGATCATGGTTTGATGCTCTGGCGCTTTGATCTTATCTAGAAATGAGATTTGGACCTTTGAACATGATTCTGCTCTGTGCGGCAGAAGAAGTTAAAGGTCTCACTTGATGCTTTTGATCCATTCGTCCTTCTCCTCTGCAGTCGGAGCAGAGATCCTGTAAAACGTGTGGTTGCCCTCGACGACGCGGCCGTCCGCCTCCGTCTTGCAGGCTTTGATCACTTGGTATTTGTTGTTGGGGATGAAAAGCTCGAAGCAGTTCTGGGACCGAGGAAAGACAGAACGGGTGTCAAAACACAGACAAAAAAACAAACAAATGTTTTCTTTATTTCATCCCAAATTAGAATGTGAAAACCGCCGGTTGCAATAAATCAGTTAATTGCATGATAAATAAATGTAAATGAGCTTTTGTCTCTGCCAAAAACTGAATGACAAAAATAAAATTCTGTACTTTTTATCTGTTGTTTCAGTTGTTTGGTTTATTTATTTTGGATATTTAAAACATCTTCCAATGTTTAATGTTCTTTAGAAATTAAAGTTTATTGGTCTTTGAGAGAGAGTATTTGCATTGTTACTTGAATATGGCCTCAAAACAACAAATTTCTCCGTTTATCGCGATAACTTCTGAGACAATTTATCGCCTAGCGTAATTTGTTATCATGATATACATCATTTTCATTCAGTTTCTGTTCTTTCACACAAAATCCCAATAAGATACATTAAGGTTTGCGGTTGCAATGACACAAAGTGTGATCTAGTGTTAGGAATGTGAAAACAAATTTTTCCGTTTGTACTGAGAACCACAGAGAGAAAAGAAAACCTTTCAGTTGTAACTTTTAAGAGCTTTTTGTTCCAGGATAAAAGATGTTTAATGAACAGTGAACGTCTCTGTGACGACACAGGAGCTGTAAGTTTATATATATATATATATGTTATATTGGTGGAGCTAAAAGTATAAAAGCTGAAGGAAATAATTTTATAAACTTAAATTATAGATTGCACAATCATTTAAACAACAACAACAAAATCACAAAAACATTCTTCTAAACAGGAAGTATTGCAGAAATCTTAGGCTCTTTGTCAACTTTCTATGTTTTTTTTGTTGTTGTTTCTTTTAAATCTGATTCTGAACCAGATGTGGAAACTTATAAAATAAAAAGTTTACCGGTTTCTTTGAGTCTTCAACTTCTCTGATGCTGAGATTTTCCAGTGGAATAATCCCTCTGGGTTCCTTATCCTTAGGAAGACAAATCAAACAAATAACTCTACAAGAACAGACTTTACAAGAACGCAGAGAGTCTTCATCTGCAGGCCAGCACTCACTGTGGTGTATTCAAAGTAGTAGAGACAGTTGTCTGTGAGGATGAACCAGCGTCTCTTCCAGGTCTTCACTCGTCCACCTGAGGACAGATTAAACTTCAGAAAACCGACGCGCTGCGGCACAAATCAGCAGGTTAATCAAAGTACAGCGAAGCCTGCAGAGGTTAAAATGCCACAAGCAGACGTGGATTTCACATCAGGACGAGGCAGCAAAAAGCAGAATGTGAACTCCAGGGTTCGTACAGGAAAATTCAAGCACTTTGAGCATTTTGAAGGAAAGTTTTCTACATTTTCCATCACCACTTTGGAGATAAAAACAATACAAATCAACTAAAAAGAGACAGATCCAGTTCTTTATTATATAATCTAATTTCTTAATGCTATTAATAATATCTTGAGATTCAGCAATAAAACTAAAATATAACAAAAGTTTTATGTTTTGAAATCTCTCTTTCTGGCGAGAGAAAATAAAAACGCTAATTTAACGACAAATCCCCCATTTCCAATAACCTTCGTTGAGGTATAAATATTACTTCAATGACACAAATCAATAAATCATTGAGCTATTAGGAATAATAAATATTCATTGCAATGAAACAATCCAAACAAATCATGTTAACATAAATTACCTTCCTGCTCAAACTAAATGCTTGAACACAATATACAAAGAAAGTTACAAATAAAAGAAAAGAAATCTCTAAAAGTGTTCTTTTTTAAATCATTTTTGTAATTCTAACATAAAACAAGGAACATTTTGTCTGATTTAACTTCACATGGTTTGTGTCTTGGTATTAGGTGAATGAAAATATCTGGTTTAATCAAATGTTAAATTTCACTTTATTACCAAACTGTGCAGTTTGAATATCAAGCACCTTCCCAACCTTGAAAACACCAAACTGAATTCACGCCTTTTCAAGGATTTCCAGCCGTACGAACCCTGGAAGTGGGACGTTAAAGAGCATTTATTCTGAGTGCAGCTGTGAAGGAAAGCAAACACACACACACACCCACGCACACACACACACACACAGCCGGAGGCGAAGCGGTGCACTGAGGGTGAAACGAAACAATACGTACCTCCTGGAGTCAAAACCATGAAACACAAACAGGAAGAATGTCAATAGAAGAACTTTAACACAAAGCAACTGCAGCTTTCTGTTTGTCTAATTTAATACATTTAAAACAACAGGAGGAAACATACCGAGTTTTAGCAGCCAGCCTTCTCTGTCGGGGTTGAAGAAGGTGTGTGTGAGGTCGTTCCCATCATCCTCTGGGATCTTAAACGGTTCATTCTTGATGCTGTCGTACAGATTCTGCAGATTATAATAACAGACATAAAGTCTTATTAAATCTAAGACACATAAACACACACTAAAATAAATAATAACAGTCAATAAACCCTCCTATTCCAGTGAATTAGATTCAAAACAAAGTCAAAAGGTTTCGGCTGAAGCTACTCAGCTTACAAGTGTTTATTAGAAAGAAATTTAAACTAAATTTAGTAAAGCAAATATTAACAGAAAACACAGAACCAACATTTAAACCCAAAAGAAAAACAGAGGAACACAAAAGGATTTTAATAAAGTAAGAAAATCACCATCACAAAGATTTCAATCAGATTTCGAATATTCAAGTCCCTTTTAAACTGCGTTATGTTTTTACTAAAAGATATTCTGACAAACTATTCACATACTTTTTAATTTAATATTTATACTTGATTGTTTTGAGTTAAATTTCACTCTTAGCTTGTATTGTCATCCTTTTCCTTACATCCTTTCTGAGTATTTTAAGGAGCTCATTATTTTTTACTTTGTGCAGTTTTATAGTTTCCCAACTCAGCAAACCTAAACTAGATAAACCAAAGCTTTGTTTAATTGGTTTTTAATTGGTTCTATTCAATGTGATTTAATATCTTTCTAACTTGTTTTGGCAGAAATTAAATATGTTGGAGGTTCTATAGTTGTTTCCCCAGATCTCTACAAAATAAGTAAAGCTTTGTTGTAAAGAGTGTATAGAGTTTCACTGCTGAATGTATGTCATGAGGATGACACACACACACACACACACACACACACACACACGCACACACACGCACACGCACACACACACACACGCACACACGGTCAGAGTATGGATTACAGAGTAAACATGGAAGCCGTTTACAGGAAAAGCGCAGCAGGGATTGATTGTGAATGAAGCTGCAGCTGCTGATGGAAAAGCTGTGGTTACTGCTTGAACTTTGACCTCTTGTCTGGCTACATCCATGGTGCTGTGGTCACCACGGTTCTGTTTGACATTAGCAGGAGAACAATAGCTTCAAAACAACCCGCAAGTCACTGTGTGGCGACAGTGTTGGGGGGAAAAAAAGCGTTTGCATCGTTACAGGCTTTGCTTTGATTGAGCTTTTTAGTCCCACTCAAAAAACAGATCTATAATAATAGTAATAATAATAAAAATAATAATAATATATTTAAATGAATCCATTTTACCTGAGTGAAGATGGCCTCCCCATCTTTTTCAAATTAAATAAATTTAAGAGTCAAATATTTGCACAGCAAAAAATTTGTTTGTGCTGTTATCGCTTCACAAATATCAAATGTTTCCAGAAGTCAAAGGTCAAACAGCCAGTCCATGGTTACAAAATTAAACAAAATTCTGTGTCAGTCAACTGCGCCACTTTAGAGCTGCAATTGTTTTTGTTTGTGCAATTAAAATGTTTTTCTTTTTCTTTGTTTTTTTTATTTGCCCACAATTGATATGAATTAATGTTGCTAAGTTTGTGGAGCTAAAATTCTTGTAACACAATTGAAGCTAAAAACAAATTACGAAGTGGATGCCACTAGTCGTTCCAATATCCAAATTTAGCATTGATTTCCCGATCTCACTGCTTTTGCCGCTACTCTGTTCCGCTTCTCTTTCCCGGTTACTTGCGCAACTTTACTTGGTTTCTTAGCAACAAAATACAGCCCATCGTTATTTGTTGAAGATTTGAGATTTCCAAAAACAAAGGAATCCAATGTTGCGTTTTGTTTTTTACGTGTGGAAGCTCAATCCTTTTCACATAACCGGAAAAAACGATTTTTGACATTTCTCTGACGTTCGGAAAAATATAATTTGCTTATTTTAGCATAACTCCGGTTTTACCTGGCCTATTAACATAATTTAAAAACTGGTATGTAGTTTATAATGTGCACTTTAAGCACAAGTTGAAAGTGAGACTGCTACGCCGTCACAAACCAGACATGTTTAAAAGACGGTGTAAGACTATGGACCCTGATCCGTTCACACAGAAATGAGCCTCAGCAGAGGAAGGAGTTTCTCAGAACAAACTGAACTGGACTCACTCTGAGCAGATCCTCAGGCAGATCTCCTCCGTCGTTGATTCCTCTGTTCATGGCAGTGAATCTCTGAACTGACGGTTTGTCTCGTACGTTCGGGTTGTGCAGACTCGTGTTCAACATGATCACGGCGAACGACAAAACGTAACATGTATCTGGAAAATAGGCAGAACTTGAAGGTCAAGTTTCTGTAGTAAACTTCTATGTGAGGCTTTCCTGAGAATAAAAATCTATTCAGTTTTCAGGTGATTTTACCTGGAACTGATACCTGATGGCTGCTCTCTACAGCTTCCAATACAATTTAATTTAAATTCCCAGACTCTGAAAGTTGTTGGACAGAAGGAAGGAGGACAAAAAGAAACAAGAAGGTAAGGAATTTAGGCTAGAAGGAAGGACAAGGAAATGAGAAGGAATAAAGGAAGGACACAAGGAGAAGGAATAAAGAAGGATAAGGAAAGAGGAAGGACAGAAAAAGCGAAGGTAGGGCGCAAGGAAAATGGAAAGACTCAAGGAAGGAAAGAAAAGAGGGAAGGAAAGACTCAACGAAAGACAAAAAGTTGAAGACATACGGGTAGGCAGAATGGAAAAAGGAAGGATGGGAGGAAGAAAGAAGGAAGGAAGAAAGGCATGCAATAATAAAGGAAGAAAGGGAGGAAATTTATCACTAAATTTCTAATTTAGTAATAAGAAATTAATGAAGGAAAGAAGGAAGGCACTAAGTAAGGAAGGCCATAAGGAAGGACGTAAAGAAAGACTTAAGAAAGGTGATGGATAAAGAAGGAATGATAGGAAGAAGGAAGGAAGACGATATGTGGAATCCTTTTAATCCATTTATTTTCTTTTTAAAACACTAATCCCTGAAAACTCTAAAGTAAAATCTCATTCTTCTTCCCCACTCTGAACCCTTAACGTTTCTGTGTGCACATCAGAACCGCTCTGTGTTTGAACCGGCGACCCGGCGCTCACACACCGGTGCTCTGAAACACGCCCGGGTTGCAGTGGCAGTATCTCTGGGCGAAGGCCTCCATCATGCGGTCGATCTTCTGGGCCTCGCCCGGCAGCCTGAAGCTCCACAGGAACTGCCGCAGCGCCTGGACCAGGTTCAGGTCCGTGAACTCGTGCAGGTCCAGGAAGGCGTGCAGAACCTTGATGTTAAATTCATCTCTGCACGACACACAGGATCCCACACAGACACACACCCACAAGTCCACGTTAGATATCAGAAACGATGAAACAGATCGGCATTAAAGCTCGCCTGGAGCTGCTTGTGTAACATTCTGAATCATAAGTCCAATAATGTGAATTAAATGAGGGCACCTCTCCCCCAGATAGTCGCCGATGGCCGTCTTGTTGAGGCCCTCTCCTTTGTAGAGAAACTGGGCGATGTCTTCACTGGTGTTTTTCAGCAGAGAGCTGTCGATCAGGAAGCGAATCCCCTGAGGAGGAGAAATGAAAACGAGCAACTCAGCCTGGGGATCCGAAAATACCAACGGAATAAGAACAAAATTAATCTGTTTCAGCAAGCAAAAAAAAATATTATTTTTAATAACTAAAATCACCAAAGATTGAGTGATTGTTTTTACCTACGCAACAATAAGCGGAGTAGAGGTCAGCAACATGGCTTTACAATAAAATCTCCAATTTTTCAGATTTGATTTCTTGCTTTCTTTTCTAAAAACAGGCAGAAAATATTTTCAAAAAGGTTTATTTGAATCATCCCTTCTGTCCAGACTATGAGAATTAGTTTAATTGCGATAATGTTGTTACATTAATTTAAGTGCTGCACTGTGTGTGTTGCTCTTTCAGCAATTAGTCTGTGTACTCCAGCTAAGGATTAATCAATTACTAAGCTAATTGACGATTATTTCAATAATTGATTCGTCACAATTAATCGCTTCAGCTCTACACTCTATGTTGAATTGGTATTTCTTGGACATTTTTAGCCTTTGAGAAGCTAAAACAGATTTACATCTATTCTGTTCTCAAAGCTGCTGGTGATCATCATGTCATTCATAGAAATGATTTTCTATGTGGTGCAGAGAAAAAGTTATTAACAGTTGCTTGAAATACAGATTTAAAAGTCTGTAACAGTTTGTTAAATGAAGAGATTGACTCATGCGTTCACCTTTGTGGGGTCCATGTTGAACTTCTTCCGGCCGATGGCCATCTGTTTGTTCCTCTGCATGCTTTTCCTGCAATCAAATAGAACAAAAAATACTCTCAGCACTTAACAATAAATGTTCAGTTCAGTTCTACAAATGTAATCTCATTTTAGCAATTCAATGAAATGGATTTAAGCAAGATGATGCATAATCAAAACAGTGTGTAAAAGGATGACGTAAACACGTTTTCTGTCTGTGAATGTAAAACAAAGGCTGAGCAGAGCGGCGCTGCCTGCACACAGAAACGGTATTTGAGGGACACTTTACCTCTCTTCAGTCAGGCCCAGGTTCTCAATCTCATTGGTCACCTCTGCTATCTCATCCTTCAGCCTCTGAGAGGCGACAGAGGAGAGGAACAGGGGAAATTTGGTCAGCTTCAAACCAACAACAAAAACGTAAATAACATAAACAGTCACGGTTTAAGTTCATTATTAAAATAGATTGCATATTTTTTGATTCGTTCTTTCAGAAAAACCCACTGACCAGCTCATCACGACCAGCACCTCCCGCTCTAGTGACAACCCACTAAACCTCCTAAAAAAGAGCCGCCATGTTTCAGTGCTGACCCGACAGAGCGATTCCTCCTCTGAGCAGGAGTTTTGTGAAACGGCCTCGCTCTGCAGAGATCTGCTGCAGCACCTGTTCTGGGGTCATCGCTCACCCCCTCTTCCCTTTACTGACCCAGATTCATCGGGCCGCCCCTCCCTGACGCCCCCACAGGTCTGTCTGGGTGCTGGGGAGAAGACGGGAATATGACGGATCAAAGACCGACCGGATCAGTGGAGCTGCTCAGGCAAGTCCGAGGTTATGAGACGAAGGAGAACAACTTTTAAAACTTAAATTCACAGAGTTCCCAGTCATTTATGCTCATTTTAAAATACAAAATATTAAGTTTCACCATGAATTTAAAGCAGATATTTAAAAAAAAAAGTTAGAAAACTAAGGAAGGAAAGAAGCAAGGACAGCAGAAAATGGCATAAAAAGAAAAAAAGAAAGAAGGAGAGAGGGAAGTAGGACTCAAGGAAAGGAAGCTAAGAAAGAATGGACCAAAGGAGAATAAAGGATATAAAAGGGAAGGGAAGAAAAGGGAAGGGAAGAAGGACAAATGGTACAGAGAGCAACAAGAGGAAAGAAAGAAGGGAGAATAGGACACAAGAAAAAGAAAAGACAAAAAGAAAGGAAAATGGGGCAAGGAAACAAGGATAGAATAATGGAAAGAAACAAATGGAACAAGGGAGAAAAGGAGGATGGACCAAGGAATGAATGAAAGAAAGAAAGAAACAAAGAAGCAAAGAAAGAGAGAAAAGAGGTATGAATAAAGTTGGAAAAGGACATGAGGGAGGAAGAAAAGAAAGAATGGACTGAGGAGAAAGAGAGAAAGAATAATACTTGGTATTAAAAGTCTGGAAAACCAGTTTTCTATTCTTCTGTTTTTTCTCACACTTCTTTTGGAAAATATCATTAAACTAAATTTGATCTGTTTTGCAGACGGTGTGATGAATCCTGTGACCAGAAGGCTGAAGAACAGAAACAGAAGACAAATCTGGAGTCAAATATTTAAAAAACATCAACGTCTAAATACAATTTTTTTAATTTATCCCTGATTCTGTTTCCCAGAAACCCAGAAACAATGCACTCTCTCTGTATTACTGCAATATGTCATGCTTCATAACCCATCTGTCCCTGAGGCTGAAAGTGGGCGGAGCTTCGGAGAACAACATGACATTCATCAGTTTGCACATCGTCACCGCCTGCAGGCTGCAGATAGAAAACAGCCACTTCAAATCACAAACTCTCATAAAACTTTGATCTGGATCCACTTATCAAGTCATTTTTTACACCTGTCTGGGTTTTTAATCACATTTTAGCAGAATGTGATCTTGATACCCAGGATCGTTTTAGAAGATCTTGGGTATAGTTACTAAAGTCTGATTTAAGGACATTTTCTAACCTGAGATTGAATCAAAACCTAAGACAATACAATTTTGCACTTTCCCACAGTTAATATTGTCCAAGTTTAATTTTCCATGTTCTCATGTTTGTGCAGCTAATTAAAAAACAGATTCATTATTATTTGGTGTTATCACAGACTACAGATTCACAATGCAGTAAATAAAAAAAGCTAATATTTTTGTATGTGTTCTTATTTCAATAAAATAAAATGTAAAATAAATGTATAATGCATGTTATGTAAATAAATAAATGCAGATATTCTATTAAATAAATATGTAAAACATATATCTTCATTTACTTGAAATAATTTATTTGTCACTGCTGATCAAATAGACCCAAACATGTAATTACTTAACCAGTTTAATTACCAGTTATACATTTTAAAGTTAGCCAAACAGACGAAAGAGTTAAAAATATTGGTGCTTTATTCATTTTGTTGTTTAAAATAAGAAAACCACGTTTAAAGACTCTAGAAAAAACAGCCTTTTGCTCCTATAATTAAAGATTGACAGCTAGAAGTACAATTAGTTCCTAAACAAAACATCAAATCCCAGTCTTCATAGCTCAACAGAATGATAATTATGACTGTCCTAGTCAAAGCCTAGGCTAAGATAACAATATTGTGATGAGACCTTAAACAAGACGTTTATTATTGTGCCCAAAAATCAAACAAATCTGCAAAGAAATACTCGGTACAAGCACTATTAAATTTAGGGAGTAATTATTTCTCTTCTCAATGAATAATGTCATTTGAAAACAGTTTATAATCTTTGATATATATGTATTTTGATATCTGAAACACATAAATGTGACCAAAAAACAACTGAATATAAAAAAAGGACATCTAGTTTTTGTTTTTTTTACAGTATTGCATTCCCTAGGTATTGCTGTCCTGTCCCTTTAAAAACAAGGTTAACAAGTTCTAAGCTGATTTATCTGTAAAAGGGGGCATAAGCAGGAGAGAAACTGTTCCTGCAGGTCGTCTATATGTGGGGCTCCCCAGCCCCCAAACACAGAGGATCATCTGTCTCGTCTGTGTACAGTGATCATATCCTTTGACCCCCATCAGCCCAACTAGACTCGCTGGTCCAGACATGAAAGTCTAATTTCACCCAAGGACACTGGGAGGAGACACAGACTGGTATTCAAACAACGAGGAGAAAATGCAAACAACAGCTGCAACCTCAAGGTTTCACATGTGAAATATAATCCGGGTTTCTCCTGCATTTTATAAACAACTCCTCTTGAAATAACCTGGCTTTAAACCAGAGGAACAACCCTATCAAATTATATTTGTAAATAATGTACTTTCAAGGTTTTCCCCAGAAAACTTGCCAAGCCCGGTGGCTGGGCGCTAAGGCAGTCATTCATCCAGCAGGCCGTCGTGTTTTTGAGTTAAAAATGTTTAAAGTTGACAGGAAACTTGATAATATCACTTGATAATTACGTGCTATTGAAAGATTGGAAGATTATTACCTGAACAGCAACTATAAAGTGTTAAAAATGCAAACATTTTAAAAATACTTAAGTAAATAAGCGATATTTAACCTGGTGGGGGCACAAGTAAAGCCTGGTGGCCCCCCAGGTCTATAAAACACTGGGGGAAACCCTGACTTTCTTCTCATGCATTGGGTTTTTAAAGTAGATAATAAGTAGATGAGCTATCAACCAACTCTCATGTTAAACCAAGTGCTTTCTGAGGGCGGACTGGCTCTCTAATTTTAATATTAACCTTGTAAATGGAGCTTTTTATTATTTATGAAACCATCTCTTGGTTTCGATGCCATACACACAGATTACTTTTTGACCTACAACGCAGCAGTGAGCGCCAATGTTTAAATGTTACACATTTTTGGTAATTAACTCTCCAACACTCTGTTGACTTTCACTCCTGTCCTCACTTCTTTCTTTGATAAAGGTGAGTATCAATATGTTTTTTGACTTGTATGAAGCAGTCTATTGTAATTTATCTCATTCCCCTATTATTTTGTTCATTTTTCTCAAAAATCAAAAGTGAATGGAGAGCATTGGAAACATCAAATTTCAGGTCTCACTACAGATTCTTAACTGGATTTTAGATGCAACTTCTTCAGAGTTACACTGCAAAAACACAAATGGTATTAAATGTTAATAGGTTGTTTTAAATAAATAATTTCTTAATATTGATGAAAAAGTACTAGTTCCACTGGCAGATTATTTCTCTAGTAATCAGACATTTTTCCCATGTTACAAGTGGAATAATCTACCAGAGGAACTAGTACTTTTTAAACAATATAAAGCAATCATTGACTTAAAACATCTTGCTGAAAAGTTACTTTTAAGTTAGTACACTTAAAATAAGATATTTGCAGTACAAGCTAGACCAAATAAACTTGAAAAGGTTTTGTATTTTTGCAGTGTCATAGGACAGCTGGATTTATGCTGAGATTAAATTACACACAGATGGACTGGATTTACCAACAAGGTGCCTTCTGAAGGCAACTGTATTTTATTTAGGGTTATCAGAGGAAAAGGGGTTCAGCAAATACGGCATTATGCTCCATATTTATTCAATCCCTGCTCTACCATATAATCACCCGAACAAAATATTTAAGATGAAGGTTTAAATGTGTGTTTATGCTAAAAACGATATATATTTAACTTTAGAAAATAAGAAATATCACCAAACTGCTTTCATTATTATTCATACACTCAGTCTAGTTTTTTTTTTTTTTTTTAAATGCAACAAGAGTGGGCACAAATCTCTAAACACAAACAAGTGATTCTATTACAAGCAAAGGCTTTAGATGAAATCCGTTTACAGTTTGAGAAATGATTATGAGAAATAAAAACAGAAGGAGGAAAGTCTCTGAGGGTCGTCCTTACCTTTATGTCCTGCAGCAGCTCCTGTTTTCTGCGGCGGATGCTCTCCAGCTCCTGTCGCTCCTCTGGACTCAGATCATCAGGCACTGAGGGCAGAAACGAATCCAGCACTCAGGCATAGAGATCAAATATTCCCTCATCCTACACACAATGCAATTACCGCACACACACACTTCAAAACAACAGAAGAACGGAGACCCGAGAGTCCCACCGCTCTGGCTCACTATGGCAACACAATCTGGGCTCCATCAGATTACACCACCAGTTACCACAGACACCAACGGGAAGACGGACTCAAGCTCATTGCCCAAAACAAACAGGATCTCAGACATAAAGCTGAAATTATATCTTTTGACTACAATAATGATGCTCTAATTAAAGGAGGGGACAAAAATTTATATTAAGAACAACAAAGGGAGGTTATAAAAGCACTGACATGTCAATTTAGCTCCGAGCTGTTTTATAGGAGCAATAGAAAAGTGCACTAATCCGATAAAAAACAAATATTAGTTCAGAATAATGAAAGTGGTTAAATGGTTTTAACCCCACACAAAAGATAGTCTTGAATAAAACAAAAGGAGGAGCCAGCTGACAATGGACTAAATTCACACAACTGCAAGATTTAATAAATAGAAAACTTAAACAATTATTTGAAAGATTTTTTAATCTTATGATGACAGATTTTGCCACCATGAAGTAATTGTTAATTAACATAAACAAAACACTGAGTGTTAGACTTCTAAGTAGTTATTTCTGTGATTAAAGAATTATAAAAGCTACAACAATGGAAAAAAATAAGATGTGTGTTCTCATTTTCTACTAGAAATTGTTTTGTAATGTGAAATACTCTTATTAGGATTTTATTACATATAGATAGTCTAGTAATCTCAATCGCTCTGGTTAACTATTTGAAGGAACTTTGTAATCTTGTGCTTTTATTTAAGAAAATATTAAATTAAATTAAAATTAAAGATTTTATTAGTGATTTGAAGCCTGTTTTGCTTCACTTCCTGGATTCGGTTCAGAGTCCAGACCATGGCAACCAATGAAAACTAATCTTGGCATCACCAAAAAAACTCACAGTGTCAAATGTGTGTTTTGATCTTCTAGTGAAAGAGAGATGGTATTGGCTGCTTCGCCTCACAGTCTTTGTCATGTGACCTGCTCTGCTCTGTCGCTCTGCAGACAGCACCTGAGACTTGCCAATTCAGTTTCATGACGTTTGAAGCAAAAGAAAACATTTATAAAGAAGAACTGTCAAGTTTTGCCCACATACAATGAACTGTAGCAGCACCAACATGCTCTAAGGTGAAATATGAACTGAGTGATATCAAAACAAAAGGGCGAACATTGTGTTAGCCTAGCATAAAAACAATACTTGGCAAATAAATATTAATTCCTAAATTACTCTGATTAGCATAGGGAATTAAAAAATACTGAACATTTATCAAAAACAACCAACCAAATGAATTAGCTTGGCACTATTTAACTATTAAATGGAGAGATTTACGCTTTCAGCAGAGTGAAATACCAAAACCAAAAAGCTCCAACAAAAGGAATGTCAGCAAAATAAGTACGGGAAGCTAATTTCATGTCATACTTTACAATTACAAGCTCAAATTACAGTGTTGGCTTCCTCCCTGCTTGGAAAACACCCATAACTGCACAGGACCGAGTGTGTGCTCCGATAGAACAGACGTTCATGTACCACACACACACACACACACAATATCTGCAGAGCCATGATAAATAGGCCAACTCTGATCTGTCAGACAGTCTGGTGGTTTTTCTTAAGAAAATTTACGTAAGAAAAGGAAGAGGAAGAAGGCCGGCAACAGGTGGGAAAGTAAGATTGTGGTGTTTGTGGCACATTTACATTTTTTTATTCCCAGACACAGCAAGCAGTAGTTAATGTATTATTTCATAAGGTGGCTTCATCAATGCTTTTTTCAAAAACGTATATAAGTAAAGAAAATAAAGCAGAGAAAGAGCAATTAAAGTGGAGTAGCAACCAGTCAGAGGAAAAATCAGCCTCATTAGAGGAATCCTGCTGAGGGATTTCAATCAGTTCATATTGTTCAGTTCTCTCTGCTTACATGACAACGTTACTCTGCAGAAACAGAGCACACAGTGAGAACAGGCTTTATCACCAGTAATGCATAAATCAGGGTCACTTACTACATGGACTACATAAATTATCAGTACATTTTCTTGGTCAAACACAGTAGACTAAATCGCTAAAAACTCTTTGTTCCAACTTGGCAGTCTTTAAAACTTTCAGAAAAAAGTGGAATGGCTGCTGCAGTCAAATTGGGGATATTCGTCCAAATATTTGTACATTAATTAAAACCTACAGATACAAATAGCGCAATAATACAACTAGTAAAGTATAGCCATCAATACTTCTGCGTTCAAAATCTTGTAACATTCAATTAAAAAATGTATCCTAAAGGGAAATTAAATGTTGGAGTGACTTGTGTAATTCAAATATCTTCAAACAGTCTATGTGAATTGTGATGCTGTGAGCTGGAATGACCCCCAGTAGCAGTCAGTCTCACATCGAATCTAAAGAAGCCTCTGACTGACATTCTATGAGCTTAATACCTGGAGCAGCACACATGATATTCCACAGCAGGAAGTCCTGCATGATACCATTAGTTTTTGGAAAGCACTGCTAATCCGCCTCCTTTTCTACTCCTCTGGGATTTGGGGTCAGAGTTCATTTGAGCTTTTAGAGACTCTAATCAGCTGCTCCCAGTTGTTTAAATAAAAATTGGCAGCAGTAAGATCACACATTTCACTTGCTTCCAAGAACTTGCACTTATCTGCTTCAAAATATTTCAGGTTATCATCCTTATATTTACAAACAAGTTTTTGGCTGGGTGAAATTTATAACAGTTTTTCTTCTTGACCAGATTTAAAAAAAAAATTAAAAATGAATGTTTAACAGGAGGATTAAGAACAGAGCCACATAAAACTCTGATCACCAGTCATGCCGATTTCACACTGACCTACACTGAGCTGTATTAATCAGTGCTGAAAAATTAATGTGGAAACCATAATGGTTATTTTCTTACGTTTTTACTCTGAAATCTGTGACGATCAACTGTTTCTGATTTATGCAAATCAGATCAACGGGTGACAAATGTACAGCATTACTTTTAGAAACCTTTTCCATAAATGTAAGGCATAGATGTGTCGAATTAATGCCCCCAAAAAATACCCACAAATGTCTGACTTCAGTTTAGATATGATCTAGTGCATGAACACACCCATTGACGCACTAACTAATCACATACATCCCCTTGTCACCCAGAGGAGGCTTTAAGTAGGCCGGAGCGGCTTTCATTATTAACCTGAAGAACAGAAAAACACGCCGTTGTAAAAAAGGAAAAAAGGTAGTGAAACTGGCCTTTACTCACTTCCTCCGACGGTTTATTGCAAGAGGAAATAGGTTCGATTGTTTATAGCAGCTTATAAAGCCCAATCCAGACACATCCTACATAAGTTTGCTTTTTAAAACTCAGCTCCACAAATCACAGAGTTTGCAATTGTTCTGAAACTTGCAACTATTCGTTGTTGCAAAGCTACTGATGATCAGCCGCTCTGGATACGTTTGCTCTCCATCCTCCTTCCCTGCCTCGGTGGTTAGCAGGTTATGCATCACATCCTTTAAAATATGTACAGTAATCAATCTGCAGCTACTGTACGTTAAACTGAAGTTTCCTGCTTTCACAAGTTTTCTGAAGAAGACGTGACAACTCATGCATGCACACGCTCATCCTGTTTCAAGTTTTGGCATTAAAAAAAAACCCTCACGCAGAAGTTAAGATGACGCATTGAACACCTACACATTTGTGTCACAATCTTGATGATCGTACCAGAAAATGCTGGCGTCTGCTCGGCTTCTTCACCACAGCTTTTAAAGGTTCCAGAACAACAACTTCAGCCCAAGATAATTAAGAAAAACCTCAGGATGGAACTTAGTCACCAGTTTCTCTTAGTCAGGTCAGTCCTGCGGTTCTTCAGTCACTCTGCCGCTCTAATCTCTTCATTACTGCAGACGGGAGAGGAAACACAGCCTGCCAGAAGCTAAATTAGGACAAACTTTAGCTTTTTTAAGTGTGTCTGTGAAGGAGGAAAACCCTTAAACTCTCATCTCTCTCCCTCCTCCTTCTGGCCATCTCGTCTCCTCCCTGCTCCATCCTTCATCCAAGGAGGGGAGCATCAACTGCAGGCTCCCTCCCTTGGCTCGATGAAGAGGAAAGGCAGGTCTTTAAAACAACCAGTGGTAAAGAAACAAGCAAGGCACAGACACTAGATTGTTTTGTTTTAGCTCATGTGTTTGTTCACATAAAAGAACATGACCCGAGACCCGAGGCAAAGCAGTTTGTTTGTGATAAGAGAGAGAAAAATGCTCCGTCAGGCACTCTTCACAAGGCATCAATTGTCCATTCTGGATTTGGGGAAAAAAAGGGAATAATTGTACATTTTAGACTTCCCTGGCCTGAGGATAACTGGCTCAAAAGATTGATGTAATCCTACCCCGATTACTGATTGCATTCATTCAGCCTCGAGGCTTAGAAGTCCAGTATGTAAGAACTGAAAGAAAGGAAGCAAAGAAGAGTGGGGAACAAATGTAAGCCTGAACGTACAGGAAATGAAAACATCCTAATGTGACCGAGAGAGAAACTGGGGACGTTTTGAGAGTGTGAGCGAGTGAAAAACTAAAGGTGAACCAATCGGCTGAATAATAACTGGCAAGTTATGAATTGAAGCATCCATGGTCTAGATCCGCTGGTCGGTGTGTAGTCGACCAGCGGGTCGACTCCCGCTGTTCACCTGGTGGACATTACAATACAGAACTGTCCACCTGTTCAATCCACCCTGAACAGGTCACCAGTTCATCACAAGGTCACACAGAGACTCACAGGACTAACAACCATGCACACCCTCACACCTACGGGTAATTTAGAAAGACCCTTTAACTTAACAGTCATGTTAACAAGAACATGGAGCACCCAGAGAGGCAGAGAGCTGCATTCAAAACTATTACTGCAAATCAAAAGAGCTGAAACACAACTTTTTCTTTTTTTTTCCTTATATCAATATCTTAGACTTTAGAGAACCAGGAATCAGAGTCGATGTATAAAAACATGATCGGCACACATTTATGGAGAAATCAAATTGTAAAGTGAAAATGTTGTGGTTCTCATATGATTGATTAAAAAAAAAAAGGACTTAAGTGATCGTTTTCAATTCAGTTCTTATTGGCAAACCACCAATATTTAGCCAACAAGAGACTACAAGACTTTCTTCTGGGGTTTTTATGTCCAAGATAATATTATATTTAGAGATGTTGGAAGCCTTTTAGGAATGTTATCCTTGAGATAAGAATCTATTTTCTCAAAGGAATGCAAAGGGAGACTCATTTTAATTTCAACTAACATAAATATATGTTAGTTGACAGTTTTACATGTCAACTCAAACTAATTTCATCTTTGTACTAAAATAAAAGTAAAAATATCTCACATGGCATTGTGATGTAATGATGATAATGTAATGATAATGATCACTAGAAAAATATATTCTCAATACTGTTCTTGCATTTCCTTGTACTATAGTTCATAATGAAAAATTAAATTTGGACAAAATGGGTCTATTAGTTTTCATATATACACTGAAACTAATACTGTTATATTATGGTTTGATAGTCAATTTTTACTGTTCTTCATGATTGTGCCACTTCCCTCCTTGAGCTTTACAGTACTGTCACTGAAATCTACAAAAGGTACATTAAAATAGAAAAAAATTCCTTAATGTCCAAACGTATTCCTTGCAAACAAATTACCAAATACTGTATCCAAGCAACTTTTTGCAAAATTGCATTCAATTAAATGCCAACATTCTACATTTTAAGTTCCATTTTGAATGTTCATACCAGATCCTGCTAAAGTTACAAAGTTAATTTATGTTTTTTTATATATAATTTTGTTTGATACGCTGTTCCGTTGACAAATTTGTATAAATTTGTACATAAGTACCAATAGGAACTACAGTGATCAAATGCTCTAAACTAATGTGGAAAATCTACTATATTCATCAAATTTAATTATTGTTTGTGAAATGAAAATATTTGTTTTACTCAGCTCAGATTCTGGTGTTTCTTCCTAAGTTCTCAATACTTAGATCCAACCGTCTTCCGGTTATTATAACTGACTGCTGTAACTGAAGAGATGGTGAAAGTGCAGCTCAGTTTTTCACAGGAAACACCAGTGCACAGCTGTGTAGGGTGGCGGATTTATAACCTAAGGTTTGGTCTGTTTTCTCCACAGCTTCCTACTGCTGACAGAGTCCAACTCCCTGGCTCCAAGTTAGGAAACAGAGCACAAAAGTACATCAAGTCAAGTCAACTGAGTATTTTTAGGACAATCCAGCTAATAAATGGCTGTATTGATTGGTTTCAGAGACACGGGCTGCTGCACAATAAGCACAGACCCCCCCCCCCCCCCCATGAGGGCTGGCCTCAATCCAGATAATAATAATAATAGATCCCTTGTGTCAGTCTATAAAGCGCTGCCAAAGAGCATTAACACATGAACCAGATGAGGACTTGTTCCCCTGGCAGAAAACTGAAACCCAAAACACGCCTAACGATGTGATATTAGGACACAAACGAGACGTCAGTTATCCCAGGACGTAAAGTTAAACTAGTTTAAACCAGCTAACCTGTTTAGCCTCTGGATTAGCGAAGCATTAAAACCAAGAAAACCGTGTCTGGAAACTCACCGACTCCATCTTCTGACTTCAGCACCATGTTGGTATCGTTGTTTCCGTAAAGAAATCTTATTTGGTCACTTTTTAATTAAGTGTTCGGGTCAAAGGGGAATCCTCGGCCACAACTCCGTCACCGTTAAACTGCTAGTTAGTGACAACTGGCTGCGGAGAAACAGCCGGTGGATGAGAAGCTGAGGGGGCGGAGCCTCAACTCTCAGCAACCAATCAGAGATCGCCTTACAAACATCTGCGTTTTGTTTGAGCATCCGTCTTTACGTTTTATGTATTAACAGTCTCATGTGAAAGTATTCATACCTCTTAGAAGTCCTTAACATTTTGTCACGTTAAACCTTTTAATTCTCTTTTACTTTGATACCCATAAATAAAATCCGTGCAACCTTCAGAAGTTACTTAACTGGTAAATATAGGTGAACACTGATGAACAGTTTGAAATATCAGGACATTTTAAATTCAAAGTTGATGCACGCCACTTCTACACATTAAACGAGTCGCTATTGGGTCTTTCAACCAGATTAGGAGAGGAAAAAACGGTCAATTCAACACAGAACAAGTTTCCCCATGGCCACCTAAGTCCCCAAACTTAGATTTGATAGAAAAAGTGGGGATAAATTAGAGAGAAGAGAGCACAATAGATAGTCCAGGAGGTTCAACAATCCCTTTCTCAATGCTACAACTTTTTGAAATGTTATAGAAGAGGGCTAAATGATGAGTTAATATAAAGTGGTTTAGCACATAGCATTAACAGCAGGAGAACTACTCTTCTCTGCTCTTTTTTTGGTGGCATAACCTATTGTAGATGAGTAAAAAAAAAAATTTCTTCACAGTAGATGTATCTTTGTAAAAAGCAAGAAATTAAAGCACTTGGAGAGGTGAATGATTTCAAGCCTAATTCTTTATATTGGGGAAACCCTTCATGATATAATATTTTCTCTTTAAAGGTTTGCACCTTTTAAACTAGGTATGACAGAAAAAAAAGCCTACATGCTAAAAAGTACTCCAAGCACCTTTTGGGCTTTGGGTTTGTCCAACTTATTAAGCCGTATTAGAACATACCTGGCAGAGAAATTGCTGTTTCCACATTTATGCAGGAAGAGGAAGCAGGGCTCACAAGATAGACATAAAAAAGGAAATTGAAATAACAGCCCCACCTGCTGAATAGCAGAGGCATACAGAAACACATTAGGTTAAGGGAAGCTGGTGTGCTATCAGAGATGGACCGTTTGGGAGCGGGCAAAAGGGGAAGGGAGAGGAGAGGGTGTAGTGAAGGACAGAGGAAAAAGAGGGCAAGGGATTGCAGCTGTGTGATTGAATCACTGCTTTATTCAGAGGCTGGACCCTCCAAAAAACAGGATGTGGTCAGGCGTGGCGGTCGGGGAAAAGCTGCTGAATTTCACAGTTTAATCAGACAGCTTCCTAATATACAGCTAATTGAATAAGTATTCAGACATTTTCAACTTTTTCACATCTTGCGACTATCACCTCTTACTGTGTTTTGGGAAGATTAATTGTGAGCTGGAAGTAAAATGGTTTTCAGTTGTTTTACAAACAGAAATCTGAAAAGTGGGGCAGTCCTTGGGGGGACGTTTCTACCAGATTTGCACAAATAGCTCAAGCTAAGTCAGATTGGGTGGAGAGCATCTGTGAAAATCGATTTTCAGAACTTTCCACTAACTCTCAGTTCGACTCCCGTCTGAAGAAGAAATTTAAACCTTTCAAGCTCTGGCTGCATAAAAATCAAAAGTCTTCTGCTTTTCTTCCAGGATTACCCTCTGTTAGCTCTGTCCACCAGCCTTCCTGTTATTGCTCAACAAACACATTCCCACAGTATGATGCAGCCACCACCATGTTAAACCACAGGAATGGTGTGTTTTCCCCCCCTCCATAAACAGAGTTTTTCATCTAGATCCAAAGCTTGGCCTCATGTCATCTGCTTGACTAAATATATTTTTTTCAACTAATTTCTCTTACAGAAGCTCAGTCATCCTTAGGTTTAATTATAAACTGCAGAAACCAAAGATTTAAAAACAAAGAGCTGACTGAGGGCACAGACTTTGAGTCATTTTGTTGAATTTGTGTTAATATATTTTTTTTTACTAAAAAAAGTTGATTGTTTTGCTATTTTTTTAAGTTTTAATTTTGTTAATGTTTTGTCTGACATTGGTATCTTTAATGTTATTCATTTTAAATTATAATTAACTTCCCTTTGTTATTTATTGATAAATGTTAGTAAGTCTTTTTTCATATTATTTTATTTATTTCACTGTTAGTTTTTGCTTTCTTTCTGACTTTTGTGGTGCTTTTGTGGAGATTTTTTTCTCTTCATCATCTTATAATTTGACTAATAATCAGCTACAATCATGGAAGTTTTTCTCTTCCCGAATATTTTTTTTATCTGATAGTTTCTCTTAGTCTGACTATCTCAGAAAACAAGAAGAGAATATAAATATTTTCAATCTGAGAAGTTGGGCTGAAGGATGTTTGATCAGTTTCATGCTGATCCTCACAACCTTTGAAGATATTACATCTTCTTCCTTTCAACTAATCATTTCAGAAAAATAAAATATTGAAATTGAATCCCCTCAATCCAGTCAAAATTAAAATTACACATACAGACACTAGCGATAGTCAAGGATTTCTCTTTTTGGCTGAAATTTTAGTTCTCATCAAATATTTCGGTTTGCAGGCATTTTTCTGAATTTCCTAAATTTATGGAGAACAGTATGCTTAATACCAGCCTGCTGTATCTATTGTGAAACTGGTTTTATTGGGCGTTTGGGTTCTCTGTTTTATTGGAATGATTCAACTGTGTTCAACTCTCAACTGAACCAAACTGTCACCTTCAGATAAAATAGTTTAGGATGTTTAGGAACAAACCAGGAGCCACAAGGTTTTGCTGCTGGAAATGATGGAACAGCAGTTTTCCTGTCCAGTTTGAACATTAATACCAACTCAGAGGATGTTGGCCAAGGAAGGAGCCCCTCAGGCCCGACTGAAAGTGTCCTTGTAGGCAAACCAAATTCCTTTCAGAGACAATTTTAACAGGCAGGCAAATGACAAATTAAACCATTTGTCCACAATAACTGGAAACATGTTTAGAGCACAAAGGTAGGTTTCAAACCTGAGAAAAGTGCACCAATGGTTGTGGTATTAGCATGTTTTAATGAGCATGGCATAGTGAACCCAAACACAGACTGGCACTGGTATTGGTTTGGATAAATCTGGCTAACATTTGGCTTCTGGAACAGGAAGGACTTACAGCTTACTGAAAATGTATTAAATATACTGGAAAATGGTAGGAAACTGATGATTTTAAAAGAAACTCTACTAAGAAGAATGATCTAATGTTGAGTCAGAATCATGCCAGAATGTTGTTAGTGGTTACAAAAAGTGTGTAGCTGGTCTGCAACTTGCTAAAGGACATTTCACCAAATGTTAGTGGGGGTGTATAATTATGTGCATAATTATGGCCTTATGTGGATCATATAAACTCTTAATAAAAGTCAAATATGTGCACCAAGATACTGTCTTTAAATGTCATTGGAGCAATGCGCTGTATTATCAATGAGTTTTTTTGTTTTTTTTTAAGTACTTTAAAAAATGGATTCCCTAAATGAACTGGACAGTGTTGCTTTGGATCTGTTACCAATCTTCAATCTACCAATCTGTGATCAATAAATCTGGCTTATTTGTATTGCACATTTCAGCAAAAACATAAAGTCATAATGAAAACACCATACAGTCAAAAATTTAAAAAAACATTACATTTTGATGAGCGCCATCACCAAAATCATAAACAACATTACGTTGGTAAATGTTTAATTTATTATGGTTCAAAAGCAAATCCGGTGAGTTTTTAGTCTTGATTTAAAGGAGTGTTTAGATGATGGGCTGCACAGTGGCACAGTTGGTAGAGCTGTTGCCTTGCAGCAAGAAGGTTCTGGGTTCGATTCCCGGCCCGGAATGGAGTTTGCATGTTCTCCCTGTGCATGGTGGGTTCTCTCTGGGTTCTCCGGCTTCCTCCCACAGTCCAAAAACATGACTGTGTGTGTGGATGGTTGTGTGTCCTGTATGTCTCTGTGTTGCCCTGCGACAGACTGGCGACCTGTCCAGGGTGAACCCCGCCTCTCGCCCGGAACGTAGCTGGAGATAGGAACCAGCAACCCTCCTGACCCCATTAGGGACAAGGGTGTACAGAAGATGGATGGATGGATGGATGGATGATTTCAAAGTTAGAAAAAGTGCTAAATAAAACAATTTGTTGCTATTAGCAGGTTATTGGAAGTGTGGCCATCACTGGCAGGAATATAATTGAAAGGAAAAATTATAATTTGCCATCTATGCAGATGATCTGCACTCCTACCTGGAACTATATTTCTGCTAATATGTCAAGTTTTCAGGAAAGTATGACCTGAGGTGAAGACTCCTTGCAGCTCTAAAAGGCTTATCTGAAAATTTGTACTTGTTCTCACAATTTTAAGGGCCATGACATTAACATGAGGAACAAAAAGGGGAAAATGACTGGGCTCAGCAACACTGTGTATTTATAAAAAGCTGTCAGCCACATCAAATTAACCTGTGAGAGTGCCTGCCGAGCTCTTTTCAGTGTGTAAATAAGTGCTGTTGAATGAGCGTGTCAACGCTGCGTGAAACCACCTGCGAGGAGCAGGGAGCAGTGGGCAGAGATGGAGATTATGTCACTTCGGCCCCCACCGGAGAGGAGGATCCTGGACCAGAATGTGATGGGAGTGCGTCATGTTCTCAAATCACGCTCTCACACATGCACAGAAACACACACACACTGACTCATGTGTGCATACAAACTCAGAAATGTCAGAAATATAGAGAGCTCTGCGATCACCACAGCAACTAAACACTGGAGCCACTTTATCTCTCTGGGTTTTTTTTTTTTTTTTTACATGTCATTTTAATGACATCAGGTCACAACAGCATGTGATAAGATAAGTAAAGTGCTCACCTGAGGCTGCAGCAGCAGGTGCTCCACCTCGTACAGTAGGGCAGAGAAAAGCTTGGAAACTGGATGCACACAGCTCACTCACAGTCCCCATCACAACACAGCATTCATTCAGAGATCGCTGACAAAATGATTAAGATTAACAGTAACCTCCCTGCATCTCCCTCTCTCTCTTGAAGGATCTCAGTCAAAAGCTGTCTGAGAATAAAGCGTTTGTGTTTTTCCCTCCCGACCATCACCAGAGTCTGACGAACTCTCCCACACTCTCACTCCACTCTCTCTCTCTCTCTCTCCTCCCTCCACGCTTGTTGCTCACACACTTGACCTCACTCCTGAGCTGCTCTCTTCCACACCAAAAATACGCCACCGTCTTTCTCAAGTTTTTCTCTTACTTAAAGGAGTCCAGCTAGCGCTAATGGGCGTCCAACTCCTCCTCCCTTCCTTGTGTTACTTTGAACAGTTGTTCAAAAGTATTTTTGGTGGCGATGACAAATGCAAACACACACATGCACCTCGCAGCGTCCTGTTTCACACCTACACACAATGCATCAGAGCCCAGTTAAGTTTAGTCAGAGCTGAGCAAACACGCAGTAATAAGAGCAAGGAATACAGAGCCTTAAAAGAGCATTCGTATGCCCAGAATTGTGAATTGGAGGGAAAATGATACTTGATTTTCAAGAGATTTTATCAAGAAAAATTCAAAACGTAGAACAAACTGTTAAGCACGGTGGTGGTAGCATCATGTTCTGGGACTGCTTTCCTGTCATTGTTTTTTTGTTGATCATTTTTGAAAGTCATTCCAGGTTGTTGTTGATCAGGACCACTTCAAATGTATGTTTTTTGGTCAACAAAGCAGATTTTGTTTTTGCTTTAAAGCTATTTGTTTGTTTATTTATTGGCAGTTCAGGTCTAAAAATGGTGATCTGAGCAGGAAATGATTCAAGAATCTAAATAAAAATGGATGCATTTAGAGGAACAAAGTCCGAGCCTTATTTCTGCACCTTTCCACGCCGACTATTATATTTATGGACCGGAGGTGAGCTACATTTTGTTTAAAAAAACGTTGTTTTTTTTTAACGTTAAATGACAAAACATTTGCTGTAGTTAGCAAGTTGGAAAGAAATGCAAAAGAAAAACTGAACACACCTGATGTCTCAGTAGCTTGTAGAACCAGCATCAGCAGCAGGAACTGAAATTGTTTTCTGTTTGACTTTCTCAGTGTCTGACTCCTTATATTTTTGCTTAAATAAATTTTTCATTTGAAAACTTTTGTTTCTGCACGGCTCTATTCAGGTCCAAACTTTGTATGAATTTTAACTGAACCACCGGGGATTTTGTCTTTTTCAGCCCTTCTGTGTTAGACCTGCTGCTTTATTTTGGATTATTTTTCCACTGCGAACACATTTCTAGTCAAATTGTAGATGTTGAACAGACTTGTTCTCGTATATTTCTAGACTAGTTTGGACTTTAAGCTGCTCATATCGTGTGACTAACAAAGAAATTATCGTCCCTCCACCACCATGTTTGACAGTAAATACGACTGGTTTGATTTTCTCTAAACGTGGTTCTGCACAATATGATAAAACATATAATTTTCTACTAAATCTGTCAAATTAACATTGATTAATGAAATCTAGTGATTCATTCAGATGTAAATTTAAAAATCTAATTCAAGTATCTGCAACTTGTGGCTCTTTAGATTTAATAACTCTCATTTTGTTCATTTTATTCTGCATATTTTGGTTCTACAGACACCAACTTTACCCCAAATCTACACATTGTAATGAAAAACGTATCTTTAATTTTCAGCTCCACAATAACTGTGTGTGAAATTCATTTATTTCACCCAGATCTTTCAAGATTTATTCTTCTTATTTGAGGAAATCGTAGAGTTTGTTGAGCTCTCAGGCTCCATCTTGTCCAAATGTCCTTCTTTCTTTCTTTCTTTCTTTCTTTCTTTCTATCTTTCTTTCTTTCTTTCTTTCTTTCTTTTTAAATTAACATCAAAATAGTTTAAAAACCGGTTTTAAAACCTTGAATGTTTTTGAAACAAGAAAATAACTGAAGAATCACTGCCAAGGCGATTCAAAGTGGACAGAAGCGACTGTCGATTTATTCATCATCACTTAGAAGCGGGTCGTTTAACAACTTGAACCAAATAAAACATGTTAAAAATGTTAGCAGTTGTCACAGCAGGTCCTGAATGCGCTGGAAGCTTCTTCTGCATCTAAACATAAACTGCATCTGCTGTAAAGCACTGGTGCTGCTGTCTAGACAAAGGGTGTTCAAAGTTGGGGTCAGGGGCCATTTGTGGCCCGTGGAATGATTTTTGGCGGCCCCCACAACCACAATTCAAGACAAAAATTAGGGCAAAGAAACTAAGCTTACAAAAATATGTCCTTCTATTTTCTTGGTGAATACCAGCTACTCATTAATCTTTGCTTCATATTACACTTTATTGCAACGGAATTTGGTTTTAAATGCTGTATAAAACCCTGGTTAAATACAGGAAATGTTTTCAAATGAAAACTGACCTAGATCCTGTTTTTGTCGCTGAGAAAAGACAAAATAATTTAAAATTTTTCTTCCATCGAGTCCAAAATAATAAGCAAACTCCATGCCTTTCATTTAAAAAGAAAAGAAACTGTGGAAGCCACTTGAAGTTTGACATCTACAATACCATTTCTACAAAGAATCTGATTAAACAAGTAAAACGTTTAGTTTATGTTAAAGCAGGAAAAAAGTCATGATATATTTTTGAGCTGACAATTTTGACAATAATTTTTGATGCTCACTTTGAAGGAGTTTGTTCACCAGAACATGATTTTTCTTAACTTTTGCTCTCATTAAATCTATTTAAGCCTCCTCTGGCCTCCTCTCTCTCTCTCCAGACCTGACCTCTTCCTCTGGTGAACTTTCTGTGCCACTTTCCCTCCCTGCTGTGTTCATCCCTCAGCAGAAACACTCTGAACAACCAGGAGCATCTCTTTGCTTTGTGTGTCTAAATCTGGAAAGAACCGGAGCGCCACTGAAAAGAAAGAGAAAGAGTAGGTGTTGTGATGTAGGCAGCCTCTGTGAACTTTTTTTTACAAGATTAGCATATGGACGGAAAAAATGCCAGTCAGGGTCTTTTTTTTTTTTTTTTTTTTCTTCGTCTGTGCTGGAATAAAACCATGTTTTGTATGGATGATAAATACCATCGGGTTAGAGTTGAAGCGCCTGTTGCTGAGGATTTAAATTGTGTTTTATGGAAGTGAACAGCTGAAAATCAGCAGCATTTTATCAGTGGGTGGTAAATGGACCTCTTTTTCTGCAAAGCTTTCCCACTCAGACAGCAAACGCTGCATTCACAAACATATTTGCTCCAGCATGCAGGGAGGTTACAGCTTTGGGGGGAGAGGTGTGGGCAAATTCTGAATAAATGCTTTTTATTTAATGCACTAGTTTAAAATGCATCCTGTGAACCACGTCCTGAGTCACTGCTGGAGGAACTCTGATTGTGATGGCTCTTAAACGCTAATATTGAAGCAACATGAATAAAAAAATCAACCCAACAACCTACGTCTATATGTTCTCTTTATGCTCCGTGAGGTTTTCTGAAGTATGTTTTTAAAATAATATTCCCAAACGTAATTTAGCATTTTTTCAGCAATTACAAATTATTTCAATAATAGTGATATCAAAATAAAGCTACAACAGAAAATGAGAATTGAGCATGAAATAATTTTGACCTTTTTTTGTTGTCCCTCCCTATTTTTTTTTTTTTTATATTTTTTTTTGCAGAATACATTGTATAAATATTTTAGAAATATTATAAATAAGGCTACAGATTTTTGGAAACAATAATTTGTTTCCAAAATTAAATAACAGTAGATTTAATGTCCAGCTGTGGACATTAAATCTACAAAGATTGATGCAGCTGAGGTAAATTAGAGCACATTTATAGACGTTTTAGTTTAGTATATATATATATATATATATATATATATATATATATATATATATATATATATATATATATATATATATATATATATATATATATATATATCCAAGTGTTTTGTCTTTGACACAAGTAGACAAAGGCAAGCTGTTTTTTTATTTACTAAACCTAATGAACCTGTTTTTACATGTCTAAGCTTTTCTTTAAAATCCACATTTTTTATCTAATTATAGTAAAACAATGACAAAGGTGGGTTTTTTGTTTGTTAGGATTTTTTTTTTGTTGTTGAAAAATTACAACAAATTTAGGCACATTTTACAGATTTTTTTTTAAGATCACCAAAATGTATACACAGTCTTATTATTATTTTTTTGGCTCTATCAGAGCTCCATACAACGTCTGTCTCACAGTCCTTGTGCTTCAACTTAAATACAAATAACATTTTGCTCCAAAAACAAACCATCTTTCCCACAAAATAAATAACACAAGCTGAACTAGAAAAAGAAAACTTAAGTTTGAAGCTTTCAACTTGACCCTAAACTAAAGGGCTAATTTGATGCGTTTAAGGAGATTATTTCTTTCAACTTAAAATTGTTACCGTAGTTTAAAAAGAAAAAAACATGAAATTAAAACACAAACACATTACTCACTTTACACAAAATGAAATAAAATTACTCCTTAAATAAAAATTGAGTCAAAATGGTGACAATATTCTGCTAAAAGAGATGAAAGTTGTTTAAAATCACTAAGTGAATGTAATAAATTTATTTTAATTTATTCCACACACAGAGTAAATGTTTGGAAAACAGTTTTTCCTACTTCCTACACTAGACAATTGGTGGCCTTTTTTTAATTAAAAAAAACAAAAACAAAAAAAAAACGCATTTTTATCAAACATTTTCATTTTCAGAGCAATAGATATCTGCTTTGTTTTTAAGTGTAGGGAGTTGATTCCTCTGCCAACACGCAGAGATTAATCACTTTGAATCGGTCATCAGCGCATCACAATACATCATATTATCAATAATTATGCCTTCTCTATAAAGGCTCCTTATGTGATCAGACATAACAACAAATAATATTGATTATAAACCCTTTGGTTTCAGTTTAAATATACATTTTAAGAAAATGTACGACTTTACAAACAGTGCCAGAAGAAGTGTGTTATATTAGACTGAATGTTTTGCAGAACATTAATGGTCACAGTGACTGGAAGTTGAAACAGGAGCCATAATAATGGCTGTCGCAGTGAGAGGACAGATCCAGCCTCCTGAAATTGTGCCCACACTTTCAGAATGACCGTTATCACGATGCAGAGTCACACAGACATATTTTTAGAAAGAACTCAGTTCCCTGGCAACAGATTGAAGTTAGCTTGAAGTCTTTTAAGAAGAAATTCACCTGGGAGTGTCAGAGAACAAGCGGCGCCATAAATCTCCTACATGGTTTCAGACACGAGTACAGAAACGATCAAATCTGAGCTTTAAATGAGAAAGGAATTGAAAAATCTGTGGAGAATAAATGGCTAAAGAGTGAACTGTTCTCAAAAGCAGAAAAAAGAGAAGAAAATATCTGGAAAAATAAAATTTTCTGACTCTTTTTGTTGCTTTAACCCCAGAAAATACAGCAAAATTTAAAAAGTAGAGAATTAAGATGGATTTTAAAATGCTCAAGTGCTTTAGGCACTTAAGCACTCTTTGGTATAAATCCAGTGTTATCTAATGTTTTTGACTGACAGAAGTCAGTGAAATACCCAACAATTACATAAATATGTTTGTTTTATAATCTTATCCAAGCAAAACCAGTGAAATTCTCACAGACCTCAAAAGGATAATGTGTTTGGGAAATTATGATTTTGATTTTCCTTTCTGTACAAAACACACAGAAGCTTTAAAACCACTTGTACTTTTTGCTAGGCTACAACATTTAATTTAGTTTACTTTATTAGGACAGTGCACATTAATCGACATTACTGAAATTCATGGCAGTCTAAAAATGCAGGACGTAGCACAAACACAATAAAACACAAAATAAAACACCTCATTATGCAATTCACAGGAAAGAACACATATTTCTATCAAAACAAGCAAAAAAAATTTATAAATGTATTTCTATTTTAATGTGACAAACCAACATGATGTAATGTGTAATTGAGGAGTTAAAGGAAAATGGCTTAATTTGGTTTAATACAACTTACAAACTGAAAAATGTGGTGTGCATTTGTGTATAATTCCCCCGAGACAACAGCTGTAGTTGTAGAAAGGTGGGGGTACGTCTCTACCAGCTTTGCACGTTTATAAACTGATTTAGGAGTAGACTTTGATTAGGCCATCTATGACACGAATATCGTTCAATCTGAATCATTTCCTTGTAGCTCTGGCTGGATGTTTTGGGTTACTGGAAGATGAATTTCCTTTCCTGTCTAACGTCTTTTACAGCTGCTTCCATCTTCCCATGAGCTGCATGATGCTGCCTGTGGTGTGCTGAAGGGAATTGTAGTTTTATGTCTCGATAATGTTAGAATTTAGGCTAAAAGTTCGGCATTGTTCTCATCTGAGATCTTTCTTCCATGTGTTTTCAGTGTCCACTGCAAATGGAAATGTACATAAAAATAATTTGAAGGTTCTTTTTGTAACGTAACAAGAGTGAAAAGCTTAAGCGGGTGTAAATACTTCTTCAAAGTACTGTAAATATGTGATCCATATGTAGTAAAATAAAGTTTTACATTTATTTGCACTATTTACATCAAGAAAAGAAACTTAAAACAGCTTTTGCTTCTTTACATTTTATTTATTTATATGATAATTAATCACCACTGTCTTTCTTAATCAATTATTAAGACATTTTTGATTTAACAGGTTTTAAGTGGTATTAGAAAACTGATGTGTCGCCTAGTGGCCACTAGGTGGCAGTGAAACGGAAGAAAACAAATCGTTATTATTTTAACCACTGCCATACAGTGCTCTTATTTAACTTTATGATACAGGATTATAATTGTTGTAATATTAGTTTATTATTATGGTGTGGTTGTAATATTGTAATTCTCGTCCGTTTTAATTTGGTTTTGTAATCAAGTGAGTAGTATAATGTTTTAATTATAATGTAAATCTTTTATTTGTTCCGTTATTCTGTCCTCTTTTCCAGGCCTCCCTAAAATAAAACTGAAGATTTTATCTCAATAGACATAAAATAGCAATTAAATAAAATAAAATAAAATAAAAACAGAAAGTCAGAAAAAACATAACGAAACGTGAAAAACAGGCATTTTTTTTCTGGACAAGTGGGAAGTAAAATGTCTGTTCACTAGGTTAATGACAGACCTGCGTCTTGTGCATGGAGCCAACATAGCTGTTACATTTTTCCTATAAAGCAACGTTGGCCCACAACTTTGACTAAGTCTTTAATTTTGGCCCACTGTGTGTTTGAGTTTAACACCCCTGCTTGAAACCACCTGTCTGGTTTCTCTGCGTTGACAAACCAGGATTGCACAGCAGAACTTGCAACATCATCTCCCCATCTATGTTCTGCTCTGGTTTGCCTGACAGCTTTCAGACACAAGAGTACAAGTAAAAGTTGAATTTATGTTTGAAAAAAACGGCCCAGAACTAGCATAAAAAAAATCTTCACATGCTAAAACTACATCCTCTCTGAGATATATTGAAATCCCTCCTGACTCAGGGTGATTAAGACAGTCCTGTTTGAAATGATCAAGCAGAGAATGAACAGAGATGACAAAATGGCCCGATGTGGGCCTAGCCTGCACATTGCTCAAATAGTTTCCACGCTGAGTCGATTGCCACATCTACTGAATTCTCACAGGACACATCTCAGTTCTGCCTGGGCTCCACTGTGGGAAATTAAAAGCAGCCAATAATTGAAGGTCAATTTTATCACCGTGACATAAGATAAATATATAATGTTCAACTTATGTGCACAGTGAAACACAACCCTTCTGTTTCATGAAGGTTTTAATGCAAAACTTTCCAACTTAGAATGTATTTTAATACAAAGACATAACTAAAAAATAGAAAATACATTTCATTTGGGATTTTTATTACTGCAAAAACACAAAATCTTTGTTCTTGAAATAAGTCACAACTAACTTATAAGTAAGTTTTCAGGAAGATATCTGAGCTTGTTTCATGTCAAAAATACATGAAAGGCAGATTATTTAACTTACAACTAGCAGGTTTTCTTTAGTATTAAAAAGCTATTGACTTAAAACAAGTTTAGATTTTGTGCTGAAACGTTACTTTGTAAGTTTGTCTTATTTCAAGAATACTCTGATATTTGCATTAGAAACTAGACAAAAAACAGTAATATTTTATGTTTTTTACTGAAGTTTAAAAACTTTCACTCATTCCCACTACATATTTCTGAAAATTTGAAGATTCACTGCAGGTTGGAAAGTTTATTCAGTTTAATAGTCAGAGATTTTAAAAAATGATCCAAACAGTTACTGTCATTAGCTGATAAAAATCTACTTAAACGTTCGTGTTGTTCAAATGAGCTGAGGAAAATGTATTTTTCTCCAGAGCTGTGTCTCATCCAGGGATGGATCGCTCCAGATCCTGTTCAGGTTATTCATGTTTTTGGTCTTGGGTTCTGCGGTGTCAAATTCATTTTCATTTGAATGTTCTTAACGGGCCGGTTTTGCCAGAATGTATTGATAACACCCGTTAAACTATTAAAGTATTAACAAATAGTTGTTTTGACTTTCAATAAGTGTTTCTTAAAATTAAATAATATTGAACATCTTTTCACACTGACCAGTCCCTCCCAGGATTTTGTGATCGTTTTTGTGGGTATTTTGCAATCAAAATCAGGTTTTCTTTAAAAAAATTTAAATATTTCTTAAGAATGTTTATGATATTTGCACTAATGTGACTTTTTATTAATCATCTTATCAATCACTTGACAATAAGTAAGACTGAGGCAGCAGCCACTTACCCCATGTTTTTGATCAAGTTTTAAAAAAAATTAGCAGTAAAATCAGGAAACAAAAGTGGGGATCTGTTGACTTTATGTGAATTTTGCAGATTTGTGAAAAACTGGAGGGACTTATGGATGCAATTAGGCATCTAGAGGGCCACTTAAAAAGTTGTGGCGGGCCAGTTTTGGCCCCCAGTCCTCGAGTTTGACAAAGTGGTTTGAAGCGTACGATCTCGGAAGAACCGGCCTTGACTCCATGGTGGGTTTTTTTTTATTTATAATGTAAGCTGATGAATTCAGTTCAGATATCGTGTATCAACGTGTGGCTGATTGTTGGTTTAATACCAAGGTGTTTTGGCTGAGAAATTGTCAGCGTTTCTATAAAATTTTTGCATTTTGTGGTGTATGAAAGAAACCTAATGTCCTGAAATATTTGTCATACTCTAAACATTCAGTTTGGTTTTTATCTCTGAACATCCATGGCCTCAACATCAGTCTTTTCTGCAAGCTCGACATCTTTTCATGAGTTTACCTGAACATAACTGTACCTTTCGCATAAAGTTGTAGAAAAATGCTGAGATGCTTTGAGAGAATTTCAGGTTTTGATTTTTCTGAAAATCGTGGGCTATTGGTGGGAATTTGGCAGCATAATTGACATTAAATATAAGCTATTTCATATTGTAAATGTTGTTAATTCAATAAAACTGTGTATTTTTCAAAATAGAAGCGATACGAAAGCTTACAGGCGAAATGAGAGCGGTGTCATTGGTATCCCATGACGTGAGCAGTTCATTGAGACGCTCTCTTTAAAAAGCTGTGAGACTGAGAAGGGGAATTCTCACTAATACCAGAAATAACCAGAAAACTCAGCTTCTGCTGAGAAAAAACTCAGAAAAAACTCAGAAAACTCAGCTTCTGCTGAAAACTCAGCTTCTGCTGAGTTTTCTGGGTCAAGTCTGTTATATTTAAGACTCTCTGAAGTTTAGTTCTGCTGACACTCAGCCTTTTACTTTTATTGAGGTCTTAAGGCAGATTATTGTTCCCGCACTGACTCACTCTGCTCTGGTAGGATGTTTCATCCTCTTTGCTTTTCGTTGGAAAACTTCAACACCTCTTTTGTGCTGAATTTTGTAGAAGAATAATCGGTCAGCAGAGTAAAAAATAAAGAACTGAGAACACAGTCTTGAGGTACACCTGTGCTCAGTTTGATGGAGCAATATTGAGAGTAGTTTGACTCTGTAGCAGTTTTTATTTGAAATGTATGGGGGAATTTTTCTGCCATAATTTGAGAGCTCACATTTTCAGTCTGAGAGTAGGATTTCATGTCTTTTGTTCTCAAAACTTTTCATACTTTTGCTTACATTTTCATTTTGAAAGCAGGACTTCATGTCTTTCTTATCAAAACTTGTAATGTTTACTCAAACATTTTTCCTTGCACTCTTGCAGAATTCTCTACTCGCTTACAAAATATGGAACCGCCTTTTGGTACTGTCGCCTGGCAACCCCTCAGCCAATAGAATGGAAGTGTTGTACTAGGTGCGTTTGTTTCCTTCTAGTGGATATGCCTGTGTGGCCACTATTGATTGCAGCAACATACGCCACCCACTGGATGTAGGGAGTTTGTTGGGTGAACAAATTCCTGCCTAACATCAGAAGGCTGTTAGCGATCAGTAGCACACTGTTAGCCTATGTTTAGAGGAACATGGAGCAGAAAGCTGAGGCTTTTGTTTCTTCCTACATCCAGTGGGTGGCACAGGTTGCTACAATTGGTAGTCGGCACACCCACTAGAAGGAAACAAACGCACCCAGTACAACACTTTTATTCAATTGGCTGAGAGGTTACCAGGCGATGGTGCATTTCTTGTTCCAGAAGCAAGCAGAAAATGTTTTGTAAGCAAGCAGAAAGTCTGAGCAGAGACTGTCTGAGAGCGAGGAAAAGTTTTGAGTACAAGCATTACAAGTTGTGAGAAGAAAGACATGAATTCCTGCTTTCAAAATGAAAATGTAAGCTAAAGTATTAAATGTTTTGAGAGCAAAAGACATGAAATCTTGCTTTCAGACTGAAAATGTGTGCTTTTGGATTATGGCAGAAAACAGTCCTCCTAGAAATGCTAATAATGCTAATTTGAGTAAGTGTACATCTAGCTGCTATGCTCTCAATCTTGTAAAGCTTTGACCTGCTTTTAAGCTGAAATGTAAAGAGCAAAGATGCTATTACATTCTGGTCTGGAATATCTTTTGAATTAAAATAATGAAACAAAAGCAAAATAAAACCCCCACAGACAAGCAGAAGATACTCTTTCAAACTTGTGTTTTTATTTGATAATACTGAATATTCTGTCCTTTGCCTGGACTTACACAAAGCATCAAAAACATGCAAAGTCCTCTAATAAAACAACGTATACTTATTTCTCTACACTTCCGCTAAAAGGACTTGTTAACCGCACTCTCACGTTACTCCAGCGCAAGAGGTCCCTCTGTTTGAAGACAGCTAAAAACAATTGTAGACAATCACACAAAAATCATGACGGCTTTTATAATAACACTGAAAAGTACAAAGTAAATGGAAATAGAAAGAGTTTACTTTTAAATTATGCCTCTAATACTTCATCATACATATATTTTTTAGTTATTGTAGGTTGAGGTGTATAAAACAGCACTGTAAACCTTGATTAGGTTGCTTTCTAGGACAGCAATAAAGCTTTTATTTAATAATAACTTGAAAGAGAAGTCAGAGCTAACATTAGGCATGTAGAGAATACCATTAAACCGCTGTTTGCATTTACAATCAACAGATAATACAAAGACACTGAAATATCATCTTGCGAGCTCGTCTCAATCCCTCTTTCACACATTCAATCTCCCCCAAGTTTCACGACACCCAGAACTTTCACACGTCTACGATTTTATTGTAATATTTTATTTTGTGTTATGACAAACATAGCGAATATCTGCGTGTGTTCTTTCATCACCAGACAAAATCTGCACCAGAGGCGGATTTGGCAGTCTGGGCAAATGACAAATGTCACATCCGTGTGCTCAGGCTCTTGTCTTTACTGGAATTCATCCTCAAAAAGTGCAAATCTAGTTCTAACGCAGTAAATAATAATTATCAAGTAACACCAAAAGAATATGCATAGGTACTGTACAGCTACATAAAGATGAAAAAGAAAGAAGGGGATAAAGTATTTAAGACTTGACTGTAGAGTAATGAAGAGGAGTTGGTTTTAATTTAGATGGGTTATCTTTACCTACGCGCTCTATTTAAGGAAAGCAGGTTGTGGGCGTCTAACGTCACCAGTACTTATGGGGAGAAAATGAGAGAAGTGTAAATAAGAGATATTTAAGTCTTAAAAAAAGAAAGGCAACTTGAAATTTGCTTTGGAATAAAATAGAGAATGAGGTAATAAAAGTTGAAACAAGATGGAGAGTAAATGATCGGCTGAGGGAGCAGAGAATGATTGACTGCCGCTCTGATGTCGAGCGTTTTTGGACAGGGAGAGCTCCGTCTCAGCAAGAATTTATTACCTCCTAACGCCAGCCTCAGGAGGAAGTTGCACCGACACTCCACCAGTCTACAGTTGTGTTCAAATTGTCCACTCTTTCATTACTGAGTCCACTATTAGCAATTCACCCATTTTGTAAAGTAGAATACAGGGCGTGTATGCTGCCTGCGGTTTATGCTAACCGTTAGCATTAGCAAATGTTAACTGTAAATGGATGTTTAGGAAACTGATTTCTAGGACCACTGTTGTGTTTTCACAATAAGGTCTTAAAAGACGAATCAAAGCTAACGCTAAGAAGTTACCTTATAGCCGAGTGGTGGCCACTAACGTCAGCATGCTAACTGCTAACAACAGTGTCAGTTAACTATAGGCTGACTTGAATAAAACAGGAAATTACTTCAGTTATTTTGCTTTCAAGAAAAGTAATCAACTTTTAGTAACAAACAGATTGAGTGAAGGCTAATATTAAACATCTGGCCATTAAGTTAACTGAGCCTTACTGCTAGTATCAGTATGCTAGTATGCTAACTGTGGCGTAAAGTGTGTAAAACAGTGTTGTACTGCTAACGTCAATGCTAATTGTTTGATTTTCCGATTCTATCTCCTAAAATTTGAGCCTCTGGTGATTATTTATTAAATAAATAACTGTAAATACTAATTAGTTTAAAATGAACTTTACATAACAAGTGAGTGAACATTTCCAACACAGCCAAAGTCTCATGATGTCATGGTTTTTTAATTTTTTTTTAAATAAAAATTCTGCATCCGACGACAACTTTTGAGCCACTTCTGAGTTGTTTAATCATGGGAAACTTTAGCATGAAAAGTGGTCACATTGACAAGAGGCTAAAAGTTATTTTCAGGACAGCAGCTAATTTCTATCACAATAGCTTTACATTTTTAGATAGCCTAATTTTTTATTTCTTTCAATTGCCTTGTTTCCGTTTTTCTCTGTCAGGTTGCGGACTTAAGGGTCCTCTGTGTCCAGAAACTCCTTCTTGGGTGGAGCGACACCACGGTACCAAGAGCAGGAGCCGTCTGCCCTCTTGACGCAGGCGTAGTGGTTGGCCTGGCGTCCATGCACCTGCTTCTCGATCATCAGGTCCGTCCACAGACACTCCTCAGGGGCTGAGATCTCACAGGGCAGAGATTGACAGCGCACAATCTGCAGAAAAACACAAAACAAAGTCCCGGTGAACTCTCTGCTAACATGAAGCTGAGTAATATTAGCAGGAAATTAAAGATATTGCTGATTCTTTTTGTTTTTAATGTTAAAAGTGCTATGAAGAAATTACTGCCAATTAGTTTATAAAAGTTCTTTGTCTTAAGATGACACAAATAACAGAATGAAGTGTGATTTTAAACAGAAATGTGCATTTCAGTGCATGGAGTAAAACTACAGAGCAGTTTAGATAAGGAGTTGGAAAAAATGCTCCACTATAAATTAATTCAAAACACTTTAGGTCATACACTCCTGGAAAATGATTTGTTGTTTGTACCTTATATTGTTTATTTAATATATAATGCTATGGAAATTTGTTTTGTAATTACCTATAAAGAGCCACGTTTATACAATATTTGTATAGACCGAGAAAATTTGTTAAATCGAGTGAATAAATCGATAATTATTTTACATTATTATAAGCTTATCAGCATTTTCTGTGAGATCTAGCATCTCATCTACTACAAAATAGACAAAGTTTTGAACAGTTTGAATCTCCAAACACTACATGCTATGACAAATGTAATGAGGGATAGCATTTTTAGAGAATGATATAAACAGTAAAGTCTGGAAATAATGTTTTTTTTAAACTTTATTCTTATTCTCCACCCAAATAGTCAAATCAAATACTTTTCAAGGCTTTTGCAGACTTACTGCAAACCTTACCAAACCACTTAATAAGCTGCTGTTATCCCTGTTGCTTGTGCATCATTTCCTAACCCAGTTTTTGCTTCCACTCAAATTAAATTAAAATGTTTGGATACGACACTCTGCAAACAGCCAGCTGACTTAATAATGAACTTTATAGCTGTTTATCCTCCTTGTTGAAGCTGTTGATGACTGTCTCCTGAACAACTATCAAAGTCAACAGTCTTCCTTATTATCAGAATGACGTAGAATTTTTGTATTAAAAATATCCTTTTTGGTTGGTCTTATGTAATATTCTAAGAAATGCAATTGAGGGTTTTCATTCATAATCAGAACTAAGAGGGAAAAAAAACACTTGAATCACGTCACTAAATTGAAAAGTTGCAGCTTTTGATGGATGTCGAGAACTCCTTAAACAACAATATATCGTTTTTACCTAATTTATTAAGATCAAATTAAAAACCAAACACCAAAAGTGATCAATTCTAACTTTAAAATCCATTTGTATGTTGTTGTGATGTTTCCACCCAGCCTGCTTGTGTCTGGATTTTCTCTGCAGGAAGCGAATATCTGCTGCCTGTTTTGCTGTTTTGTTTAGCCATGCTGGGAGTTAAACAGACACAGATGGCCCTATGCTGCCTTACCTTGCAGTCGCAGCCCATCTGGTAGCGCTGGCTGAGGCTCTTTTTCTGGGTGGCGCTCAAGGAGTCCCAGAGCATGATGTAATCGCACAGGGTCACGTGCATGCGTCCGCCCGCCTCGGCCTTGCCTGGAAAAGAGCGAGTTGTGGCGTGGAGCGTCAAAACAGCACATGTGAGAGAACATTTCAGACGAAACAAGATTAGGCGAAAAACAACAAGCCCTGGATGTTCTCACAGGCTGAACAACAGATAACAGATTCGTTGGTACACCAGATTTAAAGCTATTGCTTTCCAGACTGGAGCCCACAGCCATCCACACTTAACAACTGTGCCAGCGTCTGTGCAACCCACACAAGTGGCACTAGACAAAACAAGATACGTGGAGCAAAGTTTACAGATTTCCTGAGATGTGCATCCCTTTGTCTTCATCACTGTCTGTCTGGAAAACACCTCTCAGCATGTTGGACTCTTCATGTGACTCACAATTCGTTGCAAACCTTCCAACTTTTTGACCCTTCCACCTAAAAGAAGATGAATAATTTTCCAAAGATGCCCCAGTCAGCAGAAAACTGACTGTTTTTTGCCACTGTTTGAGGCTGCGAAAGGAAACGCTGGCTTCAGCAGTTCCTCCTCTTACAACTCCGTGTAATTAGAGGGGGGCGAATGATTGCGGGTGCATCTCTGTCTGTGATGGGGAAACCAGAGCATGAATGACCTCACGATCTGCCGAGTCTCCTCTGCTTCGTCTGCCGCCTCATTCAGAAGCTCCTGCTCGTTGAATTCACAACATCAACCTCTCTCAACATGAAAACATCACAGTGTGGTGAAAAACTGTTCACTCTCCTGAAGCTTTCTCACATTTTGTCATGTTGCAGCAGGAAACTTCTGTGTATTTTTAGGAATTGGCTGAACACATAGCTGTGCATAAGTGAGAAAGGAAGCAAAAGAGACGTGTTTTTTGTTGTTGTTTTGAAATAAAACTCTGAAAAGTGCAGTCATCCAACCAGACTCAAAACTTTTGTAGCACAATCTTTCTCTGAAATTTTCGCTGCAACATTAAAAAAGCATAAAATCCTTCCAAGTATTTTTGGTCTTGTAGTTTCTACAAACTTGAAACAAGACAAAACTAACTTACAAGCCAGCAAGATATAGGAGCTTGTTTAAAGTCAGTAATTTCTTTATATTGATGAAAAAGTTCAAGCTATAAGTGAAATAATATGCCAGTGGAATAAGACCCGTTTATCATATTATAACTTAAGATGTTTGAGCTGTAGATTGTCTACTTTTTAAAAAGGTTTATTGTTATTAATGCCTGTTGTTTTCCCAGCTCTATCCATTTGATACAGAATATCTCTCCATTTTGTCTAAATATCCTCCTCACTAATCCTAATATTTTGTCTCATTAATGGTTCTCTTAGCTACATTTAGTCTTTCTGAATACTTTCAGAAAGAGATCTTACTCTTATATCATCTTCTCTGACCTGATGGTTTAGATCACATATGTCAAACTCGAGGCCCAGGGGCCAAATCCTGCCCGCTACAGTTCTGTATGCGGCCCTCTAGACTATAAAGGGCAACTTAAATATAATCTTCAAGGTAAACAGTTGTGTTAAATTTGTCATGAATCAAAATAAAGCAGATTTTAGATGCACACTGGGATATTACAGCAATGAGAAAAGATTTTAATTTTAAGAAATACTTTTTGAATGTAGAGTTAATCATTTCTTAATATTTTTTCGTTTTAGGTTTGCTGCTGTGTTATGCTCTTTCCATTTTCATGTGATGGATTAAACATCGCTCCATGAGAAGTTCACACAGCTTTATTCTTCCTTGGTCTTCATGATGATCTTTGTTTATCAAACCTCTTCACTGAATATTCAAGCATCCATGTTCCTTTGCATTTAGTGTTACTATTTTATTTTAAATAGTGACACTCTTATCTCACTCTAAGATGCTCAAAATCACCAAGTCTAAAAAGTCAAATTATTTCTATAAAACAGCAGCTATGAATAAAAAATTTTAAAAAATGGGTCAAAT
This sequence comes from Gambusia affinis, assembly GCF_019740435.1. Taxonomy (NCBI): domain Eukaryota; kingdom Metazoa; phylum Chordata; class Actinopteri; order Cyprinodontiformes; family Poeciliidae; genus Gambusia; species Gambusia affinis. The sequence continues at coordinate 15,742,938 of NC_057887.1, forward strand.
ATTAAGCCCTGCGGAGCTCCGTTTTTTCTTGAGTGATGCATTTCTTGAGTGATGCATTTCTTGTTAAAGCTGTGCTGTGAGTTAACATAGAAGTGATAATTACACCGGTTTGCAGTTTTTCAGCTGTTGAGAAATGCACTGTGGAGTAAACAGCTACTCAACCGTTCCCGGAGACTCGAAGCGTCTTACGGCAGACGAGGGCCCACTGGTCTCCACAGGGTTTAGACAGAAACGTATCATTATCCATAATGACATAAACAGTTTCCTCCCCAAACATGCCCACTAGTCTTTATCTACCCTGTGTTTGTCTGCCTGGTTTAGCACACCTGCATGTCCAAATGTCATCTTTTTACAAATTCCCGTTGCTTTCCAACCTCTCCTCACTGTCTCCACAAAGTTTCCTAACTTTTATTACACTGAAGCTGCTGCAATCAAGACCAAGAAATTTTCAAATTAATTTCTACATTTAGCTCAGTTTCTGGATGTTTCTGTGAATTTGCTTTCTTCTTCATTAACACAATAGTTGTGCAACATTATTTTGCATAAATACCTGAGATTAGGTACTCCTTCTTCCCAGCTGCATCCAGGGTGACGCCACACACAGCAGAAACAGGTGCAGTGAAAACCGTCTCAATGTCCTGGTTGGGCCCTTTAAACATCTGAAATATCAACAAGAATATTTAAGCGTAAAACACCAAAACCTTTTCTGACATGTTGGGCATCTGTAGGTTATTTTAAACCTTGATTTGTTTGACGTCATACTGGATCCTCTTGATGGGGTTCCCATAGACGTCATTCCCAGAATCGACTTCTCTTTCGCCCACCACTTTTGCACGGATCACTGGAAAACAGAGTCAGGATTTAACTCAGAAGTATAGATGGGTCTGCACAAGTATGGAATAGGATTTCAAGATTTTCTATATCTGGATAAACATGGGAAGAGATAAGTGAAGGAAAAACATTTGTATTTCCACCTATTCGACTGTCTAAAAGTGGTGAAATTTCCTCCATCCCTCCACATTCATGTCTTTTCTTATTTGTGTCACACTCAAGAATCCAGCCTTGAGGAAGTCCAGGTGTTTGTTCAGATTTCAACCCCGGTCCACCAAATAAGAGCTGAGCACAAAGTAAGAAGAGACTTTCTATTCAGAAAAGGTCAAATGAAAACCAGAAATGTTAGAATTTGGGCGTAAAAACATTTTGTGTAGGTATTTCTTCTTGATTTGTCTACGTTGAGATAAATAGTAAACAGTGTTTGTTTATTAAAAATAAAAAAGCCCAAACTACTTGAAAATAGATCAACTAAAATCAAAATTAAAGATAGTGACTGGCAGATTTTATGCTTGACCAGCTGCAAGGGCTAATCATGTCATCAAAAGCTGAATTAAAGAAGTCATAATAAAATAAGTTACATATTTTCACCAGCAATTTTACAAAATAAGACAAAAGAAGCTAAAAGATGACATTGACCAGAAAATACATGACTGGTGCAGCTCTAGAAAAAAAAAAAAGAAAAAGTAATTTTGTAACGCAGATATTGAAAGAGTATTGATATTGTGCTTCTGGAAGAATGACTGCAGCGCAGCTAAGTGTTACATGAAGCTAGAAAATTACCAGATTAAAACTTTCATCCATTGATTGGTTTGAAATATTTGTGCAAATAATTGTGCAGAAACTAAATGATTCCTAGCAATGATATTCAGGGAAAAGTTGAAGCAGCATCATCTTTTTGTCTCATAGAGATAAGATGCATTTTTATGGCATTAATTTTGAAGGATGTTAGCGCTAATCCTGCCCACAGTTCAGTCTTTCATCGGTATAATTTCTTGTGAAGCTTCCATCAAATAAAGAACTTAACTCATCTGCTGGCTTTTCTCCTTTAAAGCCAAAACAACTCAAACTACAAACTCTGCAGCTGTTGTTGTGGCTTAACAGAAGCTGATAGCATCAAATGAAGGACATCTCCGCTAGCAGCCTGCATGCATCAGCTAAGGTTACAATCTGGGCTGCAAAATGTCTTACATTAATGATGGACCTTGGTAACTGATACGCTTAATGAGCCAACATGTTTCCTATTCATTTATAGTCCAATAAGAATCTTTTTCAACAGGAATGATTTTACACTGGAGTGTAAAATCGGAGTCGAACAGAACTCTAATATCCAGTTTCCAAATATAAAATATGCATGAAATCATGCATATTTTTAAACCTGAAGAAATTTAAGCCCTTGAAAGAGTTTCTTTGAAAAACAAATAAAAAGTTACATATTTGTTTGTATTGGATTGAAAAAAATCTCAAATAAAAATAAAAATTCTTAGAAACAAGCATTCACACGCTAACGTTTTCTACTTATAAACCACCATGTTTATAAGTGCAGCTAATTATAAACGCAGTGCAGCCAACGCATCCTCCTCCAAATTACCTCCCAAACCTCTGATTCTCAATTCAGGCTAATAACAGAGCCTGGCGACACGCAAACCACAACAACACCAGCTTACAGCAAAACAGGAGCAGGAACCAACGACGGGAACAGATTTAGGGATTAAAAAATTGGACTCACAGGCCGCAGCTCGGAGAATGACTCGGCCATGAGTGTGTGTGTGTTTTGTGTGTTTTACTGGCTTGACTGACTTCAAGCTTCAGCTATGCTAGGAGCATTTATTTCAGAATGGAAAATATGAGCAATAAGAGTGTGGGTGTACGTGTGTTTGGTGGGGGTGGCTACAATGAGCATGAACAGAGGACGTGCACAGAGATAAAGACACACACACTGCTGTTCTCACCCCCCTTTGGCTCAGTTTACTCTATATTCTTGGAGAGGCTTTTGCATTCTGCCGTTAAAGGTGACCTATTATGCTTCCTTGAACACATTATGGGCTACACAAAACATGTTTGCTACATTTTTACAAAAATATTCTAAGATAATGAGATTTCAGTCTGGTCAGTTACGACACAGTTCAGCCTAATTTGATCTCCTTTCACATTGAGCCGTTTTAGGGCCTCGTGTCACTTTAAATCCCAATAAGCTGCTGATGGCCGTGCCCCCAGCTCAACGTTTACTCTCACACAGGAAAATGGCTGGAAACAAACGCACAATTATACAACCATACATCTTTGAAAAGCAGAACTGGAGCCCACTTCACATCCAACAAGAATGCAGCAAGTGGTTTCTTGATGGTACATCAACTAAACGTGTCTTTTCCAGCAGCCATTGTACAGCGCATACAGAAGTAAAACTAGCTGACCAAATGTGCTGAAGCTCTGGCTGGTTTGCTAGTGCCTGTTGATTGTGACTCAATCAGGAGATTTTTGAAACTGCTCATTATTCAGCACCGAAGAGCATGAACTTATTACCAAAAAACACAAGGGTGGGTGTTTGTTTAAGTTGTTTGGAGAAGCACTGGAGACCTAAATAGAAGTATTAAAAATATGCAAAATGTGAATTTTACATAATAGGTCCCCCTTAACCACCTCTCTGGGTCTCCTTTCTTTGTTTTTTCCTACCAGTTTGTATTCATTGCAACGTCACACATCCACTTTACACATATGTTCACCACCAAGAAACAAACACAGACTCACATTTTATCAATGCAACTCATCTACTCTGATGATCCTGATTTCGTAAAGTCATTCAAGCAATTAAGATTTCATCTTCAGAAATTCTTTGTTGCCCTGGCAGCTTCTCCATGTGGTTTGCCCAACATGCTGCAACATAAAGCAACATAACGTGTCGACACAGGAAGCAAAACAATAAATCGGTTCTTCTTTAGAGAAATCAGAATACCCAGAAAAACTTGCGCAATTTAGTTACATTTGAAGCTTGTGCAAATGTGCAGCAGCATCAGCTAAAGTAGACAAATAAACACAGCCTATACTAATTAATCACATCATAACTGAAATAATATCAATAATTTACATTCTGATGGTTAATATTTGTGGAGAGTGAATTTGTTAACAGAAATAATCCATTTTATTTATGTTTGTTAAGTAGATTTTTTTTTCTCATTTTATTCACTAATTTTGGTTATTTAAAATATCTTCCAGTTCCAGTGGATTTCCCCCCCCTAAATTAAAGTTTTCCAGTCTTTGAGAGCATTATTATACCATTCCAATAACATCAATTATCGCAATAATTATTGGGACGATACATATATCGAGAACTAATCAGATTATGTTTGTATAAGATCTGGAGAAGCGAAGGATTACCAGTAAGGCGGTTGAATTTGGGCGCCGGTTGATCCTGAAATCGTCTGATCAGTGAACGTCATCCAGCAGCCAGGACCCCCCGCCCTCCATAAACCACTGAGTGACCCACATTTCAGTTGTTCCCTGATCCTGCCAGCTGAGGTGACGCCTAGTGACTTATGCACATGTATCATTTGGAATACGCAATGATTTCCTTTCAAACACACACACACACACGCACACCACACACCACACACACACACACACACACACACACACAGCACAGAGCCCCCCACTGATCGTTCAGCACGTCTGTCAACTTGTTTTTTTGCCGTCCAGTGATCACCAAATCAGCCGAGTGTCTTCTTTAATCTGATTTAATCAGCTTCAGATGTAAATGGGTCTTCTACTTAACTTGAACATTAAATAAAAATCCGACTTGCTCTCAGATTGTCGTGCAACATCTGTGTTAAAGCTCTGGATTTATCTTTCTGAACACAAACAGAACTTCATGGAAGGTGTGAACCCAGTCACATCTGGTTTAAATGACCAGCGTTTAAGGAAAGAAAATCCTGCTGACAGTAGGAGTAGGCTCTTATCGTATCATTTATAATTTATAAATAAGAATTCTGATTTATTATTGTTACAGTAAATTTAAGTCACTAAAAAACTGACTAAAATGTTAATTTTACTATATTTTGTCCTGTTTTTTTTTCCACAATAGCATCTAAAAATATTTGTAAATTTAAAAATATGATGATAAATGAAGTATCTATGTGCAGTTTAGTGAAATAAATCACACTTTGTTAAGTACATGGTGTCCTGAAGAAGCTTATTTCAAACAGAAATGTTTTGGGTTTTTTCCAAAAGCAGCATTTATGTTTGAGGTGCCATTAGTTACCTAAAGTTAATAATTAATAAACGGTTTTTTCTACCATTATTTTTATTTCAAAATATCTCCCATTCCTAACTGATATTCAAACAAGGTGGAGGTGGTGTAATGCTCTGGGGCTGATTTGCTTCTTCAGAAATCGGGTAACTTTCTGTAATGTATTAAAACATCAATTCTGCTCTCAAGCATAAAATACAGAAGGAAAATGTCCAGCCGTCTGCTTAGGACATTTATGTCAAGAACAAAATAAGAGTTCAAAAATAAACAATTTTAAAAATGAAAGTTTTGGAGTGGCCTAGTCAAAGTCTGAATGAAATCTTATTAAGGTCCTGTGGCATGGCATGAAACAGGAAAATCCTCTATTGTGGCTAAATTCTTACAAGAAAAGAGGGTTGAAATTCTTTACAACAGTTTTCACCATCAAGGGATTTTAGGTTATGGGGATTTTTTTATATTTTATTTTTTAATTAAATCATTTAAAACTTTCATGTTAGAGTTACTCTTTCGTGTTGTATTTTTACAGGGCTTAATGTCTCTCTGAAATTATATATTTGTTTAATCATTTGAAGCCTTCAGAAAAACTTCTTGAGACAAATAGTTCATCGATGAGATTTGTAGCAAATTTTGGTTATTTATCCCCATATTTGATCAAAACACTGAAGTCAAGTCAAAGTTTATTTATAGAGCACATTTACAACAGCCTCAGCTGACCAAACTGCTTCACAACAAACACAACATCACAAGTAGATACATGATAAAATAGAAAAATAAAATTAAGTCTAATAAAAATAATAAGTTAACTATAAAAATGGGAGACTAACAAATAAATAAAATAAGAAATAAAAACCAAAACAATACCAAATTTCAGCTGCGAACTATCAAGAGACATAAACTGGAACTAGTTTGATGATTTTCAGAATTTTAATTGGTTGAAGAAATCAGCATTTCATTTTTTTCCTCTTAGTGAATAAAACAACATATATGGAGGGTGGATAAAAATGTTAAGCTGAAATGTTTCTTTGCTACTTCTGCTCCTGTGCAGACAGATTGGTGACTCTGGCCTTCCAGACAATAAACCAGTCTGACTGGGCAGGGCAGTGGGGGGGAAGTCCCCCTCTGTGGCCAAGTGATTTATTTAAAAAGAGGATGTTTGCATTGCTAGTTGTGGAGTGAACGCATGACATGGCAGGACTCTTTATGACTTGCGGTCTGACCTGGAGCATCACTTTGGATGAAAACTGAAGAGGACACACACACACACACACACACACACACACACACACACACACACTGAGTCAAACAGCTAAAGCCAGGCCACGGTTTACTACAACAAACCTCCACTGTTGTATTTATGCAAATTTCTCCATGATTTTTCCTATTTGAAATCATCTAAACTCCACTCAACCACATCCCTGCCCTCATCCATGCCACTGCTGTGCTTTCTGTGGGTGCTTCTGATGGCACGTTGCCGCTTTACCCTCCAAAATGATGAAAAATTATGCGCCACCAATGAAACTGGGAATTTCTGTGGTTTGGTGGTCTGCATGACCATTAGAAATGTTTTTCTGACTCATACGCACTTAGAAAAAAAAACAACACAAGCACACCTATGCACCTCTCCTGCTAGACATCCTGTCTCTGGAGCTGACACCCGGCCGGCGAGAGATTGAGTCACACCTGAAAATAGAGCGTCCGTTTTGTGAAGCACACATACTTCTTGTGTGATTTGAGTTAAAAAAGCAGAAAAGCTGAAGCCACAGTAATGCAGTTTTCCAACTTTCTTCAGGATACCATGCATATTTTAACTTCCACTGCCATTTTTTCATTGCCTGTTTTTCCCCCCTCCCAACACTGACAGCCAGATGTCCTACATAGCCAGCAAGTGGGAGCATGGCATGGACACACAGGCCTTCAGTTGTGTTTGGCTTCTGAAAGCCTGCACACGGGTGTGTTGTCCCCATCCAGCACCGGAGCAAAAAAAAAAAAAAAAAAAAAGTTGGGAAAACCCCAGAAACATTCCTGCAATTCCTCCCCAGCACCACCCAGAAAAATGCACAGAAGTGGTATTTTAGATATATTTTTTTTCTAATTGAGAAAAGTTTGTGGTGTTGCATATTCTGCGGTTGAATTTTACCCAGCATTCATACTCTCTCCGTCCCCTTGTCCCCTTCTGATTTCTGGTGCCACGTTGCGCCGCAAAACCCAGGCTTCATCCTGGAGCTTTAGAGCTGAGTGCAATGATGGGGCTGGATTTTCTCCTGTTATATCAGACTAAGATAGTGCACATAAGGGTAGAGGGGAAAATAAAACCACAGGGGGAAATAATAACACCAACGGAGCAGTGACTGAGTGCAGATGCACTTAAGGCATAAATCTATTTTACTGGGAGCCACATGCTCCAAATGATCCACTTTGAAAGATGGAAACTAAGTCTAAATGCTTAGAAGGAAAATTTAGAGGAATAAGAAAAGACTAAGGAATTATCCACAGTACTGCTAGTGAAGATTAGACTGTTAAGAGTGACCACATCTGAAAGTGTGACTTTAGTATTTTTCTTTAAAGGGGATCTAATATGCATTTTGCACATTTTGTTAGTTCCATTTGGGCCTCAGCTGCTTCTTAAAACAGCTAAAGTCCTTAAAAAAAACACCCAGCTGGTTTTTGGACTTTAGTTAATGTCTTTGGTGTCTGGAAAACGAGCAGTTTCAAAAACCTTTCAAATGTAACCTCACAAATCAGCAGGCACAAGCCCAGCCCATTACCTAGTAACCCCAGGGAAGCCCAGTCCGTTACCTAGCAACCCCAGCTGAGCCACCGTGTGCAATGTACAATGGCTGCTGGAAAAGACAAGTGCTTTGTTGTTGACTTACCAACCAGAAACTACTTGCTACATTTTTTTGGATGTGAAGGAGGCTCTACTTCTGCTTTTCAAACATATGGTTGTATAACAGCACATCTGTTGCAGCCATTGCAAGTGTAAACATGGAGTTAGGGGCGTTTCCAGTAGGAGTTTATTTGGATTTAAAGTAACAAGAGGCCCTAAAACAGCTCAATCTGAAAGGAGCTCGATATAAGCAGAACTGACCAGGCTGAAATCTCATTATCCAAGAATAAGTTTGTGCAAAAAATTTAACAAACATATTTTGTATACCCTATAAATATATTCTAACCTGTTCAAGGAAGTATAATAGGTCACCTTTAGTCAATCTGAAAAGAAACACCACCTTTTCAAGGTTTTCATGGACATAAGAAAGAAAATATCGGCACTTTGTCATAGCAAAGGGCCATATAAATGCCTATATGTGCTTTTCCCACCAAATGTTTCTGAGTTACTTCAGTCTTATGTTTCTTCCAGAGTTGTGGCTTCTAAACTTTGGAAACACCTACCCTCTGACATTAGACAGAAGGTGCTTCCACTTTTAATATTTATGTTTTCACTGGAGTTTAATACAGTTTGAGTCACTGTTTTTCCTGATACTTTTAGTCCACTTGTGTTCTTGTCGCTGCTTAATATCACTGAGGTTTTCTTTTCTTTTCTTTATGTTGTGATAGTTGGTGTAAACTGTGAAGCAATTTGGTCAACTGCTGTTAATTTAAATGGGCTGCACAAATAAATCTGACACTGACATTTCTAAAAAGCATCATAATACATTTTAGATCTCAAAGGTGTAACCACCTCTGACAAAATGATAGACCCAAGGTGTCCTTGAACAACCTCATGATTCGATTTTAGTTTTCAACCTTTCACATCATGTTGGTAACATCTGCCCACTCTATTTACAAAAAAAAAAAAAATCCTTAAAATGTTTGCATCTCTTCCCTATTTTCCCATAAATATGGAGAAAACAGGAGATTGTTGTTATTGAAGAAAACAACCAGAACTTGTTGGACATTCCTGCAGCTGCTTCATTGTTAGTTCAGCCTCTATGACCACTTTCCATTTTATCCTATTAATTTCTGATAGGGTTCAATTTATATTTTCTGAAATTTCTCACAACTCTGGAACTTTTTCTTCAGACTGATAGTTTTACCTTGATTTTAATCCCATGACGCCTTTCTTTAAACTATAGTTTTTGCTAAGGAATGAGCAAATGAGCTGAAGAAGAAAACAAAGAACAAAGTTTTTTGACAAAAAAATACTCTTGAAGCTAGTCTATAAGTTCAGTTGGAAAGTAGGTAACTTTATTTTTCATAAGTGATTTTCTCTGCAATGTGTTGTCTATGTTTTGTGTTTGGAGCACATTGGTGTCATTGCTGATCCTCTACAGTAAATATTTAATTTGGATGATATTTTGTTCAAAGAAAGACTGTTAATCACAATTCTGTAATTTTGGGAAAAGCTAATTTTCACAAGAACCCGGACTGAAAACTTTGAAGTGTAATCAACGATCAATCTGTTGCAATTAGGAGACTTGTCTGGGCAAATCAGACGCACTTCCATGACGCAAATGGTCCATTTCACCATATCTCAAAGTTAGTCAACTGGATAAAGATCTGGTGTCTGTGGAGGCTGATGGAGGCCAAAACTGAACCCAAGGGCCCACATCCTCTTAAATCCGACCCTGGCCTGGGATAGTTTTACATCTAGCAACCCCACTGTCTTAGATTTCTGTATATGTTAAAATTAATATAATCTTTTCTTGGAAATTTGTGTTTATTCCTTCTTTAGAGATTACCTCATGCACCTTTACGCATATTTATAACTACTCTTTCTCCCAAAATATTGCTAAACTTTTGCTTTTCAGTTGGCAATTATTGGCAAAATTAAATCTGCGTAGGAATGCAAGTGTGCAGCTTGAATGTGGTGCAAACTGCCTGAGCCATGGCCTTGACTCTTACGGAGCAACATCCCCCTCATCGTCAGGCTTTCCAGCGGTTTCCACCGGCCAAGGGCGCCCTTTCAAGCCGCCTCGGAGGCTCTGGAGCGCCGCAGCAGCTCCGGACAGCTGTCGGGCATCCTGGTGCAACACGTCAACAACAACAACAGAGCTGCACTCACCTACATCGGCGTTGCAGAACGCCTGTTGCGGATGCACCGGAGCGCAGCTGCACGCTTCCGCGAGCTCCTCCGCGCGCCACAGCAGCAGCAGCAGCGCGAGCGCAGAAAGGATGCCGTTAACGGAAAACGGCATCTTGGTAAACACTGCAGCGGGGCTTCTTCTTCTTCTTTTTCTTCAGCCTCTTCGTCTACGTCTGCGCAGATGCGTTGCGGAGTAGATCCAGAGGCAACACTTCCTCCCTCCGCTGGTTTCACCGACACGCACGTCAACAACAACAACCGGGCAGGACCTGCCGGTTCGGCTCCGTAATGACAGAGAGGCTACACGGTGAGACAAGACACCCGTCCTCACACTGCTGTCAGCAAATGTCTGTCTGCCCGGAGTGTTTTGACTTCAGGGATCGAGGAGGTTCTGTAAATCTGCGGCTCCTCCCCGCTCGCTACACGGACTACCGGCAGAGGGCGCTGTCTCCCACATGATGAGAAGAAAAGGTCCCTTTTTCCAACATAACTTGAATCTGACCTACAATAATATTAACCACTGAATGTGAACAGTTGGGTAGTAACTAATTACACTTGCTCGTATTTTTTTTTATTACGTTGGACTTTTCACTTTTAGCTTGAGTAATTTTATTAAGTATCGCTACTCTTACTTCAGTAAAATTTCTGTGTTGTCTACCCATTGTAAAACTTCACTGAATGAAGAACATTGTGAAATGTTTGGTGAATGTTTTAATCAAAAATTCACCAAACACAGACACACATCTGCAGTTTTTGTTACAGTTTCATAAGTTTTTTTATTGAAAGAAATTTTTTATTTTAATTTTTTGTTACTTGTATAAATTATTGTTATTTTATCCTCAAAGTACCAAAATTTTGGTCCGTCTCATTATGTCATCTTTAAATATCAAATGATTGATAATTTGATCAATTACCAGTGCTTGAGAAGATGTTTTACCAAATACTTTTTAGTTTTACTTAAGTTTCAAAAGGTTTTTTATTGAAAATGTACTTTTTTTTCTTTTCTGTGCACAATGTGACACGATAGCTCAGTTAATGAAGAATAGATTCCTACCAGCTAAATGAAAATTACTCTAGTCTAGCTTACGCGTAGCAGAAACTTAGTAGCAAAATAATAAAAAAAAGTGCTTAGCAACCAATTATCCAGACAACATCACCAACAAATGACCTAATAACGCAAAAAGCACAAAATAACACAAAACTATCCAGTTTTATTTGTCTGCTTTGTTTTTCAAACATATAAAAGATGTAACAAATAGATAACTACAGATAAAGACAGGGTATTTTAATGTTTTGGACGCTGAACATGCAGCTTTGGGGCCCCCTGATGGCTTGGAGGTCCTAAGGAGTTGCCATGTTTAATTATAGCAAGAAACTGTCCATGTTTAAGGCACTTTTACAGGACTTGAATCTCTATGTTTCCAAATCTAACAGAAACATTTAAACCAAAAGCAACTATAGTTTAATACCACTCCAAAAAATTTCTTGTAATTATTGACTAGTCTTAACAATTTAGTTTCCCTGGATTGTAGAATTGTAGAAAACCTTTGTTGCTTTTCTGCAAATTTTCCTCTAAAAGGTTTGTACTTAATTGTAACAACATATTACTTTAAGACAGAAAAATTGTCCCTTTGAGGGCAAAATAAGTCATTTCTAGGTTAGATAATATGCACAGTATAAATCAAATGAATAGAAATATAAGAAATAAGAAAAACAATCTTAACAAACGCTGACAGATCCTGTAATACACATCATCATTCATCGGACTGCAAGCCAAGTTTTAGGTTATTACCTCTTTGGGAATTACATTGTTGTAGCCAAACTGTTAATTTTGAGAGTGAAATAGAGTCTGGATTCTCAGCTACTTTTTCTTGTTTACTTTTGGGCACCCCTGCAAAAATTTTAGGAGATTTTGTTAGTTTTTTGAGCTCCCAATTAAGGCACTTTTCCGACATCCAAGGTTCCCTTGCAGTCTTAAGACGGAGAGCTCCCTGAATTACTTTGGCAAGGTCCCACAAATGTTTTGTAAGAATCTGAGTTATATTTGCATGCTCCCACTGATATTTTGCAATCCTCCTATGGGCTTTTCCAAAATACCAAGTTACTTTTGTGAAATTCTGAGGTACTTTTGTGAGCTCTGGCAAAAAGATTACAAGATTTTTGTGAGATCCAAGCTTATTTTTGCAAGCTTGCTCAACAGGTACTTAAGCAAGATCCTCAGTGAATTTTAAAAGATCTTACAAAACCTTTGCAGGAACTTGCAAAAAAGTATTTCATGATCGTGCCAAAAGCACCTTTATTTTTCCAGCAGTGTCTCAATAAATAAGGTTAATTTTATACGAAAAGTCCTTTTTATCATTTAAAAGGGAAAATGTTCAAATAATGTAGCAGCTTCCACACAGTAACATTCCCTTTATGGAGTCAACAGGAGTTAAAGTAAGAAGAAAATTAATTAAAGCAGTAAAAGTTACAAGAGTAGATAAAGCCATGAATTAATCAGATTTATTGTGCATCTTTTTTCCTGAATGAGCATTACATAAATCTGTTTCAGAGATTGATTTCTACATTTTTATTATAAGAAACTTACTCTCTTAAACAAATAATTACCACTTAATATTACCTTTTTGTAATACTTTGATAAAACTGAACTGCAAAGCAGCTTTACCTGCACCTAAACTCGGATCAAGGACTTAAAATAGACACCCAGCAGCTTTTTCATGTTTTTTGATGTCTGAAAAATCAAAAACACTTCCAGATTGCTAAGCATATTTTAAGTCACAGTCAATGGGCGCTGCACCATTACCTAGCAACCCCAGCAAACAACCTGTCACCTAGCAACCCATACAAGGTAAAGTTCCAGTATGTTTGTTTATGCTGGTTTTATTGCTGTATGCTCTGTACAGTGGCAGCAGAAAAAGACAAGTGTTTTGTTGTCGAATTACCATTTTGAAATCAAGTGTTGCATTCTTGTTGGTTGTGCAGAAGGCTCTACTGCTGCTTTTCAAAGATACACAGTTAGTCTCAGAAATGTCTAAATTTTGTACAAAAAAAAAAAATAAAAAATTCAGGGTCAAAAGTTGAACATTTTTGAAACTCAGAAATTTTCAAATAAAAATTCTAGAAAACTTCTGAGATCACTCAGACTTTCTTTCTAATATATTTTTGACTTTTCAAACTTAGAAATGCCAAGTTTTTTTTCTTGAAAACTTCTAAGATTAATCTTTTGGTGGAAATGTATGCATTTATTTATTTAATTTTTACAATGGCCCTAATTTGCCACCATAGTGTGCAGCCATTTTGTTGTGTGAGTGTAAATGTTGAATTATGTGGTATGACCAGGAACAAATTATTTAGATTTAAAGAGACAAGACGCCCTAAAACAGCTCAAAATAGGCAGAACTGACGAGACTGAAATCTCACCATCTAAGAATGATTTTTTGCAAAAAAATAAAATAAAATAAAAATAAAAAAACATTTAATAAACATATTTTTATAGCCCACAGATATATCATAAACTGTTCAAGGAAGTGTAGCATAATAAGTCACCATTTATTAATTTATCTTAGTGCAAGGGAAAAAACACACAAGAGTAGTACTATTTAAGCTTCTGAAAACACCACTCTGAAGCGCTCAGTTTTAAAACTATGTGGGTTTTATTACAGTTCATGCTGAGTTAAATCGTCAGGTTGGCAACCATTTCAAATGAAACAGCAAATCTCCAGCATTACTCCTTTCTGGCACAAGGGGGCAGCAGCTTCCACTAGAATGAGAGACCGTTAAAGACTCATCGTGTTCATAAAGGCATTTTATGGTCCACAGTGAAGTCAATGCTTCTTAACATAAAAAAAAAAATAACTTGAGTTCGGCAGCGTTGCTCCTGTTGCTCTGTAAAAGGCACAGGCTGTAGCGAGGATCAGGACACCGGCGGCTCATTTTACAACAAAGAAAAGCTCTACAAAGGCAAAGTAACACTGCGTTCCTGAGTTGTAATTGTTTGGTTTCAGAACAGCTGTCCTCTCTACAAAGAAGGGATTGGTGACAGAGATAAGCTGAATACGACGGATAAGAAGCAGACTCTGAAATGAAATAAACCTATAAATTCTTTTAGATCAACGATTTAAAAAAATGGCGGAACGCGCTGACTGAAGCAGCCCATGCAGTGTGTGACAGTAGAAACAACAAGCAGCCCTCTGACCCTCAGAGGCCTTTGTTGAAGTAAACTAGCTGGACTTTGTCTCCGTATTGAGACACGATGGCGTCTCTGAGCTCAGGCTCCAGCTTCGACACGGCCATGGAGCTGCAGGAGAAAACATACATTAAAAAACACGATTAGTTAATGAAAACACTGTTTAAACTGATGTACAACCATAAAATGTTTAAAATCAATATCAGTATTATAATCACCATTATTACTCATATTGTTGCATCAAAATTATCATTTTACAAAGTACTTTCATTATCATTATTATTATAATCAAAAGTATTGCTACTTATATTAATGCTATATCATTTTGTACTAATAACTGATGACAACTTTTACTACATAATCATTGTCCTTATCTCAGTTATTATTATTGTACATATAATTCTAAGTAACAGACAACTGTTATGATTACAATTATTATATTATTATTTTTTTCATGATCAATATCTAAAATATCTTTTGCTATTGTTCCTATTATATTATTTATCTATGATATAATTAATAATACCATTAAAATAATAACTATTATTAATATTATTTTTTACATTATTGAAAATTATTAGAATAGTATTAACAATATTAATATTAACAACAATATTTAACATAAATTAATGATAATATTAATAAATCATGACACTTTTAATACAAAGTTGACATTATTCAAAATGTCTTTGTTATGACAACTTGTCATTAACCAAGAAATCATGATCTGACATAAATTTGTTATAAAACTATTACTGATTAAACTTCAGCTTTAATTACATAAAGCTGCATAATTTTTAAAGTTTAATCAATAATACTTTTAATAATAATACTTGTCTAACAAATTCATGTCAGATCTTAATTTCTTGGTCAAGTTGTCATAACGAAGACATTCTGAATAATGTCAACTTTGTATTAAGTGTCATAACTTACCGAATGACACTTTATGACAAGTCAGAAATGTGCATGAAGACTTATTCATGTTTACGACACAGTTATGTCATGTTTACAACATGGTTATGTCAAGTTTACGACACGTTATGTCATGTTTACAACACGGTTATGTCATGTTTACAACACGGTTATGTCAAGTTTACGACACGTTATGTCATGTTTACAACAAAGTTATGTCATGTTTACAACAAAGTTATGTCATGTTTACAACATGGTTATGTCAAGTTTACGACATGGTTATGTCAAGTTTACAACACGGTTATGTCAAGTTTACGACACTGTTATGTCATGTTTACAACACGGTTATGTCAAGTTTACAACATGGTTATGTCAAGTTTACGACACGTTATGTCAAGTTTACGACACGGTTATGTCATGTTTATGTCATGTTTACGACACGGTTATGTCATGTTTATGTCATGTTTACGACACGGTTGTGTCAAGTTTACAACATGGTTATGTCAAGTTTACGACACTGTTATGTCATGTTTACGACATGGTTATGTCAAGTTTACGACACGTTATGTCAAGTTTACGACACGGTTATGTCATGTTTACGACACGGTTATGTCAAGTTTACGACACGGTTATGTCATGTTTATGTCATGTTTACGACACGGTTATGTCATGTTTATGTCATGTTTACGACACGGTTATGTCATGTTTATGTCATGTTTACGACACGGTTATGTCAAGTTTACGACACGGTTATGTCATGTTTATGTCATGTTTACGACACGGTTATGTCATGTTTACGACACGGTTATGTCATGTTTACGACACAGTTATGTCATGTTTACAACACGGTTATGTCATGTTTATGACAATGTCATGACAGTCTTATTCACAACCCATCAAATAAAGTGCTACCAATGTTTTTTTGCACCTCATAAATATTAATGAGTGACCTTTCTTCCTTACTGGATTCAAAACGAGATTCAAATTTATCTGAAATATCAAAGATATAAAGTGAAGCTTCTTGAAAAACAATTCCTAAATTAACTATTATTAATAAATACACTATTTGTTTCGTTCTGGCCTATATTTACACTTTGATTAATGTTTGAAGAGCGATAGTGAATTTCTGATCGTAGATCCTAAATTATTTGCTCGATTTGATTTCTCCCACACATTTAAAAGAAGCAAACTGTTGTAAAAAATGTAAGGGTCACTGGATGTCTTCCGAGAAGGAATTAAACTTTTATCAGCTGTCAAAGTTTTATTACAGCCAAATTTTAAAATCTACATCACTTCTTTTGTAAGCATGTGTCCCGTAAGATAATCCAAAACATTTTAGCTCGCTGTTTTAAACTATTTGACGCTCACAGCTCAGCTCCCTGTTATTATTTTCTCGTAGACATTTTATTTCAGCATCTGAAGTCAGATAGCAGGGATTTATAGATTTGTTTGCAGGTCATAAAATCCATCTGCTAGCCAGACAGCAGGAGCAGTTTTACGACTGTTTAGTCATCAAAGTAAATCAACATGAATGCAGCGAGAAAAACATCTGGACTGCTCAATAACATTTACCAGACTTTTTAATTTGGGAGTTTCTTTGCTGGCCTGAAGACTTTAAGATGCAATACAGTTTGAGTGATGGAGAGATCAATTTCAGAGCGTCACAAAATACTGCAGAGAGCATTAAAATAAGTCAAAGTTACAGGTTTGCATATATTAATCAAAGACGGGTTGGGGGGGAGGGGTGTCTTATTGAAATTATTCTGACGGTCACAAGGACAGAAAGAAAATAGAGAGTGAAAGAGCCAATGAGAGAAGGAAAGAAAGAGCAAAACAGTGAAACAGTGAAAGAAAAAAGTGTGAAAGGAGGCAAAAGAGAAGGGAAAGTGAAAGGATAGCGAAAAAGAACATGGAGGTGCAAGAATGGAAGAAAGGACTAAACTATATATTAGTATACAGATGTTTATATTACTTTTAGATATTTCAGCGGGAGTATATTTTCTTTCTGTGCCGCTGTATCAAGTAAATTTCCCCACTCTGGCATTAATAAAGAAATATTTTATTCTATTCTATTTAAAGAAAGAATAAACTAGTCCAGATCTAGAAAATACTGCATTCAGATTTTTTTCCAGATTGCATTAGAAGCCTAAATATTGTCATTAAGTGACGATATTAAAGGAAAATCACGAGGCCTTGGCTCAGGACTTTCTACAGCGCTGAACTTGCTTGGCATCTTTAGAAGCTCACAGATTGCAATTTTCTCTCCCCATTTCCAACTTGTTTGACTCAATCAGACATAAAGTCAAAAGGGACAGCGAAAAACCTGCGTGAGATGAGGTGTTTGAATGTGGCAGCAGGTGAAAGGACGGGATATTTTCATTACCATCGCTGAGGGAACAGGGAGCAGGCCGCCGGCACCATGAAGATCAGACTTTTAAAGGAAAGAAAATATACAAGTCACCACTTAAAAACTGTGGAAGCTATTAAAATTAATGTGACCCTGTGACCTTCTGTACTCACAAGACTCCCACCAGCATGACCTGAATTGGTCCGTGAAGAAACGTGATTCTCTGTTAACGGGCGGAAAGCGGCGTGAGGACGGGCGGACACATTTACCTAACATTAGCAAACTGATGGAGACAAACGGTCTGACCTGCATGAACTTGTACTTTTCTAGCCTCTGCATGATGATGGGGAGGATGACTAGGAGAGGAAGTAAAGGGAGTCAAAACAGGAAAGGGGAATAAATCTCAACATGACGGTGATAAAGAAGGAGCAACTGTGTTTCATACTCATTCCTGGTGCTGCCATGGTGATCCGGGAGATGACCACCTGAGTGATGCCTTTTACTGCTGCTTTCTGCAGGTGAGAGATGCGATTTCACGGTGAAAAATTGAAATCAAATGTAACCTGTTATGCTTCCCTGAACTGGTTAGGGTAGGTCTGTGGGCTAGTCAAATTATATTAATCATTTTATATACCGTATTTTTTGGACTACAAGCCGCTACTTTTTTCCCACACTTTGAACCATGTGGCTTACAGCCCGGATTTTTCTGTGGATTTTTCTTCAACCACCAGGGGGCTCTTTAGCAGGAAGTGAATCATTGGAAGTCAAAATTAGAAATAAAAAAGAAAGCGCTGATTTTCATTTAGAACAAGCACATACTAGGAGCACGACGGAGAAATGTTTTCAAACTCATATGATGCAGCTTTTAAGTTGAAGGCTATCAATCTGGTAGTCCAAATCGATAGCCGCTGCACTTAAACTCGTGAACAAATCCATGGTTGGAGACGCAGGGCTGAGTCCTTAATAGCAGATTTATTAATGACGCAGCCCTCTACTGTGTCGTTGTGGAAAACCAAGAGCAGCGGAGATACCAGCGGCTTATAGCCCAGTGCAGCTTATATATGTATGTTTCCAGTTTTTAAAAAAAACAACTTTGTGGGTGCAGCTTATAGTAAGCTGCGCTCTACAGTCCGGAAAATATGGTATATTAATCAATATATATATTGCTTTTTTGCACAAAATCCTTCTTCGATAAGAATCTTGTCACTTTAACTCCACCTAAGCTGCTGCTGGCCACGGCAACTCATCGCTGCAAACAGATGCACAGTTAAACAGCCATACATGTTTAAAAAGCAGGAGTGGAGCCTCCTGCACAACCAACAAGAATGCAGCAATTGGTTTCTGTATGTTAAGTTAACAATAAAACACTTGTCTTTTCCCGCAGCCATTGTACAGCCCAGGCTGTCGCAATAACAAATTTTGCTGGACGATAAATTGTCCCTGTAATTCTTGCGATGGACGATAATTTAGCTGTTTTCACACCATTTTCAAGAAATGTATTGATGATAGCATAATAACGCAAGTTTGAGCTTTCACAGATCAATTCAATTAAATGTTTTAAGGAACTCTTAACACTGCAACTGGAAGATACTTTAAATGTCCAAAATAAAACATGGCAACCTAAAACAATAAATAAGAAACACGTACAACTGAAACCATAAATGAAACTGATTATAATGTCTTTGTTAATAAATTTGCCCTTGAAAAAACAACAATCTGAGTGGAAATGATCAACCTCATTTAATTTATCATGTGATTAACTGATTAATTTCTTTTTGCATACAGCAGTAAAACCAGCTGAGTAAATGTGCTGCAGCTCTGCTTGGGTTGCTAGGTGCGTTGCTAGGTGACGAACTGGGCTCAGCTGGGGTTGCTAGGTAACACTGCAATGCTGCTGATTTTCGAAAAGGCTAATTTTTCTAGACACCAAAAAAGCAGCAACTTATTGCCAAAAAATGTCCTGGTGGGGTTTTTTTAAGCACTTTGGCTGATTTTAGAATCAGTTGTGACACAAAATGTGAAACTTACATTTCATCCAGGTATTAATTTTAAATAAATGTGTGGGACAAAAGTCATTAGAAGATTTTTTTCTTAGTATTTCAGCCAATGAGTGGTAGCTAAAGAACAAGGATTGTCCATTTCTGATTAGAAAAAAAATGAAAGCGGCAGAATTAATTGGTTTCCCCTGAAAATCCGTAAGAGTAAATCTGAGCATTTTCCTTTTTCACAAGCCAGCAGGTTTACTTTTCATGCAAAGCCCTGCTAGATAAAACAAGGCTGCTCAAGTGTATAAAAAAAGTTCTTAAAATGTGTTATTCTTTTAATCACAATTTTAAAAACTAAACTTTTTCCATCTTTAATCCAACATGTATCATCCTTAGTTGAGCTGAAAAACAAAAGTATCTTAGTACAAACAGAGTAAAAACTTGTGGAAGACGTTATAAAAATGATCTATGTCAAAATCACAGTTAATTCCATATAACATGACTCTAATCTTTAAGCAATGGAAAGGCATAACAAAACTATTGGTCATTTTTTCTCAAATTCCAAAACAATATTACTATTATGAGCTGATAAGTGAAGTCAGAAGATTAAACTTACTTCATGTCTCTTAAATTATACAGTTATAAATGTAGATTATGATGTGCTGACCTTTGAGTGACCCAATTTGTTGCCGTTTTCATCCGTGACAGCGATGCCATTCAGAATTTCCCTGAAAAATACCAAAAATGGACGAATTTTAGAGACATTCTCAGAATGTGATCCAGTTTTTGACTTCTGTGGTCTGGACTGAAGATGGCAGAGAAAAGCAATGAAGATCAACATGGAGATGAAACAATAAATTAGTTAAATGGTTCATCAGGACGTGGATTGTAGCTTTTAAGTCAGACAGCTAGTAAGTAGATGTGTAAAAAGCGTTGATGAGTGTTTTCAGTAAAACAAGATATCCAAGATATTCAACCTTAAATTAGTCCAGAAGCATAATGTGGCCTGATGATGCATCAAAAACAGCTCAGAAATATGAGATAAGTCTAGTCCTTTGTCAAAAACACAAAATCTTACCAAGTAGTTTTGGTCAAGTTTGTAGCGTGAATATTTTAGCGCACTTGAAATAAGACAAAACTAACTTGCAAGTAACTATTCAGCAAGATACAGGCGCTTGTTTTAAATAAATTATTGCTCAATATTGATAAAAATGTTCTAGTTCCACTCATAAATGTCTTATGTCATAGGTGAAATAATCTCCCAGTGAAACTATTTCTTTTTTCGTCAATATATTTTGCTGAAAGTTGTAATTTTGTTTTGTCTTATTTCAAGCAAACTAAGATATTTGCACCAGAAACCCGACCAAAAATACTTGGTAATATTTTTTGTTTTTGCAATATAGGTTTTACTTCAAGTTAGGAAACTTCTTATGCAAATACATTAAAAAGCTTTTGGTTGTTTGGTGGCACAATGTAGCAAGGATTTATGGGTTAAACAAGTTGCACGGCGGAGGACTCACTGCTGCCGCATCATGGGAATGTTGACACAGTTGGCTGCTGCCACGGCAGCAAACGGGACCCAGCGAGCCACGAGAGGAGGAGCTTTCTGCAGAACAAATCATCACAAACACCAATGATCTCCCAGGTAATCTACATCTCAAGATAAAATAACACTGATCTGTTGCAGATTTACAACGCCGGTCTGAAAACTGAACCAATCGGACTGCTAGCTTGCGGTGTGATGTGCAGAGGGACCAGTTCGTGCTGAATGAACACCTCTGTGTGTGTTTGTACCTTTGTGTAAAGGTTGAGTCCAACTGCTGTTGCTAAAGCTGTGCTGGTTGCCGTGACGTAAGCCACTCCGATCTGCCTGAGGAACAGGACAAAAGCTGTTAAAACTGCCTCAACAACACATATTTTCAGTCAATTCAAGAATCAAACTTAGTGAAGCATTTCTGATCGGATGTTTATTGAAGTTAAAATCTCATTTTGTCCCACAGATACATGCTCACTGCTGCTACTAAAGCCTCCTATCTTATGAATAAAACATTAAAGTTATCTGAAACCTCTTCGAAGACAAAGGCATCTTTGCCTGTGTCTCATTTGTCTAATTACTTTCAAATTAAATAATCAGTTTAAGTCTTTAAAATTGTAATGAAACATTGTTGTGCTCGTCACCCAGCAGGTAGATTTTTAGCCCCAACAATGTAGCTTTACACTTTACATCATTTTATTTTGTTTCAAGTGTCTCTATAGTTATTCTCTACATGAGCAATCTTACTGCAGAGCCAAACAGTTTTCCCTATAAACAGCCAACAGTGCACAGCTGGCCCTGTGTTCACCCACATGACTGATACAGCCGAGCCGATCTAAACCGAACGGAGCTGGTTGAACCCAGGAGCTGATAGCATTTGCAAGTTGAGCTTTAATGTCTGAATGTTTGCACTGAAATCCCAACAAGATCCTTTCTTCTTGTAATTTTCTTGTAGGAAAAATAATATTTGGTGAACAGAAATGTAATTTCAACAACAAAGTATTTATTAGGTGAATTTTAGAACAAAAGGAAAAATTATGTGACCAGAGAAGAACTCATTTCTACCAAAAAACATATTTACGAGAATTAAGTTTGATGTTTTCTGATGTCAAAAAGTTGTAAATATGCAGGAGAAAATATTTTCAATGACTGAAGGCAAAAATCTATGATATTAAAATATGATATGATGACATTATGAAGTCAAAAGTTTGTCAGATGTCAGGGAAACAGGTTACAGTTGATGGATGGATGGATGAAAAATGAACAAACAAATGGATGGACGGATAGACGGATGAACGGATGCGCAGCTTTATTGTGGTTCTCACTTTGGGGAAATGGGAGAGGCGGCGTTGCGGTTGGTGTAGTTGACCAGAGCGTTGAAGGACTGGTTGACCCACTGCCAGAACACCACAGCAGGAACGGTCCTGAAACCAGAGCAGCAGGTTCAGCTTCCGCTTCACAGCAGGATGGAAAGAAACATGGAAGTGGGTCCGGTCCGGTCCGGTCCGGTCCCAGCTACCTGTAGAACTGCAGCATGAAGCCTGTGATGGCCATGCCTCCGGGGACCTGGAAGGACATGCGGCCGATGAGGTTCATGCGGTCCCCCGTGTCCGGGTGGAAGGCCGAATCGTACAACTTCTTTGCATAGTACAGCTGCTCCACTGAAGTACCTGGGGGAGTGGATCCTGCCCTGCACAGAACCACAGAACGATACCACTCAGGTGTAGCGCAGCAGATGATTAAATACTTCAGCAAATCATTCACAAATGGAGACAAGAACCTAACTTGGCACAGATCTTCCCAGAGGCTTGTCGTTTTGAATAAACAAAACATAAGACGTTGAAAAATTCAAGATGGCCGCCATGGTCTTCAAGGAAAATTTCTTTTTGCACTAAATTTGCTAATGGTGTTGGTGTCAAACCCACAGAATCATTTTAGATTTTTTTTGATTTTCCAAGATGGCCACCAACATTTAATTTTTTTTTTAATAAAATTGATGATTAGATGAATGTGTTTGGTGTCAAAGTTTGAATATTTTTCACAAAGACGTCATATATATTTTCTTGTTCTTGTGTTTTCTGGTTTTCAAAATGGTCACTGTGGTTGTAATGGATAAATAATGATTGCACTAAAATCTTTAGCAGTTATTACAAGTGAAGTGCACAGCTGACCAAAACATTAGGCTCACTAACCTCTAATTCGCTAAACAATTAGCGAATTGTTTACCTAAATAATTAGCAAATTGCTTAGCAGAGCTAATGGGGTTTAGCTGTTGATTAGTAGAGCTAACGCTAAACTGAAAAACACAAAAATTTGCAGAAGCTAACACTAACCATTGAGAAAACTGACTCTCAACCTGTTGCACGTCTTCATCTCCTTCCAGTTGACGACAATGTCTTCAGTTTCTAATTTTGCAACATATTATTACTTTAAAATCGCATAAATAGGATGACCAGAGTAGAAAACATCTGATGTGACAAAGTTCATCCCAGTCATGGAAATGGGTAACATTTTATGGCAAGGATTGGCTAAAAAGTCTCAAAAATGGCAGCCATGTTGAAAAATGGTTGTCATCTTGAAATTCAAGTAGTTAATGGAAAACATGAAGGACACACAACCTGAGGAGCGAGCATGCAAACTTTTCTGCTTGTATCAAATAGTGATTTTTACAGTAAAGAGGAAATGCTCCTCCCAGATGTTACAGGCGGAGGTACATTCACTCTTTCTCACCTGCAGCTTTCTACTAGCGCTTTGGCTTCATCCAGCCGTGAGTCTGGGAGGACCGCGGTTCTGCAGTCGGTGATGTTGAAGAAGTGCTTCAGCCGCCCCACAAAGGTGGATTGATCCCACCGGGGAGCATCGATGTCGAAGGAGCTCAGAGCCATTTTGTTTGTCAAAGTCGGGCTTTTTGCACCTTGTTCGCCCTGAAGGACGTCACCAGGAACCCCAGACGATACCTGAGGACCAACAGAATATTCTCTAATTAAAGATATTACATATTGTTTATAGTCTGCATAACCATCAAACTTCTGCACTTCTCAGATTAACTGGAAACATCCAGCGTATTCTCATAGCCCTGAACAAAAACAAACTCCCATTTCCCCTTGAAACAATTTGAAGGCCCAACAGACTTTCACTGGAAATCATTGACCACCTCCTGCTAAATCCTTCCATTGGTAGTCGTTTTGTGTTTCTGCAGCTGCTGCGCTCCATCTTAATCACCAAGATGAATCAAAACCTGCTGAATAAGCAGCAGAAAATCCAAACTCTCCTCTATATGTGAAATAAAACCTTAAAGTTTCAGGTCATAAATAAACAGGAAAGAAAGAAAAGCATATACATATCTAAAGTGTCTGACTGGAACTGGATTGTTTCTGAAGCTGTTTGTTCAGAAAGTAGGTCAAAGGGCTGCAGATGCTGGTGGGGGACACGGAGTATAACCAAAGGTTCAACTGAACTGTTCACAGTGTCACAAAACTGATTTAAAGTGCAGATGAAAGGATCAAGAGGATGCAGCAAAAATTATAAGCAGGGATAATTATCTCTTTGGCATAAACATTGATTATTCACTATATGTGAAACCTGAAATAAGGTCTGTTTTAACAGCATTGGTGATAATTACCCAAATATCCCTCAAAGATTGCCCTTTTCATTAATCATTTAAATTCTGAAGCAAAATAAGCAACAGGATGCAGTAGTGAGCACTTATAAAAGCAAATAATATATTTTAAACTTTATAAAAGCAAATAAGACAAAATAAATAGTATTTTTACTGAAAAAAAAATCATCCAGAAACAAATAAACCAGATAAAAACAGAAATATGTAGCTGCAACCGACAAACAACCAATATACAAGGTGCCAAATTAAAAAAATAGAAAAATACTTCAACAGTAACGTGACCGTCTTATTTTTCTGAAAAAGGAAAACCTTTGTGTTGGTTACTGATGCCGAATGATTTAAGATTTTCCCTCTTTTATCTGATATGGCAGAGATATTTGTTTTTGTAAAGACCCAGCTATACATGTACAAGTCTTAAACTGTGGAGATTATGGCTTATTTTGGGGCTTTTTATTTCATACAAACATTAAATATAAATAAATGTTTATGTAGCCTTCCAAATAAAGTAATCATTGATACAAAATAAACAATAATAACAAAACAGTGACATGTGAGCAAGAGAGAAAATGCTGAGTAATTATGATCCCATTAGCATAAACTTTAGCAAATATGTTACAGAAATGTAAGGAACTAAAGTCTCCAATCTCTGAAGTCTCATTCTTTAAATTCAAACTCAGACATTGTTGAGTGAGAAATAAAGTGTCTGCAAATGGAAACAGTATGCTGCTCATGCTAGCTGTAATGACAAAAATATTCTGGAGTGATTCTGAAATATCTATGAAACTCTGCCTGATATCTGCCTGGTTTCTCCCTGCAACAAATGTCTTTTTCTCACTAAGTTACAATCTGTCCTTACCTGCAGACCCTGCATCATGGTCCCTGCTGCTGGCCTCTGGTCTAATGTCTCCTCCCTGACTTTGTTCTATCTATTGCAACAATAAAAAAAATCCTTAATATGTGAAAAACAATAGTGAGCAAAATTTCTGCACAGAAATGAAAGAGGTTTTTTTGTAGCATTAAATAACTAGCAAAGGATGGAACATATGATATTTTTCAGATGAAAGTAGCTATAGTTCATAATAATCAGGCAAAAGTGAAAAGTATACCAGAGTAAAACTAATCTCTTGGTTTGCTTGGAAAAGTTGCAAAGTTTTTGTCATTTTGCTGGTTTGTTGCTGTGAATCTAACACAACAAAACCAACACTGCACATCACCAGACACATCATCCCCACACTTAAACAAGGTAGTGGCAGCATTATGTTGAGGCGATGTTTTTCCAAGCACGTATGAGGAAGCTGGATGGAAATACAACCTCCAAGATAAGTCCTTTGGCTGGAAAGTATGATGGTGTATTTGGGCCATTGTATATAGAAGAATTGACAAGTAAATTTCCACAATAAAGCTCATAAATTCTGAGATTAATCTCAGAAATTGTTTTAGAAAAATCAAGGAAAATTTAGCATTTGAAAAGTGGCAAATTTGCAAGAACAATTTCTGAAATATTCCAGAGAAAACTTTAAAAATCAAAACATTTCTGGCTTATTTCTAGCACATTTCAAACTTTTCAATATCAGAAATTTCTTGTTTTTTATAATCGTTTTTTATATAATTTTTTTTTTTTAGATTAATCTCAAAATTTGAGTTGTTTTTTTTTTCTTGCAAATTTTCCACTTTTCAAACTTAGAAACTTCCCTGTCTTTTCAAAATAATTTCTGAGATTTCTTTGGCTAAAATTTCTTTCTTTCTATCTAAAATAGCAACAATACAATGCAAAACACTGGAGACTTTGGTAGATATTTCCAAAGATGAACGAGCAGCAAAGGTTCGTTGTAGTCTAACCAGGTAGATCTAGTTTGCACAAATTTACTTGCATGCATTTTCCACCACTGGTTACTACAGTTTAGGATTTACTCGGGCTTGACAAACCAGATCTGCAGGTCAGAGTACATCCAGCATCACAGCATATCTGGACAAATTTCCAATACCGATTTCAAAGACATGCATCCAGCTTGGGTTAAATAAAAGACAATGTTTGGACCGGAATCATTTGGCCTGTGGAGTGTAAAAAGCGATAGGGATAGTTCAAAGAAACACACCAGACTGAGCAGAAACTGATGCAACATAGACCTGCAGTTACCAGCTCAGTCTGACACCCCGGAACATCCAACATACCTGCGACAAGATCTCCGAGCGACACGCGGAGCAACCTGGCAGGTAATCACATTTGTTCACGCTATACTGTGGTAACAAAACACGCACGTGGCACGGAGTCATCCAATCAAAAGCCGGGATTGATCCCCCCCACTAACCCACCTCTTGTAAACCGGCGAGAACTAAACCCAATACGAGGAACAAACTGCAGCCTCAGCTTTACAGCTAGTTAAGAATTACCTCCGTGACGTGTTTTTCCTGCTGCCAGCGCGGGAGAGGAAAATTATAAACATCCACGAGCGAGTGTAGCTCACAATAACCAAAATGTTGTGGTGTTTATTTGTTTTTATCTGTAGAACATTTAGCACGCAGCTAAACAAACATGCTCTTCGTACATGAAACTGGTGCTGCGTTCAGGTGAAATTGTTTAAAATATTTCTATGACAACAGCGGTGGTAGGCTTTCGTCACCGTGCTACGTGGCAAAACTTGACATAAAACCAGAAACATACAGAGTAATATAGGCTTATCGCAATAAATTGCATGATAAATGAAAACGAGATCATTAATTTCCATTTGCATAATTTATAATTTTTCTCTTTTTTCCTCCCTCTTTCTACTAAAAATTGGTGCTTTGGTCTCAACTATCCCTTCTTTAAATTTTGTTTCATTTGTTGTTTCTGTTAGCTTTGTTTATTTATTTAGGATATTCTTCCAATTCCAGTGTTAAATGTTCATTAGAATGTAAAATGTATTTATCTTTTTTCGTTACTATACCTGCGACAGACTGGCGAGCTGTCCAGGGTGAACCCCGCCTCTCGCCCGGGACGCAGCTGGAGATGGGCACCAGCAACCCTATGAGATGCTATGTCATTTTTATGAGGTAATATTACATAAACATGAGATGTTATGATGTAGTATCTCATACTCTCATTACGAGATATCATTTTGAGATATCTATATCACTATTATGAGAGTCTATCTCATAAATCAAGTAATACAAGTGTTTTTCGTCAGTGCTGAAAATGGTCGTCCACAATTTTGCAAAGAAGAATGAGCAAATAAATACTGCCTTTGGACACATATACTAAAAGACTTAGCAAGAGTTGCAGTGTAACTCAGACAAAGTCGCTTTTCAGATTTCCAATCATGTAAAATCCCAACAAAATACTCCGAAGTGTGATTACAACGTGACAAAATCTGATACAATTCAAGTCAGCATGACTCTGTGATAGCTATACATTTTTCCCGAGTACCGTGAATGCAGCACAATCCTAGGAGTACGCACTGTGCGTCTGACGTCACGTTTAGCGGCGTCTCCAGAAGAGAATCCACCAAGATGGTGAGTTTAATTTATCCCAAAAAATAGGCAATAACTGTTAAATATCACTCTTACTTTTCTGTATATTTATAGTACGTAGATTTTACTTTTGTTAGGAGCTGATTTATCAGTTCTTGCAGTCTGGATCTTGAGGAGAAAACGCAGTCGGAGCTGCCTTGTTGCTCCTTCTGTTACCAGGGGAGATTAGCTCAGCTCGTTAGCTCGGCGCAGCTCCTTTTTGTGTACCGTTATCTATGCAGCGCTGCGTGGAAACATCCCGCTCCACAGGTTCAGGAAACTCTCAAGGTTAACTGTTATCGTCATGATCTGATGCGATTGGGAGAGAGTTTATTCAGCTATGAAATAAAAATAAAGTTTTGTTGCAACTGGCCTGTCGGTGAGGAATCCAGGTAGATGAAGGGAAGAAGAGTAACAACTCCTCCTGTCCCAAGGCCATAGACGGATTAGTAAAAAAAAAAAAAAAAGAAACTGGGACCAGGGCAGAACATTTAAACCAATTCAAAATTACTTTTTTTTTTATCCCAGAGGAAAATTAATTGTTGTAACTCATATTATTCAAGAATCTTAAAAAAGTCTGGATGGTGACGCTGTGGGCTGGAAGGATATGATAGCAGTCAGGCTTGCAACGAATCTGAAGAGGCCTCTGACTTGAGGCTCATTACTGGCAGGCTAACAGCTCAATATCTGGGCAGCAGAGATGATATTTCACGGTAGCATGCCTTGGATGATGCCATTAGTTGGCAAGAACTGTTAATCCACTTCATTTGCTTTTGCCGCGCCTCTTTAAACTTCTTTTTAGCTGTATGGTTAGAAACCCATGATGACTGATGGCAGAGATGCATTCATTCAGCCTCCGTTTGTTTCTAGGGTTTATAGTCCAGGCATTATTTGAGCTTTTGAAATGTCAATTAGCTGCTCCCAGTTGTAAAAACAACGTATTTGTACCATGGTTACGTGTCCAAAAGTAAAAAATGTACAAATAAAAATCATTTCAGATGCACAAAACTATCACATAATAATAATAAGCTTCAACTCATGAAGGTTTTTTTTTCTGGTATATTTGTCTCTTAGAATTTCAAGATGATTTTAAGTTTAACAAAAATTGTAATAATTATAATTTTAGCTTGTTAAGTGACCATTTTCAGATATCTATAAGGTGTGGATAATATTATGGAAACATAATATATGATAATATGACAATTTGACTTCCAGTAAATAAACAAAATCATTTCTAAGTGTTTCATAGTAAACATGTAACCCAGATAATGAACAGTCTGTCTATCTACTGGAAAAAATAAAATAAAATGTAATATTTCCATCTCATCCACAAGGTTCTTATTGGCTAAGTCTCTTTACTCTCAAAAACATTTCAAGTGTCACCAAATATATTACAAGAATATAGTACTTTAATGTAAAGTGATATCTGCCAATTTTTCATTTTCTTTTTGTTAATTTGTTTGTCTACTCGTGGTAATGCTTCATTTCTGTCATTTTGTTATTTTAAACAAACAACTATGAATTTCCGTGTAAATTTGTTGTATATTCTGTAATTCTCCCTGCTACTATAATCTCTCTATTCCCTTGGAAAAATGCACCTTGCCACTGTTTGCTGCAGGGATTGCTGTCCATCCTTCGTAAGCTAAAAAGCACTCCAGACCAGGAGGTTCGGATACTGCTGCTGGGTCTAGACAACGGGGGGAAGACCACGCTTCTCAAACAGCTGGCTTCAGAGGACATCAGTCACATCACCCCCACACAGGTAGCAAAGCGCTGAAGACTCCTCCACTCCCTGCTTTCCGTGCGGACTGGCAGCAGCTGTGTGCTTTGTGCTCCCTGCAGGGATTCAACATTAAGAGCGTACAGTCTCAGGGGTTTAAGCTGAACGTTTGGGACATCGGAGGCCAGCGGAAGATCAGGCCGTACTGGAGGAACTACTTTGAAAACACTGACGTGCTGGTAAGGAGAGCTGCCCCCTTCTGGGAGTTTAAATTGTAGTCGCTGAATTAAATAAAGATGTTTGTGTTGATGACTAAAATGTTTTCCTCGTTTCAGATTTACGTTATTGACAGTGCTGACAGAAAGAGGTTTGAGGAAACGGGGCAGGTATGTGCAATAAGCAGATGCATTTCTACACTTTTAACATATTGTTGTAAAATTAAATGAAATTCTTAAACCTTTCTGGTGATACCAAAAATTAGCCACTAATTGGCTCCTGCAATAGCTAATCAAATCATTTGTATTTTTATTGTATTACACAGGAGATAGTAACCTGCTCTTATTTATTTTTGGAATTTGTGTTTAAGTATGCTGTGGTAAAACATATTTAAGTTTAGTTTGATACCTGGCGTTGTCATAAATTATTTGTGCCCTTTCTATTCCTGAGCACTCTGAAATGTTGTTTCTGTCACCCAAGGAAAACAAAAAACTACCCTTTTGGATAAGATGCTGTTTTCACTTTGGCTGTGCTTGTTTATTTATTGAGAAACGGCAAAATAATTGTAAAATTATTCCCAATTAAGTGATTTAATCCAATACATGAAGAACATTTCAATAAGAAAACATTCTACTTTGATTCATTTTGATCCCTTTCCTTGAAAGACAAATTAATTTGAACAGTTTATGATTTTTTTAAATTTATATTATAAAGGAAGTTAGATTAACAGATTAACAGAAGCCTCTAGTGAGCTTCACTATAGGTTCTGTTTTTTGTCGTTTTTACTAGGAGACAGATGGATTCCCTCTGTTTTCCTCGCTTCTTCCGTGTGTCTGATGGACAGATGTGTGTCTTTGTTGCAGGAGCTGGCGGAGCTGTTGGACGAGGAGAAGCTGAGCGGCGTTCCTGTGCTGATCTTTGCAAACAAGCAGGACCTGCTGACGGCGGCTCCAGCCTCGGAGATCGCAGAGGGACTCAATCTGCACACCATCCGCGATCGGATGTGGCAGATCCAGTCCTGCTCCGCTCTCACCGGAGAGGGGATTCAGGTGAGCAGGAAGCCCAGCGTCTGGCTCGTCACAAACAATAAACAATGTCTGGTAAATTAGAACATCATCGGAAAGTTGATTTATGTCAGCAATTCACAGCAATATCAACAAAAAAAAACGGGCCAAGACATGCAAATCCCAAATAAAAATTTTTAGACAATGAGAATATTAAACAGTACCACTATCTTTTTTTTAAATACAGAGATGTTGGTCTAGTGAAAGTGATTGTACGGTAGAGGCACTGAGCACTTGGTCAGGGCTCCTTTTGCATTAATTACTGGATCAGTGAGACATGGAGGCAATCAGCCTGAGGCGTTCAAATTCAAAAATACTTTATTGATCCTGAAGGGAAGTTAAATGTTGTTGTAACTCATATGAATTCAAATTCTTCAACGAGTTATTGTAAATGGGGATGGATGTTGGCATGAAGGATCTGTTGTAGCAGTCTGTATTACAGCGAATTTGAAGAAGCCTCTGACTGAAGACACTCTGGTTTCCCAAGACAGTCTCTTGCAGAGCATGGTCAGGTCGAAGTTGTTGTACATTGTGTTGGGTTTAAGCATTTAATTTCAACACAATTTGTTTGGATAGTTTCATTGTAAGGAAAATTTATTATTCCTAATTTCTCAAAAGGTGACTTATGGAACTGTGTAACTGAAATAAATGATAGTTAATATTTTATGCATTTAATAATGTTAATGAAATTGGGAGATTATTTATTTTGTTAAAGTAGTGTTTTGTCCTCGAACCAGTCAGGTGTACAGGGTGTGTGAGAAACATTTTAAAACATAAAATGTTGTTATACTATCACAAGACATTATTTATAACAATAATAAATTATATTATGTAACTGTCTTTTTTTAGGTCACTTGTATTGTTTTTATCTCAAGTGTGGTGCTTGGAAAGTTTGAAAAGTCCTTGAATTTTAAGTGTATGAACCTGTACCGCACTTTTTTCTTCCACTAAACTTTCCAGTATTATGTTTGCCTACATATTATTTCGCCCCCAAACATATCACTATGTGTGTAATAAAACTTTATGACTTTTAATATTCTATTCTTTTAGACTCACTTGTATTTCGGAGGCTTTTCTGCGCTCATCAAACTGTTTCTTCTTCTACTCCTCAGGAGGGCATGAACTGGGTTTGCAAAAGCGTCAACTCCAAGAAGAAATAGCATCGCTTTCACTCCCTCACGACTCAGGATGTGCAGCAGCAGCAGCGTGCGAAACACACACTGACACACACGACACGTCCTGAGCCTCAGTACGGTGGGATTTACCTGTGAATGTAAACGCACTACTAATCCGACGTGGACGTTTTCTAACCCCTCGCCCCCAAAGCATCACTACATCACTGATGCGTACGAGTCTCCGTGTGTCATCTGGCTTCCATGAAGAAGAGAGGCGTTAGCCTTCGAAAGGGATCGACCAGCACCGCCCATGTGATTCTTACTGTCGCCTGTTTGAAGCGTTTCCATTTATCTGCTGCTTCTTGCAGGATCTTCTTATATATTCTTGTTTTGTTGTGTTTTTTTGTTTTAATCATTCCACGGCGGCTCCCAACCCATTTCCTGCTACTGCTCTGTTTGAAGTGAGGTATATTTTTGTAACTGTTTTATTTATGGTGACGTAGAACGAGAGAATTGCCTGGACTCTCCCCTTTAAAAATGACACTGTGTTAATATGTACAATAAGACGAATAAATTAATGTGCAAGGAACACTACATTTTTGGATCAGTTGTATATAAATAGGCCCTTTTTTGTCATGTTATAGAGTATCCTGCATCCTGCTGTACCATGTAGTCTATAATGTTTGCATTTCTAACATGGCAGAGATAAATGTACTGTACGGTTCGATGCGTTTCCATGAGTTCCTTGGGTTAGTGAGGGAATTCACTGTTTTAGCATTTTCTTTTTGTTATTCTTGAATGTAATCGCTCTGGTTTGAAAGAAAATGTACGTGGATATAAAAGAAAAATTAAAGAGGTTTGAAAGTTGGTAGAACAAAATGGCTGCCTAACAATTCAACACATTCACATACAAAAGGCATCTCTATAAATCACAATATCATCAAGTTAATTTCATTTGTTTGAACTCAGGGAAACCTCAAATTAATTTTTTCCTTCCATAATAATGAACACTTTCATATAATGCATTTTGTGTTTACTTGTGTTGTCCCCGACTAATATTTAAATTAGTTTGATGTTCTGAAACACACAGCTGGAGTATCCACTGATTATTGGTCTGGGTTCCTTTTGCATGAATTACTGCATCAATGCACCGTTGCATGGAAGTAATAAGCCTGCCTGATGGATGGATGGATAATTTATACATCAACAATAACACATTTTGCTCAATAACGGGAAGAAGATTAACTAATTTACTCCCGATTATTGCAAAAACACAAAATCTTGCCAAGTAATTTTGTCTAGTTTCTACTGCAAATATCTTAATGCACGTGAAATAAGACAAAACTAACTTAGAAATAACTTTTCGGCACAATATGTGCTTATTTTAATTAAATAATTAAAAATAATTATTTCTTTTTTTTCACATTGATCTGTCCTTTCAGGACTTCAAGATTGTTTTTAGAATTTTTATTACAATTTTTGGTAATTTATAAATATTTGAGAGGAATTTTGAAATATTTGCGCTTGTATAACATTAAATGTGACTCAGGTTAGTTGTCGTATCGCGCTCGTGGAATATAACTCCCTCCTGCAGGAAGCCATGTAGTACCAGTGAGAAATACCACCACCTGCAGGTGGGAGTCTAGAGGGCCACGTCCATAGCTATGGCGGGCCAGATTTGGCCCACGAGCCTTGACTTTGACACGTCTTCTGGACATTCAAATTTATTTAGATACAGAAGAAGCACATTTAATCTTTGCGCCTGAAAATACACAGCTGTCCATCAGTGATTTTCTGCTTTGTGTCCGCTGGTCGTGCCTGGAAATAATCAGTAACTCTGAGTTTCAACGCTCCGTTTGAGAGTCTGAGCTGCGGAATAAAAGCTCCGATCTGAGATCAGATTTGATTTGTTCGGACAGGCAGACAGGTGGTGCTGTATTAAGCTGCCTGTGTGAGAGCCTCACGGCCCAGAGGCTGCACAGGACAAGCTGTACAACTCCATTCTTCACCCGCAGATATCTGGAAACAAACACGGGCCTCGTCCACCGGGAAAGACCGCTGCTTCTCCCGAGACCACCCGCACGCTGCAGGGTGAAACATCTGCTGGACGACATCGCAGTCCTGAACCTCCACCCTGTGGAGGAATGTATCTAAGGTCCATTAAAGAACTATTTATAGCAGGTTTCAGAGAACGTTTATTTTTATGATTCAGAGATCCTGCATATTTTTATTTCTGTAAAAGTTAGAGCTTTCCAGACTAAACTTTCTGGAGATTTCTGTTATTTTTCTTTTATTTCTTCTTTCTTTATTTTTGGTCCTTTGTTATTTTTTATTATTATTATTATTATTATTATTATTATTATTATTATTATTATTATTATTATTATTATTATTATTATTATTGCAGTAATAATAATAATAATTAAGGTCATAATAATAACTATACTTTATTTAATTTTAAAATATATCTACAAGACGGAAGTTTAACATGACTTTATGCCAAATATTTTTACATTGATCGGGATTTAATTATGGAACCTAAAAAATATACCTGAACGAAAGAAAACAAGGATTCAACAAAGGAAGTATGGAGAAAGGAGAAGACAAGGAAGGATAGTAAGAATGGAAAGAAAGGAGTAAAGAAGGAAAGACACACACAAAGAGAGAAATAACAATAAAAGTGTTAATAGGATTAAAGGAAATATAACACAGGGAAGAACAAAGAAGGAAGAATATAAGAATAAAATCTGGAAATACAACCATTTTTCCATAATTCTTTTTTTTCCAATCAAGACCTGGAAAATACATTAATATTCAATAAATTAGAATACACATTTATTGAATATGTGCTTGTCTGATTAAAATCAGACAACTGATATTAATAACCTTTAAGCAAGTATTAAACACACTTTCTGTTTTTAAATGGTCTGATGTTATATTGTCAACTTTAATGCAGTAAGTGAAGTGAAAAATCATCATAATTAACAAATTAATGCTTTCAAACATCCATCAGTGTGTTATTAATCTATATAATGTTTCACTTATTGATAAAGTGACCTCTAATATTATTTTAATATATTGAATTGTTCTGTACTAAAATCATGTTTGTTACTTTTCCAGATTGAGTGAGTCTGAGTACAAACGTGTATGTCTAAATAAGCATATTTAAATAAACATCTGTAATACAAATTACATTCTTTTGGAGATTTTCCCATCCATTTTGGGAATACCAAGGGACTCCCCAGTAAAAGTCACAGAAAACAGGGATGTCTTTACCTGTTATTTCTATTAATGCCACAAGTTTTATTGAGTCAAATGTGACCAGATGTTGGGTCACACATGACAGTGACCTTAACAGCAAATAAATAAATAAAAATAAAATAAAATAACAGAAGTGAGGTGAAATACTACATTTGATCAGCAAAACATTAACAACAAATTAAATTATTCTTAAATACACTTAAATCTATTTAGAAATAAGCGAGAACATATTTTTTCTTGTCTGAAACATCTGATTTTATAGCCACCATGAGCAAGTTTGACTTCTGTGGGCTTTTTGCAGAACACAGATATTTTCAGATAATAAAAAGCGACCCAGTTGAGAACATTTGGAGGTGTTAAATGTCTAACAGAGTGTTCTTGCTGCAGGAACAGTGCATAAAGTGTTTTACTTGGCTTTGCGTTGAATAATACCGAGGCCCTTAGAGGCTTTTGAGCAGCCTCCTCTTCTCGCCTCACAAAGATTGTCATTGTTCAGCCTTCCTCTTCTCTCACACAGACAGAAAGTACGAGTTGTCGTTGTTACTCCTTGTCGTCTGTGGCTTTCATCCGTCTCACATTATCATTATCACCACCCTTGGACAAAACATAAAGCACTAACAGGTTTACATTTAGAAAGGTTTTATAGATTTTATATAACCGAAGAAATATCTTTTCAGGTTGGGAGTAGATAGTGTAGCATACAGTTAGCTTAGCATGCTACGTGGTGAAAGAGTTAGCATGATCTCATTACTAGGGCTACTTAACCCCTTCCCCCCAACTTATTTTACCTAGAAAAGCAACAAAGTTATACTATAAGTCCCTTTTCTAATATTATTCAGTCATTTTTAAGTTACTTTGACGCAATATGTACAGTAATTTGAGCTTAATCGATGCTAAGACCAGTTTTTGTGATTAGCTAGTAACGCTAGTCTGTATTCATGAGTGTATCAGTAAATTAGGAATAAAATATAGATGGAAAGACTTACCAAAAATATTTTATTCAATAGAGTAACAGTGAAAGCATCCCCGAAACCCAATATTCACTAACAATGCATCAGAGTGAAGGAGGCTAAATATTAAACACATACATTTTTATTTGTATAATATATGAAAATTACATGATTTTTCCTTTTGAGTTGATTTATAAAATAAAATCCCCTTCCACTTTTTTTGTCAAACTTTCTCCTGACAGCTAATATAAAATGCAGCTACAAACAGATCATTCACTGCTGACATGGAGGAAAACTTGTCAATAAAATGTTTTAAATTCCAAAGGTTATTTAGAACAAGTCTGTATTTGTCTTGTGAGCTCAGCTCAGGAAACGTTATCTTAGTTTCCATCTAAAGGCAGCAGTTAGGTTTGTTTGTAGATCAGTTTGTCATATGAAACAGTTTCAAAAGTTTGTTTTTATTTATTGAAAGCGCCATAAAGAACAAACTGGAACATAACTAGATGTCAAAGATTTCTATATATAAAGATATGTCTTGGTGCATAAAGTCAAGCATTTGTTCTCTGTACAGCTGTATTTTTACTGAGATCAAATTACCTACAAAAATGGACTTTGTTGACTTAGTGGTTGACATGTGAAGACTGGATGTTTTAAGAGATATCAGATTTGTTTGAATGTATCA
The DNA here is from genome assembly GCF_019740435.1 of Gambusia affinis. NCBI lineage: Eukaryota > Metazoa > Chordata > Actinopteri > Cyprinodontiformes > Poeciliidae > Gambusia > Gambusia affinis. The sequence goes on from NC_057887.1 coordinate 15,780,115, forward strand.
CTTTTGTTTAACTTCATATTTATGTGTTACTCTTTGTTGGTCTACCATTTAAAATCAAAATAGAATGCCCTGAAATTTGTGCAGTGCAATTACCTTCAAACTTTTCTCAATTTAATTACAATTTTTGCCAAATTTGGTTTGACTTTGTAATGTTTTGCACATTACGAAAGAACAAATTGGTAAAGGTGTTACATTTTAATCCTTATCATCCATTAACTCATTGAAGAAGACTATTTATGGTTTGAAACCAGACAAACTAAAACAAGTCTTACACTAAACTTAGCAAGCTTTTTTTCTCACCATGGAGACAATCAGATATGAATATTTGTGTCTCTGCAAATGTTAGATTGTTTCTATACTACCAATAATATGGAGAGGAAAATAGTTTACAGTGTGACTAAAAAAGATCTGTTGCCTTTTAAGTTTCTGGCCAAACCTTTAACTGAAAGAACAAACACTTCTGTGTTTTTTTCAAAGTTGAGTAATTACTTTTCTTTCCCTTTGCTGTGTGAGTAATTTAAAAGACAGTGTGTGTTTGTCACAGATCTGTATCTGAGACGTAGGCTTACTGTCTCTCTTGCGGCTCAAGCAGCTGTTCAGCAGCTGTGTGCACAAGTGTGAGAAACCTTGAGTGTGTGTGTGTGTGTGTATGTGTATGTGTGTGTTTCAGGAGATAAAAGAGGGAGTGTTTGTTAGTGTGTGTCAAAAAGAGAGAGAGAAAGACAGAAAAGCAGCGCTGTAATTTATGCTGCACCTCCGACCCCTCGGCTCTTTGGCTGCCTGTGTCTCTGCTGAGGTTTGCTGACATGAGAAAAAGGAAAAAAAAAAAAAAAAAACGCAGCACAAGGGAGTTGTACTTCATCTTAAGAGGGGAAAGAGGTGGGAGGAACACGAAGGTGGAGCAAGATGCAGAATGACTGAAATGTTTGGTTTTACGTGTATGTCAACCGCGATATGCTGTCAGACGGGAAGGAGACATGGCGCTCAGAAACTGACATGTAAATGAATGCCTGCCGAACAAAACCATGAGATGAAAATCCTATTTTTAAGGTTTGAAGCACTGGAGGATGGTTTAGGTTTCAGTTGCATCAGTACGTATGGTTTTTGCGCTTTAAAGCCATACGAGACTTTTTGAAGTTGTTTTTCAATTAACTTGGCAACCAAATTGTTTCACCTCCTGCCTTGCTGGCACTGCAAAAATATTTTTTGTTTGTTTTCTGGAGCAATTATCTTTAAAAAAGACAAACTAACTAAAAGGTACATTTTAAAACACACAAGAACATATAAAATAGTCGATTTATGTCACTTTTAGGTACAATGTGACTGTAGTAAAATCAACTTGTGTCAAATATAAAATATCTTAAGACATATCTAAAATCACCAATTGGTGATTGAGTAGAATAATCACCAATAAAGTCATATTGTGACTTTATTTTTGTAATATTATGACTTTATTCTTTATTCACTTTATTCTCATACGACTTTATTCTTGTAATTTTATTATTTAACTTTTTTCTTGGCGTGAAACTAATACTCTGTCGTATTTGTCGCATAAACTTGAGAGGTCAGGAAATATTAACCTAAAACTTGAACTGCGATGTAAATAAATGCATGCCTCACCAAAACTGAGGATTCTTAATCGCTAAGGATCATTTAGAAATCTTCGGCTGCATCTAAGAAGTTCATTTTTCTTCAAGACTTTCTTTTTAACCATCAACTTGGCAAATAACCCCCCGCCCCCAAAAAAAAAAACAATCACAAGAAGTTTTAAAATACTTGTTTTGAAATGGAGTCATAATATCAACAAATTATTCCACTTTTAAATTTTATTCCTATTCTGAGATCCTCTTCCACACAAGTGGATCATCCCTGCTGTGTGAATGGGATTGAGGCTCAAAGTGCTGGGTAGGGGAAAGCAGTAATGCAACGGCTTAATCAGGCTGAAGGGAACACACACACACACACACACACGCGCACACACACCCACACACACACACACTCTGAGTGAGTAGTCATCTCAAGACTTTCCATCCTGTTTTCTCTCTGCAGGCATCCACCCCCATGCACTCCAGAGCCTTCTTTGCACCGAGTGGACACAGAAGTATTTAAGGTTTTTGACTAAATGGGTTTTTCCACCATCAACGCATCCTTTAAGATAAACGAACACCCAACAGATCAAGCAGAACAGTGGAGCCAGGCAGATTAGTTGCTGAAGTAAGAGGGCCACAGTAAAACTTGTGTAACATTAAAGTGCAATTGGGAAAAATTGTGTTTTTGTAATGATGCATTTCCTTTGGGGGGTTTACAGCATGGAAAGGAGATAAAATAAATGTTATTTTGTGGGAAATGTTAAATCAGTTTACATTTAAGGTGGTATTGCCATGTCTACATTCATGTTATGCTCAATTGTCTTTTCGATCATGTGTTTGTACTGCAAAGACACAATCTTACAAAGTGTTTTTGTCTAGTTTTTATTGCAAATATCTTAGTACACTTGAAATAAGACAAAACTAACTTACAAGGAACTTTTCAGCGAGATATAGTAAGTTCTTATAAATAAATAATACTTAATATTGATGAAAAAGTGCAGATTTTTTACACATAAGTGAAATAATCTGCCAGTGGATTGAGTACTTTTTCTTCAATATTAAGGCGTTGTTAGAACAAGCTCCTTTATCTTACTTGTTAATTTTGTGTTGTTTCAAGTGTAGTAAGATATTTGCACAAGAAACTAGACCAAAAATACTTAAGATTTTAGGTAAGATTTTGCTTTTTTGCAGTGTATTTGCGTTAAACTGTAGAAGTTAAAAAACAAATTGTATTTAAACTCTGTAAGGAAATGAAACCAACAGATTTGACTAAAAGGTCTTTGAACCTTAATGTGAGTTATTCTGTTGCTTTAAGACTAAAAACAACAAATGTTGAGTTACCAACGCTGTAAGATCCACATTCTTGTTTCTCAAATGCAAAATTATGACCGTTTCTGGCTTATTATGCCATAAACTGATCTATAACTTCAGGTGGTGTTAAACTATGTTTATGTAATTACATGTAATTTGATGCATTGACACTTCAGTCCCATGTCTGTACAGAAAGTGATCACATTTATAATCCAGATGAAAGACAGTGTTCCCATTGCTGTCAGTGTAACTGGTCAAATTCTGGTCAATATGAAACAAATTAATAACAATTGGCTTTTCCATTTCTTTCAAAGTGAGTACTAAATATTAAAACACACCTTTAACAAATAGAGCTTTTTGAGCAGTAACCACAAAAACAACCATCTATATATGGATGATGGTTTACTGTATGTAATGGCACCTTTTATGTCAAACGAATGCAGTAAAGAAAAATTATTTCACATTTTCAATAAAGATCGTCTATGCAAAACAGCAAAACTAAAACAGTCTCTCTACTGGAAAAGCCTTTTGACCCAGGAAAATGAAACAATTTGACTCTTTAATATAGAGGGAAAGTTTCAATACTTTCTTTTAGCAAATAGCAGCATATTTTTTCTCTTTCTGAGCCAAATTAGCAAAATGAAGAATAGCTATGTAGCTATGTAGAGCAGCTAGTGAGTAAAATGCAAACAGATTATGTGACAATTGCAAAATTCTTTAATGTAAAACTTCCTGGAGAAACAGGAGCGCAGTCGACCTGTAGCAGTCAGCGTGACACTGCTGGACAATTACCTGAATGTTGTCAGAATCTTCTGACGTGTTTTAAAGTTTGTTGTAAATGTTTATTTTCCACTGTGGTGAGTTAAAAGCAGTCAGAGCTTGCCAGAGTGCTTTTAAATCGCTGGGTAAGGTGCCAGTATGCTACATCTCCAAGCTGCTGTAGTTGGGCAACATTTCTCCTGACCTCCTCCTCTTTACTGGATAAATTAATTTACATCAATACATGTTAATTTTATTCAGAATTTCAAGCGGCAGACTTCACTATACCCTTTGTCCGGTGAGAGCACCGGCGCCTCTCAGTAACTTTCATTTTGTCTTGAGCTAGCTTTATGCATACGTCTTGATTTCAAACATCGACTAACGTGAACTACAAGCCTGAACACAAACGAGAAACTCAGAAACTCTGCTTGAAAAACATTCTTGCTCTGTACACGAAATTGCCATCAGGAATTTGCAAGAAGTGATGAATTTTATCAGTCGTAGATGTCAAAGCAGAACATAACGTCCACATTGACTCCTCCCATTTGTACACCAACTGTATCAACTGCATGTAATGCATAAAAATTTTAAATCACAGTTTACCGCCTCCCTTTCCTACATTGGTCCATTTGTTTTCAATACTCAACATGAGTCAGTATGTGAATTTTGAGCAATCTGAAGCATCTTTACAAGAAAATTTTATGTTGTCATGAGACATAAAAGTTAGCACAAGTGCTGGCCTATATGTTTAATGCTCAGTTTTTTTCTTATAAACAGAGAATAAGTCTACATAATGGTAAAATGAACTGCCGTTTGTAGTTCTCTGCTTGTTTGCATCATCCAAAAGAAGTCCCCTAGGGAAGTGAGATAAAGCCACAGCTAGCACTGGTTGGTGGAAATAAATTGTCTGATTGCACAACTGATAGATTCATACCAGGGAAGAAATTTTTTTTCTGGGTTAGTCAAGCTATTCTAGATTTACAAGCAATTCTTTCTGGAAAGAAGAACTGCCAGTATATGTTAGAATAACTTTAATTCACACAGATTCTAAAATTTTGATAATATTCCCATGACAAGTTGCAGAATGTTTTGTACACTGAATCACAAATGTTACCATGTTTTTGGTCTAGCTTCTAGTGCAAATATCTTAGTACACTTGAAATAAGATAAAGTTAACCTACAGCTCCTATATCTTTCCTTAGAAAGATGAGTGTACTAGTTAAAGTACTAGTTCCACTGGCAAATTATTTCACATTTTTCTCCATGTGTTCCAATGATGGTGCAATTATATTTCCACTGAAATAATCTTAAATGTATTTTATATCAATTTTCTTCAATTTCTAAAGAGATATAAAGTAAAAAACCAAGAATATATTCTCAAGTTTAGATGAAAAACATTATTGTCTTGTGAACTTGATGGTAAAAACATCCATTGTTTGCATGGGCAGTAAAGAAGGGGGTAATTATTTTTCCAGAACAAATTGAGGTGTGTAGGTTGATGGTAAAAAAAAAGCCTCTTTTCTATTTCTTTTTTTAAGGTTATTTTAATTTTTTTTTTTTTACTATTTTAACTATAGAAACAACTTAATTTAAATGTCTCGTAATCAAATATTAACTGCAAAAACAAGCGATCGTCCCCAGGAACAAACGACTTTCACAATGAGAAATCAAGGCGTGAAGCAGGATGTATTTGAATACTAACACACTTCTTGGTTTGCCTTTTTTATGGGATTTATTTACAGTAACAAAAATATAGGATATCACCACTTCTATCCTTTAAATGAGATGATGGGATTTGCACGTGAACAGTTAACAGCAGAGACCAGATTAAATTATTCGTTTATTTGGAACCCATCTCCAAATCACGTCGGCAACTTTTCTTTTTTTTTCCTCTTTTTTTTTTTTTTTACTTCCCATTTCACAAAATATTTACAAAAAAAGATACTTTCCCCCCCATAATGTTAGCTGTTGTAACAACTCCTTTATAGGACGATGAATCATTGCGTACATCTCTCATCTTTGTTCTTTTAGAAAAAGTTCATGAAAAACTTCCTCCTGCCGTTTGTTTCTTTCATACAGTCATTTAAAACAGCATACAGCCCCCCCGAACCCATTGTTCTGTGTTTGAGTGCTTAAAAAACAGAAAGAAATTCTTCCTTGCATGCTTTCAGCTGCAAACAGGAAGCCAAGAGCTCATGTGCTTTTTTTTTTTTTTTTTTTTTTTTTTTTTTAAGAGGAAGTGACATCTTTGCCCTGCAGGAAGTACAATTACAGCATCGTCAGATCGTCCAGATGCATGATTGGTTTGGTTTGTCCAGTTTCTGTCTCTACATGATTCCTACAGATTTACCAAATAACACAAAGCCATAGTAATCACAAAGAAAGGGGGAAAAAGTCTTTGTAGGTTTTTGTTTGCCCTCTTGTGGCAGCAGGAAGGGAGTTTAAGGAATTAGGGGGCTGCTGGTGCCCCAAAGACGCAGCTCTGTAGTCCCCCTCCCCCTCCCCTGTAGCAGGAAGGCGTCCACAAGTGCATTGTGGGTGTTCCATGGAAGAGCGTTTTGCGTTCAAGCTGTGCGACGCATCCCTGAACTTAGCAAATGAAAAGGAAGAAGAAGTGCAGAGTTGATAAAAATCAAAGAGTCGGAGAGAGTGGGAAGAAGTGGCGGCCATCTTCTCCTCTTTTTAAAAAAAGGACGAAACAAAGTCAGCTTGTAGACAAAAATAATATATGAACATCATAAGGCAGCTGGGCCTCAGCATAACTGCAGGGGTGATTATATCAAGAGAAACACGAGCTGAAACCAGAAGCCTGTTATCTCCTGTTCCCTTTAGCCTCGGTGAAGAATTGTGTAGAAGAATGAAAACATTATTTCTAATAACAGTTCATTTTCTATCAATTTGATTTCTATTCTATAAATAAAAAGATTAACATCACCCTCTTGTCTCCAGATAAAGTTTTTTTGTTTCCCTGTGTAAAAACGCAGAGCCGAGTTGTGCCAAAGTGAGCAGAGTTTGTTTTATCTACATGAAACACTGGATAAAATTAAAGGAACATTAAAACGGATCAACCCTGCCCCCGAACGTGTGTGTGTGTGTGTGTGTGTGTGTGTCTTCTATATCTGTGTGCAGATGCAAACAATTTCATTCACTGCAAAAACAAACTCTTACCAAATATTTTTGATCTAGTTTCTATTAAAAATGTCTTATTTGTAGCAAAAGTTTTGAAATAAAGCAACTCTTTAACCTCAAATTTATCTTTGTACCGAGAATAAATTTAATGTAGCGAGCCCAAAAAATCTGAAACTAGATGCCTCTTAACACAGCAAGTGTGCAAAATTCTTATTAGTTTTTGAATCTAAAATGAATAACATCCCTTTCTAACAAAAAATCCCACATTTTTATTCCTTTGGTTCATGTGATAAAAAGTTAGGACACCCTGTTTTTCAGTCAATAATTCCTTTAATATTGTTGAAAAAGTACTTGGCAGATTATTTCACTTATAAGAAGACATGTTCTCCATGTAATAGTAGAAATAATCTATTGGTGGTATTTCTAATTTTTCATTAATATTAAAGGTACAGACTTAAAACAAGCTCCTATATCTTCCTGAAAAGTTATTTGCAAGTTAGTTCTATTTTATTTCAACTTTACTAAAATATTTGGACTAGAAACCAGAGAAAAATACTTGGTCGGAATTTTTTTTTTGCAGTGTTTGTGAGCTCAGCCACTGTGTGTTGTTTTCAGATTTATAAATCTGTAAAGGTGTGTGCTATTTTGGTGCCCGTCTCTATTTTAAGAGCATAACCGCTGCGTTAACTGGTGACGTAGTGCTTGGTGGACGGTTGCCCGTACAGCCCGTAGAAATCTGCATGTCTGTGCGTCTGTGAGGCGTCTATCCAGTCCCTCACCGCCAGCCCCTGCATGGACGGCCCCCCAGAGGCCAGGCCGGGAGGGGGCGGGTAGTCTTGGGGGCTCACCCAGGGGAAGGAGCCCGAGCGCGGGTAGGGAGGGTGGCTGCGGTGGCCCGACACCGACGGCATTCCGGAGCAGTAGCAGTTATCCATGGTGCAGACCAGGATCTTCCTGCCGCCGTACTGCGGCAGCACGGCCTGCTGGGAGGAGTGGGAGGAGCCGCTGCCCCCCGGCGGGAAGTGGGAGGAGCCAAACACGGAGCCGGAGTGATGATTGGTCAAGGAGCCGCTCCCGCTTCCGGCGCCGCCGCCCTCACCGATGTGAGGCGGCGCACAGGGGCCCAGAGTCTGCTGGTTGGCGGACTGGCCCTCTCCGGAGGCGGAGCCGGACCCCAGGAAGGGCTGCTTGGCTAACGACGAAGAGGAAGAAGAGGAGGAAGATGAGGATGAGTCTTTGAAACCCGGAGTGGCGTTTTTCCCCGTGCTGCCGTTTCCCTCCGGGAATGCGGTGGAATGTTTCCGTTTCTCCGCCCCGGAGCCGGAGCTCTGGCCACTGGGGAAAGCGGCGACGGTCTGCAGGAACGCCGACGGCGGGGTGAGAGGAACTGAGACAAAACATACAAATTAAGAAGATTACAAATTTAACCGCAGAGATCAGGTTGATTCTCCACGTGCCAATGTTACGCTGCCTACCCTCAAGTGTTCGCTTCAAGCTCTTCTCTCGCTTTGAGATCTCAGAAAGAAACAGCTTAGAGTTCAGATTCCCCACTTTGTAAGGAGGGAGGCTGCTTCCCACGCATGCCTGAGACCTGCAACAAGGCGACAACAGCAAGAAATCATGATGAAGCATCGCAATAAAGTAGAACATAATCAAAATGTTTGTTTCTGCAATTCACTTCAGAGAGCTAAACTCGTTTGTTAAAATTGATTTGACACAAATCAATGTACTTGGCATTACACTTTTTAAATAACACTTTTAAGGAATTTAGTTACAAAAAAGCTTAAATATTGAATAAGATTATTAAAAAATATTTTTTAGTACAGAAATGCTGAATTATGGCTGCATCTGCACTGACAAAAAGCTAATTTCTAAAGAAGCTGGCTATTCACAAAGTACTGTATCCAAGAACATTAATGGAAAGTTTAGTAGAAGGAAAAACTAAGGTAAATAAAATAAAAAAAGTGGAGAGCTTGAGAATCCAAACTGCTTAAAGTCCAGTGTGAAATTTTCCACAGTAAGTGATTTGTTTGTGTTTCATTCATGTCCAAAGACAGCACAGCCAATCAGCCCAACCCTGATTTAATGACTGGTTTCACTGCTCTTTATTGGGCTACAAACTTTGCCTGTGGCAGAATTGATCAGTATTTTACATTTGTTTTCAAGGAGAAATGATCAAATATGATTTAAAAGCCAGAGCATTAAAAAACAAAAAAACAAAAACAAAACAAAAACAGTGGAATCATCTTTCTAGTTCAAATCCTAAAGGCTAAAGGTTCAAATCCGATTCTAATTTCAGCAAAATTAGTCATCAATTGTCCTGACTAATCACCCTCACATGTTAGGGTGGTGACCCTCACATGACACCTCCACATATTATCATCAAGCACGACGGCCGTCTGCGATCTGGTAGATAAAATCAACCAGTTCAGGAACTCGTGTGTTCCTGTTTTCAGTAAATTGCTAAACGACACTGCTAAGATAAAATGTGCAATCACCACTGCTGATCGCCTCTATGACCATATGAGCCATATGGCTTAAAAATAATTTTTTTTTATTTTTTTTTCATACCAGATTGATTTTTTTCTCACTTTGTTTTCTGAAAAAGAAATTACAAATGACAGAAAACATGTTTGAAAAATGTCTTCATTTTTTTTAAAGCCTACCTTCTGTGAGTTGTGATGAAGTATTAGGGCCAGACTACAAAAATGTTTGCTAAATTACGAGAATAAAGTCATCATATTGGCAGAATAAAAACATAAGATTTCCAGAACAACTTAAAATTACGAGAAAAACATAATTTTAATGACTTTGATCAAGTTTTGATAAGTTATTGAGCTCAGACGTGACCGCATCAATTCATGTGATTCTTTATAATTAAACTGCTGTTTGCAAAATTCTTCCAAAGTTCTTCTACTAGTAATAATTTGATGCTAATGTGTTAAAAGATGAAGTATATTCTCATTGTAAAACCAACTTCACAAGATGCTCAACATTCCTCATTTGAACTTTTTTGTTATTTCTTACGTAGGAGTTCTCATAAAATTATTACTTTCCATTTCTAAATATTCTAAAAATGTATTTACATGAAGATATTTTAATCTGCACAATGCATGAGTTCACATTTTAAATTGAACTGCTGAAAAAAAATTATTTTTTGCTCATATTCTGCACCAGTATCACCCAAAAGCCAGGCAAAAAAAATGAGATGATCTCCTGTAACCGATCCAGACGCTTCAGCTCTCTCACCTGTCTGTGAGGATTTTAACGGGTTTCGTGTTCTTCATGAAGCTCAGCTCCTCCGCCTTGCTGAATGCCGTGTGGATGGAGCTCAGAAGCTTCTGGGCCTCGTGCCGCTGCTCCCCCAGGGCCAGAACCTGCGCCGCGTTCTCCTGGAAGAAGCGAGCCTGAGCGCGGTCCAGGGCCTCCAGCGTGCGGCCGAGGTCCTCCTCCAGGAGCTGATGCATGCGCTGGTACTGCAGGCGCACCTCCTCTTTCAGCTCACACACTCTGTCCTGTGGACAGTTTAAGAGTGAATTAAAACTGCTGTGTGGTTATTTCTAGAAAAAATAAATAAATAAAGTTTTTTTATTTGTTAAAATTGTCTCCATTTTGTGAAAGCATAGTATGAGACAGATAACGCTGGTCAACAGCCAAAAGAATTGCCTGGGGTTTTTCAACTGTTTCAGGGTGATTTTGATGGGCTGAACCCAAAAATCACGTTGGTTTTGCTCAGTCGGGTCAACTTCCTGAACTAAGCTGCGTATTAGTTTGGGATGCAGTCATGACGGCTGATTACTGTTAGACTCTGAAGAGAGACATTTCTGCTGCTCAGCATGAGGCGTTTGAAGAAACAGAAGCTCATGCCCTGAAGACGTAAGGTTCAATTTACATGTACTTACCATTACCCGTGTTTATTACTCAATTTACAGAACGTTTATATCATTTCATTAATATACTCTGGTATAAAACTTTTTTTTTTCCTCCTAAAACCTTTTTTGGATGAGAAATCTTAATGGAAATGAACTGATAATGTCACAAAATTGTAATCAATTTAGTCAGAAGATCAGATTTCTCAAACAAATTTGAATAAAAATCTGTTCTGATTGAGAAAAATAGATGTCAATTTTGGATTCAGTGGTGCAAAATAGTACTAATTCAGTGGAAAAAAACACCAACAATTTCCCAAAAATATTTTGACAATATTGTTCAGGGCAATATTAGCCCTGAACTAATATTGCTGTCTAGAGAAATGCACAGCTCCCACCCAAAAACAACCAATCAGAGCCAGGAGGCAGGTCTTAGCGCTGTCAATCACCCTAATGTACTCGCTGATAAAAATGCTAATGGCAGAGAAATAACTTACAGTTACAGAAAAACCAGTTATCTGCTGTTATTGGCTAGTTGCTAACTAGCCTTAGCATTCAGACATGACTTCTCGCTTTCATTGTGAGAAGGCAGAGGAGCTAGATTTTTTTCAGATAATCTGTCTCATACCATACTCGGGGTTTTCCTCAGTTTATTATAAGCCTGGCGGGCCACCAAGCTTGACTTGTGCCCCCCACCAGGCTTAGCATTGCTTATTTGTTTAAGTTTTTTTTTTTTTATGTTTACATTTTTTAAGACTTTATAGTTGGTGTTCAGACATTAACCTTCCAGTCTTCCAAAAATGCATGACTATCAAGTGATATATTCAAATTTCCTGTCAACTTTAAACACTTTTTAACTCAAAAACATGGCGGCTGGCTGGATGAATGACCTAGTGTCCCGAGCCCCGGGTAAAACCCAGAAAACTTGCATACCGCAAGTCTTATATGTCAAATGTGCAAAAATATATATTGTTTACAAATGTAGCATACTGCAGCTTTACAGCTAAAATGTATGCATAAAGTCCTTCATACGTACCTCCACTGTACACTTGTCAGAGTCAAGTTTGCAGAGCTGCTCTTCTATCTCCTGCACTCTCTCCTCCACGCGCTCCTGCTGTCTCAGCAGGTTTTGCTGAAAAAAAAAAAAAAAAAAAAGAAAGCCAAGAAAAAAGGGAAGTTATAACCTCCAGTTAGCCACAAGCATTCGCTCACCATACCAGAGATACTAGAACTCCTGGAGCTGGCTAATTTAGTCTCCATCCAACATGCAATCCCTGCTAGGGAGGAGAGGAGGGGGATGCTGCCATGGCAACCAGCAGCTATTTAGTGTTTGCATTAGAGAGTGAGGACCGAAGTTGGGGGAGCTGGAGGCAGAGAGCAGAGATAGATAAATGGTCAGTAAAAAGCTCCGACAGCTCTGCTCTCCCCTTGGTGCACCTCTGCCTCTTCCTCCTCTTACTCCTCCTCCCCCGTCCAGCACTTTCCTCCTAAAAGACATTAGATCATCCACTGGAGGCTGCTCCATGAGCCGTGGCAATGTTTTAGCAACAGCACCTGTTATTTCTGGGAGGAGGACGGCATGTGAGCAGCGGCAGACGGCTGCTAAGCCAAACTATCTCCCTGCACGGCAAAAACAAAAACATCTTTTCCAAGTATTTTGATCCAATTTCAAGCGCAAACATCTTAGCAAGCCTGAAATAACACAAAATTAACATAAAGATAACTTTTTAAGCAAGATACAGGAGCTTTTTTAAATCAATAATTCCTTAATATTGATTTTTAAAAGTACTAGTTTCACTGGCAGATTATTTCATTTATAACTTGGACTGTTTCAAAATTTGAAAAGTTACTTTTAAGTTAGTAAATTTGAAATAAGACAAAACTAAGATGTGGTTTTGCAGTGTGTTCAGCTTTAGCTGCAAATAAACTAGACATGGGTGCTTATTATCATTATTATTAATATTAGGACTAGACAATCTGGGTTAAAAATAAAATCTTTGATTTTATGAAAAGATAAAAATGTATTTATTTTCCAGTACTAAGTATTGCTTTTTTTCAATTATTATTATTATTATTACTATTATTGTCATCATTATTCATTTTTAATGATTTGTGAGAATGTGCAACATTAAATGGCAGAAAAAAACACTGATCTTTAAAGTAACTAATGGTGTTCAAAGTGTGGGCTGGGGGCCATTTGTGGCCCTCAAAGTGATTTTTTAAGCCCCTTATGCTACTCTTATAGGGTACTGAATTTAATCAATAACTAAACGCTTTGTATCTTCAATATTTGTGGTAGCAAGTAAAACGTAACGAGCGTGTGCACAGTATCACCAATAACAAAACATTTTATGGTTCATTATCATAAAAAATTACATGAATAACAAAGAGGAGTTTCCAAAACAATAAAATAGGCCTATAAGTGTTATTATTGTCTGAATCTTACTGCATTAGAGATACTATCAGAGTATTATTGTTTTATTCATTTAGTTTTATGCTTTCATATCGGAGCAAGATTTAGCAACCCAGAACCGGAATCAAACATGGAGAACCAACATTTAGCTTTGTACTTTACAACTCTAGAACAAACCTAGACAGTACCATCTACTTAGCAACCCAGAACAACTGGAACCAACTTTTAGTTTTATAATCAGACATGCAAAACCAACCAAAATTTAGCGTTATACTTTTAATATTGGAGCAAGACCCAGAGAAACTCCTGCTAGTTTACTTAGCAACCCAGAACAGGAATCAAAAATGAAGAACCAACATTTAGCTTTATGCAAATCTAGAACTTAACCCAAAACAACATTTAGTTTTATACCCCTCTAATCCAGAACAAACTTAAGATCCAGAGAAACTTCTATTAGTTTATAAATTACACACTACTTTTGTACTTTTCTCCTTTTTGCTGTTACCCTTACCTTTGGTCTTTCTTTTGATTTTGTTGTTTTGTTTGTATTTCCTTCTAATTCATGTAAAGCACTTTGAAGTGCCTTGTTGCTGAAAATGTGCTACATAAATACAATAAATACAATTACCTTACCATAACTTATGAAAATACTTCTCTTTATTTAAAACTGTTTACCTATAAACATTCTGCAATCCTTATCGATTTAGTATTGGGGATAATCTGCAAACTTAAATATCCTCACAAATAAAACAGAAAACATGCATTAATTTTGCAGAAAAGCCTAAAGACAGAGAGAGAGAGTGAATCCTAAATGATCAGCTGCTCCCTCCAGCTGAAGGCTTCTTCGCAGGCCATCATCATCCTCAGCACAGAGGCATTCCAGCACAAAGCAGCTGATTTTACCATTAGCGATCAGCTGCTTTAGAGGCTGATAGGAAGGAAAAGCTGCACAGTGTCGGGTCTCAGCGGCACATGGTCGGGAATCGCTGCCCTACATAGCTCTGTTACATGCACAGTTGGTTGGATCCAGGACGGTGACCTGGTTGTGCTGACTGATTGAGTTAGGCTCTGAGCAGAAGCCAGCGCAGGACCAGGAGGAAGAGGAGGAGGAGGGAGAGGAGGAGGGGGAGGGGGCGTGTCTAGCTACATGTATGGGATACCTTTGGGGGAGGGAAGCAGAGGTTAAAAAACAGAGGAAGGGTGCTCTTCAGCTGTCATTTCACTACAGAGCCCCTTCCATCAGCGCAGGAGAGGAGGGTTAGGGGGAAGGTCGGGTCTGGCTTTGGGTGGCTGCTGGATGGCGAGAGGGAGGTGAAAGAGGTTTGGGGGCTGATGAAGGTGGCGAGCAGGGCGAGGGAGGGGCTGCAGGGCGGTGAGTGCACCACCACCATCATCATCATCATCATCATGAGGACATAATGGCAAATATCGAAATATACGGATGAACTGGTCCTGGTCCTAGAACGGCTGGCTAAAGTCGCATAATTACAAATTTATGATAATTATTGAGTGTTAAATATTATTATTACTTTGTTCTCAGTTATGTATGCACGTTTGCTTTTGTCCTACTGATTTCTTGTTTTCAAAAACATGTTGGAAATAAATAAATAAATGAAAACAAAATTACTTTTAATGTAATATTTACATTATATTAAAATTAGGACCAGGACTTTAAAGTGTCAATTTCAATGAATTAATTACAAAGATTTTAATGTGTTAAAAATGTTAACACAATCACATTTTGTTTTTTCTGCACCTAAAGGTCTTGAGCTGGAACCTTTCTTGGGTGATTCTAGTACGTCCATAAATGTGACGTACTAGAATCTGCAAACAAATCTATGGATGACAAAGCTGCTGCACTGGGACCATTGGGGATTCATTTTTGCTTCAAAAGTCGCTAAAGTTGTGTCCAAGTTGTGCTAAAAGGAGTTAGCCGATCACCAAAGTTATTAAAGCCTAAATGTCAATGCCAGACATGTTGCTGCAGCAGAGACGCCCCAACACTGTCGTCAGCAAGTATAAAGACCATGACAGTCTGGATAGATTTTAAGATTCAACATTTCAGAAAGTTATTCTGTCATTATTTATTTCAAACAGACAAAAAGGAAAAAACAGTAAAAAATGAATTAAAACAAATTATCATGCCCAACTGGCATGCAATTTTACATTATCTGTTCAAATTTAAATCTCCAAACATCAGATAAACTTAAATTGTTTCCACATTACATTACATGACACTAAAATCTCATATTCTCATCCTTAAATATACAATTATTTATACATTTTGGTCCTTGGGACACCAATTCTATCCAACATATTTCCCAATGATGCATAAACAGTTTTTTAAGCTGGTTTATATTTGTATTCTTTCTGTACAGTCAGTTTTTCTTGTTTCTACAGCATTTCAGCACAATCCAGTGCGAATAATATCTCAGTATCAGTGTGTGCAATATCTATAGCACAAAGAACTACAAACTTGCCTTTTACATACTAATATAATATTTAACCAGGTGGACAAAGCTTTACAGCAGAAGATGCTCCAATTGGACAAAGAAAGAAAATAGCAACTGACATTGGCATCACAATAATTACCAGTATTGTGCAGCAATATATGGATTTTTTTAAAACATTAGTCTTGGTTAAAACATGAGCTGTAGATACAAAAAGTCTTGATCTCTAAGGAATTTATCTGGGAAATAAGAACAACACCTACAAAACATTATTAGAGATGGAAAGCCCATATATATTAATCTCTGCAACAGCACCAATAACCTGACTATTTTTTTTATGTGCAAACAAATATAGAAATGCTTATCAGACATGTTGTAACCATCTGGTACAAAGTGAATAACCTGGATCAACACAGCACAAGTTAGAATATTTAAAACGTAATCAGGGCCATTTGTGCTCAGTGTTGTATCTGCATTTATCTGAAAACATAAAAATGGAAACATGTAGGTTTTTTCCTAATTTAGCACCTTTTAGTTGTTTTACCTGTAAATTTTAACTGCCTTATAACACTAGAAATCAAAATCAAGATGTTAGTTTTAAAAGCTTATTGGAAAAAGGGCTGATGGGGTTTTATTTAGCAGGTATTTCAGACAAATAAATGTAGGGCATTTTAGAAATGGCAATAAAAAAAAGTAAAAGCAATACCACATTTAGACACCGAATAGCTTCCTAACCAAGGGATGTACATGTCAAATAGAGAAAACGTATAAAATAAAATTATTTTAAGTTTATATTTAAAAACTAATCCATTAATCTCTTGGATTTGGACGGTGACAACTCTGCTGACGTTTGTTTTTACAAATGTTTTGTTACTCACAATTCAAACGGCATAAAAACCACCAGATTGCAAAGATAAACAAAAAGTGATAGGTAGGGATCCAGCGATCACAAGTTGGTGGCCAAATTCTGTAAAGCCGTAACCTGCTGATACAAATTTTTCTTTTTAAAAGCTATAAGAGCAGCTTTGAAAATATATTTGTTCCAGTCTTTCTAGCAGTAATTATTTATATTGGGAGCAGAAGTTACATGTTAAAACAAGAAAAATGATAATGATAGATTTTAACATTTAAGATGTTGATGCTGTTTGGGGTTAGAATTGTTAACATCATTAAAAACAGACCAACAAAGCCTCAGTTTAACAAAGGCTGTCAATATATCCAAGTTCAGAGTATTCAATGCAGATAGTTGAAAAAGATAAAACATAACACCTTTGCTGTGCAAGTCCTCGCCTTCCTTCAGGAGCAACTTCCACACCGAAGGGTGTTGTTTCTATTAGCCCGACCTAAAAGACCTAATTGGGTTGTGCGATCATTGAAGATAAAAAAAAATACCCTCAAAATTTCAATAATTTTTTATGATTTTTCAATAATTATCCAAAGGTAGAAAACTCCAAAAGTAGTAGGGTTGAAACGATTAATCATCATGAATCAATTATTGATACATACTGTCAACTAGTTTAGTAATTGGTTAAATGTGGTTAACTGAAGTATAAAAATTTAAAAAAGTCAATTTACTGAAAGAAAACAACAAACAAACATACATTTTCCACTTCAGACACAAAAAATATCTTTGTTTTGGCTTCACCTGATTCAAATTCTGTAAAAAATAAAACTTATGCACCTTTTGCTATCCATGTATCAATCAGTTAATCAAAACAATAAACAGATCAATGCTACACTGAGTTTTTTTATGTGTTGATGTCAGAAGTATTTTTTTTGCTTTGCTACAAATGTTTAAGTCTTCACTAAAAGAATGTTTGTTAGACAATAAAATCTTCATTTTCTAATTTTTTTAAAAAACGAATTGATTTGTTTATTTGCATCTTTTAATGTTTTTATTCTAAAGGAAGCTTGAATAGAAATCTGTAGATTGTGCCCTTCTTTTTCTTATCCAATAGATAGATTAATTGATCATTAAAGTAACCAGTAGTTACAGCTCTAAAAATTAGTTTCCATACATTTTTGTTTCTTGGGGTAAAACTGTAATAATGCGCGTTACTAAAAGTAGAAGATTCTGTTCAGTTTTTAATAGTTCCACCCTACGGCCATGTCACGGACCCTCAGAGGATATTTAACTGTACATACAGCTGAGTCATAGCATTACCAACAGGAAAGGCAGCCTTGTATGTCATGGTTGACACCTAAAAATGTTGGGTGAACTATATGAGTCAGCGAGCAGTGATGCCTTCGTGTTTCTCCTCTCGGCACAAACTGTGTTGTCACACCCCATTTAAACGTTTTTTTTTAAACAGGCAAGACCAACCGGTGTGACCCCTGTGCGAACCAGAGGTGGTGAGCACCCGGACCCCTCACCCAGAAACCGAATAGGTTAAAAACAAAAAAAGAAAAGTCCGCAGAGGCAAGTGATGAATCACTTTAATCCCTCTTTCCTTCGACTTCTCTCCAACCGCCCCCCCTCGTCTCGACAACTGGTGATCCCTGAGCTCGGATGCACCTGTGCTGGGGAGATAAGGCCCTCTGAGGGCCCCTCATTGTTCCTCCCTCCACCGCATTGTTTGCCATTCCAACAGATGAGAATGGAGGCTTGGAACGGGCCGCAACTGAAAACATGCCGGATAAGAGTGGAAGCGCTCAAAATGCACACATTTCGTAAAAACATGAACATCTTATTTTGATTTTTTTTTTTTTCCAGCAGATTTTCATCCCAAATTTCTCCAGTCAAGTAATTTTAAATAACAGCGAGAGATCACAGAATGTGGCCCTTGTTATGATTATAAAGTAGATGTAAAGAACACTCTTTTGGTTAGTGAAGCAGCATTATAGATACACTTCAACTTTTCTTTTTAATAACCGATAATCTGACAAACTCCAACAAGTCAGGTTTGGAAAATTTACAAGTGGATGTGCCTTTTTAGTCGTTTCTATATTTAACTGGATATGAAAAGGAGTCAATTGCCACAGAATATTTTAGGGATGTTTCATAGCTGCTATGGCAAGTGATGATTTAAGGTTTTTTTTTTTTAAATGATCTAATCAGTTAGCTGTGAGGAAGTGGTGTCATTTGGCTCCAATGCCTAAAATTGACTCCCGGGAGGTTGCTTGTGTTTATTTTGGCCTGATTAGGGTCATACTTGTCATATTTTGCAAGAGTTAACTCGCTCAAATGGGCGTTAAAAGCCATAAATAATGGAAATTGGGTGTGATATGTCCTTCAGACAAACACATGAGATCAAATTTAAAAACAAAAGAGATTTGATTTTTGATAATTTGTTTAGGATTTAGACAAAAACTTTAAAAATAAAAACAAATTAAATTCTAGATAATTATTCAGGGAGTAGGAGGTAGAGGTGTGAATTAGGGAAAAGAGAAACCGACCAAGTCTGTTTAACTGCTTATAGCGGTGCACTGATTGGCTGATACCGATTTCTGTTTTTGTTTTTTAGTGCTGACTGACCAGCTCACAGTTTTTCTCTCATAAGGATTATAAACCGTTTTCTAGTCCAAAATGTGCTGCAGGCTCTTCGATGCAGCCATTTTTAATCCAACAAAAAATAGAGATTCAATGGTCATTCCCACCGTTACACAAACAATAATAATAAAAAATGCCCGAAACATGTTTCAGAACCTAAATGCAGTTCTGAGCACAATTTTTAAAATTTGAGTTAAATTCAATATTTACTTTTAAGCTACATAATCAATCATCCTTGCAACATGTCACCCTCCTTTGACTCTTATTATACTACTTCTTGTGTGTTATCTTGCAGCATTTGGTGAAAATGAATCCATTTTGACAAGGGCTGAAATGACTAATCAGATTAATCCTGATGAATTCACTAATGAAATATTTGTAAACTAATTTAGTAATCAATTAATTCCAGAAGTATCAACAGCCTCAGAGCAGTTAATTAAACGAAACTGGACAAAAATATACAAATTTTTTATTTAAGACAGGAAAACTTTGAAAATATGTTCTACACAAAACTCCTCAAGTGGCAATAGTTTTAGCTTCTTTCGGTTCAAATTGTATAAAAACATAAGCGCCTTTCGCTATACATTTATTAAACAACTAACTGATGTATTGATGCTAAGTCAAACACAAAGGTTTGGGCTTTTCATTTGTTGATGTTGGAACATTTTTTAGATGCAGATGCGTCCTTTGCTACAAATGATCAAGTGTAAAGGAATGCTGTGTTATTGCATCTTAGGTAGTAAAATGTTTATTTTCTTATTTAAAAAAAGGAAATAAACTATTGGTTTTTATGTATACAATGCTTAAATGAAATAAGCCGATTTAATTAATCGTTCAATCATTTAGTTGCAGCCATACTTTTAACAGAATGTTTCTTTGTTAGAAGGGAGTGGTTCCCTCCCACTGTCGCCACATGCTTGCTCACAAGGAGCGGCTGCAGCTCATTCAATGAATGACTCAATGAATTGGCTGGGCCTCCTGACACAGAGACTCTTTAACCACCTGGCTTTAAAAAGTGAATCTGACCGGATTTAACTGGAATGATTTTGACTCAATTATTAGATTCAATTCATTATATATGTTTGATCAGAAATTTGAGAGATGATTAAGCCTGTTGCAATTAATCGTATGATAAATTTGAATGAGTTTAATCATTTCCATTCTGATTACTAACATTTTTCGAAGGGAAATTTTGTTTACAGAGACTTTATAATCTATTTTGTTTATGGTTTCCGTTGAGAGTTGTCTTTAATTTAGTTTTAGTTTGGATGTCTTAATTTGGATATTTAAAATGTCTTCCACTTCTAGTTTGAAGAGTTCTTTACAAAAGTAAATTTACTGTTTCAAAAACAACAATAATGGGGCAATTTATCTTCCAGGCCTAGACAGAATAGAGTTTGTCTCTATATATAAACTAAACATTAAATTGAAAGAATTGATGTGTGATTGATTAGTGCGTCTTACTCTGATGTCGTTGCGCCGCAGCTCCACGTCGGTGACAGCGTGGCCGTGGCTGGGGTGGCACCGGGCGAAGCAGCAGTACTGGCACACCGCCGTCTGCTCGGCCTCGCAGTGGTACAGCCGGTATTCGTCGTGCTGCGGGCAGGTCCAGGCCTTGATGGCCTCCGCCTCCACCAGCAG
Organism: Gambusia affinis; assembly: GCF_019740435.1. Classification (NCBI taxonomy): domain Eukaryota; kingdom Metazoa; phylum Chordata; class Actinopteri; order Cyprinodontiformes; family Poeciliidae; genus Gambusia; species Gambusia affinis. Next base: position 15,800,766 of record NC_057887.1, read on the forward strand.
GTGCCCCAGGGCCGAGCACGGCTGCTGCAGGTGCGTCTGGATGTGGGACTGGCAGCACGGGGCGTTGCAGCGCAGGCACACCTTGACCGCGGGGAGCGGCGGGCCTCGGCGGCACAGGATGCACTGCAGCGTCGGTGTGCTGGCCTTCTCCACGCTCAGGGCGTTGTACTTCTCCACTATGTTGGACAGTTTGTGGTTCTTCTCCAGACTGGGCTTCTGCGTGTAGGCATGATTGCACTCGGGGCAGCGAGCCAGCGAGGAGTCTTTGGCCCAGGCCTCGCTGATGCAGCCCCGGCAGAAGTTGTGCTTGCAGGGCAGCTGGATGGGATCAGAGAACACGTGCAGGCAGATAGGGCAGATGAGCTCCTCCTCAAAACAGTTCCTCCACGTCTCAGCCATGTCAGAGGCCATGGTGGTGCAGGCAGGCATACAAATCAGACCTTTTTTAGGCCGCTTTGTGCGTCTCTCTCTCAATGGAAACCCGACCTCTCAAAAACCAAGTCCAGAAAGATCAATATTTGTATGCACACCCTCCCTGACAGATGACGAGTATTGCTTAGTAATGCAGCATGAAGGCAAATTCCCGGAAAACTGAGCTAAAGGAGGCTTCAGGCGAAACACCTTGGCGGATTTCAACACACAAAACAGACGGGGTGACGCTGTTCAGATTACAGGAAGCAGTGCTTTCCTTTCCTCCAAGTCACACTCGGAACCACCAGACCTGCCTTCAGTGATTCAGTGTGTGCTCACAGAACAGAACAGAACCAAACCCCTTCCGCTACAGGTAAAACCAAGGCACAGAGAACCGCATACCATCACCCAGACAAATGCATCTCCATGTGACACATGACAGGGATCTTGATCTTTTTTCCTGCTGCCACTCCAGGCCTTCACCCTAACCTAACGACGGATTATGGTCGACTATAGCAACCAATTCAGAATGAAAAAAGGGCTGTTCAGGTCCACACCCTGGTTCCTATTCTCTATTCACACAGAGAAACGCCTCTGAAAATGTGACTGTATTCCATAGGAGCCTCAAGGACGCCTGATTCCTTCAATAATGAGTACGCAGCGCAATGCTTTTGTCCGCTGAATTATAAATAAGCATCCAGCAGCAATCTAATCACACACAACCTGCGATCGTTTGGCCGCAGGCTGAGAAAAACCCGTCGTATTGCTCAGATGAGAGGGGGGGGAAAAAACCCAAGCACAACCTCCAGTCTTTTTAATCATACACACACACACACACAAAGCGATATTTCTGTTTTGATGAATATATATGTACACAAGGCCTCTGCTTTCTGCTTTTTCTGCCTTATCCAATTTTCTCTCTCACAACAAAAGGCCTTATAATCTAACTCTTCTGAAAATTACACCCAGGCCATCATGTCGAGGCTGTTTACTGCATAGTTAATCGTTTTAATGGTCCAGTCCAGCTCCTGCGCACAAAACAAAGGCTTTTAGGATCCGCAGGAATGTTGGCTGTCGTTGCAGAGCCGTTTGCTTCCCCCCTCCTCTCCTCTCCTCTCCTCTCTCTCTCTCGCTTTGACACATCTATCAAATGTCTCCTTTAAACAATGATTATTACCACCATTCTCCCCCCCCCAAATGTACCGTTTGTTTTGTACTTTGGTCTCAAATCTTATTAGCCTATCGATGCCTCAGCCTTTAGCTAACAACATATTCGTCCCACTTCCTTATCTCGTTTAAATCGCCTAAATTACCTCAGACGTCACCTCACCATTTTCTACTGTAGCACAGGTACACACAAACACCGGATAGACTCCTTTCAGTATAGCTACACTCATAGCTTTTTCGAGGGAGCCATATTTTTTATATTTAGCTAATAAAAATACAAAAATATACCCTCCTGTTCTTAAAGGGGACGTCGCGGTTTTCTGTCCTTGTTGGGGCTAGCTGTCATCAGCCATCTTGCAAATCCTCATTTAAAAAAAACGAAAAGGAAAAAAAAAAGAGGAAATATCCGCCGAGAAAAGGCTGTAGACTGTCTCAACGAAGCTGCTTTTCGATAGCTGAGCTACGCACAAATACAAGAAGGAAAGGTCCCGTCACTAAAAAATACAAATCTATGTCTTTCTTTCTGTTTTGTAGTCCTGAAGGAGCCGTCTGAACCGGAGGGGGGGTTTATGCTTATGCTTCGTGGCCTGATGTATCCGGTATGAGTCGATTCCGTGCTTCATAAAATCCTATACGGTTGTGAATAATAATGTGTGTTTTCTTCCCCCCTCCTCTTCCTCTTCTCTCTTTTCTTTCTGTCTCTATCGGCCAGGCTGTGGGGAGAGAAGAGGAATGCAGACAAGCTGACTTAACCTGAGTCAAGACCGACAGCGTTAGCACACTATTTCCGGAAGGGCTTTTCAAAATAAAGTTCTGAGTTCTAAAGGTTTTCTCCTACATATTTTTTTTCACAACACACCTAAAAATAAACAGAAGCTGTTTTAAAACGTAACCAATTTTTGAAAGATTTTTGACAGAAGGATTTCTTACAACATTATCTTTTGAATGGTAATATTGAAGGATATGGAAAAAGTTTAGAACCTCTAAAAAAAAAATTGACTTTAACCAAACTATTCAGAAGCACTTATCTGCCAGAGTTAAGGAATAAACTCTGAAATAATACCTCATTATAACATGATACAAAGTCCTTAAAACTGGGTAAAAGAGAAACTTTCTCATTTTAATGAGATACTTTGTCAATGTAATAAAATATAGAACAGCAACACATTTTTGAGTGTCGCTTGGAAGAACAGAGTGAATAAATGAAGACTCCGTTGGGTCGCCTTTTAGGAAGTCGTAACCTGTTAGATTTATATCTCGTTAAAGTGAGATATAAAAATATGTTCCTTAATCCCATTAAACTCGTTAAAACGAGAAACTTTCTTGTTATAACCAGAAACTGCTTCTGAATTTATTTCCTATTTCTGACAGTCAAAACCTTCCGTAGTATTACATTTCTATTCCCTAAAATACCTCAGTTCCAGTGTTGATCCCAGTTTTAGCTAAGATATGTGACACAATTCCTAGTTATTTAGATATACATTTTACAAGCATATCTGCGGATGTAAGCAAGCCACATGCAATATTTTAATGAAACAAAGACAAAAAATTAATTGTCGAAAGCCTTTAAACGATCTAAGACATGTTTGCCTTGACAAATGAAAGGTGAAATTTTGAACTAAGACTTTTACGCTTGTAGCAAATTAGCTTCCTAGCTAGCTAGTTAAAGACAAATCAATTTCTTTAATTTATGGCAAAACTGTAGCATTACAGTACAAATATTTTCAAACAAAAATACAATCAAAGACAATTTGCAATTGATTTGAATAAGCCATATTTTCAATTCAACATTTTTTATGCTTTTGCAGTAATTTTTTAAGAGTGGAGCTACACATGCAGTTAGCTGCTGATTGAGGGAGCCAGATTTTATAAATTAAAAAAAATGCTCAAAAGTCTAAAGAAAAATTCATGCTGCATTTAGTTTTTAGGTTTTTATCTGTAAAGAAAAGGAAAACCAAGAAATGCATAATTTTCCATCCACTTCACAAATATATTGGTCTTTACCTTAGCTTTTTAGCTTTTTTTATTTTATGTAATGTGACAAAATGTAAAACGGTTAAAGGAGAAGAAATATTTTTACAACACAATGTCAGAAGTTACTCAAATAAAAAAAAAAAAATGAGGAAAAAAAAAACAAGGTCAAAAAGCTTACCCAGTCATTCCTGAGCTTTATTTTGAAGCCTAATGGCCGAGCTTCCTGTTTGATTTAGCGACTCTTTAGATGACCTGATGCAGTTTCTCTTCAACATTAACCATATGAGCCGCCCCCTCTTTCCGTCTTCTACCTTCCTACCAGCTTCACTGTCACGTGATTTGGACAAACCACCGTGGAAAGGCCAGAATTACACTTAATGGGGTTACTGTATGTGTCAAGAGACCTGGACCCTCACCATGCAGTTTTTTGGAAAACGGCTCATGCGCTGTGCACGTGGGTGTGTGTTAATGGTGAGGGAAAGAGATTTGGGTATGCAATAAAATCATACCCACATATCAGCTACTAGCAGGTTGTATCTAAATAGATGAAGTTTTAGTGTCCATTTTGTAAAATATAAGTAGAATTGATCAGTTATTTATTCTAACAACTGCTTACACCTTTTTGTATTTGCTGCTATGGTTGGGTTTCACTGACTATAAATTTAAGTACAGTAGAGAGTTTACATACACTCATCATGAACATGGATTTTGAAGAAAAAAAACAGTTTTGAATGAAAAATTTACATTTTTTTAGTTTTCTATGCTCCAGACATAGTCACAATTACATATATAAGCTAAAATAATCCTTTAATAATTTGATGAGACTGAGGCCTATTAATTTCTGATTAATGATTGTGATTGATTGGAGCTCATAGTTTCTCTTTGACAGCATAAAAAGGAGCTGTTTCACGCCACTTTCTGGATTGAGCAACAATAAGAATGATGGGAAACCAATAACAAGAACATTATGTGAAGCTTTTAAACCTCTAAGCATGGTGGTGGTAATGTTAGTAGGTTAGTGCTTCTGCCTGTTGGAATCTGTTTGTGTTTTGATTCAAGAAAAAAACACAAAAGTTAAACTTTCAATTGAAGATATGAGAAGGGTAATTGAAAATATTGCTAATATTTAAATACAGAATATTTTTTACAGAAAAGGAAAAAAAGATTAAATCACTTCAAAATACGCATTACATTTCTTGTATGTTGTGTCCAGAATGTGTGGGATCTGCAGAGATTTTAGCCATATTCCATAAATATCCACCAGAAATTAATTAACTTAAAATTATTTAATAATACATTTATGCATGAATTCATGTAACGTAGAGATTGTTGCTGGGTAAAACGGCATAAAGTGTGAGAGATTGCTTAAAACATCTTTATTTATTAAATAAAACAAACAAAAACAAACATTTAAAAATGAAAGACACCCTTCATGTTTCATTTTATAGCAGTCTGTGACATAACTGTGTTCAGAAGACCTAATTATAAGTAGAAATAATGGATTACTGCTATTTATTTGAGACTGAGAGATAAAAATTTAATGAAATAAATAAATTATTAAAAAACAAAGCGACAATAAAATAAATGAAAATCCACAAAAATTCTGCATTTCAGAAACAGATATAATTTTGATAATCTCACTGATTTAAAACAGGGGAAATATAGTCTGATTTAATAACAAATTGTGACAAAGCAATTTTGCATGCCTCTTTTTATAGTGTATCTTAAAATTTAATATTTTGTTCAACGTTATGTGAAAAGGTAACTAAAATTAAATTTAAAACATTAAAGAATCCAAGATTGTAAGCAATTTCAGTTTAAAACTAAGTTTTATTTTAAAAATCTGCATTTGTTTTGAAGTAATATAATTGTTACGGTTGACCTCAACATGTAATTGCTCAGTTATAGTGAAATTATGTACGTGTAACCCTTTAAGTGTGGGATGAGACCTCGCTGTTCCTTAGACTCTGCGTTGTGTTTTTCTTTAATTGTTGTTGTCGGAAGGAAACTTGAGGCAGGAATCGGACACACACGGGTTGCGATCGTGGTTCAGATCGTTTATTCGGCCACCCGACAGCGCAGCGGCTTCGCCTTCAGAATTCACAGCAAATACTTCAGAATTCACAGCAAATACTGCCGTGTCAACATAAAAAGAAGAAAAAGACAAAACGATACAAAACTAACTATTTGGACATTAAAAGTAACATTTGGCTACATTGAGGAGCTGGCGGTCAGTATTGCTTACCTTCAGAATTCACAGCAAATACTGACCGTTGTACTTCAGCCACCGTAACAGGCGCCAAGTACGGCGTTCATTAACGGACACACTTTACCAATTTCCATAACTCAAAGAACAAATCTAACATTTTGGTGACATCCACTGATATATTTAAGCTACTGCCCTACATTCACCCGTTGTTTCTTTGATGGCGCCCCAGTCATCAGGCTAGACACAAAACAACAATGAACATACAAATAAATGAATAAAAAAAAAAAAAATAAAACTGTGTGATGTGTCAGTGAAATGGCTAGCATGTACTCCATTAAGTGGAATTTTCTAAGTGTTTTACTGCTTTTCTGGCTTTAGCTTTCTCCCACAGCTTCCGTCCTCTTATTATCTTTTGTTCAGGGTCTTCAGTTCCCACTACTTGTGACTCACAGGAAAATCTCTTTGGGGGTTGTCGATTCCTCTGCATGTTCCTTCTAAGAGCACTGGGTCCAGGGGCTGCAGTGATACTCCCATCTGTTACATGTTCCGTCCACCCTTTAAATTTTCTGTCTGGTATATTCACTCCATCCATTTCAGGCTGCTCAACCTGTTTATTTGTTGTCTCGCCTTCGACTTCCTCCACAATTTCCTCCAACTTTTCGGGCTCTGAGTGCCCCATCCCTGCATTCCAGAGGCTTGTCTTGTCATAGCCTCTCGTTCTCCATTATCTCTTCTGCTGTGCCCGCCTGCTCTACTGGGAGGAACATACATTGTGTAAGAAGGTTCTGGTGGACCACCCTCTCAGTATTGCTGTTTTCTGGTCGCACCACATACACAGGTATGTTGGGTTGCTTTTCATCACAATGTAAGGTTGAGACTCCCACTTGTCCCCTAGTTTTGCCTTCCCTCTACATGGCAGACTTTGACTAAGACTCTGTCCCCTTGGTTGAAAATCTGACCCTTTGCCTTCTGGTCATAATACTTTTCTGTTGACTTTTGGCCTGATGAGTAGTCTGGTTTGCTTGGGCGTATGCCCGTGACAGACAGTCATGGAGTCTCTGAACATATGCACTGTATTCTCCTGGTTCATTAGCAGTCTGGAGCCCAAAGATGAGGTCAACTGGGAGTCTAGGATGTCTGCCGAACATCAGAAAATATGGTGTATACCCAGTGGAGTCATGGAGTGAACAATTATATGCGTGTGTCATTGCATCTAAGTACTCGTGCCACACGAGGTTTTAGATGTGGCTCTAATGTCGAGCATATTCATGAGTGTCCGTTGAACCGCTCAGTGATGCCATTGCCTTGTGGGTGGTAGGGGTTGTGTGGGTTTTAGTGATGCCCATACATTTGCACAGCTCCTTCACTACAGCACTTTCAAAGTTGCCCCTGGTCAGTGTGCAACTTAGCAGGAAGTCCAAAACGGCAGAAAAAGTTTCTCCACAGCACCCTGGCCACTGTGTTGGCCTTTTGATCTTTAGTGGGATATGCCTGTGCGTAGCGTGAGAAATGATCCGTGACCACAAGGACATTCTCCATTCCACCCTTTGACTTTTCTAAAGTCAAAAGTCAATGCATACTAGTTCCATGGGGGCATTACTGTGAATACTGACCAATGGAGCTTTGACTCCTGATGTTGGCGTTTTCCTGAGGCAGCATCTCTCACACTGCTCACACCAGATCTTTATCTCTTGGAACATCTGAGGCCAATGAAATCTCTCTTTTAACATCTGAACTGTTCTCTCAAAACCCAAGTGTCCAGAGTCATTGTGAAGAGCCTTCATAGCTTCCTCGCAGCTTCTCTGGTAGCACTAGCTGTTCCACCACTCCTCTTGACGATCACGGCTGCGACGGTACATGATACCGCCTCTGATCACGAGCCTCTTCCACTCTTTTAGGAGAAGACAGATCTGTCGGCCACTACTGACCCTCTCACTCCGACTGGGTTTCACATTCCGACTTTTGTAGTGCCAGACAGGGCCAATAACAGGATCCTCCTTCTGTCCTGCGGATCTCTTGCTTTGTCATGGCGGGAAGTGACTCCATACCCATGTCTCTGTATGGCTCATTAGACCCTGGTGATTCTGAGTCCAAGTTGGCTGAGGTCGTTGTGTTCTGCTTTGAGGAGTTGTCTGGATCTTGTATGGACTGACTTGCATCCTGTTCAGGCTTTTTGCTGCACACCGAGAGGGCATGAGTGCAGAGTCTCTGTGACCTCTTGGTTGGACATACGGGAGAGGGCATCAGCATTCACATTGCTTTGTCCTCTCCGGTACTGGATATCAAAGTCAAAAGCAGCCAAACGGGAGACCCACCGTTGCCCCGTGGCATCTAACTTTGCAGAGCTCATGATGTACTTGAGGGGGTTATTGTCTGTCTGGACAGAGAACTTGCGCCCATAGAGGTGGTCATAGAATTTGTCTGTTACCGCCCACTTCAAGGCCAGGAACTCTAGCTTGTAGGCGGGATACCTTGCCTCTGCTGGACTCCAACCCTCGGCTCATGAAGGCTATGACTCTCTCTATACCATCTTGAACCTGGACCAGGACAGCACCTAGTCCTTCCCTGATGCATCTGTCTGAAGCACAAACGGTAGGTTGTAGTTCGGGTATCCCAACACTGGCGCAGTTGTAAGTCTGTGCTTTAGGGCCAGGAATGCCTCCTCACATTCCTCTGTCCATAAGAATGGTGGGTCAGAAGCCAGACCTTTTTTTCCCCTTTTTTTCTTCATTCTTGGGTCACCACTAGTGAGCCGGTATAAGGGAGCTGCCAGGACAGAGTAACCACTGACATAGCGCCTGTAGTAGCCAGCAAACCCTAGAAATTGCAGAACCTCTCTGCGGTTTGTTGGCCTGGTCCAGTCTTTGACTCTATGAATCTTCTCTGGGTCAGTCCGATTCCCTCAGCAGATACCAGGTGGCCTAGGTACTGCACTTCTTTTCTCATCAACTGGCATTTAGAGGGTTTCAGTTTTAGACCGTGTTCCCGGAGCCGATCGAACACCAACTGCAGTCTGTTTAGATGCTCATCAAAGGTTTTAGAAAAGATGATAAGGTCATCCAGATATATTAGAAGATGGGTGAAGTTCAGGTCTCCAAAACAGCAAGTCATGAGCCTCTGGAAGGTTGATGGAGCATTCTGTAACCCAAAAGGCATCCGGTTGGCCTCAAACAGACCCATTGGTGTACTGAATGCTGTTTTGTGCTTGTCCTGCTCTGCCACCTCCACCTGCCAATAGCCTGAAGTGAGGTCAAGCGTGGAGAAAAACTTGGCCTGCCCCAATGCTTCCAGAGCCTCTTCTATTCTTGGCAGGGGAAATGCATCTCTTGTGCTGCAGGAGTTTAGTTTACGGTAATCGATACACAACCGTAGTGAGCCATCTTTTTGTCACCACCACTACAGGTGAAGCATATGGACTCTTACTGGGCCTTATTACCCTGCCACCTCCATCTCAATCAACATCTTTCTGACATCTTGCCACTGTGATGGGGAATCTTGCGATAGGGGAGCCTGAATGGTTTGGAGTCCACTAGTGGAATTTCATGTTGCACTGTCTTTGTGTGACCATAATCTAGAGGATGTTGGGAGAATACATCAGCATTCCTCTCTACCAGCTTTTTAAGAGTGGTGCGCTGGTTCTCATCCTCGACTGCCGCTTTACTCAGGTCAACACAACAACTCGATATTACTTGGGTCAGATTCAGACATGTGTCTTTGGACCTGCTTCCACAGCTTTGGCCCTGCTTTTTGTCTGAGAAATCCACAACACCATCCACTAGGGAAACATTGGCTAGTTGTGTGTGTGGCTTAATGGTGACTGGATATTGAGACAGGTTCATCACTCTGACAGGGGTGCGTCCTCGTTTCACATTAGTAAGGATCTTGGCAACCAGAAGGTCTTGAGGAAGCTTCAAGGAATGATGGCCCTCAATCAGTGCTGTATAAGTCCTTCTCTGTGGGCCGGCTGTCACCTTGCACATTAAGTCAATTTCTTTTCCCCCAGGGATGTGTATTTTGTGACCTGTATACACAGCCGGACCCACTCTGTCCTCCACATTATAATGTCCTGTGTCACCAACCTCCAAGAGGGAGGTGTACCATTCTGGATGGCTCTCTCTGACATGCTGGAGAAATTGTTGGCCATAAGTTGCTTGCAGATGAGTTCTGGAAGCACGGAGAACATTAGTTCCTATCAGCAGAGGGACAGACAGGCGATATTCTGAGTCCTCAACTACAAAAGCTGGCACATTTTTAAACTCTTTTTCCAACACTTTCAAGTTAATGCGTAGAACACCATGGTGGGTTACACTCTGACCAGCTGCACCTTCTATAGGTATCTGAGAGGGCTGTAACTTCTGTTTTGAAGGATTGGGTGGTTGGACCAGTAGCTGTGGGTAATACTGGTTACCTGAGAGCCAGAGTCAATGAGCGCTCTGCACTTCATTCCACTGATTTCCACCTCACCTTCATTTCTAGGTCCCACTAGTGGAGTGCTCTCTCCTCCATCAGTCATCTTTATGTCTTGTGGCTGGGGGTCTGCCTGCTCGCCCATGGTTGCCCCGGTGACCACAGGCTCTACTCGTTTAAAGGCTGAGCTGGGTGGGGATTGTTCCCATTCATTTTACTGGGATCTGGTAACACTGCTCTGCAGACTCTAGCTATGTGCCCTTGTTTACCACACCTGTGGCATGTCACAGTTGAGATTTGGGCTCGGATTGGAGGCCCTATGGGTGCCTGGACTTGTGGTGGTGGGGCAGGAAATGGAGCAGTAACTCTTGATTCAAGGTAGGTCAATTTAGTCATTTGCTCTGCTTGGCAAAGAGCTAACTTTTTAACCAGTTCGGTAAGTTCTGACAACTCTGATACATGGGTGGTCTCTTCCACATTCACAGTTGGGCTGCTGCCAGATGCAGTCTGGATCTGGGTGTGAGCTCGCTTTGATTTGTGGAATGACTGGAACTGTTTAGTTTCTTTGGTCATGTCTCTGAGCTCAGCCTGCAGCTCTCGGAAGCTTAAGAGCCTGGGCTTAAGTGGCGCGATCCTCCTATATACCTCCTCATCATTAAGACCCCTTAAAAACTGCCGGGTGAGTTTGCAGTCCCTGTCTGGAAATGGCTTGCCACCTCTTTGACTGTCCTCTACCGCTCTCAGAGTAGCTTCCAGCGATATGGCATATGAGCAGGCAGACTCCCCTGGTCTTTGGCTCCGCTCGTAGAAGTCAGCCAGTGGATCTAGGGAGCTCTGTGTGTCCCCGTACTCAGCCCTCAGTTCTTCAAAAGCCATCTCAGGGGTTTGGTTATGTAGAGATAGGTTCAGGACTAATTTCCTGGCCTCGCCACTCAGATGACGCACCACAGTGGAAAACCGCAGGTGTGGCGGGAGCTCAATCGCTTCCAGGAGATATTGCATGTCCCGAATCCAATCCTCCACCAGCATCCTACTATCAGCATTACCGGTGAATATAGGAACACTTCTCACCTGGTGGGTCTGCAGAAATCCGCCGTACGCAGCCCGGCCGTGTCCGTAGAACGGATCTGTATGGTTGTGAGCTGCGTGATTCATAATTTGAGGGTTGGGCCTGTTTGGATGTACACCCCATGGACCACTGGCCGATGAATACAGTGGAGCTTGAGGCACAGTGGGATATCCAGCATAACCTGTGGGATGCTGACTCACTGGCTGATAAAAGTCTACTGGGTGTGGATGGAGGGCTGGAGCAGCAGGCTGCTGCATAATCTGGCCCCCTGTCATAACCGGAGGTGGTAGTGAGGGGCTTATTGCTGCAGTCATATGCACGCCAGTCCAAGGTGTAGAAGTATATTGATCCACATAAGGTGACAGAATTGGGGTTGCAGGGGTGGGCTGTGTGTTCACTCCTCCATCATGGGTCTGGGGAACTGGGGTGTGGTACTGTAGCTGCTGGCCATTAAGTCCTGTGGGTTGGTTAGTTGGCTCTGGCCTCACTGCTGGTGGTTGGTTGCTGGCATCAGTTGTTGCTCCTCCTCCAGGTAGGTAGGTGTGTGGCACCCCTGGGGAGTCGAATTTGTGGCTCAGTACTGGTTCAGGGGTAAGTAGGTGGCTGGATGCTACTATAGAGGGCATCTGCCTCATTGGGGTAACTGCGTAGTTATTCATTATTTTCAAAGATCTCTCGTTTTTTTTTTTTTAAATTAATGTAGACAGCCAAAATGTATGTTTGTATGTGTATGTTCCTTTTTTAGCGTTTAATTGTGAATAAATAAATGAATAAATAAATACATAAATAACTTTGTGGCACAGTTATTTTGAATCACTCCCAAAATTACAGTTAAACTTATATAAATTATCAGAATATAATCACAATATAATAAATATTTCAAACAACATGTAATTAACTTTTTTTTTATAAGTCAAAGATAAATAAATAATTAGATTATCTTAACGCACTCACACAAATTCTAATTAGACAAAAAAAAAAGAAACAGGATATCGTCACAATATAAGAAATATTTCAAACAAAATGTAGTTCACAAACAATTTTTTTTTTTTTTTTTTTTACCTTAACAGTGCAATAAAAATGACACTAAAATAATATGTTGCAGCTTCAGCTTCACACACTAACTCAAATTGTATACTCAACTAACTGCCCGAACGAAACCGTTGGGTAACCGGGCTGCTGGCGTTGTTGCCTAGGTGATCTTGAAGCACCACGATCCGGGTCACGGCACCAAAGATGTAACCCTTTAAGTGTGGGATGAGACCTCGCTGTTCCTTAGACTCTGCGTTGTGTTTTTCTTTAATTGTTGTTGTCGGAAGGAAACTTGAGGCAGGAATCGGACACACACGGGTTGCGATCGTGGTTCAGATCGTTTATTCGGCCACCCGACAGCGCAGCGGCTTCGCCTTCAGAATTCACAGCAAATACTTCAGAATTCACAGCAAATACTGCCGTGTCAACATAAAAAGAAGAAAAAGACAAAACGATACAAAACTAACTATTTGGACATTAAAAGTAACATTTGGCTACATTGAGGAGCTGGCGGTCAGTATTGCTTACCTTCAGAATTCACAGCAAATACTGACCGTTGTACTGCCAGCGCACCGTAACAGACGCCAAGTACGGCGTTCTTTAACGGACACACTTTACCAATTTCCATAACTCAAAGAACAAATCTAACATTTTGGTGACATCCACTGATATATTTAAGCTACTGCCCTACATACGTAATTATGAGATTAAATTAAGCACCTCCAGTTTTCATTGACTGATTATGAAATAAGGATTTACACAACATGCTTTATTCTCCTGCTCAATCAAAACATCGCGAAATTTACAGTAGATTTCCCTAGTCCAAGATTTAACTTAACTTCTATTCAGTCAGTTATTATTTAACAGTGTAAGAAAGCCCCACTTTCGCAGGGCGCTCAAAAATTGAGACAAACTCTTATTGTTCCTCTCCACGGAAATCTTTAGTAAAAGGCGAAAGATTTATACGATCTGAAGAGAAACAAGAGTGTACTGACTTAGAAAAGGCTGGTAAGCCCTTATATTCACGGGTATGTAGCTTTCAGTGACGGTCTCAGATTGTAAAAAAGAGAAGATGCATAAAGCAACGTAAATTATCTGTAAAAAGTGTAAACACATTATAGAATATGTTTCCATCTCAGTTTAATGAAGAAATTATTTTACTCTATTTGTCTTTGAAAGCCTTTTTAAAGATTTTCACGCAATGCATGATGGGATTTAACTGCTTTCCCCGCCCACCCTCGTTTTAGTTGAGCGGTAAGGCATAACAGACAAACACAAAGCTGTGTTTATTGACCCAAATTTAGAATATAATACAAAATGAGTGCCCATAATCGAAATATGAATATTTGTTCTTGATTTTGTAATTAATATTCCAGATTTTCAGTGGGTTTTGGAAAGATATATGGCAAGAACTGCCTGCTCATTAACCAGATAGTGCTATTTCTTCTAATCGCATTTCTCTTGCCATTCAGTCCACAATTGTAATCAATTTATCGTCTGGAAGAATTTGAAAAAATGATAAATAAATTTTCAAATGAAAGAAAAAAGTAAATGAGAACAATCTCTGTCTCAAATGATTTTTTCTCTTCTTATTATGATCACAAACAACCTTATAAATTATGATACTCAAAAAATACCTCACCACAAAGTGATTGTCTGTGAGCCTCTATATGCAATAAAATTTGTAAAAAACAAAAAAACAAAACAAAAAACAACCTTGTTTCTCGCTCTCTGTATTGACCAAGCAGACCCGTTGCCATAGCAACTGACAACAACGCCACTGTAAGTTTCAGGATTCGATAAAAAAAAAACAAAAAAAAAAACACTCAAATATTTCCCACACAACGAACAAACCCCCGGTTTGTTGCAGTAGTGTGTTTTTAGCCTTAATGTTTATTTTGCGATTATTAATAAGTGATCGCTGTGGAAGAAACAAACCTTTCAGCTCCGGTGTCGGTCTTCCGTTAGTTAAAAAATGTAGCCATCCATGTTGACGTCGGAAGAGGGGGAAATTAACAAATATATCGCTGCATTTATTGAGTTATAGTCGTGGAGTCATAAAACCAATGCTTGGGATCACGAGCGCCCCCTGCCATGAGGCAAGAAAATTGCCTGCTTCATCTCGAATCTGTTCTCTGGCGTTTACGATCGCTCCTCCGCACACGAAACTCGTTACACACAACACAGCTGGTGACAAAAAAACACTGTACATTGTATACATAAGCTCAATTATGGAAAATCAGTTCATATATTAAAGTTTTCAACCATTTTATTGTACAGACAGGAGGAACATCATGCTCTCATCGAATGGCACCCAGAAAGTTAGTCGCACGTCACTGATCTATGGACTGAACGTTTTGCACGTTCTTCTTTGCTAAATACCTCAAATTCAGTCAAAGTGGATAAAAATTCTCAATTAGATTAATTCCTGGCCTTTGAATAGTTCATTTCAAACATAAATATGGTTTAATCTAGACCATCCCTTTGCACCTGTGCCTGCATTTTACATAATCTCTGAACATTTTATGTAACACTGCTCAGAGCATGATGCTACTACCGTAATGTGTCATCATTCAAAATTCAAAATTTAAATGACTTGTTTAGTTAAAATGTAACTTTAAGCACGTAACTGTAGTTACTCCAAAAATACAACAGGTGGTGCTGTCAGTTTGGTCTTTCTGCAGAGAAACAGCGTTATGTCAGATGGTTGCTACTAACCTTTACTGGCTTCAAGAGTGGCAATTAACAATGGTGATAAGGCAAGTAAATAAATAAGGAAGGAAGTAATTAGTTATGAATAAATATAATTCTAATCAGATTGTTTTTCAAATAAAAGTTACACATCTACACAACAGAACATGAAGCGGTAATTTAAAACACTAAGCAGCCATTCTTTAGTTACAATACAAAAACAGAACCTTACAAGGAAGAATTCAAAGACACTTCTGATATATAAACGGTTTTGTTTTCTCTAAAATAAGATCAAGAAAGCCCCAATTCAAACAATTTTTATTCTGGTTCAACGTATCACCATGCGAACATGTCAAACATGAAGGAATTGACACAAAAATCCCTAGATGTTTCCTCTGTTAATCTTTTGGGAAAAGTTGCATATTAAACTTGTTATTTTGCCTTTGCCATCTAAAGGGAAATTTACACATTTTATGGGGTAGAGACAACAATAGAAAACCTCTCTGGGCTGCAAATGGCAGTTAATCTTTTACTTGCCCCACCCAAAAATAACAGTGGTAAAGTTATTGTTTGACATGGAAGAGGATTGTTGCACGTTATGTACCAAAGGAGCAGAAACAGGATAATTAGTGAGCGACAACCGGACACAGTCAGATCTGCAGCTGTTTCTGTAATATCACATGCATCCCAGTCGCTTTTTTTATTTTATTTTTTTTTTGTTTTTTCAGCTCAAACCCCCTACGATCTTAATAATATATTAATAATTAATAATATTTAAAGACATAAACGACAATGATTTCAGCTCTACTCCAATCAAACGCAGCTCACACAGTTTTAACCAATCAGTTGTCATTCTGTACCACCCTAAAGGTTGCTGCTGATGTTCAGTTCCCAACATCTTCCTCATAGCCCGCTATCACGGCGCTGTTCACCCTGTTACACAAACAACAAAACATTTACTTCTTACATTTTTTACTGAGATATTTATAATTATAAACATGTCTTATTTGGTTTGAGGCACAGTGGAGGGATCAAAAAGTGACATGGGAGTTTGGAGACATCTGGTTTAGTCTGAATAAAGAAATAAATCTAAAAGAAAATTTGACAGGAGTGACAAAAGACGTCCTTAACATCTGAGGCGCTTTGAAAAATTTTGCCAGGGAGGCTGGGATATTCCCAAGACAAGATGTGGCATGTTGACAAAAGACAGAATGTTGCAATTTATCTAAAAGGCATCCCACAAGGTATTAGCTTAGGGATGTGCACACTTATTAAAACAAATCATTGCAGCCAGATTATGTTTTAAATCCCTTGTAGTTTGTGTTGATTTCTTCCAGGACACATGCCTCATTGAAATGTCTTCATAGGATTTATGTTTGTCTTATTTTTTGTATCAGTGATTTCAATATTTTTTATATCTGTAGCACCATGTTACACTCAACCTGTCCTATCAAGGTAGCAAACCCTGCCACATGTTAAGAACCATTGAGCTAAGTCAACCTCCAACTTGCATTCTCCTGCACTATTTTTTAGACTTTATCACATTAAGCAAGTACATCTATACATTTATATTGCAGTTTGCACTTACAAGTCTGTCAGAAAGTGAAGTAAACTGAAAATATTTACATAAAAACAAAGGTTAAGAGCAAAGAAATCAATAAAAGAAGATTAAAACTATATCAGACTAAAAGGTTGTTTAAAAAGAAATGTCTCCAACTGAGTCTTGCCATGATGTAAAGCTGTGAATGTGTAAATCAGGATCTTAAAACTGATGCTTGGCTTCACAGATAACCAAACAGGCATCATCAGGTTTTTGAGCTCCAGTTAAATCCTTACAGTGGCGTTTTGAGCCACTAGGAGGCAGTCAAGCTCCTTCCTATTAAAACAATTAACCGACTGCAGCAATAATCAAGTCCCGAGGACATGAAATTATGACGGCTAATCTTAAAATTACAACTTGAAACGAGGATTTTTCAGGTTTGAAACGCTTCAGGTATAAAGTATAACAATCAGGGTTTATGTTTGATCTGAATACAATTGTAAATAGTTATTTAATGAATGGTTGACTGCAGATGAGAAGCTGGTTAAAGGAGAAAATTTTGACATTAAAGCTGATGATATTATAATAATATATAATTTAAATTCTTGTTTCAAATTGCATGACCAAATTTTCTCATCGGAAAATAAATTTTATTAAACATCAATGAATTTTGCTCAAACACATTTAGTGTGAACAGAACATTAAAATAAACATTTACCTTAATAATGCAGTCAGATCAACGTAACGCATTTTCATCTCAGGATACAAAAACATGCCGCTAAGCATTCTGGGAAATAGTTTCCTCTCCTATCTTTTCTTTGTCCAGTTTTTATTTCAATGTGAACCTAAAAGCTCTAGTTTATTCAACTCTTTTAGGTTTGACAAAATTAATGAAAAGTTAACACAACTTACTGCTGCAAGTTTATCTTTCACAAACTCACACGTTTAGGTTCAAAATCTAAATCTTGATAAATGTATTTGACTTAAAGAATAGAAGACAGTAGACAACTAAACGTGGCTTGTAGCTCGCTTGTGTTTTATTAAAGTAAATGTTTATTCATACTAAATAAGTAGTTATTTTAATTTGATATTGAGATTAAAAATAAAAGACAAATGTGTGCTCTTTAACTTGGTGAGGAAATTTTTTTTCTATTAATTCTATTAAATAATTTAAGATTATTGAACTTACAAAACAATCCTTATGCAACTTGGCTCTTATTAAATCAACTTTATGAACTTTAATTTCTGAGTTAAAACCAAAACAAAATTGTTTTGGTTAAAAGTCAACAATTTTCTTGTTGACTATAACCTGCTGCCTTGACGATGCACTTTCAAGGCAGCAGATGGACTTTTATTTTCAAGTTAAACGTCCTTCAAATGTTTTACATCTAAAGGATCTGCAAGTGGATCTGTACAAAAAGCTCTCAAGAAAAGAAAATCTGAGCATCAAGGGTTCCCAGTACATAAGCGGTCTCACCTCTTAAAAATTACAAACCTTAAAAAGCCGATGATTAGATGATGTACTTGCAGGCAGAATGTTTTGAAATTCTATTGTCCGACCAACGCAGCAAGCAAAACAGGATTGGCCTCTTTGTTTTTTTGTCTTACCTTCAGACCACCTAAGGTTATTTACACACTGAATTCTTCATCATCTTCACGTTAGAAGACGAACCAACATGTTAGTGTGAAGTTCAGAGACCTCTGGAGCAAGTTTTCTTATTAAATCTGCCTGCAGTTTGGTTTCCTAATTCCTGCTGCAGAAAAACATCCCACTAGCACGTTGCTGCCGCCGCCACCATCCTTTACATTAGAGATGGTGTTAGTAAGGCCTCCGTTTTTCTCCAGACTTGGTAAAAACGAAGGTTTAGAGCTAAAGGTTCAGGGCACGAAGCTCTATTTTGGTTTCATCAGCTCATTTAATTTTGCTTCTCCTGATCTGTAAAGTTTGAACAGGACAGGACAAGTTTATGTGAGTATTCTACCACAGTCATGAGCATCAATCTCTGCTAACTGACTGGTCGTTTCTATCCAAGCTCTAGCTTTATTGTTTTAGTTATGTGGTGTTTGCATTTTTCACTTCCTTGTTTATTCAGCAACTGCCTTAGTTTTTGACTTCATGTTTGTTCTGTCTGTTCTTAGTTTCTGTTTATTTAATAGTCAACAGAGGAATTTTCTCAAAGTGACCCAAAGGGCTTGCGAAAGAACACACGGTTTACTATGAAACCAACTGTTGCATGACTCATAGCCGAGTCATGCAACAGTTAGATCTGTTGTTGCTTATTATTAGACCAGTTGTTCATTTTTCATGGTTAGATTTAGCGTTTACTCCTTCTCTGCTCCTCCTGGGCCGTTGCTCTCCCTCAGTCTGCCTACACGGTCCTCTCTCTCAGCTGCATCCTGCAACTATTTGCTCCTCTGTATTTAAGATTCTGTAAAGGAGATTTTCCATTAAAGAGAAAAATGTTTTATTTGCATGACACATTGTTCCTTTTATGTACTTACAGCATTAGTTAATGTATCACAGTCAAGAGGAGTCAGGATGTTTTTCTGTTAGAACAGTTTTCAGTTTTCAGAACAATTTTTTGATCCCATCTTGTGATCAAGTTCTTTGGTAAAGCTTTATTATCTTTTTGTCGTGGAGCCTCTTCCATAAATTCTTCTCCATGATGTAGTCGTGGTTGCTGTAGAAAATCACATTGGTTTTCAGGTGTCTCTCAGCGTAGTAGCAGGAGTATTTCTTGTAGTCTTCTGTGATGAATCCGTAGGCACTCACCTGAAAAAGAATGTGGAGGAAAATGGGAAGCGTAACAAATTAAATAAAAGCAACAAAATGGCATTAAGTAAATGCTGCATTCATAAATAAAGTGCAGTTTGATGTACTTACAGTGTCACAAGCGTGCAGAGCTGTAAAGACAGTGAATGCCCCGTTGGTTGGACGAACGATTGCCCAGTATCCTCGATTAAGATTGTTTGATTTTAAAAACCTGTGAGTTAAAGAAAAAGTTGTTTTTAAGGGTATGTTTTAAAATATTTTATTAATATATATGCATCAATCGGAACATTATGACTGATTTCTAATCTCCATTTTTGTGAAAGTTCGACCTTATTATACCAATGTTTGACTCATTACTGGTAAACTTATACCATAAGAAATTATAGGTGAAACAGGGTTTTATTTTAACAATATTATTGATGTGAGGTTTGATAAAACTGGATTATTTATTCATCAGATTTATTTTATTTAGTCAAAAAGTTATTTCTCCTGACAGATGGATATGTAAGTTATGTTATTTAAGATATTTTATGCATTTACTAAAAGTAAAACTGATTATTTTTAATCTTACATATAATTTTGTAATTTTGTTTTAGATGTTAACTTTTATTACGATGAACAAGTTGTGTGTTCACTTCTCTGCACATTCAGGAAACTATTTTACATATTGATTTCTATTAAAGTTAAACAAACAACAAAAGAGACAAAAAAAACCCCCTAAAAAATGACATTTGAAATAGTTGTCACTTTGCATAAACCAGCTGCAGCCTAAACTGTAGACATTTGAATATGATTACGATCAAAGACTGGCCTGTTTCGTACGTATCGCAGGAAATCCTGGTGCAGAACATAAAACCGGCTCTCATTGTACTGGCCTGAATAGTAAGTTCTGGGGCTGCAGAGTAAAAACACAAAGAAAACATCATGAAAAAATGAAACGGTGAATAGAAAGCTGCTTACACTTTCTTTTGACAATGTGAGAAACTGTTTTAGTAAATCAAGTTGAAAGTAGAAAACCTTGTTCTGTGACTTTGGTGCCTTTGTGTGTATTTGGCAAATGAACTGGTCTGATTTAAACTTAGTAGAAAATTTCTGGAGTTTTTTTTTCAACAGGAAGACAAAAAGACACCAGAACTAGCAACAGAGACAAGGTGACAATTTGAACAGATTGCCTCAATGAAACAAAAACCTTTCTGCATCAATTCAAGCTAACGAAGCCTCGACTAAATGTTGAGTAAATATACCGTACAGATTTTCTGTAATAATCAGATTTAGCAGATAATTTGAAGCTTTTTCATCTGTTATCACTTGTTTAGTGCGGAGTATTTTGAGGTTCATCTGCATCCTTTACAGATAGAGAATAAATAAACGAAACGAGATGATAGTCACTTCATTTTAGACTCCTTATCTTCTCTTATCAGAGCCTTGAGCCACTTGTAATCCCTCATCCCCTCAGGAATCATGACGTACTTTATACCCTGTAAAAAAGAGCAGAATATCAGCTGGGATCTTAATGTTTCATGAACACAATAACGAACGCTTTGTGTTGATGTTGTAGCTTCTGTACCTCATCATGTGGAGCCGATTTGTATCCATACTTTTTGAATAAGTAAAGGGACGAAGAGATGGAGAAAGATGTGTGAACATACACTGATGTTCTGTTCCCCACGTCTTCCTCGTAGCCTTCGATCACCGCGCCGTTCATCCTGTCACAAAAACACCTCACAGCTTTCAGGTGTTTGTTGTTACACCAAAAGAGCCATAGTTTTATTTTAAAGTATATTGTTTAGTCAAAATGTGAAGTTGGCAGAGCTAAATCAACTCTTAAAGAAGTATTTCAACAAAAGATTGAGGAATTCAAATGTTACAATTACTAAATAACTGAATGAGTTAAATTAACACCAATTCTGAAAAGGAAAATGCCATTAAAATAAGATGCATTTTACCAAAGTCAGAACTAATGTGTTGTTCTGTGGTATTCAACTCTGTAAATTAATGCCAACTAACGCAACATTACATAATAGAAAAATTTCTAAGGGCAGATAAAATAACATTTTAGTACAATGCAAGTAATGTAAGCCCAGAGTTAATTATGTATTTAACCTAAAATGACTTGCATTCTGCCATATCTTTCTTTTTTGTTTTTATTTAATTTCTAAACCTTGTTTATTGGTGTAATGAAGTGACATGTGGACCAACGTACGAATAGCAGCTGTTGCACTGCTGCAGCTAAATGTGGTTTCTAAACAAACTAAATCCTCTAAGGCTGATGTCTTTGTAGAGGAATCAATAGCCACGTATTCAGAAACACTCATCTGCCTCGGTTGAGTCCAAATGAAAAGGCCTCCATTGTCATTGAAGAAGAGACATTGCATATACTTGTTTAAATAAGCCAGGGGTGTCAAACTCCAGTCCTCGAGGGCTGCAGTCCTGCAACTTTTAGATGTGCCTCTGCTGCAGCACACCTGAATAGAATAATTAAGGCTCTGGAGAACTGATCTACACAAGGTGGAGGTAATTAAGCCGTTTCATTCCAGCGTTTTTTTGTACCTGTGGCACATCTAAAAACTGCAGGACTGCGGCCCTCGAGGACTGGAGTTTGACAACCCTGAAATAAGCAAACCACAATGCTGCTGCATTCCTTTTTGTCAAGAGGTATGAAATACCTCTTGACAAAATAAAGCTGCTTTTTATAGAACGACTGGTTCTTTTTACAGTTTTTATTTACTTTTTTGGGACACACATTTAGTGGAACGAATACTCTGCACTTTAGATTTTACCTAAAGTAAGTTGAGATGTTAGGTTACATAAAAATTAAAAAAACAAAACAAAACAGTAACACTTAATTAAGGCACAAACGTCACATTCTTGTGTTGTTTAAGTTTTGGTTTTCATTTGTGTTTGTTCTTCAATCATTTCCTTCTTCTTTATATTTGTGTTCCTCATCTGTAGCTTTGTTTACAAGCACACATCTGAAATGCATTCAAATAAAAATAATCCAAATTTATTCAGAATAGAAGCACCGACACAGTTTTTATGTTCAGCGCAGATGAAAGCTGTGTTTTTATGTTAAGTCTGCGCTGAACATAAAACAACTGCAGCAGTCTGTTTTGAGATGTTACTGAACTCTACCATTAAGCTACAGGCAAACCAGTAAGCGGCTGATTTTCCTGAATGAGAAATTAACAGATCTCTCTTGATTCCCTGCCATATTTTCTTGCCACTGAAGTCGTTAATATGTCATTCTGACAAAAGACACACATTCCTGGTCAGGCCAGTTTGCCAGAGACACAATGGTACAACCACATGATCAGAACAAGTATTTACATGAGAACTGTCAGGATTATTAATCGGCATAAACCATCCCTCTCATTACGACTGCAAATTTACTCCAGTTGAGGTGTTTAAATTACACATTTCTATTCTGATCGTCCATTTAGTATTTATTCCAATTACATTTGTCCATATAAACGCGGCTATTGCTCAACAGGCCTTGCCATATTTAGTTTCAGTATCATTTATGCTGCACCTTGAATTGATAAAAACCATTTAACCTTTTTTTTTTTTTTTCCAAACTCTGGGTATTACTGGGTTAAGATCAACTTTATTGTCCTCAGCAGTCATTTTGATCTGCAGCCAGCAAAGAAGAATTGCAAATAAAGGTACAAACACAATGGAATAATGACAATAATAACCACATCACTGATGCATTGCACACAATACAAACATAGATTACCACAATTTCTATTTGGGCTTATTATCGTCTAAAATTATTGATGAGAAAGACACTTTTAAGGATAAATTAGCATTTTCAACTTTTAGAGTTGCATTTTATCACCATCAATTGCAATGGCAATAATAAAGGGGATTTGGGTCCACAAGAATAACTTTAGCTGTTCTGATTCTGCAGAACTGGGGAAGCTCTGCCAAGCTATTGCTGCACATCCTTTCAATGATGAGCTTATTTTTCAGGGCGAGCGACTCCAATAAATATCTCAAAATCAGTAGATAAAATGTTTAAAATACCTAGTGCACAATTACCTAAAGCAGCCTGTTTGGTCTGCCCTCTTCTTACCTAAAGACGTAGTCGTGAGCATCGATCTCAGCGCCCATTTTGGAGCCGTTCAGGATGCCGGCTGTTCCCACCACGGCACAGTGAATGCAGCCGTCCCCGCCTGGTTTTGGGCGGAGCAGCGGCTCTTTGGGCTTTGAGATCAGCTTCAACACTGGCATTACATCTGCAGACAAAAGCGAACATAACTCAGTTTGTTTGGTGGTGATTTTTAAAGATACACTCAGTGGCAGCATGTGGGGGTGACGTGCCAATAGATTTCCTTTACTATTCCAGTAAAAAAAACGTCAAATGAAAGATAAGAAAATGAATGAAATTCTGCAATAGTAGAACATACTTCACACAGCAAAATGAAGGTTTAGATTAGCTAAAAGTAAAAGGTTTGTTCAAACTCATTCCAATAGTCTTTGCAAAATTACTTACCTATTTTATACAATTCAAACTATCTGACAAACTCACAAAGTTTATCGTCTTTCATCTTCTTGAAAAATCAGTTTTAAATGATTGTAATAAGTTGACTAGCCACGTAAAAAGTCACTGCCGAGGAAATAATCAACTTGTCGATTAGTTGGTGCAACCCCTTTAACTAATACCTTGAAATCAAGAGGAAGTGTGAAGAAAATGTTTCTCTTACAATCTAAGCAAACCTTTACCTTCATACGCCATATCCATGAAGCCAAAGGGATTGTTGAAATGTGAGAGCCGGTTCCACTCTCTCATGTTGATGTTATCTTTATGCAGAAACATGCGAATGTTGGGAAGGAAAGCTTTCTGAAAGTCCTCGTCCTTGGAGTTGCGCAGAGAATGGGCACATTTCTGGAGGTGAGACAGTAGTCCTATTTTTATTTATCGATGAGAAAATGCTAAAAAAAATGTTTTATTTTATTTTTTTGTAATTTTAGGGAGCATTCATACCAATTCTGTTTAGTCAACTTGAATAAAACTCTAGTTCATTTGCCTACAAAGTCTGGTTTGTTTGGGGAGGTGTGATTGTGAAATCGAATCTCATGTGGACCAAAAAACAAAGTCTGGTCCGCCCAGAAACCCAGTTATCAGTTCAGGTGAACTCTAGTGCGGTTTAACTGGATATGTGAATGCGGTTCCTGTTTTTGGAGAGACTTCTCCAAAAACAGGTAGCAAACTAAAGTGCAGGGCATTCTGGGTAAATAAAACACAAGAAAAACACAAGACTCTAAACGTTAGAGGGAGAAATAGCTTGTGGTCTGTTGCCAAATACAAAAGACAAATTCTACAACCTGAAAACCATTTTCGTTTACATTTTGTGAAGAGGGAAGTTGAGTTCATGTCTTCTTCTGAGGTTTTTCTGCCATTCCCTTCAGTAGTTCTTGGAGCAGTCAACAGGGCCACACCAAAAGCTAATAAGTAAACAAAAGACTTACCAGCCCTGTAAGTGTAAGTCTATAATTCTGCACTTTAATTTTTTTCCTCCTTTTGTGTCTCTCCAGACTCACCGTAGATCTTGGAGGAGCATCCAAGTTATAAATATCCTCAAAAGTCCACTGAGGAAGCTGCTTGAAGTATCTTTTGTGCATCATTGGAATGGGATATTCTTTATTAATTTGATCCATCTCTAACATTGTCAGTGAATCCCTCGTACCATTCAATAAGGTCACATTTCCTTCATTTTGCCACAATCTTTCATTTTTATAAAAGCTGTCCAGTCCTTTGAAATGTTTTACTGCCGACATGGCTATCCATCTATATCTGGGTTTGGATAAAATAACAAAAACATAAATAATGATGATCACACAGCACAACACAAAACATATTAATATATATACATTAAGTAAGAAATCACAAAAGCACTTACCTGATGTTGCTTGGTAAATTTCTCTGAGACATTATGAAAAGAAAAATACTGAATAAAATCACTAACACAAAAGAAAACAGCTTGACTGCTTGACCTGCCATTCCCGAGAAATATAGGCGTGAAAAAGGTGGACAAGGATGTGCCTGAAGAGCAAATGTTTTATCAAGGAGGTCTCACACGTCTTTAAACAGGTCAGGAATGAAAACACGCCTTGTAGATACATCAGACGAGAACTGCCTGTAAGGTCAGGTGAGGAGTTTGCTCAAAGATGGTGAATCCACACGCAAAAGTAACTGGGTAGGGCTGAAATACTTGAACTTGAGTTTACTGCACAGCAGCAGTAAGACAAAACTGAAACATCTGCTTTTTATTAGCATTTGGTATTTTAAGTCTCAACAGAAACAATCGTAATCTGATGCATTACGGCCGTCTTTTATTATTTTAATGGTGCAGAATAACCAGATTCCTTCAGGTATGTGCTTGGATGAAACATGAATGTTGGATTTAAAGGAATAGGAACCTGTTGCTGTGAGGGCGAGGATGGTCAAACGTAGTTTTGCCACAATATTTGTAATGGGGGAACTTAGTACAATTCAGTTTTACTTAGATGGCTCTTTTAATGTAACCCAAAGTGCTCAGCAAAAAATAAAAAAGATCAGATGGTAAACCTGATTGTAAATCTGGTAAAAGAGATTTGCTTTTGGATAAGTCAAGTTTAGTTGTACTGCACATTTCAGCAACAAGGAAACGTTGTAAACAAACCATATTTATTTAAATATCGAAGTATAAAAAGATCACAACAGAACATTTAGTCATTCTGTCCTGTTTCAACAAACATTTCCAGTTTGAATTTCTAATAAAACTTTTGTTCTAGCTGGCAGGTTTGCAAACACTCCATTTTATTTTTATTTGTTCTTCTCACAAACTATTTGGTTGAATAGAGAGAAAGAAGGAGAGGCTTTTTAATTTTATGATCAGGTTGTTCATCTGTTGTTAAACTATCCAATAAAACACTTAATCATCTCTTATTTAAACACAAAACACTAAATGACTCTGGATTATAAAATTACAACTCCCACAAAGCTAGACTACTGAAGTGCATTAAAAGTTGTTTTACAAGCTACTGTAGTGCTTGTTATATAAACCTGAAAGTCCATAGAAAATAAACTTCATAACCATGGTTAAATAAAAATGAAACAATAGTAATAAATGCTTAAACACATTAAAGTAATTGTACCAAACACGTAAATACAGAGATATAGCTAACAGAGGAAAAGATATTGCTTTAAAAGTTTCAAACTAGAAAAAGGAGAAACAATTCAGAACAATCGGATGGATGGATGGATGGATGGATGGATGGATGGATGGATGGATGGATGGAAGTTGTCTTTGTTTTTTCAACTGAATTAGGACTATTTTTATGCCAGTGAATTGAAAAATGACATCCATTTTTGTCAATCAGGTTGGCTTTTTATTCCAATTTGATTCAGAGAAATTCAATCTTCTGATTAAATTGATACAATTTTTGAGGCATTATCAGTTCATTTCCATGAATATTTCTCATCCCAAAATGTTTTAGGAAAAGAAAAGTCATTTTCTAACAGAGCGTATTAATTAAATGTTACAAACTGATTTTTGTAAATTGAATAATAAACACTGATGCTCGTGTTGCACCTTTAGTTCAGAAAGTTGGCCTGATTGAGCAAAACCAATGTGAGTTTTGGATTCAGCACATCAAAATTACCCTAAAACTGTTGAAAAACTGCAGACAATTCTTTGGCTGTTGACCAGTTTTATTGAAGGAATAAAAGACATCAAAGCTAAAAAAGAAATATTTCAATAAATGGCTACATTTAGCCGGATGCATACAAAAACACATCCTTCATCTAATTACACAGTGTGTGTTCCTTTATAGCAAGTCTGCTCTGTCTTCAGATTTATTTTAAATATTACATTATGACTGCTCAAGTGCAGCAGTATAAGTAACTAAATGTTGCAAAAATTATTATCCAAGTTCATTTAAATTATGAGTTTATATGTTTTCAAATTATTACTCTTTTGTGTCTTTTCTTTTATGGTACATTACTAACATATCGATGAAGCAATGTCTGCCTTGAAAAACCTGCAACAGGCCACGTTAAAGGACTCAGTTCCCTCACTAGAAGACTTTCTTTCTTGGATTATATCTGGACCATGGTGGCATCTTCTGTTGAAAATAATGATGCCTCTTATTGTTATTCTTTTATTGTTTGGTATTTTTACTGCCTGCATAATCCCATGTTTAAAATCAATGATAGCTAGAATTGTTGGAAACGTTATGCATCAGTACCAACTTGTTGCCTCCGTCTCCAAAGGAGATTCCAATGTCTAACGTTGTGAAGGATGCATTGAAAATGCGACAGCAAGAAATGTATTCCTGATGTTTGTGTTAGACTCTGTAAATAATAATACGAAAAACAGGAGGGAGAATGTTGGAAAAAGTATTATCCAAGTTCATTTAAATTATGAGTTTATATGTTTTAAAATTATTATTCTTTTGTGTTTTTTTTTTTCTTTAGCCCCTTTTCTTTTACGGTACATTATTAACTGTTCTTTGGATGTTTGCTTGAAGATTAGAAACGCTACACACTCTTCTTCTTCTATCAATATTTGCTTGGAGATTAGAAATGCTTATTTACTCTTCTGGTTTTATCAAACTGAGCATCCTAGAACATCCTGTGGCAGATTTCTCAGGAGAAACTTTCTGTGTGACTATGTGAACAAACCCAACCCTCTGTTCCTTGTTATGAAAATAAAAAGCAACTGTCTGGGATCAACTGTGAGTTGATCCCAGACAGTTGTTTGACTGCGGTTCTCCGTGTCTGGCTCCTCTCCCCTCTTCTGCAGAAGAGCAACTCGTGTCTCTAGTTGACACAAGTTGTCAACCAGACAGCTTGTGTTGTTGACAACACAAGTTGTCAACAACACAAGTTGTTGTTGTAGTCAACCAACAACTCAAAGTTTGACAGATTCCTCAGAAATGATCATGAATGATGTGCATTACACTCTACGCTCCACAACAACAAGAGTTCCCAAGGAGTTGGGAACTCCTTGCAGGTTGGGAACTAAAACAGACCCAACACTAAGACGTCCTTAAAGTGCTCATCCTGCAGCAGAGTTAACCTGTTTTTAATATTGCTGATCAGGACAGTAAATGGTTTGACTCGTTTTCAGGGTGTCAGGGCGGTGGAGGCTTTTCTGTCTTTTCCTGTGGTTTAGTTTTTTGAAACAGCTTAATTATTTTTCTTTCATGGAGGCTCTTCCACAAATTCTTCTCCATAATGTAGTCATGGTTGGCGAAGAAAATGACGTTGGTTTTCAGGTACTTTTGAAAGTAGTAGTTGGAGTATTTACTGTAGTCATCAGTCATGAATCCGTACGCACTCACCTGGGGATGACAGAACAGGGAGAAAACAAATAAAAAATAAACTACTTCCTGTATCAATACTGCAAAATAACCTTAGCAAAATTATTTAATGTGATGATAAAAAGGGTGCAAATTTGGTTGTTTTGCAAAATGTAAAAACAAAATCACTACTTTATTAAATATTTAGGGAGGTATATGGAACTCAAAGATGCAGGTTCACCCTGACAAGGTCAAAGTGAACCAGTGAGAGCAACAGTTTCTCAGAAGTACACATCTATAATGACTGCACTTCTTTTCCAAATACGGGTACAATGTGTATTATGATAAAAATAAACCTACTATGTCACAAACATGTAGAGCCGTGAAAATAGCAAATGCCCCATTAGTTGGTCGGACAATGGCCCAGTAACCTTGATTCAAATTGCCTGATTTTAAAAACCTGTGGGCAAAGAAAAAAGGTTGAGAAACAACACTATAAACTACATCCTAGGAATGATGACATCAAATTGGATACATTTTGATTTAACGCAGCTAACACTCAAAAAAATCTTTATATGTTGTTTGTTATGTTGAATATTGACTCCATATCCAACAAAACAGTTCTAGTTCATCTTAATGAATCTTCATGTTTACTGTAGAAAAGAGAAGTTAATTTACAGGATGTTTGTTTGGAAACACTGACCTGTTTCGTACATATCGCAGAAAGTCCTGGTGCAGGACATAAAATTGGCTCTCATTGTACTGGCCTGAATAGTAGGTCCTGGCGCTGAAGAGCAAAACAATAAAAGACAACATAAAACAAAGATAAATATTTTCTTTTCAAACTTCTCTGGGTTGAAATGGTTTCTAAAGTGACACGATTATGAAAGAACTCCTTTTTTGCTGCCTTCAATCCCCAGTATGGCATCACATTCCTGCCAAATACCCTGAGTAGTGTACAAAAAACATTCACAACAGTACCTTTCTTTTTTCCACAGAGTTACACAACATGGCATTAAGACACTACCTCCACCCATCTACTCACTCCTGCCAGAAACTGGAGCTCGCTCTGTTTTGTGGGTGTGTTTATCAATGGGGGAGACACATATTTCATCCTTTGTGTCATATAAAGTGATTATCAGTCAATGTCACACTACGTCGGCACCCGCTGGAGTGCAGATGTCGCCTGCAGAAGGCAAGCAAGAATACGTTCTTATAACTATTTAAGCCTTTTACAGTTAGGCTGATGAAGTCATTTATGACTCGCAGCCAGTGCAGATCACCTTTCTTCACCCGAGGACGCAGCTCTGCATTAGAGGTTTTATTTGTAGTACAGCATCTCTGTATCTCACTCTGCCTCCCGTTCAAACCTGTTGCACTTTGAATTTCTGATGGCTTAGTTTACCAACTGCCTTAGTGGCTACAGCTACATGTGAATTTTTACGTTAAATTTGACCAAAATAGGAAGAAATTATCATATTTCACTTGTCCTTTGTGCGATAAATATGAATTTGGGGTTTTTTTTAACAAAAATTTTAAGTTTTAGAAAAAATTATTTCTCACCATGGATCGAGCTTATGTTTGTACCGTGAATAAAATTGCTTTAATTTTCCAAGCAAGTGATACCTGGCGGCCATTGAGGTTTTGGTCATTTTTTCTCCACTCAGATGCTTATGACTCGTTTGGGTCATTAAAACATATCCCATTCACTAAAGTCAATTTTGTCGCACAACTTAGTTTATTATGCTGTGATAAACAGTTGTAGGAGCCGACAACATGCAGGGTAATGTTAAAACAGGAAGACAAATGTGAGTAACCATGGCAACTGGTAACAACCGGCTCTTTTTGCAGTCAACTTGCACGCATCCGTTGTGTTTACAATCAAATAATACTTTTTGAGGTAATTTATGGTAAAGTATATCGCTGAATTATAAAGAAAAAAAAAGTCAAAATGATAATATATTATGAACATTATAAATTAATTGTGTATTTTCCATTAAAACTATGATCCATCCATGATTGGGTCAATTGACCTATGACCCCTGATCAAACCACGGTTCTTGAAGCAAGAATACACACTACAGCCTGAAATGACCCAATTCCAATTCCCAATTTTTTGTCAAATCTGATTTTTTTGTCAAATCTGATTTTTTCCGTCGTTGCCGTTCACACTTCCAAAACATATGCGACCTGTATGTGTTCTGCAGTGTGAACGGGAAACGACCTGAAAGTGTCTCGCATGCGCAGTAGAGGGCGCAATAACGTCAGCGTGCTCAGTGTTTTGCTAATCACCATAAAGAAGAAGAAGTGCTCAGTGTTTGCGGAAGTAAACATGGATGCTAACGGTACACATTTGAAGTTGTTATCCGACCGGAGCAGTACTTTAACAACTTAATCCTCATTGTAGTTCGCCATGGTTGTTGTTTTTCTTCCCGCTTTAGCGTATCAGGACGCAGAATAGTGACGTTTGTCGAGTATCAGTGACGTTCAGGTCAGATGAACGCCACCTGGACGTTCGGTCACATCTGAATCGGATACGTATCGGATACCCAAGTTTTTTACTCCTAGATATTGGTCCTTTGACCTCTGGAGACATTCAGAAAATTTCACTAATAATAATAATAATAATGTGTAGAATCTGACGCTTACTTCCTGTTACGATACTCCCCTTCAGAGACTCTTTCTCCTTTGATGACGGCGTTGAGCCACTGGAAGTCCCTCAAGCCCTCAGGAATCAGGACGTATTTTATACCCTGTCAGAAGAAAAGTCATTTTTACTTTTTTATAGAATATAAACAAGATATTACATAAATTGTTGGTTTAATACCTCATCATGCGGAGCAGCCTTGTATCCAAACTTGCGGTAAAAACTAGGGGACGCTGTAATGGAGTGAGCAGTGTGAATATAAACGGATGTTCTGTTTCCGACGTCTTCCTCATAACCTTCAACCACCGCGGCGTTCATCCTGTCACATAAATTATAATTTGAAATTAAATCTGGCTAAGAAATTAAATCTACAGCTTTCCACTGGAATACTGTCAGGGTGTCCAAGTCTGACAAATTTCCAGGTGTTACTGAAAACAGCTTATGGATTGGTTTAAACCAGTAATTTTATTTGTTCATTTTGGTAAGTTGCATTTGAAAAATGTGAGATTTGTTCCTGTTCTATTTTGTGAACAGGAACAAAATAGTCTTGTTTCTTGTACGAGAAACAAGACTAAAGTATGTAATGGAAACCATTCTTTCTTAGATAAATTTAAATAAAAAAGTCTGCTACTGCAGTGTTTTTTTAATATAATGCAAGACAGAAAAATAAAAAGATACTGCTTCTGGTTTGAGAAAATAAAATGTGTGCAAGTATTAATGGCTTGATATAAATGTGCCACCTTGCTGAAGGATAACTACCAGAGCAGCTGAGGAGGCGGCTGCTGGTTACATGCTTCAGTTTCAGATTTATTTCACAATCCTGATGTAAGAGTTCATGCTGAAATTTAATGACGGAACTTGACTTAATGTTGTGTTTTGATTGTTGATTCTATGTTGCATTGTGTTTTTGTGTCTTATATGATGTAAAGCACTTTGAAATGCCTTGTTGCTGAAATGTGCTACACAAATAAAATTTGATTGATCAATTGCAAAAGTGACTTTGTGTTACCGGCTGCTATGCAGTTATATAACTGTAATAGATTCAGTAATTCTGACTGCTTCAACAAATGTTAAATCTTTTTATGTTTTTCCATGTTTTTTTGTAAGTTTTCAACTGTTGTCAAAGATTTTACTAAGTGCTTTGTTAAAGTATTCATAGCCTCTTAAATATTTAAGCTTTTTGTAGCTTTAAAGGATTAAGTGGCATAAATACTTTTGCATATATTTGTTATACAGTCTATGTTTTCTTTGCTTATGTTTGATGAAAAAAAATACACTGACATCCACAGAGTGCTGCATAGTTAATAATGGATTTAAATAATCTTTGTAAAACTAAACTTTTACAAAGACTTTAGGACTGATACTAGGATGGGACAGTTTCAGTCCCATCCTAAGACTGAAACTGTGTTTTCATTTTGCAGATAAAAGGTGTTTGAGTTCCCACGGTAAGATGAGTGCAGAACAGCTTCCTTCTTAAAACTAACAGTGAAAAGTAAATACTTTGCTAAATTATTATTTAACATGTGGTCTGCTGTCTACCCTGCCGTGTCCACCCAGTTTAACCAGCCTGTAATTTGCTTAGTCACTGAGCTGCTCCGCTGAATCAAACAACAGGTTTGTTTTCTTTTGTTTTCCTACCGAAACACGTAGTCGTGAGCATCAATCTCGGCGCCCATCTTTGAGCCGTTCAGGATGCCGCCCGTTCCCACCACGGCGCAGCGGATGCAGCCGTCCCCGCCTGGTTTAGGGAGGAGCAGCGGCTCTTTGGGCTTTGCGATCAGCTTCACAACAGGCATTACATCTGCAAGCAAAAAAATGTAACCAATTTCAGTTACAACTTGAACAGTTACCAGCATACTTTTTTTGTTGTAAATATTAAAATATTTTAATAGATTGTAACTTAAGACTTTGAGATTCTGGATATTTACACTTATTTTCAGTTTTCTTTTACACAAATATTGGTTTCTACATTGTAAAGATACAATAATCCATTTGAAAGATGAAACATCTATTTTGATTAGTCTTTTCTGAGAAACCAAATTTTGAGTTTTCTTTATCTGAAAGCCTTTATCATTAAAATCGCAAAACATAAAAGCTTGAAATATACTCATTATTTGACGAATCTCCAGAAAATGACAATATATTGAACCTTTACGCAACATTCCCTTTTTTTGAGATATACTAATATCCTAGTAGAAAGATTATAAATAGCTTTCAGTTGTAATTTGTGAGAAAATACGTACCATCATGCTTCATTTGCATAAAGCCAAACGGATTATTAAAATGTGAGAGCCGGTTCCACTCTCTCATGTTGAAGTTGTCTTTGTGCAGAAACATGCGAATGTTGGGAAGGAAAGCTTTCCGGAAGTCCTCGTCCTGGGAGTTACGCAGAGACTGCGGACAAGTCTGAGCAGAGAAAAAGTCGAGATAAAGCAAAACTAAAACTGGAAATTCACACAGGTGTGATGATGTGATATTCTGGCACAAGATTTAACAACACTGCAATTGCATGTTTTGTGCCAAAGTGAAGTGTGACCCGGTTGCCACAAAAATAATCTTTACAAGATCTGGATGCGAAAGCTTCCGACAATTATTTTGATGTAAGACAGGTAGTAGATGTTTTAAGTGATAGTCACCAAATGTTTTAAGGGCTGGAAGTTGAAAATGGGAGAGACAAAAATTCAAAAGAGCTTGGAAACTTTCCACTTGGAAACTTTCCATTGGAAAGTTTCCAATTCAGGTGTAACAATAGCAAAGTGACAGGGAAGTCAAAGGATGTAGATTTACACAAAACAGAACCAACAATAACAAACTGTACAATAGGGTCAAATCAACAGCACAATAAAATACTGTGTTATTAAAAACAGCATCATTTGAGTCAAAGAAATATTCAAATTAGTAGGTGAAATAACTTTAGAGTTCTAGAAGGTTGATACAACAGCAGCAAATCTTTAATGTACTGTGGTGCTAAACCATTCAGTGATTTATAAACTAACAACAGTATTTTAAAGTTAATTCTTTGAGCTACAGGGACTACATTTACTACATTTTCAGAGACTCATGTCTTATTTAAAGTCAGAAGTAATTTAATAAAATTTTATAAAACGTCCTTGAAATCTAAATCTGCCAGGGATATAAATAATTTTGGGTTAAATCGTACATGTGATATTTGGACACTAAGTATTACTTTTTCATGAATATATTCACCCAATGATCTATTGCAAAATTCCTTTGCCTTCTGTTTTCCTTGGAAAACAATAAAACGCAATAAATCCAGTTCCTAGAAATCTTCTACTCAGGTGATGGTGAAGATTCCCAACCTTTTTACGACTGCATTCAATCCTCTCTGGCGCAAAATAAAATAATCTTACACTGATCAGATCTGAGGTAAATAATCTGTCATTAACCTGAGATTTTCTAAAATAAGTTTGAGATTTACAACATTTTTGGTATATTATAATAAATTCAAAAGGGGAAAGTGTTAAATGCACTAAAATAAGTCAAACCCCAAAAAAGTATAGTTTGCTTGAATCAATGAAAAGATACTTCAAAAAAGCATTTGTAAAACCTTGAATCTGTTTGTTACTAGATGCAAGGATTCTTAATTTTCATTTTAAAAAATTTGCTAGCAAAGCAATAATAAATCTATCTAAAAGATTTATGACAAGACTGCAGGATTCTGCAGATGACAGCTAAGCACACAAAGAACATATCAGACTAAGTGATAAATCCACACCAAAGGCAAACAAGTAAAAACAAGCCCAAGCTGTTCTGTTGGCAACCACAAATGAACACTTATTAGTGATTTTACCGTAAAATGCTTACCATAGGTCTAGGCAGAGCATCCAAGTTGTAAATATCCTCAAAGCTCCACTGAGGAAGCTTCTTGAAAAACTTTTTCAAAATCATAGGAATAGGAGTTTCAGAAGAAGAGGTAATAACTGGATCAGATGTCAGCGCTGTTGTATTTGTTTCAGTCAATTCTCCCTTCTTTTGTAATAATTCACCAGTGTGCTGCAGCTTGTCTTCTCCGCTCGCTTTGTAAGTTCTTGACATGGCCATCAAGCTGTAATTTAAACTTCATGAAATTGAAAAAGATATTAATTATCAAAACGGTGAGCTAATTAAACATAAAACAGTTTTAATCTCCCGTTGTAGAAACTTCAAAAACACTTACGTTTTTTCTCTTGCTGAGTTTTCCAAGAACAGAATAAAAAAGATAATATTGGCCGATATCACCAGCACCAAAGACCAAAATTTAAATGATTGACCATTCATCATCGCTGAAAAGTGGAGGATTTCTTTCTTTGTTTATTTTTGCTGCTCAGCTAAACACCAAAGTCGACTGCTGGGAGGCGCTGTGCAGAGTCCTTGTTGAAGCTGACATGATACGCTGCAGCTTATTGCTGGAAAAAAAACACAATCATGACTTTTAGCTACGCCTGAACAGTGCAAGAAAAGTCACTCGGACTTGCTTAGGCACCCAGTGACTAGTGTGTATATTACACAGAGAGAGAGAGAGAGAGAGAGAGAGAGAGAGAGAGAGAGAGAGAGAGAGAGAGAGAGACAGGCCTGGGCAGGGCAGGGCTATAGCAGGGTGTAGTGACTAAAGGCCATTTGCAATAAAATCACTGCCAGTAAAATGTTATAATTTCACAAAGACGAACCTCAAGGAAAAGAGCAAGAAATAAAAAAAATCCTTCTTTCATGTCAGTTTTGAAAAGCCACCTTGCAAAAAGTTCTTTGTGCAGGTGTGAAATACAAAATTCAAATAGGGTTCTTGAGAGAGCAGGAATGTGAATGTAAACTAAGGCAAATAGGCAAAAGTACCAATGGATTGGTCCTGTAGTCAATTATTAATCTCTCTCCATTTGATCATCTACTTCTGATCCTGCAGCCATGCGGTTCGTGTTTATGATACGGCAACACTTAGAATTTTGCATTTTAATGTTTGCATTTGCAGGACTGCTGATTTATTTTTCCTTTTAAACAACACGTGGCATTATTTCCAAAGCAGCCATACTAAAAGCTACTAATTACGGTTTAATGGGTGGCATACGGACAAATGAGGAATTAAACTAGCAACCCATCCCACCGTTGGCAGCAAATGAAGCCATTAAACAAGAAGCAGAGTTGTGCATGTAATATATATATATATATAAGAATAACTGTATAGTAAGTAGCTACAAATAAAATTTAATTTAAATAGAAACCTGAAGATCTGGGAGATTTTACATACATGACTACAGAACATGTTCGTTTGTGTGTTCATGCACAGCTTCACAAAGGCACGAACAAACAGTTTGTTTGGATTTCTAACTGGCGGAGTGGCCACCTGGAGGCTGCTGTGGTCATTGAGACTTAATCATCAACCTTTAGACTTTTGCTGCATGAGCTTCATTCTTTCTGTCTGTTTCCTGTCTTTCAGCTGTGAGAGACAAATAAAACAAATCTCCAAATGAAAAGTAAAGTCATGGATTTGGTGGAAAAGTTAATCCTGAGTGACAATGAATACCTGCAGACTCCTACTTTCTGAATTTCTTCCCAAATCTTTACAGACGTTATCTCCATGATATTTGAATCTCATCGATGCATATTATTGCGACTATGCGTTGAAAAGGCTTTCATTTTCTGTCGTGTAGAGTTCTTCAACGTGGGATAGGTGGCGTGAGATTTCTGATAAATTGGACATTTTTTGTATATTATTTAAAAATTCAAAGTTATGTCTTGAATCCAGCAAGTAACAACATCAAAGAAGGCATAAAATAATGAAATTCAGTCAGAAATAATAATACCATTTTATTTATATTGCACTTTACATGCAAACGTCACAGTGTAATAAGATAAAAATAAAACTCATTTAAAATACTAATCATAAATAAACACATTATTATGAGCAGAAATCTGCTCATAATAATGTGTCTATAAATAAATGTAAAAATATTCTTCATTTTAACACCTCAGAGGCCTTAATACAGTCCATTTGTAGGACATTATTTTATTATTATCTTACAATAAATATTTGTACAATTCTTTCTGTGTACATAAAACTAATTTAAATAAGCTTAAGGTTAAAGTACAGTCATAAAAATAATAAACACCACCATATTTTTTCAGGTCTTCTTGACTCCTGACGCTGAATCAGGGACCGGTTTGCTTTTCTGACCCAGTTCTTTGATACAGCTTCAGTATTTTTTTGTCGTGAAGGCTTTTCCACAGATTTTTCTCCAGAATGAGATCATGGTTGATGTAGAAAACTATTTCGGTCAAATGCTTGTCCACATAATAGTTTGGGTATTTACTGTAGTCTTCTGTCATGAATCCATATGCACTCACCTGTGGAGACCAAAAATAGTATATAATATGAGTTTTAAGTAAAAACAAAAAACCTGCTGAATATTAATTTTAATGCACTTTTAGAGCTTAAGAAAGAGATCAGCTTAATGTAGAGTCAAATAAATTATAATTAAGTTTGTTGATTTAGAAATACTATTATTGTTATGGATGCTCATGATTCAGTACATTTGACTATATAAAAAGTGAATTTATTTCAGTAACTCATTTAATTTGTAGTGAATGATTTCAACGCTGAAGACAAAATTATTTCAACATAATTTACAAATACAAATCTGAAAAGTGTGGCATGAGTTTCTTATTCCGCACAAACGAGCCACCAGTTCGTAGAACCACGTTTTGCTGCTTCAATGATAATGAGATTGAGTCAAGATAATATAAGATTAGATTTTTTCCCAGACATTGTTGGCCAAATACTAATTGTTGGTTCTAAATCATTAAAAGTATTTAAAAAAACTTTTATTGTGTAAAGCAGCTTGAACAGCATTGCTGTTGAAATGTTCAGGGAAACCTGATTGATTGATTGATTGGTAAAGCCCATAGAACATGAACAGGAAACTGTAACCACTTGTTATGGCAAGAGATTCATTATCTTGAAGCACTCTTAGAAAATTAAAACACACGTGCAAACCCCTGAATTTAACTAAGCAATCTTTATTAAGAAATAATGCAAATCCTAAACTGAAGATTCAAAATCACTTGTTAGTGTTTTCTTTTCTTCTTTTCAATAAAACATGACACACACGGTCAAAAGCTGCGTTGATCCATGTTTCTGCGGTGTTTCCAAAGTTTTCTACTGCGGCTCAAACAGGAAGTGAGCTTTTCAAAATAAAAACTGAATTTCAAGATAAAGTTAACCTAAACTAATATCACTTCTTCATACGGAGAATGACAAAAACATAAAGACAAAAAGCATTGCACAAAATACACAGTCTAAATATTCCTTACTTATGACTAACTTACCATGTCGCACGTGTGCAGAGCCATAAAGAGAGTAAACGCCCCGTTGGTTGGTCGGACAACCGCCCAGTACTCTCCACTGAGGTCACTTGAACTCAAAAACCTGTTGGCAGTGAAAATGTTAGCCTGATGTGCTACACAATCTATGCAATTAATTACTATATGGAACCAATTCACAATACAAGTGTCACTTTACAAAACAGAATGACTAAAGTTGATTGAACAGATTCAAAGTCAGTTATATATTATTCAGATTTAATTTATCTAATTACAGCTACTTAATGTTCTTCATTGAAATGCATCCTCGTTTGAAACGGGGAAAGTTGTTTTTTTTCTTTTTGACCCCTAAAGTTATAATTCAAAAATAC
This sequence comes from Gambusia affinis, assembly GCF_019740435.1. NCBI lineage: Eukaryota > Metazoa > Chordata > Actinopteri > Cyprinodontiformes > Poeciliidae > Gambusia > Gambusia affinis. Next base: position 15,839,656 of record NC_057887.1, read on the forward strand.
TTACTGATTTAATTTGACTGAAAGTGGACTCGCTATTTTAGAGGTAAAAAGAACCAGTAGCATTCAACCAGCTTTTAACACAGATTTTTAGCAGGATAGTATCAGACCTTGGTTCAAACACTGACCTGTTTCGAACGTATCTCAGGAAATCCTGGTGCAGAACGTAGAACCGATCCTCACTGAACTGTCCTGAGTAATAAGATCTGGGACTGGAGGAAGAAAGACAGACTTTGGTTATTTTGGAAGAAGATGATGAACTCTCTCAAAATGTTTGCTCACAAAGACAACAAAACCATAAACTACTCCACATGTTTCTTCAAATGTTTTGTTTGTCGTTTAAACAGTTTAGACTTTTAGCATAAATGCACCAGCTCAGTGTTAACTTTAACCTTTCCAGAATCATTTCTGATGTTTGTTTGGGATCATAATCCTCCTGGAACTATCAATCCAGTTCAAGTTTTAATCACATATGATTTTAGTAGTACTTTTGCAGATAATTGTCGTCACAGAAATGCAAAATTTAAAGCCTGTAGCCAAAAAATACAGCTGTGGAACAAATTAAGAGCCCACTGCAATGAACCCCATTTAAAACCCCCTGGTTATTGCACCAAATATTGATTTCTGAAATCTTCCTGAGTAAAAACATTAGTTTTAGTTTAGTTTAAATGAATATTAACTTGCTTTCTTTGCATTATTTGAGGTCTGAAAGCATTTCTTTTTTGTTATTCTGACCGGTTCTCATTTTCTGCTTATAAGTACAAAATTTTTGCTTGGATTCAGATATGTTGTCAGTAGTACATAGAATAAAAAACAATGTTCAATTTACTCAAATACAAAAAAGGAAAATCAGAGAAACTGATAATTGAAAGTGGTCGTTTTAAGTGGTCTCTTCATTTTTTACAGCGCTGTATATGTTGTTGAAGAAAAGACGTGATCATAAAAATCCCTTGTTCCATTTCGACTAGAATTAGATTGCAATTAGTACAGAAATAATAAACTTCAACATTAAACACACAAACTGTACTCACTCTTCACCTGTGTATTCACCAGAGGGAACCTTTTCTCCTTTGAGAAGACTCTGGAGCCACTGGAAATCCCTCAAACCCTCAGGAATCAAGACATACTTTATTCCCTGTAGGGAAGAAACACCCTGTGAGAAAAGTGTTCCTAATCTACATCTTATATTATTGTGGTTTCTGTGTCATTTTAATACTTGGTCATGCGGGGCAGATTTGTATCCGTACTCCTGGAATATTTTTCGGGATGTTGTGATTGAATGAGCGGTGTGAACATAAACCGACGTTTTTTTCCCAACGTCTTCCTCGTAGCCGTTGATCACTGCACCATTCATCCTGTCACGCAAAGGAAACACAGAAACAGCTTCAACATTTACTATGCAAACAGGAACAATCAAGGTTGCCATAATTGGTAACTGAATCCTTCTAAAAAATTGTTCAAATGAAAACAAAAATGACAAAACACTTCTAGATGTATTTATTTTTACCACATCTCCTATTTTTAGTCTACACTGCTAATCAAATTAAATAAACCTTTTAGTGTTTCTGTTTGAATATTTAATTAACATAATGCAGAACTTTTATACAACATGTTATGCAGAGGCTTTAGCTCCAGATAAATTTCTTTAGTAGTATGATAAAGTACAGCTTACTGTATGGAAGCCCTGAATGGCAAATTGCTCCACAAAGAAAAACAAACAAAACCAAACTTTCAAATATTTTAATATAGGTTGTTTCTTACTCGCACATTTCTTTTAAAGTCAAGAGAAAAATAAAATGTAGTCAACTTTAAAAAACGGATCTTAAAAAAGTTTCTTTCAAAATAATTTAATTTATTTCTTGCCTTTCAGGGCTTCCATATAAAGAAGCATTCAGTTAAAGGTCCTATAAACAAGACACAACATTGTTTTATGTCTTGTTGCTGATTAAATAACATAAAAGAGTCAGTATTATATTACTTGTAAATGTTCTTTCATACTGAGATGTTGTCAGCACAGTTAATGTTGACTAAATTAGAGAGATGTAATGATTTTAACAGAGTAAAATCTATTTTTATTGGTCACACATTTAAAATTGTAGACAGTGTAAATCACACAGTCCACCCTTAAAGAAAATCCCATGAAAATCCCATGTGACCACATAAAAACCAAACATGTGGTTCACACAACTTTGTACATATGAATGTTGTGTGAAAGATGTGACAAAGATGTGACATATACATGTGAAAACACATGTATATGTGTTATTTTGGAACGTTTCGTGGTAAAATCACACGTGATTCACATGTGATTCTCATGAGATACACACATTTCCACATGTGTGTATATATATATATATATATATATATATATATATATATATATATATATATATATATATATATATATATATATATATATATATATATATATATATATATATATATATATATATATATATAATTATCTCACATGTGGAAAATCACATGTGAATTTCATGGGAGTTTTTATTTGTAAGGGCAACACTGTCTTTTAACTATAATCCATCTAATCCTTTGGTATTTTGTGGTTGCTTTTTAAAAATGACTCTAAAGAAAACTCCATCAACAGGTTTGTTTTCTTTTGTTCTCCTACCGAAACACGTAGTCGTGAGCATCAATCTCGGCGCCCATCTTTGAGCCGTTCAGGATGCCGGCCGTTCCCACCACGGCGCAGCGGACGCAGCCGTCCCCGCCTGGTTTAGGGAGGAGCAGCGGCTCTTTGGGCTTTGGGATCAGCTTCATGACAGGCATTACATCTGCAAGCAAATATTTACCATGGATGGTTAGAGCTGGTTGATTTGCTCCAGTTGAGTCTAACTTTGTAGAGTTATGTCAGTGAATATCCTTGCTGCTAAATTTCCTCAGTGTTCCAACTATTTGGTTATGAGTACCCTGTCTACAAAAAACAGAAGTGAGAACAAAAGTCTGTCTTTTTTTATTTTCTACCTTTTGAAATGGAATAATATGCAAAAACAATCCCCGGAAAACCCACCTATTTTAAATTCTGGCTTGCAATGAATCAAGATACATTTACAGAAGAGGAAAAAAATTAATTAATCCTCTCAGGAGTAGATGTATAGATAAACTCAGCCGAAGTTCAGATTGAGCAAGATAATAAAAGATTGTGGCAGAATGGCAGGTTTGACTACAGCCTTGTAGTTTGCAATATCTGAATGATCTTTTACTTGTGACCCAAAAAGCCACCTACCACCGTATTTCATTCCCATAAAACCAAAAGGATTGTTGAAGTGCGAGAGCCGGTTCCACTCTCTGATGCTGAAGTTGTCTTTGTGCAGAAACCTTCGAATGTTGGGAAGGAAAGCTTTCTGGAAGTCCTCGTCCTTGGAGTAACGCAGAGACTGCGGACAAGTCTGAGTATGAAAAGCAAAGAGTTACATTTAAAGATGACTCCAAAATTGCTGTTTTTGTCTAGACCGCTGGAAAGGATTTGATTTTAGGTACTGACTCAGGAGTTAGCAACTTAGTCAGCTAGTGGCAACGCATTCAAAGAGAAAAGCAGAGAACGGATTTACCCGAAAAATAAACATGTAGAGACACAGCCAGCAGCAGTGTTAACTCATTAGGTTCCTGTTCAGTCTCACAAAAATACTCACTGTCGGTCTCGGTGGAGCATCCAGATTGTATACATCCTCAAAACTCCACTGAGGAAGTTTTTTGAAGGAGTTTAAATTTATGATGGGCCCAGGAGTCTCAGGGGTTCTGCTTTGAGTTTTAACGTTTCCCAGGGAGCAAATGTTGGTGTTATTCATTTTCCTTCCAGATAATCGACTCAGGTTTCTTATCCTTTGCACAACATTAATCCATGTATCTTCACCTGTAGGAAGTTTATTTCTTGAGAAGACTTTCCAACTTTAAGTGAAAAAGAAAAAGGGAATAGTGAGAGAAAGTAATTAGAATAAATAAATAGTTAAAAGGCATCAGAGGAATCTAGTGAAAGAACTTACCTTGATTCTCCTTCATAATTTTCCCAAGAAAGAATAAAAAGAAAAATGCTCACTCCCATCACCAGTGCAAAAGAGAAAAAAGCTATTTTTTTCATCCTGAACTGGCTCTGCGCTTCAGAAAATATGTTTCCCATGAAAAGTCGCCCGCTTTTAAGGAGAGAACTCAGTCTGTCCTTTGCAGGTGAACCAGAAAAGTAACGTCAGTCACTGGGCAGGTAATTTACTGAAACCTACAGAGGTGAGCTAGACCGTGAGCTGTAGCACATGATACAGGGAAACAGAAGTGACAGAACAGGACTGCACCTGTTTTCTGAGAAAAGGAGAGGAAATCCAAAAACAAACCCTGAGCTCACACTCAGCATTGGAGTTCTCCAACTGAAAGCAGGAAAAGGAAGCGTATCTGTTCATTGATAGGTCAGCTTTACACGTTCACCTGCTCTGCGTAGATAGGTGGGATGTGTTCATGTAAATAAGACAGTAGAATGTGAGAACTCAAGTGACACTGCCTGCATTTAACAGGCATGTGACACGATTTGAATGTGTTGTCCAGGAGAAACAAACAAAACATTGCACCATGTAAATCCAATGGTTTGAACTATGGAGAGAATTATTCTAATGCCAATTATACATTAAGTCTTTTTGCATTTTGCTATGTTACAAACAACAAATTTCATTGTATTTAATGGGGGTTTTAAATGAGCATACTGTGAATATGCATCTGGAACCTTGGAATCAATATTTTATAAAACTACCAGTTATTTCGGGTGTATATCTACAATTTGCACATGTACAGACTGATTTTACTTTGCGAAATAGTTCAATAGTTCAGTCATATAATCAATATAGAGGTGTATTGATCAATCAAAGTCTTACCTCTTTTCTGAATTATTGCATCTGAGGGAGGACTAAACTGTGTTGCCTCATCTGAAGGTTTATAAATCATGTGGTTATCAGGCAGAGCATGTCTGTTTACTGCATAATAAACTTTTCTGGGTTTCAGGTTTGGAAAATCAGAGTTACTATATGAATCATGCTTCTATCATGAGACTATGAAATATAATGAAGGCTTAGAGACAATGCAATGTTGCTACATAATGTGGTGGAATCAAGTCGTAATAATGACGTTAAGCACTATAATCATCCAACAGAGACCATTGTTACCAAAGAGGCAGGAAGGGAATTTCCCAAAGACTAAGTTCAACTACTCTAAACAGAAATTTAATGATAAAGAATAAATGTGACTTTTATCTACTGAGAACAATAACCTCTCCAAATTACCATAACATAATACGTAATCATCATACAAGTTCAGAAGTTGGTGTTAGGTTCACATGGAGGAAAGGAATTGTGGATGTTGTTTTTAGTGGATTTCTTTTCATTTTTTATTACAGAATAAAGTTTAAATGTTGAGAATAAAGTGACAATTTGATTTTAAAAATTACGTTGAAAAGGGAAAAAATATTGAGGAAAAAATGAAACTATGTTGAAGACTGGAGGCTGAAACTGTTGTGGTTTTTTAGGCAGGCGTGGGCTCACCTGTATGTGCTGACTAAGAGAATACGTCCAGACAATGTTTATAGGCTAAATCCTATTCTAAAGCATAACATTACTATCTTTTTTAGAGAAGACTTGGTTATGACAGATAATTTTGTCTAATGTCAGCATTTCAACTGTATTTGTTGATGTTTTTCTGATCTTATAAGGGGTTCGTTAGTACGGCTATCTGCTCTGGTAGCCAGCCTGCAGTCTGCTGCTTTACAGATATGATCCTAACAAAGTAGCCTACAAGCTAGTTTATTAGCAGTAGTTCTTGGCGCTCATGTTTTGACTCCAGAAAACTTCCAGAACGTCGTCTATACCCGCTTCTTCTCACAGACTTGGGGTTAGGCTTGTGTAAGTTTCCACCATCAATCTTTGAAGATGGAAGCAATTCCGTTCTAAATAAGTGTTGAAGTGACCTTTCAGCCAGCTGACAGGCATTGCTGGGTAACTAACAACTGGAGACACTAGTCTCCATTCAGACTGTTCACTTCAGCTCTCCCTGTGGGATCTAATTAATTTTTCTATGGTCTTAAAACCTTTTGAACATTCAGGATACTGTGATACCAATAACAAGTCCAAGAATGGAAAGTTATTTATTTTAGTTGCATGCCCTGTAAGTAGTTGAACAAAACTGTTTTATAATTTCTTTCTGACATATTTGTTCACAAGTTTATTACAGTTTATTTTAAGGGCTGTGCTCTGTAAGCAGAAATTATTAAGGGGTTGGTTTTGAGAAGTCACGCCACACTGTAGAAGGAAACTAAGCTGCTAAATATTCTGACCAGACTGTTCTGTGTCAAAGAAATAGATAAAATCTTTTACTTAGAGCAGAAGCCAGTTTAAAAATTTTTTTTTTTCTCCCCCCCACCAGGGGGTCCTTTTTTTGTGGGCTCTAGTGACCCTTTTATCATAGTAGGCTGACAGGAAAGGGAGAAGGAGAGGGGGGAAGACATGCAGCAAATGTCGTCGGGTCCGGGAATCGAACCCGCGACGGCTGCGTCGAGGGCTGAGGGCCTCCAAACGTGGGGCGTGCTAACCTCTACGTCACCGGAGCACGCCCCAGTTTAAAATATTTTTAACCTGCCCAGCAAGTCTGACAGAAGCAACAAAAACAAAGAATTTGGTCAAATGAAAAGAAAGTCAACTGTAGCAGTTTTCCGAGAAATGGGTTGGACTGACACTGAATACACACACGCACACACAAATGTACACAACATTCTGGTTTATTATGCAACACTTTGAAAGTTATATTCATAGACCTAATAGAAACAATGCTCCATTGTGATTTTCAGAATTATTTTATCAGTGCAGGTGTGTGAGTGTGTTTAATACAGGTTAAAAACAAAAACAATAAGCCGTTGTTGGAATGGACAGCCATGTTGAATACTGCAAGGAAATTAAATGAAATATTTGAAGTCCTGAATAAGTCTTTGGAGCAGATCAGGTTGTAGAAGAGTCTCAGATGGAGTAGAGTCTGAGCTGCTCCTCCAGGTCTCCTTCAGACATGTCCCCGAACGTCTCCTTGTTGTCCTTCAGCAGCTGGAAAATGGCGGCCAGCTGCTCCCGCTGCACCCTGGGGGAACAGACAGAATAAAATGTTAGAGTTAAAGTTTTCTCCAGGCACATAGTAAATGCTCTTTCTTATTAACAGGAGACTCTGCACAAGGATTTCTTTGTATCTGGTCTGGAAAATTTGGGCCTAGAGCTCCAATGCAGAAAAAAATATCAGAATCCATATTTGAAGAAAACATGTGCTACTGCGATGTACAGTGTCTTGCAAAAGCACATTCACATTTTGTTGCATTATAGTCGCAAATCTCCATTTATTTTATTGAGGTTTTTTGTGATACACCAACACATAGATGCACGTAATGTTGATTTAGAAGAAAAGTGATAAATGGTTTTAAGATGCTATTACAAATTAATAACCTAAATTACAATCTTGATAAATAAAATAAAATAAAGCAGCTATTTTCAGAGCCTTTGCTACAATGAAAGGCTGATCAGGCAGAGCATTAATCAGAGAGGAATCATTTTAGCTCTGGAGGAGTCATGAAATAAAATAATTGCAACAAACAATGATGTTGTTATTTTGATTTTCAAGTAATATCATATATTGGCATAGTCATATAAGTACATCCTCTCAATAAACTTTAAATTTTAATGAACATTAACACCAGAACTGGAAGACATTTTAAATATCCGAAATAAATAAACAAAACACCTAAAGCAACAAATAAAATGGACACTTTAGTCTCTGTAAACAAAACTGTCCTTCAAAAAAGAGACTATTGAGTGCAACGAGCCAGACTTTTGTCATCTAGTCTAAAGAGACAGAGATGGAAGAAAACCAAATCAACATGCAAATGGAAATTATCAGACTCATTTTAATTTATGTGATTCATTGATATATTGCTTATTGCGATACTGATTGGGTTAGAAAACATGTTCATTGGACAGAAAGCTCCAGCTTTGGAGCTGGTACAGAGAGAACCCAACAGGCTTGCAGCTGTAATTGCAGTAAATTATGTCCTCCAAAGTCTTAACTCAAGAGTTGCTGAATAAAAAAAGCACTCCACACTTTTCTGATTTTTTATTCCAATAGGATTTTGATGTAGGATTTGGTCCCGTGTAACACTGGGAATATTTCGGCTGTTCTAAATGTGTGTGAATGTTATCTTTACCTGCTGAAGTGAAGTTTGATACTGCTCTGGGTGAATGTTGATTTTGGAGTATCACTCTGTTCATATTGACATACTGGCTTCTCAGAGGTGAATTTAAGTTTACAACTGACTATGAGAGATGAGTGATAAGCCTTTACGCAGATTTAGTTGCAGACAAGCTTGATTTCAAATGTATACCATTAAAATTCTATACTCAAGTAAAAGTAAATGTTCAGGTTTCACTAACTACTTAAAAAAGTACAAAGTACAGACACATCAAACTCAATTATAGTAACACAAGTAAATGTCTCAAGTTACTTTCTGGTTTTATATATGAACAGTCTTTAAAAGAAAACACTGAATTTTTAAAGGAAATGTACAGAAATAACTCCTTGTTTGGAAATTTTGTGATTGCCCATTGAGAATTGATGTAATTAAACTAAATCCTATCAACATTTTAAATGGGTGGTGCAAACTGTGCACCACCCATTACATTTACTGGCATATTTCAACATATTTTCAGAGCAGTGTTACTGGATCAAACTCCTCCCAATTCAAGCAGATGGGAAATGGGCTGGGTGGAAAACGGTTGTATGGGATTTGAGGAAAAGCAGCCTGACTAAATGAAGCCGACTCGTCTAGCTGCTTGGCCAATCAGTGAAAATTAGTCAACTGAAATGAGTGGTAATTCATATTAATTATTCACTAGTACATTCTGCTTTCAGCTGGTCAGGGCAAGATGCAAGAAGATCAGTAAAAAGCTAATTCATTAGAAAAAAATCAACTCAGAAAGTAAAACTCGGATTGCAGACATGTAATGTATTGTATTGTACACTTCACTGTATACAAAGTGATTTTATTCAGGGGTTTATTTCTGTTAAATTTATAGCTTATGACTAGTAAAAACCCAAAACTCAGTTTCTCAAAAAAAATAAAACTAAAAATAATAATAATAATTACGCAATTAAGAAATGTTATGGCCTACACTTTTGGTGAACAAGCAGACTGCCATTGACAAGCTTCACAAGAAGTTTATGCCAAAAAAGGTTGTTAAAGAAGCTGGCTGCTCAGAGAGTGCTGAATATTAACCAGTGACGTGCGGTGAGGTTCATAGCTGGTGAGGCACTGACGTCATCAGAATCAGATTTGCAAATAGATGCATAGATTGACAGCAGTTTACAGGTTATGTTTCACTTCTGCATCCTTACACATACAAACTGTAGCTCACAAAACACACATATTATCTCCTGCTTCGATTGAAAGTCCACTTGAGAAAACTTTTTTAGTGTTGTAATGTAGTCATCCATGTCGAAAGTCGGGATAAGCGAGAGGAAAAAAATCACTATCTCTATTATAATCTATCGCTGCACTTGACTTGCTTCCCGAATCGTTTAGCCTAGCTCGCTGTCACTTACTCGGCAGTTGAGGAGTGAACAAGACGAACGTCTGGGATCTTGAGCGCCCCCTGCCATGAGGCAAGAGAACTGCCTGCCTCACCTCGAACCTGTTCTCTGCCGTTTATAATCGCTCATTACACGAAACACGTTACACAAACACAGTTGGTGACAAAAAGCACTGTACATTATATACATAAGCTAAATTATTGGAAATAAGTTCGCATATTAAATTTGTTTAAACCATTTTATTGACGCCGTACAGCAACATGCTCTCTCCGCTTAGCAGCCAGCGCAGAGCCAGGGGTTGCGCAATCCAAGGTGAGGCAGAGCTCGCTGCTGCCTCACCGGCATCGCTTCCAAGCATTTGAATGGGAAAATAAGAAAATTCAGCGATTTTGAACAAATAAAAATCGAAATTGGTGAAGCTACATGAAAAATAAATATTTTTTAGTACAATCCACCGGATGAATATAACAATTTAAATTACTTTATGATTATATATTTTCTTTCTTTCCATGATGGCTGGTGAGGCACTGCCTCACCTGCCTCCCCTGACCGCACGTCACTGATATTAACAGAAAGTTGAGTAGAAGGTAGAACTGTGGTGGAAAGAAGTTTATATGCAATAGAAATGACTTTTATTTTAAGAGTTTGAATAATGTCTCTAATATAACTCCTTCCAAAGGGGCTTAATGTGAGGAATCTAACAGATTCAGCTAAAGTTCTAGATATGTCTGTAAGTTATAACTCTTAAAGCACAGACTCCAGCTCTTTCCTAAACTCTTCGACATTTTTTTACTGCAGTTCTTCCTTCCACTAACCTCTCCAATATAAATATTTATTTACAAATTAATTTTCTGGGGAAAATTCACTTTAGGTTCATTATAAAAAATTATCATCAAAATTAAGAGATACATGCGTGCAATGTGTATAACACTATTTGGAATTAATTTTTATTTACTTTATGAATTACTGAAATAAAAAGGAACTTTCCAATGATATTCTATTTTTTAAAACGCTTCTGCATTTGACTGGGCGGCTCCAAAAAGCCAAAGTGTTGTGACACTCTAGCCCCCTCTGGTGGCAGAACAAAGAAAAACGCCAACAAGGGATACAATCAACACCAGCTGAGGCACACTTGTGGACCGCACTTCTAATGGAGGAAAACAGGAGGAAGAAGTGGGATCAGATAAGCAACACTGCACTGTCACATCAGTCGCTTCATGGCCACAGGAGGATAAAGAGCCGTTGAGGTAAACATCACTGCTGAGGTCAAGATTGGCTAATTGCTAATTGGCTGGGAATAGTTTTCACCCACTGGCCAGAAAGGGACTCTTTTAGGACAATTAGGTAAGGATAACTCATACTTTACCCCAAATCTGCTCCTTTTTCAGCTTAACAGACACTTAATGTCTGCGTTGCATTTACTCCTGCAATGATAAGAGCAGGATATGCAGAAATGCTTCAGAAAAAGAAAAAATCCCAACAACTTTGGCGTTTTTTTTTTTTTTCAGGCAGCGCTTTGGATTTGTTTCTTTTAATCTCCTCTTATTCGTCCGTCAGACAGCTAATGGTGCTTAGCAGAGGCTCAGTCTCACCTTTACTCTCGCCGCTCTAAAGCTGAGCCCTGGTACAGCAGACAAACGTGCACCGTCCAGAGTCACACGTGAAGCAGCGAAATGGAAGATGGCTGCAGTATTGATGTTAGCGATAATAATAGATCTGAATATATGGACTTTTAATGAAAAGTTTTATTGCACATTTTTTAAAACTTTCTGTTTGTTTCAGTGTATTTGAGTAGGCTGGGATTATTATTTCTTAACTCTTTTTACAGATCAGTTATCGGAACTAGTGATGGCCTGTCGAGTCGTACACACATTAATACAAAACTCAGCAGAAAGAAAACATCTTACAGATCAAATATTTACAACTTTTGGTCTCTTTATCCACCTTGATCTTCTCAAATGTTGCTATGGGACTGATTGTAGGGGAAACTTTTGGTGAGAGAGCACAAGTTGCAATGAAGCAATTTAGCTTTATATAAGAACAAAGCTGATCATATTTTTCTCCCTCCCCCCAACTTTTCAGTTTTGTACAGGGCTAACTTACAGGTTAACTTGTGGCCACAGCAGATGTGTGTTGAATCAGAATCAACTTTATTTTTAGCAATTTGACTTTGTTCACAGTTTCTATCCATCCATTATCTTGTTTTTCTTAGGTATCCCAAGGCGTTCCCAGGCCAGATGGGGAATTATACAAACAAGGATAGAAAATATTAAGTTGGTAGTTACTATTAAAACTTGCATGTTTGCCTCCATCACTTTGTCAACAAATGGTGCAGGGAGGATTATTTTTTTTGGTTGGTACAAGAAGAATTGCCTTCTGAAAAAGAATGTGAGCTATGATGTTAAGTATCAGAAATAAAGAGTAAAGCAGTGTTTTTCTTTTATGATACACAACTTTTATAAATGCATCACATCCAACAGTTGTTCACTAAACCTATAAGACAATGGTTCTCAATCCTCAGGGTCCACTGGCCTCAACTGCATGACTGAAAAGACCAACCTGGTCTTACAAAGAGCCAGAGTATGTGTCTCTCCAGACAATAACACCAGAACACAACACCGGTGTGAGGCGAATGGAAATATGCGCAACCTACGGTGGCCGACGGGTGCAAATGCGCAGCAAAAGAGAAAACATGCAAACAAAAAAAAAAGACATGCGCACAAATTAAATGCGGCAAACAAAAAGCAAATAAAATGCAGCAAACAAAAAAGACGACACCCCCGAATGAAATGCAGCAAACAAAAACGAAAACACCATCGAATGAAATGCAGCAAACAAAAACGAAAACACCCTCGAATGAAATGCAGCAAACAAAAACGAAAACACCCCCGAATGAAATGCAGCAAACAAAAACGAAAACACCCCCGAATGAAATGCAGCAAACAAAAACGAAAACACTTCGAATGAAATGCAGCAAAGTAAAAGATTACTATATTTCTTTTCAGATACGGCGTCTTTTATAATATTTATAATAATAAAATATGTCTTCTTTTATAATATTTATATTATTATAATAATATAATATGTTTTTTATAATATTTATAATATTAATAAATAAACTAAAAATAATATAATAATATATATATAATATTTATATAAATATTATAAAAGACGGCGTATCTGAAAAGAAATATAGTAATACGTACCTTTACTTTCTTTCAAATTTCTTTCTCTGAATCTTGCATCTGGTCCCATAGAAATGAATACTATTTTCTTTGACTCCCCCTAGTGGTCTGGAGCACTTCCGTTTTCAACACTTTTTGTTTGCTGCATTTCATTCGGGGGTGTCTTCTTTTTTGTTTGCCGCATTTAATTTGTGCGCGTGTCTTTTTTTTGTTTGCATGTTTTCTCTTTTGCTGCGCATTTGCACCTGTTGGCCACCGTACCAACCTCTCTAAAGAAAACATGACAAACTATATAACCGTATCAGAAAAAGTTCTGCTGCGCCGCAGGAGTTTTAAGTATCTTCATAGCTGATTGATATTGACAGAGTTGGAGAAGTTGCTAAAAATGAGAGTATGCTTAGATGCTAATATTCATAATAAAACACCCTTTCTTCAGCTTAACCTTCCAATCTTTCAAATATAAAAGGTACAGCTGTGATCATTTATCCTGTTTAAGTTGTAGAAGTTCAGATTCCCACGTGTCTTATCTGTATTTGATCTGTTTACTTAAATCAAGAGCAAACAACGCCAGTCCTCGACTGCCGCTGTCCTGCTACTTTTGGTAGCATCCCAGGTCCAACATAACGCAATGAAAAGCCTAAAATACATCTTTAACATGTCGGCCAGCTTTGCAAAGACCTGCTCATTAACTATTTATTTGATTCAGATGTTTTGGAGCAAGAATGAATCCAAAAGTTGCAGGACAATAGTACTTGAGAAGTGGAGTTGCAGACCTCTGGTTTACATGTAATTAGGCGGTTTATCCACAAAGCATCATGGGTCATATAAGAAAAGTGAACAAACGGTGTAAATTCTTCTAAAAGTTTTTCCGGTTTGTGTTTTTCACTGACCTCTGCTCCTCTGCCAACTCTTCTTTGGACATCATCACCTCTAAATGGTGCGATCGTGCCTTTCCAGGAACATATTTCAAGGAATTATTTGCATCCGATTCCACTTTTGCTGTTCAAACAGAAAACAAGAGTACATGCTGATGAAACAGAAATTAAACCTGCCTGCCTGTTTGGTAACATTAAAATGAGAATGGAGATGCTTACTGTTGTCCCCTGGGCTCTCTGTGGCTCCTTCAGTCTGGGGATAAGAGAAAGCACACTTTAGGAGCTCCGTATCAGAGAGCCCAATGAAAGACCTGCGGCCCATTGCTGACGAGACCTCGGACGACGAGTCTACCTCTAAACTGGGAACAGAAAGGCTCGATGTGGAGGAAGAGGACTCGACTGCTGCACCGCCTTCTGCGTGAAAGTGAGGGTGTCCCTGTTCCTGTCAGAGAATTATTAAGTCAGAAATGACCTACCTCTTAAATTCATCAGCTAGTGACGTTTGCTTGTTTTTTTTACATCTGATCCAAGTGACTAAGTTTGCAAAGGCTCTTAAAGTATGCAAGTTGTTTCACTGAGAGCTTCAAGTGACATTTTGTGACTATTTATTTATTGTCTCTGTGGAAATTAAGTTATCTCCACAGGTGTTACCTTACTAAACAAAGACAAAACTAAACAATTAAAAAAACATCAGACTATAAATCTGACAGATATGTTAATACTGTAATGTTGAACAGTTCTTTCCACAACTTGCAGGTTCAATACCGTCTGTTCTCTACATCCATATTAATCATTTGTTTTTACCAAGTGAAACTAACAGTTTTTAATTGAGATGCTTGGAACTGTAGCTTTTTTCTGCAAAAATGATATAAAATTAAAATGTTTTCCATGTAGTTCCTGTGGATGCTGTAGATGACAGAAAATAACACTTAAACTGATATTATTACTTCAGCCTGATAGAAATAATCAGGAGGGTGGTTTGTTCAAATCCAGCTTCCTTCCTTGTTGCACATGAGTTTATGACTGGGACTGACTGAATACAGTTTTAGTGTAGAGCACTTTGGCCAGCACAACTAGAAAACATGAATTCAGTTCACATATTTATCAATGTTAAGTCTTCTGTGAATATTTGTACATTAATAAAAACATGTCACCCTTCTGGAAAGTGTGTCCATACTGTATATCCACTCAGTACTTGGTCAGGGCTCCTTTTGGATGAATGAATGCATCTTTGCAGTGAAGCAGCATGGAGGTTATAAGAGTCTTCTGATGTGCTAAAGAGCCAGGTTGCTTTTATAGCAATCTTCGGCTTGTCTGCATTGGTGGCTCTGGTGCCCATCATCCCTCTCAACAGATTATCTGAGGAGTTTAGGTCAGGGAGTTTGTTGACCCATCAACCACGGTTATAACATGGTCATTGTGGTACTTTTTTCACTGTGGGCAGGTGCCAAGCTCTGCTGGAAAACAAAATCAGCGTCTTCATAAAGCTTGCCAGCAGAGGGAACGACAGTAGCACTGACTTTGGTCTTGATAAAGCACAGTGGACCAACACCAACAGATGAAATGGTTCTGCAAATCATCACAGACTGTGGAAGCTTCACACTGGACCTCAAGCAACTAGGATGCTAACTCTCCACTCTTCCTCCAGTCTCTGAAGTCTTGATGTCCAAATGATGCGCTGAACAGAGGACTTTAGTCCACTTAGCAACATTTAGAACAGCTAAGATCCTTCTGACGACTTCCCTGGTCCGCTTGACACAAAAACTCTGGCAACTGCAGAACATAACCTGGATACGTCTGTGTGTGGTGGCTCTTGACGCCCCGACTCCAGCTGCAGTTCACACCTAGTAAATCTCCTCAATACTCTTGAATAGGCTTGGCTTCATATTCCTCTCACGCAACTTTTTTCTTCCACACAATGTCCCATGAAATCTAAAAAATTACTTCTTTATAATTTTGCTTTAGCTTAGTCTCCGACCATAGTGTTATATCACCTGTCTTCATTCATGATTGTGTATGCCACTGACTTATTAGATGCTAGATTTCATTATGAAAATAAGCAGAAATTAAGGCACGGATTTACAAAAATGTGGACTGCTGGAGCCAGTTTGGGTGTCCTTTCCATTACAAAACAATTATTCAAATCCAAATTACAATAAATTAACAGATAAATGACAACAACTTACTATGCACCAACACCTATTGGTGCATGGTAAGTTGTTCGCCAAAAATTACTATAACTTCTTAATTTTCAAAAATGTCAATATTGCTTATATTCATAAAAAATGTTCTACACACATTCATAAAAAGAAAAAAGTCCTTGGGGCTCTAGCTTAATTACTCTGTAAGCCTTTTCTAAAGTCTGGCCCTATACTACACTGTGTGTGTGTGTGTGTGTGTGTGTGTGTGTGTGTGTGTGTGTGTGTGTGTGTGTGTGTGTGTGTGTGTAAAATAAATATCCCACATTTAGTCACAAAAAATCCTCTTTCAATAATATTCTAATGTACTAATTTGCATATATACATGGTACTTTGGTTAACCTTTATTTGTGGCTCTTTTAAAGCATCCCAGAGTTCCTCCGGGCTGTTGTGCATCCAGACACTATCTGATTACTTAAAACAGATTAAGGGGGAATTACACAAAAACACCAAAGCAAACAAAACACTTTCAGCATGCCAGACCTACTCACAGATTTCACTACATCCCAGTGGTCGTGTGAGCTCCCACTGATCTCACTCCAGTTGTCGGCTTCCTTCTTCCTCCCCTGCCCGGCTACATGGCCGTTCAGCTTCGCCTCGGACTTCGCTGATCCTCCGTCTCCTCTCTGGCCGAAGTAACTGCGCGCATTCGCGAAGTCCGCCGCGGGTGATGAGCCTTTGAGCAGCGACGTCGCGACCACCATGGCGAGCAGCGTGAAAATGACAGCGGCCAACACGAGAGTCGCTTCCATTCTTGTGATTCTTGTAGCGTCCCCGCCCCGGCGTCCACTCAGTCGGCCATCCCGCTTGCTTGCGATAATCCCCCACCGTCAAACATCAACGCCAACTGCCGCAGTTTATCGGATACGGGACAATCTCCCAATCTTCTCTCGACCAGAACGTCACATCCTCTGGTTACAGCCCCCACTCCTAACCCCGCCCTCTCCGTCGGCGGACTACCGGCGGTTGGACCGGGCCGTTGGGCTGGCACGAAGCACTGCAACGTGCTCGGCTCTGCGTCTGCAGATAATCCCATCAGCAGGACAAACTGGCGGACCCAAATGGTTTCTGACAGAACTCGTGTACTGGAGGCGTAGGCTGATAAAGTAAAGCTGTCAGCTGAAGGGAAAACACTCTTACCTTCTAGTCAACACCTGAAGTTAAAGGAGAATACCGGGAAATACACTATCAGGGTTGATATCATGACTAGGCTACGAGCCTAAATGTGCTGCTGAAACAGCTTTTACCCATTGACATTTTGAGGTGTGCTGCAACTTTTAAATCTTGTGAGTTGTATTCTTGCAGCTCGATGGAACGGATTTGATTGCCCAGTACATCCCACAGAGGCTTTGATTGGATTGAGATGTGGGAGGAGTTGGAGGTCAAGTCAACACCTTGTACCTGTTGTGCTTCCTCACAAAAAAGAAAACCAATGCAAAAAAAAACCTTACAACCTTACTTCATTGTGGAGTACACTGTCTGGATGCAAGAGGCAACAGTCCTTAGGCCTAATCCACAGGTAGACGGAAATCTGAGAAAACAAATACATTTTGTCCATTGTTTTCACGACAACGCATCTTTTTAAGTAGGTAAATTTATCTTTTTATAAGCTTTGGAGACTTTTTTTAAGCAAGCAACCCAAAAGTTCACATCAACAGGTGTATAAAGAGAGGTGCTGTGTCACCTTGCTCTCCAGGAAAAGAAAACACCTCTTATTGTTTAAATAGACTTTAAACATCAGGAACAATATAATGGAACATTTTAGTTGATTTTAAAAAACCCTAACTTTTATTAGGGGAAGTCTTAGTCCTGCATTTACCTTTCTGTTTATCTGGATTTTATTTTTTTTTGTCTCACAAACCAGAGAGTTGAAGATTACAGGAGTGTTTTATGTTTGTTTTTAAATCCTGGCTGTTCTCTTCAGAAAATACTTTTTATTGCTTTTAAATTGTAGCTAAATTTACAAGCTACAATTGCACCAAATCTAACCTAAATTTCACTAGGCTAGATTTGATGCAGCTTTTGTTAAAATTATCAAACCTGAAAGCATTAAGCCAAAAATGAAGCAATTTTTGGCAGTAATGCCTCACCACTTGAATTGGCGAGGCATTACTGGTGTCCACAATTTTCATTGTCAATTAAAAAATACTAAAGTTACAACAAAAATTTAATTTTATAGAAAACAAATCACAAAAAATATGTTGCGGTGTGTAGACACATTCAATAAATCAATTAAAACCATAAGTGGGTGCTCCAAAGTCTACTCTTGAGTAAAAGTCAATAGATATGTAGATGTAGTCTTGCTACAATAACATTATGGACAATGTGAATACTCTGGTTTTTAAATGCAAGTTCTTTGTGTTGCAACATTTTCCACTGTAAGAAAATGTTAATTTGTCTGCAATCATTTTTCAAAAATGCAAGAGCCTAGATGTAGAAATTGATATATATGGTCTCGGTGTGTAGCATTGTAAAATATGACTGTCCTGGATGTAAACTGTGTTCAACGAGGTTGAAATCATAATGTCATTGAGCTGTAATTGCATTAAAGTAGAATTAATTGGCCTAAACTGGAGTACATGTAAATCTGATTTTATTGGAATCAACTGTAGTTGGCTTAAACTTGAAACAATTCAGCATTTTCCAACCTGAATACAATTTTTAAAGATTGAGTATGAATTTGCCTGAACCAGAATGCAGACTTTATTTGAATCCGATGGTGTTGGCCCAAACTAGGTACAGGGTGGTTATTAGAAGTTTTAAAAGTTAGACTTTCTTAGCACCTCAGCAGAAACAGACTGGAGGTCTCGGTGCTTCTGTGTTGCAGCAATTCAGGATTTCTAAACAAATTGTCAATGCATACTGAATACATAAAAAAAAAAAAAGTTTTAAGTGATATCCTAACTTGTTGAGAAATGCACTTGTATTTCAGAGCTGGAATTTAAAGTCAGGGAAAGTACATCCAACTGGTAAACATCATCACTGACGTCCTCAGGAAAACTACACACTTGAACACTTTCTGCATGTTCAACTGTCAATCAGTAATGAACACCACTGTTGCCAACTGTTTGTTCATGAAAGGAAGCTGAGTATCACTGCCTTACTGTTAAGAGTTCACTGAGCTGCTGTAAAATATTTCTTTATTGCAGCCTATCATGGACAATAAACAGCACCCGCTCCACCACATAGTGGACAGACAGCGGAGCACCTTCTCACATAGACTGCTCCAGCTCTGCTGTCGTAGGGACAGATACAGGAAATCCTTCCTGCCACATGTCATCTCACTGTACAATAAATGCTAAATCATTGTTCTGCACTAATCAGCCCAATTATGCACAACTGCACTGTGGCACACTTGCTGTACGTATATTTACATATACATATCTGCATTTTTTTAATCTCTGCAAGGACTGCTTTTAAGTTGCATTTTATATTTTACAGCGCTTTACAATTTTAAAATTTATAGCATTTTATATTTTAACTACAACTACTACTCTGTGGTTGTTGTTACCGTGTCGTGTCTCTATGCTGCAACTGCGAAGTAATTTTCCTGCTGGGATGAATAAAGTACTTCTATTCTATTCTATTAAGCAGAGTTGGGTTTGGTGTCTCATTTTTTTGTGACGGTGAGTTTGGATGTGGTGTTAAAATCCGGCGTTTACATAAAACTCGTCAGCAGAGGACAGCATGTAGTGTTTCAAAACTTTCAGATGGATGTAGACTCAAAAGTAATAAAGTTTTGTAGATCTGCACTGATTTTGGGCTTCAGAAAACACAAATGAGCAACACAGACATTCAACCATCTTGGATCCAAAGCCTCCCCCACTCTTCCTCAAGACTCTAGGAAACTAATTTCAAAATGAAATGTTGGGGGGTGGGGGGGGGAAATTACTGTTCAATTGCAGTCTTATGGACATTCCAGATCACATGTAAATAGTACTTTGTACAAGCTAAAAGATGCTCAGAATCATTCATATTTAACATGCTACGCTTACAAAGACATTGAACAGTCAAGACATATTCAATTCCAACAAAAACCTTTATTAGCAGTCATTTGATGCAGTTACAAGACATTTGAGGTACACAGAAGAATGCGATTCAAAAGATTTCTTAAGAAGCCATTAACTGCCCCTTACCCTTCTCTTATTGTCCCACTGGGCTAGTTTTTCAAAGCAAGCAAGACCAATTCAGTGGATAAACCACAGAAGGAAGGTTGATGCTGGGACACAGAAGAGAAGGAAGGGTAAAGAGGATAGAAGACAATATGTACAGCACATGTAGGGAAGTAGAGGTCACAGACAGGAGAGGATGGATGATCTGCCACACCTGTGAGCTTACAAACCGGCAAACGGCAGCGAAGGGTCGAGCCCCGGAACTGCACCGGGCACTCTGCACCGCAACACGCCACACCATGTCACCACCGCACTGCATCGCATCTTAACAGCTAACCAGCATTACTCAACTGCTACACAACTGCGCCTAGTGCACAAAAGATACACAAGAAAGAGGGTTAGAGTCATAGGAAAGCAACTTGAACTAGACAGAAAAAAGCAGAAACAAAATTTTGCTGGATTAAGCAAATCACAAATTTAAATGGCTTTTATGTCACTGTACACTAAGCCATTTCCCTCCCCCAGTATGAGTGGCAATACAGCTGTAAATACTGCAAACAAAGAGACATCATTTCCTACATCAACTTTCAAATAAGTTTCATATTCAAAAAATGAACAGAGCCTGCTGAAAATTATATTTTGTTTCAGAGGAATTTATTACTTACAAATTCAATGAAAAAGCCCACCCAAAAACGGTAAATTAAGAAATACCCCATAAATCCCTTTCAATATACTCGGCTTTACAAATGATGTCAAAGTTACAGAATTTGTCTCAACAGATTACAAAGGAACTTAAACATTTAAAACATTTTAGACCAATATCCAATTAACCTTTCAGTCTGCATTCGGTGGCAATAGTGGAGTATTCTTGCCAAAAAGTGAGGCTGTTCCGGATGTCCTCAAAGGCTCAATGCAAGATCTGGAAGGAAAAACAGAACTTAAGTCACCAAGAGCAAAAACAGACGCTGGTATCAATTCCTACAGCTGATCTGAATATTTATTGCATGATCTCTGTCCTGACAGTTAAGAAATCTGAGGTAAACATGTTACTCAATAACTCACTTCCTTATTTTACATGTTTCCTGGCCCCAATTCTTCCCACACTAGCTTTAACAAGGGTCTGGCACCCGGGCATATTGGGAAAAACAAACCTCGGGGTCGGCTCCCTTTATGTGAGGCGGCGGAAACCACAGGCACAGGTGGGTAAACTGCTCAGTGCATCTGCCTGTGTGCCCCGCGAGAACGTACCTCACCACACCACCTCATACACCAATTGACAGCCCGAACCACCGCCATGACGACCTGCTTCATAGCAACCACCGTTGCCTCGGTGACCTGCTCCTTAGCAACTGCAATGGCTCTCAGCAACAGGCAGGTCACATGGGCGGGTCACACACTAACTGCTCTCACACTGCAACACCCCCATCTCCTCCTCCTCTCTTTGCAAACAGGACTCAGCAGCTTGGAGGAAAGAATTCCACATTTAGGTGAACGGTTTGAGTTAGCATCCCACATCCCAACCACCCGCCTCCCACCCCAAACACATCAATACAAATGTGAGCACCCCATTTTTATCATGATGCTTTTTAAACTAAATCTCCTACTGCCTGTGTGCGCTTTAAATTGGCTGGAAAAAAGTTTCAAAATAAAGCACACACAAAGCTAATACTAGACATTTAACAAAGTTCTAACAGCATTCTGCAGACTTTGTCACTTGCATGAAGTGTAAAGACTGCAGAACACAAAGAAATAAACAACATTTCAATAGATAAAAATAAAATAAATCAACCCTTCCCCTGAATACCGTCATATTGCGTCCACATTTGGGTTAAGGCTCTGCTTCGTTGTTTCCTGGTGATTTAGGTCCACTCTTGGACTTAGACCTGGATCGGGACTTTGACCCCCTGTTGGAACCCGGGGTTCGACTCCTCGACTTGGACTTGGACTTGGACCTGGAACGGGATTTGGATCTGGAGCGAGATCGCGATCTGGAAGGAGACTTCGACTTGCTCCGCCTCGGCGTTCTGGACTTGGATTTGGACTTTGACTTGGACCTGGATCTTGATCTGGACCTGGAGTAGGAACGAGACCTGGAGCGGCTGTAACGGTTACGGCTCCTGGATCGGGAATGGCTTCTGCTCCTGGAGCGGCTGCGTCTGCGACGGCGGGGACTGGTTGAGCGACTGTAGACACACACAAAACCACAAGGCATAAAAAAGTGAAACCAAACAGCAACAGAAAAGCAGCAATGTTTTGTTTTATATTACAATTATACATCTCCTAGCTTTGGGTGTACATTTTTATTCTGTGTCCTGAGAGGAATGACTTAAGCATTGTTTATTTATTAAGATTTCAACATTCTCAACTAGAGACTTGATCAGACTTTAATATGTCTTAAAAATATAAAATTAATTAAATTAATTTGATCTGGAAACCATGCCTTTATATATAAGCATATCAATGTATTTGTTGAATTATATATATTTAAATTAAAGCCTAGAACTTCAATATAATGTACATTAATTTAAAATGCTTTGAAGCATATTATATTCATTTTATATGCTCTTGATATAATTGTTTTTATGAACCTACTGAAAAAACAAAAACTTGGAACCACGCTGCTTTGGGCTCTGTGACCACGTGCCCATTCGAGCACATGTTCAAAAACATCATACTACACCTATATTCAACTTTACCTCCTGCTTCTTCGTCCATAACCTCCGTATCTGCGCGGTGGAGCCCCTCTCCGGCTATACATCGAGTCCGGTGGCCGTCCGTATCGGGCCATCTGAACCCGCAGCTCGCGCCCGTCGAGCAGCGCGCCATCCATGGCGTCCATTGCGTCTTCAGCGTCGCGCTTGTCGAGGAAACGCACGAAGGCGAAACCGCGGCTCTCTTTGGTGTACCGGTCCCGGGGAATGTACACGTCCCCCACCCGACCATACTTCTCAAAAACTCGTCGGAGAGTCTCGGGAGAAGTTCTGTAAGTCAAGTTGTCCACTTTGAGGGAGGTCATCCCTTCGACGTCTGGCGGCGGCCTACCGTAACTCATTTTTTCTTGGTCGTTTCCAAGCAACGGAGCGAGGCTGCTAGGACTGAAACTGTGAGGCCTCTATAGCCTAATAAAAATATCTGACTTCAAAATGGCAAAAAAGGTCAACCTCCGCCAATTCAATCTAAGTTATGAAAATACAACCACTCCGCGTTAATCTAACCGCGCTGCTTTTCACGTGAAATGGCGGCAGCACAGCTTCCTTTTCCTTTTTTCTTTGCGCTCGTGTTGGCCTCCTCTGATTGGCTATTTAGCTATCCGCCTCTTTATGTGTAATTATTGCACTGCCCTCTGTTGACTAGGAGTGCAATAACATCAACCGTAGAAGTGTACCACTTTTTAGCCCTTTTTCTATTTTCTTGTGTATCCTTTCTTATCCTGTTACTTTACTATTTTTTAGTTTTAATGACTACACAACTACAGTGATATTTCCTTCCCTATGCTTCCCATTTTACATTTAAAAAAAAATAACTCAAGCTTTTTACTAACACCTGCCATTTGTTTTAAAGTAGGTTTAAATGGGGTGAATGCTGAATGATGTTTCAATGAATGTTTATAAGTTTAGATGTCCTCCATCCATCCATTTTCTAACACTCTTGTCCCTAGTGGGATTGGGAGGGGTGCTGATGCCTGTCTCCAGCTAACGTTTCGGGCGAGAGGCGGGGTGTTTAGATGTCCTACTTACATATAATTAATTACTTTTAGGATTACATTTGTCTGATCTTACCAGGTTTACCTAAAAGGTTCCCGTATAGAAGAAATGACCAAATGAGTTTTGGTTTTTATTGATTTTTGTGAACTTACACTAATAGACCACTAGGTGACAGTGTAGTAATTAGTATGCTAGATTCCAATGAAGTGCTTTACATGCAAAGAAATTATCTACCAACTCAGATCCAAGATAACGGTTATCTGTCCACTGTAGCGACCTCTAGTCATTAAGGAGTTAATTATCGAGTACTTCTGAATAACTCAATATGATTTTGTTAAAGTGTTATAAAATCACAGTATAAAATCCTTTTAAACTTTGCCTATGTGATATAGGAAGCTGTATCCAGGTCTTTGGGGTGTTACTGTTGCACCCATATCATTAAGCCAAAATGGCCATCAGCTTCTTTTCTTTTGATTGACACCCATTTCAATCAATTGTGCTGGCCTATGCTCTTTCCATATCCAATTAAATTCACCTCCATATCCAAATAAATTCACCTTGTACCACTTAAAATGTTAAATATTCAGTGTGTTACCTTCACACAGAGAGATCAAGCTTCTGCATATGCTCCAAAGAATTGAGAAACTGCATCTAATTTAATTTGGGTATGCATTTTACAGGGGTCGGCGGGGGGATGTCAGGAGGTTGGCCACTCCAGAATTAGAGCTCTCAGAAGCATTCTCAGAAGCTCCTTTTTTTGCTTGTTTGTTTTGTTTTTTTAGCTCATGTAAAATGCTGTCAGAAGCTGGACAGTTACTCAGTGGTCCTAGGCCTGAATAGAACCCCAAAGTGTACTGTGTAAAGGAAGTTGACACCAGACCCAACAATGCTGACAAGCTGAAGGTCACTGCGAAAGCACCCAGGGATAATCACCTCCATGCAATGCCCTATAGATGCTGCAGTTCTAGCATTGTGTATTACATGGAAATGTCCATGTTTCATTCATCTATAATGATAACACTATGTTATATTTAACATTTTCAGTAAACACCTTCATATCTTTAACAGTGTTCAGATCATAAACTACATGTAATGTCCTAAAATAAAAGTAATGCCTAACTCTAGAGAGCTATGATCTAACACCAGTTTTAAAGTCTCTCCACTGCTGTTATTCTGCTTTTATATCTGCTGTTATTGTATCAACCTTCCAGACTTCTCAGGTCTTCTGGTTCTGGTCTGCTCTGCATCCCCAGAACCAGAACCAAACGAGGAGAAGCGGCATTTAGCATCTATGCACCAAAAATCTGGAACAAACTCCCAGAAAACTGTAAAACGGCTGAAACACTGACTTCCTTTAAATCTCAACTAAAAACCCACTTGTTTAGAGTTGTATTCAAAACGTAATCAATTGCAAATTTATTGACGGAATCTGACTATGTTGTGTTTTTATTGTTGATTCTATGTTGCATTGTATTTTTGTGTTTGATTTTATGTAAAGCACTTTGAAATGCCTTGCTGCTGAAATGTGCTATACAAATAAAGTTTGATTGAGTTTGATTGATGATCCTGCAACCTTAAGATGCATCCCTTATTATCCCTTACACAGCTAATTCAAATAAATTGTTCATTACTTAGTCTCAGTGGAGCTTACTGGAGCTTGGAGCTTTTGGATTGACTTAAAAGTTTCAACAACCAGTCAGTAATTAATTTGAATTAATTTTAATCTTTGGTATTTTTTTCAATTGAGAATTATTTTCTTTTTTGCTATCTCTGAAAGCGAAGTTGCCACTCACAACATGGTGGACGCGCTGACGTATCTTTACTAACCAGCAACGACGCTCCTCCCTCCCGTGTTAGCCTCTTCTGATTGGCTATTCAGCTAACCCGCTCCGCTTCCCTCTGGTGTTTTACTGCTTGTAGCCGTTACATTGCCCTCTGTTGAACAGGAGTCCATCATAAACCACAGCCGTAGATCTCTATTTCTGTCTTTGTTTTACTTAGCCAGATAAAAGCGATCGAGTCCATCGTCCACCTGCAGCTCAGGAGTTTTTCTTTTTTATAAACTACATCTATTTTAGCGACTTTTATTTCATTGTTTGACAAAACTAAGCGCTTTGAATTATCTGATTGTCCTCGTTTTAAGATCAGATGGCTTAAATTAGAGAGCTTTAAATGTCTCTCATCTGGTTTTAGGCACGGAGCCACCTACTGCAGTGCAGCAGCCGTTAGCCGCTAGCTGCTGCTAGAGCGAAAGGGGGGGACTGCGCAAAAAAAAAAAAAAAAAAAAAACACGGTCAGGATTTGTGCCTGCGTGACGTCATGGGGATCCACAAGGCTCTCTGACAGGATCTAGCAACGCCAAGCACCGATGAAAGAAGTGTGTGTTGGGGGGGAAGATACATGATCATCATCGTTCAGCCGGGCCGGAGGTGTCGAAGAGCGACTCTTTGCCACACACTGTCCGGTGAAGAAGCGATCTAGGCTCGGAGATTTTGGCTTTGGTCCACCACGAGAGCGCTTCCCATCTGTTAAAGCGACTGCTACCTCTATTTTTTATTTTTTTTTGGTTAGAGAGAGAGGAAAAAAATCACTCATACACTGGGAGCGAGAGAGAAAGAGAGAGAGAGAGGACGGATAAGCCAGACAACAACTATACTAATCCCCGGGACGGTCACATTCACGGCGGAGGCTCGGAGCCGACAGAAATGTACAGGGGCCGCACGAACTGGATTAAATGATAGCGAATAAAGAGCCGCAGCGCACAAAGCGACCCTGAAGTGTTATGCCCGTTCGGCCGTGTGGTCTTTATTTGACTGGAAATGGGAGCTTTAACAAGCAGACAGAACATAGGCGTGGAAGAAGTGGACATTCCGTCCAATTCGGTGTATCGTTATCCGCCGAAATCTGGTAAGTCAACAACAGGTCGGCCTGGGGTGGGTTGCTGCTCCAAAGATCACTGCAGACGCTTTATTCTGAGCTCCATCAATAAACCTGGTTAACTAACGGGCCTGCAGAACACCTCCTAAACCATCTCCTCTCACCATTAATGCTGAAGTTTTAGTTAAAATTATTTGTAGGACTTAAATAGATTATTCTAGTTTATTTCTTGAAGATTAAGATTAAGATATCGGCTAGACAAAAAAAAAAAAAAAAACTATCCTTTTCCACTTTTTTTCTAGCAGTGGCGTCACCATGGGGTGGGCAAATGGGGGTAATGGCTGCTCATATAAATTGGATTCCACCCTTGTCACATAACGGCACACGCATAAATGTTATTTATACATTTATGAGAATCTTTGATAAGTTGCAACATTAATTATTTCACTTATTCATTCTATTTGTGTCTTTTTTGAATCACTCCTTCCTGGCTCTGCTCTTTAATTACACCATAATTGCTTATTTTGAATAAATAAAATAAATAAAAAGAGAACATTTACTGTCTTTTAAAATATGGGACATCACATTTTGTGAAGGCTGACAAGAAGAAAAAACACAAAAAACACAAACATAATATTTAGACACTTGAAGCCTGAACCTACTGGGAGGTTCTTTAACTTCTAAAGAGGATCAATAATTTTTAATGAGACCTAAATTTCTACCAAAGCGGCATACCTTACTAAAAATTGTGAAATTTATACAATACTTTCTGATGGCACTTTTCAGGTCACTGGTGAATGACAAGCTCTACTAAATATGGAATAACAGACTTAAAATGCATGATTTTGCTGGTATTTTTTTAATAGTAATTTTGTTCAATCTTTTGATTTATGATTGCTGGTGTAAAGCACTTTGATCAAGTGTTGTTTTTAAATGTACTGTGTAAATAAATATGATATTGACATTACACAAGTTCTCCCAAATCAACCCCCCTGTGACTGTGAAAACAGCATGGGGAGCATCATGCTTCCAGTTCACAATTCTGGACTTCTTTGCGCTTGTCCATCAGAACAAATATCAATGGTTAAAATAATGCAAATATCAATGAATTGATGACATTGAACTTTGTGTTTCTAATGTGAACAATAAAGTTTAATGAATACTTTTGAAAGGAATTATGTGATTAAAAAAAAAACAAAACAGCATAGCAGTTTAAATGCCATGTGGCTTTTTTTTTCTTTGCCACATCATGCTTAGCTTCTCCATCCTGATTTAGGTTTAATCCTATTTTAGCCTCAAAAACAAGATTGTGTCTGAACACGTCAAGATATTATTACTCTTTGAAGCTAAAGCTACATCAGGCATGAAGTAACGTGACATTTTTCCCAAATAGAGTTCTGAAACCTCAAGAGATAAATGTTGAGTGCTATTTGTTTGTAAACCTGATTGCATAATTGTGTTCTCAAAAAAAAAAAAAAAAAAAAAAAAAAAAAGGAGAGAGAAATGTTGATTTGTGGATGCCACTGTTGCCACGGCAGCTGTGTGAATTGGTAGCCTGAAGCAGAAGGTGATGGTGGCTGCAGCCAGTGAAACCGATCTGTCAGCCCCAGTTCCTGTCTGTGGGATCTGGTGACAAGGCCACTTTTCCCACCTGGTGCAAATAAAAATGTGACGAAGAGCAGAGACAGGCAGCTTCGTCAATGAGCCTTTTTTCCCCTCCACTGTGGAAATGGCTGTCATTGTGTGGCAAAAATATCATTGAGAGAAGCTATGACTTCGTTCCCATGTGGAAACATGGCTGCTTGTCATGAGTTGAGACGATGAACCACCATTACAGTCTTATGGTATTAACCTGGCCTGTCATTAGAAAGCAACATGTCCATTAAAGTTTCTTGTTGTCCACCTTGAGTTTCTAAGCATCTGAAAGGCTGCTTACTGACTGTTTTCTAAATTTTCTACATCAAAGACTTATTTGATTTCCCCAGCAATTCATTTTCTTTTTTTTTTAATCAATTTTATAATTTAATTAATGGACTAAAATATGAATTTGTATTTTAGGCCTTTTAGACTCATTGGATCGGCTTTTTCAACTGAACCATGTCTTTCATTTCTTTTAAAATTTTTCTCGCACATCAAATAAATTTTTCATTAGAAGGGGACCAACTCTATAAAACAAAGGTACACCTCCCTTTAGATGTGAAGGTTTTATTGTTTTAACAAACTCTGTCATTTTGCCTTCATCTTGTGGTTGGTAAACTATAGCAGTATGGGATTTCTGATCATGGTGCCAGTTCAACAAAAGAGAAAACAAAATTAGTTGCCAAAGATTAATGAATGAAAAGTAATACATGCAAAGTCTACAGTCTTAATTTGGATTAATTAAGAAAAAACAATCCTGCTGCACCTAGTTATCATTAAAAGGAAGGATTTCCTGAATAATAAAATTTTTACACTCAAAAAGCCTTTATAGTTTCCTCGGTGGTCTGGCTGTTGACTCTGCTTTAGCTGTTGGTCACAGATAATACAACTGTGTTGTAGCCTCATGCTGCAGCTTTGTGCTTTTCCTCTTAGTAAATTCAGGATTTCAGTTCATAATCACGTGGACAGAAATAATTTCTTCCAGTTAAAGATAACCTATGTTTTCTGAGGAAGTCGCCTGCATTTCCTGTATAGACTATCTTTAAAGCAAATGTTACCACCCCCTCCTATTTTCTATGTTTAATATTCACTTGACACATTCACTTTCAAAAGATTATTTAAAAAAAAAAATGTTAAAGAAAAAAACTGTCTGTTTTGGGATTTCTGTTACTTTCTTGTGTTAGTAGGTATGACTAAACAGGCTCTATTGATGTCAGAAAGAAATTTTGTGACAGAAATATCACCTGTTTTGTAGGCAAATATAACATTATATACCTGCTTTGAAAACCAAATGAAAGGTGTGTTTCTTGTGATTGTCATACTTTAAAATTTTTTGGCTTTTCTGTCTCTAGGATATGATAATCTATTCACAAAATACTTTCAATATGGTGCCAAATAGAGCAGGATTCAGAAATAATCCCTCCAACAGAGTTATTTGTACAGTCAATACAAAGTTATACAGCAATTTGTTATTATATATCTGAACACTGCAGTTTTAGCTTTAGTGACTAAAAGATTCTTGCTAAAAGCAAAAGCATCTTACTTTTAGGAACTTTAAGTAATATGTGCTGTTGTAGTTATTTCAAACACTTCAGCTGTTTTTGTACACTTTAAATTCTAAGTTACTGTAGGTCCTGGTGAAGACTTATGCAGAGTCATTTCAGCCAAAATTAAATAAATAAATTCATAGATCTAGAATTGAATAAATATAAATAGTAGTAAAGAAGCCAATTACTTATTTTTTTATTTCCCTATTTATTTAATTTTAGCAGAAATGGCTCCCCAATACTGACCAACTGAGATCATTTTTTTATTTTTAGTTTTTACCATGGCTATAGTTTCTCCTTGAATTTAAGTTCAGAGTTATTCCTTAAGGTATATGGGTTTGAATTTTATGGTTTCTTAAAGAACTGCAACTCCACATCCTATTTAAACAAGGTTAAAGTACCACAAAAACTAACATTAACCAAACAATAGGGACATTCTCACCCTCTCTAACTGAGGCACTTATGTTCTTATCATGTTTTTTTTTAACTTGTATTGTTTCAGATTGGTCTAAAAGTGATTCTCTCATTCTCTTTTTGCAGGGAGTTACTTCGCCAACCACTTCATCATGGGAGGGGAGAAGTTTGATTCCACGCATCCGGAGGGGTACCTGTTCGGGGAAAACACAGATCTCAACTTCCTGGGGAGCAGACCAGTAGCAGTAAGTTTCTTCACACTGCCGATTAATTTTAAAGTCTACTTTGAGTGAGATCTTCCAGTGGAAAATAGTTTAACTTTGTCTTGATTTGTGGTTTGTTAGTACCACCTCCCCACGTTTACTATTAATGACCATTTTTGCTCCATTTAAGCACATTTGTTTCTAATAATATCAAGCGATGCTGTTTCTTAAGATGTTCCTTGAAAGCTTGGGAACCACTATGTTAGCCCTGTTAGCTAATGTACTCAGATATAGTTGAATACATTATCATGTATATACATCTATTTTTACCCTCTGTCTGAAATTAAATCCAACCAAACTTCTTTTGATTTCAGGTCAATTAGAATCACCACATTTATTCCTATTGGTTAAATTCCACATTAATGAGAGAATATGTCAGGATTATGTATTAATATCTACAAAATCATTGTACTGACTAGCATATTGACTTTTTTCCTGCTGTGATGTGAAAGGGAGTTGCTGACTTTTTGGCTTCTTCAAAGTCAATTAGCAGCCTGTCAAACCATCACTGATTGAAATTTATTTCATCTCAATAAACTAATTAGACAGGATAATCATTATCTGCCGACTCCACATGCAGCGAGACTGACAAGCGACACATTCTCTGGAGAGCTTGTTCAAACTCAATCAAGAGCCTGAAGGTCAAACTGAAGAGAGCTGCACTGTCAAAGTGCTGCTGCCTGCAGAGGAGAAGCAGAATTTGACACAGACGAGCGGAAGCTGATATAAAAATGCTTTCCTCCGTCTCTCCCTGCACCAATTTCTCAGCTTCTGCTGTTTCTCACTGCGGGGGCTAAAATTAGGCGAACAGTCTTCCCTTGATTTTCTGAGTGTATAATCCTCCTGTGGGCACAGGATTCAGTGTTGTTTTTTTTTTTTTTTTAATAAAATTTTATTTTTTGCCTATGTGTTTTTTGTTGTTGTTGTTTTTTTTTTTAATGCTTTACCAGCATTGTATAACAGTGTTTGGTTTCACAGACTTTAGCCGCTGTTTTGCTTTCTGTCTGCCGCACCACACTGGCGCCACAAGTATGACAATGGCTCAGGCTGTATTTATGGGTTTCTCAGAAAGTAATTCTTACACCACGCAAAAAGAAGATGGATTTTACGCCACAACAAATGAAATTGCAGGGTGGTTGATAAAAAGTAAACTCCTAGACATTTCAAGAAGGAATGGCAATAATTTTAGGGAAGAAATTGTCAAGGTATATTCTACAGTGAGAAAGATGTTTCATAACATTCACAACAATTTTACAAACTGCTGCCATTGACATCCTCTGCATACCAACATATTCTGTACACCAGGAAATCTACTGCAGAAGATCTGAAAATATCAATAAATGAAGTTTTTTTTTTCTTTTTATGTCCTTGTCAGTGTGAATGGGTTTACTTCCTCAATGTTGACTAAAAAACATTAGAACAATTGCAAAAACTGCCAATAATTTCTCAATGGACTCATTGTACTCACAGAATGGATTTTACCATCCACTGCTGATATTTTTGGCTTTATATGCCAGGTCAGCAAGGTCAGCCTGTTTGGAAAATGGTCAGTGTCAAATGACCTGAGAGTAAATGTTCAAGTGAGCATTACATGAAGACTTGTCCAAAAGCTGCCTGTTACCAGTTATTTAAAATGTATCCCGTTTAGTGACTGTTTTCACAATGAGAACATGTACAGAAACTCATGATGCATTACATAATCTGTAACTGCAGGGCAAAAGGAGATGTGGAAAAACCCAAATCAAAAGGGTTCCTGCTAAAAAATAAAAATGATTTAAGACGTGTTTGTGTTGCCATATAAAACTAACAAGACAAGTCTGTAAATTTTATCTTAGTGTGAAAAAGTACTTAACATCTCACAAGACCAGATGACTATTTTAGTTTAGATCTCACAAGAAAAAAACTAATGCATTTTTATAACATTTTGCCCAAGTTCCAACAACGTAATCTTAGTTTCACAAATCAAGTTTAATTAGAAAAACAAGAGGTGTAACTATTCACAAATCATGTTTGTATTGTTCTAATTCAAAGGTATTTGTAATTCTTGTGTTTTCACAAGTAAGTTTGTCTAAACATTTAGATTAGCACCAATAGCTGAAGATCTCTAACAGAGAACTTGTGCCATAAGATCCTGTTATTCTAAAAAAAAAATTTAACCTGTTCAACTGTGGTAACTTATGGTTAGGATAAGTTATTTTTTATTCGCTTGTAATGTTGGGAGCTTTATTTTCTTTTTACCATCAAAACTACTGCAGACATTCTTGTTCTCCCCACCAGTATGTTTGGATGTTTACTTCAAATGCCACAATGTTAGTTATTGCAATAATTTGGTCAAATTGAGTTAAAAACAAAAACACAGCTGTAGGTTGTTGTACCGTGAGTTTTGTGACGTACACGGTTGCTAGTGAGGTTTCAGTGAATGCCCCGTTTCAGCACCAGCTCCTGTGTGTGTGTATGCGTGTGTGTGTGTGTGTTTGTTTGTGTGGTTTGCAGGCGTGACTCCCGCTGAGCCCAGATGTGTAATAGTGCTGAATATGGTGTTATTCTCAGCCACACAAACACCGTTAAACACACGGGAGCTCAGATGAGGGGTTGTACTGTCGAGGTATCGCGACCACATCCTGCACGTTTCTTCTCCAGAGATCCTCAAACGACCCCAGCTTCCCCCTTGCGCTTATTCAGCAGCTTTTGGCTTCAAACACACAGAGAAAGAGTTGCTGGGAAATAAACCAGAGACCAGAATTCAAAATAAACGACGTGTGGAGTTTTACGGCAAGCCGTTTGAGTTAATATTTTATATCTTTGAAGTTTTGCCTGCTGTTTCTTAACTTCTTAGCCCTACGGCAGTTTGAAATTTGTTCACACTTATTCCAATACTTTGTTGCAAAAGTTAAAGAAAGCTATTACTAGTAACTTAACATCACATCCCTGGGCAAATATTGAATTCTGAAATATAAACTGTATAGGAACTTTGACCAGCGCAGCTAAAAAGTGTCAATAATTTAATTAGCGCATATTATGGGATTTTCTAGTTATGCAACAGGCCAAAATTAGCTTTTAGTGAACTAGCAGGCTGTTCTAGCCATTGGGGATGGGCAAGTATCATATTATTCATCATTTATTGTGGTGAATTTCTTATCATAAGAATTTTGATTCATAGTTGTCAGGATAAATACCAATTAATAATGTTTTAAGAAAAACAAAACTGTCCGTATTGTCAGAATTGCTATTTTTACTGTTTTCTCCAGTTTTTTCAATGAGAAAATCAATAAATATCAATAAATGTAAAAATATAACTTAATGCATTTCAGTGCTTCTTCATGTGACTTGTGTCCTAAAGAAGAATATTACAACTGGACTTGTGCAATATTTGTGATTGCTATATTATGCTGACATAGCAATACAGCAGGCTAAAAAAGAAATGAAACAGTTCTTTTTGTCAATTTTATTGTTATCACAATAGTAGAACAAAATATTGATAAATTTTATTGTGATAAAAAATATCACACATCGCCCACCCCTATTAGTAACTTGGTATTCTTCAGGTTTACCAATAACTAGTAAGAGTATAAAACTAGTTGACTAGTTTACATTTTGTTGAAACAATTGTAATTACTTAGTAAGTTTTGCCATTGTGGTTTGGGGTAAA
The DNA here is from genome assembly GCF_019740435.1 of Gambusia affinis. NCBI lineage: Eukaryota > Metazoa > Chordata > Actinopteri > Cyprinodontiformes > Poeciliidae > Gambusia > Gambusia affinis. Next base: position 15,873,727 of record NC_057887.1, read on the forward strand.
TTTTCTGGTTGATATCAAGACTATCAAGACTATGTATGCAAATGACTTGCCATAGTATTTAGACTAGTTTTACGTTTTGTTAGTAGCTAAAGTCAATAAGTGGAGCCAATTGGAAAAGGAGTTTTTACATTCTTATCAAAGACCAATTTAGTGCTGTAAGAAACTCTGTTTGACCCTGGAAGGTTTTTCTGTACTTTGTTTAGTACAGAAATAAAAGGGAGAAAAAAAGGAAAAGCTGATTTGAAGTGTCAGCTTTGTCCCTGAAAAGACTCAATCTGAGCTTTTTTTTTAGCCCAGACTCAGCACTTGTCAGCACCAACTGCATCTTTGCTGACCACCCAAAGCCCTTTGGCGTTAAGGTTAAGTCGGATAGAGGTCATTGTGCAACCCTGAATTTGCTGCGGTCAAGAGGAAGAATTCTGGTCTGGCTTAGGAGAAAACAAAGTTCTCACCCTCCTCTGTCTCATAACATGTATTTTACATCTAAAATTTGTTTTCTGCTTTGTGTTCAGTTCCCGTATGCAGCTCCTCCACCCCAGGAACCAGTAAAGACGCTACGAAGCCTTATAAACATTCGAAAGGATACGCTGCGGCTCGTGAGGTACGCGCATGTCATTAACTTGTTCAGGGTTTGGTCAACCTTGCTATTTTTAGCAGGGTTGACCAAAGTAAAACTGATATTTTTAGAGGCTGTGTTGAATCATTCATGCTTTTTTGTCTTGCTGACATGTCAGAGGTAAACACAAGCTGTTAAATTTTAGAACAGAACTTATAATGAAGAAAATACACATTAATGACAAAATGTTCTTCATCTCAATGGATTTTTTGTTAGTTTCTTTTTCATGACTATATATTGCAAATTAAATCCCAGTATTCACACCCTTTGATTTTTTATTCTTTTTACAAACACCCACATTTTTAGAGTGGTTTAAATCAAATTAAGCCCCTACAATGACCCCCTGTTGCTGAGGCACTTCTTACTTACACTGTCACAATGCAAATTCTGCTGGACGATAAATAGTCCCAGAAATTATTGTGATGAACGATAATTGGTACCATCTTCAAATAATATATTGACAAAGGCATAATAATGCAAATATACCCTCTCAAATATGAATGAACTATAATTTTGAAAGAAGACTTAACACTGGAACTGGAAGACATTTTAAATATCCCAAATAAATAAACAAAACAAGAAATAAAATTGATTATGAAGTGCAAATTAGCTGCTTTGTACTATGTGTCAAATTTAAATAGCAGCTCCTCAGTAATATTAAAAAGCAGCATCTCTTTCAAGATCAAACAAACTAAACAAGCATGCAAATGAAAATGGTCACATGTTAATTTAAAATGCGATTAATTGATTTATTGCTTATTGTGACAAGCTTAGTCTTGACATTCGTAACTTTTACTTTTGCATTTTTCCCACCTTTGTCCAGGTGTAGTGAGGACCTGAAGTTGCCAGGCGACGAGGCGGCGGGAAAGAACAGGGCGTGCTACAACGTCGAGTTCACCTTCGACGCCGACACACAGGTTGCCATCACCATTTACTACCAGGCCATTGAGGAGTTTCACAACGGAGTGCCAGTGTAAGTAACAGTGTGTGAGTTTCAGGGAGGCTGATGATGATGCTCTGCAACAGACTTGCTTCAGCTTTTCTTTTTTACAAAGCTATTAAATATTTTTAGCTTTGTGTGTTCAACTGAAAAAATCCAAAAGACAAACAGGCCTATGATTTGGACTGTTTTGACACGTTCAGCTCACAAAACAAGACACTTAAGAGTGAGTTTTCAGTGGAGAATTATCCAGTCCAAGCTTGATTTGTTCTTATGTTGATGTTTTTATGATTGTCTAATTCTAAATGCTTCAAAAACATCTCAGTTGTTAATTTTTAATAAATTTTTCACAAACAGTTTTGTGTAGAATTATCTAAATTAATCTAAATCTAAATTTTTTTTTACTCTGCGCTAGAAAGGGCCAAAAGTAGTAGATTCATTAATAAACTGTGAAACATACATTTAGTTTAACAGAACGCTGCCATCTTCAGATTTTCATATTCATGCATGTTCTGCCAACCAGGTCCAGCTTTACTTAAGAATGTTATCCCTCATGTTCTGAGTGTAGGCGTTTGCATATTTTGCATAAAGAGCCATCTTTATGCAAAACAAAAATGTTTGGACGATATTCGTCCAAACGTAGGCGGGTGTTTCCTAATCTCCTCTTGACATATAGAAGTAAAATCCCTTAAATGCCTCTTTCCCTCCTTTGATGGAAATGTATTTATGCAGAGTTTCTAGGACATTTTTGCAACCCGATGGCTTATTTAGCAGCTTCAGTGTACAGAAGCAGTGAGTTTTTTTTCTCCTGCTGACCCGTTGGTCCTGCTCTTTCTGCCCCTGTGCAGTTATTTGCCACAGGACAGCTCGCTGCAGTCGGAAACGGTGCATTTTAAGAGGGGAGTTTGCCAACAGTTCTGCCTGCCCTCGCACACCGTCAACCTCAGCGAATGGGCGGACGAGGAGGTAAGCCGCCTCATACTGAAAACAGGCCCGTGTGAATCTGCAGGAGGGGGAAGGCAGCCTGTGCAGAATAACAAATGCTCCCTCTCCTCAGCTGCTGTTTGATATGGACAAGGAGATCTTCCCTATGGTCGTCCAGGCTGTCGTAGACGAGGGAGAAGGTAAGACGCTCTATCAAGCTTCTTACATTGGTGCTTGATAGATGGCGTGAAAGCACTGCAGCAGAATTTGAAGCTAAGGCGATCCACTGTGTTTTATCTTTCCAGAACATTTGGGCCACTCTCACATCCTACTGGCGACATTTGAAAAGGTAAAGCCAGACTGTTTTATGAGTCAGAACCAGTGAGGCTGCAGGAACATAATGCTCTTACAGCTAAAAATAGGCTTTTGGTTTTCAGTTTTTTTAATGTCTGGGTGCTTGAAATCCTTGAAAATAATTTCAGTCAGTTGTTTTCAAGGTTTGGAAAGTCCTTAAAATTCAAAACTGCACAGTTTTGTAACAAAGTGCAATCAAACATTTGATTTGTAAAAAGTTATTTGCAGCTGAAACCAGATATTTTAACACACCTAGTAAAGAGACACAGACATATTTTTGCCTCACTGTCTGAAGTTAAATCAGAGTAAGCTTTTCTTGTTTTAGGTCTGTTAGAATTACTAAAATTATTTCTGTTTGCAGAGACTTTTTTGTGTGGCTTCTTTTGTATATTGTATTTAAACATTCAGAGTAGGAAGGTCATTTACCTTAACACAATCTGTTTGGATTGTTTCGGTGTGATGAATATTTATTATTCCTAATGGCTCAGTGACTTATATTTTACATGTTATTTCAGGACTTTTTGTTAAATTAGTGTGTTGCTGTTGGGCCAGCCAGCTGTAAATTTTCTGTTAGAGAGACATTTCTAAACGTATAATTTTGTATAATCACAATATGTTATAAATAACAGTAATAAATGATATTTTTAACTCCAAAGTGTGGTGCTGGAAAAGTTTGGCATCTTACCTTGAAAATGTTTGAAAAGTGCTTGTATTTTACTGAAGGGAAAATGTAGGAACCCTGCACTGTAACAGTAATAAACTCTTAAATTAACACAATTCTTTGCCATTTTTTCAGCATATGGATGGGAGTTACTGTGTAAAACCTCTGAAGCAGAAGCAAGTGGTGAATATACTTGTTTTTTTCCTCTTCCCTTCCTTCCCCTTATTGTGTTGCTGTTTTTTAATACAAAATATAAGTTCCTGTTTATGCTTGACCCCTGAGACCATCTGACTTTATTGTGTTTCTTTTCCCAGGTGGATGGAGTTAGCTACCTGCTGCAGGAGATCTATGGGATCGAGAACAAATACAACAGTCAGGAATCAAAGGTAGAAATAAAAAACAGAAAGAATTAAGCCGTCTCTCATCTGAAATGACGCGGCAGAAAAATACAACAAATTGACGCAGCTGTCTCCTTTGTTAGGACGGCTCTTTTAAAAGTCTTTCTTTCTTGCCTGCAGGTGGCCGACGACGAGATCAGCGACAACAGTGCCGAGTGCGTCGTGTGCTTGTCTGATGTGCGAGACACCCTCATCCTCCCGTGCAGGCACTTGTGTCTCTGCAACGCCTGCGCAGACACGTTGCGCTACCAAGCAAACTGCTGCCCCATCTGCAGGCTGCGTGAGTTCACCTCGCTAAATGCTTTTTCAGAAAGTGGCTTCAACCGGCACCCTTACAATCAGCTTTTTATTTTTTTTATTCTATCAATAGACAGACTGATTGATAGATCTTTAGATATATATTGATAGGCAGACAGATATTTAAAGATATATAAGCGTTGTGTTCATTTCTGACAAAATCTTTGTGGGAGACTATTTGAACAACTCTACAGAAACGCAGTTTAGTTGCTTAGTTTACATAAATCTTTGATGTTATTGTTGTATTGCTTTTATCTTCCTGTTAGCCTTTAGAGCTCTGCTGCAAATTCGAGCAATGAGGAAGAAGCTCAGTCCTCTGTCACCCACCAGCTTTAACCCCGTCATCACCTCCCAGACGTCGGACTCAGAGGAACATTCGGTGAAGCGTCGCTGAAACTGGAAGAAGGAAATAATATCCCTGTCCTCCACTTCTAGCTAACCTTCCTGGTGTTCTTGCAGCAGGCGTCCGAGCATATCCCGCCTGGCTATGAGGCCGTTTCTCTCCTGGAGGCGCTGAACGGCCCTCTGAGCACGTCCTCGGTGGTTCCTCCTCCTCTCCATTCGGGTCCCAGCCACGTCACCGGGGCGTTGCCACCGTATAGCAGCGAGCCCCACCCAGCACCGACCCGTTCCCTTTCGCCTCTCGACCAGTCCAACTCCAGTCAGGGATTAAAACTGAAAAAGAGCGGCTCAAAGTGAGTCCATTAAAAACGTAAATCTTTATTGTTCAGATCTTTAAGACATCTTCAGTCAAATTCGTCAGAAGACGCAGTTCAATGTTGCCTGAAAACAAACCTTGTTGCAGAGTTGTCGAACTCCAGACCATCAAGAATATCATTAAAAAGAAAAATTGTGAAAATTTATGCAGGGGAATAACTAATACACATCAATTTAACATATGTTTCCAAAAACAGTGTATGACAGTATTCCTATGCAGACTGACAAAGTCTGGATTTTGATTTAAGTGTTTTTCATGTCTGGATAAATATGGAAAAGGAATAAATAACGATGGAGAAATCTGTCAACTTCAGCCCATATCACATATGAATCTTTTCTCCCTTATTTTTTTCCCTTTTTCGTCTATCTTTTCTTTCTTTAATTGTTCCTCTCTTGCTTATCCCCTTCATCATTTGTCTCCTACATCCATTCCTTTAGTTGATTTTTCTTTCTTTCCTAAAACAAGTGTGAATATCAAAGTCCAGGAGAAAAAGTGTTGCACAAAAAGGGCAAAGCTTGTACTACCAGTTTAGGTCATCACATATATCTCATGTAATGAAAGGAAAATATTCAGAAACTGATGCAACCTTGTTTATTATAGATCACTTTCCCAGAATTCCTCTGTGCTTCCGGAAGAGGAGGACGAGAAATCCTGCAGTGAATCAGATGCATGTCGTCCCAAACTGACAGTGGACCAGCAGGAGGTGCGTTTCTGTGTCTGCATGTTTTATAAAGAATGTGAGAGGAACATGAGTTTGCACTTCTACTTTTGTGTGTCTTTAAATATTGGATCGTGCAGCACTGTAAGCTCACTGCTGTGTCTTGCAGTGCGGAGTGACTCCAGACAGCGAGAACCTGACTCTCTCCTCATCGGGAGCCATCGATCAGTCGCCCTGCACCGGCACCCCTCTCTCCTCCACCATCACCTCCCCTGAAGGTCCGCAAACACACAGACACGACTCCAGCTTTATCTAAAGCTGAACCAACAAACAGAAACACTCAAATTATTACCTTTAGTTGATAACAACGAAACAGCTGTTGTTCATCAGAGTAATTCACATTTTAGAGGTTGTTGCTGCTTTGCACCAAATATTATGTAAAAATCATTTACCAATTAATCTATTATTTGATTAATCTGGTAAAAAAAAAATATATATATAGGCACATTCTGCAGAATTTTCATTTAAGCTTATTATATACATTATTAGAAATGCATTAAAAAATGCAAATAAATAATTGAATTTATTTTTTTAAATAAGAAAATAAATGTTTTATTACCTGATAGCCAATAAGGTAATTCCTTCAGTCTGTGCATCATCATTTGTAGAATAGGACACATCTGCATCTAAAAAACACTTCTAACAGCAACATGTAAAAAGCTTTCTGCTTGACTAAACATCAATTTAATTGAATCAATTATCAATTAAGGCAATAATTTCATAAAACATTGCATTGCAAAAGGTGCTTAATAGGAGATTTAACAGGATAATTTCAACCATGTTAAGCTAAAACTGCCACTTGAGGAGTTCTGGGTAGAACATATTTGCAGACAAAATCCTTTAACTTCTTCCTAAATGCAAAATGTATGTTTTTTTGTCTGGTTTTGGCTTAATTACCGTTCTGACTGTGTTGTTTCTTTCAGCAAATGGCTCCTATCAAATAGTGCATTAAGCTCAGTTCATTATCCAAATTATTTCTCTCTGGCAGATTTCATCGTGTTATTACCTTGCAGCATTCACTTCTCCTGGATGTAGCGGCAGTAGAGAATCGCTTGTGTTGTTGACTTTACAGCAATTCCTCATACAGAGCATGCAAGTAGGAACAGAGACGGAAAAACTCCTCTTAGAACCTGGCTCATCAGAATCGACTGGGGGTTTGAGAAGACTGAGCAGAAAGACAAAAAGAAACAGAAGAACTGATGTAAAAGTACTTTTAATGAAAAGTGAAAAGCTTTAGCAGGAAAGGAAGAAGGTTTAGATTTTTACCAGCCTTATCTCAGCCGATACTCTCCATCAAGAAAGCACCACATCCAAACAGAACGCCAAACCTGGTGTAGCTTCCTTGGAAAGAAAAAAATAAAGAGAAAACATACACTTATCAGTTGAAATGACATAAAAATAATGCAAATTGGAAAGTAAAAAAAAATGGTAAAGAACAGTTATTAGAGATTTCTCAGGGTAATCTTATAATGAGGCGTGAGAGAGGCAGAGCAGATTTGATAGAAAATTAAAGATGTGATGTCCTGGAATGATCCTGCCCTTAACTTATTTAAAATACTGCGATGGGACCTTAAGAAATACCCACAAACCCCAATTATCTGAAGTAACATTGCAAAGAGGAGCGAGTCAAAATTCCTTCACACCGATGAGAGAGGCTGTTAAAGTCAGACGGGAAATGAGAGGTCGTTTGCTAAAGGTGGTTTTACAAGCTGCTGAATCATGTGGTGTACCAACGTTCCCCCATGACTGCATTCAAATCTCAGCTGGTTTTGTGGCAGACGTTAAAAATATCACAGCAGGACAATACAGTAATGAAAGGTGACATTGGCAGAAAAAGGTCATGAGCAACAAAGTTTGAATATTTCAATCTTTTGACCTGTGCTGTACAAGCAGATCGAAAAGGCTCCCTCTGAACTCAGCCTGATGGTGCTTTCACACCAGCCCTGTCTAGTCCGCTTTAACCCAACTCTAGTTCGTTTGCCTAGAAAGTCTGTGTTCGTTTGGGGAGTTGTGAATGTGCAATCGAACTCTACGAACTCTAGTCCGCTTGTGAACTCTTGTGTCGTTCTTAAGCGACTGCGTATATGAATGCAAGCAGACTGGAGACTGATCCAAAAGCAGGAAGCAAACCATTGCACAGTGCATTCTGGGTAAATCCAGTCAAAACAAATGCAAGGGTTTAACTCTAGTGGGAAAAAATAACCAAAGATAAAAGAGAAATTCTTCCACCGCAAAAATTTGATGCCACTTCATTTTTGTTAACATTTTGTGAAGAACGAAGGTGCACTCAGTGTCTTCTTTGGAGGTTTTTGGGTTGTTTTCTTCAGTGGTTCTTGGTGCAGCGCCACCACAGGCGAGGAGGTAAACAAGTGTTTCAATTGGTTTGGATACTCTGTCACAGCGCAGTGTGAAAGTGAACTGCATCAACTGAAAATGTAACAAACAATGCAGTTTTGGTTCCTAGTTGGATAGAACCTACGGGACTATCAGGTGAGAAAATATTATTAGAGAGAGGGTGAGTGCCTTCATGATCCAGGGGAGCTCAAAGTGGAGCCGCTGCTTCTCTGCATCAAAAGGAGTCTGTTAAGGTGGTCCAAGCATCTGATCTGGATGGTTATCCAGGCACGTCCCTCTAGGTTCAGGACAAAGGCATTTTTTTGTATTTGCTGTTCAGAGGAAGAATAGAACCTTATTTTTGTTGAGGTTAAACGAAATATACATTGGATATAAAACAGAAAATCATCCAAATCTTGAGCTGGTCCATCACTTGTATCTCCTTCTGTCCATCAGACCCGGTGAGCAGCAGCCTGGCCCAGTCAGTAATGTCCATGGCCTCGTCCCACTCGCAGCACTCTCACATCAGTGCTGACACCATGTCCTCCATGTCAGGGTCCTACCTGGCCGGGGCCGAAGCAGAGCCTGTGGGGGCCGACGAGGTGGGCGAGGTGGACGGCGAGGAGGACCGGGACGCTCCCATGGAGAGCCGAGCTGCACCGCACCAGGATGGGGTGAGTATGAAAAGAGGACGGAAATGGCTGCATGATGATCTTGCTTATTTCTTGAGAAATCTTGAGATTTTCCTTTTTCCTTTATTCAGGAGTTTTCTAGGGAGTCAAAGGGACACAGTTACTCTATGGATGTAGAGGAACAGGATTCAGAGGTCATTATAACACAAATACAGGCAGAGTCACTTGAGCTCATTTTCAATTTCATGTTTTACAGAATTTTGCTTTTTCGGTTTCTTTCAGGGAAATGATGTAACAGAAGAGGATTGCCCCTCTCCATCAAATGGGAAAGGTAAATATGAGACTAATCCCTCACCTTTTGCCCAAAAGTGGGTCACCTCCCTCTGCATTTGTTACTCTTCGGTCATGAAGAAAGTGTACGTTCCTTCTGATTAAAAATTTGTGTATCTCTAAAAATAATGAGAAAAAGAACGATACACATGCAATGGCATCGTTTGTCCTGTAGATGGTGCTATCTATGTTTTAATGCATTCGGTTTTGTCTGAATAGGTCTAAATCATCTGAGCTAGGGTGAATATTTAGGTATTATAATCACAATAAGCTCTTTCTTTGATCGTGGTATTCATGTTGAAAACAACAATCAGTTTTAAACCCTGATTATATTTAAATCAAATTGATTCTAACAGGGTTAATAAGGGACAAAAGGGCTGCTTTAGGTTTTCCTAATAACTCATGGTTATCATTAAGTCTGCTGTCTTGCTTTTTTTCTTTGTTTTGCATCTTCATGATTATGGAGGGACAAAAGTGCCATCACTTTTGTTTAAAAATTAAAATAAACACTCAGATAAACTAGGGTGTTTTCGCACCTGTTTGATTGGGAACCAAAATTGAAACATTGGTTACATTTTCAGCTGGTGCGGTTTTCTTTCACAATGCACAGTGTCAAATGATCCAAACCCTTTGAAAAATGTGTTCCTCCCCTCACCTGTGGAGGCGCTTCACCAAGAACCATTGAAGGAAACAACAAGAAAACCTCTGAAGAAGACACTAAGGGCAACTTCCTTCTTCACAAAATGTTAACAAAAATGGAATGAGATTAGATTTTAGCGGTTGTAGGATTTCTTTTTTGTCTTTGGCAAATGACCAAGAGCAATTTTTTCACTAGCGCTAGATACAGAGGTTTCTTTGGTTGTATTTACCCAGAAGGCACTGCACTAGAGTCTGTTTCCTGCTTTTGGAGTGTTTTCTGGTCCACTTGCTGTTCACATATGCATTCGAACCACGTAAGACTTCACTTTAACCACATGAGATCTGGGTTTTTAGGCAGATTAGAGTTGGATTGCACTTCCACTCTTCTCCAAACGAACCGGACTTCCAGGCAAATTAACTAGAGTTCAATAAAGTGGACCGAACCTTACTGGTGTGAATGCTTCCTCTTTTTTTTTTTTCTTTACAGATTGTTTTCTTTTAGTCATTGCACTTAAAAAAAGTATGTATATTAATTTCATTATTGATTAAATAAATGAATAATGGTTAATTTATTTAATGGTGGGCAGCAGATGTTCTATTGTATCCATCCGACTTTCACTCCAAAGTCAGTGTGCGGGTCCAACCCTGCTCCAGTCAAGTTGATTGGTCTGAAGTGAGCTCGCTGTATGTCTAATGTTGAACCAGTAATAATTTGAATTATTTTATGGTGAATTGTTGCAGAAGAAGTATGTAATGAATTAAATCAATTCTGAAATAACATGAATATCAGATTTATTATTTGTTTTGCAAATTACTGACACATATGAAGAACTTAGAATTATTTCAAAATTTCTTCCAAATTATATGTATAAAATGTAAAGATTCACTCATCCATTGGATTCTTCTTCTTCTGGCTGTCTGTGCTACATAGAATTTTTTATGTTTAACAAAGGTGAAATTTGTTTCAGTGGTTAATCAGAAAGCTTCTCCATGAGCACTGCTCCTTGTTTGTGTGTGTTTGTGCGTGAGGACAGTGAGCGATTGAAGGTTAATCAAACGGTTGGTGTGATGCAAACATAACGAGGTTAGCTGTCAAACCGACAGCATAAAACATGTTTATGTAAATTAGTTTCTCTGTGAATGGTGTTTTTGTGGGTGTCTGTTAGGACCTAAAGACCTTCTAGGTTGAGAGCACCTGTGCAGCCTGTAACAGAACGTGTGGGTTTGAAATCACATGTGTGTGTGTGTGTGCATCTATGTGAGCTCTTGCAGATAAACCCTGAATGCTCCCCATTGGTTTTGAAAAATGGACAGAAACACTGTAAACTTAGTCAACTTATGGAGGACTTATGGAAATCCAGTAAGCATTAGTTTAAAGAGAGACAATAAACTGAGGATGTGTTTTAAAGGCAGTGAATTCAGGCTCAGTTTCATATTCGTAGGTGTATTCATGGTCACCATTCAGGATGAGAACAAATTGAGTTTTTGTTTGTTTTTTTTTCCCACCAGGGGGTCTTTTGAGGGCTTTAGTGTCCCTTATATGACAGTAAGCTGACAGGAAAGCGGGAGGGAGAGGGGGGAAGACATGCGGCAAATGTCGCCGGGTCCGGGAATCGAACCCGCGACCGCCAAGTCGAGGACTCAAGGCCTCCAAATGTGGGTTGCGCTACCCCCTACGCCACCACAGCACGTCCAAATTGAGTTTTTTAAACCACAAATATCCACTGACTTTTAGTCAAAAGCAGACTTGGGTTCTGCAGCTGTTTTTTTTTTTTTAAAAAAAGACTAATCTGTCATTTTTCTAGACCAGAAGCCTTTACATGTTGTAGGTCTAAAGTCCTACAACAGTCCTTATGACTTCTCTGAGAAAATCTGACCAGTTTGTTTCATTAAAATATTAAGTGTTTAATAGCGAAGATAAGAAAAAAACAAATAAAATCTTCTGGTTCTTTTTTTCTCTCACATCCCCGATGAACCCCAACTATGACTCAGCATGTTGTGGAAAATACATTTTAAATAGCTGCTTACATCTAGTTATTATTATTAAAAATTGCTGATATTTGGTCCTCACTTAGTAACACCATCCACTCTGAAGAGTTTAGTGCTTAAAAAAAACATAGGTTTCCAGTCTTCCCAATAATCAAGTTGTGAATTGATTAACTCTGGTCTACAGACTATCTCTCACACATGTCTTGTTTTGTTCAAATAATTTTAAACCCCTTCAATGTAAAACCTCTGAAAAAAGGGAATCGGTTTTATCTTTACAGGAGGGGAAAATTACACATTATTTTATTGAACCAATGTAATATTTCAAGCCCAGGCTTGTATGTTAAAACTCTCTGACCAGAGAGAAATAAAGTAGAAGGAAATTGTGTTTAAAACTTTCAATCTAATTTGAATGTTTAGTCAGAAAACAGTCATCTGCTGCAGTATGATGTCTGTTCTGTCAGTAATGTGTTTTCATATTGCATCTTATTCATACATTTTATTGTTCTAATTAAATCTGACACCCACTATGAGATCCATTTTAAAGTGTAAAGGCTTTGTTTTCCCTGTCGTAGAGGAAAGTTGCTGATATATGATGTCGTGTGTGAAGCAGAAGGCCAAACTTAAAACACGTTTGGTCTAAATTGAGTCCACACTCTGTGATCATTTAGCAGAAAACCTAAAGATGGCTTTTAGAGACGTAGTTTATCTCCAGTCTCCGTATTCACCAGATATTCCTCTGATTGTTGTTTAATCATTCTCCACTCCAGCATGGCCTCCTTCCTCCTCCTCCTCCTCCTCCTTCTCCCTGCTCGACTCACCCCTCTTCCTTCCCGCCTCCACCCCCTCACGCTGTGCCTGGCTGCTCTTGTTTGACCTTTGCCCTCGCTTGCAGGTGGGCGGACCAGGTGTCCAGAGTTGGCCAATAACAATCAGGGCGTCGCCCACTGTGACACGCCCTCTTTGGGGTTGGATAATGAGCAGGCTCCCGACAGCCGATTCGCCGGTGAGTGGCAACCTGTCGAACATGGACCAATGAGAGCTTGAGGAGAGAGGAAAGGAAAAGTGAGAAGTGCATGACTCGGCAGTCAAAAGTGTGAACTTTAAATGAAAAAGAAAGTTACTAAGAGGGTTTTTATAGCAAAGCATGAAGATTTGGTGCCTTCTTTCTTCTCTTCATGCCTATCCGTTGGTGTTGTGGTACTGCAGTGCTTCATTTTGCCAGGACTGATTAGCTGTGCACCGTTTCCTTCCTCTTCCTTTGAGCCCTGCGTGTTTGTGAGTGAGAGCCTCTGTCGGGTGTCCGATGAGTGATTTCTGCATGCAATCATAAACCCCCCTCCCCCCCAAAAACCCCGTATGTATTTGTGTGGGTGTATGTGTGTGAGTGAAACTGGTATTTCTCAATGATTCAAGTTCATGTTCGGTGTCTGCCAGCTCCAAGCCGCTTTGCAAAAAACATCTGCACATCCCGTTGTCATCCATCATTCTGACCCCTCCATTCTTTCCCCCAACCCTCCCTGTTGGTTCACGGCGAGAAGAGCTGAGGGTTCTTGGTCGGAGTCTGACTTAATTTACAAGTGCTTATGCCTTACAGCCAATGATCAGAAATCACAATAACAAATAAAAAATGCACACAAATGTTGGTTTTCTGAAAATGTTTAGTTTAAGGATGAAACACTCCCTTGGGGCTCCTTTTGCATAAATTACTGCATCAGTGCAGCGTGCCATGAAGGCATTGAGTTTGATTTTCCAGTGAAATGTAAAAAAGACACTACGGTACTTTCAAAAGGTTAGGTCAGTTCAGACTCTTCTGACGTTGCGTAAGTGGCCTCATATGTACTAAGTAACGTGACAATTGTTGCCCAGTTCCTAGATACTTTGGGGTGTTATGACTCCAACTCAGCCTTTTAAATCTCCAGTAAACCTTTAAAAAGGTTTTGATCTACTTTCAACTAAAAGCTCTACTTTTTGCTGTTGCTTGCACACCTTTTTACAGAGCAGTTTTTCCTTCCACTGAACCTTCCTTCATTATAATGGGTTGCAGTACTCTATGTAGAGCCTGCTTGATTAAAAATCAGTCTCATAACCTTTCAACTTATGAGTCGTCCTTATGATTGTCTAGGCCAATATAATATGAAATGACAGCATTTCTGTAGGCTCTGTGTCAGCTGCTATATGGATTAAATATGTTTGTTTCCTTAAACATAAATTTTGATTTGCGCTGTACAAGTTCAAACTTCCCCAAAACCTTCAGCTTTGCATCTTTCTTGATTTTTAACCCGTCCGCTCTCAAGCTCCCAGATCCCCCTCATCCCAACGATGATGTTTTATGCTGAACGTTGTTACATGTTTCCTACTCGTGTGTCGTAAAAGTTCTGTTATTTCTCTGTTTCTCTCCTTCTCGATCCTGCCATCATTGTTCTCATCCTCTTCTGTTTTTTTCCCTGAACATTGTTTCCTTTCCTGCCTCCCTCCCCCCCATCTCTCTGTCTTTTCTTCGCCATCTTTATTTCCTCTTTGCCTCTCTTTCGGATGGACAGATGAGGAGTCGTGCCCAGTGCACATTGAGGACTAGGTATGGAGTCATGGTTAGATGAAGGATTAAACATCAGGGACACTAATTTTATTTTTCCTATTTGTACATAGAAACAAAATTGTAGTAGGATTAATGATCACAACCCTGGAACTTCTTCACATTTTAACCGGATTTTGGCTCTTCAAAATAGTTTTCAGGTCTCCATCATCCAATTCAACTGCAAAAGGTGGTTTTATAAAATAATGAAAGCATCTTTTAGGTTTTTTTTTATCTATTTAAAATCTAAACATACTTACTTTTCTATCCTTACTGGGTAAAGAAATTAAAGAATATGCCGTACGTTGTTTCCAACTGATTAAAGTGATTTTAACAAACAAATTGCACAGTGTGGGTCTAAATGTCGATGAAACATGCATCTCTGATGGTATAATATGTAGCATGTGTTTAATAGGGTGGAAAATTTAAAATTCACAGTTTTCTGCTGCATCCTGATGCAAACGCCACGCTTTATGTAGATAAAGTGGAAGTAATGCGACCATTTAAGTAGCTTGCATTGATTTTGTAGCAATTTGGTCACATGACTGATCAAATTAGTCGTGATAAATCAAGTATTGAAATTATTGTCATCTAATATAGTAAATGATTAATTGTTAATTGGAGTATATAAGCTAAAAAAAAGTGCTAAAACGTCTACAAAGCAGGTTTTGCTGTACAGTTATTGATCAGAAATCCCAACAAATAATCAATAGATCAGTCCCACACTGTGTAGATGTGAAGTCAAGCACTTCTAGCATGATGATGTGAAAAGTATTTTTAGCTGCAGATGCATCCCTTGGTACAAATGATCAAGCAAACATTAAAGGAATGCTATGTTAGGTGATGCAATGCTTATTTTATTATTTTAAAAATAACACATAAGATGTTTATTTGCATTTTTTATATTATATCTAATTCTGTAAAAAAAAAAAAAGGTTTCAAGTGGCTAAATCTAAAATCTGCAGAATATTTCAGGCGTTTTATCTGATTAATTGATTAATCATTACAGTAATTGATTACTAAAATAATCTTTCAATGCATCCATAAACATGGTTTAATACTTGCGTCTTCTTGCAAGGTTCATGTAATGGTGCTGGAGGGAACGATAGGGTGAGTGTTCAGGTTAAAAAGAACTATACCGCTTTAAATTATGCAGTAGACTCAAACCTGTGAGAAATCAGTTAACTTTAAAATTAAAATAGTTTTTTCTTTAACAATCTTCAATCTGTCCTGTCTGCATTGATTATTTAATGTAGAAATTTAAGGGAAATTCAACACAATATGAGCAGGTGATGGAGTAATGGTTCTGTTTCTCTCTTTGTCAGACTTCATGTATCTCGGGGGCTTCAGGCCTGCTCTGGATCCGCTCTCACACCACATCTCCACCAGCAACATTAACCTGGCGGAGCAGGGGGCGGAGAACAGGGACGGCCAGAGTCCCAAACATCCCCGCCGCGGACCGCTCATCGTGTAACCAGTCTAAACCGCCCCGCCCCGCCCCGCCCATAGGACCCTGGGTCCCGACCATCCGTCTCAAGATTTCTGTCGCCGCTGGAAACCGGCTGGAGTAAAAGGAGGAAGGAAGAGGAATGACATTTTATATTGTTGGTGCACTTTTATCACGCGTTTTCCTTGTTTTATCGTCAGTGACTATTTCTGGGAATGATTATCCTTCTGCTATTTTATTATTTATTATCTGTAGGGTTATATGAGAGCTCTGTATTGTGTTAGTGTCTTTAGAGAAATACATGCTGCTCCTCTTTCTCTACTTTCTTCCTTCCTTCCTACTGATCTACCAGCCAAACAGTCAGGGGCTACTGTGATCGGCAATCTGATTTATTACTACTAACTTCTTCCTCTGTGTTAGAAACTGTGCTGTGAGTGAGTGTTGGGACACTTTGACGCTAAACATCCGCTCTCACTGGACTACCTTACCGAGGTCAAACAACGCTGACCCCTCGCTTCGGACCAGGGAGCTTCATTCTCAACCTTCGCATGCAGCTTTTCACGTTTTTCCTTCCATTCCCGCCACGCTTTAGAAACTCCTGAATGTAAGTTTAGAAGAAGAAAAAGAAGAAACTCTTTGATGGCTGAGCCAAGAAACGGTGGCCAAAATAACCTGGAAAAATAGACATATAAGGTAGAATGTAGAACAGCGACGGTGGATTTCATTGAAAGGGGAATATTCACACCTTAAATCTTCACTTAAACTGGAAATAAATCCAAACTTTGATACACAACCTCCCATCTCCATCCTCTCCTTCATTTTAGCATGTCAGTATTAATGTGGTGCAACAGCAAGTACGACCAAGCAATAAAAAAACCTGCACCTCCATCTTTTCACCTCCTGCACCAGTTCTTAGGGCGGACTGTGTTTGCACTGGCCTATTACACTTCAGACCTTTCGGTATGTTCTGATTGTCTTCTCCTACTTTGATGTTGCCATTATGAAGGGAATCGTGGCGAGGAAAACCTCCTGCAGGGCATTTGAAAATGATGTAGCGAGGATTTTCCTCCACCCTCATCCTCCCGATCCGCCCGCCTCCTCTCGTTTGTGAGCCTTTAGTTGTTTTTGGTTTTGTAAAACTTTTGATGTATATCTCACCTGTTGTCAAATCGTTTGTGTTTTTAATTTGTTGCAGAACACTGTGCTGTTTCTTAGAATGTGGATGAAAACATGTGAAAATTTGGTAAAGAGGTTTACATAATCGTGCAAACGTAACGGATAACTCAAGAGGAACAATATCTACAATTAATGCACTATTAGCTGACTCCTAGACGACACTTTTCGGTGCATGAGGTGATGATAGAAGTAAGCATGTTAGTCTAGGTCAGCCTGCACCCTCCTGTAGACTTGATAATGGACCACTGCACAAATTTGAGGCGGTACCATGACTTTCTGTAGTGTTACATTTCGATTGCTGGCGCCCTGTTTCTATTGGCCTGCTCAGGTCAAGACTTCTGCACTACTATAATAACCCAGCTGCAAACAGTCATGTGATCACAGTCTGAATGTGCAGACAGAGCTGCTTTCTGGCACCGGTCTCAGTATATCACAGGAAATTCACAAAACCCCACTTTTCTAGAGTGAAAATGAGAAATTGACTTAAACAGATAATAAAAATTTTGCAACTAAACGACCCGAGTGGTTTTCTGTTTCCTTTTCTTTTCTTCTGAAACATCTCTGACCTTGCACATGGAAATGCATGTCAATAAACTAAAATTGAGAAGTTAATTTACTAAATGAAAACTACATACATAGATTCATCATACATATAGATTTTTATTGTTGGTTTCTGTTAATTTGAAGTCAATGACTAAATTTGTTTCTTGGAAATCAGAATAAATCAAGTTTATTTGTATAGGACATTTCAGCAACAAGGCAACTCAAAGTGTTTTACATTATAAAAACACAAAAATCAACAACTGAAACCTTTGCCGTCGTTACACATTCGACAAAAAGTGTAATTTATGTTTAACACATAAATGTAATATTATGGCACACAGTGACTGCAGATTTAACTAGCTCTATGAGTAGTGGTGGTGTACACTACATAAAATGATCAGTGTTGCTTGTTCGTATTGAAGCATATTATTGGAAAATTGAGTGGAAGAAAAAGCTTGTTCAAGAAAAGTGCAGAAGCAAGGTAATACTGGAGCTCTGCTGGGGTTGCTGTGCAGACAGTCCACGGGTTTTTCTACCTCAGTTTTTCCTTTTGCATATCTTCCCACTAATATCCTTAAAAACATTTTTTACCATTTAGCTCTCATTCTGTAGACTTTGGCATTGTCATAACATAAACTTTCTGCATCATAAACCTTATTAGTGACTTGTCTGCACCTGCTGACTGTTGTTAAGGTGTGGGTGGCGCCGCAGGGACATTGAGGGTCGTTGACAAGCTAAAGTAAAGACAGAGGAATTAAGCTGAACCTTCACGCTTCCTGTCATTTCTAATTTTCCTCTGACGTGTTCAAAACCAATCAGGATGAATCAGAAAGTTACCCTTGGAATTCCTCAGGCTGCAAATAAGAACATTGTTCGCCATAATTAGACCCTTTTTTTTAATTGAAACTCATTGTCTCATTTACAAGAGAGACATGTAACATACGTCAACAACAAACAGCATTAAACAGTAATTAGACAATCTACTTAACACTTAAAATCAATATCATATTATCATCTGAAGGGTCTTAACTAACAACAAATACAAGTGCCTTCAACGTACTGAGTACTTATACTGCATAGTATGCACACACACTTATCAATTAGCTAATTTAAAAATAATTTTTTACTCCTATTATATAAAATCCACATTTTCTGAAAGATTAAACTTTGGTTTTTAATAAGGTGTAAAACATCGTGTTCATAAATGAAATTGTCTGTGTAATAAATCTGTATGGCATATAACTTTTTCATTCAATTTATTGACAATTTTATACATAATTAAGTTCGTTGAGTTGCTCCGGTGTAATGCTTTACTTGCAGATTATTTTTGTGGTTATTAATAAGTTCACGTTGATTATTAGGAGAGATGTGGTCTTTAAAGTTAATTGGTCATTAAGGCCATTAGGAACCCTCCTAAAGACGATGACGACATAAGTGGGTTTAATTGGGGAAAATGTTCTTAATCTTGTTGCCTGGGTGATCAAGTTCTGTTCAAATCAAATTCCTCCTTCTGTCTTGCGGTCGGTCGCTGTCCAAGCTTTGCGTCATCTGTCCCGTAACTGCACTCACATTCCGCGTACAGAGCCCAAATTTGCCATATTCCTCTTCTCAGTGACAGGAAGCTGTAAAATCATATTATCTCTGCCTCTGAGCACCACAACCTACCTTTCTACTGAGTTTGGATTTTTGCCACTTTCCACCCAAAACAATCACAGCCGTCATTCGCTGTCAGGAGGATCCAAGTTAAACCTGATATATATCAAATTGTCTACTTCTCCTCCCTCTGTAAGCTAATTATGCGCCATATATGTTTACAGATAAAGTTTTTTTCCATTTCAGGCAGGAGAGGAATCGTTTTGTGCGAGCAGCCTCCAGCTGAGAATAAAAGACCCTCAGCTCAAACAGCAGAGACGTGCAAAAAGCTGCAGAGATGACCGGCGCTGCCTTCCTCCTGCTGCTCATCTTGACAGGCAAGTTTCTTAAACCTGCACACCTTAAAAATAATCACATTATGTTCCTTCCATTTTGTCTGGGGATTTTAGTTTTTAAAATTTCAGTAGGAGATCTTCTGAAACTTTAGAAAATATTTACTGAATCTGGAACAGAATGTGATCAAAGGTTTCAAATTACTTCTGGACAAAGTTTAAACTCAGAATGTGAATGAAGTAATTTGCCAGAAACCTTTAATCTCTGCATGATTTTCTGAAAAAACAAAAAATAAAAACACCCTCAAAAAATGGTAGTTGTAGATGAAATTATAGTTTTCTAATTTAATTTTAAATTGGGTTTTCAACTAATCTTATTTAAGTAAAAATTGATTTTATCTTTCTAAATTAATACTCCTTAATGTCTAGTTGGTGTAATTTTTTTAGAATATAATTCAAATTGTGTAATAACCAAAAGACACTTCTAACCTTTTAATTAATGGGATAATAAAATGTTAATAAACAATAAACTAAACTAAATGTACTTTTATTAATTTCTTGAGCGGATACCTGCATTATATTGATTTCTAGCTAAACTCTATAAAATCAAATTGTATCTTTCTTTTAAACAAAGTGTAAACCCTTTATAATTTCAATAATATATGTTTTTAAAAACTGCAGAAATCTTTTGACTGTTTCTCTGCAGGAATATATGTATTCAAATAAATACATATATTCCTGCAGCATATATGTAGTCAGCTGTAGCTTACAGTTGTAAACTGTAAAATGTAGGAAAACAAATGAAAACAAATAGAGTACTAAAATCATGTATATAATTAAAACTTAAAATTTACTTTAAAGAAAATGTTATCTTCCAAACAACGTATACACGTCATTGTATATATTGATCATGTGCTATTTCTAGTATTTCTATAGAATTTAAAACCTCCTAAAAACCAAAGCACAGCTAATATGACAATGCAATGTAGGGAATAAAATGTTTGTTGAAACAGACAACATATACAATATTTTGACAAATTTGTCTTATTTTAAGTTTAACATGCATGTAATAACTAGTTTTTACAGAACAGTCTTGTTTCTCATTGAAATCTGGATTAAGAGTAAATTTTTAAAATAAAAACTACTTTAATAAACATACAATGCTTAGCAGCAACTTTTAACAGTAAGACTGCAGTGTGATACTGACCTTTAGTTTGTGCACAAGATTTCCAAATGAAATCCTGCAGGATATCTGCTGCTCTGTAGATGGCGGGTCCTGCAAAGTGTGCAGCTATCAGGACGTTCTGGACTACCTGAACCTGACGGCGGACAACAGCGTGTTTAAACTGACCCGGCCCGTTCGGGACCACACACACATCACTGTGGTGAAGCTGGACATCATCGTCTATGCCATCCTGGCGGTGGTACGGGCTGCACTGCAGCTTAGAGGATGCGTGACTTAACAGTTACCTGAAAGGTGTTTCACATGTTTTTGTCTTTATTCTCAGGTTGAAAAAACACAAACCTTTGTTCCTCTTGTCTGGGCATCAATGGTCAGTCAAAACCGAGATCTGGAAACGTCTAAACTGCATAACTTGTATCGTTATTCGGCTTCTTGTATAATGTTTGACTGCGTTGTTTAATTGATTTACTGCAGCAGTGGAACAACGAGTTCATCTCATGGGACCCGGCTCAGTTTTGTGGAATCACTCAGGTTTCGGTTCCTAAAGATCTGCTCTGGAAACCAGATCTCTTCATCTACGAGATGTAAGCCCACATCACACACACAGACATTTACCTACATTTACACCAAAAGGAAACCAAGCGGATTATTTAATTTAGACACATAAACATTAAGGTTTTAATGCATTTTCTTTGTTTTTTATGTGACAAACAAAAAGGAGTGTATGATTTCAAAATGGAAGGAAAATGATACCGGTTCACTTTTTTTTTTTTTTTACAGTTGAAAAAAGCGTAATGTGTACTCCTAAATAACATTCAGTGTCATGAATTTGCCTTCAAAACATTGCACCATCTCCACAGTAAAATATTAGTGGTGGTAGCATCATGCTGTGGGAATGTGAAGTTAAATATAAGCTAACCCTGAAAGAAAATATGTTAGAGGTTGTAAAATGCTTGAGAAAGAGGTTGAAAGTTCGACTTCCAGCAGGAAAATGACCCTAAACACACCCAGAACTACAGCAAAATGGTTTAGATCAATGCAAATTCATGTGTTAGAATGGCCCAGTCAAAGTCTAGACCTAAATTAAACTGGAAATCTGTGTCAACACATGAAAAGTTATGTTCTCAGATGATGGCTGAATACGAGTCTATGTGAGACTTTCCAGATATTTTTATTCAAACCAACGCATTGAAAAACATGTTGGGGTTTTTCACTTTACAAATATACAGTACTTTATTTGAAATGAGCATTTAAGAATAACAATGTCAAGACACCACATAAAAAGACATTTCACATTTAATCATACTTTTTATCCATGTAAGTTGAAAACCAGTTTACGAAGACTTCATAAAAATACCAAAAAGATTCAACAGAACTTAAAAAATACCAAACAGTTCCCAGCAAAGTGTTATATGTTGAGTGGAGACTCTAAATTTCCCTTAGATTTGAATATTTCTGTTGCCCTTTGATGGACTGGCAACCAGCTCTTCCACGATATTATGAGGAAAACCCCTCAATGTTTATATGCCTGGAGTATATGTGAAGTTAAAACCACTTTTTTTAAAAAAAGAAAGAAGCTAAAAGAACCAGCCTTAAACAGGAAATGTCAACATATGCAACAGATTATTAAATTACACAAGTTGTGCTTTCCTTATTGTGCATTATTTATCTCCTCTGTTTGACAAGTAGGTCAATTAGTTTACTCTGTTTTCATTTTTACTAAAGTATGCACCGCTGTTTCCAGAATAATGATAACCAAACACAGTTATCCTGCAGCTATAAGAAGAAAACCAATCCTCTGTTGGTTCAGTTTATTTCAGATTTTATGTAAATGCTCCCAAATCACCCCATAAAAAGAAACATACTGTACATGTGTGTTTTGCACCAGGATAGAGAAGGACGACTCGCCTCAGTACCCGAACATAATGGTGAATTTTGATGGCACCATCACTGCTGGTGACGACATTCGTGTTGTCAGCACCTGCAAGATGGACGTCCACAAGTTTCCCTTCGACACTCAAGAATGCAGCATATCGATTGGTTCTGCAGTTTACTGCGGTGCGTTTCTGTCAATGTTATAACTGCCACATGGCTTTTATGAATTGCCTTTCATTTATTGCCTGGTGTTTATCCGCCAGCAGAGAAGGAAATGCGAATTCTTCCCTCTTCGAACTCATCTCGGGTTACCCAGTTTTCACAGCAGATCATGAAGACGCAGGGAGAGTGGGAGTTCCTGCGTCTGTCTGTCAACAACTCCCTTCTTACCTTCGAGAATAGAAGCTGGGACACACTCATATATACAGTATGTAACACACACTTAACTCCAGGTCTGTCACAATAACTAATTTTGCTGGACGATAAATTATCCCAGAAAATATTTTGATAATCAATAATTTTTTAAACTAATAACATGATAATGGTATAATATTGCAAGTTCACCCCATTAAGGACTAATACATTTTCATTTTGTACAAAATTCTCTACACTGGAAGACATTTTAAATATCCAAAATAAAGTACAACAATCCAAAACAAAAAATAAAAAGGAAATAAAAACTAAACATAACTAAAAACACAAATAACATGACTTATGAAGTTTCTGTGCATAAAATTCCCCTTCAAAAATAATTAATCATAAGAGTGAAATTTATCTAGCTCATCTTAATTGAATAATTGCTATTGGCTTATTTAAAACCTGCAAAAGCAACAAAGTGAAATTATTATAAAGCTGTTTCTGGAAGTATGTCTCTGCCTGATAAAAATGTCTGGCCAATTTTAGATGCTCAAAATCCAGTAACATATTTTTCTATAGCAATAGTCTTGGAAAAATACTCTAAAATTAATAAAGCCAAGTAAAACAATCTCAGTGAAATATTATGTTAAACAGTTCATATGTGTTTCCTCAGGTCACCATAAAGAGAAGGCCCCTCCTTCATGTCATAAACTTCCTGTTGCCCATCCTGTTCTTCCTCTCGCTGGATCTCGCCTCCTTCTTCATCTCGGACCATCGAGGGGAGAAGCTGGGCTTCAAAGTCACGGTTCTGCTGGCCATCTCTGTCCTCCTGGTCATCCTTAATGACATCCTGCCTGCCATGTCCAACCAGACTCCACTCATAGGTACAAACTGTGGACTAAACGCAAATCTGTTAAACTTCTCAAACAAATGATACTAATACGGTTTCCCGCTCCACTCAGCAACCTACTGCATTGTGATTTTCGCTCTGATGCTGCTGAGTCTTTTGGAGACGATCCTGGTCACGTATCTGATTGAGAAAGATGAGTTCAGCCCACAGGAAAACCAGGAGAGCAAGCAAAAAAATACCAAAACTAAGAATTGTGACAGAGGTGAGAAGCATCAGATCAGTAAGTCTCACATTAATGCACTGGTGCCCAACTTGCAGCAGCACAACAATAGTGTCAAAGTTTATTCTTTCACATCTTCTCTTTCTTCCATTATGTCCATTAGTTTTTGACTCCCACTGCCTTAAATAAGAAGTTATAAAAATCTTGGTCATAGTATTACTTCTCCTTTTGGATTTCATGAAAGGAAAGTTGCAAAGTTTGTTGTTTTATTCCTTCAGTTAGAAGAACAGTCCAAATAATAAATGTAGGCTATGTCACCAATACATAAATATTTTAATCATTTACATGCTAAATTCAAGTTTTTAAAATGTCCATAAAGCTGATTGTTTCTATAAAGTCCAGGACAAGATGCTTACTGATTTTGTGCTTGTGCATACCTTTTTATTATACTTAATGTCTGCAGACTAATTCCTGAAAATAATTATTTTGCTTTTAGAAGATGAGGAGCATACCATCTGTAAAAGCATCTGCAGAGATGCAGAAAAGGAAAGGCAGCATGAGATTCTTCCTGTACTCGAAGAGGTATGACATAATATGTATGTAGAAACTCATATTTTGCATTAATTTTGGCCCTGCAAACTGTTTGCATGTTCCAGAAACAAATTTCTACCCAGATGCAAAATTATAATAGGACAAACAGTGGCCTGATAATTATCATACAAATCTGGAATATAAACAAATTAATATCCATAGCCAGTTTTTACATTTCATTTAAAAATAAATTGAGGTGCGTTATGGTGTGACTTCATTTATTTGTTGATATCTCACTCTTCTTTGTACTATTTTTTACTCTAATGCCACTTTAGTAGTACTAAATGCAACCAGAAGTTTTGAGATTAATCTCAAAATGTCTGAGTTTGTTTTGGCAGAAATTTACTTCTGTTTTTTTCTATCTACAACAACCCTAATATGCTGTCGTATAGTCTGCTTCAAAGAATCTGAGCCAGGTTATTTATGCGTTCTCACAGCCCAGCATGGTGATAGCCAGCTACTCTTGTTCATGAGTGAAGTCTCAGCAGTCTTGCAAATTTGTGTCAAATAGTGTCCAACGCAACAAGAACAATACTAGCATCTGATTATCTCCAGGTGAACAGCACTCTTCTGTCAGGAGAATCTCATGTGCTGCTGTTGATCCTGGATGAGCTGAAGATGCTGCAGAAAGCTGTTCACGTCCATCTTGGCTGCAGAGAAGAAAAAGTAAAGTTGGTGTCTTGGGCAAAAAGAATCAACAGATCTTTCTTCATTTGCTACGCCGTCACAGTTTTCCTCTTTCTCTACCTTATCTTCAGAGAATGGAAGTTGTAGAAACAAAAGCTAATGTGTTCAAGCATAGTTGAATTATTTAGTAGATCGAACTCGTTAATATTAACACGTGAAAGTTGTCCAGTTTTCCCTCATTTTTGGCAGCTGGTTGGCTCATGCAGTCTGCTTTGTGTCGGCCGGAAGTCACAAAGCAGACTTCAAAAAATACATGCACAGAGGCACCTTTAATTCAGCAGATGTCAGTGGATGTAAAAGTGATGAAAGAGAAAGAAAAAATGTTTTCCCAGAGAAAGCTCCAGCTCCTTGAAGATCACGGGACCCTTGATATAAAGGGAAGCATGTGATTGTATCAAGGAGAATTTACATTTTAAGTGTGCGTTTTTAAAATGCAGCTGCACATTGTAAAAGACAAAGTAAATAATTTACTCACAGTTTAAAGGTTACATATGTACCTGATCATAAAGATATCCCAGTAGAGTTAATACAGGTATAACACAGGAATATGTGGAAGAGTATTAAAATGGGGTTTATTGTCAGAAAAAAAATCTAATCTGCTTTCTTGACTGAGTTAACATGTTATCTGCAATAAATACATGAAAAAGGAGTCTTGCTTGCATTAGTGCTGCTTTGCGTACTTGACATAAAGCCATAGTCCAGATCCACATTTCCTTTTTACTTATTTCTCTTTGGGTTCACACTATTAACTACCTTTTAAATATAAACGTTCACTCTAGTATTCTGACTTTGATGTTGATGTGCCCCAAACACAAAGGAAAGCATGAATGCACATGAAAATAGAGGAAAAGACAAAAGAGGAATTATTACCTGTTTGCTAATACATTTGTGGACTAAATCACAGGATTTGCATATTCTTCTATGCAACATGATCTTATTCCAATTTCTAGTTGAAAAATTAATTTTAGCAAACAAATGATTGCTTAAAATTCCTAATAGGACATAAATTGTCCAATTAATGTTGGCACATTTTTCAGAAAGACGATGTTTGTGAATTACAAATTCTTTGTTTTATGATCTGGGTGTAAATGGATTATTATCTTTTGATGTAAGTATTCAAATTAATTGAAGTTAATGCTTGAAATACATCACTTTGACTAATGAATCTATATACATGTGTTGAATTTAATTAGTTTCAAATTGTATTTTTTTTGACAAACCTCCTTTTGGCATCTTTACAGTTCTCTGCATGGTAACAGATGACAGGAGAAAACCATCCGATGTTAATCCCCGGCTTTTAGCAAACTTTGTTGTGAAGATAGATCTCCTGTTGGGAAAATTGGGTTTCAGTGCTCAGCCGCCCACAGTGATGGCTTAAATGGCTTTAATGGCTTTAATTGGGGACAGAGCTCATAATATTGCTCTCACATTGTCTCGGTTCCAGTCTAATCAAATTGTACATGTTGCATCATCTTCTCCTCTAACTGTGTGCTCAAGTCACAAGTTCAGAGCTAAATTGGTCCCATTACTCTTCTTGTTGACAGCGAGCTGTAAAGTCACATTATTTCTGGCTTTAAGCTGATGAATGTCTTCCACCTGCCTTTTATATTCAGTTATTTTAAGCCATCTGTTGCAGAAATCTCAGCTGTCAGAAGTATCACAGCCAGATAAATAGCAGGCAATGAATGTCCACTCCCTCTGTAAGCTAATTATCTGTCACACATGTGTACAATGGAGGGATCGCTCATTTGAACGTGTTTGGTCGGACTTCGCTGATGAGAATAAAGGACTGTCTCAGCAACACTAGACTGCAAAAAGCTCCTGAGATGATGCACATTTCCTTTTTTCTGCTTGTTATCATCACAGGTAAGTTTTTTTAAATATGTATTTTTGTTTTAGGAATTTAATTTGATAACAGTTGTTTTTGTCAACAACATTTCAAATCCTTGTTGCCTATAAGTATTCTATGGAGAGATATAAACTAACTTTATGCACATTCAAAATGTACATATTGTTTATATAATTTCATTCAAGTACTTTAAATTTACAACTGAAGTAATTTTGAAGTACAAATGTATCTATCTCTCAAACTACAAAGGTTTTATAAATAATCAGATTTCAACTTAAAGATTCACCTTAGCAGCAGGACATAGGCTTCACAGCAAATCAAATTGAATTCATAAATGTTGCCATGGGGATTGGCTAAAAAAAACATAAAACCAGCAGTCTATTACTTACAGGTGCATCTTTTGTGTACATATTTTCAGTTAGATACCTTTTGTGACAAATAAATAAAAACTAAAGTGAATGAATGATATAACATTTCAAAGTGATAGTGTTCTTAATGACCCCATTTGTTATGGCTCTATTAATGTTATTGTCGTGATGTTAACTTATAAGCTTGTTACTTCTAAATACTCTCAGAACTGAAGAAGCGTTTCGGATGAAAAGTGACAATCAAGAAACAAGAGAAATCCAGTGGTTTTCATATTTAGCATGAACTGGATGACAGAGAATCTAAATCAATGCGGTTCATTCTCAAAGTAATTATCTGTGTAGAAACCAAAAAATAAATAAATAAATCATTGAAAATTTCCATTCAGCAAGAAGTTTGAGCAGTTAATTAAGGTATGTTTATAGGATTTAGTAAACCTATTCCAAAAGTGCTGTATTTACATTAAATCCTTCAGTAACTCTTGTTATGGATTGTTTTTCTGTAGGTGGGGTGTCCTGTAAAGTTTGCAGTTATCAGGATGTTCTGGATTATTTAAACCTGACAGTGGACACCAGCATGTTTAAATTGACCCGACCCGTTCTGGACCACACACACACCACAGTGGTGAAGACGGACCTGATCCTCTATGCTATTCTGTCGGTGGTACTGTATGCTTTCTGATGTGAGGCTTATCAGTATGGATGTCCTGATTCTGATATTTTAATGGACAAAGGAATAAAGCCATATGCAAAACTATTTACGAGTTTTTACATTGAAAATGGGTTGATTTTAAAATCTATCTATGCAACGGGGAGCTGCAGAGTACATTGTGGGAAAGCTGATAAAATTTCTAAGAAAACAACAACAACGAAGATCAGTAGGTAATTTCAGCCACTGACTTCGAAAAAGAACACTGTAGAACCCAAACCAATACTTAGGATCAGATTGGGGCATCCCTACACATCAGATAATTAATATTGGTCAATTTTCTGAAAATGTTTATGTCCTTATTCTTAGGTTGAGAAAACCCAAACCTTTGTACCTTTTGTCTGGGTGTCAGTGGTGAGTCAATTAAATTCAGTTTGACAACATTTTACCTAATTTTTATTAATATCTCAACAAATATTACCATTACAAGTGTTGCCCTCCTTTTTTGGGCAGATTTTTTGGTTACTTTTTGCTATCTGCTTTTATGTAGCAATGGAAAGACGAACGCATCTCTTGGGATCCAGCTCAGTTTTGTGGGATCACTGAGATGTCAGTTCCTAAAAGCCTTCTTTGGAAACCTGACCTCTTCATCTATGAGATGTAAGCCTTCAGCATACAGATATTGACTTTAATACCTGCACAAATTTAGAAAATCACATACATAATGGCTGAATATTCCAATAGCATTATTGTTAAAAACTAACATAGACTTTATAGATTCTCTTCTAGTTTTCATTCATCACAATGTCTCAACACTGTTAGTAAATTTCTCCATCTGAGGCATTGAAAATGTATATACCCAATGTGGCCATTGGCAGCAGTCGAAATAGGCCAAGCACGTAATTGGCATACAAATTGTAAATGAATTGTACTTCGACTTTAACTGAAACTTTATTGTACCAAATAATGTTTCAAGTTGCAGACAAAAAAGAATAAACAGCACATTTGACCTAAGCATCAAAATTAAGGTTGGAAAGAGAGAAATATTCTGAGCAGGTTGGGTGTTACATGAGATATTTACAAACCAACAAGAACGAAAAAATATGGTAAATAACTTAAAAGATGTAAAATTTTCTTTCACTTTTAGAAATGAAAGATAAAAAAATTATTTATCAGACTCACTATGCAGGTTTGAATTTATTTATTTTTTAACATTTATATTAAAGAAGTTTACTGGACTCTCTATTAAGGTATATTTTTGCTACTGTGTTGAAATTCAACTTGACAAAGTTAATCTAGAGTTGAAAAGTGAAAACATAAAATGAATAAATCTAATTTTTAAATCTAAGTTTAACTAAGAAACTGTAGAAAGATCATGAGTAAATTGCACATTTAGATTTGTGGCTTTATAAAAAGCTACAATTTAATATTTGCACATTCAGTTTTGTGGCTTTATAAAAGCTTTAATTTAATATTTGCTGTTACTGCATTTGTAGAGGTAAGCAACTTTATTGTGTATTAATTTTTATTCAAATACACACAACCATATGGATATAACTTTCAGTATAATACTTGGTAAACACAGTTCTATGACAGTTAAAAGTTTAACATCTGTTGATCAGTTCATTGTGAGCATGAAATGTGTCATCTCAATGTTCAGCATATATAAGATATACATATATTACATATAATATATGTATATATTTGGGGGGACTAGCCTGATTTTGTTCATAGTTTTAGGCCCTCTAGAAAGGGTCGGCCCCACAACCCACTGAGCTACTTTCAGGCCTCCTGTAAGACATTAACAAGGATC
This sequence comes from Gambusia affinis, assembly GCF_019740435.1. NCBI lineage: Eukaryota > Metazoa > Chordata > Actinopteri > Cyprinodontiformes > Poeciliidae > Gambusia > Gambusia affinis. Next base: position 15,903,379 of record NC_057887.1, read on the forward strand.
TGTGTGTGTGGGCGTGTGTGTGGGTGTGTGTGTGTGTGTGTGTTCCTGAGTAATGTTTTAGGGTAGAGAAGGATGACTCTCCTCAAAATCCATACGTCCTGGTGACTCATGATGGGACTGTCTTTTATGACGAGGACATGCGGGTGATTAGCACCTGCAAGATGAACGTCCACAAGTTTCCTTTTGACACGCAGGAGTGCAGCCTGTCCATTGGTTCTGCAATACACTGTGGTGAGTATCTGTGAGTCGCCCCCATATTTATACAGTAAGCACTTTTAAAACAATGATACTAATGAGGAATTAGTACCATTGTTCCTAAACTAGGCAAATAAATTTGATTGATTGATTAATGCATGTTGAAAAACAATAATTAACTGTTTGGAACTATAGTTATGCATCTTCAACAAATATAGCTTACAGAACTAAGTTACTTGTACTGATCTTAGTTTGAGCAGTCAGGAGTTTATTTTATTTTGAGTATATCAAATAAATACCATGCAAAGAAAACCAAACAGTAATACATGTAATTTTTCTAACGATAAAGTTATTCAAGTTTTTTTAGCAGTCAGTTACTGTCCAAAACTGGTTACCTAGCAACTGTTGCTAAGGCAATTACTTCTGAAGTTGATAGATATCTGATAGAGAGCAAATGTGAGAAGTTTTATGCTTACATCATCATCCGAGTGATTATTCCACCAATCACTCAGACTACTTAGCAGCTTGGACCCTCATTTAATTTTCTTTTATCTCCCAACAGTAAAAGAAATGCAAATTTTTCCTTTCTCAAATTCCTCGCGGGCCACGCAGTTTTCCAGAGAGATAATGAAGACACAAGGAGAGTGGGAGTTCCTGAAAATGTCCGTCGAAAGCTCCAACATCAGCTTGCATGATAGGGGTTGGGAACTGCTAATTTACAAGGTAAACAACACTGAAAACAAAAATAAGTCAAGAAAGGGCTGCAATGATAAAATAAACTAACTAGATAAGGCAATATCTAGTAAGTTAGATTTAGATTTTCAACCATTAAAAATACCAAGTGTCACTCTGGCTTATTAAAAACTGTGAAATATTTCTTTGATTTAGTGCAAAACAATCTCCTCAGTAGATGTCCAATTTAGCAAGATTACAGCTAACACTTAGCCAGTGACCTGTAGAAACATCGCTTACAAATTGTCCATATTTTGCAGGACATTAGGTTACACTTTCTTTCTTTACCCACACCGTTGGCAGATTTAAAAGAAGGTGAGTTTTTTTTTGTGACTCAGCAGGTTGACAGCAAATCATCATTGTACCTGTTTTATGCTAGGCTACATCACTTTCTGTGTTTTATAAGTCCATTGAGTCTATTTGATCAGTGATGTCAATTCTCACATTTTTGGAGCCAAAAACTATATTTACATTTTGTCATCATAAATATGGAGGCAATTTTGATCCAGAACTACTTCCTCTCATACTCCAAAAGAAGAGTCTCAAACATAGACACCTTATGTAATATTAATAGCTCATAATATCTTATTTACTTCAAAGGTATGTTTTTGTTTTGCTCTATACATCTAGTATTTATGAGTACAATTCAGAAAATGATTTGGGCAAACATCTGCATTATAAATACCAAATGACAGTTGTCTTCGCCAAAAATACAAAAATAAATTTCAGAGGTAATAATTATTTGTACCAAAGAACATAAAAAATACTGTTTTGTGGTTTGAATGTCTTACTAACCTCATTTGTTTAAAAAGCTCCTCAAGAAGTTCAGAAAAATAAAAACTTTTCCTTGTTTTTAAATGTTGTCAGGTCACCATAAAGAGGAGACCTCTACACCACGTCATAAACTTCCTGTTGCCCATCCTGTTTTTCCTCATCCTGGACCTCGCATCCTTCTTCATTGCTGACCATCGAGGGGAGAAGCTGGGCTTCAAAGTCACAGTGCTGCTGGCCATCTCTGTCCTCCTGCTCATCCTTCATGACATCCTGCCCGCCATGTCCAACAAGACTCCACTCATAGGTAAAAAGTTGGAAACTGAAGGGTTTCCATTTGACTTGAGATACTCAAACGAATGTCACTAATCACCTGTTTCTGTCTCTAAGCGACCTACTGCATTGTGATCTTTGCTCTGATGCTGCTCAGTCTCCTGGAGACAATCCTGGTAACGTATCTGATAGATAAAGACTCTAAAGATGAACTCAGCTTGTGTGACAGTGGGGAGGATAAAAACAATCAAATGAAAACAAAAAATTGCAGCACAGGTGAGACACACCTTATATTATTGTTTGTGTATTTCCACTTGTATAAAATGTGCAGTTTTTTTAGTTCGTTATTTATCTACAATAAATAAATCCCACGGAAAGTTTTGAAAAAGAAAAAGAAAAATTTAGCAAAGTTGGTATGTTTAAATAATAAGATGCATCCATGCTCCTTTTTCTAACAAATGTGTTCTTATAGAAATTAAAAAACAAACTGGCTCCAGCTGCAGCTACAGAGTCTGTGAAAGTGAGAAGCAGCATGAGCTCCTTACTGTGGATGACGAGGTAAGCATCATGTGCATGATCTATACAAATTATTAGGCTATTTTACACTTGTTACACTTGGTTTGCGAAAAATTAATTGAATGCAGTTTAGAATAAACACATTTCTAATTTAGGAATAATTCATGGTTTATTTTTTTCTGATTATTTTTTATACTATCTGGTGTCTTTCTTCGAAGTTGAAACTGAGTTCATCTACAAATCAGCACAGACATCTGGTGCCCACTGCCAAACACGCCGGGAGAGGGTTAATGAAAAACCAACAAATATTTTTAAATTGATGTAGCAAATACAAGTCTTACAAATTAAGGTAAACAAAATAAAATCTATTTAGCCTCCTTGTTTGTTTGTCTTAGTTTCAAAAACTAAAAATAGAAATAAAATGTTTTTAAAAATTATAATACATTTCCTAAAGCAGACATTTATCAAAAATTAAAAGTCGTATTTATTCAAACAATCAGGTGACTTTTGCAGCTCCAAACAAGTTTTATTCAGCTGGACTGTGAACAAGAATGGCTCTGGATTGTAAAGGTTGTAGACCACTGGGTCCAAACCAAACTCCAGAACTCAACCTAATTAGTCTCACATTATTTTATTAGTTTAATCTTTGTTCAGTATAGACTGTGTGAAATCTGTGGTCATTTAAATAATCTTAGATTTAAATAATCTTAGAACAGGATAAAGTCACGATCAGAGCAAAGTTTATTTTGTTGCTATATATGAAGCCACTTCACTTCTCACTATTCACAGCCCTCTACACATTAACATATAGAAAGACAACACTAGCATTTGAGTTTCGTGTGTTTCGTACCACTCGGATTCCTCAGCATAAGAATCAAGGTAGAGATGAGTAGAACAAAGTTGTAAAATGCTGATTCAGAAAGTAAAATCCAGGGAACTGACTGCCTCTTTGTGCAGGTGAACTACAGCAGCCACTCGAGGGACACAAACACTTTGCAGTTGATCCTGGATGAGCTGAAGAAGCTGCAGAACATGATGCGTCAATATTTTGGCCCCAGAGACGAGAGAGTGAAGTCTGTATTTTGGGCAAAGAGAATCGACCGACTTTTCTTTATTTTTTATGTTTTAACTGTTTTACTCTTCCTGTCCTTCATCTGTATGGAGTGGTACTCTTAAAAAAAAAAAGGAAAATCATTCCTGATATCACTGTATTGTACAATGCCGATCAGTTTGTAGTGTGCTATTGAAAGCTGACGTTTTGACTAAGGATAATGACTGGAGTGGAAATGTTACTGTAAATATTATCTGTGCTTTTAGAAGCATCCTATTTTGTATTATAAACAAAGTTTATCCAGATTTGAAATTGAAGCAAAGTTTGAGAGTTGGGATATTCCATGTGGGTCTCCGTAAACTCAGAAACAGAAAATTAATACATTCATGTTAGCACGTGGAGACAACACAGCATAATAAAATTTCCCTCATTCTTAACATCTAGACTCACTTCGTGCAAGTTTTTAAACATGTAACATTTCCTTCCATTTGTATGCAGATGCATGCCCGGTGTATTTTATGAAGCAACACAGTCGGTGTTTTGTCCAATCTGTCCTTGACAATCTGGCTGACTTCAGAGTTTAGAGCAGGCCTAAAATATCTAATATCCAAGGGCTTTGTAAAAAAAAATTTAGGATTTATGTATCAGAAATTGTCACATGGACTGAGATAATAAAAATTTAAGAGATTGTATATTATGTATGAAAAAGGAAAAAGCTACAGTAATAAAACATGTTTTTTGCTTCAGTCTGACCCTCTTGTCTTATATCATCCTTCTTTCACCTTGCAGCTCATTTTACATAATAAATGAATCATATTTATTGTCGCCAGCCTGCTATTTTGTGCACCATAATCATATCACACAGGATGATGGACATTCATTTTACTCATTTCAGCGAGGATCTGATCTACTTGTGCTACACTCCTGCTTCATAGATCCAGGACTTTTAGAGTGTAGTCGACAGATTTGTTGTGTTTCCTACAAAAGTGAAAATATGTGAAGGGCGTTGAGCTTCTAGTGCACGACTAACCAAACATTTATGGATATTGAACTTTTATTTTATCAAATTAAATCAAATGGTTTTGCTTCATTTTGTATTTTATAAATATTACATGAGTATACCCCATAAGACATTTTTAAATGAGTAAATATATTTGAATATCTTATTCAGTTTTCACATTTGAAAAGGAAAGAGTTCATACATTTCAAGATAAGAACATTTAAAAGAGGCTGTGTGAATTATTTTGCAGCGACTCTGTCATATTGATCTACATTCATTAAGAAACTTTTAAACTAGTTCACAAATCACCCTTTATGTAACATTTGCTTATAGCAAAAGCTTGGGGAAAGTGATTCAATTACAATCTTGCCCTGCAGAATCTTAAATGTTTTGCTTTGGGAATTTTTCACCAAAACAAAGAAAACAATCCAGACTGAATATCTAATATACCGTTGGGGCACGTTTCCATTTCCTTTGTAACTTGATATGCAAGTAAATTTATACATTCATGCGGGACATGTGGGTGTGGCCTCTGTCTGAGAATGGATGTCAGAGTCATGGTAACATGAAAAACCAGCAAAAAAAAAAAAAACACCAGACCTCCAGCTTCCGTTGTGACTTGAACCGCCCCTTTCCAGTAATACACCATGCGGTCATCAGCTCCAAAGAGACACTGAAAGGACAAATACGCATGAGGGAGTCAAGATGCTGGTTGGTTTCCTTTTTCTGCTCCTTATCTCTGGTAAGTCTCAGGAATATTCAGCTTAATGAGTTTTAAATTATTGTTAAAAAGCAGAGAAATGTGAATTTAAAACCTTTTCAGGAATTGCTTTATTAACAATTTTTATATGTTGTCTGCTTGGTAGTGCTGCTGAAATAATTAATTAGCTGACAGCATTTTTGCTTGTAGATATTTATTCATTTATAAAACTACAAAATAATCCATTGCTTCAAATAAGTTTTCTCACAAACATCCTTGACAGAGACATAACTTTTCCTGGGACACACATTGACATTACTAAATGATTAGTGAATTGGTTTTATAAAGCTCTGTAATGGTGTCAGCGACAGTCTCATAATGGCCACTTAATGCCCACAATCAATTCTAATAATTACTAGATGTATCTGTGAACCAGTGTTTTTGATGTCCTCATCATAAATTCAGTAGCAATGAATACAAACCACACAGGCGCTAATGCATTTTGTAGTCAAAATGAAATCAATCTCATTAAAAATTGACAAAAGTGTGATGGTTGTTTTTGAAAAATGTTTCCCTGTGTTTATCGTCTGCAGATGAGATTAATTCTGAGCAGAACTGCAGTTATCAGGATGTTTTGAACTATTTAAACCTGTCAAGTAACAATGAGCTGTACTCCATGACCAGGCCCGTCAAAAACTATAAAAATCCCACACTAGTGTCACTGGAGGTTCTGCTCTATGCCATCCTAGATGTGGTAAGTAATCAATTATTTAGGTATTACAGATTTTCTTTTCAAAACTGTTTGCGATTCATCTACATGTGAAAAATATAGAAATATGCAAAATAAAGAAATGCAGTGGAAAGAAAAAAAAGGGAAGACACAAGGCAGCAGAGAATGGAGCCAAAAACTATGATTTTATCTCCAGAGAAGAGTAATGATGAGGTCATTAGCTCATGAGATAATGAGTTGTAGGCTGCAATAAGGATACCTAGTAGACCGGCACCATACACAGGGATTCTTTATTCCCTAGATTGTAAACCCAGTCTGAATAATAAATGCTGGTGACAAAACTACTGACACTACTTTGGATTTAAACAATAAAAGAAAAGAAAAAAGAAATAACATATGTATGTGTGTGTATATATATATATATATATATATATATATATATATATATATATATATATATATATATATAAAATTTTTATTTTTTGATTTTCTCCACAAACCAGTTTATGCTTCATTTCTGATAACTGCAGCATGATGCCCTCTCCTTCATTTAGCTCAGGTACAGAATAAAAATGAGCCACAGGGACAGCAAATGATGGTGTAAATTTTTTTTAAAAGTTGACTTCTTTGAAACAACATGTCAGGAAATTTTCAGACATTTTATGACAGAATAAATAAAAAAAACTCTAAATAAAAACATGTTCTTAACTGAGAAACTTTATGCTCACAAACAACACCTGGCCATTCCTTCCAGTAAAGCTTAATTTTTAAGTGTTTTGAAATCCTTGTTTATTTATCTACTTATTCTAAAATCAAGAATGTTATTTTTAAAATTGCACCTAAATTTTGACAGACCGTTAAAATGTAGGTGCAATTGACAGACTGCTTTTAAAGGTTTCTTTCTCCAACATTTTCTAGAAAACTGCAATAGCCTGCAGTTCTCCACAAGTGCATAACAACTTTCCTCATAAGGATTCTTGTGCATGAGCCATACATTAATATCAACTGTGATAATGCAGAAGAAGACAATTTAGAGTTCATTAGAAGAACTGAGTGGAAATGCTTCCTGTTTGTGCCCGTGACAATACCCAGTAATGTTATCACACTTTGTGTTGACGGACTTTGCATTACGTTGTGATTTTGCCTCATGTTTTATTCTCTGCAGGTTGAAAAAGACCAGAAATTTATTCCTTATGTGTGGACTGTCACAGTGAGTTCTTCTGAACAAATCAACCATCTGTTAGAATGGAGACTCTAAGATCTACTGAGAAATTTGTCTTTAACACTGTGTTCTTTCTTTATTTTTCTTTTCAGAGGTGGAACAATGAATATATTTCTTGGGATCCCGATCAGTTTTGTGGAATTGATAATGTTTCTCTACCTAATAACATTTTATGGAAACCAGATCTTACGATTGAAGAAATGTAAGTGTTTGTATGTGAATTAGTGTGATCCTGCATGTGGCGTAGAGACATCAAAAGGCCCTCACACTTTGCCATGTTTAATCTTCAGGCTAGTTAAAAAAAACAACAACTTGTAAATAAATATTACATGCCTTTCTGAATGCCTCAGAAGGATTCTGCTAAATGCTAAATGTTTGTCTCTTAAGATTTAAACATAAGGTGGTTTCTGCAACTTGAGAGCAACTATAAACATTTGGTGGAATATTGTGAACTTCTAGTTTTCAAGGAAGTGCAGTTTTGTATTCTTACAGGACAGAATAATTGGCTAGGCTAACCAGCTAACCCATTTATTCACAGGAAACTGATAAAAAGATAAAAGGGGTAAATACACTGATTGGCTGGTAAAGCTCACAGTCATTGTTGGTCTGTCTTACCTACAGAGTATGAAACAGAGGATTATTTCTTTTGCTCCACTCCAAGAAGTGTTTTACTTTACAATCTATCTTGGATCAGAGGCACTGGACAAATAATTTGCAGAAAAAGTTTGATCTGAGGATGAAGGAGACTCATGTTCTGATAATGGCGCTGCTCACAAAATTCTGGAAAAATTAATGATAGTGCTGGAGAAAAAGGCTGTTCCAGAGACAATGAGGGCTGCTGTACCGGAGGCTCAGCAAGCGGGGATAAATGAGATGCTGGAGGTGACAGGAATTAAGAAAATGGAGGTGTCGAGGGTGCACCCTGTGGAGAAAATAACAATTAAGACAAAGAGAGGATGACAGCTATAGTGAAATGACGTATCCAGACATGGTGCAGGAAACCACAATGCTTGTGACAGTGCAGGATAAGCAGAGTCTTCAATAACTTTACTGGAAAGAACAGTGCCAAAATCCTCTGTAAAGGTTTTGTTTCTGTTTAGATTTTTTAATCTCTGCAAAATCACAAATTAAATTAGGGTACTTATGGCTTATTATAAAGCTTAGAACCTGTGAATGTTAGTGGCAATATGGCGCAATATTTATTATCCATTGCTCTGTCATGTGTGAATCCCAAGCTTTTCAAACCTCCATAATCACTTCATTTGTTCGTGTCTTCTTAATTTATGCAGGACAGAGAAAGACAAAGCCCCTCCCAGTCCTTACCTCACAATCAACAACAAAGGAGACGTTGAAGTTCAGAACGACCAGGTGTTAGTGAGCACCTGCAGGATGCATATATACAGGTTTCCTTTTGACACTCAGAGCTGCAACCTCACCTTCAAGTCCATTATACACACGGGTGAGAACACGTTTCCAATTCTATCTATGAACATTTTCCACATGTGAAATGTTAAGCTGTAATGGGATTGATCAAGTTAAGGACAGTCCTGACAGAAAACAACTGTTGACTGGCATCAACGCTACCTGATTGCAGTAATTGACGGCTTCTTTGTATGTTTATCTTCCCTCTTTTCTAATTTCCTCATGTTAAATGTGAAATCAGGAGGGTAAATGAAATGAACGAGCAAGCTGACGTGGGAAACAAATAAATAGCCAAGGAAGCTTAACAAGAAATTCTGATAAGAAATATTCAGGTGGCTGAAACTAATCATCAATTCGTTTTACTTTTGTTAGCTTTGCTATAAAATGCATAATGATGTAAAAAAATGGAATAAAAACAAGTATATTTCCCAAAAGGAAGCACGAGAGAGACATTTAAAGGTTTTTCTGGGAAAAATCCAGGACAGCTTTTACAGCATTTCCCCTCTTTTTCAGCCAGAGAGATCCGTCTGCAGCCGAGTGACAACTCTTCAGAGGCCACAGAGTGGTCTCGGGAAGTGATGCGGACTCAGTACGAGTGGCTGTTCATCAACATGATCGTCACTGCAAACAACGCTACCATTTTAACTGATCAAGATGTCGTCATTTACACTGTAGGCATCATTAGTTTTAGATGTGCACATCTGATTACTTCCTTTCCTCTTTCTGCTTTAGCAATGAATGGCCTTTTTCATGTTCTATATTTAAACTACGCAGAAAATTACATTTTCACTGAAGTTTGATGTGTTTATATTTTTCACACTTTTAAAGCTGCATGACCCTTATAAAGGGAAGTAACTAATCTTAAATCACACTAAATGGCAGAAAGTTGAAATTTCTTTTAAAAAAGTTCAAAGTTCTATAATAAATACTTAAAAAAAATTTGTATTGCATTTCAAGAAGCCAAATTTTGATAAAACTGTGTCTCAAAAGATCCATTTTCTGCTTTTGCTGAATATTAATCTTAATCTTGTTTCCCAGATCACGATGGAGAGGAGGTCTCTGCTGTACATTGTCAACTTCCTGCTGCCGGTTCTCTTCTTCTTGTGTTTGGACTTGGCCTCCTTCATGATCTCAGACTACGGTGGAGAGAAGCTCAGCTTTAAAGTCACCGTGCTGCTGGCCATTACAGTGTTGCAGCTCATTCTCAATGAAATTCTGCCTTCCTCCTCTAACAGAGTCCCACTCATAGGTAGGATAAATCTGCTACTTTTGTGCAGGAAACATGACCTGACTTCATAAATTTTGTTCTGTCTGATCCTTTTCAGCCGGTTACTGCATCGGGATTTTTGCTCTGATGATGCTCAGCCTCCTGGAGACGATTTTTGTGATGTATCTGAGACAGAAAAGCTCCCAAGATACAGAGAGAGACGGATGCATGATCCAGGAATCTATCAAGTCCAACAAAGGCAACTTTCACAGCTGCTACACAGATAGGAGATTAAATTTGTCCAGATATCTTTTTTGAAGTTATTAGTTGTTTGTCTGCATCTTAACATTTCAAGCTTCTTCTCTGAAAGCCTGAAACAGTATTAAACTCCGTTTCTCAACCTCAAAATTTAAAATGTGATGCTGAGAGAAATGGATGAAAACTCTCCTCTACATCACATAGTTTCTGGCCATTATTGGTCTAAATGTTAAAATATTATCTCTTTTATGAGCAATTATTAATGACAGGTGTCTAATAAACAGCTGTTACATATTAAACATCTTTATGGGTTTATCAATAAAACAAATAAAATTCCATTAATGAATGCTTCCACATTATTTATAACATTATTATTATTTTTAAAACAACAAAAAATACCTTCTAGATGTCTTATGGAACAGACTGAACACAAGAAAATAATCAACATTAAAATTACAGATTCAAAGCTTTGCATGTCTTGCTGGTGAAACAATTAAGATTTTGTTTTCTTTTTGTTATTTCAGCCAATTTCTCAATTTTAGATAAGGAAAGATAAGCAACCTCATTTGGAAATTTTCTGTGAATTTATTTATTCTTTCTAATAGAATAGAATCTTTTAGAATAAAATATTTTTCTAGTGAAAAAGATAAACAAACAGGTTAGAATGAAAGTAATGAAAATATCCAACATTGCAATAAAAACAGCTGCTTTGAAAAATGGTGTATCTGCTGCCCTCCTCAGGAAATCTGCTGTAATAGCACTCAGGAAGATCAAACGCCATAAAGTTCAATTTATTACAGTCTGTTTTAATTATTATAAATGACACCTAATTTAAAAACAGCTCCAAATTATATGCTATCATATGATAAAAACAGTCCAGGCCTAATTATAGCCAATTAGTTTAGTTACAGTCAATGTGACCCTGATTATGTTACAATAATTTTGTTTACACTCAGTTGGTAAAAGTTTTTCTTATTTAAAAATATTTCACTGCAAAAAACAAACAAAAACAACAAGAAAAATCTTACCAAGTAATTTTGGTCTAGACAAAATTTGTCTTGAAAGACAAACTAACTTTCAAGACAAAGTTAGTTTGTCTTAAAATAAGACAAACTAACTTACAAGTAACTTTTTAGCAAGATATAGAAGCTTGCTTTAAGTCAATATTGATAAAAAAAAGGTCCACTGGAAGAGTATTTTAAATAAGATAAGATATTTTTCTCTTGTTATAAGTTAAATAATCTGCCAGTGGAACTAGTTTTTTAATCAATAATAAGGAATTATGCCTTAAAACAAGCTTCTATATCTTGCTGAAAAGTTCCTTGAAAGTTGCTTTTGGATATTTGCACAAGAAACTAAAGAAAAACAGTTGGTGAGATTTTGTGTTTTTGCAGTGAATGAAATTATACGCAAAGTATAATACACTGTCATTTAGTGTTAATTTTAAGGATTTATTTAGAAACTCTTTCAGAATCACACGACTGGAGTCCAGGTGGATTTATCTACAACAAGTCTTCTAGTGAAACCGGTGAGATCCTGCCTGGTGCCAAAGCGGTCAGTAGTCAGTCATCGTCGGTGCACAAAAACCAAAAGTGCAAAAGACATCCGTCCTTCTGTAAACTGTTTTATTAAATCACCTTTTCAGGACAGAAGCAGCAAACTGCTGGGGGAGTCCTACACCCTGGAGAGGATTTCCGATGAGCTGAGGGCGATGGAGAAGATGTTAACTCTGCTCTTCAAGTCCAACAAAGACGAGGAGAGGAGCAGCTACTGGAACAGAGTGGCTACAAGAGTTGACAAAGCTTTCTTTTTTTTCTACATCCTTGTGGTTATCCTTTTCCTGGTTTTCATTTTCTTAGAGTGGCAAAGTGATTCCATTGATACTGCATAAAACATTTCAGGTTGACATTTATGTAGCCGTGATCCAAGTCAGCATTCATCTGAATAATTTTGTTGTACTTATTATAACCTGATTAATATATCTGTTCCATATTAAAGCACAGTAGCATATATGTAAAACTATTCTTCAGATGTTTTTCAGCTGAAAAAAACATTTAATTTAGTAGCGGAAAAGAACGAGGAAACGGTCTTGATAATTATCAAATGCTCACTTTTCCCTTTTATGTCATTAATTCATTTTGAAACTATAGTTTGCTGAAAGTGCAGAAGCCAACACAGTAAGATAACATGTTGTGGAATAAAGCTGTTAAAATTAATGAACACTGCAAGTTAAAAGACAAATTTACTTTATAGAGTTATGCAAAAATCAAATACTTTCTGCTGCACAATAGATCCCATTAGGATCCATCGTAACTTTAACTTTATTAGATTATTAGCATGATTTATGGGTGTTTTTTCAGTAAACTAAAGCAATTCAGTCACATCAGTAATATGTGCTTCTGAAATATTTATCTAAAAGTAGAATTTTTTATATATTTGTTGGTTCTGCTGCCTGCTTAAACTGGATGGAGAACATCTACACTAAAAATGTGACTAAGTTCAACAATTCACCAGATCTGTTAGGATTTTCAGAAAACAAAATTGTTGGCATAAAATAATTTGATCTGATTAAATTTTTTAAGGTTTCGGTGACAAATGAACACCAGTCTTCTTTGGTATTGTGTAATAGTTTAAAGTGAAAATAGAGCCAGAATGCTGGTTTCTTGGCAATGTGAAATGGAAATCTTACTCTGTGGGTTTTTCCTGAATTGGATGTGCATCCTCAGGTAGAAAAGTGTATATAAAACTTGCATAGTTGTCCATTATTGTCAAAATAAATGATGTTCTGCACCCATAGATCTGCCCTGCTGGTTCTGGTGATCATTTAGTCCCACAGGCTTTCAAAGGGTTGTTCTGTTTCTGGCATTTAACATCTTATGTAAAAGCCCAGTTTGCCCACATCCTGGTTGAAGCTAATGAGCTCATCAGTGGTTTCACATATCCACTCAGCATTCCAGTGAAAGTGCTGCTTTATGTCATTAATATTTAAATCATGAACTGAGACAGGTGGATGCATTCATGTCAAGCATTTAAGCATAACAAACAAAGAAGCAATAGATTTGTTTCTGATAACTTTGTCAACTCTCAGAGTTGCATCTTTTTCTAAAGTGTCTTTTTTGCATCATCTACTACCACTGCTCCATTTTCTGTTTTGTCTCTTACTCATGATGAGAAATATGGAGGACCAAAACTGACATAATAAGACATAAAAGCATAAATATATATTTAGTTTTTCCTTGTCCTTACACATGAGTTTCCGTCAAGAAATGTATTTATTTTCTATTTCATTTCCTCTAAACGTGTTTTTGTCAAGAAAAGTAGATATTTTGTCTTGTCTTTTCCTTATAAAAGCTCTCCTTTTTCTATTTGTGTATGGAATAAAAATGCGTGTGCCTGATATACACAGTTTAGTACAACAATTACACTCTGATTTCTAGATGAGGCACACGATATGGAAGCTATTGAATAAAACATTATATTATTTAATCTTAAATTATTTAAAATATTGAATATGACCTGACATTTTAATAGAGGGTAGTGTGTCTCATATAAAAGCATGAACTACCACTTTTTTGTATCAGTTGGTCACAAGGCAATGCATTTATTAACATTTGTTTGACAGGAGTGTTTGGTTTGGAAATTTGTTGACAGTCCCTAAGTGAACCTCTGAGAGCTTGAGGAGGGAGCTTGAGAACGGCTGGCAAAAATTAGCGTTCATAAATCGGATCAACCGTTAGCTAAATGCCGCTTGCTCGGCGGATATTGGAAAGTCCAATATATAACTCAAAACGGTAACAATAAAAACACTGGGATAAAGTTTGCTTTGGCCTGTGAAGATGGTACCGAGCAACTGCACGAAACCTAAACGCCCCACAACGCCTTATGCAGTGACGTTGGTTCCTAAGCTCTATTGTTCAACAGTAGGAGCTGGACATAGAAGGCAGCTCTCCTCATTAACATAAAGATGCACACGGAGAAGCAGCAAAAGGACAAACAGAAAAAGGAGAGGAGGCAATGACAAAAGGAGAGCTTGTATAAAAAAAAAGACAAAACAAAATGTCTACTTTTCTTGACAAAAACGCGTTTAGGGGAAATGAGAAAGAAAATAAATACATTTCATGACGGAAATTTGTGTGTAAGGACAAGGAAAAACTAAATATATATTTATGCTTTTATATCTTATGTCAGTTTTGGTCCTTCATAGAGAAATAGCGCCAGGGTTGAATTATTAATATATTTCCTGTAACAGTTGACATGATTTTTATTGACCCTGGATGCTTATTTACGTGTTTTTTGGATGTTAGCAGAATGTAGACAAACATTTCTAATGGAAACGAAACTTCTGAGATCAGAGAAATGAATATTATATTACTACAGTCACAACTTTAGTTACAATTTTAATTTCTTCCAAAGAATGTTTGAGTATTTAAAAGTTATTTTAATGGGGGTTCAAGCATGAAGAAAAATAAAGATAAAGTTTTGTTGTGTGTTTCTACAAACAATTTAAAAAAATCAGAGCATGAAATGGTACAGATTCCACTTAAGTGGTTTTAGAAATCTGTCCAGATAAGATCAATGCCACGCAGATACTGAGAGAAAGTATAATATATTTTTTATTAAGCAAAGCCAGGCATTAATCAGAGTCACAGTGCGCCACCCTCCCTCCAGTGCAGGCAGGGCAGCGACATAAAATCATGAGAGCGCAGAAAGAGTCAGCAGAGACGCTCACCAATCTCACAGCGATGATGCTTTTAGGTTTCTTTCCTCTTCTTCTCTTTACAGGTAAGATGAAGAAAATGCACGGAGCTGTAACATGACATTTAAGCTAAATTTAGCATTTCATGAAAAGAACAAATGTTTTGTAATTAAGTTATGATCTGTTGTTAAAAATAAATGTATTATATAGTTCAGCAATGAAAAGTAATAAAATATTCTTTCCATGTATGAAAGAATACATGGAAAGGATGTTTCCATGTATTCTTCCATGGAGATTTTCTTTAGGAACACTTTTTGTTTTCCTAAAGATTTTATTTGTCTGTTTCTCTTTTGTAAGCTTTTATTTGGCCAACAATAAGAGTAAAAGATTTGGATGCATTTACAGTAGGGGAGAGATAAGTTTGATTTAGAACAAAAAAATGTAATCCTTATGATTTAGATGGATCTAGAAATTTGACAAAGTGATAGGAGTATCTTCAGTTAAAGAGTCCATTACATCAGTGATGGACAAACCCTCCTACACAGGCAGGAAATCCTTGGATGTTGAGAGAAAAATGTCTGAATGTCTTTTACTTGATATGATTTGAGCTCAATCATATGGGGAAAATGATCTGTTGTTATCTTACCTAAATAATCTATGCTGTGTATTTGCACGCCAACATGAGAAACAGGTTGGGGAAGAAAATGCTGATGCACCAAATGGGATTATGCAGTTACTAAGAATTGTCTCAGCAGTGAAAGGACGTCTTTCATAATATACATAAAAACCAAAAGACCATGGTACTTTAGTAGATGTATATTTTGCTGTGTTTTGTTTAATTATTTACTATATATGTTAATAGATTCCTTTGCTTTCTTTTTGCTCCCCCAGATGCATTTGCTGAGAGGCTCCAGCAGAACCGAGAGCACAAAAACTTTGTTGAGATCTTTGAGCAAATTCGAGGTGGAAAACTCTTTTTTTGTCATGTCCTTCATTAACATTGTGCTTGGTGTTTTTTGGAATATGATTCCAGCACATAATTTTTAGTTCTGCATATTAAAAGTAGAATAAATACAGTCCTGGATTAACAGCACATTAAACAAATTTATGAGCCAGAATCCCTCAGTAAACATTGTAAATGTGCATCTATACTTTGACTGTTATCACGTAACAAATTTGATAAGATTCTTGATTTTCATGGGTGTCATTTTTTTCTTATTGATTTTCACACACTGTGTGTGTTGATCCATTTTCAGAAAATGAAGTGCCAGCTCAGGAGGAATGCAGTTTTCAAGCTGTCTTAAACTACCTGAACATGACCAAAAACAATGAGAAGTACACTTTGACCCGACCCGTGAAACACCACAGGCACTCAACATGGATCTTCCTGGAGATGAAAGTTTATGCAATTCTTGATGTGGTAAGTTGTCTGCAAATTTTCACATATATTTCTGCTCCAGAACCACTTTATTGATTAAAACAAACACAGAATATTTGAGTCAGGTGATGTACTTTATTGCTTCTTTGTGGACAGCATTGATTTTTGTTTTGTTGCTATTTAACAGTTTGTCTTTGCCCACAGAGGGAGACTGAGCAGTCTTTCATTTCATATATTTGGATTTATTTGGTAAGTGTTTTGGTTGTGCCTAGAAATACATAATATAACATAAACCCTACAAAATCTGTTTACAGTGCTGGGACAAAGTTTTGCCAATTTCTTTGCCACACATTGGTTACTCATCCAGGAGATCTCAAAAAACCCAGTCACAAAACATCTAAAATCCAGCATAATATTTGGCTGCACTGCAAAAAGACAAATCTTACCAAGTAATTTTGGTCTAATTTCTAGTTAAAATACCTTAGCACACTTGAAATAAGACAAAACTATCTTGTAGGTAGCTTTTTAAAGTAAATAATTCCTTAATTTTGATAAAAATGTACCATTGGCAGATTAATTCACTTATAATAAGACATTTTTCTATGTAAATAAAATTATCTGCTAATTGAACAAGAACATTTTCATCAAAATTAAGGAATTATTGACTTAAAACAAGTTTTTATATCTTTCTAAAAACTTACTTGTGAGCTAACTTTGTCTTATTTCAAATGCTATAAGATAATTTAACTAGAAATTTGATTAAAATTACTTGGTTAGATTTTGTGTTTTTGCAGTGTGGCGTCTCCACAGAGACATAACAATTATCAGCTATTAGAAATGATTAATGGCATCTGCTGTCGCTAAGAGCTGCAACTACTTACTCATTAGGTTTAGGATCAAATTACTTTTACAAATTATCATTGTAGTTAGAAAGCCTTTTTGCTCAATATGTGAATTCATCACCTGAAAACTGAAGTTTTGTATTTACTCAGATTATATATGAATGTAAAAAAAAAACAAAAAACCCTGAAACATTTACGTATGACACAAATACGCTTATCTACAGTAGTATGTTTTTTTCAAATGGCTCTTTCTTTTAATTTTGTAAATCTCCTTGTTTGTATTCATCCGACTCATTTTGAACTCCCCTGCTAATTTGTTTTCTTGTTTAGAGATGGGACAATGAACATATTTGGTGGGATCCAGAGCAATTCTGTGGGCTTGATCACATCTTAGTTCCCACTCAACTTTTGTGGATTCCTGATCTGACCATTGAGGAGATGTAAGTTTAGATTCACCCAATAATTTGTCCTTTTCAAACAACTCGAGTGTCATAATTACGTCATCTAGATGTGTAAAAGGACAGCGTTTTGGTCTATCTTATTTAGATTTTAAAGTAATGAAATTTATACTAAGCCAATTGAAAACTAAAACTGAGAGTAGATATATATTATCCAAATCTTAAAGGGAGTATTTGTTGCGATTTGCCATTCAGGACAGAGCAGGACAAAGCCTCTCCAAGTCCTTATCTCAACATAAGAAGTCACGGCTGGGTCGAATTTAGAAATGACCAGGTGGTGATCAGCTTCTGCAAGATGAAGGTTTACAGATTCCCTTTTGACATTCAGAGCTGCAACATTTCCTTCATGTCTATCATGCACCCCAGTGAGCCTCCAATCTGTTTTTCTACCTATAATGATTAAATACCATCAGGTATGTACTGTAGGAATTAGAGAAACCAGATTAAATAAGTCAACTGTTTTTCTCTAACATTTTACAGGTGAAGAAATAACATTATTCTACAACAGCAATGACACAGAGATCACAAAGTGGTCTCGTGAAGCCATGCAAACGCAGTTAGAGTGGCTGTTTGTCAGCATGACGGTCACAAACGAAACCGTCAACCAATTTGGCTTCAACCAAACAATGATTATCTACACTGTAAGTATTTATCCACAGGTGTTGAGCATAAACTTCTTCATATTTATCTGTGACAAATCACTGATCACTAGTTTTCACTGCAATGTCAGTTGTGCTTCACTGCCAACACTGGAAAAAAACAAAACAACAAAGTCTGACTAAGTACTTTTTGGTCTAGTTTCTACTCCAAACACCCTACTTGAAATAAGACAAAACTAACTAAAAAGACAAAACTAACTAAAAAGTAACTTTCCAGCAAGCTATAGATGCTTGTTTTAAGTAAATAATTTCTTAATACTGATTAAAAAAAGTACTTTTTCGATTAGCGTGTAATTTAACTTATGGGGAAAATGTATTTTTACAAGTTAAATAATCTGTTAATGATATTTATTCATCAATATTAAGGAATTATTTACATAAAACCAGCATCTATATCTTACTAAAAGGTTACTTAGGAGATGGTTTAGTCTTTTTATTTGATAAGATATTTGCACTAGAAACTAGACCAAAGGTAGTTGT
The DNA here is from genome assembly GCF_019740435.1 of Gambusia affinis. Lineage (NCBI taxonomy): Eukaryota > Metazoa > Chordata > Actinopteri > Cyprinodontiformes > Poeciliidae > Gambusia > Gambusia affinis. The sequence continues at coordinate 15,921,969 of NC_057887.1, forward strand.
TAAGATTTTGTGTTTTTGTGTAAAGCACTTGAAAAACCGTTACAAATCAGGCTCTTAATTGAGATTTTACTTGACAAACAATTTGATGCAAACTGCCTGTGATTTGTTCCCTTTTATCGAGACTTTCTTGCATTTTCTGGGCAATCTGGCATGGTTTTAACCTATAATATTACTTCCAGTCAGAAGAAAAATGTTAGTAAATCTAAAAGAATACTTTAAACAGAAATCTACCAGGGTATTAATAATTTGCGGTTTCATTATCTGTCAGCCATAATCCATAAGTATCACTTCTGAAATTAAAAATAAATCCTAAACTTTTTTACAAAATGTAAAATTTCTTTGACAGATAAACATGAAGAGGAGGGCTGTCCTCTATATTGCAAACTTCTTGCTGCCTGTTTTCTTTTTCTTGTGCCTGGACTTCGGCTCCTTCCTGATGTCAGACACCGGTGGAGAAAAAGTTGGCTTTAAGATCACATTGCTGCTTTCAGTCACAGTGATGCAGCTCATCCTCAACGACATCCTGCCCTGTTCATCAGACCGGATTCCCCTCACAGGTAAAGAAGATTTTAGTTCCCATCTTTGATAAGCAGCTCCATCACATGCTGATGAAGATGCTTTTCTTTCACCAGTGGCGTACTGCATTGGAATTTTCTTTCTTATATTGGTAAGTCTCTTGGAGACAATTTTGGTGATTCATCTGATTGGTAAAGATGAACAGGAGGAAGAGAAGCAAAGAGAGAATGATAGTCAGGAGGAGAAAGGCTGTTTCACAGGTGAGACTAAACTTTCTACAAAAATATGGATTTAAAATCAATCTGTCATGAAGCAGAATTAAATTCGTTGTTTCAGTGGTAAAGAAACAGAGCCGCTTACCATCGCTTGAAAACATGTCAGCTCCGAACAAAGAGGTAGGAACTACTCGTTTTCCAATTCAGCACTTTTACAATCTCTACTTTCCAGTTTGGCTCTAATCTGTGTTTTGAACCACATCTGCAGGGCAGCACAAGCAGAAATGCAGATGTGTTCCACGCAATAGAGAAGATTTCAGATGAGCTTGGAGAAAGCAGGAAAAAAATAACTCTCCTCTGCAGCAGAAGTCAAGATAAGAAACCAGGCTACTGGACAGGAGTGGCTCAAAAAATCAACAAGGTGTTTGCTTTTATTTACATCATATCAGCCGTCTTGTTTTTGTTAACTATCGCTATAATGTGGTATCCTCCTCATGTGCAGACATAAAACATGGTCAGATAAGTTAGCATTTCGACTTGATATTTAATGTACGTTTGGTGTCCTTCAGAACATAATCTCTGGTTAATACTGGATGTGTTTTTGACACCAGTCAAAAATCTTCAGCATGTAAGATGTAACTACAGATCATGTGTACAATAAAAATCCTGAGAACTTGCTTATTTTACTGTTGTTACATTGCACACAAATGCACACATACACAATTTCATGTTACAAGGACCATAAGGCTGGTGATGCACAGCTGTTATATTCTTTACCCCCCAAAAGACATTTGGTCTTATCTGTAATTACAAGTAAACTTTTTCCTTTGAAAACAGTTAAATATTTATCACATTGTATCCTCTGCTTACATATTAAGTAGTAAAATACTTACTGAAATACTTAGAAAGTCCAGAGGAAAATAAACTTATTTAGCAACCCAGATGAGGAGTATCTAATTTATATACTTTTAGATCAACATTAGATTTTATTTTCATTTTTCTTTGGTTTCTCATTTTGTTTGGATTTCCTTTTAATTTATGTAAAGTACTTTGAATAGCCTTGTTGCTGAAAATGTGCTATACAAATAAAATGACCAAACCTTACCTAACTTTATTTTTAAAGTTAGGTAAGTTTCACATAAGTTACACCTTGAAAGCAAAACATCTTTACTGCTGTAAAATTCAAGTGATCCTTATTTTATTATCTAATAAACATGCTTAAGCTGAGTGTTATAATTCATGCAAACACTTTTGGTGTATTTTATATGTATGACCTTAACAACATGCAACAACAATAACAGTAATTTGGCTTTAACCTTTAAACATTTAGCCATGAATTACAATCACAAATTTTAAGTTATATCTTCTAGATTATATGGAAAGCATAAGAAATGTTGATGCTTAAGTCTTAACCAAAATTCTTAAGTCCAGTCCAGACCAGTTTTTGGTCTGGACTGTTAATCTAAACATGCTTTTTATTTAGATACTATTCCACAGTAACTCCATCTGTACATTTTCAGTAGTTGTCCTGCAAGAGGGAAAACCTCCATCCAAGGTCAAAAGGTCCAAGTCTTTAGAAAACCTGCTCTGTATTTATCACTACTTCTTTTCATTTCACCGTCTCTGCTGAATAAAAAGCATCCCAATCCAACTGCATAATCCTGCCACCAATCTTCAGTGTGTGAATGAAGCATCCAGGACGCAGCTTCTGCATAGTTATCATTAATGTCTTGGATGCTTCGTAAAGACCAGTTGTATTTATGCTGAGGTTACATTAAACACAGGTTAATTATTTACAGATTAGGTGACCCAGAAAGGCAACAGCTACAGAGGGGTATCAGATTAAAAGGAACTAAATACTATTGCATGCCACACTTTACAGTTTTTTTGTCACCAGATTTCAAAAAAATGTTTGCTGTTGTAATGTGAAAAAAGATAAAAGCATTTAAGAAGCATGAATGGTTTTGCATGACACAGCATTTTATAATAAAGTGAATGAAGTTCTGACCTTTTGGATGCATTTTAAGATTCTGTATAGATTGTAGAGATTTTTTGCCAAAAGTTATCACATAATTAATAAAGCAGCAGCAAATAGTTCTGAGAAAACTTTGAATTTGGACTAAAAATTTTGAAGCAGCACACCTTACATGTTCCTCCCCTTTGCTCTCTGCTGCACTACAGCTTCCCCCCACAGCGGAGTCTGCAGTGAAAGTGACAATTTGTCAATTTTCCTGTAACATAAGGTTAAACAACGATGAGTGTGATTGACACAACCAACACCTTGTTCACAATGCAACCCTAAGTGATCTGATTTTTTGACCTTAATGCAACCTGTATCTGATCTTTTCAAATGCGACCACTAAATACTGAACACTACTTCTTTTTTTCTGGTGGTTGACAAAACACTGAGAACGCTGTTACTGCGCCCTCTGCTGCTCATGCGGTACCATTGCAGGTAGTTACCATTTCACACTGAAAATCACATAGTCATATATATTTGGAAATGTGAACGGCCAGGTCAAAATGAAAAATAAAAAACGATAAAAAGAAAACATAAATAAATAAAATTGGATTTGGATCACTTCAGGATGCAGTGTGAACATGGTCTAAGACTCTCATGGTTGTTTCTGAAGAAGAGCGGTTTATTTCTGCAAGTGGCAGCAGGAGGAGAAAGGAGCTTGAATTTTTCCCACATATTTGCTTATTTGTTTCTGCCCTCATACATTCGCAAATTGCAAAGTTTACCAGTAAATTTCCTCTACATTAAATATTCAAAACTGCATATGAGGAACCATCATTTCAATTCTATAAAAATACATGACAAGAATTTGTGTTTTCATTGCATGAATGCCGAATTCAGGTCAATTTTATTCACGAATATATGTGGGAAGAAGAGTGCCAGTGTGACATCGTTTCACCATTTTTCTTTTGGCACAATACCTTGATGGTGTTTTTAACATCACTAATTGTACTTGTTGAGTTTCAATTACTTTGTTAGTCAAAGTGAATCACCAGCTCCATGATGAGATGTTGCTTTCTCAGGCATCTTAATCACTATTTGAATCAGGTACGATTGATTTTGAGATCCACACTGAGAAGACGACAAATAAAAACAGAATGGCTGCCAAGACATATAAAATGGAAAAAATCTTGTCTACTTTCTTGGCAACTCCGGTCCAGTAACCATCCTTCTTCTCTTCAGACTCTTTGTCAAGGACAATTTTCTTCACCTCTCCAAGTTCATCTGATACTTTCTCCACTGCCAGGAATAATTCAGTCAGTTGGCTGCTGCTGCCCTGCAAGAATCAGAGTCAGAAGGTATAAACCAGATAATGGGTCAACACATTGCTTATCACAAGAGAGTATCTGATTATCTGTTTTCTTTTGTTTTGTTTTGTTTTTTACAAACTACAAGCTTTGTAACTTATGTTATGGGAACTTGAATACCGTGTTTAATTGTCAACCCCTGAAAAGATTACACTAACCCCTTTGCACATAGATGGTGTTTGATCAGTCATCTCATCACAGGTGGAGGCAATGGAGGAAGCTTTTATTACTTCTGAAAGAAAGTGGAAGACAGCGGAGGGTGAACACAACAGCTTTATGGATCTATGTATGTCAATTAAGAAATGTTCAACAAATTATGAGAAACTACAATTAAATTGAGATTAGATTGAATTTAATCTAATTTCTTAGATATTAGTGAAAATTGTTTGTATCTTTATAAACATCTTGGTTCTTACGAAGTTTGTCACTCTCTTTCTTGCCTTGCAGGGATGAAGAGTCTTTTTCCATCAGATAATTCACAAAAATGGTCTCTATGAGGCTGGACAGCATCAGAGCAAAAACCCCAATGCAGTAAATCACTTGTAGGAACAGAGAGCACATGATGGTGAGACTGTTGGTTCATATGGTTCATTATGGAACAAATGCAGGTTGAATTTAAATCCATAATTTTTAAGTGCATCTTTTGACCTTAGTTTGTAGCTGTTTGACTTAATGATTAAATGTTCAATTTAACATGGAACAATAACTTAGGAAGTCAAGCAGCTGAACTGATATCTATTAACATTTTTACATTTTGTCTTCCATAAATGCATTTGTATTTAATTGTGTTATTATTAGCTAAATCGTGCAAAGAGGCACCGAACTGAGAAAGCGAAGAAAAATTAGTTTTCTTAAGTAACAACATTTTATGAGCAGTGGTGTTAGTGACTCTACAAAGTTAAACTCAGATATTAATCATGCAGAAAGAAACCCTCTGTCAAAACAATCATGAGAAGTCTTAATTACAGCTTGCTATAAACCACTGTTGTAAGTGGACACAGCCAAAAAGCAGAAGAAGGTGCTGCATTCAGATGAGACCAAAATGAAACTCTTCAGCCTGCAGAATGCCGTTTGTACTGGGAAGCCAACACTGCACATTCTGTGACATGCTGTACAATGCTTTCTTTAGCAGGGGATTGACTACATATGAGTTTACAATTATGCATGTTTGAAATTTTGAGAACTCTGTCACAATTATGCACACTTTTGTTTATCACATTAAACATTAACGTCTGTGACATAACGAAATGAGGAAAGACTTGATGGGTAGGAAAACTGCAGGAGACACCCTGGAGACCTTTGAGATTTTTACCTATAAGTGGAATCCTGCTTGAGGTAAAAGGTAGAATTTCAATGAGAATCAGCTGCATCACTGTAACAGCAAGTAGCACCGTGATCTTAAAACTAATCTTCTCTCCACCACCAGTCGGCATCAGGAGGGAGGCAAAGTCCAGACACAAGAAGAAGAGGACAGGCAGCAGGAAGTTGACGACATAAAGTGCAGACTTTCTCTTCATGATTATCTGTAAAAATATATGTAACATGGTTAAAATCACTTCAGTATGATTTTTTTAAATTACCTACAAAGTTGGTAAAATAAGAATAGCAAAAATTCTTCTTAAAAATTATTATTCCTTTATTATTATTTTTGAAGGTTTTGTCAGCACAAGAAGCCTTTATCTGACAATTGTCAGACATGAAAGAGAGCTATGAAAGAAGAGGAAGACATGTGACAAAGGTCAATGATCCGGGACTCGAACTCGGTTGCACGCTCTACCACTGTGCCAACCCTACATCAAATCAAAATGTATTTTAAACAATAAAAGTGAATGTAAATTATTGAAAGTAAACCATTTTACATTGATAATCTGATGCTCATGTAGACTGCAGCTTTCAGTAGGGAAAGCCTTACTGTTTCACATGTCTGTCAAAAGGCACCATCTCTACAGTAGTATAGTATCCACTGAGGATTTTTTGTGATCCTGGCAAAAGAAGGAATGAAAAAAATTTGCATCATGAACTAAAAATAACATTTCAGGTGGATCTGATCACTTTTATTGAAGGGAGACCCAAATTGAATTTGTCTCTTAAATCATCCTAAATCAGGAAGAAAACACAGCGTGACTTGGCTCAGCACAGAGTAAATAAAATAGAAGAAGAATAGAATAGTTGTAAAATTGAAAACCTTGTGTGACCTGTTTTTGAAATACTTACAGTGTAGACAACAGCGGTTTGGTTGATGTTAAAGTTATGAACAGATTTTTGAGTGACTGAGATATTGAGAAACTTCCATTCGTATTGCATCCGGATATTATCCTGAGACTCCTGAGTGATTATTTCACTATCATTCTTAATTAAAAAAAATAATTCTTTATCTGTAATGAAAAAACAAACAGCAGATTGATTTAGTAATAAATATGAGATTACATAATTCAAATTCATGTGAAAACATCTTCTGTGACAGCTGCCATGGTTTTGTGACCGACCCCACTACTTTAGTGACATTAACCTGTCAGTAAACACAACGGCTTCTATGGCACAAAAATCAATGGTGGTTGCATGTACATATGTATTTGTATTCTTGGTTTTTATTATTATTATATATAGATTTTTCTGAAATATATTTATTTATATTCAAAATTCGATCTGCCATAAAAGCCATGGCAGATGCCACAATTGCCAGAAGCAGCTTACTAATGTCTTACTAATGACACCAATGTGTCAGCTGCTTTTGGTGTCAGCATCAGGCAGCTGACACCAAAAGGGAAACTTGTAGCTGCCACAATTTGAGGTCATGCTGGAGATGAGAGCATCTGCTGGTCTTCTTCAGTGTAAGTCTTTCCCTCACTACTCCCATCTCTTGGAGTTAAATGTCATTAAGCCAGTAATTTAATGTTAGTCAGTGTCACAGTATAAATAATTAAAATACAGATAACAAAATAATTGCTTAGGGTTGACTTAATAGCTCATTAATCCTAGGTGTCACATGTCTGATACAACACCTACACAGCCATAAAATACTAAGATTTTAAAACAAATGTAAACAAGGCTTACCAGAGTATAAGATTGACCTAAAGGTGAGATGGCAGGTCTGAAAGTCAAAGGGGAAATTAAAAATGTTCATCTTGCAGGTGCTGATCATAAACTTATCATCCCTGTAATCCACCCAGCCATCGTATTTAACTGAGACAAAGGGGCTCGGCTGGTTTTTATCCTTTTCAGTCCTGTAAGTAATAAAAAGGTTAAGTCCAACATTACTTTAAACCATTTGGTCAATAGCCTCTTTCAGACCATCAGATAACTTGACTTTCTAAAATGTTTACATAAATTGTGTTTGTGCACCACTGAAGTTTAACAATTTATGTCTAAGTGGAAGTAAACCAAAAATAAATAACTTTAAAAACTCTGCAAAGTTAAGTAGTTACATTTTAAACAGATTTTTCCTAATCCTATGCCACTCAGCTGGCCTGATGTTACAGTAGTTGCTGAAATGTATAACCCAAAAAATAAATATTATGTTTGTAGTCTGTTATAATTCTTTCATGGCTGGGATAAAATTTTTATTATTATTATTTACTTTTGACTGTATGGCAGGTAAGATCTTACTGCTTTGTCTCAATTTATATTACCTCACTGTACCAAGTTTTAAACTTATCATTTTTATGTAGTGATGATGATGGACCCAAATGCAGAGACAGAGAGGAGATATGATATTTTTAGTAAAAAACAAAATAAAATAAGAACTTACAAACAGCCAGGAAGACAGAAAAAAACAGGAATACAAAGAACCACATGAAGGAAAAATAATGGGGTATTAACCGTGAACAAAGGAGAGGAAGTTGAAAATTGAGAGTGAAAGCTGGACCAATAGTCCAGGCTGATTGGCTAACAGATTGTGAGTGTGAGGAGAGAGAGAGAGCACACAAACAAGGGAACAGAGAAAATCAATTTAACTGCAACAAAGAAAAACTATACAGAAGGAATAAACATAATAAGAAAGACTGAATTAAAGTAAAACAAAAACAAGGATCTTCTAATCAAAAATAACAAACTAAGGAACACAGAACAAACTACAAACCCAGAAGAACCCAAAGAACCTAAAACATAACATGAGCAGATTTACATTTCTTCAATTATGATATCAGGCATCCACAAAGATTCACGTGGAACCAGTACTTCCTCAAGTCCACAAAAGTCATTTGGATTCCACCAGATGAATTCATTATCCCACTCCTTGGGAGAGAAAAATCAAAATGGAGTCAATAGTCTGATTCCTAATCAAACATCAGCTAATTTGTTATGTCTTCTGAGAAAAGATGAACCTTCTGAGAAAACTCACCATATAAATCCACATATATGATATAAAGGACTGGTCAGCTTCTCTCTGAATAAAGAAAAATGAGAAATATTACCAGTTGTTAGACAGTTAGAATAGATTGAAATTAATACTTTTAATTTTAGGCCAGAAGTTCGTCTAGTGTAGATTTTATACCAGGTCTTGTGCTACATGTAGTTAATAAAACATTCTTAAATTTGTATGCAGCAAAGCCATTATTTAGCATACAGATAAACAACAACTTAAGATCTTGCAAACAGTTCTTAGCATTTCACATTAGAAAACTGGCAATATGATAACATGAGAACCACAGTAAATATGAATATAATTATATGACTATAAAATAACTAATTAGATAACAAATAACATAAATCTAAACCACACATTCAAAGCTAAACAAATAAAAATGAATTCAAACAGAAATAAAATGACAACGTAAGACGAGAACAAGAAGAAGAACTTACCACATCTAGAATGGCATAGATCCTCATATCAATGTAAACATAAGTTTTGCTATTATAGTGTATAGCAGGTCTGTTCATGGTAAACGTGTCATTGCTTTTGTTCAGCTTCAGATACTCTAGAACGTCCCGGTAGCCGCACTTACGTCCTGCAAAAACAGAAAGCCCATTATTCCGTACCAAATTCACCAGAAAGGCAAGAGGTTTTGTAAAATTAGAAAATTGTATTACAGTAATCCCTCGTTTATCGCGGGGGTTACGTTCCGAAAACGACCCGCGATAAGTGAAATCCGCGAAATAGAAAACTTTTTTTTTTTTACAATTAGCAACTATTACATGTACTGTATACAAATACAGTGACTCACGTGTAGGCCGTTTCACTGCTCTTCAGACTGCTGCATCCTGACTGCGCTCTGCAGTGTTCTCTTCTTCGAAATTACAAGATAATTTGGCCAACTTAATGTTAATTTGCCAAGCTGTTTTATGTACGTACACATAACTGCACGAGACGACAAAATGATAGCACAATTCGTAGCATGTTTTGATACAAGAAGCGGGAGTGAGTTTTTAGCGAATCAGAATGCAGAGCACAATGCACCAAAAAAATAAAAAAAAGCATTATGAAAATCCGCGAAATAGCGAATCCGCGATAAGTGAACCGCGAAGTGGCGAGGGATCACTGTATAGCAATCTTGTGATTGGTCATAACCAATAAACTTTTACATTAAAGACTTATTCAGTTTTAAATTATATTAACAAAAGATTTAAGATTAAGTCATAATTATCCATTTAGTATTTTTAAACTTATATTTCACCAGTGTTGATTAAATTCAAGCCACATTTCAGACAAATCCAGACTGTGGATTAAAATCTGTGTTGTTTCATTGAAATCTGTACGTCTGAATTCTGGCTTTGAATAAAAAATCTAAACGAGAAAAATTCAACTGTCAATAGATCAGTTGGAAAGAATATTAAAAAGATGTTTCATTCTGATAAAGATCAGTAAAAGATAAGAAAAATAAATGGGGTAAAGGTGGACATTAACTTTAAATACAAATAACATTGCTTAAGATTATAGTGACAACAATCCAATCACACGCGAAGCATACAAATTCCCAGATTAAACTGTAAGGATGATGACAATATAAAGAATGTTTCCAATATTTGGTTCTAATCAAAATCTAGAAAAACATTGAGTATTTCACTAATATTGTGTCACTCTTTGGAAAAACATCACCTTAAATCTGGAGTTTTTACAAAGTCTGTTAGATTTGGAAATAATATTCCAGATGTATATACTCAAAATTTAACTTTAAGGACTGTGAGATTCTTTTGTTTTCTTCTGTAATGTGTTGTTGTGAGAGATGTCTGCAGGAAGCTGATAAGCGTGCCAAATTGGAAGCAGATCCCAGCCAATCTGAAGACAAAACTAAGAGCTGATAAAGAAAATGCCCCAAAAAAGGCTAAAGGTCAAAGCTTGTGACCCAGGGACACGGGAACTGCCTTAAGACCTCACATGAGCCAAGACAGGAGATTCCATTGGATAGACAAAATTTATGACTGTGTGTTTGCAGCTGGTTTCTCCTTTCCCCTTAGCAGTTGCAAACTTGTGTAACTAGGGCACGCCCAATTGTATTAAAGAGGAAGAACGGGGAAAGACATCTCAGAGCGGGTTGAGGAGACTAGGACTGAGATTTCTTTTTTCCCACTCTCCACTCTGAGTGTAAAATCTAATTAACTTGTCTCTCTCTCTCTCTCTCTCTCTGTGTGTGTGTTTGTGTCAAAGTGTTTCAGGGTTTGAACCTGACAATGTTGTTTTTCAGAGGAATAATAAACAGATGTAAGCAGCTGTGTGTTCATCATTCAGAATAATAAATGGGATGTTTATGTTAATTTAATGCTGTGTTTGAAAATATGAGTCATCAATACAATATTCTTCTGCCATGAAGACTGTTGGCCAAAATGTTTTTAAAACAAACTTATCTAGTGATATCTAAATTGTTTTTTTGTAGCTTTCTGGTCAGAAACATTATTTTGGTCTTACCAGTTTTCTCACCTGTCGTATTATAATCCGGTGTACTATAACTTGTGGGATTCACATCTGTCATGGAAAAAATACAAAATTATGTATTTGTAAATAATTTCATGATCACACTTTTTATGATTAAATGGTGCAGAAATATATTAATCTGTGCTCAGATATAAAATTGTTAAGCAGGGAGCTAAAACACTAGCAGCTGCTCTAATGTTGACCAGATGACAAATTTATCAAAATACAAATAACATTGTTTAAGATTATAGTGACAACAATCTAATCACACGCAAAGCATACAAATTCCCAGATTAACATGGAAGGATGATGACAATGTAAAGATTGCTTCCAGGTCTGCTCATGGTTCTAATCAAAATCTAGAAAAACATTGAGTATTTCACTAATATTGTGTCACTCTGGGAAAAAACGTCACCTTAAATCTGGAGTTTTTACAAAGTCTGTTAGATTTGGAAATAATATTCCAGATGTATATACTCAAAATTTAACTTTAAGGACTGTGAGATTCTTTTGTTTTCTTCTGTATTGTGTTTTTGTGAGAGATGTCTGCAGGTAGCTGATAAGCATGCCAAATTGGAAGCAGATCCCAGCCACTCTGAAGACATAACTAAAAGCTGATAAAGAAAATGCCCCAAAAGAGGCTAAAGGTCAAAGCTTGTGACCCAGGGACACGGGAACTGCCTTAAGACCTCACATGAGCCAAGACAGGAGATTCCATTGGATAGACAAAATTTATGACTGTGTGTTTGCACCTGGTTTCTCCTTTCCCCTTAGCAGTTGCAAACTTGTGCAACTAGGGCACGCCCAATTGTATTAAAGAGGAAGAGCGGGGAAAGACATCTCAGAGCGGGTTGAGGAAACTAGGACTGAGATTTCTTTTATCCCACTCTCCACTCTGAGTGTAAAATCTAATTAACTTGTCTCTCTCTCTCTCTGTGTGTGTTTGTGTCAAAGTGTTTCAGGGTTTGAACCTGACAATGTTGTTTTTCAGAGGAATAATAAACAGATGTAAGCAGCTGTGTGTTCATCATTCAGAATAATAAATGGGATGTTTATGTTAATTTAATGCTGTGTTTGAAAATATGAGTCATCAATACAATATTCTTCTGCCATGAAGACTGTTGGCCAAAATGTTTTTAAAACAAACTTATCTAGTGATATCTAAATTGTTTTTTTGTAGCTTTCTGGTCAGAAACATTATTTTGGTCTTACCAGTTTTCTCACCTGTCGGATTATAACCCGGTGTACTATAACTTGTGGGATTCACATCTGTCATGGAAAAAATACAAAATTATGTATTTGTAAATAATTTCATGATCACACTTTTTATGATTAAATGGTGCAGAAATATATTAATCTGTGCTCAGATATAAAATTGTTAAGCAGGGAGCTAAAACACTAGCAGCCGCTCTAATGTTGACCAGATGACAAATTTATCAAAACTTCACTATACAAAGAAATAAAATTGCTGCACTGAATCTTACAGTAGGAACATTCATTGGTGACGATAATTACTGTTCAGAAAAAAAATGTTAGATTACATTTCCTACCTGATTGATTTGTGTAACTCTGATTATAGTTCGACTGGTTGTCAAGGTCATCTTGTGTTTCCAAACTGGATGTTAATCCACCTGATGACAGAAATTATATAATGTTACTTTATGTCACTGTCCATTTTCAGAAAAACAAAAACAAAAAGAGAATGTTGAGAATGGATTTATATAGTGGTTGAATGCAAATGTACAACACATTTTTCAAAATGTTCGGTACAGAAGAATCTGGAAACCAAGTAATTTTCAACATTATCTCACAATAATGCATTACTTTGTGTTGGTGTATCACACAAAAAAAAGAAATATTAAAATTTCCATTTGTATAGTGACAAAATTGTCATGAAGTATTGAGGGGACCCAATAGGAGCAAGCAGGAGATGTGGTGAGTTTGAAACTTTAAAGAAAAACAAGAATCCAAACTTACAAGAAAAACAAAAGTCCAAGGAGTAAAAATAAATCCAATGCAGAGACATGAGGAAACCAAGAAACAGGGACAAGCAAAGGTGACTAGAATATCAGGGAAGTGATGAACTGGCAAATTGTGACTGAAGTAGAGGAACCCAAGTACTGGGAGGTAGAAAGTGGAAAAAATGGGACTGGTTTGATGAGGTAACTGATTGCAGGTATAAATAGTTGGAGCAGGAGTCAGGCTGAGGGGCAGGGAGAAGATGGCACAGGGAAGAAGGGAAGATATACAGGGGAGCACAAAATAAAGTGAGAGGGGAAACACAAGGAGCTTCAAATGATTCTAATAATAAAGAAACAGTAAGACTAAAGGAAACGTAATAAACTAAAAAGAGACAAAGACATACGAGGGAACTAAGAACCACACAGAAACAAGGCAGATCTAAAAGTAATAGGAACTAAGGAACACAGAGTTAGAATAACTAGAAGGACTAGACAAATAAATAACCTATGAAGAATCACTACAGAACGATAGACGTACACTCAGACACAAAAGCATAACTAAATCCAGAGTGACAAGATAACTTGAAACAGTATGATGGACTGAAATACAGAAACACAAAACTGAGAAATATCTAAAAAAAAAATGACAATAATAAAGAAGAATAAATCAAAGAGTGAACTAAAACATAACTGATAAATAAAATGAAAAGCAAAAACAAACCCAGAGTCTTGACAAAAATGTTCCAAACTACAAAGTGAAGGAATATGTTCGCAAGGCATATTCTAAGCCAGAATATAAAACGGGACATTATTGCAAGAATCTCCCCAAACTCCCAATTCGCTAAAGCAGGTTAAATTCAATCATCTTGTATGAAACGCTGAAAAATGGGTCACAAAAATCAAACAAGTTTCATTGTTTGGTCATTAATGAAAAACCAAACTAAAGAACCAAAAGCCACAAAATTACAAAGGTCAGAGTGCATCCAGTTGCTTTACAAATAATTTCATCATTGAGGTTCAATGAAAATCCAAACAGGCTGAACACATTTCCTTCCATAAACTAAACAGCAGAAGGAAAAAGTTGAAAGTCTTTTACTTTTTTTTTTTTTCCTGATCCTGCTCTTTTCATAGACATTCAGCAACAATCAATTGTTGGACTTGAAATAAATATTTGTGAAAATATTTTAAAAACTTGAACAAATAATTATTAGAATAAAAATCAAATTCTCTAAATCTTTGAGGCCTTTGAGTTTTGTTTTTTTATTTCAAATTAGGCCCCAGAAATTTCTCAGTAAACTTCTCATTTATTGTGCAATAGATGAAATAAATAGCAATAATTAAAACAACAAATCTCACTTTAATTACATAATGAATAAAAGTACAACATAGTTTACATTATTAAGAAGCATATCAGTCTAGCCTAGAACAAAAATCATCTTAGCTTACCTGCAAAGAGCAGAAAACAGATGAGAACAAGAACCATGGCTGTGATCTGAGGGCAGCTTTCTCTTCTCTGAACTATTTAAAGCTTTTTGTACCAATATGACTGCCATAAGAGGCCAACACCCTCAGCACTTATATCTTGTCAATTTACCATCATTGCTTTCTTTCTGAAAGTATTCATTTATAATTTTCATTGTGGTCAGAGTCAGTAGCACTTTGCAAAGTAAGAAGATAAACAGATGTACAGCTGAATGTTAATGTAGACACTCAAACTAGGAAAAAATAATACAAAAAACCAAGTATTCACAATATTCAGAGATTTATGCAAGATTTACACACATATATAGACACATATATATACAGCTCTGGAAAAAAATAAGAGGTCACTGCATTGAACCCCATTGTAAACCTCATAGTTCCACCAAATACTGATTTCTGAGTTAAAACATTAGTATTATTGTCTCTCAACTAATATAAACTTGTTTTCTTTGCATTATCTGAGGTCTGAAAGTCTTGTATATTTTTCATTATTTTGGCCATTTCTCATTTTCTGCTAATAAATGCAAAATTTTTGCTTGGAATTTTGGAGACATGTTGTCAGTAGTTCATAGAATAAAAGAACAAAGTTCATTTTACTCAAACATATACCTATAGAAAATGTAGTTGACAAATTTAAGTGGTTTCTTAATTGTTCCACAGCTCCATAAATCTATATATACACATACACACACACAGAAGCATAAACACATGTGCGACACAGACAAATATTCTTTGTAATTCCATTGTTTTTTTTATTACTATAAACTTTGGTTTTGTTTCTGACATCTTGCTGTGGCAAAAAAATGACTATGTTCATATAAAAGCTTTGTTTTCCCACATCCTTCTATTAAAAAACCTAATGTGGAAGTTTGTGGTCACTGGAGCACTTTGCTCTATGATGTAGTACAACCACAAAAAAACAAAAACAAAAAAAAAAAAACTGTTGGTCATTTTGCATTACTATTTAATCTTGGTACAAATATTAGTACTTATTGTTTAGCTTAGAAGATCAATGTAGTTTTTAATTATGGATTTCACATTTTTATTGTTTTTCTTTATTGATAACAAGCATTTTCTGGAATGTTCTTCATATCTTGTGGTAGCAAATGTTTCCTCTTTTCTTACTCTCATTGTCATCAAATATGTTGAATGATTGATTAAATGATTGTGTTGGTTTTGAAAACATACACCAGACTCAAAAAACTTAAAATCACTGCACCAAATACTTTAAATTCAGATCCTACAGTTAAAAAAACAACATAATGTAATTTCCTAATAATGTAAAGCCCTGCCCTCCCTCCAGTACAGGCAGTGACACAAAAGCAACAGGAAACATTTTTCACTCAGTCAACAGAGAAACTCACCAGCCTTACAGGCATGATTCTTGCAGGTTTCTTTACTCTGCTCCTCCTTACAGGTAAGCAAAGATAACATATACAGGTGTACCACAAAATATGTGATTTAATTTTGGGATTTTATTGCAAAGTTTGTGACATATTTCATAGCAATGTTCATGTTTTAGAGTTTCTAGAATTGTAGTGACATGAAAGAAGTTATTGTTTTGAAGGAGTGGAGGAAGCATTCAGGGATCAGTAACACAATTTGCTTTGTCCATCCATCCATTGTTAATGGGGTTGGGAGGGTTGCTGGTGCCAATCTCCAGCTACGTTCCGAGCGAGAGGCGGGGTACACTCTGGACTGGTCGCCAGTCTGTCGCAGGGCACAATTTGCTTTGTTTAACAAAACAATTTAATAAAGGTATGCTTGTTATAACTTTTGAGAAGAAACATTGAAAATCAAGGCATTTATTTTAAGAATTCTGGGTTACTTTTATAGTAGTTACTAAAGAAAATAGAAAATGCAAATGATTATATGCATGATTCCCTTTGCTCTCTGTAAACCATTGAGAGGTAGTTGTAAATAATTAAAAACATCAGTGTTTAGATCTAATGCAGTTTAAAATACAAGGATAAGCAGTAATGGAGAGTGGATGGATTTACAAACATTCTGCACAAACTATATAAAGAACTTATTCTGAATGGATTCACACTGTCCCTCTGAGGTTCTCAACGTGAACCAAATGACTAACAAAGATTTTATCTGTAATATTGTACGTTTGGGAGTAGTAGAGTCAATCTGTCTGACTGATTTGCAGAGCAACAACAGGAGTAGACAGTTTTCTAATGATTTAAAAATTTTAAAAAAATCAAGCTGCGCACTATGTGTCACTATCTATGGGTGTTTGGGGTTTGGTTTTAATCATTTCATGATTGTTATTCTATGCTATAGAGCTTGCCATACTCTGTTTTTTTTTGCTGTTACTGTTCTAAAGGCTTTGCCATATTTGTTCATTTCATTGGTGGGTAGTTCTTTAGTTTATTCTTGCTTTTGATTTTTGTACTTTTGACTTCATTTCTCTTTAATTAATGTCAGACCTTTCCTAATTGATTTATAATTCTTTTTGAGTTACAGTTCATCGCCATTGTGTTAATTTGTCTTGCTACTGTTTGTAATTTTTCTGCCTCTCTCAGTTTAGTCTTATGGAGTTACGATTAATGAGATTAACTACAAGTCATGAGATTCTGACTTCCCATTTGGGAAAATCAACCAGAATGTCCAGAGAAGTCGAACTTCCCACTGAGGAAGTGGGAGGAACCTCGTCTACCCCCAGTTAGGACTTGTATGGGTTAATTTGTGTTTCAATATGGCCGCCCCTCTCATCAATAGTGGCAAACTGGGGTGGAAATATCTTCATTTTACAAGACACCCTTCTAGTAGTGTGTCTAAAACTAATGTTACAGTTACAAATGAACAAAAAGTGTTTTTTTATTCAAAGTAATGTTTAAATCCCATCTGCTGTTGAGACCTTGCTTTTGGAAAAATAGGCTAGTAAAAGTAATGAACAAAATCTCATGATACATCCATAAATTTGGAGGAAAATGGCAACAAAAAAATCAGAGGCAGGAGGAAATTGTGATTTCTTTCTGTCCTCTTTTTGTTTCATTTTCTCAACTGATTCTTAGCTTCGCTGCTTCATCTTCCATCTTATTTTTTTTCTAACCACCATGTTGAAACCTCAGCTAATGGCTATCCTCTCTGCTGTTCTCTACAATTAAATTATTGCCACTTAGGCAGGAAAAGCATCTAGCTGGCGTGACATAAGGTCAAATGAATTGAACATTGTCACAGGTATTTAGCTCTTTTAAGGTGATTGAATTAATAATTTATATTACACTTTTTTACAAAAACCAAAATTGAACTACTAATGAATACATTCTTCAGTTTGTGATAGAGAAATGTGCAAATGTCTCTGCAAGCTGACAGGAAACATAAAAACACCAGACAGTAAAGTCTAAGTTTTTAACAACAAATATCCCAGTCTAGGCATGTGACATTTATGTCAAGATGTCTTCAGAACAATTTATGAATGTAATAGTAAATTTTTGCTTTCAGATGGAAATACTTCATCGTTACAACAACAACAACTTGAAGATCTTCCAGGATCATCTGGAATGTTTGACGAAATGTCAGGTAAGAAACTAATATTCTAAAAGTCCTTGAAGGTTGAATTATCATACCACACATTATCTCAAAAGCATACTTTAAAACGTTGATATAAATTGTAGAAATGCTTCTGTGAACATTATGTATTTGCATCTGTCACACTTCATTGTAAAATATTTGGGTGAACTGAAAATATTTCTCATCTAAGTCAAATGGAGTAAATCTGAAAATATGCGTCTTTGCTGTCATATATTTTTCTGTGGAATGTAATTCCCAATTACTCATGAAAAATATGCATATTCACAGATGTTTTTATAGTACATATGTAAAATATTCAAAATAAAATACATCCTGGGAGCAGAATTTTTTCTCATGCTAATTTTACCCTCTAGAGCGAAAATGAGGAATGTTGTAGATATTAGTTTTTGTGGTAGTACTAAGACAGTTTCTACTGTGCACATTAACGCATAATAAGGTATATTTTGTGTTTGAACTAATAACGTAGGTAGTTTTGTGTTTTTGGAGGAGGTATAAGTACTTGCAAGTTTTAGTTATTAAAAGGTAACCACAATAAACCTCCATAATAGCTCCCATTTAAGGAATTGGAGTTTGAAAACTTTAGTTCAGACTCTCCAATCTCTGCTGTGGTCATCAAGGTCATCAAGGTGGTTCAAAGGTTCCTATTTAGCTTGTGGATGATTTAGGGTATATTACAATGTTTCTGAATTTAAAAGATGCACAGCGGTGTCTACATAGAGATAACATTGGTGACATTTGTGAAAAATGTTCTTTTTCTATCAGGTGGAAATACCTCTGATCCAGAAGTTTACTCACCTCAGTCAACAATCCCTGATATAGGTTGTATGTTATCTCAAAAATTACATTTCAAATTGTTGAGCTAAATTATAAAAATATTTCTGTGAATATATTTGTGTGCCCAAATTGGATTTACAAGATATTTTGGTAAACTTTGAGTCTTTGAAAACATTTTTCACCTAAAATCAAATAAATATATCAGAAATGTAAGTCTTTATTATTGTGTATTATTGTGTCTCTCTTTCTGTCAGGTGGAAATACCACTGATCCAAACCCTGATGAACCCTTACTCTTAATGCCTGGTACAAAAGTCAATGACTTAAATCACTTAAAATTAGATAAATTTAAAAACCAAACCCAACGTACTGTTTGCTCTCATAATTAATGATCTTATTGTTGTTACTCAGGTTGTCTAAAGATAAAAACTATTTTGGGGAATGTTAATAATCTCCTGAAAGGAGAGTCTGTTTTTATTCGTTAAGCAAATTCAAACCCATTTGTGCAGACAAAGAAATTCCTGAATTATTCAATAAATGAATGTATTATTTCATGTTTGACAGAAAATTATTTAATCACACCAATAAAAGAGAGATGGACAGTCTGTATAATTTGACAATGACATATGGCATATACTGAGCTGTATATGCCAAATATAATGTGGCAATAAAACAAATATGTTTTTATACATTTTATTTACACAAGCACATATAATATGATGGAACATTTCTGTATTATTTTAAAGTTTACCTGTGTTTTTACCAAGAACAAACACTATCTTCTCTTTTTCAGGAAGTATAAATATAAGTATAATGGAGTACCCAAGCATAGAAAATATGAAGCTGGTCTTTGAACAAATTCGAGGTAAGTGGATATTATATCAGATATATTAAAAACATAGATACAGACAGATATTTATGTTTAAAAAGTATCTCAAAATACAGGATCTGTTGAAAGAATAAGATTTTAATTTCACAGTAACATTTAAGTGAGATTTACATTTATAAACTATCTAACAAGATTTGTAGGACAGACCCTGAAAAAACTTTAATAAATAAGTGACAATATTTTATAAAGCAGAAAAATGCAAAATATCTAAATAAATTGTGATGTTAAATAAAAATCATATGTAATAAATACACGCTATGGAAAAACAGGAAAAATAATGACAAAAAAAAGGAAATTAATTAAGCTATAAGATAGAAAATAAAATGGAAATCTAGATAATAGTGGAAATAATAAATTAACAATATTATTAATGCTAAATAAATATCAATTCATGTAACAAACTGAAGTAGAGCATACAACCTCAGGACCTAAAGAGCCCAAGGAGCGATTTTTGACTGAACATACAAATCCATTGACTTTTACACTTATAAATTTACATAATGTATTGCTTTTAACTATCTCTCTTTATTTAACTGCAATGTTAGTACTTTATTTTCAGTCATACTTCACAACAAAACTCATTTGCTTTCTTTTAGACAAACAATGACAGTAAAGTTCTTTCTACGCTCTTTTAGGATGCAAAATTTGGCAAATGATTGCTTCAACAAGCAGCTTATTTGTTTCTATGCAGTTTTGTTAAAAATCCATCTTTTATAGTTCTGTGACCACAGTCACATTCAAACAATGTTGTTACTGTATTCCTGAAAAAAGAGGGTTTATCTGTTCATGATAGAAGCTGGCAATGGGTAGTGAATAATTAAAATTTTTTACACTATATACAGCATGTTGACTGAAAGATTTATTGAACAGAAGGCACAAAAGTTAAAACAGGAGTGAAAGTCAACATTTCATTATTGTGTTTGATAATAAGTGAACTCGTCCATGCTTGCTATACTTTCAGAACATGAGGTTCATTCTCCAGAAGAATGCAGTACTCAGGCTGTTTTGAACCACCTGAATCTAACCCAGGACAGTAACAAGTACACTGTGGGTCGGCCCGTTAAACACCAAAGGCATTTGACGTGGGTACTTCTAGACATGAGGATTTATGCTATTCTAGATGTGGTAAGTATTTAAAACATCCCGCAATGCTTGATATAAGTAGTCATAACAGCTGGACTTTTCCAAATTTTGTAGAGGTGTGTGATACTGCATATTTTGGTATTGATCCGAAAATGAACACATGACTGATACCACTAACATTATTTATTGTTTAAGTATCATATATCATCAAAATTTTGACTTAAGAGGAAGTATTTTCCACTGAATGGAAAATTTTTCTTTTTCTTTGAGAACCTTCTCTGAATATGTTCTCAAAAGTTGTAAATAATCACTTCTAAGGCAGGACAGGCTTATAAAGTGTCATAAGCTATTCATGATTTAAGAGCTGTTTCATATAGTGTTGTTAAATGTTATTTTGCTGATGAAAAAAAAAAAAAATCACTCAACTTCTTTCCTTTTCTCATAGAGAGAAAGTGACCAAACTTTCATTGCATATATTTGGATTTACTTGGTGAGTTTTACTTACTTCACCCATTTGTCAATTTTGTGAAGATTGTTTTTTTATTTTCCTTTTAAATTAGACTTTTCTCTATCCCTACGTTTATCTTTTAATTTTAACATCAACCCTATCTTTCCCCTAAGTAGAGATGGGACAATGAGCACATCTGGTGGGACCCGGAGCAATTTTGTGGAACCACACATATCTTAGTCCCCACTAAATATTTGTGGATGCCAGATATGACTATTGAGGAAATGTAAGTTGGGTTACAGTTCATATTTGCTCACATTCCTAAACAGATTGGAGTGGACAAAAATAACCAAACCAAACAAAATCAAGTCCATTAGAGAAACTCATCTTATAAAATGCTGCTAACTCAAATTCCAACAGTTCCACTACAACATTAAAATTAAATTTTTGCCTCCAAGCAAAGCACTTGGTAAAAAATGAGTAATTTTATCTAATTGCTTAACTGAGACACACCACAGTGGCTTAATTTGAAGGTCATTGTCTGCATTTATTGTTCTGTAGGACAGAGCAGGACAAAGCCTCTCCAAGCCCTAATCTCAACATCAGGAACTACGGCTGGGTTGAATTCAGAAATGACCAGGTGGTGATCAGCACATGCAGGATGCGCGTTTACAAATTCCCATTTGACATTCAGAGCTGCAACATCTCCTTCAAGTCCATTATGCACTCAGGTAAACTCCAAAACATATTTTAACTGACTTTATAGATTGCGTTTGCGTAACAAAAGCAATATGCCACATGTGCATTTTCCATGATAACATGCTGGGATTAGTCTATAAAGCCATTTTGGTTTGTCTGTTTTTCTGACTCAGATGAAGAAATAAAGTTATTTTACTTCAAGAACAATTCGGAGATCTCAGAGTGGTCTCAAAAAGCTATGGAGACGCAGTATGAGTGGCTGTTTGTCGGCATGACGGTCACAAGCAAAACCGTCAACCATTTTGGCTTCAATCAAACAATGATTGTTTACACAGTAAGTATTTTTAACAGCTCAACTTAATGTCTTGATGTATTTTTTTCCTTTATCTTTGCATGAATTTAAGTACAGACAAATTTAATGTATAAGACAAATTGGTTGTTTTCCTGTGGGAGTCAGGAGGAGGGTTTTAGCGCTGTTAATCACTCATGTACATGATGTTCACACATTTCTCTCTGCTGGGCTAAAAGCTCCACCTCCACAGTGGACCCTGTCATTCATGACAGGCTCCACTGCTTACTTAAGCTTACTTAAGTTACTGCTTAAGTAAGCAGTAACTTGTTTCTTCACCATTTGCACAGCCAGAGCTTGTACGCACTGACTGGGAGGGCGTGAGGTGAGCAGTGCATACAGGGGCGTGAGGTGAGCAGTGCATACAGGAGCATGACTGCAGCACAAAGGTCCTCCTCCTTGCTCTGGCTGGTTGTTTTTGGCCATTTGTTTTGGTGTATTTCTGCAGATGACAGCAGGACCACAAGGGGGCAGAGGAGCTTGATTTTTTTACAGATCATCTGTCTCATTACACTGTCCCAATATAGTGACAGTTCTAACAAATATGCAAAAACATATTTCAATAAAAATTACCGCAGCTTTAATGTCAATACATGCAGTTCTACCCCCTCAAATGCCTCTCAACTGGAGTTCACTGAATGTTTTGTCTTTTTCTGACGATACTTTATAAACCTGCAGTATATCAACAGTATTTGAGATACTCAGACTAGCCCACCTGAAGCTAACAACCATGTTATTTAAACACAATTTTTCAGCCTTTTGATTATTAGTTTCAACCTCTGAAAGTCATATTTACAACCTCTAGATGCTTGTGTTGTTTCTGATTCACTATTAGTATGAACCACAGATTAGAAAAGTGTTCTCACTGAAGTGGCCTAGATGGATTGCATTAGTCCACCTAATGCAATCCATTGTTTTTTGCATTAGAATGCTAAACTTTACCATTTGGTTTGCTTCAAATGCTCTCTCACATTGTATATGGTTACTTATGTTTTTGCAGAATGGGAGGAAATTAATTTCTCCCACGTTTTTTCAGATAAACATGAAGCGGAGGTCTGTTCTCTACATTGCAAACTTCTTGCTGCCTGTCCTTTTCTTACTGTGTCTGGACTTCGCTTCCCTCCTGATGTCAGACACCGGTGGTGAGAAGGTTGGCTTCAAAATCACCGTTCTGCTTGCCGTCACAGTGATGCAGCTCATTCTCAATGACATTCTTCCATCTTCTTCGGATAAGATTCCATTAATAGGTTAAGCATTTTTTCTTTTACAAATACAGCTGAAACCAGATATTTATATAGAAAGACACAATTACATTTTTGTTCACTGGTCTGAAGTTAAATCAGACCAAACTTTTCTTCTTTTAGCTTAGTTACAAATACTAAGATTGTTTCTATTTGCTAAATGTCAAAAAGTTTAGTAAGGATGTTTCTTAGAGATTCTTTTTGTAACTTTCTTCAAATTCAGAAGCCTGCATACATTTGGTCAGTATCAGAGCTACTTTAAATCGTATGACTTGGATGAAACTTATTAGCTTTTCTTCCACAAGCTTCTAGTAATAATTTGCTGGAGTTCTGGTCTGTTCCTCCTGACATAACTGGTCTAACTGGTCAGTCAGGTTATTGTTGCCTTACTCTCTCACGCCCTTTCAGTTTCCATCTATTTTAGGAAGTGCACCAGTTCCTCCTGCAGCAAACCAGCCCCACAACATCATGCTGTCACCAGGCGATCCTAGCACCCCCTGTTTATACTCCAAACGCAACAATGCATGTAAACTTCTGAAATAAAAGAACATTATACAAGAAGCCCTAAACAATGCTCTGTTCAAAATTGTTGTACTAATTGTAAATAGTTTTGGTAATTCTAACTATGCCAAAAACAAGAGAGTTTTGATCTGATATAACTTCATGTAGTGAGAATAACGTAGATGTGTCTTTATACCTGGTGTAAATATCTGATTTCATTTATATTTATTTATATTTGTTTGAACAACATATGTTTGTTATCTCTTTGCTCCCCCTCAGCGGTTTATTGCATTGGGACTTTTTCTCTTATGCTGCTCAGCCTGTTGGAAACTATTTTGGTGATTCATCTAATTAACAGAGACACATGGCAGGATAATGAACAGGAAAAGACAAAAGACCCAATTGAAGGTCAGGAGGAGAAACTGACCAACTCGCACACATGTTTGATTGGTGAGATCAAACTTTAATCAGTTTGAATGTTCACTCAGTCATGTTCTGTTTTGATTCAAATGCTCAAGCCTGGACAAAATATACTTCATTTTTTCAGGAATCAAGAATTGTAGCAACTGTACATCTGTAAACAAAAACTCAAGTGATGGAAAGGTTTCCATTGGAAAAGAGGTAAGAACTTTAAAAGTAGCATCTTTCTGCATGAAGTTCATTATGAGTTTGATGACAAACATGTCTGCAGGGCAATATGGGTGGAGTTACCGAAGTCTCCATTGCACTCGAAAAGATGTCAGATGAGCTTGGAGAAATCAAGAGATCAATAACTCTTCTCAGCGGCAGACAGGAAGAGGATAAAGTTGGTTACTGGACCAGAACTACACAGAAAATAAACAAGGCTTTTGCAGTTTTTTATGTCACAGCAGTTGTCCTGTTTTTACTGTTTATCTCTATAATGTGGTATTCTGCAGATGAGTAGTGATTAAATGAACAAATAGTTACTTTTTGTTTATTTTGAACATTGGCATGTTTGACTTTTGCGTGTTTTATTCATTTCAAGAAGTGTTGTGTGTTGTCTGATCATTTATTTTTTCCGTACCGCACAGTTTTGCTTTGCTAAAGCTGGTGATTTGTGCAATGGTGTTAATAATCAACTTTGGGCTCCACTGAAAAATAAAAATGATCGTATATGTAAAGTGGATTAGTATGTGCTATTCATAATTCAGCAAAAAGACTTGCAGTATGAATAATTGAATCATGTGGTAATATGTGAAACGTTACTATGTGTGTCTCTTTTTAAATAAATACACAAAGTGTTTAAGAAACTGATGGGACATTCTAATGTCACAAACACCATTTTATGATCTTGCATGTTGTGCTATGAGATAAACATCCATTTCATCTGTCTTGGTAAATTAAAATCTTTATGGTTTATCCAGAGCATTTAAGCCTATTCCTAAATCTGTTCTATTTGTTACATATTGTGCTAAAATGTACCAGAAATTTGTAAACTGTTAAACTGAATAAATGGCTGAGAAATCTATTATAGCATGTTGAAATGTGTGCTTTTACTTTGAAAGTAAAGTCTTTTTAACGATCAGAAGCTATGTGTCATGCACTTTTTTTTCAAAAGCTTTTAAATCACTGACATCTTGCATTGTGGTCTCAATACTTTGTTGCCTGTTGCTAAATGAACTTTTTATTAGTTATTTTTCCTCTAACTTCCTGGAAGAGAACCTCTTCTATTTGTCTTATCTTTTCATAAAGCATTACTCATCCCAAACCACAACGGAAATTAGTAATGCTGTTAAACAGACAGACAAAGTGCTGAGGAGGTTGGCTTTTAACACAGTGATTTTAACACATCACATCTTAAGATTACTCGAACAGGACAGAGCTCCAGACTGACCTCTCAGACAATGATTTTTACTTTAATTTGCTTCATGTTTCTCCTCACAGGTAAGATGAGATAATTTCATGCAAGTCTGAACGTCTTCAGTTGTTTGAATAAAAATCCCATAGCCTTTTTGAATATTAATTGGATGTTGTGATGATGGGATGATGTTTGTATGTTGTGACCACGATAAGTAACTGTGAGATTGGAGTGTATGAATTAATATTTCAGAGATGCTGTTACATAAGGATTTTTGACCTCCATTCATAGGTAACATTTGATTAAACTGAATACTAAATATTTTATAACTATCTTAATTGCGTGCCACGATAAATATAAAAATACATTTATAGTGCTCTAAAAAAAACAAACGGTGCACTTTTAGATAAAACTTTAAATCAGCCACAAAGATAAGTACTACTAGTTAAAAGTGCATTTCCAAAACAGCTTTTACCTTAAGATGTGGACCTTTAGGATGGGATGTCATCTATGTATTCAGATTGTTTTTGTGTGTTTGTTGCCTATCTGACCAAATATGCAACAAAATAGTTTCACTATTTTTTCTGTGGATTATTAATGTAGAAATGTCCATATTTTAATCAAACTCAGTGTCAATACAGTGATTTGTAAATTATGCCATAAAAATGAGAAATACCAAATATTTTTATAAACTTTTAGATATCTGAATGGAACCAGTTCAAAATGGATCACAAGCAGCCACAACTTGGAGCTCTGACTGTTTTTTAACACAAAATATAATGGTTGAATTTTAACACATTTAGAGCTAATAAAAAATGCAATGACAAGTCATTATAAAGACTCCTTTTGAGAAAAAAAATTGGAGACAAAGAACGTTTGTAAATCATTTTAGATTGAGTGGATATGCAAAAAAAAATGTGAAGTGTTTGTCGTCCAACACAAGGATGAATTTTAATTCATGACTGTATAAATGTGTATTCAAAAATACTCAAAAAATATGTATTCTACTTTGTTAGGCAGCTGTGTGTCAACAGATGTTTATGATGACCCACTGATGTCAAATCAGAGCTTTAAGGACGTTTCAGGTAATCCAGTTTCTGTTGATCGATCTGCTCTGATGGATATTTTTTTATTGTACAAATTACGTTCCATTATTGCTGTCTTGAAAATACTGTAAAAGTCTAACATGAAAGATAAAATCTATAACCAATTTATGCTGTGATTTTTTTTCCCCAATGACAGTTGAAAATGCAACAAATTATGTATTTACACATTTTTCAAATTCAACATCAAACCAGACATCTGATGAAAAAGGTAAACCTGATTTATTTATTTTTTTTGTAAATTATTGTGTTTAATCTAATCATGGGTTAATTTCCATTTTTAAACCCTGTAGTAGGAAATGTATCAGAGCTGCATAGCAGACAAATATCTTGTCATGTTACAATCACAGCATTCAACTGATCTTATTTCAAATTTCCATAAAAAAAACTCCATAGAGTAAATAATAATTGTGAAATGAAAGGAAATAGAATGGATTTAAATAATTTTTACAAATAAAAAAAGAGAAAATTGTCTTGTGTGTATTTATTTTGTAGAACTGCAGTAACAGCAATAGGTCTTTTAGATAAATCTTTACCAGCTTTGCACATGTGGAGACAGAAATTTCTTCCATAAATGAATGGAGGAATGAGATCTGATGAAGCAATGCTACTTTCCAGCTCACTGCTTTGACAAAAATATTTATCTTTCACTTTACAACCATGCATTAAAATCTTCTAAATAAAATACATTTGAAGTCTTAATGTGGGAATGTGCAATAAAAGGTGAAGCGGAATTGACAATTTTACAAGCACAATTTTTTTCAAACTCTCTTACTGTTTTAACAAAACTTGTGAATTCTCGGTTGAGAGTTTTTCAATTGCCAAGCGACAATGAGGAACCATAACAACACAATAAGACTTTGTGCTTTGACATTTTACACATGAAGCATTACATGGTGGCTTGATTGCATTTTGTGATTCTACCGTTTTTCTCTTATCATAAAGTTTTTATTCTGTTTGCAGCAACCACCTGCAGTTATCAGGATGTTCTTGATCACCTGCATCTGTCCAAAGCTAATGAAACTTTCATCATGAGCAGACCTGTTAAAGATCATACAAATAAAACAGTCTTATACCTTGAAATGACGGTCTATGCCATCCTGGATGTGGTAAGCCATACTGTTCTCTTTTTGATTGTTTTTCTTATTTATTTTTTTTACGTTTGACAGTGTTCTTTTGATTTTTGTTGGGGATTTTGAATTTCTGAGTTTGTTTGTTTTTTTTTCTTTTACTTTGATTCTCATGTTAAATCATAATATATTGCTAAATGATATATATATTTTTGTTAGATTCTGTTTTACTATAGCAATTGCCATCTCTGTAAGGAATCTGTTTTATTTCATCATAATTGCCAAGTGGTTGCTCTTGAAAAGCAATACTCTTACAAAAAAATCCCATGAAAATCACGTTTTCACATGTGATCACATGTGGTTCCCATTTTT
This sequence comes from Gambusia affinis, assembly GCF_019740435.1. Lineage (NCBI taxonomy): Eukaryota > Metazoa > Chordata > Actinopteri > Cyprinodontiformes > Poeciliidae > Gambusia > Gambusia affinis. The sequence goes on from NC_057887.1 coordinate 15,950,207, forward strand.
CACATGTGGTTCACATAATCCACCAAAATAATCACGTTTAATATTTCAGAGATGCTGTTACATCTCTGAACAGCATCTCTGTTTGAATACATTATATAGTGTTATTTAGCTCCAATAATATGCAGTGTTTGCACGTCACCACATGTGATTTACATGTGAAAATTTGTAAATCGCATGTGGAACTGTGTGATTCACATGTGAATCACATGTGATTTCACCATGAAACGTTACATGTGTTTTCACATTTGATTCACATCTTTCACACATCATTTACATGAAAAAGTTGTGTGAACTACATGTGTGGTTTTGCTGTGGTCACATGAGAACATTTTCATGGGATTTTTTTGTAAGGGTAATTTCAGCAGTTTGTTGGTCCAGAGCATACAAGTGTGTGTTAAAACAATGTCAAGTCGGAAAGACATTATGGTGGAGAGCCAAATGTCCATCAGTCTGGGAAATAAAATGAGACATTAGACATTTTTAGCAATAATTTGCCATACCATGTCTGATAATTAAACACAGCAAATCAGCCCAAATATCTTAAAGTAACTGCTCAAGACGGTAATGCCTGCTTCACGTTAGTGCTGCTAAAAGTTACAGCTATAGAATCACAGGATGTAGTTTTACTTTAGGCTTACTATTTTTTCCATGGCTGTAAACTGGAGCTGCAGTTATGAAAGACTGGCATAAAAGTTAAAGTACATAAAGTAAAAGATTCACAAGTTTCATTACTCTGTTCATACCTATACTTGTATTAATTGTCATTTCAAACTGAAATATATAAAGTTTATTTCTTTATGTACAGAAAGAGACAGATCAGACATTCATTTCATATGTTTGGATTTACATGGTGAGTTATCTCCAAAAAAGATGCATTTCATAAATGGCTACTTAATAAAAAAAACAATTTAATACTTTTTAAGTTGCATTTTTTATTTAACCATGCTCCATGAACTCACTCTGCTTTATTTTATTTTATTTTTCCATTCAGGAGTGGGGAAATGACTATGCTTTATGGAATAAAGATGACTTCTGTGGAATTTCAGAAATAATTGTTCCAACAGAGGTATTGTGGAAGCCAGACTTAACAATTGAAGAGATGTGAGTATATATGTAGAGTCCTGAGAGACTTAGGTTTAAAGTAAGCATTTAAATCACCCACTGGTTTCTTCTACGCTGGTGGGTGTTTTAACAACCACTCTTTTCGTAGTAAGATGGTTCAACACCCTATTGAACCATCTCACCTATTCTTTCACAGGGTAGAGAAGGACAAAGCTCCTCCAAGCCCCTTTCTCAAAATACACAGTAATGGGACGATTGAATTTAGGAACGACCAGATTGTGATCAGCGCCTGCAGGATGCATATTTACAAATTCCCTTTTGACATTCAGAAGTGCAACATCACTTTCAAGTCCTACTTGTATGCAGGTGAGTTCAATTTATCTATGTATAATTAAACTAAAGCAAAATTTTAAATTTAATCTTCAATGGTACATCAAACAAAACACACCATAACTTTCTGATTTGGAAATCTATAGAAAATTAAATCTAAAACACGTGTTGTATTGACATTGACATCTTGATGCATTGTTATAAGCCTAACTGTTGTTTTCTTTCTTTTCTGTTCATCTTAGAGAATGAATTAGAAATTTACGTAGAAAGAGATAGTTCAGTAATATCAAAGTGGTCTCGTGATATAATGGCGACAGAATTTGAGTGGGTGTTTGTCAACATGTCTGTCATCAGTTCTACAGTGAACCATTATGGATACAATCAAACCATTGTTGTTTACACTGTAAGTATGTTCTACAGACGGTGATCTCTCTATATTTTCTATTGTCTTAGTTTTGTTGAGCAAAGTTGTGTTGGTTGTTTTCCAGTGCACTTACTGCTGCTAAAGCTACTGTTGTTGCTAACATTTGCATTACTACTGTTTATGATGTATACTGTACAAATAATTTTGAAGTACTACAATTAAGTGGATGATAAAGAATTTACTGCTCATCTCTGCAGCTTGGCTCAGCAAATTTACCCTTCATTTTTGGTATATTCATAAACTTCAGAGCTATATTCTTTTTTGCATAAAGCTTTAAGCATGCTTAATTTACTTACAAAAAGATGCCAATATTGCCGATTCTTAAATCAAAAAACAAGTATTTCAAACCATCTCTCACATCTCACATGTTTTACAGGTGGAAATGAAGAGAAAATCTGTCCTCCACTTTGCTAGCTTTGTGCTGCCTATCCTCTTCTTCTTGTGTCTGGATTTTTTCTCCCTCCTCCTGTCACATGGTGGAGGGGAGAAGATCGGCTTCAAGACCACTGTGCTGCTGGCCGTCACTGTGATGCAACTTATTCTCATCGAGATCCTACCTTTTACATCAAGCAAAATTCCCCTTATAGGTAAAAATATATATATATATATATATGGAACTTTCCCCAAGATAACATTTATATGTGTAACTTATGCTGTTTAGAGAGTTTAGCAAAGATGGTGGACAAGAACACAAACAGGAAGCAGGTACAGTAAGTACCAAAAAGGTAAAAATCAACTTAAACTTTTAAAATAGTGTTTGAATGGAATGGAAAGACAGGAAATAAGAACATAGTACCTAATAAAAGAGAAAGGTTAACAATAGTAGAAGGTTTGACTAATTTTGGTTAGCAGCAAGTAAACAGGGTCCCACTATTTTGACAAAGAGCAGAATATACTGAACCAGTGTTTTATTAATGTGTTGTTGGTTTCTCTTAGTGGTGTTCATAATTGGGATTTTTGGACTAATGTTGCTCAGCCTCCTGGAGACTATTGTGGTGAACAATCTGATACAGAAGGACTCAGAGTCCCAGGACAACGCCCAAAGTTTGAATGAAGAGCATGGTAAAGATGAACATCTATTAATCTAAACACAGTTTATCGTTCTATGATTTAATTATATGGCTGTACTGCATTTAAAACTATGTACACTTATTTGTCTTGATTTTTTTTTTCAGAGATAAAGAAATGCTGTCATTGTGCATCCAAATTTGATGAAACTGCTGATCAATACTCATCTATTGACAAAGAGGTTAGTGTTGCAGCTTACAATACAACATTTAACTCAGATTGAACAAGAAAAATCGATTTGAGTTTGACAAAAAGTATTACTGTTGATGTGTTTATGGGATTTAGCTTATCAATCAATATTTATATTTAGATATAAATATTGAAACTGGTGCCTATGTCCAGAAATCATTGGGTGAGAGGCGGTATGCACTCTGGTTAGAGCAACATTGAGACACAAGACAAATCACCATGCATACACACACTCACACCTAAGGAGAATTTAGAAAGCCCAATTAACCTAACAATCATGCAAAGCAACCACGTTATAAAAAATGCTTCACTGTGCTCTCTCAACAAACATGAAGAGAAAGCACCCTGCATTTTTTTAGTTTTAGACTAAACATTTAGTTAGGTTTATATAAATTGACTAAATAAAGTCAATTTATAGTTACCGGTATATATTTATCCACAACTGGAAAATACATAAGATAAATTCTGCATTTTTCAAGATCACGTTGGAAACCTGCAACTAAAAAGCTAAAAGCAGAAATAAATGATTTAACAAAACAATAAATTGCTTATTTATGGAATATATGCTATAACACAGTAGAAACGTTCTCAAAGGAGCTTGAATTGGAGAATTTTGGATATACAACTCTGGGAAAAATTAAGACACCACTGCACTGAACCCCATTGAAAACCTCCTGGTTATTCCACCAAATATTGATTTCTGAACTCTTCCTGAGTTAAAGCATTAGTATTGTTTCTAAATGAATATGAATTTGTTTTCTTTGCATTATTTGAGGTCTAAAAGCACTAAACCCTTTTGGTTACTTTGACCATTTCTCATTTTCTGCAAATAAATACAAACATTCTTGCTTTGAATTTCAGAGACATGTTGTCAGTAGTGTTCATTTTATTAATTGTTCATTTTATTCAAATATATACCTATAAAAAGTTAAATCAGAGAAACTGATTTTTTTAAGCTTTTCCAGAGATGTGTATGTCACTGTTTATTGTTAAAATGAATGTAGTTAAACTTGTCCACCGACTGAATCACTCTTGCAGGGAAGCCACGACCTACTGACTGAGGTATTCCTGGCTGTGGAAAAGGTCTCTGGTGAACTGCAGAGAATGAAAAGATCTGTGACATTCCTGAGCAACAAAATGGAGCAAAAGCCCAGCTATTGGGCAGGAATTGCAAAAAAAATTGACAAGATGTTTACATATTTTTATATAACAACTGTGTTTGTGTTTTTATTTGGTATCTTCACTGTGTGGCTCTTATAATCAGAAAAATAGAGGAAAGCTCTTAAACATGTTCACATTGGTGTTGTATAACGTAAGTGAGAATTTGGGTGCAATTTTTCAAACAGTCAGTCACTCCTGTTGCTTTTAACTTGATAAATTTGATGAAGAGCATTTTCTTTTATTGCTGGTTGTCATGTTGATGTGCCCTTTGCTTGATAGCAGCAGTTAAAAAAGTTCATGGAGGATAAGAGGAGTCTGACAATGTTCAAAACTGTATTAATGCAATGTCTTTGAATTAGTTTCTAGACTAATAAGGCATTGGATCACTCCTGTTACATTATCAGGTAATCTGCAGGATCCTTTTGTCTGCCGTACTGAAGCGCCAGGCTTAGATGCAGGACATATTATTTCAAACTGTAGAGGGAAATTTGATGTGATACGTCTTAATTCAAATCAACTTAAACTGTGGTTATGCATGCAGCAATAAATAAATAAACATTATTTAATTTCCCTTTGGGATCAGCAAAGTATTTTTGACTTCTAGAATCTCAAGAAACCTTTACAAATATGTCAGATTCATACACAGTTACAGTCTATGTTTCATTTAGCACATATTCAGCTAAAAACAGTCTGATTCAATAAAATACATTATATAGTGTTATTTAGCTCCAATAATATGCAGTGACATTGGATGCTGATTGTTTCAACAGTATGATCAAGGACAGTTAATTATATAATGCCAGTTAGAAAAAAAGTAATGATCTAAAGAGTCACTTTCATCAAGTTAATGACTTTACAGCAATCCCTCCACCAGTGCAAGTGGTGACAGTGGAGAAGAACCAGTTCCTCCAGCAGGGAATTTGCTGCAGCTGGCTGGGTTTTAAGAGGACAGACTGAAAAAACACACATAGAAGCATCAGTCCAGAACTATCTGTGTTAAAGAAATCCAGAGCAGGCAGTTATAGCTCTGCAGATGTACTTAGATGTATTTAATTGTGTTTTAAAGCAACACAATTGTGCATATATAACTTACCACGTATCATTTTGAAAGTTATCCTGTATGAAAATACCAATATTTTAATCTACCCATTTCTTATTACATTTTAAAAAATATTTTAATCAGAATTTCTATAAATTAAACATCTACTTAAGCAATTAGATCATATAAAAAGTCCAGATATGTTGTGGTAACTGTTTAGCCAACTCATAATAAAATACATGTGTATAAAATAAATGACGCCATGATTCAGTTTAAGCCATGAATGTGAATTTAGTTTATGACCGTGAAAGAGCAATGAAGAATAAATAAGCAGGCAGACAAAAATATATCAATATATATAAATAAAAGTTTGTTGCAAATGTGTAAATTTTTTAATTTGAAGAGAATGTCGTCTGATCTAAGATAACTGAGTGGTAAAATCAATAAATAAAGGTTCATTCTCAAATGTTTGATTTAACACTGGAGTTTTCATTTGAGCAGTTTTGTTTAGTTATACTGAGCTGACAAAAAAAAAAAAAAAAAACTGGACTTGAACTTAACTTAGCTTAAAAATTTTGTACTCCGAATAGAAAAGAGCAACGTTTCACAGGTATCAAAACTCAAATAAATGAATATTTGCAAAAAATAAATAAATAATGCAATGTTGGTCTTTGAAAAATTGTATAATGATATTTCAAACATTTTGAAAATTGCTTTCATAAATGTTACACACTCTGACAGTTTGATATGTTTTCTTTATTATTGGTTATAAATTAATATAGAAGCTGCTGTTTTACATTAAGTTAAATTAACATGGTTAAGATTTGTAAATGCTTCAACAAGTACTGTTTATGTAGAATGAAACCTGTAAGCAAATATACATATATATACATACATACATATACATATATGTATACATACATGCTAGAAAAGTTCAGATTTCTCATGTTGCAAAAACATTTCAATTTATGTACTGTACTAATTACAAGAAATAAAGGCTTGAAATGTTTCACTGTAATGAATCTGAGTTTCAGTTTCTATAATTAATGACAAAAAACTTCTAATATTTTCAATATATTTTAATTTTGTATCTGTATGTATCATTTACATTGTTTAGATATTTTATCATAAACAGATTATCTTACACCATCTATGTGAAATTACATTATTGTGATTAAGTTTTTAAATACAAGGTCACCACATTTGGCATGTAGACGACATTTGAATTACAAGAGAACACATTTTTGCTATTAGCAAAGCATTATCCCACACTGTTAAGCTTAATGGCTTTTCCATTCAGGGTCTTAATGCAGTTCCATTTGTTGTATACATGTTAAAACCTTTGGATGGGTTGTTAAATTGAATAAAAAGTCATGCTGTCCATTATAGCATATTAAAAGTGTTGCAGACTGAGAATGAATCTCTGCATTTGGAATAAATTGCAATGGGGTAAAATTACTAATATATTTCTGTGGTTATTTAACATCTAAATGAAAAATAATTCCAGGAATCATGTTGCTGGATAAAAGCCCTGATAGACGGTCCAATAAAACAACTGAAAGGAAATACAGAGAGGTTTTCCTTCTTTACTGCGTCTGTGAACTTTGAAGATGAATGAAAATTGGATTTTGAAATGTAGCTTTTTTTTTTTTTTTTACAAAATATACATTTGTATATTTAAGGTAAAAGTATTTTTTTTAAAAGAAGAATGAAAATTGTGTTGTCAGTTGTCATAGAAACTAAATGCAACTTTTATTCTTAAGTCATATATTGAGGGAAATTACGGTAAAGGCTCACACCACATGTTAATGTTGATCAGATCTGGAGTGAAAATTGCAAAATATCTTTAAAAAAATAAACCATATTTTTTATGTTTTTAATCCGTTTTTGTTACAAACAAGCATTTACCACTGTGGTGAATTACTGGTAAAAAGGCCTTTCCACAGAGGGCTTCTAGTTGTCTGCAAATTGGGCCATTTGGTAGGTTTCTTTCTTCTCACAAGATAAATCAACACATAAATCTACACTTTCTGAAATGAAATTAGAGCTTAGTACTTTAATAACTATTTTTGTCTTGGTTTGACATTGTTTTATGAATAGTTGCCCGAGTTTGGTGTTCCATGCTTGATTCAATGCCATCACTCTTGTTTTCGGGTCTCACTTTCAGAAATAAAAACCTGCAGCAGCAATCCTGGATTGCACTGAAAAGGAAAAGTTGTCTAGTGGATTTTGAGCCCTTTTAGCTGCACAATATAAAAAGAAAATGAAGAAAAAGAAACTTTTTGTCTTACAAGTACATTAAAAACTGTTTGATTTTGTTGAATATCGACATACCCTGTCTGTATCAACCAAATTCTGATTAATCCTACTGATACAAAGCCAACACCTGTAAAGCATTAAAGTGGCAAATTTCAGTGCCACTTTACTGGCTGCTATATTATCTGAACATGAAAATCTGTTTTGAAACAGTTAGGGCTTGGCTTAAACTGAGATTTTTCTCTCTGCCGACATCAACGTTTATTTTCTGTTAATTTTGCATATGCTCCCAAGTCTAGTTTTATGAAAAATCTCCACTTTCATTCTTCCAAAAAAAGACATCACTGTGAAAACATAAAATATTACCAAATACTTTTTGTCTAGTTTGCAGTGTAAATATTTTAGTACACTTGTAACAGGACAAAAGTTACTTGTAGGTAATGTTTAAGCAAGATATAAGATTTTCTAATGTGATTAACTTGAAAGCATCTGGTTAAGTTTTAAGTTAATTTGTATCAAACATTTCACCAACACTACATGTCAAAGTCACTTACATGACAAAAACATGAAACAACAAACAGCAGGAAACATTACATTGCGGTGGCAAAAGGCAAGAATCGATAAAGTTGGAAAACAGTACACTTAAAAATGTTCCTGTTTTTATTAATCAAAGGCAACTCTGAGCAGATTAGTTCATATCCTTCATTTTAGAACTGAATTTTACTTATTGGTAAAAGTAAAGAGGCTTTAATCCAAACACAGTTTCCCCTTCTACTTTACAGGTACTGTTTTGTGTTGGTTTGTCACTCAAAATGCTCGTACAGAATACTGTAAAAAAAAAATATTAATTAATAAAAAAAAATAAAATCAGGGGATCTGAATACATTTAAAATAAAATTGAGTTTCATTGGGTCCATTCAGAAACCACTACTATTTCTGCAGGATACCAGCATCCAACACACAGAGGGGCCACTGACATTGAAGATGTTTTTAGATGAACTGAGGGAGATGAAGAAAATGATTACTCTTCTCAACACCGATAAGCAGGAAGAAAAAAAGAGGGGCTACTAGACCAAACTGGCTGAAAGAATCCACAAGATTTTTGCAATATGCAACGTTATATCCATCATTGTATTTTTACCCATAATATTTTCATTGTGGACAGGAGATGAAGTTGTAATTTGCTAGTTAACAAACACTTCCAGGTTAGATAAACATATAGAGATTGCTTTGCCTCTCTTTTATTAAATGAAACACATTTCACAAACTGAAGATTTATACGTATAAAAAAAAAAAAAGGTGCAAACAATGCAGCTTAATCAGATTGTGTCTATATTTAGCATATCATAAGTCAGTGTGTTAGAAACAAAACTTTGTTTTCTCACTTATTTTTCTCTCCTTAGAAGCTACACCTCATCTGGAGTTCTGATTAGCTGTGGTTGCTTCCTGGAAAAGGGCATTGGCTGACATGATGCTGCCATCACCTAACTGTTCTCCCCCTCCTTTTCATTTCCACAAACATGGAAAGTTCTCCTGGATCAATTGACCTGTTGTTGTGCCTCTGCTCAGTCTTCTCTCACCTCCAGTCAGTCATGGCAGATGGCTGCTGGTACTGAGCCCGGTTGTGGTTCTGCTGTAGGTTTCTTCCTAGTAGAGGGTAGTTCTTCTTCTCCAATGTGGCAACATGCATGCTCTGTATGAAGGCTTGCTGTAAAGTCAACAACTCAACACAAGTGATTTGCTGTCGCCCCCTGCTGGTCAGATTTAGTGAATGCCGCAAGTAATGACTCCATACAATCTGCTGGGTTTTGTTTGGTGCAAACTTTTTAAACAATTTCATAATTAACTGAACCCAATGAATCAGTAAACTTTGATCAATAGTAATCTGACTAAATTGAAATGACTTTTCATAATGCCTCAACAACAATATTGTTGTGAATTAACCTTGTAATCATAAGCTTTTAACGTTTTGGTATCTATTTTGGGGTTTTTAAATGTTTTGGTATCTATTTTGGGGTTTTTAATGTTTTGGTATCTATTTTGGGGGTTTTAATGTTTTGGTATCTATTTTGGGGTTTTTAATGTTTTGGTATCTATTTTGGGGTTTTTAATGTTTTGGTATCTATTTGGGGATTTTAAATGTTTTGGTATCTATTTTGGGGTTTTTAATGTTTTGGTATCTATTTGGGGATTTTAAATGTTTTGGTATCTATTTTGGGGTTTTGAACTTTCTTGTATTGGTTTTTGAGGTTTTATATATTTATATTGTTTATTGGTGGGGCTCATTTGTTAGTTTGAAAGTTACATTTTATATATTGCTAATTCACAACAAATGTCATCTCAAAGCACTTTGAAATAATTTTAGTTCAATCACATGTACTCCAATTGCTAGTACAATAAGCTTGACTGATTATTAAAGTAGTTTAAAAAGTTTGTACCAAACAAAACCCAGCAGATTGTATGAAGTCATTACTTACGGCATTCACTAAATCTGACCAGCAGGGGGCGACAGCAAATCACTTGTGTTGAGTTGTTGACTTTACAGCAAGCCTTCAAACAGAGCATGCATGTTGCCACACTGGAGAAGAAGAACTCCCCTCTACAAGGAAGAAACCTACAGCAGAACCAGAGACGGGCTCAGTACCAGCAGCCATCTGCCATGACTGACCTGAGGTGAAAGAAGACTGAGCAGAGACACAACAACAGGTCACTTGATCCAGGAGAACTTTCCATGTTTGTGGAAATGAAAAAGAGACGGAGAACGGTTAGGTGATTAAAGCATCATGTCAGCCAATGCCCTTTTCCAGGAAGAAATCACAGCCAATCAGAACACCAGATCAAGTGTAGGATCCATGGAAAGAAAAACTGAGAAATCAAAAACAGTTGAAATAAATAATGTAATGGACATAGAAAATGACAAACAGCAGCATAAATACAGACAGATCACAATAAACCAGTCTAAGCCTTTTCATAATCAATTCCATAACCATGGCAATGCTAAATGATGCAAGAGCACATTTTCAATAAATCAATAAACATTAAATTCTAACATTTGACACTGAAATTGGAAGACATTTTAAATACCTAAAATTAAAAAAAAAAAATTATGAAGTGTCTAAACAAAATCGCTCAATTAAAAGAAAGAAAATAAACAATGTCCAGATGAAGCCAAAGTACCAGACTGAAGTCTTAAAAAGAAGAAAAAAAATAATAAGAAACTGAAGTCATTTTGATAAATGTTTTAAGTTCAGCCATTTTCCTCTGTGGGCCGATGGGGGTGAGCTGCGATGAAGGGCGAAATCCAAGAAAAAAAAACAAGATGATCCAGGAGGGTTTCTGAAGGACAGCAGAACAGGTGCAGGTATAAGGTAAAACCCTTAACTCGGAAAGAAATTGTCACTTTTCAAAAGCAACAGAAAAATACCTGCAGCATTTCTTGAGAAAGACTACTGAACCTGATGGTGGGTCACTAAGGTCATCCATCAGCAGGGAGATGAATGGGGCGATGAGGGCCTTTTCCGGTCGTCGTCGGGGCGATGAGGGCCTTTTCCGGTCGTCGTCGGGGCGATGAGGGCCTTTTCCGGTCGTCGTCGGGGCGATGAGGGCCTTTTCCGGTCGTCGTCGGGGCGATGAGGGCCTTTTCCGGTCGTCGTCGGGGCGATGAGGGCCTTTTCCGGTCGTCGTCGGGGCGATGAGGGCCTTTTCCGGTCGTCGTCGGGGCGATGAGGGCCTTTTCCGTCAGTCAACTGGGGTCCAATGAAGGATGAAATCAGAGACGAAAAACCAGATGATCCAGGAGGAATCCTGAAAGACCGAAAGACAATAAGACGGGTGCAGGTTTAAGGTCAAATGCTTTAACAACTCATCACTTTTCAAAAACTCAAAAGACCTCTTAAATAACAGCAAAATACCTGCAGCATTTGTTAAGGAAGGCTTCTGAGCCCAATGGTAAGGTCAATCCGGTCATCGTTCAGCAGTGGGGGTGATGAAGGCCTTTTCCACATGTCATTTTTGGGAGCAGTTGGGGAGGAGGTGGGTCACTTGAGGACCCCCCCAACCTCCAAGAGTCGTTGGTCTTGCAAGTTTTTGTCATCACTGCAATGTTATTTTTATTGCTACCTTCTTAGTAATATTTATAATGGATTCCATACACATATTTGAAGAATAAGTTTAGTCGGTTAGTTACTAACCCCCTTGCCCGTCGGGAGGGTTCGTTTTCACACAAACCCGACCGAAGGGCAACGCTAACCCCCTTGCCCGTCGGGAGGGTTCGTTTTCACACAAACCCCACCGAAGGGCAACGCTAACCCCCTTGCCCGTCGGGAGGGTTCGTTTTCACACAAACCCCACCGAAGGGCAACGCTAACCCCCTTGCCCGTCGGGAGGGTTCGTTTTCACACAAACCCGACCGAAGAGCTAACCCCTTGCCCGTCGGGAGGTTCGTTTCACACAAACCCGACCGAAGGCAAAGCTAACCCCTTGCCCGCCGAGAGGTTCGCAAGGGCAACGCTTAACCCCTTGTTCGCCGGGAGGGTTCGTGCATTACACAAAACCCCAATCAAGGGCAACGCTTAACCCCTGTTCGCCGGGAGGGTTCGTTTTCACACAAACCCGACCGAAGGGCAACGCTAACCCCTTGCCCGTCGGTATGGTTCGTTTTCACACAAAACCAACTGAAGAGCAGCACATACCTTGCCCGTCGGAGCGGTTGGTTTTCACACAAAACCAATTGAAGAGCAACACATACCTTGCCTGTTGGGAGAGTTCCTTTTCACACAAACCCGACCAAAGAGCAATGCTAACACCTTTCCCGTTGGGAGGGTTTGCTTTCACGCAAACCCGACCGAAAAGTAACTCAAGCCCTTTACACTTCGGATAGGCTTGCTTTCACACCTTTACCCTTTTATAACCCAGATCAGAACTACCATTCCAATATCCTAACCTGTTTTTCTTGCATGGAGTATTGTGTATGGAATGGCTTGATCCCTTCATTGTTCTCGCTTGCTACCAAATTCCTTGAACTCATACGATGACTTCATAGTCTTGAGGAGTGGCTACTCGAAGTAGCAAACCACATATCCTGGCATTAGATTCACATTCCTTACTTTCACAGTCCGAGGCCATCTGGTGTTTTCAGAGTCATCGTTCCATCTCAACAAAAACCATTGACCAGCTTCCATATCTTCTCAGTCCATATACCATAGCTTCCCAGTCCATATACCATAGCTTCTCAGTCCATATACCATAGCTTCTCAGTCCATATACCATATCTTCCCAGTCCAACAATGCACCAAATAAGTAAGCTGTAAATTTAAGCAATGGCTCCTACTGAGGATCCACGTGGTAACAAGGCTGTCCAAAAAGACTTCCCTTTAACAGGAAGACTTTACAAAATAATGTTAACACTGCACCAACTATTTAAATGGGTTAATGGTTAAGCTATAGCAATGGCTTGTACCCATCTGGTGACAGAGGAAAGGAAAAACTTCCATTTAACTGGGAGACTTTCCAAAAGAAATTAACACTGCACCAATTTAAATTTAAGTTATTCAAGTAAACTTAGGCAACACTTCGTAGTGAACATGCATGTAGTAACAGTAGAAAGGAAAAGTTTCCCTTTAACAGAAAGACTTTCCAAAAAAATAAAAACTGGTTAACATTGCTTAAAAGTTATGAAAGCTTAAGCAATGCCTCATGTTGAGGATACATGTGGTGACAGTGGAGAGGAAAAACCTCCTAACAGGAAGATTTCCAAAAATAAAAGACTTCCCTTTCACTGGAAAACTTTCCAAAATATTAGTTATTTAAATTGGTTAAAAGGTAAGCTAAAACAATGACTTGTACAGGAAGAGTTTCCAAACAAAAAAAAATAACACTGCACCAATTATTTAAATTCATTAAAAGTAAAGTAAGCATAAGCAAGGCCTCATACTAAAGATGCAAGCGGTGACTGTGGAGAGGAAAAGCTTCCCTTTAACAGGAAGACTTTTCAAAAAAAAAAAAAAAAAAAAGGCCAACACTGCTCCAATTATTTAAATTTGTTATCAGTTAAGTACGCTAAATCAATGTCTCATATTTAAGATGCATGTAGTGACAGTGGAAAGGATAAACTTCCCTTTAACAGGAAGAACCATCCAACAGAATTATAAGTTGGCTCTGTATGAAAGGCCATCTGTCACTACCCCCGGGGGATTTAAAAGAACAGAATAAAGAGAGACAGAAAAAGAAAAAGAGCTGCTTCTATAGGAGAAATGATAGTTAGTTGTAGTGGAAGCTCCTTTAATGGCTTTATCTATGAGAAATAAAAAAAACAGTTATTTGAAACAAAAGGTCCACCAGTTGCTGCAACAGACTGGCAACCTGTCCAGGGTGAACCCTGCCTCTCGCCCAAAACGTTCGCTGGAGATAGGCACCAGCACCCCTCCCGACTCCACTTGGGACAAGGGTGTACAGAAAATGGTTGGATAGTCCACCAGTTGCTTAGTCTAGGAGAGAAAATGGGTTAAAAACAAGCTTAAATTCTGAGGGACAGGTCCCAGTCAATCCTCTGTAGAAGGAAAACATGAATTTTCTGCAAGTAAGAGATAATGGATTACTGGATGCACATTACCTCTGTGATGTCTGGCCTGCAGCTCCAAGAGATCTCTCCGTTGCAGTCCAGAAGAAATGAAGTAAAATTACGAAATTGAACGAGGCCCGCATTGTTTCCGCGCAAAAATTAATCGGTTTTCACGCTTAAATTGAACGTAAATTGAATTTGTTTGAGTTATTGAATTATTAAAGTATGAACCCTTGATTTCAAACTAAATATTAAGTAGGTATATAAAAGAAAATAAAAAAATTAAGTATAAAGACCTCATCTTCACCCAAAATATTTGCTAATCATTGGAAAGATAAATATTATCCTAATGCAGCTAAAATAATGTCAACTTTAAGCCAGTAACTTCAGATTCTAGATATCAGATTTTAGTTACACCTAAACCTCCACAAGTCACAAGACCACAGCAACTGTTTCAAACAACAATAAAAATCCAAAGACAGAAGGATTTACAACAGCAGAATCCTTCTCAGCTCATTAGACTCTCAGCAGAGAATCAAACCAAACCAGCACACCAAGAGGCCTAGCGTTGGCCTTCAACAAACAACATTAGCATCAGCAGCGTAGCATAGCAAAACCCGCAACAGCTCCTACCCTGAGATGTCTTCTGGACCCGCCATTGGAACAGTTCTTTGACTTAACCAACCTTTGATGGGTCGGGCGGATCCGCCAGTCACCTTGCAGGGAATCCTCAGCTTGACGGAAGCGATCCTCATCTTCATTGAAGGGAATCCTCAGCTTGATTGTAGTATATTCATAATCAATCAACTGCTAGCAGTCCTCGACTTGATTGTAGTTTATCCACTAGCTCCAGATCCCATTAGATCTCCTCAGATGTTTCAGGGATGCCAGCAATCAAACAAACTGCCGCTGAGAGGCCATGGTCGAGTCTCTCCTTGTGTGCTGCTCTATTTAGACACAAAAAAACAGCTTCAGTAACGTCATTGGCGGAAAAAGACAAACTACAGAGCACTGCAGGGAACATGGGGCAATTTTTTATTTTTTTTGCGTTCCCTCGCAATAAGCTTACGGCAATATTTGCTGGTCTATTTTGTATACAGTCACAAATGTCAATTTAACATTTCAAATGTATACATATTTAAAAAGCGCCTAAATGTGCAGCAAATGTGGTAGAGGGCCGCAGTGGGTTAACTCTGGGAATCTCATCTGTCTGATGCTTGTGTCAATCATCTCCAGGCCACTTCTTTGGTCACAATTATCGATTTATTCCATTTTGATTATTATGCTTCAAACTGTACAAGTCCTGCGACACAGACTGACCAGGCCAAACTATTCAAAAATGCCGCCTCTCCTCATACACACAAAGCCAGAACGCCACTAACCTTCCCATTCATACCTGGTGACAGTCGCCCCCACATCGACGCACCCAGCACCCAAGTGTCAAAGCCGCGTGCTCCTGTCATATCAATAATTACTTATTTCATTCATATGGCTCTTACAGAGCCTGAGTGAACACTGTTTATTAACTCTTTGGTGCAAAAAACTGATTGAAACTCATTCAACTGCTTGTTATATCTGTCTGTGTAAGGTTGAGATGGAATTGCACATGAAAACGGCCCTTTAAACCATTCAGACCAACACAATAGAGACACCATCAAAACTGTCAGATCACTCATGACCCCGCGATAATAACTCAGAAATAGTCCAAATAGTTTGAATGTATTTTTACATAAGACATAAAACTACAGATATTTCACAAAGAGATATTAACGTTCATGGAAAACCCATACATAACCTTAGGAATAAAGCAGAAAGTATTAAGAAAGGCTTACAGTACTCAATTATGCCACATGAACTAATGGTACAGTATTACGAGAACGCAAAAGTATGGCAAAGTTACACAAAAGAAAAACATTTCCCTACGTCCCATAAAGAGCTCCGTAACAAACAACTTAGAATAAGGTTTCCGAAAAATAACTTACGGAATAACCAACGCAGCGATTTCAAACATGGCGCTCCCGCGGCCTTCTTGCCGTCACTGTAGCCTATTCCTAGGTCAAGTACAAGGCGTCAAACAAGGCCTCGATAAACACTGACACGATTTCAATCGGATCCACAAAAATTTCAGTCAGTCATAAGGCTGAGCGCCCACGCGAATTCCGCGTCTTGGGAGATCAAAAGATATAATTTTTAATCCAGGTCCCTCAGTTTCGTGTCTCCGTGCGGCCAGGCGCTAGCGAGCCCCATCTTTTTTTTAAAAAAAAAACGCTCAAGCGGCAGCTGCGTCCTATTTCAATCCAGCATGGCGCATGCGCGTCACGCTCGTTAATAACTAGAATGACGCCATTCACTACTGTTACCAGATTTGACATTTTCCAGTCTAGACCTGAAAAACCTCCCCATCTGCAAAGACGGCATGAATCTATACCTCTAATAAAACTCGTGTTAATAGCACTATATGTTTTATTCATGATCTATCACTAATATATTCTTAGAATAATTTAGAGAAACAGCAAAATTGTATATTCATATTTTATAATGTAGAACTGAAGAATGAAGAATGTTTTTTAAAAGTTTCCAAAATGTAAATTCAACCTAATGCAGTTTTAGAAAATTTAGAGAAACAGTAAACATGTATTTTATATATATATATATGTATAACTATAGCCATAATTTTTTATCCTAAAACTATATGAGGGATAAACTTGCTTTTTATATTTTCAAAGCTTAATACCAAACTGCTGCTCCAGTATGTCCTGACTCTTATGGAGAGTGAAGAGTGTAAAATGACAATAAATAACTTATGTAATAATTATTTAAGTGTGTCATTATTTTATTAAAACTCTTCCCTCTCCATAGGTCTCCGTCTTTTGATCTGCCTTTAAATAATATAAGTGTATTCATAAATTACTCATTTAAAAAAGTACAATAAAGCTTGGTAAAAAAAAAAAAGTCTTTATCTTTAATTAATTTATGGAAATATAAGTCAACAGATCTTAATTAATGTTCAGCTTGGATTTTATTTAAATGTAAATAATAAACCTCTTGTCATTTTGATGTTTCTGAACTAAATAAACTTTATTTACTGGTGAGAATCCAGAGCTGTGCAGTTCATTACCGACTTCAACTGTGATCTCTACAGAAACAAAGATGCTCGGCCTTCAGCGAAACCACCAGTCAGAACCCCTTTTCTGTCAAAAAAATCATCTAGTTTCAACTATATTTATTATCTTTCAAGTCCCTTATTTAACTGTGAAACATTTACTTAAAGAAAGTTTTAAAGTTGTAAAATAAAAACCAAATTTTCCTCCACTTTTCAATTTTTTCTATTATTTTTTGGAAAAAAATTCAACTTAAAATAGTAGCAAATAAAGAGCGTATTTATTTTATTTTTATACCATCATAACATACAATTATTGTTAAAATGTAAATTTTTTGTGTAACTAATGTCACATATTTTCTACATTATGGTTGGGCTTAATTCTCTTTCATGCTCAGTCTTTTTTTCAACAGTAACATCCAGCTGTTGATCACTCAGGGGTGGGCAACACACCTGAATCCAATAGCTGAATCACCTCCCAAGTGCAGTCAGGTTCTCCAGAGTCCGGCTAATGACCTCATTATTTGACTCAGGTGCGTTGAAGTACTTCTAAAAGTTGCAGGACACCGGCCCTTGAGGACCAGGAGTGCTTACCCCTGATTGTGATGCGAAAAAATTGTTTCCATTAAAGCACAGGTGTCAAACTCCAGTCCTCAAGGGGCACTCCCCTGAAACTTTTAGATGTGTCTCTGCTGCGCCACACCTGAATAGAGTAATTAAGTCATTAGCAAGGTTCCGGAGAACTTATCTACACAAGGAGAGAATTAAGCCATTTCATTCAAATGTTTTGTATCTGTGGCACATCTAAAAACTGCAGTACAATGGCCCTTTCTGATTATAATTTTGCGAAATACATCAAAACCACCTCGTCCTAGTATAAAAACATCTTATTGAAAGAATTAAATTTAGATTTTTTTTTTCTAAATTGGTGTATTTTTTTTGAGTATACTTTCAATTTGGACAATTTTATGGTTAATAGAAACGCAGCAAACTTGTCAGAAACACGAAAAACGTCTCTGAGAATCATGTGACTGAGCAGGTTGCCAGGTTTGACTCAATTCAGCCCAAACCTCTAACAACATTTTAGTTTGTGAACGGGGGGAGCAGAAGTCGATCGTGCATCGTGTCACATTTTTTATTGTTTTGATAGTAAATTACAATAACTTTGTTTCAAACACACACTAATAATGCAAGTTTTCCCCTTCCAACAAACATAAATACTATCTACAAAAAAGACCAAATCACCTGATACCTAAGACTCCCTTAAGTAAGCCATTACAAAGAAATGTGTTTTTTATATTATTCACAGTTTAACAATGTCAAGCTATGGGTGCTTACTTTGCCCAAAATTATTCTAGAATCATGAAAAAACTTCCCAAAATTAACATGCATGTCTTTAATATGCTTCACCACAGCTGACAAATAGTAATTAGTCTATTCTGTAAAAAATAATTTTAGTAAATCAAGTTTTACTGTCATTACTGTTTCAATAATTGGAGTCAAATCAGTCAGGGTTTCTATTTTGTGTCCCCACACCATAATTCATTATATTTGCTGTTCTGATAAAGACTTGAGTTTATCTGTCTTAATTTGTGGAATCTTAACTGCTCCAGATATTAATGTAAGCATTTCATGTTTCTACTGATAAATAAGCAAATAAACCCTTCATATCATAGAATTTGATTAGGGTGAGGTTTGCCCACCCCTTGCCTATGTAAGATTTGGCCGTATAATATTTCTGCAGTGATCTCATTTGCACACTTGCTGTTCTACCATCGTAGTGCCTGGACTTCATAGAAATGTTGCTGAGAGACTTCATTCTTCCCTTCCTCCTCATAGGTATTATTATTATTATTATTATTAGTAGTAGTAGTAGTGGTAGTGGTAGTATTAGTATTAGTATTAGTATTAGTATTATTATTTAAATAACAGAACAATATGTCAGGGCTGTGTTACTGTAGAATCTGTTTTCTAGACTACTGTGTGCTCATTTTTATTTGCGACATTTAACTAATAGCTTACTTTATGAGCTAAAGTTTTTTTGGTTTTTGGTGGTCATTGTTTTTACAAAGAAATTCTGAAACAGTTGAATCTATGTAACATTATTTTGCAAGGCTGACAATAGTTTAAACAATAATTAACTATAAAGACAGGTTCCTTTATACTTTAGAAATTGATTAAAAAATGTTTTCTTTACCATTGCTGTCTTATACGGTAACTACATCAGATCTGGAGGGACTCAAGGGAATGTAAAAAGCATTGTTCTGGTTAACCATAAGTGCACATTTATGTTCAAACATTGGACATTTAATTGATAAAATGTGAGCTCTCTCTGTATTGATCAGAAGAGACTCATACATTATGAATTAATTTCAAGCTCATAAGTAAATAACACAGAGCATGCTGCAATTTATGAAAGAAATATTTGCATTTTTCTGCCATTGTGCCTGGATCTTTCTTGTCTCTTTGTGTTTGAAGTTGTAGAAGTGGCTTCCTCTGAAAGAGTGTGTAGTTATCAGGAGGTCTTAAACAACCTGAACTTGAGCAGAAGCAATGAGCTGTTTTCCTTGACCCGACCTGTGAAAGATTTCAGAAAACCCACAAAGGTGCATCTGGAAGTATTGCTGTACGCTATCCTAGATGTGGTAAGTTGGGAAATTGCCAAATTTTATATCTCTGGATGATAAATATGTACAAGGTAAGTTTGCTTTTCCTTCAACTTTCACTAGAATAACATAACCTTGTCAGCTCAGATGATATACCGTTATTGTTGTGTCTATCATTTGCCAGGATTAATATTTTGAAGAGCATCAGTGCTGAAACTTATTAAAGAATTCAAAAGAGTAATTGTCTGTAGAAACAGTCACAAGAAGGAAATAGCTAAAAACAAGTCATTGCAATAAAACTGCAGAAGCACATTCAAACTCTTTTCTAACTACATATACTAGCTACATATGCTTTTATATGATAGCTTGTGTGTGAATTGAATAAGCAAGTTAATACTTCAGCTGTTATATCGTTCCTTGTGTTCTCTTCTTTTACACTAGCAAAGATAAAACATTTTACTACTGTGGCACCTTTTAGTGAAAATACAGTACATATGTTTTTAATTAAAAATGTTTTTAATTAAGCAAATTTTCTGGCACCAATTTGCTTGTTTACAGAGAGAGATTGACCAGACATTTGTGCCATATGTTTGGATAATTATGGTGAGTATTATCTTCCACTAATATTTCTCTGAGCAACAAAATTATAATTAAGGTAATTATGCACATTGTAGAATATATGACATCTTAAATGAATGTCAGGTTCCTCCAGTGGAGACTCAAGTCAACACAAAAACTGCTTTTGGAGATCCTTCGACCCAATTCTGGACCTCAAGCTTTTCCAAATTTTTATATTTCCAAATTTTGTGTAGTATTAAAATTTGTGATCACATTCTTTACTTTTCTCCACAGCACTGGCAGAACGACTTCATTTCCTGGGATTCCAGTAAATTCTGTAACATCACAAAGGTTACTATTCCCACAGATATTCTGTGGAAGCCAGATCTCACCATTGAAGAAATGTGAGTGTACTGTATGGATGTGCATGCACTTGCTCTATTTAAACAAACAAATATATGAAACATCTGAATGATGACATCTGGACCTAATGCTAAAAACTGAAGCTGTTAACAAAACATACTGTATATACCAAGAGCACAAGAAATGAGTAGAGAAGGAGAAAGTAATGACAAAGACAAGAAAATCTGTCAGACACATGAGACAACTAAAACAATATTCATGCAGCCCTTTAATGAGTCCTCAAAGTGGTCGGCAAGACAAAGTGGAGAATCCCTGGGGGGTCATCTTGGTGGCTGGCAGACTGGTGAGATAATTGAGCCTTTCTAAGTGACTCAGTCCAGTCATTACAATCTGGTGCAGGATATCAGATGAAGAATAAATCACGTGAGCCAAACATCTGTTGTGTTTTGTTGTCAACAGACAATAAGTAAATAAAGATAACTTTTATGGCATTTTGCACTATCGTGTGCTGCTTGGAGAGTCAACATGAAGAATCAGCTACTCAAGAATGGGAAGGAAAAAACAAGCAAACAAACAAACAAAAACCTCCCATGATTGTGTGAGTTTCTGAACACGAAACTGGCATGAAAAGAGGGGCTGATCACAATGACAACCAGGGAGTTTAAAATATATGTAACAATTAATTGTGAAAGACGTCTAGCTTCCACAAGTACTGTAGTCAGGAGAGGAACCTGGACATTATCTCTTTTTTCCCATCCTTTTGATTTGTGTTTTGTTGTTTTTTCACTCTGGTGAATCCTTCCCAGGATCAAATGGACGTTGATGTACAGGAGAACCATCAATTTTTTTACACTCAAAATAATAGAAAGGTAGTTCATTTAAAAAAAAGTGTACAGTTTTTTTTTTTTTTTAAGTTTTTGTATTTATACAGAAAGCCTAAAAGGTCACAATTTTGTCAACTTAGAATGATGATCACAATGCTTCTCTTCAAAAATACGTGACTACAATCAGCAGATAAAGAAATTTAAGTACATTGGGTAGAAAGCTTTCCTTCATGAACAAAAGGAGGAGGAAAGGTCAAGATAGCATAAGTACAAAATATGGGTGTGAACTGGAAAATGTCACCATAGGTTCACTCTTTTCTTCTAGCAGAAGAAAAGAGCACAGTGGTAGAAAAATAAGAGATGAGAGTTATAATATCCACAGTCTGATGCTGACTGACAACGTGTTGCTTTGTCCTGACTGCATGTATCACAAATGAAATATTTCTGTTTTGCAGGACAGAAAGGGATAAAGCCCCTCCAAGTCCTTACCTCACCATCACCAGCAATGGTACAGTCTTGGTCCAGAATGATCAGGTGCTGGTCAGCACATGCATGATGCAGGTTTACAAATTCCCATTTGATGTTCAGAGCTGCACTCTCTCAATTAAATCAGTTGTTCACTCTGGTAAGTCAGCTTTAAGATGTTCTGTTTTTCAATTGTGTTTATATTTTCTGTGATTACTAGTGCTTTAGTGCTGATTATCTGAGTCTTTACAACATATAGTTCAAACCAGAGTTTTATCTTATAAACTGTATAACACACAGAACCCCCTTTCCACTAACATTAAATCAGAATAAACTTTTTCTCTTTTGGCTCATTGAGGATCACCAGCAATTTTAAGTCACTAACTTCCAGATGAGATAATGAGACAAATGATTTTTTTGATAACGGATTTAGATTCAACTGTGAATTAAAATTATTGTCCAACTGCTCACACAGATGATGTTAAAGTTGCTGTTAAAGTACCGGTGCATGCCATGTCCATTTCCTCTAGTTAAAACATTTTTTTTCTCTTCAATTCCAGTTGAAGAAATTAACCTGTTGCATTCCTTGAACTCCTCAGTGACTACCAATTGGTCACGTGAGTTGATGAGCACGCAATATGAGTGGTTGTTTGTTAACATAACAGTTACCACCAAAACGGTTAAACCATTTGGATCCCAGCAAGACACAATTATTTACACTGTAAGTAACTGGTGGCTTCATGGGTTTACAGTCAGTACAGTACAGTCAATATCTTGTCTTAAAATTATGGATATTGTTAATAGTAACATGTTTGCTGCAGCTGAGGCAGTGTTACAGACTGGATTAGTGTGAATTGGTGAAGTGTTCAACTTACAGTAGATCTAGAAACCAGAACAAAATATTAAACAATTAGCATAATTAATGAATAACGAATTAATCATAGTTAAATTCTTTTATTTTCTGTCTTATTTTATCTGTTGACTGTTGTCTACACTGCATTTGTTTTCTCTTAATATCTCCATGATCTTTAATTTTTATCCTTCCTTAAATCTGTCACAGGAATAGAGAAAATCATTGGCATGCAACATTTTGCTTCTCAAGTTTTCTAGTGCGGAATATCTTATTCAGCCATTAACAGATGTAACTCATGTCACTGTGTGCACACAATGATGTCCAAACATCTGTTTTACAGATCTATATGAAAAGAAGATCTATACTCTACATCGTCAACTTCCTGCTGCCTGTCCTTTTCTTCTTGTGCCTGGATTTGTCCTCCTTCCTGATCTCAGACAGAGGTGGTGAGAAGATCAGCTTCAAGGTCACGGTGCTGCTGGCTGTCACCGTGATGCAGCTCATTCTTAATGACATTCTGCCGTCATCGTCAGACAAGATCCCACTGATTGGTAAATGGATCAAGGCCTCCTATATTCTACAGAATGCAGCTGGGGTGTTACTTTTATGTTCATTGGTTCTGAGATTTTAATAATGCAAAACAAAGTTCTGGGAAGATGCATGGAGTCAAAATGGATTTTAATTTTGGGATTTTAAAGATAAAGTTGGAAAGTTTCTTTCCAAAATGGATTCAACATACAATTTCAATGAGTTAAAAACAAAAACTAATCATACAGCTATAAAACTGCAACAGTACTTTTGTAAAAATATATAAACTGTGTTTTGGAAGATGTTAACCAGGTTAACATTAAGGTTTTGAAATGGCCTTCCCAGATCACCAATCTCAGCACAAGAACATTTGTTGATGATCTGTCAAAGTCATGTGGAAAATGGGAATAAAACATGAGAATATTTTTTTATTAAAGTTTGCTACTGTAATAAACTTGTTTCACATTGTTTTTTTATGTTTAAAGTTTTAAATAACTTATCTCAGCAGCTTGTCATATAGTTTAAGTTGTGATTTCCTCATTGTCACCATCTTTATAATAACCTCTCCCCAGCGGTCTACTGCATTGGGATTTTTGCGCTGATGTTCCTCAGCCTCCTGGAGACAATTTTGATGATGTATCTGATGGACATCGAGTCTGAATCCCAGGAAAATGAGATGAACAAACGACACAGTTTGGAAGACGGTTGTAGAGACAGTCAAAATAGAGACGCAAACAACCAAAGCTGCGAGAAAGGTAGGAGTAGCAGCTTTTGGGATCTGGGCTTTTAACTAGTAAGCTCTAAAACATAAATTTAACACTAATACAAAATTCAGTTGAACAACTAAAAAATTCAGTTTAAAAATATGCTTTTGTCTGATATTTTCTGTACATATTCAGTACAATCTGGACCCAATTGAGACGATTAATTTCGATCTGAAAACTGCAGAATTTGGTCAAGACGTAAAAGAGAACTTCAAGTTTCAGTATTGTACACTTATTAAAAACTTTTAGTAAAACTAATGGTACGTTTCTATATTTAATGCTAATAGAAAAGCACTTACAACACAAATGAAGGACTAAACTACCAGTCTGTAGGAGGAAGAAAGTCCTTATTGTTGTTTTCCTTACAAATATTCTAAAATCAGCTCACCTGAAGAGACAATGTGCGTTATCTGTTTCCTCTAGAAGAGAAGAATTGGCCTGGCTGTTCTTGTATCTGTGGTGTGTCTGCAAACAAGATGCCAACTGACCTGGGGCAGGTTGGTATCAGACCCCCACTGGAAAGACTGCTTGAGTTTGATTTCAGGTTCAACTTGCGCTCAAATCATGCTTGAGTTTTGTATTTCTCATAGTTTGTTGTGTTGGAAAACTAAAAAGCTCATAAAGTGGCCTTCTGTCTGATTATAATTTTTAGAATCTCAGTTTTTAATCAGGTCATCATCTTTCCAGGGTTGCAGCAGGCGACTGACGCAGCAGCTGCAGGAGTTTGAAAACTTCTCAGATGGACTGAAGGAGATGACAAGGATGCTGTCTCTGCTTGTGAACGACGCCAAGGAAGAAAGGAAGCCTGGCTTCTGGACCGGAAAGATTAAAATCATAAACCGAGCTTATTTTATACTCTATGT
This sequence comes from Gambusia affinis, assembly GCF_019740435.1. Classification (NCBI taxonomy): domain Eukaryota; kingdom Metazoa; phylum Chordata; class Actinopteri; order Cyprinodontiformes; family Poeciliidae; genus Gambusia; species Gambusia affinis. The sequence goes on from NC_057887.1 coordinate 15,975,219, forward strand.
AACAGCTTCCAGCGTGTTCCTAGGCCTCATGTTTTCCATCTGGACTGATGATGAATAACGTTTCTATTTCAGGCTCAGATACATTTAGTTTTAGTTTATGCTAATTGAAAAGTAAACTTGTTTTGATGTAGTTACTTAAATGCCCAGTAGGTATCAGTCGTACTGTTAAGGTTCCTCAGTTAGTAATGACTTGGAGCTATAACATCTTCTGCTGTTAAAGCAACCAGGTTTCTTTAACACTTCAGCAGCATTTTGGGCTGAACGAGGCCGTGATTTACGATTATCTGAGAAAACCGAATTTTGGGTTTTTACTGAAAGTAAGCCAATGTCAATAAAATGAACAGGAAGAAACATACAATGTATACATACATAAATGTATCTTGTGTGTTATGATTATACGAGTTTCACTTTTTAAGCTTAATTAAATGCACTGTTAAATCAATACTGAAATGTGGCTGCATTTTAAGAAATAACCTTAAAAATATGCAAACATAATATACATGCACATTCAAAAAGAACTTAAACGTGATTGAAATAGATATCCAGCATCTTTTATTTAAGTAAAATAAATATCAAAAGAACTGTCATGTTTTTTTTTTCAGCATGAAGCTAATCAAATTGTCTTCAACAGCTAATTGGAGACAATTTATCTTAGCTTCATCATAAATTGAATAACCAAAGGTGGATTATGAGTAACTCATACATGTAAAGTAAATTTAAGCTAATTTCATTACAATCTTCAGAGCAATATTGCAACATTAACACTCAGAGCTAACAACTTTTTAAAAATATATTTGAATAAAATCCCTAAAATCCTTTCTTTTTTGTATAAACAGTTTATGTGGTGAAGACCGAATAAAACCCACCTACCCACCGAAAGTACGATCTATTCCGATACTTTCAAAGTGCATCCAACACCACAGATACAAATACAGATCTAGAGTGAATTCAAGTTCCAGTGAGTGTCTCATTGTCACAGTGGTTTAAAACAGTGTCTTTTTGTGAAACACACTCATACACTCTCTGCATCCCTGACATAAAATGAGCATCAACTTGCGATGTCTTTCACGGGGATCGGCCTCGGCACTCCTGGGCCCTGAACTGGAGCTGGAGGTCGTGCAGGAGCCTCGTTTGCTTCCTTGGTCCAGTAATCCAGTTCTCCGTACCTGAAACTGACAGTATATTTGGGCTCAGTGAAAGGCATAAGTTGTGCAATGAAAGGCTTTAATTAATCTATAGTGTTTCCCATTCTTCCGTAGATCAGAAACTTTTACATTTACTAACTGGAATTATAAACAAAATTTGATTAAACTGCATTAACTGGAGCAAAGTTGGAACGAATTTCAATAAATTTGAATCTGCACTGATTTCATTATATATTTTAGTTATTTTGCTTAGTACAAAACCTTGAGATGATGTTTGTGAATTATAAACTTGATAAAACATAACTGAATTAATACAAAATTAATTAATTCACAGATATTAAACATGTTTTAAAAAAATAAAATGCATACCCTGGAATAGGAGCAGAGGTCACTGATGGAGCTGGAGGCTGGAGTTAAATGTAGAAACACACAAAAGAAAACAAGAAATTTCCAGTTAGATATGCACAAAACAAAAAGCAAAACAGGAAGATATGAAGAGAAACATTATTTCTGACGAATGTCTTAAACAAAAAATAAAGCTGCTGCTGTGACTACTTTGAAATGTAAACTCACCCTTTCAGGTGGAACTTGTCGTGGAGGCTGAATTGTCACATCTGTTTGAACGTTACCATTTGTGGGTGGATTTGCATTTCTGTTTCCTGTACTGCGTGGTCTTTAAACAACAAAAAGGAAAGATTTTCTTAAAAACATGAACATTTTAAGATGCGCGTTTTAAGTGAGAGAGTTTTTTTATGTTACCTTTTTCTTCGTTTCAAGCAGATGTCTAGGGATTCCCTTTTGAACATGTAGAGCAGCAGCAGAATGGCAGCGACGAGGAGAGGGACAACCAACAGGAAGAAGATCAACAACCCGTTCCTGAGGGAGTAATCTGAGACAGAGGTTCACATGTAAAGGAAGAACAGCAGGCTTTCAAGTCTAAAATATTACTTTGTATTTCTGAACAATAATTGTACTTTCAGGTTTCAAAAAGTTTCCAAAAGGACAAAATTGTTCTCAGATAATACAGCAAGAAATGAGACAAGCAACAAATATGAACTTAATGAAACTGCTAAGTTTTAACCGACATCAGGTTACAGGTTTGCCCAGATGTGTAAGGCTCTCATTTTGGAGAATAAATAAACCAATCTGTTGATGTTTCATATTCATAGACATCCAAAAACAACAATTTGTTTTTAAAGAACAAGTTTGAATTTCCCATTTTTAAGATACAAAATCCTTTTTGTTACCATTAACCAACTCCTGGCATAATTTTGGCTATACATGTGATTACTCCTTTTTGTTGAATTGCTAGAATTCACTTAAATTGATTTCCTTAAAAATCAAAGCAGGGCTGCACAGTGGTGCAGTTGGTAGAGCTGTTGCCTTGCAGCAAGAAAGTCCTGGGTTCGATTCCCGGCCCAGGGTCTTTCTGCACAGAGTTTGCATGTTCTCCCTGTGCATGGTGGGTTCTCTCCAGGTTCTCCGGCTTCCTCCCACAGTCCAAAAACATGACTGTCAGGATAATTGGTCTCTCTAAATTCTCCCTAGGTGTGAGTTTGTGTGTGCATGATTGTTTGTCCTGTCTGTCTCTGCGTTGCTCTGCGACAGACTGGCGACCTGTCCAGTGTGACCCTGCCTCTCGCCCGAAACGTAGCTGGAAATAGACACCAGCACCTCCCGACCCCATTAGGGAAGAAGGGTGTTAGAAAATGGATGGATGGAAAAATCAGAACAGTAAATACGGAACACAAACTGTCACTACAATTGCTAATGGCAGATCCAGCTGTGTCCAAGCTTCAACTATTGATATAAAACTATTTGATGGAAAATTGGTTAGGCTGTGTGGGGATAACCAAAGAACTACCAATGGCTTAAACCTGCTAAGAAGAGGAAATTCTTTGAACACTATTGTTCACCATGGACTTCTGACCACCCAAAAGAAGAAAACTTGTTCTGAAAATCATCAACTTCAACTATAATTCATAAGCTACCCACATATATATGAAAAACCCCTTTTCAAGAAACATTTTATGGTCAAACTGTCAAGCAAGGTGGTGGTAACATCATCCTGTGGTTATGTTTTGCTGCTACTGTACCAAAGGAGGAAAAAAACCAAACATCCAACTTCTCATAGATCACAAATACTTTCTTTCAGGAAAGATAAAGTAGGTTAGGAGTTCAATTAATAGTGATCCATTAATAAAAATCCAAAACTGTTATAATAATCGTTCCCAAATAAAGTGTAGACTAAAACTCTGTGCAAATGACCTTAAATTGATTCTACAACTTTTTAAATGTACATTTACATTTAAAAGATGTAAATGTACCTATCATAGCAGGACCGCTGTCGATGCTGCCACCTCGGCCTGCGGTGTTGCAGTTGGGTGGAGCCCAACCGTCGTCACAGTGGCAGTGTCCCTGATTGTTACACACCTGGAGAATGAAAAACAGCCAATGAAGTGTCTGGCAATTCAATATTGACTGATAAAAGAGTTTACAAAAAGTTAAAGGCTTGTTTTACTCCTCGTCCACTGCAGGTGGTCTGTGCATCGCAGCCCAGGTTTGGGACCAGAACTGACGCGTTCACACACTTGAAGTCCATGCAGGTCTAAAGAAGAGGATCGAAAAGATCCAGTCAAACTTCATTTCATTTCATTTCTGTCTCCTTAACAGAACATTGTAAGTATTATTGGTTCACCTTTCCTTTATCGCACGGACTGCCGGGTTTAACATAAGCCGGATCAAGCACATCGGTACCAAGGTTGAAGTCTGCATTGACACATCTGGATCCCTGAACTATCTCGATGCTGATTTGGGCACCAACAGGGTGGTTGTTTAAATCCACATTAGTGCACTGCACCTTTCCACATTTGGCATTCCTGAAAAAGAGATACTGATGTCACTGCAAAGTAACAATTAATTAATTCAACTAGATGCCACTTTGTTTCTATTTTATTCAAGATTTGCAGTTCACTTGCATCTCGGTAATTCGTATAAAAATGTAATTCTTATTACAGAAATCAATAGCCAGCTGATGGAAACCAAAATCTCAATTTCCATATAAATAAATAGTTAAGACAAAATAATAATAATAATAATTAAAAAAAATTCATAAAGAAATTTTATGGCCTACAAAAAAACTGATATCCTTTGAAGTGGAAAGATTAGTACATATATCTGCATTTCTATTTTTCCAGACGTGTTTTATTTCGTAAGCATGTAAGGGGTTTTCTAAGCACATGTAGTGCAAGAAGCATGGGCATTTGAGTGGTCAGAAGATGTACGTGATAATCACAGAGTGCAAAGAAGGCTTACGTAGGTGTCTATGCAAGTTATTTTCATTAAGTTGTTCCCGATTGTGCTTGCTTAATTTTCCAGTATGTGCGAGAGTCAAAACAGGATGTGGTTTTAACCGAAATATATGCAGCTGTGCCACTGGGCCCCTCTCTACTCGTCTGCCTTTGGTGACAGAGCCTTCGAACGCTTCAGGCCTTTGACATAAAAGATTTAAAGAGAAAGTTTGATCTTACTCATTTCTTAACACTTTCTCTACCCTTTTGTTAATAATTTCCATAGCACCACCTTCACAAGGAGGGTAAGCCTCAAAACAGTCATCCCTAAAGAAGCAATCAGTGCTTCATAAGTATCTAAAGCATGGGCTTTCACAATTCCTCTGTGTCTGCTTCACCAGACGTCGGATGTGCTTTACGTGGGCTGTGGGAGAGAAAGAAAACCTCAACTGTTGCTCTGTAGCCTACATTTCTATTTTTGGAGTGAAGTAAAGTTTGCATTTTATTTAGAAGTCAAGGTTCCAGAGAATGATGGCTGAGTGGAGTTTTCTGTGAATTCCTGTCATCTGTTAGTGCACGTCTGTCTGACAAATCTCATGCTTCCATCTGCCAGAAAACGTCAGGGGAATCAGGTCTACATTTTTCAGCAATACTTACGGCTTTCCCACAATATTAAGAGTATCAAATCCCTGCTTTAATGTCTGTGGAATCTCTAATTACGTAAAGAGAACCTATGTAGAAAAAGCCCAAATATGCACATGAGCTTAACGCTGCTATTAAAGCAACCCAGACCTCCTGACTACCTCAGTACATGCACAGGGTGATTTCTTCTGAAACATGCCACACTGATGCAGCAAGTCATGACAAGAAATTACATACTGGTATGTCTTTTGTTATGTCTATGCACAGCAAACATTATTTTAATGTGTTGTATGGGGCAGATTTTGAATTATGGTACTGAAAAGACAATTTTCTGAATGATATTTTAATTTACTGACCCGGACCTGAAACTTATGAACTTTAAGTACTTACGCCACGGTACATTTGATGTAGTTTCCATTGCTGGTGATGCCACAGTTCCCAAATACGTTCCCCTTTACATTTTCATATTGAAAACAAATATCATTTGCCTTTTGTGCACCTGTTCAAAAAGGAAAGTATCAAATATTAGCAACAAGACAAGCGATTAAGTTACTAGACAAGAGAACAAAACATACGTCAATCATTTTAATTCTTTATAATAGAGCAAGAAGTGACCAGCACAAGTAACAACATAAAACACATTGATTTCTCCAATGGCTACAACAGAACATACCTGATCCAAACAGATTTAAACACTGGTAATCGTACGTCTGGCAGCGTCCTTCGTAGCAATAGGCTGCATCGTTTTTGCAGGGCAGCCCATCCATCAGATAAAAGTCTGGAGGACAAAATCCAGTTTTGCCGTCACAATACTCTGGAAGATCGCAGACGTCGGCTGACTTTCTGCACTGAGTTCCAGCCACTTTGAGCTGCCAGAGACAAGGAAGTAAAATGAATCACTTTGACATGGCGAGGACAAAAGTGATGAAATTTCACCTGTACTGAAACGGTTTGCAGACCTGACACTTGTCACAGCAGGCTCCATGAGCACAATAGGAACCACGAGTCAGTTTGCAGGTGGCAGCATCACAGCACTCGTTCTTACATTCCTGTATGAAATAAAAAAAGGAACAAACTATAACAGGATACTATACATACAAAATGAACTATATTTTAACTCTGAAATATGCACACAATAAATAAGGACATCTCAAATAAAAGAACAGTGGAAAATCTCCTTCATAGATAGATAGTTAATACTTTATTGATCCCCAACCCATAATAATAACAAAAAATAAAATGAAAACAATTAAAAATACATTCATCACTTGTATGTTTTTGGTTTTTGGTTACAGTGGCTCTGTAATGCTTCATTAGGAAACTCCTTTTTAAAAATTTTTAATGGAGTTGCCTTGATACATATTTTTCAAATTGGCTTTTTAAAAGATATTTTAAAGATGCGAAGCCTGGCTCACCTGTGACCTGAAGAAACTGCTTTACAGGGGAAAAAAACCCTTCAAGGTGGGACAGAAGGAATTACTGGGAATTATTGCGGCGTGTCGAACGAGAACTTAAAGTCAACATTAGAGGAAGAAAGGAACTGAAGGAACTGATTAACAAGGGAAAGAAACTTCAGGAAGTGACAAAAGGAATTGTTGGGAACTGTTGACAGAGTAGCGACTTAAAGTCAACATTAAAAGCAAAGAACAATGTCAAATGTCAAATTCTCCTAGATAAATGATTAATTGACAGTCATACCACAGTTTATGAGACAAAATGTTTGTCAGCAGCACATGAGAACCACAGAGCACTATGCTCTCATCTTTCCTTTTCACTCTGTACACATCCGAATTGCATAACAAGTCTAAGTCCACTGCTCAGCAGAAATACTTAGATGATTAATCAGAGATGGACGGGAATTTGAGTATTAATGACTTTTTGACCTCTTTGTTTCCTGTGTGGAAACAATCCTCTTATTTTAGTTGTTAACAAAACAAGAGATGATTGTACAAATGAGGAGAAGTAGGAATAGGTCAAACACTATTTCCCTCGTGGAAGAGTATGTGACTATGATGAAGGAGTATAAATATCTCATATCTCTGTTGTCCAACCAGATAACTAGACTGGACTCGAGACAAAATTGCAGCCATCTTTGAAATGAGATGGCTCTTCTCTGGAGGAAGAAGTGTATTTCTTCTGGAGGAAGAGAAGAGTATTTCTTCCTTCAGAAGAAATACACTTCTGGAGTGTATTTGCAGTAAGATGCTACATCTCTTCTACATGTTTGCCATAATCTGATGGGGTAGCAGCATCAGAATCAGGGACTTAAAAATGACAAAGAACGCTGGTTCTGTTCAGAACACTGCTCTCCATCTTCTGTGCGTGATTGTGCAAAAAAGGACGCTTCAAAAGACTAAAAACACAATGAGCATCTTTGTAAAAAAGAGAACAGAACAACAGTGTTTACAGTCATCTTCTATAAACACAGACCAATCCCACATATAGAGTTTACTTCTTTAGAAGAGGGCCCCTTCAAGATTGGGACAAAGGTTAAGTTTCATGCAACTATTATTCCTCATCAAACAGAAATACTGCTCTATTGTCATAAGAACATCTGATCTTTTGTAAATATTTACACATAAGTATTCTGCTCCTCTATCAACATTAATGTGAAGGCAGAAACAACATCTGTATTTTCAATCGCATGAGAGGATATAGGGCAAAAAAACATGAAAACATGCACAATGTGTTTCTGTTTTTGTTTTGTTTTTACTGCCCGGTCTGTCACTCAGAGGAAAGCTCTGAAACTCTAAATGGCACAACAATTATAATTACAATAGCATTTTATTATAAATGTTTTCTTCCACTCACACTGCTTCTTTACAAAAAGGGGTTTTCTCTTGTAACTGGTAAAATGTCAGCCTGGAAAACGAATACCATCCTTTAGTCTCCCAGTAACCAGCCTATGTGCAATTTGGAGGTGTGCAGAGTTCAGTTGTTTATTTTTATTTATTTTATTTGTTTATTTAGAACATGATAGTAGTATAAAATCATGCACAAGAACAAGGAATGCAAAAGACACATATTTTTGTACCACAGTAATCTTAACATGCTTGAAAAGGAGTAGGAAGACGTAAGAAACTCCTACCCCATAAACTGATACCTTATTTTCATATGGACCCTCATTATTAAATCAAATCAAAAGTAAAAATATACAGGTTAATTAATTTTCCATTTTATTTGGGTTTGCATATGTCTAAGTATATACATCCATACCCACACACTCGTATGCGTTCGCCTCAATTTACATATACACATCAGTACTATCTCTGATATTTCTACATCTTGTGAAAATTACCTTTTAAGTTGTATTAAATGTTGTTTTAACTCCTCATTTAACTTGTTCCATAACTTTAACACATGAGCTGAAATACAAAAGCTCTTGCTTGTTGTTCGTAAACTACAAATCCTTAAGTTTGAGTAACCCCTTAAGTTATATCCCCTTCTCTTCCTACTCAGCTGGAAGCCCTTTTACACCACGGCCAGCGCACAGTGTTTTCTGTGTGCAAGGCATACAAGTACGGCACTCCTATTGAAAGTTCATGTTGCTTGAGGAGATATTTTCTGGTTGACGGCAGTGCAGAGGCAAGATGCGACTTGGCTGTTATAATGAATTATTAGTTGAAAGTGCTGCCAGCACACTAATTGTTCAAGCACTGGCAGGAGCCCAACCACACAATCTACTGTTGTTATCAAACTCCTCTATGCCGTACTTGGAATCAAAACATGCTGCCAACAAGACATCTACTCAGATACCCATAAAGGTTTTGAGCAGACGGTATGGGAACTGTGTTTGTGATATAACTCTGAACATATCTTCAAGAACCTGGAAACACTGTCCTTGTTCTGGTTGATTTTTAACTCCTAACTCTAGTGTTTTATAGGTGAGAAGGAGGCCTAACTTTGACCTATAAACCACTATTTACTTCAGTTAAATTCAATTCAGTGACGTACTTTGATGTGTGAATTATTGTCCTCAAAAAGGCTACATCTACATAGTTTCTGTGTCAAATTCACACAGTATCCACATTTGTTACTCCCCACTAAAGCTTCTGCGCACCAGTTAGTAAAGTCCAGAAGTCCAAGAACAATTTTCTAACTTCTTTACCTCCTTTGTGCCACAGTCACATTCTTCTCCTTTGTCCAGGCGTCCATTGCCACATTCAGCGGTGCCAATCACGTTGGATGCCGAAGGTTGATTTCTAAGACACACGCCTCCCCCGCGGAGAATCAAAGCCTCAAAGTCCTGTTCACTACATTTACTGAACTGGCCAGAGCCACTACGAAGTAACAGGATTAAACAAACAAAGTGGGCTTGAGTGAAAGCAAGGTAATGCCAAAAGCTTCTATGTGGTTTTAATAAAAAACTCTGAAAGAAATATAGATATAGAGCACATAGGTGGATAATGTTTTACCTGGCGCTCGCTGACATGATGCAGCTCTTTCCATCACAGGTGCAGTCACTGGAGTCGTGATTCATGCCCAGGTTATGGCCCATTTCATGGGCCACCACAGTGGAAACATAATTCAAGTTGTCTAGGCTGTACTATAAAAATAAAGTGTGGTGTTTAGGTAAAAGCTTTCTACACAGGTTTTTAAAAAATTATCCATATTGAAACATACCGACATACAGTCATGGCAAGGGAGCTGGCAAAAGTTAGTGTGTAAGATTTTGCCTTTCACAATAAAAACACATTTAGATCTTGCATAGTCCTTAAAATGTAATAAATATGATTTAAAAGAATATTACATGAGTTTATTTGTTAGGGAAAGCTAAGCTAACACTGTACTTAGTTTCCTATGGAAACACTTTACTGTTTCCATAGGAACTCCAAACTGGATTTTGCAAACCAAATGTATTTTTTAGCCAATTGAATAAAACACATTGTTTTGGCAGTTGCCAGATTTTGGAAATGCACGTTAAGATGCATCACTGTTAATGATTCTAGGGATGTTTAAAATGCCATGTCTGAATAATATTAGTAAGAAAAAATTATTCACAGGTGGAGTACAAACAGTAGCATCAATGTTTGTCAAGAAAACTCTTAAGTACAATGAAAATGATAACACTGAAAACAGAATAGAAACCATATATTAACAATAGTGAAACAGGAGTTGAAGTTAAAGGTGTGTAGGCCTGATTTGCACGTTAAAACAGCACAAGTAGAAAACATCAAGTATGGTTCCTTCCACGACTGTGGTCTCTTTTGGTAAAGATGTGAAAAGGCCTTGAAATAACTCAGTTTCTCAGTTTCATCTGAACCAGGCAAGCAGATATTTTCTTCTGCTTGCTTGTTCATAAATTATGTATTTTCTGGTAATGTCTTGCATGCATCTGCAAGACATTAACTGCATATGTTCTTGTCTTTACAGTTTTGAAGAGCATTAAACTAGTTCTCTGTGTCCCATCCAATGAAACGGGTGCAAAGGTTAAAGGCTTAGAAATGATTATGTAATTATGCATCAGATAAGAAAGGTTTATGGATGCCAGTAAGTTTGAAGCCTGCCTAACAAATTTGCTCCAAATAAGTATAGGATTTTATTTTTTATCTGTGTTAAAGCAAAAAAAAGAAAATGTTTGTTATAATGCAAAAATGGCAATTTAACTAAGTTTCTAACTTTGTATATAATAAAAAACATGAAATCAAAGCTTTATTTAAGTGGTATAATACCAAGACCAATAAATCAGCATAAGCACAGCACATTAATGGTGTAGCATGGTGGTGGAAGGTTAATGATATGGGCTGGTATTGGAGTCACATAGCGCAACTAAAATGATTTTAAGCAGTCACAAGATCCTTAGTAAACCAAAGTACTCCACTATGAAAAGTGAAGCCGTCCATCAATCAGATGAAATCTTATCAAAATAAAGCTGTGAGGCGGAAAGCTGAGCAAACAAGAGAACCAAACTAAAGAAAAATTGCTAAACAAATAAAAAGCCGTGGCATTGCACTTACTAATCTGAACTTGACTGAAAATGTTGCAACAAAACCTAAAGCGAGTTGTGTGAAATAGATGCAAGCAGTCCTGAAAACCTGAAACCATGTAAGTCAAGACTAGAAAAATATTCTTTCATAATGGCATGTTAAACTGATAAGGTGTTATCAAAATAACTTTGGGTCGCTCTGCAGATAAACTACCAGCCACTGAGCCAGTGGGTGTACTTAGTTTTTAAAGTTAGTTTTTGCATTTTGACTCCCACACTTTAAATCAAACAATGGTGTAATTACTTTCTGCAACAGCTATAAATACACACACAGTCATTTGTAAATCAGAGTGTCAAAAGCATCTAAAGAATGTGGCAACCTAAACAAAGAAGGTTTGTCATGGAGGTTAGAGGCAATCCAGTCAGACCTGTTTCACTGGTGAGTCCCTTAGAGCTTGAGACACTCAGCAGTCTCCCATTAATAAAGCATACAGTATCAGATTTCCTGTAAAAGCTCATCATGTCAAAGCGCCACTGTGTCAGCAGGCGTTCGAGGTTAAAACAGAACCTACCACGTTAATTCCTCCGGAGCTTGCAACAGAGCACACGGTGCCAACGAAGGCCATTCCCAAAACGCCACCGCTGTATGAATCCGGCCGACCCCTGGCAGTCACATGGAGAAATAAATAAACTTCTCTAACAACCTCAACCACAGAAAGAAACCTAAATTAAATGGTTGTTTTGCTAAATAAAAACAGACGAATGTTACTTACACAATGAGCTGACCGATGTCATGTCTGATCTTTGGTAACAGAATACTCTTCCTCCATTTAACAAACTCTCCCAGCACCTCTCCAGCAGTGCCGTCCACACTGAAAGGATTATTTTCATTAAAAATCTCCAGGCCCACAAGCACGACACGGATATTGAGGGGTTTGTAGTACTAAAGGAAAAACAGAGGCAAATTTATGTTAGTATCAGCGATTATCAGTATAATTGAGGCAATTCTTAGTTTAAAGATTGTAAAGATGCTTGTGCAAAGCTATTGAAGAGCAACAAAGATGCCTATAAGCACAGCAGAAACTCTCACCCCATCCAGTAGGTTTGCCATTTGCACCATCTCCTCTCTGATTGCAGTTTCATTTTTTTTCTTGTAATTATACTGTTAAGAAAGGTCAAATGTTTACAAAAATAAACCACATTCTCAACAATAACATAAATGTATATAATCATTTGATTCAGCCTTTTAGCATAACACTGAGTGAAATAATTGCAATGTGTAAAAGTTCAATATGTCACAAGAAGATTGATGACTGCCAAATTATTTCTTAGAGAAATATTACACTAAAATCAAAATCTCTGATGGAAAAACTGAACAAGATAACAGATGAACGTAAGCATTTAGCAAACACTGAGAAAGATTTTAGAAAAAATGTTTAGCAAACTGGAGAAGTTTAAAAAGTAAACAACCTTCTTTAATGATAAACTTTATACATTATAGAGTGGTGGCCAAAGAAAACATAATTTTTCATTTAAATGCACTTATTAGTCTTAAGGTTATAGTGTATCACTTGAAAGTTTTTCCAATAATGTCTTATTAAAAATGACAATGTATTTTATTAGAGGGAACATATTTGTTAACATTTAAAGTATTTACATTCAAATCAAATCAAATCAAATTTTATTTGTATAGCACATTTCAGCAAGGCATTTCAAAGTGCTTTACATCAAATCAAACACAGAAACACAATTGCAACATAGAATCAACAATCAAAACATGACATTAAGTCAAGTACCATCAATAAATTTGTAATTGATTACATTTCAAATACAATCCTAAACAGGTGGGTTTTTAGTCGAGATTTAAAAGAAGTCAGTGTTTCAGCTGTTTTACAGTTTTCTGGAAGTTTGTTCCAAATTTGTGATGCATAGATGCTAAATGCTGCTTCTTAATAGGTTAAAAACTATAGAATATTGAACTGATGTTACACAAAGTGTCTATACAAGTTGCAGGACACCGACTCTTATGAACTCGAGTTTGAGACCGAATGTGTCTGTAATGGTTGTTTCAGTTTTGACTAATAGATGAATATGGTTATCAGGGCCGATACAAAGACACCAAAGTTTTCTTGGAAAGTGAAAGGTCACCTTTGAGCAAATAAATTATGTTTTCTTTCTGGCATAATCAACAAAAGCCACAATAATCCCCAGACCTTTAGTCCTCGTTGGTCATAGGATGACTAATCCCTCACAACCTGTTCCTCCCACATTCAGAACCAACAAGTTCTGCAATGACTTTACTGATTTGGTAACTAAATTAAGCAGAAGACAAGTAGGATCTGTGTGGCTCTGGTAGTAGTTTGACTATCTTCTTATCTTATCCATAGTTCACTCAATACAGGATTGTGTCACAGGCACAAGCAGCCTTGGTAGGGAGACCGAAACTTTGCTCTCTCTAGCCACTTGGGCCAGCTCCTCCAGGGCATCCCGAGGCCATTCCAGGCCAGCCATGAAACATAGTCGCCATGTCTCATAGTCCCTCTTTGGGTTCCCTTCCAAAGGGACGTGTCTGGAACACCAAGGCGTCCAGGAAGCATCCTAACCAGATGCCTGAGCCACCTCAACTGTCTCCTCCTGACATGGAGGAGCAGCAGCTCTACTCTGAGTCCCTATAAGAAAAGCCCAGACACCCTGCAGAGGAAACTCATTTCAGCTGCTTCCTGAAATCTTGTTCTTTCGGTAAAGACCCAAAGCTTGTTTGTGGTTGTAGATCATTTTAGGAACTGAGAGTTTCACTATTTGAGTCAGCCGTCTCTTTGTCACGACAGACCAGTTCGTTGGTTAAATCCCGATTTATCTTACTGACAAAACAAAAAGTAAATCATTAACACTCACCCTGAGGTTATCGACGACCAGAACCAACTCGATAAAACTGGTTTGAGGTAAAGCCCGTTTTTTCTGTTGAAGCAAAAAGGAAAAGGATTTAGACAGAAAGGCCTCCATTTTACGCTTTAAACATTTAGATGTAGAACGAACCCTAAGGAGAGAAGTCATGGACTGGGCAGGTTCAAAGGGTTCATAGTTGGGCGTTGATGTCGCCTCACTAATGACCCCGCAGGTGACTGGCTCAGAATGAGAGTCTTTCAGGAGGTAGAGAGCGTGTTCGTTGGTGGTGGACGCCGGAACGGGCTCAAGACCAAACGTCTCATTGTCAAGGAGGATCACACCCCTGTGGAGAAGTAGAGCACAGCGGGTTGAAGGAGCGATATAGACCGGTTTCATGGAAGTTCAACGGCTCAGCAATCAAATAAAAATTTGTTGGTAGCAATAAACTACTGGGAGCGGCAGCACAATATTGCAAAAACAGAGAGTTAATGTGCTCTCTGTCACATAGACAATGTCTATGTGGGTTGCAGTTAGCCCACATTTTCGTCACACTTCAGGCTTAAACTGATCATATCCTCCTGGAGTTTCCTGACTATACTCTCATTTTGAATCTGACAGAGAATATTTGGAGGGAGCTAATAATTAGGACGATTGCTCCTCAGAAATGTGGAGCTCATCAACAAAAATATATCTTCAAAATACCAGTGGAAAACTGCAAAAAGCAGCACAGTGATCAGTGACTGGATCTGACTGCTGCTATAAATGTTTAGGAAGAGTATAAATGATTTTAAAAATCGCATTTCAAAAAATATAAATAAAACAGATACTTTTGAAAATTTGCTGATCTTTCCAGAGTCACCAGTTTTACTTCCTTTGTAGAAATAAATGTTAATTAGATTTTTTTTTATCATGTTGTGGAAATGCTAACAGAAAAAGGGACACAAGACGTCAGATTTAAAGAACTTTTTAAAATAACAACTATTAAGCAGGCAAAAAAATTTACTATTCATTAAGTTCACATTTCTGTATTTCTTTTCCTTTTCTTGGTCTGATGAAATATTCAAATCACAAAAATCATGTTTTCAACAACTACAAGCAGGAAATCATCCCACGAACAAAAATAAAGTCTTGAAGATGCGATTTTGTAATTAGTTAATTAAATTACTGAAATAAATAAACTCCAATTGGAATATTTCGCATGCAAATAATCTAAGCAGAGGTAGAAACCTGAGGCCAGAGCATGTGCTGAGCGCAACCACTGAACGGTCGTATCCCTCCACAGATCCATGGTAGTAGCAGTTCACCTGAAAAGATAGAATAATTTAATTTAACACCTTTTTTTAATCTTAAAGCAGTTCTTGGAAGGACGAAGAAACTCACATGTTGTCTTGGATATGAGATATTGTAGTTACCGCTGGCATCCCGAGAATACTGGACAAAATTGGGGTGTAAAAATTCTCTGAGAAGAAAAGAAAAAAAGAAATATTTCATTTTGAAGATTAAAAATTACCAGTGAATCTTAAAAAATTGTACTATCATTCAAAATGTAACTTAATTCTGTAGTTTAACTCAAAAAGTGTTACATGTGGGATTGTTTTTGTTTGCTTGTTTGTTTTGAAAATCTGGCTCACAGCTAATCAAAAACACAAATTTCTGTTGTTTAGAACATTACCCAAGATCTTTTAAAACAGTTTTAAAACTCTGAGCATCCTCAGAGACTTTTGGAAAGATGGGTGGAAGGAAGAACAACCATGATGCGCAGAATTGAGTTTTCATTAGGTGCAAGCCATAATCATACTTAAACATACACACTTAAAACAAACCACTTTCTCTATTGTAAGTAAGATTGTAGTGTAACTCTTAACTGGATCACTGAAATAACTTTAAAAGTTTTGATTTTATTAAGATGAACCTCTATCGCCGTCAACGTCAGTGATGATGAGTTTGTACCTGTTCTTTTCCAGATGAAGAATATGCTCTTTGTTGTTGATCATCAGCGTGTAAGACACTTTATCTCCATATGCCTATATGAATAGAACAAAAACAAACAAACAAAAATAATAATGTAATTACATTAACTCAGAAAAAGTTAGTTAAAGAACATTTGTAGGACTCTACCTCTTTTGTCTGTGAGGTCCCATTGAGGCTCCTTGTCCACCTGTTGTTGATCACTTGTGGTTTTACAATGGAATACCTTGGCAGTTTTGATGTAAACCCACTGAAATCTTCTGGAGACGGAAAGGACACATTGTAAAATACTGCGAAGGAACATTTTGAATAGCAAATGGTAAGAGAGGAATTCATACGCAGTCCGAGCACACACCCAGAACATTTGAATTAGGTAACATTTCAATCAAGATCCTTTTGATCTCTTTCATGAAACAGCTCGATTAAAGTAGAACATACCTTCAGAAGCTGGACTGTCAATAAACCCGAGAAGATACACTAAAAATGCTTCTATGACCCGATCGGTCTGAGAGAAATACAGAATTAAAGCGACTTCTCTTTTTCGAGAGGAACCAAAAAATAATTTAATATCACTCACCTTTATTTTCTGTCCCAGAAATACAGAAGTGGAGGATAAAAGCGAATAAAATGGGTTTCCTGATAACCATCATTGTAGAGATATGTAAAATATCAGCATAAGGAAGTCTGCTTCTGCTCAGGTGCTCTAGGGGGCGTGGCTATGATAGGTGGGAGTATTCCCGGAAAACGAGGAAGAAAAGTTACACTTCGGTGACTTTTAAAATTGGTTTTAAAAAGTCACATTGTTTTTAAGGATACGGTTTACAACTGAAACTTAGTGACCATTGTTTACGAGGCAGAGTTTTGCATTGAGTCATTCTTTCGGCTATTTAAACGAATGGGTGCGCACCATTTTGTAGCTGGTACAACAATCGACACCATAGGTGGGCGTGATTTGAACGCTTTTTCAACCTGTGCAACAAGTGGTTTATAACTTGGATGTCTCTTCCTGAATCCGGACAGTAAGGCAGAGACAACTGCTGTTACAAGACTCGTCCACAAGATGGCATCATAGTTTAAGGAACAGAAAAGCACAGATCTTCAGATAATATTACAAACAGCTCGGATGTTTAGCACATATAGAATGTAATAAGTTATTGTTAATGCTATTATTCATTTTGATTTCACTTAGAAATGGTAGTTGAAATAGTAGAAATACTACTTCTAATAGAAATTAGAAGTAGTGTAATATATACAGTACAGACAAAAAGTTTGGACACACCTTTTCATTCAATTGAATTAGAAGGTGTGTCCAAACTGATATACAAAAATGTTTTTAAATAAAGTGCTGTTTATCCGAAAAATTGAGATTACAGCTGCGGATTTGTGCTGCAGTGAATTTATAAAACAGTTTCTTCTAATTATAAAGACAATAATTGATGTTAATTCTGCCTAGCAATGTTTTTTTATTTTAATTGTGTATCACTTTGTAAGCAGGCAACGAAACATGTATTTTGAGTTTACCGTATGTTGAGTTCCTATAGAACAAAGCATAAAATTGTATGTAAAGCATAGAAATGTAAAAAAAAACAACTGCTCACCTTTGAGATAAAAAGTATCTAATCCATGTAACTCTGCTTTAAATGATTTGCTTCTGTGTGCCTACGATGTAGTCATGCACGGACATTGTTTTTAGCACCAAAAGCCTGCCATGCAAAGTCAGTTGAAACTTTGAAATAAGAAAAAAAAGTTTCATAATATAAAGATTACTTGGGCAACTAGTTTGAAGAACTCGTTTGATGAGACACAGCA
Source organism: Gambusia affinis (assembly GCF_019740435.1). Taxonomy (NCBI): domain Eukaryota; kingdom Metazoa; phylum Chordata; class Actinopteri; order Cyprinodontiformes; family Poeciliidae; genus Gambusia; species Gambusia affinis. The sequence goes on from NC_057887.1 coordinate 15,992,885, forward strand.
GGACCTGGATCTCTAGAATAACCAGACTTAAACTGACCGATAATAATGACGGATGCTGAATTAATTTATTTGCTTTTTGCAGCAATATTTACTCTTTCAGCATGTCCTCCACTGCTCTGGGAGTCTGGTTTGATCAAGATTTCATTTCATTGATCAAATCATCTTTTATGAGGATCGGCATTCCTCTCACAAGAGTGAAAAAGCCAACATGCGTCTTCATTTCCAAAAATTGCCAGGAGTTTATTTTTACTTGAATCTTCAATTCTTTTCTCTCTCTCTCTCTGTTTTTTATTGCAGTATCTCTGCCTCTCTTACCCAAGGGCATCCCAAATGAAGCTGCTTCTGCAAGATAACAGTGGATTGCCTGAAATTATAAAATTTCCAATTAAAAGAAAAAACTCCCACAAGAGTCGGTTTCATTTGGCAGTTTGTATTTGTAATTGTCATAAATTCCTCTGCTTAATGCTTTCCCCAGGGCCTTGGGCTAAAGAAAACAAATCACCCAGAAATTTCAATCATGACGGTTGTGAAACTCCTCCCAAACTTTTCTAAATTTGCCCCGAAGGAAATATTAATGCATGAACGATTTTCTTAATGTTTCTAATGAATAAATTTGTATTAAATTAGTCCCACCCTAATACATTCTGAAAAATAAAAATTGAAACCTGCAGTAAAAACCAAAGCAAGCAAAATTTAAATTTTATGTGTGAAGAAAAGAACAGGATTACATGTAAACTGAAAACCTATTTAACATCTACTCTCTAATAGCTGTAAAACAAAACAAACAAAAAAACTATAAAATTGTGTGACACAAAAAATAGCACATAATACAAATATCTTAATAGTTAATGTTGCATATCCAGTAATTTAAAACCAATAAATTGATAGTTTTTTGGAAGAAATGTGAAATTTACTAGATATTCCACAATTTCCTGAAACTACTGAAACTACTTAATCCGGCGAGTCAATCAGTACACCCACAACATCTGCCAAGCGCACCAGGCCTTGAAAGAAACATTTCTCGACTATTATTATTATTATTATTATTATTATTATTATTATTATTATTATTATTATTATTATTATTATTATTATTATTATTATTATTATTATCATCATTATTATTATTATTATTATTATTATTATTATTATTATTATTATTATTATTATTATTATTATTATTATTATTATTATTATTTTGTAATAACCACTTCCCGCCGCCAAAAACCGTTTTTTTATATCTAAATTTAAGAGTTAAATTCCTCCCAGTCCGCCTCGTCATCGTTCACCCCGCCCCATCACCCGGCTGGCTGTTACAGAGTGCGACCCGCTGTTCGTGAAACGTCACGTGACATTTAACAAATCAACTGAGGGACTTGCTCCTTTTGTCATCCCCGGCTAGACTCGATCAGAGGCGGCTTGTGAGAAGTTTATCTACTGAATACGGGGAAATATTTTCACCGAATAGTGTCAATCTATATTTCTATAAGAAATATTTAACTTGAATGCTGACACTAATGTTTGACAAAACAAATACTCTTTGAGGAACAATTTGCAGACTCCCCCTACTCGGTGTTCCGGCTGCGTGGAAATGATGCGGACCCCGTAACTTCAACCAGAAGGTGCCTCCTAGCTGTAAGGAACAGGAGAGGAGTGTGAACTGGCTTGAAGTGTGTTTAAATGAAGGTTGTCCGATGAACAGTCAGCACAGTAAATATGTGTACAGCTGTGCATGTGACGATTAATAATCCGTTATTAATCCGTTCTTCACGTCTCGTTAGCTTTTTTCATTGGGTAAGTAGCTGTTAAGTTGTATGTGTTTGCAGTTAGCTGTCAGTTACAAACGACAGTTAAAGCTGTGTTTCTGGGCCTTAAAATGTGTATGGAGCAAAAATGCACACTGTAAATTATGAATGATAGATAAAGAACACATTTAACTCGCTGCTATTGCTTTACGTACAGTTTTCTTTGTGCAGTTGTTTACTAAGTATGATTATTGCTCTAAATGTGGCTAGCTAGTTGTGAGTTGGACTAATATAAGGAACTACTTTATTATTTTGTTTAAAATTGAGACCTCATTACCACAGCTGTTAACAGATTACATTAAATTCACACTGAAAAAGGTGAGTGCATTTATCGTCGCACAGCTTTGTGTATCGATTGAAAGTATTGATGTTAATTAGCAATTATTGAACGAATTTGTGATTTTGATCTGTTGCCAGAATGACAATTTAAGAGTTTTGCACTCTGTTCACTCCTAAAGTGCATCTAAGCTTGATGTTTGGACATTGTTACTCTAAGTTAAATGTTATCTAACACTGCATTTAAATGTAACCCATTGCAGGGGTGGAAAAAAGTCCTCCTCTAGTTTCTGTCTCCAGAAATGAAGGTTTTTGTTCCTCTGTGCATTTGCAAACTGTAATCTGGCTTTTCATGTTAAATGGCATGACCTCACCCATCAGTCAATCCAGTTGGTTTGTCAGCAACTACTGAGCAATCAGTGCTTGCAATTTGTCCCGAAGTGAAACACTCCTTACCTTCTTTACCTCTGACAACATTATTGGAGTGTATCTTTATGAATGTGCTGCACCCATAGAGATTTGGTGAAAAGTAATCTGAAAACAGAGGAACGTTTTCTTAGTGCACTTCAAATAAGACAAAACTAACTCATAAGTAACTTTGCCTAGTAACTAGTTCCTCTGGCAGATTATTTCACTTGTAACCTGGGAAAAATGTCTTGAGTTAATCTTCTAATGGAACTAGTACTTTTTCTGCAATTTTTTAGAAATTAATAAATTAAAACAAGTTCCAATATCTTGCTGAACAGATATTTGTACGATAGTTTTATCTTATTTCCTGCGTACTAAGATATTTGCACTAGAAGTTAGAAAAATTACTCAGTAAGATTTTGTGTTTTTTGTAGTGTAATTCATGTGGAATTTAGCAAATAGAAATAATTTTTGTGAGTTTGATCTCATTTAACTTCAGGCGGTAAGAAAAAGATACTTGTGTCTTTTTATTCAGTGCAGATAAACCTTTGGTTTCAACTGTATTGTCATGTAACAATATTAGCTTTTGCTTTATTTAAATAATACAAACTAAAGCTGTGTGGCCTGGGAGCCCTTTGTGGCTCTTGAAAGGATTTTGTTTGGCCCCTGACCACAAGTCAAGAATGGTCAACATTTTGCTAACCGTTGGAAGTCCTTTTTGTGTTTCGAATCTGTAAATGTAAACAGATTTTGAAAAAAAAATAAAAATTTGTTGAGCAGAAAAAAAACAATCACAAACTAATTTTTATATATTTAATTTAATGAATTTTGTGGCCCACCAGGGGTTTAAATTTGCCCGTTGTGGCCCCCAGGGTAAAAAGTTTGTACGCCACTGAACTAAAAGGCTTTACTTATAATTTACGCCGCCTTTGTCTTCCTCAGTGAGCCCACTGTGACGCTCCTCTGAGACTCCTGGGAATCCCTGGGACATCAGACTCAACCATGTCCATGTTCAGCACAGGCATCCTTGTGCTGACATCTCCTCTGCAGACTCTCCCGTTACGCATCGCTCCAGTGCTCAGCTCGGCCGCTCAGCTCGTAGACCGCACGCTGTACGTCCACCTCCATCCCGGGCTTAACCTGACCAGTGGGACCCAACCTCGACCCGTTTTCATTCCACCCGTAGTCGACCTGTCCACGCTCATCACTCGACTCTACAACAACGCAGCGGATGTATGCGGCCACCTGGATGTTCGGGTTTTGCTCACTAATATTCGCGCTCAGCCGGCTGCCAGCGGCGGAGCCACGACTCCAAACTGCCCCTTCCCCACACCGCAGCCTCTGTTTCACTCCCCAGACGTGGTGCTGACGGACTTTGCGCTGCAGGACCCGCATCAGTCCCACCAGGTCCAGCAGTGTCTGGAGAAGTACACCGGTCACTGTTATGTCTGTAGACCCGGTATCTCATCGGTGTTGCTTCATCCGCAACTGGTGAAGCTGCAGGAGAACGAGGAAGCAGCAGAAAGTGACGAAGAACAAAAGGCCGAGCCCATAGAAACCTACAGTGATGTAGTGGTAGGAGGAACGTTCGACCGCCTGCATGGAGCCCACAAGACGCTGCTCAGCATCTCATGTCTCCTGGCCAACAGAAGGTTTGTCATTGGTGTGTGCGACCAAGCAATGCTTAAAAGTGAGTGGTCCTTTTAAGAATTTAACAGCATTTATTCATGAAAAGCTCTGATGGTAAAATGATGCAGCGCCTTGCAGAAGTATTTATGAATCCTACGACTGTTATTGTTTTTTTGGAGAATTTATGTGATAGAACAACTCAGAGGACTTTCGAAAGTGAGAAACAGAAGATAAATTATACTTGGTTTTTAACGGTTTTCATTAGGGATGCATATCGGATTCATATCTGATCCGATATGAAAGTTGCTTTTATGACTAGGGCTGAAACAATTAATCAGATTATTTGTGATTAATTGATTATTGAGATAATACTCAACTAATTCAGTAATCTGTCAATTGTTATTCTGTCTCAAAAAAGACAATTTACTGATAGAAAAACACTTTCATAGCAGTAATGGTGTAAAAACTGCAAAAAATAAAAACATTTTGATTTTAAGATATAAAAAAAGCCTTTGTATGTGATAGGTTTTACCCAGAATGCTTCAAGTGGCACAGTTTTAGCTTCACCTGTTTAAAAGTGTAGAATTGAGCAACTTTTAAGATCCAAGTATTGATCGGTTAATAAAAAACAACAACAGATCAAGTCAAGAAGAAAGGGTTGAGCTTTTCACATGTTTTATTAGTAGTATTTTATTTAGCTGCAGATATATCTTTCCTTGAAAAGATTAAGTGTACTCTAAAGAAATAAAATATTAGAAAATAAAGTCTTTCTATTCTTGTTCAAAAAGGAATTTAATTGTTTATTTATTTGCATTTTTAAATGCATTTCTAATATTGTGTAAAATTAGCTTATGTGGTTAAGTGAAGCATCTACACAGTGTGTCAGATTTTTAATCTGATTAATCGTCAAATAAGAGAACCTTTCAGAAGAAGCAGCGTCAAGTAGATTAAAGAACACAGCGGACCGGTCAGGGAGGAAGTTATGGAGAAGATTAAATCAGGGTTAGGTTATAAATCAATAATCTTTGTACATCTTAAAGAGGATAAATTCAACCTCTTAAATTGTATGGTTATGGCACAACAAATCAGCCAAGAATGTCCTAACTGATAATACATATACCGTCTCAATTGTGAAATATGGTGGCAGAAGCGTCATGCTGTGGGAATGTTTTTTTTTTTTTTTTTTTTTTACAATTTGGAGACTAAAATTGGTCAGAGTGGAAGAGGTGGAGATTATTCTTTAAACAGGGATGGTTCAGGTCAAAGCATGTTTATGTTATACTGGCCTAGTCAAAACCCAGACTGGAATTTAATAAAAAAAAAAAAAAATCTGTGGCAAACTTGTAATTTGGTGTTCGTAGATTATTTCCATCCAGTCTGACTGAGCCGAAATTATCAGGCCAAAAGGTTTCAGTTTTTCTATCACACAGAATCCTAATAAAGTACCTTGAAATCTGTGACTGTATCACAACAAAATAAGGAAAATTTCCAGGAGAACGGAAACTTCTGCAAGGCGCTACATGTGAGGAACTTCTGGCCAACTTTTGCTTGTCTCTGGTTTCAGAAAAAGTTCTAAAGGAGCTGATTGAGCCGTACTCAGTGCGAGTGCAGAGACTCCAGGAGTTTCTGCAGGACACCAAACCGTCCCTGCAGGTTGAGATGGTCCCACTTGAAGACCCCTTCGGCGTGTCCATCGTGGACCCTCAGCTGAAGTGCATCGTGGTCAGCGAGGAAACGAGAAAGGGCGGCGAGGCTGTCAACGCAAAACGCGCTGAGAACGTAGGCTGTTCCGTTTCTCTGAGTTCAATGTTGCCTGATGTACTTTTGAAAGTATTTTGTACGATGTTTATTGTAATATTTTAGGCTGAACAGATGCTGGGAACCTGAAATCAGACACGTTGTCATGGTAACATCAGTTCAGGTCACTTGTACAGATTTCATCATAGATTCTGCTTTCGTCTGACAAACAGCCTGAACTTATCACCTGGAGGCAGGTTGTAATATTTCTGTTGTAATATTTTTTTATTTCTTTTTTTTTTACTTTAACTAGGACCTTCCACCTCTTGTCCTTTATGAGATCCAGCTGCTTAAGGACGCGCACCGCAACGAAATTGAGGAGGAGAAGATCAGCTCGTCCAGTCTACGCTCTCGTCTACTTGGCACCCTCCTTATCCCGCCTAAAGCAAGTTCAATTTATTTTTACAAATCCTGGTCAAGCAAATAATATATAATCAGATTTAAAGATTACTTCCTTAAATCTTTATCATGTTTTTTTTTTGTTTATAATTAGCACCTGAGATTAAGAAATTCTCAAACAAAATAAACAAAAAGAACTGACTTCTTTACCTGTTTATTGGTTCGAACATCAATAAATTTTATTTGATGATGCGAAAACATCCATAAGTATCAATAAACTTGAAAATGCAGTTAAATGCAGTAACTATGTGCAGCTTGGTGGTAAACTGCACCATAATCCAATCCATTGACTGTTTTAAAAATTTTGTTTCACTTCTTGGATATTTTGTAAATCTCTTTTATTTATTCATTTATTTTATTATTTTTAACCATTGCAATTGGCTTGTTTTGTTTTTAGACCATTGACATCTCAAAATATGAAGGGCCTTATAAATAAAAGCTGTTATTATTGTGACTCATAGTGACATCCTACACATAAAAAGACTTCAAAAGTTGTAAAAACTCTTTTATCATCATTACATTGAAATATTGTGATAAAACCTAAACCGCCTGTTTTACCTTAAACCCCACTATGACAGATTTTACATCATAAGATTTATTTCATTGATTAAATGAGCTCCTTTTCTTTTTCTGTTACTTCTTTCTTACAATAAAACCCAGTCACCAAATTTATTTCTGGTCTGAAAGAGTAAAAAAACTGTTTTGTTTTTTTTGTTTGTTTTTTTTGTGTTTTCTGCAAAACAAAAAATGAGAGCAGGCATATCAGAAAGAGCAGCTGAGTTTTAAATCCGTTGCTGAAAACTGGGACGGTTAATCTTTTAAGCTTGGTTTTATTGTGGCCAGCATAAAGTTTGAGGAAACACAGCAGCTTTCAGAACGAAGGTTGGAAACCTGGAGTGATCTAATCTCTTTGTTCGCTGCTGGCCATCCAGACGGTTTCCTCTGTGAGGGCGGGGAGCCTGTTGGACTCGACTTCAGGAGCCCTGACTTGTTTTGTTCTTGCTTCTGCTGCCTGGAGCCTCATTGAAATGTTCTTGTCATCTCATGTTTTTTTTTGTTGCCTCCTCTGTGTCAGGGTTCGCCCCACCTCCCTCCTACCCCCTATGTGATTGGTCTGACGGGAAGCAGCGGCAGCGGAAAGAGCTCCGTGGCCACACAGCTGGAGGTTCTTGGCGCGGTTCGGATCGAGTGTGATAAGCTGGGTCATGAGGTGTACCAGCCCGGTGCACAATGCTATCAGAAAGTACTCCAAGTTTTTGGATCAGGTAGCGACTAGCTTTACTTTTCAGGGCTTGTTAGAGCTGGCAGGTATCAGTAATGAAGCTTATTAAGCATACATTTTGTAGTGATGATGGTAATTGCCTTTAAAAGTATTTCCTGATACATATGATAGTTGCAGTACCTTAAAAAGTGCTAATGTTGAATGTTTTCACGTGTTGTAACGTTGCAACTACACACATCAGTGTATTTTTAAGTGATATTTTGTGACAAGTGCATAATTCTGAACTGGAACAAAAAACACAAGGATTTGCAAAAATATTCATACCCTTTGTACTTTGTTCATATTCAATTTTATTGCAAACAACATAAATTAGTATTTTGTAGTGGCTCTGGTTTATTGTTTTGTATCGTTTTTTTATTTATTTAGTCTGACTAGGTGATATGGCTTATAATGAAATCAGATTTTTTTTTTTTCTCATACCAGATTTGATTTCTGATTTTTTTTTTCTTGTTTCTTTTCTTAGAAAGAAATTACAAATGGCAGAAAATATTTTCACAAACTGGATTTTATTTCCCTTCTGTGACTTGACCGAAATTCTAAATAATTAGAATCAGAAGCTTATTTGAAACACGCTTGTCAAATAAGTTAGTAGGCTTTGGATAACTTAACATCCCTTTGAATTATGGAAACCTAAGAAGTGCATTGATGTAAAAAAAAAAAAATCCAGATCTTCCTCAAATTAAATCTTTAAAGACAAAAAAATGTATTTATTGTCCTACCCTTGTTTTTAGTTTCCCTAATAATTTCTGACAAGAATTCCCACAGCATGATGCTGCCACCACCATGTTTCATGTTTATTTGCATATAGTCCAGAAATTTCAGTGGTGGTCCAGCCTGATTAGAGTACCTTCTACATGCTTGATGCGTGTCCTGCATGACTTTTTAACAATGACTTTCTCTACTTCCACCTGAGCTGTGGATCTCTGCAGCTCCTCCAGAGTTGGAGGTCTCTCATCTGTCTTTCTTTTGCCACAAGTTCTTAATTTTGGTGTGAAATTTGACTGGGATATTTAGATATCTATGCTTCAATCTATATATATTTGATAAGCATTCCCCTCTCCCGTATGTTAGGAGATTTGCAGATGAGGAATAAACTTTCCATTTTTGTTTTGATATTACTTGCTTAATTATTTGAGTTTTTAAAAGTAAAGAATTTTCAACTTGGGAGAAATGTTGCTTTCAGAGTTGATTTAATCCTTTTCTCTTTCTCATTTCTTGCAGAGATTCTGAATGAAGATAAAACCATCAACCGGCGAGCTTTAGCATCAAAAGTCTTCGGGAACCAGGTATTTCAACACCAGATGTGTCGCATCGCAATTGTCTGCAAAGTGTAGTGGTTCTTTTATAACTGACTTAAGGGTGATGTTTGTTTTTAGGCGCGGTTAAAATGTCTGACAGACATTGTGTGGCCTGAGATTGCTATTCTGGTCAAGCAAGCAATAAACCAAGCCAGGACAGAAGGTGTTGTATTCAATTATTTAAGCTGCTCACAGTTCTTTAAATGTTTCTGCTTCTGTCTGAGTGAAACAGTTTTTTTGTATTTTTGCTTTCTTGAATCCTTATATTAAAAACCGAATTATTCTTAGGTTCATGCTTTTGCTGTGACCTTCTGCTGGAATCGGTTTGACAGAAACTTTGTAACAAAAATGTGAGAAGCTGGAACAAAAAAGGCGAAAGTTAATGAATAGAGTTAATGTAAATGTTTGATTCCAACAACAAACTTTAATTGCATGTTGCACACGCTGTCGAATTTCAGCCACAGTATGATCTTGTCCCTAAAATAATTTCTTCTTTGTTGGTTTTATAGGTAAGGAGGTTTGTGTGGTGGATGCAGCTGTTCTTCTGGAGGCTGGCTGGACAGACTTGGTCCACGAGGTTTGGGTCCTTATCATTCCTGAGGAGGAGGTAATGATTCCTGACCAGCATCCTCACTGACACTAATAGAAGCAGCACTTACACAGACTTTAATAGTTGAAATACGGTTTCACATACAGTCCTTCTCAAAAATGTACAACTCAGAATCTGTGACAAAACTTAGGATTTTTGATCAGAAGCTCTACATCCAAATGTACTGAGATTGAGCCCATTTGGCAAACATTTAGAATCTAGTTGAACAAAGCTTTAGCTAAAAGTTTGTTTTCAGAGATTTATAGATTCACTGTAAGACTAACTTCTCTCCTCCTTTTGTGAAGGGAAGGACAAACGACTACTAAGATGGCCGTCTGAATAACATAAAAACATGCCAAATGCTTTAAAATGTCATTTTTATGTACAATTATTTTTTTTTTACTCTTTTTATCTAGCATGCAATTAAATCCCATTCCACTTTAATGCTTTTGAGTTAGAACCTGGTATATTCTCTTAACTAACAGTACCTCTGCGAATACAAAAAAAAAAATCTGAGATTTATAGATTTTTAGAAGAAGTTGAAACTTTGTATTTCACTATGAAATGCATTGACGTCTGTGGTTGCCATTTGACAAAATGTGAAAATTTTCAAGAGACATAAATACTTTTACAAGGGTGTGTTTTTCAAGAACCAAAAGCCATTAAACATTTGGTGTCAAGGTTTAATATGTGGTGCCCTTTTATTTTTCTTTTACACAATGCCACTAGAGTGCACCAGAATTTCTAAACTTATCTTTGCTATGTAACAACTGACACATTTTTTTTTAATGGCGATTCTTTTCAGGCTGTGACAAGAATAACCAAACGGGACAGAGTCAGCAGAGAAGATGCCCTGCGCAGGCTGCAGAGTCAGTGGCCAAGCAGCAAACAGGTCAAGCATGCTAACGTAGTGCTGAGCACTCTGTGGGAGTCAGAGGTCACCCAGAAACAGGTCAGACACTCATCATCACGTCAGTAATTTCATGAAGCAGTTGCAGATCATTTAAGTGGACTTTTCTTCTTTTAAAAAAAATAAAAATAAAAGGTACTAAAAGCTTGGAATCTCCTTCAGAAGAGAATCCTGAAGACAGAGGGATGATAGAAAAATATCTCTGGATTACATCAGCTTTGACTTGTGGAGAGAAAACGCAGAAGGAAGTGTGTGTGTGCGCCAATGACCAATCCACTGGAGGAAACACTGCCTTAAACAAAACGCGAGGACAGTCATCATGCACCTCGAGCTAACCAAGCAGGCTCCTTCACTTTATTCAAGAACTCAGTGCCTGGGCCTCTGCAGAGGTTTTTAAAAGTGTCATTTTATGTCCAAGATGCAATTTAAGGATGGATGAGAGAAAGTCAACTTGGAAGCGAAGATAATTTTGATTTTAAATGAGTAACCAGAGAGTTGTCTTTAAATGACCAGTGAACGTTACATATTTCAACATGTGTTCTTGGCTGTGTCTCATGTTGATACTATAAATTACTAAGGTATTATAGTTCAGAAATATGTGGATTCTAATTTGTAAATAAATCCTTATTTCATAAATAGGCATTACTTAAAGTCTCTGAACTTTGTGATTAGTTTCCAGAAAGGAGAAATTGATTAAAAAAAAAAAAGAAGAAGTTTGGGGCAGATTCTGAGATCCAATCTGTTGATCAGCACATCTGTTTGGTCTGAAGTGACAGAAAAATTGTTTATATTTAAGCAGGTCAATGTTTAATAAATTGAGGTTTATTAAAAAAAGTATAAAGATCTTGTAATTTGGGCATTCTTGGTATTGAATCTCAATTTTGCTTTTATTGTATGTTTTACTGCACCATACATCAGAACACTAAAATAAATGTTCTATTAAGTAAAATTTTCCTCATTCATTTGAGCAAACTTGCTGCAGAACTTTAAATTTTAAGCCTTCTAAATGTTGTACACATTTAATGAACCAGGTTGTGTTGTTTAAGAGTCTTTATTTTAGTGCTTTCATAAAACCTATGTAAACAATATTATAATATACAAATGCATCTGTAATGCCATTTATAAAATTCAGATCAGGTCTTGCATCGTTTTACCTTGTGCTTAAAAAAAGACCAATTTCAACCATAGCTGAGGAACACAAAGTGTGAAAGCAGTGAGTGTAAAAATCTTACTTTCCTTTTAACAGAATGGCACCGCTGTCATGCAACACATTTGTGGCCTCTAAAATAAAACAAGTGTCCCTGTAGCAGCCTAAGCAAAGGCGATCTACTAACGCAAAAGTCTCACAGTTCGACTTTCAGTTTTGCGGAGCACATTGCCTCCCCGAGCTTGTTTTGGGCTCTGCACACGTACGTCCCGCAGTCGGAGAGCGCCAGGTCAGCCACAACCAGAGAGCAGAGGCCGTCATCATCCCGCTGCATCCTCACTCTGCTCGAGTCGCTCAGCGGCTCCTCGTTATGAAGCCACTTCACCTCAGGTTGTGGGTAACCTGCGATTTGGGCAAAAAAAAGAAACTTTGTTTCTCGCAAATATTTATTAGTTTCTTAATTGATTTCACACTGAATTTTAAAAATAACCCAACATTTTATTTCCTAACTCTTCAGGCCTCTGTTAGCATGGTAAATGTCAAATATCTTAAAAGTGTTTGTCATTGTATAGCTGGGTTTCAGTCACAGTTGTTACTGCTCATTAAAACCCTGTTTTGCACTTATAAGATTCATCGCTGACGACTTAAAATTCCTGGATAAAGTTCCACTTATGCAGAAGATAATGTGTATTACAACACACGATTGTGTGTTCAGATGGAATAAAAAATAAAAAAAACTATAGGGTTTTGTGTTAATAAAATTCAGATGTGCTAAGAATTTTCTATTTGAGGTTTTGTTTTAGGAAGGTTGATGTCCGCTTGTGTTCTGGTCCTGCTTTGACTTTCCATTAACGTCACTCTCCTGTCAGAATCTGAACCTGTTTCAAAAAGATATTTGGAGAAATAAAAAGATTTAGAGAATCTCTTAAAAAAAAATAAAATACTGACCCAAATTAAATTACCCAATTCTGTCTGAATGCTAACTTTGACATCCACATTAAGCATCTAACACAAACCAAGGTGTCACACTACAGCTCTGAAGTAGCTTTTGATGCCTAACTTTTTTTTAAATTTGTTTTGGATCTGTGATATTTTTCTTTAGATTTGAGCAGTTTTAAAATGGAAGAAGTCAGCTTTTGTTTTGTTCTTACTTTTACAGCATCTAATCCACCATAGTTTGGTTGTTTGGAGACCTAAATCTCATTTCATGCAGTCCCACTTTAAAAGAATGCTGTCTAACAGATAATTCATACTACACCAGCTAAGTATCTCATTCTCTGTCGTTTTGCTCCTTGAGAACCTATTTTGGACCAATAAAGAGCATCGGTGCTCTGTCAGTACCGTCAACCAGGCATGTCAGCTGAGCGGTCTCTCCCTGGTGAAGGGTGATGTCCTTCAGGGCCTGCTGGAAGTGCGGCTCAGACTGGAGCTGCTTGTCCAGCGACTGGATGGCCTCCTCTGCCTCATGGCTCCACACTGGCTCTGAATGGACGACAGAACAGAAACGAGGCCACGGTGATCAGAGGAGTGTAAACTTGAAGTGACAGTCCCCAACTGTGAGTCATTTGGCGTTTGTGAGGAGATCTGGGACGAAAGAAGGGATTGTGTCCGTTACCCTCTGAGAAGCTGCCAGGAGAATCCAGCTTGCTGGTGAGGTTCGCCATCCGGTTCAAGGCCAAAACAGCTTGGCCAGTTTTCTGCAGGGTGAAAGGAGAAATGCTGACTCATGACCAACACTACTCGCAGCCAGGCTTTGAGTTTGTTTTTGTAGACTTAAATAAAAAATTCCTCAGAGGACACATCTTCAGAAAATGCATCGTCTGTCTTTTCTGGGTCTACCTTCCACTTGCGTCTGGCAAGGAAGCGTTTCATCTTCTCTTTATTCAGAGACTTAGTGGGTCTGCGGGTAAGAGGGGTGAAAGAAGCCATCCAGGAGTGGGCAAGGGCCTCTGTGCACGACAGCCTGGATCTTTTATCAGAAATGGGCAGATACAATTGTCAGATCTTTACAGACATTCTTTAATCAAGCACAAAATAGTCCTTTTAGCTGCTTTGTTATCAGTATTAACTGAACATGTGATCATTAGAAAACATAAGGCAGACCAACCTTTGGTCTTTCTTCAACAGGGAGCTGATAAAGTCCTTTGCCTCATCAGAAATGTCTTCAAAACTTTCCGGGTCAAACTCGAAGCTGGCTGCTGTCACCAGAGCGAAAGTCTCGGCGTCGTTGTTTCCCTGGAAGGGAGATTCTCCACTGAGCCTGGATCACAGACAGTAAAAAAAACAGGTTCAGACAAGCTCGCCTTGCAGGATAGCCATTTTCTTGTGTGGCCAACATTTCTACTTAGAAGAAAGAAAGTAGTTTAAAACTGATAACACAAGATAATGTCCTCTCTCAGTAGGATCTGCTCCTGTTAAAAGAGAACCAGCAGATGGCGCCAAATCTGCATCTATTCAGACACTGAGCCACACGTTTTTGAAGAAGAAGAACTGGTACTGCATTCAAATTCAAATGAGCACCTCCAAAGTTCAGCTTACAAGATGAAGCAGATGACTCCGATGCTCCACATGTCGGTCTCTAATCCGACAGGCTCGTAGTTGATCACCTCGGGAGCAACGAACTCTGGAGTGCCGTGCATCACCATCAGGGGTTTACCCTTCTCTACAGGATGAGACGGGTCCAAAACAAAAATTAGCACTTACAAAGAGTCATTTCTAATGTTGGGGGCTATTCTAGCATTCACCGCTTTGCAACAGTATTCATTCTTCCTAAACTCAGGAGGAAGAATTTATCGACATGACAAATCATGAGAAATATTTCATCAAGAAGGTCAGAAGAGATCAAAATGTGGCAGAATTTAAGACAAGCTTATTTATAAAGCACATTAAAAAAAACTCAGCTCAGGGATGCTTTCCTTTAGAGAAGCCGAGTTGAAGAAAAAAAAAAAATTAATGGGGCTAAATAAGAGTCATTTCTGGAAGAAAAACAAGACGCTGCCAAAGATCCAGCAGGTCAATGACCTTAATCGTTCAGCCAGTAGATGATTTAGATCAAAGTATGTTCATCTGGTGGAATGTCCCTCTGATAGATGATTTAAACATGTTTAAAGATGATTTAAACATCAATTTTTACGTTTTAGACGTTTTCAACAGAATAATTTGAGATTTGATCCATAAATGAATTTTAAACAAGAGAGTTTCTAATTGTCTCTACCGAGAACAAGGTGCTTTCGTTTCGTTTTCCTGAAACAGTTTCACTCTCATCTATAAATAGACTTGTTGCAACATAATTGCTGTTGTAGAAATCTAAGCATTTGAGACGCCCTGATGTTATCGTTGGCATGCAGTCATGGCTGTTCTCTTCCAAAGTTGAACATATATAGGATACAAATGAATTGACAGTGTTTAATATGTTAAAAACTATATTTTATGTGCTATATATAAAGTTGACATTTATCTGAAAAAAGACATAAAAAATGTATTTATTAGATCATCTTCACTGTATTGCTCAGATTTACCAAGTTCCCTGGCCAAGCCAAAGTCAATTATCTTGATCTGCGTGCCGGATGTGTCCACGCAGACGATGTTCTCTGGTTTGAGGTCCAGGTGGATGATGTTCTGCTTGTGCACATACTGCATGCCCTCCAGGATCTGCTGCACATAGCGAGCGCTGGTGAGTTCTGTGTGCTCAAAGTTTTCGTCCACGATGCGTTCAAAGAGTTCCCCGCCGGCGACGCTGGGAAGACAAAAACGACTCAAGGACCTGGTGGTGAGAATGTGAAGCAATCACCAGATGAAGATTACTTACTACTCCATGACCATGGCCAACTCCGAACGAGTTTCATACGCAGCCTGACACTGGACTATCTTTGGGTGGTGAAGCTTGTTCATTACTTGAATCTCTTTGCGAGCTTCGGACTTGTCCTTGGCGGTCCGGGCACGGTAGAACTTGGCTGCAAACTCTTTGCCAGTCTCTTTGTCGGTCACTCGGTACACCTGTCCGAACTTCCCACTAGAACAATGAAAAGTAAGATTGTAATAGAATGTTTCGTTTTTAGCCTTATTTCATTTTTCATGGAACTGATGATACTTTTTACCATTTATTTACTAATCATATCTGCTGTGTTTTTGTATTTCTGCAAGATGTGTTTTTTCATTAAAGAAGTTTCCAGATAATGTTTAGATGTTTCCGCAGATGTGACAATATAAGAGACCTGTAGACATCTTGGGTAAAATGCTTAACCTGACATTTGTCTTAAAGGACTGCTGTGTGGAATGTAGTTTGTTCCCTTGTTTGACCCTGGCCTGCACCCATGAGTAACTGACAAAGAAGAATTAGAAGTTTCTCCTGAAATCCTTGTTGCCTTTCTTTCCTGCCATAAAATCATCCCGTCCAGGAGGTGAGGGACAGTTCATGAGGTGGGGGGTAAGGATTGTTTTTTGGTCCATCTGGCAGTGGAGATAAGATCAGAGTTTGGGTGGGTCTTTTCCTTGCTGTGACTATATGACTATATGATTGCGTTCAGGGCTCTTCTCCTGACTGTGTTCAATGAGACGGGTCTTCGAACTCTTTTGCCTTTGAATAAAGAAACTTATAGACAAAGATTAATCTTTCTCTTATTATTGAAACAGATTCTCATTCTTTGATGAGTGAAATTTCCATAACAAGATCAAGCAGCATTATGAATTGCCTTCATACATAAATTAATGTTAAAGAGAAAGAAAACGCATACTTACACCCCAAGCTTCTCGTGGACATTGTAGTGATCCTTGACCTTGTGTTTGGTGTCAATAGTCACTGTCACATAGGAGCCAGGCTCCTCTTTGTTTTCCTCTTTAAGCAAAAACAAGAGTTATCAATCTGAACAGATACTTCTTCTATCAACAATACCAGCACATCACTCACTTGAGGTTGCCATCTTAATGTATGGAGACTCCTGGCTCGGGTCGCTGGTACCTGCGAAGTTCCAGGCTCTAACCCTGAACTTGTACCGTCCAAGAGGCGTCAAACCTGAGCAAATGTGGCTTGAGGTGTTCTTACACCTACTTATTTCAGTCCAGCTTCCAGGCTCTTTGGGGCCGTCTTGAAGGGCCTCTACGATGTAACCCAACACAGCTGTGCCTCCGTCGTAGCAGGGGCCCGTCCAGGACAGAACCAAGGATTGGGTCGAGATCCTGGAAGCAACAGGCTGGGATGATGGGGGAGTGGGTCGGTCTGAAAAGCAAAAAGGATTTTTCCAAATGTAGTAAATATACATCACATTATTGAGGTGGCAGCAAATGAACATTTACATCTCAAAGTTAAACTGTTGAGCATAAATGGGTAGAAAAAAGGATTAGAGTGAATTTGACAAAAGCAATATGGCAGGTTGTCGAGGTACCTCCAAAAATTCATGTCCATTATGCAAAATAAATAATCTGTAATCCATCAAGTCTTGAGTTCAATAAAACATTGAAACAAATCCATAATCTGTATTTGTTAGTATCCATCAGAAGTGGTCAGAAGGAGGAAAGTAGGAAACTGGGATCACAAAGGTTCACCCATGTGGCCCAATCCAACAGATGAGTTACTCCAGCTCAAACTGCAGAAGAAGTGGAGACTGGTTCTGGTAGAAAAGTGTTGGAACCCGGAGTACATTGCTGTTTGTTGCTCAAGGGGCTCAGTAGCTGGAGACCAATCAGGGTGGATGTGCTAACCAGTCACCAGAACCTGACCAGCAGAAGGAGGAGGTCTAGTTTATTAAATATTTTTCTTTTACGTCATTTGAATTGCTAACTTGGGCAGCACATAGTACGGTTCCATGGGTATCAAACAAGCCATCACATGCAGTATGATGCTGTGGGCCTTGCCATATGTTACTTTGACACACACACAGATGCAGATTGTGGATATCTTCTCATATAAACCATATTTTTTGATGGCTGGAATCTCTTTCTGCAGATGGCTTAGAGTCGACCAAATATCCCAGATCTCAACCCAATTCTTATCCGTAAAGGCACCCCCTCTCCAATTACAGAACAATTTCCTGCCAACATCTTAGTACCAGATATCACAGCACACCTTCACTGGAGTCAGGTCAGGCTGTTTGGTTAGCAAAAGTGGGGACAAAGGCCTATTTTATGTTTTCCATCAATCTTTTGTTGAATTCTCTGCATCTCTACAGTATAAATATTCATCAAATGTTTGTATTTAATCATGTAAAACATTAGATATCCAATCCCACCTATGACACCGAGGGACACCGTGTGCTGAGCGGAGCCGTGCCTGTTTCGTACAATCACAGTGTACGAGCCCGTATCTTCTGGAGCGGCCTCGGAAACCTCCAAACTGGTTTGGGTCTTCTCGTTCTTCACGGTCAGCCTAGGACCTCCTGACACCACCTGGAGAAGGAAAAGGTTGGTTTTAGAGTCTGAAAGCACAGATTTGGGTTCACCACAATTAATCTGAGTCTATAGTAGTTTTACTTTGGCTCTGTTGTAAATCCAGCAGCAGGCCACAGGAAGAGAGCTGCTCTTGAACACACAGCGTAGCCGAGCCTTCTGACCCACACAAACCTCCACCTTTTCTGGTGGGTCTAGAAACTTCACTGGAGGACCTGAATTCAATTTAAAATCAGCTTAGAAAATACCCAACATTTCAGCAGGATTTGGAATCAAATAATGGAAACTCTGACTCAACTCAGCTGATTACTTGTAAATGTCACACTTACCTTTGCTCAGGGGAGCTTTTGTTTGTAGTCTGCAGTCTCTGATTACTATGGAAAATAGAGAGGTAGGTGGACTTACATGTAGGCCTCATGATAAGTCTATTTGAAGAGAAACCAACCAATCATGAAGCAGCAGTCATGATTGGTTGCAGGAGCAAACAAAGTATTGAATCAATCAGCCAGAATTAGATTTCTCCTGACCAGATGGGTAAATTTTGTCTCTACCTGTGAGTACTGCTTATTTAAATTTATTTCATATAAAAAAACAAAATAATAGAACATTTTTTAATGTTCTTAAAACAGATTTTAAATGACGATAAAAACAAGTTAATAATCTACCTTGATCTCTCTCTTTGCGTTGCTTTTCCCCTTCAGTGTTTTCACAAGACTCTGATTCCGATGAGATATTGTTGCGCGGCTCATTGTTGCTCGATGTGGGGATTTCCTTTGTTCCGGCCTCTTTTGTTAAACACAGTGACATGGTTTTTGTGTAAATAATTCTCCTCAATAGACCCGTACTGATTAATACTGGTTCTACTGGTCCTTGTGTTTTTACCTTGACCTGTAATACGTAACAGAGCGCTGCTGGTTGTCTTTCCGCCACTGTTTTCAGCCACACAGGTATAATCACCAGCATGTTCGGTTGAGCACTGAGTCAGGGTCAGACTGGCAACACTATTTTGAAAGGAAGTTCTACCTGCAGTTACACCAACACCTAAGTAAAAAGAAGTATATGTATAATAAGTTAAATTTAAACATTGGAAAAATGCAGAAAAATTCCATCCTTACTTAAATCCCATTTACCAACAGGAAAATATTCCAGTTGTTCAACATGCCAGTAAAAACAAAGACACTTCAGTGTTTTTCTCAAACAAACAAAGAGAGAGGGAGAGATCTTTGACCGTCTCTCCAGAATGTCATGCTATCTTTTTTCAGAGGCTTTCTGCAGGATTTAGCTTTGGAGACAGAAAAGACCACAGATGGTAGGTTTTGTGTCTGGTGAATCAGTTTTGTGCAGATTTGTCCATATGTTTTGGATTATTAGCCTTCTGACAGACCAAATGATGATCCGTTTTCAGACTTTTCAGAAGCAACAAGGTACTTTCTTTAACACTCCAGAAAGAGTTTATGAAGTTATACTTGCACCACAAGAAAACAGGAAGTCATGGATTACTCATACAAAGTTGCTAAAGATAATGATCAACTTAAAATTTAAAAAAATATATATTTCAAAAATGGTTTTAGTTAAACTCATTTTAAAGGTGCTAATGAGTTTAACAACACTTATCACTGAACACATGTAGACTACACAGCTTACACTCAAGTTAAAGGTTTTATTTTTCCAAATGTTTTTAATGCTTAGAGCACTAAATTATAATTGTACTAAACATTTTTACAAATTTTTCAGGGATGCCAATAATTGTAGAGGATGTGTATAATTTTGAAGCATTGCACCACTCACCATTGTGCAGCCAGGAAACATTCAACGGTTGAGTTCCTGTGATGACGCCTCGAAACGTAACGCCGCCTCCGACACAGACCGAGCAATCCCTGATCGTTTCCTTAAACTTGGGTGCTTCCAAACTCTGAGTTGTTCCTTGTTTGACACCTTCGAAGAAAAATAGGTACTTCAGCATGTTCAGTCATGTTTTACTTTTTGTTTTTCACTGAACCACCAGGAGGAACCTGCTCATCTGAGTCCTAATATATCAGTTTTTTTAAGATCTCCACATTTAGCAAAAGTAGATGCCTAAAGAGATTACACCTCCATAACAGATGATCAAAATGTTTGGAATGTTGCAAAGGTTATTAAGAAATCTGAAACTAATGTAAATATTCAATTGGATTAGTTATCTCTGACATTACATTGGTGGTCTTCAAAGTGTTGGGAGTTTTTCAGCGTGTTTACAAGCTTTTGCCTGAAAAGCACAGATGTACAGACTGACTGATGTTGGAATGAGGAACAGGGTGGACAATGGGTGGTCACCGGTGGATAAAGGAAGAATTTCAGTCTGTTAACGCTTGTGTACATTTAGTGAAGAATGCGTGTGGGGGATGTCACATGTTAAACCAAAACCATGTTGGAATTTAGCTGAAAACAGACCTCGCTGCTTCTCTTCTTTTTCTGAAAATCCTCAACATACCTGCTTTTACTTTAAGCTTAAAGCACCGGCAGGAAGTTTAGTGGGTTGGAGAAAAGAAGAGTCACAAATTCCTTTTCACATGTGGCACTGATTAAGCTGAGCTTTAAAAAGTGCTAGTGATTTGTCAAATACAAATACAATTTTAACTAAATTTTTTAAAACATTTTTGGAAGCCCATCATAAAAGATTTGGGCCTGCAAAATGTAGGGTCGTGAATGTGTTTTATCACCAGGCTGCATCAAATCTTCTTTTTGGAAGACTCTGTAAATGTTTAGGAACAGAGACGACCAAATGTTTACTCTTGAGTAATAGGTCTGGACTCCAGGCGTCTCTTTTTAGTCCCAAACTCTTGGCGTTTTAATAGATGCAGGCTGTCATTTCGTTTTATCGTAATAAGCAGAGCAGAGTTCAAGTAGCTCACAGATGTACAAGTTGTGCAATGTAGAAAAAATGTGCAAGAAAATCCTTATGGATTGTGAACTAAAATGTAATAATTTGAATAATACTTGTTTTCTTTACGTTAACTCAGGAATGAAGCAGATTTACAACATTTGGTCTAAGACACTTTTCAAATGTATTGAGAAACTTTAAATTTTGCCACATTTATCACATTACAATCACAAACCTGAGTGTATTTCATGGTCCAACAAACACATCTGCAGAGTATCCCATAAGCACAAACGGGAAAGAAAATGATGCATCATTTACTAAAATCTTCAATTAACAAAAATCTGAAATGTGTGGCATGCTTTTATGTTTAGCCACGGAGAGTGAATACTTTGTAGAGCCAACTTTTGCTGCAGCTGCAGCCTCAAGTTTTTGGGGTTTTGCCTCTACCAGTTTTACCAATCTAGAAACTTCTTCAGATTGGATGAAGAACATCTGTGAGCATCAATGTTCTTACCAAAGACTCTCAATTGGATTTAGGTCTGGACTTTGACTGGGCCATTCTAATATATGACTGCTTTGATCTAAGCCGTTCCACTGTAGTGCTACCTGCGTAGCATAGGGTGCTTGTTCTGCTGGAAGTTAAATAACACATATTTGACTTTTTTTTTTTTTTTTTGAGAATACAGTGATTTTGGAAGAAAGGAAAGGAAATTAAGCTGAATTCAAATAGAAATCACATTTTCAGATTATATTTGTAACAAATATCCAAAACTTTCACTTTGACATCACAATATTTCTGTTGGTCTTCCTTCCGAATCTTTAAAGATTTGACTTCCATTCTGCCATTCTTGTTTTGGGTTTCTTTAGTCATTGAATAGGTAGATGTCAAAACAGACAGATGTTTCAGTTTGAATGTCTTTTGATCCACAGATGATTATAAAATCGTCTCATTACAAGCTGATAGAAAAAGGCTGGACTTTTTTGTTTGTTTTTTACAGTTTACTGATATTTTACCTGTTGCAGATGAACATCTGAGCTTGTTGTTTCCTGTTATTGTCCTGGATGTGGTGTCCAGTCCATTCTGTTTCTGCTTCCCTCTCTGAGGCTTGAGGACCAGCCGGAAGGTGGACACATACGTCTTCGGGTTCTTATCGTCCTTGTCCATCTTTCAGTCAGAACAAGAAGTCGCCAGCTGTTGCTCATCTGTAAGTCCACGCTCTTTCCCCTGTGGGTTTAGGTTTGATTTCCTCACTTTAAAAGCCCAAAGTGAAAGTTAGGTGCAACTTCACAGCTCTGTCCGTATTGACACATCTTCAGAGAGAGCCTCTGTTTTCTCTCTGCCCTACAGCAGATGTGCAGGAAACAGGCAGATTTATCGGAAAGGCCAATCAAAAACACAGACGTCCAGCCCCCGCTGGTCCTCTGAACTGAAAAAAGGGACGGGAAAAGTAAGAAAAGGAAGTGAGTGGGTGAGGGACAAACCAATAGCAACAAGATGGGAAAATAATAAGGAAGCAGAAAAATTAAAGAATTAAGAGCAAACTTACCTCTAAAAAGGTTTCCTCGTTCAAATCCAGTCTCAGCTGTCAGCTTGTCTCTGCCATTGTACTTTTTTGTCCTCTCTCCCTGTAAACACTCAACAAAGCGTTGCGTGAGCCGTTGTAACAGAGTCACAGTCAGGAAACAAGAAGAGCCAGTAGAGCAACTATCTCAAAGCCTTCAGTCTGCTTTGTAGTGAGAAAATATTTACCAAAATCTCTGAAATCCCTTTTAGTGTGATCGCAGGAATAAAAGTGGAGAGTAGGGATGATGTGACCTCAGAGGTTTGCGTTGAACAATGGGCCTTTTTTGCAAATTATATTCAAATAAATACTTTCAAGGTGTGTCTTAAGTTATGTTGTGAACATGTGTTTGCCACAGGTTACCTTTATCTAGTCTCAGTATACAAATGGTGTTTATAGTATCTGGAAGACATTTTCCTACCCCTTCAACTTTTTGCATTTTGTCACATTACAACCACAAATTTCAATGTATATTGTTGGATTTTTTTTTATGACAAACTCGCACAACGTGGACTTGATCATTTCTTTTTTTCAAATAAAAATCTGAAAAGTGTGGTGTGCAGTTGTGTTAACTCCCTCTTACTCAGTAATTTCAGTAGAAATCCAGCTATCCTGCGAAGGTGGCTGAGATTTGATGGAGGAACTGCAAATCACAGTATCATGGTCTCTCTGGAGGAGCAGCAGATAGCCACTGCTCAGGTGGGAAATTCTATTCTATTCTCAGACAACTAAGCAGTGCACTCCAATAATGTCACAAATCTTTTCCACAGCAAAGATGTGCAAAAAATAAAGACTCCAAATGCTCCTTTTCCACTGTTAAACACGGAGGTAGTATTATCATGCTGTGGGGTTGCTTTTCTTCAGCAGGGACATTGCAGTCGGTTTTAATTGATGAAAAAATGGATGAAGGGCTTGAGACTTGGGAAGAAGTTCATCTTCCATCTGCATAGAGATTATGAATATTCAGCCAGAGCTGTACTTTTAATAGTTATTATTAAAATAATAATAATACAAATAATAATAATATTATAATAATAATAATAATTATAATAATTATAATAATGCACGAGAGAAAAGCATCACTTTAGCTCCAAATACTAAAATTTCAATGAAGTTTGTGTTTGCTATGCAATATGAATATTTTTGTCAGGATACATTATCCTTTGTGTTGTTTTAAAAACCATAAATAGGAGAGACATATTTTACTTTCACTTCATTTATTGGAAGGTGCAACTTAAACTGACAGTAAAAATACTGTTAAAGTTTTTCTGCATTTATCTTTATTTAGCTGCTGTGTTCCAAAACAACTCTTATTTATTTATTTATTTATTTATTTATTTATTTAATTAATTATTTATTTCAAGCAGACAAAAGCAAGAAAGAAAAAAATTAAAACAAATCTTCATGCCCAATTGACATGCAATGTTAAATTATCTGTTCGAAAAGGAGCAGGTAAAAGACACAAGATCTTATTATTTTCTGCTCCTCTCATCAACTTATAAACATTTAAATCTCCAAACATCAAATAAACTTAAATTATTTCCACATTACATAATACTCACATTGTCATCTTTAAATATACAGTTAGATAGCTGAAGAAAAAACAGCTGGATGACAAGAGGCCATTATGTAACCCATCTGGCAGCCATTTTTCAACCCACATGAGCCCCATATGTTAATGTTCACAGTGTTAAGACTAAACAAAAAATATACTCCAAAGTGTTTTTAATAAGTAATTGATTGATTCAAATTAACATGATATATAAAAATCCAGACGATTTCTATTTGCTGGTGATTAACTACAAAAAAACTCAATAGCAAATATTGAGGATTTGGAGCGAAATGTAAGTAAAAAATGCATGTCAGAAAACTTCAAGACTACCAGCTGCGTGTGTGTGCGTGTGTGTGTGTGTGTGTGTGTGTGTGTGTGTGTGTGTGTGTGTGTGGGGTGGGTAGGTGGTACCATGTAGCAGCTGGCCATCATTTACTTCAGACAGCAAACATGTCGCCTCGCATCTCAACACACTGATGGATGGATGGAGCAGCCTGAGGAACGATGTAGCTGACATGAAATCAGTCTCTGCAGCTCTGCACAGCCTTGCAAAACCTCAGTTCTGCTCAATTTTGGATGCCTCATTAATCAGGCTCACATATCTTCCCCATAAACAAACCCAATGTAATCTGCTGGAGAAAGATGTTAATTTCTGGAACTATCTCGCATAAATACAATAACGTTCCGCTCTTCCTTTCATGTTCATGTTCAAAAGTGAGTTGTTTGAGTTTTCCCCTGTTTCTCTCTTTATTTCAGGAGGTTTTTATCATTTTCTTTGCAAAAACAGATCTACGATAAAGTTAGTCAATTATGTTTATCTTGTATCTTGTTTGAATGAAAAATCTATTTATCTATCCTGCAGTTTATTTATCTCCTGGTATACTGGCAGGGAGATAAATCTGAAAAATTTGTGTATGTGCATGCTGAAATTTACACTAAACTGATTTCCTGGGCTTTTCCACTCATTTAATCACTAATAAAGGAATTAAAAAATTGAGTTATTTATTGTTTTAAAGTGCTTTGTGCTTTGACAGGAATTATCCTTACCACATAAAAACATTTCAAAGTTTTGACCAGTTCTTTGGAATTCCAAACAGGAAAAGCATTGCAGCGTGGGAAGGACACAGTCCTTTCTGAGTGCTCCAACTATGGTAATGATTTAACTTCCTGTTCTCATGGAGTCCTTCAAAGACTCTCTGTAAGTCATTATCCGTCTCATTTCCAGAAACTTGGTTCAACACTTGGGGACTCCACAATAGTCCATCAGTCCAAGACAATGAAACAAGGAGCAGACTTTATGTAAGGGATGTGTCCTTGTATCTGCACGTAACTGACTCGAGGCGTGTTCAAAATGCGCCCCCTTGTGGAGGACGTTTCAACCTGGATGGTTGTCCACGGTCTTTGACCTGAGTGAAGTTGCCCCCCTCCTCCCCCCGCCTTCTTCAAATTACACAAAATTGAAGTCAAAGGTTTGTGTTACGTTTGTACAGCAAAAAATTTTGTTTGTGGCATTTCAAAGATGTGAAGAAATGTTTCTAGAGGTCATGAAAGGACAACCAGCGCCACATTCTTCAAATCAGACAACTCGACTACGTTTGCGCACTGGTTTTTGCTGCACAAACCACCACAAATGTAGCTGAGTTGACTGACACCTGTTTTATTTGATTTCATCAAATAAAACAACCAGCCCAGTTCAAAAGGGCTGGTTGACCTTTTGAACTTTACACTCTCATTAATATCTTCAAAGCCAAAGTGGCACAAACGAAACTTTTTGCTGCACAAACCAGGACAAACCTAACACAAACATTTGACACCAATTTCTGTCTGATTTGAAGAAGGTGTGGGGCCAACTTCACTCAGGTGTCTTATTGCCATTGTCATTAGGTTGAAAGCATTTGTGGCAGCAAGAATATAATTTTTTTTTTTTTTTTTTTTTTTTTACATATAATTCACTTTTAAAACAAATATTTTATGACTGATTTTTTATTTATCTGCTCAATCATAAACTGAACAATTAAATTTTTATTAAGCTTAACAAAATAGTAGGATCTTTGTAGAAAACAGTTCTGTAAGTTATTGTAGATACAAACCATAAACTTTGTACTAGCCGACGTTCTGATGCAGCCTAAACTGCAACTATCTTAAGTGATATTGTTTTTAACTGTTGTGTAATGCAAGCTAATAAAACTTCAAAGAGCTGGGAAGGAGAAAATCTCATGAGTTTACAGAAAGGACTTGTTTTGCTGCCATTAAATGAGCCTCTCTACACAACTTTGTACCATATTTGGCCTGTGCTTTTTGGGATCAAATTCCTGAATCAGCTAAGGACGAATCTGTTTAGGATAAACATTTAAAGTGGAGACTGATGTAATTCACTAGTTGATAGGAAACCGTTTTTCCTACCAGCTGTGGATTTCTATAACTCTTTTAGAGTTATCACGGGCCTCTTCTAATTGATTGTCAATGTTTAAAGTATGGAATATTATTTTATAACCCAATATTCTCAAAACCGATCCATAATTTTATCCATCGCCTGTCTGTTCCTTGGTCATCATGATACTGTTTCTTCACCAATGTTCTCTAACAAATATCTGAGGACGTCACATAAGAGCTGAGAGTAAGTTACACACAGGTGGGCTTAAATTTCTATTTGAAAATCATGTATCACTTAAGATTACTGATGATGATCCACTTCATATTTGTCCACCACAGAAAATCACACTAACTTACTTAGCTTGCAATTGTAATGTAACAAAATACTGTATTTTTCTGACTATAAGCCGCTACTTTTCTCCCACCATGCAGCTTTGAACCGTAGGCTCATAGCCCGGTGCGGCTTTTCTGTGGATATTTCTCCAACCACCAGGGGGCTCTTTAGCAGGAAGTGAATCATTGGAAGTCAAAATTGGAAATCAAAGAAGAAAGCGCAAATTTTCATTTAGAACAAGCACATGCTAGGAGCAGGCACGGCGGAGAAATGTCTTCACACTCATACCCCCTTCATGGAAACAGCATAAAGAAATTCATATGATGCAACTTTTTAAAGTTCTGGCAGAACAGATTGATAGCGGCGGAGATACCAGCGGCTTGGTGCGGCTTATATATGTACGATTCCAGTTTTTTCCCCCCGGAAAATACGATATATTTAAAACAAAATCGTAAAATTTTAGCACTTTTTATAGGCCAAGTAAGATATATGCTGAAAATAGAAAATACACAACAGAAAAAATTACACTAAATTAAATTACATCAACATTTGGGATGTAACTGATTAATGAAATGGGATTTAATAACAGAAACTCCACAAAGAAGGCATGATAATACAAATCGGATCTCTCTGGTGCTGTGTTACTATTTTGGGATTTTATTGATGGAGAATATTGGGAAGTTTATTGTTGTTTTGTGATTGTTTCTGGTACTTTATCAAATAAGACGATGTGTGATTAATTACAACAATTGCATAAATGTTGTTTTTGTGCGATCTTTTCTACATTCAGGATTCTAACCTGGTAAATACAACTTTGTGTTATAGCTGTAATTCTGTTTGTTTGCCACAAAGTAAAAGGAAAACTGACAGAAACTTCCTCCAGGAAAAGTGATTTAATTATTTTTATTTTTTTTCCCAGAGGTTGTGGTCCCCTCTCAGGCGACTGAGCCTGGCTTATGCTCTGAGAAAATCAGAAAAAGAACACTGAGGAGATTGAAGCATAAGAAGATCTGCAGAACAAAGAAAATCCATGGATCCCCGGAGCAAATTCAGATGGAGACTGCTGTGTTCAGGCTGGAGGCCTCAAGTCTTTTCCAGACTTGAGGAGTTGGACCAGGTTTCCTGCAGATTCTCAGGAGCCAAATGCTGGAGAAAGAGTTTAAGCTGTTGCAAAGAGAGAAAAATCCCATGTTTTCTGAAGAAACTACATGTATTGCAAAGTTTCTGTAATATCAATTCTCATAAATATGATGTAACACATCCAACATCTGGCCATTAGCATCTGGCCATTAGACTGGATTAGAACCCGGCTTTTTCTTGACACTGCAAAGTAAGCAAGATCATAAAGAAAAGTCACAAAGAATCCGTAACAACCCGTTTATTTCAAGACTTTTGGTCACATTTTTAGTAACTGTGAAGGTACCTGTATGTTAGATGGCAACAATTTAGGTAACAACACATTTGTTGTTGTTGTCAGGCATGCCAGGGAAAAATAATTTGCCATTCTACCATCACAAATATAAACTTGTGGAGTTTGATAGGATTTTAACAGGAACAATTTCCTTTGGTTAAATCTGATTAAGGTTGAGCATTTCAGGAACAAACCCCCCAAACTGGGCCTGATGTGATAGAGAAGATGAGAAACTGGAAAACCCCCTCATGATAAATACAGTAGAGGATCTGTTATGCTGCGGGCCTGTTTCTCTTCCATTGGAACCTTGTTGTAAAATTTGTTTGAAACTGCCAGAATGTGCTTGTAGTTTTATATTTCTGTCTGATTATGTCACTTCATGCATAAATTACTATTGCTCTAAGTTGAGTAACTACATTGTACTACTGCCTGACAAAAATAAGTTGAAATAATACTGCTCTCAGTTGTGTGCAATGTTTTCCTCCTAAATGGTTCACCAGACAAAGACAACCAGCAAGATTTCAAATGAGCAACATCTTTAGTTTAGCTTGCGTGACGCTACAATGCAAATGTATTAAAAGGAGTCCTGCCTTTTGATCAGATACGTCTGTTTAAATGTAATTAAGCCACTTCTCATTTTCTTACAGCTGAACGATAGTCGCACAGAGCAGCTCAGAGAGACCGTGAGCTGCTGTCGACTGAGGAGCGTCTAAAGCTTTTCTGTTATTTCAGTTCAAGGCAACATAGAGCTAATTGTTTCACTATGTGTTCTTTCTGCAGCATCAAATGTTGGTTCATTTTCTTCAACGGCATCATCTTGGTGAGTGCTGCCAACAATTGTACTTTTCAAGATTACCATAAGGAGATGCACTGGTCAAATTTATTAATATACAAAGTAATCGTAAAAAAGATCCGAGTTAGAAGGGAGAAACAAAAACCTGCATATTTAAGTGACAAGCATGTCATATTTTACAGGAAAAATGATGAGAATGCACCACATGTTTAGTAAATACAGCACTGGAAGCAGATCTTGACATCGACTTGTCTGAGGAAGTTCTTAAAAAGATGAAAACGCTAGGATTAAGGTGAAAAGGAGAGCTCTTCTGTCATTTCTCCTAAAAAATTTAAATATTATTCTAGGTCTGGTGGTTTTCTATAAATGAACAAAGTGAAGGGGACAAAATTCTGAAATAATGTATTAGTCCGCTTCACAGTTAGTTAAACTGACAGGACAGACCAAGCTTAATTAAAAAGTCCCAAATGAATAACTTGAAGACAGAGTGTAAGCTTGTGACCCTTTTTGATTTCAGTGTAACTTTGTACAATTTAACAGATAAGTTATCTATTTATCTGGGCTCTTTTTCACTTGTCCATATTTTGGCATAAGGAATGGTTATATAATGTGACAAAAAAACCTCAGTCTAAGAGTTATTTTGGCTACACTTAAGATTTATTTTCATAAACTGTGAACTGCTTATAAAGTTTTAATAAGATGTCAGAAGCCTTAAATTGTGTAAAAATGTGTTCATTAAAAGCCAGAATGTGAATCAAAGGCAGGCTTTACATCTCCCCTTGGGAGAATACACAAAAGAAGCACATCTTTAGCTACTGCATTTATGGAGCTTTAGGAATTGTTACAGTCTAAAAAAATGTTTTTAATAAATAAAAAAAATCAAGTCATGTTTTTACATAACAACTTCTGATTGGCTAATCAGGCAGCCATGACGTCGCCACCCCTCAGAAGAACAAAAGAACATTTTTGCGTTTATTTTTACTTAATTTATCAATAAAGTAGTTCGTAGTGAGAATGACAATAAATTTCATTTCTTATTTTTCTCTTCCACTAATCCTGAGAATATTGTTGATTCTAGATCTACACTATACATCCTAAAAACATGTGCAGAAACCTTGAGATCCTTCTGTTTTTTTTCATAGATTACTCAATAAGACGGTAAAATAATAAATTTTTCGGATTGAAATTTGATAGATTAACAAATTGACTACTAGACCATGAGCATTATCTCATCTTAATATTGCAACAGCAGAATTCTTAGGTGTTTCGTTTTTGTCCTTCAGGCATCTGGGGTCGCCCTCATCACGATCGGAGCGCTCCAGTACTCCACCTACTCGCAGATCGGCACTTTTGCAGGGAGCAGCTTGTCCAAAATCGCCATCGTCCTCATTGCAGTGGGCGTCATCATCACCCTTGTGTCCCTTTTGGGACATTGTGGGGCATTCCTGAATAATTCTTCCATGGTGTCTTGTGTATGTACCAAATATTCCAACATAGTTTCAAAACTCTCTTTGTTAAATGTGACTCAAGTCAAGTTTATCTAAACAGACGATAAATTTTTCTGTTTCTTGGTGGATTAGTTCATCTGCATCCTGATAATCATCGTCCTTTTGGAGATATTTACAGGAGCTGCTTTTTATATATTTCGCAGCAGGGTGAGGCACTTTAATTCTTCCTTCAGGAAATTATTTTTACATCAAAGTACAAAAAACTGAAGGATGAATCTGAAGATATCTTTAATATCATATTATATAAAAAACATGATAGTACCTTAAATAAAAGTAAGTGCTTGTGCCATCATGGGCTTATGTTGAGCTCTGATCTTTTTTCTGCAGACTGCCCTCCTGCAGATGAACAGCGGGATCAACACCCAAGCTCGGGCCGCGGTCTACGAATACAGACCAGAGGACAGACACGCCATCAACAGGATTCAGGAAAAGGTGATCAACAACACTGGGAGAAACGGAATAGAAATGACCTTTATTGTCCCTCACTGAGGGACCAGCAGCAAAGTGAAAGACAAACAAAAGCATGCAGATTCATCCTCCTATTACTTCCTGTCGTCTTCTTTGTTGTTTTCACCAGTAGTAAAATTCGGCTGTTGATCACATGGCTCGAGTGAAGCGGAAAAAGTGTTTCCATTGTAGTTTTGCAAAATACAATTACTAAGGTTCTGTTGAAAAACCACCTCATCCCAGCGCAAAAACTTTTGATTAAAAACAAGTTTGAGTTTGGATTTTTTTTCTGTCCAAATTTGTGTTTTTGTAATTGAAATTTGCGCATTTCAGTGGTTAATGGAAGCTCTTCAGTTCAGTAACAGCTTTATGCCTGGCCAGGGGGTCATTGTCCAACAGTGATGTTGTCTTTGCAAGACTCCTTCTGTCTCCCTCCACATTCACTGGGTAAAAGGGGCATCCTAGCACAGAGCTGATCTTCCTGAGGAGCTGTAACTGCTTCCTCTCAACTGTAGACAAGGGATATTTAACAAAATATCAGGCGTGTGGTTGTGTTCAATTTTGAAAGGATTAGAATTAATTTAAACTTGTGCATCCATTTTTTGTTCAAATGTATTTTTAAATCCACATAATTGCAATGAAGTTATTCATACCAATTGAGTGCATGAAGACTATTCCTTTCTTTTTTTTTCCTTTTTCAAAACTGACAAAATGTAATTTATGCATTTAGGATGTAACCTCTAACTTTTAACCTTCCTCTACTTTAACTTTTGCTGCAGTTCAGCTGCTGCGGCGCCGACGCTTACACCGACTGGTCCAGAAGTCTGGGCTGGGGAAACCATGAAGCCGTGCCAGATTCCTGCTGCCCGGAGAAGAGAGAAGGCTGTGGACACGACAAGGATAAAGCTCACAAAAAGGTCTGCTCTGCTGAGATATTTCAGCTGAAGAGTCTAACCACATTTAGTTAAACTCTGTCTTCTTCCTCAGGGGTGTATCTCAGCTATAAAGCTCTTCCTGTTGAAGAATCTGGTGTGGGTCGGCGGTGTTTGCATTGCTCTTGGAATCACAGAGGTGAACTGCTTATAAAGTTTTAATAAGATTTCAGAAGCCTTAAATTATGTAAAAATGTATTCATTAAAAGCCAGAATGTGAATCAAAGGCAGGCTTTACATCTCCCCTTGGGAAAATACACAAAAGAAGCACATCTTTAGCTACTGCATTTAAAATGTACATTTTACCTGGTAGGATTCTGCAAAAATCGGACTCCAGTCTTACTCAGTTATATTATTTTAAAAGCTAAAGCAACTCCTTAGGCATGCTACATTATTTTATTCCCAGCGTCTAACTCCATCTTTTCCCCGTTGCAGGTGTTTGGCGTGATAGTCGGCGTGTGCCTCTGCCTGGACATTAAACGCAAAAATTATGAGAATATTGACTAATTCATCATCACAACCATCTTTACACATCAACAAACAAACTAATAAACTTGTTTGATCATAATATATATTTTTGTTTCATGTCATTATGTGCTCAAAAACATTCCCCTTACTTAAACTTCTTCAGTCAATAAAGAGCCTAAAAAAGAAATCTGATCCATATTCTATATTAATTTTAAACTGTTTATCTGTTAGTTCTTTCTAAGAACAGAGCTCAAATCAATAGGTTGTACAGATTAAAGGTTAATCCATTCATATGATGAATTAACCTACTTAGCAAAATAAAGTCAGAGTTGAAAATTTGTTCAAATCTTAAAAGAAAAAGAACAATTTGAAACTTGGCCAAAGGTTCACTTCTTAGGGTTCTTCTAACCAGCAGAAACAGAGAGGCTGTGCACAGATGACAGATAAAGGACAATACGAGAAGAAAACTTGTTAAAAGCAACACAAGACTTAAAGGTGGTGTGAACTGTAGATATTTACCTTCAAAAAACCACAAACACAAAGCCAGAGCTGCAAAGTAATGGCTTAGATAAAAAAATATGTATGTGCTACAACGATCCAATCAAAGTCCAAACCTAAATCTAAATATGTCCCAAGATTTTAAAACTGGTATACTTTATGAAAATGATGATTTGGGACAAGGTATAGTATTCTCACACAAAAATAATGCACACATAACAAAATACTCAATTCTAGATAAACACATGGACTCTGTGTGAAAAGCATTTCCTGAACTGTACATTAAGAAGAACACACTGAAAGACAACATTTAACAATGAAAGTTTAGATCTGGAACATCAAAAAATCTCACCTTAATTTCCTACCTCAGCTTCATAAAACAGTCCCCTGTCCTATTCCTTTTTTGAGTGGTTTCATTGTGAACTACACTTCCCAGAATCCTCTGCGGCCCGAACGTCCGCTTGCTAAAGTTGTCCGACTCCATGTTAGCAACAACACGGAGAGTAGCGTGCTCGTTACAGCAAGCCAAAGATTTGTTGGAAAGTGGAGATTTAACGGGAACATAAAGGTAATTTCTTAAATTTATAGAGGTAAAAGTTAGAGCTTGTGTTACACTTTTTAAATCCTGTTTCTATACATTTTATATTAAGCTAGCAGCCTTGTAGCAGTTCTGAACTGCGAATGAACTTTTAAGTAGGTTTTTCTAACAACTTGATGTATTCAGTAAATGACATTAAATGTCAGTAGTATATTTTCTTCATGCTAAATCCCAACATTCCATGTTATCTGTTTAACATTTGGAATCCCAATAGTTTTACGCGAATGTATGTTTCGTATTTTTATCTTTCCATCTATCTACTCAGCATGTCAGGTGATTTAATTCAGAGGATAAAGCTGTTGGAAGATGAACTGGAAAAGCTCAGGTCGCAGCTGAAGGAAAATGCTGGAGGAGACATGGGAATAAATTCCTGTTCACCCCCCAGTGAAAGCTCAGACTTCATGATGTCTGATGGAAACACCAGGCGCAGCAAGAAGAAGTCAGGCAAGAAGCGCCCCTTTGACTTCAGCTCACACCCCCGGCGCCATGTGGCTCTGAAGCTGGCGTACCTGGGCTGGGCCTACCAGGGCTTTGCTGTTCAGGACAACACGGACAACACGGTGGAGGCCAGGCTGTTTGAAGCGCTGCTGAAGACACGACTGATTGAGGACCGACAGAGCTCCAACTATCACCGCTGTGGTCGAACTGATAAAGGAGTCAGTGCTTTTTCTCAAGTGAGTTTAATGTGATGAAAATTACATTAAATGCTCCAGATGCCTTCTAAAACGCATACAAACTCGTTTATTTTAAACATTATTTATTCAATTTATTTAATGTGACAGACAAACGCAAAATGGTTTTTCTAATACAAATAAAACGCGCCCCCAAACTCAACGTTTACACTCTCACTTGAAAATGGTTGCAAGCATATGCGCAATTATACAACAATTATACAAAAAGTGAATTTTACCTGATAGGTCTCCTTTAAAGTTTGTGTTTGTAAACAGACAAGATATGGAAAATTTCAACGGGTAATAATTTTTTTAATGCAGCTGTATGTCTTCTGCATGGGCTTTAACTAAATGATAACTGATCTCTCTGTTTCCCAGGTTATAACCATTGACCTGCGCTCCTCCCAGTTTTGTGGAGGACTTGGCGTAACCCTCCCTGAAAATCTCGATCTCGGCACCAAATCAAAAGCTTCCTCGTCTGAGCTTCCATACGTGAAGATGCTGAACAGAGTTTTGCCGCAGGACATTCGGATCTTGGACTGGGCAGCCGCAGAGCAAGGTTTCAGTGCGCGTTTCGACTGCCAGTCCCGCACGTACCGATACTACTTCCCCCGAGGGTCGTTGGATGTAGAACTGATGGCAAATGCTGCAAAAAGGTGAGTGTAAAACTATAAATGCTGATTTCACCCCATAATTTTTCTAATATAAAGACCTTTTGGTGCTCAACAGATACGAAGGAACGCATGACTTTCGCAACCTGTGCAAAATGGACGTGGGGAATGGGGTCCTGCAGTTTGAGAGGACCATCTTGTCGGCCTCAGTCAGGCCTTTACAGCCCCAGCAGGTTTCCAGCGCAGAGCAATGTGATCTGTTTGTGTTTGAGATCAAAGGTTTAGCCTTCCTTTACCACCAGGTAATAAGAGCTTAACACTCAGGAGAAGCCGGTGCATCCCTTTAAGTAGGGGGTAAGTTGCAACTAACCATATGTCCTGCTGCAGGTACGTTGCATGATGGCGGTGCTTCTTTTGATAGGACAGAAGCTGGAAGCTCCGGAGATAATCGATCAACTCCTGGATGTTGAGAAAAACCCCAGAAAGCCTCAATACAGGTGACAAAACAACGACCAGTTGGCACTTGGGCTGTTTTTTGCTGGTACAAAGAAGAATTAAGGTTATTGAAGCACCTTGAGTTTTTTGTCATCAGAAAACGTTCAGGGGGATGTGCTGTGGTGGCGCAGGGATTTGGCACAACCCACATATGGAGGCCTTAGTCCTCGACATGGCTGTCGCAGGTTCGATTCCAGGCCTGCCGACCTTTGCCGCATGTCTTCCCCTTCTCTCATTACCCACTTTCCTGTCAATTAACTATCAAATAAAAGCCACTAGAGCCAATAAAACCATTATGAAAAGTTCAGGAGCTCTTCTTTTTTAAACTAGTGGAAACAACATCAAACTAACAATGTTTTAGAATAAAAGAATAGCCTTAACCTTTATTAAGTAGAATAGTAAGAAAAAAAACCTGAAATAAATAAATAAAACCCATCTAAGATGATGTTTATCATCTGGAGGTATTTAAAAATGTACAGAAATCCTTGAACTTCCTGCTGAACCTTTGCAGCCAGGCCTGAAGAGAACCTTGGTAGAAGCACGAGCCTCTTTTTTGTGACCCAGTGGGCTTGCTGTAGAGCCACCACTGCTCTGCATCAAATAAAGACAGCAGAGGTGTTTTGATGCGTCTTTTAACAGGAGATAATTTGCATAGGTTTGTTCTTCTGGCTTGCAGCATGGCAGTGGACTACCCTCTGGTTCTGCACGACTGCCACTTCGATGGTTTAACCTGGCAGCAGGAGGCGGAGGAGGTTAGCCACGTCCTGTCGTCGCTACAGCGACACTGGACACAGAGCGCCGTCAAAGCCCACGTTCTGCTCGGGATGATCCGGGGTTTGGAGGAGAGAGGTGAGCTCTATGTTAAAAATAATAATAATTAAAAAATAATCTAAATTGTTGAAACTTTTTTTGATGCAGCTAAACAAACAGACATGGAGATCGAAAACTACTTGCTAGATTCTGGTCTAATGAAATCCCACTGATGGTGTGAACGCATGCCGGTATTTTAAAGAAAACAAGATAATAATGCACCTAAATTATGGTTTGGACCGTTGCAAGCTTGCAGGTGTTGTCAAAACATTTATGAACATTAGAAACTGTTCTTTAGACCCTTGAAACATTAGAAAATACTTGGCATTTTATAGGAAAATATTACCAATGTAGCTGAGTTATTTGTAGCGCAAACACATAGTTATTCTTCTGTTTATTGTTCCCATCAATGGGTTTTGAAACCAAGCACTGGATATGTTCTTCCATATCCAGTGCTTGGTATAAAGTGTTTTCACCCTTTGAACTTTCTACATTTTTACAATATAACTACAAACCTCAATGTGTTTTATTGAGATTTTGTGTGATGAATCAACTCAAAGTAGCACATTATTATGAAGTGAAAGAAGGATGTTGTTTTTTGAGGGGCCATGCTGGTTTTGTACAAATGAAATTCTGAATAGGTTTGTGTGGTTCAGTTGTCAGCTCCCTTTATTTTGATACTTTTAGATAAAATGAATTACAACTAATTGCCTCTATGTGGATCACATGTTTTTTCTTAGAGCAAAAAACTTTTTTGTGCGGGAAGGAAGGGCAAGAATTTAAGTTTCTTGGTGTGTACCGTTTGCAGACACTTGGCAACAAAACACTTTATTATGAAGTTTTTTTTTTGATTGTGAAATGATAAAAATATGAAAAGGTTCAACAGCGAAAAATACTTCTGCAAAAATACCGTTGTCAACAGAACCAGCTTTAAAAATGAAAAGAGAAAAATCACGGAGTCGTTTTAGCAAAGTCCAAATGAATGCAATGAAACGGTATTGAGTCATGTGCAAATTGGGTTCCTGCTCTCAATCCACAGGTGGTGTTTCTTCCAACCACTGCTGGTTGGTGGAAGGCAGCAGGCAGAAAAATTACCGACCGCTGCTGGAGCGTCCATGCTGTGAGAGCCTGGAGTCCCGAATAAACCACTTTGTTAAGAGAGGAAGACTGGAGCGAGAGGAAGGAGAGAACGGAGATGAAACGATTCACAGAGGGAAAAAATCCAAACACTCTTACAATGCCTCTTCGCCGTCTGCTTCCTCTGAGATTCCAAAACAAACCGTGGAGCAGAAACTAGAGGATTAACTTTCTGTTTTCCGGGACAATGACTGACTTGCAGGATTTAATTTTGTTAATTTAAAAAAATTTGTTTTCTTTTCAGGAACGTGGTTTAATTTTTTCTACTGTTGTTTTTATTTGTGCAAGCATAGGCTTGGCTTCAAATTAAACATACCATTGAGGTAATTCTTATTTTCAGTTATTTTCTTTTAGGGAAGATGACTAAAAAATTATTTAAAGTAATCCTCAAAGAAATTCAACTTGCACTGCAAAAATCTCCTTCCAGTACTGTGTTATTACACTGTGTTTATGAGGCCAAAAGAGGCATTGGACATTGAAATTCCTGCAGTATCATCAACTTAAGTAAAAATACCACAGTTTGAGGGTATTGACAAGAGAATTAAACAGAAAAATAATAATTATGATAAATCTTTTCCAACCTTTAAGCAAAAAGGCAAAGTATGTTCCTAAATTTATGATACTTTCAATAGCCTTTTTACAATTTTGATTAATGAACTAAATCTAGAATAGAAACCTAACTTCAGTTATTTAAGTTAATTAAGTCATCCAAAAGGAGATTATAATCAATTTTTCTGGAACTAATAAAAATGTTCTTTTTGGCATTTTACACTTAGAGGATATATAATTATTTAGGCATTTAGTCAGTTTATTTCATGTGACATCAGTTAACAGGTACCTGGTGGAACTGCAGTCCACAGACTTTATCATAGCACTACTTCTCAATCCAATGGTTCTTGTAATTAGCGTGAAGAAGTAGCATTATTGTGATGAAGTAGGCGTGGCAGTAGGAGCTTCTTAAAGAGACAGAGGATAATTTCCATACGTCAAATTGCAAAGTCAGAGTTCATGTTTCGTATATACAGCCATTTTATAACAGCTAAAGATAGCATAGTTATTTAATTGTACTGTAAAATATCATTATGTGCCATGAAAATATATAATAATCCCCCCTTTTTATTTTCTAAAACTGTGCTTTCCGTATAATTAAGCTAATCGTACTAGTGTTTTGCGTTTAATCTACAAATTCTTAATTTAGCCTAAAAGCTAAGGTATAAATATTATTTTAATTTATTTAAGAATAAGCGCCTCAATATTAGGACAGGCGGAACTAATATTGATACAGGGAGATAGCCCGGGGTCATATTTAGGTTGCCCTAGGAAAACTAATAGGCTACATTGCTAGCAGTAAATAGGGTGGAAGTTAGAATATAAAACCAGCGGTATCGCGCTATAAATTTACATCCAACCTGTTTATTCGTCTTCAGCTCCGACTGAATTATTTTGAAAATGACGACGGTGTCGTTTGGTCGGATATTTGTGGTTGTTTTAACTTGATAAACACTGTTGCTAACGTTAGCCTGTTAGCATTCCTGGCTGTTTTTAATGCTGCAGCACCGTGACCCTCCCCGGATTTCTACTGTACCTCAACTGGTTTGACGATTCTCTAACTTTGAAAAAGGTAAATATTAAAAACAATGAGACATATTG
The DNA here is from genome assembly GCF_019740435.1 of Gambusia affinis. Lineage (NCBI taxonomy): Eukaryota > Metazoa > Chordata > Actinopteri > Cyprinodontiformes > Poeciliidae > Gambusia > Gambusia affinis. The sequence continues at coordinate 16,031,516 of NC_057887.1, forward strand.
ACTGACTTAACGGTTGTGATTTATTATCAGTGGGTCTGTAATCAGTCATTGAGAAAGCGATTAATTGTCTGTCTTGAGCAGTTCATATTCTTCACGGTTTTAACTATGTATTCACTCGAGATTAACTTGGTTTATAACAATGTTTGGACCAGTGAAACCAGTTAGCCAGTTATGCAGAAGCGAGATGGTACATAATATGTGGTTCTCTACTTTTCCAGCAGGGGGCGGATTGAATGTTGGTATTTTGAGAATTTTTTTGTCTGATATAGTAAAAATTTGAATTTGAATAATTTCTTGGATGGATATTTTTGTACTTTTATCTGAGTAAAACTATGATGAAGTACTGATATTCTTTTTAGGTACTTTCTGTTTTCTTTAGCATGTGGAAAAATTCACCTTTTTTCAATGTCAGTTACTTGAAGTCCTGTGTTTTTTACAGTACAATGCATGTTAACATATTAAATTTAAAAAAATTTGGTATTTATAATTATTTTCTCTCAATTTCTCATGAATTAAGATGTCTATGTGGGCCGAGATTTTCAAATGGTCAATTTCTTTAGGTCATTTAAAAGGCTTTGAAGGTAATATTTACATTTTTCCTTCACTATCACTGATGTATAAAAGCATTCCCACAGCATGATGCTACCACCACCATATTTCACAAATGAGAGGCTGCGTTCAGGGCAATGTGCTACATCTTTACCCTGGTGTAGTTTCTGTTTTTTTTGGGGGGTTTTTCTGAGGGTTTTATTCCTGAACAGTTGGATGCAACCTGCAATCCATTTAAGTATTAACGTAGTCATTAAGGTCTTTTTTTATGTTTAAATTAATTTTAGAGGTTTAATTTCAAAATTGTCAAAAGAAAAGAGTAGATTGTTGTTAATCGTGAATGCACCTTTCTGTGTGTGTTCCTCAGGATGTTCCTGGTGGGACTGACCGGGGGGATCGCCTCGGGGAAAAGCGCGGTTTCCTCAATGCTACGGGAGCTCGGCTGCCCTATTATAGACGCAGATGTGGTGGCCAGGAAAGGTAGAGTCGGCGTCTCTTGCTCTGTTTGCTCAATATCAACCAATCGTGTCATCCTCTGGAAGTCTTCTTCAGGCAACTTTCTCTCAAATAAAATGAATTCATTAAGACAAATGCTTGGAGAGAGCGTTATGAATCATGAAGGATGTCTCCTCTGACTCCAGGGATGATGTCTTAGTTATGTAGAGAAGATTATAAAGGTTACAGAAGTGGGTGAGGAGTGTGTTGCTGTGTGTATGAAATAAAACGAGGGATTATGCAAATTATATAATTACAAGCAAGTGATGAATCTGTGGCAAAATTGTATAAAATCCCACCCCTGTAGTGTTTACTCTGCTACCGCTCATGTTTAATGAACCACTCTGGTTATTTCTTTAATATTTTATGCATGTATGTAATAAATGAACTGTTTTACCTGGTTAAACTTGTGACAGCATGACCATAAGTTTCATCCTCATCCTCTATATCAGTCGTGGAGCCACACACTCCTGCCTACTCCCGGATCGTCTACCACTTTGGGCACGAGGTTCTGCTGGAGAACGGGCAGATTGACCGGCAGAAGCTCGGCCAAATCATCTTTGCCCATGAAGAGAAGAGGAGGCTGCTAAACTCCATCACACACCCCGAGATTCACAAAGCGATGCTCAAAGAGATCATATTCTACTTCCTGAGAGGTGAGGATGGTTTGTGCCTCATTTTGGAATTTATAAACAAACATAAATAAATCACTGTACAGATGCATCTCTATAAATTAGAATGTATATGTAAATTGCCTTGAAATGTCTATATTGTTGAGATACACATCTAAAATATGTATATCTCAGATGTTACAGAGTGATGCATCTCTAGTTTTCTTTTTTTTCTGAGCATTTTGATGATCCTGGTTTCCAGCTACCTAAAACCTAATTTCTTACAGGCAGCTTCCAGAAATGTCAGCTGCCTGTGAGTTAAAAAATAAGATGCATTTGAAAGCTATATGTAAAGGAAAAAAGACTAAATCTTTCTAAAGTAAAAATACTTATTGCCTCCCTGTTTATGTCTGAATAATTAACAGGTGCCTGAAGCATTTACTGTTTGACGTGTTGCTTGCTTTTTGTTGCTGGTTCTCATTTAAGGAATAACTGTGCTGACACCTTTTCTGAAAATCCCGTTTGTCGAAAAAGTATGAGAATGACATAAGACATTTAAGAAAAAAAAAAGAAATAAAAGAAATTATAGTAAAGTTTTTCCACATTGAGTGGTCAGGTCTCTGTCTGCATGAAGTGTGTCACCTCTGGTGTCTCTCAGCTTCATTTTGACAAGACTCTGACTCTCAGTGGGGCTCAGGTCCAGTCAGATTGCTCTCCAATTAAGCCGTGATGCCCTGGTGATTAAAGCTGATATTTGGCAGCAGGACCGGATGAGTTCAGTTGGAAAATAAAATCTGAATCTTCATTAAGTTTATCAGGAGAGGGAGCAATGAAGTGCTCTAAAGTCTCCTGTGAGAAGTCTTTGTTTACTAATAAGCTGCCACGGATCAACATCAGCTCTTGTCATGCCTCCTAAAATCTTCACTGACTGTAGAAACGTCACACTGGACCTCAAACAGCTTTTATTTTGTGTCTCTTTGCTCCTCAACCAGACTCTGGAACCCTGATTTCCACATGAAATGCAAAATTGACTTTAACTAGAGGAAACAAAAAAAGTCACGCTGCCCTTTTTATTTGTGGCGCTTGTTTCTCCTCAACCACTTTTTTTCTTCTACTGAACTTTCCAGTAAAAAGCTTCTATAGAGCACAATATGAGCAGCTAGTTTTATGGCTCACCCTCATTGTTTACTGTGTCAGTGATTGTCTGTTGGAAAGCTGTCAAATCAGCAGCATGTGGAGACCAAGACAAAACATTTTTGTAATAAAAATTGGTTTATTGATTTTATTACTCTAAAGTAAAATTCAAATTCAGAAGAACAGACTAATGGAATTTCTTTTTTTTTTAATTGAATCATCCAGATTTACTAGTATCTTGCTCCACTCTGCTCTGGTTTGCATTCAGAGTGGAAATGTGCTTTTATATTAACAATTTCTGATCCAAAATGACTCCCCAGGTTACCGATATGTGGTCTTGGATGTTCCCCTCCTGTTTGAAACCAGACGTCTCACCAAGTTTTTGAACCACACCGTGGTAGTTTACTGGTAAGATCACTCCTAAACCGGCTTCGTATTTGAAAGCTTCAGATATTTTAAGGTTTGAATTTAACAATCGCATTAAACCCGTTGTTAGCCGTGCTGGTCCTGTGCCGTAAGCTCTTGCTCGCTGTTTTGTTAAACCTAAATATTTCAGATCATCAAACTTTTTAAGTTAACACAAAAGGCAGTTTTTGTTTATTTATTAAAAGAACATGTCTATCTCTAACAACATGCTGTTTATTCTACATCGCCTTCTGTGTTAGTTTATAAATTAACGGTGGTAAACGGCATTCAAAGGTTTTGGAAAGGTGGGTTTAAATTCCAGGAGACACAACTAGGATGTGTCCAAAATCAGAGACGCTCCACATTTGAAGCCCATTGAAGTTACAGCAATGTGACGTAGGCTGTCCAAATCTGACGACGCCTCAAAATACATCCAAAAATGCGCCTTTCATTTCCCTGGTTGTGAAGGACAGGTCTAGTTTATTCTTCACAGCGCCCCCTATCCAAAGATTTGTTTCATTTCAAATCTGAGATTTTTGTTCTTGTAACAACAGCTGGACTTCTAATGACCACAGAAGTGTGCAAATTGGAATAATGAAAATAGACTTGATCAGTGGAAACATGCCCATGTCGAAAAAACTTTCTTTGATTAAAAAAATTTGTGTGCTGGAATGATGCTGTATTGAAATATTTTCACATCACACTAATCACGCGATCCAAGACCGGATGTGACTGCTGATAGAAAAGATGAAGAAAACCACAGGAAGTGGCAGGAAGATGATGATGGCGTAGCATGTTTTATTGTGACTTATTGCATGAACAAACTTATTTGCGTGTGATTTTAATTGCGTTTCTTATTTAATGGAAACACCGCAATTGCGTTCCCCCCCCCCGTTATTACCGAAATATCAACAGTTTTGTGCACATTTGTAATGGACCTTTGATTTGTAATCAACCTATCTTTATTGGATATCAGGTTACTTGTTTGATCTTAAACATTTCGTGGCAAAAGCAGAAATGGGAGTGATCTTTAAGAGGAAATCTGTAACCCTCCATAGTGACCCTGCGACCCAACTCCAGCGCCTCATGCAGAGGGACAACCTGACCCAGGAGCAGGCCGAGCAGCGCGTGGCAGCGCAGATGCCGCTCAACGAGAAGCGCGGCTTGGCCAACCACGTCATTGAAAACTCAGGCAGCCGAGAGGAGACCCACAGGCAGGTCCTGCAGCTCCACACGAAGCTGGAGGACTCCATGGACTTCCTCTTAGTGAGGGTGATCGCCGTCGCTGCCACCGCTGGTCTGAGTGGAATGCTGCTCTACGCGGCCAAGCTGCTGTTGTCCTAACAAAGGAAACGGAGGAGGATGAGAAGAACAAGTCTAAAATGGGGAGCTGCGATTGGAGTCGAGTAAAGGCAAGTCGAAAGTACTGATGCGGTTTTCTGTGAAATTAGTTTCACAGCACCTACCACTAACAGCGCAGCAGTGTGGCGCTTCATGTTGACAGTTAACACAGACCTAGAAAAACTCTCTGACAAATGGGGCTTAGTGTAAAGAATGCAGTTTGTTCTGGCTTTTCTCAGCAAGACTAAACAGTGAAGTTGATGAAGTAGAATCTCTTAATCGAAGCATAAAAATAATTTTGCTATGAATGCAAAACAACCAAAAGTTTACCCACTTTTTAAAACATGTTTAATTATTCAAATTGGACAGTGGATGATGTGCCACATTCAGCGTTCCTTTTCATTTGAAAATTAAAATATCTTTTAATAGCTGCTATCTTTTAATCCAGATTTTAAGTTGTCATTAATTTGGCACTAACTCACTTTATATTTTTAGCTAAATGTTGGTGCTAGCCCCCCACCAAAAGTATGTTTTTAAAGTGGAAATTATATTAAAGAGCAAAGAAATTTCAAGGTGATGCATTGAGAGCATGTAGTGATTGTATAATGATGGGATATTTGACAGAATGTAATTGACAATCCGGTTTTTTTCCTCACTGGGAACAGTAGGAATTAACAGATTTAAGATTTATCACTGTATTTTCTTACACGTTGCATGTTCTGTTGAAGTAAAAATCTGTAATTGTATTTTGTTTTTGCACACTTGTAACTCAAATGTTTGTAACCTCATATGTGTAACTTAAATATAACAGACCACACCACTGTAAAAATGTCTCAGTGCATTTGGTTGTTCTTGTGTTTTAACAGATGTCTCTGTTAATGCTGGACACCCAAAGAGAACTTGGAAGTTGAAGCTTAAACGTGGGGAGCTCCCCCTGGTGGCCGGCGTAGTTCTGCCTACAAAAATGTAAAACGTACACAAATGGTTTTAGCTCTTGCGGTTGAGATGTGCAAGAAAAAAGCTTACCAAAATGATGGCCATTTAAAATCTTATTTCCATAGTGTTGTTTTTTTTTTGTATAAAAAGCACTATAATTCCATGCACATTGTTATTTTTAATATTTGATTGGAAGAGTTAAGTTAGGATGATAATTGTTTTGCTAGTTTTTAAAGTGTTTGAGTGAGAGATTTTGAAGTGCCAGTATTTATTCTTTGGTATTGAGCTATCATTTAGGGATTGGGAAAGTTTAAATGTAATGTAAAAAAAAATCCAGTGTTCTGTTCTTAGAAGAAGTTAAATCAGAGTAGCAAATATTCATATTTTACACCTAAAGTCTTAACTTGACACTGAAACCCTAGAAATGAACATGTGTAAAATCCAATGGTCCAAATCCAAATGTTTACCGATGCTAAATAGCACAAACTAGTGAGTTTGATGTCACAAAAGTAAACAAAACAATTCATAAATGTAAAATTCTACTCAGATATTGGTTGTTCTTTGCCTGTTGTGTGAAACTGCACTCCATCCCTGTTACTCTTATTTGCAACACCTCATCAGAGCTTTATGAGCCTCAGCTGACAAATTAGTTAATCTCTCTTAACATAAAGCACATCAACCTTCAGTCAACTTTTATGTCTTCTAAGGACAGGGCATTCTTCGGTAATTGTTTCCAACAGGAGGATGTGTAAGTGACGGCTCTTCAGGAAAACACACACAGCTGAATTTACTGGACACATGTGAATGATGTCCTTGCTGTTGTCCACATTGAGAGCCTGGATATAAAAATTCAGGCCCACAGGCAGGTACGGCTGCATCATTTTGGCACAGAGGATCAACCAGTCTATGTGGCTCACTTGGCTCCATCTGAAGCCATCTTTGGTCTGCTTGCTGTTTTTAATCAAGACGCCGCTGCGTTAATGCAAGCTGACTTGGGCTGAGGCATGCGGGGGCAGTCATCTGAGCTTGGACACATACAGAGAAGAGAAAAATCACATGGAAGAATGCATAATAAGACTGGCAGCATAAATCACACAATTCCATAAAAAAGGCCTTTTTTTTAGTCATACATACACATATATACCTACTTTTTAAAAAAACAAAAAATGTAATCCCACCCTCGTGTCCCACAGATGTATTATGGTTTTGCTTTTTTGTCACACAAATCTTTCTTTGTTTCTTTGCTTTTTCCGCTTGTCGGCTTCAATCACCATTGCTGTCCACCAAAGGGTCCTCTGTCGCCGTGGTGACACACATGGGATTCCCCAATAGGAACCCTGAATGTGGCACATTTGGATTTAGTGTCCCCTACCCTCCTTAAGGGCTTGGAATAACCTCAATTAAAAATCCCCAAAACCAGATTCTCAAAAGTTCCCAGTTCATTAGATTTTAATATTACGTTCAAGAAAACTTAAAAAGCCAAATTATGCTTCAAACAGACCTTTACTCTGCATTTTTATATATTCTGCCACAAATTCAACAAACTGATCTTTTTTTTTCTGATTTAATTTGAGCTCTCCTGACCTTATGACAGACAGTTTTTTGACTATGCATGTAGCTTAACATACCCTTAGACATCCATCCAGCTGTTGCTGTAGCAATGGTTCCTGCATCTAAACAACTTGGTGGACTCACATTTTTTGTGCCTTACCTGTCACTCTATTGCACTTATGGTTCCAGCTGGAAACCCAAAACAAATAGTTAAAGTGTAGTCTGGACATCGAGAAAGTATTTACATCATTGAGGCAGAGATGAACTTTATGGAGTGGGCGGCCCAGACTTTAATCTGATAGGAAACCAGTGAGGGGACATTAAACATACCGGTTCTGAATTTTAACCAAGAAATAATAAAAAAAATGTATTCTAGAGTCACAGCACAGATGTCAATCTGCAGCGGTTTAAAGACTAGATATTAGTAGAATGACTCAAACAAAAGTTAGATCTTTAAGAACTGTTCAGTTGATTCAGTAAATTTTGGTGCTTTAGAGGAAAAATGTAGATTTACTTTCAACATAGCAAGAACAAATCAGATCAATTTTTCATCATGTTCTCCTTAGAGTAAACTTAAAAATTTCCAGGTATGGAAATAAAAGCTATTACAAGCACGTTGAGTTTTATCCACTTTTTTTTTAAACAAACTACTGTTATTCTGAACAGAACAGCACACAGTAAAACATCCTGATCCTAGTGATTTACTTGGTTCAGCAAGCAGACAGCTGCTCATCCGTCTCTTGATCAGACAAAGACCAGAAACGGTGTGAAAAGCAGACTATATTTATGCACCAGCAAGTGTGACTGCTTTAGGGAAAGATGGGCGGTGATGCTTTGGTCTGAATGTAAAGTGGGTTTAATTCTGAAGGCGTTAAGCTAAGAGGAGGAGAAAACTTCAAAGATCCATTGTATCACAGTGTAAAGGATGTCCCGCTGCTTTAGAGTCTGTAATGGGTCTTTTCTAGGAACAAACCAAATAATTTACTAATGGCAGGGGGTAAATGCTTGCATAATGTCACCGTCACGTTCAGAGTTGGCCTATGGCGCCATGCGGTGTCAACATTTTGTAATCTCTTGTCTGAGTGGGTTTTCATCATCTCTCATGCTTATATTACTGCCAAACAATAACGGAGTGTAGCTTTGTACATTATCTAATTGCTACAGCATGATCTAACTGAAGTGTTTGTAAGGTGTATTTTGACTTTGGATCCTGATTTAGGAGGTTAGGTTTTAGACAATACTCCAATGGTCCAGAGGATTGTATGTTTTCAGAATCCGTCATAGTGACACCACCAGTGATTTAGCTCTTATTTTAGAAAATATTCTGTTTTATTACTGAGTAAATAGTGGCAGAAATAACTAAAATTTGTATTGGTGGAGGTGTCAGATGTAAGGAAACTAACCTGCTCTTTTAAAAGACCTTTAAAACAAACAAAAGCTTTTTTATCACTGATCAGTTTTATCAAACTTTAGAAATTCTGTTCTAGTTGCGGTTTTATTATACGGGTAGATTAACGTCTGCCGTCAAATACCCATGGCCCTGCATGAGTGGTGGTGTGATGGACTGGAAGAATGGGTGATTAACAGGCTTGTGCAGCACTTGGTGGCATGCTGAGGATTAAATCCAACCATTTGCATCAGTAATGCTGGAACAGGGACATACTGTGATACTGTGTGGTAGAGGATCACTGAGTGAGTTAATCTACAATCATGCCGATGCCATAAATTCAGTAATTATTCAGTTACTAACTTTAGATGAGGCACAGCTGTAATTGTTTTTGGACATTATTAAGTCTAATAATCACCTCCAGGATTATTAGACTTATTTATTTAACTAAGACTTTTCTCTTAGACATATGAAGCAAGTACCCAGTGGTTTTCACTTTAATTAATGTAAATTTGATCAGAATTAGAACTGTACTGTCCACAATGATTGTAGGAGGAAGATGTAGTTCTTGCCTTTAGTAATTATACGCTGGACCACTGAAATTATTTTCCAACTAACACTGCTGTGGAAATTCAGATGGAGCAGTGTATATCACAAATAAAGCCTTCAGTTACATCATCTCTTCTTGCAGGAAGCTCTGGTCAAAATGGTGAAATAAACTAAAACAGTTTAATTTAAAGGCGTCATCAGAAAAGTTAATGGAAGAAAAAGACAGAAATATATCAGTCACAAGCCTGAATACAAAAAATGGACAAATGTGAAATATTTAAAACATATGTCAGTTGTTTCCATGCTTTTCTACTTTATAAGAATAGATATTAGTGTGTCGTAATTTGATTTTATTAACTTGAAGCAGGATTAGGTACTAAAACAGTATCCACATTTTGAAAATCTCACAAGGACTGTTCAATGTTCAGATGGTGGAAAAGCTGTGGCACAACTTCAAAACTTCCCACCTCATGAGGAAACATGGCGGAGGTCACATTATGCTGAGGGATTCTTTTCTTCAGCACGGGCAGGAAAACCTGCCAGAAATTATGGATTGAGTTAAATAAAGCAATGTAGGAAGACAACCTTTCAGAAGCTGCATCTGTTTTCACCGTTCACTGTGACAACGATGAAAGCATCTTATTAGTTGAGCTTCACGTTTCAATTCCTTGAAGAATCGTTGTATTTTTAGGCAGTTTAATTTTCTTTAGATTATCTAGAGCAGTTAGAAACAAGAAGAAATTACAAAACATGTGCATCCTCTCCCTTCACGCAAAAGCCCCAAATGCAGCTCGACACCAACAAGTAGAATAAACTAGCCTGAGAAACTGCAGCAACTGCAGTGCTCCTGAACTCTGGCATCTAGTGTCATACTGGGGAAAGGGACACTCGCAGCACTTCCATAGTCTAATGTCAGGCTGCATCCACGAGGCCGTGGTGAGGTGAAGAGACAGGCAACACGCCAGCGGAGCATCTCCAGCAACATGACTCAACCTGTCCGCACGCGTTAGCCCGGCTCAGTCAGGAACATGAGGGAACAAGGCCGTTGGTATTGAGTCACTGACACAGTGGACAGGGCCCTTATCAAGCCTGATCACGGATAGGAGAGGGAGGGGAGATCGCTGCACGATGTCACGTTCTCCCAAGGAGCTCAGGGGACACGGGGTAATGTGTGCACACATGCAGCCGTGCCTCTGCCATAATGCAAGGTGATTAATTCAGTGCATCTCCACCTTTTGCGCTGCACATGCATCAGGTAACATCAGCTTTTGGAGCATCAAATGTTGTGTTCTCTGTTTATTCTAAACACACTGAGGTCCCAAAGCAGATCCCATACTGAGCCGGATGATGATATTTCTTTTTTTGGATTCTTGTAAGCAAAATGCTTTGTTAAAGAAAAATGTAAAGAAGTTTTTTTTAAAAAGGTTTTAAATTCATGTAACTGTGTAAAATAGAAAATAATATTTACATAGCACCTTCAGTACAGTACTTTCTGGTGCGCCATCATAGGAAAGATTTAATAGATTTTTTTATTATTCAAATAACTTGCTATCCATATTTCAAAAACAGAAATTAAATTACTTGACTTTAAAGGTACATGAAGACACATCATGATGAACATAACTACTATTCATAAATCATTGCAATATATACAGATCCTAAATCATCGAACTTCTTATATATAAATTACTAAGCAGAAACATAAAATGAAAGAAGACAATGCAAAACCTAAACAGATACAACATAATTTGAAATTATTTACCCCTGTAGTCATCAAATATGCTGCCTTTCATCGATTTTTGTTTTTTGAAAACTTGTAATAAACTTCAAGACCAAACTTAAGTCCATGCTTTTCCATGCAACCGCAGAGGGAAGCAATAGGTCTGTTGATGCTGACTTAATCTCCTAAGAGATTGTCAATATACAAAAAGTCTTCTACGTGACCACCTTGCAAGGAAGAAGCCATTATCCTAAAATAGTCAGATTATAATTTTGAAAACAAAGACTACTCCACTTCGAAGTCTAGAGTTAATCTAACAAAATAGAAAACCAGAATGCCACTGAAAGGTTCAAAATAATCCAAAGACCATGGCTGGAAGAGCATTAAATTACAACTAAAAATTATTGAAGATTTCAAGCATTCAAAAATGGTTTATGGCCTCATTGTAAAGGCAATCTTCTCAAAATATTAGCTGGGCTTGTTTGTAGCTTTAATCAGATCCGGGGTGGAATTACATGTTCAGAGCTTCACTTTTAGGATCTTGCTGCCTGAGGCACCATCTGAAGTGGGCAGCGAAGCGGGAGCTGCTGTGAGCAGCTGTGATTAGGGCCGCCATGACCCGTTGAATACCCTGTAATTACAGCTGTAACTGATGCTGAGCTGATCACAAACCTTTTTGCTTCTTTTTCTTCTTTTTAAGCCTTTTTTTGTACTTCCTTGAAACGTTCTCCCATTTTGTCATGTTACAGCCACAAACACCAAAGTGTTTTACCGAGTTCTTATGTTATAAACTGTCACGGAGTGGTGGGTAGTTGTAAAGCTGAAGGAAATCGGTTTATGTTTGTCAAAATTTGTGACTTTATAGAGTCGCATGTGCCTAAAACCTGGGGGATTGTATCTCTACCTGTCCAACAGATCTTTGCTAATTACCTGAAGTTCAATCACACTGGATGGTGGCAGCACACACCTCACAGTGAGAAAGGTAAGTTCAGGGTAATGTTTAGCATTACTTTTTCTTTTTAAAATTTGGTTTCATCTGATCAGTCTTCTAAATTGTGATATTGAATTTGTTCTGCCTCATCTCTCATCTCAGTTGCTGACTTAGCCTGTTTAGTTGACTACAGATTTAAGGGCTGTGGACAAAGTGATCATTTGCTTTTTCATGGTAAAATCTGACCGCTGTAGTGCTGAGTGTAAACAAGCTTACATGGCTACTGGAGTTTTTCCTCTCCGTGGCTTCACCGCTCTTAATTACCGTCATATAGAGTCTTTTTCTCTGTACAATCCCGCTAAAACAATTTCCAATAAACGAAGACTTTCCTCTCTTTCTCTCTGCCAAGTATTCCAGCCAAACAAAGTCCTGGAAGAAGAAAGTTCGGAAAATGACCCGGGTAAATCTTTTCTCCTTGTTTTAATGTTACCTTCTGATTGCCTTGCCTATCACTCATCGTCCTAACTTTCTTGCAGAGTCAGATCTGAGAAGCAGATCAGTTTAATCTTTTCTGAATCACCTGCTCTGCCTCTGTTTTGAATCCTCCAACAATGTCTTAGGTTCACAGTGTGATGTGCTCTTTATTTGATGAATTAAGCACTGTATCCAAAAGATTGGATTTTACTAAGCGGTCTTTGAGTAATGGGGATCTAAACACAAATGAGGCCACAATTTTCAGATTTGTTTTACAAACATGCATCCGCTCCCTTCAACTTCATACTTATTTTTTGCATTCATGCTAAAGTTTGGGGCTGAATCGTGACGTTTTTGCAAAGCACTGTAGGTCCTCTGGTCACTCTTGTCCCCTCTCATGTTTGCAAACTTCATCTTGCATAAGTGCAAGAGGCTTCCTGGTGCACAGATCTTAGGGCTGCCTGAGGAAAGAGTTCAGCTGCAGTGTACGTTAACACTTACCGTTTATTTTTAGGATCCAAGGTGATACACTCGGGCTTGTGGTGACCCTTGAGATGACACATCTGAACGAGACGGCGGTACAGCAGGGAAGATTCTGTTCTACGTCAGTGGCTATCGACTTCAAAAAGGTGCTGAGAAGGTTTTTTTTTTTTTTGTCACACAGGTGGATAGACTCACTAAATGGAGACTTTGTTCCAAAGGTTTGATTCTCATTGACATGTTTTGCCTTTTTATGACCCACCTGTGACCGTAAAATAACCAGCTTTTTCGTTGCATCCAAAGCACAGCCTCTAACTAAGTCTGGCATGTGTAGAGTGTTTGTGTTGTGCTGTTTTGAGCTTTAGCACTGTGTCATATTGAATAAGTAGGAGAAAATGTAGATTGTGTGAAACCCATAGTAAGAAACAGATGTCACGATTGCATGCCCACACCAAAAAAGCCATTGAAGAGTGTGGGAAGGTGGCTCGCTCTTTTTGTCGTAGGAAGCTTGCATTGGCATGAGGGGCAATTTGGCCTGACAGTTAAAACATCTATCTCTGACTCGGATCTCCCCCGGTGAGTTAAGTAGGAATACTCAAGATAACAACAGCAAGGGCTCATTAACGTCACTTCAGACTTTTCATGGGAGGCCGAGTCCCGTCTCTATGGAGACATGAAGGAGTGCACACGGACAGCGTTGACCCCACACACTCGCACGCGCGTCTCTGCAAGGGTCCACGCGCGTCTCTGCAGTAGCCTGATAAGACTCACGCCTCAACAACTCTGCCCCTGCAAATGTCAGACTGGAGCTGTCTCTGTTTCCTTGCAAGGCAGTGTGTGTAAATGAATAACTCAAAATGTTCTTCCTGTGGCTTTTGCATAAACCTAAGATTACCTATGTTAAGTCCACTGCCGAGACTTAATATGGCAAATCCCCCGGCTTACGTGCTATGGAAATAGATCCAGATGAAATTCTTCAAATATCTGCAAAGCTCTGTGAAAGAGTGTAAATAAAAAGAAGCTTACTGCACCTTCCAGAAGAAAGCTTAAATCTGTATCTTGTTGCGATCAATGCGTTAGATTTCAAACCTACCCAAAGGTCTCCCAAGAGGCGACTTTGGGACCAGCTTCTCCAAATTTCTCCTGTTTTTGCTTTTCAGTGACGCTATCAGAACATTGTACACAAAGTTCTGAACGACTTGTCATAAATGATGGAACCATGAATTTTGCTCTATTAGAAAATCATGATACGTACTTGGGTTTTGCAGCAGTCAGTGATTCAAAGATTCCACCAAACCCTCCTCTAAATAACCGGAAAAAAAACAAAAAAAACAACTAAATGAACTGGTCTAGTCAAAGTTAGGATTTGAATCCAGTTGAGATTCTTTGAGGGGTTTTTCATGTTTTGAAGCCCTACAATGAAATTGAATTAAAACAATTCTGCAAAGAAGAGTGTGCCAAAAAGTCCCTCCATTGCAGTATGAAAGACTGATTATCAAAAGTACTAAATGTTTACTACCACTTTTTTACATTAGCCACTTTTCTTCTCGTATTTACCCTTAATGAAAGGAATCATAAGTGATCCAAAAACAGAAAAAATGCAGGAGGGAAACCATTTCTGTAAATCTCTGTCTTGTTTCTAAAGCTATTTTCATTTATCAAACTGAAGCAGCCACTCGGTTGCTATCAGAAAGAAGACAGAACCTGTGTTTTGCTGATGATTATTCAGACAAAAATTGCTTGAAATGTTTAATATTTGCAGGCTGTTGATACACTTGCACTCATGTCACTCAAGGACTTCAAGAAAATCTGCTGCATCCTGGGGTCTCTGCAGCGAGAGCTCGGCTTCTCCCACCACCGGGGGCATTTGTCTTTGACGTTGTGACATCTCTAATGTGACGATGTGCTCATACACCCTGCAAGAAGAAAACAGCCTGTGCTGGCCTGGCATTCTATACGGCCATGTGGCTCTGTTGACCTCTGCCTATGCACAAAACTTCAGTCTTAATTGTGTCTGGAGGAATATTTTGCTGTCTTAAGACAGGCTTTAGACCAGAGGGTGTTCTGGCTTTTAATGCACACAGCAGTTAAAAAGATAACAGGCAAGACAGTAGAAGTCATTGTGGGGATCTTGCACTGAATTAATCCTTTGCTTCCATATCTAAGAAAGTCCCTAACTTTTTACTTTTGAACTTTTAAGTTTGTGCTTCAAACTGGATAAGGGACAGTTTGGTGGCCCATGTCAAAGGTGAATTGTGTCCAAAGAATTATATATTGTCAAAGAAGCTCTTGATAAAACGGACAGTTTCAACAGTTCATGCCCTAGAGATACTTTCTGGTCTCTGACAGTTGTGTTGCAGTCACAGCAGAGTCTAATCCCCCCCATCACTTTTCAGCGCAGATCTAAGCTTTGTTGTGATCTGTCCGAACACCCGTCTCCTAACTTGCTCCTGTCGTATCTCGCCACATCCACACCCATTAAAAGAGCAAAACCAACATATCATCTTTGATTGTAAATCACAATAATCCCCCGCTTCATTTGGCATTTAACAAAGCTGTGATGTCCTCCTTGTTGATTGCCTCTTGCTGTGCTGCTGAGATTCTTTTTTTGTGTAACATTTGAAGGACTAAAGGCTTGTTTCACAGTTTAATGAGGAGATCAGAGTGGCGGATCAGTGAACCTGATGAGAAGAGTGACACTAACTGTGTATAATGTTGGTAAATGCTAAAAAAGTTGTTCTTTTAATTGAAGT
This sequence comes from Gambusia affinis, assembly GCF_019740435.1. Classification (NCBI taxonomy): domain Eukaryota; kingdom Metazoa; phylum Chordata; class Actinopteri; order Cyprinodontiformes; family Poeciliidae; genus Gambusia; species Gambusia affinis. Next base: position 16,046,832 of record NC_057887.1, read on the forward strand.
TTGTGAGTAAAAGCAGGAAATAATGGCCACGTCTAGCTTTTTAAAATAGTTTTAAATCATCATTTATCATTTTATGGAAACAAAACATTTTGACTTTGCATGCACTGATAAACCTGCACATGAAATAATAAAATCACAGTCATCAATCAATACATTGTTTTTTTTTTAGAAACACAATAAAATGTACAAGGTTGATAATGCTTTGTCTGTATTGAGATACAGAGTCAATATTGAATTTACATTTTATACAATATGCCAAATATAACATACAGCACCCTCCACTTTGATTGGCTCTCCTGGTAAAGATGTGTCAATAGCCTTAAAATAAACTTGTCTTATATTGAAAAGCTTACAATAGGATGTTGGAGAGTGTAGCTTGTCTTGACTTAACCGGAGTATCAGAAAAGCTGTAACACTATTTTGAAACACGTCACTCTTCTTTTTAGGAGATTATAATTTAAGCTAACATATGTTTTTGGATCTCTTTGCGATGAGTTTCAACAGATATTGTTCTGTGAGCTTTACAATAAAAACTGTTGAGTATCTTTACGATTTGTGCTTCCATTTGTGTACGCTATAACTCTACATATTGAAGTGCTTATTAACCAAGCACATTAATCCTGGGCTGATTAGCACTTAGCGACTTAGCATCTAATAAAACACCCGCACAATCCAGTTTGGCATATATATGTGGTTTAAGAGACTTTTAGGGTTTTTTTCTTAGACAGTGACGAATATGTTGATCTGAGTAAGACACAGTTTATGCCAAGACGTTCGGCCACAAGAATATGGACAGGGCTAGACTTGCTAAAGCAGGATTGACTATAACTCCTTGCTTGCAGTTATAGTTTTTGAATTTTGGTCCATGACTTCCAGTAAAAATATATGACATGAAGGCCTTCTTCAGAATGGAAAAGACAAGAGAGCATGAAAACTGAACTAAGGCTAAAAATTATTTATCTAAAGTTGCAATAAATACATAAAGTAAGTAAAGAAAACCTTTAGCCGTTTTTTGTGAAACTTATTCTACTGAAGAATTATTTCAAGACCTTTTCTACATCTTCATCAGAGTTGCCGATATATGCCGTAGGTTATGTAATGTAGGTCAAATATATGACACTCCTTTTCAAATCATCACATTGAAACCTTTTCTTACACTCTGGCATTCAGACATCATAATCTCATTCTTACATCCAAAGTTTTGACAAATTTCTTGAGGCAGAACTCCTCCTCCACTGATGGGAAACATCTTATCACACAGACAGCATGTGAAAGCAAAGACATAACCATAACATAAACCCAGAGAGCACATTTACTAACACTGAGGCCTCCGCCACTGTGGGATTTCCAGACTTGAATTTGACATGACAGCTGAGGAATGATGGCATGGCCTCTCTGTGCTGTCACAGTTGCTACCGCATGACACATGTCCATAATGTTAGCAGCATAGGCACCCAGTATGTATTCGTGTTTTATTGAAACAGATTAAGAGATTAGCGAAAACTACAAAACTGCAGCGTGCATCATCACTACATCACTTTAAAGACTGTTGGAGCGGTGACTGTGACATTAACCTCACTGCAAGAATGCCAAGTGGAAGTCAGGAAGTAAATGTCTGCGGCTGGGACCTTTCACCTCCAAGCCTTTTGTTCTGCCCGGTCGTCAGTCGGCGTAGAGGATGAACCCCGAGAAGGTGCTGTATTTGTTACTGTTGCCCCCATGAGCTTTGCCCCCATCCAGTTTGATGAAAACCTCATCACCTGCATCCAGATGAAGTATGACACTGTTGCTGGCATAGTCATAACTCTGGTCTTGGTCTTGGGCAATAGCACTGGCTCTGACCTGGAATAGTAAACACAGAGAAACGCAATAGGAGGTTAGAGAAGAGAATTCTGTGTTTTTTCTTTCCTGTTACGTCTAAAATTACCACAGCATTTCAGGAAAAGAACATGATTCCACAAGCCAGTCATGGAGGGTGGAAGCATGTACCATCAACTATAACAATTAGTTACAATAGATGATACATTAACTTACGAAGTTATGCTAATTGTTAAGCTGTTAGCACATTGAGCAGCACATACACAATCAACATTGATATCGATGGTCCTTCCTCCTGGCTCTGATTGGTTGTTTTTGACCACGAGCATTTCTTTACATTCTAATATACCTCTAGGAGGTGGAGGAAGAGCTTCATTTCTTCACAGCTCATCTGTCTCATACTACATTATCACACTATGGTGACAGTTTTGACAATTATGGAAAAAACATATTTGTACCAAAGTTACATCCTGCAGTTTCAGATCCAGATGAGATGCTGTGACCTTAAACAGGCCATTCATCCTCTTAAACCCTTTAAATGTGACTGAATTAAGACATTTCCTAAAAAGAAGCGTGGGCTGAAGTTTCATTGCCAACTATTGCAAACGCTTGATGGCATAAGGCTGGCACAACCAGTTATTAGGCTCAGAGGCCAATTATTCTTTCATGTGTTGGCCGATGTTAGTTTTGGTAGCTATTTTCCTTTAATAAATGATGAAATCATTTGAAAACTGCCTCTCTGTATTTCCTCAGTTTACCTTTGTCTGATATTAATTATATTTGCTTGATGATCTAAAGGACATCTGTGTGGGGAAAATGCAAAACCAGAAGAAATGTGGGAAGAAATAGAAAGAAAATGCTGCCAGTAAATAAATAGACCTGAAGGGAAACTAAGAATCAACAATTTTTTTCAACAGTTTATCCTTGAAGTGATAAGGTTTAATGTCATTACAAGAACTCTTGTAGAAAAGTAAAGCCTGAATTAAGAAGTTTGACTTTGCGTGTGTGTCCCCTCTGGTGAATATCTTGTTTTTTATATTATGACTCAGCCAAACGGGTCAAGCTTGAGTCAGTCTGCCTGTGAGGAACAAAGTCAGTACATACTATCCCTTCCCCTCATCTTCCACTCTTATGTCCTCATTTTGTAGGATGAAACGCTAGAAATTGCCACGTTTTGCCACACGTAAGTGTCATTTTGTCAACACAGGGTAATTACGGAGGGTGTTGGCTTGGGAGCATCATCCCCAAATCTGCTCGCCTGTCTCGGGGTAAGTTCCTTAGCATGCAGCTGCTGGAAGACAGATCCCCTCTGAGGCTTTACTCCAGCTTTACTGTGCCATCCATAAAAGTTTAATCCGTGTGCCTACAAAGATTGTGACGACAGGTTAGCCGAACCAAAAATAAAAACATTATCCTCTAATGGAGTTGTGAAGAGATGTGCACAATTTGAGATGGAAAGCTGCAGGACAGATGACGGCTTGATGATGAATTTTAGGCGTCCTAAGCTGATTATACTGTGTTCCACAATATCTACCATTGACACAGAGATATTGTATAATGTTGCTGTAATCTCTCAATAAATAGATTGGCTTGCAATAGTATTTACACCTGTTGAATCTTTTTTAATAAAAAAGTGGGAGGAATTTTTGACATATAAAAACTTTAAACGTGGAATACATATTTGTTTAGTCCCACTGATAGCTGTAGGTCGTCTGGGAGATACTTTTATCAGTTTTACACAACAGATTGACATTTTTGGCCATGCTCGTTCTCAGAATAGGTCAAACTCGGTCAGATTAGATGGAAAATCTCTGCGGACACTAATTTTCAAGTCTTATGTCTCATTCTCAATCTGGGCTTTGACTAGGCCATTGTAATACATAGGTCTGCTTTGATCGAAACCAATTTATTTCAGCTCTGGTTTCATGTTTAGGTTAACTAGGTGAACCTTCACCCCAGTCTAAAGTTTTTGGCGTTTTTCTTTTCTTTTCTTTTTTTTTTTACATTTGTCTGTGTTGCTTGTGGCAACATTCAAATAAGACTTCTTATGAAGTCAACAATCACACATGCTACAGTGAGTTAATATGTATAACTTTACCTGTCTAAGTCACTCAGACTGAATGCAAAGACTTAAAAAGGAATAGTTTAAGATTGTTGAAGGTTATGCGCAGTCAACATCTTACCTTCAGTGGATAATTTTCTTAGCGTCTTGGTTTAACGTATATTCAGATTAGTGTGTCCTGTAGGCTAAAACTTGTGGCTAGTTCAATAGGGACCAACGATAATGTTTTCTTTTAAACTCCTTAAACAACTTCACTGTGAAAAAAAGTCTTAGTGGCTCATGCAAAAGCAATGAAACTTTAAACCCTTGTCACATTTTCAGTTGTCATATATTTACACAGGAAATCAAGATTGTTGCAAATTGCAAACTTCAATATCTTTTGATGACATTGAATTTTGTGCTTGGGTTTTTAAATGTGTCACTTTTCTCCACAAAAGCAAGAGTAGTCATATCTGATATATTTATTTGGGTAAGCATTTTTTAGGAATAACTCATTAACTTGAAAAACATTAGCTTTGTTGTCCTCCAAATACCAAGATAAAAATATTTGAAAAATTAGTGGTTCGAGTGCTACACCCAGTTTTCTGTGCTCAGTCTCACCACGGAGACGTGCGGATGTGACATTTCTTATTTAAATCAGATGATGCTCTGATGGAGAGTCACTTCTTTTGTTTCATTGTGATTAATTATTACAGAAAGGTGTCTTTTCTAGGTCAAATAACAAAATGATATGTTAAGATCAGACAAGTAATTGAATAAAGTATCTCCTGATGGGCACTAATCTGGTTGTGTTTGCTCTCGCAAGGACTGCTCTTATTCTACTAAGATTATCTCCCAAAACAATTTTAATGCAATCAAGCCCACAGTAAAAGAACACAGTGAAAAATAAACCAACGTGACAGCCATACAACAGCATTTGTGACATGTCTCTCAGCGTGGAGAAAAGATTTATTTATTAGGAGCTGCTTTTGTTTCATGTCTTATAATATTCTCCTCCTTAAGGAGAAAAACAGGAACACCTTGAAACTGATGTGATCCCATTTGACAGCAGAAGGCTTGTTCCGTCCGCTCTATCTTCATTTTTCTATTTAGCAGCAACAACTGCAAAGCTATGTTGTAGAATGACTAAGATGTTCTACAAAAATTATTACTGTCATAAACAAGACACTTTAAGAATATCTGGAATGTTATTGTGTCCACTCCCTGTTCAGTCTGATGCAGCCTGGATGAGATGTTTACAAGTGCCGAGGCTCAGATGAACATGTTGTTTGGTTGGTGTCATCCCCCGCAGCCATTTAGGACATTACAAAATCACCCGTGAATTTAGCAAATATCATGAATCAATAATCAAACGTTTTGGCCCGACAGCCAGCCTGATAACGCGTGCTGGCACACCAAGACTCCACAAAGCTTGTTGTATTTTAAAGGGCAACCGCTTTGAACTAGCCACAACCCCGGGCTGTTTTCTGATGTGTGCTCAGCAGAGATAGCGCTGCACTCCCTCCACTCATGTCAATGTGTACATCATCATATGATGTGCAAAAATCCATAGAAATACAATCTGGCAGCATGCCAGTGTGGATTGTCATTACACCAGACTTTAACACCAGACAAGTCGGAAATCATTGCACACATGAATGCCCAATTAAGACTTCCTGGAAACTGTTTGCATCTTTCCCTAAGCGAGGTCATCACTCTGTGGTTGTATGGATTCAATGATTTGAACCGTTCCCTGCATACTCATCACTGCGGAGGGGCGGCTATTCAAAAGACATTATTTTATATGAATGTCATAGTGTAAAATGGATCCAGTATTTGTGCACTCATGACATCAAATTACTTGCAGAAAATCTGCCTATTTGCAAATTGTTTGTAAACCATCCAAAATAGTTGTAAGAAAATGCAGTTTGAGAAGTTTGAACAACTTGGCACGATGCTACTTGACATGCTGCTGGCTGGCCTTTGCAAAGCAGCCAATCCAGGAGCACCGTTCATTTCCTTGACAGTGACTGGCTGTAACCCCAAGAGTGGAAATAAGGCAAACTGCAGATGTTAGCTTCTGTGATAATGCCAAAACGGTTTCCATTGTCTGTATTAATCCATATTTACATATACTTAGTGTTTAAGCTATTAAAATAGGCAGCTAAGCATTTTTAAAGCAGGTCTCCATTATTCACAGATTTCAGCTGCTTTTGGCCGGATTTGGCCCATTCTGTATGGTTTTGTTTTACCAAAGTAAAAAAGAAATATTTCTTAAATCTCAGACTTTGTCTTAGATACCCTCGCTTCAGCACAGAACATTCAGGTCAAGTCAGAAAACTCAAGCGATCTTACATTTTACTAGAGAACCTCAAATATAATCTAGATTCCTTAGTGCTCTATGAGTGAAATATCAATTTCAGCATTATCAGCCACTTGTGGCTGTGTTTTTGCATAGTTCTTACACAATACACATAATACTGGGTGGTGAACAACTCTCCTTTACCAGACCTGCAAATAAGCAACAGAAAACACAATCGAGACTCAACTGACAGACAAGTATTTTTCTTTATTGCAAGTACTACTTTCGCCCCTGATGGAATAGTGCCCTGGGCAGTGAGCCACATCACCCATATCAAAAAACCACCACTGATTTTCACTGACATTTTGACTGTTACTATGAATATATTATTCTGGAACATGCTTTATGGTTGTAAAGGCAGTGAAAAAAAAAGCATTTTTGTTTTTATACTGAAAGGAAAGATGCTCAAGTAACAAGACATTGAGGAATCTGTGCACATACCTAACAGATCTCCAGGTGAGACAAAGCAGAAAGGGCTGTTCAAGGAACTTTGGAATATGAATTAACAAGTAATAACTGGCAAATTAAACATTTTAATCATTAATTTGTTAGTCGAAGTAAGCATCATGCATCACTGGTTACACCTTAACCTGAAATTTTGACCATTATTGTGTTTATTGTTGTAAAAAAACACTTGTACAATCCTAAATATTGCTGCATTAAAATAGCACTTAACTTACTATTTATTCTTGGCACCAATTGTTTTTGCAGATTAGTTAAACTAATACTTACAGTTACCATATTTATAAGTCCACAACATAAAGATCTACAGGTGAAGTTATGGAGCTACAATCTAAATGGGATAATGTTGATTAGAGGGTCCATAGATGTCACTAAAAATAGAAAGTTTGGGATATTTTAGATAATTAAAGATACTCAAAAATATTGAGATGCTGAGGAATTTAATGATTTCTTTCGTTGTTCTATACTGCAGTTCAATAGAGGGAAGAAGAGAAAAGCTGAATGAGTAAATATATATCCATAAAAGAGATTAAGATACCAAGGACAGTTATTTTAAGTAAATTGGAAAAGCAAATGTTAAATTATGAGGCAAATGTTACATTTTTCACTCAGTTATTCAAGTCAATTCAATTCAGAAATACTTTATTGATCACAAAGGGAAATTAAATGTTGAATTTGTGACAGTCATGTTTCTGAGCATGAAAAAACAAGAAATATTTATTTATTTTTTTACCGTCAATAGATGATGATTAATTAACTATGTGGTAAAAATGGATCCTTGTGGTTTTGAAGAAGAAGCTACACCTTTGCCATTTCACAGAACGTGTGTCAAAAGCATCACCCACCTGATTGTTTTTGATCAGGTCAGCCCACATACTGGTGCCGTCTCCTCCTCTCATCAACACGTTGTAGATGAAAAAGTAGGTCCCTGGAATCTTACAGGTGAACTTGCCCGTCGCGCCCTCGTAGTTCCCCCCGATGTTAGTCACCACATCATCGAATCGCAAAATGTCATAGCCTTCTTGGGGGTTTCGCAGTCCTGCGTAAAACGCCACTCGAGGAGTGGTGTTGTAGGTGGTTGTGCTAACCGCTCCGAGGATCCCCGTCCGAACTATGTCTCCGCTGTCCCCCGGTGGCCCCCTTGGGCCCGGTGGACCCGGTTCTCCAGGAGGTCCTGGAGGTCCAGGTTTGCCCAGACGTCCTGGTTTTCCCTGTTGGCCGTTTGTGCTGTATGTAGGCAGTGAAGGGCCGATGCTGTGATCGCTTAGGTCTTCCTCATTGTTCACCAGGAAGCCACTGGTTGATGTGTCCGTGTGGATCCCCGTTCCTGTGGTGCCCGTGCTGGGGAAGGGGTCGCACACCATCCGGCAGGTACCCAACATCTCATAGTGGCTCGCGCTGTCATCTGTGCCACCAGCACCCACAGAGCTGACGAGCACAGGGATGAGGACCACCAGGACCAGGACCAGCATGACCCCCACTGCAGCTGCCACCAGGGTCTTCCGCCCGATGCTCAGCCTGGGAAGGGGCTGCGCTGCCAGCCTGGAGCTCTCCGGGGCAGAAATGGTGACTGTGGGGCGTGCGTCCACCCGGCAGAACACAGACACAAGGAGGATCTCCGATGGTGGAGATGATGCTCAGGGGGGAGAGCCGCTGCGAGTCTGCAATTGTGTGACAGAGATGTGCAGGAGTGGGGGGAGAGAGAGAGCAAGAGGAGGATGGGACCGGAGTGAGCAAAAGGAAAGAAAGAAAACTGAGAGTAGTGGAGGAGGAGAGAGAAAGAGAGACAGAGGGAAGAAGGAAGTAGGGAGGAGAGGAATGAGTTAACAATAAACACAGAGGGGGGCCGTTTTCTACATGCAGTTGTGCAAAACTATGAACGATACGACGGAGAAGAACATAATTATATAATTTATCCTCACTGAATGCAAGAAGGAACGATAAACAACATGAAGGACATGTATACTTGGATAAATAGTAGCAGAAACTGGTACATGGCATTTTTTCTGGGTCGGTTTTTCTCAGTGGCAAATGTAGCCTTGCTAAAGTATTCATACCCTTCAGACTACAGTCACAAACTTCAATGTCTTTTATAGGGAATTTTGGGAAGTGGACCAAGTCCACCCCCTGTAAACTCCACTCAACTCATGGTCTGTTGACAAGACAATTATTCGTCATGCACTCAAATTAAATTTGGAAGAATGCAAGAATGAAACCATATGCATGTCTGCATCCTGCCACGAATCATTTAGGTGACACAAGAAAATAAAGCGCCGGGATTGAAGTGTTTTTCACAGCATGTGACATGCAGTGTGTGGAGGAAAACTAACATTTCACCTTAAAGATACAATCCCCCATTGTGAAATGTGGTGGTGGCAGCATCATGCTGTGGGGATTGTTCTCTTCAACATGGAAAGCGAAGTTTGGTCATCGATGATCGGGAAAATGGATGAAGCTAAAATCAGGGCAATTTCATAAAAATAAAAAAATAGAAGAAGTTGTTCAAGACTTGCGTCTGCATAGGTGGAGGTTTGCTTTCCAGCAGGACAACAACCCTGAACAAATACTGCTAAAAGAATCTGAGCTGTTTTGTAAAAGAGAACAAGGAATTATTTAATTCACTCAATTTGCAAGGCATTTTATATTAAATTTATTACAAGAATGAGGAATGAGAAGCGCGATTACTGAATTCAGGCAAACAGTGTGTGGTCATGCTAAGCTCTGAACCTTACCACACTGTCAAACCTTCAAAAAGAGGAAGCAATTAAAAGTCTGGTCCATGCTCGACTGCTCTCATAATTCAATTAGTTGTGAAAAATTGCCATTTGTTTAATTTTTCACATCCAGAGGCTGTTCCTGAATTAAACACAAAAAGTGGTTTATATTTCCATAACGCACCAAATGTCATCAGACTGTGACATTTTCACACTGCAGATTGTCCACTTAGTGCCCTGAATTCATAACAGAACCACATCGTAGTGAAACAGTGCGTTAGTAAAGTATACACACTCTTGTCATGTTATAAAAACAGTCATATTTGAGAGAGAACATATTGCTGTAGATTCTGAGTTAGATCTAGGCTTAAATTTAATTTATTTGTCTAACATTTCCATTCTGCTAGAAATCTTGCTTGAATTGCTTGACACCCTGAAACCACCAAACACACAACTTAAACCATATTGAGAACTTTACTTAGTTTTACAAAACCCTTTATAAGATATATAAATACAAAATGTTGTGCAGACGTCCAAATTCTAAAATTTTCTAGAGGCTTGATTGGGTTTTAAAGTTAACATTATTTAAAAATGTGCATTTCTACAACATAATGTGACATTTAAATGCATAACTTTGAAATACTGAGCAAGTGAGCCCATCTTACCAGGCCATTTTATATGAAACTCCAGTAGCTATTGTACACCAAATGACCAAGTCATTTCTGTTGAAACATGACATAATGTTGGCCCATAAATATATTCAACACAATCTAGCTAAAACAAAACTTTTCTATAAAAATTATCTGCTCTTTAAGGTTTGTCAGCACAATCAGAGTTAAATTCTAGGCCAGAAAAGAACAACCCCTAATGGCAATACTGAGTTTTAGAGATTTTCACTTGCACTGAAATTTTAAAAAAAGCTCCTGCTCTCTTATTGCATAACAGTTGACAAAATATGACTATAATTGGTGTTCTTGTGCTGTGTTTTCCATTAAAAGAGTTCCTGGAAACAGATATGAGTGAAGGATCTTATATAATCGGGTGTTGCATCCCAACAAGAGTCCCTGCAGCGGATTTAGCAGCCAAATTAATTAGGAGCATGACAAAGCCATCTGGAGGCAATACTTTACATTACATTTTTGTTTCTTTGTTAGAATATTTGCTTTTAACTTGCTGGCGGTGATACTTCAATCAGAACTTTTTGCATCTGTCAGTTTGGCGCCATTACAGGATAAATTAGTTTGACGAAAGATATTTATAGCAGCTGAATTCACATCCAGGAGCTTTCCTTTATGAATCTGGTCTCACTGTCATTGGCCTATCCGGACACTGAAAGCTTTGCTAAAAATATTTTCATCATGACGATGAGTCAAGTGGCAAATGGCAAGCAGGTAAAGTCACCATGAAGCTGATGAAGATTCTGGAGCGTTTCAAAGCTACAGGATGTCCCTCAAGACTGGATCCTTTTTAACAGTGTTAAGAGAACAATGAATATTTAATCTATGTGTGGATTCAATTAGAAAGGATAAAAATGGCTGCATAACTTTAAGGGATCCATTTAGCCTGCCAACTTTGCTTATCGAACACATTTAGAGTAGAAATTTGGGAGACAGTGATTCTTGTTTTTTTATTTTTTTTTCAAATGTATATTTACATGAGCTAGAAGAACATTGGATGCTTTAAAAGTGTCTGTAAAAGTGAGAAAAGATGTCTATTCTAGCTAATTCACTCATTCTGATCCTGTCAGTCACATATGTCAGGGACAGGGGATTTTTATAGATTTAAATTAAGCCAACAGTGAACATTTTGTTCAGTGTGCAAATACTTGGTCTGATGGGTATTATTCTATGGTAGCGCCTGGATGAGCTGCAGAGATCCACAGCTTAGGTTGGGGAGTCCATTGCCAGAACAACTAGTATTTCTTTGCGCCACAAATCTGCCCTTTATAAAAGTTTGGCAAGAAGGAAGTAAGCTATGACAAGTCTCGTTTACTGCCTCAAATCATGTAGAGGGCACCGTAAAAATGTGGAAGAAGAGAAATGTACATTTTTGGTCTACATTTAAAATGGAAATCTGTTGTGGGAAAGTACCTGCATTTTCTGAATATGCTATTTTGCTAGTGAAGTATGAAGGTGGGATGCTTTTCTTCCGCAAAGGATTGAAGTTTAGTAAATGGAGGCCAGTCCTGGAAGATAACCTGTTAGAAACAACAAATATCTTCATACCGTGTGTGTCAACACAAACCTCCCTAGCAACAAAAATCTTTTCAACCCATAGTAGTAAATAACTCTGTTGCATGGAAAAATTACATATTTGCTTAGTAAATTTTTTTTAAATGAATTTATCTTTTATGAGGCTCCAGAAATCCCTCTTATTGCATACGTTACTGCCCTCATGTGGTCTTTGAACAAATGGTTTACAGTCTCTCATCTGATGAACACCACTGGTTTTCAGCTTGCAAGCATCCGCCTACATCTTCACAGAAGCAACGCTAGCAGGCTGCCTCTCAGCAGGGAATAATGATCTTTGTACTTTGGGATGTTCATGTGCACATATTTGCTCTTTAGCAATGAAAACAGAAGGCCATGTAAAGCAAAACAGCACATTCAAAATGACAACCTATTAATGACAATATTTGGGAAAGATCCCAGATTATGGTGTCATTCTCTTACAAATTTGCAGCCTGCATATTTATGACTGAAAAAGGGCATTTGTATTCAACAATATTAACAAGTGTAGTTTAAGAAGTAGGAGAGAAAGATTAAAGTGCATATTTAGGACAGTGGTGATACTGGAGTTTAACTTGGTTGGAAATTTTTGTTTATTTTGCTTTTTTCTTTACCTTTCTTCCTGACTGTGTGTTCAGGCAATACTATGTGACAGAATGGACATTAAAAATAATTACACCTCCCTTTATTTTTTTAACTTTATTTAAAGACTTCTATTGTCTATACTAAGCTGCACTTCTACTTGAACTGAGATGCATTAAACTGCAGTTACAGCAGTTCGCCACCAGTTGGCGCATAGAGCACGGTGAGCACTCCTGACTCAGCGAGCCAACGGCAATTTAGCAAAGTGACGGCTGGTCAGCGGAGGCGCTCACTGTCGCTCTTGTCTGTGTTAACAGCGTTCAGAGAATAAAAGAACCTGCGAAAAACACACTGCTTAATCATTAATTGTGCAACAACTACTATTAATAATAATAATAATAATAATAATAATAATAATAATAATAATAATAATAATAATAATAATAATAGTAATAATAAAACATCATCTGCCAGTTAGTTTAAGCATTTGTTGTTAAGAAGAAAATAGCTTCACACTGAAGTATTCCTGTATTTATAGTCTGAAGACCAAAAGAGGCAGGTTATTTTCTCACCTCTGCCTTTCATTGAATGTCATGCATTCTTGTCTTTCCCTTTTTGCACAATGGCTAAGAGAAAATTAGTATTTTTCTTCCTATTCACACAGGAAACATGAAGATGGTGCTCTTCTCAACTTTCTGTCCTGTCTCCAGCAGAAAGTTGAATCAGGACACTGTGAGGTACACTCATGTGACGTGGATAAAGGGTGAAAGCCAGAGTACCCAGAGAGAGGCCATGCATTCACAAGGAGAATGTGCAAATTTCTTACAGACAGAATGTCCCTCCTGCAACTTGAACTGACTGCCCTCCTTCTCTACGGCAACAGGGCTTAAAAACTGCTGCACTGTGCAGCCAAATAAACAGGATTATGTTTCTGGACACCCTCATCAACCCAAAAGAGTAAAGAAATAATACAAAAAATAAACTTTGTTACCTTTATTTTATAGAAATGTCTGAGCAATTATGGCACCAGTTTTGTAAAGCTATTTCATAATGTGAGACTGTTTCCCAAAAATGAATTTACCTTTTATTCATTTTTTACAACATCACATTCAACTTCCTCCATGCGCTGGAGGGCGTTGAAAAGAAAACAGATTAAAATGGCCATACCTACTCTGTGTGTTCCTCTGTAAGCCTTCCAGAGCTCATTTTTCTTCACATCCTTCTTTTTGTAGTTGTGTTTACTTTATTGGTTGGTTACTGTGTTTATTTACTCTTTAATTTCTGCTTTTTACTTCACGTTTACATGTCTGTTTAAACAAAGTCCTTCCCTTTCTGTACCAATTAAACTGAACATTTGTGAATATAATGACTGATATGTCACCAATCTAAATTAAAAATCAGAAATATATGTAACTGATCCTTTAGTTTTAGCCATTAAGACTCTCTTAAACAAGTAGCTATTTCATTCTCTGAGACCTTATTTCTGCACAATGTAATCATATGTGGCTTCTTCTCACAGTGAGGCACCACATTGCAATTCATCTGTATTTAGAAAGCTGAGGTTGTGGTCAGGGGCAGATTAGACTGCACAAATGGAAAACCCGTTGGCGTTACTGAAGTGCTCATTGTCTTCAGTGATGAAATACAAACAAGTGGGCCAGGAAAAATTCTTTCCCAAAAGTATTTGCTCATCAACATTGAGTACTGCTTGAAAAAGATCTCCACTTTATCATGACTCTTATTGACTTTGGCTTTCAGTGTCCCTGGGTTTATTCTTGTTCTGTTGGTCTGTTGGTCCAACTCCAACTCTGGTTCCCTGATTGGCACAACCCTGCAACCTTTAGACGTGTCCCTGTTGCAACACACCTAAATCAAATTAATGGCTCATGGAGAGACCTCTGCAGAACTTGGTGACATGTTGAGGAGGGATTTCATCTATTTGATTCAGATTTGTGAGAGCAGAAATGCATCTAAGTTTTTTTGCAGAACCGATGTTCACTGCAGTGTTTTCAAAGTTCTGTGTTATTTTTTTCTCCTTTCTCCTCCCAGCTTACCCCACTGCTTGTTAACATTGATTTAGCTTTATGTGAGTAAAAAATTTATTGTTCAGAGGAGTGGGAAATTAATAACAAAAACTCATTACAACCACTGAGTATCCTATAGAAACAAGGCATTAGAATCATCCATAATGTCAGTTTTAACTCAAACCTGTTATTCTTAAAATCTAGAATTATGAAATTTGAAGAGCTGGTGGAATTTAAAATTGCTCAAATGATGTTTAAGGCATCTAATAAACTGTTACCTGAGCATATGCAGAACATGTTTCTTGAAAGAGAAGAGGGATTAAAGGGTTGCTCAAATTTAAGGATTATACGCACAAGAAAGAGCTTTTGTAGTTTAATTCATGGTGTAAAATTATGGAACAAATTAATGAGACGTTAAAACAAAGTCAAAATTTAATACAATCTAAAAGAAAATATAAGGAGGTCATTTTCACAAGATATAGAAATTTGGGTGAGAGATAGTACTAATGTGTGTATGCAAATTGAGGCTAACACATATGAGTGTGTGTGGGTATGGATTTTTGGATATATATATTTAAACATATGTAAACCCAGATAAAATGGAAATTTAATTAATCTATGTTTATTTAGGAGTACCTTTATATTCTACTAATATAAAGTACACATATAGAGTTAATTACACTCTACTGGAATTTTAACTGGAACAATTTGATTTGATCAGAAATGACTAAGCTTGAGCTTGTCAGAAGAAAAAAACTACTTCAAGCATGAAACAACAAATCAATGAAAAGCTCCTCATCCTCACTGTGAAGTATAGTGCAAAATTTGTCATGCTGTGGGCCAGTTTTCCTTCAAAAGATCCCCTGCTTCTTGTCAGACTGCATGGCATTATGGACATTTGAAGATAGCAGGACCATTTCAATGAACAAATATGTTTGCTTTTGCCAGAAAATGAACACATCTCATTACTGGGTCTTTCAGACCAAAACATGAGTAAATTAGTACCAGCAAATGTAGTGGTTGCTACTGGTAAAGAAAATATAATATAGTGGCACAGTACAGGTATTTTATTGTGTGTTTAAAACCTGTGTTATCTCCATTGACATTAATGTTTATTGCACATATTTGTCTTTTGCTTGCTTTTTTTTATAGGACACTGTAAAAAGGAATAGTCTGTTTAGATTTTACGATTGAACACACTTTTTTGACGCCCTGCATTTACATTTTTAAACCACAAGATGGCGCAAACGGCTCATACGTGTGAACAAACAAATAACCCACCAGAACCGCACTCAACACCACATCATGGTTGCAATGGTAAGAAGCAGTATTCCACAGTACTTGGAAGTTAACTTTGCTCTTTTATCTTCATTATTACAAGAAACAGATATTTTATGGATATATGTTTTTAAAATTATGCTTTAAAGTTTTCAAAAAACCTTCAAAACAATTTCACCAAAACAATTTCACCTTTTCTGATAAAAAAAAAAAAACAAAACAAAAAAAAACACCTTACGCAGGCACAGTTCTGGCAGAAGCTGGCCACATTGTCTTCTCAGCAGGACATTAAAGGACAGCATGGTAGGCTGCAGACCACCCATCTTGACCAGCCCTGCACATTCCAATATGGACTCAAGAAGTGGCCTGGTCAGCAACTGGAGAACTGAGGAAACAGCAGGACACCTTTGATGTCTATATTCAGGACGAACTCTGCCAGACAGTCCATTTCACTGAAGAGGCTTGTGTATTTTTTTTTGTTAAACGTAATTTTATCAAGGTATAATAAAGATAGAAAGAGTATTGCTTTTTTTTTTTTTTTTCAAAGTGCAGGAGAATTTTGAAGCTCTTCTTTGATATTTTGAATAACCTCCTGTGTAAAAGGAAATCATATCAGCTTCCTTTGTGTTTACACAGGGTTCAACCGGAGTAACTTCCTTGATTCTTTCTTTTTGGACTCTTCCTTTTTAGGCAATGGGCTGCTGCCTTGCAGGCCCTCCTGGGATTCTGTGGGAATTCCTTAGCTGGTTTGCTTGGCAGCTGGTTTTCAATCTTGAAATGTGTTTTGCTTCAGGAGGTGGGACAGAAATGGAACTGAGAAGATAATGTAGCATGTTGGGCCACTGGCAGAGATGATTTTAAGAAATTTTGAGTGCTAATATCTTTGTTGTATAGACATCTGGAGTGCTTTACAAAATTCTTGACACACATTGTTTTTTTCCCTATTTTCCCCAAATTTTGTAATGTTACAACTTCAGACTTGTAGGTGTTGCTTTTAATTGTATGTGACAGTCCAATGCAATCTGACTACTAAATGCAACATAAAAAAAAAAGTTTCTTTAGGAATATAAATATAGTCTTTCAGACAAACAATACTTCAAAATTAAAAAGGGTGGCAAACAAAATCAATACTTCAAAGTAAAAAAAGGTGGAAAATAAAATCAATACTTCAAAATAAAATTTTGCCAGAAAATACACCTTCAAGCATGTTGATTTTGAAAAACATTACAGCATTTTCTAATCTAGTGGAGAAAGATCATGTAAGTTTTTCTAATATTGACGACAACACAACATCATGTGTGGCTGGTTAGCTCAGTTGGTCGGGGCGTTGTACTCATGAAGCCAAGGTTGTGGATTCAATCCCAACATTAGCCAATGGAATCATGAAGTGTTTCATGAAGTCAACTCTTCAAAATAGAATGAGACTTTAAATTAAACCACATTTAATGTTGATTTTGAAAAACTTTTGCATTTCAGAACTTTTGTCAAGATCATGTAAGTTTTTCTAACATTGACGAGGACACTAGATTATGTGTGGCTGGTTAGCTCAGTTGGTCGGGGCGTGTTGCTCGTAAAGCCAAGGTCATGGGTTCATTGGCCACTGGAATCATGAAATGTTTCATGAAGTCAACTCTTCAAAATAGCACGAGGCTTTAAATAAAACCACATTTAACGTTGATTTTGAAAAACTTTTGAATTTCAATACTTTTGTCAAGATCATGTTAGTTTTTCTAACATTAACGAAGACACAAGGTCATGTGTGGCTGGTTAGCTCAGTTGGTTGGGGTGTGGTATGCATAAAGCCAAGGTCATGGGTTCAATCCCCACATTGACCACTGGAATCATAAAATGTTTCATGAAGTCAACTCTTCAAAATAGCATGAGGCTTTAAATTAAACCACATTTAATGTTGATTTTGAAAGACTTTTGTCAAGATCATGCAAGTTTTTCTAACATTAACGAAGACACAAGATCATGTGTGGCTGGTTAGCTCAGTTGGTTGGGTCATTGTACTCATGAAGCCAAGGTCGTGGGTTCAATCCCCACATTGGCCACTGGAATCATGAAATGTTTCATGAAGTCAACTCTTCAAAATAACAAGAGGCTTTACATTAAACCACATTTAACGTTGATTTTGAAAAACTTTTGCATTTCAATATTTTTGTCAAGATCATGTTAGTTTTTCTAACACTGACGAAGACGCAAGGTCATGTGTGGCTGGTTAGCTCAGTTGGTTGGGTCATTGTACTCATGAAGCCAAGGTCGTGGGTTCAATCCCCACATTGGTCACTGGAATCATGAAATGTTTCATGAAGTCAACTCTTCAAAATAACAAGAGGCTTTACATTAAACCACATTTAACGTTGATTTTGAAAAACTTTTGAATTTCAATACTTTTGTCAAGATCATGCAAGTTTTTCTAACATTAACGAAGACACAAGATTGTGTGTGGCTGGTTAGCTCAGTTGGTCGGAGCGTGGTACTCATAAGGCTAAGGTCATGGGTTTGATTCCTACACCGACCATCTGAAATGTACATTTTTAGTAAAATCAACTTTGCAAAATAGCAGGAGTTTGTAATTTAACCATTATGCACATTGATTTTGAAAAACAATAGAGTATGGGCTCCTTACTCAAATCTCCATTGTGGTAAGATCATGTAAGTTTTTTAAATCCATGGAAACTCAACATTATGAGTAACATTGTACTTAGGAAATCTTTGTCCAGCTGATGTTAGCTCAGCTGGACAGGTGTGGCGCTGATAACGCAAGGGTAAGTGGTTCAATTCCCTTACTGGTCAATGGTAATCTAAAGTCTTTCAGACAAACAAAACTTCAAAATTAAAAAGGGTGGCAAACAAAATCAATACTTCAAAATAAAAAAGGTTGTAAAACAAAATCAATACTTCAAAATAAAAAACGTTGTAAAACAAAATCAATACTTCAAAATAAAATACGGTGGAAAACAAAATCAATACTTCAAAATAAAAAATGGTGGAAAACAAAATTAATACTTCAAAATAAAAAACGGTGGAAAACAAAATCAATACTTCAAAATAAAATTTTGCCAGAAAATACAACATTAAGCATGTTGATTTTGAAAACCATTACAGCATTTCTTCAAATCCTCATTGTAGAAAGATCATGTAAGTTTTTGTAATATTGACGAAGACTCAAGTTCATGTGTAGCTGGTTAGCTCAGTTGGTCGGGGCGTTGTACTCATGAAGCCAAGGTTGTGGATTCAATCCCCACATTAGCCAATGGAATCATGAAGTGTTTCATGAAGTCAACTCTTCAAAATAGCATGAGGCTTTAAATTAAACCACATTTAACGTTGATTTTGAAAAACTTTTGCATTTCAATATTTTTGTCAAGATCATGTAAGTTTTTCTAACATTGACGAGGACACTAGATTATGTGTGGCTGGTTAGCTCAGTTGGTCGGGGCGTGTTGCTCGTAAAGCCAAGGTCATGGGTTCATTGGCCACTGGAATCATGAAATGTTTCATGAAGTCCATCCATCCATCCATTTTCTTACACCCTTCTTCCCTAATGGGGTCGGGAGGGTTGCTGGCGCCTATCTCCAGCTGCGTTCCGGGCGAGAGGCGGGGTACACCCTGGACAGGTCGCCAGTCTGTCGCAGGGCAACACAAAGACATACAAGACAAACAACCATGCACACACACACTCACACCTAGGGAGAATTTAGAGAGCCCAATTAACCTGACAGTCATGTTTTTGGACTGTGGGAGGAAGCCGGAGAACCCGGAGAGAACCCACGCATGCACAGGGAGAACATGCAAACTCCATGCAGAAAGACCCCCGGCCGGGAATCGAACCCAGGACCTTTTTGCTGCAAGGCAACAGCTCTACCAACTGCGCCACTGTGCAGCCCTTTCATGAAGTCAACTCTTCAAAATAGCACGAGGCTTTAAATTAAACCACATTTAACGTTGGTTTTGAAAAACTTTTGAATTTCAATACTTTTGTCAAGATCATGTTAGTTTTTCTAACATTAACGAAGACACAAGGTCATGTGTGGCTGGTTAGCTCAGTTGGTTGGGGTGTGGTATGCATAAAGCCAAGGTCATGGGTTCAATCCCCACATTGACCACTGGAATCATAAAATGTTTCATGAAGTCAACTCTTCAAAATAGCATGAGGCTTTAAATTAAACCACATTTAATGTTGATTTTGAAAGACTTTTGTCAAAATCATGCAAGTTTTTCTAACATTAACGAAGACACAAGATCATGTGTGGCTGGTTAGCTCAGTTGGTCCGAGTGTGTTACTCATAAAGCCAAGGTCATGGGTTCATTGGCCACTGGAATCATGAAATGGTTCATGAAGTCAACTCTTCAAAAAAGCACGAGGCTTTAAATTAAACCACATTTAACGTTGATTTTGAAAAACTTTTGAATTTCAATACTTTTGTCAAGATCATGCAAGTTTTTCTAACATTAACGAAGACACAAGATCATGTGTGGCTGGTTAGCTCAGTTGGTCGGAGCGTGGTACTCATAAAGCCAAGGTCATGGGTTCGATTCCTACAACGACCATCTGAAATGTATGTTTTTAATAAAATCAACTCTGCAAAATAGCAGGAGTTTGTATATTTAATCATTATGCACATTGATTTTGAAAAACAATAGAGTATGGGCTCATTACTCAAATCTTCATTGTGGTAAGATCATGTAAGTTTTTTAAATCCATGGAAACTCAACATTATGAGTAACATTGTACTTAGGAAATCTTTGTCCAGCTGATGTTAGCTCAGCTGGACAGGTGTGGCGCTGATAACACAAAGGTAAGTGGTTCAATTCCCTTACTGGTCAATGGTAATCTAAAGTCTTTCAGACAAACAAAACTTCAAAATTAAAAAGGTGGCAAACAAAATCAATACTTCAAAATAAAAATGGTTGTAAAACAAAATCAATACTTCAAAATAAAATACTGTGGAAAACAAAATCAATACTTCAAAATAAAAAAAGGTGGAAAATAAAATCAATACTTCAAAATAAAAAACGGTGGAAAACAAAATCAATACTTCAAAATAAAATTTTGCCGGAAAATACAACATTAAGCATGTTGATTTTGAAAAACATTACAGCATTTATTCAAATCCTCATTGTAGAAAGATCATGTAAGTTTTTGTAATATTGACGAAGACTCAAGCTCATGTGTAGCTGGTTAGCTCAGTTGGTCGGGGCGTTGTACTCATGAAGCCAAGGTTGTGGATTCAATCCCCACATTAGCCAATGGAATCATGAAGTGTTTCATGAAGTCAACTCTTCAAAATAGCATGAGGCTTTAAATTAAACCACATTTAACGTTGATTTTGAAAAACTTTTGCGTTTCAATACTTTTGTCAAGATCATGCAAGTTTTTCTAACATTAACGAAGACACAAGGTCATGTGTGGCTGGTTAGCTTAGTTGGTCGGAGAGTGGTACTCATAAAGCCAAGGTCATGGGTTCGATTCCCACACAAGACCATCTGAAATGTACAATTTTAATAAAATCAACTCTGCAAAATAGCAGGAATTTGTATATTTAACCATTATGCACATTGATTTTGAAAAACAATAGAGTATGAGCTCCTTACTCAAGTCTTCATTGTGGTAAGATCATGTAAGTTTTTTAAATCCATGGAAACTCAACATTATGAGTAACGTTGTACTTAGGAAATCTTTGTCCAGCTGATGTTAGCTCAGCTGGACAGGTGTGGTGCTGATAATGCAAAGGTAAGTGGTTCAATTCACTTACTGGTCAATGGAAATCTAGAGGGTTAAAGTTTGGTAATTTCTTCTTGAACAGCTGAGGGTCATTTGCATTTGATATGGAGCATTTGTGAACATCAACTTTTAAGTTTCGCCATGTATTCAAAATTAGATTTAGGTTTGTGTTTTTAGTGGGTCATTCTAACACATAAATGTGTTTTTTTTTTATTCAAACTTTTGTTGGCTTGGGTGCACATTTAAGGTTGTTATTGGAAACATCAGTCTGAGCCTTTCACAGGATTTCTTCCAGGATTGCTCTGTATGAAATTTCCTCTATCTTGCCATCAACTCTGGCCACGTCATAATGCTACCATCACCACAAGATTTTCCACACTGTACTATAAGCTTGGCGGGCCACCAGGCTTTACATGTGCCCCCACCAGGCTAGGCATTGTTTATTTATTTATTGCCCTTTTTAAGGCTTTATAGTTTGTGTTTAGGTATTAGTCTCCCAGTCTACCATTAATGCATAACTATCAAGCGATATTTTTAAATTTGCTGTCAACTTGAAACATTTTTTTAATTCATAAACATGGCGGCTGGCTGGATTACTGCCCTAGCGCCCCGAGCACCGGGGTTAGCAGGTTTTCTGGGGGAAATCCTGCATCATATTTCACTTTGCTTGTATACCAGACCTAATTGGTCCAGTAGACCCCATGGCTGGCTTTCTGATTAATACTCTTATGTTCCCTTTATTACTGCTTTAAATTTCTCCACAACTACTGAGATTAAATTACATACAGGTTGACTATTTTTTACTAATTGGGTGAGTAGTGAAATCTGTGGATTACACTGGATTTCAAGCTATAACATTTAATTTGCCTTTCGGATGATAGAAGTAATTTTGAACTGAAGTGAACTGCACTGTGCTGAATTGAATTATGCACAGAACTGCTGTCTTGCAGTAAGAAGGTCATGTGTTTGAATCCCGACCTGAGATCTTTCTGCATGGAATTTGCACTCTCTCATGGATGAATGGATGAATTAAGCACACCACAACTTTCAGATTTTTATTTGTAAAGGGTTTCCTCTCTCACATATCAATACTATCTGGTGGTCTAGTATTTAAAATCCAAGTAAATTTAAGTCAAGTTTGTAGTTGTAATGTGATGATATGTGAAAAAGTTTAAGACTTATGAATAATTCTGCAATGCAGTGCAGATATTGAAAATACCAACAGGAGTAGCAACAATGACTAAATCTTTATCATGTAAAGGCATATGAGAAATCCAAAGGCGTTCCATTATTAGGCCATCATGATCATAAATTTCTGATTAAAGTGATCTCACTTTAAATGAGATGTCATTTCCTGTGAGTCATAGCTTGTACTTCTGCGGTGGCAGTACCAAAGTTAAACTTTACTGATTATTCAGTGCACAGGGGCAGGAATGCTTCAGGAGACACATATTTCCCTTTTAGGACATACGGATCTATTACGTAATATAGGGAACACTTGGAACTGAAGCTAGCAAACTCGATGGTGTGGGAGTGGGCGGTTGTAATATTAAGCGACACTACAGTTGACCAATCGGATACGAAATTCCCTTTCTACTCGCTCTCTAATTGGTCGGATGGTAGGATGACGCTAAATTCGGGAGTTTTTTTTTCTTTGCGTTGATGGGTTTACAGGAGTAGTTGAAGTCTTCAAGCTGTGCTCTGGCTGAAAGAAAGGCGGTTGACTGCGGTTTTAGCTGCTTTTTCTCGCAGGACTTTTTGTTGCGGGGGAAACTACCCTAAGTTTTTGGATATTCTAATCGGATAGAGATTCAAAACTGTCAAAATGCCGGTTTTCCACACGAAGACGATAGAAAGTATCCTGGAGCCGGTGGCTCAGCAAATATCCCATTTGGTGATAATGCACGAGGAAGGTGAAGTTGACGGGAAGGCTATCCCAGATCTGTCCGCGCCGGTGGCTGCCGTGCAGGCGGCCGTTAGCAACCTGGTTCGGGTGAGTAACTTTTCTCCTCCTCTCCTCCTGTCTATGAAACTCTCCAGTCCAGTCTGATCAGGCTCGGCTGGGGTTGTCGTAGCCCACCCTACCTGTCGCTTTGTCCCACGCTTTTCACGCTTGAATTGAATTAAACGTTAAAACACGACTCCTTCATCAACCAGAATACGAATGAAAATACTCAATTTCCTTGCACGTAACCACAGAGGAGATGTGTGTGTGTGGGGTATTAAACTTTTCCTGAAGTGAATAGTGTCGGGGCAAAGGGCAGTGACGCCCTTTTTCCCCTTCAAAGCTTGCCCTGCCCTCCCGAGGAGCAGACTGTCGTAGTTCTACGTAGGCACTAGTACAGTGCCTGAGTGGTATGGGCAAACTACAGACAGTGGCGGTTCTGGCATCACTGGCACCTTGGACGAACCCGTCCGATAGCCACCACATAAACAACCAAACACACACCTGCCAATAAAAAGAACTAAACTTATCAGAAACAGAACTAAATGACATTGATCTGATTTTAACGAGTTTGCTAAAAACAAAGAAATTGTATGAAAGAAAGACTTTAATCAAGTGGTGGAATAAAATAACTTTTAATTGATAGCAAAGCAAGTTTATTTAATATAACTATTCATATAGAAATGCAAGAGTATATCAATAACAGGCGTATAAAATGTTTTAATATGTACTTTGAAACCTGTAAATACTAGGTAATTACCTTTTTTTTTATCATGCCATGAAACATCAAGCAAACTTTTATAGATCAGAAAGTTAATTGACTTGTAATTGTTCTTCCTATTCAATCAGAGCTGATCTCCAACACTGCAGAATGGAACTTGTATGCTTCAGACAAATATTTCAATAATATTAATCTGTAAATGCTGTAATACAGATGGCTACACGTTATCCTTTTTGACAACCATTGCAAACTACAATAACTCTTTGAAGAGTTTTTAATTGAAATGAATTACAACATTTAATTAAAATTTAGGAACAATAAAGTATTTTTGGTTGCCCTGCGACAGACTGGCGACCTGTCCAGGGTGTATCCTGCCTCTCGCCCGGAACGTAGCTGGAGATTGGCACCAGCAACCCTCCCAACCCCGTTAGGGACAAGAGTGAACAGAAAATGCATGGATGGATGGATAAAGTATTTTTGAATTGAATTTAAATCCATCCTTAATTTTGGGAGATCAACTATCTGCAGATACTTGCATAAGAAACTGATCTTATCCATCAATTTTATATACCTAATCAGAGGTCTGAAAATCTACAACTGTCATTTTGCTCTGCCATGAGAGAGGGTTGACTGACAGACCCGCCCACCAGGTCATGATGCTCACATACGCGGCTAACAATACTCACCTCACTGTTACCAACTTACCAACTTTTCAGACAAAAAAATTAGTATAGGAATTGGCAGATTGGGCTTTTTAAAGATTGGTGATTGGCCCGAAAACTGCAATCAGTGCACCCCTAATCTGGGGTTTTCTCAATCTAACATGGTCCTATTGCCTAGGAGGCAGTGAAAATTTTCTGTTCTCATAAAAATGTTGAATGAACTCTGACTTGTTCTTAAAAATCGTTTTTCATTGTGTAATAACTTAGTTTGTAACTTACTTTCCCTTTGCCATTGACGTGTTTCCTAATTGAGGTAAAGATGTAAAACTTTAAGCTCTTTAAGACATACTGAAGTATTGCATTTCTGCCCTCAGTGGAATTATAATCTGAGTAATTATGCATTTTCAGACAGTCACATATTTTTAAACATGAAATGAAACACACCCCTTTTTGCAGAACAGCTATAGTTTTGGGTATCTTTAGAATTAGTAGTGATCTGCTCACAGTGGTTTCACAGTGATACTGGTATGCCATCACTGAAGCCATGTAAGGAAATAATGCCATTTCCTTTTCATTTGCCTATCACGAGAGACAAACTAAATGTGTTGCTCACTTGCTGTCAGTCTTGTTAAAGCAGACTGGCACTGTCAGAGGGTGACACATTTTAAAGATCGCTCTAGAAAAAGCCATTTATAAACCAAATGATCCAACATCAGCATATGATATGGATCCCAACTGATCCAAACAAATCACAACCAACTGTGGAAACTTGCCAGTGGACCTTAAGCGGCTTTAATTGTGTGGCTCTCCACTCTTACAAAATGTATTTTTATCTGAAAATATGAAGACTTTGATCCAGTCAGCAACAATCCAGACCTTAAGTGGATGTTAAGCATAGACTGAGTTCCTCAATTGTGTATCTTCTTCTAAGACACCTTTTCCTTCCATTGAACTTCCAATCAGCATGCCTGAATACAGCACTCTATGAGCAACGGTTTCTTTGGCAGTGATCTTTTATGACTTATTGTCATTGTGGAGAATGTTAATGACTCTCTGCTGAACAATTGTCAAGTCAGCTATTTTCCCATAACCGTATAAGCCATAACATTTCTAGATAAAAATAATTTTTCTGCGATTTTATGTAATTTTATAGCTTTGTGAGAAACAATTTTTGGCATTCATTAGTTGTACCTGTAATCATTCAAGCTAACAGAAGTAGGGTTGCATTGTGAGAGTAGAGCAGGTAGATCAACGAAGGTTCTAGTCCTCGAAGCAGCTACCCATGGTTTGATTCTTGACCTGGCCCATTTAATGCATGTCTTTTTTTCTCTCTCAACTGTTCTTACTGTAAACTGCTAATTGATATAGCTTCCTAAGGCCACGTAATTTAAAAAAAGCAAAGTAAAAACTCAAAATATATTCTTTAATCTGAAATAATTCCGAGTTGTAATTTTTGAATGTAACTGCTTAAATAAATGTACTTTGATGATATAATAAATGATTGTATAGGCCTTACATGTTTCAAACTGTTTTGCTTCATTTCTTTATTTTTCTCAAATCTCCTAAACCCTTGGTCTTGGCCCATCATTGTCCATTATTTATGTCTACACCCAGCTTGACTTCCTTCCTCTTTGGAAAAAGAGGGGCTAAAAGAGCACTAGGACTCTGTAAAAATGTATTTTTGCGGCTAGGACCACGTCTTAATCGTGTAATCATGTAGTTATGTGGTAATTACACCCTTTGGGTTTTGGAAAAACTGCAGTTTCACTGTTTACAAAGTGCTACCTATGTTAAGCATAGACTGAGTTCCTCAAAGAATATGGAGGTCTTTTGCTTTTGGCATTTATTTAACTAATTGTCACTAATATTAGGAAATATTTAAATGTCCGTTAGCTTGTTAAGTTATTCTGTTTTGGTTGTATGGAAAGATTGTATAGAAAGTATGTAATTTAGTTAAGTTAAGTTTGGACCAGATCTAAGTGAGAGAAAATACGACTCAAAATACAGACAACTTGTTTTTGTCTGTGGGACTCTACTTGAATTGATAATGTTTTGCGGTTCTGCAATAACTGATTAAGCGAGACAGTCACTGCAGCTTTAAATATAGAAACTGTACTGAGCTCTGGCCATCGTATCCTGACACATGAAAACATCCCCCTGCGAAGATGAAACACACCAGACTCTCTGGACGTTCTTCAATTATAGTCAGATGTTTCTAACAGTGGTCTGAATCAGTGCACAAGTCTGTAATTATTTCCAGTTGCTGTAGCAACATTACAACATGGATAGTGTTATGAGATCATTGAAGTTGGTTTGGAGATGTAATTGCTTTTGGTCTCAATCTCCTCAGTCATAAATGACTAAGTTTAAGCTTAAGAGGAAAAACATATTGTGTGGCTTTTATCTGTGACTTTTTCCATGATTTTATTTGCTTGACTTTATAATGGTTGTCCTGACAGGCATTACCTTTGGAAGAGGAGATCTAGCCACTTAATTATATTTGTGGAATATTTTAGTAAAGTTAAAGTCTACACAAAGTTAAATAGATTGTAATTCTTGTCAAAAACCATATTCAACATTACTAAAGATTATAGATGTATAGTTTTAAAAAATGAAGTTTCATAGTGTGGTACTGAAGGTCTTAAACCTGTCTAAGATGATAAGGTACACTTTTTTTGAGCTTGGATGTAAAACATCAGCGATGAACCAGGAACTGAAAGTTTGACATGGCCACAAACTGGTTGTCTGTTCAACCAGTGACCGACCAGTTGTGCTCGGCATTATTTGTTATCGTTGGGGGCATTGAGAGAGACCATAATTAGAAATGAATGTAAGGAATGTGAAGAAATTCCAACGAGCCAGGATGTAGCCCCCCCACTCAGAGGCAGGGGGTATAGCAGATTGTTTGAATCACTTTTTTTAACAAGTAGACTTAAAGAACAAGAAGCCTATGCTGGAAAAACTTTGTTTGGGTTAAAGGAAGCAGGTCACCCACATTTCTTTGACTGCTTGCTGTGGTAAAATTTCCTGATTGATGGACAGTGTGACCAGCACTTGTGCAATGACCTTGTGTTTATGACACAAATAGTTGTTGCGGCAGCAGCCTAAGATAAAAAATATTCTAATAGAATTGTGTGACCTTAAGCAATACTTCTAGAGAAAAATATTGAATCTTTGCAACCCTACTTAGTGAAACATGTTTGTGGTGCTTTGGAAATGCTGTTCTTCAGCAGGGACTAGAAAGCTGCTTATGGGAAGATGGAGCTATTCAAAAATACTTTCTTTAAGGGAAAATAAATGTTGTCATTGATTATGTCATTCAAGCATCTCCAAAGAGCCACTTTGGACAGAAAGGCTTTCTGGTAGCGGTCAGTCTTGCAACAAATCTGAAGACTGTTGCTGTACGACAGTCAAAGCACGCTAACAGCCCAAGACAAATCAAAAACTGTTGAAGGTTAATGAATATTTTTGCAAGGTAGTGAAATAACAAGAACCCAGTTACTAGGCAGATTGTTTATATATATATAATGAATTAAACATCTGTTTTATATAGTTTCCTGGTTGAATGGATGGAAGCACAGTTTTGTCTTGCTCAACAATCTTCTACTTAACTTTAGAGGCCCATTTTACTTCATTACCTTTGCGGGCTGATTTTTTATTTTTTTTTAAAAGGTAGTATAGTAAAAGAATGCAGGAGATGTTTGAGGCAAAGTTTTTGTTATGACATGACTTTTGGATTCTTCTATGTGTAGTATATTTACTGGCTCTGCGGCAACATCTCTGAGATTACAAAATATTGCGGTGTTTTATGTAAGACCAAAAATATGCAGTAACCAGAAGAACGGAGGCGTTTATGGAGAATTCACTCGGCACAATGCAATGTTGTTGCAACACAGGCTGCACGTCACAACTTCTTGAAAGTTGGGAATATTAAAGGAAAGTAAGATGGTTCAGAATAAGAAAGTATTTTATAAGATTTTGTGGTCTCTGATTAAATATACAAATAATAATGATTGTAGTAATTTAAATGATTTTTTATTCCGGAGAACTTTTCAACGTAGTAAGCAAAATCATTCAGTGACTTGTGCTATAAAAGCATACAAACACACACCATGCTATTTGACAATTGATTCTGCTTGCCACTTGATTATGTCATCTTGGAAACAGTCCAGTCCAAGTTGGGTAATTCCATTGAAATGAGATCATATTTTCTGACTGAAGGCATAAATCCCTTAAGGGTTCGTGCTGCACCTGTGGTCATTTTGTTTCTCTTCAGGAAGATGATTTGTCAGGATGCAGTGACTTGGAGGAGTGTGTTGAAAAGGAAACTCAGGAAGCCAAGTCAGGAAGGCCAGTCAGCTGTCTCCTCCACTTGGGACTTGATAGTGAGCCAGCTCTAGGAAAAACCCATTGCTTTGATTATGTATAGCCTCTGTGGCGACTAATCTTGACACAGAGTAAAATGCACCTGGGTTGAACTCCATTTATTGATTAGAAGACATCAACTTCCAAAGTTAATGTGAAATATTGGAATAAAATATGTCATTGCAGAAAACTAGTTCTTGCTTTTGGACCTGAGGAACTCCAACATGTCATTGGACATATAGATAAAAATAAGTATGCTGTTATCATTAGAGTAGATTCAGCAGCCAGCTGCACAAACCTGCTTCTTTTTTCCGATATGTTTCTATTCTTTTCTGTCTGCAATATGAAATTTTTAGTTTAGAATCTGAAACAGGACACTTTTACTTCTAATGTACATTTCGGCTCAATGCCTTATGAAAAACGAACCAACAGACGTTTGACAGAAATATTTTCTGTCATTGTGTATTGGTGACTAATGACCGTGTTCAAAGCATCGTCCTTATTTGCACTATCTGCAAAGGGCTCGACTAATTACTTTTTAACGTCATCTGATCACTTTTGATCAGATAACTTTTAAGATCACAGATCACTTCTAAACCCCAAATGGATACATTATGGCCTGACCTCAAAATCCAACATGACTATCTTTAATGATTAAAGCCACAGTAAAATAGTGGAATGTTTTATCTCAATAAATCTTTGAAAAATGCCGTTCTGTGCATTTCCCTCTTGTGAAATTATATTAACAAAATTTTATGACTCCAGACTTAATTCCTCAAAAGCCCAACTTGGGGAACTACCAGAATATATCAGGTATTTTTTATTGCAGAATAATGCAAAGTTATCAATGTAGTTGTCTTGGGATATGTTACCAGCTCCTTCCCTTCCTTATCAACTTTGATCAAATAAATAATACACAATCATCTAAATATATGTTTAATGTATCCTATATTTGAAATGACCAGCCCTATTTCAATAAGTAAATGTAAAACAAAAATCGTCAGCTGCCCTTGCCTGTCAGCCATGTTTGTTTTGGGGAAAATCCACAGCTTGGATACATTTTCTCTGACTGTACTTTCTGATATCAGGATTCACCTACACTTGATGAGCTGTTAAGCTCCTGCAACATGAGACACTCGTGACATATTCTCCCTGGCTGCAGGAGCTGTTTTTGCCATGGCCAAAGAGGCCGCTTGATTTGTGCCTTTCATCACCTTGGACACACCGCGTGGAGCTGCTGCTTCCAGAACCGAATTAATAAATAACGTCTGACAGGGTTTGACAGACTCGTGATAAAGGCGTCCACCTTCAGTTCAGCCTCTCAGTCAGCTTACTCCTTATTGGTCAATTGATATTTTAATAAATGAAAAATCAAGTGGCTCTAAGTTGATCAAAGGTGCATGAAAAGATGCAGTATAATAGTCAGTGTAGGGCTGCAACTAATGATTATTTTAGGAATCAATTATTCTGGCGATTAATCGAATAAAATTTGGTACATTTTACAGATTTTTCATTCAACCACTTAAGCCTTTTTAAAAATAAAATATTAGAAATACATTAAATTGCTAATTGATAAATAATAATAAAAAGTAAATTTTTGTTGCCAAAATGTAGTAACATTTCTTTAGTGAATTTGAAGTTAAAACTATGCCACTTGAGGAGTTTTGGGCAAAACATATTTACAAAAGTGTTATCTGAAATCCAAAATGTATATATATTCTGTACTGTTTTGGCTTTACTATTGCTCTGACTAGTTTTTTTTTTCAGCAAACGTATCCAGAGATTTTTTAAAAATATGCATATACCAGTTATCAATTAATCGGTTATTAAATTTGTTGACAATTTATAATTGATTAATCACGATTAAGCCCAAAAATAGCTTTAGCCTTAAATCACTGCCTTACTTTTGAAGACATAAATCTTACCAGCAGCCAGAAATTACAAAATCAACCCTTTTCGCTGTTAGTAACAATGCTTGCCATCATATATTGTTGTGGTCATCATGACTATTAGAGCATTGTTTCAAAGCTTCCCAACATGTAAAAAGGCAGTCTGTGTCCTCCTGGCAGCCTTGAGGTTGTCACTGTGGCCTTTATTCTCTACTAAGAACTATGGGTCACTGTTAACAAAGCCAAGTCTGTTCCAGAAGAGCAGCCACTCTATCAAGCTACTTCACAACAACACAGGGTTTCTGCGTTCGCACACTTGGGTGGTAAAAGGACTGCCAGTGTTTCCAATCCAGGAACAAATGCTAAATGACACGGACAGCCATTGATACCGTGTGGCAGCTTGGAACAAGAGGATGAGTCTGTGAAACGTTTTAAGAAAGTGGAAGTGAACAGCTGCCTTTTCTTGATGCTATTCAGGGAAGATGGTATTTTGGTGTGGTTGGGGTGGTGTCTTACATCAGGTCTTTCTCTCCCTTTCATGTTTCCCATCTTCACTAGTTATTTCTTCTCCTTCAAATAAGAGTTTAATTTTTTTCTCCCAACATCTCTTGTAGTTTAAAAATACCCCTCTTGGATGTGTGGAACTATTTATAAAGACAAAGACACTCTTTTGGTATTTAGAGTACATGGTCCGGAATCATGACAGAGGCTCAGAATAGTAAAAAGTTTCAGATGCTGCTTGACAACAACGGCTAAATATTAAAATCCTAATGGGCCACAGCTGCTGACTGTTTTAGCTCTGCAGACAACAGGAAGCGGCTGCAAAGGAAAGAGGAAAAGGAAGACGATGATGACCTGCTGAAAACACACTGAATCTTAGATTTGCTCAGTTTCAAAGGTTCCTGTATGATACTTTTGGGAAAACATGACTCATTAACGTTGCTTGCATTCAGCCATCTGTTTTGTTCTCTATTAATCTTTTTTTTCTCCAGTATGCAGTTTAGATCATGTCTTAACTCGACTGGAAATAGTGCTATCTTAGCTCAGTTCTGAAAATAAGAAAATGCAAGCATCTTAGTCGAGTTTGTCACTACTTCTTTGAGGTCAAAAAGCCAGTTAGTGTGGTTCGACTCTTGCATTGCCAGTCTGTCTCAAGATGTTGCTTTATCTTGTCATTATCTCTAAAGTGCTTTGCAAAGCTTTTCAATCATCTTGAACATTTGCATTTTGTAATGCAATAATCGTACGCTTCAATGTATTTGCAACGTTTGTATAACAGCAACTTAAATAGCGCAAAACTGGGGTAGTGAAAAGAAAAACATGATTTATAACATTTTAAAATGGTCTTAATTCTGGTGGGCATTCTAATACCCCTAAATAAAACCACAGGGAACTGATAGCCTTTAAAAATATCTAATCTGTAAAGTCAATCTCGGCCAGTGGTCAGTAAGGCTTCAGAGGTTTGGTGGAGAAAACCGTTTTGAAAAAACGCTAACATGTAGATCTGAAGTGGGAGAGTCTGCCAACAAGGAAACTATTGGTGATGCACACCACAAAACTGGCCTCTATGGTGGAGGGAGAAGCAAAAAGCCATCAGTCTTTCTAGGCTGTCACAAGCTGAGTAAGAGCCACAGCACATGTGGAAGAAGGTGCTTTGATCAGATATAATTAAGATTAATCTTTTATTACAAATAAGCCAGAAAACAGGGTGAAACATGGTGGTGCCTGCATCATTCTTTGGAATTGCTCTTCTTCAATGGGGACAGGGACGTTGGTCAGAGTAAACGGGGGAAGATACATTTTCTTTACCTTCACAATTAACCACTAATTTGTGTTGGTCTGTCTTAAAATCCCTATAAAATCCATTGAAGCTCGAGGGAGTTATGTGACAAAATAAGCAAAAGGTCAAGGTCAATTTTTGTTACATTTACGTTTTACACTTTGATTTGTTTTGCAATTCTTAGTAACAGCCTTCCGTCATTTGAGTACGTTGTTTTTAATCTAGGGAACTCTTGGTAACTAATATCAAATGTTCTGCAGCAAATCTACTCACTAATTCAACGCAGAAAGGGTTTCTTAATGACGGAAAACGTTCCTAAAATATTCCGATACTCACCCATACCGGGAGTTAAACAGTTAAATCTGCCAAAACAACTTAGGTTGTTGTCTTGGTTTCTGACTTTAGGTTAGAAGTACTCATTAGTGGAATATCACAGTGGCTCAGTGGGATGGCTTCTTCTGTTGAGCTCTAGTTTGGCACAAGCTTTAGCCCTAATTTATGACCCACTGGTTCCTCAGGGTCCTTGAAGTGCAGCAAAAACAGGGTGAGAAATGCATGCTTGTTCTGCTTGAACACTGCTTCCATGTTAACCAACTGGAATGACTCTGCTACTGCTGGAGGCTTGTTTATTAACAGGCAACTCTCAGAGTAGTAGAGAGACAACATCCTGAATGATCAGCAGGAAATGGTCTATTTCCTGCTGCAGACGGGCGATTTGGTCAACTTACTTATTGCTTCAAAACTGATATCTTAAAACACACATGTGACACTAATGTTCAAGTAGGTCGGCAAAATTTTAAAGTTAAACATGATGAGATATTGGTCTTATTATTACAAATGGAAACAAGTTCATCTTTAGTGAGAATGTACTGTAATACCAACACAATCATCATTATAGTATGACTCATATTAGCTCTACCACGAACCGTTAACTTGGGTGAGTTGTCTCCACAGATATGAGGTCATGAAACAATTTGGCCTTGAGAAGCAGAGTATGTGCTCAGCTGCTCTTTACATTATAACTTTGTCCCTTTATCTTTCTGTGGTGGAAGAGAAGTTTGTTCTCAGATTCTACAGATACTGTGCCTTGCAAAAATACTTAAACCCCTAATATTTAACATTTACCTTTTGTGTATTTTGTTGGGTTTTTATGTGGTAGACCAGCGCAAATTAGAACGTAATTGTGAAGTGGAAAGAAAAAAAATCTAGTGCAACTTTTTGTTTACAGATGTTACCAATTTAAGAAGTAGTAGTTCACATGTGTAATTTTTATCTAAACCCTTTCTGTTCAGCTTCAAATCCAGCTGTTCTATGAACGTCTCAGATGTTTGTTAGGGAAACACAACAGACAGTTGACAATATTACAGGAGAGTGTTGAATCTGTTATCTGGAATATCTACATACTGCTAAATGTCTTCAAACAACTTCCTTAGACTAACTCTCGGAATATAAAACTGCTTTTAGTTGGCTCCATTTTTAGTTTTTGTTCTGGGTGTTCACACAACTTCACTGGATTGCGTTTGCCTCACAATTTTCAGAATAAATGTCCATGCTAGAAAAAAGCAACGAATGACAAGACAGATGTTTTTAGTTAAATTTTTATTTATTCTTTCCTTACTTTGTTTAGAAAAAATTGTGATTGACAAAATATGGCAGGATTGAAGGGCTATCGATCTAACTTAAAATATTTGCAGCAGGTTAAGTCACAATGCATCTATGTTTTACAGGTTGGAAAGGATACCGTGCAAACAACAGAGGACCAGATCATGAAAAGGGATATGCCACCAGCCTTTATCAAGTAAGCAGCATATTGGCACAGAAATATTAAATAATGCTTAATTCTCTTCTCTCTGGTGTAGTATCCTAGCCTCTCTTTGGCTTCCTTTCTTTCTTTATCTGTTGCAGAAATGGTTGGCTGTGCCCAGACAAAGGTCAGACGTGGCATGTTAAGTGCCTCAAAGTCTTGCTCTGGTGTTACTGAAATACTTTTATAAGTGAGGAGTTTCTATACCTTCCAGGAGGAAGGCCATATTGGTCATTAGCCTCTGATGCTGCTTTTGTATTTTTATGTACGTTTAAATAAAAGTCACTTTTTTTTTTGTTTAACATGAGGAAAAAGCTGTAAAGTGGGGGCTTCTGAGATCCCCCCTTGCCCAAGGTCAGGGATGAGACTCATTGGCATGCACAGGTCGTCAGGTTTAACACATTTGGCGCCTCAAAGTCACTTCGTCACCCTGTCGTCATCCATCAGCACATGTGCTGGAATGCAAACCCTTCTCCCTACTAAATATAGTGCTAGACGGAGCCTGGATTGCATGTTTTTTTTTTCTTATGTGGTGCACGCAGAAAAACTTCTTGCTCACACTCCAGAGACTCCCATCGGTCACAAAGTCATCATTACTCTTTATATAAAAGCCAGAAGAGACAAAAACAAGTAAAGCCCTGTCTGTTTGGCTTCGAAATGTGTAAATTCTCATAAAGTTCACGTTTTCCTACGGTTTGCCCTAGGCAGAAGTAGGAAGTGTGGGAACTGGAACACATGCAGGTCCTTGGCTTGTTGCCTGTTTCCATGCACAGACATGCTGCTTGTACAATGCAGGTGGCATGCATGACAGTGAATCACTCAGCTGAGCTGGCAGATTTTCCTTCTCTGGGGATCACTGGGTACATCGCACCCAGGAGGGAACTATTTGAATAATTTATATTCCTCTGCAAGCTGCATAGGCTGCAATGAGATTCTAATGGCACGATAACCTTCAGCTAAGTGGCAGGGTTACACTGTATTTATACAAATATCTAACATAAACTATGCATGATTTACTTGCTTTCATTTAAAATAGAAGATAACAAACATATTGCTAATATTGCTGAAATAAAATCCCCTATAGAGTCTTGGTTACATAATTATCTATTGCCAACTGTAGTTTTTTGTGACCTGAAAAATGTCTGACTTTGTCCTTTCTTTGCAAGCGTGGGAAAGCTGTATTAACCTTCTTTCAGCCAGCTGACCAGCAGTGCACGGTAGCAAGTGGGGAGTGGCAACACTGTTACTCTGCTCCATACAGCCAGAGAAGGATGGAGTTTCTACTGTTCAAAACTGCACTTTTTAAATAAAATCTATGTATACATGGATACTGGTAAACAACTCATGATAACTGCAGGCTGATGTTAAACTGGAACAGACTAATTCAGAATATCCACCTTGAGTTTTGTTTGTTGTTTTGTTTTTATAAGCCTGCTCT
Organism: Gambusia affinis; assembly: GCF_019740435.1. Taxonomy (NCBI): domain Eukaryota; kingdom Metazoa; phylum Chordata; class Actinopteri; order Cyprinodontiformes; family Poeciliidae; genus Gambusia; species Gambusia affinis. The sequence goes on from NC_057887.1 coordinate 16,082,676, forward strand.
TAAAATACTTAAAATCAAAGTGAAGAGATTTTTGTAATTTCTTACAATCAATAATCATCTTTGTCTTTGGTGTCACTGTTTTTATTTTTTGGGAAACTTTATGTAAAATCGTAGAATTTTTAGTTCACTCTTTTGGGAGTGTGTGTGTGTGTCCCAAAGTATAGAAGCTCAAACAAAACTACTTCCATTATCTAAAACCATGACGTCTCTAAAAGACTTTGTCAGAACCTTTAAGTGACTTCAGAAATATTTTATGGAACATCTCACTGTTGTGCAAAATATATTGGATTCTAGTTGCTTTGCAATATTTGTATTGCAATGACGACACCTGCCATCTCTATCGAATTTGAGAACTGGATGTGAATGGTGTGAAGCAACTTTCCTTCTTGTAAGAGTACCTGGTATTCTAAAAACTTTGTAAGATAGAAAGAATGCAATCAAGATGGCTTCAATAACCCTTACACTCTTTTTATCCATCCAAAGTCACAATTGTTAACTGGGGAAACAAAACTAGAGAAAATACTTTTTTATTCCTGCAACACAAAGACAAGAGGTCTTTGTATTTTCTTTTATTTATGTTCAGATTCATGTAGATTCTTTTGTGTGTTTTTAGCACTTTTAGCGAGGATGATTAGATGACGACTCCTGAGCTTTACATTTTTATTTTTGTATTTTCATGGATGAGACTAAAATAACGCAAGAAGAGACAATAAAATTGTCAATTTTGGACCAAAGTTTCCTCAGACAGATGATGATACTCATCGGGTTTCTGGAGAGCTGCATTCAGCACTACCTCTTCCTAAACATTTTTCTTTTCTTCAACTGGTGATCATATCAATTACGTTCTGCTTCCCAGAGTGGAGAATGCCTGCACAAAACTGGTTCAAGCTGCCTCCATGCTGAAAGCTGACCCATACTCTGTTCCTGCTCGGGATTACCTCATCGATGGATCTCGAGGCATTCTGTCTGGCACATCTGACCTGCTCCTCACTTTTGATGAGGCAGAGGTATCGATTCATTTGTTTGTTCTTTTTTAATTTTATACTTCAACTGTCTGGCCCACTTCTCTCAGTAAAATCAGGGAAGAGATCTAGTCTAGTATTTTACTTTGTAGTACCTATAAGTACCTATAAGCCCTCGCCCTTTCCATGTTTGTCTACTTGCAGGGGTTTACAACCTGTAGCCCAGGAGCCACAGATAACTGATGCTTTTAAATGTAGCTATAAAGTGGCTACTGAAGATTTCAGCAGTTTTCAGTTTTTTTCTAATTGTTCCATTGAATTTCTACAACAGAATAAGACTAAGACTAAACAACACAACAGTGTTGTTTTTTTAGATCTATTTTTCATCTCATTACATCATTTTCCAAAAATGCCGACATCTCATCGAACAAAATGAACTAAAGTTTTGTTTTATTTTGAAATCTAAAAATATAAATATAATGGCAGTTTAAAAAAATACAGAATTCCTTTTGGAAATATTAATCAAAAATGATAAGTTGTTTGGTTTCAAAAGGTCAGGCAACAACTGTGACTTTCAATGAGTTTTATTTAGATTCACTGAGGGTAAAAGTTACTCTTTGGATTGCAAAGATTTCCGATCTAATGGTCTGATGATTTCCTAATTAATCTGTCCTGGAAATTTTATGATCATAAATTCCTTCTCTGAAGAGCTGAGTTTAAATTAGAGCTTTACTGGTTTTGCCTTTTAAATTGAGTGAGTGTGCATCTGGCTCAAAAAGCCCTTGAAAAGTCTGAGGACCTCTCCATATTTCAGTCTGAAAATCCCTGAATCAAACAAGGGTGACATCTATCAGCCCCAGCCTTCATTTCAGCGCAGGGACAGTAACAGACCGGGAGAAGTTGCTGATCAGCGCTCTAGAATCACATATCAAATACTCTGACACGTCTGCAGGAGTCAGCAGGAGTCATCAGTCAGCGATGCCATCGTGTTTTTGCAAAGCAGCTGGATAATAAAGCAGTGACTCCAGCAGTCTGTGAAACTGAAGCGATTCCAGACAAAGTGGTTACAATCTCAGTAGGAAGCGTTGTCAGAGTATAATTGGAGAGAATCTGTTCAGGGAAAAGGGACCAGTCATGTTTACATAATCAGTACTTTCTCAGAATTGTGTCTGAATCAGCCTTTGTTGTCGCTTCACTGTCGCAGGTCCGCAAAATAATCCGTGTGTGCAAAGGCATCTTGGAATATCTGAGCGTGGCAGAAGTGGTGGAATCAATGGAGGACCTGATCACATACACAAAGAATCTGGGGCCAGGTCAGTCTGCAAGTCATGAAAACTGGGGAACAGAGACAAACCGCCCTAGATATAGGGTTACGTTATAAAACGACATCCCAAGTTTTTAACATTTCAGAGTTCTATTTGATTAGTTAAAAAGAAAATCAAAGAAAATGTCACTAGGAAGTCTGCAAATTGTCCACTTTACAGGTATGACAAAGATGGCAAAGATGATCGATGAGCGCCAGCAGGAGCTCACACATCAGGAGCATCGTGTGATGCTGGTCAATTCCATGAATACAGTCAAAGAGCTGCTGCCCATCCTCATCTCAGGTAACCACATTGACTTTTTTTAGTCTTGACATAAGTTTATTCTGTGCCCTGTGTTGTTTCTTGTTGATGAGATTTTTGTTTTTTTACTCTGTTAGGTATAAAAATCTTTGTGACAACCAAGACATCTGGGAGCCAGGGTGTGGAGGAAGCCCTGAAGAACCGAAACTTCACTTATGAGAAGATGAGCGCTGAGATAAATGAGATCATCAGAGTGCTGCAGCTCACATCCTGGGATGAAGACGCCTGGGCCAATAAGGTGGGTCCAACAAGTCTGAGCTTACAGCTTAACTGTAAAAGGAAAGGTTTAATTACGGTCACTCTGTTCAATACATTAGTTCACTATGATTCTCATTCTGAGAAACACAGACGAAGGAAAGACTATACATGATATATAAATAAGTGTCCTTTTCTAGTTTTACATTTTTTTATAAATGTATCCTTTCCTTCCTTCCTTCTTTTCTTCTTTTCGTTTTCCTGGCTTCCACCGTTCCTTCCTTGTGTTTTTTCTTCCTCAAATCCTTACTTTCCTCTTTTTTTTTTTTTTTTGTCTTCCTGTCTGTTTTCCCCCAGATTCTGTATTTAAAGGCTGTTCACTGTAGAAATATTTGCCTTAAATTCAAAGTGAATTTTGGAAGGACCGAGAAGTCTGGAAGCCAGACTCTGGAAAAATCTGGCAGTTTTACAGAAAACACGTAGCTTGTCCTCATTCCGGAGAGTCTCAGTGACTGTCTGCTGAACAGCTGTGCAGTAGGCAGCCTTTCCTCACACTATTTCTCTTTTTTTATTAGTTGTTCATAAAAGTGTTGGAAAAGCTGGATTTTGGGTTTTCATTAGTTGTAAGCCAGAATCATTAGCCTCAACGCTTTAAATACATTGTGTGTAGTGGATCTTTGCATTGTAGGGGTTTTCTGTATTATACAACTCAAAGTATATTTTTCAATGACATTCTATCTTATTGAGCTGTAATAATAATTGATAATGTAGCAGAAAAGTCTGTGCAGGTGGTGAATCAAGAGTCCTTTTCCTTGTATGATCAATGCGCTTCCTGCTACTTTTCTGTCTAAAAGTTTTGTGAAATGTTTTTCCTGAAACTCTTCCATCTTTGGTGACACTTCTTATTTTTTTCCCCTTGCTCCTCTTTGGTATGTTTAGTTAAATGCTTGCATTTATGTTGTTCTTCCTTTCTTTTCACTGTTTGTTCTCACTTCACCCCCTGTAGAAGGTAAGCCCCTCCCCCACCTCTGTCACGCCCTGGTTGTGCAGCAGCATGTCTGACAGATGAGTGAACTGCTTTGTGCTCTGTGACGCTTCTGTGTGCTTCAGTTGTTAGACAGCGATGAGACATTAGTTTTAATGTTTAGAGTTTAAGGGTTGAATATCTGACATGTTGATATATGGAGTGTTTCTTTTGCTCTGTATCAAGAGTTTATATCAACATGTGAGACCCTTAAACACGGCCTCATTCTTATTGATTGACCTGAGTCATGCAGTATTGATTTTGGTGTCATGAAGGAGAGTTCTCTGAGAGTTTACATCTTCTTATCATGGATATCAGGTTTCTCCTGATGGCAGATGCACACAGAAAGCATTCTACTTGAATCCAACAAATATTTGCCCAGTTTCCTTGGAAATGAACACTAAACATGCACATTTCTTATCGTTTATGCTATGTATCACTCATACATGTAACAAATCATTCAACTTGAGTGTAATTTGACATGCAATCAGTGACATTGCAGAGAAATTCCTGTCAGCTTTTTAAGTAAATGGCTTTTTCCAAACTGACAGCCTCTTTAGAGGTTACATTAGTGAAGCAGCTGTGAAGTAATACACTCACGCTACGTTGTCACTTCACACATTTGTACTTCCTGTTCTTTTCTCTTTTTTTAGCCTGCATCCTGCCTTTACGTCACGCTGTGGACTAAACAGGATGCTGATATAAACATGCTAGATTTAGGCAGTTTTATTTTAAAATTCAGGTTTCTGCTTGGGCTGGAAAAGATATGAAGAGAAAATAGAGTATGAAAAACTATTTTTATTTCCAGGCTTTTCTTCTCTTATTTCATTATTTAATCCATATATTAATCCACTCATCTTACCACCCATGTATATGTCTATCACGCTTGTTTCTTTTATTACACACATCCATTTTCCCATCTATTTGTTTATGTATATCACTTTATCCATTCATCTGTTTATGTATCATTCATTTGTATGTTCATTACACATCCGTTCGTGTCCGTCCATCATGCGTCCATCTGTTAACCAATCCGTCCATCCGTCTGTCTCTCTGCCCGACAGTCAATTCATTTATCAATCTGTCTGGTCCAGGAGTCGGCAAAATAAAATTATTCTAGAAACAGATATAAGTTTGATTTTATTTTGAAAGCTAAGGAAATTAACCTTTCAATAAATTTCGATTTTCAGAGTTTAGAACAAGATGAATCATCTAACTTTTGAAAATAGAAAATAAACTTTGTTGTAGAACGAGGCCACGTGGGTGAGCCCATGATGTGAAAAATCAACATATAAGGCCCACTTAGAAATATATAAATATATATGTTATTTGATTTTGTAAGGTCCGATGTCCCTTTGGCCCCTGGTTCAGTCAGACGATAAGTTCATCCATCCATTTGCTCATCTGCAGTCTGTCCATCCATTCATCTATTCCATCCATTCTCTTTCCATTCATTTGTCCACACATCATTCCATTTGTTTGTCCATCTCCCCTTTTTTCTGTTGTCTGAAAATCCAGATATAAGCCTTCGTAAACAAGACACCAATAGAATAAAAAATTCCATAAAACTGTTACTTCTGTAATTATTTCTTCAAATACAACTACAATTTCTGGAAATCTGTCTGTGCAAATTATGAAACGTTGATATGAACCCTTTTAATCGCACAGTTAGAATTTTGATTTACATCTGAGATTAAATAACGAAGACTGGAACGGCTATATGAAGAAATATGTTTTCCCAATTTCTGTTGTTCCTCAGGAAAAGAAAGCGAACCTATCTTCTTTTACTGCCAACAGGACTCTGCTTTGTTTGGACTTCAACAATGACTAGTCTCATTGTTGAATCTGTGGCTGTTGGAAGGACTATATTTCCATCCACTTTGAGAGAGATGGAACAACATTTAGCTTTTTTTTTTTTTTTATATGATGCTCTGTACAGACTGTGCATGGTTTGAATTGTTTTGCCTGATGGATGGTAATGATGCTTGTCGTATGGATTTTGCTAAAAACAAAATAGCAGTTTAACCATTAAAGAACTTACACGGATCAATTAACAGGCTCAAAATAAAAAATCCTGTGATTGAAAAAGAGATTTCTTAATTATCAATTAGCATAGTATGATTCATGGACAGAAAAATAAAAATACTAGGTATGATCTGGAAATGAAGATAAATTCTGTTCTTTCCCATCTAAAGGACACTGAGGCCATGAAGAGGGCTCTGGGACTGATTGATTCAAAGATGGCTCAGGCTAAAAACTGGCTGAGGGATCCAAACGCTCCACCAGGTAGACAGAAAACGCATCCCATTGTTCCTGTGACTCGTCTAGGACAATTATTAGTGGATCTCACTCTTGATTTGTTGGACCTACAGGGGACTCCGGTGAGCAGGCCGTCCGTCAGATCTTGGATGAAGCTGGGAAAGTCGGTGAGCTCTGTGCTGGGAAGGAGCGCAGGGACATCCTGGGAACAGCCAAGACTCTGGGTCAGATGACTGACCAGGTGTCTGAGATGAGGGGAAGGTAGACACAAGAATAATCCATACTTTCACTCAAACACAAAGTTGTGCACAAATAATAATTGGAATAGTGAAAAAAAACTAAATATTTTGCAGATTTTTAATCTGTAAAAAAATAATTGACAGGCATATATCTTCCTGTGCTGATCTTTCTTATAAAATACTGAATAATTGTGGGTTATGCTCAGAATTGGGTAGTAACTAGGTACAAAGAAGAACTTTTTGGAGAATTTTTACTACGCTGTACTTTTTACCTTTACTTGAGCCATTTTACTATGAAGTATTGCTACTCTTAGTTGAGTAAAATATCTGAATACTCAATCGACTGTGAGTAACTTCACTGAACTGGCTTGTTTTAACTAGAAGTTCACCAGACAGAGACACCTAGAGTTTTTGTTAACGTTTTATAATTATTTATATAAATTATTGTCATTTTGATCTTTAAATGACTATTGTTTACAATTATGTGAGTAAAAATATGTTGAAGTAGGGCTACACCTAAGTACAATTTTTGTGCTTTTGCAAGGATCTGCGTTCTATTCTAAAACCAGACTATGAGGCTTAAACATTGGTAGTGTAAAAGCTCAAAGATATTGCACTTTTTGCCCCCACCAGAGGTCAAGGAGCATCCCCGGCTGCCATGCAGAAGGCACAGCAGGTTTCCCAGGGGCTCGACGTTCTGGCCGGCAAGGTTAGCAATGCTGCTCGCAAACTCGAGGCCATGACCAACTCCAAGCAGGCCATCGCCAAAAGGATCGACGCTGCACAAGTGAGTCAAGCAGATCTGAGTCCACAAAATGGAGTTTCAGACAGTCTCTTCATTGTGTTTGAATGGTTTTGTGTCTTTGCACAGAGCTGGCTTGCAGACCCTCATGGCAGCCCAGAGGGAGAGGAGAATATCAAGGCCCTCCTCAATGAGGCCAGAAAGATTGCAGACATGTGTGAGGATCCCAAAGAAAGAGAAGAGATTTTGCGCTCTGCTGGAGAGCTGGCTGCCATGACTGCCAAGCTGTCTGAACTCAGAAGACAGTGAGTTACTGTGGGCTTATATCTTTCTCAGTAAACCCAGTTGGTCTATTTTCATACACAGTTACACCTCCTCACATACTTTCTTCCAGAGGTTAAATCATTCCTGTATTTGTAGACAGGCTTCCTACACTGTCTGGAAAAGTTAGGAACTTGATATCAGTGTTTCCAGATCTGGTTAAGCACAGAAAGTAAAATGGGATTATAAGGTACAGAACTGATTTTCTGTATCATTACTTAAATATTTACTGTCCTCTCTTTCGTCATCTCTTCCCTCCTTGTGCTTTTCCTTCCTTTTTTCATCTTCTGTCTTGTGTCATTCCTTATTCTTTCATTTATCTCTTTTATCTGTCTTACTTGTGTGCAGGACTTCATTGCACACTTTCTTCTCTAATTCCTTATTTGTACTTTTTATCCTGATGTCCTTCGATTTTCACTTTCTTCCTTGTCTTTACTTCCTTCATCACTTGTGTCCTTCCTCTCTCATTTTGCTTTGTCATTTTTCTGCTATCATTCCTCTTTTCTTGTCCCTCTTTATGTCCTCCAATTCTTTAGTCTCTTTATCCTTGTTTTGTTTGACTTTCTAATCTTCCTTTCTTTCTTGTCCTTCCCTCTTTATGGGCCCTCCTTGTGGTATTCTTTCAATGCTTATTTGTATTTCCTTACTTCCTACTATCCTTCATTCTGTCCTTTGATAGCCTTCTTTTCCCCTTTCTTTCCTTATTTCTTCTGTAGATGCTCTTCTTTCCTGTCCTTTTTCATTCCTTTCTTCATTCCTTGTTGTTTGTTGGTTTCTGTAGGCACGTTTCATATAGACTTGGACTTATTGTATTCTCGTTGCGCAAAGACACAACGGTGAAATTTATATAACAGTCTACCACAGCAATGTCTGCCATAAGTTGATAAGGAATCTTCACATTCAAATTGGAAAATGTTGCCTATTATATAGATTTTGTTTCAGCCATATCTTTATAATAAATGCGTCTCTTTATAGGGGTAAAGGTGACACTCCTGAGGCCCGAGCTTTGGCCAAGCAGATAGCAACAGCCCTGCAGAACCTGCAGTCGAAGACCAACAAGGCTGTGGCCAACAGCCGGCCTGCGAAGGCTGCTGTTCACCTGGAGGGGAAGACGGAGCAGGCGCAGCGCTGGATTGACAACCCCACCGTGGATGACAGCGGTGTGGGTGAGTCTGGCGTCCATCCTGCTAAACTTCTTTGTCTCTTTCACACTCGAGCACATTCCTTCCACTCCTCTGGTGACCTCATGTCACAGGGATGGGAGAACATGTTCTCCCATCCCTGCTGTGTTGTCCTTAGGTTTTTGGCAGGGCTCCACAAAAAATGTGGACAGCATTTTTATGTATTTAGAAAAGCAGCTGGAGCCTGAGGTGGAAAAAAAAACATGATATAGTGGAAGTTACTGCAGGAATAAGTGTACCAAAATTATCAATGTGTTTTGCCCAAGCATTGTATCTCTACTTTTACATTTGTTCTATTTTGACTTTCATTTAATAATTGTGAATTTGGCAATTAATAAAGCTAAACTAAATCAAATAAATGTTATTGAGTGTGTACTTGGCACACATACGATCATTTGATCATTTAATGACATTTGCTCTGTTTGCTTTTAGGCTTTTGAACACATTGAAACATTTTCATAGCTCTACCTAATTTGTATCTAATTTTTATGCTTCTTTCTGACAGCGGAGAAAATGTAACTTGTCACACTCTTGTTGCTCCACATTTCCTATTTGCTTTGTACTTTAAGTTGGACTATTTGTAAAACAAATTGTTTTTTTTAAGCTTTATCTTTTCTCTCATAGTTCAAATAAAGAGTACATATTTCATCTCTTGCCTCAAGATGTTTAGAAGTGGCAAATAACGTTGAAATATTAGTGATTTTGGTGCATAAATATCCACACCTCTTATTATTGTTATATATAATTTTTTTTTCTTGATCATGTTACAACAATAAACGTTAGTTTGAATGGGATTTTATGTAATGGATCAACACAAAGTTGAAGAAAAAACATGCATGTTTTTTTACAGCTAAAAACAGTTTTCAGTGTTCACTTGTTTCCATCCCCCCTTCTTCAAAACTTTCTAAAATCACCTTCAGCTGAAATTACTGCTGCAGGTGCTTTTTGAATATGCCACCTGCTTTGCAAAGATATATTTGTTTTTTTATCAAAATAGGTTAGTCAGATTGGATGGCAATCATCTGCAAGTCTTGCCTCAGATTCTCAATTAGCTTTAGGTCTGGGCTTTGATTGTGCCATCTTTGTGGTTTGATGTAAACCATTCATTGTTGCTCCAGCTGCATGTTTAATGTCATTGTCCTGCTGAAAGATTTACCTCCATCGCTGATTTGAGTCCTTTGGAGCTTCAGAATCATGTATTTTGATTAAGGCTGCACAATATTAAAATCTTTTAACATTGAATAGTATTGGTAAATATTGTGACATTTAGCATTTAGAGCTCAGTTTGTATACTCAGAACAAATTATACTAGGGTAGACACTATTTACCAAATAGGTGACAACTGACAATTGATGGCATTGGATTTTATTTCTGGGGATAAGATAAAATGATACAAATGGAAAGTTTTGCAAATTATTTGTAAACAAAAATCATGTATCCTTTTAACTATTTTGTAATCTGTTACTGAAATAATAATAATAGTGTAATAGTAATTTAATTTTGTGCAAAATGTAAAAAAGTCTGCAATGCTTTTGGCATTGTTTTTATATTTTCTAGAGTTTTATGTGGAACTGAAGTCAAAATAGATTTGTATTGTAGTTATGCATTAGCCTGCAGGAAGTAAACTGGTGTAGCTACAAAGGAAACAAGTGTTATGATGCAGCACAAATCAAGAACAGAAATTTGCTGTTTTGATGGCACAGAATAAAACGAGGAACTTCTGTTTGCTTTTTATCAGTTCTGTTTCAAAGATAATCATCTGCATTCAAGCCTGTAAAATGTTTCCTATGTGTTCTGTGCTTTCAGGTCAGGCAGCCATCCGTGGGCTGGTGGCCGAGGGCCGCCGGCTGGCCAATGCTCTGCAGGGCCCGTATAGGCAGGAGCTGATGGGAAAATGCGAGCAGGTGGAGCAGCTCATGGCCCAGCTGGCTGACTTGGCCGCCCGTGGCGAAGGGGACTCCCCGCAGGCACGCGCTGTGGCTCAGCAGCTCCAGGAAGCCTTGAAAGTAAGACTGCTACTCACACACCACCAGCAGCTCTCAATGAAAGCTCCAAGCTACACAGGAAGAGCTTAGGATTCATACATGATGAAATGGCTCCCTCTACTGGTTATTTGTGGTAGAGAAATAAAAGCTGATTATTTTGGATTTCTGGGAAATTTCAGCAGCTGCACAGTGGTGCAGTTGGTAGAGCTGTTGCCTTGCAGCAAGAACGTCCTGGGTTCGATTCCCGGCCTGGGGTCTTTCTGCACGGTGTTTGCATGTTCTCCCTGTGCATGCGTAGGTTCTCTCCGGGTTCTCCGGCTTCCTCCCATAGTCCAAAAACATGACTGTTAGGTAAATTGGTCTCTCTAAACCAGGGGTCCCCAAAGTCTGTCCTCGAGGGCCGGCATCCTGCATGTTTTAGTTCTCTCCCTGGTGGCACCAACAACATTTTCAGTATGTCAATGTTCTTCTTAGGTCTTCTAACAAGCCACTTTTTGATCCAGGTGCATTAAACTAAAACATGCAGGAGGCCGGCCCTCCAGGACCGACTTTGGGGACCCCTGCTCTAAATTCTACCTAGGTGTGAGTGTGTGTGTGCATGGTTGTTTATCCTGTCTGTCTCTGTGTTGCCCTGCGACAGACTGGCGACCTGTCCAGGGTGAACCCACCTCTCGCCCAGAACGTTAGCTGGAGATAGTAACCAGAACCTCTTGACCCCACTAGGGACAAGGGTGTAAGACAGGGGTGGGCACTCCTGGTCCTCGAGGGCCGGTGTCCTGCAACTCTTAGATGTCTCCCTGGTCCAACACACCTGAATCCAATAGCTGAATCACCTCCCAAGTCCAGTCAGGTTCTCCAGAGTTCTGCTAATGACTTCATTATTTGACTCAGGTGTGTTGAAGTAGAGATACATCTAAATGTTGCAGAAGACCGGCCCTCGAGGAGTTCCCACCCCAGTGTAAGAAAATGGATGGATGGATGGATGGATGGATGGTAAATTTCAGGCTTGAAATGTATTGTTGTGTTTTTAGAAATTTTAATTGGCTCTTGCAAAATACTGTAATTTCAGTAGCATAGATGGTAAAATATATCTTGATGTTTTTTGGTTTATAAAGTAAAAACTAGTGCTTTCTCATACTTGCTCTGAAAATGTACGTTTCATGTCACTTTTCAGTTCTGCTTGTTATTTTAAGATAACAAGAAGAACAAGTCAACCAAACTAATGCTAAAATTCAAAGAAAAATGTCCAAATATTTTTTCATAGTATCTGAAAAAAATGTCTAAGGATATTTATTTCCGCCTCACTGCAGTTCTCCTTTACAACCAATTTTTGCAAACTGGGTTATATTTAAATATTTTTTTATATTACTTCATAAAAACTAAGAAATGGCATGTTTTAAAATCTGTTGCTGTAATATGTGTTCATCCTTCTCTCAGGACCTGAAAGGAAAGATGCAGGAGGCAATGACTCAGGAAGTGTCTGACATCTTCAGTGACACCACCACCCCCATCAAGTTGCTGGCAGTGGCTGCTACATCGCCCCTCGACGCTCCCAACAGAGATGAGGTCACTGGGATATTAGTCTGCAGAGTGCTGTATTCTTTCTGTCAGTGCTTTAGGGTCTCAACTTTACTTTGAATGTTTAGGTCTTTGAGGACAGAGCCGCCAACTTCGAGAACCACGCCAACAGGCTTGGCGCCACGGCCGAGAAGGCGGCCGCTGTCGGCACTGCGAACAAGAGTACAGTGGAGGGAATCCAGGCTTCCGTCAAATCAACCAGAGATCTAACACCACAAGTAGGTCAAGGTTGAGTGGTTTTCTGTTCCGGTTTGACCTCCACCCTGAAACAAAAGCCACAGAAACGGTTCAAGAGTTTCTCACTTCTGTTAGTTATAACTAGTTCATTGTTTTTTGTTTTTTTGTTTTAGGTGGTGTCTGCTGCTCGCATTCTGCTGAGAAACCCTGGCAATCAGGCAGCATATGAACATTTTGAGACCATGAAGAATCAGTGGATTGACAATGTGGAAAAGATGACTGGTAAGCTGCAGAAGTATTCACACCCCTGGACTTTTCCCACATTTTGTCACATTACAACTAGAAGCTTTCCTGAGTTTTTTTGGAACTCTCTGTGGTAGAAAAACACATTGCAGTTGAAAAAAGGGAAAACAATACATGACCATGTAAATAAAAAGCTGAAAGTTGTGGTGTATTTAGCTGCTCCGAGTTCTTTGTTGGACCACATTTCACTATAATTAAAGCTGCAGGTGTTTCAGTATAGCTCTACCAGCTTTGCACATAGAGTTAAATTGAATCTTCTTTGGTGTAAAACACTCCACTGTTGTGCCAACTGTATTTTTAATGGTGTTTTCTTTCAACATTGGCATTTTTCTTGGCCCGCTTTCAGAAATTCCAGATTATTAGATTGTCTGACTAACTTTTGTCTTAATAGATTCTCCCACCTGAGTTGTGGAGTTCTGCAAGTCCTCCAGAGTTACAATAGGCCTCCTAATCATTAAGGTTCTCAAACAAACCTTTGGAGCTTTCACAGAACACTTTTACTTTATACTATTGGTGAATTTGGTGACCTCTGGGAAACTTTTACACTGGATTTTATTTAGGGGAGTCAAAGTAACAAAGGTCTTTATAAAACTGTATGCCAAACTTTTCAAGTTGTTATTCTATTTGAAAACTGTGTAGCATTTTCCTTCCACTTCACAATTGTGTGCTACCCTGCGGTGATTTCACACAAAATCTCCAAGAGGTGTAATTTGTGGTTGCTAGGAAATGTGCAAAAGTTTTAGTGGTATTTATAGTTTTCCACTAAACCAACCTTCAAGTTACTGATTGGTCTTCTGTGCTTTACCAGTTTTGGTCGATGAGGCCATTGATACCAAATCTCTGCTGGACGCCTCTGAGGACGCCATAAAGAAGGACTTGGATAAATGCCGTGTTGCCATGACCAATCACCAGCCTCAGATGCTGGTGGCCGGCGCTACCAGCATCGCCCGAAGAGCCAACCGCATCCTTCTGGTGGCAAAACGAGAGGTGGAGAACTCCGAAGATCCGAAATTCAGAGAAATGGTGAAAGCTGCATCAGATGAACTGAGCCAGACGATTTCTCCCATGGTGATGAATGCGAAGGCTGTGGCTGGAAATATCCACGATCCAAGTAAGTCACGGTTGTTAATGAGAAGGATTTCTTTTTGGGTTGTGTTTGGAACCCTGTGATGAGTAATGTTTTTTATTTTACAGCTCTTCAGAAGGGATTTTTGGATTCGGGTTATAAGATACTTGGAGCTGTAGCAAAGGTTAGGGAGGCCTTCCAGCCTCAAGAGCCAGACTTCCCACCACCACCACCTCCGGAGCTGGATCAGCTTAGCGTAAGATCATAAACGACCACGACTTAGAAATAATATAAGTCAACCGAAGTGTCCAAAGGCTTGTGTGCTTTACCTGTCAAATTACTTTACCTGTACAGCTCAATGATGAAGCAGCACCTCCCAAACCTCCTCTTCCAGAGGGAGAAGTTCCTCCACCCAGACCTCCTCCTCCTGAGGAGAAAGACGAGGAGTTCCCAGAGCACAAAGCTGGAGAGAAAGTCAATGAGCCCATAATGGTGGCTGCTAGGCAGCTTCACGACGAAGCCCGCAAATGGTCCAGCAAAGTAAGGGTTCACTAAAACAATGTTTACAGCACAGGTCAATGTGCAACTGGGCCATTATGAACATTTTTTTATGTGTGCAGTTGAAAGTTGCACCAAATTGGACTTCTTAGTACCTGGAGGAAACTACATGCATGATTCTTTGAAAAAGAAAAGAACCTCTGGTTGTGAAAATAAAAAGAATTCAAATCACTATAAAGTTAGAGAAAGAATATTCCAAAGGTTAGATTTTGGAATATTCAGCCAATAAGAATTGTTTAGCAACTATCAGTTTTCTGGGGTAGACGGAACAAATACGCTTTCAAGCACTTGCTGATTCTGTTGATCCTCACAGGGAAACGACATCATCGGTGCTGCCAAGCGAATGGCCCTGCTCATGGCAGAAATGTCCCGTTTGGTTCGTGGAGGCAGCGGAAACAAACGCGCCCTGATCCAGTGCGCCAAGGACATCGCCAAAGCCTCTGACGAGGTCACACGGCTGGCGAAGGAAGTGGCCAAGCAGTGTACCGACAAACGAATCCGGACCAACCTGCTCCAGGTCTGGAAAAAAAAAACATTAAGTTACAAACTGATAATGTTTTAATTTTAAAAATGTATATATTTTGACACTTTGACCTCATTTCAGGTGTGTGAGCGCATTCCCACCATCAGCACTCAGCTCAAAATCCTGTCCACTGTCAAGGCCACCATGTTGGGCCGTACCAACATCAGTGAAGAGGAGTCTGAGCAGGTGAGAATATTTATTGACTACCTAATATTATCTTAGAATAGTTATGGTCCCCATGCAGTCTAGAAAAGTATGGAGTTTGTTTATCATGTCTAGATTCATATGGAAAGCAAAAACTGTTTATTCTTTTATCCTTCTTTGTCGATCTCATTATCGAGTTATCAGTCTATTTGTTAATCCATCAATTCAGCCACCCGCTTATTTATCTTATTTAATTATCTCTTTATCCATTCGCCTGTGCATCTTTCCTTTTTGTATCCTGTGTCCCTCCTGTTATCCATCTTTTTTTTTCTTTTTCTTAAATTGTCAATTTTTCCAATTTCTTTCTGTCCTGTCAATTCATCTTTTAATCCATTTGGCCCATTTGTTTATTAATCAGTATCTGTCGATTCATTCATTGGTTCACTCTATCTGTATATCCATCCATTTATCAATCCAAATCTCCCTCATTATCTCTCCGTTCATCCATCTCCCCATTTTCCTTAAATCTATCACCCCTGTCCATTTTATCTTTTGTGCATTCATTCATTTTTCATCTTCCTGCCCATCTATTCATCTTTATAATCTGTGGTGGTTACAGATTTGACATGTAAAACCTGTTTGAAAATCTGAAGTATGTCCATAGTGATAATTAAAACTGACCAATGTTAGGTTGTGATGTGTGGAATCAACTGGAAAAAATGTTTGTGAATTTTTTGCAAAGTCGTCACTTAAACCCTCCCTCATCATTGAATCTCTTTTTATTCTTTGTGCTTCAGGCGACTGAAATGTTGGTCCACAACGCCCAGAACCTGATGCAGTCTGTGAAGGAGACTGTGAGAGAGGCGGAGGCAGCTTCCATTAAGATCCGGACAGATGCAGGTTTCACCCTCCACTGGGTCAGAAAGACCCCCTGGTACCAGTAAGAGACGAGCCATCAGTCCTCTGCTTGTTGCTGGTTCTGCCCAGCTGTTCACAGGGATGATGAATGGACAGACGTATGCTTCATCAAAGCAACGATTACACTGCCCCACGTCTATATATGGGCAAAGTTTCTCCCTCATATGTCCTGTCTGTAGCAGTTGCTGTTCTGATATAATATAAAAGGTGGGACTGGTGATTTGAAATACATTTTAGGGGTCTTGATAAAGAATTCTTGAAATATGCATATTTATATATTGATCAGAGGTTAGATTTCATATCATGTGAGGGTAATTATGTGTGGACTTTTCTAGATCTTGACCACATTAAGTTAAATTGAATTAAAGAACATTTTTATATCTTTATACTGAATATTTTATTATCACAATTACTTCTGCTTTGCTTGGATAAGCACATAAACTTAAGGAGTTGTTACAAGTACAGCAGAGGTATTTGCTCAGTGCAGATGGAATATAAGTTTCGTTGCTTCTGTTTCATATTCTGTACTACATGAAGCGAAAGAAAAATGCTGATATTTGTTTCATTTTGTGTTGTAGCAGTCTAGAGTTCTGCCAAAGATATTTCATCCACACTCTGTTTAATCCATAATGCATATTTGAGTTAAAATTTAGGGAACAAGTTTCTGATTTGACTCATTCAAGTCTTTCTAGATTGCATTAGATAACATCTATTAAACAGCCTTGTGCTATTTTATGTAGCCTAAAAGCTTTTTGTTTACTATTTCTAGCATGCTATGATAGTTTGAATAAAACCTCCTGCTGTTGTTTTTGGCACACGTGTTCACTTTTTTTTCTTTTTTCTTTTTTGTGTGTGCACAATTCTTGAAAAATTTTTTTTTACATAGCAACGAATGAGCAACACTTCATCATAAAGCACAATAACTGGAGATGTTAATCTAAGTTATCTTGATACACTAAACAGAACTAATCACCTATTGTGGTAATTCTGTATTAAATACTTTAAAATGTCTGAAGCTTTTTTGTGGAAGTTTACTGTAGGCGTCTAACAAACTGATGTGCCTTGTTTTGCGATTATTTTTTTCATTTTCAGATGTTTTGTATTGTTTGTACAAGCTGTCTGTTAATTTGTTCAGAACACGTATTCTTCTTTAAAGCTTTTTTTTCAAGTACTCACAAAATACTCTATGCAAACCACGTTTCCCCTCAACAAAAAAATTATGCAACTTGGTTGGGATATAATGGGTCTGAGAGATAATTTTGCTTTAGCATTGTTCACAATTTTGTAATAAAGCATTTTATAACACTCAGTTTGTTTGTTGTTTTCTTGCATCAGTAGAAAAGAATGAAGTCTTTTTACTCTGATGCTGTCAAGTCAGTCGACCAAAGCAGCTCAACACAGGAGTGCAGTTTCTTCCTGATTTACAACCCACCTCTGTGGTACCGTCTGTTCCCTGGGAGACATAATTATTGCGTGGCTGAGTTTTAAGACTGAGACAGTCGGCTCAGAAAACAATAATTCAATAAGAACAGAAGTAGTGAAGGCTTTAGAGAAGATTTACCCAAACATTAAGATTAGTAGATAAAGGGTACCCATGTTCTAAGAATCAAAGATGCATTTATGAAAGGTTTCTGAAACTTTTAGTTCCAGTTTCGTATGGTTAACCGCAACTTTCACAATGTAACCTTCAGGAAACCATTCCTGAAGGTTGTCTGTTCAGTTTTAACATTCATAATGTAACCTTTGAACTATCAGTAAACCTCAAAATATTATCTTATAATGTTCTGCTTTCTCAAAGCAGCAGTGGCCAGAGGGCCCAGTGGCGCCGATTGGATAGCAGCCTCATTTCAGTCAATCTGCCCTAGAGGCTGCAATGTTGCTTACCTCCAATTGTGTGTTTAAATGAGTGAATGACTGTTGTACAAAGAGCTTTCTAGTCTCTAGAACAAGAGAAAAGTGCTATACTAGTGTAGGTAATTTACTATTTAATAGTGGTAACTGCAGGGGACCATTAAGGAATATTATTCTTAGTTCCTAAGGTTAGCCACCACTACTCCCTATATATACATTACCTTCTAAGGTAAAAGGAATTATTCTGACCATTTTCAGTATTAACTGTGTGATCTCCAGGAAATGTTCTGTCATAGTTTCCTAAAGGAAACTAAAGGTTTTACCACATAACAATCAAAGAAATCTTTCTCTAGTTTTACATTTCAACCTTCAGGGGATATTTTGCAAATGATGTTGGGTATAACATCGACAGTGTGACTGTAGCACTACAAGGGAACGTTTTCTGTATAGGTTGAATATTCTTGAAACATTCCCTGAAGGTTTGCAGCAACTTCAATAGTGATTTTGTGCAGCATTTTTATTTTTATTTTTTACAGTTCACAGAAAGAAAAACAATGGAGGTAGTAGTTTTGCTTGTGAATCCATACTCTCGGCACCGTTAAATGTTAAAACGTTTCATCATCAGCTTGGAACGGGCAACCTTTGAAGGGGAACTTGGTAATTCAACCAGAGGGAAAGAAGCACCATAACTTTGACTCTCCGTAAAGTGAGTAAGCTGCGTGATTCCTAACAACAAATAAACTCTTATTTCCCCCTGTTTATTGTTCATGCGATCGAACAATTTGTTCTTTATCGTTTGATGGGGAGGAAGCGGTAGCTTCCTGCTACTCTTCCCTGCCAGAGAGGAAAAGAAAGAGGCTGTAGAGATTCACCATCAACAACGGACGCGTTGAACACGTGAAGAGAGATGTTTAAGGAAGAAACACCCACGTCGACTTGGAAGATGAAGACGGCGTTGAGGTAAAAAAAAAACCAAACAAGCAAAAAAAACAAAAAAAAACGGGGTTGTTTTTTATGAAGCGAAGTGATGCGCCGAGCTCCGCGCTGCTAGCCGCTGCTGCTAGCCGTTAATTGCAGCTAGCGTCTCTGGTGTTGTGTTAACTGACAGCTGGAGCTGCGGGGAGAAGGCGCTGCAACCCTACATTTTCCTCTGTACCCCGCTCTCATTTAGACTCTTTATATACACCGCTTATTGAGTCACGACGAAACAAATCACAGCTAGCAGACTGCCGTGATTTCACGGTTTCACAACATGATAGGAAAAAAAAAAAAAAAAATGTCGCTGCATACATCCAACCTCTAACTGTCCTTTAAAGAAGAGTTTTTAATGACAACGAATCAGGAAGAACGAAGTATGTTATTTTGACAAAGATAAATTGTTGACAGTGTTAAACAAGCCAGTAATTAACTTCTTGGTTAAGTAAGAAGTTAAGGCAGTGTTTGAATCACGTTTTGTTTATGAAAAAATAACCAGTAGCGTTTATATTTAACGGCAAAACAATAATGTTCGGAATGACTATTTAACTGTTAGCTTTAAATAAATGATACATGGATATAAACAAACGATGAGGTTGTTGATTTGTTTACAAATGAAACAAATCAATGAAGTGAACCATGCGGCGTTCAATTGACCTGGGAAAGCTAGTTATCAGCCGCAAACTCTTCTCTAAGGTTTCCATTAAACACTGGTGAGTGTAAGTCATTAAGTATTTAAAAATATTGTAAAGAACCATTGTTTTAGAAAATATTATTATTATTATTATTATTATTATTATTATTATTATTATTATTATTATTATTATTATTATTATTATTATTATCATCAGGTATTGTGTTTTGTAATGGGAGCTAACAAGTTTTAGGTGGAGATGCACAGATCAGCCTTCTCCTGGCTGATAACTGTTTCTGATTTTTTTAAGGTCTAATCTGCAGGTACGGATTTTGACCAATAATGCATACACAAGAAAATGAATGTTTCTTCTTTGATGAAGAAACATTTCAACAGAAATACAACAATTCTATTTATACAACAGAAAATGAAAGTCCCGTTTATACATCACGTGTATGCCCCAAGCAATCTGATTCTGATTAAGCTTTTATGAACATTTTATGAACAATGCATTTATGAACCAAAAGTGGTGAAACTATGAATTAACATCTCTAGATTTATATCTTTAAATGCATTATTTATTGACATATAATGAGCTAATGGCTCTGCATACACTATGTCATATATCTTACAATGATATTGGCTAATGTAACAGGGTTGACCATTTTAGATTACAAGTTCTCGTTTTCTTCATTGACCTCAAATGCAGCACTGAAAGCCCTACAATATTTGCCCTATGTGTAGCCAATCACATGCCTAGAAGGTCACCAAAGACCAGCCCTCTCTGTTCACCCACATTAGGGTTGGTCCAAAGTGGAGCTCTAGTTCCTGGACTCAGAAAGCACGTTGGTTTTGTCAGAGAGGGGGAAAGCTGTTGATCATTTAATTTTCTGGAGGAATTTTCTGACATCATGCCAACACCAAGGTGAGATCCAAACCAGGAAATACTCTGCAAAAGGGAATTTAGCTGTTAAGATTGGTGTTGTGAAGAAAAGCTTTTACTCCACCACCTGTGTTTTGTTTAGTTTAATTTAAAAATAATGTTTGGAGAGATATTGTATTTGTTCACCAAGATAAACTGCTTCAGAAAGTGTAATAATTATTATATTATTAACAAAACTTGTTAACAGACATGTGCTGTTATTTTGTTGCTTATTTAAAGTGAGTTAGTTAACCTGTTCTCCTGTCAAGAGCAGACTTTGCCCACTATATCTTATTGCTGTGAATTTGTAGATACAATTGTTGTGCAAGCAAACATTCACAAATTAAAATACATAACATACACGTGCATGTTTTGGTAGCTATAAATTCACACATGTTGCTGACATAATGATTGCAGAGGCAATCTCGGTAAAGCAGTAAAACAGGGGTGCGCCCCTGTCTGAAATTTCTGTTATTTAAGACAACAAATCCCAACCAGATGATTTCCTGTTTCACAGCCTAGCACAGATTGCTCGTTTCCTCCATTCTCTCCTAGCCACTATGTGAGAGTCTGTAGAATACAATATGTTTTTGTTCCCTCCTTCACAGTGAAAACATGCTGTTTGGGATGGGAAATCCCTTGTTGGACATCTCAGCTGTTGTGGACAAAGATTTCCTTGACAAGTGAGTGTCAGTAGCTGTTTTGATTTTACTTATACATTACCTAAAACTCACTAACACAATAAGGTCATTGACCATCCCTTCTCCCTTTTTCTTTGTGAAAGGTTTGGACTGAAACCAAACGACCAGATCTTGGCTGAAGACAAACACAAAGCCTTGTGAGTCACACACACTGGGAGAACCACATAGCCTTCTGTAGCATAATGTATCTTGCTAAAATTATGGCAAACCAAATAAGGGTTAGACTCGTCATTCATACCCCACTAACAACATCTTCTCACTGTTTGCTGTGCTCAAAATAGCCTGGTTATAAATTCACCATGGTACAACTGAGCTTTAAGGCTTGGCACCACCTAATATTTTGAAGTCTGAGACTACAACCACCTCAGTATAAATTATAGAATTATACATAGTTTGGATTTTAATGTGTATGTTTTGTTTCATGCTTAATTCATGGAAACGGTTTTTCAAAGCATGTCTGTTCCCCTTCCAGACCTGCATTTTTAACATTCCAGGCAGATGTAGAGTAACTTGATAAGCTTTCTCAAAACTATACCCGCATTTTCCTGAGTGCAGATCGTCCCGCCTTTTAAGATGGAGAGTAAACAAGAGCTACGTGAACAAACTCAGACATTTGATTTTCAGCTGACCTTTTGTCAACCTTTGTCTTCTGTTTGAAGGAGAAGATTTCTTTTTCTTTAAAAGAGAAATTTTCCTTCAAAATCTTCAAAACAAAGAGTACCATCTGTAAGTAGGAAGATGGTCCATCTTTGAAGTTTTGGAGAAATTACACCATTGTCGTAACATTGATAAGTGGATTTCTGTAACGTCGTTTAAAGTTTTCAAAAGTCCTAGTTTTACTAATCTTAACTTTGGGTAATACACCTAATTTTTGCATACGAAGTTTTATATTACGTGCTAACTCAGTCTTTACTTCTTCCATAAACATTAAAAGAAAAACTGTGTTCTTACTCTTTGATAAAACTGCAAACCCCAGAATGCATTGGTTTAACAAGCCAGCTTAAGGAAATTTAACCTGCAAACCAGTTCTGCACCTCAAGTTGGTTAAGTTATGCTTAAGCAAATAGAACTGAAAGGCTTACATAGAAGAGCGTTCAGTAATATAGATGGAGTTGAAAATATTGATTTCAAATAATTGGCTGAAAGCTTATGTCAGTAATTATTATGGAGCTTACTTTATACTGTAAAAATACATTTAAACTAGGTAACCATGACATGAAAGTATAGGGAGTAAGAATGTGTGTCCTTGTGAATTTTTCTCTGGGGTTTATAAAGTATATTAATTAATTAATTAATTCATTCATTCATTCATATGAACAGTCCAGCTGAAATATATTAAATATTTAGTAGAAGAGCCCTTTAGGTAATGACAACTTCAAGACATCACGTCTGTGGAGAAATTAGGAACAATGAATCCTCAGGTGGGATTTTTTCCTTTCTGAAGTCTCAAAGGTTCTGGTAGCTTTAGCCGAACTATCAGTTTTATTTGCTTAAGACATGAAACTAGCTGATATTTTCCTTGTGTGCATGTTTGCAATCATCGTCTCAGTGGAACACCCACCCGCATTTCGTTTTCAGATTCTTATCAACAATGTGCCGATACTTTAATTCATAGATCCTTCTTTCAATTATTGTCTGCCATAACTGAATACTGAACAGCATCCCCACATCATGATACTCCCGCCTTCACAAGTGTTTTTTTTTGCCAATATGCAGTTCCACTAATCCTCCAAACAAGGTGTGTGTGATGTTTAATTTTCGTCTCATCTCCTCTGTTTGTATTGTAAACAGTTTACATTGCCATGTTCAAAGTTCTGCAACAAACTTTAAACAAGCTTTAACCTGACATAAGTTTGAGTTTTGTCGACTGTCCTGGCAAAGGGGTCAGTGTGCTTGAATGCATTGTTGTTATCATGGAAAAAGTGTAACTCCAAGTTTTTGTTTGTTTGTTTCGCTTCTGAAGAAAATATTGTGTTGATTTTTCTTTCCACTCCTTGGTTATGGTTCCAGGGTTGTTAACTGGGATATTTAGTTAACACATAACTATGTAACTATAGTTACATAGTTAGTACATATGTAACCATTACCATCAGTATGTTTGCAACTAAAAGGTTGAAAAGGTCTTGAGAAATCTCTTAAGGTTTACCCATGACAACATTCTGCTTTATGTATTACCTTGGTAATGAGAAACCTTTTTATTGTGGTTCACCTTTTGCACAAAGAGGAAGCAGGATTACTTTCATACGACTCTGTTTCTTGGACTTTATTGCTCTCGCCAGCTTCGCTTCTTTGTGTGTTCAATATTTATATTCTGTGTCAATCTATTTTACTACCCTATTCAAATTACACATTATAAAGTGTTTATATTTTATTTGTCTGTTAAGATTGCTTGAGTTGTTGTCTAGTGTAAACTACGTTCCTAATTAGAAATGCATTTAAGGAGAAGAAGAAGTGATTGTGTTCTGTACTTTCTGGTGGTATTTCTCAAATGTTTGATTTGTGTCTTTTTTACAAGCTTTATTTATCAAATTTTACTCGGCTTGTGAAGTAAAACTGCCAGCATAAAATGTGCCTCTGGCACACTTACTAGAGTGCAACAGATCTTTTTCTTTCACTGAGCAAGTGTCAAATGTCCCTTGTGAGTACATTCCTACCCCACAGCTGCACATTTGTATATCAGTTAAATGTGAGAACCCCAGTCTTAATGACAGTGCATATGTGGCATTAGCAATAGCACACAAACCTCAGTGCCCTTCATAATAATAATTAAGGATATGTAAAAATCCTTAAAAAAATAATCTTTTCTTTGATCTGGGAAAATAGAAAAAGATTCTAACAAAAAATAAATGTAACTGAAGCATTTCTTAATTTTTAAGTTGGTTACAGAGTCAAATGTTTTTTTTTAATTTGTGGACTGTAACATTCTGTTTCACTGAGATATAAATATAAATATTACACTGCTTGGAGCTCTATTTGTCTTTAGATGATAATAGGAAAATTCACCTAGTCTGAGCAACTAGTCAAAGTCAAAACAGCTGGAGCAATGATACAAAAACTTCCAAAACTTTAAAGGTCTCTTTTTAGAGAGCTAAATTAAGGAGGTCACCATGTCAACTTTTAGACTGCTAAGTTACAACTGATCTATACCAGTTTGTTGTCAAACTGGTATAAATCAGGTTGTTTATACTAAGAACACTTGTCCAGTTCGCCTCCTTTCTTAGCTTGTAAAGTTTTATTCATATGTTTTTGACCAAGTTTTTCATATTTGTGTAACACTGTTCAACTATAAAGATGAATCCAACAGCCTCGATTTTTGTACTAAGTAATTGAAAACTTCATCCTTCTTGTGGGAGTTTACCAGCAGCTGTGGTATACTTTTGTCGGAACACATTTATAGCAGGGCTTTAGACTTGTCCTCCTATCCACAAGTGATGGTGAACCATTTCTCTTGGCAATTTTGCTACAAACACATTTGCTTTGGTCGTGTTTACCTACAATGCCCTGCAGTGTGCCCCATTTCCTATATTTGATTCACTTGAAGCGGACCGAGACCTATGTTTTTAGGTAGATAAGAGTTTACTTCCCTTATCTGCACCAGTAGATTGCACATTCATACTTTCCCAAAGAAACTAGATATTTCTGGCTGTATATGTAGGGTTGTTTTGCTGGAAAATGAACCTTCACCTCAGTCTCCCGTCTTTTTTTCCTACTCTGTATTTACCTCCATCCATCTTTTGGTCAATTTTGACCAGCTTCCTGGTCCCTGCTGGAAAAAAGCAATCGCCCATCATCCCACTACCACCATGTTTCAAGGAGACGGTGTCTTCAGGGTGACCTGGCATGTTTTTGGTTGCATGTTGTGTTTCATTTACCCCAAACATTTCAGCTTTGGATTTGACCAGAGCATCTTCTTCCATCTGTTTCCTTTTGCCCAGTGAACTGCTTTTCTTTTCATAATAGCCGGAGTTGCGGAGGGCCAGACTACTTTCGTGGCCAATGGGAACGTTGTGTTCTAAAACAGGAACGTTTTAACCGTTTTTGCCCCGCGTCCCGACAGAGACTGTGGTTGTAATGTGACAAAATGTGAAAAAAGGGATTAAAAAGGCAAATAAATACTTTAGCAAAATCCTGTATACAGTCCATGGGCATATCAGTACATCAGAGCTACAAAAGGCTACCTTGTCAGGTCTTGTTACTCCACAAAAGGACACACGTGACCTTGGGCAGCAGAGGCGGCACAAAGCAGCATCATCAGCAGTGTTGTTCTCCTTCAGCACAAAGGCTGCGGTGTTATCTTTAGCCCCACAGACACTGTTCTCTGTACATTCTGCACAAGGTCAGGGCAGGATTAACAAGCAGCTTTGGTGGTTAATTCCTGTCACAATACATTTCAGTGCATATCCTCACCAATTCAACACACAGGAGCATGCACTCTACCTCACTGGAAACATGTGGTGTTTATTCCTTTTTATTTACCGGTAGATTCTTGGATAAAACCCAGAGCGTTCACTCTTTGGCTGCTTGATAAATGAAACTAAGTGTTACATTATGTAATCTACAAAGTAGCTCATCTCAGAAAGATGAACTATAAACATTATCCTGACAAATAGGTCTATTACAAAAAAAAGCTCTCAATAGGCTTACAACTTCTCTCAACTAACACTATTGTTGCACAACTGAATCTAGTGTAACACGATTCACAAGCTTCCCCCTCTCCTCCGCCTCTCTTTCTTCCCATCACCCTGGTGGGAGAGATCATTGGAAGCAGTGCACTGTGGCCGTTCCTGAATTCAATTATCTAGTCGCAGCAGAGCCCATATAATCCTGTTGTGGCTGAGAAATTGCCTGCTATACAGTAGAAAACATCTATGTCCCTGTTAGTACTGGCTGGGGAGTTGGTGCTTTATTTTTTTTTCTTCTTTTTCTTGTGTTTGTGTTCAGAGTAAGCCCAGGCAGCTGTGTAGGCTTTTGTGTTTTGATAGCTGATTTATCGTCTGCAAAAAGCGCTGCTTTTACTTTCTCAGAGATCACATATGTATATATATATATATCTTTTTTATCTTATTTTTTTTTTTTGTTTTCTATTGATGAATGAAAATAAATAGCTATATGCATCACTTCCATTGCAGGAACTTGTCCCTATGTTCTTAGTTTGGTTTTATCTCCATTATTAAAAGTTTTTCTTGTAGCAACTAAAGCTGGGAAAGCGACCTGGATTGCCTTAACACCTCCGCAGACTGATTGCCTCCATGCAACACTCCGTTGATGCAGTAATTCATGCGTGCCCTAATCAAGTGTTGACTTAATACACTGTGCAGCATGTTGACATTTCTCTATTTAAAAATATAATTTTTATTTTGGTTTCCTGTAATATTCAAATTTTCTGAATAACAGAATTTGGGTTTTTAATGAGCTTTTCAGAACCAAACACTTGAAATCATCTGTGTGTAATAAATGTATGTAATAAACAAGTCTACTGACAAACTTTTTAATTATATTCTATTTCATTTTGATGCTGAAGCAACTCTGTCTGCCTCTTATACATTATTTACATTGTCTTGTTTTAGTAGCTGCGTCGGCCGTGCTCTGTCTTTTCTTTTCTCTATGCAGTATTTTCAGTGTGGTTTCCAAGCTGCCCTTTAAGGGCAGCTCTTTTTCAGCAGATGCTGGTTTTTCAAAGTAGGTTTTGAGCTCGAGGTCGGAAACCAGCTTAACCAAAGCGCTGCGTGTGACTTCCTCCGCTTGTGAGAACCCTGCTTTTTCAGATGCTGATATTGTCAAATGCGATACTGTAACTTGTTTTGGGTTGACGTATTTCACACGAACTAGTCACCATCCTTGACTTAATTGTTTACCAGCATGTTTCACTCTGTAGTTAATTATTTTGTTTTAATTGTGGAGCTAACTAATCAGAAAATTCTCAAGTATCTCATTCAGTTTTATTTTTGCTTACAATTTTCCAAACATTTTAGAGTGCTGACAGTTTTCATGAAATATAAATTGAAAATAAGATTATAAATCTTGATCAAACAAAAAATAACTATAAGAGACTTTTGTTTGAAAGCTTCAGTGGTGGAGAAACTGGTCAGAGTTGATAGGAAGATGGATTGATTGCCCTTTCCTGACCCATAGTGGAAGAATTGTTGGAGACTGCACAATACTTGAGATGCAGCCAGATCAGCAGCTTTTACAAAGCATTGACTAGGGTAGGTTTGAAAACCATGCATCATTTTCCTTCCAGTTCACAAGTATACACTACTTTGTGTTGGTCTGTCATATTAAATCCCTCCTAAACTTCAAGTTTTGTTTGATTACTCTTACACAGTGCAAAGTATTGAATTAGTTAGCAGAGCGGAGTATAAAATTTACTTTATTATTTGTTAAAGCAGTAGCAAAAAGGCCAAAATTGCACAAATATGAAAAGGTAAACAGGCAAAATGACCAGCATCTGTTAATATATTTTAGGAAAGAAAATTCCCTGACAAAGTTTAGATTTTATGTGAAACTGTCATTGTTTTTGCTTTTTATTAATATAAACATATGTCCCCTGTGGCACTGCTGACCATTTTCAACCTTCCACTTGCATACCAATGTATACACATTGTGTCTCCAGCAGGTGGCATCAGCTGCCTGCTGTTTTTACCTCCAACTAGCTCTCCACAGGGAGCTACATAATGGAAACGTTCCTGTTTCTGCTGTAAATCAGAGTGCAGGTAAATCAACTTTTTATTTCAGGGTGACTGTTTATCATAAGTAGTTCTGAACCAGCAGTATTTCATAATGTAGCATGGACCCAAGCCCTCCTGGGATTGTTAGCCATGTCTTATTAGAGCTAATAATTATTAGTGTGTCAAATTAGTGAGTCATTGTTATAGTGATTGTATTTTCACCTCGCAGAGAAAGTGTGTGTGTGTGTGTGTGTGTGTGTGTGTGTGTGTGTGGGGTTCCTGAATATTGGTGCTGCTCAAACATTTGCTTTATGGCTCCCTCTGTCCAATGATAATTAATTGTTTACTTTCTCATCTCGGGATGATGGCGTGACTCTTTTCAGAGGTTGTTTGCTCACAGCAATTAAGTTCATCAGTGCTCATCCTCTCTCCTCCTCCCTCTCTGTAATCCCCCACTCCCCCCCCCCCCCCTCCACCACCACCCTCCATCCTTTTCTCTGTTTCTCTGTGCTAAATGCAGATTAGCAGCGTCACAATCACATCCAGAATGAGAGTAAACTCCTCATTATGCCGTGTGACCCTCTGCTGCATGAATAATTCAGCGCCGCAGCGTTAGTGGCTGGCTGTTATTAGCATTCCGGATGGCGAAGCAAAGAGAGAAGGGGGGTGGTGGTGGGGGGGAAGGAGAGAGGGGGGGGCTCGTATCACTGACGGGGGCTGACTCAGGGGGATCAGCACTGGATTGAGACACACATCACACACACACACATCATCACACGACACAGGAGATCAGTGGAGGTGCCTCTCCACTCAAACACCCCGCTGTCTGTGTACATCTTACACACCCCTGCTGCTGCTGCAGCTCAATCTGCTTACCGGCAAGGAAACAACAAAGGCCCTCTCTCACTGAGTACATGCTAAACACTCTTGGGTTTGTAGGGGTGTGTGTGTGTGTGATGGATTCTGGTCCGTAAACACACTTGACTCTACTGCCTCTTTCTTTATTTTTTGCGTTTTCAATAAATAACGAAGTGAATCGAGAGTACTGGGAACCCCCAGTGGAGCTATCCCGGCTTGTCATGAGAAGAAACACTCCACCTAGTGGGTGTGTGTGCGTGTGTCTGCATGTGTGCAGACATGCAAGATTGCATGCAGAGGTTGCATGTGCCACTTCACTGGATGCACTGATGCTTGACTGAGTGTGTAGACACGCTATAACGCCACACTACCACAACCACCACCACCTCTTATTCTCCAGGTCTCTTGTTGTTTTACAGAGTGCTGATACAAACCTCTTCTTGTGAGGTGTAGGCCAAAGGTCACTAGCCTGCATCCATCAGCCCGCCTCCTTACCAAAGAGAAAGCAGAAATTAATTGCACTCGACTGATAATTGAGACATCAAAACCGTGTTCAGCTGCCAGACGTGCCGCTCTTAATGTTTTATTGATAAGCACGAATCTGACGATTTAGGGCATAAATCCAAGCTGGAAGAAATCTGCATGCCTGTAAATTATAAACAAGTCGTCTTAAAAAATATTCAGTAAAATGAGGTAAATCTCCATGAACATGTTGTGGGGCTGGTTGATTTTTCCTTCTTCTTTTTCTTTCTTCTGAATTTAAAGGTTGCACGCTGCATCAGGAGGGGGATGGCTGATGCAATCATAATTAAAGCTCGTCGTCGCCGGAGCTGCAGATGCCTCTGTTTGGTGGCTGGCAGCTGCCAGCAGGTGGTGCCAGAAGGAAACATCACTCGTCAATAGGGGGATGTAACAAATGTGATCTACATCTTCCTTCTCATCCATCACCTCCTCAACTCCCCACCTTTTAAAGAGCGTTTTATAATTAAAACGGGGGGCCGTCTCAGCCGCTGAATATACGGCGCGTTTGCTTCAGAAAAGCATGCTTAGGGCTATTTTTAGTCATCTTTGATTCCCCCCCCAGCCGCCACATTAATGGCAGCAGCTTTTATACATGTGAAGTAGTTCTTATATCATCTGTGCTGATCATTTCTTTACACCTTGCCTGTGCGGGGGTAGAGATTGGGAGGCCCGACTGGTGAGCAGCAACACTCCCAGTGTGTTTAAAGTTCACACAGGGCCATATGGTCCCCACAGCAGGGGGTGTTGGTGGAATTATTCACACGGAGCGCTCTGAATCACCCAGATCCTGGTATCAACCACTGAGATAAGGGGGAACGTCTCAAAGGCTTTGTGCTCCGGCTTCAAATCTCAATCCTCGAGAGAACGCCAGAAGCCCCCATCCTTCCTTACACACGCTCCCTCTTCCCACTCCTCTCCCCCCAGTGTGTCCCTCTTTCTCTCTTTCATATCCTCTATCTCTCTCACACACACACGCACACGCACGCACACACTACATCCACACGGCAGAGTGTGACAAACAACGCCACCCTCTGCAGCGTGAAGCCAAAAACCTGTGACATTTTAGAGGAAATAATATGAACTCATTCTCCGTGAGCAGATTTCACCCCCACCATCTAAATCCTTGAGCGCAGCCTAATTAAGTACAAACAGCAGTTCTTGGCTAATGCCAACAAATGGGCTGTTGCTGCGGCCGGATTGGCCGATTATTAAAGGGATGCACATTTGTTGTTTCTGCATTCTAATGCAATTACTCACCGATTATGACCATGTAATTGTGCAGCCATTAATTGTGCATCCAGTCTCTGTTACAGCAAAGCCATTTTTTTCCCCTTTTGTTGCGGCAGTACTTTTTTCGGCTCAATATTCCTAAATGCAGGTGCATCTCAATGAATAACAACATCATTGAAAAGCTATTTTGTTTTTGTAATTTAATTCCAAGTGGAGCTAATTCATTACACACAGAGGGATATATTTCAAGTTTTCTGTTATGACTAAAAGCTAAGGGACTCTCAATATTTGCTTGTCAGGCAATTAAAATGCTACATACCACCAATGAAAAAGGATTTTTGATGCAGAAATGCCAACACACTGAAAAGTATGATCTTGCACTGCACAGTTTATCGACTCAGCACTTGGTTGGGGCTCCTTTTGCGTGAATTCCTAGTCATTGGGAACAGTCAGACTGTGGCACAGATTGCTTTAATTTCAGCCTTTAGCTCATTTGCATTTTTTGCTATAGTGTCCCGCATCTTCCTGCTGACAGCACTACAGAGATTCTCCATGGGGAATTTGGTCAGGCTGGTTTGCTGGCTAATCAAACACAGGAACACCATGATCATTAAAGCAGGCATTGGTAGTTTTGGCAATGTGGAGAGGCGCCAAGTCCTGCTGGAAAATGAAATCAGCTTCTCCGTAAAAGCTTGTCAGGAGAGGGAAGCGGGAAGCGCTTTAAAAATTTACTGGTAGACGGTTTGAGTAAGCTTTGACTTGATCAAACCAAGTTAATCAACATCAGAATTTGACATGCCTCCCTGAGTCATCACTGCCAGTGGAAACTTCACGCTGGATCTCAAGCAGCTTGGTTTCTTTGTCTCTCCACTATTCCTGTGTTGCTAATTCACTTTCTACTAGTTTTTAGTCCCATCTAGGGGCAGGTGTTGTTCATTAGCTTTTGCTATAAGCACTATGATGCAAACATGGGACTATTGTTCTGTTCAGTTTGTCTATGTCGGTGTGTGTCTGTACCTATCAAATTAATTTAAATTAAATTAATGTGACATTTATCCCTATGTTGGTGTTTGTTTACTCTAACACAGTTTTTCCTTCCTCTCAACTTAATATTCCTCAATTCTGCATTTGTCAACTTTACCAAAACTGCAAGGCAATCCTTGTGAAACTTGTGAATTTGCCGTAACCTTTACAGTGAGCTTTACTTCTCTAACCTGCTAAGCCTGTGTCTGAAAGTGCTGCTTCTGAACATTTTTTCCTTCCTTTTAACTTTCCATAAACATGCTTTTATACTAGACTTTATGCACCCACTTTTATAGCTCTTATATTTTGTGACTTGCCATTATTGTGGAGGCTGTCATTGACTGACATAGCATAACATTTCTGTATTCAAAGTCTTGCTTTATTGATTTTTTGTAATATTCTTATTGTCTGAGAATCAAAAGTTTTGGGTTTTCATTACTGTTGAGCCATGATGATCAAAACCACAGTGACTCTTTGTAATGTGTGAATTTCACTTTCTGCATTCAAGTAGAGAAATACACTTACGTTTCCAATTTTCCTAATTGAATGAGATGCATTGCAGGCCACAGTACCTTAATCATGTCAACATCTTAGAGCTTTTGTGCAAATCAACATTCACTTCACTTTATTAGTAGATGTCAGAAGATGAGGAACAAGACCTCAGTCGACATTTGAATCGTGACTCATTTGTGTTCAGTGCTTTTATGCGTCTCCGTCTACTCCCATCATGCCCTAATGTTCCAGTGATAAGAATGCCCTATTCATTCTGCGTTTCTCATCGGTTGCTACAGAGAGAGAAAGAAAAAAAAAAAAAACACAGAAGGAGACAGAGAGAGAGAGCGAGAGTCTACAGGCATTGAATAAAAAGCACATCTATTTCTAAGAGGCAGCATGAGCACGGTAGAAGATAATTATTGATTTGAAATAAGAAAAGATAAGGCTCAACCTTGAGCAGCTCAGCGATAGCACACAGAACATAATAATTAATGGGCCTGTCTTGTGTCGGGACAAGCTTTCACACTGAGACGAGCGTATTGATTTTAAACAGATAAACTGCGTAACCCTTTGTGAAGGGTTTGACAAACAATTTAATTGGGGGGAAAAAACAACAATATTCCTCACCCTTTCCATCTCCCTTTCATCACGGCCCTGAGCTGTTTTTTCTCCTCTCCGCCTGACCTATGGAAACAATTACTGCACATCAGGCCTTGTTCTGCCTCCAGACTACCAAGCGAGGATGTATGCACTGATTGGGGAATCTAATCAATGGTGGAACTTGTCTCTGCTCCAGATGCCTGTGTTGAAACTGGGATTACCAAAGTCTTTTAGCTGCCTCTGTCAGATAGAGGGAAGATGGATCTGCCTGTTTAAAGGTACCTGCATGCTATAGTTGAAGCAGGGATAATTTAGTGCTCCTGTACGACCCACCTCCTTCCTAATACCCCAAGGAGAGCAACGAAACCCCCCATTTCCCTCTAACCTTTCCTCTTGTCCTCCCCTGATTAGCGATAGTCGCCGTTTGATCATGTTTTCCTGCCTGTCCTTGTGATTTGTAAGCTGTTTAAACGTGAACGAGGCAATTAAATGGCGAACGAACGGCGCGTAGGAGAGTGGGTGCCTCTGTGATCATTAACAGCGAATTACCCTGGTGTGCACTCAAACACTCGGGAGGACTTTCAGGCAGACCACTCCGGAGAATCCAGATCCAATCTTACCATTGATTAACCGAGACTTGTTCTTCCTGCGAAATCACTCGACTGGGATTTTAGGGCACTCATCTGGTCTTATCGAGATAGGCTAACATCAAAGGCGAATGAAGAGGGAGTCTGTAAATGGGCTCACTTTGCCCTCCATCTAAGAGACTTTCAGGAGCAAATCTTGAATTATTGCCTCATGTAAATAATATACTTGGCTTGTTTTTCTTGTTCTTCTTTTTTAAGAGGGGTTTAAAAGGAACTCATGAGTGACTCAAAGCGGAGAACACTCGAAGTACTTCGGAAGCTCTCATATTTCCCTTGATGGGAAACAACGTTGGGGGCTCCGTCCCCAGGAATGTAAACAACACAATGATCCCCACTTGTTTGATCTGCCCCACAGTTACAGATGTGTTAAGCTGAGGAAGAATCATAGTACCACACTGCAAAATCCTCTGCATAAAACATTTGATGAATTCTTATTACTCTAATTGGAATAGGATTCAGATTTAGCCTGCAGCATCCTCCACATTTAATGGCCCACCTGGTAAAGATGTCAAAGATGCATTAAAATAAATGAATTTCTTCTTTGAATTGCATAATCTCACCAAAACATTGGCTGCAGTTTTCATACTATGATTTTTCAGAAATTTTATGAGCCCATTTTGCTATCCTCTTCATTGCACACAATGGCAAAATAAACTTAAGTTTTAGTCAGGTCTTATTTTACCAGTTCCAGTTAATTTAAGGTGTTTTTTTTTATTTCTCTAACTGTAAATATGTACAAATATAGTAGCTTTTAACTTGTGACAAGTTCTACACATGGTATTTTTTACCAAGTCTGGAGATAGTGCTGAAGGATATATCTTTTGTACAATGTTTTTTTTTTTTTATGGATTAGGCATCAGTACGTACTCATTCTGGAGAAATGTTGTCTTATTTAATCCACTCTATCTCTGAGCAAGTGTAGACAGGTAGCTATTTTCCTGTAGCCATATATTCCCACCGGTTCTGGTTATTCTGACCCTTTAAGTATACAAAGACCTTCCACAGGATGTGTCTTTTTAACCATGAATCAATTCAGACGTTCCTTGGCAATGATTTTAGGAGAATAGCTGTTTTCTGACGGTTGCTGCTGTGACAGCAAAACACCACAGTTCTATTGCTGAGTATTGCTATGATGTTAATGATTATTATTAACTTAAATTTGTCTGATTCTGTCCTTTTATTTCCGTCATCACAATCTCCGCACCATTCATTGTGAGATTTATCACGTTGGCCACCTACTATTTACATAATGTTTTGGCATGGAGGGCTGTAATATTTGCATACAAAATTGGCTTCGATTTACTTTGATTTATTTCGCAGTTGAACTAAATTGAATTGAATACACAAAAAAATGTCTATTTTACATTTTTACTATAGAAACTGTTTGTCGGATCAAGGATTTTGTTGGGAAGAAAAACCCTCAGAATAATGTAAAATGAGTATTACAATATACAGTATTTTAATTCAATTTAATTTAATTCATATCACATTGTACATTCTGCATGTGGCTTGGGCTCATTTTTAAATGGCAGTATGCTGGACTGCCCTTGTTATATAACACAAACTGACCATACATTAGTGAAATGCGTGGCATAGTTGAAATTGCTCCTCCATTGAATGACACCAGCAGCTTTTAAAAGCTGAGGTTAGTAACTAAGGACATTTTGTTCAAAACAATTTCTTTCTCTCTGCTCCCTCCCATCGCTTAGTCGGCTCATGCTGCAGTAGATGGAGAGGGATTTTCTACCCCTAAATGGCCATGGGGGCCGTTTACGGTGTCACTACTCTGGGATCACATGATGTTTGAGGGTGTAAAGGTCTCGAGGCAGCTGCTCCTTTTCGGATGGGATTTTTTTGAGGCTTCCAAGAGCAGGGCCCCATGCTGTCTGCACTGAAAGGTGGAGCAAATAGTTCTAGTGGGAAAAAAAAGACCCTCAAATCCTCTGAAGCTGTGTGTCTATTTGAAATGGTCTGGAGTCCCTCGGCTCCCTTCATGTTATAAACACCCACAGTGCTCAAATTCTTCTTTTGTCAAGGAGTCAAAACAGGTGTCTCAGGAACAATTTTTTCCCTCCGGTTAGCATATTTTCCACTTGTAAGGAAAGTTTTATTTTATTTAATTTTATATTATTCAGAGCACTCTGCCCTGGGTAGACTTGTTGCCTTGAGACATGATCTGTAGACTTTCTTTGAACCAGTAAAGGTTACTTTCACACCAGCTCAAAATTCGGCCATGCTTAGTTAAACCAGGTTGAACTAAGAGTATTGAGCTTCTCTGACTCCTACATGTTGGTAAGCCACGATGCTCTTTGCATACAGATTATGCTTGTCTTTGAACTATATTTACAACAGATGCATGTTTCACTGAATGAAATGTAGGCGCTATATTTCACATCCTCCATCCCTGAAAATATCTTTAAATCTTAAAATGCCTGGGAACACAACCTAACTGTTCTGGGAATACGCACAAGCATCTCTAAAGGAAGCTTTTTTTTTTTTTTTTTTTTTTTTTTGTCTAATTATTTAAAGTGAAATTACACACCCACCAGCAGAGATGGGGTTGTTCACTTTAATGTAATTTCATTATTTTCCCCCTGGTGTAGACACACTTCAATTCAAAGTTGAGTGGGGAAAAAAAAGCCAGACACCTCCTAACATGGCATAGCATCTTGACTGTGGTTCGGTCAATTACTTTAGTGGGGTGGACACGTTTATGTAGTTCGCCCTCTGGGAGCCTGTTTGTGTGAACGATGTGGAAAATACACATTCCAGCTTCATAGATAATAAGCATCTATCTTGCAGCAGAGCCAAGCTTTGCATCGCATTACTCAGAAGCATGGTCGCTATTGATGTCTGAAATGGCGTTACGAAGCGATGAAACGAAATGTACGGAAACTCTCTTAGTGTTTCTCTGTAGACCAGTGTGTTCCTGCGCCTTATGTTGGAAAACTCCATGATTGTTTTCTGCCCGTTCAAAGGGTAATAGAGCCTGTTTTTCTTTTTTGAAGTTGTTTTGTTTAGTCTGTTACTGTCACTTTTAAACTTTTTTTGGCACGATTTAGATATAAAATATTTAGTCAGAGGTGGACTCTCCCTAAATACTTTCCCTAGTTATGTATACAAGGAAACTATAAAAGCTATTTATTTAACAGACCTGAAAGCAAAAGGCTATGAAACAGCAGCACACTGTGCCTTATTAAAGATTTATAGCTGCTTTTACATGTTGTATTGTTTTGAAGAAAGCAGATCATGTTTCTTATGTTGAACTTTTACTGCTCAGCCTGATTTAATACAGGATGGCTAACTATAACCATGTGTGAACGATTCTTCTTTTGCTTTATTTGGGCTGACATTTTGACCCCAGTTGACCTTTTTTAACACTACTATTAGAAGTACTCTTTTTATCTGTCAAATGCTATCTATCCATCTTGTCTTTAATGTTAATTTTAATATCATTTCTTGTAATCCTCTGAGGTTCTTTGAATTGTCATGTGCACAGCCAGTGTAAACAAATGAACTTGACAAAGTTTTCACAGACTACAGTTGCTCTTTATAGGTTTTTAAGCCTTTTCCAGTAAATTGCAGGTGACTAATTAGTAGCTCTTATCAAGTCACACCTACACGTCTTGTAATGTGATAATTGTTGAGAAAGCTGTTTTATAACCACAGCACTGGTGTTTCTAAAGTTATAGGTGGCCTAGAGGCATGTGGTTTCTGCAATACATAGCATTTTGTATAAAGTCAAGTTGGGTTTTTTAGCCTTCTTCCTGCCGCTCTGACATAAATACCAGCTTTGTGGAGTGCATTAGTTATAATTGAGCCGTTGATATTTTCAGCTCTTCCAGAGTTACAATTACAATCCTGGTTGATTTTCTGGTCATTACTGTCTTTGTCCAGTTGATTAGTTTAATAGTTTTGCATTTGTGGCTAACTATATTTTCAAGCGACCTTTGAGGTCTTCAAAGCTTAGGTCATTGTTTACCCCACTTTAGGAATTGTGCTCTAGAGTTTCGTAAGGCGTATCAGAGTAAAAGGTGTTATAAAAAACATTAAAAATAAGCCCTTCCACTGCACAATTATTCTCAACCTTGGTTTGTCTGCCACAAATCTCAATAAATATGTTTAAGTTGATGTTTGTGTCATGAAAGAAATGTAAAAACGTTCAGTGGGGTTGAAATCTTTTGGTTCTTAGAACTGAAGGAAATTGAAGTATCCTTTTATTGTCCCATTGTGGGAAATTTTAGATGCAGCAGCAGGAAAGTAACATGCAATCGAAGCATGTAGATTCACACAAAGAAAAAGACAAATAAAAAACCAGGATTGAGAATAAAATGCTGTACAGCAAGGGCAAAAGTAAAAAAATTTGTGCAGTTAAGTTATTTTTATTCAAATATAACATGCTTTGTTCCAAATAAAGGTGGAACTGAGTAGGACAATTTTAGAAAAGTACAAAATATGCATGTGTATTGGCGCATTAAAAAAAATAAAACACTACACTGCAAAAACACAATTTCAGCAAGTATTTTTGGTCGAGTTCCACTGCAAATATCTTAAAACACTTGAAATAAGGCAAAACTAACTTTTCAGCAAGAAGTATTAACTTGGTTTAAGTCAATAATTTCTTAATATTGATGAAAAAAGTACTAGATTAAGTGACACAATCTGCTAGTGGAACAAGGTATTTTAAGAATGAGAAGAATGTCTTGTAAGCTGTCACTTCACTTGTAACTAGCACTTTTTTTAAAATCAATATTAAGAAATTATTGACTTAAAGCAAGCTCCTATATTGTGCCAAAAATATTTCTTGCATGTTAGTTTTGTTTTATTTTAAGTGTACTAAGTCACAAATACTTGTAAAGATTTTGTGTTTTTGTAGTGTTT
This sequence comes from Gambusia affinis, assembly GCF_019740435.1. Lineage (NCBI taxonomy): Eukaryota > Metazoa > Chordata > Actinopteri > Cyprinodontiformes > Poeciliidae > Gambusia > Gambusia affinis. The sequence goes on from NC_057887.1 coordinate 16,120,483, forward strand.
TTACCAGAAGTGTAAATAAAAGCAACAGAGATGAGTAAATACCAACAGGAAGCTGTTGGGAGCAGTCATAGTTATACAGTATTACAGCTGCTGGGTAAAATGGTCTGCAGTAATGCTCCTTTGTGCACTTCGGATGCAGCAGTCTGTCACTGAAGGAGCTCTCCAGCTTTGTTCATTCAGGGGGAGACATTGTCGAACAGTGATGGTATTTGAGTTAGAGTCCTTCTGTCTCCCACCTGTGCTGGGTCAAGGGAGCATCCTATGACAGATACAGACGAATATTTTCATTAACCTGGATTTGTCCAAAATCAGGATTTTGGACAAATAAGCCTAAACTTCACGTCAACTGACAGGTCTGTTCTTATTTCAGGTTTGAAGAAATTGTCAAGAGAAACAAAGTTGAATACCATGCCGGTGGCTCTACCCAGAACTCAGTGAAAATCGCTCAGGTTAGTCATCTTTGGCTCTCTGCAGTGTGCCTGAATGTGTTTTGAATATACAGTGGTACAGCTGTAACCTTAGATTTGTCAGCCCGGCAGCCCTGGGAATACACAGCATAGCTGCACGGCACATTGACACATTACAGCTCTGGCTGTTGTGAATTCATCAGACCTGCCATGGAAAAGGGAAAAGCGGGGAGGATTAATAATATTTACAGTGTTATCTAGTTGGCCTAATTTCCTGAGACATATCAAGCATCAATTAGAGAGAATTACAAGTAGATGCAATTAACGTGTCACAACAAATTATATCCAACAAACCCTGATCTTCTCCCTGGCTGTTAGACAGATTTGTGCATCTAAAAGAAATTGGTGATTGTTCAAATCTAAAATGACAATCTGAACTTTAAAAGATTATTCACTAATTCCTTTTTTTCTCCAAAGTGACTGCAGCAAGTCTTTGAATTTGACATGCAGTGATTAGCTGCTGATAAGGCTCGGGTCTGCTCACAGTAAACAAAGAAAAGGCATCCAGCTGAAAAATAATTCCCTTCCAAGGAGGGAGAAATGAGTTCAGAAGCTAATTGAGAGGCTGATGCCTGTGAAAAGCAGCAAGTCTTTCTTGTCTGTGTGTGTACGTGTGCATGTGTTTTTTTTATTTTATTTTTTCCGAGCGTGCTTGTTCGGCTTGCAGAGTTTGCATATATACCCATGTGTGTGTTTGTGTGTATTTATCAAAAGATAGAGACAGAGCTGGGGAAAAGAGAGTAGGCAGGCCCTCAGGCTGCCACCATCTCTGCGCTTTAGAGACAGTAAACATCTTTTAAAAAGAGACGCCTAGCTGTGCACCTCCATACAAACACTCTTTAATTATCAAGATCATAAGCCTTTGCTTAAAACTCGGTCTCTTACAGACGTTAAATGTCAACGAGATTTTATTCTCTGGGCAACGACTCCCCCCATTTTAAATCCTCTGCCTGCTTGATGCCAGGCTGAGCTCTTTTTTTTAAAAAACTTCTTGAAATATAATCGCTAAATTTTCCTGCAGGAAGCCATTTTCTTCTCCTATTTGTCTAGCAACTGCAAAGACATATATATTATATTCAGTGTGATCTTTTCCTGTTAAGACATCAATGTTGACAATGATTGTTTCATCTTTTATTTAAGTGCACACTGCAGGAATTGCCCCCAAGCTGCAGTTACAGTCCCATGTGAAATTAGATGGCAAAAGAGATTTTTATTGCCGGCCTTTGCAGACGAAGAAGGACCCGTCATGGCCCTTCTCCTTTCTGTGCCCCGAGAGAAGTGCTCAGTGAACTAAATTGGTCTCATAACGGCATAGCAGGCCCTAGTCAAATGTTATTCTACTCTGTTTATTTGGATATTTACCCCCTTCTGTGAGAAGATGTAGAGCTGATTCTGAAAAGCTCGAGATAACAAGAGTGTTTTCGTCCCGCACCCTGAAGTCTCAGAAGCTGTTTCTGTCAATATATACCTTCAAGCGCTGACTTTTTCCAGATTTTACTTTGAGTTTATAGTGTTCTTTTATGAAAAAAAAAATGTATAATGCATAACCAGCTCCCGGATTATCACATTGTAGCACCTGCAATATGTGAAACTTCAAACCCTCGCTGTATTGTGGAAGCTGAACCTTCAAACACAAATGATATGCACCACAGCACTGAATCCACATCAAAGGGGCCCGGCGACTAAATGAGATGCTCGATCCAGGGGCAGGTTTGCTCACCATCGACTGCTGGAGGAGGGAGAGAAGTGTTCAGAGGCTTTGCACAGGAATCGTTGTACACGCTGGGAAAAACCCAAGGTGTGGGAGGATCAATGCCTTTGCCTGTAGAACTCATACTTCCCTTCAAAAACCCAGCCAGCTCATCCGAGGCTGAGATAGGTTAAATACTGCTGTTTCATCCAAGTTAAGATTTCAAGGAAAACCTTTACCTCAGCTTGAGGAAAATGCAGAATCGATGCTGATTGGATTTGGGTAAATGAAAATTGACCAAGAAGAAGCTCAAAAAGGATACAGGTCCTTACAGAAGTGTTCATGGCCTTTGAACTTTTTCAGATGTTGTCACATTACTCGGTAGAACACTGAGACTTTGATGCAATCAAATCTTTTTGAAAGAAATAATTAGTTTCTGTTCTTTGAAAGACCTTAAAACAGCTATTTTCAATTCTTTTCGCAGACCCTTAATTTGAAAATTGACCAAATTAATCGAATGTATTCAAATGTTTGGATATCTTGAGGAAATAGAAAATTGAGAGGGGAAAATGTTTGATCTTCCAGACCTTTTTCAAAGAACATAAATGTAATTGCTTTACAAATACAGTTGTTTTGACATAGTTTCATACATATATTATATGCGTAACATTATATTTTCCATTTACATCTGCATTTTGTTATTTTACCCATCAATATTTTGTTTTTTGACTTGAGGACGGAGTGCACTCACTTTAACAAAAAAAAGAGTCAATTTTCCGACTGTGTTTTTTTTTACGTTTAAGTTTCTGATTGAACTGAGACTGTGGTTCCTAAACTAGTATTAGTTAGAATGCCAAACAAATGGCTGTTCTATGGAAATTTTACATTCAAAATATTGCAAAAATATCCCAGTTAAAAACAATGCATAAAATTAAATTAAAGCTTAAAAGTTACAGATTTTGCAATTAGTGGAAGTGAGTTAATTCAGGTGCCAAAAAAGCTGTAGGCCTGTACCACAAATTACATAAATTTTTTTCATGTTTTGGTCTCTTAACAAAAAACTTTCATTTTCAATCCTTTCAAAAACTTCAATAATAACTTTAGTTTTGTCTTTTTCCATTAAGGCTAGAATTATATATTTTTTTGCTCTTCATGCCCTTATGCATGTTCAAGTTAGCATCTGTGACACTGTAGGGCTCTCTCAAAGTAGGTTCATTATCACATGTCCACATTCCTTGCTGCACACAAGTGCTCCTGAATAAGCCTTGGCTCTTGTTTGGATCAAGTCAGTGAACCCACGTGCACGTGGAGCTATCTGGCTCTGATTCTTTGTAAGAAAGTGTTCCAGTGTGATAGAAAGTGGGGAGGGGGGGATCAGAGGTTGTTGCCTTTGCCCTGGCTCTAACAAACACCATGCCCTGTGGGGCCATCCTACATAAAGGCTTACTTACTGAATGTTGCAGGGCTGTAAGGTAACAAAAACCAGCCTGGTGTTGCCTGCTCAAATGCAGCCACACACATCAAATAGAGCGGAGTGGAAAACAACAATCATATTTTTTTTTCCCCCAGTTATTTACAAAGCTGGAGGGAGGAGAAGAAAATGTGGCTTTTCTGAGCATGTGATCCAAATTTTGGTACTTCTGAGCACTCGTGGTGTTTATCACAGGTGACAGAATTGGTGGGGGGGAGTCAGTTGACTGGAGGGCTGTATCAAGAAGCACAGTCGATTCATTTAGACAGAACATCAAAGTCCTCCAACAGCTCCTAAGGGCCTGGAGATTGAAGTCTGAGCAGAGACAGGCTCACAGGGAGTTATTGCTGCTGTGAGTGAAGTGGATCCTGCTTTGACTGCCTCATGTAAACCATGCACTCTCATTAGGGTCCCCACAAATCAACACCATTGACATATTGTTTCTTTTGACTCTAAGCATGCTTCATACGCATTTACCAAACAGACAAATAGCTTTGTGTAAGCGCCCCAGCTATAAATGTGTCACAGAAACGTATGATTAATTATGCGCTCTCTCCTCTATTTAGGTCTGTGCATTTTTTGCAGTCTACATAATCAGTCCACTGTGATGTCTTAATTATTGTTTAGAGAGCAAAGGCTTTTGAAAAATCTGCTGTCTCTGTCACGGTTATGATGCCTGTTTAACATTTCCTGAGTCTTGGTCAGTCGTGGAACGGCTGAGTGGGGCCCAGCTCTGGTCGTTGGCTCTGAGCTCCTAATTGGAAACGCATGTGCACCACACTGTTGAAAGTCATATTCAAATAACAGGAAAAAGTCCCACAGCACCACTTGACTTTGAGAAAGTTCCTCACCAGCTCCTATTTTCTTGCAGGAGAATACTCCAACTGGTTTTGATGTCTCATTGAAGGCGGTGACTTATTTCTCGGGGTGAAAATGTTCCATGACCTAATGTTTGGCTTTTACCGCTCGTTTTGTTAAATAAATAAAGAATGGCAAGTTGCCTCAGTTTGAATGAGCTGAATGAAGAAATGCCTACGTCTGGTACCACTTAAAGAAAAAGAGGACAGTTAAGGAGAAAGAGTGGAGCTTTTGTGTTCGCACTGTGACTCGCCGTTCAAGAGGGATGTGCTTATATACGCTAAAAGGAGGCATTTATAATTTTTCTGTCACTTTCTGTTTTTACTTTCTTCTCTCACACTTAATGATCTGCTTTAGAACAAATCTTCTTTGTCTAGAAGTGACCTGGGGGACGTTTGAGTAATTTGATGCTGGCTCATTCTCAAGTTTCTGTTTAAAAAAAAAAAATAATAAAAATCAAATTAAGAGAATTTGTCTAAGCAGAAATTGTAGCGCAGCTGCGTGGAAATGAGCACGCTAATAACTGATTAAGACCTGGATCCTAGGGGGCGTCAAAGTTTCATGCCACAGAAATAAACCCTGTTGTTAAATTCAAGTAGATGGCTCTAGTTAAGGCCAGTTATTAGATTTAAGGTGCAATCGCTTTTTCACACAAGTAGGTCGGTTTGGATTTTTTTCTCCCTTAGACTTTGACTAACATCTGAATTGGTTTGATGTTCTGAAATACTTAAAAGGGAAGGTATTATGTAATAATAATATATAATAATAATTTTTTATTATAATATTATTCCTTCATCAAACACATACCTGGAATGTTGCTTTAATTCTTTCATGCTTTTTTTTGAGAAATCCTTGAGTCTCCCATGGCAACCATTCAGGAGTGCCTGAATGCGTGCTCTCACAAAGCTCCACCCATTTTCACACAGCCCCGCCCATTTTCACAAAACCCCTCCTTTCAGATGAGATCCTCCTCACAGACCTGCCAACATCCTGAAGGTGGAGTGTCTGAAAGATTCTCTTTAATTAAAGTGACAGAGGCCAATTTCAAGGTGTCAGTTTTCAAAGTCAAATTTCAAAGAACAAAAAGTTATTTTCTATACATACATCATTTTTATAACTACCAATTCTTTGATAGTTATAAAAGTTAACATAGTTATTTAATTGTCCATAAGTTTGGCACACATGTAAAACAAAGGGAAATCATGAAGGAGCCAAACACTTTATCACACCATGGTAATTGAGAATTGGATGGAAAAGAATGAGTTGTTTATAAATTTCTCCATATGAAAACTGAAGTGGAGTGTGTATTTGCGTTCAGCTTTCTTTGCCCCTGTTCTTTTACATAAAGTCCAGTGCGACTGTTTCCCCTTGATATTTATAATTGCACCATTTTGTTTGCTATCTTATTTTGTCTCTGTGATCTCAATGGGCAAAGCTGGGTAAATATTTGAAAATATTTGAAAGGATGAATAAAAAAGGACAATCCTCTTTTTTTTGTTTTAAGACAGGCTAATTGCAGAAGCACCGTCGGCATCCAGTCTGAGCTGTTTTATGGCAACGGTGTCTTGTTGTTTCCCTCCCATTAAAAAGCAGTGGAAAGGTCACAGTCTGTTGAGCTCGTCGTGAGAGATGCATGAATCCAAATGGATTTTTTTGGATTTTGCAGGTGCACAAGTATGCACTCGAGGGGGGTAGGGGGAGTAGTTGCCATTGTTTTTCCTCGGCATAAGCAGCAGAAGCGAAGAACGCCTCATTCGCTTTGATGAGCGATGTGTTCATGCGTGGGCTTCAATGTCACCCGCCATGAGGCAGCTGTGAAGTCGCAGCTCATGTCTGCAGTGCCATTTACTCAATGATGAAGTGAGGAGATCTCAGTTGGTTCCACATTCACCTCCCCTTTTACACACTCACACAGTTACACACCCTGCCGGAGCGTGTGTTCCCCCCACCTCAACTGTATTGTGACTGTATGTCACAGCTAATACTAGCACTCATTTAATCTCAAGCTCTGTGATCCTGACGATAAAGGTTGACTGAGCGATTACGCAAGGTTTTGTCATTAACATCCGACAGGCATGACCTACAGCTCCCCCCACCCTTGTTTCTTTGCACAAAATAATTACCTTGATTTAATTTTCCTGTCAGATGCAGGATATTTTTGTTGCCCCAGCAAGAATCCACACAGTTTGCCGTATAGGTGACATATCAACATCCCTGTTGAAGTTAATTTGCCATCAAATTTGCGACTTAATTTAAGCTGCCAAAGGGGAAGACATGGGGAGTAGATTGTAACTCATAAGTATGCATTGGAAAAGGGTGTTGATTAACATTGAGGGCTCGGGAGACAGACACACTAACTTGTATCATCTTGCCTCACAGGCTGGCACTGGAATTAAATGTGATATCTCGTGTAACACGTCCTTGCTTTGAGTCCTTGGTTCCCGGCTCGGGAAGGAAGGCTGTATCGTAGAGTTTCCTGCTTCGTGCGTGGCTTTTGTACTGCTGCTCAGGCTCCAGCCCAAGCTTTGAGAGCAATCAGACAGGATGTGTAAAAAGGAAAATCTACAAATCTGGCAGCATTCACTAGTCAAATTACTTAAAAATGTTTAAAGCGCAACAATTAGTATGCTGTATGGGCTCTTAAATATTCCGTATTTAAAGATAATATCTAATGGTGTATATGTTTCCCCTTGAAATGTAGAAATATAGCTGAGGGATGAAGTATGGACTACAACAATAGGATTGTAATACCGAAGAAATACAGCATCAAATCTGCTTTGTGAGGGCTTGGACTGATCACAAGAGGCAGAACACCTGGGCTGATTAGCTAGCTTTAGCAAACATTATTCCCTGATAAGCAAATTTGGCAATTTACAACCCCGTTTATTATATTCACGTGCCACAAATTTGTCCTACTAACTTGTTGCATCTGTAAACAATCTACTTAAACAACTGCATATCAGTTTATTTTTTACAATTGTTTTCAGCTGTTCTACAGCTAAATTTCATACACACCCCCCTCCCCCAATATAAATTTAACGTCCAAAACTGCAAAAAATTTTTCAAATTTAAGAATCAATTGATCATCTTGGAATGAAAGTTGTAGTCCGTGAGGTCATGGCTGCACCTACTGAATACAAGAATGCACATTTAAAGGATGAATTTAAGTAAAAACATTGCAATAAATACGAAAGAGGGGAAAATTACAAATGCATTTAAAGAAATCCATCCATCCATCCGTCCATTCATCCATTTTCTGTCCACTCTTATCCCTTAGGGGGTTGTCAGGGGTGCTGGTCATTTAAAGTAATAACTAATTTTATTTTGATTAAATAGGAAAACTAGAAAAGTACACAGAAAAACTGACTATGAGATGTTGTTCTATAGGTGGCATAGCGTATCCAAATAAGTTTGATTTTACAGACAAGTCTCGCTATTCCCTTTAAAGCCAGGAACTTCAGAAATGTGTAAATTACGTGCACAGATTACTGTTGATTGGTCTGAGACTGTAAACAATGTTTCATTAAACAAACCACCACTGGGATTATCTGCTCACACAGGTCAAGTAACGGCTGAATGAGTGAATGATTGTGCATTTTACACAACCGCCCTCCATTTTCATAAAAGTATTGAATAATGCCCCTCTCTCATATTTCCCCACAGAATGCCTGTGGCAGTAGTATTTATTTGGCACATTCTCAGCATGCTCCCACTCTTGCGGTTGAAGTGTTGCATAGCAACTGAGGAAAAACAGCTTTAAATATTTTGCTTAAAAAGGTTTTAAGAAAATAAAGAACAGCCTGCAATTACTGTTCATTTCTCCCGAGTTCATAAGTTTAAGGAGCTGTAGAGTTGTGCCAAGCAATAAATGAAATACCAAATTAGGCTTTGTGTTGGCCTGGAAAAACATGAAAAACTCTCTGTGAGTCGAGTATTTTTTCCTCTTCTGCCAATTCGTTTGCATCTATTTCTGTTGTGTTTATTGAATAAACGCTGGCAGATGTCTGCACCTTCGCTAATTCACAACTGTTTTGAAACAGAGCTCGCAGGAGTTTTCAAAGTTCAGCCCGGCTCAGTTGTCGAGCCAACCGAGTATATCTTTGACAGGATGGAAAAATGTGTAGGTGAGTGCAAATTTGAAGTGATGTGCCTCAGGAAAATGGATCGGGGATGGAGCGACAGGGATGGGGCGCATGTGGAGAGAGAGCAGGCTGGATGACGCACAGCAGGTGACAGACAGACACTAATAGTAATGGCTCTTATCAGTGCTTCGCTCGCTCCCTCTTTTCACATGGGCTCTGACATCCTCCTCCTACTCCACCCCCTCCATCTAGCGGGGGGTGCTGGGAGCTCGCTGGGTTGTGCAGCCCGTTCAGACGGAAACAGCCTGCCAAACACCGGTCCCCTCACATATAAATTGCATCATTAACATCGCCTAGATTATTCCAAGCTCTCCCACCGGGTTTATGGCAGCTCTGGCTCAACTTAACTATTTGACTCACTGAAGACATTCAGGTTTCCTGAGTGAGCGGCACTTAGATCCACTGTGAAATACACCAGTTTCATTCTTTCTTTAGGGTTTAAACAAATCCAGAGGAAATAGAGCCTTATAATGTAGTGTAATGTGCTTTTTCTGTCTGGGGTTACAGCCTGTCGTGCTCACCAAAGGATGCAGGTCTGTGTCAACGTCAGCAGGGGTAGAAGTTATAATTTGCACCAGTTAGTTACAGATTTGTTGAGCCATACTTTCTGTCAGAGATATATTTTAATCGTCTGAAATTAACCTCTAACCTGCCCATAAAATCATAAAATCCATCCGTCCACGGTGTGTACTTGTTTGTCCTTGAAGGATATAGACACAAAAAGCAAGTTTAATTGCTCTAATACCAATAAAGATTTCTCCATTGAAGGGTGTACATAACTTTTGGTTTGCCTTTTTTTTTAAAACTGTTGAGACATTGTTTTTAATACCTTTACAGAGACCGTTCTGATATCCCAAAAGAAATGTCTTAGTTTAATAAAAGCAGGTTTAAGACCTGTTGCAGGGTCTTTGCAGGTCTGCTTAACATGTCAGACAGCCACAGCTGATCCTGAACGCTGCTTCCCTGTTGTGTAGAGTATAGACTTTAAAATACCTTTATTTCTTTATAAATCACAGAATGGGTTTGGACCAAAATACATTAAAGACCTCTTCTTGAATTATCAGCCTTCCAGAGCACTCAGGTCTTCTGGTTCAAATCAACTCTGCTTCCCCAGAGTCAGAGCCAAAAATGGAGAAGCAGCATTCAATTTAAATTCTCCACTCATCTGGAACAAACTTCCAGAAAACTACATTACTGCTGAAACACTGAGTTCCTTTTAAATCAAGGCTGAAAAACCCATTAGTTTAGACATACTTTTGATTCATAATAACTTGAACATTGATTAATTCTGTTCTGTTTACAACTTGTTATTACTTGTCTTTATTTTGCCACTCTAATGTAATAATTTTTTTTTTGTTTGTTGTGTTTTTATTTAGTAAAACACTTTGAACGGCTTTGGCGCTGAAATGTGCTATACGTGATTTAAAGCGTGGAGGACGAATAATTTTGGGTTTAACTACCTCAATACCTGAAACCAGTCCCTAGCTTGTTGTCTCATGTGTTAAAAGTAGCTTAATTTGTTTGAAGGACTTGTGTAAAAAAGTAATTATAAGTTATATTCTTTATTTAAACAGGGAAATTCAAAGAATTCAGAAACTCTGATGTAGTAGTGAAAAATTACCCCTCTACAGGAGGTGGTTAAGCCCAGTTGACATCGCAGTAGAACAGGATGGACCTTCTTCCTCAGATCAGTCGGCAATTAACTCTGTAACTCTGTAATTACTATCCGAGGTCAGGGTTAAGCTCGGAGCAAAAGGTTGGAGCAGTAAACATTTTTATATGATCCTCTTACTCTATTATCCTTCCTCACTCCTACAAGGTTTTACCTCATGGGGAGAATACATTACATAAAGCCCCATAGCAATTATTCCTCCTCAATGAATATCTGCATGGTGTATAGTCCTGTGATTAATCTGGAATCTCCTTTGCCCCTGTCCAAAAGCAAGCCTCACTCTGCTTACCATGCAAGTTTCATTTTCACCTGAACAAATGGCTCCTTTAGAGAAAAAGTGCCAACCTTTCGCTTTTGCTCGCTGCTTGTTAGAAAAGAAAGAGGGAGAGTAGAGGGAAGGCACAACCTCCTGCAGCAACAACAAAAAAACCTCCCCAAAAAAACAGATACCCCAAGAAGGAGAAAAAGTAGGGGTGGGGTTAGGGTGGTTGATGGTAGGGAGTATTTTTTTGGGGAGGTAGAAGTTTAATAGGGTTGAATAAAGGAACATTTATTTTTGTGCTTTGGCCTGTAACAGCCTCAGGAAATAGCTCAGTCTCTTGATCGCGAGCAAATCCTATTAACTTACAGTGCTCTCACTCAGGGTAATGGGCTCCACCTCGAGACTTGGTAAAACACTTTTCCTCTCGGACACACTGATACTGGTGTCTGGAGGGCCCGGCGTTGGGTAGTCTAACACTTGGGTAGAGACTAATCAAGTCAAACAATCTGCCGCAACGGAGCAACACGGAGCGAGGATGTTGATATCCAGCGAGCTCATTCAACAGGCCCCTTCACACGTTCCTAACCCAATACCAAAAAGGATCAGAGCTCAGGATCAGTTCAAGATCAGGTTATTCGAGCCCCTGAGAATTGTAAAGCGATCCCCGAGCAGCTTTTGCTTTCTCAGGAGCGATCAGAGCTGTCGGTTCAGCTATACACTCCCAGGGCCGGGCCAAAGGGAACTCCTGGGGTCTCCATTCATTCCTGTCCAGCGAGGGCAGGGCTGTGTGCGTCTGTGAAAGTGTTTGTACTGTGTGCGAGGAGAAAGTGAGAACAAGAAACTCAATTTACAGAAAGGGGTAACCGCCATCCCCAAAGCCAAATGGAAGAGAAACTCCAATATATTTCAGCAAAAGCACGCTTTACCCCCACTTTATTTTCCATCAAGAATTTGAGCGCTCAGAAATAACTACAGCTAGTTAAAGCTCTTGATAACTGTAATAATTATAGAGTGAAAACGTCTAGAGAAGTCAAAGCACAGCCACTCAAATTAAAAGAAAGCACCATCCTCACAGCTATTTTCTGAAATATTTTTACCAGTTGTATTTTTTCATGTTTTGCCACATTAAAATTACAAACTCTGATGTAACTTATGTAACATCAATGCATAAATAGTAAGCAGAGGAAAAATTATCTTTTTTTAAAAAAAAAGGTTTGCAGCATGCATTTGTATTCAGCCCCATTTGCTCTGCTACCCCTAAATAAAATTATACAAATTGTACTAAAATCTGCAATACTTTTTAAACCACGTTTCACTGCATTTACAGCTGCAGCTCTCTAAATAGTTCACATTGGAATATTGTAAGACCATCTGTGAGCATAAATTTTCAAGTCTTGCCACAAATCTTCTAATTGGTTCTGTGTCTGGACTTTGACTAGACAACTTTAATTTAAACAATTTTGTTGTAGCTCTGGGTATTTGTTTAAAGCTTTATTTATGTAGTACCTTTACATGTATCTAGATTACAAAGTGCTGTACACAAAATAACCGTAAAAGCAAATAAAAAAAGTACAGCAAATAGTTGATCAAACGCAATTTTAAAAAGATTCGTTTTTAGATTTTAAAAAGCTCAATGGTGTTCACCAACCTCAAACTATTCCAGAGTCATAGGGCTACAGCTGAGATTCTGTCACCTTTAGTTTTCCGTCTCCTATGATGCACAACCAGCAGGCCTTGGTCACATGACCTGAGGGCTCTGCTGAGATAATGTGGATGTAAAACTTCTCTGATGTATATCAGTGCTCATAGATTTCAAGCCCTATATGTGAGAGCAAATAGAAAATAGTGGTGTGACGTGACAAAACTTGATTTGGTCAAAAGTCTGAAATAATGCTACTTATTTTGCACTTATTTTGGAAGTGATTTTGTGATGTTAGGGTTGATGTCCAAATGGTTTTTTTCAGGATTGTCCGTATTAAACCCCATCTTCCCAAGGAATTTGACCTGCATGTGCTTTTCTGTTTAGTTTAGGTAGGTGGCCATGGCTAACCAAATGTGTTTACAGTTGTTTCCATTTTTGGAGAGAACAGTGCCCCATAAAATGCTCAACACCTTGGATATTGTTTTATAACCTAACTCTGCTTTAAACATTTCCGCAGCTTTATACCTGACCTGTCTTGCTGTGCTCTTTGGTCTACATGATGCAGTTGTTCACTAATGTTCTCTAACAAACCTCTGAGACCTTCGCCGAACAGCTGCATTTGTACGGAGATTAAATTACACACAGAACCAATCTACTAATAAGACGGCTTCTCAGTGCGTTTGGTTACCACACGTTTCAGATTTTTATTCGTAAAGTATTTTTAAAAGCATGCATCGCTTTTCAAGCTACTTTTTTGTGTTGGTCTCTCACATGAAACCCCAATAAAATGCATTCAAGTCTTTGGTTGTAATGTGATAAAGAGGGGAAAACTACAAGGGTTATGGATACTTTCGTAAGGCACATTGAGATCCCCTTTTGATGCTGGCATCAGATTGTATATCTCAGCACACTTCAACATTTTAGTTTAGGTTGTCAACTTTGTAGCCCTCCAAAGCCTCATTTAAACATTTCTTATCCATGTTAGATGCCAATTGACTCCACTGATAGATGGCCTCGGTCTGGCCCTCTCATAAATCTGTAGAATGGCATGTTCTCTCCTGTCACCATTACCCCTTGTGCCTGCTGTCATCCGCCTGTCTTATGTCGGCAGAGTTACAGTGTGCACCTGTCAGATACAATTTATGGCATACAATTTGTTGTGTAGCCAGGGAGTTGCAGTTTCTTGAGAACTTTTTCCTCCTTTCCTGTATTTGATTTATTCTGTACATGAATACATTTACAGCAGCATTGCTGGCCAAGTATAAAAATGTGAAAAAGTTTCATTTTGGAAGCCTTCCTAGTTCTTTGGACAACAAAATTAGGGCCCTTTTGAGCATCTTTCACTTACATTTTGTTTAATACAATAAAAGAAAATGATTTGCGAGGCAATTAGATGTTTGTTCTTTGTTATTGTTGCACGATTGCGCCTGCGTGCGTGCTCTCAGCGAGGATTATCACCCCCAAAGAGGGAGAAGCATTACAAAATGACAGCCTCTCATGTCGAACAAGTCAAGCTGATTCTGTGAATGCTGAAGAGGTTTCCCACCACATGTTCTCCTGTATGTTAAGGGAGCAGCGCTAACCTTGTTTTGATTTGCATCTCCTTAGCAATTAAGATAATATGTCGTAATTAGAATTTTAATGTACCACTGTGAGATTTTTTGATAATTACACCGAATTCTCTGCGGTGATTTTCTCTTTGCTTGCTTGTCTTCACAGATGAATTCATGGCTGATTAGATTGCTGCTCTAATCAGATTTGAGCAACATTGTGAAATATCTTCCCACGTGTCTCTCTAGCTGAGTTTCTCAGTCTAAATGGTGAGCAGTTAACGGTGATGTGAGTTCACACTTGTAAGATTTGGACTGGAAGCAGGTCAGTCATAAACAACAGATAGAAAACTGCATGCAATTACCTTTAAAAAGTGACTCTCTTTACATAGACTTCCTTTCACTGGGTCTGAATTGCTCCATCTTTTACTCCTGTGCTGAATTTTTTATGCCAAGCAGAATACCTATAAAGTTGGTGATACCATAAAGCGGTGTAAAAAAAAAGAAAGAAAATGTACATATTATTGTGGTATAAGTTACTTTCTTTCATCATCATTCTCACTCCCTAATTTTGCTGTGATACTGAAACAGGTTTACAGTTTCTTTTCCTGATTTGTCTTCCACATGGGAAGATCATTGGTGCTGCACTGCCTCCAGTAACCATTTGATGCACTTGATGTCTCTTCAAAAGTTCATAAAATATAACTCACATACACCACTGGCACGTTTATGAGCCTGAAATTGATTTGAGAGGATCGAAGTCCACTTTGATCTTGGTTCCTCTCAGACTGTCCATTACCTTTAGCCTCTCAGCTAATTTTGGTTATACACTATATATAATAAATAAATGCATAAAGAAAGTTATTTATTACAGGCAAGATACCTCACTGCAAAAATCCTGAGTTATCATGTCAAGGAACAAATGCTGACTGAACGGACTTTTGGATGTAGGTGGTTTTGAACTCATAATTTATGGGAAAGCTCGGTTCCTGGTATTTGGGTAGATTTTTCTTGGCAAGCTGCCACATTTCAGAGCCACAAATCAAACTGCGCATACCTCCACATGCAGCAGAATGTACAGATACCACTGGCCTCTTGAGTTAAGGCATATGCCTTTTGTAGTAAAAGTGGTTGGAAAAACATGACAGAGAGTTTAAATCCTTTCTACAGTTTTTATATTCAAAAACAAATCCCTGATGGTCCGAACTTCTCACATATTCTTATTTACAATACTGGAAGCAATGGAGCTCCTTGCAGGAATGAACCCCCTCCTTCCGCTCCTGAGAATGTGACAAGATTGAGTTATTAGACTTTAAAATCAACAGAAACAACAAAAAACCCCAATGTTTCGCCATAGGTTTCAAACTATGATATTTTGTGGAATTTGTGATCAGAGTAGAACAATTCAGTCCAGGTTTGACTTGACTTTGATTTTGTTTTCATGGCTGACTCTGTATAAGGTTATCTTGCTGATGAAAAGGCTTTTTAATGTTTTCACAAAGATAGTTATGCTTTCATGGATATCAAATTGTGCAGGATAAATAAGATAAAATTGAGCTCAGAATCCTTTTAATAACAACTAACACTTCAATGATCATTTTTAGACAAATGTTCCACAGCTACCCCTGAATCAGTAACATCCTGGGTGAAGAGCCATGTCACAACCTGCTACTGACTAAAAGTATAATTCACATCATGTTACTATAATTAGTATTGCAGTGCATTAAAAGCAAATACCTGCAGAAACACCTGTGTTTCTGCAAGCTATAAAAACTTGATTATTAAATTTGCTGATGTCAGTCGTGGGTCACTGGAAGTCACACCTTTGCTCAATGTGGACTCTAAAGGGAGCTAATGATAAATCACTTTTGGACATCACAACCTGAGAACACTCACCACCACACACCGACTTTAAATAGCATTAAAGTCCTTGGAGTGCACACCTCTGTTGACCTCACCTCATTTAAAAACTGTACTGAGATTGTGAAAGGAACCAACAGCGTCTGCCAAACCCTACAGTTGTTTTTAATATTCTATAGCAGAGAAGATGGCCATGCACAAGATAGTAAGGGGAACCGAGAAAGTTAATGGAAGGTCCTCATGCTTAGCCCAAGATCTTATAATTAGCGAATTATAAAATAACAGGGTATAGATTATAGAAAAAAGCTGTTGCGATTTTTTTTATGTGCTGTTTAATTACGCAATAAATTAACAATAAATTTGTTTTTATTTGTTTTGAAAAGAAACTGTGATTAAAATACATGTTTCAGTTTGAGTTTGAGTTTTACTGTGTTAACAGTTGCAGTAATAAAAGGACAGTTTTGATCTCACACTGCGGTTAAATGTTTACAAAAATGTGAGTAGTTCATTTGAGGTGTCGTTCATAACATGGGTATAATTCAGCTAAAGTTGCACATTATATCAAATTTCACAATTTCAGTGCATGTTGTATTTCAAATGATTGCTTGGCTACAATGTTTGGCAGATGATTATATTTTAAGCACCATGCATTCACACTCTGCATGCCAATAATATGTTTAGCCAGTTGGATGGAGATTCTTGTCATTGATGCCCACACCTTATATAGATTCCATTGATTGTGATGCTAAAGCTTCCAGATAGTAGCAATAGCTGCATGATGAAGGGAAAAAAGAAAAGAATAAGGAAATGTGGGTAAATAGCAACAGAAATCAATAATAGTAAAGCAACTGCATTTCTTCCTAGTATTAAGCAGCCATAGATTGACTGAGCTTTCTTGTTGAGCTGACAATTTAAAACGATTAGTCTGTAAACCTAATTACATTGCTTTAAGATTATTCTGAGTTATATATTTCATCAGTTTACCTCAAGCCAGAATACTAAGTGTGGTCGTTTGTCGATTGTCTGCCGGTGTAATCACACCACTGTTTCCTAGCTGCTTGTTTTTATTCAGTGCAACACAGCAGCCAGTATTCCCCCATGGCCTTTTCTCGACAACCGCACAAACCAGTCAATATTTGCAGAATATTTTCCTGCCCTGAGTTGCCACGGTATCGATACTTGATCAAGATAATCCGAGGCGGAGTAAATGAACACAGATTTGCAAAGAACAACTAAACCTGAGACCTCTTTGTGGTGCGAAATTTGGCTCCACAAAGGAATTAATGATGGATCCTTCCAGCATAATTGTCTAATTATGCCGGGCAGATGGGGCACTGCTTTAACTAGGACACATTGTGCTACCTCTCCAGACTCTCCACAACAAAAGGCAAACCAGTGTGACAGCCTCTTCAACAGTGAGTGGGAGGGAGAGTGAAAGAAAGAAAATGGAGAGTGGAGCAGAGGAGAGGAGAGAGAGGAGGAGGGGGGCGCATAAAAAAAACTGGGTCTGTCACCAAGCCATTCCTCTACTCGATATGTTACCACAGAAACAAATGTATGGTGTAAACACTGCGTGGATCACAGCTCCTGGGAGGTGAATCACTGCAGTGTAATGAGGTTGGTTTACATGCTGCTTCTCAGCTTCCCACCCAGGCTCAGCTCAATACTTAAAGCCTCTAATTAAAGAGAATCGGCCACTCGATAATTGATCACATCGGGCTGCCTCGGCATACGCCTTCACTGTAAGGCTTCATGCCACTGTTTATTAGAGCTGTCTGCCTGCTTTGTCTTCTGGGAGGGAAGAAAAATTGTGAAGTGCTGCAGGGAAGGGGAGAGCAGGGAGGCAGCAGGGATGAAGGAAAGGTAAACATATAAAGAAATTTTATCTGTGCTCTTCAAAGGTGCTGTTAAAATAGAAGTGGGACAATCTGAGGAATGTCGAGTAACGGGGAAAGTCTCAAGGGTCTCTCAGTAACTTCAGCTGTTTGTCACCTGGTTGTACAGGAATTTCAAACAACATCCAAGAGCTGATTTCCCCCATTATTCTGTTTGTTTTTCAAGGCAGGTTGTTTTATGAAGCCGTCAAAGTTTTTTTCCTTTTTTTGCATGACTGCTTCATTTGATTTTTGACTCTTGATTTGATATATCTAGGCTTGGTTATATCCTGTGCTTTAGCATCAGTTTCCCCATCTTGCATGCTAGACTTCGCAATATGTCCCTAAGAGTTTGCAAAACCACTTTAAGATGAGAGTTAAATGCATTTAGTTGGTGACATCACTGAGGCAGTGATTTGTCAGAATAGTGGAGGAGATGCTTATGCATTGCGCAGGTTTGGCCTGCTAACTAAAGGCTGACATAGAAATTGTCTGACCAGTGACCACTTGGTGGCAAGCTGAAAACTAATTTTTTTCCAATCACTGAACACACCATACATAACAACACCCTTTGGTGTGGAAGTTCTAACTGCAGGAAGAAGAGTTAAAGTGTGCTGTTGTAAGTTTTACTGAGATGCTTAAAAATAAAATCAGATAAAGCGCAATTGATGACTAGTTTGATCATATGTTATTGTTTATAAATAAGAATAAGAATATTTGTTCTTAAAACTGAAACCAATTAAATCATAATTGGTCAAATTTAACTGTTTTCTCTCTTTTATTGTTTTTTTTTGTTTGTTTATGTTAAAACAAAACATGCACCATAGTCAGTTTCTTTCATTTTTAAGAGCCTTTCATTTTATTGCCATTTCTCTGAATAATTTAAGAACCCATCCGTCCGTCCAAATTAAATTTTTTAAGTAAATTTTGACAAAAAAAATAACTAAATCCATACCCGAACTTCATTTAACATTTTTTTCCATGAGAGCGCTGTATCGACAGCATTAGGCTGTGACAGAAATCGACCTACAGGAGCAGACGGTTGTATGTGGTTGTGGTAAGTGGGTCTTGGTATAATACCCGGTGTGCACCTGCAGAGTCGAGACAGCAGATTATTACAGATGGACCTGAGCAGGTGTGGTGGAGCCCAGGAGGATGTACTGCTGCTGTGACTGAAGCTAATTTTTCTTGAAATATTCTCACCATCTTTTGCTTGATTTATTAGATTAAAACTACAGTTACTGTACAAACAGCAGCAGTGTTGTGCCACCTTAATGTCCTGAGTATTACATTAGTAATTTAAAAGAAAGAAGTATCTTGGAATTGCATAGTAGCTCTGTAAGTACATGTCATTATTACCTTGTTGTAAGATTTATAAGAAATGGAAGCATATTTGAAAATAATTGTAAAGTCTAATTGCTATCATTAATCAGATTCATCAAAATTACTTTTTGAGTTGAAACACATTGAGATTTGTTCCGTTAGTTATATTTCATTTGGATTTATGAGCTGTAAAGCGACCTGACCACCAACCCCAGACAAATAATTGCAGTTTTGCTTGGCCTGGTGTTTTCTCACAGAATGATCTAATGAGCCTGTCATGTCTGCATTGGCAGCTTCCCATCTGGCACCTCACCAAACACAAACATGTTATTACAAAGTGGGTGTAACTTCCTTATGCCAGTCACAAAGTGCTGGTTTGGAGTTTCTGGATTCCTGTGGTTGGCAGATGTTGGTTTTTGCTCTGACAACCTTTAAAAGAAGCTCCTTGGGGCTTTCCCATCATTAATAGCTATTAATATACAAAAGAAAAAAACTTAGCTCCAGGTCATGCAGACTTTAATGTTAAGTTTTGGTTTGTTTTTCTGGCAATAGATCTATGTTGATATATGCATTCTGCACCTGCTACGTAAATGCTTTGAGGCTCATCTATCCAACACCAGTGTGGATTTGGGCACAGGAATAATTGGAGGACAAGTTGCAATTTATGAAACTTTGTGTATTCAGGACATTCCCAGTGTGAGAACGGTCTGGTGTTGATAAATCTGGCAGCTGCAAAGAATCCAAAGTAGAGACTACGCCCCGTTTTTATCCAAAGATGTAGTGAGATTGTCAGCAGATTTAGCGACACAAATGAGCTAAAGATTCTGTAGTTTTTAAAGTGACTTTGTTCTGCTAATTGTACGTCTGACTAATATGAGTATGATACAGTCACACATTTGAAGTGAAGAAAGAAGTCTTGACACTGTCTGACTGTAGTTCATTATGCTGCAGAGCACCAAATGTACTTCATGTGTTCAGCTCAAAATTGTGCAGGACTGCATGGTGTATCTCTGCCTTAGGAGTTCAATGTAGCGCATTTAGCCTGTGGATGCTAAATGGTCACTTCCCAGAGTTCCTGCTAAAAACCCATGATGTTGGTAATGCCTGCACTCTTATGGCTTCCAAACACCAGGTTCCCCTCTTCTTCCTCTTTTATTTTTTTTTAAAGGTTTTAGTGGCTCTAGTGGCCTTTATTTGATAGTTAATTGACAGGAAAGTGGGTAATGAGAGAAGGTGGAAGACATGTGGCAAAGGTCGCCAGGCTGGGAATCGAACCCGCGACGGCTGCGTCGAGGACCAAGGCCTCCTTATGTGGGCTGTGCTTAACCCCTGCGCCACCACAGCAAAACCTAGGTTCCCCTCTTCTAAGGTAGTTTTAGATTTTGGAGAAATGTGCATAAGAATATACTCTACAAGAGAAAAACTATATAATCACTTCGCATTTAAAAATCATCTGTGTAATCCAGGAAATGTTTGCCTCCTGCGTGAAATTATACATCTCACACTGCCAACTGTCTTGTGTTTAATGTTTTGTGTGAACAGTCGGCAATAAATCAGACACTCCAGAATCCTACTGTACAACAACTACGCTTCTGAGAAATTACACGTTTCTATAAAGATTTCTTGTTTAGAAGCTAAAAGATTTTTTAATGTTTTATATTTACTTATACCGCGTAAAACAAAGAAATCCGCTGAAATATTGCACTCGTGTGCTGTAAGAAGTCTCCACCACAGCTTGATCAACATAAACAGTGACATGAACTCTCCTACATGGTCTGAGACCTGAGTAAATGTCTCTTCACATAGTTTTCTGCAGTAAACATGACTGATAAATAAAAGGCCAATGTGCAATGTTTAACCTCTGGGCAGCAATTTATTGGAGAAAACAACAATCTTTGGTTGCTTATTCCATGTAACGTAAAGTCAGAAGTTTTAATGAATAAAAAAAATTTTAAACATCTGAGGAAATGACAAAAGGAAGCAGAAGAGAGGAATTTTCATTAGAACTTGGCCCTGCAGATGTTCGATAGCACTCAGAGAACCAGAATTACTGGATATGTCTGGTTCATAGATTCTGTGTTGTGGAAATGGAAAGCCGAGTCTCTGCCAACGCCCGACTCCGCACTGACCATGTTATGTTTAGAAGTTTTACCAACTGTCATCAGATGCAACCCGGACTAGCAGAAAAACTGGGACTACAGTTTGATCTTGGGGAGATTTACTTTTTGCCTCCCGGCTGTCATCCTTGTGTCATGCTGAAATCCATTGTTTTATAGACAAATAATAACTTGTGTTGGTTTGATATGACCGATTGTTTTGTTCACAGCTGGTTAGAGCCTGCTTTATTTATTTTTTCTTAATCTGTGAAAGTATTGCATGTCTTGCGAAACATTTTTCCTTGTGCCTGTGTTTTGACTTCTTTGTTGTCTCACAAACCCTTTAGTGACTCTCTGCGCCACTCAGTAGAGCCACTGTTGTTTAATTTGTTTAAGTCTAAAATCATCCTGCCGTTGTAAAAATTCAATACACAAATGCCATTTATATTACTGTTTGACTACGACTTTTGTGGGGCGGGGAGAAACCTCCACAGCAATTCCTTTTTACCCACTTCGACAAAGAGAAATCTTGAAGTTTAAGGGATGGTCTGGATATTTTAAACTGAAGTTTTGTTCAGAATTTATGAGATGTTTACCGTGGTTATAAAAAGTATTCATACTCTATGAAATCTTTCAGAATTTGTCAACAACAAACAAATGTTTTTCATTAGAAGTCTTAAAATGGTCCACCACAAAGTAGCGCAACGTTGTAAAAAGAGTTATAAGCTTTTCTTTTCCAGGAAAGATCTGAAAAACGTAGTGTGCTTTTTTTTATTGATTCCCTATCTCTTATCCCCTGAATAAAATGAAATGCAACCCATCACCTTAAGAAGTGACTTAGTTATAAAACAAAGTCCATATGTATCTAGTTTAACCTCAGTGTGCAGCTGACCGTGAAGGCCTCAGAGGTTTGGTGGAGAACATTAGTGAAGAAACAGCATCATGGAGTCCAAGGGACACAGTAGTCTTGTCAGAGAGAAAGTTGTGGTGAGGCTTAAAGCAGGGTCATAAAACAGTACCCCAAGCTTGGAACATCTAATGAAGGACTGGTTAATTCATCATCCAGAAATAGAATAATGTGCAAACCTATCAAGACATGGCCGTCCACCTAAACCGAGAAGAAGCCAAAAGGCTGATGGCAGAACTCTATGTAAACCATGAATAATTTTCCTTCCAGATTGTAATTATGCGCTACTTTGTGTTGGTCTATCACATAAAACCTTAATAAAACATCGTGAGGTTTGTGGTTGTAACCTGATAAAATGTAAAAAAGTTCCAGGGGTTTGCACGGCACAGTAATAAACTTTGAGTCCTTTAGCCTCGTCTTTTATTTGTTTTGCTTCAACCCTTGATCCTTTTTATCCTAAAAAAAACACATGTTCTTTCTACATGGGTTTTATTTAAATTAGCATTTATTGTGGCACACACTTCTGCATTTTAACTTTTTGAATTTCCTTCACCAAAGGTAACTTGGAAAAAGGTTGCAGAAACTGTACTGTAGCTGGTTTACAGTTAGCTTAAAAGGTGAAGTCTGCTTTAGCCATAATGGGTACTCTCCCTAGATCAACTTTCTTTCAGGATTTCTTCTCAGGGTTTGGCTTTACTGGAATAAAAAAAATAAAAAAATCAGACTAAACTCTGTGAAACTAATGTATGAATTGGATTTCCATAGTGGAACTATTTATTTGGGTTAGGAAACCTGCCCTCTCTGTGATATGTTGGTTTTCCAGTAAATATGTTTTATGGGATTGGACTTATGTGAGTCAGTCTTGGCTCAACACTTGGTTTAGATTATTATGGGACTGTGATTTTTAAGGAGAAAATAGAGCGAATCAGATCAAATTCAGTTTTTTGGCAGAAGCTTACCCTGGTTGGCAGATAGATCAATATCTAAATAAAACGCTGCACCATTTTTCACTCAGGTTAGATTTGGCTTAAATTAATTATCCTTCTTTCTGGCTCAGAAACTTTGCTTTTGAACTGTCTAGGTTTTGTTCTGTTAAAGTTATTGGGGGTGCGGGGTGTTATTTCTGGTATAGATAATCCATTTTGAGAGTTTAGAAGTACTGTATATGTAAAGAGCATCTGTTACAGAGCTGTGTTTCTTCGCTCGGTCTGCAAAGCATTAAATAGGTCAGTAATATTTCCCCTCTTTTGCTGCGGCTTTGTAAAATGCTCAGAATATGGAGCCAAATTATTAGCATGGATAGAATCCAGAGCATTAATGGTAACCAGGCAGTGTCAGATGACATTGTTATTGCAGCCGTTCTCAGGAAAGTGAGGGGAGCTGAAAATTTATATTTGATTTATAGCAGGGTTTGAATTTATGTTCCAGCTCTCGATAGGAAAGTAAGTAATCTTCGCCCAAATTCTCACAAGAGAGGGCCCCACAGCATCTGGTGCTAGAAACATCTCTGTATCAAACAGTTCCTTCCAGTTTCTCTTTGCAGTGCTTAACCACCAAGAATTTACACCTGTAGGGGATATAGTATTACTGTGTTCATTGGACTGGATTCAAGTCTGAGCGTTGAGAAATTAGCAGACTGGGGGAAATGAACCACTCAATGTGGGAAATGTCAAAGATATAAAAAGTGAGGACTTATATTCATGTACACCTTATTCCACGTTTGAATGAAAATAAGCGAAACAAATTCAAACTACACAAAGATGGCAAAACACATAGGTGTAAAGAAAGCATCTTTTCTATATAAATGTTTTAATTGTCAGTCACACATGAGCAGCATGCTCAAAAGCAGGGTGATCAGAAGCGTTTGTAATGTGGGGAGGGCATTGACTGGGGCAGGAGTTGCTAACACGGCTAATGAGTTACATTCAGTTTTTCTGTCTCTTATGCGTCTTGACTGGTCTGTCAAGGCTCTCATTTTTACTGTGGGAAGACTAAACACAAAGATCCTGAATGTTGAGAATTATAGTACTTAAAAAGCAATCTGAGTCTCCTGTAATAACCACTGGTAGATCAAATCTTTTCAAAATCTGGAGATTGAAAAAGGTGCAAAAACATTTCTGAGAAGTGATTTTCTAGTAAGAAAACTCTTTCTTTGCACTTTTAATATTTTTTTATCCCATTATGTGACACACAATCAAAGCATGGCACTCTCTCTGTTAGAGGACCTATCATAAAATGAAGAGAAATATATTATTATTGACTTATTTTTCTAGCTTTACTTGGCCTAATCTCTGAGCAGACCTCATGAGAAATCCCTCTGTTTTCCGTTTTGTGGCTGGAACTCTCTGGGGGGGATTTCAGTTGTAGATCTGAGTCCAAGCTTCAGCATAAAGCAAAACCAAGTTCATCTTTTAATGAGAAAAATCTTATGTAGAATTTGTTAGCAACATTTACAGAAGTTGATAGAATGATTAATAGATGATATAAAAAGATGACAAAGACATTACCATCTCATTACATTGCTTAGTAACACATTAAGTCCTTTAGAAGTCTAAACAGGATGTGTCCACAGTTTTTTTTTTTTTCTAAAAGTCATTGAAAACTGACATTTTAATTTTTCAGTTGCATCTTTGTCTTCTACGTGATTCAGAATCATATGATCGTCTAAAAATAAGGTAATAAAGCTAAAATGAAATTTGACTGGGTGTGAATGACTGTAATGGAAAATGCAGCCTGTTTTCAGGAACACCTCTGAAAATCAAGAGTTTGTGTTGTCGTTAAACTAATGCGTGTTAAAACATATTCGGCGCTCTAGATCTGATGGTATGCACTGCAGGAGCATGAGTCCGTTACAAAACAACCTGTGTACTAAACGGGTCTTTTCAGTCCAGACTTGTCACCACCTGAAGCCACTAGGTGCTTTATGTACTGAAGTAAATAATGGTGAGCAGTAAAAATCCTGTATGAACGAAACGTCTGAAAACAATTTTGAGAAGTAAAGAAAACCAAATTGTGAGAACCAAAATGTTGACATGTCACGTTTCATCATGTTCCTGTCATCAAGCATGCATTCATTTACCAAGTCAGTTCAGCTCCTTCACTTCAGGCACAGACTCATCCCCAGCCTGGATGGAGCCATCCACTGTTTTCCTGCTGAGAACCACCTTGTTCTCAGACTTTTGGGAGCCGATTATTATCACAATTGCTACGTCACTCAGTTCTGACCTGCTCCAGTACACCCTGAAGGTCATGGCTGGGAGACTCCAACAGGACTATATCATATGGAGAAAACTGCAGCTTTTCAAATCAGACACCTTCCACTCTACGATTAGACCTTGAGATCCCATGCATGAACACCACAAACAGGATCAACGACAAGGAGCAACCTGCACTGGAAACATGCCCAGCTTTGTGCTGGCTTGGAGCACATAGCTACTACTTAGGTTACAAAAGATAGCCTTAAAAATCCCCCCAGTTGAGTTGGAGACTTCTAACAGTTTAACACTTTGCTTAACAGTATCATCTTATTGATACTGTTAAGCAAACAGTATCAATAAGACAGTATCACAGTACAATAAGATAACAGTATCATCTTATTGATACTTAAGAGAACCAAAGTACTTTGCATTGCTTTGTGGTTAGACGAAGCACACAGTAAATCAGCGGTGTCCAAAGTGCGGCCCACCGGCAGTTTCTGGCCCTCAGAATTAGATCAGAATTCAAGAACAGCTTAAATTTGGTTTGCCGGGTCAGGCAGTTTGATGCAGATACACGTTTAAAAACAATTTAGTTCAGTTTCTGCTGCAAATATCTTTGTACGCTTGAACTGAGACAAACTAACTTACAAATAACTTTTTAGTAAGAAATAGATTTTTAAGTAAATAATTCCTTAATATTGATGGAAAAGTAATAGTTTCTTAGCCAGAATAAATAACTTATAACATGGGGAAAATATATTGTTATAAGTAAAATAATCTGCAAATGAAACTAATACTTTCTCATCAATATTAAGGAGTTAATTACTTAAAAGAAGCTCCTACATCTTGCTGAAAGTTACTTCTAAGTTGCTTTTATCTCATGTAAAGTGTACTAAGATATTTGCACTTGAAACTAGATCAAAAATACTTGGTAAGATTTTGTGTTTTCGCAGTGTATTAAGGTGCAAATTTCATTGATGCCCAGTCTTTCAAAAAAGATGGACAGTTTAGCATTTTACCATTGAAAACGTAAGATGCCACACAAGTATTCATCCAGGTTCTTTCTTTGAATTTAATTTATTGGGATTTTTTTTAATGTGAAAAACCAGCAAGACTCTTTTTAAGTTTTAAATCTGCAATGATTTACAGATCCCTTGTGTATATAAATTGCTCATTTTATTAAAATGTTGAGCTTAGTTTTTAGTTGAGAAGGTAAAAATAAAATATTTTTTCCAATTATAATAAAAAGGAAAAATACAAGACATTCTGCAGCCCCCAGAGTACTTTAAACTTTATATCTTTGGCCTCCATGCCAGAACATTTGGACGGCACTGGCCTAGACATTACTGCACACAGTTTAAGGCACTTTAACGATTTCTGATAGATTTCTGTTTTTTTGAGGAACAATGTGATCGGGCTAATAAATAAGTAGGTCAGGAGTCTAACAAAATGTTGGAGAGTTCCCATTTGAAACTTGAAAGCCGTGTTTATATTTCCAGATTCTCCATGAAACAGAATTTTCCAAGTTTTGTTTCTTTTAAGGAGACGTCTGGTTTGCACAACAGTCACCTCCGTGTCACCAGGCTGCGAACTTTCCGTCTGCAGACTGTCGCTCTGCAGGAGTCCAGGGAACATTGGAACCGATCTTTACCACAGTGGAGAAGCTGAGGAGGTCATTGCAGTTTGAATGTCCATAAGAGTTTGGTTCATCTTGAGAAACGTAAGACTGTGTCCCTTGAGGAACTGTCTGTAGGCTTCTAGAGAAGGGTTGGGTGGTGTAACATAATAGGACTCACTAATCACCTTATAAGGCAGTGGTTGCCAAAGATTTTCTTCTTGGCCCCTCCAGAGGTTCCCAAAGATTTTTTGGGTCCCCCTATGGATTACAATAACCCCCTGACCCCCTAAAAAAAAGTAAAAAAAGTAAAAAAAAAAATCAATTGGGCGCACACACCATTCAACCAGACACAAACCTATAAACATATTTTGTTTTCAAACTCCACTGAAGTTGATTTCACACTTCAGGTTGCAACAAAACACACTACAAACCATCTTTACAGTGAAACACTTTAGTGTAACTTTTTTTTTTTCATTCATCCATATCGCCCCCCCTGCAATGGCACTGCACTCCCGCTAGGGGGCGTGCCCCACACTTTGGGAACTAGTGTTATAAGGCAGTGGTCCCCAACCTTTTTAGTGGAGCGGACCGGTCAACCCCTCGAATATTTGCGCGCGTTGTAAGGGCCGAGACCGATGCCGTTGTTTCTTACTCATTCTGCTGCATGTTGGTGCGCAAGACGTAACCGACAACATCCGGTTTAGGATTTTCAAAATAAAAGCTCCTCCAGACTCAATACATAGAACAGACATCTTTAACTATTTCTTGCGCGGCCCGGTACCAATTGGTCCACGGACCGGTACCGGGCCGTGGCCCGGTGGTCGGGAACCACTGTTATAAGGTATATATGATCAATGATTAACAGTGATAGGGAGACAACCAATCGCATGGCAGCAGATTAGTGAATTTATGTATCAATAGTATCTGAGCTTTGAAAGTTTCTCATTCTGTCATTAGATATTTAGTCTTTGTTTTACTTGATAAAATATAGACATGGCATTTTCAACTGTTTTTCTAACCATTCTTGCCACAGCTGTTTTATGAAAAGGATTTTACATGCACTTTTTGTTCTAATCTTATTTATTATCTCTTATTTACCAAAGCACATTTCATAAGAAGCTCAGCCATTATTGACTTTGTTGTTATTTACCTTATATTGTCTCCTAAGTATTGCAAGCAGTAGGGCAAACACATGAAAATGTTTCAACTGCACAGCTTGAGTGCTTTCTCGAGCTTTCTCCCCAATAGCACATTGACAATAGCACAAATGCTCTGTTTTCTGGCACTTTTACTGCACTTCTGAGTTGCTGAAAACTCGTATCTTTGCATTATTATCTGCTGGCAGCGATGATACAAATACCTTCTTTATGGTTTGGTAATAACTGCCTTATTTTTCCTAGGGACACAGAGCGTTATTTATCTCTGGCAGCGTTCATGAGGATTAATGATGCATAATTCTGTTGGAGTTGTCTGGCGTGCAGCACCAGTCGGAGGGATCTGGAAGGTTATCAGAGCAATAAATCCCAAGTTTTTCTCTGTTGTTTGTCACGAAGCAGTGCTTCAGCCAGTAGTTATGATGCCTCCAGCTTGTTCTCTCCCTCCCTGTGTAAGCCTTCACCAAAATAACAGGACTTGTTTAAAGTATGAATTGATAATGTGGAGTTTGATCGTGCAATCTTCAAGTTCAAAGTAGGTAGCTGTTTTTAAACTCCAGTCCTTGATACTGTGTCTGCCTTCAGCTGTGAGATTGGAACGCGCAGCACACACACCTCGTCTCCGATATTCAGTCTTGCATTTTAACTGTTTTTTCGATTGCCATCATCCATTTCTGTATGTCTATAAAGTGAAAATTAAATTAGGTGTGCAGACTGTTACTTGGGTTTAATCTATACTCACCCAGCAGCAGCAGCGCTAGTATTTCTTCCATCATTGCTTATTTTCCTTGTTTAATTTATTGAATAAATTGCCCCTTTAAATTGTCAAGCAGGAGGAAGCCATCCATGATTTTTTCTATGATCTAGGCAAAGAGGAAGATCCAGTCTATTAGTGCAATGATAGGGTCGTTGCTGAGGCGAGCTCACTGATTGAATGGCATCCTTGTCAAGGTCAGGCCCAAGCTAAGAGCTATTTTCTGCTTACCTGTGCAGCCAGCCGGCCACAGAATCTGCACACAAACTGCCTCTGCACCAGCGAGCTTAGTAAGAGGAGAAGCTCATCACGGATATTTCCAGCTGGAAACATGAAGAGAAACCTCTACGTCTGCAGAAAAGAACACAAAGGCATGAGTAATATGATAAGAGGAATCTCACTACGGTGCATGATGTATTTTTTTTTTTGTATTTGTGTCAAAGGACGATTCACTTCCGCTCATTGTGTCCCTGTCAAAGGAAAGTGTTGTGTTAAATGTGAAACACTTTGTTTGAGATGTGCACATTGGCTCAGAGGTCAGGCTGACAGTACAGATGTTTAGTCTGGTCACTTCTGATGAATGCATTGTGTCAGCTTAATTTCAAGTCTGACTTCCTTAAAAACACCAGTGTCTTCCCGAAGTAATGTACCAGGACCACCAAGAGGTGAAGCTGTGACTGTTTAGGCTTCTCATACATTGAAACCCACTTCACTAAATTAGACTATAGGCACATTTTCAATTTGAGGAATCTTTTCCAAGAATCAAGGGAGCTTTGTGGTGCCATTATTCAAATCTGCGTACACAGAATATGGCCATGGAATAGGTACTAAAATACCCTGGTTTGTTTTACTTCTGTAAACCTTGAGGATTATCTTGGAAAGTGTTGACATGTGACTTGGACTTACTCAATTTCTTGAAACTGGAAACAAGTGGTGAAAAATTTTGAGACGTGCTCCTAGTAGGCTTAAGACTTGACCTGGGCGCGCTCCCCTGAAAAAATTGTCTTGGACTTTGCCTTCAGAGATATGAAGCTTGAAATTGGATGAAAGGACTTGAGACTTGACTTGGACTTGTTGCTAAAAGGTTTGAGACTTGATTTGCATTTGCCATACATGAAACCTTTCTTTGATTAGGAGTGAAAGGATTGAAGCTTGACCTTTTCTTTCAAAGACCTGAGATTTGATTTTGGTTTGAGATGAAACAATATTGACATGGCTAAAACTTTCATCTCAAAGATTTGGGATGTAGGGTGAAATACTTGAGACATGGCTTAGTCTTTGTCCTCAAAAACTTGAGAATCGACTTGAATTTGATGTAAAAGTATGAAGCCTTGACTTGGGCTAAAGACTTTAGACATGGCATAGACTTGTGAAAGACTTAGGGTATGTTTTGATTTGATTTATTTTGGTAAATTTGCAACTTTAAAGGAAACAAAATGAAACACTGTTCTACAAACTCAGGGTGAGAGACTTGAGACATGACTTAGACTTATATTCTTTAACGGCTTGAGAATAAACTTTAATTTCAGATTAATTTCTGAAACCTGGCCTCCAAAGACTTCAAAACTTCAAATTGAGGTGAAGTATTAGACGGGTAACTTTGACCTGCTCCTAAGAGTCTTGAGTTTTTACTTGGGCTTATCCTTCAAAAACATGAGATTGAACTTGGAGATAATTTAGTGGGACTTGATAAAAATGTTTGACTTGGATTTCGATTTCAAATATCCAAGCCTTGATATTCACTTGGAGTGAAAAACTTAACTTTTCCTTAGTTCTTCAAAGACTTTTAAGAACAATTACAAGTAACTTGACTTGAATTTTGAAAGAATGACTTGCAAACTCAAGGTTTTAAAGGACACAGCAATAAAAGTTCAAAGAAGAACAAATCAAACACCCCTGATACTAAACCAAAGAATGTTTTGTGTTGGATTCTACAATTAATCTATTGGGTGTCGATGACTGGTAATCTCTGAGTTACATTTTTTTTGTACAGATATCAACTTGCAAATAAGCTGATGAGAAAACACATCAGCTTATTCCAAAACACAATTGCAGCACTCATTAAAACTCACTTTCCCCTGGCAGTCCATCTCTGAAGTGAATTTTCTGCACAGCCACATCAAATTTAGCCAGGCCTGACCTGTGCTAAGCCCTTGATGGCGGCTGCCATTTAGCGTATGTTGGAAAACCCCCCAAAAAACTCTGAAACATGGATCACACTCGCTTGCTGCCACCTCTAAGAGATCAAAGCACCGTGCAAATCCACCATACTGTGTACAGGGGAGTTTGTGGAAGTGGTGGGGGTCCAGAACAGATTCACCTGTGCAGAGGCCAAGCGCAGCTGCATTCCAAACAGCTGGAGCCCACTGACCACAGAAAGGATTAAAGGCTTTAGCTGCACTGGTCTCCTCATCATCTTCCTCTGCCAGAACCTTGTCTGGCATCCATCCCCTGCAAACATAAATACCATTTTCTGATCACTTAATAACACCTCCATCCCCTCCTTTATGCATGCTCACTCCCTACAAATCAGCTCCTGTGCTTTTATAGCCACAATTGTCTCTGCAGATAAAGAGGGCAACCCGGCAGTTTGGGACTCCCAGCCCATGAATCTGTTGTGGAGGGATATTATTCCTCGTTACCCCCTCCAATTCAGATAAATATCACCATGCAGGTTGCCATTGTGATGCTGCTGTTGCTTGGCTTCTGCATCCAAGCTCAGCCCCTAATGCCTGCCAGGTAAACCCATCTGCCTCTCTGTTGCTGCATTGGGGGTTGGGGGAGAAATTTTGGCTCTCACTGACTCTGAAACAACATCACCTTGTTTATCGTGCAAATAATTCACCCCTTCCGGGCTACAGAAACAAAATCAAGGTTGCATGTTTAACAAGGGAGTCGAGGAATGAGAGGAGCCAGACAGAAAAAAAAAAAAAAATCAGGTGTTTCCTTTTTAGATAAACCTGGTGCCTGGAGACAGCGACACATCCCTGATTCCTATGCAGTGCGAAGATGCTGCATCAAAATGTGTTAAAGGTGTTTGTGCATGTATGTGTGTGTGTGTAGTGTAGAAGTGTTGAAAGGTTCATATAATATGTGAGGCCTTCAGTCACTCTTCTAGCAAGGCATACACTTTAAGGGACATTCTTGTCACATTTAACATCGCAACCAAAAAATTTCTGGTCGTTAGTAATTTTGGTCGTTTGTTCTCTGAACCTGTTAACTCTCCACCAGCTGGTTAGCCAACATCTTTATTAAAATTTGAAAGTTTTGGTCACACATGTTGCTTTCCTGTATTGTAGGAATGGACTAATATCACATTTTCACTGTATAGCTGTAAAAACAAAAGTATGTTGCATAAAATGGTAAACTGTTATCCGTAGTAACTGATGCTGTTAAACGGTTTACAATAAAAGAAAGATTGAATCAGTACAGTTTTTCTATTTAAATATAGAGCAAGAAAATAGAATAAAACACTACATTTAGTAGTAGCTCTAACTGGCTTTTTTTTCGGATTAAGTATTATACTTTTTTTTGCCGTTCTGCTCTTTATACAACAAGTGATAATAGCTTGTTAATTAGTCTGGCTGTCTACTCAAGTAACTAGTATGTAATTGGCTGCTTAGCATACCTCCGGGTCATGGCAAGTGGGTTGTGCTGCCTTAGTTTCCACAGTGAGTTTGAACAGTTGAATATTCAACTGTTATTCATTTTATTTAGGGAGGGAGAATGTAGTACAGTAGATCCTCAGTTTTTGCGGGGGTTAGGGATCTCAGCAGGCTGTGAATTCTTTGGACCTCCTCTGAAAATGCTTATAAGTACCTAATTTTAATGGCTCAAACACCAAATACAACTTACACACCTTACACACAAAGGAAACTATCTTGCAGAAACAATGCACAAAGATTTTGGAGAACAATCCCATTTAAAATCTTCCTGAATTACCAAAAACACACACGTTCTAGTGAGACAGAGGGATCAATTAAGTAAAGAGATGAAAAACAAGCAAATAGATTCTTTATTCCAAATTCCTAAATACTGCTTCTACTTTGAACAAAACCGCTACATCTTTTAGCAAAAGAGGAAAATAAAAACTAAAAGTAGATCAGTCATCCTTTGACTTTTTGCAAACATTTAAATGAGTTGGATTCCTTCGTGGGTGGGCATTAGCATTGATGTTCCACTGTCTGGATTAATTATGTAATCTTGTTTTGGCCTCTTGTCTATGTGCATCTTGGTAGTTCATGTTAATTGATTTTTATTTGCACAGAATTACAGTTTAAAAAATGTAATCAGGAAGCATCGCTGTGACTTATGACAGTCTAAGCAACATGACTGTAATGGTTTTATTAAGATGGATAAATATTTACTCACTGTGTTTTTGTTCCTATAGAAACCAGTTGTTGCATTGGGTCAAACTGAGTGAAGTAAATTAGCAAATCCGCTCACGTTTCTGTTTGAAATCAGCAGCAACAATTACTGATCCTTGCAATATAAGCACATGATTACTTTGAATACCAATGTACCTTTTGCATGTTTTCATGAAGGTTTTTAAGTAGAAATGCCTTGACCTTTCTCTCCCAAAGTCTTTATCCTTTTCTTATCTCAGAAGTATTTAAACTTACTCAGAGCCTCTTTTTTTATTGGTTTGATTGGACCTTGTTGTCATGTGTCAGAGTGAATTTATTGTGTTTATAAGTGACAGCTGTATTGGGAAAACATGTGGGAGTGAACATGATCCCTGTTGTCACCTTCTGACTCCACAGTCACAATAAGCGACAGGCTGGGTTAAGATGGCGCTCGTTTTTTCTATGCACAAAAGCAAAACCTGTACTTGATGATGCTCTGAGGGAATCTTAAAAGTGTGCTTGAATCACTCCCAGAAAGAGAAAAAAAAGGCTCTACATTTTGCTCTTTTTGTTTATTTAGGAATCCTGGAGTTAAAAGTGAAACATACGTTAGGATTCAAATTGTGCAATAATGTTTTGCAAAAATAAGATTTGCATATAGTTATTGATGAATATTGCAACAATAATGATTGTAGTCTAGCAATTTATAGTTTATTTTATTTTATTTTATTTTGGTGCACAGATTCAGAGTTGTTGAATACTGGTGAGTGTACGGTCAGAACTATAAAAACACCAGCAACATTTTATAGTAATGCCAAAGCAAATATGCTGATTGTGCAAAATATTTGTTATTTTGTGTCATTTTGCAAAGTCGGGTGTCTGATACACTGATGGCAGAGGTTAATGGACCAGCTTATCTGCCTCAGCAAGTTGTTTATTTTACCAACAGACATTACACTTTGCAGCTTGTTGCCAAGGTTTGTTTTATAATAGTGTGGCCTTGAAAGGAGTGATGAGTACAAAGGTCTTTTAATAGCTGAGCCTTGACCAGGCTTGGGTCGAAGAGCCAGCAGGTTGAAGATACAACCACAGGCATTCCTCTTCTCTCAGTGACACTCTCCATCTCAGTCTGGGCGAATCCCACTATGTTCCCAGTGGATTTGTCACAATTACAAATTTTGCTGGGCGATAAATTGTCCCATAAATTATTGTGATAAACTAGATAATTGTCATTTTGAGACCAGTAAAGGCTAATAGCATAAAAATGGCATGGTAATGCAAGTACACACTCTCAAAGATCAGTAAGACATTTTAAATATCCAAATAATTAAGCAAACCAAAAACAAATAAAATGGATTATGAAGTCTCTGTAAACAAACTTGCCCTTCAAAATATATTAATCATTAGACTCCTGACAGGGAAAACAAGCAGTGCCGCCAGTTAGGACTTTTGTGAGAGAAACAAAGTGTAAACTTACTACTGTGTACTGGATGTCAAATGTTTGCAACATTTGTTGAAATTATGGCTTTTCAATTAGATTAAAGGGCAGCTTCTCTTTAACGATTGGGCAAAAAGGTCACTGTGCCATTTTGCATTTTGAAAACTACATCTGAGGATTAGGTTTTAGGTGCAGATACATGTTTGTTGTATTACTGTGTTTAGTTGCTTCTGCTTTATACAAATGCAACATACGGGTTTGCAGAGGTGTGTCACCACGGCCATTCAGTTTAATTTCAAAGCGCTCCCAGACTGTAGCTTTCACATTCGACTTTTAAACAAGCGTTTCCCTGGTTTGCCCTTCTGTACAGGACTTTGATTCCTACTCTCTGTGGTAAGAGACCATGAGGAGGTCATCCCCTCTTCCAGCTAAGCGGCTAGCGGCATTATGCATTTGAAATTTCGAGGTTGTACACATAGACGTTCAGACGTGTGCTTGTGACTTGACACAAGAAACTTGAAAAATGTTCAGCTTTTGTCGCTGACATTGCTAAACTGATGTTTTCCTCTTCTGTTTATCGCTCCCTGTGTGTTGAACCCTATAGTAAGGACACTAGAAGGGGAGAAATAACTTAATACACCAGAATGAAGCTTTTTGTCATTCAGAAAACGAGCAAGCATTCAACTTTAAATGATCAACCAAATTTAAATTTATCAAGCGCGTTTTAATTTATCATGTGATTAATTGATTTATTGTGTATCACGACAGGCCTATTTCCTAGAGCAGAAGGAGCATACAGCCGCTCTACTGCTAAACTTTGTATGCAGGACCTTTAATGAACAACTAACCCTGTCAGTTTAAAGTAATTGCCGTGATTTTCATGTAATACACTTATTTGTCCATGATACAGAGCTGACTGACCGCTCGACACCATTTTCCCCATTTTTACAGTGCTTGCAGTCCAGACTCATTAATAAACTGTGAAATAGACCTTAATTATTATCAGGAATCTCCAAAACCAATGCCATTCAAAGTGTTGCTAGATACTATCGGTTAAGTATTGTCACAATGTTTCCAAATCATTAATATTTTGTAATTCTGGCCTTTCTGGGGTTTTAAAATTTTTTTATCAGGCACTAAAAATTATGCCACACAGATGATTTAAAAGTCAAATTTTAATACAAGATCTTGTTACACCCGTAGCTCATATTGAATTACCATTTTAAAAAATGACTTTCCTAATTAATTAGATTTTTTTAATGTGCTCAGTCTCTCCTCTTATACTTCTCATGCCGCACCAGTAGTGCCAAAATAATAGGAAATGTGCGAGTGTGGAAATTCTTGCACAGATTGCATCAGTTGACTATCAGTCAGCTTTAAGTTGTCTCGCAGCCAGAGCTTGAAGCCGTATGACAACTGTGAAACACCCATTACCAAAGAACTGAGCAGTGGTACACAAGTCTCCCCACCATTCTGGTGTGTAGGAAAGGAACGGAGCAAAGGCTCTCGACAGAAGACCACCAGGATCTGGATGTTTGAAGCTGAAATTGGGCTGGTCTTCCATCACGTTCTCTCTTTGAGTGTTGATTGCAGACCTAAGGGTCTGGTTGACTGATCTGAAAGGGGAAATTACTGAAGAGAGAGAGCTTATCCATGCCTTTGACTGATAATCAGCTCATTATCTTGTTGATCATTTACAGCTCTCCCTCTCATCCACTCTCTATTCTTTTAGCTGTGTCACCGGAGCAGAGCACAGCAACTTTTAATGGTTTGGCAAAGAGCCTGCTGTGTCGAGGCAGAGTTAAAACAACCATGCTAGCCTTGGCTAGTCTCCATTTTTACACAGTGCAGGATCTCGTCCCACTTATCATCTCTCTGGGGATAGCGGAGGGGGGAAAAAAAAAAAAAAAAAAAACTAAATACAAGCCACAACTGCAACAACAACATCTGCAACCATGATGCTAGTGGTGCCCTAGAACTCTAACATGACTAACTGTGCATGAAATTGAACTGATTGGAGTTATTGACCAGAAGACTCCAGCTCCTGAGAGGACATGGAGGAATTGAGGTGCGGGTGGGGGGAGGTGGTAGCTTGTGTGTTACCTGATTGAGTGAAAAATCTCAGCCGGTTGCTTTGATGGAAGCCACTTTACAGGAAAGAGTGATTTAATGGAAGCTGCCAGATCTCATCAATGTCAGCACTCGCAGTGCTCCAGCAGTGTTTTATATAAAAGTGCCTGCGATGACAGGCCCTGATGGGCAGATGTTTGCTGGTTGTTTTAACTGCACAGTCAAGAGAAACACTCATTTCAGCTACTGACAACTGACTCTAAAAGAGGAGCCATACTCAACATAAAGCACCCTTAGCCTCTCTCCTTGTAGCCATTAATAGCCCTGTTGAATTTTAGCTTTGGTTGATAAGCCTATAATTAATGTGACCATCATTAGAAAGGGCCATTGTCTGGGGGAAACCAGCTGAAGAAGTGCAAGCTGGGAAGAATAGAAACTTAAAGTGCACATGACATCATATATTAGAGCCAAAGACCTAAAAATCTTGAAAGTATGAAATAAATAATTCACAATTGACCATGTTTCATCTTTTTCAAATCAGATGAGTAATTTTAAATGCACTTTTCCCGAGCAGAAAGTCTTTTGAGACAGGAAGACACCACATATTGAGGATAAGGTCTGCGATGACGCTGTCTTGTCTCCTGTCATTCTGTATGACAAGAAAAACTTTATTTTCTATACAGGAACAAGGATACTGCGAGCACGTAAAGGGAGGATGGATTTCTCCTCACTCATCATTAATAGTTCCACCGTTTATACTCAGGATTAAGAAATAAATGGAAGTTTGGATTTAGACGAAGGAACCTAAGATGATGGACCTTTATAAGATCAGGGGGTGAAAAACCAGACCATTAATTACTGTAGTAATTACTGCAATAAGTAATGCAAAAGGATGCCCAACCAAGGATTGTTTTCATGGAAAGGAAAATACTTTTCAGAACCCTAACATTTCAGTTTAAATGATCCCGTTTTCTTGCTCTCATCTAGTATTAACATAATTTTCTGATGTTTTAGCTGATAACTATGTGACATCAAAAGTTTTCAATATTTATCTTTTACCCGTTTTACAAATATGAGGAATAATAATAATCGAAATAAAAGCTTCACAGTGCGTGTTGGAGATCTATAAAATAAGATTCACTTTCTGGTTTGACAAAAAACACCAAACTTTTTCACAGTATTAAAATTTTTGGAGATGTACCTGTAAATGTGGATGAACTGAGCCTTGTGAAGAGTTGATAAAGAGTGACGGCCAGTCAGCTTCTGTGTGATGTGCAAATGTGCTGCTTTGTTTTTCGATCTGCAGGATAACACCAGGCATCATCTGTCAGCTACCCTGCAAGGAGCCCACTGCGGCTGTGTCTTCAGTAGATCTGAATTGCATTGCGATTGCATCATTAATAGAGCAGAAATGATTCCCAGCGACTCCGGGAGAATTCATTGACCCCTCAGGGAGAGACTAGAAACAAGACATTGTTTTTACAGGAGGAATATCTAACTAGAGGTCCCATTACCACATCATCAATATACAGAAGCTAGTGAGCAGGGAGAGGAGTAGAAAAGGAGAGGAGGGAATGTAATAGCTTATAGTGCTAATGGCAGTCTGAGCACTCAAGTCCCAAACATTCAGCTGCCTCATCTCATCTGGGCTGTGTAATTGCCCTCCTGGAAGCCGCCACGTGAAGCGGCTGCCTCCGCAAGTGAAGAGTGGCAGCTGCTGGATGTTGAAGTGCAGGTCTGGGTCAGGTCCCCAAGAGGGGCCCCTTGCAACCATGAGATGTCATAATTAATAGCTATCTGTTGGCCTGCAGACTAGCTTTTTGTGGAGAATTTGAGAGTTGGCAGCATTTAGGTAATGCTAAGGCTAGCAAAATGTAACGGTAAATGTGGAGTCCACCAAACGACGGATCAGGTTATAGTTGGTTAATAGCTTAAGGTCTGAATTCATACTGTAACAAACTTTAAAGGTATTTTTGTTTTCTTTAAAGCAAGAGAAGCTAATGAATCTCCAGTTGGGATTACAGGCTGGATGTTCTAGAACAGGGGTGCCCAGAGTTGGTCCTCGGGGGCCAGCATCCTGCATGTTTTAGTTCTCTCCCTGGTTTAATGCACCTGGATCAAATAATGGCTCATTAAAAGGCCTAAGAAGAACACTGACATGCTGAAAAGGTTGTTGGTGCTACCACCTGCCTCGCACCCTGCCCATCTAAAAGAAATGTCACAGGCTATGACGCAAATCTTTGTTGACAGAAATTTTATACTTATTCTACACATTTATAGCAT
The DNA here is from genome assembly GCF_019740435.1 of Gambusia affinis. Lineage (NCBI taxonomy): Eukaryota > Metazoa > Chordata > Actinopteri > Cyprinodontiformes > Poeciliidae > Gambusia > Gambusia affinis. The sequence continues at coordinate 16,159,157 of NC_057887.1, forward strand.
TGGAAAACGTTAAGAATCACTGTCATGTTTGTCCTCCTACAAAAACCACATGAAAACAAAAAATATATTTCCCACCCCCATCGTTTTCTGTTTTCAAACATTTTTGAAAAAGCTCCAGAGAGCCACTATAGGGCAGCGCTGAAGAGTCGCATGCGGCTCCAGAGCCGCGGGTTACCGACCTCTGACCTAGTCACACAGACACTGTGCTGTGACTGCAGGCAAAGGTGCATCTAGACATCAACTTATTTTATGTTGCATGTTTATTTAATTGAGTAGAAATCAGTTCTTATTTGGTTATTAAAGATTTTCTGTTTTATTTTAGTCAGAAAAGGGTGAATGCTTTGTATAGTCTCTGTACCTCTCCTTATGTGTAAACAGAAATAATCATAAATAATTACCCCAGCTTCAATTTAATTAATCATCCAGTAAAAACATAACATTTGAATGGTTTATATAACTATGTTAGCATAAGTCGTTAGCTTCAGCCTGTGGGTCCAGCTAATCTGGATTTATATTAAATGAAGGCCTCAAGAGAGGTAGGTAAGATATTAACTGCATATGATCTTTTAACTGGAGGTGTAATGATGCATCCAGCTCATAATGAGATTGTACATATTATTGGTGTTAGCGGCTAACATTTAGCCAGTTTTAGTATTTTTGCAGTATTTACAAACTGCAATGTTGTCCGTCAATGTTTCTTTTTCCTTCAGTGAACCTAGATTACCGTCTAACTATTAAATGTTAACACACTTTGCTAATGTTTTCATTAATGATTTAGCCAACTCAAGATTCACTTCATAGGGTGTCAAGCTTGAAGCATTTACTCAAACTGAAAGCTTACATGTATTTCAACAGACCAAGTGACATGATGGCAGAAACTAGATAGCGCTGCAGTAGGTGGATTTCATGTTAATGAAAAATATTGTGGTGTTTAAATATCTCATTCCACTCTGGTTTGATCAAAAACTCACTTCAGAAAATATCTTGAAGTGTGCCTTTAATGTATACTTATCTTCACTTTGCCTGCAGCGAGCGTGTGCTGCATCCTACCCTCTGCTTTTCAGGGATTATTTTTACTCTTGTTTGTATTAAGTTTCCTCTCTATATCTAAATGTACCTAGAGATGTATCGCTGTGGTGTACCGTGGGAGTGTATTAATCTCCGGGGAGCAGCGTTCTTCCTTGTTAAGTAAATATACATGAGCTGCTAGTGCAGGATAGAAGCTGGAAGCACCTTCAGAAAAAAAAAACCTTGTTCCCTCAGCTTCTCCTCTTTCTTCCTGTCCTCTCGTTCTCTCGAACACGTCGCCTGGGGGCAAATCTCACTCTGTCTCATCTGCTGCTTAATTTCACTGGAGCGGCCCCTCAGTAATGAAGCGCCTTGATGTACATTTGCCAATTTCTGCCTCTGCCACCGCAATATAATTGGGATGTGACTAAGCATGAATACCCAGCGCAGGGTTGGTTGACCTCTCCATGACCCCATGGATAGTGCTTTTGTCATAATGGAGGTATTATCTCACATGATCTGGGAGTTGGAAGAGGGGGACTGTCTGTAGGGTGCCGGGGAATGGAAATGAATTCATGCCTCCCCCCAGTCCTGTTCGCCGCAGAGGGGGAGCTGAAATAAGTGAGATACTTTTTTTTTTTTTTTTTTTTTTTTTTTTTTTTACACGGTCGTAATGAAGACATTTTCTTCTTATCTATTGCCGCTTTGTGTTTATTGGAGTAGGAGAGCAGCTTCTGGCGAAAAGCAGGGGTGGCTTGTATTTTTTTTTCCATGTGAAGGCAGAGAGATTTGATGCAAGAGAGGATTTCTCTGCATGTGTGTGTGTGTGTCAGTCACTTCCCTGCGTGGGTGCACTGTGTATTCACATGTTGCCGTGTGCGCACGGGTGTGTGTGTGTGTCTGCTAATGACCCTGTAAAATGACAAGCAGAGCTGGCAGGGAGAGTACAGCCGCTTGTCAGTGAGAGAGAGAAGGTGGAGGAGGTATGAGAGTTCAGATGTGGAGAGGAGGGTTGGGGTGGCGGCTGTGAGGTCGGTGGTTGGTGTGATTCACCATGCTGTCATCACAGAGGGACCGAGGGCCCTCAGTGGCCCTCTCTATTCCCACCTGAGAGGCCTGCAAATGGAGGGGCCGCGCTGTCATTATTTACAGCCTGCAGCTCCTAACCTTGGATTCGGAGCTCATCACTGCGAAGGGAAAATCAGATTGGACTTGACGTGTACCCGAGCCAGTGACCTTGATAAGTGTGAGGTGCCTGCAGCAAGAGGTTAGGGGGAGACGAGCTTGGATTTGCACACATGTGTACATGTTTGTGTGTTTGTGTGCTACAACCAGGTGGAGAGTTGGAGACATGGTTGAGTGACTGAATCATGACTCAAAATGCCACGTGGTCAGGCTGCTCAGAGACAACGATACAGAAAGGAACATCAGGGGGGAAAATAACATCACAGCCAGACTATTAAAACCACAGCTTATTATTAATGGAGTGAAGTTAGTGTGCAATATCCAACCTATAAATCAACTCAGTTTTCACACCTATAGCACCTTGCAAAGTTATTCACACCATTTGAACCTTTTCCACATGTTGCCATGTTACAACAACAAATCTCAGTACTGGGACTTTATGTGCTAGGTTAACACAAAGTGGTGCATAATTAGGAAGTGGAAGGAAAATGATACATGCTTTTTGAAAGGTTTTATAAATGAAAGATTGAAAAGTGTTGTGCCTAATATATTTATCCCCCTGAGTCAATAGTAGAACCATATTTTGGTGCAATTACACCAAAAGCTGTAATTATAGAGGCTGAAAACTTTCCCTGTTCCTCCTTGCAGAATAACTCAGAGTCAATCAAATCAGATGGAGGGCATCAGGGAACATCCGTTTTCAAATAATATTCTTTATTGCATTCAAGTTTGGACTTTGACTGGACCATTTAAATTAGTGAATATGCTTTAAACTATTGCTGTTATGCTGGAATGTGAACTCTCAACTCATTTTCAGCTCCTAACAGGTTTTCTGTCTGTTTATCTGCCCATCAACTCTGACCAGTTGGGGCCTTTTGAAGAAAAGGATCCCTACATCATAATACTGCCACCATCATTTGTGGGGACAGTGTAGGTAATGAGCAGTGTTAGTTTTTCTTCACCCATTGTTTTGCATGTTGGCCACAAAGTTCAATTTCATTTTCTTCTAAGCAGAGCAATTTCTCCCAAATTTTTGCTGTGTCTGGTGCCTGGCTTGTGCGTTTCTTCTTACTATTGTTCTTTAAAGGCCAGATTTGAAGCTTAGGATATTGTGTTGCAATCTAACCCTGCTTCCAACTTCTCTAAAATCTTATCCTTGACCTGTTTGTGTTGGTGTGACATTACCTTACCTGGATCAGACACAATTTGATTAAAGCTATTTTCCTTGCAGACATGTACAAGTACCGGCAATCAGACTTAGTATCCTAAGTACAATAGCTGAAGTAAAAGTTTCAGTGTCAAATGGTTAGCAATAATACTGATAAAGTCTGATGATGAGTGGTTTAATATGGGTGTTTTTCTGCACAGATTTGCAACATGATGTGAAAGGACATTATAAACAGATGGGATTTTTTGAGGGATGAACCTGTTATGTTATGCAGTTGTCACCAGTTTGATTTGTAGCTCTTTGTTGCGTGTCTTCCCCTTCCCTCTCTCAGTCGTTCTTTCTGTTCAGCTACTGTTGAATAGAGACCAGCGGTGCCATAAAACCTTAAATATATACAGTATATAAACATATCTCTCAAAAACAAGTTGAAAATGTTTTCTTTCTAGATACTCTTAAGTTTGTAAAAATTTTTTCATCGGAACAACATCTGTTACCATGCAAAGTTTGATGGCTTGATTGGTTGACACGGCCGTTGTTCAGCTGAGAAAATAACAATTAACCCAAGTCTTGTGAAATTACAGACATTCAGTCTCCAGTATTATAAAGTTCTATTCCACAGATTTGAACATTTATCCTTTTAATTATTTCAAACTCAAAAAATGAGTGAAAACATGAGCCACTGTCTGACTAGTTTTTAGCCTCAAGATTGAGATTCTTTTTAATTGTCATAAATATCACACACACCCAATTCTACAGCTCAACATAAAAGTAAATGGGACATGACATAAAGTAGAATCACTTTCATCTTGAAGTACCAAAAGATTTGGAAATAAAAGCAAAACTGTGTAAGTATCTTTGTTTGAGTGACTTCCTGGCAGCTTTCTGTAAATAATGTTCAAGGACACAGTGGGTTCTAATGCCAGAAGGAGGAAACTCACAGAGATGGTGGTATGAGTCCTTCACGATGTTTGTTGCTTTCTGGAGGCACCAGGAGGTGAAGATATTGTTCCAGTCAGGCAAGTGTTTATTATTTCCTGTATGGTTTTGATGGCTCTCTGCAGGGCCTTTCTGTCAGTTGTAGAGCTGCTGCTGAACCACATCTGGATGAGGTTGATCCGGACTCTGTCAATGGATCAGTGGCAGGAGGACGTTATGGCTGGTTGATCGCACTGAGAGCTTCCAGGAAGGGTAGCCGTTGTTGTGCCTTCCAGGGAATTTCTCTGAAGTTGTGCTGTGACACCCTCTCTGCGTCTTTTTCCCGTTATTGTTGAGACACCTTGTTCTTCCCTGAGTCATTGATGATTTACTTTGTTTTCTCAGGGTTTAAAACACTGACTTTTATCTGTACAACCAGCCGGTGGTCTGGTTGTCCAGACCGCTCTGTACACTGACTCATCTCCGTAGGCTGACCATAGTTGTGTTATTTGTTGATTTAATGACGCTGGTGCTATTGTGGGTGGACATACATTCCTGCATCTAGAGGGAGTACAAAAACAAAGACTCAGGACACAGCCTTGTGGGACTCCTGTGCTGAGAAACAGGGAGCAGGAGTGGTGGGGTCTTGACAGACTGCATTCGGTTTGTTGAAAAGTCCTGCATTCGAAGGCAGATATTGTGGTGGAGGCCGAGGTCAGACATCTTATAAAATCTCATGAAACAGTCTGCTTGGCAGAATAGTGTTAATTTATGCACATGCATATGTCCTTGGTTGTTCCAGGCATAACGGAACGGTGTGGAGGGTGGTGAGATGGCATCCTCTGCTGATCTGTGGGTGAGGGTCCAGTGTGGGTGGGAATCCAGCCTTGATGTGTTTCAGCACTAGTTTCTCCAGCCACTTCATGACGACAATTGGTAATGCCTGGAGTCATTGTGGCTCTTTATAGCAGTTTGTTTGAGTACTGGTACTATTGTGGAGGTTTTTAGACACTTGGGAACACAGCACGGCATGTTAAAGATGTTACATTAAATTAAATTAGCAAAGATGTATTTTTACAGTTGTCTCTTGTGTAAACTCTTTCATACACAGGTACACATCTGCAGCTTTGTTATTGTTATGAAAGGAAGTTGGTAACCACTAAATAAATTAAATTAGTTAAAATACGATATCATAAAATATGACAAAACTCTGAAAGAAAATACACAAATATATATATATATATATATATATATATATATATATATATATATATATATATATATATATATATATATATATATTTTTTAATGCTTGCAACACGATCCCAAAAATTTCCCGTTGCATTCTTGGTTAATTAGACTGTTTGGCCGCAGGGCAGTGACAGGACTGGGCTTTGAAAGTGCATGCAGTGGGAGTTTGGGAAGTAAATATAGTGAGGGGATGAATAATCTGTGAATGACTGTGTGGTCAAATACTTCTGTGTTAAAGGAGTAACAACTCCTGGTGTTAAGCTGCAAATAATTTGGGGATTTTATTGTCAACGTAAGCTGGACTCCATTCTGTGCTATAAAACAGAAGAGGGTCTTGAGCCATTACCACATAAAAGTAGCATGCATTAATTAACAGAAAAAACAATTTCAGTACTTTGCAAAAGTTTTAATTGTCCACATTTTGTCACACTACAGCTACAAATTCAAATGTTTTGTTAGGATTTTATGTAATAGATCAATGCAATGTAATGACAAATAAATTGTACATGCATTTTATTTTTTGTTTTTATATAGAAAAGTCTAACAAGTGTGGCACGCAATTGTATTCAGCCCCACAATAGTATGCAGAACCATTGTTTACTGCATTTATTACAATAAACTGGGTATTTGGGGTGCATTGTTCTATAATCTAACCCTGCTTTAAAATTCTCCACAACTTTCTCCCTGACCTTTCTATCGTGTTTCTTGTTTTTTAATGATGCTGTTTGCTCTCTAATGCTGTCCAACAAACCTCTGAGGCTTGCACACAACTGGATTTATACTGAGCTTAAATAACACACACGTGGACTCAATCTTTTCTTTAGATGACTTTTTAAGCCAATTTGTGCACTACATTTTATTTAGTGATATTAAAGTGTTTTCAGATATTTATTTGGAAATAAAAGTTTGAAAACAACGTGTTTCCACTTCACAACTATATACTGCTTTGTTTTGGTCCGTCTCATTAACTCCTCTTAAATTACATCGAGGTTGGTGGTCGTAACATGGCAATGTGGAGACACCAGAAGGGTATGAATACTTTCGAAAAGTACTATACAGTGGAGTGACTGGGAAAGTTTCATTTTCAGAAGCTGAAAATTCAAAGGCTCACTGATCTGTGCTTTATATTAACATTGAACACCCTGCAGAATAAAGAGCTGGAAACCAGTATTGACTATAAAACACTGCAGGTCGATACCGTGGAAACCTGCATTGGTCTAGGACCGCAGCTCAAGTTAAAATAATTTTCTAAAACATAAAAAAGTATGAACAAGATTGCGAATCACTGCCTCCCTCATTAAGACTTGAAGAATCTTTTTTTTAATATAACAAGTCATGAATGCTGTGTCCTTGAGCATAAAAAGGAGAGGGATAATCCACCCTGCCATCAGAGCAGAATTTTAAATTTGTGATTGCTGGGAATCAATTTGTGCAAGCTTTTGGCCAGCATGCATTCCTTTGCAAAGTTTTTCACCACCCTAAAAAAACCCACAAACCACAGTATATTTTAGATTTCACAACTTAGCTCATAATTGTGACAGGGAAGAAAAAATATATTTACTTTTCAAAGTTTTCATAATAAAGTGTGCCAGGCAGTTGTTATCAACCCCCTTTGCTCTAAAACACTTACTTCCACAGCACTATGAAACACTTCCATTACTTATGATTAGTTACCCATTTAAAACAGTACAGTAGTGTATACATTGCTACTGTTAAGACTGTGGCTTGCCCACTATTCAAACCTTTCCCTTGTTGGGGAAATTTAATCCATTATGAATAGAAAAAAATGGCAAAAGAATCTGTCGTTTTAATATGCTGATATCCAATCAGTTTGAAATGGTAAACATTTCATCTTTAAAACTACAGCACTTAGATTTATTAGTTTCCAAGCATGTGCATTGTGCTTTTAAAACAATTGCTGATGCAACACAGGGGCAAAACATGATACCGTACTGTTGTTTTTTTATAGGAGGAGATAGTTTTCTGAAAATATATAATTTCCTATTTTACGCTTTTTTCTCTGCATTTCTTCGTTCGCTGTCTCTTTTATTGCAGTTACTAAAAATATAATTTAAGAATATTATTATGTATTTGTTTTAATTGCAGCAATTGGAAAAGTAAAACAATATAATTGAATGACTTTCAGAGGAAATTAAATGAAAAAACAAAACAATACAAAATAAGACATGTAAAATAATACTTGCTTTACAAATTTAATAAAGAAAAACAATACAATATAAAAATGAAACATGTTTGCATAGTAACTTTAAAAATAAAATGATGAAATACAGTAATGAAATTAACATGCATGAAACAATTTGCTTAGCAACTAAGAATTAAACTAACTAATAGTTAAAAATAGCGGTGTAAGACATGTAAGTAAAGATCTGTACAAAACAAGGTATTAGAATAAATCAAAATTATAACAGATTAAAATATTTTAACAACTTTCATTGAAGATAAAATATATGAAAAACACCACTTGTCTTTCAGTTTTAAGAATAAAATTACTTAAAACACAAGACACCTGCTCGAAAATGTTATGAATCAAATTTTAAATGGAGTAAAATTGTAAAATATGATATGTATAAACTCCAAAACTCTTAAAATAACATTAATATATACTCTCCACGATAGTTTAGCTTTTTTTCCCCCATATATCCTTTTAAAAATTCCAATTATTTCCCCTCAGGGCAGGTGGGTGGATGTGTGAAATAACAAAAGGACATCAGGACGAATGATGAAAACGCAGCTTTCTCCCACCACAAGATGCAGGTTTGGTGGCATGAAATGATTAATTTCACACATATACAGGTCATCTCCAAAAGCAGCAACATCTCATTCACAAGGGGCCCTCCGTCAGCAACAAAGCAGGAGGCTGCAATAAAATACGCAAACAGCAGCACGTACTGCACGTCAATAAATCTTTGGAGGTTAAACCTGAGCTCTGTAGAATCCGAGCAGCCCAGTCAGGTAAAAGTCACAGAGTACATCAACACGATCGGGACCAGAAAAAAAACAAAAAAAAAAAAACAGCAGTTCAGCGAGTACAGCCTCACACACAGTCTGTGTTTGTAGAAGAAGGATGAAGCCTTAAATTATTGGGTTTGTGTAAATAAGGAGATGAGACTGTTTTTAGCACACCGGGTGGAAGGAGGAGTGCTTGGATGAGAATAGTCTCTCTGTGTGCAGCAGGATTGCTTTTGGGTTGTTTACGACAGCTCGCAGCTCTCATATATCACAGGCAGTATGTTTGCTGTGAAGCTACAGTTTGCGTGCCATCTGCCTTAGCTGAACTTGACCCTCCAAACAGACTTGTATTTGTAAACTGAGCTCTTCTCTTTACTGTTTTTTTCTCTGTTTTTTTTTTCCTAGTGGATGCTCCAGAAACCGCATAAGGTGGCTACCTTCTTTGGGTGCATCGGGAAGGATGACTTCGGCAAGATCCTGAAGAAGAAGGCGGAGGAAGCTCATGTCGACGCCCATTACTATGAGCAGACCGAGGAGCCGACTGGTACCTGTGCAGCTTGCATCACTGGAGACAATAGGTTAGCCTCCTGTTTGGGACTTTTGACCTGGAAACTGCCCTTTATCTTTGATTTGACAGAGCCTCTTCTTCAGGTCTGAGCTCCCCACATCAGAGGGGTAAAAATGAACAGCTTGAGCTTGTTTTTCTTGGGCCCCACTCAGTTTCTGCCACTCCAGTGGGTTGTCATCCATCTATAGCCTGACAGTAGCAACGTGTTAGAGATTCCTGGGCTATCCCAGCTCTCACCTGTCAGCCTGTAAAAAGGGGCTTTAGCGTCTCTGGCGACTCTGCCACTTGCATCATCATCAGCACATCTGAGACAGCAGAGGTCAAACTTTCACGCTCATACACACAAATATCACTAACATTAAGGGCTGCAGTTCATGATAGGCCTGGCAGCGATCAATAACCCTCATCTCTAAACACTCTTCCCCCTCGGCAGCCCTTCATCCTGACGGATACCACACTTGTCAGTCAGCAGCCAGACCTTGCCCATCCCGGGAGCACAGCTCTGGTGAATGGTCTTAGTGGGCTTGTTTGATGTGGGCTCTGACACCTGAAAAGGTCAGGTGCCGTGCTCGAGGAGGCGAACTCTGTAATATTTCTTACAGGTGTTTAACAGAGAGCTCAGGAACCCAGAAGAAAGGTCGACCACTGGGCCGGATTGAAAAAGTGATGGCTTTGAAGGACTGGGAGCTAACATGTCACAACCTTTCAAGATTTGATTCGTGAAAGGCTTCAAACTAAGAAAAGAAAAATCTGCCTTATTCTGGTCTTTCTCAGATTTCAGAATTGATCTTCCAGTCTTTGAATATGTCTCATGAAGAACAGTCCAATTTTAGACATTAAGAAACAAGTTTATTAGGTTTTTAGATGTGCAATCAGAGGTTTAATCAGCAAATCAAAGATTTCCGAGTTTGCAAATATTTTGGATCCATTTTATAAAATAATAAAAAAAAAATGTTTATTTAATAATCTTAATGACTCTAACAAATTTAAATAGTCACAGTACACAAGGATGGAGTGATTACAAATCCCTGATTGTAGGCTAATTTTTGACTGACAATAATCAGCTTTCAAAATAAAGTAATTCCATACTTACAGTTCATTATGTTGAGTGATGCACAATTTTTCACTTACAGTTTTAAGTGGTAAAATATAGCGAATAACATTTACTTTATTAGCATTAGGGATAATTGCCAAGGAACATAATTGTGTAACAGTCACAATGGGTACCTTTTTAGTGAATCAATTTTGCTGTTTCTTCCTGTTTAGCATCAGTATATGTATTTAATCTGATTAAATCAGCTCCTATTCGCACATTTTTGGTGAACATGGTTTGGAAATATGAATTTAAAGCTAAAAACAATGAGCAGATTAATTTGACGTTTTATGCATGTACAAGATGCCTATTTTATGGCCCTTATATGTTTGAAAACTCAAAGGCTTTAAAGCAACATAAACATCCTCGATATTAAAAGAAAAAAGCAGAAATAAGTTGACACAAAATCTCTCAATGAAAAAAACAGGAAATGCTTTTATTTTGGAAAAACGTTTGCGATTTTTGTATTGATGTTGCAATCTTCATGCATCTCCTTTATTGGGCGTTAAACGGGTTTTCAAAGGTTTGGTTCGTTTCACAGAGTGCAATGTGAAAGCGAACTGCACCAGCTGAAGATGTTATGACTATTTCAGTTTTGGTCCACAATCGAAACAAGCCTACTGGACTCTCAGATTTGAAAGAACCTTGTGTCATTATGATGTAAGGTAACAAACATAAACAACTTGTTACAAACTATTTATAACCCAGAGTCTATAAATGCCCTTGGCTGATAAATCAACACCCCCCTAGAATGTGTGTATCACTTTTAAAGCTGCAGTCTGTGGTTTACTTACTGTTAACACTTGGTAGATGCTAGCAGTAAATAAAAAAGACAAACGCCTTTTACTGGCACTTACACTGAAACATCAAAAACATCAGAGAAAAGCCTTACTGTGCATAATGCTCTCATGACAGCTAGTGAGTCATAAACATTAAGGTAACTTAGAGGGAATAACAGCTTATACTCAACTCTGACTGCATGACATAAAGATTGTTTACAAAAATTCAGTCTCAGGGCTACAATCCAAGTTGAGTCTTGAGTTGTCAGAGTTCATGACTACTTATTGTATTAAATTTTATTTACGTAAATGTGACTTGGGTTTTCATCCAGCTACAGTTTTTAATGACCCACATTTTGCTCTTACTTTCAATGTTTCAATGTTAGGCTAATATTATTTCTAAACTGTTTTGATACAACTTCTTAATGATTTACGTTTGGCACATATTTCTGTGTGAACAAAAGTTGAAAAAGTTGTTCCCAAACTTGGTTGACATTTAGGAGTTGTGTTTCAGTTTCTGCCCCCACACATCAACAGTTGTTGGAGCACAGATGACAGAAAAAGTGGAATATGCAGCAGCCAATTCAGTCTCTTTTTCAATGTGGATGCCATTGTAGAATGTAACAAACTCTTAAATTATTAGGGAAGATGCAGCTCTGTTAGCTCAACAAAACAGTATCCACGTCCTTCAATACTTTTGCAAGCTTGGCTGTAAAAATCACAGTTGCAGTAGTTGCAGTAAAGTGGAGGGATTTAAGTGCACCCATACAGATCATTTAAAAACAGCTGTGAGCTGAGGACTGGAGCACTTCTCCCTGAAGATGCAGACAGCGACGCTGTAGTTGCACTTTTGTAGAAGTATCCCATCAAACCTCATTCGTTCTTTCATTGGGCTCTTCAGTACTTTAGAACAGCCCCAGTAATGACGCTGATTTCGCCTGTCTTGTGTAGCCCAGCCTTCCAGTCCATTACCGCAGCCCGGGTCAAACACAGTCCCGCTGTCATATCGCAGCCTTCGTCATCGCACTCTGATCAACTTACTGTGCCGCTACTCCTCTCTGTGACACTAACCGCGGCGAGCAGCTTCTTCATGCCATGCGAGAGCGGACCCCCTTCCTGTAGCAGTGCTCTCCTGTCATATGGTCGCCTAACAGTTTTCCCCTAAGTAGCTGTGATGGCTGCTCTCATTTTGATGGTCGCTCATAAAGAAGAACATGAGGACGGGCTAATGAGCTATGTTAAGATAAGGCCACCTGCTTCACTTCCCATCTCCCACTACTCAGCTAAAGTGCTCATTTAGTAATGCGTTTTTGTTGTTTCTCCACCTTCGTTAAGTGCGAGCCATTTCTCCTGGTGATGTGAGAGTATGAATTATTTGGAGGTGGCCTATTGTTCCTACTTTAATGTCTGATGATTTAAAATAGCCTGCTTTTGAAAAAAAACATAACAAAACAAACAAACGGCAAAATAGAAACATCTACATGACTTTATTTCACCTTGGTTCAAACCCTCTGGGACGCTATTATCATTCTTTTTATGTGGTGAAAGAACAAAGAAAAGTCTGCAGCCTTTGTGTGTTTTTTTTTTAAGGATGTTTTTGAGATAAAATTAAGATGGATGATAAGCGAGGCAGAAGATTTATGGGGTCTGTCTCGGCAGGTCCCTTGTTGCTAACCTGGCAGCGGCAAACTGCTACAAAAAGGAAAAACACCTGGACTTGGACAGCAACTGGGAGCTGGTGGAGAAAGCCAAGGTCTATTATATTGCGGTAAGTGAGACCCCTCTATATTCAGAGTGACTGTTCCCCAACTCTGTTAGCCAGAGGAGGACAAAATGTTAAGAGGCTTTATTCAGGAAATGCCTCAGCACGCCCTCGGCATTGTCAATATATCCATTCATCCTTTGTTGGGGAAAATGAGCTATGTTACCTATTGAGACAATACAGCTCCATTTTCCCTTTTTTTACCCCCCGTCTTTGTGCACCAAGCTGCAGCGCGGTGTGAAATTGTTCTACATGTAATGTATTCATTCATTTCTTTTAACATGAAGACAAGCCAACAGGTGCTGCCAAAGTGTGAAAATTGATTATGCAAGTTCATTGGGCTTTAACCCCCCCACCGCCTACACAATCTTCCACTCAAACACACACATACACACACAGATTGAGGGGGACAGATGTATGCTGCTACTGAGGTAATGTCTTCACTTGGAGCTTGTGGAGCAAGATGCCCTGTCGTGCTCACGTTTCACTGTTTGGGATTATATTTAATTCCCGCAGATCAACGTTTTCTCTCAAGACGATAACCCTGAAATCGCACCGCATTCCACTCCTTTAAGCACTTCATTATTGGCATGAATCAGCGATACAGCCAGTGGTGGTTTGTGATATGGCGGGAAATGGCTCACTGCCCAGGGAGCCCTCCCATCAGCGAGTGACACAACCAAACAAAATATCTGCCATTTGCACTCCAGATGTGTGTTTTGTAAAACAGTCACGTGACATGAACATTGGTGTCTGACTAGACGGGTGCAAAGTCGCTGCCTTTTTAAGGAATCTGGAAAATTTGAGTTCAAAATCAATCATTCAGACTTTGAAAGAATGGGAGAGAGCAAGACTGTGGAAGATAGCACAGGTAAAATTTGATCCGTTTCTTCTTTTTGAACATGCTTCATTGGAAAATGTTGGCATTATTATAGAAAATCTCAATTTTTAGGAAATAAACAGGCTGTTGTAATAGCAGCTACAGTAACCCACTGAATCAGTAATAGAAGATACTAAAGACTTTTTAAAACATTAACTCCATATTTGCCTCTAAAATGCTAGGAAATAAAAATATTTTAAATCCTGTCCTTAAATTTAGTTAGTAAAAAATATCTAAATATGTACATGCATGTACATGATGCAATGGTTGCCAGTGATTACAGCCAAGCCACTAACACAATCCTTGGTATAAAGGAAACTAGCTGGCCCTCCACACACTGCACATTGCAAACTCTGCTATAGAAGCTGTTATGATCCCATAATTTAGTGCTTAGTGAAAACAAAAGCCAAGAAAATGAAGATAAAATAAATCGTTGCTTATGCTCGGCCCGTCCATCCTCCCGAGTTTGTGTGATCTCATCTTTTTAGCCTCTGCTTCACATTAGCAAACATGGCACATCCTCTGCAAATTGGCAGTTGGGTTTTGCCCACATCCGACAGTCTTGTGCACAGGGAAAAGCTTCCGTGGGATCTTAAGGGGTGGGGTGCGGGAGGCGGGGTGCGGGGGGGGGGGGGGATCGACGGGCCACAAATGGGTGTTTGTCAGTGCTTGGAATCTAAAATGCGGTTTGTAGCGTCCCTCTTGGGCCTCTTTGTCAAAACTGGGAGGGGGGATCATTTGCTTTATTAGAGTCCCATTGGCACTTGTAAAGTACTTATCTAGATACACTGCCACAGCTATTCCCACTTAATATTGTGTGGCGTGTCTAGACTAGCATACACCGAGGCCTTCTCTCTCCATTAACCTTGTCGAGAGCACTTAGATGTATTTACCTAATTTACAGCTGGATTGTAAATTTTTTCCTCTCTCTGCGCTAACCTTTTCACTGTATTAATGTGCCTTGTTGATTTTTGTTCGTATTAAACTGCTGCTGGGTGGTTTTTGCGGCCATGTACGCTTTGATCCGTAAATTTAATTACCCCCCCCAAAAAAAGGGCGCGCACATGTGTGTGTGTGTGTGTGTGTGCGTGCGTGTGTTGCCACGTTTATTTGCTTGCACATGTGTCTGCGTCTGTCGGGGCATGCGTGTTAAGAAGGTGATTGATGATTCCTGGCAGAGGCTCTCTCAAGGTGCCTGCTACGATGTGGTGTGATTGGATGAAAACAGAATTATTAGAAGGCTCTCTCTCTTGCAGCCAGACTGGCTCCTCATCCAGCAGCAGCTTCAGCAGCAGCAGCAGGGCTGGTGGCAGACGCAGAGCAGGGAGGCAGCACTGCCATTTCTCACAAAGAGACACACAGAGAGAAAGAGAGGGAGAGAGAGTGGAAGAGAGGGAGAGAGAATGTTGAACTCCTGCCAAATGTTTTTGTGGCAGGCTGTTGCTAGGAAATCTGGGTCCTTAGGCAAATCATTGCACAAAGACCAATAACAAAGGCGAGTAGAAGGAATGGCTAAACGCATTTCAGGCAAACCTTTTTGTTTTGTTTTTTTCTTTGAATGCCATCGCCCTTTGCAGTGATGTGTACAGTTATTTCCTACCATGACGACTGTAAGCATCAGAAATCGTAAAAAGGGAAGATGAGTGACTCTAATTGGTCTAGGTGATTTGTGCATGCTGCCCCAGTTAGTCTCTCCCCCTCCTCCCCTCGTTGGCCTTCTGTGGACACCTTCCTCACCCCCTCCTCCTCCTCTCCCTTTGCACCCTCTTCCTCTCTCCTCTAGTCTCCCAGACACACATACATTTTTGCTGTTAAACACTCCCAGCCTGCACGCACACATTCTGCAGCATACCACCGGCTTGTCTTTCTTACTACTGAGCGCATTGCCCTGTAATTTGATCTCCACCGCTTGATGCATCCTCCATGATGCCACTTTGAATTAACCTATGTCTGCACCAGCTCTCCTTGGCCCCCTGCTAATAAAATGGCCTCTTCTAACTTACTCCGATTACTTAAAAAAAAAAAAAAAAAAAAAAACGGAAAAAAAGAGGCCCTGTGTCTCATGGCCGTGTACAATGTAACTAACAGAAAGAGAGCAGAGAAACAAGACAATTGACTGTGAAAAGGCCTGTTAATGACTGGGCACAGATGGCCAGAAAATAACCCAAGGATAGACGCAGGAGATGCTCGCCCCTGCCAACTGGCCTGGTACACCAAATTCAACCAATGAGGCACAAGCTGCAGAGCTGTTAGGTCACAGATCTGATCACAGCTGCTCCTTTCCAATCTATCCTACGAGCTCAGTCCTCGTTAGCCACGCCTAAAATCAAAAAAAGAGTATAATGAGGTCTTGTGGCACAAGATATCGCAATATTAAAATGCCAAAACATTTCTCATCTGGATCATGAAGCTCTATCCAGTTGCAATCAGCATGGCTATTACCCACCGAGTATGTGAAGTCAAGGATATTAAGCTCGACATCTTATTTGTGACTCCTATTTTGAAGAATACAAGGAAGTAGATTCTGAATTCTGAATACTACTTCCTGCAAAGTATCCAGACTGTTCTAGTGGCTTTATTTTCAGGAAAGCAGCGAGCAGTAACATAATTGTCTTTTCGTGGTGTTAATGGAGACCCTCCCTGACCCAAAGCGCTCAAAGGTGGTTTCCTTTATGGGCTGCAGGCAGTACACAGCTGCTCCAAATCTTCTAAACTGTCACGTTACGAGCACAAATGCAATTGTACACGATTTTATTGAGATTTTGTGATACGCCAACAAGAATTGTCATCTGGAAAGAAAGCAATGACATGGCTTTCAAAGTTTATCACAAATAAATACATGAAAGTACGGCATTGATTTGTATTTATCCTCCAATTACATGATATAATTACATTATAACTTGTTGAACAAGACATTTCTCTCATATTAATATGGGTAAATTTTTTGGAAGATTGCTTCACTTACAACTAATACTTGGTCGTCAATTTTAAGGAATTATTGACTTTAAACAAGCTGCTATGTCTTGCTGAAAAGTTACTTGTCAGTTAGTTTTGTCTTCTCTCAAGCATGCTAAGATATTTGCATCAGAAAGTAGACCAAGAATATTTGGAAAGATTTTGGGGTTTTGCAGTGCTTTAGCTGTTCTCTCCACAAACCTAGAAGAGCAGGAAGCAGTCTTCTAGGTTGCTGTTTTGTTAAGGTCAAATGGCACAAAATGTTATTTCTTGGTCAGCATTTGCAATACTTTGCATAGTAAAATAATAAGATTAAAATGCTAAGTTTATCACCCTGAATACATTATTTCCACTGTGAAGCATGGTGTTGGCAGCTTAAGGGAAATGCTTTCCTTCTAAAGGGAAAGAAATCATTAGTCATCAGTATAACTGGTCAGAGTTGATTTGATTTGAAGACTGGTGTAGCTAAAAACAGGAAAGAAAATGTGGCTGCAAAAGACTAGAGGCTTCAAGCAGCGCAATTACGCCAAACATTCTCCAAACCTAAATCCAGTTAAGAGATGCCATCTGTCCAATCAGACTTAACTTCTTCTGTTTCACGAAGAGAAATGAAGACGAGTTTTAGTCTGAAATGTGCAGAGCTGGTAGAGGCGGACCCCAAAAGAGTTGAGCCTCATGACTAAATCTCGTGAATTGTCTCATGGGCTGGGTTTATTGCTACAACCCTACTAAAAAAAAAGGAGCTTTTTTTAATGTTTGTTTTTCAAGGCACCAAAGCTAGTTGAACCAGAATGCCTCACACTGTTAACACTGGTACACTGTATACAGCATTAATTGCTGGTTGTATTCCTGCCCTCACTGCAGGGGAAAGCTGAGTTCAGCTTCAGTCACTGAAGCATAATATGCAAGGGAGAAAAAAAATGAAGGCAAAGGCAGGAACGAAAAGCGCAGCTCTGGCACCACAAGCTGCACGTCAGCCTGCTTACACCCCAGAGTGGCACACACACACATACACACACGCACACACGCACACGCCTGCACGCACACAGTGTTAGTCCACCTCACTAGTCTCCTTCAGTTTGCAGCCAAAAAAGCAGAGAAAGGTTTTTCACACACATCTGACACCTCATCATGCAGCTGAAGGGCTGATTAGCACAGAGGTGACTGCGGCTGCGTTTGTGTCCAACTCTGAGGACCACACTGTCCTCCCGCTGACCTTCAGACCGTCTTCCACCGTCCTTCTGCTCTCCATCCTTCCACTGTTCTTTATATCTCTATCCCCCTCTTCCCTGTCTCCATTCCTCATTTTCCCTTCCTTCTTTCTTTCTTTCTTTCCCTCTCTGTACTGTACCACTCTGCGCTGCCCCTGTCCTTCCACACAGCCAGGGAGAGATCACGAGGCAAAATGCAGACATGGGAGAGGAAGAAAGGGAGGGAGGATGGAGAAGTGGAGGGGTTAGAGAAGAAGAAGGGGGAAAAAAAAACTGGCAGGCTCCCTCTTTGTCTGCAGGCGATCAGTTACAGTCTTGGTTGCCGATGAAATTTAATCCCCACCGCATTTACATGCCAAGTTTGACTTCTGGCAAGTCTTATTAAATAGATTTGTAAATCATTTCATCTTGATTAGAATCTGTTCTCGTGGGATCAACATTTTTTTTTCTTGTTGTTGTTGTTTTCATTTGCTTGTCTTTTCGTTACGTCTATCTCTATCGGTGCTAAAAATGTAAAAGTCAATCCTCACTTCATTTTCTCCCTCCGGTGAGTGTAAGCAGTAGGTTTTAAGGGGACAAAGAGCAACGGGAGCCAAATCCCGTCTGTCACCGGCCGAGCCCACTGTGTCAGCATGTCTCTCATCTCCAGAGGTCATGTCGGCAGCCAGGCGACTGCTCTGATGTGCCTTCCTCTTATTAGGCTGACACCACATACTATTTTGCATGGAACAATGTCATTTCAAATTGCTCCTAATCAGATGGGATTTTGTAATTGCCAACAAACATCTTATGAATATGAATTCATTATTGTTCAATTGCAAGTCGACTGGATCATATTCGTCGACTTATTTATTCCCCCCTTCCCCTCCTCCTCTCGATGGCCTGGGCCAATTATAGGATTTCAATCTTGAGGCAATCAAGTGATAAGGGGGAGGTGTTTAGTGTTTGCTGTCACTATATAATTCTCTCCAATGTTAAACATGCATCTGGGAGGGCTGCGTTTGTCAGAAGGCTGTGCTTGGAGGTGCACCTGCCTAATTGAGTGGTAATGAGCTGTCAGGAGTGTGGGCTCGGTGATTGGCTGCTGGCAGGGAGTCCCGTGCCAGTGGGTATGTATAGGTTTGCCCGGCCCTGCTGGAGAGCCAGCCAGATTTACGGCCCTGCAGGCCTGAGTGGGTTAGGGTGGAGAGGCCAGTGACGCCGGCTGTGGAGACATCCTGTGGCTCTCACTCAACCGTGGGATTTATTTAGGTTGTTTATGATTATCCTTTCTCCAGATATAGTCTCACTTCTTCTTGTCAGAGTTGTGTAATTGGGTTTTTTTGTGTGTGTGTTTTACATAATGTATATGTAAACAACAAGTTATTTCTTTTTATCTCTTTTTATTTTTTAAACACAAAAGGCAATTTTCTCTTTAACTGTGGCAAAGCCAGGATCTGTAATCAAGGTAATCAACATAATTGCCAAAATGTTTTTTGTTTTTTTGTTTTTTTTGTCTTTCACTGTTCTGGCACCAACATATCGAAGCAGCCAGCTCTGCACGTGGCTGGTCTCCATGGACACTGATCAATAAAATCCTACTTCTGTTAAGGCACACACAATGCAGGGAGGCATTTCAAATTCTGAAAAGGAAAAACAATGGATCAACAAATCTCTGTTTGAAAAAGACCAAAAGAAGTTGATTAAATATAGGGGGCAAAAAAAAAAAAAAAAAAAATCTAACCCTGTCTCTAGCAATTATTTCAGTACATCTATATATATCTATATAAAAAAAAAATAAATAAAGCTGAAACTGAGCCGGACCCTCCAACATGATAGTGACCCAAAAACATTCTAGTAAATCCACCAAAGCCTGGTTGAGGTGTAAGAAATGGAACATCCTAAATGATCAAGTCAAAGCCCAGATCTTTATTTCACCTAAATACTTTGGGTAAGCCACTGGCTTTTAAAGAGGAAGAGTGTTTTTTTGATATGTTTTATTTAAGAACTTCAACAATGTTGATTTTTGATGTTTACCTGTAAACAAGTTACTTTCTTTCCCCAGAGATAAATAAAAACAGAACATAGATAAGTGGAGGAGTTTTAGTATCTACGAGTCTTGTTCACAGAAAAGGAAACAATGGAGTGGGAGATTGATAGGAGGATTGGTTCGATGTTTGCAGTGATACTGGCTAACAGAATAATATTTAACTCTGGCCCAGTCAGGTCTGAATTTATTAGGGGAAATGAAGATTAAAGAGATGGCAAAGAGGATGTCCAACTTCAAAGATCTGAGTGGGAGAGAGGTTTTTGGCTCTTCTAGCATTTTTTCAGCTGGTTTTAGGCAGCTAGTGTGATGGCCTGATCAACCTGTTTTGGTTTGGATCTCAGGAAAAACAGCCATGTAGACCAGACTGCTCTTAAAGATTTATCCTTCCATAACCATTGAAATGGAGACAGAACACTATTGATGCTTATACAGATGGCTCAGCAATTAACAGCATGTAGAGAACTCATATTTTTGTCATGAAAAGCTTCAGTTCTAGCATTACAAATGCCTTAATGTAGCTTCTGTTAATCCATCCATCCATTTTCTAACATCCTTGTCCCTAGTGGGGTCGGGAGGGTTGCTGGTGCCCATCTCCAGGTAACTTTCCGTGCGAGAGGCGGGGTTCACCCTGGACAGGTCGCCAGTCTGTCGCCGGGCAACACAGAGACATACAGGACACACAACCATTCACACACACACCTAGGGAGAATTTAGAGAGACCAATTAACCTGACAGTCATGTTTTTGGACTGTGGGAGGAAGCCAGAGAACCCGCAGAGAACCCACCATGCACAGGGAGAACATACAAACTTTGTGCAGAAAGACCCCGCGCCGGGAATCGAACCCAGGACCTTCTTGCTGCCAGGCAGCAGTGCTGCCAACTGAACTCTTAATCATCAAGCTGAAACTCTCAGCTAAAGAGGAATTGACGGGCTTGCCAACAGCCTCTCAAAACTCAGCCGTGAGAAGAGCAAATGTTTGCCACCTGAAACAACCCAAACTCATGAGGCTACTTCACGTTGAATGACTGTTATACTGTTTCACTTTGGCCTCGGATGATTGCTTTTGTTGGCAGTAGTGGGGTTTTTTGCAACCAAAGTACATCTGTTGTACAGGAAGTGCGCAGCCACGGTCAAAAATTTACCGTACAATGGGTGCATATTACCGGCCTAGCATGAGTAGCTGCTGGTTAAGAAAGGGTACAGGAGTGCCAATATAAACTCCTATCTGAGGCCAAATTGAATCCTCTTATTGTGAATATGTGAATGAGTTACTATGACTGCGTTTCTGGTGTGCAGTGGCATCAGTTGAGTTTGTTTTCATTGCAGTTGGTGCAGGAACTCGCAGTTGGACGTGTCTAAATCTTACATATACCATCATGCAGCGTGATATATTTTCAGAAAATATTCATATGCCTCGAATAAGAGCTTGATCTGCATCAGTGCTGTCTTACAAAGACTGTTTATTTGCTCAAGATCAGCATAAACATTGTAAATTTTATAAGAACAAGTATGTTTGGGAATGTTTGCAAAAAGAAAGTCAAAGTTCGTCTCATTTGGTTATTCTGGAGAATAACCTCTCATCGTACTAAATAAGATCTATTTTAGTTCATAATTATTTGACATCGTTAGGTTTTTGCCGGAGTTGTTTATTCAAATACAAAGTTGGCAGGGTTTGCGCTGGAATTGTTTTGGAAAGCTTTATTTACAATTAATTATTGAAACATTTTTGGACCACGGAGGGTTCCCAGGCCCATACTGCTTAAGCAGCGTTCACAGACTTTTCCTTCTACACCCACATTTACCTTGTAAAAAACGTTTTTCTTCTGCGGCGAGGTGGAAAAAACACCATGTTCTTTCACCCCAGATTACTATGTGCGTCTGCACCACCAGCAACAACAGCTCTGTTTTCTGCTGGATGAAATAGTTCTGACTTAATGATATTTCTGCTTGCCATCACCTTGTCGCCTCTCTCCCTCTGCTTCAAAGCCCCGCGGCATATGTGGGCCTCTTTATTCATGAGACCAAGTTGTAAAACACTGAATAATGTTTCAGTGCTACAGTGGGAGTTTGTGGCCATTTGTGTGAGTTCCACAGCTTAATTGAATAGCCTGAGTAATTATTTGTCAAGTAATGCCGAGCAGAAAATAAATAGCCACTTTGCGGCTGTGAATTGTGCCTGATAGCCATGTGTTGATACTCTCACCAGGGAGAGGAAAAACCTGCTCGACTGGCTAAGTATCTGATTAAGATTCACATGATGGAACCGCAGACGCTTTAGGATAGCATGTCTCCTGGGCAAAGATGGTGAGCAGAGTTAAGTGTCAGACAGTGTTACATTATCACACTGAAGCATGAAGCCATGGCTTAATAAATACTGCTGGAATATTCTTGTCATAAATGATCCGTACCTCTCGGGTCATGTTAACCAGATTTCCAAGGTGTCCGGCAAAGACTAGCTGCTCAATAGAAGATGCAATGGCAGGCAGAAGTATTCAGACCTCTAGAACATTTTCCGCTTCTGTCACATTGCAACCACAAACTTAAATGTATTTTTTTTAATAGATGCATCATTTTTAAAATGATGTCAATTCAAGCAAGCATTCAGTGTGATAGCTCCTGCAGCCTGGAATCAGCTCCAGTCTGAACTCAAGATGTGACTGCAGTCTGTTCTAATGTCACTGAATGTGTGAAAGTTGAAGGGGTATAAATACTTTTGCGAGGTACACCATTAGACACTGTTCATTGGAAAAAGTTCTATTTAATTTCCTGACATTTTTAATAGGTTGTTGCTGTCACTTATACAAATATACTTCTGAATATTTAAATTCTTGCAACACAATTTAAAGCTTTTCATGAGTTTTGTGTTACATTTAACCAGTCATATTAATATTTTGTACTCACCTGTGGTTCTTTAGATTCACATACCGAGTCCAAGTTGAGAGTCAGCTCTTGTAAGGTTGTAGTTCTCTACCAGAAGAAGCTCCAGTCTCGCTTTCTCCTACTCTGGGTCAGTCTCTGCCTCAAGCAGAGCAGCTTAAGTATCTTTCCTTCTTGTTCCCGCGTGATGGTAGGATGAAGCAGGAAATGGATAGGGCCTTGTCGGCAGTAATGTGTCGTTGCTTCAATCTGTTACGGCGAAGAAAAAGCTGAGCCTTGACTTACTAAAAGGCAGACCCAGAATTTACTAGAGGGACTGCATACTCCTCTTGGTCTGAGAATGACAGAAAGTTTCCCCAGAAGGAGTTTCAGAGCATCATAAAGGGATGGAGCGTTGTGTTTTCCCTGCCGGATCAACACC
This sequence comes from Gambusia affinis, assembly GCF_019740435.1. Taxonomy (NCBI): domain Eukaryota; kingdom Metazoa; phylum Chordata; class Actinopteri; order Cyprinodontiformes; family Poeciliidae; genus Gambusia; species Gambusia affinis. The sequence goes on from NC_057887.1 coordinate 16,182,230, forward strand.
ATGAAAACCAAGGAACACAGCAGAGAGGTCAGGAATATAATTTATAGTGCGGTTTGGTTATAAAACATCATTCCAAGCAAACTTGAGGAAGAAGGCGCTCTGGTCAGGTGAGGCCAGATTTAACCTTTTCACGTAAATTCAAAATTCTATACATAGGATAGCTAATATTATCCATTAACCTGAATACACCTCTTCCCAGTGTGAATCATGGTAGCTGTATAATGCTGTGGGAATGTTTTTTTTTTTTCTTAAAGAGGGAAGGTGAAGCTGACTAATCAGTGGAAACTTGAATGGAGCTACATACTGGGCAATCCCGAAGGAAAACCTGTTAAAGGCTGGAAAATACCTGAAACTGCAATGGAGCTTTACCTTCCAGCTGGACAGCAACCTCAGATGTACAACCAGAACTACAATGGAGGATTAGTATTGTATTTATGTGAAAGGCCTAGTCAAAGTCAATCAGAATTTAGTTGTGTTGCTTCAAAACTGATGTTACCACATGTTATTAAACCAGCTTGAGCTATTGTAAAAAGATAAATGGGCAAAACATTCACTCTCTACATTAAAGGGATGGTGATATATATTTTCCAGGGACATAAAGCCATTTAGTAGCATAATTAAGAAACTATATTTCCTTCAGTTGTTATATAAATGCTGTATTTATCAAACATGACTTAAAATAAATCTGGCTTCATAAATTGCCACCGTGACATTGGCCACTGCCTCTTTAAGAAGCTCCTTGTCTTTGCGGCCCTTTTCTCCTCCTTTATGCCATTTACAACCATTCTTAGGGGCGCTGGACTGAGAAGTAGTTTGTATGATGAGCTCAGCAGACGTACAGTTCCACCAGGTGTTTGCTAGTTGCTGCTGTCGCTAGTTTGAAGGAGCTGAGTGTGGGAGGTCTGATGGAGAGATACTTTGTGAGGCGGGAGTTCAGCTGTAGACTGCAGCTACAAGGAGCAGCTGCGGGAAAAGGGGGCAAGCATTTAGGCAACCTCGATTCAAGGATTCCTCAAAAATGCATGAGAAAATAAAAGCAACACTCCAGGCATGTTTTTGATAATGGGATAACATTATAGCATAATATAAAGCTCAAGAAGCTTAATTTTACATAATACTGCCTCTTTAATAGTTGGTAGAGATGTAATCCAAAAGACTTGCAGCTGTAACTACATACCTTTTAACTTCAAAATGCAGTCAAGCTCCCAAAATGTCAAATAGTTGTGACTCCAGAGAATTGTAATAAGGTCTTGTTCCTGGGCAAACCATTTATCCATTTGAATGGATTTGGTCTTGGTTTTTACGGCTATGTGCTAAATTTTCTTCAAGTACTTTTTAAACTCTTTATGAGCTTCAGCATTGAACAAAGTACTGGTTTGTTTTTTATTAAGCATGTCTGTAGTGAGCACATGCAGTGGAGTGGTCTTTGTTTTTCCATGCATGGTCCCAGTTAAACATGCACTACCACTTTGACCTTATCTATTGTTTCTCAAGTGTATATTGTAAGCAGCTTTGGAGGCTTTATAAAGACTTAGCCGGCAGGGCTGCCGTTTCTCTGGTGGAACATTTGGACCTCTGGCAAGTGTCAGATTTTCAGCTGCACATTAAATCTCTTAACCCAGTTCTTCCTCTCCCCTCCCTTTCTTCTCAGTGTCCCTCTTTTCTCCCCCTCTCTCTGTCTCTCTCTCTCTCTCTTCCTGCCATGCTAACAAGCTGGCTGTGATTTATTTTTCATGTGTGGCATTGCTTGTCTCCACTATTTTTTCCTCCTCTCTTTTATTTCTTGAGCCTCTAAAGTCTTGTGCCAGCGGTTAGCCTGGTGCCCAGCCCCTGAGGGGGAGCGGGCACGGTGGAAATGTAGCCAGAACAGCTGCACATCACCCCAGCTCGGCCAAAGTCATCCAGATGCGCCGTCTCTGGCCTCCCAGAGACGCTTTGATTAGCACGTCCATCATTATTGGCCAGCTTGAAGGTCATGCACCGCGAGCCTAGTCGTCTAACGCCTCTGGCTGGCCAATGGGGACCACTCCCTGCAATTACAGATACGGCCGCTTGTTCCAGTTCGGAGCCGAGACCAGAGAGAGCGCCAAAGTGCCAAACAATCGTCCTCCTCTGTAAATAAAAAGCAGACATCTTTCCTTTTTGATGTTCTTTATGTGCGTGCTTTATTTTCAGATGCTGTGGCGCAATCACATTTGAAAGCGTTTTGCGCTCTGAACATAACAAGAATGGTGGAGGGAGAGTGGGGGGGGGGACCAATCAAAACAATAACTGTGGTTCCTTTTGACAAAGCCCTTGGCTCACAGTTGTCAGAGGATGTAAGCTGACTCATCCACACAAGAAGGGCATGTATCCCTGGGAGCGAGGGGCAAAATGCTATGATGAATCCTCCCCTCTGTGCTTGCTGCTCTCCAGTGAGCCTGCTTGGATTAATTACATGACTAGTAGCTGGTTTAGTCCCATTATTTTTTTCTTCTTCTCCGTCTTATAAATAGTTTTGCTCACTTGCTTTGCCCGGATTGTATTCTGCTCAGGACTTTTCAGCTTTGCTCAGTGGAAATAAGAATGCATTGATTATTTTCCATCTCGCAAATATCCCACCAGCTGAGGAATAACATGCCTTCCCCCTAATTGGTTTGTTTATCTTGAGCAACAGACTCTGGGTTTGTTTGGACTCTGGCTGGCATCCACTCTCTGCACCGCTCCTCAGCGTGATTACTCACCTTGGGAGGAGGCTGCCGTGGCAAGGTTGATGTTCCCCACGCAGACATCAGGCTGTCATTCTCGCCGCTTATGTGACATCATTTGCCAAGACAGATTTGTTACAGGAGAAATAAATTCAGGCCTAAACAGGGATTGATTTAAGGACAGGCTTGCAAGTAAGGAGGGGGAAAGAAAAAAAAAAAAGTCGACAGGAGGGATGGGGGCTCAGAGACACATTTCTCCACTCAGAGGGCTCGGGCCAGATCCAAATAAGCTGCCAACAGAAAGATAGATTCTGGCTTCATGTATAATTGATAAACTGTATGTTCTAGGTGTCAGCTTTAAAGAGGGAGCTAGGACTATATCAGGAAGCTATTTTTCCCTCTCTGAGGCAAGCATCATTTTTATTTTGTCCTCCCCCGTTCTTTGGCTTATCTCCTCGGTTCAGAAAGCCCCGTTGAAAATGATCGCTTTGCTTTGAAGGCGACAGTTTAGGAAGTGCGGCATTAAGAGCACATCCTGTTCCCGTGCCTATTAGGAGAGCAGGAATAGGGCAGATAGCCATCTGCAGAAAGTTGACTGAACATCCAGAGTTATCAGGATTAGCCATCTCACTCTTGACACCTCACACATTAATATTAGCTATGGGAGAGTCTATCCTGCTGAAAGCAGCATAAAAGGATTAATGCAGCTCTTATCCTTTTGGAAATAATGCTCTTTATTGAGCGGATCTGACACTGCAGAGGCTAATGATGACATTGAATGGAGCCAGAATAAGTAATGGTGTATCATCCCATGTCATGCAGGCAGAACAGTCGCTATTTGCATTCCAACAGCTCAAACCATATTGATTGTGCTGAAGGCTTTCGCTTGTTTTTCCTGTGCATTGGTGTGAGGGGTGTTATTCAATCATCAGCGTCCTGTAGATAATGCCGTTCCTCTCCCGGTGGGTCCAATGACAAGCTTTGTTCATCTTTATACAGCATGCAGCGGCGTCACCTCTCAGCTCTTTGGGTGGCACCAAGCCCAGCGCTTCCTAAAAGTTTTCACGCCCACTGGACTTTTCCGCATTTTTCTCATCTTACAACCATAAAATTTACTGTGTTGTATTAGCATTTTATGTTGCGGACCAACACAAAGCAGCCCGTGAGGCAAATCATAGACTGTTTCTCATTTGAAATGGTCTTAACGAAAAGAAAAAGTGGTGTGCATTTTTACTGTGATTACCTAAGTAAATTCCAAGCATCAGCATTCGAAATTCACCTCACTTGCAAATAGTGTGTTTTTCTAGTCCAATGTAAAATCCAGCTGCTCTGTGAAGGTCTCAGAGGTCAGTAGAGAATAAAAAGCATCATGAAGACCAATGAACACAACTGTTAATTTAGTTTAATTCCTTTTTTGAGCTTAAAGGAAATGGTAAAGAAATCCAGAACACCAAAAGGAGACAGTTTAAGAAACCAAGTAAAAGATAATGCCAAGGTAATCAGCTTAAACCGTGACAATTTTAACTACAGCAAAAAGTCCTTGGAACTTGTAATATAGATCAGTAGATGGTCAGAGATAAAGTTGTTGAAAAGTTCAAAGCAGGGTTGGATTGTGCAAAAAAGGACATAAAAAAATTACTTTCTACTTCAGAGTTGATTGGATGATGGATGGAGCAAGATACAAGACAATCCTGTAAGAAAAAAAGCAAAAAGGTTTAAGACTGGGGCGAATGTTCGCCTTCCAGTAGGAAAATGGCAATAAATATACAACTAGAGCTACAATAAAATGGTTTAAATCAAAACATAATCACATGCTAGTGTGTTACATTTAATGGCAAGACCTAAATCCAATTAACAAACTTGAGAATTGATGTTCACAGACTCTGTTCAGTCTGACTGACTTTATTCTGTAACTGCAGCAGAAAGTAGCTCCAAAGACTTTTGAACAAAAATGCAATCCACACATTTTAATTTGTAAAAAAAATGCTATAAACCATGCATCAGATTCTCGTACTTTACAATTATGCACTGCTTTGTGGTTGAAATTTGACAAAATGCGGTAAAAGTTTTTTTTTTTTTCATTGAGTTGAAAACTTTTGCACGGTACTGTATTGCCCAGAAAACAGAACAAACCAGAGCGAGGGGGTTAATGCAGCTTTGACCGCCCACATTAATACAAATAATTTCATATCCTGCCATTCAACCGTGAGAGTTTTAGAAGTACAGCTTGTGCCACTAAAGCTGTTCTTGTGCACCAAAGGAGGGTGGAAGTCCAACTCTGTACCCCGTCATTTCCTTTTGACACAATAGATTGGGAAAAAAAACATGTTATGTTTTTTTCTTACAGAGGACTTTAAGTGCAAAACAATTCCATGATTGCTATTATTTTTCTTAATCCCCCCTTGTGCTCTGAGTTCAGAATGAATCTGGTTTTAACAGAAAATGTAACAGCAACCGGGTGCATGGTTTAAAACTAAAAAGATTGTGATTCAGACAGACAGAGAAAGAGAGAGAGGGAGAGAGGGAGTCTCCTTGAACCTCTAACACGATTTGATTATAAGGAGGTTAAACAACTGTAGTAATAAATCTGTCAAGTTTTTAATACAATGTGCCATTTAGTGTGAGCATTATAACACAGAGAGGCAGACAAGTGGCCATCAGCTCCACCTGAGAACATTGGTTCTGTTCTTTTTGCTAAAATTGCTGCTTCCCCCTTGGTGTTATATAAATATATGACATTCTCCTTTAACTGACAGGACACTAACCTTATCAATCAAAGCTGTTTTCTCCACCCTTCCAAGGACTCATGTTGATTTGTTTTAAGTGCGGTCTCCTTTGGTGGTTTTAATGGGTACATTGCATTCTCATTTCAGCGCTGCCTCCCTGCTTCCTAATGAGCTGATAAAGCCCCAATTATCGAGGCAAATCCCGGATTCTGATTTGCATTACTGACTCTCGTTTTACCACACACAGCGGAAATGTGCATGATTGAGGGCTCTGGGATGTTTGCCTGCCTTTCCAGAAGTTTGCGTGGCGTCGTGTGTGTTGATGTGCATGTGTGGAGACACAGGAGATGGCCAGATTAGATTAGATACAGCAGAGGCTGCATGGCGCAGGCCGTTTGTGCTCTGAATGTGATTTGGTTGGGAGGTTTGGAGCCCACTATGGGCTCTTGTGATGGGTGAGGGGACAGACTGGCAGTGACAGTGGGGTGGTAATGCCTCTGAATGAGGAGCAATGGCCTCTGTTTGGCTCCCACTCTCCCATCGCCTAAAGCCCAGCTGTTTTCCCAAGCAGCTTCACCAGTCTGCGATTTTAAAAATCAGAAACTCTTACAACCTTTGTTTCATTAGATAATTTCAGGTTTTAGAGCATTAGAAGAAGGGACATTTACTGTTTGGTTAATAATTGGTGCATTACTATTGAGTCAAACCAGAGACTGGAATGGGATCAGAGGGCCATTTTAGTTCTGGAGGAATTGCAACGATACACAACTTAGGTGGGAGAATTTATTTTTAGATCGATCCACAAATCTGGTCTTCATGGAAGATTGCTGTCAGAAGCTGAGCTTTCAGCTGATAGAAGCCAGACAGGTCAGATGACTTCATAGTTGAACTTTTTGACCTACATCCAAACTGCAATGGTAACTGGTAAGTCTCCGTTCTCCTTTAATAAGTGATTGGTAGGTCAGAGACCTGTTTCCCATTATTTCTGTGTATTAATATTAGGGCTGCCAAAGCCTTGTCTTCATATTACACAATGCAGATTAATTGCGTTACCTGTTTTGACATAAAAGATTCTCTCCTGCGTAAAGTTAGTTTGCGGTCTTGTACTGCAGTCAACAATGCTGAGTCTTAAAGATGAGAGAAGTGTAGTGTTTAAAAAGACACTACAATGGACATTTGGGTAAAACCGAGGTAGCATGTGTTTGGTGCAATAATGAATTTTCCTTCCACCGAAGCACAGCCAATCTATAGTTAATATTTCTAAATTATGTCAAACAAAATGACTTCTTTTAAACCTTCTAAACCTGGAAAACTGAGATGTTTAGTTTGAGAAAATAGAACATTTTCTTAAACATTTTGTTTGAAAACATTTTGTTTTTAAATTTCAAGCTTTCAAAGTTAAATATACTACATTTTTACTTAGAAGTGTTTTTGGATTTAGTCAAATAAAATTAATATTTTTAAAATATTGATTTTTAATAAAAAAACAGAGGCTCGAGACATATTAATGTGGCTATTCTCATTACATACTTAATTCTACGCAGGGTTTAACAGAAGCAGTAGAATAATTTTCTGTTTATTTTTTTTAAATTCTTTAAAACAAACAAAAAATTAAATCAGTCCAATTTGGAACCAGCAGTCCAGAACTCAAAGACAAGCGGAAACCAGTACCAGTCAGTAACAGCCTGATCGGAGCGCGTTCACCCCTGGATGCGGGATCAAAGATGTGTTCATATCTGCGCTCCCAGACTGCATATGAAAACCCAGATTTGTTTTCCTGCAGCCTCGTATCTTTGGCTCTCTCGGCCTCCTCTTGGTCTCGGAAAGTGAAACATCATGTCTAGAACTTTGGCATGGAGAGCCCTGCAGCTCATGAAAAATGCATTCGCTCCAGCTCTCTTTCTAACTCCTCGCCTCTGATACTCTTGTCATATCATATCCATGTCATGTCAGTGTGTGTATTAATTATGTAGCAGGCACAGTTGAGCAGACAATATTGATGCATCCCAACCAGACATCCTATGTATATATAACTCGCTGTACTCGACTTTGGGGTATATATTGAAGAGTTAATCAGAGACGAGATGATACTTTGTTTGTCCCTGTGAGTAAATAACTCTCAGGAAGCTTATTATTTCCGTCTGCCTCTCCCTTGGGCTCTGATTTATTTATTTATTCGTCTTTTACTGTCTCACGCAATTCAACCATTCTGGTCACTTTTTTTTTTTCCCGGTTCAGCTGAGGTGCCTGACCCAGTAGCTCCTCATGGGTTTTAGCGTTCCTTTTCATTTGCCCGCTCACAATCCTCACAACACACCTCAGACAAATGGTACCCAGCAGCACCTCTGGAGGTGTCCCAAACTGCAAATGTAATTTGTTTCTTTGGGAGCAGAATTATACACCAGTAAGAGGTTATATTGTAATATCAAATTGCTTAGCAGTTGCGCACATGCCAGATCCTGCTGGGTTTTCTTCTTTTTTATGAGTCCTCTCTGTGCTGTAGACTCATAGAAGTGTGATAGCACTTGAATATGTTTTCCTCACTTAAACATATATCAGGAGATATGACAGCGTTTTCCTTTTTCTGTAACAAAACACTTTCTCAGGATTGAAACCACAACAGACACCTTGGAGATATTAATCTTCTTCCAGCAGTTAGATTAAAAAGCAGCAATTTAAAAAGGACAAGGAGAGACTTAAACCCTTTTTAGCAATTAAGTAGGGTCTCTGTGTTCCTTGTATAAATCGTGTAATGAAGGCATAAATTAAGCCGGTAACCCGTTGCTGCCAACAACTTAGTCAGCATTGATCGTGTGTGTTTCGCAATGTTGGAGCAAGTGTCTTACAGAACGGTGATTGCTTCGGTTTGGCAGGAATAATTGGAAGTTCAAAGCTTCGATCTGCAGAATGTAGCCTGGGGATAGGTTTCTGAAGAAGCTGACACTTCAGACGTATTATGAAGCCATCATGTCTAATTTGCAAAGGCCTCTTTTGTAATTTAGCCCCAATTCAGAGGAACAGTCTCCTGCTCTGCAGCACAATGCACACTCGGCTCGCATTGTTCACGCTCATTGGAAGAGACACCGAGTGAGTGATTGTTGGAGCTCAAATAATGTGCAGCACTGTTCCTGTCATATTTGTTGCTGCGTAATGGTTCCTGATTTGCAGTTTCCTGCAGCGCCTTCTATCTTTTTTTTCTTCTTTCGGTTTGTTGCAGAGTAGACGGCGATGCACCATGCTGTATACAACAACATTTTTCTGTGCATTCAGTCCAAGCCGCTTGTTTTCAACTTGTTGCCGAAGCAACCGCTTGACAGATAAAGGGGGCCTCAAAACGTTGCGCAAACGTTTTTTTTTTTTTTTTATGGGGAGGTGGGGAGCGGAGGAAACCTCTTCAGAGAAAGGATGGGGGTTTTCCACATGCCGCCCAGACTATCTCACATATTGAGTTTGTCTGCGTGCATCTTTGAAGATGCAAATGTGTCAACCACATGTAACAAACCACCCAGCGAGGAGCTGAGATGCTGAACTGGCTTTCTCACGGCTCCTAAATGGCTGCCAGTGATCTTCAGCGGCTCTGCATGTCTGCGAAGCCGGCGGTTCCTTTTTTTTTTAATGGACAGATTAGTGTTTTTGTGGGATATCGAATAATTTGCACACATTTATCACTGGACAAAAATGTCTTGTTAAACCACATGAGGAGATGCAAGAGAGTTTGGCTGCGGCGTTTTTTGTGCACTCTTGCTGCAACCTATTGTAGTGGAGTGTATGTGGAAGTGGCTAAATATGAATTGAGTTCCCAGTAATATATTTGATAAGAATTAAAACAGTCCTTTACGTTTTTGTCAACTTTTCAAATACAAACGTCTGCGTTTTTTTGTTTTGTGAGAGAGCAGCATGAAATGCAACATAACTGTGAAGTTGAGTGAAAATGAATGGATCTCAAATATTTTCACCAATATAAGGTGTGACCTGCATATGTAATCACTCCCCTTTACTCTGATACACCTAAATGAAATCCAGTGTTACCTTCAAAATCTCCTCCTTTCAAGTTCTTTGGGGTGTGCTTTACTCATCTATTACAACTTCTTTTGCCCATTCATCGAAAAATATCTGAAGCTTAGAAGTACTTGTGACTAGAACTATGCAATGTGTGTGTGTGTGGTTTGCAAAAAATACTAGTTCTTCTGTTGCATCAAGGTTTTCACCAAGGTGCTCATCAAACCACAAATGCTCTTAATTTTTTTAAACTATCATGCATGAAAGCAGACCCTGGACTGCTTTGCCCGTTAATCAACAAATAAGAGAAGTTAGTAAAAAGTTGCACAGACAATTTTGAAGATTACAAATATCTTCCTAAAAGTTACCCCGGTGATAATTTGTGTCACAAAGGTCAAACAATCTCTGAAAAACCTTCCGTCATCGCCTCAAAAACACAATGACACATGCTTAGATTTCTCTGCTAAATATGTCAAGTTTACTGAGTAACTGAGACGCCGCAATCATTCCTCCATCTTTCCATCTATCCTTTGTCTAGACCTGCTTGGCACTAGCTAACTCAAGCAGGCTTTAGGCGAGAAGTAGGGTTCACTCTAACTAGCTCATCCATCCACTGCATGGCAACACACAGAACAAATAATACACACACTCAATCTACCTAACATGCCTGTTTTTGGACTGTGGAGTACCAGGAGAGAACCTACACATGCATGGGAACAACATGCGCATTTTGTGACTGCAAGGCAGTGGTGCTAATCACAGTTCCACCGTGCAGCCAGCGGCGAGATCAACAGATGATAAAAAATTACTTTTCATTTTGAAAGGAAATCCTAACAGCTGGGGATTTTATGACGGTAATAATTAAATCCGATAAATGTTTCATTCCTACTCATCACTATACTGGAGTAAAGAAATATGAATGCACACACTCACTTAAGCACTCATTGTGTTGGGCTGTCACACAGAATCCCCACAAGACAGATTAGAGTTTGTGGTTGCAATGTGACAAAATGTGGAAAAGTTCAAGGAATAATGTTGCAAGGCTCTGTAGCTCCCTATCAAAGGTTTTTTATGCACTTTATCCTTGAATCATGCAAACAAAAACAAGAAAGCTCAGCACATTATGGCATTTCTTTCCTGACAGAGAAGACACTTTTAAATTATTGATGTTTCCCCTTGCGCTGTCACCTATCAGAGCGTCATCCTTCTGCCTGGTAGCAGTCCTGCAGTGCAACAAGTCATGTTTCTGGCTCTCGTTTCAGCTACTGCAGTGAAAGGTCGGGGTGATATATATTCCATCCTGTCGCTGTTTCAGTGACTTACACGCCCCAAGCTGGAAATTTTACAAGGCCCACCCAGCTTGTCGAGCACACTGACAATAAATCAATCACTGTGAAACATTTACGTTTTACACACACTAAGTTTCACCTTTCCCTGGCTTGGGCCTAATCTGAGAGTCACCAGTAGCCCCCGTCGTCAGGGAAGCCCCCTTTGCTTTGTCATGTCAATATTCGTCTGGTGATCTCCAGCTGAGCCTGGAGTCCGGCTGCTCTTTCTGTACATGCTGATTTGCATTTGCCAGGACGTTTGTGTGGAGATGGCATGCTGTGGCTGCCTCGTCTCCTTGTTCCCGATCCTACTGCTGCCACCCTCTCTCTGTCTTTTTCAACTATTTTTTTCCTTTCTTTTTTTTTTTTTTTGAGACGGAAAGGTTTCTTGATTCCTAGCATGCCGGAGAGGGGTCCTCTGAGGATTACATTGGCTAAGCCCTTATCACTTCAGGAAATTCAGTGCCTGCTTTAAAAAAAGTGGTAGAAGTAAAAAAAAAAAATCAAGGGGGGAGTGTTGTTCTTTTTAAGTTTCTTCCTATTCCCAAGGAAAGTTATTACGGGCTTGAAGAAAAGTCCTTTTTTTGGCACTCAAGTTTTCTCGTAACTGCATTGCATATTTCATCCTTCCTCTTCTTCATTTTTTTTCCTCCTCTTTTCCAAGCGGCTGGTGGAATTTCAGAAGTGGAAAATGTGAAGGCAGGTGCTTGAGAGAAAGAGAGAGGGAGAGAGGTTTGGGGAGGGCTGTGCTCACTGGGAAGCAATGTTAAACATCCAGGGGAAATGTTTGTTATTCTAATGGGATACCACCATGGTAACAGCTTTTAGAGACTCCCAAGGCTTTGTATAGAGTGCATGCACGCATTCATCAATCTCGCCTAATTTCTTTGGGGAATTAGCAAATATAATCAGTCCCTTTTCTCCGAGTTCTCACCTGTTTATCGACAAGAATATTACGGGGAAATTTAGCAGAACGCGACCCTCTAGGAGGTGGGGAAAGCGATTAATATAAATCACAAATTGCAGCGTGGTGCTGAATGGATTCAGAAGTCATTAATGTTCCTTTCGCACTGAATGACAGACAGATAGAATAGCTTACATTTTGCCCATACCTACTTGCTTTGAAGAAAGAAAATCGTTGGAAGGAAGACCAAAGCTCTTTTGCTTATATTACATCTTCAGGTTAAACATGTTCTAAAGGTAATGAATTATGCTATTTTGAAACTTAATACGTTTACAAGGATTTAAAGCAAATTGGAGTGAACTCATTTACATAACTTGACAGGGAGAGAGGGAAAAAAAAGACCCTCACTGACGCCGTGCCTTCGTCTTTTTTGAAAAGGCTCCAGTAACCTGTAAGCCTCCTTTCAGTTCTTTACCTCTTTTTTTTTCCTCCTCTCTCCTTCTGCAGATTTTCTTAAGTGGCTTATGTGAATTGCAGTTGCCACATTGAAGCGGGGAGTGTACTGAATAATTTTCTCCCTTGCCGTGACCGTCTAACAACAACAAGTCGAACCTGTGCATGTTGTGATGGAGAGGTTTTCACCCGCAGCACCTCAGTGCTGTAGGAGTGCAGCCTTACCTAAAGCTAAGCCTGCAGCTGGAACAACTTTCCATCAAACTCACAACGCTGCTCTCTTATCTTCTGGCATTTCTCTCTGATACAAATAGCCAGGACATGATATAGCCAGCTCCATGCCATGTCTGGTGTAGTCCCACCACCCCGGTCTTTGTGAAATATAATGCCTTTAACTCACCAGATTTTTATTTTTTTTGCCTTGGCTGGTTTTTTCCATCTGTAGCTCAGACAGAGACCACTGTGTTTGCTCATCTTGGCCAGAGGCCAAAGGCTCTTTCTGATATAATCCCCGACCATCGATCAGACTTTGTTTACTCTAACATGGTTTCTCTCCCCTCCAGCAATTAGAAGGCAACCTTCCACCTCCTGCTCTTCAGACTGGCTTTATACGTTTATTTTTCCCTTAAGTGGTAATTTTTCATGTTGCAGCTAAGCTCTTAGAAATGTGGGTGTATATTAAGTAATTGATATTCTTCAACCAGACGGGTATGAGAGGTACCTAATTCCCAGTGACCAAAAAGTGTTTTCACTGTACCAAAGGTACATTAATTAGACATGATTCCCCCATTTATTTATTTCACCACCCAAAAGAATGCAAAAGATTGCTTTATCGTATTTAGAAATCAAATAAAAAATACCACTTCCCCTATCTGGAATACAAATATGCATTTACGCTCTTAGAAAACTTGTAGAAAGAGATCGAAATCCTCTTAATGTTAGATCTCTAAATGAATCAAACCTCTTTTGTTTTTGGATGGTTAATGAAGACATTAAGCCTTGTTTATTACTCCTGTACTGTAAACAACAAGCTTTGTGCCATGTACATTGGTTTGAGATTGCAAACCGTTCATACCGAAAAATGATTGTGGCCACATTTAATAAGTAGTATGAACGACCAGGCGAAAATATTGGTATATTGCCAAAATTCATAATGGAGCGTCAAGACCTGCCGTGTGAACGTAGCTTAAGTTGTGTCTGCAGGAGTTTTTTTCTGCAATGTTGGTGAAACTCGAATCACAGTTTCAAACTTGAGTCGCCACCTCTGCTTAACATTTATTTGATGTCTTGAGTCGGCCTGTCATATAAAATCCCAATACATAACATTGAAGTCTGCGGTAGCAGTGAGACCAGATGTCCCATTGCAACAAGGGATGTAAATGCTTTTGCAAAGCTCATGTATTTCCATTCCTATATGGAGTAACTTGGACTGGAAAGCACAGAAAGTTGTCAAAATAAAGCCAAAAAGTTGTACTTCCCCGAGGTGGAAAAGTTGGTGCATTAATAAAAGCAGATCAAGAGAGTGCAGAAGAAGCAGACTCTGGTAATAAATCAAGACATACATGAAGACTTAAACATGCACTGAACTTCCGCTCCACTGGAGAGATGATAAATTGCAGCAGGAGAAAACATCAGACCTGGAGTAAAGTTTCCCCCCAAATGTAGCTCAAATCAGGAAAATAAAGTGTATCTGCTTTTCCATCCGCTGCTGCTCCTCGAATTATGTAAACGTATCACATATTTCAATCAGATTTTCTTCAGTGCTTTTGTTTGCCTGAGGTTTGATTGTTTCATCATCTCACTGATGTCTGGAAGATGATTGCTGCCAACTGTCTTCATCATATTCCTAAAAAAAAAATAAAAAAGAAAGAAAAATCACAGTGATGTATGGAAAAAAATCTTTTGTTTATTTTTCACTCATATCAAATGTCATTTAGATTGATCCATGCATCTGACCTTTGATGAGCTACTAGCCCCTTTTAAAACACTAAGTTAAAGTGAAACTGATCCGCCTCATGTTTTTATTTGCAGACAATGTTTTTCTAAAGCTTCACTAAGCAGGTACAAGAAGATGGAAACCTTTCTGATATGTTTGTGCTAAAAGGATTTTGATGGGGGCAAATCTCATCACTCTTATCTTTACCAAGAACCAGTTTGGTACTCTGCTGAATCTAAAGTAGATTTTGTTATGTGAAAGCACACACTGATGCATCACTGTCCTGCCTCTGTTTGGTATATATGAATAATTAGAGCACAAATGGTTTTCTGCCTCAAAAAATGGCTCTATTTTTAAAAGATTTTTGCTATCGCTTTAAAAAAAAAAAAACCCATACATACTGAGTGTTACTGAGTTTAATTGTTTTAGAACCAAATATTAAACTAACCAGCTGGTAAGATGTCAAATCTGGCTTTCAGGAATACTTTGTCAAACATTGGTTACAGAATAATATCTTATTTCTGGATTATGTGTCCTGAAAAGTGAGGAATATCTTTGCAAAACAGATGTCAAGATGAAGAAACACGAGAAGTTTTGTTCAAAAAAGAAGGTTAAAGAAAAAGTTTTTTAACCTTCAGCAGTTTTTGTGTGTTTTTCTGGCCTTTGTGTTGTGTGCTTTCATTAATTACTTATATCTATAAGACTTTGTCTATGCATGAGAGAGTAAATGTAAAATAATTTCAAAGTTGGCATTTTAAACTGGCTTTAAACATCTTTTCTTGTCAGTTAGTGTGGAAAGCCTTATAAAAACATATTCTCTGTACATCTAGTCTGCAGAAGGAACATTTGTATCTTCCGTCTCACAGCCAGATTGAACGGCAGACATGCTGCGACATCTCATAGGAAACACAGTGTTGTTTCCTGTTTCCATTTGAAAGATCTGAAATAAAAAAATAAAAAAAGTTTAGTCTTCACTTGGTAACAGCTTACACACTGAAGAGTGTTGTCATTAAAACAACCTGGTATTTCTTATTATGCATTCAGTGATCGGAAACATACTTGTTCTAACCGGCTTGCAAGACTAAATCATTTTGAAAATCATTCGATTCAGTTTCCAGGTCCATCTTTATGAACAACATAATGAAAAAGAAAATGGTAATTACACACACAGTTAAATTATTCATATTTATTTTTATCTACCTAACGGATTGTTTGAAATTTTGAATACAATGTAATTGCTAACTTAACCTTACATATTACTTCTTTATAAAACAAGCCTCTAATATATATTAGTTGTTTTGTCCTGCTGAGAGGTGATATTGCCCTTTGTGCTGAATTATCAAAGACAAACATTATGCCAAAGCCTCCAGACCCTTTTAATTTAACATCTAAGACATTTCTTTGCCCTGATACTTTTGGCAGACAACCCAGACGCCCACCAGCAGCTTTTGATTTTGGGTTTTAATTTTTGCTTTAGGCTTAGCAGAATAAAATGAATTTATTCTCTGGCTGTCATTGTATACAGTTTATCCTTAGATTTGTTTCTGAAGTGGAAGAAGGTTTTAGTGCTCTACATTTCTAACATCTGAGTAGTTTGTGGGGGGAAAAAATGCCTTTTACTCAATCGAGAGGAGCAACTTGGACAATTACTCGCAGACGGAGGATAAGTACTGGAATGGTGGCCAACTTTTAATGGTGCTGTCATGCATTTATTGTGATAAGTTAAAAGCTCCCTTGGTGTCTTTCAGTTTTCTGCTGCTTTCAGTTTTGATCAGTAAGAGTTTAAAGTCCTGCAGAGGAATTTCCATCTGGTGGGATTAACCATGCACAGGTACCAAACTCTTCACTCTCCAGGCAGCTTAAACTTCAGCAAAAACTGACACCTTTTTTTTTTTTTTTTTTTTTTAAATCAAAACCCCAAATAATAGGAGTCTTCATTGAACATATGCCATCATGTACAAGACTTGTAAACTTTTTCTTTGTTGCTTGAGTTTGTGCTCTTATCTGTGTGCAGTGAGTGTTTTCTTCCTCGTGGTCCTGAATAAAATCAAAGATAATCAGAGCTGACTTGCAGCATCGTCACAGTAGGTAAAGAAATGTGGTGTGAATAAACAAACTCTGAGCTGTCTTTGCTCCAGCTCCGTTTCTCGCTGCTTGTCATTTTATATAGCTATATCTTTCTTTTTCTTTTTTTTTTTTGGTTTTGCATAATTCCACGGTGCATTGGCTTGGCTTGATTTGATTTAAAACCTTTAAGACCTCAACTTTCAAGGAAATTGGACCTGTGGTATGAAAGTTCACACTTTTTGCCTCGAGGCAATTGATTTCTTCCGAGCTTGATTTTAGTGTTGTAGCAGTACTAGCACGGCGTGTTAGAGCCATGTTACATGTCACATAGGGCTAAGGATGCTTGAACCTGGCTGTAAGTGCCTGGGTAATTTCATCACTTAAAGTTGAGCCACCCATGTGTTGAGGAGAAATGTTGTTTGTTCTCGATAAACCAATAAATCAGAGGAGATTTAAGATTAAAAGCATCATTAGAGTGCAGTAAATTCTCTGATTAGCTACACGTCTGATTTACTTTCTGAACAATTAATTGTAAAAGGAATAATAACATGGAATGCTACTTACTTTATATACAAATTTTATAAAAGGGTCAAGTTTGGCTTTAGTCTATTTTTGGTCTGGATAAGTATAGAAAAAAAGAAAACATTATGGAAAAAATTGCATTCCCAGCGTTTATCTCTTGCACCTCACTTCCTAAAAGATAAAAATCCACATTTCCAAAAATAAACTCCTCAAGCAAATTTGTTCCTAGTTCTATCACTGGGCAGCTCACAATGGCAACATGTTGAAGTAACTCTGTTAAATTAGTTATTTGTTTTTTGTAGAATTTGGATCATAATATTTTGCTGTTTTTTTTTTTTTGGACAGTTGTCCCATCTTGTTTTGGATGTTGTGCAGCTTGAAGGATCTACAGTGGAATGGTTTATGTCAGTAGTATTCATGTGTATCTCTAGCACGACTTATGGGTAAATTGAAATGCCTGCAATGTTTTTCAGATTTTTATTTGCAAAAAAATGTTACGTTGTCACTTTCCTTCCTCTTCCTAATTATGTACTTCCCTATGTTTGCCCATCACATAAAATCTCAATAAAACAAATTGAAGTTTGTGGCTGTTATGTTATGTGATGAAGGCAAAAAAAAAAGTTAAAGGATTTTGAAGCAAAGCTTTATCAACAGTTAAAGTGGGCTCTGGGTCAATTTGCTACTTGGCCAGCTCATACCCGGCCAAACCTCCTGCTACTGCTACCGCTACTTGTCTAGGTTCTGCCAAAAGCTGCTATTTTCATTTGGATCTACTGCAAGTTTTTAGCCTCTCAGCTCATTTTAAATTCTAATTTTGTGATTAGGCAAAAAAAAAAAAGAAAAAAAAAAAAGAAGGGGGAAAGAGGGGCGGAATGTTTAGAAAGCTCTCGATAGCTGTTGGTGTTTTCATCTGGGGCAAATCATTTTTTAACACTTTCTGTTAGATGATTTTTTTGAAAGCAAACATAAATAATTCAAAGTTAATCTCCTGCCGAATGTTTTCCTGTTTGGCTGGAGTGCACAGTCAGAAGTTATTATTAGACTAAATTTAAGCAGCCCCGTGTCCTCAGCTCTTAGCAGTAGGCACCAAGCTCTTGCATTGAGTTTGACAGCCTTCTCACAATATTGTGCAAGGGTGCTCGCTTAGCTTCTCATGCTGCTTAAATGCAGTATGGCAGATGGATAGTATTTGCAGGAGAGAGTCGGGGTCTCACCCTCCTTCTTCCTGCTTTTTTTCAGTCTCTTGCCAGTACCTCAGACATTTCAAGGGGGAAATATGTATCAAATTAACTCTTAGCAACAGGGCCTCTGAGCTCCCTGCCCTTGTCTTTTCAGCAATCAGAGCTTTGTTATTTTAGTCTCTCAACCAAAACCAAACTGGATTCAATGGCCTCAGCAATTACCTGTAATTTTCCAACCTGGTGCACTAGCTTTCACCAGAGCAACTCAGAACAGTGAAAGATTGTCTCCTCGGTTCCTAATTTTAGCGTCCGGGCGAGGTGCAATAACTCATGGACATCAGCAGAGTGGCGCTTTTGGAAATGTTTGCTTTCCTGCAGCGGGGATTTTGTGGGGAGGATTTACTTTGTCTGAGCACAACCTCTTAAGCACTGAAACTAGACACCTCCGAATCTGCAGAATCGACACAGAACCTCTGCTTTCTACATCTGACCCATAAAGTAATCTGTCCTCTCAGGCCAATTCAGAAGAGACAACTCCTTACCCAGACATCTGTTTTCACATGGTGGTCTTTTATTCGCATTAACCTTGTCTCCCCCATGTTAAATAATCTGATATTTTACATGTTGCCTTTAAATTGTGCAACTCTCTGCAGTACATCCACTGAAAGTACACATCGCCTTGCAAAACATTTTCCATTTATTGTCACATTATGCCATAAATTCAGTGTACTTTATGGTGATTTTATGTGATTCACAGAGCATAATTGTGAAGTTGAAGAAAAAAAAAATCTGACATTTTTACAAAAGAAATATAAAATTAGATAAAAATTGAAGGCCTCTGAGGTTTGTAGGAGAACTTTAGTGAATAAACAGCAGCAACAAGACCATGAAAAAAATCACAGACAGGTCAGAGAGAAAGTTGTGGAGAAGTTTAAAACCTAGTTTAGATCAAGAAACGACATGGCACTACTGTAAAATGGTGTCGTCATACATCTAAACAGAGAAGAAGGACAACAGTAGTTTTTATCAAAGTATAGTATGTTTCAATGGCTCACTCAAAGTCCAGACTTAAATCTAATTGAATCAATTGAAAATTGCTGTTCTTTGACTTGCAGCTGTTTGCTGTCAATGGAGTTCTGCAGTTTATTGAATCATGTGGTGTGAATAAAAATCCACAACCCATTTTTTCAATGTGTTTTTATGAAATATTTGGTGAATATTTGGTGTACTACTTTGTGTTGATCTTACACATAAAAGCCCAATAGAACACATAAAGGTTTGTGCTTGTAATAAGACAAAATGTTTAAAAACTTCAAGCGGTATCAATACTTTTGCACGACACTGCATGCATGTTTGCGTAAACCAGAGGGATGTTTTCCCTTCGGAGCTACTGAGGGAGAGAGTAGTCCTCACACTAAAATGCAAATTAAGTGCAGTGTGGCACACAAGGACACTTGAGTGTGTGTGTGTGTGTGTGTGCATTGGCAAATTTTAACTCCCTGCAAACCAAACAGTGTGTTCTGGGCTCATCTCCCTGTGATGGAGATAAAGAAAGAGGAACTTGGGTTTGTTTTTCATTTCTTAGATCACATAGTTTGAGGAGAGGGGGAAAAAAAGCTTCTCCTCTGGCTTTGTTTCTTTGATTTTTATCTTCTTACAGAGGTACCATATGGTATCTGTAAGGGAGAGACAGTGTGTACTATGCAATGAATTATTTTGCGGATTAGTATTGGCGTTTAAGCGCTCTTGGCTTTAAATCTTGTCTGTTTTAAATCTTAAGTACATTCCTTGGCAAACCTGCTCCCCCTCGCTCTGGCCGGCCTCCTTCCCTTCGGCCAACACATTTTTTGAAGCTGCAGAGCCTGACAGGAGTGAAAAAAGCAGCCATCTGAAGAGACCCCTTCGTCGATCCTGAATTACTTTGACTGAAATTAAACCAGTTTTTTTCCAGCGTTTTGATGCCAGCAAGACTTGCACTTGAAGCTGTGTCTGTTTTTTCTCCGTCTTAGTATCTTGCAGCATTTCAGTTCAGATTGGAGACCTCTGAGGTTAATGTAATTACAATCTCTGATGGTTGTACAAATTGCAGGTTAGTGGTGTGTCACACCCTCCCCTCAGGTGCTGCAGCAGTCGACTCTAATGTCTTGTTTTATGTGCACCCATTAAGGAGACTTTGGTCAGGTGCATTGGTTTTTAACACAACCTTGCAGTTAGAATTGTATTTTTCTCTTTCTGCAAAAGAAACATCAGGGAATAACCAGGGTAAGATGCTCCAGAGGTTAGCAAGTGATGGCTCTGCCCAGTTGTTAAAACTAGTGTTCGTGGCACATTTATGTAGCCCTGGAGATCTTCCCCGCCACAATTTCCTCATCTTCAAGTTTGCCTTAAAAGCAAAATCCTCCCTTCTGTTTCCAGTACAGCTGGCCTCCCTCCAGCCCCCTTTCAAAAGAAGAGGATGAATTCCTAGATGTCTGATAAGCTTCACTAGAACATGATTCCTAATGGAACAGAGAAGAAGAAGAGGCAGATGCTATCAGCGTGGTTGAATTGCCTCACAGCCAGATCAAACATCCTAAAAGTGCAGTGAATGTGGAATCATGCCGTGAGATTGTTATGCATTTATCTCCTCCGTTGGTAATTGAACCTGCTTCTAAATGAAACCAACTGGCTATTTCAACGTAAACAAAACATAATTTGCATTGTGAATTATCAGCTTTGTGGCTTTTTTTCCCCCAGTCGTTTTCCTTTGAAATAAAAAGCCTCAAATGGATGTTTTTCAGCCTTGTATTTTACTTTCCTCCAACCGTGCCACTTTGTGACACCATTAATCATTTACTTCTGTTTTCTTTTTTCTTTTCCTGTTTATCGAGTCGGAGACGAGCACAGATCCCTACGCTTCCCCCATCATGCGTGAAAGCCTGCGTGTTTATGTGTAAAACAGCAGGACCTTCAGGATCTCAGAGTAAAATATATCTTGCTACACCTCCGTAGCATGCCAGAGGGGCCTTGATGGAGATGGAGTCATACTGAGCTAATGAAGCTCCAAACCTCAGCTATCGATCCACCTCACAACGGTGCTTCACAGAGATAACAGAGGAGGGGAGCAGTGTGTGGCATCACGCACGCTCTGATCTGTGTGACATCTAATTCGGTGTAATGAACCCAGTAAACCAGAGAGCATGATAGGGGGGCTTTCTAATGCAATGACAGGGGTAGCCTGGGCGGCTTTTGAAAAAAGCTTTGAAACACAGCTGGTATATATATATATATATATATATATATATATATATATATATATATATATATATAAAAAAAAATAAATTCCCTTCTCACCCACCGCGGGTGGTGATTCTTCTTCCTCTTAGCTCGGGTCCTCTACCAGAGGCCTGGGAGCTTGAGGGTTCTGCGCAGTATCTTGGCTGTGCCTAGGACTGCACATTTCTGGACTGAGATGTCTGATGTTGTTCCTGGGATCTGTTGTAGCCACTGTTCCAGTTTGGGGGTGACTGCCCCGAGGGTCCCGATGACCACAGGCACCACTGTGGTCTTCACCTTCCAGGCCCTCTCCAGTTCCTCCCTTAGGCCCTGGTATTTCTCTAGTTTCTCATGCTCCTTTTTCCTGATGTTGCAGTCGCTTGGTATTGCCACATCCACCACAACGGCTTTCCTCTGTTGTTTATCCACCACGACTATGTCTGGTTGGTTCCTCACCATTTTGTCTGTCTGGATCTGGAAGTCCCACAGGATCTTAGCTCGGTCATTCTCCACTACCTTCGGGGTGTTTCCCACTTTGATCTTGGGGGTTCCAGTCCATATTCTGCACAGATGTTTCTGTACACTATGCCTGCCACTTGGTTGTGTCGTTCCATGTATTCTTTCCCTGCCAGTACCTTGCACCCTGCTGTTATGTGTTGGACTGTCTCAGGGGCCTCCTTGCACAACCTACACCTTGGGTCTTGTCTGGTGCGGTAGATCTGGGCCTCAATTGCTCTGGTGTTTAGGGCCTGTTCCTGGGCGGCCATGATGAGGGCCTCTGTGCTGTCCTTCAGTCCAGCTTTTTCCAGCCATTGGTAGGATTTTCTGATGTCAGCCACTTCGGTTATTTGCCGGTGGTACATCCCATGCAGGGGCTTGTCCTCCCATGATGGTTCCTCCGGCACCTCAGCTTCTGTTCCCCATTGTTTGAGACATTCACTGAGCACATTGTCTGTTGAGGCTTTGTCCCTGATGTATCTATGGATCTTGGATGTCTCGTCTTGGATAGTGGTTCTCACACTCACTAGTCCTCTGCCTCCTTCTTTGCGGTTCGTGTAGAGTCTCAGGGTGCTGGATTTGGGGTGGAACCCTCCATGCATTGTTAGTAGTTTCCGGGTCTTAACATCTGTGGCCTGTATCTCCTCCTTTGGCCAGCTAATTATTCCTGCAGGGTATCTGATTACTGGTAGGGCATAGCTGTTTATTGCACGGATCTTGTTCTTGCCATTGAGCTGGCTTCTCAGGACTTGTCTTATTCGTTGAAGGTATTTGGTTGTGGCTCTTTTTCTTGTGATCTCATCAAGGTTGCCATTTGCTTGTGATATTCCCAGGTATTTGTAACCTTCCTCTATGTCTGCTATTGTTCCAGCTGGCAGGATAGCTCAATAGATAAGTCAGCGGTTTTTCACCCGGTCGACCCGGGTACGAATCCAGGTCGAAACCGGAAAAAGGGCGCTATCCTGTCTGGGTCCTTAGGCAAGATCCTTCAAGCTACAGCCTACCTCATAACATGAGAGACACAAAGAAGCAAGGAAACATGCCGGCTCAGACGTCGCCCGGCCAAACAAGGTCTGCGTCAGGTGCTGGGGAACCAGAGCACCTTGACGATAAATGGGCTACTGGAACAACGAGGCGGACAACGAAGCGGAAATATATATATATATATATATATATATATATATATATATATATATATATATATAAAGTGACAACATGTCTCTGAAATTCCAAGCAAAAATTTTGTTTTTATTTCCAGAAAATGAGAAATGGTCAAAATAACCAAGAAGATGCAGTGCTTCAGACCTCAACTAATGCTAAGAAAACAAGTTTATATCCATTTAGAAACAACATTACTAATGTTTTAACTCTGAAATCACTATTTGGTGGAGTAACCATGAGGTTTTCAATGGGGTTCAGTGCAGTGGTACCTTAATTTTTTCCAGAGCTTTCTGAAAGATAATCATGCTGGACTTTTAAAATAACGCCTATACATACTCCACAAATATTTCATAGTTCATATTTCAAAAAGCACATCATTGAAGGATTGGGCCTAACACAACTGACAGAATCCAACCCACATTGGAAATAGGACTGGATGATTTAACTGAAAAAGTTATTATGATGGAGGCGTTTCATATCAGTCGATTTTGATGATTATTTGTTAGGTTTTTGTATTAAATATCTGAAATATTGACAAACGTTTGGTATGACCTTTTCCGTTTTATCCACAGTTTTTACTTTTTTTTGTTTATAAGCAGTAATGAGGCATGATGACGAAACATTAGACTTCTTCTGCAAGTTAATCAGCAGGTTGCTGCTAGGCAACCAGAGATGCCACCAACCTTGCTTAGCTCACTGTGACAGCTTGATTAGCTAAAGGATTACCTTGACCTAAATCTACCAAAATGCTGTGAAGTTCTGAATTGGAGGGAGTTCAGTAAATATTCTGTGGATTGAATATTCCATATTCTATCAGATGTATTATCTATAGATATTGATATTGTGCAGAGGGCTGTTCAACTATGACTGCAATTGCCCATGTCCTGTTTGAAACTACACAGCGCAAATCATGATTCTGCCACCACTGTGCTTGACTGCGATTGAAGAAAAATTATTCATGTTAAATGCACATCTAAAAACCCATTTAGATGCACATCTAATGCATCTAAATGCGTTAAAGGTCTGCTAACACATGTGAACCTGCTAAGAGGCTCACAGGAACTGTTAACCTAAAAGTGTTTTCTGGTGATGTTAATTAACTAGATTTTAAAGGCACAACATGTCTTCCACATCCCCACTTCTGACTAAATTAGCCACATGATGCATGGTATATAGACATATAACAGGTAAGATATAAGTTTACCATCGCTGTATGAACATATTGAGCAAATGCTACTGATTCAAATAATGGTGATTTATCCAGCACAGAACGGCTCTGGAAATTAGGAGTTCAAATATTTCATTTTCCTGCTCTAAATTAGCCCTTTCACATCAAACAGTGTAATTTCATTCACTCTTAGTTTAGAAATAATGATAACCCCTCACTGAGACGTTTATTTGTAGTTGCGTAAATAAAACCGTAAAAGATCCAGGGATTTTATTTAATTTAGGAAAAAATTGTAGTGGAGATAATTACTCTGTTCACTGAGGCGGTGATGGTTTAAATTTGCTCTATCATTCCTCGGTAATAAAAGGTGTCAAAATCGTCATGACACTCCCACTTATCCTAGCTGATTTAAATAGACCTGGAAGAAAAAAAAAAAAAAGAAAAGAGGCTTCTTTTTTCCATGACCACCTCCACTGCTGGTGCAAATGAAAATGCCCTTCCCAAAATAGATCATTTTTACCCTTCAGATGTCCACTTTTATTTTAAGCCTGGCGACACCATGCCATCCATCACACTCAGCCTTTCAGATGTGAGCAACCCCGGGGAAAACACTGATACTATGCTGGGGAAGTGTGATAGCATGCTGCAGCCGAGTTGCTGGCTTCTCTATGGTTAGATTACCACTAATTTAATCTCAGAGTAGCATTTAAATTTTCTTTCTCCGAGTAAAGTGGAAGTTGTTCCTCTCTTTATAGTAAACATTGAAAATGGATGCTCTCCCTTTCCAGCTCTTCCCTCAAATTACTAGTTGACATGGCCAGATATCACGCTGGATTGTCGTCTGCCTGGAAAAATGCACATCTGGATGCTTTACTGAGTGTTTTGGCTGGGTGGGAATTATACAAAGTGTACCCAGCACTTTGATCATCTTGACCTGGAAATGTGATAGTCCCTCAACTTCACAGGCCTCCCTGACACCTAGGAAACTGGAGCTGGTAGTCTTGATACACGATCTGCACCACAGTACTAAAGACTAAACTTCTCCTGTTTCCTACTGGTGGTAATTTTGCACGCCTCAGACTTTTTTTTTTTGCTTCTTTTTCCCACAAGCCAGTTGAGTTTAATTTGTTTCTACTCTGGTCTGTATTTTACATTCATGAATAGAAGAGAAACCACTCATGTCTTTGCACTTTATGTTTTATAAACCCCAACTATACTTTTGAGGTCCATAACAAACTAACAATGTGAGTCAGGATTAGGGACGTTTCTCTCTTGCGTGGTTTCTTGCTTTTTTTTCTTCTTTTTTTTTTTCTAAATTGTAAAGACTATAGTTTGTTTCGTATGTGTTTGTGTTTATCTAAGCAGTTTGAAGTCATTAGCATTTGCAGAGTGTGCACACAGACAGGCCTTATGGGTGTTAACAAGGAGAAAGTTTTCCAATTTTTAGTTATAGCTGCATATGAAGTCTTGTAAAAGTATTGGGCTTTTTCGCGTTTTGCCATGTTGCAACCACAAACTTTTGTCTGTTCTATTGGGATTTTATGTGGTAGAGTAACACAAAGCAGCACGTAATTGTAAACTGGCAGGAACTGACACATTATACAAGTTTTTTCTTTTTCTTTTTTTTAGAAGTTATACTCTGAAGAAATGTATTGCAAACAATCGTACTTTGTAAAACCTCCATTAGTTTATTTTTCTATCAACTTTGCACATCTAGAGGCTAAAAGTGTTTGGTCTTATTTCTATTTAAAATAGCTCAACCCTAGTCAGCTTGGATGACTAGGGTGAACATATATGTAAAATGTATGTCCTACACTTTTTCAATTGGATTTAGATTTGGACAAATCTGCACATGAATATCCTTTGATCTCACAACTGAGAATAAATTTTGCATCAGTTCCATTCACCTATTTGTTGCACTTGATTTTATTTAGGGTTATATGAGTGAAAGGGGGCTAACAAATCCACACCACTTTTTAAATTTTAATTTGTAGAACAATTGAAAACCCACAAATAATCATTCGTGCATACACTGCAAACCTTGACTCGGCTAGAGTAGTTGGAACATAAAATACTGGGGAAAACAGTTATGATGCATCAGTAATCGTGCAAGGCATTGAATTTCTTCCTAAATAACTTCAGAGTTTACCGTTCTTAGCAATTCAATGCCATGTCAGTCCTTCTACGGACAGAGGCGGTGTAAAGCTGTTGCCCTGCTTTTAAAGTTCACCACCCTTTTCAGAACTGCCCCATCAAGTCTTCCGCCTTTGATCAGTGTTAACATAACGGCTAACCCTGACAGTTTATTTTCTGCTTTTGTCCAAAAAAGACCATTTGTGTCAGAGAACAATCTCCTCTTCCTCTGGCACATTGGCACACCTCAAAAGAAAAATGTCAGGGTCAGAGACGGGCCATTAGCCCAGAGTGGGCTCTTTTTTGTGCTCCCAGAACCCATTGAAAACACCTTTTTTAGTCTTCAACAGATGATACTGTGACACAGCGACGACGGGCTTGACCTGAACCTTGACTTACAAACGTAAAAGAAAAAAGGAAACACTGAAGCCTTGGGGAGGAATGACTGAATGACACGTTGAATGCCTCATAAAGAACGTACCTGCTTTGCATGGCTACATTGTAATACCTTGTATGTTAAATTAACGACGCAGTCACCCTCTATTCATGGGTATTATACCCTTCTTTTTCACTGAGGTCGCGCCTCTGTTGGTGCAAATGTCATAGCGCTTTAATGAGAGCACCACTGTACCCCATAATAGGAGCTTTTCAAGCAGATTAAATGTATCACTGTGCTGAAAACTTTCCTTTCCTCTCCTCCACCCCTTTGGCCCTATTGTGACACCGTGGTTTTACAGAGCAGCTTGTTGCTGAAAAACAAGGTTAAGAAAGATCGGTATCAAAGGAGGAGTGTTTTTGTGTGGCTTGCGGGAGAGTCTCGCTTCAGGTTTCCACCTGAAACACAAAGGTGTTTTCTTACCTGATTTGTATTCATTCACACAATGAGTGGGCCTGCCTCTCTTGTTTCCAAGTAAGGAGAGTCCAGACGAGACTTTTGTTTGCCCTATCATTGGATACGTGCTTGTTGCTTCCTCCGGTACGAACCTTGGAGTCCAGCCACATGGCTTTGTCGTTGATGGGTTTTTTTTCCTGCTCTTTTTCCTCTTCTTTGTTGTTTTGTTTATGTTATAAAAAGCTCTTTCAGATCTGCATTTGAGCACTGCTGTTGATTTTTCCATCTTCAGGATCCAGTATTGTGGCAGTAGTATAAGGCTATGTCAGCCAAACAACTGCAAGCAGAATCCAAGCCCCAGCAGTTTTGTCATTTCAGTTCATAACAACCTGCTGCTGTTCAGTCTGTATAAAGCTTATCTGCATACTGACAGTTTATATCCACTATATGTTCTGCAAAAATATAGAATATTTCTTTGCAATTTTCTAAGACTGGCTAAGTATTTATGTCAATACACTTGCCTCATTCCTATTCAAGCCATCCATACATCCATCCAAAAATACAAAATTTGGATATGACATATATATATAATTTTGTGCTCTGAAAACGCTAAAGCAATCCTTACTATCCTCTGACTTCTTCTGTTGTAGGGGTTTTTCCTGACCGTGTCTCCAGAGTCGATCCTTAAGGTGGCAAAGCATGCTTCAGAAAACAACAAAATCTTCTGCATGAACCTCTCTGCACCATTCATCAGCCAATTCTTTAAAGAGCCCTTGATGAAGGTGATGCCATATGTTGACATCTTGTTTGGCAACGAAACGGTGAGTGAACAAAAAAATAAGTAAATAAAAATACATTTAATGCCTCTTTAAGATGTGCAGCAATTAATTTAACCTTATCATTATCATCAGTAAAAGTCAGAATGTAAGCATACTTAAAATGTTAATGCAGAACCAAATTTATATAAGAAGCTTTTATTTAGTAAAACTATGTTTTTTAAAGCTATTGTGTATCTCTGTCTTGGTAGCTACATTAGTCCCCTCAGTACAAACTAAATCAGAGTCATAATTTGGGGACTTATGTTTCACCATTTATTGCTTTCATAAATAAAATCATGGTCAATGTAATTAAATAAAATAATTATAATTAAATATTTTTTAGTTTTTTTGCAAATCAAATCTCAATATTAATGTGAAAATAATTGTTTTCTACAAAGAAATGTCAATTAAAAGCATATAAAGTAAATTCAATATTGCCCCTTTGGCTGCAATCACAGCACTGAGTTTTTGTGACACATCTGGCCACTGCAGGTTTTGTCCATTCTTCCCTCCAAAACAGCTCAAGCTCTGTAAAGTTGCTCTTTGATCGAACTTTAACTGAGCTTTTCAAATCCGAGCACAAATTTTGATTGGATTGAGATCTGGGCTTTCATTTTTGAATATTTTTAAAATAAGCTCAGAATTGCAATGCTCACCTAAAAATGTCTAAGAAATAAATCTTGATTGATTTTATTTTATTTTTTTGTATAAATGTATAAATATCATATAATGGAGACCCATTTCTCTTAGCCACTCTTCAGAAAGAGAAAGACAAGAGAACATGACATGTAGGTACGGTGTTGACACCTATTAGACCTCCAGTTGCCACACAACAATTGGAACTGTGATAGCTGAGGCTGAACTGCTCTTGCTTTTTCTTACATAATTTTTTACCATTATTTGTTTCACATCTGTAATACTTATTTGATGCCTTCTTGGGTTTGACCTTTCGTGGTTAAAGTGAAAGTGTCTCAACAGTTATTGGAGGTATTGCTGTAGAATATTTTTAACAAACGCTCACATCCTCGACAGAATGAATAACAGCGGCTCTGTGACCCTCATGACTTTCCAGGTTGACATTTTTTGATCTCGATAATTCTTTACAACCACTCATCTTTCAGCATAAAGGCTACGACTGTTAAAGTTCAAAGAGAGCTGGACCAACTCTTAAAGGTGACATGAAACCACTGCAAACACCAAAGCTGCTCACTTCCCTTCGAGTCTGAGAAAATGTTAGATTTTTTTTACATACACCAAGTGTATAGGTTTATAAATAAGAGCTCAGTGCAGTGCAGGTTCACACGGAAAGATGTCCAACACTTCCTCTTTTTGATCCATCAGTTGCGAGAATGCATAGCTTTTACAATGCTTTGACCTCTTTACAGACTGACACTGCAAGGGTTTGTGTCCTTTTTTTGTGTCGTAGCCATTTCACAGTGTGCTGCTGTGGTAACAGCTGATTAAGCCTGGGTCTAAAGTGGAAAGAAACCGAAACTACTTAGAAAAGGGACAGTTTAGTTCTATAAAGTTTTAATGCAAGTAGAGAGTAAATATGTGGAGAACAGAGGGTTTGTTTTGTTTTTCCACAAGCATCTTTTTCTCATGTGGATTGAAAAAAAACCATGGCTCACAAAACTATTCATTCCATCCAGGTGATTTTATAAGATTAAAATGATCCCGTCAAATATCTGAGTAAAGTTTCTAACTGAAGAACCAGAGGAGTGTTTTCAGTTACTCTGGTAGGCTCTGTTTTTGCTAATTCTTCAGTATGTGTCCTCTAACATGTCTGAAATTCATATTTTAGGGTTCTAGCTTATTCAGCTTCTTGAATTATCATGAAGCTGATAATTGTTGGGTTTTCCTTTGTTGGGTTTGGCTTAAGGAGCTCTTTCAGCACAGACTCCCATATCTGTGGTAGAGAAATCTTAAAAGATTGAAGGTTAACAACTACATAACCTTTTCAAAGAGATTCACACTCATATTTTTTTTATCTGTGGGATGAAATATAATAATGACGGATATTAAATGTTGACACTTCCAGTATATGCGGGCTTGTACACAAATTGCCGTTTGTTGAGACCGTGGACTCCTGACAGCTGATTGCCAGTCTTCTAAAAGTCCACCAGGTGGAGAGGAAACTTTTGGATTTTGTAACATGTTTTATTTGTGCAACTGCATTGGAGATAGTTTATTGTTGTGTTTTTCCAGGTTTTGTAGTTGTTTGGAAATGATCTTGGGGGACTGACAACCAGTTGATGAGGCAGATTGATGCAACCACCAGCTTTAGGCGATGTAATTTTCTCATTGTTGAAACAACAACATACTTAAGGGCGACACATGAGCATTTTCGGTCTCAGTTGTTTTAAATAGCTAAAATCAGCTAAATTTTCACAAGAGAAATGTGGCACAATTTGAAGCAAATTACAGACTGGCCTCGCCATCTGTATATGTTTTGTATATATTTTGTACATTCTGGTTCATCAACATGTTTCTGTGTAAAATAGCAAATGTTTACATCTCCTACCACTCACTACTTACTCATAAAAAAGACCCAGACACGTCCGTATTCCAAATAATCGGCCTTTGGGAAAAATTTATTAAAATTATGACTTAAAAATCATACAATCAAGGATGTTGCTCTAAGGCCTTACATGTGGATGGAAAATGTCTTTTGCAATGGTTTTCTTCGTTTAATGATCATACATGCATACACAGGTTCATATCTCTGTTATCAATATCATTTTTATTGAAAATTATGAACTCTTTACAGCTTTCTTCCATACCAAAGCGGCATTATGTTAACAGATGTTTGCACCTCTACCCATGTGGTGTAATGTTGCAAAATGAATTGTGGGTAACGAATGTTATCGTCTGTTTTCGAGCTGTTAAAAATGCACTTACTTCACTAGATAAAGTTGCATTCTGATTTTGCAAGACAGAGTTCACTTTAATAAAGAATCTTGAGGCTTTTTCATATCCAGTACCACGAGATTACATCCCTAGTTACTGCCTAATGTGATTTTCTGCAGAATGAGTTTAGGATCTACTTCAAAGCTGCTGTAAAACTGCACTGCAGGTTAAAAATAACTGTATACAGAATGAGTCAACCTATTAGCTTTACCAGATGAAGCTTAAACACTTCTAAAATTCATCTATTTGTGATTTTAAAAGCAGAGTATTGGACCCAGCCGGCAGCATTTAAGGCTCTTTGATTTAAGGCTTTCCGCATTAGGCTAACATCTCCTCTCACTTTGTTTAAATCAAAACTCTCTATCCATTGTTTGATTTCCCTAATTGATCTCCTCCATATCCATTTAACGTCTCACTTATTACAGCCCCATAAAGAGATTAATAGAATTAGCGCAGCGATCATTCATCTCAATCTCGGCAGCATTTCCCTCCGCTTGATCTATTGATTCTTTTTTCTTTTTTTTTTTTCCACCCGCCTGGTGGAAGTGTAAAGCTGTGTTGGAGGTCAAGCTGTGGTCACAGACTGCGGCGCTGCTGGGAAGTATCCTTTAACAGGCCAGAGTAGCCTGACTCTGTGTCCCCACCTGGACCAACTGCACCTAGGCGGGGGGGAAGGGTGAATGAAGGAGTGGATGTTCTTTAGGCTGAACTTGCCTCCCTGCTGCTAAAGCTACTAAACAGAGCCCAGCCTTCAGGTTCGGGATGAGGTCCCCAGAACAGGACAGAGCTGGAAGAAACTGCTCAGCATTGGAGGATTTATTGCTCCTGCTGACTTCAGCTTTTTTTTCCTTCTTTTCTTTCCGCAGCCGACATAAAGCTTTCCTTTTACATATGCACCTCTCTCTCTTTCTCTCTCTCTCTCTCTCTGGTCCTCTCTCTCTGTGTTGCTCCCTAATTGCTGGGAGGAACATTTCTGTCTCCTAAACTGCAGTGTACATTTTTACAAGTGGTATGTATTTTTCAGTTGGGCGGTACTGTAACTTTCTGCTCACACCTCCAGTTATTGCACTTTAATGACTATGGATAATTGCATCTTATGTTTGTTGAAGGAAATTATCTCTTTTGGACTCTGTCAGGGCTTGTATGTAAGGGTAAGACAGGACTCAGTTGGGAACAGAGCAGATATTCACTCCGAAGCAGTGAGGTCTTCAAGGCTCAGTGTAAGACTAATGCCTGTCCGGTGTGTTTTGACTCCTTTTAGCCTCCTTCCCTCCCCTCGTGCCGTCCCATATCTCACCTCCTCACTTTGGCAGCTGGGAGGAGGGAAACGGGGAATGACTGCTCATACAGTCGAGCCCCAGACCTCCCATTGTGCACAGGCCAGACAAGGTTGGCGGTCATGCAGTGGTGCGTGATGAGTGACAGGCAACAGGGCTGCCTCGCCCACGCTCGGCCCCCCTCTGGCCCGCCCAGCCGTCCTTTCACCCCGACTTCCACCCCCCGACGTGATGGATAAGCCTCGGCCCCGCAATGCTTTCATAACAAGTCAATGACAGTCAGCATCATGCAGTCTGACTCCTGTTGCCTCGCAGAATGTGCCATAAGGGAAGGCTAATGTGTCTGCTTGTCTCTGCCTTCCTCTCCCACACTCACTGAGTCACGATCCAGAACTACCCTCAACGGGAGGTGGGGGGGAAATCTGCTTAAAGCAGCTATAAGAGCTCATATTCTGAAAGTGGCTGGCGTTAGGCTTGAGCAGGATAGTTTTTGAGAATCGATTGCTACTTTTTTTTTTTTTTAATCATGAAACTTGTTTCATCCAGATCATAATTCTCTTTCTGCTTGCTTAAAATTCCAAAACAGACTTCAAAAAACATCAACAGTTTCGCTTTTTTTTTTTTCTCCTGTTTTTTTTTTGTTTTTTTTTTTGCCTACTCCTGAAGTGGAAATGTGTCTGTGTTTCTGCCCTGAGTAATTCTGCTATAACTCGATCCTGCTGGTACTTGTTTAAAACCTGGCATCGGTGTGGCCTGCCTGGCCCTATCGGCAGCCCTGTGCTTATATAACAGTCTCCCATCCATCCTGTAATTACTGCCTTTTTGGGGCATAGTGTAGTGTCTGTTCCTTCGCCGTTGGAAGGGGTGGGAGTGGGATCCAGAGCGACGCCGTTTCTGTGTTGTCGGGCCCTTTGAGATGGAGCCGACAGAGGCGCGCAGACATCAGAGGCTACTTCATTTAATTGGCAAACATGTCGCGTGATAACCTGGGAACAGCGCAGGCCTAATTGAGTCCTCCTGTGCCGTCCTCCTCCTCACTACCTGACACAGGACCCAGGGCATTACATTTCCCTTGGTTTTAATGGCCGCAGTTAATTAGGACCGAGCGAGGGAATCATTACCGCTGGAAAAACCGCATGCCAGTGGATTCGCCGATTAAAATTATCCACAATTTGCTTTTGCTGTTTGAGCATATGAGATAAACCACACAATGGGGGGAAGGAGGATTGGATCATTACTGGTGGATTTGTGTTGTGGAATTTTAGACATATTATAAACGAATGGGATGATTAATCAGCGCTGAGTTAATCACCCTGACTGATGTGTTTTTTTTTTAAGCCAGTTCATTTGGGTTTCTCAGTAGGATAGGCTGGGAGAAGATTCTTGCAGTGTGATAACTTTCAGTAGAAACATCATAGTTTCACAGCATTTCCACAAGAAACACAATATAATTACTTATTTAACGTAAAAAAATCAACAACTATCTTTTCTGTTATTAATGTAATGTGACATACTTATTCAGCTTGATCTGCCCTGACAGCTAATACCCAGTTTTTGATCATTAAATACATCATATCTAACTATCATTCCAAGCTCAGTCTAACAGCAGCAACTCTTTAATGTGGAAAGTCAATGTTATCTACCTTTGATTCAAAGTCAGCGATACCAGAAGCTTTTTAGAAAAAAGTGTACTATCTGTATGTGAAGACATACATGTACATTTCTTTCAACCTGTGAAAGAGCGAGAGAGAGCAAGACATCAGTAGATAAAAGTAAGACTCAGCAGAATACATCTGAGTTGCTTTGTTTTATTCTTTTCAGCATTGAACTTCTATTCAGTATTGGACGTGCTTGAATGCCGCTTATTGTCAACCATCACAAGATCTGTGACAAGAATCTACAGTGCATGCCTGATCTCTCATTGCTCTTAAGGTGAAGCTTTAATTGACTAAAACTTGCATGCAAGTCACATTTTTGCTAAAACAAAAAAGCAAAAACAAAAAAACCAGATATCGAATACGTTCACAAAACATGATCGATACTGATCTCTATTTATCGTTGTTCTGATTCACAGACTTACATTATGGAAGTAGATTATTTCTTACAATGTTATACATTTTCTTTCCATTTTGCTCTTTATAACATAGCTAGTATAACAAACTTGTTAGTCAGTCAGTCAGCTAGAATTAGGCTGCTGGTAGTTTCCCTAACTACAATTTTAAATAGTTTTGCCTTAATTAGAGTGATGTGGGCACTTTATGACAGTCTGTGCAGTTTATTGTAAGCAGGTTGAAAGTGTAGTCACCTTGTTTCAGCCACCTGACACAAACAACTGTGCTACTCTGTGCCTCATGAAACAAGACAAAACAGGAGAAAGCTTTGGGTTATTCAGGCACTTCCTCATGCATCTCATTAAAAGGTCTTAAATCTGTATGTGTATTTTGACAAAAGTTTGTTCAAACTGATAATGACCTTAGATCAGTTCATGCTTGTTTTTCAGTGCAAGTTTTTATTATGGAAATGGTTTAAAAACCTTCTTTCTCAATAAAACAGCTCTAGACAGGAGTAGCTTTTTTTTTTTGGCCGGGAGCTAATACCCAACAACCTCTTCTGTGCCATTAACATTTATATACCACCCCCATACATGGAGCTCCACATGTGTCCCATTGCTGCCCAATGCATTTCTCCAGCTCCGCACTCAGAGGGAGGGGATTTATATGGGTTCTGGACCCATCTTCCAAATGAGAGACAGTCATTGTAATTGAATACGCAATAGGTGAGCCATTTAACAAAAGTGGAAATGGCATTCAACTATGTATTAATGTGCTTTGCTGAGGCAAAAAAGGGAGCCATCATCATTTCAGTGTTCAAGCTGTTTTAAAAGAGCATTTAGCCTGCCATCTCTCCAGGCCATGAGAGCAAAAATGACACAGATTTCTTTCTGCTCTCTTCTTTGTGTGAATGTTCTTCACCTAATATTTTCTGTGTTTGTCATGCCTTTTCTTTCCACCCATCCCTCAGCAACTCACTGTAATCTAGGTGAAGGGATACAAGCAGCCCTACAGAAGGTTATTGTCATGAAAAACCCCTCTGGCCTTCTGGCTCACAGCCCCATTTTTCTCTTTTCTCCTCCTGCATCCAGTGTGTGTATTTATGCGTAAAGGCAGAAGGCGTGAACAAGTATGGGTGTGAGCGTGCATATATATATAAAACCTGGTTTAACAGAAACATTTTCAAAGAAAGTTACACAAAAGGCACACTTCCCTTATCACCTCCTTCATGGAGACTTTAAGCTCCTACTATCTGGAAAGAAGTTCAGTCAGCCAAAATCAAAGAACAACAGATGGAAAAAAACCCTCTTATTACTCGGACCATTATTTTTGTTCAATTTAAAATTTAATTGGGCATGACTGCATTGTCATTTTAGTCTGTTCTTACAGGTATTTGGAGTATTCTTCACTGTGTGTATGTTTTAGAGTGATTGTGTCTGTGTTAGTGTCATTTTCATGTTTTTAACCCAGTCAATATGGGAAAAAAATAATAATATAATAATATAATAATATATATATATATATATATATATATATATATATATATATATATATATATATATATATATATATATATATATATATATATATATATATTTCATTATATTTCTCCAGTTACACAACATCCCCTACTTTCCATAAATCTCAAAATATACTATTGATTAGGCAGATATGAAACCTCATCCTACCAAATATTAAGTATGAACTGTATTTTGCAGTTCCATCACACTCTACTATCGCTAT
This sequence comes from Gambusia affinis, assembly GCF_019740435.1. Taxonomy (NCBI): domain Eukaryota; kingdom Metazoa; phylum Chordata; class Actinopteri; order Cyprinodontiformes; family Poeciliidae; genus Gambusia; species Gambusia affinis. The sequence continues at coordinate 16,217,879 of NC_057887.1, forward strand.
GATGATTGTGATTTAATTTATTGCGCAGCTGTTTGAGATTAGCAAATTATCCCACTGTAAGTAGCCATAATGCCACTCATAATATTTAAATTGGTTGATCTCCTGGAACTAATCCAGTTTTTAACAGAATATGTACATTTTCAGCACGGTGAAGATTATGGAACCAGAAACTTATATTATTTTAAATTACCAACTGGGCAATTTATTCATATCCAAACAGGTTTTGGGATACATAAAGCAAGGTAGCATTAAGCTTCAAGAAGGGCCATGACCTCAACCTGCATCTAGGTTTGTGTCTTAAACTTAAAAACAATTCTGCACCAGGAAACTGGATCATTTAACGAGTTTCTGATAAGAACAGGGTTATGCAGTCATAAATATGTCTGAAGGTTGTTGAACGCTATAACAGGCGAGTGGTTTTTCTGCAGCTTGCTAAGGGACATTTAGCCAAATATTTTTAAGAATTTGAATCTATTTGAGAGAAAATCGACAACTTCAAGCTTGTGCGCCAAATTCTTATTTTAACTGCCATTTAACCTTTTTACTACATTATTGCATAATTTTAGTCGAGCTTGAAAAAACAGATTAGTTCAATTAATGATTAAAAGCACCAAAATTATGATGAAATTAATGCCCATGTTCAGTATATATAAGCATCGACTCTGTGGATGGGAAAAGAGAGGGCGATTATATGGCGTCATTTCTTAACATCCCTCCAGAGTCATCATCTGGCTTTGTTTGTTTGATAGACTGCTCAGAAGCCTTATCTCTGTGGCGGGGCCCGTGGCTGTTTATCGCCTCGGTGACGTGTGGATGTACGTGCTCTCTGCTGTCAGTATATGTGGGTGATGGCAAGTTCACTAAAGACCCCTCAGGGTATGAGAAGTACTGTGGGGAAAAAGAAGCGAAGAAATAGTTTCCCCGTGACAGCTCACTCACAGCAGACTGGAGATGTATTCCTCAATGGTGGCTTGGGGAAAAAAAAATAAAAAATCTCGTCTCACTGCCTGAAACAAAGAGATGCGAGAGCCAGATTAGCGTATTACCAAAACAGCTTCCCTTTCAGGCTCTTCTCTCTCCTCCTCCTCCTGTCAGAACTGTCTGCAGAGAACAGGGAAGAACATGAGACATTAACCTCTGCCTGTTTATTCACAAGGCCCCACAGGCCAAGTTGGAGGATGAACATAGAACCATTTCTGAAGCCAGCGAAGCAGAACACTCACAATGTGTCATTGGAGGAATGAAGACATGAAGCAGTGTTCTCCTTTTGTGTCTCGCACAGATACATTTTAATTAAGTGTCCTGTTTCGGCGATGAGTCGCATGCCTCCCGTTCCACTGACCTTCAGTGTGACGTAAACACTCAGCGACTTCTATAATGAGTCACGGCGTACATTAGTGATGATGCTCTACTAAATGCAAAATGTGAATTATTTGTAGCGAATCTTTTATGAACTATTTTATATTTTGTTTAAACTGATCAGTCAGAATCAGTGGCCTTGACTCTAAAGGTGTAGAAACATTTAGGACACACGATTCAAGACACTTCTGCAGGATATCGGATCCTAAGACTGTCCTTTCCCTTTTCAAGGCCTTCTTCTGAATGTCTTCATCGTTTTATGCTTCAGCTGCCTCTGTCAATGTGACTGTCAAGAGGTTTGAAATATAAACTGCATAAAAGAGATTATGATCTCATGGCTGCAGGACCTGTTCCCCTCATATTGGACAGAGGACAGACCGGAGGCTACAGTACGTACTTTGGATCCCTGTTTGAATCAAATAAATTTGGATCAAGATCTTGGCCTCCTTTTTTCCAGGTCTGCAGCCAAAACAGATGTTCCTAAATCATAAGAAACTTAGGTCTGTGCTTGGATGACTATGCCCTGAGATATGAGTCATTTAACTGCTTTCTCACTCGTTCCCGCCCCTCCCCACCGTAAGGACATGTTAAAAACTCTAATCTTTTATTGCATTTACAGAATTTTGCAATACACTTATTTAAAGAAATCCAACCTGTGTGTTCATCTACTCAGGCAAAGGGGGGAAAAAAATGTTTAGAAAAAAAGTTTTGACAACATCATCAGGGTCACAAGTCCCTCTGACAATTTGAGTAATATTAATTTATCCAAAGCATTTTTTAAAATTTGTTTTAAGATTTTGGGTTGATGAAGGACGTGGCCTACTTTGCTTAATGACCCTTTGAAATGGGAAGGACAAGAGAGCATGCCAATCAAGTACAACATGTGTGCCCATTTGTATGAAGCTTAGTTCACAATCCAAGACAGGGGTGCTGCCAGGAACCTTGGGCCCCATGACAAAAAATTCAATAGCCCCCCCATATTTTATGGGAGGGTGCCCTGTCAGTTAGGGCCCCTTGGAATCGTCCTAACATTTCCCCCCTGTACCTTCCACTCCTCCAAAATAGTTGTCAATTTTGGACCCAATTTTTGATTTCTTGCAATCTTAAAGTTGCTCAGATTATTGCCGTGGTTCTACAGAAATTCCTGCCTGTGTCTGGTGTGATTAGAGGGATTTAGTTTGTTAGGAAGGACATTGGGACCGATCCAATCCCAAATCGCGGACATTCAACATGTTGGATTGTTGTGGCTCACTGTGCCAGTGTGGGGTGTGACCTGAGGAGAAACGAGCACGAAGTCTGGTAAAAGTGAAGTGTAGCCGTTCAGAAGGGGAGGTGATGGAAACATGGATACAGAAGACAAAGCTACTGCTCTGACACACCAGAAAGGTAGGTTGAGGTCAGAGACATCTTTTTTTTAGCTCTCTTTTCTTTGTTAAAAATTGTCCACAAACTATATTGTTTCTTCCCCATTGGACATGTTCGTTGACTCCGAACTCGCATTTAAATTTGAGAGATCTTGTGAGATTTCTTATCTGACATCTGAATGTTCATGTGGTGTGGAAAAAAAAAGATGATTTCATCTGCCTAAAAGTTGCTCTAAAATGAATGATTTGAATCTATTTTGCAGCAAAAGGGGCTAAATACAGTAATGGGCATTTTTCCTGCTTGTGTGCCCGGCAATTTTTATTAGTAACAGGAAGATTATTTTTTTTAAAAGTAGCTTTCATAGCCAAAAAAAGGTTTTCATTCACACAAAGTGTTGCTGCAATTACCCCATCAGTATGTTCCTGTATATGTAGGCCAAGAGTTGATTCAGTTCAGAAGAAGAATGACTTCTCTGACACTCCTCTGTTTTTCCTGGCTGTCTGTTCACCAGTCATGGTACTTTGAGAGCCAGCATGGCTCCACCAGAGGAGTCCAGCTAACCACTGTAATTGTGCCGTGCCGAAGCCGCCTTCCCCAGCCTGGGACTGAACCATGAAATATTTGAAAATGCCGGGGTTAAGAGAGAGGGGTCGCTGGCAGTGCAACATGAAATGTGAGCGCATAGAGCATCTTTAACAAGAAAGCAGCCGGAAAGCCAGCAAGTCTGGCAGCCAGGGCACGCAGTGAAGGAGAATAATTATGGATGTAAGAGGAGATATTGCACTGAGAGCAGATCAATAGCACCTAGGTTCTGCTGTCGTTCAGATCCGTGTATGTTTTTTTTGTTTTTTTTGTCGCAGCAGGAAAGATGGCAGGATGTCAGCTTGTTGGTCTGGGGACACACAGGGGTTTTAACACCAGCTAGCACCGCAGATACCCTTACAATCCCGAGGCATGTGCTGCTCCCAAATCACTGTTGCTCAGAGTTTGGCTGGTTACTTTTCTCCCATCTCCAATCCTCTTATCCACAGAGTTGGCAGGAGGACTGGCCTTTGTCTGGTCCTGATTGTATTCCCACAGTCCAGACTATTCAGTCATGTTTTCCAGTTTTTCTTGGAGGGATCCCTAATTCTTCTTGCGGTTAGAAAATTCTGGATAAGAGGACACAAAAGATCAGTGATCAGCAGACACAATCTGCTAACCCTTAATGGCAAATATATTTTGTGTTATGGATTATTGGAGCTCTGTCAGTCCTTTGCTCATTTCTCTCCTCAATAAAGTTCTGGTTTTCTCTAATTTGAGCTCGCATCAGGCTGAGTATGTGTAGCAGACTTGCTACAATAATCTAAAGTGTTGTATAAGTTACTTTCAGTGTAAAAAAAAACCTGATAGGGCAATAAAATCAAAAAATCAAAAAAAAAAAAAAAAATCATACCAAACTCATAGATATTGTGACGGAGCTTTAATCAGAGGCCCGAACCTGAAGTAAACCTGACATATTATTAATTAAAATTTTACTGCTTTTGTTTTTAGACCACCATGGGAGTTATATGTGTAACTTGTCTCAGTTTTAGCTTTTGGTTAATACCTTCCGGCTCCATTTTGTCGCTTGTTGTAACCACAGAGTGAGTCAAGTGCAAATGATCTGGGTTGGGCAATTAATAATAGTGGACCAGGGAGGAACTATTTAGTTGTTCAGTGTGCTACGGTTGGTACACTAACTTCTGTACCTTACTTTCTTTCTTTCCTCAACAAACTGAACTGCCTGTACCTATGCTCCTCTGTTTACACTATAGATTGATTAACGCAGCATATTCTCATTTAGTTTTCTCTGTTCTGTATGTACTGTAGGCCTGTTAAACACACCACAGAAACTTGAATCGAATTGTCCATCAAGCAAATCATTTTTGTCTCATCAAGGCCTGAATTTCAGGTTGGGCTCAGGCTATAGATTTAAACACTAACCTGTGCTCTGCTGCCACAGAGGAGACTGGAATTTAAAGCAACACTTCAGCCAAAGCTTCAATTGAGCTTTTGAACTAAACGTGCTACATCCTGTCCGTAACTCTTCCACATGTTTTTAGCTCAAAATCAGCAGGATGCATTTAGTCTGCAAATCCACAAACACTGAACCACAAATAGATGTGATTCCACTGAGTTGAGACTTTCAGAGAAGAAGAAACATCTGCACTAATATTCTTTAGACTCGTGATGCCATCGGCATGGGATAAACTATTGCTTTGGCTAGCTGTACGAATCCAGCGAGGACATTTTTAAGGTGCTCGGAGGAGCACATTTCTAATGGGTGAAAGGTCAATTCAGAGGTGTTTGTGGTCCTTACATATGCCTTCCATACACATTTTTATTTGGCAAATAGCCATCAGATGCCACATAAATAGATATGAAATATTACCTCATTTTTCGTATGGTCAGTTTACACACACGCACACCACTTCTGTGTCTCATGTGCAGCACAAGTGGTTTGGATTATTTTAAGGGTTTTTTTCCCCTCCCTCCCTTGGTTTTTCATCATCTGAGGCATGCAACCCTCTCCAGAGCAGATCTTTGTTTCTCATTAGGAGGTAAATAGAGCAGGCCAAATTCTCAGATGTTTATTATACACGAGAGGGTATGGTCACTGTTCTCAACAGTTCTCCACAGGAAACAAAAAAGCTGTTTGGTGTCTTGACCTTTGTCTGCAGCAGCTTCAAGCAAATGTTTGTTGAATTTACGGGGATAATAAAGTGAAGAAAGGCTATAGAGTTGACTGTTGGGTTTGGCTTGACTGCATCAAAAGTGTGTGCTGCGGCGGAACTAGACTTTTACACAACGGGTGGCCAGAGAGTGGGTAAAGTTTTATTAGGGGATCCGTATACTAATAAAGGAAATATTCTGTTTTGGTATCCTGCTACCTGCTTTCCTTACAACTCTCGCTCTACTTGGCATTGCCGTGTACATCTAGACTTTTCTCAGTTACAGAGGACATGCATTGAGATTTGACCCAAAATTGCCAAAAAAAACTATCCTTTTATATCTTCATTATGAGACCATCTGTAAGTAAGCTGCAACATATCTTTATTAACAATGGAAATACACAAGCACGCAATGTATGTTTAGAACACAATTGATGCAACTATATTTCATTGTCATATATGCACTCGTGAATTAGACTTGATTATTAACTCCTATTTGCACCTCTGCATCCTATCATCACAATGTCAAACTAACTGCTTCCTTGTGGCCTCTGTCATAATTCAACCAACTAAGAAATCAACCTACAAGCTAAACAATAAATACATGCACTTAAACCATAAATTAATACAATAAACTCGGCCTTGGAGTCTTTTCTACAGCAGCTGTAAATCATGTCTGTCTTCATGTTATACTGAAATCACGTATCTTCCAACGCCAGCTGGTAATAACCAGTCAGTCACGTTGGGTGGTACTTAGCGTGCCCAATCAGCTTTCAGTTGTGGTCAGTGCCACCCCTAAGTGTGTTTCTTTTTTTCTATTTTTTTATTTTTGCATTATTTTCCTTGGCAAATCTCTGAATAGGCAAATTTTCCACACATATTTTTGAGTTATGTTCCACAGAAGTATCCATGAATAATGAATAAGTGAATCTGTGAATACCAGTCCTCGAATAGCCGGGAGTTTACTGTATAGCTCTGTATACTTTGTGTTTTTATTTGAAAATGATTAAAAGGCTACAAAACAATTGAACACTTGATTTTAACTAAATTATATTCATAATGAATGCGTGGGTGTGTTTTGACGACTTTTCAATTTGTTAGCTTTACAAACAAATACATAAAAGGAAGCCACAAAACTATTCATTATTGCTTCTAAGGAAAGATTTCTCATGACTTGACCTTAGTATAATATTGTGTTAAAGCAGAATTTCACTGATTAAGAAAACAAGCTTTCAAGGCCTTCGCCTGCAGGTCTATAACCAAAGGGCCTGCAGGCAGCTTAATCTTTGAATGCTAAACAATTTCTGACTTACTGTCACACCAGAAGATATCATTTCTCTTGCTTATTAAATTCTTAGATAAATTGATAGGTTGACCTTGAAAATCTGCGTCAAAGACTGGCAAAGAGTTTATGATTCAGTCGCTTTTTTGCACAAGAAAAACCCATCCTGCATGTGTGGAAATTCTTAAAATTTAATTAAAATGACCTTGACCAAAGAAACTTGAGGACATGAAACTTACTGAAGCAAAAGAAAAAGTTAACTTGAAAAGGAATCTTCCTATTTTATTACCAGTTAATATTTTTCTTATTAGACCCAATGATTCACAACTTGATATAAAATACTTTTCACTTTGTAGTCAAACGGTTAAAGGGCGCAAGGTTTTTAGCTAGTGTTGAAAAGTAATCAGTAATTACATGAGGCTTGCTAGTGTTATGTTTTGAGACAACATTTTGTAAACTTTACTGCTTCAGTGTTGTTGGATTTGTTTTTATTTGTTTTGTTTTTGTAATGACCAAAGCAGGAATTCAGATCGTATACAGACTGGTAAATGGAAAACTTTGCTCTGTCTTGACCCGAACAATCCCTGCACAGTGGCAGAAGAGGCCCAAATCCATCTACCCATCTGTCACTCCATCCTACCATCTCTGTTGATAAATATACAAAGATACTTGAATTCCTCTGCTTGAGGCTGATATGACCCTCAGTCTGAGTGTAGCAGTCTACCTTTTTCAGGTTGAAACTCTGTGCCCAACTTTTATGGGAGCCGACTCAGTTTGCTGCTGACCACTGTAGTTTGTACTGAAGGTCATGGCCTTAAGATGCCGACAAAACCAGAATCATCCTCCAAAAGAAAAGATGAGATCCAAAGCTTCCCAAAACTAGACACCTCCATCTTTATGATATCACCTTGAGATTCTGTTCATGAACACCACAAACAGGATCAATGACAAGATCCTGAAAGAGTCCAGTCTGCTCTGATAACAAGCTAAATTTGAATGCAGCTCTTTCTTGGTTGTAGAAGGATGAGCTCACCTTTACAAGCATTTCCAGCACTCTGTAGATCCATAGTATCACCCACAAAATACCTCGGGGGACACAAATCCCCTAGATATAATATGGGGTATCATAACACCCCAAATGATACTCTTTCAGTATCATATGGGGTGTGATATTCCAGTTCTCAAGAGGATGTGTCTTGCAACATTTAGTTGATGCCCAGGTACAAGACATCTGATTCAAAAGGCTGAATTATGTCCCCAGGTAGACGAGTTCTACAAAGTCCTACTGATGACTTAATATTGTGATTCAAGTGTGCTCATGCTGAGGCACATCTAACTATTGCAGGACTCTGGTCCTTGAGGACTAGAGTCTGACACCTGTGCACTAAACACAAGTGAGCTGAACAACCAAACCTCCATGAACTTCAATAGGTTGAAGGCTTCCTCAAAATAAACCCAAAATGTCAATATTCTGCTCTTCGAGCCACTTGGTTATCTATTTTTCCTTGCGATATTGAGCTCCATTTTGCATGAAAAAAATCCTTTCTCATAGCCAAAGTTAAGATGGCAGTTTACCATCAAAATAAGCAGGACTCATGGTTATGCTCCTCTTTGCTTGCCCATACAGTCTACATGGGATTTGATTGGAGTGAATACCTCAATCCCTTCCTCTTGTAGTTAACTTCTGTAACTGAATCTGCTCTTGATATTTTCTTGGAGAGAAGTATCTTACCTCCAAAAGTCTCTGAAACACTTAGATACCAGAAAAACTCACTCCTGCCAACTACCATTCCTGAGCAAACTCTGTGCTGGTGGCAAGCTGATCCCATATTTGAATCATCTTTACAAGAGAGTCCTGATCCTACTTGAACGTTCGTAGCTGTCTTTAAACCAGTTGGCCTCTTTCAGTTCCTAATGGAAGAGCTGGTTTGAGAAGGTACTTGCAGCAATATTCTTACATGTGAAGCCCTTTTGAAGTGGTGATGACAACCCTTATTTCCCTCAATGTAATGATGGTTGACAAAAATAGATTGTTTTTCAGTACAAGTCCCTGTCAAACTGACCATTCTACTCTTCTAATTAACACATTTTCTCATTTTTTTTGCAATTATTCCAGCAAGCCATTTTGTGGTAGGCCTAAAGCACAGTGCCAAATGTTTCCTCAAAATATCTCCATAGGTATGATGTAAATTGCCATTTAAAAAAAATAAGCATTAAAGATAATAAGAACAATTTCATATCTTTGACCACGATTATGAAAAATAAAGCAACATTTCAAATGTTATCGAGGTCAACCAGTAAATGAAAAATATATATTGGTAGGTAAAAACTTAAAACAAAACACTTTTTATTTGTAAGTTTGTATTATAGGTATATCAGCCAAGTGCATATCACTCCAAAATAAAACTGTGCCAAAATCGAAAGCGAAACAAAACTTAGAGTCAAGAACTTGGTCATAGATCTATATATTTTGATAAAAACAGATCTATGTGGGCTCAGGATGCTTCCAATTCTTTGTTTGAGTATTTTCATCTAAAGGAGGTGTGTTATTCAACAGAGAGAACGCCAGAACTTTGCTTGCTCCTGAGGACTTTTGTGTGCACCAACACCCACACACAGTCATCCCAGACAATGAACACAAAGATCTGAAGGGAAGGAAATGCAAGGTTTGAAGAGGAAAAGCAGTTTCACACTTTGTAAAGCATAAATACACTGTTGTATGTTCTAGTAGTAAGTACTTGTTTGGTACTGTATTGCAGTTAAAAATATAATATAATGGAACTGTAACACATGGGATGTAACAATGCCATTCACATTCAAAGTGTACCAGAAACATTGATAAATATAAACGCACTCAAAAGAGCAAGACGGGTAAAAGAGGGTTAAACAATGACAGATCCAGAACCAACACATCTGGAGTAAGGCACCAACAGTCAGAGGGAGGAGATAAAGTGAGATCCCAGAACATTGCATATTCTGACTCTGACTAACAACTCAGAAGAACGGAAAATAAACCAGCTGGAAATATCAGCGTAATGAGATTTACCCGTTGTTAAAACGTGCTGCGTGAACTCTGTTCGTTAAGCAAACTGCTTCATCCACCCTTAATCCTTTATCCACTTCCTTGAGAGATAGCGACTTTCCGGTAGTCCCGCATTGTTTGCTGACCTCTCGTCAGAGCTCAGAGGTGAGATGTGTGATAGAGGCCTTCAGTGCTGATAAAGACTGATAAACGAACTCTCCCTCTGCGGAGCTGCGCCTGGCGCTGCCACAGCTTCCATTAGGCTCTAAAGGCTGAACGGCTGCCCAGTCGTTTTAGTGCTATCTGAGGTTACATCCTCTGTTCAGAGTCCCTTATGCAAACCCTGGTTTTTTGTGCCGAGATTGCTATCAGTGAAGATATTTATGTGCTGCACATGTTTCCGATTGTTTAACCTTTAGACCTGAGCAGGAGGGGGGCAGCTGCTGTCCCTGTGGGCTCGAGACCTCTCTCCTGCCCCTGTAGGTAAACGGAGACTGATGGAATCAGACGCTGCTCTTATAAGTGGTTAATGGAACGGTTGGAAAGACCTCAGATAAAACTGGTGACAGGAAAGCTGAAGATTGGACAAATTTTAGCAGCAATTTCCAGTTATTTCTTTTAGCTGTGTCATCTAAGAACCCTTTCATTTGGATTCTCTGTCATTGAAATGGTAATTTTTTTCACTAGTTTAATGCAAAAGTAAAACTTTATAGATTCATGATATAAAGGGATAATTTTTTGTTTTTTTATGGTTTCACAGAAAATGTGACTATTACATCAGACCAATAAAATAAAAAGATTTATTTTTTTTTAATCACTGTCAAATTACTGAAAAGTATGTCCTTCTACTGCACAGTATATTCACTTAATACTTGGTGAAGGCTCATTTTACATAAATTACTCCATCGATACAGCCAGTAAAACCATGGTCATTAAGCGAGGTGTTGATAGTTTTAGGAGTGACGGTTGGTGGCAAGTTCAACTGAAAAATGAAATCTACATTTCCAGTAAGTATTTCAAAGCATGGTTACAGGAAAGGCTCTAAAATGCTCTGGTAGGCAACTGCACTGACTTTCGACCACCTGATAAAACTTCAATGACTTGAAAATGGCATGGTTTCTTCAAGTCATTATAGTTTGTGGGAAAACTTGATCTTGAGATTCCATCTCTCTCCAATCTTCCTCCTTACTCTCAAAGGCTTAACACAAGGAGTGCAACAACCGTTGCCCGTGTCCTGGCTATACCTTTGTGCGGTGCCTCTTGAAGCACTGACTGAAGTCGAACAGATTCAAACTCCTGAATCTGTTTTACCTCACATTCCTCTTAAGGTTTCAGTTGTTTCTGTTGATTGAGCACATTTTCTCTGTCATGCTTGTTTATTCCATCCAACTTTCCATTAAAATGCTTTGACATATCACTCGCTATTAAATAATATTTCTGTACGGATTTACTGTACTGCATTGTACTATAAGTTCAGGGTTTCATAGATACACATTTTTCTTTTTCCAATTTATAAAAATGTCTTAAACCCAACTTTTTTTTTTACATTAAATTAGCTAAGAAATTGCTTCAGGACTAGTCAGAGGTATAACGCAAATTCCTTTGGTCTAAAAATGCTAAAAATGTGAGTTCAGGTTATGAACAGCCCCCTCCATTCTCTTCCTGCAGCAGTTGGTCACTGAATTTATTTTTCTGGCAGACAACATGACTTTGGTGATCCTGATAAGCAGTATCCTGATAAGTGGATCAAGCATGTGGATTGACCTGCCGTGGTCTCAGTTGGATTGTAGCATTGCTGTAGACTCACACTGGTGGAGCAGTTGAGCTATTCATTGACCGGGATTTACCGGGCTTTGCGACTGGTCTGCCAAACCTCAAGTAGACCAGCGGCCCTGATCTCCAGGGAGCCTTGGCAATGTACAGAGATATGAGCAAACATTTAATTTCAGAGTTTTTATTGCCTTCAACAACACAATTTTGGAAGTTGTCAGACAATTTGTGAGAAGAGCGATGCCGAGCTGAAGACAAAACTCAGGCTGTTTTTCAGTTGTTTTTCAGTCTTAACGGTTGTTGAATGTGAATAGTCTGGCTTCTGATTTCAAGATATATGACGAATTAAAAAAAAGTTTTGGTTTCAAGATAGACAGTGGGATTTTCTACAAACAATTCTGAATTATTGCAAACAAACACACTGGCATATCTGCTTTGTGTCATTGTTGTGATTCTACAGAAGCACCACTGCCTGCTCAAATGTTAGCTCTGAGATTTATCAGGTATGTTGGTAAAATAAGCAGCCTCATAAATGTTTTTGCTAATTAATAAGGTAACCTCAAGTTGTCAGACTTTGAACTTTACTTCATAAAGCATAACGGTGAAAAAACGAATAATGTTAGGAGTCAGATTTGTACGTTTGCTAAAATTAAATTTGACTGGTTTTTGGTTTCGTGTGTAGAATAAAGCAGAGGACTGTACTTTCAAAACATTATTGTATCCATGATGCATCCTCATTTCCACTACAAGGGCTTCTTCCACTCATAGTTGTATAGTTTAGTGTGTGTGTGTGTGCGCGTGTGCGTGTGTGTGTGTCTAAGAAGGTCAGTCTATGTCACCACCCAACAGTCTGCATCATCATTCTATGTTGTACATCCATTGCAGGACATTTTTACCCTTTGCAACATTGCTCAAGCTCAGTCAAGATAGATGTAAAACTTTAAACAAAAAAAATGAAGTCTCTCCACATATTCTGATTTGAATTTAGGTATTTACTTCAATTAAGCCATTTGAAGAATTTAATATGCTTTGATCTAAACCAATTTGTGCCCAACCACCACCATGTTTCACAATGGTGGTGGTTTGTTCAGGTCTATGTGAACTGTTTTCACCACACATAATGTTTTGCGTCTCAAATAAATAGCTAAGCTTTGGTCTCTTCTGACCCGAACATGATGTTCCACATGTTTGCTGTTTCCTCTTCTTTGGATGTGGCAAACTTTAAACTTGACCGCTAATGACTTCCTTTAAACAATGGCATTCTTGTTGTCACTCTCTTTGGTGTGCATGACTAACAGTGTCCCAGTCAACACATATCTGCACCTCCTCCAGAGTTGTCCCAGGCCACTTGGCTGCTTCTGCCTCGATGAGGAGGCAGTTTAGCTGTAGCAAAACTGCCACCTCATCGAGGTGATGATTGAACGATGGATCATGAGATATTCAACATTTGGGACGTTGTGCTATAACCTAACTCTGCTTCAGCTTTTTCACAGCTTTCTCCCCGACCTGTTATGATTCTTGGTCTTCATAATTCATGATTCATGAGTGGTTTGTTCTCTAACAAACCTCTTCACAGATCAGCTATATTTATAAAGAAAATGGATAACTGAGGTTAAACTATTTGCCTTGGATTTAGTTGTGAGGTATCAAAGTGAGGTGGTTAGGTAGTAGAAATGTGAATCTTTCAGTATCTAGCGATCTAGTTCATTTACAATTTTTAGGACCAGAAATTAATTCAGAAGCCAATTTTCAAAGGATCTACAGATTCTGTTTAAAATATGTGACTGACATGAGAAAAAGACATTGTAAGCAAATAGAATATTTATGTACAATAATTCTATAAGGTTCTATAACATATCAAATCCCACTAGTTTATCTTAATGCAAAAATAGGTTTGGGCATAAAATTCTGTAACCTGTATTAGATTAACTTAGCTTCCTGTCTTTTAAATTTTTATAAAAACATATCAAAGAATTATTCAATATACACACGATGGGCAAAACGATATTCTACGGTGGCAGAGTGGGTGAGTTGTGCTTGCAAATAGGAGCAGCAAAGACATACCACTTAAATGCAATTTAAAATTGATTTTTGAGTATTTTGAATCGATTCAGATTTCCCTGGGTTGTTTTCTGCACTTCTATGGAGTAGTAAGGCAAGCCACACTTTCAGATTTAGAATTATTGAAAACATTAAAAACAATACATCATTTCACCAATCCTTCAACTCTGAGATCTATCACATCAATTTCTTATCAAATATTAAGCATGAAAAAGATTTTAAAAAGATTCTTCATGTATAAGTAATTTATGCCTTAATAGTTTAATTATGTAGGTTTTTACTCAGGATTATCACACTATAAGAATGTTCTATAGAATTGTTTGTAATCAGTCTTTTACATTTAGATCAGTACTTGAGATCAACGCGAAGATTTCAAAGATGATTATTTCTTATTTTTGTTGCTGTTCAGAATTTCACCTCAGTGGCGTAACATCTGGGAAATACTTTGTTTGGTGCCAAAAAAAAAAAGAAGAGTTATTTTTAAAATAATTGCAGTTATTATACATTTTAAATGCTGATGTACAACTTTGATTTCAGGCATTGTGAAAACAGTGATAAGAACACAGTTTGTGGTTGCAGGTTTGAGAGCTCCACCAAGCTTTGTCAAGGAATCTGGCTAAATTGGTGTGAATAGCAGATGTAAATCTAACTGCAACAACAAAAGGGTTACAAAAATGCGATTGTATCACAGTTTTAGAACTTCTTGAGTAATAGCCGAGTAATGTATCCAAGTGAAATACCATCAGCTGCAGTGTGAGTAAATGTCCAGAGGCAGGTAAAGTGATTCCTGCCTCTGTGGCATGTGTTGCTCCTGTGTGTGTTTACCTTCATGTTTGCGGCCCGTCATGCATAAGCTGGATTGCTACGTTCTCCCGGGTGCTGCAGGAGGCCTCGGCACACAGGTGATTTATTCCTCTGAATCCAGCCTGCACTGGAGCAAGTTAATGTTTTTTCACCCAGAGCGCTGCCTTCAGCTAGCATAATCATAATAATAATCGCATTTAGTTGTTTTCAGGTCAGATAACCTGGCTGAACTGTTTTGTCGAAGGAATTGTAGAGGATTTTTAAAGTGAGGTTGTGTTCAAATGTAAAAGCAGTTATGATCTTAGATAACTCTGTTAGCGTCTCCATTTACTATCCAGATTAGTTGGTCCTGTGAACTGCAGGTCCAAAATCTTTATTAATATTTATGTAAATGGTAATTCATGAACCACTAAATGATAATGTGATAATGGGCAACGAGAGTTGGAGGTGGTGAAACAGCAATGACGTATCTGTGTGAAACATACTGACAAGGAAACATGTAAAGCATTTCCAGTGAAAAACGCTCCTTAATATTAACTACAATGGTGTAAAAAGTTGTTTGAATGAATACTGCTTCTATTTACACTGCCTTACTTTTAAAATATTTAACGCATATCATCTGTTAATAGCTAACAATTAATTAGTTTGATAGATTAACTTTTAAATGGCAATATAATCTGTCTCTTCACAGAATGAACATGCCAAAAGCTTTACCTACTGAAGGATAAATTTAAGGTGCTTTTAACAGAATCTAAAAAAAACAATTGCCTAGAGCTTCATTAAAGCTGCTGTCAGTCCTATCCGGTGACATCATTTTGATTACATATCAATCAGGAGCACTTTAATGTAATAATCTGACTAAAAGCACAAGCATGAAATGCCATATGCTGTTTTACCAGGCATTTATGAAAGCTGTCTGGCTCATCCCAGTGATGCCTTGGCTAACATGCAGAGAATGTGAAAAATATGTCATTTGCCATTGTTATATTTATATATGTAACTGTAAGTAGTGATAATTGGCTGAATCATTTGACATGTCATAACCCAGTCATGCTAACTTTAGTTTAAAAGGTTTCTACACTGAGTGATTCATCATTTCCAGCTGATAATGTGGCCTCCTTTGTCTCCCAGTTTAAAAGGGAAACATTTTCATTTTGTTTTCCCTTGAAATAGCCCAGCTAGGCTCTTTAAAACAGAACTCTTACAGAAACACACGGAGAGGCAGAAGAAAACAGATTTATTGTTGCAAATAGCTTGTCAGGGCTATACCCTCCTCAGTGTCGTGTTCCCTTCGCGCAAAGTGTCAAATACAATTCAATTTCTGCCTCTGCCTCAGCTGGGGCTAACACGGTCAAGCAAATGCTTATTTTCCGAAGGGCCCGGGGGAGTTACACTTTCCAGCTTATCAACATTTATTAACCTTAGCACTGAGGTTTGTTCTTTGATTTGGATTCTTTGGGAAACACTGAAATTGGATTTTTTTTTTCTTCTCTCGCTTCTGGTGTGACATATGCTCGACAACTTGTCACGAGCGCGAGAAAAATCTAAATGCTTGTTATTTCTGCTATTTTACCCTGAAAGTCAATAGCTTGTATCTTTTCTCTGGTTTTGGTCTTCACTTATGTGCCAAAAAGGAATGTCTTTTAACTAAACCACTGACAGGCCAATGAATATAATGAGCATTTAAGGCCAACAGATTTATTTTATCCAAGTTAGTTGATGTCTAAAAGAACTAACAGGGTTTTTTGTTTGTTTGTTTTTTGGATTTTCTCCTTTTACCACAGCTATGCTTTAAATTAAATTGTAGTTCTCTATAAGCTGGACATGGCGTTGAGTTCTTCACTTGTTGACTGATGCCAAAAGATCAGAAGACTTCACTTATTGAAGGTTTCTTTGACTGCCTGGAGTAATTATTTACAGTGGATTTTAAGGGACGAAATGTCCCTGGGAGAAAGTTTGTTCCTAGACTTTACTTCTCAGAAGACTTTTGCAAAACCTCTCAGAGTTGGTTTGATGTCAAAAAGTAAAGACAAAACATGGACTTAGGCTTGACAATAATGACTGAGTTGGAAAGTAACCAAAATAAAACAAATTCTTCAGTGCCTAGAAAAAAACAAGCAATGTTGACTTTTTGTGTGGGAAACCAGTTCCAACTCAGCTAGTTTTTTCTCTTAATATACTGCTTATCCTTATCTTGATTATCAAAACTATTGTTGGCAGAATGCAATTTAAATGTTAGACACAAATCATTTACATCTCGTAGCCGCTTCCTTTGGTACACCTTGTTAGTAAATGGTTCAACCCTCTTTTGTTTTCAGAACCACCTTAACTCTTCATGGTACCACATTCAAAATCAGAGTCTGAGATATACAGTACATTGGAACGCCGCCTGTTGGTGGCTCACTATTACGGACTAACCTACCCGTGGATTTTTCTGTGAATGTGACTCTTGAGCTGTTCGAAAAAATTTTCCTATTTGTGGAATTTATTTGTGCGACATATTTCAAATATTCAAAATAAAATGAAGCGTGGGAAGCTGAAATACCTTGATGTAATGCAGTTGGCTGGCATTTGCAAAGCAGCCAATGTAGGAGCACCATTCATTTTGCTGGGTGCCGATTAGCTTATGTGGTAGTTCTACGACTCTTTCTGTTGCGTGTTAATTCATATTATGGGATATTTGATGTAACTATTGAAATAGGTTTTGATTTGTGGCAAAATAGTCAGTTATGATCATTTTTAGAGCGGGGCTTAAGTATTAGCGGAGTCCAGCTATTCACGGACATCTAATATCATTACAGGGTTTCAAGTGTAAAGCACTTAGCTTCATATTCAAGGCTCTTAGTAATAGCTTACACTTACTTGCCTGTATATAAACATTATGTTTCAATGTTGTACCACAAGATTTCATTGCATCCCTAACAAAAATATACAGCAACGTACAGTGGCTGAACAATACAGTAAGAGTAAATTCAGAGCTTACACATAATACTGTTCAAGGATAGATGGTTTCCAAACAAAGCCAAATATGTTCATGTCAGTTGTCAAGGGTGGTGATGCTTTGTAAGCTGGCCCTTGCATGAAGTGTGCATATACACATCCATTTTGCTTGGCAAGAAATGATAGACCCCCTCCACCTCTCTGACTGGGCTCTGGATTATTAGCTTAAGGTCTCTAAAAATATCCCTCTGCCTGTTTAAGCCTTTGACAGCGGCAACATCTCACACATTTTGATAGCTTCATAATAACTCCGGCTTCAGAGGGGCTCATGCACTCAGGCTGCCTTGTTATCTTTTACCTTCTTTGCCCAAAGAGGAGAAAAGGTGGAGAACTCGCAGGCCCTGAAATCTGCCACAGTCCTTTCTCCGACTCTCTCTTTTTCTGGAATCCGACTTGGCAGCAGATCATCAAAAGCGAGCATGCAATCACGGCAATCTCAGAACATACAAGATGCTTTTTTGAGTGCGCTGAGATTCTGCCCAGATGTCACTTTAAGGCACTTGTCATTGTTGCAACAGCTGCAGAAGCACATGGGACGTCATTTGGAAGCCGTCTACCACAACATACCAAAACAAGCACATGTCAAATGCGAAACATGCGCAGCCTGAAACAGGATATTTTTTGAATATTAATGCCATAAGCTCCTTAAGGAATTGCGACTTTAATTACCTATGTGCTCTGTTTTATTGGCTTGCATGTTCAGTCCTAGTAATTACATATTTACTGCCATACAGTGTTTATACATGAGGTTTAGCTAAGCTTATATTACAAATATTTCTGATGTTGGAATTCATAGCAATTGATAGAAATTAATAAATTCCTGAAAAGGATTACAGTGTACACATGTGGCTCATGGATATTGCTTCAATTATCTTTTCTCCTGACGCCCACACACACTCGAAAGGCTTTTCTCACAAATATTATAGCTGCTAACTAGAGGGAGGGTGAATCAGAGCCATGTGCTGCTCAGTGGCACCATCGTTTCTGCAGCCTTCATTTATGTTTCTCTTTTAAATGCTTTGTTGTGAAATACAACAGTTTTGACAGGGTGTTTTCTAAGCTGCTCATGTCTCCACGAGAAGCCTCATCGTTTGTCAGTGATTGAGCGCTCCTGAGGAGAAAAGTCAATATGTGGTCATAAATAAAGGAAAACAAATGTGAGACCTGAACCTTCGATGGATTGAAAAGGCGAAGTGAGGTGAAATCTGAAGACATGACTACTTTAAATGATTATAAAGCAGCCCTTTGACTATATCTGCTAATTGTGGACAGGATGGGGGTGATGAGTTGACATATTGCTGTTGCTGTGAAGTTGATCCAAAGCAGAGAGCGAGAGAGAGAGAGCCATGAGGGCTCCCTCCAGGGACCTGTAACCTTATTGTTCCATGTCATCTCCTCCCCTTCTGTTTGAGGAGCAAGATGTCAACTTCTCCCCAAGGTCACGCAAACACCCATCCCACTTCTGCACGTAATTGGATTATTTAGAATCATAAAACCAACTTATGGCCCGTCTAAGGTCAGAAGTGTACATGGTGAACTAGGTTGTCTCTCATGATTTACGGCATCGTTCCTAACTGACAAGTTGTTTCTGTCTTCAGTTAAACGTAGCATGAGCTGAATCATATAAAGGATGTTGTGGATAACCATGGCAAATGATGTATAGTTATTTCTACACTTTCTACTTGTGTCTGTGCTTGTATGTCCCAATTAGTACATGTAGTTTTGAATCAAAATCAAGAAATATTTGTAAAAAAAACAATGAAAGAATAAAAGCAAGCACAGGACAGGTCCCTCTTGTAAGTGAGATCTTGGATCTCAATTGGACAAACTGTATAAATGATACAAGAACCCCACTACAAATAACTGAAGAGTAATGATTTTTCTCACTCGAATTCTAAATTTGGGCATCAAGCTGCAAGAGATAAAAAATAGTGATAGCAAAATCTCCAGGTTTTCAGTTTAGTTTGTAAAACGGTGAGTTTACTGCCTGGATGCACCAGCACTAGCTTATTAATCTAACACCCTACGGAAAAATTTAAAAATGTTTTGAGGCAAACACAGTGGGGATTGACTATATGTGCCAAAAACTGTAATTTAAAAAGAATATATATATATATATATATGTATAATATTCTGGTAGCTTTCAGGTTCTTTCTTTCTCCATTTGTGATCATCGCTTTTTCTATAATGCAAAAAAAAAAAAAATTCTAAACTCCTTTCCTAACAACTGTGTCTATAGTAAACTTTATGTTTGCAATAATTGTGCATGTCACTATTACAGCTTTTTGAAGACC
Source organism: Gambusia affinis (assembly GCF_019740435.1). Classification (NCBI taxonomy): domain Eukaryota; kingdom Metazoa; phylum Chordata; class Actinopteri; order Cyprinodontiformes; family Poeciliidae; genus Gambusia; species Gambusia affinis. Next base: position 16,237,529 of record NC_057887.1, read on the forward strand.
TAAGCATTTACAAAAACTCACAAAATTTTGCACATGCATCAAGCATGTATGCAGAGTAGGAGAGCAAGCTCCTCACAGCTTGAGTGTTTTCTACATTTTGGACTTCTCTGTTGTTTCAAGACACATTTATATACATAACAGCCAGAGATGTAAGTATGATCGTTAGAAAAAAAGATGTACAGCATGAATTTGGATTACGTTGCTCATTATAGACTTTGACTTTGCCATTATATGCCATCTGGTAACCAAAGGTAACTTGACCTGCCAGATGGTTTGTGACATGGAACCATCTGGGGACTTCTGCTCAGAAATCGATTGTCAAAGGAAATTGAATACAGATTGAAAGGGCTAGGGTTAGAACCAATTTGATCCATAAAATTATAGAAATCCATCCAGTTGATAAAAGAGGCAACTTTTGGTCACACCTACTATTCCACAACACTGCAGCTGCCAGTGTAGAATGCAGTAATGTAAACCTACAGACACACTTCTCTTTACTGGCATTTAAAATGACCATGTTTGTTTTTGCACATCTTCTACCAGTTTTGCAGATAAAAGAATTGTTATATCATTTTTCTCTCTTTTAAGTTAACAAAAAATAATTAGCTTTGCTTTAAACAAGCTGTCTGAAATTGAGTAGAAGTAGGAGAACAGTTTCCCTTTTTTTTTAAAAAAAAATTAAACAACTTTTTTTCTGGTATGGCAAACAAAGAGTTAAACCAGACAATTTAAACACTTTTTTTGTAAATAAATCTTGACATGCCAAACATGTACCGCACATGACTGATCACCTTTAATGAGCAGCTGTTTCCACTCGAAGAGGAGAACCAGCGCCGGCACTTGCTGTCATGAAAGAACCGTTTACAAGATACTGAGGACAACATTTATTTCATTTTAAAATACAAAACTATAAATGCAATGGGATCTTTTTCTTTTTAGTAGTGTTTTATTCTTGTTAACAATTATTAAGATTAACTTCTGTTGTTTAACAGCCTAATAGTTACAGATAGAATAATCTGTAGTTTATTCTACATTAAAACAAACATGGCTAGGCTTAATCTGAAAGTTTGTTTATGTTCTGTGTCTCAATTTATAAAATTTTTAGTTTTAAGAATTGTTTTATTACCCTCAACCAGAATCGATCTTGTGTACTTGCATATAAATGTTTGATCATATGAATGCGGCACCTCTAGGCTCCTGGAAATTATACCGAATGACTTGTAGAGGTTCACAATTTCCTTCCAGATTTCTTGGCTGCTTCTCTTTTATCTTTTCATTATGTCACACATGGAAGCAGTAGAGGCGCAACATTAAGGTCCAATGTTGCGCCTCTATTTGACTCAGATGCTGTAAATTAATCAGAAGCTTAATTTTGCGAAGCCATGGTATCATCTAGGCTTTTCCAAATTCTTCAAAGGCATAGAAGTCTTAGTGTAATGCCTCGTTTCCACTGAGCAGTGCGACATGGGTCGGTCTGGGTCGCTATGCTATTTTGCCTGTTTCCATTGTAAAAGCGTCCTGACCTGCACCATTCCTGGACCTTCTACAGTTGTAGTGGTTCGAAGAGTCGTAGGGCCACTGGACAATAAGAGTCCGAAAATAAAAGAGCATGCCAAACTACACCAACCCATGCCATACAATCCAGTGGAAGCGAGTGATATGTAAACTGCTGAATTTGTCAAAACTAATAATCATTTTGATTATCCTAATGGACATGAGACATGGAAAGTGTAATTTAATTTCATGCAAAGAAAAAATAAGTTACGGTATATTATTTTACACAGTGAATCAAAGTATCTGCTTTCAACTATATATCTTAAAAGCTAAAGATTTAGTGCTTTAGAAAGCATTTGAAAGTTTGCATGTTTAGGGAAACGATATAACCTAAATAAGAAAAAGTATCGGTATGCAAAGTGCACCTGTTCAGAGTCTAAAACGACCTATTTATACGAGGCACTGAATGCCTGCAGGATGGGGGATTCCCACATACCAGCACATATTCATGGTTTCAGTGGTTGTTTCAAGCCTTCAGGCTGATGTAGTGTTATCTCACACTGCTGCGGTAAGATGAGATGATGTCTGATAATAGTTTAAATGGGGTGGGCTGCCTGCCTATTAAATCAGGAGCTGGCAGAGCGATGCTAACTCAGGTTACTTATTCTCATGTGACATGTGAGGAGCCGAGGGGAAACGAGATGTCTTCACTTCACGTCTGTGGTTGGACATTGTGCTCTGTTTTGTGACTCTGTAATTAACTGCTTATTTGTGTGTGTCTCTGTGTGTGTGTTTGTGCGTGTGTCTGTGTGTGTTTTATCTCTTCCAGGAAGCGGCCACATTTGCCAAAGAGCTGGGCTTTGAGGTGAGTTGACCGGCAATTTAACAGTAAAAAAGATCCTAAAGGTTTATTTTTTGCTGATAATGAAGTTCCTTTTGGACAGTGATTGATGTGCTATTATACTCTCCAGGCCTTGCAGCAGTTGCTATGGAAACCAGGCAGTCGTCATGGTTTCTTTGTTCAGCCCCGCTCTCTGTTATGACGCACTCGCTCGGTCTGCACCCAACATCGCCTACAGATGTTATTTATTGAATTTTGAAAAGCCTCTTGGGAAGCTGAGAAGTTGGGCACGGTTTCAAGCCTTTCTCCGCAGGCTCGAAGCTCATCAGGTTGCCAGGTTAAAAAGCCTCCTCATTATCCTCGTCGCACTCAGGGATGTTACTGTATGGTTTCTACTCAATGCTATACCATGACACCATACGGAAACACTTTCCTTTAACACCCAAATTAAAGCCACTTGTTTTAGATTATAGAGATGAAAATTGCAGCGCTTGTTTGGGCTGCCTCTTAAGTGTAAAATGAATATTCCCTGAGTCTCTTCTTCACTTGTATTTTTTTTGTTTTTTCTTCCCTCCACATTATCCACATCTCTATTTAAATGCGGAAAAAAACCCCAAAAAAACACAAATAGCCGAGATCTGTGTTTTTCAGGTATTTTAAGTGCTATCTTTCAGAGAGAGATCCGCCTTGAATATGGCTCTGCTCTGTGTGAATAATTGTCATCCAGAATCACTAACGGTGTGATCAACGTGACTAGAATAGAAATGCAATCCTGATGGCAGTGACAGGTTTAAGAGAGGAGACGGGATGAAGGCAGCAGGAGGAGGAGGAGGTAATAATGGAGGGGCCTCATGTTAAAAAAAAAAAAAAAACAGCACAAAGGGCAAAGTCAAGACTTGGCGAGTAGTTACAGTTCTTTGACATTTTCTGTGTCAACTTGATTTGGCAGAACACTCTGTGAAATTGCATTGGATGAATGTGATTTTTTTTCCAGATAACAGCAGTGGTGTGTACTGTACCCACTGCATTTCTGGATGGTTGTAGCTGAAAGATGTTTTCTTCACAGTAGTGAAGTGGGTTTATTTATTTATTTATTTATTTATTTTTGTCACTTTCTGATGAGAATTGTACTATCCCTTGACAGGCTACTTCTTCAATGTTCCCAGTAACAACTTTTGATAACACTGTTGCTTATATATAACAGTACGGAGCAGATTTGTAGGGTCAATATGTGGGCAGGGAAGACTGGAAAAAGTATGTAATTTAATTCTGCATGTGTTTTCCAAATCTGGATGAGTAAGGAATATAGTTCATGGGAAAATCTATATTTCCAGATTTCATTCTCAAGTCAAGTTCATGTGTACACGAGACCACTGACTGGAAACTGCCGGCATTTTCAGATGTTGAGTGGGAAAAGGTTTCACACTTAGACAGCATCGACGAGACAACTTGACTCTACTGTAATTATTATGCCAGGCCACTATATGGCGCTATGATTTTAGCATGTCATCGAACGCACATGCTCTTTTGAAAGATCCTGATAGCTTGAAACATATAAACGTTTTTATTAGGTCCTAATGCTAACACAAGCTTAAATTCTAGCCATATGTTTTTAAAAAAAAAATTATTAAACAACTGTGAAATAGCTCATTAGCTTGGCACCGATAGAATGTTATCCTTTAACGTCTGTCGTTAGTAGCATACAGTTAGCCAGTAGCAGCGCTCACGCTTGCAAATCATTCTTATCTCGTCTGTCATTGTTTCTATCTTTCTACAGAGTTTCCAAAGTATTGCAAGACAAAATATTTCAAAGGCCCAATAGCGTAGGCTTCTAATCACATGCCGAGAACAAACGGATAGAGCTTAACACTAACAAGAAATATTGGGGTGCTTTAAAATGCGAGGACATATTTTTTGTCATATCATTTTTAACTAGAGCTTTTTTCTGTCCTTTCAGTACAAAATGTCAAACAGGACATAGAGGCCACTGCTTTATTTCTAGTATTGTCACGTTTAACAAGCTAATATACTGAAGTAGATTTCTTTAAGCACTTTGAGTCCTATAATGACAGTGAGGTTGATCTCAGTCCATCAGAAGTCTTGTTAATTCACTAATTAGGCCTTTTTAGTGAAACTTTAATTAAATATTGCTCGGATCTAACCCTCAAGACACAGCGTGATGTGCTCCTAATGTATTCTGAAACACTGTTATCATCACATTATGGATGACTAACACAAATGACAGCCACTCTTCTTCAGTATAAATACAAGATAAAGAGCTTGTCCTCCCAGACGCAGCAATCAGCAGATCTGAACGCAGTCTCCTGATTGTGATCTGTTTCCTTTAAATGCTCAAAAGAACTCTCTGCATCACAGCTCTAATTGAATCTCTCCCCTGCAGCATTTTTTTTCCTCCAAGCAGCCCGCGGTGGAGATTATCAGTTTCTCGGTGGCTTCGACGTAGCAACGCAATTTAACACCCTTGTAAAGCTTTCATATTTCACGCTTTGTTGATTTATGTCTGATCAGTCGCCCTGCGATCGTAAATATTGCCATTTGTCAGCCGTGAACCAAATTGACCGTATCGTTTGTCAATCCATTTCTAGCTTGCTGGTTTTTTTTCCACCCCTCCAACGGCATTTTCTCTGTATAGGAAGTTGTCAGGTGAGTGATTCTCTGAATCACCCACCTTTTTACGGTTACTTAAAAGTACACCACAAAAAATGTGTTTTTGAACACTGCATCTATTGAAGGACTCTTTGAACCTGCCAGAAAATATGTTTTCCCACTCTATGCATAAAATCCCAAACAGTATTATGAATTTCTTTGTTACTTAGGTTGCTTTAAATTCAACCTCGTAATGGGACAATTTCATTCCTCTATAAGACCATAGCATAATTAAACTAATCCTTCCAGTTCCTTTGAGATCACCTGTCCCTTCATTAAAATAACTAATTGTAAGTATAATAATATTATACCTACTTATCGTGAGTATAATATTGCATATAATAATAATTAGACTGATGAGTAGAATATGGCAACTTGATGTAAAAGCGCTTTTCATAAATCATGAAAATACACTTTAACATAAACATTAAATCAGGTTTTTTTATGTTTTTGAATCATTCTTTAAATTTTGCATATAGCCCAACAAATATTAGTTTAATATTTGGTGTTATTATTTTTTAAAAATCATAACAATGTATCATGTTACGAGGTTGAACCCAGTGTAAAAGTTGACCAGACTGTAACGGGGTTGAACACACCGGCTGGCTTAACAACAGTCCAACATTCAACATTCAACAAAACTGTTGTTGTTGTTGGGGTTGAACGTTGTGGGGTTGAAGATTTTCGCTAAAAATTGCCATAAATCCACATCAGCTAGGGAATGGAGCAACATATGATATGATGAAAACAAGAAATTAATATATTTTTCAAAGACAAATCCTTATTTTTTCCCAAACAACAATAAATATCATTTACATGAGTAAGGGTGTTGAAAGGTTGAGCTTGATGATGACGATTTATGGATAAAAATAATCAAATATAGGCAAGAAACTTTCCTAACACTTAAATCTCTTTACAGTGTGAGCAGGAAAAGACTTATGCGATGTCACTTCCAGGGTGCTGAGGAAAATGGACTGAATCATTATTTATAAATAGGAGGGATTGGTATGTTGTTACGGAGTTGAACAGAACTGGAAAGACATGATTTAAAAGTGCTATTTTATAAATAATTCATGTATTTTTCTCATATTTCTTTTATTTAGGTTAAAGTATACCTAAAATGTTTATATTAGTAGAAATAACTTGCAGCTACTGACTATTTTTATTTATTTTATATTCATTGAAAAATTAACATTGGTCAGTGGGGACATGCTCATTTGGCTGACCTCTACGCTTCAACAACCCATAAAATTTTTCAAAACATAATTTTTAAGATATATTTGCATGTTACATTACTAAGACACATGGATATTCCCATTTCTTGATTTTCTCAAAAATGTATTTTGCTTTATGTGAGGTTTATCGCTTTTGAGATAAACCTGTGAGACACAAAATGTACCGAATTCAGAGAATAACCCAGGTGAGTGTTTCTGATATGTGAAAAGGAGCCTGTGCCTTTGCTTACCTTTTGTTATTACGTGTGCCCTGATGGGTGCACCTCCACCTCATGCTCTTAGAACCTCTCGGCTCCTGAACCCAAGTGGAGGTATGTCTATTTTATTTCAGCGAACATAAACCCTGAGGGTGACAATGTGCTGGAGCCTGGTGTGGTTTTGCATTCAGTGCTTGTGGTTACATGTAGTCACAGTGACAAATTGCTCTTTTTTCACCATCGCCTGCTAACAGCCTCTGTATTAACCTCACTATTAGCACTTACTTAGAGTGTTACACCCATTTTTCCCTCAGCCCAGGGTCTCCCCGGACCTCTTAGGGCTGATTAAAGGACGTTTGGGAAGCATTTAGAGGTGTAAAAGCTCATTGGTTTGAGTGAGGCAGAGTGGCTGGTGCGGGCCGGAGTCTATCTCTCTGATTGCTTCCATAATCACAGTATTTGCTCAACCTAAAGTTGCTTTAGTGCTAGCTTTGACACAGATGTCCGTGGCAACTGTAATTTCAGCTCCTCGATGTAGAGAAAAAGCCGTCCACTTCGTTGGAAGATTGCGATAAAGACATTCTACCTGCTCATAGTACATCATGATGAGTTAATAATAAAGCAGCACTGACAGGTGTGGGTTTTTTTTTTATCCCTCTCATGATCAAAGGCAAGCACTCCGGAGAGCTCTGTCGTCTCCAGGCGAGAATATCCATTCCGTGCAGATGCTGAGGAGAGATGGCCTGTTTCAGGAGGAGAACGATACAGTACATGCACCGCCTATCCGCTGCTGCTCGCAGACTGCGGCGTTATCTGACAAAAAAGCATATCTTCACACTCTCATTTTCATCTCACTTAGGGAATATGACATTGTAATATTTTCCAGGCCCTCTAGCAACTTCAATGGAAGCATCATCGAGCATGCTCCTATTGATCAGTTTCACACCAGCTCATCTGGTTTTATTATCACTTGATCCGTCTGGCTGGATAGGAAAAAAAACCTGACCTGCTCTCAGTAACACTTGTGATCTTTGATTGACTACTCCGAAAATGCTCTTCATGATGCTTTCACTCAACTTAACATGTTCACCCCTCCTGGGTTTCTGTGGTGTTTTCACAGACGGATGACATTGCAGTGATCGCGAACAAGACCCAAAACCTCCCCAAGGAGAACGCAAAGAGGCAGCGATTGGTGGTCTTCACCCAGGGCAAGGACGACACCGTTGCAACTGTTGGTAGGTTTCTGCTTTTTGTCCGCATTGGCCCCTTTTGGACATATTTACCCTTCACTTAAACCCTATATCTCCAAACTGCAGAGAGCAGAGCTTTAAATAGATGACTGGAGAGGCCAGAGTGTTATCAGTAATGTCTTTGAAGTGAAGCTCTGATATTGACGCCAGATGTTTAAAAAAAGACAAGAATGCTTGCTCTACATTCTGTCATTTCAGAGCATAAAAGACGTGTGGGAGATGCAGAGAGCAGTCATTGATTTGTGAAGTACTTCTAACTTTGCCTTGAATACACTCCAAGCTGGTCCTCTGCAATTTTTAATGCTTCAACTCTAACATCCTGCCCTCTTTTTCTCTCTTTCCTGTGCCAAATGCTTGCAGAGTGACCTTTAGAAGAAGTGGACAAAGCTTGTTCACTAAAATCAATCCATTTCCTCTTAATACAGAATATATTCGGGACCAGAACGGTGGCAATATTAAGTTAACTTACATACTTATAAACCAATAAGTTTCATGAGCCACCAAAATCAACAATAAATCATACTACCATCTAAAAAACATTGCTAAAGTTAGACGACTCATGTCCCCACAAGACTCTGAAAAATTAGTTCACGCCTTTGTTTTTAGTAGACTCGATTACTGCAACGCTATTTTTACTGGATTATCAAAAAAAGCAATAAGACAGCTCCAGCTTCTCCAGAATGCCGCTGCAAGAGTCCTGACTAAAACAAAAAGAGATCAGCATATCAGTCCAGTTCTAAGATCCCTGCACTGGCTACCCATTACTCAAAGAATAGACTTTAAAATCTCCTTAATGGTTTATAAAGCACTTCATAATAGAAACCCAGACTACATTTCTGATCTTCTTCAATCATATAAACCACTCAGACCTTTAAGATCATCACAATCAAACTTTCTAACTATTCCGAGAGTCAGAACCAAACATGGTGAAGCAGCTTTTAGTTTTTATGCTCCAACACTCTGGAATAAACTTCCTGCTCACTGTAAGACTGCCCCTACCTTGAGTTTATTTAAAACAAGGTTAAAAACCTTCTTATTTGACATTGCCTATTCTTAGATGTTTGTTTTTAACTATATTCAAAGTGTAATATTTTATTTTGTACATTTTTAATCTGCTTGGGTTTTAATTTACTTTCTTTTTATTATCTTCTTGTTGTTTTTAACTTGTTTTGTACAAGCACTTTGAATTGTCCTTGGCTGAAAGGTGCTATATAAATAAAGTTGCCTTGCCTTGCCTTACTCTTCCAGGAAGTTATGTTTACTACACACTAGAAGAAGAAACCAAAGGGTTATTTATATTTCTCAGGGTTTTAAGTTTATAGAATCAGTGTGCAGCTCAATAAACACCCCTTTAAAATGGAAATATTGACAAGAGAGAATTACATTTAATATTAATAAAACTAAGATCTTACATTGAATGCTAACTATGACTGCAGTTTTGGGCAGTGAGAAAAGCGGTGGTAGTTTCAGATAATAACTGCGAGCCTTTGCCTTTGTTTGGAGCCACAGGGTGTCTCTCCTCATTGCCCTTGTGGTTCAGTTCATTTTAGCAGAGCATGGAGAGAACTGGCCTGTAGGTAACATATCAATCATCACTGGGGCCCACAGAAGGGTACAGTTACAAGAGAAATACAAGTGATTCAGAACCGCGTCTTCTGATGGAAATGAAAATGTTGTTTTGTGCAGACTTATAGCACAATAGATAGAGGCTAAATATTTTTAATTTTTTTATTTTTGCTATATATATATCTTCTGAACACTAAAGTTTCACTCTACCTGCTGTAATGGGTTCTCATCTGATCAGCCTGAGAAAAAAAAAATCCTCTACACCTGGGAGCCTCTGTGTTGTCTTTTAGCTGAAGACGCTGCATCTTTGGCACAACTCAAAATGCTGTGGCAAGCAATCAGGACTTTTCTTTGCTGTGCTGTAAAAACAAAACCAAGCAAGAGTACTCCTGTTTGTACACACAACTTTCCTGCCATGAAATCATATTTACGGCTGGCTGCAATGTCTTTTAAATCATGTCTAGCCTCTTCATTTTCTTCTAAAGTGAATGCAATATTAAACATACTTCTTCTTCAGTTAGTGTAACTTCTTTCTACATTGTAAAGGATGCATGAATGTTAATAAATTTGACCTGATGTTAGTCATGAATTGCAAGTGAAAACCATCAAGGTTACTTATTCAAGCATAATGCTGAGATGACTTGCAGCCTAATTGATGAAAACCTATGTGTTTGAAAGTCCCTTTGAGAAAATCTGTGACAACTCTTCACCTTGGATGTTTTATCAGTATCCCCTCGGATATTAATAATGTGGAAAGTAAAATTCTTTAGATAATTCATCTTTAAATAATTACTAGCCAGCTAGCAATTCTAAGCATAACAGCTATTGTGTTTCTGTTGAATAGTTAGCAGCGCCTTGTGAAGTTTTTTCTTGCGTTGCAAACACAAAAGTACTGTTAATTTCTTTTTTCAAAACAAGAGTCCATAATGTGAAGTGGAAAGAAACTTTAACATTTAGCCAATTTTTACAAGTGTGTTGTGCATTATTATTTGGTCTGCTGAAAGTGATACCCCTAAATAAAAGCTAGTGGAAGGAAAGTCATTTATCTAACTAATAAGAATGAGAAACTTTGAAAATTGTGCTATGTGAATTCAAACACATGCCACTCTTTTCAGATTTTCCAAATTGTGAGTTTTGTAACCCTTCTCAAATATGCACTCCTTTGTGTTGGTCTACCATTTACAATCCAAATGAAGTATATAGAAGTTTGTGATTGTAACCTGGTGAAATGATAAAAAGTTTAAGCAGGCGTGATATTCCTGTAAATCACTGTGGTTCATAAATTGCGCTTAATTTATCTGAGAGGAACACACACCACAGCCATTGTTTAGTGTTGTGTCATCTGCCTAATATTACACTCACTGGTCACACAACACACTCTCAAGTAGTCCTGATATAGTAGCTGTGACATGCAACAAAAAATGTCAGCGGCGTATCCTGATGCAGGAACACTCATCAGCTGTCTTGTAGCAGCTGGTTCAAGCACTTAGAGGGAAAACAATGGACGCCGATGTTGTCATTATGCAAATATGCTGCTGCTGCTGCTGCTGCTGCTGCTTTGTTTGGGGCTATAAATAAGTGGTAAAAACAAACCAGCTTTTTTTGGGAGTGTTGTTGGCTGAATGCCACCAGAGTTCCCCACTTATCAACGAAACATAATAATGTTCTTAAGTTGTAACGACCAAAATTTGAAAAAGCTAATAAGTTGGTTAAAGTTTCAAAATCACAATATTTTTGAAACTTGTTGTGTTTCAATAACTTTCAAAACTTATTCAGACTTACGTTTTGAAACTTATTGAAGTTTCAAAACTTCAATAATATAGGCAGCAATTTTTATTCGCAAATCACAATTCTTTCTGTGACTATTGTGGTTTGCAGAGGGCCTTGGAAAAACACCATAAAGCCTTATTCGTGTAGAAGGAGATATTCATGTGAGACTGAAATGTAGCTTTTTATCCCACATGCAAAATGCCCCTTTGTGAAACATGATGGCAGCCGCATCATATTTGGGATATCCTTTTTTTCAGCAAGAACAGCGTGATGAGGGACAATGGCCCTCGAGGGAGTCTGGAGTTGAAATCCCCTGGTTTCGAACTAAATGTTTAAATGGTCCAGTTAAAGTGCAGATCTACAACTAATAGAGTATCAAAGACAATACTGTCTACGGAGGCTCTCCTGCCGATCTGATTGAGCTCACGCAGTTTTGCAAATAAATATACGCAAAGATGTCAGTCACAGGTGTGCAAAACTGCAAAATTCATCCTTTCAAAGACTTGCAATTATAATTGTCTCAGCACACCACACTTTTCAGATTGTTATTCATTTAAAAAAAAAATAATTAAAAATTGACTACAATTGTACTACATGTACTACTTTTAAAATCCTAATACAATTCAGTTTGTGGTTGCAACGAGACCATTTTCGGAAAGATTAAATGGTAATAAGCACTTGCAAGACAATGTAAATACATGTCTAATCAATAAATGATGTTACAGATTCTTTCCCTTGCCATAAATTATTCTGCATATAAATAAATAATAAGCCAATAACAATTTAAATATTGATATCTAAAGTGAGGTTCTTAGAAGGGAATTTACTTTCAGGGGGAATTTTACAAGAAGCCTTTTTATCGACAGGCCTGAGGGTTAAAAAGGAATAAGGATCCATCGTTTGTGCTGGAGGTGATGGATAATTCCTGCCTGCTCCCCTCATTGCTCCCGCACGAAGACACAGCCGTGCGCCGCTGTGAACTTTATATAAAATACATGATGAATGCTGGCTGGATGAAAGACAATGTGTTTCAGATGTCATCTACAAAGGCAAACATGATAAATGTCATTGACTGTGCCTTCATTGCGGTGGAGCTGTTACAGCTGTCGTAGGTGCAGCACAAGCGATTTGTGTGCGTGTGTTTGTCTGCGTGCTATCCGTACCAGCCAAATAAATGTCAATGTAAAAAGAGAATTAAAGATTTTCATTTCCCAGAGGCGGCACTCTAATAAACTTGATCTCTCATTTTGTTTGCAATTTGTCCTCCTGTCAGCATTTGATCATTTGCCAGCCTCCGTGTGTCATGTTAAACCATTTTATAAACCATTTTATAGTGATTAAGGGTGGGAGAATGCCTTTCCCTGTGGTATAATTCTCCAAAAAGAGATGTCAATTTGTTATTCTTTTTTCAGCCCTTTATCCAGAGCTTTTTAACACAAAACCGTTTCAAATGTGATGCTTGAGAGCCAGGAGCAAGTTGAAATGGCTCTTTTTTTAGCTGCCTCTGACACTGCTGAATTACACCAGGCCTTTGCTTATACATTATTGCGGTAATTAAGATCACCACACTCTGAACCTTAACAGGGAGGAGATCTAATAAACCATCATTCAGCAGGGGTTGCCTCTGTAATTGCTGATAAGGACTTGATAAAGCCTGACTCGGCTCCTCTGAGAGTTTTAGAGCTCTCCACGGGGCAAGGCAGGCAGATTTTACCTCTGATACCGATCTATATGTGTTAATCATGTCAGATGGAGGACGAAGCTTATACTAGACATGAAGCAGAAATGATTTTCTCCTTTAGTTTCCGTTAAAGCAGAAAGTGGAGTAATTTGCATGGTAATTGAAAGCCGCTAATAAAGTGTGATGTTTGTGTTACATACTTTATATTCAACAGAATAAATTAACTACCTCCAGCTGCAACTTGTTCACATTCTCCTCACGCTACAACCACAAAGTTCAGAATGTGTAACTGAGATTTGATGTGATAGACCAGCAGAAGGTAGCACATAGTTGTCATGTGGAAGCAAAGTAATGCTTCACCAGCAGACACGCCTCTGGAACAAGCAGTTCTCCTCCAAAACAGGTGGTGGCTGCAGTGATACTCTCAAGAGGGATCACAACCACTAATAAATAGAAGCAGTAAATTCAAATCAAATCAAATCAAATTTTATTTGTATAGTGCATTTCAGCAGCAAGGCATTTCAAAGTGCTTTACATCAAATCAAACACAGAAACACAATGCAACATAGAATCACTCATAAAAAAAGAACAATCTGGACAAATCACTACTGCAGAATTAAAATTTAAATTAATTAGCTTTTATTCACTCTCAGAAGATCAGACTTCGTAGATTAGCGTGAATATTTTCTATGAATGTGTTTGCAGTTGATTCATGTTTACTAAATATATTTTACTACCTCATGATTCAGTTCAGATTTGTTTTTTGTTTTTTTTGGGGAGGGGGCACAATTGGTGCAATATTAATTCAAAACTAGTTTTCATAATTTCTGCTTTAATCTATAGGAGTGCAAAGGTCCCTAATGATCTACTACAGTTTGCTTTGCAAGGCAGAATGACAAATGGAGTCACTAAAGTAGTATTTTTTTCCACTCTCTTCCTGCACTGTTCCATTTCGTTTTAACAAAACGGTCACTGAGAGACGGTCACACCTTTCTGCAGACAGTCTCCTCTGTCTATGACATTTCAATTTCCTCCAAAACAGGTGGTGGCTGTTTTGGCAAACGTCACATGTTCTATCAAATGGATAGTTTTTATCCATTTTACAGTCACTGTAGTAATTTAGTGAAGAATTGTACAAATCCACACAATTCTTTACTGCGTTGTGCAAATGTTCCCCAAAAGTTTTCACATCGGCTGCAGATTTAAAGGCTGGACAGTGGAGGCGGACTACTTGAAGTGAAATATCGACATTGTTTCTCTATAAAACACACCTGCAAATTTCTGACCAATCACACAACACACCACACGGAGCTCTATAAGGGTGGGTATGGCACACCATGGTTTTGCACATTTGTGGTGTTCCTGAAGTGCTTCATTTTCATTTTGCAAATCTTGCACACGGTAAAAGCATATCTCAAACTAAACAAGTCCAAATGTTTGCCTTCATTGAAGATGGGCCTGGTTGAATCTCTCTCCCTTTCATTTCTAAAGTTTCTTCTTTATTGTGATGCTTTTCACTCATGTTTATGTTCCAGTGCCAACTGGTGAATGTGGTGAAGTCAGGATGTCCTGAGTAGTTACAAAATGGAGACCGACAACCAGCAGACTTGTCCTATTTTATAAGACAAATCTTTTATATTGATTCAGAATCCTAGTAAATGAGAATCGCAATTCTTATGCAAACTGTTGTTTTTTTGTTTGTTTTTTTGCATAAGACCAGTGATGGACCAGTGTCTACCACTGCCCTTACAAAAAAATCCCATGAAAATCACATGTGATCACATAATCCACCAAAAAATCACATGTTTTCACATGTGATTTTTATGTGATCACATGTGATCACATGTGGAAATGTGTGAATCACATGTGGAAATGTGTGATTCACATGTGAATCACATGTGATTTTACCACGAAACGTTCCAAAATCACACGTATTCATGTGCTTTTACATGTGATTCACATCATTCACATGTAAAAATTTGTGTGAACCGCATGTGATCACATGTGAAAGTCACATGTGATTTTCATGGGATTTTTTTGTAAGGGCGGTCTTCAGGTCTGCAAAACTTTCAGCGAAAGGCTCTACAAAGTATTTTCTCAGGAAAGTTGAATGCAAATGGCCGCCATGTCACTTTTAAGATTTTCTTTCCAAGAGCTTTGGAGCTTTTATTTACTTCTTAATTTGTTGTGGTTGAGCTATGACAAAATATGACAGATTTGAAGGGGAATGAATACTTTTGCTCACTGACACATCAGCTTGAAGACTCCTCCTTCCAAACTCTCTGAAAGGATCTCCGCCACTGATGATATTTCGACTGCGGTTTCAGTAATTGTGGGCATATGTCCTCTTTTATATAACTCACTTGCGAGCAAAGATGCCGGTCGTGATAGGGAAACAGATTGAATGTCAGCTCGCTTCTAACCTGTGACGTTTGCCAAGAAAAGCGGTGAGGCTTGCTTCCCTCTCTGAGGCCCTGGATTTTGGCTCCGACACAACGGGAACCATTCCAGAAGGAGCGTTCTCTGGGAAGTTTCTCACATAAAAAAAAAATAAAAAATGTTTCCCTGAATCTCTGTCGAGCACTTGGGCTAAATATTCATGTGCAGCTCCCATTCACTCAGCGGTGAGAGCAGCATATGAAATGAACTCATTGTTTTACTTGTGTAGATGATTAATTTTAATGACTTGACAGCTCCATGCTCTACCTGTCAAAGCAAAAAAATATCGAACGCTGGAACATAGGCGATATAGCTTGTAGTAATCCAAATCAAAACACTGCTGCATATGATCATTTTTCAAAGCAGCTGAAGTCCTCTTATTTAAACAGTAACTTATTTTTCATTAGAAAGCATTTTCTCAGTCACGGCTGTGCTGAGGGTTGTCATTGCCAAAAAGAATAGCCAGTAATAAAGGACTTAATTGATACTCATTTCAAAGAGATGGCTGCTGAAAGAATTTCTTTTAATCACCACCATTCAAGGGCTGTAATGAGGGAATTATGAAGTGTGAATTAACAAAGCACACAATTATACAGCACCTTACTGGAAGGAATTATTTGAATTCCTTTTTAGTTATTTTTTTTGTTTTTTGTCCCTGCTGGTGCACATTACCTGTCACAGCGCTGCCTTACAAAACTCCCACATATTCGCCACCAATCTGCTCCCCTATTTTTTGCCAGAATAAGTTGAAAAGAACAGCATTATGTTTAGAAAAAAAATAAAAAGCTTTCTGCAAAGGTTTATTGATTGAAAAAATTGTTGCCAGACTCATTATTGTGAAATGTGAAGTGAGTGCAGTGAAGTGATGTTTTCAGATGTTCTGTGAGCCAGTAACAACAGAGTCAGAGGGTTCTGGCAGAAGGATTTTTTATTTTTATTTTAGTACTTTTTGCCATGTCCATGGCAGATTTTTGCCAATGAGGTCTTTGTTAAAGACAGCGAGGGAATTGTTGGAGTGTAACTTGAGTTGACGTGTCAGTCAAATGGAATATTTTGCATCGGTGAGGTTGTGTGAACTTTCCCCCAGCAGCAGAATACAAACTGTGGTCATGAATAATGAGAAATATCGAAGGTCTAATGTACCATGATGTGCCTTTCGCGGAAATGTTCTGGAAAACTCATCAGCAATGTTTCTAAGTCAGAAATCAGAAAGAGAGCCTCTGTTTGATGCTAAAAAAATGTAATTCGGTTTGCCATCTCATGGTTAAAGAAAGTACATCCTCTGTTACTTCTTGGGTTTTAATATATAAAAGGCTGTAAAAGCAAAGTCTTACTAAAACAGTAAAAACGCACATACAAAATACACTTTTCAATATTAATTACTGCTAAAAAGATGCCGAAGTGGGGAGGTTTGTTAAAAAAAATAAAAAATAAAATAATTAAAACATACAAACAAATCAGGACGTGAGTAAGTCTTATCAGTGCAGACACAAAACCCCCCATAGAATTATACTTTGGGACTATTATTGTTCGCTTGTAATATTCACACATGCATCACTGTGGAGTCTAAATGGCTCCATATAAACATGCAGGATGTCCTTCACACATAGCACAAAATATCAGGTCAAACAGAATGTCTTCAATGCTCTCTGGATCATATCGCAGCACAATTTTTTCCATTGCTGTTTCTGCTCGTCTCTGTCTCACCATCAGGGTTTGTGCTACTGCTGGTTTCAGCAGGGGACAGATGCTTCATCACAGCTGATCGCACCACAGTTTTGCACATAAAACAGCCATCATCCTCGTTTTATTTTTTAAAACTCTTTGTCTCTTTGCTGCTGTATTCAATTAAAATGTCACCATACGATAGAAGGTTCACTGCTATCCACTCAGTGTCGGCTGCTTTTGGTGTCAAAGCCAAAAAAAAAGCTTTTTCAGCTCTTTCCAGTCTTCCTGATTCTAACAGGAATCTCTTCTAGCATGATCAGCAGAACCTCTTTGACTGAAGTAAGTTGGCTCTGTTTCCAGGAGGAAACCTGAAAATAACTTACAAGGCCTGGTTTTTCAAACAATGTCAATCTATGTATTGAACAACCATCTTTAAAAGGGCACTGAGAATTATCTGCAATGATTTTGCATGATCCTCCCTGCTGGCATTTTCAGCATCACTGAAGATGTCAGATTCTGGTTTCCTCCTGTATGAGAAATTCTTGCTCATTACCGGAGATGTTTCCCTATAATTTTGGTCAAAGTATTCCAAAATCCTAACTTGGAAGAATCAAAACTATCCATCCAACCTGAGTCCAGTTGTTGAGCTCTAGCTCTATCTAAAGCCATGCCGACTTTATGAGCAACTTTCTAATGCACAACTTTCTATAAAACTTGGCTTCCAGGCAACCATGCAAAGTTCTTTAGGTTATCCACTGGAGAGGTCTCTAGGTTTTTTTTAACCCGAACTGAGAGCGATTCCTGATTGTCTTTAATAATTGCCTGAATGAAAGAACTGATTCTGTGTAATTAGTCTAATCAAAATGTCTTTGTCACCAAATGTAATTAAGATTATCAAGCTACTTTAAATAATACTGAAAGAGCCATTCATTTTTTGTTTTGTTTTTTACCTGAATTGTATTATTTTTACGTATCATTCATTTAATTTACTTTTTACCAAACTGGAGGCCTTGAAAGTTATTTAATCCATAAACAGTGTGTTAAAGAGCAGTTGTGTTGACTGCAGAGGCTTGAAACAAAAACAACTGAATTCAGAATCTATGTGTAATTGTCTCTAAAAATAAGATAAAAATTCGCAGATCTGTCTGTAAGTGATAAATCCAAATACTCTGATAGGTAAAAGCAGTTTTCAAAAAGAGTGATTATACATTTTATTTTGGACCATGTTTAATTATTCACTTGCACTTTTAGGTGAATTTTGCATAGAAGAGAAATAATAATTGCCTCCCTTTGAGTTTATTACAAAATGATTCATTCTGCCTGGACTTTTTCACATTTTGTCAAGTTATAACCACAAACTTCAATGTATTCAATTAGAATTTTGTGCTAATATGGTTCTCAAATGTTTTTACGAATAAAAATATGTGCATTTTGTATTCAGCTCGCCTTCCTAGGGAGCAGTACATCTCATGTCAACATTAAATCTGCACTTGGAGTTCCTTTGGACAGGAGTAAATATATCTGTTTGTAGCCGTGATTAATACTGATAAACTCAGTGTAGTTTTAGACCAATCAAAATGGATCTGAAAGGGATGTAAACTTAGAATTAAATAATTTGTAAGAACCTACAAAAAAACTGTGGTAATATACAAATGCTGGGAAATTTGGAACAATTTCATCTATTAATTTCGCCCATTTTTCAGCTGTAGTGTTGCAGCAACAAAATAAATGAGTGCTTTTTTTTACATTTGTTTTCGAAAACCACTTTAATAATGATAAATATGTTGAGAAATGTATGTGTCTAGATGGATAGAAACACTTATTTGAAGTGTTGCCAAACAGTTGAGCTGTGCAGGATGTAGACGAATAGCAACAGCTTTTGCTGACAGTTCAGTTAAGATTTTTCACGAATGTTCTGGGCTTACACTGTATTTGCACAAAGACAAATGTCTCAGTCCATAACTTATTGCCTCAGTAATCAAGATATAAAGCTGCCTGCTTTTTATTTTCATTCTTTAATCACAATTTAAATAGGTCTTTGTTTAGACTTATAATAATAATCAAAAACCAATAATATAGACGTTGAAACAGATGTATACTTTTAAACCAGATATTCAAACCAGATATGACCCAATTAGCACATAGTCAACATGTGTGCAATTTAATATCAGTATAAGTACAATAGAAAGATTAAAGCACAACTACCTACAAAGACATGGCCATCCATCATGGCAGCTTTGGAGCAGTAGAGATGAGTTTTATTCACAAACTCCAAAAATCTTGATTTTTAATTTTTCTTTTTAAGCCATGTTTTGCTGTTGCAGAAAGAAAGCTAAAGTAGCTCCATGTGTGGTGGAAAACAGACTTCCCAGAACACACCATCCCCACAGTGAAACATGGTGGTGGTACCATTATACTGTGTGGGCTTGCCATAGTTGCTAGAAAAATGGATGGATCTCAGTACAGAAAAATATGGAAGAAAAATAATTAGAGGTGGGGGAAGAACTCAAATGCACAGCACTCTCATTTTGTTGGTTTGTTACATAAAATCAAAATATTTTCTCGTTATTTCATTTAAGTTTGTGGCCAATAGGTGACAAAACATCAAAGTTCTAATACTTCTAAGTACAAAGTTGAGAATCCTGATGAGAGATAATCTGGCCGTGTTGAGCACCGGCCTCTGGAGAACAAGTGCAGCAGTTTCAGCCTTTTAAAGCATCCGCCAAGCTCGTCGAATTAGTACGACCACATCTAACGACTTCAGTTCACTCAACAGCAGAATAACTGACAAGCTAAAATTTATTGTAAGCACGCATTGTATGTGTGGTTAATCATTTCAAGAGAGAGGAGGGCTCTCAGGCTTCATCTGTGGCCTTAATTAAACAAAGTCTTCATGCTGTTAATTAGCTGATCCTGAAAGGATTCTTGTTTTATTATAATTTTTTTTTTTTTTTATCAGTCAGCTGCTTCCTTTTTACAAGAATTAGTGCTGTTATGAAAACACTATTGAACTCTTTAATCTGCTACATTATTGATAGAGGATCTGTTACGCAGCTTTTCGCTACACATGGAGTTTCTTCAGCTTCATTCATTGACATCAGGTGTTCAACTGCAGGTTTATCTCTTGCTCTTTAGGGCAGGAACTTTAATGTATTAAAAAATTGATAAGGTGCGCCGTCTTATCTGCTGCTCAGATCGACTCTGAGCCCTTGTCACATAGCAGGGAGCCTCATTAAACAAAGTTTTTGTAGTTCTTTTCTATTTCATGTTCTCCTTAAACTCCCCGCGTCTCTTCTCAATAAGAGGTCTGTCAGCCTCCTCTTGTTACTTTCATCCACATGTCAGTCTTTTGTCTCCGACACCCTCTTGAAGGTTCACGTCTGCACCGGGGCCCTCGGATTGTTTGAAGATCGTGTGTGTGGTTTACATTGTTCTGACATAAGTTGCTGATTTAATGTCACTCTACACCTCAAGACTTTGTCATCTGGTAGATTTTTGTTCCTCTTCCTTCCACCCCTCTCTCCACTTTAAGCTGGAAGCGTCTTTGAAGTTCACACACTGCTGATAATTGAAGCAGTGTGTGATTTCAGCGTAATCCTCTGAAAATAATAAAAAGACTCACATGTTATGGATTCAGTTTTAAAGTGAAACCACTACACTGACCTCGCACTGCGGTTAATCCAAGACAGTAGGCGCGTAAAGCTTGTCCACCTGAAAAGTTTATATTTCCTCTAGATTTTCATCCATTTTCTATTCGGTCATTTATAGAAAAGAGTAACTTTTTAAAACCTATTAAAGACATGTTGTGAATGATAGTTTCCATCATGCTTTTTGTTAAACTAATGACACCATCAGCATGAAATATTTGTGCTCCTGTACTGTTGAGATGCGAAGTGATGGTAAACTGTCTATTGTAGAATTTGGGAATAATGAAGAGGCTAACCATTTGCCTAGAAGTAGCAATTTTTTATGGATATGAATTTTGTTCAATACATTGATGTTATTGAACAAAATAATTCATTTAAAAATGAAAAGAAGTTCTGATAAAAGTAGGCAAGACAGCAAGTTTTATCTTTCAGAGACTAAATTCAGCAGAGAAATTGTGTCAAAACCCCAGCAAATTAAAGCTTTAACTGCAATGAAAGCTGGGTTTACAAAGTAATGAATCAGGAGAGTTCAATACAAAAGTGAACTGCGCCTTTCAGATTTTGATTTAAAAAAAAATAAAAACA
The DNA here is from genome assembly GCF_019740435.1 of Gambusia affinis. NCBI lineage: Eukaryota > Metazoa > Chordata > Actinopteri > Cyprinodontiformes > Poeciliidae > Gambusia > Gambusia affinis. The sequence continues at coordinate 16,258,569 of NC_057887.1, forward strand.
TCTTGTTTCAATTTACTTCCATTTAACAATTTTACACGATTCTGTTTTGGTTTATAACATGAAACACCAGATAAATATATTGAATTGTCTTAAAGTGATTGTTTAAGATCATGTAGGGAAATAGTTTAACAGAAGAGACTTTTCACTGCTGCTCTCACTGATTGTTAAAACACAAAGAACCACTCAAGACTTGCAAAGGAATAAATATTATAATATTGTTGCTGTTAGAAACTGAGCAGAAGAAAAGCTGACTTTACGGTTAACAAACATTAATATTCAGCTGAAACTAACATAAGTACATAATATATCACCTTATTGGTAAGAAAAAAAGCCTTGTGTCCCCAGTGGCTCTGAGTAGTTATTTAAAGTGAAATGTTAATTTTCTCATTATATAGTTATTTCAGATGAGTTGTAGTTGTGAATATGTACAATATTAGTAAATCTGGATGAGTTTTATATTTCTATTTTATTATTTATCATTTTTATTTATTTTATTTTATTTTTTTCAATCAACCATCTGGCTCTGGACAAACTAACCACTTCTTGCACTGACGCTCTTTAACTTTGCACATATTTGATCACCAAAGCTGGGAGAGTTTATCCCAAGGGGGGCATAAAAGTCCACACCAAGCATTAAGGTTGACAGGAGTGAGGAAAAGTAAAAACATTTTCAAGTGTGTGATGTGGGAAGTAGTTTTCTTTAGGAGGATGAACATCTGAGCGGCAGCATTGCTGTTAATCTGATCTGAGCTATCCCAGATTCAAACTGTTTGTAGTTCAAAGATCTTCTAATATTTCACATGTGATTATTCAAACTAAAAAGCTCTCTCACACAGCAGAACGTTATCCTCAGCTAAGTGATTACACAGTGATTATTAATCTCAGGAAATCACTAACAAACTTTAATGCACTTTATTGTAATTTTATGTGCTAAACCAAAACACAAAGTGGTTTGTAATTATTCTGTGGAAGGAAAATGATATAAGGTTTTAACTGGTTTTAGAAAACATTGCTTTTCACTCCTGTTTACAATAATACACCTGTACAGGAAGAAAAGTACCCAGAACTCTGTTAGACATGGAGATTGCGTCATGATGCTGTGGAAATGCTTTTCTTCAGCAAGGATAGAAAAACTGGGCAGAGTTGACGGGAAGATCGATGAAACTGAAAACAGCAAAATCCTGCAAGAAAAATGCTTTACAGGCTGCAAAGGGCTTCACGTTGGACCAAAGGGTCATCCTCTGCCAGAACAAGGAATATATGGCAGGGATTTAAATGTACTAATCTGACATTTGAGGTATTACGCAAAGAACAACTGTGGAACTAGTCATTGCACATCAGGCATACAAGGATTCGTTTGTGAAATGATGCATTTAACCATGTATCATTTTCATTCTTTTTTATAATATTCTCTACCTTAAGTTGATTTATCCCATTATCTTCATTGAAATACATTGAATTTTGTGGTTTTAATGTGAAAAAGCTAAATGGCTATGAATACTTTTGCACTGCAAAGAGAATTAGAGGCGATTCAAGTAACTATAATTTTACTTCCTTACCACAGATGATAAAGTGACCATGTTTCCTGTCTTGGACATCGACCAAAATGACATTGTGGACACCAACGGAGCAGGAGACGCGTTTGTTGGAGGTATGAAATTGTATGTTTGTCAGCTTTACATAGAACTTCCATCACATGGGCCTTGTTCAGGAAACAGAACTGTGTGCATGGCTTAAATGTGATAAAATCTGATTTATTCCGAAACTTCTGATTCTAAGTTACCTCAGTTGCTCTTCCTCCTCAGGATTCCTCTTTGCACTTGTCCAAGAGCAGTCATTGGAGGAGTGCATCCGGGCCGGACACTATGCAGCCAACGTGATCATCAGACGGGTCGGATGCACTTTCCCAGAGAAACCGGATTTTCACTGATTAATCCGATCTGTCACTCCCACAAGATGCTTACTGTACCAATTTATACTCTTCAGGATTTTACGCGTATTTTTTTATTTCCTCTGACTGACATTTTGAAAATAATTGCTGCGGCTTGATGGATTTATCGAGCCATGATAAGCAACGGAGATATTATAATGCAATTCAAACAATGTACTAGCATCGGACATTGGAAAATGTTCATAGGAAAAGCCGCATTCCAGCAGAAGCTGCCGTTTGAGAATCAACAACTGATAAGTTTGAATCAGTAATGTAGACACTGTCTTGGTCCTTTGTCTGTCATCTTTTAGAAATAGTTTAAAGGTATTTCATAATATAATTTAAATATAAACATAATTTAAATTGATCAATGTCTGAGAAATGTATCATAGTTTGGGGACATCTCAAGTGTTTCTCAGTAGTTATTCTAAAATGTGGTTTCTTACTCCCTTATCTGAGAATTACAGCTAACTTGTGACCACAAAATGCAAATGAACAAACAGCATTACAATCCACTTCTCAACTGTTGCTCAGTAGTTTTATGAACAGTTCTCAATTTGCCAGTAGGCTGTTGGTGGCCCTTCTGTCTTTGAGTTTTTGACTCATGAGGAGGTAATAGTAATGCAGAAGAGGTATGTTTGCAGCCCTATCCATAATTATTGGTCCCCTGTTGAAAAGTTGTAAAAACCGTCAGGATAAATGTATTGCAGCAGCATAAGGTCACACAATTCTTTTCTTTATTGTAAAGAAAATCAACCCTTATTTTGGTAAATTCAAAATGTTGGTGACAGGTGAACCGTTTTGGTGTTGGTTTGACTCTTGTTTTTTGCTGACAGATCCAATGATGATAAACGTTGAGTTGTCTGGAAGAAGCAACTCAACAATTTCCATTTAAAATATCTCAATAATTTAAGGATTTCATGCATACCACCACAAAAACAGATATTTCCTAACAATGGATATTTTTTTTCTTGTTGAATAAATATACTGAAAATAAAGGTTGAGTTTTCTTAATTGTTTAGTGTACAATTATGCTGCTGCAATAAAAGCTTAATTTATTTTATGGCTTTTTACAGAGCTTTATTGTGTGTGTGCATAAGTGCAGGAGGGCCCTGTTGTGATGTGAATAATGAATGCAAGCTAGCACTGTACAAAGTCTCATCAATGATGCCTGTTGGTAAAAATGTTTATTCAATTTTAAAAAAAATATTCCCTTGCAGTTTGGTGCTGCAGCCATCATTGATAAATTATGACTATTGACTGCTTCCCATTTCTTATGGAGCACATATGTAAGATCATCACCCAGAAATGGTGTCTAGGTGCAAAAATGGTTTTTAAAATTTCTTTTCTTCCTTCGAAAAACAACAAAGGCCTCATTATGTCTCATTTTCATACTTTGCAAAATTATAGATTTTGTGGCTCTAAAACATAATGACATTTTCCCTTTCAGAAACAACAGAACCAAACTGGAAGTAATTGTTTTGTTTGTACAGAAGCAAGAAAAACCACATTAGTCCTGTCTCGACCAACACAAAGTCAGATTAAATATCGATTAATTGAACAAACAGGTGAACTCACCTGAAATATACCATACAACGTACAGACAATTTGTAAAGTTTCTTGATTTCATTTAATCAGCAAGGTATCCCACTCTGACACCAAGGTCATTGTATCCTGGAACTGCTCGAGTCACCCAGCCTCCCCCATCACTCCCATAGCTAGTTGGGGTCCAAACTGGACTCTGTGTCTGCAGGGCAGCAGGAGATCATTTTTCTCAGTTTAAGGGATTAGTGGTTGCTCTTCACCACGACCATTTCAGAGGCCTGAAAATTAGCCTGATCCTTCGTACCCAGCTGTGCCGTCGCTGGGGGTTGGAGAAAGGGATCAGAGGGACCACCCCCCCACCCCTGCCCGCCGGCAGAAACTGTTGGACTGTGTCTCAAGTGTTTGAAATAATTCAACACTCATCTGTTCCACTGTGAAGTATGAGAATAAGCATTTTTACTCCTATTGAACTACTTGTTACATCTTGTATCTTTTTTGTTTTGCCTTTGTATACATATTAACCCAGATCATACAGGTTAAAAAGACTTTCTCTTGCCAAAGTGTTACTAACAACTGATTCTTTTTTTTTTTAATCAACCATTTTTTTAAAAGGATTTTCACAGATGCGCTTTGAAAAGGTCCACCATTCTGATTGGACAAGACTCCATGGCAGCTGGTTCATTTGCTTCTCAAGATGACAGATGGCAAAACACAAACACAAAAAGAGAGAGAGCCATGATGAAGTAATGAGGATGCCTGCCACAATGAGGGAAACTACTTTTCTCACTTTCTCCAACAAACTTTGGCCCTGCTCAGTGCACACAGATGAAAAACAAACTTGAGAGCATTTAGCATATTTATCACGCTCTGTGATTTAGGAAGACCTTTAACAAATAGTGACGCTTGGTCTGCAATATCTCCAATTTTCATTTTTGGGCCGAAACTTCACTTTTCCGTTACAATAAATTTTGATTTTGTGACATTTGTCTACAATAGTTATTTCACCAGCGTATATAGTTGTTGTTAACACTAATGATGATAATGATAATGCTTGCAAAGGAGTAACTGGGGTCCTGGCCAGTGTTTTGCCCCGCAGATGGGCAGCAGTGTTTGTGAACACCAGTGTGGCAGTTGGCAGGGATTGAGGAGGGGGATGGGCCGACTGCTATGGCACATGCTCCAATTCAAATTATCCCTGGACCCATGCAGCAGTGGAGGACCTGCTGGGGCCCAGGGTGGCATTCATTACAGCCAGACACCGGCAGTTTTATTTTTCCTCTGGTCAGTCGCTCTTTATTATGACCCCCAACCCACAAAAGCTTCAGATTCAAATTCTCTTTATTCACGTTTCACCTGCCTAAACGTTTTCTAAATTGACAATTTTGTTGACTGAATCGTTTTGTCGATTTGCATAAATTTCAGTAGATGAGTAACAGAAAACATGACAAATGCTGCAGTTCAATAAAAACATGTAGATAATGACAAGAATAGCCAATCCTGATAATGTGCGCTGATGAGGGAGCTTCAATTAACATTGAGGGATATCCACTCAAAAACATCAGGAATGTAAACTCACCAGTCACTTTGTTAGGTACACCTGTTAAATTGTTGAACAAAGTAGGGGATCAGCCAGCAATATGGCTGAAACTGAGTGGACTTCAGTATTGTGACTGACTGAGCTCCAAACTGAGCATTAGAACAGGAAATCACCAGAAGTTTCAAGTAATATAACTGTATGACAAAAGTAAATAAAATACTTTGTCAATCTTTAATGTTGCAGTGTCTGGTAAGGATTACGTTAGGAGATCCCGCATTTAATCCTATTTAAAATGGCTAATATTACACACAGCCATATCACACCAGAAACACACAATTAAAAGAGTGTTACTCAGCATTTTGAAAAAGGCTTTCCATATTTAAAACTCAAATGTTTACTTGGTGCAACCCTGACTCCTGAAGTGAGGTTGAAGACGATGATGAGGCTGAAAGAACTGTTTGTGGCCTTCAGAAAGGAGATTTTAGGAGCTTAGAAGTCTGGTAAGGGATTTAAAGAAGACTCAAAGGATTTTTAAATCAGCCAATCCACTGTCTGGAAAATTGTCTTCAAATGCAAGAGAATCTAAAGAACCGCCAACATGCCTAGGTTTGGTCCTCCAAGCAAACTTACCTTAAGAACAGACTGCAAGGTGCTAAAAGAAGTCTCCAAAGTCCCTAAAATGTGATCACTGAACATACTGTAGGTTCTCGCTACTGCTGATATTCTTGTGCAATCAGAAAGGTAATTTGCAAGTTAAACTTTCATCGAGTGTGCAAGGAGGAACTTTTGATCTCTGAGAAAAACATGAAAGCCAAAGCAAATTTTGTCTTTGAGAAGAATATGGACCAGGACTTCTTGAGTACTGTTCTAGGATAGCTAAATCTGAAATTGAATTTTTTAGACACTAAAACAGAGGACATGTTGAATGTCAGCTGAACCCAGACCAGAACCTTTAAAATAATGGTGACCCAAAACATACCAGTATATCCACTGATGACTGGCTGACAACTAAGAAAATCCCTTGTGTCAAAACACACATCTTCATCTCATTGAGATGCTGTGGGGTTGTTTGAAAAAGGCTAGTCATGCAAGAAATCCCTCAAACTCAGAGCTGAAAATAAAGAGTGGTGCAAAAAAAGGCATGATGTGAATGTTTCTTTTGGAGAAACTGAATTTTAAGTTGGGTGCACAAATTTTTTTCAATTAACTGTGTGTGAGTTTGTGGACGATAATACATTGTTGATGTCAAAGGAAAACGGTCAGACCAGTTTAGGATTATAGAAAGACAACAGTTCAGATGCACATTCAATAGAAACAAGGTTTGTGGAATTGGTATTCCACAACAAATCCCTGAACACGCAACATCGTATCCTTTACACGGTTGCAGTAACAGAACGCCATCCTTGATGTCTCTTCTGTTAACTAACAAAAGAAAAACTTAAGTTAAACGCATCTCACATATTCACCAAACTTGGACAATAAGAGACTGGAAAAGGTTTCCTAGTCTGATGAGCATCAATTTCAGATGTTGCATTCAAAGGTCAGAGTTCAGTGTGAACAACATAAAAGCATAGTTTCAGTCTGTCTGTCCTGGTCCTACGGTTTGGAGGTTGTTAACCATTTCCATCCGTTTAATGACTTCCCTGTACACCAACGACCTCGACAGTGATCCAGCATCAATCCAACAAATCACCTTTGGGGTGTGGTAGAGCAGGAGATTCACATCACGGATGTCCATTGCTACTATGTGATACTGTCATATTAACTTGAACCAAAATCTCTGAGGAATGTTTCTGACCACTTGTTGAGTCTATGCCACAAAGAGTCAAAGCAGCTCAACCTTGGACTAGGAAAGCACATCTATTTAAGTAGCCAGTGAGTGCATTTAGTACTCATCAGAACTTTACAAGAGCTCATCAACTGTCAAAAAGATCGGATAACTTTGACTGATGACTAATTGATCCTCGTGCAGATAAGTCTTCCTTTGGGTCTGGATCCAGTGAGCTTCTTCTTTTTTTTTTCTTGCGTCAACTGTCAACCCTCTTGATGGCCAAATGACAAGATTATTAACAAGTGTACTAGATTATTTAAATTAGTCACTAAATGGGTCTCTACAGGAGAGAAAAGCTTTCATTTGGGCTCCTCATCCAGCACTGTGTATGTGTTTGTTATCTGATGAGAAGTAACCAATTATCTCTCTAATTACATCCGCATTACTGCATGAGAAATGAGCTTTCTGGTATTTCTTTTGCTGCAAGAGAGATGAGTGAAGGGAGCAGTGATGTAGAAACTGAAAAATGTAATCATACATTAGCATTATTGCTATTGCTCTATCGTCAGCTCGGTGGAGTTAATTACCTGATTAGGGCGTTAAATACCCCTTATGTCAATTGTAGGAAATAGCTTCTTTAAAAATGAAAAGTAACCCTATCATATTTACATCAATGGAAGTTTATAAAATGCCCTTTGGGAATTAATGTTTGTAGGTGTTACATAAATAATAATAAGAAAAAAGATAGTAGTAATGTGTGATGCAGGCTATAAGAGAAGTGTGAAAATGTTAAGTGGGAGAGAATTTTTTTTTTTAAATTGACAATATCATTGTGAGGAGCGCACTAAAAAAAGGGGCGACGGTCCGCTACGCTGAAGTAAAGGGATGTCTACAGTGGGAGAGGAAGAAGAAGGGGGAGGGTACCACTTTGTCACAGGCTGCTATGTAGATTAACCTTTCAATTAGTTGTTATCAGGTCCTCTCCATGTCTCGGCGAGAGCTTTCCAGCCTTCGCTTTTAACACGTCAAAAAAAAAAAAAAAAAAAAAAAAAAAAAAAAAAATCCCACGAAATCGTTCGGATACGTCGCTTCGCATTTTACCCCATTCGACGTGATAAAGAAGAGGAGTACCCGAGAGAGAGGGGGGAAAACTTGAAGAGGTAAACTATCAGCAAATATTTACCGTAGCGTCTGCTCTTTTATTTTATATCTACAGATACACGTTCGTCTTCGCGCTAAACTTGGCGTTAATTAGGTCTTCTCCGCTACAGCAGATTAGGTTTGCGCGACATCTAGGAAGACGATATATATGTTTTAAAAGAGATTGTAAATGTAATATATGGGAGTCGAGAGTTGAAGGTGAAAAAATATGGGGCTGGCGATACATAACTGAGAGAAGCGGTGTTAACTTGTATTCCCCTGCTGAACGTCTTTTCTTCCTCCGGGCTCTTACTATTTCTCCTCATGGGGAGGCATTTGATAGTTAACGGGGATAAACGTGACGTTAATAATTCCACTTTTTCTTATTATTATAATTATTTTTTCAACAAATTGTGTGCATTTATAACCTTTCTTGTACGTCATGTAGTTTGAACGTTAAATATCTCCTAGGAGGAGGAAATATAAAGAAACCGAACAAGGATAAAGAGGCGACAGCTTGGGTACATTTTTATTTATGTTGATTTTATTGTGCTATGTAGCGCTACCTGGAAGTGCTAAAATAAATTAAACGCGTTCCGCTTTAACTCAGTGCATTTTTATGCAAACAAATGATCGATTTAACAAACAGCCAATTAAAGTCTAAAATGATCCAAATCACTTTCAAGTGTAACCAACTGTTTCAAGGAGGAATCCGAGTAAAGGTGGGCCGATGTTAAACGCCGCGCAAATGAGGTTAAATATTTATTCCAGCCGGTTTACGTACGTTACCACGCGTTTGTAACTTATCAACAACCTTTTTATGTCCTCTTAAGCTGTAAAATTCGGCGTTTTTTACGAGCGTTTAGAGGTGAGTGCTATCGATTCATCACCAGAGGCACCTTAAGAGGCGGGTTAACAGAGTGAAGTGACAGATCACACAGCCAGTGACGTGCCTCTCGGAGTGAGCTCATACATAAAGATTGACGTGCGCTTTATCAAACCAGGGATCGGATCTCGCCTTTACAGCCAATATTGAAGTTGCTGGGGAGGGCGCATTAGCGTTAGGTGAGGTTTAATGAGACTCCATTGGATTGTAATCAGCGTCATGTCGGATTCATGTAAACTACAACATTGTAACAAAATGGCGACCGCTAGTTTAGGTGACATCGGGGGTAAAGCTGGCAGCACTTGACGTTTAACAGCCCAACTCGGCGGAGCGCGACTCACAGGGGTTTGTTACGCAGCTATTACTGCTTTTCTTCTCCTTTCTTCGGATAAACGGCTCCGTGGGGGGGTGAACATGGTGTCGGAGCAGCTGTCAGGATGTGAGCATTGATTATACGGGTGTCATTAAGGCTCGCGCTGATCGGGTTGCTCGTTTGTCGAGCTGTCAAAAAGTGTCGCGCGGACATCTAACGGTTAAAACTTTGGCTTGTTGTTCTGCTTTCTCCATTTTATGTATTTTTAAACCAGACACTTAACGCAATTGTGTTTTATTTTGTTTCCTAAAATAAAGCGCTGTTGAAATAAATGTAAACTTTCGAAGGAATCTCAAACCGAAAATATGGATCTGTCGAAGACAGCGAGCAGTTTTCCACAGGTCATGAGAAGTTTCTAGATAGCTGTCATAGTGTGAATAACTTGCCCTTTTTATTTGAGAAAACTGTCTCTTTTGAATTGGACATCTGGTTTGGTGTGCGGATTATGGTGTCAGACTACGGATTAAGTCACTTTGATTTCCTTAGCAGCAGCCATGACAGCGCCTGCATCTGTTTTTATCCATCTGTTTCTCGTGTGTTAGCACATCTTTAAAAAGTCCTGCATTCCTTAGCTGTAACCTTTTTATACTACATGGCTGGTGTTAACGTTTAGAAATGAGGGCATCTGATGTGCTTGTTTTATTCATACCTACCATAACATGTTATGATCACCAGCCCCTTGCAAAAGTATTCCCACCCCTGGAACATCTCCATATTTTCTCAGCAACCACAAGATTTAATATATTTTCAATGATTAATTGTTTCTGTTGTGGACCAATGCAAAGTAGTGCATGCTTGTGAAGTGGAGGGAAAGTGATGCATGCTTTTTGTTTTTATAGAAATAAAAATCTGTAAAGCATGCCATTCAATTGTGCTCAAATTTTATAGATCTGGAAAATGAAATGTTTGCACATTCTACAAAATATCCTAAGTTGTATGTGATAAACAGGAATTTCCACTGATTCTCTTTTAGACTTAGATCCAGACTTTGACTAAACCATTTTAAGGCATGACATTGCTTTAACCTAAGTGACTCAATGGTTTCTCAGGCTGTGTGTTAAGGATTGTTGTCCTGCTGAAAGGTGAACCTCAGTCTCAGTCAGAAGTTTTTTGCAGCTTCTAACGGGTGTTTTACCAGGATTGGCCTATATACTTGCTTATTTCATTGCCTTACCAACTCTCATCAGCTTCCCAGTCCCTGTTGAATAAAATCAGCATGATGCTGCCATTACCTTGAAGGGGTTTTGTCCAGGCTAATATGCAGTGCTTGATTTCCGCTGCACAGTTTTTCACACAGCCCAAGAAAGAAAAAGTGCTCTCATCTGACCTAAGAACCACATGTTTACACTGTCCCTAAATGGCTTGTGAAATAGGCAGTATTTTTATGGCTTTCTGTCAACAATGACTTTCTTTTTGCTACTCACCTATAAAAGCCAGATTTGTGATGTGCACAACGAATATTGTTTTTATAACATGACCCTGCTTTGAACTTCTCAAAAACCGTAACCTAACCTGCCTGGTGTGTTCCTTGTTTTGTGGCTCACTAATGTTATCTAACAAACATCCGAAACCTGTTAGATTACAATACAAGCAGGTGTATTATATTTATTAATTAGGAAACCTCTCAAGCCAGTTTATTGCACTGGATTGTATTTAGTGCTGTCACAATAAAGCACACTTATAGATTTGTATACGTAAAAAGTTTTGAACACCGTTTTAAATTTCTACCATTTAACTATTATGAACTACTTTGTGTTGGTTTGTCACCAATCAGTTTATTGCTGATTTATACCGAACATACCATGGCTGTGAATATTGTGCATATTGTGAATAGCAATTAAATCACCTTAATATTGATTTGTTTTTCTGTTTTCTTTTGCAGATTTTATCTCGGATTTTAATACAGACCTATTCCAGGTCATGTGACAGCTACACCAGTGTGGAATTTACTCGTGCCAACTTTTCCTCAAGCTCACCCTTGGAACCTGAGGACATATTTCTGGATGCTTTTGTGGAATCTTACTTCCTGACCTTTTACCTAAGGATGTGGATGTACCTCGCTTTCGGCTGCAGAAAGAGGGAATCTTTATGGATCACGTTTCTGTGAGGCTTATTGTTCAACCATGGTAAAACTTGCAAACCCTCTCTACACGGAGTGGATTCTCGAAGCAATACAGAAAATTAAGAGGCAAAAGCAGAGGCCTTCTGAGGAGCGAATTTGTCATGCAGTGTCCACGTTGCATGGACTGGACAAGAAGATCGTCCTTGAGCAGTTGGATTTAAGTGTTCATGATGGCTCTGTCCTTAAGGTTACAAATAAAGGAAGCGCCTCCTACAAGGACCCAGGAAACCCTGGAAGAATCGGATCAATATTGCCTGCAAATGCACCTTTGCCGTCAAAGAAATCTATATGGAATTCAAGTGATCTGCGCCATATCGATTGGAATAAAATACTCAGGAGGGCCATCGAGGGTCTGGATGATACCCATGGCTCCTCACTTAAGAACATTGAGCGATATCTGAGGAATCAGGACGATCTGTCAGAAGTTGTTGATAATTCCGCTTTCCGTCAGAGGTTGCGGCTAGCCGCTAAGCGGTCAGTCAACAATGGCAGGCTGTTAAAAAACGGCCCTCGGTATAAACTCAGCCATGGCAGCGTGGAGGGAAGGACCCCCAGGTGTCCAAGTGCTTCCCCCTTGGTCCTGTCATCAGTGACACTCCTCCCTCATGAGCGTGAGCAGGTATACACACCTTGACCTTTGCACTCTCACTCATTTACTTCAAGGTAAAAAACTTATTTTTTTTAAACAATTAATTTTTCAGTGATGCAAAGAGTAGTATCCCTAAAGGTTATGGACATTTATGGGCCTTGAAGTAAGGTTATCTTAAAAAAAAAAATGTAAACAGCTAAAATCTTACCTGCAGTACAGGAGTCTTTTGGTTCAACTCCAGATTAGTAGGTTCAAGTAGGTAAAGCGAGGAGGGTCTGTGCATCCTGAAAAAGTCTTAAATTCAACTATCTAAAATCAAGGCCTAAAAAATTCCTTAAAAAAAGTTAAGTTGGCCTTATATATGTGAATCACAGATCTTACATTTTGTGGTGGCAATACTATTCAATTTCTCATATTCTATGTAGTTTTTTTCTCATCAGACTTTTCCATCGGGCAAATGTTTGTGTCAGTTTTGAGTCACTTCTTCATTGTGTTGTGTGACTCGAGGCGGTTGAGACTATTGGTAGCTATCTGCTAATTTACAGTTGCAAGCTAGCAAATGTATATTAGCAGCTATGTTAGAAAGAACTATTGGTTCTGATTCCTGGAGTGGAAATGGAGGGAAGAGGAAAAACTAGCTATCTAAAAAAAAAAAAAAGCTAGCGAACCCTATTTTTTGACTCTGTCAAAGGTTAAGTGGAAATGTATCACCAGTAGAGTGGACAACGTTCATCTTCGCCATTGAATCACTTCTGTTGCCAATCCATACAATGCTACATCCATTCTGTGCAAAAAAAGGACTTAAGAAGTCTTAAATTTGGTGAAATTGGTGAAACCTGCAGAAACCCTGAGTGAGAGAGATGGCCAAGACCAACACCGACTTTTATTGTCTTGAAACAACTTCAGCCCACTTCCTAGAGAAGATGGGGAGTGGATGCACCATCAAAAGTCAACCTGAGAGCTTAACATTTAAAGTATACTTACTAGGGATGACTACCTCACGTAAATGTAAAGCTCTTCCTCTGGAATCTGAGCCACTGCTGCTTTGAGCTGTACCACAGAGAAGAAGTGTTCTCTTTAAGGGACAGGTTAGCACACTCATAAAAAAATATGACAGCCATGTTTAAAGCTTCTGAGTTAGCTTTGATTTTCATCTGCCTAATTGAAGACAAAAAAGCAAGAAAACCACTGAGCTTCAGAATTAATACAAAGTTAATTAGCATTGGTAAACATGAGCTCACATTCTATTTCCTGCTGGCATTTGTCATGGAGTTTGATTGGATGAATGCACTGCATAGAGCAGCCCTTACAGCTGATATTTAATGCCAGCTACATAAATGGCATCTTCGATTCACTTCTTAGACGCTGCTGGTCTTTTAAAAATTAGATTATTGAATCCTCCTTTATTCACAGTGTTGAACTGCCTCTTGTAGCAGTGCTGGTGCTGATTAGAGTTTAGCAGCTTATGAAATGTTCACAACCACAGGATGTTGCTTAAAGAAGCGTAAATAAATGAAGTTGGTGATAATGGGCTAGTTGTTTGAAATTACATTAAGATAAAAGTGTGATCTGTGTAATCTAGAACTGATAAATTTATACATTTTTGCTGGTTTTCTGGCTGTGGAAACCAAGCTACTTCTTTTTCTTGATTGAACCAGTTGACCACTGACAGTAACTCTATATAAACTGCCACAGCATTTTTGGGGATTTCTAAAATGGTAGAGCTCCTCTTCACTCTTGATCTACTAACCAACCTTTACCTTCAGCTTCAAGGTCTAGCTAATCTTAATTTGTACTTAACTAAAGCACCTATACATGGAAGGTAGGATACTGAAGCTGCAATCTGAACAAAACTGGTCCACAAGGGATGATGTGGTGCAGGTTTAGATGTTTCCCTGCTCAAACACAGCTGACTTAAATGAGGGGATCATTAGCAAGCAGCTGCACAACTTGAAAACAGGCTTAGAAGTTAATTTAATGATTTGAATCAGGTGTTGGAGCAGGGGCACATCTAAAATTTTTAGGACATGTGCTTTTGTGGACAAAATTGGCCCACCTGTGCTGTGAAATCAAGTAAAAGTAATTTAGAACAATGCCCATTGCTTTCTATTTGTCTTGCTAGTTTTTGAAAGTCTCTCATTAAAAACAAGTGTCCATGACATCACATAATACAGCTGCTCAGATTTCTTTTCTTTTCTTCTTATTTCTGTTTTAAACCAAATGCCCCCTTCAAAGGTGTTTATTGTTACCTGCTAATCAGCTTGACTCATGCGGCTTTTGTAATGTCATCCACCCAAATACAAGAACCCAAGAATTATTTTGAACAAAACCTGACTTCAAAAGTCTTGAACTTTCCCTTTTAAAATGCACTGCTAGGTTGTAAAAGGTAAAGTTTTTTTTTTTTCTTGGGTCAAAAATTAGTTTAAAGCCTGGATAGAGTTTTTTCTTTGTAGGAATTTCACTATTACAGCTTTATTATTTGGGGCTTAAGCCTAAGAGTTAAAAAAAACGATGCCATTTAGAGTCCATCCTTTTACATCTGTGTTGCTAGTTCCTTAACAAGAGAGCTTGGATAATCAGAGAGTCATGCTGACAGTGTGTGTGGTAGGCAGTCTGCAATGGTCTTCCCACAGGTTATGCAACCCTATCCTAATGACCTGAAAGGATGGGACTGACTTGTCTTATGAGCTGCAATAGAACAGCTATTTTATTGGTAATTTGTAGGGGGCATGAGAATGTGTTGAGTAAGGAACCCGGAGTGCTCTCTGACTGCATGCAGCTGTTATGAGCTTCGTGCAAACAAACATGCCAGAGGGAGGAAATAAGAACCTGACCAACAAACTTCCAGGTTAGCATCGATACAGCTGCTTTCACCTCCTCCTGTGTTTCTTTTTCTGATACCTTGCAATATGAAACGTCCCAGAAATGGCAGCACTTATGTCAATTGCAATGTGATTTGTAGTTGTTGATGGAAAATGGTTGTTGTTTTGCAGCTTCTATTAAGCCCAATGTGTAGTTGTCTGGTTTGTTGTGGAAGCTTTTAACGTATCTCGTGTTGAGGCTTATCGAGATTAAGCGCGGTCTCATGCTTTATGCACAAGTTGTGCAGCTGAAGTGGTGAGCTGCATCAGGCAACAGAGATGTCACCCCACTCCCCGGCAGTTTCGCAGTGAATAATCAGGAAGCGACACCTTGATACTGCAGCCACAACTGTGACTGTTGTCTGTGGTTAGGCCAAAAGTGAAACCGAGAAGTGCTGCAGAGACACTGTGTCCTGCGACGGCTCTCAGGAAGGGCCCCACTGTTTTCCATTTGGAAAATTTCAACCCCTCACTCCCGGCCCTTGATGACATCACCTCACCAGTTCAGGTTTAACATTTACTTCAAAAGATGAGACGTTTCTGCCTGCTTAGCTGTTAAGGCGCAACGAGAGAGAGAGCGTGTGTGTGCGTGCTGATAATGAGAGATACTTTGAGGTTAAAAAAAGAGCAGTCTTGGTTTTAGAGTTTATTAGATTCTGAAGAGACTCTGGCAGGAACAAAGACAAGGAATGAGAGTGTTTTTTTTTTTTTTTTTTTCCCCTGCTGTGTTATGCAACCACTTGAGCTCCCTCTCGCTCTACCAGCAGTGTTCTAATAGGACCCCACCCCCTCACTCAGGACAGCCTGCTCTTTTGAAGCAGCATAATTTCCTGTAATGTTCTTAATTTAGAATCCCCAAGTAAATCGTCAGCATCTCTACAGCTGTGTTTATTTTTTGCATTTTAGCCTCTTATAAATTGCAAATTGCTATTGATTATAATCACTAGAGCAAAAAAAAAAAAAAAAAAAAGAAATCCTTATGGAAATGAATCTAGTTCCTGGGTTAGACATCATAGCTCAGAGCTTGTTATGATCCTCTGTTTGGAAATGTTACTACTTTGTCAGTTTGCTTGCTCATTTGTTTTGTAACTCAAAAATATAAAACATGCATTTTTGTTAGACATGAATTAATCAATCAACCAAAGATCAGAATCAGCCAATTGACTTCCCTATTTCCTACTTTTTGAACTCATAACAACTAATTAAAATTTTTGGTCCATAAATGTATCAACTGAGAGGATGTACTTTGAACTTTTGACAAAAGTCAGATATTTTCTGTTCTATTCCAAACTACTACTTTGGAGGAGAGGCTTTAGCGAATGTTGTTCTTACATGTGTTGTTTCCCCCTTATGTTGTTTTTATACATGGGGTAACATGAGATTATTATACTATCGTGGTCTTGGGTAAAGTACAATGATTTCACTCTTTGTAGAATAACTAAAATATATGTTTTATATTAGCTGGAATATCTGCTGCAGTATAAAACCTGCAGTCAACTGCTTTCCAAACTTATCACTCGTAGCTTGCCAACTGTCTTGAAGCAGTGTCATATGATCCTGCTTAGTTTACTCAAGATGGTCTGTTTTAATGAGCAGGAGTGTTTGCAAAGAGTTGAATTTCTCTTTCTTGTTGATGAAGTAAAAGTATAGTTTCTCTTTTTAGGCCAGCTGACAGGCAGCGGGCACCAACAATTGGAAGAAAGGGAATGCTTCATTAAACCGCACTCAATAAAGCCAGAAAAAAAACTCAAGTCGCTCTTGCTCTTTCTCCAACAACTCATTAAAAGCACTGCAAAACATTGAAGTGGCATGATGAAAAGGTTCGTAGTTTTGAAACGAAAAGTGTCGGTATGCTGAACGACCCATGTCTAGTTGGTTAGAGTAAAACGTGGTTTTTTTGTTGTTTTTTTTTTAACGTTTGTCAAAGCTGCATGAATTGCTTTCGACTGTTGATGAAGTATTTTCACACGATTTCACAAATTGAGTGAAATCGTGTAATAAGAATGCCAAACGGCCGTCCGTAGCAATTACACAGTTATTTACAGTTTAAATAACTGTAAAACTCAATTGAGTCCAATAAATTTTATTACAAGTATTTTTATCAAGCAGTCATAAATTTTTGTGGACTTTCCTCTTTTCCAGTCGCTTCTGGTTCACCTAATGCCCCAGATATTGACCTGGCAGGTTGGAAAATAGAGCAATCATCGACGTGGAAGTAAACTGCTTCCCCTCTCTACAACAACACATTGATGGAGCCAGGAACAATGACCAAACGCCCTCTGCTTCCCACCCCCCAGGGCATCATTTGGATGGTGTGACAGATTAAAATAAAAGTGCTCCAGCTCCTCCTACTTTGTGTGTATTGACATAAATGAAATGACAAATAAAATGTCCACCTCTGTGTGATCGAGGGGAGGCCAGCTGAAGGTCAGCACTGGGGTAGATTTGAAAGATGCAAATTTGGTTTGACTCAGGATGCTGATCTGCGTCATAGAAACCAGGAACTAATTATGGGCATCCCCAGAGTGCCATTCAGAGCTGTAGTCAGTTGGTAAGGCCTTAGTGTGTAAACTGATGATGAGGTGGGTTATTTATGGTCACACCCAGAGATTGTTATTTTCCATTATGAACTTCCTTCCACTAGTCTGTCTGTTGCTCCACTTGAGCCGTTTATGTTGATTTCCACATATGATCTGTTACGTATAGACGGGTCCTGTGTTAAGTTATGACACCAAGTTTCCTTTACCTTCCTTCATTCTGAGTGATCAATGGGGAGAAATCCTCATAAACCTTGAGCTCATATTTTACTTCTGAACTGTGCTATAAGCCCATAAATGAGTGTTTGTTCTGAGACTTGCAACGTTTACAGTGGATCACGGCAGTAACAATGAGAGCATGTTATATTATTGAGGTAATTTGATTACATGCTGGTTAATCCTTTCAGACTCGAGTGCAAGCTTTAAGAATTGGATTAAGCCCTTAAACTATGATTACCAAGATCACTTACACATTCAGATGTAATGGATAAAAGGAGGTGGATCTCAAACGCAGCATTTCTCTGAGGATGAAAGCCATTTATTATTCATTTCTAGTCTGTGAAAACTCCCCTCTTTTTTTCCCATTTTCTGAGCTTCTGCTTTCAGATATTTTTGCCGCTGTTTTATTAAACCCACAGACTAGTTTTATCCTCTTTGACTCAACTAGAGATAATACTACAGTCATCTCTTAAAGTTCACTCCGAAACATGCTAATAGCCACTTCCTATTCATGTGTTTTAAATAGTTTCTTTCTGTTGTTTTTCTACACTCAGCTCCGGGTCGACCCCATCCCAATATGCAGTTTCTGTCTCGGGACGAAGGAGTCAAATCGGGACAAGCGGCCAGAAGAGCTGCTGTCCTGTGCAGACTGTGGAAGCAGTGGTAAGCGAGCTTCTGTAACACTTCATTGAGCAAATGTTTTCAAAATCATTGCTTTCTGTTACAGACACTAAAGTGATGTTAAAGTAGCACAAAAACTGGAATTGGAATGGATTAGAGGTGGGAAAAATTTTCAGGATATTATTGTGGTGTTAAAGAAAGCAGCAAATTTTAGCAGTATACACTTTGATTTGCTTAAGTATTCACATCAATTGAACATTTTCACATATTGTCTTGTAGTTGTGATATAAAAAGTGAAAGAAAGCATATTTTCAAAGTATTTTCCAAAAAAAATAAAATTTGGAAAGCATCAGAGAAAACGCTTCAAAGAACAACTTTTTTTGCTCCTTATGGGCTTTTCATATCTAGAACCAATGAAAGTCAGATTTGATGGATAGTGTTTCTGACCAGGAATGTTCTAAACATGGTGCTGCCATCACATCCAACTCTTTTACATAAAAGCCAGATTTGTACCATGCAAGAGTAAAAGTTGTCCTGTTGACTGATTCTCCCATCAGAAGTTTAGATCTCTGTAGTGAAGTTCAGCGGGTTTTAATGCTCTGTATGCCATAACTTGTATAAAGCTGAAGCATTTTCCAAAAAGCAGAAAATATTTTAAAGGACCTGCTGAGAGCAAACCCAGTCTCACACAAAAACGACCTTCAAACAAAAACATGGTTGTCCTCAAATATAAACAACCAACAAAGCATAGAAGCAATTATTTTAGACTTGGCTCTCTTTTGAAGTTTTATTATAGCAAAAAGAATTTATTTTACAAAGACTGAAGAAGACATTGTTTTACTCGTGAATTTGAAATGATTGACGACGTACTGAAGCAAAAATTGTGTTGGGCTCATAAAAACTAGTATCCTGCTTGAAGATTTATTCAGAAAGTTGCCATGTAGCAAACTTTCCTTTTGTTTTTTGTCATCACTGAGCATACAACATCATACTAAAGTCAACTTTATGGAAACTGTAAGTGTTGAAATGGACTGGTGGATTTGTGTTTAGAATTGGTGTAGTGTTACATTGCGGACAGATAATTGACTCATCTGGTGCGAGCTAAGAAGTCACAACTTCTGGCGATGCTGAAAGACTAATTAAATCATGTAGTGTAAATGTAACACATGATAAAACTCCCCTCAAAATATGCACATTCTGCAATTTCCTAAAGGCCAACTTTTTAACATATTCAATGTGATTTATATATATTTACAGGGGCAATTTTTTTTTACTCTGCTTGACTTTTCTCTAACATTTAAGATGGTGAAATGATAGCCCTTATTATAGTTTTTTTTCATTCATCTTTATTGTATTTAAGGAAGTCTTTCTGGATTGGTTGAACAAACAGATGGATTTCGACAATGTGGCATGGAATGCAATCTGGAAATCCATCTTATTTAAATTATTTTCCCTTTTTTTTCTTTTCTTTACTTATCCAAACATCAAAGAAAAATCTAACTTTGCGAATTGCATGCAAGTCAAGCCGAAGTAAAACTATTCCAGGTGACTGTCAAAGTCCAAAATCAATACAAGTGATTTTTTTTCTCCGGTTCAGGTTGTAGAGTAGAACGTCCCAGTTATGGCCCCGTTCCTGCCTCACAACAGATTGTTGGTATTCCTTTTAGTGGTCCTTTGTTCCCGTAAAATTACCTCAACCAAGGAGTCATTTATGTTTGAACAATTATTTTAAATGCCGTAAGGAATTGTTCTCCCGGTGACATTTTTATAGCTCAAATTTGACAGAGCGCCGTCGAGGTGGTTTTCATTAACCGCTTTTAGTGTACGCAAATTGTGCTCTCACTGTAAAACAGCTGTTTTACAACCATGAGAGGGAGCAGCGTGAGAGAGACGGCGAGCTTTTTACATGACTTTCATGGATCGCCTTCCATTAGAAAGAGCTCTGCTGCTGTTTCTGCCTCATTAAGATCAAATTATCTGTAATTAGCAGCTCAGATGTTTGATCATACTGTTTTTAGGCAGAAGTACCCAGAAGAAGAGAGAGCCGCGCGGACACACAGGCACACCATTGTTTTTATGATTTTTGGTGTTAATGTTTAACTTTAATGTGTGAAAAGATGGAAACCGATAGCTGTTGCTTGTTGACTCAACCTGTGCTGGTAGAAGCATGTGTAAAATGTGTTGTTCTTTCTCAAGGGCATCCATCATGTCTAAAGTTCTCCCCTGAGCTGACCTCAAATGTAAAGAGATTACGATGGCAGTGCATTGAATGCAAAACCTGCAGCTCCTGTCGAATACAGGGGAAAAATGCTGTGAGTATAATATGTTCATCTTAATACACCCTTTTCAGTGCCAATGGCTTGACTGTAGATCTCAGAGGATTTGTCAAGATTTGCAAACCCTCTCGTGTGCAGAGTTGGGCTTATTTCTCCTAAAGACGTTAAATGACAGTGGTGTTACACGTATGCAGCTGGGACGTCACTTACACACGCCTGCTGTTCCCTTTCAGGACGAGATGCTTTTCTGCGATTCGTGCGATCGGGGCTTTCACATGGAATGCTGCGATCCGCCACTTTCAAGAATGCCAAAAGGTGAGGTGTTTACACTGTCTGCCTTCTCCGCTTGCTCCCCTTCTGCTGTCAATTCAAAGCCTTTGCTTCACAGACCTCCGTTTGGGGCTGTCACTCAGCACACCAAGAAGCAGCAGTGGCTTATTAGGGGCTTTGCATGCATATCAAATTGTCCCAGCATCCCTGGGGAGATCTTCTATCTCTGGATTACAGTACTGACCCTACAGCAAGGCTTGTAATGATGCCACACGTACTGTAGTTGGGTTTTTGGCAGGCAGTGCATGCAAGTCACATATTTTAGCTCAACAAGCTGACACGAAGTCTATTTCACCAGCCAGAGAATTGACCCCATGTTTTTCCTATGGATTTTCGCTTTGTGCTGAGTAATTGATTGGTCATTGTGAGCTGGTGGGATTCTCGCCAGTGCTGTGCATTAAAGGAAATGTTTGAAATGAATGTGCTGTTTGTCCCCTTGCTTGATGAACCCTACCAAAAATAAAATAGTTCTTCTCTGCTTGGATGCCCTCCAGGAACCTGGATCTGCCAAGTGTGCAGGCCGAAGGAGAACGGCAAAAAGCTGCTGCACAGGAAGGCTGACGAGATCAAACGTCGATATGCAAAGCCGCTTGGACGACCGAAAAATAAGCTCAAACAAAGAATGTAAGTGTGCACTGTATAAAATAATGATGTCTTATTTGGCCACAGATGAATTTTCCATTTAATGTAAAGTCAATGCCCATTTATTCATAAAACGCTGTTAAAATAATGCAACTTGGACATAAAAACTACCAGAAATAAAGCTGGCTGCTAAAAGTGCTATACCCAAGATTCTTAATAGAAAGTTAAGTGCAAGAAAAAGGTCGGTTAGAAAAGGGTGCAGGAAAAAGATTGTGAAACAGAGCTCATTCAAAAGATTCACAAACTGTGCATTGTGGTTGGAGTTAGAACTTTATGAGCCACCAGACACAGATGCAGCCAGGACTTGAACTACAGCTGTCACATGAATCTGTTGAAAGTCAAAATTTGGACTAAAGAGAAAAAGTACTTAATTGTTGCTCAGTGGTCCAGATACTTTTAAATGAAAGTAAAATCTGCATTTCATTCAGAAATTGGGCCCCCAGAGTCTGGAGGAAGAGTGGAGAGGCACAGAATGCAAATTGCTTTAAGTCCAGTGTGAAGTTTCCACAGTGAGTGATGATTTTGGGATCCATAACATCTGCTGGTGTTGGTCCAATGTGTTTTATCAAGTCCAAAGTCAGCACAGCTGTCTACCAGAAAATTTTAGAGCACTTCATGTTTCCCATTGCTGACAAGCTTTATGGAGATGCTGATTTCATTTCCAAGCAGGACTTAGGGTCTTGTCACACTGCCAAAAGTACTAATACTTAATGAACGTGTTATCACAGCTCACAAGCAAGCTCACCTAAACTAAACCCCATGGAGAATCTCAAGTATTTTTACAAGGAACATGATACACACCAAAGACATTCAGGAGGCTTAAAAAGATTATTTGACTCAGAAGAATCTGTGTAATTCTTCTGTGTAATATTTTTATGCAATCTACATAACATTTTCTGAGAAACTTAATTTGGGTTTTCATTAGTATTAATTAATTAATTTTTTACCTGAATGATGGATTTTTTAAAACTTTTGAATGATATTCTGATTTCTTAATAAGTAATGCTGCTGGCTAACAACAGACTTCTTCTGCTTGTCACTGCAGGTCTGTAACCAGTGGTGATGGCTCCATGGTAGCACTTGGAGGAAGGGGGTCACCTGGTAGGGGTCAAAAGATTACCGTCTGTTCCACACCTTCATCTGGTCATGCTGCATCTGTGAAGGACGCCAGAGACAGATTGACTGTCGCAGAGCCTTGTTGTGCGGTCAACGCCTCCCAATTCACCCACTCCCCTCCCACCACCACTCCCTCCCTCACGCCCACCTCCACCCCAGCCACACTCACTGTTAACAAGAAAACCAAAGGGCTTATTGATGGGCTTTCCAAATTCTTTACTCCTTCTCCTGTGGGCCGTCGCTCGCGAGCCGTAGCCATAGAGTTGAGCTCTAGAGACAAGGGCACGCCCAAGCTGTCCCAGCGTCCCGAACCGTTCGCCTTTGCTGCTGATGCCCCTCGTAAGATAACCCCGACATCCTCTGCACTTCCTGCCACTTCCACGTCACCAGGACTTAGCTCCCCCCCGCAGGTGTCCAGCAGCTCCACCTCGGCGAACTCGCCTCAGAGCTCTTCCAGCCAGTCTAGTGTTCCTTCCCTGGGTAGTCTCTGCAGTAGCAGCCAACTGAAGGGACTCTTTGATGGACTCTCTCATATTTACACGACTCAGGGACAGTCGCGGAAAAAGAGACTACCATGCTACGCACCACCTAAGCGCAGGCCCCATAAGCAGGACTTGTCCCAGTGCCTTGGAAAGAACGAGTTTAGCAAAAATAGGTTCCACCCCACCTCTGCAGGGTCTGGCCGACTCAGAGCACCCTCTTTTAAGATGGTCAGTCATTTCAAATGCAATCCTTTCCTTAAAAATCACAGGACACTAGGCAGACTGAAGTATAGAGTGAGAGCTCACAACGGAGCCACCTCACCAGAAAAGGGAGACTTGACAGATGGAAGAATTAAGCCTGAGAATAATCATGGTAAGCAAGGCTCAAAATACCAGCCAAGACCTGCGTCTCCACATCTTTAAGCTTCTTCTTTTTTTTGTTTTCTTTTTTTTTTGTTAAGCTTGACACTAGCAATTGTAGAGCTAATATTTTCTTTTTGAAGTCACCCTCAACATTCTAACAGGCTACTAATCCTCCTCCTAATTTGAGTTAGTTTTAGTTCATTAACACAGTTTCGTTGCGTTTTGACTTGGCTGCGAAGTTTCAGTGGCTTCCATCTTCTCGCCCGTTGGCTTTTTGTCATAGTGCATGGCCCACTAACTCCCTCATACCGCTCCTTGCTCTGTCCTTGACCCTCTCCAATAGTGCGCACATTGTGATCACCACACAGTAGAGCCTGTAGTCACATTGCGCTCCTCCTCATCCCACCGTGTCTTCTCAGCCTCACTTCCAGTGGTCATTAGACGCATACAACCCAGTAATTCAGCCACCCAAGTTGACTCAGAGCTGACATGATGATTACACCCAGAAGTGCACTCACCCTCATATTTTACTGTCCACCAGAATGAAGTCCTAGTAGGAATAATAACAGAAGAAAAACTAAAGGATACATACTTCAAGAAGTTTTGAGCTTCTGCTCAAACAAGCAGCAGTATATATTGCCTTGCAAAAGTGTTTATACCCATAGATGTTTTTTCATATTTTGTCACAGTACAACTGCAAACTTTAAACCGTCATTGGGGTTTATGTGGTTTTTTTGTGATAGAGCAATATGAAGCATCAATCTAAAGGGATGACTAGTTCTCACCCGTTTTTAAAAATGTTTGGTGTGTATTTGTAGTCACCTTTAAATATATACTTTGTAGAACTAAGTTTTGCTGCTATTACAACTGCAGGATTGTTGGGTTATGTCTCTACTAGCTTTGTACATCCACAGACTAAATGCAAAATAGGTCATGTTCTGTCTGTTTAAGTCAAGACCATCTGAGAACAGCTGTGGTGTAGGACGTGTATGAGAGCTGTGAGACAGCAGTGAGATGTGCTGTAGGAGTGACAGAGGAGTTCAAGGTGGATGTAGGACTTCATCAAAGGTTAGCCCTAGCTCCATCTTGTTTGCTTTGGTGATGGACAGGAAGACAGTTGAGCTTAGAGTGGAGTCTCCATGGGCTGTGATGTTTGCAGGGGAGTTAAATGGTTCCTATGAGGAAAAGACAGGAGGCAGAACTGGAGGTTTCAGAGCTCAAGATGTTGAGGTTGTCTGTGTGAGTGATGAGGATGGATAGAATCAGGCTTGAGTACATTGGACAGACGGCTCAAGTTAGATGTTTTAGAGATAAAATCAGAGAGGCCAGGTGATTTGGACGTGTGCAGAGGAGACACAATATTTATATCGGTAGAAAGATGCTGAGGAGGGAACCACAGGCGGAGAGGTCAAGAGGAATTTATGGATGTGCTGAAAGAAGACATGACGTTAGTTGGTGTGAGGGTAGGACCAAATGGAGTCCTAAAGGGAAAAGCCAAAATAGAAGAGTAAGGTCTTTGAACTTAAATTGTGAAGTTTTGCCACAGGTTCTCAGTCTAAATCCTATTTCAGCTCAGGTGTGTTTAGGGTTGTTGTCCTGATAGAACTCAAACCTTTTGCAGCCTCTAAAGGTTTTTATTTTTTTTCAGGATTGCCTATCAACTCTGACCAGCTTTCCTGTCTCTACTGAGGAAAAGCAACTGAATGCCAAAAAGTAAAATTTTGGTCTCTTCTAAGCAAATCACTTGAGTCCACTTTATTGTTGGATGTGTTATACTTTTCCTTGAACAGCTATTTTCTTCTTGCCACTCTTTCATTAAAGACAGATTTGTGGAAAGTACAACTAATAGATGTCCTGTCAACAGATTGGGTTTCTAGTCCTCCAGAGTTAGCATGGACCGCTTGGCTGCTTCTCTGATTAATTCTCACTTTGCCCACTCAGTCAGTTTGGGTAGTAAAAATGCAGTTTGGCATACTCTTTCCATTTCCAGATACTAGGCTGAATAAGGCTAATTTGGGAACATCTGAAGGCAAATGGTTCAACTGGATTGAGTTCCTGCATTAACAGATTGGAATGGCTGTAAATACAAATGCATGCCACAATTGTCAAAATGTTTTTGATTTTTACTTGTAAAAGGGTGTGAGAGCCATGCACCCTTTCCATTCCTGCTCACAATGATGCACTATTTTGTGCTGGTATGCCAGTAAATTCATATTAAAAACGTTTAAGTTTGTGGTTGTAACTTCATGAACATGTCAAGACATTCAGAGTATAAACACGTGCAAGGTACTGTATATCCATAAATATGCTGATGACACTTCACTTCCACTCCTAATGGGTTTTTGTTTTGGTGGTTAAGTCATGTTGTTGATGTCTTTCATAAAATTACTGCCTGCTTTCCAACATCAGTTGCTTTTCATGTCGACACTCGCTCCCCTCACTGCATCGGCTTCTTAATTCATGGGAAACTGTCTTGGTGGATGACTAAGCACATGAAAGCGGTTATGCAATTAGGGTGATTTAGTTTCACTTCATTACATTAGGGATTTTAATACAAACATGCAAAGATGATACATTATGAAATTCCTCAGAGACTCGGCAGCAGTACTCGCAGTATAAGAACATTTGCATAGAATGCATTTATGAGATTATTCAGCTGCGGCTGCTTTAAACAGGCTGGTGTTTGATGCGTTGGTGTTGATTTCTTATTGTGCCTGTGACAGGCCACCTCAGCAAGCTGCATGTGAAGCAGGAGGCCCAAGCGGACTTGGCGGCCATGTCCAGAGATCACGTCTTGGAGGAAGACATTGAGACGTTCACTCGTGTCCAGGAACTTGCTGCTCAGGTGAGAAATTTGATAAATGTGGGGAATGTTGCGATTTGAGATTTCTACATAGCTTTGCATGTCGGCAAAACACAGGGATAAAGCAGGGAGAGGCTGGTAACCCACCCACACAATCCCCATTTTTTATGAGAGCTTCAGCCACCTGTCTATTATTCATCCATCCGTATCTGTATGTAAAGCTTTACCTCTGAAATATTTTCTGTAAACTTGCAGAGACTGTTTTTATACTTTAAATATGAGCAAAAACAGACTTAACATCCCAGGGGCTACAAATTGGCTAAAAAGGACAGAAAACTCTTCAAATTTGTAAAAACTATGTTGCGTGTAATTTGTTATGATTCCGCTTTCTCTAGTAGTTATTTAAATTGGTAAAATGCAACAAAATCTCTTCTGGTTTGACTGAAATGATCAAATGCAGAACATTTCCCAGTTGGATGATAGAAAAGCAGACATGTTCAGACTATCAGAATGACTGATTTGACAACCATAAAACTGCTCTTACTGTATTTAAGAGGCCCATCTTGTTCTTATGTATCTTGATGTATCTGTTGTTCCCTCATGGGAAGCTTAAACTGAATTTATTTCAATATAACATTTACTGATGATAAGAACTTTAAATGATTTGAGTCGCTAAGCGTTTCTTCATCTCTCATAGAAAACTGGCTCTCTGACGAACACAGACTTCGTCCGACGTCCCGCTGTTATCGAATTCGGGCAGTACGAGATCCAGACCTGGTACTCATCACCGTACCCGCCTGAATATTCAAGGTGATATTTATTTTTACTCCAGAAGTTTCCTACTTTTTTTGGTTCTGTTGCAAATACCTCTCATACTAGAAGTCTAAACTTCAGCTTTAATTATTGTCTCCAACAGATTACAAAAGCTTTATCTGTGTGAGTTCTGCCTGAAGTATATGAGAAGCAAAAACATTCTCCAGAGACACACAAAGAAGTGCGGCTGGTTTCACCCTCCTGCCACCGAAATCTACAGAAAGGACAACCTTTCCGTGTTTGAGGTCAGCTCTCCTTTATGGCAACAGAGCAACAACTGTGTACAGCATGAAATTTCTCCAATGAATGAGGTCAGGAATGAGCAAGGGGGAAATATACAAGCTGCTTAAACACTGTCCCCTTGCTTTCTTTCTTTCTCTCTCTTCTCTGTTTTTCCGTGTTTAGGTTGATGGAAATGTCAGCAAACTCTTCTGCCAAAACCTCTGCCTGTTAGCCAAGCTTTTCCTGGATCACAAGACCTTGTATTATGATGTGGAGCCTTTCCTCTTCTACATACTTACGAAGAATGATGAGAAAGGCTGTCATCTTGTGGGCTATTTCTCCAAGGTATGGATTACAGGGTGATTTTATGGGAAACTACGGATTACGGCACTTCATTTTTTAAACGATTACAAAAAGACCTCAGTGCAATAAGTCTGCTTTTCCAGCACGGAATTTAGTTTTTTAAACCGATTTTGGAGGATTTGAAGTATATTTCTAATAATTTTGGCTTTGCCGAATAACTCTGACTTGCTAAATAACAGATTCCCTCATCAAGCTGATTTACTGATAATCATCAGTTACGTACCTAATTTCTCACTCAGCCGTGCTCTTAAATTGAAAGCCATTATGTGTGTGAGTGTGTGTTTTGTGTGTAAAGACAAGGACAGTGGCAGGTGCAGTAAATTGCCAGCTTCAGCAGAGCTCTGACATACTTGATCTGTTTCTCCTTCCCTCAGGAAAAGCTTTGCCAGCAGAAGTACAATGTCTCCTGCATAATGATTATGCCTCAGTACCAAAGGCAAGGATTTGGAAGGTTCCTCATTGATTTCAGTAAGTTCTTTAATGCTTGTTTTTGGACCACCAGAAACACAATTCCACCTATTTTATTGGTCTTTACAAATAATTTTAGATTAAAAGGGGGATTTGTAGCTTGTGGCAAGGTGCTGTTATTTTGTTAAGGCTTTGAAAGGGTCTAATCAAGAGCATTCATTTGCAGTGC
Organism: Gambusia affinis; assembly: GCF_019740435.1. Lineage (NCBI taxonomy): Eukaryota > Metazoa > Chordata > Actinopteri > Cyprinodontiformes > Poeciliidae > Gambusia > Gambusia affinis. Next base: position 16,286,747 of record NC_057887.1, read on the forward strand.
TTAGGCAATCACACATGATTAGGAGCAAAAAACAATATTATGGCTGCTTGTGTTATTTGAGCCCTAGTAGTGTTTTCACCTAAACAGCTATTTCTATACAAAATAACAGCCCCCAATTCTCTCTTGTTGACTTGTAACGAGGTGTAGATGCTGCTTTTATGTTTGAGTGGTAGTAAATGCAGCACATACAATATTTATAGCTCTGCGGTCCACTTAAGAAAACAGTTGCTGCCTTGAGTGGATTTCTATGTTTGGTCTGGCAGGTTTTTTGTCTGTAAAGGCATTTTAAAAAAATAATTTAAAAAAAATTCAAGAATTGTTGACTTTGTTTGTGTACGAAAGGGGAAAAAAAAAAAATAGGGGGCGAGCGCAGGGAGGGCGGGTGGTAATGGAGCATTTGATTTCCTGTTCACTTTTGGGAGCCATTGAGACACAGAGATGCGAGAGGATCTGTGATATTGAGAGTGAGCAGATAACAAAGACGGGGATTAAGGGAGATTGAACGCAGCTGAGTTCTGAGCTCTTTGAAGGCTTTATTGGAAAATGTAGCTTTGGTGCTGGAAGTTGTTTAGATTAAGATTTTCTGTTATATTGGATTGTTTTGGAGGCACACATTTTCACAGGTAGCTCCAAATATATGTGTTTGCTAGGAAAATATTTCCTTTGAACTCAGAACAGAAAAGAGCAGGAAATGTTTTTCTCATTTAATTTCATTACTTTATTCAGTGCAATCAAAGGCTCATTATCTTAGCTTTAGTTATAAATATTGTCACAATCAGTGAAATATTGTTATATGTTCATGGTTCTGCCATTAGATGTGCTTGTTTGGCTCTCAGAAGTGGGTGCCGTTAAAAGGCATTAATTAATTTCATGTCTCTCGTAATGGATGACCCTTTACAGGGCGGCCATGAAACTAATTACACTCGCATACATATTAGATTTTTTCTTGTTCATTATCTATCCTTAGTGCAGTCATGTGAGCAATGACATTCAGTTGCTTCTCTGTTTGGCTCCTTTATAGTGCCAGGCTAAACCACTCATATCCTGTAAGCTTTGTCCGCATTTTGTTGCGTTACAACCAGAAACGTTTAGATATTTTATTTGGATTGCATGTGATAGAACAACACAATAGCGCATAGTTGTGAATTTAATATGGTAATTACTTTACAAGTCTCAAAAACAACCTTCTAGTTTCTACTGTCAGTTACACACCCCCAAAGCCCAATGAACTAACTTCTAATTTCTAATGATATAAAGAAAAGGACTAACGCAAGATTCACTTGTCACAAACACATAATTACAACCTCATTGTCATTGTTTTCACTCAGTCAGCACAGTTCAGGCCTGTCCTTGGCATAAAATTAGGCGAGAATCTTGTTTTATTTTGACACCGCTTAGCTCTGCTTTCCTAAATGGTGGCATTAGATTTTATTTTACGGCTGTAGGATGAGAAGTGGGTTGAATGTAAAAGCATGCCACATTTTCTGATTTAAAAAAAAATAATGATAATAATTTCTGCTTCACAGTTATATTTGACTTTGTATGGTATATGAAATAAAATACTGTTAAAATTCATTTAAATTTGGGCGTGTAAGTCAACAAAACTCCGTCAGCCTCCATCGTAGCTTGCTAACAGTGGCTGACGACATAAAACGATGACTTCTTCAATGAGGTCACATTCTGACCTCATTGAATATGTAAGGAAACAACCCAGCGGCACTATTTAGCTTGACTAAAGCATTTTTTTCCCCTTGTGTGTGTGTGTGTGTGTGTGTTTGATTTGTGTCTTTTTAGGTTACCTCCTCACCAGACAAGAAGGACAAGCTGGCTCCCCAGAGAAGCCGCTGTCAGAACTGGGTCGCTTATCCTACCTGGCATATTGGAAAAGTGTCATGCTGGAGCACCTTTATAAGCACCCAGATAAACACATCAGCGTTAAAGGAATCAGCAGGGCCACTGGGATGTGTCCACATGACATTGCCGCCACTCTACAGCAGCTTGGCATGATTGACAGACGGGACGGCAGGTCAGTTTCACAGCCACTCTCTCCTTCAGTTGCCGCTTCTGCACGCCGTCTGACTTATCCAGGCCAGGGAGTATTTTTAACAGCATATCCATTAATGCTGCTGAATATTGACAGAAGTAAGTCAGGTTAAGTACCCCCAAGGACATAGAGCACCTGCGGTCCCGAAGAGCTTGTCTTTGTGCTTGTGTTTAACTGCACATCCCCCCTCCTCGCTTCTCTCTCCACTCTGACTCCTAATTCATGCGCTCTGCTCCTCTGTGTTGTAGGACTGTGTTGGTCAGAAGAGAGAGGTTGATTCAGAGGCACATGGAGAGGCTGAGGGCTAACCCGCGCAAAAATGAAGTGGACCAGGACGCCCTGCGCTGGACTCCCTCCACCACTCTGAACGCTGTCCTGTCTGAGGAAGAAAGGGAGGCAGAGATGGATGTAGGTTTCTGAGCTCGAGAGAAAATAATGCATGTACACCTCAAAAAGTTAGAATGTCATCAAAAAAAATATAGTTTGCATATTGTCAAATTTCACATCTTGACAGTTATGATTCATGTCCTTTGCTGCTTTTTAAAACTCATTTCTTCCTTCCACCCAACTTTCCATCTATATTTTTGACATTGCTTTTTCAGCAACTATGTGTGATGAATTTATGTAATAGGTTTTTCAATTTTGAACAGAATCATACTAAAGTAAATTAACGTTTTATTGAGCGGTAGTTATTTGTCTCCACATACCTGAAATGCTTTTAGCAGCTGCATGTTAGATTGGCTGAGGAGTTTAAATTAAGGTCAATAATGAGAAATTCACTTTGACTTTCAGCAGTCATCTAATGTTGTGCAAAATTACCCCCAAATTATCATATAATTGATAGTACTGAATAAACCATGAAATGCAATCTCTCTACGGTTGCTTTACGGAAATGTTTTCATCTTGACGGGCAGACATCCAATCAGGAAGCTGCTCATATTATCTGGAAGAAATACGCAATGATTCATTTGTCATGATGTTAATTCAAATCTCTTGTTTTCCCATTAGCCTCGTTGCTCAGATGCTTTTCTTTCTCTTTTTTTTTTTTTTTTCTTTATCCGTGCACTTCTTTCCCAGAGATAATGCATCTTGTCCGTTTAATTACCAGGCCGAGCGGCTGAAGGAGCAGGCCAGCTGCTGGGAGAAGGAGGAGAGGGAGGGCTACATGATGACTCATGGAAGCAGGCAACCTCTCACCAAGGTCCACTGCAAGATTCCCTACAGGACCTACGAGCGCCGGCCGGCCCCTCCGTGGTCCAGGCGTGTCCATCGACCAGAGGTTGTGAGCGACGCAGACGATGACTCTGATGGATCACCACCCATCCTGACAAAAGCTCACGAATTGCTTTCAGCCAAGAGAAAGGTGACTTTTACGGTTTGATCTGTCCTCCACATGATTACCACATTGATAAGTCTTTAGCTAGATATTTCCCTTCATTAAAGAGCATCTTGTTTACTTGCATGTGATACAAGTTTGAATAATTACTCAAAGTGTGCTCAGGCTCCAGTAGCTCCATCCTGTCTTCTGGAGCCTCCTGTGTGTGCCTGCAGCAGTAGATAATGGATTGTGTTTTCACTGCTGGTGTCGAGACTTTGCAGGCTAAACCTTGTTCTATTGTCAGCGGTCATGGTTAATTTACCGCCCTCTTCTGTTGCTCCTCACATCTGTTCTTTCTATAAGGCACTGCCCCCTTGTGCCACAGATAATATTACACTGAACCAGAAAATTCCCTGATACTGGCCGGCTGAGTTTATTTAGTGCCTTAGTTACAGTATTGATTTCACATTCTGCTTGTGAAAGGGGTTTTGAAGAAGAGTCGCAGGCAAGTCAGTGGGAAACAACTGAAGAATGTAAAATATAGACTGGGGTCTGCTTACTCTTGACTTTCTCATTTGTGGTTTTCCACACTGTGCTGCATTGCTTTTCACGCTGGATCTCATTTCACTCTTCAACTGTCATTCTTAGCCCTTTACCCAACATTTCTAATGGGATAGGGCAACACTGTCTTTTTTTTTTTTTTTTTTGCAGAGTAAGGGGAAGGGTGAAAAGAAATTGCTCTGTGGCCCTTAAAACAGAATTTTCAGTGGCATGCTTGGAAACTAAAGAATAGGAGCTGGACTTGCAATAACTCTCACAAACAGAACTGTTTTCTCAGTTAATAGATTTTAATGCCATTGTAATGCTTTTAATGTCTCCTTTATATAGCATTTGGTGACTATTATCATTCTTCTAAAAATACAACATTTGGAAAACTACAGTTGCAGTAACTTGAATCACGCTATCTGAAATACAGCTGAATATTTTTTTGTTTCTTAAATTACCTTTCAAAATAAATTTAAACCCCTTAAACTTGTATCTTCCCACATTAAACCCACATATTTAAATGGATTTTAATTGAAGTTTATGTTATAGACCAACAAAGTAGTTTATAACTATGAAGCAGAATAAAAATGAAGTTTTAAAGTATGATGTGGATTTGTATTCAGTCCATTTTATTCCGATACCCATGCATAAAATCTGATTTAATAAATAGATCCTACTTGTGTAATTTAATTTCTGTGAAAATCCACCTGTAGTAAAAGCCTCCTGTGTTCGGTAGAGAAGATTAGCGAACGAACAAGCAAGACAGGTTAGCAATAAGCAGAGTTTGGTGATAAAACAATATCTCAAGCTTTGAAAATTTCACAGAGCACTGTTCAGTCCTTCTACTTCACAACATTTAGTCTGGAAGCTCAGGTTCATTTTAGCTCCAGTTGAAATAAAACAACTCAGCTTTAATATTTATAATATTTGGTTTGTTTATCTTTCAGAGCTCAGGGGTTCTTAAGAAGCGAGGGCGTAAAAGGAAGCGAATCAACAGCAGCGTAACGACAGAAACAATTTCTGAGACAACCGAGGTTTTGAACGAACCGTTTGACAACTCAGACGATGAGCGTCCAATGCCCCGGTTGGAGCACACCTCCAGGATGAGAGAGATTGAGGATGATGAAGACGATGATGATGATGAGGAGGAAGAGATGCAAAAGTACAAGATATCAGCTTTACCAATGAAACGGCGAAGAGGCCGTCCAAGGCTTGAAAAAAATACACGCAAAGACAATCTTGAGCGCTGGAATGAAGGTATTTGCATATACTTAAAAATCATTCTTTACAAATGTGGACAATTTTGTTGGCGATCTGTGACAGGTTAGAATTTCTAATTTTTGTATTTTCAGAAAAAGTCTTTAAAATGTCTTAAATTCATGCATGTACCTAAAATTAAGGTCTTTAATTACTTTTAAAATGCTGGCCTTTAAACCTGCTAAAACCCTGGCTTAAGCTAATGCAATGAAAAATAAAGAAATTTGAAAACTATTGACCAAACCTGCCTACAAAATTGTCCCCATCTCCACAGTAAACATCTTGTTCTGCCTGGATGGAATTCAGAGATGGGATATATTTGATGTGTTTGTTTTTTGATTTGCAGGACCTGAACTGGTTTCAAAGAGATCCAGCAGACCCCGTCCAATGAAACGGAAGAAAGGCTGGCCCAAGGGGGTCAAACGCGGCCCTCCTAAATGGAGGATCAAGAACAACTTCAAGCTGAATCTCTACACGCCACCAGAAACACCCATGGAGGCAGAGCAGCACCACATTCGCACTGAGGAAACAAAACACATACCGGACCAGGAGTCATTCAGCGGCGACGAGGAAACAAAAGCAGGAGGATCCTTGGACAGTCCAGATGTAATGCAGGAGGGGCTCCACTCAGAGCCCCCAAGTCCTGCTGATCATGGCTCCCAGACTTCAAGCTCCCCTGAAGGGTCACCAGTTGCTTCGCCAGCGTGTTCACCTGCTCTTTCTGTTGAGGCTCCCTCCCCGCAGCCTGAGGACAGAACTGACTCACCAGAACCGCCAGGGGATGACAAGCAGGATAGCGGTCATGATCCTGACTCACCAGCCAAAGACATGGAGGACAGTTATGAGAGGGCTGCATCGCCAGAGAACCACAACGAAGAAAGTTACGAGGAGGAGCAGAGAGCTCAGATAGAGGATCAGAATGCTGATGATGAAGATGAACGTCACAGCAAGAAGGAGGCGCCTGAGGGCGGCACAGAAGAATCAGAACAAAGTTCGAAAGACGCACCAAATGTCACTCAGGCTTTTTTAGATCCAAAAGAAGACGACAGCTCTGAACTAAGTCAGCAGGTTTCCAAAGAATCCTGCAACGAAGAGGTACCGGTTAGTGCTGGAGAAAAACTGCAGGATGCAATGCCAGAAACTACGGCAGAAAATTCACCTCCTGCAACAGTAGCGGTCGCTTCCATAGCTCCACCAGACTCTGATAACCCAGCAGACTCTGAATCTGAGGAGGAAAGCCCGCCCAGCCCTGGTCTACACCACCCACCTCTTCCACCCATAGGAAGGTCCGCACTCAGCCCCGTGCTGAGAGAGAATCCCCCCGTCTGCACAGAGTTTGACTCAGAGACGGTCCAAGCTGTTCAGTCGCTGACGCAGGAAAGCGAGGGAGAGACGGTGTTCCAGGACTGTGCCGAGAGCCAAGAACCCTGCAGGAATCTGCAGACCTACGCCCACGTGGCGCAAAGCCCGCAGCTTACTCCGCTGGACGACTGCCCTCAGTCGGACCACAGCAGCCCCCTCTCCTCCGCGCAGTCCCATCCCAGCCAGTCTGTACGCTCGGTCAGCAGCCCGGCTGTCTCCATCCTGGAGAGCGGCTACACACAGATAAGCCCAGACCACAGCGCCATATCAGTGCCCTCGCTCCACAATATGGAGACCAGCCCCATGATGGACGTGCCATCGGTGTCAGATCACTCACAGCAGGTTGTGGACAGCGGATTCAGTGACCTAGGTAGCATTGAGAGCACCACGGAGAATTACGAGAATCCCAGCAGCTATGACTCCACCATGGGGGGCAGCATCTGCGGCACGGGCCCCTCCCAAAATAGCTGCTCGTACGGCACCATTCCCCCTAGCAGCTGTGCCGTTAGCCAGCAAATGGCGGCCGTCAACCCTGGCGGTTGTGGGATGATTCAGCAGAATAGCCTGAGCTCGCCGTCACACTGCGGCGTCAAGTCGCCACAGGGCTGCGTGGTGGTGGAGAGGCCCCCCAGTAACTCCCAGCACAACCAGCACAGCCAACACAGCCAGCGCAGCCAACACAGTCAACACAGCAGGCATGGCCCGCCACACAATCAGCACAGCCAACACAATCAGCACGCCCCACACAATCAGCTCAGTCAACACAGCCAGCACAGCCACCACCACAATCATCACCCGCAGCACAATCAGCTCAGCCAGCACAATCAGCACGTTCAGCACGCCCTCCACAGCCAGCAACAACCGCCGCCCATGGCCCAGTGCTCCATCCCTCCCAACTTCACCACCACCATGCAGCTGGCAGACATCCCCGAATCTGGCAACCCCAACTTTGCCCTCTATGAGAGAATCAACCCTCAGGGGGAGTACAGCAGCGGGCATTACCCCCAGTCGTCGGGCCTCAGCCTAGCCAAGCTGCAGCAGTTCACCAACACGTTTATCGACCACCCGCACTCCAATCCGTTCAACCATGCAGCCCCACACCCCATCACATCGTACGCAAACAATCCTTCACTGTCATCGCAGCACTCCAGCTTGGTGTCCTTACCCCAGAATCCTCACAGAGTCCCCAACTCGCAGGTGCAGGCCACCATGACCCCGCCCCCAAATCTGAGCTCCCCATCATCTATGATGCTGCAGCCCAACATGGGCATCTCCCGCTCGCAGCGCGTACCCCATGTGCCCCACGTGCCGTCGAAGAGCCACGTCTCGGCACGCTCCAAGTCGGCACCGCTGTCCCACAACCACCAGCAGCAGATGTACGCCCGACCGCCACAGGCCGTCGCCATGCAGGCGCCGTCCAGGACCCTGGCCGCCATGCCGCGCATGAACATGAGCATGAACATCATGCCGGCGCCGGGCTACAATGTCAATTCAATGAACATGCCCTCCCTCAACGCCATGAACGGCTATGGCATGAGCCAGCCCATGATGAACAGTGGCTACCCTGGCAACCACGCCTATATGAACCAGTCACCCCAGTACTCTATGCAGATGGGCATGATGGGAACGCAGCCATACCCCCAGCAGTCCATGCAGGCTCCGCCACATGGCAACATGGTGTACCCTCCAGCTGGTCACCATGGTTACATGAACACGGGCATGTCCAAGCAGTCCCTGAAAGGTCCCTTAATCAGGCGGTAACTCTCCGCAGGACAGAGCTGCTTCTTCTCCTGTGCATTTGGCTGTTTTTAAAGATGCACTGATTAGGCCTTGCTTTCTTCTTCTTCTTTTTGGTGTCTTTCTTTTCCGTTTTTCTTATGTTTGTTACTTAAAAAAACCAGCAGCAGCACTTGTAAAGAATGCAAAAACTTTCATCCGTGAGGTAACTTTTAAAGCTAACGTTGAAAAGTATTTTTGTTCCTCCAGATGGGAAGCCTTACATCATTAAGATGAAAATCTATTTAATTAGTGTTAGTGTCTCTGATGTGTCTTTAGGCCAGGCGGGTTCGGAGCTCAGCCGTAGAAGTTTCATCAGTGTAGCAGCCTCAAATGAAGCCATTTAATGCGCCTGCTGCAAGTGGAAATAGTGGCTGTTCAGTGTACCTGTCTAACAGTGCTGACAATTAGTTTGTACTATACTCATGCCTTTGTATATTTAAATTATTGTACTTATTTTGTAAAGTGATAAAAAGCATGCTTCAGTCTCTGTTAGTGACAGTGCATTGAGTAGTACTGTACAAGTGTTGTGCTTAATAGCAAGCCATTTAAAAAAATATATGGCCTTTATTAGGTTTCCCTTCACAGGGAGAAAGATGAAACTATATTTTATTAAATCTAATAATGTAAAAAAAATGTAAACTTTAGTCTTCTGTTTTTCTGTTTGGTTTGAGAGGTTTTATTGCGATGTATGTATAATTCTGAAGCCTTTTGTAACAGATCTCCTCAAGGCAGCTTTCTGTTTAATAAAACAGACTGATTTCTGTCAGAAAATAACAAAGCATATCTCAGTGTTTGTACCCTGAAAAAGAAAAAAAAATTCTAAAACATTTCAAAGTGTCCCGAAGTGTGGCAGAATTTAAAAAGAACTAAATGATTATAATGATGAAATAACAATAAAGATGATATAAATTTAGTCCAAAGTTGATATTTTACATAATGCCTTTAAAGCTACGTTTTCATTCCATGTGTAGATTTGTTTTCTATCTTTATAAAACATTGGATTTATATTTTACCGAATTGTAGAAGAATAGAGCCTGTGAATAGACCAAACTAAGCTAATGGATTGCATGTAAAACGCAACTTGTACTTGTGTTTTTGTTAATATTGCTCTTTTGTAGCCTTTGTACCTGTACAGAGTTGCTGGTAAGAACGGGGGGAAATATCTGGCTATGTGCACTCAAATCGAACAGAATGACATTCTTGTATTTATGACTTTTCTCCTTTTGTCAGTCACTTAAAATGCTGTACATTTTAGCATAAGAATAAATTATGATTGACCATGTACTTGATTGTTCTCTTTTTATGTGAAACACAGCTTGGGTTTCTCTTTTTAAAAAGTATCGAGGCGTTATCCAGACCAGAACAATGAAACCAAAAGTTGTGAACTGTCTTTTCAAGGCCACACAGTGAATATTTGAATTGGTATTAAGAAGACTTGTTTGTCCAAAAGTTTGAATTGGTATTAAGAAGACTTGTTTGTCCAAAAGTTGTGTTTTTCTTCTTTATTATTCAAGGACGTGAAAAATTAACATTTTCTTTTTTAAAAATCCTTGTACAATTACCAGGTTTAGTTGACTTTATTTGACTCTTGAATTTATAAGCCTCCTCTTTCCTCCAGGAGCTGCTGGTCTAGTTCCCTCAGCTGCTTCAGGAAGCCCCAGTTAGGGATGATCCGTCGGTGACCTTTTACGTGCTCGATGGCGTCCACAATTGTCATGTTCTCGTAGATCATCAGGTAGGCAAGAAAGAGGGTGGCGGACCGACTCCTTCCCATCACACAATGAACCAGCAGTTTATCTGGAGATAAATCATGAAACACTTTATATTCTCGCCCGTGGTAGATGAATAATAAAATAACAGCAAGTGCGCACAACCAGCAGAATTTACGTTTAAGAAAATAAAATGAGAGATAATGTAAATGCCTGTGAGCTATTGTTTGGATTATGTTGTTTATTCTTTACATATTCAGTCCTGTGAAAAGTTCTTGAAATTTTGTCCCACAATCGACCAAAAATTTCTATACATTTTGTTGGGGATTTTATGTAAGAGCAACAGCAAGAAGCTCATAATTGTAAAATGAAAGGGAAGGTTTTATTAACATAATTTTGAGATTGTCAATCTTATTGTCTTGGACAGATTCTCAGTTACATTTCTATCATGGATTTGTTTTTATCTATAGCTTATCGCTGTACTTTTTGTCCTACTGGAACTTGAACTTCCATCCCAGTTTTAGTGAACAATTTTGAACACCTTCCTCTACAGTTATGAGCTACTTTCTGCTGGTCTATTACTTAAAACCGAATTAGCGTCTGGGGTTTTTGTAACATGATAAACCAGGAAAAAAAACTTAGAGGTATGAAAGCCTGTGCAACACACTGAAGTCAGCGTGATAGAGACAGTAACCTTTCTGTGAAACTGGTAAAATTGTCTTACTCTGAGGATTTCTCAGTGTTTCCAGAATGAACTTGGCAGCAGAGAAGAAATGCAGGCTGATGTCAAATGTCGGGATGTCTTCTGCAACCACGCCGCAGTAAACAATATCCATGTCTCTGTAATAGCCAGGCCCAGTGTCCACATTGTTCCATGTTCCTTCTGCTGCATTCAATATGTGAGTAACTCCCAGCCTCTTCAAGGTACACTTATCCATAGCAGTCTCCCTGCAGGAAGTCAATAAAAAGTTCTGTTCATTCTTGATAATTGTGTGGAAATAAAAAGAGCCTTTCTGACAATATGCAGTAGGTTACAAGATCTTAAAATGCAGGATGTGATAATCTAAATAAACAGACGACAAACAAGGCCTGACATTTGTAAGCTGGGAAAGGGTTACAAAGTAATTTTAAGGACAGAGAGAGACTTTATGCACAAATGGAGGAAACATAAAACAACGGTGGATCTCAGGTGTCCCAGAGCCAATCGACACAAAAGAGCCCAGAAAATCATCTAAAGCACAAAATTGCACAAAGATTGCATCCATGTGTGAGATCCAAGTAAAAAATAAAACACTGTTGTGGTTTTTTGTGGCCTAAAGGAACAAATTTGGAACTTTTTGGAAAGTAGGGGTCTCTTTAGGTCTGTTTTAAAACCCAAAACAGCATTTCAGAAAAACATCCTCACAGTCAAACACGGTGGTGGTAGTGTGATAATCAGGAGCTGCTCTTCTGAACCTGAACAGTTTCTGTAATTGATGGATCTATAAATTCTGCTTTCTTAGCAAATGTCTTACCATTTGCTTTTGATATCTTTTTATCAAGTCAAAGTGAAGCCAAGGCAAAGTCCAGATTTTATGAAGACATATGGTGTCATAACCCCCCAGTGGTACTGAATTAAAACGGTGTGCCTAAATTCCTCTCCAGCAATATAAAAGACTGGTTGCCAATTACCCATCTAGGCATTATGTTTAGGGGCAATTGCTTTTTTCTTCGGGGTCACGAGGGTTTAAAATGTGTTTTATTGAATCTTGCATTTGCTCAGGTTATGTTTGACATTTGAATTTGTTTGATGATCTGAAATATTTAAGTATGAGAAAAAAGAAAGAACAGGAAATCTAGGAAGGCAACCAATTTTTCACACTATATTTTTAGACTTTCTAGTGCTTTTATTTTCTCTCTTTTCTTTACTCACTCATCTCCAATGTAGACGTTAGGCCAGACCTCGTTGACACGAGTGTAAGCCACGCTCCCACGGTTGAGGATTTTCTCCAGCTCGTAGGTCCCAGGTGTGACATAATCGTCCGCCATGCTGGACTCCTCTGCTGCTTTTGTAGCGTTTATCTTTGACCCAGCCTTTGACTCGTGAGAAGCCTTTTTTTTTTCCCTCACCGTGGCTTCCTTTCATACATTGTCCCTTTGCCTGAAGTCGTGAAAAAGCACACTTTTTGTTTTTTATCTTCCACGTGCTTCTCCAGCTAAGCTCACCGTGACATGGAGGACCTTTGTTTTCATCCGTCTGCCAGATTGTTGTGAAGCAACGCTCGAAGGCAGAACATAGGAAGGGTTAGTTCTGGGCGCAGATTGTGTAACCGTCTCTGTGACAGGGCATCAAATGCAGAGGATATTTTTAGGGCTGTGATGTGGCAGGGCCCCCCTGACCTTAGCTGCCATGTGTTCCTGCCTGTGGGGAAAAGCTTCCACCCAGCCAGTCCCTGCCATCCACATCTAAACACGCGACTTTAATCTCCGCTGCTGGCGGGAAGCTGCGCTTATCCAAACTCTGAGCTTGCCAGAGGATGCCCACATGCAATGGAGTGAACAGGGCACTCCGAGGCTCTGCTCCTCGAAATCGCGTCAGTCTCTCTTAGCCTTTCCGCGTGTTTTCAGATGCAGGGAGAAAGCGTGTAAGTGCAGCCTTATAACACCCGTTAAGGATGTTCTGCATCTCCCGCAGCTTCTCGTGGGGCCATAGGCTGGAGCTGAAACGTGTCAGACACTTCGACAGATGAGGTTTTCAACTGGGATGGCACATGCCTTTGATTTCCCCATTATATGATATGCACGGTCCATTCAGAGATCTAAACGCGAGCCCCCAAAAGTGGGAGCGCAGTGATGGCTGCGTTGCAGGATGGCGGGATGAGGCTGCTAACATGTCAGACTGAGTTTTCACACCATCAGGCCCCTTCTACTTGCTTCCCCCCCCTCACATCTTCATACCCCGCCATCATTCATTCTGACAGTGAAATCATTAAACCTGTGATATCCAATTCCTTTTATTTTGACAGCATCTTTCTCCCAGCGAGCTCTGGAGAGCATTTCTTATTAAGATGGCTTCGGGTTTTCATCTCTCTTTCAAAGTCTGACCTGAATCTGTATACTCCCTCAGAACCACGATGGCATATTTTTTGTCATTTTGCATCAAGCCTTTTTAGACATTTTACAGTTTTAACCATACTTCACTGGACTGAAATGAATACTTAGGAGGAGAATTGTTTATTTATAGGCATAAGCTGTTTCTGTGTTGTTTCAGTGCAGCAGGGGTCTTGGCAGTATGATACTAATGGTGGTGTGTTTTAGGCAGCGATATTCTGCAGATTTGAGATCCATCATGAGAAATTCTCCCTAAAGACTGAAATCGTGTGTTTCTCCTATTGGTTGTCAAACATTGCATTAATTCAGATCATGAGGATTGCATGTCGATTATTACTAACATTTAGATCATTTTATATGTCAGTCAAATCTTCATTTATTCCTGTCATATTTAACTTGAAATATTTGTTAGGATGTATTTGTGAAGAAGACAGAAAATTGTTATTCCAAAAGTTTGTTCTTTTTAGGAATATCTTAAAATTGCAGAGTGCACTCATAAAACTCCAATAGAATATATCTCAAAATGTGAACAATTACAGGGGATGTAACTACTTTTACAAAACACTGAACACCAGTAATATGTCCTGCTCTTCACGATTAACTTTAGATATTTTATTTAAATAATGTTTTTTTTATTCTGAAGATATTTTGAACAAACATTTTTCATGCTTTTAAGCTCGCTGTTGAAAATCACATCTGTCATGAGAATGTTAACACTGAATTACACACATTGGTAATCATCGTTTTCAAAAAGGCAATGAATAAAAATGTGTTGGACTGCAAAATTCAAAAACAAAAAATCCAGACTGAACCATTCTGTTTATGTTTTTTTTTTTATATAAAGTATTCATAAGGATGAAACTCCTTTTAGCAGTACGTCATCCACGCGCTCTCTCCACCTCCGAATGTTACATTTTTCTTCTGTGCAAAGCTGAGTCCAGCTGACAGAGCTGATTCAGAAACCCAGTGTTTGGGAGGATGTTTCTGCTCCTGCAAACGAGCTCCACGGCTTCCACCAGGGTAAGACCTTCTTTGATCATGAGGAAGGCTAACACGAGGGTTCCTGAGCGGCTGATTCCCCGAGCGCAGTGGACGAGTACCTTACCTGCACAGAGAAAAAAAACCCACAACACCTGCAAATCTTCACCACAGAATATAGTGTGCTGAAAGAAAAAATCAGTTTTCACATTTCCTTGCATTACAGTCAAAAACCTCAGAGTATTTTGTTGGGATTTTATGTGACAGACCAACGCTAGGAAATGATGTTTTCTCATTTTCTTTGCAAATACAAACTTCAATGTATGCATTCCTATTCAGTTCCCTTTACTTTATTTAAATAAATAAATAAGGTTCATCAACCTTCAGGTACCCACCTGGCAGGATAGTTTTCTTGAACAGGGTCAGTGAAGCTGGAAGATGGATGGAAAAAGTGCTGGAGGTTTCACAGGATTTGAGACTGGTGTGGATTTACTTTCCAGCAGAATATCAGCGATAAATATACAGCCAAAGCTACAATGTAGTTTAGAGAAAAGCATATTCATGTCTTAGAAATTGTAAGATTGAAAATGTACTGTTTTAAACATTCCCTTATCCAACTTCACCGAACTTGAGCTATGTTGCTATTTTTCAAAGCACTATGGACAAAAAGTTTAGTGTCTATATGCCACAGTTTTGAGATTTTTATGCTTTATTTTCTTTTAAATTGGCACTTAAGCTCTACTTTCTCCACATCTTAGAAAATCCCATTAAAATACATCATAGTTTGTGGTTGCAGCATAAAATGTGAAATTAATACTTTTCCAAGGCACAGTGAGCTTTTCAACAATTCAATAATACAAAGTTGTACACTTAAAATAATATTGCGTTGTTTACACTTCTCCTTATTCCAGAACCATAAAACTGACATTCAGTGCAGCCATCAATAATTTACATTTACACCCCAGGCTGCAAAAATGGTCCATCTTTAACCAACAAACCGTTATTACAAAACGTAGAATAAAACATGAGCCTTTAACTGAAGTTGTTTTCCTCATCGATTTTTGCATAAGACGTGGTAAAATGTAAGCTGAAAGTGATTTATCCACATGAAACATTCAGCTTAAGACTCCAAAATGCAGGAGGCATCAGACTGTTTAGTCCTATTAAGAAATATTTACATTCTCCCTTTTGCAAAGCAAGAAAGCAACAGATTTTAGCATTATTTAGTCATAATTGTACAGATTTTGTTGACGTTTAATCCATCTTGGTGATGCATCACATTTGTTGCCTCATGTCGCCTCCGTCCTGATGCGGTTTGACTGAATCGTACCTTTCTGACTCAGAGCTCCGTGAATGAAATCAGCAGTCTCTGAGAAGAACGGGCTCAAGTCAAAATCTCTGCAGTCTGCTGCCTCTACTCCATGATACTGTATGTTGGTGTCTCTGTAGAAACGAGGCCCGGTGTCAATGTGCTGAGGGCCATCTGCAGCATTCACCACGTGTGTTATTCCCAGATTTTGTAGCAGCGTCTTATTTCGAGCTGTCGCCCTGCAAATAGCACCCAGAGATGATAGAAGGACTGTGACTTTTTGCTGTTTTTTCTCGCCCGCAGCCATCTCTGGCGGCATATGCTTGCAAAAATGCATCACTGGTGACTCAAATGTACAGATTTTTTTTCTATATCCGTCTCATCAGTTGGTCATGCACGTTTGCAGAAACAGTTTCACAATCGCAGTCAGCACCTTTCCCAAAAGTGAGAATGTCACTTACGCGTTCCCAATGAAGAGGTCGGGCCAGACCTCGTTGACAGCTCCGGTGGGACGCCTGTTCTTCAGCAGAAGGCCCAGCAGACCGCAGGTGGGCGGTGTCTGATCCACTGACTCCTCCTCTGAGCTCATACCCGCTAATTCTCACCTCAGTGGTGGTATATGATTACCACGATTTATATTCCTCTCGATTTAAACCTAAAAGCCAGATGACTTTCCCAAATGTGGTTCAGAGACAAAGAAAAAAACCAAAAAACTTACCACAACTTTCGTCTTTGCAAACCTTGCAGTAAACTTTAACCAAACAGCTGCAATCTGCTCGGTTTTGAGACTTAGCTGGGAATCAGGATGGTTAACCCGCTGGAAATGGACAGCTGAACATGCCAGAGGCTAAACTGAGGTAGTGTAGACTATTTATTCCTGTGTGCCAGAAGCCAGCCTGCATCTTTGCAATGACTGTTTTAACATTTATATTGGTCTAGTGACTCAAAGCTGCATCACCCACATCTAAAATCACAGTTAGAAAAGAATATCATCTGTAAACTTTAAAAAACACAGAGTGTTTGAGCTCAAGTTTACAGGTTGCACTTGAGATTCCTAGTGACGGTCAATAAAACTGTTTGTTTCACTGTTTTTTGTGCAGCTGGGGATTTCTGTTGTGAGATTCTCAACTTGATTTAAAAGTCCAAATGCAAAGACAAACACTGTGGTTGTTTTGCATAAAAAACAAGGTCGACCAAAGTCAAGATTTTAATCTGCTTCATAAAAATATCCAGTCTTCACTCCTCTCTCAGATCAGCGGGCTGCGCATTTCATGTAATTCGACAACAAATACAATGATGATAATTTGTGTATTTTTGGGGAGGGTTTGAGGACATTTGTGTTGGTTTTTGTTCTGCTTTGATAAGCTTAGTAGTTTCATTGCTCTGTATTCATTTCTGCTTTGTTAATTGTGTTCAGCCAGTCTTTCTATTAGATGTTCGAATTCCTGCTTCTCTTTCAGCTGCTGTTAGTCTCACCTGATTTCCATCACATCAATCACTTCTCCAAGTATATATGCCTCTCAGTATCTTTCTTCTTGTTCACACTCCTGATACCAATGCACCTTTGGTCCTGTGCCTGTTTCTATTCAATCTTTCAGCTGCAACTCTTCCTGCATTTCTGTACCCATACAGCCATTTGCTAACAATTTAAAGTTATTTTTGTCTGCAATAATCTGCTTTAAAACTGCAAGGAACAAAAAGGTTGTTTTTGTTTCACAAATCTTCAATCAGTTTGCAACTGATTGAAGAAAAGAGAATTAAAGGAACCCTGAATTAAATTTAAATTCAAACTAGATATTTTAGAGGTTTTAGGTGAACAAGTGGGACTGAGTTGGTTGTAGGTTTTGGTTCTGAGCTCGTTTGAACGCGACAAAAAAAAAAAAATGATGGGAATGTCTCTTCAGCCTTCACAGCAAGTCTGTTAATGTCTCAAGTTTCCACCACCCTGTCATCAAAGGTTCAACTCTTTAACCACGATCTCAAATGTGGATAAAGAATTAGAGCAACAAAAAAAGCACACCAGCTTAGCAATTAAAGGGCCCTTTATTGCACGCTTTAATTGTGCAAATTACAACCTAGATTTGAAGATTTCATTTGTATTCCAACCCAAAACCTTCTTTCAAACATTTTGAAATGTAACTAAGTTTCAACCTTCTGAAAATGAGTAAAGTCCAACTTTCTCCTCAGAACTAAGTCCCTGACCAAAATTAACACAGAGGCCACCCAGGAATCTAATACTGATATTAAAGTTTCGAGCTTTATTGTAAGCTCATTTGATGAAGGTTTATGCCGTGATTTATCCACTGATGAGGAAAATGTAAGGTGAAACTGTGTCTGGGAAGCAACAGCTTGGAAACCTAACAGATGGACATTGCAGCAAGGCCAGTCTGCCTGTCGTTCTCCACCGTGGCGAATGACAGCTTGTGACAGTAATTATAATTCAGAAAGCCATCAGAATACTTTATTATAGTGGGCTGTTCAGTGGCAGTGTAAAACATAACTTCAGTGAATGGAAGGAGCTGAAAGTCACACCTATCTGCGCATAATCAGTCCACATTTTTCTTGTAATGTCTTAACCATTGCAGTACTGTACTGTAGCTGTTAAAAAATATTCTGAGGACACCACCTGTCACAATAGTCACGCTCTGTCAAAGTTAAAATACTAAAATTTATTTAGTTTTGTTGTAATTACATACCTGCAATTAAGCACTCGTGTGGTTCTGACAGAAAAATAATTGGTTCATATATTTGTTGTACTTGGTGTCCATTCTTGGCTGCTCAGCCTTGTGGTTTTCCTTTCTTTGAGGCCAAGATTCTTTATAAAAAAGTTTCAAACTGCTTTGGCAAGAAGTGTTTTGAATAGAGAAACTCTGTTCTTGGTGGATCAGGAGGAATTTGCCCCCTTGACCTGTTTTCTTTCACAACACTTTCCCAAGGCTACAGCACCTTTGGGAAAAATAGAAATACTCACTATCCTGGCTGTCACTGCAATAAAAATCAATGCATCTAATTAACAGTTTTGGTTAGGAAGCTTCAATCCTTCCCTGTTGAAATAACAATCAAATTTCTGGTAATAGGTTAATGACTGCCAGCAATGACTGCCTTAACCTTGCATTTGCTTCAGCTAGCTTTGCTTACTAAGTATGGCCCACTGGGCAACTCGTTTTCCACTTTCAACTCCAAGTCAATAAGTTGGAGCTTCTTAGCATTTTCACAGGAACTCTAATCATTTATAGAAGACCCTAGTAATTTCAGGATTTATGAACAAAAAACCACAAAAAATTACAAATACTTGATGAGGCCCGAATCTGAAAATGTGTATAATTACCTGTTTTATAAGTTCAGACATGAATTATATCTTAATATGCATTAATAAGCACAATGGGAACCGTTTTGGCGCTACTGCAGAAGCCAACACCCACAGTTTTCCTTAACCCCACTCTTTGGGGTACAGCCAATCAGTGCCAAGGAAAATGAGTGCTGTTCCCTGATTGGCTGCTTTGCAAATTCTAGCCAATAGTGTCACATAGCGTTGTGCCAAAATGTTTCAGCTTCCCAAACTGCATTTTCATTTGAATGTTTTAGATAAACCCAATAATTAATAAGAATACGCATATTCTTTTGCAAGTAATTTGGGGCAACGTTCCACTAAAAAAAACAAAGATAGGTGAGGTAAACTATAAGGTTGAATGTAAGCTGTCCTGAGGAGAACTGTGGCGCTAATTTGCTTCTAGATGGTTCAGTTAGTCTTTTTGCCCCTGTAGGTCAGACAACCAATTTGTACGATGACTGCTGGACTCTACTATCCTCCTTCTACTTTGCTCAACTCAGGCATAGGTTACAATCTTTTGAATTGTATCATAAATTGTCCTTCACCTCTTTGATGAAGTGCATGAGTTGGGTTGACGGTGGACCTGAGCCACTGAGGGACCTTAGATCCCACATCAGCTGGTTCTCACCAGTCTTTTGCCGTCCAACTTGCGGCCATGTTAGAATCTATTTTGTAAAGACAGGTCAGATGGGTGGCACTTTGCATTTTCTGATGACCTGTCAACACTTCATCTGTTGTAATGCAGTTGATTCACACCTGCATGTAAAAATCCTCACTTTTACAGAAATGTTTGTTGAAATTCACGTATCTGCTTTGGAAAAATGATTTACAGCCTTGTTGTGAAATATTTATGCTAGGACTCTCAACAATCCTACGGTTTCTGGCAACAACATATGATGAAATATGCCCTTTATTGGCCAAGTTGTTCTCTGAATTTGAGTTGACAGAGAACTCGCAAGTGTAAAATGAACCACTGCAGGATTTAAAGATTTCTGCAACTCTTGCTTTAGTTGGCTTCACACTTAGGCTGCTAATTGCTTTGTCCTCTTGAAATGTCATTCTAAAATATATAAGGAATTTATTATTATTATTATTATTATTATTATTATTATTATTATTATTATTATTATTATTATTATTATTATTATAGAATTAGTATTATATTTTTAACATTTGATAAAATACATCTCATGGGGACAGCCATCCATCCATAAATGTATTTTGATTTTCAGTCAGTTTTCTTTCAAATTAGTCAAACATTTTTTTATCCCTTGCAAAGTTTTATGGGTTATATTTCTGCTCGCTTGTTTTTGTTCCTCTGAATGATTTTGAATCAAACACCAACTGCCACTCAGTTTGTAGTGGCTACATGTTCTTGTCCGAGATCATAACATTTTAAGCTATTATTAGCTTTTATTTGTAACACAGATAAAATATATTTTACAAAGACAATACAACAACATGATTTACATAGGGTTTGTTGTTATAGCAGCTTCATATCAGCAAGAGGCCGCAATATAATTAAGCTTAATTAAATCCACCCTGATGGTTCAGCTGTCTAATGACAGTGCAGCTTTTTGTCCAGACGTCGGAGCTGCTCCAGGAATCCCTCGTTGGGTGAAACATTCCTGTTGGCACTGACAGCTTTGATGGCGTCCACCAGAGTCATGTTCTCGTGGATCATTAAATAGGCCAGAACCAAGGTGGAGGAACGGCTGAGTCCCATTGCGCAGTGGACAAAAACCTTACCTGTGGACAATCAGAATCAAAGAAACACACACCCAGTGGATTATCTTCTTGTTGTGGCATTCCCTACAAGCTTTATTTCTGCATTTACAACCACGCAATCAAGGGATTATTGTGTCAGACATCATTCTAAATGTCCAATTTGTTACTCCTCTGTGGATTAAAAACCATGAACATCACAGAAAAGAGAGCACTTCTAACTCCAAAGTAAAAGTTTTCAACAATGTTGCAACAAATGTTTCTACACACGTTAATCCCGGGTTTCTTATCAGGCCCGAGGATTAGGGAGCAGAGGAGCGAGTAATTGAACTGTCTTGGCTTCTGTGTATTTCTGCCAGGGATTACCGCAGGCCCCGCCACACACTGGAGCCCCCTGATCAGCCGGCATGTGAAGAAGGAGGCCTCATCTTATTACTGTCATGTCAGATACCGACTTCACTTTGCATAACAGGCCATGCAGACGCAGGCCACAAACATAATTGTGTAATTTCCATGTCCAATAAAAGTCTAGCTTACAAATTACCAGGGCAATCCATTTAAAACTAATTTCCCCGACAAAGGTCTGAGCCCATGAGAAGATTACCGTGGGGGAAGATATTAGCTTGATATTATGTTTAGTGTTTGATTTGCATTTTAATGAGTAACACAACTGGGGGTTGCTGTAGTGGGAATTGACTGACAAATGTTCCAACAATCTGCCTCGCCTTCCCAAAGTTAACATGTGGATAATGATGAGAAACACCTTCAGTGCCAAGAGAGCCTCCTCACCTGTGGGCAGACTCAGAGCATTCTTGATAAAACTGGCCGCTGGGTAAAAGAAGGGACTCAAGTCAAAGGACGGCATGTCAAAAGCTTCCACTCCATGATAAGTGATGGCGGTGTCTCTGTAAAAGCTTGGTCCCGTGTTCACGTTGAATTTTCCATCAGCGGCATTGAGGACATGGGTGATGTGGTGAGCCTGGAGTGTCCTCTTGTCCTTTGCTGCATACCTTAGGCAAAAAAAAAAAAATGGATGTAAAAATGGAAAATGCTAACTGTACAGTAACAGTTTGCATTTTATCAGACTAAAGGATAAATAAACCAGCTCTTCTTACGTTAAATATGAAAGAAAGGGGTGTAAAAAGGTCTCACAATATAAAAACTTCTTGTTGCAGTGAAATTTTGATTGAAGAGCCATTTATTTTCTTCTTCTACTTTCATTTAGAGTTGATGTCGCATGAGTCATATGTTTCCATAAACAACAAACAGATTGTTTATCTCATTAACAGAGATCCTTTTTGCAGTAATGCAATGGACCCCTGCCTGTTTGCAGTTAAGCTTTCACATTTTTACTTGCCTGCCCATTGCTTTTCTGTGCAATTCTGCTTTATTCTCATCTCCCTTCAGTGGTCCATGTGGGATTTGTCCCATTGAGCTCAATTTTCCTGGATGAATTTTAGCCGAATGGTGAACTGAAGGAGGAGTTGTGAATGATGATGTCAATTTTCTGCGCTGTTTTTCAGTTTTAATCTGCCTTTGGTAGTAGTTTGACAATGGCAGGGCAGGAAGTGAACAAAACCATTCAGTCTGTGTTGATAATAACGAGCAATTAAAGTCTGAGCAAGAGGAATGCTTAATACATTTTATTACTGGCAACAATGGTGTGACTTGTTTTCTTTTCCTGTGTTTGAGCCAAAGGAATGACAAAGCATTTCCATATTGATTGTACACCAATATTTTAACTTCTATCCATAATGTGTAGCCTTAGCCTGAAGTGATGTTTTTAGTACTAAATATGTTGTAAATGTATTGTAGACAGTGTTATAAAAATTGACTGGTGATAAAACATGGATTGATCATATGGAGAAACTTGTGCAGTCATAATTCACTGACATTGGGGGAAAAAAATGATACGCAAGCACATCAGTGCATTCCATATATATATATATATATATATATATATATATATATATATATATATATATATATATATATATATTTTTTTTTTTTTTTTTCAGATCTTATGTCTGCGTGAATGCTGCCCAGTATTTAGCATTGAGTTTTTATCTCAAGCACTCATCCTTGTGAAATAAACACAATCTGAGTTGACTTCTCTTTGGGCTGGTTGACAATATTTTGTTACAAAAGCAGTAAAGAGGCTTTCAAAGCTTGGAAACCATTTATTTGGCAGCATTCTGGAAGCTCTGAGGTGACTCATGACTTGACAGGAGAGCAAGGGCCCCTTATGCAAAGTTCTTGCAGCTGTCTGGGGTTCGGCTTGCAACCTCATGACCTTTGCAGCTTGTATGACCTCTTCTCTCTCTGACCCTTTCCTGTCTGAACACTTCAAGTAAAAGCCACAAATGCCACAAAATAATAAATGAACATATCTGGAAATAAATGCTCTGACTTATTCTGTGAATGATTTTACTGGATTCATTGTTACACCATTCATAACAAATGCAAATCAAACAGGTGGTTAATTCTCACATGTCTCCTATATAGATCCGGGGGTAAACTTCATCCATACGGTTGTTCCCCCCTTTCTTTGTCCACATCAATCTGTGTAGTTCAGAAGCTGTGGGGGTCTCGTAGCTGCCCGCTTGCACCTCAGGGCTCGCCATGCTGCCAAGGCCTCTGGGCATATCTTGTGCTACCTTCACTCTATTGCCAAGAACAGAACTGGTAATCACCTTTTCAACAATGACTGCTGAGAAGCATGCAAGAATTACAGAGTAGGCCTGCAGGGGGTATAGTTCTTGAGGGAATGGATGTCAGGTGACTCTGGTCAAGCTTTTCTCTGTATTAAATAACATTTTTCATTTATCTAAGAAAGCTCCACAAACCCACTATCCTGTTTAAATATGTTAAGGTACAACTTAAGCTAAAAGGAAGTACAAAGGCGCTTCAAACAATGAGGCGGGGGCCTCAATAATGGTTTGAAATATGATACCATGAACCTGTTCACATTTGTCACATTAAAACCATATTGTCTTTGGACAGATAGACCAATGTTTCCCAATTCCAGGCCTCGGGGCCCCCCTTCCTGCATGTTTTAGGTGTTTCCCTTCTGCCACACACCTGTATTGAATCTTTGGGTGATTAACAGGCTCCTGCAGTACTTGGTGGCTGGAGAAGATGTCATGCAATCATTTGAATCAGCTGTTCTGGTATAGAGGCACATCTAAAACATGCAGAGCAGGGGGCCCCTGAGGACTGGAATTGGGAAACACTGAGATAGACCAAGCCACCTGTACACTAACAAGAGTCCACCTGTGTAGTTTAATCTCTGTATGAATCCAGATGTTCTGTTAGGCCTGAGGGTTTTGTTGGACAAGATTAGTAATTAAAAAGAAGCATCAGCACCGATAAAAACATCAGACAGCTCAGGGATAAATTTCATGAGAAGTTTGAAGCAGTTAGGTTAGAAAAGGACAATGCCACACGCTTTCATTATCTCTCAAAACTTAAACAAACCTGGAAAAACATTCATATCCCACATAAGGCACCACAAAAACATATTTGAATAAACATTGATGCATAAAATTGCAATAATACCCTCAGTAACGCACAGCAACTTCCACATATGGAGTTTTAAATTGCTTCTTTTCTATCTTCCTGTACCAGGTAGCTGTGCTGTGAAGCTTGCATTTTATTAGCACTATTTAATTGCATTATATTTGATTTCTATCAGGACTAATTGTTAACTGACTGTAATTATAATTACTTGTGTCCTATTGTGGTATTTCTTGCTGATTGTCACGATAAACATAAATTTACTTGAAATGAAACATTAGTAACTGAAAGTAGCAATAGATTTGCATATTGTTTCCAATTTCTCCTTTGAGACACCCATGTTTTTCCAGCTTTTGACACGATATGCTTTATCCTAAAATGCTAAATGATTTAATTAAAAACACATCATACAATTCAAATGAGGGCATCATCTTATAAAGGGATAAAGGAAATGCAGGGTTATAGAAAGGGCCTGTAAGTAGAACATCCATTATACGTATTTATATTTAGCTTTTAAATATAGACCACAATTACTCCAATAAATGCTCTCCAAACTGGCACAGAAGCACAAGATCACATAATTATAAGTTGACCTTATGCCGCTCTCTTTATTTTATTTATAATTCAGCAGCTCTTGGTAAATTTATTTATCTCCAGAGAAACAGAAAGTTTGTATTCAAGGTCTGTAAACTGATTTTCATTTCCTGTATTCAGATCTAACCTGTGCCTTTACAATTTATATGCCAGGCTTTAGAGAGACTTCTACGCTACATGCTGTATACATTAGCATCAGCTTAGCCTTGTGTGTGACTGTGCTTAAGGCTGAGAGCGTACAACTGATGTGCATCCACTACCGAAAGCTCCACTTCTTACTTGCAGGCTTTCTCGTGAGTGGGGGGACATGCTGTGGTTCTGATGTTTTTGTCCACAGTAATGAGTCATTGAGACCAAATCTGTTCCAGTGACCTTTCACTGAGCTGCTGTAGCATATGGAGGTGCACATCATGATGGCTGGATCCATCGCTGCTGATTGCCTAAGTGTCACTTAAAGGAGATGAATGCGAGAAGAAGCTGCAGATGACCCAGTGCATGCTCCACGAGTGTTTCAGGATTGAAGGCAGGTTGAAGTGCATCTTTATACAACATAAACCCAGAAGTACCTGCAGGCTCTTCTTTCTCCTCATTGATCTAGCAGTGCAGCCTTTTCCCTCCCTCCCACAGTCAGGGGCAGAGAACTGATTTCCCTGGTGCATATGTTGAGCTTCAGCTCTGCTTTCTCAGCCTACCCCCCTCAGGCTAAGCTGTCCTTCCTGCTCCACTTTTGTGTAATTAAAGATACTTTCTATGGGAAAGTGCCTGCAGTTAACACGGAAGGCAAATAAAAATGGCTTCTTTTTTTTGCCACCTCAGGCCCTTTTCTTGGTGATTTTAAGAATTGCTCTACCTACTTTAGCCTTTCAGATGTGGCTCATCTGGATTCATAGGCAAATTATTTAAAAGAAGAAAGTTTGAAAACCTGTTAGGAAGTACTGTATCGGTGCTGGACATATTCATCTTTAGTAGTCCGTTATGCACACAGTGAAAGAACAGTAGTCTCTCTATGGGCTCTAAGAACATAATAAATGTACGAATGGTTCCTCTGAAAATTCAAATGTAAATAATCCTTAAAAAAATATTTGTCTCTCAGAGTTTTCTTGTTAAACAAACCCATGAAGCAGAGATAGCCAATCAGGAGTGAATTTTTATGTAAGATGTGAGTCATGTGACACCACGCCGCAAAGAGTTAAATATCTTTGTCTCTGATGCCAGAGTTTCACCGATGGGAAATTTTGTCCACAATTTTCATCTTGACTCAAACTGTGTTGGGATGTTTTGCTCATTCCAAAAGGTATTTCTAATATAAAATGCTTTCACATGGTGACAAAAGTGTCATATTAAGAAATTTGACATGAAACATGAATTACTTAGAAAGTCCAGAGAATATACAGTACAGACCAAAATTTTGGACACACCTTCTAATTGAGCTCAATTAGAAGGTGTGTCCAAACTTTTGGTCTGTACTGTACTTATCTAGCAACTCAAAAGTCCAGAGGATACTTACTTACTTACACTTATTTAGCAACCCAGGACAGGGATTAGAACTTAAAATGCTAAAAACTACCTTTGCAATTACTTTTTAGACTCCAACCAGAAACGGAATTAGACCAGAAGATGCTTACTTATACTTACCTACCAACCCTGAATAGGAGTATCTAGTTTATTTACGTTGGAACAACATTATTAGCTTTTTCTTCTTTTGCTTTTTCCTTTGGTTTGTTGTTTTGTTTGTATTTCCTTTGTATTCTTGTAAAGCGCTTTGTATTGCCTTGTTGCTGAAAATGTGCTACATAAATAAAATTACCTTTACCTTCTCTGTACAGTCTGAAGACGTATTGTGTATGTCTTTGTTTCATGTAACAGAGTCCAGTGGAGCTGCAGATCACTTTCATTTAAACAAAATGCTGCAACAATCTGGAATGTCAGAAAACTATTCATTTGAAGAGATTAGCTTAATGTTTTGAGAAAGATGCTTTATCCTACACTAAGATAAAATTTTTCCTAAATTATAAGTTTTACCTGGTCAGCTAAAGTGGACAGGAAAGAAAAGAGTCTTAATGGAGAGGAGATCTACACCACACAATACATACTCAGATATTTCCCAACACACCATATGTGCAGTAAATTTAGAAGAGCAGATTGTTAGCAGACACTTGCCTTGGCTGAAATCGCCGCTTTTCATGGTCTCGCTACACAAGAACTACATCTAGGTCGAGAGCACAACTGTCTATGTGTTCTCCTTGGTGATCTACCCTGCAACCTTTTTTGCTAATTTTAACATCTGAATCACGGCCCAAAATAATTCTGGCGTCATCCTCTACATTCCTTAAAGGTTACCCGAGCTGCCAGTGCAGGAACAAGGATAGAACGCTGCTTTTTTTAATAGTGAGGAAAATTAGATCTGTGCTCCCGTGCTCGAGCTTTTCTGTCAATCTTCCATCCTTCTATGTATTTTAATCAACCCCACGCTGTTTGATCAGGACTAGTCTAGTTTGTTTTTTTTGTTTTTTTTGGGGGGTTGTTTTTAGCTTTGTATCATTTAATGATGACTGTATTTACCTCCTGAACACTTTCTTGCCTTACTCAAAACATGAAAATACCACATTGAACCAATGGATGTATTTTTTTTTTTTAGCATTTATTCATTTTTTTCTCGCAAATTTTTATATGTATAGAAAGAAATGTCTTGACAAAATAAAATAAAAACTTCATTATTCACTGTTACTTGATATCTGCTTATCCAAGCTCTTAATGGCATTTGTATTTAATTTTAACAAGTATTGTTTTGAATTGTGCTGGTGCTTTCTAGAAAAAAAAAACACGTAACATTTGGAAATCGTCACTATAAAGTCTTTGTTCATACCTTTTTTTGCAACTCACATCCTTACAGATGAGTTCATAGACCGTCAAAGGAACTGATGCCTTTTGATGCACAGCAGTGGTCAACTCAACTGCTATGATAAATACAACAAAGGAAATTCACGCTGTGATGTGTTGGACAGATGTTGCTGAATTATTCTCTCTTATTTAGAGACGAAGAAGCTTAAGTAAACAATGCTTGTTCAACATGGTTATGATTCATATGGTCTTTTTTGCTCTTACAAGAAAGATTGAAATATGAGTCACTGCTTGTCTTCTACATTTTAGCCTCACTAGCCAACAAAACCTTTGGACTTTTTAGATTTCATCCCAAATCGAAACACAAACATTTTCTTCATCAAATGTTCATAAACTAAAGAAAATGGACATCAAAGCATGAATGCCGTGATTGCAATTAAAGTAGAAAATATCAATATCAATTACAATATATTAGATTTTTGTATTTTGTGACAATTATCGCCATGTTTTATTACAAATGCTTGCCTACAAATATCAATAATTGTAACTAGTTATAGTCAATGATTTCACTTAAAGATTGCCTGCTTAAGGTTTAGTGTTTTGTTTCTGTCTTTTATTTAGACTGCGATAATCCAACATCCCCAACTAAAGATCATGACCTAATATAGTTTCCAGGGGAACAAGAGAAATCGTAACATAACTTTTTACCATATTTTCATGGTGGGAACAACAACATTGTGCTGTGGGGTTTGTTTTTTGTTTTTTTTTTGCAATATATAAGTCAAAACCTGTTGCTGAAACTGAACAAAACAAATCTGCTCAAAAGTTAATCAATAACTTCATATTTGACAAAAAAGCATACACAGTTGTAAAAACTTCAAAATTACAAGACAGCACATGAAAAACCTCAGAAAAGAGAGGTAGAAAACCCTTAAACCTCCAAAGATGGGCGTTTGTTATTTTGCACCTTTGTAGTTTTGGTTGAACAAAACTGTGTTCTCAACCTCAAAACATTTGGACCAGTTTTTTTTCTGACAATTTATCTCAATAATTCATGAAAATACTTCACAACATGAGAAGTAAAAATGTCCCAGCCCCTTACAAGTACAGCTGTACTGATATTGTACTATTGCTCTGCAGGTCTATTACAGAGGGAAATTTAGTGAAATTTAGATTTTTGGAAGCATCTGAATTCTTGAGTGAAAAAGTTAAGCGTGGGTCTGGAAGACCCACACTTAACTGATGAATGAGACTTTTGGAAGCACAAATGTGTACACAGATTCTCTTTGCAGCTTAAAATGCTAACATACTGTCACCTGAATATCCCCAAAAATCTGTGACCTGCTGAGCCAAAAGCATTTTTTGTGAAGAAAACTCACAGTCCAGACTGCTGGATCAACAGACTGCTGGACGTCTTGACGCATAATTAAACGCAGAAAAGCCAAAAAAAGTCTACAATATGTGGCAGGTTTTCTTTTTCCTTGTCAGCTGAAGATCTAGATCCAGCAGCAAAGCCAGGAAATTCCTGTTGGGATAGATGGCTCTTTTCTGGACCACCTTCTGCAGGGCATGTTTGAGCGGGAGGTGATGGTAGATCATGAGGTAGGCTAGCACCAAAGTCGACGAGCGGCTCATTCCCATGATGCAGTGCACCAAAACCTTCCCTGAAGAACAAGACAAAGAAGTGTGAGGGAAGGATTAGTGAGGCCTCAGACTTATTAATATCATACATGACTGCCCGTCTCACACTGTGGCCTTTCTTTTTGCTTTCTTTTTTCTGCTGGTGAGCTAAAAATAGTCGACAATTCATCATCTTTGTTAATTTGAAGTTCTTTTGCAGACAGTTCCAACTCTCTTTAATCCCAACTCATCCCCTCCTTGTTTCTTTGAAAGAAGCTATTGCATACTTAAATTCAGCAAGGTGAGAGTCTTATTATTACGGGGTGAACATACATTTGCATAGTAGTACAAGCTCTGTTACATTGTGGTGCCAGGTGACATTGAAAGAGCAGCAAGATGTGAGACGTTTTTCTTCGGATGGTTAACTCTATTAAAAATTTACAGAATGAAACGAATGATTTTATGTGTAGGTATTAAAAAAGGGGAAGCTTCTTTCCCTTCTGTTCATTCTGGATCAAGTTTGTTGAATGTTCTTACCTCCAGGTGACTTCAGAGCTTTATGAATGAAATCCGCAGCGGGCTGGAAGTATTCGTCCAGATCAAAGTGAGTTGAGTCATCTGCTGGAATGCCAAAATACACAAAGTCGTTGCCATAAAAGCTCTGGTTCCCTGGGCTGCCTTGCTTGGAGTGAGCAGCATTTAACACATGAGTTATGCCTAAATTCAGCAGGACAGCCTTGTTTTGGGCTACTGCCCTAGCAAGACACAGAGACAGAGAGAAGTTCAAGACGTTGCTGAAAGCTATGCATCACAGCACAATGGTTTTCTGTCAGAATGACAAACTGTGGTAGAGGTTCAAAAAATAGGATGGCTGGATGTTAGTAAATTAGAATATCATTGAAAAATGTATTTGTCATAGTGATTAATCTGAAACTCGTATTCTACTCTACATTGCACGGATGGATATATTTCAAGTGTTTGTTTCTGTTAATTTTGATAATGCTGTTAACAGCTAATGAAACCCTTAAGTTCAGCTTCTGAAAAAAAAGGAATATTCCATAGGGCCAATAAAAATTATTTTTTAATAGCGAAATGCTACATAGTCACTATGAAATGCAAAGTTGTGAGGAGGAGTTGACAAGTGTCCAGTGGGAAATGACTGACACCCTTCACAAGGAGGGTAAGCAATAAAATGTAATACCTAAAGAAACTGGCTGTACAAACAGTGTGGTATCTAAACGTCTTAATGGAAAGTTTAGTGGGATGAAAAAGTGCTACAGAAAATGTTGCACATGTGCTTAGGGATTTGAAGAGCCTTATCAAATGTACAGTTGGTACAATGTACAGTTATGTACGAGAGTTGATGAAAATCCTAAATTTAGTTTGGTAGATAAATAATATATAATATCACACTAATAAAAAAAAAGGACTTAATGCAGAAATGACACTGCTTACTGAAAACTATCTTAACTGTATAGTATATATACTCAGCACTTAACCACTTGAACTAAACTCCATAGATTCTCCATAGGCAACTTTATACCATTTGTTTTAGAGTCTCTCATTTTTCTCCTAACAATACTCCACTACTTTTCTATGAAATACAGCTCAGACCAGTTTGCTGACCAGTCGAGAACAGAGATACTATATGGTCACTAAATCAAATATTGGCACTTTTAGGAGTGTGGGCAGGTGCCAAAGTCCTGCTGGAAAATAAAAGCAGCATCTCCATTAAGCTTGTCAGCAGAGTGAAGCATAAAGTGCTGAAAGATTTCCTGCTAGATGGCCAAGCTGACATTAGACTTGATCACACACATTGGACCAACACTAGCATAACATGGCTCAGCTAATCAATTCAGTCTCTTTATTTATTTCTGTATAAAAGAAATAAATAAAGACACTGAATTCACAACAAACATCATCTCATAGCAGTTTACAATGCTAACAGGCCCAATTTTTATACACAGAAATATAAACAGTTTAATCTTATGAGATTCTATTTCATTTTAATATATTCCAAAGCAGTTGATTGGTTTGAGTCATTTATTTAGGGGAGCTAGTATGTCGTGACATATATAAGTCTGAATGACTTTATTTTATTGGAACTTTGCTTCATTCTAATATTTGAGACATAATTTTCCATTTTTGTTAGCTTTATAGTAGAATCATCAACATAAGTGGAAATAAATACTTTGGAAATGTTACTCATTGTGTAATGAAGCTAGATAAGACATGAATTTCACTTTTTCAGTTACTGAAACAAATTTTAATGATATTCAAATTTTCTAAAAGCACCTGTATAGATGCAGTGCCATCCTATATAAAAAAAAATGTAATGAAATACAACTTACACATTTCCTATGTATATATTTGGCCATACTTCATCGATTTGGTGGAGGTGTAGCTTACAAGCGTCCAAAACCTTCTGCAGGTCCTTCACAGTTGGATATTCTTTTGCCTTGTCTTTCACAGTTGGCATTTTAAGTCCAAAGGTCCAGTCTTGGATCGATTGCCGGCCAAAATGTTTGTTGTTATCAAAGCAGTCCCAGTCTCTCTCCAGCTCGGGATGATCATTTCCAGCAGGTGCTGTCGCTGGACAGTTACCCAATTTGGTGCTTAACCCAGCGTGTAGTCTTACCCGTGCAGAGGGCAGAACAACACATGCTGCAGCAGGGACTCTGCTTTTCACACACCGCCATGAGACTTTGATTTAATCAGCCTCGCTCAGTGATGAATCATTCTATAAAGCAGTGATAATTGGGCATAATTATGTTCAAACTGTTAAAGAGCACCGCTTATATTGTATATAACTCAGCATTTATTGAACAGAATCACTTTGCGTCCTGTGGCTTGTTAAATGCTGCCGTGCAAACATCGCAGCAAATTGGGTTTAAAAACGTGAAACACAAGCCTACATGTGCTTGTCATGTTTAACTCTTATCAGGTTACAGGTTAAACTCATTCAAGCTGTCAGAGTGAGTGAAAGCAAACTTTATTTCATCACTGTAGCTCCATTAAATGCCCTAATTTTCTTTTTGTTGGATCATAAATGTTGATGGAACGTGTTCAGTGCTAGTGCTGGTCAAAAAAATGTCTGTGGGTAATTTTTAACCTGAAGGTAATCGACGAATTATTTAAAGACAGGTTTTTGTTCCATATTTGTTATGTGACAGTTCCCACCACTAATATGTTTTGTAAATTGTGTTTCTTAGAACAACATTGTACCTGAGCTGCCTTGCAAAAACAGGATTTATCAGAAATAAATTATTAGCAATGAGATTCACAAGCCTTAAGGAGCAAATGTTGCCATTTGCTTCAGATTTTTGTTTTTATTCTGACAGATGGAAACAGTTCTGGATAGACTACCAAAGAGTACGAAACAGAATGAGATAATTATTCAACATTACCATCCGTTTTGTGTTTTGTTTTTTGGTCAACTTTACTAAAATGTAACTGTCCTGAGTTCTATTACATTTTTTTTCATAACCTTGAACAAAAAAATAAAAAAATGTATATTTTATTCACTAAATTTGGCATTTAAGGGGTTGCAAATGATAAATCAAAAAAATCCACAAACATTGTTTGTGAATGATGACTAAAGTTTATTTTGACATTCAAAACATATTTTTAAGAAAGTCATAAAATTTGAGCTCTTTGAAATAGCTTTTTTTGTATTTAGAGAAGTAGGACATAATGAGAAATTACACAGGTTAATTCTTGTGATTTATTATTTATAAAGCACAATAGAAAAAACCTTTCATTGGGTTGTTAATTTTTTTGGCTTAATTTGCAATAAATAGTCACTATATTGCCATTATTATGCCATTAGATTCACAATCTTTAAACTAAAGCAATAAAATTTCTAGTTTTCTTTCTTGACAAACTTTGATTTTCTGTCACAGCTGAGCTTAATAAAGCCTATACCACCATCTACTGACAGCATTATGAGGCCTAACTTATTTGGTCTAAACCAGCAAACAGGTGACAACTCAAATGCTTTTCTTTGTACTTGCTGAATGGTAAAATTCCTTAAATTAAGCTCCCTGAACTCAGGAGAGAAAATCATAATGAGCTACATTCAAAGACCGTGGATGGAAGTAGAGAAGTTGCTTAATGACGGACACCATCACACAAATTCACTACCTTTAGGTAATAAAGCAACAATTCAGCAAAAAATTTCCCATTCAACATGAAATCTTCCCCCTTCAGTGATAGCACGCTAAAATCTAAATCTTTTGAGGAAAATAACACAAGCTAAGTGTGTATAAAATGTGATAAAATATTTTTGAATCAATAAATATCTTGACTGATCTGACCCTGGTTGAAATGTTCCTACCACATAATTTCAACTGTAGAATTAATTTAGTTTAGCGCTCATGTTACTGACCTCATTAAAAGTTTGCGATATTCCTATAGAAGAGAGTCACATGAATGAATAGTCAGCTGAGCAGAGCTCTTTGAAGCCAAAAGCAGATAAGGAAGATGTTCACGATTGCTGTCTCAAAGAAGCGATAGAAAAATGTTCAATACAGCTTCTGGATTTTGTGGAGATCTTGATTTGCATCTACTCCTCCCTTGCACCTGAGTATGTCAAAGAACTTAGATAATCTTTGATGAAAAGAGGACTTTGAATGTCCTTTGTTCAGCGTCCACTGCTGTCCTTCACTTTCCTGTGTCACTGTTGTGTGGATGGTGGAGCAAAGGAAGACATTGCAGGTATCTAGGTATTGGACAAAGTAGTGAGCTGAAGTGAAGTCAACAGATGCTGCCTTGAGGAGGTCTAGGAGCAAGGGCATTGCCTTTTGTCCTCTAACTATTTGTAGCCTGTGCCTAGCAATGACGTTTTTATAAGCCTTGTTAACGAGTCATAACTGAGACCTTTTCTAGTGCTGTTTTCTCCTCATAAACAAAGAAGTCTCAGGTGTATCCATAGCTGGAGGTATGAAAGAAAATAATTGAAGACATGCTTGCCTTTCGTCTTTGCTTGAATATAAGCCTTGCTTTTGAGGCAACCATTCTCCTCAATGCCAGTCTCCTGGAGAGGGTG
The DNA here is from genome assembly GCF_019740435.1 of Gambusia affinis. Classification (NCBI taxonomy): domain Eukaryota; kingdom Metazoa; phylum Chordata; class Actinopteri; order Cyprinodontiformes; family Poeciliidae; genus Gambusia; species Gambusia affinis. The sequence continues at coordinate 16,320,813 of NC_057887.1, forward strand.
GTAGTTTCGGGTGCAGGCTTCTCTCATCTCCTCGTATAGAGGTTTTATTTTTTTGAGTTGATCAAATCCTGGTGGCCCCTCTTGTTGCTTCATTTTCTGCACTACTCAGGTGAAGAGCATTGATGATTCTGAGTCACTTCCCTGATGTGACTGACTTGGAAACAACAGACAGCACAGCTTTTCTCCTCATCAGTAGTCCGTTAGAGGTGAGCGTTTCAGAAAGCCCATGTAAATGACAACAGACAGAAAGGCAGACATAGCCTGCAGAGTATTTCACTGACCAACATATTTGTTCTGTTGTTCTGTGTTTCAAGCAGACTCAGTGGAGTCAAGCAAGAGGGAGCGAGTTTAATTAGTTGTGTGTTCCAGAAATTACAACCTGTAATTACTTGTTAGATTCATTTACAACTGCTGTGACTCCAGCATGGGGATAATTGCAGAAATAACTGAACTCATCATGAAGTTTGTCTGTTGTGTGATGACAACTTGCAAGTTTTTGAATGCATGTAAATCTTAAAGGAATTCATTTCTAAAATGAAAATAATAATGTAGATTACCAGTTTGCCAATTTTGAAATCATTAGGACAAATGACACAGAACGCTTACTCTTGATAAACAAATATCAAACATCTGCATGAGAATTGAGGAGCTCTTGGGGGACCCCTGCTGGCCTGGAGGCACCCTGCAGCAACTTAGTTTTTTCTTCTGCCCCTGGCCAGCTTTGTGTCTACCTCTGCTGGCAGATACACACAGCATCACTCATCCTGAAGAAATCTAATGTCTTAAGTTCCATTAGCAGGAGTATTGTGTAGTTTCAGATCCAAAGCAAACAGCTGCTTTAGGAAACCCCTGTTTGGGAAAATCCACCTGCACTCTTTGACCTTATTGATGGCTTCCAGCAGGGTGTAAGAATGGTAGATCATGAGGTAAGCCAACACCAGCGAGGCAGACCTGCTCACTCCGACTGCACAGTGCACTAACACCCGAGCTACAGTAGAAGAAAATAAATTAAAGCGGAGGACATTATTGTTATTCTCTTAAATAATGAAACTGAGGCAACTTGACAGGTATTTACCCCCATTCGTGTTGAGTGAGTTGTGAATATACTCAGCAGTTGGCAAGAAATAGCGAGAAAGGTCAAAACTCGGTGAGTCATCGGCAGGGACTCCATAATATTCCACTGTGGCTCCATAAAAGTCATGACTTCCCTGACAGTACGTCCTCCCATGAGCTGCATTCACAACATGAGTAATTCCCAGCTTCCACAGACTGTAGCGGTCGTTGGCAACTGACCTGAGGAGAAAGCAAGCAGTTATAATATTTGGCACGGGACTGGATGAGAAACGAATATTGTGGAAGTTAACACTTACATGTCCCCAATATAGAGGTTTGGCCAAACTTCATCCACATGGTTCCCAAATCTCTTACCTCCATACAAAACCTTCTGCAGTTCTTTTAAAGAAGCAGTGACACAAGAAACTGCACTGCTTTTATCCTGCATGTTGATGAATTCTGTGTACACAAATATTAAATATATATCCACTAAAGTACTACTCCAGAAACTTCCACTTCTGATGATTTATTCTCTAGATTCCCTGAGGATAAAAAATGTATTTCTAAACTGTTGAGGCTTTACCACAGCCATGTTAGTACTGACATAGACAGGTGGCTCTGTTCTAAAATTAAAACACTGACCTATTTTCTTAATGTCAGCTTTAGACCACTGTGATTAACGACTTGCTTTATTGCAGTACAAAAAACAAAGAAATAATTAAATGAGCAGCAGAATACATAAATTATAATACTGTTGTTAATTTTAGAATTTTTCATATACATTCACAAGAATTTCTTAATCAAAGAAAAAACTAAAGTTGAAAAACAAGAACAAAGTCAATATCACATCAGATCTAGATATTTATCCTAAATATGGAAACAAATGACATTTAATGTTAGACGAAGGATGAAAAAAATACCCTTCAGTTTTTAATTGAGAACATGGATGTCTGGTTGTTACTTACAGTTGTCATTATTTTTATTATTATTATTATTAATTATTATTATTATGTATAAGTAGATTTTCTTGTCATGTTATGAAAATTAGTTTGTAATCACTTTGTCTATGAAATACAATTTATCTGTTGGCTCTTTAGCACATTATATTGAACAGGCACATGAACATTATAACATGGTGGTAATTATATATATATATATATATATATATATATATATATATATATATATATATATATATATATATATAAATTGTTGAGTCAGCAAGGAATAGATTTAATTAAACTGAGATAAAGGGTAGGATTAAATAAGTGTTCACTTCAGTGTTCAAACTAAAAAGTAGTGGGAAACTACTTATTTTGTTTTTGGTTATGTATGCATGTGTTTTCTCTATCCTACTGATTGTTTGCTTTATTGTTTTTAGAAACCTGTTTGAAATAAATAAATAAAACCGAATGTTGCAATTTTACTCTGCCTCTCAGGACAGAAAACTGGTTAAGATGTTCAAAAACAACTTTGGATCCGCCTAACCCAATGTCATACAACAGTGAAGCTAGTTTTAAATCCAAATTGACTGGAAGGCTTTCTGGCCAAGAAAAAAGTACTTATTCTAAAATTAGGCACTATAGTAGTAGTAGTAGAAGTTAATTTTTAGCTACCTGCATGAAAAGAAAACCCTTTCCACAATGACAAGGAGTCTAATTGGATTTGATAAAGTTTTTAAACCTCAGAACACCATCCCAACAAAACATTAAATTACAACATTTTCTTGTTATTTTACAGTATAGCATAGAAACAGATGCCGAAAAAACACAGCAGTATCAACTTTGACCACCAGGTGTCAGTGTTTGTCAGCTTTAGCTAAAGCTCTTTCTTTTTTTTAAGTGCGCATCTATTCTGCACATTAGTGCAGTGGCTTGTCAACAGTAAGCTAGTCAGCGCGAATCTTGGCCAAAATGATTTCCTCCAAGCTCGTGTTGCTTCATACTCCGCTAACAGGGTGTCGGTTAGTTTGCGAGAGATGCCGGCTAGTTAGCTGAGTGAAGAAGCTCCGTGTCATCTTCAGGTGCATCTCAAACTGGTGAGTGAATGTTAAGAACGTGTACAGAGAAAGCTATCGTCCGTTAGCTCGATTAAGCTAGGATAGATTTTCTATAAGACATAGATCGTAGGCGATTCTTAGATTTGTTTTCATGTTTTTGTCGGACAGAAATTGTGTTTGCATACAACCTGACCGTCCAGGTCAAGTTGCAGGATAAAAACTGAGCAACGGAAGTGGTGGCTTAGACCTCCTCTTCGTCATATTTGCTTACCAGTGATTTGAGCTGTTGGTGGAGGATTTCGAAAAGCAGTCACTCAACTCTACAAATAAATGAAGCCTCCGTATCTTCTCATGTTAAAACTTGACAGGATAAGCATGACGATTTACTCCATATTAATGAATTATATTTACAGATGTTAAAGTCAGTCTTCTGTTGAAGTATTCCTTTTGATACTTAAGGATAAACTTCTCTGTTCATTTTAGGGCTAAGGATGTATTGGGGGTGTAGTTTTCAGGAAAAGGCATATGATATTTCCCTCATACAGTACATACAGCTACATAGGCAAAATAGGTAGTAATGAGAACCGGTACTCTAAAAATACAGAACTTTGGTATAACTTATTATACCACAAGCCGTAATGAATGGCTTGATTTAAAAATGAAGCTATGTAAGCGATCTTTTGATGATTATTCTGCAGTTTAAGAATATGCCAACAGTAATTAACTTTCAACACCTTTTTAGTAATGTTGACATAAAAATCTGTTGTTGTCTGAAGGTAGCTTGAACTTCAGCAATTGGCCCTGGATTACATGTTATTAAAATGAATGGTGAAAAAAAAGAGAACAAATTTTATTCTGAGTAGGTTTATATTGTCGATAGGACAAAAATGCAGTCTTAAATGACAAATCTGTTTTCAAGGGCCCAGCCGATTGTACCATTACCAAGTATTGGCGGTACTCTAACTTATTTTTAAAAAGAATCTTGCTTACCTTTGTCACAAATTTTATTAATATTGGTTATTTCTTACACTGGTTGCGTTACATTCTTGGAGACTCATTTCTGTTCAAAAGTGGGAGTATATAGGAAATTCCTACCATTGCGTAATTGACTTTATTGATATATTTATCAAGGAGAACACGTCTGTTTCTGTATGAGGGCATGAGGTTTGGTTACCAAATGATTGAACTATTTTTTTTTTCCTCTTCCATTTCCTCTGAGAAATATGTGGTCAGGTTTATATGCACAACACATTCCAGCAAGAAAACAGTTCAATGTGCTTTACATGATGAAGACATAACGCAATAAACAAACAAAAATGTATCAGTGACAAAAGAAAGAGAAGTCATGAAAAGTTGTGATCCAGATTAGAATTTGTCAATGTTATTATTAATCAAACACAACTCTAAACAAATGTTTTCCATCTTGATGTAAAGGAACTCAGCGTTTCCTTTCAAAAGTTGACTCATTATGATTAATCCGATTAATAGTTTTAGTCCTACTTTGAGTCGTAAATGTTAGTAAGAATGCAATCATTGCATTTTTCTGCTGAATTTCAAAAACTACTATCTCTCTCAAACGACATATTGTTTCTTTTAAGGAAGAAAGAAACTCATAATCTCCAGGTTGGTTCTTAAAGAAATTTATTTATTATAAATAACCTGGTCACTTTCCTTCTCCTTCTTGACCTTGTTCGGTGTTGCAGATCCAGTAAATACTTTGCGTTCACATTGAAGTCTCATTCTTTCAGCCTTCGGCGTGAGAAGAAAATGACCCAGCTTAGCGTCCGTCACTGGACGCCTAAACACGTAGCCAGGTGGCTAAAGGAAGAAGGCTTCTGCGACTACGTGGACCTGCTGTGCAACAAGCACCGGCTTGATGGCACCAGCCTGCTTGCCCTCAGCGAGTACGACCTGCGCTCACCGCCTCTGGAGCTCAAGGTGCTGGGCGACATCAAGAGGCTGATGATGTCCATCCGCAAGCTGCAGAAGCAGAACATGGACGTGCTGGAGGAGTTGGGCGTCCCCTTCGACGGCCTCTCTCCGTCGAGCTCTGGGAGCAACTTGGAATGGTTGTGCAACGGAGACCCCGGCAGAGACTGCGACAGCCCCAACACGGCTCCGGTGGGGGAGGAGTACCAGCAGTACACCAACGGGAAGTACAAGCAGCAGATAAGGCGGCTGGATCCCGAATATTGGAAGACGGTGCTCAGCTCCGTCTACGTGGTGTTTGTGTTCGGGTTCACGTCCTTCGTCATGGTCATAGTACACGAAAGGGTGCCCGACATGCGCACCTACCCGCCACTGCCTGACATTTTCCTCGACAGGTTAGTGCTCACAAATCCTGATTTATGACACAAATAAATAATCAGCTGTGAAGTGCGGCAGAGTGGGTGAAACAAGAATCTATATTTTTGATGTTATTACTGCAGGCTTCCGTCTATTGTTGCCCTCACAAACTCCTGATGAGGAAACTCGGCTTCAAAGAGATCACGGAGAGTTTTTAAACTGACCTAGCTTGAGGTGTGATCTACTGTTAAAAAGCGGCTTTGAGTTTTCATGGAAATGCTCCGCCTGATCAGAGAACAGCTGATTTCAGGGAGCTGCTTCAGGATGCGTTTGGGGAAATAAAACATGCTGATGTCAGTTATTTCCCCATTGTAGTCCCATGATTTTCTTCCTAATGAGCAGCTTGAAGGAGAAGAATACTTGAAAGTTTATGTTTTCAATCGTGTTCAGTTTTGAACCAAACCCCAATTTCTTCATATTGTGTTTAAATGTTTTTGTTTTCTGCTCAAAGCCCTAAAATAAATGAATATGTTACTACAGCTGAATAAATCTCACACAAGTACTCAGTGATAGATTTATCAAAAAATTTAAATAAATCAGCATAAAATGCTTTCAGATTTGTTTTGCAAACATTTCCAGTATGTTTTAATGTGTGCTGGTCCAGCTCACAGTCAAATTTGTGGTTGTGATGGAAAAGTTCAAGGGGTGTCAACACTTTGCAAGGACTTGTGGCGAAAGGAAAATAGAAGCACGTTCTGTCTTTTTGGTCAGGCAGCTGGTAATAAAAGAATGCTTTCAGCTTTTTTAAAGTTATTCTATTTGTCGACACAGCACAGGTTCATCTTTTTAATTTTTAGTTGAAGGCATCTCAGGTATTTTTTTGTTTCGTTTAAAAAAAACAAAGATTTTACACTTTTCAACAGCGTGCCAAGGATACCATGGGCCTTTGCTATGGCCGAGGCATGTGGGGTGATTCTCTGTAGCATCTGGCTGCTGGTTCTGCTGCTGCATAAACACAGGTAATATAATCCATCAGCGAACAGTTCAGGTTTCCAGAAGGTGGAGGTTAAAGCTTCTTTAGTTTGGCTTAATATGGATTTTGAATAGTTTTTCTAGTTATTTATTTAGTTTTCTTTTTAATTGTCATTCAAGTTGTAGATTTTAGACACGTTAATTTTTATAATTTTTGTTATTATTTTTGACAGATTTATCACTTTTATCAGGATATGTCCGTATGTCTTATGTTTGTCCGCTTCTACTCTCTTCTAATTCAACATCAACACTTGGTTCAATACTTTAAACTTATCTGTTGAAAGTTACACATTCCTGTACTTTTTTCTCCCACATTTACCCTGGCTTAACTCAGATTGTTTTGCAGTTATCTTATTGTCTACTGTTTTTCTTAGATCTAAAGCCCTTTGTTTTGGATGAAAGTACAATAAAGACTTAAGAACTTTGCCTGACATTGGATCAGAGCTCAATTCCCTGTTTGCGTCAACTTGCAGGTCCATCCTTTTGCGACGCTTGTGTAGCCTGATGGGGACAGTTTTTATGCTGCGGTGCGTAACCATGTTTGTCACCTCCCTGTCCGTGCCTGGGCAGCATCTGCAGTGCACAGGAAAGGTAAACTTGGCCCATTTTTCATCCATTTTTGTCCCGTCTTAGATACGACAATATTTAATGGTCTCCCTTCCTCCGTCATTGTAGATTTATGGCGACATGTGGGCCAAACTGCAGCGGGCCGTGGCCATCTGGAGTGGTTTTGGGATGACCCTGACCGGTGTGCATACATGTGGGGACTACATGTTCAGCGGCCATACTGTCGTCCTCACAATGCTCAACTTCTTTGTCACTGAGTGTGAGTAAAACAAAATATATTTCATGTACATTGCCTTCTACAATTGCTGGCACTCCTGGTAAAAAGTATTAAAATGGATTTATATTTATTGCAGTAACAAAATCTCGTCTGACAATAAATTGATCCGTTTGTTTCGGGTTGTTATCCTGCTGAATGGACCTGATTATGACCTGTTTTTGGTAAAAAGTATCATTCTTGACCAGTTTTAATTAAATGTCTCTTTATGTTAGAGAGTTTGTGATGTCATGCACTATAAAATTCCCAGGGACTTTGGAAGAGAGAGTCCCACAGCATCACAGAACCTCTGCCATACAGAATTTCAGGGATTAGAGGTTCCAAAATTATAATCACAATATTGCAAGAGCATTTGCAGCATAATATTTAAAAGAGAATTAGTTAAATATAAATATAAAATTTAATGGAATGATGAATAAGTTAACCTTACAACAGGACAAAAACCCTAAAAATACAGCCAGCGCTTAAATGGAATGGTTTACATCAAAGCAAATTCATGTTACATTGGCCCAGTCAAAGTCTAGACAAAAATCCAATAGAGAATCTGAAAACTTTTGACTGAGCTTTAGTTATTTTGTATATAAAAATTGGAAAAGTTTTCACTTTCTACAAACCTTTTTTTTTTTCAGATATAGGTAAATGTGTTTCTACAAAGTATCTACTGGGGTGGAGTAAAAATGGAATCCATTTTAATTTTGACAATTTCTCCTCAAGTGTGAAGCATTTCTGGGTAATATTAACAAATGCCCTCTTCTTTTCATTCGCTCAGACACTCCACGAAGCTGGAACTTCATTCACACCTTATCTTGGGTCCTCAACCTCTTTGGGATCTTCTTCATCCTGGCTGCCCACGAACACTACTCCATTGACGTGTTCATCGCCTTCTATATCACTACCAGACTCTTCCTGTACTACCACACTCTGGCCAACACCCGGGCGTACCAGCAGAGTCGGCGAGCCCGCATCTGGTTCCCCATGTTCTCCTTCTTCGAGTGCAACGTCAACGGACCCGTCCCCAACGAGTACTGCTGGCCCTTCTCCAGACCCGCCATGATGAAGCGGCTGATTGGATGACTAACTGTGGCGCACCTGGGTTTTTTTAGACTCGTTTTGTGAAGTTGCCAACTGTGACATCCTCGACAAAGACGCCCGATGTGATGCTCAGAGCCAAACCTTCTGTTAGTTTTGGAGTCCACCTCTAACTTGCTTCGTCATATCAACAATTTTTAGTTGGATTAGACAAAATCCACTGCAAGCTCAATCATGTTGTTTAAAAGAACACAGTGGAGTTACAGCAAGAGGGAAATCTTTTCACGTAGTAAGGATTGCATATTTTGTAGCTTCTGACACAAGTCACGCTGTTAGTTGACATTTGTGATCTTTTGGCATGGAAATGGTCAATATCTGTATTTCCTGAGATCATATTTTTTTTTCACTGTTTAACAAGGTCTAACTTATTAAGAAATGTCATTATCAGCCAAATCCTTGGGAAGAAAACTTTTCTGCTGTCTCTAAAATATGTCTTAAGTATTCCCTTGCCAATTAAAGAGTTTTCATTCCATCAAAATGTTTTCACATTTCTTGTTGCGTATCAGTGTAATTTTAGATAAAAGACATCTACATGCACTGTAAAATTACAAGACTAAGACCAATTTCTGTGCGCTTTCTGAAATTATTCCTTTGACTTTAATCCCAACAAAACTAAACCCTAAGAGAAATTTTACTGTATGTGTGTATATTTATTTTTTAAACGTCAATAGATATTTTTATACTTCACCTCCACAATTGCAGAATCATGTACATTGAAAGAAATGTTTACAGTTATGTTGAATTGTATGTTTGAGATACAGTGTGTTAAGTGTAGACTTTGATTTGTGCTCTTTCATTGAGAGAATGTTGTCGTTGCAGATTATCTGAAACATGACGTATTGAACAATCCAAAATATTCTTTCATTCAGAAAGGTTGATGTATTCAGCGCCTCATCGCTTATTTTGTTCAGTCATTTCTTTCATTAAAGAACTGGAAAACAACTTTTTTTGTCTTTGTCTATTGTATAATCTTTGAAAGAATATACATTTTAGCACAACTTCATATCTTAAAGTTAAGAGGGTGTGAACATCAATTTTCAATACTGATTATTTGAAGGTGATGTGTAGTGCTAGTTATCTGCCACACTTTCCACCCCTTTTTTCATATTTTTGCCAGTCTTTATTAAATTTTTGCCAATTATAAATCAGGCATCTTTGAACAATTGCTCTATCACCACTCTATAAATATAAGATTTGTGGAGTTCTTCAATCACTCAATAAATTCTCACCTGGGTTGTGAGCTGCTACAGCTCCTCCAGAGTTACCATGGGCCTCTTGGCTGCTTGGATTAATACAGTCCTCACCTGGATAGCTGCATTTCTATGGGTTTGCAGTTGTCATACGCTTTCCATTTTTAGATAATGGACTGAACAAAGCACTGTGAGATGGATATTCAAAACTTGAAGGTCTCCAGATTTTTATCCCTGACATTTCCAGTGTGTTTCTTGGTTTTGATAATAATGTTTGCAAACAAACCTCTGAGACCTTTACAGAACAACACTATTTATACTTAAAATTTCACACAGGATGACTCTTTTTAGTAGTTAAATTAATTCTGGGGGTGATTTGTTGAAGTCTTTAGAGTAAAGAAGTTGATACTGCCAGACGTTATAGTTTTATTGTAGGTTAACAAGGTTAATTGTTGGTGAGAGAAAAAGATAACCTTTTTAGGAGTGACCCATCCGTCATCAACTCCTATTCCCCAAATTAAATCGGTTAAACACTGTTTCAAAATTCCATATTTATTTTATATGGCATTTTGAATTTAATTCAAACTATTGTAAAATTGAATAAAACCATTTTTGGAAAGACTTAAAACAAAAACAAAAATTAAAATAAAATAAAATAAAAAATATATATGGAAATCAGTATTTTTTAAAAGCAAGCTAAAATCTTTTTTTTAACTTTATTTACAAAACAATTTACAATTGCAAGCTAAAATCATGAGTCATCACATTAGCTTTATGGTTACGTATTAGCATATATTAGTTACCATGGTGACTTAGATATCTTTCTTCTGCCTGTGTCCTCCAAATAAAAATTAGTCATGCAATATTTCAAAACAAAGATAAAATCTTTTACATTTTATGTTCAGTAACTCGTAAAATAGATTCCTAAATTACCTCGATAAAGAGTAATAACGTTTCCATCTCCGTCTGATTTTCATCAGGCGCTAAATCGACAGCTTTATTCTGAGGTCCTTCGGTGCCGAGGTCAACAGGGTGTCTATGCAGTATCTCCTCCATATCGTCCTTACACCGGCTGCCTCCAACCTTTGCTAATCTCACCGGTAGACCATATAGCCGTTATTCTTGGTAAGTAGTTCGCTCCTATGCATTCATTTTGTCGTGTTTTGTTTATATATAAGCTCGTTAGGGACTAGTTACCTTATTTGAGAGCTGTTAAACGCCCCCCTGGCTCACTTTCCGAAACTCCTTCATAACAGTGGGAACGACATACTCAGACTGCGGATCATAATGTGCGAAAGCTAGCTTGATTCACGTCGAAAATGAACAAAAATACTCCGAATAAAACCATCCGGATTGAATGGAATTGAAATTACTTGTCCATATACATCATTTTAATGCAACATGATAATCGGTTGCTCTTCCTGTAATAAAATCCTAACTGATATTTTACATCTACTGTTCAAAAAGTAGCACATTGGCAACATGAGAAAAAGGTGTGACTTCGTATTTATGGCAGCAGGCTGTGGGGATCTGGAGCCTTTCGGTTTAACCTTGACTGTTTGACTTAATCAATTGGTGCCCCGAGCTATACCGACAGTCCACTTCCATTCAAACTGTTAAATTGATTTTTGTATAAAGGAAACCTGTATAATCATTCATCCTGTCAGTATTCCCATTACTTTTGAATTTCATTAGAAATGATGAGTGATATCTAGTCTTTATGATTGTTGGTGTTTTGTGCCTTTTTGTACTTTTTAGACGCACACAAACGTCCCTGTGTTTTGTTGGGATTTTATGTGATAGGCTAACATTAGGTATTGCAGAATTGTGAATTACTGGATAACTGCAGCTGTCTCAGGACATGGCCATCCACCTAATGGCAGGGTGAGGACTGTACTAAACAGAGAAGCATCTGAGACCAGAGGTAACTTTGGAGGAGCTGCAGAAATCCATGGCTTAGGTGGGAAAATATGTTGACAGGACAGCTATTGCTCATGTACTTGACGAATATGGCTTTTCTAAACCTGGACACACCATGTGTACAGTGATACACATGGTGTGCTGGGGGAAATATTATACTGTGAAGCTACCAATCTTCAGCAGGATCAGGAAATGTGACCGTAAAGATGGAGCTTAATACAAGGCAGTGCTGAGAGAAAACATTACAGCAGGGGTGACCAAAGTCGATCCTGCATGTTTTAGTTCTCTCCCTGGTTTAACGCACCTGGATCCAATGATGGCTCGTTAGTAGGCCTAAGAAGAACACTGACATGCTGTAAAGGTTGTTGGTACTACCAGGGAGAGAACTAAAGCGTGCAGGATGCCGGCCCCTTTGGGCACCCCGGCATTACAGAGTTGCAAAAGATTTGACGCTAGGATAGAAGTTCACCTTCCAGCAGGATGATGATCCTAAACATACAGCCAGGGCTATGTAAAGTAATTCTGGCTGTAGTTTGATTACAATTCATTATTTCACTTCACATTTATTCACTACATAGTGTTGGCCTACTCTTAAAATCCCAATAAAATCCATTAAAGTTTGTGGTTGCATCATGACAAAAATGCTGTCCATATAATGTTTGTTTTAGATATTGTTTAAAAGAGACAAGTCTTGAATGATAAGTTTTTATATTTGGTAACTCATCTATGCAATTTCACAAATGAATTATTTACTATTTTTCTACCCCGTCTCTTCTGAAACTTTTTTCCGATAGACATAATGGCAGTTCCTCCAGCATATGCCGACCTTGGGAAATCAGCAAAGGATATCTTCAACAAAGGATATGGTAACTGGAAACAAGATGAGACTTTTCAGGAAGTGTACGCTGGATGCAGCTGCTCACTGTCTCTGTCTCTACAGGCTTTGGAATGATTAAGCTTGATGTGAAGACCACATCTTCAAATGGAGTGGTAAGAGGAATTCCCAACCTAGGTGCTTGTCCAGTCTTGTGGCTATGACAAGGTCAGTCTGTCATGTCTAATTTACATCACAGAGAAACAGGAAGTTGTGGATTATGAATTAGAAAGTCCTAAAAACTTTGATGTCCTTAAAAACAATAGCAAAATATATTTTATAGGATGTGTTAGGGGTTCTACATACTGTTGCACTGTGGATTTAGAACCTTTTTTTTTTTTTTTTTTTTTTTTTTAGTTTTTGTGAAATTACTCTGAGTTGCCACTTTATTTGATAGACTTGCAGGTACCAATCAGCTCCTGTTTTGCCTTAATCTTGTTCTCCGTAGATTGATTCACCAATGTGCCAGGAACCTTTCTTTTTGTGCTTATGCTTCTTCAAAAAATACATAGTAGTTTCTGAAATAACTGCCATCAGGGTCGGCCTCAGATCTACACTTTATCAATCGGCATTGAAAGATAAAGAAGCTTTCCAATCTATATTGTTTTCAGCTTTTTGTAATTTTTTTATGTTCCTCTCAGGAATTTAAAACATCTGGCTCCTCAAACATAGACACCAGCAAGGTCACTGGCACTCTGGAAACCAAGTATAAGTTGGCAGAGTATGGGCTGACCTTTACAGAGAAGTGGACCACGGAAAACACTCTGGGGACAGAAGTCTGTATTGAGGATAAGGTAAACGGGGGAAACTTTGCTCCTTTTGTGATTCTTCCACCACTTTGAAAAGGTTTTAAATTACTTATGGCAGATTCTTCCTTTTAACAGATCACCAAGGGACTGAAACTTCAATTTGAAAACATGTTTTCACCCAACACTGGGCAAGTTGGATTTTAATTGCATCTTATTCAACTGGAGTTTTTCCCTATGTGTATTCTCAGTGCTCATCTTCTGTTGTATTGCCACAGGAAAAAGAGCGGTAAAGTCAAGACAGCATATAAACGGGAATACCTCAACGCTGGAGTCGATGTGGACTTAGACTTTGCCGGTCCAACTATCCATGCAGCGGCGGTGGTCGGATACGAGGGTTGGCTTGGTGGCTACCAGATGACCTTTGACTCGGCCAAATCTAAGATGACTCAGAGCAACTTCGCTGTTGGGTACAAGACCGGGGACTTCCAGCTTCACACCAATATGTAGGTCTCAAAATGAATAACATTGACAAATATTATGTTAACGTCTCAATTTTGTTTTAGGTGTAGATATTTAAAGGTTTTTAACTTTCAAGTGATGTGCTCATCCTTTCTTTTCCCTGACGCAGAAATGATGGTTCAGAGTTTGGTGGCTCTATCTATCAGAAGGTAAACAAGGACCTGGAGACGGCCGTGAACCTCGCCTGGACGGCTGGCAGTAATGGCACTCGCTTCGGAATCGCTGCTAAATACCAGTTAGACTCTAGTGCCTCTGTATCAGTAAGTGCAGCTTTACCTGTAGATCTCAAATTAAAATATTGTTGAAAAGTTTATTTATTTCAGTTCAAAAAGTAAAATGTGTGTATATGTTAATTATAATGATTCAGTTTGGACATAGATCCCAGATAATGAAACATCAATCTAACTCCTGGGGAAAAAAAATCATTTCTATACCAACATTATGGGATTATTAAAAAAAAAGTTCCAACTGGTTACATTTTCTGCTTTGGCAAAAACACATCCCCTTCTTTAAAAAAATGGCTACCACAATAAAAAAATGCAGCTAAATGTGTTAACGGCTCTGAGAGTATCGCTACATGTATTTGAAGAGTTGGCTAATATTTAAAGCAGTTCAAGCAGCTTGTGAGTTTGAAGTTGCCAATACTTGTATAGCAGCGATAATATATTTGTGATACACACAATCAAAATCGGAGCTTATCCGAAGCTTATTGAAATATGAATTTTATTATGATTTTGTAAAACAAATCTTATGGGTATTTTTGAAAAAAAAAAAAAAAAACCTGCCTTTTCAGAATCCTGTATCCAACCATGTTAATGGAAAGCTTGGAGGAAGAAAAACACGGCAGTAAGCAACAGGGATAACTACAGCCCTGAGAAATTGAGGCTTCTTACATTATCACTCAATATAATCTGTAAACATGTGCCTCATTTGTTTGATTGGCCAGCAAACTGTCCTATCACACCTGAGGCACTGGCTTGTGAATTTTGTGAATGAGGTTTGCTGAGCAGTCTTCTTAAAGCTGTGGTTATCCCTTTTTTGCTTGGGCTATTTTTTACACTAGTTTTTCCTTTCTCTCAACTTTCCATCAATAAATTTGATACAGTATTCTGAACAACCTGCTATGGTTACCTTCCTTGTGGAGGTTGTTTATAACTGCCAAGTCAGCAGTTTCTCCATGATAGAACAATCAAAAATAATCTCAATAAAAATAATATGTAATTCTTGTGTAATATTCTATGTTTTGTGAGACTAAATTTAGAGTTTTCTGTTGCTGGGAGCCATACACAAAGCACTTACTAGCCTAAATAAACTTCTCAGTAATCTTATGTATTGAGATGCACCAGTCTTTCACTTTTTTGAAATCAAGAAAGTTCCTGCTTTTTCCCACAGGCTAAGGTGAATAATTCCAGCTTGGTAGGAATTGGATACACCCAGACCCTGCGGCCTGGTAAGAACCATCTCAAAGCAAGACAACTGAGATATCTTAAAAACTGAATATCATTCAACTTACAATCGTTTGTTCAGGTATGAAGCTAGTCCTCTCAGCATTAGTGGATGGGAAAAACATCAACGCTGGTGGTCACAAGCTCGGTCTAGGCCTGGAGCTGGAGGCGTAAAGAACTGCTCCACCGTTTCAGAAGAATATCAGCAGATTCTGCGCGCTCAGCGACGGATATGTTAACGACGAGGCCAAACTAAGTAGAATCCCAATATGCAGGCACCGACGAGATGGAAACGAGCATTTCCACCAACCTCCTGTCTTTGTGATTCAGCCACATGTATTTATTTATCAGCTACTTTCCCCTTCTGCCAATTTATCCCCCACAACAATACAAAAAGGCCCCAGCTTATTTAGTTTGACTATCCAAAGTGATTTCAGAACCTTAATATTCTGCTGCAAATGTGATTATGTAGAATGTACAACTGATATTTTGCACAGTAGAATATATAACTTTTATTTAAGCTCTTACTCCTATTATCTCTACATATTTTGGTAGTGTTGTACTGCCTGGTGGAATTTTGCTGCTCCTCACTTATTTCCAGTAGAGCCTTTTATTGTGGTGTGTCACATTTTTTAGTTTGCCTTTAGTTGCTTGGCAATGCTAAAGTTTTCCTCTTTGAATCAAAATCAAGTTCTCTTCCGTTTTAGAGACAACACTAAAAGAGCAGTCTGTATGTTGGCGTGTGTCTACCTGCAAAATAAAACCTTGATATCAGTCTGTTCTCCACTGAATTTTATTGCAATAGGCAACTTGGTGTAATTCAAAAGGAATGTTTCACTTTAATCAGATTCATTGGCCATCATTCAGAGATTAACGGTCATAAACACCAATGTGAAAGTTCTGTGTTTAGGCAGAAACTAAAAAAATTAACAAATCATGTCCTTCATACAGCATGTGACTTTAAGTTTAGAGCTCACAATGGTTTCAAAGATGTGATGGAAAATCTACAATTTGATTGCTAGGGTCAGGCCGTCTCCCACTGTGAGCATGCTCAAAGTAACCCGGATGTCTCTGTGCAGCTTCTTGTTCAGCTTGTCAATCGCAACAGTGTCGGCATCATTGGGAGACGGATTCAGCACCCTCCCACTCCACAGCACCTGAAAACACCACGAACATGTATTATTATCCATAATAAATGGAAAAAGAATGTTCCTATTTTCAGTGAAGCTCTCACATTGTCAATAGCGATGATGCCTCCTTTCCTCAACAGTAGCAGAGACTTCTCGTAGTAATTGTCATAATTAACTTTGTCTGCGTCAATGAAGACAAAGTCAAACGTTTCGGCCTGGCCAGAAGATAGGAGTTCATCTGTTAAAGAAAAAGACAAACATTAGTGAAAATGTGTGTAGGTTTAGGAAGTAAGTCTTAAGTTTTCACTCCTTACTGTTGGAGTTATCTCCCTAGATACAGTACAGAAACAGTATTGTTTCTGTTGTATAACCTCTGGCTGCAACAAAGCCAACCTTTAATTTTCATATTTAGAGGAATTTAAGATTTTGTTCTTACTCGTGACTAAAAATCTGCTATTTAGCCATTGTTGCTTATGTTGCTTTTTAGGTATCAACGCATTTTAAACTAAGTCAAACAAGCAGAATATTACTGGTGGTGTTATGAGCTCCTACATGGGAATACCTTTTTGAAGTTTATTTGATCTTTTTCATAGATATTCCAAATCCTAGACTCAGACTTGCACTAAACCACGTTTGTAACAGGTTACGTTACTGATTGGTTACTCCTTACAACCCAGATGGGCTTTTCTGCCTTTTAAGCATATCTGCATATTGAACAAGCAGTAAAAAAGTAATAAATGACATGAGGACTTTCTGTGTCTACGAAATGAATAATTCCCAGTGACTTTCCCAACATCTGAAGTACAATTCCTGTCAAATTTATGTTATCAAAGACTTGAAGCACTGTACCGAGAGTTTGCAGTGCTGGTTGAATGCGGAGATCGATTTTATGTTCAACTCCAGCCTATAAGCAAAAATACAAACATTAATACAGAAAATCAGTAATCAGAAACTTATATTTACACCAGGCACATACACTTTGGTTCAGTTCACTGCTTGCTTCCAGCAGATCCAGCTGTTTCACCACAACAAGCTGGATAATGGTTTCTCATAGAAGCATATTGAGCAATGTCAACAAAACTACAAACTTTTTGCAATATATAATATAAAAACAAAGCATATACAGTTGATTCAGTCATCAGAATAGATGGTTACTGTACCTCTTTCCAGAACGGTTTGCCGATATTCGTGTATTCTTCACTGATGTCACATGCTACCACAACTCCATCCTCTGGCAAGGACAGCGCCATATTTAGAGTGTTGTAGCCTGTATATACTCCTGTGAATACAGGGTTAAGGTTAGGGTTATAATGTTGAAATATGATATCACAAAGAGTAAAAACTTTATAAGTAAGTAAATACCTTTGTGGCTTTACAATCAGTAGTTTCCATAACCTGATAACATGTTAATAACCAAGTTTCAGAATAAAGCCAAACTTTAGTGTATTTTATTGGGATGATATATGACAGACCAACACAAAGTAGAGCACAACTGTAAAGTTAAAGGGTGGACTGCAGTATTTTCTGTAATCCCTTAGCTGGCATGTAATAAAATACAAACAAGCCCTTTTATGCATGTTTTTAAATAAATATAAATAAAGATGAACTTAAAAAATAATAATTGATTTGGTCAAAACATATTTCAAAAGTCCATCTCTTTCCCTACAGACTAACATGGTGCTACCAAGCTCAATCATCAGGGTCACTGTCTGCGGAGGTATGTCACAGCAGGCGGTGACCTGTAACCCAAATTCAGCAGGTTTTTTTCTTCTGGAGAAAGCTGATTTCCTGGCAGCAGATGCATCCAAACAGGCTTTTAATCGGCTTTTGAAATGTGTGCAGCGCTGTTGGTCAGGCGCCAGCATCAGAGTGGAAGGATGAAAGAACAGATTATATAAGAACGAGAGTGGGGTACTGTTTCAGACCAATTTGACTCAACTTTATGTTGATTTGTGGTCCGTTCTTTCTAAAGATTTAAAATTGAATGAAATCAGTTCTATTCAGCATGGCCACTCTTTAATATGTTCTATAAAAATTGATGCTTGTGCAGATCCAGAAAAAGACTGGAAAAAGATTCCTAAATGTCCAGAAAAAGAAAGCGGTTCCTACTTTTTATTGGTATATTTCAAAAGTATTGTCAGAAACCATTTAATAATTTTTAAAATTGTTTTAAAGATCCATAAATACTGGATAAAACAGTCTTAAAAGGGAAAATGATACAAAACAGTTTGGCTCCTCGCTTTAGACCTGTGGTGAGGAATTCAGCAGTAAGAATTGATGACAGTTACAAATGTGAGAAACTGGTTGATGGCGTTACCAGTTTCACCATCTGGAAAACTGGTGACTTCTGACTTTACCTAGATCTAGGTTTAACTTTAGTAGATTTCTGGTTAAAGTTGGAGCCCTTCTGAGAAAGTGACCTTGAAAAGGCTTTGGATGTTTTTATTGGCCCCCATATCAATTATTGCAATGAACTTAATGTTGGAGTAAACTAGGGTTCCCTGGCCTGTTGATAAGTACTTGAAGTCACAGTCACATCATTTCTGTACTCTATTCACTGGCTCCCAGTGTATTTTAAAGTTGCATCTTTTTATTTATGTGACCTTTTACAAACATTACTCAGAGCTCTTCTGTCTGTTGACCAACATGTTCCCTAGGTCAAAGTTCAAACAGTGTGGTAACCATTTATTTGCAAAAGTTGGTCAATACCTGGGAAATTCATGGCCTTTAAATTGCTTACCATTAATGATCTATTCCTGTTTAAAGCTAAGCTAAAACACATTTGTTTAGTGTTGCGTTTAGCACATAGTAGCGCTATGTTAATTTGTTTGGTTAAATAAGTCTTTATTATAGTCTGTTACCTTTGTCATATTTTTATTCTTGAACTAATAGAAAGCACTTTGACTCAGGAGTGACTGTTGTAAAGTGCTATACAAATAAAAAAGCATTTTTTAAGATGTTTTAAAAACAGCTTGTATTGTGAAGTGATCCGGCCTTTCATAGAATAGTGTCAAAAGCCATAAGAAATCCTGCAACAGTTTTCCACAAATCTTGCATTGTGGTAATACGTGCTTTTTAACCTCACAGTTTGTCATCAAGGGAAAAGAAAGTGAAACTAATTTGGATGCCTACTTACCAATCTCCAGCACCTTTTTGGCTTTAATTAGTTTAGCCAAATTGGCCATGAACTGCGACTGCTCACAGGCAACCATCATAAAGTTCCAGGAGTCCTGCATCGTCCTCTAAAAGCAGCAAACAGAAACTGATCACATACAATTTCCTGAAACCCGATCATATTTGACCACACAGAATTCACAAAAGCAGTACTCCAACACTGACCAGCCGTAGGCTTTTCAGAACCGGATGTTCCCTCAGCGAATGATTAAGCACATACTGCATCAGTGGGCTGTCTTTTCCCCCGACGTGACTTTTGGAGATGCTCATTCTGAATGGTTTCTTTTTTCCTGAGGGCAAACATGAAACAATAAGGATCTCAAGAGTCCAGATCTCATGAAATTGCAGTCTGGCATAGGGGCTGTTATTAAATAGAGATGTAATCCAGGGCAAATGACCTCAGAAGGGAAATTAAATTTAAGTATTTGAAACAACAGACGCTGCTATAAGACAACAAAGGAAATAGTGACGTGATCTAATGTTGTAGCTTTAGGGAAACATAATAGGTTAACAAGAAATTTGTATCTGATATAGAATATTGAAGAGAGCCATAAAGAAACCAAGAAAAACTAAATGGACGGTATGCAATAAATCTTAAAATTTAATAATATACATACTACACAAGACTGAATAATTTAGCTTTACTAAGTGCAGCATTTGTTTGTATAGATCTGTCTCTCAAATCCATTTACTGGGACATCTTTGCCTCCTACCACAATAGACATTACAGAAATGGTTCAATTAAAAAAAAAATGAAATATAGACACACTCTAGTAAAGTTTAACATATCAAATAGAAAAATTCAAGTGGTAAATAATAACTTTGAAAAAATATATTTATTCAAAGTTTAAACAGATGTCTCAGACTTAGGTTTGAGGAGTCATCGCATTTATAAAAACAATCAAACTAGATTTGTCCGATTTATCCTTATCCTTGTTTTTTAACCCTAAATAAATTAACATTTGAAAAACCAACACCCATTCACACACACCACCAGACTAATCCTGAAGGATTTCTTCTCTTTTTGTTATACTTAAATACGTCAGATCATTAAATGTTAATACGAACTATTTTGTCTTTTCCCTCCAACTTATGCACACGCACGAGCTCAGCAAACCTGTTCCTGGAAGGTTACCTTGAAAGCATTGTAAATCTCAGACTGAATTAGATTATTAGAAAGAGCCGAACCTCTTCGCTCTTACCAAGGACATATCCTGCGACGAAAACAACCCCGACGACGAGAGAGCCGACCAGAGCCTCTTTGGAAATATTGCGATAAGACATGTTTGTAAAGAGCGATAAATATCCACGCAGGATTATACAGCAGGGCAGCGCAGGCTCTTCCGTGTTGCCTCAGCTACTGTACCGTAATACTGTCAGGAAAACACTACGCGCATAAGATGCAAAAAACATAAATAACCAATGTACTAAATGGAAATGATGCCCAAGAATATTAATAATAAGGACAGACAACAGGAAATTATTAATTTAGCCAGAAGTCAGTTAAAGTTCTTGCTTGCAATCGAATGAGCAAGGTAGCGTAGCTGGCTACAAAGGCATGACATAAAGCGTAAAACGCAGCTCAGTCCTTTAAACAAAATTTAACTCACCACTTTTAAAGTTAGTAAACCTCCTTCCCCGGACTGCAATTACTGAGGCGATTCCTTCTTAAATGAGCCCTGAAAACCTGGTAAGTCATGTGTGTCTGACAGTGATCATGTGATCCCCTGAAGCTTTTGTGATAGGATTGTAAAAGAAAAAACAGATGGCCCCTGTCAGAACCGAGGTTCTCTGCAAATTGTTGGCCCATTTAATAGAAAATGTTTAATGTTTTGTGATGCTGTCCAGATATTGGGGGGGGGATTTTTATTTTAAAGTTGTTAATGGCATTGCATCTTCTTATTTATGTGACTTTTATGTGCCCAGAGCTCTTTGGTCTGCTTACCAACGTCTTTGCCAGGTCAAAGTTCAAACAGTGTGACCATTCATTTTCAAAAGCTTGTTCAAACCTGTGAAATTCATGACCTTTAAATTGCATTACTTTGTGTCTGTCACATCAGATACATTAAAGTTTGAGTTTGTGATATTTCTCTAACAAATATAAGGCAAATGTAACATTAAGTACTTATGTGTAGTGGATAATTATGAAGTGGAAGGAAAATATTGTATGATTTTAATTTAAATATATATGATATATATTAAAAAAGTATGGCATTCATTTATAGCCAGGCCCGTTTACTCTGATACCTCTAAATGAAATCCAGTATAACCAACTGCCTAATTGATAAGTAGCATCTACTTAAGTATAATTAAATATCAGTATAAATCCATCTGTTTTGTCAAGTTTTTCCTCCCACTAAATTTTCCATTAGTTTACTTGGGTTCAACACCTGCTAAAATGCCTGCTTCTTCAACAATGACCTTTTGTGTTTGAAGAACAACTTTAACATAAGCAGTCTCATGCTTGTGTGGGCCATAAAAGTGTATCAGAAATTCACTGTTAGTACTATGTAATGTAGTTTCCTGAGAACTGGAATTTTGTATTTTTCAGTCACTGGCAGCCACAATAAAAGTGAAGACTTAATTATATCACATATTAAATGTATAGAATATGTTTAACTTTTTAAATTGATTTACAGAAATAAATCAAACCTTTTGATGTTTGCAATTCATTGAAATGCAACTGCATTAACTACTTCTACTCTTTTAGTCGCTAAGCTCAGTTGAAAAATCTTGAAATAACTCTAAAAATAAGCAATGAGTCCACTAAAGATAAACATTAAGTAAAAATTGGGTTTAAGCTAGTTTACTATTATTCCTTTCCGCTGCTCGAAAACATCTTCGCCAAGATAATTTAAACTGCCTTCTTTCTTGCTGAAGTAGCAAGTATAGGTGCTACTTTCTTCAATCACCACACGGGGGAGCTACAGTATTGCCAGTCCTTCCGTCTGCAATGCACTCAAATGCTAGGGAAGGAGGCAACGGGTAGGTAAGTTGTTTAATTATGTTTACTCACAAAAACTAAAACGGAAACAAATTGGACAAGAAATATAAAAACCCCGTTAGAAGCCGAGGACAGGACAGGCAAAGAAATGGTGAGAATCAGCGGGAACTGGAAAAGAAACAATGGCTGCAAGGTGACATGATTAGTAAATGAGAGCAGGTGTGACTAAAACAAACGGAGTTCCGGGCTGCAAACAAAAGAAAATAAATGTAATAAGTTCCATGAAGACAAAACGGAACCACCAAAATACAAAAATATTATAAAAGGGAATAAATCCACAGACTGTTCATCCATCAATTTCTGAACTTACTGAATACAAAAAAATGCTTTTGCAACCTTTGGTGTATTGCTTTCTGTGCAAATATTTATACATGAATATAACAAAATACTAAATAGTTCTCACCACGAGCTGCTTTGAATACCTCCATGAAACGACGAGATGATCAAACTGTAGTCAAGCAGAGAAGCTCAAGATTAATCTTTTAAAGTTCGTCTGCCCCCTTCTGGTTAAAAATACAAACCGAGATCTACAGTATTTTAAAATTCTGGAATTAATCCTATTATTTTAACTTCTAGTTAAAATAGACTTTGTGCTCTATAATCTAAAAACTACATTTCTACATTTTCTTTCTCACATCTGCTCTGACTTTGTGCAGCAGTAATGTTTTTCTATCTTGATTTTATTTAGTTAGTAATGTATCTGATTTATTACATTAACTACATTACAAAAACAGCATGTTCATATCAAAAAACTAGCAAGTTTTACACAATATATATTTCAATGTCAAACGTTTTTAGTTGAATACATGTAGAAATTTGGTCCTAAATCAGATCTACCACCATGCTTTAGCCTACTAACTTTGATTAGAAACAAATGTCTTGTTTTAATGAAAATAATATGCACAATTTTATCGAGTTTGTAACTATTTATTTAGATGTGTGATGTAATGTTAGAGTGGACCTTAATGAATGCCTCCTCTCCTTTAGTCCCCTGTTGATTTTCTGATAACTGAATAAAGGCTTCTACTTGTTCTTAAAATGGGCTGAATCCTTTTAAAAGCTGAATCATTTAAAAAAAAAACTTGTGGCAAGTTATTTTAGTACCATATGCTTTTTACTCAGGCTCTAAAGTGTTCATTGTGTGAGACACTTGGTGAGATGTTGTCGTTGTCTCCACTTGTAATGCCAGTGTTCATGCACAGAGGGGCAGTGATTACATTGCAAATAAACTTAGACATGTCTCAGCTGTCTGGTTTGTCCACAAAAAGCTATTTTTCAGATTTCTGGCGTAATAGTAAAAATCTGAAAAAATGAATTAGTTTTTTTTTCTTTAATGTATGTTTGACACACCACCTGTCTTGACCTCAGTGTTTATATCTATAGAGGCAGGATTAGCTCCACTATTTTAAGCAAGTGACCAAGGTTATATTATTAAAGGTGGTTTGATTCCTAAACGTCTTATTTTTTAATAAAATAAAGGAATTAAACCATGATATACTACATAGCATTGAACATAATTGTTTCAATTTAACCAGGTGTTGATTTCAGCAATAAAAGAGCTAATGCGCCTCTTGTTCATTTACTTTTAGATTCCCACTTTGCTTCCTGACTTGTGGTTTGCAGGCCAGTGGTACGCAGTGACAGAGTCCAGACAACAGGAAAGAATAGAGTAACCCCCCAGGAGAGTTGGGACATTAACTTCTGGGCTGGAGAGGTGAGACGTTTGCTTCAGAATAAACCTCTGCTGTGAGTAAATGCAAAAACAAAGACACAACATTGGCCGGTTTGGCTTTGATGTTATGGACAACTTTTATTGACTACAAACTGTATCCACAGTCTTCTGCAGAGGTCTGAAAGATTAGTTGTTGTTTTTAATAGTTTCTAGGGACTAAAAAAGGATGAAGGACCTTAAAAACTCAGCTATATAGGCTCCAGTCTGAAATGAGTTTACATATTTACCTTTTCACAGGCTAATTTCTTTCCAGTTTAAGAAAGAGACAGAATGAAAACAACCAGAAAACCAACAGAAGTATTTTCAGCAGCATTATTTATTTATTTTCTTTAAGCTCACTTTTAGCTCACTATTTTAAGTCTTTAATGAAATTCTGATTATGCAGTACCTTGCAACAGTATTTGCCTGCTAGCTGAGTTTTTCATTCAGTGTGTTTTATTGCGATTTTATGTGATGCATTAACACAAAGTAGTGCATAATTATAAAGTGTGGAAAGAAATAGCTTCTAATTTTTTTAAAACGGAAATTTAAATTTGCGGGCAATTTTGCACATTTATTGATCTCTAGGGATGAACATTTCTGCCAGTTTGCAGTACAATTTAGTGTCAAAGTGTCTGAACATCAATTGTCAAGTCTTGCAACAGATTCTCAGTTAAATTCAGGTTTGCACTTTTACTGCACCGTTCTCAAATATGAAGATGGTTTAAACTGTTCATTTGTAACTCAGGCTGTATGTTTGGGGTTATTGTCCTGTTGGAAGATAATGAAAGATATTTCAGCCTCTAACAGGTTTTCTTCCAGGATTGTTCTATATTTAGCATCATCCATGCTCTGATTAACTCTGACCAGCTTCTGTAGCCATACAAAACAAACATTTTTCAATAGCATGATGCAGCCACCACCGTTTGGTTTTCTTTTTTCCACAAATTGCGTAAATCAAACCTTTAATTTTGGTCTCTTCTGACCAGAACACTTTCTGCCTTGTGTTACTAATGTTGCCTATATGGCTTGTAGCAAACTGTTAGTGAAAGTTCTTAATGCTTTGATAAACATAAACCTTCTTCTAATTAGTATTCACTAAAGTCCAGATTTGTGTTGTAAACAACTAATAGTTGCTGTGAATCTTTGTAGCTCCTCCAGAGTTACCATGGAATCTGGCAGTTTGGAATGATTTAGATTTTTATTAAACATTTTGTTAAAATTTATTTTCACTTTGCTTCTCAAATATACACCAGTTTGTGTTTGTCTATCACACATAAAAGACAGATGGTGTTTATATAACTGTATATACATCTATATACAGTTTGTCTTGTGACAATATCTATAATGATCAAGGACTACAGTTACTGTTGCATGCACTCGAGTTGATCTTGCTTCTTTACAGATACTAGAACTCTAATCGTCTGACTAAATATTTGGGAAATAATGATATGCATTTTATGATCTCACATGAAAATGTTGTATATGAAAAGTCTATGCTTTCTAAGCCTGATGAGGCAATATTCTTCATGTCATTTAGTTGATGAAAACTTTATGGCTTTCTCTATCCTTGGCATTGGACAGCTCCTCTGTAACAAGCTTTATTAGTTGTTCTCATCTTTACCCTTTGTTAAACTTTATTACTGAGCAAACATGCCCCCACAAACTCCACTGCTGGGCTTTTTTTCCTTCCCAGACAATGAAATGTCATGTACGCCTCTTGTCTTAGCTCTGGAGCTTGACTTTGGCAGCAGTCTTTCTCTTTGACTGACATATGAGCGAGTGATACAGCCCCATCAAAAAGTGCTGCCTGACAGTTTGATATGACAGGCCTCTTCAGACCAAATATACTCCTCATTCCTGGTGCTACATCATCCTGACAAGACAAAAATTGCTTAAAAATTTGATTTGGCTCTCAGTAGTTTGATGCAGATTTCAATGTGAAATTATGGAGAAAAAAAACACTTCCAGATATTATTCCAACTATGTATCTGCTCTTTGTTAGATTTTTATAAAATCAAAACTGTTTGTTTATATTTTGCTATGAAATGTCAGAGAATTTGTGGGACAGATTTGATGCGAGTGAATTCTGCTGGGTTTCTGTCTCAGTTATCAAAAAGGTCTCCTGTTTGATATTTTTTTACATTTTATAGTGTTTGAGTTGATGTAAACAAAGATGATTATTTTTAAAATTTAAAGTCAACAAAGTTTTACAGTCATTGTTAAAATATCAGACTTGTCTAAACAAGTGGATTTAGTGGGTACGTTAAACGTTCACCCGAAGTGAAGCAGGATAAATCATGGGATCAGTGGATTATTTACCATCTTTTTCCATTAGTTGAGGAATCAAGACGAAGGTGGGATCTAAATTGAAACATCCACAGGAAACTTTGTGTCTTTTCTCCTTTCCCTTTGTCTTGACTTACCCTATAATGTGGTTTTGCTATAACCATCAGGGTCTGAAAATGATTGTCATCACTACTGAGAGCAGATCAAGTCTGACTTTAGGTTTACAAAACAGCAGCTTCATAGGACTGGCAAGAATTCATAAAATCCCAGTTTTCCCATTCCTGCCAGCATTGTCATTGTACAGAATAAAAGTTTCACTACAAAATGATCATATACATAATTTGGAAGTATGCACAGTCCCAGGTCAATGTCAAAATAAATGAGAGTTTTGGCTCCCTTCTCCATCTGTAGCACCGGAGCAGATGCAGTAGATACATACTAGTATACGTAATCGAAGGCTATTTCTTCCCATCCCGTTGATTATACCATTTATTATCCCCCTTAACGTGCAAATTCGATATCCCTGCGTGTTTCTATTTGTATTCGCTCTGTGAGAACTGGTTTGGAAGTCACAACTACAGCATAAACTTATGGTAGATGATTTGTTCTAATAGTGTCTAGTGATCAACCCATCTGGACTAACATTAAGCAATAAAAGCATTATTTAATACCACTGAACACCTCATTCCAATTGTTATCTACCTAAATGCTGCTATTTGTGTAGCTCAAGGGAGTTTAAAACCATTGTTTTTCTAACCTTCTGTAGCAGCTGTCTGTGCTGCGGTGATGATGCTAGCTTTTCACTAAGGAGGAACAAGTACGGCTTCAGTTTCAGCTAGGTTATCTGTTTTTATTGTTTTTATCTGCCTCTACAATATTGCAAAAGCTAACAGCTATTTCAGCAGAATCTCAGCTTAAGTAAAACAAAAATTATTTCTTTTTCTGCTGATGGAGGTTGATTTTGCACTAAGCTGTGTTTTTGCTGTCACTATGAGGATTTTCCTACCTTCAATTTCAGTTTGCATTAGAAAAAATAAATCAACTTTAGCACCCATAAAGTCACAATATTTTTTATGCTAAGGCTCTTCAACCCAGGACTCCTCATACAATATGGCCACTGAAAGAATTAAATGTAGCGGAACGTGCAAGGTGGACTTTTTATTTGCCTGTTTGATGGGTTGTATTTCCTTATATCTGTTGCCCACATAAACCTGTTAATGGTATTTTTTGTGAACATGACTTAAGTGTTTCACAATCTTGAGAAAAAAAGAAGTTACTGTATTAGCTTATATTTCTGGTTGCTGAGAACATCAGAGAACTCTCCCACTGCTTTTGCTTTTCCACCACACCATTAAGTGAAGTAACCTGCGTCATTCCAAGATACAGGTTCTAAGTTTTGACTCCTGTGGTAAATTGGACCCACACTGCTGTCTGTGTTTTGTGGGTAATGAGTGAATCAAATGGGAGAAGCAAAAGCTAGTGGTACCCCAAACTAGGTTGAGTGGTTAAACAAGATTAATGTGATTGGGTTTGGGTATAAGACGAGTCTACTGTGAGAAAACTTAACAGGTCTCAGATTGATGCCATGCATGTCTGCGCTAATTTAACCTTAGCTTCAGCTCTTGTAAAAATGACTGTGTACACGCATATTAAAAAAAATTATCACCAACAATTTTTCAAAATAGTAAGTCTTTATTGAGAGCAAACTGAAAATAATTCCCTGTTTGTGTGAACAAACGCGGCAAATAAAGCTGATTCTGGTTCTGATTAATAGAACAGAAAATTTAATTTGAATGGTTTTATTTACACTATTTAATTTATATACATAATTATCATTTTAGACTCACATGAAAATAATTAATAAACTAAATTACATTTTTATCAATTATTAATGGATTTTTTTTTTTTTCCGCCATTAGCAGGAAGATTTGTTCACTAATTATTCTTGTACATGTGCTGTCATCACATGGGCGTGTTAATCCTCATCACTGTGATTTGCCTACATGCAACCCTCCTATTTAGCTCGTAAAATGTATAAACCTTAATGATTCATGGCAACCATTTACATAATTTATAATTAAATCACAACCTGATGGCCTGAAATTTATTAATAGTGAAAGTGAATGTGCCACGGTTGTAATATACTAATTAATATCTTCAGTTATCATTGGCACGTTGCTCGCTTGGCTGGGGTCTGGATGTGGGGCAGGAATAATACATTGCAGCAACGAATTATATGTGCATTTAAGTGGGAATGTCCTGGAGTGATGGCCACAATATGCATTTGCCTAAAGAGCTTAATAAGGGAATTGGTTTTATCAGAGTTGTCACATGTTCTGTCTAATCATTATGAACACTGTGTAGACGGGGCAAATGCATTTTCATCCTCCAGCTCCAGAACAGGGCTGCAGGGCATCTGTAATGGTGTTGTACTCATTTCCCACAGTCACACTGACCGTAAACCACATGTGCTCTCTCTGACACACTTCATCCTGTAAACTAGCAAAAGAAAAAACTGCCTGACTGAGATATGTTTTTCGTATTATGAAATAGTCTTCAGTGATGAAATGTTGAATTGCAATATCATTGGCCCTATTTTTTCAGTCATATAGCTTTTCATGTATCTTGTATTATCGTCAAATTGGTTTTTTTGAAATTTATTGAATGTGAAAATATTCATTTAATGTAATATAGGTTTTATAAGTTAAACCAGAAATATACAGTGGGACATATTATTCACTTTTAGTCTTATTATACAAGTTGGTTGTTAACTGATTTTCCATTAATTTAATCAAAAACAGGGTTAAAATTTAAGAAAATTTTCACGTTTAACTTTTTAAATCAATGGACCGCTTACTGCCTTTCTGTTTTTATTTTTTTTTTTAGTTTTTTTACTGCAATTTGTACACAAAGAAAACTGAAATTTGTTTTTGATTTTTAAAATGTTAGATTACCCATGAGGTATTACCATTAATTGACCATCATCATTTTATCTCACATAGTTTGTAGTTAAACTTTCAAGTCTCATTTCATTTAATTATTTTCTGTCATTTATTACTTTTGAATTTTTTTGAAATCTTTATTTATTTGCTGGTTTTTCCTCAGATTTTTCAGTACCAGCAAATTAATGAAATACTTTTCTTGTAAATGTCAATGCATATTTGAACAAATGGTGTGTTTTCAACTACCGGTAGTTGTTTTTGCCTGTAATATGCTAATCTTCTCATGAATATGAGGTTCATTCTCCAGTAACTACTTTCTGTTGTTAATGCCTGAATCTGGATTTGAGGAAGTGATTCCTTATAGCCATGAGTAAATTTGGTAAAACCTTTATAAACATTCCTCCTCCTTCTAAAGTGCAGCACACAATAAGCAAACCAACACCTACCCAAGGCAAAGATCCGTTTTATTAGAGGTGGTTATAAGCTTATAAGCTTTGCGATGTGCTACAGTTACATTATTTACAAAAACACAAAGGGCAGATCCTTTCCCTCCCTTGTCTCATGAGCTTATTATATTCTTAGTTCAGACAATTAATTCAGAAGTGAACATCCATTAACTCTTTTTGCAGCATTGGACAAACAAAGGAGTCCCCTTCACTAATGCTCCCAGAGGCTTTACTACTATCTATTGATCTGCTGTCACCCAATTTTGCTGTGACTTATGCCCTGCTTAATTCCCATTACTGTGCACACTGAAGCCTTATCAGGGAAAACAATAGGCTTGTTGTCACTGAGGGTAAAAATATGAGCAGGCCTGTGACAGTGCGAG
This sequence comes from Gambusia affinis, assembly GCF_019740435.1. Taxonomy (NCBI): domain Eukaryota; kingdom Metazoa; phylum Chordata; class Actinopteri; order Cyprinodontiformes; family Poeciliidae; genus Gambusia; species Gambusia affinis. The sequence continues at coordinate 16,350,889 of NC_057887.1, forward strand.
CGCAAACTCATGACTTCAGCTCCACAAGCCCTCTTGGTGACCTCTGCACTCATGTAAGCCAGCTTTAAACCCGGTGCCAGAACGCTAAGCTCATTCTGGATTGTTTGCAGATGAATCAGAAAATTGGATCTTGCTCATTTTATAAATAAAGAGCCCCAAAAGAAACCACTGGGTCGGCTCTTCAGCCATAAAGCTGTCGTTCTTATATGTCTGCAGCAATGATACTCTTCAATTCCTGCAGGCCACTCCTGCTCCTCAACTATAGCTGCTATCTCCTCCTTTCAATTATGTTTCTCTGCTCTTTGAGACAAAGAGTAATAAAGCTATAAATCGCGAATCCGGCAGAAGGTATGGACATTCTGTCTCTGAGCCGCAGTTGAAACTGCCATAAACCACACACAAAGTCACAGATAAGGATTTACAGTTATTTAACATCATCCTTGTCCACTGAATCACAACGATAAGAGAATTAAGAATTGGCTATAGGTTCTTCGTCCCCTTGCCATTGATTTTCTTTTTCCTTTTCTTTTTAACCAAGAGGCAGAGTGCTGCTTTTTATCGAGCACCTTATTTGCTTTGAACTTAAGAGTGGAAATGGAACTATTCAGTTTATTTTACAGGGTCCGGGAGCTGCATTGAATTAATTTAGCAGCTAAACGAGGCTTCTTGATGTTTAATCTCCTTCTGTAATGTAAATGTTTGAAATGTGAATCCTCTAAATACAGTGCCTTGCAAAAGTATTCACACCCCAGGAATTTTTTTTCAACCTTTTGTCTTATTTACAGCCACAAACTTAATGAAATCTGTATTTTATTAAGATTTTAAGTGATAGACCAACAAAAAGCTGAAAATTTTACTCAAGTGTAGTCTTGGTTTTGGAACTTTTTTTGTTTTACAAATAAAAATCTAAAACGTGTGGTGTGCATTTGTATTCAGCACCTCCCAGGAGTCAGTACTTGTAAGTAGAGCATGTCTCTACCTACATCCACAGACTGAGACAGAGACCTTCTGCTAGCTCTTCTTTGCATAACAATAAAACATGCTTTGACCTAAACTGCAAACCTTCACCACGGTCTCAAATATTTTCCAACCTCTAAAAAGCTTTCTTAAAAAGATTGTCCTGTATTTAGCTCCATCCATCTTCTCATGGTCTCCGTCACATAAAGTCCAAATAAAATCCACAGTAGTCTGTCCTGAATGTGTTGAAACATGGGACCTGGCGTTTGGTTCCATTGCCATCCTACAATGCGTCTATTTCTGAATTGAAGTTATGTTTCCTTTTTAAACTCCTTAGACAAAATACATGACTTGATTTGTTGGCAAATGCCATTGACAATTTATAACAGTTAGTGGTATTTTGTATCAAATGCAGCAAAAGTATTCCCTGTTAAAGAAACCTTTGTTCCACCAAAAATATGAGTACATTTCCCTCTTAGCGGATTATGTCCCAGTTTGAACAAAGGCGTGTGTAGCTTAGCGGAAGTTAGTCACTCATTTCAGCGTGAAAACACTTATGTCAGTGCCTCAGAGAGTCGGCAAAGCTGCGACCATTCAGATTTAATGATTCAGTCGCTGTTTAGCTTCGAGTTCACGACCCCAGAGCTGTGATAAATGTCAAGCGCAACAATATGCCGCTAACTAGACATGCCGCTGCCAGCCAATCATCTCGTTATTGACTGGAAACGCTGAAATGTGACTCTTAACTGCTGCGTTACAATGGGGTTATGTGTGTAACAATGTGGGCCAGTTATTCAGTCTGGCTTGAGTCATATTCATTTTGCTAAGAGCGTTGGGTGTTTCAACTCTGGGTAAAAAAAAAAAAAAAGCATCAGGGCGGTTCAGGTCAAAGTCTAGCCGATTTCTAAGACACATTTACTCAACATGTATTTTTTGGGAGCAACCGTGGCTCAGTTGTCACCTTACAATCAAAAACTTGTAATTTCAATTCCAGCTTCCAGCTCTGCCGTATGTCAGTGTGACCTGAGTAAGGCGGTCAGTGAATATTTTCTTTTGGCATTTGGAACTTTTTTTGAAGTATCTTATTGCAATCTTTCCTTTGAAACTAAGAAAAAAATGGTAGTATATTATATGTGTTACCCTGTTGAAGGTGTACCCTGCCTCTTGTTCAATAATTGCTGAAGATGGGCACAAACCCCCATGCAACTCTGCATGGACAGATGGGTATCAATGATAGATCAGTGGTGTTTTATACAAGAAAATAAATTGACAGATGCTTTGAAGAGCTTATTAATTTTCCCTTTTGTAGATTTTTTTGTTTGAATAGAATTTTTTTTTTCTGTAATACACAGCAAAAGGTCTGCCCCTACTCTGATGTTAGAGCACTCTTCAATTATTTTAGTAAAAAAAAATTAATAAATATTGTAAGCTTCTCTTAGAATAGATTCCTTTAAATTTACTTTAACACCTGTGTTCATTATTTCCAGTGCAATTGTACACTAGGAGAATATTGTAAGATGAAAACTCCCAAATGAATGAGAGCAAGAAACTCTTCAGGGTGCCTTTTGAACTTTGCTGCCATCGTTAATCAAGGATATTACCATGCGAACGCTTCCAGGAGTCGAACAACTTGCTTCTTTAAGCATTTCTCTGGGAGGCATAAAAGTGTATTTACGGTCACCGGGGGCGGGTATAAAGAAAGATTGGCAAACATGAACCTCAAGTCCTCTCCTGGGTGCCATCCAGCCATGCTCGGCTCAGCTGTTGTACATCATGGACTGAAATAACTGCGGCAAAGCGGTAAAATGGGCTGACAAGGTATCGTTGTGTGCGTTTGTTTCCCATTCGCTTCAAAAACTGGTTATTGGAAATAATGCTTTGTCTTCATACCTGTATTTGACTCTTTAATGAAATTCATCTGTCTCATTCAGGGCACTGTTCCCCATTTAGACTCACCGTTTTGTGCAGACTGCTCGGCACTAAGATTAAAGGCTGCAGAGGATTCTGTTTCTGAGCAAAGCTGATGTAGAATTGATTTCTGTTCTGAATATATGAATCACAGGGGTCATTACTGAGCTGGACTCAGCTCTTTTCATTTAATTGAGCTGCTTTAATGCAAGGGCAGCTAGGAACTATCTATCAACACTGTACCTCTACGGTCTTGGAAAACAGCAACATGTGAAGTATGGCCTCATTTACCCGACAGATGCAGAACATCGATCCTTTGTGGTGAAAATAAGCGACAACTCAGCCTTTTAATAATTCAAATGCAGGTGGAGGGATAATAAATTTACTTCTAAGTGGAGAAACGGTTCCTTCCTATTTGGATGAGTACATCTAGAAATGTACTATGTACTGAAAGAATGCCAGGATTCATTTATGCTTCCAAAACCCATTTTAATTGCGAGGTTTATAGCAGATTATCGCCGGTTGCCCTGACTCAAACATTCGTGACGCACACATGGGCAGTATTGACTTCTTGAATGTGAAGACGTTAATGCAGATAACAGCTATTCGAATCCTCATTAGTCACCCGTAATCCGGAAACATGGGCGATATATTAAGACTGGTGTTCACAGCCAGTCATTAAAGGAGAAATAAAAGACAAAATAAATCCAGGCCCGGAACGCCTGTGATTAATCATGTTGGCCTCCGCTCGCTGGCTGCTTAAACCGTTTTTATTGAGTCGTTCATGCTGGTTTCTCTTATTATCCATTTATTCTAAATAATGCCTCCCTTCATGCTCATGCTGCTGTGCTCATGTGCTTCATGAAACTCTTGAATATCTTCAGTCCTATCATGGCATGTTAAGCGCATTATTTAAAAAAAAAGATTAGTAAAACACAATGTGTTTAATATGTTTTAAATTACTCTTCAAATGGAGAGAATTAATAATTTGCTGTAAGTTATTTAATTATCCTAACTTAAGAACCTTTAATTAGCAACAAACTGGTGTTTTTATTCAAGGAAATGATTTTTATGCAGCAATATTTGAATAGCTAACAGTTTGTGTGCATATAATATTTACAATATCCCGGCAGAGCCCCCCTAAGAGTTAGTGGGAACATGTGGTCTGCAGATGCCCTAATATTTAAACAGTATTCAATTCCTTTAGGAGAACACCCAGTTCTGCTGAAATATGAACTAGGCATCACTAAAGAGAGTTGGTGGACAGTAGAATACAAACATCTCTCAAAGCTTAATCCCACAAATCCCATAAACTAACATTGCAAAGCAAATAATTGCATAAAAACTGAAATATTTTAGCAAATTCAGTCGTATGTGGGTCTCAGTTACTCATATTGGAGCCAAAACATTTTATTTTTACTGCAAAAAGATCACACCAGTAGTGAAAGTGCTGATTCATAGTTTCCAAAACACAATAAATTACTGTTGATTAGTGAAATAAATAAATGTCTATTTTAGGCAGGCATTAACAACTAAATAATAATTTTAGAACGCATTAGTTTATGAAATAGAGGCAATTACAAAACAACCATTGAAAGAAAATTACAGCCAACATGTAAAGAGCCCTAATCTTCTGTGCAAAACTTAACATGACCATGAAGTCACCAGTTCATGGAGGTGGTAGCATCATGCTTTGTGGGCTTTTGTTTCATGGCAGAGGATTGGGATGCTGATAAGAAGAAGAATGGAGCTAAATACATGGAGACCCTGGAAGAAAACCTGTTAAAGGCTACAAAAGAATTGAGACTGGGATGGAGGTTCACCCTCCAGTTGAACAACAACTCAAAACATGCCAATACGCCAATAAATGTATTTTCTGTTAGCTCAAGTCAGTCAAACTCCAAAGCCAAGTCCAACAAAGAAGCTTTTGGAAAACTTTAAAACAATTTTTCAGACACTGCCCATCCAAATTGACTTAGCTATTTGCGTTCAAAAGATATGTATATACTTTGGTAAGGCACTGATCTGTAATGTAATGTTCTATTTTTCCTTTCTGTACATGCATTCCACAACTGTAATAACCAGATAGAAAGAAAAAAAACATTAAAAGGCTTCAAACAAGCATGACTATACATTTTGAGGCCCTATTGGTAAAAAGTAAACCTCAGTTGCTGCTTAGCAAGCTTGACAGTTCTGTTTCTCCTCAGGCATTAGCAAAAACACAATTGTATATTTAGTAATGAAGATTTGAGGGTTCTCGGCAGCGTCTGGAGACTTTCTCACAGGGTCTTTGTTGGAAAAGGCTGAGGCGTATCAAGTGTCTTGCACAACACCAGTCCTCGCACCTGACAACATGGGTTCTGTAGGGAGTTAATGCTGTCACAATAAATCAGTAACAGCCAGGATACAGTATAATCATCCTGGTGTCCTGTTTCACTCGGCTTCTGCTGAGTGAGGCACTACACATTCACCACTGTACCCACAGTGGTTGATGGTTGACTGGAGAGAAATAATCCATGGGAGATGGAACACAAAGAGCTGTTGATAGTTTATAATGCAAGTCATTTATTGTACACTGTGATGTTCTGGGCTGCCAGTAGTTTGCTTATTTGCTAATCCTCCTTTGCTTTGATTGTCAATGGGCTGCCTTTGAAAGAAAATCCGTCTCAACGACCTGCGCTATGTCTTACAATGTAGCCTATACGTTTAGGCAATAAAGACGAAACATGATTGTAAACTACACATATCTGGGCTTTATAGAAGAATGGCAAGCAGAAAGCTAAAAGAAGTAGTGTTTGGAGTTTGCCACAAGCCGTGTAGGGCAGTGGTCCCCAACCTTTTTAGTACAGCGGACCGGTCAACCCTTCCTAAATTTTCTGCGGACGGGGCTGCGCGTTGTAAGGACCGAGACCGATACCGTTGTTTCTTATTCATTCTGCTGCATGTTGGCGCGCAAGATGTAACTGACAGCATCCGGTTTATGATTTTCAAAATAAAAGCTACTCCAGACTCGATACATAGGACGGACATATTTAATTATTTCTTGCGCGGCCCGGTACCAATTGGTCCACGGACCGGTGGTTGGGGACTACTGGTGTAGGGGACACAGCAATATGATATACATAAGATGCTTTGATCAGATGACTAACTTAAAAATGTTGTTCAAAATACTTTGTGAAAATTAACGTTGCACATAAGCCTGAACATATCAGCAGGAAAACAGCTAAGGCATGCAAGATAGTGTGCCCTATGGACCATTGCTGTGGACCATTGACATAGGGAATACAACAAGCATATGAAAGAATGTATAAAATCCTACATGCAAAATGTAAACGTGGTGAAAAATGATCAATGCACATCTCTCTGAACACACAGTCTGCTCGGTGGAACATGGTGACTGCGCTGTGGGAAGAGGAGAGGAAATCTATTCACGTTGAACTAAACCCAGGGCAATTCTGAAAGAAAACGTCTTGCAGGGAAACTTAAAGTCCTGCTGATGCCAGTAGTTCACATGTTTTTAAACCCCTCCTTTGCTTTTTTCGTCAATGGCCTGCCTTTAAAGGAAAATCTGCCTCATCTGCCTGTTTTTTATCTTTCGTGTAGCCTTTGCTTAACAAGCTGCACGTTAAAGACGAGACAAAGTTTGAAAACAAAGTCCTCACTCCGTGACTGCAAGAAAACCTTCATACTTCAGAATCAAAGAAAATTAAGCTATACAAACTACCAGCTTTTATCCAAGCACCTCTACCAACATAAGGATGACTCATAATATGTCTAATCCCCGAAAATTATCCAAAACGCTCGGCAGCCGTCTCATTTCCAGCAGTGCTTAATCTGCGTCTGGAGTATTTGCCGTCTCTTCATGTTGCAAACAGTCCTCTCACTCTGGCACTTCATTGTCTTTTGATGGACCATAAAAGGCTCGGTTTGATGGATGATAACTCGGGGCGTCTCTCTTTGTTGTTGGGATGTGACGACGGAGCGCATGTGAGATGTGAGGGGAAGATGTGGTGTGAATGGGAGATGTCATTGAAGTCGTGCGTTGACACTGAGGGCCCTGAGTGCAAGCTTTGATCTCCACCAATGACTGAAAAGCAAACACAAATAAAAGATTTCAGCTTTTTTCACTTTCCAGAGAGAAAGTTTAACTGACTTTCTTTGTGGTTGGCAGTTGATTTTTCAGAAAAATCCTCTACCTCCAATATATAATTTATTAGGATCAAAAATGCCTTACTCTTCTGGCCTCTGATTCACTCCAGTCTATAAATTCTGCTCTCTAAAGGCTGACCTCACAACATCTGTTCACCTAACATATTTGCTGTAAGATTAGGCCAACAGTTTTCAGCTGTCCAACATGAAAAGCAGGCTATGCAGCTGAATAACTTGAGTCACACGCTGCTTTAATAAAAACGCAAATATTGTCTTGGCATTTGGGGCAGCTGGGCACAAAAAAAAAAACGCACAACTGACAACAGATTTCATCAGGGAATCTGTTGTTAAGGAATGACTCCTGAGATACATGCACCACACAGTATATAAATCATTGTTATTAAAAACCACAGCTCACTTTGCAGCTCAGTATATTGCAGGCACTCCTTCCTTGCTGTGCTGCTTTCCATGCCCACATGAGGTTCTTTGTTGCGCTTCTTTGATGTTTACTAAGCCATCTGAGCATAAAACACTTGGTGGCCTTTACGTTGCGCATTACAAATGAAACCCTTTAAACAGCTAACCATGCTGTTACATTTGCCTTTCAAATGCTTGTAGCTGTAGGATTTACTCTTTATAAATTACATTAATTACATGTTTCTTGGAAGAGTCCCCAGGGAGTCGCAGTTTGTGCGAGGTAATTGCAGGACTCATAATAAATAAGACATGTGAAGTGAGATATGCTGATTACCTATTTGCCACTCGACCGAGGGTTAAAGACTTTCTCTGGAGGAAAATAATTCAGTGATTATGCATTTGGTATGAAGGTTTTACCATAAAGTAAAGAGTTAGGGTTGTATCACATCATTTGTTTTGAGCATGTGATTTAAAACAGACTTCAATATGGCTTAGATCCATGGAAAACATGCAGAAAAAACAACTCTAGGATTCCTAGGTTAACCATAGCCCACCCTTACTTTTTCACCTGCCCATCGGCATTTAATTCAGGCCATTTGCATAAATTATTTATTCACTTATACAAGACCCTGAATTAATAGCACCAAAACTGAAGAATGGTGTGTATTTCTTTTCTCCCTGATAATTCTCTTGGAGTTGCAAGTCTTTTGTGTATGTCTCTATCCCAGATCATGATGCTACCACTACCATGCTCTTGGAGTTGCAAGTCTTTTGTGTATGTCTCTATCCCAGATCATGATGCTACCACTACCATGCTTCATGAAGGGGATAATGGACTCAAGAGTGTTTGTTTTCTGACACACAATGAATTTCCCACATGATAAATGTGACCATTATATAGCTTGTGCCAAAATGCACATGGGAGTTGTCATGGCTTTCTTTCCATGACAGTTCCTCTTGTTACTTTTTCATAAAGGCTAGACTTGTAACGAATTGTTGTTGTGCCAACAGATTTTAGTGCCTAGACTATCAGTTTTGATAGACTCTGTGTGGAACGGATTTTTAGTGTTGGGAAACCAGGTTTTCAGCAGCTTGTTCAACAACTGAATCAAAATTACTTACTTCATCATGGATATTCATTTATTTATTTATAGCATGTGGCGTATTTTCTATTTTGGTTCTCAATTCTTTATTCAACATATTGGTTTTGCACTAATTTGGTCTAACAGCGATATGGTTATGGATTATGTTTTGTTTGTATCTTAGAGAAACTAAATGACTTTGTTTATCCAATAAGACGGGAAGCGTCTTATTGGTCTTCAGCGATAAAAGTAGTGTAAAGTGTGTGGACAACCCTAACTGGATGCAGTACTGAGTGTACAAATAAGAGTGGTCTGAGGACACAAGCTTGGGGAGCACCAGTGTTCCCAGACATATGTGTTAAGCACATGGCTTTTTTGGGTTGGAATTTGGGGAAACATGCACATTTTACTAGGCTAATGAAGTATTTTCTCTAATTTGAAACGTTTGAGTCAGTTTTCAGAATATTTTTACTCGGCGATATTCTCAAAATATATGGATGTTTCTCAGTCCCCTCTAAAATTTGCAATTGGTTCAAATCCCTTTTTTGTTGATGAAGAAAGTGGCATTAATTCAAATAAGAATGTTTATTCTGTTTTGCGTTGTTTAGGGTGACTTAATTGTCTTGTGCTGGTCAAACGTGCTACATATAGAAATTAAGACCACAACTGAGAACACCTATGAAGTTTGGGCTCATCTGTGTGGGCGTAACACCGAATCACATTTCAGTTCTTTTGTCAACTGAAAATGAGGAATGTGCTGCAAATCACAGCCTCCGGACAGAGCCGTGTCTGAAGCAATACTTGGAGGAAATCAAACACCCAAAATACCTTGAGTTGACCGCTGTCGTTTTCTTTAACCATGTATATACATTTCCCCTTTCTAACTTGTAAGTTCTTGTGTCTTTTTCTCATACAAACCCAGCTTTACATTACACATAACAATTGTTGGACAGATGGTTTTCATTTCCTATGAGTTCAAGATGGAGGGAGATAAAAAAAAAAAAGCCCCTCCACCCCCTGAATCCGAAACTAATGTAGTCAGGATGGAATCTGTCATTCAGTCTATTGCATGTTGATGACTAAGGGTAGTTTCAGCTGTAAGCGGTCCATGATTTATGGACACCAACTGAACTCTTGTAAGCAAAAGCCCGCTTGGAGTTCAGAGCAGCAAATGCCCCCCTTTTTTTTCTTTGGCAGTGGCGTGCCTGCATTTTCTTTTCCTTCATGCCAAAGTGTTTCGCATGGCAATTAGTTCCGTCCTCATTTGGGTCTGCAGTCTCGCAAGGTTAGCAAAGTCATTTATCATCCTGAGGGCTTGGAGCGCCACTGCTCCATCTCAGGTAGGTTTTGTAAACAATCATCGGTCCAGCTCTTTCCATTTCACTAAATGAGAAGGCAATACGGTAGTTTTGAGGTTCTGCCATCCATCCTTCTGTCACTCGCTTTGCTTTTTTCTCTACAGGTGTGAAGGCAAAAGGGAAATGTCATTTCTCACGGCTCATTTGTCAAATGTTAACTACATAGTTAAGAGTGGATAACGTGATGACAGCATGACTTACTGCTTTAGATTTGAAGCCTTTATCTGTTAGACATGCACATTGTCTGCTTTTAATGGAAGACTTAAAACTGTCCTTTTTGAGACAACTTATGTGTAGTGTGGGTTATTCTGAGATACCTCTTTGGTAATAATGCTAAAGTTGTAAGCTGCTCCTTTTCATTCTTTAAATGTTTGTGAATAATATTGCTGTCACTAACAATGTTTTCGCTTGTTTTTCATTCAATTGAACGTACACCTTGCTATTTATTCTTTAGCTATGTGTCTATCCCAGGTGGAGCTAATCACTGGGTTTGTTCTGCTTTAGCATAAAACGCTAATAGTGCTTCTGTATTTAACTTGGTCTTTTTTCTTTGATGGAACTATTGGTGGAGCTTTTGCTACACTTTGTGTTCTCTTTCTTTCTGTGTTTGGAGAGTAGAAGCACTTTCCATGCACTTTTTCTAATGAAAAGGTTCAATATTGTTTGTCACTCATTTCAAAAAGTTAAAATTTTATATCAGATTCATTACACATAGAGTGAAATATCAGTTTTTTTTCTTACCACTTTGATGGTTATTGTTTACACTCAATGAAAAGCCAAAGTGTCTCACAAACTGACTTATTACCTAATTTTAGAAAAAAATAATATTTTAAACAGAAATCTCAGGATTCTCTATTAACAAACTTTTGCCTGGGGTTCTGCTGAGATGTAGTAGAAGCCTGGGTTGCTTTGAATCTTTGGGTCATCTGCATTGTTGGGTCTGATGTTTTTCCTCTTCCTCTTAACAATATGCTTTGGCTTGTCTATGGATTTCAGGCCACCCCAGTCTGATGGCCATTTAAGCACAGTAACACTTCCAAAAAGACAGATTTTGGTACCTTTGGCAGTTTGATGCCAAGTCCTGCTGGAAACAGCATCTCAATAAAACTTGCCAGCAGAAGGAATCATCAAGAGCTCAAAAAATTTCTGGTAATAATTTCTTTAATAATCAACATTCCTAAAGCATTTTATGAGATCTGACATTTGGCATTTCTCCACATATATGCTTGGATGTAACCTTATTAAATGGTCATAAAGAAGGACTTGTAATGCTGATCTATGACTATTGAAATGTTTTTGCTCTACTGCAAGCATTTATATTACTTCCAAATGCCTGCAGGGTGTCCTTAAAACACATACTTGAGCAGCGAAAGCTGTAAACATATGTTCGATTCATTTTAATGCTCTTAACTTAGGTGCACTTAACTAGAAAATAATCTAACATCAGTGTATGCATATTTTTATTTTTTAACTCATAAGGAGTACCTTTTTTCCTTTAAAGGTGTCCTGTCCTAATATGTTAAGCAAGCAGTATTGTGAGTCTGGTTTCCTTGCCGTGTCACAACAGATTTTTTTTTATAACTGTGGGAAAAGGGATAGTGCTTTCACATAATTCATCTAAATAATTAAAGGTGCAACAGACTGCCTGTGGTCCAAGAAGCCAGCGCAGGCTACGACAATTACAAAAATACACTAAGATGGCAAGAGAGGAAAATACATGGAAGGGAATGAGACCTGACAGAAAAGGGAAGAAATAAACTGGCCAAAAAGTGCTCCAATTCATTGGAGAGATCCCATGCACAACCCACTTCAGAGAACAAAAAACCCCACAAAGGTCTGCATTTATGATCCCCAAGATAAAAAGAAATAGTCTGTGGTCTGTAAGACAAAGGTGTAGTGATCGTAGCATATTAGAAAGTATAACTTGTGCAGGTTATAGTCAATGTTCTAGATATAACTATTAAAAATATACTGGACAACAATGCAATTTGTTTTAACATTTGCCAGAAAATGAATCGACAATTACCAGAACAGAGAAAGTTCTGTGGACTAATGGGATAAAAGTGGAATGTATTTGAAATTTGTTAGTCCCATTACACCTTCACTAACAACCAACAACATTTCAGAACAAGATCCACAGTAAAACATGATGACGGCAGTGTAATGATCTGGAATGCTGCTTTGCATCCCGGACTATTTGTTCTCAAGCAGAAAATGCTGAAAATTTATTTCTGCCTGTCAGTCAGTCAGTCAAGCTACCCAAGTCTTTGTGTGATCTAATCAAAGTCTGGACTTGAATCAAATTGAGATCTTGTGGCAGGACCATAAACAAGATATTTATTTTTGAAAACCTCCTCTGGCTGAATTAAGACAATTCTTCAAGGAATACTTTACCAGAATTCCTCCACTGAGATGTATGTGACCTATCAGGTATCACAAAAACATAACTTGATTCTTTTCACCAAGACTAGTGAGCTATTATATTTCCAGATAGGGTCAGGTCGCTTTGAATGAATGAATGTTTTTACTTAATAAATCATAATTTAAAAACTGATTTAAAGGAAAGGTTCCCCCACCAAGCAGTCCACTGAAATAAACCAGACGGAGCAGTGACAACGTATTCTGAATTCATTGTGTTTTTCTCTCTCCTATATCTTTATCAATCAGAATTAAGGAATCTGATTAAAGCCTTAAAGGAGTGGAGACACATAAGTGGAGACACTCTCTGCAGTGCGGCCCCAGAAGGTATAACAGGGCAGTATCAGAGGAGACTTAATTGTCAAGGTTATGACTCGGAGGATGATTGATATGGGGCCAGGCTGTTTTTGTCAGCCTGTCAGGTGGCTGGAATGTTTAATGTTCTCATTATTGGTTGCTCTGTTGTGTATATTTCTCTGTCAGCGCTGCCGAGCCATCTGAACTGCCAGAGCACTTCAAAAAGCCTCGGGTCATCCGTCTTCCTCCTGACGCCGCGAATGTTCAGCCTCAGCTGAGTGCCGGTGATTTGTTATGACTTTAGAGCCAGCTGACAGACAGGTCTCCTATAAAAAAGCATGCACCCATTTCCCTTTTTGTCGTGTAGTGAAAGCATCAGTCCTCCTGTAACTGGAAGAGGGAGGAGGGGTCTGCTGCCACAGGAAGCTGGCATCTGACAGTTATATCATCTTTCTAATTTTCAGGCAGGATAACATAAAGTATTTTGTCCTTTTTTTTTTCTCAATGTGGATTTTGACTCTCACAGGTCACCATCTGTTTGTGGAACGCCACAGGGGAAGCAAAAGCTAAGGACTGATCACTATATTAAGGCCGGCTGTCAAATTCATCATTAACCGAGTGTATGTTGAGTGATGGCAGAGAGCATCATGGGAGGAATGCTGATGGCCGTCCAGCCAGGCAAAGAAAGTGAGAGATGAAATGTTGAAGACAAGAGGAAGAAAAACAGAATCCAAATCTTAATACCTTTCCCAGGCCCTTTCCAAGATTGATTGTTTTTCTGCTGATCTAATTTTGGATCATACAAAAACAACCCATTTGTCTTAAAGAAAAATGATCTGCTACATGGTGCAGATGGATTTTTCTTTCCTCTTTTTTCTGTTGTACGAAAGCTGGAAAAGATTAAAGAGAAACTCTGCTCCTCAGCTATAATTACAAGCTGTAGATTACTCTGTCACTTCAACCAGATGGCAGGCTCGATTCTGCAGGCCCTTCTGTATATTAATGGACAGCAGTATGTTATATTTGACTTAGGAAAGTTAAATGTCCATAACCTGTAATGTTCTACCAGCTGGCACTGTGCTTTCTCCCCATCTTTTGGGCCCACTTGGCACATTTCATATGCATCTTTATTGAAGGGGAATTTCTTCTCCCTATTTTCCATCATTGTCACTCCAGTGGTAAATATTATTTTTCACCCTGGGAGGGAGAAAAACCTCCCCAAGTTGTGTCCACAGCTAATTTCCTCATCGAGGCTCGAGCAATAATTTTGGCACTAAAGCTGTCACACTCAGCTCGATTGTAATTTTATTAGACTGTCGACTTGACTGTGAACATGGCAAGACTGTAAGTTAGCAAATCTAATTATCACAGGGGAAAATGTCTGCTAACATAATTTGAAGGTCATATGTCAGTTGCTGTATGAATACAAACATATTAATACAGCTCCAAACTTTACACATTTTTTTCAAGTGTTTTTATTAAGAAGTTATGTAACACATGTCCTGTGTAACTATAGTGTGGAAACAAAAAGATGGATAGTTTTTAAAAACTTTTTTACAAATAAAAATCTAAAAAATATGACGTAGATTTGTACTGGGACCTCGATGCAAGTTGCTTTTGCATAAATCCATTGTCTTGCACTTATACAGGATTAGATTGCAGGGGCTACAGATTCAGGAAAGAGCCCCAGACGTCCCTTTCCAAAGCAACTTGCTGCAGTTCCTTCTGGGGTATCGCTAAACCAGAACTACGTTGACCCTTTGCAACTCTGTCATATGATCGCTGAGGCGCCATGACAGACATTGGAAGTGAGGGATGAAAGTACTGAACAAAGTGACTGTGATTGTTTTCCCATGCAGCTTTTGTCAATATGACCATGGCTTCTACTTGTTCAAGTTGAGCTAAATTGTCTGTGGAGGTAGCGCACACCTACTTACAAAAGTTGGAAATAGATAGCTTAGAAACCGACCCAAACCTTCATCCTCCTGACGTGTTTGTTGATTTGATCAAATCTGCCTGAATTCACGTGACATGATTTATGCCACTGTTATAAATGGTTTTTCCCCTGACACCGGACCAGAATTAATAACATACAAAAGTCTAGATGCTTACTGTTTTGTTTTCGTACATAGTAGGCTACATGATAGTTGGACATTATCTCCATGGTTGCTAGTGGTTAGATGTGCACCTTCTCCATAATATATTTGATTGTATCTTGCTAAACTTAAGTAGTCATGAAGTATATGAATCTTCTTACCTTGTAAAAAGTGTTCACTACAAAACCTTGAATACACCAAAGGCTTCCAGTCCTTATGATTAACGGTTGCTATCCATCGGCAATTTCTTTCCTCATCAAAACATTTACAATAAAATGACAATTTTGGTTTACACTCTTGTCTGTGTAGCTGATCACACAGCACCCTTTGGGCATTTTTACCTATATAAGAAGAACAGTTCTAAAATCTGACCTTTAGAATAAAGTAGAAACTTTATGCATACATTTACCTACCATTTCGCAGTTAGACCAACACAAAGTAAAGCATATCACACAAAATAGCAATAAAATTGACATCTGTGGTTGTAACAGATTTCATGCAGAAATGCTTTTGAAGGCACAGTGGCCGATACTTAATGTGCTCATGTAATACTACAAAAATCTCTGTAAAATGTTCCTCCTGCTTGGTGTGATTTAAGGCTACTTTGTTAAAGAAATTGATTGCCTGTGTCTTTAGATGTCAGTTTGAAGAGATTGCAGAAAACTTGAAGAGGCAACGAACACATGTTTGCCAGAAGAAACTCCCTTCATGAATATGCCAAGCCTAAATTTAACCCAACAGCAAGGGGATGGAGGGGGGATGTTTGGCTGCGTTTCCCAGCTTGAGAGCACGAACAGCAAAGAAGCACAATACCAGCGTGTCATACATTTAAACACGGCTAAATTAAAGGCTGTTTACCGTTCGCAGAGGCCATTCATCTTACTCAATGCTGGTCTGCTTCTTGCAAATTTGTCAGTAAGAGCTTCCACATGCCAAGTAAAAAGGAAAGGGAAAAAGTTGGGGGTTATCAGAGCCGGGCTTTTATAGCGTGTCTCTTCAGTCAGCCTGTAGTTAATTAGCCACCTCCACACAATAAGGCCATAAGTCATTAATCACCCTGAACTGTAGCAGGAGTCGACTTCACTGTGAGCAAGACGTTCAGAGACAAAAAGTTTGCCGCCTATGACAGGCTTCAAAATGGCCCCTGTCAGCGGTGTTTAAATTATAGGGCATGTCGAGCGCTGAAAGACAAGAGCCCACTGTTTAACTCACTGTTGCTCTTTCCTTTGCTTTGTGTGTTGACAAGCTCGCTTCAAAAAGAAAATCCCGCCACCCCTTCACTGTGCGTCCCAATCGGATAGCTTTATGGTTTTTGCACACACAGAGTTCTTCACATTGGGATAATCTCCGTATACCAAGCTTACTTCCTCCGCTTTATGAGGCAGCATTAATTGAAGAGGACAAGCTCCAAAGGTCAGCAGCTCACTGAAACCCAGCTTTAACTCTGCGTTCCTGGCGTTTACTTGCTCTGTCAAAGGGAGGAAATGATGGGCCGATGATAAATTCGGGGTCTTGTTTGGAGAAGCAAAAAGCCTTTCTCCAGTGAAAATAAACCACATGTTTCGCCGGATGATGGAAGACACGCTTTTCAGCCGAGTGAACATGCAAAAGGTCATAATTTTTCCCCCACCCCTCCTTTGTGTCTATAAACAGAGAACTGCTTGCTTTTCCAGAGAACATAAGCACAGAGGAAGGTTTACTCAAAGCAGCAAATGTTTGTGTAACTCTGGGGGAAATCCCGTGATTGCATCATTAATATTACTGACAAAAGGGTGCTAAACTCATTATGTGACTGCAACATCAGTGACAGGTGTTTGAAAGTGTGTTGATCTATGTATCGCATGCATATGGAAAACATAATTCGTCATACAGAACCAGAGGGGTTTTTAAGAGGAAACTCTGGTTTGGCGATGTCCTCGGCCTTTATTCACGGGAGGCCTCGGACGGAGAAACACATGGCCCCCAGCTGGGACAAAACTATCATTTTTAACAAAAATTCATGTATGTAGAGAACTGCTTTGCACTGAACTGTTCATGTCCAGGTGGAAAACTGCACATTGCGTTCACGCTACAATAAAAAGCAGTCACAAAGCTGAATATTGTTGCATATTATAGCTGTAAGCTGACATTTAGATCCACAAATAGCAGAAAGATTGATGGTGTTTAACAGTCACTAAGGTGATGGAATAAACAGCAACTTAAGTAGAAACTCGTGATGTGACTCTGGCCCCTGTTGACCTTTAATTAAGTCAAACTGAAGCTCAGAAAATAAAAACTAATAGCACTCTATAACTCATTTCAGGGTAGAGGCTGGGAGACAATAGAGTTTTTGCAACAGCTTATGACTCCTGTTGAGCACAGTGAAGGATCTGTGATTCTGTGGGCCTGGGTCTCTCCCAAAGCCCCTTGCAACCAGGTTCTATTCTTTGTATGCCTTGTATGAGTCCACTATATTAAAAAGAAAGTAGACTCAACCAAAAACTAAAACTGTGTTGTCAGTGTTCAATCTGCTGACAGTGTGGATAGTTTTAAAGTTTTAAATCCCACCTCAACGATTGAGGTGAAGATCAACGCATAAATTGTTCACTAATCACAAAACCAACATTTTTCAATGGTCTAACAGCTGTCCTACTGATAAAATGGGGGGTTCAACAAGCTACTAACAATTACACCACCAGTGTTTTTTAAATTTTTTTTAAAGGGCCTCATGGCTTGGTTTTTACTCGTCTTTTCCAAGAGTGCAAAAAAAATTTGTCCATGAATGGAACTGAATGAAAACATGTCTATGTATGTGCTCTGGTTCAATGATATTCTAATTTAATAAGATTCCTGGAGAATTCTGATTTCCAGTTTTCCTTGGGGTCCCGTCTTGCTGATTGTTGTTTCTCCTCTGCGGTCTATAACACAGAAAAGAAAACATGTTGCTGGTTCCTTAAAAGAAGAAATTCTATGCAATCCAGAAAATGAAGAAGTTGCAAGATTTTCCCCATTTATGCATTAAAATTTCATCACAATTTTATCAAACTAAAAGAGCGCATCAAGCAACATGATGTGTTTAAATACAGAAAGTGGTGAAAGTTTTTTGTTTTATTATTTATTTTTTGCTGGAGGTTTCTTCCTGTTAAAGGCGAGTTTTCCTCTCCACTGTTGCTACATGTATGCTCAGTAGAAGAGACAGCTGCAAAGTCAATGACACAACACAAGCGATCATCTATTGTCGCTTCACACTCATCCAGTAGGAGTGAATCCTGCAAGTCAATGACTCGATGCAATTCACTGCTTTTTAAACCAATTCCAATAATAAACTGAACTTATTGCATTGCTTGATTACTAGGATAAATTGGAATGTTTGATTGAATAAATTGACCTTTTTTGTGAAGTACCTCGTGAAGGAGTTAAAGAAAGTGGCCAAGTGCTATTAGTGTAACATTAGACTAATACGCTTCCCTACAAAGTGCTTTTTTTCTTCCCAAATAGTTTTTTTTTTCCTATTTATGTGGCTTCCATAGTTTTCCATTATTACCCAAAACAACAACAAAAAACTGTAGCAATGCAATCTAAGCTCATATTAAAACAAAAGGATCAGAGGATTCTTACAATTACTTGTAAATCATTCAACATGTATCGGTTTATAGCTTCTATCAGAAACCGATCAACTATTGTCAAGGTAAAGTTTTAGTTTAAGTTTTGAAAATCATCTCAAGATTTGTTGTCCACGTCTCACTTTGTGTTACTGGGCTCACCTAACTTACAGAACAATTGATAATTTAAGACCAAAAATCATTTGCACTCCTACACTTATTACATCAAGTCTTTATAGGTGAAGTTTTTCCTCCCTGATAGCCTGCAAACAGTTTAAAGTTCTTTTTAGTAATGCAAAGTTACTTAAAGAAGAAACATATTTGCTTATTTCTGTACTTATGTTAGCGATACTTTCTACACTTCTTTGAAAAATATATGCATCCTAATAACCTAAGTTTTGAAAGACTAACAATTTGGTATAATCTATCAATTTAGATAATAAAGACTAAAAATACAGCTACAAAATTCTATTATAGCCAACTTATAAACATTTATCAATAATGCTAATTTCCTCACAGATATGGCTCATTTTTAGTTCTACGTAATCTATATGAATGTACGTATCAACAACTCTTCATTGATAAACAAAAGAAAAAAAGAAATAGTACCAAACAAATAACTTAAGATGCATCTTGAAAAGAAACTAAATATTGACTTTTAAAAAAAAAATTGTCATATTCTTTAGATTGAGATAATTTTCTGTAAAAAACTTGATTTGGGTGCAGGATTTTATTTTATTTTTTTGCATTTTTATCATTTAAAATACCATTAGCATTATCTCTGTGCACACTTATTGGTAGCTTTTCAGTTCTTATATTTTGTCTAATTTTTTTTTCAGTTTGATCTAAAGTTGTTCCATTAAAACACTTTAAACAGCGATATTGAAGCATCAACTGCTTAATTCAATAAATGGTTCCAGACTAAATGTAATACATGCTATTACACAAGCCAGAACTACCATGTTAATATTCACTTTAAGATCATTTAATTCTACAAATGCTTGCATTCACTTGCTAAATTTAAAATAATTTATCCCTTTAATGGATTTGAGAAAAATCTACAGAATAAAAAGTTGACAAGTTTATCTGCTGGTTCATGTGTGAATCAATACCAGAGCGTCACACATCAATTAACCTCTGAGAAATGCCTCTTGAGATCTCTGCCCCATTTGTTCACATCATGTTAATGGTGCTGTTTTTAGTAAAATAGGAATGCATCACATCTATGACCCACACTGGCTTCATGGCTGGCTGGCTGCAGTGCTGAATCGCGGCTTTATTGCCATCTATCACCAGGCTATGTTTAGGGCCTCATCTGCATGACGGATGGGCGCGTTTGATGAATACGACGTCTGACCGTGCTGATTCTTTTTTTCTTCCCCTCATTGCTGGAGAACAGGCTGATTTACTGAGGATGGATAATGACACTGTTGGCTTGATTTAGCTGATTTGTTTTAAGGGACTGATTAACTTGTTAAAGGTCTGTGCTTCACAGCCTCATTAGAGCAATGACAAAAAGCTCTGGAAACATTTTACATCTAAGTCGCTGTAAATTTTGGTTTCGAGGTTTGCCACTCGGTCATATTAGAAGCTTGTCTGTCTTAAGGTGAATTAATTATCAGTAAGATGAAAGAGATTCAGAGGGTTTTAGTGAAGTATATTTGCTGAAAAAACACAATATACATATGTTATGATATACCGTGTTAAATTCTTCAAACCATCAATTGGTTCAAAATCCTTTTAATGAGGTTCTCACAGATTTTCTCAGCTCTGTGAAGCATAGAGTAGCACAGTTCAGCCCCCCCCCCCCCACCCATTGCTGTACGCTGCAGGTCAGCTGACAGAAAACAACCTCTGAAACATTTCCCTTGCTCACAAAAATATACCGTAATTCAACTGTTAGGAAATATTTTAAGTTTCTAACATTCATATATGGGAGCTAAAGTTGTACTTCCGATTAGTCATATAGGTACTGCTGCTTTAAAACTTTGACTGGTTGTAATACTTTTATACTCTTCACCAGTGAAACATTTTAAATTAAATATTCCTTCATTAAGCTTAGGATGATGAAGGTGCATAGCTTAATTTTGCAGTTAATTGTACAAATATTTACTAATTAACTGAATACTCTGACACTTTGTGACAATCAACCACATAGAGGTGTTTGTAGTCCCCAAAGTAATCAATTAAGTCTCAGTAAAAAATAAATAAATAAAAGCAGGTTATTTTTATTAAATTCTAGCTTTTTTCCTGCAGCTACTGATGAGGATAAGTTTAGAAATGGATTCAGCTAATGTGTTTCACAATTTTAAACTAATTTGAATGAGTGATCATTTAAATTACTATCAATTATTTGGACTGTAAGTGATGCAGTAAAAGTTTTAAGAGCTTTCTAAGATTAATAATTCAAACTGCAAAACAACCGACAACAAATTTATCATACCAAGGATGGTTTGTTAAACTCGAGTGTGATTGTATGTGCGCGAGCGGGCGTGCGTGTGCGTGCGTGTGTGTGTGTGTGTGTGTGTGGTATCCCACCACAACTTGGCTCTTGACAAAAATTTGAAACAGGATGATTTTTGCTTAATTTTTTGTTGTGGCAGTTCTCAACTTTTTGCTAAATGCCTGATTATTAGTTTTTAAAATTTGCTAAGTGCCTCCTCGCCTTACTTTCTGAGTACCACAAAATAAAATGAACACTGTCTGGTCAAATTTGTGATGTCAACAGAATTGCACAGTGCCCTGCCTGGTGTCAATAAGAAGCCATGAGATGACCAACCCATGAGAAACATACAGTTTACAAACTACAAGCTAATCAGTCTTTAGTTCTTGTGGCAATCTGTGAAGAGCAAAAAGGAAAAAGTTATTTTATGGGCAAGAAACACAAGAAATCTGTAATTAATTTAGTATTTTCTTCTGTATTTTCATATTTGTTTATGTAATACATTTGTAATTACTTTAATGGGCTAATTGTTGCTTAGTTAAAAAAAAAAATAAAAACAATTAAATTGTGCTGTTTTGGTTTTAAGCCTTTTCTCAATTACAATGAGAATAAAGGACACCAGCTCATAAAATCCAGGCTGCAACTAAAAGTAGGTGCTACTTTTTTTCTTTAATATTGGATTTTTTTAAATCTTCCTTTTACAACCTCAATTCACATATAAATTAAGCAAAAATACAAAAAACCCAATAATTATTAAAATACATTTGAAGCTTTAGAATAAAAAAACCTGTGTGTGACATTCAGTGTTTGTTGAATTGCACACAACAGCAATATGAAAGATTAATGGAGAGCATGCTCAGATGCATAATTGAAAATCACAACTTTTCACCAAAATGTGTATTTCTGAATACATAACTTAAAATATTTATTTTATTTTTTTACTAATTTAGATGTAAAAACACTGCTTTTTGTTATTTCGATCTTTTGTGGCTTCCTGAAAATAAACTCTAAAACTGACAATATTTAAAATAAAAAAGTTAATACACATAAGTATAAATTATAAAATCAGAGAAACATAAAAGAAATATTGATGTGTTCTCCAGAGCTTGACTAGACCCAACTAATTTTATTTTTAATTTAATCAAATCTTGAGTCTAAAGTAAAGCACTAAAGATAAAAACAGGCTGTTTTTAGAGCTGTGTGACGATCAAAATATGGGGCTTACTGCAACATTTACCTCTGCAAAATAAATCCATTGTACATCTGAAGGAGTAAGTTTTTAATATTGTTTTTTTCCCCCCCCTTCTACCTGTTTTTAAAACTTAAAGTCAACAATTAAATTTGGATTCAGAATTTGAAATCATATTTTCATTTACTAAATACAAACATTTCTTGTATAAAAGAAAGCACGTTGAGGCTTATAAAATGTATATTATAATATTTTTTTTATTTTAGTCACGCTTGAAGCTATCGCAAATAAATACACTGATCCCGGCGTGGATTCAGTCACAATATAAAACTCATTGGGCCTAAATTATTCTGTTATAAATGTGTAATTCTCCGACTTCACTGGTATCCTAAGGCAGAGGCTGTCGTCAGTCTTTGCCCGTACAGGGCGTACGGGGAGTAATAAGGCCCTGTGGCCGCGGGCACCGGAACCGGGGCCCCTGGAGCGGGCAGAGGGCTCTTTGAGTACGGGTGATAGCGGCTGCTGAGTCCGAGCGGGTGGTGGGGGCCCCGGAGGGCCAGCGCACTGGGGCTGCCCGGACTGCCATTTGAAGGGATGTGCATGTGACAGGCCATGGCAGCGGCTGCAGCCGCGTTCGCGAGTGTGGCGGAGCCCGGGTACCCGGATATCAACTTCTCCGTCCCGGCGAAGGAGGTGTGAGTCCGCAGGTGGCTAAGAAGCTCCTCTGAGGAAGAGAAGCGCTTATCGCAGGGTCCGTTAGCAGATACCCAGTTGCAAACATGCGGCAGCGGGTCGTTGGGCAACATAAAGCCGTAAGGGTACAGGGGGTGTCCGCTGAAAGACGGGGCTGAGGAATGCACACCGTGTAGGGGGTGTGTTGGATACATGAGCTGGTATCCAGACTTCAGAGCGGAGTCGTGCGCGCAGTTTGCGCCTGACGCACCGGACAGATGGCTGGTGCAGTGGTAGCTCAGGCAGTATGGGTCTCTGCACAGGCTGGCGGACATTAAAGACGGAGGAGAAGCTCCAGCCAGGGGGCTCGACCCCGCTTTACTGCACCCCAACGAGCTGGCGGCAGCGAACTGCGCGCTCAGCAGCTGACTGCTGGGTTTGGTGGGGTCCAGGGTCATTCCGGGCGGGAGGAAATGCTGCGGGTAACCTGCATACGCTCCCGCTAAACTTCCAGGATAGGAAATACTCGCGGGCGGCAAAGGAAAAACTGTGTGTCCCGGCTTGTAGGGGGAGACGGGGGCTACCAGTCCGGTTCCAAGAACGGAGGAGGAGGTTACAGATGTGGAGTCTGATGTAGCAGCCTTGTTTCCAGATGTGCTGTCGTCAGAGGTAATTCCATTTATCCTTTGGCTTCCGCTGCCATCAGTCGTGCCACTTTTATTGCTATCAGACTCCTTCTTCTCCTCCTTGTCCCCGGTTTTCCCCTCCGACGGTAGAGGCGACACGGAAGTGCAGGAGCTGGGGCTGCCTGTCCTGGGCGTGAACGGCTGGCAGGTGGCGCTAGGCACCCGGAAACCAGTTTTATCTCCACTGATGCTGCTCGACGAGTCCTTCTTCTCTGAAGATTTCGAATAGGGCTTGAAGCTGGACTTGTCCTCGGCTCCGATGTCGCTCATTTTCAGCGGACCGGATTTGGCCTCCTTGTCGCTGGATCCGCTGGACGTCACGGAGGAAAGCTTGGAAGAGGACGGGGGGTCCGGCTTTCCGATTTGAGAGCAAGTCTGAGCCAAAAGAGCCAGCGGACTCTTTTTTGCGTCCAACTGCGAAAAATAAAAATAAGATGTATTAAAGGAATAAAAACACGTCAACATGCAAATGTTTGCAGGAGAGCAAAAACGACCGCTTTGCGTATTTTACGCACTGCGCATGAAGTTATCTCGAAGAGAAACTAAAT
Organism: Gambusia affinis; assembly: GCF_019740435.1. Lineage (NCBI taxonomy): Eukaryota > Metazoa > Chordata > Actinopteri > Cyprinodontiformes > Poeciliidae > Gambusia > Gambusia affinis. The sequence goes on from NC_057887.1 coordinate 16,374,690, forward strand.
AAACTCACCAGAATGTGCTTATACTAGAAGGTTTGCACAACATGAAAGCTTACGTTAGTTTAGAGTCACCAGCTTGCTAAATAGTTCTCAGTATGCGCAGTTATTCCAGATTTAACATCAGAGTTAAATATTCAAAGCGAATAACAACAAACCTATAAGTCTGATGCAACATTTTTGTACAAAACCTGCATCGGAAGCTTGACTTTCCTGTGCGCAAAAAAACAACCGTGCCCTAAATTTGCTGTAATGCTTACCTCGATGGGACTAACTGGAGTGGACGGCAGAGGCTGGAGGTACTCCGGGTGTAAGATGTGTCCTGCCCGAGCGGTGAGCATTTTCAGCACCTTGATGGGAAGACGGCCGGCTTGGCGAAAGGGATCCGATGGAGAGACGCAGTGGTGGACGGACAGTCGGCTGATGTTCGTTGCTCCTTTCTCCCCCACCGAGGAGCCGCTCTCCCACGCTGGATTCGTGCTATTTCTCAGAACAGACACCAAGGGCGATGTGATCATGACCCGATTCTCGTACAAATGGTCGGAAAAGACATGTGGAGATCAGAGAAAGCCAGCGGTCAGGATTGTTTTAATGTTAATTAGAGCCTCGCCCAGGAAAAATGCAAATAAATAATAAATATCCTTAAATCGGAGTCGGAATGAGAGAGCAGGAATGAGAGAGCAGAATCCGTGCGTCTTCATCCCCTGCGACGCTCCAGCAGTGTGGGCTCTAGGTCCCAGGGAGAACTTGGTATAACTGGCAGGAGGGATCACTCCGCCTCCCCCTCCTCCTCAGCGGCGTCTGAATCAGTCCGCAGCCCCCCAATCAAAAAGAGATCCCACCAAATGTGATGGAAGGTGGAAGTAACATGACGTTTCCTACCTCACACTCACGTCTGGTTCAGTTTTCAGCAACATGCGCTCTTTTAATTTGGAGATTTTTATCTGCGTATTTGCGTAATTGGAGAACTGACGCATGCGCTGCGCCCCTGCTGCTTGTGTGTACACATTTAGCTTTTCTGGAGCAACATGATCGATAGATAAAGATCATCCAAACACGAATTCCATGAAATGAACAGAAGGTATTAAAGAATTTGAGCTCTAAGATTTTTCTTTTCATCCTTTTTGAATTTTGTGCAGTTCATGCATGTAAACACTTCAAAGTTGATAGACCACAGAGGACAGTTTTTGACATACAATTAATAAACTTAATTCAATTAGAACATTATCAGCGAAAGTACTACAGTAAATAACATTCATAAAGTAAAATGCACACGTATTCCTAAAAAGTGTTCTTTCAGACTTTAATTTTAATTTTTAAGATTATGACTTTAAGACTAATAAAAACGTATAATTCAGTTTCTTAGTTAAATCCAAATACAGTATGTAATTTACGATCACATATAAATAAGGTTTTGTAGCTCTGAGCAACAACCCAGACCAGTCCCAGAAACTTTTGGTGCCTTCTGGTTCAGGAGTGACTGAATAAAATAGTTGTAGTTGATGTTCTGAATAGTCTGTCCATCTGTAGCCCACACATATATATTCTCCCCTAATTTCTTAAATGGAGTTTCCCTTACAGTTCTCCTAAGTTTTCACACATATTTTCCTTCCACTAAACATTTTAATACAGCAGTCTCTGAACTACCAGCTTGCTTAACAATGATCGTTTGAAGCTTTCTCTCTTTGAGGAATGTGTCAGAGTGTCTGCTAGACAAATGTCATGTCAAAAGTCTGCACACAGTGGGAAAGACTACAGCATGTGAATAGCTTCAATGTATTTAATTAATATCATATTTTATTGTAATTTTATAATGTAATGATATTAAGTTTTCTTTATCCGAAAGCCATAATAATCATGTCAGAAACTTTGTGTAGGAGCTGTTCAGAGGGGTTTGAATTAAATTACTAAAATACCTAAACATTTTAATTTTTTTTTAAATTTTTTACCAATAGTCAGAGATATACCTGCATGAAGCAAAGATTTTTTATTTTTTTTTTTAAAAAGGAGTATGGATGCACCATTGTAGATAAAAACCTTCAATATGTAACATCTTTCACATGTGTGTCTCCAGGTCGTTTTCTACTGAGAGGCAAGAAGGGGCCCAATGATAATCTTTGGGTGGCACACCTAAACCAAAAGGCAAAAATAGCTCTTTAATATGAGCTGCAACACTGTGGTGGTACTTAGTGAGGTGGTGCCAGGAGGAAGTGGTAGATTTAGAAGTAGTACATTGTAAAGGGTAAAGAAAGACCTAAGCATTTTAAAAAAATGAATAAATAAATATTTTATCTTGGAGAAATGTGTTGTTTCTTAACAATACTATTAAAAATGCATATAAAACTGGTCAGCCAGGAAAGGACAAGCCATTATTGTCCTCCTGTTCCCTCCTTTTAGTGGCACCTCTGCTCTTTTACATTCTTTTACATTTGCTAGAACTTTGCCCTGTAAATCATTGCTGCCAAGGAGGACAGCACACTGACAGCTTATCTGGCAGCTGTCTGCTATTCTTCTCACTTGTTTTGTCACTTCTCCGGTGAATTTAAAATAAATGAATCCATATATGTTTGGTATAAAGTGAGATGTCCTTTTTCTGCTTCTCTTCATTCATGTCTGCTTTAAAAACTCATCACTGACTGGATACAGTGATAAGTATTTACAAAAACCATAAATTTACCCCAATTTCTCCAAATTCTTGCCCCAAAATGTTCCATTTCTTTTTACTTGAACCATGCTTTAAAATTTCTCATTTTGCCACCATTACTCACTAGAGCTTCCGCATTCCTCCCCATCGAACCAGACCCACTCATCTTATTACTCAATAGCCTATAAATGTCTTGCTGATCAGGCGAAAGTTTAAACATATGCAAGTGTTTTTTGATTGATAACAGGGCTGCTGTTTTCGGCAAGGGCTGTCAGGCTCTGACACAGCGCTTTGAGTTATTAGGGCAGAGAAGGGCGACCATAAATTTCAACCGTCAGGCAAAAAAACTCCTTTTATTGTGGACGTGATGGATGGTTCGCAGCAGCAGACACCAAATTCTCAGCTTTATCCTTAAATGGCTTCCACAGTAAGTCATTAGTTCAAAGCAGAATATTTTACCACCAGGGCTTCGTTATGAATCCTAATGCAAATACAGGTTTGGGTGCCATCATTCGTGACAATCAAACTTTTTTATGACAGGTAATAGTTAATCATAAAGATTGCGGAGGAAATTAAACTTTCAAGATCAGGGGTGCCTCAAAGTGGTGGCCTGATGGGGGCCACTGATAATCTTCTGCCATCAAAACTAATAGTTGGAGGAAATTTTTTTTTTATTACTTTCTGTAAAGTTTGAAATATCAAACTTTAGAAAGAATTTCAACATCATAGTTTGTTTAATTGACAAGTTATTCATCATATTTGTAAATGTTTTGTGTTTCTCCAAATGCAACTTAAAGCTGTTGAGGAAAACCTAATTCAATCAGCTTGCATCCTGACTAAACTTGTGCTTATATTATCTGAACAAGCTCAATACGTTGTCAGATTTCAAGAATTCGTGCTTTTTTAAAAAATATTTCATTTAATATTTTTGAATATGAATTTTGGGCAGCCTTACATGATATCACTGTGACTGGTGATGTTGAAATGTATTTGCTATTAAAGCCTACGGGACCAGGTCCATATTAAGTAACCTTGCGTGAATCTTGTAACTTGTTGAAGGTTGATGGTTGCTGCTGGGCTGATTAGAAAAATTTTAATTAGATTGCAACAGTGCTTGTTTTAACAGCAGCTAAATACATGATGTAGCTTAAAAGTAATGTTATTGTGGACACGTTAAAGGTTGCAAGCAGCGGTGGAAGGTTAAGATTAAGGAGAGCCCCTGCAACAGTCCTGTTAATCTGTTCTGCCTTTGACAACTATAACAACCTAAATCTTAAGAAAAAGGACGAAAACTTAGGCAGTTTGCAAAGCTTAATGTTCCTTTAACCTTTTCATATTTAGGCACATTGATGACAAGTGTAAATATGTTTTATTTGGATTTATATGATAAACACAAAGCAGAACATAATTATTGATTCATGGTTTTTCAAAATTTAAAAAGAGATGCAATTCCTTTTACTCTAATACACCTAAATAAATTCCAGAAAAAGCCCTCAGAGGCCATCCAATTCATTCACAAAAAACAGAAATAGTGGAGCACAACTACAAACATATGAAGTAATATCTACCTGAAGTAATAAGATCACTAGAGAGGCAGCTAAGAGTCCCTTAGTAACTCTGGAGGAGATGAAGAAATCCACAGCTAAGGTGGTACAGAACACTCCGCAAATACAAATATTCCCTTCATCCAAGAGTAGCAGGACTAAATCTATAAGAAATCATGTTTGGAGTTTGCCACACGGCATGCAAGTGTCAAATCAAACACCTGGAAAAAGTCGATCTGGTCAGGTGATTCGAAAATGAATAATTTTGGTCTACATGCATAAAACAATTTACGATGAACATCTAATACTGTGAACATGCCACCCTCACCATATACATGACAGTGGCAGCATCATGCTGAGGATGAATTTATTAATCTTGAACGGGAAGGCTGGTCTGTGTTAATGGGAAGATGGATGGAGGTAATGCAGCAAAGGTTTCATAAGGATACAACTCTGGGTGTATACATGGTAAACGTTTAATATTTTTATTTATTAAAACATTTAAAACAAAGTGCAATTTTGTTTTTCATGTTTTCATGTTGGTCTATTATGTAAAATCCAAATAAAATGAATTACAATTTGTGATTGTAACCTGGCAAAATGTGAAACATTTCATGGAGTATGACTATTTTCCCAAGATCCTGCAGGCACAAAAGCTCCTAACATATAGCTTTCAAATAAGAAATGGGGGAGATATGGATAATAAATGCAGCATTATAATGTCAAGCAAATAGAATAAGAAATTCCCTCTTGGTGACATGAAAATTCACCCCTGTGGCAGCCGGCACAGGGTGCGCCACGTCAGCAGCCAGACAGGCCGACTGGATGTGACAGGTAAAAAGGCGAGATGATGGTTGGAAGGTGCTATTGTTTCGCAGTGCTTTCTTGACCTGTCAGGCCCTGGCACTGGAGGGCCTGGATCGAGGACCTCCTTGTCAAGGAAAAAACAGCCTTAAAAGGCTGCTTATCCAGGCTGCGGTGATTGCTCCTGTTTAATTGATTTGCTTTGCGCTGAGGCCTGTCACATTAATAATGGTTAAGTACAGCCCGTGTGTGTCACCCACAGTGGTGCGTCTATCAGGAAATTAACAGCCTTAACTAACTGCCGTCTGTGAAGCGGCGAATGGTGGGATCATATGAGCTGCGGTGGTTTTGTGCACAGGCTGAATGCTTTCGTATAACATCCAGCAAAGTTTTTGTTCCCTGCCTATTCAAAATTACATTAGATGTGCTCCCTGGTTCACTTATTAATACATCCCCATGCAGACATACAGTATGACTACTTTTTAGAGTGCAACACTGAGCTAAAGTCTAGGGAATGGGTGCAGACTGAATAAAACTCCTACTCTGCACCACTTCTCTACAGCCTTTGACAGATTACTCCAGACATTAAGTCGTTCTGATATTTCCATGACTGACTGACACTTTGAAATTGTTCCATCACCTTGATAACATGGTAATGCACCTTGCATGCGGACTGTCTTTAAAGTGCAGGAAATTAGACTCCAAGCTGAAAGTCTCCCTCCCCCACCTTTCAGCCAAATATGACAAGAAAATAGACTGCTTTTCTTCCCTGCCCAGAGAGGGGGGAAGAAAGGGCCCCACAGAAGCTGGCAAAGAATAAGCGGTTATAGGCGAATGTGTCAAGAAGTATTACAGATATTATGTTCTCAAGACAGGACATTTGAGATACTTAGAAGTCATACCCATTCTCTTTGACTTCTCGGAGGATATTTTCCTCTTTCCTACTACCTTCTCGTGTCAAAGACCGTAGCGCTGACTTCATTTTGCGAGAGCTCAACTCAAAGGTGACACGTAGAACTTACAGTATCTAGCCGGAAGTCAGAGCGCCGGAGCTCAGCTCTGACAGTGAGAGTCAGAAAAGTTGAGTTGCAGCCAAGATGGTGCTGGTTGAAGGGTCTTATTCACTTTGTCTCCTCAATTAGTCAAAGCTGGTCAGGAGCTGAAAGTAAAGCCTGAGGAGATGGCGCGCTGTCGTCCACTCGCCGTCAGGTGGGTGAGGATCCCCCCCATGGGTTGTAGTCATGCTGTAGAGAAGAGTTAACTTCACCTTACCTCCCTGTTAGCACTGGAACCAGCTGCTGGATTCAAGCTGACAGCTGCCGTATTACTGGTTTAGAACTTTGTGGAAACTCCAAGGGGCTCACGTCAAACCCAGTTGGCTTTGAGCTGCACAGGAACAAACGTTTTCATGTTGGCTGACATTAAAGTTTAGCGTATAACTTGATTTTACATATTAAGGTTGCAACTGTAAAGTATTTTCTGAAAGTTCTGTGGCTGTCCTGATTTCTCTGGTAATTAACGATATAGTACAAACAAATCAAACAAGACCAGCATCAAAGCATTTTCTAACTTCTGCAGTTTAGATTTTCTTCTTTAACACACCAAACAATGCGACCCATCTTGCCTTTCAAAGTCAGTGTCTTAAATCAGTTTAAAGCACACCATGCAGTGAGATTTCAACTGAGAAGCAATAACTGTAAAATCAACATGACACATCCAGCACTAGATGCTGATCCTTCACATTTGTTCATCTAGATTTAATTTCTGGAGCCTAAGTCAGGGGGTGGAAATGTTCAGGTGGCGTGTTATGACGCTGGAAGCGCTGTGCAGGTCAGGATGAACGTCTGTGACGAGCAGATTATTCAGACTAAAGCAGCCTAAAGAGTGATCTTGTCACATTTCACAGTCAGGATTATAGAGATTCACAGGAGGAGCGCTTCAGTCAGGAATTACCGTCATGTGGTCGGCTGGAGACAAGCATGCGAGGTATTTGTCAAAACAGGCTTGGACACTTACTGTTTGCTTTGTCTTCACAGTGATCACATATCGAAGTAGAAGCTTGTTTCTCTATAATTTGTGTTTATTGTGTGATATTTGTGTTTTAGTTGCACGCATTTCACACAAAAAAGAACACTGGAATCTTTGAGTCTTTGGAGACTTTAAAAGTCTCTCGTTGTTGGGAAGGATTTTTGGTACACTCCTCTTTAAGTCTCACAATAGATTTTAAATTAGGCTGAGGTTTGAACATTGACTGGGCTCTTCTTGCCAGTCTGTTGTATATTTGCTGCTCCTCTTGAGAAACCAGTTTAATATGAGATCAATTTTTCTGTCAGATGGTCTCACATTTGACTCTAGAATACTTCTGTGTGCTGAAAACTTCATGGACAACTCATCGCTTTGTTTTTACATTGTACATTAAGACTAATTGTCTGTACTTTACTGTCATATGTCTAAAGAACTTTGTTCCAAACGTCTGTGTTTAGATGAAGTCATGCATCTAAATTCTTTTTTAGAGGCTTTTTCCTGGCAACCCTTCAAAACAAACCACACTTGTTCTGTTTTTCTATAATTGTCATTTTGTTTGTTTGACATGCTACATGATAACTAAGGCATGTGAAAACTGAGTTGTAGCTCTTAGTTTTTTGCAGTTTCTTCAAGCAGATTTCACGCGTTTAAAAGGAGTGCAAATATTATGAAATCTGATGATACTAAAATACCTCAAGGTATTTCAAATATATCGAGGAGCTTCTGTCAGGCTTGCTAAAAACAGATGGGCGCAAATAAATTGACAAATGTCTGATCAAATATAATAAATTTGGCTGAGAATAGTTTCTCAAAAACAATTATAATTTTTTTTACACCTTTTCCATTTGAATTAAGTGCTGAATTGCATAGCCACAAATGAACATGCATACATTTTAAAATAAACACACAAAGTTAAACAAAAAGTTTATATACACTACATAAAAAAAGACATTGATCTTTTTTTTTCTCCTCACTGTCTGGAGTTAAACTTTTCTGGTTTTTGCTCATTTAAAATGACCAACATTGTTTCTATTTATATCAGATATTTACTTATCAATGTATTCAAAATGAGAAGCTTACATACATTTCCTGTTTTTGGTCACATTGCCTTTGGTCTGTATGACTTGGGTCAAATGTTTTAAGCATTCCTCCACAAGCAAAAAGAATTGTCATAATTTCATCATTTATTTAACAAGTATAAAGCTAACAGCATACTTTAAAACAAGATAGCACAGATTTGTCTGCTGCTTGAGGATATCACAACTAACATACTGCTAGTCATGAATACTAACATGATCTTTTTAGAGCTTTTTTGCAGTTTAAGCTAAAGAGCTATAATAATGTGTTCCCTTTTCTTTGAGTCAGATATGAATTTGATTATTTCTAGCTAAAACTCTATTGAATTTATGCAACTCACACCAGAAGTGGTTCATTCTTTTGAACACACTTTGTTTCTGAAAACATAAAAGTACACGTTCAATTAGTTTCTTTCGGCTTTAAGACTTAGGTTCTTAGGTTTGTTAAACATTTAATGGCAAAACAACAGGTAATTCATATTTTTGCAAAAGCTTTTTCCTAGAATCCATTTTTGTGCTCAACACAAATTCATATTTTGTCTCATGTCTGTTTTCCTTTCAGTCGTAAATGTTTTGCGTGTGAAAATAATGACCTTTCGATTTGAAGTCTCAGTCTTAAAAAGACTCATTGGCAGCAACAGGTGCTTCTCTTTTTTCTTGACGTTTTTAATCGGGGCTTGTATCCTCAAGATCAACCAACTGCCGAAAACTCAAAAAGGCTGGTGATTTCTCTCTTAAATCCAATTGAATTTGTAGGGGTGTACTTAGTTTTTGTGCTCCCCCCTGCCTCCCATGACTATATGTTGCTCAGAGCAGCACTTGCTATATTTATATCTCTGCATTTTAAATGAAAACGAGGTTGAGTGTCTTCAGGCGATCAGAATGAGCTATTACCATGATGATTGAAAAGCGAGGGAGCGAGTGAGCTGAAAAGACAAAGTAGAAGAGGCCTGACAAATGAAATCAAACTTCATAAGACCTGCCAGTGGTGTCAGTTGTTATCCATATCTCAAGTGCATTATGGTACTGCAACGCAGCGCACTGCCTTCTCATCTGTCGACTCGGATTCATCACACTCTTGACTGTTTCTTTTAAGTCACAAGTGTCAGTGTGAAGAGGAGTCTTAATTGACAACTGAGTGGCACGGACGTGGAGTGCAGCCTTTATTTTTGTGCCAAGACGGGTTGTGTTGTTTTGATGAGCTATTATTGGCAGAAGCCAGCAGCAGATAGCGGTCGGCCTGGAAATGGGAAGTGACATCAGACAGAGAGGAGCTTGTCATTGTCTTCGGGCGAGTTCAGCCTTGCTGTAAGTTAGGAACAGCCTGTTGAAATGTCACTCTGAGGAATTTCTTATCTCACGGTAGGGGAAATTTGGGTTGATTTTTGTGAAATTATTTAGACATCTGGCAGCTGGTTGTATTGCTGGCACAGTTTAAGGAAGATTTTGTTTTCTAGAGAATTATACTCCTGATGAATACATATGAGCCTCTGGCTGTGCAACTCAAAAATATTTTGTCAATTTTGTATTTATTTATTTTTTTACATCTGTCAAAACCCTCTGTTTGGATTTGGACTGAAACTGTTTACATAATATTTACTGTAGAAGGCCAGGCCATCCATTACTCTGTCCTTGTGTCTGTTGTTATGTGAAGCAAGCTGTTCAATGATCTGAAAACAGTTTCATTTAAAGGACTCGTGTCGTTGACGTCACAAGTGGACACTTCTGGTTCTGTGTCATGCATGTTTTAGACGCATTTCTCCTGTTACACACCTTAGTTCAAGAAGAACTAAGGTGTGTTCATGGAATATTTCATGACCAGGTTACCGTTGAACTTTGTTTCAGAAGTAGAAGAAGTTAATAAGATAGAAGAACATTATACTAAGAATGTATAATGTTGTACAACGTCTACTGGTCATACTCAAGGATACGTTATAGCCAGTTTTATTCTGTATTTTAGCAGGTGACTAAACTAAAACACATTTATGTATTGATAATAATGTAATTTATGCAATATTTATAGAAAATTATTCATTGTCATATTAAACAAGCTTACAGTTTCTGTAGATTTTCCTCAAGGATCAATATGAATGAGCTATGACCAGGACTAATTCAACCAAAATACATTTATGTTGTTGTTTCTTCTGTGTTTCCCACCCTTAGATTTGATACTAAAACCAAGGCCTACACTGTTCTTTCTAAAGTATTAAATACTATTGATCAAAGCAATTCTTTGGGTCTTGATAAAAGGTCTCCAAATGTATGAATTATTTTGCTAGAGGATTCGGTGTGTTGCCATTTAAATTACAATACAAGCTTAAAACGCCTTCATATCTTTTCCAAGGCTCAATTTTAACCTTCGTTTTAGTTTCAGTTTTAATAAAACCAATGGAATGTCAAAATAAATGTATATGTTGATGACAGTTTTATTTATTGAGCAGCACTCTCACTGAATGCTCCTTTGATGCAAAAATTTTCAGTCGTAGACCAGACTGAATTTCTGCGCAAATGTATTGGAAAAAAAAGATGGTGTATGTATAAACATACCTAAAGCTTAGGTACAAAATGGGTTTTGATTATTACATTAACAGTTTCTTAAAAGTTGTGACCTAATTAGATCTTTCATACATTTCAGCTGAGCAAATGTTGTTGTTTTTTTCCTTTTTAATCCAGAAAACTAATTTTAACCAGCTTTCAGTACGTCCGTAAAGTGTCTATAACACAGAGCTCCGTACAAGCGCTTCATAATCACAGCGTTCTCCTCTAATATTCTCTCACCCACTAAATAAATAGTTTTCGGGGCACTGCGTTTCACTGTACATTGATCACGAACACAGGACCCCAGGCAACAATGCACAGAAGAGAAATGTCTTCTCTATTTTCACTCATCTGAGACTCTGCGTACGCCTTAATAGACAGAATCAGAATGTCTGCTGTGGTGTTGCAGGCTTTATGAGACCATTACCGCTTTTTATTGTGTATCCCTGGACTAATGGCTTTCTATACTTCCTCTGATTTACTGCCTGTCAGCTTTGTGGCTGTCCATTAGAAAGGAAGGTTGACACCGAGCCAGCGCTTGAAGTGCCCACTGTTAAAAAGAAGGAAGTCATGTCTCACACATAGACGCCAGGATTTCTTTAAAACACTGTTTCAAAACATACTCCTGGCAGCTCATTTACCAGCTTGTCTTCTGCTTCAGTGGTGCTTTTATTGGGTCATTATGTGACATAAGTGACACATGTCTGCAGTAGGTAATATAAAAGTAAAAATCTGTCAAATACATTACATTTTATTAATGTGAAATTGGCTGCATTAAAGTTTTATTTTATGGATGTGAAGTTATACTGGACTTACGTTTGTTACTGGTCTTAAGCTCACCATTAAAAATTAATTTGCCAAAATGGCTTTATTTCAGCTTTGATTTTGTAATGTATTCATGGATGGCGTCCTGTTACCATAGCACTGCATGAATCACTAAATTAATGGTTACTGTTATTCACTTTTTTCTGAATGGTCCTTTGCTCATCTTAATGCTAATATAATTTTAATGCTCTTCAGTGAAATCTTTGACCCCAACACCATCAATGACCTATGGAATTAACTTTGGTTGGTCTGGTGGTTTTAACATCTGAGAAGTCTGAGTCTTAGAGTCAGTCTCTATTTAATATGCACCAAAGAAAGAAAACTACATTGGCATATTAGAGCTGTTCTTTAAATGCCAAGTACGACCCCCTCCTGTACAATTCTAGACTCCCTTTAAGATAGAACAATGTTTTATATTGAATGCAAAATCTGGTGATGCATTAATTTTCATAGGGATTTACAGAGACCTGAATTGGGCTCCATTCAACTTGATAGTCACAGACATGGATCCTTGAGGAAAACAAATCTTTAAGAGTCAAAAACTAAAAAAATCTATCTTAAACAAAAGATTTCTATTAGCGAACACACCACACCTAAGTGCTAAGATATTGCAACAACTTCCTTTGGTGTAGAAGTTGTTACTGAAGGAAGGACACATTTAAATTTGCACATTTCGGCATCATTAAGGGATTTTAAATTAGAGGAAGAGCAAAAGGACTATAAAAAAAACGTTTTAAAGGAAGTTATGTTCAATAGGGAGTAATGTGGTTATTAAATTAGGCTGCAACGTCACATGGCTAGTCTCTGTGAGTGCTGGTCATTTTACTCCTCCATTTTGCAATCTTGCAGTTTTGTTTTTTTAGGTACAAAGCAGAGCTGTGTGTGGCATGATGTCAATTTATACACACATAGAGGGTATCTTATCAAACTGGATCAGTACCAAATTGACCAGAACCCAACTTTAGTAAAACAGGAAGACCAAATGTATTACAGAAAGTATTTTTGTGATTTCAGCTTTCAGCCTCCATCTTCTATGGACGATACTTTGTTTGAAAATGTTGGTAACCTCTGTATTCTTCATAGGAAATATAAACAGGGGCTGGCAATATGGCTAATTTTCTTGATTAAAAAAATGAATGAAACCTAGTCTTCTCCTGCTCTCAAAGTGAAATTTTTTCCTTTAAGTTCCAGATTTTATTGAATGATGACGTGTTCAGAAATGATCAGTGCATTTCTAAATGTTTTCTTCTATAAGGCTTTTCTTTTGACAATATAAAAATAAAAAACAACTATTCTAAGTAAAATCCCTTAAAATAGTTGTCAATTAATTTTACATATGTATTTCAGGCCCATTGCATGCTTTTTGAGAAGTTTTGCTAAAACACACAATTTAGATTAAACACAAACTAACTGAAAAAATTTAACTACAGCTATTCTTTAGCGTTCTACCCTTTAACTTCCCTTAGTGGCTGCTGTTAGAGGTAAAACATTTACTCTAAGCTGCTCTACTGAAGCAGAACACGGTGTGAATGATGGAGGTCCAACAACACAGCGGCCAGCCAAGGAATCTGAGTGTGTGAAACAAAAGACACATCACACTGACATGATGTTCAGCAGGTCATGCCAGGGTGAAGCCAGAAATATGCAAAACTTCAGTCGTTCAACAACATGCAAAACCTCTCTCAGAACTGAGCTGGTGATGAACATGTTACCATCGGACTTCTTAAGAAATGGCTGAGTTTTGTTATTGCAAAAACAGCTGCAAGACCGGACCACCAGGGCTGCAAAACTGAAGCCTTTCAGTGTCAGCCCACCCTCCTCAGTACCTACCACACCTCTTTACCCCATCACATGAATCGCAGTCACTACCCTTCACTGCTTCTGTGACAAAAGACGCTTTGAGGTTGTGCTCTTCTTCTTTGTGCTCAGAACAGTCTGTGAACAGAGCTACTTAAGAAGAGGATGGCTTAGGAGGGGCTTCTTAAAGAAAGGATGTCCATCATAAAAGAAAGCAGCAGAAGAGATAGAATATTAACCTCAAATTCTCAAATTTTAGGGTGCAAAAATGTAAGGAACTGATTTTGGTCTTAAAATTTAAATTGTTAGACTCCTCTCATCAAGCTGTGCAACGGATTTCACTGATGATAATATGCCTGAGCCCTAAGCTGCACCTTTCTGGATTCATCGCCCCAAGAATCCTCTGTGGGGGTTTGAAACTTCAAACAGTTACTCATGAAAAAGTCAGGAGGTATCAGACATGTGTTCCCCCCCCTCTCCTTGCCCCCCTACTCTGCTGTCTTGCCAACACCAAAGGCCAGAATTGATTTTGTGTGAAGCAGGACCACCTCCACCCCCATCGGGGATCACCTGGCATCCATTGAGCCTGAACCTCTCATGCCTCACGGATAATAAGAAACGGTTTTCAAAGTAAATTTCAACATCGCTGTGCGTTTGCCTTCAGAACATCTGAATAAAGTTACATTGGTTAATTTTTTTTTGCTCTAATTCCACATGGATGATCCTTGTGCACGAGCTAATAAAGTGAGGTTTACGGATGATCCAGGAGAGATTAGTTGAGATAAGAACACTGTCCTGCACTCAGGATGCTTTACCATTGGTCTTGGTGTAAACAAAAAAAAAAAAAAATGCAGTATGAAGGGTCATGGAGGAGGCCAGGAGAGATAAAAGTCTGAGGTGGCTTTGTTGAACAGATATCCTTTTGTGATCCTCTTTAAATTGCACATTCCGTTGTGTTTGTCTTCATGTTTTCTTTCTGGTATGAGTGGAAAAATGGCAAAGGACAAGTTATGATTTTAAACATGTGGAAGTGACCCATACTGTGAGCTATTACTAAAATTAAGCTATTACTTAAATTTAAAACGTCACCTATCTAAAGTGACTTCTGTTTAAATAGGTCAGTCACTTTAAAGGGGGTGAATATTTATGCTCTCAATTATTGTCATTATTTTGTAGAAAACAGTTTTTACTTGAACACTAAAGCGTATTTTTGGAAAAATTTTGAAACAAGTAAAACATCTATTACTTTTTATGTGCACTGTATGACTGACAAGTTTATTTTTCTAATGTCTTATTTGGGTCATGATTTTGCACTAGATAGGAAAAAAAACATTCATATGTACAGTGTCAGCAGTTTTCTTTCTTTTTTTTTAATTGACAGTAACGCACGCAAAACATACCTTGAACATCTTTCCAAACCAAGAAGAAAGTGCTATTTGCTGACTTCCTATAACAGATGCTGGTGCCCGTCTCAGGGAAGTGAAATGTCCTGGATCTGGTGGCACTGCCATATAACTGCTGTATAAATAGATTCTTGTGACAGCACCATTCATCTCTGGACATAAACACATCAACATTAAAAGACAGCTCACCAAGACCTCTGCGCTTGTTAGGGCAAGATCAGCAGTCCAGATGCCCAAGATGTAAACTTGTGAGGGGAAGATTAATCTATCTTTCATTCCTGCATTTGACAGTAGTTGTAAATCTGATTTAGCCGTTGAGCAGAGGGCCATGAAGCAGGGCAGTTGGACATTAAGATTTCAAAGAGTGATATCAGGAAATCTAACTCGTGACACCCGGCCTGCTGCAAAAAGGTCAAAAGTTCTTGGATTTGGTGCTGTGAATCTGTTCATCTCATTTTTGTGTTATTTTCAAAATGGTGATGATCATGTGATCAGGATAGGACAGGCGGTGTGCACAGAGCGTCAAAGGAGCTATTTAGCGGTGGATGGATGGGAACAGGAGATCTGAGGTGGTCACATCCTGTGACCATCTGCACGGCAGTCATGCTAGTCATTCCGATTGCACACAGATGCTCAGACATACCATGACACACCACACAGATATTTGAAGGCGTGACAATAAGGGTAATGCCATAGTTCACGGAATGTCAACTGGATTCTGACAATCTTGTTTTTCATTTATTCATAAGTTGCTAAATGTTTTTTTTTTTTTTAAGTAGGCATGGTGATTTTAAGCTACTTTAAATTGTATTAATGGTCAAAAAATCAACCAGATTCATAATCCATGAAAATCATTTAGGGTGAATCTGTGACCTCACACTGTGTTGTCTAATTGTCAAAACAACTCCAAAGTACATAGTGTTATTGTCTTCTATCCATTCATATGTTCATCCATCCACTGACCCGTTCATCCATGCAATGGCTATACTTGATTATTATTTATTAATTAAAGAAAATACAACTAAATCCCAAGAGAATTCCAAAGTGGCTGCTTTTATTTATCTCTTTTGCTTAAACCAAAATTACACCAAACTGTGACTGTAAAACTCAGGTACAGTACAGACCAAAAGTTTGGACATTTGGAATTGAATTAAATTACTGTACATACTGAATTACAATTTTTACAAGCGGAAGTGGTAATGGTCAACCAACTGACAGCCACATGACTGAAACATCAGGAAGATGGAGAAATACCGATGGCTCAGGGAGGAGCTGGAGAAAGCTTGACAGGGGAAGGCAGCTACAGTGCCTGTGGTCATTGGAGCACTTGGGCCAGTGACGCCCAAACTGGAGAAGTTACTTCTACATCTACCTTAAACAAGGGATTGAGGCTCTCAGTTAACATAGTTTCATTCTTCACAAAGGTTTTCATTAAATTTTATTTCAGTGGATATGATAACTTGAATATTTTGTGTTTAATTTTGTAGTAACTCTAAGATGATAAAGTTTAATACTCTACTCACAAGATTGAAAATTAAGACAGCCCTATCTGAATAAAAGCCTTCCTCTCTTCTCCCTCTCCTCCCTTTGCACATAGTCAAGGAGAGCATGACTTTGTAGGTTTCTTCTTCTTCCACCTACAAAATCCACTTTTTTAACTGGTTTCTGGTTGTTGCATCCCTGAATTTAAAGTTTTTAAGTGTGTTTTTTCCTGGGTTTAGAGAACTGTTTTTGGTGGGTGAGGAGATATCTGGTCTCTTTACCTGTTTACTTCCTTAACTTTTTTTTCTACAAGAAAGCTATACATTATTTTTCTAGAACAAAACACAATGACAGACTTCAAAATGGTGGTGGACACTGACCTCATCCTTGTGGATATGAAAGTGCATTGAGAGTGTGTCTCCAAGTGCTTTTTGTTTTTGGATGAGATAAGAAATTACAGGTCATTTTAAAAAATAATAGAAAGGCCAATTTTGATTGCCTATATAGTATAAATGCCTACATTGCATACCTTTGAGATTTTCAGGTTTTCTTGCTCTAAACTGCTTTAAAAAAAACAAAAAAAGAAAAACTACCACTCAGTTCACAACTGGGACTCTTCTCCCCCCCGTCCAATTTCTAATAAACTCTTAATCAAGCAAATGTCAGTGGTCTCCTCTCCCCATATAACATTCATACAGGACAAAGTAAGTCATAATAACATACTGCCGACTTAAAGAAACCTAATTAAACTAATGATGGCGTCGATTACTCCACTGGTGTGGTTTTGGCTGCTCGGGTGCATTTTTAATTTTTATTTTATTTTTTTTTCCCTGAGTCGTTGCTCGGAGGACAGTGAGGATTTTGACATGTCAGAATGTGCGGGGCCAGAAGGAGGATTAATGGCCGCCTGCCTGTACCCAAGGTCCTTCGGCGGTAATTGCAAGCAGAATCTGACTCTATGATCTCAGCAGTGGTATGTGACATGCCAAAACAGCCTGCCTTTGACAGATTGCCTTTCTGCAGTAATAACTTAAGCACGCTCGTTCTCTCAAATTAGACATTCCCTGCTTCCCACAGCACTAAATGGGAGCAACGAGTTATTTGCACCCTGTCTGAATATATCTTCAGTGGAATGAATGATTTTACTTTAAGCCACTTTTAAGATTCCACAGTTTCACCATTGACAAGATCACAAGAATCGAACAAAATTCAGTAAATACAAATCAAATTAAATGAAATCCTCTTTTTATGTACTTTCTAGTATAAACTAAATGGCTTATACACCTAAAATGTTTTTAGGTGTTCCACAGTCTTCGCCTGCATAAATCCCAGTGTGGGTCTCTGTCTGCCTCTCTCTCTCTTTTTCATTCTCTCCGTTGATAGTTTGTGTCCAGCCTCAGGACAGAGGGACTCCTATGAGCCACTCTGTGGTGGGTTGTGTTCTCTGGAGCAGTTAAAAGCCTGGCAGCCCCACCTCATGACTGTCCAAACACAGTCGACTCTAGGCATCCACATCAAACAGGCCTCTCTTACGAAGCTTGTTGGAAAGTTAGCCACAGGGGTGCTGAGGTTATTTATTTAGTTTCCACATATAAAAATGCGACTGGTCTCAGATTCTTTAGACTTTCTTTTCCCTCTTTTTCTGCTTTCTCATTAATGTTAGTAATTAATGGGACAAAGCGGCGTTTGAGGAGCAGTTTACACGCTGCGACTGGATCTGCTCAGCACTGCTGGATCGAGTCAAAAGCAAGATTCAGGGAGCGTAACTAGAAAAGACAAGTTAATGAAAGATTCTTTCAGTCCTCTCAGCAGCGCCGCGCACGGCCGACATGTCAGAGCAAAATTAACTTTCACGGACTATGTGTGCTTTAGAGCGCATGCACTGGCATCACTAATTCACCCCATCCTGAGAGATCCTTCGACATTGACGCTTGAGAGTAGATGCTATGTCAAAATGTAAATAAACTCTGGAGGAGCTTTGGCTCAGTGTGGGATGAAATTTATAGTTTTGGCATTTACTCTGCAGTCATCATTCATCCCCCTGTCGAGAGGAGAGGCCTTGATCAGCAGAGCCTCCGTTGGCCCTCAGATGACCCCACAGGCTATCTGACCAGCTGTGGTTCAGATGCCTCAGTCTCAGATGTTCACATTTTTGTAAGACTGTTAACCCTCTCTCCAAAACACTCTCAGACAGGAAAAACCCTTTTCTAAATTGGATGAAGCAGTTTTATAATTTTGAAATAAGATACTCTTGCTCTTTAGCTGTGTTAGGTAATTTGAAAACCTTCTCTTAGAGTGGAGAGCACTGAAAAAGACCAAACTGTTGTCTAATGCAATCCTACGCAAATGTATCTCTACCTCTTCAACTTTTTGACTTTAGATATTCTAGTTTTAAAAAGTTTTAACAACAAAATAGTCTCTAGAGTGCATTTGTATTTGTCACTTTTTACTGAAAATAGTCTTTTGGGAAGATCTGTTAGAGCTTTTTTACCAGTATCAAAAATCAAAAGTCTGTCAGAATGGATGGGAAGCATCTCTGAACATTAGTTTTCAAGTCTTCACTTATATTTTCAATTCAGCATATGTGTAGACTTTGACTGGACTGTTGTAACACATTAGTTGCTTCTATTTAAACCATTCCATTGTATTTCTGGCTGTATGTTTAGGGTTGCTGTCCTGCTGGAAAGTGATCCTGTGATCTAGTCAAAAGTCTTTTGCAGCCTCTATTAGAAGAGGCAAAAATGTTGAAAACCATGTATATTTTAATGTCATGCAATGCAACAAAATGTAAACATGTTCAAAGAGTATAAATAGTTTTGCAAGAACTGTGATGAAGCATTGCCATTTATCTTAATGCTAACTACTAAAGGCATCAGTCACAACTATCCAGCTCGCATCAGCACATGGCCACTCACTTCAGGAGGCTTGAGTTCATGTGGAAAAACTAAGCACATGCTTTGTTTTTTCTCAGCACCATGAAACAAGTGATTGTGTTTGCTGACTACCTGCCGAAACGCATCACTGGCAAGAGGAAAGCTAGACACTTTCTCACTTCATCCGAAAGAACAAAGCCCCTCAGTGCTTTTCCTCCTTTTAACAGGTGAGTGCTCCAGCTATTAATTTGTGCAGGGCCACCTGCTTTAATTGGTCTTAATCTGAAGCGAGCGGCTTTGATCCCTCTGACAGTTTGACTGCATTAGCACGAGTGTGGAGGCTAATCCCATGCGTCGCTCGTTCTTTTTTCTCAGCCAGAGGCCTGTCCAATGATAATATGTCAGCTGAGGGATAAGCCCTCATCAAACAGCCAGGTCTAAGCTGCTGGAAAGCAGGGAGCTGAGGGGCCACCTGCATGCTTCGCTTCAGACAGAGATACAGACATAAAAAGCCACGGTTTTTCAAGGCTGTAACAGTTAGTGTCCTCTACTTAAACTTGTTTTTGTGTTTCGGTATCTTATGTCCTGTGACCTCACACTTCTTGATTCAAGATTAACACTATTACATGGTCCTCTGACCTCGAGTGAAGCCTGGCTGCTACAATGACTTCTTTATTTCCACCATCTGACCGCTGATCACACATACCCCACACACATGATCCACATGTCCAAAAGGCAGGGGCTTTATCTGTCTTCTGTCATTTTATTAACAAGTAACAAGCATGTGAAGTGTTTGTCCTGAACTCCATCTGAACTCCCATGAATTATGATATCCATCTCACAGTCAACACTATCTGCTTTCAGCAGAGGAATAAAGCGATAGTGTTAGAAAAGAGAAAAACAGCAGCTCTTATGCTTACCCAGTGATTATATCACACATCATGGTGGTTTTACTTATCATTACTGGCAGATTTGAACTTCAGTGGATCTTTTTTATGCTTTGTGTTGAAGGGATGTTAAATTGGACTTTTATGGAGGGGAGTTGCATATGAAAAAAAAGCTCAAAGGAAAGCTAATGGTTTCAAAAACATTGTTTTTTGTTCTTTTTTTATCCCTTTTAATTAGAGGGCAAAAACTGTGGCATTTCCTGTCATTGTTTGGATGACAATATGTTTTTGGTTTCAAATAAAAATTAAATGAAAAGAAAAACACACACTGCAGGACTGGTGTGTCTAGCTCTGAATGTGTTACAATAAACTATAAAAATTAGGTTTCACACACAGCTTTCAATCAGGAAGAAAGGAAGGACATGTGAGAGGGAAGGACATAGAAAGGAAGGGGTAAGAAAAGTAGCCTTTGACTGTTCCAAATTTCTATCCATCACTAAGTAATGTTTTAACATAAGTTACATATTTGGCCATATAGATATAACTGTAATAGATGCTGTAAGAGAGAGAAATATCAGAGTAAGAGACAGAATGAGTGGAAAGTACTAAATATGTTTGACCCCACAAATAAACATTCTTCTCCTAATTCATGGCTTTTTTCATTGCATATCAAACTCTGCTCCTTAATTGGAATGGTACCAGTAAAAGTGACATTTCACATTTACCTTACTTGAATGACCGGTTCTCTTAATTATATTTATACAGCAGGAGCACAGAAAGTGATGGATTAATTTTTATTCAGAATTATAATCATTTTATTTTAATTTAAAAATAAAGTTCCAGTTACTTTTACTTTGTATGAATTGTTAGAGGTAAGAAACAAATAATTACCTTTATGATTTATTACAAAAAATTTTCTGCACTATTTTTTTCCTCCATTGAAAAAACTTTATGTATTTAAGTAGTCTCAAGTAGTCATTTCCGGATTTAACGTATTCAGGTCCTAATCTTGCTTTGTTAGGCAAAAGGGCCATAAGAAATAAATTGTTCATAATCAATCCTTTTGTTAATTCATTACTTTCTCACTATATGAAAGCTAAAATATATAAAATATGATTCTTCATTCCATTTTTTTCCAAATGAATTTGTAAGGTTGCACATGACCTTATCTCTGTAAGCATTTGGAAAAAGTAGTGCTATTTTTTTTACCCTCTGTCGAATCTTGATTATCTTGTGACATCTCCACTTTATCTTATGATCGCTTCAAGGGTGGACAAACTGCTCTCAGGGTTTTAATTTTATTCCAAAAAGTCTTTGATCTACAACTGAAGATGTTTGGTTGAAATATCAGTTCTAACAACGATACTTTGAACTGCAGATTTTTTCAGCCCTCCAGCTCAACAAACCACCAAAGGCTCTTCTGTCAGACACAAATGAATCCATTGGAAGAAATATCTTGTTAACTTGCAATAATCCTGAAGTCAGTCTGCTGCAAAAATCAAAGAATGCAAATACAAGCTTAAACCACATTAGAGAATAAAAACATGAAAATAACATACAGCTAGTTTAAACATATGTATATATTAAATCTATACATAGCCATGATTTAATATGTCAAACCAAGCAAATGCCCTTTGCTCAATTGTAGACAAAAGCTATGTAAATAAGTAAATAAATGCTCAAATAATCTAGAACTAACTATACAGATAAAGTTCGCCCAAATCTATCTGTTTCAGTCAGATGAGATGGCAGTTAGATGGTTTTAGCTTTATTTCTTTTTTCAAAATCAGTTAAGTATTAAACACGGGATCATATTGACAAGCATATCATGTCCGCTGTTAAGTGAAGTGGAGAAGCACTGATGCTGTGAGTCTGTTTCTGGAAATCTAGAATTTTTGAATTATTATCTCTGAAATACCAGGATATTTTAGTGGAACATTTGCAGAGTTTTGCCAAAAATCTGAAAACAGTTCATCATTGGTTTTGTAGCAGAATTAAATGTAAGTCCAAATCCAAAATGTAGGCGTCAAATCAACACATAAATGGTTCAGCAGACACCAAATCAACCTCTTTTCATAGCTTCAGTCACCAGACAAATAAAACAAAAATCCATTTGCATGTTTTTTCCCCTGAAACTCAGCAAAAGTTATTTTCTTAAAAATTATGCCGTATCGGGTTGTGCTTTGGTGACGGAGGGGTTAAGCACAACCCACATAAGGAGGCCTTAATCCTCGACGCGGCCATCGCAGGTTCGAATCCCGGCCTGGCAACCTTTGCTGCATGTCTTCCCCCTTCTCTCATTACCCACTTTCCTGTCAATTAATTATCAAATAAAGGCCACTAGAGCCAATAAAACCTTAAAAAATTTTTATATATATATATATATATATATATATATATATATATATATATATAAAAATTATGCCGTATCTATAAAACATAAATGTATTTTTCTGTCATTACAGTTCAATCAGTCAAACACAAATTAATCTGTGATAAATTTGTGTTTGACTGAATTTGTGGCCAGTTGTTTGATCGACATTCCCACACAAACAAGTGCTAAAATATTCAGTAGACTGGAAGGTGACTCGCCACTCATGGACACAAGGCGTCGATTAATCAAATGTTGTGTGCAGTATCACCAGCTGGCAAGACGTGCCTCTAAGCCAGCGAGTAAGTAAGTCCGCAGAGAAGCTGGTGGCACAGCTGAGTTTGTCTTCTGAAAGTGCAGCTGTCCAAGACATGACAGCTACAGCATTAGCAGGGCCATTAAGAGGTGTAGAACATTTCCAGGGAAACCATTTGAAAAATGACAACCCCGGGCACTGCTGAGATATTAATTATACACAGCACCCGTGGAAAGTGGGCGAAAACAGTTAGATAGACAAAAGATGTTTTGTTTTCTCGCAAGATGCCGTGTTTGTGCTTTCGGAGAGCAGAAGACACAGTGAGGAAGGTGAGAAGCTCTTAATTCTCTCTACTGTCAGGAGCAGGCAGTCATGAAACATAGATGACTGGGGTGATGATTAATGTCTACTTGCCTGATTGTATGAAACCGAACAAGAATCCAGTGTGAGAACTCATGTTTAGAGCAATTTTACCCAACAGAGAAAGTTGCAAAAAAATACTTGATTTTTAAAAATAATAATGTATATTTGTTAGTTTGAATAAAAAAATACTTTTTTAAGGGTTCAGTTTGAATTTTTATATACCATGATTGGTACATTAGTTGTTGTGGCCATTATTGAAAGGGAAAAGCATAAATTTCGTATGGACATTAAAAGACACAGCACACAAAAAGCAGTCATAAATTGTAACTTTTTAAATCAATATAAGTATATTTTCTTCAATTTAGTACTGAATGTGGAAAAAGTATTTTGGAATAGATTTACCTTCTACAGCAAGTTTTTAAGGAAAGTACTAACTGACTCAAGAATGTTTTTCTTAAAGTGGTTGTCGGTATTGAAAACACCTGCATCCACAGGGGACCTATTGCAGAAATGCTTTCATTCACACAGAAAGAACAGGATAATATTTTTATTGTTTTTTTTTTAACTCCCCCAGGCCTGCAGGTGGAGCTAAATATAGACTAGGGTACATGCATAAAGTCTTTTGTGGTAAACGCAAGAAAACAAAAATAATGGTGAACAGCATAGAGATTCTGTGTCATAAAATTAGTAAACATGACAAAAATGTAATCCGTCATTGCTATTGTCGTGTATGATTCACTTGCGGTTATAAGTCAGGTTCAATATCTGAAAATAGATATTGAAAATAATTGCTTTTATGCACTTTGCTTCTTTACACCACTTTAAAATAACTTACTATTACTGTAACTGGTAAAGGGGATGTTAGCCTTGGGGTAAAAGATTATTAATCTCATCCTCTATTCTTATTAAGAAAAATAAGTAAAAGCTAGGAAGTAGTTGAGGTTCTCTTTAGCAAAATGCTCTATTTTGCTCCCAAAATAAGATTACTGTAAGAACTTACGGGATTTTTTAACCCTGTTATGTGGAAAGCTGTTTCATAATGACTAAATCTGCCTGTAGTATTAATTGGGGATTAATTTGCCATGTTTTCAGTACGATGAAGGCATTAACTTGGATCCAACAAGGTGCCTCCTAATTAAAACTTCAAGTTCCTCAGTGTGTTATAATTCCCATAAGAATGTGGCTCATTAATTGGTCATAACTAAACCCCAAGTAGAGCTGATTATGGTGATGGCAGTAAGTTTTCTCACAGGAGTTTAAATTATAAGAGTTTTGAATATATAGTGCCTTGCAAAAATGTTCAAACCCCCTGAACTTTTTGTTTTGGTGCTTTTCACCCATAAATTTCAAAATATATTATTGAGATTTTGTGAAATAGAGCAGCACTGAGTAGTTATCGGTAGTTGCTGCTTTTTATTCTTCTGTGCAAAAATATTTTCCAAAATTTGCCAAGCTGCATTACGTATGTTTAAATACCGTAACGTTATTGGCACGCTACGGTATACAGAGAAGAAGTTTGGAGACCGTTTAGCCAATCAGGATGCAGAACACAATGCACTGTGAAAAAAAACTGCAACACAAAATCCGTGAAGCAGTGAAAGGTGAACCGCCTTACAGGGAGGGTTCACTTGTGTGTGTGTGTATAACACACATACGTGTGTGCGGGTGTATGTATGTATGTTATACACACATACATGTATGTATGTATAACACACATACATGTATGTATGTATAACACACATACATGTATGTAACACACATACATTTATGTATGTGTGTATAACACACATACATGTATGTATAACAAACATGCATGTATGTGTGTATAACATACATACATACACGCATACATGTATGTGTGTATAACATACATACATACACGCATACATGTATGTGTGTATAACATACATACATACACGCATACATGTATGTGTGTATAACATACATACATACATTTATGTGTGTGTATAACATACATACATACGTGTGTGTGTATAACATACATGTATGTCTCCATGTAAAGCACGTTTGAACTAAATTAAATTAATATTTTTAATGATAATTTTTGTTATGGATATAATTTGTGATGTTTCTAATGTGCTTGTTCCTTTTGGGTTATTCAGCATCAAAGACCTACGCTTAGTTGCCTCATAGAGGGTTGATCAAACATAATTTTGTGCCCTTACCAACTTTTTCAGCAGCTTCGATTTACAGTAGGTTTTGTAAGGGCACTGCAATAAAAAAAGAAGAAAAAAAAACTGCAGCATTCTTCCAGCCTTATTCTGAGTGGCCAATTTTTAAAAATCATGGCCTCTTCAATAAAGCAGCGGAACAACTTGTTCTTGGAGCTTTGTCCAATACTAGTAGCTTGAACTGTGTTGAAATGTTTTGATCTGAATTATGAGCAAGAAAGCCAACTTTATTTTAAAACAAGGTTTTATTGAGAAGAAGTTAAATGGCAAAATATGACACAAGTTGAGACTGAAAAAACACGACAAAGCAATTATAACGATTTTTTCCCCCATGTAACCGTTTGGGGATAAGTACAAAATGCTAGTTCTAGTTCTAAATTAAACAATTGAATAATTATGTGACAAAGCTAAAGTGAAAGACTGTGGGTTATAAAAGCTTTTTTGTTGTCATTGCTTGAAAAAAGTTAATAAACATTATGATAAGGTTTACACCTTAGAAGTGTGGTGGGCACGTTAAGGCTTTTGGACATAGTACATTGTACTTCTAATAGCTAATCTATTTTTTTGCCTTGCTTGTACATGTCTGGTGTGTCTCTTGGTCTTCATAATGGCATCTAATGTTCTTTAATAAAAATCGGAAGGCTTTGAGGAATAGGAGTACTTACATTTAGTTTATAAAAGATACGATTAGACTCTACCTTCAGGTAACTGCTGAACTGGATCTTATTTAGGGGTATCAGTGTAGAAGACAGATAAATACTAATGTATGCCACACTGTTAAGATTTTAATTTTGAAAAAATCTTCAAAATCATCTATCACCATATTTTTCATCTACTAAAGTTTTGCTCCACTCTATGTTGGTGTATCACATAAAACACCAATAAAATGCATTGAAGTTTATGGTTGGGTTGTGATAAAGAGGGGAAAAGTTCACTAGGTATGAATATTTTTACAAACCACTGTAGTGGAGCCATTTTCTATCTTCTCCTCGGGGAAGTGAAAGGAACTGATGATGGCCACATAATATCTATTCGTAGAGGCCTCATAAATAAAGCACTGCCCTGAGTGCAAACTATGTTTATTATAGCCTTGGAGTTACTTATGCAGATAAATGCAGCGCCATTCATCATCACTTCTTTTCATAAATAGCCAATAACTCATCTCCCTCCATATGGAAGATTAGACCTTGGAGATGTGACTTAAGCACAGGAAGTATTTGGTTCATGGAAAACATGAGTGATCGCACACAAAGCCGTCTCCCCTCTACTCATTATATCTTATTCTACATGTCATTTCCCTGCTTAGCTATCATCTGCGAGGCCCATAAAGAATCATATGAAAAGCTTGCCTGTGGTTTGCTGACTGAGACCAGATGAGTTCTTTTTTTATTTTTTTATTTTTTTTTTTTACTTAGCGTAATGTGCTGGTTTGCTGGGAGGAGGCCACAGAGGTGCAGGGACTGATGAGAAGGGATGATATATGTAGCGCCAGTGTCCCAGCTCTCCTCTGGCCTATTGTCATTAATCACGGCCATTAGGCTCCCCCTTCTACTGTTCGTGTTGTCTGCGCCGAGCTTTTGCAGCCTCTCTTTTGTCCCACACCCATATAGGGAAAGGCTGTGCAGTTTTACCAGAGAATAGTACTAAGATTTACTCTCAGAAATTAAACTCTATCTTGTTATATTGCAGCCGTTTCATTACTCAGCAGCAGCAGGGGTTTAATTCTGAGCTGTAATGTTCAGGAGATTTCTTTCAGTGAGATTTAACTGTTTTATCTTAGAAATGAGTAGAAGTGTTTCGATCTAAGCACCCACATTATCTCCCTGTTACTGGGAGCTAATCAGCAGTCAGAGAGGCTCTCCTTCTCTCTACAGTGAAATCTTCACATCGTTAACCCCCCTCCACCCCCCCAACCATCCTCCATGTCATCAAACCTAAGAGCTCTGATATGATAATATGTGTGAACTGAAATGTGAAAGCAATTCATATCACTTTCCAAGGGCTTTGAATGTTTGATTTGCATAGAGAAAATGATATTAGATGGGCATATTGATTTAATTTTATCCTGGAGCACTGTTAATTATGGTATCATAAAAGTGTCATCTCTTTATTATCGGGTTCTCAACAGGGGCCGGCGGCTGACGCTGCCGAAGTACTCAAATTGCTATGGTTAGGTTATCGTCGCGATATTGTTTGGCATAATTTACATTACGAGACTGCCTCACGATATGGTGGGGAATTATATTTTTTTTATCATCAATATGTTTAGATCAAACTTTTGTTACTTTAAAGGGTTATCTGGATTTTGTCTTTCATTGTTCTTTGATGTTAAATGAAAGCAGTGCCAACCTTTCATTGGAGGAAAAGGGCTTCATTTTTTATCGACTACTTCCTCAATGCATTTCCCCCATTTCATATTTAGACATTACCGTTTCATACTTCCATTTTATACCCATAACCAAACAATTTTGTATATCTGTAGTTAAACCATTGTATTTCAGGTTATTTTTCTTTATAGTTTTTATTATAATTATTTTAAGTAACTGCAGATAAATACTCATAATCGTCTTCAAAGAACACATAAAATTCATTAAAATTTTCCATTGTTTTCTTAATATGTTGTGTTAATCTTGGTGTCTTAAAGCAACATATTAGCTATATTGGGCAGCTTATCTAAGAAATCTTTTGTGACAGACAGTAACAGTCGACTTATTGCTCCCACAACTAAAGATGATCTATGACAAATATCAGGCACGGTCTAACATTTTATGGGACAATAATATGGTGTGATTGTTGCTGTGGCCAATGTCTGGTTCTAGTCCTCTTTGGTCCAGTCATGAGCTTTTCTATTACATTGTTTTTTTCCTTTATTCACCTCTCCTTCTCTTCTACCAACTTTTTTTAAAATCAAGGAAGCAAGTAGTAAAAATTTTAGCAACTTCTTTTAATGTTGCTGGAGACTTTTGTCAGTGAGGGGCTGCCCTAAATTACCTCCACATGATATGAAATGGCCTAGATGCTGAAGCTAAGAGAGAGTGATGAGGGTCTCCTGATCATGGAAAAGAAAGAGAAGGAAAATCTTCTGAAATTGTATTCTGTTTATCTTTATCATATCAGTAATATTGAACTTGGGTACGCAGGTGTGAAATAGTTTGTTTACTCATTGGAAATTGAAGTTGACTGGGATGAAATGGCAATGTCTGAGTACCAAAGGGCAGGTATAAACAGGTGAACAGGCAAACTGACCACAGCTGGCTGATGCTGAGCTCTTCGCAGCTACAGCTATGCAGGTGGTTGCTGAGAAGATGCAGATGCATTTCCATTGTTTTAGTTTCCAGGTGAATTCAGGCCCTAACAAATTGATTCCCTGAGTGCAATTTATCTAAATGAGCAGTGATCATTATTCCAGATCTGGCCCATTCTTAATGCCGGAGCACTATTGAGCAGATATCTCTTTAAACACTGCAAATAGGTGGTCTGGGCTGAAGGAAAGGCAGAGTACATTCATTACTCCTCTCCCTTCCTTTTTGTCCCCGAGAACACAAAGCAGTGCATAATGTGCAATCTGATAAGTGTTCTCCTGCGTGTGCCAGGACACCCCCCACACCCTTTTCATTGTCCCATACATCACCGGCCGGCTCAGCTGCGGTTTGCGAGGTAGAACTCTGGGATTGGTGTGGCTGAAGTTGATGAATAGGCCTGCAAGGGTGAGAAACTCCAGGGCCAAGCTGTAGGTCCATCCCCATGGCATGTGATGCTGATTGGCTTTGTCCTGTGCGGCCGCTCCGTAGAGGCGGACATTAAGATTAAGTGATGCTGTCGCGTCGGGGAGCAGCGCACTGCATCATCCCAGGGAGGAGACAGCTGCGGTGGTTAATCCTTCATCACCAAGGGAATGCTGCCAGAGCAGAGATATACAGCCAAAGATAACCCTCCATAACTTCTGCTAAAGATCAGAAACTTTAAGTCTGCATCCATCTGTCCTCGATTCTCTCTTAAACATGAGGAAGGAGCTGCATGCCGAAGGAAAACGAATCAAATAACATTAAAATGAGGTGACTGTTTACCGAGAGGTAATCCCTCTTTAACTAACATCAAGAAGAAAATCAGTCACTTACTTACCAGTCAGTAACCACGGCTTCAGTGTGCTGAGAGAGAAGAAACAAGGGCAGACAAACAGAAACCCATTTACACAGCTTCTGCAATCACTCTCATGTCATTGCCTATACCAGAGGTGTACTTTATCACACATGCTGTGTTGTGGGAATTCCCAGCAGATTGGAAATCTAGTTTAAACAGACTACAAAAAAAAGGGGGCCACACAAAGCAGAGCTGAGGCATTCCAGTATTTATGGGCCTGCACGTGGTGTCAGCATATTTTAGATTGCTGGGTTTGCATGTTTGTTGTTGTTCTGATTTAGCTGTCATGACATGATGGATGAATATCATCATGTAAAAAGTTAAAACGAGAGGCTCAGGATCCGACAGAAAGCCTGCGTTTATTGTCCCTCACTGACCTGAAAATGCATTATAGCAGGATCGTTTTCTTTCTACATAAATAAATGCACAGTTGATAGAATGTCTTATTCAACTATGGTGCTGTAAAATGGATTTGCTCCGCTGCAGATTCGCTCTTCTTTTTGCTTTTGTTGTCACTAAAATGTTTCAGATGATCAGAACAACTCAGTATCAAAGATACCCTTAGTTAATGCAGAATGCATTTTTTAAATGAAAAAGAACATCATGCCTGCAGTCAAACACGCTGGTTGTATGAAAAATCACAAGTGCATAAAGATCAACTAAACATTCCCTCATTTATGATGGTCTTAATCTGCTTTTCTGCTTTAGGACCTGAACGACCTGACATAATTAATGGAACCATAAATTGTGAGACTGACATTCAGTGGCGTGACCTTATTTAGGTTATTTATGCTAAAAAATCCTGTTGTACAACTGACGAGCAATTCTACAAAGAAGAGTGGGCCTAAATTCCTACATTGTAATGTAAAAGAATCATTGTTACTTTTTAATTTTGCACATTAATACTTCCATTTGGGTTTCAACTGTTTCTAAAAACAACTCACTCATTTAATATATACACCGAGCCACTTCTACCAATAAGTTAACATTTTTTGATGTCTGTAAAAAAGCCATTTCAATACCCCTCTGATTAAGTCACACTATGTTGTTACCTAGCAACCCCAGCCGAGTCCAGTTCTTAACAACCTAGCACCTTGTGGAGTTTGGTCACTTGTTTTATCTCTAGATGTGCTATACAATGACTTCTGGAAAAGACAAGTGTTTTGTTGTTGACTTACCATAAACCACTTGCTATATTCGCGTTGGTTGGGCAGGAGGCTCTACTTCTGCTTTTCGCAGTTGTATAATTGCAAAAGAAAACAAAGTGGTTTACAAGAATATTACAAGCATATTTAGATTACATGTTTTTTTTATTGCTCTGATGTAGCTGTCATGATATGATAGATTCTTTTCATTATGTAAAATGTTAAAGGGAAAGGCCTAAGATCCAAGGAAACACCTGAGTTTTTTCTCCAGGACTGACCTGAAAATGTATTATAGTGGGATCATTCCCTTTCTGAGCATCTCACCCTTTCCACTGCCCCAAAGCAGGTTTTCCTGTTTACATTTTCATACCATTTGTGCTTCCACTTTTCTGAATATGGTAATTTCCCTTGGAAAGCCTCAGAGATCCTGGGGGGATGATATATTTGGTATGGCAGAGGCATACCTACAGAGAGCACTTGTGACAGTGACATATTAGTTACAGTGTCTCTTGGAATCTGATAGCTTCAAATTTGCCACCTTGTTAAGTTTTGATTTATGTGATACCATTTCACTGAAGTAATTGGGCTGGCCTGTTGTAGAAAATAATCAGCTTTACCAGAGAACAAACGCCGGGCCATGCTAATGAGGCAGCCGGCCTGCTGAACTGATGCTGTCGACTGACAGTTATTAATGATTGTTATGATGTCCAGACGAGTTACAAATGGATGGAGTTAAGTGAAAAAAGTGACATAAAAAATCCAGCATATTGGAAAGTACTAATGAAGTAATATACTGCTAGGAAAACGATCATTTGCGTTGTCAAGGCAATGTGTAATTACCCAGCAGCCATGGAGAATGGCTGTTTTTGGCAGTCTGACTGTGGTGGGGAGTAAGTGCTGAACAAACTGGCGGGTAATGGATGGATCTTTGCTGGCAAGGGGCTAAAATGCACAAGGTGGTGACAGAGGTGTACAGATTGATGAATTAATTGGATCTTCCTTGGGACATAATGGGAACCACTGTGGCATATGCTTGCCTTGTTACTTTAGAATGACTATTGACCCTGAAAGGGAAATTCTGTCTTGCAGGGAGTTGTGGCTGTTTTTTATTTTTCTTTTGGACTGCACATATAGTACTTTGATGTAATCCAAAGCAATTTTTTCATAATTTCAACAAATATTTGTCCAAGACCTAATTGCAATAGGCTTTGTTTTTTTTACTCATAACTTTGTCTAACAGTTACTTGAAAGCAACAGAATAAATGAATTAAAGAGTTTGCAATGAGATTTTATACTTTATAGCCCCAACAGAGGAGAGAAATTATGAAAAAAATATCCATCCATTCATCTGTCACTGTGGAATAGTTTTTAAATACACAAATTTCAAATATTTAAACATGTAGGGTCTACAACAAAATTATTAGAAGTATTGATTAGGATAAACACAAACTATGGTTTGTGGTAGTTTATTATAAAATGTGCATTTATTATATAATGCGTCACATTATACATTATCGTTTCAAAAAGCCACCTCTGCATTTTGTAATAATCAAAGCAAAAGGTAATAATTTTAATACATAATATAGAGGACAGTATTTCAAAATGCGTTCAAGGTCATTATCAAAAAATATGGTTTTAATTAAGATGTTTTACATTTTGAAGTGGTGTTATTACATAATGCAACATGGCATCAGGTGGGTGTCAAATGAAGATGAATAGACTTGGAGCTCTTTTGGCATTTGAGTAACTTGCTGAACAAAACCATCATGATAATCATAAAAACTAATAATTAATATCTTTTGTTTTTTTGGATTTGAACAATCCAGATTCTCAAAATCTACCACCTGTTTCTTGGTTTTTGCTGGATTCAAACCAGACGTGTATTGTGGATCAAAGAGTTTCATACATGACATCATCTTCCTCTGACTGCTTAAACACTTTTGTCCACCTGCAGCTCCATGCTGAGATCGGCACATAGTTGACATTTAATCAGAGCCCTGCAACACCCCTTTGTCAAACCTCTGAAATGCTCTTACTTTGCACGAACTCCTGTTGAGCGAGAATCAAAGTTCTCACAGCTGCTCACTGTCACTGTGGTCTTACCTCAGTAAGTGCCCACTAGCTGCGACCTAACCTCCCCTCCTTCCACTCGATCCCCCCCACATCAACACAGACACATATAAACACACACGTGCACGCCGATGTGTAAACACACACTCATCTCCTATCAAGTTGGTGCATTAGGCCAGACTGCCGCCTGCATCAGTGGGCCTCCTCGGCCTACAGAAAGTCCCAGGCCCATCAGCACAAATTAAACTGGAGGCTTTAGTAAAGGCGCTGCTTTGGGTGCCACTGAGCATTACACTGACACAAATGCTGAGGATCTTTGTCAGCTATTATTTCAATACATGAGTGTGTGGTGCCTTGTCTGCCTCGGTTTCTTTGAAGCTCGCATTTTCTCATCCTGCTGCTTTGAAGTGATAGGACAATGTTTTGGATATCTGCAGGTTAATTATCCTGAACGTCTCATTATTATTTATTAAGAGCTAATAAATGTTTTGTCCCTCAGGACTTTTGTCCTATGCAGGTTTGATATTGTGTAGTCCTTTTCTTAAACAAATGTATTTAAAGATATCACAATGTAAGGATTTTATATCAGTCGATATAGATAATCATTGATTAGTTTTTCTGTTCTAAATATCTAAAATACTGGCAAACTTGTGGCGTGTACTTTCCTCATTTATCCATAGTTTCCTCTTGAGGTGTTGTAGGCATTTTCTTCGTTCATGCAGTTGTTTTTTATGTTTAAGCAGTTATATGGCACCGTGGCTAAACCTGAAAGTGCTGCTGTCCAAGTTTCTCAACAGGTGATTGCTAGGTAACCACAAGTTATTCAACAGATTGTTGCTAGGTTACCAAAGAGTGAAAGAGTTGATGCGACCCAGCTAGCTTAGCAGTTAGCTGTGAGATATTGAGCAACTAAAGCCTACATCCCCAGAGTTCTGTGCGGTTATGGACTGAAGTTTAGTGAAATTATGGAAAATTCTATCAGACATATTTTTTTACTGATATTGATCATGTGTCTAGCACAATATATGTTGCTGAGATTTATTGGCAAGCTCTAGGTCTATGTATGCCTAAGTTTCTGTAAATTCAGTGGGGTTTGGATATCCTTCCAAAAATTGGGATGTTTTTTCTGGATTTGATCTAATTTGCAATGGTCAGCAATGGTCATTTTAGTCAAAAACTAACATCTTTGCCTCATCAGACCACAGGGCAAGTGTTTAAATATGAAAGGTTTTGTTTCTGAATGAATTTCCAAACTGTGATCTGGCTTTCCATCTTGCATTTATAGCAATGGCTTCTTCTCTGCTCTTTCTTCCTCTTCAGCTCATGTTGGTACTAGACTCATGTCACTGTGAGTAATGAGACATTCTTACCAGCTTAAGCAGCGTTTTCACTCAGTCTTCTTGGGTTCATGTTAATATTTAACACCAAAACACACAGATTGACAATACACAACAAACTTCTTCCGGGCACAGTCGACAGATAAGTTACATTGCTTTGCACAGTGGGCTTGTGCATTCCCCCTTGTATTGCTACCCTGGGTTACTGCCAATATGGGCCATACCAAATTTCACCACTGATCATTACAAGGCCTCAACTTGCTGGTCCTTCTCTCTTTTTTTGTTCTCTGTTTGATCCCAGAAAGTGGCATACGTGTTTCAGAACATGTATTATATCAACTGGCTCTATCATTTGCCAATAGCTAAGGCAACTGTCTTACTGCTGACTTTTGAAAACTAGTGTAGTTTGAGAAGCACAGGCTTAAAATGGATCTTAGAGAGACAACAGATCTGATCTGCTTTGCTTGTTGGATCATGTCACATGTTTCTCAATGCTCTCCATAGAAGCTTGACTCATTCCCTTTCTCTGTTATCCGTCTGGGCAGAATGAGAGAAAAATGGGCAAGATAACAAACTAAAAGGAAGCAATTTCCCCTCTCAACCATGACTGTAATCACGGCTTGTTATTACTCTCCAAGATGGAGCTATTATACTATACTCATGTTGTCCACAGCTCTTGTCTTAGGAAAAATAAAGTTAAGGCGTAATTAAATGCAATCAGTTTTCCATCTTTGTAGTAATTGGAGCAATTTTATTTTTTTTAGATAGAAAGCTGAGTTTCAGTGAGGTGTTAAGATTTTTATATTCACACATCTCAAGCCATTACTGTTGTTTTTTTTATAACCAAAATTAACATTAAACTTTTTCAAGAATCCACCTTAAGCATCTGGGAAACTAATGTATGATATTAATAATATGCATCCCATCCGGCTGCATCTTGTTTACAGAGCACAGTGGCAGCTCGGGGTTATTAATCATGTTTTTCTTAATTACCCTGAATAGCAGCTCTATCCCCAACTCTGTGTTTGACCTTTTTTCTGGATCCTTTCAAGCCATTAATCATGCAAAGATCAACGACAACCCCAAAAAATAGATTGCACTGCATTGCCACTGCAACTTATGGGGGTCACATGGTCTACTTATACAGGAACTTGTATATGATTATCTATAGCATACTTTACTTACATTTTGAATTAAAGTTATACTGTGGTTGGAAGAAATTCTTATTGCTCCGCACAGTCAAAATGCTGCTGTTTATCCATCCATCCATCCATCCATTTTCTGTTTACCCTTGTCCCTAATGGGGTCGGGAGGATTGCTGGTTCCGATCTCCAGCTACGTACCGGGCGAGAGGCGGGGTTCACTCTGGACAGGTCGCCAGTCTGTCGCAGGGCAACAGAGACACACAGGACAAACGACCATTCACACACACACACTCACACCTAGGGAGAATTTAGAGAAACCAATTAACCTTGCTGCTGTTTATTCTGTCCCAATTTTTGATGAAATGACCTCAACAGATGGTTTTGAAAGACAAGAATGCCTTTTTCCAAGAACAATTCTTGGTGCCTGAGCTTGAAATGTTGTATGCAATAAAGATAAATGTGAAAAAAATAGAAGACATTTTTAACAGTATATATGTCACAAAATAAAACTAACCAAATATCAAAAGGGCAATTTCTGATGCTGTTACATTAAAGAGTGCAACTGTACTGTTGATGAGCCCGATGCAATTACACTTCATTATATTTTCAAATATATTTTTATTTATTGATGCTCACAGTGAAATTAACAACTCTAACCACCAAAGAAGGATTTCTCATACCTGGTCTTGGTAAATTGGAACCTGTTAATATACACACAAGTGGACTGCCTGTTTTAGATGTACTTATGGTTCAACACACCTGAATCAAATGACTGGTTCAATTTGAGGCAGAGCTTCAATATATAATAAAGAGGTAATTCAATTAGGTTGGAGGAGGTACACAGCTAAAATTTGTAGGACCATGCCTCTTAATAAGTATAGCTGGCTGCTCCTGGTGTACTCCATGAAAATATGATAAAATATGTTGAAATTTATTGTTGTAAAATGCGTGCTTAAAAAAAACCTAGAAGGTGTGGATATTTACGTATATCAAAGCACAAATAATACCAGTTTATTGCTTCGAAAAGTTAAATTGCTGGGGAAAGATTTATTTGGCCTCATGTAGAGTTAATCTGAAAATATTTGAAGTAAAAGTCTGGCTGTTTATCATTTAGGTCAGCCATGCTGTGTCCAAAATTTGCATTGCTGAGCTGTTTCATACACAACTCCTTTTTTTCTACCACTCCCCACCAGAAGTCAGTTAAACAGATGAACTATTGCGGGACAAAGATTAAACAGTAACTGGGGTTGCCTCAGCCTTACATGAATAGGGCTTGACAGACATTTTATCAGTAAACCAATTAACATGATTTATGGTGGTGCTGCTGTTTTGGGGGTGGGAGGGGAGAGCCACGAGACTTGTCCATAAATACAAAGGACTAGCTGAGCAGCTCCTTTCCAAAGTGAGATGTTATCAGATTCATCTCAAATCCGCTTTGCTGGCATGGAGTCGGCATGCATTTGTAAATGCAGCTACTGTGCATGTCGGACCACCCCCTTTTCAGAAGGTCAGGAGTTGAAAATCCCGCCTGAGGAGTTGAAGAGAAGGGCGTGAACTCCCGACCCCTTTAATGTAACCGGCTCTTATCAGGGTTCTCCCACCTAAGTCTGTGCGCTTTGTTCATCCCGTGACATGGAAAATAACTGCAAATCCCAGAATTATGGTAAGTTACCAGTACAGTCAGATGATTTAGGGGCTCATAATCCTTTGAGGAATCATTGGCGTGAATTTAGGCTGACAGCAGCTGACTCATATCTGTCAAGCTTTGGGCCTGACATGTGGTTTACCTCTTGGCATATATTCACTCCCACACAGTGTGGAATGTGA
Source organism: Gambusia affinis (assembly GCF_019740435.1). Lineage (NCBI taxonomy): Eukaryota > Metazoa > Chordata > Actinopteri > Cyprinodontiformes > Poeciliidae > Gambusia > Gambusia affinis. Next base: position 16,411,428 of record NC_057887.1, read on the forward strand.
GCCCTTCCCGCGAGCTCAGGTACCGAGTTTGCTTTGGGAAGATTTACAGTCTCCCAAAAACATGTTAATTAGGCTCTGTCTTTTTCTGCACAAGGTGCTGTTTTAAATTTCTCAGTCAGAGGTCGTCAGGTCTCTAACATACATATATTACAGACATTTTTACAATAAATTAAAGCTGACAGGTGGATTTCGTCTCAACCTCTGCGTAGGCTTGGATTGAGAAAAAAAGTTGTATTGGGTTCCGAGTTTGGAATAAAATAAACAAATCTACAAAATACTTTTAGTTTTTAAGAGGATAAAATTATATTCATGTAGGAATTAAAGCTTATTTAAAAATACAAACCAATGCAGCTTTTGTTCAAAAACATGTAAACTGCAGGGAAGAATTAGGAGTTTTAAATTCTTTGAACCAAATTATCTCCTGGCATTTCTATAAAGTTTATATGTATAACTGCTTAAACAGATGAACGTTGCACCTTTAAGCATCTGGAATTTCTATCCAAGTGTAAACCAGACAATTCTCTTTCCTTTCCTGCTATTCTTGCTGATTTGTTATTATGTCACACAAGGAAGCAGGGTGTTTGAAGTTTTGCTTTAAATAAATCCACAAGTGAGCCAACACTTACCTAAAAATGTTGTGAATTAACCCATCAGATGTTTATCACAACACCTGGGCTCTCCGAATTTGAAGCTTAATTATGGTAGTTTACTGAAACTTGTAAATTTCTGCCAAATAGAAATCATTTTAGTAATCATAAAGCTCTAAAACAGAAAGTGTTTAGTGCATATCTCAAAAGGATAAAAAAGGTGGTTTGTGTCAACAGCGAAGTAACATTGGTTTTACTTGTACTCAAACTAAAATTAGACAATACTGGGCCAGGATACCCAAAATGTTTGACTAAAGTCATAGTGCTTAATACCAACTCTACTATTAATAATAGTATGTTTGAGAGATAGATCAATAGATATAGAAACCACACTTTTCACATTTATACTTTTGAAACATTTGGAAAGCCACTTATATTTTCACATGTATGTCTGTTTTTGTGTTCTTCTGTTACATAAAATCCCAATAAAGTTGAGCTGATTTTGTGGTTCTGATTAGATAAAACGTGAAAAGATTCAAGAAATATGAAGAAACTGTGTTTTGGTGTTCTAATGGATTTTAGGTTTCCCTAAAAATCTCTAACATTCACAGTTAGAGATTATGCTAATCTGTTGCTTCAGCTCAGTATTGCATACTGAGAAGAGTTTAATGTACAAAAAACTACTAACCATTAGTTATTCCTCCTTATAGAAACAGTGTAACTAAGTTTCTGGGCCATCCTGCTGTAACAAACATTTTCATCTCAGTTCAAAGATTTTCAACACAAGTGATTGTAGAAGGTTTTTTTCACATTCAATTAACTACAGCAAATAATGTTAAAAATGAGGACAAAAATGATGGCAGCACTTGAACTAATAATGGTTTCAATGTCAGCAGGAGCCAGACATAAAGTTGTTGAAGACTGTCTCTACATATTGAGTCAGATATTTAGATGAAGCAATGCCTTCTTTAGGTGATGCATTGTCAAAATATTGTAATAGCTTTCTTGACCTAGCAACTTATCTCAACATAAAATACTGCTACTGTCAAGAAAAACGTCAACTCTGGGGTCTAGAACATGATTGTTCCAAAACCAGTGTAATACTGATACAATGAAGTAACACTCCACTCCATTTTAAAGCTGTTGAGTTTTTGTTCATTGCGCTGAACTTTTGTTTCATCTTTTACTGGTCCTAAATCAAACATATTAAAGCATAGGCATGAGCAGTTGTGTGAGTATGTCTCTGTGTGTGTTCATAAAAGCTACATTTCATGGTAGCAGTCAGTGTTGTGAGACGGCAATAACAAGCTCTTTATTTTCTCTTGGAGATGAGCGTGATCGGGCACTCGTGATTAATCACTGCTGAGTGATCGTATGATTAATGTTTATGAAGTCCCTAAAGGAGCTACAGGACTTTCTCACACCCCCGGCATGTTTACAATTTTACACCTACTATAAGGGAAGATGGAGAGCACCATTTACAGTTCACTAACCTTTATGACTGCACACTCTCATGTGCATTTTATTTTATTTTCAACAGCTCAAGTTGTCTGCAAATGTCAAAATAAAACTGACCCAAAAAGCGTTCAGGCGCGTCTTTTGAAACAACAGCAGTCTTTGATTTAGGGGAGGGCGTCTCGCTCTCGTTCCGGTTTTTATGAGAGCTTTTAATTTTTATTGAAGGACGGTGCAAAGTAAATGGTTCCTCATCTAAGCATGATTAAATGGTCTTATATAATTTACAGAAACATGAGGGCAGGAAGGACAAAGGCCTGAAATGAGCTTTATAGGCTGTGTCCTCTAAATAATGTCACAGGAGGAGGAGGAGGAGGAAGAGGCGAAGAGCGAGACGTGCCATGATGAGGATGTGTTTCTCTGCAGACACATGTAAATCAATTTGTATTGATTCAAACACAGCCAGCAGCATGGCACATTCATCGATTAAACAATTAGATAAATGCTGAATCTATCCAAATAGAAAATTATATTTGATGCAGCTAAATCCAAACAGTTTTACGTCTTCAATGTTTAAGCAGTATCTTAATGTTGCCCATATCTTTGCATGTGAAACATATTTATGAAGTGGGTAGTAGCAAGGGATGCTTACCTAACTTTAAGGTGCTTTTAATTTGTATCTTTCTATATTTTCTGCTCAGATAAAAATAGTTTAAGGAAATAATCCAGTAAGATTAAATTTTTCTTCAAAGCACTGCATTATATCAGTAGTTGGATTGTGAACCCTTTTTTATAAACCCAGTAAATTAGAACATACTTCACAGAATGATTTTTCAAAAATCCTGCACACATTTTTTGCTGCATACACTGAAATTCTTACATTACCAACATGCTGAAGTCAGCATATTTTTTTTAAAAGTTTAGATCAAGCTTAAAAAATCCAACCAGTCTTGACCCGAACCCATGGACATTATTGTGTCCAAGCCCAATCCAGCCTGACTAATCAACTCTACTAATTAACCACACAGAGCTGGCATATTATTTTAAACTGCTACCAGTTTTAAATACTTCCAGACCTCTGATTTTGCAGCTTTAGTAGTGTAATTTCCATCCTCCGTCTCCTCTTCTCTACCACCATATAGAATGTAAAATCAACTTGACATTTAAGAGATGGGTAGCGCTAATGTAACAGCAGAACAGAGCTGCTCTAGGATCTTTACAATATGTTGTAATTGATGAGACCATGAATGTGGCTGTCTTTTTGAAAATCTGATGGCGAATATCCGGTTGTTTTAGTATGACCTTAAGTTAAGTGTTCTTAGGTTAAGCACCGGGATACTATTCCAAAGCAAGCAAACACTAATCCAAATCAAACTGCATCTGAATGGTTTGAGAAAAAAATTGAAGGAAGGTTTTGAAGGAACTAAGTCCGGACTTGAAGTAAATTCAGATTCTTTGGCAAGACTCACTCAATAAAATCTTCCAGTATGGTCGTTTCAAAACAATTCTTTAAAGAAGACTGGGCAATAATTTCTCAACATCGATGTAAAAGACTGACGGATAGTTGGTGTAAGTGCTTGATGGCAATTTTTGCTGCTAAGAATGGCACAACCAGTTATTAGGCTTAGGAGGCAATTATTTTTTCACATAGGGCTAAGCTGGTTTGGATAGCTTTTTTTGTGCTAAATTAAATCATCCTTCGAAAATCCTTGAGAAAATCCTTGTGTAAACCCTTGAGTTAAAAAATTGTGCTGCTCATGGTGACAACATGTTGGAGTAGCTCTGTTACGTTAGTTCTGATTTGATCTTTTTGCTGGCTTTGGTTCATAGATCTTTTAGGTGGAGAGCATTACATGTTTGGCTAATTATTCCCTCTGTTTTCGCTGTGCACCTGGAAGGATTCTTGCTCTCACTTTTTTTTTTTTTTTTTTTTACTTTCGGACAGTTGTTATGTTGCATAACCATTGGCAACAAGGTTTTGTTGTTTTCACTAGAAACAGCAATTAATATCCAGTCATCTTCACCATCCTAATGTGTGTCATGTCATATTAACCCTATAGATGTATGTGCAATCATGTGTATTTGTTGTTAATTTTTGCTGTTTTTTTGCTCTTGTTTTGAACATGCCAATCAGAACTGCAGAGGCCCAGTAAACTATATCTTCCTGTTTCCTCCCTTTGGTGTTTTCACAAGGAGTGATGAGCAAACGCTTTCAGACTCAATCCTCGAGCAAAGGGCTGTGCTGACAGAGATTATTATTTATTTGTCATGGTGGATGTAATAAGCTGTAGATACAGGATGGAGGGCCTGTGATTTATTGCTCTGTCGACTGCCACTAGCAGGACGTGCGCTCTAGCGTGCAGGATGAATACCGCACTGTCAGTTCTGTCCATCCGTCACCATCGCCTCTCTGCGCCCCAGCCCCTCTCTTAGAACCTTCCATTTCATGCCACAACTCATAAACAATCATTCGGTATTTTGATACATTTTCCACTTTCTTTTTATCATTAACTTTGGCTGAATATGTTAAGGTTGTTCCAAACAGTTTGACTTCATCATAAAGCACGTTAAATCTTGTGTGGCTGAATTAATTATTTCTACCCAAAAATCCAACTGGAAAGAAAAGGAAAGTTTATTTGTTAAGTACCATTCATACACAAGGTAATCCAAATTGATTTACAGAAAAAATAAAGGAACTTTGGTAAAAAAAATAATTATATTATAATCTATTATTTCACAAACAGGGAGCCTGGGTAGTGATTTAAGGACTATTGTAATATAATGCATGTCCTTGGTGTTAGATAGGATTCTGACAGTAACATTTTGGATAATTTATTTATTTTTTTTATTTTTTTACATCTGTATTACATCTGTATCCCCAAGGCAACCACTGCATGTAACAGTCTGTAAAGATACCATTACCATAAGCTAACCTATGAAATGAAAGATGCACTAGGTTTTCTGTGTTCTAATTTCATATAAAACATTTTATTTTGTCAGGGATTTTAATATTTTAGCAGGCTAATGAAGATCTTTATGTAGATGTTTAAATTTAGGTATGAGCCCATCTCAGCATACTACATAATGTGAAGTAGAGGGAGCGTATAGATACTGAATTAAAGTGGCCAGAGAATAGAGCCTTGAGGAACGTCGTACAATACAGACCAAATGATGAAATTTGGACACAACTGTGTCTTTCTAATTGAATTCAATGAGAAGGTGTGTCCAAACTTCTGGTCTGTACTGTATATGGACGTCAGCTCAGATTTGTCAGTTAAACATGGCACTGAGTAGTCCCAGTCTGCCTGGCGATATCTGAACCAATCTAGGACCAGAAAAATTGATCATGAACATTTCTAGTATTTTATGATCTGCTGTGTCAACTGCAGATGTTGAATCCCACAATACCAGGGCAGATGTTTTTGATGCAGTTGTGTGGCATATAAATGTTTTTCCAGTGCAGTTTTAGTGTTGTGTTGTGGTCAAAAAAAACTTTTTGGTAATTTTGCCAAATATGTTAATGTAGCCATTGGTAGTTAATTACTACTATTTGGGACTTGTGGAAAATGACTTGAGTAATGAGAAAAATTACTGTCATTTTCAAGACCTTTTGGGAATTTTATCAACCCAATCACGTTATCCCAATGGTGACACGTGTTTTTCTTCAGCAGCCTTGAAAGTTGGAAAGAGGTGATGGGAAGTTGCCTGGAGCCAATACAATACAAGGGAGGTTCACTTTCGAACCTCCCTTCCAGTTTGGCTAAATAGCTAAAACGACAATTAAAGGGTTTTGTATTAGAATTGCCCAGACAAAGCCCAGACAAACATGATGAAGATGTTGAGGTTTATAGACATTCTCCATCCTGTGTGACTGAGCTTAAGTGATTTGCTAGGTGTGTTTCCTGTTTAATCACATGAGCCTCACTGTTCTCTTCTGGCACCGACCACTGTGTGGACTCCATGTACGTATGGTCAGATTCTTTTGCTGCTTTTAATATTATTGAGCCATAAGTCAAAGAGCGGTTGACTACTCCGTCTCTGTGGGTCATGTAATCTTGTTAAAAGCCTTCATGGTTTTAGGATTATGTTATTGAAATGTCACTTAATTGGATAAACATTTTTCAAGCCGTAAACACCCAGCACAGAGCTCTGTTTAGTCACCGTGGATATTGTTTACACGGCAGGGGGGATTTGTGTAAGTGGAACCGACTCTGTAAACAGCGGCTCCCACTAGAGGCTCTTTGCGAACAGCGAGCTGAGAGAGGCGTCAGGGAAAACACTTACCCCACATATCAGAGCTGCGGACATGTGCCTGGCGAGAGAGAGCGAGCATGTCGGTGACAGGGCTTAATTAATATGAGGAATTGCCTTTGTGTCCGGGTAAATGACTTGAGAAGGAGCTGCTTTGTTGTTTAAGCCCACTCAGTTGAGTGCTTGGTAGGGGAATTTTGTTTTTCCTATTTGGTATGTCTGTTTGTGTGCGTGTGTGGAATAAGCCGTAATCTGCCAATATCATTACAGCTCATCATGGAAAACAACGGACTGGATGGAACAGTTAAATTCTCATTCCTGTGATCCCACTTCATCACTTATTCTCCCTGCTCAAACATCAACTTCCTCCTTTTCTCATCTGGCCCTCTGTCATTTGCTACAACTCATGAAATCCATTTTGTATGAGTCATTCGTCTGTTCACCCGTATGGCCGTTCATCCATCCGTCCATCTACGCATCCATATGTTACCAACAGCACCTTTCCTTCCTCTTCCCCTCAAACCCTGTTGTGTCATTCGCTACAGCTCACCTTCATATCTGTCTCATTTGAGGGCTCATTTTTTTCCACAGCAAATTGTTATTTATGAACTTTTGTTTGTTCGCTGGCATCATTACTGACAATGCGGCTAATAGCAATCATTTGTTATTCTGCGCCCGTGCTGATACTTGGGACGGGGGCAGTGAAGTGAGAATACTCATTTGGAGGTTGAGGAAAGTCTTGACAGGACCCATTTATAACAAGATCATTCTGGAAAGTCCAGCCTATTAATAACCCTCCATTGCAGTCTAATTAGTGCTACCCTGATGTAAACGAGCATGAATCATAGTGCCTGTGAATTTGAGCTGTAAGGATCTTTGTTGGTGTCATCTACTTTTTTAAATTACTCAACTGAAGAGGCCAATATTATGGATTAAATTTAACATACTGTGTTTTAGTGGCAGTGTTATTTTCTGTAGATAATTGTTCTGTCTCAAGGTTTCAGCTGGTTGTTTTGCTTTAATGCTGTGGGGTCATTAGAAGCTGCACATCCTACTTATACATTTTCTGGAAGCCTACTATCTGGGTCCAATTTGAATTTTTTAAGAAGTGGAAATGAAATTTCATTCAGTCAAATTTTCCCTTAGTTTATTAGCAAACAACACAAAAAATAGTGGCTCACAGCCTATTGGCAGTTCAGTATGCACCTAGTTGCAGATTTTTGTGTGGGCTGCAGCTCCTAATTATTTGCAGAAATTTACTTCTTTGCTGCTTGTTTTCTAAAATAGCAAAAAAAAAAAAAGAAAAAAGAAATGCAACTTGGGAAGATAAGATACTAACGTACAATACTACTTTACATGATATTGACCAGCTTTTGCAAGGCAACCTATCCAAGGTTGAAATTCATTTTTCTCTGTGCTGATTGACTCTTTCCCTAAGAGTGGAGGAAAGTAGCATTTCTTCTAGGTATTTTGGCTTCCCGGGCTGCAATTTTTTTCTTGCTATTTTAGAAAACAATCACCGAAAACATACGTTTTCACATATCACAGAAAAATCTGCAAATAAGTGAATTCACAAGTATTCAGTACTGAGTCCATATTTTAGCTGAAAATTTGTTTGTTCTCTTCATTACTGAAAAGCTAAAATATGGGCATTAATGCAAAAAATTATGCTTTTTTCCTGATCATATTTTATATTAGATCTAGATTTAATAAACTGTAATTTTCCCCGAGTCGTGCCTTAGAGTATTGAAGCCTTTATTTCCCGTATCTCTCTTGCTTTCCTTACTTTCTCTCCTGCTACAAAGTACAGTTGATTTGCAGCTTATCAAGTCTTAATTAGTGATACATTTTCTAGCTGTGATGTCTATTGATGTATTTGAGAAGAAAAGACAAATTGAGCTGTTGCCTGACCGGAGAGCCAATCCTGCGTAAAACTGCTCCCCCTCTTTACCTTCCTGTCTCTCTCAATCTCACCTCATTCACCCCACCCCTTCCAGCCGAGGCCTGGAGTGGTTTGAAGAAATGAGGTGCAGCATTAGAGTTTTTTTGCTTGCCTGTGCAATAGAAAACACTACACGTCAGGGGCTCCGTCAGCACATCGGGTGGATGCAGATGGGAGGTGAAAAAGCTCCCCAGTGGCAGTCGGGGCCGTGCTCGGATGTGATTGCGGCAGCCGGGATGAAGTCAGCGCTGACAAAGTGTGCCCCGTTGATGGATGGACAAAGCCGGGAACTGGATGTGAGAATGGATGGGGCCAGAGTGGAAACTTAACACAGACAAACAAAATGAAAGACAGAGAGGAATTACCTGCTAAAGCATTCCGGCAACACAAATCCCAGAGCAATTTACCTACTGCTAACTGAGCACAGGAGGGTTGTTTGCATCACTTCAAGCGCACCTGACAGCAGGAATGGCCTCTATTGAGGTTGCATGGTTTTACACTGTTGTTTTATTGTTGCTTTTTTTTTCTTTACACAATTTAATGCATGTTAACTATGGGCATAAATTCCCTGTTGTAAGGATACAGAAGAAGTCACACAGAAACATTTCTCCTTGACATATTTTCACATTTATTTTTGGATTGTTGGACAGAAGAGAAAGCACTGGTCCGTTGAAGACAAATTTCCTTTTTGTCAGAATGTGTTTATCCAATTTGTCAAACATTTCAAATGACGACTGTGATTTCCTCATGTTTCATGCTTTGAAGGTTTTTACATTTTCTTCTCTGGAAAATATTTCTCTTTTCTTTTACAGTCAGATCCAAAACTAACATCTTCATGTTCAATGCTCTTCATATTATAAAAAAAACCTCATACAATCTTTAGATTTGTAAAACATTAAGCCAAATTTGTCAATCTCAGCATGATTTGTTAAGTTTGTGTGAGACCACACAAGTTGTGTTCTAATATGTACCTGTAAAACACAAGATATTTCAGACAATTCATGGTTCGAAACGAGCTAATAAGGCCTGAAACTCAGGGCCAATAACCTTCCCAAATCCAACCCCTCTGTGGAGGGTAGAGGAATTTGCTGGTTGGGGAATGAATTCTCATTACCATTTGCACTAGCACTACGTTAAATGTCAGTGTTGCTGCTGGATGGAGCCTGGAAGATTAAGACTAATGCTGTTGGCCTGAGGAACTCCGATTAGAACTATTCTCATTAATCAGAGTCACAAAGATGGAAGCAATTTAAAGCCCTGGTCCTCTAGAAGCAAGGGGCAGGGCAGCACCCTGTCAATGATGAGGGTGATGCACTCGCACCCATTTTGCTATCCCTTTATTACGAAGCCAAGGGCATGTGAAGACCATCCACCTTATATCCTCACTTTTAATTAATCTGATTTAAGATTATCTACTTGAGATAACAGGCAACCATGTGTCAGATTTGGTTGGTAAAAATCTGTTCTTTAAGTTTGATAAATTTTTAGAATTAGATTTGCAAGACAAATAGAAAAACTAAAATAGATTTTTGGCATTATAGAGAAGCTGGGTAAACAAGTCACCCTCAAATGTATTACTTGTTTCACTTTGGCAGAACTGACCTTTGTTGATGTCTACTTTCATGAAGAGTCCATATGAGAAGAATAGGTTTCGAGGCAGGTCAATTCCTGTCTTTTTGTTTTAATTTCAAACTCAGAGTCTCTTTTTACTTTTTCTGTTTCTTCCTTTCTTTATATTTTTGCAGCATGAGGGCCAAACTTTACAAAAGACGAGATTCAATTTATAGTTGCACTTGAAAACAATATTTTGGGGTTTTCTTGTTGGTCGTTTATCTCGACCCATCATCAGTGAGAAGGACTCCAAGAGACGTAAAAAATATATTTTTTTCACCATATTTTTAGGGAGGGTGCATGAATTTATTTTGTCCATTTTGATAACCCAAAACTCAAACTGTACTTTTTAGGCTTATTTTAGAGATATAACTTTCATCTTGGTTTGTTCCGAAGTAAAAATATTTCCTGTTTGTATTTTATTATTATTATTACTTCTTGTTCGTTTTTGTTTTTTGTATGGGTTGTACTGACAGATTATGTTCTGCTTCTGTATGATAATAATAAAGGCTGATTCTCATTCTACTACTAACAGATACTAAGCTAATCTGAAAATGATAAAAAAAAATTTTGTACCATTACTGGCTGGTTCTAGTGACACTTTCATTGTATTTGTATTGCAACACATCATGCTTAGAGTTAGTTTTTTTGGTCCTGTCCAAGGGTATCCACTTTGGCTTTCTAACAGATCTAGGCTGTGCTTGCTTCTCAATTAGCACCTGTCACAGGAGACAAGCTGTTGGACTCATCCCCTGTGTGACATCCAGTAGATGGACTCCCTTTCTGTTATCGCTGAGAGAAGGAAACAGCTCCTTGGTGGGAGTCGATGTATTCTGTAAACAGGGAGGCAAACGGGAGTGAATCTCTCATAAATCTTGCGGTGTAGCGGTATCATTTCCTTCAGCTGACCTTGGCAAGGTTGCAGGATGGGAAGGCCGGGTGGCGAGACGGTGGAGGGAGGGAGCTAAAGAAAGCTTGATGTGATATACGAGCTGGTAGAAGGAGTTGAGCCATGAATCAGAGTGATCTGTGATTAGCTGTGAAATCTTACACATGTGAACTCTCGCTTTGCTGTTTCTCATCATCCGGACTATTTACCTTGCATCTCTTTTGATCTGATAGCCTGACTGTATCTGAGTGTGAATAGTGTCTGTAACGTGGTTTAGTCAAATCTGGTTGGAAATACTTCGGTTGTTGCTTTGTTTAAAGCGTCCAAGCACATTTTTCTTTCCTCATTTGCTTTTCAAACAAATACTTATCAACAGGCCATGAAGTAATCAATGAAGATAATCCATCTGGGAGCTTGTCGATATGGTAATGGCTCTTTCTCATCGTTATTGCGACACAGCTATAAATCATTTGCTTTAGCAGAATGCTTAGCAGCTGTTGCAACAGTACTGTGTTGTTGTGTGGAATAAAGTGTTGCCTGTTGTGATTAATGTCTCAGCATTGTGCTGCACTGCACACTGATTGTTTTCAGATTTCGTAAGAAACCTGGGCGGATTGTACATCAATATACTAAGACCCCACAAAAGAAATAAACAAAAAAAAACAAAAAACGGTATGCTGCAGGTATGTGAGCACTCTCTTCGTCAGTGGCTGGTATTAATCATACATTCACACAAAAGGCATGCATAAGAAACAATGAAGAAAACATTTAGAATTGAAATATAAAGAAAGGAGCTGCAGCTTCAACCCATTGTCACTTTCTAATTGATTGACAAGTCTTTCAGTTGAACACTGAAGATTGTAATTAATGTTTTGAACTGCGGTTAAGTCAGTTTACAGCAGCTGTGTGTTATATCACAAAGAAATCCATAACATTTACTTTGAATCCATACACAAAACTCTTAAATTATACATTTAAACATCTCTAGGTACGTTTAAAAATAACAGATATAATGGTTTAAACAGTTGCAGACATCATACAGGCGCATGTCAAGATTACCAAAGAAAAGTCAATTTATTTTTCTTAATCCAGTTTAAGAAGTTGAACTGTATTAAATTAAGCAATAATAAATAAGTGTCTCTGCATTTGATGAGTAATTCTTGAAATTAAATAATATTAGAAATTGTTTCACAATGATGTAATTTGGCAGCGTACAGATAACTGCTTTGATTTGATTGATGAAATAACATTTAAGCATTCTGCTGTTATCTTAAGTTCTATGCATGAATAAAAAGTTGTTTGAGCTTGACACATGATTTAGATGATACTGGCTGAAAGGTGATTCGAATTCAACTTTTCTGAATATTTTAACTATATTATGAAATGGCAATATATATGTCCTACAACACAATCATGGAAGAGTCTGCTATGTTGAAAGTTGTCCTGGAAACAATTATTGACAACCCCCATATTAACAGAAAGTTCAGGGGAAGAAAAAAAGTAACAACAATAACTGCAGTAGTTACACTGCATGAAGAAAAGCCCTTTAAATAATTTGAGGCAGATTCACAAGCCTAGCCTACAGCTTTCACATTCCCTGGCACAGAGGGAAATGACTGTGGTCCAAAGTAATCCTTTCATATGAAGATACATTCCATTTCATAATCAAGGCTTCAGGGTCGGACATTTGCTCGTATAGTTCCAATAATTATTTATAAAGGCCAAAGTCAGATCCATCATCTTCTGGGAAATTTAAGATCAATTCATTCTTCCCTCTGCTGTGAAGCTTTATGGGTGGAGATACTGATTTTCTTTTCTTTTTTTTCCTTTTTTTTTTAGCAGAATGTGGCTAAAAAACAAAATCAGAATTACCAATGCCTTCATTAATGACCATGGTATCACTGTGTTTTACTGGCCAACAAACTGGCTTGATCTAAACACTGCAGATTATCTATGAAGTAATGTTAGGAGGTAGACAAAAAACACTACAACCAACAAAACAGACAAGCTAAAAGTCTATATAATTCCAATCTGAGCTTCCTTAGCACTGTAACTGAACCACCGATTGGTTCCATGTCACTATTTAGCAGAATTACTAATTTCTCATAATTCATAATAATTTCTCAGCTTGGACCTTTTGCATAGAAGAATGAGCCAAATTTCCATTGTGTAGACATGTAAGCTGGTAGTTACACCCCAAGATGAGCTGGGTTGTACAACTCAACAAAGCACATCTTCACTGTATGAGGATTTTCACAGATTGTAAAATCTGAGCAATTTAGCTGTCATAATAAAGCAATTATCTAATAATATATCTATTATTAGCACTTACATTAAAGTGCTTAAGTAACATTGATTTCATTGTTAATATTTCATCCTAAATCTGCTGGCCCTGTGAACTCCTAGCAGATGTGGCACATTCACAAAACATTAAGAGCTCTTGTCCACAGCCTTATAGTACAGCTTGTTCAGCCAAAGCTCAGGCTGTACTTAATTTATTTTGGCCCTGTGCTCTAGTGCGGACGGAGTTGCAGACGCAGGCGGAGTGGGAGGAAGAAGGACAATTAAAAGCGATAGCTCTCCTCTTCCACGTGAGCGTCAGCAGAGGCCAGGGTGGAAGCAATTTATTCACCCAATACTCTCAGATCATGAAGTGCGCCAGTGTTACAGTGGGACGCAGGAAAATGTGATAGAAGTTTCCTCACTTGAGGCAGGATGCTTGCAGGACACAAAGTGGATTGTCCAGCATCCTGATAACAATTAAATCCTGTTAGGGATAATGCAGCCCTGAGAATTGAACATGACAGTCAAGCAATTTATTATCTGTGTATTCCTGACCTTGGATATTTGATTGTTAGCTTACCCGAATCCTTTTGATCATATTTTAGATGAGCATGCATTTTTCATTGAGTTCAGGTCAACAGATAAAAACAGATGTGCTCTGAAAAAGTATTTGCTGCCTTACTGATTTCCTCTGCGTTTGCTAGTGGCCTAGTCAAAGTCTTGACTTTAATCCAGATCAGTTGACTTTAAGCGGCCTGTTTCTGATGAGAAACCCTACAGTTTAGCTGAATTAAAAGAAATCAGCTTAGAAGAGTGGGTCAAAATCTATTTGTGTTAAAACTGATGGACAAATATGACAAACTCTTGATGGCTGTAGTTGCTGCAAATGTGTTAGGGAACACATGTTCACATAAGTCAGTTCCTTTAACCCCATTAATAAGTGAAATCACTATTTGAAAATGGCATCTTCTGTTTACTCAGTTTGTCTGATGTTAAGATCTTTATTTTTTTAAAGCAAAGAGATAAAATCTGTTTAAAAGCTACTACTACACAGCATTGTAGTTCTCAACAAACAAAGAAGTGAAAAACAAGATTCATGTGTCTGATAGCTCAAATAAATAAAAATAAAACATGAAGGATGGTGAGAATTTTGCTAACTGGTGTGGAATCGCTTTCACATGTCACCAAACAAGAGATAGGCTGTATTTATTCGTGGTAAAATACCCCCGCATCAGGCTGTGAGCGCTATTTAATGTCAAAGCAGTTAAATCTTTCATGATGCAATTCATCACATTGTAATTTTAGCCACAAGACGCTCTGGATCAGACAGATTGCAGATGTGAAGCCGTTTTTCGGGGTAAGAAAACAACAGCCGCAGAATAAATCACTGAAACATCTTTTTTTTTCCTTTTCTGAGCTTTTTTGAGCGAACAAAGCTTGTAATCATTTCCAACGTGATACCTCGTTAAACTCGTGCCATTTGTGTGAGTTAGAGGGTAACTGAGAGTTCTCTGTGACCCAGAGGCTTTTCATACTGTAGCCTCTTTCTGTCCAGCTGCTTTTCAGTCCCAGCTGGTCGTTTCTGAAAAAAAAAAGGAAAGATATCCACGACAAACAGGCCTCCTTTCAGCCCCTCCTCATTGTTGTGAAGACTTTCCTCCCCCTCTGGTCCAGTGCTGACACCAGGTCAGGCCTTTGGTCTGATTTAAGACCCTGGCCTACTGATGACCCTGTTTGCTGCTCCCTCCCATCCTCCTTCTCCTTGCCTCATCTCAGGCTTCAGTTTAGCTCGACTTAGGGAAATGCCCTCTCATTCTGTGCACTGTTCATTAATCTGCTGAACAATGAAAAGGAGTCAGCTACAAATGCTGTAGTGTGTAAATCTTTAATAATGGGCCTTTACACTTTTCTGTCCTTTGTTTTACGAGGCCAGCTCTTTCGTCATAAACATATTTTGAAATGTATTCAAGCTCCAAGGGAACATATTATTGCTTCCAGAGTTTCACAGTTTTGTTAGCACATTATCTGTTTTCCTGTCACTGGCTGGAAATCAGAGCGATCCTGACTTTCCTGCTCTTGACATTTTGGCATCTGAGAACATGTTTGATGATTCATGCTCTCCAAATGAACGTCATTACTTTAAGACAAATAGCCAGCTCTTGACCTTGACTCTGAACCTCTTTTTTCCTTCTTTTTGGGCAGAGGTGTGTAGCTTCTAAATACATGAATGCATTATTTATGTGTGCTCAAGTTAATGCCGTTGTTGTCTCAGCACATATGAAGGCCAGCGTTTGTGGCCTTGAGCCAGGCAGCAGGACATTTTATCACACTTTTTTCACTCTCATGTATAATTAAAAAACCTAAATTACATGCCATGTACAAAATTATAATGCTGTTGGAAACAGACTGCATGGAAATTTATTTTCTTCTCCATGAGTGACAGAAAATCAATTAATCCTGATTTATTATTTTATGCTGGACAGGCGGTAGGCTCCAGGAGAGCGAGAGAGGACGGAGATTGGCTACAGCTGTTCTCATTGGTGCAGCCATATATTATAGCCAGGGTGTGTGACAGCTTCTGAGGAAAATGGCTGAGGGGTATCAGGCAGGTGACTGGTGTGTAAAAAGAAGAAAAACACTGAGGGAGACAAACTGTTCTAAGATGCCGATGTGAGATTTGTGGTGATGAAGGGGCATTTTACTGCTGCACTGCGTGTACTATATGTTCGCCCATATTTTTTTTCAACAACAGCTTTTCACAAAAGGTGCCATTTTCTTGCTTTATTCTAGGAGCTGGTGCATATCTCCAGCAGTGATTGGGCGAGAGGTGCATTATGCCCTAAACAGGATTTTCAGTTCATCACAGAGGCACACAGGACAGTCAACCATCCACACACACACACACACGCACACACGCACGCACACACACACACACACACACACACGCCCACACACACACACACACACACACAAACACTCTTAAGGTCAAGTTGGTGAGACCAATTCATGTGGGTGGAAACTAGAGTACCAGGCATGAACCATTGCATACATGAGGAGAGCATGCAAATCCATAACATGTAAAGCTCTTCGAGCCAAGTGACTTTAGGCTACTGCAAAATCCATTATCAAAATCTTTGCCTAATTATTTTATTCATTTTTTTCAATGTCCTGTTTTGTCTGGCATCCATTGTCCATGAGTTTCTTGAATTCATGAAAGTTAGAAATTGAAATAGAAACAGACTTTATTGTCCCGCAAAGGGAAAATTCAAATGTAACAGCAGCATCATGTATAGAGGTTCACACAAAAACAAAAAGTTTTTAAGGTGTTAAAAACAATAAGTAATATATACAACCTTTTGGGCAAGAAGGGACATACACTCTGAACAGACCGTTTCACTTTCTCAAAAGTAGTATAAGTTTTAAAGGTATTAAAGGATTTGGGGGTTGTCAATAAAGGCTGTTTTAATCTTTGGTGAATTAAGACCCTTAATAGTGATTCATTTTTGTTTGTTGACTGTGAGTTGAAACACTCTAGATAGCATAATGCTGAGTCCTGCAAAGGTCAGATAACACTTCTCCAGTGATTCAGTAGTAATATCAGCGAGTACCCACACACAAAAAACAAGGACTTGGGAGTGATTCGGGGCACTGACAGCAGCCTTATATATATATATATATTTTTTTTTTTGCTTTTCTCCAGGTTAATTCACTGGATGAAATGTTGTGGCACATGATGTGTCATATATCAAAGGCAGGGCATCAGTAATCTTTGCTCAAGGGCACAGATAACAGGCAGATAGACATGTGAATGAGATGGAAGGGGGTTGGTGAGCAGCTCATCCCTTTCTGCCATCCCTACAGAGAAGATAGAGGAAGATTTATAGAACATTACAGACTACATACAGACAGGCTGACCACCACTCCCCCACCATTCCTCCATATGTTTTCTTACATTCATACAAAACTGTTTGACATTTGGATTTCTTTTCCCCTCTTATGATTTTCAGTGTGTGACATCTTTTTTTCATCAAGTTTGTTTTCAGATTTTGAGTCATCTTGCTGATTGAAGAAGATTGATTGGAGCACTGAGAATTAGGGGCACCTGACACTTTTATCCATCTTGGACCATGTGGCTGAAATAATCATACTGCCATCATCAGACTTCTCCAGGGATTTATGTAAACACAAAAGATCTAAAACAAGCAAATCTGCATTTGTTTTTACACATTAGTAACCCATTGACAGTCAGCAAACACAGATGGCTTGGAGTCTGTCCAGTTTCCAAAATGTTTAGCACAAAGCACAATTGTCTTCTGCATTATTTAATTACAGCCATCTATAATGTTGTCATTTTGACTCCACCTTAGCTGCATGGCCTGGCACCAAGATAGTCAGACAAATATTTCATGCTAAAGTATTGTGATAGATGTTAAGGGAGGGCAGAAATTCATAAGCATGTTTCCTAATCTGATCTACAGTGATTGTATCTGGGGACAGAGGAGATCTGTGTTATTAGGTCATTCTCCTGCTTTTCACTCATTCATTTGCTTTATCATGTTCATACAGGATTAAGTAGGGGACTGGGTGGGCCTTGACGATGTACCGAAAATTTCAGATTTTGCCCATGTTAGTATTTTCGGTGTTTTAAAAAATGACAATGAAAGTTGTTTTTTTCTCTTTTTTTGGCTGTGTACAGGTAGGCTATGCTCATATTCCTTTAAGACACTGCATAGTGTGTAAACTTTGTAGTCACCTGATTCACCACATTCAATCTGTAACAAGAAGTGAAAAAGATGGTAAGGTCGAGAACATTTAAATGTTGAAGTGACAACGATAAAGCTGGTTGAAGCAAAACTGTATTTTTCACTGATCATTTACAAAAAAATCACATAATTTTCTACCAACATTTTTATTTCAACATAAGTAAAATCAGAAGTTATTCAAAACTGATCCTTTTTTGACTCATTTCCAATCACAGATGTCTTGGTTGAATGAAAAATCATTTTAAATCTAAGTTTCTCAGGGGTCTGAATAGTTTTAGGCTCAACTGTAACTCTGCTGACTGTGCAATAAACCAAAAACCAGGAAGTTTACATAAGACATCAAAGGCCTTGTAATATAAATTACTCTCAGGGATCAGACAGGATGAAGCACAGCATCTGCATAATATGTTGGCTGCATGGAACTATTGAACATTTCTGTGAAAGGCCATTCAGACCGTGACAGCAGCAAAACGACAGTCGGATCTATTTGAACACCTGTTAATAAGTCAAGCAACCATGATTCATCTTCCAGATCAGATCCATACAAATGTTCTGGTTTGATGTTGGCGTAGAAGGAGGAAGCTGCTTTGTTCATTGGGCGATATCCTTCCTCACGGCGGCAGTGAAAGAGAACGCCCTCCTCACACAAAGGGTAGTCTCACTCCTTCACTCTGTTTATTTTTAGTCATAACATCCACCACAATTGAAAGTGCGGGTCAAGGTGAGGCTAGGACACTTGTGAAGAGGTGGGGTGGATGAGGAACAACAAACAGATGTTCTTTGATGATAATTGCAGAGAAGGGAAAAGGATGGTGGAAAGCAGGCTTGTGAAGCATTCACTTGTTGAGGCTGTCCCTTCTGCCCCTCTGGAGCCTGGTAGGTGGGGTTTCGGGGTGTATGCTGGTATAGCCCCAGGAAGCAGAGAAGGCCTGCTGGTGTCATTACCCGTATTCGCCAGAACAAACATCTGTTCACAAGAGCAGTCACAAATTTGAATGCCAATACTCTTGCCTTAAACTGGCTGGAAGAGGAGAAAGAGTTTGTGTCACTCAGTGACAGTCTTCTTAGCATATAAGGTTAGGGAGCCGTAGCCTTTAATCAACTGTGGTTGTCAGCAGGCGCCCTTTACAATGGAGCTGTAACGACAGGCTGCCAGTATTACAGCCGATGAGCAGCAGCAGCAAATGATTGATTTGTGTAAATCATTTTCTTTTTTGCTCTCTCTCACTCTTTTATGAGCAGCAGTGGAGAAATGTAAGGATACCGTCACAGGATTAAGCATGGCTGCTTCTGGCTGTCCTTGTGATCAATGACCTGCCACAGTGTTCGTCTGTCAATAAAAAGAGTAGACGTTCTCACCATGTCTAAACAGGCGATATAGACAGCATTAATATGAGGATATATTGTATCATTATATTAAAGTCATACAGTTCTGATTTTGATTTATCAAGCTGATGGCTGTTTTTATTTGAATTTCAAATTAGGATTATTGATAAACATTGGCCAGAGTGGTAATTTGTATATAAATGAAGTGTAGCATTTAGATGTTATCATATTGGATACTAATTTGAAAATCATTAATTGTTATACATCATTAAATTGAGTAAGCTTAATTTTTTTTTAAGTGTACTGCAGTAGATGACTCATGGCATAATAGCACTCATATAGGTTAGGTTGATTCTGACAAGTATTGGCCAAGACCAAAGTGGACCTCTACCTTCAAGCCCCTTCACTTACCCAAAACCAAGACTATATGTAGTTTAAAGGGGTGGTGTTATGTATTTCCCAGGTACTTAGTGCCATTTTGTTGAACAAGAAGGTAAGTAGGCTACCTTTTATAAAAATGTTGCATATATCAAACATAACTTATAACAAATTTGACTTTGCAATTTGAGGTCATCACAACATTGCTTCTCCACTATGTCATTTAGAACTGTTTTTAGGAGAGGTGAACTGAGAAATAGTTCATATGATGAGCTCAGTGAACGAGCAGCTCCATATTTGCTAATTGTTGCTGCCACTAGTCTGGTAAAGCTGTTTGGGGAGAGTTGTGGAGGAGAGGCCTCTGTGATGTAGAAACTCGGCTGGAGTCTGCAGCTCCAAGGAGGAGCTTTGTGAAAATAGGCAGCACATTTTCACAGCAAGCGCTTGGGTAGCACTGAATGGTTGCCACGGGAGATTGAAGAATTTTTCAAACATGCATGAAAGAAAGAAATCTCCAATTTTTTGATGAGGGAATAACATTATGCCATGATATAAACCTCAAAAGTTGATTTTACATATTATCCAGCCTTCAGGTTGTGTAGTATGCTAATATATAATTGAGATAAATACATCAGACATACATACTGTTTTAGAGAATGTAATTGTGGTTCTATCTCTCAGGAATAAAAAGCCTTTTCTTCTCTCTACATGCTTTCAGCGAGACGATTGCTGAACAGAGGAAGAACCTCGCTTTCAGACTCAAACTGTTTTTAAGTGAGGCCAGATTGCAGGCTTAACTGAATCGAGCACATCCACTCTTCTCCATGTTTTAATTATGACTCTCGATCTCAGATATTGATAGAAACGTCAATCTCTCTGTACGGCTAGCAGTCTTGTTAACCAGATATTTAAGGAACACTTCCCTTTTTCCAGGGGATTTTTCTTTCTTGTGTCTCCTGACCTTCTGCATTAAACCAGATAGCATGCAGAAGCTGTGAGGGAAGCAAGAAAGAGGGAAATTGAGCCACTCTACATCTATCTCTCCCCAAGGGGAGTCGTGTTTCTCTTTGCACCATTTATTTGAAAGCTATCATTTCCTGGGATTCATGGCTGAAAAATGGCATTGATTCTCTGGATGATAGATGCTAAGTGTCCTCCTATCGACATGCCTATTGACAGGCCTGTGTAAATTCAGCATCTTATTACCCTGCTGGATAAATGATACACCTTGTGAACAAGGGGGCTGCAGCTCAGTCGATTTCGTAGCGTCTGAACATCATAGCGCCCAGTGTCACTGCTAAGCACCGAGCAGCGTTTTGTCAAAAAACATCCTATCTTCCTTTCTGCTGAATAATTAAACATAATGAGACAGACAGATGATAACATCCCTCTGCAAAGCATTCAGCTGTTAAATAGAAATAACTACTAAACATTTTATTCATTGCTGTGCTGCACCTCGGAAGGTCAAATCTTAATCTAAAGCTGTTTTTTAATCTAATATCCCTGCCTGGAAAGTTTGCTGTAGCATTAAAGTGACTTATGCGAAGCCCTAAACCTACCCAACATGCTCCGCAGCTTCTATACTGCATTGTTTATAAGGGCTATTTTTCTTTGACTGTGTAAGGTTTATTGCATCTTAATCCTACCCCTTTTGTAGCACTGCCTGCAAGGGCGTTAAGTAATGTCCCACTGTCAGCGTCTTTCTCTCTCTCAATTTGTTTTACAGTAATACACAATTTAACCTTCAGAATAGCATTTGCAGGTTCATAACACTTGGAACAGGTGTAATTTTTCTAACAAACACGTTTGCAATGTGACCCTATTTATCTGTGTTTCTTGTAATATATTGTATTAATCTGCAACCCATTCATGACCCATTATTTTAGCTGGACAATAATTCACTCTTAGTGTTGCTGGAAATCTTTTCAGTCCAGTTGTGCTTTGGTGTTCCAGCTTGTGATCCATTGGAGTTTGACTTTATAGCGTTTTGCACAAGAATCCATGAGCCATTATAGGTTATGAGGAGTGAAATGGGCTCTTGTGAGGCACTCAGTTGAAAAGAAAAGAAAAGGAAAAAAATCAGGCTTTATTGCCATCTTTGATCTTTAATAGTCTTCTGATGGCTTTTGCTCAGACACAGGAAGAGCTGATCATTAGTGCTGAAGGTGAGAAGTTTATATGCAGTTATCATGTTACTTTTGCACATTTTGACATGTAATAATTTCTCTTTTTTTCCAGGTCAAAATGATGAGGTCAAAAACAACTAGTCCTTTATAAAACCTATATTAAATTTATAAAATTTAAAATCCAAATCCAAATTCTAAAATTTGAATTTGGATGGGCGATTTTTAAAAGCCAGGTCTATGTCAGGAAACCAGCTAATTTAAATGAACTATATCTATGTCCAGTTAGATATCCAGGTCAAATACTTGGGCAGAATTATGCCAACAATTTGCTTTGAACCTTGCTAGAAGATGTTTATTCAAATATTAAATGTGTTGTAGGAATAAATTTAACTGTTTAGTTTAGATCACTAATGAACAAATTCTCACAAGTGCACCCTTTTCTTTTGAAACAAAGGTTTAAAAGCCATAATAAAATATTTCTGCCCCTGATGGATGCCTTTTCATAATTTTTCAGTTCAGCATCAGTAGCCTAATCAATGCAACCAGGTCTGATCATTCAGTCAAATGCAGAGGATAAAGCTGAACTGCAATCATAATTGTATTATTTTAAAAGCACAGTCATGCGGTTACCACAAACTGAACTGCTGCACCAACACTTACTTCTCCTTCTCATTCTAAAGATAAATTAGCTGCTTCTAAATAATGCAGTGAACCCTAATTCTCTTTGATTAGTGGCGAGTTAGATGATGGCGACCCACTGAAATTGGTCATCAACATAAATAACGAGCGAATGAACTGATAAAATGCAAAGTCCTTGGCCATCATAAATCAAACGGAATCTACTGGCCATGGAAGCGGGTGGAATTAGAAGTCCATGCTCCTATTAATTATGTTGCCTTCTGAAGGCGACAGCGTGATAAATCAGCGCTGAAAGGCCCTTCACTTGCTCAGCCTGAGGAGTTCGACTGCCTGCAAATTGCTTTGTGTACGCTCCTAATTGTTTCTTAAATAACCCACCTTTTTGTGGCAGGTTAGAAAGGTACTCTACCAAGACGGGTCAAGGAAGTCAGTGCTGCTCTCAGTTTTTCTGTGACATATTGTATTATTGCTGTATTCAGTGAACAGTTTAAGTTCAATATAACAATATTTTAGATTGCATTCAGTACATTGTCTGAATTTTTAGTAGCTGGGCTTTGTAAAGTAGTTATTAGAAATCAGTATCTTTATTGCATTAGGTAGATATATATATATATATTTTTTTTTTATCAAAGTGTGTTTGAAGAAAGGGTGTAAAATTTTCTTGAAAGAAAATAGGGATGCTTTTTTTGGGTATCCCTATTCTGAATACTCAGAATATGGACTATAGCAGATTTCAAACTTTTAAAATGAACTCAAAGTTCATTATAAAACAGTCCCAAAAATGATAGACAACACTTTAAATTAGCAGGTGGTAAACCTTTATTCTTTTGCATTTGACTTTTAGTTTTCCAAGCTAAGCAACATCTGTATCACAGAATTCCTACAGATGTTCTTTGACATAAATCCATTATTTTCTGAGCTAGAAGTTCCTGGAAAATATATTGGGTATAAAAGACAGCTAGATCAATAGATGGATGGATTGTTGGATTTACGTTTTACAGAGCAATGTAGGGCATATAGTCTATCCATCCATCCATCCATCCATTTTCTATACACCCTTTGTCCCTAATGGGGTCAGGAGGGTTGCTGGTGCCTATCCCCAGCTAACGTTCCGGGCGAGAGGCGGGGTTCACCCTGGAAAGGTCGCCAGTCTGTTGCAGGGCAACACAGAAAACAGACAGGGCAAACAACCATTCACACACACACTCACACCTAGGGAGAATTTAGAGAGCCCAATCAACCTGACAGTCATGTTTTTTGGACGGTGGGAGGAAGCCAGAGAACCCGGAGAGAACCCACGCATGCACAGGGAGAACATGCAAACTCCATGCAGACCCCGAGCTGAGAATCGAACCCAGGACCTTCTTTCTGCAAGGCAACAGCTCTACCAACTGTGCCACTGTGCAGCCGCATATAGTCTAGATATGCAAATATTTTCCCATGCTTTTTTATTAGTCATGCTTATTCGGGCCTTGAAAATGTTTGAGTAAAATACATAAATCAAATTGCATACTGTATACTTGCAGATTGTGTTAGACTATGTCGTTCCTGGATGTTTATATACAGTATTAGATATGCAGAGGCTGATATGCTAACAACTGCTACATGCAGAAACAACTTTGGAAGAGTTTACTTTACTTGAGTCGTTTACAAACCTTGTGTATAATTTCTCCTGGCGGTGACTGTTTTTGTCAAATACAGTAAAATCAAATGGATAAAAAATTACATTACTTCAACTTTTGTGCCATGTAATAATGATCATTTTCTGTACTGAGAGTTATTTCCTCTTAAAGTACAACCAACTATAAAATACTGCATTTGGCCCAGCAGCTTAACTTGCTTGTTGAGCAGCAGTAATCATCTAGTATTTAGTGTAGGGTTTCCAGGGTGTTTAGCAGGAACGTGCAGTAAAGTTAAATTGTGTGTGCTGTCTGAAACGTCAGCGGTCATACAATGTCAGTGTACGGCTTTGTGCTTCTGTAAGGGTGTTTGATGAAGGACTGAGTGCTTTGATCTACTGACAGCTCTACAGAGGATGTGTGAGTGCATGTGTGTGTATGTGCAGCATTGCAGCCTCTGAAAGTTTCCTCTATCTTTTTTTTTTTTTAGCGTTAATACAAATTGGCTCATTGCAAATGCCCCAAAGTCTCCAAAATAAATGCCATCAAGAGTTTTTTTTTCTTCAAATTCTTTTAAACTTTACATTAAGGTTGTCCTATTTTTCTGCATGTGTAAGCAAGTCATCGTGTTATGGGCTTAAGGAGTAAATCTCTTTTAGAGCTATAACACCTTTAAATACCGAAAGCATTAAAAATAAAAAAGTAATTCTAATGGGTCTTTACCACTGTTTTTCAAGGTGGATATTAATTAGGCACTTTCATCCAACTAAAAAGCCAGCAAGTGATAGGTTTAGCAGACATAACAAGATGATATAATGGCACAAACATTGGTACCACCCAATGCTGGTCATTTTCTAACATTAATAAATAAAACTGGGTCAATATTAGCAACCAATATCTATTTCCATCATGTTGCCATTTGTTTCTGGAGTGGTAGGAGTGGAGTTTGGTCATGTGGTAAAATTAGCAGGGTGGTTGTTTATTCCCCAAGATGCAAAAAATATACAAAATCTGTAAATAATGGTGATCAGTCATAACGACAATATTCACTTCAGATATCAATATTGGCTCAAATTTTCATATCATTGCATTCCTAGTTGTAGCAAGAGGGTATTGGGTTTAAATCCCAGCCTGGACTGTTTCTGGATTGAGTTTGCATGTTCTTTCTCAGCAAGCATGGGAGAACGTCTCAGTGTACTCCATGTCCATGTTAGGTTATTCCCCCTCGGGAGTGAATGAGACAGTTTGTGTGTGTAAAGCTGTTTGTCCTGTTTCTCTGTGTTGCCTTGAGACAGACTGGTGACCTGTCTAGGGTGAATCGTTCTCACCCAATGACTCTTGGAGATAGGCATCAGCCCCCCAAGGTACCTGGATATTTCTTCTGGCTGGAAGTAATGTTAACCTCATGTAGTAGAAGTCTGACTTGAATCTGATAATGAGTCTGTGGATTGAGTTAAAGATTAAGATAATGGCAAGGAGGTCATCCAGTCTTGAAGACTTAGAAGTCATTACCAATGATAAATCTCTAGAATATTTGAACTATGCCATTAGAACAAGGCTTTCATTGCTATGTCAGTTAAGATTTTTTTCACTGATTATTGAGGATTATAAAACAATTAATAGCATGCAGTTTTTTCACAAATAAAATGTCAACAAAAACATATAAGATATTTGATGAGACCTTTAGTTTCTTATATCTTTTGAGAGATATATTAAATGACCATATTTCTTGTTCTTATATGCCAAAGATGTGAATAATTTTGGGCCCAGCTGTGTATGCGTTGATGTTTGTCCTTCTGGTGACATTCAGGTCAGTCACTGGTTGAGGTTTGAGTTTAAATAATGTTCCTGTGGGCTTGGAGGAATAATGGTCTGGGCTCTTGTGACATTGCAGCAGTGCCAAGGTGACTGACTCGAGGACTGATTGCTCCCTCTGTCTCCCCCTCTCTCTCTCTCTGTCCATTCCCCCTTCTCACCCTGTCAATAAGCATCCTCTTGTCTGATGGAGTCACATCAGGGCAATGCAGCTGACACCATGGTGTCTTTATTTCCTGCAGCAATCCTTTTACAACACACATCAGTGGTGATTAATATACTGACAGCAGCCGGGAGGTTACCCCCCCTTACTGCCAGCCAGCTACTGTTTCTGACAAACACACTTCTCACCTTACGTACCTAAACACACTTTATTGCACCTTCTTCCTTGATATATGGTTTTCATCAGGAGAAAGTAGAGAAATAGTGGGTCTACATTCTTCTTTACCCAGTTTAGAATTAAGTGAAGGGAGCAGATGATGTTTGCTACTCCATATCTGTCTTTTACATTAAGCACAACCTGTTTGTCCCGCTTGCAGCTGTCTGCGCAGTTATTAAACCAGAGCTTTTCCGATTTAAATTTATGGCACCCATTATGCAGGAATTTACATGTCCAGGTGTTGCATCTGTTTGGCTTCAGGTAGGGGTCACTTTGATTTATTAATATCCACAGTTTCATCTGCTAGACAACCATTGACATATTGTCACCCAGGGCAGCTTGTCTCTCTGTCTTCAACAGCTGTGACAACCTGTGTGTTATTAACTCCTCGACTGATTATGCAGAGACACAGACCGAATGTTCCCCCGTCTGTGGGGTCAGATTAATGCCTGTAATAGCCAATAAACAGCAAATCATAGACTTGAAACTGAATGTGGAGTTTCTCATTATGTCTCATCAACACCTGCTTTGGAAATCTTGTGGAAGAAGAGATAAGTTAGCGGTCTTCAGGGGTGATAAGACCATCTGGGTCATTCTGTGCCATATGTTCACACTTTGTCACTGTTGAACAGTTTCAGGAAAAAAAAAAATTCTTTGTTTGCCTGTGTTAATGTGTTCTTTAGCTGCTCAGCACTTCAGCTTTGCTACTTAGAGAATAATGCAGCAGCAATTAAGTGCTTTGTCCAATTATTTCTATAAATCAAATGCACAAATACTTTGTGCTTTTTGAAATAAAATGCATTCGACTATTTGTAAAAATTAACTTATGAGTAAAAATGTCCATTTTTGTTGTCAGATCTACCAGGACATCTTCTAACAATATTAAATGTAAGCATTAAATGTAAGCATTGAATTGAACAAAAATCATCTTGAGTACTAGAGATGCACCAATTAGAGCTTTGCAGCTGATTTCTGATCTGTGTCTTTGTATGAGGATTAAAATAATTACAAAATAGAAATTTTGAGCTCTTTTTAAGGTGGGATTTGGTTTATATTGGTTTATTATGATTCATACTGGGCTGCACAGTGGCGCAGTTGGTAGAGCTGTTGCCCTGCAGCAAGAAGGTCCTGGGTTCGATTCCCGGCCCGGGGTCTTTCTGCATGGAGTTTGCATGTTCTCCCTGTGCATGGTGGGTTCTCTCCAGGTTCTCCGGCTTCCTCTCACAGTCCAAAAACATGACTGTCAGGTTAATTGGTTTCTCTAAATTCTCCCTAGGCGTGAGTGTGTGTGTGAATGGTTGTGTGTCCTGTATGTCTCTGTGTTGCCCTGCGACAGACTGGCGACCTGTCCAGGGTGAACCCAGCCTCTCGCCCGGAACGTAGCTGGAGATAAACACCAGCAACCCTCCCGACCCCATTAGGGACAAGGGTGAACGGAAAATGGATGGATGGATGGATGATTCATATTTTAAAAGTGACTAATGAATATAATATTTAACTAGCTTTCGCAACCTTTTATGCACACAGTAGGTATTTTAGACACTGAACTCTTTCTTGGCAGCCTCCAACTTCTCTGACAAAATTAAGATTAAATTAGGCATTTTTATTGTAACGGAGAAGTAGGAAACATCTTACAAAAAGAATGCATTGTCTTTTATTAGCAATTAGCATTACTAACTAGTCAAATGTATTCCCTGAAGATTTTAGACATGTCTCTTAGCTAAACCCTGACTTGAAATGCCCGTCATAATCCAGATTAAATCCAGCTCGGTCCATGACACATTGCAGTACTGCAGTAGAGGGTGAAGCTGTTTCGACCTTCTCTCTGTTTCTCACACGTTAATGAATAGCTGACATTGGTTGTTGTGTTTTAAACCTTACAGTAGCTTCATACATGTGTTTGCTTAAAAGTCAAATATCTTATTGACAGGCTGGGTTAAGGTTCCTTCCCCCTGTAACGACTTCCACACTGAAGAGTGTCCAAAATTGCACTTTGATACTGACAGGAAAAAGACTGGATTTAAGTTTCTGACCGGCTAATGTCAGGGCCACTTGAGCTAGAAATTATGAGATTACTATTTCCGTAAAATTTCACAGAACATCTCAGAATGTTAGAGAATGCAGCAGAAAACCCAGTCATTACAGAAAATATAATCTATTTTGGCCTCATACAACAAAACTTCCACACATAAACTCCCAATCAGCGGGATGTACTTCTGATGCCCATTGATGACCCCAGTTGTTAGGAGGCAGCAAATGTCACATGCTGAGAGATTGTCCCCTCCAGATCCCCAGATGCTACTCCCACCTTCTATCATTAACTCGGTGTCGGAGATCATAATTAGATCTCCTTGGGGCATAAGTCATATTTTGTATCTGGCTAACATTTTTAAAAGTTGTCATTCTAATTATGCAATCCGAGGGATCATGAGTCAGGTCACTCTTTTATCAGGTCGTGTAATTGCAGTGACTTGTCTTAAAGAAATGTATCCCAGTGCCATGACTCATAGTAAGAGTAAAGCTATGCATTTAGGTTTGACTTTATCTCCTGCTCCTTCTGTAAAGCGCAATCATAACCTTTACTGACGGCATAAAAGGACATGTTAATGTGATTTGACAAGGGCATATTATGCACAACAAATATGCATAATTTGGCAAAAAATGGAACAGAAAATTAGAAATAAAAAAGGAACAAAGTAGATTTACATGGTTGGGTAGTCTGAATGTCTGCTATCATATTCTCTCTTGCCGCCTGCATAAAAAGCCACAGAACTGTAACAATGGGTATCAGTGGAAAGTGCTTTAAAGTTAAAGCTGATGGATGGCTTGTCAAAAAAAATAATTGCACTGGTTGGAAACTGGGTCTGCGTGCTTAGAAGGGGGAGAACAGGATCTACAGAGAGGATGATGGGAAGTGACAGTGGTCTGTCAAGACGTAGTGGCTGCCCAGAGTAGTGTGAAGCCCCAGCTAGAAGGTGGCAGAACAGAGCAGGCTGTCAGAGCGGGAAAGTGCCTTTAATACATTGAAAAGAAAAGGAATCCGCCTGTCAGACCTGTTCAGCCAGTCAAGGGAGGAGGAGGGAGCATGGAGGAATAGGTGTAGACATGGTAGAGCTGGACGAAGCCAGCCATGCCACTGGCCTGGCTACAGGAACTAACCATCTAGCCGACTGAGATGGATTGTGAGCTGCTTGAAGCGGCTACTGGCTCCAACTGGTTCCTTTTGCTGTGACAATTCATTAATCAGTTTGACAGATGTGGCCTTATTACATGGAATATTTGACTCTTGAGTGATTGGATTGTCCAGCGCATTTTATTAGAAGAGCAGTTCAGTGAGAAACGTGGCCCTGTTGTAAATAACATAAGCCAATTATTTTTAAGATGTGTGAGCTGAATTGAATTAATTTTTGATGGCATAGGTGTCAAAAACATTCCCATGAAATTTTGGTTCATACTGACATTATAGCAGCAGTGCATTCATGACAAGAGTCTAATTTTTCACCCTTTCCCACAGGGGCTCTATTGGATTGAGATCTGGTGACTGTGGAGTGCAGTGAACTCACCGTTATGCTCATGAACTCATCAGAGATGATTTGAGCTGGAAGTGGCCATCAGAATATGCTCTTGCTTTGCATGGAGTTCATCATTAACAAAAGAAAGGTAAGCTTTGGCACTTATCCAACCCCTTACATGTTGAATTTATTTAGTATTGTATAAAAGAAACACTTTTTGTAATTAACTAAGGAATTAGTTAGGCATTTCCTCATGCTACTATTGCTGAAAAGGCCTTGGATTGAAAATGTTGACTAATATCTGAATAAATCATTGCTGTTACATTAACACATTATTTCAAATGCATCTTAATTCTGCAAAATGTTGTTCATAATTAAAACTTTCAATGGTAGCAAAGGGTTTCGATGTGGTCCTTGGTATATGTGAAATATACAACAGGAGGGACCGAAGTAGTGTTAGGTCAACATGGGTTTCCAAGGAAATTTGTGGACATAGTCTAAAAGGCATTAAAATGTGCTCAGTCCTTAAGTGTTGCAAAATAAAACTTTTCTGCACCAAGCAAACACCACCAGCCTGAACTGTTGATACTGGAAGCGATAGATTCAGACTAATCAAATCAAACGCTCCATCCTCAATTTCTTGTCTTTAGCAGATAGAAGTTGGACTGACTTTGCTTATGACACTAGCAGTCCACTTAACACTGGAGCCACATTTACCCATTAACACTCAAACAAGCACAGAGTCATACACAAATACACAAGCCAGTATGGAACTGGGAGTTAAGTCACACAATGTAATGTGGCCGGCTATTGTTCTCATGATTGCTCGACCGCAAAGCGACTACTCTACCCACTGTGCCACATTCACCATGAGGCATGTTGTCCACACAAAGATGGTATTCTGCATACATTAGTTGTAGCAAGTGATTATTGGAGCTTCTGCTCCGTTTCTATTATTCCAAACCAGTTTGCCCATTCACCTCTTTCCTCTTGACGTCAATGAGATAGTGTTATTCACACAACTGCCACACACTGAATATTTCCTCTTATTTAAATTATTCTCAGAGTAACCTGTTTGGGAAACAATGTCCACACCTGATTCAAAGGCAGACAGATTCCTTTTTTTCATCATATTGATGCTCACGTTGAACTTCAGTAAATTCTATATTTATGAATGAGTTGAGTTGCTGCCTGTGATAGACTGATTTGTTATGTGTTGATAAATTCTTAAAATATACCTAATAAAGTGGCCAGTCAGTTTAAAGTTTCACAAAAACCCCATGAACAATGTGTTATCCGTTTATCTGCTTGATTCCTGCTCTTGTGCAATGCAAAAGTGTCAGTTTTTATTTTTTGTTTGGACAATGACATATAGACTGACCCAACAAAGGATCAAGTGCTGTGTAGACAGACAGCTAATAGATAGGGTGGCAAAAGGAGCCTCATTTGGAGAAGAAGGGACATTTGTGCTGCCAATATGACAAAAGAAAAGTCGACAAGCATTGATCCACGCTTGTGGATGACAGAGTAAAAATTCAGCAATAATCATGACAAATGAGGAGAGGCACCACAGCCGGAAAATTATCAATAATCCACGGCTGAGAAGAAATGCCAAGGTCAGGAAGAAAAGGCTGCTGAAGTTGTCTTCCATTGACTCTGCCAGGTGATATATTGGTGAAGATAGGGGGAACAGCCTTTAAAGCACAGTAGAAGTTGCTAATTAAGTTTGTATCCCACTGAGACATGAATGTCCCTCAATATGGATTCCTTGCAAGAGCCCACTGAATGCCAAGGGCAAAGGGACCATTATGTAACACAGTTTTGGGTGGTTTTGATCCTTCACAGGGGAGCGAGTGGATGGATTTAATATATCAATAACTCAATCCTTCTTCCAAGGAAATCTGAAGAAGGCTGAGGTGTTAGTAATGCCATTTATCATGGTAAGTCAGTTTTGATGTAAGCTTCAGCTGAAGGGATTAATCAGATTTGTGAGGTACCTGTCAAAGTCAGGGTCATGATGGCTGGGCTCTGAGCTGCTTTTTCCCAGCGTTTTTAGGTCAATTAGTTGCGGGCTAGTGCAGAAAGTCTAATCGACAAAAAGAGGATGACCAATAGTTTGTTCCAACTTTGAATTTTTGGGAGACTGACTTTTACACTAAGACTTTTTTGTAGTATTACCCATCTTCTTCACCTTTACCAGTTTTTGCTCTTGTATCACTCCCATGCATTGGTGTTTTAACCCTTCCTACATTAATGTTGACCTTGAAGACTTTTTATAAACTGTTTGGTCCAATTTGATCACTGAGCAACCAAAATATCCCTAAGCAAACCCTTGCTGCTAAATAGGATGTCACTGTATATATCAGATACATAGACCTGTCCTTAGAGTAGACTGCAAGTTTGTGCAAAATTGCGAACTATTCCCATTGAATTGCCTCATGACTGGAATCTGAAAAAATTCAAAAACATAATATCATACCTTCGAGGACATGAAATAGTGAAGGAGTTAAGTAAGCAGTTCCCAAATAGACGGTAACTAAAATGTTTCATCAAGTAACTACAATATATTACTAACTTTGAATAGTGTTTTCATGGCTTTTGTGTCCGTATAACGTGAGGGATCTTTGACCCGTTTGTCATAAACAGAAACACATATGGTAGCCATGTGCGCCATACACTCAGCCTCCTATTTGTTGTAACAGGGACGGTATAAAGGAAATTTATTTTCCAGTTCCTCCGCAAAGCTACCATGCACTTTGACATCTTGTAAACATCAGCAGCAGCTTTGCAGAGCAGCCTGTTGTCTATGAACAGATGTGAACAACCCAATAGGCAGCAGGTCCTTCACATGAAAGACAGGATGTTGTATTCCAGGAATTGCAATTTAAGTATGATTTTCATTGTCCTTAAAATCAATGAAAATCTTGCCATTTTGGAAAAGAGGACATTTGATCATTTTATTCCACCGCTAAGAGTTCTCGATTAATTAAGCAATTACACAGCTTAAAACTTTAGTTTTCTATTAAACTCCATCAGGTACTTTCTTTTACCCTGTGAGTGATCTAAGTCTAAAAGATGATTAAATGTGTTTTCAAGTTTTCTTGGTTAATTTAACCCAACTGTTTGGTATGAGAAAGGGCTACTGGGTGTTTTAAATGCCACTAAAAGTTGCTGAAGATGTAATCACCTAATTTGCATAATTGGTCATCTGCATGTAATTTCAATGGGCACTGTATTAGCGCTGAATAATGTAATGGGAGTCATACTAAGTGAGTATCAATCACTATAAATGGGTTTAGAACTAGGAAGGAACTTTTATATTGCATTTCATTTGTCTGGATTGTTTTTTATTCTAAGCCCTTCTAATAAAACATAATTGTTGTGGACATACACATTACCAATCTAAATAGGCCTAAAATAAACAATAGAAATATAGTAATTTGTTGTAGTACAGTAATGTATTTTGGCCAAAAGAACAAGGAAACCACTGGGAGTTTCTTAATTCTTGGTAAAAACTTGCCCATGGCTATAAACTATTTGCTTCTTACAGAGGGTCTGGACCCTCAGCTATTGAAAAACGATCACTTCCTGGAAACTTGGGCTCTGTTGACGTTTTAAATTTTACCCAACCCGTCATATGTAATGTGCCAGTTTGTCCCTATCAAGTTTGCTTGAAATAACCTGCTTTATAAAAAAAAAATTAATCTCTGCTGCAAGGACAGAAGAGCCAAGCTGAATGAGGCGACTGTTAATGTTAATTCAATATTTGGAAGAGTGGTTAACATAGACTGAACAGCTTTGTCCACTTTATCCGCTGCAGTTGCCAGTGCAGAAAAACTATGTCATCATTCACAACTTCACCTTCCAGTCGCTGATTATCCTGGTAGCCATCCTGCTGGAGGAATTCAAGTGAATAATAGGGAGTCCAGACTGTGCTGTAAGGGAGATTTGAATCAAGTGGAATAGCGCAGAAAAATAACGTTCCAGGTTAGGGAAAGAAGGAAGCAAATCTTTAAACAGCTGTA
This sequence comes from Gambusia affinis, assembly GCF_019740435.1. NCBI lineage: Eukaryota > Metazoa > Chordata > Actinopteri > Cyprinodontiformes > Poeciliidae > Gambusia > Gambusia affinis. The sequence continues at coordinate 16,445,028 of NC_057887.1, forward strand.
ATGGATAACTCAATTTGGCCTGGCGGACCAGAGCACTTTGGAGATGGCCAAAAGAATAAAAATTAACAACCTTCTAGTTTTAAACTTTGTAAGTTGGAAACAATGTTTCCCATGAACAAAAGTAGTGTGAAAAAAGAAGTGGGTACTGTGACCACTGTGATTTAGTACGTGTACTTGAGTAACTTTTTGAAAAAAAAAAAAAAATCTTCTTGAAGTAGATTTTCTGCAGTATGTTTTTTTACTTCTACTTTAATAATATTATTTAGTAATATTATTTTTGAACTCTTGCTTGAGGACAATTTTTGTTAGCACCCTACCTAATTCGAGTTACTTCACTGAATGACAAACGAGCAAATTTCAATCAAAAATGCACCAGATGAAAGCTGCATTTTCATTACAAATATGCAAAATTACAAAACTTTGTTGATATTCTGCTAATGTCGAAAAAACACAATTTTGTACTTGTGGTGTTTTGATTAAATGAGAAAAACAATTAAAATCACCGGTGAATAACGCTTTTCACATAATGTCATCAAAAAACATGCAGCACCATCATCCTACTCTTACTTTGATAGAATATTTTGCTGTTGCTACGCTACCCACCATTTTTGATGATTAACAATATACTATCATTTAATAGTAATCTTGCACAAGATTATTGTTCTTTTGCACAAGATGTCAATGCCGTATATAAGTACAAATAATAATTTAAGTTGAAATTATTTCTTTATAGTGAAAAGAAAAAGCATGATTTTGTTTCTGACAAAAAGACCATTTATTCTGACTGCTATAACATTAATGTATTGGTTGTCAAGGTTACATTAAGGCTTTCTATAGCTTTAGTTTCTTGTTATTTTATTAAACTGACTTAACCAGAATAAAATATTCCAAATTTTGTTTGTTTTGTGGTGCAAAATCTATCATAGTAACATATATTGTAATACAAAAACAAGTTGATATGAATTGGGAGTATATTTTGGGTAAATCTTACAGTCTTACCAAGAAGAATAGTTGGCACTACTTTAGTTTCTTCTGTACTTTCTTTTGCATCACATTAAAATTTTTGAAACCTCAATACATCTTGATACTGTTGTCATGTCCATGTCAACTGTAAAACATTAGTAAGAGCTGCTGACACAGCCAACTGAGCTCCTTTTTGTGTTATGCAAATTATGCAATGGAATTGCAAACGCACTAAAACCACCAGTTGGGCTTTTTAGACAAAGTTCAATGGGCCATGGGGTCAAAAAGACAAGAGAATAATTTACTAACTGTGTCATGCTCTTGTGATCAAGTCGTCATTCCGGCTTTGGGATTTGATTTGTGGCCTCATTGTGAAAAGTGGCATCTGTCTGTAAGTATGCGCACTTCAGGGAAGGTGTGCTTTCTCACATCTGTGGTCTAAACTAGCATGCTGCTGATAACAACAAGCGATATTAATCCTTAGCTGGTAAAATCTGTCACGCTGTAAAGAGAAGAGACCAGAGTTTAGGTGTGAAACAATTAACCGTCCACTGATGTTCATTTGTTAAAGCTTGTTTGGTGTGCCTGCCAGGTCTGTGTATTGTTCACATCCATTCACGCAGAGGGGTAAATTTTGAATACTATTAACATCATTATGTTACACCGCCTCAAGAGGGATGATCACTCTGCTGCCCTGACGCTGCCCACACACTTCCTTTGCCTTTGCTGTAAGGATAGGGAACAGTTCCTGTTTTTCTGGAACCATCTGTAAGGAAAGAAAACAGCCCAAGGTAAAAATGATGACTGCAACCTGGCAAAAGATTAAACAGTCCCTCAGAAAAAGCCATTAATAATTCTCATATTTTGGAAACAGACCATACATACAGAATCTGTGGTATTTAATCTCCTCTCTCTGCGAATAAAAGAAGGTCAAATGGGAGGGAGAGACTTTTTTCCCCTCTCCAGTTCAGAGTGATGGGCCTACGTTTTCCAAGGCACGCCATTTGTCTGTCAGGACTGTGAGTGGAGCCAGTGATTTAGTTTCCATCACATGAAGCTCATGTCCGGTTGATGATACTGCCAGGCGGGATATGGGGAGAATTTGTCACCTAGAGCTTTGACAGGGAGATAATTGCTGATAGTTAGCAGAATAATAGGATGTGTGCCTTACTAGCCTCTAAGGGTTTAGAAATATTTGTTTTGCACTGTTTAAAGCTTGTTTTCCCGTTTCGTTTCAAAATATACTTTGACAGAGACACTCAGAGAAAGTTCAATAGAATCAAGGTCTGTGCTTCCCATATATCGAGGTGAATATGCAGAGGTCAGGCAAGATACCCTCTGTCCAATGGGTGTTTTAGAGACCACCTCAACACCTCCATCAAGTGACATCCGCCCACAAACAGCAGCTTTGCCAGCAGCAACAATGAAGAGAGACATTCACAGAACTAAATGACGACAAACTTTACAAAACCTGGAGATTTTCTTAAAGCTTTTTCTAAATAGTGTCTTAGTGAACCAACAGAACTATTTGTTGCTTTTCAGTTTTTTTTGTTACTTTAAAAAAAAAAAAAAAAAAAAAAAAATTAAGACTGCTATGCATTATGTTTGTAGTTTTTCTGTAAATACTGTGAGCGCTTTCCTTTGTCAAGGTTTTCCCTGCTAGAAGATGACTCAAACTTTACTAACTTTGTATCTGATAGGCGTTTTAAAATTAAGGTTTGGAAGCACGGAGGCATAAGGTGTGACGTTAGAGGAAACTGTCTGTGCTGAATTGAGGCTGCGATAGATAAACTGCTTCAGCAGTGTACACAAAGATTTAAATAAAGTAGAGTTTTGTACTCCATCTGATTTTATTTGAGTACACTAGTCTTGCTCTGTTGTCCTTTTGAATTTTTATGAAACAATGAAACTTTTTTTTTCTCAATTTACTCTTCAGTCTGCACATAATAATGTTTTTAAAAAAATTTGATAATCCTCCCAAAAACCTAACTAAACATTTCTAAACATTCACAGAATCAAGCTGCCTTCACCGGGTTTTTATTGATAGTTCAGATTCCTGATCCATCCCAAAATATAGTTTTCAACAGATGAACTTTGTTACCTAATTCACAGAATTTTATGTCATTGTCAAACAAAAATATTAAATCCTCAAGGCCACTTTAAATGGCATGAAGAATAATATGTTTAGTTTAAATCACCCAGTGTAACCCACAAGATCCATCTTCTAATAATTTGATTCAAACAGTTGGATGTTTTGCAAGCGTTTATTATACCATGACAAACTCTTACCGGCCAATATGTCTAGTCCAAACCCTAACCTCCAAAGAGAAGCAGTTGTGGAAAATATATTAAATATTTGACTATTGGCTTTGAAAATCTTCACAATCCCAGATTTTATCCATTCGAGGTCTTTTAATGGTCTGTCTTAAGGCAGATTTCAGTATCTTTAAAACTATTCCCCTGAACTAATGTGAACAGAACAAGCCAAGGTTAAACATGTATCTGAAGTTGCACCATTGCCCAAAGTTCTTCCTGATTTCCCTTTCCAAGGGTGTTTGGCAGGAGAATGAGAGGATAAGTATTGTGTGTTTTACATTTTCCTCTAATGTAGGACAGTGAAGACCTTTGTTCAAGCTTAATTTGACCCAAATGTTGGCAACGTGTACTGACACCCATCATGGAGAGGCTTACTAAAAGACAGGTCACAGCAGACAGCTGTGATAGATGGAAGCAGTGAAAAAGGAGTGATGTAGATAAGAGAAATGTGCCAGAAAGCTCAGCAGTGGGGGTTTAGGGAATAATCTCTCTATAAAAGCCAGCAGTGGGTCAGAGAGCGCTCCTGAACCCCTCTCTCCTTTTCCCCCATCCTCTTTGCTTTCCTCCTGTGTGTTAACTAATGCTCACCAGAGTGCGGCTTGAACTTGGGGCTGGCAGGGCCACGCAGTTGGAACCAAACTCTCAGCAGCCCTGTGCCCTGGCTGAACCTACCTCTGTTCATTAGGAGTTGGGGTATTCAGGGAGAGGGGGACTTTTGAAGAAGCCCTCTAAGCCATGGTTGATTTGGAGAAATGTATCCACTCTCAGAGAGAATATAACATTGAAATAAAGCACAAATTATTTTAAGGCTTGGAGGGCCATGAAATATTTGTTGCTGCTTTTTGTTTTTTCAATTGATGTCGATTTATGTGCCTTTTGTGAGCAGCAACTTTTAATGTAGCTACTTTAATTGACTTCAGGGTCGATAATGGAACCAGTCTTGCTGGGTATCATAATTAAATCAATCTCATAAATTATCAGTAAAATGAATTTTATCTGAAGCATGGATGACTATTCCATGAGTTCTTAACTGCAGTCATAAAAAAACAGGATTACAAAAGAACAGGAAATTTGAGGAGAAAAAAATAAAATTTTACGAACCGCCAGGGTTTTGCAAGCATTCATATTAAAATTGGATAAAATTTACTGCTTCAGTTTCTCACAGAATCCCCTTGCAGCCCACTCTGCACAGATATGTGGCTCCCTTTTGAAATCTCTCTGGCTTAAAACGTCATCTTAACTTAGAGTATGTCACTGCTTCTGCCGGCTCACAGAGGTCACTTTGAAAGGCTGCACACCTTTAAGATAGGTGGTAAGCACAAAAAAGGTGTCAGACAAACAGATATTACTCCAAAATGAACAAATTGGTGTATGTATCAAAGCAAACATTTATGGCAAGAACAATCCAAATAGGGTTATACTGTAGGTCCAAGTATTTCTTATTTTGGAAAAATGGAAAAAGTTTATTTTTTCCTCAACCCACTTAGAAAATTTTAATTTAATTAAAGTATCATTTTAGCCTGGGCACGTAAAATGTGTCCAGCAACATTAAGTACAAAGTAATTAAAATGTCAACAAAAATGAATTTTTTCTCATCCCAAACATGCAAAACTATGAAGAAGTATCCAATGGATAATAATAAAACAGGAATTTCTGAAATTATTTCAACACCATAAAGTAATTTAAATAAAAACATTAAATTGCCATGATAGCGTATTTGAAATATGTATTTCTGATTGGGGTCCAAAATGTGAAATCAGCACTTAAAAAACTGTCAGTATGTATTTTTCCCAAAAATGCACAAACTTGTTATATGTTAGCCAAAGTTGCGCAAAATGAAATACGTGAACAAATGTTCAGGACCCCTTGAAAGTAAGACATAAAAACGACTAAAACAAATAAAAGAAGTTTCACATTTTGTTTTGCGGCGGATGGCTTTTAGACAAACAGAATGACACAACGCTTAAAAGGTTCCAAATACTTTTGTTACAAACACTTTTGTGACTGCAAAATTGACAAATTTGGTGGCAATTGACACATTGTGCAGTCACCAAAGGAAGCAAATGATTTAGGTAATTTCAACTAGATCATAAAATCATAAAAAATAGCTGGTTAGCAGAAAGGAGCACAAGAGTATAGAATCTTTGGAGAGCAAAGGTTTTTACATGCTACTTGTCTATTAATCAATAGTTACTTATTGATAATTTGAATGTGCTGTATTTACTATACTCTTATCAGTAGTTTTCAAAGATGCATGAATGAAGAATCCAAACAAGAAATGGATGCCTTATATTTATAGGTGAACAGTCATGGATGACACTTATGTTTTTATTTTCCAAATAATGTGGAGGAATTGAAAGACACATGCAGCAACAGAGCTTAGCCCAGTCACTCTCCTCATTCTAACTAGACCTAATGAAAAGAGTGCTTTAAAAAGTCTCCAGCATGCAGCCAGGCATTACCGATTAGGTCAGTGGAACGGCTGCTGGGCTGAGCATGATGGATTACTGGTGGAATGAGTTTCTGCCTGCGGTATTGTGAAATCTTTTCATTGTCACTGACGGGGCCTATGAAGGAGACTGATAAATGAGGGAGCAAGTGTCAGGAACGCCCTTCTTTGCCCTGCTGCAGCTTTAATATCTCCCCCAGCTACAGAGCAGAAAGTATCGATAAAAAGCCAAAAGTTTCCAACGTCACCTCGGTCGATGAAATCCTAGCAGAGAGAGGTGGAGATGATTATTTCGGCAGCCGGCCGGCTGCTTTTAAAGCAACGCAAGCCCTGTCGCTGTAAACACCAGTAAAGGCCAGTGCTCCTGCTGGGAAGAGGGAGCAGCTTTTTTATGTGAGGAGGGTGTTACCTCGGTGACACTGTGCTGTGATGAATGTGTTGCCTCCATCTGGTTTCAGCACATGTAATAAATATCTAGACTAGTGTTTGACCTCTCCCACTTAGCAGCAACATCTTTCACATCAAGAACATCCAGGAGGGGGGCACAATTACAGATGTGTGGAAGGGAGGGTTGCATGACCAGCATTTTTCAGTATTAGTGCTCAAAGGTGAAATGATAGATTATTGGATTATCAACATGCTGACTAACCTATATTTCATCTCTGGATCTTTATGAGACAAATATAATATTTTAATAACTTTTCCTTTTCATTTGTGTTCAGGCTTGAAACAATTCATGAGTAAATTCATAATATGTGTCAAACAGTGAACACAAGGCAGCCATAAACACAGCCAAAGGGAACATTACCAAAGGGTGAAGTTATGTTTGAAATGCTAAAGTTGAACATCTATGCAAAACACAACATTCACTCAGAATAAAATGAGTGATAAGTAAGATCTTCACATGAAATATGACTTGATTAAAAAATATTTTGATGGTAGAGTATTTAGTGAGAAGTATATCAAAAGAAAGAAAATAGCTTAGAGATTTAACACACCAGCCTCCCATGGAGGAATTTAAAAGTACTCTGTGGAGAGCCACGTTTGACTGTATCTTATAACGATGGGGACACATTGCTTGTAACAAAAACTAATTGGAAATATTCATTCCAATAGCATTCAGGATTCATGTTGCAATGTCTGCTCTTTTTCTGTGTAGAGTTGTTTCTCATACCTACATAAATTCCCCCATTTCTCCAAACAACTTCTCCACCAGAATTCTTTAAATTGGGGAACCACTCTGTGATGGTGGAAGTGTTTATTTTCTCCACATAACAAGTCCAGGTTTAAATCATAATAGTTCAGTTGCAATACAGTAATGTAGCAGTCAAAACATTATTCTCAGGGCTGTGACATCATTTACCCTCTTTTAGTCCGCGAGCAGTTTGTTTTCTCATGTTACTTGCCCTTAGAAGTCACTTAAAGCTAAGGTTGCACATGCAGCAGAACAATGGTGGCTCAGCATCTGTGGTAAAATGTTCTCTCCCTCATTTGGCTCAGACACACACAAAAAACGATTAAGTAAATTCTTACAACTTTCCAGCATCTTTCCTGCAGGTAAAGATGCTGGAAGAATGGTTGGAAGGGGTGGTTATTTTTTATTTTACTAAAGCGTCCTATAAACAACATTTTGTACTGACAGGACCCATAAAAAGTAAAAACTGAGGAAAGTCGTTACATTTTCTTTGCAGATTAGCTTATCATGCATAAAAACACACACAGTTTGCCTCAGTATCCTACTTTTTAACTCTTCGTCAGAGATCTTCGTCATAGATGTGGATGATGAATGTGCTGTGATGAATGTGTTCCCATTAGTTTTGAGTTGACTTAAAGCCAGGAGTACAGTTGTGAAATATAATTCTGTTGCAAAAAGTGTTTCTGTTGGCGCAATATACCCTTTTACAGACATTGGTGTTGCCAGTAAGCGACTACACATCATTCCTACTAAAAGAGATTTTTTTTCTAAACAAATAAGGATATAGATTGTAAATTTGTTATGTTTTGTATGTTTTCTGGCTCTAAAATATCTGGCTTTTAATGTCATCAGGTTACCGAATCAGTATTATTTGAACAAAATCGGGAAAACAAGTGACTAAAGTCAAACATGCACCGAGGCAGAGCTTTTCCATTATTTCTCTTTTCCTCAAAGCTTTATAGTCTGACCTTGCAGCTTTTCTGCTCCATCCATCTTGGGCTGTTTAGCCATTTCACTGGATACATACTGCGCAGATTAACACAATTCATCACCACAATCATCCTCAATTCATCACCCCTCCCAGTGAATGTTTTGACATCTAGTTAATTTTCTGCTGATGATTTATCAAATTATAATTACCATACTCTGAAGGAGTCATTCATTTTGTTGATACACGATAATGATGCCAAAGCGGATTGAATTTTAAGTAAGTTCTCTGTGATTATAACATATGCATTATTGTGACTAATGCCTCACAATTTGGTCTTCTGCAGCGTCAGGAAGTCTGCAGTGTTCATTACAATTGTTAAAGTCAGACCAGACACTGGTCGTTGGCAATAGCATTCAGAACACAGAAATATGCCTAGATTTAAGACTAATATATTTTTATACATAAGGTAACAGACCTGGTGATCAAAGATTGAATCACTTTGTGTTATAATATTGTTGATTGCCAATTTCAGTATGATTAAAAAATAATTAGTTGAGACTAGTAATGGAAATATTGTGAAAAACAGTGCACGATAATTGATCTGTAGAGATCTGTGCCATTCACATGTTACAGAAAGTAAAGTACTGCACACAAAGAAATGTAGTGGGAAATGACTGTGGTAAAAACTGTGATTTCAAACACTTATGCTTTCAAAGTGTTTAAAAGCATACTTTCAAACATGCTTTCAAGCATGTCATAACATTAACCAAAAAAGAATATGGTCATTCTGTTTTGGTTAATTTTATAATAGTCTGCTGATTTTCTTCTGTTTTAAAGTTACAAGTACATATGTCCTGGTAATGATCTCCATTTATCTCTCATTTCCTCCTGCATGCCTGTGTACATCATTTCCAAACCTACCTTGGCTTTAAAGATTTACATTGTGGCCCCTTTAGACTTGTCAGTCTCAATATTTCATCACTGATGTGAGATGTGTGTCTTTCTGGGGAGTTCTGAAGGTCATGGCCTGCTAATTGATCTTGGTTATTCATGTAGTTTCCTGTTTTTCTGGTCCCTCCATGCAGAGTAGCTTTTATTTGGATAAATTGTCTGAAGATTTACTGTAGTTCCTAAGGACCCAGAGAAGTGTCCTCTGCTGCCCAAGCTTAATATTTTTGCTCCACTGAAGACCCAGTGCTTCAGTTTCAGACAAAGATCTGTTCTTCTAAGATGGAAGGATGATATCCTGCATAACAACTGCTGCAGAAAATCAGTTGTTCTCCTGGGCTCTAAATAACCCTTAAATGCTTCATAAAAGAGAGCGAGGTGATAAAAATGATTTAACTTTGTATTTTGCAGATGAAGACTTTTTCCTCAGCTTCCCAGAATGATAAACTAGGAAGGTGGTTATTTATAAATATGTGTCTCACATCAGTCTTAAATTACATTCATGTCAGTTTTTTCCTTCTCCTAAATTTTTTAAATTGCATTTTCCTTGGAAGGAGAGTTTGGCAGCAGGCAAATTCAAATTAGGAACAGTCCAGAGCTGCAAACAGTAGAAGAAAGAAATTAAAACAAAAACTTTAGCATGTGCTTAAGTGGATCCTTGAAGTATTCATTTTGCCACGTCCCCTGTCACTGCAGCGCTGCTTGCCCTTGACGCCTGTCACCTAAGGTGCAAATAAACAATGGGCTCATTTGAACACAAAGGATTGATTATGGGGGACGTTTAATCCCAGTTTGACATGTCAGCGGGTGGCATGGGCGACAGGTTTCATGTGAAGCATTGAAGTGGCAATTTTTTCAGATACATTGGCTCATTACACAATTAAAAACACTTCACATGTAACTGAAGCAGACAGGGAAATGACTGCTACTGTTGTTTATAAGCTCTTTGGTTTGATTTGCAAGTGAATTTAAAAGATTGTTGGTCATCTGGCTGGGTGGGTTTTATTTAATTAAGGAGGGCAATCCTTAGTCAATCATTTGGAAATGACATTTTATTAGCTTAGGATTGCATTGTATTCAAACCACGAGAACTAAATGTTCGATTGTCAACTTGCAATCGAACATTTAGCCTTATTTTAACAGATTTTTTCCAATATAAAGAGTGTACTCATGTACAGGGCAGTTTTGGCTACAATGTAGCTTACTGCCATTAGAATGTGAATGTGTGTGAACGACTGATTGTAATGTAAAGCATTTTGGAGTCCTAAGACTAGATAAGGTGCCATAAAATGCACACCTTTTACTATAGATATTTACATTTTTCTAACAACTATAAACTTGGAAAATATGTTTTCAGTCAAAGTTGCTTTTCCGGAATGTTGTCAGTGTCAGAAATGTAACAGCTAATTAGAAGGTAAGATAGTCACTTGATTGCGCTATGAAATGGCCTTATGTGCCTGGAACATACATTGTTTTACTTTGTGTTGCTTCAAGTTGGTGTATCATCTAAAACCTAATAAAATACTTAGACAATGGTATTTTTATAAATATGTACTCTAACTCATAATCACACAGTCCATAAGCAGATTAAAAATAAAATAACGTATTGTCCACATTAAATCATTAAATCCCTTTACAATATAAATAATGCCTCAAATGGCTTTCTACTGAATGTATCTGATCTTTCCCTCCTTTGCCATTCACAAACAATGGTCTTAATCCCCTTGATCATGCACTGTGAACAAGTGAGGAGGAATGTGAGTGACATGCTCACTGTAAACATAATAAATGCATGTGTGAGGACAATGTGCTGCACAGGGACAAAGAAAAAAATAAGCACACAAGGCAGCTGGAAACCTTTTAATTAGTGCTAATTACCTTAGCAAAGGAACATCGGGAGGCTTGAAAGGATTTGTGTCAGCGCATGAAAGATCAAAGATTGAAGTGGTCACGTTTTGTTCTGCTGAGTCAAAAACTAATAAGGACGGTGATAATGGGCCCAGGAGAAGGACAACCAGGGTGGATGGGTGGAGCTTACTTTGCTTGCAGGTCTTCTTCTACTTAAACAGATACATTGTTAAAATATTAGGTCACTCTAGAAGTATCAACTCGTATCTAATTTCCACTGCCATTATTTAAACTAACATTTATTTTATTCTACATCAATTTTATGTACCTTGTCAGTAGGCAAGTCTCATTTTTATGATTGTGTAAGCCAGAGGGGTCAGCAGGCTTTTCAGTCACAAGTCATCAAGCCAACCTATGTGATGGTATCTGCAAGTTTTTTTTTTTTTTTTTTTACTGAAGGTGGGTCAAATCCAGCTTAAAAGTCAGGCCCCTTCACATCCAATTCAGCGTCACATTTTTACCTACAGGCAACCTCTGCGGAGCCCCGGTCATTAATCAAAGTGGAGTGCTGTCCTGACCTCAGCCCCTTCCCTTTGAAGTGCTGTGTCCTCTGCAGCATGAGGAAATCATTTGCTGCCTGATTCAATGAGCCATCAGTCCAGCCAGCAGACCTAATGACATGTGAGAATATTAACCTCCTACCACCAAGAGTGCTTCTGCTAGGGAAGCAGTCTATTATTCATTCAAGGTTTTAGTCAAACACATTTCTTTTTTTTTTCTTTCTTTTTAACCACAGGTCTGCCTATCTGATTAAACAGTGAAAGAATTGGTATAATATCAATGCAAACATTTGTGCCTCATCAGTAATAAAAAAACAGAACATTTTAACAACTACTTTTTAAATTTTATGATGCTTAATACTTACATTCTTAGCAGGAAATATTTTATCATACGCTTGCTTATATCAGCAAACATTCTCCATTTTTACATTTGCTCCTAGTTGACCGTCCATTAAAATGTAAATGTTCAAGACTCAGGGAAATTGTCTTGAAGTATTAGCAATTAAAAATAATCTAAGAATAAAGAATTTTGTAAAATGTTATTTGTAAAATAATTTTCTGCTGAGTAAAGAAATATATAAAATAACGGTTGCAGAATAAAAAAGAGGAGAATCTTGAAATTAACCATAAACAAAAACGAATGAACTAAAAAGGCGTTAAAATCAGCGTTTGTTAATTTATTTAAAATTTACACTTTAAAGAGCAATGCCTAGCATCTACTGACATCTGGTGGTCAGTGATTAGTATGCAGCCCACTTAGTAAATACTTTGTAGACCAACTTATTGGGGTATATGCCTGCCGTGTTTGCACTTCTACAGCTCAGACTGTTGTCTCTTCTTCTTTACCACAACTTCTTCATCAATTTTAAGTCTGGACTGACAAGCACATAAACGTGTTTTGATCTAAACCATTTCATAGTAGCTGAGGCTGTATGTCTGCTGGACGGTGATTTTTAAAAGATCTGTTCCAGACTCTAAAACGTTTTCTTTGAGGACTGGCATCCATTTAGTTTCGTCCATCTTCCTACCCATTCTAACCATCTTCCCTATCCCTGTTGAAGAAAGACATATTGCCATACCCTGATGCTGCCACAATCAAGTTTTCAAAAGTTATGTGGTTATCAAATTGTCCCACCTGAGCTGTGGATATCTGCAGCTCTTCCAGAGTTAAATTGGGTCTCTTTACTATTATGCACACTATGATTTTTGCTTCTTTAAGTACTAACATTTCTTTTACTGAAAAGTTATGTGCTACTTTGTGGTAATCTAAACTATGTTAAAGTACCGCCTTCCTATTCTTTTCCAGATAGCTTTACTGTTCATCCATCCATCCATTTTCTGAACACCCTTCATCCCTCGGGAGGGTTGCTGGTGCCTATCTCCAGCTGCGTCCCAGGCGAGAGGCGGGGTACACCCTGGACAGGTCGCCAGTCTGTCGCAGGGCAACACAGAGACATACAAGACAAACAACCATTCACACACACACTCACACCTAGGGAGAATTTAGAGAGACCAATTAACCTGACAGTCATGTTTTTGGACTGTGGGAGGAAGCCGGAGAACCCGGAGAGAACCCACGCATGCACAGGGAGAACATGCAAACTCCATGCAGAAAGACCCCGAGCTGAGAATCGAACCCAGGACCTTCTTGCTGCAAGGCAACAGCTCTACCAACTTCGCCACTGTGCAGCCCCTTTAGTGTTCATATGATTCTCTAACAAAACCTGTGACTTTATGAATGTTCTGTTACCAAGAAAATTGACTAAATTCCTGAAACATGCATATTTGTGTGCTCTACTATATTTAATAAGGATGTTAAAGATTTCACATTGTGGGATATTTGTCACAAAATTTGTAATAATGTGATTTCAAACATTAAAGGGCATCTAAATTTACTCCAGTAATATGGAAAAAAAAACTTATAGGAATTTTAACCAACAATGCCTCACCGTTTTAAATGAATGTGTGAGAATTATGTATTTACAGCTATGCTCCAGTGTGCCATTCATTATAGTTCCCTGTCTTGACAGGCAATACTGTGGAACATCCAGTCCATTACACACATATGAGCCCCATCACTCTTCTTGTATTGACATATTCATCAGGCATTTTTCCCCTGAGCTCCCCGAGCAGAATTTAGATGTGACTGCCATTCCTTGGCCAAGAATGGCCTCATTAAGGTACAAACATGACTTCTCTGGTCTGCAGCTTGTTGGGACCTCTTACAGTGATAAGCCATTACTTGTCAGTGAATAGATCACAGCCTTCAGTTTACATTGGTTTGAATTAAGCCAATAGCACAGGATAGACAGGATATTTATATTGAATCACTTTAGCTGTACAAATATTCAATTATTTATGTTTAATAATATGACACTCAATGTATGTCTCAGTGGAGCGCAAGAGGTTGTTCTACGCAGTTTACTTGTTTGAGCTTTGAATCTTTAATAGTTGGGGTGTAATGATTAATTGATCTCACAATTTTAGATACTCACAAGATATGGATTCACAAGAATGAGATTTTAGCTATATTTTGGGGGGAATGGTCAATTTTTTGAAGCCTTCAAAGAACTTATGTATTTATTATGAGTTTAAACAATTCAGATGGAATCAGTTTATTAATTATGTCACTTTTGAAAGGATCTACCCTGGAGTTTATTTAAAGGAGTGAGGTTAATAGTAACAGACCTGTGATGATACAGCTTACTCAATTTTGGGCTCACAAGAACAAGACGGGTTGAGATTTTATCAATATTTTTGGGAAAACTAAGGCTCCTTCACTTGTTGTCAACAAAATTATTGAAATGACTAAAGTACAATAACTTAAACTTACTAATGGTGAGACACTACATCCAGCTCAAGAGATTAAATAATAAACAGTTCTGGTTTTACAAGAACGGGATAAATGATAGTCAAAAAAACCATTTTGTTTGTTTTCATGAATACAGTAAAAGTTTTACAAATCACAAGCTGTGTTTTAAACTCATGTAATTAAAGCGGACGACAGTAAAGATAATGTGAATTCATTTAGTAGACTATCAGACCTATTTCACTTTGTCAAATGCATTATCTGTTCATCACTGTCAAACATCAAGACAGCCTCCCTCCTTGTCACAAACAGCAGTGGAGAAGCCTGGATTGACACCGAGTGGAACGGCATCTGACAAGTGATAAAAAAGTGTTTTGGCATGTTACGGGCCTTGTGGGCTGGCCCGAGTACCCCTCGGTCACGGGTTGAGGACATCCGACCTGAAGTGCATGCAAAGTAATGGCCAGCATGACTGACGTTTCCACCAATGAGCCCAAAGTGTTCGCCCGTTGTCAGCAGGAGTTTATCAATAGGCACGTCTGCATATGCGGTCGTCTATCGATCCATCCATCTCTGTCCTCCTCCCTCTGCATCACTGTAGCTGTCGGTGTCATTCAGTGGATTGGCTGTGAGAAGAGATGGCTGCGGAAGCACGTATTTGCAATCCGTCCATATTGGAGAAGGGATTTAGAATGATCATTTTGTGAAATCTTGAGGATGTCTTACCCGTTTTGGTGCTGAGATAATTTTTTATTTTTCTTAGAGAAGTCACCTTTCTGCATTTAGCACCCTGCTTGATTTGCTCCATGATGTGCATATGTATTGTCTATGACCCTTGTCATCACTTTTACTATCATTAATGAGTGCAAAGTAGCCATGTCTTGTTTGTACTATTTGCCCATGGAGACTGACTCGCTGCTGCAAAGACTGTATTCGTAACAAGGCCCCAGGTTAATTGCGGCAAGTACCAGAGGCCTTGTCTCCTCTGATAACATGCAGCCTCCGAGCAGAGAGAAGCGTTGTGATTAGAGAAAGGGGCCACGGAGGTGACAGAGGTGAGGGTAAAGAAGCTAGATCAGGCCTCTAAGGAGAGAGAAAGGTGCAAGTCCATTGGGAATTGAGCTAAACAAGATCGTACCTGCAAGGGAGATAGACCCTGCTGCCCCCAGGTCATTATAGCCCTTCAGGAAGCAGAAGGCACACATACAACTTAAAGCTTAACAATGTCCATGTGATAATAGGCCTACTATTTTGCCCTAAACTGTCAGCCAGTCAGAGCAATCTTTCACGATGGGCAGACATTCAGGGGCTGCAAGGAGCAAGCAGTGATTGAATTAATGAAACGGCAGCTTTTATGCAATGAAGCAGTACGGTGATAACTCCATCCCATTTGGCTAATCAGTGTTATCCACTGCACAAAGATGTAAATTATTTTTAGAAATGAATTGTAATGACAGCTTCATTGCCAATATATTATTATTACACCTAAAGCGTTAAACCTGGCCCGAGCCGCAGCTCCCATGGCAGGGAATTTAGCTGATTAAATCACCGGGTGCACACAGCGTTGGTGACACGAAAACAACAATTAATAAGCCAACCCCCAGTGCACAGCGGCTCCGTTTTAACCGGGTCGCTAATAACATTACAGGGCAAAAATATCCTAATCAGACAGGGAAAAGAGATTCAGAGGTAATATTATTTTCTTCCTGAGTAGACTCTTAGCTAGTGTGAACTTTTATATAAGAAAACTAAAATAATTTGCTTTAAATTGATTTTTCAAGGGGTTCTATCAGATGGTTTTGAAAAGTTAACATTTTACATGCAGTAGATAACGTTTTACATCTGCATTTAATGTAAATCCACATTAGCTGATCTCACAGGCTTAATCTAATAGGTAGTCTGAGAGGGTCAAAGAACAAGCATACTTCTGCCTTCTTGCTCTGATCTCAAAAATAGAATAGCTGTTAATGTGGATGGCTCTCTTGGACTAGCCATTAGCTTTACCGTCTGAGTTCAAGTAATCTGGTTTTATACTAATAGAAGAAAACAAGAAGTTTATCTAATGCCAGCTGGATATAAATTGCCTTTAAACAAAACCTAGCTTAAACATTTCTGAACAATCACTTTACCTTGTATGATTCTGTTTGCACTACATTGGTTATCTTGACAGTTTTCTCTCTATCTACTCTGTATCCTCTCATTCTCGAGAAAACCATCCCCCCATGCACAATCACTCACAGTGAATGCACATTAAAAAGGATTTGTTCCCCCAAGAAGGTCGGCATTTGTAAGGCTACTGACAGATTTAAGTGTCAATTAAGATGATGTACCGTGGGCACATTATCATACAAGGTTGTCAGGCGGGGCCATTTGAGAGAAACAAATACCCAGAGCTTTACACCTTCCGCGGCTTGAACTTTGTATGGACCCACAGTTGCTGTGAATGTCACAGTCAATCATTTATCCAGTTGGCAACCTTTGCAGCAGGGAGCGCTAAGATCAAGCAATTTTATACAAATAGCAGCCACAAAAAAAAAAAAAAAAAAAAAAATCTGGTTTCCAAAATGCCTTGTCATGTTCAGCAGTGAGGTCCCATCCCTGCTCTTTTCAAGGGTCTTAAACTCATTACTGCAAGGGGGGAAAATTATACCTCAGTACAAGGATGATGGATGACAAGTTAAATTTGTGTCCAGGGACTGAAGGTGAATGGTGACAGAGGTATTTATCTTGAGAATGGAGGTTGGGGTCAGGCAAGGCTGGGTGCCTTAAGGCACAAGACATTGACAAATTTATCCAGTGGACCCCATTGCTTGGGCCCTTTTCTTTGTTTTGAATCCTGGCCACTCGCTAAGTGACCCGCATCGCTCATGCTGCCAGCGTGTGAAGAATGCTGCACCACGCCAGGCATCCCGCCTCTGCCGAAGCTTGTTGTTCATTCTTCTGTGAGGCCTAAATCATTGACTCGTTTTGAGCACTGTTTGTTTGGGGTTATCAGGATATGTTGGATTCTAGGCCACTGAGTTAATTCAAGTTCCAAAGATTCAAAGGGATCCAGAAACATGTAACATGTCATTGTATTTCTGTTGATCTGATGTATTTAAACACAATCAGATTAATTTAGTATTTGTTGTTTGTTGTTATAATTTTTGTGCACATTGTGGAAATGTAGCACTGTGGAAACGTGGAAGTGCCTGTAAGGGGAAACACTTCTTAAGAAGGGGATGAGCCATAGAGACCTCTAGTGGAGACTGAAAAAGCCTTTAGTTTAACTTGATTCACATTGCAGCTTTTAATATTTTATGCAATTTCAACATTATAACAGCGTGCATCAGTATCAAGAAAAATATATGATTTCTTTTGCCGACATACACTCAGAAGTATCATAGTTGGACTGCCGTTTTCAAAACATCACCATCCTAACCTTCCCCAGATTTTCTTGAAAATGCTTTTGACCAAGTGAAGCTTTGGATTATGGATTAACATCTTCCGTTCAGACCCCTAAAGTATGAGATCAGCATTGGAGGTCGCTGTGGCTCCAAGCTAACAACTGAGCCGAGGTCTTAAATTAAATTATACTTAAATTAAAAGAACACCAAATGACTGACAAAAAGAGTCAACCATCGAAATGGAAATATATTAAAGTGAATTTGTATATAAGAGTTGTAATAAAAGATTGCACAATGACGCAGTTGACAGCACTGTTGCCTTGCAGCAAGAAGGTTTTGGGTTAAAATCTTGGCCTGGGGTCTTTCTGCAATGCATTTGCATGGTATTTTAACCTGGTTCATGCATGGGTTCTCTATGGGTACTCGGATTCCTCCCACAGTCCACAAACATGAGTATTTAGTGAAGAGGTCTCTAAATTTTCCTCAGAAGTGCGTGTGGATGGCTGTTTGTCCTGAGTGTTGCCCTGTGATGGAATCTCTGTTCTAATATCCACTGTTGATAGTTCAGCTCAGAATATCACTTTTTTTTGTTACTCTAGTCCAGAGAAAATGTGCGAGTGAGTTGCTCTCCAGCTTCATGAACCGCCATAGAACAGTCATTAGCATAGTCTAAGTGGTCGTATTAATAATCACATAGGTGTTCAGCTTTTCTTCTGCTGTAAATGATATTGGCAGTTCACGCAGCTTTGGCACGTTGCTGCCCCCAACAGGTCAGTTGTAGAATGACGTTAAACAAAACTGTTGCCGTGGCTTATGAGTTGATCAAATTTAAGTGGTGGCATGTTCTGATTTAAACCTCTTGGTATATTAGATTAAAATTCGATTAGCTCAGACTGAACAATGGACAATACCAGACATAAGTGATTCTTATAAAAATGGTCTATTGTGTTGGAATCACTGTACTTACTTTATTTACACATTTATCTTTGGAAAACTATTTTTTTAAATAATATATTGTATGCTGAACACTTAAGAAATATGTCTTCCTTTAATCTACATCTGTGGTGCTCTTGTAGCAGTTTTCTCACTCCTCCAACAAAGAATGTTGCAGTGCTGATTGAAATACGGAGTAGTCATTTGTTTGTGCTTTGAAAAAGAAAAAAAAAGTTTTCAGGGCCCTTAAAATTGCTAACCACTTCACCAAGCTCCATCCATCATTTTGTCAACACCTTAATGTTTTGAACTTACAGAACCTCAGCTGAGTGAGGAAGGCAACAAAAAGAACTGTGCTGCTTTCAGAAGGTATGCATAGATCTTGCTCTTTTTTATTTTTGACTGTGACCACAATTTGGAGAAAATTTGTGAATTTTCAGTGGCAGGAAATGTGTTATAAGCCACAGGTGTTGACTTGGGTGTTATTGAAGTTTCAGTTCAACATCCAACTTTTTTTTTTTTTTTTACTAATTTGTCTTTTATTCAAATGAAGGGGAACTTTGTGCAGTCAGCTTGGTCTTCTGTACATGACAATTACTTGTGATTGCTGAGAAGGCCATTCATGTACTTCCTCAGAATGTAAAAAAAATTGTTAAAAATAAATCTTTCTCAAAAGGATTTTAACAAAACACCTAATGTTCTAATCCTTTAGGAAGTATGATAAATAGGTTCTTTCCTCTCTATTAAAACATGACCTTAGATTTTTTTTACTATGCAAATAATATTCTGCCTCTGTCCTGTTAACTGACTTTTTAGAGTTTCAAAAGTATGTAAAAACAAATCTTTTTAAAGTCTAGTTCTTCTGAGACCTTTGTATCCATTAACAAGCTTCAGCATTAGTATGAGTTCAGACAGCCTTTTATAATGCATACAGCATTTTTTTTAAACTATGACTAATATTTACTTTAACCAGTCCCCCCTCTTAAGTGCTGTTTTTAACAATACCCACACTTTGAATTATTTATCATACAGCAAGACCTTACAGAAACATTTGCTTTGGAGTCGTCAGTGGTTGGATGTCTGCTCACAAAAAGGATTATCTGAATGACAGCATAGTGGGATTCTCTGATGTAATATTTATTTTCCACCATATAACTGTACATTAGGCCAGAAGTGACTGTTTCAAGGGTTAGGCTTGAGAGACTAACAATGACTGGGCAGAGTCAGGTCATGAGAAATTCTGCCAAAGCAAATGTAAATCTTCAAAGAGCAATCACAATGTATGCATGCAGTGACATATTTCTGGGACAATAAAGGCTATAGAAAATGATTAAATGCCAATATTAATTTAGTGCTGGAAGACAAATTTAAAGCCTTTTTCTTTGACACAGATTCTCACTCTTTGTTATTATGAATGTTGTAGCAAAGGCTGAAAAATCTCCAGAGTCTAAACATGAAAACCCATTAACCCCCAATTCATCAAAGAAATAACCTGGATGAACTACTTTTAGACTTTGCAAGTTTACATATATCTGGGGGCAATGGTGACAACAGTGGTAGGAGTTTTTCCTTCAATGGATGGATGGATGGATTATCCAACAATAAAACCACTTGAAAATGGTCAATCATTTTTTTAGAGTGTTTAAAGAACCCTGTGCAGATGTTGGAGAATTGAAAAGGGTCTAAATCAGTTTAGAGTTGTTTTTATATTAGAATAGTGGTCAAGATATGTACGCAGAATAAAACCACAGCAGTTTGGATTGCTTCAATGCTAGCTGGATTTGAACTTGAGCAGATGATTCTCCAGTACCAGTGACGTTTACATATAGCTTGGGATTATTTAAGGAGAGCAATTCAGTTTTTTGGGTGTCACTTTTTAAAGTTGTGCTACAAAACATTGCACTGCACACGCAGTTCCGCACTTAATCATTATGTTCAGATAGGAAACAATGCTGTATGCCTTTGGTACACATGGCAACCAAACTGATATTTTGGGAGGGATACATGTACTTTTACACCTATTCCTGATCATCTTTGAGATAATTTATTTGTTAACTTAATAGAAGTAAGTTCTATGCTGTAAAATTAAACAACATACCAAAGTTCCTGCGCAGAAATTAAAAATGGCCCAAGAATCAACCGGCTATGTGGCTGGTCTTGTTCTGCTTTCCAGTAAAAGATCCCTTGTAACTTCTCCTTGAACTGAATAATTGAGACATGTAATAACTGTGACAGAAGGAATTATCTGACCCATTTTTTTTCTGTTTCTTCTCACATTGCTTTGTTTATACATGCCTTCCTGTCATAATCCCTCTGAAATCTCCTGAGTAAAATCCCTTTGAAGAAATTGCCTCTTGTAGCGTGATGTCCTGTGTAAAGGAGTTCTTTTTAATGACCAAAATCTGACCTCATTTTATATGCATAAGCCTACATCAAAGTAGACAGCGTCTGTCCACTCTGTGCAGTGTTCTTAGACTTGAAAGTGTTTCACATTGAAGCGACAAAACACATTCATGGAGGTCAGGATTTCTTAATTAAGTTCAGGGCGAGCAGTTTTATCCCAAGCTGGCTTTGTATGATTAAAAATTCCATGACTGGGTTGATATACAGTTATATATTTATACTATAAATGGTCAGTTGATAAACAAGACACCTCAGGAAGAGATAAAAATGACCTCTTTTAATTAAACTGTCCATTGAAAATTCTTTTTGAAAAACTGTTACATTAAAACAATTTTTCATATTTGAATCACGGGTACTATCTTACTTGTGACATTGTTTGAATTTGTCCTGACTGATTCATGTTCATCTGTTTTGGGAGAAGGGCTGTTGCTTCCCTGGAGACTGAGTTGGAAAAGCACCAGCCAAAAAAGTCCAAACAAAGATGACCTCCAAACTAACTCCACTTTATCATTCAGCCAAAGTTAAGTTCAGTCACTGCAGATTTATATGTACTTTCACACTGCTTACAAAGATCAGGTTTAAGTAAGAGTCTTGTCTAGTAGAGTTGGTAATACTTCTTTAATTTGCCACAAAACTCTCCTCTGTTAAGGAAGGGCGTAATTTGTTACAGTGCATCTATTGCAACCAACTGCCTTACAGCTCAAAATAAAGCTGTGAAAAAGTTGAAAGCAGGTTTAGGTTATAAAACATCATCCCAGGTTGTGAACATCTCCCAGAGCTGTGTTTAATCAATCATATGAAATGAGAAACAATGATAAAACTGCAAACCTACCAAGACATAGCCGTTCCCTTAAACTGACAGGCTAAGCAGGGAGAGCATTAATCAGCGAAGCAACCAAGAGACTCATGCTAATTCTGAAAGAGCCGCAGAGAGCCACAGTTTAGAATGTATCACTAAGACAGCTATTAATCGTGCACTCCACAAATTTGGTGTGAAAGTAGAGTGACATGGAGAAAACTATATGTAGAAAATGCTATTTGTGGCAAAAACCCAGCAGTCTACATAACCCTGGACCAACAATATTCACAGCGAAACATGGTAATGACAGTATCGTACTGTGGGAATATTGTTTATTTATTTGACAGATGCAAGTAAGAGTAAATGGAAAGATTAATTTAATTAAATAAATGACAACCCGGAACAAAACCTTTTAGAGGTGTAAAAAGAATTTAAAATATGTGGAGGTTCACCTTCAGCAGGATGGCAATTATAGATAATCAGACAGAGCTACAATGAAATAATTCACATAAAAGAATGTTCATGTAGTAGACTGAGCTGTTTGAGGTCTATGTTCATGGATCCTCTCTATTGTAGCTGACTGACCTTGAGTTATTTTGCAAAGAAGAATGGGGAAAGCGTTCTAACTTTGAATTAGGGGATGAATACAAATACTTGCCACACATTAGATATCTATGCTAAATTCTGAAAACCATGTGTCATTTTCCTTACAATTCACAATTACTCACTAACATATCACTGAACACATCACTTAAAAGCACTTCAGGTTGCGACACAGTCTGAAACATTGAGGGTTAGGATTTATTTTCCATGAAGTGACGAGCAACAAAAGCTAACCAAACTGTACTACTTAGAAGCACTGTTGAAAAAATGGCATGAGCTTCTAGCTGCAGTGATTCAACGGTCATATTTGAAGGCCTGAAACATTCATTCTTACGAGCTCCACCTGCAGCTCTGCAGGCACATTTTTCTGCTGTTTGAAGTCAGCTACTGACCTCACACTGATCTGGCTGCTCGAACAACCAGCCCACAGTTCAGGACCTCTGCCAGGTACTCAGTCTTGTTTGGCAGCCCTTTGATGCTTAATCTCTCCACGAGTGTTTACTTGACTCAGCCTTGATGAGATCATGAGGACAGTGAGTCCAGCTGTTTTGATTATGATAACAGCTGGGTGTTAGCCTCAGCCAAAGGACAACTGCACTATCATACCTCTGTATTTCATTTTACATCTCCCTGATTTATAATACATACAGGCTATTCTGAAAAGGTTTAATAGTTTAACCTTTGTAAGGAAAATCCATTTCTGTCTGTCATTTTTTTTTTCTCACAAAGTTCCACCAAAGCAAAACTCCAACATACCAACCCCCAGAGGAGAGAAGTTAAAAAGAAAGGAACATGCATATAGGGCAGCAAATATGCATAACTACATTTTTTATTGGGTTCCTAAGAAATTAAACAGTTTTACAGCTCTATCCAAGAAAGTGCTTTATGAAAAATATAGTTCACATTTGTGTTCTTCCAAAAGTACAATATAAACTTAAACTTATTTTTTCCTGACATATGTCTAAATAAATCCCTGAAACAACTACAGCACTACCAAACATTTAACAATTCTACAAATGCCATTTTGATCCCTTTTTACTCACCTTTGTTACATATGGGATTTTTTTTCCCCCATTCAACAATTTATTTTTAAGATCAAAAACATGTGAAAGATTAGCCAAACATTTTATGTTCATTGGTACACATGGTAACATATAGTTTCTATGTTGCATCTGTTTAAATATTCTCAACCTGCTTGAGTCATTAATGACAAAAATAAAAGAAAGACATGAAAAATGTTTAAGTCAAATATTTTGATCAGCTTCAGTTATGTTCAATTCAATCAAAAACTTTGTAATTCCAAACCTAACAAGACATGATCAGTCATAAAAAATGATATCTTTGGCAAGGACAGTGTTGTTCAGAATCTCTGTAGCAGCTACAGAGATTCAAATTGAGATAATCTGTTGACAGGACAAGTCTCTGTAGAATCTGCATGCCAAAAATCTGATATTTATGAAAGAGCAGTTAGAGGAAATTTGAAAATGTTGAAAAAAGCCATAAAAAGTCCTGTTAAACATACACATCATGGACACAGCAAAGGTGGAATAAAGTGCTGTTTTCAGATGAGACCACAATTAATTTTGTTGGCCTACATGGTGTTTGTGAAAGAAAACCACCACATGCTGGTGGGAAAATTATGCTTTGGGGATGCTTCTGCACGGACACTTATACATATTTTTCTGGTGTTGACGGGAAGATGGATGGAGCTGAAAACAGGGCAAACTTGTTAAAATATGTGGCAAGACTGCAGATATTCTCCATCCAGTCGAACAAAGCTTTAGCTATTCTGCAAAAAGGAATGGGCAGAAAAATATAACGTTTAGATGTAGAAAGACAGCCTAGAATACCTGCAGCTGTAACCGTAGCAAAAAGTATTGATTCAACAGGGGCTCAATGTAAATTTACGCAACAATTTTCTGTTTTTTTGAATGATGCTGTTTGTTCTCACGTTTTCTAACACAACTTTAATTTGTAGGAAGTTAACAGTCCATGTATATTTTTCCTCAACCTCATAATTACAGGCTGCTTTGTGTTGGTCTTTCTCATGAAGCCCCAGTGTAACACTAAAGATTTTTTGGTTGTAATGCGACTATTTTTAAAATGTTTAAGTGGTATAAATACTTTTACAGGGCTGTGTAATCTTTAGCAAGTAAAAATTACACCTGATGGATGGCTTCCTCTTCATTTGATGTGTCAAGTGTAAGATTTACACTCCAGCCTGAGCCT
Source organism: Gambusia affinis (assembly GCF_019740435.1). NCBI lineage: Eukaryota > Metazoa > Chordata > Actinopteri > Cyprinodontiformes > Poeciliidae > Gambusia > Gambusia affinis. Next base: position 16,469,400 of record NC_057887.1, read on the forward strand.
TTAATCTTTCTATCAACACATTTTGTGATCTAAAGCAACACCAGAAGAGGCATACTTGTATGTGCAGAGGTCATAACTGGGTCACTGTCCACAAAAATAAGCACAATTAGACCATGACTCAACCTGCTCACATATTTCACGCCACGCAGAGCCTCCTAAACTCTGACTGTTAAAATTTAAGCACACACAATTACTCATAATTGTTCCAGAAATTGATTTATTAGCTCGGTTGTGAAGCTGCATGAGCTGAGCGCCATCTGACCTCCAGCTGAATGGATAATCAACAGGCTTCCCAGGCGAGCAGATGTTTGAGAGTGTTGCTGTTTTTATCAGGAGTGCAATATGAACAGGCATGAAACCAGATCAAATTAAGTGATGTGAGGACAGACAGCTGTGGCACATTTGGACTTTGCTGCCATGCCTCTTTCGTACTAATTAGATGTTCATGCTCCTAAACGGGAAATATGCTCTTTTTATTTAGCCTAACCCTATTTTCAGCAATCAAAATGAAGCAACATGGGGAGAAGATAAAATATTTAAAACAAAAGTAAAATGCAGCGAAAAGTATTTTATCCCTTTTAGATTTTTTTTGTAATGCTTTTTTTCTCATACTTAAACATTTTACATCATCAAAGTATCCTAAGTATCAGACAAAAATAACTTTACTAAATACAACATGCTGTTTTGTATTTTCTCAAATACAAATGTGCCTGTAGCCATTATTTTTAAAGAAAAAAATACCGTTAGCCAATGTTTCTCAATTAACTGTGTTATACAGAGTTTTGATTCATTTTCCTCAGGTTTACCTAAGCCTAATTATTGTAGAATAAAATATTACTTGAATAGAACCCATATGACAACATGAAGTAGGCTAAATGATCTCCAAGAGCAACACTACTCCTCAAACAAAGACTGTGACATTTATCAGTGTGAAAAAAATTAGAAAGTAATTTCTAAGGCTTTGGGAGTGCAGTAAACCACTGTAGGAGCTTTCTCTATAAAAGATGGAAGCATTGAATAGCAACAAAAATATTTTGGATCAACCAGGCTATCAAAAAAATACAAACAAACCAATAAAGGAGCACAACATGTATTTATCCAGGAAGTCACAAATGAACCCAGAACAGCATCTGGATCACTGCAGACCTACTTGGTTAAGTCATTGTTCATGATTTAACAGTAGAAAAGAAAGAAAGTGGGGAGAAAAATGCCATCCAGTGGACAGTTCTAAGGTAAAAACAGCTGTGGACCTTTAGAAAAATGTTCAGAGCACTGTGGGACTTTGTGGAAGCTGTGGATTCTGCTAAATCTGGGGCAATGCTAACACAGCATTTCAGATAAAAGATCACACCAATAGTCAAACACGGTGGTGTGATGGTGTGGGGAGACTTTACTTGATGCCAACAAGTGCACCTACAAATGGCTAAAACAAAAATGAGATACTGTGACCTGCCATTAAACAGGTCGTTCATGATCGTAAATCCTCCATTGTGGATGAATAAAAGCAATTCTACAAAGAAGAGTAAGCCAAAATTCCTTAAAAGAGAGAAAAATCACTCATTGATAGTTATCACAGACATTTGTCGGCAGTAGTTGCCACTAGGAGTGGACACTTACTTTTTCACAGATTGGTTTGGACAGCTTATTTTCTTTGTAAGAGAAGCAAAACAGCTTTTCTTTATATAATTTCTAACATAATTCATTATGAAATATTTAAAAGTAAAAAAAAACAACAACAGTAGAAGCAGAAGAAATCTGTAAAAGGGTAAGAGTTTTTACAGCAGTATAGCCTCTGGAAAACTACAGTTTGTAAACAATCAATCCAAAGCTGTTTTTGCTGAGGCTGCAGCTGGATGTTTCATAAGACATATTCTTCAGGGACTTGAATCATGATCCCTCAGCTTCAACTCTTTTCTCTAATTGCTGCCTAATTTCTTTGCTTTGCACTTGATTATGGGGCCTAGCGAGCTTAATGAAGCACAGACAAATTGTTTATGAATTCCCTGCTCTTTCCCTTGTTAGCACGAAGGAGTTCAAGCCTAGTTTTTGCACTTAGCATATAGTTTATTTGAGCAGCTTTATACTTTGGCAGCCTCTCAGAGCGGCGTACAGCAAAAATTTGAAAGAATGCAGTAGCTATGGAGAGTGGCCTAATGGCAGTTCTTATCTCTGAGTGCTTCCAGGATTCAAAGTGATACTTTAAAGCAGAGAATGGCTGGATTGCATATTGAAGTGGCCGCTGTTGTTGTGTCTGCCCTCAGGAACTGTCGACTCAAGTGTTTTTCTCCAAACTTGTCACACATTTCAGGAACAATTAGAGAAAAGAAAGTAAATTGTTCCCATGCACTTGGATTGCTGTCCTTGTGACATCTGCCACTGCAACACGGATGATAGATTCCTCCTTCATTAGCCAGGGGTGTGGGATTACCCAGAGAGAACGCATTAATCACCGCTTTTCTGTGGCAGCCTGAATGCGCCTTGCTTTGTTGAGAGAAAAACTTTTTCTTTTTCCTGACGTGTCACTCTTCTCCCGTGACAGGCTGCAATCAATCATCCTGACTGGCAGCACTGATAGCTTACACTGTTTACACAATGTGTAATGAAAGCTCATGTTACCCACTATTGTTGTTTCTGAGACAACTCTTTCGGGCTGGAGCTGAATAGAGTGAGTGCTTTGGTACAAATTCACACAAGCATGTTTGCTTTTGCTTTTTGTCTCCTTTGAGGTCCCACTCTGTCCTGCTTTCACTCTTTCTTTCTTTATGCAAACCCTTCGCAAAGCTCATGCTCAATAGCAGAGCAGTGTGACTTAAAGCTGTATTTATGTGTGGAGAAAGCATTATAAGGTAGATCTTATAGAACCCTGCCTTGGCCATTCTCGGGCTTTAATTGTTCCCATATGAACTTAATCTTTTGACCTTATGTATATATAATATGTATATATAATATGCTAATGTAGAAGCTGGGGAATGTAGTGTAACCAAATTTTGTTGCAATTTTACAGGTCAAGACATTTTTTTACATTTCACCGAGTCACTCTTATACAAAGCTGTCAGTATTTAGAACCATGGGACATGTCTTTTTTCTCCAGGCCATCACAAGATAGGCTGTCTCATTTTACATCTCCTGTGCATCAGTCGGTGTCCTTCATTTTTTAGTATCAGGACACTTTTCAGAGTTTTTATACGCCCAATCATTTGATACTGTAACATACCTGTCTGACCCACTTGAAGGTGTGATGCTTTATGTCCTTCCAGACAGACAGCCGTGGCGATAGGTTTGCAGAAATATGATGAGGGACCATGAAAGGAGCTGAACTCACCGCCCTTGTCTTCAGAATGAGCTTTGTTTCCTGTAAAGACGTGAGACCTAAATGTACGTATTGACGCTATGTATGACTTATCTAAAGTGGATCAGATAAAAAAAAAAATAAATCTGTTTTTAATTACTATAACAAACACCCTTTTGTTGTCATGTCCTTCTCAGTGCTATTAAATTTAATTTGAATAGTTGCAGTAATTCCAAAAACAAAGCCCACAAGGATGCAGATGGAGTCATTAATTCTTTCTTTTCTTTCCTTACTGCAATACAGGCTCATTATGATTCTCTAAAATACGCACAGTCAAATAAATAGGTAACTCAACTGTTTCATCTTGTTTGTGACATGTAAAGATCTCTCTTGGTGTTAGGCAGATTTATCTATTCCAGACCGTTTTTAGTTGCCTCTGGGATTACCCTCTTAGAAAACTTAACTGTGTCCAAGTTTAATTAGTCAAATCCAAGCTGTTAGGTCTGATTAAATATAACAGATTTGTATGTTCAAGAACAATTGAGGAACCACTTAGTATTTGGCCTATCATAAACTAGAACATCCTGGGACTCCAGTGTTACTGATCAAAGTTTTACATCCACTTGGAACAAGAGGCTGTTGAAGGTTTTTGCTCCAGAACCAAAACCTTCAACTCTTACCAAGATTTGCAGCTGTCCTCATAAAATAAAAATGCCTTCTGCAGAAATGTTTTAGACTAGATTTAGCTTTTTGGGAATAATGACAAAACATTGGCCTCCTTTGTTTGGAGGAAGCCAGGTGAGGCTTTCAGGTGAAGTGGGAACATCATCCTGTTTTTCCACCAGTGAAATATTTGTGTACAAAGGAGATGGAATAATTTAATATCTGTCTATATGTCTGTACTAAGAAGAAGTGAATTTAAAGTTAGTATTGCATTAAGAAAACAAATATTATGATAAATGAACTTATATCCATGTGTAAGTAAGTCAGGGGAATATGCTGTTTTCAAGAGGACAGAAATTTTTCATATGGACATTTTACTACTTTATTAAATACCTGGGGTTAAATAAACTCCTGACCAGCACTGCGTGTTTTGTTTAAATAGAAGACTTTTGCAACCATGTGGTCTCCCCAGCACAGACCCTCTTGGGTGGTCTCTCAGGATGACTTTTTGTGCCTCCATCCAGTTTGACTACCATTGTGTAACACCGACGGAGCACAACAGATAGACATACGCTCCTGAGGAGAGAGCCACAAAAACGCACTGTGAAGCCCGAAGCTCTTGGCGTCTGCCTTGCTCCTTTAAAGAGACTGTTAAATATGAGTCAGCTGTTGTGCTCAGGACTCCAACAACTGCTTTAATTCCTCCATCTCCCTCCCCTTCTCCTCCTTTGCTTAAAAAGGAGGCTTTGTGCCTGTAGGGCCCCCATCAGTTACCTGCTGACAGGCTGAGCATGACTGATGAGCTGCCCGAGGCGCCCTGGTATACTTTGTCAGCTGCTCATAATTTATACATCTTATCTGCGTCAGAACAAAAGACAGAACGTGGCTTTATGGAAATAAAAACAGTGGCTTGTTTAGACTCCGGCATGTGGAGTGGAGCGATCACACCGATGGATGTTTCTCTTTGCGAGCAAGACAAGTTGCCTCGTCTGGCTCTAAGCACTCCACACCCTTTCTGTCTACTTGCACCTTCGCTGTCTGTGTGTGGTGACCTCAGAGGTCTTTTGTAATTGCTGTAGCAGTGTTTCTGGCTTTAGCTGGCAGCAGAACAAAGGCATAAAACACAGATTTGCTTCATACAAGACCAGCTTTTATCCTTCAGATCAGAACCCAAAATTTGTATACACAGTGTCTTTTCTTGGCTCTGGGTCATTTTGTGATTTGGCTCAACTAACTGGCTGTTACTGTCCAAAAATAAACCACAGAAATACCATTGATGGGACTCAGTACATCATAATGAACAGGATATTGAGGCGAACCATGTGGAAGGCACCGGAGAGCCGCAATTCATCACTGCCAGTGCTGTACTTCCCTTCGAGGGCTGGATTTCTCTTCAAACGCTGCGCTTTGGTCTGTGATACTGTGAGTGATTCATTCACTGACTCATCCACCAACACTTTGTCGGTTTTGAAATTGTTCTGCCAGCTCTTTTTTGCTTTGTTTTTTTCTCACGGCCTTGAACAAAACGTGGGATATGCTCTTACTTGCAGCATCTGCCAAAACGCTGCTCCGTCCTGCTTTTGTTTTGCTTCTGTTCTTTTTTTTTTTTATTAGGCTTCTCAGTAATGAGATACGCAGAGTTCGTCACTAATAGACAGCTAGCTCATGGTGTTACTGGTACAATAGATGTAAGAAGCAGAGAATCCATGTCATTGGACTGTTTAACCTCTAACTCTTTTCACTATTTTTCATGGTAAAACAGAAGTGGAAGGATAAGAGGAAAAAAGTTGCTAAATAGGTCTGAGTCAGTCAGATTGGATGGAAATATCCATAAACTTTAACTGGACCACTCAAATACATGAATATGCTTTGATCCAAAATGCTCCATTGTATGTCTAGCTGTAAGTTTAGTGTTGGTAACCTAGTGGAAGGTGAACCTCTGCCCCAGTCTGAAGCCTTTGGTAGCTTTTAGCAGATTCTATTTTGAATCAAATGGAGTTCTGTAAGATATTATAAGTTTGTGTCTGGACTTAAATCCCAATGAGATTCTGTGGCATGCCGTTAAACACATTGTTTGTAATTGTAAACCCGCCAACGTGGCTGAATTTTGTATTGAGTAAATACTACTACATATGTAATTGTGATGTCACAACAAAAGTTCACGGGGTGTGAAAACATTTGCAAGTTACTGTTTGCAACTTAACTGTGGCTGTCTTCTCATAACGATTCCAAGGGTTTGAAAATATACTTTGCTTCATGCAACTGAACTCTTGTCTGTTTTTTGGTGAGTTTCAATAACAAAGACATTTCTCTGATGTTGTAATAAGAGAACATTAATTCTGAACAGACGGGACTGTGGGGAGACCTCACCTAGACAGGCGTGTCTGCTGAGGTGTTGATGGACTGCATTAACCAGCTTCCTTGTTTTACTTCAACTATTTTGGTTTTGCATTTTATCTGAGAAAGGCTTTCACAGCTTCCTGGTTCAGAGCTGTAAGAAACAAGTCAACTGTATCTATCAAGGGACTAATAAGCAGATATCTAAAACAGTTCAGATGATATCCATGTCTTAGTATGGGTTCTTTTTGTTCACTTGGAACTGGCAGGGGCAGTGGATCATTTACACCGCAGTGACAAGTACATCATCATCCGGCTGTAACCTTAGCTGTGAGAGACGATGCAGGCTTTGTTCTCCGCCAAGCTCACTTGAGGATGTTTGGCAGCATGCTGATAGATATGCTTATCCTGATGTCAGAGCATAGCGCCATTCCTGATAACAGATTCTCTCAGTCGAATCCGTCCTGCTTATCTCACTGCCTCTCTGTGTGGGTAGATGGCATGCATTCATTCTGTTATTTGCAATCGTCTCAGAGCTGCTTCAGAATATTTCAAATTGTTCTATTCTATTTCATTTTTCCCCCCAATAAATAAGCAGCAAACATGACGGACCAATGCAGTCCAAGTAAAGACAAGCTGGCTTCATTTTTAGCATTTTACTGATGCTAAAGATACTTAGTTTTGACCCTTTTTCCTCACAGTAATGCCTTTCGTTCTACAATTTTGTTGTGATGCTTTCACTGATTGCATGAACATTAAAATTTTGAGTTTCACCTGTCATGCTTGCATTTCTTTCCAAAACATGTACTTCAACCTTTGCAAGGTTTTTTAAAATAACTTTTTTTCATCTTGTAAAGCTATGTAATGCTCATTCAACTTTGTTTTGTATTTCTTCTATATGTTTAAGCTCCTTTTCTGAGAAAAATAATGTCTTTAAGGGAGAGAATAGACATCTTCACAATCCACTTGGCTGTTATGGAGGATAAGTGTTGACATCACAGCAGTGGTAAACAAGAAGAGAAAGCAGGCCCAGGGGGGAGCAGAACATCCCGTTCAGCTGCACTCAGTAGCTCAGCAATGGGCCTTTAGAAGAGGACTGTCTGCATATTACAGCCAGGAGATGAGACAGGAGGGCCTTGGAGGGTTTAAAGCTGTAGAGATAGGAGGTGGAGATTTGGGAATGCCAGCTGCCAGACAGTTCACCATGTGCAACACATGTCTATCAGCACCTAAAGTTCCTCTATGCACCATTAAGATGACAGAACAGTTCATATCCTGCACTGGGATGATAGATATGTCATATCTCTGAAAAACCTGTTTGTCTTCCACAGGTGTATGAACCTTTTTTTTCTCTCCTGGCAGACAGCACACATGGCACTTTTCAACACTCTTTCCCTGATAGTGATTTGGCATGCAGACGGTATCAAAGGGGAGATCTTTCCCATGCAATTATGGCAGAAAATAAAGGTGATGAGGTGTGTCGCACAAAGGAAAGCAACTGATCAAAAGGCTCAGAATGAAAGCTGGTTGTAGTAAAGGAAAAAGATTGAGTGAGTCAGAGTCAGTGTAATGTGTTCATCTGCAAATATCACATAAGGGCTAAAAATAGGAACAGGTCTGTTTTTTGTTTTTGTAGGTTTTTTTCTGTAGTATTAAGGTTTGATTTAACTAGAATAAAAAATTCTTAGAGTTTGGTTTTCATTTATCTGAGAGTATTTTAGGGTAGCTCGTTACTTGCATTTTTTGAAACTAATGGTAATATTTTTCTCGTTCTTCACAGTTTCTCTACCTTAAATTTCTTTCTCTCCTTGAAATTTTTTTTTACTCTGTCTTGTCTTTGTTTTTGTTTTTTTATAGTAAAAGTTACTCAAGGATTGGTATTATCTTGTGTGTTTTTTTTTCTCTCACCCTGAACAAACCTGGCCAACCATGAAACATAGTGATTGCAGCATTATGCTGCAAGGATTCTTTTCTTCAGCATGGACAAGAATGTTTGTCAGAGTTGATGGAAATATGGATTAAGATAAAGACCCAGCAGATCTGGAAGAAAGTCGTTTTAGATTCTGAAAAAGATTTAAGACTGCGGTGAAACAATCACAAACTTCTGTGTAATTTAATGGGGATTCATAATCCATTAAAGTAAGGATTTTAAGGTTACAGATTGAGAAATGTTTGATAAAACAAAACAAAATCCTCCTTCTCAAAAACAGACAGAAAAATCTATCTTGCTATGAAAAGTTTCTGCCTAGGTGGGCTATATGTAACGGGATCAAATTTGAAGAATCGTTCCAATAAGTTTCCCTCAGGCTTTAACTAAACAGTGCCCAGTAGTCAGACTAACGTACAGAAATCCTCATGTTGTGGTGTTAACAATCACAATATGTTTACATTTTTGCATCCTCTGGCAAGACACCACTAGGTGGTGCCTAATTTAATACCTCATCTGTATGTGGCGACCAGTGGTAGTTGCCTCGTATTGCATCATTTAATCTCAAGAGTTGCAACAAATACTTATTATACAACGTCAGATATACATCATATAATACATTCTGCGACTGTGGTTGGCCATACCCCAGTAGTGGTCTGTCACTGCTAATCTCACATCTTTGGAAGCCTTAGACCTTTTTGTTCTCCTTAGCACAGGCTGTGATAGTGTTGAGATGTTTCAACAACCCCTGGATGGACGGCCACTTCTTAAGTACAGTCTGACTGTTGTACATCCACAAACTTTTAACTTTACATGCCTGGTTAAAGGTAGGACACTGACAGATTGGTTTTATTCCTTTGTTACCCTTTGGATTTTGTCAGAGCCTCTGTTTGGCTCAAAAAGCAGCAGAAAAGAAGGACAATGGGGAAAAAACCCCAGTGGATTCTTTTTAGAGACATTGTAAGACTTTTTTTTTACATGAATTTTCCTTCTCTTTGACATTTGTGACATATCTTGTTTCACAGTAGTAATTGTGAAATGAGTACTAGTGCAAGATTGTAGAACTAAAAGTGCCATTTAGTAGAAGTGCCTTTGAAAGTAGTTGATACCCCTTAATAACATGAGAAAGAAATGTGTTGGTCATATGAGATCAAAAATAAACCTTTCGTTCTACTTACACAACAATATGCATGGTGAAAAGGTAAAATTGAACAGTCCTAACACTCCATCTCGAAGGTATAACATGGTAGTGGCAGAATCATGGATTGTTTTTCCGTCATGACATCTGATAAAACAAGCAAGAAAGTAAGAAAGACACTTTTTTGTTGTTTGTTTTATTGGACCTGGATTTGTAGCAAATTTGAAAACCCTCCTACTTTACAATTATGCACTACTTTGAGTTTTTCTGTCACATAAAATCCCAATAAAATACTTTTGAAATTTGTAGCTGCAAAGCAACGTACTTATGACAAACATAAATTTACACTGAGAAGCTGAAGGATTGTAGTTGTTACACCATCTAGGGTCTGTCTCAAATTGATGTTGGGTAATTATTCCCGGCTGTCATAAATTGTATGTAATTGGTAATGAGTGGCCTCTCACAAAGCAGATCCTGTATTTTTCTCCTTTTTTATTGCTAATAATGGCTGATTGTTCTCAGTAATCTGCAGCACCATTTCTCTTTCATCTCAACAATAAGAGGGGGAAAAATAGAGGATTTGTTGGTCAGGCAGCCCCATGCCATGCTTAGATGGCTCAGCTCTCACAGAGGATTTATCCTCTCTTGTTATGACTAATACTGTGCGGATTACAAGTTAGTGAGAGGTCACCTAGCACTTCTATTTCCCAGAAGTGAGCCTTCAGTCGTGCTCTGGCTCATTTCCTTGCCCCGACATGAAAATGTACTGCTTGTCAGGGTGGTGAATGACAGGGCGCATTCGACGTGCTCCTCCAGATCATTTGCCAAAGTCGGACTTGAAAGCTCTCTCCTTTGAACTGTGCTCAAACCTGTCAGTTTCCCTAATTCAGAGCAGAAATCTGCAGCTGCTGAAATAATGAATTAAGTTGATGGACAGAATTATAAGAGCCTGCCTGCCCTGGCCGTCCAATGACACCCTGCTGTTTCCAAACGCTGCCAGTGATTTAGCACCTCATCCGGGCAAGTGGAGGGAGCTGAATTTATTCACAGGAAGGTGGCAACTAGCACTGACTCATAGCTTTTATGTAGTGGTGCATGTGTCTATTCATCAGCAAGCATGAACACTATAAAACTGCAAGAGGAAATCACACAACAGATAGCTTATCTCTTTTCATAAATATGATAAAACTGAAAACTTCTGAACAAAATTTGACCCTAGTTTCATCTAGATCACATATTTAGAGAGACTGTTTGAATAAATTATTGTCTGAAAATTATTCTGTTTAACTACTAAAGGTTTTTTGGATGCTGTTGACAAAATAGAACATCAGTCCATTTTAAAAGGACTGTGTATCAGCTGTGATACACAGTTCTCTTACATTTATGTACCAATATGTCTTTTTTACATTTCTTCTATGCATTTTGCATTTTTGAAGACAATTTGTGGCTTATACTATTTACAATATTTGCATACATTGCATAAAAAGACATCCTTTTTTTCTGACTGACATTAACAGCATTATAAAAATCAGTTGGATGTAATTCTGTGAACGAGTTTTAAGACAAAACTTTAAATGTGTTTCTTCTTTGTTTGATATCAAGGAAGAATCTAAAGAAGTCAGCAAAACAAACAAACAAACAAAAAAAAAATCAAGATGAGAGTTTTGCACCTCCACAATTAGTGCTCATCCAATGTTACAATTTCCAGATGCCTTGTTTCATTTTCCTTGATACAACCAGTTATGGAGGAATTTATTAACTTTGCTTTGGTGCCCCAAAATACTTGTGCCAACAATGCTAAGTTTGGTCATAGGGTTTATACATAAATGTTTAACCCTCATCCTCCCCTGCCCCCAAAACTGGTATACTCCTTAAAGGGCTGATAGGTTCTGAGCCGATGCTTAGCAACAGCATTCCTAGCCTTAAGTAGCAGTAAGCCCCTCACTGCAGCCTTTGATGTGGCTGTCAGGACACATTTGTTTCCACCTAACACATTGTCTTCATGTCCACTTACATAAAGGGATGAAAGAGAGTGATGTTTACACTTCTACACTTTTTGTAGGTTGTAATTAAATTGTGTTGCCAACAATTTCTCAGGTGATGTGAAACAAACATTATGGCAGATCATCGGGGGAGGTCTGACAAAGCAGCTTAATTTGATTTTTGAAAAGTGATGTCCGGCGCCCTTAAGGGCAACTGAAGTCTGTTGTATATGCTGACCTCAGAAGCAGAGCTACTGGCATTCTTAATATTGTAATCACAGTTATTAGTAGTAGGATTTCCAGAAATAACATCCAACATGACCAAAAATCCAAACTATGTAAAAGTTTAATTTTATTGACTAATTTTTACTGGTTTTGTTTTCTGTTGATATGTCAAATGTGTGTTACAGGACGTTTGATAATAATTTGATAAGATGTACTGCGGCATTCCCAATTTGCTTTCTTGTTTAAGATGCCTGAAATTTATTTTCCTGGAACTTACTTTTTGCCATCCTGGGTGGGGTTGTTTTCTGCGGCCATATTGGGTCCATGTCAGGGTCCAGTGAGGGTCCTAATGTTGGCGGAAGATGAGCGGACCTCTTCCCACTGCAGCATTGTAGGTAGAGGCTCAAGTTGTGGAATTACAAGCCTTGATTTTCAGCAGCAAAAGTTTCTGTCATAGCAGGTACATTTTATAGCCTGTTTTGTGGCACCACAAATCCCACAGAAAGGACTTTGGTGACTTGGAACGTTGGTGTTGTTTTTCTTTTGAGGTGAGAAAAGAGGAGAGACAACCAAAGCCATAGCTCATGTCACAGAGTTTGCACTGAAAAACTGTGTTATCACCTAAAAGCAGCAGCACTTGTTTCATAAAATATTGTTAAGAATCCATGAAGGTTGTGATTGTTTTTTCTTCTGCTGCTGAACATAAATTGCTTAAAACCTTGCAAAATTACTTTAAGGATTTAGTCCCTCGGCCACCAATGGGTGGAAACAAATACAGATTTTTCAATGCCTGTTTGTAAAAGTTATCAAAGGTTTTAGCTTTAAAGTATTTTAAACTGAAATTACTTTCATTGGTTTAGAACATAAAACAAAAATCAATCAATGTAACATTTTGACAGAGTTTAGCACTCTGTATTTATAACCCTCCATCCCTACATCTTTACCTAAGAAGGTCTTTTTCAGTGGTGAATATCTGACATGGCAATTTGCTTTTACTGTGTTAAATGTTGTGGAGGCCTGCTTGGATAATTAATAAAGGCCTTAGAAACTTACTGTGGTTAGTAGAACAGATTCCTGTAATTGACAAGTGCCTTTATTTTGTTTCTTTAATAATATAATCTTTGAAATTTGGCATAGCAACAAAGGTAAATTATTTGGTACCACTAACATTTTTAGACCAACAAACCAATCAACCAGGTTTCCACTGAAAATTTGACTATTGTAGGACAGTGGCTCCAGCTGATGACATGTGTATTTACAGAGTCACTAAGACAATGGTGCTACGGATCCTGCTGTGAGTAAAGTAGCACTTGACGCCCACTGGGCCAACCTACACACAGCTCATCCATGGCAAGCTCTGACTAACCCCTCCACGTGTTCTCGGCACTTTCACATGGGAATCCAGCAGCTGGAGAAGGATTTGTTCTTTGTATGTCAGACAGCCCCACCCGCTGCATCCTCTGCCACATGTCTTTGGAGGAAGTGTCCGAATGTGGCACAGCACCAGGAGTTTTTGGCAGTAGGCACCCTAGAAGAATTAACCCTCTGTTCTGGTGTTTGGCGCCAAGCTAAACATGAGTCACTGAGGGGTTCTCTGCCTCCCTGACAAGCAGTTTAATAGTTTACTGCAGATATCATTAATATGCTTATTTTAAGTGCTGTTATGAAATGTTTACTGCCATATATAATCCAACAACAAATTATTTTATCTTTAATCAGTTATGGCTAATGTGCTTAGGAATAAGTGCTTGTTTATAAATCCAGCTGGAACAGAGGAGGGCAGTGCTGCATATTTCATCACTGATTAATTTCAACATTTTTATTGAAACTGGAGCTCAAAAAATTATCTCTTATTGCAACAGGGTAATTTGAAAAACGTCCAGCTTTCAGCTGAAGTACTTTTATTCAGTACTTCAGCTGAATAAAAGTAATCGCTACACTTTTCTTTGACAAAATCACTGGTTACTAGTTACTTAGTCCTTTTTGTTGAAGAGGATCACAAACCAATTTTTCTTAGTCATTGCTCAAAATGAGAAAGACAAGAGAATATGGCTTTAAAGTAAGTCAGGAAATGGCTGAATGGTTGCTCAACACAGCTGGAAATGGACCAAATTGATCAGACAACGACCAACGTTCATCTTATACACAGTCATGGGGATTTATAGGAGGCAAAATAATCACTCACTGTTAGACATTTGAAGCAAAGATGGCATCTTAGCATTGCTTTTCATTTTACAATTTTATTGTAAATCATTATTTAGATAATACTTTCACAGCAAAGTTGCTTCCACACTCACTTAGAAACAAGTGGTGCCCATGGCAGTGTAACACTTGTTGTACTGCAAAAACACAATGTACACAAGTATTTTTGGTCTAGTTTCTTGTGCAAAGATATTTGCACACTAGAGCTAAGACAAAACTAACTTACAAGACAAATTTTAGAAAGAAATAGGAGCTTGTGTTTAAGTCAATGATTCCATAATATTGATTAAAAAGTACTCGTATAAGTGAAATAATCTGCCAGTGGAACAAGACATTTTTCCCATACTATAAGTTAATATGTCCCCTCCAATGGACTGGCGACCTGTCCAGGGTGTACCCCACTTCTCGCCCGTTGACCCATGGAGATTGCATCAATCTATATAATTTTGAAAACAGTTTGTCCTTTTCCTTATTTAAATTAAAATTGTATTCTTCTTTTTTATGTTCTGCAGGCAGCTCTAGCAAATCTAAAGGCTGCTACAGGGAAAAATCTTAATGATTCTAGCATATGACAGATAGATATTCAGTCATTGCATTGCTATATTTATCAAGTTTAATACATGTGTGCTACACCGAGAGCTGCTGACGTATTATTTAGTACAGCCAATGATTTAACAAAACATTTGTAAATCATACCCGACCTTCTTATTTGCTCTACCTCAGAGGTATAGTTTTCAGTTGAGGTCATCATAGCTGCAAATAATAACACATACATTTGTTATTCACTTTGTCTTCGGCGTCTCCCAGGAGGTCCTTAAAGTTTAACGCATCATCACATATTTTACTGACAGTCTATCTTCCCCCGAATCCAAGGCGGTGATATATCACTGTGAGAATTTCTCTCCCGCTGCAGAAAAATGGTTTCTTTATTCCCTCTGATAATAACTTTGAGCACTGACAGAGAGCTTAGGCTGGCTAGGGCTCTCTCTTAGCATGAAAAGTGAGGGAAATATATATCTTTCCCTTTTAACATCAAGAAAGCATGCTAAAGAAAGGTTTTAAAGTCAGGCTGAAGTAACAGTTTAGGTTTGAGGGCAACACTGACAATTCAGAAGAAGAAAGTTGCACTTTATTTTATCCCACTTTAGTTCTTTAAGCAAACATATGTCATATTAGGATTATGCTTGATTTAGAAAGAAAATGTTGAATAGATAATTTTGTAAGCAACACATCCTTCTGTGAACATTTATTTTCCATTCTTGTCACTGATTATCAGTTGGATTTATGTTTGGATATTGATTGTGTTTTACTGGAGCACCTTCCCCATGTTTTCTGTGTTCAAAACAATGGATTTCTTTTTCAGACTCTTCTATAGAGGCCAAATTATTTTACTAGCTAACAACTGGCCTGCCAAGAGATTGGTCTGCCAAGAGATTATCCGTTGGAGCTGTGGATTCCTGCAGAACCTCCAGAGTAACCATGCCCCTTCAGACAGTTTATGTGGATGACCATGTGTTGGTGCGGCTTGCAGTTGTGCTATACTCTTTCCATTTTTGTATATTAAATTGAAAATAGATCTGTGATGCATTCAAAGTAGGAAATGAATAGATCTGCCTTTATAAATCAGGCAGATTGTCAGTGATAACCGATCTAGAATTTTTTTCAGTATTGGGACCAATACAGATATTAATATCGGATTGGTGCATCTCTAGTTCAAACCTTGGGATATTATTCTTTTAACCCATGTCCTTGTTCTTTGTGGTGCTGATTTTTCTTTCCTGTTGTCTAAACCAAATTTTATTTATAACATATTTAAGTTCAAGTTATTTTCAAAAATTGGACAATAAGTATTAATGAACATTTTAAATGTAAAATGTAAATTATAGCTATAGGTAGCTAATTTCTATTTGTAGTCTCATTGGCAGCAGGTTGATAATAATGCACAATAATAAATATATATATAAAAACACAAAATAACACTGGAAAACCTTGCATAATTCTTGTGCTCCATTCTGAGATTTGCAGCTTTTAAATTGTATGGACACTTTTATAAAGCATTGTAAAGAAAGAAAATTTCTGTCTATATTTTTGTACATTTTGCGTTATAATATCTTTGTTTTATACCATTAACCTCCTACTGTGAAAAATGTTTGTCTTTCTATCACTTAAATGTGAGATGCCTTAAAGCTTTATCTCCAAAGACCATGCAACAAAAGACCAATTCATATCACTGTGCTTCAACAAACTTGCTTTAGTGCTGCAGCACCGTCTTCACCATGGTTTTTTGACAAAGAGCGTATAATCAAAACTCCTGTTAAGAGATGTGAAAGCTTCCAGTTTTGAACATCCTTGGTAATTTCTCACCACTAACAGAGCTACCCGCTGTCTTCTGTGTTGAGTGCAATCTGAGATTTAGATCTGAAGGCCTTATTTGAAAGTGTTGGTCATGCATGCAAACACGGGGGTGCTATGAAACCATGCCTTTTGTCTGACACACAATAGCATTTCAAGCACTGGGGAACAGCTTGGATCTCCATAGAACTAGCATTACTTTCATGTTAAGTGACACTGAAGGCAATAGAGTGACCAGCTTTTCTCATATGCGTTCCCCTTTTTCTTCTCTGGTTTTTCCTGAACTGCTGGATTGGGACATTATTTCATATTCCTTTTAAAGTGGTGCCAAGCTATTCACACAGTCGCAGCTTTGATCACGGCTGCGATTTGCACAGTGTGGTCTGACGGCTAATGGTCGACTGGTAGAGCTCACCCTGTTAGAAAACCGTGTCAGTCACAAGTGTTTAGTGCAACATGACAAACAATGCAAAGGGCTGTTTTATGTCCTCTAAACATTTACATGACAACACATGAGTGCCAAGGCAGTTGGATTTATATGGCATCGAAATATAGAAGCAACATTCACAGCAGGTCATTACTCATCATTTAAGAATCTTTGGTAAATGAATATCCTGAGTTTAAGCACTTTGATAAACATTATTGTTTTTTGAAGTTCTAATGCCCAAAAAAATGGTTTTAAAGTTTTAAAATGCTGGTGATATGTCAGTATGTATCCGAGTGATTGCTGTGTTGCTCTGATTGAGATTATTTAAGCAAATCTGTTTAGGTGAATTGAAAATATTGGGAAAAAAAAGACAATCACTGTGTGGCTCAGTAAGTATATAGACAAATTCAAATTACGTTTTTAACTTCATTGTTTTACCTAGAACTTGTAAAAATGCGGTTTTAAATTTTGCATAGCTCAGTTAATCTTCAGCAGTTTTGCTGAACAGATTAAGAACTGTGGTCATTATTCAGGAAATAGTTGTAGGCATTATAGAGTCCATATTTAGTAACACATTTTCAGAAGGTATTGTGAAAATAAAAGGGTAAGCTTAGAGTTTTTCTAGTCATACAAACTGCTCAAAGGCTTTCACATTTCTTTGACGCTGTTCCCACATTCATAGATGGATGCACAGGGTCTGCTTATATGCTCGCTTATCCAACCCACCAGATTTTGATGCAAGAAGTTGTGGTATTCAAACAGTGTATGATGCCATGCTCTGTAATTATGGAGAAACAACTCCACAGCATAATGGATCCTGCACCATACTCAATAATCCAATTGAAATTGGATTTTTTGTCTGTATTTTCTGACATAAAAGATATTTTTTAGGTTAAAGCTGCATTTGACTACAAAAAGACTATGACTAAGACTGACTGACAGTGGATGGTATGAAGAGAAAGGTGGAGAAGGGTCATGTTGCTTGATCGGTTGAAGGGGGTGAAGGGGGCTGAAACGCCCTTGATGCTGATAATGGGCAGCAGTTTAACCCCCTGAGTGATTGACACATTTGCCTCTCCTCTATGGGGCAAAGATGAGATGGAGGGAAGGGAGGAGTACACACCGAGAAGCCCATTCCTGGCTTTACATTTGCATCCGCTGGCCGTGGGTGGTTGTGTTAATAATGTGGCAACTGGGAAGATTAATTGTAGACAAGCAGCAGGATTACGACGGCCTTTGTGGGAGCAAAGGGAGCACCGGGTGGAAAAGGCCTGTGATCTGTGAGGCTGAGAGGAAATTGGTCAGGGCAGGGTGGAGCAACCCTTTTAACAGCGTACTTTAGGAAATGAAAGGCCTGTGCACAAAGGGTATTGAAATAAATAGGGGGGGGAAAATTGTTGACGTTCTCTAGGGGCGGGTGAATTTAATATTTGTCTTGACGTATATTCACAAAGAAGACTAAAGTGAAGAGGAATGGAAAATATTTTCCTAAATTGCTACAAAGGTCCACTTTTGTTTTAAAAGTGTGAATTGAATTGAATTATTGAACAGAAAATCAGGTGTTCATTGTACACAATTAACCCCTAAATATGAAAATTAAGTTTCGGTCATGCTCTCTGGAAAAATAGAGAACAGATCAACTCCTCCAGCTGAACAGAGCAAGAGTCTCATGCCACCTGTTGGAGTGTTTACACATAGCAGCATGAACTGAAACATCTGCTTTCCTGACCTTCATTTGAACCTTTTTTTGTTGCATTTTGTTGAAAAAAATGTGTCTGCTAAATTTTGTTCTTATTTGTTCTTCTATTTACACTCAAACAAGATCATGCAATTCAAGTGTTTTGACAGAATCAAGGAAGCAAACAGCAGCAATTATCACTCTGCTGCCAGCTCATCTTGACCAATTTTTGATTTTTGGCAGTTTCAGTTGTGGCTTTCACATCTGTAATCTTTAATAAGAAATAGTAAGAAGGGATCTGGGTATTGTGGTCTAAGAATTGAAACACTGCTGTTTTTAGGTGTAGGAGAGATCATGAAAAATGCTCCATCAGTGGGAGTTTCTCAAAGGAGATGATAAAAGATGGCAGGATAAGGACAAAAACATCACACTGAACAGTTTCTAAAGCCAATGCCTTGTGCTTAAAGAAGGAACTCTGCTTAAACAGATTTTTTTTTCTGTGTTTTACCAACTCTACATCACGATACAGTCTACAGATGTGTTTCCCTCAATTTGAACATTCCTCTGGGCTTTCCTAGTTGGATTTTATATGAGACTTCCAACATGAATTATAAAGTCTGACAACTTTAAATAAAACTAACACTACAACCACCCTGATTAGAAAGTGACTCCATTGTGATATGAGGTGGTGGAAAGCATCATGCTGTGGTGTGTCTTATCCTGCATGGTCAGGGAAACTTTGCAGAGTTGTTTGCAGTTGGATGGAAGATGGATAACTACTGGGCAAACCTGTAAGACAGTCTGCAAAAGGCAGACATTGGTAGCATCATTCACCGTGCATCAAAAGATGCCTTTAACACACATAGAACAAGCCACTCTGAAATCCAGCAAAACAGTGCATTTACCATACCACATGTCTCTGGATTTTCTTCAAAATGTATGTTTCTTTGTAGATTTACTACTGTTTTCCCAACAGAAACATTGCAATAATACAACCTCAGAAGAAGAGTGGCAGTTTTGGTTTATGTTCTATTCAGAAGCGTGAGGGCTCCTGAGTAGAAAATACAATGAATTTACAACATGCTTGGAAAGAACAGCTGGGTGCTGTGCCTTGGAGTCTTTGACCAGATGCTGCCAACGTGGGTTGTTTCATATGAAAATAATAGTAATATTTGACATGCATATGAAACTACAGTGTGCATTTCCCTTTAGACTGTGGTGGAGGTTCGGCTTTAAGCCAGACAAGGACTATAAGTATAATCAATAAAGGAAATATTTATTGATTCTACTTATACTACTTAACTAGTTGTAAGTAATAATTGGTGTAATTTTATTTGTAATCTAATTCCTAGAAGCATAACTCCTAAAAGCATAATTAAAGTCACTAAAATATATTATTGCAAATAATTTCTGTAACATGAATGAGGCTGATGTGAGTTTATAGAATCATGGAACCACAAAGACTGAAGTGCCACATAGTGCTTTACATGACAGGAATGTATTTCCTTGGCCCATCTCTATTACAAGATCAGACATTTAACATTATTGGTTTACTGATCCAAAGAATCTTTGTAATGTGAGAAAAAATTGTGTCTAAGATATGTAAAGTTATATTGAAGTTAAACCTTAATTATCTTCAATAACTCAGTGGTTTAGGCCTGTCACTAGAAACCTTTCTGTCTAAAGATTTGCTTTGGCATTTGAGTTTGTTCACAGTCCTTTACTGTTTAAATCTGTTTTTCTTTGATTTTCTTTTGTTTGTTTTTTAGATCAAGCTTAGATCACGTTTTGTCATGTTCTGCCCGTTTTGCAATTATGGACTGGTTGGTGTGGATCTACAACATAAAAACCCATAAAAGATATTAAAGTTGATAGTTCTAGCAAGACAAAATTAAAAAAAAAACTGGTATGAATACTTTTACAAGGCACCGTATAATGGACCAAGCAAATTCTTACAGAAATATGTGCCTGTTACTAACAATATACAGGTCTCAGGTCTCAGGGCTGTTGGACAAGCTAATTCACCTATGATCATTAATCAGACTTCAAGCATCATTTGCCAGTATCTGGAAAGATATTCGGTTGCAAATGTCTGTGTTTGTGAGACATGATATGCTTTGAAATAAATTCCTAATACTCTGAGCCTTGATGATTTGTGGTCTCGGTGCTGAGCATCTCAGATGTAGTCTTGTGTTTCAAGTATGTTTTTAGTTATGCCAAGATGTTGCACCACTCATTATTTTCCTCAGATTTCTGAAGCCGGCATCGTTTATCAGAGAGATTTACTGGAATCTCGATTTCCAGATGTTTGGAATGCTTTTAATCCAGACAAACTGAATGTGTGTTTTAGAAATTAGGGCACTTGTTTTAATTTTAATCCAATATTTGCCATGACGTGAGCTGATCTTTTCAGTTGGACCATTCCCTGCAAACACAAAAGATGGTAAAAAAACTGGACAATATATGAACTGGACAGTGTCTCCAGTTACTAAAGAGACATAAAATTACAGCACTTCAGTTTTTCTCTTCAAATGGTCAGCCCTACATGGCGAAATCAATTCTCGTTATTGCAGTTGTGAAACGAAAATCACATCATTTTGATTTCAGTCTTATGTCATCCACCCATTCCTGTCACAACCCGATCTTTCTGAAACTATTTTGTGATTGGTCGGATTTTATGGGTGTGTTTGTTTTTGCAGAAAATAGTCCCGCCTATTTAACTTCGAAGAGCCAGTTTTCCAGCTAAAGAACACAATGACTAGTTTTGAAGAACAGTTGTCTGAGGCCGCGAGGAAGTACGTACTGTTGAACCTCCTTTCCTCTCACTTCTGGTCTGATGGAGCAGGCAAACATCCCACCAGCACCCTCTGCTTTCTTTTTTTTTTTTTTTGTCTTTTGCTTCTGATAACATGGAAAATAAGAAGAGAAGTTGCATCAATCATTATTCCCCCCTTCTCATCTGAACTCGTGAACTTGTTACAGTCATTCCTCTCTGCCATAATTGCTGTGTTTACTAGGCTGTTGTTAACCACACATTTGACAAAACACCATGACGTAAACTGCAGCAGGAGGAGTTTCACAGTAGTTTGGCTCTGTGTGTCTTATGGAATATTAAGAGTGCAAAAGCGAACATCCCGCAACCACGGGATCGATAGTTCGACTTCAGTCCAACCATGCTGGGCCTTTAACCATCTGAGACTTATATCAAAACACAACTTTTTCCTGTTGCCATGATCACAAGATGAACAATAAAATTATTATTATTTTAGAGAAAGGACCTAATATGTAAGATTTTTCAATTCCTGTTTCAATTTCTGTTTCAACTTTGAACAAGACTCCATTCATAATAATCTTCCACGAGTATAAGAAAAGCATCTGATGTAAAAAAAAAAAAAAAAAATAGTCATCATGAGGACCTAGTCACTTAAGAAGTAAAACAGAAGTTGATAATGAAATAATTTTGGGAGTGGAGATAAGACATTATCTGTCCAGTTTGTTTCCAAGAAAATGTGACATTCAGACATTAGAGTGAGCACACATATTAAACATGTATTGAAATAAAACGGGTATTATCCAAATCAGTCCATATGACTAAGCAGAAACAGGTTCATCCTGGTGCTTTTACTTGGTGTATCCATAAATAATCATCAGAGCTCTCGCTACTGTTATTATACAGCTCTGCATTGAGTTTCAGCTCATGTTCCGCTCCTCTCTCTACTCGTGTCTCAGCTGCGACTTTGTCAGGCAGCCAAGCACATAATATGCTCTGAGCTCTGTATCATGTCCAATTATAATTAGCTTTGTCAGGCCTGAGCCCTACAACCCTCATGCAGATAATATGATAATATGTCTTCATAACCAAGTGACCTTACGCGCTGAGGATTTCTCTCCTCCTGAAGATTGTGCGTCAATACAATAATGGAGTCTGGGAGGTGGTATCAGGGGAAGATTTAGATGATCGGGCTCTTAGGTACGGTGATACATAGATGTTATTATTCTACCTGTCGCAGTTATATACGTTACTGTATGCAGAATGGTGGCGAGTGAGAAAGCTTTCAAAGGGGGCGTTAATCAGACTTTATGCCTTCGTAAAAGCCCACCACAGTGCTTTTCAAAAGTAATCACACACCTTTAACTTTTTTATATTCCATCATGTTACAGTGACAAACAATGAACTTTAATTATTTTTATTGGGATTTCATTTAATACAAAGTAGTGCATAATTTTGAAGCCGAGAGAAATTGCAACTAATACTGCCGGTGTAAGGTTTGCACAACTTGAAAAAATTTAACCTCCAGCCAAGATATGCGCAGTCATGCATATATTTTACATTTTAAGTGAAGATTTAATGAAACATTCATTGCAGAAAGAAATATTCATTGGCTTAATTTTGTCCATGCATTGTGGTAAGTCTTCCTTGAGATTGCACTGTGTTTGGTAGAAACACCTGGATAGGAGAACCTACTTTATAGGAAGATGGTAGTAAACTGCTGACAGGCTGAGGACTTTACTAACTCTGACACAATGTAATGAGGGAGCCAGAGGTGAAGCCTATCTCAGCATGTCTGTGCTGATTTTCCCTGAGTGATTGATGTGCTCCAGTCAAATGAAGCAGTGGGCTGAGTGATATGACACTTGTCCCGCTTTGACACACGTGTCCACGGCTAACGGTTATTGGTGTTGATGGGCCCCACTCCGCTCAGCCAGCCAGCCTCAGTTATTTTGATCCCTTGTTCTTTTATTTCTGTCCCCACTCTTCCCTGTTTTCTGTCTCCTTGCCACATCAAATACAAGTTTGGAGACACAGACAAGACCCCCAGGTATTAGTTTATTAAGCATCAGGAGCTGAGATGAGATGAAAATAATAGTGGGGACCAGAAAGCTGGGTGGGCTCCAGACATCTTAGGTAAGAGGTGACGCTTTGTTTTAGTGCTCCTGAAGGAGCAGCAACATTTGTCTTGTAGCATTTCCATAAAGGCCAGATTAGCAGATTACACAACTAGCAATTGTCCAGCTGATGCATTCTGGACCTTTTGTTTGCTTCTTTGGTAAGTGACCAAATTGCTTAGCCTGTCTGTTTAGGTTGACCACCATCTCTTGGTAGATTTGCAGTTGTGCAATTCTCCTTCCTTGGATTAAACATCTCCACAATTGTCCTGTCTGTTGGGTTCCAAGGTCTTCATAACATTTATATACTAAGGTTCTGATTGGAACTCACCAAAATGAAAAGTTTATGTCCAGTTGTGGGTCCATAGGACACAGTATGGTGTGGTTAGGGTGGAGCTATTGTTCATGCAGTTCATTAATTGGGGGACAGAAAAACATCACAAGCAGTAGACATAGTGTGTATTTGTTGCTGCGCTGGTATGATGATATGTTGGAGTTTGATGGGCCATAAAATATTGTCCTGAACCACATCGACCCATATCATATAGATCAGTTGAAACAAAGTGGAATAAACCTCTCAGGCTCCCACACAACAGTAGGATGTACACTGGGATTATAATTAGACAACTTTTGCAAGCAATTGGTTGAATTGGATTTAGTGTTTGTTGCTACAACTTCCAATCTGCCCATTCTCTGCAAGGAGTCAGATTTGACAGCTTTTTCACAAAATTTACTTCAACTCATGTCCAAATATGCAGCTCAGCTCTTTGGTTTAAAGTAATTTTTGTCTTTTTGTTTCCTCCGAGTCTCAAATCCAAATAATTCCAGAACTCACTAGGTTTGCTTTCACCCTGACAAAATGTAAACTCCGTCTGTAACTGGTTACCATGTTTTCAGTTTGATCAGTAAATGTTGGGAAAGTTATTATTGTTATCTTTGTTTTATTTTTTTATTCAAGACTTGCTTTGTTAAATTGACGGAAATTCCAGACCTTTTCTGTGTGATCCCTGGCAGATGCAGGAAACACTTCCACTGGTCACAACATGCTCGCCATCAAATACTATCTGTCTCTGGTCTCCGTGACAGCTCTCATTATTGGAGGCCACCAAATAGTTACCAACTGATAAAAGCATATCACTGTGTGCAGGAAATTGAATTCTGGAGGACATAAATTCTGATTGGGTGAGATCATAGTCTGAAGCTAATTTAAGGAAGATTAAATTAATTTCAGTGACATCCCTTCTATCTTGACGAAGTCGGAACATAACATAATGTAGCTCTGTTGCCTTGAGATAAGAGGATAGTCATTTTAGACTGGGCACACAAGAAGCTGAGGATGAAGCCCTAATCCCATTTCTACAACCATATTTTAACAGAACATGATGGAGAATACAGACTGTGTGACAACCATTATTCAGTAAGGGGATTTTGTAAGTCTTTCATTTTGGTGTGATAATTTAATTGACTGCTGACCCAAAGCCTCGGGACACAGCCTGCCATCATACACAGCCAGCTCAGTGTTCATTTTCACAGTCACATTTCTTGTTTAGTCTCACTTAAACAGTACATGCTGTTTTTCAGGGAAATAAGTCATATAGCATTCACTTTGCAACATGGAGAACAGAACAATCTACAGTAGCTTGTATTTTATGAGACAGAACTACACAAAATTGCACACTGGTACGCATTGATGGCACTTGTCCAAGCAAGTGCCATCAGAAGTCACCTAATTAATAGAGTTCAACTGTGTAATTTATCTTGGTATAAATTCAGCTGTTCTGTGAAGTCTCCCAATGTGAACAAATGGAATCACAAAGACAGAGGAATCTCCAGCCATCTTCTTTTGACTCTGATTTGCTTCCTTTTCCATCATGCTTCATTACAGCGATCATGAGTTCAGTTTGAGGCAGATTGAAAGTTTTCCTCCACACGCAGCATTTTCCATGTAGGCCAAAAATGCACATTCGGTCCACCTGTTTTTCTGCATCTCCTGTGAGGCCTGTGATAAACTGCAATCTGAGTTTATTTTGACTTTCTTTCAAAAATGGTTTTCCTCTTGCTACACTTTAATTTGGGGAGAATATAACACAAAATTGTCCTGTGAATAGATTCTCTCACCTGAGCTGTGAACCTCAACAGCTCACCCAGATCTCCTTTGGTCTCCTTTCCTGGCCTGTCCAGTTACGATTGGTGACCATGTTTTGATGTTGTGCTATAATCTTTACATTTTCAGATGATGGATTGAACCTCTGTTCAGCTTGAGATATTATTTTAACCTCCTCTACTTTTTCCCTAACCCATTTAATGTGTCCATTGCTCCTTATTAGGTTGTTTGCTAACAGAGGTGAAACTGCACAAAGTTGGACTTCTGAAGCATATTGTGTAATCTTATTTAATGGTATCAGGGTAGTGGAGATAACATTTTATCTAAAAAATTATTTTTATTATTGAAAAATCATGTATCTTTTTCCTTTCAATTTACATTTGTTTATGACTGTTGATCCATATTTATGTATATTACTAACTATTGTAAACATCAGACATCTTATTATGCCACATGTGTCAGTGTATGTGACTCATGATCTAGTAGTTTATCCCTCAAACAAGCTTCTCTTGAGTGATTTTTTTTCAGCTCAAGACAGAGTCCTTTTAGTTAAACTCTCCAAATGACTAATGAATTACAGATGAACAGTGACGCAAATTAATCTTTCAGAGGTCCTTGGATATTATGGGAACCATTTAAAACTTGAATCAATAACTCTGAAGTTGAAAGCACGCAGGCGCTCAGCATGTTCGGTCACAACAAACAGAATGCAGACTGCAGGCCGTCCTAAATCTCTGTGACAAGCGCAGTCATGCTAAATCAGGGAAAGTGAAAACTTAAATGCCTGCATAACTTTATCAGATGCGGCTCTGTGTTTCCTCTGAGATCAGATGAATTTCAGCAAACACAACTGCGGAAATGAATGAATCATCTAAACTTCAGCTGCTTTCACCCAGTGTCAGGCTGTTTTGGCTAGCAGTATTTAACATATGATTAAATATTTGTTGTAAAATTACTTAATACAGTGAAAAAAGATGTCATTAGGTTCTACATGTTTGATAAAAGTTATACTCAGTTCTAAATTTAATCAGTTTCATGGTTAAATTTCTGTTTCACTATTCGGTCACCATTCGGCTACCATCGATCCTTGTGTCTTCTGGCTACATTCTTGTCCTGAGAAAAACTGAAAAACATTTGTTTATATCTCATTACTTTAAAAATCTGTATTCAGTTTAGCAATGATTAGTCTATGTTAAACTGTACTCATATTAATAAGGCCTGAAGGATTAATTCCATTGGACATTTAATAAAGTCAGATTTCTAGATATACCTCATAACTAAAACTTTACACATTTTTAGTTTTGAAAATTACATGGCCCTAAAAGTTTGTATCAGTTTTGATACAAGGATGTTGATGTCTTAAGGGTTATTTTTTTCATAATTTCACTGTGAGCTTATATTTGAGTAAAAACAGAGACATTCATTTTAAGTATTTTTTTCTTGTCTATGAGAAAAATTACTTGCAGTAAAAAAAACAACAACACTAGAGCATTTTTTCTTAACTATAAGAAAAAATTACTTCTTACAGCTAAGAAGTAACTATACAACAACATTTTTGCTATAAATTTGGGCAAATCAACACCATTATTCTAGCCTACCATTTGTTTATCTTAGCAGTGATTAAGAATGGTAAATTGTGTTCAAAAAGGTTTATGCACAGTATATTAACTCTTTTTGACTACTCGAGCACTTAAAGACGTTGCAAACGGGTCACTGGGTCATGTTGTTTTCACGTCATTTGGCTGTGTCACCCTTTATCAGAGTAATGACTCCAAAAGCCTGAGAGCTGATCTCGTTATAAATGTGTTTCCTGTTAACTATAATCTAACCCTGACATGTTGGCTGTGCTTGTTTTCAAACTGTAAGGAGATGGCTAATCTGTCCCACCTGTGTGTCCATTACTTAATATTGCACAATGGTCATTATGTACTAAGGACACTCGTGTGCTGACATATAATTTGAGCTGTATTATGCATAAAGTGCTTTCATTCCTTTATGATGATGTCTTTTTAATTGCCAGCACATGACTATGAATGTCCAATTCTTTCCTTACACAATCATCTCCCCTTATTTCCCCTCTCCTCATGTCCCCCCCCCCCTCCCTCCCGATCCTCCTCTTCACCACAGACCTGATCTGTGGATCAGCCGCCATCCTCATCCGTCTCCTTCTCCCACCCTCCCTTTCCTGCACTTCATCTTTCAGAACTGTAACCTACGGTGACCAGCTGTGCAGGGAGCCCCTGAGTGTGTTTATGCTGATCTGCACTTTATCACACACAGCCGCACAGCTGGCAGCTTAACTCAGAGCGTATTCCAGCCTTCCCTGCCTCTGGCTAGGTTTTTTTTTTCTTTTTAAATGTGCTGGCCACATCCCACACCACTGCTGCGTGTTGCTCTCTCTCCAGCTGCTGCCCTGCTGTGGAAGGTGGGCTGAACTGTTAATGGCCTGTGGAGTGCAAACACCGGTGCCTACCGCTGCCTCAAGGCAGGCTTGCAGCATCCCTTCCAGGAGGAGCGCAACACCGAACAAATGCCAGCATTCACAAGTGGGACTGCTTCATTGATGCCATGCATGGTTTATCACTAGACTCTCTTGTCTTAAAGCATTGTATTTATTCTTGATACTTTCTGTTGACGTGTTCTTACACATTTTAATCCTAAAATATTCTCCATAAAATAGTTTATTTTTAAAATGGAAAATAAAGAGAAATTTAGATGAGATAAGTGGCAGAGAAGTTAGTGTTAGAAGACAAACAACACATTTGTGTTCAGGTTAGCTATTTCATCTCAGCCTGTTTGATGAAAGTATGACATGAGCTGAAAGAAGGAAGTCCAGTAGGACTACTGTTCCCATGATGCTCTGCTGCTCACATTGCTTTGTAAATTATATGCAGTTTTCTGGAGCTTGCATTAACATGGTCCCAATGAGAGTTAATCTGTCCATTATCTATACCTGTTGATTGTTGCAGGATTGCAGGGGACTGGTGCCTTTTACCAGAGGTCATTGGGTAAGAGGCGGAGTATACCCTGGACAGGTTGCTAGTCCAACAAACTTTAGCTTAAACCAAAATCTTTGAACTTTTCTTTATATAAGACGTGTTTGAAACACACATTCTTTCAACATTGAAACTTCTTGTTGCAGAATATACACATCTTGACCTCCAGTGTTTATAAATGATTTTCAGAAGATGTTGTGCTTAGCAGGATCTGAAGAGAATAAAAACATTTCTCAAATGTGTAAGTAGTGAGAGTCTTAGTTGGATTGATATATAACTTTGCATGGCTGGTGGATAGATTGTGACAAAACTAATGCAATTGTTTTCGGGGTCCTCTAAATCTGGTGACTTATTGAAACAAAATAATCTTCTTTGGTAATTTTTTTTCTCTCATTTATTGTTTTTGATCTGAAATTTAAAGCGTGGAAAATGTGGCCTTTTTGTTTTTTGAAATCAGATTCAAAAACAAATACAGCAACCAGTCACATTTTCAGTTTTTCACTGAATGAATGTGGATTGGACTGGCAAAGACACGGCTCCTTCCAAAGCGGAGGTCTGATTATGAGTTGCCTCTTGCACTGCCGGCCTCCCATCACCAAGCAGATGCTGTGGAACACGATCCCGCCTCTTCCTCTTTGAGGATCCACAGTGTCCCAGCAGCCTATCAGGATGGAGAGATCTCTATCACCTCAGCTGCTTCAGAGCATCTCAAGAGGAGCTGGTACAGGCTCTCATACAAGGTGACGGCTCCTCAAGCTTCGGCATTAAGATCACCTCAAGTAGCGCAGATATCAGAAAAAATGAGCACACCGTGACCACATTTAGATTGACTGAGGGTATCTGCAGGCCGCAGCACCCCCCCATCCGCCATTCTGTCAGAGCAGGCCTGCTGGTTACCCTCCACATGAGAGACAGAGGAGCGTGGAGACACATCACAGGGAAAAACTGGCTGCAGACAGAAGGGGGAGGCAGAGGGGAGTCAACGCTTTGAAGCTACTGGAGGTGATGTCAAGTTTGCTTAAACTCAAGTGCGGTGTTTGAATATGCCGGCCACTAATATGGCACCAGTATCTCTGTCCTCATCTCTGTTTTCTGTCACTATGTACAATCTTGGCTCGTCTCCTCGGCTCCTGACAATGTCCTTTCACATCATGTTATTGCACCCTTGGAGCTGCAGTCAGCAAGCCGTCACTCAGCTTCTTTGTCTGAAAGTCAGGGCTGGTATTTTGCACTTAATGCACTCAATGCTTGTGTGAAAGAGATGCAGAATTTTCTATCCGTTTCTCTGTCAAAGTTATCGAGGGTGGAGCCAGAATAGCTCCCACTGGTTTCCCTGGGTCTCTGACAAGTGTTATTTTGCGGAATAACGGCCTGACACCCTTTTAGGAAGATCTCTTTGAGAATCAGAGTTAGGTCTCTGTTTTATTGTGTACATCAGCATAAAAATATTCACTATGTCCTTCGGTGTGTGACTTGCAAAAAGATGCATCTCATTTTTGATGCATTTCAGGTCAACTCACCCTAGGTCCTTTTAGAAATAAAGCCAAAAGCAACACTTTTGTGACCATGGATTGGCAGGATACTCCCATGAAACAGTACTTTTTATGACAGACCTTTTTCTTTTGAAAGTCAGACTTCCACATAGTAACTTTCTGTTTTTCAGTAATGTTAAACACAACATGACATTTTAATTGTTTGTTAAAATTATTACATATTCTGGAAGGAGCAGTATGTTATTACTGTTACTCAGTTGCTTGGTTGATTCATTGTAAATCCAACTTTCTTTGCAATTATGGCTTCAAGTGTTTTGGTTTATGTCTCTTTCATATTTCCACATCTAAAGATGGGAAGTTTTCCCCATCTTTCTTCGGAAAACCATCCAGGCTCTGCCTGATTGATTGGAAAACATATGGGGACAGTAAGTTTTAAGTCCTGTCAAAGATTCCTAATTGGATTTAGGTCTGGACTTTGACTGAATCATTGTAATACATGATTATTCTTTAGTCTGAACCATCTGAACCATCCTCTGACTGGATGTTTAGCACCATTGTTCTGTTGAAAGCTGAGCCTTCAAGTCTAGTTTCACGTCTTTTGTACCATTTAGCAGGTATTTTTCTATGACTGTGTAGTATTCATCCCACCTCTCATTAACTCTGAGCAGTCTCTCTGCCAAACAGAAGCATTTCCGCAGCATGACGTTGTCACTACCATGTCGCACTATTATAATAGAGCTTTTGTGCCACTGCACAGTTTTATTTAGTCAGAAAAGGAAAAAAGAACTCTCCCCACCACACTCCAGCAGTCTTGCAAGTATTGATTTGAAGCAGTTCAATTTAGTGTAGGTACTGTATATAACATTGATCCACAGTAAATGTGGCCTCTAGACACTTTTCAAAACAAAACAGACAAAATTCTTATACAGAAATATATATTCAGTTCTGATGAATCATAAAGACAGATTCAGTTACATGTATTTCAAGTAAACAAAATCAAGTCCTGTTAAATATGGAAACGAATTTAAAAAAACAAAACAAGAAAAATAGCTTTAGAGGAAATCCAACCAATTACATTGAGTCATGGGCTGTGCAGCAATCCATCAAAGCAGCTATAGAAGGTGGATGGATGGATGGAGCAGCTGTATTTATATTGAGATAAAGTCACAAACAAGTGAAAACTATTTAATAATTATGAGGATTCTACAAGTAAATGATTTCACTGGATTTCTTTAGAAGCATAACAGTAAAGGGGAACCTCAAAAAAATGAAATTTATCTTGGTGGTTGTAACATGACAAAATATACATTTAATCTGCTTCCCAAATTGCGTATTAGAGTGTTAAATTGCATGCATGTTTGAGTGAATTCAGTCAGCTGTTTGCAGTATGCAATCAACCATCCTGTCATGGCTACAGAGAAGTCAGACGCAGCCCTCCAGTGTCTTCAGCTGACTCTTCTGGCCCTGTCAAGTCCTCCTTCAATCTGGGAGTTTGAGCAGTCGTGAGGAGCTTGACATGATTGCCTTTAAGCAGCCCCTCTTAGCCAGTGACACACAGCTGCAGCCAGGCACCTCTTCTGACAGTAAGAGCACCATGATGGATTGCCTTGCCAAAACTGCTGATCAAAGGAGGTTAAAGATCAGATGTGCTTCTGGATGCAGCAGACATGTGCAATCATCACAGATGGCTTTTCCTGTTGAATTGTAGGCTCTGTTTTTAGCTGCTGAGGCTGATGGAGCTGCAGATGAACATAGTCTATTAATTACTGAAAATGTATTGAGTAGGTTTAAAAAGATGAGTAGGAATTTTAGGAATATTTTTAGCTGATTGAGGGTTCAGATGAGTCTGACCATCATATAAAATACCATATCCTCATTATTTTTAATTTAGCATATGAATATCCTTATTCTAAATAACAAGGAAAATAGGAAAAGTTTAGTCTGATTTTTAATGTTGGAGAGTGAGACAAAAGTGCTGTCAAAATCACAGCAAATAAAACCACTTTGAATATTCATACACATAAATATAAGTAAAACATCACCTCCAGGATGAGGAAGCTCTGTGCAGAAAAGAGCAGACATGTAAAAGTTTCTGACATGTGTCACGCTACCATTGAGACACAGCCACTGATGTAGGTGGAGCTGACAGCATCCCAGCCACTGAAGATGGCTCTGGGACATACCAAGTTTGGTATGTGTCAGCTCTCATTGTTGTCAGGGTACATCCACTGTGAAGTCGGGATACGTTAACAGCATCATTAAAAAGGAAAAATAGTATGAAACTATCGGTTCCAAGTGGCAGGAACACATTTTTTTTGTCTTTTCCCCTCTTTTTTTTTTTAAATACTCAAGTGTAGGATGATAAAGTGAGCCTTTTATGCTTAAATAGAGTGTGTGGGCAGGGTTGATGAGAAAGGTCTAGTATTTAAAATGTTTCTGTGAGCTAAGTAGCTTAAAGGGATTT
The DNA here is from genome assembly GCF_019740435.1 of Gambusia affinis. Lineage (NCBI taxonomy): Eukaryota > Metazoa > Chordata > Actinopteri > Cyprinodontiformes > Poeciliidae > Gambusia > Gambusia affinis. The sequence continues at coordinate 16,501,564 of NC_057887.1, forward strand.
TTAAAGTTCAATTTTAATGTTAGGATACATTTGCATAAATGTATAGATTTTTGCTTGAAACATCGACACTGAATGTGTGGATAATCTTTTACAGAAAAGGCAGGAGATACAGTTATTGTTATTGATTTCTTCAGTTAAAATCAGTTTATTAATATAGTGCTTATTCATGACAAATGTTGTTTCAAAGCACTTTAGAATTAAATAGTTTATTTTATAAAAAGTTAGCAAAAGTTGCTCAAAATAGCGACAAAGATGCTAAGTAGGCAACAGTGCTTTTCCCTGGTCTGATAGAGTATGCCTCTTTACACCTGCTCCCTAAAGATGCTAATGGTGTGTGGAGAAGGAAAGGAATCACAACTGGTTTCAATCATCCATTCGTCTGTCTGTCTGTCCGAGGTAAGAATAGGGCCAGTCTGCTGCAGTTTGTCAGTAAGAAGCTGGGTACACACTGGACAGTACCTCTGGACAGGTCAGAGGTACTGAGACAAAAAGGACAAACAACACACAGAACATGTACAGGATGAACACAAAATCTCTATATAAGAAAACGCCAGGCTTGGAGTGGACCTTTCTTGCTGCAAGGCAACAATGCTAATGATCTGCTAATTCAGCCCATGCCGTCAAAATCTTAAATGTTTTCAAGAGTATTTTTATTGGCATGGAATTAGGCAATTAGAAGTAACTCTGGTTATCCTAAATTACGTCAAACAAGAAAAGTTTAGCATGATGTGATGTGAGCAAACAGAAGGGGAGCTTTTCTATGCTATGAAAGTAAACCTCTGGTGTCAGCTATTTGTTCAGGCATTAACTGATACAACCACTTGCATTTTTGGCAAGTCTCTCTAATCAATCACTGTTTAAACATAAACAGAGTTGGTTTGTTTGTTTTTTTTTTTGTTTTTTCTGAATCTGTATACAAAATAAATGGGTATTATTAGAGATTTTTTTTAAAGTGCCATGAATTCTTTAAGATAAATTGATTGGAGAGGAAATAAGGCAGAATGAAGATGATCTGGGTCGATTTGGGAGTCTCATTTCAAGGCTAAATTCACATTAATGGCATTTATCATTGAGAGGGAAGATGGTATAATTAGCTTGTCAGTCTACTTTAGGCTGAGCAGGCGCTCTTAGCGAAGAAGAATGGACTCTAAGCTCAAGGAGTTGACAGCTAGTCGATAATGCAGCAATTAATGTCATAAATAATTCTAACGCCAATTATATGGAAAGGGACATCATACTGTAAGCCAACCTTTTACTCCCTGTCCGTTCCTGATGTGTTCTGTATCAAACAGAAGCAGCAGAGTTTCTTTTCTGCGTACGTTGGACATATAGTGAAGTCAATAATGGGGGCATAAAAATCAGAAGGACCAAGCAGGAGATTTATTTGCTGATTAAGTTCACATTTAAAATATGATTTTCTTCCTCTTTGATAAAACTTTACCTGCTGTAAAACAAAAAACATAAACTCTCTTAATCAAAATGATACCACCTTGATGTTACTGGATGTATAAAAAAGGGCTCAGTTCATAAGGACTGTGAGTAATTTAATGGCAGTAGTGGTTAAATATATCAAACTCTCCTTCTAGCCTTGGAAGGGTCAAGCCCACAGTAATATATAGAAAAGATTGTGATGGCTGAAGGTCGCTTCAACTTGTTCTGCATAATGCATGAATCCTGTAACTCTCTCTGACTCCAATCTTCTACACCAGAACCTTGGGATGAAAATTTTACTAAGTAAATCAGCAAGTATGCTGGCATTTCTATTAACCTCCAGTGAGTGAGCTGACAGAAACATGAATCACAGAGAATGATATCGTACAAATTGTAAATCATCTTTACAACTTTGGCTTAGAAGTAATGTTATGGGATGTTGCCATCTGTTTGTCATTTGCTACAGGTTATTTTCTTTAAGAAGAAAAAAAAATTAAATGTGCAGAAGAAATCTGAATGGCACCCTGGCAGTTAGCCGTATTGTCTATGGTAAAATATTAAATTAGCCGAAAGCTTTACTTTAGACCATATAGACTATAAGCATGCATGAGAACAAAGTAAATGGAGCAAGTTATCCTTTATTTGTTTAAGTGAACATTAAAGGTCAGTATTTTAACCAGGCCTTGCAAGACAGATTGTATTGGAGAATGGTGATCCATCCTTACAACAGTAATTAAATTCTTATCTTTCTCTGTTTTTAATGCTGAGGGTACATTACCTTTCTTTCTCATATACGTTATATTGACACAACCATGCAAAAAAGAGAAACAAATTCAGTCCAAACAACAAAAACATGTAGATTTTTCTCAATTTAAATACAGTTTTTAAGAGTCTTAGTGTACAAAACCTTACCATCCCTCATTTCAGTATCAAAGGGGAAACTAATATAAAATGTATATGGCCCTCGGCACAAAGGATGGCACTGCAACTCAGTAGGGGAAGAAATGTGCTAAAAGCTTGGAACATCTGTGTAAACACATGGCTTTTTTTCTGACCATGTAGACACTGTTCTTGTACCCTTAAGATAGATGTCCAAGGCAATATAGCTCGCCCTGTGGCAATACAGGAATGGCTTTGAACATCTGAAAAACACCAAGCTTCAAGCAGCATCCACTTAAATATTCCAGCTTGATTCTTAAAAATAGATGGATTTAAACAATGGCTTTTATTTGACTTGTGAGGATAAAACCTACAAACAATATTTAGATTTAGAAGTTTCCTATGCAGTCTTGAAAAGTGTGGAATTTGATTATCTTCCATGTCTGGGATTTATGAGTATAGAAAATATCATTAAATCTATACTTCATTCCCTATCTCATTGTTTAAATGTATTTTCTCTTTTATCCCTCCTTTCATTGTGTCCTTCTTTGCCTTCTTCTTTCTTAGTGTCATTCTTTGTATCTTTCTTTACTAATGTCCACTTTTTGTCATATTTCCTTTCTTTACTCCATTTCTTGTTTTTCTTCTTACTTTCTATTCTTCCTTTTTTGTGTCCTTCCGTCTTCCTTGTATTATTTTGTTTGTTGTCTTTGTTTCTTTCATTACTTGTGCCCTACCTCGTTTCAACCCTTCCTTTCATCTTATCTTTTTTCCTCGTCCTATTTTCCTTCTTTGTTTTCATCCTTTCTTCTTTTCTTGCTTCTCATGATTGCCTTTCTCCTTTACTTCCCCTTGTCCTCTTTCCCTTCTTTGTGTCCTCTGCTTTTCTTATATTCTACTTTCCTTCCTTTCTTTCCTTTGTGTCTTAACTTTCTTCATTTATTCATTCCTTCCTTTCTTTTCTTTACCCTTTTCTTTTCCCCTTCATTGTGTCCTAACTCATTTTCATCCCTTTTGTGGTTTACCTTTTCATCTTCATTTCCATCCTTACTCCCGTCCTTTCTACCTCGTGATCTTCTTCTTTGTTACCTTTATTCTTCAGTCCTTTGTTTCCTTTCTTCCTGACTGCCTGCCCCTGGTTTATCCAGGTTTCACATTTAAGGTCAACCCATGGTAAATAAATAAATAAATAAAATAAAAAAATCTTCCATATATTTATAGTGCATTTTGGTATTTTGAATTTTAAAATAATCTTAAAAGACTGAGAACTGTGGAAAAAAATCTATCTCCTGGAATATGTGTGGGATGTGAATTTTTTGATCAAAACCATGTGGGAGCCCTAAATTTACTGGGATAGGAAAGGCTCATTCAAACACAACAACAAAGATAGAACCTTCTGCCTTTGTTGTTGTTTAATTCTGTTAATAGCCCAAGGTAAAGATTTATCTGCTCTTGTCAATTTACCTCAGCCTCAATATAAAGCACCAAGGTCACTTTTCCTCGCCTGGCCCACAGGATTAAATTGTCATGTCTCTCTAATAGGCAGCACAGGGAATCATTAGTCCAGCTCAGCTGGCTGACTGATGGGCATTTCAGTCCAATCATGGGAGTGTGCAGCTACAGGCCAGCCAATATTGACACTGTGTCAGGACTGAGAGGGGACGCCTTAATCAGCCAGGACACTCTCGGCATTGATTTGACAAGCTGCCGTAATGACCCCCTTGTTTTGGTAAAGAATCACTGTTTATCCGGGCTGGCATTGATGCACTTGGAAAGCTGCATTGTCATGGAAACTATTGTCACCCGGATAAGCTGGGCAAAAGAATGGTCTTCAGAGGCAACTGTGGATTTTTGTGTTTGTTTAACTTCATCACATTTTCTCACATGAAAGTCATCAACTTTGATGTCTTTCATTGGGATTTTATATGATGGACCAATGCAAAATAGCTCATATTTATGAAGTGGAAGGAAAATTACCTTAGACTTTAAAAAGTGCGTTTCTTTTAAAAAAATGTGACATGCACTAGTACACAATCCCTTTACTTTGATACCCCAAAACGAAATCAAGAGTAATTAAATGTCTAAAATAATATAAAACACAGCTTTTCTGTGAAGATTATTCGAGAACATTACTGCACTAACAGTGTCTTTAAGACCAAAGACCAGATTGTGTAGAAGTTTAAGACAATATCTCAATCCTTGAACATTTCAAACTTAATAAAACTTGTTTTAAGTTATCAGGCTGGGTAAGGAGAAGATTGAGGTGGAAAAATCTGTCAGCAAAATATCTATTGTTTTTGAGTTTCACAAGAAGAAAGTCATATGACATTTTGGTAAAAGTTTGCCACAAACCATGTAGAGAAAACAGAACTCCAAAACAAATTGCTGTGGTCAGATAAGACCAGAAATAGAAATTTTAGGCCTACATGCAAAAATACCTGATGCAACATATTACATTTTCGAGTGTGGCAGCCATAGTTACTATGGAACAGTTCTGATCAAAGCATATTTATGTGCTAGAATAGCCTAGTCAAAGTCCATCTATTTGAAAATCTGTGATAGAGATAGATAAAAAAACGTTCATAGATGCTCTCTATATAATCTTACTGAGCTTTAGCCTTTTTGCAAACAGAAATGGGCCCAGAATGATAGTCTCTGGATGTGCCAGGCTGGTAGACATAAGGTTTTATGAAAGTTTTGACTCACTGGGGTTTCACTGATCTATTTATGTCTACTGCATAAAATCCAGATGTAATATATTCAATTTTCGAGTTTTATGATAGATGTGAAAATGTTTATAGCCCTTGAACTTTTACAAGACATTACATTTATAGCAATTCCTTGTATAAAATACCTCCCCTTTAGCGCAGGCATTGTTGATAGCGGATCTTAGAGGATGGCTGGATTTGTTTGTTTACTAAAATGAGGTGACACAGCCGCTGGCAGGAGGATCTGGAAAATCAGCCGCCTCTCTGGGAGGTGTTAGACTGTAAATGTTATTGGCATGCTGACAGTCTCCCACAATGCCACAGTGTGTAAAATCGTTAACAAGCAACATAATGGGCGCACTCTTTCCCCAAGGTGAGGACGTGGGGTGTTTTTATCAGCCTTTTATCCTTAGAGTTCAGAGAGACATTATTTGATCTGCATAGATATCAGACACAAACCTCCTGTTCTTCTTGTACTGTCCATCTATTTCAGTGATGTGCATTTAATTATAAAAGAGAAAAGTCTGTAAAGGCGTAACAACTCATTCGATAAAACACCATACATCTGCTTTTAATTTGTGAAAATACAAAATGAAATCATGTACAATTTATGTACAGTCAAATTTATACAAGACAATAATGTTATTTCTGCGTATAGTGACGTAGATATCAAATTAGGACTATCGTTTGACGAGTGAATGTGCTAAAAAGTGCATAAAATAAATACAAGCAATGCTGAATGCGTCTCAACACCACAGGTACCGTCAAACAGGAACACGCTACAAAGAAATACTTTACATTAAGTTTTACAGATTTACATGAAATACATTGTTTTGCGACGGTGGTGGAAGCTGTTCTTAAGACGTTTGAGAGTTGAATTACTGACAGTAAGAAAGCAAAACTAGAAGCCTCTTTTCGCAGTAGTGGGTCTTTGTAGAGTCCTCCGTTGGCTTCAGCACTGCCTGGCACATTACTGGCACTGAGGAATGGACAGCTCAAATGTTCTCTGCCAGTAAAAAAATTTCACAAACCTGGTGTTTTGTCCTTCAACATTCAACACAAATCCTAAGCTAGGCTATTTGTGGATTCAGAATGTCACGGACTAATGTTATTACTTTTTATCTTCATGAATACTAAAGTAAAGTGACAACAGTGCCAATATAGCTGTGTTCCACTATTTAAATAAGACATAATTTCTGAGAGTAAAACAACCATATTTGCTGATATTGTTGATCATTATTGATTTATCAGAATTCTTGTTTCTGGACACAAAGCCGTTTTTATGATAGAGCTGTTTGACGAGCATCCATGCAATGAAGCGATCATGGCATTAAGATTGGTCATGGAGTACATTCGAGTTTCCTCATTGCCTCCAAGACAATCCTGTGTCAGGCAGTGCTTACAGCCAAAGGAGGACTTAAAGATGCCCACTTCATGCGATATGTGGCTTGAAAAAAAAAATCAACTCATCTGCATACTTGGAATATTGTGCCATGCTCTGTTACAGAAACTATCAATGGTATTGTGTGCTAATGAATAGATCGCAGAAAAAAAAAAACAGCTCTATCATAAAAAAGTTACATTTTGTTTCATTTGTGGTGATATTTTGGGAGTTTTGGTTTGCATAATAAAGCATTTAAAACATTTACAGACTTGAAAAGGCAAAGATAAGACAAGTACATGTGTATAGAGATAAGGCTAGAGCCATATGCCATTTCAGTATGGACACTGGCCGACGTTAACCATCACAAATGTTGTGAATTAGCTCCAAATGGCAAAGAAACCATTGAGAGTCAAGCTGCGCACTACTTGCACTTGGAATTCTTGGATGCTGAGTTAAAAAACTAACAAGTCCTGAACTTGGAATTCTTATTAACACCAACCACCACAGACATGGCTGCCATGCTTGCTAAACATTGGGAAAGCTTTAGTGAAAAACATTTATTTTTCAGTTTTGACTTGGCCAGTCACCCCCAGAATAGTAAAATTCTACAGAATATATTGCAGTGTTTTATGCATAAAATAGAGAGCAAATTCATTGTTGTTTCCTACTTCTACTAGGAGGTATCATGTTCATGAAGCTCATAGTTAGCAAGCCTCACTGATTATCTGCTGGAATCAATCATAAACATACCCAAGTGTTCCCATCTTCTCTCTTTTTACTTACTTTATGGATAATGTAGGTGGAGTGCATACCCAAGTAATAAAACATTACAAGTATATCTCTCTCTGTTGGTAAGTACTTTTGATATATTTTGGAGATAATTAACAATATCAATGTTCAAATCTTGCTTTTAATTTAACTGTATATTTTCAGAAGACTTTGTATTTACACCATATATTCTTGATTATAATTATGATATCATTTTGTGCCTGTCGGCTCTTACAGAATAACAGTTTGATGATCATACAAAATTACTTTAACCACATTTACTGTGACCTGCATATTTTTTTTGTATTATTGAATACAAAAATACACAAATGTGAGAGAACCAAAAAAAAAACAAAAACCTTGTTGTGTACGTGTGCACACCCTATACTATTGCTTTATTGAAATAGCTTTTGATTTATCTGCAGTTATTTGGGGGACAGTTTAATTCTTCTCTTGTAGGACTTTAATAATATTTGCTCATTTACATCCTTGTGCTAAAGCCATAGTTTGTAGAGAGGTTAGAAGGAATCAAAACTGTCTCATTTCACATGTTATCACTCAGGAAAAAAACATTTGTAGTACTAATTTCAGTTGTGGAAAGCTGAAAATGAATCACAGTGTGGTTCAGCCAATTTTCTGTTTTCCAATGAGCACACCTGTGTAGCAGAATTTTAAAATTGTATAATATAGTATAATATTTATCACTTCAACTAATTCGATTTTCTGTTAAATTGCACGTGATAAATGTCACCTTGAAGATAGAAAAAGTTTGGAAGTGATTTATCATGAGGTAATTATTTATGCCATGTCATAAAACCTTTAGCATAGTGTGAATGTTGAAAACTATATTTTCAACATGAATTATTCATAACCAAATTAGCTTAAACCAACACCATATTTTCTTTAAATAGTTGATTTTGTTGAAATATTCAAATGTTTGCTGTTTGGGATGGAGACACACAGCTACAAGGTTAAATTTTACATCTATATTATTTGAAAACAGCAGTCAGAAGATTAAATATGTAGCCTATTGAGATTATGCCGATGTTTTCTTGAGATGAAACCAAAAATGTGAATTATCAACCACTGTTCTCTGCTGTTTAAGTTAAGATCTTAAAAAAAAAAATGGAAATATGGTTCCCATGCACCTGTTGCTTTAGAAAATGTCAGAATAAATTTGGGTTACACAAAGAGCAAAACTGCAAAAGCATCCAGTAATGAAAGGGCAAAAAATCCAAAACCTGCTGTTGCATTGGGAACAATGCTAATCTAATAAAAAACATTCATTGTTAGGGCTTTCTTTAGCTTATAATATTCTTTGGCTCATTTTGAGAATGTTCAAAAGTTTTTATCAACTACGTACCGTGTATATAAAACTATTGAGTATTTCTTCTACTATTAACGGTTTTTGCAGCAATATAGCTGCAGCTCAGGTGCATTGTTGTTCCCTATAGGCGAATTGATAAATTGCAAATCTGTCCCCCTGACCTTTGAGCTGATTATATCTACCCACCATTTCAAAAATTTACCCACTTTAGGCCAGTGCCAATTTCCATCCCTTACTGGATTTCTGACTCCTGTGGTAAATGGGGCGCAGCATCAGTCCTCAACAATGCCACTGTGGTGGTGGATGGGTGTGGGGGTGCAGCTGGATGTAAAATACACATTCTAACAAACTGTACAGAATACTTTAACCAGACTCAAATGCAGTAGCAGTAGTTGTTCATGTACAGCTTAAAAGGCAACTTTTACAACTAGTCTTTTATCCAGCAGGGCTTATAATTGCCTATGGTTATGCTCTTGCACAAGTGACCCTCATTCCTCAAAATAAAGTGGAAAAGCAAAAAAAAAAAAAAAAAACAGTCATGGAGTCTGGTCACTGCTGTGCAAACTGAAAGTTGAGTGGTGGTCAGGATTGTCTTTATGTTTCTACGTCAGCTCAGATGTTACATTGCTGCAAAGATGAAGGAAGAAAAGCAGTTTGTCTTGCTGATAAATGATCCAAGGTCCACACTGACACCCACTCAATATGTCCTGTTGGAGGTCCAGTTGTCCAGGTGTCAGGGTGAAGTCCGGAGCTCAGCATTCGTCCTCGGCTTCTCTGATGGGTGGGATCAAGCTACTGGTGGATTTATTGTGACCGACTGGTTTGATGGCGAGAGTATTCACAGGATTGATCTGTATGGTCCTCAGGTGGGTATTCTCTGGTTCATCTGTAAACCATGTCTTTTCTGAGAACCAAAATCATACAGAGACAAAGAAGGAGGGGGGACATTAGACCATTAATACTACACATGTGTGTTTGGATTTCAGTCAGTGTTTCTACATGCACACAAAGGTGAAGGTGAAGGTTGTACATAAAAAAAATGCAAGAATCTAGAGCAGGGGAGGGCAACTCCAGGCCTCGAGGGCCGGTGTCTTGCAACTCTTAGATGTCTCCCTGGTCCAACGCACTTGAATCCAACAACTGAATCACCTCCCAAATGCAGTCAGGTTTTCCAGAGTCCTGCTATTGACCTCATAATTTGACTCAGGTGTGTTGAAGTAGAGATACATCTAAAAGTTGCAGGAGACTGGCCCTCGAGGCCTGGAGTTGCCCACCCCTGATCTAGAGCAGGGGTGCCCAAAGTCGGTCCTCCTGTGTGTTTTAGTTGTCTCCCTGGTTCTCAAATGAGGCCCACATTTCAACATTGACATGCTGAAATAGTTGTTACTACCCCCAGGGAGAGACCGAAAACATGCAGGATGCTGGCCCTCGAGGACCGACTTGGGCACCACTGACATAGGTGTCAAACTCCAGTCCTGGAGGGCCACTTCCCTGCAACTTTTAGATGTGCCTCTGCAGCACCACACCTGAATAGAATAATGATGTCATGAGGAAACCTCTACACAAGAAGGAGGTAATCAAGCCATTTCATTCCAGTGTTTTGTACCTGTGGAACATCTAAAAACTGCAGGATAGTTGCCCTTGAGGACTGGAGTTTGACACACCTGATCTAGAGGAATTCTAACATGAGTACCAGTAATATTACTCACATAAGTCTTCAAAAATCCTTTAAACAGCCCGACTTTCTTCTAAACTCCTAATGTGGTCTTTTCAAGAAACTTTTCAAAGAATTCTAAGAAGAATTATTGATCAAAGGCTAAGGTAAAGCTTCTAACAAATGTTAAGTTGTAAATAGTCATATTCCTATAATAATGGCCTACATGATTATTTTTTCCCTATTTTAAGGAGGTGACAATATGTAGCTTTTCATAATGCTCATCAAGTCATCCTCCAAACAGTTTTTATTAAAATATGTATTAAAGGTAAATCTAAATAAATAAAATATCAAAGTTGATTTATTTCAGTAATGTAGTTAAGAAAGTGAACCTCACATACTACACAGATTTATGACACAAAGCGATATTTCAAGGTTTATTTCCAACTTTGATAATTATGGCTTCCTGCTTTTGAAAACTCGTGCAAAGTTACAATTTACCCAGGACTAATAAAAAAAAGAAAATGACTGGATGGTATGCCTGTCTACAGCATAATTGTTCTGTGCTCCTTTTGCATTAATTATTGCATCAATGCTTTGATAAAACATAATGAACTACCACCAGCAGATGCATCACCAGACATCACAGGATATTTATGCTCTTGAAGCACTGGCGGACTTTGTTTAAAATGTCTCTGCAGGGTGGACTTATGCCTGATTCTTGATCTCCTTTTTCTCCTACATGCATCCTTCCACTAAACTTTCCAGTAATTTGATGTACACAGCGTTCTGAGAACAGCCAGCTTCTCAGCTTCTATCCATCAGTTGTCTGCTTGATAACTGTCAGGTCAGTAGTCTGTCCTTTGATTGTGTTGGGTATAAAATTTGTCTTAAAAAATTGTTTTGTTTTTTATTGTTCTTGATAAATTAAAATTTTCAGGGAAATTTAATTTGTGATTTCATTAGCTTCAAGGCAAGATTACTAAAATGACCAGGAATACATACTTATTTTTAAATATATCAGTGTGTGTGTCTTTACACCATCTGAATTGAAAATTTTGAAGTGAACTAGTTCAATAGTTAAAAAAAAGTTAAGAATAAGAATACTCAAAGTTAAGAAATAAATTTTTTGATATTATTTCAAACCTTTTTTAAATGGATCTCTGTATTGCCTTTAAACGTGCTGTTTTGTTTTCTCTGCAGAAATGCAGCTCACCAATTAATATAGTATATTAAATAACACTTTTTATATGAGATTCTTGTAAAAAGTTTGCTTTTCCAGAACTGTTGAACAGTCATGGGGAAATCTAGGTGTAAATAAATCAGATGCAGAGCATCAAAAATGCTTAACCTTAGCGAAGCTATCGTTGAACCCCAAGAATGTAGCAACTGTTACAGTCCAAGCAATGTGAAGTCCATAATTCATATATATATTGACATGTGAGAAAACTTTGAGACCCAACAGATTTCAGTCAGCTTTTTCTTTGTTAGTTAATAACATTAAAAACAACAAAACACTGAATGAGTATAGATAATTTAACAAGGATACCAACATTTTTGTCTATACATATAATATCTCATGGTAGTTTAGAAGTTGTGATTTGAGGTTGATTTGCAGCTTTAAGATTTGAGAACTTTCAACTCCTTGAGTTGATCAAGAAGCGGTTTATAAGCCAAAGTATTCTAAAGCCAAATGTGACATCATCCATCCAGGATAAAGTTGGATTGTGCAACAGGGCAATAATCCCAATACAACATGAATTGCATAATAAAATATCTCAACTGACAATGTTGAAGGACCTTAATAAAGCTGTCTATGAATGAATGTGTGCACACTTAAAGGAAATGATGCAAAGTTGAAGTCACACAGAAAAATGACACACTGAGTCATTTTTGTTAAATGTGCTACTACACTTATTTTCACATTACCAGTCATTACAATCTTCGTTTTCCCAGGACTGCGTACTTGGATAGTACAAAGTTTGAGAGGTACGTCAAACATTTGTTTGAATGCAGCTTTAATTAAAGTAATCAAGCCTACTAAAGGTTTCTTTTGGTTAATAACACAGGTGCCTTTAAATAAATTAGAACATTGTAGGAAATCTACTTATTCAGGAATGTCAGTTCAGGAAGTAAAACTCAAGTACACATGTAACTATTTCAAGAATTTATCCTCTTATTTTTATGATCATGGGTTACTGCTAATGTAAACCCCCATATTACGTTTTCCAGAAAATTATAAAAGACAGGTAAAATTAAAATAAAAATTTTACCTATATAATTATATATATATATATATATATATATATATATATATATATATATATATATATATATATATATATATATATATATATATGTTGCGTTATGGCCTAAAAGAATCAGAGGGAAGACTTCTGACTTGATATTTGTCCATCAATCACTTGTCAAATAGTCATTGACAAAAAGGGTAATCAACAAAAGGTTGTTGCTAAAGAAGCTGGCTATAATTTGAAAGCTGTATTTAAATTAGAAGTTTAGTGGAAGGAAAGCAATTGTGATAAAAATAGGATAATCAATGATTTGCATTTTAAATCTGTATATAATAAACTTTAAAAATGAGCTTTGATTTCTGAATTATAAATGAAATACACGAATTTTTCTAAGACATTTAAATTGATTAAGTTGCACCTGTATGTTTGGTAGGTCCACAGGCATGCGTTTTCATTAACATTACTTAGCAGCAAAGTTGTAGTGGTACACTTCATTCACATGTGTCAGCAAATACAAGTTTTCAATGATACAACATCAAACATCACCTGATAAAGTGCAAATTAGCATCAAACCGTTTGCTTGCAAACACTGTCTAGAGTCAAATCTAAAGTGAGATGTGGTGCATGTGTCATAATAATCATGCACCCCTGATGCATATTTGGAGGGCAAAATGTCAACAAGGACAGGACCGTGCTCAGAAAATTAATTAACATCATGCAGAATTATTTATCTCCATACCTTGGCCAACTCTATTGATCCTTGTTGCACTTCAGAAAAACAAAGTGGTACACTATATGTAAGCTAAATGGATTTATTAATAACAGAAAACTGTGCAGCCTGATGATAAGCAAAGAAAAAAAAAGGCATATGAATGTATTAGATATGAACATAGAACAGGTTAAAAGGCGGTTATAATTATCTCAACTGAAAATAAACAGACTATGTTAGAAAATTTTGATTTGCTGTTATAACCCCCCTATTTGCCTTTCTGTTTTTCATGAAAGTTGCTAAAGAATGGAATGAAACCAAATGTGGAACAGACAATACCAAACATGCTACACGTGCATAGAGGCTGAACTCAGACAAGCAGATGAATTATTCAAGATAATTTTTTTCAAAATGAGAAATATGACTGCGTGATTAATAATTGTTTTAATTCCAGGTGTTCTTTCAGCAACTGTAATACGAGAAAAGGAAAGAAAGTTAAAGTACATAATAGTATACACTATACCTCCAACATCTCTGCTACTGAATGTCTTCAAGGGAACGTTTTTAAAAATGATCATAATTAATCGCTTAGGAGCAAATAAAAGTAGGCTTCTCACCTCATTTCAAAAATATTCAACAGAGTTGAGGGTATTTCAGAAAATTAGCGTTAGCCTGCTATAGCTGTTCCAAACAATTTGTTGTGGATCTTTGTCCTGCTGCATGTGTAAAATTTTGTCATTGTCGGTCAGAAAATATCCACAATAAATTGACACTTGTGCACACAATAATTATTTTTAAGTTTGACATTTTTGCCATGTGATCAGTTCACCCTGCAAAATGAACTGCTCAAATGGATCATAAAAAAACTCTAAATGTTTTTGACCTAACCCAGAACATACACTGCTCAACCAGTATATGGTGCAGGGTTAAAGTATAAGGACAGACAGTTTTTTTTGTTGCTCAATAATGTCCCTCATGTTTCTGTGCTGCAGAGAGAAAAATTAGGTGGTGAGAAAGATCAAGTTGAAGTTATTCACTTGTTAAAATTAGAATTTTGTGTGATTAAAATAACACAAAATATTGTGACATTTTTAAGTGAACTGAAATTATAAAGCTAAAATTATTTACACATTAAAACTATGAAAAATGTGAGATACTGTATATGTCTTTTATCGGTCAAGTCATTTAGTCAACAGTCTATAGTGTGATGTCAGAATAAATTACTTTAACTTGTGAATATATTTCTTCTTTTCAGCTTCTCTAAACCCAGGGCAAAGAGTCAAAATCTCAGTACGTTTTTGCAGTCACTGTCACTTCTGTTCCACCACCTTGTAGGTAAAATCATTAAATATCATTAACATACTTTGGAGAAAAAGAAAACGTTAAATAAATATAAACAGACATTTTGATGTAAAGGCGTTATTAAAATCCCGGCATAACTTTATTATCAACAGTTTGTACTTGCAAAATATTTTGACACAATTAAATACTTCATAGTTTCAGATATTATTTAATGCAAAATTAACAACTTTAATGGAAATAAAAAGGTATAAGGGAAGAAAGTTATATAATACTTTTAGACAATACATAATTTTTTAAGACATGTCATTTAAAGTGCAGTTCAAGTACAATAAGGTTCATCTTAAAATAGAAGTAAAACGAAAGCAAGTTTTATAAAAAACTTGAAAGATATAAGAATTAAGAAAAGTCTATGATGGAAGAATGTGACACTGCAGGAAAGCTAAGTGGCTAATTATGTGTAAAATTTGCAAACAAAATTGACAATGTGACATACATAAGACAAAGTTTTCTTCTGCTTTCAAGGCTTAAATTCCCCAAGTTAGAAAAAAAGAGAATATTAGATATAAGTGGCTATACACCGTGTTCCAAATTATTATGCAAATTGGATTAAAGTGTCATAAAGACAATTTTTTTTTTTGTATTTATAATTTATAGATGGTATTGTGTGTCAGGGCTCTTTGAATCACTATGATTAATTTCAGAGAGCTGGGTTGATTAGTTTGTCTGGTGAGCTCAATTAATGGAAATCTACTTAAGAAGGATGTTCCACATTATTAAGCAGGCCACAGGTTCCAAGCAATATGGGAAAGAAAAAGTATCTCTCTATCTCTCTGCTGCCGAAAATCATCAGATAGTGTAGTGGCGTATCAGAAAGTATAAAAACATTAGATACTTAATGAAAACTGAAGCGTTATCATCGTACTGTGAAGAGATTTGTGGCTGATTCAGAACAAAGATGGGTTTGTACAGATAAAGGCATAATGAGGAAGGTTTCTGTTTGATAAATTCATTGGATTAAGAGAGCAGCTGTTAAAATCGCCTTACAAACAGTTATTTGAAGCTGCTGGTGCCTCTGGAACCTCAAGGTGGAGGATCCTCCAGAGGCTTGCGGTGCATGAACCTACCATTGGGCTCCTAACCAGAGCTCACAAGCAGAAACGGCCGCAGTGGGCCTAGCCATACACGAAGATTAATTTTCAAACAGACTTGTTCACTGATCACTGCTGTGCAACCCTGGGTGGTCCAGATGGATGCAGTAGTGGATTGATGGTGGATGGCCACCACATCCCAACACAGCTGTGACGTCAGCAAGGAGGTGGTGGAGTCATTTTTTGGGCAGAAATCATGGGGGGAGAGCTGGCCGGCCCTTCAGAGTCCCCGAAGGTGTGAAAATGAGCAAAGTATATGGACTTTCTGACTGATCACTTTCTTTCATGGTTCAAAAAGAAGACCTTCCATAACAAAATAATCTTCATGCATGACAATGCACCATGCTCCAAGGAATACCTCTGTGTCATTGGCTGCTATGGGCATAAAAGGGGAGAAACTCATGGTGTGCTCACCATCCTCCTCTGACCTCAACCCTATTGAGAACCCTTTGAGTTTCCTCAAGCAGAAGATCTGAGGGCGGAATGCAGTTCATATCAAAACAGCAGCTCTGAGAAGGTATTCTGACATCCTGCAAAGAAATTTTCCACAAACTCACAAGTTCAATAGATGCAAGAATTGTGCTGTGATATCAAACGAGGGGTCCTATGTTAACATGTAACTCGGTCTGTTGAGATGCTTTTGATTGAAATAGGTTTTGGTTTTAGTACATGTAACCACTTAATGCTGCACATTCAAAGAATGACCGTTTGCAGTTCTTTATAATCCATAAAATGTTTAGAAAATCTGGTGTGCCTAATAATTTGGAACAGTGCACTTTGAGGTTTTTAGTTTTGAAAAAAATACTGTTTTCATGGGGAGCTTTGTTCAGTAATATTTGATTTGTACTGTAATAGTTCATGACTTGAAAATTATACTGACCATCATTTGCATTGACCATTTAAGAACATCTGAGAAAATATCACTTGCTTAATAATTTGGAACACAGTGTGTAGACAGATACAAGCACTGTAATCACAGCAATAGATGACATCTAATGCAAACCAGGTGTAGATTAAATTTGTTTACGATTGATTATTTTGAAATGCAGGAAGCTTCTGGGTGCTTTTCAGAAATACAATTTATTTGCTCCAGATTGACATTAGGTACAGTAATTTACCAATCCTCAAATAAAAACAAATTAATCTACCCTTATTTTACAAGATGATGAATGTTTTTCTCATTAAAGCGTACAAAAACTCTGGGAAAATGTAAACCTAATTGAGGAAAAAGTCAAAGAAAAACAGCATGAAGAAATAAGGAAATGCATCAACCCTGCTTGTTTCTTACTTTGTGTAACGAGCCTCTCCTGTTCAAGGGGAAAACACACAAAGTACTGCAAACTGAACCAAACAAGAGAGACATACATACACATTCAGACGAACGTTCACAAACAATCCAGATGAGGTTTACAGTCTGTCTGAGACTCGACGAAGGACACACAGGACAACACTGACCGCAGGCACTGGTCACAGACAGGGACAGGCAGACAGCTTTAGAGGGGCACGTACTTTTGTTTGTCTCGTGAGTCCCTGCTTTTGACTCGGTTGGCGCGGTTGGTAGTTTGGATAGAGTGGACGGAAGAGCTCTTTTTGCTCGAAGAGTGCGAGGAGTGAGAAGAGTGGGAAAGGCTGGTCCGTGACTGACCGGCATTGTGGTCAAACTGCATCAGGCAGAATATGAGGTCGGAGGGCACGAGTTCAAATGCATATGGAGGATTGGTGATGACGTACCTGAAGAAGAAATTGACCAGATGTAAGGACAAATATATTACCTTACAACAACAAACCTCAGTGTATTTTCATTGGGTTTTGTCTGACAGACAAACCCACATTAACACATAATTATGAGCTTGAGAAAAAAGTTATATGTGATTTTTGGAAATTTCCTACAATTAAAAATCTAAAAAGAGTGACATGATTTTGTGCTTACCCTACATTCACTCTGAAACAGTTAAATAGTTTTTCACTAAATGTACATTACATGTAGGGGAAGATTAGTCCTGTATCTCGTAATGATCCACAGCACACCCAGGATAAAACATAAAAATGGTAGAATTGTGCTGTGGGGATGCTTTTCTTCACCACCAACACGGAGGTTGAAACTAGTTAAGTTAGGTAGAACATGGATGGAACTAAATACAGGGTGATCCTTAAGGAGAACCTTCAAGAGACTACAAAGACTTAAAACTAGGATGAAGGTTCAACTTCCAACAGGAATACCATAAAGATATATTCAGAGCAACAATGGAATAGTTCAGATCAAAGAATATGCATTTAAGAATGGCCCAGTCAAATTCCAAACTCATATTTAATTAAGAATCAGTGGAAAGGCTTGAGAACTACTTTTCACAGATGCTTCTTATCCAGTCTGCCTAACCTGAGCTATGTCACAAAGCTAGCAAAGAAATACCCAAAAAGACCTGCAGCAGTATATAAGTGAAAGATAATTCTACAAACTTATGGAGGCTTATTATAAATTAATGCCACAACTTTAAGTATTTTGTATTTGTGAGAAATGTTTTAACATTAACATTTCGTGACGTAGAAGCAAGAACTTCTACGTCACAAATTTTTGCTACTTTGTGTTGAGTCTGATAAAAACCCAATAAACACATTGAAGTTTGTGATTGTAACATGACAATTGTGAAAATGTTCAAGGCTTGTAAATACGTCTGTCGAGTGCAACAATATAATGAAGACAAAAGCAAAACATCTTGCTCTCTTTTCAGTTTAAAGGGATCTTAATTCTCACCGTTTGGTACACTGGCTTTGTGTGTTTAGATGAGCATCCCTTAAGCGATAGATGCCAAAACACAGCATGTTGTATGTTTTCAAGGCTTTACAGAATAGGTCCCCATAGCACCCACCATCCTGAAAGACAACAACAATAACAGAGTAAGGAAAAGTTAAAAAACAGAAAAATGCCAGAATAATAATTTCAATTACGATTTTGCTTTCTTCATATGTTTCTAAGTGTTTATGGGTAAACACTATTGGATCCAGAGCAGTGTTAATCATCATTGATCTGTATAAAGGAAACATCCTTAGATTTTTTATTTTATTTTATTTATTTATTTTATTTTTTTCCCCCACCAGGGGGTCCTTTTTGTGGGCTCTAGTGTCCCTTTTTTCATAGTAGGCTGACAGGAAAGGGGGAAAGAGAGGGGGGAAGACATGCGGCAAATGTCGTCGGGTCCGGGAATCGAACCCGTGACGGCCGCGTCGAGGACTGAAGGCCTCCAAGCGTGGGACGCGCTAACCTCTACGCCACCGGAGCACGCCCCAAGATTTTTATTTTTTTTTATCAATTTGAATAATAAACTGCACATTGATTTCAGTTGTTTCTGGAATAAAGCAAAAACAAAAAACATGACACTCCATAACTGGAAAAGTACGTCATCCCAACTGGAAAAGTACGTCATCCCAACTGGAAGAGCTAAAGCTGGGTCATCATTGAATCCTTCAGCATATTAATATAACTAAACATTCAAATAGTAATGGTTCACCACACACAAAATTGACCTCCCATGGAAAATTCAACTTTTATTACTTTAATCCAATAGAAAAACTGCGAGGGAGTAAAAGAGAAAAGAGTGAATTCTCCAAAGAGTTCTCAGGTCTGCATGTTCCGACCTTGTTAAATGTTATATGAGAGACGTTTTCCTATTAGTAGAAGGGGGTTGTGAGTAATTTTGACAGCAGCCAAGCAATAGTTGTGGTGTAAAAAAATTATTAAGATGGGATTTTTCTCTACTGAACAAACAAAATGAAAATAAAAGTTTAATTTTTCAAAAAATTTTAGCGTGATCCTACCATGCTACAGCAATATAAGATTAATTCATATCTTTTAAACATTCAGTCTTTACCTCGGTTGACCATTAGTGTGGACGGTGCTATATCACAACAAGCTTTTCACTGAAGGTTGAATGCATAATATGAGCAAACAAAAATGGCCTCAACCCCGGGGTGACAGGACCGTTCACTTACCCCGAGGTCAGCAAAGGGTCCGTCGTACAAGGCCAGCTGTGCCACGCGACACCTGTCCCTGTTTGCCAGGGTCTGCGGTGTGCTATAGCCACCACGTAATGCATTCTCCTCGGCCAGCAGCCCCTCAAGCTCCGGCGTGGCGCCACCCGTTACCAATGTCCGGATCAAGGTGAGGATATTATCATTGAAGTATGTCTGCAGGAA
Source organism: Gambusia affinis (assembly GCF_019740435.1). Taxonomy (NCBI): domain Eukaryota; kingdom Metazoa; phylum Chordata; class Actinopteri; order Cyprinodontiformes; family Poeciliidae; genus Gambusia; species Gambusia affinis. The sequence continues at coordinate 16,521,317 of NC_057887.1, forward strand.
TAAAGACAGAGTAGGGGGGTAAGTCCTCAAGGAAATACAACTCAGTCTTGATAAGATGCTAGACAGGTTGACTGTTGGTATCTAACCCAGTGGAGCATAACAGAGAATCACTGGCATTACAACTTTCATCTCTAAAATCTTTGAGAAAATATAAGAAAATTCTTTATGCTCCGTACTTCAGTTGTCATCCTTCTAGTTCCTTCTTATTATTGGTTTGTTGATTTTAACAAGGGGAAATCTCTGCCCTTTTTCTCTGCAGTGCAGTCCCTCGTCTCCCTACGCTTCTGCTCTAACGTGACATCTCCCTTGGCTGCTGACAGCACTATTGACTAAGATGATGGATGAGGGCTGTCCATTAGGTTGCATTACCTTTGTCTACACTGGAGCACACTTGAAGGCAGCTTTGTTCTAACCTCACTCAAACTGAAAGGCAGACAAATGAAGCCATCAAACACACTAGAAGTTCCAGCCTTGTCACTTATCGTTTTAACTGGGCTGCTGGGTTTTTTTTAAAAGTGAGATGGAGGTACTCTGTTATCGTTCTTCATATGAAAACATAGCATGTCTTTTTAAATTTGATATTGTAGCCCAGGGGTTCTCAAACATCATGTTCAAAAGTCCAATAAGGACCAACTTCTGCAATATTCCAGTTTTACAGACAATTTTGTTTCATAAATTGAATTCCAAGTTTGCATTGCCTACACATACCGTGTGGGCAAATTCCTTTTTGACTGCAGTTTAGTGCAAAACTGTATTGAAAACAATTTTTTTTTTCTTTTTCTTACCGCACTCATTAAGGAGTCCAGTACACTGACTGCAAATGCTGTCCCACAGGCGAAAGGCTGGGTGAGGTATAATTCTGTGTCTGGATCGTCGTCATCATCTTGGTCCAGAAACTGAACATTCGAGTCATTAACTGTTGGGAGGGGAAAAACATAAACTTCATGAATTATTCAAACTCTGTTTGCTTGCTTTTTTTCTCACAAAAAACAGATCTCATGGAGAGGTTTTTGACTTGAAAAAGCATGGGTCAAGCAAGTCCTTGATTTGCATGAAAAGGGAGAACACAAAGCAGGCAGTAGCTGCAGATATGGACTGTATTTGGAAAATTCTTATATGTTAATAATTTTTTTTTAAATATGTCTCTCCATTTAACTAAAATGACTCTGTGTTTGATATTTGTACTCAGCTATGTGGCCTACTTGCCTCTGCCACACTCCATAACCAGGCGATTCATGCACACTCACGACACCATGCATATTGTCAAAGTTCCAGGCTTCAATTCAAATCCCTCCTTAAGGTCAGTATCAGTACAACCAATATGCCATTGTTTGTCTTGTAAATCCAAGACCGAACTTCCAATTACTTCTACTCGCATGTCAGGTCAAATGAAAGTAACTGGTTGCCCCAGAACCTTCTTTAAAGATGTCTTTGAGCACACAAAAAAAAATAAAACACATGCAGTGGCTGGAAGAAAGTAATGATGTAAAATTTAGTTGGAGAACTGCTCCTTCTGTGCAGACAGAAATAAATGTCAGTCATATGGACAAAGCTGAGATGAAAGAAGGGAACAGGCCAGAGAATGTGATCTGACAGAAGATGCTACGAAAACAACCACAAGGACTTCTAAAGGGATCAAAGGCCCTGTAATTCTTGGAAAAAATAAAAAGGAGAAATTTCGCTTTGAGATAAGGGGGGGAGCAAAACAAGACAGGCAATTTCAACCAGAACCAAGGGTAAAATGTGCTCAAAGTGATGCCATGGGAATGGACTGAGCTTCTTGTGCAGCAAAGAGAAATCAAAAGAAAAAGCTGATATGGAGGCAGCAGCAGTTACAACACTGCAGTACAGGACACAGGCGCTTCTTACCCAGCTCAGTTATCATTTGTATGCTGGTCCCACTGCTTTTATCCTGACTGAATGAAATCACAGGCACTTTTTTGCCTTGCTTTGCTAACGGTGCTGGACAAGTGTTGAGGGAAAAACAGTTACTGTTACAAGTCAACAAGGGGAAAAACACACACACATACACACAAAAATCCACTTTTTTAGCTATGTTAACCACACATTAGCAGACGCTAACAGCAAAAACTGGTTATTCAGACCACTGTTACTTTAGAGAAATGTGGTTTGCAGCTATCATATCAACTATTAAATATTTAGCAGCAATCATACCAAGCTCTGTTATGATGGGAATATTTGCTCCGGTAGTAACAGAGGTCTGCCGCACTAATCCGTGGACTGGGCTGTTCTCAGGAGAGGATCGGTCCATCCCTGGTGGCGTGAAGCCTTAATGGACACACACATACAAAAACAACACGTTTCTGTTAATGCAATATTCAGTACTTCATCATAGCATACAATGAGACGGTATCAGCCACAGGATTGCAATTAAGGTGGTGGTGGGGGGGGGGGGGGTTTCTACCACTTATCTGCTTTGGGTGACACAAAAAGTGTTCATGCCAACTAAACATTTTTACATTCAGTTGTATTACAACATATTTAACTGGGATTGATGCAATAGATCAGCTCCAAGTAGTGCAGGTATAATTATGATGTGGAAAGAAATGTATACACTGTTTCTCTGTAAATGTGTATTCTACTCTTTATACACTGATGCACCTAAATAGATTTTAAGGCCACCAAATGCCCTCAAAAGTCACATAAATACTAAAACAAAGAGTAGAACCACCTTATGCTGCAATTTCAACTATAAGCCTGCTGCGGTATGTCTCCTCTATTTTTCTCATCTTGATACTGAAATTTTTACACATTCTTGTTTACAGATCAGTTCATGTTTTGTAACATCAGATTTAAGTCTGGACTTAGTCTGGACCTTTCTAAAACATGAATATGCTTTGATCTATACCATTCTACTGCAGCTCTTGGGTTCAGCTGCATCTGACCAGAATCATTGTCCCTTCTGAAACAAAAATCTACATTCTGCTGATTTTTCCTCTGCTGAAAAAAAAAATCATCCCTGAAGCAATCTGCTGATTTTTGTTCCACACATATGGGACGAAAATGTCAATTCTAGTCTCATCTGACCAGAGCACCCTCTATTACATCTTTGAATGAGTTGTAATATGACAAATAGTAAAAACGTTCAAGGGGTATGAATACTTTTGCAAGGCTTATAAGCTAAGTGCACTGTTATTGTATTCATGTAAGCAACCAATATTAGTCCATGTATAATAGATGTGACACAATGCTCATTTTGTTCCCCTTAGACTGTGTGTGCACGGAGGCGGAAACCTCTTACACACATGCAGAAAAAAAAACATGTACAATGGAGCCATGAAAGAGAAAATAAATGATGCAAAATTGAATTCAGATTGACTTGACATTTCTTGGTTTCCTCAGACTGACAAGTAAGCACATTAAATCAGTGATGCTGTATGTATAATACATGGGCCATGTTTTGACATCCATCACGTACTGCTGACTAAGGCAAATGTGAGGTCATACATGTATTAGACGAATAATGAAATTGTCAGGTTTTATTTCTTCTCCTCAGGTCAAAAGGTTTCTAAAAGCATTTCTTCCAATGCTGAACATTGACTACATTATGGAAAACCATCTGATACTAACTGAATGTTCTGGTGGTTCTTTATAGAAACCTGTAACATGTAATATTAACGGGTTAAGAAAATATTGTACACAAAGCAGCCCCAGTTGCTGAAAAATAAGACTGTAAATGTCAAGCAAAGGTTTTTGTGGCAGTGATGTGCATGTTGCCACCACTGAGGTTTGTGAGGTAACCGGTTGTTACAGTAACCTGAGGAACAGTCAGTGAGGTTTACTGTCAAACGCAGCAACAACAGGTCAGCCATGCAGCTCGCAGTGAGCAAATATTTTCTGTGCCGGGACCCTGTCCCTCCCAGGCGAGGCAGTGAACTATGATAGGGCGCTACTTACCTTGAGAATTGGCCTGCAAAACCCCGATGCTGTCGTCAAACAGCATGGATTTGATGTTAAGTGACGCCAGGATGCACTCTTTGTCCTGCAGTGATACATCATCAATATTGTTCTGATTGGCTGACAGGATGACACACATGTCACAGAGGTTGATGTTGACAGCCCTCAGATCAGCCCTGCTCAACGGTGTGCCCTTCGAGAAGGAGAGATGAAAATGTTTGTTACTTAAATAACGTGAAACAAGAGACAGAGTTCTCAAACTTGAGATGTTTCTGCTAAAAATATCTTGCACCAAATACTGTTATAATTGTTACATGGCAAGCTAATTTTTCATTACTCCAAATGTGTTAACCTGAGGACAACAATCCTGTTAATTTCATAAATGACTGGTTGAAAGACAGATTTTGAAAATACTTACTGGCAGAATGGATACTTTGGGGAAGTTGTGTAGAGTTTCCCACTCGCGCTTCAAGTATTCAAGGGAACCGACAAACACAATGTGTTTCAACTCGTGGTAGTGGAAGTTGCTTGCTCTCAGGGGCATGACAAAGTTTCGCAGACCAATCACCGCTGATTTTACATCTCCAAAGATGCACACCACCACATGTCCACTCAGAACAGTCATAGCTGCTTCGCTGCGGGTCTGAGAGGGAAACAATATGATGAAAAATAGGTGTTTGTGACAGAAACATGAAACGTGTTACTGCTTTATTCATTTTCACGCAAACTGCTCTGCCTATAGATATGATGGGCAGAGCAGGTCCTGTGCATAGCAAATGACATGTCAAACACCTCATTACAGAGTGTTTGTGTGCCTCGTCAATCTTTGATGTGGCTTTGTGACAATGCACATCTTTTATAGGAGAGAAGAGTGTCAGGACAAATGAACTGTGTTCAAGTGAGGTATCAGGACCCACCAGGATGACCTTCTCAATATCTTTGGACGGGCACCAGTGAAACATCCCAGTAGAGTCGTATTTCTTTATGTTCTCATCTATGGTCTCAATCTGCTCACTGCCCGGGATGAGGAGTGGGTCGTGTCTAGTTGAATCAGAAGGTTAGAAGGACAAAAACAACAGAAGATTATTAAACTGAGTAGCTTAAGATTGAACAATTCAAGACTACAAATATTTTTAATTAAAAAAATACATCAGTTGAACTCCAAAATAGTATTTTTTTTTTCTAGCTATTCCTGCTCTATGCTCATTGCCGTCAAAGGCCATCAGCAGAAATGTCAACAAAACCGCCCTGTCATAAAGCAAAGTGACATCAGCAGCAGCAATCAGGCAGAAGTAGATGGCAGCAACACACCACCTTGACTGGCATGAGCAAGGAGATGCAATTACGCCCCCTTACTGCAGAGAGCTTGAGATGGGAGTGTGCTGGGTGGTAAAAGCTTTAACAGACCAGATTTTAAATATTTCAGCAATTTGCCCAACCGTATTTGCTTTCCAAAGTGAAGGGTATTAATGTTTAAACAGACCATCAGGGCTATATAAACAAATTACACCGAGCACAGGGGTTTAGCTTCAATCTACTCGTCATTGACCGCTAAAGAGGTCTATAACTATGGGAGCATGTGGCGGTACTACAGTTGTTTTGATCAGGGGGTTAAAGACTGAAAGACTATTCATATTATGTCCTTGATTTTCGTGACATATTACATAAAACATTTGCATAACTGTACATGATCAACCACCTTTCAACAATTATATACAGTGTTGGCCAAACTTATTGGCACCAGCAAACGAATCATTCTCAGTTTTTCTAGAATTATTATTCTTTCTTCAGGACACCCCCTTGCTTTTCTATACAACTCATTTCCAGACAGAATATCCATAAAAGGTTTATTTTGGCACCATTTCTATTATATTTTTGCCATCATCTTCCCGTTGAAAAGACCAATTATAATCTATTTTTAATTTTCTGGGAGAGGCTAATAGATTTTTATTTAAAATATTTTGGTACTTCAAATAGTTTATGCCATGCACTAAAACATGGCATAAACCCTAAAGTTCTTAGGGACTTTTGAAAGACGAACTTGCCCACAGCATCACAGTTCCTCTGCCATACTCCACACTGTCCCTATTGAGCTTTCACTAATTTTTATTCACTAAACCCACATGGACGACACAGACAAACTCTAATGGTAACATTTGTGAGGATAAGTAGTACGTTTTTCTTGGCATATTTTTTTACCACTGTCACAGTATGATGCTAGCCATCTGCCATACCGTCCATAGCATATATAAATTCAGACTTCTGACTGAAAAATTCCCTGTAATCTCATCCACAGGAACCTTTGTCTCATGTGTTTTACATATATTTTTGACACATTAATGTAAAAAAAAAAAACACAGATGACTACAGAGCACATGCTATAAATTTACTTTGTCAGATTCAGACCACAGCTGAATATGTCTAAAAAACTCCAGACAGCAGCCTTCTGTCCCTGTCCAAAAACCTTAAAATACTTCAAGTCATCTCTCCATAAGAGGAGAATGTCTTTAATCCATGTGAGTGCTCTAAAAGAATGCCATCTAAAATAACATGTTAAGTATGCATGAAAGTGTCAGCTGAAACTACCATCCCTCAGGCTGTGAGAGACTGAAGCCAAAAAACTCGCCTTTGGGCTCAAATACCCCCAGGCAAGAGCTGGATGTCCTTTCTAGAGCAGATACAGCTGGTGAAGGAAATGTATTTTCTGTCACTATCTACCATTCAGTCATGTGGGTTTTAATTTAACAATAGACTGCATACATAATGAATTTATGTGCACAATACTTGTAGAAAGACTCAACTTTAGTCAAATTTTATGTTATGTAGAGCTAGCATATTGTTTGCTACTAATATTTAAAAAAAATTTTAGCATTTGAAATAAGACTTGAGACTGAGTTGAACTTACACTTCCAGCAAGTGCTGTGTGTAAACATTTCTAAAAATATATATATATTTAGTTACAAATATAGATATAGTTAATGTTACGTAATTTTATTTGCCTCAAGATCTCATGGCACCCTAATAGACACATACTTCTGTTTAGGTGGAACTTCACATCATTTGTATCTTGTTTTCTTTTATCACATAATTAAATAATATATTTTACTCAGTTTATGGGTCAAAAGTTACCACTGCCTGATGCTTTTCTGAGATTTCACTCATATTCAATTGAAGAAAACACAGAACACCTTCCATCCATAATGTTCCTTAATGTCACCCTGATTCTGCATGCAAGTTAAGTGGAGTTTTATCCTCAACATTTTCTTGTTGCAGTCTTATGCCCTGCAGGGCAGTTTGGAGAAAGCTTAAAAAAAATTTCAGTACAATGTTATGAAAGTCACAACATGAATCTGGGGATACGGCTCGCGTCAACTCATTTCTGTTGAAACCAAAGACAATTAAGGGAGGAAGTGTTGACGGAAGCTACTCTGACATTAGTTTTTTGAAAACGTGCAAGTTATTTCAGTAGCTAAAATCATTTTTAAAAAGGGGGCACTAAAAAGGCATGAACAGAAAATGGAATAACCAGGTGTTATTTTCTGTTTCTCCAACAGTATTTTGTCTAATCAGCTTGACCTTAAATGCAAGTTCTAATAGAAGTGAAAGCACTTAGAGGTTTTACACCTTGGCTAAATATTTCATCAAAAGTCAAATGTTTGAGCACTCACTCAGTGGAGCCGCTGTCACTTCAGTTTGTCCTTGCAGAGATGACTGGTGAGGCTGAGCTCTGCCAGGATAGCTATCGCTCACTGTCAGCCATGACGGCCTGTCACTATCCTACACTGCCAATTGCCTCGGCAGTGCAGTGGCAGACATGACGTGTATGTCAAGGCGCTTCGATGTGACCAAACACATTTTGACATGCCACAGTTAGATGTGTCTTATGACCCATCAAGGAGGCTGTGGAAGGGGTGTTAATTTCAGAGAGGTCGTCATTGCGGAGCTCCAGACGGGACACGTTAGTGTGCTGGAAATGGGAGCGACACAACCTCATGGAAATAAGTGTGGGTTGTTTCTAACAAAATGTGCATGTGTTTCAAACTTTTGTAACAGATTAAAACTATGTATCAGAAAATTGTTTGGTGCATGTCTGTTCGGCCTTCAATCTAACATTACATCCCCACAGTTATACAAATCAGTGTCATGCTGTAGGCATACCTTACTTTCACAAGGACAGGGAAACTCCTCAAAGTTGATGAAAAGATGAATGGATACTGGTCACTTTAAGAAAAAATCCTGTTAAAGGCTATGAAATACTTGAGACTGAGTTGAGCTTACATTACACTTCCAACAGGAAAAGAAACATAAAGCCAGAATTACAATGGAATGGTTTTTTTTCAATCAAAGAGAACAATCATGTTTTAATCCAAACTTAATATAATTAGGAATCTCTGGCAAGATTTAAGAACTGATGTTCACAGATGCTCTCCTTCCAGTCTTGAGTTTTAACTATTCTGCCAAGACAAATCATGTAAAAAAAGTAAGTCTGGTGAACAATGCTGATGGAAATATCAATTGTAATAGGACATAAATGTGATAATGTATAGATAATTTTGCATGAAACTGCATGCACATCCTTTATTCTTGTCCTACTCAAACTTACACAAGCACTGAGGGCTTGGAAACGTCTTTGGAAACCCTCCCGTCATGTAACCTGACAAAGGGTTGCTCTTCAAAAACCCACAGCCAATCTGTTGATCATTACTTATTTACAAAGGCCTTCAGGCCCCAGGTCCTATAAAAACACATTTGATACAGCATACACCCAGATGTTTTTTTTTCCTCCGCTTGTTGCAATGAAGTATCCCTTAGGCAACTGCAGTAAATCCCTCTCCAGCTTGTAGACAGCAGGCGCTGAATGGAATAACACATCCACCTGTATTGCTGTGGATTAGTGTGGTGAGTAGATGGATCGGTTTGGTGGGTTCGTATTTGGCTGATGGCTACCGTGGTGGAAAAGCTCGGGTTTTTGCAACCCAAGAGCCCGGAAAACCCCTGTAGCAATTCAACCTGAACGCTTTGAAGCGAATCAAATAGGGGGCAAACACCCACCCTGAAAAATCCAAGGCCTCCGATCAAAGGAAATGCTAACTAACCAATGCATGTAAATACTTTTATTCATAATACAACAAAGTCATTTGTCTAACCTTTGCTTACTGCATACCTGCGCCTTATCTTGCAATGTTAAATAATATAGGCAAGTGGGTTTGGTTTAAAAATGTCAAACAAATAGCAATCCCCATATTAGCCAATGCTAAAATAAAGTCATCTGTCAGTTTTAATGAAATTACATCTGTTCTACTGTATATACATCAAGCTGCAGGTCCTTCCTGCTGCATGGCTTTCTCAACACATGGCACGTAATGACAATGAGTGCTACTATTATCATTCTGGTAATGGTCTCTTGTTGAATAACAGCGTTATCTTAAGTCAGGATCAATAAGCGCTGATTTAATTTCATGAGACAAGATAAAAGCAAGGTAACATTTGAATTCGCCTTTCATTGCGACAATACATATCATCTGTGGCCTAACGTGCTGAAAAGACCTTGGAGGGATCCGACAATAGATGAATAGCCTTGGGCTATCCATCCTTTAGAGCTTCTCTCCCTGCTAGGTGCTGTCATTAGTGCCAGACCTGTTTAAGAGCTGGAGTCTCTAGTTGTCACATGAAACCATGTGGCATTTGCAAGTCTGACATGTTTTTTGCCGAAAAAATGGGTTCAGGGAGTGGGCTCGGGGTTACAGAACATGCTCTTCAAGATGTTCTTCATGAGATATCAGTGTCGTACCTTGTTATCTTGGGCGAGGAGTTCGGAGAATTTCTCATGCCTCCATTGCGCTGCTTCTTTTTGGGTGACAGAGCTGTCTGTTGGTCCTCTTCAACTAAAACAAAATGTAAAGGTACGAGGAGGGCTGTGTTATCAGACATTAAGTAAAAGTCGCATGAAGAGATGACACAGCAGAGAGAGAGGTCAATGAGTTTAAAGAGTGAGTACACAAACAGGCTGGAATGTTATAGAAGACAATTAATGCAGACAGAAAATAATGGCAAATGTTTGTTATGGATATATTTAGAAATGCAAGCATGCAAGAGTGCTGCCATGAACCCTCATGCTGATTACCAAAATCCAGTTTGTAGCCAGAGAACTCCTGTAATCTAACATAAAATATCTAACATAATGGTATAGTGAGGGTTAATGAGATCTTATGATATTGAAATTTCTCAGTATTTCTTATCAAAGTAAGGCATCTTTTCAACTGCTGCCAGTATGTGACTATGTCTGTTAAAGAAGGTTTACTGTCATAATGAAGGGCCTGTGAATGCAGATGACTACATTAAGCTTAATATATTGATGTAGCTACATTTGAGTCACTTCTTTTGAAGTAAAAAGGAAGTAGACCTTTAGCTGCCCTGTTGTGTGATGGAGTCGACAAGCCAAGACTTCTCGATGGGCTAGCCAGAATTTGCCTTTCCTACTTTTAATTTGTTTTTTTGTGAGCATTTTGGATACTTGGTGGAAACAGAAAGTGAGAGAATAATAGACAAGATGAAAAAAAATTTTTTTACGCACTGTGAGAATACAACTTGGTAACTCTTAGCTGCTAATGATGCTAATAAAGCTACCTGAATCGTGCTGAAATGAAGCTGACTGTAATTTTCTTTTTCTTTAATGAATTGTTATTTTCACTACATTCATTACACACGTATACATATTAGACCTTTGCAATCATGACCATCTAAGTATCAGGCGAGAAGTTTCCTCTTTTGTTTAACTTAGCCTTTTTCAGAAAATAATTTCTTGAATCAAGCTTTATTTGATTAAAAAGGCTATTGGTATACTGTCACTCTCTTACTTTGCAGGCAAAAAGCTGCTTTATAATATATTCTTTGCATTCTGATTTTAGTCATTCATTTAAAGTCTTCACATATTAAGCATCCTGCAGTACAACATGGGGCAGTAGAGAATCTCCTCTACATTTCTGGTGTTCCTTCATCTTGGGAGTGGCGGCCATGGCTCATGTAATTAGGTTGGCCCCTGCGCCAGGGTGATTTATGCACAGCGGAGATGCCCCTTGGACATTGTCATTATCACTCCACCAAACCGTGCTGAGCTCTTCATCGGGACTGAAGGATAAGTTTTTCCCATGGGTCAAGCAATCAGGCAAATATTTTCACAAGGTAATATCACAGCTCAGGAGGGAACGAGTCGGCAGAAAAATAAACAGGAAGAGCCAAGAGTAGCAGTTTTACTGATGGAGCTTTAACAGCCACCATTCTGGGGGAATGGCTTGTTACAGTGTGTTAAGGTTGTTAAAGACACGCTTGAGTATCTTTTCAGTAACAATTCCCTGCTAGGGAAAAAATATTCAAGCAGTGAATATCTTTTTTCCATCTGCTTTTTTCTTCAAAAACATATAAAGAAATTGCAAGTGCTTTCATTAAAATTAAAAAAGTCATAGATGACTCGGGGTTTCCAGCACTGATCACATGTCTAAGACTGACATCATAATGGAACAAGTGGAAGTACACGGGGCCGCCAGTGGAAAGGGACGCTCCAACACTCGGGGCCCTTCACATTTTTGCTTGGCCTGTTCAATATTTAATGTTTCGCAGCTGACAGCTGCTCAGGCTGGGTCATTAGTAAAGAATGCTACACATGCAGCCACTCCAGCCTGGCAAGCACATGCTTTGGTTGTACTGTTGTTGAACACAGGCCTGCCTAAAACAGCAAGAGCAGGAGGGAGGTGGGGTAGCTGGCTCTTACACTGCCGCCGACTGAGTGTGGTGACACTGGGGTGACCAGAGTGGTATCTGTACTTCACCGGCAGGCTTTGCGCCCGCTGAAGTTGACGAGTCTCTTCTGCCACCCCTGGCAGCCGGCCGACCTGGGCCAGGTCTCTGGAGCCCACGAGGCTCAGTTTCAGGGCGGAGGGCTTGCTGAGGGGCAGTAGGCTTCCCTTGCGATTGTTTACCAAGGGAACGGGGACAGCAACAACTCTGTGGGGGCCCCTAGAGACCGCGCTGGCTGAGACATGGTTCAGTTTGGCTGATTTGGACTGATAAGGTGGCGGTCGGGTTACAGGACTGCTGTTTACTGCTAAATGAAGAGAAGTCAAAATCAACAGCTGTATGATATCAACAGCTGCTCATACAATCTAAAAAACCAGCATAATTTTCTGTTAGAAATGGATAAATGAATATAAAAAAAATTTATCAATGGCACTAGAATTTTTTTTCAGTAGATTAATCGTTTAGTTTGTCCAGTAAAATATTTTGTCCCTTGCAAAAGTGTCAATAACACTTTTTAAAATTTTGACAAATTTCATAAACTCGTACAAATACAATTTTTCATTATTTTTAAGTGACAGACCAAAATAAAGTATGATTTTGGTAATTGTGAAGGGAAAGAAAAATTATATAAATTTTTATTTAAAAAAATAAAAAAGCTTGGTGTGCATTTGTACATCTACATTATGTAAATATAATTAAGTGCGACCTACATTAACAACAAACATGTGGAGGAAGATGGTTTGGTCTAATGAGATTTTTTTGGCCCTTGTGCAAAATGCTACACATAGTAAAAAACTAACACTGTTCATTGCCCTGAACGCACCGTCTCCACAGTGAAACACGTGGTTGCTGCATTATGTTGCAAGGCTGATATTAGTTAGCGGAGACTGAAAAAAAATGGACAATAATTACAAATTTGTGTATACAAATTGTCTTAATCCAATCTGTGTTTGAGTTTTGTTGCAAAGAAGAAAGTACAAAAATGTTGATCTCTAGATATTATATAGATACTTGTAGGTATTATTGATTCCAAAAGTGGTTCTCCAAAGTATTTATACAAGATGCTGAATAAAAATACACATTACACTTCTCAAATTTTTAGATTACAAAAACACACATGTAGCCTTTTCCTTTCACGTCACACTCTACTTTGTGTAAATCTATTATATCACATCCAGATTAAAAAATGAATCAAAGTTTGTGGTTTTAACGTAACAAAATATGGAAAAGTTTGAGGACTATATAAACTTGCAAGGCACTGTAAGGTAGGACTTCATTTAAAGTGACTTCAATAAGACCTTTATGTGTGTGTGCGTGTTAATGAAACAAGTTAATAATTAAAGTACAATCACTAGTTTGGGTGGGTAACTCTTTCTGGCACAAGAATGCTAATATCTGAATAATTGAACAAAACCTCATTTTTATTTAACGCCACTTAACCAGCTCGTATTCACCGCAGATGAAATGTTCCTTTTGACATTTTACTTTGATATTTATTATACACATAAATTAATAAACCTGCTTTCAGGTGCTTTAGCGATTGTTGTGCCACAAGAAGAAGGAGGTGACACTGTGAATTATAGCAGCCACGGCTGCTGTGTGCAGCTCATCACTGACGGGGGACAGGGAGTGGAATTCAGGCTAAGGCAGTGATAATAAGAGGAGGTAAAAACTAGTGACGATAAAAGAGAGAGAAGAGGAATGCTTATTTAAGTTAAGGGGGAAAATGTCTGGAAGCCAAAACTGGAAAAGAGAGATGATTATTCTAACAGTCAGCTGTCTAGCTGATTATCCTCCCTGTTTCAGACCTCCACTATATATCTGCCTCACGTCAAACATGAGCAGCACTTCTTCAGGACAACACAATGTGGCAGATTTGCTGCACAGATCCTTTCAAAGTGAAGTGGATGACACTTGCCTGATGGCTAAATGAAAAAAGCCACAATATTATATCAATTCTTACTTTTACTTTTATATATTTAGACTTTTTTTTTCAGAATAAAAAAAAGCCATTTTGGGATTCACGCATATGTTTACTCAAAACATTTTTGTTACATTTTGAATTGATCAGGGATTTAATGTATTCACACATATAGCGATGCGGCAGCACCCCCTAGTGGCGACACCCACCGTAAAGAAACATTTTCTTCCGGCTTTGAATGCAAAATACAGTAATGGATGATGACAGAGGAGATGGTTGAAATACAGCAGGTTAGAGACAGATCAGGTGGCGACAGTTGAGAATGTGCATGTGGAAGTGTTAGAGAGAGACGTCAGGAAGAGGAAATCAGCACTTACTTGATTTGATATATCCATTATAGCTATTTTTAGCTGAGGAAAATACAGAGATAAATGAGAGGTTACAGGGGAAAACAGACAGCATCGAAAGGCAAATTAAAAATGAAAACAGTGGACTGAAGGTTGAGGAGTTTGTCTTTTAAGGCACTGAAAAGAAATCCAGAAATGAAACTTGAAGACGACAGGAATTAGAGAGTAGAAATATAAGACATTTATGTTGAATAACTTTTTTTTTTTAAATGAATAAATTTCAGTGTTAAAGCTGACATGTTACAATGATTTTGTACATTAATTAATCAGACAATTAGTTTGTTTGTTAATTGACTGTGAAAATTTGCAATCAAAAATACATAAATAAATAAATCACAATCTAATTAGTTTTTTCCTGAGATAAAAAAAAAAAAAAAAAAAAAACGCCAAAAAAAAAAAAAAAAGCTGGTAATTAAGCCCCAGAGTCCAGGTGGCACATAAAAATAATTTCCTAAAATCTTCGACTAGCATTCCAGCTTTCTCAGCATCTTTCTGAGAAGTCTGAGGAAACCTTTGTAGGCCAGATTGGCTGTTACAGGCCAGCCTCTTTAGCACTGCACCTTTGTAGTTTACCCTCCTTGTTAAGTCTGTTAAGTCAGCAGTTTTCCCATTGATAGTGTAGGCCATAATATAACATTTTTGTATTAAACATGCTTTATATTGATCTTGGGGGTAATTCCTATTTTTTAAGAAACTGTAGGTTACGTTGCATTAAATGCAAGCCATAATTATGAGAGCTTGAAAAGAAAAAAACTTGACAAAAGTCTTAAAATGTGTCCATATGAAGCTCAAATGTTCTGATTATTTTAATCTACAAGAACAGTCAAATGATTTCAGAAAAATAAGGAACATATATGTCAGACATTTAAACAATATAAAGTTAGTATATATTTTTAAGAGGTTTCTGTTCCAGCATTATTCATTATAGTCGTAATTAAAATGTCATCTTCTTCAGCTCTTACAACTTGAAGAAGGTTAGTATTTGATTTTGAGCTTTGTGTTACCAAAATAAATAATCAAATTATTCCTTAAATCTCATTCCTCACATTTGCCCATGAGAACCAGCATGAATGTGCAGAAGTTTGTGAGTCACTTTTTTGTGTGCATGAATCCCACACTTGCTCATTAGTGACTTATTTCGACCCCTTGCTCACAATAAAGGTCATGCATTGAGCTCAAGGCACGATGGTGACAGCGTTGTTCAAACAGGGACCTTGCTGGTCCTGGCATCTGTCGCCTGCAATTGCAGGGCGCGAGCAGAGTCACAGGACTAACAGGCTAGCATCTGTCCCACAACCAGAGCAAAGCAGAGGAGGGTGGGGGCATCTTGGTTTGCCTGGTGGTTACGAACTGTCAGGCTGAGTTTCATGATAACCGGTAGCATTCCAAAAATGAAAATGCAAACATAATTTCCACGTCAGGCCGCATAAGGCCTTGCTCTGTGTGTCTCGCGCACTGTGTCGACAGCGGATGTGCAGCCATGCCGGGGCTCTGTTAGCCAGGCGAATCTCACAGCAAGCAGGCCTGGAAGACACGCCTAGGGGTGGAAATGCCCAAAGAAGCTTAACTCCGCTCAGAATGGGCTTTGATCTGGTGGAGATATTTACTAAAATTGTATGGCAGTCTAAAATGTTTTCCAGCAAACTGTTCTGAAACCTCAGACACATTCTGTAAGTCTGCTGCCAGGCGTCAGAACAGCCCCCCTTCAGCCTTTAAAGGGAAGTCACACCTGAATTAAAGATTCCCGTTCATCTGAAATCAATTCTTTTACATTCAATGTGATCCAGCACTCTGTTATTCCACATAAGATCCAGCTCTGCTCCAATCCTCTTACTGCAGACATCACTCAGGGTTAGGAAACTAAAAGCTAGAAAGCACATCCAGCAAACGCAGCACTGGTTTATCTGCTCAACATGTTGCTGATTTTACCCTCAAAGCTTTTCATTCCTAATTTAATAAAGCCACTACATTAACCTGTGCTGAAGGCTCCTAAAAGAAATTCCCCTCAGGTGTTCTCAAGATCACTTTTAAATTCTCGGTGCCATCTACTTTTAATAATATCTATTCCTGCATTTCTCATTTCTGTAGGGTTGATTAGTGATGTATTTGGATTAAATATATTTTACTTCACTTATTCTTGGGAAAACATGAACAAACTCTCTTCAAAATAATCTCCAAACAGCATGCTGAAAAATGCATTAAAATCCTCCATAAAGTGACTTTGTATTGGTGTGTGTGTATCTAAGGTTTAGCTGCAGGGATGCATACAGGAGGCTTTATTTCTTCTTCTGGAAGAACAGTTACTGTTCGTCCTCCAAAGCCTTAACTGAGAAAACTTAACATTTGGTTGTCTGTTTATTTAATTTACGCAAAGGCAATTTTTTATTGACAATTTCTAAACAAAATACCTGCATGCCTCACAACAGAGAGAAATAGCTTCCAAACAAGACAATGCAAAGGGAAAGACAAGCACCAGCAGACCCAACAGTCAAAAGGCTAAAGCAAACATCTGCAGTTCTGGTCAGGAGTTTAAAAACACTCTTAACAGGCACAAAAGTCATTTATTTGAGCTTTTAAGAATTTTTTTGAATGGTTAATTTTTTTCTGCTTGAGATGTTCATATAAAAACTACTAAAGTGTTCTTTGAAAGCAAAAATATCGGTGCTGTTTTTATTGCAGACCCGCACAGATTTATTTATACCTACAGGTCCGTTTTTTGATTGACCAATCATCTTGCCAGAATTAGCAGAGTTCACCTACATTGATTCCAAGACCAGGTTTTGATAGGTGCTAAAAATCCTGCCAGATTCAAGTTTAACCCTTCTGAATCAAACTATTCCACTATAATATATGTCAAGAGATTCTAGGGAGTTGATACAATTTGTTAAAAAAAAAAAAAAAAAAAAAAAAAAATTGAAGGCTCTTTTATGATTTGAGCAAATGTCCCTGAAAAAAAAAAACAGACACCAGGCCAGAAAAATTCAAAGGGTAGTTCTCCTTTTTTAAATATTACACCAATGTGTGAAGAAGTGCACCCATTACAGCTGCACGGCTTAATGCTGTACCAATTTTCAAACGTGGTGGCAGCGTTGGCCTATGGAGTTGTAGTACCCAACTTCAAATCTAAATCAGCAGCTGCTAGATCGTTGAAACTTTGGCCATAACTGGGTGTTCCAACACCACAAAGTCCAAATAACCAATTTAAATATGTGCGTCTATGTCTGGTTGTTAAAACACACTGAAGTTGTGCATTGTAAACTTATTCCATGCTGAAAAAAAAGAGCAATTCTAGCAAATTATTAAAAGTCCAAATTACTATGACGCGAGAAGGGTAAGTATACTTCTGACCTGAACTATATGTTCTGGAAAGTGAGAACATGGCAGCTAAAGCCAGAAAGAGCAGAAGCTGCAGACACACTGCAAAGTCAACACAGAGCACAGTGAGGAGCACACGTCACGGCGACAACTTACAGGCACGTAAAGTGGCTGAGCAATCATTAACAGAGAGAGCAGAGAGTGGGATGTCCCGATGAGGGGAGTCCAAGTTACAACGCACTATAACCGGCATGCAAGAGCGCTCCCACTTTGAGCGCCTGCGATCAAAGCAACATGCCAGTCTCATTCTCTTGTAGACGGGTGTCTTGGCTACAGTCATGGGTTCAGACGAGAGGAGAGGAAGAGCAGGTTAATGTGAAGGGTCACTATGGGGGAGAAGAGGGCAAAGGCAAGCAGGCTGCAGAACAAAGCCTTTGCAAGAATGAACATGTTCAGCTTTGTTATGACAGATTACAAACTTTAGAACTTATTTGGATTTAGGTTTTTTTCTTCCAAATTTTAACTTTGTGGAATAATATATTTCCTGCCTTTATCCCTTCACCGTCATCTAATCGTTACCCCAACAAGCTTATGCTCACTGCTTTCTAAGACAGTACATATCTCAGCAAATGGTCATAATCTTGCACTATGCTATGAGTTAAATCCAAACACTTCTACAGAAAAAAGTAAGTCAAATGTACTATTTTCACAAAAACAAAAATAAATCTAACATCGCTTACAGAAACCAGAAAGAGACATTCTAACAGTTGTACAAAACAGCACAAGGTCACAAATTATTTTGACATGACTCCAATAAGATGTGCAGTTATTATTTCACTGGCTAGTGGTGACACCTTGTGGTAAGGTTGAGAATTACTGACAAAACATTGCAGAATTCCTGTAATTAATTTACTTTTCCTCATAAATATGCAAAATTTTAAAAATAAAATATTGTTAAATTAAATGTATTAATAATATTTGTCATTTATGTAATTGTCAGTCTAAAAGCAACACATGACAATGACCGGGGTCCAGGCGGCAAACATCCACCATTACATGCAGCATTCACTGTGCATTCAAACAGGTCGCTTCAGTCTGGGATGCAAGTAGCAGGCTGTGTTTTTGTAGCAGAAACAAACCCACATTACTCACAATATATCACTAGGAAGGGAATTTTTTTAAATGTTCCCAAGCAGCAAAAAAAAAAAAGAATATGTGAAATACGAACGTTATGTGTTGGTTTTAATGAAATAAGGAAAACAATTTGAAAATGAGTTAACAACAACAACATAATTTTTTTTTTTTTTCTCGTCTACTATAGCAAGATCCATCCAGGTGTCTGTGGTGTTAACAATCCATCTGAATGCCTGCTAACATAACAGCATGTTAAGGTTAGTTAACAGAACGAACATCGAGATCAAAAACTAAGACAGCAGGAGAACATAAAACACATTTAAAAGGAATTCAAAAGACTTAGATTCAGATGAAAACCCTGAAAGATGGTATTTGTTGTTAAACTGGTGTTAACCTGAGAAATCAAACTGTAAAAGTTAGCAGTAAGGCACTTCGGTCAAAATTAGCTCTTGTTTAAAAGTCTTGTACAAATAAATTTGACTTTGTTAAAAGTGATCAATTATGTATGTGCATGTCTTCAGTTCATTGGAGAGAAGGGGCTGATAAGAGGATAATTATGAGGTCTTATAAGATTGTAGCTGGAGAAGAAAAATACTTAAGAAGCAACTGTAGTTTTTAAAATCAAATATCTCTCCAGTTCTATCTCCATCTTAACCTGTGCATAAATATTTAAAAGTTAAATTACCAGACACTGATTTATTGTATGATAACTTACATTTCTTGCATCCACATTTCTTTATTCTTTTGGGGTCTGTTATATCATCGTGACAGGCCTTGCAGTAAAACAGCGCTCTGCAGAATAAAGAGAGAAAGAATTCAATAAATGCTGGTGCTGTTTCAAGTTACTATTGAAAACAAGTTTAAGGAAATGCAGAAAATCTTTTAATTATATTTAAAATGAAAGAGTCAATGCAGTTTAACGGGAAGCGCCACAATAATGAATTGTACATTATTATATGAAAGTAGAATGTATATTTTGTGTGTGAACACTGTTTATGTAGTTGATGAGTCTTTATTAGAAATGATTCATTTGAACATTACAATATTTTCATGTAATTATTGATTTTGCATTTTACATTAATTTGTACCTTCCACAAAATGTCAAGTTTTCTGGAAAACATGTTCATGATCCTGTGTGCTCACTTAAGAAAAGGACTGTAATGTTTAACTATCAGATCTTTTTAATCTCCAATTAATCACCTTTTTACTTCTTTGGCATCACTTGCAATGAAGAAGCCCAGGGTTCCCTCCTGCATTTTCACATGGTTTCCAGGGTTGATCAAAGTGCTGGGAAGGTAGGGCAAAAAGTTATTTAGTCCAAACTGCCAGAAGTAACACATGCTGCTGGAATCAGACGTTTAGCTTTGGTTTATTAAGTAGAAGTTAAACTTCTAATGAGTGTAAAACCATTACACTTTTCCACATATAAATACATATATGCAAAATTTAAAAAATAAAATATCGTTAAATTAAATGTATTAATAATTCATTGTACCTAGTGAACTAGGTACACTGGTTCAGTGTGCCTTAAGGAATTACCCATTTCTGTTTTCATTATCAGTGTATGTTGCAAGCCTTGTTATAAACCGATTTAGACATCAGTTACATACAGATGAGTTGGTACTGATGCAACTCATAGAAGCAATGCTTACTTGCACCCAGAAAGTGACTCATAAAAATACAATTGTCTAATTTATTGAAGTTTGTATAGCTGATTTAAAGTAGCTTCACAGCATAGACCAAACACTGCATTACTTAATGAACCCAAACAGCTCAAACAATCCATTTACCTGCTTTCCCTTTGATCAGACTTGTACTCTATAGCTATCAAGAGTAACTTCAGCTTCACGTAGCAGAGCCTGCAAAGCATAATACCAAAATAAGATAAGAAATTAAATAATTCACTGATAATCATACTCTTCATGAAAACCATAACCAGAATTAAAATATATTTTGTATGTCTGTTCGTTTTAATAGCCTGAATCTAAAGATTTACCATTGTAATGTGTGTTTAAGGTAAAACATTTTCAATATGTCATAGAAAATCTACAATATTTTGATGAAAAGGCTTGCAATACAATACAATCGGGTAAAATACCTGCATATAAGGAGGAAATAAGACATTAGAAAAGAATGCTAATATTTTACTGCTTACTCGCAGATGACTGGGAAGGACAACCCAACAAAGGCACTTGACAGGTACTCTGTGTACATCTCATTAGCTACTCCTTCAAGGTAATACTTCTGCCATGTGTCCTCCTCAATCTGCAATAAAGAGAAGATTTTCTAACAAAATGTGAAAGTGGTTCATTTAAGCTGCTTTCACATTTTGTCATGTTACAACCACAAACGTCAATGTATTTTAAAGGGGTTTTTTTTGTGATAGACCAACACAAAGAAGTGCATGTTTGGAAAGTGAAAGGAAAAGAATACATATTTTTCATTTGTATAACTTTTTAAAACGTGTGTCATCTATTATGTACTAAGTTTTCTTTAACTATAAGCCTTTTGAGAGATTTTTCTGCCAGTTTTACATTTAATTGCAAAATATGAACCTATCACTTATTTTGATGTCACAGACAGATGAGGGTACCTTGATAAAGGACCTCATGGAGAAAAGGTTGGCCAGCATGGTGGAGAGCCCTTGAGCTAGGCAGCTCTGGGCAATGAACCCGAGTTTCAGCTCAGCAAGGCAAATGGCATCATCCCCCTCCTTCCAGTTCCAGCTTGGGATGTTTAGAAGGTGAGCCTGTGGCAAAGGAATAAAATGCTACTCATTGCACATTTTTAGGGAGATTAAAAAAAGTTAAGTGATTAATCTCAACACAAACGCCTTAAAATATTTACAGACAACAGACACGTGTCCACAGTAAGATAAATACGAACCTTATTGTGGTACTGCAGCATCTGCGTTATTATTCTGATCTTTGGATGGTAGTTTTTGATAGATATTACCCTAATAACAGACAAAAGGAGCTTGAATGCTGCATTATTTACAAAAAGTGGGTAAAGCACAGTAATGCACATCTAAAAGTCTGATTTAAAAACTGAGTGAAAAGGTGGACTAGTTTTAGAAACCTCATGATGTTGGATGCATCTTCGGCATCTGGGTCAGCACAGTATTTGTTCGCTAAGATCAGGCAGGCATCAGCTGATTCAATCTAAAAATTGCACCAAGCAAACGCACAATTTCCCATAATAAATATCATAATCCGACAGTAAGATACACAGAGAAGAAGGATTATATGTTACCTTCACTCTGGCTAGGTCGTGTGGGTTCAGGACAGACCCCTGGTAAAATTCTACTTGGGTAAAATGACGCTTGAACAAGGCTTCCAGCTCAAGATTAGGGGAAATACTGAGGAAGAGGGAAAAATACTTACAATGAATCAGAAAATTTAAGAAGTTACATTTCTAATGTAAAATTACATTTGTTTTTACTTGCAATCCACAAGAGTCCAAATATTTGCACTTACTTATGGAGAAAAACAATTTCTACATTGACATCATCCCTGTCCTTGTGTAGGAAGTCTTTTAGGAAGTTGGACACACTCTCGAGCGTTATGTGACCACAGACCACGATGTGCCTGGAAAACGAGGGGCAGAGCAACAATAAAACTAAAAGGCAGCAAATGATAAAATCAACAAAGAAAAAAAACTCTCTTTGTGGTTTTTATTTTTAAATGAAAGGGCTGTGATGAAAATTTGAAATCTCTGAAAATGTGAACTATTATAGGAAGGATGTTTGATGTTCTCATGATGAGGGAGGGTTATAAATGAAAAGGTCAGAGGGCACCATGGCTTTCAGCATCAGATTATAATGGATCAGTTTTCCTCAGATGGAGATTATAAAATCAGTACAAGGTTTATCTCCATTCCCACTTCATACAGTTTCTATCCATAAAGAACCCAGATTAGTTTTAGTTCTGCCCTTGTTCATATTTGTCTTTATTAATAGTTAATTCAGATGTTTGTCTAGATAAATGTCACATTTCTGACTCAGCTCTGTATGGAGAATAAAAGACTTTAAAAGGCCAGAGACGGTACACAACACACCAGAATTCCAGTTTGTTTTTCACTTTTGTTAAGGAAAACAGAAAAGCAGTAGAAGAGGAAATAAAGACGACAGAAGAGAAGCACAGAATAACTGCCAACCACAGACACATCACCTGTAAGTATCTATTAATATTTAAAGGTAACAGTATGTCGCATTAGAAATTATTATTAATAATAATAATAATAATAATAATAATAATAATAATAATAATAATAATAATAATAATAATAATAATTGCCCTGCGACAGACTGGCGACCTGTCCAGGGTGACCCTGTCTCTCGCCCAGAACGTTAGCTGGGGATAGGCAGCAGCAACCCTCCCGACCCCATTTGGGACAAAGGGTGATTAGAAAATGGATGGATGGATGGATAATAATAATAATAATAATAATAATAATAATAATAATAATAATAATAATAATAATAATAATAATAATAATAATAATAATAATAATAATAATAATAAAGCTTGTGACTTAGATTAGTATACCTAAGTCACAAGGCTTGGGTTTCTTAATTTGTTTAAAACATTCACAAAAAATAATTGCAATACCTTGAAAACATTTTCCTGCTTGTTGAACTTGTACATTTTTGTCCCATTAGAGTCACAAACTTTAGCCTCCAGGACCAGCTAATCTGTATTTATACTAAGTTAACAGAATGAAATTAAGAGTTATCTGCTACAGGCAAAAATATCAAGGCCTTTTATCGCCCTTCAGCTCAGTGTTGCTTTGTTAACGATGACGATAGTGAAATTGTGTAATTAATGGCCCGTCTTTCATGTCAATACAGAGAAAATGATTTTTATAAAAATGGCTCCTTGAAGACTAAAACATGACATGAAATTCCCATGTCCTCAACCCGCCCACATAAAAAATTGACAAGCTGATAATTCTGTATGGAGAACTGAAATATGCTGCTTTTATTTTAAACAAACAAAAAACAAAACACTTTTATTCTATAGGTAAGTTTTTTTGTCTGTTATGCAAGTAGCTCTTTGTGGTCCTCCAGTAATGCATTGTGCCTTTGGAAGCAGCACCAATAAACAGAGAGAAATGTGAGTTACTCTAAAATAAAGTGGAAAAACAAAACAAAACAAAAAAAATCAGAGAGGTACAGAATGTGAACTAAATATGCAGTGAAACACACACTTGAGTTATTTTTGATAATTGTCTTTTTAGTAAAACACAACTATGTTAACTAAAAGGAAAGCTGTTGATATGGTGAATCACTTTTTTATTTTTCAACAGCTTGGTCTAATGTTGCCAGTAGAAGACATACGTGAATAAATACAGTACTTGGGGAAAAAAAAAATTGCTGGTTTGGCAACAGTTGTGGCTTCTGTGATACTTTAGGAAGAATAGCAGACCATGCCAGATTTGTAACCTTTATAAGGAACAGTTACAAAAAAAATCTTGACCAATCATTTTCTAATTCTTTTTTTCTTTTTTCTTTTTAAAGACGGATATTTCATTGTAGTTTCTATAGTAATGCAATGACATTAACTCAATCAGAGTTGTGATATGGCACCTTTTTTACAGAATTAAATTAAATGTGAAGTTATAAGAAATAAGTGCAGCATGCAGTTTGACAGAAAAAGTGAAAAAAGTAAGAAAGCTTTCTTCATTTAATTGTCTTAATAAAACAGAAAGAGAGAACCTACCATGAATCATGAATTTCTAACAGAAACATATATATCAGTCCTCTCATTCAACTTTTGGCAGGAAAGCAAAACCAGAACACAAAATTTTCCAGCATGTCAAAGGATTATTCTTTAAATCAAGTTTTTATTTCATGCTGAGGGTGTAGGTCAGACTGAAGATAAAGGCCAAGAAAAAGCAAAGCATGGAGAGTAAACTAGCGGAGCAGGGCAAAGCCAGAGTTTTAAGCTGAGAAAAACAGCACATTTAAGAAGAAGCATGAAGGAATTGATGACATAAAGGAGAAATTGGAGGATTCTGGTACTTTATTTAGAAGCCGTTAAAGCAGAGCTATAAAATTGATTATTTTATAATTTTTTTCAATTTTATTTTGTAACATTACAACAGCAAACTTCAAAGGATTCTATTTTTGTTTTATGTGATAGATCACCATAAAGGAGTGTATTATTGTGAAGAAATGCATCAAGCTTTTCCAGAAGGTCAGGGAAGCTGGAAGTCAGTAAAAAGACGAATCCAGGAACAACAACCTTATATGGTTATTTGAGCCACAAAGGAACGACTTTGACCAAAGCATATTCATATTTTCAAATGGCCCAGTCAAAGTACCAACCTAAACTAAATTGGAGAATCTGTGGTGAGATCTGAGTACTTCTGCTCATATGATCTCACTCCAGTCTGACTGAATCTGATCCATTTTGAAAGGAACAATTAGAAAATATTTCAACTCTGCACATGCACAGCTGGTAGATTCCTAAAGTTGTAATATGACAAAATTTTAAAAAACTTTAAGGCGTAAGAGTGCTTTCTGGAGGGCACTGTGTAATCACATTGAAGGCACTTGTAAATACATATTATGATTATCATAATTTCAGAAGTTATTTAGTTGTAAATATGTAAAAAGAATTTATATATTTATATATATATTCATATATTTATTTGGTGTGAGGGGAAGATGAAAAGCAAAATGAAATAGTGAATGAATGATTCACAAAGAACTGTAATACATGTGCATCAACCATAACAATATTGACTTCAACAACAGAACATGTTTGATTTTCCCATGTATGTTAAATACAACTGTGATACATCCATCTGTTTAGTAGATTTAGTAACTTCAGCTAATTAATTAAATTGGTTATTCTGTAGTATTTAGTTTTGTCTTTAAATGTTTACTATTCTATCTCCTGGTACCGACAGCAGGAGAGTTGGTACATTTAAAATAGTCCACAAAAGGCATAAACCAAAGATGGTTATTTATCTCTCCATTTCTAAACTCAGAGGTCATAATAGAATAGGATATAATAGCAGTTTATTTTTAAGCTTGTATTTCTTTATGATCATCATTTGGCAGTTAAAAAAAGTAGGTAAACAAATATACCATTTTTGAAAAGTTTACATTAACTCTGTACAGGCATAAATTTTCGGTCCTTTCTATTACAACAAATGAATAATCACAGTTTACAAACAGTGAGAAAATTCTGCACATGCATAACTTAAGCATGGCAAAAATACATATACCTGCACTGAAAGACAACTTCCTTATCAAGGCATTTTGTTGATTTTATGCATAGAAAATCTTCATTTTCTACTAATGAAGGAAAACCCTTACATACAGGCAAAATTAATTCATATTTGATTTAATGTGAGTCATATTTCCAAAAGGAAATGTTTCCATGCTTTCCAATATTGCAGTTTTCAAAAAACTGCAATATTGGAATATTTTGCTAAAACTCCTTGTTAAGATTATAGTTTCTTTACAGTGTAGGTAGGCATTATCAAATGAACAGTAACAAAGACAAAACATACAAAAAAAGCTGAAGCAATGCAATCAATACATTAATCATGGCCAAGTTCTTCAGTCACGGTGTGACTTGTGTTAAATTATTTAGGTCTCAAATTACTGTTTTGTATTTCACATAAAAGTGAGCATTTCCTTCTTCTGAGAAGGCTACTCAAGCCACACAAAATCACACCAGAAAGAGATTTTTATTTTTTTTTAAAGTTTTTTTCTTCTTTATTTGTTTGACTTACTTTCTGCCTCTGGTCGAGTTATAACTCCCTCCATATTTCTTCCGATTAAGGATGAGAGCAGCAATTTCTGGCACGTAGCGAGCAAACATGGCCTACATGCATGAAAAAGAAAAAGAAAAGGGCATGCAGAGAAGGTTCTACTGCGGCGGAGGCAGTAGAGCCTCCTTGAATACTTACTTTCTCCCATTAACAGCACTATAGGAACCACCATATTTCTTGCGGTTTCCTATTAACTCTATGATTTCAGGGACGTAGCTTGCAAACATGGCCTAAGGAGAGGATAGAAGACAGAAGAAGAAACTAAAAACGACAAGCATAGAAGAGGAGGTCCTATGTTTTCTCTGCAAGATGATAAATTTGAAATAGAAATGCAGCCACATAGGCGGAGATATTACTAATATCTGTTAACAGGTAAGAAGATTCTCTTTAAGGGAAACTGAGTAAATGTAAGCTGAATGTAACTTGAAGTCATTTCACAATTACATTCCAATTGTTTAAAAAGAATGAGAATGAAAAAGGACACTAAAAGGTTAATATTTACAGATACTGGAAGAATAAACGTGAAAAAATGACAGCAGGTGAGAGATATGCCGATCTGTGGTAGAAAAATAAAAATTATGAAAATCAAGAAAAAGCCTTATGTGCCATGTTTTGTCCAACAAACACATGTGTTGGGCAGATTTAAACACCACAAGTTAAAGGATGGCAAACATTAACACTGCACTACTGCACACTGGCCCCAATTCCTTAAATATCTTTCAGCCTAACATAAAACAAACGGAAAAGAAAACACTAATATTTTCAATCTTCATATTTTTGTAAACAAACTTGGTATACTACAATGTAGCGCTGGCGTTTGACTTTTAGTGTTCAATTTAGGTCTTAACACTACCTGTTTACATTCACCATTTGTCTCAATTTCTTCACTGGCTACTTTCATTAGTGCTATTATGTTGCCGTTTACTTTAGCTGCTTATTTTCACCATTATTACAGGTTTTTGCATTAGCTCTTCATCTTAGCTGTTTGCATTGGCTTTTTAAATTCTGGGATAAAGTTGTTTTTAATGTACTTAACTTGAAATTTGAAATAGCTGTGAGCATCAACTCCTCCCCTGATATATTAGTAATACCTAACATGTCAACATTTGCTCTTAGCATTAGCTCTTTACACCCGATTTTTCACTTCCTGTCCATCCTCTCCTTTAGCCTTATTTTAACCTCAGTAACTTAATTGGTAGCAATAGTGTTAGAAACCCACATAAATTAACACAATGCTTTCTTGTAAGTCCCGACAGCCTTTTATTTATCACTGTCTACAAATAATTAGCCAGGTATTGTATGGAGGTCAACAAATATATTTTGCCAACAACTCATTAATTAGAATTTTGTTTTTCCTTAACTGCTTACTGAATTTATGTACTAGTATTATGCAAGGAGTTAAGATGGCTAGAAGAACTTATGCAGAGTGAGAGTCAGTAATGTTGCAGCATCCATAAATCTGCGCTTTAGTAAATCATACCCAAATATTTCACTGTGTTTGTTGAATGGGGAAAGGAAGGGTGGTTCCATCTGAAACTGTAGCACTCTTATAATTATTAATAAACCAAACCTATTAGATACCTCAGACACAAAGTAACGAACAAGTGCAGTTAGGCCCAAAATAATTTATACCTTTGGCAAATTAAGATTTAAAGTCATTTTCTTAATTTTAGTATGTTTCTTCTGATTGGAAGTGATAGAAACATTTTTGCGGTGGCCCAACCAAAGTCTAGACTTAAATCCTATAGAGAATATGTGTGGAGAGCTAAAGATTAGACTGATGGAAAGAAGGCATTCCAAACTCAGAGACTTATAGCTTATAGTCAAAAATAAATTGTCAAAAACCAATCTCAACAAGCAAACAGGTAGTCATTTTCAACATTTTCAGTCTTTTTGCATTGTTGTATTATTTTTTTCAAACAATTCTTGTGATTTTATTATTAGAAACAAATTTCATGGAGGAATAAAAAGCAGTTAAATCTGCCAGGAGTATAAAAAATTGGGGCTTAACGGTACCAAAACAAAATTCACACCCGTTTACATTTTTTGCAGTATTGTGTATGATTCATACAGTAATTGCAATGCAACATATGTGGGTGGAGTAGTGAACAAAATACATCATAAATAAAAGTCGAATGGTGTACTGAGGCCCAGGATGTAACACCTTGCAAGGTGAGATATCTGGGTAAAATAAGCATTTTAAAGCAAGAATAAGTAACAAGAGAGATTTTTACCAAACCACCAAGGATAAAGAAGACCATAAACAAGCGGCCAAGGGTGGTTTTTGCATAAACGTCTCCATAGCCAACAGTCGACATCGTAACCATGAGTAGGTAGACACATTCCCAGTAGGAAAGTGTTTGGGAATTTTGGAAGTTTTCCCAAGGATCCCCTGAGTTTTCCACCTGGAAGAGAGTTTGAAATTTACAGAACCACAAAAATGAAAATAATCCAAGTATGTTGTGCTGATTGCACGAATATGTTCACCTCATGTACCGTAAATTGTGAAATCATCACTGTTGAATATTATAAGAGGTTATTTTTTTAATGATTCTGTTTAGCCTTAACAATGTAAAATGGCGCAATGGAATTAATGTAAACGCACAAAAATTCAACTAAATGAGGGCAAATAAAGAACAGCAACCCTCACAGTGCCGGACTGCTAAAACTATATGCAATCTTTGTACCATTAACATGCGTTTCCTTCAGGTGCATCTCAGTAAATTAGGATATCATCAAAGTTATTTAGTAATTCATTTCAAAAACATGAAATAGATGTCTGTATATGTAATATTTAAATTAAAAAAAACTAACTTTGGTTTTCATTAGGCCATAACCATCCAAATGAACAAAAATGCACATTTGAAAGTGATTGCCATGTGTACAATAAATCTATAAAATAAACACATTTTACTTTTTGAATTGAATAATTTTTTTAAAGAATATGTTATTATTTTTTATAATATTCTAATGTACCTGTAAAGAGATGCCAATAACTTACCAAATGAATGAAGCCTGCTGCAGTTAGCCATGTGCTTATGAAGATTGAACACAAGTTCACCAACTTAATGGAGTTGCTGTTTTTAATTACACACAAAACACAAGCAAAAAGACAATAATATTATATCGACTGTCATTTTTGTTTTACTCACTGGATGTCACTTTTAACAGAAATCTAAGAGTAAGATGCTCAAATCCATCATAAGTATTCACCAGCTTTTGACACAGTTATTTACAGTGTATTGTACATATATGAGGTGTACATATATATGAACACCTCATATATATGTGAGGTTTTCCTATATATATAAACACCTTTTTGCAAGGTGTTCATAAATACACACCTTGCAAAAATAATAATTTTGCCAATAAAAGCGATCTATGGAATTCTAAGCAGAAAATATCAATGCTGTGCATGAGTGATATATAAAGTGGAAGCCTCTATGCATAATATATATGTATATTGCAGGTCTAATTGCAGTAACATGTCCTTGCACAAACTGTGTCCACATCCTTGTGTGTTACTTTCATCTGAGTCAATGACTAAGAAGATTATTCTGTAGGATTTTGTTATGCTATAATCTTCCTGACATGACATCTGTGCATAAAGCTCTAATTCTGAGCAGCAAAAGCAAAAACAAAAATCTGGTTTATTTCAAGCTACGTGGTTCAAGAATTATTCTTTAAGGTTCCCGTTAATCAATTAAAAGTACATTTTACATTCACTTTACAAGAAAATATCCCTCCAGTTCGTTTAAAACAGCACCTGAGTTTAACATTGCTGACTGAGGACATCAAGAAAAACAAGAGCAAACATCAAGACTCTTACCTTGTCTTTAGAATATTCAAAAACTGTAAAATTTCTGAGAACTGTATCAACCTTAAGGCTCTTAAAAACCTCAAACCTGTGAGAAAAGAAATAAAGAAAATGTTCAGAACTTGTAAAAATTAAATCAGAAGCAACAACAGCATGTAATCGTGGCTCGACATTGACAACATCATACCTTTCAGACTTTCATCCATATTTACCAGCTTTAGTGGATTCATAATGATGAAAAACAAAAGCCAAAGCAACAAGAAACTCTAAGCAATTAATCTGTTAAAAGCCACTCAGAAAAATCTAGTTAAAGACAAAGAAGTTCAGCATCATCAACCCAAAGCATTCTCCCGTTAATTCCAGGAGCCTCTTGTTGGGTCGGCATCTATCCTACACAAGCATCATTCCTGCTAGGCAAAACTGTGAACGTGGAGGAGATGAAAACCTGGATTAGAGTAAAGACAGGTGGATTCTGTCAAGCCAAAGTGAATCGGTAAACAGTGGTGACGTCAAATCCTAAATTTCAGGGTATTTATAGAAGAAGAAGAAAAAAAAAAAGCAGGACTGGTGACTGTTGCCAAGAGTTCAAGGACAACATAACGAATGAAACCAGCTGTGCCAAAACAAGCCTGAGCTTGAATCCCATGTGAAATGAGCAGATTTTTTATTTTTATCTTTTTAAGAGCATTTTAGTAATAGCATTAGAAAGGTTTAGACTGTTTTTGGTGGTTATTATTTAAAGCAGGAATTGGAAAATGAAACCAAATACACTCAATCAAATCTCAAAGATTTATTTTGTTTTATTGTCAATGTTTTGAGCAAACAAATTATATTATTAGACTAATTTGCCCAAATGAGGACAATTTATCGACGAAAAAAGATATACAAATCAACCTGGCTCAAAAGATGCAATAACACCACATAAATTAATTATGATTAATACATTAATTTTTTTTACTATTTCAATAGATAAATCAATGACAGACTTCTGCCTCAAGAATCAACTAATCACTTAGTGATGCCCCAATCTAAAGAAATTTAAGAACAGATCTCCACCACTAAATGACAAAAAAAAAGACTTAAAACATTAAATCCAATTTAGATGCTTTGGGGTGACCTTAAGTAGTTCATTGGTACTCCAAAACCTTCCAGGATGGCTCAATTACTAGTATTTAACTGAGCTGGTCAAGCTAAGTAAAACTTTTTCAAGTTAAATTATGAAGGAGATGAGGTAAAAAGAATATTTGAATCCTAAATTCACTTCAAAAACTGCAATGAAACAGCTTTAGGATGACAATATGGTCTGTAGAGTTAAGTTAAAGTCCTCCAAATAGGACTTTGACGATAATAATACAACTCTATAAAAAACGTACAAATAAAGATTTAAAAATCATTGAAATTTTTATGGAATAAAATTGAGATTTTTAAATGTAAGATTTTTAGAACAATTTTTTTGTGCTTCTGACTTAATCATCAGCCATGAAACTAAATAAATAATAAAAATAGCCAAAACTGCCACATTTGAGAGAAATTGGAATTAAATGCATTTTTATCTCCATTGGCATTAATTAAACTGATTATTTCCCACCTCAAATTATGCGAATGTTGCAAAGCCAAAAAAGGAGCAATAATAAACCATTTTCATAGCGTGAACTCTTGTTCTCCTTTACCAAAGCTCTGCAGTAAGCATTTGCCAGGCTGGCAGCATTTTATGCCACCAAATCCTGAACCTGCGCCAGCTGACACAACAACTGATGTGCCAATCCTCCACTTCCTCTCTGTGGTCTTACCCCAGTAAGAAATCAAGTGGAAGCATCCACCGAGACTGAAGCAGACGCTGTCCTGATCCTCTTTGTCGGGGACCAACCCGTGGCCCATCCTGACCCTGTAGCCCTTCTGGAAGAGCTCTCCAGTTGATTTCTTGCGTCTGGTTGTGTTTTCGACCGCCTTGGAGAGCGTGTCCCCATCGGGGCCCCTGTACACTAGCATCTTTGTTGGAATCATGTCTAGAAACTACCGCAACAAGCTTTCAGCTTCAATAAAACAAAACGAAACAACAAGAAAAAAAAAACAAAAAAAAAACTCCTCTTCTCCCCTCTTCTGAATCAGGCTCATTAGGTAAAATCAAGTAGAAAGATTACTCTCCAACAACCAGAATCAGCTGATTCTTTTGAAGACGCATTGTGTTCTGATTTCTCTCAGACCTTTGCAGCATTCTCATGACGATTCACTGCAAGCTTAAAGCAAGCCCTTTTCCCATCAGGATATTAGAGTGTAAGCTCCTTTAGGATTCATCCTGGGAAAGGAAGAGGCCAGACTGCATTCATGCCCATCAGTTGCTTTTGCAATATAACCCACATCCCATCTCAGTGACTCTACAACTGCTGCTCATGAACAAAAGTTCATTCTCTAATCTTGGACGAGAACAGCTTGTATCTTTGTTGCACACGATCATTCAGCAAAGCCGTACATGGAACACTGAGAAGTTGTGGTCATACTAGTGTGTGTGTGTGTCTGCGTGTGTGTTTATGTCATAGATTCCCAAATAATCCCTCAATTAATCGCAGCCAATGTATTAACTGTAATTTGAATTGATGCCGAAACTAAATACGTAACATGTGAAATGTTGACATAAATAGAGAAAATACAGCAGCTGATAGATATTGCTCCGTCTGTCATTCAGTGTCACAGCAGAAAAAACTCCACACAGAAGATTAATTCTTACAGTGCATGTCAGAGTGAGGGTTACACACAAAAAAGATAATTTCACTAGATTTAGAGGTTGTTTCTGAGGGGAAAAAAAACAATTTCACATATTTGAGTAGAATATGAATAAATAATCTATTCCAGAATGTTCTTTCCTCCATCAATGGACGGATTTGATTGTTGCACAATCCATCAAAAATAAACAGTGAAACGTTAAAGGACCATTTCGCAAATATTTGTCAAAATTTAGAAAGCAGATTGGACATTTTGCAATCTGATTAAATGAAAAAATAATGTTTATCTCATAGCGACATGGTTTAGTTTTAATCAATCCTTAACTAAATATATAATAATTTTTACAGTATGGTATTACACCATGCAAAAGTATTCTTACATCTAAAACTTGGATGTAAGATGTACACTGATGTATTTTAAACATCTGTGTGTTTAAAATACAAGGAATATAAACTAAAATCTTTGATAAATAGAAATGTGGTGTGCATTTCTATTTAAGTCAAAAATGTCAAGCTCAGTTTGGTCAGAAGTGTCTCTGAAAATGATTTCTTTCTCTCCTGCCACTAAGTTTTAATTAAATTCAAATTCAGACTTTGGCTATGGCAATCTAACACATGAATATGTTTTCATCTAATCTATCTCATCGCAAGTCTGGCTGTATGTTTGGGATCACCTCCAAACTCAAGCTCCGCTGTTTTGCAGGTTTTCTTCTTAAGGGGAGATAAGATCTATTTGGTCAGAAATTATGTCTCCACATAATTTCTGATCAGGTTCCTCCATTCTGCTTAGAAATTGCATGATGCTACCTCTATAACGTATTGCCAAGGTGGCGGAGTGGGGATGGTTGGGGTCATCAGGATGATGTATTACTTTTGGACCATACATGTGGGCCAAAAATTCAATTTTGGTCTCATGTGACTGAAGTACCTTCTTCAGCCGAGATTAAATCATAAATAGGTTTCAATAGCTGCAATGGTGAATCTAATCTCCCCAGTGAGAAATAAATTTGCTGCATGTCCATCAAGAGGCAGGTGGTCGCTACTTATCATTTATTTGACTTACGAAGACAAATGACTGAACTCAATTTTATTTTGGAAGCATCAGGGTACATACAGATTAAATACAAATCCCACCAGACTAGAAAAATAGTTTTTCTTTTCTTTTGTATTTTTTTTTTATTTGTTTTGTCCATTACATTATAATTTATTACTTTGTATTGGTGCTTAACTAAAAAATTTAAGGTGTAAGAACATTTTCAGAAGACACAACATTAATCTGATTAAGCATTAATCAGTATCTTTGGTATAATTACTTTAAGATTCAGTTTTAAGACAAATGAATCATTTATGTTGGTGAAACCTAAACCTTTGAAGGTTCTGACCTCAAACCAGAAAATGCTATATGAAAAAAACATTGAAATTTGGGGACATTATATAGGAGTAGTGGACAGTTTAATAATAAAAGCCGCTTGTGTTTTTAGTTTTTATCTCTGAAGGGAACAAAGCTGCTGAAATATTAAAATCATATCCCAAGTAATGCTTCACTGTATTATTTTCATTGTCAAAGATTAATGCAGTACTCATATGTTCTGCCCCAGAGATCAAAATCCAAACACTGCACAAAAAATACTGACTGCATCAATGCCTGATATTGCTTTCATAAAATAACAGATGCTGTTTAGAATGTCACATTTTTTCATGTATGAATGCCATGCACAGCTGAGCATGTTAATGAAAGAGTATTTGTAAATACTGAGAGCGAATTTGTTTCAAACTGTAGTGCCAGCAGGATCAGCAGATTGGAGGACTGGGTGAGCAGCATGTGTGGAACATACAGACTTTGGATGCGAAGAGAGAAAATCCTAGCTGCTAATGACCTCGTCACCTACTTGACCCAATTTTCACATAAATTCAAGCAGCAATCAAGCATTTTTATTTCCTCCCCGATTTGGGACAAATAGCGAATATTTTAGTACAGTGAAATACAGAGCATTGAGTCATGCAAGATTGAAAGGACAACAAAAAAGAACACCACCTACACAAATGGTAGCAGCAATGACACAACAGAGATGCAACAGCAATGCAGCTGTGCTGCCCCAGCAGTTTGAAGTAGGAACTTGGAAAAAAGAAGCCAAAATTGTTAGCACTCAAATTCTCAGAGGAATGTTTATTATTGTTGTTGTTGTTGTTGTCTGTCTGTCTGTCTCAGACTGTCTTATGTTGGTCTAACACATAAGAACTAGTTTGAAACTTAATGTGAAGATGTACTAGATGTACAAATACTATTTGCAAGCACTGTGCTCTTGTTCAAGAACAGTGGGAAGAGTATAGAAGACCATAAATAATATATTTGAGAAGTATAATTTCACACAAGCTTCATTCAAGAAAAGCTCATTTCAACTTGCTCTGGTTGCTCCAATACACAGTTTACAGCATGTTGCACAAAGCAATGATTCCTCTGAAGACGATGTGTAATATCCCAAATGGCAAGCAAAATTTAGAATGTCCACTAGATGGCAGCATTAGCCAAGAACAGGTCCTGCTTTTGTTTGGCGTTCACACCTCGAGTTACAATATATTGGCTCAGGGAGGACATAACAGGAGAAAATTGCACATTTTCACCTTTCAGCCCTTTCTGTCTACATATTTAGAGCCAGGGACACTTGTTGCTTAAAAAAAAAAAAAGACTTTCTGTTATTGCACATACCAAACGATGCTGAAATTCAGCAAAAAATAAATAAATAAGTTACCTGTTGTAATCCTGTAATTTCTCAAAGACCTCTCTGAGTGATGAGCTTCACACATTTAGTAGATTGACTTCTATTCTAAGCTTCATGCCACCAAACAATTCATTTTGTTCTTTTCAAACGACAAATTAATTAGAGTGTTTTTGCTTAAAATCCATGGTGGAGTTGAAGGGGATCCAAATGAAGCCTGTTGGTGCTTGCAAGTCGGTGGTAAAGATAAGGAATCAACCAAAATAAACATTATTCAATTAACATAAATTAGTGCACACTCTTGTTAGAAATACAAAATCTGATACTCTATGGAATCAAACTAACTTCCATAGTATAAATTTATCTGTATGGAATTTATACGAAGAGCAAAAACTTTCCTTTATCAAAGAGTTTAAGCTTTTCTGCTTTCCTTACCCAGCCAGCTCCTGTTTAGGTAAACCGACACGAACACCGGAGGAACTGTGAAGAAGTCCACCACCGAGTTCACCTCCAGCCAGAACCATAGCTTGTCATTGGCAGCAATAAACTGTGAAAACAAAGAGTACACATTTCAAGATGAAATTTTATAATTCAGTTGAAAAACAGGAACGTCATCCAAGTTACACACAATTTATACATTTTAATCATATGTTTCTGATGATTTTCTGAAAAAAAGTTTGAAAATTACAAAATAATTTTTACTCATCAACTGTACAAGAACACA
Organism: Gambusia affinis; assembly: GCF_019740435.1. Classification (NCBI taxonomy): domain Eukaryota; kingdom Metazoa; phylum Chordata; class Actinopteri; order Cyprinodontiformes; family Poeciliidae; genus Gambusia; species Gambusia affinis. Next base: position 16,557,572 of record NC_057887.1, read on the forward strand.
TGACCAGATATTTTAAGTTTCTTAGTCTGACTTTTACTTACACGCAGGCCGAAGTATAGCAAGAAGAACACGTTGAATGCCATGTCGATCTGCAAGGTGAAGTCTTTGTAGAAGTTCTGGCAGGATTCAATGGGACTGTCAGACAAAGGGAAAAAAAGTCATTTTATTTCCTTGAGAAAATTCTGACAGATCAAAAATTGCAATGTGTTTGTAACGTAAAGCATAAAACAGATGCATTCTTCTTTTCCTGAAAATGCATGTTTTTAGGACTTCCAACAGAAGAGAAACACAAGTGTTCAAAAAAGGTGCATTAATTGGTATTTCCTTGTTTTAATCTGTTGAGAAAATGCATGCATTCATTGTAACACAAGCAAGAACTGGTCGATATACCTCGTTAACCCTTAAATAACTGCAAAAATCTCCAAGGAATTCCTTGTATTCCAGGAGTAATCGTTCTCAAATGAAAATGGTGCTGCTTTCCTCTCAGTCTTGCATTACACATCCTATGCACACAGCAGGATGGAAATGCAGGGCCAAAAGCAGTAGTTTAAGGGTTAATAATGCATGCAGGAGTCATGTTTTCATCTATGAGATCAGGCAGCCATAGCAAGTGCTAGCAATGTAGTGAAGTCTCACCCTCAAAAAGCTTGTATCTGGCACGAGGAATTCAGATAAAGAGACATAATTAACCAAGCAGAATGAGTAAGTAATTGGTTAGTGTGGTTGTGTTTTAATATTCATGACCTGAAAGTTAGAAATATTTTTTTAAACGTATCATTAACAGCTGAGATAAAAAGAAAGACTTATTGCATAAGAATTAACTATGACAGTGATTAAAATGGTTAACTTAGTGCACAGCTTTAATGTGAACTATTTATAAAAAAAAAAAGCTCAATAAAAACACAACAAAGTTATTAATTGGAAGGATGAGGATTAGTTATGTTAAAAATGCAATGAAAGGCCTTTAAAAGCAAGCATTTGAACATGTTTGTCTAAGCCTTTGTGAGTTTATATTTTTTTGTTTTTATGTTTTGCTGTTTTTCTAAAACCAGAATGGAAACAATAGATTTGAGTCAAAATGAAACTGCTGGTTAGAACAGAGAAAATTTTAGAGATGGTAAAAACAATCCCAGTGGTGAACAAATGTTATTACAGTTTATGTGACAGCAACATATGATAAATAATGTTTTGTGTGAAATATGTTGTGAACCATATTTCACTGAAATATGAAACACACACAGCAGTCATGTTCCTATAAAACTTTACAGCTTCACAGTTTATAAAGTTGTATTTTTCAAACGACCGCTGAAGTTGGGATGCGACCTGGGAAGGTTTCAGGCTTGCCAGACACGCAGACACATTACTGGTTTTTCCACCTCCACTCACAGTGTCCACCAGTGCACACCAACAGTTGCAATCTCCCACTGTGCTAATACCTCCTGGATTATAGCACATTGTTTTTGTTATGTAAAAAAGCAAAATCAAATAAAAATAGATTCACTCTGATGAAACACTGTCTTTATGGAGTTCCTAAAGCAGGATTAAGTACCTAGTGATTATTTTTGGACTGAGCTGATGCAGAGCAGTGACATTGGGTTGATATTCTGCTGCTGAACGGAGGTCGGCGATGTTGCTTCACCAGAATTCAGAATTTAATCAAGGTGGTAAAACCCTGTAGACGGTATATTACATATATGGCTTAATTACAATTATAGCTATGTCTAATTTGTTTTCATCTCAATTTCTAAAAACTGAGATAGTAAAATAAATCTCTTAGAGCAATTTCCCAAAAATAATAAGCTGATATCTCATGATTAATTAATGTTTTTTCAACCTGCTGAACTGGTGGTGGGCCATTATGCAATTGCAAAAATCCACCATTTTTGTGACCAAGGTTATCATTATTAGCTGCACAGATTCTATCAGATTTAAAATCTGGTGGTATGACACTTCATCTCCACTCAACTTTCTTCCATAGAAAAACTTCCAATTGGCTGAGCAGTTTGTTGTGATGTCTCCTCTCCTAGAGCCTCTGGATGCTGCGAACCTGCACTGAATTTTAGAAAAGCACACAATTCAGAAGAAGATTTTTTAATGTTTTTTGTCACAAGGTCGGATTTACGCCTGCACCCTGTAGCAGTGCAAAATGTTTGTGTTGCATCTTATGCTATGCTAGGTTATTTTACAAGCATCTGATCCAATTCTGAACCTAAAATAGAAAGCAGCTCTCCGTTCTAAAGGAGCTTCTTATGTCATTGGCAGTCGTGGAACCATATGTCTACAAAAACCAACTACATTCTGAAATCAAAAAAAAAGTGAACAGCAGAACATGTTGGACCACAGTAAGGCGCCATGCACTAATCTGTTTCTGATGGTGTTATTACCTCAGTGGCTACAAAACTTCAAGATCCACTTTGTTTTTCCTTCATCCTCTTTCTTCTTAGAAAAATAACAACAAAGGAACACTAATATCTATAAAAGTAGGTACCACAAAAAAAGACAGAGGCAAAATCACTCCAAATAGTCCCTCGTTCACAGTAATGACACTTCAGCCTTGCAAATCCCTTTTATTGCAGGGTGACAGAGCGTACCATGGAGACGGACCTGCAGAGCAGCATAATTGAGTTCCAGGCTGAGTTGGGAACAGAATCAATCCCGATATGGATCGGAAAGTCTTTTTGCTCAGAGAAGCACTCATCTCACACGCCCACCGTAACGTTCCTCTGATCATTCCAGACTCAATTCAGTCCAGTCTCAGATCAAAGACCTTCGTTGCCACACTGTCAACATAATGTATACAGACAATACATTTATACTGCCCTTAAAATTGGGTTAATTGCTTCTTAGTAAGTTCCACCTCATCCACACACTCTTTGCTATCAACAAGCTTTTCAGTAAATGAACTATGCTTACAGCTAGGTCTGTTTTAGATAACTACCTTGTTTAATTCCCACCAGAATTAAGCCAGAATCTTGTTCTGCAAAAGGAAATGTTGTGGGTTTGCAGCAACTAAGTGGAAATATATGAAGTAGAATCTCTGAACCCTGGAAAAAAAAATCTAATTTGTCCTTATTAGCCCTAAGTTATTTGACATTCGTGGCCATGATGAAGTTAACTTCTCACTGGCACTGTTTATATGAGATTTAGGTAAAAGAACTGGGCTTAGTTATTCTACTGACCATGTGTTAAGTTCTGTTCCAAATCTTCTCTAAGTGGGTCTGCTGTGTTTATCTGCTCTGTGTCTCTGCCCATCAGGTCAGGCTGCCCGTCATAAAACAGCCACAGTAACCTCAGCGGACTAATTATCAGGAGGACCAGGACTAAATCTGTTATAGTTGGCTGGCACGTCAAAACAATTTTAAAAAAGCAAAAAACCCATCCAACTGCCTAACTTTGGACTTGCTATCCTGACACACAGCTGGAAGAAGTCTAAATAAAGACTGAATGAGAACTAAGATGACACATCTATATTAAAATGTAAGCCACTGATGCTGCAGCATTACCTTTATTCTGAACTAAGGTGTTAACAATGACATGAGGTTAAGACACAGGCAGAAGGTCAGGCTTTATAAGAGACACTGGGGGCACGTTCTGAGAATAGAAGGCCACAGGTGGCTTCACTTAGGATGTAACTCTACCTGAGCTTGTCAAGATAATGAAATGAGATCATGCCTGCAAAACCACAACAAAATGAGCCCAGCCCTGTGCTGCAAGTGATCTTATGAAATAAAAATAACCTGTATGCTTGCCACCAGGACTTTTAAGCCTGATTCCACGAGCTTAAAGCACATTTTCTCCTCTCTGCCACGTTCACGGTGCTCCCAGCAGGAAGGTTCTCCCTCTGGGTCTGATAAAAAGCTTTTATCTTGGTGTATTTTGCTTCACTTCTTAATGGCACTTCCTGTTCAAGCAACATCAGGCTGCAGCACCAGTGTGCTGTGGAACATGCGACTGAAAGGACGTTTTCATTTCCTCTAGTCTGATGAATGATGGAGATTGTTTTGAACAGGAAGTCAGGCATTCCTGCCGGTTTGAAAAGGCCAATCTGGTTATGACGGCAATTGAACAGGTTTTATCAAGGCAGACACTGCATGTTAGCAGACGCCGCATAACAATTGACCTGAAAAAGTGTCTGATAAAAAGTAAGACGAGATAGAGATAGACGTATACCAAGAACAGACTGATTTAACATATACAGTAAACTAAATTATAAGGAAGAGATCATTTTTGGATATCTACAAATTTTTTTTTACTTCAGATTGAGAACTTCACATGTACGCTAAGACTTTTAAAACAATTTGGAAAAATTCAACAGACGAGGTAAAAACTATGCAAGCTTATGATTAATTCACAACATGTGAGTTAATTTGAGGCCCACCTGCACATCTACTTCTGGGCTAGACCTCAAGCACAGCTTTAAGAGATGTGGTGACAATTCATTAGACAAGGTACTTACTCAGAAGAATCTATGAAGTATATAACAAGGGCTCCAATGCTGAGAACGAACACAAGGACTACCTGGAAAACAGAGAGAGAGAGAGAAACACCAGCTTAATAAAATCTGAGATGACATTAGTGATGATATAATTAATAAGAGAACATGTCTTTCAGGTAAGCTAGATGTGTGTAGATTTTCAGAAATTAGGTAATGGCTGCAAAAAAATGGCAACTTGTTTCAAATTGTACATATCACCAGTCAGAGCAATTACCAAAACATTTAAACCAACTGAAATTGGGGCTGCATGATATCTGGAGTAATCTTAAAGAATGTCTTGATGATCATGTGCCTTGCAACAAATATTACAAAATTGTTCACATCTTTCAGACTTTGGTTTAGAGCAAACATCTCAACAAGATGACATCAACAGTTGTTTCTGTCTGATATCTGCAATTTTGAAAATAAAACAACTTTGAGTAGGTTTTTTTTAACGATATTAGCACCTTTACCACTCTTTGTCTTCAAACACATTTATATGCTGCATTACAAAAAAACTGACACTTTACTTTAGGACTTTTTACACATCAATAGATGCCAAAAATTATAGAGGGCACCGCATGCTGCACGAGTAAATCATTAGTTAAGCAAGTTTAAATACAGAGAAAGAATTTAAGTTTTGAGCAATAGTTGCAGAACTCATCCCTTTCTGTTTACCTGCCAGTAAATAGACACAAAAGAAACCAGCACATCATGTTAGCTGTCAGTAGAAGAAAAGCCCCAGTGACAGAATGTGGCTTCTTGTCGTCAAAGACACAAACAACAAATGAAGGATGAACCTGAGCCTGAAGCTTCAGCGGCCACAGTGGAGCAGACCTGCTATCGCAAGCCTCCTATCACAAACCAAGACATCGTTTTTAATTTGTCACTCTACCTCTTTGTTGCAGGAAGGATGCTAGTGAATGACACCAAAGCATGGCAGGAGCTCAGAGGCTTTTCAGGGCAGAGTAGGAGGCAGGTTGTGGAGTAAAAACAAGCCAGTTTGAGATTGTCATGATATGATAACATTGAGAGAAAATGAGAAAATGAACTACTAAATCACAATATGAACACATAAATGTGTAACATATTATATATATATAATATGTTCTATTATTACTCACAGTAAATGTTAAATAAGACAAGTTTATTTGCTGAGTGCCATTCATGCACAAAATAATATAAAGTTATTTTATAGAAAAAAAGGAGCAAAGGTGAAAAAAGTTACATCAAAAAGAAGAATACATTTAAAAGAAAAATTAAGGCTTCTGCTCCAGAAACATAAAGTTGCGAGTCAAAAGTGTTGAGCAGAAAATGACATCTTTTTGTCACTTCCCTATTGTTCCATACATATCCATGGTTTTGTGACCAGAAATATCTTGAAACACAAAACATCTTTTGTGTAAGTCTAGGAAAAGTAAAGAAGCTTCCTTTTAACTAGCCGTGCACAGCAACAACCAGGGGAGAGGAAACTCTGTATTACTCTATCAACTGTTCTGCTGGAGAAAACACCAGACACTGACAAGTTCTCTGGCCTCTCTCTGGAAGGACTTTAACTTTAACCTGCAGTGATGGAATGACATAATATTTTAGCAATTTTAAAATTTAACTTTCTGTTAAATCTGCTGCAAGAAAATGAACTTGAGATTCAGGAGTCTCAGTAAGAACACACAAGGAGTTGTCAGGTAACAGCGCTGACACGATAAGGCTGAAGGTGAAACTTAATTACTGTCATGTATACCAAAGGGAATCCAACTGAACTGTAAGTACAACTAGTTAAAGGTAGAATAAACAGAGAAGAAAGGTAACAAAGAAAATTATTCAGATGAAAAACAAGTTTGAGATGTTTTATTTAATTAATGATAAGTGCACCAGAATCCACACAATAAAGCTCAAAGGTGTTACAGAAAAAAATGGAAGATTATCAGAAATGGTGGACAGAAGGCAAAACTTTTATTTATCTAACTGGAGTTTTATAAAGTTGGCTTAGAACAACTTAATTACAGCAGAGTTACTGACTTCTTATGCTTTGCATTTTATAGACCAGCTGTTACAAAACCAGCTCTCTGTCTTCAGGTTAGAAAACAGATATTTTTAGTCTGTTACATGTGCACCTCCACCACCTTATTTTTTTAAATCAAAAGCAGAGCAGCTCATATATATTGTTCTGAAAAGACTGTCCTGATTTTCTCCTTCAGTCCCAGCTCTAAGGTAGACGGGGGCCTGACCTAGAGAGACAAAGACATGAACAAAAAGGTTTCTGACGTACAGCAAGACAAATGTTTTACATCCAGAAATACATTACCAGGTTATCACAGCCCCCGTCTGTCTTTCATCTGTTTAGAAATGACACAATGGCCATCCTGGACAAGAAACCAATGGGCATGCATAATGAATAAGGCCAGCCTAATTCATTTCCATGAAGTAAAATTGTATTGTCAACCTGCAACCGCTGATGGCTCCGTAATGACAAAAAGCTTCCACATGTATTTTTAATCAGCTCCTCTCCTTCGAAAGCCCTCAAATCTCTTTATGTCTTTGGCCGCCTCAGTTGAGGAGCTGAAGACAACGTTGGTGCAACCCTAGAAATGCTAGTGCCACCAGCAAGTAGAGATCCAGCTGTGGTGGGAAGCAAAGCACAAATGCCATAACAAGAAGCCGTGAATGGGCCTGTCAATCAGGTGTCGGCAGATGGTGCCAGTATGCAACATTCATTTCGGTCAAATAACCATGCATCACATGTGTATCTCTGGCCGCCACCCGGCGGCTCTGCCCTAGAGGGGGTGTAATGAAGAGATCTTCATTACTGGGACTATTTTATATTACAATAGGGAGTGATCATTTTCCAGTAAGTACTATAATTAATGATAATATAAAGAGGCAAGAAGATGTCATAATCACAAGATGGTGCTTTAATAAAGCTGATTGGAAAAAATTTAAAGTAAAGTGTGAGGAAAGCAGACATTTGGTTACATTAAAAGGTAACATAGAAGAGTGTACAAGCCAGATAACAAAACATATTTTAAATGCTGCAAATTCAAGTATACCAAAAACAATAATAAAAGGGAAGAAAAAAGTAGTCCCTTGGTGGAATGATGAATGTACTAGAGCGATTAAAGATCGTAACAGGGCATTTAAAATACTGCAGAAAAATTTAACACTTGAAACTCTTATTAATTATAAAAAGAAAAGAGCAGTAGCTCAGAAATTATTAAGGAAGCCAAAAGAAAACGTGGAGAGAATATACTTCCTCAATAGGATCTGAAATTAAATTGCAAAATGTATGGTCAATGTTTAGGAAAATGATTGGGAAAAGGAGTGGTATTAAAATACCAGCCTTAGTCAGAGATCAGGAAGTAGTAGTGTTAAATAAAGATAAGGCAGATTTGTTGGGGGAAGCATTTGCGGCAGTACATAGTGGGGAACATCTTACAAACATTCATAGACAACAGATGAATCAAAAAATTAGCAAGCATAAAAATATTTTGGGAAAAAGTCAAACATATAATTCAACATTAGACATAAATATAACCATGAAGGAAATTAAAGCAGTATTGAAAGGGACAGGATATTCAGCTCCTGGGGAAGATCAGCTATGCTATGCTATGTTTAAACAGATTCCTGAAGTAACATTAGAATTAATATTAAAACTATTTAATAAAATATGGAAAGAAGGTTTAATACCAAATAGATGGAAGAGAGCAATAATCCTGCCGTTTAACAAACCAGGGAAAGATCCTGCAAATCCAAATAATTACAGACCAATAGCATTAACTTCACACTTAAGTAAATGGATGGAGAAAATAGTGATTAATAGACTAGAATTTATTCTTGACCATAAGAAATTAATCAATGAAAATCAGTGCGGATTTAGGAAAGGAAGATCAACAATGGACGCAATAACTAGAATTAGTAATGATATAGAGAAAGCTTTAAAAATGAAAGAAATTATGATTGTAGTATTTTTGGACATAGAAAAAGCTTATGATTCATTATGGAGAGAAGGACTACTTATAAAAATGAAGCAGATGGGAATAGGAGGAAAATGTTTAATTGGATAGCAAATTTTTGAAGGATAGAAAAATAAAGTTAAGATTGGAAATGATTACTCAAAAGAATTGAATATTGAAAATGGAATTCCACAAGGTAGTGCAATTAGCCCAATACTATTTAATATTATGATAAATGATATCTTTTCTGAAACAGAAGAATGTATAAAATCTGCATTATATGCTGATGATGGAGTTTATGGATGAGAGGAAAGAATACAAGATTTGTTATAGGTAAAATTAAGAAAGCGATTAATAAAGTAGAAAAATGGTCCTTTGAATGGGGTTTTAAATTATCAACAAGTAAATCTTGTTATATGATTTTTACAAATAAGAAAAACATAGACATAGGTACAATAACATTATATGAACAACCATTGGAAAGGGTAGCAGAATTTAAATATCTGGGAATATGGTTGGATCAATCATATACATGGAAAACACATACAAAGAATCTGGAAACTAAATGTAAGAAAGTGATAAATCTACTAAAGGCTGTGGCTGGAAATAACTGGGGTGCAGATAGACAGTCATTATTAAACATATATAGGGCTCTCATGAGATCAACAATAGACTACGGTAGTTTTATATATGGAGTAGCAGCTAAAACAACATTACAAAAAATAGATACTTTACAGAATAGGGCTTTACGTATATGTACAGGAGCAGTGAAAACGACACCTATTAATGCCCTTCTAGTAGAGACTGGAGAGATTCCACTAGAAATAAGAAGAATAAAATTAGCTCTGACATACTGGATGAAAATAAAAGTAAAAAAGATGAAAATGTAAATTCAACAATATTAAAATATTGTTGGGAATACTCAAAGTTCCATAGTAATGGATTTGGATGGATCATAAACAAATGGATTAAAATATATGAATTAGAAGATAAAGAAATAGCTCAATTTAATCCAATTAACGTTAGCCCTTCATGGATATTTCCGGCAGTAAATGTAGACATAAAACTCCTTAAAATGAAAAACGATTGAATTTAAAAGAAATAGGGTAAAACCGATATATACTTAAGAAACTCATATTATAATTATGCTAAAATATATTCAGATGGTTCTAAGAATTCAAAAGGATGTGTGGGAATAGGAATTTATATATCTGAGTTTAAAATTGACATATCTAAAAGATTATCTGATCAACTATCTGTATTCACGGCAGAAATGGTGGCAGTTATCATCAGTTTGCAGTGGGTAGAGGAGGTGTCCAGACAGAGTAGTAATTTGCACAGATTCCAAAGCAGTCATAGAAAGTATTCAAGGAGAAGGAAACAATAGGAAAGATCTAGTACTAGAAATTCAACATAGCTTATTTAGATTATACAGAGGTGGCATTGATGTTTGGTTCTGTTGGGTACCAGCACATCAAGGTGTAAAAGGCAATGAAAGGGCAGATAAATTAGCAAAAGGGCTTTAGATCAGGCAATAACGATTAAAATACCTATTGGCAAAGGGAAGGAAATCAATTATTAAGAATAAAGAAATGGAAATATGGCAAAAAAGATGGAATGAAGATAAGAAAGGAAGGAAATTATATAAAATACAGAAGTCAATATTTAGTAGAAATGTTAAGGAGAGAAATAGAAGGGAAGAAATAATAATGACTAGATTGAGAGTAGGGCACACATATTTAAATGATACTTTATATTTAATAGGGAAGAAAAATAATGATAAATGCGAAAAATGTGGAGAGAAAGAAAATGTAGAACATATACTACTGAACTGTAAAACATATGAACGTGAAAGGGAGAAATTGAGAAGAATAGTTGGAAAGACAGATCAAGAATGGAGTCTGAAAGGAATATTGGGAAATGATGGAAATATAATGGATATTTGTATGATAAGAAAAGCGTTATTTATTTTTCTTCAAAACACAAAATTAAAAAATAGAATATGACTGATGTAGAATACTGTTGCTACACACTCGTGTACAGTAGGTGGCGGTATGCACCTTAAAGTTGATTGCGACCCGCCATAATAGAAAAGAAGAAGAAGAAGAAGACTATTTTATATATAGCACTGTATGGCACTTAAAAATGTATTTTTGCACTGTATTAACAACAAACACTTTATTTAGCATTTGCACTTTAAGCAGAAATTTGCACACAAGAAGTTTTAATTATATTTATTGAACATTTTAGCAATTGGTATGTAGCCTTTGTTCTGGGCTCTGCACAGCTGCTCCTCATTGATGAGTGAGGTTGGTTGCTGTTGCCTGTGGAGGAGCACAATTGTTACTCAGAGCAATGAGCTAATGGTGAGGAAAAACTAAGCAAAGGTGTGCATAATCTGTTGAGTGTGGAGTGCTGTGGTAAAGTGACTCACCTGTCTTTTCTGTGTCCTCTCCAGGGTGTTTGGACAAATTCTACCCCGGGGGTCCAGACGCCATATATAGCTTTGGGAGAGGCCATTGAAAGGACTAGGGGGGGGGAATTGTTTAGGGGTTTTTATGGTGTTTATTTAAGGTGTAATGGTAAAATGGAAAATATTTATAAAAAGTAAATAGAAGTATTATATTTAATAAAATGTATTTTATGTAAATAGGTGGAGATTGATGAAGTAATTCCCCTGTGAATTTAATATGGTTTGGTCCGTCACAGCTGGGACTATTTAAGACTGCAGTTTCAGCTGTGAAGGTGTGTTGATGCTGAGTGACAAATAAACTGCTGCTGTTCTCCACCTGACTCTGGTTCAAGACTCTTTCTCTCTGAACAAAAACCCAACCGCTAAAGGTCGTCTTGTCACAAGTGGTGTCAGAAGTGTGCCGTTCATGCCAGAGAAGATGATGACCAGAGGAGGGAAAAAGCCAGGCCAAGAGGGAGAGCCTGATGAAGGAGCTGGAGCTTCCTCTGAAATGGAGACAATGGCAGCAACCAACCCTGAAGATAAGTTGGAGGAACTGGCGGTGATGGTGAAATCTATTATGCGGTCTCAAGTGGCTAGAGACCTGAAGATTGATAAAGATTTTTCCCGCCAGGAGCAGAGGTGGAAAAGCATACAGCATCAATTTCAACAAATGCAGCTTCAAGTGCATGCTGTACTTGAAAAATCTGATGTATCAGAAGCACATCTTCAACCCACGACATCTGAAGCACAGACAGAAGAATCAGATGGTGGTGATGTCCAGCTGGCTCATGGTTCCAGGTCCATAATTGAACCAAAGTTTCTTCCCTTATCCACGGATGACGACATTGAGCATTTTCTGACGACATTCGAGAGGATGGCCCAGGTGTGTCGCGGGTCTAGAGATGAGTGGGCGGTTCGTCTGGTCCCTCTGCTGACCGGTAAGGCCCGCACAGCCTATGTTCTAATGGATATGGCTGACTCTGAGAACTATGACAAAGTGAAAGAGGCAATTCTGGCAAAATATGAAATCACTGCTGACACTTATCGACGCCGCTTCAGATGCCTGAAAATTGAAGCAGGTGAGACGCCACGTGAACTTTATGTGCGATTAAAAGACTTGTTTTCAAGATGGATTAAACCTGATAAATCTACTGTGCAAGAAATATCCGAGCAGATAATTCTGGAGCAGTTTTTAAGAATGGTTAATCCAGAGTTGGAGATCTGGATCCGTGAGCGCGACCCGAAGACGGCAAAAGAAGCAGCTACTCTTGCAGAGGTCTTCACATCAGCCAGGAAGGGGAGCAAGAGCACCTATTTTGGCCGAGAGACTCACTATGCCCCATCAAGTAAGTCCACTGGGGGTGAACAGGGCTCTGGTCAAAGTCAGGCTAGAAATTTTTCTAGTTCAAAGCAGTTCCCTTCTCAAAGACCTCCCAATGTTAAAAAGTCATTTCACAAGTCTTCTGTCCAAGATATTAGATGTTACAATTGTAATGGCTTTGGCCATACACAACACTTTTGCCCCGCCCTTAAATCAAAGCCATCACTTTTGTGTTCAGTTCCAAGACCAGTTATTGAGGCTGTGGAAAAGAAAGTTTGTACAGTTTCTGTTCTAGTGAATGGGCAGAAAGAAGAAGCTTTGCTTGATTCTGGGTGCTTCCAGTCTCTAGTGCATGCTAGCTTAATCTCTGAAGAAAAGCTAAGTGGGGTGGGGGTTAAAATAAAATGTGTACATGGAGATGAACATGTCTACCCTAGTGCTGAGGTGTATTTGACAGTGGGAGGTCAAACATACTTGGTACATGTAGCTGTAGTTCCCTCTTTGCCATACTCAGTTATACTTGGTAATGATATCCCCACTCTCTTTGACCTTATTCACCAGTCAGACTATGAACCCAAAGTGCTTACCAACAGAGAGGCCCAGGATTTATGTCCAAAATCTGATATACCAGTAGAATCACTGAAACCTTGTAATGTAGTCACAAGAGCTCAAAGTTCAAAGACTGTGTTGGAAGAGCTGCCTTTTTATGGGGAGTCTCTGGAAACAGAGCTAGGAAAAACTAAAAAGTCAAGAGCTCAGAAAAGAATGGAGAAATTCAAAGGCTCAGGTGATGAAATGATAGAACAGTTGTCTAAGCCAAATAATTTGTTTGAGTTTGACATTCCCTCAGATGTAGGTGCACTCCAGAGAGATGATCCTACTCTAAAACCTTGGTTTGAAAAAGTAACTGGGGTGGGGGGAACTCATCAGCGCCGGTTAGACTTCTTGGAAGATGCAGTTTACATTATTAAAGGAGGCATTTTGTATCAGAAGAAGGGACAGTGTGAAGCATTAGCCCTTCCACAACAGTTCAGGTACAAAGTCATGGAGCTGGGCCACTCAATTCCATGGGCAGGTCATATGGCTTTTCACAAGACACTGAGTAGAATCAGTAGCCGTTTTGTTTGGCCGGGAATGTATACCCAGATTTCAAAATTTTGTAGTTCCTGTGAAAAATGTCAGTTGACTTCAGGCAGAGGAGTAGCACGAGCCCAGTTACAGCCGCTGCCAATTATTGAAACACCTTTTGAACGGCTAGGCATGGATATTGTGGGTCCATTAGAAAGGAGCTCTACGGGCTACCGTTACATATTGGTGATATGTGACTATGCTACACGGTACCCTGAGGCTTTTCCTCTCAGATCCATTAAAGCCCGACATGTTGCTAACTGTCTCCTGCAGTTTTTCTCTAGAGTAGGAATACCAAGAGAAATTCTCACAGATTGTGGAACAAATTTTTTGTCCAAACTTTTGCAGCAGGTTTATAAGTTATTAGGGATTAAAGGACTTAAGACCACCCCTTACCACCCCCAGACGGACGGGCTAGTGGAAAGATATAATCAGACTCTCAAAAATATGCTGCGCAAGTTTGTCTCTGACACAGGTGCCGACTGGGACCAATGGCTGTCGTACCTGTTATTTGCTTACCGGGAGGTTCCACAAGTGTCCACAGGTTTCTCACCCTTTGAGTTATTGTATGGCCGTCAAGTGAGAGGTCCGCTGGATCTACTGAAAGACTGTTGGGAAGACGCAAAGCCAGAGGGTGAAAACATTGCAGCATACGTCATCAACATGAGAGAGCGATTGCAGGAAATGGCATCTTTTGCACAGGACAACATGAAAGCAGCTCAACAACATCAAAAGACATGGTACGATCAGAAGGCCAGAGACAGAGTCTTCTTGCCAGGACAGAAGGTTCTGTTACTGCTGCCTACCAGTGACAACAAGCTGCTGACAAAATGGCATGGACCATATGAGATCACCAAACAAGTGAGTAAAGTGGTTTATGAACTGTACATGCCGGAAAGAGCTAAAAAGCATCAGACTTTTCATGTCAACTTGTTGAAAGAGTTTCACAGCCGACAAGAGCCTGTGCACCAGGAGTTATTTGTGAGAGCAGTTAAGGATGAGGAGGTGACTGAAAAATTTTTCCCAACTAGCATGTCAGACTGTGCTTTGGTTGACATTTCTCATCTGTCTCCTACTGAGCAGGAAAAAATCAAACCTTTCTTGGACCCTCAGCTCTTTAAAGAAGTTCCAGGATTTACATCACTGGTCCAACACAAGATTCGGCTGAAAGAAGATGCGCCGAGTCGTCAAAAGAAACGCTTGGTTCCGGTACTGGAAAAAGAAATAAAGCTGATGTTGGATTTGGGTATAATTGAAGAGTCTAGTAGTGAGTGGTGCAGCCCGATTGTGCTGGTACCAAAGAAAGACGGCTCCCTGAGATTTTGCATAGATTTTAGACATTTAAATGCTGTGTCCAACTTTGACCCGTACCCGATGCCCAGGGTGGACGACCTACTGGAGAAAGTCGGTTCTGCAAGTTACATCACAACGCTGGATCTGTGCAAAGGATACTGGCAAGTGGCTTTGGCACCAGAAGCAAGAGAGCTGACTGCCTTCAAAACTCCTTTTGGTATGTACCAATTTAGAGTCATGCCATTTGGGCTCCAGGGTGCGCCAGCAACATTCCAACGTTTAATGGATCATGTACTGAGAGATGTTTCAGCATTTTCTGCAGCATATTTAGATGATGTTGTGGTGTATAGCCAGTCTTGGGAGGAGCATCTGATTCACCTGCAGGAGGTGCTACACCGCATCAGGTTGGCTGGACTGACTGTTAACCCAAAGAAGTGTAATGTAGCCCAGAGAGAAGTGGAGTATTTGGGTTTTGTCATTGGGTTTGGAAAAATAAAGCCTCAAGTGGGGAAGATGGACGCAATACATTCCTTCCCAGTTCCAACGACCAAGAAGAAGGTGAGAGGATTTCTTGGTTTAGTGGGTTGGTACCGGAAATTCATACCTTCTTTTGCAGAACGATCAGCTGTACTGAACAATCTAACAAAGGGTGCAGCCCCCAACAAAGTGTGCTGGACGGAAGACTGTGATCGAGCATTCAAGGATCTCAAGCAAGCAGTATGTACTCATCCAGTTTTACACACACCAGACTTCACTAAGCCATTCATCTTACAAACAGACGCTTCAGGAGTGGGACTTGGAGCTGTTCTTCAACAAGAGGTGGATGGTGAAAGAAGACCTGTGGTGTTTCTGAGTCGGAAGCTGCTTGACAGGGAGACAAGATATTCAACAGTGGAAAAGGAGTGCTTGGCCATGAAATGGGCTATTGAGGCCCTCAGGTACTATCTTTTGGGACGTCACTTTATTCTAGAGACTGACCATCGTGCCCTCCAGTGGTTGAGACGAATGAGGGATGCCAACGCCCGCATCGCTGGATGGTACTTGGCGCTGCAGCCATTTGACTTCACGGTCCAGTACAAGCCAGGGAAGTCTAATGTGGTTGCTGACTGTTTATCCAGAGTGTCGGAGGACTGAGGTACTGTGCTTTTAAGAGAGGAGGGAGGAAATGTAATGAAGAGATCTTCATTACTGTGACTATTTTATATATATCACTGTATGGCACTTAAAAAGGTATTTTTGCACTGTATTAACAACAAACACTTTAATTAGCATTTGCACTTTAAGCAGAAATTTGCACACAAGAAGTTTTAATTATATTTATTGAACATTTTAGCAATTAGTATGTAGCCTTTGTTCTGGGCTCTGCACAGCTGCTCCTCATTGATGAGTGAGGTTGGTTGCTGTTGCCTGTGGAGGAGCACAATTGTTACTCAGAGCAATGAGCTAATGGTGAGGAAAAACTAAGCAAATGTGTGCAGAATCTGTTAAGTGTGGAGTGCTGTGGTAAAGTGACTCACCTGTCTTTTCTGTGTCCTCTCCAGGGTGTTTGGACAAATTCTACCCCGGGGGTCCAGATGCCATATATAGATTCTGGGAGAGGCCATTGAAAGGACTAGGGGGGGGAATTGTTTGTGGGTTTTTGTGGTGTTTATTTAAGGTGTAATGATAAAATGGAAAATATTTATAAAAAGTAAATAGAAGTATTATATTTAATAAAATGTATTTTATGTAAATAGGTGGAGATTGATGAAGTAATTCCCCTGTGAATTTAATATGGTTTGGTCCGTCACAGCTGGGACTATTTAAGACTGCAGTTTCAGCTGTGAAGGTGTGTTGATGCTGAGTGACAAATAAACTGCTGCTGTTCTCCACCTGACTCTGGTTCAAGACTCTTTCTCTCTGAACAAAAACCCAACCGCTAAAGGTCGTCTTGTCACAGGGGGGCACGGCGAGCTCAGACTCACAATTAGGACCAACCGCTGCATAACAACTGAAGAGAGCTGCCAAGACACACTCAGCCCAATTTGTAGCCCACTTATTGTTGTCAGCACACTCTCCAACCAATGTTGACGGCAATGATAAGAGAGAAGCGAAATGACGTACAGTAAAAGAAAACAGCAATGTTTAGCAAAGGTTGTTAGGAACAAGATTATATGCAGAAGTATTTCAACCCTCGAATGTTGAAATTTTTTTATCATGATACAAGGTCAAAAATTTATTTATTAACATTTTATAAGATTGCCCAAAGCAAATTAGTGCCTGATTACTAAAAGTTTTCAAATATTTATTTAATTATTTAGCCCCTTTTATACTGAAATCTCCAAATAAAATCCAGTGTACAGTTCAGGCAGGAGAATATTTATACAGAAAAGCTATTAGCTATGCACTGAACAAATCTGGAAAGCAAAAAGGTGTGCAGTTGTAATACGACAAATTTTGAAAAAAATTAACTGACCATTGACAACCACATTTAACAAATACATTTGCAAGATTTATGATGGTAGGAAAAAAAGTAAGTAAAAAGGGTAGAATTAAGGTTTCCAGCTATTTGTCTTCAGGGTTTACAATGTAAATCTAATCTAAAAGTATCCTGATACTTTCCCTCGTGACCTTGATCTCAAGTCTACAAATGTCTAAGACAAATAAAACTGACAAAAGGAAAAATGAAAAGAGCTTTTCTTATATGCTAAAAGGTTTTAGCTTAAGTTGTCTAGTTAAAACATGCACTTTTGACACATGCCTTTTCAACATGGGAAAGAAACGAACAATTAATAATTTTCTTTTTTTCTTTGGTCTTTCTCAGGATATATTTTACCCAAGGGTTCTGCTTATTATGCACAGGAGTTCAACAGTAAGTTTCAGGGGCTCAAAAGTCAATCTGGAAGTATCAAAGAACCCATTCATGCTTCTCCAGTGTTCCTGGAGTGTGACTCACCATTGAGCCGCATGAATAGCCTGCCAGAGTGACAAGGAACTGCATTTAGGCTGAAAAATCACTCTAACTGTCTCTGCTGAAGGGAACTTGTATTTATGAATTGGAGCTCAATTCCATTTCAGTTTGAAGTTTGAGGATGAAGACTGTCACAAAAGAGAAAGGAAAATACTCAATAGAGAACTCTTTTTCTAGAATGCAACTGTTCAACCCCGAAAAGAAGAATTTGCACAAGCTAAGGAAAATGTTTTGAGCTGTAACACTGGTGTGCATAATGAAGGAAATGCTAAAATGCTAAAGCTGAAAGTGAATGAGTCTACTTATTGTTCCAATTTGCATATAGGCACGACTAGCTCCAGCTAAAAGCCACTGCTTTAAACCATGTGGTGTTGAATAGGATCTTTTTTATTGTGTATTGCTAAGAAATTTGGTTGTTTATCTACTGAGGAAAAGTACAATATGATGATGTACAACACTTCGACTTCGACCAAGGTCCAATTACTGATTTACTGTCAAATTGTTAAGCATTCAGTCATTTAGCTTTTACACTGAGAAAGAAATTACTGTTCAGCTCATAACGGTGCTGTCCATAGTTAGCTGCAAGAGGAGGTTTTGACATGAGTGTTTATTGATTGTATTATCACCATGATTCACAGATATAGTAGTTTGTAATGAGATGGAGGTAATTTGTCTTCTACACCTATTTATTTTCACAAAAAATCACCCTTGTTTCCTGCGTAGAATATAATTTGGAAGAATAAGAGCACTCTTTTTTTTTCATTTTGTGTATGCAATAAAGTAGCCACACAATCAGCGATGCACAGATTTTCAGGCCCTAATATATGATAACAATTCATAGCCACCATAATAAATGTTCCTCTGAAAATACATAGTGTGCCCAGTATTTGTACACAGGTCAGATTTGAGAAAGTAAATTTAAAATCAACCAGTTATTCTAATAATACTCCATCTTAAGAGAAGACTATAAATGAATGTCTCTGACAGCAGTCTCCTCTGCAATACATTGGTTTGTGAAATAAAATCACCTCAGGTCTGTCCCGGTGAAAACCAGCCAGTCCATCTGTCTGAGCTAAGATGAACCATAAAAGAACTAGTAATGGCCAGCATAAGAAAATAATGAGGGGAAAATAATGAAGAACAGCACAATTATAAACTATTTCAAACGTGCTGATTAAAAAGCAAGACGTCTATTTGAAAAGTCAACATCAAATGAACCAACACTAAAATATTTCTGCCTTGAAAGCCAAAATTATACGCATTAATTTTATTTTCAGCTTTTTTTTTTTTTTTTTTTTACAAATTACACATGTAAATATAACCTTAACCATTGCCTTTCTTTGTTTGAAATAGTGTCTCACACCTGTCTCTTCAAGATTGTGCCTTGAAGAGACAGCTGTGTCTCCCCCCCAGGTCAGACCTGTTCGCTGGCTGTTTCTGCATGTGGCCCCTTGCCTGTAGTGACAAGCAAACACACAGCATGCATACTAATGTGGTCTCAGATAGTCCTACTGAAGCCTGGCACCCTCCTCAAGCCTGGTCTTAATATAACCTTCTCAGCATGTGCTTCACCAACAATGTCCACCTCATCAGCTGGACAAGAAATATGAATGGACTGTCAAAATCACAGCATCAGTGACACTGAATTGACCCTGATGAGGCCAAACCAGAAACAGAGATAAACCCAGAGCTTTTATAAAACGGACACAGGAGTCTGGACTAAACCTCCACACACCAATCACCATAGATGTTTTCAGGATGAGTTGTTTCATTTCAATCCATTCTTTTTTGACATAATGCCTAAAAACAGCAATTTTAACCCTGAATAATATTAGGAAGTTGGTAGTAATACAGAGTTTTTGGATAAGTAGTCCTTTTTATCGTATGAAAAAGTACATATAAACTTTTAACCTCTAAGAAGTTCTCATCTCTTTCAAAACCCTTATAGATTCTTTAAAATGCCACAAGTGAACTTCCAACTTTGTTGTTCTCCAAAGCCTTTCCAGCTCTAATGTGTTCTTCTGAAACTCCACAGAAAATCTCAGATGGAGATTATTAATTATATCACTGCTGAAATCAAAAGATTTTACTGAGTTAAGTGGGCAACATTATTTGTATTATTTTGTGTTCATCTATCAAATAAAATCACAATCAAAATCGCTTATCTTGTAACTTCACAAGACCTATGTGTGAATATTTTTTAAGGGACTGTACATTTATCAAAGCAGTGCACTGTTGTGTTGTCAAAATGTGTCGCATTCCTTTACAACTGCCAAGATCGCAGATAGATTAGATAATGGGCTGCTGTCTGTGACGCCAGCAGCAGAAGGATGACAAGTCATACACAGATGATCAGTAGAAAGGTGGTTGAGTGTGGTTGAAAAATAGCTCCTCACGTGTCATTCTGATCATTCTAGAGCTGCTTTGACAAAAGTGATGCATGAATGAGGAGCTGTTCAAGGATGCAGAGATGAACAGGGTCCATGTGTCACGGTTCTTGACGCTCTAATTTCCAAATGCTCTGGGCTGGTTTTATCAAGGAGCAGAGACTAATCAGGAGGAAGAAAGAAATGGAAAAATGGGAAGCCTGATAAACACTGAAAAAAAAAATTGTTGTCTACTAAAAAACCCACAGCATAAAAGGTATATTAATTTTATACTATCAAATAAAATTAACAAACAAAACTGTTCACCAGCCATATTTCCAGCAGCAACCGACAAAGAAACCACAAACCTCATTGGTCGGTGTGATTAAACCCAACTAATCTGACATTATTCAAAGAGCAACATAACAAATCACTTTCTTATCTCTGAGTAGCCATTTGCAGCTTGCAGAATGAAACATAATTAAAACATTTTAGTAAAGGAAGCAGTGAAAAGAGCACAACAAAAGGGACATTTCCTGGGGGGATTCATCACTCAGTCCAACAGCTTTGATCATTCCATTACAGCTAAACTGAAAATCAGCTGTTTCCCAGCAAAGAAATTCACCAGCTTGTCTCCAGAAATTCTCCCTAACAATATTATAAGCCCCTCTCTGTGTTCCAGTGTTTGATAAAATGTCAGTTTGACATATATTTTGTGCTTTTTTTAAACTTCATGTCAATAAAAACCATTTACATTTCAGAATTTTATTCATTCTCACGCCTTATTTTTCTATAAGACTATTTAATGTGAACCTGGAGATCTTGACAAGTCATTACTTGGAAGCCATGTTGTGTGTATTTATAGTAGTTATAAAAGGTGTAATGAAAACAGAGATAAAGACTGTATACATCCATTTGCTAAACCCTGTCTGTTTCAATCATGAATTACTGACACAGCAAAGCAGTTTTAATTAATGTAGCATGTGCAAGAACTATTAAGGATATGAAACAGTAAAATAATAGTTAAATTAAATTATGTTTTAGAAGTCCAAGGTAATTTTAATACACTCCCATCCTAAATACCATAATTAACGGGGAAACAATATATCAAGGCCAAATCATCAAAGCCCTTACTGCTTCTAGACAATCCATGTAGGCTATGGATTGACTTAAAAAAAAAAGATTTTTTTAAGTCACCAGTTTTTTATTTACTGGTGTTTATTAACACCAGTTAATAAAAAAATTCTACATGAAACCAACAGGTGGTGCTTTTATTTTGAAAAACTATTACCGTCTTTGTAGTAACGTCAGTAACACTTCAGAATAACAAATTGTCCACTCCTTTATTGTATTGGTTCAGGTTTAAAGGACTGTACTTTGAGGATCATTTTTAAAATGATAAGTAAACATTGAAATGTTGTCGCTTCAAATCACATTAACACCTGGCGCTTTACTTTTACTCCTGATCACACAGGGAACAGATTGCTAGAAATTATTCAAATCCCAGACCTCCAGCCTGGGTCAAGTTGAAAGATTTTCATTATGCAACTTAATGCAACTCTGGTCTCCGTCCATGGTTCAGGGTTACAATAATCTTTTGGGTTCAGGCAAAATAGGAGCAACATTAGCAAATTTTTCTGACAATGGTGTAAATGGACCCAATCATCTGCTTGGTTTGGACACTTCTCAGATTGAACAGATCGAATACAAATGAATTGGTCTTTAATGTGGTTCTGTGGAACTTTGTGATAGGCTAAGAAAATATTTTATCATTTTGGATCAGGTTTTCCAGTAAACATGTCCAGGAGGACTGGAATCGGGATCTATTCCTTGGCCTTCACAAACCTTCGTACCCTTTGTGCATTTCAATATTTTAGAGCACAGCCAACAGTGCTGTGGTTCAACTTAAACTGAACAATTGTCTTTCAGCAGGAAATCCCTAGAAACCCTCATCAACTCAGTGGGTGTCTGGAGTGGATGAATGTAATACTCAGCCTGCATCATTCAGGAAGCTTTCCAGGAGGTGCACATTCGGTAGAGAGTGTATTACTTAAAGCAGGCTTTCATCATCTTCTTTTATTTCAGTGACATTCTCACGACTGAAAAAGTTGAGTTTAAAATACTTTTTCTTCCCATCTGTAAAATAAAAGCCAATAAATCACTATTTTTGTCAGATTTCCTTCAGAGACATGTGGAGCAAATTTCTTATTTGCAGAGGAAAATTATTCCTAATATTACCTTGATTCTACTGGCATCTCAGGGTTGAACCTGAAATTTTCTAATCATATATATATATATATATATATATATATATATATATATATATATATATATATATATATATATATATATATATATATATATATATATATATATACATATATATGCAGGGAGTAATGACATCACATCTCTTAGCACAAACTATCCATGGTGTTGAATACAGTGAGTCAAAAATAACCAATGAACTTTCCAAACAGCTGCTGTCCCCACTACTCTATGTAGCTGTTTGATACACATTTATTTACAACTAAGTAGCAATTAATAACACCTCAATACAGCAATACCTGTGAGCAACTTTTATTCATAAGTATTTCTTTAAAAGTATATATAAAATTCAGCCGTTGTAAAGCTTTTGTGATTTTAGAAATTAGACTATGATATGTCATCAAAATCTTATACTTTTAATATAACTTGGTTGAATGAATGTGCAAACCCTTAAATTAACACTTTGACGAAGAAACCATCTTGAATTTAATTTTAGCATTTAGTCTTGAATTAAAGCTGAGATTTTAACATGGGTGCGTACATTTTGAGTCACCGTGTAACTAAAATAACATGTTTTTCTGTGGCGGTATAAAAGTGGAGTAAGTGGCACATAGTAAAGTGCTAGCTGTTTTCAATAATAAGGAAAATGCTCATGGGGCCTGAGGGTTGTCTGGAGGGTCATTTTTAGCCATTTTCACATCCTAATTGACTGCAGCCTAATCTGAGCTGCTCTGTCAACTACAAAACACACAGTGTGGGGTAACAGGCTCCTGCAGGCTAACACTGGGAATCCCAAATGAAAGAAAAACAAGGGAAACTATTATGTACTTGTTGCCAGCCACACTGAACAAATGAACTGAGTTTGCAAACAGCTGAGAAAAAAGTAATGCTGAAAAGCTTCTTAGCCATTGGAAGTGATCCAAAACATGTTTGCTGCACTACTAAAATATTCCAACTTTATGCTTGCATCAGTTTGGGAATCTTTCAAAATTAAGTCATCAAAAATATCTGCTGAAGAGGCCCGAATAGGTTCACAGGTGTAATGACTTTAGTTTATTTTATGCAAAAACTCAGCATTTTCCTTCACCCCAGGAGGCTAAGCCACATGGTGTCCTGATACTTCAAAGAAAGGAACTCTGTGGGTAACTGAAACAAATAATCCAAGCTCTCCAAAAAAAAGGAGCCATATTCAGACCTTCCTACAGGATGCCAAGAGCATTAAAGAATCAATTTATTCCCGGCTGCAGTCCAAATAAAAAAATTTTGCCTTGTCATCATATTTAACGAAGAGCAGGAGGGAGACCTGAAGAAGAGTAAAAATCCAATACAAGTGCCACTAAATAAATAAGCCTTCACAGCCTGCCATGATTTTGTATGCATGCCTTTTTCTGATTGTGCTTGCTGGGATATGCACGGAGAGCGTTAGATCAGGTAATAATTAATTTCTAAAATGGCATGCTCAGCTGTGCATCTGTTTACTTGCGTCCTGTGGAGGAGAGCATTTTCTCCTCCAAAGCAAGAGTAAAACTGATGGTAGAGGTACAGAGGCCTCCTGTATTTATAGAGTAAATGTGGGATTTGTTCAGAAACAACCTCGGACTGAACAGGTTCTTCCTGTTAAAGGAGAGTTTTTTGTCTCCACACTTGCTCCATGCAGGGTCGTATGAGGGATCATTGTAAAGTCACAAACACCATTCAAGCAATTGCTATCGCTATGTGCTCATCCAGGAGACACGAATGCTGCAAGTCAGTGACTTAATGCAGTCTGCTGGGTTTCATTACACATAAAACTTTTCAAATAAACTGAACTGAATTAACAATCTCCTTACTGTTTTGAGGCAGCCAGAAAAGTAGCAAGAAGAACACCGAGCTCTGTTTGGGTCACGGGGTCATGCTTGCCTTCACACTGAATTGAGGCTCTCCATATTTACTGTGAATCAGCAAACTTCAAAATGTCAGGAAGGTCATGGAGACAACAGGGTGATTTGAAATCAAAGGAAATAAGAGTCTGACATCACACTGTCCGAAATGGACAGTTGTGTCTTGGTGGACACCAACAACCAAACTGTGAAAGTATACATGCATAGATTCTTAATATATATTTTGTATTTCACTTCTTTTAGCTCTAAAGGAACAATTAGTCAATTTGGTTTTTACAAACAAGGTTATTAACAGGAAAACCTGAACCAAGTCTTTACAAGCATGATTTGAAAATTTTTCCAATCCTGTTTTAAAAGAAATCTGATTGATAAGTATTTCATGGACCTCTGAAAATTACTCCAAATAATAAAATGCACACCTATAAGACTTCTATGTAAATATCTGTAATTGTGCCATAGGTTTGTGCTGAAATTTGTTATCTTATTTAGTGGGAACAGAATTACAATTAAAAAATTAAAAAATTAGGAGTTATTATGAGTTGGGAATGGAACATTTTCAAAGTTCTCAAAGTGGATTTTTGCCGCAAAAGTAGAAAGATTTATCCTAGTAAATTAAGTACAAGGAGAACTAAATAAAACCTGCTTCAATCTAATTGTTCAAATTCAAATTTGTGTGATTAAAGGTCAGATCTGCTCTAAGTCAACTCACATGAGTCATATTTTTCTTGTTTGTTTCACAAATTTGAAAACATGTTCTGAGACGTCTGTCCTGTACAGGACTTTTAGGTTTCTGGTCATCCAGGCTTACAGCGCTATAAATGCAAACCAATGCACATGAAATCTGTGAAATCTGTCAGTTTATGTTATAATCTTTACAAATAAATGTATTTAGTTGTATTCCCCAGAGCATGGTGTTACCTACACCAACCTAGTTGTCTTTTCTCTTCTTTTAAGAGGGTGTAGTATATTTAGATCGTGTGTAAAGTAAATGTTTCTCGTCAGGTGTCTTCCCAGGCCTTGACAGTGCTGGTAACTGTAAAATAAAGTAATTGTCTTGTATTAGTGGTACTAAAGTAAAGAGGGGGGGTACATATTTAAGGGTTTTATTTATTTTTTTTAAAAGTGTTCTCGGTGCATGTATTTGTTTCCTTCCACTTCCCAAAGATATGCTGCTTCGTGAAGGTCGGTCACATAAAGTCCAAATAAACACAGACGTTTATGGTTGTAAGGTGACAAAATGTGCAAAATGTTTGAAAGTTTAGCAAAGCAGTGCAGTTCTCTTCCACTTTAAGTTACTATTATTATTCATTGTTTTAATTGTCTTTGAGTTGCAAAAGATTAAAAGAATTAGACCAACAACGGTCAGTCATTCAAATATGTGCCTATAGTATCTAAATACTTTTTTTATGAATAGATTCTAAATATGCATTTACTTTAACTTGTTATTGCCTTCTTGAAGACAGTAGCCTGACATTTGCCTTGTGACTGTGGCCACATTGCTCTTATATTCAAAAAACAATGATGACTCAAGCACTCAGAAACCAGATCCTCCACTAAACCTTTGACGGTTCTCAGTTTGTGTTTCATGTTGCATAGGTTGCATTGTAGCCACCTACAGCCTGAAACAGGATCCTTTGTTTGTTTGACAACGATCTCTGTACATTGCGGCCAATCTGATCTATCAGTGCAGACGACGTCCATGTGGAACTCTGAAAACAGTGCTGCTTATCCTTGAACCCGTTTGGGTCAAGCCCACCGGATCCTCATGCAACAGCAGCTTACACTCCTATTTAGGATTCTCTTTGCGTTTTGCAGACTCTTTCATGTGCCGCAATTGAATTATTCTCATTAGACCAAAGCTGCATGCTCTGCCCTTCTCTCTAAATAAGAGATTTAAACTTTTTATACAACAGCTTTCATTATTATTCAGATATTAAAATGTTCCACAATCAGAACATGCAGAGCGGAGCTCCAAATCCACCAGTGGCTTAGCCATGATTTAAGCCACCCCTGGAAGCATCCCAAAAACTCTCACAGCGAGGCGTAAAGAGCTTACTGTAGGATGGGAGGGGAAGGATGTTTCCACCCACAACAGCCATCACCCCCCTCTCTGCTGAAGTATCAGAGTCCAGCTGACTTATCACAAATGACAGACATACAATAAAAATTAAATATATTCATGTTTTTGCCTCTGATATTTGTCACTGTGAGAGAAAACAATGGGGATGTCTCACCTAACAGCCTTTGTGTTAAAATATAGATGCTTTATAAATGAGAGCTAAGGTTGCGCTAGACTTTTATCTTGTCTGTTGTTTTGACTGATGGGATCCAAAATATCTCACTATCATCTATTCATATTTTAAAATGATAATAACTATACTTTGAATATTATTAAACTTTTACTTAATTTAACTGATATTCAACTCAAATAAGCTGAAAAGAATTTACATCATGACATCACACATCAAGGAGGTGAATACACATAACTTCTTCTCCTCAGTGACAAAAGAAACACTGACTCTAGCCATAGTAGCTTTATATAAACAATGAAATTATGTGCCTCATTGTGAGTATTCAAATGCCTCAAATGAGCTTCTTGAGGTTTTGGACTGTTGCCTCAGACAGACAGCTTCCCATGAGGGGTTTGATATTGATCCTGAGGCTGAATTTACGCTCTACCACCACACTGGAGATTGGAATTACAAGAGTCACTTCAGCCAAAGTTTTGAAATCAGATCACTTGACCAATTGACGTGATCAGATGTCAGCAAGACTCTCTGAACGAGGGGGTTCCTGATCCTGCAAGCACTCGTTTCAGCAGGAGAAAACTGCAACATGAACCCCTTCTACACTGGGTTTTTATTAGATTTAAGCTGGAATCATCAAAACTAACAGAAATAAATCATCATTTATCACTCTGCTGGTAAATAATAAAGTAAAATAAGTAGGAGCAGGAGCTTAATCGCCTTAATCACCATAATCACCCAAAAATAAAACTTTTGATTATATTCTATGTGTAGAGTCTTTATTTTTAAGGACATCTGGATGTCAAAATGCATCTTTAAAGGTTTGTTTCATTCTCTCTGAGCAGAACAACAAAAAGCTTGCTTGGTATCACGTATCACTCAAGTATTACCTCAATTAAACCTTTTTTCAGGAAGAGAGGTTAAAAGATCAAGATTTGGTTTGAAGAGTCTCAAAGTCTCTTACAGATTATTGTACAACAACATTTGTGTCTAGAATGGAGTATCATTTCATGGCAACCAAGAAGTTTATCTCATCAATCTCTTCACAAAATGGGATAGAGAACATTTGTCCTTTTCCCCTGGTTTTAAAACACAGTACAGTACTACATTACGGAACTAACTAATGTGACTGACTAACATAGAAAAGGTCCAAATTAGAAAGAAATCTTCCTCTTGGCTGGTAATTATCACACTGCTGTTCAAAACTAAAGCCATGTTTGCTCAAAGAACTTGGCTTGCTGTGCACAAACAGTTCATGCAACGTTCCGCCTGCATCCCATGCAGAGATGACTTCTGCACACAACTGTCCTGGCTTCTCTATTTTTTTGTTGACTAAAGCAGTTTTCTTCAAAACCAAAGACCTCTATTAACAGAAGTTACCTAAAATTATACAAAAGAATAGCAAAAGAAACATAAGTCCACTTTCAATTCCAGATTTTTTCAGTCTTATTTTTGGAGGGGTGGGTTAGTTTTTCAAAAAATATTTCATGTTTCTTTTGTTGTAGTTCAATAAATACTGAAATGGTGGAACCTGTGGTGTGTACCTGTAAATAGTGTAGTTAGGGTTAGCTTTAAACAATTATAAGTCCTTATAAACCTGATCATTTATGCAATAAAACTATTGAACTGAAGTGAATATACTTTCCTTCTACTATGACTGTTTAGTGGATCTAATGCCAAAATGTCAACTCTTCTGCTGGTTCTTGTGTAAACCTGCATTCTCATTTTCTGCGTAAAGATCACCATCTGTGTTTTCTGGTAATCTCCAAAGAATGTAACTCCAAGTGCTTCTTCTTAACCTCTGTAAATATTATTTCGAAAATACACTCACCCAACAATAACAATATTCTTGTAAGCACACGAAAAAGACCAAGTTTGGAAAAAACTGGAGTTTTCAGAGTTCTCAGTTAATTTATTCCCTTTTATAGAAATACAAACATTTCCAACTATCTTCTAGCAGACATTTTCACACAAGACAGACTTTATAGAAAAAGCAGAGTCACAGTCATCAAGGAAAAAATGAAGGAAAGGAGGAAGAGGGAAGGAGGGAAGGTCATGTAAAGGAACCTTGGATCCAGGAATCTGACTGATATGAGGAAAAGCCCTTTGCTTTCAATCCAGAGAGTCATGTCAAGTCTTGTTTGTTTCTCTTTCGAGAAAAACAGAGTTCATAGAAAGACAACCTCTGCGTTTGCCTTTTTGTGGAGTGGTGAATAATTTAAAAACAATTCTTTGGTTTTGACTCCAGAGAGAACAACAGACGCAGCCAAATGACTTGAGCTTCACATGTCTTTTTTTTTTTTTTTTTCAGAAAGGCCATGACAAAACAAACCTGACAGCTGCTGTCTTCTGAAAATAGCGGCAGACATAGTGTAGAGGCGGGCAACAAGATTCTGCCGCATTGTTCGTTCTGTTGTGAGGGGTGTCAGTTCCACACACAATCCTTTTGGCAACTGAGCCCACAGGTGGCAAACACCAACCCGTCTTTCTGACATGGCCACAAGCAAGATGAAAGAATATCAGTTACGTACAACAACATTCAAACATCATTAACTCAAGCCATGATACCAGAGAAAATGACAAGCAAAAGAAAGAAAAACATGGCTTCACTTGGTGGAAAATGTGCAATAATGAAGCAATAACAGTGAAGTGAAGTGTGGCCATTAATTTAAAGTAGAGCTAAACATTTTTTTATCCAAGAGGCGGGATAGTGTTTACAATTTCTCCTTTCCTTTTTTTTCCCCCCACTACATGTAACGGCTCAGTGTTTGTTCCTCAAAGGTCCTCTGGCCGTCTGTTGGAATGACTTTCTGCCCCCCTCATTACTTGCTGTGTGTGAGTGGTTCAAAGTGCCATTATGTCTTGCTGACAGAGGTCAAGGCAGAAGTTTGCTTTTTCAGTAAGCCAAGGCGGCTCAAATGGGAGGATCTGTATCATCAAGTCATTCACTACAACACCAACGTTTTTCCAAACGCTACACGTGGGGACACATCTATGTATTTTTCCACTTGCCAGGAGTGACTGCTGGTATAAATTTAGCTGGAAATACATTTCTGCATAAGATTGGATTGAGCTAAAACTATAGATATCTGCATATATTTTATATTTTTTCCACAAATTAGTTGAGCTTATTACCATGGAAGTAGGCTCCTACTCTGCTGCTAGTGTTTATTTCCTCAATAACAGGAATGTTTTTTAAATCTGCAATTTCTGTGTGAGCTCTGACCGATTTCCATAGTCTTGCTAATGAAAAGCACCCTTGCAACATGATGTTCCTAACACAATTTTCCAACTGTGGGGAAGATATGGTGTCCAGCAAAACTCAAAGAACATTTGTATCTGTACAGAAATTAAGTTACAAAGAGGTGGAATCAATTTTGACCTGTAAATTTAATTTGTTTACTGAATTCGTTCGAGGGTTGTGAGAATACAGAATGCATGACGCACTTTTCTGTTTTTTTGTTTTTGTTTTTGTTTAAAAATGTTTAAAATCATCTATAATTTTTCTTTCATTTTCTAACTATGCATTTTTTGCGTGTTGTCCTATTAAGTAAAATCTTCCCCCAAAATACTCTGAAGTGTGGGCTTGTAACGTGACAGAAATAACTCTCACTACGTCATAAATTCTGAGGGGAAGGAGGTTTCCCTAACCCCATTTAATAAATTGCCATATCTGGTACCAAGTTATGATTCTGAGAAAACAATTACGACCGGCTATCAGGATCTTTTATCTAAGCATCTCAAAAACCAGAGGCCAGATTGCAATGTAGGATTGAGGTCAAGTGGGTATCAGAGCAACATTCATGGAGTCACTAGAGTTAACAACAACAGTGAGTTCTGTGCTACTGTTCCACTGTCTGCCTAAGTACAGCTTACTAATTTTATTTTTATGAAAAGATTCCACCCGACTAAGAAAAGTGGCTACTGTGGTAAAGGGAAGAAAAAAAAAACACTGCTGAACCTTAGTTTAGTGTGCAAAGACTGCAAACCCAGTATGATCAGAATGCATCTCTCTGCATTTCCATTAATAGAAACTTGTTCTTTGGCCAGAATAAAGGCTCGGTGACATCCCTACCCCCCAGCAGACATCCAGAGGCAAGCACACATGGACTAAATGTCACTCAGCAGGATTCCATCTTTTAGGAAAAATCCTGTTTTCTTGCAGAATTTCCCAAACCCGGCCTCATTTTCTCACAAACATCAGCCATGTGAATTCCTAAAAGCAGACTCTCAGTGGCAAAATAAACAGATGTATACAGTTACAACAGATCTGGAAATCAAAATCACCTGTTCAGGCTACAGGATAAGAGCTTGTGAGCTGAGCAAACATCAGTGTAATGAGATTTGTGATAAATAGGAAGGGTGGTCTTCTATCATGTTAAAGTGGCTGGGGGGAGGGGAAACGCAATAATGCATAAACTGACAGATGGGATCTTTCTGTGTCTCCAATCTGGGGTAAACTAAGGTCTGATGCGCTCATCATGCTGCTGATTTGAAATGTACAGGCCTGAATTGTTCAATTTTACTAGAGAGCTTAGGAGGAAGAGTTTTCACCTCCTGCAAATAGATGCCACAGAACTAAAAGGTCACCAGGAAGAGGTCTCGCTGCTAATCAAACACACCTAAAGGGAAGGTCA
Source organism: Gambusia affinis (assembly GCF_019740435.1). NCBI lineage: Eukaryota > Metazoa > Chordata > Actinopteri > Cyprinodontiformes > Poeciliidae > Gambusia > Gambusia affinis. Next base: position 16,588,537 of record NC_057887.1, read on the forward strand.
GATGTTTTATAATCTACTAAGAAGTGAGGTCGGCTGGGGAAATAAATATCAGGCCTCTGGGACGTTCACGAGGCAGCTTGCACCTGCCTGTCACTCAACATTCACTGTCAGAGGTAAACACCAGCGTTTACAATACCACTCATTTATTTGTGGCACAGTGTGTACTCACATTTGGTTGTAATAAGTCATGCTGCAGTTGCTTCAGCTTGACAGAAAGTAAAAAAAATAAAATAAAATATTTGGAAAATTCTCATGAACAAAAACGGCTACACACACAATTGAAGATTTCAGCAATGACAAAATTCTGTTTTGTAACTTTAGCATGTTTCCTGTACTATACTTCTCTGGCATGCTGAATGTAAATTTCAAGGGCCAAATCCTGATTAATGGTGATCCCTTCTTGTTTTGTATTTGTTCTCAAAAATGATCACAATGTGCTGAGGTTAATGGTCTCTTTGTACTTATAAGTGATTAACTTTTAAGTCAAAAATCCAGTCTTTTTGCATACCGAGCAGGTTCATTTGTCAAATTAAAAGTACATTTTGAATAAAAATATGAATAACAACCTTTAATCAGGTATTAAACATACTTTTCATTAAACCTACATTGTTTATAAAAATCTTTTTTTTATCTGATATAATATTCTAATCTTAAATGTCTCACTTCTTGTTCCAATTCTTTCCACAGTTGCTCCACACCTAACTCACTCATCCTTGTTCTTCTGGATCTTGCTTTGAGCAAATGGAGGAGACCATCTTCCCCCCAATTTTAGGAAATTTCATCTTATGCTGCAGCATTAACAGCTAATTTCTCTGGAAATAAATTACCACACCAAGCCCCTGAGAAATAACAACACCGCACCAAGCTTTCCACTGACCACACTACATGTTGGCATCTATCAGTCTCCCCGGGACAGAGAAGACTGACTCGTCTCTCCAGAGATAATGTCTCTACCACTTTAGTCCAATTTCTAGTGTGCTTTACACCACTGCATCCAGCGCTTTGCACTAATCTTTGTTTGGGTGTGGCTGTTTGGCCAGTCCATTAATACTTGGAGCTTATATGAAGACAGCACAAAGTCTGGAAGCCTATAGCCATTATCTCTGCAGAAAATATCATGTGCAGACAGTTGATGACTGCTTCACACTAGTAAGTGTCCACTGCGCTGCGGTTTCATCAAGTGCATTAAATGAATTCACGCCCACTTGCTGCCAAAATTAAGTAAGCTCTGCATTGGCAGCACATAATTTGGCAGCACAGTTGTCAACCAGGAAAAGACCGCCCTGATCCTTGCTCAGGGCAAGGACTCCCTGAGGTCTTCTTTACTGTGAGCTTCTCACTCTGACGTTTTCAGCGATCCAGAACACAAAGCATCAGTTTTCTGTTTTACATCAGTCAGCAAGCTAATATCTTTGGCAAAGTCAGACATGAATATGACACTGAAGTAGCAAAATGAAATTATTTTTGTGAAAATCCAAATAAAGAAACAATGTTTTTGTTGTACAATAAAACCTTTTAATATAATAAAATGCTTTGCAAATAATTTCACATGCATCAGACCTCTTTACCCTGTACTCAAAGTGCACTGTTAACTCACACAAAAAAAACCCTGCAATATTTGTGTTGCTGACAAGATTTTGGCCTTGACTTTTAGTGTAAAACAGACATGGTTTTAACATTGATGAGATTTTCAACTGCTACACAATATTTGGAAAGATTGAATGTTTGAACTCATATTTTGGGATTTTGTCATTAGTTTTCGTATTTGTTGCTGGGAAAGCTTCTGAGTCATTATGATTATGGTCATTTGGGAGCAAATGGTTGCCTGTGGGGTACAGGTGCGGTTTAAAATTTAGAAGATCATTAAAAAGTTAATTCATCTCAACAATTCAACTCCAAAAGTGAAACTCGTTTCTCAGAAAACTCACCCCAGTGAGACACATATCAAGTGCTTATTTCTGCTGCAGCAAATCAAAAGTCAAATTCCAGTTTCAGTTTCAGGAAGGGAGAAAAGGAGGAAAGACACAAAGGAAAGGAAAATATGAACTGACAAAAGAACAGAAGGAAATAAAGAAAAACGACAAGAAGAAAATGAAGACGGATGAACAAAAGAAAATCCAAATCTAAAAATACTTTCATACTCATTTATTTTCAATGCTTCTCAAGACTTGGAAAATCATTCAATCAGATTCCATAGGAAACCTCCTAACCTTCGTTTAATAACTGTGATATCACTGCACTTGATTGACCAGCAAGATTAGCAGATCAATCCTCCACAGACAATCTCTGGGCTATTTTCAAAAACAATAGAGATTGTCTCCAATAATGGACACTGGCTGAAGAGAGCTTGGTTTCATTAATCCTAGTAGAGCCATATTACGATCGTCTCCAAGCAAAACCCCATTGATGAAGTAATTATTGCATCGTGCTCTGTACAGAACATGGACAAACACAATGTTTTCGTCAGCTGTAAGCCATAAACAGATAAAAACAAGTAAAAGTGCTCTGTGATATAAATTTATACACATTAAGTTTTACTTTTTTAACTGGATCACTAAAATAAACAAACTTCTCAGGCTTTTATTAAGCTGCACCTGTATCTGTCCTCGGTGACACTCTAGTTTTGACTAAGAGCAAGGAACGTTTCTACATAAGAGTAGCTGAAAACAGTCGGGTATCATTTTCTCTGTTCAGACCTGGTGTTATCATGTGTCCAAGGTGAGCCAACCCCATGTAGAATGCTTTAGTTACATGTGCTCACACCTGGCATTACAATGCAATCTGAGTGACCATTTACAATTTGGTGGGATCAGATTTATTACAACTACGCGAGCTTCTCGGAGCAAACAAACAAAGCACTGTTATGTTTTATTCACTCCTATTTTGTATGTTTAATTGCTAAGAGAGAGCTTTTCAAAAGCAGCTAAAATGTTTATGGTTTAATTTGTTTCCTATTCTGTCATTATTTATTTCTATTAAACTTTGTATTTTATTAAAATAGCAAAATACTACAATTATCTAAATAAGTTATTTTACACAAGAGAGGAAGGATTAAAGACATAAAAAGACTGATGAGCACAAAGGAGGAAGGAAGCAATAAAATGCCAGAAAAAAGAAGGAAAGATTTGAGAGAAAGGAAGAAGCAAGGAAGGAAAGATAAAGGACACAAGGAAAAAAGGGAGATTGAAAGATCAAAAGAGGAATCAAGCCTGGAAAAACAAAAACTTTCAATACTTATACAGATCTGGAAAATGCTGGAAAAATCCAGAAGTGTGGAGACTGTCCAGAAGTGTGTATTAACCAGGTTATAGATTAATTATTATACTCATTTAACTTCAACTGACAAACAGAACTGATACACAAAAAAATGATCTTTCTCAAAATCTTATTTTTATACCAAACAGTCAAACAATGGTTTAGGTTGCTTGCAAACATCAAGGAAAGGTATTTTAGATGCTGTAATAGCAGAATAACAAACACACAGAAGGACACGCAGATACAACACCACCAGATTACACTATTCCCCCTTTTACTTAAGCCAGATTGCTCGTATTTCCCCAATACAACTGCCTCTCAGATGGCCTGAAAATAGGCTTTAATGTGTGCCCTAAAAAGGCAGAAAGAGAAAACACACATCTGCTGTGTTTAGGTAAGCTGCAGTTGCTATGGTTACAGATGAGCACTAACTAAACAGTTGTGTGTCAAGTCATCGTTGAACTAGAGCGCCTGAGCTGCACATTCACACATTTACTCACACAGAAATTCTCGAATTGAGATAAGCTTTTATTTTCAGAAAAATACTTTAATAAAATATCACTAAGCTTAAGCATAATTTCCATCGGCTCAAGCAGGCCCAAATTTGGGTCCCGCAGCACTTCTGCTAACAAGCTCGATCTAAGCACATGCTGTATAATAATCAATATAGAGATACTGATATATATGTAACAGGCAAAAAGATAATCTAATATATATATATATATTAGATTATCAGACCCTAATTAGATGCTAACAGAGTCACACATGATCCTACCCACAAACTACCAATCAGATTACAACCCAAACTGCTGTTTCCAACAATACCCGAATCACAATGCTATGTGCAAAACTCACTGAACCAGCAGCCAAAGAAGACAAAAAAAAAAAAAAAAAAAAAAAACATTGCTAATTTAACGAATCTAAAAACCTAAATTTAGTCCTACATAGATTATGTCTCTGTCATAATCCATGTTAAAGTAAATATTTGCATTCAGGTCCTATAATCCATTGTCCTTGTGTCACACTGATGCGATTCCTCACTATTTTCAACTTTTCTGTTTCCTTGAATACCGCCTACAAACTCAAAGGGTCGTTCCTTGACTTGCGCGCAGCTACAGCTTTCCCTCATTTAAGCAATTCATTTTCGCTCGTTGTGATTGGTGAATGATGTTGCTATGGTATTTTGGAATCCCCCCTGATTCTATTGGCTATTGAATGTGTCAATCACCCAATCAACCAATGGGCTGCAGAGAATCTGCCCCGTGTTTGGTTTTATGACTCAGTGCTCTATGGTTCTATAACCAGAGCAACGCGGGCTGTAGGTTTTAGTAGTACTTCACTCTTATATTGTTTCAAAAAACATTGTTATTAATTACTAATAATATTTATAGCAAGATATAAGATGGAAAAAAAAAATTAGAAAAAAATGAGAGAAATTTGTAACTGCACACATGGTGCCAAAATGGCATATTTGGAATGTTCGCCTGGAATTTTATCAACCAATACCTTTCTAAAGTGTCTGTGCTTAATTTTTTAAAAATACTTCTACTCTATTTTCTATTTTGATTGTATTCTATGTGTAGAGTCTTTATTTTAAAATACTTATACAGTACATATTCTATATTATATGTTTGAAATGAACATTCTTCCTTAGTAGTCATAGATTTTGCTTTCCTTTTTAACATTTTATAAACTATAATATTTTGTAACAGTTGCCTGTACTTCTTACCCACCGTTAAAGAGCAACAACTTCTGTGTGCTTGCCAAAAAAATAAATGTTGCACCACATTTAAAAAGACTGAGAGAAATTGGGATCAAGGCTGAAGTACTGCGGCAAATCTTGGCATGGTGCTCCCACCATTTTATTTCATCACCCCTGAGTCTTCCAGTGCCAAGCGTTTATGGCCAAGTTCATCAAACACCTTCAAGATTAAATTATGACATTCAGCTTCTTAACTAGATGTCACCAAAAAGGGTTTGGGTTTTTTTTCAGCCAAAAATTAAACTCAGGAGAGTTTCTTGCAATGCAATATAAAGATAATAAGATAAAGTCGTGGTGCCACAAACAGTTTGACAAACCAGGGACTTTCATATCACAGATGCAATTTTGAAATGACGTCCTCCAAAGCAAATATATCTGTTTATCTCTGCTGTCTGCAGACTTTATGGAGGGTATGACCTTAATACACTCCCTAAATCTCTTTCCTGGCAAACAAGATATACAAGTCAACAGTTTACAGGATAAAAAATTAAAAGCATGTCCAGTTTGCTCACCTAGAGCCGAGGCACAGCATATCTTATGATAATCATGATTCCGAGCAAATCAAAAGCACAGCAAGAAACTCAACACTGGCAGGTTGTCACAACAAAATCCAGGGGTGATAGTGATTATCTGTCAAGAATCATTTGAATAACCAAGCAACAGTCTGCTCCTGAAGTGACAGAAGATGGTGGAAGAGTGTGAACTCACCAGGACTCTTCCCGTCAGCGTCTGGGCAGATATCATGACTCCGGCCCAGTCTTTTACCGACGTCATCCAGCCCACCTCGCTCGCCGCAGCGTCCTCTTTGTCCGTACGCTTAATGCCATCGCCCGTCGTGATCCGGTGTACGACCTGAAAGGAGATGCACAGTTAGGACTTCACCATTAAATATGAAACTTATAAAAACATGTAACTAGAAACAATCTCAGGGAAACGCAATCTGCTGTTTGGTAATTGTTCCACTAATGCTGTGCTGGTTTACGTAATGTTTTATGCGGTTCTTTTATTTGTCCCCTCTGTGAAAACCAGACAATGTGAACGAAATAATGTGGTTAATTAATCAACCCTACATCAGACTTTCTATTCTAAAATTGACATCGACTGTAATCTTTCATACTCTACTTTATGGAAATATACTCCAATGTGATCTAAAACCATAGGGTTGCCCATAAACCTTCTTGTTTCATCAGGGATCATAATCTGTCATAATTTATGTAATTTAACTGATCATAACCTGGGTTATAATGAAATCAAAAGAAAAATAGTAAAAAAAAATAATAATAATAATAATAATATGTAAGAATTTTAATAAATTATGTTAGCTTACAATCTTTGTTATCTGAAAATCCTGTTTGAATCCTCTTTCCAAAATGGCACACACATTCATGCACAAGAACGAAGTTGGGATGAAATGTCAATGTACTTAGTGCAAAGATCATTCATACCCCTGTCAGATTTTGACATTATTTGCATTCAAAAGAGAATAGGCGCTCTTTTTTCGCCCCAGCCTTATTAATATCTGATAATTTTCCTGAAAATTGTATATTTTTGGGTAGTTTTTATGGGATCATACTGTCTTTTAAATAATTTCTTGATATTACTTATTGAATTAGCTTCTACATAAAAAACATAAATAACACAATCAAGAGCTGGAATAATAACTGATGTTTTCTGAATTTGGGCTGTGTAAAAAAATAAATAAATAAATAAAAAATCATGCAAACAATAATTCAGAAATGGAAAAAAATGCTATTCTATATTTAACAACCAGGTTCAATGCCTCCAAAACAAACCTACGCACATGTTTGCACAGATGCATTTGGTAAACATTCAGGGAGAGAGAGTGGCAAAGACACTCCAGGAGTGTATCCATGGCAGCCACTGAGCTACTGGTGTTTCTGCTTCACTGAGTGGGCTGCCTGCACGCCTGCCTCTCTGACTGACAGTCTTTCTTACTGCTTTTCCATCTGTCTGGTGGGACTGTGATGATTCACGGAGCAGGAAATCAAGACAGGATGCAGAGGTTAGCCATGTTCCCTGATGAAACACCCTGCAGCCACGAGGCTTCTATGTGGTACCCTCACTCACTCATCCATTGACGCTCCTCTTGTTCAACAGTCAGCGGGGAGACAGACCATTCACGTGGTCACTATTAGCGTGTGTGGCATCTGCTGCAAGCCCCTTTTTGTGTTGCAGCAGCCATACCTGGGATTTTAGCATGCTGCATTTTCCAGATGTAGAGCGGACAACAGCGTGTCTCGGTTATAAGGGCAGTGGACTTCAAAGAACTCCTGGCACGCAGCATGTGTTGTGCTTCCAGTCGACCATAAATCTTTCTGAAGCTTGAGGGTATAGCATTACTGAATTAAATAAAGAGGTGAATTAAAAGTGGTTTGCAACACATAAATATGGCCAAAGCAGCTATGATTAGGAAAATGTATTTGTCTGCAGTTAGGATTGAGAAATAATTCTGGTGTTTATGACAATAATGCACAGACCTAAATAATGCTTCCATTTAACATTTTATTTCAAAATAAATTAACTCAAAATTACCTGACATCTTGACAATAAAGTTACTTCAAATCTACAAATATGACTTTATATTGTTCCTAGAAAACACAAAATATCTAAAATAGTAACATATGCCTGTTTAGTTGTCATTGTAAACTTTAGCATTTTGCTTTAACACAGTTGTGGCTGTGGCAGTTTCAAACTGTAAATCCTGTAACTTCTGTCTGAATAATGGTCACTGATATGAGTCCCCAGCTGCTTTCGAAAATGACTGAGCCCTCTCTACTAAATTGAAATGTATATTTGTGAGCCTTTCTTAAAGATTTACATCTGGAGTAATCAATCGTGTTGAGTGTGAATGTAGCTAGACGGTGTTACACAGTGCGGAGATGTAGGCAAGAGTTCTGACAGTGGACCGAGAGAGAGTGTGGGGGGCAGTTTATTTATGGAATTTATTAAAAACATCATAATTAGTAACTTCTGTTTTGGAACATATAAGGGACTATCCTGCATATGACTGGAGACACGCCTTTATAAAATGAATTTATTGCTGGCTTAATTTTTCAAAAAAGCTATTTCCACACCACTGCTTAACAGAAACAGTTTCTGAAAGAAATTACATTTGCATGTGTAAACTTTTTTTTTTTCAGTGAGTAGCTGAATTTAAGCCCCTGTTCAGATCTAGCTCATTCAGTTTAAAAAGTCTTAAATACAGACATTCACACATGGCAATAAAAAATTGAATGATCATATCCCTTTTTAACTGTCCAATTGTGTTTATCATCCAAGGCAAATCCAAGACAAAATGTCTCACAATACAGAAAGGAGTCAACAGTACTTGTTTTTCGTAGCAATATCTGATGAAGTATGAACCTCGTCAAAGTACGGCGGATGTCTGGATGGGAGGCTATGACTCATGAGGAGTGAGCCGGGCCCTGGTGGGGGTCCTGCTCCTTCCACCTCTCTGGACATAACCGAGTGCTTTCCCCCTCCTTGTTCTTTTTGATTCCTAGCCTTGGCCACATGTGTGGCTTGTTGCTGGCTTGATGCTAGGGGAAATGGTGGTGGGGTGCAGTGGGGGAGTTTGGTACCCTGTGTCTCTTTGGCCAGGGGCTGCTGCATATGGCTACTCTGAGGGAGTGCCTGGAGTCTCTCTGCCTGGGGCTGCTGCAGTCTCTGGGAGCAGCGCTACCTTCCCCTTGCTACTATATTCTTCTCATCATTGTGACGTCTTGGCAATTCCAGGTGACAAACTAGCACACATACATATTTACACTAATGAACCCATACAAATGATTGAAAAAGTTGATGGTCATACAAACACATAGTCTGGTAAAAACCAGCCCAACGTTTTATTTTGCTTCACACAGAGGGCCTGGACCTTCAGCTAATGCTGGAGGCATTGACTCTGTTGAAGTTTGAAATTTTACCCAATCACAACATTTGGCTGTGACGTATGTAATGCACCAGTTCAGTGTTACGAAGCTCACCAGCTTGTAACAACCGTCCCCCACTGCGAAGAGAGATGTCCCGGACCGAATGAGATTACTGTTGACATTTATTCAATATTTGGAAAAGTGGCCAACATGGACTGAATGGCTTATTTTACTTTCTCTGCTGCTAAAAACAGAGCCGGGCTACGATACTAAAGCAGAGCAAAAAGTTGATGTCATCATTCACAGCTTCTCCTGTTTGCTGATTGGCCCAGTTGAAATTCTACTAGAGAAATCCACTTCAATTGGAGAAAGCCCAGAAAGCGCAGAGCAGAGAGATTAGCATCAGGAGCTTTGGAAGGTGATGGTCAAATTAGAAAACACAAGCTCATATTTTATTAATGGAATCGATCTATTCCGATGCAACCCTGAATTAATAAAACCAATCAAGCAATTAAGATACCATATCCAGGTATCCTTTTTGAAGGGCAAAGCTGCCCACCATAGGTATGCAATCAGCTTCTCCATGTGGCATACCTGATATAGTGAGACAGAACAGGTGAAAAAAAGAAAATGCAAGGGATCATTTTACTATTGATGTAATTCAGACTGCATTTCTACTTCAAAATCAATGCTGAGACTGGTCAAAAACTATGGTGAATGAAGATCTGTTCAACTAAGGGTCCAGTTCTAACTGTGCAGCCCTCAGGTTGAAAATGGGACTGAATCTTCTTTAAGAACCACTTTTGCTACAAAGGTCCCATGTGGTCTTAGTGTTATGAACTAAAAGTATAATTTTACCCATTCTGAGGCCAAACAGAGTACCTGGAGTACATTCCCTCAAAATGCTGCAAACTACCATCTCTAACAGTGCCAAAGCAAATTGTTTAATATTTTTTATCTAACATAATAGAGTTTGTACAGTAAGATGAGTTTGCCAAATGGTAAAGCAATATATTCGAAGATAGAAAAGTCTTATTATGAACAATATAAATATAAAGTAAATATTTCTTCCACCCACCTAAACCTCTCTGGTTTAGTAATCCTCAGAAATATTATGGCTGAAGAGAGAGAAATGCAATCATGTTTGGAACCATTAGTCACAGACAAGCAGAACTGAATCAGGCCTTGTTTCACTTTCTACAGCCTGTTCAGAGCTACCCAGCTAACCTAATAACACTGTAATAACACGTCCAGTTCACTTAGGAGTAAATACAGACAGGAAAATCCAGGGAGTGAAATTTTTATCTAAGGCAGTTCAGTGGTATCAAACAACAACAAAAAAACCCCCACAATTTTTAAATATGCAAAAAGGGACGTTGCATGTTATTGTGGGGATATTGCAAAATAAAACAAATCAAATCAAACTTTGTTTGTATAGCACATTTCAGCAGCAAGGCATTTCAAAGTGCTTTACATAAAATCAAACACAAAAACACAATGCAACATAGAATCAACAATAAAAACACAACATCAAGTCAGATTCTGTCAATAAATTTGCAATTGATTATGTTTCAAATACAACTCTAAACAAGTGGGTTTCTAGTTGAGATTTAAAGGAAGTCAGTGTTTCAGCTGTTTTACAGTTTTCTGGAAGTTTGTTTCAGATTTTTGGTGCGTAGATGCTAAATACCGCCTCTCCTCAATTGGTTCTGGTTCTGGGGGTGCAGAGCAGAACCAGAACCAGAAGACCTGAGAGGTTCTGGAAGGTTGATACAACAGCAACAAATCTTTAATGTATTGTGGTGCTAAACCATTCAGTGATTTATAAACTAACAACAGTATTTTAAAGTTTATTCTTTGAGCGACAGGGAGCCAGTGGAGGGACTTTAAAACTGGTGTTATGTGCTCTATCTTCCTGGTTTTAGTGAGAACACGAGCAGCAGCATTCTGGATAAGCTGCAGCTATTTGATTGATTTGTTGGACAGACCTGTGAAGACGCCGTTACAATAATCAATACGACTGAAGATAAACGCATGGAGGAGTTTCTCTAGATCTGGCTGAGACATTAGTCCTTTAATCCTGGAAATGTTCTTCAGGTGATAGAAGGCCGACTTTGTAACTATCTTTATGTGGATCTGAATGTTCAGGTCAGAGTCCATCACTACTCCCAGGTTTCGGGCCTGATCGCTGATTTTTAGTTGTAATAACTGAAGCTGTGCACCGACTCTAGGTCGTTCCTCTTTAGGTCCAAAGATAATAATTTCAGTTTTGTTTCTGTTCAGCTGGAGAAAGTTGGGGATAATAGAGTTAAATGGGGATTGTTATTCTATGCTTCAACCCGGACAACTGAGGCTTACCCAGGTTACATCATTTATTTTGTAAAATAATCTTATCAGACCAGCCCTAAATCATAGCGACCAGGGAAATAACATCTGAACTTGCATTTGAATCCCCAAAAGCAGATCAGGGACACAGTGTGTGTGCAACAAGCGTGCCGTTTGACTCATCCGTCAGTTGCCTTTTGTATTTATGACATGAAACTTGATACAAAAGCCTCCTGCTTCTCAGTAATAAACTGGCAGCAGTGACAATGTATCTGCCTGGTTATATGAAGACCTCTCTACGACTAAGGAAGGCCACTGTCTGGCCATAGACATTAAAAAAACAATGTGGGTGAAAAGAGCACTATTCCTGAAATAACATGGCATTTAAATGAAACTGCGAAATTTATATACAGGAAGAAAACCTGTCAGTAAGATTAGTTTGCACTCTGAAACACTAAACCCCTCAAAAACATGTTAGAGGCTACATTATCAAAGACTCCAATCATCAAAGAGGGGAAACGAGACAAGTTTAGTCTGCCACTTCAGCAAACTTCTACTCATGCATTTGAGGCTTTCTGACATACAAACGTTGTTCCAGCTGTTAAGCATGGCAGTGGTAGCATCATGTTGAGGGTTTGTCTTGCTATCACTGGCACAAAGTGGTTGGAAAAATGAAGATGGAAAACAAGTTTTGAACTTCAGGTCAAATCAGCAGCCTGGATGATTTAAAATTGGACACAATTAAATATCACAACAAGCTAATAATCCCACTGACACTAAACAAAATAGATAAACCAGACAAACTTTAAGCTTCTGCAAAAGTCTACCCCAAAACTCACAAATCTACGTACTACATGTGTGTTGACTACACTTAAAAGCAGGACCTTGTTGATGACTGTAGAAAGGATATAGTTTTTATGTAACTTGCTACAGGACATTGAACAAAAAGTTAGTGTGGGTGTATCAATATATTTGTTTATATAATTATGATCTTTAGGGATTACAGAAATGGGCTGCACAGTGGCACAGTTTGTAGCACTGTTCCCTTGCAGTAAGAAGATCCTAGGTTCAGATCCCCTATCTTTCTGCGTGGCGCTTGCATTTTCTCCATGTGCATGAATGGGTTCTCTCTGGGTACACCAGCTTCCTCCAACAGTCCAGAAACCCTCTAAGTTGTCCATAGGCATGAGTGTGTACATGGAGATTTGTCCTTTGTGTTTCTGTGCTTCTCTATGATGGACTGGCAACCTGTCAGTGGTATACTTGGCCTCTCACTTAATGGCCATTCAAGATGGGCACGAGCTCCTCCCACAACCCTGCAAGGATTGTGATATTGATCCATCTATCAATAACAAAAGATTACAATAACTTGTTCACCCATCTTTTATTAAAATCCTTATTGTTCAAGTAGAGTTCCATTCCCTGATAATTCCGCCCTAAAACAATACGATACTGCTTCCATCTCTTCCCATTAAGAAATTATGCATTTGTTTGATCTTTATCTCATGCTTTGTTTAAACAGCTTAGTACATTTCTCTTCTTTTAAGGCAGATGTTCAGTTAAGCCCCAGAGCGGTGGCCTTGATGTTTGTTTCTGTTTAATACATAAAATAAGTCATTTAATTTCTTTCCACCAAATTAACTTTTATTTTATTTTGTATTTCTTACTAACAAGATCATAAACAATTTGGCTTGATGTACGAGTTTGTCTCCGCTCTTTCGTTGTACTAATGAATACAGTAACATAGGCAGAGCTGAGGGAAGCAATAGTCGTTAAGTAGACCTAATTGGCATCACGCTGTTATCCCTCAGCACTTTGATGACCAAGTTTAAAAATGTAAGCTGAAAAACACATCGGCCACGACTGTCTACTGTTAATGCCACTAAAAGCCGAGTTCAAAGAATAATGATCTGTGACTCATGACACCGTCCAATTATTCTTTTAAAGGGTGTGGTGGCAGATTTTATCTTAAGGTCACACACAGAAAAATGCCTTCAGAGCAGCACTGAAGTGCCGTGTTTTTCACATTTATATTTCAAAATACACTCTTGGCACGTTTGTATTTTTAATTTCATTTCATTGCTAGCAACAGACAGAGACGTTTAAATCATGTTCTGCTGGAGTGTTTCTTAAAAGTGATGCGTTTTTAATGGCAGCAGGAGCCTAGTAAGTCATTACAGGCACTCGGTCTCCTCCGAGTCACTTTAATCAGTATTCTGCGCCTCCAAATTTAGGTCTCACAACCTCACCTAAATCAAGTCCGTCTGACACTAGAGGTCATTGATCAGCACGGTGAGTCTATTCCCAGAATTCACCATGATCGTTTGTCAAAGGGTCAGCACATTAAACTTTAATATAACAAGTAGCTTCAGATAGTTTCTTGAATGAATCAATTATTTAAACGTATATTAATATAAATCAGATTATTAATAACACAAGATGTAGAATTAAAGATCCTGAAATATCTTCCAAAAATCTTTAAGACCTTTCTTTCTACATTTTAGCTTATTAATGTCTCCCAACAATGAGATCTCGCAATGAATATTTTACTGAGTGAATGAATTCACCGAATCAATTTGTGAACTCTTTTTTATAGGTTTTATCATGTTACAACCAAAACTTCTATGTATTTTATTAACTTAGTCTTTATGTGATAGACCAACACAGAATAGTGTTTAACTGTAATAATTTCACATAAGTGTTCTAAAGTTTTTGAACATAAAATAGGATGGGGTCCATTTTTGTTCAAACCATTAAATAAAATCCAGCATAACTAATTGTCTAATTGTAATGTCTAACTAGACAAGAAATCTAACTTAAGTCTAATTCAAGTCATTGAATTAGAGCTGCAAAGATGTGGAAAATTGAGCTTTTTGTTGTACATTTAAAATGCTACGTGTGGAAGACAACCACCAATGCACATCTTCATTAATGCAGCAGCTTCATGAGTCAGTACTAATGAAAAGCAGTGACAAACGCTACTATGATGAAGCAAGCAGGAGGACGGAGGTGTGAGTTGATGGCGAGGACAGGACTAAATACACAATGCAATGTTTTTGGAATGAAACCCGTCAAAGGTTTCAACGGACTTAAGACTGTGTCCAGCAGGACAACACCCAAACATGACACAAACAGCTAGACGTGTGTCAGGTTTGGACTAGAACAACCCAGTTAAAGTCCACGGTTAAATTAAATATAGTGGGGCTGGCTGAACACAAAGGTGGGTCTGACTTAAGATTTTTATTTGTGAAAAAGGTTCAAAATCATGTATGAATTTCCCTCAACTTCACAATTATACATTGTTTTATAATTCCAATAAAATACATTAAAATTTGCGAATACAGATCAAGCAAGGGGGAAGACTGACTTCAGATGCATAAAGTAAATTTTTCCACATGCTGTTGCTCACCATTCCTAAACTGAAAGCATTTTGTGTTTACATAAAGGGAGATGTATTGAATTGACACGAGTTCCCATACTTATATGCAAGCACCAGCAGTTTCTATAACATCTAAAAATGCTATCAAGTGCATCTTTTGTAATAAAAAGCAGCAGGCTATGAGGCAGAAAAAAAACCCATTTGTGGTAATCACAAACCTCTGAGATCACAGATGGAGCAATGGCAGCCAAGCTGCAGCCTGCTGCTTATTTTGTGCAATGTAGTAGCTAATAAGTAGCTAATACTCACATGGGCAATTAAATGAACAGGAGGAGAATTCTTTTTCACTTATTAAAATGAGTAGTGACGAACAAAGTAGCCTTAAATACTAATAAATTATGAAAAATAAATACTAAGTTTATGTATGTTTTCTGGGAGTCATTTTTCATGTGGTTTAATTCTGTTTTGCATTTTGGAAAATTAACCATTTTCAAAAAATATTTAGGATTATTTCTTTTCTTTAGAGCAAACTATAAATATTGCATTGAAATAAGTTTTTAAAAAACAATAGCAGGCACTTGTTCAGTCTGCTTTATAATAATCAATTTGCATTTAAAGAGGGACATACGGTGCAAATGCGCAGCAAAAGAGAAAACATGCAAACAAAAAAAGACACGCGCACAAATTAAATGCGGCAAACAAAAAGCAAATAAAATGCAGCAAACAAAAAAGAAGACACCCCCGAATGAAATGCAGCAAACAAAAAGAGAGACGCAAACAACATATTATAATTATAATTATATTATATTATAATAATATAATATTTCTTCTTTTATAATATTTATAATATTATTATAAATATTATAATAATATAATATGTCTTCTTTTATAATATTTATAATATTATTATAATAATATATCTTCTTTTATAATATTTATAATATTATTATTATAAATATTATAAAATATTTATAATATTATTATAAATATTATAAAAGACGGCGTATCTGAAAAGAAATATAGTAATACTTTACTTTCTTTCAAATTTCTTTCTCTGAATCTTGCATCTGGTCCCATAGAAATGAATACTATTTTCTTTGACTCCCCCTAGTGGTCTGGAGCACTTCCGTTTTCAACACTTTTTGTATGCTGCATTTCATTCGGGGGTGTTTTCTTTTTTGTGTGCTGCATTTCATTCGGGGTGTTTTCGTTTTTTGTTTGCTGCATTTCATTCGGGGGTGTTTTCTTTTTTGTTCGCTGCATTTCATTCGGGGGTGTCTTCTTTTTTGTTTGCTGCATTTTATTTGCTTTTTGTTTGCCGCTTTTAATTTGTGCGCGTGTCTTTTTTTTGTTTGCATGTTTTCTCTTTTGCTGCGCATTTGCACCTGTCGGCCACCGTAATGAGCTGACAATACCAGTGGAGCAACACCAACATGTTTCAGCTGCACATGACGTAATTCTCTCAAATATAAATGACAAGTTTAGAGTATTGCTGTCCAACTACTAAATTAACTAAAAAACCTAAATAAATGTTCTTCAGTTCCTTTAGGTTTTCATTTTTCAAAATTTTAAAATAAAAACAGCCTCTTACCAAAAACTAAAGTCCACTGTAATATTTTGCTGTTATAAGATTTGAGGTCAGTTAAGGACAAACTAACAAAATAGCCTAAAATCACCAGTAAAGTGTCTAGAGATTTAAGTTTACTTGTAGTGCAAGAAGAAAATGCCCAAAAGCAGCAGCCTTAAAATGTTAAGGTTAAAGTAGATAATAATCGACTAGTATTGGCAATTTTTTTTGACTTGCAGAAAGCCTTCTATATCTTTAACCATCATGAAATGATTTTTATTACAATAAACACATGTTCTTACAATAAAACATTTTAGTTCACACACATAGAGATAAAATCATATGCAAACAGAAAACAATCACTAAAGTCACATTTTATAGTCACTTTTGGTCTTCCTTAGGGTTTTACACTCAAACCATTTTTTAGGTTGTATATTAACGATTTTGCTGAAGTTTATCCATGTCATATTGCTTTTAGATGAATGCAGATCACTCTATTGTACATTTAAAGGCATCAATCAATAGGGAAGCTGAAGAACAGTCAAGATAATGATTAAGAAACATGAATATATCTCAGTTTTCTTTTCAAAGTCTGTAATTAGAGATCCAGATGTTATGGTGGCAGGGGGAAAACCACCATTAGCAAAAGATTGTAAGCATGTGGATGTGATAATAGATTCACACTCATTTAAAAGTCAAAAACAAATTGAAATTAAATGTGGTGAATCTTACACAGATGAGAAACAGCATAACTACTGAAACATCACAGATGAAAATGAGCAGTGAGGTTCTGTCACATGTGAATTACTGTCTGATCAGTTCAACGCAAACAGAAAGACCATTAAAATATTATTCATTAAGATATTTCAACTAAACGTATACTTACCTACCTTGATAAAACAAGATACCATGTTTGTATACTTTATTAGTGAATAAAGATGTACATGGTTTGGCCAAATTTTGGCTGAATAATTTAATTAAGGAAAATGAAAACTTGTCCAGCAGAGTAATAAGGACAATGTAATTCCCACACAGGGAAATGCCTGTAGGTAGTCAGCATTCTCCAAAAGGGAAGCCAATACTTCAAAAACTGATATCACATCTGGGATCCCATAAAAAACAATCAATAGTCATGATTAGTGGCTATTGATTTTTAAATACACCTATTATTTTTTAATTAAATGGTGTAATTTAATGTTTTACTCCCGCTTTCATACAATCAACCAGCCTCAGACTGCAGATGGAAATTTGTCTGTCTTCATGAATAAATAAATATTTCACATTTACAAGATGAACTGAAGCGATTGTTAATTTATACGCACTGGCCATTTTCAAATAACTAAAATTAATGTCAATGTTTCTGTGCTACTTTCAGACTCTCATATTATTACTATAAATGGGTCTTTTTCCACCAGCGTGCTGCATCAACATTCACCATGCTTGACATGCTGTGCTTGCGCTCGTCTTTAAGCACATCACAGAAACAACAGCAAAGTAGCACTCAGCTGTCTGAACTTACTAAATCATGCCTCCCGAGTGTGTGATTTAGTAATCATACACTGAGGAGTATATGATTAATTGTCTGCAATTTTTCAGACTGCACTTTAAAGCACCACGAGAGCAGCTCTCAAACTGAATCCGCCAATCACCACCTGATGCTACTGAAACTTCTGAGTCATTGCCAGAGGCTACATGTTAGCTGTGCATGAACGACCTTGGGAACATTTATTCCAATAAAAACACTCAAATAATATGCCTAATTAAATACAGAGTTTAAAGTATTTTATATCCCGTGTGTAGAAAAGAGAAACCGTACACAGTCGTTATTGTAGTGCCAATGTGTGCAATAATCTCAAAAGGAAATGCTGCTACTTGCTAACAATATATTTGCACACTTGGAATAAATTCCACTCCTGTACGTTTCCACTCTTGAAATAGATATTAGTGACAGAGACTAAAACTTAATGGGGATGCTGTTATGCTGGAAAAAGTAGTAAAAGAATGAGATAAATAGAGCTTAATCAAGACTATATCAGAAGACGATTTAAATAATCCAAATACCTTTTAATAAATATAAATTAATAATGGGGGCTATATAGTGTTACTCTCCTAACTTCCTGTAGCAGCTGGCTGTGCTGCAATGCTTGTGCGGCCATCTTTGAAAGGTCCATTTTAGCATTAATTTTTCATCATTTCTTAAAACTCTGCTACAGTTAATAACTGAAGACACAAACAAAAATGCTGTCAAAAACATGATAATCTTTATTGCTGCTTATTTCTTATCCCTGTCATACAACTGCATATCGTCCTTGTGATTCAACGCCATTGAAAGATTCACAGCATTAATTATATAATGTTCCAACATTGCATTCTGACACATTTTATGCTGCGGTATGCACAGTGTGCCCACCATATACCACACATGTACCAGGTATAACAGCAGTAGCCCTATAACAACATTATTTAATGTTTTAATATAATTTTCCAAAAAATATTAAAATAATAAACTTTTATGAAAATATTCTATGTACTGATGGGGTCAATTTTTTATGGTTTTTGGAAGGAATAGATCATGTTACATTTGTTGCACAAAAAAAATAGACTGACAGACAAGATGGTGGTAGTGTGATGGTCGGGGGATGCTTTGAAGCACATATAGGAACCATGAATTCTGCACTCTGGCAGAAAATCCACAAAGAGAATGTCTGGCAATCTGATTTTAGGCCTTAACCTCACGATCACTCGGGTCACACAGCTACACAATGTTCCTCAGAAGTTTACAACTGAATGCCTGAAAAAGGAAATTGAAGATTTTTGTCAAAGTATATACTTGAAGAAAAATAAGTATCTCAAAGTATGTACTTTGACAAGATCCAAAGAATGGATTGCTGTTGCTTGGAGTGACCTTGAACAAGTTCATTCTCAGAACCGCCTCTTTCCCCAAAAGTGTCTGAATTACAGCATCCCTGCCAAGAAGAGTGGAGGGAAAAAAAATCCTCTAATTTAAACAACTCATTGACAGCTATAACAAATGGTTAAAGGTATAAAGAGGTCAAAACAATTCTATAACATGGGAATTAATATTTAGGCGTACTGAAAAGGCAAAAATAAGAAACGTGTAAGATGCAAAACACTTCTTTTCAGCGTTGAAGAAATTAAAGCAAGACAGATACATCTCAGTAAAATACCTCAACAATAAAAATTGCACACCCTTCATCCCAATACATACATAATATACAAAATAGTGGTGAATCATAGAAACACATACTTCAAATATTTGAAAGGACTTTAAGTAGAAAAAGCACACCAGCAGACCTGACAAGTAAAGAAATTGAGTATATAGAAGCTTAATGAAGTGACGGTAAAGTTAAGTTGCTATGTAATTGAGCCACCACAAAGGAAGGTGGAGGCACTCTTAATGCTAATGAAGTGACTAACGAGCTGCCACAACTTCTTTTCACTCAGCGCTGAGTACTGTTCGATTTATAAAGAATGTATCTTCAATTCCCACCACCCCATCCCATAACAGTTGTGACTTATCGGAATCCCACAAATAATTTGCTTTATTGATTACCATCAGACTGGGAAAACAAAACCCACAGTTTCAGTGCCTCAGTGTCAGATCAGTCAGAACAGCGGGTGGCAAATGACAAACGAGGTGGAATCTAGTGAAGGATCAAACAGATTATCAACTCGTTTCTATGCAGCATTCTCTGAAATCTTGTTGTTTGACCTGTTAATGACATGCACAGAGTAGGGAGGGAGTGGGGTGGATTGTTCCTCCAACACAATCTGCCACATCTCACAGCCTCGACAACTGCATAACACACGGACATTTACTCTTATAATGAAATCCATTGCTTCCTAGTTGCTTAGCAACCAAAACACTTATTCATATGGCGCATACTGTAAGCACCTGACACTGCATTTCTGACGCGTTGGATTGAGACCGATTCTTGGACGAGGAACAGAGAATTTTAAGAAGACACGGGAGGAAAGGTTGAAAATGAATGCCAGGAGTGTAAGAGAAAGTAAAATGCAAAGGAAATGGGCAGATCTGAGTGAAAGGATGCTCCATCTATGGCTCACTCCCACAGAGTAGCACAACAGGTTGGTGGAGCTCACTCGCTCCACTTGGCAAAAATCAAAGCAGGAAAACAAAATCTGACTGCTCTCTTTTAAATCACATGGAAATATTGGTGAGCTGTGGAAATGAAAGAACTAATACCAGCCTTTTTGTTGTTGTTTTTCTCTTGCATTTTGACGGCTATGTGAAATATTTTTGTTTAAAAAATCTAGCAAATTAGGAAATAGACTGCTAACTTTTTGCATGATTTAAAATTAACATTTGTTAGATGTTCACATGCCACTCAAAAAAGAAGACCTGCAGTTATGGATGAATAGCTAGCATTCTTGGAAATGGATGTCAACCTGTGAGATATTATTACAACATTTCCGTCTTTTTATGTTTATCGTCCTCAATTGTTCTACTTTAAACGTGCTTTTAAAAAGTTATATTTTCACCTTGGTTTTTATTTATTTGCTAGACAATTCCATAACTTTAATAACAAACCCACACTTTCAAATTAATTAAAAAAAACATAAGTGTGGCCTAATTATTTTTATTACAAAAGCTGAAAAATTGTTGCCAAAAAAATTATATAATATTGTCTTTTACAGTTATATTACCATAATGTATTATTTCCAATTTTCAGGAATGATAAAAAATGGCCACCCTCATAAAGCAGTAAGTTTAATATATAGGCACTGAAGCTTTAGCTTAATAATTTCTTAAACTTATATTCAAACATGCAATAAGTTTGTATATTATTGATGCATTTACATGAGCGTCGCTACATTATTCATTTAACGTATTTAACACAATTCTGTTTACATTGTTACATGTATATTAATATTTAAACAATTAGCTGAAATATTACTAATTGCACTAAACACTTTTGCTCCTCGGTTTTTAAGTAGTTTCAGACCTTGAGTATTTCTGCTTTTTATAGATGAACACTGAGAGCCTATGTTTAAAAAAAAAAATAAAAAGTTGGGATAGAAAGAAGAGTTGGGACAAGCAGTACTTAAGGGGCACTGGCACTGCATAAATACCTGCAGCCAAAAGACATTTATTAAGAAAGATTTATGAAAGAGATGTTTATATAGCAATGCCATCTTTTAATCAAGCTCCAGAAGTTTCCAGGATGCTTTAAGGTCACTGCAGCGATTCCTACTAGAACTGAACCGGTTCTGAACTCAAACTAAGCTAATTACATTCAGCTGCTTTCAGATTGAAACAGATGATCCCTCCATTATAGTATGTGTATACAAAAAGTACCTTCATAAGAATATTATAAAACCTGGCAATATAAACAATTCTATGATGCTCACATTTATATTTTTCTCTCTGATAAATGGATTATTAAAGAGACTAAATACTCCTCCTCAGGCTAAATTAGCAGCCTTCCTATCTTTGTCCTTCAGTATCAGAAGCAATAAATTTAGCTTTCATTTAAAAAAATAAAGACCACAAGCAGTCAATAACTACAAGAATAACCAATGCTAAATCCAGAAATGGATTGTTGTAAATACTAAGATGTATTTACAACATGTATAATAAGAGTTGCTATACACTCTAATTATCCTTCGAGGATGGAATAGTTGAACTTAAACATGAGACATTTGTAGTAAAAACAGTTAATTGGCTAGTTTTCATTCATGGTTATTTTAAGTGGAACCTTCGTACAGTTTAAACAGGAAATTTCACTCTGTACATAGAGATGCAACTACAATCAGCAACACAGCACCTCATATGCACTGCAAGTCCCAAACACCACAAGATTACGTTTCTACTCCTCACATGCTTGTTTTTTTTTTTACTTGAGCTTCTGGTGGTTTTCCATCTGAATGCATTTGTGCTTGAAAAAGATAAATTAAGTAGTCACAACTCTGTGCAATTCTGACAATTTATTACGGATGGTGAGAAAAGCCCCAAAACAAAATATTCATAAGGAAACCTGACCGGCATGCATGATAAATAGAGAGTAGCATATGCATTCCCCTCCCCCGTCACTGTCAGCAACACAAGTGAACTTTAGCACATGTGGATGCTGTTTATCATGGAACCTCCAAGTTCATCCACAGCCGCACTTTGTCCACAGTTATAACTTATGATAGTTGATGTTCCTACAAGAACAAGAAGTGGGGTGGAGGTGGATTTTCTTGTATTGACTCTTTGATTTGAACAATTACAACAGGGCCTGAACTGTGCAGCTTAATTTATCTTATGTTTTTTTTTTCCAAACACATGGAGAAAGCATAGCTGTTTGTTCCTATTTTAATGATGTCATTATAAGTATATTGCTTTGATTGGATAAATTCAGGTAATTTAATTTACTGTATTCATTGTGATGCCTGTTGTCTTTAACATTATTTTGCTTTTTTTTTTTTTTTTTTTTTTGCCATTTTCTACTGAAATTTTAGCTCTTAGAAAAGTATCGTCACCAAAACTTTCCAACATTTCGTCATGTCAGAGAAGCAGCCAAAACATGAATGGAAATATTGGAGGACTTGCAGAAATCCAAAGCTCAGGTGGGAGAAATCGGTTGACAGGAAAGCTATAAGCTCACAAGTGAAGAAATATGGCCTTTATGGAAGAAGGTTTTTTTCCCCCACATACCATGTAGGAGCCACAGCCATCATGTCGAACAATTCGTTTGAATCAGAAGAAACTAAGATGTAACTTTTGGCTTTCATGCAAACTTTCATATGTGGCAGAAAACCTATACCACAACAGTAATTGTAGGGAGAAATTGTTGTATAAAGCCCTCACTTGGGTGACTGAATAAAAATACACACCACACTTTTCAGTTTGTTTTTTTTTTTTTGTTGGGTTTTTTTTTAAAAAGAAAAATCTATTGTCCTTCAAATTCCCAATTACGAAATACTTACTGGTAAAAAGTACTTTGTTGCTAAAACGTAATAAAACATTTAATAAATTTAGGAGAATTGATACTTTTTGCAAGGCACTGTAGTTAAAGATATATTAGAGACTAAATATCTCATAGTGAATCCAAAAACAGGATGATCAGCATAACTTAATCAAACGCATTGCTGATGGAGATTGTGCCATCTTGGATCACTTTTCTGATCAAATTACGTTAAATAGAAGTTAATCTACCAATAAGTGTGAAGAGAATCCACCTTTCTCAGTGTTAGGAGCAAAAATCTTTTTAGCACAGTTACAGTGTCACATTTGACCAAGAACAGCAGAGTTTATTATTCAGAGTCATGTTATGTGTTCTCTACCAATGGGGACTTCAACACTGATTTAATTATAAGCCCATTTTAAAAATCAAACTGGACACGCTGTTGTCACGCACTGCTCGACTCACCAGGATTAAAACTCGTGATAAATTTCCACCCGTGGGAGCCATGCCTCACCAAACCTACCTTTTTCTTGGCGTTACAGTGACAGCACACGGTCCACAGGTACTTCAGGGTCCTCCACAGGAGGATAATGAAGAGCCCCCCGAAGAAAGTGACCATGGAGGAAGCGAGGAAAGCCCACCACATCCGCTGACCGCTGCTGTCACAGGGCACGTCGGGCGAGAACGGGATGACCACATTCATCTTGGATGTATAGATCGAGGAGTCCGGGCTGTATTTCTCTCCTTTCTTTGCCATCACGGACTTCTGGTCACCTGCCGGCCCCTCAGAGCAAACAAATCAACTCGGATGGAGAGCGAGAGAGATTCAGGCGCTTCGGGGAGCTCCAGCCAGCGCCCCCTGATGCCACAACGGCTCAGGCATGTTTGATCGCCGCGCCTTGCTATCTGTTCCCGCTACCTCTTGTCTGCATTCACGAAAAGAGGAAGGTTGTTTAAAGTTAGGTGAACGGCAGAGAGACGGGGAATAATAAGAAACTTCTGAAAGCAAGGTGCGCCTCAAGAATCGCGTCCACGGCTTGAGTTGCGCGTCATCCGTTTGAGCTGTGCGTAAAAATCACATTGTCTCCGTGGTCCAAAAAAACGTAGTGTTCCCTATATGTCTGATCGGTTTGCTTATTATTATCACAGATAAAAAGAAACAGGGAGCACTGTCCTCGCCAGTCGATGATTCACTCCTCCTCCACTCCTTGTTTGACGGCGCAGCTTTCAACAGCTCCTCTTATCCTTCGCACTGTTGAATGCGCTCCTCACGGCAAAAAGCTAAAATATTCTGCAAAAAGGATAAAATAATTTCGCTTTTTGTAATTTTTTTGTCCTTTAGCTTCAGCGGCCGCCTGTCTCATCCAATTGTTGGAAGATGGCATCGCAGATTTACAGGTAGCTGGGGGGGGGGGGGGGGAGGAGCCATCAACAGCAGACGTAGATGCTCCCAGTTATTTATAGGGACCGATTCATCAATGTTTTATGACCAACTTTGGTGTCTACAGACAATAACTCAGGGGATATGTCTTCATCACCTGGAGGATACATTTCGAACCCCTGTCTTCCTTTATAAATATTTTAAACATGGAAACCTTAAAATATGCTTTTTAAAGGATTTTTTTGTTCAGTAGCGCCACCAAAGGGGGATTCAGGTGGGACAATGGCCACCCGTGTAAAACTTGCTTCACACATTCTTTGCACGAATTTTTTTTTTTTTTGCGTTTCAGTTCAGTGTTTTTTCAAATACAAAGTCAGCATAGGAATCTTTCATGAAATTTCACTGCACTTTATGCTCCCATGATTACCATTCCCAGCATGATGACATTTGTCCTCTCTTCCACCAATTCACTGTGCTTGATTGGCCAAAACACCCACCTAAACTAAACCCCATCACTGTGTATCCTGAAGGAGATTAAACAATACAAACTGCAGATCATAACTAAAGCAATCTGGACATCCATGAAACCAAAGCTCTCTTCCATGTCACAACACATTGATGATTCATGCAAACAAGCCCAGACCAAATATTAAAATAATAAAGCTGAAAAATAATCAATCAGTATTAAACAATGCATTTTGTCTTGAATCAAATTACTGAAAGTAAAAATTACTTTAAGGTTTAAGGCCACCTGTTGCAAAACTAACTGGTGATGCCTTCTTTTGCATTTTGTAGTAGATCAGATTTACATCAAGACTGCAACAGATATGACACCTGAACATGTGTTGTATTTATTCCATTAAACTTTCTATTAATATGGTTTGATACAGCATTTTTTCTTTCAGCTGTGCCATTTTATGGATTACTCGCCCTTGTGGAGAATCTTAAGGTCTTGTGGTCAACAGTCAATGCATCAGCCAAGCACCTTAAACTGTAACAAAACATTCCAGTATTAAATAAATCTTTTCTGAAAAATTGAATTTTGAGTTTTCATAAGTTAAGCATTATCATCAAAATTAAGAGACATCCCAATGCTATACTTTCCATTTAATTGCTATATTTTAGTTTAACCTTTTGTATTGAATTAAATTAAGTTTTTGAGAAAAGACATCCTCTTAGAGTAGACCAACGCCTTAAAAAGTGATTAAAAAAAAGCAAATCTTACTTATCTGAAATGGTAGATTGCGCCCTCTGGTGGTGAGTAGGTTAACTTTAACAAAGTCTTGCAGGTGATCAAATAAAAAATAAAAATAAAAAAAATAAAAAAAGAACACACAAACTCCTTTTGAACAAATTCACAGAATGCTTGCAATTCAACTGTAGTTAGTTTTTATTATTTTTAAGGAAATATTAACCTTGAACTCATCGCAAGTGTTTAATCTAAAACGAAATGTGCCAGGATGAATCACAAGGTAACTGTGAGCATGTTTAACTGACAGCCATCTATGAGATTCAAAATAAAATAGTCCCTTCTTTCAGTTTAATTTAACAAATAAAATCTATACTGGCAGAACTGGAAATACATAAGCAGGGGACATAGTGTCAACATTAGAAAACCTGCAGCTTTAAAAGAAATAAAACCTGGATTGGCACAATGTTATTTATGAGGACTGAAATGGAAAAGGAACCTTCATACCACAAAACAAAATATAAGGAAGAAACCATTTTCCCTTCTATAAATAAGAATTAAATGGAAAATATTCTTCCTAATAATTAGACAAAAATAAATGAGAATAAAATGCATATAAATATAGAGAAGGAAGAGAGCATTGTAGTCTAATCCATCATCACTTCAAGAATATGGTCTTCAATGTGGTCCAACATTATTTTATGCCAACAAAAAGGAATTTTAGGAGTGTTACCACATCCGAGGGAGAACAGAACATTCAAGTATCAAATACTACTGTAAACAAACCTATTTGCTGCTCAGTATATCACTAATGTAGTGGGAATATTGCATTATTACCATAATCTGTGCTGCTGTTTATAAAATTGAGTAAGCCTTGGACGTTAACGGGAGTATCAGCAATTTGTAGTGCACCCTATGATTAAAAAATGCTATGCAAGTGTGAGAGTGAAATCTCTATGGTGCTTCATCTGGAATCCAGAGGACTTTATGCTGCTCGTGCTCCACGATGGTCGTGATTTGAGTGCAAATGGAGGAGACACTGCCTCCTTGGACAACACCTGCAACACAGTGGAGGGTGGGGAAGGAATATTTACATGATAAGCATCCAAATCAAATATGGCCTGTTTCTAAATATTAACTGAACTTATGACTAGTAAATGAAATGTCTGAAAAGTAGAACCAAACAATGTGAGTAAGTTCTTCCCGTTTCTTCAAGGTTCAAATTTCTATAAATGTTTGAATTGACAACAGCCGGTAAACTTCATAGGTTCTGGTTGACATTTAGAAATCCCAGAGTGCTGAGATTGGCAGCAAGTTCATACATCAGAAAAACTACTTGAAAATACAAACGTAAAATATACGGTTGGAAACAGATGTCCAAAAAAAAAAAACTCAGAAAAATTCTAAAAGCTAATTGAAAAGCCAAACCGTTTTATTCAGTGGAGAGTGTTTTTTCTAAACTTTCTTCTTTTAAATGTTATTTTTAAACTGATCAGAGTTTCTGCAAACGTCTCATTAATAACCCATTTGTTTCTGTCTTACCAATGTATAGAGATACTGTGACATAGCAACTTGATCCTAGACTGGGTGAGGACCGAAATTTATAAAATTACTTGTTCATCAATGTGGATTTTGAGAATCAATACACAAAAGGTGTTCTAGTTTCCAGTTATTTAAATGAGACAGTGGCGCTAAAATAATTCAAGCTCAAATCTTTGGAATTAAGAATATTTTCCTCTCAATCTCTCAATTGTCTCTACCAGATAAAAACTGGTTTGTGTTCTCATTTTTGTGAAAATGAGCCAGCAACCTGTTCCTGTTTTAAAGGATCAGTGATGGCGTGTTTGCCATAAGTTGCCTCCTCTTGTGGTCATTAATCAACTGGACAGTTGTGGGTTTCAGATTGTCTGCTGCTCCAGATCATAAATCTTTAACCCTGATCTGATAAGACGGGCACAACTCGGCTAACCTTCACGCTCATGGCTTGAAATGAATGTTTGCATATATTCCATTTCAAAGCTAGGAGTCAGTTAATTACAATCAAAATAAATAATTTTCACCAACCTGTGAAGAACCGGCTGTAATCCTGCTCAATTTTCTGTGCCGCTTCAAACTGCTCCTTGGAATGTTTCTGAGAGAGTTTATCCCGCAGGTAAAGAGGATCCTTCTGTTCCCTGGGGAGAAAACATCCACAACGGTTAGCACCTCCACACAGCTTCATAAAAAGCTGCAACAAACCAGAGCATCTTTAAAATTAAAAATATACTTTTATTGACTTCATTTAGATTAACAGCAAGTAATCATCATTAACAGTTGTGTTTGTCACTTTATTGCTTCAAAGTCATAAAGTGTTTACTTGACTGTCACTGTCAAGTGAACAGTGACAGTCCTATGAGAGAATAACTCTTGTGCAAAATCCTCCAATACACACTAAAATTTTAATAATTTTGTAGATGTTTAGGATTCAAAATACACAGTAACTGAAAGTATTCATAACCCTTGAACTCTTTCACATTTGCCATATTACAACCTCAGATCTTCATGTATTTTATTTAGATTTTAAAACTATTATGTTTTTAGATAATAATCACAAAGGTGTAGCGTGAATACATTTGTATTCAGTGTCCCGAGTCAATACATAGAAGGCGAAAGCTGAAATTTGAAGAATGTTTTTTTTTTTTATTGTAAAAAAAAAAAAAAAAAAAATAGTGGATATTCCGCTAAAAACAACATTTACTGACATGAATCCTGACAAAAATAGTAAAAATATTTTAATATCTAAACATCCATTATAGAAGAGGTCATGCTGGTTTTCATGATCAAAGTCTACTGCTGCCTCCTTGACTATAAAGGTCACATTAAATACTTGAAGCTTTTGTCAGCTGCTCCATCAGTCCAGGTGGAAATTACAGCCACCCACACAAGCTCCAGGAAGCCCCTCCCAGGACAGCTGGCACTCAGCTGATGACATTGAAGGCTTAGCAGGAATCAATCTCGGCCACATTCAACTGGTGCAGTTTCATAAATTTGCGGCCATTTGTGTGTGTGTGCATGTGTGAGTGTGAGAGAGGCCTCGAAAGCATGAGAGCTTGTTCTCTTTTGTGTCTGTGCTTATGCGATTGTGCACAGAAATAACATGATGAGAGTTTAACAGATTAGATCTTCCCGTGCGATTACAAAAATGGGGAAAACAAGGAGACTTCTTTGAGACTCACAGGCTGATCAAATCCAATGAAATAAAAAAAGAACAAACAGCTCAGAGAAAACGTTCAAGATTTGAACTGTAATTCTAATTAATAAACAGCAGCTTCAAGACAAACACAAATCAAGCTGGATAAGGACCGGACATATCTTCAAGCAAAGAAAATGAAAGGTGAACCACACATGCTTCCAGGGCCATAGGATTACTCACTTTATCTGCTTGGCATTTTTGTATCGAATGAATATGACGATTGGGTAGATGTGAACGCTGTGAAGACGTTCGATGGCGTGAGGAGCAATGTCAAGTAAACAGTGACAGTCCTATGAGAGAATGACAACAAAAAACTGCATGAGAAATGAGGGATGGTGCAAAGCAAAATGTTGGTCAAGATTTAGCTAAACATGTATTTATATAATGTAAACATATTTCTTCATATTATACACTGTAAAAGACGCTCTCTGATTTGGAATCCATTATAATTTAAAGTTTTTCTGCTTTTATACTTTACTTTTCAACCACCGTGGGTTGAAAAGTAACAACCACTTTAGATACATGGATGAAGAACAGTTGAGCTGCCATACAAAACTTTGCGGTTTTGGGACACTGATAACATGAGCAAAAAGCTTTACCTTCTCTATAATCTCCTTTATTGATGCAACAGTTGTCACATCAAAATGGCCGCTCCTCCGTTTGTAATCGATGAACACACAATCCTTCACGCCTCGCTCTATTGCCTGTTGGGATGCCTTCATGATTTCTAGATTTGAAAACAACAAAATAATACAATCATAAACTTACTTATCTTATATAGTCTTTTTCTGGCTTTTGTACAATGTTATATTAATAAATTTTATGCGAGTGTGTCTGGCTAGCACACTCACCAGGCAAGCAGCGGCAGAAGTTAGCAGGAGCCTCGGTCACCAGCAGGTCCTTACAGGCCTCCACTAACGGACCAAAGATCAGCACCGGTCTGGGGGACGAGCAGTCCACCTTCTGAACCCGCTGGTACATCAGGCTCATTCCATCTGAGCAGGACACACAGAAATTAACTCTACTCTGGTCAACCAGTCGGTAATCACCACAGGGATTATTATTTTAACCTGAAAGGATTGTTCTAGAACTAAATGTACTTCTTTAGTTGTATTCTGCTTCGTATGATCAAGCTAACATCTCTGACTTCCCAGGCAGCAGTGCAGAAATACTGTATTCTCACTCTCTAATTCAGAGCAGCACGCTGGGAATAAAGATAGTAAAGGGCTGGACTTTAAGTAAGTCATTCAAATATATGCTGTAAACCTCATTCTGAAATTGTTTGGAGATTAAGATTCAGTAAAACTTTGCTAATTTCAAATCTGACACTAATAGTCATTGACCAACTTCAAAGAAAACATCTCAGGGGGAAAAAAACCAAAAATCTCACCTTCCGGGATGGGCAAAGAATCAGTGCTTATGGAGTCGAGAGCCATCAGGTCCTTCCCATCCTTGGAGCTGCTTCGTTTGTGCTTCAGCCGCCGACGGAAAAACGACCTCCGAGCAGCAGCAGACATGGACTTACTGGTTCCGTTCTCATCCTTCATGTCAGCCAAGCCGTGTCTTTTGTAAAACTCCTGATCCATCCTAAGAGACATTTCAGCACCCAGAGATGAATTCAAATGTATCCAGAAACATGTTCAATATAAACAGTGAACAAACTCAAATTATGTTTCACCAATTTAGAAATTCAGATAGTCTTAAAATTATCCAAAAGTAGTTCTAACTTTACATAGCAATTAAAGGGGTCAGTTATGACAAGAATGGCAAACTGCTGACATTTTTAGTCTCGAGTCTAAAGAATAATTAAACATCAAATTCATTTTTTGATATACTATAAGTTGGATATATTTACAGGTACAATCATGTAGTCAATAATTCTAAAACAGAAGTCATTTTGTTATCTACAAGATGAGACACGTGAGCTTACTTGAAATTAGGAGTTTAATACAGTTAATTAAATTCCAACAAAAACTGATTTAAAAACAAATTAATTCATTGTCACTGGCTGGACTTACATGTATTTGCTTGGGATTTGTCCCCTCTCCAGCCTCTGTGCATTCTCATCAAGCTGCCAGGCCATCCAGAAGCCAAAGTTGCCATTTGGTAAAGTGTCTTCAACATACAGGATGTCATCCTTCTTAAAGCTCAGCTCCTGCTCTGCTTCTGCAACCCGCTCATAAAGCGCTCTGACAAAATGAAACCACTATTATAAATGTGTTCATTCCCTTTAGGGAAAACAAAATATTAACATGCAAAATATTTAATTCTGAACCACACATATGACATAAGGCAAGTAGAAACGATGTGTTATACATCTCATTTATTAAACTTAAATTGCATAATCTTTCTGATTTTACTTTTTAATGGGGCTCCCATTTATTTATTTTTTTTCCTAGGCTTCACATTTATTTATTTAGGAAACAGTAATACAATATGTTTAAACTCTAAGCACCTGATAAAAAATCCATCTCCTTGAGATTCTTTGATGACAGCAAGGCTGTCCCCATAGTTCTGGACCTTGAACGTGACTTGATCAGCTGGTTTCATCATTTCCAGGTAAGCATCTTCTTTAGTTTTATTCTTCATGCCGACACCATTGTACTGAAAGAAAACAATTATACAACTGACAAATAGGACACAATTCTTCCAGAGACAAAGAACAATGACATTGACAGTAAAATTCAAAAGAACATGTGTAACAGAGAAAGCTACACTAAGGATAGAGGCTGAACTTGAAAGTCTAGACAACACAGGACACATTTTTTAGCTACATAATAATGTAGAACTAAACAGCGTCCAATAATTTCTTACTCTAACTATTGGGAGACAGTTTTACAATAAATCTGATTCTTTACACATCACAAACATTGATAAACCCTGTTTTTACCTCCAGTATTAGGTCTCCAGGAAGCAGTCCGTCAGGAGTCTTTGCTGGGCTTTCATCATCCAGCATTTCCACAAAGATGCCACAAACATTTCCTCCACAGATCTGCACACCCAACTCTGTATCAATCCTCTTCAGCCTCACCAGGCGAGGCTCTGCAGCCCGGAGTAAAAGGGAACCTGGAAGCCTGAAATTAAACCAAAGTTTGAACTCCTTAGAACATGAAAACTTGCTGCTTAACTGGCTTTTCAAATGTAATAACTGTAGAATGAGAATGTTCAAAAGGCAAATATCCTTTAATTTTACAACTAGAAAATCTAGAAAGCATGAACATAAATCAATATCAACCCGTTCCATTGGCTTGTATAGCAGATAAGCAATTTTAAAATGTATTGTTCTAAAACTTTTTCAATTTCTGACATGAAAATGAACAGACATATTGTGAGCATCAAACATGAACACAACCAAAAAATAAAAGGAGATATGTCGTTAAAGTTCAGTATAGTGAGTGAAACAACATTGACACCTGAAAGAGTTGTGTGGACTTGTGGCAGGAGTAGTCTGCCTGGAAGGAGGCGTCATTGTTCCCTCGTCCTGTTCGCTCAGTGTGTCCACGGCGGAGTGATTGTCTGGACTGGTAGTCAGATGGTTGTTGCTGTACTCCATTTGAGAACTAAAAAAAATAAATAAAATACAGAGTGAAATCTTTTTGACTTTGCTCAATTACACAAGCTGACTGAATACTTACTTTCTGGTTGTTTTAGACTATTGTCATCTATAACATTCGGTGGTAGTAAACAGTTCCCATAAATTCATAATGAGCAACAATATCAATAATTTTGAGCCTTCAGTCATGCATTTGAGTGAATCTTTCTAAGGTGAAACTATACAACAAATTACCTTAATTATTTTTTAAAACAGGATTTGAGTGAATGAGTTTAAATGCATTTGGTTATTTCAAATGCCCTTTGAAATAGTAGAGAAACAACAGTTTTTATAGCCATCGGCAAGCTTCAGTCTTGATTCCAGTTGGATGTTTGACCCGTTATCTTGGCAGAATTGGCATACTTCCTTTAGACTGGCTGATTTATTAAGATAGTTGTCAGGGCCAATGACATAAATAAACTTTGACATTTCTGACAACAAATGTCACGATCCACCAGGATCATGACAGAAGCTTTTTTACTGGCAACAAAAGGGTGTGGTTTCTCTCAAACTTTTTAAAGCACATTTGTTCAAATAGTGTTGTGTATTTATGTATAAATGAAACAGTATGTACAATTTTGACCACATATAAACAATAAAAAAATTTATAAATTCAAAGATGAGCAATAAAATCATAGAATAGTTGCTTTGTGATCAGTAAGTAAAGATTAAAATGTTAAAAGTAAATATGAAACTCATGCATTCTGTCGGTTACGGTGTTTGTTTCAGCAACAACTCTGGTTCAGTAATTTTCTTTAAAAATAGCGACAAAAACCATAACGTCAGCTTACCCTGATCGGGAGTGGTTCCCCAGCTGAAACATGTGAGGATTATACTGAGCCAAAATGCTGACCGTGTCACACTGTTGTCCGATCACCAGCCGTGCCTGTTGCTCGTTGGCGTTGCGAAGGTTGATTCCATTAAACTGCAAAGAGCTTTGATTTATTAGAAACAGAAAAATAAAAAAAGTGAACTTGATGCGCAGGTGAAGCATTGTGGTTGCTTTACCTCCAGCAGCTGGTCTCCGTACTCTAGACGAGCCTGATGAGCGATGCTCCCCAGTGTTACTTTGGAAACAAACACTCCTCCATTTTCTCCACTCACAATAGAGATCCCAAGTGGTTCTACTCCTTTCTGTACTGTCACATTGCGTGGCTCCCCTAAAAAAGGCCTTAAAAACAACAACAACAAAAAAAGTTAAAAAAAATTCACCTATAATTGTATACCGCTAATTAAACCTAAATAACATTGTTTTCAGAAGACGTGAACAAACACCATCATAAAGACCAAAGATCACACCAGGCAAGTCGGAGTTGCAAATGAAGAGATATAAAGCAGTGTTAGATTATAAAACAATATCCCAATTGTGGAACGTTTTATTATCTCCTTCAGCTGGATGATAGATGAAGCTTCGCTATAGCAATTTTGGACTGGTTTTGTTGGTTCAACACAGAATTTCAATTAAATCAAATGAGGATAGTGGTTCTAAGGGGTGAGAATCCTTTTTCAATGTACTATATATTTTATGTCAAACCTTCCTCCTGTAAATTACAAAAAATTAAAAACATTTATTGTTATGTTAAATAAAAGCCTTAAACCGCATCACACAGAAAAGTAGCAGAATGTGCTTCAGTTCTTCTTCAGTCAAGTAGTTCTACTGAATTTTTATGAGCCACATGCAGAGCAGATTAAGAGATGATGCCCTAAAGGGAAACACATCTATTTAATTTCTAGGTTACATTAAAAATTTTAATAAATCATGCATGAGGGCTCCCAAAATAGGGCTGATTATTGAGTTTATTCGCACATGCACAAAGATTATGTTGAGACACTCTTGTGCATACACTGTTTATGCTACAAGTGACCTGGAACACACCTCAAGCTTCTCAAAGAGAAGAACAAGGGCTTTCCTGCTGGACGTCTAACAGAAGGTGTGTAGGAAGAAACAAATCTGAGAAGTAGATGAAGAAAAAAAAATAGACATAGATATATATATATATATATATATATATATATATATATATATATATATATATATATATATATATATATATATATATATAAAGAATCAAAGTGGTAGAAGAAGGATTTCAGGTTATAATCAGAGAGAAGAGACAGAGACAGGAATACGGTTAGATGGTGAGCCAATATGAGATGAAGGCTGACAGATTTGTTTATAGCAATCTGAGCATTTCATCACAATGAAGCAGACAAATAGAGGAAAACATGTCATGTTCTGCTGAATGATGACCGGATGAGGACGCAGGCGAGACGCTGGCTTACCCATCCTTCCTCCTGTCACCAACTGGAGCAGGGCTAACTGATATCCTGGGATGGGAAGAAACTGAGCTCTGTGACTGGCTGCTGGAGAAAGACGACGTGTCCAGGTTGACAGGAGACATGGGAGGGGTTGGGCTGCTGCACTCTGAGTGTGAAAGAGACGCTGGAGAGACAGAGGAGGTGAAGCTGCACATGATTTACACCAGCAGCATTTATTAAGAGGTGATTCAAGATCTGCACTGAAAAGTACCTTTGTCAGAGCCGGTGGAGCGAGAGTAACGGGCCGGAGGGATTTTTATCCGCTCTGCCCTAAACTGTAAAGTACCAGGAGAGCCTAAAGAAAAGAGGAAATATTTGTTACCCATGCAAAGCTTTTGTTACCCGAGCTATCTATATAGTAAATGGCCTGTCAAGTTCCAGTGGATGTCACTAGTTATTTCTAAAAAAAAAAAAAAAAAGGTCTAGGTCAGGTTTCTCAAAGAAGTTGGGGGGGAATTAGCAGGTTTTAGATGGGTAGTATTGGGGTTGAGATGACGTCCTGTTAGAAAACTCCATGTAGTAGATAACCATCTTCGTATCTTCATTTCGTATGAATCCAGATCAGTACATCTCAGAGGACTGATCTGGACTGATTCTTTGATTTGGGGTTACTCAAAGAAAATGTAAGCTTCTTACACACTCAACATTCTTTTCCAGACTTTGGTTTTATTTGTATTTTTTTGAGTAAATACAAAATTTGAATTCATTTATGCAATATATTTTTATAAACTTTAAACCTGGAATCAGAAAAAAAAAGATGGACAAAGGAGCATTTGAAAGAGCAGATGAATGGATGAACAGATTGATCGATAGATCAATAGAATGATAGATGAATGGGTAATGTTTTTGTCAGCGGGATGGCCGACGGTTGGATGATGTACAAATTTGATACAGATGGATTCAGATGGATGCACAAATGGATGGTAAAAGATACATCCATGGATGCTCGGATGGATGGACTGATAAACAGATGAACGATTTTGTGATGGATAAACAGATGGATTGATGAACAGAATGTTGGTTGAACGGAGGAAAAAACTTCCAGTACATATGTGACTGAAATAAACGTGACAAATAGATGAATCACCAGATGGTCTGAAACAGAAACGGATAGTGTTCTTTTGTTTAAATGGATAATATGATCTTGACTGAAGATGCTCAGTTGAAGTCAGACAATCTATATAATGGATGATAAAATACTTTTATTAACGCTGTTGTTGTTACAGCAATATATAAACCTTTAAGACTGTATCTTCATTCCTATGACAGAAAAGTGGGTGAAAGGACAAATGAACTGGTGGATGAACAGACTGATGGAAGAACATGATGTTGGTTAAGATGGGCAAGAGTCAGACAATCTGGTTTATTTTTCCATAGTTTTCCAGACTGTGTAAAAACACTGTAAATGAACAATTAACCATATGTTTACTTTAAAAGACAATTACTGCCTTGATGGATACAGGAAAAGTAATGCTAACTGACTATAAGACTTAACGCTTAATGCTTGGAGAACATTTACAACTGGAAATTAGATCAAAGCTAAGCAAGCATACATACTCAGTCTGGCTCCACAGGGCAAGGATTTGGTGCTGTGTGGTGGTTGGCTGTGGCTCGTCTCACTCAAGTGTCCATTGCGCTTGTGGCCAAGGTCCAAACTGAGAGGAGCCTGTTGCTGGGGGCTAAAAATGGAGAAAGAGGCCCATGTCAAGTCCCCTAGCAGCCAATTATTCAACCCAGAGCAAGATATAATTTGCCTCATGCCATCTGTTTGTGAGATCTGGGGCAGAGAGTACATGGCTGGGTTTGTGTTTTTTTTTTTTTTTCATGCAGCACTACACATTTAGGCCTCAATTAATTTTGAATCAGAAAAAATAAGTGTTTAATACAGAGGTCAGCCATAAAAATGATAAACAGACTGGAAGATGACCTTTGTGGATGTGGATCAAGGCCTGAATTGGGAACTGGAGGACAGTTCTGGATCTCATGGCTCCACGCTGTGTAAACTGGGTTCCTCATCACAGCAGTTATGGCAGGGCATGGTGCCGCACGTCTCTGTGGAAGGTCTAAAAAAAATAAATAAATAAAAGGACAACTGCTGCTGTAATTTTTTTTTGCAGTGAAAAAATAAAGACAACTACACAAATAAATTATCCAGCCCCTGTTTAAATGCAAATCAGAACCACTTAATGAACCTGCCGATGACTTACGTGCTGTCAAATAGCTTGGCGGGGCATATGGCACGCTGTACCGATTTGTTCTCAAAGGAGAGAAACGCAACAAGTCCGCTGGCTCTGGAGAGAGCTCATCAGAGGAAACCTGAGTCTGCCAAAAGAGAACAAACCATTATAGCTTCAGCTGTATGTTTTGGGTCACTGTCTTGAGTCAAGGTGAAAAAATTCAACATGTATGATTGTATAAATCTAGGTATGAAAATCTATCCACTTGTTACAGCTTTGATCAGTTACCTGCATGGGAACAGGAATGTGCAACGGAGTCATGTTCCGCCGTAGAGCTGGCGCTGACTTTGGCCTGTACCTCCTCTTTTCCTGTACTTCGGTCCGCCGTCGGCTCTCCTCTTCCTTGAAGTTCTTTTTGTTTTTTCCTGCAGGTATGTTGGTGTAATATTCCTGGCTTCCCACAAACCCCTCATCCTGGGGGCTTGCTGCCAAGGCCAGGGAGGCTGGTGCCGTGCCAGTGGTGATGGTGGAGTCAGACGCAGAGCTATTCTGTTGCCGATGCTTAAATCTAAAAGAGTCGCTCCTGGTGGGCGGGGTGGGAGGCGTCTGAGAAGTTTCAGATGCTGAACTCTGTGGCGAATGGTTCGACATGTAGTCCAGTTTAGGAGCCGTCTCTGGCCTCCTGAAAGCATTTACTTCAAAGATGGACTTCCTCTGTTTGGGTTTTTTGAAGATGGACAGCTGTGTGCACTCAGTAAGAGAAGTCCCAACTATGACTTTAGGCCATGTTCCTCCACCGGCCTTCGCTGGTGGGCTCTGTCCTCTGTCCACAGGTGGCTGAGGAGGGCTGCAGTTAGACACCAAAGGCGTGAATGTAAGGGAACGAGGACTGAGGTCCTGGTGCTGGTAGCTGAACGCTGGGTGAGGCTCTGACAGACTGTGGGACATGGACAAAGAGCAGGATTGCTGGGAGCAGTTGGAGAAGGATTTGTGATGGGAATGAGTGCTGCTGTTGCCGCCGTTTTCCAGGGAATCGCAAGCATCTTTACATACTTCCTCCTCTCTGATGCTCGACTTGCAGCTGCAAATGTCCGTTTGAGTTGAGCAGTTGTGCTTGGAGTTCTTGCAGCCTCTGGGGTGGAGCTCACCGGATTGGAGACGCAGGGTCTTTTCAGAGTCCCTCATACCTTCAAATAAATTCTGTCCAGAAGAGCTCTGAGGAAGGAACTGTTGAGGAAGGAAATTAGACAGTTACATGTTTTAGATTTAGACTAATGCATAAAATGGGAATCATTTTTTTCAGTTTAAAACACATTTTACAAAATACTTATGGTCAAAAAAAAAAAAAAAAAAAAAAAAAAAAAGACCTGAGGTCCATTTACTCACAATCATGAAGAATACATCATCAGAAGTGATTAATTTGCAGTTGTTATGGTTGAGTGTATTTACCTTCATAAGGGAGACACTGAGAGAGTTGTCACAGGTCCTCAGCAGAGACTCGCATTCAGAAAGAGATCTGTCATGAAGTTCAATTCCATTGATCTGTGTGCAGTAAAAAACGAAAGTAAAATAATACACACTTAACTTATTGCAACACAATCTTAAGTTTTCTGATCACCAACATGCTAAGCTAAAACCTGACAACTTTGACAATAACCAATGTTCCACTTTTATAAACCTGTTACCTTTACAAAATTGCTTGTGGCCTTTTTGCAGTTTGGAAAGTCTCCAGAATTCCCATTAATTTGTTTTTAAAAAAACCCACCAGTAAATAGCAACATCCAGCAAAGAAAAGTTTTTGACAGAACAGGTTTGAGACCATACTGCAGTTTGTGTTTATGGTCAGTAGAGGGCACTATAGGCCTCAGTGAATGATCACCAACAAAGTCTTACTAACAGCTTCTTAAGATGAGTAAACTTACAGTTTAGGATGGATACTTACAGCCAACAGTCTGTCACCAACAGTGAGATTACAGTCTCTGGCAGCAGGACTTCCTGCAGCCAATGTGGCAACAAACACTCCACTCTCCAAACCAATTCCACAGTCTGAGACAGCAAGAAAAGAAAAGACCTAATATAAGAGCTTACCCTAACACTAATAAGACATGTCAAATAGTTTTTAATTTAATCAACAACATAATTGTGCGACAGCAGTCCATAGAGCATTGGAACAATACTAATATCACTCAAACATTTCAAATTTTGTTACATTATAATCTGAAAGTTTGATGTGTTTTAATGGGGTCTTCTGAAACAGATTAACATAGCCTGCAGCACAATAATACTTGTTTTCCTTGTCCGCTACAGTGATTATGACAATCTGCACAATTGACCTATTCTTTAATAACATTCTTGCATTACTTGGTATTAATCTGTTATATAAAACAGATTGTGGTTTTAACATTAAGTAAATTTGGAAAAGTGCTGGGGAAATAAATACTTCATCAAAGCATTTCAAAAACGACTCTATAACTTTAGGTGACTGATTAACTGCACCAAGAAACTGACCTTTGTGTCCAGCCAGGTTAATCTGTATTGGGGTGATGACTCGTCCTCCGAGTGACTTCCTCCTTCGAACTACCATATTGATTACTCCCTCCCAGCTCAACACAGCTTTGATCACTTGCTTTCTGTCCTTATTGGTCAGATCCACATCATTAATTTTCAACAGCCAGTCGTTCACCCTGCACAGTGAAGGATCTGAGGTCAACTTTTGATTCTTACTTTCATTTGATATTATCAAATTGTTCTTAGCATATCATCTAAATCTAAAGGGGTGAAACAGACATTTACCTTAATCTACCTTCTGCAATACTTCCTTTGTCCACCTTGGAAACAAATATCCCACTATCTCCTGGTAAATATGGATCATTTACACATTCAGCAATATCAAAACCAAGTGCTTTCAAATCCATATCCTAGAAAAAAATACACATATTCAAATACTCATTGATTACTCAGCATTTAAATAACTTCCTGTTTAACAAAATGCATAAAAAAAACAAAAAAACATGCTAACTCACCCTGTGCTTTTCCAGCTCTACAACTTCCGTTTCCCACTCTATGGAGTCTGTGTCTATGGCTGAGTCATGTGAACTGTGAGCCATTAGCTGGCGATATCTGGCTTCTGTCTCCAACTGGTCTTCCAACTTCTCTCTGAAACAAAATATGAAATGTGTTGTTTTTTTTTAAAAAGTCTGGTAGCCAAACTCCTTCCCAGAGAAGATAACATTGTAGTGGAAGACTGGAATAAGCCAGAAAATACATATCTATCATGAGGAAAACAAAGGTGTGAAAAAAAAAAGACAGACACACTTTTGTTCTTTGAGTTCTCGCATAGCATCGTTCTTCTGCTTTCTCGTATCATCCAGATTTCTAAGAGCATCTGCCAGATCGCTCACAGCCCTGTCTCTCTCTCGTCTCAGGTTGTCGCATAATGTCCTGCAAAACAATGACAATGCCAGATATTAAAAAGGAATATTTTTGTATCTAAATCTCTCTACTAACGAGCAGAAAAAATATATCTCTACATTTTGAATAGATTCTTTACCGAATGCTCTCCCTCTCTGCCACAATCTTGTCCCTCTCCTGGAAAGCCCAGTCCCGTCGACATTTAGCAACCTCTGCCTCTTGCAGAGCCTCCTTATGCTCCTGAGAAATGGCCTCGTACTGCTTTCTAAGAATCTCAATCTCTTTGTTGGCCCGTTCCATGTCCAGAGTGGCAGAGTCTTGTTTCTGGAGCAAAGGATGAAAACATGAGGCCACAGATAATCATCATGAACAAAAAATAATAATAATAATAAAAAGTGTGCTGCTGACAGTCTAAAGAAATTTAAATCTGGAAGAAACATCTAATAAACCACTTTCAACTGTAATTGCAGCAAAAAGTTACCTGAACAAAGTTTTGCCTTAGAGGGGCTGAATATTGATCCAATCAACACATTTAAAATTTATTAGTAACACAATTTTAAGAACAGACAACTTTCCCCACCCACTATTCACATTGGTATGTTGTGCTACTTTTTGTTGGTCTTACAAAAAATCTAATTAAAATGTATTGACATTTGTAATTGTAAAACAAAGTGGAAAAACTTTGTGTAAATACTTAGAAAGTATGTAAATACTTTGTGTAAATACAGAGTATTTACACAAAATATTTCTCTGACTTAAAGGTTTTCTCCAGTATTTTGAAAATCTAAAGGCCTTTGTGAGTTTTTCCAAAAGAAAACATTTCTTTCATATATTCTAGAGACATAGGTCAGCAATCAAAAACAAGCATGCTCTTTTGATTTAGAACAGAATAACCCACAGATTGGATTAAGTAGGGCAGTATGAGGTTTGTCAGACAGAATGAATGTAAAAGTCACTCAGAGTCTGCTAGAGCAAACCTCTTTTCCTTCTACATAAATCTCCAGTAGAAAGGCTGTTAAGTGTATTGAGAAGATAAATTAAGTCAACTGCTAAATTAGACTGCACTGTGCTGTTCATTTTTCATGCAGTGCAGTTTTCCTGGGCTCTTAAAAAGTCAAAAGGTTGAGGTTCCACATTTTAATTAATAGCAATTCTCCTAATGCAGAACTCTGAGTTAGACTGTAAATAATCCAACAATTAGTAAAAACAGACTGAAGGGTGATGTATGCACCTCAATGGAACTGCCAAGCTTTACTTTAAATACAATATGAGATCAGATGAGAGGATTATTGTCAGTCGGATAAATCAGTCCTACCGTTTGGACTGATGAATCACTTCTGTCTTTCAGGGTACCTGTCTGGCCTGGTAATACTCTCGCAGCAGCTGGTCCCTCTGGATGATGGCTTCTGTTCTTTCTTTGCGGGCCACATCCCTTTCCTCACGCACCGTCTCGATGTCCTTGCAGGCCTGGTTCAGCCCCTTTTGGGCCTCAGCTTTGTCCTTTACCTCATGGCAGTATTTCTCCAGCAGTTCGTTCTTTTCACAAATAGCTCGGTCCCTGTCCACCAGGGCTGAAGCTAGCTCCTTCAAGTTACAAAAACATATGCAGAAATATTAAATTATCCCAACTTTACAGTTCCTACTCATTGTTTCATGTCAAAAGAGTTTTTGAACTGTCACAAGTCACAAAAATACTGAAGTTCACTAAGAATTTATAGAAGATATTTCTAGACAAGAAGCCTTTAAATAAAAACTGAACCTAGCAAAACCAGAAAATGTACAACAGGGAAGGAAGGACAGACACATTTTAGGAAGGAAAGAAAAACAAAGGAAAGGAAGGGCAAAGAGGAGGAGAAGGAATGAAACAAGGAAGAAAAGAGAAATGCAATCAGGAAATGGAAGAAGAGTACAAGGAAGAAAGAAAGAACGGAGGTAGGGCACAAGGATAGCAAACAGAAGACAGAAGAAAAGAAGGGAAAAGAATAAGGGTAGAAGGAAGACAAAAAGGAAAGAAGGGAGAAAAATAATGCAAAGAAGAAAGGCAAGAATGCAAAAATGTAAGACACAAGGGTGAAAGGAAATAAGCAGGGAAGCAAGGAAGGAAGGATGGAAGAACAAGCAATGAAGGAAGGACAAGGACCTTTGCAACAATTCCCCTAACATAAATTTATTTTGTATTTTTATCTTTACCAGGAAAAAAAACAACAACATACAAATCTATTTCAAACTACACAGGAATCCCCCATTTCAGCTCTTACTTGCTGTAAAGCCTCCAACTCCTCGTTGGCCACTCGTCTCTCTGAGGAATTGTTCTTGAGTTTTGCCTCCGCCACCTCCAGCCCCGTCTGGAGCCTGTCCACCTCTTTGATCACCTGGTCCCTCTCACTCATGATCAGGCGGTATTCGCTGATCACAGAGTCCCGCTCCTCCTTGTACTTCTCGCAGTCCTTTAAGGCCTTCAGCTGCTGGGTTTTAAGCCGCGTCGTCTCTGACTGCAGACGCTCCAGTTCTCGCTGTAGCTCCAGATTCTGGACAGTGGCCTTGGAGAGCTCATGTTGGGTGTTATCGAACCTGAATCAAAGAATGATTTTACAGCTATTTATCTTTATTTTACAACTTGTAGAGTGCAGAACTCCATTCAGGAACTGAAGTCAAGCATTATGTTTGCAGCATAATTATTTGAAACAGCCATTAGTCACTTTTTCTAAAATCATGTTTTCAGTTGATTTGTGGTGCCCAACTTGTGCAACTTCACCTCTGAACAGATGCGGAGAACTGCTGCTGGTAGTGGATAGCAGCGTCCCTCTGTTTCGACAGGATGTCCAGGGTCTTCTGCAAACGATGATTCTCCTCCTCAAATTGGTCCAAACGGCTCAGGTCGGCATTATGACTGGCTGTCTTCTCATTGTAGCGCTTCCTCAAAGCTTCGTAGTCGCTTTTCATTGCCTCCAGTTTGTCCACAGTTGTTTCGTACAGCTTGTTCAGGACATCAGATGATCCTTCTCTCATCACCTGCAGTTTGGAAATAATACTTTATTTTATAAAAGTATTAAGTGCATTTTCTTTTTGCAAAGTAGATTTCATCATGTTTGATAAAATGTAAATCTCATTATAGTTCGTCAAGTCTTACACTGATTTTAATGTCTATGCACAAAAAAGAAAATTTTGTAGAAGTGGTATATTCATATTGCTTGATTTTTATTCACATTTCTCACATTACTACTGCAAAATTCTATGCATTTTATTGGGTCTTTATGAGATAGATCAACACAAAGTAGTGTGTACTTAAAAATGTGGTGTGCATTTGTGTTCTGCCCTTTGCAGAGCTACCTTTTGCTGCAATTACAGTGGCAGATTTTCTGGAGACTCTACAAGTTTAAAACACACTAGGAAACTGGAATTTCTTACCATACCGCTGTGCACAACCCATATTTCTGTGTCCCCTACATGGCTTATAGCAAAGTGCAAACAGGAATTACTAGAACTTTCTTTTAGTCAGACAACTTATCTGTTTCTTTTCTAACAAACCTCTCAGGCCTGGGTTCATACAGAGATTAGATTACACATTGATACTTACTGGTCCATTTACTACTTGGTTATATATTCAAAAATCACACCACACAAACCATTCATAATTTTCCTTCCATGTCACTACTTTGTGTTGTTGTCTATTAAATACAATTTCGATAAATTGCATTGAAGTTTACAGTTGTAATGTGACAAAATGTGAAAAAAGTTTACGCGGAATAAATCTTTTTGCACCGTCCTCCATTTCATATGACTTTTGTTCCTTTTTGTTCAAGTACTATCATATCGTAATCTTAACATGTAATAAAGCCCATGGATTAAAATTAAATGAGAGACATTTTACCTTGAATGCAGCAAACTGACAAAACCTAAAAACAAATCCTAACCTCAATACAAAAGTCTCTAAACATCCCGGACCTATTAACCAGTTTGTCAAATTCTACACTGACCAATTAGACTTATTTTCCTTAAAAATATTCAAGACAAACAACATTTGAATGAAAGAACTTTAAACAGTTGGTGATCAACATCTA
Source organism: Gambusia affinis (assembly GCF_019740435.1). Classification (NCBI taxonomy): domain Eukaryota; kingdom Metazoa; phylum Chordata; class Actinopteri; order Cyprinodontiformes; family Poeciliidae; genus Gambusia; species Gambusia affinis. Next base: position 16,633,006 of record NC_057887.1, read on the forward strand.
AAATGTCAACAACAAAGGTCACCTCACTAAGCTAATTTGCTTCCTCCTTTGACTGAGATCAAAGTTTGCCCTATAAAGACATCAGCTCTGGGGAGAACAAGAAATGCTATTACAATCAAACATTGCTCTAAAACCTTCCCCGTAGTTATGCAAGAGATTGCAAAGATTTAATGATACAACTTTTACACTGCAATGAGGTTAAATGCACCAAATGTCAAGTAAAAGAACAATAATTAGAAAGACACATCTCAAGTCATTTCTTTAATTTCTAGAAATTGTTTGATCGATGGAAATAAGGGAAGACCAGGACTGTCTTACCCCATCTGTCTAAACAATGTTTTCTCTGTGGAGGTAATGACCTGAAAGACAGAATTTCAATTACATTCCGTTTCAAATGTCTAGATCCAGCTAATCACATGTTAAGGACATCCAGAGATGGAATGGAATGCAACAATATGCTCTGAAAGTGCACCTGGTTTCTATTCCATCCATGCTTTTTGCGTGTAAAAGTAGAAATGCTGAACTACCTGCTGGTGCAGAAGCCTCATATCAGCCACCTCCCTCTGATCTTCCTCATGCAGCCTCCTGAGCTCCTCACAGGTCTGCTTCACGTGGTTGTGCTCTCTAACCACCTGGATGTTGTGTTGCCTCACAGCCTCCAGCTCTTCTTTTAGCTGGTTGTGGTCACTCGTCAGACGTCTGCAAAGAATATTAGCAATACTAGAAAAGTACTGAGCTTGAGGAGGCCTTTTCTAACAACACACTAGAATTCACAGTTACAAAAAAAAAAACAACAACAACAAAAGAAAAATTAAAAAAAAACACCCAAAAACTTTATTCTGAAGGGAATGGCTTTGAACAGAGATATTTTTTCTTGAAGTTATCAGTGTGTTTTAGAAGGGGGAGGCATTTATCAGATGCAGCCAAGAGGCCAACCTGTCAAATCTGGAGGAGCTGCAAAGATCCAAAGGTTAGGCTGGACAATTTTGTAAACATGGGAGTTGCAAATGCAGTGGAAAAAATTTGTTTTTCAGAATATCTTTGTTAATGTGGCCCATTTTGTCTCTACTTCAAAATTTCTTTATGCTGAACCACCAGCAGAATAATGCAGCTCTTCTCTCTATATGAAATTAACTTATACACATGACTGTTTTAAAGGAATTATGTCAGTCTAATTAAATACTCCAAGGGATCAGATAACAAGTTTAGACTTAAAAATATCTACCTTGACTGAGCTGAACTATTTCTCTATGTGGAGAAGCTGCTGTACTTTGATCATTCCCCACTCAATTTTCTTCATTAAATGAATTGTGCAAATATAACAAAATTAAACAAACAAAAAAAAAGAAAAAAAAAACATAATCACTCCTTTGTAATGATAGCAGGTGTTGCTGAATAAAATTCTAAAAGTAAAATTTCAAATAGTCTTTCAATGTTCTTTTTGTTGTTAATATAAACATAAGAATAGTCATGTTTAACCTTTTTAGTCCATAGCCACAAAAATTCTAATTATATCATAGAAAAATATACAAATAATAATTAATTACTAATGCTTGTACATACTCAACATGACCTACTGATATGATTACAGTTCATCATCAAGTATGAATAGGATTTCCTATTGACCTGGTGCTTCCTGGATAAGTGCAGGGACAGACCAAACAGCAATAAATAAATACTTTCTGTCAAGAGCAAAACAGGTCCAGAAGGAGCGGCTTACACACGGCTGTAATCCTTCATCTGTTCGTTTGCATTGGGGGCAGATGTTGGTTGCACACAGTTTGGGGGAAGAGTATGGCATCACTAAATCACACAAATGGACCAGCCCTTCCACCATGTCTACTCCGGACAGCTTATTCCACAGACCCATAAACACTCCGTTTGCAGCTTTATCCACATGGCACAGATGCTCAGCCATGAAAAGTGTTTTATTAATGAATACAAAGGTCAAATGGGGATGAGCAAGGGATGCAACTCTGATTTTAACCTACTCTCTGAATCTGGTGTTATAGACTTACAAAAAGAAGACTAAAAATCATCTAACCTATCCGCTGGGATGAGAATGAATACATACAGCAAAAGTTAAAAAATGTACAAAAAACATTCCATATTGCAAATTTTCCACTTACCGATAAAAGTCTGCCTTCTTCACAGCCTCCTCGCACCTCTTCAGAGTGGTGCTGTGCTGGTTCTGCAGGGACTGCAGGTCCGCCATTGCCTTCATGCACTGCAGCTTTAGACGCTCATAGTCATGGCCTGATCTTAAGTTTAGTCTGTTTAACAGAGGGTAAAGGTGGAAACAAAATAGTGACAAAATCCCAGTTAGGTTGAAGAAATTCACATGAGTGTAAGAAAGCAATCACAACACTTAAAATTTCTGCCAACAGGAACAGAAAGACAGAAAAATTCAGTTACACAAACAAAGCACATTTAAACAATTATGTATTTAGAATAAACTGGCTACAACTTTAGCATCAACAGATCTCGTGAAGAAAATTACAAATTCCCTAGATATAAAAAAAAGAACATTTCACACCAAAAATCATTAAATATCAACCGTTACAGTATGGGAAGAGAGGTTTTACAATAACAAGCAGCTATTTGAGAAGATGTGGTGTATCACTGAGATCTTGGGGCTAAACTATTTAATATACTGTATGGATATCAACAGGCCTCGGAAGGTGTAGGGTCCATCCTGTAACAACTTTTCAAAATACAGATGTGTCTCAAGTTAAAAATAAAGTAAAACTCATCACAAAGATTCCATATTTGTATTACTTTAATTTATTTTGCCACTGTAATGATTGTTTTATGTTTACATCTTTTAAAATACTTTGAATTGCTTAGTTGCTGAAATATACTAAACAAATTAGCTTGTCTTGGCTGGTGATGTTTAACTTTTACATTTGTCAATCACATAAGGCCAATTCTTTTTGCAAAGTGCTCTCTCTGCATTCTGATGGATGTGCCCCATCAACAGAAATAATAAGTAGTGGAGTCTCCCTGGAAATTTTAGAGGGCTTTATGATTCCATAGGCCAGTCATTTTCCAACAGAATTCTTGCAACTATCCATCTTGTCAAAAGTATCAGCATTAAATTGTTTACTTATACCTGCATTCATCAATAGAGTTTCCAGCTGTAGGGAGGGCCACACGTTTGAGCAGTTCATCCCTCTCACGAGTCACTTGTCTCAGCTGGAACAGCACCGTCTCCATCTTTTCACTTGTCTGATGGACGTCGACATGGGCAGGAAGAGGGGAAGAGGCTTGACCAGAGGTACCTGCAGGAATCAGCATGTTACTGACGGCAAAAAGCCATCCACAAACTGCAAAAGATGGAGCAGTTCATCCTATAAGATAAAACTGTTTGTGTAACTATTTCAATTGAAAATTAGAATAAAAAAAGAAGCTAAAAATGAAAAAAAAGGAAGATTTTGGTCAGGTCACAGGACACATCTGTAAAAATAAAGAGTATTTGTAATCGTGATCATATGCAAAGCGCATACATTCTCAACTGTAATTATCTACATGCAGTGTGAAAAAAAATTGAACTTTAAAATTACAATTTCACTTTTGAATGCTGCAATACATATTGCTCATTTTGATTGATTTCCAACACAGTTGTTAGAGTGCAGATTTGGGTTTTTTCCACAGCATGGGCTGCTCAAATCTTCCATCCCTAGGAGAATGATCAAATGAACCAACTCTGCGTTTCTGTGTGTGTGTGCATGGTGTTCTAGAATGCTTCTAAATCATTCTCACATCTGTCTAATCACTTGCATGTGCGCACAGTCTAAATAGCAAACAACCAGTCACAGTGTTATTTATAAAACTGTGGTTGGCTCCTCAGAACAGACTGCTTTTATCTAGAGGGGGGGTAGAAAATTTTTTGTTTCACAAATCTTTATACATGTTAAATGTGTAACTCACCAGGGGTGCCACACTCACCCAAGCTGCTGAGCGAGCTGCTGCTCTCAGAGTCTGATGGCATGGTGGACAGAACGCTGTAAGTGGACCCTGTGGGATGAACAAAAGCATTAAAGTTAGCTCCGTGGCTGCATTATGGGTCGATGATTATCTCCGGCATTGTGTGGCACATCAAGGCTCTACAGCTCGAGTTACAATCAGGAACCTTTAGTGGGAAAAAAGAAGTCCAGCTGGAGGAATAAAAGATGGGACTTTCCCCAAATTTGGATGACAAGCCTGTGGGCTTACAGAGTGTAGCTAATTATCAGTTGGGCAGGAACTTTGAATACAGACTTGACGGGGCCCCAAAGAGGCTGCAGTCTTCGAGCTTCTTCTTTTATCTCCTCTGACAACAGCACACCATCGTCTACGTAAAAGCCCCTTTACAGAGTACAGCAATTTATAATTAACTATAATGAAAGAACAACACTTAACATTATAAAGAAGACCATGAAATTTGACTGCCTGATGAGAGTAATGACAGAACAGAAACAGGTCGACTATAAAATGCAGTTTATTTTCAGTTAGTGGTAATTCACTTGCTAATTTTCTCAATTCTTTGATTAGACAAATTGCATCTAGAATTTTTATGCAATAGGTCAAGACATTCTAATCAAGCAGTGCAGTTGTAATTCATCATTAAATAGCCGTATGTGGAAAAAAAAAAAACATACATGTAATTCTGATACTATTGCAATCATATTAATTGGGTGACAATTGTGCTTTTTTTGTGAGCTCTGCTATGTAGACCTCTAAAAATGTGCGTTAGGTGTAGACATCAAGATCAGCCAAAGTCTATCCTATATGCTACATATATATTGGTTTCAAGAGTCTGAATGCATGGACTTAAAATATAACATCCAACCAATTACTCCATAACTTTCACATACAAAGACTCTTTGCTCTCCTGCCCATTGCAGGTGAAAAGTGGGATTATATGGATTTTGCCTAAATAAACTCAGTTTAACTGTAGGAGAATCAATAAAAAATACAAGATAGTCTCTAAAAACAATCAAGGTTTTTATGACTTTCCTAACTGATGTTTGGTATTAAAAAAAAAAAGGCTTTCAAGTGAGGGAAGGTTTGATAAAGACAGAACCAAAGAGCACTTGCAGTTCCTGATCCAAAGTGAGAGGTAAAGAAATCATAATGAAAGGAGCCAGAAAATACATCTTTCCAGTCGGGGTTGAACACAAATTTTTAAAAAGCCAAGTTTTTGTGAAGATTTGCCTGTCATCCAATTGTGACAGGCAACGGTTGAGTTCATTTTAGAAAATCAACAGTCCGACTCTAGACCACAGATTCTTTTTTCACTGGTGGTTCTGGTGTTGAATACTGATGGGTTATTTTGGTTGATCTAAAAACCTTTTTTTTTCTCCCCTGGTCTAAGGTGAAAATTACTAATTTTGCCATACAATAACCCTTTTTTGTTTTTAAGAATCTGACAGGTTACCAATAATCATCCATCCATCCATCCATTTTCTGTTCACCTTTGTCCCAAATGGGGTCGGGAGGGTTGCTGGTGCCTATGTCCAGAAAGATCCCGGCCGGGAATCGAACCTAGGACCTTCTTGCTGCAAGGCAACAGCTCTACCAACTGCGCCAAATATGAATCTCTTCTTTAAAAATTACAATTGTTATCTTAAATGAAGAGGTAAAGAAATCATAATTTACATGGGTTTTGGTAACAAATCAGACTGATATGTTTATGCATACTTTAAAAACACTGGAATATACAGCTTTCATTAACCCAAAAGATTTGTCATTAGAGCCAAATAAATAAATAAATATATATATATATATATATATATATATATATATATATATATATATATATATATATATGATTTAAACTGGTTCAATAATGCAAAGTCTGTTAAACTGTTTCCAACAAACTACAGATCAAATAAATTCTAATAAAGTGCTACAGAGCTGGAAACTTGGTTTATAAGGCTGGCCTTGATCAAACAACCAGCACTGCACATTTACTGACATTTTACTTGGCAGACTAATGAACATCTTATATAGTTTGGTTAAATCAGCATCTTCCATCCATGATGTGAAGCAGTCTAGTGTAGATCTGGGGCAGCCAGGACCATGACAAACGATTCTATTTACCCAAGTCCCAGTACTCCAAATAAATCCCTGCCTGGCTGGGTTCCCTCTAACTAAGGGACACTATGAGCAGAGACTACATGGAGCCAAGCTAACATGCTTCACTCTTGTTTTTTCTCCTAGCAAATGACAAAAAAAAAAAAAGGAAAAGACTGATGTGCCTCAGGAATCGTACCATCCCATAGATCAAGCTCTTTTTGTCCTTGCTCCAGCTCGAGTTTCCCATGACTTTGACAAGGTGTGCTGTGTTTGAACTGTGGTAGTCTTATGACTTTGAACACACTCTAGTCCAACACTCGTCACTTAGCTGCTTTATTAAGGTTTAGTTGCTTAGGGATTCGTCTATTCTGTTCTCTTAACCAGGTTTTTAAAAATGGCTTTCTGAAAGTATTTTAAACTAAAATGCTTTCTTTTTATATGTGGCAAGTACTTTACCATTTTGAGAAAAGGATTTTTTTCCCCAAAACATCCAACTATGATGTATAATATTAATACATACGGTATCTTACAAAATTAGCTATGACCCTTAAATTTTTTCACATTTTGTCACATTTCAACCACAAAATATAAAGCTGTTCTTTGGGGTCTTATGTAATAGACCAACACAAGGTAGCACATTATTGTGAAGTCATACAAAAATTATACATGGTTTTTAGAGATTTTTGCACATTCAGAAACCTGTGCATTTTTTGATTGAATGAACAGCTCCTGAATAGAAATTGTTCAAACTTTCAAAAGCAGAATACTATGCACACAAAATATGGACTGTCCAATCACCCAGGCCAAACATGGCTCTGTAGAATTCTTATAGTTTTTGGGGATTGAACACAACCAAAAAAACAAAAACAAAAAAAAACAAAAACAATAATGAACCATTATATTACAGAAAAGTTTAAATACTTTTTTGCAAAGGTTAGAGTTTGTGTTTCATGTTTTCTAAAAATCACAAGTACTTGTGCCCAAACATAACCCCCCCAAAAACTAATTTACTCTTCTGAGAAATCAAAAGCAAACCTTCTAGAGGGAAACCGTTTTGTATGAAATAAAAGGTTAGTAATAATGGACACGTTAACTGTTTAAGGTCATTTATTAGTCACTGATTAAACATCAGCATAAAATTCTCCTTGCAATCCAAGTAAACAAAGCAAACCTAACAGGGAGCTAGTTTGCGAAAGCTCTGCTGTTAAATTTATAGTGATGTGCACTCCCCCATTCAACACACAATTCTGATTTTTGCAAAGAGAAATTATTGATGACAAAGTGCTGAAAAGGGGGAACAAAAAAATTCTAATTAATTATTGAGAGGTAGGGGTAGGCAGAAGAGTCAGGTGATATTTTTTTTTCTACACTAAATATCCTACGTTGCTTTAGAACTACTTTCAACTGAAGTCGCAATTAGAAACACCAGTTTTTGCTATTTGCTTTGTAGAATCTTTTTTTTTTCTTTTCACATAAACATGAGTTATTTTCCTCAGCAAATTCTGGAGGCAGTAAACCCTGGACTCACTAATTGGAGGGAACAGTTATTTATTGAATTTTCCTTACTTTGACATAATGTGAACATATTTAAATTAAATTCCATTACACAGATAAAACGCTAAAAATATATCTGCATAACACTGAATAATATTGATGCATACAAGCACTTCTGAATGTGTAGGCATTCTTTTTTGTCAAAAGAATAGAACAGAAATACTTTTAACTTACTGGAGAAATTCAGGAGTACAAGCAGGTGTTCCTGTCTCCCAATCACTTGATGTGTGATTGGGAGACAAATGAAATATAATGAAATGAAACATAATGAAAACATTACATTAAAGCAAGTGCAGAGGCTAAGTAAAGGAACGTGATGAAAAGATGGAACACAGACTTAATGCTGTTCCAGAAATATTAATCGAAGACAACTCAGAATTTCAGCATTTTTGCAATTTTCTGGAACTTCGTTCCAGATTAGAGGAGGATAAAAACTGAGACTGCTTCTCCATGTTTGGTTCTGATGCAGAGTAGACTTGAACTAGGAGACCTGTGGCCTGGAAGATTGATACAAGGACGGCAACAGATCATTGATTAATAAACTAACAACATAAAAGTCTATTTGATCATAAAAATCCCAATAAAATTCATTGAAGAACGTAGCTGTAAAGCAAAAAAAAGAAGTATCTCATTTGTACAATGAGATACTCCAAATAAACCCAATCTTCAATATTGTAGTTTTAGTTAGCTAAATATTTTAAAAATTACTGCAAATTTAAAGACTCACCATCTTAACATAATATATGGTTTCAACAAAGTTGTGATGAAATATCAGTACTACTGATATCACAAACAAAATGCAGAACCTAAAAAGATTTTGCTGTTGAAAATAATCCCAGGTTTTTCTTTTTGTAGTTTGAAACCAAGATAATACCCGAGCCATGATACACACCCTGATAATCTGCTGCCATCATATTATTGTTCCTGATGAAAAGGGAGAAACAATACATAAACAAAAAGGGTTCTCCTGTCAAGCCCTAGAGCAATGGTTATATAAAAGCAGCAACTATCTTAGTTTATTAAATACACATAGGGCTTCAAAAAATGGTGTTATATGAGTCATATTTCAATTTTAGGGACTTTTCCTACCACAGTAAACATTTCAGAGTTGATATTTGAGAATGACCCAGAGTTCACCAGTAAACATGTCCACATTCATTCATTTTTTGGGGCTTTTTTGCGGCTCATACACATTTAAAATGTTTTAGATACACCGAAGGTAACAGGCTTTGGGTTTCCAAAGGAAAGGCCCATGGTTAGGCTGTGCAGTGGAGGAACCTGTCTGCCCAGTAATAAAGGTTACCTGAGCACATTTGCAGCCTTTGTGTCTACCAACAGGAAGATGCACATTACAGCATGTGCTCTCTTGAGCAGTGATGCGTTGTGGGATCCCTCAACGATCCCACAACGCATCACTGCACAGACACATTTTATCACATGGCAAATTAACAAAGCATGCATGCACATGGGGGGGAAAAAAATAAAAAATAAAAAAATAAAAAATAGATGGATGTGTAATTACACAATGAATACATTATTTAACACCATACTGAGTTCTCCAGGCATGATACAATGGGTAAGGCTGAACTGAGCATCTAGCAGTGGAAATACTAAATCTTCTGGCCTGTAAAGATGCAGTGAGGAAGACTGCTGAGCAAGGAACATGTACCAATGTGAGTTATGCTGCTGAATACACCAAGAACATGAGATAAATCAAAGTCTATTTAGCTTACAGAGTTCACAGATGCAGAGGAATTTCCAAAACGTAAGAATTTACATTTCAAGGAGAAAGACCTTCATAAATCGTTATTGTGGAGTGAGAGGAAGAGAACTTTTAAAGACAGTGGATCGCAGAATAGTGATGCGTTAATGATGTGAAAAGGAAATTTCACATCATTAAAATCTTTCTGAATATCTGAGGAAAAAGGGAGTAATATACTAGAGATGCAGCGAGATAGTTGGCTGATTGCAAAATGATTTTATCCTTGACCTTAAACAATCAGTGGTAGGTTTTGCAGTATGCCTTCCCCTTTTCCTTTCTGACTACTGTGAATAAAGTTGGAAACGAAGTAAACTTTTATTATTTTTGGCTGTGTTTCATTTGTACAGAAACTGCTGTACCACAGGATTTGAGTTTTTACTGTATTTGTAAATTTCCACTGATAGATAGCGAGAGAACTCTGTGACTTTAGACTACTTGTGAAAAATCTTTATTTTCTTTTTTACAATAGGCAACATACTCACTCTGTCAAAACAGTTAAATTTCTATTATGACCACTGGGTGAAAAAAGTATATGTATTCTGGAAGTTGTGATTTATGGTACTTAGAAAGGAATCATATTCAGCTTAAATGGGATCAGCGCAAAAATAAATATGGACCACTTGCTAACAGCTTATCAAGAATATTCTGTGATAAAGGTTTAAGTCCCACAAGCAAAGTGTTAAATTATTATTTTGTTTAAATTAAAGCATAAACCATTGCATTTCTTATGTCATTAACAAATGATTTTCTTTATGCAGTTCAACCAATTTTAGACCAGATAAAGTGCCCATGAAGTCAAAGGCATTCATAGCTTCTGAATTTATTCACATTTGCATGTCAGACTATAAAGTTCTCATCTGATTAGAGTACCTTTTCTTGCATGTGCCATGTCCCTTACAAAGCTTCCATTTGATTTTGAAAAATTAAAATAAAATTAAGTTTGTGGTTGTAACGTGACAAAAAGTGGAAAAGTTCAAGTGTTATGGTTAGTTTTGCAAGCCATTGTTGTGTGAAACACAGACCACTCATTTATTGCATTTAATCAGTCAACCAGTTTATGTAACAATGCAACCCTGTGTTGCAGCAGAACAAATACAGCTGATGTTCGCCATTCTTACACACATTTAATTCTTAGCTCATTCATTTGACTTTTACACTGGGGTAATTGATTTTGTCACACAGACACAACTGAGTCAGTCATGTCACTTTATTGATTGTTTGAATCCATTTCTTTTAGGTCCATTAAGTAGCTTTCACAAAAAGGCTGGCTGGGGGTGCTTTTAGTGACATAACAAATGCGACACGCATAATAGTCTGTGTATAAATCACATGACTGCCCAAAGGGAAAGTTGTGCCCTTTATCAAGTTGTCAATAAGTCTGTTTTATTATTCCAATAAGAGTTTCGAAATTGTTTTTGCGTTAATATTATTTTATAGAACTGCTTAGCTCTTTCTCGTAATTAAACAATATATAAGCGTTGTGAGTGTGCTTTACCAGTGGTGCCATCCAGCAGCAGGGAGTGCAGGTGAGGGTGAGTCGCCTCTAGAGCCGTGCAGAACTCCGCGAAGCAGTCCCTGTCCTTGCTCATCAGTATCTTCAGGAGAAGGTCCACTTTCTCAGAACCGGAGACGCAGTGGTGTCCCAGCTCCATCAGCTCTGACTGACTAAGGGCCCCACGGCGAGACAAAACGTCCACGACTCGGTCCGCGTCTGTTATGGACTCCACTAAGTTCTGGTAGCATTTTTCCAACAACTCTTTATGTTGAAGCTCCATCTTCCTTCCCCCCCTCCTCCTGCTTGTCCCCGCTTCGAAGTCTCTCTCCGTGTTAGTCGACCTCACTTCGGGCAAGCTACTGAAAACTCTCCCGCTCGACCCACTCGGGACGGTTTTCAACCCGAAATGAAGGATACACAAGTAGAAGCCATATTTGTTGCCTGAGGCTGTTGACTGAGCAAAGATGACAACACATTTTTTTTTCTCTCCCCACCCGACGCCCGACGCTCCGTCCTTCTCGAGAGAAAAATAAATAAACCTCTGCTACTTCAAGCTGGACTGTGACGTACTACGAAGGGAAACTAAGCCAGAATTTAAGTTCTTTCAGCATTTTGGAAACTGTAAAAACTCTCATACAGCCCTGTCCGTGACTACAAACTCCGCCATGTCTCACCGTACAAGTAACCGCATCGATTCTGCAACCAATCACATATCTGAGTCATGGACATTTAAGGTAAATGTGGGCGGAGCTTAGTTTTTAAGAACACCTGGCTCCCCGCCTCTGTTATCACAGATATTATGGTAAAAATAAATGTATAGATAATGTTGTATGAAGAAAGTATTTATTAACATTGTCATGCAAAAGTATTCACACCCTTAAACTTTTTTTTCTTCTTTTTTTCTGTGACACCACACCACACAACTCCAGTGTGATTTCTTAGACCGTCACAAAACAATTTGTTAGTGGAAGAAAAAAGTGGTAACACCAAAGTGAATAAAATAGTAGCTTTGGATGACAGAAAACTAACACATCAAGGTGTTTAGTTTTCCGACATTGTTTCCATAGTAGTATCAGCATCATGTTATGGGAATGCATTTCTTTAGCAGAGGCAGGACTGATTTGTTTTGTTTTGATTTGTTTTGATTTGTGTTTTGGTATGGTTTAGTCAAAGCTAAATCACATTGAGAATAAGGATTAGAGATGTGGACTTGAAATTTTGTCATAATATTTTGTGATATTCATTTGGATAATAATAAAAGTGTTGATATAAAAATAAGTATTTACCATTTCTTTGTGGTCTTTATAGGCAACATGTTCAGCTCTGAATGCATGTCACTTTTAAAAACATACCAATTTTAAAATAGACTTGGAAAATTTTAATCACTAATCTGTGGACACACTTAATTAGATTTTCAAATGTTTGTTGATGTTCTCATGAAACCAACAGTGGAAATCAAATTATTTTATTTATCTTTGTCAGAAAAAAACTAATTTCTTATCATAATAAGAACTCTTCCCCAATAACGATATAATAAATGCCTATTTCTAGTAGAGAATCTGTGCTAAGACTTGAAACACTTATTTTGTGCACCAAACTCTTGTACAGTGTCCGTTCTCTATTGCATATAGCATTTTGCATTGCATTTTTTTGTGTCACGTAAATGATTGGAAAACTTTGTACAAGTTTTGTAAAGACTAGACCTGTGAAATAAAATTTTCTCTCATGTCTGTCAGGTAAGCTATTTACTAATTAAGTAGCTTTTGAAGGCAACTGATTGGACTCAGTTCCATATAAGACAAGACAAGATAACATAAGTAGAATGAAACACAAAACAAAGTAAATGCATATTTGCACAAAAGGCGCAATAATGATTAGCAGTAACCAGTTATAAATTATATTGAGTTATTGTACTGGTCTAGGGTGGGAGGAACATTCAGATTCAGAATCATTTTATTCATGACCCAATTTGGGCAATTGACATTGCCCAAATTGGGTACTTAATCGGCCGATACTTACATGTGAAGCCCTTCTTATCCACTGATCTTATTTTTGTCAGCAAAGGTTTAAAAATCAGTCTCTGTCCTCTTCTGCTCAGCAATAAGAGGTTTGACTGACAGACCAGCCCACCAGGTCAGGTCTGCACGTTTGCAATTAACAATATTCATCCCACTAGTGCTAACTCAGTGACTTTCTTGCTATATTTAGCAAGAAATATAGCAAGAATATATTTTTTGGCCGATACCATAAGGTTGGTATCGGCCAAAAATCAAAATTGGTAGGTTAGGCTTTTTAAAGATCAGTAACTGGGTTTAGCCGGAAAGCTGCAATCGGTGCAGCCCTACACACATATTCATGAAATTCTATGATTAAATTAACTTCTCTTAAGCATAACACCAATAGCTAAAAATTAAATTTACACCAGGTGAGTTTTTCTCCACTGAGAATGTGAACCGGTACCGGGTTGATTCTGAGCCTTCAAATGATTTTAACAAAACCTTGAGTTGAAGAAAAAATATTGTTTGTTTTAGCCACATAAATGATCAGCAGCAAACAACATATCACCAACTACAGCTTAGAACAGCTCATTGATATATTAATGCAGTAGCCATGTAGCCTTATGTAAAACATTTTGCTAGACAATATCAAACATTTTAATTATTGTTATCAAATACTGTTTTGAAGCCAAAAAACCTCAGAAATATAGAGCCAAGCAGGAGAATCAACTAATTTCAAGTTAAAACTCAGCTTCACACAAAGACGCTAGCATATGTGGCTGTTGAACTGAACCGTTCAAGATTGCTAGGCTATAAAGCTAATTTTCTATTAGCAGCTTTACAGATCTTTTTTATAAACATTACCAATTCATATTAAAACAAACCTTTATCTTGATTTCTTTTTCTATTCTTCCTCTCTTCTTTCTCACTGAAGGATAAGTTATTTTTTGAGACATTGTTTTGCTTACTTATCTTCTGCCAGAACTTTGGATGTTTTGATGCGCAGCACACGTTGCACGGCAGCTCAAATTACCACCGAAGCGTGCATGACCTACCGCGGCCACCAAGGGCCCCCCAAGAGCATTTATTTTCCTTTTTGTACATAAAATAAAGATTTCTACATACATCATCAAATATATATTATTGTAAAAACAAACCATTTCATGATGAAATGGTGTGTTTTTGTTACTAAAAAAATAAAAAATTGCTCCACTGAGGGGGCCCCTTTGGTGGCCGTGGGGGCTCTAAGTGGCTGCTTAGTTTGCTTATTCCTTGGGTCGGCCCTGATAAAGAGCAAAAAAGCACAATGAATATAAATACAATGAAATGTAAAGCATGTTGTTAGTTATTATAACTGTATTTTTAAGCAGCTTCACTGCATTGTATTTATGAGGATTAGGAGTCTCATCTGTATCAAGCTCAAACATACAGGTTCTGACTTTACAGCTTAGCACAGTACACATGGTGCCTGTACATTTAAGTTTAAACACTTTCAATAATGTTATGTAACAGTTCAAATAATTTGCTCTGCCTACTGGTGAAATCCATTTGGTTCTCACCAAGCGAGCTAGTTGCAGTATTTAGGAATTACTGTCCCTGAAGCATCAAATCAGCATGAGAGGTTGCAGTAAAAACATTAATGAACACATTTTGTGATCTTTTTCCTCCCTGTAGTTAATTTGCTATCCTCTTTTGTGTGTGCAGTCATTTTATTGTTTAAAATTTGACAAGGCTGCATGCTCTTTATTATTGTGTTTTCCAGAATACTAGAGGAAAGATGTTAAGCTTTCGGACAGCGATATCTGCTGCCACATCTCATTATGCATTTGTTGTCCATCTAATCCTGGGGGTTTGTAATTTGCTTGTATGCACTCATGAAGTTTAAAGCAGGATTAGGCCCCTGGCAACCAAATGTCACTTAGTTGTACAGTCCTCATTGGACAGCTGGAGAAAATCCACTGCAAATCAACAATTCAGCCAATATTTACTGATTGTCAAAACTGCAGTGATTACATCAGTGACTAGCAACAAGAATTTAAAAAAGACATATATGAGTAGAAGTTTTCATCTATTTCATGACTTGTGTGTCTATGAATAACATATAGCATAGAGCAGACAAACAATATTTGTCTGCTTTATGCATATGCAGCACCTTCCAAGATTATTGATGCTTCTTTAAAGATATGTACAGTCTTAAACTAAATGCGTCCATTATTATAGAAGAAAATCATTTTATGTGCTAGTATCACAAGTATGTCATAAAGATGTAAAGATGTATTTCCACATGCACAGAGTGAAGTTGTGGTATTGGTATACAATAATGCATGCAACCTGTTAAAGGCCAATGCAACTACAATGCTGTTGGGATTCCACATGCCAATCATTCATTTACTGCACACGATTCCGGTACGTGGGCTGCAAAGCTGCACACAAAAAGTCTTTGAATAAAGTCATTTAAGATTGCAGAAAAGCCCATTGGGTGCCCTTTGACCCCTCTGGAAAACCTTGCCACAGCACACAGAATAAACAAAGCAGAAAACATCTTCAAGAACCAAACCCATCATCTCCTCTTTGACATGCTGGAGATGCTACAGACTGCCAGAGTAGAAACAACCACTCAGAAACAGTTTTAACCAACTGTCAGCCGCAGAAGGACTTTTCACGCCTCACTTTGATATGTATTTGAGCATTTTATTGCATCAAGTATAATAATAGTCCATAGTTTAAACATATTATTAGCATTCTGCTTTTTTGTTTGTGTATGTTTTTTGTTTATATTGTATAATAGAGATGATTCTGACAACTGGACTCCTAATTGGTCAGGTGAAACTAAAACTATTCTTCAACACAACAAAAGCTTAATACGTTGGAAAGCACCTCATGACTATTGTTAGACGACATGCAACACTGTGGGCCTGTTTCTCTTTCAAAGTCCCTGCAAACCTTAGAGCACATGGCATTGTGAACTCTTTGAAATACAAGGAAATTTTACATAGAAGTCTAATGGCCTCTGATGAAAAAGTTAAAATGGTTCCTTATAAGGTAGGAAATTGTTCACAAGACTTCCAATTACACAAATATGTTTTGGTCTAGAAGTGACTTAAAAATTGTAGTAGAAAACGTGGTAGGTAAAATGGTTGTTTTTTATGATTACTCTTAATCTAACGGCTTTATTAGCAGGAGACATAAAAATGTGCCCATCACACTAATTAAGTGTGATGGGCATAGAGTGGAGCCATAGCAAAATTATGAAAAGATGAATTTTCAAATAATCCTCTCTGAAATGCATCAATCTGCTGATATATTATGACAAGATGAAGTTCTGTCATATATAAAAAAAGTGGTTGTGCAAAGTACTTAAAGCAGAACTACTAATAAAATGGAAATCTTTCCTCAGTAAGTAAAAGTTCTCAAAATAATGGTGGATTTAACAAAATTTTCATCGTGAGACTACAGTTTAGTCATGCAATAAAATGTCAAAATATTTGAGGATTTTTTTGTCAACCAAATAAGTGTCTTAGGAGCTATATCTGTTTGCATGTAGCTAAGCTGTGCATCTTTTGATCACATCCATGTTAATATTTAAAGAATGTTGTATAAAAATCAAGATCAGGCAGGAGTGCAGTCTCCTAAAATAAAAACCCAGTGAAAGTCCGTACTTTGATTTCCTTTTGACCTATATTTCAGGAGGTATCAGTGCACAGTCCTAGCTGAATGGAGAATACACATATAAAACGTAAAATATTAATCCTTCTTTGTCGTCAGGCTGGTGGGTTCTTTTCATTTATGCGAGTAATGGTGAAGTTAGAAAAGAGAGGCCATTTGTCTCAACAATACTTTCCCTCTGAGGCTGCACTTTAACGCAAGTGAACAAGACAGAAAGAAGACTTTAGGACAGCCACATCTCCTATTTATAGCCTTTGGAAGAGCTCTTTGTTGCATATCACGTAAAGCACAAGGTGGACCCGAACATCATTTTACTTAGTAATTTTACAGTAAAGGAAATTGCTTACTTTAGCCACATAAAAGGCAACTTTGAACACAAAGTGATGTTTGAGATGCACAGAGAAGGAAGCTTGGAAAACAGTCATTGTGCAGAAAATTTTGGAAATCCAGTGTTTCACACAAAATAACAAAACAATCAATATGTGCTAAAGCTACATTTATTCACATAAAAATATGGAGTTCCACAAGAATTACAGTTGGGACCTAAACATTTTAATTTCTACATTAATAACATTTGTGGAGTATCTGGTAAGCCACATTTATTGGGAGTAATTACACAAATATGTTTTGTTCTAGAATTGACTTAAAAATTGTAGTAGAAAATGTGGTAGGTGAAATGATTGCTTTTTATGATTATTCTTAATCCAACAGCCTCATTAGCAGGAGAGAAGGTTCCAGGAAAACCGCCACCAAACAACATGAACTGAAACTAAAAAGTGAATCGGGGCCCTCTTCTGGCGGTAAAGCATAAATCCCAACAAAGACTCAATGTAAGGCAAAGTAAACAGTTTTTATTTATTAAACAACAAAAAAAAAATTATATTTAGTAATATAGTGTTGTTGCTCTGTTACATCCTAATGTTATGTGTGTCCAACATGTTTTACATGCAAACACCTCACAGAGGAACACGCTCAAAATTGTATAACATGACCTGTTTTTAGTCTTTGGCTTCTTGGCACTCAGTATAACATTGCCATAAAAATTAAGCAGTTACAGCAAACCATGTTAAGCTAATTTTCAAAGGCTTGCAAGCAGAAGAAAAATATTGTGAAACTAAAAGCAGAGAGGAGAGGATTTTGGCATTTTTTAAAATTTCATACATTCAAAAGTTAGTGTAAGCATAATTATGGCTTCCTAAATATGAATCTTATCATGACTTCTGTTTATGGGAGTTTTGCTTAATTTTTTTCTGATAAGACTCATTTGACGTTCATGGAGTTTTAATACCTTCGTTGCCACAGCAAAACTGTGAGCTATAATCTAAATATTTTATTTACCAAATAAATTGCATAGTCACTGTCAATGTTTATGTTCCTTCTTTCCTTAAAGATTTTCTTTAAAGAAAGCTGCAAACTACAGCAGACTTTAAGTTCAAAGGATTACAATGTAAAATTGATATATTATTATTATGCGGGACAGACATAATTTTACTACATAATATATAGGTTAAACTTTAATGATAAAGGAAATGTGGCACAAAACACACAAGTATCTATTTCTTTAAAATCTGATTTGTCACTGATGTACTGCACCTAATAGTATATTAAAAATCATGTAAAGTATATATGAAAATATTGATTGGCTAAAGGCATTTGCGGCATGCATCAGACGTGATATATGTCCTACGTATATCGTTTCAGTGTGGACATATATATTGTCCCTCTGCGGTCATTTTGTTTAGTCGTTTCCGCCACACAGCTTCAACAGCAGCTTCTTGTAATCCCCTGAAGTATCACTCTGAGAAACACACAAAAATAAAAATATATTAAACAAGCAAATACAATACCCTCCAAACTCATTGTGGGTAAAAATGTGTAAAAAGCCTTACATTTAAATAAAATCTTTATTTCAGTAGCAATTGCGCAGGGAAAAGTTTAGATTAATTTTTATTTATAGTTTTAAAGTAAAAGTATCTTTAGGATAATAATAAGTGATCCATTTTTTTTTTAAATTGCGTTTTGTTTTTTTTTGGAACATGAATTTATTCCGAAAGAACTTCTGGGACTTTAACTTTAATTGCATGCTTTTCAGCAGCAAACACTCCACGTGGGTTTGGTATAAAACAAAATATGTATAGGAAAACACCTTTTGTCTGATGCTTTAGTATAGTAAAGAATCAGTGATGCGGTGGATGTTTTTCTCTCATTTTTAGACGATGGAGTCTTAAACTCTTCTAAATATCAGTTAGCCTTAAATAAAAGTTATATTTATGTTACCCAGGATTGCATTGAACTCATTTACCTCGACACTCCTGAACATAAACCAGTACACGTTAAAAACAAGATGGACTCTCACAAAAACACTGAAAATCGTTTACTGTGGGGACGGTCGAGAAGGTGATAACCCAGAATATATGGAAAATCAATGGAGACACAGTTCACCTGTGTTGAACCATGAAAACCCACTTTCTTCCATGGCCATCTGACTTTATATGGCTAACTTCTTTAAAAACAAAACAAAAACAAAAAAAAAAACTTGAAATGTGAGCTGAAGAGAACAGAGCAAACGAGGACAAAGGAAAAAAAAAAATCTCTTCTTCCAAAGAGGAATTGTCAAAGATTTTTCTCTGTATGTTCCAGCCTCACAAAATGTAAAAGGAGAAAACAAAGTGTTGTTGCTCTATTGGCAAAAAAAACACAAACTATTAAATGCAGTAGACCCAGTATTTATGCTTTTGTAAAAAAAAAAAAAAAAAAACAACTTGCATTTATTTAAATGCAGTTTTAAAAGGTTTCCACAATAAGTGCCCCTACAATTAAGTTATATTAATTTTTAAGGCTTTTTACACCTCTTTACCAATAAATGCAGAGAGTGCATTAGGTGAAACTTGGACTTTAAAAAAATGAACATGATGAGTGGAGCTTACAGAGATGTGATTGTACAGTGACTTCCCATAGGCCTTCAGAAACTCCTGTCTGATATCCAGCATGTCCACCTCAGAGCGGGACACCATGACACGGATGAGGGTCTTGTCCTTGGTCCCTGCTCCCTGTTAGCAAATCATTAGGTAGACGTCCATTACACTCTTCCATCCTTTAATATACATTATGGGATGGCAACAGCTTTTCACTATTATAAAGAAATAAAAAGATGGTTGAAAGGTGTACCTTCATGGCCTTGTAGAGCCGTTCAGCAAAGTAGCCTGGAGTATTCTTGATGCATTTGACTAAAAGAAACAGAGACCAGAATGTAATGTGTTGCTTTTTCTGTGATAGAAATGATAGAATTTATCCTCATCTTATTTTTTCAAAATCTCTAATAGTCAAAAATGATAAAGTCTGTGTTAATCCACCTTTCTTGTGATGTTGTGTGCTTTTATTCATGTAGTTTAATGACCAACTTCAAGAAATGTTTTGCTTTGTCATATTATGTCTACTGTCAAACTTATGTCAAGCACAGTGCCTAGTAAAAGTATTCACAACTATTCAATTCTTCCACATTTTGTTATAATCAAGCTTCAAGGTATATTACTGGTATTTTATGTGGTAGATCAACACAAAGTAGTGCAAAATGATTTAAGAAGGGGATTCAAAAATGAAAAAAAGAAGGAATGGCATTAATGAGAGAAGTAGAACAGGAGAAGGGAAAAAGAAAAAGATGGTCATAAGTAAGAACACATTTAAACACTGCAAAAAAATACAATAGTTAAAGTGAAAGTACATATATTGTCAATACTTTTACATTCTTTTTTTAATTATCCCAAGTACTGAAAGTACATAGGAACCCTGAACATCAAAAACCACAGAAATACAAAGGCGATTTGGTCAGATGAGACCAAAATTTAACCTAATAGACTACATGCAAACACTGCATGGGAGAGAAACCCAACACTTAACACAACAGTTCCTAACACTGACGTTGCCCTACTTTGTGTTGATGAAGCACACAATATCCTAAAGGTATACAATCAAATTTGTGATTGTAATGTGATAAAAGGTAAAAAGAAAGTCAGGATGAATCAATAATTTTGCAAGAAACTATCAAATCCTGCGATTGTATATTAGTAGCAGAATTCAGACAGCCTAGTCATCTTGATAAGAATTATTAAGCTGCTTGACTGGTTTTTGACTCCCACGTAAGACGGAACAATGGTTGAAACTAAAAGTGAACACACCAACGGCCACCATCCCAGACTCCAGATTTCCAGACATTTCCCTGCATATACTCTTTTCAACATCTTTCCCAGTCATCTGCTGGTACTCCTGGAAGACTGGCAGCAAAAAAAAAAGAGAAAGAAAAGTAAACAGCATGGTTACAATCATACTATATGCAAAAAAAGAGAGAAAGAAAACAAGCAAATGACACACCTGCACGCAGGTGGGGCTTGCTGCGAGCACACAGGATCGCATTGAACTGTGACTCATCAGTACCCACTTTATTTTCACCAGCCGCATACAATTTCTAGGAAATGAGAAAACTTGATGATCTTGTTTTAAAGTTCTTCCCATACTCATTTAAACTATGAACCAGCTTGAAAACCATACCTGAGCGTCCTGTTTTGCCAATGAGATGTCAACAGTCTCCCTTTCATCACGATTTCCCTAATTTGAATAAAACAAAACAACATCAGCGAGGCAGAGTGCATAGGAAACTACAAGAAGGGGGTAGTGCTTCAGCCAAATAACTCTGCTCTGACTGAGCATGAGGTATTTTTTTTTAAAACAATGAACACAAATTTAAGTCTCAAGGAGTACAAAGATGTTGGCAACATAACCTAAGAGTTGCAGCTGTAATTGCAGTAAAATGTAGCTATACGAGGACTTTGGGACAGCTAAATATAAATGCACATAACACTTCAGATTTTAGGAAAAAACATTTTGGAAATCATTTAAAAAAATTGTCTCTACTTTCCAAATATGTACAACTTCGTAGTAACATTCTAGAAAAAAATACAGTTTTGTTTTGGTGTTTATGTGGTTGTAACATGACAAAATGAATAAATGGTAAATGGCCTGTACTGGTAGAGTGCTTTATCAAGTCCCCAAAAGCGTCTCGCACTACACCTAGTCATTCACACTCATATTCACACTACAAGAACAACTCTTGCAGTTGCATGGTTTTTCACCCCCTTTGCTCCCCCCGCCTCTCTCACATTTTTATTATTGTGATCAGCTCTCAGATTGTGATCTACAAACTCTAAATGACTTTATTGTCTCCGAGTATCGAGGGTAAAACCATATTTCATGCCTCATATTATGTAACCCTAATTTCAGATTTAGCCGCCCAATAGCTTGCAATGTTTAAAATCAAGGCAAATCTACCTGACAAAGAGACACCAGGAGTCTGCGGAAGTGACCAGAGGTGTCACTGGTAATGGCATCCTCCAATTTCTTTCCGTATTCTGAAAGGAAAGTCCATTTTTTAGGGGAAAAAAACAGTGATTTAATATTTGGTTTCAACTCACATGTAGGCCTCTCAGATGGAGAAGAGATTTTATTAATAAAAGTCATGGCATTGTGTCAATGTGGGCTATTGAAAATCATAAATGCTTATGAAAATTTTAATTGTAGAACACAAAACATGCAAAAAAATATTTTTTTAAATCTAATATTGTAATTATTAGATTTAATAATGCATGTGTTATTTTCATGTGTTATGAAAATAACACATGCAATATTGCTGATTTGAGCCTCAGTTTCCTCTTTGGCTAAACCCAGCAAAGGCACCAAGCTGTGTTGCTGAACTAGAAAGCTGTTTTTGTTGCAAACACCTAACAAAAGAAAAGCGCATTATATCTTGGTGGGTTCTGAGGACAGCATAAATTCCAAGATTACATTTCTCCTGCATTCTCCACAGAAAGCCTGAGAGCTAAGTTTGGTGGCTTTGATTATAAAAAAATAAATGTCAGGACTGACTCACCAGCTTTGTAGACTCTGTTGATCTCTTGAATCTCTGCGTTGGAACGTGAAGATAAAATCTCAATGAGACATGCTTCATCAGTTCCGGCACCCTTAAAATACAACAAATTAAAAATGTTTAGTAAGGCATTCAGCATCTTTCTCCAATGACAATGTGGGTACTAAAGTAAAAAAGGAACCGAAACAATTTTTTTTTATGATCAAACTTTCCTTTCAGTTACAAACTTCATAGCTTGTAGCTGTGGTGTTTTATGCTTAAGTATGACGAGGACAAATTGGCCAATTTTCCTAATCTTTTTCATCTATGTATGAAAAGGATTTACCATATTTTTTGGACTACAAGTCACTACTTTTTTCCTACGCTTTGAGCCATACAGCTTAAAGCCCAGTGTGGCTTTTCTGTGCATTTTTCTTCACCCACCAAGGGGCTCTTCAGCAGGAAGTGAATCATTGACAGTCAAAACTGGAAATCAATGAAGAAAACACAAATTTTCATTTGGAACAAGCACATGCCAGCAGCAGGCACGATGGAGAAATGTTTTTAAACTCATACCCCCTCATCATGGAAACCACACGAAGAAGTTCATCTGATGCAGCTTTTAAGTTGAAAGCTATCGATCTGGAAGTACAGATCAACAGCCGCTGCACGTAAGCTTGGTGTGAACGAATCCATGGTTCAGCGTTGGAGACACAGCGCTGCAGCCTTAATATCAGATTTCTTAAGGACGCAGCCCAGTGGCTTATAGCCCGGTGAGGCTTATGTATATACATTTCCAATTTTTTAAAAGCCTTTATAGATGCGGCTTATAGTAAGGTGCGCTTGGTAGTCTGGAAAATATGGTACTACTTGCATTTCATTTTGTTTTTCTTTGTCTTAGAAAGTACTCCTGACCCAATGCTTCTATACTTAGTTGTATCATTTTCCTCAACTAAACAACAACCTGCTGCTTTACACACTTTCTTTGACACTATTTTATCAACTGGCCTCATAATCAACTGAATGCGACTGTACTTCAATGTAATTTAAATTTAATTAAACTGCATGCATTTGAATCAGTTAAAATCATCTCAAAAGTGGATCATATATATTAAGTGAAATACCATACACTGAATCAAATGCAATCAAACCAATCCATTCCAACCTTTATAGCCTCCCTCAGCTCAGAGGCATCAAACTGCGAAGGGGTCTTCAACATGGCAAGAACCAGGTCTTCAAAGTCTCTGCCAAGTTCAGACTTAAGATCACGGATTAAATCCTAGAAGGCAATAAAACAGAAACACAACAGAATGAAAATGTAAACACAAAAGCACAGAAAGGAAAAATAAAAATATATATATGTATCTAACAAATCAACCTTTCCATATGTAGTCTTGTAGGCTGAAATCAATGCAACCCTCTGCTTGTTGGAGCGATTTCCCAGAAGCTCGATAATGGCATTTTCATCAGTTCCTGTTTCAAAGTTTTTGTATTAAAAATCCATTCAAATGTTATGAACTGTTGACTGAGAAGTGGACTAATAGTGAAAGGACGAAAGCATCTCATGAATTTATTTTCACTGGGTGACTCACCAATACCCTTCATTGCTTTCCGGAGAACTTCAACGTCTTTCAGTGGATCAGCTCCAGGGAAATCTTTGATGGAACCCCTGTATCCTTTCTATAAATGCATATCAGCATATAAAGTACACAACACTTAACACAGGTGTATTCGCTTGGCTGTATGAAGTTTAAGAAGAATTACTGAATAAGCACAAGTATAACCTACAGGAATTGCTGGCGCCTGAGGGTTGGTTGGAACGCCACCCCCGTATCCAGGCATCGAGGGGCCACCAGCAGGGGCTCCAGGATAATTTGGCATTGGCTGGCTTGGGGCAGGGCCCCCTGGATATCCCTGCGGAGCCCCTCCAGGCTGCAAAAAAGTATAAGGGGTATGAGGACTTTAACTCAGATAAAATAATCTTAGAAAACAGATGAAGGTTAGTTAGCCTTTATCTGTTCATTTTCTTTAAGACAGTCCACTTCAGAGATGCAGAAATAAGGATTCAATTACCGCGCCATAGCCACCTGGTGGTGCACCCCAGCCTCCCCCTGCAAAGTAAACAGCGGAAATAGCAGTCAACATGTAACAGAACTCTCCTTTTAAACAAAATGTAAATTTTTCTGGTGGCCTCACCTGCTGGAGGCATGGAGGGATAACCTCCCTGACCCGGTTGTGCAGGGTAGCCACCAGCCTGAGGAAAGCCTCCAGCTGGAGCAGGGTACCCTCCAGCTTGGGGAAATCCTCCTGCTGCTGGCGGGTATCCAGCCTGAGGAGGGTATCCACCGCCCTGTGGGGGGTAGCCTCCTCCTCCTGGAGGATAGGCACCCGGTGCCGGAGGATAGCCACCCCCTGCCGGAGGGTAGGCGCCTGGTTGGGGTGGATATGCCCCTGGCTGAGGTGGGTAGCCCCCTCCCTGTGGTGGGTATCCACCAGATTGTGGCGGGTATCCTGGGTAACTCATCTTCAGAATCTGGAAGTGTAATGTACACTTAAGGAACACTGTCTAACCCAGTACAATTTCCAAGGTCCTGATGTGAAATTTTTTAACAACCTTAGTTTTAAATTGAGATTCTCAAAGAAAAATATTATCACATGTTCATATAGTTCCCAATATCCAAACCACAAACATCAAAAAGTAAAAAAAATAAAATAAAATAATAAGAATCTTTAGTTCCACATTCAAATGCATCTCCTGCAAGACCAGTTTGATTTGCACAATCATTGACGTGGCTGTGTAACTTCCCATTATTGCAAACAGGTGGGAAGTTACAAAGCCACTTCAATGACTTAGGAAGTTAGGTAACAAGCTATAAGGTAGACGGTCATATCTTAGTAGATTTGCTGTTGTGCAGTGCTTTGTAAGATGATCACAAATTGTAATAATGTTGTATAATCCAACCCTGCTTTTGACTTCTCCAAAACTTTAACCTTGAATTTTCTGGTGTATTCCTTCATCTTTACGATCCTGTCTGTTCATTAATGTGCACCAACAAACTCATGAGGCCTTCACTAAGCAGCTGTATTTACACTGAGATTAAATTACAAACAGGTGAAGGCTATCTAATTAGATGACTTGACAGGTTGCACCGAATTTTATTTTGGGGTATAAGAGTGAGAGGCTGAATACTAATAAAGGAAACAACGTTTTTATGTAATTTAAAAACCAACGCGTAACATTTTTCCTCTACTACAAAAGCGTGCAAAACAATGGATTTTATTGGAATGCCACATCCTAGACCGGATTTTGAAAATCCCCAGAAACAAATCCAGCTTAGTTTTGTACTTGAAATAAAATGAACAAGTCATTTTATACAAAGTAACTTAAATTGTGGTTGAACAATTTTTAAGTTTCTCCCATTAAATAAAAGAAAATATTTAAAACCAAACTTCCCTTATTCTGACCCTAAAACACTAAGCTTCTTTGTATAGATTAGAAATTCTTAGAATATGTTGAACACACCCAGCTGCTTTGTTCGACTCATAACACCCGTGAAGCTTTCACGTGCTGTCGTAATTATCAAATCTTTTTTTCCAGGCGGGATTCACAACTACCCTAAATCTAATAGGCTATTTGCCAAAAGAATGTGAGAAGAAATATATAACAATGTTTTCTTTTTTGTAAGATATGCTTTGTGTATCCAGCCTATAAACTTTAAGGATGACTTAAGTTAGACTTGGACGTTTATTTTACTTTTGTGAAGGACAATAATACGAAGCTCACCCAAACACAGCAACATTTCTAACTTGAAAGCATCACAGGCCTGTCTTTCCAACACCGGAGCTAGCTAAAATTGCGAGATTTTTTACAGCAAAATCGCATTAATACCAAAGTACTCGCATAAGCGCATTTGACGAAGATAATAAATCGACATTTTGCTCAAACTTTGTTCCTTTAAGATTTAAAGCACTTGGAGGAAATTGGACGCAGAATTCATTCTTCGTTACCACCATTTTTAGGAAAACTATCATCTTTGCGCCTTTAGCAACCGACCTTAATAATACGAACAAACGAGTAATAGGAGGATTGCTAGGTATAGTGTAAAAACAAAAACAACTCTGCGACCATTTTCATCGGGGGAAAAAAGACAAGCTTTAGCTGCAGCTTCAGCGCAGAATCAGTTTCATTTGGTCAAGGCTAATCTACTACATTCCAGTAACGGAAACAAAAAGTCTCAAAACTGTTGAATCTTCTTTTTCTAGAAAAACTAGAATTTTACAAATACAAATTCTTTCTTAATTTTAGGTTGTAGAATTACAGAAACACTTACTCACAGATTACTGGCTTCCGCCGTCAGATCCAGGAAGACAAACGCGAGGAAGAGGAGACACTAGAGGAGTTAACATAGGTGGGTGGGTCCCTCCGCAGGCTCTGTTTCCGTCCCTTTTTAAACAACCTTTGCTCCCAATGAGGCTGCTGGTGACTCAGAGAGCTGCAACCACATTATCCGCAATAAACAAGACATCAACTGTCATTTTTTCCATTCCCACCTAATATGATTGCAGTGACCCTAAAATAAAGTCCCGGGATAGGTTTCCATCGCTATGTTACGTTTTTTGTTGTTGTTTTTTTCCCCCTAAAATGTAATAAAATGACAAAAGGCATCCAGTATGGAGGATTGTGGAGCCTGGAATAGTTTAAATTTAAAAACACACACAGACATATATATATATAGATATACAAATATCTATATAGAGATATATATATATATAGAGAGAGAGAGAGAGACAGACAGACAGACAGATAGACAATCTATTTCAAGGAGATTTATATATCTCGAAATAGATTAGAGAAAGAGAAAGCTATTTTAAGCAAAATTTAAATTACATTAGATTCCCTAGCCACTTTACCTGAAGCTGTTAAATTTATTGTGAACACAAAATAGAATCAGCCAGCCAGGATCTGGAGGAGGTGAAAAGCATACCTGAACTTGAAACCAAGCATCAGAATAGGAGGAGAAAAAAAAAAATCTTTGAACATTGAACATTGTGTATTGTTTTTGGTGCCAAACAGGCTGGTAGTATTTCAGAAACTGCTGATCTCCTGGAATGCAAAAATGCATTGTTGATGTCAGAGGTCAGTATAGAATGGGCTGATTGATTCAGGATGACAGAAGCATGACAGTTGCTCAGTTAAAATAGAAAAAAAACACTTGTTGCATTCAAGGTATGCAGAATAGCATATCTGAATAAATGACATGTCAAACCATGAAGCAGACAGTAGACAGCGCTGGGTACCATTCTTGTCAGGTCAGACCCAGAAACAGAGGTTACAGTGCACACAGGTTCACTAAAACTGAACAATAACAGATTGGAAAAACACTGTCAGGTCCAGTAACTCTTGATTTTAGCTGCAACCTTCAAGCTCTAGGGTCAGAATTTGGCATAAACAACATTCTGTTAATCAGATGCATTGGTTAGCAGCATCTGGCTACTACTTTTCCTCGTCAATGTGATGGAGGTAACTACTTAGTTTTTCTCTCCACTACACCTATCACATTTACTTTATTTTACCTATTAAGTGACTGATTCAAAATACAAATACTGCTTATTACAGTACATGATTTTTACTATTTGGAGCAAAATGTTCAGTGCATGCACAGGAAGTGTTTTGGCTTGCCACATCACACTCAGCTGTCTGCTTTTGCTTTCACACTTACTCTGACATTCATGTCAAACTCAGACTGTGGAAACCTCTTTGTGAGGAGCTTTCACCACATAGCTCATAGCTAAAGAGAAAAATAACAAAAAAAACTAAAGTTGTTGACTGTAACAGTCAGTTTCTTGAAAGACTAGGAAGGTAAATGAAATCTAAGTAGTTGTTTAACAGATTGCTAAGTTTCTACGTTCCAAAGAAGGCAAATTATTATTTTTGTAACACAATTTTTTTTTTTTTTTTTTTTTTTTTTTTTTTTTGGAGATTGCTCACATGAACTGCAAAAATATTTCTTTGTTTTTTTTGTTTAAAAGTTTAAAGTTTAAGATCAGGATTATTCTCATTGTATTTTAAGGCATTGTTATTGAACACAATGTCCTCAAAGGCTAAGTTGGAGGAGTTCCTTCTGTGTGTCTCTGATGAGGACAAGCAGCTGTTCAACATTGAGAAAGAACTTATTTTGTTTGACTCCATCCATCCATCCATTTTCTAACACCTTTTGTCCCTAGTGGGGACGGGAGGGTTGCTGGTGCCTATCTCCAGCTAACGTTTCGGGTGAGAGGTGAGGTACACCCTGCATAGGTCACTAGTCTGTCATGGGGCAACACAGAGACAGACAAGACAAACAACCATGCACACACACACGCACGCACGCGCGCACACACACACACACACACGCACACATACACACACACACACACACACACACACACACACACACACGCACGCACGCACGCACGCACGCACGCACACACACACACACACACACACTATTTTGTTTGACTTTGTTTAAATTTGAAGGTAGATACTGCTCCCATTAGTTAAATATTTACCCTGATCAGAGCTGAAGAAGGACCAAAGAAGTGATGAAATACTTGATGTAGGAACAGAAATTAAATAAATTCAAAAGAATTTATTACATGAAGAATCCAAATCCTGAATTAACATACTATTAACATAACTTAGTAGTATTAATAAGAAAAGTGAAAGAAACACAGCTGTAAAATAAGCTGAAAAAGAGTCAAAGGTCATACTAAAAGTAGAATAACACTCACGTAAATTTAAATTTGGGGTGTTATGTGATCAGCCAACACAAAGTAGTAATTTATTGTGAATGAATGGAAAACTACAGTTTTAAAATATTTAGTGTTGTATGGTGGACCCATGTGCAGAGATATTTGCAATGTGAGCAGAGTCTTTAAGAATGAACAAAGAAAGCTTACAACAAATGACTGGTGAGATCATGGAGAAAGAACTGGGAACCAGACAAAGTAACAGATGAGCATAGAAAGTTGACAGAGAAATCAGCTAATAACCAGGCTTAAAAACTCTGAGGAAGGAACGGAAATGACAGGGACGCCAGAGGAACTAATCAGAGTGAAGAGGAAACAGCTGAAGCAGTGGATGATGAGGCATGGTTACTGAAAAGCATCAGTGTAAATGCACTTTGCACTAATATGCATAGTGCTTTATAACACTATGCAATGTAATGTGACCGGCCAACACAAAAAGCATGCATTTATCCCTATTTGATTTTATTAGTTGCATCCAACTGCCAACAGATGTGCCTTTGTCAGCAGGTAAAGTCCACCTATATATTTTCAATCATCATATAAATACAGCCATTCTATAAATGCTTCAGAGATTTGTTAGACAATGAACAAACAGCATCAATAAGACCACTGACAGGACAGGACAACTATTTGTTGTGAAATTTACAAATTGGGCCTTTATAGAAAAGTGTCAAGAAGGAAGGCACAGTTGGAAAAAAAAACAAAACAACACATTGGGGGTCTATATATATATATATATATATATATATATATATATATATATATATATATATATATATATATATATATATATATATATATATATATATATATATATATATAATAACACCTTATACAGTATAGACCAAAAGTTTGGACACACTTTTCGTCTGTACTGTATAAATGTATAGTGCTATGTTTTTGGTATTAATATACTAATAATATTAGTGTTTTAATACTAATATTATTATTACTATTATAAACAAGTTAAAAATTTTCTTCCATTATCAGTTTACTATCTAATTTGCACTAAATCTTTTTGGACTGATTGAAGAAGCCAGAGCACCAGAGAGAACCTGAAACAAAGAACCAACCAAAGGAGATGATTGTTGATTTCAGGAGGAACATGATTAGATCAAATTCTGTTTCCATCATGGGAGAAGAAGTTGAGGAATATAAACACCTCTGTGTTCATCTGGACTGGAGATCCAACAGTGAAGCGTTTATAAAAGGCACAGAGGAGACTGGACTTCTGGAGGAAGTCTGATGCTGAGAGCATCATCTGCCAGGCAAGGCAAGGCAACTAAATAAAGTTGCCTTGCCTATACATACATACATAGGCCTACATATATATATATATATACATACATACATACATACATACGTACATACATACGTACATATATATGCATGTATAATTTCTGAACACTAGATGGCAGCAGTGCGCTATTTGCGCAGAGAGCCCTGTGTCGTATTCTGATTTACTTTTTAATTATTATTCACCAGCTTTGTCAGTAAAAAGTATCTTCAGCAAACACATGGTGGGTCATTATTAATTTAACCCTATAATTTAGAACATTTGCTTGGCATTTAAAATTAAAATATGTTTTGACACGTAATTTAACTGTAAAATCACTAGTTTCGGATTGTCTGTAGAGGTGTGGCAAGGAAACTGTGAACACACGAGGAATCTCCTGTAGTTGCTGTCACGCCACCCTGAAACCTGGCATTCAGGCTGCGGCTCCTCCAGCCTAACACAGTGCATCCCGTTTTATGGAGATCCTCTCATGGCTCCATACAAGTGAACACAGAGGAAATTCACATACAGTAATCCGGACCACAGGGATGACTGAACGAATCCCGGGGGCTCTGTTTCAGTAAGAGACGCAGTCACGCAGCTGTCCTCCTTCAGGGACGACATGATGTCTGCAATAGAGACCGGCTTGTACCAACCCGCTCAGCTGCTCAGCTGGGTGTACATGTCCTTGCAGGACGCCCCGGGCAGCGCTATCGATGGC
Source organism: Gambusia affinis (assembly GCF_019740435.1). Lineage (NCBI taxonomy): Eukaryota > Metazoa > Chordata > Actinopteri > Cyprinodontiformes > Poeciliidae > Gambusia > Gambusia affinis. The sequence goes on from NC_057887.1 coordinate 16,664,222, forward strand.
GTTAAGGTCGAGTCGGACTCCTCCACTCGGGACGGGACGGAACGCATCGCGGCTGATCTGAACTCCAACTATCTCAGCAACTTCTTCCATCTGAACACTGAGGTACATCATGAAGCGATCACAATGATTCACACTTTGAATGGATGTTTTACGATTTGCATAACTTTTTTTTTTTTTTTAGCCATACAAAAAGAAAAAAAAAAATCTGTTCTCACCTGTTTCAAGCCTTTCTTGGATCGCAATGTATAGTGGGAAATATTTCAATATGCGTTTTGTGCCCAAATGTCCACAGACTTCTGGTGTCAATATGTGCAAGGTTTTTGGGCCTCACCCTTGGTCAGTCGAATTTGCACTGAAGAAGACAAATATACAAAGGGAAATTGAGGCATTTAAGTTTATAATTTTTATGGTTTTACTTTTTGTCACACTTGAACACATCTATTTTAATATCTGCCTACTTAAACCATTTTAATATCTGTGAAAAACAGCAAGACTAAAACAAAAAGCAATATATCATCAATAAATGATGTTTTCATTTATGAAGTGAGTAAAAAGCAACTTGACCCTATGTAATTGCCCGTCTTGGGTGGAGAGAAAAAAACGAATCAGAACCAGTCATCCAGCAATATGTAGGCTAAATAATCTCCAAAAGCAGCAAGTCATGACCTTATCAGTCTGGAAAGGGACAGAAATATCTTTTTAAGGTGCCAGAACTCCATCATCCAGAAATAGAGAACTGTAGTTCTAGATGACTTGGATTATACTGAATTTTGAAGAAAAAAAAATCCTGCAAAGAACAGTTGGTCATCAACATTTAAGTGTGACTAAAAATCAAAGAGAATAAATCTGCAACAGGGCAAATACACCACTCTAAATTTGACAGCTAATATAAACCGAGTAAAGTAATAAAATCCAGGACAACAGAATGAATGCACATGTCCATAATGCCTTCAGATTAAACAGACAGTATCTCCAGGCTTGTCTTGATGTTTTTCCCCACGGTGCCATAGCACCCATCTCCTCCACAGGCACAAAGATGCTGATTATGTCCTGTCATTAGGACCAGTTGGAGTAATGCATGACAAAGACATTTTGTTCTTACGAGGAAATAGACACTATTGGGTCACACAGTGAACAGCAGAGAGTACACATCTGCAGAAATTCAAAAACTGCTGGGTTTCAGCATTGCAGGGAAAAACAGGGTAATCAATCTGGGTGACGGATGGGACAAAGCATGCAAAATGCTCTTCTACTGCAAAGTCACAACAATGAGTTTTTGTAATTGGGGATACAGGCAGTTCTTCTGTGCAGAGCTGAGATAAATAGCGCTCTAAAGCAATGTTTCTCAACCTTCTCCAGTGACTACCAAATTTTACGAGGATTATCATCATAAAACAGCAATACATTTCTGTTATGAAATCATCCCCGCTACAACACTTGGTGTTGGCAGTGTCATGATGTGGTGGGCACCACTCCATGTTGTTTACATCTCTTAACTATCATGATGACACAGGTGTCCGGGGCGACAGTTTAGAGGTTAATTATGCATTCCCGGTGTGTTCAGAAGTATTTCTAAGTTTCACATGGCATGAATATATACATAAATAAACCCATCATAAACCTATTTTTCCATCTTCCTTTTCCTTACAGGCTTTGACTAAAAGTTTCTACAAAAACTCCTCTCAATATGGGTCCTTCAGTAACATCGTTGACGGACTGAACTCTCTGGCAGACCACTTCTCAGATCTCTCTCTGTCCCCTGAAACGCACAAACCCAGCAAAAGGCCGCCACCCAACTACTTGTGCCACCTATGCTTCAACAAAGGACACTACATCAAAGACTGCCCTCAGGTGAGGCGTGTGTGATGCTGCACATCAGGCAGTAGTAGACCTGTGAACAGCCTAATGTGAAACAGCTTGTGCAATTGTGTGGGCCATTTGAGCTGTTTGTCAAATACTTTAAAGCTCTTTGTAGAACATATGAAGTGATGTAACGTTAGAAAAATAGATCAAAAGGATTTGACTATGTTCATGAAAGAGTCTAAGATTGAATCCTCCTGGTTTCTTGCACATGCAGGTCTTCGCCCCAGCTCTCATTATTCTGAATTTTAACTCTGATATAAGAATATAATTTGTGCATTATTCTTTTCAGTGCAAAATAGTTTCTTCAGCACATATTTGAGTTAGATAGACTAGGGCAGGCTGGTAATGAGCAGCAGATGCCAGATTGGATCTGGGAGGCAGCCTTAATGAAAGATGATAGGTTCCTCTGTAGAACTAGGCAAGACCTCCACTCTAAACATGAAAGTAATGTTACCTTAGCTTTATGTGCAGCTGTGGTTCCTCATTGATCATGCTCTCAGGGAAGTCCTTGACATTTGTAAGGTGTAATGGAAACAATTAGACGGTGAATATGATTTTTGCGTATTTGCGTAGTCTAAACTTAAACAGTCTCCCAGCATGTTTATCTGCTATAACAAAAATAATCTTTGTCTGATGTAAGTCTTTTAAGGAATGACTGTTTTGTCTGTTTAAGTTCTTGCCGTGGGATCTCAACTTGATCTAAGTCTAGACATTTCCTTAAAGACAAGGACTTGTTGGTGCACTTCATTTCATATGTGCTTGACCTCAATATAAAGAAAAATGTGTCTGTCAGACTTTCTCCTTCTGATTTTCTGCTATGGAGAAAAATTCATGGTTCTATAAATTATAGCCCTCTGTTTCCCAAAACAACAAAGCTGCCACAGACCATCACAAAACCAACTTGCTTGACAGCTTTTTCATGGTTCTTTTTCTGAAATGCTACTAATTTTGCATTAGACATGATGAAACATAATGTTTCAAAAAGACATTATTTTTTGTAAGAACCAAACAATATGAGATTTTATGAGTTAGGTCCAGGGTTGTTTTTTTAACTAACTTTGGAGTGGTTCAAGCCCGCTGGATTCCTCTTTAGAGCTGCCAGCCTCGTTAACTGACTTCTTACACATCTGCTATCACCAAAAGTGCATTATTGCAAAATAGTTTTCACTACTTGTTCTTTTCATTGCAGGAAACAACCACAACAAAACAACAAAAAGTAAAATGTTTTTGTTTTTGGCTTTTGAGGCTGCGGTTTTGTCTTCAAAGCAGAGAATAATGATCCACTTCCATACAGAATGCAGGTTTTGTGGGAATGTAAGGAAGGAGGAGAAACAGTTTTACAGCGAACTTATATGTTCACAACTATGAACATGTGCCTGTGTCTGTGAAAATAAGATGCTATCTTGAAAGCTGTAGTAATAAACAGTTCATTTTCACTTCTGGTGGTTTATATCTTCTTAAATTGTTCCCATGCGCAAAAGAACAACAAAAAAAGATGTTTTTTTATGAACATGTATTTTGTTCATGAAAAAGATGTATAACGTCTTTAGTATTTGGCAATTTCAATTCATATGCTTTGGTAATATGGTACCTTTTTTCACATGAGTGCTAAAGACTGATGGCCTCTTACTCCATTTATGCAGTCATTGTGCCAATGATGGAACCCACAACTTGTTTGGTTTAAGGGTATTTGGTTCTTCACCTGTGCGGCCAGGTTGGTATGGAGAATTTGTTTCATGTAATGAATTAATCATCATTTCAAAACCTAATTTAGTATTTACTCAGGTTATTCTTGCCTGACATTAAAATGTGTTAGAAGACTTGAAAGGGAAGGAATACGCTGTAAATGGCGCTGTAACTGTTCAAAAGGCAGATTTTTATTCATGCAAAATGGCATGCCGTGTTTGCAATAATCAGACTGACAATCTTTGCAGCTGGAACTGATTTGTAATGGAGTTATAGTAATCAAGAACCAAAGATTGTTACTCGGATAAGAAAAGGAAGTACAGCTCTTACCAAGCACTAACTGCCTGCTTCTTTGATGAAGCCTCAAATGAGGCTACAAAAGTCAATGTACCAGTAAATGCTTTTTGTGTTGTGTTCTCTTGCACTTAAAACCATAAGAGATGTCTTAAGTCAACAGTACCACTCTGAAAAGCTGGGTTATTTGCTACAGGGACAGATTAAGACACTAAAGGTTGTATCTCCTTTACACACACATCTTTTGAAATGTGCAATATCTGGAAACCATTCCTGCGATCTTTGTTTGAGTTCTCCTTTAGAAAGATTATGTCACATATTTTGTCATGTGTTTTTAATAATTCCAATCAAAGAAGATGATTGTGGCATTACAGTCACGACAGAAGGTCTCGTCAGTTGAAGCCGCAACAAACCGAGGCTATAACTAATGAACAATATGCTTTTTGTTCATGTTGACTGGAATCTGAAGTATTTTGAGCTTGAAATAGCTGAAATCATTCATTGGGTGGGCTTTTGATGTCTTATTGCAAAAAAGGATGCAAAAATATTTGTTAAAGTTTATTTTGCAATTTAAAAAAAGTTTGTAAAATAATGCTTATATTTTAAATCCGGTCAAACTATTATTTAAGGCAATTATGTTTCAGTTATTGTTTGCTAGTAAAGTAGCTGAAGCCTGCTCCTGGTAAGATAATACAGAAAAGTCACAGTGCTGACAGTAAATGGGTGTAGGGTGGGAAGGGCTTGGAATAAATAAGTGGAGTATTGTTTCTGTGGAACCAAAGGTCAGGAAGTCAGCCGCATTGTTCGCACATCTCCGTTGGCCGGAGTCATCTCCGTCTCTCTCTGCTAGAACTGAGAAGCAACCATCAGACATGACATTCGCAAACAACCAAAGCAGCTGCCCGGAGACCGCCAGATCAGCTGGGTGTTTTTGGAAACACTGGGTAGTGCAGGAAGAGGGTGTATGTCTTTACAGCTACAGTTTAATCATATTTGAATGGAGGGAAGAGCCTGCCTGGATAATCAGTCCGAACAAGGAAACTTCTGATAACTGCAGAAGGAATTCCATGATTTATTTTTGGTCTTTGAAAGTGATCAGAGATATTTAAAGTCATAACTTGCTTGCTGTGTTGGTTTTTCTATACCTTACCATAACATCTGGTTTATTTGCTAAAAAGTTCAAATTTGGAGTCATTTAACCAGAGGGCCTTCTTTGCCAGACCTGCTGTGTCCCTGCATGGCTTATGCCAAATTGAAAAGACATTTCTTATGGTTTTCTTTCAACAGTGGTTTTCTACTTGCCACTTGTCAATACTGGTTATACTGGGTTAAAAGAGGGGAAAATACAAATGCAAGCCACACTTTCTTATTTTTATACCTAAAAGTTGTAGCCTCTGTATTATCCTTCCACTTTACAATGATGGACTACTATGTGTTGGTTTATCACATAAAATCACAATAAAGTAGCAAAGAAAGACAAGAATAGTCCTGAATGGAGCCATATTATTGTACCATATGGCTCAGGTCACATTTAACAAGTGATGCTGCTTGATGTTGGTATTTTATATTCTTTGAATAAATCTCTATTAAATATAAAATATGTGTTTAGTTGTCTTTAAACAATTACCTTCATTCTAGGTCTTTACCTCTCACAGGACGTAAATGTTTAGCTTTGCAGAGTGGAAACAGGTGGGGAAATCCTTACTTAGCTCTGCCAAGCATTTATCGTTTTTTTTTCTTTTTTCAAAAAAGTCCCCAATTATTTATTATTTATTATCCACAAAGCAATGCCAAGAATATAAATGAGTAATTGTTTTCTAACCTAAGCAAAGTACATGGGGGTCTTAGAAACATGAAACACAACATAGCTAGTTTCTATGGCAACCAGTGCAGCTGCCAACTTAGGCATCACAATGTGATGATGATTTTTCAGTTTATCCTGTTGCGGTTTTGGTTTCAACTCACTGGAGAATTTGTTTGTGAACATTTTGAAAAGTCAAATGGTTGAATGGACTGTATTTATCTGCACTGACTGACCTGGGATCAGGTTGGAGTCTATATTTCATGCAAAGAAAATTGGCACACATTCTTTGATGGATTTCAGTTACACTTTCTTTTAGGGACTTAGGCTTTTTCTTCTTTTGAAAACAGGATATTTGTTGAATTCATAGGTTAGTGAGAATTTCTGCCTATTCATGTAGAAATTTCTAAAGTAAGACTCTGTTAGAGCTTTTAATATCTCACCTCCAAGATGAATCTGTTGGTGAGGAACCAAGACCAAATTGGACTTTTAAAATCTAAAAAACAACTCCAACCTAAAAAATGTCAAAGTAGTTTACATGAGATCTTTTTTATTAAATCACATTTTATATTATTATCACAATAAAACATTGGAACACAACGCACAAAACATTCACAGCAATGACACGAGCATAAATAATTAGAAAAAAACCCTAAATTATACCAAATACCGTAACACTGATAGTTGCAGCAAAATACAAAAACAAAAAATCATCATAATATTAACTCAAAGTAAAACATAAAAGTAAAATTTATTTGTATTTTCAATCTAAACCTTTTTAGACCAAGAGTGCATTTTTGAGCAATTTGATAAGTGCACCATATTTTCCAGCCATGTGCCTAAAAGTAGATGGGATTAGTCAGAGTTCTTCCTTTGACTTTTCAACTTCATCTAAAATATCTAAACTACTGTCTGCTAATGAAGGCATTTTTATTAAATGTAATCTTAGTACAGCTGTCATTGCAGGTTCGTGGGCGGTGGTCAGTATTTCTAGCAGGACCACAAAGGCGATGTCAAACAACCATGCACACACGCATTTAGAAAGATCAGTTAACTTAGCGGTAATGTTAGATCTAAATAGAATTTAACTTAATGTTAAACTTTAATGCAACACTTATTTCTGCTGTTTTGTTTTTTGTTGTTCTTACTCCCACTGATAGCTGCTTTAGCTGTCTTATCGGTTCCCTGTAAGCTGTCTGTTGTTGTTTTTGCCACCAATACGCTGAGGACGGCGAGTGAGATAGAGAAAACCCTGGAATGTGGGGGAGATAGAGACTCCCTTTGATAAACTGTGTCTGTCATCTCTCTGCACTAATGAACTTACCCAGGGGTTTGTGGGTTTAACTGTTTAAAACGAGTTACACAAACTGAACTACCCTAAAATCTTAGGTGCAACTCAAAGGTTCACAAAAAATAAAGTTTCAGTGCCGTAACTACACATCAAGATCATAACCTAAAACCCTGCACAGGACTGAGGCTTCTTGACTTTTTTTTATTTAATATTAATGACATTGTTTGCATTTATGCATAATCTTTGAGTTATTTAGAGCAAATGTTCATTCCTTAAATCTTTTCTGTTCTTTTTGGAACTAAAAATAGTAATATGTTTTCCTATACTGAAATGTTTGCTGTTGACTCCAATTCAAAGTGCATTTTTTGATGAAACACTGCTACTCAATTTCTAATTATTTTGTTTATTTGTGCTGGTGTTGATATTACACATATTCCATTGTTTCTTTCTAGGTCAAGATATTTTTTTAATCATAGAAAGACTACCGATTTAAATAGTTTGAATAAACTGTTTTTCCCAATTTTTTTATCAACAAAAAAAACAAAACATAAAGTTCGATCATTATCAATTCTACTGTCAATCTGTCACCCTTAGGAAACATATATATATATATATAAATGCGGATAAATTTTGTTTCTATGGATATTTTAGAATAGGAAAATATTAACTTTTTTAAAAGAAACTTCAGTATCTAAAATGGTCAGTTGGTATCATATGGTTTGTTGTTTCAACTTTAGTTTCATCTAATCTGTTTGATTAGTTCCTTACTGTGTATTTTTTATTTATTTAACCATTTAGGCTTTTCCTTGTGTCACTTCATTTATTCTCACAAATAAAGTGACATGAATGAACAAAGTATTTCATTCTGTTTTATTCCAGGTTCAAGACTTTTTTCCCCTTATCATATTTTTTCTTTCTGTTCACCTTCAGCCTGCCATTGCTCTCTCAGGTGTTCATTATGTCTTTCTTCCCTTGCACTGGCTCCTTCCCCAGCTGCACTCACTCATCATTAAACACCTCTGGTTTCTTTGTCACTTCAACTCCACCTCATCAACTCCCCGGTCTCATCGTTCTCCTCTAGTTCCTACTGTTGCTCTTCTTTGCACTCTCCCCATGTTTCAGGTTTTTAGTTTGTGTAAGTTTTGCCTTTTCTCATTAAATTATGGGTCATATTCCATTCTCCTGTTTGCATTTTGGTCCTGCTCCTAATGCCGCATGACAGTTAGTGGCTTAAAATAGAAAATAATGAAGTCAAAAACAACTTTGAGAATAAGAAATTGGGGGAAGAAATGTTGCAAATGCTTCTATGGTAGTCTTTCCAAAAAAAATAAAAAATCACTTTTGTGTCCAAATGACGCAGGAGGAGCCAAAGCTGCATAGAGCCAAAAATGGTTAAATGTGTTATCTTTGATTTCATTTTGCCTGACATATATGGGTACACAAATAAATGGAGCAAAAATTTAACTGAACACATTTTCTTCACTAAACCTTCTGACCTTCTTTAAATGCTCATGTTTCCAATTTGACTTTTCTTTGTCTGCCAGCCCACCTGCCCCTGCCATTCACTCTTTGTGAAACACAATGCTGGTTTACAGCTGTATATGTCATCAGCATGAAGCTTAGTCTGACTCCAGACTGAGCAGAGTGCATACTGGCAGCAAAATCTTTCTCCCAGTAAAAGAACTGATGTGGGAGAAATGGACACTAAGAAGCATAATTTGTGTGACTGTGTGTATGTGGGAATCAGCTGGGTTAAAGATTTTCTTTTTTAAGTTGTTCTAATCCTGTCAGGAATTGGAATGTGCAAGCTTAGAGAAAGATTGGGCCAAGAATGGCATTTAATACATTAATGTGTCTGTAAGAAGAACTTATGGCCTTGAATTGTGAAACTAAAGTATTTAAGTCAAAGTCATTATGAAAAGAACTGGCAGTATCAACCAGGATGAACAGTAGTGCAAGCAATAGCAGTATTGGCTTGGTCTGGTGTATTAAACTGTTAAATTTCTGTTATTAATGGCTAATAACATTAACTATATAAAAGGTGAGAAATGTAATTTATGGCCAGTTTGGCAATTATTTATTCTGTATGTTCAGAAATAAAAAGCCTGTTAGAGAGTGCAAATAAGTTTTCATGTATATTTAATCTAGAGAAATAGTTGGGGGTACTATTAACTGTTACTCAAGTTACGGTATTTTGTGAAAAGCTTACAATATGGCAATAGGGGATTTATTTTTATTTACGCCATTCAAATAACGTACTGAAATATAATTTAGCATAAAAAAATATTCTGCTGCAGTTAGCCACATTTATGAGGGCCAGTAGCAATTCTTAAGCCTAAGTGTCATGTTAAAGGAAAAAAAAAATCTGTCTACAATTAATCAATATATATATATATATATATATATATATATATATATATATATATTTTAAAACTGACGTTCATTTACTTTTTGTCAAAACCATAGAAACTCTGTTATTTAACTTGGATTAGGAGTCAGAACAGATGGACCTGCTGCAGCTGATGTCAGTCCAGGCATGCATGTGGATGGAGTTTTGTTTCAGTGATAGCTGTGTTTCTCCATCATACTGTGGGGGTCTGATACAAATTAAACTCAGTAAGAGAGAGAGAGAGAGAGTGAGCACTCAGGGTTTGTTAGTGTTGAGTAATTGACCGCATGGTGTCCCGTGGGTCCCTGTTAACCAGGTTGAACGCCTCATAGAAGCATGAGAGTGAATGACCTAAAGAGAAAGGTGTGTGGGCGTGTGTGTGTGTCGGAGGGGGGATTTGGACTGGTCCATTGTTTGTCCTGATGATTTCCAGATGATGGTAACCACCTCCGGGGCCTCTCTCACTGGGGTGAATGGATTTTGTCCAATTTTATCTGCTGCAGCTTCAAAATCCCTTTATATTTGCTGCTCTGAATTTAAAGCGCCAGATAGGATTTGTGGTTGGTTTGCCATTTTAGTTCATCACATAAGTTTTCAACCTTCACCCGATTGTCCAATCCATTTTCTATGTTTGCGGCGAACATTGGGAGCAACTACAAGTTTGCTACCCTTTTTCAGAACGTCATGCCTTCCCCAGAAAGACGAAACGCCTATAATGTCTTCAGTAGCCAAACATTTACGCATTTTGTTTGTTTCAGGTCCTGTAAATGATTGAGCTGCACAAGTTTTACCAGGTATTTGTGTTTAGCACACAACAACCAAACTGAGTTCTTAAACTCTGATCGTATTTGAAATGCAATGCAAATCTATTCATACACATTGAACTTTTGCAAATTTTGTGACCTTTAAACCACAAACGTTTATTATTTTATTGAATAATTACAACAAGATTTTGGGGTATGTCTTTGCTAGCTTTTTACATTAACCAGTGTTGTTAAATAGGTTAAGCTCAGTTAGTTTGGCTGGAGATCATCTGTTTACTCCAATTTTCAATCATTTACTCTGTTGTTTGTGCTTTGGTTTTTGTTTGTGTTTGCATTCTGATCATTTTTGGGTTGTTTATTGTTATTTGGATATTAGTGTATTCAAATCATTCCTCTGAGGTTGCTTCTTTATTTTTTTCTGTTCTCTGTGCATTTTTGTTCGTAACCTGGACTCCCTCCATTGGGGCTTAGAGACCCCAAACGTCCACCAATAGCGGAATTAATTGAGACCCTCCCCGAAAAACACTTTTACATGCCCATTTTAATAGTTCAAACACCAAAACTACTTTAACAATAATACACAGTGGAAACCATTTGGCACCTTCATAGAGGCACACATGCATGATCTTCTTTGTCTCCTCTTTTGGAGGTACAACCAATCAATGCCAAAGAAAAAGGACTGGTGTTCCGGGATTGGCTGCTTTGCAAATGCCAGCTAATAATTAGTCAAGCAGCATTATACAAAAGTATTATATCTTCCCAAGCTGCTTTTCCTTTTGAATATTTTACTTATTTCTCCAAAACAACAACAACAAAAAAACCCATCAACTAATAACTGAACTTTCCACAAATAATTTGAAGCTATGTTCCAGAAAAAAAAATCTACAAATAGGTAAATTTGTGAACAGGCATGGAGTGCGCTGTAATTCCCCACTCAACATTCTTTCCCAGCTGTTCAGCATTTTCCTGATCATACTCACCCGGTTCACATGTAACTATCAAACATATTCAGTATGTAGGCTAGTTGGTTTCTTTTCTTTCTGTTTGTTTCTATCTTCTGTTCCCCTGGGGAACAGAAGGTAGAAACCCTGGAAGATTCTCTGTTCTCATTAAATCCTCAAATCATTAACTTCCACATTTTTCTTTCTAACTGCCAAGCGCTATTATAATAATATGTTTTTTAAGTACTGAATGTTACTTTTTAGGTGAATTGTGAAAGCAATAGTTGTAATGAGTTTTACAAATAAGTATCTGAGTAAATTGAACTGAATTAGTTTCTTTTTTTTAAATAAGTTGAAGCCATTTACAATCATGTACTATTGTGTGTTGATGCATCTCAGAACATTCCAATAAAGTACAATGAAATTTGTGGTTGTAGCGAGACAAAACATGAAAATATATATTGCCCTTTTATGCAAGAAACTGTGTCTTGATGCCTGATCCTGCTTCTATTTATATTGCAATTACAAAAAGCCCTTCCTTCACTCAGCTTTCCCTGTGTTCCTTAAATGTCTCCACTGTGTCAGGTCAAAAGTGTGAGTTTCATTTGTTGGCTGTCAGTACGTGACATCTTTGATGGAACCTGTATAAACTCTCCAGTGTTTGATGGCTTTTGTTGCCCTGTGGGCTCCACAATTTAGGGACAGTCTGTTTGTTTTGCTCTGAAGAGTGAAAGCTGTTTCCTCCTGCAGGAAGATGATGAGCTGTCCACTGTCGCTGCAGGCGCCTGAGAAAGTGTGATCTTCTGTCAGATGTGAACCTCCCTGAAGTGCCTCATGGTGGCTGAATGATGCAAGCGCAAGCCTGAAAAGGCTTCTCTGAGACCCTGGCAGTCATAGGCTTGACATGTTTTGTTAACCAGATGCTGTCCTGGAATTGACTAAAATAATCTGTGATGTGTTGGAGGGGTGGGAGAAGGAAAGCTTTGTGCTGTGGAAAGTGCTTTGATGCGATGCAGATTCAGTCTGATGTTTTTAATTATAAGTGTTCATGATGAGGTTCTTTTTGTGGCTCAGTTTGGGATTTTTGTCATGTTCACAATGTGTAGAGTTCATCTGGGTTTTATTTCCTACCTCCTAAGATCTTTGCATTCTGATTGGGGGACTGCGTCCAGTTGGGAGGGATGACTTAGACCCAGAGGTATTTGTCCTATGGCATAGGGGCCCCTCCATTTGGCCCCCCCTTCTGGCTGTGGACTCTTTCACGGTCCCCTGGGACCACAGCTGGAGGAAGAAGGGTTATTTATAAAGGGGAAGCTTAAGCTCTTTGTTTTCCTTTGACAAATAAATTACAATATATTCTGAAAAAGAAAAAGTTTCCATAACTTTAAATCTCTCTGCACAATAAAATCTCTTCGTGTAATCTAAGGATTGCTCAGAACCATGAGGTTTAATTAGACATCAAAGCAGAGTGTGTTTCCTTTACTCCGATTGAGAAACCATAAATAATCATCTCATTCCAGAGACAAAACTTGACTCTCTTGACCACCAACAGGGCAGCTCTGGCTTCCCATTGCAATCACACAGAGCTTTGAATTGGCTCTGATCCAAAGAAACCAAACAGGTCCTTCAGTCTGCAGAGGAAGGTGGAGATAGGCAAAAGCTAAAATGTTTGCAAAGCTGTTGAAGGTTATGCCTCTCAGCTGGGCCCCACTGAAGCTCAGAGAAGAAAGTGTCTGTCAGTTACAGTGCATGGCAAAAAGTACCGTGATGTATTTTCTTGTGAAAACCAACAAAACGTAGTGCATAATTCTACACAATCTCCAAAGTTTTTGACAAAGAGTGGCATGCATTTTGTAAGCCATCTCAGTTTATCCTGAAACCCACAAATTTTATTTCTTTTCTTATTTAGTCTGACAAAAAATATTATAATAATCATGTTTGTGATTGTAAGAGGATGAAAAAAAATTTCTGAATATTTTCATGTCCAAGTTCAATTCAAATGAGTCCCAAATTAACAAATTACTCATTTTTCACATGCATTAGAAGAATAAAGTACATCAGATGTTAAGCATCTTGTGTTTTTTTAATCTGTACTATTGTACTATTTTAAGAAAACAATATTTATGCAAAAGTGCTTTTTTATTGTGTTGGCTGCAAAGTGTTTTTTCAACTTAGCTCCTGATGAGTTCTGATATTCTGCCAAAGCAGAGATACAAAGTGTTTCATTTTGTTTAAGCTTATAGTCTTTATTTATTAAATGTGCTTTAATACTATTGTTTTAATAGATTAAATTATGTTTTGTTTTACTTATGTAACAGATTAATCTCCTAAAGCTGTTTAGTATCATGTCTGTAAAATCTGCATTTTTACATATTTATCCAACAATGAGGTTTCTAGCAACTGTTTTTCCAATTGTTTTTCAGGCTCGACCCAAAGGTGAAGGGCTGACCCCGTACCAGGGAAAGAAGAGATGCTTTGGGGAATATAAATGCCCTAAATGCAAGAGGAAGTGGATGAGCGGCAACTCCTGGGCCAACATGGGACAGGAGTGTATCAAGTGCCACATCAACGTTTACCCTCACAAGCAGGTAAAAGTGAACATCTGAGTGTATTAGTAGTCTTGGCCAATTGAGTCATAACTCTTGCCCGTTGATTTTGTGATGTTAGAATTGGTGCCTGTTTCCAGCAACAAGGGCATTTTAGAGGAACCAACTTACCTAATGCTCATGTTTTTTGGAAAGACAAGAAAACAAATTTTTGTGGTGATTTTCAGAAGAATCGTTTTTCGCCTACCATATCTAACAATCTGAGAAACAATTACGTTTTAAGTGTGATAAACACTACTTTTAAAATAAATATTTTCCTTTCATTTTGTAATTTTTCCACTCCTATGTGTTGGTCTGTTCCATAAAATCACAATAAAGTGCATATGATTTTTTTGGCAGAAGCATGATCAAATGCAACGCAATGAAGCAAAGATTTACCTTTGTGAGCCCGTTTAGTGCATCGATTTCTTGCTTTCAGAGGCCTCTGGAGAAACCAGATGGGTTGGACGTGTCAGACCAGAGCAAAGAACATCCCCAGCACCTGTGTGAAAAATGCAAAGTCCTCGGCTACTACTGTCGCCGCGTGCAGTAGGACTCTCATCCTCTCCTTGCTCAGCATAGACTCCTTCAAAACATTCACCGTTCCATATTTTACCATTTAAAAAAAGTAATAATGAATCATTTCTGTACTGTAATGAATCTAACATAAGTCTCATGAAATAGGTTTTCTGGAAAATTCATCTCAGTGGAATGAGATACGTTCTTTTAGGTGACTGTTATCTTCATGTGAAATCTCATCTATTACCAAAGAACTGAATTACTGTGAATTTTAAACAAGATTATCGCTGTCTGTTTCTACATGACAGAAAGTTTCAGATCAAAAAGTCTTATACATGTTTGTATATTTCCAAACTAATTTACTGTAAATGTAATCATGTTTTCTGTATAAAATATGCAAGTCTTTACTAAGAAGTGTATACAGTATTAATGTGTTTCTGCTGTTATCAGTACTGGTGGGTACATCTTTTTTATGTTTTGCTGTGTATTACACATTTGAGATGAATATATTTGACTGTAACGTCAAGTCTTACTGTGATTGTTAGGAACACACCAACTTGGTGTTTCAGAATGATATACTTTATTAACATAGGAAGTTATAACAGATCTATAGAAGACACAGCGCAAGGAATACTCACCAAAGTGCCCTTTAGGATGTAAGATGGTACTTGTCGCTTGGGACCAAAAAAGGGATAAAAACCTGAAATGGAGCAGATTCGAGGCAATAAACACACATTTTACTGAAATCATAAAACAAATATGTGAAGTTCAAAATAATGTGCCTTATTTGAATAACAATAAACAAATCCCTTGAGTATTCTGACATTAAAACGCTGTGAGTGTGTTTATTTGTGTGTGGTTCAGTAAATAAAAAGTTTTGCATTCTTCTGTATTTCTGTGGATGCTAGAATTCATTTTCTTGGTTTTATGTTACCTTACATCTGGGCTTTAGATATCCACATGCTTGATTGAAATTTGATTCCTTTGCTTTGTAACTGTTTTTATTTTTACATTTAATTTTAAACTGATCAAAATCAAAAGAGTCAGTGACAAGGCTGAGAAGTGATACTTTCTGCTTAACTAAGCAGATGTTAAAACTTCTGAATGTTTCATTTGGGATTGAGTCTGGAAAACAAAAGCCAAGTTTTCCACTCTTTGTCTGGTAAACCTTTCCAGTAAAGTTTGCCAGACAAAAGCCAAAATAAATTCCAGCAGTGAATTTAAACAACAGTGTTTAAATTCAACACAGCTGATTTTAAACCCCACTCTATGTTTATTGATATTGTTAAAGATTTGTAAGAAGCCCAATTTCCCTTTGTTGTTTATTGCAATTAGCAACCGATGACTTAATATCACTTGGGAGAAATGAGACACTGATGCCCATTTCTCTTGCTCACTGTTCAAAACAGGAAAGACAAGTGAACATGCCATTCACGTAAAGCAAGAAACTCCCAAAATAATATTTTTTTTCTACATTTTTCTGTGAGATTATGTCGCTGTAGTAAAATCATTTAAGGCAATACATTACGATGGCCATTTTATACAACCACTGTCATAATGCAATGCACGAAAGAAAACTTGCAAAATACTTTCATAACATTGAAGTAATTCTCTTTATTTCACAGTTTTCAAGTAAAAAGTATTATTTTAGGACAACAATCATTGTTTCAATCATGCATTGCTAAAAAGATTTAACAAATAATCCCACTTTCACAAAAAAATGTAATTTATACATTTTTAAAAATGCATAGAACCTGATTTACAATTGAAAGTTTCACATTTGAAGGGCCTCACATGGTACCAGAGTAAAAACCAACACCATTCAAATGACACCATAGAAACATGAAATACAGTCATCCATTTTCACCAAAGAGAGGTAGCTCTTCGTGCGATGAATAATGAAAGGTATCTTCTGTTGAGATTACAGCAGACTCTGACAGAACCCGGTCCTCACGTGGGCGTCTACTCGACCTCTCCGCAGGCTGTGATCGTGATCCTCCTGGAAGTGTGCCCAGAGCGGGAACCGTAGGATTCCACTTTTTTGATCACGTCCATTCCCTCCTTCACGCTGCCAAAGACAACATGCCTACCATCAAGCCTGAGAGAAGAAGAGCTTTGTTTTAATGCTTAGACAGTGAGATGATCGACCAAGACTTCTGTCTTCAAGAAGAGTAATGGATCAGCTTTTGAAGCCATTTCACTATCCTCAACCATGATTCACAGAACTTTCTCTTTTCATGACCATACGGGGAAAAGAAACTACCTTGAAAGTTCATATCTACACTCTTATATAAAGGATAAATACATCTTAGACATAAATAAATCATTATGGTGTTGGTGTTATAGTGTTGAAGTGGTGTTTGTGTTTAAAAACAAAAACACCACTTCAACAGAAAAGGAGTACCATGCTGTACATGGATGATTACATGACATCTAAATCTATATTGTCTGATGGGCAATGGTAGATAGGACTGGAACTGTTTTCTTGGCAAAATTTTATTTTATTTTTTTTAAATCGGCATTTGTCAAATCTGTGTGTGACTGACTGAATACGTTTGCTACAAATATTCCAAGCAAGAAGTGCAGCTGAGTTAACAGTGAAGGGGAAACATTTCTCTTCACACACAGGATATTTCTCTCTTAAATCAGAGCACTGCTTTGTCAGATGATACCAGGCTTAAAATAGAAGCAGGAAATTAAGACCTTTACCAGAGAAAAAAAATTCACCTTCCAGTGCTTTAAAAGTGAACACAACAAGAAATGTAAATGCATCACCTGCTTTTTATCTTGAATTTTGGACAGACACTTTTTCCTATCTAAATAAATGCACTGAAAGTAAATTTGGGAAAGTTTTTTATCTTTTTACCATTGCAGTCGTGTGATTGGACATTACATCCAATAACGCAGCAAGTTCGTATCACTGCTAAATAATTTTAAGTAACTTAGATTCAAAATATCTGAGACTGTCATTTTTGTCTGTTATGTTTATGGCCCCTGAAGATGGCGCTCACATTCCTAGGTCTAGAGCAGGGAAGTCAAGTTCCAAAGCTCTTATAGAGAAAAGTGGAAAAAGACATAAAGACTAAAAGCATCAAATATTTTCTATAAAAGGTTAATTTTATATTGTGGATATTTTAAAATTGACCCTCCACAAAGTTGTAAGAAAAGATGAAGAAAGAACGCAACGTACTTCTGATAGCCCCCTTGAAGAGTGTCTGACATTACCCAAAAGAAAAAACTGCTTAAATTATTTTAAACTTTTTGGTGAGGTTTTCCTGTACCTACCACTCTGTTTTTGTGGTGCAAATAAAGAACTGAGATCCGTTGGTGTTGGGTCCAGCATTGGCCATAGACAAGATACCTAAAAACACAGAAAATATAAAAGAAAATATTTAATCAACGGCTAAATACATATTTTTTCCTTGCACTGCAGAGTTTTACACTTAGACTTTTGACTCCCTTACTTATACAACAGACTTTATTCCAACTGCTACCACTAACGCAGTATTTCATTCAGACACGGCAATGATCAGAATTTTATGAAAACTGCACACAACCCCCACCTAGTGGAGAAAAATAAACATGACAAGAACTATTCGAGTGCATCTCGGTTATTTTTTATTTAATCGTTCAATTTAAATATGTGAAACCAATAAATTATCCAGATGCATTAAGAAGAGATATATTTAAAGTTTTTATGGCACTTTTGAAAAATAATTAAAAGTTTTTGTATCAGAAAAGATTTTTCTTTTTTTTTTTACAAAAGTTGTATGCGGTTGCCTACCCAATCAACAAGATTGCTCAGTTTACAAGCTAAGCGGTAGACATTGACACATATACACATATATTGCAAACCACAACATATGAAGATATTATTTGAAAGTTTAGAGGAAGGAAAACAGTTTGCAAATGTACTTTCTTTTTAAGCATAATTAACATATGCTGCATTATTTGCTATCCACGACATCTGTGTTTCTCAATATTTAGCCTAGAACAAAGCACAGATCATTTATTTACTATCAGAACAAAGGTTAAAATGACCACCTTTAATGCTCTGGTATAGCAGTTTAAAACTACAGAGTCAGTCTAAAAACACATTTTTAAATGTAGAGTGACACGCTTTCCAAACATTTTTGGTCCATTTTGTCTCATTTTAAACATAGAGAGCTTCAGTACAGATTTAGGGCTGATAAATACCAGCTGTCACTAAAAACAAGCCCCTGAAAGTAAATTGAAAATGTAACACACTTCTCTGGAAAACACCAGAGATGTTTTGGGAGGCTTGAGAAACCAGAGCACACCCTTGTGATTATCCATTCCATAATCCACATACAGCTTGTATATGAAACATCCAACTGTGCATGCACACACTTGTTTTTGGCAAAAAGAAAAGAAAGAAGATGAATTGTTCATCTCAAGACAGGGCAGGCATGCTAGAGAAACTGAAATTATGAAATTTATACTCTATGAATAAGTACACTTCTAAAGAAATCCCTGTAAGAAAATCTGTTAGGCCTGAAGCAGATGGACGGTATGCCAAGGTTTTAATTATTTGTTGACAGAAGAATGTCGCCAATTCGCTTCTTGTCTTAACGCTTCTAAAGAGTCTGTTGGTGCACATTACACAAATAACTGATGTTATATAGGAAACACTCAGGCAGTTGAAGTGTAAAGTACTTCCAGTTATGATCTAGCAGAGTTAACCTGTATTTGGATGTACTGTGAAAATGGATCTGCAATGACTGTGCAGGAATTCCTGTGTTAACTTCCCATCCATCAATAACTTCATCTATCTGAGAGTTGAATATTTCGATCAAAAACTAGTATGCAAAGTTACGCCTAATGCCACAAATTTGCAACATACCCAATTTTGTTTGTTTGGAAAGGACTAAAACTTTAACAATCTTACTACAGCATTTGCTTAACAGAAAAAACACAATTGCAAAATTTAAAAATCACATTGCAATAGTAGAACTCATGCCAGACAATTTAAATAACAGTAGGAATATATTTTACTATAATGCAATGCTTTTTTTTCTGTTATTGTACAAATATGGCAAAAATTAAGGCTATTGTGTCTGCTCATGTCTTATGTCAAACACAACTGTTTTAGAGGAAATTCTTGTATTTAATTACTAGAGAATAAAGCCTGGAAATGTGAATAATATACAAAACAGCATTATTACCAGGTCCAGTGTGCTTCAGCTTGAAGTTTTCATCAGGAAATCTCAAACCGTAAATTGACTTCCCACCAGTTCCATTGTGGTTTGTGAAGTCTCCACCCTGAAAACATAAAATAAATAAAACAAAAATAATTAAAAACTACAGACAGCAGGATGGGTTTTAAAGCCGAAATGGATTTTGTTTCTCGCTCAAAGCTAGTAGTAAATTGGTAGCAGCAACATTCCTGCCACTTCTGAATTATGGACATGTTTTATATATGAATACTTCGAACAAATGCCTTCAATCATTGAATGCTGTGCATCATTGTGCTTTAAGGTTTGTAACTGGTAGCAGACATCTTAAACATCATTGTGAGTTGTATGCAACTTATGAAAATAAGATCTTGATCTCAGCTGGGTTTATCTGGTTAAATAAAGGAAATTAAAAACAATAAATAAAGGGAGGAAAACCCCTACCTGACACATAAACTGAGGGATCACCCTGTGGAAAGTGGAGCCCTTGTAGCCAAATCCATGTTCTCCTGTGCACAGCACTCTGAAGTTTTCTATAAGAAATAGTAGATATAAGTTATTTTCCAGAAAGCAGATGCAGATTAGTTTTAAACAGTTGATTTGTGCTCAGTCTGCATTAAATCTTTAGGATTCCAGCCAAACTCAACCAGTTCAAACCTGCATACCTTTTAGATGTTATCACTGAATTCTGCATAAATTTAGTAGCATTTAGTTTGCCCAGTTTCTACATGTCATAATTCCATTATACTGACTCCTGTACTAAATTTCATTTATAGTGATTTTCAGGTTAAAAAAAATAACAATGAAAAAATAAATGAACACCTACCTGCTGTTTTTGGCACAACATCTGCGTTGAGCTTGAAAAATAAATAGAACATTTTAAGATGGAGGAATATTTCGTAGCAGAGTAAATAACGCTGACACTGAAAACAAGGAAACTGTACAGCTCCTAACTGCTCACCTCAAATGTCACTCTGCCCAGAGGCTCACTGTCTGCGGCAATGTCAAAGTAAACCTGGGGGTTTTTATTTGCTGTTGCGGGTCCGCTGCTGTACAGGCGGGCGGCGGTGAACGCCAGAGAACCGAACTTTAACCTGTTTAACAAAATCAACATCTTAAAACAACTACTGTCCCTCAGCACACTCTGATCCACTCAGCTCAACAAGCTAAAGTCACACTGCTGTGTAGAAGGAAGCATTGAAGGATACTCTCGCAACATGACGTAAGTACGCTCTTGGTGTCGGGTCTATCGCGAGATTGGAAGAGACAGGAAGCACAAACCCACGTGTTGCTTTCTAACGAGGTCTCCAAAGTTCTGATTATATAACGATGGTATTGATAAAGGGATACATATGTCAAGTCAGTTTTACTTAAAAATGTTAGTGAGAGAAATAGAAGGGAAGTAATAATGATGAGACTGAGGGTAGGTCTACTTACGTTACATATTGTTCTGAGTATAGAGGAAAAATGGACAATTAAGAAAATAAGGAGAGCATGAAGATTACTTCATGACAAAACTAAAAAACAAAATTTAGTAGGTGGCAGTTAATGGTGTTACATACTCTTTTACACTAGGTGGCAGAATGCGCCTATAAGTTGATTCCAATCTGCTAATATAGAAAAGAATAAGAAAGGGTGTTCAAAGTGTGGCCCAGGGGCCATTTGCAGCCCTGCGAAGTTTTGTGTAGCACTGAATCACAACTCCAGAATGCACCAGATCTGGTCAGCAAGCACAAATATAATTGATGTTGATGTTTTGAGGTGAAACATTTTCATAAGCAAAATCTTAAAATAATAAAAAAAAAATTTGGGTTTTAAACAGTTATTTCTCACATATTGTCACCTTCAATATGTAAGATGACAATATGTCACCTGACATATTCTAAGTTACAATGATATATATGTTACATATTATTGTAAAATAATAGCCTAAGTCATTTTAGGAAGGTGACAATATGATAGTTTGAGTCAGGTATGAGTAAAGAAAGCATTATACTCCTTAGAATAGCACATATTTGGTAGATTTTATTTTTAAACAAGAAGCAAAATCCTTATGAATTGACTACAGACTTATTGCTTTAAAGGATGGATGTAGGAAGGTGCAATAGCTTTCATTGATGGATGGATGGATAAAAATATTTTATAACAGTTGTTTTCATAGAAAAACATTTATTTGCACTTTAAATAACAACACAGACATTTACAGAGTAGATAAAAAAAAGATAAAACCACATTCTAACAATTTAAATTAAAACGCTGGCCTTTGTAACAGATTAGAAGAATGTACATGTTTATGGGGCAAATCAAGTTTATAATGGAATGCTAACCACTTTTACCATTTTAATCAGAGACACACTGTAAAAAATACGCCTTACTGCAGCAAATTCCCCAACATTGCATACGATACGCATTCCAATTCTGAAGTGGTGAACTATGAACATAAATTAATCAATTCAGTTCATTTTTAACCTGGCTGAACTTAATTTTAAATCAGTTTTTGCCATGGACGAACTAAACATTGAGAGGACTGTTCGCTAGTCGTAGTCGTGCTCCTTTAAAATGTCTGCAGCGCTACCCCTGTCCTCACCAGGAACTCCTTCCATTGACGCCCTCTTATTCATCCTAGTCCGACAAGACTTGTTTTTTTTTTCATAGTTATTCCCAACAAACATAGAAGACATGGTCTGACTACTGAGACATGTAAACAGGCCTGCTACACAGATGACTACAGAAAGTATAAAGCTACTTGTTCGGTTGCTGACATGTCTTTCACGTTTGCCTAAGAGCGTATTACCGCCACCTAATGGACTGGAGCATGTGACAATAAATAAAAAATAATCATGAAAAAAAGCTATATTCTAGGACAGGGCAGGGGTGGGCATTCCTGATCCTCGAGGGCCGGTGTCCTGCAACTTTTAGATGTATCTCTACTTCAACACACCTGAGTCAAATAATCAGGTCATTAGCAGGACTCTGGAGAACCTGACTGCACTTGGGACGTGATTCAGCTATTGGATTCAAGTATGTTGGACCAGGGAGACATCAAAGAGTTGCAGGACACCTGCCCCCGAGGACCAGGATTGCCCATCCCTGTTCTAGGAGCATTGTTGACAGTAAGATCCATGATTTCTGTTTATATAATTTCTGAACAGAGTGCATGGCTGGTAAATCGATGAAGGCTGAGAATGACAGAGCTGGTGTGGACAAATGTAGAGTGGATGGATATATCTGCAGGAGATCTTTACAAGTGAGGAGCTTGGTGACAGGATCTCCCCAACTCAACATTTTTTTCATAAAGAGAAAAAAATCATTAGCAACAGACTACGGTACCCTGGATTCTTTTGCAACAACTGTTCTATTTTTTAATGCATACTTATTGTTCTGTATATCAGTTAATTTAATCCAAAAAATATGGATTTAAATAATTTTTATTTTAAAGTGCTGCTTCAAATTTGATTCTTATAATTCACATTTTGTGATGTTGTGCCAACAGCCTGTACAACTGGCTGTTGTGAAGGAAGCAAAGACAAGACAGAGTGGCATGCAGGAATCATTTGAATACATATTTATTAGATAAATATTAGGCTGTCACATCATCTAACTACATACAGTTCTGCAAGACTAAAAATCACAATTAGTTCCTTTATTTTCTGACCAGTTTGGAGTATGAAATGATTGTACATACAATGTACAAACATAGAGACAATGGCCACATTGCATGAATCACCTTAGATTGTTGTCATTTTCCAAATCTTTATAATATAATTTTTTTTTTCATATAAATTATGGATCTTGGTTACAATCTTCAGGACCCATTATTTTCACTACCATCATTCTGCACAGCTGAGTGGCTTTTCTGTTTGTGTTTGTAACCTTATTCTGGTTGTTTTTCTAGCTTTAGCACCTCAGAGTATGCCTGTGAAACTAGAACACTCAGGCAAAATAGTACATTTAGAACTTAGCTGTTCCAGTTCCCCCAAACAGAAAAGGGTGAAAGTATATTACAAAGCAAGGGGGGCAAAATGCCGAGTTAACCCACAGACACAATCTAACATGTTTGATTTTCCATAGTCAGCCACTTCCAGTTGAGGTGTTGCAAGCTTTTTTATTAATTATTATTATTATTATTATTCAGAAGAAACAATGCACATTCCCAAAGGAAAATGAATACATTTCTGTTCACTTGTCTCTATGTTAATTTACATATATACAGACATCCTTGGGACATTTAACAAGCCTTGCCCTCTGCATCCTTTCAAGGCCAGATTTGTGAATGTGGCCCTTTCTGCTCTGTTTTTTTTCTTATTTATATTTTTCTTTTAATACATTTTTTTCTAAACAACATCCCCCAAAAGAAATGGCCCTTTAATGTGATTGCGCAACTGCACACTTGGCCTGCTGCCCAATGCTGAACTGACACACTTGAATGTAAGAAGAAATTATGAGGCGACAACAAATATTTATCGGATTGATTCATACATTAAAAAAAATAATAAGAATTTTATGTTTCATTATTGTTTGGATATGAAACATGTCAATGGTCTCAGAGCTGAAACGGATAAAATCTTAAAAAATGTTCAAATTAAATCAAGCTGAAAGAAATTGGATTTCTAGCCTTACAGATTAATAATAAAACCAGTACAAAATAATTTACCAAAGAGAAACGAAAACAAACAAAAGGGGGATACAAATGTAAATGGTGTCATGCTTTTTTTTTTGTTAAAACCCACATTTTTCTATAACAAAAATATAAACAATATCATGAATTTCTTTAAAATATGGTTGTGATATATCTTTAAAATACCACCATGTATTGACATTTAGGAACATGATATTCACATATATCAATAATTACACTGAATGCCAGCTGATATCACACCTCTTTTGTTTTAAAATCACTATCACTGAACAAATGTTAACCTAAAATTTATTAGCAGGAAGCGGAGATCAGTTAGGATCCAAGTGTGAAACGAAAGTATTGCTTCAGAGTGTGTTTGACATCTGAGAACATGGAAAAAGGTGGAGCAGAACAACCTCGAGCTGACACAGGGAAGATGAGCACAAAGGCAGAAAACGAGAACGACGTGCATTGGGGTGTAGCTTATGAGATTTTTAAAACTGCTGAAGAAGTTTGGTGCTCTGATGGGGAGCGCGTGCGGTTAGGTCGGACGACGACAAACATCATCAAGATGATACAAAAATATACATAATGATATTTACAGTACAATAGCATTTCTTAAAAATAATACATTTGCATACTGAAAAGCAACTCTTCTCGAACAACATGACATCAAAAAACAACAACGAAAAAGGCTTACACCAATACTGCTTTGAAAATCACAGCAGTGATGGAAGAAACCATTGCTTGTCTCGCCATCACCTGTGCATAAACACGCACACATACACACACAGTCTCACACACATACATGTGCATCTCTATACATTATATTATCTTAAAAAGTTGTTGTATTTTAGTAATTCAACTTAAAAATTAAAACTAATTTATTATAAGATTCATTTTTCTCCCACCAGACTTTATCCTTTCACAAAACTTTCCATTAATATATTTAAAATGAATGCTTGTAACACAAGAAAACTGCATAGATGTAAAACTTCTATAAAAATACGGAGAAAAGATTACATGCCAGCAAACAACAAATCATAGTTTATAAATGAGGCCAAAATTAAAAGACAGCATAATATTAAAAACCATTTGGACAAACAGCCAAGCTAAGACTTTTTGAAATGAGTTGGACCTGCCATCATGACTTCTGCTGGGAATGTGACCTTTGTAGTCACCACATGTCTTTATTCCATGTTTGTGAAATCTACTTTGGGATTTTCATCATTCAAATGCATGAAAAATAAATGCCTGAAGTACCCTGTATGTAATGAAACTATAGAATAAAAAACATTTTGAAATGAATTACTGAAATACATAAACTTTTCAATGATATTCTAACTTATTGAGACGCACCCATGCACTCGCAGCCTTACACAGGACCGAGCAAACACAAACATTCTCATCCTCATCCCTCTAGCTTTGGTGAGCAGTTTCTCAAAAATAACGATGGACAGCGTAATTATGCAGCAGCGAAGGAAAATAAAAATAAAGAACAACCAGTAGATACATGACAGATGTACCACTGATACCTTCAATGTTAGTGTTAAATAAAATCAAAACAAATTTGACAAAGAGAAAAAACACCATTTGACAAAGGGCTTGGCACACATGCACTTTGAAGACTACCTCAACAGCACATTATTTAAGGAGAGGTGAAATGATACAAAAATACAGAAAATAAGGCTCATGCAGAGCAGATGGAAGCAGATAACATGGCAGGAACTTCAATCTTTCTTTTTATCTATTGTTTTGTTTTTTTAAGAAACAAATCAGTCATTTGTAAAAGAGGCATCATGACCAGGCATCATGTATGTACTTTCTGTTATTGTAGGCTTCAAATGCTCCCTACTTCAGTCAGACTTCACAGACTGAAATAAATACACAGAACAATTGTAGGCAAAATGGAAGCCAATTTCTTTCAAAAATCTTTTTAAAATGCTGGCAGCAAATGTATAGAAAACTGATCTTATTCCTTTTTGTAAAGATGTTTTTTTTTGTTGTTGTTTTGTTTCGTTTTTTGCAGTGCTAAAATTTCTTGTGCTTTTAGGTGATGGACAAAACAGTGCGACTAACCAGACCAGTCAGGGAATGGAGCAGTGACACCAGGAAGTTGTGGCCTCTCAGACTACAAAACATAACACACACTGGCCAGAGAGCACAGTTTTTTTCAGTTATTTTTCTGCTTTATACAATGAGTTCATTTTTTTTTAGCTTCAAAAGAAAACAAAAAAAAAATATTTAAAAAATGCTACAACATGTTACTAGTGAGCACACGTACATGTGTGTGGTGTAAAAATAAAATCAACTATAGCTGCACAGTCAAGGGTGTCACCACAGGACGTGGAGGGGCGTGGCAGCTCCACCAAATCCTGCCGTGTCTTTTGAGTTTCTTTGAGATTCTTTGCAGTCAATCTGCGCTGGCGAATGTAAATTGTACAAGAGGAAGAAGAGAAAGGGAGTGCATCTTTGTGTTGATCAAGTACTGAGTAACTGCCACGGTTTCTCAGGGAAGCTTCAGGCGATCGGTAAAAGTTTATGTGTGTGGGTGTCTGAAAGCCTCTCAGTTGTTTTCAAAGAGCGACAGAAGGTCATCGTTGCTATTGCTGGGGAGGTCTGGGGGATCCAGATACGACAAAAGTTCGTCTGGGTTAGCGAGCTCAGGGAGAAGCTGCAAAACAGAAAAGGAGATTTGCAAATGACTGGAGAAACGTCTCACAACATTAACTTTTGGTTTTTATAATGCAACCAAATGTGTAAAAGTTCCAGGGGAATGTGCTGTGTCTTTGGGTTTTCCACAACTCACATCTAACGAAGGCTCGGGCATGTCCGACCCCGCTTGGCTGTCCAAACCGCTGGAGGGATTGAAGGCCAGGTCGGTGTGGGGATGGTTGTTGGCGGTGGGCTGTTGCTGCTGTGCTTGCTGCTGCTGAGGCAGCGGTGCTTGCCGTGAGGGCTGAGGGGGGCCACTGTGGTGTAGCTGCTGCCCTGATTGGCTCCCGGGGTGCGGAGATGGATGTAAGCTCTGCTGCAGCGGACCGTGCGTCTGGTCAGGCCCGGCAGAATGAGGTATCTGTAGAGATTCAGAGAGGGATGTGAGGAATATGACTTGTTACTAATACATAACAACCAGCACCTTTTCTGAGCCCCCTAGAGTCAAGGGTGTAAAGAAAATGGATGGATGGATGGATGGACGGATGGATGGATGGATGGATAATACATATCATTTTGACATCTTAATTAAGAACATGCAAATAAAAGTGAAATAGAAAATTCCGAAATAGAAGAACAATGGCTGGAGGACTCACCGTGTCAGGCATGTTGTGGGACAAGGGTTTGTCTTGCGTCATCAGGCTATTCGGAATGTCGGGTGGGTGAGACAGCTGAGGACCGTGCATGAAGTCATTCATTGACGTACCACCTGGAGCGCCATGGGGGAAGTCAAAGTTCCCGTGTCCTTGGTAATTGTTGCCTGAAAACAGAATAACAAATGTAAACACACATTTAGGTTTGGATGGTCTTTGCTCTCTAGAGCTGCAAAAGACCAACTACCTTGGCTGCCATATTCGCTACTGTTGCCACCTTGCCCCGAGGGCATCGACTGGTACGGTGATGGTCCAGGGCCGAGTTGAGCGATCATATCCATCACGTTGGGCATGGTCATTTGACTGGGACTCATCGTCTTAAACCTCTTCGCCAGTGGTCCATCTGGATCCTCCTTAATGTGGATGTCAGATTTGATCGCCACAGGTCGCCAGCTACACGTTGGGTCAATTGTGACTTCCTCAAACTCAGAGCTGATGGGAAACAGTTGGAGTCAAATGATTAGGGAATAAAAAGGTGGGAAAAGCTCATTTGTGCAGTAAAATGTCTTTAAATCGGCATACTTTTGAATGGCATTCAGTATTCCCCACATATACTGGTCGACTTCCAGTCCTTCTAACAAAGCTGTTTTACTATGGAGAGATAAGAGTAATTAAGAAGTCTTCCATCTGAATGCAGAGACAATTAAGTGGACAACAAATCAACTGTGAACCTAAAGAGAGTAAACGTACTTGCATACTGGACATCGCCACGTTCCCCGCTCACAGTTCAGTTGTAGATATGATTCCAAATCAAAACACTGGAACAAAGGAAACAATCATGTCTTTAATCATATACTTTAAAAATTTCTGATTTGCTTATGATATTTTTCAAAACGCCCATCTCACCTGAACATGTTTGCAGTCATGCCCCCTTGCTGGAAGTTGTATTCGTCGGAAAGTGATCGGACATTTGAGAGAAACCTTGATGGCTGTTTGCTCAACTCCATCTTCTCCGTTGAGCGTGGCGTTCCCTGTCGACGCTGCCACGCTGCTGAAGTTCCTCTTGACTTTAAAGAGGAAAGAAGGAGGAAAAATGTTTAAAGCACAACGTCTAATTATAATTAGGACATTGTGGTGCGGCTTATGGGAGAGTGGATTATACCCTTGGTGATGCAGTGCTCTGCAGGCAGCAGCCTCTTCTTTAGGAGACCCTGCAGGACGGAGCGGACTGACGGCCTGTGCACCAGCTGCAGCACAAACAGGTGCGACTGTGGAAGGAAACGTTGTGGTAACTATCACCAACATCCTTCTCAGGTGTACAAGTTATAAATGCCTCCAGGTCAATTCATGCTCCTCTCTCATTCCAACACATAGCCACTTTGTTCCTATCTACTTACATTTCATAGCCATAAAGAAGCCATTTCATGCACAGCAGTTTTATTTTCCTTGCAGTTAAGCAGTTTCATGAATTATGGAGATAAACACTCATAAAAACGATCAAATCTAATCTAAAATGTAATTGATTTTTTTATTATTAGAAAATGTTATATTAGATTTGTTTTCCTGCTCATTCTGGACTTTAGTTTACTCACACAACAGCAGGCGGTCACTGTGATCTGGATCGTGTTCCTTCCCGGCTGGCACACATGTTTCAAGTGCAACGGTTTGTGCGATGTTTTGTTGTCACCTCGCTCTATTGTGAGCGGCGTGGCATTGACGCTGACTTGGACCGATGCCGGCCAGTTAGTGTTCATCTGACGGTCTTCATGGTGGTAACATTTAAACTGCAGCTCCAGGTCTGACCTGCAAACAAGCACAATTTAAGAGACAAAATTTGAAGCTTCCTGGACTCAAGTTTCTTAAAATTTTTCCTACATTTTTGTAACATTCTGGGCATTTGAGTGCGAAGTATTAACCTGGAACCTACCAGAATGGAAATATGTTATTACCTATAGGTTCCACAAAAATGAAACCACACAATGCTAAAATAAGCTACAGTTTTTTAAAGTGTGTAATGGGCCATTTCACTGCTTTTATGGTGTCTAATAGCCAACATCAGCTCTATTTCAAAATCTATAAAGTAAAGAGTAGTGTGTCCCAGACTAAAGCTCAGTTAATTGAAGCAGGGTTTCTGAGCTCCAAGACCTTTGGTTTGTTGCAAATAATCCTTAAAATGGCACTTGTAGTAATTTGTTTGGCATTTTAGACCTTGTTTAAGGACTGTGGGTGGATTTCAACTCAAATTTAAAGTTGTCTGAAAACCAAACAGGTAGTAAAATGTCCCTTTCTTAGTTCGTGAATAAATTTGGATTTAGTCAGTAAAATACAGATGGGCAAAAGTTAATCATGAAGATTTAAAGTTTCACCGAGTTTTACCTCCACATGAGCGTTTGGTGCACAGAGGGCCGTAAGTGGAAGACGTGGTTGCTCACAGCCAGGTTGTGCTCCAGCCTGAAGGGCTCTAACACAACCCCGTCCCGCACAGGAAACGTCAGTCGTAGTTCCTCATTGTGGCTGGCTGAAATTGAGGACAAGGAGACAAGAGCATTCAGGCTGTAAAAAGATTTTGGGACATTCTTTATTTCCCTCATTTCAGATTTGTCAGAAACTGACCTGGAGGTGGAGGAAGGGCAGTGATATTTGGTTTGATGTCTGGAGGGAAAGGTGGCTTCACGTCTTGGTTTGGCGACAGGTATGGAGGGATGTTACTGCCCGGAGTCATTGGTGGAGTGGGGTTACCCGGCACTGGTGAGTGTGGGTAGTTGCCCAGCGGTCTAGGAGGCTAAGCAGAAAACAGTTGAACTTAAGTTAGATATTCATTGGAAGATGGGCCAAGTAATAAAATTAGACATAGCAATAAAGGCTCTCTTACCCCATTCATATTGGCCTGGTTATATTGGTATCCACTTCCAGAGAAGTTATTTGTTTGGCCATTGAATGGTGGCTCTTGCTGCAATTAGATTAATCAAATTAATAACACAATATTTTATGTTTTGACCTATTAATCATCACATTTTTAGCAAAAAGCACCTTATAGTACTGGCCCATGGGACCGCCATGTGGAGGGTATTGGCCTTGCAGCTGCTGTCCTGGCATCCTCTGTCCAGGGTAGCTGGGGGATGGCAGTGGCCTCGAGCCATTGGGGGTGGGGTATTGTCCCTGCTGGTTGGGGAACTGGTTGTTTGGTCCATACTGTTGCCCACCATAGTTTGGCTGAGGGTGAAAACTAATATTCAGCACACAAAATGCAGATAAATATCAGAGGGTGTTGAATAGACCACTCACCTCTCCTGGATATGGTCTTTTCATGCTCTGCATGCCCATGCCTTGAGGCCGGGGTCCAGCGTAGCCATGCTGGGGCATCCTTTGGCCATGGGCCCCAAATGGCCCCATGCCTTGGCCCCTGGGCTGGTTCATTCCCATTGGAGGCCCACTCATGTTTGATGCATTCATGCCTGCACCCAGGTTTCCAGGTAAAGATGGAGGACCACGGGGTCCTGACTGATTAATGAACTGGTTGTTGTATGCCTGGTTTGGTCCCATCTGGAAAGAGGAACTCATCTGGAAAACGAAATGGGTTCAATCAACCATCTCTGATTTAGTAAATGTTTGATTTTAAAAATACACTGTAAAAGACAAAACTATCTGACAAGAAAGAGAAAAGACACAGCATAACACTGCCTGTACTTTCCCAGAACTTATAGGCTACTTTCACTGAACTTACAAATTACTTTCTGGAACTCC
Source organism: Gambusia affinis (assembly GCF_019740435.1). Lineage (NCBI taxonomy): Eukaryota > Metazoa > Chordata > Actinopteri > Cyprinodontiformes > Poeciliidae > Gambusia > Gambusia affinis. The sequence goes on from NC_057887.1 coordinate 16,695,220, forward strand.
CTCCACATCTTTTAATCCACTAGCACTGAACTTACAGGGCGCCTTCCGGAACCTACAAGGTATTTTCCAGGACTTAAAGTCTAATTTTCATTCCTTTTAATGAAACATCCAGGTTATTTTCATTAAATTTACAAACTACCAGGCTGCACTGGTATTGCTTAATAAGATGCTTAATAATTTAGAAGATTTGATTGAACTTGCAGCTTATTTTCTGAAACCTATAAACTTCTTAATAGATCATAGGCTAATTAAATAATTACTTCTTGAAATATACAACCATGCAAGTTCCATAAAAGTATGAACAAAACACTAATTATTTTTATTGTACGAGTCTTTTATTTTGTTATAGAATTATGATGTTCAGTAATGTGCCTATATCCATTTCACCCAAGTGTTGTGACACCTTGGTGAAAAAATTTAAAAACAGGTTAACAAATAAGTGCAACTGATTTCTCTGTCATACTTCAACGGTAAACAAGAGTGAGGTGGAAGACGCCTGAGGTGTTGGGACACCTGAGTGAAGTGTGTCATTACTAGACTGATTGACTGTCCGAACAGTCATTAATGGGACAGTTCTTTCAGTAATGAAAGAAATGTACTTAAATGCAAAGATAATTACGGCTAAAAAGACAGCTGATTTGAATGAGAATTGAAGAGTTTTATTCTTGCTCCAAGCAGCAAACTTTGTCTTACCGGTCCATACTGGTTCATGTCCTTGTTCTGAGTCTCCTGCAGGGCCGCTACAGTTGCTGTGGCAGTGGCAGTTGCGGTTGCAGCCGCTGCAGCAACAGCGGCAGCTGCAGCAGCAGCAGCAGGTTGTGTAAAATCCGACGGTGGACGAGAGTTCGGAGGGATGCCTATCCCACCAGGTCCAGCATTTGGTCCTCCTGGGTAACTTTGCCAAGAAACAACACAATAAAAGTTACTACAAGCTCAATTTTCTAAACAATACAATGTAAAAAGTCCAGAGTTCACTTACTTTCCACCGTAACCTCCACCTCCAGGGTAGTTGGGTCGTCCATACATACCCTGCTGCATGTACCCTTGGTTTGAGTTGCCTTTGTTGGGGAACTGCTGCTGTGGACCAGTGAACTGAGGAGAGTTCATACCCGGATTGCTACCAGACATCCCTGAGGTCAAAGGGTTACCCCCAGGATTCATGGGATTATTGTTATTGGCCATGGGATTCCCTAACACCTGTTGGAAAACGACATAAACTCAGGTTTTCATAACATGAGATGAGATCCAACTCGAACAGAACTTCTTGCAGGGAAAGAATATTACCTGGCTCTGTGACGTGTTGGTCACGCCCCAGACAGTGGTCACCACAGACACCGAACCCGGAGGCTGATTGGTGTTTTGCTGCCAGGGAACTGAGTCGTAGGGGAAAGAACCATCTCTGCAGAGGGGCAACACAAACACATCACTTATGTTGAATACATACGGCTAGTAGGAATTTCTTGACTAGCATGGTCTGTCAGCTGACACAACATTAATGCATATAATGTGTTAATGGCAACAGCAAAGTGACACCAACCCATGCGAGAGGCCTGGTTTCATGGAGCTCATCGGGGGCTGCATGGGCACTTTTCCCGGAGGCTCGTTCTGCCTGTTCTTCTGGTGACGGAGGAGGAGGAGCCGTCCCAGTTCCTCACACCACGAAGACAACAGAGCTGGAGAGAGAGCAGAAGAAGAGAATTTGACAGCACTGGTCAATACATGATTGTATTTTCCACTCTGGGAATCACTCCTTCCAGTCAGGTTCCTTACGGAAGGACCGAATATGTAGGACAGGGTGGAACAAAAAACAGCGACAAAGAGCTAAAAGCAAAATTAGATAGCAGAGATATCAGTCTCAGTAACTCCTGCATAAACTGAAATTAAGTTTCTAATAAGCAGTTCCTTAGTGTTTAACTACGGTATTAGAATGTTATTTACCTCAATGAGCAGCTAAACAGCAATTAAAGTCAATGATGGATCATAGCTTTATGAGAGAAAGAAACTACAACACAGGGCAAATATAACTATTTAACTATTTACAAATTTACAAAAATCTAAAATTTGTGTTCAAACGCAAAATATTTTAACATATATGTTGGAAAATTTCTATCAGACATTTGCCAAATGTCTGATAGAAACAATTCATGAATCCTGAATTAAATAAAGTTAATTCAGTAAATAATTACAAATGATGTGATTACAGATAAGAGAGTGGGATACAAAATGCACATCAAACTTATGAGACTTTTGTTTGTGGAAAAAAAAAATTTTGCATAATTTTCCCAACTTTGTGTTATTCTGTCACTTAAAAGCCAAATAAAATTTGTGGTTGTAATATTAGAAGTGAAACAGCTCATAGGATGTGGATAGTTTATATTATAAATTGTAAAACTCTGCTCACCAAATATCACAATTAGCAAGAAAAATATATTCTACAAACCTCTATTTACATCCTTAATACTTTTTAAGCCAAATCTCTCCAACAGTAAAAAAAACCCCAACATAACTGCAGACTTAATTTATAGAGGGAAATAACATAAATCATGGCTGTAATTATTCCTCATGGCCACTAGAGTTCACCCTGACTCCATTTCTTCTACCTACACTTACCCACATACCGCACAGTTTGACAGCCAACACAGTCTGTTGGATCATCATATGCTTTTCTTCTGCAGTGACTGTTTATGTACAAAGCACTCACTTTTGCTTTGCACATAAAGTAAAAGTGAGTGCTTTACTCTTTACTCCCTCTGATTTTATGAAGCTGCTGTCTCAAGCAGCAGAAACAAAAAAGGGAAGTGGATTCAATCTAAGAGGAAGGTAGCAACTTCTCCTTATGCTTCACACCACTTCAGGGCCTGGGGGGCTGGATGGGTGACTGACTTTAACTGCAGTTCATGCAATAATAATAATAATAATAAAAAACGTCACTTCAGTGTGACAGCAGAGAGCTGTCCTTGCATCTACACTGCAACATACACACATGGTCCGCCTTGCACATCCTACCTTCACAATAAAAAAAGACTTCAGTGAGTCACTGACAGAGGAGACACCAGGCTAATGGGGTTGATAAGGAGGGCTGAGCAAACAAAAGCTGCTGACTGCCTTCACAAACCTGGCAACCCAGGTATGTGGCCACACATGGCTGCTTGCAAACACAGTACGAGCTTTACTGACACTGTACAGAGCACAAATAAATAGGGCACAAGATGTCCTCTGACGCCGAGTTTCTGCATCGACACACAAGTGCGCTGCAACCACCCCCGCCCCCAAAAGGCAGCTCCTATCCTTTCATTTGAACACTGAGCACACCAGCCTCACTCTGTGTAAAGACGAGGGCTGGAATACAAAAGACGTGTACAGATGGTGCCAGCAGTCTCCCTCCTCTCCCTCCCGCTCCTTTAAAAGCAGCACGGGGCTCAGGCACAGAGGCAGCTGGGTTTTTCCTCCTCCTCCCCCTCCTCATCCTCCCCTCTTTTCCTCTTGCCTGTTCTTCGTGAGGCAGGTGCCAGGAGACAGGCTGTGCAGCTTCTCTGGAGAATTGATCCGACTTTAACACGTCTGCGCTCTAGCTGACAGAAAAGGCCGCTCAGGTGCAGTTAAACCAAACACATCACACTTGCAGGTAAATGCAACTTGCAACTTCCCATCAATTAAATGCAACCTGATCTAAGCGTGGGTTATAAATTAATACATGTCTGTGTGAGAATGTCCTGCAAGGTTTTAACAGCAATTTCCCTCTCAGTAGAGCTCCTTCTGAGCTCTACTTTTTCAGTTCAACAGCCTGGCAACCAGCCAGCATGTTACAGCTCAATTAGGTCCCATTATTCACTTCCAACAAGAGGTAACTTGTGCTTCTTCATGTTGATAAATACATCTTCTGAATTTATCGGCTCGGGGTCAATTGACCCCATCGCCAATTTAAACCATAATTTCATATCTACACATTATCAATGCACCTACATCGTGGAATTTAAGTTTTGATTTATACTATAGTTTAGTATTTTATGACCTAAAGATAAATGGCAAAATCATGGTTAGTGAAAAAAAAAAAAAATTCTGCAGTGGGCGTCATTTCGTAGCGATCACATTAAATCTTTCAATCAAACTTTAACAACCAATGATTAACAACCAAAGACATGTTTATACTCCACTCAGAGTCAATTTGAGAAACAAAAACTGCTCAGTTATTTTGGTTTAACCTGGGATCATAATGTGCCATATTTCATACAAGTCACCTCAAATGTGGGGATACCAGAATCACAACCAACAGAAATAGGGCCTAATATAATGTTTTCACCAAATAATCTCCATCTACATGACATCATAAGGAAAATTTTTCTGAATCTTTATGCCTATGCTTTGTGAAAACAGCTAACTACATAAATAGTTGTTTAAAAATAAATAGTCCCTGTTTAAAGTCCCTGAGAATGAAACCGATTCTTTACATGTATGAAAGAAAAGTAGGATTTGAATTAAATGACAATGTTTGAAATGACACAAATTGTTCTGGAAAATTCCATGTACCATCACTTGTAAAAACTGCCACAAAATGGCCCTTCTTCCAGGAATGGATTAACAAATGGTAGGTAGCACATATCAAACTGCCTTTAGTTTGGTTCAAAATGTGTCAAAAGACCAAAAATGTACAAATACAGAAGGACGAAAGGGTGCAATGACTAGCAGCCCGATTAATTCCATTATCATGTTTGCATGGGATGTTGACAATCTTGCCATTTGGCAACTTTGCAGTTTGGGTCATTTTCGTATGGGAGGTTTTTGTCTAGAGTGGATTGTTTTTTATCCACTCTAGCAGGGAAACATTGTGTTAATTTCTATAATCTACTCCTGGTCAACTGTATAAAAACGTGGTTAAATTACTTGAATTATCCTGCAAGACAGAGTGTTGATCAGTGGCCATAATCTGTTAGATTTCTTAAGAATCAGCTGGCCCAAATATGAATTAGTACCACTTAGTTAAATGAGATTTAAATGTTTTTCTGACCACCACGAGAATAGTAGTTGGGAATGAAAGGGTTTATTTACAGGAATAAAATTAAAGTTGAATGGAATGAAATTTTATTTCTTAAGAGTGAACTGATCCAGAGCCACTGACATGAGGCTTTCTGGCCACTTTCACAACCAACATTGAGAGCTCCAGGCCAAAATAAGCAGAAGAAAGAAATGTCTACAAATAGATTGAACACTTTACCACTTAAAGGAGAATTATTCTGCTCTACTGTTGGATAAAAGTCTTATCCCAGCTCAGTTACCACCTCAACTAAGCACCAGTTTGTTTGAATGTACACCTCTGTGATTCACTTGGAGGATTAACTTCAGGTATCATATAACAAGAGGAGGAACACACAATCATTTATTCCTTACACTTCAAATCCTCATCTCTCTTATGAAAACAACTCTCTGGATGATGGACACAAAAGGATTACTATTTCTCTTTTCCATGCCACTCCACAGATGGCCCTTCAATGGATGTGTCTGTCTCCCTCCTGCAGCCAAAACTGGAAAAAAAATTAAATAAATAAACAAAAAAAAAAAATTGCCTCTGGTGTTGGGTTTCCAAATGTCAATCTAAACAGATTCAAACTAGTGTTCAATCATGTTTATGTTGGTTTCCTTGGTGGCAAATACTTTCTATCCCTCTTTCCGTAAAGAGAAGAGGCACAGCCCTATTTGCTTGGTAGATAGTCCCCGGGGGAACGGCAGAGTCTGAACAGTATTGATATTCTGGTGCTCAGCTGCTGCTGCCTGATGGTCAACCATGGCGAATGGCGGTAAACACATCTGCTGGGACTAGATGGGTGGTTCAGCCGCTTGGCCTCCAGCTTCCAGCCCTGTCATAAAGCCCCGGGGAGACATGACAAATGATACTGAATGCATCTCTGACAGTTGTTCAATGCTCTGTCCAATGATAATGTACACCCACCACCCCCCACACACATTACCATTGTCAAGTACTTTGCTTTGGCTTGCCGCATGACTGTTTGCATGCATCCAAAGCTTACTCACTTGTGACTGCCCATCAGTGTTTGGAGGACTGGGACAACCAGAATACTTCTGGATCCAAAGGAGAAATCTGGGCTTGTATTTATTAGATTTACATTGTCATGGGATTACTTTGAAGTTAAACCAGTGACTTTATGCTAAAAAGTTCCTCCAAAGTACTTGATAAACTTTGTTAAAAATCAATTAATTGAGAAGGACTAAAGGTTTCAGTGTGGTTTCTATTTCCATGCTGCTTGGAATGAAGAGACCTCTTAATGAAGCGTGTATGTGATTCAGATGTATTGAACCATGAAAATAAAACATGGAGGAAAGAGTTACTTCATTTGGCTTAGACCTAAATTAAAATTTTGATGAGACAAGAAAATCTTCAGAGAAATCCTCAATCCAAGGTGAGCTTCAGCAAATGAATCAAATGGATAATTGTGCAAGAAAGTTTAGTTTCCTTGAAATTCCAAAGAGAGAACAGTAGTACAAACAATGACTCTCTTCACACAGGATCTGCTTCCGACTCCTTGCAGTCTTGAATCTATTTTTTACATGGAAGCTTTGGTATACACTTTTTGATGATCAAATTTGCATTGCACAGATCTTGAATCTAAGTCGACAATAAGGCAACTGTTGCAGTAGGGTTCTTATTTCAGTAATGCTCATCTAAAAAAAGGATAAAAAAAGGAAACTTTGACCACCTTGAACTCTTGTAAAGTTTTGTCTCCTGCAACTAAACAGAACACACACATTTTAAAGTAAGAACATTTTCACAAGACTACAATAAACTACTACAATCAGTGTAACCACAATGAATAAGGCATACAACAGCAAGTTGACAAGAGAGCTCTAAAAACATGGCATGAATGGCTTCCTTTACAAAAGGTCTAACACACACTTGCTGCCTCCTTTAAAAGACTGCTCTCCGCTCCTCTCTTTGTCTCTTTTCCTTTTCTAACTCCTCTTTTTCTCTCCATTTACTGGCTCTGCACTGCAGGGGAGGCAGCAGGTAAGGCAGATGCCAGAAACTCTTATGATCCTCATCCAACCCCACCCGCCACCCCTCGCTCCTCCTTGTTGCTCCGTATCTAATAGACACCTGCTCTCTTGTCAACCCTGGACAATCCACCTGGCATCGTCCCACATGGCGACTAGACCACCAAACGTCCACGTTAAAAACACAGTGCACACCCAATCATCACATTATTAGCATTACACATACACATGTTTCCACATGTTAACTCCAATAAAGAAGACCACCATATTTGATGTACGCTGCTCGTCAAAAATCATGACCCTAAAACAGCTTGTTTGAAGACATACAGCCAGAAGGGCTGAAAGGAGAACAAAGAGCATGAGCAAACTAACAAGGGCAGCTCTATTGGGCTGCACTCTTCAGTTTTTGATGTCGCGTCTATTCACTTTCTATTCCTCCTCCCTTCTCCTTCTCTGCCCAAAATGGGGATGAATGGACGCAAGGCTCCTGCAGGCCAAAGTCAATTAAACTAAGAGTGAGTGTGGGGAGCCCCTAGAATCCCTAGTAACAGAAACTGTGCAAAATAACCAAGTTTGGTTTTAGTCAAAGATTTGTTTCTTACTTACAGCAGTACATTATGAGAACTTATGAACGTTTCTTCATAATAAATACAAAATTACTTTAATGATTAGTTGCTACTGCAAATCTAGTTATCACCAAGGTGTCCTGGATCATAATAACAAGTGGCTGACATGGATACCACCGGCTAGCTACCAAGCATCTCTTTGTCATCACAAAATTTACACAAGTGCTAATGCAATGATTCAATAAAGTGTAGCTTAATCTCATGTTACACTATGCAGCTTCACTCACCTCAGGATGCCAAATGCTTTGAGAAACTACAAAAGAAGATAGTCTGACCTATTTTCATGATCATTTTGCTATATTGAGCATTAAACTTTCAGCCCAAACAGGCAGTCCATCATTACAGAAAATGGGGAGAAAAAGAAAAGTGAGCCAATTGGATTTCGGCTTCCCTTTCCTTTGACAGAAAATAATTACAGGACATGTTAAATAGAACAATATTAAACTAGCACCAGGATTCCAATAGATTTTTCATTACAAAATTGTATACTTTTCCTGATTCATGTTTGCTGCTTTTTTAAAAATTAATTTTATGCACACAAAAATTTTTATAAATTTAATTACAAACTTTTATTAAAAATGTCTTTCAACAGAGGTTGTTTTGATGGATGGATGGATCTTATGGTTGATGTGTGGTCTCAATTAAAAAAAAAAAGGTTTTACCAGTGTAAAAAAGCTGCATTGTGGATTGAAATAAACAGTTATAAAACAGCCTGTTTATTGAGACCAGACAATTGCCCCTGTCTGCACCTCATCTATGTCTTATTTCTTGCATTATTTTCTCTGCGGCTCTCTTGGAAGCCACTTACTGGAGTCCTGTCAATGAGTGCTTAGGATCCGTTGCCTTGTGGGGAGCCAGACTTGCTGGCTAGGTTTTATGGCCCATTTCAGGGCTGCCCCGACTTAAATACAGCCTCCTGCTGGCCACATGGCCACAATGTCGTGCCATGTCCATCCGAGGAGGAGAAGCTTGGGAGGGGGAGGGGAATTTGCTGGAGGCAAACCAGAAAGGTTTTACTGAAGCCATGAGCATATGGGGCCAAGTGGAGAGAAAGAAAGCGGAGGCAAATAAAGGAAAACACAGATTTGATTTTATTGAAATCCAGTGTTCTTTAACTTCCCACTCATTCAAATGTACTAACGTTCAAATTGTAAAAGAAGCACAGTCAATCTGCTTGAGATGCAAATCCAGATCTGTGAATGTGAAAAAGCTGAAATCCTGAATAAAAAAATCAATAGAGAGAAGATAGGATGTTTATCTTCAAAGAGAATCTTGGCTCTCTAGGTACAGATAAGGATTATTACTGTAAGCCTTTAAAGAAATCTATTTAGTACTAAATGAATGCCAGTTGGAGGATTCTGTGACGTATTTGACAAAATTATGCAGATCTCATTGCTGCAACTGTCATGTCTTAGTTGTGGTAAAACACAAGCCAACACTCATCTAAGAAAGCCAGGTTCCTAACATATTCTCTCCTAATGTATGCAACGATTATGTTTGTTTAAAAAAGAGCCCATATTGTTCAGACTCTTTTGAAATTTGCAAGACTGTCTACATCCTTCTGAGGATGTACGCATACAGACCGACTTTCAAATATGTCTTTACTCGTTAAGATGACTGGCTACAAACCTACATCTTTACATTTCAATACAAGAGCACAAATGTGGCAAACGTAGGTTTGTGTGTAGGTTGTCATGTTTGACAAGTCTTAATTGCATTATGGTGTCTTAAAGGGTTTTATGATGTTTAAGTAGATTAACACTGTTATAAAACACAGATTCTAAAACTTTCATTACACATTCCTCCTAAGAAAATACTCCCAAACAGTAAGGTGTAAGGTAACATCAATAAGCATTCCGCACTGGTTTTCCCAAATTGAAACTTTAACATGGTTAAGATGGATTTTGTCATTTGCAGATCGATGTTCTAACTTGAGAGGTAAAAACGTACTTTCTAGTACTTCTTAGTTCACTGGTAGTCTGCATCATCATGTAGTAAACCTTGCAGTAGTGTTCTTAGATAAGGTCCTAAGTGGCAACGGTAATGTAAATTTCTCAGACAAATGAATGCTGGCATGTTTCATTGCCATTTCTGCTTTTCAGCTCGACATAACAGCTATTATGTAAATTGTTGACACCAAACTTTACCTCCGAAGCCAAACCAAGTACCATTCTTGGTACTTTTTTTCAGTTTTTATATTTTTCCAATATTAAGAAATAGGTCCTTTAAATGTCATAGCATTACAGAGCAAACACATTAAGAAACGCTAAATGAATGATTAAATGAGCGCGTAATTGACATTTCAGTGTGCTGTTTATTAAAAATATATTGTAACAAGTGAAACCAATATCCAAAAAATGTGAACCTAAATAGTAGTCATCAAATATCAAACAAGATCACATCAATTATGAACCGTGCGACCGATGAACCTTTCCCCTTCCCAAACAGCCACCTGTACTGACGCAGAGTGTTTTTAACCATGCACGTCCCTGACCAGATTATCAAACCAGCAAAGACGCAGCTGACAAGAGCCAGATTGTTTCCCAAAGCAACAGGCTGACATTAACAAAGCCCCAGCCTTAAGCCCCTGTCCACCATGATACTAATTAGGCAGAGAGCAGATGTGCCCGGAGTAGTGCCCACCTAGGGGTGCTGGACAGGGCCTGTAGTGTCACGGCTGCATATGCTGGTGGCTGATTCACCTGTGACCTTTTCACAGCACGCTTCAGGTCAGAGCCTTTTTGGAAACCGGGAGAAAAAAAAAAAAAGACACTTGGGGAAGCGGGTCCGGTCCTGGCACCCCTCTAGGCTCATTAGAGACGTCCATATGTGCAGCAGCTCAGGATCTGAATAAAAAAGCTCCCTCAAGATAAACACTAGCGCCAAGTGGAACATTCAAAGTTGATCCAGGATAAGATTATTGGGACACTAAATGTTTTCAAATCTTCCAGTTACATTAGTTCTATCAGGAAGAATGGGCCAGAATTCCAGCAAAGTATTGCAAGAAGCTTCTGGATGGAAACGCAAAACATTTGAGCATCAAGTCATATAGCTCAAAGGCAGTGCCAAATTAGCCAAATACTAAGGAAATATAAGCAAACTTCAACTTTTGAAGTCACTGACAAATAAAACTGACATATTCTTGCACTTATTATTGTAGAAATAATTGTGGTAATTCTAATTAGCCTAAAGGAACAGAAATTTGGTCAGATTTGATTTCAGACGGTGAGAAAAAGTATATGCATGAATAAATAAATATTTAAAAAGAACATTTCAGGAAACAAGTAACTTGAGACGATTAAGCAAATATATAATTACCCATAGGTTTTATCAATACATATAATAAATCTTGTCTAGTGACAGAAAAAAAAAAATTATGAACTGAGAGGTGGGAATGAAAGGTTAGTGTTACCATGTAAAATAAAATCAACAAAGTGTTTTCATCACATCAAGTAAATCAAGGTTTTGATGTTTTGAAGGCTTTTACATATCTGGCTCTACTAAACAACACTTTCTCGCTTTGCTATAACTACTGTACCGACTGACAGCATAATCATTTGTTGAAGTTTTAAAGCTTTATCTCTGCTTTTATTTTTTTCTCAAAGTTTAATACTTGATCTGTGAGCAACATAAGTGGAATCAAAATCTCTCTATTTTTTATTTAACTGAACTATCACATAAAAGCTTTAAGCAAGTCACGGCCTGTGGCTGTTTGTGGCTTATGTTCTTTAATTTCAGTAACAAAAAGGTTTCTTGGACAAATGTACTTATCACAACAGCAATCAGTGTGTTTGCGCATACTGCTATTTCCCCGCGGAGAAAATGAAAATAAAAAGGTCAAAGCTATTTGACCCTTGGGAAAAAACTAAATGTCCAAAGCAGAGCAGAGGAGGTGAAGCTGACGGAGCAACAATTGCCAACAAGTTGGACAAATCCTCTCCAAAAACTCTTATTACAGACTTTTTTCCAGACAGATCTAACAAATGATTGTCCACCAGAGTTAATTCATTTTCAAAACACAATTAATACTCACTAATGGTAACACAGGACTGGTGACTCCACTACCTTATAAACATATGCATGACCCTTGAACCTTTGCACATTATTACTTTACACTCAAAAACACAATTGGTTTAGGATTTCATTTAAAAGCTCAACAAGATAGCTTAATAGTGAAGTGGAAGGATAGATGATTTTCTCATTAAATGAATACCTAAAAAGGGTTGTGTGCATTTTAATTTAAATCCCTTTGTTTTGAAATCCCATAATAAAATCCAGCGCAAAAAAATTGTCTTCATAAGACACCAATACAAATGTTAGTGTGAATCTAGCAGTTCTATGAAAGCCTGAGAGGTTTGTTAGAGAGCTTCAGTGAAAGAAACAGCCTCATGAAGGCCAAGAACCATGGCAGACATGGTAAAGTTATAGAGATGTTTGAAGCAGAGTTCGGTTATAAACCAATACTCCAAAACTTTGAACATTTCACAAAACTTTGTTCCGATTAATCGGTTATAACTGGAAAGAGTATGGCACAAGTTCAGACCGAAGAATTATGGCCACCCACTTAGACTGAAAGGCCGGGCAAGTACTGCATTAATCAGAGCACAAGCCAAGAGACCCATGGTAACTCTAGACGCTCAGCTTGGAGAATCTGTTGACAGGCATGTACTCCCCATATCTAGCCATTATGGAAGAGTGGCAGAAAGCATTAAGAAGACCTGTTTACAAACTGTGAAGGAGACAGAGCTCTGGTTAGATGAGACCAAAATTAACATTTCTGGCCTACAATCAAAACAGTACATGTGTAAGAAACCTGTGGAAGACTGTTGTGATTGTATTACACCGTGGGAATGCTTTTCTTCTGGATACACTGCAATTCTAGAAGAAAACCCGCTGGAGGCTGCAGAAGACGTGGGAACGGCTTTTGCAAGGCACCATATCCTTTCATGCGTCCCGCGATTTTCTGCTGGATTCAATTTAATTGTTAACTAATTTAATTAATTATTGAGTTGCCACTTAATTGATGAATTGTTCTATGATTTTCTGTCACTAGTGACCTATTTTGAAGAAGGAGGAGAGGACATGCATTAAATGATCTGCAGTTGGGAATTAGCAAGTCATTTGTATGGGATCATAGCCTCCGTATATGGTATTCGTACTCTACAAACTTGTTTTATATAAATTAATTTGCTTGTGTAAGAAAACTGGACACATTTAAAATCTAAATCTGCAGTTCAGACTGTAAAGAAAACTTGAAATTGTTACTGGCAGCCAGGTAAATGGTGATTTGGTGTGTCTCTGTTTATTATGATTAGTTCCAAAAAACTGTATTATATCTGGAACAAACTTCCAGAACACTGCAAAACAGCTGAAACACTAAGTTAATTTAAATCAAAGCTAAACATCCACATGTTTAGAGTTGCCTTTGATTACAAGCAAATGGAACAACATAGATTGTGCGGAAAACTGCTGCTGAACCATTAGATTCCTTCACATGGAGAAACGTGTGTGCTTGGCTCCTGTCACTGCTTGACAAAACTGCAGAGAGGCTCATGGAAAACGCTGTCTCAAGTAGGTCAGAGCAACCCTCTGAGATAATCAAGGCCATTTTGACCCCTTCTGTGTCAGCTGTAAGTGGGTCAAATGCAGCAGTCAGCTGTTGCGCCTCCGTCATGCGGGGCGCTGCAAGCCACTCGTCATGCTGTCAACCCCCATTTGCCCGCCTGCGCCCAACAACGCAGAAATCAGCCCTCCCTCTGTCCCTCCAGGGGTGGTACAAAGTAAAACACTCCTCTGCTGCAGAAGCACATCCACCTTCCCTGATGTCAATGATCGTCCTGCACGCCCCCACCCCCCCGCTCCCCCTCAACACTCGTTATCTGTCGTCTCCTCCTTTTGACAGCTCACAGCTTTGCAGCCTCGTCTCACTCAGACTGTGGCAGTCAATCCTCCTCGGCACTCCTTCCATGTTTCAAAAATGCCAGCCGACTCCAGCGACGTCTGATCACTAATAGAGCAAAGGGAGCTCATGTGCCTGGAAAACACTTCTGAGCGCAAATCTGCAACAGCAGAACAAAAGCGATGCGGGGCAGCCTTAATCTCTGCACTACTGAAACCAGCAGCTATTGTAAAGCTCTCTTTCAGTGTCTTTTTTTTTTTTTTTATCCCTCCCACCTTTTCTCTCTTCCATTAAAACATTCCTCCTCTCCCACCCCTCACCTCCCACCACCCACCCCTCTCAGTGTCTCAGGGCAGCGGCTTCCTCTCTCCGTCTCCACCGCGTGTCCAGTGGCTGACTGCACAATACGCATCAATTATTCATGGCCGAGCTCTCCGTTTTGCAGGCAAAACCAATCACAGATGGAGTCACCGCTAATGGGGTTCCTGCTCCACTTGCCACCGGCTTTTTTTCTTCTTCCTGCACTCGAGCAACAAATACCCCCAGAGACAACAAGGAGGAAAATAAAAAGAAAAACAATGGATAAGCAGCTGAAAGAGAAGGAAACTTCATAGAGCAAAGGAGGAGAAAAGGTTTGTGTTCAGAGAAGAAAGCAGGCGGCACCGCAAATCATTCACCAAATAAATCAAGGAGCCGGCTTCGGCAGCAGGAAAGGGGTTAAAGACACAGAGATATATGGGGGAGAGGGATACGGGGAGGACAGGCAGAGAGAGGGAGAGAACCAAATGCTTATCTCCTCACCTCGGATGTATGCAGCTGTTATTGATGTATCTTCTTTTTCTGTCTAGTGATCCATTGCTTGCTCTCCCAATACACACATCACACAGAGGCAGCCACAGCCACTTCGCCAGAAGGGAGAGAGCGTGAGGGGAGGGAGGGGAGGGGAGTGGAGGGGAAAAAAATGCAGGCAGCTCACATTTCAAACTTGCAAAGGGGGGTGGGGGGTGGTGCCTAATGTGCTAGACAGCTTGTGTCCTGGCCCGGGTCCAGAGCGACGAGTAAAAGAAGCCTCAATCAGTCGGCTTAGAGCTGCAGGGAGATGCAACGCGGGTGTCGCAGAAAGCGCCACCGGAGTCGGTTCAGGTGAAACTGCGATTACGACCCGCTAACCTTGGCTTTGAAAGCGTTCACTTGACTTAATCCATCAAAAATAGCCATTGTAATTAAAGGGCATGGAGGAGGAGGAGAATTCTCGATGCACTGAGGGTCGGTAGCAGAGAAGGAGGGGCCAATTAGACCGCATTTGTCGCTGAGTAAACACCAGACCCACTAAGCCTTTGGTTAAATAATTACACAGCTATAAAACATGTAAACTGCAGGTAGGCATGCCACCTGAGGCATATCATTGTGTGCAAATAAAACAACTTCCACACGACTTGTTTGTTGTTCAGATATAACGCTGCATCTTAGTAAGTCAGAGAAGTCACCAAAATATTATTTTTTCCCCCCAGTATTTCAATTCAAAGCCTGGAACATGCTTTGCATAAATTTATGACGCACACAAAAGAATGCATTTCAAGCATTGACTTGTTTTCATTATTTCAGAATATTAAAATAATAAATAGCACATATGAGACCAATAATGAGGAGCATAAAATACAGAATGTTTTAAACAATTGTGGATAAAAACTGCCAAATTCACAGCTGTTCAGAAGACTGTTATTGATACCCTCCTTGAGGAGGGTAAGTCACAAAAGGTCATTGCTGAAACAGCTGGCTGTTGGCGGATGGCTGTATCCAAGCAAACTGATGGAAACCTGAGTAGAAAGTGTGTTAGTTAAAAAAATAAATCACATCTCAAATAAGAATAGATGTGTACTGCACTCAATATGTACACAACAGAACTTTGAACCACAGAGTGACAGTTCACCTCTTTTTTCCCCCCCTTCAAGCACGATGCATCTCACAATTTTATTCGGGATTGGTTCAGTTGCAGCTCATGTCTGTCTGTGGTTGCTCATAAAGCTCTGATCCCAGCCCAGGTGCAAGTCTTGAGAACTTCCATCAAAAACATCATCGCTAGCATCAACTCCTCAAGCTTGTGATTAAAATGCATTTTTTCTTCCACTTAACTTTCCATTCATATATTTGGATACAGCATCCAGTGTTTCTACAGCAGTGACCTTTGTTAGCTTACACAGTGAGTATCAGCTGACTTTTCAATAATCTTGTAGACCAGAAGATAACATTTCTGCTTAATTGTTTTTTTTAAAAAATCTATAGATTTTATTTGTTAACATTTGCTCAACATCTGAATTTTGGCTCAACATTAGCTTTAAATCATTATGGTCAAAAATTTACAGACATAAAAATGCTAAATAATGCAAAAAGGACATTCTTTGCATGCAATACATCTACGGTATACGGGTTTCATTTGTTGGATAGAATTACTGAAATTAAAAGTTTTAAATGATACCGATTGATATGCACCTGTAGAAATATGTATCCCAGTGCTGCCAATGTTGTAAAATCACTTCAAGAGAGGAAGGTCAGAGGAACTCCAAGGCTCTTATCTTTCTGCTCTGCATTTACTCTCCTGGTATTTACTATTGGCTAAGTGTGCGGCGGGTGACTTACAGCCCGCCAGACCTTCTGAAAGTTAGCCCATCAATCATGGTTGGCTGGGAGTCCTCAGTGATCATAAAGTGCTCTGGAGAATTAGGTGCACATACTTCCAAGTACGAGGGACTCTAACCTCGTAAACTCCGGTAAGCAAAGGGAAAAAAAATAATTAAGTAAACTCACACCACATCGACAAGCTATTACAGCTTTACCAAATCCATTAAAAACATATTACAAAGTCTTTTGGAGATTTGTTTAAAAGATAACAAAAGTATAAACATCCATACTGGACCTTTTTGATTCCAATACAGGACTTCCTACATAGTCTGTAAATATATATCCAGAGCCTGGATAAGTATAGAAAAAAGAGATTGCAGAATGAAAGTAAAAAATGTCTTTATAAAACTTTAACATTTTAACATTTTCTTACCTTACAATCAAAAACTTGTTGCATTTTTTTTGGAATTTTACATGACAGACAATGCAATTGCAAAGCAGAATTAAATCATCCATTGTCTGATCTCCCTTGTCTTGCCAGCGTCAAAGCGACATGTCATCTGTCCATCACATCACAGAGACAAAGAATCATACAACCAACGCTGCATGCAACTAACTTACTGCCCACTCCTAAACCAACCTGATGAGCCAATTAACCCAAGGCTCATATTTTTGGAAGTGCTTGCAGAGAACCAACTCAAAACTTAATGCAGAAAAGCAATTACTGGGAATCTAACCCAGGACCTTCTTGCTGCAAGGCAGCAGTCCTAACAACTGTGCCACTGTGCAGACAAATACATTTATTCTCAGTATAAATACATTAAAATTCAATCCATCATCCAAAAACAAAAAGACTGTGGCAAAACTGCAACTTGACCAAGAGGTGATCGTTCACCTAACCTTGTAGATTGTAAGAGCATTAATTAGAGAAACGGCAAAGACACCCATGGAAACTCTGGAGGAGCTCTCCAGCTCCTCCAGAGCTCAGGTAGGAAAATTTGGCAACAACACAAAGAGTCATACACTCCACAAAACTGGTTTACTTTGAAGAGTCACAGAAGGAAGAAGCCAGCAAAATACAGAAAACATGTTGAAGATGGAAAAAGCTTAATCCAGAGACATTACAAGACACTGAATCTTACTGCATGCAGTAATAAGCAGATGGCCACACTGCATTGTCTTTATCAAGCAAGCAAACACAACACCCACACTGTCTCTGGATCCTGTTTGCTAATGCTTTTACAGATTAGAAAACACCCCCTTGATGTTCTGCCTTGCACACCCCTACATTCACAGCAACATGAAACAAAACAATAAGAACACTTAGTTTGTTTTTTGTTTTTTAAATCAGACTGACACTGCTAACTAGAACCTGCAGTGTTTAAAGATCGAATGTCATGAATGTGTAAAAACGAGTGTAGCACCAACCGAGCCTGACCAGCGCGAGAACTAATTATCTGCTGAATGGCTGCTTTGCCAGGCATTTGTTACATGGAGGGAATGAATGGCCCGAGGAGCTGAGAAACTCCAGCCTGCTCCTCCCTCTTATAAGTCGGCACCTCTTTTCACTCTTTTGAGTCGAGGAATTCCAACAACCCAGTCAGGCGCAAATGATTGGGAATGCGCTGCTCGGAAGAAACTGCAATTACGGTTTCCCTCACCCCACCCCCAAAACTCTTGAATGCCATCAGGTGGTTTGGAGTGACACTGATGGAATAGATCTAACAGGGCTTGTATTGATGGAGAGACAACAGAGAGGAGGGACTGATGAGTTTATCCACACCGGGGCGAGCTGAGTGATCTCGCTGCTTTCAGGCCGCCTCAGCCTCACGTGCACAGCTTCGCCCTGGCGGTCAGACAGTCTCAGTAATCACAGATTAATAGAGCAGGCTAATCCCATTCACAGGGAGGTCACTATGAGCAGACAGGCACCCTTCCCCCAACTCTGCAAAAAAAAATAAAAGCGGCAAACGAACACCACACCACCTCCCGACACCCACCCTTTTAGTGTATCCATTAAACAGATCAGCAGTTCAATTCACTGAATCACACATTGTTGAGCTTTTCAATTCCACTCTGATCAGACGGGATTAGATTTGCAACCAGCATTATCTTAACTTCTACAATCCCTTTAAATATGCCATCTGATACCATCAATTGGTTGAGATAATATGGCTTTAATGATGCTTTACCCTCTTGCAATAAAAGAAGCAAAAGTTAATTCAGTAAATTATTGGAGGCATTTCATGATTAATCAATTTGTCAAAGCTACAAGCCGTTTTAGCTCTGAGCTGACTGCGCTCATTGATTTCTACCTAACCCTTGCCTCCCTCAGCACAATTTTGCAGCATGTTTCAGGAGACTCGTTTAGAGGGTATCAATGGGAATGTAGCGGCCAGCGACCACAGCATACCAGAGCTGAGGCGAGTTGGAGCTGCTGGGCCAAATCTGATCATCTTATTACCTCCATCCACTAACCTGATGTCTTTGGAGCTGACTGACCATTTTTCTCACCCCGTTTTAAATAAAAATGTGAACAGAAAACAGTCATGAGGCAGAAACCCCTCCAGAAAGGTTTACACAAGATTTTCATATTGGGGCCAAACCCAAAAGTCAGCGTTAAGACATTTTTTCCAAGAGTTTGATTTGGAAAACTTTAAAACCTAAAAATGGATTTCAGAGGGACTCAAATTTTAACCTTTAATTTCCTCAATTTGAATCATTTTGAAATTTAGTTAGAATTTAGTTAGTTTGGTTTGGATTTAACAAATTTTGTAAACTGTAAATTTGTAAATTGTTGAAACTGAATTTCATAAATTTACTGAGTGGAAGTCTAAAACAGTATGACTTTTCTCATTTTTCAATCCAAAGTCAAATTTGAGCATTTTACAACCACCAGTACTTTCAAATGTTTGTTAATATAAATAGTTTTTACTTATAGGACCAGAGCTGAAGAGAATGACAGACATAAAATTGGCATTAATGGCTAGAAAAGTAAGTGACTGCACAAAACACATTTATGAATTAAATAAGTAAATATTGCAGCTCTTCAAAGCTTGTTTTTTTCTTTGAAATTTAGATTAACAAAAAATGCCGATTTATAGGGACAGCTATTGCAGCCGATGCCTTGGCGCCCTTTTGGTGGAGCCACTGTCAAGAGATTAGCATCTGCTATTAAAGTCTTTTAAAAATCTATCCGAAAAGGAAAATGGGCTTTCTGAGAAGTCTCCCTCTCCACAAACACTGACTCATCCGACTCCCATCATACTAATAATACATTTATATTTGTACAGCGCTTTTCTAAGTACTCAAAGACGCTTACAAGCCCCATCATGGGATTCTCTCCCTTCCTCTGTCGCTCGGCAACAGCCCTCGCCGGACATCAGGCGAGCAGGTCCTGCCTCCTGGGATCTCTGTGGGAGTGTCCTTTTAGAGTCATCTCCTCCAGCTTCTACAGGCTGTTATCTCTAGAACTTCAAAAAAACAACAACCCACTCTTCTCTCCATAACCATGCCGGAAACACATCCCTGTTGTTCTTTCCTCTGAATCCGTCTCATTCCAAAAATATTCATGCTTACTGGTACATAATTGCCCATGAAATGCACTTTAGGATACCACCCAAACGAGACCGAGCTCAGCTTTCCAAATGATTACTGTAGCAGGAAATTATTCAGACTGCGGATCAATTGGCAATCTTATCTAAGCTCATAAAATAGGCCCTGAGATTTGATTAAGCATTAGGCAGAATTAGAACATTTGGCTGTCTTAGTTACTTGCAGACAGATTGATTCCTAACTCTTAGCTGAAATAACAGCAGCATGACCGGCGCATAAAGCGGAGAAAAGAAAATCAAACACATACAAAATTAAACCAATATGTGGCTGTCACCCTCTTAAATCAAGAAGGCTCAACAGCATAGTCAAGCGCAGGTTTTACCATGATTCATGAAAGGTGGAAACCACAAATCATCACCTGCAAAAGATCACAAAATATTTCTTATCTTTTCCGCTACTGACAGCCTACACATATTTATTCCCACCACGCTTCAGCTCGCCGTTCTCCCAGCTTGTAAATACCTTTAAGAGATCTGAATTTTCACCAATAATTCATCAATGTTTGTAGACGTTGAAACTCTACAAACACAAAATGTCATCAGCAGTGATGACAGGTTTCTGGCTTGTGTCACACATGGATTATTACTCTTCATCTGAACCATAAATCAAATTCCTTTGTGAGATTAAATGAAAATTATGTTAATGTGAGCTGCTGCCAAACACGGTTGTGTGTATTTTTTATTTTTTTTAGAACTTGTGCTCTCAGCAGTAATTATGCGTAAAAGTACCAGGGTTGCAGATAGACTCTGGTCTTACCTGCTGATTTTGGAGTGAACTTGTCCCTGTTGGCGGCGCAGACGGCCAGGAGCCGATAGCCCAGGTCCAAGTCAAAGCCTTGCTGCGCTGCTACGCGGCTGACCACCTGGACACAGTGAAAAGAGGCAGAATAGTTTTTAAAAGAATCATAGAAAATATGATTATGACTATTTTTCAGTGACATGGGTTTACAGTACAAAAGTTTTAATTGTTCTTAAACCTGTTTATCTTCAAGAGGGTTGCTGCAGTATTTAGTCACACTACAGAAAAAAATTCTAATTTAATGGGCTTTTGTGTGACAGACCAACAGAAAGCAGGGCATATTTGGAAAGTGGAAAAAGGTGACAACGTTTTCATAATTTCTTGTGAAAGAGAAAATCTGAAAAGTATGGGGTACATCTATATTTGGATGCACACTGACTCACAGAGGTGAGACATGAAGAGCTGCAGTTACTCTTCATGTCTCCAGCTTTCCACATGTAGAGACTGATTCTACCTTTTTTAATCACAAAAAAAGTTCAAGTTCAGTAAGATTAGTTAGAGAATCTCTGAACAGCAAATCCTGCCACATATTCCAAACAGGATTCAAGACTTTGACAGAACCACTGTAGCACATACATATGCTCTGATCTAAATAATTAAAGTGTAGCACTGGTTGTATGTTTAGTGTTATTGGCCTGTTTTATGGAGCATCTTATTTATTCTTTCTCCACATACAGTGAGGAGGTCCGTAAATGAAATATCTACAAAGCTCACTGTTAGAGGACTGTATATAATTTTTATTCTGCAATTCAACCATTGCAAGAAAAAGAAAGTCTTTAATCACGGGTGCCAATAAATGTGGAGACTACTGTTCATGTAAAAACAAGCTTGAAAAGTGATAAGTTAGAAATCCTGAATATTTATTTATTATATAAATATCCAAAAATGCTGAAACATTTATACATTTGTATTTATTTCATAGAAATGGTTGGGAAATGTTGACAACAAATTTTAAATAAATATTTTAAGTTATTCCACAGGGTAGTTTCCATCAAATTCTACAAAATTATATGTTTTTCTAACCTGAAATTCTGTAACAGTCAAACCTTCCAACTTTATTGGATGATAGTAAAAAGTAAGGAATAGACATGACAAGTCTGAGGATGCTGCATTTTACTTTATCTAGTGACCTTTTGGCAGCATCAAAGATCCAATTCAGCTTAAATGATGGACATACTAAGAGTTTATAGCTTCCATATGAGTTGGTTGACAGCAGGATGAGAAGCAAATGTGGCCTCCAGTGCAGAGATGACCCACTGAGAGGAAACATTAGGAGACACATCAACATGCCATCGGAGGTGATGTAAATCACCATAATGTCCTGCAACAATCCTTTGATTTACCTTTACCATTATCAGCTCAAAGAGACCTCCTCAAATCATGGTGACCCTTCAGGACATGCAGGGTTCTGTTTGGACCCACTTTGAGATCTTTCATCCCTCCTGTCCTTTCAACGTCCCGCCGTCACACTTCGAGACAAGTTCTGAGGTTCTAGAGCTGAACTCTGCCGCATGCACCGTGTCATTATCTCCAGTAAATATAGTGCTGACGTGACACCAGCTCAGGATACGTACATCTGGGCTTTATTTAGAGGAATGTCCCATTAAGCAGAAGAAATATGAGCGGAGACGGCCAAATTAGAATCTGAGCTACTGAGGGATGCTTTCCTAAATGGTAATTTCAGTGTAAAAAGTGGTTCCAATTCCAGGTCTTTAATTGTACACAGTTGGTGGAGTTTAGGTGGGTTTGTCCTAAATAGGGCCAACATGTGTGTTATATTTTATACAGTAAACCAGCCGTGTGACTGTGACATCACCTATTCTATACTATTCAGGAGTAAATTGTGACAGAACGTTTGTGTCATCTTAGATGGTGATTGACTAAACCGTTCTCTGAAAGCATTTGAAAGCTGGGGATACTGTTTTACATTCCAACCCCTGATCTGTCGGCTGAGTTCCTTGGTCTCCATGATGCTGTCTGTTCACTAACGTTCTCTAACAAACCTCTGATGCCTCCACAGAACACATGTATTAGTACTGAGATTGAATTACACAGAGGGGAAGTCTGTTTCTAAATTAGGTGCAACATATATTGTGGAATGAATACAAATGCATGCCCCATTTTTCTATTTTTATTTGGTTAAAAATCTTTGGAAAACATGTTTTTTTTTCTTCCGTTTCAAAATTATGCACCACGGTTTTTTTGTTTTTTTTTGACAAATTGGAAGTTTGTGGACGTAATGTGACAAATCGCTTTGTACTTTTACAAGACACTACAGGTGAAAACATGAAATCCACAGGATGGAGTGCTGTGTAATTTTGCAATTACATTAGATTAACTCGGGTCTACAGAGCTCATAAACTAAAAGGAAGAAGCCGCGACATTTTCACGGCAGGACACAAATTGAATTGGCAGAATGGAGGAGAAGACACCTGCTGGTGCACATTAAAGCAGCGACAGAAGCAGTCGCTCGATGTGTCACAGTGGCTTCACTGACTTTCGTGCACTGCTGTAGGGGATACAGGCTGCACTTAAAGGTGCAGCGTATTTTTCTTTCATCTGTTGCTAGAAGCAGCACGTTAAAGCAAAGGTGACAGGTGAGTGAAACTTCTGCAGTCCACGCTAGTGTTCATTTTGAGGGTCTTTTCTGTATCCATGGCAATAGAGGGTCATTTCAAGACAAAAATAGATTTTCTTGCCACCAACCATTGCTTTAACACTTGACTTGATTAGTTGTTTTATTTTTCATTAAATTCACCAGCCTCCGCACAAGCTGTTAATGAGGTCACTGACAGGAGGATAAATCTGAGTGCTTCCCCTTGTACAAAGTGCTTTTTTTTACCCAGTGACCTTATTGAAGATCAGGCAAGAAAACATTAGCTGTCTTATGTCCCTGAGAGAGTTACGCAAAAAGCCGACACAGCAGTTGTTTTTAGCAGCTCTTTTCGTCGCCCTTGAAACAACGAGAGCGAGGCTGTAGGGTGGAGCTGGGGACTCACTGTTAGGCATCCCATCAGGCTTTGCTCAAAGGGGCGCTGGAAGGCTCGGGGGTCTCCGCACCAGTCCAGCAGCTCGGTCGCCGCTGTTTGGAAATTTGCTGGATTTTGTAAGTGCTGTGAGGAAACAAAGAGGACAATAAAATTGCGAAATGGGCTGAAAATCAATTACCTACTGTTTAAAAACAGAACAGAAAACAGGTGACAGGCACAACCACCTGTACTGTCCAGATCTAAGAAAAGAAAGAAGAGATGATGGTTAATAAAAACAGCAAAAATGTTTTCTCAATGGTTACTTTAAATGCAAAAAATTCCAAAATGAGTCAAAATTTACACCATAAGTTCAGAAATGTCACCAAAGAAGGAAATACCTTATAGCAACAATGATGACCACTGTTTTGTTTTACTTTAAATCTATAAGAGAAATGGAAAAAAACTGATCTACCCATCACAACCGGACACTTCAGCTGTGAAAGCTTTCAAACCTCAACATAAACAGCACTCAGGAGTAATCTGGGGCCTTTACAGAGATCACGCACAAAAACCTTTACAGTGCACTTGCTCCAAACAGGAACAAATGGACTCCCACTCCATGGCATCAAAGGTAAATAGAGTGGGTTGTCATCTCAAAGCGAACTGGTGTCTTCTTAATGTGTGTGTGAGCTTTGATTTCACTGTTGGAGAGCTGCTTTTTTCCTGCTTGCTCTTTAGGGGGCAGCAGAGGTCAGGATTTGATAAAGCAGCTTTCATATCAGTTTGTGAAGTTGGCATTTGATGGGGGTCGTGGGGATGGATGAAACCAGGGTAGTTTATTTTCTGCTTCTGTCTGTGACTGTGATACACTAAGGGAACTCATGTTGAAGTGAGACGTGGCAGAGTCCCAGTGCATGTAAGTTTCTGAAGGTGGTTAAAGTGAAACACATACAGATGCTAAATTTAGGAGAATCTCTGGAAGCTAGACAACACATGCAATCAGCGCACCGGGGATGGAGCGAGAGAGAGGAGGAATATGTTGGAAGGGAGGGGAGAAAGAAAACACACACCGCCACTTGGGCTTGAAGTGATTACTGTTCTTTGCACTCAGAACAATTGGTCCCACCAGTGTGGCTGTCACACGAAGTGCTTGGCACTGCCATGCCACAGATGTTCCCCTCTTTATGGCCAAAAAACCACCAATCAAACCCAAACCAGTGGCCAAGAAACACCCTCCACCCACTCCGCTACTCTATCGCTCTCTCTGACTCAACATTTACACACCAGTCAAAGCTCGGCTCAGTTCGAGGGGGGAAACAAAGATGGACAGGACGTGCAGCGTCCTGAGACTCACACACAGCCCTCCTCTGTAGTCACGTCTGGAAAACAACAAGCACATCTGCAGCCTAACTGGAAGTGACAGAGCGTGCAATCTGGCAAATACACTCTTTCCATTCAACAAAAATAAATAAATAAATTTAAAAAATGCTGCTGTTGTTCTACATTCATCGGTGCAACAGAGAAACATATTAATGGAGACAATTAACCCAGGAAAGGGAGCTCAGCAGCAGCTAGACAAAAACAGCTGTGAGGTCTAAGCAGCAGCAGCAGCTTCACTTTATCTTGAAATATTGGTGCTAAGGAGTTGGAGGAAGTGCTCCTGCAGGGAGAGGAGAGTTTGCAGGGTTCTGCAGAGCCTCCGCCACATGCATGCATCACCAGAGAGCAGAGTTTGACAGCAAACCGGCTTCCCCACTGTTAGAGGAAAATAGTATCTCCAAAATAGATACCAGCAGTATCAGACAACCCATCTTTCTCCCAAAGTATTCACAACGGTGCAATTCAGAGATGCGAGAGAAAAACAAACTGTCAGGGAAAATATGTGCCGGGGTGAAATCAGATTGCTGTTTTTAGCATCTGTTTGGAGGTTAACCCGAGCAAATGCAGGTGCTCTTCTTTGTGTAAGCTCTTAAAGGTTAAAAGACGCGTTCTTGTGAGGATGTTGCTTTACAAATGCTAAAACAACATGCAGCGGCTTGCAAAAGCATTCAAAAGCTTGAACCTTTCACATTTTGTTATGTTACAACCGCAAATGTTTTATCTACTACACCAAAGTAGTGCATAATTGTCAAGTGGAAGGAAAATAGCACCTGGTTCTCAAACTACTTTTACAAATAAATGTTTTTTAAATTTTAACATACTCTCTATGCTATACAAGTGACAAAGTTTCATTTTTCACTTGCAAATGAAACTTTGCAAATGAAAGTTTCATTTGCAATAGCTTGAGTTATTTTTCTTTTTAAAAAAATGAATGGAGGGTGACACTAAAAATCTATTTTCCTGTTTTGTCACTAATTATCATTGGGATTTAGACACAGACTTTGACTGGGACATTGTAACAGATTAGATTGTCACAGGATCCGACAGATCCTGTTTGCAGATTATCTGTGTTCATCAAGAGGGAACATTGGTGTCCAAGCTGTATGTGTAGCTGACTTGGACTCAGGATGATATACTTGAGATCTGACTCGAACATAAGAAGTCTTAAGGGTAAAACTTTCTTGGACTTTGTGAAAAACATTACATTATTTAATTTGATTTGGGACAAAGTCAAAGAGTTGTGAAAAAATACTTGAGTCTCAACTTTGACTTAGGATGAAATATTTAAGACTTAACTTGGGCTTGGGAGGAAATAATTGAGGTTTGACTTGGATTTCTCCCCTACATAATGAGATTTTACTTGTACTTGGGGAAAAGATTTGAGATGTCACTTAGACTTACTTCATTATGTAATAATAATAATAATAATAGAAAACTTGTGCACATTATTTTGAAACTAAATGACACACTTTAGGTGCCTTCTTTAGGAATTTGGTTCACCGAATTTTATTTATGGGTATTAGATTATAGAGGGATGAATACACTGTTCATCTCAAATTTGTCTTTGTGTTGCTTTCCTTCAATTTTACAATTATGCACTGTCAGTGTTGTTCTTTCTGATAAAATCACAATGTTGACAAAAAAGGTCTAGGGGTATGCATACTTTTGCAAGGTAATGTCTGCACTTCTCAAAGCCAATAGCATTGCGTTTCTTTGTCTTACCAGAGAAAATAAGGCACAGAGAAACTAATATTCTGCTCCAGGTTCTTAAGTAAAAGATCCATTCATTCATCAGATAGTATTTGGCTGAGTTATTGTTTAAATATTCCATTATTGCAATTTTACAACAGAACAGTAATTTAAGAATTGCCACAGCAATGATTTTCTGATCTGACTTTCAACCCTCTGATTCAATCACGTTGACAGAGTCCAATTTCCTCCACTTTATCATCACGCTCAGCAGCAATTCATCATTTGAGCAACAAAATCAATTTGTTACCCTGTCCGCCGCTCTGGCTGGGAGCAGTCACACGGACGTGTCGCATCTTCCAGGAAACAACACTTAACAAAAGACCGGGCTTCATTTGTATTCCCGGGCCTTTCTTTGAGATGGCAAAAAATTTTCAGCGTGCGCTACAGTTTCAATTAAAGCAAACAGCTGGATTGGTTTACAATATTTCCTTAATTATTTTAATAGCTTGGATATTGGACAATGGGGAGCGAGGGAGGGGGAGAAGATAGCGAGTTAATTGTTCTGATCTCCCCTGATGATCATCTTTGTGCACGGGGAGGAGAATAGACGGCCAGCTGAATGGGCTCGCCGCTAGTCTAATTGGCAGGACATAAATGGTATTTATTATGCGGGCCTTCCAAACCCTGATTGTCTGCAGCACAAAGCTCGCCTCTATTAGCAGGGTGCTGGCTCTTACTGGTCGATTTGAAATGACCCCACGCTTTAACCATTTATTAGATAGACTGGAGGCCTACTCGTGTGCCATGGATCTCTCTAATTGGTGTGTTTACCCCTGTGCTGCCTCCTCAGGCGCTAACATTGGGATGTATTTGTTTAAATTTTTGTCCTGCCGGGGTTAATACATTTAACCTCGAAACATTTGAGCTGTGTAAACTGTTGTTAGACACCAGCAAACCCCTTTTTGCACTTGTGTGAACCCACTTTAATAGACAATCTCCACGTTCATTACAACTAGAGGAGTGGATATTGAATTATTTAACACCCTGCTGCGATAAAGGTAGCCAGGCTGAGGACTGAGAGTGTTTACCTCTCTTCGTCTTATTACTTAAAAACATCAAAGCCACATATTGTCTCTAGCTCCCCCACTGGATAAAAGGATTTGTCACCGACATGTTTAAGTATGACGAGCACCACCTCAAAGGTCTACTTCGTGTCGTTCTGAGGGACCTCGGCGCTGACATAGAAACAAATGCACCGTTAGTTTAAGAGCCGGGATCAGACCCCTGTAGTCTGGGGTTACATGAGTATGTCTGTGTAATTCTTGCCGGTGATTCGTCCCGCAATAAACTGAGGAAAAGTGGGAACAAAAGGATTTGTTGGGAGTCAGCGGTGGTGGAGGGGTTGGTGGAGGAGGATGGAAAGCTCCTGCTCTTTGACCCCAGTCAGTAACCTGAGTCACACCAGAGTTCTGATAACAGGAACTGAGCAGATTAGTCACTTTACTGCGGTCAAGTGAGAATGCTGAGGAACATTCTGACTCTGATGGTTAGGCTGATCATTTTCTACAATTCTTTCTACTGTAGAGTTAAAAGAGTCATTTTGAGGTTAAAATGACATACACAAAGTGATTAGAGAATATTTTCTTCACTCCTTTAAAGGTTGCATGTACGATAAGTATGTACTAAAAGTCTCAAAGAAAAACTGACACATAAGCTAGTATGAAATTAGCAAACCTGGACATTTTAATGCCAAACGAGTAAAACTGAGCTTTTTTGCAGATTTTTAAGACCAGCATGTTCACAAAATTTGCCATTTTACTTTTTTAAGCTAGTTGCCCTGATAGGGAATTTGTGAACAGATCATAAGATTAGCGTCGTGGCAAAGAGACGTTCCAACCTTAAAGTCTTGAAACTCATAAAATAAACCATCAAAAGACAAGTGGAAATTTAATACAAAACATATACTACCAACATACTCAACAATTAGAAGAACTGTTTGATTGTTGTAGAGGCAATAAAAGGTATTTCCAATTCTTCTGAGTTTGTAATTGGGAGTTAACTGCAGGCAAACCTCTTTCACAGCAGAGCAATAGAGGAGAGTGGTTGATTTTTAGACCTTTGAGGTGGATAAGATCGGCTTCACATGTAAGTATCAGCCAATCACTGATCTCCCAAAATAATAATAATAAAAAAAGAAACCGAGCCAGTTTATTGGTGCACCCCTATTTTAAATTAAACATAACTAATATATATTTTTTCACCACTTAAACAGCTTTTACATTTTTTATTGAGAAGTAAGAGACTTCGCTTATTTTTCCTATCAGAAAATACACTTCTTGGCTGAATGAAAATAATTTTAATTTTAAACTCACCGGGGGTTACAAATGATTTGGGGCATAATTTTAAAACAACATCACTCCTGAAAGCCAGCTTAAAATCAAATTGCAGAATGAGAACCGGTGCCGTCCCCTCTGCCTCACCTGCTTGATACACTGCAGACGATCATTGGTCTGCTGAATGTGTCTGTCCATCGACGGAATCGAGTTCATGTTGATTGTCCCCGTCTGGCCTCTATCTGCCAGCCATTAAACTGGAGAGTTCTGTAACAGAAACACAGACAAGTGTTAAGGATCAGCTCCAAGGGAAGCTGCTGATCACATCACCACCAGGATACAGACACTCTCTCTCTTTTCGGTCTCTCTCTTTCTCTGCGTATGTGTGTATGCTGTGAGTCAAGCAGGGAGATATTGATTTGGCAGGTGACAAGCACCTCACAGAGCCCAAAGGATGACATTCCCTCTCAGCTCCTGTGACACCCTTAACAAGCCCTGGCGGTTGCCCCCGTACACCTTTCGAAAAGACACGCTGGACTTCAGGCAGGATGTCTGGCTGTGTTTAAAGTGCCTCTGGGTGAAAATGAACTGAGGTAGGGAAGGACACACACACACATGCACACGCACACATGCACACGCAAACATAATGCGTCAAACCTCACAGTCTGTCAGCATTATCTCAGAAAACTGCATGAAGCTCCTTCATCCTGCTCTGTGGGAACATTAGCTTGGCATGTGGCTCTCTGTTTACGTTACTTAGCCATTATGTAATCTTTGGTTAACAATTATCTGTATACTGGGCCCAGACATGCTCTACATATCTATCCCTCTCCTCCTCCTCCTTCTGTACTCGCTCTACCAGAGTTCCTCTAACAAAACTCCTTACAGCGCACTATTGATTCTGAAGCCGGAGCTCGTGGAAGCCCATTCTCTTTCTTTTCATCCTGGAGAATAATTTTTCATGTAGGCCAAACAATGGGGTTGTGATCTGACATACTACACAGGATTATCGTGAGTAAAAAAAAAAAAAAAAAAAGTAAAATATTACAAACTGAACTGAAGGTTATCAGTTTTGCCTCTGGGAGACTGATTTAATGCTGTGTTCAGTGTCAAATAAATATTACAAAACGGTTGTCGGCTATAACTCAGAGTGACCTGCATCTCAAAGTGGAGGGGTTAGTGAATTAATGGGTACATTTATGAGGAGTGAAGAGCGTCCCCTCCTCTCGCCTACCCCTTCATCCTTCCATCTACTGGTGTCTCCATCTTTCTTTCTGCTGCTGCAGGGCCATCTCATCCCCCACGCTCCTCCCTCCCCTCACCATCTCTCTCCATTACCAATCTCACAGTAAGAAATTTCCCTCCACAAAGTACCTGTGAGATGACGGGAGAGAGCAGGAGAGGGGGAGAAATAAAAAGAAAGGAGGCAGCATGCTGCACCATACTGATAATGCTCACTTAGGGGTCTCTAGCTGGATTTAACGGCAGGGCCGGTAATCTACTCCACTAGACAGCTAAAGAGCTTTTATGCTACCTATTGGAGCTGCTCATGCCTGTACTTGAGAGGAGAGAAGGGCACATGAGTGCATTCCTCTCCATAAATTAGAAAGCTCATAAAGAAAAAGAGACATCTGAGGATTTTCTTTCCCCTTCTCTCCAACTCTGTGTTTGCCGATGAAAAGTATCTGTTTGCTCACAATTCTGAAGTCCTACACTCCACTTGCACTAAATAACTTTGTGATGGGAGGAGTAGAACATGTTGATGACACAGGATGTACAATAATATAATCGGATACTACGTGATGCAATTTACAGTACTACATGGGACAATATCATGTAATAAATCACTTCGAAATGATACAATGGGATATTAGTTGATAGAGGGTGGACTCTGGACGGGTCCCAGTCTATCACAGGGCAGCACAAAGACACAGGAGAAATAACCAAACATACACACTCATGTCTAAGGGCAACTAAGAGAGACTGAATAGCCCACAAGTCATGTTTTTGTAATGTAGGAGGAAGCCGGAGCACCCAGAGTGAACTCGTGGATGCACAAGGATAATCAACAAATTCCATGCAAAAAGACCCCAGACAGGTAATCAACCCTAAGACCTTCGTGTTGCAAAACAACAGAGCTAACAACTGCTTGATTGTACAGGCCAGAGAATGAAACAGTGTAAGGCAGAGAAAATAGAAGCTGAAAAATAGGAAACAACACAATTTCTGTATGTATGAATATGTTTTTTTTCAAAAGTTGATGTGTTGTCTTAGAGAAGTATTTCTTTTATGAATTTAAAATACTCTTATATTAAAAATAGTGATTGTATTGTAAGGAGTTGTGTTATAGACTGTTTCTCTTTTTGACAAAACACAAAGTGTGTTCTACAATTGCTTTTGGAATTTTTTTTGTGTGTTTCCAATTAAAGTTGCTGCATACAGTTTATCAATGAATAAGTCATCCATTTTCAATATAATTGCGTGCATATATATATATATATATATATATATATATATATATATATATATATATATATATATATATATATATATATATATATATATATGTTTATTATGTAAGAAAAAATGAGGAGAGATCCATTGCCTCGCTATATCCCCCAGGTGTGCCCCTCTATAGTTCTCCCATTTCCTCCAAGTGTCGCTAGACAGAGGACCGCTGCATGGCGACCGCTGTCACCCTCCACCACCAGCAGGTGTCTCCCTGGCCCTTCAAAGGCCCAGCCTGTGGCACAAAGAAGGCGTAGTGGTGTTACTTTAAGCCTTTACAAGCTCTACAAATCCTCAGCTGCTGCTTCCTAACAGGGCCCACTCAGCCCGGCACTGCCTGTCTGACCTTGTGGTTATTGATGAGCAAGTCGACCTGCTCTCCCTGGCTCTCTCCTCTCTTCGCCTACTCCTCCTTCTCCTCCTCCTCCTCTTCCTTCCCCTCTCCCCCACTCCATGTCATCTCTCTTACCTCCAGCAGTGAGTTAAAATGAGGGGAAACAAAGGTCTGAGTGTCATCCACCTCCATGTTTTTTCAGTTAAACACACATTTTTAACAACAGTTTTGATCGAAAGCCTGGGTCCACACATTGACATCTATTAGCTTTTTAAGCTCAAAATTATATTAAAAATATGATGCGAGTGTGTTGGGGAGTAATTGAATTTCCAGATATTTTCTCTTCCTAATTAACACCAGTCCTTTGTTACATCTTTTGTAACTAACGAGAGCCAATTTAAAGATTAAACCTCTGATGTGGTGCAGATAATAACAACAAGAACCAATTATAAGCCTCAGCCTATTTACATGCTCTTTTCAGATGTTATCATTCCTTATTTTCTCTGTGCCTCTCTACCTGTGATCCTATTGGATTCAGATAGGAATCCCGTCTGCCGTTGGTGAGCGCGTGAGGGGGAAATCGGTGCAGTTTTGTGCCTTACTTGAGCTTAATTTACTGCAAATTGCATGGCAGGCGTTGCACAACAAGTAGAGAGCTGTGGATTCCTACACAACAAAAGACACATGGTGTGGATGTGTGTGTGCATGTGTGTATGCGTGCAAGAGACCGGAGTGGGAGGGAGGCAAAGAAGGGAGACCCGCTTTCCTTCCCCTATTCAAGCGGGAGCTAAAATATATGTATTGAGTGGGAGCTGTAATAAAACGAAACGGGTGAGGAGATGCAGGCCGGGAACAAATATGAAAGGCAGTGGAGTATGGCGGCAAGGCGATGGAGCACCACCGGAGGATTGGATGAAATTATCTCTTTATAATCAGGGGGCTTCTGCATGGCTGCCTCCTCCATTGCCCGGTGACAGATGAGGCCTACCCCCTTCAAATGGGCTTTTTCGGCATGCTATCAAGCCCACCTCTGGGGTAAAACAATGTTTTCTCTCCTGCCTTGTACGACTACTTTAAAGCTTTGTTTCCACTCGGCACCCCGAGAAGCTCTGCACAAAGTGGCCGCGAATTTAATTTAATGGCAAAATTGAGGGACAAAAGGGTCTCAGGAATGGTGATGCCAAAACAGGTCACTGCAGCACAGTAAAAACGGGGCTGAATTGACAGTTAGGGATAAAAACGTTGTTTCAGACTCCCAACCCTCCGGAATCTTCAAAGTGTGTCTCTGTCGTGTTAATGTGACGAGCTGTGTGCCGCTGCTCTGTGGGATAAACTAAGAGGCAAAGTAGAGTAGACAATGATTAGCTTTATCCCGCCATCACTGCAGAACAAATGGATCACAAACCCTCTCCACTGAGCTGTTGAGGCGCAGGGAAGTGGTAAACAGATTTAATTTATTCACATAAACGGCTTGTGAACCGAAACAGTCAAGCTTGTCGGAGGCCAGCCACGCTGTGGGAAAATGATCGCTTCTGGAGTTTTTCATGTCTCTTATGCTTATGTGGTTTTGACCACTATACTTCCGGACTAAAAGAGATGCAACGATCAGATTTTGCAGGACGATAACGATTCTGGATTTACTTTGGGTTTCACTTGCCGCCAGCTCACTAAACGAGACAATACACAGTACGAGGTTCACAAGACAGACAAAAGATGAGAGCTGAGCAATATTTTGGGGATAACTGTGAATCCTCGTTTTGGTTTTTACAAATAATGTGACGCTTTCACAAATCAGAAACTGTGGCATTTTTTCAAAAAATTTGCAGATTTGAACAATCCAGCCCAGATTTGACGAGTATCTTTTTTTTATGCCTGTCTAATTCTAACGCTATCCAATAGCAAAAGAAATTTGTTTTCACAAAAACAGATTGAAAGGTTTCATCGATCTCAAATTGTGTTTTTACATATATCTGGTTAAGGTACAACAGTTCTGTTCATTTTTTTATTTTTTCCCCTCCAGGGGGTCTTTTGTGGGCTCTAGTGTCCCTTATATGACAGTAGGCTGACAGGAAAGGGGGAGAGAGAAGGGAAAGACATGCAGCAAATGTCGACGGGTCTGGGAATCGAACCTGCGACAGCCGCGTCGAGGACTCAGGGCCTCCAACTGTGGGTCGCGATATTCCCTACACCACCAAAGCACGCCCCAGTTCTGTTCATTTTTGATAAGTCTAATAAAGAATTTGCCTCTGGGTTGTTTGTTACCTGGCTGCAGAAGAGCAGTTTATTTATTGTTTTTATTTCTATTCTATTAACAATCACACTGCGAGAAATATTTTATTGCTGAAAAACTGAACCGTAAACCTGCTCCTGTTGGGGTTTTTGACTCATACAAGGAGTCAAAACTTTGCATGGGTTATTGTTGTGCTTGCCTTCCAATCCTCCCCATCCTCTGCTCATTGTGGGATTTAGTTTCAATTCTTTAACACACTGCCATCCCACCGCTCTGCAAAAAAGGTTGGGGATCAGTAGCTTAAGTATGTTACATTTTTAACCAGACATCATCAAATTTATTCTACATTAAATAAAGCCATTGATCACCAGTAAGAGCCAGTCAAAGACAAATTAAATGTACCAATCAGATGATTTCTTTTCTTGATATATCTTGCTTACTTCAGTTTGAAGAAAGCCTTTTGTATTTACAAGTTGTTTTTTCCAACATTGAGAATCCATTGCCTACATAAAGGTGGGAATATGGCGACCGGAAGCCATGCCGGCCCATTATACCGACCACACACACTCTCACAAACCCTCACACATCTCTCACCTTCCTCTGAGTGCTGGACCTGCATCATGATACCATAACAACACCCTCAGTCACTCCTAATGTGCTTTACAACAACACTACAGGCAGGGTGTTACACCTTCGCAGAGCAGTGTGAAACACCCCCCCACAACCGGCACACACACACACCTCAGTGATTGAAAGCTACTAAGCCAAGCCCTGCTGACACTATTAAAACAGAGCAAGGTGGCCTGAGCAAAGAAATCAGCATCACTCTCCTGCACCTTATGGGGACACGGTGCTCAAGGTGATGGTGTCCCTGTGAGTCATGTATTGTAGGTGAATTAAGCAATAAAGGAGTAATCTGTGCCATCATTGACTTGGGTTCGGCTGTTTGCAGCACTTGCTCTAGGGTGATAAAGATGAGGGAGGAGGGTGGAGGAGAAGGAAGCATCTCATCACACTCGTGATTTTAATGAGCTTTGATTCTGAGATGTGTCTTGTTTTCTTCCGACCATCGGCTGAGAAAACCCCCCACCTATATCGCCCGTCCTTTAATTATCTTGGCATTGTAGAGAAGCATTTTTTTTCTCTCTCCCCCCAAGTGTTTAGCTGAAGAGGGCACCTCTGGGACTCCAGGTGTCCGCCTGGTGAGTGGCCAGGCAGGGACAAAGCTGTGTTTGTTGGATGGTGGAGAAAGAGGATGGAAATGTGTACGAAACGCTGCCGTTTCCATTGTTGCTTTGCAGAATGTGCCATAATCCCCCGGCAGGCTCCATCCAGAGCTGGCACGGAGGATAAAATGAGCTGCCCGTCCCACCTCCCCCTTCCTTTCCTTCACACACATATGGACATGCAAGCCACTCCAGTGCACGTGCACGCTCTCACACCTCCCCACATGGCTCCCTAACAGGCTTGGGGATGGATTTCTTTTATTTAATGTGGTTTGGTCTGCAGATCCAGAGGCGACCGTGAACGAGGGCAGGCTTGCCATCGTGCCACTTCACCCGCACATAATCTAAAGGAGCCCTGTTGCGACGGTCGCTGCTCACTGATCTCTCCCGTTTTCCCTCCGTCTTTCCCAATCTCCCACATTCCCTCCCTCCCTTCTTTGCCCTCTCACATTTTCTTTTTTTTTTCCACGACAGCTCACACAAGCAAGCCTCCCGAATTCCTGCGGGAGCCCTACGTTCAGTACACAGAGATTGTTCAGCCATCAGGCACATCTGCAGCATGATTAGAAAAGCAAAGGGAACACGGTGGTGGAAGCAGGAGGGTGGGATGGTAGAGGCCACCTCCTCCCTTACCTTTTTTTCCTTTTGTTTTAAATAGAAGCAGAAAACAGAGGGCCAGGATCACAGAGGGGCCCAAGCAATATCTCTTCTCTAACCAAGTGTAACGTTTCACCAAGTCTCAGAGGGTGATCTTCTTCTGTAATATCTGCAACTAAAAAGCACGTCAAGGAAAAGTTCTCGAAAAGCTTAATAGCAAACAACCAAAAATGTTAGGGTTAGAGATTTAGTCATCCCTGATGATCCCTAGGGACAAGAGCATCCAACTGTTCTGGGTGAACTGCACACAGTAACTACATTTAATCATATACTTTGATTTTATTGATATGTATTGATGTTCTCATGGACCCAACAATGGGGAAATAGTAAAAAATTCCAACTCTGACCAAACAGACAATTTTTTGGGTCTTTAAACAGAAAATGTCTGCTCTGATTTCTTTCCTATTTTCTCACAATATGTTTAGGAGTTCCTCAGGACTACACATCTAAATAACTGGTTATGAAAAAAAAATCAGTTCGACTGTGGAAGGCCGCTATACTGGATAGGCTCTTCTCTGCTTAAGAGTATTTTACAAATGCCTGTTCCCTGAGTCAGAACAGGAATATTTAAGCACACCTTAAGTACTTCAACATTAAGCACACAAAGTCCATTTTAATGGAAAAAAAATTATAAGTTCTGCAAGCAATTAGTCTGAATATAACCTATATTTCTATTCTGCATGTTTAGCTTAAAGTTGTGTAATAAAAACTCCTCCAATCTTTCTCCTGTTTAGAAGAGTTCACAGCCACATACAAGCAGCATGAGGAGAAGCATGGCAGACTCTGCCTCTCCTGTTTGCCCTTAAATTCCTCCTCAAAACAGCTACTCTTTTAATTTCCTTCCACCAAGAGCATCAGAGAGGAGGGGTAATCCTCTTGGGGTATCGGAGGCAGCAGCACAGATGAGCCACGTTTCAGTGTGAGCACCACCAAACGCACAACAGCGTGGAGCTGTCCAGCTAGCTTCGCGAGTTCCTCTCTGTCAGCTGTGCCATTCACCCACTCGAGCCCCTCACTTTTCTCCTCCGGAATCCTCAAGGAATTTTGTAAGTATAAGAGGATGATGAAGCCGATGGGCTGAAGTCTGAACCTGCAGCTATTACTCATCGCTGCTTCCATCATGGCAATGCAACACTATCGTTAAAGTCTAAATGTTAGTGCAGAGAGTCAATTCAGTCTCATTTTTAGTGAGTGATACTGGTGCAGACATTGAAGACTTCCTCATTCTTCACTTCATCTATTCCTCCCTGTCTCCAGGTGTATTTTTAAGTGTCCCTCCCTGTGATTGGCTGTTCATTTTTCCATGTGCCGTGCTTAATCCGGCCAGCTAAAACTTTGAAATCGGGGGTAGCTAGCAAAGAGCAGATATTATGAGATCTGGGAGAGAAGCAGAGAGAGAGACTGATATCACTGGGGGGGAGGAGTGACAGGCGAATTCGCAGAATGCATGGAAAAGAATTCAAAGAAGGCAGAGAGCAGAGCATGAGCATGCTTGTGTGCTCAATGCCTTACAAGTGTTCAGAGTAAAAGAGTAGAACAGATAAGCTTATGTTTTAGCCTAGGATGGGTTGTCTACGTTGGCCAAGGAGACAGAGGACCTCCTCGTCTCCTTTGAGCTGGAGATCTTCTGCCTTTTGGTGACTTTGAGTAAAAAGGAGAAGAGACACAGAGAGAGTGAGAGATTTTTAAATAGTGCATGAGCTCAACCCGCTCGGACACTGATGGACAGCAGCAACATGAGCTTTCTGTTTCACCCAGGAAGCCTTGTGAAGACACGCTATTAATCTGCCAGACCTCATCGTGACCTTACCAACATCTCCTGCAGACACATCCCCTTTTCTCTTTCTCTGTTGGGAGGTGTAAGTGCAGACGACTGACTACACCTATTAGATATGTTGCTTGTTTTATTAAGACTTGTCCATAACATTTACAAGTGCAGGAATCAGAAGCTGCAAACCTATAAAAGACATCATAATTGTTCTTCTCCTAAAAGTCTGTCCTAGCATTTTATTCTGGATTTTAAGAGTCCTGCTTGGTTTTAAAGTAGGAGAAAGAATGTAAGCAACATTTTCAGGCAGCACACACTTTGCAATAAGATTAAGGAGATGGCAGATAACCAGGGCATCTGAGGTTGAAGAAAGGCATGGACGAACTATTCCTCATGCTTACAAATTTCTATTATTTAATAATATCTCAATAAAAATGTGGACAAGTCAAGCTCTTAAAAAATCTCTGGTGCGCCTGAATGTGTATGTACATTGAACCTGTTGATGAATCTCAGTAACTTATGCACATAAACATCCTGTATTTCAACATTGTATTTGAAGGGTAAGCAAAAGGCAGAAACATCTATTTCTTAGGTGGCAAAATTTAGCAACTTTATGCAAGAAAAACCAGTACATGTTTACCTCTGGTCTGTAAAAAGGTTTTATTGCTGTAATGCATGTAAAAATGTCCTCATTGATAATTAAGAAGGGCATGTCTAATATTTGACAAGCCACTTTTAAAATCTATAGATATCAGATAATTTATACTCTTCTATATTATTTATGGTCTTTTGAGAGATGCCAGTCTGCTAATTTTGGGCTCAGTTGTTGGTCACAATTTCAGAAACTAGATATATTTCTGACTTTATTACATTAAAATATGATACAAGAACAATTTTTTTTGTATTGGGACCATGAATTGTTAAGGAATAAATTATGAACGTTCATGTGGTTTTACATGTGTGAAGTGAACATAGAACGTGTTTTTGTTCACACTGAACCTGGAGATTACTGCATAAAATGCAATGTATTTTGGATACATAGTCTTTTTTTTGTAAAGTAAAGTAAAACTAAGCTACTTCCTGTCAGAGAATGATGGGTGAAAGTTTTGTATTTTGTCATGACATATTTTTTCTACTAGTTAATGCAACACGGTATGAAAAGGTTCAATTTCTATTTTCTGACATGGCTCATAAAAAAAAAATCAGATTTTCCATATCCACAGCCCCTTTGATAGCCCTCAGAGAGCACTGATTTCATATTAACAGTCATCAGTCCCTGCAGAGAGGCGACTATCGTTCCACAAATGTGTTCAATTAAAGAGCAGAGAGCTTGGAGAGGGGTAGTGAGAGGCTGTTCCCTGTGCCTGTTTGATCTGGATTTACCTAATTGGTCGATGACGACACATTACCAGACAGGCAGGCGCTTGATCCGCAGTCAGCAGCGAGCCGACCTTTTCCACCCTCCCCATCACCAGCGATGTCCCTCACGCCCCCTCCGTGACCAGACAGCCTGTGTCTGCATGTAAAAAAAGGAGAGTGTGGGGTTGTGTGGGTGGAGGGGGGTGAGTCGTGTGGGAGGAGGGCTGATTTAGAGGTTAGGAGGCAGAGCCTGTTGTAAATCTGTGTCACAAATCTTCCTTTTGGAGCCACTCACACACAAGCATGTGATGAATCCCATGTAACGTGCTTGACCTCCACAGCCTCTCTGGCTCTTTTTGACTCCGTGCAGCTCGCCGTGCTCCGCTTGACCAGATATCACATACAGCCGTGTTTTGATTGCCTTGTGAAAATGAATCGGGAAGCTTCTCATTTCACATTGAGCTGTGAAGAATGCCAATGTGTCAGGGGAGGAAAAAGGAGATTCTCCCGAGAGGGGGATACTCAGCCCAGTCCTTAATCAGCACTAACATTTACTCACTGTGCATCAATATTTCTGTGTCCTTCTTTCTATCTGCCTAAGTCGTGTGTTATTTCATTGAGTGTACATTACTAAGCTCAAGTTGCAGCTCTATTTGTGAAGTCACTGCATTAATAAAATCTAGAGGCAAATCAGGGAGCTTGTGTACAGTTTCAGTGGTACAGATGACATGTTTCTAAAACAGTATGCTTCTTTTTATATAATCTCACAGCTGGCTAAGAATAGCATCAAATGAATACTGAATGCCTGGATTGGAAGCAGTTTACATGAATTATGCCATTCAATTCTTAAGCTGTCATCCGAAGCAAAAGCAACATAATCATATGCAATTTCTGCAATAGGAGATTGCAGCAAAAAACAAGCCTTCAGCCTGTGCAGTGTGAACCGAGATGGTTTCTATTCATTTAAAGCACAGTTATCTTGCCTCTGAAAGCGGGCCACTAAAAATGAACCAAGGCCCGGGCTTATATGTTTTTCATTTCAAAATGCTTAGTACCAAATTGAAATTCACAAGAGATTTACAGCAGAAAGTTCCACAATCAACACCTAAAAGTGGAACCTCCAAAAAAAGCCACAGACTGTACAGAAGCAGATTGATGACTGAATAAATAAAAAACGGTGAAAGACAAGATGTTCTGGGTTAGCAATGTGTGTTTTTTTTCTTAAATGCACATTTAGGATGAAGAAAATGAAACCTGGAAACATTGTCCATATTTATTAATATTAGGAAAACACGTAAATAATCTATCAGACTTTCTGATACGTTTATAGATTGCTATGAATGCCTGAATAATTTCTGCACCACAAATGTTCACTTGACTTTGTATCGAGATGCAGGTTTTTACACACGTGTGTGTTTTCTATATCTGTTTGAAGGTCATTATGAATCAAAACCACCAATCTCACTAAGGTATCCAGTAGCTAAGTCCTGTATTAAAACTACAGTATATAAATTTCAAGCAGCAGGTCTATTAAGCAGGTCACTGGAGGCTAGCTGATCCCAGCTAATGAACTAGCTTACACCAACTTCTTATATTTCTATTACCAACTAGAGCAGAACACCAAAAAAGGCAATAAAAACTACAACATTTTTGCACAATTAGCACCAAAAACTACAACATCATTAAAACTTCTTACTGGCCAGAGCTTACTGTGTTTATGGGTCCTAGCAACACCTCCTCACTAGCCACGGGCTGATTAACAGTATTGATGTACCCCAGTGGTCTCAGATAGCATTCCTTGAGGGCCTGCAACTTTTAGACGAGTTCCTTGTCTAAAACTGCCTCACTAGTGTCCAGTCAAGCTTTACAGAGTTCTGCTAATGAGTGAATATTGAAGCCAGGTGTGCAGAAGTAGAGAGACACGTAGAGGTTGCAGTACACCGGCCTTTGGGGACTGGAGTTTGAGACCACATATGTACACCAAAGTTTTAAAAGTTATTGTTCAAAAGCCACAAAATATACAACAGAGATGAAAGTTAATTTAATGGTTCATGGAAGGCTACTACACATTTCCTTTGCTTAAAATAACGAAACATCCAGCTATATAGACATATTTCTGATAATTAAAACATGGAGTGCCACCAATATCTTAGACTAAGGTTACTACAATTGGCAAGCTGCAAGCAGAAGGTCGAAATGACTGCAGGATGGCTACACAAGCAGCTAAATAAACTAATTAACCATATCATATTTTATTTATAGTTACACAACAGGCACTTGAAAACTAAAGTGAGAGTTTATTATTTTTCCTCATCAAACAAAGAAATAATTGTTGCTTTTTTATTTAGATCTTTGTTTTTATTACCATGTAGTGTAGTTGTAGATCGGCATAAGATTCTAACTGTTTAACTGTGAGTAAAAACAAAAAATTACACAAAAATCAAAAACAAAATTGCATAACTTCAAGAAATTTGTTTTATTTTGACCAGCTGGCCAACCAGCTTACCAAATGACCAGTTTTAGTTTAAAACAGTGTTACCACAAAAAGGTAAACATAACTGTTGGCGTTTATTACACCCCAAAACATTTATTAACAGCCAAATTAATCTTCAATCAAAAATGTATGCTTGTTTCAGTTGACTGACAGGCAGTTGCAGCGATTTCTGGGTGCAGTGATGTTACAGCTGGAGAAAACTCCAATCAGTCCAAAAACTGATAAAAAGGACATTACATTCAAGAAGTGTCATCTTAGCACTTTTATAACAGCAACTATTTGTATATCTGGATTCAAGTAACCATCCCATACCTGCAGTGAAACCATAAAATCATGGTATTTTCACTCAGGGTTATGATACCTTAAAAATCTGTGCCTGGTTGAAAGATAAATACACAGGCAGACAGAGAGGGAAGGTGTTAGGGGTGGCAGCACAAGGAAATAGAGGAGATATGTAACTTGCTGGATCAAAAAGGTGCAGGAAATGAGTGCAGCAAGAGGTGAAAAAAAGAGAAAAACTCCGTATCCTTCTGTTTCTGCCCCTGAAAAGTGCTGAACCATCAGCAATTGCAGGCCGGCTGGGTTATGAAACTCTCTCAGTAGTCGGCTGAGATTCTGCTGCGGGTTATGCTGCCGAGCCGAGTTGTTGTGCGGGGCCTCCCCCAGCCCTTCCTCACCTGGAACGAACTGGAAGCCTAGTCTGAGCTGATACCATTAAGGGTTGTGTGCAAATCACAACTTTGCATCTCCTTTTCCATGACTGCAAAGTTTACGCCATCAGCGGCGAGCAGATATGCAAAGCAGATGTTTTCACAGACGCGCAGAGCGAAAAGGTCCGCCGCAGTGGTACAACTACACGCG
The DNA here is from genome assembly GCF_019740435.1 of Gambusia affinis. Taxonomy (NCBI): domain Eukaryota; kingdom Metazoa; phylum Chordata; class Actinopteri; order Cyprinodontiformes; family Poeciliidae; genus Gambusia; species Gambusia affinis. The sequence continues at coordinate 16,737,593 of NC_057887.1, forward strand.
CAGCCATGAGACAAAGGCGAGGGCGCACGCTCACGAGTCAGGACACGAGTTAAAAAGTGCTGAACACATAATTAGCTAATCAAGTAGAAAGCACAGATAGGCAGTCACTTCATTAAAATGATTAATTGAAGCCAATAAAACTTCTTACCAAGCGGGTGTCTGTAATTACAAGAAAACCCTTTTCTTTGCAGCCATCTGTGTGCATGTACAAAATTATTCATATGTATTAATTATTTTTCTTTTTTACAATGAAACATACTATTCAGCCCCTTTTTCTGGGACATCCCAAATAAAATCCAGTATAACCAAATTAGTTTCAAATAAATAGCAGACAATCTATCTGTAATTTAACTACAGTATAAAAACAGTTGATTATTGAAAGCCTGATCTGCTGGTTAGACAAACAGCATAATAGAGGACAAGCAACACACCAGAGAAGTCAGAAATAATGTTTCAGATAAGTTTAGGGAATATAAACAATAAAAATGATTTCCAAGTATTGGATGCCTCACAGAGCACTGTTCAATTTAAAATATCAAAATCAAAACAGAAAGTGTTCAGTGAGAAAAGAAAAGCATTAATCACAGGAGCAGCTAAAACCCCTGTGGTAACTTTAGCGGAGCCGCAGGTTCACTGATAGAGTCTGTCTGACATGACAAGTATTAGTCATGCACTCAACAAATCTGGCCTTTATTAAAAAGTGGCATAAAGAAAAGTTATTGTGAAAAGACGTGTTCAAAAGGCCATGCAGAGAAAACAATAAACATATTGCAGGGGTTGTTTTAGTCAGTTAGGACCAATACAGAGCTTTTTGTGACTGTATGCAAGGGAAAACTTACAATCCATATCATCTTAAACACATCGCCCCCACAATGAAGCATGGTGGTGGCCATGCCTCAATGTGGTCAGAGTTGATGGAAAATGGATGGAGCTAAATACATACAATATAGTATTAGCAAAACATCTTGAAACCACATTTTATTTCTCTTCCGATTCACAATAATGAGCTACTTCATCACATAAGATGGCAATAAAAGTGAATTAGAATGTGTGGCTATAATGAGGCATCATGTGGAAAGGTTTAAGGGGTATGAATGTCAAGGTGTTTGTTTGTGAACATGTGGTCTGTGTCTCATTGAGGGAGAGAAGTCAGTTTCTGGGGCTCATTCAACATTAGGATCCTAAGCTAATGAGATTAGTCAATAATGGATTGAAAGCAAGCTGCCTCCCTTGCCTGACACAATGACCAGAGCGGCTGTCCTGTCAGCGACAGATCCTCCACTGGTCGATATTCACACAAACACAGAGAAACATACAAACAACCTGGGTCCGGCCTCTTAACATATAAATTGCATTACAAAATCGAGCGGCACCTTTTCGAGACAGGGCTACGTGCCTCAGTGTCTACAGACATGTCCGCCCTGGGATTTAAAAACAAAATACAAGCATATATCCAGAGCTCAACCATGAGAAAGATATTTTGAGTGTTAAAAAGACACATGAAAGAAACCTTAACAGAGAACAGAGAGAAAAGAAGTCCTGCTAGATCAGCAACTGTGAGTGTTTGAGCCCAAGAAGGACAAACAAGTTTCTAGAGTTGAGAGCGCTTCTCTTTCTCAGATAAACAAAGACATGAAATGGGCTTTAAGGCGCAAGCACAGCCCCTTTCAGACATGTGAGACAACCTGTTCGTAAGGGGTGAAATAAACCTCACACAAACAAGACCCAGCAAACCTCTTGGTACTCTGAAGAACCTTGATGCAACATTTACAAAAGCCAAGTTTTACTGCGAAAAGAACCTGAAAGCAACATTCAATTCCTGGCTTGTATTTATGCTGACAATCTGCCGTTGGCTCTATTCAAAGTTGTTCTGAATGGCAACTTATAGTCGATAAGAACAGGCAAGATTTAAGAGCAAGGGGGAGATTCTTCTGTTTTGGCCCTTGACTTTTATAGCTATACTAGACTAATTTATTGAGTAAACAAAGTCTCTGTCCCGATGTTATATTTCAAATGACAAGAAGTTGAGTTGGCAAGAAGTTACTCAGGCTTTTTAGCACTTCTCTACACTAAAAAACTTAAATGGAGATGAATACACTCTTTTGGAAATCTTTATATTTCTGACACGCTCATGTCAGAGAGGTGGCGTGTGGACAGGCCAGGTAAGATCTAATTCACATGTGTAGCATGCAATTTGTGATATCCTGGAACCATGTTGACAAGAGGTCATTCAGAGACATCAGAATAAAGAGAGCTTATTGAAAAGGCATATCAATCCATTCATACTTGCATTTGTAAAAAAAAAAAAAAAAAAAAAAAAAAAAAGTTAAACCCCACATTTTATGTTCCTACAACTTCACAATTATAGTCTACCTTGTGTCACATTAAACTCCAGTCAGTTAGAATAAAAACTTTAACAGGTTCTTGTGCATGAATAGCTTTTCAAGGTTATTTACAGGTGCTGCAAGAGAAAAAAGTCAAGGTTTTTTTTTTCATGGGTGACCTCTACTTGCCACTTGGCACCATTAGAGGAAGAGTTCATTATGCAAGTGGTGTTTGAGCCTTTTTAAACAGTTTGCACAGATAATGTGAGATTACACTAGCCCTATCCCATTAACTACCTGTTTCCGAGTGTTGTCACTCCGCTGTGTTTGATAGTCAGAGGAGAACTACCCTGACCTTTTCCCCTGATAATAAGACAAACCCATGAAAAACACAGAAGCACTACCAATGGCTCCTATTAAAGTAATGCTGCTTGAAACAAATTCTGTAAACAAGCTACAAGAGTTAGCATGTCTGTTGGTGAAGGGAATAGCCAGCTGTAGAGTAGCTTATGTACCAGCTAAATGGGCCAACTAACAACCTCCTACTACTTGCCTGGCTTTAAATGTTACGAGTAGTTCTTTACCGTTTTGCCCTTTCGTACTTTTTACAGATTTGGTCTTTTTGTTCCTGACAGAGTATGAAGTAGAAAACTAAGCCCAGTTAGCAAATAACTATCTGCACACTAAGCATGTTTACTTAGGAACAATCCCAAAGTTTAAACATAGTGTTAAAATAAATATTAATAATAATTAATAAAAGCTATACATATTTTCAAAACAACCAACTTTGCTGGTATAAGGGTGGGTTTTTGAAGCAGCCAGCCCAAGACAAAGAACAAAGACAACATAGATGTCAACCTAATCTGTATAAATGTTACCTCACTAATGTTTCTCCAAAATATATTGTTGGTATCTAGACAATAATATGCCGATGCTTTCTACTATGGTTTCAAAAAAACAGTTAAAGAGCTCTGAATAAAATCAAACAAAGGACTCTGGGTAAACATGGGTTAATAAGGTCAATGCACTGGAGAAATAGGCTTCATATTTATTGAAATTTTCTACTAATGTTCTTTACCTATGTCTATAAATGTCTATGTGTGACCTTTTTTACCCAGTAATATCTACACCGCTTGTTTCATGATACTATGGTATGTTGCTGTTCCCGTCAGGCGGCCTCCCTGGCTGAGGTCAGCTCTGCCCTGCCAAAGGTCAACCCCCTGAATAATTTGTTTTAGTGCAGCCCCATCACCACCCAAACACGAGGCGTCGTGTAAAGTAAACCCATTACTATCACACTTGAATTGGGAAGCTGGGGCACCTCACTCCACCACTGCTATTATTAGCAAAACGTCTCTTCCCCCTCTGCCCCCCAACAAAATGGCAGTGTTTTGCTGTTATTTCCAATGATCTCTTTACTTGCTACTTATTGGCTGCCAAGTGACTCATTTACCTGCAAAGTGTAATTCTGTGTGGGATTTAAAGGTAATTTAACCTACATTCAGGCAGGAAATGAATTAAAGCCCTGCCGCTTCTCTCCCTCTCATTTCATCTTCCCCTTTCTGTCTTGAAAGCGTAAACAGCCGTCATAACTGAGAGCCCTCTCCTGCTTAGTATTCAGCTATAATTCTCCTGGGTGGACAACATGCTGTGAAGACAATCTGCATTTTGATAGGTGCACACTGAAAGTTTCCGGAAGGCTCTTTGGTAGCCGCTACATCGGAAAACAACGCTGAACACGCCACGTCTAATCTAAGAAGATTTAGTAAACCGTTGAGACGAACAGCGAATAACTTGGTGGGATTTATGTCATATCATTAACCCAAATCAGTGCTGACACCAGAATATTATTAGAAACTGATCATTTGTGGTGCTGCGACAGTGCTGGCCAACATGGAAATGTGAGCAATATATAACCATCTCAGAGAGCCATTTGTACAATCTCTCCATTAGCAGCCACTTTGTTCTTGTAGCCCCTCTGGCCTCAAACCAGGCTTCAGCCTCTGATGACTGCAGCCATGGCAACTGCCTTCATTGTACACTTGCAAATAATGAAGACAATGTGTTTTCCATTTAGATGAGCTTTTCCTCGCACAAGAAGATATGAAAAGTCCATCCTGAATGTTTCATTAGGGGGGGAAATAATAACACCACTCCATGTGCAGGATGTACTGTTGAAGCTGAATCACAGATTAAATTGGCCTGGTGGGACAGCAGTCAATAACGATGCCCATGGTTTGATTCTGTGCTCAGCAACCAAACTTCGGAAAGTTGCTTTTATTTCGTTCCAAGCCTCATTGGATTCTGATCTTGTATAGAGAAACGTCAAAAAATGGAGAAGCGCCTCAGGCAAAGAGCTTAATATTTTGATCACATAAAGCAAAAACAAAGAGCACACAAAGAGAAGGGAAATGTAAGATGAGGAAGATAGTTTTGTAGATATATACAAACAATTTTTTTTTTTTACATTTCTGTCAAACATGATTAAAAAGTCTTAAATTAATACTCCAGAAAAAAGATGCTCTGGTCAGCGTGGGGGTGTTCGCTGATTTCAACTATTCACACACAGTTACAGTGCCTAACCCTCCGTGAATCCCTGGGGTACACTGTACTGCAGTAAAAAGATAATTTAATTGAAGTTTTTAAAGACATTTTACCAGAGGTGCCAGGTTGCTGAAACTGTCTTACCAATGTGTTGCCTTCTCTGATTTTTCTGTTAGACTCTTTCAGTTTGTCTTACTTGGAGGCTTTACAATTAGTCTTACAAAAGCTAATTTCTGTCAGCTACATAAAGTACAATAAAGGTCTTCTTACTGCACTAGTTCTTTGGAATCTGATCAATTTATCTATCAAACACAAACAGTTCCTTATACAGTATATTGAAGTTACTCCACAGCAGTTTACTGTAAAGACTGTTGGTGAAAATAGCAAATCTCAACAAAAATAAGTGCAGTTCAGATAAAAAAGAAATCCAGTGCTTGGGCGTGAGCGTGTGTAAACAGACCACATATGCAGAGGAAGGAATGGGGAAATTTCCACTCACTGTTTAAAGGGAAAGCTCCCTACGAGAGAGGCCTGGCCCAAATTAATTCAAGAGTTTTCACAAATCTTGCAACAGGAAACGCGCCGTCGTTCCCCACTTCCACTTGCTCTCCTCCGTGGCTGGGTAAACACTCTTCATTTGCTCAGTTTTTCTCTCACAAGGAAAACACAGAGCAGATAGGGGCTCTAATTCCTTCGTAATAAGAGTTTATCTGGAAGAGCAGAGAGCGTTTCATGGAACTCCTTGTTGTTTGTGTTAACATGAGACCTTGAACAACTACTGACTGGAAAAAGCAGCTGTCAGTAAGAATCATCTTCCTTGCTCTTGCTGAGCTTTTTCAAATTGCAGTCTGTGTGAAGTTTTCTTGTATTTCCACAAAAATACAAAACTGCATAACCGTTTTTAAGAACAGAAAACGTGGATACGAGAAAAAAAAAAGAAACCACCACTTCACAGTAAGTTTGCTGAGAAGACAAACAAAACATTGAGCTGCTGGTGGTGTACGAGAAGGCCATGGTGCACAGTGATTGATATGCTAGAGATAAAACACAGTTTGTCTCCTGAATCCGCCTCCAATCACACGCTCTCTGTGACGCACTCGCAGCGTACTATCTCAACCCCGTGCAGCCCATGATGCTGATAAGCGAGGCTGAACCAGTGTATCTGGCATTTGTGAAAAAGATTTTCTGTTTGTATGAATGAATGTGTGGAAACATTTAAAATCTATGTTTATACTACTGAAAAACTTTGTTGAGCTCAGGTAGCAGAAAAACTGAATTTTTTTCTCTGCTGCATATGTTCTGAAACAGGGTTACCCTGAGAAAACTTGCTAACCCGAGCGGTAAAGGCAGTCCACCAGAGATCCACTATGGTTTTTTGCTAACCCCCCCCCCAAAACATTAAAAGTTTACAGGGAATTGGGAGATATTGGTAATTAGACTTGGAAACTTTGGAAAGGAGATGAAGGGATCCAGAGAATGGGTGGGAGAATCTGTTGAAAGAATCCCACCAGAAGCCATGGACACAGCAAAGTGCTCTGGTCAGCTTGGAACAAAACTAAACTTGAAAACTGTTCTTCATCTTTTACATGTTAGCCTGCTGCCACACACCTGACTTAAGTGAAAAGCTGATTAATAGGAATAGCACGAAGAAAGCGATCATTGCATAAGGGGGAAATAATTCAATTATTTAAATCAGGTGTGCTGGAGCGGTGACACATCTAACACATGAGGGACTGTAGGGCCCTACAGATCAGGATGGAGTACTACTGCACTAAGCATTTCAAAAACCATGTATCATTTTTCCTCCACTTCACAATTACATGCGAATGAGTTGGTCCACCACATAAAATCTCAATAAAATAGATTTTGACTGTAATGTGATTCCCAGTGAATAAATGAATACCTTGTATGGACTGTCAATAAATGCAAGCTATTCATTACTTTCTCATATTCCTTTATAGCTTTTATTTATCTGTGGAAAACAACTTATGTGCTGCTTATTAGCAGGCAAAACAAGCTATTAGTTTTAATCAGCGTGAACTCCTAATGCTTAAAAACACAGAAAGTCCACTTCAGCCTGTAGTCGCTCATTACCTGCTGATTGTAAAGGAAAGATGAGTACGGTAGTCTTTAGAAGGAAAACCCAGGATGATTGCAGCACTTGAGCTCAATATACCCGATCTGTCTTTAATGAGACAACCTTTCTTGATAAAGAAACATTGGTGGCAAGGGCTGATTATGCTTTACATCTCATCTGGGTAAATTGAGGTGAATTCTTTTATCTTTTTTATGAAATTATAAATCAGGTTTCAGCCACTTGGAAGCGCAGAGGCAGTTAGCAAATTGCATCCATATTTACCTGTCCTCATCTCAGATGAGGGATTGTAGCGCAATGTTGAGTGCTGTGTCTCTGCTCCCTGACGAGCCAATCATTCGGCTCATTGTAGCTCCCCTGAACACATCCTTATGAGGCTTTACTCTTCTCAGAGGCTCAGCTAATGCTTCTTATGGGCTTTCACACATACACAAATGTTCAAGCACTTGACAGAAGGGCAAACAATGCAGAAATAAATTGATAAAACCCTTAAATGGGAGCAAAACATTATGGATTACTACAACAAATCATAAACTCTTAAAACACGATGAATTCACAGTTCACGATGAGACCACTGGGTGTGGGATGTTCATTATTTATTAAGAGTCTAGCTAGTTTTAGAAGAAATCAGTAGAACAAAATTGGTCTGCCACAATTTATCACTATGGAGACTGCATATTCAACGGATAGGGTTAGATCAAAAGGTTTAGAAGGGTTATCAGCTGACCAGAACACTTTACTGTACATGTTTGTCTCCTACAGGGCTGGTGACAAACTTTTATCAGTACTTCTTATTCTTTGTCTTATTGACATTAAGCAGAAGAACTTTCTATTGACTTTGTAAATATTTAAAACCAAAACTTCTTTTATTGAAATACAGTAAAGGAAAAGGAGATACCTACTAGAGGCTGAAGCCAGATCTAAACAAGTTTGTGGGACAAAAAAAGTTTGATTTTGATCTTCTCTGACCAGAGCACCTTCTTACAAATGTTTACTGTGCAGAAAGCTGTAAACATGTATTTAAATTTCTTTACATTGAATCCCTGAGGATACATGCTTTTTATCGCCATCCACAGGACCGGCGGGTGAAAATGTACATTTACAGTTTAAACACATGACACAATTCACCTAAACAAAATAAGAAAGGAGGATCTCGAGAGAAAAATGTCAAAGCTCTTACTTCAACAATGTGAGGACCTAGAAAACTGCAGCAGGCTGTAAGGATATGGAAATCCTCCCAATGGGAAAATTGTTAGAAATCACCGGATATAAGAGATCACTTTTGTATATTTGTTTCCTCACCACACCTGGGGATAAATCCTTTAATTGGAGTAATTTTAATGTCTAAGATCTTACCATTGGATCTTGTGTAAACTCCATTCTATGCTATTCTCTTTTATCTGCCCTACAAGCACAAAGCCAGCAGAGATAAATAGCCCTTCCACGGACAGCTTGGCACAGGTTCACAGGCATTAAGGGGTCATTAAGGCAACTGACAAAAGCCTTTTTATAAATAAATTTGTGAATAATCTTAATGATTGTCTGGTTATGACAGGGTGTGTGTAGGATGTCGCAGTGTGAGTGAAGGAGCCTGCATTCATTTCTGCTTGTAACACCCTAATGACTTTATTGTTTCATTCTTATCCAGCCTCAAGAAGCTATTACCATATAAACACCTGCGTTATCAGGCACCGCAAACAATTTCCTGGATAATTTAACAAAGATGCGATTGTTGATTCGGTATGAGGTGTTGTGACTTGTGCGGGTGTGTGTGTGTGTTTTAATATATCTATTATCTGTGTTCCTTTGCTGGAACCTGGCTACAGCTGGCCACTTTTCAGCTCCAGTTGTTGGGGGTGGGGTGGGGTAGACAGGGATACTTTAGAGAAATGCATAACATCAGAGCAGCACTGGATCTTTTAACTTTTTTTTTTAACCGCTCTCGTCTTTTCTCTTTTTGACTCTCCCCTTTGTTCCCCTCCTTCCTCTTTCAGTCACAGGGGCTGGATTGTTCTGCTGAGGCTTGGCAAAGGCAGCGGATGGGAAAAGTGCAGGGGAGGCAGCTAACGCTTCCTGCCTCCCTTGAATCACAGAGAGTTAACCTTCACCGAGGGCACCGTGGCTTCTCGTTAGCAACAGCACCCCACATGCCGGCAGCCTGTCACCAGCCCTGTTCCTGTTCGCTGACCCCTCCTTTTTGTGTCCCTCTTAAACTTCACGTCCAGCTGCAGCGGTACACCAGATGTGGCCAGTATTGGACCTAAAGATGCTATATATCTTTAGAAATGGAATTAAGCTTTCATCCATGTTTGCGGACATGTGCGAGATTCTGATCTTTGGTTACACGCGCAGAGAGGAATGCAGTAATTTTCCACATCAAAGTGTGTTTACAGGTCTTGGGGAGTTCTTCTCATAGTTGCACCAAATCTTGTAAGTCTCCAGGGGAAGATGAGAGAAATCTGATACAAAGCCTGCAGTGATATCACTTGAAGCGGCGTAAGCTGGGGATGAAGTTAGAAAATAAAAAAAATTCAGGAACTATATCGCTGAAGAAAAAAAAAAAAGTAGGTTTACCAGACCTCAGTGGCCGCCTCCTTAAAGCGGTTTGAGACCATTTCAGCAGCTACTAAATGAACTCAGCAGCATATTTAGCTCTTTGCAGTGGAGCTGCATTGTGAGTAAACCAATGCTCGAATTCTTTACAACCTTGAAATTAGAGACACACCGATCAGGCTTTTCCTGCCTGGCACCAATTCCCATTTTTTAAGTGTCTGAATTGCTGATTCAGGTTTTTGTATAAAACAGACACATTTGACTCTTTTGCTATAATCTGTGAGTTCCCAAAAATATTTTTGCACTGTAATTTCTGTCCTTTGAGTACCACAAAAGGCAATCAAAGTACCTCCAGTCTTACTTGAAGCACAGTTTAGATTGGCGCGCTCGCTCTATATTTAGGGCTGTCGTCCTGCTGGAAGACCAACTTCCATCATAGTTTTAAGTCTTAGTTTGCAGCTTCTAACTAAGGAGCAAATTTAACTCTGAGCAGTAAAGCTGCATTGTGGGGAAACGTATACTTGTACTTATCAAACTTTTCCTGGTTGATACTGATTACCGGTTTTCTCTGTGGTTTGACCCACTGGTTCTGATTTTTACCACTTCTACCGTAATTAGAAAGAAATATAAAAGAACTATAACATACAAATGTGCAGCAAAGGTTTTGACAGAGGTACTCAAGTTAAATAGACACTCTGATTAACATAAAAAAGTAAATTAAACATTAAAAATTGCTTTGCTTAGATTGATTTATGGGAGGACGACTTAGTTTTTTTTCTGTGGATTTTGGTGAATGCAGTCACATTAAAGGCTTTCTTTTCATTAAATAATGTGTGAGATTCTGTAGCTGCAAGAAATTATGGATTTTTTTTTTTGCTTTTTATAGATCTTTACAGATTGTGCAGAGTGCTGTAGCAGCAAGAAATGTTTTATGTATCTTTGGTAATACAACAAATTTGATAACATCAGATTTAAATTTTCTTCATTTTAAAAATTTGCAATCAAAATCAGGGTTTCGAGAATTCAATTAAAGGAAGGAGACATTACAAAACATGACAAAATAAATAAGACTTCTTGTTTCACATCTATCTACATTTTATGGACTAAAAACTAATCAAAGAATCAAAGTAATAATCGGCGTCAGAAAACAACACCAGCACAAACAAGCTTGACATCATCCGCCCACCATTTCGAAGAGGAGCATCGATGTGCAAAAAAATAAAATAAAAAATAAAATAAAATAAATCGTGTCCCTTAGAGATGACAAGAGAACAAAATCAAGTTTGTTAGAAAGAGTCACAGCTAAAAGTTGTGACTCAGAAACAAATACAGTGGCATTCATGGATTCTCTCCTGCTTTCTTCTAATTTTCTCTGATGGAAAAAACAAACACAAGAAAGGCTACCCTAAGAGAAAATAAAGCATTGATTTTGCACACGGTAGAAGACTCCAATCAATAAGCTCAAGTAATTCTCTGCACAAGTTTAATGGCTCGGCTGTACAGAGGGAGACAAGTGCTTTGTCTGAAAATTATTCCTGTTTCTTACTGCGTCGGCACAACAAATCAAAAGCAAGCAGGATTGTTTAAAGAAGCAGCAGCTCTGTTCATGAGGACGGCCAAAGACCCAACGTTCTCACTACACAGATCTCTAAATCAACTCAGAAAGTTGAACGTGTTACCCACTTTGTAGGATCAACAGAGACAGAAGAGAGGAAAAGTGAGGTGGGGGAGGAGGGCAGGCCATCGGCAGAAAGGGTCATGTTGCCCACCAGCAACTGACCTTCTGGTGAAGTCCTGACCTCTGACCCTAAAGACTATCAAGGCTGCAGAAACAGACACTGTTTCTCTCCATGAATTGGGGGTTGAGGAAAGAAAAGCATCGGCATCTTTTGAAGAAGTCGTAGAAAACTACACGCTTAAGGCTGCGAAGGTGATCTGGTGCTTTTAGACACCGAACAACTCAACTAATGAGCCAACGTCTGAGCATGTGGAGAATCCAACGTACTAAACTACTTTTCTCCTCTTTCATTTCCATCTGACTCAAAGTTGGAAGAAAGAAAGAAAAAAAAAAACTCTTTCCACCACCTGTAAAATGTTAAAAAGCATTGATCCACAGATTTGAACACTCATTAAGATTTTTAAAGAAGAGAACTCTGCGAGAACCCTTTTCTCAGATGTTTCCCCTCTGTCTTCAAATGCCATATCAACTTCAGGAAATTAGCCAGTTCCTGTTGCGGAAGAGAAAGAAAGCTGCGAGTCCAAAGTCAATGCTACACAGCTTTAACTACAAAACGTCTCATACCTCTTTCTACAATTTGACAAAAACAAAACGAGCTTCTCCAAGTGCATGAGCATGTTTCTTTCACAAATAAGGTTTAACAGGAGCTGCACAACATGTTGAATTGCAGTTGTTATCACAATTGAATTTTAAGGCAAGGTAATTTATATGTACTGCATAGTTAGAAAAACAGGGCAATTCAAAGTGCTTTGTGCATGTGTGCAGTATCACAATCAAAAAAGACTGCTGGGACGCAATACTTAATATGTTAGAATATTCCAGTTACCATGTAGCTAAAGCTCAAGGAGAGTCTTCATTATGATGATGAAAAAGGAAGAAAAGAGAGGAAAAGGTAGGTACGATTCAACAATGATGTCATAATTTTGTGTTTTTCTAAGTGTTCTGCTGCTCCATGTTCAATAAAAGATATATAATTAAAGAATTACTCAAAAATTGACTGGTGACCAGATTTGGCTTGAAAACTTTAGCAGGGACTGGGTCCTCAAAACTCTGATACTTTTCAAATCTGTGAACTCAAAATTCTTAACAGCTGTAACACTCTTCAGGATGGAAGTTACTAATTAAAAAAAGACTCAAAGTTAGGGCTATTTAGCATAAGGGAGTTTCCATATGAAAGGAGGGAGAAGTACATGGTTGAAAGTATCTATTTAAAGGAAAACTGTATTTTCTACTAAGACATGTTCATTCTGGTTATTCCAACAAAGGTCTAGTTTTAGCAACTGCTGGTCATGCCACTATTGCTGTTGAGTTCCTAAAGAGAAACCAGAAAATGCTCAAATCTGCATTGACAGGTGAAAGCTTTAGAAAAAGTGCAGTTTGTAAATCGACTGAAATTTAAAAATGCACGAGATCTTCAGATGTAAGGGCTTGAAACCGTCAAGTTACAATGTACAACAGCAGTCCGCTATGGGACATACTGGAATTGCAAATGTTAGTAGCTTTGTTGACTGCTACATTTTTCAAGGGGGCCGTTGCTGTTTCAACTTGTATGACATTGATGATCATGCAAATCACTCATAGAAAGGTAAAGCAAGCTTAAAATGACCAGAATTACAACTGGCAGGTCAAAACTTGCACAAAACGGAAATCGTATCAGTGCATCTCTAAATAAGAGGCTCATCTTTGTAGCACAACCACACACATTTTGAACTTTGGGACTCAGAGCAACTCAGCAGCTGACAAACACATGGAAATTCCCTCAAGTTTGTCCTTTGCCAATAATATAGCCATTAGGTCCTTTAATATCCTCTGGATGAATTGCTTTCCACCCCTGATATACAGCTTCTGTCCACACATCAGGAGCCAATCAAAGTTTGTTCCTAGTTATGACAAAGACTGTGCCAGGCTTGAAGCAGCAACATGTCCCCAGGGAAATAGAAAGAAGCCAAATAATCGAAGACAATCCAGCACTTCCTGCCTGCTATCGATGGAGAGCATTTAAACGGGACCATCTCCTGACTGTGATGAAGTTCCTTCCTTTAACCAAACCTAACTCAAACAGGATTACACTTGAAATGACACTCTATGTTTAACCATGAAAGAGACAACAGCTACGCTCTTAGGCAAAAACATCCAATTATTATAAAGCAATTTATGAGGCAACTGTACCAAAAAATCTTGAAGTGAGAAAAGATTCGGTGGAAATATGGAAAACTGCAGGGTCTGGTGCAACTGGAATCTGTGCAGTGTCTCTTTCGGCTCTGTTGACCGGCAGCCGTCAAGGCAGACCTCTCGCCTGCTGCAAGTGAAATTAGGTTAGGAGAAGTCATTTGTCTTTAGTGGAAGGTGGGTGAGGGGGAGGGGAAAAAAATGAGGCTAAAGAGGTCATATCGAGCAGGAAAGCTGCAAAGGGGAAGGAGTTCATGCAGACTAACATCTGTGATATTTCTTCACTTCACGCTCGTTCGCCCATCCCCCTAGCTTTGGGTGTGCCAAATGCTAAGGTGGGGCCTACAAAAACAGCAAGGAGTAAGGGTATTTTTGAGGGAAGTATTTTGAATAGGGCTTTCAGTCATGACAACATGACCCCTTTTACAGATTAACATTTTTCAGTAAAATATAAAGCAAACATGAATGTATAAACTATCCATCCACCATTAAGCGCTACAAGTTCAACTGAACCAGGTTGCAGTCGGTTGAACGTGCAAATGATAAAATTGCTATGGTTCTCTGTTAATCAGCAGCAGATCAAACTAACTCTAGCTTGTCAACCTGGATGAAAATGTGAGATTTACGATGTCTTCTCTTTGAAGTCATAAAATTAGATTCCTGGATCTGTTCAAACAAGCCAGTCCGATTCATCACTCAGCAACAGTTTTCAAAAACAACATTTAACAACCAGTAAAAAAGCGAAATCCCAACATGATCACGTGTTCAATAAGTTCCTTCTTTTCAATGTGAGACTGCATTGTCGTAACACTTGCAAGACGTTGGAAGAAAAAATAAAGACCTAAAATCTGCTCTGGGACTTTGTGACTCCATGTGGTTGTTTTTAGGTTCACAGGTGATCAGATGAAAGAGAAGACTTGAAGTGAAAATTGGATGGACAGCAACAGGAGCATTCAGAAATTGTCTTGCAAAGTGTCTAATTTAGAATCGGATCTCAAAGTATTCTGTGTATGATTTGAAAAATTTGACTTATTCTTGTTGTCAACAACAACAACAAAAAAAATCCTGCTTTGGGTCATTCATGGGTGAAAAAAAAAAGAGCCGCCTTTGACTGCAGTGTAAATGTAGCCAAATTTGTATACTTTCAATGCTTTTTTCTATATTTCTAAGGAAAAAATAAACAAATAAAACCAGTGGAAAGCAAAAATGTTCATGTTTAAAAAAGAAGAGTGTTTTTTACAGTATGTCACAATATATCTGTAATTCATAAAGTATTAATTGCTAACCTAAGATGCTATGGAACATGATAATAATCCACTCCAGATTAGTTTATCAAAAGACCAGAACTTTCTGGTCCCTTTCAAAGAAAACTTGTCAATTTGCCATTGTGTCGAGAATGCTAACAGGTTAATATAGCAAGCAATGCTAGTAATGAATGTCTGTCAGTAGAGAAACTGATTATCAACTAGTAATGATTTTACTTAAAACAATTCACTCTTGAAAATGGGTAATGGGATTACCCACATAAATTAACAAAATCATAAAATGATAACAATAATTAGCTTAGTCACTTTGCAAGGAAATAAGCAAATCCCAGTAGTTTTCCAACTGGGAACGTGCCTCCAAGTTTTGAAGTAAATTGAACAAAGAATGAATCCAACTTCACCGTAACGGTGGACTTTTTTCAGGCTTCTTCCTGGGAAAAACACAACCACAAGATGCCTCAGCTTGCATGTTGCATGCTTAAACTTCTTTGGGCTTTCCCCACTTCACCTAAGACACATTACACACACAACTATGTACAAAGAAGAAAAGGCTTCTGAGCTTGTTATCCTTTTTTAACAAGAGCAGGCAAACAGGTAAAGGTTAGCCATCATGTAAACAAACCTTCATTTAAGTATGCTCAGACTCTTTAAATCTTATTTTAACTCTTGTCAAATGGCTATATTGACTCCTTCACAGGTAAAAGCATCAATGTCTCATTAGGTCATTTTTGGTGTTTAATTCCCCCACGTCTTCCCTTCCATAAGCTACCTGGTGGCTTATAGAAAGGTTTCTTGTAGCTTTCTTTAATACTTTTGAAAGGCACAGTAAAAGTAATATAGTGCTTAAAATAGACCTTCATAAACTCATTAAACCTATAAAGTTGTCATTTTCCATAGTTTTAGAACTTCTGATTTCAATTTCATCTATGACTTCTATTTAAAACATCTTTGGTATAACATGTTCATACAATTGAAATCTTTACATTAATGCTGATATGATGGATCCATCAGCTAACTTGTTTAGTGCATAAACTGAAATCGTTGCTTTACACATATTTAATAAATGATTCCCATATTTAAAAGGCTGAGACCTGTAAGTTATTATCAGAAGTGTTTAAGATTAATTCTCTGCATAAATGATTAATTGACTAATCGTTTCAGCACCACTAATTAGGAGTGTGAAGTGGTTTTCATCTTCTGGCTAAAATTTCTTTCTGAATGATCACTCCCAGCCCCCATATCTCTAGCCTCTCCAGTTTCAGGACAAGGAGGAAGAAGAGGAGGAGGAGGGTGAAGCACTATTGAGCTGAAAAACGCTTGGCCATTGCTGCCACCTTGTTCTTGTGTCTGGAAACATTATTTGTCTGCTGGCTCAGATGGTGCCTCCTGTCTTCAAGATGAGACCACCCCTTCTCTCCCCTTCTGCGAGCCTATACCATTCCCCCTCCCCCACTACGGTCGGGATAACCCCACAGGGGAGGGGTTGAATTTAATAAAGCCTCCCTTAACCACATGCTAAAAAGGTATGCAAATGTGCAGGTCTTTCTGCTTTTCAATGTAACCCCCCCCACACACACCCAAACCCCCACACTTGAGCACAATCCAACTGACTGCTCTTCTCTCTGAGCCAAAACCAAACACAGAGGGAGAGTTTGGCTGTTTGTTTTTAAGAGGAATGGATTATTTTGTTAGGACTGCTCCTGGGTATTTGATCTGAAAAGCTATTACGATGACTGCGATTAGAATTAATTACATTACGAGCAACAGGAACTGAGAACGAGGTCTTCCTTGTAGAAAGAGAAAATAATAAACGCGCACACACACACACACACACACACACACACACACACATATCCAGGAGAGGGATGAAATTAATAGTGCCACAAAATTGGTAACCTTAAGGCCATCTGTAATAAATACAATAATGAAAATTAAACACCCCAGCATATGCGAGCTGTAAAATAATAATAATAATAATAATAATAATTAAATAAATAATAATAATAGTAATAAATAAATAAAAAGGCAAACAACATAGACTTCTCCAGCCTTCCTGCGGCAGCTTCTCTTCTTCACACATATCAGTGATCCCTATCTAATACAAAGGGCTCAGCCTCTGCGTGGCTGCCGTGAAGACCCGTGCTCATGAGGAGGCGAGAGCTGATCATTTTGTTCCGATGTAGTGAGCCATGACAGGCAGCAGGGCAGGAAGGAGGGGAAAGGGAGGAGAGGAAGGCCACAGAGGGACCCACCAGGACCAGACCGAGGAGAGGGAGGTGGAGTGTGGGGACGGGGGGGACCAGCCTTTCCTGCTGCTTCCTTCCAGTGCTCTTGGCCAGCTGAGCAATCAGGTCACCTCTCTTTCCCATGTCGCTTCTGGTCAGTCCCCTCCCCACCCCCACCTCCACCCGTCCACTCCATCTCCTCGCAGAGCCACGGCAGCTTGCAGCTGTTCTGATTCTTCTTTTGATGGGATTTTGTTTGTGCCTTCTTGTTGACCAGCTCCCTCTCTGCCTAAACAAATGCAAACATGGCGAGGGCCCATTAAAATCATCAGGATCTTTTAATGTGGGAGACACGCAATAGAGGAGGAGCCCATCGTAGGGTTGCTCCCATGCAAACACGAGACTGTATGCAAAATCTAATTTGTTCCCTGGAGGTCTTCCTGGTGTGACTACAAAAAGTGGAAAACACCTTGGAATACAGCCACAGAGAAGAGGATAGGACTTTAGCCTTCAGGTAAAGGGTTTAACAAACCGTTTAAAAACCACAATACGATTTCCATTATACTGTTCCAATGGGTTAAAGTCCCTTAAATAAAATGCTGGATTAAACCGAGTCATAGACTAACGGCGTATTCCCTGCCTATCTGTTGCTGCCTACTACAGGTCAGGTGGCTGAAAGAAGAAGGCTCCTACACTCTACCCTTGTATGCAATCCCACATTTTATCTATAATGGAAATAATTATTGCTTTGCTATGTTAAGTAAAAGCAATTCAACCATGTTATGCATTTTTGTTTAAAAATGTTTGTCAAAAACCATCCTCCACCAGATCGTACAAACACACAACCTCACATTCTGCCAAATTAATTTATCTTCTGTTTATTTTCTGAAACTACACTCTAGACATATCTAGACTTCTATGTCTATGTCCATTATTCTTTTTGATTCACATAACCACATGCCCATACAGTAAATTACAAATAGATTATGAAAAACCACTGGTGGCAGGTACTAAATATCTTCCTTGTTGGTACAAGTGGACATATAGTGATTTTGAAGCGTTAATAAATAAAATAATAATAATAATAATAATAATAATAATAATAATAATAATAATAATAATAATAATAAAAGGCTGCAAACTACCAAAACTCCAAATATTGTGAAATAGCAAAGTGGCGCAATCACTTTCTAGAGAGGCTGATACTGATTTTAGGTTTTTCTTTAACGTTTGATAGGCTTATTAGGATTTTGAAGGATTTCCATTTTTAATTCTAGAAACTATAATGAGAAAGGTCCTTAATAAAGAGAGCATTTAAAAAAACAAAACAAATCAAGCTTGTTCCTATTTATTAATATAGGAAAAATCCTGATTTTATCAGTAATTGGTCTGCTGATCACCATCCAGATCCAAATTAGGGAAAATTGTTTGATTCAGATTTAGGCCCTATAAATTTGTGCTGATTGTTGTCGTCACTTTCTAACTACAAATTTCAGCAGGTTTTATTAGCATTTCATTTAATACATAAAAAGTAGTGTATACATGTGAAAATTCTGGAAATCCCCGGCCCATTTCTGGCTGATTTTTGCATCTCTAATTCTTTCTTGATGGCTATCATACCGTTAAAATCTCATCTTGGCCCCATGCCTGATACAGACCAGCAAATGCCCAGCATTTCTTCTTCACTCACACAAGCAAAGGTTATGGAGGAGAACGGAGAGTACAAGAGCTTGCCTTCTGACCTCCTGCAGAACCCATCAAGTATGGTTAGCTTTTAAAGCAAAAGCAGCAACTTGTACTGTAAGCAGAGCTGAATCTACGCTGAATTATATTTTAAAAAAGCAAAATATCGGCTTCTTCCTGGGGGCGTTTGAGGAAAATCTACTGCAGCACTCACTCTACGCCAGGAGCAGAAACAGACGGAGGGAGATGAGATGATGCTAGTTGACAGTTAATTCCCAGCTTTGATTCATCCCAACGCGGCCACGAGGAAAACTCCCTCGTCCTCCAGGAGAGAGCTCTGGCTGGAGTCTTTATGTAAGAGACAGATTAGATCATGTCTTGGCCTGTTCACAGACCACAGATATTTACATTATTGGCTCAAATGGCATCCAAATGAGTGCATCATACCCTCATTGAGGACAGAACAGGGCATGCCCACAGCTTTGGTACATTCTCTCCGTTTTAAAAAGAGATGAACAAGATATGCCCAGTCTTTCTTCTCAGGTAATGGATCTAAAAATGAGCAATCTCCAAAGATTGAGTAAATTCTGCCAACACTGATCCGCTGAAACCGAGAATGAGAGATAAACAGATTTCGTCGGCATGTTTAGCAATGTGACGCTACTGTTTCCTGACCTTGAAAAAGCTGCCACTTATGAAAAGCTGTTTTGGTATGAGAGACACTGATTATAGCCCATTTCTAGGCCAGCACATAATCAGTGTCCAAGTTCCAAATCAATGACCTACTTCCAAGTACACACACACATGCATACATACGCTGCAAGGCAAACTCTCTTTTACTAGCTTAATGTGGAGAAAGACGGGAAAATCAAATCTGGCCGGCATTTTTGTTTTGATCTGAAATTTTATCCGAGAGTGGATATTTAAAGAGCCAAATGAGGGCAGCGAGATTTCATAACAGCAGCGTAAGGCCCTTCGCAGAAACGGGACGGTGGCAAGTGGGGTGGGCCGGGTCAGTGGAGTCGCCAGCACCGGAGATTTACCACTGAGAGCAGTTTGGATCTGACCTGGATAAAGTGCAAAAATTGTGGCTTCCGCAGCACTCCTGCGGTGTAAGGAAATGCGAGCAGTGCTTAGTGAGGACAGAACTGCACAGAGCGTAGCCCCAGCATGGCAACTCTTAATCCAGAGCGGTCTATTTACAAACCAACCCACCCCCCAAAAAAACTCCACCTACCCATCCAACACTGCTGCCTCCAGCTCCCCTCGAGCAGATCCAGCACCATGCACCCATGTGCCATTCAGCCATGCAAACAGAGGGAAGCATGTTTTGTCGCCTATAACCATAAAGGGGCTGCCATTAGATTCTGACAGCATGATATTCCCGGGTAAAGCCATGGTTTCTCCAGTATCGCAGTGGTTAACACAAAGATTTTAAATTATATTGTGTGCAGGATTTGTACTGCCAAAGAATGTTTGAAATGTAATAATTGTCAGCGTGTTCAGCTGATTTGTTGGAGTCTCCTTGCAGTAGTTCTCACACCTGAAACTGATGACAGCATCTAAAATGCTAAAGGCAACAGAGGAGTGAGAAAAATGTGGATTTTAAAGTAAAGGATATACATCCGCCAAATCCTATGAATGCAAGATGGATATTTTGTGTGTGTGTGTGACATTTGGTTTTATTATTGGTCATTTATAAATAAACTGCCTAAAATGTGCGTTATTAATATGCATAAATATATATATATATATATATATATATATATATATATATATATATATATATATATATATATTTTTTTTTTTTTTTTTTTTTTCTTTAGTTTTTCTTTTTGTTGACACCAACCCCAGGATGCAGCATGGCAGTGGCAGCAAAATAATGTGGGAATGTTTTTCTTTATCTGGGAGAGGCAAGGCTTGACTGATGGATGGAGGTAAATGTGAGCTATTCCAAGAGAAAACCTGCTACAGTCTGCAAAAGACATGCGACCATGGTTGAGGCTTGACTGAACTCATGCCATTTTGCCCAGAATGACTGAGCAAAACTGTCAGTCTTTGAATGCGCCGAGCTGGTATAGGCATGCCCCAAAAATGTGCCACACTTTTGAGATTTTCATTTGTCAAAAGATATTGAAATAGTTTGCCAATTTTATCCTGCTTCACAATTACGTGCTACCCGGTGTTGGTTTATCTCATCAAATCCCACGTTTGTGGTTGTAATGCAGCAAAATGGGGAAATCGACAGCAGATCAAGACTTTTGCAAGACATCTGCTAATGATTTTTAAACTTTATGGCTCAATGTTTCAAAACACCTTTCAGTAAGTTAGAAAAACCTTTCAAATCCATTTTCCATCACTTTTGAGCAGCGCCTGACAGATGTGTGAATTGTGAGTAAAAACATCCACATAATTGCAAGTATGTTGTGTGCACTTTGGCTTGCTTGAACATTAAGAATAAGCTTAGGGTACCGGTACTTACATATTTTTAAGGCAATCCTGGGGTGTGTTGTTTGAGCCTGCCGCTTGTCTGGAAAGCATTGATCGGCGTAATGACTTTAGTGGAAAAAAACTCTTTCCACAATGGACAGCTTTGTATTGTGGTGTTCTTGTTATCAGGTTCAGACAACAACGAAGCAGAACATGAACATGCCAGCGACTAGAGTAATCCCTCCCTTTCCCTCCTACATCAGGTTTTGTCACTGAGTCAGGACAAAAACCCATTATGCTGAGATGATATACAAACAAATCAATTTTTCCCCATTCATGCATGGTTTCACAAAACTATTCCTCAAGCCCAGAGGAGCAGGCGCAAAATTAGTTTGGCTGAGCACAGGCCGCTAAGAAACAAAGTGAGAATCATCTACCGTGGAAAGTGATGGTAAAATCGTCTTTTTATCAATGAGAGGACAGACGGAGTTAACTATTCACCCAGGATTTATCACAGGAGACTAAATGAATGACTTCCTTTCTTTTTGCTGGTCCTCAAAGGTTAAATGGGTATATCCTGTCAACCCCTTTCCACAGTTCAACCATAAACATGGCCTTATTTGGAGCTTGCACAACTCCAGAAAGGAACTGTGCAACTTAGAGTCAAGTAAGGTCAATTTAAGTGGCAATAGTTCAAATTTAGAGTACAAGAAGGAGGCTTGTTTTGGTCCCAAAAGCCAGAAAAACAGAAATCAATGTTTAAATTTAGCACATAAGCACATAAAGAACATCTTTTTCACTTATAGTGTTTAGTTCAGACAAAGACCTGAATCCAGAACATATGAGGATTAATTGAGAAAATGGAGATTAGGTATATCCCCAAAAGAAGCTCCACATTACAATTCCAGCTATTGAGTTTCAATGTTCTTTTTTTTTTTTTCAAATATGTAAAGACAAAAAAATAGCAATGGAAAATTCGTCCATCCATTTTCTGTACACTCTTGTCCCTAGTGGGGTCGGGAGCAATGGAAAATACTAACAGTTTTCAGTCAGATGGAGGACCCATGGCCCAACATTTGAACATTGTTTTGCATAACTTTGCTCTTTTTGTACCCAACTTTTAGGTTATCTGCCAGGGATCGTTTTGTGTCAGCTGCATCTTGGCTTCTACCTGCCACAGGGACATCTCACAGCTACTTGACAATCTATTAGTTATAGCAATTTTCTGTAATTGACTCATATTTTGCTGTTAGAAAATATACTTATATGGATAAGATAAATCATATCCACCAGGAACAAAATTACACCATTCTGCTCTTGAAGTCCTGATTTGAGATTTGTTGCAACTTGTTCTTGACACCTAATTTTGCACAGAACTTTGTTCTTGCGTGGTGTCTGACAAAATGTATTATATGTAAGTGGTCCAAAATGAGATCCTGTATGCTGCAGCCCTAAGGCCATGACGAGATATTCTGCACTTGAATTATTGTAATACATGACATGTCCTGGTCAACCTTTTCCCTGTTGTAGCCACTTTAAATAAAAGAGTGAATCTCTCTATTCTTGCACACCATGTGCAGACTTTAGTCAAATCTTTGGTTTTAAGATCTCATGTCTTGAGTCTTCAGAGCATGAGTTGGGTCCCGATAGTCAGGTCTAAGGTCTTTGGAGTGTTAATTTAAGTCATATTATGATAAATCAAGTTTTGAGGCTTTAGATCATAAGTCTAAGTCAAGTCTTGGGTCTCTATAGACAGTCTAAGTCAAGTCAAGCAAGAGTCTTTAGAAAAAGAGGCTAAGGCAAATATTGAGTTTTTAGAGAGAAAGAGAGAGAGAAAAAATTTTATACACTACAAAAAAAAAACACTACAAGTAGGCATCTTTTCCTTCTCAATCAACAATTAATTGTATGTTTAAGGCATACAAGCAAACCTAAGTAATTGATGATTTATGAATGTTTGCTTCTAACTAATCATGTTGGATTATTACAAGCTTTAACTAATAAACCTTAGTTTGTTGTACCTAACTCGCTTTTACTTTGTAAACCTATCTTACCTTGTTATACAAATATACATCATCATTACATCGTTGGTACTGTTTGTTTGAATAGTGTGACTGGCAGAAAAAGAACGAGAGATGGAGAGAGTGTGTTTATCGGAGCTCCAGGAAATACCAAGACAGACACACCGGCTCCCCAGCGCTTCAAGCTCATGTGACTGGAAGCACACAGGCCAGATTGTTTGCATGTTTGCTTGGGGGTTGTGATAAGAACATTTGGTTTCAAAGAGAAGTAGAAGAGCATCAGAATACAACTTACCATCTTAGGTTAAATCAGGTTTGGCTGCTTGCTTTTTTGAACAATCAGCTCATTATCATTATTATTATATTTTGCCTTTTACCTCATGTGCCCTGTTACTTGGTGAAGTGCCAGAGTCTTCCTGCTCTCATTGCATTATCATAATGAAAATGCAACTTGAGACTGTAATCTTGCTGCTGCTCAGCACTATTTAGTCATTTACACCCAAAAGCTGTAAAAGCTGCAGCTTGACTCACTTTACTCCTGCCGCATGACTCTAATGCATCAATGTGTGCAGATTTATTTATTTACACTACACGTAGAGTTTTATTATACTAAGGGAGAGATTGAAAGTATAGTGAAAACTGTAGCACCAGGTGATGAATAATGACGAGAATCATGAAAAGCTGTCATGTCATCTTAAAAGGTAATTTAAATCCAATCCAGTGGCTATTATAAAACTCAGAATTTGGATGGCAGCACAGTTTGCTCTCCCTGTGTTTGTACCTGGCATGCAGCAAGCCGGTTGGCAGGAGTTCATGCTTTTTTTCCTGCTTTGATAGCCTTACGTTACAATTAAAATTTCACATAGAGGCCTTTATAGGTGTCATTAAGCATGTTGTCCAGCAAAGAAAAAAAAAAAAAAAAGTGCAATGAGCCAGAATGAATAATTGATATGTCATTTCCATGCTGAGGGGAATCCTCTCATCTAAACTCAACACAGTAACGCGCTCTCATTCGACAGGCTAAAGCAAGGTCAGTGTCTTAAGAGGCCTTACTCTAATATCCAGCAGCAATTAGTGGCTGTGGCGCGGTGGGGTTCACACCATTTGTTAGGAGAGCGACCACAGGTAGTGATTTCCTGCTAATTCATGCCATCACTAAGCAAAATGTAGCACTTAATGAGACTACACAGTGGGGATCACAAAGGCTCTGGGTCAATTTACTTATTTGCATTTTGTGACCTCATTTCTTACCCATGTGCAGTCATTTTGTCTGTGTCTATTTTCATTCTGTATCCATAAAAACACACTTTGTATACATGCAGTGAAACAATTGTGTAAAACTGTATTTTTCTTTGTACCGTAGTTAAAACATTATTATAAATTACTTTGACAGATTAGAACATAATAGTGCATAGCTGCAAAGTGGAGTAATGATGCTTCATGGTATTCAAATGTTTTGCAAATAAAAATGAGCAAATTATGACATTTATTTGCATTCAGCAACCCTGAATTAGTAATTTATAGAACCATATTTCACTGCTGCAAGTGTTTGGAGGCATGCCTCTACCAGCTTAATATCTAAAACAGCTGGTTTTTGGGTTGTTTATTTTTTTGCCCAATCTATACTAAATAGCTCAAACTATATTTGGATGGAGCATCATTTTGCATTTTGCTACAGTTTCTCCATTGTGTTTCCAGTTGGACTTCAAATCAAATCCACACACTGGGTTGCTCAGTTGGTAAAACAGTCATACCATCTGCAGAGGCTACAGTCCTCACTGCTGTTGTCCAGGGTTTCATTCCCAGATCATTTGTTGCATGTCTTCCTCCCCCCCCTACCCTTTCAAATTACTGTTTATTGAAGGCCATGCAAGACAAAAATGTATAATTAGAAAGCACAATGCTGCCACCACCATAATTTTCTTTAAATTATGCTAGTTTTCTCTCACTCATATGATGTATGTATGCATGCACTTTTTGCTATGTCCAATACATGACCAACAGCAAACTGCAATTAAGACTCATATCTTTTTCAAAGCAGAGCAACAGCAGCATTAATATGATAAACTAGCAAACAGCGAAAATAGCTTTTCAACTTGTACAACCATGTTATTTAATGCTAACTTGCATCAATCATCTCCCTTTTGCAGTGATAAGCCCTTAAATTGGTCCACATTCTTCCTTCAGGACGATGAACTGCATGATCGGAAATGGTAAAACCGACTAGTCATATGCATGAATGTATCCAAGGAAACAGGTCCATCTGTATCTAAACACAAAGGGAACAGTGAACTGAAACAAAAAGTCCTAATAAAACGGTAGAGAGATGGACAGTGAATGAGCTGGCGTCAACTCCTTATGAGTCAATCCATTGTGAGGCACACAGCACACAAGTCGAGTTCCCAGTGAATCAGAACAGTCAGCTGCCATCCACCACCTCAAGGCAAAGGGCCAGTCTAGCACAGGACTGCAGACATGTGACCAGCTGTCTCACACAACCACAGTTACTGCATTGAGACGGGGACATGGACAAAGAGCTCTCAGATAAGTTTCTATAATGCATTACCTTCAGAAATATTTCAGCAGGTTGTCTTGGTTTGTTCGGCTCAGTCGGTTTATATACTGCTGTGATATACGGGTCCAGATAGCAGGTGTTTGTAAATCTATACATAACTCTGTCTTGTGATTTACAGTCCGCTGTCAGGAGGGCGCAGTGACATCAATACTGCAGCAGGAGTTTGTCTGGGGCCTAGACGAGGACGCCAAAATACCTCCTTGCTTCTCCCCTCCCGCCTTCCACTGACAGCGATAGACAGCTCCACACGAGCAGCTGTCTAAATATTACTTTTCCCTCATTCCCCTCTTCATCTCACCATTCCTTCCCTCCTCTCTCCTCTCCTCTTCAGTCTCAGAGGGAGTACTTGGCCACTGACCGGCATGAGTTTAGAAGAGACAAATGTTTGACTGGGGCAACTGGGGATGTCCAAATTTGGCACACCGCCGGCATACCGATAGTTCGAAGCAGATCAGTGAAAGGATGGGAATAACTCATCTTGTGCTGACCTGCTTTCAGTGACAACCTGCCACACACACCTGTAGTCTTAATTGGTCATGATAAGGAAACTTAGAAAATAGCCAAAGATTTGATCTTCTCACTTCATCACTATTTGAAGCAGGGATTTCAAGTACCTGAATATAAGTATGCGTACAAAAGCGAAGTCTCTTCTCTTTACTTCATTACTGGCTCAGCTAGTTCCTGGTTTGCAAAGAGTCCCCAGGTGCATGAATATTTCATAGCCACCCTGCTGTCTGTTCCCCTCTGCTCAGATTCAGTCTTTCCTAATCCTTCCCAAAGATAGCTCAAACTCCACCGTCAGTAGCACTTACTCTCATCATCATGAAGCACTTATAAAGAGAAGAGGCAGCACATAAAACAGCTGTTTTTCCCTGATGGCTTAATCATCCAGTTTAACCAACGGGGCTGTCAAAAATAACATCATAATCAAATTGTTTGGTCAAGCAGGATTGTCTGTCATGAAGTTCAGAGTTTTCATTAGCTTGCTCTCTGTTGTGGTTTTCTGGCAGAATCAAGCTGTTTATGTGAATTATGCCCGCTGACTCCAACCGCCTCCTTCCTCCTACTGCTGCTTTGAGCAGAATCAAGCTGAAAAATAATAAAATCACGAAGCACGCAAAAACCACTAGAAGTTGTGCTTATACTCTTAATCTGTTCATTTTTAGCTGCATATTTGATAATGCTTGCAAACACAATATTTAAAAATTGCAGCTTCAATCAGGAAAAGAGATGCTTAAAATGTTCACCTTGTGGTGTTTATTGCGAATGGAAAGATACTGATCTTCTATCTGCAGCTTTTATGCTTAAGCAAATAGCTAAATAAAGCTAAAACTGGTGTGAATGTCCAAAGAGAACAGTCCATACACTGTACCAGTCTTTTCATGAAGCTTCGAGTAAGCAGGCACAATGTTTTTACAAACCTTTCATGAAGTCTAGTTTTTTAATAATAAAGGAATGAAAAATCTGAAAAAAACAAGAGTTAGTGTTTGTAAGCTCAACATTTCTGTTCTTTTGTCCCAAGTTCTGAATCTAGTTTAGCTGATTAAACTCCATCCTGTGCACCACTGAACATTTTAATCTGACTGCCCATGGGAGACAATGGGAACTTATTGTACAATGGAATTTTAAAACTATTGGCTTTAAAACAAGTATTTACTTCATGGGAAATCTGATCTATGAAAGTACCAAAGTGGGGCATTAAAACTTGGTACAAACCACTTCAATGCATACGCATACTCACAGTAGATCCTAAATATATTCAACCATGCAAACAAAAAGAAACAATTAAAGCTCTTGAACCTTCTTCTAACTCCTTTGCAAGACTTTTAGTTTGTACTGTTCTCCTCTCATTGTTTCTCAAATGCTCCAGCCCTCCAAAAGGTTCATTGAACCTTTTCAATTATGTCACTGAAAAAGTGACATAATTTACAGAAGTAGATAACTTTGAACTGCAACAACAGATTCTGACACATCACAGTCCTACAGACCTTTTAGTAGATTTATTCAGTTATTTTTTTACAGTTCCAGTAATGAATAACCCTTGACCTTGTTCACATTTAGCCACATAATATAAACAAACTTTAATATATTTTAGTGAGATTATTTGATTGACCAACATAAAACTACGCTTCCTGCTAGAAGACGAATCAGTCTGCAGACTATCGGCTTCTCACAGATTTTATTCCGGAATTACTCTGGAAGAAGATCTCTCCACAGCAGGATGCTTCACACACCATGTTTTACTGTCTTTCTTGGTCTCCATGATGTGGATTTTTTACGAATGCTCTCCAACAAACCTCTGATGCTATCACAAAGATTGAATTACACTCAGATGGTAACTGGATGCATAGAACTTTATTAAGGGATATCAGAGTGAAATTGACTGAGTGATTACACATGATTTGACATGAAAATGAAGAAAATTTGAAAACCATGCATCAGCTCAATGCGCAATAATACTTCCAATAGACTAACGGGCTGGGCAAGCTCAATGGGTGTGAGTCATTAACAGCACCCACCCAGAAAAAAGCCCACTCATTAAATTAATCTGCTTTTACCCTCACAGAAAACTGAAAATGATTTATATTGGTATCAAGCAAAAGAAGGTTAATTTAGGTAAATTTGAAGAAGCAGCAGAAAGGTAAACCTTTTCCCCAGCCAGCATATGAATGCCAAGTGGTCTTAAATACATTACAGATTGTAATTAATTAATTTGTTGGCTCATGAGGCGCAGCTTGTTCAAGCCATTCATCATGAGCAGGAAATTGACAAGTCAAAGACTTGTCAGAGGGATATCAACTTCAATTTGACATCAAAGGAAGCGAGCACTGCTTCATTTGTTTGGTAATCGCCTCTTTATTTCCAGTGTCTTTGTCTGAGCAGAGCCAGAGCTTATAGCTTACACAAAGCACAGGTCCTCCCAAAAATAACAATAAAAAAAAGATTTGATTTGAACAGGGTCATGGCGACGCGTTGTGTCGCTTTAATGGCTTCCTCATGGTGTGCATCAACTCAGACCGTCAGAGCAGGCAGTGGAGAACATCTCCCTGAGCACACAGGCACTTTGTTCCGCCGCGCTCAGCCTGTCAGTCAAACATGTTCTGACATGTCTCCGACATATTACGAGCGGTCGCGGCCACCTCTGAAGACATGCGCCGGCACCAGTTCAGGGTGCAAGTGAAGGGATGTAGGAGCACGTATCTATGTCTGTATGTGTCTACGGGGAAAAACAGAGATGACGGCACGTCTATTTTTAGTGCGGTACACCGTGCTGTGCTGTTCTGTTCCTAGAACAGGTATTCGGGTCATCTGCTACAAGGCGTGCACCAGGATACCTCCGGCTCTGCTCTCTGACCCTCACCCTCCAGCTCCTACAAGATTGGAAAGAAGGATAGTACTTTAGGGAGGACTATCTGCAAATAGGAGAATGTTGTTTATCCCTCTCTGTTTTCTTGGGTGACTAATGGGCCAATAATTCAAGCGTCACTCTGGCATGTTATCTTGTGCTTTCTCATGGGAATACCACCCTGAAACATCTCTGGTCAGAAATATATTTCTTTTGACATACTCCGCCTTGCAAGGAGTTGTGATGAGCAGGAGCTGGAATAGTTTGGAAAATCCCCATCGCTGCAAAGTTATGAGGAACCTTCACCCCCTCCCACCTTGATAGCTGCAATGAGAGACGCGGCAAGAAGGAAACCTGGTGTTATCTCTTTAAGTCCAGTTACTAACACAGCTCCTGTCGTGTGCCTTCAGCGATCTGATAAACGGCAACAATGAACCTTTAAGTCATGCAGACAGAAAAGCTTTACATGTGAGATCCTGAAATCAAATTATGCAGCGATTCCTTACTGAGATCGAGCGTTGTTGTTCTAGCGTCTCTTACATAATATACTATAATGTTCAACAAGTAAGTGAGTGTTCCCTCAGCTTTAGATCTTAACGTTGGTGAAACATTTCTCCTAAACATATGCTCTGTCTTTCCCTAACAGACTTCTCTAAATTTGTCATAATAAAAAGCCACAAACTCAAATACTTTAATTGATAAAATAAAAGAAAGTACCATATAATTGTAAAGCAGAAGATAAATAAAACATGGTTTAAAATTTCTTACAAATAAAAACCTGCAAAGGACTCCATGTACGACACACTTTTCAGATATTTATTTTCTAGAAATGTGCAACCATGATCATGCACTATACTTTATTTTTGTTGATTACAATAAACCCCATATAAAATACAGCGACATTTGTGGTCTAACATAGAAAAAATGTGGAAAAAGGTCAAGGTAATTTTGAACAACAATTGCAGAGCGTTCATCTAACACTTTCATCTATATTTAACACATACAGACATTGGAATTCCCTAGTGATTATCCTCCTAATAGGCTAGAAGACTGGGAAACCTGAAGTTAAGTAGCAGGCTCTGCTCCCTTTGTTTGCCTTAGCAGGGGTGGTGGACATGTGTGCAGAGGCTGGGACTCTGGGGCCAGGCCCTCTATCCTTCCTGTTCAGTTACCAGAGGCCTCTCACTTATCAGTTCCAGATCTCACAAGAACAGAGAGACAGAGAGACCACTGACAGGAAGGGCTTTTTTTCTCCTCCTGTTTCCTTTAGAGAAGTTAGCAGAATGTCTGCACCTTCACATTGCACAGAGAAACACAGTTATTCACTAGTGCTTCCCCTAAGGCTACAGAGAGAGAAAGAGAATAAGAGACCAACCATAAAAACCTTCGGATAAAAATTAAACCCATAAGCTGAATTATTATGAGGGAATTTGGCATTTTTCAGTAAGAATCATGTAAAAAAAAAAAAAGTCAGAAATTTTAGACATTTCCAATCTCAGGTTCTCTGTCCTTCAAGTTTATGATAAGACATATGATACTAATAGTTCCCACTTCAATTTATAGCATGTGTTTCTAAACTGGCTGGTCTTTAGATATGCAATTTGAAAAACACCTAAACAAGGAAAGAAAAAAGGGGTGAATGAAGGATATAGGGAGGAAATTAAACAAAGGAGAAGGACACAAATAAGGAAAGAGAGAAGAAAATAAAAAGGAAGGACACAAATAGGCCTGTCACAATAACAAATTTTGCTGAGCGATTAATTGTCTCGAAGATTATTGTGATAAACAATAATATTGTTGGAAGATCTTTTTACACTGATTTAATGGAAATGACGTAATAATGCATGTGATTTCCTGCCAAAGATAGATACACTTTATTTCCAAAAGAACACTTAACACTGGAACTGATAAACAAAATAAACTAAACAACCAAAAACAAAAATAAAATGGATTCTCAGTCTCCACTAACAAAAAGTGTACTTGAATAAAAACTAAACAACATAAAGTCAAAGTGTAAATAAATACTGCATTCACCCAAAAGAGTGCAGATTATGAAGTCTGTATACCATATTGCCCATCAGTAATCATTAAATGTAAACAGAGAAGATGGGCACATTCGACTACCTTATGCAATAGTTCACACTACACAATTTTTTGCCTCGATTTTCCCCTTACAGCAAACTTAACGTGACATAAATAGGTTATAATGATTTTCATTCAGTCAGGACTGACACTAGCCACATGCATTGCAGGTAGATTGTAGTATAGCATTGATTAATGCCAGGTTTTAAAATTAGTTAACTGAACTTGTAGCCATTATTTTGTGCCCATTGTTGGACACCACACGGCACGATCGAACCCGATCGAACTATTATACCTAGGATTTCTGTCGGCTAATGTGTGGTCTCTCAGGTTTTGAAAATGGGCCGACAATCCTACAGCTCTAAGATCATGTAGTGTGCCCTGGGCTTTACTCTAAGAAAATGAGGAAGGGAGGATCAGTGGAGAGGACCAGAGTTGAGACTTTTTTCATTCAGTATCATCTACAGAAAGAAAAAAAGGCCGGAAGAGACGATAAAGCCGATAATTAAAATGAGATTGATAGTTTTAATTTATCGTGTGTTTAATTGATTTATTGTTTATCACTACAGGCCTAGATACAAAGAACAAAAAAATTGTGAAGAACACAAGGAAGAAAGGAAAAAGAAGGGAGGAAGGAAGGAAAACATCAGGATGGAATGGAAACAAATACAAGGAAGCTATGGAGGTAGGATAAATATTAGGCATTGAAGGATAAAAGGAGCAGAGGTAGGTAAGGAAATGGAGAGGAAGGACATAAGCTACATGAGAGAAGTAGGGAAGAAATTATGCTAAGGAAAAAGAAATGAAAAAAAAAGATAGGGCATGCAGAATGAGGTAAGGATATTAAAACAAAGAATGTAAAAAGAGTGGACATAAATTATACACAATGAGAATAAAGTCTGGAATTATGAATATGTTTCCATACTCCTGCTTTCATTTTTTTTATACGTATCCAGACCTGGAAATTACTGAAATGAAATTCCAAACCTTTCACTACTGTGAAACCCTGAGCAACAACATAAAGGGGAAAAAAGGACTAATCCACTTTACTGCATCCATGCCATCAAACTCAGAAACATTTTTCCCCACAACAAAAGCTCCAGTGCGAGGGGAAGAGTCTGTCACCAACATCGAGAGAACTGACTGCGAAGCACTCAACGTCATGTCACTGTTTGTGTCACATCCCCAACCATCTCTCCTGCTATCACTGTCTATCCTCGCCTGACATTTCCACAATAAGCACTTTGGTTTATCCCACTCAGCTGTGTGGCAGGCAGATGTTTGTCAGGGCACCATATTTCATAGCATTCAGGCAGCTCTAATCAAGATTAACCCTCCTGATACATTCAGTGAGTGTGTGCTCATTCTGGATGTCCTAAATCCTAATCCATGCCTGGGTTGTATCATATGCTGGACAAACCAAATACATACTTACTTCAATAAGTAAATCTCCTTTATAAAAAAAAAAAAAAAAAAAAAAAGAATAAACATTGAGCTACACATTGCACATTGTGGCTTCTTTATTTAAAGGATATTCATAACCTTGCGGGCATGTGTGGAAGCTCGGACTATATGTGGAACATAAGCACTTTGTTACTCAGTGTAACACCCCAGGAGGTCCTGATGAAATCAACATGTTCTGCCAGCAGAGCCCACACTGGCCGCATACAACCTGCAGCTATCACGTGATTAACAAAGAAATGGTGACATGTGGCAGCAAAAACAAAACTCTTGTTGTTTTAAATTACTGTGTTGACAGACAACACTGAAATCAGTTTTCAGTAACAGGCTTGATATTTGATTCCATCTGCGAACTTGTGAACTGTTACCAGCGAACCACATCAAATTTTTAGCCATATACTTTGAGAAAACTAAGAATCATTATTTCAGAAAGGGTGATAAAAAAGTGCCAAAATTTCAAAGTAGCTTTAAAAATTATCGATGAAGACTTTGAATTCTTTAACAGAAAGTCTGGCCTTTGGCAATGCTTAAAAACTTTTCACAGTAATTTAGTTTGAACAATTTTTTTTTTTTTTTTACAAAGCGACTGTAGAAGCACCGATATAATCAGCACAATCAAATCTATTTAAAGATACACTTGATAATGTGCGGAGTAGAGAGAAGCAAGCTGAGAAGTAAAGGAGTGATTAGTGAAAACTTACAAGACTTTGAGTGTTAGTACTGTACCCAACAACCTGTGTTATACCAATTTAAATCATGTTTATCTATTAAAAGATAGACATAATAAAACAGTGCAAACAGCCTTCCATTCAATTCATTATCTATACTGGATATCTAGAGGCACATGCCGTCTCACTTTTCTGATTCATTCACATGAATGCTGCAGTAGAAACAGCTACGGTTACAGCATGGCATTAAACATTGTCCACTTCCTGGTTATTGGGCATACTTTCACAGATCGGCATCCTTTCTCTGTTGCACAAAAAAGCCATCTGTGGGACACTTTGTGCTGACCATCCATGTTGGGGATGTACCTTTTTGTAGACAATCAATAATTTAAAGTAATTTTCTGAAATCTACTCAGACTGCTGTAATGCAATGGAGCTACGAGACTTCAATGAATAATATCTACCAGCAGGAGGATGCTCAATTGTTTAGCTGGTTACAAAGAGATGTGAACATATAGGTATGAAATAGTTTGTATACAGGTACAAAATGACAACACATGGGTGTGATATAAGAGTACATAAAAGTGAGACTAGACGGAAGATACACAATCCTTCAAGCAGCCCTAGAGTTGCGGCAAACATCGCAATTGGAAATCAGAAATAAAGATTTAGGATATAGGTAAAACTGAGCATAACCCAGGGAAAAAAGTGATGGAACCTGAGTCTGAGTGTATCTAACAAATGTAAAGAATGCACTCAGTTATGACGATATTCATTTGCAACAACACTTGTATATCCTAGATCAAATTTAAAATTTGTGGATCCCTTGTAGCACTAAAAACATAAACAATATGAGAAAAAAACACTTACCTGTCTTGTTTCTAATCCTTGATTTTTCACCACAAGGAACCCCCCCCACCCATCCACACTGCAGGAGGTGAAACACTCCAGCACTTCAAGTTTTTTGTTCCTGAGAGAAATCAAGACAAAAAGAAAAAAAAACATAAATCAGTGTGACATTATTCACTGGTCTCCAAACACTAGATTAGCACATTTGCATATTTCTTTCTGAAAAATCAAGCCCACTCCATGACTTCACTTCTTACAGGTGCCTTTGGGTTTTGAGTGGCCACCATCAGTGCTCGCGAGACTCTTCTAACCTGGTTGGACAAGGTCCTTCATACTCTTGTGCTCGTGAAGGACGGATCTAAACAGCAGCTGATACTTCACACCATCAGAATGCCATTATAAACATCCAACATGAGTAAGTTCATTGTAATGTTACTGTCACAATTTACTCCTACTTGACTTAAATACCTGATAGATACCAACGCTATGGGCAGGGAGTTTGCTTTAGTCTATTAAAACTGTGGAAATCAGCACATCATTCATACCCGAGGTGAAGACCAAAGGACTATTTCAATGAGTTGGTAATTATTTCACCTCTTTGGCCATTTTGTAACTTTTGGTTAATCTTATACTGTCAAGTGTCAGTCGCTGAAAGCCTGGTCCTGACCATTGAATAATTTTTACCCACCTATGGAAGATTTTGTTTCACCACCAACACTAAAAAATATTTTTATAATCTAATAATTTTCTTGTCTTCGAAATTTAAAATGATGTCTATCACCAGGTTATTTAATCTATCATATTTCAAAAGAGTCAACCGTAATCCCCCAAAAAGTAACAAACCATAAAAGGGTGGAAATGATGTGCGATGCAAAGAAAATTACATTTTATGTGAGTTTTGAGTATTTTATGATAATTCATCTACATCTTCTTTCAACAAGGACTTACAAAGGTAAGCAGTTCTTTACATGGGTAAAAATAATTTGCTTATTGGTACAAATTGAAAGTAGAAA
This sequence comes from Gambusia affinis, assembly GCF_019740435.1. Lineage (NCBI taxonomy): Eukaryota > Metazoa > Chordata > Actinopteri > Cyprinodontiformes > Poeciliidae > Gambusia > Gambusia affinis. The sequence continues at coordinate 16,772,634 of NC_057887.1, forward strand.
GGACAAAATGGTAACATACGAGAACCAAGTGAAGGTAAAAGTTGGCGAAGCAGCACAATGACCAAGAGGCTTTTTAAACTAATTATTCAGAAGGAATAACACCACCATAATCAAACTCAGCCAAAAGATATATGTCAGCACTGGAATGAGTTAAGCAGAAATAAATTCACACATTTTCGAGTTGAGTTTTGTGCTTCTATACAAACTGTAAAGGTAAAGACAGAAAATCCTATTAGGACGTTAACTTATTACTCCAGCTTTATATCTCAATAGAAATGGGTATCATTATGGTTCATCCAGTAAACTCTTTTTTTTTTTTTATCACAAACATCCAAACCAGCTCCTAAAACAACTTAAACTGTTTTTACCATAATTCATACCACAGACCATTTGAATCTTAACTTTTATGTTTACAAATTACACAGCGGTTTGGCTACGTGAGTAAAGCTAGCCATCTAAGTAGTCTAAAATACTTCTTGCAGCAGTAAGGATCCTTGGATAACTAAAATAAAACAACAGTGATGGAAAATGAGGATTTGATGACTAGCTTTTCCAAAAGAGAGAAGAGATTTCAGGAAGTATAGCAAAACTAGTTAAAAACTGTTTAGTGTCTGTGTTTCCGTTTGACATTTGACAATTTCATAATTTTCTATTTGTTTTAAAGCACTACAACACTTCAAAGAAAAACTTGCGTTCCAGAATCTGAAAGAAGAAACATAGCAGATTCGTATACAAAAAAATTAGAAGTTATCACACTATTGTTTATGCTTCAAAAAACAACCCTAACATTTTTCTGATTCTTATAGAACCAAACAAAAGTGGATCAGAATACATGTCATTAGTTTATGCATTCATAGGTTGGAAACAGTGAGTTTTTAATTTCAATAATAATAATAATAAAAAATTTAGAGAATGAAAAACAGATTCATAGTATTTGAATTCCTGATCACAGATCAGAGCCAATAAAGAGAAATATGACCAACTACAATCCTTGCCAAGTCAATTAGTTCATCTTACTTAATTTCTGTCTTGCTGTAAAGTTAAGCATTACAAAGATGACTTTTTGTTAAATAATGAAAATCACATAAATATTAAACGACAACATACAATAACTGTTAGAACTTCAAGAAACAGCATGATACTATTCATATACCGCAATGGACCAGTCAATGGTAAATCCAGCTCCTCTAATGGGGAAAAAGTTCAGGTTGTGCTTTTCAAGTATCAGAACTGTAAGTAGAAACCTTTTAAAAACTGTACTCAGCTTTAGATAATTTTTATTTGTCAAAGATTTCAGATTTTATTTCAGCAAAAATGAAATGAAATATCCTTCTGGCGCTTGCCTTGGCTTTCTGTAGGAGAGTTTTGAAGTGACACTTATTTTGTCCTTTTTGAGTCTCCTTTTCATCAGTCGTCTGCTCTGCAACAAAACAACATGTTATCCATTTGTGTTCCAGCGCCAAGTTTCCTCTGGTTGGGTTGAAATTACAAGGCTAATGTTCCAAATATAACAACTGTCTAAACAACAAGGTGTAGTTTCCCATCGGGCAAAAGAGGGCGGTACCCTTTCCCTTTGTGCTTTCTTTTTAATCCTCTGTCTTTATGACTGCAAGATTTTTCAAGCTGCATTACTCCCCTGCTGGAAGTGGCGTTCTCTGAAAAGAGAAAGTAGAGGAGTGCTGGCGGGCTCAATGGGTCGACAGCGAGGAAGAGGAGGAGGGGGCTGAAGCTGGGTGCCTCCTTTTTAAAGCCAGATTCTCCCCAGATACCTCAGTGCTATTCATCAACAGCTTTTCCAGGTCTGTGAAAAATCAATGTGCTCTGCACTGCAAACAGTTCATAATGACGGGGGATGGAGGGGGGGAAAAAAAGCCCAACTGCAACAGAATTGATTTGTTTAAGTACAATAACACGGCTCTGCAGCGGTGAGAGGGAGGCTAGAGCGCCCAGACAAAGACTGACTGGCAGTATCAAACCCCAAGCAATAATTGACAAACTGCTGGCAGAGAGCAAATCTGAAATACAGAGCCCTGTTATCTAATTAAAGGAGTTTTTCTGTAAATTGCCACCTAACAGAGAAAGACCCACTGAGTCGCAAGTGTGTAATTGACCTGCCGGTGCACTCTGGATACTGTGCTTCACCTATTCTGTGTCATCTATGCATGAAAGTGTAAGCTCAAAAGTGGCAATTGTGTAAGCGTTTGAAAAAACCGCAAGAAAAATCGACGATGGACTCAAACCAGAGACTTTATTGTTAATGGCTGCAAGTTGACATAATACACATTTTCCCATCAGTTTGTATTTCTTCTTTTAAAGCGGACCTTTCCTATCCACTGTCTCTACATACAAGCTCAGTATGAGGGATTTCTGCAAAGTCACTGATGCAATGCAGGCGATTGTCCAATGTCACTACATCCTCTTTCTGGAGGCGTGGAAGCTGCAAGTCAATGACTTGATGTAATCTGCTGGGTTTGCTTATATAGAAAACTTCTTAAGCCAATGATCTGAACTTGACTGCATTTTTTTTATGTCTAGAATCAATTGAACAGTGCAACTGAGTATAGCAGTGATAACTCTCTCCACATCTATTTGGTTATCCGTATTTGCCATCCACATAGGGCTCTTAAATTTCTTCAGCATTTGGGTGCTGGTATATATGACTCGTTTTACATTTTTTGATCTAAAGTGCCTTGAGAGTGTTGTGTGTTTTGTGAAGTCGTGCTACATAAATAAACTAAACAGAATTCAATCACTTATTTCGTTTTTCAGTAGGGATGCACCTAGAAATCAGCTGAAGCACCAAAAACAGAGAAAAAAAAAACTGTGCTGACATCAGTGGTTTTACAATAGTCGCTTATTTTAATAGATGCACACATTGCCGCTCAAGTTATTGATTTGAGAAAGGCAGAGGTGTTATTATTTTGTGAAAAAACCTTTCCTCGCTGAGACATGATGGGCAGACATGTCTTTTATCCAAACTAAACCCTTTTTTCCCATTTGGACCACTTCTTTGTTGTTGTTTTGTTTTTTTAGTCAATTACTTTATTTACTGTATTTTTACATAAATAAATCATGGTATAATCATGGAATCATTTGAGGTATTTATTAAAAAAAATGCTCCTGCAGTTATTACACTATGCATTTTGTTCTGTTTTTTTTCAATCAAGGGAAAAAATGTTTGAGAATATTTCCGCCAGCTGACTGGCAGTAGGCAGTAACAGTGTGTCAGAAGAAATGTATAAATCTATGCTCCATATAGCTTCAAAACTCAAACCTGCACTTGGGTCTCATTGAAAGGACTTTACGCAACTTCCATTTCAATAACTGATCCTTCCTCACTTAATTAAATGTTTGTAAAAGTACATATTTTTTGTTTATTTATCATTGCAGTCATTACTGCAAAGTCTAAGTTGGAAATGTTTGAAAGAAAGTCAAGTAAACAAAATTTTTATAAGACAAAATGTTCTTACATGGGAAAAAGCTGGAAGCCAGGAGTAAATTGTGTCAGGACAAGCCAGCACAATAAAACATTCCTCCCTGCTTCTTTTATGCTGCCCACATAGGTGCATTTATCATTGTTATTATGCCTTCAGAGAGGCCCTCCCAGGTTTAATTGGGTCCTCATGGAGTCAAAATCCCTTCTGTTGCAGCAACCACCCGAGCTGGACAAGCTCATACCTCTTTAGGCAACAGCAGCGTTTACTGGCTGCATGTCGCTCGGTGCAAAGTGGCCCCAAATCCAGCCGCTGAGCCCAGAGGGGGGCGGTGAGAAATGGACGTCACCACACCAAGCCTGGATAATGGCATGAGAGGGACACCTGGGGAGAAACTCTCACCTGGCTCTGCACTTGGCGCTGTTGGAAATGCTCTTGAGAGCTACAGGGCGTCCGTCAACCCAGCCGGCTCACAGGAGCTATTATGTCCAGTACGCTGCATATGCATTTTAACAGGCAAATACCGGCAAATTTGGAAGCGTATTGGGCTTGCAGCATATGCACAAAATGTGCAGCAGGAGGATGACAGAGAGATTTTTGTCCACTCAACAAAAACAGTTAACAAAAAGTAACAGAGCTAGGAAAAAAAAGAAACGGACAAAGAAAAACATGAACATTGCTTCTGACAGAGAAATCAGCAATAAAAATAAGCAGAATCAAAAACACATTAATCATCTCGTGAAATTCCAGCACTGAAACCTTTGAGCTCCCTTTCACCTTAAAAAAATTCGTTCCTCCTGTGAAGACAGTTTTCTGTTTTGCAGCTTGCTCATGACATGCAAAAAAATCAAACAATAAACAGCTTGTGCTTCACACAAGTATCAGACAAAGAGCTTGTTTTCTAAAAAGAGGGGGTGGCATGACAAACGAAGGAATGAAGTTGTTTATGTTCCTTACAGTAATGAATGTTAAGAAAATACATTTCTTTAACAATTCAGAATTACTATTTTCCCCCAATAAACATAGGAGTAATTTTAAAACTGGATAATTAAGTGGAGTTTTTAATTATAAATGTGTTTATCTAGAGATAAAAAAAAAAGAAATTCACACACCTATGGGTGAATGCACAGAGGAACAGCCAATGTTTATTTCCATCTTATTGCCATTTGTTTTCATGTTTGAAGAGGATTGAGAGAGAGGTGGGCCATGTGGTATTTGAAGCAGAAAAGCCACGTGGGGAAATCTATATAATATTGGTAAATATCAACTATTGGTCCAATATATCCATATTGGCTATTGATATCAGCACAAATACTCATAACGGTGTATGTCTAATCCTCAGTATTCCTGAGATGATAATGGTAAAACCAGCAGATGAACAAAGATGCAAAAAGCAATCTTAAAAAAAATGAAATATGTACATTTTGTGGAAACATGCCTGCTCCTCATTCAGGCTGAAGTAAAGCGAAAGAAGCTGCACATACAAAAATAAAGTTGCTCTGTTTCATGTTTCAGCTTTCAACCTCCGTCTGTCATGTAACACGCGTTGAAAATGTTGACTGCCTTGTGGAAATTAAAGAGTTACCAGAGTAAAGAATTACTTCCTTTTGTATTTCAAAATCTCAATTAATACTCTCATGAGTCTCAAATATAAAAACAACAGGGTGTGAAGCTTTAAGCGCTCAACCTTCATATCCAGGATTTAACAACAAGCATACTGTTGGCTTCACTGCAAGCCCATATTAACCCAATTTAGCTGTTACTTCACATAAAGTGTGTCACTGCGGCATTGTAGTAATGATTACAAGCTTACAGATAACAGCTTCAAGTGCAAGGCATCTAAATGGCCTGAGATTCAGCTCAGTCAGCCCCCCCAATTTTCACTCCCAGCTGATTAACGCAAAGGCAAGCGCCTAGTTAACCACTGCTGCTGTAATTACTGAATGGGATGAAGCACACACACACATGTGCACCTTATAAACGAAGACACTCAACTGCAGAAGGTGCATTTGTATACATGTTGTGTGCCACCAGATGAGCATCGCAGCAACCAACAATTATATGTTTTATTTATGCAAATGCAGGTAATTTACTTCCCGCTGTGGATGACTTCCATGATCCAGCATCAGCTGGTAGGAATAGCATCCAATATAGGTTTTTCTACCAATGAAGGGTAATAACTCAGAGAGACGGATGGAGCTAAGGAAGGAAGGAAAGAAGGAAGCAGGAAAGCAGGCGAAGAAGTAAGGGCACAAGGGAGGGAGGGAAGAAGAACAGAAGGTAGGTCAGGAGGAAAGAAGAAATACATAAGTCAAGACAGTTGGAAGAAAGAACAACAGCACAGAAGGAAGAAGAGAACTTTAACACTCTTCTTGGCCCTGGGGCCAAATCCAAACTGCCATTTGTTTTTATGAGGCCCTCTGGAATCTAGATGACCACATAAATAGATCCTTCAAAATAATAAATGTGCATAAATATTATTTTATTTATCTAATCAATGTGTTTTTTATGCATAAACTGCCAAATTACATCAATGTAAAAAAAAAAAATTCTCAAAATTATTTAACTTTTAGAAGGACTCATAAAATACAGAGGCAACTTTATATTAATATTTCTGACAAGTTGCTAATGGGCAGTTTATCAATTTGCAGGACATTCATGCTGTTGAAATGGCTACAAAATGAAAATGAGTTTGACACTCCCACTTTAGACAATTAAGCTGGGAAAAATGTGTGACAATGCAAATATTTCATCATTCACATTATTTTTCCATCCTAACTCCAGACATGGAAAACACTGAAATCAAATTCCTGACTCTTCCAGTCTGCGCATAGTAACCCAGCAGTGATAGAGGATGCAGTCACCATCATAAATAGAGGACTTTAGTAGTATAAAAACAGAGTTTCACTTTAAATTTCCATGTTCTCCCATCTTCCCAAGAGTGAGCTAATGCTCATGAGTCCTGCATGAATTGATGGCTTTAATATTGTCTCTCCTCCTACTCTTCCCTCTGTAGTATATCTTGTTTCAAACGCGAGAGCAGCTCGAGAGGGTGCTTGTGTTTTTCTTCCTTTGTTTCCAGTGCTTCCCTATCAGAGCGGGAAGGTGGTAGCAACTCCCACGGGGGAGATAGAGATAGAGGTGTAGGCTGCCTGCAGAGCGCTGAAGCAAAGAAAAGCCTCGCCGTCTATCCATCTCGTCCCACCCCTTTCATGGCCCTTCATCTGCAAACCAAATTCTCTGCTTAGCAGCAAAACATTCCTATTTGGTCACCTGGACTTTTTATTTATTTATTTTTTTCTTCACAATATCACCAGCCTGAGTGCCCAGGAGAGTTTACCATAAAGTAATGAAGACAAGGAATGCAGATCCTTCAGCCAGCTGCAAAGGAAAGGAGCATGTAATGAGCTCTGATAAGTCAGAAGAAATAACCTGTATTTGCATTTTCAACCCCGTTCTTCATCTCGCTCCCCTATTATTGCCTCCTCTGTCTCATAATATGAAAAAAAAAAAAAAATGAAAAAGCAATGGGAGAGAAAAAGAAGGGGGAGCTGACATATACACAGAGGAATCCAGGGAGTAAAAAGAGAGCGCATTACTACTGGGAGGGGAAAAATGATTAAAGGCTGAGATGAACACAATCTGCTGGTTCTAGAGGAAAGCGGAAGGACCTTCCAGAGCATGTAAGCGTTGCCTCTCGACCTGACACGCAATTCAGCTCAACCATGATTATGCTGACTGGAGCCCATTACCATTTGCCCCATTGGTATGTTCTTTTGGCATGAACATATCATGCCCAAACAATCATTAGCTGGACCAGATTGTTAACTCAAATGAATGCGCAGCTACCTACTGAGCATAATAAAAATGACAGATTAAACACAGAATTAGAAACAGATTTGTGCGTGCGGGATTTCTCATGGTTTCTGATTGTTGCAGCTAATCAGTGTTCAGTTGACTCACTTGGTGGAGACTCTTGAGGCGCAAACGAGCAAAGAGAAGAAAAAAAAAAGAAGAAAAAAATCCCCCAGCAAAACATCAATAATGAAGAGAAGGAGACGGAGGGGAAGAAAACAAAGCTGCTCATAACAAATGGGAAAACAGGCGAAGCGTCTCATTGCAAGAATGCTAACGACAATCAATTAGCAATTCCTCATGATCTTGGGTGCGTTGGAGTATAAGGTGTCTTAATGAGTCCCATTTCCATTAGGCGTTCGGCTCGAGAGGCAACGAGGAGGAGGCTGCATCCACCGGCTCCTCCATCTCGGTGCCTAATGACTGCAAGAGTGGATTACACCATCAACTCCTCGCTTCTCTTTGTTTATCCCCCATGTAAATAATGGTCAACCATTTCAATGCATTAAATGGGCCACTCTAAAAGCAGAGTATGAGGAAGAGGAGGAGGAGCGCAAGTGTTTTGGAACCCATCCTTCAGTGATCTCCAGGAAATTGGCTAACACCGGCCATGTGGTTCAGTGGCAGAGAAGTAGACGCTTGACGGATGTGTAGTTAACAATGAAACGAACACTCACCGGCCACTTTATTGGGTACATATGTTCAATTAACACAGATAGCGGCTCAGGGAATCACAAGGCAGCTACCAAAAAGATAAAATATCCAGTGATCAGAAGACAATAATGTCTTGTTGATGTCAGATTAGTTAGATTTACACTTTTAGTGCAAACTATGTCCTGCAGTACCTCAGTAGTGTTGCTCACCTAGTTCTACTAATTGATTAAACGCATTACAGATAAGTTTGAAAAACTGAGAAATAGGTCTTTGAGAACCTGGAGAGCATGATTTCTCTGAAAAAAAAGTTCAGGTTTTGACAGGTTAAATCTAAAACAACTGGATGAGAACAGCTAGAAGAATCCTGATTGGTGCATATCTGAAATAGATCTTTTCCAACAGTTAAAAGTTAATTTGGTTTCATCACTATAAATGTAACTTTGATGTCTGGATCTGAATCTGAGCAATCACTGCAATAAAAAGTCTCATGCCTCAAATTATACCCAGCAGTTGCAATACTTTTCCCCCCTGGGCTGCGCAGATCAATATTTTACCCAAGGCTCCATCACTCCATTTCTATTTTCCTGTCTCCCTCTGACACTCTCTGGTTTCTCTCTTGTCACAGCGCCGGACAGGATGAAAATTAAACGCCTCAGCAGAAAAACACACAAGTGGAAATGATCGGCCCGCTCCGGCCACTCGGGTCATGAATTCAGCTTAACTGTGCTTATCGCCGGCTGCTGCTATTAGTCTTAATAGCCCCGGCCGACAGCCCGCCCTCGAGATGAGATGGACGCCTTCTCCCGTACAACCAGCATTGGACAGGTGATTCTCATCTGCGATCTTTTCACATGTCATAGTGAAGGTAACGTTGCCTAAACAACAGCTGCCAGTTTGTTGGCTTATGGGCCATTTCACGCAGCGGAGACATTATGAATAGAATAATTACTAATTCAGTCTGGGGAGTATCTCATTCAACCCTTCCAATGCATGCATGCATGCGTATGTATTTACTCAAAAAAACTTCTTCATCATTCCTGCTGTACAAAAACAAACATAAAATCGACCTCAGCTCTGCAGAATTTCAGCATTAAAACATCTATTTCATTCATGGCAAGACAAAGTATTTCTGGGGCCAAGATATGTATCTGTGGCATTATGTTTTGCTGATCAAAACAATATTTCTCTTCTTTGTGAGCTAAAGGTTTCTTTCAACAGCCAGCCAGGGAGCCTTGGTGCACTGCCATTGAACTAGAGACCCAAACTGAGGAGAAAAGTGATCAAGTGAAAAAGTAGAGCTTACAAGGTAAAACAATGTGAAAAAAGCAGAGATAAAAAAAAAAGAAGTATATAATGGGCGTTAGCCTGTGCATACAGAAATACCACTGAAAGGATCCTTGCTGCCCTTTAGCACAAAGTCAGACAATCGGTGTTTAGAAAACAAATGTCAGGATATCTTTTCAGGTAGATTGCATTCCCACGAGCCGGAACCATCCTCCACCACTTTACTCCTTCAAAAACAATCGAGCTTGTGACTGGGACCATGTCAACATGCTGCTCTGTTTAAAGAGGTAGGAAGGAATTACTTTGATCCACTTTGAGGCGTGCCTTTCTTGACTGTTGAGTGCTGGTTAGGGTTTGGAGTGGGAGGGGAGACGCTGGTATAGCACAGCTCAAGCTGATTCTTTCCAACGTAGAAGCTCCAAGCCCCCTCACTATAAATGACAGCACACTATTTAAGCCAGTTTAAAGGCTCTGTTGGTGAAATCCCTCAACATTAGCATGCTTTAAAGTAAGTATTTTCCACTTTAAAGAGTTCTTTTTAGCCTCTCTGTCACAATTATATGTTTCAGATAATCAAATTATCATGTGATTAATTATTTTTATAATAAATAAATAACAAATTAACTAATCAATTACATTTTCTGGTTCATTTGCCACAGCTAGGTGTGATTACTAACCAAAATCAAAAAATCCCCTAAATGGAACCCTTGTGCCAACATAAAGTACATAAATCTTAAAAAAATTATTATAGTCAGTCTAGAAAGGATTGCAAATTTATTTTTACAGTTTTTGTGAGATGCACGAATAGAGAAAACATGGAAGAGCGGTGAACGTATCAAACTTACTCCAACAGCACATCTGTGTCTCATCCAGATGCTCACACACTTTTAGATAATATTTCCACTGTTACTGAACATAATTTTTCTGCACTAACACATTGTATTTTAAATAGTCTGCTTTTCCCGGTTTTCAAAATGCATAATCATTATGTCCCTTTTTGAAGGATTAGCAATAGTTAATGGAACCATGAAATCTGCTCTCAAGCAGAAAAGGTCAAGAGAAGTGTCCGGACATCAATTCATGACCCTAGGGTCAAGCACACTTAAGTTATGCAGCTTAACAACGATTCAAAGCACACCACCCACCTCCTTTGAGTGGCTGAAGGAAAAAATGGTGAAGGTATTGGAGGGGCCTAATCAAAGTCTGGACCTACATCCAATTGAGATACAGTGGAATGACCGTTAACAGGCAGTTCAAGCTGAAAACTCTCAAACAATCTAAGAATAATGATAACAATGACACAGAATAAATACATTTCATTAGAATTAAAATTTTGTTGAATGCGATTTCAACACGTTTTATTATTCTATAATATAATGTTGTTATATTTGCTGCTTTTCTGAATAGTTATATTGTCTATAATCCAATTGGATTTTTTTTCTCCTACAGAATACATTAAAACAATCTTGGTTTAGGAATTAAGCAACAAATACATAAGACTGACATATGTGAGCAAATCTGAATAGTTTTCGGTGAATTTTCTGAATAATCTTCTAGTTTAAATAAAAGTAAAGCTAAAAACGAATTCTTAAAATTCCATAGACAAAAACCTTACAACATGGAATAATTTAAACAATGTACCTGTGTAAATGCAAACAATGAATTAAACAAACAACATACTTACAAAAATAACAACCGAGGGGGGACAAAAAACTATAAGGATAAGTGAAATCTCTTGCCTCCCCATATGCCAGTGAAGGAGCTCAAAGTGTCCTTCATTATTCATGTCCTCAGAGCAGGATTTGAAGCAGCTTTGCTTCTCTTATCAATCATTTATCTGCTTTCCAAAGACACTCTGACTCTCTGGTGTCAACTCAGACTTGAAATGGCTTAAAAATCTACCAAGCTGAGGTCCTGTTTCAATTAAACAAGGCAACCGTGAGCCTCAAACGCCTCCTTGCAAATTGGACAACAGAGCAACACGCAGACTGTGTTCCCAGGTACTCTGTAATCTCTCAATCATCCAATGCAAGAAGCTCAGGTCTTATAAATAAATAAAGAGCATGTCAGGGTGTATTTTTACTGACATGTCGACATGCACTTCTGTTTTTAATGTGACCTGGCAGCAAAAATGTGAGATTTAGACAGAACAAGATAACACATTGTATTTTGTTTTTTTTGTTATATTAAAAACAGATATGCTTATTCAAATCATCGCCTCTCATCTTCTCGTGCTGCCTTCTGTCTGAATAAGACCCCACTTCTTTGTCGTGCAGCAGACATGTGGGAAGCAGCAGTTAACAATCAAACTTGGTGGCTTTGTCTCTGTGTGGAGTCCTAATGAAAGAAAATTGTTTGGAGTTCTTTGGTAGCAGTCTCCAATTACGGTCTTCATGCAAGTGTTCACTGCACCGGAACTTTTCCATTTCATCATTTGCATTCAAGCCAAGCAGCGACGTGGCGGCGACGGTGGCAGCAGAAGCACAGCAGACCGTGTCAAACATTGGACAGTGGGGGGATTTGTCCAAGCAGCACTGCTTTCCACGTTTTTTTTTGTTTTTTTTTGACTGTGGAAAGCGTCATGTCTATACGAAGCACAGGTGCAGCTCTTTTCAAATAAGCCGACCAAGTGAAAAAGAGATTCCTCTTAGCTATGTTTCTCAAATAAAATTCTTTAGGTCAACTTACTCCCTCTCTCATTAAGAGGTAAAACGGCGAAGCAAGAAAAACATTATTATTCCCGTGCCTGCAGGAAACATTCGGCTCACTGTTGTGTGGCCAGAAAGCCACTGATGCAATCCTTCTCTAGCTCTTGTAATGGATTCGGATAGAAGAAAGCAGGATCATTTGATGCAACTTCCACCCAGGAGACCAATTCAGTCTGTCAAATCAATACTAATCAACGGGGAGATGACAAGAGATGAAATTCGCCGTGCTGAAGCTAGATACTTATGTATCAAGATTTACAACCTTCAGGCTGTTTCCCCAGCGTAATCAAGACCCACATAGTACATTCACTCAGCTGGTTTTAACTTGGGGGAAATATTTAGACACATTTTTGAAGTGGTTCTGTGATACACCCATGTTAAACTTGGATAGGAAAAGGAGCCGCCTGCCACTGAACGTATTATACTGACTATGCATTAATTCGTACCTGTCTGGAAGATACTTTTGGCACAACTCACCTCATGTCTTTCTGTACAGAACATGGATATGACTCAACTGAATGTAATCTCCTTGAACAGGTTGCCAAGAGTTAATTTGGTTTTAACTATAGCTCATAATTTGTCAATTTTAAGAGAGTTAAAGTGGTCCAATCAGTGGAAACAGAGTAAAATATTTTATTTTTTCAAAAACAATACATAAGTAATTACATGTGACCTTAGAATATTTACCTTCATAAAAACACGACTGAAAAGCAAAACATACTGATGGTAAATTGTATAAGTGCATGGGTATACTTACCCAAGGAAAGTATCAATCTACTTAATCAAAACAATAATCAAATATTTTTTATTTTTAAGTTAGGTATGGGCAATTATCATGAGCAAATGAAACAAAATACTCTGATAAAGCATCAACAACTATCAGTATACTTGAAAATATAATGGAATTCAATTATTTTGTGCCCTGATGTTTGTAAACGCTGACAGTTGCGTTTTCTCCAAACTCAATATTACTGCTTCACGTTTCACCTTGAAACTAGACCCGAGTCCTAAATGCTTGTTCCACCACAACATTCCTTGCTGTAGTCTAAAAAGAAACACATTTCCCTGGGATCTCAGAGTTGTTTAATGGACTTTGGCAAAATTAAGAGGTGTGTTGGCCAGTTAAAAACTTTGGCTTTTTCTGTAAACTAAACCTGACGTTATCACATTTGGGTTAGTGTTGTTTTTTATTTATTTATTTATTTATTTAAATAATCTTAAAGCTGCCTCTGACAGTGCTCCAAGTTCATTGCAACATCATGCAAATGACTAATTTACAGCAATAAACATGTCAGCAAGCTGACGTCTGGCAGTGGGCAGCCTGTAGAGGGTGCCTTTCATCTGAGGGAAGAAACAACAAAGAGCAAGAGCTTTTCATGTTAACAGGAAACATATATTTAATGAGACAACCACTGAAGCCTCTGCTGCCTTGCTTAAACAGCCTGACCCCCTCACCACAGCTCGGCGGAGCTGCCAAACAACAGTCACGGCAGTCTAGACGAGACCAAGCTGCAACTGGGGTGGTGTGTGTGTGTGAGGGGGTGGGGGGCTTGGGGGGACTATAGAGGGGTGGGGGTGTCTCCTCAAAGCTCTTGTAATGCACAAGGAATTCGGTGCGGTCTCCTCGGAGCGGTGAGAGACGCACGAACGAGAGTAAAGAGGGGAGCGAGATCCACACAGGGGTCAGAGCGCAGCCCAGGAGGCGTTACGGGGAGCAAACGGGCATGAAAGCAGCACACAGGGGTTGTGGCTACTCACCTTCTCCAACTTCTTCATCCTCCGTTTGTTCTGCAGAAGCAGCGTCATGGGGATGAAGCCATTAATCGGATTAATCGTGGTGAATCGGGTATCGAAATAATCGCCAGCTGATTTTCTAATCGAGTCATTGTCAACTGGACCACAAAGACTCCAAAAAAGGCAATTTGTTGAAAGAACAACATACTCAGAGCAGAAATTAGGCCAAAAAATACTGTTTTTAATAATGTTCTATCCAGAACTCCTCAAGTAGCAAAGTTTTAGCTTCACCTGCTTCACATTATATTGCAAAATCTCCTATTAGGCACTTTTTTTGCCATCCAGTTGTTAATTGGTTAATTAAAAACTGTTAACAGATCAGTCATACACTATACCGATTGGTTTGAGCTTTTCACATATTGATGTCAGAAGTAATTTTTAGATGAAGATACACATTTTGCTACAAATAATCAAGCGTACGCTAAACAACTGCTATGTTGTTGAATTTTAAGCTAGAAAATGCTTATTTTCTCATTTTAAAAAAGGTATTGCATTATTTATCCATTTGCGTCTTACATGCAACGTATAAGTGTCAGGACGTGACTTTTTAAAAAAATCCAATTAGAGTAACCGACAACTAAAATAATTGGTGATTGCAGCTATACAGTGTAGGTCCTCATGCACGGGACACAGATTAGAACAGGAGGCAATTGTCATTTTCAGAAAAAATCACCATCTTGTTCGGAAAACAAATAAAATATGTCTTGTGTAGAGAACTCCGGGAAGGGTGGCGGCAGTAGCATGTCAAAGGTTCGAGCCTGTTTGATGACTGTGGAGGCCGACGCCGGTTGTCTGGAAAGTTGACACCAGCAGAAAGGCTCATGAATATTCAGCGGCCAAGTAAATGAGGCAGATAGCACTTGACATGTTTAACATCCACCTTTGGCACCTGCTGCCATGCAAAGCCAACAAGGTGAAGAAGCAGAACAAATACGTTGGTTGTTTGTGGGCGGCTATAATCCCTGCTGATGAATGGGATGCTTCCTAAGAAAAAAAATGAACGAGTTTCAGGGGAAGGATCTGGATGAGCTGGACTTGGAAACACACAATCTCACATCCTCAGTGAGATTCGTAGTGCATTTGAAAATGCATAGTTTTTCTGTTAAAATACAAACTGTAGCCTTACTCAGAGCAATATGCTGACATTTCCATTCTAAGAAAAAAATCCTGTTTCTCCCAACTATAATCCCTGCTGGTATCAAAATGTTTGCTCTCTAAATATTTACCAACCCAGAGTCACATCTAAAGCGCCAACATAGGCACCTTGAGACTTCCCTTTTTTTTCTGAGTGTTGTGTCCCAAAGGAAATGCAGTGAAAGCACTACAGATTATCTTGCAAGTGAGTAAACTATCTGAGCACACAACACATCCCTCCAACACCTCAAACAGCTCTGAGACGAGGGGGGAAGAAATCTGCTACCAACAAACAAACTGCTTGATAAAAAAAAAAAAAAAAAAAAAATTCCCTGTCGTATCTGCATGAGACAGGAGCGGAGAGCGTTTTGGTGCTTCCCAGGCAGCGTTAACGCCGAAAAACAGAGACATTAGTAAATGTGTTACCATGATAGGCAAAGTCATGTAAATATTGACACTTTGATAGTCATCACCAGCCTTATCCAGCAAACCTGCCTGGTTAGAGCCATTTGACATCTGCTCAGTGCTATTCCAGGTAGGGGAGTTAAAGGAATATTCCACTTTTCCAGTGAAATTTCAGCATCTGCCAGTTACTCAAAGCTTAAAATACTAAAACACGTTCTTGCATTTTATAGCTTCTATCTTTTAGAACTACTGTGAGGTTTTAAGCATGCTGGGTTTGTGCAGTATCTTAAAAACTTATTAGGTCCAACATTTAAAAATCTGAGTTTTATACCTTTTAAAATTCTAAATGTGTCCAGATATTCCGTAACTACTCTAAAATTACTCTTAGTTACATTTTAAATTTACTTTCATTTACTGGCTGTTCCACAGACTTTTTGATATTCTTTATAAAATGTGTTTTATTTCATTGAGAAATGCTTTGTGGGGAAGAAATAAGGCCTGGATATTCTCATTCTAAACCCTTGGAAGAATTCTGCTTTTTTAAGTAGCACACTTAAAAAGCTTTAAGCAATTAAATTTAAAAAGTTCCATTACAATCTTCAATATTGCATGTTTTTGACTACCTACGATACTTTCTGTAATTCATGCCAAGCCTACACTTTAATCACATAGGTCTTAAACAGGTATCAGAAATGTAAATTACTGAAATGTGCAGTAACATCGTTTTTGCGTTCATCATGATTTTGTTACACTTGTCACTGACATAAACACACCTGGACATGGAAAAATAAATATGCCGAAAATGAATGGACTCATA
Source organism: Gambusia affinis (assembly GCF_019740435.1). Classification (NCBI taxonomy): domain Eukaryota; kingdom Metazoa; phylum Chordata; class Actinopteri; order Cyprinodontiformes; family Poeciliidae; genus Gambusia; species Gambusia affinis. The sequence goes on from NC_057887.1 coordinate 16,788,719, forward strand.
GGTAGGTGGCACTCAATAAAAAGAGATAAACACTGTAACTACTTATTACCCCACCACCACAGCTCCACCCCTTCACTGTACACTCCCCCACCCACCACCGATAAGCTGGTTTGCCAGTGTTGCCAGCGCCACTCACGGCTCCATTTGCACAATCGCCCCACTGTTGCTGCACGGAGTGGATGACTGCACTTTGGACCTTTCAGGAGGGGAAAGCCTTTTATTGTGTTTCCCATAAGGGTATCCACTGTAGCTTATCTACGGGCTGCCAACTATACACACAAATACATGCACACACGCCCGCACACCTCAAAACACTGCATTAAGAATATCCAAGGAGAGAAAACATAAACAGTAGCTGCTGTGTATCCTGTGCTCCTGCCATTAAGCCCTGTACGACTAGTTTGCCTTGCTGCTGATTTTTCCGGTGCTTTACAAGAAAGAGAGCCATAAAAAGGGCGGCTGAATTATCTGTGTAGCCGGAACCCGACCCACACGCCGGCTGACCTTTTTGCACAAAGCAAGATTAAACATAATAGTGGAGCTGAGTTAAGTGATTGCGATTTATGAGTCCATTTAAGTTGATTCAATATAGGATGACAAACGATTACCTCTGTGAAAATAAAGCTTACATACAAAACAGCCCTGCTGCTGCTGCACACAAACTTGGAGCTTTATCAAAGTTAACAATCAGCTCGGTGTCTGTCTGCTGCGGGTCTGGCTCAGTGGAGGGCTAAACAGAATTTTAAAAATGCATGACAAGAATGGAAGAAGAAACTGCAATTTTAATACACACGGCTATCTGTGTTTTCTTTATTTCTCTCTCTTTTGTGAGACTCAAAGTCTATTAGCCTAAAAGAGATGAGTATTGAATAAATGTTACCCCTGAATCTGGTCAACGTGGCCAAATGGATTAAGTATATCAAATCCACTTTCATGAGTGCATTGAAGAAGTGTCAAAATGGACCACTTTCAATTTAGTTCCCAGATTTCTTCATCTTGCTGCAAGAACAAGCTGCTTCCTTTGCAAAAATAGGCTGAATCACATTGTTAAGTGTGGTCGGGGCTTTAAATTAGCCCGACATCATCCGCATATTTGATTCACCATGTTGCCAGAAAAAGAGTTACATGACTTTCAGGCACCCTGTTCGGGCTGTGAAGAAACATGCGCAGCTCTCTCTGTTCACCCACCTCCATTCGGATTTTATGACTCTGGTTAAAATGCAACCATTAAAAATTCATGCACGAGGGCTTTCACCCGTGAAGCAGCTTCCCCGCTCTTTTTCTGCGAGCTTTAGGGGAAAGTGAGGAACTTTTTTGATTTTAACTGACAGGAGCTAAATATTAAAACAGAAGCTTTGGGAGTTCAGCAAAGTGTTCGCTTCTCCCCTTCAATATCCTCCTTCTTGGCTTTTCAGGGCTCATTGTCCTTATAATTTCACAACGTGGCGAGACTCATGGGATAAATTAACATGACAATTCAAACAGAGGAGATGAATAAAAATCCACTCTGAGAGGCTGAAAAGCGACGCCATAAGAATAGAAAGTTGACGATCATTCCAAAATGTATTTCTATATCTCTAAAATACATTGCTTATTAATTTGTCATTTGTTGTCTTTGATGTTCACAACACAAAACACTTTCCATTAAAAACAAAAGTGTTGATGCAAATAATTCATGCTTTCTGGTCTCCTGTTGCATACCATATAGGAAAGTAGAATATTAATATAAAAAATATTATTACAGGTATAGAATATTATAGGCACATCTCAATAAATCACAATTTTATTATAAGGTTTGTGTATAATATTTATCAACACAAAAGTGATATTTTCCAAGTTTTAGTGTTATTTAAGACATTACATCTTTTTAAAAATAATGTTTTTTTTCTTCCACTAAACTTTCCATCAACATGCTGACATAAGGAACTCTCCAAACAAACAACTTCTTTAGCAATGAGATTCTGTGGCATACCCTCCTTTGTTTAGAAATCTTGCCCATGATTGTGTAGATCAGACATCACTATATCTATGAAGCAATTTATAAAACATTTTGCGCCAATGTAAACTAAAAACTAACAACATTTGTAGCAATGAATATAGTAAAAAGTTAAGATGTCAAGCTCCATTTAAATCCAAAGCCAGCGTGTAGATTAAAATTTTTAAAATATGATCAGCTCTTATTTGGATCTGTTGATCATCCAATAGTTTTGGGACAAGAGAAGAAAATCCACTACTACTTTTTTGTAGATAAAAATTCTCTGTTTAAAAAATGTACTATATTACAATCTTCTATATAAAAGCAATTATGAAAGGAAATATTTCACTTTTTGTGTAATGAATCCATATTTGTGATGTTTCACTATGTGAATTGAGTTGCTGACAATAAATTAAGTTTCCAATGTACAATGATATTCTGATTTACTGAGATGTACCTGTATGCTCTGCAGGTACAGACTGCATCATCAATGACAAAGATTTTGCTGCAGAGAACATTAGGCAAATCTCTCCGGCTGTATTTGGGTAGATGTAATTCACAAACAAATCAAGGGATGCAACATCCAGGGCTTCTCCAAACAGTCGATTTCCTAGACAAATAAAGCCTAGTCCCTGCACTCAGGGAGGCACTTATGACAACAAGTTGCTATGGGTCCATTTAACTGCTGAACATCGTGAGGGAAGAGTAAAATGAAACCTTAATAATGTTCTTGTTGTCGAGTTGCTGAACAGCGGCAGAGTCCATTTATTCTGAAATAATCATTTTGGTGATTTGAGAGTAACGACTCATGCCACTCACAAATGAACGCAGGACTGAACTAATCACTAAGCATTTTTATGAATAATATTGTGTCACCGAAATGCTGCCACAAGCAAGTCTGCAAGCCATCACCATCTCAGTTCGGATGTCCGCGGCACGACAAGCAGACAGGAGCGATTAGTCTTTCATCAGTCTTCTGCTTCTGCACTGACAAGATGATTGAGTTGAATCGAGCTGCTTTTTCCCCTTTTCTCACTTTGAACGAAGCCACTTGACAAAACAAAAAAAAAAAAGAGAGTCAAACTTTGCAGCACTTCTGATCCCAGTCATTGATTCTCCTCTAAAAAATAAGAAAACAAGAAGCAGAGGACAGCTTGTAAGACACAAAACTTTCATTTCATCAAAGAAAGCATTGCCAGCACTATCCATTCCTCTGCCATTTAGAATTTGTAGAAAACACCCCAAAAAACACTAGAAGAACTGAAATCATGTATAACTGGCTTTTCAAAAGTACATCAGAGAGGGTTTTAAAAAAAAAGAAATCACCTCCCTGGCCCTTTTAAACAGCATTTAATCCAATGTAATGATTTACAATATGACAAGTCAGGCAGAATTTACTGTGACAGATTGAATGGGTCCCAACATAAATATAATTACAGCTCACATGATCCTCTCCACCTCCCTCTTCCTCGAGGAAGGGCACACAAAGATGAAGCAGGATATGCAGCCCGCAGTAATTTGCTTTTTCAATTTGCTCCTTGACATTAACTGGTGCCAAAAAAAGTAAAAAATAGTCATGAACAACCACAGAGTGTTTTTGCAGAAACCGTTCGTAAGGAAGAAAAGTTCAACAATCACAGGAAACATAACATGTCTCACATTTGTCTAAAAATGGGTTTTTGTGTATTATTTTACAGACGTAAAGTCTCCCAAGTTACCCAACTTGCTGTTTTTCAGAGAAGATCTGCAACTGACAACTCACTCATGAAAGACTATTGGCCAGAGTGTCTCTGTTGAGACATTTTAAGCTCCAGTCAGTCACCAACTGAATGGTCTCTAATTTAGTTTTTATTATTCTGCTCTCCAAATTCTTTCCAGTTTTAAAAACAAAAGAAAACTGGAAACACAAAGTGTTGTTGCAGTAACTATACGTAAGGAAGAAAAGTTCAACAATCACAGGAAGCATAACTCATATATTCAAGTAGAGATACCTGAATATATGGAATTCTTAGTTCGAGAAAACACAATGTTATCAAGATAATGACAGAGTTAACCTATTACTTCTACACTATATATTTACAAGTCACAAGATAATAAGATAAACAACAGATCATCTTAAACAGTAAGGCCTCTCTTGTATTCTGTAAGGTTTTCTGAAGTGCAGCCAAAAATAACAAAATTATCCCCCGGATATCAGAAAGTTGTCCTTGAGAAAAGTTGTAGTCCGACTCAACATGCATTGTGTAAAGTTATCCCCTTCATAGCTTTAAGGCTAGTCATCTGCCAGATTGTAGTAGTTACTTGATGTTTTTCTAGCTCTGTCAGCAGAAAGTAGCCCTCAGAGAAAACAAAGTAAACACATTACCGCAAAGGGAAATGAGTTAATTACCTCCTTTAAGTGGATGTGCAATTTTTGGGGCAAAACCAGTATAACCAACTTCTTTATACTGTGTTCAAATGTTCTGACTGTATAAACCCAACAATGTTGTTCCCAAATCCTCCTAAAAGAGCAGAAGATGCTTAGCTTTTACTTTTGCTTTTGATATAGATGTCTAAAGTGAAATTTTTGTCAAAAGTGTTGAATGTTTTTGTTAACTAGCGTTTTAATTATTGGAGCTAAAGGCTGTTTAAGCACACAGATTGTATGCCCGGCCTTTTAACAATTATGAAAGGACTAGATTGTGAATGTTTTTGTAAAAAGATTAGGAAGTCACTGATACTTTTTTGGGTTAAGATTAGAAATAGTTCAAAGCTTCAGGTCAACATTACAAGCAACCAACTGACTCACAGAGGTACGTCAAGCTTTGAAATGCATTTTTGAAAATAGTTAAATACCTAACAGTATTTGAAGATGATTCTCTGATTAATCTCTGGTATGCGGATGTTTTGAGTCCTATTTTTTGTTATCGTCCAATCTTACTTTGAGCTGAGAAAGAAATAAAAGTTAAATAAACAAAAAGAGATTACTGGTTTGGGGGGAGGGAAAACAAAAACAAAAAAGCAGTAGTTAATGACTCAAAAGAAAATAATGCAGTGGATGGAATTTGAGATGCACTTTTCTTCTGGGTAAAACAGACATTGATGAACAGAAAATCTGGGCGTGAGGTGAGGAAACAAAAACATTTTAGCTACTGGGAGAGTTGATGAGTAGCATGAGACTCAGGTGTGGCTAATCAGGGGAGTATTGGGTGGAAGCAGATCTTGGAAACTGAAGGAAGATGATACACTAATAAAACTTAATGAACACAGTGGGAGATGAACCATAACAAAATATGATATACTAACCAATGGAACAGAAGAAAGAGCTAAGACACTTCATATGCTACCCTGGGTGGTGAGCCAAATTGTACATATCATAAACCACCACTGCTGAACAGAAAACACCTTCTTCACATGCATAGTACAGAGAAAGAAAATTGCACAGGCTACTCATAAGCACAAAAGTTGTAGAACACTTAAGTAAATGTAGAAAAAAACAAAACTGAACCAGATAAGATGAGCATTTAATGATGTGATGACAATGTAGCATATCAAATTTGTCTTTAACTCTGTTTGCCCCATAAGTTATCAATAGCAAGGTGTGAAGAGGGAGTACAGTAACCACATCTGCCTTCATTTATGGTAATGTAAAACACATATTAAACCAGGAACAAACTGCATGCATGGTGACACGGAGGATGCTGTGCCCTCGGGTGAGCCGTCTTTCTCCCTCCCTCCCTTCCCATGCCAACACCACAGCGTCTGTGACTCAAACATGCCCTCCTTTTAGAGCAGATGGTCAAAAATAGCGTCTACCGTCAACAATTTCTAAGCCGTGGGACCCGTCGGGCCGCGCAAACACACCGTTTGCCTGCGATATATGTGTGTCATGCAACGCTAATCTGGTCAGTCGCAGCTTTTCTCTGTTTGATGCCGGCAAAGTGAGAACACCCTGTTGTTAGAAACAAGCTTATGCAATCTGCAACTATAAATAGTTGTGTGAAGCCAGTCTGCATATGCGCCTCACTGTCTGTTTACACCAGGCAGCGCCGGCCAATTAATTAGCATTCATCATCAGAAGAAGTTGCAGTTATTATATCTGTGATTACCATGATTGTGGAAAATAGTCTTTTGTCTCCTCAGCAGGGATTCTGTTTACTTTCTGAAGCTGCTGAAGAGGACAGAACGACCCACCAAAAATAAATAAATAAATTAAATAGGGACACATGGAAACAGACGCAACATGTTTATAGAAAGAGTTATTTAAAGTCAACCTTGTGACAATGGCATGCATGGCTATAGGTCACGTTTTTTGGAAGCAACAGTATGAGTTGTATGGAGGTGTAAATGTGCACAGAGTGACGCCTCACAAAATAAATTACTTCCATGTAGTAGAACTGATAGTGACGGGGTGAACAGGTTTTCAAAGGATTTGTTTCGTTTGACATGGTGAAGTGAACGCAAACCAGATCAGCTGAAAATGTAACAAATGTTGCAATTTTGGTCCTCAATTGAACCCACTCTATTGGACTTTCAGGTGTGAAACACCCTTAATAAATCCTCTGAGTAGCTGAAGCAGTAGTGTCAGTTTTTGTACTTGAAGATAAGAGTTACCTTAATTTTTCACATCCTAAACTGATGCAGGCACGAGATAGCACTTCACAAGACAGGCTCTGCTTTCACAGTACATATGAGGCAGTTTTAGTATCAAAAGATCTCACTACACACCAACTATAGAAAAGGACTCAGGTTCCCATCACTCCTTTTCATTAGATTATAACACGGGAAAATCTGAGATAGCAAAAATAGATGTGTAAATCAATTCTGATAAAAAAAAAAAAAATCAATAAAGGAAACATAAACATGTGAGGCCAGATCAGTGTCAGTAGCTTCGTTTTTTTTATTGACGAAAAAAGCAAAACTGAAGATGAATAATTGCACAAATATTTAAGAGTGATGTATTCAGTGATTTTCAGTGCTGACAGATTGTCTTTCTTTCAGTGCCCACAGCTGCCATGTTCGTGTACCGGCCTCAGCTTGCGGTGCATGCCCTGCACCTGGCTAACCAACCGCACACAGACACTGTGTTAGCATGAGGGTATGGTGTAAGCTGACACGCAGATTGTGGGTGGAGTGTCACTGATGTCTACACATTATCATCAGTAAAAGCTTTTTTTTTTCTTTTCCCCTCTTCCCTTTTCTCCATGTGGCAGGGAAAGCAGTGCAATATGGTTAAGGAGGAGAGTAAATCTAGTCAAACACTTAATCCCACTAAACAATTCAAGAATGGACTGGCAGTTACAATGCTCCCAATAGGAGAGAATTTCACTGGTTTTCTGTTTTAAAAATTGTAAATATTTGGCTTTGAGTTTGTAGGTTAAACAGCACTGTGAAGAAAAGCATATAAAAGAAACTTTTAGTATTTCACTATTATCTCATTCATCAGAACATTTTTAATTCACCGTCCTAAGCAACTTTTTATTAGTAATCCATGACTTGCTGTTTCTGCCAGGGTACAAATATGACACAACACCCAATTTCTATTAGGTGTTCATAAGTCAGGATAAACTAACTAAAAACTAACTACTTCCCAAATTTACCCAAATCTATAGACCAATAATTAAACGTTCAACCTGCTGACCTACTTCCTTGTCTCTAATGAAGTAATGCATCCCCACAACATGATGCTGCCACCATGATGTTTCATTGTGGGTAATGATGTGCTCAGGCTGATGTGTAGGGTTGGTTTTCCCACACATAACATTTCACATATAAGGCAGAAAGTTCAATTTTGGTATCATGTGACCGGAGCAGCTGCTTCCTACATGAGGCAAACTTTAAAACGGATTTCTTATGTCTTTTTCTCAAGAATTACTTTTCTCTTGTTACTATTCATTAAAAGCCAGCAAACAGCAGCAAGAAGTTGCATTTAGGGGTCACCAACTCTCCATAGTAACTTATTTGATGGCCTTTAACACCTTTTTATCAGAACTGGGCAACTCCTGAAAAAAAAAGGCTAAAAATTGTTGGTTATGTGTCTGTAATGTCACAGTGTATCTATTAAGCTCAATGATTTGAGCTGTAATTTTATGGTAGCTTAAAATAAAAATAACCATCATAAATGATAAAGGGAGAAGACGGATGCCCGTAGCTGAAAACGGTTCTACTTGTTATGCTTCAAAATCTCCCTTGATCCCGTGTGGCCGATCAATAACACTGATACAAGCTCACTCAGACAAGCTTGTCAGGATAAAGACTCAGGCTGTTTACACTCTAGTCATCTAGAATATGAGTGTTTGCATTAATGTAGCACATCTGACAGATATCCAGTGTTCTGGTTGAAGAATGAGCTCGATTTCCATTCATGCTTGATGTTTGACACATTATGACCACAATGCTTACGCCAAAGCTCTCAACTTTCAACTTGTTGTATCTTAGTTAGGGTCAGTCTGAGTCTATTTCTGCCTGTTTTTTTTAAGCAGCCAGTCTAATTTAAACAGCACAGATTGAAAAATTTCAAGATTTCCAAAGACTTTTGCAATAAGTAGGAAAGGCAAGCAAAATAACAATTGTTATTGCTTTTATGATGATTTTAAGTACCAAACTAAAATATCAAAATTATGAACATAGTAGCAAAAACTCTGCTATTGGTGTTAACTGTGCAAGTAGAGCTAATTACTAATATGACACACAAAAGACAGCTTTAAAATGCCAGCTCCACAAAGACTTTGTGTACGATTTAATAAAAATAGCACTTCACAAAAACTCCTGCCTCGCACACAATATGTGCTGACAAAACTGCTAATATGAACGGGAGACTTGACACAATATTTGTTAAAGTTAATTAAAGCGACAGAGAAATTAAAATTGGCTACAGTCAACACTGGATGTTTCAATCTTAGCAATTCATCTTTTGTGCATCAGCAGATGCTTGGCAAATAGAGCAAGCTACTGGGATTTTCATCAATCTGTGCTTTACATCTCGACTGCAAACTTGAAGGATCTGACAGTTTACATTTGGAAATGGAGAGTAGAGGATGGTTGGGGGAAGGGTCCTTGGGAAAAAGATTACCCTCAGACCTTTTCTTTGAGAGCACCAAAGAATGGGTGAAAAAGCCTCCCTGTGTGTTAGTAAATCCCAGTTAATTTTCTCTGTCAGAAAACAATGAGATATGGACTCCCGTAGGCTCTGTTGAATATAACTCTAACACTTATTCAGAATCACCATCATTACTCAGAGGTGTGGATCCTTCTCCATTAAAAAGTTAACGAAAACCTCCAGAAGACCCGCAACACACCATGAATTATCAGTTAAAGCCTTCAGGAGCCTTTTTGTTGGACCCATTTTCTAATGGCAGGATTAAATCTCTAAAGATTTAAAATTCTGAGATTAGCAGCTGGTTTCGCAGTCTGTGCTGCAATTTCAGGGATGAATATGCAACACTATTACACGCTGCCAAATCTGACAACCCTTCACGGTTGGACCTTGTTTAATTTATAAAAGATGGGACTGCGGAGATGCCGGATGTTATTTATGATTCAGAGCCTTTCATTTGCACTTAACAGCACAGCGATGCTCTTGTGTCATCATCTGTGTATGTTTTTCACAGCATGTCACATTCAACATGCATGAGCCCGCGATTGCTGGGGGGCCTTGAAAGCTCCAATTAAATCCACCGTGGATTATGGCTCAAAGATTGGATCCACTTCTTTATTTTCCCCCCACAATGTTGCACTCTAAATCTAACTCCAATTTAAATCCTAAAATGCAAGAAACAAGAAAAACAAAAACCATGTAAATAGAACATAAGCCATTTTTTAACTACATTTTAACAGAGATATGAAGTTGATGAAACAAAGCTTTCTCTCATCCGTTTTCAAAAGAAAACACTGCATCACAGCTTCAGCTTGTTTTGTGTGATCATGTGTCTAAGTCCTGAAAAAGTCGAACCGCTAACAAATAAAACCACGAAAAGCAAAGCAACAGCCTCCCATTAGTCGACAACACATAGGCTTAACAGACTGTGAATTTAATTTGTTTTCAAACTGTCTAACTCGAAGAGACCAATGTGTGTATACAGATAATTAAAACCTCTTTAGAGGCTAATAGAGGTGTTTTTTAAGGTTCAAGCTTGGGAATAAATCTTTTTTTCCAGTCATATAAAAGAAATAAATTTATTCTGAGTGACGCTACATTTAGAAGAGCTAATAGTCTCTCAGAAGTCTACATTTGACCTTTATCAAAGTTCTCTGGCCAGGTTAAAAGCAGAACTGAATGTAGGAGTTCTGGTCATTAATTGGTAATATTGCAGTTATCATACTAGATGGAAGTAATCTGGAGAAGGTTATGCTTTATAATTATCTTTGTTTCTAACCAATTTATCTCTCTATACTGATAATGTTCTAAAAAAATCTCAGGTTTTATTATTTAAAAAATAATAATGTCTTTGCTTAAGTGTGAGCATGTTTAAACTAATATAACTCTTTTTGGATGGAATTCAAAATGACATAATGCCAAATGGAATAATTGTTTCTTAAAAATATTCCAACTGTATCAGACTGCAGTGAAATCCAGACATAAATTCATCCTCAGCTTCATCTTTCTAGCAGAAGCTTGAAGTTGTTGTATCAGCACTGACTTGTATTTAAAATTATTAATATTTTCTTCTTGGAAGGCTATACTTCGGAGAAAAACATACAACAAAATTACTTCATGTTTTGTATATTCTTTGCCCCTGTACAATGCGTTTCACATTGTACAGGTTATGCTTCAGATAATGATCTAGAATGTCTGATCTTTGTTTTGATTTGTTTTACATCAAAACTCACTTTTATCTCCACTACATCCATCGCAAATAATGTCCAGTCCAAAGAACCTTAAACAAAATTAAATTTATGTTACTTACAAATAAATGACACCAGAAATAGTCTACTTACAGCTATTAATCAGAAGATGTGTGTTATAGAAAACCTGCCCTCCAGCACGGCTGCAGCTGTAAGACGCCGGTCCATTGTTGGGACTAACAAGGGCCGCTGAGGTCACTTGCATTTTCACAAGGGCTTTGCCAGAGGGGAAGGGGAGGCGAGAGGTAACATCGTTCTGTTTGGTATGGATCTACACTAAAGCTTTTCCTATAAATTCCCAGTCTATTATAAAGGGGGTAGATTAGATTAAGTGAGATTATGCTGAGAGTGGGTTCCTAAAAAGAGCAAAGAAAGAACACATTGGTACTTAGCACGCAAGTCAACAGGGAGATTAGGCCAAAAGTACAAACTGAAATCCGGTACTGATATACGCTCATTTAACCACAGGCTAAGCATGTGAGTGGTCCAAAACATTTAGCAGAAGCAGTTTTTAGCAACAAGTATCTACCTGAACAAACACTTCCAGATTTTGGCAATGACAACAAAAATAATCAGATTTCACTGTCAATTCCCTCCTTTCCTCTGTTTTTGTGCGAGTACAGTTTGCGCAACAACAACTCCGATCACCAATGCAACCAAAAATATGTACCGAGTGATTGCACACTCTAACATGATTAAATGATGTGTGGTCTGGCGTCACTCCCGGCACCTCTCCCATCCCCTTGCTCAGCTCTGTATCTCCATCCCGCACGCAAGCAAGGGAGCCACATACAGATTCCCTTTCCTTGAGCTGTGTTTTGAAAATAGACGGTTCATATTACCAGTCAACACTGAGGCTGACAGGTACAGTCTGACCGTTCTCTTCCACCAACCCCATTTTTTTTTTTTTATCGTCATAACAGATATCTGCTCATCCTACATTCCTGCAGCCGCGTGTCATGGAGGTGGAGCGTCACAAATCATCACTAGCACACACATGAGGAATTCAGAGTTGGCATGTAGAGGAGGAATACAGGGTGTAATGATGAACAGCCAATTCTGAAAGCTGGAAGGAAAATTTAGACTCAGTACTGAAATAGTGCTATGATACCACATCCCAATATAATTGTCTCTTGATTTCAAACTATAGTTGGTAACATTTTAAATGATGAAATGATGCAAAACCAAGAAATGGCTCATTTGCAGCTCTAATAAACTCATATTTATTGTCATGTAAAACAATGGTCACTCAGATGACCTTTCTCAGTTAAACCTGAAAGTTAAGGTCAATTTGTGGCAAAGTGTTACCCATTCATAAGGGGTCGCAAGCTGGAACTCACCACAGGAATCTTGCACAACAGAAAGTCACACTAGTCTTGCTGCAAAAGAGCAAACCTGACAAAAACAGTCACAGAGACCGTCAATAATAGGCACGTTGGTTCAGTTACGGCAACAAAAACAATTTTTACACAAACATGATTGTCACTGATGGTGAGTAGAAATGTGCATGAAGAGGCATTTTAAACAAAGAGATGTAAAAGCTGGCTTAATATTGTTTTGAATGCATCTCAGGTTTTCAAAAGAGCATAAAATCTAAAACAATATTAAACTCATAATCGGTAACATCTAAATGCAGCCTGACACAAGAGAAAACCTCAAAGTTTAAGTGCCAGGATGACACAGTGAAACCCTTTCCAGTGCCCTTGCCCTTCGCTCTTTGAGAGGGTGATTCATTCCAAGAATTTATTCCGTTAAGTAAAGACAACACAGAGCAGAACCTTGAGCGAAACCTACACAAACCTCCCACAACCTCTGACTGCCAAGGATGAGCAGTCAGGTCACCTCCGTTCCTGCTACAGAGCGCCTTCGGAGAATTCTCCTCATACAGAAGCAGGTATCCCCGAGTCGTTTCAATAATATCATGCTGCAAACTCACGCCCGTGTTTACCGGCTACTTATTCAAACACTGTTTTCAAGAAGGAGGCTTCTGCTGCAAGCCTTTGGGACAAGTTCTAATTTTTGCTCTAAGATTGCAGAATTAAAAGCGCAGTTCAGAGTGAAACAGATAGAAATTAACCAAACACTGTTTCTAGAAGATCTTCACACTAAAGTTGCATCAGATAGGTAACATACCAAGTTTCTAGTTTACACACAGTAGAGCTCTGGGTTTCCTTGCAGGCTGGCCAGCAGTGCTTGTGGAGGTAATGAGCCCTCTTGTGTGTCCTCTCTGATCTGAGAGCTGAATAATTTCCCATGTGGTGCAGCCATTTCCAGCTTCCGCCTTTACTCTCACCCCGGCAGGTGGGGCGGAGAGCAGAGAAACCTCCATCCTGCCCAGGCAACGTGTTGCTGTTGTCAATCAACATTCTCTATCCCATCCAGATGGAAGGAGAATACATTTTCCCCCCCACCTTTTGGATTTTACAATACGTAAAATTTGAACCCAAATTCAAACTTTAATCTTTTTTTATTATTATTTTATTTGAAATGTAATCAGTACAAATCTGTACCTATTGTGTTTTTCTTTTCGCAGTTTTGTTCGTCTCTGCTTATGCGCTGATGCTTTTCACTGGTCAGTGGGAAACTGGGAGTTAATAAATGGTGTACTTCAGCAGCCCCAGACACACGTGCTGGGTTGCAGATCTCCGTTTCAATGTGTCTTTTGTTTGACGGCTGGTGTTTCAACATCCTCGACTTGAATAGAAGAAGGTCAGCCTGGTGGGGTCTGCCCTGTGGTTATTCAGGAGCGCAACCTAGGGGCCCCATGAAGGTGGGGGTGACTGGGTAAGAGGCGTTGGGAAAGGGGAAGGAAAAAAATAAAAACTTCCCCTCTGTCAAGTTTTATGAAACCAGCTGGAAGTTTTAAGTTTCCTCAATCAGCGTTTTATCTCTTCATTGCCATCAAGTGTCTCCAGGTGCACGAGCAACTTCACATCTCAAATAAATAGGGCAATCATTGCCTGACCAAACTCTAAATAACTAACACTTTTTATTCCTGCAGATGTTCTACCTACGTGACTTTTTCAAAGCTGTGCAGAACAAACTGGTAACGCTGCAGGATCAGAAAGTACATGAGACTGGCGTTGGCTGTAACTACCACACACATCAAGGGGAAATTCTGCTAATGGAACTTTTTTGTTCTTTTTAGGTTTTGCAGACAAATCTCACACTTCCTAAAAAACTGGTAATAACTTCAATTTCAACTTTTTTTTTTTTTTTGCTAGTAAACTAGTGCCAATTATAAGTTAATAAAAACAGCCAGATTTTCTTCCACTGTTGGTTTTATAGCCTGGCTAAGGGCTTCATTATTTAAAAAAAAAAAAAAGTAAATTCAAGAACTTTACTGCTCTTGCTTACAGTAATTCCCATAAAGCTGCATTTTAAAACAAACTGTTTCACTAATTCAATTCAAAAAACAAATAAATTCACCACACCACTTTTAGTCAATGAAAATCCCACATTTTTAGTTTTTAAAAAAAGAAGTGCTATATTATGGCCTACATAATTATGGGTTTGACAGCAGTCAAGCACAACACGACCGGCACACTTGGCTAGTTGTTCGGAGAGTGCTGTATCCAAGCATGTGAATGGAAAATTGAGTGGAAGGAAAACATTTTAGGAGAAAAAGGCCCACAAGCAACAGGGATAACCCCAGCCATGTGAATCAAAGAAAAGCAAAGATTCTACAAGGAGGAAAAGTCATAAAAGGTCAATGCTAAAGCATCTGGCTCTTCACATAGTTCAAGTTGCAAAGTTGTGAAGTTTCCACAATCAGTAATGATTTGTTGAGCCATTCAATTCAATGCTGTCACTATGACTGGTGTCTTATCAAGTTGAAAGTGAGTGCTAGACAGAACAGAAAGTCCCAAGAAAATGATTGCATGATTTTCAATAGACTGGCATTTCCATATTAATCATAGTTTTTTAATAGTGTATTTTCATTTAATGTTCTTATTATCCATTACTCTTTCCTTCCATTTAGCTTTCTATCAATATACTTAGAGAACTTTATCAACAATCAATAAGGTTAGCATTGACCTTTTGTGGCTTACCTTCCTTTTGGAAGGTATAAATGCAAAACTATCAGCAGTCTTCTTTATGACTGTTTTGGTCATAACATGACTACAATAGAACTTTACTGTATTAAAAGTTCTTGTCTGATGTAATATTTACACTTTCTGAGAAACTGAATTTTGGGTTTTCAACCATTCTTAACCATTTAAATATCAAACATAATAGAAAACAACAAGAATAACTCTTTAGTAGCTCTTAATAAAAGAAGAAAAGAAAAAAAAAACTAGCTGCTCCCAAAAGTGGGACTTTTTAGAAACAGGAGTAAAGTATAGGCTGCACGACAAAAACACACAGTTCCTCCCGCTCTGCTACTGACAATAGTTAGGAAGTGGAACAGGGAGAACTGTCTATTTTTTTGGCTTCCTGTATAGATATACAATGGATATAAAAAGTCTACACACCTCTGGGTAAAACAATTATAAATGTAAGATAAAATTTCAGCATCCTTGTATCATAAGTTTGCACAGATGTAAACCAACATATTATTGAACAATGTTTTGTTAAAATTTCAGCATTTATTCTTCTTTGGTGAGAGTCTATGGTCCTCTCGCTTTTAGATTTGGCCTTTTTTAGCCATAGTTGTTTAGATTGTGATGACAGCTCATCGTTGCAGCCACATTTTCTGTGATTTTGAAGCATGCTTGGGATCATTGGGACAATAAAACATAAAATCCAGTACCTTCCTAGCAGACACTTGTCGTTTTTGGGTCACAACTTGCTGGTATGTACAACTGATTACATGCACCTTGACAAAAATAAACAAGAAAAATATTGTTGTATCTGAAGAAAGGTAACTCCAGATGGACTATTTAACTCAGGCCTGGCTGTTGTCTTTGGAAGAAAAAAAATAATTAGTCTTTCAACTATAATCTATAAACTCCAGAGCACATGAGATTATTCTCACCTGTAGAACTCAACCAAAAACTTGTTGGAAATTTCTGCTGCTCCTTCAGGGTTATTGTCAGGCTTCTGTCAGCCTCTTTGATCAGTTTTCATTTTGTCATTTTGTCCATTTGTCAATAATATAACAAGTTAAGTTTAACTAATGTCACTGTTGTTTCATATTTTCATCTTTTGACCCATCTCCTGACTGATACATTTTTAGTATATTAGATTAAATGTCAACAAGTTCCTTGTAGAAAAGCTGGACTTTATTCGAGTTAATTGCACCCATTTTGTTGATATAATGGTACTGATAAAGACTGAATCATAGAATTAAATGCGGTATTAGTTTATTTACTACATCCTCAAATATGTGTTAATCCGTTGACTAATAAAGTCATATTTCACACTCAAAGTTTTGAAGACTTATCTTGCTCTCGTCCTTAGTCGCATCAAAAAATATATATTTGAACAGAGACGTGTAGACTATTTATTACCTCAGTGTACAAGAGACGGCTCCCCCACTCAATCCCAATTCGCTCCAAATTCACATTTTTTATTTTATTTTTATTTTTTTATTAAACTCGTAAAAAGCCAAATTCCTATTATAATCCAGCAACACAGACAACCGCAGCGGCTTTGTATTTACCAGATCACACGTGTTTCTGTTATCAAAGTTCAGAGGCGCTCATTTAAACATGACATCCACTGAGTGATCTGCACTGCAGTGACCGTGTCCACTGTTACTCTGCGGCTCACATCCCCGCAGCCATGTGCTTTGTGCACGCCGGGAGCTTAAATAGAACAAAAAAACAAATAAATAAATAAAAATAAAAATCTGAAACATACAAAGTCCGGTTCCCAAGAGTGCATAGAAAGAGCAAAAAGCGTGCACACTGGAACAACGTAACCTCTGGAGCGGTTGCGGAGATCAACGCAGGCATCTGTTCCTTCACCGAAACGCACAGCCTGCCTCTCAGCCGAAGGCAGCCTGGTAGTAAATAGTAATCACGGCTATTAAGAAAGCAAGCAGCGGTTCATTCTAACAGACTCTCTCCTCAGAGCCAGTTCAAGCGGTCACTCTATTGTTGGAGAAACAATCTGAGCCAAAGTGGAAACACACACGCGTTAAAAGCAAAATATAACCCTCCCACCGCAAAGCATTAAGTTTGCAGCCACTCACCGGGGTGCGATCTGGGGCAGAAAGTCCTCGGTAATAATTCTCGTCTCTTATTATCTGTTTCAAATATCTTCCCTTCCTCACACACACACACACACTCTCTCTCTCTCTCTTTCCCTCTCTCTCTCATACACACACGGCCGCTGAGAATGGGACTGAGTAACTGAATAGACTCGGAGAGAGAGCAGTAAGTTGAAGTGTCAAATTACATCGGCTATTCTATTACCGAAGGGACCCGGAGCTCGGTGGCTGCTGACAAAACGTGTGGCGGATTTCTTGTTTTACCCGCGGATGCCCGTCAAGGGGAAAGGGAGGGACCCGGAGCGGACTGCCGCGCACCTGGTTCCTGGATCAGATGGATTTTGCATCATGGACATATTTGACTAAATAAACAAATAATCACCGATTCTATGAAGGTGAATATCGTATATTCTAGCTTAATTTTAAAAAATAAAGTAAAGTTACAAAATAAAAAATCCTTTACTGTGCCACAGGAGAGAAACACAGTTGTAGCTCTAGGTAAATGAAAACATGCATTAAAATACACAGACTTAATGCACAACT
The DNA here is from genome assembly GCF_019740435.1 of Gambusia affinis. NCBI lineage: Eukaryota > Metazoa > Chordata > Actinopteri > Cyprinodontiformes > Poeciliidae > Gambusia > Gambusia affinis. The sequence continues at coordinate 16,806,217 of NC_057887.1, forward strand.
TGCTGGTATGTACAACTGATTACATGCACCTTGACAAAAAAAATAAATAAATAAAATAAAAATAAAAACATAGCCAGGGTAAATTTAGAACATAGGAGAAATAACGCTGTACATCAATTAAATTTAAATTTAAAGTGTAAATTTAAATTTACATTTTAAATTTACACTTTAAATGTACACTTTATTAAAAATAAAGTGTAAATTTGTTTCCATAGAAAGAAGCAGCAGTTTTAAGAAATTAAGAAGAAGTGCAAACAACAGCAGAGATCTAAACAATTATTAAGCTTTGTTGGGAGCAAAGATGGTTTTAAACTTTAACAGCTCCTAGAAGGAAGGATCTATGATGATTCTCCTGGGTATTCCTAGAATGCACCAGTCACAGAAAGAACTTTAGTTCTGCAACAGCTTTAACCCACCTAACCCACCTCCACTGGCTCGAGGGGGGCATCCTAGGACAGCACTGGCCTTCCTGATGAACTTATAGAACGGATTCCTCCCAGTTCATTAATGGAAAATGGAGTGGAAGAAGAAACTGGTGGTAAAAGGAGCACAAGCAACCAGAATAACCACAGCCTGAAGAGGATTGTGAAGAAAAAAAACCCCATTTAAATAGCTTTATGGACTGCAGCTGAAATAATTTTTTTCAAAAGCCATCAAACAACGATAGATTACAGGACATGAGCGGCAACCATTGCATACCTTGTGATGAGTCACTTGTGAAACAGAGACAAGGACTAAGTGTTGTACGCGAGAATAGTAGTGGAAACTTTAGTGCCTTTCTGTTCATTTAGATGAGGATGGCTTATAGTGGAAAAAATCCCCAAAATGTTGTCTCGCTAAAGAAACCAAGAAATGCTATTTTCTGGCTTATTCACTTACGGGGTAGACAGCTGAATTTGTCCAGCTTGCTTCATTTTTTCTACCAGTTTTTCCTTCCAATCAGCTTTCAACCAGCATGTACAACTGTCAAGTGAGCAGTCTTATCCATTACTGTGTAGGCTGTAACATAATATTTCTATATGAGAATCACGTTTATGTGAAATATGTATATTTAATCTCATTGCACTGTACCCTTCCCTGCATAAAACCATTAAACCCATTGATGTTATTTCTACATCATCCCAATGCAATTAAACCATAACACCCTTACGATATTAGTGATTTATGCATGTAGTAATTGTGCTGCGTGTGTTCATCGCCCTTATATAAATTAAAATGTGCAAGATGTAAGGAAGTAATTAACAGCAATGAACATGTCTTACTGCAAATCCAGCTGCATTCCAGAATCCATGTTTTGCAGGTCACCTCTCTCTGATGAAAAGCTCTGAATAACAAAGACATGTTTGAGAGGAGCAGCAGCAGCAGAGGCATCAGCAGCAGCAGCAGGAACAGGAGCAGGCTGGGCTGAGCTCTGACGTCAAGGAGCAATGACTGGGGCCAAGCAGCATCCTTCCAGACTCCCTCACACACACACACACACACACACACACCCACGCCCACACACACACACTCACCCACTCATTCTGAGTGACCTGCTGCTGTCCACGGCGACCTGCGTGTAAGCAGTCATGTCAGAAGTCAGGAACACACCACCCTGCTTGTTGTAGCTGACTCTCCGGAAAGTTTGGATGTTAGTAGAAGCTCCAGTACCAGAAGTCGTCATTGAACACCCCCTAACTACCCACCCCCTCTGTCTTTCTGCCTTGTGCGTCCAGCCCAGCTGTCTAAAGTTAGAGCGAGTGATGGGCTGGGACAATAGGGGCCATTTGTCCTGCTAAAAGGTGACAGGAAGCATTGATTTCCAACATGCACATGAATTAGCTATGGTGTACTTTTCCTGCTCACTGAGATCCAAAAAAAAAAATTATAATTGATTTGTTGCACATGGTTTGCTATCTTGGAGCCTAAAGCTCCCATAAAATGTTATTGAGCTGTTAATTGTAATAAAACTCACTCCGGTTAAATAGATGATGGTTGCAAGGTGAGCCATAAACAGAAAAGGCTGCTATATTACTGGAATCTGTGGGAAACAAATTAAATATTAGGACACAAGACAAGAACAAGTTGCATCTTGATCAGCGTTGATGCTATTTAATTATGGCATGTTTAGCAGACTAATTATATTCAGATTACTCTGATGCACAAAAAGCTAAATCAAAGTAGTGAACAAAAAAGAGAAGCCTTTCATCTGTTTTCAGTTGCCCAACACAGTTTTAGACTAATAAATCAGTCTGAAAGGTGTGTAAAATACAAAAGTAAATGCAAACAGATTTTCATCATTTGAAAGTCACTAAGCTGAACGTATGGTGTTTTAAACATTAGGTTCTTATGAGATAGACCAACATAAATGAGTAGATAATTGTGACAGGGGAGGAAAAGGATTTGTGGTTTAGAAGCCAGAATAGAAGCCTGTTAGAAAAATTGAGACAGAGGCTCAGATGTTCACAGATGCTCTCCATCCAGTTTCACTGAGCTGCGAGACCGGATGCCTGACTATCAATCCAAGCCAAGACATTTCAGATTCTTGTTGGTGAAGAATTTTGGGAAAAACAAAACATTATTATCGATGAGGTTCAAACGAGTGAGGTGTCAGACAGCCTGACGTGCCTAATTCAGATGTAGGAGCCTCATAAATCAAACAATCAGTAAATCTATTTGTCTGTCTGTCTGTCTGTCTCTTAGCTTGCTTCATGTTGTCAGAAAGGTACTGACTAACTCATGAACCGAAACAAAAATATCATCTTCTTTCTGATATGTGCTGTTTATTACAGTCACATAGTCACACTCTAGTACAAGTATAGAAAATTACTTTAAATTGTTTGTTGTCAAATGAATTGATGCATAGTTTGTACAAAAAAACAGTAATAAACCAGAAATGATCAAATAATGGAAATTGAAAAAAAATAATGGAAACATAATAAAATAAAATACCTTCTTAAATGGCAAATTTTTTAAAATATTGATAATTGTAGAAATTTACAGATCTAAAAACAAAAAATAAATATGCAGATTGGAAAAAAAAAAAAAAACATTTGAAAAATTTGAAGATTTATTGTCAGAGTTGCAATCCATGTGGTTTTGTACCATAAATAAATACTTAAGCTCAACTTTGCTCACCGAAGTTCAGCTTTACCTGACTTTACTAAATTTGTAATACCTCACCGATATATTCATCTCCAAATCCCTGTCCTGGTTTCTCCTACATAGATTTCAAATAAATACAGTAGTACTTGGTCACCCTGCTGTGCTTTAAATACAAACAGCACAATATGGTCCATGAAATCTCTGTGCGATATCTAAACTTCTTTTTATTTACAGTTCCCACCTGGTTTATGAATGAACAGCCACCGGGCTCCAGGGACAAGCCCACATCCTCCACCGACCAAACCCACCAACCTCTGGCTGTCCTCCAGTTTAAATGTGTTCCTAGTGCACACTTTTTGCCCCGCTGTGGACACTCACGCTGCTCAGTGATATGTGTTATTTTGCAGTCACACACTCCCGAGGGTATAATTATGCCAGTTCTCAAGAACTCTGCTGGCACATTTCTTTCTTCTGCTGAACTACAAAATAACTGGATGATGAGATGATTCTGTAATTTAATTTTACTGAGTCCTTTAAGATCGTGCGAGTCCCCAAACACATGTTTTATTGAGGTTGTGGAGGATTGTGTGACTGCACTGCAGACTGCTCTGTGGGGAAAAAAAAAAAAAAAGAGGATAGAGGGAAACAGCAGGGCAATTATGAGGCAGAGGACAAGGCTCTGCAAACAGATCTGACAAAGACATGAGGGAAATGTGTTGAATCCCATTGATTCTCATTACTGCAGGAAAAGCAGACAGGAAGAGAGGAGATATACTTAGACAAGCTGCGGTGAAGCACCTGACAATTTCCTTTCCTCGTGTTAGAATGTGGCCCCAGACTTTTTCTTTCTCTCTCTCTTTTTTTTTTAGCAGCACCAGCAGAAAGCTGGCTGCTGACACCCCATGCTGTTCTGCCATGGTGGGAGGGAGAGGGTGTAAGGGGATCGTAGGGGTGGGGTGGGGGTGGGATTGGGGGGGATAGTAGTAAGGAGCCAATCAATGTGAGCTTACAAAGGCGGGAGGAGGGTGGGGGCATTCAGAAAGCCAACAGTTCCCTTAGGCCACGGGCAATGAAGGAGTAGCAGAGACAAGCAGGGAGAGAAAAAGGCGAGGGGGTTGACAACATGTTTCCTTTGCTGCTCTGTGCTGAGAGGAAAAACAGGAGCTCCCCAACACTGACACGCAGCAAGTGGAGCACTGGCAGCAGCTCTTTGCGCTTCTATGAAAACAGGGAGCGGTAGATTTTTAGTTTGTAAGACATGAAATAATTTAAAGCATCGACTTTAAAGTGCACAGTTCAACTGAAAAGCCTCAAACATGAAAAAAAAAAAACCACACAGGCTAAACAACTATGCACACACACTCACTTATACCTAAGGATAACTTAGGGAACACAACTGATGTAGCTCAATCCATCGTCGCACCAACTTGCTACCTTGTGGTTGCAGAGGTGCACTCTCATAGCATGATGCTACCACCACCATGTTTCACAGTGAGGATGCTGTAATCTGGTTAGTTTTCAATGACACATAACTGAATGCGTTTATGACAACATAAAATTCAACATCGTATCTGAACAGAGCAAAAAGGCTTGTGGTAAACTGTTGACAGGATGTGTTGTGGGTTGCTTTCAACAATAAAGGTCAGGTTTTGTTTCAGATTTTTACTTGGAAAAAAAAACGATATATCCCTGTACTTATATGTCACAGTTACAAAAAACTCCATCCTGATCCTTCTCATAAAATCCCCCAAAGCAAAGAAAATGTTGAAGTTTGTGCCTGAAACTTTAAATGTTAGAATAAAAAAAAATCCAAAGGGTGGAAAGCTTTTGGAAGGCATTAGACTCAAATATCTAACTGTAACCCTTATCCAACCCCAAACACAAACAACATGTGTAATTCAGGAAATTATAAATTGTTTACCATCCTATGAGTGAGTAGCTGTGAACTTCAAGACAACTTCAAAATGTTTCCTTGCACAAAGCCTCTCACCATAAGACTGTCAGACACTAGGAGCTCAGAATGGTACTATTAGAGACGCTGACTGTAGGTTAGAGGCCAAAACTTACATAGAAGCTTAAAACAAAGTTTTTCCTATTTAAATCTTAAGTAAAAATAAAATGTTTTTTTTGCATCTGTGAATAATTGACACACTGTCAATGTTGCTCTGTCTGTTTGCTATACACTGTAGACAAAAACTAGGCCTCCCTGCCACCCCCAAGAAGGAGCAAACAAGTAAGGATGGTGGACGATTTTTCAGGACAAAACAGTTTTTCAGGTGATAGCATAAAGGAGGATTCAGTTAATTCAAAAAGTGAACTTTTCGCACTCTGATGCAGCCCCGTTATTTATTTATTTTTTTTGATGTAGGAAAAGACAAGAGGCAAGTATTTCAGTGAGGAAAGCCTGCTTGAGTGTAACAGTTCGATACCAAGAAGATCACAAACATCAAAAGGCAAAAAATGCATTGTTTCATATTTTGTTCATGATTTTGCAAATTCTATAGAATGTTTACCCTAATGGGAAATGATGATCTTATTTCCCTTGGGTTGCAGTCTGTAGGGGGCTCCACTTAATACAATCACTTGGTATTACCATTCTCACCTCGGCAAAATGCTTAGGTATATTAAAGCTAAAGCTATGGAGACTTGTTCATTTATATATCACATATGACAGTTAACAGGGGGTTAATTGTTGCCATTTCAATCCTTGCTATTCTCCTATAATCACAATGCAGAGTTAAATAGTCATTTATAATCAAAGCAGACTGTGTTTACAGAATCTAGTGTTAAATTGAAATACATTACATTTAAATGTAAACCATTAGTCATTATTTACCTTATACAGCTTTGCAGTAAGATTTTGTTTAAGAAAATAATTAAAAAGCATCTCATCAGTTTGGCAGTTCCCCAACAATATCAGAGCCAGTCTGCCCAGTGGTTTGACATTTAAGCAAGATGCTCTCCTTATCACTGCGAATGGGTTTCAGCTACTCAGATGGGAAATGTCACCTGTTTCTTAAGGTCAGGTTGGATCTCTCCTGTTATTTTTCATCAAGGGAGCTTAGTTATTTCCTCTTATGATAACTTCCTTCGACAGTTTGCTGAAAATTGATCTGAGGTGGCACAGAGCAGGCATTTTAAAGTAAAATTATAACCCATATTTTCAGGTGCATCCAACTATATAGGGATATTATTAAAAAAGTGATTTTTAGTTGTAATTCAATGGTTTAGAGCTAAAAAAAATGTTGGTTTCCCTGAGCATTTGTACATAAAATGGCAATAAAGAAAAATAATATTTTTAATATAAAAGTGTTGACTTACTAAAAAGGGTGTGTATGCGCTGTGCAATATATGCACTCATACTGGGCTGGGGCTCCTTTTGCATAAATTACCACTTCAATCCAGCGTAGCATAGAGGAGATAAACTCCTTCTTTTTTAAAGAAGTTTAAGAAGTCTACATTGTCTGAACAGCAGCTTTCAGCTCCTTTGGATTACTGGCTCAGCTTCCTCTTGACAATGCGGCTCAGATTATCTCTGGGGTTAGAGGCCAGTCCAGTCTGCTGGCCAATCTAGCCCAGTGGTCATCAAATCAGGTATTGGTGCTTTTAGCAGTATGAGCAGGTGCCAAGTCTGGCTGGAAAATGAAATCAGAATCTCTATAAAGCTGGTCAGCAAACGGAAGCATAAAGTGCTCCTAATTTCCTGGTAGTGCTGACTTTGGACTTGATAAAACACAGGGAACCAGCATCAGCAGATGACATGACTCCCCAGTTCATCACTGACTCTGGGTTCTTCTTAAGGAAGTTGGATTCTGTGCCTTTTTACTCTTTCTTGGAGCTTGATTTTAATGTGAAATACAAAACATGTCAATGTAGTATGTGGTTCATGAGCATCTTGATGCAACAGCTGTAACCCAGTTTACAGATTGATTGTGTTTGGTACTTATTATTTCTTGATCAAAGATCCCTATTTGAATGGTCTTATTCAATATTTTTAATCTTCTTAGAAAACTATTTTCTGGTTATTCAATCAGTCTAAACCACCATAAAAAAAAATTAAAGAGAAACAGACATTTAAATATTACAGATTCATTTTTTGAATTGGTTTACAGAAATCAATCAACTTTTTGTTGACATCCTAATTTACTAAGATCCACACTGATGTGCTGAGTTAATATCTTGCAGGCTATGGAACATACTGTCTTCCATAGTCTGGAAGATAGTATCTTTTGTTTACTGTTTATCAGTAAAATGATGACAAACTGTAGTTATTTTCTGGGTTATTTTCCCTCAGTTACTTTACAGAAATTCTTACCAACCCTCCAGAGAGTGGGTGTGAACTTATGAACCTGTTTCAGGTCTCGGTCATGTTTGACAGAGCTTTATTTAAAAGCAGAGAAAGAGCTTTTCCATTAAGAGAGAAAAGCAAAGGCTGTGCCCCTTTTACTGAAACATTTCTTGTTGCTTTAATTCAACATAAAGTGTGGAGAAAATGTGTGTCTTCCAAAATGGAGAGCAGAAAGGTGCTCTTGCAGTTCTTTTCCATTTTTTCAAGGAGGTGACACTAAGAATTGCTGTTGTATCCTCTGATCTCTCCATAATACATATACATTTAACATAATGGGCAAAACTTTGACATTAATTGTTACATTGTTACAGTTCAGATCATGCATTATTTGATCTTAATTTTTTAGCATGACGTCTTTGGCTTCATGTGAGATGGAGACAACAAAGCTTGAAATTATGTTTTTTTCTGATCCTGCTGGCATTGATTTCATGTTTTAAAACCAAGCACTGCTCACCAGAATGAAGGAGATATTACTAAAAACAATTTAGACACAAAGTGTTTCACCTCCTGCTGAATCCTTTTCAAACCATTTAAAATGCAGACACATCAACAGATTTTCTATTCTTAGATGTCTCTCTCTTTTATAAAAGAGAAGAGTTTTTTTCACTGCGACAGACTGGCGACCTGTTCAGAGTGAACCCCGCCTCTCGCCCGGAACGTTAGCTGGAGATAGGCACCAGCACCTTCCGACCCCACAAGGGACAAGGGTGTAAGAAAATGGATGGATGGATAGATAGATGGAGTTCTTTTCACTATCTCCATGTGTTTTCTCAAACAAATGTTTAATTCAGCTTCCCTGACTGTAATATTCTTAAGTACAATCTATCACAACCAACTGCCTTCAGATGTCAACTTATTAGTAAAAAAAATATTATGTGTGATTTATTCAGAGAATAAATGTAGCTCTTTTGAAAATGAACAACAGCTATAAAGTGGTTCACTGGAGAGCATTAGTGAATAAACAGCATCACAAAGACCAGAGCACACACCAGAAAGGTCAGGGATGTAACCTGAAGAGAATTTATCAATCCAACACCTCAAAAATGGAAACAACTTGGGGTGTACAAGGACATGGCTGTAACCTGGATGATCAGGTAAGGGGAGCATTAATCAGGGAAGGAGCAGAGAGGCTAATGGTAACTCTGGGAGAATCTTTTGACAGGACAACTATTATTCATTCCTGTTTGAAGATTATAGTAAGCCTTGCATGGAACATAGCCAACAAAGAGTAAGAAATGTTCTGGTCAAATATGACCCAATTTAAATTGTTTGGCCTTCACATGCAAAACAATATAGTCAGAGCATTTAATTCCTACATAGAAACATAATGGCAGAAATATTATGCTTTGAAAAACTTTTCTTCAGATCCATTGATGAGAAAATTGGGGGAGCTCAATATAGGCAATCTTGTAAAGAAAAAAAAACCTTATGCTTTCAGCCAGTTCTCTACTAGAGCTCCACTAGATCAAATAATATTATTGTGTTGAAATAGACTAGTTAAAGTCCATGTCTAAATCTAATTGAGAATTTGTGGCAAAACCGATTAGGCTATTTTAAATATACAAGAATTAAAAATATTTAGAAATGTGAAGCTAGCAAAAACATACACCAATTACTATAACTACTATGGAATACCATGTGTGGGATTGTCACATAAAATCTAATAATTGCAATCAATGAAAATAATAAACACCAAAATCTGACTTGGCGGTTTCAATTGTCATGACGCAAGCTCCGCCCCCAACCGGAAGTAGAGTAAACCGACAAACAAAATGTTAATTGCAGAGGTAGTGGAAGTCAATTCGATACCCAAGACATTTTTGCCATACAAGTCAACACTAATGCAAAGACGACAAGCAAGCATATTCTCCAAGGAGTCTTACATCAGGTCTGTAAGGTTATTTGCGAGAAACAACTGAGAAAACATAACAAAACAAAAAATCATTAAAGCCCAAATCTTTAACAGCCAGAGGAAGAATAGAGGGCACAAAGTCATGTTGGGAGGATGTGAGTGTGAAAGCTGTGTTGGACGTATTTTCACGAACAGTAATGATTTAAATAATACCAATCTGTAAAAATCTGCTTTCAGGAAAATGCTTAAAAATGAACAGTACCATAATACTTAAATGTAAAAATATCAATGCAGCTCATGTTTTCACGCTGCCATGGAGCTACCGATGGAATTAACACTCAAGCATAACTAGCTTCACTTATTGATATTTGACATGAGTATTAATAAGTGTGTTTATGACAAAAAAGGGGATATTTACTACCAGTTACCTTTGTGCAGACGAGCATGTGGCAGTTGCCCTTGATCACAGTTTCATTCAACAGGGCATGATGTTGGCTGCAGGCCTCGATCCATTTCTAGCATTATTTCAGATTCCGTTTGTGTTTTGGAAATTAAATCAATTGTATTTCGCCCTCTAAAAGCTCTGGGTAAGGGCTGTCGGGATTGCATGCTACCCACTAACAACGTTGAGCATGATTTGCTACTATTTTCCTTGATATCTATATGACCCCAGCGCGTTAACAACAAGAACCCCGTAATGTTGACGGAAGTTCAGTTCCTCAGTTCCCCTGTGTACTTCGGGACTAATGGTGACCGCCGATTGGTCAGTTGATGATAAACCGCTAGAATGATTGACATGTGATCGTCACGTCAATTATAAACCAAGATTGAGTTATTTGAAAAATAGAGGCTTAATTGTATTAACAAACAAAGAAATCTAAAACCCATACTGGTGAATTTCAGCCTGCTGTAACATCCTCAACTGCAAATGCAGACAAACACCTTAGCATCTTGGTAGCATCTACTGCTGCTGCTGCTTTACAGCTACCATGATCCACAGGTCTGTTTGACAGGAGTTGCTGGGTAACATGCTTAATAAACATGGCACCTTACATGTTGTAAAAAAAAAAAAAAAGCAACTAGGCACTCACTCTTTCCCTACTCACACATTCACTCTGATTAGGAGCTGTGTAAATACGGGAAGACAGTACAAAATGTGATTCATTGTTGCTTTTTTTGTGCTGTAGGTTTGGAGAAAGCTTCTCTACAGCAAATGAATAACCGAGAAGACAAAAAGCTCTACAAAGTCAAACAATTATTCCTTTGTGTGACAGTAGCAAACATAAGTTGGAGTTTTAACAAGGTGAGAGAGATGATCGATGTTCAGATGGGATTTAGAAGCCCTCCACACAGTGAAAAAGGCCATAGGCTGCTTTCTGTCTTTACACCTTGGCTGCAGGCACTCAGACCTATACTGAGCAGCCCTCCAGCTGAGACCAAGGTATCAATAAAACATTTTTCTTTAACAAGTTACAGTTAAGGTTTTTAAGCAACAAAAACAGCCTTAAAGCCATTTTTAACACAGTAGGATCTTAAGAAATAATTTGGAACTTTGGTCAGAGATGTTCTCCTTGTGTTCTGGAGAGAACATAGCATGTCCAGTCAGCCCAGTTTTGTAGCAAGACTTTTACATGACAATATGACAGCAAGTAAGAGGTAAATGAAAGAGAGAATAAAAATATTTAAAAGGCAACAATTCAGAATGTGATTCCAACTGTAAGCTGGTGGAAGTGTATTTGACATGGAGTCCTGCACAAAAAAAACAACCCCACTTTTCACCTGATTTATTGCTGCAGTAAACCTTCCTTTAATGGTTTTATGGTCTCAACAAGAATGTTAGAACTAAAGAGGGTGAAGGGGGTTGGAGTGTAGCTTCCTTCCTGTTAATGTAGCCTTCTCTATTCATTTCAAAACCAGTTTTGATGTGAGTTTGGGATTATTCCCCTGTTGGAAAACACAGCTGTGTCCACATTTCAACCACATGACCCGGATGGTGACCCTCAAAAGAAAGGAAGCTGGTGAGGATGCTCAGAAAATCATAAACTGAATGCTGGTGGAACAACACAGTCTCTGTCATGAAAAAGTGAGTTTAAAATCAGCTTGGACTAAAAAGGTTCTGATCAACAAAGAAGTGGTTGCTTAACTTAAAATTTCAGGTGCACACATGGAGAAGCAAAATGTGTTCTGGAAAAGCAGGAACATTTTCTGTGAATAATTTGGAGTTTGGGACCAGAGGAACGTCCACAAATCTGCTGGGTCCACTGTAATATTTTTTAGATCTTATAAAAATGTAAATAATAAAAAATCACACTCAACATTATGGTCATATTTGTGCCTTTAAAATCTATATTACCATTATAACATATGAATCACTGTCTCTATATAATCTGTGCTCTGTTTATTCCTATCTTTCTGTCTTGACTAGACCTGCAATCTCTTTTTCACAGATTTTCCTGTCACTGTAACAGGTTCAATGAGAGGTGTTTCCATTGATCTGCTTCCAACAAAGGACAGAGTTCAAAAACAAGATGGATTTTATATATCTATAATCAGATGTGGCTCCTCCTTTTTAAGAGGATATGGATTTTCTGCCACTGACTCGAGGAGTTAGGTAGGTACTGAGGATCCCTCTGCCTCTAAAGGTTGCAACCAGTGGATTTTCTGTGTTAGGCAGGATAAAAGGTTGCACTGCCCCTTATAAACTTTAAGCTGACATTTATCTTTGGTGTTGGCCCAGAATCCTGTTTTTTCAATTACAAAACACCCCAATAATAATAAGCTCTATCTCAGGTGAGGGAGTGTCATCGTCTATTGAGCAAGATTCATCCCCCTTTGTTTTTAATTAAACTCCAATCAAATTGAATGGGCTCCCCTTTCTTGACTTTATCCCGTCCCCTCAATCTGCTCAGCAGTCACACAGCTTTAACACTACTACTGTAATAGACTGTCCACAAATCATCTTCTTAGTCCTTCCATCAGGCTCGCCGCATTTGGCTGGCGCTGATAAGGCCCCGCCAAAATGACCACGGGGTCACAATTTAACCACTGTAGTCAATGGCAGAAATAGACCACGGCGTCCATCAAAGTGTGACTTCAGGCTGTCTCCTCTACTGTGTTGTCATTTCCCAGGCGGTGGTAAGCTTTGAATTAATCTGAAAAGCACAGACAGAGAGAGAGAGAGAGAGGGAAAGCTCAGGCAGCTGTGAGGTCTGACATTCCTATTGGTCTCTATTTCTAACACCCTGTCAAAACATTCATGGGGAAAAAAAACTGCCTTTACATGATTGAAATTCTCAAAAGAGCAACAGCTGTGGTTGCAGTCTTTCTGAAATACCTGGGAATGAATCATTTTCTTATGACGTCTTAAAATTAACATCTATCCATCGCCTTCTGCTTAGAACAAGATGATAAAGATTAGCATTTTATGAAATATTGAAAGAAAATGTTTTACTGTGAAGTAAAAATGTGAAGTTATACTGTAAGCTATGAAATCTTCAATTATAACTTGTCTCTATTTTGGGTCCAATTTTGTAAGCCGCACCCAGATCCAGAGCCCAAAAAGTTTTCAAAATGCAACATGTCATCTAAAGAAATTAAACTAGAACACAGGAAACAAAGTCACTGATATCTGAAAAGGGTAGCAAAAGCCATTTGTAAGGCTTTTGAACCACAGTAAAGAGGGGAAACAAACCACAGGAGGGGCAGAAATAACTGTCAGATACACACAAACTAAGTTTCTATTGTTTATTTGCATTTCTTGTTAATGGAAGTTGCAGTCCTTAATTGTGCCACTCACCATACACTGTAAGAAAACATTGCTGTGCCCCAGCCTATCATTTGGTGCTAAATTAAAAAAGGTTAATTCTGTGGATTTTAAGTAGTTTGGACTGGAACTGAGCATATTAAGTTTACAATTGTACTTAGGGAGATCATATCTCATTTGGATTATTTTAAACCAATACATAGATTGGTCATACACAGGAAGTTATATGTTTTCTTTTCTAGACTGGGTTTTGTTACAGGGTTTATTTTTGATTGTGTGGGGGGCTTGCCCAGAGCACCGTCAATGCAAGACAAATTGCTGAAAAGTTGTTACTATTGATTAAACAATAAATCTTACTCTATAAGTCACTACACACGGACAATGATCCAGACCACCAAGTCTACCTCGTAATAGCTGAAACAACAAATTGCAGACTTTGGATTTGTCTAGTTAAAGTCTTTAAACTGAACCAGGTATGGCCTGACCTTAAGCGGGTTGTTTATGTTTTCCAGCTATTGGAAATGCTTGATGACATATGTTGCAGCCAAGAGCGACACAGCTACTTATTAGGTTGTTAGAGAACCAATTTTGACACTGGGTTGGAGTTTGTTGGTTAATTGTTTTTTTCCTTAACAAATGTAAACATCAGATGAAAACTGCATTATATATTCACAGAGGTTATCCTGGTTTGATGTTTGATGATCTGAAACATAAGGTTGAAAAATGTAAAAGCCAAATAAACGTGTTATTGTCCAATACTTAGACAATAACAAAAAGGGCCAATAAATCAGATTATAAGTACACCATCATGCATTCTGTACAATAAATTTGTTATAACAGAACACAGAATATAAACAAACTGCTTCCCACACAAGTGTGTAGGAAGCAGCATAGATATAAATATTGATAACACCTGATCATTAGCACCATACAGAGAGATTTTCTTCCAAGAATGTTTAGGTCACCATCCATAACCTTTATAATCTAAAGAATTATTTTCCTCTTGCTCCAAATTAAATTGTTGGGTCAAAGTTGCAAAACCTGCATAAATCCTGGAAAAAAGGACGCTAAACAAGTTAAATATAGAATATGGAATTAAATATAGAATATAGAAAGAATTACTGGTTTGACCTACTTAAACAAGCATTTTTGCTTCCCAAAATAATTGCAAAGTAAAAGACTATTATATTTATTACAAGAACATTACAATTTTTTTCTAGTCAGAAAGCAGGAACATGAAACACCCTGTTTGCTTTTATGCACAACTGAATGGGATTTTACTTCCTTTCATTGACCGACACCATATTAAACAAAGATCCCTTTCATTTGAGTTAGACATTTCCTTAAATTATTTTTACATTTCCTTATAAAAATATTTATACTTCCTTTCATTTAGTCACAGTAGCAAAAGACTGAAGATTTAAATTCCTGGGTTAAATGCTGAGTTATTTTCTTTAAGTGTAACAAGAATAGTCTATGATTTGTTCAGCAATCTATTCTATAGACTAAAGATCTCCTCTATGATAATGTGCACACATTATGCCCATTTCTACGACATTATGGCTTGCGCAATCTCCGCAGAATTCATGCAAACTTCTCATGGCAGATGGTGCAATGATGCAATTATTGTTTTTTTTTTGTAATTTAGTACAACCTCATGAGAATTTCCCTTCTAACCATGCTTTGACCCGATGTGGTGGCTGAAACAAATCAGCCCCACTACAGTCACATATGGTGCAACAAATACATATATACATTGTGACTCAAATGAGGGTTAAAAAAAAATCAAGTGCAATGTTTTAAGTGCTGGAATAAATACATTTCTGCAGATATGATGTTCTTGGGAGAAGTTTTAGAATTGTTGTCAGAAAAGTATTTTTTGTATGACCCATAGTAAGAAAAAGTTTCTTTGTTTTGTTCAAGCTTGACTGAGTGTTAATCAGTCTAAACATTTTGTGTCCAGGATGTGTGGGGTCTGCAGAGGTATTAGATGCCCTTTTCCTGATCTTATACCTTTACAAATCCTGGATGAAAGGAGGTTGACCCTGATTATCCCTTCTGCACCTCTCTTTGTTCATTGCAATTTGGATATATTATCCTGTTTATCTAAAAACATTAGAAAGGTGTGTTTAAACTTCCATAAAGGATAAGACAGTTTTTACTTTGACAATGATATTCTGGAATGCGAAATAACCACAGTGAGCAGAAATCCAGTTTTGCTTGATGTCCTGCAGACTGAGGACTTCCTAAAAACACTGATACAATCCAAGTGAACACATATATCCACACATCTTGCAGCTTAAGGAGCTTAAGACCCTGGGGATGCAGGAGCCATCCTCATCTCAGAGTTATATCATGCCAATTGTCATAGGTCCTTTTTGTCATTCCATAATAATGATTGAGTGCTTCAGTCTATGGGTCTTCCCTGTTTTATACATATATTTTGCACAGACCAGTGTTTGTTGAGTTATAAAAGGCTCTCCATGATCCCACTTTTTCTCTTCTGACAGGTATGGTTTGACATATGCTGTCTCCCATATTTTCTCTGACCCTTCCTTGAACCTGGCGGTCCGTTTAAACGAAGTCGATAAATGGTGCGGGGGTCTTGGCTCTCAGCTCTGGGAACCTCTTGGCAACTCGACCCGAACCCTGAAAGAACACTTATCTCCGCTCACTCACATCAAATTCATTCTCTGGCACTGACACGGTAAGCGGCAATGTTGGTCAGATCATTTGGAGTCAAGGTAAACCGCCAGCTCAAAACAGGATCAAATGCTAGATGTTCCTGGCACACAATGAATCGTGGTGCCGTCTATTCCCCCCACCCCACCATATCTCACTCTAACTTCCTCTCATTTTCTCTCACTTTAGCTCAAGTGCCACCATAACCCCCGAAAGGCAATTACCATGACAACAGCAGCCAGAATTTTGAACCACAGCAATTAGTGTGGGTAAGAAAAAGAAGGAAATTATGTGCTATTTTTTGTCTGGGAATCGATATGTGACACACAAGCCTGGAAGGTGCAACCCTGGGGATGAACCTGTGGGTGGAAAGAAGGAAATTAGAAATAGCCAAGGTTCCAGAAGCACACAAAGAGAAAAACAGAAGGACCAGTAGTGACAGGTCTGTGTGGTAAGATCTCCATTAATCAGAATGATAAAGTGGAACCAATGAGTTTAGCAGCCCTTTTCTATGGATGTGATGTCATTTCAGAAAAAATGACTGTTTCTGCTCTCACCAAAATCAAGAAACAATTTCTTCAGGTAAGTAAACATTAGCTTTGGCCCTTATTTCAAAAGTACGAATGGATCTTCCATAAGTATTTCTTTGTTCCATCCTCTTGTTGAAATTCCTAGCATATTTAAAAGCTTCCTAGATCTCATTGCCCCGGATAGCGACTTGTAGGAGGTGTGTGCAGGCACACCTCCAGCTTTGCTCAGCCCGTTGTAATAGATGTGTTTGTTGCTAAGTGGCGGTTGTAATGGGATGCTTGTTTGCCTTGCTCGGTGCACTTTCATCCTTCACTGTAGTGGTAATGCGCCGCAGCAATTTGTCTCCCAACTGCAAGCAGAGGAAAACAAAGATGCAGAGAGCCGTGCCACATCTCCATGCTCTTTGTTTACGTCTGAAAGTGTGTGGGACATGTGTGTGGGGAGTTTGTAGTCATTTGCTCCCAGAAAGGGAGCAGAAGGAGGGTTAAAATGCCAAATACCTTTTTGCCTAAACCTATCAAATCTGCTTCCTTTTGTGCAGAAAAGGTTCAGGTCCTCAGATTGAGAGGCATTCCCTCTGGGCTGCAGTCCAGCGCTGAACTGTAGTGCTTCATAAAGAGAGAAGACTGAGATATGAGGAACAAGAGGTGGAAAGAAGGGTAGAGATAGTAGCAGGACTCATCCCACACACACAGCCTCTGTGAATCATTCAATCATGGCCTGCTAAGAGAAGGCCCATTCTTACGAACATTCTTCATAATAACTCCATTTCAGAGGTGCCTTTTGTTGTTATTGTTGTTGCTGTCAATGCATCATTCATACACCAACCAGTTATGACATTAAGACATCTGACAGGAAAAGTGAATAATTCTGATCATCTCTCCATCATTACACCTGTTATTAAGTGGGAAATATCAGGCAGTGAGTAAATGATTTGTCCGAAAATAAAAAAAGAATTAGTGCAGTGTAACATTGGGTTTATGCCCGCCATTTTTAACATCATCAAGGACCTTTTATGACAGAAATGTCAATGCATGCACTGCCTGTATGGGTGTGTATGTAAATAAAGCACTTTAAGGTACATTTTTCTTCAGTTACTAAGTGCATACCAGAAAATACACTGTTTTTAAATTTGTAAACTAAAGCCTGGAGATGACAAAAATCCATACCCCCTCTTGTGCTCAGGCTACAGCAGACCACCTGAGTACAGGTGGTCTGCTGTTATTCCTTTTCTACTTCTGAAAAGAAATGACAATTCTGCTCAGGGCCGATCTAATATAATTTTACAACTTGAGAAAACTAGTTATGTGCTTTTATAATTTATAATAATTCATTTGTGCTCAGGGAGAGAGTCCGGTATGAATGTGTGCTATGCTTTCAATTAACCTATCAATTAAGGTCCTCTAAGTGGGAGGTGCTTCCATCATCCGGCCACCTGGGTGGTATTTAAGGAGCGCCGTTCCATTCACGAGAGGCTCTCGTCCTCCGCAAGCTCGTCGCCATCCAGACCAGACCAGACCAGACCAGGTTGGGGTCCGGACTTCCTGGTGTGAAGGGACCAGTCATGATCGCTCCATCCAAGCTGCCATTTGATTCCGACGCCTAGACATTCTTTGACTTTTTTAAAATAAATGCCTTTTAGGCTTAAAACACTGCCTGTTTTCCGTGTCCCCCCAGTTTTTTGTTGCGACCAGTCGAGCCGGGTCGTAACAGAGAGCATCCAGTTCTACCTGATGGTATACCTCCAGATACATAGATAAATTCCATTTTTACCTTTACTCATAGCGGAGGAGATAAGGGAGTTAAATATTCTGGTGTATTCTGGTAAAAGTATTTCAAGTATTCTCATACTGGTGAACATAATTATTCACCAGCTTTTTTTCCCACTATTTCACATAAGTAACTACATCTTGATAATTTGTTAGTGTATCATTTTGGAAGAAAAATTCTTTTATCTGGTCAAATGATAACCTACTGTCCAAACAGGGTAGATTTTTGTCTTTAAGTTTACTTAGATTTTTCTTATATCTGCCTCCGAACACTGTAATTTTCTGCATGGTCACTTGAGGTTAGCTTGAAAAGAAAATCAATTCCAATTTATGAGACTTAAAATACTCCTTTCAGCCAACAATATGTACATTTAAATCCTACTTAATAAGGTATGCAGTGCTAAAATAGGAAGTGCATAGTGTCCTTGCACTTTATTAGTCTTCCATCCGCCAACACTCAAGATGGTGCCAAATGACTCACTCAAAACTTGGAGTCTGCAAACCAAAAGGTGACATAATGGTGGTCAGTCTTTCTTCACTTAATTCACTTTTTCACATTTTCTGTCATAGCAGTCACATATTCTTATGGGTTTGATTTTGATGTGTTAGGCCACCATAAAGAGGATGAAACATGGACAGTACTGAGTGGAGGGCACAATAACTATTTAAATTGTTTTCTCTGGGCATTAAAGAATATTATAAGATTGATAAATTTATGAAAAACATCACCTTATCCATATAAATTAGTTCATATTTACATTGAATCAACATTATGTAAATAAACATTTTGTCAAATGAGACCCATCAAACAAATTAGTAGTTGAACATAATTATTCAGCAGCATTTGAAATTTATGGTCAAAGACGGATAACTTCAAAATGTTTGGTATCTCTAAATGAATCAAAATAAAATTGTTAAAGTTAGTAAAAAGTCCCACATAAGAAAACCTGTCATATGCTGTCAGGCATTCAGAGCAAACATAACAATATCAACCTATCAATGTTGTAAACTCCTCTTTTTTAATAATGGACTTTTATTGACCATCAGCTCTGACAAAATGTTTGATTTTGCAAAGACATTCAAAGTGGTCCGCCAAAGAAAACAATTTATCTCATAAGAGTTCAAATCTAATGTGTTTGTTCTTCACTATAAATACATTAAATATTGATTTAACTCAGATTTCCCATTCAGAAAAATTATTGGCTCTTGGGAATACAGCATAAACAGCTCACTTCCAGTGTGTTTGGATACTCTGCCTGTATTTACAGTACACTAGGTCACTCATAAAATGGCAGCCCATCTCCATTGTGGCCTAAAATGGGCCACAGTGAGGTACGGTTACCAACTGTGTTAATTATTGGTAACATTATTGCACTGCATGATCCCTAAGGTTTTAATGTGCCTTCCCTCAGGGCTCACAGTTGTGGTCAGATAGTTTAGCACTAAGCTGTATGAATCAACTTGCTTGCCCACCAGGGAGCAGTTGGAACATTATGATAAATCTGAGCACCACAAGTGAAACCACAGAGAACTGGGCAGTGTGGGACAGCTGGAAGCATTCTCTTAATTTAGGTGTTCTATAGTACAACTGGTTTAGACTTCAAGAGCTGTTTTATGTTCTCTAAGAGATTGTGAATACATCACCATGAACCAGCAAGAGGATCAAATCATGGCTATGTGCTCAAGGGCACGATCCAGGATCCAGTAAGTGGGAAGTGTAATCTTCCATCACTGACACTGAGCACTGACCCACAACCAAGTTCTGATGGGATACAATTTCAGTGGACAGCCACAGCCACAGGCAGGTATGAACCTGAAGTACCTCAGGTCATATTTCGCTGGCCTTCATTAATTGGTATTTTGACTACAGCCCCCTCTCTTGTGGGAGACCACCCATCCACCCTCATGAAGCCCTTGAAGTGTGACATTGCAATTACATTCACTATGACACATGGGGAAAAAAATCCCAGTTGGTAACAGAGATCTGTCTGGCTTTCTCCCTCTTCTGTGCAAGAAGGAAGAAAGGAATTTTCAATAACAATGTTGTTTAAAGGTGGTCCATAGCAGACTGACACAGAGAGGAGTGGGATGGATGGATGGATGGATGGATGGATGGATGGATGGATGGATGGATGGATGGATGGATGGATGAATGGATGGATGGATGGATGGATTTAAATAAAGTGGCCATTTACAACAGCTTTAGTGCAATCTGAAGGAGAGAGCAGACTACTTTTCACTATTGATGCCTGTATAAATTCTAATGGTGCACCAATCAATATAGCATTACTGTGCTCCTGGTAAATAGAAATATGATTTGTCCCTAAACAAACAGCCATAAGATCGATGCATTAAAGTGCACCACATTAGGGCCAAACTGTAGTTAGCAGAAAAGGTCAGTGGAATGGAAAGAGAATGATCAAAACAGTTCATTAATCCTGGTGTACAACAATGTAATTGTTACTGTTGATGTTAAGCCTGTTTTAAGCAATGACATTATTCATTAATTGGAAAAGTGCCTCATTTGCAGTGGTTAGGAGGCTTTGTGATTGTCTGTAATGAAAACACTCTTTGTCTGTCATTAGTAAAATGAGTGCAGAGAAGCCTAATGCAAGTGGCCTCACCATTATCCACACATTATGCCAAATACATGCATTAGGACAAGCCAGAATAGATTACATTAAAAAAAAACAACAACCATTTCTATATATTCTTAACAGCTGTGCTAATAAGGCTCAGCATGTTCTTCAGTTGATGTGTTTTTAGAAAGAGCAATCCTCCATGAAAAAGCTGACCTATGTGAAAAGAGATAATAAATGCAGGACATCATAAAATAACTTAGCTCGGAGCAGAACTTAAATTAGATTATTTAATGATTAATATTTTCTCCTCCTAATTCAGTTTTTGAATAATTAATAATGAGTTATTTCCTAACTGATCCAATTTTTCCACAAGAAGGGAAACGTTTACACTTCATAACGTATGTGATTTTAAAAAGACCTTCCTTCGATCAAATTGAATCCATGTCTTAACTGTGTAGGGAAGAAAATATGTGGACTGCAAAATGGTCTTTCTAGACAGATGCTATGGACATGTTTAAACAATTTAAAGATTGTGTTATTTTACAACTGTTAAAGTGCATGAATCAGTCGTGTTTTTGCAGTTCATCTGGACACATTTTCTCCTCAACACATGGAGTGGTCAAGAAAAATTGTTGACTTGTAAATGCCCTTTTGCCCAATGGGCAATTTCCCACTACTATCAAACATGCTATCCTTACACCTTTGTTAAAGAAAAAAGACTCTCAAGCCCTTTTTATTGGACAGTAATAAAACTCATTGCTAACCATTTCTGGGTATGATATTGAATTTTTTTTTGTATCACAAAAAAAATTAAACACTTAATCTTTTAAGTGTTTAATTGGTACTGTATTAGTCTGCTAGATCTGAATATAAGCTTGGGCAAGCAGAATATTTCTGGTCTCATTCTCTTTGACCTCACAGCAGCTTTCAGTACTTTTCAATATTCAGCTACATTGGACAAAGTCCATTTTGCTCATGGTGTTCCTCCTCAAAGCTATTCTAGGTTCTCTTGTGTTAAATGTCTGTTTGGGTTCCTCTTGGCTTTATTATTTAAAAGTACCACGTAAGTTACTATTTCAATGCTGATGATACATAGTTATGCATTACTATTTCTGTTGACATTAACATTGTAGCAGTGACGTGCGGTCAGGGGAGGCAGGTGAGGCAGTGCCTCACCAGCCATCATGGAAAGAAAGAAAATATATAATCATAAAGTAATTTAAATTGTTATATTCATCCGGTGGTTTGTACTAAAAAATATTTATTTTTCATGTAGCTTCACCAATTTCGATTTTTATTTGTTCAAAATCGCTGAATTTTCTTATTTTCCCATTCAAATGCTTGGAAGCGATGCCGGTGAGGCAGCAGCGAGCTCTGCCTCACCTTGGATTGCGCAACCCCTGGCTCTGCGCTGGCTGCTAAGCGGAGAGAGCATGTTGCTGTACGGCGTCAATAAAATGGTTTAAACAAATTTAATATGTGAACTTATTTCCAATAATTTAGCTTATGTATATAATGTACAGTGCTTTTTGTCACCAACTGTGTTTGTGTAACGTGTTTCGTGTAATGAGCGATTATAAACGGCAGAGAACAGGTTCGAGGTGAGGCAGGCAGTTCTCTTGCCTCATGGCAGGGGGCGCTCAAGATCCCAGACGTTCGTCTTGTTCACTCCTCAACTGCCGAGTAAGTGACAGCGAGCTAGGCTAAACGATTCGGGAAGCAAGTCAAGTGCAGCGATAGATTATAATAGAGATAGTGATTTTTTTTCCTCTCGCTTATCCCGACTTTCGACATGGATGACTACATTACAACACTAAAAATGTTTTCTCAAGTGGACTTTCAATCGAAGCAGGAGATAATAACCAAAGGAAGACCAACGCCGGAGCTGAAAGGTTTGTTTCAGACTACATAACCTGTAAACTGCTGTCAATCTATGCATCTATTTGCAAATCTGATTCTGATGACGTCAGTGCCTCACCAGCTATGAACCTCACCGCACGTCACTGCATTGTAGATATCTGTTTATTGCTTTATTTTTATAAAATTTTGGATGTCCAAAAATTCCTGAGGCCAAACAGAGATTCTTCTTGTAGGTTTTCGAAAACTTTCATGCTTGTGGGTAAGTCAGGAACCTATTTGTGACTTTGCAGATATTACACTATCCGTACACTCTGTAACTAACCTGATTTTGCTGCTCAATTACCTTTAAACATAACTTTCAAAAATTCTGAACTATCACTTATTTGATCTGAATGTTCTTTTGAAGATTGAAGTTACTATTGAAATCAAAAACGATATTTTACCCCTTCCTTTTTTGAAAGATGTTGCATTCCTGTTTGATTCTAAAGTTTCTTCATTACATTCAAAGAACAGCACACATAGACAACTTTTCTGCACACTTTTTCCACTCCTTCATGTAAAATGAGTCATTCTCCTTTGCATCTTGCTTCCCTTTTTCCATCCTTAACAAGGAGTATATGGGGTCCCCTATTTCTCCTTTTTCCCCCCGCAGCCTCTTATCCTTAACTCCTTACTGGTTTCCATGAGAAACTGGAAGGAATGTGTTTCATTAACATTCTTTGTGGAATGCATATGCACTTCTTGCTCATTGAACTTAAAGCAAGCACATCGCCTCCTTAATCGAAAGCAGCTCATGGCGCCTTTTATAGTGAGGCTCAAGTGTCTGTTAAGAAGCTGCTCGTCCATATGAATGCCACAAATGACCACATGTTTGCGGGTGTTGATCCACACCAGTTTTGTGTGATCCTCTTGCTGGAAAGCATGGATGCAAAACACATTGCTTCCATAATTGGATAAAAGCAATTGAAATGTGGCACAGTCACTACCTTAGGTGGCGTTTACCTGATTGTGTCTCAATATAAAACAGCTCCTTGTCTTTGTTATATTATTTTTTTTCCTCTTTATGTTCATGCTCTCATGTCTCATTTCTTCTTCTGTGCCTTAACCTTGCTCAAGCAGAGCCAGGGGCCTCTTTCTTTTTTTAGAAGGACCTCAGGGATAGTGAGTATTTCTACACTGACATGACCTCTGGGGTAAGAATACACACATAAACGGATACAAAATGAACAGGATCTTGAACAGCTGTCTGACTTTCAGACAAGGTTTTCGTTGGTCACACACACCTAAGAAAATACAGATACTCAAAGACCGGAATAAATTTTTCTGTACGCAGGGAGGCTAGAATCCATAAGGGAGAAGATGTGTAAAACCCTTACGCTTTAAACTCATTGTTAAATGTAGCAGCATGACACAAAACTGAAAATTTTGGAGAAAGCAAAATCATTTAATTTCAATCATATTTTTCATCGATGAATTGTCTCCACATTAAGAACTAATCGTTTATATTAGGACAGCATTTGGTTCAAGTTCCTGTGTAAAGACCCATTTCTATTTGCCAGATTTGTATTCAGAATATCAGTGTATTTCCGTGAGTTTGTGACATTGTGCAAAATGAAAAGCTTCCCAGTGTCTTTGGAAGTGAAACGGGCCCACAACATCACAGATGCTCCACCGTACGACCACCATGACATGCTTTTCCATTTCTTTGTGTCATGCCAAACCAACTTAGAGAATTCATGTTTTTAACAATGATTAATTCTTAAAAATGTTTCAGTTACACAAATTAGAATGTGATTCTGGTAAAAACCAACTATTATTTAATAAATAAATCAAAAATGCTAATCTATTGGGCCTGTATTGTTAGTTAGTTATTGGTACAAACAATGAAATAAATGTTCTTTTTTCATTTTAAAGTTGAAAATTCCAGATTTTATCGCTCGAAAAAAAATAGAAGGTCCCCAAAAGTTGGAATTTATGGTTTCACAACAATCTTGCTCCAAAATCTACCATAGCAAGTAAAAAGCCGTTTAGGTGAGCCTTTGAAGAATTCCGCCTTATTAAATGTTTCTCATAAATACATCACTGTAGCGTATCACAGCTAAACAAAATACTGTTATATATGTTATTTTTATTTCTCCATAGAAGCTACATCTGGTCTGGCATTCTGTTTGGCTGTGACACCTTCCAGGAGTTGACTGAACATAATGCTGTTAACAACTAAATGTTCTCTCTCTCCTGCTATTAACTTTTTACTTTTCAGTTAAGTATTCCTACATCAGCTATTTAGTTGTCTTCTCAAACCCCCATTTGTTCATGGCAGATGGCCACTCACACTGAGCCAGGTTCTGCTGGAAGTTTCTACCTGTTTAAGGTGAGTTTTTCCTCTATAGTTGCTACAGGCATACTCGATTTGAGTGATTGTTGTAAAGTCAACGATTGCATACTATTGCTACCTGATCTGCTTGGTTTCTTCAGATAGATGTGAGCTTAATGTACTGTTTAATAACTAGGATTCATGGGAAGGTATGTGTCTTTGAATTAAAGTGTCTTTTGTAAAGTGCTTAGAAATGACATTTATTGTAAATTGGCACTATAAAAATTGGAATGGGATTTAATTCAATAGGCTTATATTGCTTTTAGCTTATATTGATATCAAACCTATAAGCTGGACTCTTGAGTATGTGCTACAAGTTTACAAACTTGTGACTGGAAAATGGTTAAGATCCAACTTCAGAAGTTAATTTTGAAGTCTTCTCATTACAGAAGCAGTACCTCTTCTTGCTTTTGTGTTTAGTACTTCCACCTGTCATTTTGTTCAAGTAAATATTTCAAAAAAAAAAAAAAATTATTCCAGCATCTAAGACAGCCTAAGTACTACCATCACCACCACAGTTCAGGAACCGTGGGAATCAAAACCTCCATAAATATTACAATTAATTTACTTATTACCTTCCTGTTTTTATCCCACTTTTTCACTTCTTTTGTTTTTCAGTTTTTCTGAAATGTATTTTTCACCTCAAGATAAAGCCAGTGTATCTTACACTGCTCTAAATATCTATAAAGATTTTCCCTAACTGCTTTCATACATGTCCTGCACTGTAACAAATAGCTTTAAAATAACTGCACCAGGTAGGAAGAGCAAAAAAATCACTCCTCTTTATCCTCTGCTGGTGTAATAACGGATGACAAAATTTTCTCCAGAAACATTAATCTTACCTGCACTCTGCTGCCTCCCACCTTTTATATATATTTTTCAAAATTAGAGATGAAAATGTTGCTCCAGCTTCTTATAGTCCAAAAACATTTACGCTAGTTTAACTTGACCCTCAAATTACTTCTATGTGTGAGTTTGTGTGAGCGCCCACCTGATAACCTTATCAGAGCAACCCCACTTCTCGCCCATGGACTGATAGAAATGTTTTCTTTCCCCCAGCCCCTGCAAGAATTAAATGGGTATAGAAAATGATTTGATAGATAGCACACAGACAGCACCGATCTGTTCATGTAATAAATACATTATAACATTAGCCTACTCTGTATGTTTGTTCTTTGGGAATGGACAAAGTTCATACAACTGTCGTGTTTGACATTTTTAGGATCCAATTTGATTTGCTTCAAAAAATACTGCTGAAAAGCACCAGAGGGATGATTAGCACTTGACACTGGTGAGCTTAGATTATAGTTTACATTCCTTTGAAGAGAAATCTCTCACACTGACCAGTTTGTTTTTTCGTCTTGTGGCACCTTGAGCATCCGTTTTGATAAACACCTTTGAAGGAAAAGTTGGCCTAACTGCGAGCGACTGCTTTGTAGTTTATTCTAAGATTTTGACAAGTTTTAGCTTTGAGAATATAAATACACTCATGCATGCTAATTTAAAAGTCTTGTTTTGGCTCCAAGGTTTCAAGGATTGGATTTGGTCCCAATTTGTGACATTTTTAAATAATCGGTATCCTGATCCCTGTTTTTGGTAGCGTCTCTGTCATTTTAGAGTTTGTCTAGTCATACTGAACAATCCAGAGCCACATTTGCACAAATGCACAAATCAGTAGGCAACTCAAGCTTAAGTGGCTTGAAACTAAACCCAGAACCTTCCAACTGCAAGACAACATTAAGCCACACTCTGTGTCTCAATGTTGAGGCTAGTTTGATTTTGTTGGGCTAACTAGTCTAGCAATCCAAGAAAATGTATCTTTATCTCTCTTGTTATTTATGTCCAGCCTGAAAGAGAGACAGTATTGACTGTTGCAGCTCAAATATCTCCAGCCATCCTGAGTGAGGTGCACAGTGTGCAGGTGAAACACCAATTCAATTCATCGTTCAATTTTACAATGCTCAAACCGAAGCATTACGTTTGAAAGTCAGCATAAGTAACTTTCTGTAAGTTTTCTTTCTACACAATTAATTTAAACTACAACTAAATTTGCTTTTACTGATCTTCATGTAAGAGTGGCAAGAAGAAAGCCATTGTTGGAAGAAAGCAATAAAAAGTCCTGTTTGCAGTTTGTCACAGCCCATCTAGAAAATACAGCAAACATATGAATGAAGGTTGAAAAGTTTAACTTTTTAGCCAATATATGAAATTCTATGTGTGGTGAAAATAATTTCGGCACATCACTAACATCACACCATCCCTAAGTGTGCTTTTAATTAGTTGTTTTTTTTAACCATAGTAGAGGTAGTATTATGCTGTAGATGCTTTTCTTCAGCAGGGACAGGGAAGCTAGTCAAAGTTGATAAATGGAACTAAAAACAGGGCACACAGCCTGAGCTACAATGGAATAATTTAGATCAAAGTATAGTCCTGTGTTATAACGGCGTAGTCGAACTTTATTCCTCATTCCAATTGAGAATTGGTTTTGTGAAACATAGTACATCTTAGATGCTCAAGATTGCTTGTGGTTACTGTGTGGCAGAATGAAAAAAGTTGAAGGTGTAGCAATACTTCTATAGGACCTTAATATTGTTCGTTACAAAAAAAATTGAGAACACATTAAAACAAGAAATTTCATTCACCTTAATTAATTTTGGTTGGCAACAGCAAGCAGACAGATGGATCCTGAAAACCCTGGATGCATGAAACCAAAATTTTCCACATGGCCAGATATCAAGAGAGGCACATCTGAAAGAAAAATCTGGCTTTCTGGGTGCACTGGCCATGTAGGCTCTGTCACCAGTTTGATTCTGTTTGCCATAAGGCTTATGATGCACTCAATTTTTGTAGAGGCTTACGCAGTCATTGAAAGGAACTTGTTTGTTGGAGACACAAAGCAGATCAAAATAACCTTTTTCTGATCTGTGTGGTCTCTTTGTGGGGCGGCAAATGTGGAAAAGAGGGTGGTGGGTGAGCAAAAGGGAGGCGGGGGTGGCTGTCGTGTTTCATGTCCTCGAAAATCAGACGGAAAGTCATTGATTTTCCCATGACATATCCAAACCACCCCCCACCCGAAACACACCCCCTTCAGAGTCAGACGGCTGGTGTGGTGAACACGGCACAGTCTCACATCTATGGACATGCTCCTCAAACCTGCAGCCCTACCCCCCATCTCAGCCCAATGACACCCCCCACCCCAACCCGCAATTCACCCCACCCCAAATCTCTCCCTGGCTGTCTCTCTTACTTCCCCTGTCTCATTTGTGCCTTTGCAGAGCAGCTGCTGCCCAGAGAAGTGAGGGAGCAGCATTCACATCTGAGCACATTAGTCACCAGATGTCACCTTTTGCTGCCAGCCCATCGAACATCCAGGCAGACAATG
Source organism: Gambusia affinis (assembly GCF_019740435.1). Taxonomy (NCBI): domain Eukaryota; kingdom Metazoa; phylum Chordata; class Actinopteri; order Cyprinodontiformes; family Poeciliidae; genus Gambusia; species Gambusia affinis. The sequence goes on from NC_057887.1 coordinate 16,834,444, forward strand.
CTCTATGCATTCTGAACATCTGACTTACAACGCCTCCCTTAAAAGGGGGCTGGGTGGTGCTCTGGACACTGACAGCCACGGCTGCTGGAGCTCACCGTCACATCGACAGTGACACCTACAGCTTGCAAGAACAGTTGAAGTGGAAGCAGCCGTTGTGGCATTAATAATAAAAGCCAAGTTGAGATATGAGATGATAAAAAGTGCCTTGTTTGATGAGTGTTAATTCTTTTTTTTTTTTTGGCTGAGCCTCTCAGATGTCTGAGCCATGTGTGGAAATGCTCTCTGACAGTCCTGATGTTGCTGCTGACACCTGCATCAGATCTGCTGCTGTCACCTTGAGGGTATCAAATCTGCGTTCTGACTGAGAGACAGCAGCTTGGCACACTGTGCGCCGCAGACGCGAGCAGACAGTTTGCATCTATTTGCTGAGCGGAAGGTCTCATTCAGGGAGGTAAACAGTGGTAGGCGTACTAGAATAGCAAAAAAGGCCCAGAGGCATAACATGCACAAACTGCAGAATTCCATTAAGTGGTACTTTTTTTGAACATCAAGTTGCAATAAAAGTTTCAGTTTTAAAATATACATTCTTTTCAGTTTCGCTTATGAAAACTTTGGCATTATTTATGGTGGTCCGACAATGGATGATCTACGCTTGCATAACTTTAGTGATGACGCCTCTTTCTTGTATTCGGTTGTTCAAATGATAGTTTGAAAAATTCCAAAGGTTGGAATTAAAAGAGGCTGTTGGGCTGTGAGGGGTGGGGTGGGTTATTGTTATTTTGAAAGTCCTTGCAGATATGTTCACATCCCTTCAATATTTTCATCAAGCAACAATTGATATCAGGCTATTTTTGATGCACTCTTTAGTGTAATTAAATAGTTGACTAAACTGCATCTTAAAACAGCCTTGACATTATCACCTATGACAGTTTCATATCCAGGAATCAATTTCCGGAATAAGACAAACAGCAATTAAATTGTTCTTTCTCTCCCATTGTTTATTCTTGTTAAGGCTTACAGCGAGGTAACACTCCCTCTCTCCCCCTCCCTGCCTCTCGATCCTTCTCTCCATATATTAAACGATGGGTGGCACTTTCCCCTCACAGCGCTATCTGCTACGTCGAGTCACCCCCCAGACACATTAGCATATTTATCATCAGTTTCACAGACTTCAAAGTCAGTGCTTGCTTCTCACAGAGATGGGGAAGCGCCACCAGGAAGCCGGCACATATTGCAAAGCACTAGGTGTTCCCTAGGGATCGAATATCCATTTAGGTAAGAGAAGTGGGGGAGGGTGGGGAGGCCGAGGCAAAATTAAATTCATTTATTTGCAGGGCTGATGATGTCTTTAGCAGTGACTTTAAATATTTGCCCAGTGCTAACTGCAGTCTTCAGCACAGTTTTCAGATGTTAACACACAGCTAATGCTGGAGGGAATGATGAGAATTGGCCAGGGTTTAAATAGACATGTAAAGGATGAGTCTATTTTGGGAAATAACAAAGTCAAATAATAAAATCCAACCTGTGTTGATACAATGTGAACGGAGCTAGTTCACATAGCATCAGTTTTAATGGGTTAATACAAACTGAATTATAAATGAGGAGGACAGCGGGAAGTGGAATAGATTTGATAGTTTGCCAATTTGATTTTACATGTGAACTGCAGAAGTAAAACATTCAACCTGGAACTTCCTGTTATATAACTGCAAATATATCAAATTGTTAATAATATATACGGGTTGTTTCAGCGAGTGCTGTAGCTGAGCATCTTAGTGGAAAATTGAGTGGAAGAAAAAGCTTGGTTGAACAATTTCCATGCAGTGATTCATCATGAGACTGTTCAAGAGTTTGGTGATGATTCAAAAGATACGGCTGTGGCTAGAATCAGTGTTTCAAAGTTTAGCACACAGACAAGTCCAATACATGGGCAACAAACTGTTAAATATCTTGTGTTAAGCTGCTCCTAAACACTGCGTTGAAAATATTCTACCTGGATTAATTAGAAAAAGAACCAGTTGCTCACTGCAAAGTCCTCTTTATGGATAAATGTAAATTTTAAGTTTATCAGTGTAAGCTGATTGAGATTCAGTGGGAAGTTTCCACATCAGTGATGTTGGGAGCCACGTCATCTGCTGCTGCTTGTGTTTTTATTAAGTCCAAAGTCAGTTTAGTCGAATATTTGATAATTTTGTAACATTTCCTTCTTTCTACTGCAACAAGCCTTATGGAGATGTTGATTTTATTTTACAGCACGATTTGGCACCCACACCCACCAAAACACCTGCATTATAGAGGCATTGTCACAAAGAAGATCAGAAACAACAGACTGAACAATCTATATGAGCTGAAGGCCACTGACAAAGCAATCTGGGCTTCTGTAACATACTCAATGCCATGGATCAATGATACTGCTTTTCATGAAAAAGGAGCCACCACCAAGAATTCAGACTTTCCAGCATGACGACATTTCTGTATGAATCGTTTGTTCTTTTTTTTTTTTTTTTTTTTTTTTTTATAAAAGGGAGCTTATTAAACTTCTTACTGACACTGTTCTATTCTTGTTTATTTGTTTCTTTCTTCTATTGCTTTGCTAAATTATTTTTCCCATACTGAATAAATAAATGGATTTTCTTACTAAAAAATAGAAAGATGGCTATCTCAAGCTATATTCTCCTCCTTTTGTAATTAAATTAAATTGTGACAGATTAATGTGATTAATAATGTATGTGGTCGTTTTTCCACCAGGTTAACCTCTAATTCACCAACTATTTCATTTAACAACTACACCTGTAAATAATCAAACCTCTGGCACAGCCCTTGACACAGATGCATACAAAATGTTTCTGCCTTTCTGATATGACTGCAGACCTTAACTTTGACCTTCCTTTCACCTAGGCAGAATAATAATGGAGTTGAGTCTGACAGGATGCTATTTTTGTCCGCGTATCCAAGCTCAAGGCTTCCTTTTGTTTGGATCCTGTTTAATGTGTAATGACACTTCCTGTGAACCACCGCTGTGTGAAATGCAAGCTCTTTTTCTCACACATTCCCTCCTGATTCTAAAACACACACGCTCTGTTAATAATGTGCTTTGAATCATTAATATGCTACATTGTAGGCAACCATTATAATTGGAAAATTAGTTACAGTGCAGTGTCTAACTGCTTCCTACAACACTAATGCCAGCCCTCACTCTGTGTAATCTAAACCCCTATGCTAATGAAGCATGGGCCCACAACATGCAGAAGGTTGAATATCAATTTAATCAGGCCCTCCCTGTAGGGGGTTTTCGAGGGAGAAATGACAGCCCAAGTGCATTAGTAATTCTACTGCTGTCACTTCTTATAGCTGCTTACCTTGCAAACAAACTGTTCTAATGGCACCTGCCTGCTGGGCAGCTTCGCCACTGTAGAAGAAAGAGGACATAAAATGGACTAGAGGCCATTGACCTAAATACAAAAGGGCTCTGTCCAAAGTAGCTCAGAGTATATTCTCATTTGTGTTACTGTACAATTATTATTGCATACTTTGAAATAAAACATATGAGTATTTCCTCTGTGTAAAAACACACATCACTAGTTTTTTCTCTCCAGCTAACATCAAATCAGAATAAACTTTTCCGGTTGCCAATTAGGATCACATAAATTATTTCTATTTGCTGAATGCCAGAAAAAATGTGCACATTTTTGGCAGTTTTTTAAAAAAACTTAAATTAAATTTACACACACACACGCACGCACACGCACACACACCTCCACAGACAAGTAAAGGTTTTAAAGTGACTCAACAACAAAAAAAAAGTTACATAATTTATTGGGTTTTGTATTTATGTCTTCTTCTTCCCTGGGTGTTGGGGTGTTGTAGGATGGCCAGCATTTTTCATGCCCCCTCCTGGCCTCCTCTTATGGGTGCCACCGCATCTGAGTTATTTGGCGGCACACATGTGGATGTATTTCAAGACGACGCTTCAAACACACTGCTCCCTTATGTACCATCATGGGAAAGTCAAGAAAATTCAGCCAAGATCTCAGGAAAAAAAAAACTGGACGTTCACAATTTTTGTTCATCCTTCGGTACTATTTCCAGATACCTGAAGATGCCATCGTAATCCCTTTAAACAATTATGCATACTGTATCCACAAGTTTAAACACCACAGCAATGTCCAGTGATGGGATGGGGCAGGTTCTATGTCAGAGATGAAGGTATTTTTATGTGAAATATGTGCATTAAACCCAGAGCGAATGCAAAAGTCAAACTGAAGCTGCTGCTAATGTTAGAGAGTTTCAGTATTCACAGTGAAAACAAGTCCTGTATCTCTTTTGCTGAAAGGAGATGAAGCATCACACAGAGTCAGATTACAGTTTGGGTTTACACTAAGGATAAAGAACCACGGCCCCAATGTTTGGAGATATGTCCTGTTGTCTAATGAATTTTGAAAAATAAGGACTTTTGCTACATTTAGTAAATCTAGAGAAACTTGCAAAACTAACAACAAAATCCCATTTGATTAACATGGAGGTGGCCGCATGAGGGACTGTTGCACTTCAAAAATCTATGCCATCATGAGAAAAGAGCAATGTGGAACTATTAAAAGCATATCTGAAGACAGCAGACAGGAAGTTAAAGGTTGGACATCAATTAATCTTTTTCATGGGCAATGACCCCAAGCATACCCCTAAGTTAGTTACAAAAGGGCAGAAAGTCATCAGTCAATAACTTTGATGGTCTATCACAAAGCCTTGACGTCAGTCTTGTAACTGAAAAAGTGTGTGAGAAAGGTGATCTAGGAACCTATATATAACAGGAAGAATGTAGTCTTCTTAAAAGTCAAATAATGTGAAAAAATAGTTTTGTGTCTTTTAATACGGTACGTACTGTAGTTGATAATAGTGTCAGTTATATCTAATATTTTCTTTTACAATTTACATTGTGTGCAGCTATTCTTTCACATTTCTCCTACATTTTATTACATTTAGCGGTAATTTCTTACCTATTACACAAAGGCAGAGATAAAAGAAATAGTCCATTACTTCCACTCAAACAACTGAATTGCTTTGACATAATCCCTGGTAAATCCTCAAGGGGATGGGGGCAGGGAAAGAGCATGATGGGATTGGTGTTAGCCTGAGTGTGTGTCTCTGTGGTAATATGTTTGTCAAATACAAGGCTTGGTGTGGCTCATCTCAGCATCATCCTTTGAACGTCAGCAAGATGGAAAATATGTCATTTGTGACTGCAACCAGGGTAACAGTCCATGTTTTCATTCGGTTCAGGTCATCATGACACACTGACGCTGCTCAGTGTGACGGCTTTAGCAGTTGATTTGAATGTGATGACTGGTGAACTAGCACCACATATTGTTATTACTCCCTCCCTGACCAGCTACATGTCCTTCTTTTATTCTTCAGTGAGTGTATTTTGCTGGTCTTTTTTGCAGCACTACTGTCAATATGCAGATATGCAGAGGACAGATGCCCCTTAACACTCAGGACTCTTCACGTCAATATGTCAGGTCAATAGTGTTGGGGGTATTGAACGTGGCTGAGCTTGAGAGGTGGTGGCTGATGGTATCCTCTAGTTGAGCAGATTCATTCAAAGACAAGAGGCAATTAGCTGGTCTGGGAAAGTGGAGACAGTAGAAGTATAGGCAAATAGCTAGATGCTAACATAGCTCTCTAAAATAGCAATCTAGTCTTTCAGCTCAGTTCAGTTTATTTGAGAAAATTCACAGCAAGTGTTATTTTAAATTATTTTACACGACCAAGAATACTACTTCACTCCAAATCCATTCATTCCAGTGCAATACAACTATAGTTAGATTCAGATCCATACACATATACTTCAGTTTGGTCCGAATTATTATATAAGGCACTCAATTACCGGTACTCTTTTTTGTGAATGAAAAATTTGCTGCAAATTCCTGACATGCATGATAGTGGAAAGGAGGCATGTGTCACAAACAGCTGGGCGATAAAAGGACTAAAAGGAGGCAAATAAACTGCCTTTGTGAGGGCAAGAAGCCAGGAGTACTTTCTATGGGATAGAAAAATAAAGATTACACAAATTTATTGACAGCAATGTTGATTGGCTCCATCAATGACTCCGTCTGGAAAGGATTCACAGCTAAATATGGCAGTAAAGGAACGTGTGAGTAGTACTTTCTACATGACAGAAAAATGGCTGCAAGAAATAATACATTCATTTTCTGAAGCCCCAATTGTGCAAAAATTAAAACAATTATGAAAAGAAAAGAGGACCATCATTCCCCCACAGAGATGTAAAAGACTGGTTGCCAGGTGTCACACAGCAGCAGTTGGTGCTGCCCAGGTTGGCACAGAAGATTATTAGATTAAATGAGCAATTAATCTTTCAGATAAAGCCAGGCTGATTTGTTAAAGTAAATCACAATTTGAAAACAATATTTTTTATATTTACTCAGGTTATATTACCTGAAACATGTAACAATAGAAAAAACTGAGTAATTCTGTGATGTGGCAAACAATCTTTTTACAGCACTGCATATAATAACCTTTTCAGCCTATAGAATCTGTTGAAATATAGTCTAAGCAAATATGTGAAAAGTCATAGGAATGTTTGGTTAAAGGAAACTGCCCTTCAGCTCCATTTAATCAAATAAGACTCTAGTACGTGAATGTACTAAATGCAATGACTGAATGACTCCCTCCTTCTGGCACTTAGTCTTGTTGATGGCCTAATTATTTTGTCCAGGTGGGTTTGCACCAATCACCACCCTTTAAGCACTCAGGTTTATGACTCCTATTCTAGACTCCTTGCATAGATGGTTTTGTTCTTTTATTCAAAATATGAAGCACACAATAAATACGGCTTCAGAGTCAGAAGCCGTATTTGTATATGTTTTGCAAGTTTCTCTAGACCAACCGTATTGCCTTCTGATTCAACAAATAATTTGAATAGCTTGGAATAGGCTTAAGTTCTTAGTTCAATCATTTACCTCTAGCTTCTATGCTTAGCTTATGACCTTAACAATATCTTGGGAAGGTCTCAATCTGGCACAAGCACTTACGATAAATAGTTTTGCATACTTACTATGCAAATTGTCTTAAGTGGAGGATTAGACAGACACATTTCCAGTGACTTTCAGTTTATTTTTTAATGTATAATGATAAATGAGGAATATTGTAATTATTTTTTTTTCATGTAGGCACCAAACACCTGAATTAAGTAATATAGTTAGAATGGAACTGTTTTGGTTTTAAAATGACATTCTACAACATGCATACAGATTTTAAAAAAGCATTTATGGCACGTTATTTTCCCCTCTGCAGAAATGTGAGATGAATGCAGCTTTCTTTGTGGCTTTCCCTGCGGTTGGTTGGCTTCACTCAGCAGAGTAAGGTTTGTGTTTCATTCCAGTCGTGTTTCCTCCTCCTCCCCCCAAACACCCCACCTCCTGAGCTCCTGTCTCCTGCAGCAATCTGTCTGAAAAATGCATACATAACATCCTGTGAAAATAGCTTTCTGCGGGGACTTCACTAAAAAGCGGCGCTGCATCAAATGTTTCTGTCATTCTCCACCAGGTCGGGTTGATGGCAAAACATTTGCATGCTGCACCATCAGAGAGAGAGAGAGAGAAAGGGAGAGGGACCACAGATGAGTGAAAGTGTATCTGTGCATAGAGTGTATTCATGCGTAATAATCTGCATCAGTCCCTTATCCTTGTTGCACAAAAAGGACACCTATTCTTTGTTGACCTGATTGGAATTTGCTTGTATTGGTTTTTACGGGAACTGGTTTTTCACTAAATAAACAGTGTTTATGATAACAGATGACTGCAACATCAGTGTGTTAACTGTGACTATAAATTATCTCTCTGGATTTGACATCAATTACATCAGATAACATAACTGCAGAGATGTAAAAAAATGTTTTTTAATTTAAATGAGCTGACCATATTTACAGTTTTCTAACTGTGCTCTTGTTTGGACTAATTATTCAAGGTTTTAAAAATATATCCTTTAATTAAATCATTATCGCTTCTAGCCCACAAGTGGAGAAAATAACATCAACCTAACTCCCAAATCTGTGTACCACCAGCCAAAAAGACAATTAAGACAGAGGAGAGTAATTTCATCACAAACTCGTCTCCCTGGTGGAGCAGGGCTGTGAAACATTCAATTCTCTGACTGTGATTATTCAGCCCTGAGCTATGAGATAGATGACTATGAATCAATTGTGTCCAGGGAGAATCACACTCAGGCCTTGGAGTAGTTAAAAACAAAGGGGAGTCTTAGAAAAAGAAAAAAAAACAGTCTGCCATGGTTAAACTGACCATGAGGTAGTCCCATCTACTACACACAGCATCTTAAATATTCATGTGTACTTAATGAAACCAGCCACAGTGCACATGGAAATGCCCCCCTTTGTCTGGGAATGGTTTCATTTGCAGTTGCTGTGACCGGTTGGCAAAGAAACTATTTCGCTTCACGTCACCCAATCAGAATTTAATAGGAGATCAAGACAATACTAATTATACCAGACTGCTCCTCATTACGTAAAGCCTGTATGAAATTTGTGCCTGCAACATGTTAAAGACCACACAAATCATGCAAGTGAATGCTTCTGGATTAGGGTGGCAGGGTGAATAACAGTTCCCTATAAAACAAATGTGCTCCAGAGGTATTTTCTTCAAAATTGAATGTTTTCTTGTCTTTTCACATAGAAAGTACAACAAGTTCATATCTTCTGTTTTAAATGAACATTGTTCATAAATGAAGCCACTGAAAGATATTGCTCCCAGTATTATTTCTTATCATGTCTTACTATCCCTTTCTTAGTATTCTGGAGTTAGGAGTCAAAATCCAAGGTGGCATAAATATAAGGAAGTTAGCAATGAGTGGGTGACTTGTTCTGATAATGATTGTGTTTCTTTTCTTTGTTCAGTGTACAGCTGTGAGTATTGGAGGGAAGACAGGGAGCTGAGTGCGTTATGAAGTGGCACGGTAGCAGACAGCTGAGAACCAGGAAAGGATTTACAAGCTCAAAGGATTTGTTTAAGGGTGCAGGTTTGATGATCCCAGAATTCAAACCACATCAACATTTTTCTTACACAATCTTGTCAAATTAGGCAATATATTCAGTTTTGTTTAAAAAAAAAAAAAAAGAAAGTCCCAAATTCCTTATTCCAGATCAGAATAATTTGCCTCTAAGAGAACCAATTTTGGTGAATCATTGATTTTCCCAGTTGAAGGTCCTAAGGCCAAGCCCTTTGATTTGATTATCCATCCATCCATTTTCTATACACCCTTTGTCCCTAATGGGGTCGGGAGGGTTGCTGGTGCGTATCTCCAGCCACGTCCCGGACGAGAGGCGGGGTACACCCTGGACAGGTCACCAGTCTGTCGCAGGGCACTCCAGAGACATACAGGACACACAACCATTCACACACACACTCACACCTAGGGAGAATTTAGAGAGACTAATTAACTTGACAGTCATGTTTTTGGGCTGTGGGAGGAAGCCAGAGAACCGGGAGAGAACCCATGCATGCACAGGGAGAACATGCAAACTCCATGCAGAAAGACCCCGGGCCGGGAATCAAACCCAGGACCTTCTTGCTGCAAGGCAACAGCTCTACCAACTTCGCCACTGTACAGCCCTTGATTTAATTATATTGTACAAAAATACACAATATTGCTCAATGAGATTCATCAAAGTACTAGAAAACATTTTTAGTAGGATCCTTCTAGACATGGGGACAGTTCACAACCTTTTGAAACAATATTCTGTGGAGTTGTTATCCTCTACCAACATCTCACCTCCTGTAGACAGCTATATGAAAGACATTGATGGATGATTGAACCGTTCTCTGTTGAGATGTTTAAAGCTTTTGATGTTGTCTTTATGACTTAACTCCTGTTTGCTGTGTTCCTTGGTCGTCATTGTTTGTTCTCTAATGTTCTCCAACAAACCTCTGCAGCCTTCACAGCACAGCTGATTTATACTGAGATTAAATTACACACTGCTTGGTTCTAGTTTCTAATTAAGTGAACTCTGAATAAGGTTGGTTAGGACAAAGGAAGCTGAATAAAAAGCATGCCACACTTTTGAAATTTTTATTTGAGAAAGTGTTGATGATGTATCCTGTTACTTACACATCACATCACATTTATTCCCTACTTGGCATTTATCATGCTTGGCACAGTAAACATCCACCATCCCTCACATCTTTGTTTACTGCTTAACTTAATGCACTAATGGCTCAGGCACACAAAGCAGGTGCCTTGTGAATAGCCTCACTGTTTGACAATGAAACTTGCCCGAACTGAGCAAAACAGCATATGAGCAGATTTATGAAACAACTTGTATATTTCAACTCTCGCAGTATTTTGCTGTTTAGCTGCAGTGGATTACAGGAGTGCAGCAGGGTACAAGTGAAGAAACATGTTTCATTTTCAGTGGTTTTCTGCTCTTTCCCAGGAGATACCATAACCCAACCTTGCCATCTGCCATTTTAGTCCTGGTAAACAAATACCTATATCGCCGGATAACTCAAAGTACCTTAATATGAAAACAAGCTGTAAGAGCTTTTCACATCTCTTTTTGTGACAGGTTGATTAGGACTGAGAAAAAACACTTGCAACAACAAGTGCTCTTAGGTAATCTCTGTAAAACAGGCTTGTTGAAGGAGGGAAGAGAGAGCAGGAGGGGAAAGAAACAGAATGTAGGAGAGATGGAGAAGTGTGGGGAGGGTCGTTGGAGGAGGTTTCAATGCTTCTGAGAGGTGCCTCATTTTCCAGCGCCATCTGTTCCTGTTTTCTGCGAGCTGGAAGCCCTGTTTGTGTCACACACCTCCCACATGCTCACAAGAGCCAGACTTCCACTGCAAGGACTCCGTCACCTGTTTCAAACAACTGCACAATGTGACCCGTTGCATTTATTAACTTCTAATCACACAGAGTTTGATGATGTTGTTAACCTAAACTCCTTAAGGAGTTTGTTCCCTCAGGTTGCTTACAAAGGTTCCAGTGGGGCCTGAGCAACTGTTTTTTTCATGATGCTTTAGGTGGATGAAGATTAAAAGACTGAAGAAATATCAGACTTGACCTGCAGGCTGAAGGGTGTACCCCCCAGGAAGGCCTGTGTATGTATGTGTGGGGGTGGGGAGTTTACTGTCATGAATCCTAATTGCTCCCATTTCACCTACAACCATGTTGTAGGTGAAATGACACATCTGCTTCTATGCAGATGTGTCCAGAGAAGGTATGTAGTTTGTGCAATGCTCACTTCATGACTGGTGTGTGAGCTAGAATATCACTCAGACAAAAGCCTTGGTATGGGGGGGGGACAGGTATTATAATTCATTTGGATAAATTATTCATTAAGCGGAGGGAGCGAGCACACTGTTTCTCATATGTAGATAATGTTTTGGCATGGATGTATTCCACCCAATCGACAGGCATTGGCCTCCAGTTAAGATATATGGCTTTAATAATAGTGACGAAGATGCAAAATAATGAGATGTCTGGGAGCAGAGCTCATGGATGTCCATGAGAGAAATAATAATCTCCTTCAGACTGTGGACCGGTGCCTGTTACACTGAATTCTGATACAAACTCAAACCTTTATGAAAATCCGCAGCATGTGTTTCTGTCTCATTCTTTACTGCACTAGCAGCGTGGTCTGCTCTTGGTTGCAGTTGAGTAATATTGCAAGAGTATTCATACCGATTGGACTTTTTTTAGATCTGATCATGTTTCAACCATGAACTTCAGAGTAATTCATCTGGATTTTATGTGCATAATACTGAAGCCAAAGGAAAATGATACATGGTTTCCAAATAAAAAAAATAAATAAAATGTGGCTTACATTTGTTCTAATCCTCCTTTACTTTAATACCTCAAAATAAACCATTGCAGATGTTTATTTTCACTTGAATAGTAAAAAGTCCCCCTGTGTGTATTTTAATCTCATTATAAATTCATTTACAGGCTTGAAAAACATTAATATTTTGTTCTACATATTTAGAAGCTAAACATCTTAGCTTTTGTAGATGCGTAGAGCTGGTAGAGATTGGTTTTGCAAATGAATGATTGAATTGGCACCATAATATAGTATCACTATTACACTCCTCTTTTAGTTTTCATGCTTTTAAATTGAGCAACATTCAACTTTCATCACCATTTCTAACTTTGTACACACAGGGGTTTTTATATGATGGGTTCTGGTGGTTTTTGAAGTGTTGATGCTTATAATTCACACCTATAAAAGGTGTGAAAGGAGGGGCAGTTGAGGTGGAAAAATTGTGATGGAGGCACCTGTAAGATTGGTATGAATATTTTTCTGAGGTCCAGTGTTTTTGATAAATACAGCAAGTTGGGTCAAAATGAAGACTTCAAGAGCATTCAGCAGACTTAATGCACACTCTGATCAGCTTATCTGCACAAACTTTTACACTTAAGAGTGGTTGGTGTAGCATCCCAATTTGATCATTATTACATCATCTTATGTTCTGACCAACCTTTGTGATCTTGTTGACACGTCATTGTATTATTGAGCTAGTTCTGATTGTAAACTGGAGGCCTTTTCTCTACTGAACTGAATGCTCATAAAACCATGTTTGGTCAGTCTTTACCTAATAAAAACAACCTTTAGAAAACAATTAGCTGACTAGCATTTTCCTTACTTAAACAAATACGCAAGTTTTAATAATTTAATGCAGTGTAGATTTTTTTTTTTTTTATCACCAATTCACAATTAAGGGAATTTTGAATTGGTGATTCAATTCACAATTTTGCTTTGCTTTGACTAGTTTGTGATGAAAAAATGACAGAATATGGAAAAGTTCAGAGGTGTTAATACTTTTATAAGGCACCATTTCAAAAGTAGCTCAAACGTCTTGTAAATCTGACAGCATACAACCGTGTGTACATTCTGGGGATCAATACAACTTGTGAAGAGAATACAATAGAGCTCATTTTTATCACAGCCCTCACTGCATACAGTCATACTCATGCACGAGAATAAGGGGCTCTTATTACCAACCCGTCCATCATAAGTGACTACAATCTATACTGTGATCCCAACAGCTCCCTTGGGAAGCTCCTCTCATTTCATCTTTTTTATCCCTAACCTCTTTTCTTTTGTTTCAGTAATTCAAACCCCTTAAACCCAAATATGATGCGACACAGAGCCCTGCTGTTTTGACAAGTTAAATGACTACAGGCAACGATGTATGTCTCAGTCGGTCTGTAAGCAGCACACGTCGCCAGCCACTGCCTTGCTGTGAGTTAAACAGATATGTGTTTGTGTCTGTGTTCTTTCCACCAGCACCCTGCTCCGTTTTCTTTCTTTTATTTTACATATATTTTTCTTATGTACACAACCCGACCCTTCGGCAGCCTCCTTTTCGAGGTGAAATTGAAATGGATTGTGTAGCTCAATATTTTATTGACATCAACTTCAAAGAATGTTGCTGCAGTGACACCGGGGATAATTATTTCACCACAGATTTCTTCCTCTCTGGATTGCATGTCTCTCCCTCTCTCCCTTTTTCTCTTTCTCTGTCTTCTTTCCTCCGAGCCCTTCCATTCCTGTAGAGAATTAGTTCTGCATAAATTACCCAGTGGAATATTGAATCAGTCTTCAGCCACCAAAGGCGAGTCTGTGTGGCTGATTACTGAATAGCACACACAACACACATGCTGACACACACTCAGAAACTAGATGGAGGAAGGGGGTTCTAAGTGCAGGGCTGACATTGTTGCAGAAAACATCATAAAAAGGAAAAAAGAGGGGGGGTGTGTGGAGAGGGGTGGTGTCGGCCAATCTGGATAAAGAGAACGAAAGCTGTATTAGCCTCCTTAGCCACACACTATCTACTCATTACTTAGTCATTACCAGGGGGATGGTTTTAAAGAAGGGAGAGATCAATCAATTGTCATGGGTCAATGTTTTGCAGCCACTATTATGAACCTTGGGTGGCTTTGTAAATTAAGAAGAGTAATTACTCATGTTAATTATGCAAAAATGGTGGCCACATTGATCCACAAATATGTTTTGCACAATGCAGATAGTATGATGTGCAGGAGTTTATAGACCAGCTATTGCACTGGTCAGGTACAGGTCAATCAGAAAACCCGTTTGATAGAAAGGTAAAGAAGTGTGAACTGCCATATTTTTAAGCAAAAGTATTATTATGGCTTACATGACCACTCTATTTTAAGAGCTATACCTTTCTTACTAGATGTTATTCTGAATGGAAACTCTGCATGTTTTGCTCTCAATATCTGTTTCACACAGGAACATCATTTGTGGCACACCACACCATTCTTCAATTTCCTTTTAAATAACCATCTACGTATGTGTTAGTAACCACCCCTTGCAAATGGGACAATGGTTTGCAGGCTTACAAACTACAGTTTGGATTAACTGCTACAACATTTTTGAGAATGGACTTCTTTAAGATATAGAATGCTGCTTTGTTGTCTGCTCTCCCAGTACAGAATCTCACTTTTGAAATGCTGAACTATTCCCTTACAGGCTGGATCATGGATCAACTGGTGGGTTGCTAATTCAAACCCCCATTTCATCCTTCGTTGCATCCTTGAACAAAACATTTCACTTGTCTTGCCTGATGGTGGTGGTCAGAGATTCCAGGGGTGCCAATTGTATGACAGCCTTGCTTCTGTTAACCTGCCCCAAGGCATCTACTGCTATAAATGTAGCTTACCATGATCAGTGTGTGAATAACTGAATGAAATGGTAAGCAGTCTGGCGTTCTTGAACTTGCTAGTGCAGACCATTTAATATGTATGTTTTGGTACTGTGAGAAAAGAGAATCAGGGGAGAATGAGGAGAACATGGCAACTCCAGAAATAAAACCAGACCTGGAACTTACACCTAGTTCTGGATTAAAGACAAAAAAAAAATTAAGTGATTGTCCTTAATTCCTTCCTTGCTTCTTATGTAAATAGTCATCATCTTAATAACCCTTTTCCAGATACTGACAAAGTTTAAGTTTGTTCTCAGTGGTTGCAGAAAGAGAAAAAGTAATAACAACTAATAGCTTACTTAAACTTGTATGTGTTAAGCCTAATCAGCAGCAAGTTATTTTACTCAGAAGAACCTTCATGTTACACAATGATATGTCAGAAAAATTATGAGCAGTAATTTTCCAATTCTTGCCAAGGGTTCGCAACTGAATATAGGTTTGGACTTTGAGTAGGCCATTTTAACAAAAGATTTAAAGGAGGGATTTCTATCCCTTTCCACTGTAGCTCAGACTGTATGTTGTCCTGATGAAACATGAACTTATGAACCAGTCTCAGATCATTTGAAGCCTCTTACAGATTTTCATCAATGATTTAGCTGAATTTAGCACCTTGTGGCTTCAAGCTCTAACCAGATTCTCTGTCATAACTTAAGAAAACCACAGGGTGATGCTGCCATCACCATGTTTTATTTGTGAATAATTTTATGTCTACTACACAGTTAACAAATGACATTTGTTGTGAATTAGCCCTGTGTAAATAAACCAAATTGAGCTGGAATGAATCAAATGTACTCTGTGTTGGTATGTCAGCTAAAATTACAAAAAGACTTTTTTGCTGCAATGATCCAAATAATGAAAAAAGTTAATGAGTGTAAATACTTATCAAGGTAGTTATATGCCCTGTTACTTGGTGTTGTTACTTGATTTCACACTCACGGTGCTTTAAAAAGTACAAACAAATAATGATGTCACCCTATCATGTTCCCATTTCAAGGGTAGGAGTTAGTTCACTGTGCTTTTTCACACACTGAATAAAAATTGACATCTAAAAACACAGTTATCTGTACCTGATGAATTATTCCATTACACCAGTAACAGCAATTCTGACTTGCAGTACAATCACACATTTAAAAAAAATAGTTTTAGCAAATTCACTTTGTTGATCTGCGTCAACCATGGAAAATCCTACAATGGAGAAAATATAATAGAAATGCTTAATGGGAATGAATGAATGAATGAATGAATGAATGAATGAATGAATGAATGAATGAATGAATGAATGAATGAATGAATGAATGAAGGAATGAACAAACCAACAAATGAATGAATGAATGAATGAATGAATGAATGAATGAATGAATGAATGAATGAATGAATGAATGAATTGACCATTGCATACAGCCAATTTGCGTATAGTGTTGACCATTCCAGGTGCCAATTGAGATCTTTTTTCAGCAGATGTCAAACATTTAAGATACTGAATTCTTCCATTGGGAGTACAGTGTTTATACATGTGTGTTTAAGCTCCTGATTGGTCGATTAGCCTTCTCTACTATAGCTGATGTACAGTTTTGTACACAGCGATGCTCAAGAGGCACTTTAAAGAGAGCCAACTGAGCAACTCCTCATGGTTAGAAGCATTATTTGTAGTGGTCCCTTGAGTGGTTTAAAGGACTTCTACATGCACTCCTTAGATATATTTATACAGGCAGATACATCTGTGTATCATTAAGTCAGCTGCTTTCCCTAAAGAGAGAAAGTCTTTGGGGAATTGTCTTCAAAGGGAGGTGTTTTTTTTTTTCAGAGACAGATCATCTAGAGCATTATATTAGTGGTTCAATTAGAAGCCATCGTAGTACTTAAGTGGCAGCAGAGTTGGAAAATGAAAAATCTGATTCAGTCAAGCAATTTTCACTGTCAGTGGTTATAAGCTAACAGAACAATTAATCAACACAAACACGCAGTAGAAGGAAATTCTCATCAGGAAGTCATCAGGAAGTCATCAGTTGTCATCAGCGATTTCATGCCACTGTATTAGACATCACAGGTAGCACCAAACAGCAAGTTTATTTAGTCTCTGCAGCCTCCTCTGTCAGTGAGCTTCCAGTGTTTGTGTTGAAAATAATGTACATTTGTCTCCCTCTACAGGCCAGCTAACGATATTGCATGCAAATAAGACAGCTGCATTGAAGCTACTTTTTACCTGTAAATTTTCTTCTCTCCCTCATGCAAATAAAACATGGCATTTCTAATATTATTTATATTTATGCTGAAAACTTAGCTCAATTAAATTTCCAGACACGCACTGAAATATAGAAATATGGGGAGCAAAGTCCCAATTCATACTGCTTGAGCTTTAAAGTTTTTTGGGTTTTTTTAAACAAATTTTGGATTTTTTTATGCAATAGACCAGGACAAATCAGTGAAACGTATGAAAGTGGTATTAATCACACTTAAATAATTTTTTTGCACTGTACATGAGTATGGGATTCAAGTTAAATAGAGAACATTGGCAGTTGACTGTTTTTATTTTGCATGTGTTGAGATTTTCTGTCAAGGACTACCTTGGAATGTTGCCTTACAGCAAGAAGACCCCCGGGTCAGATCCTTTCTGCATAAACTCTGCATGCTCACCATGTGCATGTATGGCTGTTTTAAGGTGCACTGGCTTGTTTACACGATCCAAGAACATAACTGTCAGGCAAACTGTCAGGGAAGAAAAACGACAATAAAATTCATAGCCGTTAGAGGGCAGCACAATCTCTATACTTGCCTCACTGTGAGTTCTCTTTGGTGTGCTGTTGCGATGCTTTTACATGCTCCTCGTAAATTAGACTTTTCAAATCAGAAAACGCCCAATCACCCAAACAAAGCGAAATAAAATTCAGTTACTGAATTTAAAGAGAAAATAGTTATTGTTTAATTCCAAGTTGTGACGCAAAATTATGAAAATATTTGAAAAAGTACTCGGCATTAGCTCCCTTTTAAACTCACCATACATTGTTGCGTTAAGAATGGCAAAAAAAAAAAAATGCTACCCTATTATTATGCATGGAAAAAAGGATATTTAGATGTAGAAGCATACTTTTTGACGGCACTAAAGTCCAGGGAGAACGTCAGCATTTCAAAATACGTCTCAGGATAACGCACACACCTTGAACGTAGCACCAATGTACCTCATGCTACCAACACATTGCTCGGCTTGTTGCTAGTTTGTTCGCAGCATGTAAAGACAACGTGGCAACATGTTGGAATAAGGATAGATTAACAGTTTAATTAAATGTGCGAAAGGTTGTGTAGCAATAGCTATCAAAATGGTGAAGGAACAATTCAGAGAGACAGATGTGGCGAAAAAAATGTGAGTGTGACTGCTAGCCTGTTAGCTCAGTCTGATAGCCGCAGTTAGTTGAAGTGTTGCAGTTACTGCCAAGATATTTAAATAATTAAAGAACAAATTAGGCTTACTGTGTCTTGACTAACTTATCTGATAATTAGTAGTACTTACAATAATTTAATGCCATTGTATTTGGTGTTGACGAGGCAACTTTGAGTGTTTTTGCAGGCATATTGTATCGTAAATATTGTGCAACATTAACCCTTATATTTGCGTTTTATTTTTTTAATTTTATGATCTAATTTCTCGATAATACTGCTTAGAGTTTCCGTTATGAATGTTGCTCATCAAGAGCTTTTTATAATGCGTGTGGATCGTTCTTTTTCAGTTGAATGAGATGCAACAGTCAGCAAGGAATTTTAATGACAAGAAATATGTTTGAAATTATTGTGGATTTTCTGTAACCCACAGAGGGCTTATTTTGTAGTTACAGGCTCAATTATTGACAAACACCACCACTTATATTTGGTTAAAGGTCTCTAAGCAAGTTGCATAGAATTCACACACTTGTTGTTGGTATAAATATTAACATTATATGTAACATATAACATATGTTAATATTAACACATAATAATATATGTGTTCTGATATAATTCTGGGTGAATATTCACCCACTCTTTCCACCAGAAATGGTAGCAAACATTTAAAATGGTTAGTTCTTGGTGAATGACCATGTTGCTTACGGTCATTGTCCCAATTTTATTGAAGTTTGAACTGTCTTACCTGTTGAGCTCAGAATAAGTTGAATGACTTGGAGGTAAATGTTCATCTTCATCATGGTACCTAATATGTGCAAAGTAGCAAATCTGACCCTCAGCATGATGGTGACAGTCGGTCAAACGAAAGTGTCAGAAGTATCTCTACAGCCCAGTATTAATACATTGATATTGTTGAATGTAGCAAGTATTTGTTTGAATAGTGCACACTGAAATGTGAATATTTCAGCTTTTTTCTGGACTCTTTGTGCTTTTTTACAGAAGCCACATCTGCTTTGGGATGAAATCTGCAGAACAGATGCGAAAGCAGGCCCACATCCAGGTGGTCAGTAAAAATCTGTACAGCCAAGATAACAAACGCACTCCTTTGCCTTATGGAGTGTTGGACCACCGAATGGTATGGAGCATAATGCTGTCATTTGTTTTTTTAATTAATTTTTAAAGTTATGTCAAGAGGGATTTAGTGCAAGTATAAATCACAAGTTATTACATTTATTAAATCCAGTTATGCTTACAAAAAAACTGCTTAGGTTAGCTGTCCACATGTATAAAAGTGCTTAAGCAGCCAACGTTTATGTACTTTATATAGCATATGCAGTCTGCAAAGGTTTGGAAATGTCTGGATGATTATGGGAAAAGAAAGTAATAGGATAGAAAAATCCCTCTTTCCTTCCTCTTTGTGTCCTTGTACACGTCAACCAGTCCTTCTTTCCTTTTGTCCTCCCTACTTCCTACCCTCCTTACTTCCATACTAATGGTTTCCTTCAGAATATGCCTTAAGACTAAATACTTTCAACTCTATATGCATACAAATACAACATATTAAAGCATAGAAAATGGAGGTGAAGTTAGTTATGGAAGTATAGCATCTTACAGAATTTTGTACATTAATATTGGTTGCTAATTTTTCATGAGTTATATCATATTTCCTGTAGGGAACCAGTGAGAAAGACAGACCATGTCTGACATGTGGGAAAAATCTGGCCGATTGTTTAGGACATTATGGATACCTGGATTTGGAGCTGCCCTGCTTTCATGTTGGCTACTTCAAAGCAATTATTGGGATTTTGCAGGTAAGAAATTGTGATTTCCTTTTGTTTAAAAAGGAACATCTGATCATCAGCATGATCAGCGAAAGCGATTAATCCTGCCTGAAATATTGCTTAGTTTCTCTGTATGTCCTGTAGATGTCACTAGAGTGTCACAATCAGAAGATAGTAAATGAAGTTCTAAATAAATTCTCTGATCTCAAAATAATTTTTCCTTCTCCTAAATATATTCATACAACTTAAATGTGGTGTGTTTTTATATGTTCAAACATCTGAATCTGTAATCCCGTCTATCCTCATTGAGGCATTTTTGTGATTGATTCCAAGCGCAATTCAATGTTCAAATATAGTTCAATGTTCTGTGTGCAGATGATTTGCAAGACATGTTCGAGTGTAATGCTGACCAAAGAGGACAAACAGCAGTTCATGGATTACTTGAAACGGCCAAACTTGGCCTACCTGCAGAAAAGAGGCCTGAAGAAGAAGATTTCTGATAAATGCCGCAAAAGGACAATTTGCTTGAACTGTGGCACTTTCAATGGATCTGTGAAAAAGTGTGGCTTGCTTAAGATCATCCATGAGAAGTATAAAACAACCAAAAAGGTGGTGGAGCCCTTCGTGTCTGATTTTCTGCAGTCCTTTGATATTGCCATTGAGCACAACAAACTAATGGAGCCTTTATTGCCAAGAGCACAGGTAAGATTCAAAACTAAATAGAAATACATTGATACATGTATACTAAAGAGTGTTGGCGGGGTTTTTTTCCCTCCATTGGAGACTGGTTCACTTTGAATCTCATTCATTTTTACAGGAAAATTTGAACCCTCTGGTTGTTCTCAATCTGTTTCGGAGAATTCCCGCAGAAGACATCCCTCTACTGTTGATGAACCCAGAGGCGGGGAAACCTGCAGATCTCATTATCACCCGTCTGCTTGTGCCGCCTCTCTGCATCCGACCGTCAGTGGTCAGCGATCTGAAGTCGGGTACCAATGAGGACGATCTGACCATGAAGCTGACGGAGATAATCTTCCTAAATGATGTCATCAAAAAGGTTGGTATTAATCAGTGAAACTGTCATCAACTGAAATATAGTTCCTTGCAAATGTATCTATACCTGTTGACGTTCTGTAACAGTCCTAATGAATCCAACAAACTTTGAAGTATTTTATCAGAAATGAAAAGACAATAAAACAAAAATGTGTCTGTCTTCACTTATACGCCCTGGGGTCTCTGAAAGAAGAGTTCTAGAACTTTCTCATGTTAACATGACACAGAAATTCATCAGTTTATAATATGTTACTCCTTCACAGGCCAGACGTCTTTTTTTGCTATTTTTCCTTTTTGCCCGAGATGTTTTACGGCTGCTGTTATAAAGGTGTTTTAGACTGTTATAGAATTTTGCCAGGTAATATGCACTAAATTTATGACTGGCTGAATGTCTGGTCTACCCCTCCTCAAAGATTGCAGATTGTCAATTGCAACACAGGTATTTAGTATTCTCTCATAATTTAAGGTTTGAAGGGGGTTGAATGTTGAAATTTGTGAGTCTAATTAGCTAAAAGACACACTTCGTATGTTAAACCTTCACTATAGAACAGAAATATGTTTGTCCTGTTTTTTAGCAGGTAGTTTTAGACTCTTGTGTAAATAATAATTGAAATTATGAAGACTGAACTGAGATGGATTAGCTATTAGGTCTGATGTTAATAGTCTTTTCAAAGCGTAGCATCATTGCACTTGGAATAGAAATTATATTTCAGTCAATACAAGTGTTTTTACCTACAGGGGTTATTGATGATACTTGGCTTTCACTCCTGCATAATTAGGCCACTAGTCTGCATGATTTGTCAAATGAGCTGTTCTGCAAGTTGTAACTGCCATTATCTTCTGTAGAGAGTCTCCAATTCCTTAATTCAAAAACATTACAGTTCTACAGATCATCTTAATGTAAAAAGTTTCATTTTCCCTTGGCGCAGTCTACTTTATCATTCTCTTTGCCTTTAGCATCGAATGACTGGAGCAAAAACCCAGATGATAATGGAGGATTGGGACTTCCTGCAGCTCCAGTGTGCCCTTTACATCAACAGTGAACTTTCTGGCATTCCCCTCAACATGGCACCTAAAAAGTGGACCAGAGGCTTTGTGCAAAGACTAAAGGGCAAACAAGGTACAGTTAATGGAGAAGGCATTCTCTCTTTTAGTCAACTTCCTCCTGCTCGTAACATCTAATGTCAATCAAGTTTCTCAAAACAAAAGTTTGGCATTTTCTGTTTATTAAATAAGCAAATAATTTTCCATCCACCTTCATGTCTTTCTTTCTTCCTTCCTGCCTTCTTTCCTTTCTTTGTTTTTTCATTCCTTCTTCCCTTTTTACTTTTTTGAGTGACAATATTGAGTCTGAATCATACTAAGACATTTTGAGGACAAGCAGCAGTTCAATAACATATAAAGATCTCAAATCTTTGCACAATTAATACTGTTTTGGCTTTTTTATGGTGTTACGCTTTTAAATAATTCATTTTAATTTGACTAATTTTGCTTTAATGATTCAGGTCGATTCAGAGGAAACCTCTCAGGAAAAAGAGTGGACTTCTCTGGAAGAACTGTCATTTCCCCTGACCCAAACCTAAGGATTGATGAGGTGGCTGTCCCTGTTCACGTGGCTAAAATCCTGACATATCCAGAGAAGGTAAGGTGTTATTTATAAGTTTAGGAAATTCATTACACAGCCTACATAAAGTCAGGGTGTAAATTGAAGTATCTGCCTTTGACTCTGTCTCTAGGTAAACAAAGCCAATCTGGAACTAATGAGGAAGCTTGTTCGTAACGGCCCAGACGTTCACCCCGGAGCCAACTTTATCCAGACTCGTCACACACAGATAAAAAGGTAAATTTAGTTGCTTCTTTCTCAGACTAAAAGCAGCATGTATAAAGCTTATCTCATCGCAAACATCTTAATCTTTCTTCATTAGATTTTTGAAATACGGGAACCGTGAAAAGATAGCTCAGGAGCTGAGGATTGGTGACGTGGTGGAAAGACATCTGATTGATGGAGACATTGTCCTCTTCAATCGACAACCTTCTCTGCACAAACTTAGCATTATGGCTCACATAGTAAGTTGGGTTTTTGACAATAAATACTTTAAGTTCTTCAGAACTTTAGTTTAATTGTCAAAAGGCACTTTACCTGACAAACTGGTATTTTTCATAAGGATTAGAATAGTTTTAGGACCAAATTTAACTGAGCTTTAGTCCAGTTCACTCTTCAAATGATTGAAGATTGGTGGCAATGTCATTTTAGGGAGGTCTAGATTGCGTTGATTTTATTTATTTTTTTTTTTGCAGCAGTCTCTCCTGAGCAAGCTTAGAGGTTTAGTGGGAAAGAACAACTCCAGGAGTTGAGAATGGATCTGTTGCAGTGGCATTACTGCAGCTATGTCTGGGGAAGAGACACTATATTTAGGACTGATTGTTACAAGGACCAGTGGATCTAATGGAAACCATATTTGTGAGGACTATTCATTATTTGTAAAGACTTTTTAAGTATTAAAAATGATTAACCCGAAGGTCAGCTATTGACTGCCTACATTACGAAGATAATCTGCTACTGCATGTTACCTCTTTTGCAATTATGATGTGCAATCTCATTTTATTGCATTACTCCCAACAATGAACTATTGTCTGTCATTTTTAATTTTTCAGCTGTGATCAAAAGTCACAGCTGAAGCAATTTTTTTTTGCATATATGAACAAAAGGCAGAAAAGAATGTAAGCAAATGAATGCTCAGGCACTTTACGTCACCCACCACAATAATAATTTTCTGTGACGCACTAATGGGGCATGAAGTCTCTACAAAGAGCTATGTGCTGATTGGAGGAACATAGGTAATTATGGTTATTGTGTGGATTCAAGTGGTGTCTTTTGTCTCCTGTTGGTGATTATATGTTGCAAAGTCAAAGAGTAGAATACTGATTTTATTTCTTTCGCTTATGAATCATTTCTTTCTCGACCTCGCAGGCTAAAGTCAAACCACACAGGACATTTCGGTTTAACGAGTGTGTGTGCACGCCGTACAATGCCGACTTTGATGGAGATGAAATGAATCTCCACTTGCCTCAGACTGAAGAAGCCAAAGCTGAAGCCCTGGTCCTGATGGGGGTTTGTGTCACCACATTATTCAAGTAGATTAGCACCCTATACAATTATTGCCACCCAAAGTAAAAATGTGTAAAAAACCTAAAAAAAAAGAAAACTTTTTTTTTTTTGTTTTTGTACTTTTTCAAAACATACTTACATATAATGTTTTTGATCTCATGTTAATTGATCAAAAAGGCAGAGCCTCAGCATTTTTATTTTTATGTTGTATGTTTTTAGGTCTTTTGAACTCAGCAGATGTTTGTCTCAATAAGATTTTGGGCTACAATATTTATGGTGCCATGCATTCAGACTTGACTTCCCAATATTATTTTTGACCAGTTGGTCAGTGTTTTAAATGTTTGTTTTATGTTTCTACACCTACTTTGAGATCTTAGTGAGATGCTAATGCTTAGAGTAGGGGGGATTATGTGACAGGGGAAAAGCTGGAGTAATAATGGCAAATTCTATAGTCATTGTCATATTCAACAATAATATTAAACTCAATGTGTTCCTTATTTCATTCCTTCATTCACTCATGAATGAAGTTGCTCTCATGACTGAAGCAAGATCTACTTTTATTCCTTTTTTTTAAGTAATATTCTGTCATCTTAAAGTTGGCACTTTGGCATTTCTATAGTATAATAGAAATGCTCCATTTGGTTTTTGGAGGACATTTGCTCATTTAGATTGTTGGGTTCCTTGAAAAATTTGCTAACAAATCACTTGAAATCCAATAATTTCGTTGAAATCCAATAATGAGACGTTGCCTTCAGCAAGTTTTCTTGTAAGGAATTCACAGTATTTCCAACAGTTATTTGTCTTGTCTTGTAGACTAAAGCTAACCTTGTTACACCAAGAAATGGTGAACCTCTGATTGCTGCTATCCAGGACTTCCTGACAGGTGGGTGCAGAGATGTGTTGTAGGCATGTACAGATGACAGTGTTTTTTTTTTTTTTTTTCCTAATACGATGCTTCAAAATCTGTAACTTGGAATGAAAAAAATTTAATTTTTCATCAACAAATGTTATAAATTCTCACAGTTTTCCTAATGTTTAAAAATACATGTTTATGTTGTTTAAAGTGTCAATTTTTTCCTTGTCAATGGATCAGTAAAGCAGTTTTGAGAAGTAGCTATGTTTCACTGGCACTAACTTTGCAACATATTTTATCTTTTTAGCTGCGTACCTGTTGACGCTGAAGGACACCTTTTTTGATAGATCGAAAGCCTGCCAGATTGTTGCATCAATACTTGTGGGAAAAGATGAAAAAATCAGGATCTCTCTCCCTCGCCCTGCTATAATAAAGGTAGTGCAACCACAGTGTCTCTTGTCACACAACCATGATTCCTTAGGCCGCTAATATGCTGTTGTGTTTCTGTCAGCCAATTACTTTGTGGACAGGTAAACAGATCTTCAGTGTCATTTTGAAGCCAAGTAAAGATTGTCCTGTCAATGCAAACTTGCGGACCAAAGGCAAACAGTACTGTGGGAAAGGAGAGGATCTCTGTCACAACGACTCTTGTGAGTTTCACATTTGAATGGTTTTTACTTCCTTGATTAGATTATTACTTCTTATTCACAGAATGTGCCAATACTTTGATCTTATGTGATCAGCCTTCCCAAGTAGCTTATAATTGGATCATGGGAGAAAAATGATACACAATGTTCATTATTTTTGCTTTGTTTTGGAATATAAAATCAATAGTAAAATACTTTCAAATTTGGATAAGTATAGTGAGAAATCACAAAAAGTTCAAATGACTTCTTTTTCCAACCAAAATATGTAATTTCACAAAATGCTCTTTCTTTAGGAATTTTTTTTTTTCACACTATTCATTGAGTGACTATCTCTCATATTTTATTGCCATAACAGCATCAGTTGTCCTGAGGCACTCATCACACTGTTCTATTGACCTTGTCGGCGTTTCTCTTCTGGATCTAATGGCTTCATCTCTGTACCTGTGTTTTTTGTCGCACACCTTCAGTTGTTGTGATTCACAACAGTGAGCTGATGTGTGGAAGCATGGATAAGGGCACCCTGGGATCCGGCTCAAAGAACAACATTTTTTACATCTTGCTAAGAGACTGGGGACAGCTGGAGGCTGCCAACGCCATGTCCCGCCTGGCAAGACTCGCTCCGGTCTATCTCTGTAGGTGGTCCACAGTGTTTGCCTAAAATTTGGTCCCTAAAACTTTGCAAATGTTTACTGTACACCAAAACATACAAAGTAAATATTCCTAAAAACAAACAAAAATCTCTAAATTACGGTAATTTCTCTCAAACAGGTAGACTAGTTTTGGGGAGCTTTCTTTAAAAAAGATTTTTTTATAATATTGATATTGAGACTATTTGTAATTTGAAACCTTTGAAGAGAAGGGTATGTGGAATAAAACAATAGTTAAATATTTATCTTATTTTCTTTGATTTCCAAATTTTTAGCTTCTTTAAAATGAGAACCACAAACTGGAAAATGCTCCCCAAGTTATTGCTTTAGACTTTATACATGGTTTTAAATTTTTTTTTTTTTTTTTGGAGGGTGACTCCACAAGTAGGGTAAGCCACAAAGGATCATTGCAAAAAGAGTGTTTTTAGTAAACATTTTCAATGACAAGCAGGGAAGAAGGTAAAGTGTGGTTGAAAAGATATTAAGTAAGCTATTATGCATCAGTATCTTGCATTTAAATTTGCAAGGTTTCCCCCAGAAAACCTGCTAAGCCCAGTGGTTGGGTGCTAGGGCAGCCATTCATCCAGCAGCCCGTCGTGTTTTTGAGTTAAAAAATGTTTAGTTTACAATAAATTTGAAAAAATCACTTGCATGTAGTTTTGAATGTAGTTCTTTCTTGTTCAATTTTCAGCCAACAGAGGCTTCTCGATAGGAATCGGTGATGTGACTCCTGGGACGGGTTTGTTGAAAGCCAAACAGGACCTGTTGGATGATGGCTACAGGAAGTGTGATGAATACATCGAAGCTCTGCAGACAGGGAAGCTGCAGCAGCAGCCCGGGTGCTCAGCAGAGGAAACTCTGGAGGTGGGCTTATTACACCCGGACTCCTCCTCACTAATACTTTGATGGTGACTCATTAGGAGTGTTACTGAATTTTCTGATTTCCAACAAAACAGGATTTTCAAACTAGCCTCTAGCAGAAATTTGAGTGATTATTATAAATGTTTAAAAAGTCTTTACAGCAGCTGTGATCACATGCTGATCTGACCCTACAGGAATCATTTAACAATCTTTAAAAATAGAACCCACTCAAGCAATTGTTTCAGTCTTATAATGGCTGCTTATTCATCAATGTTCCTAGCAGAACTTGCTCCACTAACAAAATGTAAAAGTTTTAACTTGCCTTTTTACCTTAAAAACATATCAGTTTAATTCAGTCACACAGAACAACAATGAGCAAAGAAAGACTTTACATCCTAGACATTAAATCAGTAAATTAATGTACATACGGCACATTGATACAAATAGCTGAAAATAGTTTAGCTTGTATGTGATAGGACAAAAAAGATTCTGTCATTTTGTGATGTTCACCAACATGTTTTGTTTTGCTTTTTCGACAGGCTCTCATCTTGAGAGAACTTTCTGTGATCAGAGACCGAGCTGGCAGTGCCTGTCTGAGGGAGCTTGATAAGAGTAACAGCCCCCTCATTATGGCTCTCTGTGGTTCCAAAGGTAAGCTATTCTAGGATTACCCTTCTGTTCTTAATTGGTAGTTAGCACAGACAAGAAACACAAAAAGGGTGAGCTTGATCAGTATGTCTTTCTAAGATTTCTATGAAAAAATAAAAATAAAAATAGCAAAAGGAAGGTAGAGGGGCTAAGATACAAAAATAACAAAAACTTTCAGGTGCTTAAAAAAAGGCATTTTCTATAGATGCAACATTGAATAGCAGATAAAACCAGCTGATAATCATGCAATATGCTGAATGCAACTGTGTGTTAATGTCTTTGTCTCTTTTTTAAGCCCTACTTTAGTTGTGATACATACAGCTCAGGAAAAAAAATGAAGACACCACTTAAAATGATCAGTTTTTCTGATGTTACTATATGTTTGAGTAAAATGAGCATTGGTTTTTTGCTCTATGAACTGTTGAAAACATGTGTCCGAAATTCCAAGCAAAATTTAGTATTTATTTGCAGAAACTGAGAAATGACCAAATAACAAAAAAGATGCAATGCTTTCAGACCTCAAATAATGCAAAGGATACAAGTTCATATTCATTTAGAAACAACAACACTATTGTTTTAACTCCGGAGGAGTTCAGAAATCAGTATTTGGTGAAATAACCAGGAGGTTTTCAATGAATTCTGTGGCTGTCTAAGTCATCACATCTTTCACATTATGCTTAACAATTTATAGAAGCTTTATTTGCTTATATGCTGTTTGTCTTCACCCAATATGGTGTTGCACAATGGTGACTCATCTCTGCTCTGCATAAATCTCTTTCATTAGTTTTCATTCGTTCAAATGCAACTTTGCAAACTTTTTCGTATCAAATTTTCTGGCAGCATTCACAAACATTCCAAACTTTACCCTGTAATCTCAGATGTTACTGTCTAATGCCCTGCTGTAAATTTTAAAATGCTACATTGGATATAAGCTGTATAGAGATTCTAAGATGGTGCTCCTATACGACCCTCTGATGACTATATCTGTTCTTAACCACAGTTCTGTTATCAAAGAACTAGGGACTATGTTAAGTAACTCAACGTTTTGTGAGCACATTCCAGATATAAAACTTCTTTTGCCAGAATTAGTAAGAGGTTAGTCGGGAGTCCTTGTCCTTACTTTGAAGGACTTGCAGCAATTATGGGTTAGTATTAATAACACCCTTTGCCTTATTCCTGCCTTTCTTTCCCATGACTGTCACTTCATCCCATCCTATCTAATTTAATTTTATAAGGTTGAACTGTAGGAATAGTTGTTGTTGCTGATTGAGTTAGCTGGAAAAAGATGAAGCATGAGCTTCGGTAGTCCAGCAAGCTTTTAGACACCATCAGGAAATTGTTTCTAAGTGATTACATTCGAAATTCAGATAAGTGACACCCTGGCCTCAGTGCAACCTCTCTGTGACAACTCAGGACAATTAGATAGAGTGATCTTGTTCTATTTTTTTCAGAGGAGCCTTGATGCTTTAACACCATGAAAGAAGTGCTTACATTTTTACACACCAAAAAAGAAAATTCTTCCAGACAATGGAGGTCTGAAAGGAAGAAAAGAAGTCTAATTACAGTTGCAGTTTCTTACAATTATAGGTCTAAAATATCAGCAATATAAATGAAATATGTTTTCCTTCAGCTTTTTGCTGTGGATCAGGAACTTTATTTCGTTGTAAACATTCCTGTCTGGAGACAAAATCCACATCAATGTTTATGACCATTCTTTTATTTATAGTGTGGCTTTTTTTTCTTCTTGTTTTTGGACTTGACAGTCACTGTAGCAAAAGTTAGCTACAATGGATAGTAAATGTGAAACTTATAGAACTGCTTATTCCTGCATTTTATATGTTTTGGCCTACATGCTCTGTTTACTGTCTGATCCTGTAGTTTTGCTTGCATTCAGGATCCTTCATTAATATCTCCCAGATGATTGCCTGTGTGGGTCAGCAGGCTATAAGTGGCTCTCGAGTCCCGGATGGTTTTGAAAACCGCTCCTTGCCTCACTTTGAAAAACACTCAAAAGTAAGCTTTTTAATTCTCCTGTCTCTATTCATTTGTTGTTTATTCACCACTGTTAATACTGGGGTTGCAAACAACCCACTAAACAGAAGATTCATGTGATGTTCAATCTTTATTCCTAACATATTTTAATTATAAATCCCTTCCACATGACAAAAAAGAATGTCATGTGGACATGAAGATAAAACTTCTTTTATCAAAGAAGTTTTATCTTCTTTGATAAAACAAAGAAGAAAGAAACTAAATGCGTCAGAAATATTATCCAAAGCATCACCAATGTAGTGTTAGACACGAGGGTAACAATTTTGTAAAAATTGTTATTGACTTTTTACTGTGATGCTTATAAGCTACACTAACTTATTTTCAGTAGTCCTTGTCATACTGACTTGCCCCACATTCTATTGGTTTGTCCCCATTCATGTGTTGAAAGGGATTATAGATTGAACCGCAGGAGAAAACTGGATAAAATCTAGATAAGTGCAATGCTCTCATGGACATTTTCGGAGCACTTGAAAGCTTGCTTAATGATTCAATAATAATTTCACCTCCAGCTGCCTGCTGCCAAGGGTTTTGTGGCCGACAGCTTCTATTCTGGTCTGACACCCACTGAGTTCTTCTTTCACACCATGGCCGGTCGAGAGGGTCTGGTGGATACTGCTGTCAAAACGGCAGAAACTGGATACATGCAGGTAATGCTGACAGATCCATGTGGTAACTGAGAACCGAATTAAACTGGGAAATGAGTAAACCTGTTTGTCTGTGGAACATGGATCAGGTTGTCCTCAATCTGCAACTTCAATGCAAACAAACTGTAAAGTGACCAACAATTGCTGTTATATATTGACTGTCAGTCAATTTAGTGATTATTTTTTATTTATGGACCATTTTTCGTGATTAGAAATTAGCAGCAGCTCTAATGATAGGCTAACCTGGATGATGCTTTTTGGTAACTTTGATGGACGTTTGGTTTGACAGAGGCGTCTGGTGAAGTCTCTTGAGGATTTGTGCTCTCAGTATGACCTGACGGTGCGCAGCTCTACAGGTGACATCATCCAATTTATTTATGGGGGCGATGGCTTGGATCCGGCTGCAATGGAAGGAAAGGATGAACCGCTGGAGTTTAAGAGAGTCCTGGACAATATTAGGGTGAGCTAAGACCAGAGTAAACAGATTGTTAGCGATACGTTCTATTCCTTTTGTTCTTCTTGTCTTACCTGTCACACATCTTGGCGTAGACCACCAAAATACACTAAAAGTATATGTTTAGCCTAAGTCTCTTACTAGATTCCAGTTGTTTCTGCTGCCACACAGTAATTTAATAATCATTTTGAGCAATTTATTTTTCCCTTATGCAGATACTGACTTTCTAAAATGACAAAAAAAAGTAATCTCTCAAATAACTTAGAGCTGACAAAAGTTTGACATTCCTGGTTTGCTTTTGATTATTGATTTAGCTGAAAATTTACAGAAAGAAAAACTGTAAGGATATTTGCCCGTGAAAGAATAAAAAAAAAAATTAATGACAATAATGTAGTAATCGGAAATTTTAGTGGTTATTCAACTATGTGTAGTTTTTAAGGTAATTGAAAAATAATTTCCAGGGTACTCGGCAAATTGTATCTTCATGTCTGAATCTCTGCTCTTCTTTTTATTTATTTTTTATTTTTTTTTAACAGACATTTAGACTGTTTTCTTTGTGAGAAAATATTTTTATATCCAAATGTTAAGATGTGACTTCTTCAAACCAAAAAGTCATTAATCATACCAGAGTCTCTTAGTTTAAAAAACAGACCCACTGTTAAGATAATTAGAAAACCAAAATCTATTTTCCAGGCAGTGGTTTGATCCAAAAGATAAATTGGGTAATCTAATCTAAAGTGAGATTCAGTTTGATCGGTCCAAACCTCTGCCACTTTAGGTGCTTAAGGAAGGCTGTCCTTTTAATTTACTGTGTAGTTGTTATGATCACACTACCTTCTGTATTGAATCTTTAGCACAAATTCTCTGAATGAGTGCATTTATGAATATATTATGAAATGGTCAAAGTTTCAACATCCACTTTAGTGGATTTGGAGGATTTTCTTATTTGAGGATATCATTTTACCCCTCTTTGTCAAATTATTATGGTGGCTCTGGAAGCATTAATAATATAAGATTAAGTCATACTTAATAATATGGATTATAGAACAGTAGCGTTTACTTCCAGTTTTGATGCAATAGATCATTTGGCTTTTAACAAGGAAAACATGGGATATCCCAGATTCTCTTGAGCAGCAAAATAATGCAGATAAAAGATATTTGACTTAAAAATAGGTTCTCATTTTTAACATTTGACCAATTAATATAGTGGATGGGCTCATTTCAAATGGCAGATCCACTTTCCATTTAAAGTGCCTTGATAATAACATTCTTAACTCGGAATGCAGATAGCTGCATCGAGTCTATAATAATCACTGTGAAGTTATTCAGAAATGTTTAAAAAATGACAGACATTTAATCTGTTAAACACTAATGTAATGCAGTAAATGATGGAGCATGCATGTGAACCATTCATCCGGAGGGTTACTGTCTCTCTGCCAGTGACTACTGATTGTGCAAATAATTGTTTCTGATTCTTGCTTGATTCTCTCTAGGCGGTCTACACTTGCCCAAATGAGCCTGCCCTCAGTCAGAATGAGCTCGTCCTCACTGCTGATAGCATCACAAAAAAGGCGGACTTTTTGTGCTGCAGAGACAGCTTCTTGGAGGTAATAATTGTCCAAGCGTATCACTGTTATAAATCTGTTTGTTATTTTATCTGCTTCAGTATTTTATACAATTAATTGTTGACCAGTTTACAAATCTTAAAGCTGTTGGTTTATTTCACCTACAAATGTGTTAACTGTTGCAGCTTTCAGACAGTTCTTATTTTGTAAAATGATGGCGCTCTTGCCCTTCTATTTCTGCAGTGACCTCTTTCAAAATTATAAACATTTTACATTTTTAATAACAAGTGGAACCGCTTAGAAGCACATTCTTCATTTTACATGTCAGGTGACCGACATTTTATGGCTTATTGATTGAGTTCACATGTAGACTGAATGAAGAATTTTGTCCTTTTACATATGAAACCAACATTTCCAGGTGTTCAAACAAGTTGCAATCACCAGATTGAAAAACTCCTGCCTTGACTCCACAGGTCTGCAGAGTGGAAGAACTTGAGTTTTTTTAATTGGAAAACTCATCTGTACCTGAGACCAGAGCATATCCAGCTGCTTTAACAGTGTCAAAAAAACAAACATGTGAGCTAGAAATTGGATAAATGTTGCAAACCCACATTGATATCTTGGGTAGGAGGAGTACACTTTTTCCACCAGAAGCAGATTGACCTTTCTTCTACAAACTGCAGTGATATAGCCTAACAAGCCAAGGAAACCTGAAGAGTTTATGTAATTTGTCTAGACTAAAGTTAGTTCACTTTCCAGAGCTAAATATCAGTAAGCTACTTTGACACTCTCTGTGACATCTACTACCTAGCATTCATGAGTAAGAAATGTCATGAAGCCCAATGAAAATATCAAAAGTATTTGTTCTGTTTTCTGATGTATAGTTAGAAAGAGCTTCAACAATTTTATTCCAAAGAAAACAGGGACTAGATCTGTTCGCTCCACCAAACAGAGAGGGAGTCTTTTACAGTTTTGTGACTGTTTCAGCCTCCCTGTTCTTTGATCACTGTTGTTTCTGATCTTACTGTTTTTAATCTCCTGTTTTTCTGCCTTTTTTGTGATGTTTCTTATTATTTAGAACGCTGCCTATGTTATTTATTATCTAAAACTGGAATAAAAAATAACTAATAGGATTTTTTTTTTGCCGTTAATTAAGAACATCTCTTAATGGACCTGTGACTCAAGTTACATTTATATTTTGATTTCAGTTAACTACTATGACCTTGTTTTTTAGTGGAAACAAAAGATGTTTGGAAATTGGTTTGACCTTGCTGTTATTGTTCTGTATTGTAACCAATATGTTTTATTGGGCACAGTTAGTTTGCTTGTGCTACACTTTTATTTGGAAATGTAAAAATGAGTTGGGTATATCCGGTCTATTAAGCATCTATTGTATACGTACTTATTTGTATCAGGAGAAGGTTTTTACTTCTACAATGTACCGCTTGAACGTCTCAACATTTTTTTAGATAACAACCACAAATTTCAATGTATTTTCTGGGGTTAGATATAATTGAAAACAACATAGTGATTAGTTGTAAAAGTAGGAATACAAAGAAGTATTGACTTGCCTGCTAAACACTTTGCCGCTTGTAATATCAAACTTTCACCCCCATTATGAAGGAATTAACAGAGACTGGTGCAGAGAAGTACCTGGAGGTACAGTGACCAAGCATGTTGGATTGTTGTACTAAATCCAGAATGGTGTGCCAGCAAGATTTGTGTCTTGAATATATTAAATAACAATGTAACTATTAAAATTACTCTGATCTTTGTCAATTAGACTGACTCAAATATCTGAATGCTATCTTTATTACTTAGAATTTTCAGTGAGGTTGTGTAATGTGTTCAATTCATTGCTAAGAGGTTTACTGCAGTGTCTAACATTTGCATGACAATGAAACATATTGCATATCACACAAATAGGCAGTCATCTCAGTCAAAAGATAGTTCATAAATGGCCTTTTGATTTTGTCTTGTTCTTTTCTCTCAGGAGATAAAGAAATTTATAAAGACCACGTCAGAGAGAATCAAGAAGACCAGAGACAAGTATGGCATCAATGATAACGGAACCACTGAGGTATTGACAATTTAAGAAAATTTAATGTGCTCATCGCTGCCTTAGATCTAATCTTTCTTACAAATCTGTCTTTAAACTATTTATTCCCTGCAGCCAAAGGTTCTCTATCAGTTGGACCGAATTACCCCAACCCAACTAGAGAAGTTTTTAGGAACCTGCAGAGACAAGTATATGAGGTACAAAAACTCATGGTGGTTTAATTTTATTGGGTCCCTATTCTAAAAGCTTTGTGATATATCTGGCATTTGATGAGCGATGCAATTTTGTACTAGAATAGTTACATTCAGCAATACAGAAGCTAATGCAACATCTGTCCACATCATTTGGAAAACCGTGTTTAAGTGTTGGTGTCTTTAATATCTAAATGTTTGGTTTTGAATGATCTTTCTTGCCTATTTTTCAGCAATGTTTGATTATTCCTTCCAAAAGTATTCATCCCTCTTAAACTATTTAAACAGTTTGTTATGTTACAACATGATAGAAAAATTACAAAATGATGCACATCTAAAGCTGTTCTAGTTGTTCTCATTGGCCACTTGATTCCACAATTGGCCAACGTAATCTCATTGCTGTAAGAACGTCAGTAAAATGGGACTTTCTCGTTTGATGACATGTGGGATTTTACAAGACATAACTGTTTGCAATTAAATTGTAAAACTATTTCCCATTTGAGAAAAGGACAAATGTTTGTGTCAGTATGTTTTTGCTGTAGTTCCTGTAAAGAAAAAAAAAGAGAGAGACATTTTGCATTTACTCGATGTGTGAAGATCTGCAGAGATCTTTTTTTAATTTGTTTTTTTTTTTTGTAAAAATAACTTATTTGGAATTGGCAAACTGTTTTTTGGATACAGAGGTTATGATGAAACTGACTTGGGGCTGAAATTATCTGATCTAGGACTTGCATTTTTATTAATGTTAATATTACAGTAATGTGGTATGGATACTTTTGCAAGTACTATACAGTACTATTAATCAATCTCATAGAGGTATATAACAACTTCTTTCCTTCTCTCGTGATCCTTATTAATCTTATGTTCTAACATAGAGTTTTATGCTTCCGATTTTGCTATCTTTGCTGAGAGACTGATTACTACGTTTATTTCTTGGTAAAGAGCTCAAATGGAGCCAGGTTCAGCAGTTGGAGCTCTCTGTGCCCAGAGCATTGGAGAGCCAGGCACTCAAATGACACTGAAAACCTTTCACTTCGCTGGTGTGGCGTCGATGAATATCACTCTGGGGGTACCTCGCATCAAAGAAATTATTAATGCTTCCAAGAATATAAGGTAAGTAATTGGAGAAAAAAAATTCAACATCTTCCGTGTCGTTTTAGCGGCGAAAGTATTTTTCAAAGGTGGCGCTTTTCTTCGAAATGGTGCATCTTTGGAAATGGACTGTAATTCATGGCTGCCAGATTGAGCAAGATTTTAGTGATAACTACAATTTAAGTGGGTAGAGGTGTGTGCTTTAAAGAGTCATCTTAACCTGTTGAAAAGTTCCTCAAGTCTACAGCTTTAGCAAGTGATTCAGGGTATTAGGTAAAATTAGCTATTCAATGTTGTTCTGTATCACAGTAGTAAACGGGCCCATAATTTCTTCTCCTCTCACCATGCAGCACCCCTATAATCACGGCTCACTTGGATGTGGAAGACGACGCAGACTTTGCCCGGCTGGTGAAGGGGAGAATTGAGAAAACGCTTCTGGGCGAGGTAATCTTTCTTGATCTTCTAAATGGGAGCTATTGTGCTGTAGAAATTGACCAATGGCTCACGAGTGAACACAAAAGTGTCGCAATGTGAAACATGGACAATTTCAAGTGCAGAACTGAATTAAATCCACGTTTTTTGTACTCCTCGACAGATTTCAGAGTACATTGAAGAAGTTTTCCTCCCAGATGACTGCTTCATCCTAGTGAAGCTGTCTCTAGAGAGAATAAGGCTGCTGCGGTTGGAGGTACAGCTCGTTTCTCCTTTTTCTTTCCCACTGCATTTGTGAAACAAATCTCATCTTCCGCAGCAGTGCTCAATAATTTATACAGTACAGACCAAAGGTTTGGACACAACTGTGTGTCCAAACCTTTGGTCTGTACTGTATTTCCCTTTCAGTTACAATGAGTACTGCTGTGCATAAGTATTTGAATGCTAACAAGTGCATCGTTTTCTTTTTTTGTCACATTGTAATATTTTAGATGTTCTAAGAAATGTTATCATGAGCAAATACAAAGAGCAGTGAAAAACTGTGTTAATTGATCAGAATTAACTTATATTAGAATAGGTTTTATATTTTACTTGTTAAAATAAGACCAGAACGTTTATACAAGAACAGTTATAATAGAAGATGAAAAGAATAAATGTAACACAGAAGAAAATGTTTAATAAAGTTTAAATATATGATGTTTGTGTCCATAGATCTAAGGCTTAGGAATAGAGTTTCAGTCTGTGGGCACTGGTGGCTACAGCTTATAAAGCTCTGAAAATCAAAACTGGGATCTTCAACTGGGCTCAAAAAGTCAGACGGAGCCAGTGTAACTGGAAAAACCTGTGTCCTATATCATTGTTGGGAGAAAATGGGAATAAGTCTGTACATAATCTGGTAAATGACAATATGTGGATTTAGATGAACTTTTCACATTTGAATGAAAATAAGGCTGAAAAATTATTGGCTTTGGAAAATCTAACTTTTAAAAAGCAGCAGTTCTGTTGGTCCTTTGGTTTCTTGTAACTGCACTGCAATCTGTAATCTAGGATCACACATTTTTTAGACTGGTTTTAAATTAACTGCAGAGGTCATTGACAGTTCAGTCTATCATTTAGGATTAATTAGCAAAATTAACCAAGCATCACGTTTAAAGGCTGATGCATGCTATTAGTTTTAGACTGGACTACTGCATCTTTCTATGCTCTGTGCTGAACACACACCGTCGCTGCTGCACATCTGCTAACAGGAAACAGGCAAACTGAGCACATTACCCACAAGTTGTGCATTCTGAACTGGTTGTCTGTATGTTTTTAGGATTTTTTTTAGGACTTTAATTTTGGTTTTTAAATGTTTTATTGGTCACGCACCTTCTTATCTAATAGAACTTTTATAAGCTATTTTAAGTTAAAGAAAAAGGCAATTAAAGAATGACTCACACTCATACAGTCATTTTTCCTGTCCTGGTTTGGTTATGAGTTAATATCAATGATTTTTTTTTACTCTTGTCATTTCAATAAATATGTTCAATAATGAGAACATGGCGTTGATCTGTTGAACATATTAAGAGATCTTGTACTTTAATAAGCGACATTATAAATTAAGTTCTTCACAGATGATAATATATTTTTAGTAACTTCAAGTAGACAAACTCTTCATTGATTTCATGGTTCAGTTTGTTCATCTGTGAAATCTTTTTGTTTCACAGCTCTGCTGTAACATGTTTCACGCTTATTGCTCTGAGAAGACTTCAGGCTTCTGTCATGCCTGATTGCCTGCAGCTCATTTAGCAGAGATGTTTTTCCACCAGGTGAATGCAGAAACAGTGCGGTACTCGATATGCATGTCGAAGCTGCGAGTGAAGCCCAGCGACATCGCCGTGCACGGTGAGGCGGTGGTCTGCGTGTCGCCACGGGAGAACAACAAAAGCTCCATGTACTATGTTCTGCAGTCATTAAAAGAAGAACTTCCAAAGGTAAAAATAGCTGAATTTGAATAAACAAAACATACTTTTTTAGGTCCTTTAATATTCAACTTTCTGTAAGGGCAGCCTTTTTGATGAAGCTCCTGAGGAAACTGGGAATTTGTCCTGTCTGTGTATGTTTTTTATTTACTTCTAGATAGTTTTGAAAAGCCTTTTAAGTAACAAGAGGAGTCGATGTTCCTTGTAAAGCTTTTTTCCTAACATAGTTTAGCAGTGGAAGGAAATAAAGAGTTCTAGTTAACTTTGATTAAGGTAAAATTGAAGTCAAGAGTCATAAATCCAAGTCTCGCTTCGTGTTCCCCTTAAAGGTGGTGGTTCAGGGGATACCTGAAGTTTCCCGAGCCGTCATTCACATCGACGAACAAAGCGGAAAGAACAAGTACAAACTCCTGGTTGAAGGCGACAACATGAGAGCTGTCATGGCAACCCACGGTGTCAACGGGAGCCGGACCACCTCAAATAACACATATGAGGTACGAGTGCAGAGGGGATTCGTGTTGAAACTGTTTCAGCAGTCATTCTGCATATATTACACAGTTTAAATTGCAGAAAATTACTGATTAGAACTGCGATTAATTAAATGATTATTTGTTTTCTTTTTTGTGTCAGTACTGATTATTGTGCTCTATTATGCAGCTTTGAAATTGTTCTGATTGATGATTTTAGTCTCACTCACAGCTTTGGAAAAGGAGCCTTTTACACAGAGAAAAAGTTGTACTAAATGAATCTTACATTCTGTTGGACCTGGTTAAAATGCTGTCATGAAAAAGTATTACAACAACTACTACTGTTTCTAACATTTAGTCAATCATACAACATTTCAATATTAATGCAGTTATAAACTCACTCTAAATAATACTGATGGTCTTATACTATATTTTTCACTTTTACTGGCTTCTGCAGCTTTTTCCTGTCTTACATTCACATCAACTTCTTTGGAAAAACTTTCCTTTGCTTAAAAACAACTCTCCAAGCAAAAACTCTTCATGTGATGCGAGTATTGAAAATCTTTAGCAATTTGTGTGATATTGAATGATAAAGCTTCATGTGTTTTTAGATGAATTGTTGTTGGTTTATTGCCCGTTTCTAAAACTAATTAACACATAGCAGAGGAGGCAGGTCTGCAGGGATTCCTAGGGACAAAATGCTAAAAAATTCAAAACCCAGGACATTTTTGCTGCAAATCAGCAGTGCTACCAACCGTACTACCATGCAGATGTACATGTCTGCATTCATTGACAACGGTATTTTTGCTGAGCTGCAGGATCTAATAAATAAATTCTAATTGTGAGTTGTAAAATCACAAAGCATGATTAGGTCTCTAAATGATCTCGCATTAAAGATAATGGCCCACTATTCTATTTCTGCTTGTTTTGATTCTGCCATATTTTTAATTTTCAATTTTTATAATTGGTGATATCATTCACCAATTATAAAAAAGACTGGTATTTATTTTATATTTATCTAATTTGATGGCATTTCCATCTGCCTTTTTAAGGCCAGTCCTCTTTCTATTTATGCTCCCTGCTGCCTGACAAGAGGCTTGTCCATGACCTGAGCTTTCTGTTTCTGATTTAAAGACAATAACAGTCCACAGGGAGCTGAAAAAAACATTAACAAAAAAATACCAAGTAATGCTTACTGCTGTGCTCAGTATTAAACCTGAGCAGACACAAACTGCTCAGGTTTAAACTGTTTCTGCTCAAAACTGAGCAGTTTTGCGCTGACACAAATCGTGCCTGTGCAGTTTGGTTGCCAATTATCTAGTTATAGTTTTCAGAAGGATCCTGATTCGTTTCTGTTTCATCTAAATGCTACCTCTGCTGAGTGTTTACCTTTGAGTAGCCAGATATTTTTGGTGGGTTGGTGTTGGAGGTTTCTAAGATACAGGGAGCAGGATTAATTTTAAAATAAACTAAATGATAAACGATTGTTTTGATGTTTCATCTAGGTTGAAAGGACTTTGGGTATTGAGGCTGCAAGATCCACCATCATTAATGAGATTCAGTACACCATGGTGAACCACGGCATGAGCATTGATCGCCGTCACGTCATGCTTCTGGCAGATCTCATGTCCTATAAGGTACTCAGAAAACATGGCGCCTGACATTATGTGCTGAAGGTATTAGGTTGCCCAGGATTTTATGTTGGGATATGAGATGAAAGGGGGTTGAATATAAACACTCCACACTTTTCAGATTTTTGTTTTCTATTCCGTTCACTTCACGATTGTCCTGCTTGTGTCCATCTATTACGTAAAATCCTAGGTATCTGGTTATAGTTGGTGTGTCCTACTAAGTGTTTCACTTAACAACATCTTTCCCTTTCTGTATGATGTTGTATAAAAGGGAGAGATCCTGGGAATCACCAGGTTTGGACTAGCCAAAATGAAGGAGAGTGTCCTCATGCTGGCTTCGTTTGAGAAAACAGCCGACCATCTCTTTGACGCCGCCTACTTCGGACAAAAAGACTCTGTCTGCGGTAAACTTTTGTGTTTATAACAGGTAATTTGACCTATTTTGTGTGATTTATCCGGCTATTAAAAGATTGCTATGTTCTTGTGGCAGGTGTGTCTGAGTGCATCATTATGGGAATTCCAATGAACATCGGAACAGGATTGTTTAAACTCCTACACAAGGCTGACAAGAATCCCACTCCCGTCACCAGGCCACTCCTCTTTGACAACGCAGACTTTCATATACCTCTGTTCACGTAGCAACAACAAAAGAAACAGTATGAAAGTTTGAAGCTTAGGTATTCATATCTTCTCCAGAGAGACCAAATGAATACCTTGCTACAAGTGCCTGCTGTGAGTTCAGTTTCTTTGTTTTTTTAAAGGATCTGACAGAATAATATTGTCCTTTTTTAGGCATCAGGTTGCTGCCTGATGTCATGACTGTAAGACTGCTACTTTTCAATCTTGTCAGCAAGTGATAAATAGTAATATTTTTTATTTTTATTTTTGATCTGCACAACAAATAGAAAAGCAGTTTTTCCCTTTTTCTGCTAAATGATGTTTCTTCTATTATATAAACTAATGTTCTCAGAGTGTGGAGACAAACCTATTATTGATGATAGAAATGCATTGGAGAGACGGTATAGCAGTTTGAGCTGTTACCTCTCTAATCATGAAGAAACAAAGAATTTTGAGTTCAGTTTTCTCCGTTCTCACTGCAGCTTTTATTTGACTGTTTATTTAGTCTCAAGCTACTGAAAAGTATGTGTATGTATGGAGAAAAGTTCAACATTAGTCATAATAAATATAAGATTCTAAAAATAAAGATGAAAAAATTGTTTTCCCTTTATTGTGGGTGCAAACTGTTTCATAATTAAAGATTTGTTTTAGCATTGTGGCCAAACTAATCAGATTGGATCTTTATTCATGTGGAGCTGCAAGTCACAATAAAAAACAAAACAAACATTTAAACCTCCTGTTATGTTCGTTTCTGAGGTTCAGCAATAAAGTTTGTGGGTCAATTTGACCCGGGGAGTGTGTAACCATGCAATAGTGTCAGAAACCAAAAGATTCCTCCAAAACATTTTTGCATCTGATTACTAACTCCAATACTAACCATTGCAATCAATATTTTAATACATAAAATCCCAGCAAAATACATTGAAGTTGGTCATTGTAATGTTGTAATGCGTCATGGGGTGTGAATACTTTTACAATGCACTGTAACCACAACTTTAAATGTATCAAAAATAAACAAACCAATCAGTCTGTGATATAATGAGAAAATCATACATTCTTAATTACCATTTCAAACATTACCATCACTTAACATTTGAGTGAAAATTACTAGAAACTCATATGAGATCACTCGCGCATCTTGAATGCCTCTTGGAATTTCTTTAAATCAGAGGGAGTTATGAATGGCTAAAGTATGACTCTAAAAGATTACGTAAAGTCAGTTCTCATTTTAGAGTGAAGCATTTAAATGATAAAAAAGTACGTAAATGTTTTGTACTGGTTACTGACATCTTTTGCTCTGAAGACTAGCCATTGCCATTTTCAAAGAAAAGCAGCAACAACATTTTTTTAATCCTCCGCCCCCACCCAAAAACAAATAAACAAAAAAAAAACAAGGGAGCTGTCATCTACAGGTTGCTTCTGCTAACTGTCAGAGTTAAAAAACAAAAAACTTTGCATGGGAATTCAAAGTCTTTTGTCACTGAGTTAGACCTTAAACAAGTTGAGGTGCAATCCTGTAGCAAATTATGTGCATCTGACTTTAAAAAAGTACATTCAGTTAGAACTTAAACAGTAACAAATTCCAGTCATAATATTATTAAATCTCTGCAAATGTTTTTTTTTTTTTTTCAGGCTAGCAATAAAGTGCACAATTAGCATAAAGTGACTTCAGCTTATGCACAACGAAAGCAAATTAATGATTGAAGCAGAAGAGTAGCCACAGTTTCATGCTACAAGCATGACACTGCAGCGTGTTCTTCATGAACATTTCTAAGCAGTTGCTGTAGCAGAAAACCACAGAAAGTACTACAGTTGTGGCTCATTCATGATAAAACATCATTAAACGCTCAGTGAACAGTTCATCTATTTACAATAAAATTAATTCTACATTCTGACTGCTTTAAACACTCGTTCTCTGGCTCCTGGCGCTGCAGAGGATGCAGAAAGGCTATGGAGCTCCGAGTCTTTGCATTTGTCACGTTCTCAAAGCTGCTGTAATTCTGTGGCAGCTGATGATCGCAAACAGCAGATTTGCAAATCGAAAGCACCTGAACGTTTTATTTAACTTGAGAGGAGCTGTTCGGAGGGAGCTCAGTTTGGATGGTTGAAATTTTCTCTCCAATAATTCCCAGGGAGCTCTCTCTGTGCGATGAGCATGAAGCTCCCCTCTCTGCCGACCGCTGCTCTGAGCTGTTGTCTTCATCTGCGTTCACGAAGGCTTCTCTGCTTTGTGGTTTGATGAACTGCACGCTTAGTCTCGGAGCGACTGTGGCGGCACCCTGATGGTTCGGTTTACGGAGACAGTGGGAGAGGGTGGAAACACAGCTCTTCTTGAAGTTCTCATTCATGAAGGCATACACGATTGGATTGTTGAAGCTGTTGAAGAATCCAATGGCCTGAACAACGGCGATGATCATGTTCAGGGTGACGCCGTCATACTTCTTTTCCAGATCATCTAGACAATTGCATATACACAAGCAAGTTAACTTAAATGTAGTTGTTAAAGGAGTAGTTTTTTTTATTTATTTTATTTTATTTTATTTATTTATTTTTTAATCAATTTAAGGTTCTGTGGAATTGACATGAATAATCAGTATATCAGCATACCTAAAACCTCAGTTTAGATAAGCAGAACAAAGCTCTGGTTTCCAAGTTTACTTAAACTTAAAGGCTAATAGCAGAAAAAAGAAAGAAAGAAAGAAGTAAGAGCCAAAATTACTCCAACATCAGAGGAACAACTGACACAAATGGTCACA
Organism: Gambusia affinis; assembly: GCF_019740435.1. Taxonomy (NCBI): domain Eukaryota; kingdom Metazoa; phylum Chordata; class Actinopteri; order Cyprinodontiformes; family Poeciliidae; genus Gambusia; species Gambusia affinis. The sequence continues at coordinate 16,878,090 of NC_057887.1, forward strand.
GAATAAGCCCAAACTTCTGAAGCACTACAGGCCTCTTTTATCTCCTATAGTCGATAGTTTGCTAACTATATTTAACAGAAAAGAAATCACACAAAGACATCACTGATGTTGACCAGACTTTCTGGTGCACAATGGCAGCTGTTCTGTTATCTGAATATTTCACTTCCCCTCTGTGCCTTTTTTTCCCTCCAGGGGTCTTTTGTGGGCTCTAGTGTCCCCTATTTGAAAGTAGGCCGATTCCATGAAATCCATGAATGAAAGATGCCAGTTTCTGCAAACACTTGATGGAAGTCTTCAGGAGCTAACTTCTTTTTCACATAAAACCAGGTTGTTTCGGCTGCCTTCTTCCTTTATTAATAATCATCTGAATACTACTTTTTGTATTTACTAAAGTTGACTTTGCCTAAAGATTTCTTCTGTGTCACAAAAGACAAGAGGAGTGCAAATGCTTTTTCACTGCAAGAAGTACATTAAGCTGTACTTACTGTACTCAAACAGCATGTGGACTGTGTGGAAAGGAGCCCAGCAAATGGTGAATAGCAAGACGATTGTGACCATCATTTTCACAGCTCTTTTCTTTTTCCTGTAAAAGGACACATTATCATTTAAGAATAAACACTTATGTAGACAATAAAGCACATCCAGCTCCTAAAAGCCACACAAATACCTCCGCTTCTATTTTAGAGAATCATAGTCCTAGTAAAAAAAAGAACACGTGGACCTCCTGGTTATATTAAAGTCAAATTAATCAAATAATCAGATTATTACAGCCTATAATCTTTGTGTGTTTGAAGGCCAGTGGACTTTTGTCCACATAGAAAGTGGATGGCAGCTCTTATTCATTGAAGAGAAGCAAAGAAAATCATCAACAGTCTCAGTGCCTACATTTTCCTACTACTTTGTCATTGTTGACATTCTCATTAAAAGCTTTTTAAAAGCAATGTCTGCAAGGTGAGGATCAGAGAAAAGCTGTCATTATGTATTGCCCATTAACACATCATCTTACCAAGGACTTAAACTGATTGGTATTCACTGAGTCCAATTCTCAATTTACCATTTCAACTAAAAAACTAAAGTGGGGGAGTTATAAGCAAGCATGTGAAAGAAGCTTCCATTAATTGTCTACAAATTGCATCCATATGCTGATCATTACTGTCAATGAATTAAATCATTTATGTGGTCTCCCTACCTCTTCTCTTCACTAACTTATCACATCAGCATGTTTTCAATGCCAAGTCATTTTCTGACAAAGGAAGTGTATTCACAGGTTGTAAATTTCACTAAACATCTTGTTAATTGAAGTAAACCCTACTGTGGTACCCACTTGGAGATCTTGCCAATCTCCCTGTGGTTCATGGTATTCAGGACTGACGCGTCGCCCACCCGCTTGCGAATCCACAGCTCAATAGCGATGCGTGTGTAGAGGAACAGCATGGCTGCCAGAGGGAGCAGGAACAGAGCCACCATGATGAAGGTGGTGTACGCCTGTCTGTAGGTCAACGAACTCCAACTCTCCTGACAGCACACGTGGTAGTGATCGTACAGAAAGTCATACTTCACCTGGGGATGAGTAACAAGAAAAGCACTGAGGCTAAGTACATAAGAAGTGACAACTTGGATTAATAGTTTTTTTGTCACATAAAGTAGAATGAATTTTTGCTAAGCTTTGCTGTATTTATTTCACATTCAGAGTGTTTTGTTAAACCAACCACTCACCAAGAATCACCACTGCACATCAACTAAGGTAATGACTTTTACTGACTTCAGTGATGATGTGCTAGTCTAAGATAAATTGCTTGCTTGACACAGATCCATATAAAGGCTGTGATTATCCAGTGAAATGAGGGAAGCTATAGAAGGCTATTTAGTAATGGGGTGCTATGAAAGGCACTTACCTCTAGCTGCTGCACAAATAGCATCGGTGAACCCACTATTACAGAAGCAATCCATACAAGCCCTGTAGGAGTCATGCAGATAAAAAGCCCATGTTATCTGAGAAAACAGTTCTTGCTTTGATGAAAATGTTTCCATAAAATTGGAAAAACAACCTGTTTGTCATCAGTGCCACTGCCCTTCTCACTTGATTCACATGCTCCCAGGCAAGTTACTCAACGTTTCTTTGATCTGTTTCAATAGTGTAAAGCCACCATACTTAACTCACATAACCCAATGATGGATGATTTCTGGGACTGACTTTAAGGGTTGTGTGAAAGTTACATCAAACAAAACAGAATTGTTATTTTCACAGCAAACCTTCCATCTTCATTTGATTTTATTATTTTTTCTTAAAGACAAAAGTCCTGACTGCAAACATTATAGGAGCTTGTGTGTGTAATATGTTGAAAATAGTTTACAGCAGAGAAAACAGAGGAGCATAAAAGGTAGAAAACATAAATATGGGAACTTTCAAGTGAAACATAATACCAAGCATCTTGTACGCTCGTTTAGACGAGTACTGCCACCTCATTTTCAGAGGGAAGACGATGCCCTGGTATCTTTCAATGGCGATGCAGGTCATTGTCAGGATGCCTGTCACTATGGCTGTGGTCTGCACAAAAGGGACTGTCTTGCAAACGAGAACCCCTGCAAGCAAAAGGAAAGGGGTAAAACAGATAAGGTCCAGAAAAGGAGCAAAGGTTAATGAAAAACAGTGAAGATGGGAGGATTGTGACAGGAAACAAAGGCAACCTCGTCATCTTTCCCCACAGTTTGAGGTGGCAACTGTCTCCTACTAGACAGCAGTAAGTGGACTCATTTCACAGATAACAGAGTACAGACTTTACCCTGATGCACCCTGAACTTTTTGTGGGAACAAACACAGGTGCTTTCAGCTCTCTGTGGTCTTACTGTGATGTGTGGGTACCTCTTGTTGAACACATTGTGCAACGCACAATTATTTTCCAACTAGCAAAGGATGGATAATCTAAAACAAGAGATCATGTTTGATCCATCAAAGGAAGTAGTTCTCAATCCCAATATGTTTCACTAAAACATATTGGTCAAACTTCTCCCTCCTTAAAAATCCAACAAAAGATGTTAAATCACACCACCATACTCACAGAAACAGATTATTTCAGTCTAAATAGTTTAATTAATCAAACGGAAATTTCTGTAAAGACAAATGTAAACCACATTTTCTATGTCCAATTTATATTCTGCCCCACAGAATCACCTGGTCTTTATGTACGTCTACTTTGCATATCTACAGCCTAATAGTTTTGCAGCTTTGTCCTTATTGCATAGCTCAAGTTTATTCAAATTGAATAGCAGGCACCTGTTGGATATAGCTTGACAAGGCCGTCACAGAAATTTGCAATGATGTTTTGGCTTTGCTTTGCTGGAAACTGAACCTTCACATCAGGTTTAAGTGTTTTGCCTCCATCAGGGTTTGCTTTTTTCCCATATTTGCTGTGTCCCATAAATTGACAAAGAGTAAACTGGATTTCATATCTGTTTAAGACAGCTGTCTTCTTGCCACTGGTCCATAAAGGTCAGATTTGTGGAGTGCACAACTAATAGTTTTCCTGTCAACAGATTCTCCCACCCCAAAAGTGGATCTCTGCAGCTCCTTCAGAGTTGTTGTTTTTTTCTCCTGCTGCTTATCTGATCATGGCTTTCTTTGTGTAGGTTGTCAATTTAAGTGGATGACCTTGTCTGGGTAGGTGTCTTGGGTTCTTTTTTATTTTAAGGCGATGACTTCAACAGTCCTCTGTGAGATCTTCAAAGCTTTTCATATTGTTTTATATCCTAACCGTATTTTAAATTTTCCCACATCTTTGTCTTCCTCCTACCTTTAATATTGCTCGATCGATATGATGTTTCTTCACTCATGCTGTCTGACTAACCTCCATTCGCTTCACAATTTATAAACTCCTTTGTGGTGGTGTCCCATATCAATTTCCAATCAAATAAGCTTGATGTTTGAGGACATAATATGACATAATGTGGAAAAGGTTGAATATTTTTGCAAGGCACTGCTGTATGTGCAGAAGCATGACATTTTGTTTACAATCTTTAAATACAATAAGAGAATAATGCAAAAAAAAAAAAAAAAAACTATTAGTAATGAATTAATGTGGAGCAATGGAGAGTTATACCTTCTCTTAATGTCTTCAAATATAGCAAAACTGCCAATAAAATCAAAAACTGCATGAGGAAGTATTGTGCTACGCAGGCAATATTTGACATCAGTGGAGCTACTTGCTCACAATGTCATTATTCCCTATTTAAAAGAAGCAGGGTTGCGGTTCACTTCATAAATGTCTGGTAATCTTGTTATTTTCCCTTTGTCACATTTCGTCACTTCCTCGCCTCATTAGTTTGTGGGTCATGGTTTTGACCAGCTGGTCAGCTGGAGCCAGAGGCATTTCATCACTCATATTCTCACAAACATCTGACTCAAATTGATATGCTCTTTTTTTCTTTCATCATTTTCTGAGAATCTAGGGCTTATTTGTCATTTCTTTGTATTGGCTACAGCTGTGGCTTAGGTTTCTGCTTCAGGTTTTATGCCTTGAAGGCATTCTTGTTGCTTTTACATGCTGGCCAACAATTTACTTTGAAGTGTGTTCTGAATCATAACTTGACTTAGAGCCTTACGGAAAAGGGTTGCTAAGTGATACACTTAATATAAAGTAACTATACTGATGTTTTCAATCCTTTAGTTCTGCTAATTATGTTTTTTCTGCATACAGCTAACTAAAGCACAGCATTTAAGAGTAGAACATTACGCCAGACCAATACATTTTTTTTTTTTTACTAAATCATGTTTTAATACTGTTTTAATACTGAAATGTTTAACACATGCTAAAAGCAGACAGGGCTCTTCATTCCCAAGTAAAATACTAAATATATTTTAATCTGAAAACTTTGGAGTACTAAGTGTAATCTTTCTTGTTCTTAGCCCAGGTTTTTGACGTCTCTGGCTGACAAGTAGCTCAGTAAATAATGTAACCGTTGCAGCCTTGTGAATATCCTCCAAATTCTTGAATGAGCTTTGAGTCACAGCCTACACCAGGCTGTGGTTCTCTGTGTTGCATATATAGCTTTTCTAAAACAAATTTTCCTTCCATTCAACTTTATGTCATTATCCTTGGACGGAGCACTGTGGTATCCTCCAGCTGCTGAAGGAAAAATCTTTTAGTGATCTTCTGGACAATCCTCAAATGAGCCATCGCCTTTTGTAGGTCGTAACATTCTGTGTTAATCTTTTAGATTTCTTATCAGTTTTTTGTCAAATTGCATTTTTCTTAGAAGCTGCCTAAAATAAGTGACTGTATGGAATGTGTGGAATGAACATATATTAAATATGCAGTTGTAGTTTATAGATTAGAACATACATCCCAATGAGTCTCGTTTGTAACGTTAAAAATGTGACTGAGCTGTACATTTTTGTACAGCTCAAACAAAAATTTTTGAGCTGTAAGATGAACAATGAAAAATGAACAACTGTCATTATTATTAGTATTTTACTTTTGAACAGTTAACAGTGACTACCAGATGTTGCTTTTATAACCAGGAGAAGCTGATTAGCTCTTCAGAAGCTCAAATAATATCTTCTTCTTAATTATGTTGCTTATTTTTTCACGCGCTTAGGAGAGCAGGTGATTTTTATTACTATTTCCTTCAACTGCGCTGACATGCAGCCACCTGAAAGGTATCACATATTTTGCGAAAAAAAAAAAAAAACCCCATCTTTATTACTTCTTTTTTTTCACACTGCAAAATGCAAGTTATTTAAAACGGAAGCTCACCTCCAAACCACTCAGACGAGATGTTCTGTAACAAAGTGAAGGGTATGCAGAAGAAAGTGATGAGGAGGTCGCTGACCGCCAGGGAGCAGATGAAGATGTCCGTGGCTGTCTGTATCGCCCGCTTCTTCAGAACTATGTAGATGACCAGACTGTTTCCAGCCAGCGCCAGGACGAAGATCACCACATACATGATGACGAAGGTGGTCTTGGCGCTATACGGCAGCTCGGGAATGTAGACGAGCGGCTGGATGTTGTAAGTGTTGATGAACTCCTGGCGGCTCAGGTTGTAGAACTGGAGCATCTCCTGCAGCACTTCGGGGGTAATTTTGGAGGAACCTTGTCCCGAATCCGTCGAGGCTGCTGCCATTTTCTCTTGGCAAAACTATCTATAACTCCGTCGCGAACTCGGGGGTGAAAAAAAGAATAAATCCCAACTCTTCAGAGCGCAGGCGGCATCTCCCTCCTACAGGTGCGTGTGAATGTGGCGCTGTCTCTTTAACCCAGCACAGACAGCTGTTGTCGCTCCTGCATATGCTTCACTCACTCTCTGTCTTTCTCTCTCGCTCTGTCTCCTTCTTTCTTTTTCTCTTTAAATATATCAAACGTAAAATTCAAATGGAGATTCACGTCACATATTTTTTTCAAATTTTCAACGGATTTTGAATGATTTTCTTTTATTGAACTAAAAAGAAATGATAATTTTTTTAATGAAAGAAGATATAATTTCTCATGGTGCAGCAATTTCAGATTCTGTCGTGTTCTGTGTTTTCCTGTGTTTATTTTGAAGTTTCCTGTGTGTCTGAGTCTCCGTGTTGTCCTGTCTTCCCTTGATTAGTTCCCAGGTGTGTCTCGTTCCCTGATTACCCTCTTGTGTATTTAGTGTCACCTGTGTGTGTCTGTCTTCGTCGGGTCCTACGTCTGCTAACGCCTTGTTTCTGGTTACAGTCTGTGTACGTCTTGGTACGTCTAGTCCTCGTAATACCTGTTGCTACCTGTTGTGAGCTTTAGCCTTCCGCTCGTCAGTGCTGCCAGGTTTTTGGACTTTGTTTCTGGTTTATTCTTCATTAAACTCCTGCATCTACACCTCATCTGGGTCTGCTGCGTCTACCTCACCGCCACCACCACTCCACCATATGACAGAAGGACCCGACCACAGCTGAACGGTGAGGAGCGTCATTACCATCATGGACCCAGAGGAAATGCAAGAACTGACGGAAACCATAAGGGAGTACGAGGACGCCATGGCCAAGCCGTACGCTGCGGGACGACGGCTTGGATTCGCCATTCGTTTGGGTCTGTTGCTGGACTACTGGATTCCTCGTTTTCCCCATCCGGTGCTGGTGGAATTGCAGAGGGAGGCAGAGTGGGAGCGTGAGGCAGCGCTAGCAGTCATGGCTGGAGAACCGCTGCCTCCCAGACCCAAGACTCTGTCCTCCCGATCCACCACCCCCGTTCCGTCATCACAAGAGCCAGCAGCAGACCCTCCGCGGCAGGAGCCGCCAGCAACGCTTCCGCCACCGGAGCCCGTATCTGCCGGCGCACCGGAGCCCGTATCTGCCGCCGCTCCAGCCGGCGCACCGGAGCCCGTATCTGCCGCCGCTCCAGCCGGCGCACCGGAGCCCGTATCTGCCGCCGCTCCAGCCGGCGCACCGGAGCCCGTATCTGCCGCCGCTCCAGCCGGCGCACCGGAGCCCGTATCTGCCGCCGCTCCAGCCGGCGCACCGGAGCCCGTATCTGCCGCCGCTCCAGCCGGCGCACCGGAGCCCGTATCTGCCGCCGCTCCAGCCGGGCGCACTCCCGTATCTGCCGCCGCTCCAGCCGGGCGCACCCAGCCGTATCTGCCGCCCGCTCCAGCCGGGCGCACCAGCCCGTATCTGCCGCGCTCCAGCCGGGCGCACCGGCTCAGATCTGCCGCCGCTCCAGCCGGGCACCACCCAGCTCATCTGCCGCCCAGCCGGGCGCACCAGCTCCCGTATCTGCCGCCGCTCCAGCCGGGCGACCCAGCCCGTATCTGCCGCCGCTCCAGCAGCGCACCAGCTCCGTATCTGCCGCCCGCTCCAGCCGCGACCCGAGCCCGAATCTGCCGCCGTGCCCATGGTGATGGGATTCCAGGCGGCCCGCCTGGCTCCAGGTCGACAGATGGCACGGGTAGTAGGCTTTCCTGCCCCAGTCAGTGTTCCTAGTGCCAGTCCCGAGTCCCCTAGTGCCAGTCCCGAGTCCCCTAGTGCCAGTCCCGAGTCCCCTAGTGCCAGTCCCGAGTCCCCTAGTGCCAGTCCCGAGTCCCCTAGTGCCAGTCCCGAGTCCCCTAGTGCCAGTCCCGAGTCCCCTAGTGCCAGTCCAGAGCCCCCTAGTGATCCTCCCGTGACCCCCGAGCCCCCTAGTGCTCCCCCCGAGACTCCTAGTGCTCCCCCCGAGACTCCTAGTGCTCCCCCCGAGACTCCTAGTGCTCCCCCCGAGACTCCTAGTGCTCCCCCCGAGACTCCTAGTGCTCCCCCCGAGACTCCTAGTGCTCCCCCCGAGACTCCTAGTGCTCCCCCCGAGACTCCTAGTGCTCCTCGTCGCCGCCCCCGTGCTCCCCCAGAGACTCCTTGTGCTCCTCGTCGCCGCCCCCGTGCGGCCCCAGAGACTCCTTGTGCTCCTCGTCGCCGCCCCCGTGCGGCCCCAGAGACTCCTTGTGCTCTGTCGCCGCCCGTGCGCCCCAGAGACTCCTTGTGCTCCTCGTCGCCGCCCGTGCGCGGCCCCAGAGACTCCTTGTGCTCCTCGCCGCCGCCTCGTGCGGCCCCAGACTCCTTGTGCTCCTGTCGCCGCCGCCCGGCCCCAAGACTCCTTGTGCTCGCCCCGTGCCCAGAGACTCCTTGTGCTCGCCGCCGCCCGTGCGGCCCCAGAAACTCCTTGTGCTCCTCGCCGCCCCGTGCGGCCCCAGAGACTCCTTTGCTCCTCGCCGCTGCGGCCCAGAGACTCCTTGTGCTCCTGTCGCCGCCGCCGTGCGGCCCCAGAGCTCCTTGTGCTCTCGTCGCCGCCCGTGCCCTAAAACTCCCCGTCACCGGGCAGCCGCGGACAGCCTCCGTGGTTCCCGCCTCCTGCGCGCGGGCAAGCCGCGGACAGCCTCCGTTATTCCGCCTCGGCGCGCGGGCAACCGCCCGGACAGCCTCCGTTATTCCCGCCTCGCGCGACGCCGCCGGACAGCCTCCGTTATTCCCGCCTCCGGCGCGCGGGCAACGCCGGACAACCTCCGTTATTCCCGCCTCCCGCGCGCGGGCAACGCCGCCGGACAGCTCGTTGGGTTTGTTTTGTTTGTTTTTTGGACTTTGGACCCTCGTGTCTCCGCCTATTTGATAGGTTGTTTTTTTTCCATAGACTCTGGCCCCCCGTCCAGCTCCCCTCCACCCACCCTTGTTGTGTTTTCAGTTTTTGGGCGTCTGGGAGCCGCCCGTTAAGGGGGGGGTACTGTCGTGTTCTGTGTTTTCCTGTGTTTATTTTGAAGTTTCCTGTGTGTCTGAGTCTCCGTGTTGTCCTGTCTTCCCTTGATTAGTTCCCAGGTGTGTCTCGTTCCCTGATTACCCTCTTGTGTATTTAGTGTCACCTGTGTGTGTCTGTCTTCGTCGGGTCCTACGTCTGCTAACGCCTTGTTTCTGGTTACAGTCTGTGTACGTCTTGGTACGTCTAGTCCTCGTAATACCTGTTGCTACCTGTTGTGAGCTTTAGCCTTCCGCTCGTCAGTGCTGCCAGGTTTTTGGACTTTGTTTCTGGTTTATTCTTCATTAAACTCCTGCATCTACACCTCATCTGGGTCTGCTGCGTCTACCTCACCGCCACCACCACTCCACCATATGACAGATTCACGTATTCTCTGAACACTTCCCACAAGGTTAAGAGCTTACAATCTTCTCTCCCTCAGTCCCTTTGTTTCCTGCTGTTGAACACCTGCTTTCCATCTGCTCCTTTACCGTAGCATCAAGTAATTAAGTACCCAGTATTATGCTCAGTAATGTCAGATGCAGATCCTCTTATTGTCTTAACTCAGGTTTCCTGTCAATTCCATTCACTATGAATTTTTTTCACCCTCTCTAGCATTTCTCATTTGTATTTGGGTCCTCTACAAGTACTCAATATGACAAAGAATATGTTTCTATTTTGGTTGTTCTTTTTCATAATTACATTTCCTAGAGTGGAAAGGGCAAGTCCTTGAATCATCAACCTTTCCGCTCCACATGTTCCTCTTTTAGCTCTTTGCTCCTGATTCTTCAGAATTATCCTGCTTCCTGTGTTAAACTGTGTGATTCATCCATCCATCCATCCATTTTCTTTACACCCTTCGTCCCTAAATGGGGTCGGGAGGGTTGCTGGTGCCTATCTCCAGCTGCGTCCTGGGCGAGAGGCGGGGTACACCCTGGACAGGTCGTCAGTCTGTCGCAGCTGTGTGATTCAGCAAGTAACATTTCTACAAAAAGAGCAAAAATGTTGTTCACTTTACTAAAGAAAAATGACAGTTATCAGTAAATCTCAAACCTCGTTGCAAATGTTTTTGAGTAAATTAAGACGGACAAAACAAGACTTTCGCTGTAAAACCGGTTCTTGTTGAGCTTCCAGGTAACATTTATAGGTTTGTTTCTTTTTTTTCTGTAGCTCTTCAGTGGCAAATCCTCATGTACTTCAGCCTCATCAACAACTTCAGCATCCTCAACTTCAGTGTTAAAGCAGCATAAGTAAAAATGGCAGTTAATGTATTGCTAAAATATTTTAACACTTAGATTACTCTTTGAATAATTAGTTATTAATGTTACCAATATGTTGTTTTTTGTTTTGTGAAGGGTTGTTATGTTGTGCTAGAATGACTGCCAATGCTGTAAAAGTGTAATAGACTTTAGTATCTTTTCATACTAGTGTTGATCAAAGACAAGCTTGGTTCCAGCTGTTGGTAACTTTACGTCCTGACCTTCAGGAGGCTCTGGGAAAGTTTGCAGTCGAGTGTTAATCTTTTGGGATAATAGTCAGACCCTCAAGGCTTGAATAAAACATAAAACATCTATTGTCTGTTTTATAGAAGTCTGTCACAAAGACAACATTGTCTTTCTGACAATGGTCACAAAGACTATTTCTATTTTTTGATTGTGTGTGTTTGTGTTTTTGTACCAAGATGGCTGAGAGCTTCATGCTCAAAACTGCAGTATATACACAATAGATGATGAAATGAAGGACGACATATAGTTCATGTCTTTGTTGGGTCTTCTCCTGTTGACAATTCTATTTTTCCTCTGCGTCTTAAGAATTCACACTTCTTTTTTTCCTGCTTCCTCATTTTTCAGGGACAGTAATTGAAAAGGAAACCAGAAGACTCCAAGAATCGGAGTAAGACCAATTTCAAAGATTGCTAAAAAAAAAAAAAAGATCTAACTCCTTGAAACCAAAGCATAAAGAAATTAGGGTTGATTTTTAACAGTCCTGCACACTTCTTTCCAGTGTGTGTTAGTGCCAACTGCTGAAGTCTCTAATCTTATAACTCATTAAGATTGAAAAAGAAAAGTATTTAATTTATGAAGGAAGGCATTCTGTATTTAAAACCTAATCCTTCACACTTTATAAACTTCCAACATTCTATTATGACATTAAATTATGTGAGATGAGATCACAGTTTCACATTACTGTTTGGTAGCCAGGCTACAAGACTGCTCTATTAATATCTTGAAGATTATTCACAGGATTTGGGGAAATCAATCAATGAACAAACAACCTGCAAATCACTGGAAAATAATATTTATTTAATGTTTCATCACCTTTAATCTCATACCTGACTGACACTCCTTTAGGTTTAAAGCATTAAGACTTCTTTTGTTGAAGTCTTTCAGCATGCTATATTCATCGGTTTGTGATAACATTTCTCTATCCAATTTTATCCTGCAGTCCTGCCAGGCTCTTGCACACCTTACATTTACTCCTGGTGAATGCTTTTTGATCCACTAAGTTAAAAATTTATATGTGGCATTGTGAGCTGAAAAGTTTCAATTTTGCTTCATCAGAACATCACACAGAAAAATCTTCTTTCTTGCAACCCCACTTTTATTCTTAAGACACAGCTAGACTTCAGGGGATTAGAGTTTAAACAGTGTAAAGGTTTCTGTTTTCATAAATGCAATTTTGTGAATATTTTTGATAGACGTCATATGATTCATCAGACAAATTTTCCTTACTTACTTTCATTGCATGTCTTGTTTCTTGAGCTACAGATAAAGTTTTTTTTTTGTCAGGACTGCAGATACAAAACCATACCCATCACATTCAGAAATATATTTTAAGATTTTTTATGTTTTATAAATGTGTTTAGATCTTAAGAAAAACTCATATAATGTAATTCCTACAAATTCACTTACAAAGTTGAATAATTTAAACCCAGGAAGACAATTTTACAGTAAATCCCAGATTGCCATGACAGATAATCCCTCAGGGGATATCAGTGTTTTAGCAGCCTAACACAGGAATAGATGCTGGTATCAGCGCTGTAGGTCAGCTGGTGAAAAGGGCGACAGCATAATTTATGAACTGAAATGGGCTTTAATTATCTAAAAATAATAAGCAGCAGTTTTAGCATGGTTCACTTGTCAGAGTTATCATGATAGATTTTCTTTAGTCTATGGTCTGGAGCATCATGAATAACAACTTTTGGTGGATTCCAACACACATGGTGGTGGAAAGTACTGTTAAATCAAAGTACAATACAAGTTTCACAGGGGATGCAATTAACTTTCAAAAAAGGGCAGATGTCAAGGTTTGTCATCTTGATGTAAAACTTACATTTATTTTTAGATTTTTGGGCAGGTTGCTTGCCAAGTCATCCTCTCCTCACCCTTCATCCAACACCTGTGACTCATCAGCTCCATTTAGTCATTCTGACTATTCTCTTTACCCACTTAGATTCCTCATTGCGTCTGAAGTCTGTTTCTGAAGGACAGGCAAAAATAATTATTTTTTTAAGTATGATTTCTAGAGACTGTGGGTCATCATATTGGGTTGTTTTAGAGTTTCTCCTCCCTTTTATGCTGAATTTTTCCTTGTCTGGAACAAACCGTGTGTGCTGCATACTCATATGTTTACCAGTCATCTCAACAGCCAACGAGGAGCACTTTGTTATCTCAACATATATGAACTTGCTGCATTAGGAATGTAAATACATATATATGAAAAAGAAATGCTGATAGATCTCATTTATGAGTGCATTCTCCTTGAACTTCTCGGCGCCGCTTCATAAGTTGAACTTATTCAACTTGTGAAGTTGAATAAGTTGAATAACCTTTGTCCTATCTACTCAGCCGGATGGCTGTCTCCACAGCAACAGGCTTTGTTTGACATTAACTAAAACTGTTAAATTGGTGTTTGTTGGTTAAATGAAAGAGAACTCATGTGACATCTATAAAAACTAAAAATTAATTAAATCAGTTAAAAAAAAGTTTTAAATTAAATAAATTTAGATGTTTTTGTATCTCATTTGCTAGAAATTGGGAAGCTGTGAACTGTGAGTTGATTGAACTGTAAATGTTTCTCATTTTAAAATCATAACTTTTCCTTTAATGCTTATTTTTATTTCTTCTGTCACAGTTAGAGATGGGCAGATAAAAAAGGAAACGTTTTCACTTTAGAGTTGTTGAGGTGAGATAAAAGTGGCCCTGGCTTTGGTACTGATGGTGGTTAGCTGGGCCTTGGCTCTGTTTTGTGTGATCTTCAGTTTGTGTGTGGAGTTTGATGTACGCTAATGGCACACTTCATGCCAGTATTGAACCTGGACAATTGTTATACTCACTTTTGGAAATAGTGAGGCAGTTGATTGCCAGACAAAAGCTTTATTACTACATAAAAAGCAAAACAAATTTTTGCTAAACCTTAAAGACACAAATTAGGAGCATAATGGATGCATATTTTGAAACAAGTAGTATTACCAAATCAATACTAATGAGTTGTGGTGGATTTTGGGAGTGATCTTAAGTTGGCCCCTGATTCACATTCTCCCGTTTGGCGTTTTCTTGTGCTTTTATAAAACAAAAAAACTGAGAAAAATAAAGCCTTACGTTGACTACTTTAGTAGTGTTCAAGTAGTAGCAGGGTTGATATAGCTCTGCAGTTTGGTTGGGTAGGGAAAAATGAAGTTCTGTTCAAACACTGTTGAAGCAAGAACTCTTTGAGGCTTTGGTCCGTCTGAACTGCTAAAGTTCTTTGTAAAAGTTGAAAGATTTATTGCAGTTGTTTGAAGGAGAGGGTACCATAGTGTTTCCCTTCCTCACCTTTACCTTGTGGTAAACTTTTCAGTCACTTGCAAAAAAGAAAAATTATTAGTTCAAGTTATGAAAAGAAAATCTAGTTACAGTGTAGAAACCAAAAGAACACACCTCATAATTCTTTATTGAGCTAATCTCATCTTGTTAGACTTCCAAAACAGTAGAAGGCATATATTTTGGACCATGAGCACTTGAAAATACTTGAAATTTGAAATTTAATTTTTGACAGAGTCCGTGTATTGAAATAAATTTTATATCTAACATTAATATAACCTGACAATATGCTATATTATTTAGAAGCAGTGACTATAATTGCTATATAAGTTAAATTGCTTTCTGTGTTAGAAAGGTTATGGCATTATCATGATTTGGTGTTTTTGTTAAGGACCTGAAACAGGTGGCATGCATGCAAAGAGAAGTGATTAAATCTGAAACAAATCAACCAAACACAAACCTTACAGCAATGAAGTGCAGTGAAAGGCTCTGTAAGCACAAAAAAATTGACAGAGTGAATGAAGCCTTTAAGTACTGTGCCAGGGGGAATTGCTGGATGTGAAACAGTAACACAAGGCAGGGTTAGGTTTGACCAAACATTTGAGTCAGGATCTGAAGCCTCCTGAAGACAGGTTTAAAAAGGTTTGTAAAATTCCATTACTTAAGCAATTTTATTTCTTTCTGTTTGAGGCCAAACTTCCAGTCATAACTCAAAAACCTGGGGGAACTACAGGAAAAAGGAGCAGCAGTTGAACTCATCAGACACCATTCACCTTCGAAAAGCACTAATTTTAACATATATACTCTACCCAATGTAAATTTTGGTTTCAAAGGTTTTAGGCTAATTTGATTTGGAAATGTTTGCTTATTCAGCCTGAATTTGTTATTTTTAATTTACTTCTTCATTTACTTTCGGACCCATTCATTAGTTCATTTTTATCCTTTGAAATACCAGAATTTGTCTCATTTAATGTCTCCAAATTAAATCTGATGTTATACAGTAACACAGTATTGACACAAAAAACAAAAGAGAGGTGGTAAAAGTTATGAGAGGAAGAAAGGAAAGTACGGTGATTTTATGAAATCCAGAGGAACATTGGCAAAATGAGAAGAACAGAACGGAACAGGAGAGAAGACAAAATTAGGTTATGACTTTAAAGAGAGCATTCTGTCCTGAATAGAACATTATTTTATTCCTAACCTACTTACACTCATAGTTTAAACATTTTTTCTGAATGATCTTTTTCTGAAAGCAGAAATCATGTCTTGTTTGTATAATAATACTTTATTCCATGTCAATGGGGTGTAAGTGACTGCAAATCCAAAGCAATCAGAAAACCTTTGTATTTGTGGCAAGGATCACATTTCTGTTCTGTTAATTACACCCTCCAAGAATGTTAGTGAAATAACTATTTTGTATGTTTTAACCAGGACTCAATGGCAGGTCTATTTTCATGGTAAGAAATGTCATCTCATCATTATTTCTTCATCCACTTCTCAAGAATCAGGTCTTCAAAAAAAACGCCAGAGTCAGTGGCTTTCTCATTTGCTTCAAATCTTCATGAAGCTTTTACAACCAAAAACAAATCTGATATGCTGGTGCCACACATGCAATTCTATTTTCTCATAGCTTTTCTAATACTACATTCTCATTTTATTCCCTTTATTTCGCAGTGATAAAGGCCTGGAGGCATGAACTCAGAGACCTTGCTGCAAATGTTAGTCTGTCTTTTCAACCCCTAAAAGAGCAACAAAAGCATATTAATAGTGCAAGTAGTGTGCTTGTAGGGATGTGGAATAGTTCTGAAGTTTACTAACATGATATAATACAAATCTGGCCACTTTTGTAACGTTTACATTAAAATTCACATCAAAGAAAAAACATTTTTCTTTGACATATGAAAATATCCACCGACTCACCCAAAAGTCTTTGAAGCTTAAATAAAAATAACATGAGCAGTGCCTTTTGTTATTCACCCTGACAGCAGATGAAAACGTAAAATTAGAGTGATCTTAAGCACAACCCAAAACTGGCTCATCAGAAGGAAAGAAAAATGCATGTAGAACAAGTTGGAACTGGAGCTGCATATATAGGTGTTCATGAGTGGCATTAACTGTTCAGAGAATTTTGAACTCAACTACCATGACAAATGTGAACAATGAGAGCCCTCCCTGGTCTCAAAACAAGGCGGTCACTTAGGTGCGAGTGCTCTGTAAATTGTGAAACTTTGAGCCCAATCTTTAGCTTCTTTGTGTGGAAAAGAGAGGCAGTATTTCCCATTCCCCACTATTGATCATTTTGAGATTTCTTATGTAACTTGGTACTGCTGCAGGCAAAGAGTGAAGCCTGCTGTGTGTTTCCAGGGAACAACACGGATGATCAGAGGAATGGTAGAGCAGTTTAATCTATTACGCCATCTCTAACTCTGCTCCTTAACCAGCTTTTTAAAAAGTGGAACTAAAATAAAACTACTGTTGTTGTCTTTGGTCTGGGAATCATAATCTTATTGAGAGGAACACCAATATTGTTGTTCATTCTATCAAAATGAAGCATTACTGATGTCTGAGAACTAAAATAGAGAAACATCTGAATGGGATTAATCATTAATTAATTATTTATTAAGTTGGCCAATTTAAATTACAGTTGAAGTAAACAAAAAAACATGAGATAATCTTACAACAGTAATTAAGGAAGTATGCAAATGTTTAATGAGCTTATACATGAAAAATGTGATGAATGAATTAGAAACAGATTTTGTTGGGATTGTTGGGTCCTCTTTGAACATGACTGAATCTTGTGGGGACTGAATTTAGAAGTAGTTCTTGGTAATGAACGTCTGGACTATGATGGACTGATAACATATTTATGAAGTATGGAAATTTGCACACAGTTTGTGCTTGTTTGCTGTTTTACATGATTTGGTTGCTAACTAAATTAGAACACTTTTAAAAACGTATTCCAGGACCAACCCTATAACAAACAGGTCCTACGAAAGACTCAATGTTCAGCTGAAACCGGAAGAATCATTCCCCCATCCACCACTTCTTTCCAACACAAATCAATTTATAAGCAGAATAAGTATCCTCAACCACTCCATAATCAAGAATTCATGGTGAATCACAACTCAACTGATCCTTCATTTCTCCATTAGTAGACCTTTAGAAGAGTGTAGGGGTTAATATTGCCACAACCATGTGCTTTTTTTTTATTAGGAGAAAGTAGATCCAAAATAAAGCTCAGATGTCCCAGAAATAGGATGCAAAGGTTTACGCAAAGGCTATATATCACTTTATACCCTATAGCACAACTCTGTCTGTCACCAGTCATTTTGAGAAACTCCTTGATGTATGTGGTGATATCTGCTTTTACGTTATCAGGTTTTAGAGCTACTTTATTAGATCCTGCAGGCAGATTCCAAGTCTGCAATGCAGCAGTACCTACTACTTTCAGGACAAAGAGGTAAAATTATCACTCTGCTGTATCACTACAAACTCCTTCTTCTAGGCTTGTCAAAAAAAACATATTAGTCACTAATACCTAAGCAACTCATGTGCCAATCTAGCCTAAAAATACAGCATCTTGCAAAAGTATTGATGTCTCTCGAAGATTTTTTAGGGTTTTTGGGACGGACTAACAAAGTAACACATGGAGATACAGGTCAAGCTGATGACTTACATTTTAGCCTTAGCTGTAATGCTCTTATATTAACATGATTCATTTATTTGTTCATCAATGAACAACCAGGTAATTAACAACATGTTTTGGAAGATTTTATATCTGTGTATTTACAGTTCTGGAGAATCTTTTCCTTCACTTTTTTAGCCTTGGGGGAGTTTTTTTTAATGCACCCGTCCCTCATTCCTTTGACATTTGTGTCTTTAGAGGAAGTGACAGCTCCCTCCATAATGTAATACATCTTATTTTAACTAGGGCTTCTGCCTTCAGGCATGAATTTATTATGGAACAGCAGGGGGTGTCTTGAAGTTATTAAAATTCCACTACTGGCTCCCTTTTTGACCCACTGCTCTTTCTCAGTAAATTTGCCCTCAAAGTTCTTTGCAACTTGGTACAGAACAGTTTCACACTATTTCAGACTCATTTAGCCTTTAAAGCAGGTACTAGGTACTAAAACTAAGAATAAGGGAAAATAATTATATCTATGTGTTTTATAAAATTGTTGCAGTCGTTTGTAGTGTACTGTGTAAAAGGTATTTTCCACCCATACAGTCTTCTTCAGTCATAGCTTTTTTTTGGTCACTCTTAGACATTTCAAATATTCAAACACAATTTTAATATCAGACAAACAAAAGTTTTCAAAAGATTTTATTTCAACCCAAACCATCCTGAGTCTATGTGAAAAGTAACACTCTGAATCTAATTACTAGTTGTGTAACCATTGGCACCAACAATTGCCAATATCTGCATGTGGCATGGTTTGATTTTCAGCACAAGAGCACTCCAGGTTACATGATGAGCTTTTGTGCATTTTGGGCTATATTGGATGCAGAAGTTATTTCAACATCAGAGAGAACCATCTTTTATTTGTGGAGCTAACTTAAAAAAAGAAAAAGAAAGAAAAAGAGTATTCTGACTGAAACAAAGCACTGCATGTTTGTCACATTTTTACATTCAGTAATTTCCCATGTTTTTTCTAAATTGAACGAATGCTGCTTTGGCTGGTGTATGATTGGTTTCTTTGAATTTAAATTGATGTTTGTTTTGCAGAAAGAATTGGAAGCACTGAAGTGCTTGAAGTTCATATAGGAGGTTATGATCAACTGTAGGATTCTACAGTCCATCTGAATGAGAATATATAAATTATGACTACTGTATACTATTACCAAAACTTGGTATTGGTTCTGTAAACACATAAATTACCTTCTTACTACAATGCCATATGAAGAATAGCTGCAGTCAGAAGTGCACAAAGAGTCATCGTAGCTATGATTGAGAAATTAAGTTTGGGCTTTTAAGGTTACAATTGAAAGTTTCTTGTTCTGTTGTTGAATATATATATATACAACAAACAACTTTTTTTTATTTATTTTAAAAAGAAGAATTGTCCTCATAAGAATGAATTTATTCTGTTCTAATGACTACAAACCTGCCTTGATGTTTATTTTGGATAATTATGGCAGAAATGGATTTTTCCATCAGATCCAGTCAAACTAAGATTAAAGACAGAGAGAAAGAAAGAAAAAAAGAAAGAAAGAAAGAGAAGAAGAAAGAGAGAAAGAAACCCCTGTGTAACAATGAGCACATTTAAGTTCTTGATTTTCCCACTCACTTTGGAAGCGGTTGGAAAGCTCAAGGAGAAGGACCACCTCCAAATCCTTGAACTTCACCTCAAATCAGCAGCTGAGCTTGGATCGGAGTGGGTGTCGCACCTTGACTGTGATTCTAAGTGCACATGAATACTGGTTTGGAGATGGAGACATCGGAGGGATGTTAATCTCTGGGAATTGTTCCAAGTGGAACTTTATTAAAGGTCTATGCCATAAGTCTTCCAAGAAATTGTTTAGTTTTCTGCCTGAATGTGACTGTGTACCCAAGGTCACCCTTTTGCTGGTCCTTGCATGAGATTTGGTACGGTCTCACTGAGTTATGATGTTTGCAATATATCACTTAGGGACATTTAAAGAAATATGTGAGAGAAGTTGTAAATTGATCCTGTATCAATTTGATAAAATCCTCCATAAGTTGAAACTGCTGCATTAACTTCTTGTTTTATAAACCCATAGAGGTTGTGGTATAATAATTCAATGTCAAGAAAAAAGACTTCATAATTTTATTAATTTAATTTATTATTAATAACCCATCAGAAGCTCCAAATTAATAAATGATGAGGGTATTCAAATTTCTGACTGGAAAAATATACATATATAATTCCTACCTAATTCATATAGAAACCCATATAATCAGGAAGATTTAAGTTAGTTCTGTTTTGTAGTTAACTTTACATATATTTTTTGTAGTTCTTGTGGACATTGGATCAAGTTTAAAAATCAGTTGAGGGTGCACTTTTATTATCAAATGATAAAATTTTTTTGCTAAGCTCTGAAGACATGTTTTCTGTAGGCACAGCTTCCCGGTAAGCATTTATTTATGCCTACTGAATATGTTTCTTTTGATTTTGAGTTTGTCAGATCAGCTGTCTTTCAGGTGAGCTCATACCTTTAATCAATTCTTAACCATTCATTAAAATTGACTAAAATTGGGCAATTCTGGGATTAGTAGTGTTTAAATAAGTTTCTTTGTTCACTGTATGTAGTTCAGTCCTTCATGTCTGAGTTTCCACAGCAGCAAGAGCCCGGTTTCAACAAAATCTAGTTTACAAAGCTGTTTATCTGTCTTTCTTCATTTAAATGTTCATATTCATTTGTAAAATGCAATAAAAATGGATTAATCAAAAGTTGACTGCAGAAGCAAAGTATTTTTGCCTCAAAATTTATCAAAACATTTGAAGAGTTATCATACATCATATGAAATCTGGAAAAAAGAATGATCACAGAAACAGGAAACATTTAAACCACAGTAATGACTGTATTAGTTATTAAAATGATTTACATAGGAAGCAATATTTATTTTTTGCTTTGTGAGGATTATTCATTTTTGAGACAATCACTTAATAGAATCACAATTTGTAATCCCTTCAATGGCTCCAAACTCATCTAAGTAGAGGGCACAAATTTGAGGTAACAAAAGTCATTACGCAGGCTAATAAGTTGCATGTTTTAACTTTCAGACTAAAAAGGCCTTGAGACTGGTGTCCTATTCTTGATAAGAACATGATAGTGATAAGACAGTTTTGAAATATGTGTACTGTCAGAAGAAAAGGGAAAGTAACTCTACCAACACAGTCTCCGGTTGTGCTGCATCAAAAACAGTGCTTATTCATTAAGTGGAAGAAAACTATAAATTTCAACTACACACACCTGCAATAAATTCCCTTTATTTAGTTCCATCAATCTTCCTGTCAACTTTGACCAACCTTTTTGCTGATGAACGGGAACCCATGGCATAATGATGCCACCACCATGTTTCAATGTGAGGATAGTGTGTTCTGATTTGCATGTAAGCCCAAACATTAAATTTGGGCTCATCTGATCCCAAAATCACATTGACTTTGAAATTGTCCATATCTTTATTTCTGTTTTTTGTCAGGTAATATTAGTGAACAAACAGCAACATGAAGTAAAATTATTTGTGACCCTCACAGAACAGCTGTTGAAATGACACCCTGAATGGACTTTGCTTACAGATTAGGTGACTTCCTTAGGCAGTTAGAAGTGCTGCTTCTTAGTTAAAAACTAAACAAAAGAGAGTTGAAATTGAAATGTAAGCCAAATTTTGGAGAAAAAAAACTTTGGAAAATCTCTACCAATTTTCTTTTATTCCACAATTATGCTCCTCTTTGCATTTTTAATATTCAATTACAACAACCACACAACACGTGTGAGTGTAATTTAACAAGAGTAAGAATTCTTCTGCAAGACACTGCATAGTACTGACCATTTTCTTACTGTTCTGTTTCAACATATGAAGATTAATTTGGCAACTTTTTCCACACATACCTCTTACCTAAATAAAAATTAGACTAAATAAACATCCCCAGTATGTTAACAGTCAGGACAGTGGAGCAGAAGGAGGGAAACATGTTCCAGCACATAACCAAAATACGAGAGAGTCGCATCTGTGGGATGGAACACAACGAGCAAGTCCAACAGATACAAAATAAAGAAACAGAAAACAATTATCACTTGACATCGCAAATATCCAAGAGGCTGAGTAGCTTTTTGCATTTTATAGCTAGTATGTGCACAGTTTGTCTGCACTACTTTTCTGAATTTATCACATTCTTTTTCTTTAATTTGCTTTACTGGTTGCACTTATTTAATTAAGGCGATCATATCTTGTTGCTTATGCAACTGGATAAAGAGATGAGCAGGTTCATGCTCATTGTGGAATTCCTAGAAAATGAAAATTCAATTAGAAACCAATTTTTTACTTTTGCCCTCATTTCTAACACATAAATAATCTTTAAATCTCAATGGTTTGTAGATTACAGTATCTTCATATGTGGGTGGCTTTGGTTTATTTTAAACTGTAGGAGCATTTTTATGAACTGAGCTACAAATTGCAGCAACAGCATTGGAAATTCAGCCTCTCAACCAAATAAAGATCTGCAATCTGAAACTTTGCATTGTTTGATGCTGCCTTGATTCACTACCTGGTTAAAACTAAGTAACATAACCTCCTATTTGAAATGCAGTACAATTATTGAACCGCACAAATAGATCAGATATTAAAATCATTTTTTCACAGTCATTAAATCAAAATAGCTTCGGATAAAATAGCTCACAATTTTTTGAGTTGAGTGCAGATATATATATATATATATATATATATATATATATATATATATATATATATATATATATATATATATATATATATATATATCTTTTGAATGTATTTTCTGTTATCAATCAATTTGAAGAAAGCAGCCAAGATATCAAGACACAAATTTCCAGAAAACGTGAAAGTGCCACATGCATCTGTTCAAACAATTATAGTTAATATTAGTAGCCAAGCCTAAACCACGTAGAAATGTCTTGTGCCCCTTCTACTGTTGTGATGTTAATAGTCACAAGACTGAAGTTTAACCAGAATTTTTACTAGAACACAGAAGACCCATCCAGGTGGAAAGGTTCTATTAAAACAGGTTTGGCAATGTCTGCGGTCAGTTGAATCCCTGTGGAAAAACACTGAATGAATCTAGAAAGTTTTGACATGTTACATAAGATGTCACATCTTGCAAGATGCAGCCCTGTGCCTTTTGCACTGCATAGGGCAAATGAAGACAAGTGATCATCCGTGGGAACTAAATGCATCCATTATTCTTTTGCTGAAGTACAAGTCCACTTTACATTTTAATTGTTCTAAGTCACTGTGCTGCCAATATGTTGTTCGTTTACCAACATTTCACTTTTTTCCTCATTAATTTTGTTCGTTTATTCTTACTGTGTTATGAACCTTGTACATGAGAAACAAATTAAATACCCACATTGCCTTGTCAGCAGGTGAAGTTTATCATTTACGTCAGGAATCCTTCTAACAAGGACACCTGTTGGCTCTTGGTGATAAGGGGAAGCTGGTTTCTGGCGCTCTGTGAGCAGCAACTCTGCAAGGCAGCTTTGAGATCACAGGGCTTCTCTGGGCTCTTTATCAAATGTTTCACACAAAGAGCAGAGTTATACACACATGTACACACAGGATGCAGAAACTGCAAATGAAACTCAAGACGAAAGGTTACTAATAAGAACAGGACTTGTCATTAAGAAGAGGGAGATGAAACTAGAGAATTTCTGTGAGGTAAATCATTGAATATTCCAGAGGAAACACCTTTTTTGTGATTATTAAACAAATCTGTCTTCAAGTAAAACGTAAGTAAGTTAAATAATTAAAACTAAAGTAGAATTAAGCATTGGAGAAAATTCCAAAAAGGACTGTTTGGTTTCTCCATCTCTTAGCAGTTTTTCTCAACATAGTGTTGCCAAACGTTTCAGCAAACAGCACTGACACGGAATTAAGTTAGCGACTATAATAAAATTATACATTACTGTTGATAAATAATTACCAAACCAATAATAACTACAAAAAATGCCATGGTTTATTATATCAATTTGTAATGCTATTATAACTCAGAATTTATAGCAACAGACCTGCTATTTGAAGTAGTTTTTGTTTTTTTTACACCTAATTAGTTTTTATTTCTCACCTAAAGCCTCTGGAAACTCTTACTTAATTATCTATGTTTCTTGCTAAAACCAGTCTTTTCCTATTGTGTCTTTTGTGCAGCCTTTTCTCTCCACCTTGAGTTCAATCATCTGTTTTGGTTAAAGAAAAAAAAACCCTCATGTCAAGCTCGGCCTTCAGGACTGAATCCAGAACAAGTTCTATCTTTTTTTTCTCCGGCCCTTATCTCTTTGGAGTGTCCTTCGAAAGCTGTATAAAGACGTGAGAAACTCCTTCGATACTTTGCTGTCTCTGGCAAAGACAGACAACATGCTGCCTGCTGTGGTGAAGCTCTGCTGTGGAATATCCTACCCACACCTTAGGAGCATGTCAGGTAAAGCAAAGGATTAGAAAACAAAACGCTTCCCTGTGCTCCATTCAGATGCTGTACATTCTGATCGTTCTTCCTCCCATGCTACCTTGCAGGGCTTCAACGCACAGCTGTAGCAGTGATGAGCAAGGAGATCACACAAATGAAGCATTGGGCGCAGATCAAACATCACATCGGAAAACCTGCCGGTATTGAAACATAGGTTTGTTACTTCTACTAAATATTTTACAATGAAGTTTTACTCATCCAAGTTGCTTGCAGAGCCCAAAACAGAAGTGGCAGTGAGTGAAGATCAGCTGTTTTACATACAACATGGCAAGGAAGCACTGAGGAAAGCTGTCAGCATGTTGGAGGACAGAGAGGGATGGAAGCTGGAAATTCAAGAGGTAGCATCTGTGTACAAACTTTATTTTGTGTCTTAAAATGTATCCTTATTGTCAAATTAACTCATTCTAGTCACGCCTTCATAAATGTAAAAGTTGCATAATGTTTCATCTTGTTTAGAACAACGGTGATGTGATCTGCAGCAAAGTGATCCCGGGGGCTGGGAAGGTCTTCAGGCTGGAGGCAGTACTGGAAGCCAGCTTGGAGGACCTCTATGACCTCCTGTTTGTCAGAGTTGAGAACATGAACGAGTGGAACCCGAGCGTACAGCGAATCAAAGTGAGCTCAATATCATTAAATGACCTGTGAAAACCTGTAGCTGACAATAAATGTTTGATAAGTTGCAGATGTGAGATTTGTGTTTTTCTATTATTTTGTTTTTTTTGGGTTTTTTTTTTTTTTTGGGGGGGGGGGGGGTGACAGTTAAAACTGAAACTTGAAGCACTGACTCCAGCTGCTGTCCATGTCATGTGAAACTCCCCAAAACTTTTAAATGGACTTTATTGTGATTATTTTTATCACTTATGAAAATTTTCTACCACATTTTTTTCTTTCCATTCAACTTTCCGTTAATATGCTGGGCCACAGCACTATGTGTACAAATAGCTTCTTTAGCAATTACATAACTATTCACATTTTGAACTAAAGAACTAGAATAGTTCAGTTTTTTTAAGATTACATTTTTGCTTATTTCAGCTTATTGCTCATATTCATGTCTTTTTTGAGTCTTGTGGGTAATTAAACATACAAAACTATTATTGAAAAGCCTGATGTGGTTTTAATGCGTGTCTTTTGGGTTGTAGGTTTTAAAGCGAGCTGGAACTGAAACGATCGTGACTCATGAAGTTTCAGCTGAGACAACAGGGAATCTTATTGGACAAAGGGATTTTCTCAGCGTCAGACACAGCTGCAAAGAAAACTCCTGCCTTTATCTAGGAGGAGCAGCAATTCAGCTGGAGTCATTCCCACCTCTGGCTGGATTTGTGAGGTATGTTGTAATCAAGCTGAACTCCAAAACCCATTCATCATTTAGTGCTGAAATTTTCTGAATTGCTCCATTAAAACATTCATGTAATTGTATGGAAAGTCAGTAGTGTTACTCCCAGTCCTCCATGTGCTGAGATTACAACAAAAAACATCTGCTTTCATTAGCTCTGACATTTAAACTTGTCCAAAAACAAAAAGCTCTGAAACATGTGTGCAAAACCCACTAATGTGAGCGATACAATGCCTTGCAAAAGTATTCAAATTTACTAAATGATTTTACTGTTTAGAATAAATAACAACATCTGCATAGTCTATAGGTGGAAGAAAATTATTTATGAGTATTTTTTACACATGGCGATCTGCATATTCAGCTTCTTTTACTCTGACACCCCTAAATGAAAGCAAACATGTTGAAGACAGTTCTCTAGTAAGATGAGATCAGAATGACACATTTTGGTCTACCTGCAAAATGGTATGTGTGGCAGAAGTTAACACCCTGAATACATCATTACCATGGTAAAACAGGTACCATACTTCTGAATGAACAACTTCAAGAGGCTGTAAAACACTTGACACTGTGATGGAGGTCCCCCTTTCAACAGGATAATGAGCTTAAGCATTATATGAAATTACATTAAAATGATCCAGTAAAAGTGTAAACATGTCCCATTTAGTCTCTGCTAAGCTAACTGCACAATATTGTTGTTCTACAAGGTATTGATTTATCATGGATCAGAGTAGATGAGCAAATCCATGGCATAGTTTACATTCTTGTTTGTGAAAAATATTGAAATCATCCATTTCACTTCACATTCATAAGAGTCTTAATATGTTTGTTGAGCAAGTAAAATCCATATTAAGTGCACACAATGTGTTGGTAGCAACATCTCTGTGTTTGGAAAAAGTGTTTTATTAAAGATGATCAGTTAAGGTTATGAAATGGAAATGACACATCAAAGAGATGTAATGATAATCCAAGACAAGAGCAAAAGTCAAATATTTAGATTTCTCATTTTTAACCTTTTTCAGAGGCAAGGAATGCAGATTTTAGATAACTAGTAAGCACATAATTATATATCCACTATATTAGTAGTTAATGAGGTAGGTATGTCATCATAGTGATCTTTGGCCAGTGTAATCTCTCTTGTTTTTATTTTTTGTTCATGGAAATAACTGATTTTGTCTGAACTAAAAATAAGGTGTGGTTGAGGCTAACAAGAATGTTACTAGAGGCAATTTGTGTAGACACAGAACCAATTTAAATGCTGTCCTGCTGTTAAAATGTTTTTGCAAGAGAAGTCAAACTGACTTTAACCGCCATTTGGCTTTTTACATAGGACAGTTAAAAGAATGCGACGCAGGGTGCATGACATATCTTATAAATGTGTCATATTTAGCCTTTTATTGAACTGTAATGTTCATAGCTTTCTTTTCTTCTTATTATTATTCACAGAGCTGAGGATGGGCCAACCTGCATCGTTATTAAAGCTCTGGATGAGGACTCAACGAAAAGCAGCTTTACATGGCTCCTCAAAATGGATGTAAAGGTGAACTAATGAGCTTTTTCATGTAATAAAACTTTCATTATGTAGCTTTTGTTCTATGGATGACTATTAATTAAGCGCAACACAAAAGAGTGCCAAGATTATTGCCAATTGAAGATAGTCATGATGCCAAAAGAAATGATTTCAACTTGGATGTAAAGTACTATGTACATAGAAACAGAAACGGCTTGAACAAAACATCTCAATATAATCAGTTTGTGAGCAATAATTTAGTTCACAAGAGACAGGAAAAATGATCACAGTTGACGTGAAGACAGCTTGAAGTACATGCAGGGTGATCCTGAAAAAACAGTAAAAGCTGCAAAAGTCTTGAGACTGAGGTGAAGGTTGAACTTCCCACAAGAATACTGAGTCTCAACCCTGTAGCCAAAGCTTCTAGACGATAATCTGAACAAACTAAAAACTACATCTATTTCTATACATCTACTCTTTCTGTGTTGGTCTTTTTCACAGAATCCAAACAAAATACGTCACATTTTGTGGTGCAAAGAACTAAATTCCCCAACATTACTGTCGTATTTCATTAGTTTCTTCTACATTGGAGCATATTTGTAAAAGAAAGTTCAGGTGGCCTAATATAGACTTTAATTCTCGTTTTTCCTCAGGGCTGGCTGCCTAAGTCCATTGTCAATCAGGGTTTGCCTCGAGCTCAGCTGGATTTCACAAGACATCTTCGAAAATGTCTCAGTCTGAGATGACTGAGTCCTCATGACCGTCACACTGCAGCAGCACCTTGTCCTTGTTCGAAGAAGGTGTGAGCATAGTGACAGACTGCCTGGATGGCAAAACGCTACCCTGTTGAAACGAAATGCTGCCTGGATGAAATGACCTCTTTGAAGAACAACAAGCAGAAGGGAGAACCAGCTTGGTGGATAAAAGCTGGATTATAATAGGAATAAATGTCAAATTAAGCCACTTAAACCTCTCAAAGATTTCCTGTTTAAGAGCCACAACTTGTCTCTTGATACATGACACCCTGCAAATGACTGGATAGAATTAATAAAGTGCTTAAATGCGTGTGTACTGGCTGACTCGTTTTTACTTAGTACTTAGAAAAATAGATTGAACACATTAAGGGCAAACTATACAGCACATGTCTCATTACAGGAAGTGTCTTGTAGATCTGCATTAATTGATTTAGAATGAAATGAGCTGTTAAATAAAGATTTTAGGATATAAAATCTCATTTAGAGCAGCTGTTGTGATCTCCATTCACATAAAGTGCCCGTCACTTTTTTCACACTTTGTCACAGTACATTAGACTTCAACGTCTTTCAGAAATATTTCACTTAACAAGTGTAAAAGTTTGTTTGGACTTTGTATTGCCATCATTTATTTTTAGCTATCACAGCTGAAAGTCTTTTGGGGTATGACTGTTACCTTTACACATCCACATGCTGAAAGTCATCATATTAGATGAAGAGAATCTTTGAACAGCGATCTTGTCACAAATTTCCAATCTCACTGTATGACGGAAGACGGTAAACTACAGGACAGTTTATTTCTGCAGCGGAATTGTGTCCAACAGATCTGACAAACACATCAGTCCATCAATAAACGCACGGGAAATTACATGTGCTCATTACTAGAGTTGGATGCAGAAAAAAGGGAAAGGAGGATGAGAGAAAAGAGACAGTAATAGGCAAACTCAAGGCTGTGCAAAAGACAAAACAGTCAGACACTGGCTGCAGGGGCAGTCACTTCACAATTTTCCCAGAACATAATCCACAATTTGATATTTATTACTGAACTTCTTTGGTCTTGGAAACACTAAATTAGTGGCCAGTGCAACTCCCACATAAACCCCCAAAGAACACTGTCGAAAGCTCAGGTTTTCATGTAGTGCAATCTAACATCAGCCGCTTTTTCCACGTGTTTATTGCATCTCCCACCAAGCATGT
Organism: Gambusia affinis; assembly: GCF_019740435.1. Classification (NCBI taxonomy): domain Eukaryota; kingdom Metazoa; phylum Chordata; class Actinopteri; order Cyprinodontiformes; family Poeciliidae; genus Gambusia; species Gambusia affinis. The sequence continues at coordinate 16,907,068 of NC_057887.1, forward strand.
GGTAAACTTGAAACAGGACATTTTATGGTTTGCTTTTGAGACTGGTTTTCTTCTTGTTACTTTTCTTTGAAGATTTGTGGAGTGCATCACTAATATTTGTCCTGCCGACCTGAGCTGTGGATCTCTACAGCTCCTCAAGAATTACAATAGGCTTTTTTGTCTACTTCTTTGATTAATGCCGTCTTTGCCCAGTCAGTCAGTTGAACTGGCTGTCCACATCTTAATAAGTTGGCAGTTGTGCCATATTTTTCACATGTTGGACTGTTATACAACATAACCCCACTTGAAACCTCTGCGCAACTTTACTCTATCAGGCATCTTCTAACAAAACTTCTGAGGCCATATTAAACAGAGATTTACATTTACCAATCAGCTCATTTCTGAAGGACATGTGTGGTACTGGATTTCACTTTGGGTATCAGTGAAGGGAGCTGAAAGCACCTAAACATCACAGTTTTTATGTATTTATTTGAAAAATCCTTTGGAAACCAAGGACCATTTCCTTTTCATGTCACAGTTATGCTCTAGTTTGTATTGGTCTATAAAATAAGATCCTAATAAAACACTTTAAGGGCTGTAATGTAACAAAATGTAGTGGGGAAAATCAAAGCCCTGTTTATACTTTTGTAAGGCACTGTGTTGTTACAAATTGAAACAAACGTAACTAAAATAAAATAGAGCAGTGAAATAACAAAAAAAAAATCATTGTAGATACTTTGAAATGAATTTTACTTTGTTCACTTTATCACTTAGAAATTCAATAAATATTAACACTTAAAGCTTTCATTCATGTACGTATATACAAGAACTATACAATGAACATAGTGAAGGTGTTAGCTAGAGAGCAGGAACTCTGTAAAAGTATTTCCAGCTTCAGTTCATGGACCTTTAGAATTGTCTGTTGTTTCTAACTCCAAATGTTTTTAACATGTAATTTACACTATGTACACTATCTTAAAACTGCAGGACTTACAAAAATGCCATGACATGTTCTTTCTGAAGTTGTTTCTTTTTAGTCCTTAAAGCATCAAGTCCCACAAAGGTAGACAGAGGGCATGCTACAGTACAGTGGGGTTGGCTTGCAAAAGTCATAATTTGGTTTCATTTAAAACAAATCATCATTAGACTTGGAAAATAAAAATAGCAATAAAAAAAGAGCACCAGAGGCAGGGAAGCAGTGAGGTCCTTGCCAGAAATGCAGACCATAAAATTATCAGTGTGCCACCAGAAAATTTATACACTTAAAAAAATTATGTTATTGATTTTAGCTGTGAAGCTAAACTGAAACAAATCAATCCAGAAAGCTCTTTTTTTTAAGTTGCTGGGTTTGGATCATCTGCTTAAAGGTTCAATTTGGATAGCAAGATTTATAATATGGCTAACATACAATGCAAGACAGTGAATGCCTTAAACTTTAATACTAATTGATAGTGTCACATCAGTGCTACATTTCAACAAGAATCTGTAAGCCCAGGAAAGAAAATGGAGTTTGGTTGCTTGAGAGGCTTAAAAAAGTTTACTTTTTTGTAGACTCAAACATGAAACCTCATTGCTGTTAGGATAACAAAGTATGCGGATTATAAATTCAATCTAAATATATTAGAAAAGGTGAGAAATAAGGCCTACTTCCTGTATAACTACTATCAAATAAAGGTTGCTAGAGCCAATTAAACCTTTTTTAAGTGAACCAGATAATCTATAAAGTCCAACCTGAAGATCTCTTAGCACAAAGAGGTAATGAAAAGATGAATTATTTTCCTCATGTTCTAATACTTACAATTCTCTTTTTACCTGGAAAAGGCTCAATAATTATTCTGGTGTTACACTAATGAAGCTATGGTGGCCACATGCACCAACATGTTCACAATCCAAGTTCAATAGTAGTTCTAATGCACTTGAAAAACAGGCTAACACAACTGTACACAGATATAAAACATGAATGTAGCTATGCAGTCATCACATTTTGAACATGTCCTGTAGTCTGATTAGTTTACAGCACCTGTGTTTTGACTTTTTTGTCTTCTTCTTCTTCTTCTGCTTCATATTTTAAACACAGAGAACAGAGTGTGTGCAGATGCTTCACACATTTTGCTCTGAAGTATTGATGAGGTAACCATCACTGGGCTTGTCAGGGTTCACTGTCATACAGAAAAACATTGCTAAAAAAACAGACAAGAAGTGAGCTGACTTTTCTATTCAGTCCCACTAATGCTCACAGCATTGCTCACGGTTCATTGATGAACCAACAGGGTTCTGTGACTTGAGTCCCTCTCTGATCCTAAATTGTCCCTTCTTGACCTGGCGGCAACAGAGCCTAAAGTGCTCATGGGATTGTGCTCTTTTGATACCCCTCCACTTGAGTCTTGTTTGGGCTGCGGCGGCCCTGGAGGTAGACGAGTATCCATGTGGGAATCTCTCCTCTCTTCATTTGGTAAGGAGTCAATGGCGGGATGTGGGGACAGAGCAGCATCTGTTGGTGGAGGAATCTTAGCAGCGGCAGCCGTGGTTGGCGCAGGGATGGTGGAGAACAACCGTCGTCTCATGGCTTTAGTGGTTTGTGGCAGGCTTGGAGTGGTGGTTGCCAGCCACGAAGCCTTGGCTGAGGCAGAATGGGACGGTGTGGAGGTCTCAGGTTCGGTCTTGGAGCTGGAGTCAGGAACGTGTGTAGTGTGGCTTTCCTTTTTGTTGCATGACTCACAGCAAAGCTTATAGTAACCAGGGATGGAACAGTAGCGAGCCAGAACTTCCATTTGACAGAAAATTGATTTATCCCCAAGACATGGCTCATCTAGAAACAGAAGACAACATAACATTACTAAGCAAAACATTTATGTAAGAGATGCACATAAGAATTTACACAGCAACAAGAACTAACTGATATTGAGCTTAATCAAAAACTCCAATAGTCAATCAGTGAATGCACCGCTAAATGAACAACAACAAGAACACACATTGGTCTGGACATTTTTAGTGATGAGCAAAAGTCAAATTCAGTTACTTTCAAAATATGTGATGATGAAAGAAGTCAGAAAGCACAAAAGGTGCAAAAAGGAGGAAACTGTACTTTTTGAAGGACATATGGGTGCATTCATTCAGGGTGAAACTTAAACAGAGAATATGACTTTTGAGATGTCTTTGGAAATCGCAAAATTAAAGAGTATATATTCTCTGGAGAATACACTCAGAGATTATATTGTTTTAATTGTTCTAACCCTGCTAGGTGCTAATAATAGATGCTAAAGGCAGTTTGAAACAGAAGCTCTATATGAAGTTTAGAATCAGCCTGCCAAAGTTTTACAAAAACACAAAGCATGAAAATAGTTCTTTGAGATTCTAATCAGTGCATCTCCAGATATTTTTAGATTTGTAAATGTGATTGTTTTAGTAACAGATTTCAAATCGACTTACTAGATGCAAGTTTCTGGAAGGGGCTTTCAGAAACACCATGGAATACTGCATCATCCTTCATTGTAGAATTATCTGTAGTTTGAAAAATGAAAATAAAATTGTTAGACCAGGACTATACAATAAAGACAAAGTCATAGTAATAACAAGGGACATCAAAGACATGATAAGATGTTTAAGCATGCCAAAAAAAAAAAAAGCGCAATATCTTATTACATTTTCTAGAGAAGGCAAAATAAATGTTTGCGTCACACTGTGGACAGAGCAATAAAACAAAAGCTGCAGTGGGTCATCACTGAAAAAACATTTTTGATTAAAAAAAAGACCCCTAAAAGGTCTAGTGCAACGGTTCTGCACCCACAGAGCATATTATGAGACAAGAACTCCTGGAGTGAGTCATCACAAAAATTGAAAATCATAATCAAAGACAACAAATCCAGCTATAAACAGGAGCCTCTCAAGATAAAAACTGCAGAGTTCCGGAGAATAAAAGAGTGTTGATTGAATTCCTTGAATTTAACTCAGCAAATGAAAACTTCAGCAGTACTGTGTTTGCTTTTCAATATGCCTACTTCCCTCTCTTCCATCTTAGTTTCAACCACTAACTGAGAAGAAAAAAGATAAAGAAAAGCTAGAGGTTACTGAAATTATGTCATAACTGAGTGTCACAAAATACCGAATTACTAAAAAATTCCAAAAACTGAATTTTTTTAAACTGCTTTTGTTTTCATGCAGGTAAACCTTTGCAAAGTACACAACATCTGACTTGCACAGCTAAATTCTCCCTTTGCAAGTAAAATTTGAACAGTGATCTACCTATTGTCATTTATGACAAGCTGTAAGTCAAATATATTCATACTTCAACCAATTGTTTATGTGCATCATTGCTTGTTTTTTCCAGAACAACTCTAGTAGTCAAACTGCATCTCACACAGAGAATGTCAAGCTGTGAAGAGCATGTGAAAGCATTGATATGTAAACAAGCTCCCAACCTAAGTCTCCTGACATTTTACTGCGGGTGTCTAAAAACCTGCCTGGCATGTCAGGCTGGTGGGTTTTTAAATTAATTTAATTCTGATTATGAGTATAGGTATAGTTGTCAGAAAAATGTTTCTCTGTCGATATGAAAAGTACATTTTCTAAAATAAATTGGTCAAAACAGTCAGTGCAGGAAAAAGACTCACAATCAAATGTTGGTCAACATGTCTTCGCCATGCATTACGAGAGCAATATGTACTTTTACTTACCTGCTGGTTGCTTTATGGTTTGAATAAAGATTAAATCTGATTTTATTCAGAGAGTTGTAATCTTTTTGGATGTTTTGCTGAAAGTCTGTCTTTTTGGGAGAAACAAAAGGAATGCTCTGTTGTGTTGTCTCGATATAAGTGTGTTTCAACAATGCAACCGGCAATGTTTTTTCCTCCTGAAACTTAATTTCCTCAATCCATCAATTTTACCCCAGTTGTCAAAGATTTGTCTTTACACTGTGGAATACGAAATGTTTCTGTTTACACTAAACAAGTATACTATGTAGGGTTCTACTTCTTAGTCGAAGCAGTAGAACCCTACATAGTAGACTTACATATATATATACACACAGTATATTACTAGTAATCTAATTTACAAGGTGCACAAGAATAAAAAGTGAATTTTATTTATTGTATTCACTATTTGATGTGTTCAATTTGTCTTTAATTCTAGACTCGATATGCCTCCCATTATTTATCATTGAAACAACCCACTTCCTGTTGACATTAGTCGTCTCTCACCTGAACATGGACTTAGTTTGCAGATGAGGACAGTTTCTGGCTTCTCATCCTCACATTCTGTGACGGTGCTGTCGCTGGCCTTGCAAGCCACCTGCCTTTGCTGAATCCCTTCACCACAGGTCACTGAGCACTGCCGTATAGTAGACAAAGACAAAAATTACAAGCAGAAACCGTTTGCTTGAGTCTGACATTTATGTACACTTATACATTTTGCTTTTTTTTCCCCAATAAAGCCAAAACCTTAACTTTAAGAATCTACCTGGTATTCAGACAATGGATATAGAGAAAATTTTAGAATTAATATTGCTTAATAATAAAACTAAAAAGGACTCCAGTCAGTTTCTGGGAAGATCTGTAGAAAAAAACTTGGAATAAGTAAGATGAACCTTGATAATAATACTCATGAGGAAAACCTTTTGTTTTGTTAACAAAATCACCACTGACTCCTGGTGGTTTACTATAATTGTAGCTATCATATTAATTTTATTTTCTATGTATGTTAATCAGATTACAACTTTAAATTATTATGTTGATAACAATAAACTGACCTCAATACCAATTTTTTTCTTTGATGTTCTTACCTGAGACCACGCTCCTGTTCTCCACTGAGCGGGACATGCAGTGTAGTTACACACTCTTCTCATCTCTGGCCGATCGCCTGTGCAGTGTTTGCTGTGGACAGCCCTGCTGGTGCCGTTGTAGAGCGACTGCATGCACTGCACCGCCCTGGTCTGGTAGCCGAGCTTCCCACAGGTCTTACTGCAGGGACTCCAGTCTTCCACCACCCACCTGTTAGTACATCAAATGTGTTAAAATACTCTACATTAAGATCGGTGGTAAGCTTACTGTTATGATATCTTTGACTGAGGTTTACTTACGCGGGCTGACTGCACTCTTGCACGTTGCAGCGTTTGCGGATGGGTTTAGGCTTTTTGCTGGTTTCACAAAAGTTTCGATGGACTAAACGGCTATCACTCTTCCTCCTGCATCCATATTTTGTGTACTGTATTCCTAAGGAACACAAAAAGGTCCAACCATCTCAGAACACCTGAAGTTTAGGGTTATGGACACAATCAAAACATTTACAACCATGTCATTGGCTAATTGGCCAGCACGTCATTGATTTGACAAATAAAGAGGCAGATGAATGTATGCCGACTGTATTTTATTAAGAGTGGCAGAATCCAGTGTTTTCCATAAGAAATGTGAGTTTAATTAAAATGTTCAAAGTATGAGAAAAGCACATCATTAATAAAGTTAGCGATGTGTGCTTGTCTGTGTCTCAGGCTATGTTGTGGAAGTCTATCGAACTGTGAATGAGAGACATAAATACAAATGAAAATAACCTTGAATGTTACTGCTGTGGAGAAGAAAATAAACTGAAATAACACAAATACATCCGCTGTGTTTTCTGCTATTATTAGCACCTTTTGTGTCACTGATAAAAATGTCAGTAGGTGAAAATTTTTGATTACATTTGTTCACAAAATTTAAACACTTTCTTAAACACTTTATGAAATTCATACTTAGTACCAATATTTATCTGGTACTGAATACTTCTTGTCACTGCATCCTTTAATTTAACCCATGCACATTCTTTCATGTTCAGAAGTAACACACACACACACAAAAAGAAAGGTGTGGAATAGAAATCCTGACACTCAATGCCAGATGCAACAAAACATGTCTACCATTTTGTAAAATCTTCACAGTGCGCCTTAATTTGAAACATGTGTTTGAACTTATTGACACAATTATTACATGTTGCCGAATGCTTTCATTTAATTGATTATTGTTTCATTATTTATCAGTAATACTTTTTTTTTTTTTTTCGCCAAGCCCATTAAAGTTTTCAATGAAATTTAAAAAAAAACATTTCCACAAAAGCCTACTGTGTTATTTCTGTACCCCAAATTCTGGATTCTATGCTTTCAAACAGAAAAGAACAAACAACTGATCAGAACTCACCAAAACCTCTCCTACAGGAGGAAGTAAGATATAGTAAGACAACAGATTTATTTACTTATTACTTATCTTGGAGACAGATTTACTTATTTACTGTTACTTATTTATTCAATTTAAGTCCTTTACTATCCAACTTTGGAGAGCCTAAACTGAATGTTCTCTCAGCTGACATAAGTGGTTTTCTGTTGCTGTAACTTGTAACTTGCTGAAACTTGTAACTTGCTGACAAGTATCTGGACTTGCTGTCCAGATACTTGTCTACTTGTGTGTTCATACTTTAGTTGTAGTGATTATTTTCTGATATTTATAGGCCAGGCCATCTAACAGCAACAGCTAATGCCATAGTTATACTTGCATTATACCCCAATCTGATGGCAAAATCAACACTGTTTCAGTCTTTTTTCAAATCAGGACTTGGTTAGTAAATACACCAAAATAAGTTTTAAATGGGTTAATAACAACCAATGCCAGGAGATTCTCAGCTGCTGATTGACCTTCAGTTGATATGCTATTTCAAAGCAATAATTGTACATTGCAAATGTTGCAGCTTTTCCATATGCACTCACTGACCTCCGCCACATGGTTTGGAGCACTGAGACCAGCTTTTCAGTGCCCACTCATAAGTGTCCAGCTCGGCAAGAAGCACATTGTTGTTGGTAATAAGTGGCAGGAGGTCCTCGTGTATTATGTACTTATAAGTCAAACTAATTTTGACGTCCTCTTCCAGTGGAATGACCTGCAACAAGCAAACAATATGCTGTTAGAAAACTCTTGGAAGCTGGTAAATTTTTACAGTAACCTTTAGTTTTAGCTGTACTCACCAGAACCACAATGCCTTCATGCAGAGGACCGGTTGTTTTTAATGTCTCTCTCTCGCCATCAATAGAGTACTCCCACTGTAGACCATTTTCGATGAAGGTCTTCGATTCAGCATCTTCACTTTTTTCATTTAATATGAAGTGCCCAGTAACTTGATTCTTCACAGCTGGGCATTGAGGAAAAGGTCATTTAATTAGGATATAGAGAGAAGAAGAGATGGTTCCCATGTGAATTTCTTTTGTAATGATATCTTTGATATTTTCTCAAAGTGGGAATCTCACAGCATGTATTCTGACATTTCAACTATTGTGACGATCCAACGCTAATTCCTTCAAGTTAAGTACCACCTGCTCTTCAGAATAGCCATTAAAATCCCCAATAAGATATAGAAGCTTCTGATGAATGCCACCGAGAGTCAGATTTTCCCAGCACTCCTGTGTGATGTCATTCAGGTTTGGAAAAATAAAAATTATATAAGCTAATAGAGCATATTTTTTTTTAGAAGTAAGATTATATAAAGCTTTTATCAGGAGGTATGATGTAGACTGCATTCAGAGTTTTGATTTTCAGCTTTCAGTAATCAATTTGAATAAAAAAACAAGGCGATCAACAGAAGTAATTCACTGTAATTATATCTCCAAGCTTATTTTTCTTCCTTGTCAACTCCACTGCTACAGAAAAGAAGAGAGGCTTATGGTTTTAAATCAATGAGAAAAGGGCTTTGAGCAGTCAGTATCACTAGGAAAAAAACTACATGAGTTCAGTACATGTGTTATTTATTTCTGCAAATGATTTTTTATAAGTTACAAACAGACAAGGAGTCCAACTGAATGTGAATATAAAGTTGAAAACCCTGCATGTTAGTTCCTTTCATTTTATTAACAAAAAGGAAAAATGGTTGGTTGAGCTACAAGTAACCCCCTGAAGAAAACACGAACGCTTCTGAAAAGCATAAACAGCTGCTGAGAGTAGAAAGGATATGACTTCAAGTGTCAGAAGAAACATGATACATTTTATGATTGGTACAAAGTTAGTGCTTGGCAACCAGGTCTCTCCAACCTTTTCTGCACTTACTGCTGAGAATTCTATTTTGTAAATAGTCAGATACAGAGTTACTGAGCTTTCACTAATTAAAAAGCAGAGGCAACTCACTACCAAATTAAATTATATTTTTATCTTTGTGCAAAGTACTGGAATTGATCTCATGAATAGACATTTAGCCAGTAATACGAGTCATTTCTTCAGGTCACCCTCCAAATCTTTGGAAAGTGAGTTAGCAGCTGTGGTTAAATTATTCAGTTCAATGTGCAAATATTATTATCCTCATTACATCAAATCTAGTGCATATTTGTGAAAAAAATAATAAGTGAACTAAATTCATTTCAGGTAGAAGAATCTAAACATATTACTAGACACTTTAAAAAGAGAAAACTATGTGAGTTGTACTTACCAATAATATGAGGGGAGGTATTGTTTTCTTCAATGATTATGTGTCGAGCTCCCATTGGGATGTCAAACATTTTAAGCATTCCTTAAAATAAAAACAGATTAGGTCAGCCCAGACCAGCAAACAGTGACCACTTGTTAGGTGTTAAAGTTGCAAATTATTTCTGCCTCTATAATATGATAAATCTTTATGTTTACCATTCTTTTTAGGGGTCTTAGTCAGTGTTAACTTCACAGTCCGACAGTGGGAGTTATCCCCTTCACAAACTCCACATTTATCCTCGTCTATGTAAGAGCCAACCTCCTTGTCGCAGCCTACATGCTGCAGAGAGAGTGCAAACATTCAAATCAGAGCAACCTATAGACACACTGAGATTGCATTTCAGGAACAATTATGTCATATGTGGATGCGGCTCATATTTGGGTTTTTAAAATGACAATTTCTTAAGATTGATGCAGACATAACATAAATTGCAGCCAAAACAAAATGTTGAGCCTTTTTATTCAAAAAGATTAAAGCTTCAAACTTTGTGTTCAAGGTTAATAACAGAATAGAATACAAACAGTGTACACTCATTAGGGCAGCAACATTTCAGTCCAGACCCCATCACAAGCATAGCAACAAAAGTTATGATAATTTGTGAAAATTCACTATTTCTCAGGCTGGAACCTTAACTTCTTTATGACATTTTTTCCTTTCATGTGAAAAGAAGCATTTGGATCTCTCAAGGTGAATATCTCTTGATTTTGCATTTTTTACTATCATACTTTTTCCACTCAACTTTCAATAAATATGCAGGGATACATCATTCTCTGAACAGTCTGCCTCTGTAGCAATGACATTCTGAGGCTTATTCTCCTTGTCTTCCATTTGACTATGAAGGCCATGACATAAAATAAAACCATAACATAATATAACATTTTTGTGTTCAAAACATTGTTTTTCAGTTTTTGAATATTCTTTTTTTATTTGACAAGATGAAAATGAATGGGTTTTCATTAGCTCTATCCCATCATTATCAAACTTTCCTGTTATGAAAACACTGTGTAATCATTTTAAGTAGGATTTTCACTTTTTAATCAGTTTACTAAAATAAATAAATTTTGTAGTGGTAGTCTAATTCAGTGAATTGCACCTGTATACATTTTTCATTCTATGTTATATCCTACCATAGAAAAATATTCAGTTTGAAGTAATTGCACCCTTTTTATCAAACAATGCTCATATTTACCGGGGTTGAATTTTTTCAGTTTATGGAAGAACAACTTATGGGAAAGGTTTGACTCCAGTCAACCTTTTGGGATTAGCGGCTAAAACATTAAGTTTTTTTTTCTGTTTTGCCCCCCAAAAAACTGAGTTAAACACATAAAGAACACCGCACATGTTTCAAATATAACTCTCATTAGAAAAACAACTCACTCCTGAAGTGATGTTGTTTAAAAGTTATAGCCTGAGTATACAATCACTAGTGTTACATCAATAATTGAGAACATGTGTCTCGTTCATATGCGATGATAGGATGGAGTGATAAGGGGATAGATGGATTTACGTATTGCCTGCAGTCTTTTATCATGAGGAACGAACAGAGCCAAAAATGGAGGCGTTCAATTGACCCATCCATCTATATTCCATGGCTAAAATAACGATATCCTGAATAAAATCGGATTCAATTTTCTCCATCCATGGGGAGGCTGGGCTCAGCCTTACAGAGAGTGGGAACTCCAGTAGAGCTGCTGATCCATTGAATCAGCAGGAGTCAGTTGAGATATTCCTGCAGGGAACACCTCAGGATTCGTGAGCTGAAGAGTATTGATGATGACAAGAATAATTGGCTTTACCCCTGTTACCAATATGCCCCCTGCAGGCCGATCTCAGATAAGTAAAACATTCCCAATAAATGTTGTATATGTGATTTTAAAAAAAATAAATAAATGAATCTTTCAGTGGACTGCTTCACTTTATACTCACCAGACACTCTCCTCGAGCGCAGACGCTGAAGGGGTCGGAGTAGCTGCACCTTGTCCCATCATGCATCACCTGGTTCATAAACACCACCTCTCCAGTTTCCTTCGATTTACAGCTTAGCTCGCATTTACGAGCCTCTGGAAACAACAACCAACAATCACTAATTAGTTTGTTAAAAATGTCTTTCAGATGTGAAAAATTGATTCATAGAATAATCATACAACACACACAAATTCAACAAATTGCTTTCTCCCCCAACAGGTAGAGCCAGCTTTAGTAATGTCTTTACAGACTTACCATCTGGGTGCTCATATGGCAGCCAGGTGTGCTTGATGTTGTTGTGGTATTTGTTGCTCCGCTGGATGCATTGCTGAGCGCGGAAGTCTTCATAAGGACCAGCACACTCCTCTGTGTTGCACATCTGGTAGTCATATGCAGAGCCTGGGCAGTCTCGACCACCGTAGGCAGGCCTGACCCATGACAGAAACAGCAGTGGTGTTAAATTCTTCGCAAGGATTCAGAATCCTTAGACTTTCAGTTCTGAGCTTTGTTTATATGATTTTATTAATTAACATGAAATGATATATGCCAATCTAATGAAGATTTTCTCATTGTTCTGCTTGACCATGCAGTATGCTTCAAGTTCTTTGCAGTTTTTCTTCAAGCACACTCTTTAACTATGTGGAAAAGAAGCTGGATTATGTTAGGCACTATGTTCATCTTCTGCTTTTATTCTTTTTAATTAGCTACATTTGCATGCAGAATAACATACTCAGTCTGGTCTGACTTTTCAAACTCTGCCATTTGCAACAGTGCTGAATTGTTTATTTTGTCAGTGTAAAGGCATTAAGTGCATTTTTTTACAGAAAATGCATGACAATTATCTATTTTTTTAAGTAGCAAGGCCTAAATGCTTCATCCACTCCTCTAATTACCTGATGGCCCAACTTATTAATTACACCATGCAGCACACTTCAGCTCTCATATTTCTCCATTCTCTTTCTCGGCCATTAATCCTTACCTAAGCCTACTGTTACGGCTGCAGTGGGACTCTGCCCTTTCCTTGCAGGGTTCTGGAGACAGGCCGTCTGCAGGTGTTATGTTTTGCCCTGATTGGTGCTCTGCTGTTTTAAAGCTGCCATGCATGCAGCAGATGAGAAGGCTTTGTCCCTCTCCCTCCTCAGAACCCTATTTGGTTTGGTTTGGTTTGTATCTTATGGTTGGGTTTTGTTAGGTTTGTTTTGCATTTGCTTATTTCTGGTTGGTTATGGGTTTTGCATTAATCTATTTTGGTTTCTCATTTCAGATATTCCCTTTTCAAGTTTTATTTCTTTATTATAATTTAATAAATTCAATTTTCAGTGAATCAGAAAATCCTTGTGTGGTCTCCTTTAATGTTACCTGACCAAACGAGCCTGGTGGACGTAACACTACTCATAACCCTCAAACTCCTTTTTGTGATAGATAAGTATAAGCTACTAAATAATTTAGATGTGGAAAGAAAAGGAAAAGCACATGCATTTCTTTAACATATTTTATGTAAGAAAAGTCTGCACAGCCTGGGACGCCATCATCTTTCTCTTTCAGGATGAGCTGATTTGTTAGATATTTTCCAAATACAGCGTTTTCCATGCAAGTGAAAAAATTCAATTTTGTTCTTTTCTGACTAGACCTTTTTCTACTGTAATCCAAGATTTTTATGACAATAGTTTGATACTGGAAAGGCTAGTTTTGTGATATGCACACTAATAAAGTAGACAATAGGAGCTTTGGCTCCTCCATTGGCTGCTTCTTTAATTGAAGCTCTCTTTCCTGATTCTTGACCATTTTGTGTTTCTTTGTTTTGGTCTACCAGATAAAATGACAATAAAATATACCAAAGTTTATAATAACAAAATATGAAGAGTTTGCAAAAAAAAGAGAAAGGCTACTAATACTGATAGAACAATAACTGTGCTGTCTAATCAGGAGCATTCTACTCAGATTTCTGTTTATAGTTTTAAAATAATGACACAATTTCTTTGGTGAACAAAAATAATGTGTTCATCCAAGAGGTCATGACTCTGTTTTGGATCAGTCTTGTCACTGCTTCAGTACTCACGGGGGGTCATTGCACTGCCTGCTGCGGGAACGAACTCCACCTCCACACGTCCTGGAACATGACCCATATTTTGACCAGGAGCCCCAGTTCCCGTCATGCCCTTGCGGCTCCTGGCTGGACTTCCAGATGCAATGACCCTTGAAGCACCACTGCAAAATGAGATGAGATGAAAAGGATGACAGATGGTTCAAAACATCTTGAAACAATATAATTGAGTTTTCTAAAGATATCACAGGCATTCTGATGTTCAGTATCCCCAGAGAATTCCACTTTTAACCAATCAAATAAATAAAAAAAAGACCAATCAAATTACATAAAAGGATTGAAAAATCAGTTTTATAAAATCTCTTTCAGTCCCATGTCCTACCTTTCCAGGTGCACACTCCGTCCCATCTACTGGAGGGCCTTTTTTGGTTTTACAGAAATACTGGTTGTCAGGGTGGCTGCACCACAGCTGCTTGCAAGGGTCGTAGGTTCGAAACTAAAGAGGGGAATTTATTTTAAAGAATTGATTTAAACATGTATTTTTTTTCTCTCTTTACAAATCAGAAATGGTGAACAGAACTTCACTATTTCAGAAATTATGCATGCCCCTCTTTTATCAGACAGTTATCCACCGTGATCTTACATGTTAAAATCACTCAGAAAAGATAAAGAAGGACTTCCGTTAGTCAGTGGAGTGTATCCAAGTATGCAGGACTTACAGCTGTGCACATTTTGTAACCAACACCAAAGTCAAAGCGGCACTGCTCATCCATTGAATAATTAATTCCAGGAAGCTCAGGAAGCTTGGGCCACTTGTGTTCAAAGGGATCATCCAGGAGGCAATCATAGGAGCTGTGGAAAAGATTAAAATGAGTTAAGCTTAAATATTACATACATGAGGGATATTCAGAAAACAGAGCTTTGCACTCTTCTGGAACTAAAAAAAAATGGCCTGGGAAAAGCAGGACATACTGAATGTATCTGTTGAGCTCCTGTTTGCTGCAACGCGACCAATGGTAGCGATGGAAAGCTGCTTGGACAAGAGGGGCCATGATGCTGCCCATACTGGTTTCATCAGCGCAGCGATTCCCCTGACCATCGTGCTCCATGCCCAGCCTAAGGCCCAAAACAAACTTATTAGACAAGAGTATATGCAATATTTGGTGTACATATTTTTAATTGGCATGGGATAATAATTTCACAATTTTGCAAGTCACTGTCATGTACCAGTAAGTAGGATTTAAGTTAATATAGTAACTCCAGCAAACTGCAGTGAGAGCCACTACAAAAATCAAGTGACAGATTCCACAATCTGCTTCTAAGCACTGGAAATCAACATGGCAAGACAGAAGAGTGCTGAAGAGAAAAACAGGCTGATTTATGTGACACCCTGTTGTTTTATAAAAACCTATTCCTACTAATTAATAGTAATTTCTGTATTGTTTATCACATGAGTGTTAATCTTAGTATATTGTCTGAATTTGATTACAAACGATTCATCACAAGAAACCTTTTCACACTGACAGCTCAACAAATCCTCGGTGTAATGTTGCTAAAGTTAATGAATTAAACCACACCTGGGGGTCAGTTTTTAACTGAATAATCCAATCAAAAATCTGGCAGAGTCTCCTTAAAGCTAACAACAAACAGCAACAAAATGATGAGTTTTGCATATTTTGGTAAATATTTGAATTTAGCCACAGGAGGCACCTTAATGTTGTCTTGTTGGATACTATCAGGAGAAGCACAACATGTCGGAACCCTTTCGGGTCTCACAGCTTGAAAAAGTTGACTGAAGAGTAAGAATTATAGGTAAAATGCCAATTAACCTCAAGTGAAATATTTCGTCTTTAAGTTGCTATAAAAATACTGCAAATAAATTATAAATAATAAATGGTAAATAATTTACTATTGAATGTGTCATAAGTCCTGTTTGCATTTTGCTCTAAGTCAACTAAGAACACAACAAGTGTAAAAGGCGCTCCAGACCACTTAGACCACAATAATACTTTTTCTATAAAAGATAAATGATATAAGTGGTGGAAAACTCACAGTCGTCATCACCCTGAACACCCCACTCCCATCATAAAAACATTGTGGTGACAGGATCATACTGTGAAGCGATTTTCTGTCTGATGGAGAAAAAGACTTACTTCGAAAATGGTTGAAATTAAAACAAAAAACATGAGAAAAACCTGCTACAGAGTGACACTTCAGGTTTGGAGGAAGGGTGACTTTCAAGCAGAACTGCAACTCTAAAAATAATGCCATCTTTTTGTGATCTTTTTCACAAACAAAAGCAGAAAAGAAAATCAATTTTTTTTCTCTGTGCAGCTGGTAGAGACCACTTGAGCAGTTCTGCAAATCATTTTTTTTTTTTTCAGGGGGTCTAAATGCAATGGCTCACCACATTTTTCAAAATAATTATTTGCAAAAGATTTGAAAACTATGGATCATATTCCTTCAACTTTACAATTATGCACAACTTTGTTGTGGTTTAAAAAACGTGTTGCAGTAAGGTTTCATTTGTGCTGTAAAAAGCTAAATGAGCACAAATATTTTTGAAGGGCACTTTATACCATCAACGTAAACATTGTTTTCCACAGTTATTTAATTTTTCTGATCAGCAATGCAGACATTATGAGAAGACAAGACAAAAATCAAATCAATAAGCATTAAATCTTCTTACAGAATGACAATAGCACTGTGAGGAGAAAGCTTGTCCTTATTTTTTTTAAAAGTCCATGCGTTTCTTTTCAGAGACATAATCACTATAACATATTCATCTACCCAACTTCACTTCTCTATGATCCTGTCCATTCAACTAAAAAATTATCTCTGCATACAAGGGGAGGGCAATATGGTGAAGAGCACTGCACTTCTTTTACGCCTTTTTCTGAAACAGACTCGGACTCTGTAGGAACATCACGTTTTTCATTCAATCAACTGGAACGTGTTTTTCACTGACAATCTCAAAGAGTAAGAATGACAATGACCTTGAGATCAATGATGCAATCATGAGAAACAATGATTCTCAAATGAATTCCTAAAATCAAATAATTCTCATGCATCCATTCTGAAAAAACCTCCTAGATTTGCTAAAGAAAAACTCCATCATTTTCACTGAGCAGAAGTTGTGACACCTAAAACACGAATACACTGGAGAACTAAACAAACTCATTGAAACAAACAGCTGCTAAAAATGTTCTGACTTGATTGTAGAAGCAATCAGTTGCAACAAGTATCAGATTACACAGGTGGCTTTCTGTGATGCCATTAGGGGGGGAAACAACACTGCCAGCAGTTAGTTGCTGCTGGAATTAAAGCAATAAGGGTGATTATGCAAATTATCGTAGAATCTGTACATTACATGGGTATACTTTTCAACATTTCTCAGTTAAAATGTTGTTTATGAGAACAAACATTCTGTGGTAACTCAGTTCGGGTTTTTACAAGCTGTAAATAAAATTAGCAGAAATAAATGTTTAAAATATAAAACTCTCATTGTAATTAATGCAAATATTCTATGCGTTTTATTTTTTAAATTGAATTACTCCTAGAAAAAAAACCATTTTGATAATGGTCTACTCATTAGGATGTATGCCTGCATGCATGTTTTTCTTGACACAAATAATTGTCCAAATGTAAATGAAAAAAAAAAAGCTTATAAAATAGGAAGAAAAACATTGAGAAACCTTTGGGTGGTTGTTGATCTCAAGATCAGAGATCCTTAAATGTCAATAGGCACCGCATGAAGTCTGCTTCTCTCCACTCCTAATGGATGGAAACATTGGTGACCTTGTTTTTTCTTCTTTTGTGCAATGTTACAGACAATCAAGTCTGTTTGGCTGGCTTTAGATTCTCATGCCACCGTGGGAGACTGGCCTCACAAATGTTACAGTCTTTCATTATACTCCTGAGCTCAAAGAAAGAGGAAAAAGCTCTGTGAAATGGGGCAGAGGTGATACATAATTTCTGGACTGAGTGACCACAAGAAAAAGCTGCATGTGACTAGGAGCAGAAACCTTTAAGAATCATCTCTTCAGCTTCACAGAGATGGAAGTAATCATTAAAAGATCTAATATAACTGCAAACAACTTTGAATATATATATATTCTTCTGCCTTCTTCTACCTTTGGTCTCTAAAAATTCTCCATGCTACCAAAAACACATAAAAATCAACAAATTCATGTTAGGAAATATGTCTCTTAATTATTCAAACTAATACCCTTTTATGTTCAAGATTTTTAGGTGTTGAATTTTGCCAAGCCTGTATATCCCCATTGAGGTTTTAGACCACAGACTGCTGTGTTGGACAGTCAAGCCAAACTGTCAGCTTAGCTGGAAGCTCGTAAACCTTGTGAAATGCCGCTAAGCCCTTCGTCGGGAAGCTGTTACTTACACATGACCAGTTTCGTGAGCGACGACGAAGGCAGAGGAGAAGCCGTCTTCATGATTCAAGGTGCAGCTCCTCAGAGGGTGACACATGCCAGTCACTGGAGCATAACCTGGGCAACAGAAAATATCATACAGCCCAGACAATCAAGAACAAGAATGAAGAACTTGTATCTTCATTCTGGGAACTTTCTTCCATTGTTCCCAGCCAAATTACCATAAAATTCACACCAGATGCCACCAAGAACCTGAGTAATAAACATTCAAGGAATTCCTAATTATGTTACATGTGATAAAGTTTAATGACAGCAGTCATTGGTATTTAATATTTTTACTGTAATTTAATGCCTTGTAAAGCCTTTGCTGACAGTTTTAATATGTCTGCAAGTGTAATTTTAGATTTTGGTTCAGGCAACATTTGTGGATAACGTTTTTGTTTCCTCCGTCAGAAATCATGCTACCAGGACCTGCTCATTAATGGTAAAATTAAGCTTTTTGCATTTCTGGATTATGGCTCCATGCTTCTTGTTGACCACATTGGCAATTAGAAACCTTTTTATATGCAATCAGTCAGGATTAAGCTAGTCAATATTAGCTTACATTGACTGCTTTCCTCACTTTGAAAGCTTGTTTACACTCCCTTTAACCATGATCTCATTATTTTTGCCCTGTGCTTTTCACTTCATTACACAAATTGTATTATTATTATTTTTTTTGTTTATTTTGTTTGTATGTGATTGTTACTTAGCTTGTCAATGACATGAAGCGTGAATTTCTCATCAGTTCTGGAAGAATATTTACTGAAAAAAACATTGACATGCTCAGTACTTATTTTCTTATCCACATGAGACATCTGTCAGAGAAGTATTCCACAAGTAGCTGTACACAATGATCATTTATAGATTCACTATGGACAGCTGGCTTTCAGACCAACTCTGCTGTGTAATTAGTTTCAGAAAAACACCCAAATGATTGCTCAGATTATTGTTTTAAAAATCCATATCATACATTATTAATGATCTGGTTGAGTAGTTTGTATTCAGAAAGTAGCATTGCCACATACTCAAGGTAAACCACGTCTAATGAAGCTCTAAATGGCAAAAGTAGCTGAGGATTTTGTTTCTGTAATGAGGTGAGAGTGATGCGTTTCAGTCAGCAACCACTCGGCAGGAAAACCTCTTGAGCCTCTGACAAAAGGCATGCAACATTTTGAAACTAATATCCTTACATTCAAATGAAAACACAGCATGAGCAGCTTGTTTCATGGTAATGAAGAGCAAACACGATCCCCAGGCTCCTGCGGCACAGCATTTGCCCAAGCTACACGAAGCTATACCCAGCTATCATGACAATGTATTTTCAGCGCACCACGGCAACAAACGTTTAAGCAAAGCAGAAACAATAAACATGACTCGATCAAGAGGTGTGCAGCGATTCAGCTTTGAGCGTTTGGCCTGGTTCAGAAGCACACTGGTTTCAGCCTCATTTTTGGCAGCTTTCAGAGAATTCTTCATGCTTTCTGACCATCAGAAGATCTTTTTTGGCATGCAGGTAAAAAGCAGAAAATGCAGCAGGCAAACAGCTGGTAATAAAGGCTCTCGTGTTATTTGGCTGGGGTTGAAAAAGAAATGTCCGCAGCAAGTTAATTCAGACATAGTGTAATGACATCTCATATTCATAATAGGCCTGTGCCGAATATCCAATGCATTTCAGGGAGGACTCTAGTAGTAAATAAAAATACAAAGAGCTTATTATTGCTGGAGGTGAAATTAAGACATGTGAAAGCAGTTATGGAGCATGACTCTTTATCTCAGAGGCAGATAAAGGGAAATTAAGAGAATGCTGAAAACATTCCCACAAAGAAGTCAGCTCTGAATATTTACACCCTGAAGCACAACCATGCAGCAGGAGAAGCATGTTTCTTTTCTTCCGTGGCTCATTATGTACCCAGTGAACTCAGATATCATGTAACATACCATTAAAATATATTCATAATCTGTGTATGCTTCTATGGGTTTTTTTTTTTTTTTTTACATCACAACCACAAATTTCAATCTGTCTTATATGAGATCTTATGGAGTTCCATTTTGAAATCTAGCCAGAGATTCCCAACAGGACTTAGCTTTAGCTTTTAACTGGGTCATTCATGCACAGGAACATGCTGTTATCTAAACCAGTGGTACATGTTTATGTTGTGTCTGTGCTTCAGAAGTGCAGATTCAAATGGAGGCCACCACTATGGTGGTGAAATGATGTTGCATAAGAGGGTGTGTCTAAAGTGATGTACAGTGTATGTTTTTCCCTAAACACAGGGTTTTGTTTCTAGGCCACAGGGTTCAGTTTTGGTCTCCCCTGACCAAAACACTTTTTTCCACTTGTTTGTTGTTTCCAGGGCTACACAGCTGGTAACACTGTTGCCTAGCAGCAAGAAGATGCTAGGTTTATATCCCAGCTTGGGGTTTTTCGTGCATGGAGTTTGCATGTTCTCCCTGCATATGCATGGGTTCTTTCCAGGCACTCCGGCTTCCTCCCCCAGTTCAGAAACATGATGGCAACGTCCACTGGTCTCTAAAACTGAGCAGGTGTGTGTGTCTGTCCTGTGTGTGTGTGTGTCCATGTGTTGTACTAGCAGCATGTCCAGGATATACCCCACCTCTGGCCCAATGACTGCAACAGAAACCCATGCTCTATTTTAAAGTTCCAGTACTTCTGAAGAAAACCTGTTTCGCTCTATTTTATTTCTGTGTATCAGAGTACAGAGGTTTAAATAGAAATGCTTGTCCCACTTTCAAATAAAAAACAAACAAACTGAAAACCCTCCATTATGGCAGATCACAGTGTGATATGATCTGCCACATCACACTGAATAATGAAGCACATTGAGGTTTATGGTTGTAATGTGCAAAAAGGGTTATGGATGCTGTTGCAACCCACAATATCCTGTATCTTAATCTTGAAACCAGATCTTGACAGAAATTGAATTGATTGTGTTAACTGTGCTTTATGATTCCATTTGAAATCCATTCTCTTATGTTCATTTATCTTGCAAAAATCATTCCCACCCACTCAAAATCTATATTTGGGTATAGAATCTGCCATCCCAGGGCTAAACCCTGACGGGAGAGTGCGATGTCTTCTCGTGACCCTGAGAGACAGCGCAGGCTCCAAGGCAACATGGTGTACCACATTATAGAAACTGGGCTTGTTATGAGCACAACACAACTGCATCTATGGCAACATCCGTGGGTGTGACAAGCAAAGCAGGTAGCCCGAGGCCTTCCTTTAAACTTGACACATGTACATCAGAAGTTGAGACTGTGCACAGGTCAATACAAGATAGGCTACCAAGCTTTAGCTCAGTGAAAGTTTTCTTATTCTGGAGACAGTTTTTGTGCAGGTTTGGCTGCTCACTTCAAAGTTTGTTTTGAAGGGCTGAAAAAGAGAAGCACATCGTGAGAACAACATGTATAGCACCAAAATTGCCAACTACTGCATACATGTGAACTTATGAAGAGGTAAATTTTAAAATGAGCAACAACAAAAAAAAAAATTAAAATGAAAACTAATTTCTGTTTTTTCTCTACATGCCAAAATCTTTCTTCAACTTTACCAATTCATTAATTTTTTTACAGGGTGGCATCAACATCAAGTCAGCAAGGTTCTGAAAAAACAATTTTCTTCCAGTGACTTTGCCATTGGCAGATTTCTTTATGAGATAAATCCACATGAGAGTTTCCATTGACCTTACCTGGGCAAGACATGAAGGAAGCCAACCCCTTTTTTTGTGAATTGAAGCAGATATCAGCACTCAGTCTGCACAGTCCTCGATCGAGAAAAATACAGTACCTTGCATACCTGCGGGACCAAAATCTTGCCTTGTGAGGAAGATGGCGTGGTCGTGGTACTCGGCGTGCTCAGGGTCACGGCGCTGCTGAGTGTTGGCCCATCGGCACACCTGCTCTAGGCTACGGGAGGGGTTACCACGCTCAATCAGGCTTATAGACTGTAGAATGACAAAGAGAGAAAAAGGATGGGATTAGAAATTGTATTAGTTCTTCTTTTGAATTCCCTCAGCAGGGGTTCCTCTGCTCAGCAGGTTAAATAAGACTAACTGACATCTCATTGTTAACTTGCAGAGCATTAAAGAGAGGAAACACCTTCACAGCCAGGGGAAATCTCAGCTTGTTTACCACCAAATACTTTTACAGAAGAAAACTTTATTCAAAATACTCTCAAAGACTTAAAGATGCAGGCAATATTCAATTATATAGACATAAATATAATGTAGAGTGATTATTTGGAGATGAAATTAAAACAGTATTTCAATTGGTTCGCATATTTTCACATATTGAAAATACGTGATAATACTTGATAGTTGTTATTAAGAGACTCCAATCAGACTGAGCTTTTTTAAAGCAAAAATGAGCAAAGATTTTAGTCTCCAGATGAAAAAAAGTATGTAGCCCATAGGGAGATGGTAAGGCGCCTCTATAAAGTGTTGACTAAGGTTAGGTAAATAAAAATAGATGACAAACTTTCAAGTTATGTTTTTTGTAAAAATGATTAAAAACCATATCTCATTTTCTTCCACTTCCCTTTTGCAAAGCAATTGTGTGGATGAACCGACAGATGGATGGATTTTTGAGCTAGAAATAACCTGGAATCTTTATGAGCAAATCATATGCATGAGCTTTTTCTTAGACTTCTGACATGCAAGTAAATAATGTCAAGGTGAAAACGGTCTGTGCTGAAATGTGAGCAAGAAGCCAGGTTTTCTCCTTCTCATTTATGTAATAAAATCTGCTCAGCTTGGATCAGAAACGGAGCATATGAGGCTAGGAAGTGAAATCATAACTTGATATTTCCTAAATCTCAGTTGAAAGAAGGAATGTTGACACATCCAACTTATTTGCGCTAAAGGCGGGAGTCAACATCAGCTAATTATGAGGAAATAAAGGTTTTGGATTACAGACGGAAATGCTTACGTAGAAAATGACTCATTTGTATCTGTCGTGAGGAAAATTCAATAAATTAGTCAATGACCAATATCTTTTAATCTAGTACCAGCAAACAAGATTCCAGTATGGATATATTGGCATCTTGGTACTTATTTTTCTTACTTTGACATTACTCTGCCAATTTGCTTATATTACAATAATAATCTGTATAAGTTTTCAATTCAAGCCCCGTCTATCTGCAAATCTCTTCACACGAAGGTGCTGCATTTGAAACAAGGGGGTCTTAATATGCAGTGTACTATTATAATATTTCTATAATGCGAGATGTGGTTTTGTTACATGCAAGTTTGTTTCAATTAAATGTAATACAGCACTCTAAAGTGAAAAACTCCCTGCAGGTGTTTTTCTGTGCATGAAACAATAAAATCTACTAATGATCTAACCCAGTGGTGTCAAACTCCAGTCCTCAAGGGCTGCTGTCCTGCAACTTTTAGATGTGCCTCTGCTGCACCACACCTGGATGGAATAATTAGGTCATTAAGGCTCTGGAGAACTTATCTACACAAGGAGGAGCTAATTAAGCCAGTTCATTCCAGCATTTTGTACCTGTGGCACAACTAAAAACTTGCAGGACAGCGGCCCTTGAGGACTGGAGTTTGACACCTGTGATATAACCAGTTCTTGTATCACTTTTTTTTTTCTTTTAGCTGAACTGACATGTTATTTCTGAGTAGACACTAAGTCTATCTTAAACAATTACAGGAAGTGCAATGTCCTGTAAATGTACATCCTTTACCTTTTCTATATTTGTTCATGATCCAAAATACTAAAAATAAATAAATAAAAAATGTGGCATACCTGAAAACCTATCCAGACAGGGACACAAACCTATTTTGACCAGCTGGTTAATAAACAGAGAAGCAATCAAATTTTCAACAACAATTCTGGAGGAGCTGCAGGAATCCACAGCCTTGGTGAGAGGAAGACAGCTAGTACTAGTTATGTCATACAAATTCCTCAATAAAGTGAGTCAGTAGCCATGCAGGGAACACAGCAAACATATTAAAGAAAGAAATTTCAGTCAGACACGACTTAAACAGAACATGCTATGTCTGGAGACAATGTGCACTGATATTTGCAACTTTCCAAGTTTAAAAACCAATCATAAAGCAAAGCAGTAGGGCAGGTGACCAACATATGTATTTTTTCTCATTTCTATTCTTTCTGTGGTAGCTCTACTTTAAAACACATTGAAAAACATAATTATGATTGTGACAAAAATGCTAAAACAGAATGCAATTATCTGAAAATAGGTGTGGGGTGTACCAGGTAAAATATGTAGGCAGCATTCAGCCAAGCAGCAGGAACATTGCAGCATAGAAATAGATATAGAAAGAAAAACAGGAAGTTTTTCATCTTAAATAGACCTCTCAGATTGTAGGGGTGTATTTAATGTGTTTTCTTTAGAACCTGTGTTAAATCACATTGATGTTGACTTCCTGGACGTAAATAAATGACTGCAAATACATCTTTAGTCTTGAGACAGCAAGATTTAATTTAGTCGTTTGCTGACATAAAATGAAAAATAAAGCTAATTTAAATTACTTTAAAAGTTACACTTCCATACAAGAAAGAAACAACAGACCTTGTTATATTGTACACAAAACAAGTATCAAGTTTTGGATGTAAAAGGGGATTTTCAAAGTTTGACCATCAGAAGAAGGCAAAAGGAGACTTTCACTAATCTATAGAAAATAATTTGATCTGAGAATACCATACCTTATTTTAAAACTAATTAGTTTAAATTTGTATGCATCTTTTTACTAGTTCTATGACACAACTTTTACTCCATAGTGCTATTCTCTAAGTCAAAGGTAGTTGAAGACAATACTTAAAAATTTCAAGAATTCTTGTACTTCTCTATATTAAAATGTCAACAGTGTATGACATAACTCACCTGTCTGTACCCCACCATTATCATGCGGACGAGCACAATGTTGATATTGGTTCCTAACGACTCATCATGGTAGATCTCATCAACCTGAAAGGAAAGAAAGAGGTTCTGTCACTGCTCAACAAAGTGGACTATGATGCTAATATCCATATCTAACAAATAGTGAGTATTTCAAGTTTTAAGAGGTTGATATAACTGCATGCTCTACTACAATCTCATTCAAATTCTAAGCCAAATGTCCCATAGAATGTAATTCATATTCATAAAAAATATTTCTACATGTCAGCCCTCATTTGGAGCCCCATAGAACCAATTGGTTTGATGAAATGTACTTTGAAGAAACAGCAGTCGAAGTAAACAGGGCGCCTGCTGTGATAACTTCGTATTTATAAATTCTTCTAGACATAAAAGAAAAGGAAAACTTCATTAATTCTGACTGGGTGAGTTATAAGCCTCACACGTATGCTAGTCGAGAGATTTTTGTATTTATGTATATATTAGTTTTTATTTATGTCTTCTAGAATTCAAAAATGTGAAGTAATCACAGATCAGCTGCATTCTTACTCCAGCTGGAGTAAAAAGTTGGAAAAAAGTATGCAAGTTACGCGTAGGTTTGCAACACAATTTGAGATTGCATTTGCATGTAGCCACTTCTATTAATTTCTCTTAAGACACTCTCAGGTATTTTTCCTTTTATTTTTTTGATCCTATTAGTCCTGCTTCAGCTTCCCTTGAGTTAATTATTCTCCTTCCCTCAGTCTGCCTAGTTTGCCTTCCCCATTACTAATAAACCACCTGTTTCTTGTTCACTGATCAAACTTCCCAGAACTTAAGTCTCTCAGTTTCTGTCATTCCCTGCCTAATTTATCTGCTTAATATTCTGTCAATTTGTTCCATTTTTATGCTTGGTTTCCAGTCTTTTTTGTTTCCATGAAGGTCATGTATGGAGTGCATTAATCAGGGAAAGAGTCAAGACATCCAAGGTAACTCTGGAGGAGCTGCAAAGCTTATGGAAAAAGGCCTCAAAAGACTTGCAGCAAAATACAGTTTTAAAAAGGGGAGATGAAACATAAAAGAGAAAAAAATACCTGGTTTTTTTACTAAATGAATCACTTTCCTTTACCAAGACTACATCTTTTTTTCCTGAGACGTAGTTTATTACATAAAATCTCAGTTAAATACATTTAGTTTTTTGTTCTGAGTAAAATTCAAAATGCTTTACAGGTCTGAATACTTTTGCAACTAAAGTAACATGTAGCTAAAATCCGGACCTAACCAGTGAAAAGCAATAATATGACAAACTTATTAAAACATTGAATAGCAAAAATTAGTTCTTTGTCATCAACAGTTATTTTCTTTTCTTAAGCATCTGTGGCCAAATCTAGAGTTTTGAAAGTGAAAGCTTTAATGTTGAACAACTGTTAAACCAGTTGAGATAATTGATTATTTTTATGCTTATGTGATATCATTTTAAAAAGAAGTGGATGCAAAGTTAAAGATGAATAAAAATGTTTTGCATCAGTGGGCAAAGTTGCAGTCTTCTATTTTGTATTGAGCTCTCACACATCCTGCTTTCTCTTTATCGACATATTTGAAAAATAGATTATAAGACGCTCATTCTGCAAGTAAAAGTGTATACATACATTAGAGAAGATTTCTTATCTTTTGACACAAAGTTTATGAACGATGCTCTAGTATACTCAAGACAACAGATTTTCTTTCACCAGTGAAGACATTTAACCCATGCTAAACCCATCCATTTAGCACGGGTTAATGCATTTATGTTGGTCTAAGTCAGCCATGTTGTTTAGAAATAATAAAATTTTACCTTTCATTTTGTTGCAGTATGAAGTGCTTTGTTGAAAGTTGTTTAATTTTTGATGTGTTGCAGAGCAAAAACATTATTTCACAATGCTTGGATCCCCATGGTGTTGTCAGGGTTGGTCTTTCAATATTGCAGAGCCCTTGGCTGGAAAAGGTTGTGTGGTTAATTAGGGTCATTGGGCCCTGAGGTGTAGTCTAATGATTTCATTAACGCTAAAGCAAATCAGCTGTCATAAAAACAACCTACTTATATAAAAGCAGGCTGTTTTACCGCAGCTTTCTTTGGCAAGTATAATGTGCTTTATACTAATGTGACTAACTCATTTTATTGTTTTAAAATAAATAAAATTATCTACACTCAGTGCAATTAATATTTTTATTTTGCATTTATAAATGAGAACATTGCAATAATACTCTTGTGCTTTTACCGCTCACCTACAGGGGCTTTCTTTTTTCCTGACCAGCTTAAGGCCTAATCAAAATTAAGTTCTTACAGATATAGGTGGTGTCCAAACATTTCTAAAAAGTGAGAGGTATATGACTGTGGCTGTCATCACTGTTCCTGTGTGATAGTTATTTTGGGTAAATAGTGACTGTTGATATTTTTGAAACTGAAAAGACATCTCTGAAGTAAAACAAACAAACAAAAAACATGGTTTAAAAAATTGATTCTATTTTTCAGTGGTTTTCTGGCATGTCACAGTTCTCATGTAACCCCAGATTTGCTTCTGTTTGCAATAAGCCCATCATCATGACTCCTTTCCCTGAAGTGCATCTTTCAGAGGAGCTATGATCTGATAAATATTAATAATCCCTTAAAGAGTCAGTTTTAAGTTTTTATTTTATTTTTTAATTATTTGCCATGCTATTGTCTAATTCCATTTAAAGTTTCTACAAGATTTTGTTTTGTTTTTCCTCAAAGCACACCATGGAGAATTCCTAACTTGTAAGTTTCCTTTCTCCAGTCTCCTCACAATATGAAGATTAAAAAAAACCATGGTCCTCAAGGAAATTGTAACAAAACTGACAAACTACTTTCCTCTGTGCTACCTCTGACTAATAATGGTATTTGGTAGAAGAACTAGCTCTTTCCATGGAAATGATAACTGAACAAAAAAAAAAAAGAAAAACTTTGCCACCTAAGAAGAAAAACTTTCTTTGGTCTGAATCCAAATTTACTCTGGGATGCAGGTTGCACTCAAGTCTATTTAAGTAAATATCCCACTTACAGAAACAAACTTCAGTTCACAAATCAGGAACCTGTGAGTGACCCCAAGTTGCACAAATTTTCTACTCAAAATCCCTAGGAAAGCCTACATTGACTTATATCCATGTGTTTATATTGGATCAGTAAAAATCGAAGAAAGCTTAAAAAAATAGCTACAAAAAAGTTTTGTCACAGAATTTGTAAGCATTTGTGGAGTTTTTCTTTCAACTGAGAGATTCGGGTGGTTGCATTCTTAACTTTCCAGCGAGTCCAGCTGAGGGACGGGCCAGGTCCGTGCACACTGAGATAATTACAAATCCAGGAGGAGCATTCACAAACACACCTACACACACAAGAAGGACTGAAATGGAGCTGTTGTGGGGGAAAATGAGCCTAGCAGCTGTGCTCTACAGGCACTAGGTGTTTCTGGCTTGTGTATGGTTTTGGACTGACATGGACAAAACGTGGTCTGCAGTGGTCAAACAACACAACCATTGTGCAACAGAGACCTCACTAGTCACCTTGGCATTGTGTAGACAGGATGTTCAGTAATCAATCCCTCGGGGAGAGTTTCTCCAGGTGGTACTACACATTCTGCAGCTCTGGAGCAGGGATTCGGAGGGATTTGAGCGGGCAGAGCTCTTTCAGACACAGCAAACCCGTGGCTTACAAGCAGAGCTGAAGGGTTCTTACCTTCTATTCTTTAAACTGCACCATTTTTTAAGTAAAAAAATAAATAAATAAAAGTCCAATATAATGGGAGATATATTCAAACACCTTTTAATTACCTGATTTTATCTACTGTGACACTCCAGTCAATTTTAAACAAGATTACTTCAAATGTACTCCTCCAGATAGCCTTTTCCAATGCTATTAAGTCATCAGAGTGCATTAGACACCAAGGTCTGACAGATTCCCAGTGTGTATGAGTCAGAGCTGCTACTCAGCACAATCAAGCTCAGTAAAAGTCAGACATTTTGCTCTGTTAAAGACATTTGGCACCAGACTTTAGGTATAAATTCCTAATTAAATAAACACATCATTCTATGTAAGAAGAGCTTTGGCAGTTCAAACAAACGTCTGGCACCACTTTCCATGGCTGCTCCGTACTGCTCCCACTCAACTTTCTAAGTGCTCTAATGCAGCTAATCAGACTGCCATGCATGGTCCAAATGGTAACTGTTACAGAGTGAAACCAGCTCCCTGTGAAAATCTGACTTGGGGGGGATTTATGCTCAGTAAGAAGATTATGGTGGTAGGAGCTGGTGGAACCTGTAAGGAACAAGCTAAGAGTTTCTCAGAGAGTTTCTCGTTTTGGCCCTGTCTCTCATCGGTAATCTGTCAGCTGCGAAGGAAAATGTGGCAGAGCTTGATGTCAATATAAACACATTCAGCAATATTTTATAGCAGACACGTGGTTTTAGAGACCAAAAAAATTAAGAAACAGCACACTTTTATATCTAGAATATTTCTGACAACAAGGTCACTGTTTGGTCGAATACACAAGTAAAGACAAAATTAATTCTAATTTTTTTGCTGTCCTGTCCCTGACGAAGAAAAACAATGCTAACATGATCCCAGCATGAATGACAGGTGTAATCAGCCTAGCATGGTATGAGAAGCCAGGAGATCAGATGACTTGTGTCACTCAAGTGGTGTGTGCATATAGTAAAGAGATGAGATCCCAGTACCGAGCCTTGGGGATCTATGTGCTGAGGTTATGTGCTGCAGATGTGTGGTAATGCAATGAAATATTTTCTGAGATGTTCAAAGCTTGGGAAATTGTTTTATTACCTAACTCTGCTTTAAATGTCTCTTTTTCTGTTTCTTTACTAACATTCTCTGAGAAAGTCATACTTTCACTTCCATATGGAATATATAGAGTTTAAGTAACGCAGAGACAGACTACAATTGCCAATTACTTGATGTTTTTTAGGCAAGTGCTTGGACAATACTTTATTTCAGGGCTGCAGTAATACAGAGAGGTGAGTCTTTCACACTTCTCAGAACTTACAATGTTCATTAGGGTGAGAACGTAATTCTGCACGTGCTCCTTGCCATGGAAACGGATCACTGAGTCATCCACAGCCAGCAGAACCTCGATGTTGTAGTCGTCTTTTTTCACGTGCCTCTTCTTGCGCTCGGACTCGGAGAGTTTATGTTCAACCAAATCCAGAGCTGCAGGAAGGTCTGCGATGCCAACATCTGCCACTGCAGAGACATGAGGAGGATACAACAAAACCAATAAGCAGACCTTGAAAATCCTCCTTGTCTATATGCTCTTTATTTCAGACCCTTTGAAGTGACAAGTTGTGTAGAATCTTATGCAAAACAGATATTAGCCTCCAATCCATCCACACAAGCTGTCCTGTGTGGAAAATTCACAGGTGAGTAACACCATGTGATAGCAAAATGTATATGCTAAAAATCACATTGTACATCAAAGCAAACAAAATATGTTGTTTGGAGATTACCTGAAACTAAATAACTTACTGGAAATTGTAATTATTGCATGTATATCAGAGCCAGAGCTTATATTAGAGCCAGTCAGCTGTATGATTAGATGGTAAAACAATCATGGCTGAAGCAGCAGAAAATAGGTTGTAAAAATAGTGACTTTTCCAGCAGATGCTGAATCAATTGTTAAAGGAGAAGAAATTGATGGACAGTCAATGAAAGTTCACCCCCTTTTCTTGGCTCCACTGCGCTCCTGAGTCTCCCATTGTGCCATTAGAGCACAGCATTCCTCATCATACCAGCTGGTTTTGTGAACAGTGCTTCCACTGCTGGGCCTAATAGAGACCCAGAGAGATACCTTAAAGCTGCAGAGTTGGAGTAACCTTTAATATGTGCAAGATGGGATTTAATTTGCAAACTACAGCCCCTTTACCTTTAATTATGTATGATATTCTAGAATGTGTGTTTTCTGTAGGTTTTGTGCTGAGAAATTTTTCAAATTTTTTTTTTTTTTGTCAAGTTAAAGGAAGCACTAAAGGTTTGAGAAGCTAACAGTAATTTCTACTGAAGCCTATCAGCCATCTATTCAGTTCCAAACATTGCACTCTGCCACAAGATGTCTAATTTGGGGCACAGTTGTCATAACAGCAAAGTACTGAACTTAACCAGTAATGAGGGAGTTGCAACATATTACAGCATAATTGCTCTGTTTTGTTCTTTTGAGCTTTTAACTTCTTTCCATTGTAAAACATGCCACCTTGCCAGGTTTTTGAAAATCTTAAGGCTTGGATTTTTCTCGGAAGACAGCGCTTGGAGGGAGAGACAAATTTACACTTGACTTGAGTGCATAATTGTTGCTGTTGCTTTGGTATCGGATTTAAAACATGTTCATGCATATAAGAATGTTTTTACAAAAGATGTCTTCAGTATAAAGCTCAGTGTTTGCTTCTCTCTGACCCCTGTGTTGATGTCTGGCTCAGCCTGACCGTCTGGTTTGCCTGTTTTGGAACGTCTGAGGTATATTTTTGGGCGAACACTTATAATTTCCCAGATGAAAGTAGTAAATTTGCAAGTAAAGACTACCACATACTGAGATCAAAGTGGAACATGGACAAATGGAAAAGTTTATTCATACCATAAAGGTTAAACATCTCTCCTTTTTTGTATGATCAAATCAACTCCACCTACCACAATATGCAAAAGTATTCACAGCTCTCCATCTTTACCAAATTTTGTTTTGTTATATTCACAAACTTTAACGAATTAAATGTGACCAGGGATTTAGTGACAGCCTAATCTGGACACAATGGAAAAGTGATCATTAAGAATCCATTTTGAAAGAAAACTGCAGGACTGTTTGCAGTTTGCCAGAAGTAGAAGAATGTGTTCTAGCCAAATGAGACCAAAATGTAACTTCTTGTCCCATATGCGCATCATGCTGAACACACCATCCCAATGGTGAAACATTATAGTGGCAGCATCTGACTGAAGCCTTTTCTCTGGCAGTAACAGTGAAGCTGGTGAGCGTTGAGCTTCACCTTCCAGCAAGAAGGTTCAATAAATGTGACTGTCAGAAGCAATGGGCCAAAATTGCAGCAAACTATTTTGAGACGCTGCTTGGTAGAAGGATTCAGCATTTAACACAAGTCATACTGTTTGAAAGAGAGTTCTACCTAATACTTGAAAAATGGATGTAAACTTCAGAATTTGAAAAAAAGTTAAAAATGATCCTTTTCACTATTTTGATATTTAGCCAATATAAATAATTCAGTCAATACAATCTGGATAAAAAAATATATTTTTATTCTGATTTGATGTGGAGCAGTGAGAAAAGGTTATGTCTTCTTAATCATTTTAAATAACTACTTGATGTGTTCTGCGTATCCTTCTTGTAGGACCTATAAGTGACCATGCAGCTGAGCTGCAGCTATTCTGTTCGTTTTGTAGCCACAGAACACTTAAACCCACACAGTGCTTTTTGTTTCCACTGATGTAAGACTCCTTCCCTCCTCCTACCTTCATTGTGTAAGTCCTCTTTCCGCTGGCCCGTCTCCCGCTTGATGGCCGATCTGCGGTAGACCACGTGCACTCGCCCCTTTACTTCCACATCCTGTTGGCCTTTCTCAAGTGGTTCAATGAAAAACTCGCCATTATCAGTGCGGATCAGGCCTGCCTGGAAAAACAGAACTTTGTATCAGAGCACCACTCTTCCTTTAAATCAAGTTAATCCAACTGGATCCTGTAATAACACTAGAGCCGGTCAATTGGAAGATTCAGTGTAATAAGGAATGGTGAAGGTGGACACAACTTGGAAGCTTTGAAGATTATTTCTAAATAGTTATTAGTGAATAACCTGAATATTTTACAGCTCAAAAAGGTTTGTGACACTGTACTAATCTAATTTATCTTTTTACCTCTATAATACACATTTAATTGATTATAGAAAAACCTTTGATAATTTGTATATTTGATTTCTGCCTTTTACTTTAATGAGTTCCCACTATAAAATGCAGTTTAAGTTTCAAGCCCTAACCCTATTTCTAAAAAAAAGCTTGCTTTCTTTCTACAGACGACACCTCTTCAGTTTAATCTCAAATTTCACTCTTCACAAAGAGGTTTTATCAGTTTCTAGACATTTTAACATTAATTGAGCTACAGAAATATAATTTTTGGTATGAAAAATTAATCATATTTGCTGAGGCTTGTTGCTGAGTGTCTACGAAAAAAAGGCAATGTGGAAGAAAGCTGCCATTCTCTAATTCAAGTCAACCACAAACCTGGTATTTTCTCTTGATTGCATAAATATACAAAACGCCCACATAATACAGAGTGAGACATTTTATAAACATTGCAACAGATTGTGCATTTTATTTGCATAGAAAATCAGTTTATTTGTCACTTTAAGTTATATCTGTCTGGTCCAGAAGTACACATCTTGTGCTCACTTTATCATTGGTTTATTATTGGAGCAGAAGAACTACAGTGCAAATATCACAAGTTCACTCTTTTTGCTTGTTTATTCAGATCTTTTTCAAGTTCTACAGATTAGATTTATATTTACAGTGCCTAACAATAGCTTGTATTTGGAACGTTTTCTCATTTTGCCCCGTTACAACCACATCTTTATTGTATTGGGGTTCTCTTGTGAAAAAATTTAAAAATGTAGAAATTTACATATACCCCTAAATAACTTCAGGCTTAACCAGTTACACTTAAAAAATACTTTTGTGGTCACTAAACTTGATTGATTTAACTAAATCCTTTTGCCATGTGAAAGCTTCCAAGGTTTCATAGTGGACATTAGTAAATGAACAGCACCAGGTGAAAAGAAATGTAATGAAGTTTAAAACAGGGTTAAATTACAATAGAATATAACAAGCTTTATTGCTCACAACACTGACCAGTTCATCATCTAAAGATAGAATGATTGCGACTAATAAAATCAAGTGAAGACGTGGCTCTCCATCTAAACCAAGGGTGGGCAATCCTGGTCCTCGAGGGCCGGTGTCCTGCAACTCTTAGAGTCTCCCTGGTCCAACACACCTGAATCCAACAGCTGAATCACCTCCCAAGTGCAGTCAGGTTCTCCAGAGTCCTGATAATGACCTCATTATTTGACTCAAGTGTGTTGAAGTAGAGATACATCTAAAAGTTGCAGGAGACTGGCCCTCGAGGACCAGGAGCGCCCACCCCTGATCTAAACTGACAGGTCAGATAAAGAGAACATTAAACGGAGAAGCAACAATAATAACCATGTTGACCACAGGACCATAAAAAGACCTCCTGAAGAACTCTCCAGTGCTGCACATCTTTAAGAAACCAACATGTAACGTTTTGGATTTAATTCAAAATGTTATGTGTAGTGGAAAACTAACCCCTGGTAAAATATGGTATTGGCAGGTTTTCTTCAGTAGCTGGTCAGATTTGATGGAAGAATCGCTAAAGATAAATGCAGGCAAATTGTTAAAGAAACCAATAAGGACAGAGCTTTTAGACTTGAAGTTGGGATGGAGTCTTACCTTCGGTGGGACAAAGATGAGAACCGGAGCTACAATGGAACGGTTCAGATCAAAGAATACTCAGACATTATGATAGCCCAGTCAAAGTCTATGTTTAAGCGCAATTGAGAAGGCAACACTGGAAAATTGCTATGCACAGACATGCTCTGTCAAATCTGACTGAGCTTGAACTATTTTGCAAAAAAAGAATAAACAAGAAGTGCATACTCTAAAAAAAACTGGTAGATACACTTCTAAACAGCTGCAACTAATTGTGGCAAAATACAAATAAGTTCAGGAAGAAGTGAAATTACTTACAGGGTATGAATAAGTGTTATTAAATTATAAAAGCCTCCCTTTATTGCAGTGAGCATCCTGTCTGCCTTTCCTGAGAGTTTAGGAAGATTTTTTTGTCATCTTCCTGGACAGCACTGTTCTGAGTTATGACTATGCAGAATAACAATATGCATGTATTTGATGTAGCTACAGATCAGAAGCAGCAGTGTACTGACATTTCTCTGTCAACATATTCACTGCAAGTCACCTCCTGGTCATGTGATGCATTGTTTATGTAATGATATTGATAACAGCTGCTCTAGCTGTACACAGGATGTGTTTTGAGGACAGTATTGAGTCACATTTTGGAAGCAAGTTCGACAGGCCACACAATTACTGCTTTACAACAGATAATCAGGGCTCAACATGGGATCAATGACGTCATATAATGTAACATAAACTTGTGCTTTGACTTAAGGTTTAGGCTAACTCTGCAAACTCCTTCCAAACAGCTATTTTTGAGAAGAAATAAATAAATCAAGTATATAATAAACTATAATATCAAACATTACTTTACACCTAGATGGGTTTAGGATGACTGTCTCAAGGGTTGGGGAATAAAATAATCAAAAATCTCAATAACAATGAGAAAGGTAGGTTTTAAAATTTAATAAAACAGATTATGTGGACAATCTGCATAATTGTCTGCATCATGCAGACAATATGTGGGGGTCAGTATTCTTTTATTTTTGCACAAGAAGTGCACATTTGATTTGCATTATTTTCTGGTTGAAATATATTTGCACTTTTCATTATTACTGTATATAGATTTTGTACATCAAAATATTGCTATTTGAGAAAGTCCCATTATTAATTAACAAAATGAAATTGTTGAAAACCCTAAATTCAGTGTTTAGTTTTTGACAACTCGCATTGTAGTACGTTTTAAAATAACTCATTTCAATTTGGTCTAGAGACTTTTCATTTGAAACATTCTTATTATCATTAACGTCGTAATCAATTCAATTTAGTCACAATGCTGACCTACTTTTTGACAAACTCCACCAATAAATATTTGACAGCAGGGTCACTTCAGACTGTGTAAAGAAAGTTAGTTCTAAATGCTACAGCAAAATGAAGGGATGCTAAAGGTCACTATCACACAAACAGCGTACAAATTATGCACTTAATGAAAAAATGCGGAGAACTTCGTGTTCCAAAAAATGCACTATGTCTTTTTAATTGTTTACTGATTTTCAATGTGTTTATAATTCCCTGACTCATTATTTCTATTGCCATAACACCAAGTTGATTCATTACAAAACAGTATCTTTAACCAGACATAGGTTTTTCATTAAACCAAAGTTGTTGTAATAGAAATAACTTATTTCTTTCTCAGTATCACTGTCTGTGATTTGTGCTCATAATGAACCCAAATCAAAAGATTAGCTATCTTGATTTGCTAAGTATTTGTTTATTTACAGCTGATGAAACTGTCATGGCAACACTAATCAGCATTACAGCATATCACATGTTTTCCAGCCCTTGTTTGCTTTCATTTTTATGCTTTTGTCTATTTTTATTTGTTTGCAGTGAAAAACATCCCACTAAGTGTGCACAAAAATAACTTTATACTTTTGCGAAAAAGTGCATTTCTTCAATGCCATCTCGGATAAATTACTCCTAATAAGCCCAGACTGCTATACACTGTTTTCAGCTGAAGTGTTTCTCCAAAACGTTGTTGAGAAAGAAGCAAAACCTCTTCAACCTATCATTATCTTCGTGAAACAGAGACACCAACAAAACCTTTGGCAAGTGGGTGTGTATTTACAGCTGCTGAATGAAATCTAAATATGGAACAGAAATGAAAGATCTGAGTTTTGTAACTCTCTGCTCAATAGCAGTGATATATTTATTTACCTTCAGGGTGACATTCCACAGTTGGGTTAAAGAAGAGTGAGAGACAAAAGTCTGGAATAAGAACAAATTGGACCATGTGTCACTGTTGTTGCATAGCTTGAGCTGGGTCATTCTTAATCTTCCAAACAAGCAGTATGGCATCATTTTTAAGCAGAAAAAAAGTGACATTGGTTTTTTTTTTTTTTTTTTTTTTTTTTTTATGTTTTCTACAAATAAAAATTCTGAACTTGTGGAGTGAATTTTAATTCAACCCACGCAAATAAATACCGAGCAATTACATCTGGTACAAAATGTTTTCCTCTAGTCTCAATTGGCCGGAGCACCTCCTGCATGACTGATTGCAAAAAGCAAAAATTAATTCTTATATCGCCTTGCAACAATGACTTCCCATTACCAAATTTGTGAAGCACATGACAAATAGAAGTTTTCCCACCTGACATATGAATGTCTGCAGCTCCTTCACAGTAGCCGCGCTCCTAACAGCTGTCAGGTTTTCAGCTTTGGTAGACAGCTTTGTCCTGATAGGCTTGAGGAAATCCCAGAAAATTTGTATTTTTGGTACAATTGGCTTATACTCGACTACTGATGCTGCATTGTGTTTAGTGGTATCAAAGAAAAGAGGGTGGATTTTATAACTATAATTGTTAGACTAACACCCTGAGACAAAAACCCTGTGTCTTTCTAACAGGGGTTGCATCTACTTTCAAGTGTTCCTTCATGTTTTCTAATTGCCTGAGAACATATGACAAATAACAAGCTTATGTTTTATTCTTTTTTTTCCACTGTCAACTTCACAGTTTTCCAGATTTATACAGGCATGAATTATAAAGCAAGTTTTTTTTTTTTTTTTCTACTGAACTCAAGTGACATAAAGGCCATAATGTTACTCCACCGGCTGCACTACAATCTCAGCATACAGTTTGAGAGGGAGTCATCCGGCTGTGCCACACCACACGAAAAAAAACAAACATAAATCTGAACCTTTAGCTCACTGGTGCACTAAATTCCTCACCTCTGCAGGGACAACTTTGAAGTTCCACATTCACTTTATGTCATTTTAGGGTAAGACAGTATTCCTTTCAAATCCCTACTGGAAGGTTAAGTAATGAAATCATTAGGGCAAAGATATTTTTTATATTAGTACCCTTACAAAAAAATCCCATGAAAATCACATGTGACTTTCACATGGTTCACACAAATTTTTACATGTGAATGATGTGAAAGCACATGAATACGTGTGATTTTGGAACGTTTCGTGGTAAAATCACATGTGATTCACATGTGAATTACACATTTCCACATGTGATTACATGTGAAAACATGTGATTTTTTGGTGGATTATGTGATCACCTGTGATTTTCATGGGATTTTTTTGTAAGGGTATGCATCTCTGTCACCCAGTTGTCAAAGTTAAGAGCTTGGGTGCTTCTTCACAAAAAGAAACAATATGAAATCCTACACTACTCTGAACCGTAATAGGCTTCAAACACTGCAACAATGCTTTCCTCAACAGGAAATCATGCCGCGATTCGTATGTCAAGATAAAGGTGATTGTTTTCTAAAAAAACAAAATCAAATCTTTCCTATTTATTGTTTCTTCTTGTCATTTCCAGCTCTGAATGTCCACCATTAATCATGGAGAGCTGGTAAACAAAGGCATAGCTACACTGCAGTGTTGCCATCACACTTGGTGGTCTAGTTACATCATTGCCTGAGATAATCTGATTGAGTCATCCTTTATGGTGCATGTCAGACAAACAAAAATCTGAAAGCTGAATAAGCACCACGGGCTACGGATGCAGGGAAATTAAAAGCCAGCTTTGGTTCCGGAGGCTCAACCTGTAATTTGTGGTAGATTATTTGGAAACATGCTTTTAGGTTCCAGGCACGCTCTCTTACTGATTCACCAAAAAAAACTGGGAGTCTTAGAAAGGTACTGCGATGTTACATCATGAAGTCAAAGATGTACTCTTTCTGTAAAATTTACCCCTTGAACTTTTGTAATAAGATCTACTATCTCTGGTGGGATGAAGTGGGCCCATAGCAAAATGAAGGGACTGGACCTCTCTATTATTCCTGTTAAATACAAGTTTCGTGAGAAATAAAAAACGGAATTATCAACAGAGTAGGACCCTGGTTCGCCTATGCAGCAGTGTCATGATGGGAAATAACTAAACAGAACAGGGTGTAGAGGAAGGAGCTTAGTTCCTTATTCCGTTTTATCCTTCACATCTCACAGTGCTCACATATATGACTGATCAAGAATAGAATCATGAATAAAAAAAGAGGGATTATAATCACAACACTAATCTGCATGAATTAATCACACCAATTTAACATCAAGTGGATAGTTCAATCAACCAGCAAGCTGCACAAGGGAACAAATCAGTTTGCAAACAAGAAATATGTCTTTTAAAAACACACTTCTCATACTAATCGTAACAGCATGAGACATAGGAACTTGGTCTAAATTTGACCAGTTTGCACAGAAACCATGTTCTACCAAAACAAGCAAGTTATCCTGTCATCCTCTTCTCTGCCTTTCACTGAGCATCTAAGCACCACATTTATCTTTTAGGGTTGCACAACTGCACACAGACCTCTTGCTCTCAAAGTAAACTGCAGGTTTTTTAGCTTCTTTATAGCTGTCAAGAGTATTAAAGTCAGGTGACAACAGTTGATCATTTAGTATGTCATTTTATTTTATGATCCTTTGTTGCTAGTTGTAGTGGGGGGTGAAGTACAACTGACGAAGGCGCTTCCTTAGTGTGTAAGGATCTCCATTGACAGCATTTAAAACTCTTATTTTTTGGAGGTCTTAACAAGTCTCTAATTCCTAATGTCACCATCACAAAGTGTCAGTCTGCACTGTTGTTTAAATGTGTGTGATTGTGGTTTACAATTTTTGTTTGTGGTTCTCTTCACCTGGAAGTTTATGGATTTTGATGTTAAATTAATGAACTCAGTTCATTTCGAATAAAATCACAGCAAAGAGAGTCAGCAACATTCATCCACAACATTCATAGCACCTCTGCTAAAGACATGCAGCGTAACTTTAAACAAGCAGCTTTTATTGCAACATAATCTCGGTAATCTCATTTTTAATTTTAGCATTTTAACTCACTGAGAAATTGAGTTATTGTTAATAAGTGTGGATGATGCATTTAAATACAAAGTCATACTGTATATGCTGCAGCAAAAGATGAAAGTGATATGAAATACAGTATATCACATTTTTGGCTACAGATCACATAGATCTTTATTTAGAGACTGTCTGCATACCAGCATGGTGTTGGAAGGCTTGAATAATCCTAGTAAAACATGCAAGCATGGGTACAATAGTCTGCATCTATTTCCATTAAAAATACATGGAAACTGAAATTCTTTTACTTACGCCTGAAAAAAAGCAAGCTGTCTCACTTTGACTGTTGCTAGGTGCCTCCGT
The DNA here is from genome assembly GCF_019740435.1 of Gambusia affinis. Lineage (NCBI taxonomy): Eukaryota > Metazoa > Chordata > Actinopteri > Cyprinodontiformes > Poeciliidae > Gambusia > Gambusia affinis. Next base: position 16,946,958 of record NC_057887.1, read on the forward strand.
GACTTTTGGACCGATAGACACAGAAATAGCGCTCCTCATCCGGTGACAGGGTGTGTAAGGCACTCGTGTTACATCCATCACACGTGTAACTCTACCCATCTGTCATCTGGGCTAATTCTCAACACATGAGCAACACCAGTATTATCACAGCCATCATTCATCATTCCACAACAGTAGCGCGCCAGCTGTTGCCATCGAGAAGGGGACACTTCAACAGGAGGATATCACAAACTTTGAGGCAGTCAAACAATAAACTATGAGTACAGATTGGTTGTTGGATTATCAGCCAAAAAAAACAGTGGGGTTTTGTTGTTAGCAACAAAGATTAATCAATGATTTATAGTGTAATGTCATAAGAAAAGAATTCCAATGACATTGCACCATCAGGTTTAGGGCAGAGGATCAAACAAGGCTAATGTGTTGCTTAAAGTAATAAAATAACTTGAAACCTGATTCAAGTTTGATTCAGATTTCATCCGGTTATAACCAAGCACTGAAATGCATTTATTGGGTTTATGTAAAAGTCTAACACAATTGGAAAGGAAGACTATGTATTGTTTTAGAATGTTACAACCCCCTGAAAAACATCCAGTGCAACTTATTACTTCAGAAGTAAACACATTAATAAACACAATCCTACTAAGTCTAATTTAGTCTCACTAAAAATCCAGTTGTTCGGTCAAGGTTTTGGGGGTTTGCTAAAAAAGTATTAAAGAACAAACACTTCCATGAAGAACCGAGGAACATTACCACTACTGTAAAACATGGTGGTGGTAGGCACAGTGAATCTTGTCATATTTGATAAGAACATTGTTTGGAACACAAACGGGCACAACACTTTGTAGTTTTTCATTTTCAAATTCCATTCATATTCCATTCTTTGAATTGACCTACCACATAAAATCAAAATAAAGGATTATTGTTTCTGGTTGTAGCATGACAAAATACATAAAAAAATTAAAAAAAACTGTTCCATACAGCTCAATGCTTTGTTTTAATAAATGCACATGATATACGTAAGAAAAACAAATCCCTGATATGAATCTACTCTGATCTTGATTCATCCACTTTTGAAGACTTTCATGCTGGCAGTACGACAAAACACACGATGTGTGTCAAAGATCTGACCCGCATATTCTGACTCTAATGCGTGATGTACTTTTTTTATGCCTTTTATTCACAGTCCTTTCATCACACATCATCTTTTGAGCGCGTTCCACATCAAGCATTACATGTCAGCCTGTCTGTGTGGCGTCAAATCCTCCCCAAGCACCCACCCTGCTTGCTCCAACAGGTCTGTATTTAAGTTGGCTTTGATTCAAGGAATCACATGGACAATATTCCTAAGAGTCTGACAGCACCTTTTAAAGCGAGTGCTCACATAAATCACAAGTAAAACGTGGTGATAACCCACCCCGCCCCGACTTTCATCTCTATGAATGTGTCTTTAGAGTCCTAACAGCTCACAGTGTCTCAAATAAAAGAAATAAATCTAAGCCACATTTCTTTTTTAGATACACTTTTGTTTTTTGTTTGTTTGTTGTTTTTTACTTTCAAACAGTTGTTATGCGTCGTTGTGACAACAAGGTATTGTTCTTTTCAACCAGGAGCAGCTGATTAGAATCTCAAAAGCTCAAATAACACCTGAACTACAACCCCAAATCTCAGAGGAGCTGAAAAGGTTGGAGAGCAGAGAGAGAAGGAGGAAGTTCAAACTATCTATTCCATTCAGCCCACTGGGTGAGGATAATATTTCCAACTCCAATATCTCGCTGCCCAGCTTTCAAAACATCCAGCCAGATAGAGATTTAAAGAGAAGTGGCAAAAGCAAATGAGGTTTATCATTGGTGCTTGCCGACAACTTGTGGTGTAACTCAGGTCATGTTACTGTGAAATATTATTACTGCTGACCAGATATTGAGCTGTTAACTCGTCATGACAGACACGACGCTGTCGTACAGCAACAGTCTTCAGTCAGATGGCTCTTCAGATTTGTTCCCATAAACCTTATAGACATACCTCAGTTCAAGACAGAAGAAGATACAACCAAATCAGCAGTGCAAATGATTTCTAAAAAAGGAAGAGTCTAACAGAACAAATGCTAGCATGAGTACTGATACACCTGCCTGGACAAATGCTTTAAGGAAACTAACTATTCATATCTTTCAATTTTTATATGGTGGGTGAATAAAGAGGTGCATAAGACTCTTATTGTTGATCTCATAATGTTTCTTCAATTGGAATTAGAAAGGCCATAGCATTTAAAACTGAACAGCATTGTTGTTGAAGGTTTCTTTCTCAGGTTGAGTTAATAAAAGGTTGCTTTATTAATTAACATAATCAAATAGAAACTCATTTTGAGGAGTTTAACCAATTAGAACATCAAGGTGAGTACATAAAGATCCTTAAACAATTATATTTGGTGTTGGGATATTTTTCTTTTACTGCTGCTGCGCTGGAGTTCTCATTAAACACATAATTGATATATTAGAATGATCTTGATGGATGTTGTTTCTGTTAAGGCTGTCAAAGAGATGCAATATGTGAATTTAATTATGGCCTCTTATCAAAAAGCTAAGATTTATTGGCTTCTCATGACCAATATGGCTGCTCAGAAATATTTGAGCAGGAGAGCTGGGAGTTCTTGCTTTTCCCTTTATCTTTAACAATTTGTACTTGTAACTCATATTTATGTGTTCTGGGATTTTTGTCACACCATTTATACAAGAAGGGAGCGAGTAATTTATCATGTAGTGAAATCTGTTGTATATATGAAAGTGAGATTTTGTGGAAGCATTGTAACTTCAGCCTTTAAAATATAATGTGTAAATGTTTTTTTACAATTCTTTCACACATTTGACAAATAACAGCAGTCTCTATAGGTACTCTGAGAAAATATATTTAAAAAAATATATATATACAAGTCTTTCAAAGTTCTCAAAGTCTGGAAATATTTAAAGCTACTTAACAGCAGATGGTTTGGATGCTCTTTTGGGTTTCATTTAAAACCACCATCAGCACAAGCATCACATGCATGATGAGCTTCTGAAGAAACAATAAATCTGAATAATAAAAAAACCCTCTTGTTTGCATTCTGCAACATCCCCATTGTTACTAATGTTCTGATGGTGCAAACAAAGCCGTATTAAGGGTTTTAAAGCTGCTGAGCTCCCCCTATGAAGTTAGTAAAGTGGTTATGGTAACAATTAAACACAATTGACTGATTGATGCTGTGCCTGTGTGTGACAGTATACAGACTTTACACAGCAAAGCAGATGTGTTTTACCTAAACCCATCTTAATCACAGTTAATTACATAGCTAATTATAGCAATTCAGCAACACACATGACACATTCTTCAAATATTCCAGATATTGACATGACGGGATCTTAAAGTCAGTGAATATTTGTCCTCTGCACATCAATGTCACCCCCTTTACTGTACATCCAAAAAGGCCTGTGATGAATTAAGATCCAATTACCGTTGAGACCACTGGAGTCCAGCGATATTGTCATGTTCAAGAAACCAGCATGAGCCGATTTAAGCTTTCAGACAAGGTGCAATCACAACATGGAGCCATAAAGACATTGTCAGGCATAAAACTCAAGATTGGATCTTAATTAGTACTAAGGGACAATGTTACAGCCAGAAACAACCAATCAGGCCCCATTTCTGGGTGTTGTGATGGACTCAGATCTGAACTTTCAGAGACACATAAAGACAATTTCAAATCATCACCTTTGGTCAAATTGTTTTCTGCAACAAGCTCTTCACGGGTCTGGCTAAAACGTCAATCAGACAGCTGCAGCTGCTCCTGAATGGTGCTGTTCTCATTCTCGTTAAAACTAGGAAAGCCCAGTTCGAATGTCTTTACACTGGTTCCCTGTAGCTCAAAGAATAAACTTTAAAATACTTTTGGTATTTTATAAATCGCTCAATGATTTGCTACCAAAATAAAGATCTGCTGTTTGGTCTTCTAATCTAAGTCCACTCTGCATCCCCACATTCCGAACCAAACACAGAGAACCGTCATTCAGTTTTTATGCTCCACTAATTTGGAACAAGCTTCCAAAAACCGCATAACTATTGAAATACAGTTCCCTCAAATTAAGGCTAAAAACACATTTGTTTACAACTGACTTGGATTAACTACTGGAACATCATGAATTGAAATCTGCTTTTCCACTGTTCCTCTTTTTGTCGAGGAAACGTAATGCATTTTGCTTGTTTCCTCCTTTATTTTTATTCTTATCACAAAAAGCCTTATGAACACCCTTTTTTTCTGAAAATGTGCTGTACCAATAAAACTGCTTTGTTCTTCCTTGTCAAAGTGTGGCAAGAAAATATAACCTTATACCACCGCCACCAGCTTGAACTGCTGATAGTGAGCAAGACAGAGCCATCCTTTCATGTGGTTTATACCAAATTCTGATCCTGCTATCTGAAAGTTAGAGCTGAAATCAAGTCTTAAATCAATGTTATTTACTCTGTTGTTGCTGCCCCTGTGTCTGGCACAAGATATAAACAGTGGAAGAACATATCATCATCTATTGCAGTTGGCTAAAGACAAAGACTTTGGAATCTGACTCACAGATTAACTCTTAATATGAATGTTTTTCTAATGAGTTTTTTGAGATGCTTGACTGTATTGAATCATCTCTAAACCAAAGTAATAAGTAATTAAACTGGTCAAACTTGAAATTGATTAATCTACATTAAACATGGTCTCTAAAAGAGAGATTGAAATTTGTGAAACTTTTTTACTAACAACTTTTCTACAACACAAACTGTGCGTCTATTATTATTCCTCAGCTATTTGGCTCATGCGATTTCTGTCAAAAATAGTTTTGAGATAGTTTTGCTTTTTGGATAGCTCAAGCATTGGCTGCTCTCAAGCCTGCCAGTTCAAGTGTCACCCGACTGTTTTGCAGTAAATGTCCGTCAGTGGCTCAGTTTTTCTCACGCTCTGCTTTGTTACATTTGAAAACCAAGCAGCTACGCAAGAGCAGAACGACATATCAAACTGTGGCAACAGGCGGGACAGGGGGGCTCTGATGTTGGAGGATGCAACCAAAGCACTTTTTATTATTCAGATTTATGGCTAATTATTCTCTTTGCTTAATTATGGTGGAAATGTGGAACAGAGAGAGATAATTTCTCTAATGCAGCATGGAATTTCTCTAGTTTGTGTTTTTGTGGTGTTTTCTGATATCCCATTCAAGAGTTTATTAAAACTGAAAAATGATTTTTGCACTTACAATGCAACAATGGCAGAATTTGTCTCCTAGGAAAGACAGCATTCAGGGGAAAGATTTAGATAAAGTAATATAACTTGTTTCTTTCCACTAAACCTTTAGGACTATAATGACAATGGTAGATAATGCAAGCAGTGTGAACTAGTCATTATTTTGATTTCTTTAACCTTATTTGCCATTAACGTCAGGTTGGGTTACCACACAAAACCAGCTTATAGAAAAACTGTGAGCTGTACGAGCAGTGAGAGTTCCTGACATGATTCAATAAGTGGTTATTATTGATTTCTCAGCACACAGCTGCTGATTGCGTGCCCAACTGCAGCTGCTCTGACTGAGTGTCCCGGGTGAAGCTGAGGCCTAAATGCGCTCCCTCTTCAGCTCGGACAGCAATGCTAGTTTCAACCCGAAGTGCTGCTGCTTCTCTAAAGAAATGAAAATATGTGTAGAGGGCAATTAGAAGCAACTAAAAATCCCACGGAAACAGAACAGTATTTACTGATCACAAGTTACTGCTTCGGTTAACTCAGTGACTGAATGTCTAAGAATAAAAACATTCAAACACCTGTTCTGCCAACGTACAGCCAAATAAATTCAAAGTGTTAAAGATTAAAAGGACAGCTCAGAGATTCTATATGCAGCTAAGAATAAAAGTATTCACAGCCCTGAAATTTGCTTTTAAAATGGTAAATAGTAAATGCCTTGTAGTTATATAGCGCTTTAGCAAGTGCTATACAACTGCAAGGCTTTTCACATTGCATTCACCCATGTACACACAACCACGTGTTCTGACTGATAATGACATGAGGATATCTCAAAGATAACCAAAGCTATTTGCAAAAATAATCTGTTTATTCCTACAGTTTCTTAAAAAAAAAAATCATATTCCCCAAAAATCAGTGGAAATTTTTGTTTTATTGGCATTGCCTGTTTCCACTGCTACTTTCACAATGGACCTGTGGTGATTAGTCTTTGAGGTTGGAAGGCATCCTTTCCATCACCATAATCTTTTGCTCCTTTTGTAGATTATCTAGCAGATCCCAGTTACTACATTGAATTGGCTAATCCAAAATGTCAGTATGTCAAATTTAATGACTACTTTAAACCTAAATCTTTCAGGGGTATGAATAATTTTGAGCTTAACTTAATATATCAATAAAGTTTTATTTTGACTGCTATACTTTTCTAAGATATTCTAATTTATTGAGATGTACCTAAAGCTTGTAGCTGATAACTTTATTGGGGTTTTTATTTAGAATAAAACCCAATTAGTTGTTTGTGGACCCAAAGCTAATGGCTAGTAAGAGAGGAACCAAGACCACAGCAAACCTCCACCATCCTTAAACAGCTCTAATCTCTGAAACATCACTGCTTGGTTCTTTACACAGAAGCAGTGTGCCACCAGTGATCTTCCTCTGTAAACCCTGTTCTGAAAAGAGAACATTAAAATTGATCCAGCTATTGTAACTGTTTGATATAAAAGTAAAGCCATGAACAAAGCAAAACCTTTACTTACCTTCCTATATGATAGTTGCTCTGACCAGAAAAGCTTGACATGTTCCAATGTCAGCATGTTTCTCACACACTGGAAGCGCATTGTCTCCTTCGTCCATAAACCGTGTAAATTAGCTCGATGCTACACTATGACATTTTAGAGACTGGATTTGTTTTTAAATGGCAGAAATTTACTTTGATCTTGGCCACTCCCAGACTACCTGATAGCTGCAGCCTCCAGGACCAATAAATGTGGATTTATACTGAATGAAGATGTAATCAGAGTTACAACCTTTTAACAAACGGTCCCTTCAAACTCCTGAGCTACCCCTTTAAACATTCTGATAAGGAGCTGATAAGTTCATACTTGTGGATTTATGAACCCTAGAAGGCAGAATCGCATACCTAGACAGCTAAAATAAAAAAAACTAAAGTCAGAAAGACAGTTATTGGCTTGTTCCTAAGAGTAAATATTAACAACAGAATTAAAAAGCGTTGTTTACATGAACAGATATAAAAGTTTTGAGATTGGAGCTATTAAGCTAAATTGGTTTCAGCACTCAGATCAGGCATGTCCGTCTACTGCAGTGATATTTCATCCAGCAGCTTGGATATTTTCATGGCATGCAAAGTGTGACTTCATGAACAGGAATGTACAAATATAAAAACGTGACCAAGATTGACATCAATGTTGACATTAATTTTGCTGCCATGGCCATTAACTGATATTTAATAATATTATATAATAATATTATATATATTATACTATCTCTTCAACACTGTCTCTTCAGTTAAACCCCTCACAAAACTGCGCTGCATCACCATTACTATCTTATGACCAAACAAAATTCACATGACCAACATCCTGCTTAATTGTAGATTTTCTACTGATCACTGCATCCCAATTTGGGCCAACACAACTTTTACATCTACACTATATTGATAGGTTTTTATGTAAGTTACTGTGTGAATCAGCCATAAGAATTAATCTCAACTCAACAATGAACATCTTTCACGATTATTAAAAGTGACATCATTCTGACTGCTGCCTACAGTACCTAAGATAACTTCTGTTCATCACTAAGCTACAGAAATCCCACTTCAAAAAAGCTGAAAATCCATCTAATTGAGGTGTTCTATGAAGGCATAAAGTGTATAGAAGTTTAGAAAAACAATGTTCTGCAACATTTAGAGGGATCTTTTGAATACGTATTTGTTTCAATTATTGAACTAATTTGTTTGTGTTTAGCCCCACTAAAGGTTCACACTTACCAGTCCATCACAGTTGCTGATGGCCACAGAGGCCTCTGGCATATCGGTCACATCACCGGTGAAGACACAGTCCCGATGGATGCGTTCCTTGGCCTTTTCCTCAAAGTCCTCCTGCCATTCCACGAAAGCTCCTGGTGCCACCAGCCTCCTGTTGGCCTTCAGGCGAAGGTGGAGCTCTCTCCCAAACAAGGTGACATTGAAAAACAAGTGCTGACCCGTACCAGAGGTGACTGAGGGCGTCTGGGGAGCACTGCGGGCCATTCTTCTTCTGCTGCCAGGAGCTGAGAGATTTTCATCAGCCTCACTTTCACTTCCACTTCCAGCAGAAACCACGTGAGAAATGTACCGGCCGTGGGAGTCTGTGCTGAATGGCACCATAAGACCATATTCACTTAGCTTTCCAGAGAGTTTTTCTGATGGGACAAATTGTGTCAAATAAGAATCACATAAAAATACATAAAACTGTGCCATGGAAAAAATAAATAAATAGGAAAGTCAAATAAGGAGTGCTTATTTAAGAATGGAATACCAACTGGAGGGCATTCAGTGGAAAATTCAACAATACTTTTCATTTTCAACATATGTGGGGTTTTTTTTAGTTTTTAGGGTTTTGCATCCATTTTTCATTTATAAAAATGCAATAAAAAAGTTAAAATAAAGACTCACCCTCTGATTCCGCAGCCAGAACATGGTCCACACATACTTGACAAAGTGAAAAGCACATCAATAAATATAAACAATCCATAGCGAGGGCTAAAGTGTGAGAGCTGCCACTTTTTTTTTTCACTTTTCCTTTCTGTAGTAAACTTTGTGAGTAGAGTTTCTCTCCACCTCCAATAGAAAAAAGCCCAAAACGGAAAAGCAAAAGTGCTCAGAGCTGAGCTCCAGCGAGGCAGCCGGGCATTTCTCAGCGTCCTCCCCGGTCCCCGGTCTACACGCCAAACTGAAGCTGCTTCCAGTGTGTTGGCCCCCGCTGAACTGCACACACCGAAACTGCCGCGTCCATTTAGGGAACCGAATGGGGGGGGAGGAGGGGGGATATCTGGGGGTGCTGATGACGACAAACTCTCCGGTATAAGAACCGGGACGGTTGGAAGTTGTTGCCCACTTTTTCCCCTCTCCCCTTTTCTTTCCTCCTCTCTTTCAAAACTTTTTTTTCAGCAGGACAGCACCGAGTTAACACACGCCTACACTGAGAGAGAAAGAGGTGGAGGAAAAAAAATAGGTAGAGTTGAGATGCAGAGACAGAGTGTCCCAGTGGTGGAACATTTGCCGTCCAGTCGTGCACAATTACGCACCGATGGTGCGGTTCCGGAACGCACAACTGCTAAAGTGCAACCACAGGGAGCGCATTCTCCCTTGAAGACAGCCACATATTGAGACACTCGTTTTCCCCCCTACCTCATAAAGGCAATAGTACGTTATATAATCGTATTAAGTTGGGAAAGAAAAAAAAACAGCCTCAGACACAGCTGATGTTCAGTCATGGAATTTAGACTATTTTTCCTTCTGTAACACACCGAAAAAGCCCGTCCAGACGCCAGATGCAAGGTAATAACTCATAGAGAGCGTGTTTACATTAGTCCACAAACATATGTTAGTGATCACATGGCAATAAATCTGGGAACAGCATTCCTTCACATTACACTGAGGCACCGGTGACAACAAAACGCTACAAAGCCATGGACGAACATTTATAATAGGTTGAAAACTGCAGCTCAGAAAAAAAAGTTTGGGAAAAGTAAGTTTACTCGGATTTGAATCATTTTTGCCCTTTAACAAAATAAATTATCATTTGAAAACTTAGTATTTGTCTTTGCATTAAGTCATCTGAAAGGGAGAAAATGTGTGTCCTTCTAATAAATTGATTGCACAGACTGAAATTGCAGAATGACTGCCGTTTTCACATTCCCTTGACTTTTTTCTGAATAAAACACACTTTCTTACTTTTTAATATGCTGCAATATAAAATGACATTTTATCAAATATCACTCAGATGACTCTATTCTAACTGAAAAATTAAATATTTAATCTTATTTGACATGTTGGAGTGAGAAAAAATACATATATGTAGTCTTTTTATATAGAGCATGTAAACATCGATTTTAAATCATCAAATTTGACAGCGAGTTTTATGACAATAGAGCAACACATTTTTTTCACTAGTTTTACTTTCTATTTATTTTTTGGTCTTTTAATTCAAAAGATAACTGTGGTAAAAAGGATATATGTTCTGTATTGTTCAGTTTGACTTATTCTATTGTTCAAAACAAGAAAAGGAGTTATGAATTTTAAATTATCTATAGACTATACAGGGAAGCTATCTGATTTCACATACTGATTATATTACCAGCTTCAGCAAAACAAATCAAATCATACTAGTTTCGTAATCTGAGCTAATCCTGCAGATGTCACTCTGAGCATATGCTCCATTTGCCCAACAGCAGATCCAATGAGGGAAATGAGAGCCTGGTAATATTTGGCAGTACTGTGAAGACCACCAAGGTAATTTTTTTTTTTTTTTTTTTTTTAAATCTGCTCTGCTGGAGTCCAGACTGATTCAGACATGAATGCACTGAGCCTGAATCAACAACTCTGGAATCTTTCTCAAGGGAAGACATAAGGTGGGGGTTGGGGCTGCAATGAGTCTTGACTTTTAGGTTATTTTTTGAGAAATTAGGGTGTCTAGACTGGACACCAAGCTCCCCATCCCCCTTTTTTCTGTTCCTCGAGTGTGTCTGGGCTCCAGATAAGAGCGTGTTGCCTGTAATGCTCTCAGTGTGTGGTTAATTGGCTCAAAGCTTCCAGGATGGTCAACGTTTGGCAGGTGTTGGGAGGGGGGATATTCCGCAGTCATCCCCTTGGGGCAACTGAGAGAGGATTGGATGGTGATCCAGAGCTGTGCATTAATAAGCAGTGGAAACTAACCACAGTATTAAGAGATGGAAACCATTAACTGCCTTGTGAGATGCTTTATGCTGTTTTTCCATCCATAATGTTTAGAAGTTTTTTTCTTTCTTCATGTGTGTTTAAAAGCCAGGAACACATTCCACAATATAGCATAGTATTCAGAAGCCCTGTTTTTTCCCCTTCAGAAATGAATAGCTCCACTCACAGACTGTGGTTACGTCCACACACAAGTACAATTTTCTACAACAGAACACTCTGTCCTTTATAACATAAGAGTGAAACATTGGTGCACTTTTGACTTGAACTGAACCTATATAGCAAGTTTTCCTACAGAAAAATCCACTGAGATATTCAGGAGTTCCTTTAGAATTGTGAATCAGCGAATAAGAAATAAAACAAAAAGATTCTGTCTGGTTGGTTTCTCCTCCAAAACCCTGAATAACTGATCCATAGCTGCAAAGACTTAAACTTTTTCCAAGTGTTTTAAGCCACAGGGAGAAGTTGCAGTACAGAGGGAATCTATGCAAACTCTGGATGCCTTAGCATATGCTGTAATTCTGTCTAGCCATGCCAGCGAGCTGTGAAAATATGCTATTTTTCTTCTCTAAGATGCAGAAGATGCAAAGCAGCTGCCCAGTAGTTTGAGAGGTCTGTCTGCAGTGGGGGAGTGGAGGGATCTGAACCTCAACAGTTGTTACGCTGAATAAAGTGCGAATTGCCTTGCAGTGCTTTGTGCTGCAGAAGCATTTCAGTGTGTATCCATTCCAAACAGAGGAATGGATTATAATGGACATAGCTTTTTGAGTGAATTAATTTTTTCAACTCCTACAAAATCACTGTGGAAAATTCAGAATTTATAATACAAAAAAAAAAATTATATAAAAAGCTGCATTTTCTCTCAATGCAAACTTCATCAACAGATTGTTGCTTTTCTGAAAATTTTGACCTATTTAGCGTCACTTTTAGGCTTCAGAAACTAAAATGGAACTTTGACTAAAGACCATTGTTACATTTGAAGGGAAGTCTGATGTAAGTAACACCATTCCAGCTGTGAAGTATGGGGGAGGCAGCACCCTTTTGTGGGAGTGTTTACTGCAGGAGGATCTTAACAAAGCAGAGGACATCAATAGAGAGAAAACAGAGTAGGAAATATTGAAGAAACAACTAGAGTCATCAGCCAGGTAGTTAAAGCTCTGGAGCAAATGGGTTTTCCAATGCAATCACTCCAAGTCAAAGTGGTTAAAAGTAGCAACACATTCAATGTTTTGGTGTGGACACTACAAAGCCTTGAGCTCACTTCTAAGGAGAATTCATGGGCAAATATGAAAAGACGTGTTTGAGCAAAATCACGCCCAGTTCCACCAGTTCTGTCAGGTTTCACCAGTTCTGCCAGGAGGCACGGGACGAACTCCAGCAAACTATTGGGAGAAGCTTGTGGAAGGTTTGATCCAAATCAGTTCAAAGGCAATGCTACCAGACAGTTCTGATTTTGAAGACATCAAGAATTCTTTCTTTCATTCTTTCTTTAGCAAATAAAAATAAATAAGTTTGGTAATTCTAATTGATGTAAAGCAAGAAAAGTCAGCGCAAAAAAAAAAAAAAGGTGCATCTTTTTATTTGTTGTTTTTAAACTTCTGGTTTTAACTATCCTTTTTATTAAGCCGACATTTCTGTATTAAAAAAAAACAAAAACCAAAAAAAAAACGCATTATTGGTTTGATGTAATATTCTAATCTTAATTACCTTGTTTTCATTAGCTAAACTGCATTAATAGAAATAAGGCTTGAAAACATCGGCCTCTGTGCAATTAATCTCTACGTGTTTCTCTAAGTGGTTGAGTTACTGAAATAAATCCAAATAGCTTTAACCACCCTTTGTGTGCAAATACTCATAACTATGTAATCAGCATGTCCTTGTAAAATGCATTTTATGTCTGCAGTGTAGTCCAGCTTATAAGATAACACGCTACCTTGATTTAGTTCCTATAAATGACAAAATCAGGATGTCTGCCAAAAGACTGAATTAGACAGGAAATAAGCTTTTGAAAGTTATTCGTCAATTTCTTCATTTTATTATGGAGACTTTTCATTACCCTGCTCAGTGAGGTGTGTAATGCATCGCCTATCAGGGACTGTGCATTATTGCCCATGGTAAGAAAAAAAAAAAAAGAGGCTTGGACATGCAAAATTAAACGCTTCCCTTCATGCTCTTATTACTGATCAAATCCCTTTGAGAGCTCGGTGCACACTGGAGTCTCCAAGGTGTTTGTCATTCTGCCTTCATACACACAAGAACAATCAAAGCGGATGGCGATGCACTCGTGCACCCTCACACCAGCGCCATGCCTCCTGTCCAGACCAGCTCTCTCATCTGCAGCGGGAAGCTTTCCACATGAAGTTCATTACATCCCCTCTTTGCCGCTCGGCTCTTCAATGGCGCTCTTTGTCCGTCGTAATCTCTGGATCCTTCAGAACCACTAGCTTGAATTTCACTTTGGGGAGTATCTCAATGAGTTTGGAAGGGATTTCAAAGGCGAGGGGGCCGCTATATCATCCAAGCATGGTCCTCATGTCCTGGGCTTATCTTGACCCGGAGTCAAGTTGGCCGCATGCTGCAACTAAATAGGCCCTCTCCATATCCGTATCGGTTGTTTCAACCGATTTGTCTCTGCTGGTAAAGAGAAAACAGGAACAGTCATTGCTCTTTGCAAAAGGGTTGCAGTGTATTTTATCCATACAGTGGCTGGCATCAGATTTTATAGGCCTTTTAACGTTTTCACATTTTGTCACATCACAACCGCTTCAAACTATTTTATCGATATTTTATGTGATAGATCAATGCGATGTAGTGCCTGACTGTGAAAGAAAAATCATTCCATTTTTATAAATCCTTCACAAGTAAAATTCTAAAACGTGTGGCCTGCATTTGCATTTACTGCAAAAGCATGTCACGGGTGGCTTTCACTGCATTTACAGCTACAAGTCTTTTGTGGTATGTCTCCACTCAGTTTCCCCGTCTAGGGACTAAAGTATTTGCAAATCCTTCTGAAAAAAATACCTCCAGCTCAGTCGTAAAAACAACTTTAAAGTTGTGCTTCAGATTTAAAGAATTTGGGCCGTTATAACACATGAATGTACACGCGATGCAAATCTGTAACTCTGCGTGTGCGTTTACGGTTGCTGTGTCTGGATTCTGGACCTTCACCTCCAGTCCGTCTTCCTAACTCGGACCATTTGCCCTGTAGCCGCTGGAGAAAAATTTCCCCACAGCATGATGTTGTCACCTCCATGCTTCACCGTTATTTTCAGATTTTTCCGTTTCCACTTTTGGCAAAACTGAAACTGGGTTTTGTATGGCCTTCTTCTTGCCCTGTTTCCACATATTTGACAGTTGCTGAAATGCCAGATTCTCCCACCTGTACAGTGGATTTTTACAGCTCTATGGCTGGCTGGTTTTCTGACTAATGTTCGCCTTGTCTGGCTTACAGGGTTAGGTGGATGTGTCATGTCTTGGAAGGTTTCCTGTTGTTCTATGCAACTATGTGATACTTTGTGTTGTTTTGCAAGACTGCGGTGTATTTATCTTGACTTAATTCAAAGTTAAGGCCATTTCAAGAGGAAACAAATGTGGCAACCTGTATGGTAGGTTTTACTTTTGAGGCAACTGGGTTTACACCAAATACACTCCAGAGCAGATAGGCAGCAGTGTGACAGAAATCCTAACAACTTCCGTATTCCAGAAGATAAGCCTGCTATGCTCTTACAAGAAGGGAAGTGATCTGAGATATTAGTCTTTCAAAGTAGGCCAGCAAAGCCAAGTGAGCTTCACTGATGTGCCAGCCGCGGGTGGCTTTTAATCCTCACACAACCCTCCGTTCTGGAAAGTGACCCTAGTTTTCTTCTTTTTTTTTTAATTAAGACCCTACCTGTCCACATCAAAAGGCTTTTCAGATTAGTCTTTGATCTGACTAAGCTCTTTATTACTGTGTATGGAAAATGTTAAGATCTCAGTCCAACAAAGAATCATCTGTATTTTTTTTTTTTCTTTTTGTAAATGTATGCCGTTCAATCCTCATAACCTGCTCTGCTCTGCGAGGTTGGCACCGGCACAAACCAAGGAAGCTGCGCGGATAGACGAGAGGTTTTGCAAAAGGATGATGCCGAGATAAGGAGGAAAAGGAAAGGAAGCTGAGGAGGGAAGAGGCAAAATTCTTTTGGCTTAAGTGGAATTGGGACACTTAAAACTGCAGCACACCTAATCTTTAGCGCAGATCAGCATTTTATATTCCACCCTGATAAAATACCATCCTAATAATGTACAAAAAATCTGGCTTGCAGCTTAAGTTGCATTTTTATTTTCGTTTCCAAATAAAAAATAAACATACAATAAAAAATAAGGGACACATAATCTCTACAATAAAACATTAAATACTATAAATGCGATAGACAAAAGTCATTAGGGTGTTATCAAAGCTTACACTTAAACATGCTTGTGTTACAAAGTTACACAAGAACCTTCTGCACCTAGTTAAGTCACATGAATTTCCATGTAATCCTCACAAAGTGATGCTGCTTATTTGAAACACCAACAGAGAAACATAAGGCTTCTTTATGATGGATTTTTGATGTCTTTATTTGCTTGTTTTTCTGGTTTTAAGGTAGGATTCTTGGTTAAAGCATTCTAAATTACAACTTTGAAGAAAAACAAAATACCAAATTATATATTTTCTAAACGTGCTAAGACACTGGAGACATACCCTTGAACAGTAGCTAACAAGATGCACAAATAAATCAGCTGATGACCAAAATTTGCTGATTTGGACAGGCAACGCCGCTCTTCAGACACTGCTACTGAAGGAAGACAACTCAAACTTAACTCAAGATCTCTTGAACCATCTGCGGTTCGTTCAAGCTGTGAGAAAGCAAGAGAGTGCAAAACGAAAAGCAGATAACATGAACACTGAATGGAGTCCAGGAAATTTGCTCTGTTTTGTCCTTTTGAGTTTCAAGGATTTGGCAAATTTGGAAATCTTAGTCAAAGTTAGGATCTGCATCGAGACAGCTGTTGGTCTAAAGGAGGCAACCGTTAGCATAATAAAGACTTGTATCATGTTAAAATATGTAAACATTGTCTTTGTTTTAAAATAGTAAAACATTTTTTACAGCAACAGTAACAAATGTACAGAGAAAGCATATGATTATATCAAAGCAGTTTGATGAGAGCAGAATTTAGCAGGTGGATTGATTTTAAGGGTTATCCAGTCCTCACACAACTAAATGAAGTGGTGGGTTTGCATTCTCAATATAAAGTTGAATTTATTGTCATTGCTGATTGGATTCTGCTTATTCCACCTGGTGTCTGCAGATAGGACCTTAAGACATAGACATGAAGAGTAGAGAGTCCGCCTTAGGAACCTCAAATGACACACTTAGGTTTGGCAGATCATGTGGGTTTCTTGGCATTTTCAGGCCATGATCTCAAGTATGTACTTGGAGAAGTTTGTAACAAAGTATGAGCCAGGCAGGATAGAAGTTAGCTCTTTAAAGTCCAAGCAACAGATTAAAAATGCAAGAAAGGGGCTTGTTTCTTCCAGGACAGGCGTCGGTCTCCGCCTCAATTTTTTCTGTATTTTTAGTCTCTTTCAGTAATGTAACATTTGTATGTACACTCATTGGGGTCAAAATGTGAAGCTATTGATTCTCTGCTTCAACCCCGACTTATGTGTCATGGAACTTGGATCACAACCAAAACAAAGAGATTCAGGATACAAGTGACTAAAATGAGCTTTTAGAGATAAGGCTACTTCTCTACTACGAAAGAAATCACGTTTGGACTCCAGGGCAGATCCTGAACCTCCTAAAGTAGGTCATATGTCCCTTCTGGCCAGAAACACCTTGGGATTCCCCAGACTACTGTCACTGGGGGGATTGTCTGAGTTTTCCTCTTGGGGGGACAGATGGATGAATTGTCTAATAGCCTCATGGCATCACCCCAAGTTTATTTAAACAATCTAAGAGTGCCTTTGGCAGGAAGACTAGAAAACTACTCTGAATTCTGATCTGTCACTTCCTAGATTATATTTGGCATCTGAATATCAGATCCATTCAGATCAACGCATCTCTAGTCTTCAGTAAAACATTGGTGCGATTGTTGGCCTGACAAAGAGAAACATGACTTACGTTTTCTAACCTTGTTACTAAAATAAACTACCCCAAATATTTCCAGAGCAGGTTATTTCCAGCCATAAATACAATAATTTGAGAGGTAGTCCTGCAGACAGAGTGACAATGTGAAGATGGGGCAACCTGATGAAAAGAGGATCTGCACATCTCCTGCTCACTTTTAAGCCGAGTCATTTCTATTTTAAACAAGCAGCTCGATTCCACAAACGCAGCTCTAAACATGGTGTCGATTTGTCTCCAGTCGCGTGAATGACACTTATGACAATTATTTGGTTTCAAAGGCATCCAAGTACATACTCATATTCAAATATTTAGGTCTATTTCCAAAAGCTAACAGTCGCATGTTGCAGGCACAATCCACGAAGCTGAGGCCAAACAACTCAAGGCTTCTGAAAACTGAAGGCAATTAAAACAGGGTCCTTGAAAAAAACGAGAGTTCAATTGGTTTAAGGAACCAAATTACATGAAAAAACTTACTTACTCTGCTGTGAACCATGCCAAGCTGTTATATTTACAGAACTATAAAAAAGAAGGCCTAAAGGAATGTCTCAAGAAAATTTAATTGAAAGACTGCTGTAAAAACGTCAACAACACCTCTCTAACGTTTGAAAGACATAAACACCTTCAAAGTCAATCTAACATAAAAATTCTTGACATGTCAGTACCTATATCTGGACACTTATAATATAATGGTGAGAAGAAGAAAAAAAAACCCCCAGAAAAACAATCCAGATACAATGAATGGACAGAATGTGGCAATTATAAAGGTGAAAAAAATAATAATGTGAAACGGTTAAAAACCATTTAATCTTAGATAAGCTCATGGATGCATTAAAACTTAAATAACTGCCATCATATGTACACCATGAATTAAAAAAAAACAAAAACTTTTTTTTTAATTCAAAAAAGGACAATGCTTGAAAAAAAAAAATCAAGTCACACAACAGCAAACAGTTGTGACATTGCAGCCATAATTGTTAGCTCACACAGTGGAATTTATTTCTCTCCTTCAAAACATTTTTTTCTTTTTTCCCCAAAGGAGATGCAAAAGTTCAGATGCAGAAATAGGACTAAAACAATCTGCAATAAGAAAAAAAAAAGTAATATTAGTTAACTATTGATTTAAAGAAGGCACCTAAAGGAGAAGATCATAAAATAAAAGAAAAGGCTAACGGGAGCTGTTAGGATGATCAACAATAAAACAACCGAAATAAGACCTGATGTCGTTCACGACACAGGGGTTAATTGTAAAGGCATAACAAGGTTATTGTAAGTGTCTCTCATTGTGAAAGCGGTGCATTCAGAGGAATCATCCTTCAGATGAATTCCCCTCGGAAAGGAAGTGCCTGAATGTCCTGCTGCTGCCAGCGGTAGCGCAGCCTGGCCAGCGTCTTCTCCCCTGGGTCTTCGAACTCTGAGAAACCCAGCTGGTTGAGGATGTCATAAATTCCAGCCCTGGCAGCCACCTACCACAAAAAAACAAAAAACAAAAATTAATGATAAAACGGGGGGGGGGGAGTCAGGAAATATTTCATTTATTTCCCTCTTTTAAAAATGAAAGGAAAATACTACTGCAGAACAAAAGCGTTTTATCCGCTGGTGTCTTACAAATGTAGCCGCAACACTGAAACAATAGGCGACTGTTGTCAGAAGTGACAAGATGAGGCAAGAAAAAAGTTCTGATTCTGTCTATGAGACCTATAAGCAGCAGGGGAAAACAGGTCAGAAATCTGTCTGCATGTCTGTTGTTGCTCCTGAGGTGTTCAATGAGAGACAAAGACACAAAGGTGGCAGTTTTTAACCTAGCAATTGATCAACAGTTAAAAAGAGGTAGAACGACAAAATCTTCCATGTCTAGCAAAACTAAAGCCGTATAGAATTCTGTTTGCAGTTTGCTACGAGCCAACTGAGTGGCACAGAAAACACACAGAAGATGATGCTCTTCATAAATTAGAAGTTTTAGCTTTCTGGCATACCTGTAAAGAATTTACAGGAGTGCCAGTAGAAAAAAATAACACTGAGAATTACCCTGAAAAACGCCAACCCAATGGTGAGACATGGTGGTGGCAGCATTATGCTGGGACTTTAAGCGGTTTGTTCATAGTCCAGACTGCATTCTAATTAACATATTGTAGCAAGACTTGAAATTATGTTCAGAGATACAGATGAGGGTACTTCTTACAATTTTGTTATTTAACCTGAAAAATGTAGATTAAATTTACTGTAAGATGTGAGTTTGTATCATTGCAATGAGGAGAGTTCACTGTTCATGTAGTCCACTAGTCACGCTGAGTCAAGGTTTCCTATGGATGTTTAACACCTTGCGATACATGGGAAGCACCAACCAGAAACATCTGGCAACATAAAGCCCAACAATCCCCACAAATCTGTCCAAGACCCAACAGTTCCAGACTTCTCTGGAACCATCTTTAAAGGTTGAAAGGTTCAGTAGAAGATATTCAACTTGCCATGTTTACCCTGCAGCAGAAGATTCAGCATTCAATAACTGAAATAGAAAAACAATATGCAGGGGCAAGTCAGATATTGTTACAAGTTTTACTTTGCATATTTTGCTGTTTCAGTATGGAGTCAGAATTGAATGAAGACATTCTGGAGATAAAATGGCCAAAACTCTGCCAAGTTAACTTCTCCATGTTCGTCTGTCCCTGCAAATTTTGGACAGGCAGGCAAAATACAGTACTGTGCCTTGTCTTTATATTTTGTTGCAAAGGAGGTCGAGTTAGTTGCAATCTTTTTGTTGCTCTCTTGAAGAAAAGTAAAAATAAAGGGTTTTACATACTGTTATTTTTTTTAATCTTTAAAGCAGCTGTTTATAAGTCATCCATTCAGCAGCATTCCTTGTCGTGACATCTATGCTTCCATGTGATGTACTCCTGGGAAGCCGACATGTGTGTTTAACAAGCTTTTTGATGACTTGGTGCAGCTGAACTATTAGTCAGTTGATGTGATTCCTTTGAGACGCTGCAGTTTAGCTGTTCACCAGGGCAACCTGACTCATCCCCACCAAATTCAGGCTGTCTAAATAATGGATCTGTGAAAAATCAGAAGATGGGGAGGTTTAATTTCTAAGGAAGAGGCCAGACAAAAGGAGAATGTTGGAGGGCCTCCAGTGAGCTGTGATTACATGCAATCTCTTGAGAATTAGTGCAGAGTGTATTGACATCCTCTGAAGGATTGCCAAGAAGAAAACCCAGTTTGGAAAAATGTGTTTTGTACATCTTTGGTGAAATGTAATCAGACAGGAAAGGTTTACTCCCTCTTGGAAAATACCTACGTTTGTCAGTTTAACCTGATATTTTACTGCAAAACTAACTGTGATGCCAACAGAGCAAATAAGGGCAGAATAAAACAATCACTTCCAAAACAAGCTAAAAAGCAATGACTTAGTAATCCAATAGTGTCCTCCAAAAGGATTCAGCCTTTCCATATTTTGACACATTGTACCCTACTGCCATCAATGTACTTCAATGGAATTAACTAATGGTTAAGGAGACAGACAATGCTCTGCTCAAATGAGAGGAAAATGAAACATGCAAAAAGTTGGGTGTGGCAGAAACCAAACACTGGACATCAACCTTACAAAGTAATATATGGCACCAGGCTTTGGGGTGTTTGGAGAAAGTTAATGGTAAAATTGAAGGAGCTAAATGTAGATGCTAATACCCAGAAACTATGGCTGCATCCCACTGAGTTACTTTTTACAGAAATGATTTGGGATGTTGTTTTTGATTGTTTTTATTTTGTCTGAGTTCTGTTTATTTTTAACCTACAAATATAATGGACATTTTGAAAGTTCACGTGGACGCTCTTGGTGATATTTTGGTTTATGAAACACTAAGGCTTGCGTGCATGTAGCCTAAAAAATGAAGCATATTGTGCCTGCTCATCGTAACATAACAAAAATCAAACAAATAGAAACTATTTGATCTGTGGTGGTAAATTACCTCAACCTCCAATGCTTTGTATTTGTAAAATGGTTTTGAAATCATTGGCTTGTGGTAATGATCTTGTTGCATTGACGGTAAGCAAAGCAGTTGGATTGAGGTCTTTCGTGCTGCAATGCAACAATCACTAACGCCAATACTTATGACGCCAGAGCTGTGATGGATTGATGGGAGGGGAGGCAGGGAGGCACCAGTCTTTCCCACACTCAGCGATCTCAAAGGCGGCACATACCAGGTCGGCGCAAAGGGACAGTGAAGTCTCTGTGGCACACATCAAAACAGCTGGAGTGACTGATAGGGCACCCTCACACAGGCATCTAAGGTATGCACTGTGCACAGGTCCCTCTATTGTGCTAAAGCCAACATTCTGGATTAGCAAACATGGATTTTAATATATATAACTTTCAAAAAAATTTTCTCTGATTCTACTTCAAGGACTGATGATGTATGGGCACTTTTAGCTTTTCCATGTCATTTCAAAAAGCAAGGTAAATGTCGAACTATTTATCCCCAACATATTAGGGGGATATGCATATGTACGTTCAATCTTTCAAGACTGATGTACATCTTGTTGCCGTTGCTGCTAATAACACAAAAGTAAAGTAAAGTAAAAGAAAAAGCTACATTCATTGGTTTCAGTGCATTTTTATATCTAATGTGACTGATTGTAATGTTTGGTTGTGTTTCTGCTATTAGATTCCTACCTCCCAGTGACATGTTCTGAGCAAAATAAAAATAGCCAAGTACACCACTAACCTAGTATCACCTGCCATGATTGGGAGCCTTGCACTCCTGCTTTTAGTGGGCACAGAAATCAAATTAGATCCCACATGTACAGCACAGCCAATGTAGAGCGAAGGACAGACTGTGCCAATTCAGACCTGAGAGGTTGTGTAACCACGGCTCCAAAAAACATGACCAGTGGTGGAGACGACCTGCGACCGCTGCCCTCAGCGCTGGCCATTTGTCATTACAGATCCAGCCACGGTCACTGATGATAGGCTAGTGATTGCGCCGCAGGGTTGGCTGGGTCAGAATAATTGGGTGGCTGCCAGAGTGCTGCAACTGGGCCACTAAAGGCATCAGAATGCAGATGTTGTTTGTCAGGATAGTGTTCAAGTACAATCCAAAATATATTTTGTATCATAAAGTTTCAGCATATGACTAAAGTTAACATAATTGCTTGATTGTGCCATACAATGACACTATGTGCCTGGACAACAGTGCTCCTTTGACAATTCTTAAAATTCTTGAAATAGCATTTATTAAAAGAATCTATCTTACAAATCTGTTGACTTGGTCAAATTTGGCTGCTATACTTTTTTATTTTTTATTTGGACAAAGGACTGCTCTACTATCCACACTTACACTTCTGCCCAGACGGCGTTGCTCAACCAATCAAAAACTGACAAACAGAACCATGGGAACTGCACCATGTTATATTTAGAGTAAAGTGGAGCTTAAAGTTAGCAAATTACCAAGATGGTTCCTCTCTGATACAGCAGAGTTTTGGAGGGAAAGTTTTATTCACAACATTTTATCAAATCAAAACTGTCAGATTTGGGTTCTTTTGCACATTCAAATGAGCTCTTCTGCAATTGAAGCTTCAATAGAAAAGATTGAAAGATCAAATTCATCAAACCTGTTTGGCTCAGGTGAACTTTAATTCATATTAAGCACATTAATGCCTGGAAAATCCTTTTTACAGCCAACACAAGTATAAAGTGGAGGTAGTAAAAGTAGAAACAAGTTATTTTGGAGAAAAATTGAAATAGGAAAGGATTTCTTGGTTTGCATTCAAGTTAAAACTTAGGGTCACTTTACGTACTTATAAAACAAAACATTATTGCAATAAATCCTTAATAGTGTTTATTTTTGTCATTTAGATCAGCTTGAAGCAACTCAAAAGGAAAGATGACTTTTAAGTGTAATCTCTGCATCCTCTCCTGTTAATACATGCACAATGAATGTTTAACTAGCGAAAACAGGTGAAGTCAGAAGTCATCAAAGTAAGTTCTGCAAGTTAATATTTTCTCCATTATTAAAAAAGAGACAGCTTGTCCATCTGTCATGATAATTATTCAGAAGAGTGTCTGGCCATCATAAGAATCATATTTAAATGACGCAACAGTTCTTCCGAACAACAAGCTTAGACCACTATATAAGTCATAAAAGGTTTTTAAATAGTTTCCATGGGTTTCAATCTGAGGTGATCAAAGTTTCCTTAGTGGCTTTCAACATTTACGTGACTTCCCATACTCTATGACAAAAGCGTCAAATATACATCAGATCTTTAGGCAGTTATTATGGAGTTATGTACATCTTTATCTTGTTCTTATTCTGAAACTGATCTCAGACTACTAAAATTGCAAACTCGTTTCAGATGGTCTTTCACCTCCTGATCACAAGTTTTGCAAAGATGTCCTGCAGACTGATGGTAGGCTCATTGGACACATATAGTGCTAACAAAATCAAAGGCCCACTGACAGAAAAATGTTTAATAACTGTGAGAGGAAATTATTTTATTCTGCACTATTACAATGTTTTATTCCCATTCAACAGCTGCGAATAATGAATGTTTTGGGGGTTTTTTTATCTCTTGTTAAAGCAGCAGTGCCCACACTCACACACAACTAAGAGCAGTATATTACTCCTGTCTTGAAAGGTTTTCAGATTCATGTTCTGAGGATGATTTTTGAAATTATTATAGTAACTGGCTTTCCCAGCAGCATTCTTTTCATGGCATAACTGGGCAATTACAGCCACCCTGCTGCACCACATATATTTGCTATTCATAACAGGAAGAAAATGCCATGAATGACTGTGCATATTTCTGTGGAAATTGTTTTCACAGCAGTCATTCCATTCTATTTTGGATTCTTGTTTTTTAATCCATCTTATAAAAAAAAGGAAAAAGAAAAAAAAGAGGAAGACTTCTGCGGGGCGATTTTAAAAAATTCCAGGGCTTCAGGGGCATGTTTCTACAGCCATTCTCACCATGAATAATAACAGAAGTGTTTCAGAAAAATAAAAACAAAAAACTTGGAGCACAAGGAAGAATTTCAACTATTTTTTATCATGTTGAACGTAATTTTGTCTGCTTGTAAAATTATTCCAAGCATAAAACATCTACTGATGTTGCAATATTGCAATATTTTAGCAAAAATCTTGAATAAAATAAAAGACAGCAATTATGCTCTCCTATTATACACTAGGACAATGTGTCTTTTTATCCACACAAATGAAAGTTTGCTGTAAGAGACTGATTTACCTGTTCCATCCAGACAGAGAAGGAGCGATGCCAGGAGTCCCTCTTCTCCAGATGCAGGTAGGTGTTAAAGAGGATGAGGTAAATGTAACGCTCCAGGAACTGCAGGCTAATGAGCAGCTGCTGCTTACACTCCTTTTCTGTCTTCTCAGGTTTGATCTAAAAACAAAAAACAGTGAAGCACTGTTTATATATATGTGGTTATACATACTTCTGTCAAAACCTCAAGGTGAACAATTTGTTTGAAGCTTTTTAGGCATTTAGTCTGGCTTCTGGAGGGCACTATCTTGAAAGTCTCTTTCTAAGAGTTTACTGTGAGCACAATCTACTGAAATTAGAGCCAAGAGCTCCTGTGAAAGACTTGTGTCGAGCAAAACATACTTGACCTACAAAATGTTTTGGATAAAACAAGAGGATGACCCACACTGGGTTTATCTAAGTAAACCACTTATCTTTTGCTAGTCTTATGGCAACATAGACACTTTCTTCCTTTAGTATTAATTATGTTTTCTTGTTAAAAGTATTTTAACAAGAAGATCAAACAAGGCCATGTCCCTTTCATTAGCTTTGCGGGTTTCAATTTATGTTTTTCCACAGTGTGTCAAGTAGCCACGTGTAGGTAATTTATTTGTCTATTTTGGAATAAAAGTGAACAGGACTCTCAAATGAATATTATGGACCAACAGGAAACCATGAATGGAAAAAACACAACATGTAAAACTCAGCATTTGTGTCTTACTGTTGAAACAACAGGCCAAACATTTGGAAGCAGGATGAAATTTGTAGTAAAAAAGAGTAGATTGCAGTTACAGTTTCACTGATATGCTTTTCCAACAAAGCAAACATCTAGCTCAAAATATAAGCTGTCTAGTAAAACAGACAGCAAACAGGGTAATCAGCAGAACAAACCACTGTTTATTATACTTCAGTGTTTTAAAATAAACATAGATACAAGGACACTCTTGGTATAAATGCTAATCAAAATTTTCACTTCATAACCCTATGATCAGAAGCGCAACAGTGCAATTATCCAAAGTACATGATGCTCCAATAATTCCCTTGATTGTTATTTAAAAGACAGGATAATAACACTTTTATGTGAATAGGCCAGGGCCTAGACAGGTGAGGGAAAAATCCTTCAAACTCAAGACTGAATAAGATCTACAATGTCTGAAAGTTTAAAACAAATATATGACCTAAAAATCTATTTCCTGAAACAAAATGCAACAATGAGTATTCTAAAGGCTTTCTGTTCGTAATTCTCCAAGGCTTCACTGAATTGCATACACGCCAATTTGATAAAAAGCAAGGTCAGCAACTGGGCTGCTCTTTGATTACAGGTTGTTAGAAGCTGAAGGCAAGTCTTCATTAGTTTGTTGAGTCAGTGACACGTTCTTTTTTTTCCTCCCCTTTTTTTTCATACTGATTGAAGCTTTGAGGAATCTGAGGCCTAGAGTTAACGGGTCCATCATCCCTCTTTGTGTTAGAACATAGATATTAAAAGGCCAGACGACTTACTAGCTTTGTTACTCAGTAGGGGGAAAAAAAGGCTGCACAGTGGAGCAGTTGTTAGCAATGCTGCTTGGCAGCAAACAAATCCTGGGTTCGAATCTCAGCCTGGGGAGGTTCAGCATGGAGTCAGCATATTTTCCCAGTACATGCTTATTATCATGCTTATCCCAGTATAACTTATTCACGATGGATTAATTGGTCTAAATTCCTCTGAGAAGTGAGCACTGTAAGCATAAACATCCATTTAAGATCATGCCACATCTGAATTGAATTTATGGCACAGGCAACAGGGCACCCACTTTCAGTTCAAAGTGATAGACATTATTTTGTTTTTCACCTGTTAAAATTTGTTTCTTTTTGACAATATAGTCAAATTCATGTTTTCTGACAGTATTTTTTTTTTTTTTTTTTTGCAGATTTCTTGATTCTGTAGGGTAGACATGAAATTATCCAGAAAATGCAGTTGATCACAGTTAATTCATCTTTTCACTAGGGAGGCCAATATATTTTCAAATGGATCTAGGGTGATTTGGATTGATTTTGTTTGTTTAATAAATAAAATCATAATCTAAAAACTATGTTTAGTATTTACTTTGGGTATTTTTGTCTTATCTTAACATTTGACTAATGATGTGAAACATTTAAATGGGAGAAGCAGTAATTGTGTCGTTAGATTACCAAGTGGTGACACTGTTAGTACCGGTTTGAATTAAAAAAAAGCACTAAGAACACACTAAGAAGAGTACCAATAGAATTTCTCAAGAACTAATAGTTTCACCTAATAGAGTCCATGTTCATTGAATATCATAGGAAGAAACTATTTTTGAGAGCATCCAGTTCAGTCCTCTAGCAGTGAATAGAATGAGTGCCACATATAAAGAAATTGGGTTGAGAACCCATTTTAAATGTCCACAGAACATCATAATACTATCATTCCAGAGTTAAATGACAGCAGAGGAAGTGGAAGTATGAAGAGTTTCCTTCCCATTCCCAGATTCCACAGCATGTGTTAGAGTGGAGTAGAAACTTCTCCCAGGCAAACAATGTGTGCTAAAGTTATTGATCTTTGATTAAAGAAAAAGAGGAAAAGAGATGTTACACTTAGGTAGTTATTCCACATTTCTCAAAGTTACAACTAAAAAGAAAATAGTGAGCACTGGTGAACCTGATTACCATGTGCACCTTGCACCCCTACTGTTTTTTGACATTTTTAATGTTTAGCCCTTTAAAAAAAAGCAAAGCAGTTAGGCAGTGCATTTATTTTTCCACTAACACCATACAAAACAAATGAAAGTGATTAGCTTGAAGAGATTACATAATTCACACCTCCAACAATCTGTTGAACTCTAAATCTGAAAGCGACCATCTGTCCGCCTACAAGAAGAGAGAGCCACATGTGAGGGTGAGTACTCTCCTGAGCATTTTTAGAAATTCCTTTAGAAAAGTATGTCAGGAAAGATGCTGTACATTTCTGAAGTACTGGGGCAGTCTTACACTAGGTGCAATGTACATAAACTCACTTTATATACAGAACATTATGATACATTTGAAAACCAAGAGGAGAGGGAGTTAGTTATTATCACTCCTGTAAATCTTTATCGGTAAAAAAAAAAAAAAAAAAAAAAAGAAACAAATTTCTCCTCATGTGCTAAACCACAGGAAAGGGTATAAAAGGTCAGTGTCCTCTCATCTCATCTGGCCTTAAGGAACAAAAGGAGCAGCCTCTGAGGTGTGATAATGAACATCCTGAGATCTCCCCAACCCTAGCTGAGAGAGAAGCCAGACCAATCACGTTCTATTTTAGAAAATTCAGGAATGCTTGCTGTCAAAGCAGACATACAATCAATTACAATGGGAAAGTGGTAAAATGAGAGGGTTAAGTGGAGTTGTTGTGAAAAGTCGGTACATTAACTGCATGATGCAACAAAAAGTGATTTGACTTTGTAAGACGATACAGAAATTTCCACAGAGGGTGTCGAGTATGCAGAGAAGAGTTACTTTTCTGGAAGCTGATTGAAATAACTTCCTCCAAATACCAGTGAATGTTGACATAAAACCTTGAGGCTTCTGAAAGAAAACTGGAGAACTTCTTTCAGTATAACTACAACCAAAAACTACATCAATGTTAATAAAAGAATGACTTTACTAGAGAAAGTGTTGGAATGGCCCATGCAGAGCTCAGATCTGAATCTGATTGAAAATATGGTGGTGCAGAGGATGTGGCCTTGCAATCTGACATTTAACCCTACCTTAAAAAGTAGAAATAGTCTCCATAAACTCCAAGCACTTTGTATCGATGGACATGCTGGGGTTTTTTTTGTTTTTTTTTTCCAAATCCATGGTTGACCATTTCAGAAAAATTGGTTAAAACTTGTAATTTCTTTCAGTGACAAAGCAAAAACATTTTGAAAGTCATGCTAGTCCATTTGATCAACCCAAACCACAGTTCAACCACATTTGGACATCGACAGACATCTTTATATTTTCACGTTTAATCCACAATTTTATCATGCTGTTGGATCCAGAAAAAACCTGCTCATAATAGCAATGAACAAAATCTGTGACAACAGAGTTCAGTGCATAGTGTAAATGAGTTTGACATTTATGCTCTGAGAAAAGAGCCTGAAACCACACATTTCCCAGAGTATCCTCTACATAACATCCCAGGGAATGTGAAGGTTTCACTTATCTGTGTAAATAAAATGCAGCAATTTATAAACTAAGAAAGCTCTGATTCTGCAAAGTGAACTTCTACAAAACCTACAGATTTTTCTCTCAGCGTTCTGTAAATACTACAGTAAGATGACAAGTTTAATGGTAAGTTGTACTTATTTCATTTAATTTTGATGCAATTTCTTTTAGTTTTTGTTTTCTCATCTAAAATGATTCTGCTGATATTTCCAACTTGAATGTGTCATTCCTACTTGACTACACAAGAGGCTGAGCGCTAAAATAAGAGGTGCGTATTATGGAGTTCCCTGTTTGTCTGACATATGGTGTCAATTACCAGCTGATGGGCTTGCAGAGGTAAAAAGGCCAACCTATATTGGCCCTTCCCACACAGCTTTGCACAAACACCTATTCATCGGATTCAACAAGAACAGCTACTACTCAAATCCTAAACCAAACTAAAGCTTGCTGAGGGAGGACAGGCAGCTATACATTGCTTCTCAAGAAAACGTACAGACATCTCACTATGCTTTTCATGTAATTTCATTAAGTGAATCTAATGCAAAAACTGTCAATAGTTTATTGCTTTATTTAGATTTTTATTTTTATTTACAAGAATACAGAATCCATATAGAAGTGTGAAAAATTATGTAATGTGAGTATTTTCCATGCCTGAATAAGAATGAGCAAATAGATATGGAAAACTATGTTCATTTCAATTCTTTATTGTAAACTGCATCCATTCATCCATCCCTTTATGTTTGGCATTTAGTTTCAGAACACAGTTTTAAAGTATAACTACATGGCTTTTAGGAAACTGTAGATTAGAACATCTCAGTTTCAATTTAAAGTATTAAAATATTTTGTTATTCAAAACACAAAATTTGTCATTTTTAATACATCCGTTTATTTAGGTCAGGTAGTAGAAATAATGTATTTTTTTACAACACTGTGAACAACAAACAGTAGTGGAAAAAATAAAAATTTTCTGTATTATCTTATTACTTAGTCATTATCTGAGCAGCATAATTTTGTGTTGTAGTGTATTCCCAGTCTTTAATACAAGGAGCAGCAGAATTTTGGTCATTTTGTCCCTATGATATTTTTTTAATCCAGCAAGTATTACTTTACACAGCAAAAAGTCACTGAAAATAATTTTATATTATAGCCTTTCTTTTGCAACATTCAAACTTTCATTTAGTTCTCAGATGTTAAGATCAACATCTGATCTTAGTTTATATTATATTTGTATACATATATTTTCTGAGAATAGATTTTTGCACATTAATTAATTTGTTTTTTTATTTACTTTAATTTTGACAGAACACAAACCACCAAATTTCACCCTCGGGGTTTGATGAAAAGCTAAGTTATTCATCATCTGGCCTTAATTTCAAAAACTGATCTTGATCTTTATGGATCAAGATGGTGCCCAAAACTCCTTTTTAAAGGCCCAGAGAAGCCATGAAGCAGCCGGTAAAAGAAAGAGGCGAAGATGCCTTTCTGCTAATGGTTTCTGCAGATTCCAGGCCTCTGTCTTTTTCCAGCCACACTGTGCTGATTAAATCATGACGTTAAAGCTGAGGTAGATTTTAGAGGCAAGCCATCTAAATCCAAACATTGTACATAAATTGCTCAATACAGGCAGTTCATCTAGGCACAACACTGAAGCCCTCTCACATAAGTTTCATTATCTGTGCCAGGAAACAGATCCAATATTCCTGTAATATTTAAGTAAACTATTAACAATAGGACAAAAGTCAATCATTAAAATGACCAAAGGTTTGGCAAATGAGAAAGAAATAACCCAACAAAAACTTGATACACTTTGAGTTCAAAAGACCAATTGAAAGCAGAAAACAAACGTGAATACATGGCATGTCTGATTACAAATGCCACAGAAGCAGACGGGGCAAATCAACTTTGCCTACACACAGACTGGAATATCTGCCCACATCAGCCTCAAATTATGGTACATTTTGTACAAACATATGGCTGGCAAAATAACTCCTGGAGACTCCATTTTCTAATCAATCATTCAGTAAACTATCACAAAACAAATTATTTGAGGAATGCAAACCCTACGCAGACAGAAAAATAGCATGAAAGGGAACTACAGCCAATTAGATAGTTAATATATCAATCTGAACCGCGACTCGCCTTCGTAACAAACCTTTTTTTCCTGTTTCTTAGCAACTGTATGGTTAGGTAAAACAATTTGACCCATTGGTATTTTTTATTAGACTAGGGTAAAGCTGGTTTTCTGTTAAGCAATTATGTTTTTGTATTTGTCTGTCATTATCAAGCAGAGTTCTCTTGTTGCCTATTGGTGTTTTAAGAGTTGCTGTTAGGATCACTGTTGTGCGTGAACACAGTGAAATGAGTACTCTCATGGGTAAAATTAACTTCTTAAGAACCTTCAGACATAAGTTGGTATTTTTTTTACATCACAATCTGGTTCACAAAGAAGAGTGATGACATTTCTCCTCGAACATGAGAGCTTGGTGTGCACAACTAGGTAAAAGAGATAGGAAGAAAACAGAATTATTTATTCTCAACAGTGTGCACATGTGACCATATATACTCTACGCACATATAGTTTTCTTACTGAGGATTTTCTGTTAATACTGTAACTAGGTCTTTCTCCTCATAATGATATTATTTACACATACAGCATAAATATTCTACACTGCTTCTCCAACCCAGTTTTTCTACAAGAATAACTTCAAATAATAAAGTAATTCTAAATACTAAAAGTGTGAAGGGAAAAATTTATTTGTTAGCATAAGTCTGACTACGCTGGCTATCAGAAAGCAGTGAGGGCATCA
Organism: Gambusia affinis; assembly: GCF_019740435.1. Classification (NCBI taxonomy): domain Eukaryota; kingdom Metazoa; phylum Chordata; class Actinopteri; order Cyprinodontiformes; family Poeciliidae; genus Gambusia; species Gambusia affinis. The sequence goes on from NC_057887.1 coordinate 16,978,311, forward strand.
CTAACGACATCATCATCTGCTGCACAACTGACCTTGTATATAGAACACAGTTTCTCAGCTTTGACACCATGTAAATGCAATTCCTAGAGTAACTCCTGATGGTCATATATTTTGTATATCCTTTATGGTTGGCATTAAGTCAATTTTGTTCTAAAATCGTACTGATTCAATGTATTCTAAGGTAGCAGATTAGCTGGAGCAGACAAAGGTGACACTTTCTCAGTGAAAGGATGTAGGACTCAATAGGATTTGACAGATAACAGGACCAAAGCTAGTCTGGGTGGCATTCTCTTTCATGTCTTTGGAAAGAGAGGTCTAGGACTCAATGAGCAAATATATAGTTCTAAAAAAAAGAACAGGAAAAACTAATCAAAAGAGTACAGCAATAACTTTAAAAACCTGATGCTCTAAACTTGTGCAGCAAGGAATAATATTGGGTTGAAGCCACAAAGTTCTTTTTTAGGAGTTGAAAATAACTTCAAGGCAGCTAAAATGCCTTTCCCATTTTTGATATGAAATTCATCTTAATTATTTTACCTGTTAAAATAACAGGTAAAATCTGCAAAAACTGAATTTCAGCAGTTTACATGGGATAGCCGTAGACAACAAAATACTTAAAAATGAAATTAATTAAATGTCTAATTTTCTCAGATTTACTGTCTAAAGACAAAAAACTGAGGGAAACAAAAATTCTACCAACAAATGTATGAAATGAGAAATCCAATAAGGTCATTATGCAAAACAAGGTGAGCACTTTCTCAGAACACTCCCAAGAGGACAAATTACTTGTAGATTATTCAAAGTGATTTGGACTGTTGTTTGCAAAAACAATAAACAAGATAATACATACATCCAGAGATAGAAATAAATCATCAAGTTTAGAAAAAAAAATACCTTAAGATCTTTCATTTGGAAGTTGTTGTGTGTGGAAAATAACAGAATTATCTTGCTTTTACATGTTTGCATTTTGCTTGATTTGAAAATATGTTTGCATCAACACCTTTGTGCCAAAAATGTTACAAGTTGCATCGAGGAAAAGACAAGGAATCAGGATGCATTCTAAAGCATAAAGGTTGAACAATGACTAGGGTTCTAATATATAGTTATAGTGCATCTATTTAATTGTTTTTGCTTTCTAATCCTGATCATCGGTGAACTTGGAGGTCCTAGTTGCTCCTCTGTCTTTCTAGTCTAAATATTTTCATCAACTTTATGCAACAAAATCTGCACACATCATTCTTCCATATCTTATAATATTTTTCCATTGCTCCATCCAAACCATGAGCACCTATCTTTGGACACACACACAGAGAAGAGAAGGAAGGTTAGTACCACTCACTCTATTCTCATTCTGTATGTTTTTCACCACTTGTGTGGAAAAGAATCACATTTTTGACAAAAGGCAACAAATAAAACAAACAAAAAAAAGATTTTAGGAGCTGCTCTCACCCAGCAGCAAAGGATTGGTGTTCAGGTTGATGAGGCTGGCCAATTCTGAAGCGCAGCTCACTTTTGCTTTCAATAGCTTCTTGATGGTCTGGGCAGAAGCCAACGATCTTCAGCGATCACATTCTCGGGTCAGAGAGTGTATGCTGCTCGGAAATAAATCAGTCAAGGCTACAGAGACCGCAGCTTATTGAAATGAAAGGTAACACTGGGCACACTGAGCAACATGATGTTCTGGAAAAGTAGTAGAAATATATCTGTTTGTTGAAATGTTGTATTGCAAAAAGAAACACAAGATGATGGCTGATGATATAACAAGAAGATTGGAGAGGAGTGGCAGACTCGAACAAATAGAAAAGATAGCTGAGCGTTGGTGAGGAAATTATTCTAGTCATTCTTAAATTAAGATTCAATGCCGAACCTATAACCATACATCAACGAAGCTTTAAAAAGCCTAACAACAATAAAAAATTAATTAAAAAAAATAACTGCATCTGTGCAGAAACTGTGAACTGTTTCTTTATTGCATTAACTTAGCTATTAGATTTTGTATCTGAGTTGTGGTCTCATGTCTGGTTGGCAGCCGGGATTTTAAGGCTCTTAAGCCAATGTCAAACTGGGAGAAGATGGTAGTTTTAGATGGGGGAGGGTTTATGGTGGGGATAAGACTTTTTTCCCCTCATTTCTCTCCCCTTTTTGGTTTGCTGTTGCCTGCCAGTTCTATCAACATCTGGCACTGTTTATCGCCTAGGCTGATAGTTCAGACTGGAGAAATACAAATACAGATACTGAACTATGAATAGGCGAGGGTCCACTATACATTTACTCAGTATTACCTTGGGCACTGAAAATATTTAAATGTATACCAGTACTGTGACAATTAAAAATAATCTTGAAACTGGAAGGTGTTCCAGAAGCAACCGTGCTTGTCTGAAAACCGACAAAACATTTTCTCCCAACTGGAGTTTCTACAGGCAGCCTTAAAAAGGCACATCAACAGGTTAACGATACATACATGTCCCACTCAACACATTCAATCTATCAATTGCCTTCACATTGTTTTTGTGCTAAAATGACAGTTTAGCATGTATTGCAGTGAATCATATGGACAAAACATACAGAAAAAAATTGTTATCCTGTACAGGATAGCTTTTCTGTTTTATCGTTTTGGGCTTTCACTTTCTTTCTGTTATGGAATTGGGAAAAATTGGCAGTTTTCTGCCATTTTAACAATGCTAGTTCTGCTTCCCAACCTTACCTCTAATCTTTTAAACTTCTTTATCACTTAGTTTTTGTTTAAAAGAACCCGTAAAATCGTCTTTTTATCGAGTGCTCTCTCACAGACATAGCCTATCAATAAAATTACTGACATTTCATTGTAGGACATCTAGAAAAAAAATGCAATGGGATATTTACATCTTGTTGGAATCAAGTCTTGGCTCATGAGTCATGAGATGTTTACTATTTAACCAAAACAGCTTGAAATACTCAAAAGGCATAAAAATATGAGTTTTAACACCTTTCATTTGGAGAATTTTTAATGACATTAAAGTATAAAACTAATCATTGTATCTACAAAAAAGCCATTTTAAGCTCAACTTTTCATTATATAATAAAAACATGTAAGCTAAAAAAATTAAGCAAGCAATTAGTGTCCCAATAATTGTAACGAGAGTTTACAGGGCGCCCTTTTTTCCTGGAGCCTGGTATCTGAAAGTGACAGGCAGAGAAAACGACAGAGTTCATGGGACAATGAGGCCCATTGATATGGTGGAGACAGGACCGGGCGCCTCCCGTGTGCCGAGGGCAGCTGACGGTGCACAGAGGCACCATGATTAGTCTGCATTACAAATGGCTTAAACAGAGCTGTAGACGTGAAGGTACAAAAAAAAAAAAAATCCTGAGTGAAAACGAAACCTCAACTGCTTTCACTCTCTTTGTACTCTTATAATTAAAACACAAGATGAAAGCTCCTTGAAACAGCTTCCAGGAATGTTTTCATGATTAAAATCTTTAAATTATTCTCTCTCTTGGCTGTTCTTGCAAGTCTTTGTTGTATTAAAACACATTCAGGGTTTATAGCAAAGGAAGCAGCTAACACTGATATGATGTCAATATGATGTGGTCTGTAACAATGTTTAAACTATGACCAGCTTGAAAATAAAATACTTCCAACAGATTAACCTCCAAAATCCTCATCTTTTCCTACACAACCCCCCTTCCACTGTTTTCCATTAATCCAATGGAATTCCATTTACCTTCAGAGATGAGATACATTGGGTCACTATTATTTTCCACAAAAAGCAGCGGATGCATACATTTGTAGCCCTGAGGCCATCTACAGGTCTTCTTATGCAACTGCACATAAATCATCTAAACTGTTGCTTGTCACTAAGAGCAAAAGGAATCTACATTAAAATACAATGTATGTGTTTTCATGTATGACCTTATCTTCTGAGATAACTCTGCAAAAACCCTAATCCTCAGTTTAAACCTTTGTTGAAACCCACGACTAACTTCCAAGTCCATTTCTTTTCTACTTTAGTAACATTTCAAGTAAAAATGGATGTTTTGGGATGTACCTGTCTGTAAGTGGAGATGATCATCTCTCTCAGATGATAGTGCATGGGGGTCATGGTCTCACTGATAGAATCCAGTGCCAGGTCTACCTCTTTCTTCCTCTTGTGGCCGTCGGGGAGAAGACGAACCACTCGCATAACAGCCTGCAGATCGGCAGAAACAATGCACATGCACTTTATGCAGTACCTTTTAAAGGGATTTATATTGTTGACTATATAATGTGTTTGTATATTTATGTTTTAACGATGTAAAGCACTTTCTGAAATGTGCTATACAAATAAACTTCATGATTGATATTCATAAACCTTTTTAACATTTTTCCATAACCCCTCCACAAACTTTAATATATTTTCTTTGGCCCAACAAAAAGTAATGCAAAGCTGTGAAGAGGAAGAAAATTAGGAGAGTGTGTGTGAGTGTGTGTTTTTTTTTTACTCTTTACAGAAAACACACATATTGGATACAAACCCATTTATTTGATTTGATTCATCCAATGTTGCATAAATATTTCAAAAGCATGATTACAAAACATTTACATTTCTCTTGGCTTGGGTTTGAAACTTAGGTCAATTGTAAAAAACACAGCTTGTCTGTCCTGATTAGCGCACTGGTGCAAATGTGTGTCATTGTGTTCATTTATAGTGTTGACCCTGCAGAGAAAGGGAGTGTGTCCAGCAACACATGCACATGACGTTAAACCATGAAAACAGTGTTACAGAAAGTGGTCACTAAATTTTTTTTTTTTTATTCTCGCTTGGTGGCAGAAATTGAAAAGTCAAAGAAGAAGAGCAACGTTGCAGGCAAAACATTTTCTTTATAGTGTCTTTGACTCAAAAATCATCTCAAAATTTATCCTAGTTTGATTAAACTTCACTGTACATTTAAAAATCTTTGTCTTAAAATTCATGTTTTCTTGGCAGCTATATCTCCCGCTGTAAGTCCTGAACTTGGATTAGCAGCTAATCAGAATATTTACCTAAATGACAACTGATATGGTAAAGTAGGTAAATAAGGTAATTTTATTTATACAGCACATTTAAGCAACAAGGCAAATCTAAGTGATATGGGAGATTTCAGAGATTTCAGTAGTATTGGAGACTACTTCAGAATTTATCAATGCACACAGGTTTATTCAATTACTCTGGGTAAGCAAGGACAATGAATACATGATTAATTGTTTAAGAACTTTTAATTTTCAGTCACTTTACCCAAACTAAAGACTATTAGTGAAAATAAGCCAACAGAGCATAAGAAAACAGACCAAAGTTAAGCATACCCTTTGCTAACTATGCAGGACAATTGAAATTGTCCATTGACTTTATTATTTTCAACTGTGCTGCTGATGCTCTGTAACCTTCAGGCACTATAATCTGTGTTGGATGTGGATATCCACTACAGGTAGACTCTGTCAAGCAGGCTCTAGATCTGAATACTGACTTTGTAATTATAATATGTTTGTGAAATAATGGGCAGCATTACTTTTAACATGGGTATGTACTATAGTTTGAAAGTTTTAAAAAGCAGCTACACTTTTTGTAGGTGGCAAACAATAACCATATCAATATATCTTCATTTACAGTTGGCACGTTTCCTCATATATACATCACCTACAAATTCCATAATACTCACAAAGAGTCCAGCTTGAGGTTATCTGAACCTTAAATTTTAGGTTTCTAATAATTCTGGATGATACCCTATGCTTTTAAATGGCTCAATTTGTCCACCATGTTTACCAAATTATCAATAAAAGAATCTTTGTAGAGTGGAACTGAATGTGAAGCAAGCAGCATCAAGTCAAAGTTAAAAGAAATTGCCTGCTAAGGTTAAAAGGCTCTAGCATGAAGCGCATTTTATATGCAACAAAACATCCATGACAGAAATCTAGAAGGCAAAACTAGGTGTAGGTAGAGGTTACTTAAAACTGCTTCTTTTCTTCCACTGAATAATGTGTCAGACTTAGCAGCCATCACAGCATTTTTTTTAGCAGTTAATTCAAATGGGATTACGACATCCTATTTTTGTAGGAGGCTGAATTGGAGACTGACAAGGTTTCCGTGGTGACCGTTCTATGCCTCTGAGAAAATCCAATGGACACACTGCTGTGATTGACATGTGGTATTGTGTGGCTGCAGAGTGTGGCCTCCTGTGCTGAGGACCCAACCAGCAGGTTCCAACCACTGACTCATTGTTGCGATGCTGAACCAAGAGGGGAAAAAAAATAACAAAAATATAAAACACTGCCTCTAATTACCAGACCAGAGGAGCTTCTAACAAGACTCCATCGCTGCTTTCAATTTGAAGCACTGACTGTAAACCCAGTGGAAAAACCGCACAACTAGTGTTTTTAAATTATTTGTCTTGAAATGGATTAAGTTGTGTGTTGCGCTCAATAAAATGTCAACAAAACAACACCTTTAGAGAATGGCTTCCACTGCTCTTCATGCCTACACCAGACAGAGTTTACTAACCAAGATACAAAAACTCAGAGTGGTGATGGAATAGTGACAAATATTTTGTTTAACTGGAAAATATAACAATTAATAATATTGCAGTTTCATGAATTCCCCAAAATATGCTTCATTATTCCTACCCCACTACAAATGTTGTTTGCAAAAGTCATTAGTAGTAAAATTAGTTCAACCTGGATTTTTTCAAGACTCTATAAATACATGTAAACTAATGGGTAAAATTTTGTTACTGGAAAAATGTTTTTAATTACATAAATAAAATGATGAGAATAATTTAAAAGTATTTTAACAATCTTTACCAGGAATGATAATAAATGTGACCAGCACTGTAAAAATGTTAGATATATGTAACAAACTTTTACAATAGATGATTACAATTAATTCATCAAAGATCTGAATCTTACCATGGATAAAGAGCATAAAGACTTTAAACAAATGGTCAAATGTGCAAACTTGTCTTAAGTGCACTTGTTAATTTTTTGTAGAAATAAATATATTTGTATTGAGCATACACACCTCAAACTCTCCCTTTGTGTACTTGGCATCAGGAACACTGACAAAATCATCTTCTGTGCACTCTGGGAAACCCTGCAAAGCCAGGTCAAGTTTCAGTTTTAAAAAAGTCCTGAATAATGCTGTTTTTAAAGCCCAAAAAGAGAACTTTAATAATTCTGCTGCTTACCTTAAAATGCCAGAGAATGAGCACAGCAACAACCATGGCGGTTGTAGTCCTGCTTTTGCCGTTGGCGCAATTAAAGACAAAAGCTGAGTGGGGATCATCAGCTAACGCATTCCTCATGGCCTCATGGAGCTTATCAAAATCCTGGGAATAAAAATGTCTGAAATTACTACAAGATATCTTGGCTTCACTTAAACCTTTTAACTGTCACCCCTATAGATGATGTCAGACCATGGTTTTATTAGGACACTGATGTCCTCTTGACAGTTAAGAGGTTGAGAAATAACATGAAGAAATTTGCTTAATATGAAGAGTTAGTCACTCAAATGTAGCTACATTTCTAACCACCAGAGGGAGCCTTAAACTTATTTTTTATCCTATCAAGAATGGATGCCCTGAATCTGATTTCCTTCACCCAAATCTACTTATTTTTAAATAAGATGTCCGTGCCATACTTAGTACTCCATTTGCTTTTTCCTCTGCATTGTTAAAAAAAAAAGAAAAACAAAAAAATAAACTCCCAATGGTAGGTCAGTGATGGTGGATGCTTACTTCTTCCCGTGGTGAGCTGCATGCTGGCAGAGGGATTCGTTTATACATGAGGCCTGGGTGGGAGCGTTTGTGCTGGTTGAAGATCTCCTGAATGGTCAGGCAGGTTTTAAACATCTTCATCTGTTTCTCCTGCTCCTGAGTCACCTCCAGCCACTTCTGAGCTCGCAGAATCTCTTCCTTCAGTGAGGTTTCCAATTTCTGCAGGACGAGTGGGGACAGGCACTCATTGTAATTTGAAAAACTTAAGTAAATTCTTTCATATGCATTTGTTTTCTTTTTCTTTCCTCTTTTACCTGTAGCAACTGCGAGTCACTCGTTGGGACGGGGATGTGCTGGTCCAGACAAGAGGGTTCCCTGGGAACAATGATTTGTCCATTTCCTTCGAGCACCAATTCCTCCTGCACGTTGATCCACAAAACGTGGTTGTGCTTCCTCTTCTTATCCGTCAGGTGGGCGAGAACTGCTCCGATGGCCTGCAGAAAGAACGGTCAGGGTTTAGGCAAACAGACAGAAATCCAGCTTGAGTCCAAATTATGATGAAATAATCATGAGTCTTTCCTGTGAATCTGTCTGCACTGTTGATTATTGCAGAATATATGAACTGATCATGTCTAATCATTTTTTCCTTGCATCCTCTCAAAATGTAAGCAGCAGCAGATCATTGATTAGACAGAAACAGAATCTTTCACTCATCTCAAGATGCTTGACTTTCATCTCACAGACAGATGATTAAAACCACTGGTTCTAATTTGACGACAGAATCAGCAGCTGCACTTCACCTCTGACGTCGGCTGAGCCACTCCATAAACAGGCATCTTGGGTACTCGTCTGAAGTTGGCCACCTTCATCTCTTTGATTGTGCTGAGCACGTCGGGGGCCAAGTAGTCATCAGCAACCTGCTCAGACACAAGCAGTCACGCATTAATCACAGCACCAACAAACACAGAGTGCGTGTGAAGATACAAATGAGAGCTTAGGAGGCAGTGGGTGGTGTGGGGCACACCAGTACCTCATCTGAATTGAAATTTATCTCAAAGTGAGAAAATGCTTGATTTAAAAAAAAAAAAAAAGGTAAAAGATTATTCAGATTTGAATACATTTCGACGTGTTTAGGAGCTTAACAATTTCATCATGAGGATGGATGCTGCAGCAGTGCTGTTATCCGGTGTTGCACTTATTTTATGTAGCTAAAATAATTGTCAGGATTCCTAAACATTTTCCCACGTTAACATCCCAAGCTACTCCAGAATCCCATTTCCAAGGTGAGTGGAGTACCAAAAACACAGTAAAAGAAGGAAGAAAGGAAAAAATAAGGATGGAAGTACAGAAATTAGAATGAGGATGAATGGAAACAAGAAAGTGTGGACACAAGGGGAAAAGAAAGACAAAATGAAATAAGGACATCATTGGAACAAAGAAAAAACTAAAGGGAGCAAGTAGAATGCATGACCCCTGGATTGTTCAGAAGAATAACCTGGTAAACAATCTTTAATTTATTCTTCTGTTCTAATAAAACTTCACACTCATGGAGAAAAAATGTAAATATATTGACAAAAATAGGTTATTTGATTCTAAAGACAAGAATGATCTGATCCAACACAACATGTATAGTTTACAGCCACTATTTCTGGTTTTAAATTACAAAAGCTAATTTAATAATTAATTTTTAGCTTAGTGTATCAATTTATTGCAATGTCGAAAATGTCGAATCTCTAGCCAAAATCCCAAGAACTTCAACAACTCGAGAAAATGTAAGAACAATTTGGTGCATGCTTTGCCAGCTGCTCGGTTCCTCACCAGGACGCGGGCTCCTTTGGTGAGCAGCTCGGCAGGAGCAGATAGCTCTGACACGTCCATGCAGGCCAGCAACCTGTACAACCAGGCGTGGCGGCACATCCACTGACTGAAGTTGGACACAAAGGCAAGGGGATACTGGAAAACGCAGCAGAGTTACAGCTGATTTATTGCAAAACTGCAAATCGTATTAATAAAGTTAAAACAAACATTACCTGTTCATGAAGGTAAGCATTAAATACAATCAAGTAGAAGTAGCGCTCCAAGCTCTGCTTTGTTCTGTTGAGAAAGTACTCTTTGGTAGTGCTTCCCTAAAAGATAAAAAAAAAAGTTTTATTTTCTGTTTAGTTGAATCATATCTGGTACAAGGTGGTGGACTTTGAAGAGAAACTTAACATCAATGCTATCAGCAAAAAAAAGTCATGACTTACTTGAGTCTGGTAATCTTCTCCAATCCCTTCCAATTTACTTGCATTCTCATATATTGCTTCTTTAATGTTGTGCATCTCTGAGCACAAGGTAATAGCGTGGTCCACCTGAAAAGTAAACAAAAATACTTGTTATGGCCTCTTTAAGGCAATTTCAATTAAAGATGTCACAAAAACATGTTTAAAAAACAATTATAAAACCAAATTGTAATATTGGAAGGTTTATTTCTAACTCAAAAATTATTTAAATGTCCTTCAGGGCTTCCTAGGTGAGTTGGCAGTATGAACAAATTAATCAGATTTGATCTCCCAGGCCACATCAAAGCAGCTGTGGGATACTTGTTAACAATTTTCCAAAGAAGAAGCACAAATTCCTTCTAATCTCTGGGTAATAACTAAAATTCTTAAAAAACAGCATCGAAATAAAACAATGTTCATCATTCAGAGGAATCTCTTTGCACCTCTCATGTTAACCTTAGGGGCCACCGTGCAGACAATAATATCTGAATATTGCACCAATGCTCTGGATTTCATCAGTCCTCTGGCAGTTGTTTAGTCATGTTATGCACTAAACATTTAATTCAAATCTGCTGATCTGGGTCCTCCACAAAAGTTATGTCACTACAATAACTCGGGTTTCTAAGACAAATCAAAAGTGTGCTCAACTTGGTGTTAATAAATAAGGTGTGATGTTATATAACATGCACAGATCTCGGGAAATCTGCTCACTGTGCAGCTAACGCTTGACACAGAGCAAAGCATTTGCATTTATTTGCACATTGTGTGGGTAACCGAGATCTAATCACAACTGATCACTCCAGAAACAGTCAGATACACATGCTAAAAACACATTTCCTTTATACATTTATTTCTTTAAAAAAGGATGGAGGTAAATGAAGCCCACTGTTATCACTATGGAAAACCAACTGCTAATGTAGCACAGAGCGAGATTTACCCCAACAGGCAATTTTCACAAGTCCATCTCTGTGAGCAATCACAGTTTTGTGGTAGAAAATCTTTTCTTCCATTGATATTTTTATTTTTTTGCAACTCCACACATTATTACATCTCAAATGATTGGACATTATGCTGGAGAAAAACTAACACCCAATCATAAAACCTCACTGGTGGCAGCATTATGCTGTGGGAAGGTTGGTGAGAACTATAAAGACTATAAAACTGAAAAAGACTTGAGAAGGGAGCAGACGTTTACCTTCAACCAGGACAAAAACATTAAACATACAGCCTGCTAAAATGGAATGACTTACTGTAGGTCAAAGCAATATTATTTGTTACAATGGCCCAGATTAAAATCAAATTGATAATCAGTTGCAAGCCTCAACAATTTACGTTACAGACATTATCAAATTTTGCCAAAAAAAAAGAAAAGGACAACAAAAATATTCAGTCTTTAGATGTGCAAAGTAGGACACATATCAGATATGCAGATCTTTCAGATGTGCATATTCTGCATGCTTTTTCCAATTTGTGTACATTATTACCTCCTCCATAAGCTGCTGTCCATTAGGCAACTTTTTGATCAGACTCTGGATAACTTGGAATAGTGGTCTTGGCTTTGAAGTACCTGCCGCCACAAGTCTGCAACAAAAAGCAAATTTTTAACATTTTATTCCATAAATACTTCAATAAAAAATCTCTTTTGGCACTGTACTATTAAACAACTTGTAGGCGTGGGTGAGTGTTTAAACTCTTACTGTGGTGGCGGTTGTGACTCCCCTTTGAGTCTTTTCATGACTAAAGTGCCCAGAATCATGGCTAGGTTGGTGCGGCCGACGCCCACCTGGCAGCTGAAGACCAGGGTAGGCGGCAGTCTGGACGCATTGCGGCCCAGACACAGGCTGGGACTCTCCTGCAAAGCAGAACACATCAGAGAAGAGAGATTCAGAAACAGCAAAAGGTCAATAATAGTAAAAGTGGGACTGCGCAGAATAAAATCAAAACTATAGTGATGGAAAAGTAACATTCTGCATAAAATCATGTAGTTTTCCCAGTTTTAAGAACTAAGTCAAACACTATCAGTGGGAAGGATTTAGCAATCTGAAACTACTTCTACATGAGTCACTATGTTAACATCTTGGAAATAATAAGTGAGTGAAATTTACAAAAAGGCTGACTAAGAAGAAAGAGCACTGCATTAAAAATCTGTTTAAAAAAAGAAGTACAAGCCACTTTCCAACCACATGGAACTTAATCAGCAGCTGCACGTCACTCCAAAAAAGGGCAGAATGAGAAGAAGAGAACATCCTGAAGGGCAGGACAGAAAGCAGGCCGCACAGATGACTGAAGAGCGGACATAAAGTGACCGCAGACTCTCTTTCTTCGAATTTTAATCATATTTATTACGTAACTGATTGCACATGCAAGACAGATTTAAACGGAGATTAAATAAAAGCCAGCATGACCTTTTCACCACCTTTGTGACAGAGTGCAGACGCTCTGCAGTATTCGAGTCATTAATAACTCCAACGGGAACGAGATTCAGCAAGAAGAGCACAACCAAAAAAGGGCAGACTTAATTGTCAGACTGAGATTTTTACATATGCTTACCCTGAGTATTTTAACAAATGCATCAAAATCTTCTTCCAATGGCGCTCCCTCCATTGGTAGTGGTAATCTGAAGTACCTGCAGTGCAACAGACAGTTACCCAGAGGGAAACCTGCAGCCTTTGTTGTGTCAATAACATTGTTATGTAGCATGTAAGCAAACACTTGAAGGCAAATGAACTTCCTCAAGTTTTCACTTAACTTATGAGGGTGAAAAGCAGGTTGGCAGTAAGCAAGGAGTTATGGAAGACATAGGATCAGAATCCCTGGATAAATGGAACTTCAGTGTGTTACAAAAGTATTCACACCCCTTAACTTTAGCCACATTTTGTCAATTTAAATTCTAATGAGATTTTATATGACAGAACAATACCAAGTTAAGTACGTTAGAAAAAGGATACAAGGTTCAACATAAATCCTTCTTTTAACATTTTAATTTACAGAATATATATATATATATATATATATATATATATATATATATATATATATATATATATATATATATATATATATATATATATATATATATATATATATATTTATTTAGGAACCATTAATCACGCATTCCATAAACTGTATTTATTAAAAGTGGCAAAAATACTTTACTATTAGATTTCAAAAGTGAGTTTGTTGTTTTTGAATGGATGGATTTCTCAGTACATTTCTATTTTTTTTCACAATGGAAAAAATTGTCACCATAAAAAAAAGATAAAGAAGTTATGTTTGCAGTTAGTAACAAACAATTTGGGGGTAAACAACCAACATGTGCGTGATGAGGGTGCTTTGCTCAGGTAAGACCAAAAGCGAACTTTTTGTCCTACTTTCAAAACAGTGATGTGGTGGAAACCTTATATAGCATACCACTGCTGTATGTATGCTCTTCTTTAGCAGGAAGAGAAAAGCTAGTCAGAGGTGATGGGGCTGGGGGGTGATGCACTCAAAGGCAATGACGAATCTGTGTCAAGAATTTAAAAACGTTTGCAGATCGCCTTGCACTAAATTTGATTGAACTCAAGTTATTTTAAGAAGAATGGACACAAATGTCAAGCTCTAAATGCACAAAACAGGTCTGTAGAAGAAGGTAGTTCTACAAACTATAAAACACATTGAGGTTTGTGATCATGATGAAATACGAAAAAGTTCAAGAAGCATGAAGAGAAGCAAGGTACTGTACATCAAAGCATTTTGCGTCTCTGAACAACTTTCTGTCCCTTAAACGGAAGTGAGGAGATCATGTCAATAAATCAACAAACAGGATGCCCCCATCTTCAGTAGGCAAACACCAATCAATCAACTACTGACTCGTACTGGCCTGTTTACAGCTTGGCCATTTTAACAGCTGAACACCCACTCAGATACTTAAAAGTCTAAATTATTTTTCTGTCAAGCACCATAGCAAAGCAGCCTGTTTGTTCCAGCAATACCACATTTTTAATAACTGAAGAAGACTAAAAAGATTAAGGAAACATTAAAATGTAGACAAACTGTCTAGTAAATTTAATGAAATAATTATAGTTTATTTTTAATCTGAACTTATTTGTTGAAATGTCTCCCGTTACGTGGATGATGTTACCTGTAGATATACAATATGCTCAATAGAAAAAGCTTTGTTTTTATAATTACATTTTTTAGATAAAATTTTTCATCTAAGAAAGAAAAACTGAAACAAAAAGCAGGAAGCCATGATGTGTGAAAACCGACAACCAACCTGTAGCCTTGCATGGTGAACATTGGCCTCTTATAGACCTCCTCCGTCACGTGGATGTCCTCCTCACACGTTATGAACATCTTCTGCGGCTCATCTTTGAAGAACTCAATGTCGTTGTAGACATATAAGATGTTTTTGCTGAGCTTTGCAAAGTCATGGAGCTGTAAAGTAAGAACCTTCACTCAGTCATGTCTCAAATGTTTTTATTCTCCTACATAGAAACTGAATATGTTTGCTACCTCATTTCTGATAGTCAGCTCGAGGCTTTCTACTGTTTCCTCTCCTTCCAGTCCTTGAAGGTTCTCATGCAGATTTTCTTTCCTACGCGGGGTGTACGGCACAAAGTCATTGTCCTTATGAAGGAACACCACTGGCTCCTCTCGTATGCAGAAGAAGATAATCTCCTACTTGGAAATAGAAATGTAAAAACAACATCCAAGTGTCTTAGGGAAACTAGCAGGACTACATATTCATGCATGCAATTTAGCACAAGTATAAATAAACCTTCTGTAATAATAACCATAATGTCTCAGTGGACACATTAAGCTCAATTCAACATTAAGTATTGAGCTTATTTTTTGCTCAATTCTTCAGCTGAGCCATAGCTTTCTCCGAGGAGTCAAATATTTACTGACAACACTGAGAAAGAACTCCACACATTCCAACACGGTAAGTTCTTTCCGATCATTTGCTAACCATTTGTGTCAAAGGAAGACAAAGAGTCCTCAGTTCAAGCCAGAGTCAAGTTTAAAAATAAACAAACGAAAAAAAGAGAGAGTGAGAGAGAGATCACCTGCTGTCCTTGGGCTTGAAGTCTCTGGAGAACCTGTTTGAAGCCATTCAAGGTTGGCTGACCCATTCCATACAGCGGGTAGGCTCCCTTCACCTGGCGGAAGTTGGGGGCTCCATAACTGCTTGTTGTGTTTAGAACATCTGCTTTGCTGTATACATCCTGCACCATGAAGTATTCACCCTGGAAACAACATTAATCTGAATTGGTCTGGGAGCTTGACCCTGATAAATGTTTTCCCTCATTTTACAGGTTCTTGCCCTATTCTGTTAGCAAAAAACAGCACAGTTGACACACAGTCTGGCTAGTTTGTTGTCTCAACAGTTTAAATCTCTGCTCTGTTCTGTACACTCTCCTGAACAAAGAGTACCCTTAAACACTCCATACATGCATATAAGTGGGTCTCCATGTGAGATACTGCCACAACTAATTCTTCTTGTTTAAACAGTGTGAAGGTAATCAACAATGCAGTAACTAAACCACTGCATTGTTGGTTTAGTCACAACCAATACCATAATCACTATAATCAAACCCAAAGACAATCAAAAATCTAAAAAAAAAAATTACCAAGCGAAGAGTAAAATTTTAAGGTAAAAGATGTATATCCAGGAAAAAAATTGATGTATTGGAAAATCCAGTTGATCAAAATCTGTTTTTTTCCCCCCAATCAGCTCTCAGCTATTTTCAGTATCAGAGAGATATTTAAAGTGAGGTCAGAGAATGCACAGAGATGTGAGAAGCTTTTCAAAAGAACATTCTCAACAACATCCGAATTCCTTTATGGGGATTCTACGTGGAGGGGGAAAAAATGGGAAACACCGCTGAATATTTGATCTTCAAAACAAAAAGTAAAACATGCTTTTTTTATACTTTTTTGAGGAAACATACCCTGATTTTCTCCCACTTATGAACAGAAGTTGTTGGTTAAACCCTAACAAAAAAGTTAATGCAGCAGAGGTCACAGAGTACATCAAAGCCTTGTTATAGGGGTGCCAACAGTTCTGTTTCAATGACTGCCTCTGATCATAAAAAAAAACCCCGAATGACAATGTTCCAACACTGCACTGCAATTTGGACATGAAGATGTGAAAACAGCAGACAAAGAAACAGGTGAGATTCCTCCACAGCTTTCGGGGATAAGGCGACACCTTGTTATGACTTAAAAAAGCTTGGAGCTTGAGTAGTCCTTACCTTAACCAAGTAATGCTCAGGCAAGGAGTCCGATATCCGACCAACCTTGTAGCCTTCTTTAAGGAAGTTGTCATGAATTTGAAACTCTTGTCTGCAGTTATAGCTGTGTAAAAAATAAAAAACAGGCATGTTTAATTATCAGCAACTGTTTGCTCGGTCGAAGCAGACAAACGAGATGATAACAGGGGCAAACGTTTCGCCTGGAGGTTGGAGATGGGCGGGATGTCACCACAATGATCAAACAGGATTAACACCCAACTGTGAGAACGCAGGTCAGCAGGAGGGACTTACGTGATGACGACCGGTGCAACCTTGTTGGTGATAATGGACTTGGCTTTGCTGTTGTGGATGTTGATCATGTGGAATGGACTCATGCTGCTATGGGCCATCCCGTTGGCTTGGACGTTGTCAGTCGACGACTCTACATAAACAGGCTGTGGGGCAGCGCTGGCAGTTGTACCCATGCTCCACAAGCTGCTGCGAATTACATCAATTTGAGACTCAGAGACAGGAAGAAAAGACTCCTGAACGTATGCGAGAGCGAGAGCGACGGCGACGAGGCCTAACGTCACTTAAAAAGAGGCTTACGGTGTGAAGAGAATGTCTCACACTTCAGCGAGGAGATGTAGAAGCCAGTGGCAGTCTGTCACATTAAATTTAAATGAACTTAACAAGAAAATCTGAATTTTACAGTTATTTGCAGGGCATTTTTCAAATCAAAAAAGGTTTTGTTGACAGTTGGTGAGTCCACCACATCTATGCATTTTATTGTTGTCTTTTAAACCAAAATATTATCTCCTACACAAATACAACTGGCTGTTGGCTAGCTTGTTTCAATAAACCTGTGCCTGTTTCAAAGGAAAAATTATCACTGTGACATTTATTTCCTTAGTTATTGTAATATCGCTGGGTATTTTTAATCATTAGTTAGTAAATGCTATTACTCATTAAAAATTATATGTATAAAATTAACTGTTTTGTTTTTAACAATACCATTATTTAGTATTATTGTTAAACTCTCCTAAGCTGGTGATCTGTGGAATCACATTCAGTTCCAACTACAGCTGCAACTGTTTTTGATGATGTTTCAACATCAGTCAGATTGGATTGAGAGCTTCTGTGAACATCATGTTTTGCACCAATCAGATAAAAAATAAATAAATAAATAAATAAATAAAACTGACACTGAGGCTCCTGGCAAAACCTGAAACTGCTGGTGCACAAGTTACTCTCCGGGTTGTTGCTAGGTAACCAAAGAACGAGTGAGTGAGTTAGCTAGACCATGAGCGGTTGAGTGGCTCAACGCCTTTTTATCTGCCTACATCCCCCAGAAAGCTGTGTGGTTCAGGATTGTTTCGGAGTTTAGAGAAACTATTAAATATTGTATCAAACGTATTATGTATTTATGATGATCATGTGTCTATTGCAATATATATTGTTATTGATTTACTGGCCAGCCCTAAATTAACTTTACGACAACTTGCCTTCATCTGGATTACAAACATGGGACATTAGAGAAGAGTAAAAATATTTCTATTACACCCATGCAACTTAAAATAGAGGCTCACACGAGCCTGCCACGAGTTCCACACTAATCTCCTTCCGTTTGAATAAAACAGTTTTTTTCAGGACACCCTGCAGATAAACAAACCCTGAGAGTCAGGAGCAAAACATCAGCCCTAATTTAGGAAGCTACAAATAAAAAAGAACTAGATTCTGAGTGTAAACCATCCTCATCGTAACCCAAACATGTTTCATTCAAAATGAAAACAAACTAGTTGCCACACAGTTCAGATGAATTCAGCCATTTAAGCTCAAAGCATCTCCAGCTTCAAATACAATTCGTCTCTGGCTGTGCGGAGAGAGATGCCGGATGAGTCACAGCCACTCTCCACGTTGTTGCGTCTGGAGGTGAGTGGGTAGATCAACCTTGTACTCAGAAAAGCTTTCAAGCCAATAAAAAGATTCACTTCTCTGAAGTGCAAACTGTTAAAACAACAAACTGATTTTTTTTGTCTTTTCCTCTCCAGACACAGTTTAAAATCATTTTGCAGCTTTTAGGCAATATAAAAGAAAAACAGAAAAGTAAACTCCCAACCCAGATTCCACAAAAGCAAGCAATCTTTTCAAAAGAGCAGTTTGCTCCATCTGCCCACTTCTATTTCAGTCTTTGCCACATACCAAAAGCATCCTAGCTGCCAAAGATCTGCGGCCACCACTAGAAAAACAGACAAAAAACTAAAAAAAACAACAAAAAAACCAACCCTTTACGGCACAACGCTCCTCTAAAATCTGATATCTTACAAATGAGACGAGGAGCGATCTCCACTTCCAGGACTTTTTCTCTGCTGCTTGTTTTCCGCCATGGTCCAAAAAGAGTGTGAGAACTTGGCATCCCATCTAAAGAACTATATTCCACTCTGGAATCCCGTCGCCCGCCCCCCTCAGACGGTGGGAAACACCCCTCACGGGAAATCAGAGTCCCTGACAGCTTGGCATTCAATGAAGAAAAAAGAAAAAAGAAGAGAGGAAGAAAGAAAACTCAAAGTTTTCAGACAACGTCCTGCTCTGCTGCGTGCTATCTCCTGTCTGAAGTTGGGAAATGGATTTAGGCAGGAGAATTGAGTCTCTACGGAGGGGAGTGGAGGAAGTTGTCATACATCTGGTGGCCAGATGGCTAAAGTTTAGCTCTCTTCTATAGGGGGCATGCAAAATAAAGACTTCTCAGAGAGAAACACAATTTTATAAGCTGTAAATATTAGCAAATATATTGGCAAAAACAATTATTTTGATTTGTTATGTCATTATTACTTAAACAAACCTTACAAAGTTAGATTTAGTCAGTTGGAACCCAACAGTGAACAGACTAAGAATGCATGCAAACAAATCTATTTTTGTAATTAAACCAGTAATAATGTATTGTAATGTAACCAGTAATGTCTAATAAATCTGAGTTATTATAAAAAAACATATTGCATCATACTTTGAAGGCAGAAAACCCTATAATTTCAAAAGTATCAAACATAACTAATTACAACTGGAAGTTTAACATTTTTTGAAAGCAGACAACTAGCATTAAAACTTGTTTTTGTGAAACAAACGGTGCCTTTTGAGTCATATCCTCTATAAGAGGAGTTCACTACCATATATAAATAGTGACGTCCTGTCTGAAATCACACTAGATGGAAATATGATCGATTTTCATGACAAGAAAAATACATTTTTAGTGGAAATATGTCCAGTTGCACACTAACTGGAGACAAAGAAAAATGACTGAGTAAGAACTTTTACTATAAAGTTCATGAAAGAAAGGTAAAGTTTCAGGAACTAACCTTCAGAGGAGTCGGGAGGTAAACTTGTTTAGCTTGAATTTAAGGGAAGCAAGAACCAAAAGCTGAGAGATAATCACACAACACAAGTAATGCCACAACTTAGATATATAGAGTCAACAGCCAGATCGCCATGGCAACCTGGCATGGCAACTTGTTTATCAGGTAAGTACTCCCTTGTCATACTTTATCAGCATTATACTTTTCTCTGTGTCTGAGCAAAGTTAAGAAGAACATTTGTAGATATTGACTTAGTATTTTAACTTCCCTTCTATCAACAATATCAAATGAAAGTGACATTTTAGGGGGTACAGTGGCGCAGTTGGTAGAGCTGTTGCCTTGCAGCAAGAAGGTCCTGGGTTCAATTCCCGGCAAACTAAGCTCTGTATGGAGTTTAGTTTGCATGTTCTCTCTGTGCATGCGTGGGTTTTCTCCAGGTACTCCGGCTTCCTCCCACAGTTCAAAAACATGACTTTTAGGTTAATTGGACTCTCTAAATTCTCCCTAGGTGTGTGTGTGCTTGGTTGTTTGTCCTGTCTGTCTCTGTGTTGCCCTGCAACAGACTGGCGACTTGTCCAGGGTGTACCCTGTATGCCTCTCGCCCGGCACCCCTCCTGGTCCCTCTGAGGGACAAGGGTGTTAGAAAATGGATGGATGGATGGATGACATTTTAGGGCCTAAGTAAACTAATAGTGTTAATGTGTGAATAGTGTCACAGAGAACAATGTTTTGACAGTTAACATTCCGGTAGTCCAAGGTTTGTGTTAAGCAAAAACTGACCACTGATTAAAAGAAAAGAACAAAATCACCTCCTGACTCGCTAATGCAAGTTTTCTCTTGAGACAGTTACTTATAGAAATGGATGAAGATGAAAGAATTCTTAAACCATCTGAATACGGACAGAATTTTTGCATTTTAAAGTCACATTTTTGTCACAAGCAGTCATTCCCCACTATGGTAATTTTCAGGCAGACTCAAAGAGCTTTTAAATCCCTCGGTTCAATGCCAGTCTCCAAGGTCTCAAGCAACTGCGCAACATTTCTCCTCATCATTGGATAAAACACAACATAAATCTTCAATTCAAGCAGAAGATTTTCCCACACTTACATTTGTCTTGAATCATCATTTTGTTTTGTGTCATTATTTAAGTTCTGTGTCTCCAATATAACACCATCTTTGTGCAACCTTTGGTTGCATTTTTGCTCAACTTTTTTATACATATTTTGTCATTTTGGACATGGAAAATCTACTGTTGGCTACCAGCCTAAACCCAGGGGAAAAGATTGTAAAAATGATGATGAAGGGGTTTTCAAGATCAAAGAATACTAAAAAACCCCCAGAATATCTTCAGTCACTTACTTTGCAGCATTTAATTAATAGATATCCTTCAAACACTTAATGGACTTCCTAAAGCCTGTTCTTTGTAGTTTTTCCAACAACAAGCTGCCTGATAACTTCACAATACTTTATTTTCAAAGGCCTGATGAGGAAATGTCACATTACTGCTGCTGCAGAACAAGTTTCAGACTGAATTTGGTGCAGCAGAGAGACTCCTCCGTCAGCTCTACCACTGCAAGGCTAAAGAGTTCACGTTTTTTCTGCACGGAAGTCCCTGACACACACAAGCGCCACCGACTCCTAACCAACTAGTGATTTCAGCAAAGGCAAACCCAGACTTCCAAAGCAGGCAGAGTCGGGTGGAGGCCTGAGTAGAAATAGCCCTCCGTCATAAACATCCTCCTGAAGGGCCAATAACGGCAGCTCATCAGAGACGCTGTTAATCCCTCATGTCGGCTACACAAGTGCCACACTTGCATTATAAATATTTTCTTTACTAATGCAAACAGTTGTAATAAAAAGTTTTTAAAGTCCTAATTTAAAGTACCTTGCAAAAATATTCATGTCAATTTAACTTTTCTATTTATTAATTCTTATGTCCATATTTGTATTTTCTAAATTTATATTGTTAGTAAGCTTGTATGGTGTTTTCTACATTGTATTTCATTCTGTTGTTTTTTCTATTTTTGTTACTCTTATTTTTACTGTCCACTTTCTGTCATGATAATTGACATTTCCCACTTGTGCAACTAATAAAGAGTTATTTTATCTTATGTTACAACCAGAAACGTCAATGCATTTTAATTAACTTTTAAGGCGTAGACTAACAAAAAGCACTGCATAATTATCAAGTGGAATGTAAATTGTGTTATCACTAATGAACAAACTGGATCATGTAGGCCAAGCAGCAGATTAACAAGTCAGGGTTTAAAACAATACCTGAAGCTTTTGACATCTCACAGAAAACGATGCCCACAAAGAAACATGCATAGTATCCACAGCATCATACTATGGAAATACTTTTCTTCAGCTTTTACAGAAAAAAAAATTAAAAAGCAGGTCAGAGCTGATATTAGGGCTGGGCATTTTAAAAAAAAATTGTTATGATGAGAATTTAATTTATTGTTGCCTTAATAAATTTCAATGAAGTCAAGCCATGAAGTCAAGCCATACAGTTGACTAAAAATAAAGTAATAGTATTTTATTATATATTTTTTTATCATTTTTATCATAAGATTTACAAAAAAAATCACATAAAGATTTATGGTTGTAAAATCATAAAATATGAAAGTTCAAGAAGCATGAACATGTTTGCATGATTATTCATGTTTACTCTGAATCTATCTACCGCAGGTACTTAAATGTAGTGATGACACAGTCAAGAGTAAAACCATGGAAAACAGAGCCGCCTGCCACCCAACTAGCATCGCTCCATTCAGGCCTGCTCCATTTAAATTCATACGGTGTCCCAACTTCGCTGTAGCTGCATCTTAACACAAAAGGGTCCCCTTGCAGACAGGAAGGAGCTTGCAGCTGCAGGATGCATCTGTTGTTGGCCCAGAGGAAGGATGCGGAGCACGCTTCATTCAGAAGACATACATTGATTCAAGAGAGAGATACACTCCGTGACACATACAGAGGTCTTTCAACACCACATCCCATACCAAGGTTGAGCACAACGCCACAAGCGTGGTTGCACCACCCACAAAAGATGTCAAATTCAATTCACTTGTTGTGCAACATTGGTCATTACATTAAGGGACCCCGTTTGTCTCCATGGAGGCGACTTATTCAGTCTGCCAATGTTAAGTTTGAGAGGCCAAACAAACTGGAGCAAAAAAAAAAAAAACAACCCAACATATAATCAGATCACAACATGTTGTATGATTGAATCCCGACATAAAAAGAAATGAAAAACTCATAATAATCTCATTACTGTAAACAACAGGAACCGTAACTCAGTTGCATGGCAAAGCGAGAGGGGGGGTGCTAGCTCATAGGAAATGCTCAGCAGTATTCTCTGAAGCTTCCACTCTACAGCTGTACGCATGTACACCCAATGAGGTTAAGGGTTAGGCACAAGCATGGCTCTACAGGACACGGCAAGTTCCTGAGCTGAAATATCAGAGATCTGCCTGGAAATGAGCTCAGTGCTTCCTCTGCAAAAAATTATTTTTTTCTTTCATTTTGTTTTTCCTTTAACAAACTCAACTCATTGTGCATTCATGTGAACTTGCAGCAGCAGTGTTTGTCTTTGTTTCTAAAAAGAAAACGAGGGGAAAAAAACAGCTTATAAAGAGGAAACCAAGCAGTGTTATTGTTCTGCTTGAAAATCTGATCAAAAGACGTGAAGCTCATTTTCCACTGCAAGATCAAACCAATACAAAAACTAAAGGGAAAGGTGCCTTTTAGTTTAGGCATGTGACATAAATCACATGAATAAGTTGCATAATTCTGCATTTTGCTGCAAAAAAAAAAAAGGAAAATCAAAGAAAAAAAGAGCAAGTGAGTCTATTTTTAAAACCTCAGCCTGTAATTGATTCTATGTCAGGCTGGCAATTTCAGCGCTCTGATTTCAAGGCTGCAGTAAAATACGGTTTTATTTTCTCCTTCAAACCAAAGTGTCCGACCGCAACGTTCTGTCAACGCTGCCGGACCAACTGACAGGGCTTTCAGTCTGTCGCTCGCCTAAAAAATCTGCCTTCTGCGTGCATCGGTGAGATTTTACTCAGATTTGTTTCTCTCACTCGCAGCTCAGACATGTGCAACTGTCTTGTAGACAAAAAACCCATTTTGTCTACAAGAAATTATCAATGTATCTAAGCTTGCAGTAAAGCACTATCAAACTAACAATCTGAAATTTTCCTTACAGCCAACAGAACTCTACAGCAGAAGTCAGGCATTATAACAGAAAAGTCTCCCAACTGTACCTGACATTCAGCTGTTCGCTCCACCCTCTGAGAGGCTGACAAGTGGAAAACAGCAGGTTGAAAACAAACTGACAGCTCTCCAGGCAGCGGACGACCGGTCTCAGTCACACGTCCTTTCTGGCATCTCTCTTTGATGGTCTGTGAGGCAATCCGTCTCTGTCTGCCGATCAAACTACAGCAGGTGGCAGTCTCTGCATTGTTAGCGTGTCCTTACAATGCGGGTCCTTCACTCAGGACAGATCCCAGCAGGAAGTGTTTAGAGGTTTAGGTGTGCAAAGGTATTCTGTTCTGCTTGTTGGTTGTCTGTTACTTTTTTGAATGCATCCCATATGCACGAGGTGCAAAGCTGCTCGTGCATGACCGGGTTTATGTGTGCGTGCATGTGCGTCTGTGTGTATGTGTAAGGAGAGGATGTGGAGGCGGGTCCAGAGAGGCTTACTCATCATTCAGTTCACCACCAGAGCCCCTGCCTGGCAGCGCTGCACCTTTCAAACACACGGCTGATCTTTTCATATAGGAATGAACCGTAACTGTTACAGTTGACCCTCACTGACCCAGCGAAGCATAAACTCTGATAAATTCCTAACAACTGCACACAGATGACATCACACAAGCCTGATTCACTACAAAGCTCTAATTACTCCATTCATTAGCAGTCAACACACGGCATGCTGAAGGCAAACAGGCTAACAGCTGGGCAAATACTTGGATTAAAGCTTGAGCTTCAGCTGCAAACGGCTGTCTGACGTACTGCCTGTAATTATAACCCTAACATCTCAGACCACTTCGCCATGCAAATACGCAGACGAAAACCACACATTGGACAAAATGCAGTGCCTTGCATAACTTTGCCACATTTTCCTAGATTATAACCACAAACAAAACTGGTTCTATTGGGATTGTATGTGACAAACCGACACACAATGTTGCGTAATTGCGAAGGGGGGAAAAAAAGATACATGATTTGAGTTTTGTTTACAAATAAAAATCTGTAAGGTGCGGTTCAGAAAGCTTATGACTATAGCTCCCCCATGGCAATGATTTGTAGAATCTTCTTTAAATCTTTTGGTAAATGTATCTATCATATTTGAACATCTAGAGACAAAAAGTTGTGCCCATTCAACAGATTACTGGACAGCCTGTAAGCACAGCATGTTTGATGTCTTGGCAACAATTTCCAACAGCATTTGGGTCTGGATTTCTGAACCATTCTTGTCTACGCATTTCTTATTTTTATCCTTCACCACAATGTCTCCACAACTTTCTCTCCATTACTAAAATCCGGAAAAAGTATTTAGCTGGCCATACTATGGGCATTAAGAGCATGACCCTGTTGCGCTTGAGTTATCAAAACCTACTAAAAAATTCCATTCAAGGATTAATATGCAACTGCAATATATATGAGGGATAACCACTGGATACAATTTGTAGCTCTATGGATTTCATTTTGGGGAATGGGATCAAAGGAGGGTTGCATTCAAATGCACACCAAACTTTTCAGATTTTTGTCAATTTGAATACCACATATCCTTTTCCTTACAACTCACAATTATTCAATAAAATTTGTTTTATTCCAAATTAAATACATTGAAGTCTGAGACTCTGAAACAAAGAGGTGAAAAAGAGAAAATAAAAGGGCATGGATGCTTTCACAAGACATCATATTTCTCTACTGACAGGCAGCCTGTCAGAATATATTCATACAAACACAACCCACAATCCACAATCTATCAAAAGATAGAGCGCAGGAGTCATTTTTGAAATATGGATGCAGAAATCTACTGCTGCCACACCTGTTCCTTCCTTCCTGCAAGAGTTGTGAGCCAAGACTCTGAAGTTCTTGCAACACCATTAAAAGTGAAACCAGGCCCTCCCATTGCCTGAAAAAAACCTCAGTACCAGAATGAATCTGTTGGAGGAAGGAGAATTGATTAGCACAGTTTCATTCATGTAAAGGGTTATATAATAGCATAACTGAAAAGCACAGATGTCGCAAAAATAACTTGAATGTAATGAAATATAGCTGCATGAAATGAGTGTTTTGACAGCTTCACTTCCTTCCTCACTAGAAAAAAAGATGAAATAAAAGACGGATGTTCTTCGACAGATTAAGTAAAACATCCTCTCTGTTTAATGTCCCAAACGGAAAAACTACACAAGCCCTATATATCACCTGACATAAGCTAAATATCGCTCTGTCCTGGTCTGTGTCATACTAAAAAAAGAAAAAGTGTGTTTACTAGGCCACAGTGTAACAGGAAAAGGAGGCAATAACACAGGAAAGTGTTTTCACCTGTTACAAAAGTTCAGCTCTCAGCGGCCAAACAAAATATTATACCACTGATGGTTTCACGGTTGCATCATTATTCTTCAAGGTCAGAGGAGTTAAAGTCAAAACACAAAATCACTTTGCAGCTTCAGAGAGGAGCAAATGAGAATCACAGAGATGCAAAAGTACATGTTGATGGGAAATAAACTGTTCTCCCAAGTGCTTTTATGAAATCTGACACCTTGTGGTGCAAATAACCCACTGCATTGCACAATGCCTGCTACTTGGATATTTGTTCTGACAAATTCATTTTTGTCCAATCAAGATTTTTAAAATTCGATTAAGTATAACTTAGCATACAGGAAGGAAAGGGGATCAGTTCAAACAAACATCTCTGGGACAGAACCCAGTACATCCAACCCAGTCTCCAGTCGGTTACAGCTGTGTTTTAGCTTCTTTTTTTCCCCCCCATTTTCATGTGCTGCAAGAGATCATCCCAAACTTTGATTTCAACTTCTCCCCTGCTTTACTGTCGACCAGTCTGGTGTGTTCCTTGATTTTCTTGATGCTGTTTGTTCTCTAATGTTCTCTAACAAACCACCAAGGCCTTTACAGCACAGCTTAATTTATACTGAGATTAAATTACACACCATGGACTCTATTTCATTCTGAAATCAATAAGTTACACTGGATTCTACTGTCAGGGTAAAGAGATCTGAATGCGAGCAACACTTTTTCAGACTTTTATTTGGAAAAAATGTTGAAAAGCATGTTCAAAGGGTATAAATACTTTTTCAAGCCACTATAATTGCCATTAACAAGGAAGCTATGGCAACATTTTCCAAATGAAAAATTTGTGCTCCATCCGTGAGAACTACATTTCCTCTTGTAGGCCTCTTATCAAGATAAACTAAAAGTTTTTGAGCCCAATCATTTATTCCCCAGCTGTTCATTCTGGGGAGTTTTGTGCAGTCGATTTTGATTAATGGTGATGTTCACGGTTTGATCTGGGCTCACATACTGACAAGCGCCAGTTTCTGTCCTCTGCCCCTGGGGACAGAGGGTAAAGTGATATGCCCAGATCTCAGAGACATAGAACAGTCTCAGCTGGATGGGGCCCCAAGTACAATACATCAAAGAGCATCATGTGCTTTGTCTTACTTCAACGGGGGTCCTTCTCATACCTACACTGTCATATTTGATGATAAATATCTCTCCAATCTTTAAGCTAATAAAGACACTGTAGTACAGTTATATTAAAAATGTATTTTGTGTGCTCTGAAACCAAAAATATATTTTTTAAGTTTCTAGTTACTTTCAGGTAATTAATTTGGTGTAATCCTTTATTGCACCAAATTATGACTTAATTAAGATTTTACTACTTTTATGTAATTCACTGGTCTACATGGTTATGAAAATCATTGCAAGTTGTCTCCCTGTTTGATGAAAATAGAAGCTTCTAATTATCTATAAATCATTTGCACATGAATGAGCTCTGACAAAATGTCCAAGCATTTCCAACTCAAACTTTCATCATGGCTCTAAACATGCTCAGATGCCCAGACGCAATGCACAATACAGTTAAAGCATTGAGAGCCGAGTGGGGGATGCCAAGCACATGCTTCCATCAGCCTGAAAAGAAATACTTCGTAGAATGAAATACACGCTGAGGAACTGTAGTATTCATGAAACACAAGCAACGCGTATAAGCGTAGAAGTTACGGTGATTTTGTTTAAGTCCAAGCATCAAAAAAGAGGGAAAAATCTCAACTTTTAAGGCTGACATTGCAACAAGAGCACGGTAAAGTTTAAAGCGACTCACCATTTCAGCAGCTCTCAGTCGGTGGAAAAGAGTCCAGACGAACCATAGTTTCTTCCGAAGCTTATAAAAAATATACAGCTTTTGCTTTTTTACCAGCAAAAGATAAACAAACAACGGCTTATTAAGTTTTTTTTCTGTCCTATCTTGAGAATTTCACGGAAAAGATTTTGCTTGCGA
Organism: Gambusia affinis; assembly: GCF_019740435.1. NCBI lineage: Eukaryota > Metazoa > Chordata > Actinopteri > Cyprinodontiformes > Poeciliidae > Gambusia > Gambusia affinis. Next base: position 17,006,380 of record NC_057887.1, read on the forward strand.
ACTCTGACACACAGCGCATGCGCGGGTAGTGGTTATCCACAGATGCTCCATCAGCGAGTCAAAATAAGAACACAGAAACCTTGCATAGGGAGGCACAGAGATATGAGAAACGTGGAGTCAGATGTTAAAAGCAGATTACATTAGTTGTTTCCTGTTTGATTACACTCCCACTGAAGTGATTGAGGACGACATAGTGGTCCACTTATCTTATATCTCCTATCTCTTGTTTTCATCTCCTATCTTATTATGGACACTTGTCTTTCAAGCTAACATTTGGCGTTCACATGATAGGCTATAAATCCATATATTAATACCAGTCTAGTTATTTTTGTACTCCCACATAAAGACAAATTTATCAGGTACTCTCACTGCCCACTTTATTAGATACACCTTGCAGAACCTCCTTTATCTTCATAGATGGGTTAAATAAATTCAAAAGGATTTTATTTACGTCAAAGAGAAAATAAATGTTGTTGTAACTCATATCATGCATGTATTTTTAAAGAGTCATTGCTGCTGTGGACTAAGGATCTCAAGCACCAGTCAGCATTACATCGTTTCTGAAGTGGTTTCTGACAGAAAATTATTGCTGTTTGTTTCATGATTATGCTAACAGCTCAATTTTCAGGCAACAGAAACAGGGGTCCACAGTAATATGTCCTGGATGACATGATCAGTTCAGTTGTTGGTAAGCACTGCTAAACCACCTCTTTTATCTTTGCTGCTCCTCTATCTGGCCATATAGCTAGAGAGCTGGGCAGGATATGATCCTTCAACATCTCTGGGGTTGGGTGTTGTAGATTACTTATTTTTTTAGCTTTTGAGATGCTAACTGGCTGCTCCCTGTTGTAAAAATAACTATTAATTCCTCAGAGCATATATTCAGCAAGGAGTTGGAAATGTTACAGTCAGATTTCGATCTATATTGACATAGTAGCATCTGACATTATGAATTTCTAGGCTGTAGCCTACATCCATGATGCAAATCCACAATTTCACTACATCCCAAGCTATGTCATTGGACTGAGATTTGGTTACTTTGGAGGCTCTAGGGAGCAGTTAACTCATCGTCATGTTCATTTTGAGATGTTTTGAGCTCTGTGACAACATTCATTATCCTCCTTAAGTAGTAATGAGAACACTGTGTTTGTTAAAGGATGGGTATGGTCACCAACAATACTCAGGCAGCCTGTGGTGTTTAAACAAACTCAACTGGAACCTTTACAGGGACTCTTCTATATAAACACCAGGACATGACTCCCATAATTGCAGGGTGAGCCAAGGAAATAAGTAAACCATGCACAGCCAATCAGGGCTCCTCATTGTTCAGGGGTCTCCAAAACAACATAGATTTAATTCAACACATTGGCAAATATGGAGCCACGGGTATGAACCTGAAAACATCTAATGTTGCTTTAAAAATGCCTAACTGGAAAGATAATGTATTACTTTCTGCTGCTCTTACAGCTTAGAACAGTTTGAGATCAGAAAATTTCTTCAACTCATAATTTATGTAAAGAACAAGTTGGAAATAAGCAGCAACTCTCTCTGGTCATTCCCACCCTGCATTGGCTTCTGAGCTCAAAAAAGCTTTATTGAATTTCTATTGAAATTTAAATGAAACAAAAATGTTTGAAATTAGCATTTTTATAAATGTAATGAATGTAATAGATAATGTGAAGTGACTGATACTGTAGTCAGGCAAAATATACAATTGTAACATGCAGTTTATTGCAGTATTGTCCTACTAGTTAACTATAAAATAAGTTGTGGTTTGCAAGATTCAAAGCTGATAATGATAAGGTAGGTCACTTGTAAAAGTGGCTGCGAGGCTTAACAGGAAGTGTGTCCCCAGACCAGCTTCTGTGTAATGCGTATTCCAGTTAGTCAGGGGAGCTAGAAAAATAATTCAAATATCCCTATCAAATAAATGCTTTTACATTAATATGCTACAGCTCCAAGGAAGACGCTCTCTTTTTTACATAGGATTTTTACTGACATCACTGCCATTGATTATAATATGTGTACTTACATTGTACCAACCCAGAAAAAACTAATAATTTTTTATTTATTCAATTAGTTTTATTACATAAAGTTTGCAAACTGTTACCACACCTGATATATACAGTGGCCTGATTGTTCTCAGCTGCAATTTATTGGTTTACTTAGCACTATGGGGAAAAGCTAATAATTAGCATAATGCAAACACATTACATATTTGATGATGGGGAGTCTCAGCGTCCCCATCATTCCAGTCTCAAAGTCTTTTGACAGTTCTGACCAGATTTCCCCATAGCATGATTCAACCATGCTATGAGCATTACTGACATAGTTTTCAGTAATGATCATGCAAGCCAAATGTTCAGTTTTGGTTTCATGGTACCTATGCACCTACACCCAGGTGGGTAGTTGTACCATATTCTTACCGTTTCTAGAAGTTGGATTTAAAATATAAACAGCTAATTTGAATTTCTAATAGATTATCAGCTATGTTGTATTACTGTATTGTAATATTCTACCTCATTTTAAAACTTTTTTCACCTTTAATGTGACATATCTTGAGTGTTATTTGATCAAAAATAGAACTAGAAAGTCACAAAACTGCATTACTGTGAGCAACTTTGTGGAGGCAATGTTCTGAAATGATCTATCATAAGAGTTTCAAAAGGGTGCTTAAACTTTTTAAATCCTCTGTAAGTATGCTCAAGATCTACTAAGTCAGGAATATTTAATCTGAGTTAATAAATGTTGGCCATTCCTAGAGTAAAATAATAAATGTTAGCTATTAAATGAGTCATTAGTGTATAATGTGCACAGTGACCTGATTGTTTTCAGATGCTATTTAATAGACTCTTGCATCATGGAGACAGCTAAGCTTAGCTGAAAACAAGTGAAACAAACAATTCATGAATGGGGAGTTGGGTTGCCATCCTGCTGTAATGTAAATCTACACCCTAGTTTCAAATATTTTTGTAGCCTCTAACTGGTTTTCTTCCACAATTGCCGCCTACATTTAGAAAAATAAATCTCCTTATTTTCTCACCATCCCTGAACCTGCTGAAGAAAGACATCTCACCACCATGATCCATCTATCACCATTACCATTCAGGGTGAGGTGCAAAGTCAGTTTTCCACAACAAATAGCCAAAAGAATTAGTCCTAGGACGGGGAGTCAGGCTGCTGAGGCCTGACACAAACAAAACCGACGCGTAAACTGCGCAACCCCAGACGCCTCATTACCAACTGAATGGCTGATGAGCTGTCAAGTAACAAGTCTTGAGGACGCATGTCAATTTCCTTTAATGTTCTCAGCAACTTGTTAAACATGAAAGTGGGTGGGAGGCCGTATATAAGACACCCCTAATCTGCTCGGTGTGGAGGAATCTCGCTTGTCTCAGACTGACTGACATCATGCGCTCATTGGCAGCGCTGGGCGTCGCGCTGCACGCATGGCTTCTGGTGTTGCTGGCGCACGCTACCCATAAATCCAGAGATGGACTCATAATGAGGTCTCTGCAGCGGTACTCTCTGACGGAAAGATCCACGGGACACCACCTGCCAACCTATATGATGCATCTATACAGGAATTTCAGATCGAACTTCTCTGTGCCTTTGGATAACATGGAGCAGGACGCGGCGAAGCGAGCGGACACAGTGAAGAGCTTGATATCAAAAAGTAAGATCTGGTTTACTGCTTTGATTTAGATTAAATTAAACCTGTTTGAGCTGGGGAATTTATACCATTATAAACAAATAGGTGAACATGTCTGCATGCATTAAATTTGTCTACCCTCCTGTGGCACTTAAAGACCCTCAGAGATGTTAGTTTTTTTTGTTTTCTTTTTGTTTTTTTTTTTCTTGCCAGACGACCTCAGAGGCTTCAATCCACATTCCCGCTCAGGGGGTGAATAACCAAGCAAGGATAAGCGTGTGAAAAGGCCGGTTTTCTTCTTAATTCTCAAAGCAAACCGCTTTTCTCTTCTTCTTTAAATAGGTGATGTTGATTTGGTACCTCGCCAGACATCCCCCTATACAAATCTCTTGTTAAGGTCAAATCAACAACTTCCCTTAGTTCTTTTTTCACACTTGGCCTGATTAGATTAGAACTCGGGATTTAATGGTGTGGCTCCAGAAGACCCAGCTGCTGAATCCAATTTCACAGCTCTACTATATTTGCTTGACTGAGGATATGCAAGGAGCCAGAGGACGAGCATGGACGTGCTAAATGATTGGTTTCGGCTGCTCTTGGTTTGAGTGGATTAATAGCAAGCATGGATAGGACTTTTGATCAAGAGTCACATTCAATGGAGAGCAATGCAAATAACAATGCAAAGATTAAACATTTTTCTTTTTTTTTTTTTGAAGGCTTTAATCTTATAATCAGAGCTGTTCATTGTATCATAATGACTCTCATTAGCAGGATACACTTTATTGAAAAGTATACATTATGTAACATAACATTATATAACACATATTTCAGAATAAAATTGAATGTATTCGAATCTATTTATTGGAATTTAATTATAAATCAAATAGTTGACAACTATATAATACTGTAAAAAAAAAAATAGAAACAAACCCTAGGAAGGGAATGAGGGTTTTGTTTTAGAATACAAAATATTAAACTTTTAAAATGCCATTTTGTTTTTGTTGAAAAATTAGGCAATCATAAATCATTTTAAAACTTATTCTACAAATAATGTAACTCCCACTTAGTACAATTCAAGCGAAAAGCAACAAATATAGGAAGGAGGGAGGAAAGCAATAAATAGTAGAACAAGGTGCATCGTCCAGTGTGCATAGTCTTAAACTGATTGGTATTGTTGCTGTTATGTAGTATGTTGTCCTATTACAATAATTAGGTTTTTTTCTTACTTGAATTGCATAATATATGTTGTAATATATGTTAAATTAACTTTAAAATGATTTATTATGGTCAGTCCAGTCTTCTTTTTGAAGTCAAAAAATGAATGAAAAAAATAAAAATTATATTTGCTTTCCTTGACATATTCAAAATGTATTTTTCTAACATCAACAATTCCTACTGGGAAATTTAAAAGTTTTCTCACCAATCATAACCTCAAAATCCAAAATGGCTGCTGAATCTTTTCAATGTGGTGAAAAAAAAAATTTTTTGCACTTTTAATGGTTTGTGTCTTATTAAATCAGCCACACAAGTAGTAATGCACAAACCATGTTGATGAATGTGTGTGAATTCATAAAATGTGATCAAATAGATTGGTTTTGAAAGCTAATAGTAGTTAGCTATAAAACGGCAAAGTTGTTGTGTTGGCTGTTTTTCCCTTATTTGTTTAATTTTTGTACATTTTTAAAATTACAGCCTTTTATCTCCCACTGATGCTAACTCACACATCTGATATTACATAAATGATTTTATATTACAATTCTGCCCTATGATATCATTTGGAAAACTTATTGCTTTGTTACTTCGTCGTTTCTCAGGTCTGACTTACAGACATGGACGTTGGGTGGCAACCTTTGACCTACACGTGTTACAGACTGACAAGCACATCCAGGCCGCAGAACTGAGACTCCGACTTCCTCCACCACAAAATTCTCCCAATGTCTCTGTGGAAGTGTATCACCTGCATCATGAGCCAGTGGGACTGCTCAATGAATCGTCACTGGTCACTTCGTCACACAGCTGGAAGGTGTACAACATGACAAGCCCCCTGTTGAGCTGGCTGAGGCAGAAAGTGGCTGCAAAAAGCCGAAGCAAAAGAATATCAAGGCGTATGAAAACCTTAGAGAAGAAGAGATGTCTCCCTATTCAGCCTGTTTTCGAGATGAGTGGTCAGGCCTTGCTGGTCGTCTTTTCCCACACAGGGTTTAATGAAAGCTCTAGGGCTAAAGCCAGTCTGTTGCATACAGCTGAGCAATCCAAGTTCTTGTCCCCTGCTGAAATCAAAAGGGTCCCCTGGCCGAAGAGGCATAGGAGCAAACGGGGCCAGAGAGAACAAACAGCAAGAAGCTCGCAGGTGTTCATGAGAGGAGGCGAAAAATCCCCCTGCCATAGAGTGGACCTGCATGTCAACTTCAGTCAAATCGGCTGGGGTTCCTGGATCGTCTTTCCCAAAAGATACAATGCCTACCGATGTGAAGGTTCCTGTCCTGGTCCTTTGGGAGAGGGACTGAATCCAACAAATCATGCTTACATGCAGGTAAGTGGCACCACGAGTTTCTTTTAAATTTTTTATCTACCACTGTTTGTTTTTTGCTCAAGGACATTTTAAAAAGATTGGTTTTGCTTGCTGAGGTACACAAATCAATATAAACTCAATCAGTTTACCCAAAGCTAATCAATCTATTATTTGAAGTACATTTACAGTAAATTTGTTATTTTGTTGACTTAGTTTCATCAGCTTGTCTGTGAAAATGAGATTACAACTAATCACTGTCACATTGTAGCTGGTGATAGGCACCAGCCCCCTGTAACTTTACTTGGATAAGTAGGTATTATAGACAGTGGATGGATTGTAGTAGAGCAGTTTCAATTCTCTTGAATGTTGCATTAAATGTAAACCTGAAAAGATGTGAACATAGAATATCTTCTTTGTAACTTTTTACAATTTGCTATGTTATAGCCAAAAATATCTATTGAAATTTATTGGGACTTTATGTTATAGAACAGTACAGAAAAGCTCAAAAATACAAATGTGAAAAAACTAGTAAACAGTTCAAAAGTTGAATATTTTTTGCATATTGTGTTTTGGGCCTTTGATCAAGTGCTAGAAAGAAAATCTAACTTGAGCAGGTTGTTTACAAAAATATGTAAAAAAAAAAAAAAAAAAAGTGAAGAAATTGTGTTTATGGAAATCATCTGCAAAGTTTTATCTTGAACTCCCTATGCTGTGTTTTTTTCTAAGAGTCTCCTGAAACATTACCATCCCGAACGAGCGGTGCCACCGTGTTGCGCACCAATCAAAATGAGCCCTCTGAGCATGCTGTACTTCGAGAACGGAGAGATGCTCCTTCGACACCACAAAGACATGATTGTGGATGAGTGCGGCTGCCAGTGAACACCAGAGCCAAGGACTCAATTGGTTTGCAGAGTGGCAGGAAGGCAGACATGTTGTAAAAGCACAAAGCGATTCCTGGAAAACAGAAAAGAAAACACTTAGTCTTTAGGGTGGAAAGCTCTTCGATATTTGTGACTGTGAACTGTTAAGACTGCATCTTATCCATCTTTGTAATAGTGACCTAAATTTATGATGTGGGTGCCAGTTTTTAATGTTATTTTAAGAAGTATGGAAAGCATACTCTAAATGTTGTTTATTACCTCACAACCTATCAGTAATGTAAATATGAAATTGCATTATTAAATATTCCTGCTTGTATTATTCTTTGCTGTCACTGTAAATTAATGTATATTTATTGTAAATATTAAAAAAATATTTATGTTGATTTTCTATTTTGAATAGGTTTTGTTTCGCTTAATAATATATCAATATGTCATATCTTTACAGTCTCATGGAATAAGATGTTTCTGTGTAATTCAGTTTGATGCTTCTTTCTTTTTTTCTGAAAGTCAGCTTTTCTTTTTACGTACAAATACTTTTATTGTAGGAAGCCTTTAAAACATCACAAAGCAAAAACCAACCCAAGAGAACTGAGTTAAAAAAAAGTAGAGGGGCAGAAAGTACACAAATAATGAGTCACTAGTAGATATTAATAAATAGTCTGTTCAACTTTCTGATGATATTCAGTGTTTTAGATGCACCTGGACATCACGCTCATATCAGTGTTTTATTTGGAGCGAATGTGCAAGCCACAGAAAGAGCTGACACTCCAAACTGGATGTCTCTTGTTTTAGAGAGCTTCAGCCATCCACTGACTCACGCTGAGTACATTCCAGCACCCTGCAAAATTAACCATTGTATATTTGTGTGTATGAGAGGAGAATCCAGAAATCCTGTAAAATAGCTGTAATGATGCCAAACTAGAAATCTATTCTTTTACAGCCAGGGAACTCATTGTTTTCAAATCCTTTGAAAAGAAAACAAAGTGACAGAAAACTTGCTGGTAAACTGGCAGTAGTTGGCCTGGACTGAGAGGTAAGTCAGCATTTCACTTTTTGATTTCACACAAAATGTGAAGAAAATAATCCAGAGTTTTGCAGTTTTTGCAGTTTTGTGATTTTCAGTAATAAGAGTTACAAAATGTAAGCTAAATTGGTAACTTTTAAACTTAAAAGAATAAAAACGAATATAAGTTTTGTAAATTCCAAATATCTTTTTTGATATTCTCATCTGTGACTGGGCAAGCTTACATCCTGTGAAAAAGTGTCGATTGTCGCCTGCACACTAATATTACTATTGCTTAAATTAAATTAATAATATTGAATCAAATTTGATGAATACACAATTTCAAGTTATAAAATACAGGCGAATAATATTCATAATAATTTTAAATAAATGTAAAAATTAAGTTTCACTGACTTAACTTTATACAGTTGTGTAAAAGTGCAGCGCAATATCGACTCTCATGAACATCCTGGTTCATTAGCTGTTAGCTCTTAGCTTTAGCTCACAACTAAAACAACTTCCGTATACCTGCTTATATCACCTACTGAGAAAATTACTAATGCTCTAAGATCTTTGTAACAATTTTTTATAATAAACAGTTCTTTATTCATGCCAACTAGCTTCTTCTATTGAGCTAAAAATATACCTGGCCGTAGCTAATGTTAGCCACCAGTGACAGCTGACAATTTCTGTTACACTTACTGGCTGGTTGATTGGGTGAGTAGCTTCCTATTTGTATTTTAGCCCTAAAATAATCTCTTTCAACAGATTGAATGCAGATCTATTTAAAAGAGCAGATTTGTGGTTGACATAAAGTGTTTGGATTATTAAACAAAGAAGAGAACTTAGTCTCTAGTGTGGCTAATGTGTTGTATTTTGTGTCATAGAGATTTTGCAGTCACTGGTTGAAATTTTATGACAAGAAGTGCAAAGCAAACACCATGACAACACTGCTCAGGTGACTTTATGGTGTTTGTTGAGTAGTTAGTTGTGTATTTGAAAAGAGCAAGCAGTGCAGAATCACAGGTATTGTTGCCTAAATCTAAAAGCAAAATAACACACAACTCATTTTCAGAATTATTGCAAATACAAACACTTGGTCGCACTGAAATTCTCTGCTGTATATAAGGTAACTGGGGTTTACTGTGTGTGATCTCACTTCTGTGGTCAGATAAATCTGTGACATGAGAAATTTGATATATGTTTCTTCCATTTGAGCACAATATAAAAAACTGTACAGTATATTGTAGAGAGTACTTTAAGAAGCCTCACAATATTTCTTTAGGTCTGATCAGTATGTGCATTTTTATGTTCATCAATAATAGCAAAGAAATTGCTTCTGTCTTAAGTTTGAATTGAAAATGGCAGAGGCAGTCGCAAATGTGGCCCGGAGGATTAATGCAACAGTAGAGGAAGGCAAAGACAGCCTGGGTAAGGCAAACCTTATGAATTCTCTGTCTCTTCTTTATTCTTCTCAACTTTTCAATTTGGAAACATGTTAGTGAGTAACAGATTTGGTCTTGAAGCTATTTCTAGTTTTACCAGTAGATGGAGGCAAAGGCTTGAGTTTAGTGTTCCTTAGATGCATAGTGTCTTTACTGTTAGATATATAGTGTTTTTTTTATCTGTTAGTCCTTATTAATCTTATGCTTATGTTCTCCTTCACTGCAGACCTATCAAACTGCCAGCTCATATCCTTCCCAGATGGTGTGTTCAAGGTCCTCAGGACTGTCTTAGAAAACATCCGCATTGTCACGTTAGCTGATAATAAAATGAAGGCCATTTCAGGCAAATTCTTTTCAACTTTTACCCAGCTCAGAGGTAGAGACAAACAAACATCACCCTGGTCTATCTGTCATTTGTACACTATCAAAGATGAAGCTGTTGTTTTCATGTTGTTTGCACCACAAATGTCCACTAAAGGTTTTTACACTTCGACAGAAATACAGACATCTCTCCATTTATTCGTATTTTGAAATGCCTCGTAGAACTTGACCTCCAGAGCAACATTTTCACCAAGCTGCCAGATGAGGTTGGAGAAGTGGAACATTTGACTAGCATCAATTTAGCTAATAACAGCTTTTCCATCTTCCCTGAGAAGCTCACTGAAATAGCCACACTGGAGAGGATTGACCTTGAGGGAAACAGCATCACTGGTAATAACATGTTTAAGCATGTTGTGTGGAAAAATTGACTGTTCTTTTGCTGTTTTTGTTCATTTTAAACCTATTCTTTGTTTTCTAAAATTTTCCCCAACAGAATTGCCTTTGGAAAAGTTGTCTGCCATGCCCACTCTCAAGTGGCTCAACATAAAGTCCAATCCTTTGAGCTCCAGCATTCAGTCTGCTCTCCAATCCCCTTACAATTTTGAGATTTTACTAACAACAGAATAATGGAATATGTCACATATATTCTTACAGACTCTTTGGTGCGTGCCTTTAACTACTAAAGATGAATACATTTGAGAACCTTAAAGGGGCAGTGTTATGTAAAATCAACTTTTTTGAGTTGTACATTATGTTATTCCCTTATCAAAAACATAACTGGAATGTTACTTTGATTCTTTCATGCATGTTGAAGAAACTGTTTAATCTCCCATGGCAGCCATTATGGGTGTAAAAACATTTGGTCTCACCAAGCTTCCTTTTCCATGGATCTCCTCCTCAGAGCAGTGGTTTCCAAGTCGGGCTTCCACCCCACAGAGTGCCGCCGCTCTGCTCCTCTAGACTAGCAGCAGCAGCAGAAATTAGCAAACCCTTGTTGGAACTGTGCATCTGCTGAGCTTATCATACAAGCTACTTCTCAGTGAAATGCTGGTAAAAGCCTTCATAAAGGCTTAATGGAGGAATGTATGATGGTAGAATGCCGGAAAGAGCAGGAGCTTCTTAAAGAGACAGAGGCCAATTTCAAGATGTTAAATTCCAAAGTCAAATTTCTAAATTATGTTTGATTAAAACAACTGATGGCAACACAATTATTTGATTGTGCTATAAATTAGCACTATGTCTCTGGAAAATAGATAATACTGCCCCTTTAAAAAGTTTTCAAGATAGAATTGTGTTTCACAAGAAAAAGACACACATCTATAAAGATGAGTTTTCAACTCTGCAACCTCTACTTTTGGAGAGTGTAGTTTCTGAACATACAGGAGGACTTTTTTGGAACTGTACTGTGGACTCCAGATGCATTAGCAGATACACTGCTGCCAAGACCTGCCTATATCTGGAACATAGAAATGTAATAATGTTTACTTTGGGGAGTATGAGTTGGCCAGAATCCTATAAAGGGGGTGCTGTCCAGTGATTGGGCCAGTTGCTGGAGATGATTATTCTTGGGCCAAGATTTTCTCGTGATTCGATGGTGCTGACTCAGGCTGCAGTTTGTAATAAAACTTTGCTATTCAACCAAAGTCCAGCCTGCAGAGTCTTATTCCTGAAGCATCATCACACCAGCATCTTGAAGGCACTGACAGAATACACCACAAGCTCTGTCTTAATATGGAGGTGAACTCTTAGATTTGTAAAAACTTGGTTTTTGCTTATTTACTAAATTGTTGATGTAAAAATAAAACTTTATGAAATGAATGTTTTTCTTATACTTGTGAATGTCACCTTTCTACTCTGCACAACTGATTTTGGTGGCATCAGGGAATGAGGAGGCTTTCTTCAACATGAACAAGGAAGCTGGTCAGAGTTGATGTAAAGATGGGCAAAGCAAAATACATAACAATCCCAGGAGAAAACCTGTTAAATGTGCCAAAATACTTGGGGGGGTTTAGTTTTCCATCAGGAAAACCTTGGAGACTTCAAAGTTACTAGATTTTACTTATTAAAATTAAGAGGTTTGGCATGCCTCTTTTCTTTAATTTTTCTTATTCTCCAGTGAGTAGCTGCTTGATAATGTGTTGCAAATTATTAAGCAGCTTTTTACAATCATCAATGTAACAAGCTAGATGTCAATATTATTTAATAATTCAACTGCATGGATGTCTGTTAATCATGCTAAGCCTAAAGGCACTTCAATGTTGTTCAGTATTTATTTTTGTAATTTTATAAAAGTAATATCCCATAATGAAGCACTAACAGCAGCAATTTCACAAACTGTGTTGCAAAATGAATGCCGAGGAAAAAGTATGTCTCTGCATTAACATAATTTCACCACATAAAATCACAGTTTACTTTATGCTACTTGCAGAGCAGAGAAGAAGAACAGTGTCTATCTTAATATATGTAATGTTTACATAGGTAATAAATTAGATACATTTTAAGCAGAAAAACCTTTTGCGTAAGTGACTTACCTGGTAAAAAAAACTACTAGTAATTATAAAGGGCTTATTTTAAGAAAGATTTGCTTTGTCCCCCATGAAGGTGTTTCATTAAAACTAAAAAGGTAAGAAGTCGCCGTGGTAACAGCACCTATTCCTGTCTCTTTTTAATCGGTTTATAGCTTACGCGAGTTGGCGCCATCTGTGTCTTTCTGTAAATAGTTATCAAGAGTCACAGCTTGAAAGAATGAAATGCATGGCAAACAGATTTCTGGCAAAGAAAGTTGAATCTTTTCTGTAATGTCTCAGAATGCACATGTCAGCTGTAGAGGAGGATTAACTCCTGATTATTATTCACAACTCTGACTCTCACAGTTAGATGGATGGTGCACAATGAGAGGTTTAAAAGCAGGACTATACAAAAAACAGAGTTTATTGTAGCTTTGATATTTGGCTTTTGAGCCTTTCATACAAGAACCCTTTTGCAGGTAGCTGTGGGTGTTACTAATCATTGCGCATGTCCACTCTCCTGCCTCTGTGAATCTGAAGCTGCTTAATCTTGCTGAACAAGTGGACAGAGCACAGACGGAAAGATTTAAACCAACATGAGCTTCACCATCGAAGAGAGGGGGAGGCCCAACACCCTGGACTACAGAGTCTTTTTCAGTAAGCTTAGCTTTTTTGGTTTAATCTATTTCAACCTATAGATTAAACCAAACTTGTTTTTAACTTGAGCTTTATCTTTAAGAGCTGTGGAAAGATTCCTTTGTTTTTTGTTTCTCACAGATATAAGAGCTAAATTTTTATTGCTCATTTTATAGAAAACGCAAACGGCAAATACATCTCTCCTTTTCATGACGTGCCCATCTATGCAAATGAAGCAGACGTGAGTATTGTGTTGGTTTAAAACCACCAAGTATTTTACTAGCTTAAAGGGTATATAGTTACTGTCATATCAACAAAATTGTAGCAATAACTCAAGTTTTTTAGGGAAAAGTGGGTTTAAAAACATATAAAACATTTCTTTAAACCAAAAACTGCTCATATATGCAGTTTATTTCACTTTCCAAGTGATACATTTTCTCAAATAAACCCCACTTCATATATTTTAGATGCACATTGTTATGTAGGTTTAATAATATAATTGTCCAAATTAAAGTGAGATTTCATCTAGTTAACAAAATTGTTCTCACATTCCTTTACAGAACATTTTTCATGCCATTGTGGAAGTTCCAAGATGGACAAATGCAAAGATGGAGGTATATATTGCTTATTTATGTTTTCCCAGTAAACTGCTTTCTCAGGTCTGTCCAATTCGGTTAAAAATTAATCTAATTTAACTGAGCAATTGAGCTGAACAATTGCATATAGTTCAGCTCAATCCAAATTATAAATACTATATTCAATATAAAAGAAATTCTTAGCATGTCTCTAATGCCAGTGACTGGGAGAGCACCAAGTAAGAAAGACACACAATTGAACAATCACTGGGCAAGAAATGCCTTCCATGGCAAAGAAAAATAAGATTACACAGAATTAATGACAGGAATAGATTTGTAAATACCTGAATTCAGGTAAGAGATATAGCTAAATACAGAAGCATTGAACCATGGGGAAAGAAAACCTGCATGCACAGTCAAGTCAATGGCAATATGATCTCCAGTCATGACTCTGTCCAGTAAAGAGACAGAGCAAAACACCGGGCCAGAAAGAAGAAAGAAGGAACAAAAACAAAAGTCATTGTTTATGTTTACTAATACAATTATTTAATTTTTTAAATTAATGCAGTCATTTACTCTGTTTTTTTGGGGGGGGGGCGGGGGGTTTGCGCTTTGTGCTTATATTTTTCAGATAGCCACAAAGGATCCTCTTAATCCACTAAAGCAGGATGTGAAGAAGGGGAATCTTCGTTATGTAGCCAATGTGTTTCCCCACAAAGGCTATATCTGGAATTATGGGGCTATTCCACAGGCAAGTCTTTATCTGCCTTCATGTATTTAAACAACAGAAAATCTGTTTCAATTTCCCACGTCTTTTTATCAGACGTGGGAGGATCCTGGCCACAAGGACAGTGACACAGGATGCTGTGGAGACAACGATCCGATTGACATCTGTGACATTGGAAACAAGGTAGTGAAAGCTGCTGAAGAGGATCATTTAAATCCAATAGTTAGCAGCCTTTCTTAGAAATGTGGCTGGTACTTTCAGGTGTGCTCCCGGGGAGAAGTAATCAAAGTGAAGGTGTTGGGAACCCTGGCTTTGATCGATGAGGGTGAAACCGACTGGAAGGTCATTGTGATCAATACTGAGGACCCAGAAGCCGGCGACTTTAACAGTAGGAGTAACCTGCTTTAGATATTTACTGTAATATACTACATATAGCACGTCTATGTTTTTTTTTTTTTTGATGGGTTGCAGATATTGATGATGTAAAGCGGCTTAAGCCAGGCTACCTGGAAGCTACTGTTGATTGGTTCAGACGATACAAGGTTCCTGATGGCAAACCTGAAAATCAGTTTGCTTTCAATGGCGACTTCAAAGACAGGGTATGTAGCTTAGCTTTTGTGTCTCACTCTGTTGAAGATAGACAAGTATTTTGGAATTCTATGTTATGCTATGTTTGTATTTTTGGCTATTTGGCAGTAAATTTCTTGTAAGGTTTATACAAGTGTCTTGTTTTTAGGACTTTGCGATACAAACTGTGAAGAGTACACATGAGTTTTGGAAAGCACTGATATCTAAGAAGAGCAACGCTGGCGAGTTAAACTGGTAAATGCTTGTACTGTCATTTTATTTGTGTTCCTTAATGCAAACAGTAAATAATATATTTTCTGTTATTACATATATTAATACTGATTTGATTTAGTGCTTTTAAAGGGGAACATGACCTCGGGGCACTATTAATATTCAATTTATAATATTTTCCTGTAAGGACTTGTTGAGCCTATGGGAAGATTTTAACAACAAAATGAAATAAAATCAAACATCATAAAGATTTTTTTTTTAAATACTTCCTTCCTTACATTCAAATCTGTATGAGATTTGCATGGAAGTACAAAAGATTTACAAAGATAAAAGTGTCTGAGCTTTTGTCTGATATGATTTAGTAATTTACATAGGCGTAGTAATTTATTCTATACTTATTTTATTTTTACATTGTGAGAAGTACAGAAGATGATTTGTTTGAAAGTTTGCATATTATTTATTTACCTAGATTTCGAGACTGCATAAATAGTTTTTTGTGTTTTTATTTATCACTGTCCTTATTTATTCCTGTCTGAAATGAATAAATTAAAGAGATCAGCCTTTATAATGAATTATTAAGGCTAAGGCAGAGAGATATATGTTTAAAATGCTATAATCATAAATTAGTGTGAAAAATTCTTTCCTCTGTGTTTACATAGCATGAACACCAGTGTTTCTGACAGTCCCTTCTGCTGCTCTGCTGCAGATGCTGAAGCTGTTGTTAAGTCTGTAAGTTCATCTAACTTTCCAATATCCAAGCTTAGAGAGTTATTACAGTTCCTTCCTTAAGCCTAGCAAAGATGACAAAAAGACTGGTCACAGTGCAAAATCCGAGGCTTATTATAAGTCTGCAAAGAAAAAGAAATTTGACTGAAGAAGCTTTGCTTTCGCTGCTTTGGGAGTAGAGTGCCTTTTTTTTCAGATGTAGCATTTATAATCCTTTCCAAACTTTTATGAATTAAAAAATCCATTCCCATCTTTGCATAATAGGTATGAAACATTTGCAATTCCTTTAAAGGTATCCAGGAAACATAGATGTTTTCAGCTTCTTGAAAATGTTCTAGTAGTTGTCAGTGCCACAGAAGGTGCTCTGGTCAGATAAAACTAGACCAACACTAAGCATTAAAGTCTATATCCGAAGTACTATGTCGTATGGAAAACAAATGACCCACACCACCACAAACACCCCAATGTCAACAGTAAAACATGGTGGTGACAGCATCATGCTGTGGGACTGTTTTGCTTCATTCACTATCGAATGAGAAGCTTGTGAGAGTTGATGTGAAGATGGATGGAGCTAAATATAATTTAAATTGATTAAGGTGTGTAGTAGAGGTCTTAATTGGAGAGAAACATGGAAAAGTTTGAGATTTTTCAACTATGTATACTTTTGCAAGAAAAGTGTATGGTAAAAAAATCTCAGTTGAAAATTAAAATTTTTAAAACATAACTTTCACAGGCATGTGCTTTTGGAACTGAGGAACCCATTCCAAACTCAGGTAGATGTTTGTTTGGTGCAACAAAACTGTATTAGCGCCAATTTAAATTTCTCAGAGATTGTACTAATTGTCATTATGTTTTTGCTTTTTCAGTTGATAAATGGTTCTACTATGAAAAGTAAGAATGTGAACCCACGCCAGGAACTTGAAGAGAATCCTTCTTCCTCCATAAATTCATGATCAAGTTTGGAACATTAAATCTAAAGTAACTTTGAACCTCTTTGTTCCACCATGTTTTGTGAATGTTATTCCCAGCTAAGTAAAATGATATTTTTGTGAAAACCCCCTCATGCTTCTTTCATTCTTTTGTGAACAACAGTCCTTGAAACAGACACAACAAATTCCCTAATAAACAACAGTATCTCTTTGTATATGTATTTCTTTATATACCATGCTTACTTTGTAAGGTTATTGCAGTCTTGATGTGTTCTAATGCACTGAACATGGATCTAATGCCATAATTTTTTAATGGAATTATAAAATTATGGGAAAAATGGGAAAAGATATATGTCATTCATTCAAAGGCTTTATCCAAATCTTTTTTTTCTTTTCTTCAGTAGAGAGTATAAGAAACATCATGAGAGTTAATGGGAAGATGGTCGTAAATGCTGGGTAATTTTGGAAGTAAGCCTTTTAGGAGTAATGTATCCCTTTCCTTTCCTTTCACTTCACAATCATTCCCTACTTTTTGTTTTCTGCCAACTAAGCTTCAAAAAAAAAAAATTCTTATGCTTTATGATTGTGACATAAATCATATGTCACATTTCAGATTGTGGGTGTGCTGTGGTGACGTAGGGGATAGCGCGACACACATTTGGAGGCCTTCAGTCCTCGATGCAACAGTCGCGGGCTCGATTCCCGGACCCGGCTCACGTTTCCTGCATGTCTTCCTCCCTCTGTTTCCCCCTTCCTGTCAGCCTACTTTTGAATAAGGGACACTAGAGCCCACAAAAGACCCCTAGAGGGGAAATAAATAAATATACATTTCATATTGTAACATAAACCATATGTTTTTGGTTTCTGTTTTTTCCTAAAAAAATAAAATCCAAGGGTGTAATTATTTCGTAAAGGCACTGTAGCTGGTATGACTTGACTGCTTAACAGAACAACAGATGTCATCACAGTAATTTATTTTACTAGAGTGTAAATAATGATTGTATGTATATTATTATACAACACAACTTAAATCATTTACTTGTAAAATTTTCCCAATAACCCAAAAACCATTTACACTTTATCCTAGGTAAAATATTTATTTACTTTCCATACGTAGAACTATTCTAAAATTGAACTCTTTGAATTAGTTTTTTCCCCATTGAACAAAAGGGGGCGCTGTGACAAATGTAACGGGAAACCCTGTTGCCGTTCTTAAAACACGAATAAGAAAAGGAGCCTCTCTGATTGACTGTTTCCAAGGAGACCGCTGACTGCCGAGAACTGGGATAAGACTCGGTACTCTAGGAAGGTACGTTTATTTTATTTATGTAGTTTAGTGTGATGAATTATGCTAATGCTGACAATTAGTTCGCTCATAGTATGTTATCTGTAAATGTGTCGTCACGTACATAAAATGCTATATGCAGGCTACCATGTTAACGCTAACCTACATAAATTCAGCCCTTCAAGTACCATATTACAAACAGAACATGTAAGGACCTATTCGTCGTAGTTCATGAATTTCGTTTGTTATTTTAAGAAGTTAGAGATTAGTCGCTGTTAGCCTCCCACTACAAGTGCATGTGGACAGTGTTTTGTCAAAGGCATACCTTGAAATAAACACATCTGTGTTATTTTACTGTATGCACAAATTTGATAGAGCTCTTAATATCAATACAGGCCACAAGGCATTTTCTGTGATCATCGTCATGCATTTTGAACCGAAAACGTTTTACTTGCGGTGCAAATAAGATGTTCTCATTCATACAGACACCATCAGAATGTCGTTTTTGTTTGACTGGATCTACAGAGGGATTAGCAGTGTTTTACAGTTTTTAGGTGAGTACCTTCCCTTTTTATCCAACTTCTGAGAACACAGCAACTGAATTACAGAGAAGTAAACCATTCATCACCCAACCATTAATGATCGGATGATTTTAGGATGATGTTTATTGCAGTTTATTTTATTTAAGGGTATAAGAATAAACAGGACTGAACACAAATCTACACCACACTGAGTTCTTCAAATTTAAAACCATAATTTTTCTTTCATTTTTATGTTTACCACGTCAAATACTAATAAATCGAGTTTGTGGGTTTAACAGTACAAAGTGTGGTACTGGATGCTCATATTTGTTCAAAGTTTGTTGCTCAAATTGTAACATAGATGGTATTTGGCCCAAATATCTTTCCTATTCTTCTGCATCATCGATTTGTGAGCACAACAGAAACTGCAGTAACATATGTTCCTTTTAAGAAGCATAAAGTTAATAACAAATCTTTCTTTTGTGGCCCCATTTTAGGTTTGTACAGAAAGACAGGGAAGCTGGTATTCTTGGGTCTAGATAATGCTGGTAAAACAACACTCCTGCACATGTTAAAAGATGACAGACTTGGACAGCACGTACCAACACTTCATCCAAGTAAGGACATGGTTTGAGGGCAGTATGCCATATAAGGCTGACCTGATGCTTCTTTTTTCCTATTTTGCTAGTTTGGTCTTCTGTGTCTATAATCTATTAATATTGTAAAATTACTAAACGCACATAAGTGTTCCTTTTTCAAATACATATTGTGATCACTGTCAAGAAGAAGGCCCATCATACCACTGAATTATATCTCAGGATTTTTATGAATAGGTTATCAAAATAGAAGCAATTTTAATAGTTAGTTGACATATTTCATTGCTGTTTTGAAATAATGGCCATTTCTCTACTTTGCATATTTTGCCAAATAGGAAAAACGAAATATTTGCTTCGAACAAACACCTTATTATTTGGTAACCAAACAACTTATAACTTTACTGTAGCTGTAGGATTCTTTTCCTCATGGTCTCTATTGTTATGTGAGTCATCGTCTTTTATTTCCTTTTTAATTTGGTATGTGTTTCATTGTCTTCAAACAGCCTCGGAGGAGCTGACAATTGGTGGGATGACATTTACGACATTTGATTTGGGAGGACATGTACAAGGTGAGCTCTAAGCCAAAACTCTTAATTTTTCTGTTCTGCAGTCAGGACATTATAGATCAGTATTGTGATTTCTATCTCCCAAAGACATGTATGGATGTTCGTCGTCATTATTCTTAGACAGTGTCAAAGTGCATTACTGAAGGAAAAACAAGTTTACCGGATCATCAGTGGAAATGTAGCTCTCAGGTCTCATCAGGTATAGAAAGCTACTCACTTAGTGTTTTCACTACACAAACCAAGGCAATATTTTTTATGTTCCAAAACGTTTCTCAAAAGGCCTGACAGTTTCTGCAGTACTTATTGGCACCACTTGGTGTCTCTGCATGTCCTAAAATCCTCTATTTTATTTAGTAGCGTCTCCAGCATAGTGTGCTAATGTTTTTGCCTTGATTAAACCTTTACAATAAACAACAAACATTTTTTTTGTATTTTTCTTTTGAGAAAAAAAAAAAATTAGTAATTTTAAATCCCAACAAGTATCCAACCATTTTAGTCAAGTCAAGTTTATTTGTATTGCACATTTCATCAACAAGTGCTTTACATCATAAAACATCAGACAGTGAGGCATAATTAGCCAGGTAAACTGGCTAATTATGGTTAACTGCTATGTGTGAAGGTAAGACTGTGGCGGTTCCTGCATGATGTTGTGGAGCTGCGTTTCTTCACCAGGAATATGGAAAGCAGCTTAGAGCTGATGTTAAGATGGATGGAGTTAAGTACACCACTCTAAAGACTAAGGATTATTTTTCAGAAGTGTTAATAGATGAACTCTCTTTGTGACAGATAGATAATTTCACTCTTGCGTTGAATTGCTGCAACGACAGTCAAATGAAAAAGAATTTGTTCTTCATTTGCAGCTCGCAGAGTTTGGAAGAACTACCTGCCAGCTGTGAATGGCATTGTCTTTCTTGTCGACGCCGCTGATCATGAAAGACTTGCAGAATCAAAGACTGAGCTTGATGTACGTTCAAACATGTCGGCTCCGGGATGCTTCTGTCAATTTGAATTAAAACTAATAACCACACTGCTGATGCTGTGGTCCTCTAGGCTCTCCTTTCCGATGAAACCATAGCCAGCGTCCCAGTGTTGGTGTTGGGGAATAAAATTGACCGTCCGGAGGCCATCAGTGAAGGAGGACTGAGAGGAGCTTTTTGTCTTGATGGCCAGGTCACAGGAAAGGTAGGCATGTGCTAAGAGTCTCATTATCTTTGAATCATCACATCCATTTATCCTAATTCTTATCAACAGGGAAACATGTCTGTGAAAGAGCAGAACGTTCGCCCGCTGGAGATTTTCATGTGCAGCGTTTTGAAGAAACAAGGCTACGGGGAAGGCTTTAGATGGTTGTCGCAATACATCGACTGACACAAAGGAAAAATCAGAGAGGATCTATCTGACTCGTTCACGTGAAACTTGATGAAGACTATCAAGAAGCGACAATTGTAATCATATTTTAATCAGATTTTCACATTTTAAAACATTAACTTTCATCATTTAATTCTCTCTATGCAAACAAAGAACTGGTTTATTAATGTGAGAAAGTTGCACAGCATGTTTAGTACCTAATTATAAAATATGAAGAGCCAGATACGCTGCAGGAGTGTAGATTTGTGTTCCACTGTCCTGAATTATTTATTGTTTAAGACATCAGCTACTTGATTTTGTATTTATTAATAGGTGTATGATGAATTTTAAAATCTCGCTTATATTGCGCTGAGTGGCTTAAAGCCTGTATGATTTCTAACAGAGATAGCAGGGATTTAGATTAGATTTTTGGAACAGTTCCATGAACAAATAAAGAAATAGAGAGGATTAATTTTGATCTGAATTAATCTGATGATACGCAACCTCTACCTCCGAAGCACAAAGCCAAATATGTATGGTAACTTCCTGGGGCTAACAAGGCAATAGATTGGGGTTCAACGAAAATATCATCTTTGCTGAGCACTAAACCAGAATGACACCAGATCCCCTTAACAAACCAAAAAGGAAGGGTACGTCTGATATGTTCAAATTAAACATCTCATTAATGGCAGACGTTTTAATTTCTTCTGCCATTTATTAAGGTTTTATTTATCCAATATGTTGCTCAGAGACAATAGCATAGGTACAAGATCTATTCTAAGAATATCAGTTGCACTTTTTGGTTGCAGAAGTCTTTAGATGGGTTTTAAACGTTCCCACAGAGATTAGCCAGAATAGCTTCCTATATAAAAATACATCAGTGATATTTTCTCCTTAGCCTTAATAAGGACGAACACAGCAGATTATAAAGTGTTGCAAAATGCTGTTGTCAAATGATGCATTCTGTTCAATGAATATGATATTAATGTAAATCGCAGCGACTCGCAAAATCTAAAGAGCAAAGGAAGCATCTCTGCATTTATTAAATGCTGCCTGACCAAATTTTTTATTCATTTAAAATAATTCAAATTAATTCAAAGACAAAACCCAGCATTCTGTCTACAGCACAATGACAGTAATAATGGCTTTCTTTTTACATGTGCAAAAGCAATAAAGCAAAAAATAAAAAAAGCCAGATGCATTAAAACATGTTTACTGAATGCTCAATATGCACCCTATCATCCAGACAAGTATTTGTAGGAAGGTAGTCTTTTAACATGGTCCCCCGCTTGGGTAGAAGTACCAACATTATTTTAAATTTGGCAATGAGTATCAGAAAAAAAAACATAAAATTTTCTTTACTCAAAGAACTAGCTTAAATAGTGATATCTGTAGCTACTAGAAGACAATTTAAAGCTCACCATCTGTTTGTCTCAGAGTAGATCCAAACAAAAATCCAACATAAAGGTGAACTTTAGCTGAACTTTCCAATGTTATTAACAAATCTGGGAAATGAGATGGGGCCTAAAACTGAACCCTGGAGTTCCCCTTTCAGTGTCTTCAGAAAACTGGGCTTATGTTCATCTCTTATACCTGAAAGGTAACTTCTAATCCCCATCACTTAAACCAGTATTAGTGTCATGGGTAATGAGCACAGTACCATTAATGTGTAGCTTGCAATTAATGTCTTGAAGAAATTATTTATTTATTTATTTATGTACTGAGAATGAATACATGATGGCAGTAATTATGACTTCTTCTAAAAATATCAGAAAGTAATAAAGAAGAATAGCCAGCGGTAATGTAGCACCCAGACGAGTGTACTCCTCTGGATGTGAAAATCAAAGACTGTAATTAGTTCTCCGCCTGTTCGTCTTTTCAATTTGTTAGTATTAAGTGCAGCCTCCCCATTCTGCCACTTCCTGTTAGTTATGGTCTTTCTTTAATTAAGCTCTGATTTAAGTCCAATTTAAAGTGGCGAAAATTTAAACAAGAGCTGAAAATTAATGGCTAGTAATATTTTGATGTCTAATTAGTATTTAGCTTTAAGTGCTTCTAATGTACTTTTTGATTATCTGAAAAGATATGAGAGTGCACTTTGGGAGATGAATAAAAATGTTGGTTGTGGTCTGTTTCTAAAAGTATCATCTTGTCTGTTTTCCATTGATGGGGAAGGTTTCAGTTTTTGTCTTTAAAAACCTAAAGGACGAATATTATGTGACACTTGAATATAACAGATTTCTGCATCTTTTATTAACAAGGTAAACTTTAAAAAAATTTGGTGTAATAATGATGCAAATAAGTAATGAATCATTTATTCATATTTTCTACAGGTTACAAGTGTTAAAATGTGTTTGCTTCCATCAGTTTTTTTATTTCAAAAACTTACTCTACCAGTTGCTGAACTTCCATAAATTATGTAAAATACATATATAAATTTTTGTACAGTTGCCACCTTTGAGAAGGCACTTCAAAGGAAGAATGCTGTTTGTATTCTAATAAATATTTTTGAGAAAAAGAAAAAGATGTTCAGTGAATTTAAACAAAAGTTGCATCCAGCCAGCAGAATGAGATAGATAGTCTAGCTCTTGTAAGTAATTGAAATAATAATAAAATCTGATTTTTATATCCAAAGAGTTTGTTGTGATTTTATGTTCTTGATATGTTATTGAGTGAGGTTATGATATATTTTGTTGTTTTCCTTACACTGTTTGTTTCTTCGTCTTAAACGGTGATAAAAGACTTGACACCACAACACAGGTTGGCCCCAGTGCCTTTATTTGTAAAGTGCTCAGCATAGAAGTACATTCTTACTAACATGCAATACTAAAAACAAACATCTGCCCTGTTGATAGCATGAACAAAGACATGGCAACAATATCCTCATAGAAAACAAAACCAGTGTGAATTCAAGTATACACACAGAACTTCAAGTAATGCACTTTTTTTTTTTCTTTACAAACACAAAATCCAGTATTTCAAGTCGCAAACCCATAAAAATAGCAGTTGTGGCACATTCTTCAACATGGTGTCGGAGTTAGCAAAGGACAGCAGCTTCTATTGTGTTTGCAGTTTTATTCCCCAAACTGGAAATGTACAGTAGGCCATGTAAAGCTGTGTGCATCCATTTTAATTCAGAAAAACATACACTTAAAACTGTGTTGGTTTGTGGTGCATCTCGGCCACTGAAGGTAGCTTAAAGTCAAAGCAACCTGAAATCCTAAACTTGTACACTGGATTATATACATGTTGATTTTTAAAGTACATAACAACTGAATATCTTTAAAGAAACAGTTTGACAATTTAGAAAATATGATTATTTGCTCAATAATCAGGGATTGATAAACCACTGATTACTATTTTTAAACACCAATTTGGTGGTGAAAACAAGGTTCACAAGCACCAATTAAAGGACATATAATGAAGTTGTTGACATTCCCTCATTTTCTGTTTTTGTCATTGTAGATTTAAACATTTTCATTTGTCTTTTTTTATATTTTATTTGAGATATTTTAACATTTAAATCCAATGTTTTGGGGATTATATGGAAGCTACTGGGTTCTAAGGCTGTGTTTTTCTTTCCTTGTGTATTATCAGATGCAGACTGTGTGCCGTTTTTACAAAGTGCCACTTTTTTAAGATCCACACACAAAATGACAACTTTTCCGAAGGGAAATAACTTCTGGCATCCAACATTTCAATAGCAGAGAGGCACAGCCATAGCTTTTCTCAGCAGAGTCATCCTGCAAACACTGGTGGGACTTCAGTGACTGCCGGATGAATCTGTCTTCTGGTTGCTAATCTTGAATATCCAAAAATCACACTTGCTAGAAAAAATATCTTAAAAAATTGTGTTAAAATGCTGATTTTCTATCTTCCAGTTTCAACTTTGCTGTGCTGCATCACTGCAATTCAGTTCTGTCTGGTAGTAGCTGCTTTTGCACACTAAGACAGCACTGAAGCTGGCAAGATTTTAGTTTGCATCCCTGCTTGTTAAAAAAAAATTGTTGCTGGTATCATGGGGTACCATGGGGGCAGCTGAAGGACTTAACCCAAAAATGTTTCAAATGTCCCAAAAAAGATTTTGGATTTTATTTTTCTACAACATGCAGATTTTTTTTTTCTCCACAGATCAGCTATGAAGCTATATAGTTAGATGATATATTAATATACTCACTGTATTTGTTGATGTAACTGAGTCTGTATGTACTTCATCAATAACAACTGTTAATATTTGTCAAATACAAATATGAAAATTGGGGTGTGCATTTATGCTTAGCCCTGTTTACTCTGGTACTGCTAAATAAAATCCAGTGCAATCCATTGCTAGATAATATGGGATAATCAATGTTATTCACATGCTGTAGTTGTTGCGCTGAATTGATTTGACCTATAATTGAAGGAAAATTAATTTTACTTACTTTTTGCACTTTGAAAGCCTATTAAATACTGTAATATATTGTTCTTGTTCGATATGTAGTGTAAAAAAAAAAAACCCTCAGATTT
This sequence comes from Gambusia affinis, assembly GCF_019740435.1. Lineage (NCBI taxonomy): Eukaryota > Metazoa > Chordata > Actinopteri > Cyprinodontiformes > Poeciliidae > Gambusia > Gambusia affinis. The sequence goes on from NC_057887.1 coordinate 17,031,910, forward strand.
TGATAAGTTATGTTTGCTAGAACATTTTAAATTTTGGTGTCGTAACTTTCTGCAAAGTCTGGCATATAACACTTCAAAATGGGATTTTGCACTAAAACTGCCAATGTTTATTATTTGTTTATAATGGTATTGATCATCTCATCTAACTATTTTAAAGAAAACAAATAAGCTTATCTCCCAAAGTGTCAAACTGTTTGTTTCATGCCCAGTCTCTAATATTTCCAGTGAGATGGCAACTTTAATACTTAAGCAACTGTTTACACAATACAAAATTACTTGTAATCTCTCTATGCATAGATGGTGATAGTACAAGATACAAATTTTTACGGACTTTACTTACCAATGGCGCGACAGTCAGTGGCTACCCCTTTTTCAGGACAGAAAAACACAAAGCTCTGTTGCTCAAAAACAGAGTAAAGGTTGAAGCAATTACACATATCTAAGAAAGAAAAATAACTGGTCATCGTCTTCTTATTGAACCTGTCTGGCACCTTAAGATCAATAATAACTCCATTCCTCTCCAGTTTGTTTTTTTTTTTTTTTCCCAAAATCCACTCTTTAAGGTGAGAGCCATGCCTGTTGACTTTTAGGTCAGCTGCTGCGCTCTCTGTTCAGGGTCAGACACTTCTACCAGATGTACCCTCCATCATCTGCCTCGCCCTCTTCCTCTTCCTCCTCCTCTGCTTCCTCCCCGTTATCCTCTGCCTCCTTCTCCTCTTCATCTTCCCATCCGACTCCACTACCAAAGTCTCCAGAATATCCAGTTACTTCATCTGGAAGAGATTAAATAAAAATGTGCGTAACATAACTTCTTAGAAATACTGAAAGAAAAATTGGATACAGACATGAACTGTAATATTTGCAAATTATTGAGTACAAATGATTTGGCAATAAATTACAATATCAGTTTTAAAAAAGAGTTATTTGGGGTTAGAAGTAACAAATAAAAATAACAGGAAAAAAACCTTCCAAATTGTCATAGCCTTACCACAGTCTGGGTTTCCATGAACTCTGGAGCCCATCATCTCTCCATGCAGGTCGACACACCAGCACTCCCCTCGGCTCTGATCACACTGCACTTTCCTGTAGTAGCCATCCTCATCACAACTGGGAATATAGGTGCCTAAAAACATTATTATTATTATTATTATTATTATTATTATTATTATTATTATTATTATTATTATTATTATTATTATTATTATTATTATTACTACCAGGTTCAAGATAAATCATGAAAGGCATGCTGATGATTAAAGGTTCAGATGATTAAAGGTTTCCTGTGTAATTTGGTGACCCAGGCTAAAAAATATCAGATCAGTTTGTTTGTTTGTTTTTTTTCTTACATAAAATACCACAGAGAGAGCAAAAACTTTCTGTTTACTTTGCACATGCATGGATATGCTGTTGGACGTCATCTCACACGGCAAGTCTTTATTGTTTGTGTTTCCTTATGCTATGAGAGTGGCATGTTAAAACGTAGTGACAGTCTCTGTGACAGAGCTCCGCTTCTCCAGCCTCCCCCGGGACAATCTTGTCAAACTCAGAGCAAAGTTTTCTTAGTGGCACCGATCCTCCCTGACCCATAACAGCAAAAATAAGTGAAAACACACAGGATAAGTTGCCCAAGTTTTGAGTTGAAAAGCTCCTGCAGTGTTATTTGCTGCAAATCCTGCAGTGTGGGGTTTCTACCGGAGTCAAGTGTCTACATTAACCTTGGTCTTTCCTAAAGCCAGCACTGTCCTCTAATCCCCTCCAGCCTGATTAGGACTTAATGCTTGCTGTGTGCTTGTGATCTCTTTAATTAGCCCCCTACAGCTTGTTGTCTGTGTCTTTAGCCTCTTTATTTCACAATTTTACCTGGAAATCTGCAGAGAGTGTGATGGCAAACACAACTGAATGGTGTGACTTCAACACATTTGCATAGCGGTGTCATGCCCTAGAAGGGATTTCAGATGACTACCCAATGAGCTTATGTCCAAAATGTAAGCTTAGGATTTAACACACATCTCAAACTTCACAGCGTCATGCAGAAATAATGCATTCACCGGGTTTCTTCTTGGCTGCCTGCTGCACTTGGATCCTCTCCAGCTCGGCAAGGCACGGTGGCTCTGCGAGAATCAAAACGAAAAGTGATGACAGACAAAAACCCGAAAGTGCTCTCCTCAAACTTTATCTCAATCAATGCTCTTCATAATTACACGATTTGCCCGTATCGATTTGCTTAAGAAGTCTTGTATTTCAATCCCTGAGCATGATTGATCGAGGAGAGTTCAGCTGAAAGAACATATGGATGCGGGTAGAGACGTACGATAAGGAAACAAGGTGCACTTCTAGATAAAAGTAGAAACAAAGAGGACACTTTGTGTCAAACCCACCAAGGTAGCAAGTAGAGGCAAATACTGAAGCATATTCAGGCATTAATAAATAAGCTGTGCTATACATCTTTTGAAATTAGTTTTAAATTCTAGAGAGCTCTGTTCCACAGTCTGCAGCATTTTACTGTATTAGTAAATTTCATTTAGGTGTACTCAAAAAGACAACCTTTCTGCTTCTAAAATATAACTGTTATATCATACCACACAGTTACATTTTCAGTTTCTTCAGAAATTAGAAATATTTTTGATGTTTGCTCCTTTTAAAGATTCATCTCCATCAACAAAAATGGAATCTCAAGGTCAAAGCGTTACAAAATCTGATGACCAGAAATCAGGCAAAAAATAAATAAAAAAATCCTTTATTGGAGAATCTCTAAACAGAACTTTCTATACGTTTTCATCTATGTTAATAGTTTCTGAGAATCGATTAGGTAGTCAACTAAATCTATTGCTCATTAAATGCCTGATCAATGGAGACAAACTAGGTCAGCTGCTAAATTAAAGGTCATAACAGACAAACATTCCTCATTTTGTGTGATGACACGACTGAAGACTATCATGAAACATCATAACTTAATGCAGATAAAGCTCTTAAGCTTGCAACCTTGTGTTACTTTCCAATCAAAAAGGGACTCATTTGTTCAGTCCAAGGTTCTGATGCCAGTGAAAGTTGAAGGAAGAAGATGAAGAAAGCCCTCAGGGACTTGTTAGTGGAGAAAATCAATCAGGAGAACTGTCGTTTGGATTTCAACCTCTAATCATGCTGAGTTTGTTTGTTAGACTTGTGTGAGAATGAATTAATAGAGAAATAAGCAAACTCCTAGAATGGCTGTAGGTAAGGCTAACAAACAATGGAATTTACCTGCTTAATTCCACACACAACTTGAAATATAAGTACAATGCTTGGAAAACATATTCATACTAAAATATGTTTGTGGGAAAAACTCAAACGATATGAACATTTTTGCTATGCTCTGCAACTCAAACTTTCTTTAAACCATGTTTTCTTTAACCCTGTCCAGTCTGTGGTCATATTTTAATGCCTACAATGGATTTGTTTCAGAAATCAGTTTTCCCTCATTTGTTTCACCCACTTTACAGCCATACTGGCTTTCTTGCTCTGCAACTCAGAGGAAGATGAAGATGCCTACTCTCAGCTCCCCTCTTGCAAAATCTTTACTCACTTTCTCTCCAGAAGCAGAGGCACCACTCTGCCGTGGAGACCTTCCCATCCTTGTAGCTATCACAGGAGTTGAAGAAGGGTCGGATGCAGATCTCATACTTGTCCAGGTTAATGGCGGCCAGCTCAGTCTGGTCCAGATACAGGTCGCCGTTGGTGTCCAGCTTAGAGAACATCCAGCCGATGGAGTCCTTGCAGCTGGCTACCAGGCTTTTTTCCAGCACTGTTTAGAGGAAAAAGTGCACTGTGATTGTTTGTCTCAGTTTTCATGGCAGAGTTAAATGGAGTTGCCAGTTCAAAGCTTCTCTGACCTGAGGTGGCACCAGCTCCCGGCTTGCCAGAGTTGTTCTGCTTTGCATTTCCGTGAAGGAGCTGGAACCAGTCCCTGAGGCGGTCGCCCAAGTCAGCCAGATCCTGGCCGGTGCAGCTCTCTGGGGGAACAAATACGCAAATCCCAAGAATCAAAAGTCTGGCAGATTCTCCACAGCAAAATGATTTAGCTTCATCCCTTAAAGGCAGACAGGAACTCCATATGAAAGACATCACTTTTATTACACAGAAAAGCTTTCTATCTGCACGGTTATATGGTAGTTCTGTGATTAATTCAGACCACTGATCTGCCAATCAGACAAGACATTATTTTTACAACTAACTCTGACTTTCACCCAATCGAAATCCACTTTCATTTTCAAGACACACTTCTTCCAGGCTGCAGATCAAGTAACATTTCATATGTTTGGCCAATTGGCATTTTTACATGCCCCTGAGCCTCGGCAAATCAATGGTGTTTGGGTCTGTTGATAGATTGTGTACACTCTAAATAATTAATTACTACCTGATTGAAAGAACAAGAATCCACAAGAGGAACTTTTGGCTAACAATAATCCCTAAGTATTGGTGAGTATTGATCCCACATCGGGAACAAGAGTTGAGTTGATTTGTCTAGTGAGAAAAGGAGACGAAATATATTTCTTTTTTTCTCCCTCCTTAAAGAGTACAGAATTTGATCAGGCTACTAAAGTCGATCTATGTGTCAAAAATATTTTCATTCTCATAAAATAAAATTGATTCCTGTTAATTGTTAATAACTCTGAAGATTTTCTTATTAACTATGGAGATTTGGGGATTCAGTGGTAAAACTGGCACATCATATTGAATGGGTGTAATGATAATCTCAGTTGTCCCAGGTGACACAAATCTTAAAAAAGGGGGAGAAAAACGGAAGCTTTTGCTGCTGTGTCTGAACAAAACACTGGGTCAGAGATATCACAGGCGGCGCGGGGGCCATAGATCGATGTTCTGCGGCACCTGGTCCACAATTTGAAAATGGGCCAAATTTGGTTCATAAGCCCAGGCAGCTTTTTTTTTAAAAAAGAATTTGGATAAAATTTTCTCTGAAACTAAGCCTTTTAAAAAACATTACAATCTTCCTGAACTGAAAAGCACAAACTATTCACCTTTTTCTGAAAAAAACCCCCAAAACAAAACATTTTATGCCTTCAGTGAAATTTAAGTCTAAATAAGACCCTAACATCTATTGACTGTTTTACTCAATATCAGAGTTGGGTGAGCTCATCTATTAAACTTGGATAAATAAATAAGACTGAGTGTCCCTTATCTTATTGTTGTTACTGAAAATACACAAAAAAACATGCAATACCACTTTTACATTTCAGATCTGCAATTTTTTACAATTGTTTTTACATTAACCAGACTGCTTCATTTGTTTTGTTCAAATATTGTATATTTATTTTAATGTTGAGTGAATAATTATAATAATAAATTTTTGTGGCCCACAGCAACTTTCACTTTGACACTATCAAAGTTATAACTTAGTCATTCTCAGTTATTGTTCATTACAAAGGCTTTCTGAGCTTTAAACCAGCAGAATGAGAGTCATAAATATGATCTTAATATCTCAGGGAAGATTTTCTGCAGAAGATAGAAAAGATTATTTCAGCTCAATCTAATGTCACGGCATTTTGGTGTCCTGCAAAAATCTTGGTCAGAGTGTAAAATGTGTGCACATGTGTGCGAAGAGACGGTTTTTTAAGGGTAGATATTGATTCAAAAGACTCCCCAAACTGAGATGCATGAAAATGCAGCAGGTAAAAGAAAGGTACTTGCCACGTCTTATGTCAGTGTTTGCAGCAGGAGCAGTGGCGCAGGGGCAAAATCCGGGACACATGATCCTCAGGTCTTTACCTGTGAGGCAAGCCTGCTGCTCCAACTTACACTGCGAGAGAGGGAGGGCGAGAATGGAGATAAAATATTTATGAGGCTGACCGCAAGAAAGCGAGATTGTTCATTCAGACGAGACACTGCACTTAAAGGAAAGGCAGCAAGAATGAGCTGTCATTTTCTGCTGTCTTTCTCATGCAAGGTCAAAATTAAAAAGTGCACAGTAAATCAATAGAGTCCTGCTGGCGGACGGTCCACGGTGAAGCTGCTCTAAAACAACGCCTCCCATTAATCATAAGGCCTCGCTCAGCTCGCTTCACATGTCTTCCCGTGAGCAGTGATGAACTGCCGCCTTGGTGCACCCACGTACGTGTCAGCGTAGCAGGAAACTGCACTTGACTGGTCTTCATATCATTATTTAAGGAATTGACACAGCCGCCATCCCTTTTATTTTATATATATATATATAGCCTATATATATATATATCTATATATATATATATATATATATATATATGGGGGGGGTGTTTGTGGGGGTGTGTGCGTATGTTTTCTTACCTCTGAAGCATAGTTGTGTCCATCGGAGCCACAAACTGGTGAAGATGCAGCAACAGGGCAAGGCTTGCAGCTGCTTTCATGTAGCTCTTGTTGTCCTGACTGTTTAACTCTGAGTTATGAGAGGGGAAAAAAAAAACTCTTTCTAGCATTCACATCTACAAAATACAGACTGGGTCAAAAGGTTACAAACACTCCAAGCTGACTAGAATATCCACTGTTTGGATTTTTTAAGTATTTATTTTGGTCTTTCTTCTTCTGGTGTGGAAACTGTTTCTAAATGTTACACTTGTAAATGTTCTCCTATTGACACAGGATGTCAATTATACAATATATTCAATAAATAAATTTAACAATGCTTGGTTAAATATCCCTAAGCAAAGTTTGGAGAAACCACACACATTGTAGTTTTCTCAGCACAAACCTTGTAGCTCATTTAAATTTGCTGTTTATTGTTCTTCACTATTTCATCAATTTTGTGCAGTGCACCTTTACCGCTGTTAGTTAAATTAACCTCAGCACAATGCTGCCAACACCATATTTGGTGGAACAATGTTCTCAGTTTTCATAGGAAGCACTTCCTTTTTGGTTTATGCTTTCACACACTCTGCTAATCTTACATTCAGTTCACTGTGCACAGTTGCTCCAGAAAGTTCCAGTTTATGGTAAGCCTGAAGATTAGAGGTTTTCGGGTCGTTCTCTACCAATTCTGCTAAGAAGAGTTGACAAATATTTAATCAGAATACAATTTAAAAATCTTACTCTAATCAGATTTTCTATAATTGGAGGTATCTGTTTTTTTACATTCCAAATTACAAAAAAACTAGATTTTAACAGAGGTGCGCAGACTCTTTTCATCTCTAACATTCAAAGCAAAAATAATTAATAAGGCTTTTTTATGATATGGAGTGGGATGACAGGTGTGAGTGTCCTGATGTACAAACTGGTTTCATACGATGAACCAGCATCATGCAAAATTATAACTCAACTGCCTGATTATACAACACTGCTTCATGATGCAGTGTTGTCAAGTCAGTGACAACACTCAAGTCAGTGAGTAAACTCCTCGACAACAGAACTATTTATATTGCAGTTGTTGGTTTGATTGCTCCCCTGACTGCGACCAAATTCTTTTTGTGTTTATCTTGTTTCCTCAACTGTTTTTATCAGTGAGATATAATTCCATCCCACAAACATCCAAGGCAGATATATTTCTTAGGAGTGTGAAATTAAATCAGACTCAAGTGAGAAAAATATTTCTGTAATTTGTTTGAACGGATCCAATATTCAACAGCTTGTCCTTTTTCTGGTTTTTATAACAGCCAACAAACCGCGGGTCCTCATGTTTAGCAGGTAACAGCATCAGGCTCAGCTGCTATCGTCGCTATCGTTCACTGGTGCTGCGATGATTTGGTGCAGCTACATTCTCGCTCATTACCCATCGTTCGACATACACACACACACACACGCACACAAACCCCTACCTTCCGCTCAGCAGCGAGTCTGTACATGATGCACTTTATTGAAAAAGATAAACGCCTGTCGCTGCAGATAGATTTCTCAGGTAGTAATAATTCACTCCATTAATTTGTTTCAGGCGGCAACACTGCTCATTTGCTTTTCAATCAAAGTGGAACAAATGAGCTCAGGGGAAGATAAATGCTTTTAAAAAGATGTCTACAACTGAACAGGAAAGATTCTTTGTGAAGAGAGAAACCTACATGCAGGTGCCGCAGTGCCGTTCAAAGGTTTACATACAATCATCTTTAGCATAAACGTCCTATTGTCAGTTTTGATGGGATTAGTTGTGGGCTTTTATATTTTTTCAAGGGCTGCATGGTAGAGTACCGTAAATGGTTCAAAATCTAAATCACCCTTAGGTGTGAGTGTGTGTGTGCATGGTTGCTTGTCCTGTGTTGTCCTGTGACAGGACTAATGACCTGTCCAGGGTTGACCCCACTTCTTGCTCAATGGCTGCTGGAGAAAGGCACCAGCTCCCCAGCAACACTAGAGTATAGATAATAGATGGATGTTATATTTTCAAGGTGGAATCACTGATTTTTATGAATAAAAATAAGTATGTGAGTATGGAATGTATTGTGGATTTATATAACTGTTTCAAAATTATATATAAACCCTGATATATCAGGATAAAATGTCCCTTATCTAGCTGCAGAAAACCCAAATGCTTCTTTAAAAACATTAAGAAGCTGCTGGAATAATTCTGACTTAAATATTTGGCTGCTCTTCTTGCAGGGCTCATTTAAATCTGTTCATGTATTGGCATGACTCAGCTTTCAAGCAATGTTTATAAAATTTTAATGGGGTTGAGGTCAGTACCATTTATGAAACTTAATATTACTCTGCATATTGATTGTAAAAGACTATTTTTCTGGGAGTTTGGGATCATTGATTTTTTGAGTTGTGGTATTTGTCCAAACTCAATTTGCAGTTAACATGACTTCTAATTATAACATTTCCTCAAGTAATGTCATGCATATCTCCAAATATTCTTTAATCCAAGAATATAAATCTACACAAACAGAAGAACCAAATCAAAACTCAGAGCTTCGTTCTTTTTTTCTAGCACTGCATCTGCTTTGGCAATAGTTCTAAGAATAAATGATTCAGCATAGGGTTGGTTTATCATGATTTTAAAATATCACAGTTTCAGAAGCTTTCCCTTTTTTCCCCCTCACAGGAAAAACGTTTCTGCAGTTTCAGCCTCTTTTAAACAGACACCAGAGACATTCTGCAGTTTTCTGAAGCTGTCCACCAAAAAAACAGCAGTATATGTACATTGTAGAATAGAATGGTGTATATATGTTGTTTTGGTCTGTCACATAAGATCCCAAGAAAACACACTGAAGTTTATAGTTGTTATGATGTGGAGGATGTACTAAAAGGGGACCAATACTTTGGCAATGCACTGCTTGTCCACTCAGATTATGCATCATCTTTACCAGACATAAACCAAGACACATTCTTATTCAAGGATCGAAACCTTTCCTACCTCTGCTCCAGTTTCTTGCGATTGATGCATGTGGCCCTCTGGTAGCCCTGAGCAACGCACACCTTATGCCGACTGCACTTCACATTCTGGCAGGGGTCCTTAGTGGTGTCGACAGCTGTGAATGCATAACAAAAATCAACATTGTAGATACAGAGTTGTCAGTCACAGCTAAAAAGTTTGAAATCTCAGTTTTTATCTTCTGAAAAAGAGAGACATGTTGCTGTTTGTTCTTTTTGACAAGGAGCATGTGTTCAGGGGAATAATTGAGAATGCGCAAAACAAGGAGAACTGCCTTTTCTTCGTGCAGCATTATCAATTTCAGTTTATTCAATACGCCGCCTGAAATTATCTTTCATTCTCATTAAACTATGTTTTATACAAGCAAGCAAGAGCAATGGAAATCAGGAAGTGTGCGGTGAAAAATAATTCCAGCAGTGCTCACAAATGAGCCAATTGTCTGCACTGCCAAAAACATTGATGCCCGGTTGTCATTAGTGAGGCAGCACATCATCTGTAGCAACGCCTGCAGTCTCAGGCAGTTGTCTCTGACTGCAAGGAAACCTGACAGCACTGATTGAGCATCTTCTCCTCTAGGCTTGCCACATCTCACTTCCCCCATGTCAACTCGTCACTGTCTTTCCCCATCTTGCCTCCTCTCTCGTACAGAAACAAACACTCCCATCTATGTCTCATGCATTCCCTTTTTTCTTCCCTACAGACCCCCACCCTCTCTTCTCCATATCTTTCTTTCTCCACATCTCTTCAGAGAGTCAAGCGGTTCAATGCCAGCCTCTTTTCCACTGATAGACTGAGACGGAAATAGCACAGCATCCTCCACCTGCCTCAGCCAACGGTCAATGACACTGGAAAGTGGATGTCGCACCTTCACAGTCCATTTGTCGCCTCAGAAAACTCAGAGGCTCCAGATCAAATTAAAAGTGACTGGCAAAGGGGCAGTCGCGCAGAGAAATTTAAGCTGTGAAATCCTGAGTCAGCTTCAAGCAGCTGTTTCAGTCAGCTTGGACATTAAACACGTGGCGGAAAGCCAGATTTCTGCAGATCTGGTGTCAAGGTACTGCCTTAAGGAGGTGGGTAGAATGAAATTGAAGACTTTCTAAAGAACCCACACGTTATTTGAGATAATAAGAAAACATAAATTGTTCATAGTGTTTTTGCAAGATTACCCTTTCATGCCGCGTTGCTTAACAATGAGCGTTTGTTCGTCTTGTTCTTATACATGCTTCACTGCCTGGTGCATTTTAACAGTGATAATTATTGCATCAATTCTAAGCAAACTTCAAGACAAAATTATGTAGATGCATTCAGAGAAAGTGCTTTTGATTTATCCTTTTTTAAACAAATGGGAACTGTGGTCATTTAAGGGACTGTGGTCATTTTTGAAAACTCTTCAAAGAATTCTTTTCTTTCCCATTATCAATTTTTTCACTAATACTTCAAGACCTCCTTTAATAGATGTGCAAAAACTACATTTAGGTCACTAGTAGCCTTTTTAAAAGCTTTAATTAGAGATTTTTTTTGTAAATCATGCAAGACTTAACCCAGAGTTGGAATGCAAGTATAGTAAAAATAATAATTTTAATGCTTTGGGGGATGGCAGCTGATGAAATCCTTGTGTAATATATAGAGAAATGAGGTCTCAACTGTAGCTGAGTTCCAGAAAACTTATTGTTACTGAGTTCTTCTAACATTAAACATGTATGCTAGGAGAGAAAAAAAACATATACAGTGAGGGTCATAGCATGTTAGTATGACAGTACAGTGGGGGAGCATGCTATCATCAGTTGTTTCCATATAAGCCCTTTCTGCTGCACGGCAACACTCTTCTGTGTGGAAGTTGTTACTGTGGGAAGTACTGAGGAGTATCAACTGTTTATTTCGCCTGGAACGTTTGAACAAAAGACACGTTTTAAGCAAATTACAGCAAGCTGAAGGCATTCATTCATTAGTTCAATTTCTAATGTAAAACACTGGATTATAAAATGTTGGCAATCTTTCGGACATTTCAAAGTATCTACATTCTCCATAGCATACACACTTGATCTCCTCTCTATCTAATCTTATGGCTATACTTCACAGGTCCACTAATTTAATAAACTATCTTTATAAAAAAAAATTTTTAAACTGTTTTTTTTTAACCTTATGGTGTTGGACAAAGGTGAGTTATTTATCTTTGAACTGATATTATGACAAGATGCAAATCCACATTTCCCAAGAGAAGACTGTAGTTTGTTTGGTTCTGTAACTGGGAAACAGTTACAGAACTGTTTCTCGCTGTGCTGAGAAACAGCTTTTTTTTTTAGTATCAGCTTTTTAAATTTCTTTGAAAGGCCTTGTGCTCTGGCAATAAATCTTACACCTCTTCGAAGAGCTAACGCCTAAATTACCCAACTGCTTCTTAAAGTTAAATTGTTGATATGAAAACATAAAAAAGATCTAGATTGAAAATAATTAGTGCGACTGGATTAGTATTTTTATTTTACAATGTTGCTCCAAATTAAATTGAAGACCCATATAAGTTAGCTCTACTTCCTATTGAGGTTAAAAAAAAAAAAAAACTATTTCAGAACAATGTTATTAACCCCCAAAGAAAAATTGTGGCATGAACAGGGCTAAACAGGGCTCAGAGTCGTGCAGTGCTCATAGCTCATAAAATTTGAAGAAAAAAACAACAACGTTTCATATAGAAGATTTTGTGACCACTACACTTTGATTTGTCCCAGCAGAAGAACAATAAACAGATTTCATTGCACATATTAGCAAATTTGGCCCATGGACCATGTTAATTAAGGCGCTGGCAGTCTTAAATAAAAACTCCATCAAAACTTACTCAAACCTCTCCAACATAAAATACTGCCAAATAAAACAAATCTATAAAAACAATAAAAGGGGCTTTTTGTTAGGTACAAAAGCTCATTATGAATTCATGGCAGATATTATTCATAGAGCACAAGCTTTGAAAATGGAATCTTCAAAACGAACAGGAAGGACGAAAAACCAGAAAATTGATACAGGTATTTTTGAGCTTTATGAAAAAACTACCATAAATCCTAATATTTTCAGTTTTAACTGTAGTGGACCGGGCTCATGTGGTAACACAGTCATATACTGTATGTAGACCTGTGTATCATCAGAATATGTGTTGTAAAAGACTTTGTAGTACTTCATAATCTAAACTAGCGGAAGCAGAGAATAAAATTGACCAAATAATAAAACTGTGAGGAACAACAAATGGTATCTGGTTATTCTGGTTTATATCTACCCAATGACACAAAATATTTCCAGTCTTTCCAGAAAGATTTGAACCAGCCTTTAATAATTCTGTCTGTTTTTCTTTTCTGTCTTTTATTATTAATTGGTATGCTCTCATGTGTGTCAAATGCAGCACCTAGATGATATAAAACAGAGAGATATTTCAGATGCAACATGGTGTTTCAAATTTTACTTAGTGCTATTATGTGGTGGAAAACATAAGTCAGAAGAGGTTAATTTTTTAATTTGCAGTTTCACTGCAGGGCATTTATGTTTTTAACGGTGTAGAAAATTGCATTAAAATGATAATAAATAATAAGTATAAAATACACTTTTCGCCCATGTTAATCTTAAATCCTTTATTATTTTTGTTTAGTTGATTGCAACATAACACTTTCTCCTAACAGGCATATTTGATGAACTTTGACTTCACTGTTTTTCTCATAATTCCTCGCAATATCGCAGTTTGTTCTTGTGAAAAAGGTTTAAGGGTTTTTATTGTTATTATTGTTGTTATTATTATTATAGATTCCAATAGCAATGTGTAGCTTCACTTTATAAATATAATTTATGTATTCTTCTTCCACATGGAAAATTGAATCTCAAAGACAGAAAGATTTGATCTAATCTCACAAACTGCTTTATTAAGAAATCCTTGAATAGCTGGTCTACGTGGTCTGCACACGTTTTTGAAAACAAAATTCTCTCTTTGTAACAATTAGGCCTGGGTCTGACTTTCAAACTTGTAAAATCAAAGATTCACTGAAACAGATAGAACCAGCCTGACAAATGACTGATTTCAAAGTGTGTTTGATGATCTGAAACATTTAAGTGACAAAAAAAAAAATGAATCTATAAGGGAGTCAATACTTTTTAATAGCACTCGAACACTGCATCCATTTTCTCTCATTATAATCATGCTTCCACAGAAATTCATCTGCTTTTGCATTTCATATTTCTGACATGTTTTCCCATCAAAATCCCCGAATATCAACATGGCACCTGGGCTCATCAGTGGACCCATTCAATATCCATTTGTTTTCCATTTACTAAAGCACAGTAGTAAAATAAAACCTACATTGGAAAGACGTTTGGTCACTCATTGTGCTTCTAAAATATTAAAGTCTAAGGAAGACAGGCCCATTAGACTGTCAGCTCATGAGATATGTTCCCCAATTTGTGAAAGTTATAGAAACTAGAGCAGAACATTTTTATTAAAATATTCAAAAAGCAAAAGAAGTAAAATTGGTTCACACAAAAGATGTCAGGGTCAAGTATGGCAGCTCCTCTGTTAAGTCAAAGCATCAGGCTTTTCGAGCTTTCCTTAAATGCAATTTGTTGAGCTGATGTCTCAATCAGCTCACTTGAAAGGCAGTCAGAGGCTGAAATTTTCTGATGTGTCTTTTGTTGCAGGTCTGCTACTACACCTTCCAGGAGTCTTTCCTGTCTTGGGAAATTTGCAAAGAAGACATCTTTGATCAATGAGATCTGCAGAATTAGTCCCAGAGGAAGCTGTGATGGGGAATGAAATCAATCGTATTCAAATGAACGCCACCCACACTCCAGAAAGCAAGGCATATTTTTTTTACAGGATTACACAAGTTATTTCTCTTGTTTTCAGAGATGAGTGGTAAAAATTCCAGCTTAAGGCAGCAAGGGGTGGGGTGTTAAGTCCAACCCCACCACTCCAGCACTTCCCATTCAGCAGAATCTTACTGAAAAAGGTCTGCTAATTTGCTGCAATGTGAGCAGCACACATAAAGGTGTGTGTGTGCGTGTGTGTAAAATGATAGATGACACAGTTTATGATTCTGACCTTTTAAAGAGTGAGTCCAAAGCTGGATGGAGAGTAAAACTGAAAAGTTGCATAAGCAAAGCCACCACCCAACATCTTACTAACTGGAAACACTGAAGCTGAAACCAGCAACATAGATACATGTGTGAAATGACTTTTTTCAGACTGCATAACATGGAATTTGAACATGACCATCTCTTTGTGATGTCTTCTTTTAGAAATCACCTTTTTCTGATTTCTAAAAGAACCACAGCTCATTTAACTGGTTCTTTAAACTATATTAATGGATGCAATAAGTTTCAATCTCACAATTTCTCAAAATCAGTTTTGAAAAACAAATTAATTCCTCCTCAGTGAAAAATCTTGGATTTAAATGGAAAAGAAGCAATTAGATTTTACATGACTCTGGATATTTATGTTTATGTGATCATGAGCATGCATTTTTGACGGTGACATTGAAATATTGACATGAAATCCTCAAACGTTTATTGGAGATTTCATCCAGAACGGAGGGAGTGTTGAGGATGTGCTGACCTGCCAGCAGTCCTGATCTCAACCTCATTAAACCCTCTACAGATCAGCTTAGACATTCTGTTCAAACCAAAGTGACCAACAGAAGGAAAATACAGATTTGAATGACTGTAATCACAACATGTGAAACAGCTAAAAAGATTTAAAGCAAAATATTTTAGTTATTGATTTATTTTAGTCATTTCTGACATTGATATGTTGGAAGCAGGAAATACAATGCAACACAGAACATATTTGACAAAACAAAACGTTACAAACCCTCTGATTGAGATGGACAGTGAAGTCTGCTTTATAAAGGTTTGCCTCCAGTGTGACCTACTGTACTACAGCATAAATTATAAACTGTTGCGGCAGGCATTTTGGCAAAAACACGGCAATGCTTGAGTCCAATGTTCTGTTTGGGAAAGTCTGACCCATCAGACCCGGCAGAGCATGAATATTCCTGGATAGTAGTGGATCATAAATCTGTTTAAAAACAGTTTACATAACACACTGTGGCTGCTGATTTGACATCAGAGGTCCACAGATTTATCTAACGCCTATGCACCCATCAGGAATTTTTTTTTTTTTTCAAAATGTTTTTTTTATTATTATTAATTGGTGATTAATTTGACTATGCAACAACTTTTTATATTACATTTTGTCTGATATCTTCCTTTTAGCAACATCATTGAAATCTATTAATCTTGCGTAATATTTATATTTTGTATTTTGCAATTAAATTATTGCGCATCAATACTGATGTTTTTCAGAAATGTCTTAAGTAACTTCAGATTTGCTGAAAACGTCCAAAAATGTAACCATTTGTTGCATTGGTACCTTTTAAATAACAATTTAATTATTTGAAATCTCTAAAAAAACATATTACATATCAGAAAAAAGGGAAAGTTAATGAAGTTTGGAGGTGATTGAAATGTCATTCACCTGGAGAATAATTACTTTTTTCTGCATTTGAAGGTCCTTAAGTGTCTTTAAAGGATTATTTGTGAAAGTAGGAAATCTGTGAAAGCACTTTCTCCATAAGTAAATTTTCTAAATGCCCAAGGTAAATAATAACATTTTTCTGGTAGCTAAACTTCACATTCACATGTTCTCTGTTCCTCCTCCGCAGCTGAATTTCGAAAGGTGAGATTTTCTTTTTCTCAGCAAGGAACCGACCCCTGTGGATGAAAATGAAGCCTGGTGGGAGTTCTGACTTGAGCTCTCAGCAACAAAAGCAATTATAGCTGGCTTTTTTCTAACTAATGGATCCAACTGAAGGCACAACCTCTACTTTTCTGAATCACAGCTGTGTTCTCACCCTCAACAAAGCTCAGACACCATAGCCAAGTGCTCCAATCCTGCTGTCTGACCTCAGCAAGTACTAAAAGAAGTCAATGCTTTCATAATAGCTGCCATGCCATTTTATTGCCTAGAAACGATGCATAATGGCAAGCGATATTTTCCTTTTGTCTTTTTATAACATGACTGTCTTGATAATAGTGTATATTATTGTAAAATGCCTTTTACATTTTCTGTAAAAGAACACTTCAAATGAAAGCTTAGACTTATTTGCTCTGCATATATAAAAAAAAAGTGCTACTCACTTTCGTCAGAGCCTGTGGTCTCTTCAGCATTTCTGATGTAGTCGTCCTGTAAAACAAAAATATTTGCATTATTCGATTTAATTATTTATGCCAGAAAGAAACAACAAGGAAGCTCACTCATGCAATAATGAAAATTCAGATAAGCATACATAATTAAAGAATATATAAGAAGTGAGCCATATGCTATAAATAACATTCAGAACTGACTTCATTTGCTGAAGTTATTATGCAGAAGGGAGTTTGCATGTTTCCTACTGAATGTGTAGGTTTTCTCAAGTATTAGTGTGGATTGATGTTTAAAACACTGTACGTGACTGAAAACTAACACCTGAGATACGCAATCCTCACCTTGAAGGATGATGGTATCATACTGCAAAGGTTTACCTTATAACAATATGGTAGACCCTAAATGACTGTGGTGAAGTTACAAAGGATCATATCATATTCAGGCATTAGAATGGCCTATTCAAAGTCCAGACCTAAATTAAATTGAGAATTTGTAGAGGAACTTGAGATTTCCAGCTCTTCTAAACGGGGTTATTGTATTTTGCTCTTACAAAGTAATGACTTTGGGATGGAGTTGAACATAAATGGCAGCTATCCTTGTCAGATTTCTACTTGAAGAAGTCTTGAAAACCATACATCTTTGAGGAAGGCTGGCGTATGGACACAAGACAAGAAAACTAACAAAACCTTGCCTGTTATTGTCCGTAATGATACAACAACAGAAGCTGCAGCTGGAGCAACAAATTTTCTAAGATGAATTCCCTCCTGGTGTTTTAGTATCGACTTGACATGAAGCTACAACTAATCGTACCCTAGTGTGCAGTGGAGTAGGTATAGCTGGTCTTATATGCAAAAAAAGCAGCAATTAACAGACAGAGAATGTTGTTCCCTTCCAAACTACATCCCACTATCACGCAACTGCCTTGAATTTCAATGGGAAAGAAGATAATCTATAATGTATTAACTCAGGAGGACAAATGTCATACTTTACAAATTAAACTTGCAAAAAATGGACAATCATTTGTCATTTCCTATTATTTTTCTGCTACATCTATGGAGTAAGACTCAAATAAAACAAACGTGAAAAGATTCAGTTGTTAAACCTTTGCAAGTATGCATTGTGTTGACTAACATGTTGAACACTTCCCTCCTTGACTCGTTGACTTAGCAACATGTCAGAGAATAGTTCAGATCAAAAATAATTTACACTTTTACAGTTCTGGGAAAACTGAGCAGACATGAGGGATCTTGAGGATCTTTAGCAAGAAGTTTGTTTATATTCCCCGGTAAAGAGTAAAGATCTAAACACATTTTGAATCATGCAGACGTAGTTTCTAAACTAAAGTAATCTTCACAAAGCCATGCTCTGAACTTTAAATACATCACCACTCCTGCTCCGTGAACAGGGAATATTTGCTAAGGGAATATTTGCAAACGAACACATTTTTTTTAAGTTGTCCCTGAAGGCGTTGTGCTGGAATGATAAATTCTGTTTCCCCCGTTTTCATCCACTCTGACCCATTTCTCCTTCTGTCAGGACAGCGAGGATCAACTGCTTACTATTTGGCACAACTCTTAGCAAGGACCCCGAGGATCAGGTCTGATCATTTTAGCTCAGACTTATTCTGGTGAGGGGATACGGAGACTGAGCTCTCAAGTCAAGCTGAACAAGAACACCCAAAAGGCAGCTCCAAATACTGTGAACAGAGTGAGAGATAAAAAGAATACGCTTTGAGTTTTTACCTTTTTTTTTCATCCCTGATATTACAGTTTTCATCTCAGAAAGAATACATTCTTATTCATGAGTTGTGTTTCGTATTATTTCATCATTAGTGAAGCATCTGTGAGTTTGACTTTGGCTGTAAGTTTTTTAGCTGTTTGTGTTTTGCATGTTAATGCGCCCAACTCTGAATGTGTTTGTGTTGCAGCAGAATTGGAATCAGAAGCTGCACTCCACTGCGGCAGAAATATATGCTGTAGCTATTATATTGATTTGGGTGTGTTTGTGCTTTAAAAAGAATTATCTCTCACCCATCAGGCAGCCTGCGAGACGTGACTGAACAAACACATACTGTGGCCTGCAATGGTATTTATCTTTGAACTTTTGTTTTTTTCTTTTACATTTCTTGTGGTATAATCATAAACGTCAATGGTTTTTATTGGATTTTGTGTGATAGACCAACATAAAGCAATGCATAATTGTGGAGATGAAGGAAAGTGATGCAGGATTTTTATGAATTATTGAAATCAGGAAACTCTGATATACTCTACTGTATATTCAGTAGAACTGCTTGAGTACTTCATGTAACCTTTTTTTCAACAATTACAGCAGCTGGGATGTGTTTCAACCAGTTTTGCACATCTATTTATTAAAAAAAAAAGTTTATTCATCTTTACAAAATAGCTCAACCTCAATCAGATGGGATGTAGAGTATCTGTGAACGTTAATTTTAAAACACAGATTTTCAGCTACATTTTGGTCTGGACTTTGCCAATGCCACTCTATGGACTCAGTTTATTGTAGCTTTAGTTGCGTAGGGTTGTTGTCCTGAATGTCTTGGATATTATTTAGAGGCATTAAGGTAAAGACGGCTATTTGTACACATTTGTAAAAATGTAAAAAACCATGTCAACATTTTCTTTCCACTTCTCAGTTATTCCCTTTGGTGGTAGTTTGTCACTTTACATTGGAAAAAAAAAATACATTGATGTTTATGGTTTTAGCATGAGGAGAAAAAGTTCTAGGCCTATTAATACTTTTGCAAGGCACTGAACAACACAACACAAAACAAAGGACAAGGGGAGACTAACCTCGACTTCCTGTGGCAGAAACCAGCAGCGTGGAGGGAATGGAGAAAGAAAAAAATATATATCATGTTAAAATTTATAACAGATTTATTGTTGCTACTGTTTAGCATGTAGAGAGCTATTTGGCCATAGGAGGAGTTAAGCTGTCAGACCATAACACACTGATTGCAAATACATGTAGTCTCCAAGGATCTCACAAGAGATTCACAGGGGATTATTTGAACCTATTAACTGAAAATGATCAGCTGCCACTTCTATTAGCTGGCAGGGGTCCTGAAGACAAGGGTGGGCTCCATTCTCTGTCTGTGATTGCATCCCAGAAGGCAACAGCCTCTCTCTTCCAGCTCAGAAGTTGTGTTTTAGCTGTAACTACTGTAAGCTTTATGAGAACACAGGGATGAATGGATAGGAATCTTTAAATTCAATGGGGAGCTGGGATGTTTTTCTATCGTAGCGGCAAGAACAAACTAAACAAAGAACTGACGACGGAGAGATATAGTTTCTTTAAAGGATAACCTTGAGTCTACATATCAGTGACGGTTTCCCTTTTATCCCATTTCACCTCCCTGGCTTCAGTCCAAGGGCATTACACATCAATACCCACCTCAGCCTCTCCCTGTGTGTTTTATCCTCCAGAAAAGCAGTGTGTTTTAGTGAAACATAACATTGTATGGTTTGCTTCATTAAACTACCCTATAAAACAGCACATTCTTTGACATATATCCACTAATACATGATGAAAGTGTAAGTTATAACTGATTCCTTTTCAATCTCATCTGGATTGACTAAATCTCTGAATAATATGCAAGAGTCTTTGGTTTTTCAATAAGCGACTTGTATTCTAACAATTACCCTTTGCAAAAGACTGATCACTTTTGAAAGAGTTAGCTCAGCATCATTCAAATAAAGAACAACATTGTCCACATGGAGGGTAATTTCATGCTCTACTCTGTTAAAATCTTGAGAATTAGAATTTTGAGGCTCTGTAAACGGCATTAATAAGAGTAGAGAACAAATGCAACTTTGCCTCAAGCCATAAAATAAAGAGCTTGGGGGGCGTGCTCCGGTGGCGTAGAGGGTAGCGCGCCCCACGCTTGGAGGCCTTCAGTCCTCGACGCGGCCGTCGCGGGTTTGATTCCCGGACCCGACGACATTTGCCGCATGTCTTTCCCCCTTTCCTGTCAGCCTACTGTGGTATAAGGGACACTAGAGGCCACAAAAAGGACCCCCTGGTGGGGAACACAAAATAAATAAATAAAGAGCTTGGGTATGTCATTGATTCTGATTCTACATAAGGAGTTACCATAAACTTTGAGGTCTGCTGCTGCTGCTCCCCAGAGACCAAACTTACAACTAGCTGTGAAATGTATTACTAATTTTACAAGTCAGAAGGGTTGTTTGTTTGTTTTGAATCAATACTTGACATTTTGTTTCCAAAGTTTCTTTATTTGGTAGTAACTTTGAGGAGGGAACTGATGAAGCAGTGCAGTCTGCTCTGTTTTGTTTTTTTAGCCGTTTTTCACTGCTTTATCTGTTTTACTTCTGCTCTGGATTCACAAATACAATGGAAACACATTCATCAAGTCAAGCATGTGGGAGCAATCTATTCTTTTCTTTTACATCAGCTTGCAATAAATACAGCAGCTGCAGTGAAGCCACCAAAAAGGTATAAAAAATATACACATCTTATGTATTTGTATATTATAGATACAGTTACCTGCCATTTTTATTGCCTCACCTCCCTGCTCTTTTCTTTAGTCATGCATGGCGTCTTGCTCACTTTCCTTTGTTTTGACTTAAAATGTGCTTTCTACATTGAATCTGACATAATGTTTCCTGAAAAATAATCTATTTATAATTGGTAAAAGCCTAAATATCCTACAGTTGTAAGAGTGGCACCTATAACATCATAGAAAACAACCTTTCATTGTCAGATTTGCATCTTGACATTGAAATTAATAATAAAAGCTCAAATACTGAAATGTCCCATAAACATACCATTATAGAGCATTAGCAATAATGGAATATTTCAGCAACAAGGCAGAGAACACGACTACATCAAAGATGCTCAACCCTTACATCAGATGTACTTAGTTAATTATCTGCAAAGATTTTGCAGTTGCCTGAACTGACATAAGACCAAGAAAGGGTTTAAATTCAGAGGTCCTTTTCTTTTGTCAGCAGCAGTGAGATGGCAAGGACGGAGGCTGTGTTTAGTCCTTCACCAAGGTTGAGAGTTAATGCTGTCCCCATGAATCCCAGGGAGGCAGCTGCAAGAGTTCCTCGACAACAGCTAAGGAGGGAGGGGAAAGATCAGGGAGCAACGGAGGGGGAATGATATTCATGCTGGAGGTCCCCTGAGCTGATTCATATCACACACACCACCTCTCCTGCCATTTGTCAACAAGGGTGTAACGCGAGCCGGTGTAAAACAGAGCCAGGAGCCTAATGGAGCTTGACTATCCAGATGCTGCGACTGCTCCTCCTGGACTGCTTGCCGGCATTAGGATGACAACGTTTGGCCGCAAGCCTGACTGCACTCCTCTGAGTTAACGTCTAGCTCACCTTGCCAGGGCCTTGTCTGCCGAAGACATAAATACCACTAAAAACCCCTCAACCTGCCAGCTGCAAACCTCACCCAGTGCTGCAGCACAGAAAAAAAACAACAACAAAAAAACATTCTAATCACGAGCACTGACATCAAAAATGTTTATGCACATTGGATTCCAGCTCAGCATGACTGCAGCAGGGCTGTTCCTAAACCGTTTAACTGCATGTCTGTCTCATTGAAAGATATGAAGTTCAATGCCGTTTGTAATGGGATTTGGCTCGCAGTGCTCCAGTTACTCACTGTGACACACTGGATTTGGTGCCATATAATAATGTCTAAAATAATGACATCTATTTTACAAGTTCTTTAAGCTGACAGAATGTTTCTGCAACCCCAGAGATTAGCGCTGGACCATTTGACAGTATAATAAACTACTGAACAAAGAGAACCTGTCATAAATTGCCAAAAAGCATCAAAAAATAGCATCAGGCCATATAAATCAATATTTTCAAAGGCAAGATGAAGAAAGACATAAACTTCAAAGCTCAAAATAAACAAAAAAGTAATGACATAGAGGAAAATAGACAATGTTATGTTTTGGAGTGATATAATTCTTCCAGAACTCCATGAGATGAAGAAAAGAAAAGCTAAACAGCTTTGATAGACATTTCACATTTCTTTGTAAACATATAATTCTTTTATACAAAAGTGCTACAACTTATTTTTGCGAGGCTCAATAAAATTTTAAATGAAGCATCAAATTTAGCGAAAATTGTTCCAACAATTTGAAAGACTAAAACAAAAATTATCCAGAATTTCATGTGGCTGCATCTTCTGGTCATTTTCTTTTCATTTAAACTTCAAGCTAAAATAACTACTGGCACCAGAAACTATGGGAGCCTGGATGTGAATGTAGGCCGTAAGTGTCTGAAATGATGATGCTGATTCTTTGATATATTTCTTGCAACTGTCCCATGAACCAATTCAATCAGTTACACAAAGGTAGAGAAACTTTTCAGAAGAAATTCCCCACTCTCTGTGCAATAACAGCTTGCCTCATCCTCTGCAATATTCCTTATTGATTTTCTGAGACCAATATTTGCCATGAGAACATCTCTTAAGCTGCCGGATATGAGATGGAGGTTAAATGATGATCTGGACATTTTGCATCCCCCCACTAGTTGTCATTTATCCAGCTTCTTGAAGTCATTTAGTCTGCCGGTGATTGGATAAACACAGGCTGATGGATAGACCAGTGTTCTGGGTCATGTCTGTAATGAAAGAAAAGAACCAGCAGAGGCTTTTCCTCCACTGATTGCTCCACTCTGTGCTTGGTTTGTGTCGTACGATTGGATCACTGATGTGCATCAGACTGTTTGACTGGCAGAACAATGTCAGCTCATCATTTCGTTCAGCCGTGATTTGCACGATAACGTGTTTTGCCTGATTAATGCAGCTGAATTAGTTGCGTACCCCCAGCCTGCACTTTAAATTGCTGCAAAGGGCACACTGTTCGGATGCTGTCTTAAATCCATCCTTTCTGTAGTTACCGTGGAGCAGCGGGAGTGCATCTTCGCTTTGCCATGTCATTATGTCTCTGTGATTCAGCATGCTGGGGTCTGAGTGGTGGAGGTAATATCTGGTTCTGTTTGTGGCTTGCAGTCTCGGAAAATCGCAGAAAACTTGGCAAACAGAAGAAGGCGCAGACCAACAACAGATTCAAACAATCGTAAATGCATTGCAGAGTTTTTGAAATGACGCTGCTCACTGTTTTAATCTGAACCATTTACATTTTCGCATTCTGTGACACTGCAACCCAAAAAATTTATTCAGTGTTGTACAAAATTGTGAAGTAGGAAAAATAATGTGTGGTTTGTGAATGATTTTGAAAATAAAAATTTAAATAACCTCCCACTACAATTAAAGCAGTGGGTTTGAGTTAAGTTTGAGGAATGACACTGTGCTTGTTGCCACTTTTCTATGCAAAAAGGGTCAACCCAAGTCTGACTCAAAGTAAATGAGTCAAACTCATAGATTTTATGGGGAAAATCTACTTTGTGAAAATGCTTTAATCCAAATCATTCAAATGTACCTCTGGCTGTTTGTTTATAGTTGTTCTGCTGGTGGATCCTGAACCTATGCCCCAGACTCAAGTCATAAACAGCTTTTCTTCTTGACTGCCATCTTCACATCAACTCAGACCAGCTTCCCTGTCCCTGCTGAGCGAAAGTACATCCCCAGCATGATGCCGCAACCACAATGCATCACCACGGACACACATAGTGTTTCGCATTTTGGAGATACAGTTCAGTTTTGGTCTCATCTGACCAGAGCAGCTTCTTTACCTATTTGAGTCCTTTACATTGCTTGTGGAATACCAAAAAGTGGACTTTTATGATTTTTTTTTCTACAACAGATTTCCCAGCAGAGCTTTGCATCTCTGCAGCTCCTCCAGAGTTACCATTGGCTTGTTTGACCAGTCTGTCAGTTTAATTTGAGAGCTAAGTCTGGGTAGGTTTGCAATCAAGCTGATTATATTGTGTAAAAAACAGTTATTAGGGAAATAATTAAAGATTAATTTTTTTTTTTTACCTCAACCTGCTTTAGCTGCATCACAACTTTATCTCTGACGTATCTATCATGTTTCTTGGTCTTCAAGATGTTATTTGTTCAATAATCGTCTTTAACAAACCTTTGAGCCTTCACAGAACAGTTTTATTTATACTGATATAAACTTCTAAAGGCAACTTGTTGCAGTAGATTTTACAGTATTTATGGTTATCAAAGTAAAGGGGATGAATATAAATGAACACTTCAGAATTTTATGAGTTAAAAAAAAGAATATTTTCCTGTCACTTTGCAGATATATGAAACTATGTATTTGTCAGTCACATAGTTTGAATAAAATATGGAAGTTTGTGGTTGCAATGATTATGATACTTTTGCAAGAGACTGATATAAAAAAGCAATTGTGTTTTCACTTATAGAAAAACAGAAACCACAGCAACAACTTTTGATGTGCTTGAACATCATAGCTTTTGCACTACAGATAATGTGACAGTTGTAAAAGTACTACTGCAGCAGAGGCAGACTGGCTCTGCGGTTGAATTGCATTGTTTTTTAGATAACTGTGTACCACAAACAAAACGTCAGAGTTTTTCCCATCACATTTCAAAGACAACCGAAGAAACCCACTGAGAAATATGGCATAGCCTCAGTTGCAACAAATACCCGAGTATTATAGGATTAAGTTGCTGCTGAGCAACACAGAGCTGGATAAAATTGATCATCTGTGCTGGACCGCTCGGGGGTTTGCAGGCAAAGGACACATGTTGTTTCACAAGGTAAGACGCCTGTCTGCAATGCAGTGCAGTGCAAGCACAATCAGCAGTCATATCTGCACAGTGAAGGGCATGTCTTTTTAGTTGAGCAACAAAGTAGCCAGCTCCAAAAGCATGCATCCATCCAAAACATTTGCTAACATGCAGAAAACGCTAAGGCTGGCTGAGTTTCTGAAAACAAATGCAGCTAGGTAAACTAAATTCTGGTGAAAGCACAAAATGCTTCATGCCCAGGCTACATAAAAAAGGCTGGAAACAACAATGCTTTCTTCATAAAAGGAGATTCAAGCAGCAGATTTCAAGACGTTGCGTCACAAAAAAAAATATTATAACATTCTCTTCTCAGGAGTCCTTCAGCTGCGGTCTCATATCACAGATGAAGTGATCAAACGGCAGCCCAGTTCACTTTGCTGCTGCAGGCTTCACAGCCAAATTGAGGTGCTGGATACTCAGCGAGATGCAGTAATTGGAGAATATAGCGCCGCAGAAAAAAAAAATGGATTCAGTCGGATCACACTGCTGAGCAAAGCAGAACCCTGGAACAACAGAGTCTCTGCAGCATCTTATCGCTTCCTCCCCCCACAATCCATTTGCAAAACAAAGAGGCAGAAAGAGAGGAGGCGAGACTCCAGGTTGAGCTCTACACAGATGCCCCAGGGACCTCGGAGCTTATGCTCAACTGTCTTTAACGTGCTGAACCTCGGTGCTTCTGCATACAGTGTTAGAAGAAGAGCCTCCAAGAAGACTAACACAAAATCTGGCAAGTGGGCTATTTTCGCTTTGTAGAAACTCGACTCATCAGTATTGATTTGCAAACACACACAAAAAAAGTTCTCAGCATACACAAACAGTTGAATGAACTTAAAAACATGTTTGGTCTTGGCACACTGACCTCACTCAGAGGATTTTCAATCAATATTGAATGTGGCGACAAGAGGCTGGGAAAATAAAATCAGCTTCAAAAAATTTTAACAAAGACTTTTTCGCCTGAAGGAAGAAAAACAAACTTCGTAAATTTCACATTTTGAACTGAACACTGTATTCAGAAACTTATCTGGCAACCTTTGAAAGCCAGTAAAGTCATCTTTCTGTGCACTGAATGCAACAGGATTTATTGAATACGGCGAGCACTTTTCAAAAAATGACTGCTTATACTAAGAGAATCTACTGCACAATGTGAATATTTTAAGTATGTCTTTTAGTTTTAATATAACTTATTTTAAATTACTGATCATTTAAGTAGAAATATGGCAATTCTTTAATATATATATTTAACCTCTCTGGATCAAATATCTACAGATATAAACCAATCACATTGTCTAAAAGACCCACCCATCCATTCAGCCATCCAGGATAGGTACTACTTTGTGTAAACCATTTAAGAATTATCGGATCAATACCATATTTCACTAACTGAATATTGTTTTCTTCTTTTGTAGAAAAAAACAAAACTTTATATATACAAATTTACAAGAAAAGAATGTATTTGTTATATTTTGTTTCTTCATATACTTATATTTTAAATCTTTATTTACATTTACCGTACATTTATTGCGAGCAAATAAGAACCCGAGCACAAACTTGGAGTGTAAAGCAAAATTTTTGATTTTGACATATAAGAATATCTGCCTATAAGGTTATTGTGAACTTTTTTATTAATCTTTTAAACTTGGTTGAAAAATACTAGCAATCCTGCAAATTTGCATCTGAAAATGTTTGGAATTTTGTCATGAAAAATGTGTAAAAAGTCTGTCTATGGTGCAACTGTGCAGTCATAATTACTGCACTCATTAGTATTGTCAACACGCATGTTATGAAACACTACAGTCATTTATCAATCCTTGTAATCATGGATTCAGTTGTTAGGAGGCCTATTTGAACAAATGTGAAAGCTATTTAAACATGTCCGCTGACTGACGGGTCCACTGAAGCCCCTTTCAAACTGTCAGACAGAAGTTTAAACATCAGCAGCTCAGTTAAAAGAACATTGTGATGAGGAGCGGACCATTTGAATTGGCACCGGGTTCTGAATAAGGGTCCTCACAGGGCCATCTAAGTTAGCTAGCCGGCTGATTACATTTAATTCTGCGCGCCTGCCATAGCAATGAGGACAAATTGGGTTGTTGTGGCTGCTGATAATGCTAATTTCCTGCAGCGGCGGGGGTAAATTACAGTAAAACACGGATGCACACTGAGATGCCACATTATAGCTCCAGGAAAGGCTCCATCATGGAGAAATGAAATTCTTGTGGGTTATTTCAACTGAGGGGAAAAAAACTATTAACACTTTAGCTCTGCTCTGTATCCTCACTATAAGATTTGCATGATTAAGGTCATTTTGATCTCCCTTTGTAGTCTGTATCCATTACCCTGTCAGCTCAGCAAACTGCAAGTTTCTCTGACATAGACACAAACAAATACATCCTCCAAACGCCTAACATACTTGTGCGCTGACATGATCAGAGTCCTTTCTATGTCTGTCCTTGACACTTCCTTGCATTGCACAGTTAATACAAAGAGGAGGCTCAGTTCTTCCATACGCAGCTCTGGGGCAGACAAGCCCCTCTTGTCCGGAGTGAACACACAGAAGACGGTGAGCGAGTCTGTTTCTCCCCAGGCAAGAGCATGTCCTCAGCTTTTGTAGCTGCCTGGCCTAATTGTAAGGTACCTGTCATCCTGTTTCAACAGTGAGTGATTTGTGGCCTAGAGCAAAGAATGTATCAATGCCAGGTTGAACCCAAGCACCTTATATTATTATATCTATTTTTACCCAGAACAAGGCATATAGCTGCACCGCTTAGATTAGCTATTCACTTAGTGCAGCTCCACCCCTGACAGTTCATGGCAATAATGGCGACAGCAAAAAGGCATACATCAAAAATACTACACCACCCAAGGCAAACATGATTATATTTAGGACAACCTTGCTCTGCAGACTCAATACAAATCCACCTGGCTAATGTATAAACAGCTATGTTTGCAGGCTGTTTTCCAGGTTTAATAATCTCCACTGAGATAATCGCTCCCATTCACTAACTCTCTCTGTGCAGAGCATTTGTAGCATGCAAAGCTATCACTGTAATGTTTTGCCTACTGGTGTGAAAACTGCAGCTATCCTTTCTGCTTGTGACTGATGACAAAAAAGGTCACTGCAGTCATCTGATCATAATTTCATTGTGCTTCAGAGACACATATATGTCGAGGGAACAAAAATATGGCTTCTTATCTTTATGTTTCTTTTGTCTGAACAGATCTGTGCTTTATTTTATGCTAACTAGCTGATAAAACATATTGCAGTAGGAGCACAAATTGTGAATGTACTTACTGGAACAGCTTTAAAGCAATTTCTGGACAAAGCAATTTTAAGTGGAAGAAAAATGGCTCATGGTTTCCAAAAAAAGATTTGAAAGGGTCCAACAATTTTCTTCAGGATCCATACATTAAAACCCCTGAATAAAATCTCATGCAACCAATTGCCTTCAAAAGTTTAATTAGTTAATAACTCCATCTCTGCATAATAAGGTCTCAGTATAAATTCAGCTGTTCTAGGTTAGAAAACAATATCCAAAGCTTTGAACGTCTCAAAGAACATCTCGTCTAATCCAACATTTGAAAATAGAACAGTTTGGCCCCTTCACTATGGCTCTTTCAGAAGCAAAGTAGAGCAGTTTAAAAAGTTCTTATCAATGTTTAAAGAAGAAATATCCTTTTATTGTTCCACAGTGGGAAAAAGTGGCAGACAATCGAAAAGTGTAGATAAACACAAAGATTGAAAAAAAAATTAAAAAACAGGACTACGATTAATAAGAATTGCACAGTATGGAAAAATTATAACACAAAGTATTGTGCTGTTATTAAAAATAGCATACTAGTCAAAACAAATATCCAACTGTGCAAAATGTGGATGTGCCTGTGCATTAAAAACCCAGCAGTCTATTTACCAGAAGTGAAAATAAAACTGTGCAAACAATAGAGATGTGCAAATAACAGCAGAAATGTTATTTGAAATGAGAAAAACTGTGCAAATAACAAGAGAAGTATAAAAACCTACTGAGATTGTTGGGAGCAGTGATGGTTATAGACTGTTGCTGGGAGGAAGTACTTCTAATACAGAAGGGCTCCAATGGTACAAGGCCTTCAAGAGCAGTTTAATGTTTTTTTTATTTTTTTTATTTTTGCTGTTCAAATTATGTCCTTTTTATTTCTAAGTGGGCTATCTCTCTTTCTTTATTTTCCATATCTATTGAAAGGCTCACCAACCTGGCCTTTCTATAAACTTTGGAAAAATTTAACAATGTATGTTGTTCTAAATTCTGAAAACTAAAATAACTTTTTGTTTAATTACATTTTAATTAAACAAATAAAAATTAAACATTTTCAGGTAGATTTTCACAAAGTACCAGAGTTAACTGCTCAAAAGCTTAAAAAAGTTGCAAGCCTTCTCTAACTGCCCTTATATTTCACTTTCCATTAGAATAGTGTTGAGCAATATTTCTTTTGGCTCTCTGAAGGATCTTCTCTTTATTAATCTACACTTTAACTGCTTCTTTGCAGATTTTTGACTCTGTTCCTGAACCTTTTCTAAATTAAATTGAATCTTGGCTGCATCCCTACATCTGCAACAGAACAAAGAATCAATTTTAAATCGCATCTTTAGACAAACTGTTACTTTCAGCCTGTGGTAAAGACACAATTTGTTCCTATTTCCTTCTATGAAATCTATAAAAAACACTAAAGATAACACAGCCTGACAGACAGAAAATTGTATTTAGCACCAACAAGATGAATTCTAAATAGCTGTAAGCTAAAAACTTGGCATACGCTACAGAAAATGCTCAGCCCTCTGGTCCTGCATCTGTTATCTTAATTGGATTTCTGTCATCTTTTTGAAATACCTCACTTATAGATGCTGCTCATCTAACGGTTTGACATTTTTGCACTGTACTGTAGGTGTAATTAAAGACTTCTAACAAACAACCTAAAATGCAAAGCTGAATAATTTAGTTTGATTTCAAATTACTTTGTCGTCTTCACTTTATTACACAACAACCTTGGTACAGTCGACAATTAACAGCATTTTGTTGTGGGTGTTGCCTTTATCCTGCCTTGATTGCTTGATTCAGCAGCTGAATATTAGTGCTTACTCCTGCTGGTAATGCTTGTTCTAGGGTCCAACTGTGACACAGCTTTCTGCCGTCATAAACACACTTCATTTCACACCAAGAGCCTTTCTGCAGCTGCACATTGTCCGCCAGACAGGACAGTGCAAGCCAAATTGAACTGACCAGACCACATGTTTCTGTGACAAATTTGCTTTTGATGTTTAACTGTTTGTACATGGTTTAGATGTTTTGACACCAAAATTCTGCTTCTGCAGAGATGTAATTATATGACTGAGACACTTATGAAATTATTAGTGTTCCCTTGCCTGACATGTTATCTAGTTTGTGCTGGGTAATCCTCCCTCTGTGGAAGTAATCCATACATTTTAAGTAGATGTAGAACTACTTTAAACCAATATCAGCATTTGATCCCATGTTGATATTTTTCTTAAATTGGATCTCAAGCTAAAGTTATCAATTCATCCACAAATCCATACTGCATGGCACTGTGCTGCTGCAGATTCTATTTTGGCCGATTTTGTTCTGAAGCATTAAGCTAAAATTTACAATGTTGGTATTTAGGCATTAAAATAGCCACACTAATGTCATTAATGTCAATGATGATTTCATTTATTAACAGAAACAAGCAATCTAAGTCAATCTGTCTCTATGTAAAGAAGTTAAATCCTCCTATAGCTAATTACAGGCCGTACCTCCCTTGACAGCAACAACTGCTATGAAGCATTTGCATAGACTGGCAATGATTTATGGGTAGCTGTGGATGAATTATGGGCCAGCCTTCTTTGAAGATTTGTTTTAAATCAGGCACAGAGGAGGCCTGTTTAAGGTCACACCAGAGGATCTGCATCAGAATGCAGTAGATATAATAATTTGTGCATGCTTACGCAAACAAAATCCAGCTTTTTTAGAAGTTCTAAAGGCGATGTTCCTCTGTGTTGTTACATTAAAGTCATATGCATGTGGACTGCACCCAGACATAACAGTTACACAGACCACAATTCCTACAAATCTCCTTTTTCCAAGGAGATACAACTGTGCTGCTCTAAATTATATTCACCCAAGGGGAATTTATCAGAACATGGATATGTGCAGGGCACCTTCAAATCAGAAAGCTAATAACAAAAACTCCTGAAATACAGGGAACAGCATACCAGAGGACTGCACTGACCTTTAATAACAATCATCCACGTTCACCTGAGGATAAACTGAGACCTATTATGCAAATCTGTATTCTTCATTTTAACTCATTCTTATGATGCATAGGGGTCATATTAAAGGCTCTAAAATTATGTATCATGTCAAAGAATATTATTTCAGATTACATGTACATCCCATGCAGCCAATACTGCTTTATTAACTAGACTTTTTTGCTTCCTGATGTATGATTCTCTTGTCTGTTAGTAACCTTTGATGATGTATGAAAAATAAAAAACGTCTTCACCAAGAAGAAACTTGCTCAACTGATCGAGCTGACTGAAAGTGGATGACTGAAATGTAGTGTGCCTGGAGACAGAGCAATTAGCCAAGTACAACTGGGTGGTGGTTAATTTATATTTTGTATTCCTGGTTTCTCCATTTGCACAAATTTTGCTCTCATTTGCTGTATTTGAACGATTCTAATGTTTTTTTAATATATATATTACATTTAGAATTACTTCTAGTGATTATTTTGTTATACTGAGTTAAGAGACAAATAAGAACAAAACGTAAAAAGAGCAAATGCAATTGTTTTAATTGACTTTATTTTCAGCTCTGTGCTGTGATTCCCAATGCTAGGCATTTAAATGACTGCCCCTCAGAAAGCACTGCAAAGTTCCTGAATAAGGCTAGAAAATAATCCATTGTTTCATCACCAGCTCGTGGAAAAGCAATAAAACAGTTCTGTTTGTTTGTCAAAATTCTGGATCATCTATCGAATCTTGGGTGTGCCGTCATGCCAGCTATAAGCGAAGACAGACTCACAGAGAGGCAGTATTTATCACTCTGCCTGCAGCAAGGCATAGAGGGGAGCTTCACGAGTACAGAGACAACTCAGGCAGATGCCACTATAAATAATGCATGAACAATGGAGCCAGAAGAAGAGCCTTGGAACAGCTAATTATTCAGTCCGACATTTTCAGAAACTCACATCGAAGTTAACAGCTGAAAAAGATGGAACTCAGGCCGTCACTGCTGCTGCTGCTGCTGCTGATACTTCTGCTGCTGATTTGTGTGCTTCCACACTAATGTCAGCACGGCTAGGCTCAATTAGGAAATATATTAATCTACAAAAATGTTTTCCTATTACAACAAATTGTTTTCTCATAATTGGCTCAATACATACATTTAAATGTGTTGTTATGTAACAACAATTGGAAAAGTTTAAGGACTTTGAATACTTTTACAAGTTTTTTTATTTATTTTTTTTTTATTTTGAGAGACATAAATTGGTATCTGGAGGGGGGAACTTCTCTACAGGAGCAACACAAAGCATAGTTTACGCTCAATTAAGAGCCACCCACACTTGTGGTGGAAAGACAACAGTATCTCCTTTTCTCTCCCTCTCTTTTGCTTGTGAAAACTGGAAATTTGACGGGTCGATCTTCAGATAACTATCTGCTTATTTAAGTGTCACAGTTTTTTCCCAAACATAGTTTCCACCCAGCGATGCGGCACTCTATCAAAACTGGAAAGAGGCCTCATAATATTCACATAATCGCATACATCCTCCATGCTCTAACTTTTCACATCTGTAATTACAGTCGCCATTAGCACTGAAGCATAAATCCTGCGGGAAGCTAATAAATGGTGGAGGATGATTACAGGAGCTGAAAACCCTCTACTGACAGCGGCTCTTTGAGCTGAACGAGCTCACTGTCAAGATGCAGCAACATCTTATTTGCTGAAAAATAGAGCCTTCCCTGGTCCTCCATTTATCAAGACTTCAATCAAGAGCGACCTGTTGAAGGGTCAGTGAACAAGCCACTGATGATGTCTCGTTTATAGGAGCGTGCCATAAATAATGTGTATGAAGCAGGTTGGTTATGGGAGTTTAATTGGAAGTTAATTAGTGACTTTCACAGGACATGAGAGAATTCAGTGGATTAATGTTTGGCACAACACTTTAGCCTTGAAGCGGCTTTTCACTGGAATGCATTAATGAATATAATAACGAGTAATTTCTGTTTCCAAAGTAGTTTAAATATCAGAGTTAGTGAATCAAGCCTTTTTTAATTAAAAAACAATATTAAGGCTTGATTTGTATTTCAGAGTATATTTATTTTGTACCCAATATAATAAAATTGGACAACCTTATGATTTCACTAATCTGGAGATGGAGGCACCAATAAAAACCCAAAGCCAAATTGTTCTCAACTTTAAAATGACAACAAAGGCAAAAGTAAATAAAATTATCCCATTGGACTCAGGCAGGTAACCTATATAATTGAGGTTATTAATGCTGTCTAACTGTTGCAAAAGTTCAAAGTCCCTACAGCTTTTATATCATTATGAAATAATCGAGTGGCTACGCAGTAAACCATGTGCAAATATATGCAAATTAAGATTGAAACACACTTAACGAAATGAGACAAAATAACGTGACTAAACTTTAGATACTAGCATTCCATAATTTGAATGGAAAAGAAATAAGATAATTTAATAATTTGATTTGATGTTGGTAGGAAATGTGTTTCAGGAGAAGTAAGACTTCTTCAGCAGCTAAAGAAAGGCTCAACTACAGAGCTCAGAAATTGCTCCACAGCAAGCCTTGGAAAAGAACTGGAACTAATTTGTCGAAAACATAACCATCTGTTTCATCTAGTATTGACTTAAGAACCCAAAAAACCATGCCAAGTCTTTGCTGATCCAGAAGAAATAACAGTTGGTGGGGAATAGAGACAAGCTCAAAAAACAATTCAGTGTTACAAAATGTTTTAATGAAATCAGTTTATCAGCTCTGGTCGAGGTCTAAATCACAAGTGTCAAACTCGAATCCTCACGGGCCGGTGTCTTGCAGTTTTTAAATGTGCCACAGGTACAAAACACTGGAATGAAATGGCTTAATTACCTCCTCCTTGTGTAGATAAGCCTTGCTAAGGACATAATTATTCTATTCAGGTGTGGTACAGCAGAGGCACATCTAAAAGTTGGAGGACACCGGCCCTTGAGGACTGGAGTTTGACACCCCTGGCCTAAACTGTTGTATAAAAACTAAACAGGACAAGAGAAACTGAATTTGCTGATGGATCTTCCAAACATCTCAACATGTAGCTGAGATATATGAAAGCCTATGTACTTTGAATTGTTTTAATCCAAAATCAATGCACTATTATTATCCATGTAAGGCTGGAACAAGTGACAATGCAGAGATAATATGTTATGCTACAATATTTGCATTGCCAAGAGGCAGACAAAACCACCAGAGAAAAGTTAAGAAAACTACAAATCAAGTTATTTCCATGCACTAATAAAATAATTAATATTCATGTCTAAAAGAGCAGAGTAGCCAGCTGAAAAACATCTTATACATTTCCATCAGTAAAACCATGGCTGGCTGAGTCCACTTGCCAGGACTCAGCTCTGGCAGGTGGAAATCTTAAACAGTGCTCTATAGTGGGCTAAGAGTCTGCAGAGCTTCTTAATGAGGTCCCTATCTGCAATGCTCAAAGAGATGGGAGAATCTGGCTGAATAAAAAAAAAAGTACACAGTAATTTATTTGAGCAAGCTTCTTAGCAGATTCACCCAGATATACCATATAAACCAGACAAATGTCAAATAGTTATATATATGTACAGCATTTAAAAATTAATGAGACTGCATTCAAGTATATTTTGTGCAAGACGAGGCACTTAATAGCAGTAATAAGGTCTTCAGCTGTAGACCCTATAGCTGCCATTGAGTGAAGAGTTATTGTAGAGATTCAGAGTAGCTCTAGTTTTGGACCGACGGACGGATGGATGTGCTGTTTATCATGTCATGTCAACAAGGCTTTTTTAAATCCTGTCTTTATTTCTTGTAGGTACAAATCCATCTGTTTTTCACACCTCATATTTGTCCAGAAGGTAAACAAACGCAACCTTCACATTTCAGATGGAGTATTTCAATGCCCCGAACAGCAGATTACTGTGCTGTCTGAGCACAAGCTAGCACACCCAACTGTTCACAGCATCACATCTCCTCATATGTCAACCCTTCTCTTTTTTCTTCCTTTCTGTTTTGTTTGATAACGAAGATGGATTTTTTTAAAAACTTTTCTTGACTGAAATGCCACCATTTCCTGAACAAGAGGTCATGATGCTACAGAGCAGCATTTCACCAAACACATTGACATTCAAAAACCTATCACAACCATGACTTTTCAAAGGAAATTTACTGTAGATTAATAAAACTTTAATGAACCTAATCAACAAGGGTTTTTTTTTCATTATTATTTGACATTTAGGAGAGCGTGTTGGATTCCGGATGTACTAAAGTCAATTTAATCTGTCAACCTCTTAAGAATCATTAGGATTTTCTGTAATTGCCATAGAGTGTGTAATACTTTCCAGCAAGATACTCGAAAATCATGAGGTTAAAACTGAATTTTCATGGTCTTAAGTGTTATATTAATTTTATTTAACATTTAGTTTGATGAATTTCACACCTATTTAAAATCTTTCTCATTTTTTTAAACACTAAAAAGCACATTGTAAGTAAAAGTTCTACCAGATATTATGTATAATGAATATCTTGGCCAGGATATATGATATTTTCTAACTACATCCTGATTCAAAACAAAGGAGCTTCTCAATAAACTAAAATATAATCAGAAATTTGATATTTACTTATTTCAGTGAGAAAATCCAAAACAGAAAACTCATAATTTCACTTCATTCCAGTTAATTTCAATGATTATGGCTTAAAGGCAATAAAAACTGAAAATGTAACTCAACACAAAATTTAAATGTTAAATGAAAGAGCTCAATTACTAAAACACATTAACTTTTTATTAATATTGTAATTTGAGATACAGCTGTACAAGCATCCCCTCTTAAAGCTACAATATTCATTAAGGACAATAAATAGTCTGACTCACTCAGCCTCGGTCAAAATGTTCCAAAACAAATCCTTTTGTAATTTGAAGTGGACTGAAGGTAAATTTTATAGCCAGGAACAAATGCACTCAGGATATTGCAGGTGGGCATACTGCCAGAAGCCCCCACCATGAGGCTTCATCCCAAATCTGTTCAACCCTTCAGTTCACCAAACATTCATCCAAACAGACAGGTGAGGCACACCGCTTCAAGCTCCAGGAGGGGGTGATATGTAAATTTGCTTGGTGGCTGAGATTTGCGATTCAATTACAAATTCTCTTGAGACCCAGTTGTGCGGACATCGCGAGCACCCTCACGTAGCACCGAAGGCGGCAAAAGACGCTGGAAATTTTCTCTGGCCGACACTGATAAGACTATCTGCCTGGGCTGATATTTCCCAGCAGTGAGATCAAACAGCTGCTGGATGTTAAGGTGGAGGCTTGCATGGATTTGAGACTGCTCATCAGATTCTCCAAAGAAATCTTAAACATGAAGTTTATGCCACGAATTCATCGCTCTTTTGTCACACTAAGGTCACCTCACACTATATACCCTGAAATAGTTGAGATTTTAATATATGGTTCCTAAGACAAAAATATGCTCATGTCAAAACACTTAAACACAGTAATATAAAAGTCAATTAAGTCATTACATTAGAAGATTTCAGGTAAAAATAAGTGACAGCATAACTTAACCTGGTGTAAATTCACTTATCAACATTTAATAGACAATCTTTCTACCTTTCAATACTTTTTTTATATGATTTTCTTAAATGTTCTGTGTCAAGACAGCCATATTGAATAAATTAAAAGTCTTAAGAAGTTAATTTACTTCTGTAGCTCAATTAAATAAGTGAAACACATTGTATATATTAATAACATCCAGAACAATATTTCCAAGCCTTAATTAATGTTATAATGATGATTTTTCTAAAACAAAATGTACCTTTACCAACCGGACAACAAATATGGCTCTTATGGAAAAATAGCAAAAAGACCATCATTGATCAATGAAAGCCACAAAAAGTATTTTAAGTATTTTCATACCATAGAGACATGGTGAGCTACAGTGAAACATGGTGCTGTACTTTAGCAAGGACAGGTAAACAATTTAGAATTGATAACAAGACATAAGAAGCAAAATGCAGGGCAATACTGGAAGAAACGTGTGGTTGCAAAGTGACCCAAGAATGTGGAGGAGGTTCACCTTCAAACAGGAGAACAGCCCTGAACATACAGCCAGTGGTGAGGTAACAGCAGTTTGTAATGATTGCTAGGTGTTATGTTTCAATGTTTTTGGATTGTGTGTATTTTGGTTTGTTCATTATTGTCATTAAGATATTTCCATATTATTCAAATAATTTGTGTGGAAGCTCTTAGCTCTTTCTTAAGTTCTGTTGTTTGTGTATGTTCGTTTTGATGTTGTTGTTTTCCCCAGAACTGTTGTTCTCATCCTGGTTCTCATGTGCTTCCTTGTGATGTTTATGTCCTGTTCACATTTGGGTCCACATCCCCAACACCAACACATATCAGTGTTGGAATGGCGCATATCAACGCATATCAGTGTTGGAAAAGCCTAAAACTAAATCCAATTGGGAATTCAATTGGGAATCAGGTCTGCCTGGAAAGACTTGAAAGTGCTTTTTAAAGAGACTGATCTTCCAACCTGATTTTACAAAGAATGAACAAAATATCAGTCGTATATGGCCTTAACTGGCAGAGACATACCTCAAAAGACTGGCAGCTTTACAATTTAGGACTAAAGGTGGTTCTGGAAAATCTATATTCAAAGGGGTAGATTGCATCTTCTGATGTCAAAAATGAGAAAAAGAGGTATGATGTCTCTAGTTTACAATAATGTCACTCTTTGTGCCAGTCTTAAAAAGGCATACATACACACACACGCACGCCCAGGCACACACACACACACACACACACCCACACACACACGCACACACACACACACACACACACACACACGCAAACAAACAAACAAACAGACATATATGTGTGTGTAAAAAGGGTAAAAGTGTGTAAAATCATCACATTCATTAGTTCGGAGGGGCGTGGACATGAGAGCGCGCGCTTATTTCGGACTTGCAGTCTTGTCTAAAAAGATGAAAATTATAATCTCTAAAAAAATTCAAAGCGACTAATGCGGATTAAAACGCAGCATTGTGTATGTAGTTCGGGGCGAGAGTTAACTTTGCGGCTTTACCCCACCAGGTGCATCCAAAGCGCCAGTGAGGAGGTATAAAGGGAGAAGAAAATACGGCACTCACATCTCTGAAGCGATTCCAGTTTTTGGTCTTACGGCTGTACTGAGAGATGGTTGACAGCCATTGCTCATCTTCCATGAAATTCCCGACTCTCGCCGTCTCCTTCCCACTTTTCGCGTCCACTTGGAGCGAGACGCCCACCAGCAGGTACAGGCAAGCCACGGTTCTCACAGCCTCCATCATGTTGGTCAGGTCAGCTCGGTTTGGGATGTATCCTGCTCCTTCCGCTGCTGTTCTCCAGCCACTGAACCACACGCAGGATTCCTGCTGCTGCCTCAACGCATTGACTGGAGAGGAGAGAGAGGAGGAAGAGAGGCAGGGAGGGAGGAGAGCAACAAAGAGTTTCAATACTGATTCTTTATTTGAGCTAGTTTCGTTATTTCAAAGGTTTATTTACGAGCGGAACCTTCAGCTGAATATGAAGCATACAACTGGATCTTGAACCATTTGAATACCATCAGGTGATTTTTTTTTTTTTCAGTTGTTCAATTAAAAAAGAAAAAGTCCGATCTTGTACAAGACAGTGAAAAAAAGTATTTGCCCCGTTAAAGATTTGTTTTACTTTTTTGTATCATTACACACTTTCTTAGTAAATACAATAAGTATCCAAATGATGATTTAATTTACTAAGGGTAAAAACTATGAAAACAAGTAATTTACCCCTAAACCTAATTCCTGGTTGTGTCACCTTTTGCAGCTACTAACAAGCATTTCCATGAACAATGAGTCTCTTAAATTTGTGTGGAAGAACGTGTGGAAAAACTTTGGCTTACTCTTCCTGGCACAATTGTTTTAAATCAACTCAATTGAATGTCACACTACATTAATTCAGCCATGCTTTAATCTAGATTAGATCACTCTAAAACACCCAAAGGTAGACTTGCTGGATTATTATCTTACTGCATAATCCTAGTGTTCTTGAGTTTAAGTTAAACTCAAGAACTCAAGGCTGGACGTTCTCCTTCAGAATTTTCTGTTGGGGAACAGAATTTATGATTTCAGTATGTCACGTGGTAAACCCAGACAGCTGGATCAAGGCATTGACATTGCAGCAATCCCTCCTTTAAAGTTAATATATGGTAACAGTGGATGGTTAATTGCATTAAGTCATGAACTTTGTGGCGACAGAGGAAAGGAAAACTTCCTATTAACAGGAAAAAGCTCTTAGTTTAACAGGTACATAATACATTTGAATAGAGGTTTGAGAATCTCAAAAACACAGAGGTTTGAGTAGACATTAGAAAGAAAACATGAGACTGTTCATTAACATGGAACAATGACATGTTGCTTTAACATATTCAGATGATGGCAATAAGGAAAAGTACTTGCTCAACTGAATTAAGTTTATTTATATAGTTCATCAATCTATTGGAGTGGGTAGATTCAAAGTCAATTAGATACATTCTAGTTTGAGTCAACTGATAGATCACAGTCTACTCATTAGCTGTAAGCCATACTCTTCAAAATGAACAAAAGTAAATGCTTGAAATATTGTTGTTTGCATGTCAATTTAACATTTTGAAATGAACAACAGAAATAATGAACTTTTTGATTATTTCAATTTATTTAAACAAGTGGAATCTTAATCTGTAAAACATTCATTAACATGGAACCGTGAGTGACATGTTGCTTTAAAATGCTTTGGAATATTCAATAAAATCCTTATGCATGTGAAGGTGAATTGATTTCTATAGCTCAGCCAAAGAGCAGAGAAAATATGGGGAAAGTGAGGAAGTGATGTCCAAACTGGTCTTTCCACACTGCTGAGGGGCGAGACTCCCTTGAGACCAAGAGGCAAATGAGGTTCAATTTAGCTTAAAATGAGCTCAGTTTCATTCCTAATTGTGTTCATTAGCAGCAGAGGAAGAAATATAAGAGCTTCTCTGCAGAGGTTTCAAAGTAATCCTTATCATTATTTTTCTGCTAACTGTACTGACAAGAAGGCCTCATGCACTGGGGAAAAAGCTTGTGGTATGGCTATTTTGGGAATGGAAATTCAGACCTCATAATTACTGTAACATGAATTGACTATCATTTAAAGATTAGTAATTGAGTCAAACACTCAGTGTTGGGATACAATGTTTTATTTGTGGTGGTTCGTACTGGCCATAAAAGGACAAATGAAAACAAAAACACAGTGGGAATATATTTTTCCAGAAAGTGGCAGCATGCTGTTTAAAACCTAGCTTTCTGATAGAAATTAAGTAAAGTCCACTCCTAAAATTTGTCTTTCATCCACTTGAGAGCTCTAAATATATCCAACTTGTCCAAAATGACAATGGGTCCCTTTGGGTGTTTTTCTGATTAGTGCTTTGTTTGTCAATTCAGCTGGATTTTAAATATTCACACTTTACCATAAAATGGATCAAACACTCAGAATAGACTACATTTACTGCAATATTTATGCAGTGTTACATATAAAGCGACAATGTTATTTCTTAAACTTAATTTTTTTTAAAAATACAAGTCTTATTGTGTATATTAGTAAGAGATAGCCGCTGGTAATAAAAATCCGTATTTACAAATTAAGCAGTTATATCTGTTTATAATTTAAGTTCCATTGCATTGTTTATTCATGTCACTTTGGAGTTATAAGCAAAGATGTGCCTATTAGGGGAAAAATATGCATTATGTCATACTGCATTTTAAACCGAGGATGAATTTTGGTATTCAGATTCAGCTGTTTATTTTTAAAAGGCTTATAAAACATTATACAGTTCATAAAAAAAAAAAAAAATAACACTGAATTAAACTTAATTTAACCAACATATTATTTGTTTTCTTATGCAGATTATATTTGTTTTATTTACCTATGTTTAGGTTCTGTATGTTGGGTCAGACCTAGAACCTAATCTTGTGGTGTAAAATCCGTTCAGTACTGGATCGGCCCATATTTGACCCAACCTGGGTCGCTCTATCTCAGCAGTGTTTAGAATGTACACTTTCAAATGTAACCACACATGAGATTACTTTTGTTATTAGTGTGGCTCTTTAAATGTAAATTCTGAGGTCACAACCTAGAAGATAGCTAAAATACACATTACTGACACTACGCTGAAAGTTAATTTTGAGGGGAATGAAAGTTCATTGCATTTGCTGTCCGACAGCAATGTTTGATTAGGATTTCACTGCACTGTACCAAATGGTGTTGAGATTTAGAGTATGGACATGAGCGAATAAAAAATTTATTACATCCAGTCTTTTTTTATCCAGAATTTATGACCCGCAGAGATTTACTGTACCTGCACATCATTCTGAGTCTCCCCACGTCATTCCCACTGCTTCTCTTAACTCTGCAAGCCCTCTCCTCTTCTCAGCATTTCATCCTCTATGACGATAAACCTAATCCAGCACCCTCCCTGTTCAGACTCATTTAAGTTTAAGGTTACCAGTATTGGCCAAGGTTGAGTAGCCAGGGGCAGGATCACATTTCTGTCATGCTGCTTAGCTGGCAGAACCAACTCTTGACACTTGCATCAAAGTTGTCGATGTGGCAAATGTGTGCTTCTTTTATACGAGCATGCAGAGCTGCAGAACAGGGAAGCAAGGACAAGAGGAGAAATATCTCCAAGTGTAAAGCAGCATGTACATGGAAAACATAATGTGACAAGTCAAAAGGGTGCATTAACCAAAGCATAATGCTAAACGTTGATGATCAATGATCACACATCTGAATTAGGTCACTTTTTCATGGGCTTTTTTTACACTTTGTGAATTTAAATGTTACCGAGAAACCTCTGTTTTGACCGTTTGACTGTTTCCTGAGGGAAATTCTTGAGCAAGGAAAGCTGAGAAAACATGTTTATGATAAACTCTAAGTTGTTAAATCATCTTACAAAACAGGTTTTAGGAATGAGAAGCAACAATATTGCCAAGGGCTCTTACAAGTTTACCTGTTTGGTCTCTACAGCATCTAATGTGGAGACAGGGGAATGATTTTACTTTCCTTGAAGACTGAATTCTAAGAAAGGCTAAACCCAGACTCATAAGTTCAACTATTAGCTGGGTGTCCTAAATCTTTAAAAATATGACCGTGGTGGTACTTGAGGTGACAAAATGTGGAAAAGCTCAAGGGTTGTGATTAATGTTTTCAGATATGAAAAATGAAATCTGCACCATTTGGGTAAAATAATACTGCAGCTCCTCTTAGATCATTCTGGATGAAACCTAAAAAATCCTTATTTTTTAGATTTGCTTAGTTTGCAAGTATTGTGAGAAATGTTGTCATAAGGACTTCAAAATGCAGAAAAGTGATGACCAGGTTTTCACTGCATTAATCAATAAATAGCTTCTGCTGCACTTGCAGGTTTTACATCAGTTGAGTACAGCAAAAAGAAATTTTGGAAACAGCATAGTTATTGCAATCACTACTTCATTATTGAATTCAAGGTAAAGTTGTTTAAAAAATAATTTAAAAAATACTCAGGTTTGATTTAGTAACTCAGTTTTGCGCTGTTTTAACATATTACATCTTTTAGAGGTATATAAATATTACCCTCCAGGCAAATGTTTTAATAATGGCTAATCAACATTTTTGCAAGGTTATTACGCTTTCAACAATAAAGGTGAATTTTTAGTTTATTAAAGTATTTATTCATATTAGTTTAAATTAATTAACCAGATATAAAATAATCTCTAAACATATTCTTAAGCAGAAGGGGCGACATGAAAGAATCACAATGATCTAGAAAACATTGGTTAATTCCACTCTGCAATCCGTATCCACTATCCAGAGTCTCAACAAAATGGCAACATTTTTATAAATTCTTTATTTGGAAAAAATGGGTTTATCAGTCTTGCTTGAAAGAATGACATCCAATCACATTAAGTACAAAGATTTAATGTGATTGGCTGGGCTTCCTCGAAGAGAAATCTGCTTACCAATTTCAAAATTTGGCTGCACTGTATCATACCATAAGGAACTAAATAGAAATTATGTAATTGAATTTAAATCTGCCAATGTGATTGATCTGACTGTACATTCATATAAATAGGAACCAATTGACATTTGTTGTCACCTGACACTATATCCATAAGATAAATTTAGCAGATCATGAATAAGAACCACATGACAATTAAATTCCATACTTTTCACGTCACTGTCATATATTCAGGTCAAAGTGAATGAACAGCTTTGCTGATATTGCACATCAGTGCAATAAAAGAAGCTATCAGATTTACTCTGTAATAATATGGGTATCAAACTGAGCCATAAGTGTGGATAAGCCACCAGTTTTTTAATGGTCCAAATTCTGTGATTTCAACCATTTTTATGTGCATGTACAACTGAACGTCATGTTAGACTTAAACTGGTCTGTGATCATCTTTGCCAAAAACTTTGCTCACATCCATCAAAACAGAAACTGCGGCTGCTTTTTATTTTAGTCATGAAAGCACTGAATGGTTTACATCTGCAGACAGGAGTCATGTTTGTCAGACTGAGTTCAAGAATAAAGAGATCGACTTGATGCCAGTTCATCTCCCCAAACTCATGCACATTAATAAACCCAGTCCACCTTATTGAGATTTCACAGAAGCAGCAGAAGCTGGGAAAATATTTTTTTTATTAACATCAGACAAGGCGGTACGCAGCACAATTCGAAGGCTTTCTTATCTGGAAATATTCCCGTCGTATTACAAATGTAAACAACATATGAGTCTAAAGAGTCCTGATGAGCTGTGCAGCTTATCACAGCCGCTCATATTGTCACACAACGAAGGAGCTCTGAGGATTTCTTCAAGAATTCTTGGTAAACAGCAGATGATTACAGAAGGGAATGCAAAGCAGGGATGAAACAGTTTGACTGCATGTTTCC
Source organism: Gambusia affinis (assembly GCF_019740435.1). Taxonomy (NCBI): domain Eukaryota; kingdom Metazoa; phylum Chordata; class Actinopteri; order Cyprinodontiformes; family Poeciliidae; genus Gambusia; species Gambusia affinis. The sequence goes on from NC_057887.1 coordinate 17,076,376, forward strand.
ATTCGTTGCTTGGATCTGTTGGGACTTGGTCATCATCATTTTCTGTCCAGCTGTGTCCAGCAAAGACCTGGAACACAAAAGAAATCATCAACGTTTGAACTTTAAAGCTATTGATTTGTACTAATCTGCAAGTAATCTCAGTTTTTCATTGTGATTCCTTATGGGTATATCAACTGAAATTCATTAAAGGTTGTTTCATAATGTCATGAAATGAAAGTAGGAGGGGTATGAATACTTTTGCAGAATGCAGGATGAAGGTGCATATTCAATTACGACATACTAAGTTTGAGTGCTCATTTCTCTCTCAATTTGAGGAAGTTGCATTCTGATAACTGAACCCAAACACCAAAAAAGTCTGCATGAAAAAAGTCAGACCAGCCTGAGATGAAAATCCCCAATCCAAAATCCCATCAGAGGTTATTTCGAATGTAGGGGAGTGAATAAGCCACATCTGCAGGCATTTAATAAGTAATCTCAAGTGACTTAGAACTGTAAGTGAAGCTGCTAGAAATGCATATGGATTCGATTCAATAGGATTCAAACTGGGTCACACAGCTATTAAGACTGCAAAGTTAGTTGAGAGCAGTGTGACAGCAGTTTGCCACTGTTGGTTGAGCACTGAAGCGGCTGTTTTTCGCACTGCAGGCAGCTTACAGCAGCAAATGTGGGAGAAAGTGCAGCAGTTTCCCCAATTAAACACAGAGTAAACAGAAGCTCGCTTACACTTGAACTGCTAAACATGATCACCTCTGGGAAATGTTCTTTTGCATTATGCGTGACAAAGCCACAGCACTTTTTACTTTAGGATTACAAAGAAACAAAACTGTGCTTCAAGCCTGAGCTTAATTACCATTATACAAATACGTCAACAACAATCAACAACATATTTGGATTGTTTCGCCCCCTTGCCATGTGGTTTAGTAAAAACACAACTGCTGATCTTCTGGGAATACCTGCTGGAGCAACATTTTTGTTTCTATTTGATGGTGAACTGCAGAGCTGAGGACACCACTGAAGCATATTGCCAGAAAGAGTAAAAAGAAAATTCAACTGACGGATAAAAACGACAATACTCACGAGGCACCACTTCTTTTCCAGTAACAGCCCTGTAACTCCTGCACTGAAGTGTTTTTATAGCTTTCCCGTTAGAGGAGAACACTCCCAGCAGTCCGAAACAAGTTCAGAACTGATGAGTGGGATGTTCTCTGCATCAGCACCTGATACCAGTTATCACCATTGTAATGATGGTGAATGATTTTAGGTGTTGTGTGAAACATTTTCACGATAAAATACATAAAAAGTATGTAAAAGGAAATCAAATGTGTATGACAGCGTCTGACCAGAGAGTTTGCAGGAGAAAATGTAGATTTCTTTATTCTGAACCAAAACTGATCCAAAATGCTGATTTATCTTCAGAACTGCGAACATTTCAAAGCATAAACACTTAATCCAGAAGTAACAAACTACGATAGGGACCAGTTTGCTTTCTGCCTTGTCTTTGACTCTTATTGTGGAGAATGAATTATAACAAAGCTACTGAACACTTTCCAGTAAACATGACTGCAGCATAAAACACATGCGGACAGCTGCAGGAGGCCTCTGCATCAAATTCAGATTCAGCACTCTGAATGATAAGCTGCTGCATGAATCACCTGCCCTCTCACCCCTCTCGCCTTCACTGTCAATCAAGGCTGTAACACTGGTTACAGACACAGCGGTTAGCGTGAATTTCAAATGGTAGAAAAAGATGACAAGAGAATAAAATCTAAAAAAAGGAAGCTATTAAAAATGCAGCACTGTTGTATTTTTGTTGCATCCAAATTGGAAAAACTTTGATTCTGTTGCAATGAATCAGTGAAAGGGATATTTCAGGATTTAACCAAGACCAAAGTGAACTTCAGCTTTCTGATCACATCTAAGTTTATGAACATTTGTGTTTTTGAATTTTAGATTTGCAATCATTTTTGCCAGGTTGGGAATTATGTAGCACAGTTTTTTCAGTACATTCAGAGTTTCTTTTATTTACACAGAAGCTGATGAATGTTTAGACAGGAAATGAAGGTTGGAGGCGGTGTGCCACTAATAATCTCCCTATGTGAAACATGCCTTAATAACAGAACACAGTGTTTCCTCTCAAAATAACAGATATAAAAGCATAGCTATGAAAATAAGCAGAATAGTGTAAATAGTCTAAGTAATCCTATTTTGTTAAATTGCTTTACTTACATTTTTCAAATCATTGTGACTGTGAGAGGGAAAAAAATAGAAAAGTTCAAAAAGCAAAAGGAGTCTGTACAGTAGCTTTTGCACATATTCCCACACAAATATTTTATTAAAACATACATCTTCCACCTCATTAAAACTTCAGAAAAAAGGGATGTAGATCAAAAGGAACAAGCACAGTACACAGATCTAATTTATACAGCTTTTTGAAAGCTGTTCAAGCTTGTCCTCAGATTTTGGAGGTCTTAGTGGAGCTTCACACTGCAGGAAGAACAAAACTGACTAATTAGGGTGAGACGTGTCAGGGACAGAAATTACGCATCTTGGCTGATGCACAAGCAAGCGCAATCACACAGATGCCGATGACAAGATTTAGTCATTTTAACAGATTCGCAGATGAGACAAAACATTCCAAAAACTCACAGATAAAGTGATGTCACTGTTCATGTTTGACAGAAATCACACCGAAGGATTAAATATATTATATATGTAATGACTAGTTCAGATCAGTGTGCTGAATGTATTAAAACATGAAAAGCGTGAAGAACATGTTACAGTTTACTGAGTCAGAGCTTTCCAGAAACAGCAAGACTTGTGTTGTCAACACTGCTGAGTGAGTGTCTGTCGTAATAGATCAGACATGAGGCTTAACATACTGCACTGTAATATTCTTGGCACGACCATCTGCACTGGTGACAAATAAAGGAATAATGACATGTTAAGGAGGTGCTCATTACATCTGAGGGCATACTTGTATAAATGTATGCACAGGAACCAGTAGTTTTCACTTACAATCCTCACAAGGACGAAAACAAGACCTAATTTGGTGCAAAACAATTATTTGGCCCATACTTCCTGAAAACCCTAAATTGCTGTCATTCACTTTGGTAACAATCCCACCTAAATAATATCTGCAGTAATGAGAGAAAATGAACTTGGAGGCCTAAAAAATGTTGGTGTACTAAATAAGTTAATAAAGAAGAAGTATCTAGGAAATAAAATTACAACATTATCTGAAAACCCAAATTTTCCATTTCTCCATTTAATAATCACCCGTTGTAAAATGTACATTAGTAAAACGAAATGTACTCACAGCACCTTAATTATTTACAGTACTGCAAATACCCTACATGAGTTGTATACAGAAACTACCACTAGTGTAAAAATAAGAGGGAGTAACACATTTGTGGTGCCTGGTGGGTACAACTACTTAATAAAACAGAAAAAATATATATATATTCAATGACTCATATTTAGTACTCATTGATCTTCAGCAAAGATGAAGGTCAATGAGTAGGCTACTACTTCAATTACAGTTTAGTGCTGTCTGACTCCATATTATGACAATTATATACATATTTAAAAAATCAAAATCAAATATATGCAAAGTTAACTGTAGCCCTAATATGAAAGGGGAAAGTAAGAAAAATCTATGTACAAGTTTATGCTAGCACTACTGCACAGCTAGGTGAGGCAGGAAGTTAGAAAAACTTTGAAGCTTTTGCTCAAGGATAGTAGATTAAGATCCTTACAGTATGACACCATTCAGTGAAAACATCATGATTAACACAAAAATCTAAGACAAAACTGTACTCAACTTAACTGCTTTTATTTCAATCAAAAGAAAATATGTAACTGTTGCTAACTGCATCAAAATGAATGTTTTGGTTATTGTGATTTTCATACATAAACAAAAGCAAAAAGAATTACCAGACACTAAATTATTTTATTTTTTTCAAATGCTTTTTGTGCATTATCTCTTTTTGTCTTTCTGCTTTTCATCAAATAGCACAAGCTTACCAAGCTTCTATTAGCTTGTTAATTAGCTGGGCTATCTGCTCAGGTGGAGAATACAATGGGCTGTCAATGCCTGCAGTCAGCTGATGCTTGCTGGTTGATCACTGTACTTTTACAAACGTTTTTGTGGTCCTTTAGATTACAGACCACTCTGTATTTCACATGACTGGAAATCTTTTCAAATACCCAGATTTGACTTTATTGCAACTGAAGAAAAAACAGAGTTGCTTTCTTTAGGTCAGCTATCCTGTAGTGAGCAGCAATGCTTGGGAAAGTGGCTTCTCTGTCAAACTCTACACTCCAAACAGTCAGAAAAATGCCAGTCATTCCAGATTCCTTTCTGGAATCTTATTTAAACAGTTGGAAAAATGATTTAGGGTTGGTAGCTCGCTCATGCCAAACAACAATGTAGAAGAATGTAGTCTCACATAAAAATAAGAAAATCATGCCAATTAGACAGACTTTCTGCAATAAAGATTCCAAAATGTCAGACAAAATTGTAATGAATGTTATCAGGTTTTTTTTTCCAATAAATAATGTAAAATATGAGATGTTAATTAAAGTAAACAGAAATTCCGTACATAACAGATATTTTTAATAAAATAGTAACATCTCCTGCCTCATTAGATAAGCACAACCCAACGCCTCATGCGACATTGGTGCAGACATCTGTAGAACTCATCTTTAATCATGTTCCTGCCAAAACAGACAATACACAGTCCTCAAACATTTAATTAAATTACAAATCATGTGTCGCTCCTCTTCTCCCTTTGTGTACACCTGAGCTCCATTTACTCAGGCCTAGGTGAAAAAACCTTCATGAATGAGTTTCCTGGAAGTGGTGCTACACTAGATATGCACTCTTGAACCAGAAACAAGCATCCTGTCTGGAAAGTAAGTGTGCATAATTAGGTCTCTTTGTTGGTTTGAATAAATATGTTTTATTTTACACTGCTGAACAAACAAAAAAAGAGAAAAAATTACCATGACTGTGGACAGAAGAACAGAAGAGGAGAAGGTGAACTAGTCAAGCCACTGCTAAAATGGACAGCACAGGATGGCATAGTGAACAAAGAGAGCTCTCAGACTTTACTGGTGTAACTTTTGCCCGCTTGGCGATCACGCTCCTGCATGCTAAACAGAGAGAACCACCAGCTGAGGGGAAGGCGAGAGATAAAAATGGAACGAGCAAGAAGCCCTGCTCTTTGTCTGACGTTTGTATTCAATGACAAATTCGACAGAAGTCACAGGGAGCAAAGTTGCAGCAGTTTGTGTGGTAGGGCTCCTTAAAAGGAAAGATGGGGTATAAAAAGAAAGGCTGGATAGCGTAATAAATCATGTGTGAAGCATTAACACATTCAGTTAGGTGAAAGGATGTGTGTTACAAGTGGTTATGACATTCAGTGGTGTGAGGATGACATTATACTGAGTCAGACTGTTTCAACAACTATAAACAGCTTTCTGCCACGACTCAGGATGTTTATTTTTCTTCAAACTATTCAGCGTGTCACCTTTATTTACTACAAAATGTTCGAGTATTTATTTTATTCTGTTTAGGGCAAGGTATCACATTGTAAAACAACAAAGATTCAAGATAAAATCACTTTAATGTCAACAACCCTAATTCTGAAAAAAAAAATCATTTCTATCTTCAAGATCACGACAAAAAATATGATTAATACAAAAGTACATATTTTATGTAGATGCAAGCTTTTCACATGTTTTCTTCTGATTGCGTTTTATTTAAAAATATAGTATTTTACATTTGATAGGTTTGACAAATTTATGCCTGAAAAGCTTTGCTCAATAAAAGCAAATATATGCTGCCACCTAGAGGTCAGAGCCGCTAACTGCAATTTTCTGCTGCTCCAGAACTATGTTCTCACCCACCTCAGAATATTGCGCCTCAGCTGGGATAAAGGTCAAGAGAAGCTTATGCTCCCAGCAGATGAGTAGTATCCGGTACGGTCTGTTGAGTACCTCTGTGACAGCTGGACAGTGTTCAGCTCAAACTCTCCAAAACTGTAATTACCAAATTTCTGAGACACAAAAAACATGTTTTCAGACTTTAAACATCATCATTTTCAGTTTAAAACAACTATTTTAACAGACTTGTTAGCAGTCAGACAAAAATATTTCTTGCCATCTACAGTGCTTAGCAAAAGTATTCCTTAAGCTTTTTCACAGCTCATTGTGTTACAATGGATTTATTTACATTTTATATGAGAGACACAAACCTGAATTGAACAGCGCTCTTTTAGACCATTAAAAGCTTGAATTATTGTTTTATAATCTAATCCTGCTTTAAACATTTCCACGTCTGTCATCTCCTTTAGTCTTCATGATGCCGTTGTTCATTTATGTTCTAACAAACTTGATTAAATTTGATTTTTTTCCAGGAGAATCAGAGTAAAAGGGGCCTGTATACTAATCCACACCATCGAAAACGGTACAAGAAGAAAATATGTGGTAATAAACTGTACACTGTGACCTTTAAAGCGATCAAACATCTGGGAGTATTATTTCACTCGGAGCCTTAAATCAGAGAACATTTTGAAATAGTTGACAGAAGTGAGGCAGGACAACGAGCTGCTCTGCCAAAACAACAAAATCAGGCTTTACAGAGCTGTTCATTACCTAGCTCTTATGGGACTCTGAAAGCAGAGAAAATGTCAATCCTATTAATGCTTTGAATCCAAATACATTAAAGTACAACACATCTGCAAGTGCTGAAATACAGCATCCATATCTGGTTCATGTTGTTATAGGTTATAAAACAGAAAATTATGTAATCACCCACATGATTTAGTACAACTTCGAGAAAATTCGATATTACATTACAAACGTGCATCTGTTAATCTGGATGTAAAAGGGGTCTAACCTTTAATATGTTCCTGGCATCAAAAGCCTCTCTTTCACTTGTGGCTGGTTTTCCTCCTCCACACCTCTTCTCAACTGGAAAAACACCACAGACCAACACACAATAAAAGGAAGAACACTTTGATAAGTTATCTCAGAGAAGCAATAAACATGTTTACTTGCAGCTCCAATGGTACCCAGCAAATGTCAAGGTAACTTCGTTTGTTAAATGATATTGCGAAACCGAGGACTGAGGAGAGCACAGCCACTGAGCTTTGTACATTGTGGTTGTAAACATGATCAGCAGTGGCAGACCACTTTGCTTGTGCGGTGTTGTTGTTGGTCAGTCCGGTGCGAATGTGAGAACCGTTGCTGGATGGGATCCATCAGCAAAATGAATGAAGGCATTGTGAGAGTAGCTGGAAAGCAGCACACTGTTCTGTGCACGTACACAGCTCTGAGGCCAAACAGAGAAGTACCTCCCGGATTCCTCTCTGGGCAATTTAGCTGTTCTAATTGTTTTGAGGCTCAGCTTTGTGGTCACTGCAGCTCCGATCTGAGTTAAAAGATAATAAGGGAACATTGGAAAAGTATGTTCTGGAAAAAAAGAACGAATATAATGATCCCAGCAGTTCTCCTTTTTCCTGTTCATGGTTAGCCGATGCCTCTTAAGACAAAAGATGAATCACAAATATGCTTTTTATGAATCACAAATATGCTTTTTATGAATCAAAGGTCACGTTCTCTAAAATGTTCTCACAATTTTATTTAGATATATCTGTAACACTAACTGATAAAATAGAAAACCTCATGTGGGACCTGAAAATACCACTTTATTTCTACACATCTGAGCTTATTGAAAAGATACTGTTCTGTTCATGATCAATTTTATTAAGCCTCTGCACAGCTGCTATCAAGTAGAGAAAATGTGATCTGTGTCCTGAGGACATTATCTCAAGAAACAGTGCTTTTCACAAAACTTGGGGCAACAAAAATCACACCAAAATCTTAAAAGTAACTCTTGAACAAACATTTTTTTAATCACATGCCTTTATGAATTAAGATTTACATCAAGCTAAAATAACAAACTCCATGCAGGAGCATCTGAAAAAATGTGATTATCTTTAAAGAAAAAGTTAATTTATTTCAGTAATTCAGTTCAACAAGTCAAGCTCATTTATAGATTTATTGCACATAAATTGATTATTTTAAAATGTTTCTGCTATTTTGGTGATTAATGCTTACACCTAATGAATACCCCAAATTAAGTTTCTTAGAAAATTTTATATTACATGACACTAACAGAAAAATAATTATAAATATAGAAATTGAATGTTATGGATATGTTATAACTAATTCTGGGAAAGACTTTGTAAAACAAAAGCCTGATGTTCTGAGACTCGCATCCAACAACATATCTGGAAAGTTGAGTGGAAGGTCAAAGTCTGGTAACAAAATGTGCACATACCTGACTACGCACTAATTTAAGAAATTTTTGGGGTACATTCACAAGGTGTGTCCTATGGCTAAATTCAGAGCTTTAAAATCCACCTCACACAGATGTATCCAACATACTTTACTAACATTGGGGTAAAAATATAGTGGACGAGAGAAGTTTAAAATGTGGATAAAAGAAAGAAAGAAGTTTCCAAACTTCCCAGATGCCAAACAGATTCTGACAAAACTTTTAACAAGAAAGCAAAAAAAAATAATCTCAGCTGAACCATAGCAAATTTCAAACTGGTGGCAAAAGTTATGCTCAGAAAGAAGAATGAATTTCAAACCTTTTTGTACATTTACACACTATAATCGTTTTATTCAAGGAGAGCAGTGTATGACCAAGAGAGAATCAAGCTGTCACCAGATGGTGCTCATAATATTTACCTGTGGTGTCCTTTCTGAATAGTGTGTTCATGACAGTTCCATGCAGCTTCACTCTGTCCCACTCCCTGACCATCAGCCCCACAGAGACAAAATGCTCCACCAGCCGCTCTGCAATCATCTGCAACCTATAGAGAGGAAAAGGTTAAGGCAAAACTTTAAAAAAAAAAACAGAAGGTCACTGACAACACTTTTTCTTTCGAACACAAACCTGTCAGATCCATCTTTAACACTGACTTTGGCATATAAGACGTCCACCATGGCTGGATCATCATTCATGTACTCTATACCCGTCACTTCCAGTGGCAGAGGCTTTCCTTCAGTGATGTCCCTGATGAAATGCAAAACTGAATTGATAAAGTTTTCAAAATCAACATCTATAAAAAGCTTTAAGATATTAGTTTCAAATGAGATTACATTTTCTGTCATACCATTTTACCTCTTTAAAGATCTTTTCATTAGATTCCAAAGAACATGTTGTAGTGACCAAAAAAACTACTGAATTTCCTGGGTGTTTATACTATATTTTGCCTAAGTATCTGTATTAAACTCAGAATAACAAGAAATAAATGTATACACAACAAATATAGCTACAATAATCAATATATTGTATGATTTAATTTTAACTCTTGCTTTTCTGGTTGCAATAAAGCCAATTAGATCACTATATGCATTATGGTTTTTACATTTTCTTTAATGTTTTCATACCAAGAGCTCTTACCAACCAATGTCTGTTAGTCCATTTTTAAGCATTATTTGAAAATACAAATTTCTACAGCACAATCACAGTGTGCACAATTATCATCACAGTGTCAAGCCTGACACCGTGATGAATTTTAAGCCTCTACCTCATTTTAAGCCTCTACCTGATAAAACTCTGGCATTCTTGGAGGTGTTCACATGCTTTTCTCACTTCTGTGTCATTTAACAGAGCCAAAGTGCCAAGTGTCAAATGAAGCTTTGCAGGGTTTTGAAAGATGCTTTCCTCCACTCCATGATCCTGCAAAGTAGGTGACACATGATTTATTCGTTATCACACAATGCAATAATTTAAAACTACTTCAGCTGGTCCCCAATGTTGTTTGCATTTGTCAAGAGCACCTGTGAACATTGTTGCAACACCTCATCTTTAAATGTCTGGAATCCTTCTTGAACTTTGGAGTCATTCAAAGGCAAAGACAGGAAGTGAGTGAAGGGCTGTTTCTTTCGGAAACTCTCTACAAGGACTTCTACTCGAGTGACTGCAGAGGAAACTGCAGCTTTGTGGGCAGCAGTGATAACTAAAAGCAAAAGAAATGCATACAAAGAAGATGTTTTGTAGGTACATTAGTTTCAGAATGACCCGATTTGATATTTATCCTCACCGATTTGTCCTTCTATTCCTTGTTTCGGGATGCTGATTGAGGCTTTGGTGTCAAACTCAAGACGTCTTCGAGTTTCTCCTTTTTTCCCAATGATATATCTATATAACAACAACAAAATTAAAACATGCTCACCATACGCACAGTACACAAATGCTCACACAAAAATTGTATTCTTTTCAAGTTTCGGGACGAAGAGCAGCCATTTTGTTCACAACTTACTTGTAAAGAACACTTGGGACATCAATGGCACAGCGGTATCCCTTATCGGTTTGTTCAATGGAGTGGCTGTCACAGGTTTCATCCTCTTCCAGAGCTTTACTCTCTTCAATCATACAAACATGGAGTTGGTTTTTGCAAAACAAACTAGTAGCAACAGTAGAAATGTGAAGTTCGTTGCAAAACCATATGGGTAACCTTTTCACATTTGTTGTAGTTAAAATCACTCACCTACCTTTTGGATATTTATATGGGGACCAACACAAAATAGTATTCAAGATAATAAAGCTGAGGCATGTATTTGTATTTGGTATTCCTGTGTTGATACTTAGGAACTTGTGCTGCAATTACAGCTGGAGAATATTTAAAATACTTATCTAAAAGTACTTTCTGGTTCTGGTGGTCTGTCACATAAAGTCCCAATAAAATACACGTTTGTTTGTGGGTGAAACACGACAAAATAATTAAACTTGTCAAATGCTTACTAACCAGATGGTCCCATGTACGAGAAATCTTCTTCTTCTTCTTCATAGTGTTCTTCTTTAACTATATTTCTTCGATATATTCTGCCGTTTATGTTGATAAGCGGTGGGCGTAGAACATCCATTGATTGCTACCAAACCTAAACTAAAACTGTTAAAATACCAAGATAAAGTGACAATTAAAATTTCGTGAAAATTACCTTAAAATTTTGTTTACAACTTCAAAGTAGCAAGTCATCCACGTAAGCTAGTTGGTCAATCGCGTTACGACACTTTCCGTTAATTTACGGTAACTTGTGTATAGATCTACATAACATGTAAGCGGAACGAGCTCCTTGGAACATTATAGAAATGAACCATTCAGATTGTTGTGGCATCTTTTAAAATGGCAACCCTCTTTTTGACGTAAATTACGGACGGCAAAACAAACACCAGGCTAAACTGCGTATGAATAAAGCCGAACAAGCTGGAAAATTACGGTAGGATTTTACTATTTAGTATATCTGAGCTGATTGTATTGTGTGGAGAAATATCTAGGTCGAATGGTCTTTCGCTCCATTGCTACAGTTAGCTTCCCTACCAGCTGTTCTGATAGCTGAATCGGAATACATTTTTGAAACTAAAACAGGAAACGGTTTTACGTTTGTGATGTGGTTAGACTCATAGACATGATAAAGATGGTTAAACTGATTTTAGCTTACTCTGTTATAGATTCCCTGTTGCTCTGTATAGACTTTAGAATTAGCCGTGATGAATAAAGTTCTCACTGACGTTTTGGTATGTGCTTGGTAGCTTCCTAAGGCAATGGCAGCGTCTTCATCGTCCTCCTCTGCGGGAGGTGTAAGCGGTAGCTCGGTAACGGGCTCTGGATTCAGCGCTTCAGAGCTCATCCCTCCCAGAAAAGTTCTCTACACTTATCCTAAAGGAGCAGGAGAGATGATGGAAGGTATGTTGTTTTTTTTTAGCTGTTTGATAGCATGGGCTGAAAGTAGGGCCTGATGGAAAATAAACGATGTTTTTGGAAATATATTTTCATATTATCAGCGAGATAGATTCATTCTACTGGGAAAATAACAATTCAATGATTTTCAAATGATAATGATTATTTACAGAGGAGAAAGTTGCATTCATAAATAGACACCAATAAACAAAGACATGCTCGATTTGCTGTCCCTGAAACAACACTCCCTTGCACTTCTCCACATTTTAAGTCAAAATTGGGATTTCCTCAGCACAAAGTTGCTACTGTATTCGTGATATTCGTGAACATGAAATTCCTCTATTATGAACATGAAACATGATACAGGAATTCATTTATTTGCAATTAAAAGAACCCATGCAAATTATAAGCTTCTTATAGAGAGCACTATTAAATCCATCAAATTAAAAAAAAGTGTATCACAGCTGCAAATCTCATTGGATAGGGCACAATAATATGAGAAACAGCAATGAGACCTGTAGTAACCCTGAAAGAGCTGCAAAGTGGGAGAATCTGTCAACAGGACAACTATTAATCATGCACCTCACAAATCTGGCCTATCCAGGGGAGTGGTAAGAAGTAAGCCACTAGAAGTTTTGTTGAAAGTTTGCCTCAAGCCATGTGGAGGGAACAACCCCTTGAACGGCTCGGTAAAAACTCTAAATCCAACTAAGAATCTGTAGCAAGACTTAAAGATTGATGTTTACAGACACTCTGACTGAGTTTCATCTGTTTTACAAAGAAGAATGAACCAAATTCTTCTTTGCAAAACAGAAGAATTTTGTTTCCAGGTATGCAAACCTGGTAGAGACCTAGTTTGTGGTTGCAAAGTCAAATTTACTTTTAAAGTTTATTCAACCAAAAAGATTTACATTAACCCTGTCCAGATAAGCTATCAGTCTCTCAAAGCTTTTCTTGGACTGAAAATTGTACAATAAGGACATCCTTGTATCAGATCAACAATTCTTTTGAAGAAACGGACATACAGTAGTTTACTCTGGACCAAGTACAAAACACATCAGCTTAACCATTATCAGAAAAACGTCCAAAAGCAAAGCTCTGGGTTTCAGAATCGCATCAGTGCCATGGGCAAAGATTATGTACCGTTTTGTGATGATAGCACTGATGCTGAAAGTAGGGCTGAAACGATTCCTCGAGTGATTTGAGTACCTCGATTATTGAAATTCCTCGAGGAAAATTTACCTGCCCCGGAGCTTCATTAATTTCTGTTTTATTATTTAGCGCAACGTGTTTCAGTCACTTCCGAGTTGTTGACGAAAAGTGTTACCATCATAACGTCCAGTTTTCAAGTTTGGCCCGTGGGGATTTTATGGATTTATGATAATGCCCGGGTTTTCATCGTTTTGGGGGGCCAATAAGCATCCTTAAAATGACTGGCGGTTGCCAGCGAACGGCGGGAAGAGAGCTGCAGGGGTAGCGGATAGACTGAATACGGCGGCTGAGTAGTTTATGCTTACAGTGCAAGTGTAAGGACGAACCTGAACCGCACAATAAATTTTGTATCGTCCCGGTCTCAACAAACGGGTGGCGGTACATAGCTGGTAGATGAGTTTCTGGGTGTGATGAACGAAGGTGCTGTAAGTATCCTGTATTGCTCTCCAGCCCGTTGTTCGTCCCCTGGCCTACCGGTCGTGTCCCCCTCCCCACACACACATTAGGTTTGTTCATTCGTCTTTCCTCCCCAGATTTACGTTCGTCTGTCCCCTGGTCTATTTCCTGCCTTCCACCTCCATCTTATGTTCGTTCGTTCGCCTGCCCCCGCAATAAAAGTGACCTATTGTTGTTACAAGTTAATTTTCTAAACTACAAAAAAGTAACTTTTAGGGATGCTCAAATATGAAAAATTAACTGATGTTGGTAACCGATAGTATCACTGCTGTTATGTTAGATTTACCAATATATTATTTTATAAATGTTTTATCCGATTAATCGAAAGAATAATCGATAGATTACTCAATTACTAAAATATTTGTATACAACAGCCCTAGCTGAAAGTATATCAAGATTTTGAAAATCTATACAGCCTTAAAGATTACAGAGCTTGCATGGATGACCTTGCATTTTTCAATAATAAACAAAAGTAAAAAATATACACAAAAACAAAATGGTGCTAGTATTGAACTGCCTGCAGTCTAGATTCTGATTTATCACAAAGCCCTTAAAATATAAATTTTGATCATGCTGCCCCTTTTTAATGCTATTTCTTTTTTCAGATGGCTCTGACAGATTTTTATGCGAGTCTGTGTTCAGCTACCAAGTTGCCTCCACGCTAAAACAGGTTAAACAAGGTAAGTCTGTGCCCTGGCTCATGCATCTTAAACTTTTTCATATTTTTGCATTTTGACTTTTTAAATCCACGAACATCTGTGTTCCTGTTTGTTTATGTCTGTCTGAAACTAGTGTGCACAATTATGAAATGGAAGAAAATGTTGCACCTGTTTTTTTTTCTACATTCTTGTACATATAAAACTTTGAAAAATGTGATATATATTTGTATTCAACCAACATGAGTCAATGCAGTGGGCATCAAATTTTCAAGTCTTAACCTTTGGTCTAATGCGGCAGCAGCACTATTTTCCACTGGTTTCACACATTACTTTTGGGTTTCTTTCAGATTAACCTAATAAAACTCGATATGGTAATAAAGTAACCTGTTTGTTCTTTCAGATCAACAAGCATCTAGAATGGAGAAACTTGCGAGCCTTGTGGAAGAGCTAGAAGCAGACGAATGGCGTTACAAACCAATAGAGCAGCTACTAGGATTCACACCGTCCTAGACAAAGGCATTAGGATGCTTTTTGTGGAATAAATCAGCCAAACAGAATGAAGACAAACAGAAATGTTTTATTCTGTCTCACATGTAATACTTTTTTCTGTAAGAGTTTACACTGTAACATAGAACTAAAGGTTATTTCAACATGTTAAACGTAAAATGTTTTTGTTTTATATTTTGCACAATTTTGTGTTTACCTTTTTTAAACCTATATTCAATGATGTGTACCACCCAAACTAAAATACCTTTCAGCTTAATCTTATAACTACTCAACTTGTAATATTAGTTAATAGTCATAATAGGTCTTTCATCTCATTTAGAATAATAAACTGATTCTTGACAGGCTTGGTGGTGTGTAGTTTGTTCTTAGTCCTTTTCACTGAGTTTTAAGCTCCACCTCATCTGGTTACTTATTTCCTTGTGATTTCCTGCTTCAAGAACGTGCCAAAGTTTGACGTTCATCGCCGCTGTTGTTTTTGTGAAGCTTTCTGTGTTTACAGCGAGAAAGCACACACAGATCATTCCAAGCGGTTGTTTTCATCCAAATGAAGGCCGGGAATGCACAGAACATACTGTCCTTTGGCCCGGCCCTGACCAGTGCAGGACACGCCTCCAGCTCGTGGTTAGATTTCATCTACAAGGAGCTTGATCCAGAGCACTCTCACAGTTGTTGTTTGGGTAGTTTTCTTCGTCTTTTTATACAGTTCACATTATTCAAGTATGAAAGTAACTTTTTTTGTGTGTGTAAATTTTTGGCTTTATTAGCATAATTCAAAACTTCTACTTCAGAACATCATGTGCCTGCATGTGACTTTCACTTCCTCTCTTGCAAAGTAAACGTTATTCCACGCCTACGCACGTGAAACAGTATATCGGATCTGGCGGTTATCCAGTACTCTATGATCTAACTGTACTGCCTATGTACAGCTTGCTGACTCATAAGTGACACAATCGCAATTGTTTTTGCACTGATGCTGCACAGCTTCTTTTTAACATCTAATTCTTATTCTGTGTTGCTTGTATGTGTTCATGCACACATTTCTGCACCCACATCCATTTCCTCTCATTTCAGCTTTTTATGATTGGTCCTACAGTGTTGTGGGGGTTTCACGCCTCCAGTTTTCATGTGTTTTCACTTCTTTTGTTGCACTTAAATGTTCAGAACTGTCAAAGAACATTTAATATCGTAGCTAACCTGAGTAAATGGTAATTTTTAAGAGATTATGATATCCACTGAAGGGAATTAAGCCATCTGTAACAAAGTAATTGTCCCATGAACCTGGTTGCAACTGAGTTTTAGAAAAGTGTCTTATACTATTTTGGAAGAACTTTGGTATAATTCTCTTTGCAGAATAGTTTTAATTCAAACAGGATGTATTTGAGCATGAATGACCTGTGCAGAAAAGGTACAGCATCTCCATAAAATTAAGTTTACACATTGACTAGAGCATGCCAAAACTTTAATTTTGATGTTATTTGTGACTCATTCAGAAGTGGGCTTGTTGCTGTGCTTTGAATTCTATCCCAAGTACTTTCGATATTAAGATCACAAACTGATAGAAATTCTCCCTTGGGACTTTCTTGTATTACGGCGTATCCTGGCTCCTTTAATTATGGCGAACTGTCCAAGAAATGAAGCGACAAAGCAGCCCCTGATTGTTACTCTTGCCATTTTTACACAGTTTCTTTTTATTGTTGAACAACACTTACTAACACAAATGATATTTGCTTTGGATGTTTTGGGTTTTTTGTATCGGCTCCTGAATCAGTCTTTGATGCAAACTGGTAGCCTTGTTAACAGCATATCGAGGCATAATATGCTGCTTTTTGAGACCTTTAAAACTACTTCATGTTGTTAACATCTAAAAGTTATATCTGCACTATACAGATGTTATGGTCATCATGCGTTAGTGGTAATCATAGTTAATTTATGACTTCAGAAAGAAGAAGAATCACCTTTCGACACTGAGCCAGGTTGGATAGTTTTTCCCTTCATAATTAAAGTCAATTTGAAAACTACCTTTTATACTTACATTGGTTCCCTTTGTCTTATTGGTTTGAAGATCTGAAACAAATGTGTCAAAATATCATCAACACTTTAGTATGAGAATAAATATAATGCTTACTGATGAAGTGAATAAATGCTGGCCTCTTTAACATGTTACTTTTAATTTATGTTCACATTTGTATCATGCAGCTTATTGCATGTTTGCATCACTGCGGGTCAGATAAAAAATTCTGATGTAATGCTTGAGAGAAAAACAGGTGACGTAATGTACTGTACACTGCAGCCCTGAACCAGCCTTTGGCAGGTCTGCATGGACTTTATCCTTTGCTTTAATGGCTGCCAATGCACCACGCAACAACAGCAAAAAACAACATATGGACGTCTATTGAGGATGCTATACAAAAGAAGCCCTATATGACGGTTGCAAGTCCAGACAAGTCGCTGTACATTTCCACTACAGTGGGGTTGAAGCCACCCCTCCCTCTAAACCTCTTTCTCCTCCTGTTTGTCTTTCTTCTCTGCTGGCATGTTACCAGGCAAGATACAGCTCACAAGCCGTGCCCCTCTTTTTGATTGGGTGGTTGGGGAAAAATGGGCGTGGCCTCGTGCAGGGCATATATAAGCATTGTTGCGGGGGTAAAGAGACTGCGGAGCTCGGCAGCTGCTGAAAGAACGGGAAGGGGGAGTGGACGGCGGAAGTTTCTAGACAATAACTATCCATTTTTTCAACTAAAACAACGACTACGCACTTTACAGTTTTATTTCAAAACTGTAAGTATTAATATTTGTTAGTTTTGCTGAAATGAGAGCTAATTTGACCAGTTTAAGCTATTTAAATATTGCTGTTGCTAGCTTTAAACGTCTGTATTTCGTTACTGTAATTAAGATGGCATATTTTCTATCTCTTTTATAAATTTTTTTTATGTATTTTTTTGGAAAAGTGGTTGAAGTATTGTGTTAATTTGTGGTCTTTGTTTCTCCTAATAAAACAGTTGAAATCTGACACGCATCTGTTGAACACTAAAGAGAGGACAAACATGCCTGAAGTCTTTGCACCCATAGAGGCTGGAAGTATACCTCCGTCCCCAGTGGACAGCAGTCCCCGAAGACTGTCCTGGGGGAAACTGGTCCAAAGACTGGCTGATTTCAGCACAAACGACAGCAACATTGAATCAGGGTCCAATAATGGCAGCAGGAGTGATCTTTCAGACTCAGGTGAGTGTTTCCTTCCAAATCTGTTGAAATCCTATTGGAGGTACTTCTTATAAAGCTTGAAAGTGCTCACACCCTGCTTATCCTCTGCAGGCTCGGATGTCTCCAGTGATCTGTGTCCAGTGAATGATGACCTTTTCTTTGACCCAATGGAGGAAGCGATCCTGAAAGAAGTAGTGGACCTTATTGCACGGAGCCTAAGGGAGGCCAAAGACTCAGACTGTGCGTTGAGATGTACCAAGCTGCTCATTCCAGAGAAACTTCTGGAGCACATCGGACAGGAGCTCATCCACCTGGCAGCTAGCGAGCCCTGCGGTTTAAGAGGGGCTCTCATCGACCTCTGTGTAGAGCAAGGGGCTGCCTGCGAGAGCATAGGACAGCTATCCGTGGACCCTTATCTCGTCCCCACATTTCAGCTCACTCTGGTGCTGAGGCTAGAGACGGGTGGGCTGTGGCCTAAAATCCAGGGACTATTCAGCTCCAAGTCTCCATCCACTCCAGCTCTCAGACAAGCTCTAAAACTTAGCACTGGGTTCCGCGTGATCAAAAAGAAACTGTATTCTTCTGAAGGGCTGCTCATAGAGGAATGTTGAATGTCTTGAGTGGATAGAAAAAAACTCACAGAAAGGCCTTAGAACTTCAAATACGTGATGCCTTTTGAAGTGTAAGGATGAACTTTGTCATAATGTAGCCTTTTGTTCCTACTGTAAAGGACCTGAAGTTTATGGTACTTGGAACATTTTTTTTTTAGCCTAACCATTGTGCTTCATCTTGGTAAACGGGCATTTTGCAAGTATTAAAGTGTGAACCTTAGTTTCTATTGAAACTTTGTTCAGGCAGCTAGCTGTATTCTTTGAATCTCTGTAGATTTATTTTTTGTTTTTTTATAAACATGTCAGTGAATTGAACTGTAGACCATTATCTTAGGGTATCTTTGACACTCCCAGAGTTAAAGCCAGCCAGTGCTTGTACATTTGCAAGCCACAGCTAAGGTTTCAAACCTCATTCAGTGTTCTGTTGTGTGTTTGAGCCTCATGCTTTCAACTTTATTTGATATTCAGATTTTCATAATGTTGCACTGTTTTTGTACTTTCATGATCACAAATAAATTATTGTTTTTTTATAACAATCCTTGATGTGTTTTGAAATGTTCTTGCATTTCTTGTATTTGTGGTTCATTTTAGAGGGAGATTTAAGGTGACTCATGAAAATGAGGAGGAGATGCCCAATTTTAATAATATAATTGTATAAATTATTAGTCTAACAAGGCTTAATAACATAATATTGCAGTTTATATTATAGCCTGCATAAAAAAAAACAATAATTTGGCTGTAAAGCTCTTAGAGAAAACTTGTATTTGTAAATTTTATGTACTCGGTGTTTGTAGACCCATTATCAAACCCATAGGGCTAAATTTGCGCTAAAAAGAAATGCAGGAAGTTTGGAACTCAACATTGATTTAAATTGTAAATGCTTAAATATCCCCAAAGTATGATACATGCCTTCACAGCAGTAGTGTTACAAAATAATGAGGATAATCAAATCATAATGTGAAACGTTTTAACGCTGCAGTATTTCTTTACTCATTGACCATTTATTTTGTGGAAATTGTAATGGGACAAGGTGTAAATCTATAATCTAAAAAATATATATATGAAATTACAGGCAATCACAATTGTGGCAGGCCTCAATTAGCCTCCTATGTGTTACAGGTGTACACAACTTTCATCTCTGACTATTCTAGAAAAGTTAATCTCAGTAATTTCAAAAAATAAGATGTAAAACTCATATTTTAAAAAGATCTATAATACAAAGAGTGACATGTATCTCAATCCTCTACTTCTATTGATTTAGATTCATATGGGTTACAACTATTAAACATTTAAATCTAGCTTCTTAAAATGGAATGTTGCAAAACCTCAAAGGAGGGTTTTTAATACAGACTTACTGAAAGGTATGTCCATGTAATGTACACTGTTATACGGGATTAACAATAATACCAGAGCTGCACACCACACATCATGCAAATAAACTATGTTTTACTACTTGCTACATGCACAAGTACGACACACTTGTAAAAGTAATTAGATGTAAAAAAGAAGTAAAAGAATGAAAATCAAGAGTAAAGGTAAAAGAGTTTACTACTAAAGTTGTGAGCAGCAGCCATCTTGAAATCCTAACTGGAATTAGTTGGAGTTCTACCACTTCCCAAGCGAGATGTTCGGCTTGGGTTTAGCATTCCAGTCGATTCTTCCGACTCAAAAGTCGGAATTTCCGAGTTTTGACTACAAATGGAACTCAGCATTATGGAGTTTGTCAGTGACTCTCAAGTTAGCATTCTCCATATCTATTCTCAGTAAAATGTCCTTCTATTTCTTAGTTTTATGTAATCTTAAAATCTTATTTTTTATACATTTTATATTTTGAACAGAATTACTGAAATAAATTGGCTTTTGGATGATATAATTTATTCCAATGTAGTGGATATAGTGTTGCTGAGTTTATGCAACAAAATGGATAACATTAGTTTTGTTGAATCAAAACTCAGATGCAACAAACTCCAGGTTACATAATGAAGGTTGACCCAGAACAGGGACATCGATCAGAAAGAAGCTCTCTGACTGAAGTTTGTTTTTATGCTAAGTTAAAGTTTTATCTGCTAGAGAGAGGAGTTCTGACTTCTTCGAACAGATGAATGAAAATGTTCCTCTGTTCTTGACCTCTTGACCTGAAAACTTTTGTACTCATCTGCATTGATGTCATTGTTGAATGTAACAAGTAGTCACACACTAAGTCAGCATAATCGAGCCACCATGGCTTTCAAGAGGTTTGTGGGTCAAGGCATCAAATTCTTTCTTAAGTTCTTACCCACAAATTTGACAGTTTAAACCAGCTGTCACAAGTACAAGCAGAACTTGAAGATGAAACCAATTCATGACTCAAGCGAGAAAAAAAAAAAAGTCACTGAGAAAAAGTTGCAACATCTGCCGAAAACAGCTGAATTTATTTATAGAGGAAGAATGTGACGCTGCACTCTCTGCTGCTCAGGACAGGCTGCACGTCTCACTCTCAAAAGTGTGAACGTGAGCACTGCCATGTGTCCACTTCCCAGCCTTAGTCAGCCTCCCGGCACAGTTTGTACTAAATATGCTGACAGGGCTTTTGTTTTATTTATTTTTTATTTTTTTCCCCCTCTCTCTTTTCTCCTCCGTGCTTGTTCTGCTCGCAGCAATGAGTCACAATCAACACGTTCAGGCATCCGTCTTTATTTTAGTCTGGGAGTAGAAACACAGTGGGGGACAAAAAAGTGAGGCAATATTCTACTTTTCTCTTAGTTTGAAGATGTATGTAATAAATAAGGTACAAAGAATAAAGGTCATATTCCGAACTAAATATGAGATGTATCAGAGACAATACACAGCAAAAACCTTCGTCCTGCTGTAATCCCACCTGGTGGGTATAAGCACACGTTTCATCCTTTTGGCACAGTACCTTCCGAAAGTATTCACACCCCTTGAACCGTCTCATATGTTGACACTTTACATATGCATTTTTTTGAGATTTTATGTGACATACCAACACAAAGTAAAGCATTACAGGAATAGGCAAAGGAAGAGAATACAAGGCTTTCAACAATTTTATAGTGACAAGTGTGAGCTGAAATTGTACTGGTACCCCTCAATAAAATCCAGTGCAAACCTTCAGAAGTGCCCTAATAGTGATAAGAGAAGGAAGGAAATCATTATTCATATAGCTCTGTAGGAGCTGCACAGATCCATGGCCCTATCAATCCAGAGGTAGAAGAAAAACAAGATGATGGTCAGATGAAACCAAGATTGAACTTTTCGGATTACATGCGATGTGTGAAGGACGACGAGTACGAAGCGTTGACCTGATCGCATCATCCCAACTGTGAGATGCTTTTCTTAAGAACAGCTGGGGAACATTGTCAAAACACATTTTATTTTTATAAATCAATGCATGCATTTGTGTTCAGCTAAATACAAAAATATAAGGAACGGTTGGTGGCTGTAAAAAACTTCTGAGATGCTTTTTGTTGGTCTATCACAATAAATCCCAATTTTATTTCACGTAATGTGAAAAACCTTGGGGGATGTAAATACTTTTTCAAGGCCTTGCATCCAAAGTGAAGTGAGGTAACACCATATGGCCGTCCTTCATTTAATCAAAGGACAAAAAGTGACAGGATTATCTCCTAACTCTTGCCTCTCAAGTACATTAGAACAAAAGACTGTGTCTAACTACGCCCAAACTGTGAGTGCATGTTACTCAGAGGCTACACTAATTTCCCTGCATAGTTAGAATGTGCATTTGGAGTCAGAGGAGGCAGCTTCTCCTCTGACTTCAGAAAGAAAAACAAACAAGAGGAAGCATTCAACATGGTATTTTTTAAACTGCTGTGTAAATTAACATCCGCATTTCTATTTATAGCTAAACTTTGTCTCTGGTTCGACACTGGCTTCTCAGTCGTACAAAGGTGAAGCAATCTTTTTCATCTTCATGGCTTCTGTTCTTTCAGGCTTCTCATCAAATCTACATCTTGTTCCCTTGTCAAGATGTGATAAATGGCTTTGTTTTAATTCATGGCAATATATATACGAAGAATTCTATATCAATCACATGAACTTAGAAAAAGAGAGAAGAGGGAAGTGTTTTACTCATGTGTCTTTAGCTACGTAAGGCCTTGAGGATGTTGAAGCTTATGTATTTACAGCCTTTGTGTTAGTCATGTTTTGGGATGATTCTAGAAACCTGAAGGCAACAAGAGGAAAGATAATCAGAACTAATCCTATTCTGGAGAACTAATGTAAGATTAGCAATGTTTTAATGTAAGGAGGCCGTGATCTCCGAGAGCTTGGCGCAGCTTGGAGTTCGAGCCCGCTGTGCTCTCTGGTACAGCTCACTGTCTCCAAAATAGCGAGCCCTGTAGAGCATTCCTTCCTCTGCAACAGACCACACAAACAAATCATGTGAGACATACGAGGAGGGCTGCAAAACCTCATCAAGCGTTGCAAAAGATTCAGCCTGGCCGGATGCAAGGAGAAGCCCTACTTTGCTGCTTCTCTTTCCAGCAGTTGTTGCGGAGGTTTGAAATGTAGTCGTCCTCCACGCTCCGCTCCAGATTTTTCAGATTCATGCCCGTGAACTCTTTGGAGAACTGCTCCCCCACATAATATGGCACCTTCAGGTTCTCAGTCAGCCTCTTCTGCGTGAAGCCAGCTGACCTGAGAGGAGATAAGACAGCGTGTGGGAGTCATATCATATGACAGCAGGCAGCGCAGCAATGACCCACTGGGCCCTGAATCAACTCGGCTCAATTCAAAGGACATTTCAGATTGCAAAAGCAAGAGTTTTCATAAGACAAACGAAACAACAAAAAAAAAAATCTTTAAAACCATCTGTTTCTGAAAATAAAATTAAACATTTTTTTTCATGCAACTTATATGCTCCTTAGAGCAATGACTTTACCATGCCTTGTGAAAATCAAATGTTTTTCATATTTAAATTATAAATCCCAATGCATTTTTTTGGGTGGAGGATGGGGTAAACTAAGATAAAATAGAGTATAATGGGGAATTTGGAAGGAAAAAAATGACATATATGAAAATTGTGTCAGGTTTTCCCTTGCAAAAAAGCCCAGTTTTGGTCAGATTGAATGGAATATTAATTTCCAAGCCTTGCAACATGTTTTCAATTGGATTTAGCTCTAAACCTGCACTGGTCTATTGTAAACATTTTAATCTATTGTAGCTCTAGGTATTTACCATCATTATCTTACTGGAAGGTGTACCTTTTCCCGTACCCTATAACTGTACCATAGGGTTGTAGTATGTCTTTTCTGGTCCCTTTAACAATCTTTTTTTTTGTCTATCCATCATAAATTGAAATCTATTTAATAATTAGATGACTTTTTAGGCAGATGTATACCCTGGATTTTATTTAAGGATATCAGAGTAAGCATGTCTGAAAACAAATGAGCCTCACGCCCTTCAGATCTTTATTTGCAAACCATTTTCAATAAACCATACTGACATTTGTGGCTGTAACGTGAGACACTGTGAAAAGGTTCTAGAGTTCACAGCTAAATTAAGCTGGGTTGGAAAATTTTACTTAAAGATGATATCTTGCTCAACTCCTTTTCGGTCAGGCAGAACAACCGTTCACTGTGTCATTTAACACTCTTGTGCACCATTTTAGAACAGGAGGTCACACTCACGGCCTGAAGCTGAGACTGTAGGAGGGGCTGTTGACCATTATCTGACTGAGAGCCGACACAATCACCAGAATGAGGATGGGCATGACCTGCACGAAGACAGCCAGACCTCCCTGAGGATGTGACAGAAAAACATCTCTTAAGAGAAACGTCTTCTCAACCTTGTAAAATGGCGAGCAACTAAATGCTACCCCCTGCTGGCGATTATGCGACACCACATTATCTTTATGCTGCATTTAGAGCTGTAATTACAGCAAACAAAAATCAAAAACACAACACAGACACAGCACATACTATTGACTGTACAACTTGGTATCGAGTGTGCTCTAAGAGTCAAAATTCAACACATATTTTCAACTCTTAGTCAACTCTAATATTAGCCATTGCTTGTTCAGAATACAAGAAAGAAAATGAAGGAACTAAATGTGTTAAAGCATAACTAATGGAATTAAATAGTCAAAATAAAGAAAACCATGTGAAGACATAATAATATAGAAGAAAACTGTTAATTAAAGTAATTAATTAATGGAGTAAAAATGTAATCAACAACTGATACAGTAATACATAAATAAAGGTAATTTGTAGAACAACAACCATAGTAAAACATAATATTGAAAATAGTAATAATGATAATAGTAATGTAGAGGAAGAAGGACTCATGGTAAGTATGCTACACATAAAATACAAAACTTGTAATCTATTTTTGTTTAAGCTGCTGTACTCCATGAACAATAGATACATAAATGGTGAAAAAATAGGTTGTTGTGAAGTAATCTAAGAACAAAAACAGATGAAATTAAAATAAATAAATAAAAACAAAACGATCAGAAGAATAAATAAATAATGTAATAACAATAAACTTACATCTCTTGGTCGCTCTCTTCTCTCCCGTCTCTGGTTACGCATCCGCCCATTAGTATATACATGACCATTACCTAGAATAATAAAGTATAGTTTATCAATTTCCTCTCACATAGATGGCTGTTGAAAGACAAAGAGAGGTGACACTTACTTGATGGATAACCTCCTCCAAAGAACATGTTGAAGAGATCTTCAGGTGAGATATCTGACTCAAAATTTCCATTTCCTGGGCTGCTACTTGCTGGATGCCTTCCCTCTTCTCCCCACTGATCATACTGTCTTCTTTTGTTTGCATTACTTAGAACAGCATAGGCATTTCCGATAGCTGTGAGAAATGAACAATTGTTATACTTTCTACAAGTTCAGTTGGCATCTGAGAAATGAACAATTGTTATACTTTCTACAAGTTCAGTTGGCATCTGTCTCATGTTCGACTTTTCTGATTGTCAACATGAATCACGTTCATGTTGATTCATGTTGACAATCGACTACGAATTGTTGATTGTCAACATGACAATCAACCGTATCACCTTTAAATGCTTCTGTCGCGCCCGGCGCATGATTCTTGTCAGGGTGGAATTTCAGAGCCAGTTTTCTGTACGACCTCTTGAGCTCGTCCTCAGAGAAATCTTTCTGGAGCCCAAGGATTTCGTAGAAGTCTTTGCATTGTTTTATGCTGTGTGCAAAAAACTTGGTTAGGAATGTGAAGGGCAGATAAAGAAAAAAATGTAATTACATCAACAGAACCTCCATTTACCTTCTCACGGCCTCCTGCTGCTCTGCCGTGTAAGATCTAAGATGGTCTGAAGGTTTTTCTTCTGGCTTCGTGTCTTCATGTGGGGCCTGTCGATGTCGAGGCCCAGAATCATCGCGGAAGTCTGAGTGGCCGCCATGTCTGGGAGTAAAGCCATTTCTTGCAATAAGGTCCAGCAGTGCTGACAATCATACAGTGACAAATGGTTATTAACTGAAGCACTAAGACAGCACCTAAAATCACACAAACCCTTGTTTTACAGATTATCTAATCATGTTTATTATACTTTAGGAATTACATAAGGTCATTTTCTAGTAGCTTTTTCTAAAAATACCTTTTACTGTTTGTTGTGTCTAAATTTTTCAGCCAGCTTTTGTTTCAGTTACAGCTACAAATCTGTAAGGCAATGTCTGAACCAGCTTTGCAGATTTGGGCAGACTCTGGACGATTCTTCTTTGTAAAATACCTTAAGTGTGGTCAGATTAGCTGGAGAATGTCCATGATAATAAATTTTTAAGTCTTCCTCTAGGATTCTTAGTTAGATGAAAGTGTAGTATTTGATGTGAACCATCATGAATTATCCTACTGTGGCTTAGGCTGTATGTTTAGGATTGTTGTTCAGCTGGAAGGTGAACTTCCACACCGATATATATATATATATATATATATATATATATATATATATATATATATATATATATATACACACACACACATTTTGTAATTTTGTACTGCCTTATTATCACATATAATTTACATAAAACATGAAGCTTTGTGATTGTAATGTGACAAAAAGTGTGGGGAAAATAATTGTAGTGCATGCAAAGGAAACTGCTATTTAAGGATGCTGGTAATCTAGGTCCCTCCCCTGCCCTGTTGTTGACCGGATCTCTAGGTTTATTTTTCTATTAATATTTACTGACACATTTAAAGCCAAAAGAGGAATGAAAATGAACACCAGCTTTGCGTATTGTCAAGCTTAACATTACAGTTTAATAGTAACGGAGTCAGCTAGTAACGCTATTACAGGCCCTGGCTGTATGCGCAGCTCCTCTGGGATGGAAGTGCTGCTGCAGGTGATGATGCTGCAACTACAGAGTCCTCATCACGCACCACCATCATAACTCTTGCTTACCTTGAGCTTTCTCTGTTGGGAAGAGTCTCTGTGCCTTCTCCAAGAACCTCAGCGCCTTTTCAGGCTGGTGAATCTTTAAAGCTGCGGCAGCAATGTCAATGCAGCGCTCCGCCTCGTCCTTGTTTACTTCCATTGCAGCAGCAGCGGCAGCAGCAGCGGCAACGACAATGACTATAAATACATCCGCTACCTAATTAAAATGCGAATACACTGTAAATAGACAAAAGTCATTCAGTTATGAAAATATTTACTTATTAGCATATGAGCAATGTTTTACTGCCGGTGCCCAGGCTTGTCCAGTTTGTTTAATAAAAATGATTAAGGTGGCATCATCGGTGCTATACTTCAAATCTCCCCTAGATGGCGACAAAGTCTCCAGTTTTCCAAATGTAGGTCAGCCAGGAAGAAACGCAAAACTGTGATGACCGGGAGTTACACAGAGTCAAGTTTCATTTTACACTTTTGCGCAACTACACATTGGCTTACGGTCATTTTATGATAACCCAATGATGTATTCAAGTACAATAGGCACATTTGACAATTTGTTCTGAAATGGATCTGAAATTATTTATTGTTATAGAATAGAATAGAATAGAATAGAATAGAATAGAATAGAATAGAATAGAATAGAATAGAATAGACCTGTTTGTCCAAGGTTGGGGGAATTTCAGAATTAACAGCAGCAACATAAAAGGACATCAGGGCAATTATATTCACACAAAACCAAAAGTATTGAAGATA
This sequence comes from Gambusia affinis, assembly GCF_019740435.1. Lineage (NCBI taxonomy): Eukaryota > Metazoa > Chordata > Actinopteri > Cyprinodontiformes > Poeciliidae > Gambusia > Gambusia affinis. The sequence goes on from NC_057887.1 coordinate 17,103,917, forward strand.
AAGGCATTAGAATATATAAAATGAAAATAATGAAAATATACGTGACATGCACATGTGTATTTGTGCATTAAAACAGTAGGCAATTCACAGTATAAAACTGTGCAAATACAAGCAGAAATTGTATTTGAAATTAGTAAAACTGTGCAAATAACAGTGCAAACATCAGCAGGGATGTAGACATTTTCTCAGTTTGTTGTGGAGCAATGATGGTTACAGTCTAACAGGTTCTGGGAAGAAGGATGTTTGATAACACTACTTTGTGCACTTAAGATGCAGCAGTCTGACGGTGAAAGAACTCTAATTCATCAACAACTTCATGTATGGAGTGGGAGACGTTGTGCAACAGTGATGTTATTTTAGTTAGAGTTATTCTGATGATTAGTAGTATTAGTCAATTACTCCCGTAGAAAATACTTGATTGTTTTCACTTGGTTTTACTCTTGTATTTTGCCCTAATAAATTAGTCATTATTTTAAATGTTACAAATGAATAACATCAAAGTTTAAACTGCCCATAGGCAACAGCACATCCAAGGGAGACCCCACACTAATTATGCTACACAGTTCAATGGATGTTTTTGTGGCAAAGTATCCCTAACTATAATATTTTATTTTTGTTATTTATGTGCTGATAGGGCAAGGCAAGGCAACTTTATTTATATAGCACCTTTCAGCCAAGGACAATTCAAAGTGCTTGTGCAAAACAAGTTAAAAACAACAAGAAGATAATAAAAAGAAAGTAAAATTAAAATTATGATAAGTAGTAATTAATATTAAACCAGAAATTGAAGTGATCACTATTTAATAAAAATATGTCAAACTGCTCATCACAGACTCTCTGAGTTAAATATGTGTGGGCTTGAGCTATCTTCCTGGGAAAAGATGGGAAATATGTCTCTATATTTGCAAATCACAAAGAAAGACTATGAAAGACTTATTGTAGAAAATGGTTATGCTACAAACATATTAAAAAGTTATTACAATTAAATATGTTTTTATACAAAAAAAATGTTTTGTTTTGTGATATTTTTCATACATAATTTAGAATACTACTTCTTTAAAATGCACCACGGAGTTACGAGTTGACCGTAAAGTGTAGTAAATGCGCGCGCACAGCTGGCGGAGAAACATCTCGAAGGGGAAATTCGATTCGACACATCCGCGTTCATTTTGGTTCACGCGCCATTAAAAATAGTTAACGGCCGTTAAAGTTCAACGCAGCACATTAACTAGTTGTTTACGTCGTTTTTTATATATAAAACCAATTTATCAAAAACAGTTGCAGGTTTTTTCCGTGACCCGTTTTATAATCCGGGTAGTGGAAATACGAGTGCACTTTAATTCAATACAAGTCTAGACAGCAGCGGAAAGGTACCACAGCAGCTGCTCTACGGTGGGAGGTTAACATACATCGGCTGGTCATCGAATGAATAAAAGGTGAACAGCAGATAAAGAGACAACCAATCAGCATCAAATGTGAGGCGGCATCAGAGCTCTGATTGGTCGAGCCCATCGGAGGCTGAGTCTCTCATTGATGCTCGCCGCAGAGCTGACTACCACTCTCTTTCTGGGTTACTGTAATTTTAGGTCAGACTTCGATTTTGACTCCTTTTATAGCCCAAGAAATATTCCATTTACCTTTCTTTACTTGGTGAGTTGTGAGTTATGTTTATAATTTATTGCTATTAAATATTAAGCCAGTGTTACGTAACTTTGCCATTGCGCGCATTTTCGTTACATGACAATTCGTTTTTTTCTTCACCAGCTCCAACTAGCAACTTGGCAGTCTTGTTAGCTAAAACAGTAATTAGCATGTTCTCAGTACGCAGCATTTTTTAAACCTTCTGTGTCGCTGCTTCGTTTTGTATATATATAATTGTTTCCTTTAGAGCATCACTCATCCGAAGCCAACATGACGGGGACAGAGCCGTTTGAAAAGCAGCAACAACATAAGTCGGTCAACGGGAACGTTTGCTCAGAGGCAGCCGGAGATGATGCGTTTGATCACACCTACGAGGAGAAGGAAGGCCCGAAACCGTCTAAGATCCTTGTCTGGAGAAATATCATCCTCATGACTGTGTTGCATTTAGGAGCAGTTTACGGCTTATTCCTCATCCCTTCTGCGTCTCCTTCTACGTTGCTTTGGTGTAAGTAAAATCAAACTAAAGGAACTGGTGAGAAAACCTACATGTCAGAGCATGTTTGCACATAGTTTGTTTTTTTTATTGAGGATCATATTACACCAAATTATCAGCTGTTAAAGTAGCATTTTGACTCAGTTTCTCCCAGAGAATCTTCTCCTTATGCTGTTAACAAAGCTATGAAAAAGTATTCATTCCCCTCGAACTTGTTCACATTCTTACAACCACAACACTCATTTTATTTGATGTAATATGTCAACATATATTAGTGGACACCTGTGAAGTGGAAGGAAACGGATAAATGGCTTTTGAAATGTTTTACACCTAAAATCTGGAATGTGGAAGAATGTGCTCTGGTCAGTTAGGACTAATATACAATAATTTCATGTACATGTAGATAAAGAGCACTATGTTTTATGGAAAAATGACACGACATCACCCTGAATACAACATCCAGTGAAGCACGGTGGCAACTTTGGGGATGTTTTTCTTTAGCGGATAGAGATGCGGATACTTTACAGAGTTGAATAAAAGATGGTTGGAGCACAGGATCTGGGACTGAGGTTGAAGTTGATCTCTATCAGGGCTGGCACCCTTAAATGTAAAGCCAACATTACAACAGCATAGTTTATATCAGCTATGTGAGAACGGCCCAGTCAAAGTTCACAATTAGTTGCTGCCTTGTATTGGCCTATAATATAAAATCCCTGTGAAATATGTTAAAGTTTCCTGTCATAAAAAATAAAAGTTTATGGGGTATGAGTACTTCTTCAAGGCAGTGTATGTTTATAGCTGAGATGGACGAGTGCCAGGAAAGAAAGTAAATACTCTTTAAAGATTCACAGTGTTAGATCTTTAATCAAGTAACATCATAATGTGAAAGCAAATAAATGTAGGCTAGTTGGAAAAATACATATTATTATATTCACATTAAATAATTAAATCCCTTTTCCATTATCAGTAATGGCGGGGTGAGTTTGATCACAAGGTTATGTAACTTTTGGTGCCACAAAGAAACAAAAGTAACCCCACTGCATTTCATTGATTCAAATGGTGTGCTTTTGTGCAACTAAAAAAACATGGCAGATGTTTATACACAAACATCTGTGTTTATGGGCTTCTAAACATGCATTTGGTTTATTGGTTGATTTGTACATCACAGCGTTGCTTGAGGAACAGAAAGTAGTTTCATATAAACAATTGCCATTTAGGTGAAAGTTTGAGTGCATTAAGGGAAGATGACTGTGTGTCTTTGTGTATTCCAACATCCGGCACCAACTTGTCTTGTTTTGTTTACAATCTCAAACTCAAGGGTATGTGCAAGTAAATATCCCTGGGCTATTTTCTGATAAGTCTATAATCAAATCTAGCCTTAAGACCTTCTCATATTTTAGCTTTATTTCTTTCCCTGTGTATTTGTTTTGTCTCTCCACAGCTTTGACCTGCTTTCTGCTAAGTGCTTTAGGAATCACTGCAGGGGCTCACCGCTTGTGGAGCCACAGGTCCTACAAAGCTTCAGTACCTCTGAGGATCTTCCTCGCTGTTAGTAATTCCATGGCTTTTCAGGTGTGTAAAAAATAAAAAAAGTTACACCCTGTGGTTAATATCTCAGTTGGTGCAAACATTGTTTCAACTCAAACCCCTAGAACGATATATTCGAATGGGCTCGAGACCACCGGGTTCATCACAAATACTCGGAGACAGACGCAGACCCCCACAATGCCAAAAGGGGCTTCTTCTTCTCTCACATCGGCTGGCTGCTGGTGCGCAAACATCCCGATGTCATCGAGAAGGGGGGCAAGCTGGAGCTGAGCGACCTTCTAGGCGACAAAGTTGTAATGTTTCAGAGGAGGTAAGCTAATTTACATAAATATGTTTGTGTTGAGTCTTGAAGAAGGAGGTCAAATATGATCCCTATTAAAAGTATTCATCCTCACATTTGGTCATGGCACAGCTATGAACCTTAATGCATTGTATCTGAATTTTGTGTGTTAGCTCAACATAAATTTGCCCATAATTATGAAGTGGAAGGGTTTGTTTTTAGCATTCTTGAGTGCAGACAGTGTAGAGCATCCAGAACCTCCTGCAGCTTTTTTTCTTTCTTTAAAAATATCCATATACCTGTGAGGCTTTCGTACAGATATCAAATTGACCCCGACGAGTTGCTCAAGGTTGATTTAAGGGGCATCAGAGAAAAATGGATGCGTGCATACCTCCTTTTCAGATTTTTATTTGTCAAATCTTGTATCCTTTTTTCCTTCCGCATACAATCACACATTACTTTATGCTGCTCTAACAAATAAAGTCCAATTAAAATACATAGAAAATTTTCCATGAAAAACTCCAAAAAAAATGAAGGGTTATGAATATTTTGAAGAGGTGCTGTAGAGAGCAAAATATGGTTCAAGACCTGCAGAGTAACTTAAAGTTCAACTAAAAGTGTCTTGAAGAGAACGGAATACTTATCTGTATTTCTTAATTTGCTGGTTTCTGCTTCCTGTTTGTCTCTCCACCAGGCACTACAACCTCTCGGTGCTGCTGATGTGCTTCTTTATCCCGACATTCGTGCCTTGGTACTTCTGGGACGAGTCCCTGTGGGTGGCGTACTTCGTCCCTGCTCTGCTGAGGTACACCTTGGTGCTGAACGCCACCTGGCTGGTGAACAGCGCGGCGCACATGTGGGGGAACCGGCCGTACGACCAGAACATCAACCCGAGGGAGAACAGATTTGTCACTTTCAGTGCCATAGGTATACAAAAACACCCCTAACACTTGTTTTAACTTTAATTTATACATAATTCAAGTTACAGCTTTAATAGACCAAGTCAGGGATTAGTTTAATCCTGTTTAAGTGTATTTCAGTGTTGAATAAAAGTTATTGAACCTAAATATTAGAAAATTGATGCTAGCAGAAGAATAGGTAAGCACTTAAGCCTGTAGATGTTTACTTACAGGCTTAGGTAAAAAACCTAAGCCTGTTAATCTAAGGAGAGACAGTCCTTAAAGACTTACAGCTGTAGTTGCATCAAAAGAAGCTTCTGCAACACTGAAGCACAAAAGCATGCCACACTTTTCAGATATTTTATGTGTAAAGCACATTTTGTAATGGATTATTTTCCATCCACTTCAAGAGGCATGAACTTCTTCTAAACGTTGTATTCTTGACATTCTAGGATGTTTTAATAATGCAATACATCTGAACCTGTAAGCCTATGAGATTTATTTTGTATTTCCAGTTTCCACGCTGTTCACCCACTCTCCTCACATAGGCATGCACATGTGACTGGATTTGTTGTTGCAAAGCGGAAAAAATCTGAGGCAACCATGTTCTTTTTCTCCCTGCCCCGCGCTGTCGTATCATCCGTCATACGCGAGGAGGTCAAAAGTGACGCCCAGTTTCGACTTCCTGTGTGGGGGGTGCATAGAGCGCGGCACAAACATGGCAAGCGGGCCAGTTAATGATCCGGATTGAATTAAGTGAAGAGCAGAAGGATGGTGAGGTGGAAAAATCTGACAGGACGGGTGTGGCCGAATCTGGAATGACAAGAGGAAGTCAAGTAGGCCTAAAGGAAGCTGACAAAATTCACTGATAAAATCCCTTCCAGGTTAAACTGTCAAAAAAGAAAAAAAACTGAAAGCATTTTTTAGTTTGCATAAGTGCAAACAGTTTAAAGATTTTATTGAAGTTCCGACATTGAAATACAAATGTTATAATACCTCCTTTTCAAACTCTTGTTTTAAATCCAGGCGAGGGATTTCACAACTACCACCATACGTTCCCTTACGACTACGCCACCAGTGAGTACGGCTGCAAGCTGAACCTCACTACCTGCTTCATCGACTTTATGTGCTTCCTGGGCCTGGCCAAGGACCGCAAGAGGGTGTCCCGTGAGGTGGTCCTGTCCCGGATACAGCGCACTGGAGACGGAAGCCACCGCAGTGGCTAAAAAAATAAAAATAGGAAGGATAAAACACAGAACAGACAATGTCCATTTCAAGAGAAGATGACTAACAGCGCTCTGACAGCTGCTCATTTGCTCATCTTCTGAGGGTAAAATTCAGCTTCATGAGGGCCTTTACCATAGTTTGCTTCTTTTTGGTGGGGGGTTTTTTGTAGCTGTAGCAACACAAAATGTTGAAGTTCAAATGAATGTTTTCCGATTTTGAGATTTGTGATGTAGATTCAGACCCAATGCTCAGTTGTTTCAGCTTTTTCTTTGTTGAGTTTTAAAAGTGAACTATTCTTTGCCGTTGTTCAGTCTTCATCAGCACTCAACAATGTAGCTGATAATTTTTATGTGTTTCATTAATGTTAATTTAACGCTGATTAGAAGCTTGACTTTATTTCCGTGTATAGCACGGATTCTATAGATTAACTTTATGACTTTTTAAGATTTAAAAAAAAAACTTTAGTTGATACTCGTTGACTTTATTGAAATTTGAAAACCGAGTCGTGCAGCTTGCGTTGATGTTTATTACAGTTGCCTTGTGCAGAGAAACGAAACCAAATTTAAAGCAAAACTTGAAGTTCTCGATTAAAATGTTCAGTTTTGCTGCATTTATTCAGTAATTAGTTACAGTGATAATATGTTTTCGATAAAGTTCAAAATATTTCCTGTTCAGTTTTGCACAATTTTGCAGATAGTGTTCCAATCAGCTGCTTTAATGGTAAAATCTATAGTTTCTTTCTCACATCACATGACTGTGAAGGCCAGGTTCTCATTGGTCAGCGCAGCAGCCAGTCATGTGACAGATCTATTAGGAAAAAAAAACATCCCACTCCTGTTGTATGGCCATATGCTGCAGTAGGTGTTGTGCTGATATGATGTGTCAGTGACTGTCATGGCAGAACTGCATTTTGTTGCCGCTATATCTTCAGTTCTATTGTCATGGCGATTCTCTGAGACGGTCTGATAAAAGGGACTGCCATTTTCAATTTGTACATGCTTTAATGTTAGTGTTTATCTCAGATTCTGGTCTATGGAATGCTTTAATTATTTATGTATGAGAAATATTTCTCCCTTGTTTGACTTGAAATATTCTTAACTTAACTTAATGGTTTTTGCATTCCTTGATTTGGCCAAGTCTTGTCTCATATATGTGAAATATTATCAAACTGCAGCACCGGCTTTTCTTCTTTGCCAGCAGTCAGACTTCACTACCGTGCAAAAATATTCACAACTTCCTTTTGCTATTTTGTGATGTTACAGTTACAAAAGTTTGTGAATCTTATTGGGATTTTGAGATAAACCAGCACAAAGCTTTACATAATTACAAAGTAGAAGAAACCTGATACTTTGTGGTAATATTAACTGCCATAAATCAGTGGCCCTCTGCCAGTTATTTTAATTTTATGTTTTCTTTAGAAACCAGCTAAAGTGAACTCAAATTGTGACGTAGACACGCATTTTAATTTGATCTAAATCCTGGATTTCAGCTGTTCCTCCAGAGCGTAGATGTACACCACACTTTTGAGATAGTGTTCTATTTTCCTTTTACTTCAAAATGATATTTTGGAGAAATTAACATCCTAATAAAATAAAATAATAATAATAAAAAGAGTTCAGGCTTGAAACGTGACAAATTGTGAAATTTCTTGGCATATTAATATTTTTCAAGGTACTGTGCCTCCTAATGCCTCATGACATGAATCCATTACTTCACATTCCAGCAGCTCCGAGGTTCAAATACTAAAAGAAAATAGCTTGCAGGTTGAAATACAAGGCAAGACAGTTTTACTTCCATTTGACAACTCTTTGGATGACAACTGGCAAGTGAAAGGTAGCTTTTATGTTGGAAAAAACTTTCACTGGTGCAAATGTTAATTCGGGAGTTTTAACTTGTAAAATAAGGGTCCTGGTAGAGGACAGGAGCAGAGACGTCATGTTGTCTTGAGAAATGTCATCACAAGCCAATAGTGTCACTCAGCCGTGCAGTTCTCCAAAAGTACAAAAGTAAGCGTTTTCATAGCTTCAGGAGGGATTGAAAGGGTTTCCAGTTTGTCAGATTTCAACTGTTTCCTATTCTGAAATAAAAATTACAATATTTTCAATACACTTCGAATCTAATATGTTGGTTGTTGCTTCTTTTTGTGCGTGTTTCTATTGTATTATAAACGCTTCACTCCAGATTGGCCTCCTTTATCTTCACCTGGTTCAAGTAGAATATTTTTAGTTTAGCAGTATAAATGTCAAAAATAAAACAGTTTGGTTTTGCCCTGCAAGGACAAAAGTAGTAATTTCAACAGTTATTATATTTATTATAATATATATATATATATATATATATATATATATATTATATATACTTCTTGAATTCAGCTCTACTGGTCTGATCAGACACCCAGAAGGTAAAGACTAACACAGAGGACTGCATTATTATGAAAAAATACAAAACTTACGCTCAGCCTCTTAAACCCACAAATAAAATCCAGGACAACCAATCTTTTGAAAGGATAATTATTAGTTACGATTTGCACAAATTTGACCTTTATTCAAAATTGCCAAGAAGAAAGTTTTAGAAAGTACCACCAGAAGCCAAGTGGAGGACCTTTGTGAAAAATTGCAGAAAACCAGGGAAGAGTAGTAAGGGAAATAGGTCAGACTTTGATAACAACCATCCATGTTGCATTTGTAACTTGCATTTTGGAGGTTAATAATACTCATATATGCCACTAATGTTTATGTGACGTTAATCTGGAGTCCTGTACAGGATTTTTGGTTCTGTAAGACGATTTTGTGGTTAAGAATTCGCCCAATGATCCACAGGAGAAACAGCAAGGTTTTATTTCAAGTCCCTGTGAAATAAAACCTTGCTGTTTAAAACGGACTGGCTGGCTTCACACAGAACGGGAAGGAATGCAAGACCAGCATGCTGGTGTGAGACCAGTTCACATCAGGTTGCCAGGCCAGGACTACTTTGGTTTCCCGTCATAAAAGTTAAATCATTTATTTTTAGCTGTTATAATTTCCTGCTACGTGTTTTGCTACGTGTGTCGTGTTTTTATGATGTTAAGCACTTCAAACTGCTGAAATGGGCTACGCAAATAAACTTGATTTGACTAAATTTATGCTAAAGATGTGATTTCCTTTTTTTTTGCAGCTTTTTGTATTTTTTTTCATCATTGAGTTATTGTGCAAATATTAAAGTAAACATTGCACAATAACTACATTATATTACATTATATTGTAAGAATATCTTAACTGACATGTGCAGCCATCAGGTTTATTATATCCCTTCTTCCAAAACATTTTTCAAAACTGTAATTTGATATAGATGTTGAAGTCACAAAACTAAAAAAAGAGGAGGTGTATGTTTCACAGTATGAGTTAGCGCCACATTAAGCATCTCTATATAACTCAGCAGCAGTAAGCATGATGTGGAATTGACCATGAGCAAAGCTGAGAAGTAACAAGTTATATTTACTCAATTACTTGAGAAACTTTTCTGAAATGTACTTTCAGTAGTATTTTTACTACGCTGTTTACTTTTACTTGAGTTGGTTTTCATGAAGTATCGCTACTCTTACTTGAGTAAAATTTCTGGATTTTACTCAAGTAAGAGTAAAATCTTACTCAAGTAAGACTTCACTGAATGCAAAACAAACATGTTTTAACTAAAAATTCACCAAAGAGACACAACTACAGGTTTTGTTAAAGTTTCACAAGTTTTATATTGAAACAAACTGATTTATAAAGAAATTATTTTGTTTGATTTTGTTATTTTTTGTTTCTCATATAAATTAATGTTATTTTTCGTTCTTAAAAAAACCAACATTTCCATTTAACTTTTTATTCTTGATCCCTCTGATGATGGGATTTTTAAATATTAAATGATTTGATCAGTTACTCGGTACTCTTTAAAAGTAAAGATGGATTTTTTTAAAACTTTTTTTTAACTTAATTGTATTATGCAAATATATAAAAAAATCTTTCTATGAATAAAGGTGCCCTGCATGTCCACAGTTGTCCCAGCTGAGTGATTTCGCAGGACCATGACTCCACAAACTTACCAGAACTGCAGAGATTTGTTCAGTCCCGTCAGCACATTTCTCCCACATGATAAACCGAGTCAACCCTGATCCCTGATTGGCACGATCCGGAACGCATCGTGGTGTGATGTGTGGAGATGTTTCATCAGCTTTCTATGAGCCTCTAAAGAGGCGACAAAGTTCACTAAAGTTCAACCTCCCCCCCAAAAAAACCCATCACGTGGACATAATCGCAGCTCGCAGCTCGCGGCATGCGACTGAAAGCGGCCAATCAGCACTCAGGTTGCCACTTCTGATTCCCCTGGACCAATCGAAGCAGGGCGTGAGAAACAGCTGGAATGACTTAAAATTTATTAGGAACATTAGTGGCCCACGGGGCGAGGGATTAATTACTTTAACAATTAACATGAGGCCGTGGAAGGTTCCTGAATTAGTCTGGTGCATTCATGTGCCCTGACTCAGGGTAGGAACTGAAATGAGCGGTTGCTGTGGCAGACCTCCATTGAAAGCATACAGAGAGATTACCTGTCCAAGTTTATTTAAAACTTGATGTGATGTGCGAAATTATGTCTGTAATCGCAATGTGCTGAAAAATTTCCAAAAATGTCTAGTTCAACAGAGAGAGTTTTCCCAACGCAAACATTTTAAAGATTCTTTAAAATGTACTAAACAGATACAGAAAGACTGGTGCTTGTTTTGTTACAGTTGGTCTTAATAAAGAGTTGGTCCATATTTTCTTGAGTAATGCTGTTAAGACATCTGAATGCTTCACTGAAAATGTCAAAATCCTTAATTCTTGCTTGAAGACTTTTACTTGATATTACTCAAATCTACAAACATATGTCCCTTTCTAAATTACACTAGACAATGCTTTGCTAGACTATCACCATTTATGCATACAAATGTGTCCCTCACCATTATCTGATATTTAGTATCCTCAAAAAGGTAAATGCAGCTGGGGAAATTATTTTACCCAAATTGCATTTGGGGAGTTTGATGGGTCTTAATCAATTGAAAAAAAAAAACAAAGTCTGATTCTCACGGATAAATGCAACCTGTGGCTAAAAGGGGCTCTTGCACTCAGTGAATCAAAGAGCCATTTTATGTTTGAAGACTTCAAATATTGTAAGTGGAACTTTATTTCAAAAAGATACCGAAATGAGTAAAGTAAGCAACATGGATTGTATAAATACCTGTGCAACCAAAACAGGCACAGTGAGGCACTTTCCTGCCCTCCGCCGCCTCAAAACAAACCCAGGTTTTTTATTTATTTATGATAAGTAGCTACAAAACTATGATCATCTGTAATCTACCAATTTGTTAATACTTGATCATTACATCCAAGACCATTTTTAAAACAGATGTTACAAAATAGAACACTGCTGTCTGAATGAAAGGTGGACCTTAAACAGAGAGTGACTAATTTCTTTATGGTTCAACAGAAATTATTTTAAGTTTTGTTCCAAAAGCTACTGTTTGAATTCATCTTAGGATAAATAGAGGAAAGCATGCACATTAATGCAAATATGGAAGTAAAAAGGGGTTAAATCATTCACACAAGCTATCAAGGTTCAATGTAATAGAAAATAAAACATTTGACGGAACATTCTTCTTCAGTGCTTTGGTCCAAAGACCCCCCACACCGTCATAGCAAGAAATAAATCCTTGGAACAATCAGAAGTGCTTGTTCGAATGCTTTCGATGCCGTTTGTTTTTACAAAATGGTTCACACAGTTGTGTCCGTCTGTGCCTCCCTCACACAGAGTACACAGACGGGAGTGGATTGTAAGGATGACCCAGATTTTATTCTCATGATTTATGAAAGTGTGAGCCCTGGATGTGTTGTTTTGGCAGCTGGAGTGCTGCATGCATTTTATTACACTTTTCCTCCCGCCCCAAAATTCACGAGCGCCATAAAGGAAAAATACACACTGCAGTACGATGTAACGCGTTTTATAGAAATACACCTGCTTTGCATCAACCGGTTTTATGTATTACATCACTATTTTCAATTCATATACTCAGCCACTTTCTGAATACATTCATCTTTTTGTAAAAATTAGCACAGCAACATCAACAGACATCTACAAAAACTCCACCTCATTGGCTCAAACAGCCGCGGCGTCCTCTGGGAGGAAGCGGGTTCCGTAACGCTATAAGCCATTATTCGCATCGGTGACACATCATCAGCTCTTTAAGGAAATAAATATGTATACAACAACATGGTAACACTGAAGAGTGGTCGCTGTTGTCTTCGGGGTGTTAGACGCCCAGCTTGTTGGCGATGGTCATGAGCACTTTGAGGATGGGCATGAAGGCAGAGATCTCGCTGAAGTTGCTGCTGCTGACCACCTGAGTGTGGATCTCCAGGCCCCGCTGGTAGTTCTGGCTCGCCACGCAGCGGCTGATCTCATGGAGTCCACTCAGGATGTTGTGAGAAAGCTAAAAAAAAAATAAAAATCAAAGAAGCAGCCTTTGATAAGTTGTTATGCCATAGTTATGTTTTCCAGATTATTCAATTCTTGTATGTTTCTCTCAAATAAGCAGGGAACTTAATCTTAAGTTTAACCCCTAAAATCCCCGGTCTACTGGAAGGAACATCACATATTTTTGGGTTTAAGCCAATAAATCAATTACAATCAATTTGCTTTACCGTTCATGTTTTTTATTTTTTAAGAGTATAACTCTAAGACTTTCTTGAACTGCTTATGAAAATTAATTTTTTCCCCAATTTATTTTCATTACGTTTTTGTTACCAGAAAAAAAAGTTCTGGGTTCTGATCTACAAGTTAGAGTATCAGTAAAAAAAACAAAAACAAACATGCTGTAGACAAGAAACCTCTGACGTTTTTATTTAGCACTGTCGTCATGGAGACACTTTAATCAGCTTCAGTTAGTTGACATCACGACTCTGAGAACATATTGATCACCACGCAGCCTGCATGCTGACTATGAGACGTCTGCTGCTACCAAAACAAACCCTCCCTGCTCCTGTTTGACTCAAGACATGAATTATTCTGCTTGAACACAAAACAATCCTTACCGACTGCTCTCTCAGCTTGTCATACAAGTGTCCCAAACGCTTTCCAGCATCATCAAGCTTCCTTTTTGTTTGCTGAAAAAGATTTACATGTTTTATCTAACCACATACTTTCCTCTGCAGATGAAACAGGCTGTGAAATGGCAACAAAACCCACAGTAGAATGAAAACATGTGGACTTACAGGATCTCCTGCGGCGAGCTGGCAACGCTGCACCAAACTGTCAAAGGTGGTTTTGAGGACCATGTGCTCCGCTGGGATTTCTTTCTGCTCCACTCTCTCTGCTGGCAGCTGCTGGAGGAGCTGAGCAACAAACACGCACAAGTGGAAAAAAAAAAAAAAAAAGCTGATGCCATTTCTGATGAGCGCATCACTGCTGAGGATTCGAGTAACCGCCGCTTCGTTGGAAACAAACCTGTACGTTTGGCTCCTGAGGGGCTCCAGGTGGGACTTGGGCGTGGTTGTGTGGCTGTGGGGCCTCCACTGGGAAACCCATCACAGGAGCAGTGATGGGGGCTGGTGGAGTGTAGTTATCAGGGAACTGTGCACACAGAAAGTTTCAACATGGTTGTTGAGCAAGGCACAAGGTCAACGTTTAAATTTGATACATTTGATACCTTTTAATTTATTTTCCTCAGCTGCAAAAAGTGAAATGTAAAACTGGTAGTGGGGCTGGTTTTTCCTCAGAGTATTTATTTATTTACTTTGAACAGACTATGAAGAATGAAAAACTGAAAAAAATAAGAAATAGGCACGCCAATTGAACACAATTTGTTAAAAAGAAGCTGGTAGAAGATAAAAGGTCTTATGAACTTCTGAGTTGCTGCACTACTGTTTTCTTAACATGAAGCCTTAACTTCAGATGGAGCTGAAGGTTTCTGTTCAGTAGGAAAAATGTGAACTGTTACAATCAGTGTTGACACAAAACCTTCAGGAATCCACTGAGAAACTGAAGATGAATAGGGATTTCATTTTTTCAGTATCACTTTGAATGAATTAAAGTGTCAAAAATCAAGATCTCAGGAGTTTCCTGAAGTAGGACATGAACAAGCGGTGTCCAGACATCTGATGGAATAGAAGAATTTTTGCAGGACAGGATGGATAAAAAATATCTCAAAACATAATACGATGAAAGAAAGACAAGAAAACAAAAGAAAAACTGAAAAGAAAACTGAAAACTAACACATTCGTATGTTTTTTAGTAAAAACATCAGAAAAGCTTTGAAACTGTTCATCATGTTTTTTATTTTGTCGTATTGAAACATGACATTTTAACAGGAGTATTTACTCATTTTAGATTCACAGTAAATACTACCACAGAAAAACCAAACTGACACTTTATGTCATTTATTTAATAAGATTTGGCCTTAGGAGCCACAGTAGTGTTTTCTAACATACTCGTATGTTAAAAAGTGACTACATTGGCCAATGCTGATGCTAATATGCATCCCTACTATAAACATTAACCTTAAATGGTTAACTTCTTTTTTTCCATCATCAAGCAATGAATGAATAGATACCTTCTTCTTCCTGGGTCCAGTGCGTACTGCTGGTGGATCATTCCAGCCGTCATGTGGTCCTACATAAAAAATATTATAGTTAGTTTTAACGTAAAAAAAAAAAAAAAGCCAACAGATGACCAAGAATGGAAGTAGAAAGCTGCTTTCATACATGCTATTGATAACATGTACAAACAGTGTTATGAGATCACTGCAGACAAAACCAGTCAGACGAGACTTGTGTTTACTTGTGCAGCTCACTGCTTGGCCACAGATCCGTCTGCTGCTGAGGTGCAAAACTCATGCAGTGTTTTGCAAAGCTATTACATCCCTTGAATTTTTCCAAAATTGTCAAGTTAACGTACATTATCAGGTTTTATGTGACAGACCAACACAAATCACGCACGTAATTGTGCACAGGAAGAAAGTGATTCACGGCTTCCGAAAGTTTTTCCAAGTAATTACAAAAAGTGCAGTCTACATTGGTGTGTGGTTTTCTTCCAGGACTCATCTGGATTGAGATCCACTCAACTCCCCACCAAGCCTCCCTGTTCTTGCCAAAGCAACAAATCCCCACAGCATGATGCTGCCATCACCATGCTGACTTATAACTCCCAGCTCTGGAAACTTGTAGCTGTAATGTGACTACATGAGGAAAAAGTCAAGGGGTATGAATACATTTTCAAAGGTACTGTAGCTGGCATATCAACTCCTGAATTTTAGCATGGCAGAAATGTTCTCTGTTAGTCTGCATAGCAACAAACTGCAAGTTAAAACATTTTTTCAACCACTTTTAAGGGTTTGAGCAAATTCAAACAGCTAAATGAGCCAAAATATATGGGAAGCTTTCTATATGAAGTTCTCATAAATAACAAGTAAAACTACAAGAAATACATTCAGTTTAGGTTAATAAATAGCTAGAAAAAAATGTGGTGACATATAACACCTACACTTTTATTTAATAATAAATCATATTGAGCAGGTTTTGAATGGTGATTGGCAGAAACCAAATAAAGTCAATTATTTTTTTTTTCTGACAGGTGATTGCATAATATCTAAGCACGATCAGTAACAACAGCACTGTTACAGACAGACGAGCCAACGTGACCTACTTTCAGTATCAGTCAGAGAAAGCACAGAGGTGTATTCTATGACACCAGGAGATGTTTGTACGATCAGGACTTTCAGGAAATAACAAGAAAGCTTGAGGGGATATAGCACAGCTCCTATCTTTTATCTTTTTGAACTTATAGTTCTGTCACAGAGATAGTTAAGGTAAACATCTACGTTCTCTAAGAGTGCTTTGTTAGCAATGCTAACTATGCTAATCACTAAGACAAGGTGCTAATGATGGCTTAAAAAGTGAACAATGTTCTGAATATTGCTGTTATATGCTGTATTTTTGAAAATAAATAGAAATAGGCTAAGTCAGTGGTGTATAAAAGCTAGAAATCGACCACAAAATTAGGATCATTGAATACTTCTAACTTGATAAGAAATACATTTTAGTTAGATTGTTTTAAAATATAATAACTAATTTCAATCATCAAAATCTTTGAAATCTTCAGATTTTGGGTGATACAAGCAACAGGCAAGCAGAAGCAATTCAAAAGCAGAAAGGAAACTTGTTTCAGCTATGCAGGTGCATCTTAGTCTACATGTTTCTGCTTTTCTGTTCACGCTGTTCTATTTTCTATATCAAGCACTCGATGCGTCACCTTGATGATCACACTCGAAATTCAGCCAGGGAAAATTTCCTGCAAATTAAAAACGGTGTGACATCTGAATACAGGTGTTTTCTCATCAGTATCACCCTGTAGATAATGTCCTTATTTGGTAAAAAAAAATAAAAATAAAAATGTAACCAGATTAAAGGAATTTCACTTCTGACTGGAACATAATTGATCCCATGTGTACCTGTAGGAGGAGGAGCAACTACAGGGGCTGGGAAGGGCTTTGCTGCAGGAGCTCCAGGGCCTCCTTGGGGATATCCAGCTCCAATAGGAGGGAAGGAACTAGATGCCATGGGGGGTGCTGGGCCTTGGCTGTGGAAGCTGCCAGGGTATATTGGACCTGGTGCTCCTGGTTGCGAGCTGGGCGGCGTCATGCCTGAGGGTAAAGAGGTAGACAGTACAAATCCCATAGGAGGCACCCCAGGGCTGGGAGAGGGGGGCATTCCTCCAGGGGTGGAGGAGGATGGTGGCAGTGGAGGCCCTGCTAGGCTTGCAGCTGGCATTGATGGGCCAGTGGGAGAGAAGGGACCACCACTGGAAACGGGCTGAGGCTGGAATGGCTGATGAGAAGAGAAAGCTGGAAATGGACAGAAATAGGAAACATTTACTTAAAATACAAAGTCTAGAAAATGATCATTGTAACATATGAATAAACTTTATTTTTTTAACATGCTCTAGTAGGAGCTTGACTTTTAAGTCAAAGAGAATGTTGCCAAGTGTTGCACATTTAACAAAACCCTCCAAAACGCTAAGATGGCCAGAAGGAACAGGTAAACTTTAACTTCATAATGTTCTGGCCTGGGTTTATACATTAATCTATCGGTCCCATGTTTATGAATTTATATTAAATTAAAAAAAAACAATAAGTGCATAGTATTAACTAAATCATATTTTTAGCTCTATTCTCATAATGTCTGCTAAAGAGCAGATGCAGCACAGTCAATCAAACACTGCATAAAACCCAAGCTAAGAATTTAATGCATCCGTCTCTGAGCGGTGATTTAGGAGCAAATTAATTCTCTTTTAATGAGTTTACAAGTAGCATGCTTCTCAAAAGAAGTGTGGTCCTGAAGATTTAAAAAGAAAAAGCTTTGACGAACATCAGAGTTTTCAGAAAGAGAAAAAGAATTCCCACAAACAAACACCAAAAAAAACCACCACCCTTATCAACTCTTTGCCCAAGTAAGAGCAAGTTTGTATGACCTTGCTGAAAGAACAAGGCGACTGTTATGCTACTGATAAATGAATTTTTATTTTATGCTTATGAGCACGTGTATGAGAGAGTGAATGTGAGTGTGTATGCAAGCATTCAGGTGGGAATCTTTTACACTTTCAGGATCAATCCATCTCCCCATCCACTCTGTTGTTGTGCTGATGAAACGCTCCCTCACAGCTAGATGCTGCAACCGTTTTGCACAGTGGGGGTGGCGTGTTAGTTTCACTTCACAAAAGTTTTGTCTGTAAACCACAAAGGTCAATTTTTGTCTTCTCAGACAAAAACAATTTTTTCTACATTCACGCAGTGAGGCCTCAATGGCCTTCAATAGGTTTATTTAAGTGTGCAGACATGTGCTGGTAGCACTGTAGCTGCGATTTGGGAGATGTTTGGGCAATGGGGTATATTGCTTTATAATCTCACCTTGATTTAAAATTCTCCACAACTTTGTCTGCTGTCTTTTCTTTGCCTTCATGATGCTAACTGCGTGGCTTCTGAAGGAAACTGATTGCACTGGATTTAATTTCAGAGAATCGGATCAAAAGGCACTAAATGCCAAACTTTTTAGTTTTTTTTTTTTTTTTTTTTTTTTACTATTTGCCCTTTTCATTTCTCAATTATATGCCAATTTTTGCAAGCTTATCCCAAGACGTTCCACTCAAATACACTGAAGTCTGTGGTTATTACGTGAAGAAATATAATAAAATTCACAGGAAGATATCATAAATTTTGCAAGACAGATTCTTTAAGCTAAGCTAATTTTCAAGCTGCCAAACCTGGAGCTGGAGCAGGATGTTGCGGATAGGAAGGCCTTACAACTGGGCGGGTGGAACTGGGCGGATGTGTATGAGTGGATGATGGCAGACCTGGGCCTGGGTTGGGAAGCGGAGCTTGAGGAGTAAATATTGATGGCATTGGAGCCTGCTGTTGTGATGGAACCTGTGGTGGAGCAGATGGCTGGAACTGACTCTAAGGTTAAAAGAAAACAAAAAAGAGGTTGTTGAGCAATTTAAACAAAATGCTTTGAGGTATTATGACTGAAATTATGGCTAAGCCATCTTTACCATGATTGGTGCTTTTGGTGCAGGAGGCTGAGCTGCAGGAGTGGGATTAGCTGTTGGCACGCCGACCCTGTTGAAGGAGTTTGGAGGTTGCTGTTGGGCAGCAGCCTCTCCCTGAGCATGGTACAGCCGGTCTCTCAGCATCCTGATTCCAGGCTGATGAGAAAAAGGTTGTACGAAAACCAATATTTGGTTAATTCACACTCAAATACACTGAAGTTTGTACTTGTGAAAATTTACAAAAAGTCAAACTAGAGGCTTTAAAATAAGCTCTTTTTTTTATTTTTTACTTGGTCTGAGCTGTCAGGCAGGTATGCCATGGCAGTAGCTAGACTGCCCTCTGCAGCCAGGATGCCAGCATAGCAGGTCAGCTTCTCAGCCAGCACAGGGCTCTGCACGGCCACCTCACTGTTGCGGAGGCGCTCAATCGACTTCCGTAGCATCATTACTTTTTCAACCAGATCCTACAAAAAAACAAAAAAAAACAAGACATAAATCCATGCATAGTTTAACACAGGCTTCCTACTCCTTTCTTTTAAAGTCTCAGATTTCTAACAAATAGTCAGAAAATGAATTTTCGTTCCAAACTGGACCAACACGGATTAAATCCATTTCAAAGACTAAAACACTTCTGAGCTGGATCACTCCGTTTTAAAACAAAGCACAACCCACTTTTTGTTTTGTGAAACCGACATTTAGTTTGTACAAATTCATAAGAACAGAAGTTCAAAGTTTTGCTTGCCATCACACCAGATTAAATAACTTTTTTTTTTTTTTACGTAGTTTTTATGAGTGTATGAATCTGTACCATCACAGATTAACTCCAAAAACAATCAACTAGAAAAACTACTTCTTATGAGGAAAATAAACATAATAAATAATAAAATATATTTTTAACATTTTGGTAATTTCTTAAAGATCTAGAGAAATTTTAAAGTTGCTTTTATACCGATGCACACATCCATACTGAGACTGTACCTCTAGCCCAAGAGGGGAAGAGCAGTCTCTGTGCAAGGCCCAACACTCCACCAGCTTTTCAATGTTCCCAGAGCAGATGTAACACAAACAGGCCTGCAGGCAGCGCTTCTCTGTGCCCTCGTGCTCTAGCCGATTTCCCAGGGTATCTGGCGGGACAAAAGGCAAAACTCCCAAATATTAAAGATAGAAGAACGACTGGAAGTGGAGCAAGCCTAGGCTGGTGTTAGTGAGAAAGTCAAACACTGAACTGCAATTTTACAATTCCCCCAGAAGCAAGACATGTCAGGATTTGAGTTGCATGCCAATAAATGTTTAACTTACCACAAAAACTAGCAAAGTCTTCAGGGTGAGCGTAAGTCAGCAGAGCAGCAAGAGCTTCCTTCCAGTTGTCCAGCTCACAGTTCTGCACGATGTCCCTCCAGTTCTGGGTCACCA
The DNA here is from genome assembly GCF_019740435.1 of Gambusia affinis. Taxonomy (NCBI): domain Eukaryota; kingdom Metazoa; phylum Chordata; class Actinopteri; order Cyprinodontiformes; family Poeciliidae; genus Gambusia; species Gambusia affinis. The sequence continues at coordinate 17,124,009 of NC_057887.1, forward strand.
CTGATGATATAAGCTGGAGTTTGTGGGAAATAAATTATGAGTTAGCAAAACATTATGTTATATAAAGTTATATAGGCTGATTACACACAGATATATACAGGCTACTTCATGCATATATATTTAAATAGTCACTGCTACAGAAATTGGCTGTTCACAGAGTACTGTATCCATTGCACACTAAAGAAAAGTTGAGAGGAACAAATAGGTGTAATAGAGAATATGTATTACCTTATTATCCAGTATAACATTTCTATTGAAAATCCTTAGGTTCATCTGTAAGATTCAAATTTTCTGAAAAAGTTTTTTTTTGTTTTTTTTTTGCAGTATCCCACGATCATCAGCAAAAATAACCTCTTAATATATATATATATATAATATATATATATATATATAACACACTGGATGTAATGAATCCATATAAGGTGCAAGTTCAACTTTTTGACTTGAACTGATGAAATGATTTAACTTGTCAATGATATTCCAGTTTACTGAGATACATCTGCATCACAATCTTACCATTGATATGCTGCTTTTTTGCTTGCTTAGGTATTTCTGCTGTGTCTTCTTGAGAAGATCCTCTCCACCGCTGATGGATAGCAAAATGGCCTCAGCATAGCGACCATCATTGAGACACAAATCCACGGCTCCCTCAAAGTTTCCAACTAGCAGCGCCTGGCTTATCAAACCGTCAGTGTCTGCAGAAATGATTGGCATTGTGAATCAGATGACTAACAGAAACTGCCTTGATTACAGTAAAAACAAACAGCAATGAGATGAAAGTTATTCTTGTTGTATTTATTAAAGAAAGGTTTTTACCACATGATACAGGGATTTGGAAGGTGGAATTGTCCTTTGGAGTATGACTGAAGAAGTCTGCTGGTGAAATGGACCCTGAGGTTCTAGCATCAGCTGCAGCTTCATCTGATCTCTGGAGAGAAAAAAAAGGAGATTTAATTCTTCCAGTAGTTATGATTTCAAAACGCACAACTGTGGAGAACTTCTGACCTCAGTTGTCAGACGTTGCATCTTCTCTGCAAGATCTTTGGCATCAACTCCATGGCCGTTGGATTGAAAATTCTTCCCCAGACATTTTGAAATCTATATCAAGATAATGTTTTTACAGCTAAGACATGGCATGACTCAAAGAAAAGGTAAGAAACTATTTTAAAAAAGCTAAATACCTTTCTCTCCAATTCATCTTTGCTAAAACCCAAAAGTTTAAGGAATTTAATACGGGCCTCGTCCTCAAAGTTGACCTGTAAACCGAGGAATGTGACACATCATAAACCCAGACTGAGTGAGAGATTTAGCTTGGGTCTAAACATGAGGAGACTCATACCAGAAGGAATTTCCATATGTCCTGTTCTGCATCTGACTTGGCGTTCTGAATCTTGGCCTGGCAGTAGTTGTTGAAAGAACCCGACTGCAGCGCCGCCTGAAGTTCCCTGGAGCGCTGGAGGAACTCTGTCTCCGTGGTAACCTGGCTCATAAACACTTGTCTGGGGACAGGCTGGGGGCTTTGCACCGGAGGAAGCTTTGTGTTCTCAAAGGTTATCAGCTTTCCACCAAACTGAAAAAAAAAAACCCAGAAGAAAAACAAGTTCAATACTATGAAAAAACATGGTGTGTATCTAAATCCAAAAAGAATTCATCTGCCATGAATATTTTCACTTTTTAAAAAAAAAAGTTTTTGCAACCACAAATTTAAATGTATTTTACTGGGATCACAGTAGTTCATAATGATGGAAAGGAAGGTAAAAAATATATGGTTTGGTTTTCAAACTTAAAATAATAATAAAAATAAATAAATAAAAGAAACTATAAAGCCAGACGTGCATATGTAATCAAACCCCTTTGTTTGGATACTCTTAAATAAAATCCAAGGCAACCAAACACAGCATAAAATATTCTAATATCACACTTACCCCAAAGGAAGCTCCCACTGGCCTGCGCACCCATTTAGGTGGCTTCTTCAGAGGAGGAATAATAGTTTCCTGCACACTGGGCTGAGGAACTTGTAGAGGAGGCAGCACTTGCCCCGTACCAAAGGGATCCATGGTATCAAATGAAGAGGATATCTGGTAAATTATAAAGAACATGATTTGTTTAATTAACTGCATGCTAAATTAATTCAGTTATTTGTAGAACAGAATATCTCTTTTTCATTTCCAAAAAAATACAAACACAGAAAAACTTTCATATGTTTAAATATTTGCATCAACTCTTTCTTTTTAGTACTTCCCTCATAATAAACTGTTGCTATGGATGTTTGTCAGGAGAAACACCAGTTCTCTAGGAAGTCTTTGTTTCCTCTTTCAAATTTAGTTATTAGTCAGTGTGATTTTCTTTACAAGAGCACCATCTTGTGGACAGACAACTAAATGTTCAAAACTTTTAACATCTAAACTTTGAACTAGTATTCACCATGTCAGCTGTGCTTTGTTGCTGAGCCTTCAAGCTCCCTCCCATCACAGAATAAACTGTGATTCTCCCATCAAACGACGCTGCTGAAAGAAGGGCCGGATTCCTGGGGCACCACTGGACATCAAAGCACCACTGGTTTGTAGTTGGAAGCTCATAAATGACCTAAAATACAAAACAAGACACCACTGAAGATCAATGTTGCCAAGAGAGCTAATTTCAGAACTACATACAGGTAAATAAAAATCTGAAATACCTCTCCAGTGTTTGGATTCCAGCAGAGGATCCTATTGTCTTTAGCGCTACTCAGGAGGAGCTCTGAATCAGCCTGGCTCCATGAAATGGACAGAATTCCTCTGGAAGACACAAGCGGAACAAAATTCAGAACAATCTAATAAATATTCCATCGAATTTATGCTAATGAGAGATAAATCAATAAAACTGTACCGTTTGTGATTTTCCAGCACTTTAAGGGGTGACGTAGCAAAGCGAAGATCCCAAATCTGGATGACTGGCTGTCGGTCATCTTCTGAGGCCAACACCAGCTGGGTGGCCACATCAGGGTGCCACAGCATTCCCGAACAGTGCATCTTCAGTCACATAATAAGGTAGAATTCAAAAAATAACAAGACCAATTTACCATCAAAGTCTTTTCAATTATATTTTTATTTACAGGGCTGCACCTTTTATTTCAAATAAATTTCAGATCTGAATAAAATTAAACTTAATAAAGGACTTTATTTCAGTTGTTCAAGTAAAAAAGTTAAATAAATAAAAACATAAAGCCTTTTCTTAAGTGAAATACTATTGCCTTTTTGATTATATTTTAAATTACATGGATATACTTGAGAAAGTTAGGGAACAGTATAATCTGATTTCTATGTACTAGAAGAAACAGTTACCAGACATTATATTATTTAAAATGTATTACAAATGGACAAAAAATTGCTTAAAATAAATTAGTAAGGGAGCCTTTATTACTTGCCCTGATGGACAACAGGCAAATCTGTATTATCTATTATAAATAGAAAAAAGAAAAAAAAACAACCAACCCTGTTGCTGTGATCACTGATCTTTATGATGGGCTCATTCTTCCTCAAGTCCCAAACAACTGCTTTCCCACTGGGGTTAGCAGAAGCCAGGATGTGCTGAACCTGCCTGTTCCACGACACAACACTGATGTCTTCAACGGGCTGAAACAAGAGAACACAGCTGCTTGTCAAATACAAATCAGATGATTAATGTCAGACTGTTATAGAGCACTTTGACAACTCCTGAAAAAAGCAGGCAAGTTTTGCAAATAGAGCAAAGCAGACACTACAAACAAAAGAGGTTCCACTCTTACTCAGGTTTCAAACTACAAAAATAGAAAATTTTATTTGAAAGTGACTGTGGTTTCAGCTGTAAATACGTTTATATGTACATAAAATCTGTGACTTTTCTAAATCCAGTACTTACCTGTGTTTTTGCTCCTGGAGTCATTGGACTGCTGAAGTTATTTAGATCCCAGATGTAGATCTCAGAGTCATTCGCTCCAGAGGCAAGAAGATTACTCTGCATAAGAAAAGATCACAGATAGAAAATTATGAATTATATGAGATGTGCCTTTGGATAGACTGTCTATAATCTCAATGTATTTACCTGGAACGGGTTGAAATCAAGTGCACGGACTGGTCCTGTGTGTTTGTCAGACTCCCCAACAACTGCCTCTGCTCCAGAACTTATGATAGCCTCTGGGTTATATACAGTCAATGTGCCATTTTCGCTTCCGCCAACGAGTCTCCCTCCAATTCCATATTCCGCCGTCCCGAAATTTACCCATACAATGCTGTGCAACCTATGAGAGCAAAACAGGCATTACTGTATTACCCCCAAAGCTTGTAAAAACTAAAAGGTCAGCCTCTTCATGTGCAAAGAAGATTAAGACATTCCTAAAAACAATTGCACACTACCATTTCAGTTTGCTTGTAAATAAAACAAAAACGTAATACACCCAATATTTCACTCCACTTGAAAATTATGTGCTACTTTGTGTCAGTTTAGCGCATAAAATGCTAGCAAAATACATCAAAGCTTGTGACAAAAGTGTAAAAATGTTCCAAGGGTGTGAATAGTTTTACAATGCACTATAGTTGCAATTTCTCAAATAAAATAATTCAAAAATATACACCATTTACAACAATAGTAAACAGCTCTGGCCTGTGATAAAAATGCAGCATCATCCACCAAAGTGGAAAGCAAAATCAAAACTTGAAAAACAATGCGAGTTCTATGTACTGACTGATGGAGACTGCAGGATTTGCACATTAAAATGTGTAAATGTATGATAGAGTACCTGTTTGTGGTGGGTAATGAACCCTTGAGCTCCATCTCCAGAGAGGGGTCAGCAAAATCCATCTCAAATATCTCTATGGCAGCTGTGGTGTTGAAAGAAGCATCAAGCTGTTGTGCTGATGTTCCTAAGGCCAGGTAGATCGGATGGTGTCCAGCAGGACTCCATGCCTGGTGGGCAGTCCTCTGAATTTCCTTCAGCCTCATCTTCCCCTACAGAGGTTCAAGTTTCAAAGCCTAGGAAGGTGAGACCACCACTATATTATTTTATTATATGCATTTTTTCCTGCACAGGTTAACATAACTAATACAGATGAATAGAATATGATGTTCTTAGTAGAAAAATAAATGCATACATCGACAAGATTTTCTGATTCTGGATTTGATAAAACACATTGGACCGACAGTTTGCATGTTCTCCCTGTGCATGTGGGTTCTCTCCGGGTACTCCCACAGTCAAAAAACATGACTGTCAAGTTAAATGGTCTCTCTAAATTCTCCCTAGGAGTGAGTGTGTGTGTGTGTGCGTGTGTGTATACATGGTTGTCTGTCTTGTCTGTCTCTGTGTTGCCCTGCGACAGACTGGCAACCTGTCGAGGGTGTTCCTCGCCTCTCGCCCGAAACGTTCGGTGGAGATAGACACCAGCACCCCTACCGACTCCTCTAGCGAGAAGGGTGTACAGAAAATGGATGGGTGGACATTGGACCCACACCAGAAGACGACAGCGCTCCCCAAATCATCTGTAGCAGGCGATTTGGTTATATTCCTTCTTTCCCATGTTGCTGAAGAACAGCAACATCCGTTCAGATTATTTCTGACTGTTACCTGCCATATGAAATGCCTTTAAATTCAACCTACTTCACACAGCAGTAAATGGAATAACAAAAATTATCACACAATAATTATAGCTCATTATAATAATACTATAATCGTCAAGTTGCCAGACTACTACCAAATTAGATTTTTCTGTTTTTCTCCCAGGTAGCTAGCGAGTTAGCATTTCGCAAGCACACCTCGAACGTAGCCTTCATTAAATTTCACATTGCAAACAAAATCTATTATTAACTATTTAGCGTTAGGGTTAAAATGTTATATATTCAACCAATCTATGAAAACCCCATATCTTAAGTTTTCCATTTTATACTCCCAGCCGATGCTGCTGTTGCTAGCTAGCTAGCCGTTAGCCACCACCCCAATTGCAGTTCATCAAATGCAAATAAAACATAGGATAAAAAGACTCCATTTAAATCTCCTGGTTAGTGAAATGTGTTTCTTAAGAGCAACTTACGTAAACTGTGTTACACAGCTTGACAATTTGCGTCTACGCGCTCCAGTGCTACTTATCAGCGAAGCTAGCAGCCCAGACCAAAGTGCTACTGCCGTGTTGTCACTAAGCTACGGATCGCCCACAGGGACATTTTACATATAGCCTCAAATTTCAGCTGAACTAACGCCCTGAATTCATCGGAACCATATCTTGGATAGTACAATTGTCAGAAATAATTTTCATCTGAATATTTAAAAACATCAAGTGCTGTTTTTATTTCATGAAACAAATCTAGTCTTTACATAGAACAAAATACAATTCCACACAGATATTTTAGACATTAACATAAGTCTTTATTTTTGCCAGAGATATATACAAGAGCAAAATTGTATTTTAGGTTTAGATTTTATAATTTTTAACTTCTTCTGGTGCCTTTGTAGGATCTCCTCCTTTCTCCAAGTACAGGTTGTTGTAGGGATATTGCTTTGGGGCCTGAAACAAGAGAAATAAATGAGTGTATTACTAAAAATATAAATGCAAAAATAAGGCAATCCGAAGCAGAAAAAGGAAAAGTACCCAAAGTTATAAGGGTGTGTATGTCTCGTCTTAACATCCTGTAACCATAACCATGTTTAAGTCCATTTACTATGGTTGTCAAAATAATGAATATAGCTAAATAATCGATACTACAAATATGTAATTATAAAGCATACTCATTTGCATCCTTGCTGTAAATTTCCAAATCACACCACACTCTGCTCTACTGTGGTACAAATTAACACAAGAAAATGTTAATCAGCTCAGTTGGCTACTAAATAGTGACACAGCAAAATAAACCAGTGCAACCTACTCTGCTGTTTGATCAAAGAAAATATGGAAAATGATTATTGTACAAGGCTGCTACATACTTTTGTATAGACCAGATCTTTAACACTTCAAGAAATATGTTTCCCCCCCCACCACCCCAGTGTTTGTTGTGAAGCGCAAAAAGAATGATCTTTTATTTCTCTTCAAGTGATCTAATTTATCTATCAACAAATTAACAGACAATCAACAATTAAAAAGAAACATTTATAATAATGAAAATAATCCCATAGCTGACTCAAAGGTACACACTTATATAAATTATACTAGAATAGAAATTTTCTTTATTGTTGCAGAGTGGGAAGGTTTGAGTGTACTATCAGAAAGTTCAAAGTAAATTCAAGCATGAATACTCAAACTAAGGTGAAAAAATTCCATAAAAACAGAACACAAAAGTGTTTACAACATAATAACATACTATACAATTATTAACGTTATTTAACATTTGTATTTCTACTAGCCAGGGAATAAGAGTATTTATCAGAGAACAGACTAAGTGGCCCAAAGCTCAGTTATTATGGACCATATTAAAAGATGAAAGATATGTGTGTGTGTTAGAATTCCCTTGTCAAAGAAAATACCTAAACGAGAATCTGTGATACCACAAATGTACTCCATTCAATTTATACAATTGAAAACTTTAGCAAATTTTTTAACCTTTATTACTGTGACACAGTGAAGCTACAATATTTTAACCAAGGGTTTTCATAACTTGATAATCTCAAATCGGCCGATGCTCACTGCAGGGTAATGCAATGTGCCAAAATGAGTTGTCTGCAGTATGTGCCTTGGGTTATCTTAAGGATTACAGGCCAGGAGCTTATCATTTATGGAAGAGGCACCAAAACAGTCTTCAAAGAAAGCTTGTTTTGGTGATTTTGCCATCTTATAATGCCAAAATGAGATGTGCATTAATGATTCTTAATCCACATCTCACAATGAGATATTCAAACCAGGTCTTAAAATCACATTGGGGAAGAGAGCAGTCAGGGAATTTCATTTTAGATGATTGTGCTTTAACCTCGTCTCTGATAAGCTGTGGGGAATTTCTTACAGGTTAGCTTTTCCTATCAGCTCTGCATATGTACCAAATTGGTTTGATTTAGTCAAATTGTATACCAGCATTTTGAGATGTATAATCTCTTTTTAAAGCAACCATCACTACAGTATGTGTCCAATCCTTACTGCAATTCCATCAGTAAAGTATTGTGAAGCATTACTAAACATAGAAAAGCCCATAGAATGGCATAAAAGAATACACATTACTTGAGTCCATCTACTGTAATTTTATGCACTGAAATTGGGTGTGTACTTACAGCAGGTTGATAGGATGGTAATTTCTCCCCTATGTAGAACATGATCAACATGAACCCGATGAAACCAAACAGTTGTTTACGCATCGATGACCACTGCACAGGGGTTGGAGATGTGTCCACTCGGTTTCTGATGTACATGTCAAAATCCCAGTGCATCTAGAATATCGACACAACAGAACAACCTATTAATCTGATGACTCTAGATATGTTTTAAGCATTCATTTGCATAAAGACAGAAATTTTTGGTCACAATTCTTCTTTGCAAAGTAGCTCAACCAATGTTACATTATGTGGAGAGCATTGGTGTTCATGTCTTCCCAAAGAATGCTAAATGGATTTAGTTTTGTATTTTGACAGTGCCATTGTAACATTAATATGCAGCTCTGTTTAAACTAATTTAAAAGCCATTGTGATATTTGAACAAGAAAAAAAAAATCCAAGTTATTTGATCCAAAATGTTCTAAAAACAACAGAGTAAGAAATGTTCCATAAGAAGAAAGTGCAAGGAGAAAATTACCACACTGCAAAACAACAAAGTTCAGTTTTAAGAATATCTTTTAACTTCCACTTCAGTTAAACATTATTTTGTGTAGTTCATTCCTATAATAAAAACACTGACGCTGGTTATTATAAGGTGAAAAAAAGAAAGTACAAAGTTGTCAACGTATGAATACTTCTTCATGGATGTCCAACCATACGAACTGTAAAATTGTATAGTATTGGACTTTGTATTTTTTTAAAGAAACTAAAACACATAAATAACAAAAGCCTTAAATTGCCAGTATGTATCTCAATTAATAAGAAATAATAATATATATACAATAAAATAATGGCTTTTAGAAGGGAATTTCATTCTTGTCTTACCGGCTCTCCCCAGTTCCTCCTCAAGTCAGGGTGGTCCCATTGGTACCAGGGGTCTCTCTCGTGTTGGGACCTGTCTGGTAGTTTTGGGTAATCACCGAAGCTATGGAAACAATAAAATTAAAGTGTTAGTTCCGAATGTCCATGATTGTTCATTCATTTGACTCCTTCTAAATGAGGAATGCCTATAAAATTATACCGGAATGCGAGATAAGCTAAAAGGTATTCGAAAAGAGGCTCACCCCTCTCCTTTATCCGGATACGGCTCATAGTCCTCAACCCTCATATTGTATTTCTTTGCAGCAGCAGCTCTCTCCTCTGGGGTCTTTGGGAATGGACCAGGCAGAGTGCCCTTTGTCGCACCAGACGCTGAAACAGCAATAAAATGCATTTCTGAAAGCAATAATAAACGTATACACAACCCAACTTAAAAGACTCGCTCCACTGATTCAGAACAGCCACTGACTCTCTGCTAGCTCGAGCTAATGTTCGCTAGTCAAGGTTACGTCCATGAGAAGCTTCAAACTAAAAACCTTGACAAATATGTGTAAAGAAAGCTTTCATACTACTAGATTAAAACACGACTTACCTGCTCTACATCCCGATACAAGGACTGAGAGGCCAGAGCCTTTACCCTTAGCGAGAGCCTTGACCAAACGATGGAAGCCAACACCAGCCATGTTTACTGGCTGGTCTGACAGAATGAGAAGTACGCATGCGCAAAAACAGAACTATAGCTTCCGCTTTCTCACCCCCTGTCTTGCTCCAAAACAAACCAAAGTGGGCTACTGCTCAGTTTGTGTCGCTATCTCTTATGAGTTATATCACATAATTTTTTTTCATACAATAATTGACTTCACCTAAATTGATGACTGCGCTGGACATAACCACAAAACAAGCAGTTATTAATTTCGTATGTTATTGTGTAAGTTAAATTCTGCTGATTTTCAGCTGTTGTACAATGTGTACCTTCTTTTGTTTTGAATTTCAATAAAGATTTAGAACAAGAAGAAATTTGTCTCATTTCAAGAAATGTTTTTAGATAGTAATGTTTTCTCTCTAATATAGCTCTGAAATCTGATGCTTTGTACATCTAAAGATGTTTTTTTTATGTCTGGTAACATGTTTACGGAACACAACACAAAAAGCAGCTGGAAAAAATACATTAGAAAATTAAAGAATCATAAGATATGAACTCGACGAAACCTGTTAGATACAAATCTTTGGGATATTTTGGATTCGGATGCGTTAACATGGTTCACCCTGCAGTATTCGTTTCTCTCGCTAGAGAGCAAGCTTGTATTTGCTTTATTCGGTTTGCTCCATAAAGGAAAAAGGTCTTGTGCGAAATTCTGTTCCCCTGTGAAAATTTGTTCCCCCTGTGTCGGGAGTGCGCATTGCAGCCAGAGAGGCGCGGTCTTGTATAAAAAACTGACTCATGGGACTAAATACAAACTACACTTTAAGAATTTTATTTAAACTTTCAAACCCATTTTTGATTTTTCTTTCAATTCAAATTTATATAATGATAAGCTATGTTTTAAGGGAAAATTTAGCCCTAGCTAGGTCTTAAGCTAGGGTTAATCAATAATGTCAATAAAAACACGATTCTAAATCTCATGTTTTATTTTAATTTAGATTCTGACTGGCAGTTCCAAGTCCATTTCCAAGAAGCATGACAGTGACATGGAAACTCCTTGAGTGGCTGAAAGGGAACTTGTTCTCAGAGAGAATGCACTGAAGCTCCTACACATGTTCCTCTTCCAATCAGATTCAGCTCAGGTGCACACATGCATTTACTGAGTGATCATCACTCTGCCATCAGGGAGTGATTCCCCAATGTCCATCAGAGAAGGTCTGCTATGTCTTTCTCCACCATTTCAATGGGGCAGTGAAGTTCATACCTGCACAACAAGGAAGAAAGCATGTAACAGAAAAAACAGCCTTAAATTACCTGAAGGTTTTGGATGTGATCTTTACCTTTTGAAAGGGTTGCCATCTGAATTAATAAGAAACTTCTCAAAATTCCATCTAATGTCATTGACACATATTGGGGACCAGTAGAGCTTCTTTATATCTCCAATAAGAGGATTAACAAATGGCAGAGAGTCCTGTGAAGAACAAGAAGAGACGGTACAGCTGTGCTAACAGGTACAATTTTGAATGTTTACATCTTAAATCTTTGTAGAATGCGGTATACCTTTAGATATGTAAAAAGAGGTTCTTCATTCAACCCATTCACCTCAATCTTGGCAAAGACAGGAAACTTTGGTACAAACCCACCACCAGGTCTCACATACTTCAGTACATTGAGCATTTCTTCATTCACCTCTAAAAACAGATGCATGTAAAATTAAGTATGCATTTTGTTTATTTCTATGTTAGCACATGTCACAAATAAAAACTCTTTTTAAGTGGCATTAATCATAGACTTACAAAAAGTGCTGAGTGTTACATTTGGAAGAAGTCAACTGTCTCTCAGGAAATGCACTTAAAATGTTTGTTCCAGTCAGAAGTTTCCATTCACTTCTCATTCTCATAAATGTTATGTTACTTTTAGGGCTTTTATAGTTGCATTTGAATTGTTCTTTTTACAGAGTGTAACAATAATACCACAAACAACTTCAACACATTTTTAAAATCTAAAATGGATTCACAAGTTTGAATTCAATTTTCTCTGATCCACTAAGGTTATAAATCTTATATGCAGGTTCAAATAAATACATATGCACCCACTAAAATTTGATTAATTTCCCCATAACAAAATGCAGAGAAGCCACACTTTGCAGTTGTCAGGGAGGTCCTGGCTAGATGTTTAATGAACCTTTGAATTAGTAGAGTTAATTTAAATTGGTTGGTTTGCTTCCTAAGACTCTGCCTTTAATTAAATATCTGATTTAATTTAAAACTTGTGTAAATTAGAGAATAACTGATAAATTTACACCTATGCATTTGATTCTCTTTCTTTATTAGTTCTAAAAATTGCATGCTGTTTAATCATCAAGACGTACAATTTCAATATATCACTTCAAAAGACAAAATAATTAGATAATAAATCACCTTTTATATACTTTCAGTCTACTTTTGAACAAGGGCTTTTTATTATCATGAGGGACCTATCAGTAAAACAGTTGTTCAGTATACACACAATGCAAGCAAATAACTTTTCCCTATAAGTCCATTGATCTTTGCCTGGTGAATATAATAAGATATAAAGAAAGCAATATTAGCTTTATTAAATAAGAAAATAAACTTACCAGGTGACTGAAGACCAAACTGGTTGCAGGGGAAACCTAACACAGTGAAATTCAGGTTGCCAAACATTTCCATTAGTGCATTCATTCGGTGGTACTGAGAGAACATGGAAAATAATGGTTTCAGTAAGGCTACATAGGTACAATATGTAGAACATTATGCAGTCAATGTTCTTGAAGAATCACCTCCTCAATCGTTGACCCTCAGAAGGTGGCAACGTTGACAATGAGCAGCACCTTTCCTTTGTAAATGCTCAGTGGGACTTCCTCTCCTTCCAATGTCTCTGCGGAAAAATCATATATCGACTTGTACGCCATTCTTGTTCTATTGCTTGTTTATGGACTATGTTTACTGAGGAGTGAGCATTCACTCAGCTACTCTGCTGGCTGCTCTCATTCACTGAAACATAACTTCTGGGTCAGCAGTTGTTCTGCATGATTGACTTCATTGTTCCTCTGGACAGAGGTGAGCTGGTTGAGTAGCTAATTGTTGAACTTAAACAGCTCTTTGCAACTGGGGGATCAAGAGAACAGTTATTTCTTTTGCTATATTTTGACATATTATTTGAATTGTGATTTTGAGTTATATGAGATTCAAAAATATTTAGTTATTATCAACAAATGTGGGTACATTGAAAAATGCATAATTTTATTGTAGTTACATAGTCAGTGCCTATGCTTTCACATTACTAAAAAATGTAAATAACTACTTGCTTTTGAAGATATTGTGTAAAGAACTCAAATTTAGTTTTTACTATTTTTTTTATAAAACACATTCTAGCTGTTTTTCTTTCTATAATTGTGTGTGTGTGCTTTTTAAGATGCTTCTTTGTGCCAGTTGTGTTTGAGTTGTTGATGTTCAAAGCACTAAAGGGACATATAAGTTTCTCTGGAAACACCTAATTTTGATGGGTAGAATAAAATATGTTTGGGGGGATTTTAAAAGGAAGAAATAATATTTAACATTCTGATTTGGGAAATGAGCATAATATCAGGTGGCTTTTTTTTTTTAAAGACAGCTGTAACAAATCTGTCTATTTATAATCCCCTCATTACTAAAACACAAAAAATCAGTCATGACGCATTCAAGTGTTCATCGTAAATGTTATGACCAGTGATGTATTTCCCGGGTTACTATTTTAAAACACAACAAAAAAATTATCTGCATTTGACTATAAATAAATTTAAAAATTACTCCATCAGAAAGGTTTAGCACGTTATTTTTGGAAAAGTGTAGAATTTAGGTGCATTTGCTTTTCTGGCTACATGATTTACTAACTAAATTGCAACTCAGTCTAATCAGGTACCCAGTATGTTGTGTTTTTTAGTGGCAGTATGCAATCTGACAATTTTACAAAGTTCCGTAATCTTCTGTGAGACGATTTGCGTATTTTTCTTTGTTGACAATAATTGTTCCGACAGTCAGTGAATGCAGCTTCTGGTTTAGGTTACGCCTCAAACGCTTTCCAAGATGCTAAGGCAAAATACGCTCCTTAGGTGACAATGTAAAGAACAGCTCGTCCTGAAAAACAGCTCATTCATCAGCTGGCTCACAATGGATGAAGAAGGCAAATGGCAGACGTAAGTGGCTTTTAAAACGAATTTATATCTCTTAAAAACTGCTGAGTTGGTGGCCCCGGCAGACTAGCTCTTCGGCTAACATCGGAAGCGTACGAATATTAACTAACAGTCACTGAAATGCAGCTCGTGCCATTTATTTATAGCTGGAATTAATTGGAACTGTATACAGCAGCGCCAGGGCAAACGTAACAGAACTCACTGCTAATGCATTAAATTACCCCATTGTGTGTTTACTCGTATTCGTTTGTTAGTTTTTGTTTAAGCGTTTGCAGAGTCAAAGTTCAGCTGTAACACAGTTTGTTTTCCTGCAGGTGTCATCTCCTGGACCTGCCTTGGGAGGATGTTCTCGTTCCACACATTTTGTCCTACTTGCCGTTGCAGCACATTGTCAGCTTGCAGAGGGTGAGCAAGCAGTTCCACAGCCTCGTCCAGATATACCTGACCAACTGCAGGACTTTTAATTTTTCCACCGTAAGTAATGATAAAGTACATATTTTTTAATAAGGAGCAGTGCATTCTAGTAGTTTGTAAATGTGAGGGAAATGAATACATGTTTTTCAAAGTTGTACCAAGTAGAATTCTTAAAGGTGCAGATGTGTTCATCCCCCTTCACTCTGACATTCCCAAATTGCAACTTGCTATGTTTGACAATTAGAATTAACTGGAACGAATATTTCATTAAATTGAAATGACTTTTTCTTGTAAAGTGCCTTGAGATGACTTTGCTATACAAATAAACTGAATTGAATTTGGAATCCAAAGAACCATTTTTGCCCTCAGTCCAGGTCATATAGAGGCTAAACTGTTCCATTATATTTTGAAAATAAACAACATAATTCCTAATAAATGTCTCCTATAAGAAATGCATTGTAATTTTTAAAGAAACAGCATTTTATGTACATTTTCAGAAATTAGAATAGGCTAAACAAAAAACATAATAGCAAAAACAGAATAGATAAAATTTTGGGATGTTGATATTTGTGGAAAATTATGTAAGCAATAATGTATTGCTAAAACCCTCATTTAAAAACATCAGTTGGTTAATAATTTTTAGCCAAAGTCATTAAAAATGATTGTGAAAGATTCAAAGAGCCACTAGCAGACCAATGGCCTAAATAAAACCAAGTGCAACCAGTTGCCTTCAGATGAAACCTCCATCCATCCATCCATCCATCCATTTTCTTTACACCCTTCTTCCCTAAATGGGGTCGGGAGGGTTGCTGGTGTCTATCTCCAGCTGCGTCCCGGGCGAGAGGCGGGGTTCACCCTGGACAGGTCGCCAGTCTGTCGCAGGGCAACACAAAGACATACAAGACAAACAACCATGCACACACACACTCACACCTAGGGAGAATTTAGAGAAACCAATTAACCTGACAGTCATGTTTTTGGACTGTGGGAGGAAGCCGGAGAACCCGGAGAGAACCCACGCATGCACAGGGAGAACATGCAAACTCCATGCAGAAAGATCCCCGGCCGGGAATCGAACCCAGGACCTTCTTGCTGCAAGGCAACAGCTCTACCAACTGCGCCACTGTGCAGCCCACCAGATGAAACCTAATTAGTTCATATAGTCGTCTCTGTGTAACCTTATCTCAGTATAAATACAGATTCTAAGCATTGTAAAGCTTTCTTAGAGATCATTAGTGACCAAACAAGACATGACCGGTCCAAGTTAAGAGGCTAGTGGTTACTCTGGAGGAGATGCAGAGATCAACAGCCTACAGGGGGGGGGATCTTTATATGTAACTACTATAAGTTGTGTTCTCTTTTATTGAAGACTGACTAGGAGAAAGTCAGTTGTTGAATAAAGCCATAAGAAGCCCTGTTTACTTTTGGCCACAAGCTGTGTTGATGACACAGTAAACAAGTGGAAGAAAGTGCTTTAGTTGCAGGAGAGCCAATAGATTTTTTGCAAATCACTACATCATCCTGATTACAACCCCATCTACTTTTCACAGAATATCGGGGAAACTTTTAGTCAAGTTTACGGGAATACAATTCCTTGTCTCTCCATTCAGACTTCTATTTAAAAAATATTTTTTATCAAAATATATTTATCATTGTTCTTCTATTTGCACTACTCTGTGTTGATCTGTCACATAGATTTGCATTGTAATATATAAAAATGTATTAACATTGTAGGTTAAATAATCAAGGGGGAGTGTATTGGTTAGCAAAATATTTCAGCTCCATGTTCCGTTTTAATATTTGCAGATTGGACCATGCATCCCCAAGGAAGCATTTTGCACAATGTTAAAAGACAATAAAGTTCTCCAGAACCTGTCCCTTCAAAACTGTTCAGACTGGGTCACAGACAAGGAGTTGCTTCCTGTTATCGGCCAGAACCAGCATCTGCACAGGGTAGACATGAGTGGTTGTGCCTCCCTTACCCGCCACTCCTTGGTGGCCGTGTCCTTGAGCTGCACGCATCTCCAGCATCTCGGCCTGGCTCACTGCGACTGGGTGGACTGCCTGTCTCTGCGCAGCCTGGCTGACCACTGTGGAGGGCTTCGGTCGATCGATCTCACCGCCTGCCGCCAGCTGAAGGATGACGCCATCTGCTACCTGGCCAAAAAGTGTTCTGAGCTGAAGACACTGTCGTTGGCGGTCAATGCCAACATTACAGACGAGTCGGTGGAAGAGGTGGCCAAGAACTGCAGGGGTCTGGAACAGCTGGATCTGACAGGTTGTCTGCGAGTCCGGAACCAGTCCATCAGGTTTGTAATGTATTGATTCTACAAGAGGAAACAATGACATAAGCAGCTTATTGTTAGCGTTGATGCAAACTGCATTGTTATATCCTCATTTGTAAGTCACTTTGGATAAAAGTGTATGCCTTTTATGCAGACATACAGATGAATAGAGAAAAGACAACACATTTAACCTTCCTCCAGGCAACAATGTTTGACATTTTAGTCCAAATTAGCCCTTTGACAGGGCAGTAGTTTGAACAATAGAACATGCCTAGTTATAGTGCCTTTCAAAAGTTTTCATACTCCTTGAGGATTTTCCAAGTTTTGTTATATTATGGTTAATACATAGTAATTGTGAATTACTATGTAATTAACAGTAAGCAGTTAATTACATGATTAAAATGAGCTCGATAATTTTCATTTCCGATCATATTTTTGTCTTTTATCATTTGATTTTTGGTTTTAGTTGTGTGTGTTTTTTTTAATTTCCATTTTATTTATTGTTTCGGTTATTGTGTTTTATTTTGAATATTTAAGATATCTCCCAGTTCCAGTGTAAAGTGTTCTTTACAAAATGAAAGTTTATTAGTTTTTAATAAGGTGAACGTAGCTGATTATCAATATATTACTTGAAAGTGGTCTCAAAACAACATTATTGTTTATTGCATTAATTTCATATACAGCTATACATATAAAAAGTTTTTTTTTTAAAGCGTCTGATTTGATCATCCGTTCATAAGTTTCCCTGTTACTCCTGTGCCCCAAAGAACTCTAGCAGAGTATTGCCCAAAGCTGCAGTCCCTGAGGGTGAATCACTGTCACAACGTGACCGAGTCGAGCCTCGATCCTCTTCGAAAGCGCAACGTAGTGATTGATGTTGAGCCGCCTTTACCGCGGGCTCTGGTGCTTCTTCAGGATATGCTGGGTTTTGCTCCCTTTATCAATCTGCAGATCTAGCCACAGGGAGAAACTTAAGAACGAGTTCGCAAAGTGAGGTAAGAACAGCAGTTGTTGAGCTTTTTTCGCCAGTTACATTGACATGGTGGTTTACAGACTCCTCTTGCTTTTGTTGCAGGCGACTGACAGCTGTCACTTAAACCCATATCACGTGATGGAGAAATGATTCGACTTTTCAGAAAAGTATGGATATGGAATAAAAAAACAAAAAGAGAACCTCACTGGAATGTGGTCAACGCTGCAAAGTTAGAATTTAACTGAAAATAAGTTTGAATTTAACATTCAAAGAAGAAAGCCATGTATGTTTTTAGCCTTGCTGCCTCTTGTTCAAAATAGATTACTGCACTTTTTTTTCACTTAATGTTGCAAGATTTCATTCCTAACCAAAAGCATAATGTATTTTTTTGTTGTTTGTTCCAAACAAAATGCAAAGCTACAAATAGTTTTATGTTTCATTTAGAAACATTTACAATGTTTGAGTTTAATTAAACATTTTGATTCGCTTGAGTTTACTTGCAGGAAGGGTCATTACATCCAGGGCACACAAACGCATTCCCAAAGCTGTCACTGCAAAACTAGATATTTGTTTTAATTTATTTAAGATTTAATATCTCTACTGTGGTGAATGCCGTGTTTGTATTCCCACTGACATGTTTTCTTAAAAAGCTTAGGTTTTATCTGCTGTTTCACACTTTGCCAGACCAGAAGCATTTAGAAATAACTGAATCAGTATATGTTGTGATGTTATTGGAGTGACCCTTAAAATTATATTGTTGTAAATATACAGCCTCAGCACTGGTTTAAAACGCAAGAATTTATTCAGACTTTCCCCCCATTAAGTCTGAGTAGATTTTATAAGAACTTGTTAAGCAGCTATTGTTCTTGTGACACGGCACATGAATTATGTAAGCAGTTAAATGGGGAAATACCACCCAAAAAATTGTGTATTAATTTGCTGTAATTTGTAAAGCAAAACTTTTTTATGTATGCTGCCTTTTTTTTTTTTTTTTTTTTTTTTTTTTTTTTTTAAATCAGTAGTCTAAAAACTGTGGGAATGACTGTTTTTTAATTTTTGAAGGGATCCTCCTCTACTTGTTTCCACTTTCCCTTTTGATCCAGACATTGTATCATAAAGACAGATTGAGACCATGTTCACACCATATTCAGAATTAATGTGTTGACATCACACACATTTGTCAGTCCAATTTAAAGCTTCAAACACTGAAGTAAAATCACTGTAATAGCCATGTTTTACATTTATTGTCCACTTGGTGGCATAGTGGAGCAAATGAAGCATTATGAAGCTTTGGCTCATGAATGGACCAATTGGAAAGAAAGTTTCAGTGCTTCAAAGCCTTGTCTTGCTGTCACTAGTGGACAGGTGTTTGTTGTACAGGTGAGGAGTTCAAATAGGTTCCTGGTTGGTAGGTAATCAAATATGTATTTCATGCAATAAAATGCCAATTACCGGTAATTTAAAATTTGTATTGCCTTTTTTGGGGTGATTTTTTTTTTCTTTAGTAATCTAATCTCTTAATGTTGAAGTGTAAAACTGCAAAGAAAATTACCTACTTCTCCATTCCTTGTTCCAGATGAAAATAGTGAAAATTCTGTATCAAATTCTCATTCAGTGGACAGCAATGTATTGGTATATCTGAGGGTGTTCTGTTTTTTTTTTATTATTATTTTCAAATAATGGTTTGAACAATGCTCTGTTAGATATAAAAACCTTGGAGTATTGTTTTACATCCAAACCCTAATTGTTTGTTCACTGATGTTACCTAACAAATCTTTGAGGCCTTCACAGATCAACTGTTTACTGAGATCAAATCCAATACAAATTGAGTGCATTTGTTGATTTACTGACTTGTGAATACCATTAGTGGTGCCACATTTGATTTTGGACATAATTTATTAAAATGTTTCAAAAAATTTAGCAATTTTCTTAAATTAAAATATGAACTGACTGCAGTGTACTACAACTCTACATGATTTAACTGCCCTCTCTTGATTTGTTTATATGTTTCTGAATATAAACTGGCTCTGTTTATTTCATAGTACCTTGAAAGGGCATTCCTTTGTAAATTTTGTAAATTAAGTGCTTTCAGTTGAATTTAATTAAATTTGAAGCTAAAGATGTCAGGCATGTTGACCTGAAAAGAATGCAAAAACTACAATACATTATTTCCTCAACTTTCTCAAGAGTTCTTTTTTAAAACATACAGAGACACAAGATGGCAGCAACGAGTCAGGATATTTGTCTTTAGTTCTGTTTGAGAGCCTCCACTTGTTCAAACTCCAATTGATGACAGAAATATTACAGTTTTATAGCACAGATACATCACCAATAGTTCATAAAATGTTGCACTTTTCAGGGATTTGGAAGCAAAAATCTTGTAACTGACTTGTTTAGCGGGCTGTGACAACTAACATCAGCTTTAAAGGCCTTGTTATTGTCTGACGGAGCGAATGCACAACAAGAATTAAAGCTTTCCCCTTGTTGTCACAGCTTCTTGCAGTTTCCTCTGGTGGTCCACTTGGCAGACTATGCCGAGTCTAGTCTCTGCGACAACACAACAGGTCTATTTTCCACATGATGGCATGGTTTACCCCATCTGCTGCGTGCTGTCCGCGTTGGTTGTGTTTGTAGGGCTTCAGGGATCGAGCAGCATCCTTCTGTTGGCTGTGTTGATCTTCATAATTTACTACTGTCCCTCAGAGGAGGGTGTATGGTGCTCTTAGTTAGAAAACATAAAATTTTAGCCTGTTCAGTTGCTGGTTGCTTTTAATATACACATTTAAGGATATCCAAATCAACTTAGTCATACTTATTTAATATTTTTCAATCAATATATAGAAAAAATTTTTTGATTCTCTTTTATGCAACCTCTGTGCCTCTAAAAGTCACTCTGTAGCGACCCAAAAGGCCCCAGTTTTTGTTGCTGAGCAGCGCTCGGTGGGTTAAAAAAAACATTTCAGGCTACATTCATCATCTAGGACCTCAATTAGCATTGATCTGCAGGAGGGAAAAGAAACATTGCCGCAATATGATATTCCATGGAGCAATTTCTGTTCCAGTGATTGAGTGTATGGGGGGGATTTCTCAAACACAGCCAGGCAAACATATTTTGTCTTCCTGTCAATAATCTGGCACTTGTCTAAATTATTGATCAATAGCAGCTGATCATTTTATACGAAGGCTCAGCAATGAAGTTGGTCCATTCCGTTCATGAAGCAGTTTTAGCTCCAGGCACTGTGTAATATATGGTACTCATTAAAGCAATGACTAAATCTAAGTTTATTCTCTGACTGCATATAAAGTCCTTACTGACACTGAAGATGTCCAGAGATCTGGAGGGTATGTTTATGATTCTTGTTGTTGCTGAGTCACATAACAAGAATAAAAGAAGACTTTCATCATTCTGTTCATATTAGAAAATACTAATAAGATTATCAATGTTTTGATTCTTTGGTAATTCTGTATGTTTGAGTCATTTTTATTTGGATTCAACAGGATGAGGAAATCAATTTCAGGTATATGCTCTTGAAAAATGATGCAAACTTAATTTATTTCTTTTACACCTCATCAAATTATAATGACAACTCAATGACCAACAAAGTATGGTGCATAATTATAATTGAAATCAAAATGATACGTGGGAGTCTGATATTTCTTGGCAATAAAACTCTGAGGGGAAAAAAAAAGCCCTGTTAGCAGCTTTTGACTTACTAGCAAAGCATTTTGTGGAGTAGAAAACTAACTACTGAATATATTACTGCAAAGGTGAAACATGAGAAGGGCAGTGTCATGCTGGGGAGATGTTTTCTCTTCAGCAGGGATTGGGAAGCTGGTCAAATCTGATGGAGAGATGAAGAAAGTTGCATTCAGGGTAATAGAAACAGAAATTGTAAATGAAAAGTTTCTATTTTATTAATTTCATTTGAATGAAATAGAAAAGATTGAATGTTCTGACAACAGGTACAATGATTGCATGAGTGCATTGTATGTTAGATTTTATTTTTTGGAGGGGGAAATGGGGCGAGTGGGGTGATTTTCTTATACAATCAACCTTTCTGTTTGCACCTGGCCTATTGCGCTCTGTAGCATAGGGGAGACACTATTAAACTGAGAATAAAACCAACGACTTTGTGGCATTTAATTTCTTCTTTTACACAAACAAGGATGGACTACAAGATGAGAACTCTTTATTTATATATACAGCTCTGGAAGAAATTAGACCACTGCACTCGACCCCATTGAAAACCTCATGGTTATTCCATTAGTATTGTTGTTTCTAAATAAATATGAGCTTGTTTTCTTTGCATTATTTGAGGTCTGAAAGCGCTGCATCTTTTTTGTTATTTTGACCAGTTTTCATTTTCTGCTAATAAATATAAACTTTTTGCTTGGAATTTCTGAGACATGTTGTCAGTAGTTGATAAAAAAAGTAAAATCAGAGAAACCTATCATTTGAATTTCTTAGAGGACTCAGGCAGCATCTGTAAAGTCTTGCTTAGGGACAATAATCAGAAATTGAATAAATGGATTTTTTTTCTCAGCTCACTGTCTCCTCTGTTTTTGAAATGAACTTTATTTAAGGCGAAGAGAGAATTACTGTAGCTGTTCAGGTGGGCCTAAAATTTGAGTCAGAGATTTTGTTCATTTTCATATTTTTAATTAAGAGGCTTTCCCCCCTTCGTCTTCCATCAGTTATTTCATTTATGTGATGTAGTTTATCTCCTCCAACCATTCACATACAAACTTATTGGATCCCGGGACTTAAGGATCCATCTTTTAGCCACCAGAGAAGCATAACTAATGGCAACATTACAGTGCCTTTGTGAGCGCAGGCATCAAAGTGTCGATCAACCAAGCAAGAAATAATGTTGGATTTAAAAAAAAAAATCTGCATGATTAAACATGGATGTTTAAAAATCTGTGAGGCTCAATTTAGACAGATTTTGGAGGTGGAGATATACTTCTTGTGGAAGATAATGGACCTCTTAAAGGTTTTTATGGTTGTCACTGATGTAAGGGTTTAACAGATTTTCTTAATTGCCCGGGCCTATACTTAAAGTCAGGCATAACCTCAGAGCGGAGAGACTGACGATGCAAAATACCTGGAAGTTTCAGCAACATTTTGTAATTACGAGCTCCAGAGCATGGTACAGGAAGCATGTGCTGAGATTAACTTAATAATAATAATAATAATAATAATAATAATAATAATAATAATAATAATAATAATAATAATAATAATAATAATAATAATACATTAATAAATAAACAAGCAATAATATTAATAGATGAATAAAGAAATTAACAATAATAAAGAGAAATGACAATGCTGTCCATAAAAAAAAGATTAAATAAATAAACACAATGACACAAATAACCAGAGAGAATATAAAAACAATGAAAGTGTTAATCATTGTGACATTTGTGACATTTGAGACTTTTGTGACATTTGTCCTAAATTAATACAGAGCCAGGAAAACAAAGCTAGTTTCAACTTGTGAGGGCGCTACTGTGTTCATCCACCAAAACCTGATCTAAGGAAACTTTATTGGTATCATTGTTAGAATGTTTATTAATTTAATGTA
The DNA here is from genome assembly GCF_019740435.1 of Gambusia affinis. Classification (NCBI taxonomy): domain Eukaryota; kingdom Metazoa; phylum Chordata; class Actinopteri; order Cyprinodontiformes; family Poeciliidae; genus Gambusia; species Gambusia affinis. Next base: position 17,147,162 of record NC_057887.1, read on the forward strand.
AACCTTTTCTTGCTTTATATAGTAGATGGAAGCATATTTTCTTGAAAGTAATGAGCACTCATGACACGAGAACCTCTTAAAATGAGACCCGCTTTCCTGCTCCTCATGGCTGGATTGTGTTTGTCTCAACATGCCACTCAGTTGGATTTCTAACAGCACATGCGCAAGGCTTCAAAGAGAACAAACGAATGGCTGTTTTTTGAAGAACAAAAAAAGGGACACGGCTAAACATCATGAATATAGAATAAACAAGAGGTTGCATAAAAAGTGAGAATAAACATTACATTATGAAGTCTACAAATTAATCAGTATCATAATAATTTGATAAAAGTGCCAAAAAGTTATGTTGTAAAGATTTTAAAACATTTGATTACTTCGCTGGGTGATAGCCAATCTGTACTCACAAATACTAAGAACATATTTTGTCATGCAAAGCATCCATATCTCCTCCATATCAGAACATTTACGAGGGCTTCAGGTGTTAAACGTAGACCCTGCCTTGTATTTTAGTCCCAATCTTAAAGCGAGTGACCTTCATCCTCCCACACCTATCTGAGCCTGACTCTGAGCACCTACCTTATATAAACACACCAATATTCTAATAGAGAATATGTATTTAGTATAAATATGATGAGGATTCATCTTGGCAGGAGCATTTTGCCCTCTTACTAATCTGGGCTGCTAAACTACGAGTAACTGTGTTGAATCTGTGTCGTCCAGGCAACAGAGATCAGAGTTCAGTGTTCTGGTTTAATTACAGATCACATCTTGTTATGCTTGGTGGATGCTTTAAGATGCACGGATGTCTCATATTTTACTTTGGATGGAGACAAAAATCACAATTAAGAGGAGGCGAGATTTCCCTCCTGAGTAGTTAGGTGCTTGAACTTTATTTCTACCATTTATATCTATAATGACAGACCATCTGCATAGATTTAGATTTCTGTGCTGTATATTAGAAGTTATGCTTGTCAACCCACACAGTCTGGAACACAATTTCAACTTCTACATGTTCTAATCATGCCGTCTCATATTTACTATTCTCTATAAAGACTCGCATAAAGGAAGCTCTCAGTGTTATCTAACAAATGGAGCACAAACAGCAAAATATGTGTTTGCTACAAGTCTCAGCCCACAGATTAATGACATTAACGAAGTTTCCATTAGCACAACGATCAGGGGAGACAGAGGCGTCCATGCGTAAATCCACATGACTGAATCGCTGATAAGAGAAAATGAAACACATCTCTACGGGCCAAGAGGGGCCAAGAAACGCCACTCCAAATTAGTCTGCGGCCCAATTTGTTGTTACTTCATTAACCGACCAGCATCTATAGAGCAGAGGAAGGGGGAGTTGTGACCAATGTTTTGGCCAGAAATGCCTTTATTAGGCATGTGGGAGAAAGGAGAGCTGGGAGAGGAGCAGTGAAAGGGCACAAGGAATTTCACGTTGCTGTGAATCTTGATTGTGAAATAACCTTGAGTATAATGCCAATGTGGTGGAGCTAGGATTTTTATTTGTCTGTTCCTTTTTTTAAAGCATTTTCAAAATCCCAGCCCATAAAGTAGAAAGACCAATTAGTAACAAATGTGTGGAAAGATCCTCAGGGTTTAAAACAATGTTCAAAGGAATGTGTGATTAAATACAAATATCAGTGTGATACATATAGTATTTCATTTTTCTTTTAAGCCAGAAATGTCCATAGTTAAAAGTGGTGACTTATTAGTAATTACAATCCTTATTAAACTGTGATTAACTGTGGTTTTTTGAAAAGCTGGGTTTAACTTTGCTACTCACTCTTAGATCTAAATAAAGACCAGAAAGACATTAACATCTCAGTCAAAAAAGGGTTACAAAGGCATGTGTACAACTTTGAGACTCCCACACACCACAAGAAGAATAATTTTCTACAAATTTTTAAAAAACATGGAGCAGTGGTGGATCTTCCCAGTCATACCAAGTTATTCCAAGTTTGCGCCGACACATTATCCAGAAAGTCACGAAAGAATCCAGAACATAAAGCTCTGCGTACCTCACTTTCTTTAAAACCAGTGGTCAACATACAGTTGAAAATCTAGGTAGTGACAATACAATTTATAGTTATAATACTAAATATTTTACCTGGTTTGACCTTTTCTGAGGGAATTTTGAAGTGTTAAGTGTCTCCTTGTTCCTTCATTCCTATCATTTTAAGGCACTGTGTTACATTTAAATGTATGAAAAGTGATTAAAATCTGAACTTGTGACAGTTCTTATCCAAAAACCTTTAAATAATGTCATAAAGACCAGGGATCTCTAGGATTTGAACATTACTGACTAACTCTCCTCTGCAACAAAAATAGATTTTCATGCTGCTAACTATTTAAAATATAACATAAACTTGTTGTACTACATATATATTCACCAGTTGTTAATTGTGAATGTACACACTTTAATGACAGATCCCTTTTGACCGATTTATGTGCAATTAGCATTGTTGTTGATTATTTCCAAAAGAAGTAAACAAAATAGTATCTATGCTGATGGAAATTTTGAATTGTACTTATTTCTGTTGTAATAAAACCAAACATAAATGAAATACATAAATGTCTGGTATTCTTAAATCTGGTTTCTGCTGATGCTGAGGTTTGTAAAGGAGCTAACACTTGTTCAGTTGAGGCCGGAGTCGTTTTACTGATGTGTAAGCTTTCAGTAAAATGATACTGATGCAGACTGCTGACACAAAAAACAATACCTCATAGACCACGGTATAAATCACTTACAACACAGGATCATCTCCCCAGTGTCCTTCAGTGTCAAACTATATCACTGTTAAAGTGAGCAATGATACAAATAGAAGTGTGTTTTAAACTTTAACGTCTCACGGAGTAATTGTACAGTGTGTCGAAACAGTAGTCACACCTATTAAACTTTTTCACGTTTCATCATGTAACATCCACAAACTTCAAAGTGTTCTTAAATGAGAGATTGTTTGATTAATCATAAAGTAGTGCATTGGAGAATGATGCATGGCTTACAATTAATTCTAGAAGTGAAAATGTGCATTTTTGTTCAACCCCTTTTATACTTGAATACCCCTGGATGAAGACAGGTTTAATCGATTGCCTTCATAAGTCAGCCAATTAGTAAATAGAGGTCAACTCTGCCTGTTTCAAGTGTAAATACAGCTGTTCTGTGAATGCCTCTGAGGGCTATAAGATAGCATTAGTGAACAAACAACATGAAAACAAAGAAACACATTAGACAGGGTTAGTCTTGAACCACCACAAGCTAGAAACCTCTCACTGTTTCCAAAAATAGAAACTGTGGCACAGTTGCAAACAAGACAATGACCTTAATACAGCCAGAGCTAATAACAGTGGATTTAGATGAAAACATATTCTTGTTTTAAAATGGCCTAGTCAAAGCCCAGACCTAAATCCAGTTGATAATCTGAGACAAGATTTGAAAGCTGATGTACACAAGCCCTCTTTTTGCAATTTGTTTGGATTTGGAAATATCAGTCATAAAAAGCTGATAGAGACAAAGGTACTTCAAAAGACTAACGCAAAAAGGTTGCATACACTGTACCGTGTTGAGCTGTTATGTAAAATCCAAATTTAGGTTTGTATTAGTCTTTTGTTCATAAATAAAAAAAAAAAAAAAACAGGAAATAATCTGAAATGAATGAAAACATAAATATGTTAACACAGTGGCTGCTTCATAAAGGGATGTGAGATCCCAAGCCTGCAGTAGACATGTAGAGATTCATATCATGTATGGGGGTTTGGGGGTTCTGTGCACTTATCTGTTGAAACTGGCTGTCTGGGATGGGTTGTTCCTTATCTTTTATGCCCCGCTAATATCCTCAGGAGACCGGCACTGTTTGGCACCCTGAAATCAGTTTTTTCTTCACCGCATGGGGAAGTCAGCTTGGGTGGAATCGTGGATGGGGGCCTGAGACGTGGATGCCATATGGCCTATTTTGTATTCTCTGTGGAGTTGGTGCCTTTGGGATTCTTGGCCTCTAAATGCACATGCGCCTCTTTGACAGATGCATTTTGGTATTTCATGTTATTTGTCATTACAGACATATCACTTTGATTCAGTTGCAGTTTTTAGCAAGGGCAGAGAATTTTCAAGTTGTTTTCTATAATGTGAAATATTGCAGAACATTTTTGTATTGTTAAAGATGTTATAAATGTTATAGGAAGATGAGAAAAAAACTATATGTTCTTTGGTAATATGACTTTATATATATATGTATATATATATAATGTTGTTCCCCTTATTTTTGCACTATGATCTTTGGGATTTTCAGTACTTTCCACAGATTTTCAGATGATTAAGTGATTGAATTGGTGATACTAGCAGTGTTGTTGAGAGGTTCCCTAGCTGTGTGTTTTGCTGAAGAATCCAACTTTGCTTCAGACTTGTCTGACTGGCATGCCTCAGTAAGTGTACAAGTAAGAATCTGCCATGAGTATATGCTGAAAAGAGCCCCACACCATAATGCAGACCTCACACTGCATGGTGTTTCTTAAGGGTGATGTGCAGTGTTAATCTGTATTCAAACACTTTGTGTCCAATGACATCCAAAAAGTTTAAGTTTGCTTTGTTGTGGCCCAACCTATATCCACCAAGGTTTTTATTGGCTTCTCCCATTGTTTTGCAGCACTCCTGAAAATCTTCTTTAACAGTGGAGTCTTGTGTGGCGAGTGAGTGTTGTTATTGTGAAAAACACACTACTACAGTAATCCCTGGCAATTTGTTTTGATTTTTTTGAGTGTGTTTATTATTTATGTATTTACAGGCATCTTGTGTGAATTTGCCAATGCCAATAGACCAATGTGATATATGTATTGAGAAATACTTTTAAATGTTCAGTACTAATTATTCTTGCTTTTAATTGGCACCAAAATAATAAAAAAGTCCATCCATTCAGTGATCCATTTTCTGTACACAGTAGTGGGGTTGGGAGGGAAAAAACTCATAAAACAAAAAATTAAACATATAAACAGAAAATAGTTAGAAGTGCACAGATAAGTATTTTTGCTTTGAGCAATGCTAATTTCTTCTCAAATGGTGCTCATATTAGTTCATTCAGATAAATAATTTTCAGTGTCTAGGAAGTAACAATAAAATAAGAAATGAATGTGAATATGTCTGTTGTGGGTAATAGCACGTGTGTATAGAAAATAATATCTTGTCATTCTAGTTTTTTCTTTCTTTCTTACTCTCTCCCTCTCTGTAGTCCACCCATCAACTCGCGCTGGGTGCACTACTTTATTTGGCCAGTGGAGGACATGCTTTCCTCACAATGCAAAAGAGACATACAGTGTTTTGCAGAAGTGTCAATGCCTTTAAACTTTTGTAACAATTTGTCACAATACAACAATAGATATCAATGTTAAAATGTAATTATTGTACCATGCTTATTTAAAGAAAGTTGAAAAATAGGTAATAAAAATGCATCAAGAAATGTTTCAATGTTAGTGCAGGTACCTGATAGAGCTGAAATAATACCTTGAACTTAAATAGTTGAACAAGTCTTGATGTGGCTTGAAAAAGTTCAGTTGAAAGAATAAATGGTAGGAAGGTTTACTGCATTTGAATATAATACCCTACCTGTCAAAGTTCCTTGTTTTTTACAGAAAACATTTAATGTTTTTTTTTATTTTGCCATGGATGATGGAGAGAGAAAGTTACTCCCACTTTCTGGGATGACCAACTTTTCCCACACAGGTGTAACCCAGAGAAAGGTGAATCCACGGCGGCTCAGTATGTGACGCAGTCTGAGAGACCTGAGAATGTTTTTTTATGAACTAGATTGAAGACAATTTTCTTGCTGACAGGTGGTCTACCTGGAAGGCCGGGGCTCCCCGCCAGCTGCATGTCATTTCTATCAAATGTGGCCGGGGTCTGTCAATTAAGAAAACACAGGGCAATCTGTGGCTGCTGAAAGAGATCTCCTTGGCCCCACTCCCAGGCTGAGAGACGGCTTTTTGTTCCCAGGCATGTCTCACATACTTTCAGGGCGCAGATAAGCTCGGGCTTCATGAAGCGCCGCTTTATGTTTGCCCACTGTAATTTCTTTGTGGGGTCAGGGAATATGGGGAAGCGCTGTCGGCAAAAAAGGTAATACCCCACCTCCTCCTACACACACATTATGAGGTCAGGAATCAAAGCCACAGGTTAGGTGGTCCTGAGGCCTGGATGAGGGGCTGTTTCCCTGAATGATCTATTGCTTCCATGTAGCCAACCCTTTATCTTTTCCCTTCACCATAATACAAAAGACATAAACTGCAAAAGAAGTAGGAAGCTTTAGCTGCGAAATCGGATAAACACGCACTCCATTTCTCAATATGCCTGTTTGGAGGGTAGGGGATTTGATTTTAGTACCTGCCGGACCACCCACAGACAGGTAAATATCAAGGTGGGGTGAAACATAAGAAGAAAGAGAAGAGGTCTGAGACCCACTGCTGGGTGGGGGTTCAGGTAGGAGTGGGAATCTCACAGGCCGTCAGCGTGGTTCAACAAAATGTGTGTCCACAAATAAAGTAAGAAGAAAAGGAATGTGTTATTTTTCCAACATATCTGAATTCAAATGACTTTAGCTTACATTTAATATTTTTATAGGAAGATTTGTCATTTTAGTACTTTTCTTCATCCCTAAACTTTGTGTGAGTTACACATTTTTTACCTATTGATGTACTAACTTCGAATGTCAAGTGAAAACATAATGTTAATCATGACTTGGTTATATTGACTTAACTAATTTGCTTTGTCGTTTTGCCTTCATTCACACACACATGCAGTATATGCAGTCAGGTAGGTGCAAGAGAATTGGACTTTGTTTGGGCCTTTCACATTTAGGGTTGTTGTTCTGCTGGAAGGTGAACCTCCACTCTAATTTCAAGTATTTTGTCTCCTCTAACAAGCCACCTTTATTTATCACCATTTATATTTCCATCATCTCTAACCAGTTTCCTTGTCGCTATGAAGAAACATGATTCTGCCACCATCTTTGTGTGCAGTGTCACTTTTCCACCGCTTTTCCATAACTGCAGCATCGTAGTGTGTGACTATTACTTGTCCTATCAACAGATTTCCACACCTGTTTGTCTTACACTATAAATTCTTGCAAAACATTTTTACTCTCCCACTTAAGTGGGAGAACAAGCTTTAGTTTATCCAGAACGTGCTATTAATAAGTCAGTTCTGAGGCCAAAGTGAACAGGATTGTCTCACCCACCGTAAAGTACTATTCTCAGTTCTATCTCTGTTTTGAAGCAAACATGCTCAGGTTTCTCCTTTGAATTACTTTCCCTTAAACCATCAAACTTTAAACCCCACAGTAACTTTATGTATTATAATTCAAAATTAGGCCACAAATTGTTTTTCACTTAAACTTCAGAGAAAGACTTGTAAACTTTGAATAAAAGTTGGGCTTTATTAATAATAATAATAATTAATTACTTAAATTAATATAATAATATTTTCAACTTTCAATTTGTATTCAGAAAAGTTTTCCTTATTGGAATCATTTGTAAAGTTAGTGTTAATCCCTTTCTGTTATTTTGTTCAGGAATATAGCTTAGTATGAATTCTATTAAGTACAATAAATGTAATTTTTTTCTTTGAAATATGTGACGACATCATGATTAAGAAAGAAGTGCCGGTTCTTTCTTCACCCAGTGCAAGATGAGAAAACATTACATTTTTGAAGGTATTTCAATACAAACAAATAGTATAAAAACTCAAACCTAATTAAATTGCAACAGTAAGCATTTTGAATTGTAGTGTCTCAACAGAGGGAAGCAGGTTGATGCCAAAATGCACAACATTCTCAAATTCTATATGTTTGAAGCAGCCATATGCAAAAATCAAAGAAAACAAAAAAGACAAATAAAAAGCTATAAATTAAAGGATTATTGGGGATTAAAGATAAACTCTTTATGTGGGAAAGCCCTTGAAGATGTGTCCTTCCCCACCCATCAATTTTAGGGTGGGTATATGCATAATGTTTCTTTTATGCATTCATAAAAGAAAAATTTAAGTTGCTTTGGCTAGCTGAAGTAACTCTTGCTCATGGGTATCTTTTTTGGCCTAGAAAAGTGTGTCTGATGTTTTGATAGTGCTGGTAAATATTTTGTTTTTGATCAAGACAAAATTTGATTTGCTTTTGTCCACCCGCTCAGCACCCACCCCTGCCCCAGGAAATGTTAACAGCCACTGTCAAAAAGCATCCCTCACAGGCATGAGGTATTTAATGTCCACTGGCCTATGGGTGTGGTTCCATCACACAGATTTAAGAGCATGCTGAGTGCTCTTGAAAATTAGTTTTTTGGCAACTTCCTTGAATGCACACTCTCCCAGCAAGCCACCAAGGCTTTGTCAAGAGTGTGCTGGTTTAAGCTCGCAGCTTTTCGAACCTCCCATTATGCCTGACTCAGTCGGGCAGAAAGCAAAAGGAGCCCTCTCTGCAGTCATGTGGGCATGCCGGCATTATACACACTTCAGTATTAGATATTTGTGAGTCATATAAACAGAAGGGAGGCCACTGAGGCTTCTTGAGGAAAAAACTTATAATTGGGGGAGTTATATAAGTGTCCAAATCCTCCTCCAGGGATTTAATTTTTTCCCCCCATTGTGTTTTATTTTTTTGCAACAGCAGAAGGACCTCACAGGAGCAGTGACAAATCCTTGGACACAAAGACCACACTGATGCCTTTAAATGATTATAAAGTCAAATTTAAAGCATTTACTTGTAAACATCCAATTACTGTTGTTTTAAGTCTAGTAGCCTAGTTTTCCAGACTAGAATACAGCTTCACATTAAAAAAGAAGTAGAATTTGTGAAAACACAAAGAAAAACAGTATTATGAAATGTAAAGCTGTGTATCAAAATAAATGGGAAATTTGGAACATTCAAATTTCTTTATAATATTTGTTTCTCCCCTTTATATTTAAAATCCTACACCTTAAAGTAAAAATTTCTGTCTTCTCTAAGACATTCAGCTCTATTTAGCCTCATGCACCCTTGTGTAGATTTGTTATGGTTCTCTTCTTCCTTTTCCCAATTATAAACTGTATAGATTTCCCAATGGTGAGTCCCAGTCCTCTCTACACATGTACAGCGTGCGTGTGCGAGGGCACATGTGTGTTTGGGCGTGCAAGTCTGTGGCTCCCTGTTGGCCCAGATGCCGGGGTGTGTACAGTGTGTAAATCTGGGGCTAGTTGGGTTGTTCAGGCATGACCTGGACTATGTCATCCCTTGTCTTGTGAATGCCTCCAGCAGCGCTTCCTGCTTCAGATCTGACCGACGAGCCTCACAAACAAGGATTTAGGCCATCTCAGTTCCCCTGCCCTCCTTCCCCACCCCTCTGCATTGCCAGCGAGTTCAAAACTGTGGCTGAGAGTCACTGCTTCTGATGATTTGTAGTAGAAGTACCCCTTGAATGCTTTAAAATGTAATGTCTCCATGTTACAATCATATTTATATTTACATATATGTATACATATTTAGCACTGTTTGTAAGATTCACTATTTTTGAGGCTGGTTGTCCTGCAGTATTCACCCATCTGAACAAAGGATCTCTGCAACTTTTGTTCAATTTGATTCACTTCAGTTCGCACCAATTAATCCCAGTTATCAAACGCTGCATCAAGTTCAGTTTATTATTAAAATTGGTTTAAAATGTTTTCATCTAACAAAACCCAGAAGAAAGCATCAAGTCAGTGAGTTGCAATGATCCCTCACACTGAGAATGCATGTAGTGACAGTGGAGAGGAAAAACTCCCTTTTAACAACAGAACATGGCTCCAGCAAGTTTTCATCTTCTCTTGATTATTTCTCTGAATAATCCCTTCATTGCCTGGCCTGTTAGTTTAGGTGAACTACAATGTTTTAGTAAGTTTGCAGTTGTGCTATGCTCTTTAAACTGAATAGAGTACAGTGGGAAATTCAAAACCTGGTTTATTGTTTTAAAACCTAATCCTACTTTCTCCTTCTCTCATCTGCTGTGTGTCTTGGTCTTCCTGATTCTGTTTCTTCAATAAAATTCTCTAACAAGTCTCAGGGTCTTTCACAAAGCAGCTGTATTTGTACTAAAATTTAAAGTGGAATTCCTTCCACTTGACAATAATGCGCAAATGTATGTAGGGCTATCACAGCAAAGCCCAACGTGTGAAAGAGCGGTATGAATATTTTTTTTTTGGAAGGAACAACCATAAAGCAAATGTGTCATTTTTGCTATACACTCTGCAAATAATCACAGACAGTGTATGTGTTTGAAAAACAAAACAAATGGTTTTATTAACTCTTCCTGTTCAAGAAAAGCTGTTTGCTAACATTAAGGTTGCTCTCTTTCAGTCACAGACAGAACCAAAAAGAGATTTACTGGCAGATCTACTTTCTGTCCGTGGATACAGAATCCACCCCCTTTGTCATGTGGGAGAATTTAGATTAAAGATCTCCGGACTGATGGCGCTGCAAATACTAACACAGCACCGTATTTAAGTGAGTGCCAGCCAAGACGAGCCCTAAGACAAGCAAACCAGCTCCAGCATTAACATGGTGCCACTGAAATCAGATTATGTATGAGTTCAATTGACTTAATGGATTAAAAGAGACTAGATCCTATTAATGAAAAGGCTGCCCTACGGCACTGCCCCAGCCAATAGCAGGCTAATCTGGCATGCAAATTAAATCCTGCCTCAATATGCCTGCCTGTTTAATGTTATCCATTACACAGTTTCGCTTATTTATATATACTAATATAAGGGAGTAAGCTTATAAACAAAGTGAGGGAGGGGTTTGCTCTATAAATGGTGCTGAGCTATTTCCCTCTGAATCCCTGGACCTGCCACTGGAGTAAGAAATAAGAAATTACACCAAAAACTACTATAAACTGTGAAGGATCAGTCTAATTTAAGCATTAGTTTGTTTTTACTTTTTGTTCAAGCCTGCGCTGCTTTGAGTGAGCTCATCTAAGTGAATTAGAATATTATGGAAAACGTATTTTATTTCAGTAATTCAGTACAGAAAGATAAACGAAGATATGATATAGACTCATCAAACAGTATGATACACTTAAAATGTTGATTTCTATTAATTGAGTTGTTTATGTCAAAAAATTTTGAGTAGTACATCAAACCATTAAGAAACAACTTTACAAAAATTCCAATCTATGGAAAAGTATGTCCATATACAATATACAATATGGCATATGCTTTCCATTACTCATACTTGGCTGGAGTTTGTGTTTTGGAGGAATTATTGTATCAAGGCAACGTGACATGAGGTGTTAAGAAAAATTGTTTTATTAGCAGCCTTCAGCTCTTCTCTGAATGTCTCGTAGCATCTTCTTGAGACTACATCAATAGATTCTCAGAGAAACATTGGTTGGGCCAGTTTGGTACTCAATAAACAACAGGGATATCATGGCCACTAAAGCAGCTAATGGTACTTTTGGCAGTGTGACTTTGGACCAACATCAGCCGTCACATGGCTTTCAAAATGATCTTTGAGTGTGGAATCTTCCCACTCAGACTCTGGGACCTTGATTTCCAAATGAAATGCAAACTTTACTTTCATTTGAGATAAGGACTTTGGACCACTGAGAAACAATCCTCTCTTGTCTAGAAATGTGATTTTTACGCTGCAATGTGAACTCATATTCATAATCTGGCAGTCAGCCACATTTAAAGTTGAGCCTGTTGTCTGTTAAGCTACTCCTGCCTCTTTTACTCCTGCTATGTTTTTTATGCCTGGTTAGCTCGGAGCCTGCTTTGTTAGTATCAGAGGGAATATGGGTCAGGGAGAGGCCAGATTTCACCTGACCCCTGCTGAAATATTTCAGCCAGGTTTAGATGTGTCTCCAATCTGAAAAAAAAAACGAGCCTCTAAATTTGGCAGGGCTTGAGTTGAAAGTGGAGGAGTTGTCAGACATTAGTGACAGGTTTCTTTTAGCAATGAGGTGAAATCACTGCTGATATCTTTGCATTGCTTTGGCAAAACATGCTTCCCTGCAAACTAAAAAAGTAGCAGAAGTCTGTTTGAATCTGGTTCAACCCCTGTCAAAGCATACTTCAGCAGAGAGCAGCTTTTTGAGCAAAATTGAATCAGACGCGAATTGAATATTTGCTGTTCATCTGACACGTGTTCCCTCACGAATATAAATAAATAAAGCCTTCCCAATGCAGGTATGCTTGAGCGTGTGCACCTCATTTCAAGCACAATTAACTTGAAATGGAGTGCTGCAGGATCAATAGTCCCCATTTGATCCAGAGGGGTGAAAGGAGGTGTGGGGGGGTCTGTCACTTCATGGAAATGGCACACATATGGTAATACAGCCAGCTTAACAACAACTTGGAGGATTTACTGTTGCCGTTTTCGGGGCAACATGAATAACAAACAGTAACCCGCTCTTGGGAGCCATCGTCTTTTATCCCAGCCACAATTAATCTTAAAAAGAGATACCATTTGAAGCTAATGAACAGGGGGTAAAACTAATGCATATTGATATCAAGAGGTGAAAACGTCAGATTGTCTGTAATGCTCAGAGCCATGGGAGGGGAGTTGTGTTGTGCAGATTCACAGCTATAGGTCGCCTGTCTCTAGTCGCCAGCCCAACAAAACAACATAAAAAGATAAATGAACACTGAATGACCCTGATGTGGCCCTGTTCCTTCATCATATAAATAACAAAAAAGGAGGATGAATAAAGCAGACCGTGCTGGGGGCCAATTCCCCAACGGGTGCTTATATAAAATGCAACTTTCAGGCATTCTCCCTGCTCAGAATGTCGCATTTATTTGCAGGACTCTGTTTCAATTTAAGGGGAATGGCAGCTGAAGGAGGCACAGGGGACAGTGTCTCATCACCGCCACTTACCACTCTTATAGGCCTGCTGCCGGCGAGGAAAACCTCAGCAGGCAGCTCCACTTAAACAGTGAAGACCTCCACCAGTCAATGTAATGTGGGGAGCTCTGATGGCCTCATATTCCCAGTCCCGCGTGAGTGTGTGGGTGTTTGTTCACGTGGACGTTTATGTTTGCTGCTGAGAATTCAGTAAAATAAAACATTTACGGTGTTTTAGAGGGATGAATGTTGTAGGAATACGTCAAAAGTTTTTCATCATATTCGACTGCTTTTAATTTGAAGTTTGTACAAAAATATTTCATGGTTTTCAAGGAGCCAACTCGGAGTTAAAGGAGTGAATTGTGCTGTCTTTGGATGGTTTGGCCACAGTCTCGGGGATTATTTTATCTGAAAACTATTAAGGTGAAAAAAATCAAGTGACAAACTGAGACTAGATGTGGAAGCATCTTCAAGAACAGCAGTCAGGGATCAACAGGGAAGAAGAGCAGATCACTGAAAACACTTTTGTGTCACTGACACAAAACAACTTTAACCGCTGCAAAAAAAATATATACTCCGTTCACTCTTTAAGACAACTGCTTCTGTTAAAAAAAAATAAAATAAATCAACTAAATATATAAAAATAAAGAGCTAACATTCTAGCATTCGCCTTGCATTTGCTTTTGTGCTTAAAACATCATCAGTGGGAGCAGGATACTGCCTTTGAAATGTGTTTGTAGAATTGAAAAAAGGTGTATTGAATTTTTGTTTAAGTATCTTAAATCTGTTATTTTGTTTTCTTGTGAAGCATTTTGAAAAACTGTATGTATCGATTGTGTTCTACAAAAAACTTGCCTTCTCATGTTGCAGAATAATACCCACATTTATGTAGTACTAGTAGGATCAGAGACAGAAAAATACATTAGATTAATAAAATTACAATAGGAATCAAAATAAATAGAATTTTAAAAACTACAGGGAATCCTTGAAACTCTAAGGAAATATTGTAAAATATAATGATTTTACACCATATACTACATTGCAGATTATTCTCTGAATGTGTGGATAAAGATTTAAGAGCAACAAACTACCCCAAAAGTGACACACACTGCCGTTAGAGAAACAAATCTTATCTTGTGAGTTCTACCAGAAGTCAGCAAGAATCCAGACTAAAACAGTGGGACTTGCTGCCCAAGGACGTTCCTGGGAGTGCTCTGGAAAAGATGGCATACGGACATTGCTTGCCTAAAGGGTTAATGTTGATGAAAAGCAAACAAACACGTCCATAAATAGGTGCTCTCCCTGCAAGAAGGACTTCGTACGCTACAAGCTCATTTGAAATTCAGCTGAACGTCTCACACGATGGTCGAACATACAGGGCTGACAACGGGGGGTAAATTAGAGCTTGGAGATGAATTATCAAACAATTAAAAAAAAAGTGAGGCAGAGCCAAAGGGAAACAGAGCACAGATGATACTGGCAACAATTGTTGGAAGGGAAGTCTGTTTTCTGGGTTATATAGATCTGTTGTGTCTGCTGATGTAAAAGGGGTAAAAAAAAAAAAAAAAAAAAGTTGATTTCAAAAGTTGTTTCTCAGAAAATAATTTTAAAAATGGTTAAAATGACAGCAAGATCTGTGATGAGGGGAAATTTCTGTTCCCACTCCATCCTGTGTTCCTGCTGTTTTCATTCTAGTTTCAATTAAAGATCCCGAGCGTGACTCTCTGAGAGAAACCTGCCTTTAATTAGATAGTCCAAGTTCATGGAAACAATTGTTGTTTCCCCTAACACGTTCAATTTGATAAACCCCAGACTCCAGTTTCATCTCTGTGAATGAACAAAGCTTCAGGTCCCTTTACCTGCAAGCTGCTTTGCAACTAAATGGTTAATACCTTTTGAATATTATTAGTTTGTAGGGATACTGTATATTTATGTGGGTATTTTTTTTGGACTGCAGGTGGGCTGCTTCATCACTGATGAAGAGGTCAGGAGCTGGCGAGGACCACATGGCGAGAAGCAGGCTGCTGCCTACTGGTCAATAATCTATTAAAGGACATCCCTCCTCCTTCTCTACATGACTAATGCCTTTCACTGAGATGCTCTTCCAGAGGTTAATGCTGCTCAGCTGACCCCAAGCCCCCGCCATGAGCGCTGTCAATGGCTGACTTAAAAAAACACAAACTAATGCAGAATTGTTAAGCCCAAGAAAAAGGATACATGGTTTTTAAACTTTATATAAATTGGAAAAATTAGGCAGGTATCATCTTGGGTTTAGCTGCAGTTTCACGTGCCACTGATTTGGGGTATGTTTCTACCAGCTTTGCACATCTAGAGACTAAGGTTTTTGTCCATTCATCTTTGTAAAATAGCTTTACTTCAGTCAGAGTGGAAGGAGAACATCTGTGAACATCAATCTTGCCGCCAATTCTCAGATGAATTTAGGTCTGGACTTTAACTATGCCATCCTAAAACATGGAGAGTCCATGATCTAAGGAATTTAAATTTTCTGCTGTGCGTGTTTTAGAGTCACCGTGTTTCACAGTGGGTATGGTGTGTTCAGTGTCTGTTTTAGGGACACACTTTTCAGACTATTTTGCAGAAAATTAAACAGTAGCACTGTTATTCTGTTTCACAGTTAAGCCCTGCTTTGTGTTTGTAATTCATATTAAAGCCAAAAAATAAAAAAATACATTGACACTTTTAACTGTAACATAACAAATGTGAAAAAGTTCAAGGAGGAATGAATACTATTGCAAGGCAAACAATCCTTTGACATGCCTATTCCACAGATTTAATTGAGTACCAGAGTAAGATAATTATTTCTTCAATGTCTGGGCTAGTGGAGCCATTCCAAAGTCAGATAAGATGAAAAGTATTTTGCTCCAACATGACCTTGAAAAAGATTACACATAAGACAAGCTCTAATTGTTTAATAAAACAGACATAATCAGTGACTTACATTTGAACTGTGATGTGACTGGGCCTTCCTCAGTGACTCTCCATGAATAAAATTATAAATAAAAGAATCTCTCTACAGCATCCCGAATGGTAGAACATGATGTTCTGTTACAAGCCTAGGCTAGAATTAAATTATGCCACAATTCCTAAATCAGATTGGTTTAGACGTCACCTGTGGCCTTATTTTTCTTTTTCCTTTTGGTCCGCTGCCAACCTACTTCAGAGGTAATTCCATTAGAAGAAATGAACAATATCAAACATATATGTTTAGACTGCGTCAGCAAAAAATTTCATTCAAACTTATTCTGAATATGTCCAAAAAAAAAAGTCAGCTTTCCCTATTGTAGAAATTCACAGCACAATGGATTTCCAACACAGAACTGTCGTGCAGAATTTTATTAGCAGTAAAATCTACGACGAGAAAGCGTTCTCTCTTTGTTTCACTGCTCTATTTCAATAAATCACCCGGTGCCTTCGCAAGCAGCAGTCATTTGAAATTCTAGCAGCAGATCTTGTCTGACTGCGATGAGGACCACGGGCGGACCTCATGTCTACGTGTGGAGCAGAAGGAAATTAGCTGCACCTGAATGACAAGGCAAAAGGCTCCTATCCCCAGAGGGACTGTGATCTACACACAAACTCCCTTTTAATAGACTTACACCTCATTTGGCCTCTAAAGCTTGTTGAAGGGTCCCAGAGGACGGGGAGGGAGGGAGGTGGGCCCCTCAGAGGTCAGCGCGCTGCTCGCTGTAAACCAGCTGCAGTGAAAGGGAGAGCTTGATTAGATGGCCATTCACACCCAGAAGGGGACAATGCTACATTTTCCCTCGCAGAACAACTGGGACATTTTATCTGGCCTGTCGCAAGAAATATTTGTTATGCTGAGGAAAGCTGCTTGAAAGAGCTCAGTCACTTCTGTTTAAACACAAAGATAATTTCCTCTGGATTTGGAGGACTTTCACAAATTTCACAACTTAACGGAAATGTGTATTTTTGAGAAAAGTTGTGATGTTAAGCTTAATAGACAGAACTCCCACAAAGTACATCAAAACATGTTCCACATCCTGTTCCTGTTCCAGTATTTTGCAACTATTCTTGCAAAGCAGTTGGAAAAACTTGACTTGGTGATTTGCTTTAGAGAAAAAAAAATCTGAAAAGCTTAACATATATTTGAATTTGGCTCCATTTACTCTGACACTTTAAAATGAAATGCATTGCAACAAGTTGCCTTCAGAAATCCCTTAATTAGTAAATAGTCTATCTGTGTGTCATTTATCCTCAGTATAAATCCAGTGCTTCTGTGAAGGCCTAAGAGGTATTTTTTTAGAGAACATTAGTGAGCAAACAGCATCATGGAGACCAAGGAGCACAGCAAGCAAGTCAGGGATGCTGTTGTGGAGATGTTTAAAGCAGAGTTAGGTTATAAAGCAGTATCCTAACCTTTGACTATTCCAGACCTCTGTCAATCAGTCATCCAGGAAAGGAAAGAGTACAACTCCAATGGACATTCAACTAAACTGACATAGCAGAGAAGAAGACGATTAATCAGAGAAGCAGCCCCGAGACCCATCCATCTGGAGAAGCTCTGGAAATCCAAAGCATAGACTGAGGTTCAAGGGCCTAGTTAGTCAAAAAAATATATTTTATTAATTAAAAGATATTGCAAGACTTGAAAATTGCATGTCACATACTCTTTAAAGCAAATCTGACTTAAACTATTTTGCTAAACAAAACATCTCAGATTTTTATTTGACTATAACTCTGACTAAATAACTTTTAAATTATTGTAACTTTGAAGATATGTTCTGTAATAATTATTACACAAATAGTCAAACCAATAATATAAACAATTATCTTTTTTTTTAAATATAATTTTTCTCTTAATGACAGACGTCTTTCATACTTTATGTTCTTTGCACATTTTGAGTTTTATATATGTAAAACCATTTTGTTTTACACATAGGACTATTTATTTGGCAGATTACTTTCTTCAGTTCCAGTGAACATATTTTAAGCATTTAAAACATTGGTGAAATGAAAATTTTCACTTTTGTGCCTGGTTAGAAATACTGCCTGTCTGTTTTTCTTTGTTCTGGTTTTTGTTCTAAACACAAATCTCTAGGTGACATCCAAAACATTGATGGTTAATTATTTCTGAGGAGGCTTTCTGCATAGCCCTTGTTTCCCCGGGTTAATTCAGAAACATTCCCTTGTCTTCCCAGGGGTATAGAGTTTGCATTTTAAGTGAGGCCCAGCACAGACACCCAGCAGCATTTTAACTTCCTAAGTTGAAGTGTGGCTGGGGTTAAGTGGTCCCTATGCTCACAGCACCTATCTCAGCCCAAACATGACAGCTGGGGACTTGACTGTTACTATGGAAATCACCCCTCTTCCCCCACCTCCTCCTCTGGGCCTGTCCACCCGCGAATGTGCATGAAAATGCCCCAGACTGCTCATTTGAAACCATACAAGTCCTCCTCCTTCCCTCTGTGTTAACAAGTCAACTTTTCTGTTGTTCCGCCTTGTTTCAAACTAGCTTTGCTGTAAGTGGAAAATTTCTTAGGGTGCATTTTTGTGTTGAACAGTGCTCATGTTGACTTTTTCAGAGAGAACACGGCTTTCCTGAAAGCCGGGTAGAGACGGAGATGTACTTCAAAGTGTTTCTAACTTGTAAAACAGAAAAAGAAAACAAAAGTAAAGAAATTCTTAAAGGTTAATATAGCCACTAGCCAATATGGTGGCTCAGGTTTTTGTTTGGTGAGAAAGTAGTTTGAACCAGCAGGAAGTTCTCAGAACAGCCAGCTTTAGTTATTGTCTTGTGGATTGGTGGTATGGAAATCCAACATGGTCAAAACATGTACATGTGACTTTTCAAGCAGCTTTCACATTTTCCATTTTGTATCCTTGTACCTTTAGTTGTTTGGAGAGTTCTTAAGCAAGTTCTGCTTAATGGGTGTTATTAGAATCATCAGTACTTTAAATTTACACAAAGTATTCTCTAGAAAGAAGTTCTCAATCCCAATGTTTATTGGTTCTCAAAGCCTTCAAGAAAAACTTGCTTCAGAAGCAAAGTTTATGTTCAAACAGGAACTTACTGAAATAGGAGAAGTTTTAAAGAATAGTTACCATAAATAATAATCTGGTAGAGCAAGACTCATCAACTCTTCCAGTATTCTGTTCTTACAATCACTGCTTTGAATAAAAATCAGTATTAATTTTTATCCATACTATGAAAGTGTTCTCTTTCGAGGGTGGAATAGTTTCTAAAATTTTCATGAGCTGATTCTGTTTCCAAAATGAAAGAGAACAAATTTTTACCAGGAGTGCAAGGAGACATGGCCAGCAGTGGAAATCTGTTTGATCGGTTAATAAAATCTGTAGCCATTTTGCTATAACTCAAGCATTTTACAAGGAGGAATATAAGTGTTTAGTGTAGCTTGATCTGCTCTTGTGCTAATGAAGAGAATAAAAGTTATTAAAGTTGTATCAGTGTTGACGGAGAGAATGCAGGTGGGATCTGGACAATCTTGTGCCAGCCCTTCCTCGGGGCAAAGCGCTAGCCTGCTGAGAACACACATGAGCGGCCTATGCGAGGACTGAGGCTGAGATCCCAACCGCTCCAACCACCCCCTCCTGCCGACATCTCATTCGTCATGCCGTGTGTTGGCACAGCGAAGGATAAACCAGTCCGATCTGTGGGACAGGCGGCGAAGGGCACATGAGAGCAGCTTTCCCACCGGAGTCCCTGGACCAGCACGTTCAGATTAGAGGAAATTTGTTTCACAATATTGTGGCCTCCTGCTTTCCAAGGCTGGGCCCGCACAGAAGGCAGAAGGAGAGATTTGGGCGGTGGCCAAACCTTTTCAACGGGCTCCTCGTTCGCGCCACATGTGCCGAGTTCGACTCCCCACTGATCCTTCTAGCTTTATAGCCTCCCTGCCTGATGGAACAAATGCTACACTGCAGAAAATAAACTTATCTCATTTGGATGACAACACATTCCCCCAGGTTATAATGTTGCACCATTTTGAAAAGGCAGACAGGGTCAATTGTACATTTCCAGCTCAAACAGGGAGTTTTTTTGCTGTGAAAATGCCTGTCTCACCACATGCCCGACAATGAATTTGGAACAATTTGCCTTATTGACTCCCTTGGAGCTTAGACTGGTGTATTCCCTTAGTGTTTTGATAGCGTGCTCTTTTTTTCTGACATATATCTCAAAAGGTCCCTCCCATTTTCGTTTTTGTGAAGAAGCAGCAACTCATCTTATTTTCATCCAGTACATAGCAATGTGTGTGTGTGTGTGTTTTGAGGAGGACGTATCACATGATTGATGACCTTTGTAGATTATCCCCAGTACAAAAGCCATCATTGAACAGCAGGGCTGCCATTGTGTGTGGGATGTCTCCCATTGATTTAAGTAGTATATTTTCATGATCTATAAAGAGACCAGCTGGAGAGAAAATTGTTTGCTCTCAAACATTTAGTGTCTAAAAGCCATCACACTTGTGATTAGAAAATGATCACCACTCTTCCACTTCTTTTTCCCCTCATTGAACAATACTCCAGTTACAGCCTTGTGTGCATAGTAAGAATGATAAAATAAAGCATTACATCTAAAAGGCAAACCCAAATGATCGAAAAGCAAACATTGTTACTCCTGTGGTCTCTACATCACAAATATGATGTCATTTGCAGCACTTTGAACATTTTACCAATTTTACCTTTGTCTAGTTTTCCATCATCTCATTTAACGCCTTAAGTAGACACGTGGTTTTAAGCAAATAATGCTTCAGTATTAATGCTCTATGATTTCTATGATACTATCAAATACAAGATGTAATCTCAAGCCAAGCCATACTGATACTTTTGAACATCTCAAAAATACCAATACTTCATAACTGAAGAGAGCCCATACAACTGTACCATGACCATGGACGTTTTGTGTTTTACTGACATGCCATATTTAATCTCATGCCATGCTATGTAGACACTTTACACTAATGGAGGTTAATTTATTTCAAAATACTGATTGCTTGGAGTGGCGATTAAATTGGGAGACCTGGTTTTATTTTTAGATTAAGGTCCGTTTGATATCAACATGGGCTTTTTTTGTATTATCTAATATACTTAAAAGCTTCTGTTTGTGCTGTGTCATATTCAAGTGCCTTCAAATCATATTTGTTCTGGTTCTATGTTGATGGATCTGCTGGTTCCCATCAGACCTTATACTTGTTTTCACAAAATACTGGTCTATAAGGTTAGTCAAAGTAAGGTCATTGTGAGGTTGCAATTATCTTTTTCCCTACTATTTAACACCACAGATAGAAAACCAAAATATATTAATTTACAAGGAGGCTAATACAAGACATCCCGAGCTATATTTTGTACTGGAAAATATTGTACACAAAATAGACAAAAGTGCAAATTTTCAAAATTGTGACTCTCACTCTCTTTATAGGACGTTGATCTTCCAGTCTGGGTTGGTTAAATAATTGATTTTATGTAAGCAAAAAGAAAAAAATTACTACTGCATACTAAAACAAACTGCAGTGTCTCATGTTAAGTAGTTCTGGCATCAGAAACCAAATACCAACCTTTTCCTTTTCATTCCCTATGTCTTAAAATGTTAGATGAGCCTGCATGGATAAACTGATCATTTAAGGAGTGACCATCTACATAAACAATTGGTAATGATCAGAACTATTATAACATTTAATTTCTAATTACAGTACTAGAACCTCCGCGGAGACAAGGAATGAAGTGACCATTCTTTGCTCAAGTTCCAAATCTTTTCTTATGCTCTCTTTAGCCAGCCTTCACATCCGTCCCCATAATAGAGCTCTTCTCTCCTCAGTGGACCTATTAAGCACAGATTTGTTTTCATCCCACTGACATCCTAAAAGGAGGAGAGCTCTTTTCACACAAAGGAGCCCAGAAGAGCCATGAAACAAAACGTGAATAAAAAAGGCTTTCATTATACACAAATTAATTCTCTCCTGAGCCGTTGCGTCTCCATCTTCTGGCAAAGAATTGGAGTGTCCTAATTGCTTTCACTTAGCGTCCGTGCTTCTCAGCTATCAACTTGCTTCTATTTAATTCAAGTGCCACAAGATGGGGGAGAAAGTAGCCGCTATGGCCCTGGAGCATAATAGACAGTGGAGGGGATACTCCCTCCAAATTGGAAAACACTGGGCTATAGATTAACAGAAATGAATACCATTAGCCTGGCAATGAGGAAGTAATTTCCCCCCCTTAGGTGTTTTGAGAGGCAGTGTCAGCCTATGAAAGGGTGGCAACTCTGTTTGATCATGCTCTTCTTAGCTGACCCTTATGAATGTTTTAAGAGCTGAGGGATTTGAAACAATATCTAGAATCAATTTACTGTTTTCAATAAATAATCGAAAATATGATTTAATAAAAAAACAACAACTGATTTAATTAAGAAGATTAACGTCATGTCATGTCATGTCAATAGATGTAATCACAGAGACAAAACCAAAATTTTTTATTCATTTGGATCAGGTGGTCTCAAATGGGATGCTTGGGACTTGCTAACAGACTACATATATTAAAGTTAGCCAGAAACTGGGTTTCCTGATATTTAGTCCTACTCTGATTATTTGCCAGAAAAATTTATGAATCAAAGCTTTTCTAGAGGCTTTAGAAAGAGTAAACTAAACTGTATGCACATTCTACTTACAGTATGTCTTATAACCAAATGTGTCCAAACTTTGTTGTAAAAGCACGTCTCCAGGCAGCAGTCTGATGTGTATTGTAGACATAGCAAACATCTGCAGCCATGAGACTGTTCACTGATCTTGATCAGGAAAGGCTGTTTTCACACTCCTGCAGCTCAGAAGATGAAAGTGAATGACAGGTGCATGAAATAAAACCCATCCTAAATAAGAGCTTTTACAGTTGTATTTGGTAAGTGATGTTCAGCAAGTTTGTCCCCAGGCTTTGAGCTTTCCTGCAGACTTTATGAAACCTGACAGGTATCATGAACACGTGACTGCTGTCCAAACCCAACAAACTCTCCCTCCTCTTCACTTCAGGTTAACTAGGTGTAATTTAAAATCCAAAATTCCTGACAGTACACTTTTTGATGCAATTGCCTGTAGGTTCTGCATGGCTGTTTGGATCAAAGACTGGTTATCTCTTCCATTGAGCTGTTTTAACCTCTGTCCACTTTCATCACAGGATGGCAGCAGTGAATTTCCAAAGCAATCAGGACTAACGTTTCCTGGCAGGCGCAGACTACCACCTTTTAACAAACACATATGCAAAGCCAAGTAGAGTTTTAAATCAGTGCAAATAAGACACCATCCATCCATCCATTTTCTGTTCACCCTTGTCCCTTAGTGGGGTCGGGAGGGTTGCTGGTGCCCTTCTCCAGCTACATTCTGGGCGAGAGGCGGGGTTCACCCTGGACAGGTCGCCCGTCTGTCGCAGGGTAAATAAGATACCATTTTTTTAAATTATTTTACACAAAACAGACATGTTATATATTTTAGTGCAAACATTTTTTTTAATTTTCTCATGAGTTGGATCTTTTTAAATGTGATTTCCTTTAACAAGCATGAAATATGTTAAATGTAATTGGATTACAACCACATTGTTCACTTTCACATTTGTTGCGCAGCTGTGTTCAGCATCATCAACTCTGACCAGAAGCATTTTCTACTAAAATCAAGCATGCTGCAGACTATAATGCCAAACAGAATGTAAAGATTTTAATGTAATTTGACTCCAAATTTGCGACAACAAATCTGAGCACTTTCTCTGGAGACTTTGAGATTTACTTCTGCATGAAACTTTACTGTTACTAAGTCAAATCTCATCTGACAACACTATTTTATATGATGTATTTTCAAATTACAAAACAGAACATCTAATCAAACTATGTTGCTCTGCATTTTACTCAATACTCAAACACAATATTCATTATTTAGTAACACCAAGCCTTGCCTGCACTTCGGTCTGGAGAAAGGAATTGGCTAATATCCTAAGGTTATGCAATGTCTGGTATTTGGGGTAAATTGAGTTTTTTTCCCCACTCTCTCTTTGGTGGGGTGAAGGATGAGGTGAGGGTACATCTGAGGATTTTTGAATGTTGAGACGGACCAGCTGTGTTTATGGATTCTCAATGCACCTGCTGGGGCTACAGAGCAAGTGCACCAAGGGGATTAAGCACCAGGGCACCGGGGCACTGGGAAAAGTAGAACAAGGAACAACAGCTCCATGTTAAAGAAGCATGTCAACACCTCCCCAGTGGGCAACTGTGCCTAAGTCATTCACTGCTAACACTGGTAACGAAGGTTTTCAAACGTAACCTAACCACATCCTATTTAAGCTTTTAATCAAATATGTCCAGCCAAAGAGAAAATTTGCAAACAGATTGAATGTGGTAAAGGTCCAGAGGACTTTTTCACATGTTCATGTTTTACCAGAATTGTGAATGTGTTTTATTTGGAATTTTAAGCCATAA
This sequence comes from Gambusia affinis, assembly GCF_019740435.1. NCBI lineage: Eukaryota > Metazoa > Chordata > Actinopteri > Cyprinodontiformes > Poeciliidae > Gambusia > Gambusia affinis. The sequence continues at coordinate 17,171,456 of NC_057887.1, forward strand.
AACAAATAAATTCATATTTGTAGAGCAGCTCCTTAAGAGGTTCATCTATCAAATGTCCCAGGCCCATAGTATCATCCTGCCATCACCTTGTTTCACTGTTGTCATGGTGATTTTCACACTAATCTTCTCCATCAATTAAATTGTAAATAAATAAAATACAAATTTTTTAAAAGAGTTAGTTGCACTGGATTTTATTTAGATTTTATTTTATTTAGAGAGTAAATGGGGCATGCCACAGATTTCCAATTTCTCTTTGCAAACAAAAATGTTTAAAAATGTTATGGCAACATAAGATGTACAAAAAAGTTATGAATACTTTAACAAGGAAATGTATGCTAAAATCAATCTGAGAAGATTAAAACTCTTGAGCGTTTAAATGTAGCATCCACAGGCATTTATGTTTTGCTGGAGTGTGTTAATTCTTGATTACAATGTTGACATTTTACTTGGAATTAACCTGATTAATGTCACCGAGCATAAAACCCCATAGCTCAGCAGTTCTCATGATCACAGGAGATGGATTAAGAAAGAAGGCTTTCAAATTGAATATACCTCTCCTTGCTCAGCATGCTAATTGTGCCATTTACCACCACTTGAATCACTGACCAGTGCTATTTAGTCAAACTAATGATGATGCACAGTCCAAGCCATCCCTTGATAATTAAACTAAAGTTACGTGTCTTTCTCTGTGCTTGGTTTTTTGTATGCCTGTTGTATAAATTAACAAATCTGCATAGAGAAAGATGGAGCTGCAGTCATTTGTCTTTTCAAATCAAGACTTATTGTTTTAGAACCCTTCTCTAGCACCTGTTTTATATTCCCAAAAGTCAGAAATGGAACTCCTTCATTATGTCCATGTATATTATTATATTCATAAAATGCTGCGTATGTCATTTGGATTTTGATTAACATGGCTGTAACTTCCATCCATCCATCCATCCATCCATTTTCTAACACCCTTGTCCCTAATGGGGTCAGGAGGGTTGCAGGTGCCTATCTCCAGCTAACGTTCCAGGCAAGAGGCGGGGTCACCCTGGACAGGTCGCCAGTCTGTCGCAGGGCAACACAGAGACATACAGGACACACAACCATTCACACACACACTCACACCTAGGGAGAATTTAGAGAGAGCAATTAACCTGACAGTCATGTTTTTGGACTGTGGGAGGAAGCCGGAGAACCCGGAGAGAACCCACGCATGCACAGGGAGAACATGCAAACTCCATGCAGAAAGACCCCGGGCCGGGAATCGAACCCAGGACCTTCTTGCTGCAAGGCAACAGCTCTACCAACTGCACCACTGTGCAGCCCTGAAGTTCTTTCATCTAATTTTATTTTCATTTTTTCATAAAGCTAAATCCATCATTTCATTAACATTTTCCAACAGTATGTTCATAACTCCTACCACTTCAAAATCTATGGCTCCTAATGGCTCACATGGTTAACATACCAAATGGATGTAAACCTTTTCTCTTTTTTAACCTTAAAAGTATCTCTCTAAACTTAAACTAGCAGGGGTTTAAAAATGTAGCATCGAGTATTAAAATGCAGTTGTACTTCAAAGCTTTTCCCTCTCTGGCCTTAGTGCCTCCAACATTACTGGGGTTTTAAAATGATATGCCCATAAATCCCCCAGTAAACATGTTACATTTGTTCTCAGGCAGAATGGCTCTGCAGAGCTCTTCCTCTGAGATGGTGAGCCTGATCGAGCCAGGGAATAAGTAAATGAATAAATAGGCTGATGCTGAATTTTCCCCTCACTTGCCTCCACTGACACAAATAGGATCTACAGTAATTTATAATGCTGTTAGAGAGGCAGCTCAGACTCTAACCGAGGTGTCTGTCACCTCGCTTGCAGAAGGCCTTTCGGTGTTGGAGTGAAGAACCTGCAGCGACGCAGCTTTCTGCTTTACTATTCTGTGCACACAACCCAAAGGCTAAGTGACATCAAGCCTCATTATTGTCATCACATGCCACATTTGTAACTGCTTAGCGAGCAAATTGTGATAAAATAGACCGATGCCCCCTTTGAGCTTCTCAGGCTGATCAAGCTGGACTTTCTATAATGTTTGTTTAGGAGAAAAAGGAGAAGGGTTCTTTCGTTGGAGAAATTCAGATTTCTTTTTTTTTTAATATCATCTACTTTTTGTTTAACAAATGGCATAGCAACTATGGAGAGATTCCAGCAGAAGCCAGAAAGCTGGAAATACTTGGCTAACAAGCTGACAGTTCTTAGATACAATAATGTTGAAGAAAACTTCATTATTTTTAAATGGTAAATGGACTGAATTTATATAGCACCTTTCTAGTCAAACCAACCATTCTACAATATACTAGCACCCATGTGCGGTTCAGCGTTCCCGGTTTCACCTACTTATGGATTTCTCTGTGGAACGTAACTCTAAATAATTTGTAGAAAATCTATTTGCAGACTTTTTCATATAGCATTTTTAAAATGATTGAAAAAAATGTATCTTTGAAAGCTGAAATATGAAATGATACTCTACACAATCCAGGAGCACTATTTATTTTCCTTGGTTCTGATTGGCCGTACCACCAAGATATGAAGATATGAAAGACCACAGATGTTAGCTTCTACGCTAGTGCTAAGAAGGTTTTCACTGTGCATATTAATGCATATTAAGGTAAATGTATTTGTTTCTCTCATGACCTGGATGCATCATTGCATCCTTCAGTTGGCAAAGTGGCTCGTTAGTTAAAATATGCCAAATATAGTTGGAGGAACATGTCTTCAGAGCTAATCACATCACCTGATGTCCTTATAACTTTAGAAAACATATTGGTCAGGGCAGAGGGGTTAATTTAAGTGTTGCAGAGAAACTATGACAATCAAACATGGCATGTCAAATCGACTAAATATATAAAGAGTCCTACAAGAATCTTAAGATTTATTGCCATACATATATGTAAAGATTTTTATGTTTTGATGTACTGGTTTAAAATAAAAGGTTCGGCTTTGTGAGTGCAAGTTTTAATAAAACAAACAAACAAACAAAAAACTGACATTTTAGGCCATCGGTATTTGTGTTTATGAAATCACATTCTTACGAAAGAAGTGAATGCCTCACAATGAAGTGAACCATCAGTTTCCAGTCTTTTTCTTTGCAAGAAGATACTGTTGAAGATTATGGTTAAAGCTCAAAATCCTTCAGAAAAAGATCTATTGAATGCCTATGTATCTTTTTCTGTAGATGCCTTGAACTAACCCGAAATGTGCTTATTCTACGATAGTCTAAACAGAGCATTCACCAGCATTTGTCAAAATGTGACATTTCAGTGCTGTTTCTTGTAAGCTTCCGCACTTCTTCATGTGCCAGTGATTTGGTTCCATTTTTTTAAAACCAACATGCAGGCATAATGAGGAGGAAAATCTCCTGCTTGCATCAACCTCAATTTGGTGAAATGAAAACCTGTCTTAAACAAAGGAAGAGACCCCCATGGTGTCTGGGTCTACAATTTCTGTCACATATATTCCTCAGAGGTTTCATGTGACAAAACACAGAAAGTTGCTTTGTCCCTCCTCTTGTCACGTTACACCCCTTACCCATAGTTTTTTTTCCTTCCTCCCTTTCTGTTGTCTGGCTGTCTATGCTGTCAGCCCATAGCCTGGCACCTGCTCTCATGTTCCTAATTAGTCTCATTTAATTAATTATATTCTGCGGCACATCGCCTTACTTTTGGCTTCCTCCGGATTGTGTCGGCTTTGTTTCAAACTTGAGGGAACGTCAGTTCTCAGTTGGGTGTTGCTGTTCAGTAAGCACTGGGACTTTCGTGTGAGGCCAGTGAAATAGGTGTCTCAGGTTTGTAACTCCCTCAGCATACCATTTATTATGTCTCTTCGTGAAGTTTCTGTGCATTTTCTGCATCATTAAAGTGCTTCGTAATAGCCTTTGGGGAGATTGACATTGTTTTTGCTTTTGGTTGTTGTTTGATCTCATGAAGGAATATCTGATAGCGTCAGCAGCTTCCCAGCTGCTACTTAATCCTCTTCTTACACTGGAACGTATGATGAGCTGAAGAAAAGGTTTCATCAAATATTTAAAAGTTGATCAACACAACACAATAGGGAGAGATCAAACCTTTGACTGCAGCGGTCAACCACAGACTTATTGGGTTTCAAGCACAGAAAACAGAACTGCACCAGCAGTCTGGCAATAGTAGCTCTTGTGCTACAGAAACTGCAACAGGTTTTTTTTTTCTTTTATTATTTTTCAAGAGTTTCTAGTTTTTTAATATATTTGATGGCTTTCTGGTAATTGCACTTGTTGGAACCAGGAGTGATGTTGCTACAAATGCTACTTTCTGACAGGTTGACCTTTTTAAGAGTAGAAACAGAAAGCCACTCCTCAACATGTTGAGTGAGTTAGAAGTGCTTTGTAACAATTAGATTAACAAGTTTATTCATTACAATTTTTACATTAACATTTAGCTGAGACTCAAAAATATTTAGAATAGAATAGAATTGAATAGAATTATATCATCCCACAGTTTGGAAATTCAGGACACACACATTTTGTAAAAATACTTCTTCTTTTTCTAGTTAACTCACTTTTCTCTTTTTCTTTTTATGTAACATAATTTTTGTTAAAGCTGGTGGCTTGGTGTTAATTACTGTTGTTTTTATGGCTTCTTATTCTTGTGTTCTTATGATGTAAAGTACTTTGAACTGCCTTTTTGCTGGAATGTGGTACACCAATAAACTTACTTGATGGATTGATTAATAATTAATTGCAGTGTTTAAAGTTTTTTTTTTTTTTAGAAAATTTCTCTTCTTTATTTTGTAATAGCTCTTGGTTTTGATATGGGTGATCTGGCTGACTGGCCATAGTGGCATTCCACTGTGGGTATTATATGTGCACCTTGAACAAGGTTTCCATTGGCAAATGACAGAGGATGCCTCCCTGTTTTGTGCACAGAGAACGCGTTGACAAATAATATACAGAGGACCCCAGTATTGAAGCACATTAGGGACTAAAACTGAATGCGAAAAGCTAAAATCTGCAAATACTTGAGACCAGCTTCAGATGCAAAATATACCATTATAATGCATTAATAAGCAATTTTACATTAATATGTAAAATGTGCTATCATCTACAGTCTTCCTTACTGCTACTCAGTCAGCAGCAAGGAAAATTAATGGTGCTCCTGGATCGGCTGTTTGGTAAATGCCAACCAGTAGCATGTCAAGTAGCATTTTGCCAAGGTATTTCAGCATCCCAAACTACATTTTCTTTTGGATATCGTTGATATGGTCTACAGGAAGATTTTCCTTAGCCTCAGATCTCTTTACTGTGTAACTAAATCTAAACTTCTTAAAATTTTAAGGAAAAAATATGTATTTTTAAATGTATTTTTTCTTTTTTTGCTTCATTCTCATGAACTCAGTATTATTTAGTGTCTTGTTTTATGATCTGAGCATATTTTGACTGTAAATGTGACTGTTTGCTTTAGAATGGTTTGGCAAAAAAAAAAAAAGGAAGGGCTTGCCCACAGCACAATTCATCCAACAACCACCACCGTTAGTAAGACTCCATAGTTCTGGATTTACGATGAATCCATCAAAAATAAGAACATAATAAATGTGGGAAAACTTAAAATAATGCTCGAAACAGCAAACGTTTATGAAACCGTTATTTAGTTAAAAAATAAAAAAAATTGTTTCACTGTTGCTCACTGACAATCAATTGTTTCATTGTCAAACAGAGTAACACGTTTTGAACAACGCACAGGTAGATAATTGAATGTTTATTTGACTCCAACAGCTGTTGCAGAAAAAATATTTATCTGCTCTGTGAATAATTACATTTCCTTCTGCTTTGATTGTTTCTAAAAGGACCTGTTTGTGGAAAAGAAAATGACAAGAAGTCAAGTTGACAGGCCTGGAGTGAGACAGTTAAATGCCCCTCGCTGCTCTGGATAATTAATAAATAAAGTACCAGGGGAGTCCTGTCATGGCTTCCTCTATGACAGGGGCTGTCTCCAGTGCGCTAAAGCATTAAATGACCAATTCCTGTCAGGCTAACTTCCACTGCACTCCCCTGGCACCCTCTCCCTCATTCTCCCCGTCTCTCTCCTCTTCCTCCTCCTCCTCACCCTCACACTGTCTCCCCTTCTGCAGCGGCGAGCTACTTTGCTCTCTTTGCTCTGAGTTTTTCAGCGACTGATGGCTCTAGTTCATTTCTGCTGAATTAATTGGTCCCTGAATGAATTCTGTTGACAGGGCAATTCATCATGTGTTTGGCCTGACAGTGACTGGGGTGTTGGGAGTGTGGAGGCGGAGGTGCAGGGTGGGGGGGGGGGAGGGAAGCTACAGGAGAAGCTGGGGTTACAGAAGGGGGAAAATAGAAGGATGGGGGTTGATGGTTCTCCATCTATTATCTAGCCACAGTCTGCATTGAATTTCTCACTCGTTCTCTGAATATTTCCCAAACAAACAGGTCTGCCTGACAGCTCCAGCCGATTAGCGAGTTCCTCCGTCTGCTTTGGAGGGTATCCCCATTACCGACCAGTCAGGTAGCGAGGAACTATCAGCCCAGGACCACCAGTGCCTGTTACAGTATGTGGAACCTGACAGGATCACTGAGCAAGGTGCACTGTACGAGGCTTTTAATTGCTTCATGTATCACACAATAGCCATTAGGGTAATTATTTACTGGTGAAGTGTAAATGAGGGCTGGCACAAGGCTGAGCCAGCACAGTTTTGGCAGAGGTGTGGCGCTCACCTATACAGATCTAATAGCTGCTAATTTGGTTCATTTGGAAACGCACCCTCCATCCAAACCCCTCTCCGGTTTTCCCTCGCTCACCTTCAGTCAATCAGGGCACCGATTATGTCCAATCAATCAATGCTCACTCATTAGGAACCTCCCTCCGAGTATCCTCTGGATGGCCTCATGCAGCAAGAGTCAAAAATTACCTCATAATTGCTGCTCAGGCATCATAACAAGCTAGGCTGCCCCTCTGACACGGCCATACAAACAGGTCTAACACAGGAATTGATGGATACTGGAGGAATCATATTATATATTGCCACATCCAATTAGATACAGCACATAAAGCAGCAGATCCATTCCCTCTATTCACAAACCGCAGCTCAGATGACACTCAGATAATATGAAGACGTGAAATGCATTTTCATATTCTCTCTCCTCTCTCTCTCTCTTTTCCAACGTCTACTTTGGGTGTCTGGACAAATGATAACATCCTGAGGATTTATTGTACATTTGACACACCAGTAACCAAATTATAATTCAGCTGCAGTCGGCGTATTTGCAGAATCACTGTATAAATCACACAGAAAGAGCTCTCAGTGTTAGTGCGGAGCGGCACAAAAGGTCAGCAGTCAGATAAAAGGTGTGGTTTGATGTTATGCATGAAGAGCTTCTCAGTTAGGATACCTGGGGTCTTCTAATTACTGCCAAAACTATACTTAAACATATGTGATTAGAGATTCAGCCATTTTTTTATCTGGTTAGCTTCAAAAAGATACCTACAGGTGGTCAGGGTAGGTAAATTTTTAACTAATCATTTTAAACTTGGTATTTAAACATCTTGGAAGCAATTGACAACTCCAAACGTACCAAGGCTAATCTGCAATTTACAAGCAACACATTTATCAGAAAATCAGACAATATCCGTGGCATCACTAAAGCCGCGGCAGAGAGCCATGGCTAAGGTGGAAGAAGCTGTGGAAAGATAACGCTAAACTCCACAAGTATAGTAAGAGTAGATTTTTAAAAAAAGCTGTTGTTGAAATAAAGCTGCAAGACGTCCTGTTTGCCGTTTACCTAAAGTCATGTTGGTGGGAAGAAACAAAACAAAACAACTTCCTCATCTACATATAGAACACTGACTGCGCATCTAACACATGGAAAACTCACACTGCATATCATCTCTGTGGTGAAACATGGTGAGTGTGTTGTTGTGCAGTGGAGATACTTTTCTTAAGCAGAGAAAAGGGAAGCTGGTCAGAGTTGATTGTGAGAATGGTGGAGCTAAATATCGCACTTCTAGGAGATAACCTGTTACAGAGTGCAGAGATTTGAGACTGGAGCAGAATTTTATTTTACATTTTACATTTATTTACATCAGGACGCTGATCATACAGCGAGCCAGAGCTAAAATATAATTTTTGAGATTAAAGCATATTCAGTTGTTGGAATGGGATAGTTGAAGTCTAGGCCTACGTCAATTAAGTGGGCAAGAAAAGCAGGCATGAATTTCATAAGAGGTCTACGGATGAGTGAAGCTGGTAGAGACTCAAAAATTACAGCTAGAGGTGGTTCTACAGAGTATTGTGCATGTGCACACCACACTTTTCAGATTTTTATTTGCATTACATTTGAAAAACAATGAGTCATCTTCCTTGCAATTACTAACCAAGCATTACTTGTGCATATTTTGCATTGTATAATCACTGTATCTTGCAAAGTGACAAAAGGTGCAAAAGATAAAGGAACATTTTGTTTTACTTGTTGGAAAAAAAATAAATATTTAGTGTAAAAAATCTATACTAATGTTTTCTTCAAAATACTTATTTGCTTTTGCATGATGCACATTTTTAAGATCCTGCCAAATGTAAGAGTTTTCATGTGGTGCAACTTTTAGACCTAATGATTCAATTACTTCAGAAGCAATATGTAGAATGGGGTCCACTCATAAATGCAATTACCGCGAATCAGCTTAGAAGTAAAGCATTAATCTCTGTTAGCTCTGGGGCTTTAAAGAAATGTGGACATAGTTAGATGAAGCAGGAAAGTAAAAAAAAACCAAACATTTCTTTCAAATAAATTAAAACTTCTTATCTAAAGTAAGCAATGAATCAAGAGTTCTACACTTGTGCATTAAGATGATTACTATTTTGTTTTTTTGTTTTTTTAAATTCTCTATTTAATCTTCTGCTAAATCAAACTTTTTTTTGGTTTTAAAGATCAATATTCAATTTCCTTCAACAGAAAAGCATCTTTTTTATGTTTGACGGGTTAAAACCGAGACAGGTGTCGATTACAGCCAATGAGATCTCCTTTTCATACAGCAAGTTTACATAATTATGTATTTATGTATTTATTTATTTATATGTGGGATGCCTTTGTCATCTGGCATGCTGCACTCAATTTGAGCTTGACTGACAGATACATCCAGGTTTGCAGTTTATTAGTTTCAGAAGAGAGAGCCAGATCTGCCAATTTGGACAGGAAAGTGACAAAAAGTTTCCATCTAAATAGAATAATTCCACTTCTGGGAATACTCACATGCAGAAAAAGGGAGAGTCCGATTCCCTCTTTTATTTTTTTCCCCCCTCCTCCTCCCTCTCTAACTAGAGCTGTGAATGACAAACATACACGACAGCTAGAAGCTGACAGAATATCAGATTTTGATGCTTCATGGGGGAGCCATGAAATAAACAATAGGCAGAGAAATTGAATTACAAAGCAAGAGGAGGTTTTGGAGTTCTGCTAAGAAAGCTGTTTTATTGTTGAAGCTTAGCAATGATATTCACCCAGGTCAATTATGTCAAACTCCCTTTTGATTTCAAGCTTTAAAACTATTTTTAATCAAGAAATGCCCCTCCTGACATAAATTTTAATGTACGTGCCACTTTATCATGTACTCACTCTGCCCAAATCCTTTGCAAATCACAAAACTCTAATCAAAACAGTGTCCACTTGTCATAAATCAATAACGATATAACTAAATCACACAAGGTGGCAGTGCAGAGGGATTACAGAGCAAAGAAAGAGTGAAAAGAAGCTCTGAGAGGGATTTTATGCATAAATCTCTCTCTGCAACTTGGCACAAATTGAATTCAGGCACAGTGCTAGAAAAATTAATTCAGCTTTACAAAGCGGGGAGAGGTTAAACACTTTATGTGCTGCTCAGTGATCCAAATCATGGAGAAAACATTCAGAGGCATTCTCACTGTAGTCTCTTTCTTTCCACTGTGTGATCTTTATACCTTGGAAGGAAATGTGTGTATTTTAAACAATACAGATGCAGTTATCTGTCATCTGAAGCTAAATTTGTAGACATTGCATACTTTATTAATTTATTTAAGAGTAGGCAATTCACACAAAGAGACTTGGCTGTAAAATGTAGCTAAAAGCCATAAAATAATCGTTCTGTGCACATTATACTGTACTGGAAATAGGAATTTTGAATACTTTAATCAATGGGAGCAAAATATAAGCTCCCTTTAACTTGTTCAATTTTGAAATCCATCAATGTTTACTTTAGAGAAAAAATGTTCAGAAAAAAATCTATCCAAACTGATAACACAATTACAAGCTTTTTCAATGTCGTGCAGTTCTGAGGTAGACGAGAGGCGTACATTTTGGTCTTATCTTGCCAGAAATGTGGTTGCATGTATTTGCCAACATGGCTCATGACACACATTAAATTTCATGACTTCTTTTGCGCTTCTTTAAAGACTGACTTTCTTTTTACCAATCTTCCATTAAGGCCATGTTTGCAAACTTCCATAATCATTAATTATCCTGTCGAGAGATTCTCCCACCTGATCTGTGGATATCTGTAGCTCCTCCAGTTAACATGGTGATTTTGGCTTCTTCTATGTTTAATACTCTTCATGCCAGGCCTGTCAGTTTAATGAGTGGCATAACCTGGTAAAACCAGCCTCTTGTTCTATGCTTTGCTTCAGCAGAGGGTCTGGACCCTCCACTATTGAGAAAAGATTGTCAGCTGAAGGCTTGCACTCTGTTGAAGCTTTAAACAATTGGATCTAACTTTACCGAATTTCTAATATTTGGCGAGAATGTATGTAATGCGGCAGCTCGATGAAGCTTACCGGAAGTTGTGTGTGCTGTAAACAACCATCCCCCACTGCAAAGAGAGAAGTGCCAAGCTGAACAAGATTCATCCTGACAAATCCAGCTCAATGGGAGAAATCAGACCGAGCGCTGAAGGGAGATGAGAATCGCACAGGAAGACAGTAGCTTTGTCAGAGTGGATTTGCATGTGTGCTCAGTTACCAAACTCTCGATTTTTCAGATGTCGAATTGAGCAGTCATCTATGAGATGTTGAAGGATTGGGATATTACTTTCTAATCAAATTCTAATCCAGGCTTCAGCCACCTGCCTCATGAGTTCCTTGGTCTTGACAATGCTTTTGTTCACTAATATCCTGCAACAAACCTCTGAGTCCTTCACATAACAGCTGGATTTATGCTCAAAGTAAATTACACACAGGTGGACTCAGTTTACCAGTCAGATTACTTCTAGACTTTGGTATTTGGCAGATTTAGAAGAAAGGGGTCATGGCACATTTTTTAAATATTTCCTTTTGATAAAAATTACCAAAAGCGTTCTTCTCTAATTCTGATTCTAAATGTCAGATGATATAAAGCACATATCGGATAGTGCTTTTTTGTACTTTTTATGATTTGAAAAACAAAATTCCCCTTTTTATCAATTTAAAAATGGGCATCAAATGAAGTTTTCTGTTCTACAAGTTATTGATTAATAACTTATAGTTTTCTAGTAACTAATACAACCTTTAAATATAAATTAGAGATCCCAAAAATGCTTTTGTTGCCTTTTTATTTTTAAGGACTTGTTCAAACTGCACATTAGTGTGACTGACAATTCTGTTAAAGCATTTGTATTTTCCTCCCGTTTATCAGATGTGCTCAAATTAAAGGTTACATTTTCTAAATTGTTTTCTGATGAGATAAGAACTCTGCATTAGAATATTTTATTTAAAGGATTTTAACATTTTTTTTTTTTTTTTTACAAATTCTCGCCAGGTAAAAAAATAACTACACAGTTCACTGACCCTATAAAGTATTTTTAGGTTTGGAATCTTGCTGTGTGTTTATATCCAGAAACGATCACTGGTTTGAAAAACATTATTATTATTGTGGTAATCATAATCTAACAATAATTAAAAGTCACCTTTTAAGACAAGAAAGAAAGAAATCCAGAAATCCATTTTTTAAAAATATCATTAAAAAGTTAATTTCTTCCAGTAATTCAATTCAGAAGGTGAAAGTCATGCTGATTTACTGTATAGTTTCATAAATTTCAAGTCTCTGATAGTTTCCATAATATGGCTTATATCTATACTAAAACAAAATTTTTTTCTTCTCCAAAGTATGGACTCTTTTTGCACCAATTACTGGATAAATGCAGGGTTGCATGGAAGTGGTCAGCCTGTGGCTATGATGAGGTCAAATTGCTTTAATAGTTGCCTTCAACTCATCTGCAGTTTTGGGTGTGGTGTCTCCCCACCAAGCCCTCAATTTGGCTTCACATGCCTTGTGCACCTTGTCTACCATAAACTGACTTTTTTCACTTTTATTTAAATAATCATTATCTACAGTAACAGAAATAAAGACTGGATCTATAAAACGTTGAGTTCCACGTATGAGCTGAATCACCAGCATAGGGACCATTCCTGATTTGATATATTTATCTGATTGCTTCAGTCAGACACATCACACAAATCGTTTTGCATAAAAGATTTCAGACACTTTTATTATTGTACAAGTGATACCGGCATAATGAAAGTGATAATACCCATGAACATGAAAGACAGTTTTTCCTTACTGTATATACAGAGAAGTGTCTTCATATCGCACACACATACACACACGCACGCACGCATCCCCTCGTCCCCATGCACGCACACACACGCATACGCACACACAAAATGCTTCTACAAAATGAACAAATTGTAAATAACATAACATTAAATAAACTCCACCTACCTTTAGGTTTACAGCTGAATATGCATATGATGACCATCTTTGCACTGCATAGAATTTATACATATAATTTTCCTTGTGAACATTGTGGGCTTTTCTAATAACAATAATTATAATAGTAACAATAATAATAACAATAATACTGCTCTCATGATGCATATCGGAGGCCTGTAAATTAACATTAAAAATAACTAAGTCTTTGGCAAACGCAAATACATTCACTTGACAGATGAAGAAAAAACAAATGATTCCAGCTTTGCTGAAAAAAAAAATAATAATTTTTTTTTACTTGTCCTGAAACATGCGGGAGTTAAAGTTAGGAGGGCACATGTTTAAGGCATTTATAGTTGAAATTGTCACCCTGCTTTTCGATGTCAGAATCATCCAATCAGAGTGAATCCAGACAAATTAGATTTGGAATGGCTGTTATATCCTTACTTCTGCAGTTGAATGCCAAAGACTTAATGAACTTAAACATAAGCAGTGGGAACATAAAGTAGTATAGTGCACATCAAGTCAGTGAGATGATGGGCTTTGTAAAACTGTAAGTGCCTTTACAGACTGAGACGCATAAGGCTTACAGTCAGTTTTTCTTTTTTACATAAAACAAATATGCACATTTAGTTTTTCTGCATAACCACAGTCCAGTGTTGCAAACCTCCAAAATAGTGCAAACTTAACACAAAAATAAACACTCAAAGGTTTTGCCTGATTACCTTCCTGACAAATAGAGAACAAGTCAAACATTAGCCAAGCAGTCTGCAAATTAGTCTTTACAAATTATAAAAAAATGAAATTAAAAAATTATTTTAACTGGAAACCTTGCAAATAGTGAGCCATGGTGCTATAATAACATGGTTCCCGCTATTTTTCAAACAGGTGTTTATTTCATTTTTCATTTTTACATCTTGATTGTGTCTCACAGAAAACATGTCCTAATCTTCTCACGGCATCAAAAGCGATTGATTTTTTATTTTTTTTCTTCCACTCATGCTGGATGTTTGGTCAGTGCCTGCTCAGATGGACTGAAAAACAACCGCCACAGCCTGCACGGGTTGCTGCTCATCTCCCTTGATCTCTGTGCATTGCGATTTGATTCGAGTGGGAGACAAATGGCAAAAGGGGAAAAAAAAGGAGAGAAAAAAAATCCTGCTGATACATTTCAAGCTGTGGACAGTATCCCTGCTGGGACCCATTGAGGAAAGGAATGTACAGTATTGATCTGTTATGGATAAAAGAGTGGCACCACAGGTGGGGAAAATAAATTCAGAATGTTTTTGACTGGAGTCCTGTTTTTTTTAAAACCATTGCAATTAGCCAAGGGTTCAAACTTTCACTGTTCCATAATTGTGTTTTTCGTTTTTCTTTTTTTTTTGGCTTTGGGTGTCCAAAAAAAAAAAAAAAAAGAAAACATTCAAAGAAAAACTGTGATGAGAGAAGATGGTGGTTGTCTTGAATCCATGAATTTTCTCCTCTATTTTTTTTTTTTTATTATTATTTTTTTGTTAGTCGGGGACATTTTATGCGCTTTTTGCTCAGTGTCCAGTCGACCGCGTTCTTCACACCTGGGCAATATGGAGGCTGAGGCCGTGGTCCTGCAGGTTGATTTGGTTTCCATGGTAACTAGTGACGGTCATAGGCAGTGGCAGCAGTGGGAGGGGCGGAGCCTCTCGATGCGGCACTATAATAATAAGGGGAACCTGAAAGTTAACAGAAGAATGAACCATTTGAAACAGCAAATTACAGCTTTCACTGCCATTTACCAAATAAATTACCATGAATGATACGTACAATAAACTGCATAACACTATAAGAGTTATAGGTAATTATCCTTGCTGTTGATGCTATTTTGTAAGTTATTTGACAATGGCCAGATAAACTTCAGTCCTCACCCAACTTTGTTTGTCACAGTTCCAGTTGTTTGATGCTTTTTAAACCAGAACTGTATCAGAACAGTTCTGGTTTGAACTGTTCTGATACAGATCCTGGCAAGTCATTTTCTTGAAGTCACTACCTGACATATGAAGAACGCCTGCCTTACTTGAACTGAATGATCTCTTGTCTTGCCCATTTTGAAGAGCGTCTGAGAAATGGATCCCTGTCATCATATTTATACCTTTGGCAAATATTATTATCACCAAAAGTTTCTAATAACACAGGAAAAAGTAGCTAGTTGCTTTTTTTGAAATGACGTTGCTAGAGGGGTCTGAAAACCTTCTAAGTATAGCGATTTAATAAGTCTGAATATTGAACAGTTACTTAAACAAATTGTTGGTGATTTGCAAAACCGCTGAAAAAAACCAAATAAAAACTTCTCTGAGGGCTGAATTTATTATTATTTAACACTGGAGCTCCTTTGGTTAAAACCCTACAGAAAGCAACAATAAATATCCCGGTTTTGCTGTAACATAAGAATACAGAAATAATAAAACAAATCTTATTCACAAAGTATATTTACATCATATTTTGTAGTTCTGCAGAAAGACAGTTCAATTGTGCATTTTAAAACTCTACGGATGAGGACATCTAGTGATAAAGACTCCATCTGTCTTATAACAATAAATTAGGGGTTTATGATTGCTGGATCACTTATTCGTAACCTGCTGGACTGGTACAGCAACTGGTTTTCTGCAACTCTAACTAGCATTACTGAGACAAGCTTGTCAGTCATCTACTTCTCATCAAACTCTACTCACTTAGTAATGCTGGATTGCTGAATCGCCAGGCTTCATTGTAGGTTGTGTACTGTGGATGACTGTAGGGGTTCCCCGAAAACTCACTCCCTGCAAAACAAAACAACAAATCAATTAGCATTTCAATACATCGAAACCCATGCCACTTCACATGCACTCATTTCTCGTCATTCAAAACAGGACGCAATTTGAGACCGAGAGTGATAGTCATCAGTGTGCACCCAGTCAAGCAAGTAATTTATTTCTTTTTCATTTCACTTAAGTTATGCAACACTGAACAATACAGGATGTGACACTGAAGGTGGCTTTCCCTGTCCCATTTATGGATATCTAACCCTTTCTTCGGTGGCCAGCATATTTCAAGCCACTCTAATAAATACAGAGTGGTAATAAACAGTTCCATGCATACGTTTTTGATTTGTTGCCGTAAATCCTGCAGCCTTTCTTTTGAGAATTTTAACGTGTTCAATCTGGTTTGAGCTCAGAGGTTTTCTGCAGCACAAATTCATTGCAGGGGAAGTAACTTGGAACATGTCTGTGAGTTTTGCGGTTTGTATAACACCTTTCTTTCTTTTACGAGACAATAAAGGCTAGATTTTATATGAGGCTGGTGAAAAATGACTTTCCTTTAACAGTGTTTGGGTCCTGTCACTAAAAATTAGCCGTTGTGTATAGGATGAATCGGTTATGACACAAAACCACAAGCCATAGGATTAAGGTGCTCATCTTTTGCTGCTTGCCACAGAAGAACAAATGGAAAGTAAAAGCGGGTCTGTCTGGTTTCTTTCCCTCCCGTGTGATTTACCGGCTTCATCATCTATAATCCAAACATAAATGTATACTGCAAAAGCTACTGGGAGCGGTTTGCTTCATTTTTACTGTCAGATGTTTAATGGATGTTGCGGTTTGCAGAAGTATGTTGGTAAATGTAAAATCTATTGATTTCAAAAGAGTAAATTTACCCTGATTTTTTTTTCTTTCACTTTGATGATAGGTTAATTCATTTGGCATGAGGGATATACATGAACAAATCAAATTATATAATTAAACCAAAAAGTAGAAAAAATGCAACAACCCATCCCTAACTCCTAAAGAAATAGTCTTTTTGTTGATGGATCATTAAAATGTATTGTAAATTCCTCGCCTCAGTCATCTTTGGAGCCATTGCTTCCACTCGCTTTGTGTACTCTCTGTTTTTCTTCTTCATAGGAAATACCTCTGACTCATTTCTTCTGTGTTTAAAAATTTCTAAGCTGAGCAGCTGATGGAACTATTGCTGCAACTAACTTTGCGTATTTTTCCCCTAAATAATTTTGAACCAATGTCCTGCCAGTACTATTGTTTCCAATTTAGTTTCCAGTACTATTGTTTCCAATTTAGTTTCCAGTACTATTGTTTCCAATTTAGTTTCCTTACCAATAAAATGTATGTCTGGCATGGTGTGCCTGTTTGGCTCCATCTTTTTCCTGGATTGAGCCATTGTACTCCGTACTATGGAAAGTACCCTTCACTCTGTGTTTCTATGGATGGAGCCATTGATTGTGTTGTAGCCATTCCTTAAGCGTATTTTGTTTTTGTTGTTGTTTTCTTTCCCATTGAAAATATTCCTTGCTCACTGCTTCTACGTTTAGAGCCATTGCTGTGATGATTTATGTCTTTTTACAGTTTTCATTGCACATAGAAATCAATATTCTTCACCTCTCTGCATAAGTCACCATTAACGTCTCCTCACCCTGCTTTACAGCTTCTACACATTTTCATTTTGAGGGTGACGCCACACCACATTCGACCCTAATGATAGCAGGCAACGGTGATGTAGTTTTCAACTCACCAGGAACCATTCCAGCGAGTGTTGAGGTTGGGTAGCTGCCTTGGCCTGTTGGGGGAACGTGAGGGGGATACCCGGGTAAGGTCGTGTTTGCCATATCCCGGCCTGCAAAGACAAAGTAGATACAAACAAATTGGGTTAATGTACACCAATTCATCCTACTTCTTGAGAAAAAATAAGATTTATCAGACATAACAATAAAATAAAACCATTTTACAGAAAATATTTCTATGTTAAAATTATCTTCTGTGAATTTTTCACCTTAACAATAAGGAAAATTGGACAAACTACTTTGAAAATGGAAGTAGGAAAATGTTGAAGCTTTTTCCACAAGAGAAGGAAACATTTATAGGTAAGATATTTGTCAGTGAAATGTATTCAGTGATTTCACTGTTTTTTCTGAACAGATCTGCTGTGGATGGCATAGAGCACCTTTCACATTTGTCCATAAATGCAATATCTCATACTCAAGGAAATAATCTGGTGTTGCATTAACATAATGCATCAGCTGGTATTGTTTTCCTTAAAGTTGTGCTACTGCTGCCTTTTGGACCAGATAAACTGCAGTTCCCTCATTATCCAGTTCAAGTTGGTCTAAATATACCAACTTGACCAAACCCTAAAAGGCTTCTTCAGTGTACAGTCCAAAAAATTCAGGAGCTTTTGAATAGCATCAATTCTTCGACTGCAGACATTCAGCTCTGTAATTGAAAGCGACGGCTCGACTGTCCTATCTGGACACGGGAACATTAGGACTCCAGAATGTAACCCCAATCTAAGCAGTGGCGGGGGTAAAGAAGGCCCCTGCTATATTGTTAGCCATGAGGACCAGTTGGTCTCAAAGAGAAGCTCATCTATAAATAGAGATTTAATGAGGAACTACAGGATGAAATGACAATAGAGCAATTATTAACTGTAGGGGCAAAATGATTTTATGATTAATTTAAGCTAGTTCACTGTGGCTTTTTTAAATTTTAAATGGTGGACATGTTCGCTTACACTAAGCCCTGTTGTTGTGTCTTGGTTTCATTAGATTTAGTGTTCTTATTAGTGAACTTCCTGTTAATTTCTATTGCTTTTGGTTATCTTTGTTCAGTGTATGAACTATTAAAGTTTCTTATTTCTTTCTGGTGTTTGTTTATTACTACATATCTGATCTATTTTTCCCCCTCTGTGTATTTTTAGTTAGTTTCTCAATATACATTTTCTCCATTTCCTTGAATTTTTTTATCTTCATTTTATTTTTTTTCTACATATAGTACTTTTTAAAAATCATTATTCTTGCATACATTGTACAGTGATTTGTAGTAGTCTAGCTCATGAAACTTTTTTACATTTTATGATGCCACCATGAATGTCAATGGGTTTTGACCGGAATTCTTTTGAAGTTATAAGGCTAAAGGAAAGTTATACATGGATTTGAATTTCTTTTACGAATACAAATCTGAAAAGAATTCGACCTCCAAATAGAATGGATCAATCTCAGGATACATGGAGATGTTGTGTCACTGCCTCAAATGATTGTTGCCAAACATAAGTGAGCAAACAGCATCATGAAGACCAAGCAGCACAGCAAACAGGTAAGGCAGAAAGTTGCACAGATGTGTAAGGCACAAAAAGCAAAACATCACAGGCTTTAAATCTCCATTAGTTCAAACCACCTTTAAAAATCAGTTGCAAACCTGCCAAGACATGTTGTCCACCAAAACACACAGGCCAGGAGGGGGGACATTAATCAGTGAAACAGCCTAGATTCCTGTTCCAACTCTGGATGAGCTGGAACAATTCAGACAGAAAAATCTAAAATGAAAGTCACTTTTGCAAACTGCCGCAGGCCACACAGACGACACAACTGCACATCTTCTGGAACGTTGTAGTGGCAGCATCATACTGAGGGAATGTTTTTTCTTTTGCAGGGGCAGGGAAGCCTTTGAAGTTACTACGAAATGTAAAAAAAAAAAAATCAAAGTATTATGAATACTTTAGAAAGGATTTGTAAAATAGAACTATAATCCAAATGCCTTTTCATCACTTCACAAAGAAAAGTGAATTTTTTCAAAGCAAAGCAATTTATTCCTTGAGCTAATTGGTTTCTAAGGATTATGCTGATTAATCTATACCTTCCTGGCTTTAACGTTGAATTATAAACAGGAATAAATGTTTTTGATGTATTTTACAACACAACCAGGAAGATCAGCTGAAATCTAGGTAAACAAGTCATCAAATCCTACTTGAAATTACTGTTAGATGTTTTTTTCTTTCTTTTTAAACAATGTCTGTGTTTCTTTGTGATTCTGGATTTATTTATTAACTGAGAAAAAATATTCTTGCTAAAACAAATCACATGGGTGTGCATTCTCTACTAAAACAATGCTAAATCATAGTGATCTTTATATTATTATCATAAATGATCAGATCCAACATCTGAAGCTGAGAATTTCACATTAAACAGCTGTTTAACGACCTCTTGTTGAACAACTGTTCTCCTTTGTTTGCACCGATGGCCACGTTGTATGAGTGCCTGCTGAAATGTGTCTTTTTGTTAAAGCGCTCAGACTCCAGGGCCGAGAGTTAAAGAGCTTTGCAGAGAAGAGTGAGGTCATGCTGGACCTTTCATTTATTATAAGAATTAGTTAGCCACAAGCCAGTGCACATAAGTCAAAGGGAGCCGTGGGAGTACTGTAGTGGGGGGTCCTGCAGGGGTGAAGCCATTGTGTGCTTGTGTGTGAACGTGTGTAGACAAAGGTAACTACTGCCAGTGTCTCCACATTGACTTTATTTTTGTTATTACTGCAAAAGCCATCGCTGCTTTAATGGAAGTCTTGTGTTTACAATTATTTCCTAAAGTCAACATCTGACTTAAATTTGCTGATTTGTGATAATAATTTTACATAACTTAGTCACATTAGTTTGAGGGTCTTTTTGCAAGATGTCTTCCCTCTATGTCAAGGACAAGAATGTCTCAAGTCTTAAGATGACGAAATAAAAGTAGAGAAAATTGACGACTGACTAAAAAACTTGCTAATGTGGGTTGGTCACTTCATCAATACAAGCCCTGATATTGATTTAGTGGATCAAATCAGGTGATCAATACTTTCAGGTCAACCCACACTTCACTCTGACTTAAACAGCATCATTAAGGCACAGCGTTTTGTTTTTTTCAACCTCACTGTTGCAACACAACAAAGCCTCCAAAGCATTCATAGGCCTTGAACTTTTACACATTCTGTATTATTACAACTGCCAACATGAATGTACTTTATTCAATTTTTATGTGCTAGAGTGGTACAAAGAGTTAAAATAAGAAATTCCTTTATACTCAATAAAAATACACATATACCTGTCTAAAGTTAAATCAGAATAAACTTATCTTGTTTTAGGTCAGATAGAATTACCAAAATGACTTCTATTTGCTAAATACTACAATAGTGAGAGAAAGAATATATCAGTGATAGAAATAATAATGTCTTCAAAATCAGAAATGTGTATTCAGAATGATTGCTATCTATTTGAAAAATGAGGAAAAGTCCAGATTATGTCCTGGCTTTAGAAATTTTTCATAGGCTGACTGACAAATTTATTTGGAGACACACCTGTGGATGTATGAAGAGTCAAACTGAAAGGAATAATGACTTTCTTTCACCAATAACTTTCGCTTTCATTAAGTGTAAATTTCTATTGTGCTGGAAAAATGGCTACCTTCTGTTTTTGGATGATTGACTGAATAATGAAATACTGTCCACTCAGATTTACATCAGATTTTTAGTGCAATAACACTTTTACTTTAGGGTAGACAAGTGAATACAAATGAATGGACAAATGATAAAAGCCATGTTTATTTTCCATTTACGCGCACATTTCAGTTCATCTTTCATGTACATCCATGATGTCGTAATAACATGCATTGAATTTTGTGGTCATAGCAAACTTTAGATATGAAAATGCTAGAATATGTTTGCAGGGCAGTGTAAATGTGTGCATGCTGAACGTGTTCTTTAGCAGCCAGTGCTGAATCATCTTTTTAGGGGAAGCTCTCTGACGCTTTGCTTTCTGTCCTCCTTTTCAAGCCCTCTTTCAGAGATTCGCAGAACTCTCTGTACAGCAATGATAGCCTCATTAGCTGCCTCCTAGTCTTTTGTTGTTTTTACAAACAGAGATGTGTGTCGAGATTCTCATTAAAAGATGGCCTTCCTTTATGCTGTCTGCTTCCTCTAACAGTCCCCCCTTAGATTGAACGGCAGCAAATCAAGCTATTTATTTTCCTCTACGCCCTCTTTCCTCCCCCGTCTCAACCAGCCAAAATCTATTCAAAGATTTTTTCTGGTTTTTTTTTTTTTTTTTTTACAAAAACCTGTTGATTTCTGTCTCAAATTGAGAAGCAGCTTGTAGGAGTAAATACCAATCTGGGAATACAGCTCTCCTTAGAGTTGGAAACATATTGAACTCTAGAGTTTGCTTGAAGTTTGTTCAGGATGAAATTATATGAACAACACACAGCAACTGAAATCAACCAGAGGTTATCTTAAAACAGATTATTTGATACTTGGGTTTTTGATTTTGCGACTTTGCGCCGGCGACAGCTCAGTTTCTTCACACACAAACGGAAAAGCAGGGTGACCTTCTTTTTATTTGGCACATGAACAAAGTCATTTGTGAATGACTCTTTTGCTTGCAAGAGTATTAAATTTAGCATGACAGGGACACCTTCATGTTTGCTACAACAACAACCAAAAATCTCTGACCTCCATTTTCGGGGCAATATGCAGAATGGGGCAATTTATCACCAGCTCCCCCACAAAAAAACTCACACCCTAATTAATTACAACTAAGTAAAGAATGTTTGGAGAGCCAAATTGCTTTAATTCCCCAAACACCAGCTGAAAGTCATTCATTATCAAATGTGTGCTCAAAGGTTAGTTTGCTTTTGTAAAGACGAGATGAGCATTAATTTCAGAGCCCACGTTTTCCCCAGTGGGGTGACATGCCAACAGTTTGCGCGGGTGGTGGCAGGTTTACTCTCTTTTCCTTAGGTCTTGATGCTAGATGTGAACCTTTCAGCATCCTCACTTTAAATACAGGCACTTCTTAATAAATAAGAATATTATCCAAAAGTTTGTCTTTTTAAAAAATATATATTTTTGTTTAATTTATCAAATGAAGTGATGCATGAAATACAACATGATGTATTTCATGCATCATGTTAATTATTGAAATAATTCAATAATTATTTCAAGTATTGTTGTTATTAGTATTATTTCTATTAATGTTATTATTACTATGTCTTGCAGCAATTGACTTTGTTTTCTCAAAAAACGTTATTGCATAAGACCAACTAAAAATTAGTTTTGTAACAGAAATTTTGGACGACATGTATCATATAATATGTATTGGTTGGGGCTCCTTTTGCAGGAATTACCAAATCAATGCAGCATGACATGGCTCCTCAAATTCTCAGTGAACGTGCAAGCTTTTCCCTGCACCTACAGCAACTTGGATTCTGTGCTCCTTAACTTTCCTCCAAATTCTCTCACCTTACTTTTAAAAAAAATTATAGTCCAAAATCGACTGTCTTCCAAGAACGTTCATCAGTATGCCGAGCATTTTTGTTCTTAACCCAGGTAAGACAACGTGGACATTTTTTCTTTTGTTAAGGCGACAGTAGCCTTTTTTCCTCCATATGTCTGTGTGTGGTGGCTCCTGAAGCTCTGTCTCCAGCTGCACTCCACACCTTATGAATTTCCCCCAAACTCTTGAAGGGGATTTACATCAAAGTTCTCTCACGGCTGCAGTCATTCTTGCTGTTTGTGTGCCTTTTTCCACCACATATTTTCTTTCCGCTATCCTTAGATGCAGCACTTTGTGCGCATCAAGCCTCTTGAGCAATTATAGTTTTTGGCTTGCCCTTCTTGTAGAGGGTGTTAGTGATTGTCGTCTGGACAGCAGTGAATTCAACAATCTTTCCCATGATTTTTTTGTAGGCTGTAACATACCAAAACCTTAACATTATTGTGTCAAAATTATATTGCGTTGGTCTTAAATCATCCAACAAACTGAGTTTTTGAAGTGACAAACAATCACCAAGTGATGGTGTTTAAAACTTCCTGTGAAAGCCCAGGGGAAACAACTCACTGCCTGAATGCCGACCTCCAGTCTGAAGCGCCATCAAGAAAACAGCCGGTTTCCGACTGCTTTCAGGAAAATACTGAAACTTTCTATTGAAATAGTGGACAATTGTCCATATCGAGGCCCATCTCCTCATTTATTTCTGAAAAACACGCACAGAAAAAAGTTCAGGGTTCCTCCTTCGGCTATTCACCAATTCCCCACACAGCCCTTCACTATTTGAATTTTAAGCAATCTGAATGAACAAGAATAAGAAGCTCTTGAGATGAAATCCGTCTCTCGAAAGGGAATTCATCAAAGAAATGACTTCCCATATCAACAATAGAAATTACCTCACAATATGCAATTGTCCTTTCCACATATTCATGGAGCCCTTTGGTGTTTTTATGGGGTAAGAGGGACTATTTAGCAGGTAATACAGAATTAATGTGGAGGAGAGGAAGAGAGAGAGAGAGAAAAAAAGCACACTTTTAATGGAAGTGCCTTCTTGCCTCTGAATTTCGATGATGTGCACAATGCCCTTAAATCCCTTTTCTTATTGGAGGTACTTTTTGAACCTTAATAGGATAAGCAGAGGACACAAAAGATTTCTATCTCTCAACTCTTTCAGTTCACTGAGAATCCCGATCTCTGGCAATGAGCACTTCATGAATCATTCATATTTTAATAGATTATGCAAATTCCAGGGCATAAAATCAACAAGATCAATAACTGCAGGCGTTTTTAATTGGCATTTAAGAAAAAAAAAAAACATTTTAAGGATGAACATACTCTCCAGTTCCTTCCACCGTAAAGACACAATTAATTTGAAATTGGATCTCAGCCTAAATGCGGCAGATAATTTGCTGCTTTTTTTTTTGCACAGCTTAAAATTCCTCTGGTAAGCTTATCGCTGGCAAGTAAACTGTAATACTCAGTCATTAGGGAGACCACACACCTGAATATCACATATTATCCACACAGGCACTAAGGGGGAAAAACCAAGCAGAGGAGCCACTAACCAAATAGTAATTACCAAGTGAGTTACAGCAATGTTTGTTCCATTAGTTTGACCTCTGCACGCTTTATTTCTTTGCCTCCTGTGAGAACACAGAAAGGCATGGGATAAACTTAACATTTTCCCTTGCAGATGTGCCTTTGATGGGTATGTTGTCACAAAATTCACCGCACATGTCTATGACAGTTGAAATAATCCACATATACAAATAAATCAAAACAAAGTAGTCCATGAATCAGATTATTTGCAATAAAGTGGGACTAAGTACTGGAAATATGAAGAAAATGTATAGAAAACCAAGAAACATGCTAGTATATGTTAGTGTTGAGTGATATATCTACTGATTGCGATGAGCAACAGAACTCTTTCAAGGTCTTAGCAATCTTGCTTTGGTAAAAGATTAATACTTCACACTAAAGAAGCCCGATGTAATAGAAAGAATAGAATTTTACCATACACCAGCTACTAACTGGAACTCCTCCTAAGACTTTTGCTAGAGGAGTCAAGACATTATCGTAACGGTTAACCAAGAGCAGCACACGAATAGCAGCGAGCGTTAGACATATTACCCGTACAGTTTCTCCATTAAGATAGCAAGTATTGCACTCAACTGCAATGGCATTTTTGCACAATCACTGCACACAGCTGAAGAAAAAGCATGTTGGACTACATTTTGAGATATTCCCATATTGAGAATGGTAAATGGTAAATGGACTGAACTTATATAGCGCTTTTCCAATCATTTTGACCACTCAAAGTGCTTTACACTAGAGTCACATTCACCCATTCGCACTCAGAAACGCGCACACATTCATACACTGATACGTAGATCGGTAGGCATATTATGAGAGAATATAATGTGCTCAGAGTGGAACTAAACTCAACTCTTTGGATGTCATTACAGATTTGTTTGTAGAAAGGTTTGCACTGCACATCACCACAAAAAGCAATGCCAACAGTGGAATTTGCAAGTGTGAGTATTGTGGTGTGAGGCTGTTTTTCAGCATATGTTTATTTCCGGTGCCGGCCCAAGCCTCCATGTGGCCCTGAGCAAAATTCGGTCTTGGGGCCCTCTAGTTCTGCTAACAATGTGGATTGCTGAAATCAACAGTTACACAATTAGATCATTCGTACACCTGCTATAAACTTATTGCATCTCTGATAGTGCTGTTTACATTATATCCAATGCATGTATAACATAGGATACGTTTATCGGTCAGTTGATTTCTGGGCGCCGATTTCCTTAATTTCCGAGGATTGTGATCGGCCAATACTTGCATGTGGAGCCCATCTTATTCCCTGATCTTGTTTTCATCAGCAAAGGTTTAAAAATCTTTGCTGGTGAAGATTTTTAAACCTTTTGCTCTGCAGTGAGAGGTCTGACTGACAGACTGGCCCACCAGGTCATGTCTGAACGTTTACAGTTAACAATATTCACTCCACTGTTGCCAACTCAGCGACTTTCTTGCTATATTTATTGACATTTCAGACAAAAAAATTAAAAATTGATATTGGCCAAAATCAAAATCTACATGTCAGGCTGTAACTTCAGTAATCGGTGAAGGGCCAGAAAACTGCAATCCTGCAGCCCTACACACATATTCATGATATTTTATGATTAAATTAACTTCTCTTAAGCATAACTCCAATAGCTAAAAATTTTATTTACACCAGGTGAGTTTTTCTCCACTGAGAATGTGAACCAGTACTGGGTTGATTCTGAGACTTCAAATGATTTTAACAGAACCTTATGAGTTGATGAAAAAATATTGTTTGTTTTAGCCACATAAATGATCAGCAGCAAACAACATATCACCAACTACAGCTTAGAACAGCTCATTGATATATTAATGCAGCAGCCATGTAGCCTTATGTAAAACATTTTGCTAGACAATATCAAACATTGAGAAGTTTTAATTATTCTTATGAAACGTCTTCAAACACTCGGTTTTGAAGCCAAAAAACCTCAGAAATATACAGAGCCAAAGAGGAGAATCAACTAATTTCAGTTAAAACTCAGCTTCACACAAATACGCTAGCTTATGGCTGTTGATCTGAACCGTTCAAGGTAGCAATAAAGCTAATTTTCTATTAGCAGCTTCACAAATCTTTTTTATAAACATTACATTACCAAGACATATTAAAACAAATCTTTATCTTGTCTTTTTTCTATTCTTCCTCCTTACTTTCTCCTTGAAGGATAAGTCCTTTTTTGAGACATTGTTTTGCAAACTTATTTTCTACCGGAGCTTTGGACATTTGGATGAGCACCACACGTTGCACGACAGCTTAACTTACCAGCGAAGCATGCATGACCTACCGCGGCCACCGGGGGGACTCCAAGAGCAATTTACT
The DNA here is from genome assembly GCF_019740435.1 of Gambusia affinis. Classification (NCBI taxonomy): domain Eukaryota; kingdom Metazoa; phylum Chordata; class Actinopteri; order Cyprinodontiformes; family Poeciliidae; genus Gambusia; species Gambusia affinis. The sequence continues at coordinate 17,198,195 of NC_057887.1, forward strand.
CTTTTTCTTTCTGTCCATAAAATAATGATTTCCACATCCATTATCAAATATATATTATTGTAAAACCAAATCACTTCATAAAGAAATTGTGTGTTTTTGTTATTATAATGACATAGAAATTGTTAATAAAAATAAATAAATCAGTTCCACGAAGGAGGCCCTTTGGTAGCTCTGGGGCCCTAAGCAACTGCTTAGTTTGCTTATGCCTTGGGCCAGCCCTGTTTATTTCAGACGTTTTACAGTTGAAAAAAGGATGAATGGAGAAATGCTTTGCTTTATAAGTACATGAATTTGAAGCAAGTAAGACAAGGATTTGAAATATACACCCAAGGAAAATCTTAATGGTTTAAACAAAAACAAAGACACAAGAATGACCAATCACCCAATTTGAAATGAAAATTAGAGTAGAGAGAATCGGAGCCAAAAAAATTTTTTTCTGAAAAAGTGGTCAAAATTTACTCCTGAGCAATCAAGTTATGACCAAATAAGTGCTAAATACATAAAAAAAACATGTTAAATTCCTAATTACTGTGCCACTCTGCTTTATTATATATATATATATATAACACATCTTATATATATATATATATATATATATATATATATATATATATATATATATATATATATATATATATATATATATATATGTATTTACTAATACCAAAGCAGGTCAGCACGCTGATGTGATCACAACCTTGTCGTTTTTTCCCTCCTCTACCTCTCTTTGCACCTGTGAAGCAGTAAGGGGAGACTTTCTGCAGAGGCCATCTAAAATATCCCAGGTGCAAACAAAGCTGCCTGCAGACCCAGGCCTGCTTTCTGTAGGACCATACACAAAGGACAAACATACAGCTTTCTTCCTAGGAGGGGCCCACCTCACAAGGGGAGAAATCTACCTCCCACATATTAATGAGAAAAGCGTTCTTTCTCTTCCTGTAAGACCGCTTGACTATCATTTGAGAAGAAGGGCTGCTGTAATTTTCAATCAGCCCCCCCCCCCAGACCTCCCAACACCACCACTCCACACACACACAAACACACACACACAGAACTCATTGCCTTTGATAGCTGCTGCATAATTATATGAATTTTAATAAAAGCTCCGTATATTAATCTCGGGCCGCCGACAGTCATCGTAAACTTTCAGTAAACTTAACCTTCTTCTTGGTAATAACACTGCAACAACGGAACAATATTTCAATTAGCCAGGCAGTCATTAACTGTGACAAGGAGAGGAGACGACGGGGAGGAGGAGGGGAAAGAAACAGAGCAAAGGAGCGACAGGAGGGTGAAATAAATGATCATGGTGTTAGAGTCAGGCGGCAGAAATGCCAGAGCGTATTTACCGAAGCACATTACTCCTGCTTTGAGCCACACAAACGGCCTCCTCGTAAAAAAAAAAAAAAAAAAGAAGAAAGAAAATCACAGGAGCAGCTGACAGTCCTCCACAGAGGCTCGTTTTTTTTTTTCTTTTTTTTTTTTTCCAGAGACCTTGCTCTGATACACAGTCATAGTTCTGATATGCTGACACCCAAAGGTCCTTGTCCAGCGGTGACTGAACAAGCTCCCAGTCTTTCTTAATGCCCTGCTTGCGCAGCAAAAAACTGGACGGAGGACAGCTGCTGAGATTTTAGCACACCACTGCTACATATTTCAGCTCGGCATTAAAAAAAGCCTTCACACTTAACTTTTTGGTTCAACTTTATTGTCACACATATCTCAGCATTCATCATATGTAGAACTTTTCTATGTGTTCATAGAGATGCACCGAAAAAAATGCCATGGTGACTGAAGTCGGGCAATTTTTGGTTTGATCAGAGATTGGACCTGTCAGAAACTAAAAACAAGTCAGTTTTAAAAGACCACCAGCATGTATCTAAGGAGCAAAAATAAAAATTACAGTCTTTTCCTGTAATGTGGTTCAAGTAGAGTTTCAAGAGAAAAACAAAAGTTCTGCAATTGATTCTATTCCACGTTATAACTGCTTCATATTTGAGTAATAAGGATTACAGAAAAATCAGCACAAACCAAAGTGCCAAAAGATGAAGTTAAAAACAAAACACCTGAGTGTGGATATGCTTAGTGAAGAAGGTTCAAAGTTAACCATTTGCCTCATCAGTGAGATGAAGCACAGAAAATGTTTCAAATTGAACTGTGTTTTTTAAAACGAGAAGGATTTTAATAGATACCAGGTAAACTAGATAGAATACTGTAATGTTGTATGTTATTCTTTTGAGCTTTCAACTTCCAACATTCATTGAATAAGTTTGATTTGGAAATGTTTCCTCCTTCTGACATTAATATTTTAAAAAATAAAATCAGACTCAACTAAAATCAGTTTCAGCAGGTCAGATCTTTACAATAACTGGTAATCAGGGACAAATTTCAGATCGGTGCATCTCTATAGTTCCAACCCTCTCAGTTTGGCTTTGTAAAGGCATATTGTTAATGTGGCACTTGATCTTACCTACAGGGTAGCTTTGCGACACACTGGGGCCCAGGTCTGGGTTGGCGCTAGAGGATAAACTGGGCTTGACTTCGTCCAGGCTGGAATTCAGGACAGGGAGCGAGTACTCATTAGCCTGGGAAAAAAAAGGACAGTTGAATCATTACACAACCAAACAATACTGACATGGAAATCCTCCTTTTCTCCTCCTCCATTAAGCACTCCACACATGCTTGTGTGAGTATAAATTTGGAGGGGCGCATTATGTGTGTGTGTCTGCGTGTGCATTCTGCAGGGTGGCAGTTCAAGCATATCATGAATGTATTTTGGTATTGTGTGAGAGAGGAAGTGGGATTTGGAGATGAGTGAAAAGCCAAGGCGTCAGCTGGCCCTTTGTGCTTGACTGCTGTCCTACCCCTGATCAGTCAAGGGAGAAAGCAGTTCTGCTTTGTTACAGACACACCATGTGGTCCTGTTTGAAAAAAACACAATTCATTGTTTTCCTTTAGCTTGTTGCTTTTAATTTGGAGTCTAAAACTCATAAGAAAACCACATGCACAGCTTTGGATTTACTCTTGTTGATCAATCATAAGCAAGTTACAGAAAAGTAGACAATGCGGTTCATCCGTTCTGGAATTTTTTATCTTTCATATTGAATATTTATGTGCTTTTCTCCCTAGCAAGAAGTGTGCAAACTGTCAAAGTTTCTAACAGATTGTTTCAGAAAGACCACATGATCAAGGTAAAAAGAAAATACAATTCAGATTTTTTTTTTTATTTAATTCAGTTTGTTGCTTTAAATGTTGAGTCTAAACCTTTTTTAAGTAAAACTCAAGTACATAACTTTTGATTTTCTTTTGTTGGCATTGAGTACCAATGTAGTGGAAACCAAATTAAAGGATGATTTGACTTCAGTTTTTTCTGTCTGTGTTTTTTATATCACTTTTAATGTGGCTTATAAAAAAAAGACTGGAAATTTTAACTAATTAGCCTCAATGCATGCTGCCATGGGCTTAGTGCTCTCCACAGATTAAATATGCTTACCTTCAAAGTGCGATTTTAGTTTGCTTTAAGTTTAAAGTTTTAATTCCCTAGTTTTGCAAAAATGCACAATGTTTGCTGAAAAAATGTTCCATGTTGGTTCAAAATAGTATTTACACCAACTTCTACTGTGAGAGCAAATTCTCAACATCTGAAACTTTCTCAGCATTTTTTGCTTTGAAATTAAAAATCAATTACCTTCACTCTGTTAAAGCAGAAAGTTTCATTTCATTTAATCAAATTGTCTAAAAAAAACCCCCACACCTAATTAATATAAAAAACATAAGAACCTGGAACTGATTTTTCTGTATTTTTTGCAAACAAGGCAAACGGACACCAACACCAGATGCTGGCATTTTTTTTTTTTTTTTTTATGAGATGAGACTGAGTGTTGACAATGTTTTTCCAAAGCCCAGTGTAAGTGGTTCGGTGGGCTGGGGTCCCACAGGGGGGGATGCCCATGACCCTGTTCTTGTCTGTCACTATCACAGATAAACTCTAATTGTCTGCTACAACTGTTCGCTGGCACAATGTCGGATGTTTTCCTGTATTCACGCCGGCTTCAGACGCCACACAGACGTTTTATCATGCAGATAAAGGGCAGGAGGGAGAGAAGTGAAAAGATGGGACTGAAAGGGATGACCAAATGGCTAGCAGAAGTGTGGGAGGGGTGCATCCATTGAGTTTTGCATCTCCAGAATGGGTTTTTAATGCTCCGTGCTACAGAACCCAGACAGTGGCTAATAGGGCCACATTTTCCAGGAGGAAAAAAAAAAAAGCAAAAAACAAAAAAAAAACATGAGGCACCCATGAAAGGGGGAAAGTGCTCTGATTAATATTGCAGTAAATTAAAGCTGATTTTTCTGGACTTTTTCTATGCCTCCTTTCTTTTTTTTTTCTCACTTACCCCTCTTCTTTTTTCTGATATAACCCTTTCCCCCTGCCTTTTAATACTCTCCCTGACGCTCTTTGTGATTGCAAGTCATTTCCAATTCGTTTTGGTATTGATCTTCCAGTAGGAATCAGTTTTGTAATTAGCTGCAAATTAGGCCTTCTTCTGGAGGTGAGGCCTGTCCCACTGATTTATCACCTGCGTAATTCACCCCGATTGGAGAGAAATTAAAATGAACTCAATTAGGGGACTGCTTTTTGCTTTATGGGTCTGACTTGCAGTTTGAGGGTGGGAGGGAGAAATTAATCGTCTCTTGTTATTTAATAGTATAATGAAAGCACAGTAAATAAAGGTTATCCATGGTAATAAGCCCAGCGCTTTTAATAAAAGGTGGTATTTGATTGTCGTCTTGTTGTGTGGGGGGTTTGCAGTTTTACAAATGCCAATTAATTTTGTCTACAAATAAGAGTATGGTGTACATGTTGATTTGTAATTGTTGGATGCTGTTTGCAATTTTCAGGCAGTTATGTCATGACAATTGTATGCTAGGCATAGGGCAGCAACCTTTACCATTGTATACCAATGTTTTACAAAGGTGCAGCTTCAAAACACTTAAAATTAAAGGCTTGAAATCCGATTCTGATGCTGTTTGGAAAATAGGGTAATCCAGTGTTACACCGCTCCCACTAGCTACTAAACATTGGCATGTCAGCTGTCTAAAAGAAAGCTAAAACTATTTTCCTTGCTAACAAATTTGACCACAAAAGCAGTGGGGTGCTACTTTTGTGTCAGGACATGTAACAGATAGCTACTGCTCATCTTTTTTCTAGAAATCACTCCAATTTTATCTCGTTCACACAGCCATAGCTAACATTTAATAATTCCTACTTGCATGATTTTCTGACCAGTATATTTCTTTTTAGTTAATGAGAATAAGCAAGGCTGCTCATGTACAGCCAGGCTGAAAAAAGTATTAACCCTTAGTTTAATGATAAAACATGAATAAATAAATAAATAAATAAATAAATAAATAAATAAATAAATAAATAAATAAATAAATAAATAAATAAATAAATAAATAAATAAATAAATAAATAAATAAATAAATTCACTGGGATATTGTCACACTAGAGCACCCTTTATCTTTCCAATACAATGTTTTGGTGTTTGGTTCTCAGGTATAATACCGATCTTTATGTGTACTTTCCCAAAACTCACCAAATATTCTGGCATTTTTCAAAAAAAAAAAAAAAAAACACACACAAAAGTCTAATTTTGGTGGATGCTTCTGAAAAATATTATCCAAACTTACACGCAGGAACTTGCACTAGCAATGGATGTTTGTTTGCCTCATAAACATACATGTTTATCATACATGACAGATGTTTAACATGTTCAAACTAAAAATCCAGTCAAAAAGGATAGATTTATTTTGTCCAAAAATCCTCACAACTTTTGATATGCTTTAATTTTATTAGTTTTGTAATCAATATGCACAAGCATTTGCATTAATTTAACTTGTTTTATTCTTTTGTCATAATATTGTACGCATGCAAATTCATCATAAAAAATAGATTTTAACTCGCACTAAATGCATATATTGATATTTAAAATATCCAAATGTCACAAGCAAAGGGGACCACAACTGAAATCTTTCTGTGCACAAACCTGGCCAATAAAGGTGACTGTGATTGTGATGAAAAAATATGTCAGCAACCCGCCTGTTAAGTAGCCATTAATTTACAATCAAATAACTCGTCATACTTGAGCTGGTTAATTAAGAGCAATTAATTTCATTTTGGTCTATATTCAATTTCTGTCTTCTCGAGCCTCACGTTCTTATGAAAGATGGTCGCTCCTTCTGAGCCTGAATCTACTTCCTGTTAAAAGAGGAGTCATTACTCTCTACTGTGGCCACATACTTGTATTATCTGATACACTCAGTTGAGCTGAAACATCTTACTTTCATTGTACTGTAATATATTTAAGATTGTATTGGAGCGTTTGTATTTGAATATAAATGTATGATAAGATTGCATTATACTCTATCTTACCTTAAATTATGCATATATTATGGGATATGAATTTAGCCACCTTATGTTGTATAGTGACTTGGAAATACCTTTGTTGTAATTTGATGCTATACGCTGAGTCTAAATTTGAAGTGATCTGGATTTTACTAGATTTTACGGGTGTTTATTCTACATTTTTTTCTTAAATATGGGAAACATTATAAATGTACATTGAAATATTGCAATTGCAATTGTATTTTTTTAAAAAGGTATACCATGAGAGTCTCATCCTGAAACATGCTTCATTTCTACAAATAAACATATAGTGCAGAATTGTAAACAACAAAGGTGAGAAGCATAAAAGAAAAAAAACCCAACAAGAAAATCTAGATATTGATTCATTTGAAGCTGCTTCACCGTTATTCTCAATTACAGCAGGTACAAGGAATGTGTTTTTCATTAAAAAATCAATAATGTGTGGGAGTTTTCCTGCTGATCCCTTCAGTACTATACATGCTCGGACTGTAATCCTGTGCTTAGCCACTTTCAGCCATTTCTTTAATTAGCTGTTCTTCCTGGAGTTGGGAATTTGTGTGAATGAGTTTTGTGAGTGACTGTAAAAAAATAAAATAAAATAAAAAAAAAGCAACTAACCTGTTCCGGTTTGACATGATCCGAGGTGGGGAAGACGTCGGGGTACGAGGGGCGCTCAAAGACCCGGTCCAAAGCTTCCAGCTGCTGCTGGGTGAAGGCGTCTGCCCTTAGGTGCTTCCGTAAACTCTCCACGCTACCCTGAGAATCACTGTTTGGGCCAGAACCATCTGAACCATCTACAAGAAGAGAGAGCAACATTCGAGACACTGACCCCGGGAAGCTGGCCTTCACTTCAAGCTATATGCACTTTATATTCTCCTCATGTATTTTGTACCACTGTAAAAGTGTCTCAAGAGAGAGAAGAAAAGGAACTGTAATTCTTTTTCACCTAAATGGCTGCTGTGAGCCAGTTGCTACATCGCACGGGTTTTTTTGACTGCACAAAATTAACGGCATCATAATCTGAGATCCCTCTGGTAATTGATGGATTAGTCACTTGCACAGATATACTCGTTGAAGCAAGTGTGTAGAATGATTAAAGCGGCTGTAAGCCCATTACAGTGGTTTTTCACTTTCATTCCCGCCAGAGAATCTCATTCTTCCTTTCCCCACCTGGAAAAAGCCCAATGTATGTTAAAATCAGGTGGCAAGTACAATCACCTTTTTACAATTCAATAATGCTTTTATTCTCTTTGCGAATGCACTTCCATTTGGAAGCAAAGGCAGAGGACAAGAGGCTGAATAAAACGGCACAGTCTAGTTCAATCATCCCTGCTCTCCAAACACGGGAATTTTCCCTCCACTCCTGACCTGATTACCTGGCTGTTCGGAGGAGGATGCCTTAGCTTTTATCGCTGTGTGCAAATCTTTAAAACGTTTTTACAGACAGTCCTTTCACAGACCCTACCACCCCCATCAGTGGCTGCAGCGTAGGTCTCCTCCCAGAATCCCAGGAAGGCTTCCGCTCCCTTACAAATCTGTCATTCTAAATTTGCTGCAGATTATGTTCTTCCCTCAGTGGGAGAGCGGTGATATATGATATGCAAGGCCCAGCTATTGATTGCCTGATCTGGTGGCAAGAGGGAGCAGAAATGAACTCGAAATGAACATCATGCCTCATCTCGTTGTGGGTATAATACTCTACTTAATCCCACGTTTTCCCCTGCCATGCAATTCAATTGATCAATCTTGTCTGTGCAAAAGCGCCAATTTAGGAGGGTTAGTAGCTCCGTGACCTTTTGCCGGGGTCAAAAGATGAACCTCAAAAACCTCTCCAAAAAAGGACATGGATGAGCTGCAAAATGGAGTGGAAGAAGGAGTGTGTGTCAGTGCATCTGCAAATGTGTAAACACAAATTTGTGCTGACAACGCCAAGATACGGAAGCTATTGTTTTCCTAGCAACAGTTTGTAGCACAAAATAACATTTTCTTATTGGATGATCTAAACAGTTTCACAGAATCACTGGTTTGTACTTGCTTTGAAGCTTTTCTTCTTTATTGTTGTCAATTTCTTGTACTTTTTTAGTCAGCTTGCATATGAAAAAACGTGAAAATAACGCATGTTAGAAAATGAATAGCAGGTGTTAAAGGAGAAATGTTTCCATTTGTGCATTACTGCGGATAGCGGAAATCCACAAATTCTTGAGCTTGTACCTGCCTATTTTAATACTTCAAAGACTAAACATACTTAAATATGCATTAATACACACATTAGAAACTATATTGTCACCTCTGCAGAAGTAAACATCTATAGTTTTCCGTATCTCCACTCTTAGGGGTAAAGCTAATCAGTGGCAAGAGGAAAAAGCAGCTCCTGAATTGGCTGCTTTGCAAATACCAGCAACTTGGAACAAACTTATTTCTCCAAATTTCTTGGAACAAGTAATTTGAGCTTCTCAAGCTGCATTCTATTTTTGATATGCTATATGAAAAAGTAAAATAAAACCCATGAATAATTTGGAGTTACGTTCCCAAATACTGAACTGTAAATATGTGAGGCTCCACTGTAGTTGATGTTCCCTTAACTGTTGAGAGCAGTTCCTTTTCTGTTTCCTGCATAACTGTAATAGCACAAAGAAGGAACAAACTTACAACAACACAGAAGGGATAATGCATCATGCTTGTGAGTGAGTTGGCTTTTAGATAGGTTATTAAAGGCATTGTAATTTGTCTATTAGTAACTTAATAAGAAAAATAGAATCCCCTACAGGCTATGAGACAAAAAATGTTTGATTAAGTTCATCACAGAACGTTATCTCTCCTCTTATGAAAACAGTTTAACATCATGAGAAAAGTATAAAAATAGATAATAGTTTTTATGAGAATGGTCAAATAGTTTATTATTTAATGGTCAACTATTAATTGCAAAGTCACTGCAGTTTTTTTGTAGTGTAAGCAGTTCTTCTCTTTTTTTACTTCAAACTTACTTCTAGCTTTCAGTAGATTGTATTTGAATTTTGCGATAAGTATGACATAAACAAATGCTGGTCTTTGAGAATACCAAGTAATTTATTGTCATGGAATTTTTAGAAACATCCATAAATATGGTCAGGCCATTCCCTAAATGCATACTTAACACTACTTAAAGTCTAATCAAACTGTACCAGCACAGCAAAGAAGTGCTATCTGCTCGGTCGAACTGCCTTATGAGTAAATTTGTTTCTAAGTTCAGAATTAGAAAGGCACGAAAACCTGACTTGTACACAGTTAGTATCCGCAAATAAGCCGTCTAAATGCAGCCATCAGTGGTCACTCAGTTTTGACGCGTAACATAATGGTAGCTCTAGTTAAGCACTTGACTTTAAAGGTACATTATATAATAAATACATAGGAACTCAAAGCCTTACATTGCTTTGGTGTGGAGTATTTTATATGATGCTGCAGTATCACTTAACACAAAACAATAAAATATTCTCACAACGTTCTCTTATGCTTAGAGTACTGAGTGTAGTAGGATTTCGTTTTTGGTTTTTTAAGTATACTTCATTTTTGAGGATAAAATGTTAGGATGATGCATGATGGTGTAAACAGCACAGCAAACCTTTCGCCAAACTACATTGTTGGATATGACTTTAAAACCAAACATTAATGTCAACAGTTTCCTTGTTTCCACAAAACAGAAAACGTTTTAAATATTTCAGCTTTTTTTAAAACAGGAGTGTGTATTTACTATAAAAATGTATTCCTATAGAGTCTTTAAATCACCCTTTTCACTACCTGGCATAAAAAATGTCAGGTATTTATTGTGATGATTGGATTCTATCAACAATAGAAAACTGGTGTACATTGAGGCAGAAACTTCACAACTCTGCCATGACTCCACATTTGAAAATTAAAAATAAAAATAAAAAAAACACACAAAAAAATAAATAAATAAAATAAATGACTAGCAGTTATTAAACAGTTAACTTAAACAGAACAATTGTTGCAATTTGAAATAATAATAATAAAAAAAGACACTCTGGTCCAAACCGCCCAAATACAGTGATGTGAGTACATAGCAGCAAGAAAGGGGTATATATCCATCAAATCCTAATAACGTCTTTACAAACATACATAAAAAGTAAACGACAACTCTCACTCTTTCTGTGACCATTTGGCACAAATAAATAAATCTACACAGCCACATGAATCCCACTCACCTGTTACTACTGCTGCTGCTCTTGGTCACTTTATCAAGCTCAGTTGTTCTCTTTTCGACCAAAGTAAATAGAGTCATTAATTACTCTCCATCAGGTTGCCTGAGCCACTGCACCTGATCAATACCGCCCCTCACCCCCCCACAACCATATTTGTCATTCACCACTTCCCACGCACAAGAAGAGCCATCCTGGGTCAAGCTGCATACTCTTCCTCCCATTCAAACTGAGGACAGTCCAATCTGCCCTCATCAATTCTGACAAACCTGCAGTCTTCTGAGACAACTCTCTTAATGACACTGAGTAAATATAAGACTCCCCTCCCAATTTGTGTAGCAGCATTGTAATATTTCTATAATATTTTGACATTATTTTGACATAATGAACTGGTACATTCTTGGTGTTTACATCCTGAACAAGTCATCAGTGTAATAATAATCCCAATCAAACACATAGCAGATAAACAAAAATAAGAAGATTAATGAGAAGATGGAGAAAAACAACAATAACAACAACAACTGTTCGACAGAAACTGAGTGAGGAAAGATTGTCTGTCTTTCATGTTGGAATCATTTATTTCCCAGCAATAACAAAACCACAATGACATTCTGGTGGGAAATTTTACGTTTTCTGTTCTTTTTTTCTTCTCCTCCTCTGATTGGTCAGTGAATAAGCCAGCACATTATTGCCCCATTAATATAAAGCTCTATATCTCCGAGAGGAACATTGTGGTTCGGCTCTGCTAAAAATAGAATAACTGGGGGAGCCTGCTTGTCCGCAAGGTCCAAGACGCTCTTGTTTATTGATGAGGAGAGTACGCTTAATGTGCATTTGGCTGTGGGAGGAGACCAATGTAGCCCTAGTTAACCTACACATGCATGTGGAGGACATGCAGACTCCTGACAGAAAGACCTGGATTCAATCCCTGGACCGTCTTGTTGCAAGTCAGCAACAGTGGTGACAACTACTATGTCTTGGTACCCTGAACAAAAAAGTGATGGTCTTTTAGATGCCTTTTTTTTCATCAAATTATGAATACTGCTTTATTAGTTTTGCTTTTGTTCTAAATTACGGTAAGCTGAGAGAGAAGCTTTTGGATATTAACCTTAAAAGATAAATATAAAGAAGAAAAGTCCCACTAAGTGTCCATCAGTGCAGATTTTCACAACAGGAAGTCAAACCAAATGTTTGGACATACCCCAAATGAGCCCATTACACAGTAGTGATAACAATCTCTGACCACAGTGGTTCTATATGTGTGAGCTACATGCCTGTTCATTCTCTCTCCTCGTTTATTGATTATCCCTCGGAGTGATAATATTCATCCTGACATCAGTCTGCATTAACACTCTGGTAACGAGGAAACAGCCTCCAATGGATCAGATAGCCAGCTCTGTAAGACAGACTCCTCTCTGCGGGTTTGGCACCCAAAGGTCATGACCCCCAGCAAGCAGCTTCAGCTAACACATCTCTAAGGACTCCCCAAACAAAACTTGCTTTGCTCTCAAAAGCCTGAGTTGAGCGGAGGATTAAACGAAAACAGAGGCCTTAAAGTTTTTATTCAAAGTGTTAGAAGGTTGAGCTGACGTCTTGAAGCCATGGAAAACTTTCTCCAAATCCCCGCTCCGTTTTTCTCCCACCAACGCCATAGCATCTTTACATAACATGGCAACAGACATTCGCTCTTATAACCTTAACAAACCAACATACATTTTTGCAATAACACACCTCTATAATTTCCCTGCCTGATTCAATTCTGGGCTAAATGGAATCAAATTAAAACTCATTTGCATCCATTTGGATGAACTCAGCTGCATTTTGCTTTTCTAATTGAATGTTTTGATTATGTAAACACAAATGAAATACTGTCTGTGGAATGTAAAATGTTTGTTCTGCATCACTAAAGATCTGTAATTAGTTTTTAAGGACTGGGCACCAAATTGCTCAGTGGATTGATGGAAATTCAATTAATGGACAAAAACCCAAATATTTGAAGCTTCTCTCTTCTCTATAAGCAATAAATGTGTAGATTTGTGCATTTTTTGGAGTGAGCCTAATGGAATAACTGCAAAAATTGTGTTAAATGGCTTATTAATCTAATTTGGATTGTTGTGTTAAGGTCCAGACATTCTGTTGCTCTCTGACTTTCTGCATTCTTCCTTCCCCCCCAAAACAGATGCTGGTAAACAGAACAGGGTGTGACGGAGGCCCACTCCATCACTCATCTCAGATCCATCGTTTTAGTCCACGTGACGCTCAGAGATGAGAAATAATGAATTCAACAGTTACCGTAGCACACTGTCGTGTATATTTAGATGGTCAGTGGCAATCTCTGCTCTGGAATTGTATGTTTATAATCTTTATCAGGACATTTTTCAGCCTGGGTTTTGATCATAAATCCAAAAAAAAAAAAAAAAAAAAAAACTCAACCAAAAGCAAGAAGGCTGAAATAAAAAATCATGCTTGACAGCCTCATGTCAGGGGTTTGTTTCTGGTCACTATATTCACTGGCAGTTCTTAATACAGCAGATCTGCCTGACCACCATGGAAGGTATAGAGGTAAAGGCTGCAAAAGTGCTTTGGAATAAAAAAATATGTATCTGTTTTGATTCAACCATATAGTAGACACCATAGGCAGAAAGAAAACATCTAATTTTGACAATTCAGCCCTAAACATATTTCTCCTGGAACTTATTTTCCTGGAATTTGTTCCTATTTGTGCATTTCTACATTAGGGAAACGCACAATCTATTTGAAAGGAATGTAAAGCTCCCATCATTTTCAAACCGTTGTTCAAGAACAGGGTCCAGCGACCTTTACAACACAAACAGTCACTTTTCTCCTCGACTCTAGTTAATTAAATTTGTCCCAAGTCACAAAAACTACCCAATCCTTCGCAAAATTGTGACATATCAAGTTTTTCACGTTACAAATTGTTACAAGTTGTTTTATTTTCAGATTACAGACAACATTTTCTGAATGACATATTCCACATTTGTTAAAAAATAATGGTTTGTGACCAAATGACAAGAAGAGAAAAAAAAAAGATTCCTCTTCCTGTTGGTGTCATTATGTCGTAGGGTTTAAAAGTTTTGATTATCTGAAAAAAAAAACTGACCATATAGGATACCTGTTGAGATCAAAGTCCAGTCCCTGAGAACTATTGTCTTCCAGCTTCAAGATGCATTCTTCTCCAACCCACTAAATCAAATGAATGGCTTGTTAGCAGGCCTCTATGGAGCTGAATGACAGGTGATGAGGGAATTCGTTCCATTTAGTTCAGTGGTGTGGGAGAAGGAATGCTTTCAAAAGTAACAGGATGGTACGTCTCGAGGACTGGATTTGGAAACCCTGCTTAGGTTAGGCAATAGAGACAGAGCGGGTAAAGAATCAGTTCGTATTTCAAAACCTGCCTAAGAAATATGGTAATAAGTTGCAGGTATGAATAGACTGTGCTGCTGGTCTTTGATTTGCTGCTTTTGTTAGTCTTTGCTAAAGTAAAGAGCCATTTTTCTTTGTGGTGTGAAACCATATTTCTTTTAATAATATCTGGAAAATCTAGTTCAAATTTGAAAATTCTTAGATTGGGTTGGTTCAGTCGAACCTGTGTCAGATTCTACACTGGTTACATTTGTAAAATCTTTATATATGAAAGCAATAAATAAATAAACCAGCTCCCTAATACATATCTCAAATTTGTATCCATCCATCCATCCATCCATCCATCCATCCATCCATCCATTCCAACCAACCATTGGCCCATTTATCCTTGCAGGGTCAGAGACTCAGATCAATTTATAATATTCTAATCAGTCTATCTAGGTGCCATTTATGAAAATCTCACCTCTGACTTCATATTTGCTGTGTGCTCAGGTGGTTTCATACTGTGAATGAAAAATTCATGAATTAAATTTGTTTCTAAATACTGACAAATTGTCTTTGCGTTCCTCAGTAAAACACAGCTTGAGCTCCTCTTGTTTTTTTTGTTTTTTCTCAAAGCAAACAGAGTCAGAATCAGTGGGGGTAGTGGAAAGCTACTTGGACGTTAATCTGAGAGGTAATAGCTTTTCTCTGCTGAATTGTGAATTCTAATACGTGTCAATTTGTTAAAGGTTCGGACAGCCGTGTTCACCAAAGGCTGGTCACCGTCTCCAGGGGTCTCGCTCGTGTTCCCGCTCCCTGTCCGTTCGCAACAATAGCTGCCAACTGTAACACGGTGCTTTTAATTTGCAATAACACGTGACAATGGTAGATTAATGGCTCTTATGACACCTGTGTCCCTGAAGCTCTTCTAGCAGAGACCCAGTGTACATAACGTGTGTCACACTACATTATCTCTACATCCTTCCTGTAATGGGGTGGGGGGCCTTTTTTAAGGGCACTGCTGACTTGGAAACTTAGGAGCTGCCTGCCTGCTTGGCAGAGAGCCACAGTCACGGCCTAAAACAAATACTGGGAGCTCCACAGCCAATCCATTTCACTGGAGCTTGTGTTGCTCTCACCTCCCTGTCCCCTCTCTTTCCCCTCCTTCTTTCCCTCCGTTTGTGTTTTTTGTTCGTGTTTGATAATGACTGCTTGTGCCATAATAATCATGAGGCTTACCAACTTAAATAGGGCTCAGGGAAGCTACTGCACTGTGAGGAAATTTAATCCAAGCATTATCTCAGTATAGACTACTGCCTACTGAGCGAGGCAAAATATGTCTAAATAGCAAACAAGCCATCGCGAAAACACGATAAAATCAACAAGCAAGCACAGCAATAAAACTAAAGACATTTTTTTCTCTTAACAGTGAGTTTCGGAAATTCCCAAATGCAGCTGCTTTTTGCGGGATATAGTCACATGCGGCAAATTACAAAATCCGTTCGGATTAGGCTTGTTTTGAAAACAGCCTGTCAGCAGGCAGAATTTCTATTAATATCTGATAATATGCTAATCATATATGTCATGTTTTCATTAGCTGTAAGCAGAAAATCATCAGAAATAAAAGCTTGAAAACATTAGTCTATGTGCAATATATAATCCATTTTACTTAGTGAATTGAGTTCTAAAAATAATTTCTAGCATTCTAATTTATTGACTATAACTATTTTCTTCATAGAATAAAATAAACAGGTAAATGATACGTTAAGTTTAATAGCTGCCTTTTGTGATGCTGTGCTTCTTAAATAACCTTGTAAACATGCAAAATATTTTGACCTACAACAAAGAAACTTTTTAGATTGTGATCTACAGAGACTAAAAAAATTTGAACCAGCCAGATCAACCATCTTGATTAAAGAGATATAAATCCTAAAAGACTCTTAAAAACTGTAAAATATTTTTTATGCAACTTATAATACTGAAAATAAGGATGGGAATTTGTGCAGAATGCATAAGCGTATCAGCAATATTCACATTTGTACTACTGCCAGATTGTAATAAACAGTGTAGAGGAAAATTTTAATCAGACTTCGTATTTATTCTCATTTCAATTAGTAAGTTGGCAATAATTAAAATAAACTTAAAATGACATTGGCTCAACATGATTAAGCTTGAAGTTATATAGAAACATAATTATACTGCCAGATAAATGAATTTAGGAGCTTAATAGTTGCAAATTGCCTAAAATAATTCCTGCAAATAATGACATTCATTGTTTAAGCTGAGTTGCTGCCTTTTTAAGAGAGAAAGCATGCTATTGTTGATTCCCAAAGGCCCACATAAGCAAGCAATAAAACTTATTAAACAATCTTTATAAGAGAAATCACTCAAAAAATGAAGCAAAAGTCCTAAGCATGCTGTCACCTCCCTAAAAGAATTATTTCCATTTTGCATTTTTTCTTTTATTTCTTTTTGGTGAGGTGCTCTTTAAGAGAAAAAAGCAACAGGACGATTGTGTCTACAGGGTAGCACCTTGTGTAATATACTATCCCTACAAACTGTGGCCCAAGGCAAGACATTCCTTTTGCAGGCGTGTGTGTAGGCGTGTATGTTTGTGTGTTTGGCCAAGATCTGAAGTTTATGTTGGGGAGAGATAAAGTATCTGTGACCCTGTGGTTTCAGGTAGACACCAGGCAAGGCACTGAGGGAGTACATATATATAAAAAACAAAACTCCCTCACCACTCTCAGAGCAAGTCCTGCTCTGACACAAACACAGAGCCTTCCACACACCCACCGCACAGCTCTCTTCTCTTTCATCGTAACGCTGGCCGAGCACCTAAATCATGGAGATGGCAACACATCAGGGGAATCATTTGAGGCTGAATAGCTGTAGAAACATGGCGCTGTCAGCTGGAAGACCTCCACACAAAAAGAGCCCTGCCTTTCTCCCCTCAAACACGCTGCTTATTCCCCTGCATGCCCTTTAATACCTCTTTGCCCTTCAGTAGCAATCTGCATAGAAATGCCCGCATTTTATCATTCAGTGACTAGACATTACACCCCGGCTAATACGAGAGGGTCCTCGAACGACTGAAAATGAACCTCCAGAAAATACCAGACGTTTGCATTATGCCCCTCCGATTGCATCTCTTACAGGGAAAAGACTTGATTATGTCATTTGCCATGTCCACGTCATGCTGGTTTTTATATCTTTGCCAGGAAATCTACCTCTGACAGGTCATTAGTCATCCCTCCCCTCCCCACACGCACATAAAACATCAATTCCACTCAATATCCCACAAACCTCTCCTTCCACCCCCCCTCCGACAAACGCCAGAACAAAGAAAGACGCTATGTAAACTGCCGCCGAGCTCTGATTAGCTCTCATTCAGGAGAACTGCAAAAATAAGGCACTCATTCCCCACCCTGTTTGAGATAACTGCGCCGTACCCATGCATGCCTTCTAACTCGGCTGCATCTGTTTAGCCATTCTCATCAGCTTCTTATGTAGTGACATTAGGGAGGCCTATTGCTTACAGAACCAATAATCTATATCGCCTCAGGCCTCCTTATACCCACCAACCCAGCAGAAGAAATGAAGCTACTTTTGGTTGTTGGGAGGTGAGGTGGTGGGGGGGCTGAAAAGCTCTTCTCAGAGCTACAGCAGTTTTCTTGACTGACCTGGGTGGTTGGCTACATCATCTTGACATGTAATTATCTAAAGCCCTTTAATCACTTCCATAAAGATTAATTGCAGGAGACAACAGCGGAGGTCGTGTCTTCAAATCAAAGGACTCGTTGGCAGGTTGACACAGCGGTGTAACGGAGTCCAGACTCAGGTGTTTTATAGGGGTCATACTGGAACTGAGGCAGGCTTTAATGCTAGCTCAGCAAAGAGGAGTTTGTGGGATAAAGCAATTCAAAATGCAAAACTTTCTGTCAACCCTTTAAGGCATTATTTATTTATTAAATCTTAAACAGGGCCCACTTACCGTCATCTCTTTTTCTCTTCTCTCCGTTGGATCGAGGAATACCCAAAATCCCGTTAATGGAGTAGGATCCCGCAGGGTCGTTGGAGGCGCTGGTTACAGGTGGGGAAGCTGTGTTTGGTACTGTGGGAAAGGGAGAAAGAAAATTCATTGATTGACTTTTTTTATTTTACATTTAAATGCAAACAAATTTAACAACTGAAATGAAGCCATCACATTTATTCACTCAATTTACATGATTGAAAAGGAGTGTAAACCTGCTCCTCTTTACTGCTGGTTACTGAGTTTACAAATCAATTTCTGTCAATGTCAACCAATATGCATAGTTTAATGCAAGTCCATAAACACACTCATTAGGCAATATGTACTGAAGAAACTAAGACATTAATTGGGTGGAGCTATGTATTTAAATTGAACGTGTCTCTTAAATTATAACACTTTCTCTGTAACAGCCGTTTAATCCTCAAAGTAGACATAATCTTGGTGTTCTAATTTAGTTCTTTTGTTATTATTAATAAAGTAATGAACTTTTATAAGTCTTTTTCCCACGGCTCCACTAAGTGACTGTTACACCAAGGGAATAGATTTTTGGTTTATAGTGTGCTTTGTTTTATCAGACAGGTGTTTGCATGTGGTTAATATGAGGTTTCCAGCACATTTTACAACCTTTTTTGTCAAAGCTCCTGGGAATTTGATCTCATGTACTCTTTCTCTTTCTGTTTTTTTTTTTTTTTTTCTGAATACAGGAATGCCACGAATTTCGATTTGATTTAAGTTTCGGCGACAAAATATGTCTGTTAAACCATCTGTTTTATTCTTATGAATTTGACGTTGCTGTACATTTTCACCCACCCACCAGCAAATATAACAAATTACATTTTGACATTTGAAATACTTTTTTAATTAATACATACACATAATTTTTGTCCCTACACAAACCCATGTAGTACACCACACACAACGTCTACTCAGAATTAAACACAATGATCTTCAAATTGTTCCCAGTTATTGAAGTAGTTTTGTGTTCAGCTCAAAGCAAACCCTGTTGTCCTGTAACTTTTCAATTTATAAACCACTTTAAAAACTGATACAAGAAATAAAAGTCAGAAATGTTTACATGAAAAGAACATACTGTTTACTATCTCTTTTCTGTAAAATATGAAGACGTGTAATTTTTTTTGTTGTATGACTGCTTAAACTTTAATAAGAACTTTTCTTATCAAAATTTCTTAAATATTTTATTACCTGTAACAATTCATTGAAGGTGTCATATTAAACTTCCTCTAGAGGATAGAAGACAAGTATCTGGTTTGATAAAGCAGGTTTTTAGAAAAGTACAATTTTAGTAAAAGAGGTAGAGCGTTTAGAAATACTAGGTTTCTTTTTTTTATTATTATTAAAAATGATTCCGACTGTAAATTCAGTTTTTTCATGCAGTTTTTACATTTTCTAAATTTACATTGATGGTAAAAAATGTAGCTTTCTCAGAACTGAAGCAGGCAAACGGGCCTTTAGCTTTAGAAATGGTCCCCGGTTTGTATACGGAAATCGTTTTCCATCTTTCACTTAATCATGGAATGTACCAATTTCAAATGAGAAGATGAAGATGTAAGTTAATGTTTTATAAATAATCCACATCACTCATTTTACAATTTTCATTAAAAAGTTTAATGAAAATCAATAACCACATGTGCAAGTTCTGAGATGGTAGTTCTTTACCTATTGTATGACCGGGCGTTGAAAGCGATGATCCATCAGGAGATGGATGGAAAGGCTGCTGGACCTTTGTTCTGATGATCCTGGAGAAAAAAGAAAAGAGGAGGAGATGTAACGAGTGGTTCTCAGTCAACCTGTATTCAGTGAAACTTTTTTACAAAAAACTTTTTATGCTGACAAGCATAAACATGTTTGACCAACGATAAACACAGACAACCAGACATAAAAAACATTCTAGAAATGATCAAACTAAGGAAACAAACAAATAAAAAAATGATCAAACATTTGTATAATTTTCAAAGATAAGGAAGTGACGAAATGCAGTCGAGTCATTCAGTAAAGAAACAAAATGTCAAAGCCAAGATAGACATTCTTTTGCTTGTTGGGGTCACATCGGGATGGTAAGGACAGTGCTGATCCCAATGTACAAATCTTTATACTCTAGTTTTTCTTCAATAATTTACCTTTACCCTGCCGCCGTTAACAAAAGGAGTTTTCCTTTCAACTGTCACCACATGCATGCTCATTATGCAGGATTGCTGAAAAGCTGATGCAGTCAACTGTCCACTGTCGCTACACACTTGATCAGGAGGAGGCATTACTGCAAAGTCAGCGCCTCAATTGACTGCGCTTGCTTAGTTCGAAAATGTTTTACCAACAGGCAAAATAACTTGGCTGCAGTGTTTTACAGCTGGGATCAAACTACAATATTATCAACTCTTTCTTAGATGCAAATAACTGTATGTTACTGCATGTAAAATGTATCTATTTATTTTGGAGAGCATCTTAAGATGATATTTGTTCCATTAACTGATGATAATAGATCAGCTCCCAGTGATTGTTAAACTCTTTAATAAAACAATATTTCTGCAATTTCTGCAGAAATATCTGAAACTGCAAACCTACATAAACAGATCTGTGTTCAATTTGCTTTTAAGACAGTTTTTAAAAGCAAGCATTTTCCTACGGACCGGAGGAAAATGTGCCTCAAGTAGTTTTGTTGCTCTAAGGATCAGCAGGAGCCCTAAGCCCTCCAGAACCAGACCCGTAGGACATGAAGCAGGTCTGATCACCAACATTAAGATAACTTCTTGAATCTTTCCTCCTCTAATTTGAGCATCATGGCAGCTACCACAATATGTTTTCTGACGAAAATATCAAATCCAACTCATTCACAAACATGGATGTGGTCAGTGGTTTTGTCATAAAAGCTGAAAAAAAAAAGCAAAAAAAAACAAAAAAAAACTCTATTGCACTTTTTAGTCTGGGTAATCTTGCAAACAAAGCATGAAATCACATCAATTCACCTCAATGATCAGCTTCACTGACTCTACCTGGCCCACACTAATCAGCAGCCACCACCTCCACCCTCCTGGCCCCCCGCCGCCCTGACCCACCCAGGTTGGAAGGGGTTTCACAGTTACCGATCAAACTCAACCCATGGCCCCCCGTGTGCCAATGCGGATGAGGTTGTATTGATTGAGGCCAGTGTGAGGAAAAAGTTGGGGATTAGTCACACGGGCAAACAGATGCAAATAGAAAGCTATAAATTATATGTGACAGGAAAGCAATAGTTCCTTATTGCCTTGCACAAGCTTACGCCAGCATTAGATTCCTTTAATCTGAATGGCACTCGGGGAGAAAGGGACCTGTCACAATAATTTGTAAACTTTAAAACTATTCATCACAGATGCCGTGGGAGCCCCTCACCAGAGGTCTGCTGAGAGATTTCTGTGATTTTGCACTTTTTGTCCTCTGTATTCCTAAAGATTAAGAGTAAAATCTGGGTTATTTTGGATAGTAATATTATCGCAGGAGCCTGGAGGTTTTCGAGAAATAAATTTGACAGTGTCACAAATGAAAAAAAAAACTCTCCCTTGGAGGCAAATAAGCCTAAAACACACCTTCCCAGAAAGCATGTATTGATATTTTAATTTTTTTTCTTTTTTCTCCCCTCGACAACAGTTATTCGACCCCTTGACTTGTCTGCGCGACATAAATTAAAAAGATTTTATTCGGTATCCATGTTCTTCGTATTGAATAAGCAATTTAGCAGAATGAATTAATGACCTGGTTGTTGCTGAAAATCCCCTGAAGAGATATTAAAATTGCTTTACTTCTGAATCAATAATATCGAGCACCATTGAAGACTTTTTCTTTTTTTGTTTGATTTTTTTTTTTTTTCCGCTTTATGTCGAGCAAAAAATGTTGGCTTTGGTGGCTCTTTATAGCTACAACACTAACTCTGTTGTATTTAATAATGCATGCAGGAGAAAGGTGTTTAAATCTGGCATCCTCTTTTGTTAACAGTTCTGAGGTCAGACTGTCTGCCACTGGAATTCACTGAAGCACCCAACTGGAAAAGAGTTTGGCTCCAGTGTTTTTTTTTTTCTTTTTTTTCTTTTTTTTATTATTATTATTCTTTAAGCATCTGAAGAGAAAAAAAGTCTCCAGTCATTTGAATGTTTCTAGTCATTTTCTTTTGGAAATCTCCAGTGACAATCTATCTCAAATTGAACCGTTAAAGATGTGTTCATTTGCTACATCAAAACAAATTCTTCTTTCTTCTTCTACAAAGGACTTTTTTTTTTATGTTCACAGTGGGTGGCATTGGATTACAGAGCAAGGGAATGAAAGGAATAAGGTATGATATATAATGTGGGCAATACGGTCTTCGCCCAGAGAGCCAGTGTATCAGGGGTCGCCAGAGTCCCTACAAATGTTTCCTGTAATTTTCCCAACTAATAGGTTTTCTCTAACTTTTTGTCAAGTTCAGACAGTGGAAAAGTGAGTACACCCTGTATTGTGCATGATGTAAGCATCATAAGAAAAATATGGCCATCTGTTTAGAACAAGACAAAAGTTGACATTTGGTTGCAGGCTCCTAAAAAGCATGAAAGTAAAGGGCTATTTCATAAACTTTTAGCGACTGGATTACATTTAAATAGCTGTTCTAAATCTAAAATAACACAACTTCAGTTGGTTCTGAACATTTATTATTTTAAACATAATTTGAGAATTATGAAATCTTTGTTCTATTTCGAACAAGATACAGAAAAAGACCTTTAAGTTTTTGGCAGACCACTTTAAATTGGGACAAATTCCAATAAATAGACAGATTAAACCAGGAGTAAATCATCACTAGTACTAGACTCTTTAAACACACTTTGAATTTGTGAAATCTATTCATGAAAAAATTATTTTCCTTAAAGAAAAAAAGCTGAAATTTTCTCCTGTTGCTTGCCTGGGGCGGTATTCATGGAAGAACCGCCCATGATGGGAATTCACACCAGCTCTCATATTTGGTTGATAGAATTATAGCTCTTTGTGTTCAGAATTTAATTTCCCCATATAAACAAAGACACACAAAGCCTCCCCCAATTCCTTCTTCCTTTCCAAAATAAACCTACCTTTAATTGGAATTGGAAAAAAAATAAGTTATAGCTCTTTTGATTATAGTAACGTACATTTTAAATTTATCACATACATGTGTCTGAGCCTCCTTAAATGGGGCTTTTTAAGCAGCCACGAAGCATGAAATGAATTTTCTTCAACCCCCCCTCCCCCCCCCGCCACCTTTTTTTTTCTCTTTTTTGCTTTCTCTCTCTCTTTCTCTCTATTTAAAAGATGTCTTGTGTGGAGCTGTCCAGGCTCTCCCATCAGCTCATTAAAATGTAATGCTGATGCTGCCTCTATATGGAACAGTGCCTCTTAACCAAAGTTCATCACCAGGGATCTCTGGTGGTGGTGGTGGGGTGAAGAGAGGTGATGAGAGGGGAAGGGGCCCCTAGTTTTGGGTGCAACCACAACAAATACTTCAAAAATTTTAAGAGCAAAATTTGCTCTATATTATATAGACCTGATGTACTACAAATATTCCTCTTGTCTGCATTTTTACACATCATTATCATTGAATACAACGATATATCATCAAGACATTTTAAGCATTTTGAATTAAGCAACATTTTCCAAAAAAAAAAAAAAGAAAGAAAAAAAATCACCAGAAGTGCCCTATTTTTCTCTCCCTCTCTCTTTCAGTGCAGCCCTCCTGCACTTTAGATGCGCTAAAGAAAATTGGCCTGCTTTATAGCGCCACGGGATTCTGGTCACCGCATATTGATCGGTTTTCATCTCGACAGATTCACTCAGTCCTGGATGTACAACTGCTGATTGTCAGAGGGGGGGAGACAGAAGGGGGGGAGTTGATCTCAACGATTGAATTGCACCTCTGAGAAGTGGCTCCAGCTATGTGCTGCTCCCGCAGCAGGTCGCAGAGATAGGCTGATAGGATAAATTATTGTTTTAATTATTTATTATTTTGTCAGCTCCCCTCATTATCCGTCCAACATCAGTTAGATTTTATTTTTTAGCATCATTATTATGTTCATTTACAAATTAAAATCCCAACACAGCTTCATCTTTTGATTATCAGTCTAATATAAATTATGTGATTTTTATCATTTTATTATTTTCTAAAAAATATAAAATAATAAAATAAGAAAGCCAACATAAATTATTTTTGCTATTAATATTTTTACTTACTAAAATATCTAGTAAATAAAACAAAAAAAGATTATTATTATTATTATTATTATTATTATTATTAGTAGTAGTAGTAGTAGTAGTAGTAGTAGTAGTAGTAGTAGTAGTAGTAGTAATAAACATAAAATTAAGCACTACAAAGCAACACATATTTATAATAAGGTAACTTTTTGAAGCTGCATATCATTTTTCCTACCTATTAATGGATGAGACGCTGGGAACAGTGTCGTTGTCGCAGATGCCCTCTGCCAGCAGTCTGTCTCTGATCTCCCAGGCAAACATGGTGGGATTTTGTCTCTTGTAGTCTGCTATTTTTTCCACTACTTTCGGAGTGGCCACTTTGGGTTTGGACCCACCAATGACTCCAGGCTTGATACTGCCAGTCTCGTAGTATCTGCAAGAGTGGAATGAGCAAAAAATTAAAAAATAAAAAATCTTCATTTTATAACCTTTCATGCATCTTTAAACACACAAGAGTGTAAAACATTTTTTATTGTTTTCTTGAAAAGTGACTACTTTTGAAATTTAAGTAAGAGTGGAACATTAGAAACAAACGAAGCACGAAACATGTCAACATGAAAGGAAACAGGTACATAAATATGACGTGACTTTTAGGGAAGTTTTGCGCCTCTAATTTACCAATGGTTCTCACCTTTCGGGGACAGTAAAGACGCATAACAAAATAAAATAAAATTAAATTAAATTAAATAAAGAAAAATAGATTCAGGTTTCTCTTTCCCGGAGACTCCCCCTCTCACCTGCCGAGGATCTTGCTGACGCAGCCGTGGCTCACCCGCAGCTGTCTGGAGATGTCGCAGGGCCGGACGCCCTGGTGGGCCAGCTCCACTATCCGCTGCCTCACCACGTCCGGGAGGGGTCTGCCGTTCACAAACACCCCGCCGAGCTGGTTCACACCTCCGTGCCCTACGTGGGATACAACAGCAGCAAAAACACAACAGACGTAACATTACATAAGGTCGTTATGAAAAAAGAAAAAAGAAAGAAAGAAAGAATGTGCAGGCAAATGAAACAAAAGTGGATAAAAAAAGAATCAGAAAATAATTTACTACGTTTGTAAGAATAAAACATGGAGTGACGGCCGAAAATTGTGATTAATATTAAAATTGTTTCGTTTGAAAACTTATTTTTCTTAACTTTTATGCCAGAAAGGGTGCTGACGTATCTCGCTTTATGTAATTCATAAAAATGAAATTGTTTATTTCCAATAATTATGATCTTACATATATATTCTTTTCCTTCGAAAATGGAAAATACAAATATATGTACAACAGGGAACTTTTTTGAAAGGAAAAAAATATATATACGTATATTTTTTCCTTAACGTTTCAGCATTCAAAATAGCCAGACTAATTCTATTGCAAAAAAATACGATTAGATAATATGCCAATGATAAGATTAAAAATAACCCCGCAAAATGTAATAATTACTTTGCTTTGTTCAGAAATATTTATTTTAAGTGAGATACTGACCCATTCTACACTTCCGCGTAAGTTTACATTGGTTCTTTACCATGAAAGTTATAGAAAACGCAGATTAATTTCTTGAAACAAAATACTTTAGAACTGTTCTTTACTCTCCTCTGCACCCACAGAGATATTTCTGCGTATCACTTTCAGGGCTCATCATTCACGCATTCATGTTGATTATGTTCCCCTACAATTTAACTCTGATTACTCATATTGCACATCATCTTGTAAACAAAGAGGTCATCAATTATGAAAAGCTACTCCTCAAATTAGGATTAAAGCATCCTTTATGCGCATTTAAGTTGGATGTAGTTGCACGGATAATTTGAATAATAGATGTGTAACTAATATGTCTTGACTTATTAGGCCTTGCACGCGCATACGGGCGCGCGTAAAGATTCGGGCTGGTGCACGTGTAAAATAAAGAAAGCACCTGCTGAAAAGCGTGTTCTTTGTTTACTGTGACACATTTCGTTTTTTTTATTTAATATTTTGGAGGCATTTTCACAGATAATTGTATAAATAAATAAATAAATAAATAAAGTGGAAAATTCTAATTAGTTTCGGAACTGATATTTGATAAGTCACAATTAGTCCGAAATATCTCAGTTTGGCCTTTGTTCTGCGTATTTTTATGCGCTAAGATGCTGGCTGCACTTTAACAACTGCTGCGCTGTGCTACAGTATGTAGGAATTAAACGTCTTCTTTTTCGTAAATATATATATATTAATATATATATTTTTTAATCCATATGCATGCGTGTAAAAGCTGCAGCGGCAGGCAAACTCGAGTTAGCTACTTACGGTGCATCGCCGTGAAGGGGTCTGCTTTGCAGTGAATATCCATTGGATAGCAAAGGAAAGACAGATAATCAACTGAAGTCGCCGTTTCGCCTTCCTATCGAGGGGGGGAATTGTGGAGAAAAAATGTGATTCTAACCGATGGAGGGACTTATAATTTGGACCCCCCTCCAGCCCCGATCCGATGGCAACTTCTTCCCCTTAAAGTTCCCCCTCTTCTCTCTCTCTCGCTCCCTCTCTTTTTTTTCAGCAGTCCGGTCCGTCAACTGGATGTCTTCTTGCAGGTGCACTGCATGACGGAAGGAGCGCTTCTCAAGGCTGGAGGTAATTCTCACAGCATGCCAGCGACCGAACCCGGTTCCTTTATTTTTTTTATTTTTTAATTTTTTTTCTTATTTGTCTCGCAGGAATCTCTCCGTACAGGGCCCCCCGATATGTCCTCAGTCCTGGTGGGCTCGATTCACGGGCGAAGAAAGGCTTACACGCCGGCTTCTGGCTTTCTTGGCGCAATAGGGTGCGTGAGGCTGGATTTTTGGAGCTGGGAATGAAGCCTCTTCTCTGTGTCTGTGGTTCTAAAAGCTGCAACCCTCCTCTCCTCCTCCTCCTCCTCCTTCTTCTTCTTCTCTCCGTCCCCCTCCTCCCCTCTGCAGACCCCCCTTTTTGCTTATATGGATGACTTGTCAGACAAAGGCAATAGATGCCAACACTTTGTGATTCGCCAGCGCAAAAAAAAAGAAGGAAAAAAAGGGGGTCCAAATGAGGAGGTCTCTAGTTCTCTGACACGCCAAAAAAAAGGGGAGGGGTAATAAATAAGAGACAGGGTCCGACTTGCAAACATGTGTTTATTAGACAGTAGAAAGTTACGTTCTTGTTTACAGTAAAATTTTGAAAAAATATTATATCAAAAGTAATAATGAAAATTCATTTTTGTGTCTTTCTCGGACATTACATATTACATCAATAAAAACTATAATAAAAGCAATTCAGATACAAAAAATCACTTTACTATTTAGAAACCCCATCACACAAACTCACACACTCATATATATATATATATATATATATATATAATTTTTCTTTGGATTTCAACCCGAGCAGGCCCTTGAGATTAGCCCCTGATCTTTTTTCTTGATTTAATTGGATATTAAATATATATTAAGGTTAAAAATAGATGTGTTGACCTTTATTGCACGCAGCTGATGGTGTGATGATTGTGCTGCTCCAGAGTGGGAGTTCCAGTGCATGGTGATGGTCGGAGGTGAAGGTTCCTCTCCACCAATAACAACGCTCCTTCTGTAGATGGCGCTGTATAGTTTCTCAAACCTAAACACAGCCGAACTAAGGGTTCTAAAACAAAGTACAATTTTAGGGAGCACTTAAGTGTCATGTAAAAAAGAAAGTTAAAAAAATAACCTTTAGGGAAAAAATTTTCCAGAAGAAAATAAGTCAGATAGATAGAAAGGTATATGATTGCACTTATGTTTAGATACATGTTGTTTTTTGACCTAACTGATAACTTTCAGTCACATTTTTAATATGAAATTAGAAGGCAGAATTGATTATTAGAATTAAAAAATCTATATTATCTATATTTCAATGTGATCTAGATAAAATATAAAGAAGGTCCTAAAACCTTTTAAAAATTCTCAAAAGAATGAAAAGAATATACTTATATATATATTAAATCATAATAAATTATTAAAAAATATATTTGGAGAATATCATAAACAGCAATTAAAGTGAATCTTTTAAATTGTACATACAAATCTAAATGATTAAGGAACATATCCAAGGAAATGAATGTATGAATGTAATGTTCATTGATGCCTCAAATTTTTATATTTTTTAATAAAAATTTTACTGATGATTTATGTTAGAATGAAACTGAAACTTTTTTTTCAGTCAGATACTGCTCTTAGCAACAGTATCCACAGGGAAATATATTTGAAGACTTACAATAGTCATTATTATTATTATTATTATTATTATTATTATTATTATTATTATTATTATTATTATTATTATTATTATTATTATTATTATTATTATTGCATTTTTGTGTATTGTTTAGTGACAGTCCTTATGCTAACGTCAAGCATGCTAGTGAGTTCAGCTGCTGAGGCTTGAGGCAGTTTAAGTCAATGAAGGTCACGTCTTAGTGATTTACAGGGAAATGGTTGAAAAGCATCATGTTAGAATAAATTCAAAATGTGAATTACAGTAAAGGTTTTTGCCTTAATCACAAATCAATTCTTATTTTTGGCTTCTTTCTAGGAATGCGGGGGAATAATGTTGGAGAGTGTAGCTAATGTAGTTGAGCAAGAACATTTCAGAATGTTTGTTGGAACTGAACTAATTTATGTGTTTTACACACCAAATCTATATTCAAAAGTTACTATATATATATATATCTTTTTTCCCTGTAAAACATTTATGTTCTCAGTAGTTCTTTTACTGCATAATATGTTTATGTCATGTTGCTGTAGATTTTCATTGCATTCTGTGAACTCCGTTAATATACAGGAATAGTAGAGACATAGAATTTAGTAACTATTTACAGCTAAGACTTATTTTATCCAAAGGTAAGCCAGTAAATGATGATTTGATTTTGAAATGGAACAGTCTCAATCAATGCTCATGTTTGTTTAAGATTACTCCTACACAGTAAAAAACGAAGTGTCAATTTAACACCTATAGAGTTGAATTTAACTCCGTTTCAGATAACATTTGGTCCCACTCGAAAATAGTGTAAAATGTACTCTATAGCCAGTGTCAAATTTTCAGAGTTAATTTTACTCATTTTAGTGTCAAAATCAACAAGTCAGTGAGTCAAATTATTTAACACTATTGTTTGTTTACACTCTTCAGAGTAATATTGTTATTTTATGGAGTTAATTTTACACTAAATTTACTTACAAATTTACACTTTATTGTGTTGATGTTTTTTCCTTTCTAGTTTTTTTTTACACATATACTATATAATGCTAAATTTTAGCATTGTATGGCTTTTATAAAATCTACCAATCACAATAAACACAAAGTTTTAAGTTCACAGTGACAACATTTATTCAACTTTATGATCCAGTGACATAATTACTGTAACAGTGTCAGTTTAACCATCTTCAAAACAATGTTCACCAAAGATAGCAATACGGGACAAACAAAAAGAGCAGTGTCATTTGCTTCATATGACATTTGTATGTCAAAGGGCTTCGGATAACATAGATGGTTGACATCAAACACAACAAAACCTTGCATCATTTTAGTAACTTCATAAGCATGAAAATGTTCATTAAAAAAGATACTGTACATAAAGGCAATGTAAGCAGCAACAATTTGTCTTTAACTATGAACACAGACTTGATCTGGTAAAAGACAGGCATTTCAAATAAATAAATAAATCAATAAGTTGGTCAAGGGAGCACTGTATGACGTACCAAACACATAATGGGTCTTAAAGAGCTCATCAAGAGCTCCAACTGAACATGTTGCCTTACATGGAATAGCATAGTTGTCAATCACAATGAAGAATGGGTGAATACTGCTTTGGATGGATCCCTGGCCAAGGAGGTAGGGCTGGGTACGTTGGGTGATTTTGTCAAGATGCTGCTGCACACTGGTTCCAACCTATATAAAAAATAAAAATAAACATGACAAAAGTATTTAGTGACAAATTTCTGAATGAAGATCAGACAGAATAAAATTTTGAATTGTAAAAATGAAGAGACTGAATTCTGCTTTTTTTTTTTTATCTTTAAGCAACTGTTAAGCAGTACCTTTAGAAATCTGATGAGGTGATCCACTGCTTGAGATGCAGACATCTTACCCGGCCTCTTTCGTCCTTGTGCAGATGGTGGTAGCAGATGCAGCAGAAGCAAAATAGCAGACATGTCACTATCCCAACCTATAGACCAACAGCTTCATGTTACTATCATCAAACATATGAATTTGTCATAATTACCTAGAAGACCAACATACCGTTCTCAGCTTCAGCAGCCAACTCTGCATTCCGCAATAAATCCAAAAGCTCAGTGGTGGGTACCAGGCCATGGCTTTCCTTTATAACCTTGGATTTGAGACTGGTGGGCCACTTCTCCAAAACTTTATCGGCAGTGCCTTCCGCCAAACATGAGTCTGAAATCTTGTTATATCTGAAATGCATAAAAAAAAGAATTTCACACAGTAATAAGACAGTAAATGGCCTGTACTTGCACAGTGCTTTATGAAGTCCAGAGGACTCCAAAGTGATTTACACCACATTTAGTCATTTACATGCTGATGGTGGTGAGCTACATTGTAGCCACAGTTGCACAAGGGAAGACTGACATAAGCAATGCTGCCATGGGCTTGTGCCACCAAGCCTTCTGAACACCACCAGCAGGCAAGGCAGGTCAAGTGTCTTTCCCAAGGACATAACAATTTAGAAAGAGTTGGGGTTCAAACTGGTGATACACAAGTTACAGGACAAACTCCTATGACTGTTGCCACTAAGTATTTTAGTAGTGTAAGAGATAAAACTGTCTTACCAGTCCTGGTGTCTCCAGAAATCTTGGAAAGACAGAGAAGACATCTGCTGCTTTCTTTTCATCATTGACCATTGAATGACGGTAATGGAAGGTAGCCTTCATCTTCTCACGGACAGTGTCATCATCAGCAGAGTGTTTCAAAACAGCAATAGCTGCTTCCACTTCCTCATCTGACAGCACTTTGTCAGCAGTGAAAACCCTGGATTGACCATGGCCTGGTCCACCACCTTAAAAAGAAAGTTTCTAACTCCCAGCCACAGATTTTTTACTTTACATATATACTCAATATTGAGAAAACTTACTTTTGGGAGATTTGCTACCTGAGGCACCCCTTTCCTCTGCAGTTTTTCTTTGAATAGTCTTTAAACGCCAAGCAAGGTATCCTGAATCGCTCTCTGGATCATAGTAATGCTCCTGTCAATAAATACAAGCAGACTTACCATTCCATAAACATCTTTGAAGGTAAATATATATGCTTAATGTTGCTAAAACCGTTTTACTCACATATCCATGTTTTGGTCCTCCAGATAGGGAAATAGGGCAAAGATCCCCTGAGCATACATCACTCTGACACTTTTCTGCTGGAAAAAAGAATAACAAAAATAAACAACCATGCAAGACATAGTTTAATAGTTAATAAATATGATTCAAAGATAATGCCATTTGAAAACTGAGTTTATATTCCCGATACACTTGAACATAATCAATACAAGCAATATGGCGCCTATTAGCTGCTACATCCATGATGCTAACCATGCTAACATGACTCGGTGGGTGCTACGACCCCGAAGTACCCACGGAATCTGGGCCTTTGGCAAAAGGCAAAGTGATTAATACTATTAAAATTTATAACAGTTAAGTATTCTTACCTTGAAAGCCTTCGGAAGAAAACAGCTAATATTTCGAGGTGGACAACTTGTCTAGCATAGGGCTATCCCTCGGCTTTCTCCCGCTACCCTGAATGTGAACAATGGAATAAAACGGGAACAAAAATGAGGAGACATGGAGGGGTTTTTCACCACTAACAAACCAAGTCATGGTGCCAAAACCATTTGCTACTCTAGTACTCCCGCATAATAGTTGCGAACATATTTAGTGGATAGCAACAGAAGCTATATTATCGTTCTTCATCACAATTAATATCAAAATACGTTACCAACACCAGATTGTTAAAAGTTACTTACCTTTTCTGTAGCAAAACTCCGTTCGTTCAGAATCCAAAATGGAAATAGCCGCCTCACGAACTTCAAAAAACTGGTGCTTCGTCTTCTTTCTTCCTCTTCCTCCTCTTCGCGGTTGCCAAAAATCTTTACCGTGGCGCGTTATTGACACTTGGCAGAGTCAAAAGTTTCACTGCGTGAATGTAGCATTTTACTCTGACTTTTAACTCCGATGTCAGAGGCGATTTACACTCCATATAGTTAAAAATACTCTATTTAGATTAAATTAGGTTAACACTGAAATATTAACACCACATTTTTTACTGTGTACTGGATACTTGTTGCAAGTGAGTTACTCTTGTTTACAAGTAATTCATGTGTCACTGCTCAAATGACCAATCTAGCTTATCATAAATAAAGCTTATTATCAAACACAGATTTTATTGATTGATTATTGAGTAATTGATACATTTAATCGTCTGTAGTTAATTATGGTTAAATGTTTTATTATTGTACTTTAACTTAATAATAATAATAATAATAATAATAATAATAATAATAATAATAATAATAATAATAATAATAATAATAATAATAATAATAATAATAATAATAATGACATTATGTGACCATATTTTGGAGGTTGAGATGGGGGCCATCTCTTTGGGGCAGGCGGCCTCCTGGTCAGGTTAGGGGATGATTTCTCTTTTTGTTACTGTTTTTGGAGAGGGCTTCTGGTACAATATGTAGCACTATAGGCTGTAATTTCACACCCGGCTGCACATTTCCCTTAAAGCTACACCCCTCCACACACGCACCTACTATAAGACCCCCCTTCTCCAGCCCCCGTCCCTCAACCCCATCGTCACCCCCTTCTTCAGTTTTACACCCCCATTTTTCTCTCGTCCCTCTCCCAACCACCACAGCACCACCCATCTAATGTAAAAAAAAAAAAAAAAAAAAAAAAAAAAGAGAGGGAGAGAAATTAGGGGGTCGAGGGGAATCCCAATTTTGTATTTTTTACTTATTGTTTGACTTTTGTTTGAACAGCACGTGCGGTGTGGCCCCGGTCTCTCTCTCTCCCTCTCTCTCTCTCTCTCTCTCTCTCTCTCTCTCTCTCTCTCACACACACACACACACACACACACACACTCTTTCATTCGCTCTTCCTTATACTAGGAGGCCACCCTGTTCAGCAGTTACAATGCGAGGGTCAGAGTTCCTAACCGGGACATTCAGAGTCAAATTAAAGAGGACAGTTCAAAGAAACGTTACTGTAACTTTTACCTTCTTTCTTTGGGTGGGGGGGAAGCAAAATATGAAATTCAGAAATAATAAACTTGAGGAAAGAAACAGTTCCTTCAGTTTAAACCCTAACACAACCCCGTATTTCTCTCTCTGGCTCACAGCTGCAGCGTTTAAGACGATGCCGCCGCATGTCAAGAGTTTGCAAAAATGTTTTCAGAGCCTGGCGTGCACCCATTAGGAGAGGTGTAATGTATTGACAGAGAGCAATTTATCTTTTGCCCCGCTTCCTAATGGCCTGTGCAGAGAGGAGAGGTGGCATGGAGGAGGTGGAAGAGGAGGAGAAGGAGGAGGAGAGGAGAGGAGAGCAGAGGAGAGGAGAGTAGCAGCATCGCTGATCCAGCATGCAGCTCCGCACATTATGGCGCACACTCGCTCAGGATCAGGAGGATGGAGGCGTCTGAGTGTTGGTAAAGAACTTTTATTCAAAGAGTTGTCCTATCAGTTTATCTCAATGTTTCCCTTTCACTCCAGGCTTATTCGATGATTGTCTTGCGTTAAGACCAATCGATGCGAGTTTGCTTGCAGAAGGGAGCTGATTCCTCTGGTTGTAAGTTTTTTTTTTGGTCTTAAAGAAAAGCTTCTATTGGTTGATTTACACAGAGAGCGTTCTAAAAGACCAACATTTCATTGGTTGCATGTTTTAAATAAATCATTTTGAAAATATCAGCGCTGTCTGGGTTTTTATTTTTAATACAGCGTTTACAAACGCAAATGTTTTTCCTCTCCACCACTGAAAAAACTCCTCCTAACTGTGGTGGTTTATGTTAGACTTCCTCACTGCATTCATCCTGGCTACTATATACCTTTATGGATCCCGGGTTGCAAATCTCGCAGGCGTGAGCAGATGGAGCTTCACTCTGAAAGATTGATTTTTGCACTGGCTTTTAATTTTGTTCATGATTAATTGAATCATTGCAACTGATTTCCATCGACTCCCCGGTTTAAACGCAAAATTAAAGAGCCTGAGCTCTTTGCTTTTATTTATGCTTACTGTTGTTTTATTCACTGTTCAAATCACAATCCTGTTACAGTTTATATATGAGTGCATATTGCCTCCACTTCCTGATATCAGTAAACAAGATTTGGATTATTTTAAATAATATAATATAATATAATATAATATAATATAATATAATATAATATAATATAATATAATATAATATAATATAATATAATATAATATAATATAATATAATATAATATAATATATTAGTAGTGTATTTGACCACTTCTTTGCTACATGTCCAACTTATTTCTTTTGTAATAAGTGGATTTCCCCAAGTTAGGCAGGTTTTTAACTAACTAACTAACTAACTAACTAACTAACTAACTAACTAACTAACTAACTAACTAACTAACTAACTAACTAACTAACTAACTAACAACGAAAATATTTTTTTTCGGTGCATTTGCATTTAAAGTTGCCTCCCAAAGCTATAATATTCCTAGGATAACTACAGTTTTACTCCTTTTTGACTCTGAAAACTTTCAAATGTGTTCTGCACGACAAAAATGTCTATTATTTTATTATTTTATTTTACTTTTGTCTGCAAACTGACGTCTCACTGTAATGTTAATACGTGTAGGTCTTCTACTTTTCTTTTAAAACGCGCATTGCTGCTTTGCATGAGAGTGCACTCACTCGGATCACCCTTTTAATTGCGAATCATCAAAAATTAACCATAGACGTAAAAGTCAATGCGAAAGTTTACGAGTGTCATGCAGGGGCGTATATTTCAGATGATAAAACCCACAGAAGAGAGAGCGGGCTGCTTCTCTCTGTCAGTATAAAATAAATTTGGGTAGGGGGGGAAAAAAAAAAAAAAAAAAAAAAAAAAAGTAAAAAGCCGCCTCCCAATCACTTTAAATCTACCACCTGCCTTCATGTTCGGCTTAGCTCCAATTAAAACTCCTCTGATAACTGCAGAGTTTTCAGGTCGGCTGTTCAGCTGATGGTTGCACAACATTCAACACACAAACTCCCAGCGGTTTAGGAGATTTTATGTTTTAAAAATCCGAATGCTAATTAGATCAAGTTGCTCTGAGAACGGGATTTAAAGATTAAAGGTTATTATTATTATTAGAATTATTATTATTAATTATTTATTATTATTATTATTATTATTATTATTATTATTATTATTATTATTATTATTATTATTATTATTATTATTATTATTATTATTATTATTATTATTAATAATAATATTATTATCTTTCCGTGTCGTTTATATCTAAATAACTAAAACAAATTGTCGTATGACTTTGTCTTTGCATCTCTCAGCATGATTTAATCCAGTAAATTGTGAGACAAAGCATAGGTTTTTCTTCATTATGCAGATTTGGTAAGTAACTGTTAAATGTGCCCTGCAGGTTCGGATTAAAATAGGACTGTATCTTGTCATCTTAAAAAAAGTGTTGCATTTGTCGTACTGGGAACAAGGACTGAATCCCATTTCTTTCCCATCAAAGTTTCCACATGAATAGTTAAATGTGTGCCCCCTCTGGTTGTAACTTAAAGTGTGGATAGTTCCTTAAGGGATTAAGAATTAAAGAAAACAGGCACTATCTCTGGAAAAGCCCGTCCATATAGTTGCTGTAGCACAACAAAGAATGTTGTTTATAATAACTGCTTTCCAAAACATTTAAATGAGATTTTTAACAATCAAAGATCTACCCCAAAAATGTATGCAAATTGGTTCCTCACGTTTGTGGGTTTAATTTGAGAAGCTTGTTTTATCTCTTCTTTTATTTCAAAGCTCTGTCCAGCAGAGAATCATCTTTGCTGTTTGCAACAAGCAGCAGATCTGCACAGAAGCCTGTCTCTGAGTGGATAAAGGAAAAGCACTATGAGCCATCCCTCCCCACAAGGCCCTGTGTTCATCACTGTGGGAGAAGCAGGATCCTCCAGTGGATCAGTCTTTTGCCGCGCGTGTGTGTGACTGTGTGTGCAGCAGAGATCAGCCTGAGGCGGCTCGGAGGAGCCCTGCCAGCTGCTTCTGCCCCAACCAGACAGCCAACAGCTTCCAATCACATGTCAGCAATATGGGAAACAGAGCTTCTGTCCAGTGGGCCGCTGACATGTGTTAGCCTTTGGCATGTGCATGCATAATGTAGCAGTCATGCACCCCATAGCTGCAGGCTCTGAGCAAAAAGAAAATGTATGTTTCTCTGAGCCAAGTTGGTTTCTCTAACTTCCAGAGGCGCGTCCAGAAAGTTTTCAGGGAGGCGGCCACATGAGGGACAACTGATAATCCTGAGGTAGCACAAAGACACTGCAACACTATGACAGCATGTCAGGATTTTCCTCATCATAGCAGTACTTAGAGGTACATCTCAATAAATAAAATTAAAAAAGTTATCAACAAGCTAATTTCTTCTCATCAGTTAATTGAAAGACATGAAACTCCATACACATGTGTTTATTTATATGGGTGTGGGCGAGTCTCTCTCTGTGTGTGTATTGGAGTTAATAAACCCTAAATTTAAATTGGCATTCAATTTTAAGAGAGGACTTTTGAATTATGGTCACATTATTACTTGTACAATATTGCTGCTGCACACACAGTCACACACGAAGATTGCCAACTTCCTTGTCATTGTCTGCAAGGAAGGTGAGTCACAAAAGCTCATTGTTTACGAAGCTGTATGTTCATCATATTGTTTTAAGGCAAAGTTTAGTCGAAGGAAAAGAACCACACACAGACACAATGAGGACAAGGGCTACTTTTGACTCATTCCTTGTGTTAATCCAGAGACACTATCAGAGATGTTTTACCTCAACTAAAGAGCAAAAGGACTGTACTGTTTCTCAGTGGCCTAAAATACTTTTTTCAAATGAAGTCAAATTTTGCTGCTTACTTTGAAATCATAGTTCTAGAATTTAGAAGAAGAGCAGAGAGGCCCATTCTCCATGGTCAGAGGCCAATTTTACGAATGCTTACAATCAGTGAACCCGAGTGTGAAAGAAACAAAAGCAACCAGTGTGTCAAGTGGTAGATGAGAGATACCAGATCTAACAATGTAATAGAGCCTCTGTTAAAGCAACCTGGGCATTCTTAACACCTCAGCAGAATCTCAGGCTGATGATGATCAGCATCTATGTCACGCCACATAACTGCAGGAATTTATGAAGAGGGAACAGTAAAGACTGTATGTTCTGTAGTGTATGTACCGTACATAGACATATGTTCAAGGTTTTTAAATTGGAATAGAACTTCAGGTTTTTGTTAGATGTAAACCATAATAATCAAAATCAACTGATATAAACAACCCAAGAAACTATAACAATTTGTGTACAATAAACATGTATAATACGTGACATCCACATTTTGAAACAAGTTAATGAAATAAACCTTTCAACTGTCTTCCACTTCATTGAAAACCTGCAGCGGAGTGGGTTCTGGAGCCAGTGATAAATACACTGTAAAAAGACAACAATCACAAATAATTATCAAAAAATTAAAAATAAAGCTACAGCTCTTTCTGTCAATAATTACACAAACTGGCATGCATATGTGACTGACTTGATGGGTTGGACTGAGGAGGGGAGCCAGTAAATTTGTGGAGGTGGCAAATGTCCCCCTGATCTTCCCTTGGTGGCACCACTACTAATTTTCCCCTTTTGTCATTTTGTTTTTGTTCCTCTTCTCTCTGTCTTTGCCCTTGCTTTCTTTAGTGTGGTGATTTCATGATAATATGAGGAATGATGGCTGCACCGTGTGATTGGCTGATTAGTTTGTGTGTGTGGGCTCGTGTGTGTGCGTGTGTGTGCCTGTGTAGGGGGTAGGGGGGGCTGTGTACACACACATCTTCCTCTCCACAGAAATCTACGGATGAGCAACTCCCACATAAGCTCCTGATCACTTCTGTAAATGCTTCCTGTCACCTTCAGTGGTGTAATGATCATGAAAATTGTGACCTTGATCTATGGAAAGCCATAATGTGACTGAATGGCCTCCTCCCATGCACTTTCTCAACCCGGAGCTGCGCTAAAAGGACGACTCTGAGGAAGATTGTTAGGCGGCAATAAAAAGCCGTAGTTTGGCTTGTAATGGCATGGGCTATACCCTCCTCTTCACAGCCGTTTGACTAAATCTTCAGTGACGGAGGCCTCTGTGAATGTAGATGAGAGCCGGGGTTGATGCGCATCCTGCATGCGTAGAGGAAATTTTATTGTTTGGAGGTCCAACATGATCCATCGCATAACTGTGTTTATAAGATAGAAGGTTGAACAGTGCACCGATATTATGTGCAGTATTTGTGATTGAGAGATAGAATTTAAAAATCCCTCTTCCATTCAAGTGTTATTGCGTATATTATCACTGAACAGGGAGAAGCTGTGACTATGACCATTGCAATAGATGTTTGTTTTACAGAGCACTTTCTGGCCTTGTTTACATAAATTCTCATGAGTCACAGTGACTTGTGTGGAAAAAGAGTAACTTTTATTACATTATTTTCAGTTTTGATTTGGTCCAAGAGATGATAGTAAGTTATAGATGAAAATCCAATTTTTCTCAGATGGATGGATGAATGGATGGATGGGTAGAGGAAAGCCAAGGGATATAAATATTTTTTCATGCAAGATTTTTATCAAACTCTATTCTTTTCCAAACTGCGCAGGAGCCCTGAATTAGTAATAAATAAAACATCTTTGGCATGATGCAGTTTGAATTCTCATTTAGTCTGGCAAATCTGCTTTGCGCAACATTGTTTATGATCACACCCTTGCCAGCTTTTCATATTTAAACGAGCAAAGGTTTAATTACCAAATGATGACAGTGTCATATGGTGCCATGATGGCACGGGGTGTCTAATGAATGCAGAGGAGCAAGGGATGTGCATGCGACACTGAGTGACAGTGGGATGCACAGATCAAAACAGGGGGAAAATATAGAGGGAGGAGGGGGGAGACCGTAAAACATCTGTAATTTGCACTGCACTAATGTTCAATGGTTGCTCATGGATTAAGAATTTTAAACTATTGTCTGCCAGATGGAAGAGAAGACAGAGGGAGGGAAAAGAGGAGGTGGAGGAGTGTGCTCCTGAGCAGCGTATTTACATCTGTATATCAACCCCAGATTCAGCAATCAGACAGGAAAAACCAACTGCCTCTGAAAACACTCTCAGGGCGTCGCATCTATTACCTATTTTCCAGCAGTGCAAACATTAGAGAGCGTTTTTTTGCCATCCGTTTTTTTTCTCAGAGGTGTATTTAAATTTGCCAAGACAGCTTGCAGACTGCGGGGAGTTTTCCTGCACAACTCCGCTCTATCCGTCTCTATATAATCATGAGACAGCTTAGAGCGTCGGACCCGCGGTCTGCTCACACATCAGAGTTAATTTCACCAGGATGTTGATGTGCTCTGAAATATTGCTCTGAAGTAGTATCAGTTAGTGGGCCTGCCAGAACATGTACATGCTTAACCAGGCATGAAACCTTGCTGAATTACACTGTATTTATACTTCTATCAGATCAGTGCTTTTGTCATTGAAATTCAGTCCAGTTGCCTGTCTTTTTTATGGCTGGCACTATTAATGCATGGGGTAATGCTATTGCAGCGTACAGAAGAACTGCTAACACATTTCATTCAATGTGTCGCCAACTCTGTTTTCAGAGTTCTTGTTGATATTCTTTTATGTAAAGTACAAATATGTTTCAAAAATACTCATATTCCTTGAACATTTGCCATTTTATAACGTTGCAGCCTCAAACTTCAATTTGTTTTGTAGAGGATCTACAAACCATAGCATAATTGTCAAATTAAAGAAAAATATTCACAGTTTTTTTTCACCAATATTCTGAATAGTGTGACATATGTTTTCAATATCGCTGAACGAAATCCAGTGAAAATGATGCTCCACAGAAGTCAGCTACAAAGAAAATATAGTCTGTGTGTATGTGTGTAATCTAATCTTATTGTAAATACAGCTGTAGTGTGAAAGGCCTAAGAGGTTTGTTAGAGAACAAAATACAAGAAACAGTATGAAAATAGCAAAACTGAAAACATTTTGAAACTTGGCCAACCAACTTAACTGAAAGGCCATCCTGAACTTCTGGGTACACTGTTAACAACAAAGACATAATTAACAAAAAAACATAATTACTTGACATGTTACTTTATGTTGGTCTGTCAAAGGAAATCTATTAATACTGAAAGTTTTAGTCTCAAAATATATGGATTAGTTTCAAGGCTGTGAGAACTTCTGCAAAGGACTTGCTTCTATTTAGCTGCTACTTCCTGTGATGCATTGATTTTCCACAGTGACAGCACCAGCTGTTTAAGAGCAGGACTGCAGTAGAGTAAGTATTAAATCTGCTATGTTAGTGTTATAATCTACACTCAAAATAACCATCATGCAAGTGTTGTCTTAGCACCAAGTTCCTTCCCCCTGTCTCTAATCAAAGCTACAAAAAAACATTTCTCTCAACATTCCTTGTCAAAGTAACATTTTAAGTTTAAAATGAGTCACTTGGATGGTTTATTCAGTGATAGATCAAGTAATCCACAGGCTATAGTGTGCCCATCCTTTCATTAGTAATTAAGTGCTATTGTCATGCTGTAACGTAATGAGTTTACTCTGACCATTAATCCTGTGACACTAAGGGCTCCTCCCTCTGAATAAAACACTTTAATGCTTTGAACTGAAATATGTTCTTGGGTTTTCTTTTGAGAAACGAATGTCCACACATACTGTTTTAGATGTCAATTTGATCACATCTTCATTTAGCCACAGTGACTTTTGTTTGTTGTTTTGATTGTTGTTTTGAAGAGAGAGCTGCCTCCTTGTTTCAGAGTGAGCTGGATCTACACAGAGGCGAACACATGTCGCAGCAGTTGTTGCAAGCGATTCATCCAGGCCCTCTGACTGTACAGGTCTCTCATGGCCTCCTCCCCAGAACTGCGGAAACATCTGTCACAGCGGCTGCCATTTTCCTCTGTGGTCAGAGCGTCAGGTGAAGGTGCTGCCTGCTCGCCTCATGACATGGTACACATGGGTACCTCCAACAACAGCGCTCATTAACAGGCAAATGGAGCAGGAGCCCCAGCAAATTGAGCAGTGTTTTTTTGCCAGCATTGGGCCTGCCAGATTGTTCAAATAGCCAAAGTGACATCACCAAGTGCCAGCCCCCTTTGCCCCTACCCCCACTGCAAAGAAATTAACATCCCTAATCATGTGCCAGGCTAAACATTATTCTTCATGATTCAGATCAGCCATGCTTGCCTTCCACTTGCAAAGTATCGCTCTCCTCTCTGGGCCAAAAGCAGCCAGGCTTGGACTGATTGCTCAGCCTTTTGTGCCCTTCATTTGGAAGAGTCGTGAATAAATTTGAAAATCATCAACCATGAGCATCTCTGATGCAGAGCTGGGCATTTGAGCAGTGCAGATATAAAATGGGAATCTGGAAAACAAAAAGAGGCACCTTGTTGTGCGACTGGAATGCTGAGTTGGACTTTCGGGGAACAGTACTTGACTGGTTTGAGTCTTACCTAAAGAATAGGGACTTCGAGACTTTGTGTACGTTACATGTGCCCCAAGGCTCCATCTTTGGGCCTTGCTTGTTTCATGTCTGGATGCTCCTTCTGGCTCACAGTATAACAAATTAATACGATTAGTTACCACAACTACACAAATGATGCACAGCTCTAATAACAATGTCACCGGGTGAATATAAATCCATTAGTAAATGGAATAATGTGCCATAACTTTCTCCAGCTGAGCAGAAAAAATAAAACTAAAGACCAAAAGACATATGATTAAGGACTCAGGATGAAGCTTCAGTTATAAACTACTATTTATGTTTGAAATCTGGTCTTCTGGTTCAAGTCTAATCAGAATCAGAACCAAAGGCGGAGAGACAAAACTTCACGAAAACGCCTCAAAAAAAAGAAAGAAAGAAAAGAAGAAAGAAAGAATGAAACCCGAGTTCCTTCAAATCAAAGCTAAACTTGAAAGTTTGTTTCAAATTTCCTTTAATTAATAACTGGAACATAGAGCAATTTAATGCTCATTCAAATATTTTATGATGATAATTTTTGATAACATTTGAGAAAATGTAATGTTTGTTCTTTTAGGTTTTCATCATGTAAAGTACTGAATTGCCTGAACTGCTATGAGCTATGCAACTAAACTTGCATTGCCTTTTCTGTAATAAGGCTCAAATTGGTCTGTATTTTTTAAACCCGGATTATGATCATATGACTGAATTATACTGGAATGAATTGAATTGATGTGAATTGAACTGATTTAGAGTCTGCAAATAGATGTGAACACAACCTGTCTGTCCTGTAAAGTGGCTTGTGATGCCACATGTTATCTGGTGCTCTATTAATAAATAATGTGAACTGAATTAAACAGATTTTGAAAAAGAAATTGTACTAATTCGATCTCAAGTGGATTAAACTGAAAAAAATCAAAGTGAATTGCATTGAACTCAATGGAATTGAATGGAGAAATTGACATTGTTCATTATTTAAAAAAAAAAACAGTTTTCAATGAAACACACATTTTATGCACATTGTATTAAACAAATAAATTACAATGATAAGTACCGTTCAACCAAACTGACATTTTTACTAAATCATTTACTTGATGTCCTTGAGTACATTTCATGACACCCATCACAGCCTGTTTTAAGAAATTTGCCTTTTTTTATTATTTGTTCATCTGATTGCTGTATATTGGGGAAAATGGAGGAGACCCAGGAGTACCTTCTAAAGAAAATCAACGTGAGTGCACAGTTGATATCAACAGTAAAATCTCAAATGGTAAAGAGTTAGATCTTTGAGCCCAATTCTAATTCTCAGAATAAAATACTGTAATTTTACAAATTAGGCTCATTATAAGAAAATAAGACAAAGCATGAATCTCATCCTTCAGTCAAAGACTGACATGTCAACCAGTTATGCCCCCTAACTAGAGATAAACATTCAAAACAATGCAACAGGAACAAAACTAAGCATGAAAAGAGAGGAAGCTTGGCATATTTAATTAATTACCATGCATTAGAATGTTTGTTTATAGAAATAAAGTGCTACAAGAGCTTTGATGTTAATTAATTTAATGTCTACCCCCTTAGCCCCTTATACTGTGCTGATGGCTGCTGCTGAGGTACTTTCATGGCAGGTAAACTTATGTCTCATTGGATTTCCATCAATGCCTCTGAGGTGTATATGAAACAAACGGTTGCAACACAGATTAGCGAGACTGTTAACATGATTACTGATTAATAAAACCAATTAGAACTCACAGCAAAGCAACAAAGACGAGCAGATCAGCCTGATAACGATGATAAGAGAAGAAAGATGTAATCTCAATGTGCTTTGAGACAGCTCAGCTTCCTCTTATCACATTTTTTGTGTCCAGCCGACAAATGTCCGAGCCGCTTCGCTG
This sequence comes from Gambusia affinis, assembly GCF_019740435.1. NCBI lineage: Eukaryota > Metazoa > Chordata > Actinopteri > Cyprinodontiformes > Poeciliidae > Gambusia > Gambusia affinis. The sequence continues at coordinate 17,242,113 of NC_057887.1, forward strand.
AGGAAAAAGCCGATGCGGAGTTGTTATCTTTCTTCCAGCTGTATTTTTAGATTTTGCAGAGCAGTGAAAAGGAGTAAGAAGTGCTTATCCATGTGTCCTCTTGACTTTTTTTTTCTGTGTGTTGCCACTTCATCAGTGCTGCACACACAGTATAACTGAAGTCTCAGGAGGCCGCTCTCTGGACAATGATGTATTTAAGCCTCTACAGAGGTCAGATGGACTCTGTCCAGAACATCACCTGCAATCAATAGTGTTGGTAAACCAGGCACAACTGAGCAGACATGGAGGGCCCTCTTCTAAACACACTGTGAGGGAAAGGAATGGGCCATTGCACCGCTAAAACTGGGAGAAGAATGGTTCAGTGTGCTGCTCCTTAAGCCCAGGCCACTCAGGAAGTTCCTAGTCATGCTGGAAAGCAGACCACCATTCATAACAAATGGTGTAACGCTATTAAGCAGCAGAAATATTTACTCTGCTTCAAATAAAAATCACTGTAGACATATTTCCATTACTTACTATAGAAGGTTTGTTTGTTATTTTTTAAGTGTGCTGTGGCTAATCTAATAAAAAAGTATGGGTTGTAATCTAATAAAAATACTCAACAGGTTACATTCTAAAAACATTTAGTTTCAAACCTATGAGGAACTAGTCATGCATTAAAGTATTGCACACAAATACTATTTTCACAAAGTTAATTACCATTTATTGAATGTTTATTAAAGCCAAGTCTGACCTTTCGCATGTATTTATGTTTTTTCTGATATCCTCAGATAACCTTTTGAATGGCCAAACTACTTATTACTCATGAATCTTCAAAGTGTATTAATGTTATTGTAACTGTGAAGCGTTTTGATTGAAAGAAACATTCTTAGATCGCCTGTTAATACATACCTCACATTTAAGTGGTTCTACACTATGTTTCTGATTCAGGAAGCATTTTAAAATAATCTATGATTTGTTAATTTTAAATGATAAATTATGTTTCAACCGTAGAATTTTTACTACAGATATTAGATTTTTTATTTATTTTTTCTATTGGCTAGCCAGCAAAGCCAGCGACTTTAGATTTGGCTGATCAGGCTGGTGATTTGTCCTGCCCTGGCTTAGAGAAACGGGACAAACATAAAAAGGGAAGTCTTGGGTGAAACAAGCCATGAATTATTTGACTGGCTGGAATCAAATCCAAGACTGATCAGCTGATATGAGAAATGCAGGTCAAGAGAGACTTTCTGGTTCGCAGAGACAACAACAAGGCAATTCTAATCAGAGAACTGACTGTTATGGTTGAAACTTTGAAATAATCTTTTACTTTCCTTTTACCATCAAAGTCACTTCTTTAATCTTCAGAGAGAAACCAAGGAAACCTTTAAACAAAAGTTAAACTGTTAGACGTCTTACACACTATATTTATGCTCAGTTCTTATTCGGAAATTTCCTCTAAGAAATTATACTACACTGTAGAATCTGTCAGACTTTTTTGCTTCATGTTGTGTGTGTTTTCTTAACTGACTTGAATGGCCAAGTAATGTAACATAATTGATTGATGGCAAATGTTTAAATTAATAATAATAATTTCCCAGTTTTCTTTCTCCTTTAAATTTGTAGACAAGATTACTCCCCACGGAATGATTTTATTCTCGAGTCTGAATGATTTCTTCCTCTCTGAATCTCTTACCCTGTTTTATTTTAGCATTTATGTTATTTTATTATTTATTTTATTTTTTAGACTCTGTGCTGTAAAAGCCATTAATGTCATAACTATTACATTTACTCCATCGATAGGTAAAAAATCATATAATTCTGGCGAGGTAAGGCCATTGCAGTTTTAAGTTCCTTTGAATTTTTAATACATTATTAATATGTGTTTATAATAGAATGATTAGGCATTCAACAATATTATGATTTGTTTTTTCTTTTCATCCTTTGTGACCAAATATCCATCAATGTTGGCAAAAAGTAAAAAAAAAAAAAATCAGATTTTGAACGTTTCAGCATTACATTAGCAAATAAAAAGCTAAAAATAAATAAATGAAAATAACATATTTCTAATGGCATGTTTAATTGGTCCCATTTTTTAGGATTACTTAGCTTAAAATTAGAAAGATGCTGTACTCTATTGGGCTGGGAAGGGAAACAGTTATTTTTTGTTGCTTGTCAATGAAGAATCATACTTATCAACCATGTTATTAAGTGCAACAAAACAAAGAACACCACAATTTCCTTTGATGCATTTTTCTCAAACCCCATAAAAATCAGGCAACGGTTATAAATCCATGTATAAACACAGTTAAATTTGTAGTTCTATAATTTTCAGTTGAAATCTATGACCCATGTAAAGAACCCTATGAACATATATTTTTCATGTATGCTTTTTAGACTTTGAAAAGTAAATGAAGCTGTATGAGCGGCTCAAACCTCAAAGAAAACTGGTATAACATAAAAAGCCTGATCGCCAAATTTCTGTTAGAAATCTTTAGGAAAGTACAAGAAATATTCTATAATTATTCTGCTTTTTGACACAGTAATCAAACTATACATATAATATTTGCTAGATTTAGACAACATTCTATGTTATCTATTTTTAACAAAGATGATATTTTTATGCCTGGACTGTTGTTTACTGCTTAAGGTTAACATTAGTCGTTTTTAATAGAGCATTTCTTGTGTGTTTATGTATTTTCTGAGTACAGTTTCTATTTCTGACCTCATCTTATCTTTTGGTGAAAACAGATCTGCCAACAGGCTAAACCTTTTATTGTCAGAATGCTGGACTCAGTCATGTGTCTGTGCACTTGAGTACACCCCCTCACCCTCAAAATAATAACAAAAAAAAAAGGTACAATGAATTCAGAGCCACCGGGTGTCAACTGCAAGTGGGTTTTGAAGAATTGGCGTAGTCATTTAGGCAGCACCTCACATCCTTCACAAACAAATGAAGTCTCTAGTGCTTCAAAGTGAGATTGATCTCCTTTTGAAAGTCGGCACAGAACACTGGGATTCTGAATATTGAGAAAGGTGCCTCTCTCCATGGAAACCTAGAAAAAGCCCACTCCCCTCTCCTTTCTCCATACCATCCTCCACTGAAGTGATGTAGAAACCAGGACCCGACGGAGTTATTTTTTTTATTTTATTTCAAACTTCATCAGTATTCACTCATTCATTGTGAGTCCTGGCAGCAAATTCTCAACTGTATTACCGGATGGATGTCCCCCCTTTGTCACTTTGAGGACTCTCTCGGATGGAATTTAAATTAAAACAGAACAATTCTCAATTTTTATGGACTTCAGTCACAGCCATATATATCACTTAATGGTGGAAAACTTTTCAATTTTACTCAAGTAGGTCTTTGGCACTATTCAGCCATTAAATAGGTCAGGGATGGATGTGCATAGTTTACTCTCAGTTCTATAAAACAGATGAAAAATTCCACCCTATGTTGATAAAACGCTTTATTTGAAAACGTGCAATCAATAAGCAAAAGGGAATGAATTTTCTTGTTTCACAAAATTCCCAACAGGAATTAATATTTTATCTTAGGTGTGATGAAAAATAAATCAGGTGTTAATAAAGAGGTTTAACAGCCAGTGAACCCAGTAAGTGCATGTATCAGAGCTGGTCAGCCACGTTTGCACTGACCCATGTGAGCATGGGTCACAACGTCTGCAAAAGCCTGTGACGGAGAACAGCAACATCTCTTTATGGCGCTCAGTCGATACATGCTGTAATTTGGTTATGGCGCGATTAGAATGACAAAATGTCCTTCATGGAATCAGATCACAGGACTTCCAAAGTATTACGAAACTTTAAAAAGAAAAATCTTTTAAGAAATTGTCACAAAATGCATGGCTTTGCCATCAAAGGAACATTGCTTTCTGATAATTACTCCTTTGTGTAATGTAAACCTCTAAAAGCAGATTAAGTGTTCTTTTAATAAGCTTGAAACCTGAATTAATTACAAATCTGTTCCAAAATAGGTTTTTTTGCTATAAAAATGTTAATTACCAGGAGGACCTCCCTTTTGGCATTGTGTATTCCCAGCTGACGACAAGGCGCTCGTCCACCGTCGCCACTTAATGACGGTAATATTAAACGCTCGCCGAATGTTGTCATGCTTTTGTCTTCATTCATATCAAAATGAAGTTCTTTGAGGCCCACATTTATCAATCACGGCAGGGCTCCAGCTGTTCGCAAGTCTTTGGCCTGACTTCAACAGCCAGGCTTACAAATTGTCTCTGAATAGTGGCGAGCAAGGCCCCTTCAACCCCTCCTTTTGTCGCTGCCTCCTGACAAATGCTTCTAGGCTGCCTCTCACCAGACAAACACCCCCTTTTCTACCTTCTGCTCTCTGCTATCAGATGGCCTGCTTTGCATTCTCGCACGGCTCACTGTGGGCGTCTTTATCCGCGAGGCTGCTGGAAGCCAGAAACATCCGAAAGCGACGCATCAAACTCACTGTTCTTTCCCCTGTCCCGCCTGCTGTGCACTTTCTCTCTTTTTGGTCTGTTATTCAAATTCCTCATGCAGGTCAAGGCATTATGTTTCAGTACTTTGAAAAAGTCCCAATATTGCTTAAATTTTTAAATATTTTGAAACATTACAGCCATAAATTGTACTGTATTTTTGTTTTTATTGTGATTTTAGGTAATAGAGAAATAAATCATTTCATAACTGGGAAGTGGAATAAAAAGGGTAAATTATTTTCTTTTTTTTAACAAAAAAAAAAAAATCTGAAATATGTGTTTATACACATTTTGAGTATTAAACATTTCACATAGCACTGTGCAACCAATTCTTCTAAAATTGAAATGGGTTTTGCACAGGAATCCAAAAGTAAAACAAACGCTGCACATAACCCTGAAAGCACCCGGTTCACAAGGTGGAGGCAGCGTCATACTGTGGTGTAGGTGTTCCTTAGGATCACAGTGAAACTATTCAGAGTTGATGGGATGACAAAGCTAAATACTGATTATTCCTGGAAGAAAATCTGTTGAAGGCTGGAAAAATGACAGAGCTGTTGGAGACATAATCCACTTGCATCTGGAATTGTCATAAAAACTGGTTCTGCAAAGTAAAATCACCAAACGTTATAAAAGGATGTATGACTTTACATTTGCAACAGAGTGCTCCTTTGTGCTGACCAAATAAAATCCAACTGAAAACACTGAAGTTTGTGGTTGCAACATGATCAAAAGGACAAAATTTCAAGGATTTTTCATTCTTCTGGAACACCCTGTTGATGTTATGAAAAAGGAATGCTTCCCTTAATAAAAAAAAAAACAAAACAAAAAAAAACTATTGTGGTTTGAGCTGATAAAATAAATCTCCTTTTTATAGTGCACCTTAGCAAATATGAAATATGAATAAGTGTGAAAAAGAGAGAAAAAGATGTTCTCTGACTCCATTCTACATCAAAGCCTGGGTCTTTCAGTGACTGGCAGTCAGCACTCCACTTTGGTTTTGAATCATCTGTCACACACCAAACTCCCGCTGAAAAAACCATCTGAGACTGACAAGCCACAAGTCCCTCCAACTGCTGCTTAGTGACAGCAGTCAGCTTCAGACTTCAGTGAGTTAGCCCTGAAGGACAGGAAGAGGCACAGATTTCACTTCACCAACAAACTTCACTTCAGTTATTACCCACTTTAGAGGTCTTTACTTTTGTCAACCCTTTATGAAAAGGCTTGAATAGAAGTATTACAATGCCAAGAACAGACATTTGTTCAAATTTTCTTATGCCTAAAACCTACTTTTAAATGTTGCTAATTTCTTTCTGCTTCTGAAATCTCCACAACAAATATTAAATAGACTTTGCTGTGATATCCAAGATGTAAAGGAAAAAAAAAAAATCAGACTGTGAAAAGTTCTTCAAAGACCAAACCCCTACTGAAAAGGTCCAAAGGTAAAGTTGTGTTTGACCTAACCTTGCTGTTGCAAAAACTTAAATATGAAAATTAAAGTCTTTTCATATTCAGTCCAATTCTTAAGTGTAAGATTCCTTGTAGTTCATTCTATTATTTGATTTGCATTTTTATTCTGCTTAGTTTTCAGTTAGATTTGCTCAATCTTAGTTCCTGATTTTCTGTTGTTTTTTCTTAGCATTTGGTTAATTTCGTTATATTTTACTTCCTGTTTACAGAGATTTGTGCCTCTGCTGTGCTCCCAGAACTACCTAGTAGCTTTCCCTCTGTGTCACAGCTGCATATAGTCAAGGCCCGTCTCCTACTTGGTTTTGCCATTCAGTGCCTGTTCATCCCCTCCTGCCATCATAGACCTATTCTGTGTTATTTTTGATTCCCCATTGGACCTGAGTTTTTCTTTTTTTAATTTTCTTAAGTGCACTGTTAATTTTCAATGCAACTTTTTTGGTATGCTTTGCACTCTGTTGGGTATTGTAAACTGCTCTCACAAAGGTTCACGTTCAGCTTTCTCTCTTTAGACTTCACTCACTTGGCCCTGACCTCGAGATTTAAGTTCAGCAAACTGATTCATCTTCATTCATGCTTTTTTTTTTTTCTTTTGACCAATCCTGAAAAATCATGATGGAAAAGAAATGCAGCACCCCAAAAGAAAAATGGCATCTCCCTTCAGATAAAAAATGGAAATGTCATCTGGGGATGAATGAAATGTTCAGGTTGTCTTCTGTATCTATTTCAGAAGAAATAATTAAGACAGATGGGCAGATGAATTAACTGTCCTCCAAGGTCAAAGTGATTGCCTTATTACTCTATTATTTCATTGTGCTGGAACTACACCATTGATACTATTTCATGATATTTTGTACTTCCACACCAGAGGAGTGAGTGGGAGAGAGGTACAAATTGATTGTTTGGCAACCAGATCAGTCATAGTCATGTTCGGCAGATGGATTAATGACTTTGATGGCTGCTGCAGTTTGAAGCAGAGACACTGCCTACATAAAGACAGGAGAGATTGGTTTGGGCCCTGGGGAGCTGAATAGATCTGTGGCTTGCATGTAAGGTTGCTTTGTTTTGATGCAGAGGGAGACATATCAAGAAATGTTAGCAGTGACTTTGTGGCATTCTTACAATTGTACTTTTTTTGCCATTACATGTGATTGATTACTAGGCTCATGCTTTCCTAGTATCTGTCAACCAACATTCTTGTTGCCACATTCAAAATGTCAATTCATAACACATTTCTGTGTTCTATAAAGTGTGCAGTGATCGCCATAGTTTTAAAGGTACTGAAATCTTATTGTAACCTCACAGTACCTCAAACAATGAATTCACATCCTTTTAACTTTTCTAAATTTATTTTGATACAACCACCATCTTGTGGCTGTGACCCCTAAACTAGAGGAGAGCCTGAAACATATCCTATGAATCTGAGTTTGAATCCCAGCATGAAGTTTAAATATAACAAGGATTGATTCAGCAGAGTCGTAGTTTTTATTAAATATGACTGAATGCAGATTTTACGCTGAGGCCTGCTAGAATCTCTTTCTTCTGGCTAAATAAGATTTTTTGCAAATGTCATTTATTGTAAAATGTACCAGATGTGAATGCTTTTCCAGTTAACTCAGACATGATTTCAGTGGATCTCCTCAAATAATTTCTAAATGTGGTGAAATTAATCAACTCCGGTCTAATTGAGGTCAATGCCTTGATACTGTATCAGGGGGAAAAGAAGTCCCACAATGATTCATTGTGGTGCAAGTACTAATATGAAATGATTTTATAGCTTTAAATCTTATTAATATTTTAGGAAAACATGTAAGGGGTGAGAGGCAGCATAATCTTATTGAAGTGACATTCTCATTTGACTACTTGTATGGTTAGATGTGTTTGGTGATAATTTTCCTGAGGGTATAAGATGGTATCAAATTAATGAAGTGAATATTAATCTCATAATTTTTCCTTCATTTGAGCTGTTTTACTTATTTTCAGTAATATATATGTATACAATAATAAAATTGTCAGTTTACATGCATCTAATGGCTTATGAAATTTCCCCAGGTCTCTTATGAGAACTGAAAGTTTTTCAGTGGGAAAGTGGAGTGCAGCATGTGGCCCTTCAGTTTGTGTTTTCATAGTCACAGGAGAATAATAACTAAACAAGAATGTTGTTACTCTGTAATGGAAGTGAGACAAAATGGTTTCTCTCACCATTATCAACTCCATTTCTTCCTTCCATTCTATCTGATGATCAATTAGATCTTAATGGATAGCCTGCTGTGTTGTGAGATGATGACCAACATGTTTTTGTATTGAACTAAGTAAATGACAGAACCACACAGAACTGAACCTCCCCTTCAAATTATTCTCCGTATGTTTCAGTTGTTGATTACATCATTTTAAATGCATCGTGATCGGATTTACATTTGTATCTCCAAAGTAATTTTGTCATTAACTATTATAGCCTAAGAAGAAGTTATTATTTTTCGCAACTATTACACAAATCCATACTCCAGTCTTAACAAGTTCCTTTAAGAATTTTGATAACATGCTATTTTATGATTGCCGGTCAGGTGAACCAAAATTGCACTTAATTTTCACATGCAAAGAAAACAAATGAAGGCCAAAATTAGCAAAACAGTGTTGTGTGTATTTGAGTTTAATTATATGACATATGTCACATGTAAAATTTCATGACCATTCAAGGGTACTTTTTGTGCATTTGTAGTGGGATTGGTATAGCCTGTGTTTCCCAACCCTTGCCATGGAAGCCTTATGTCCTATACACCATGTTTAGGGGTGACAGTGGTAGTGCGATGATTATATGTAATCAGGTTTTTGGGAAGCCAGCCAGTTCTCTCTCCTGACAAAAAAGAGATTGATATTTGTTTACTGTTGGACACAAAACTTGTACAAAGGATGTTAAACAGATAAGTGCTTATTACCCTTTACATTAAATGAAACAAACCCAACAGCCACTATGTTTCGCCACAATCCTCAAATGTATTTACACACAGAGAAAAATATACAATAATAATCAATTATTTATCTTAAAAAGGGACATAGCTTATGTTTTATTCAGTTAACGTCAGGTTCAAAACAAAAACAAAAAATCCAGTCCAGGTTTTTTCCCTCGCCAGTCCAATCCATGCCCCCCAAAAAACTCCACTCCGCACTTTAAAGACAATCCACAACAGAGTTTCAAACAAAAATGCTCTAGGAGCTAACACACAATTTATCAACTTGTATAAGCAGCCGCAGATATAGACAGGTTTTTATCACTTACGGTTTGGAAAGATACTTGGTCCAAAGAGAAGCGCTTCTGTTTGAAGCCAGGCAAGTTGTCAGACGACTCAGGATAAGCTGTCACTGACCGCCTGACTCTCCCTTTGCCGCGCTTCCTTTCAAAACTTACAAAGGGGCGTTGTAACCGGAAAACGCTGGGCTTGACTTGCTACTGTATCTGAGAATGTATGCTCCAAAGGGAAATGGGGCGTGGAGGTGAGTGCAATGTGTGCGAAATATTTAATAACTTGAGTTCTGCTCCAGGACAAGGGATTGTAAAGACGCCATCCACCTACTACAACGCTTAAGATAGAAAATATTCAGCTGACATCAAGAAAACATACTTTGTTGTGCTCACATGGCTCAGGTTAGTTTAGTCAGATATTTGAAAAAAAATATATTTTGTGTATATTTTATTCAAATTTTGTGCTTTATCCATAGGACCTGTTTTGTTCCTCTTCTTAAGAATCTTTTTTTTAGAAAGCTTTTTATATGAAAAGTAAGTACACAGCTCACATTTTGAGACCAAAGTGGACACATAACTAGTTGTTAACATCTGTCTTCATAATAGAGTGCAACAATATAACACAGTGTTTCAGTACCCCTCTCATTTGAGCACAAATGACAATTCCCTATTTTAAATGACAGCACCATTAGTAGGATAAATTTTCCCACATGTAAGCTGTTAAAATCTCCAATGTTCACGTGGTAAGATTACACAGTCCTGCTCCATCCACAGTCGCAAGTCCTGCAATACAAAACCCTGATCAACATCCAAGGCTGCCTCTTGTCAGCCGAGGAATATATAAAGATAAATGATATTATGTTAAATTCCACTTAATGACAAATTTTTAATTTTCTGAACATGGTCATTTTCTGGCTAGTGAGTCAAGTGTAAGGAGCTAATTACGTGAGGATCTGAGCAAAAATAACTCCTCATTTTCAGGGATAATGGAAGAGAAATGTTGTAGATTAATGGCACTATTTATCTTTTTTAAATTTCGATCTTTCTCTGGTGATGGCTGTGCTCCCCTAGGAAAATATTCATAAAATGAAATTGAAGTCGTAACTTAATAGGTTATTAAAATTTTTGAGTGCATATCACTTCTCTTTGCGTAGCGGTGTAAATTTAAATTGAAGTTATGTGGTATTCAGAGTCACTACTTGATTTTTTTTTTTCCTCCTTCTTTAATGGTTTCACAAAGGAGAAGGAACATGCATCTTTGTCAGGAGGTATTTGCTATTCTAATTTCATGGCAGGCCAGATTATCAAGAAAGGGACGGCACATTGTTGGCTGCTGACAACTCCTCAGCCTTCAGCCATGTGTTTCCATTAGGAGCCCCGGGCTATCCAGGGGTTTGTTCCTCCTATTATTTTTCATTTCAGTCTTTTATCTTGATTTAAAGAGAGGCTTGCTGAATATTCTCCCCTGCCATTTCATTCCCCTTTTAGGAAGTAAGAAATGCTGTACCGTATGAGGTTTCACAGGAGGGACCTGTGCTCTCAGGGGAGGCGATACAGATCGGTTCAAGGTGGAATAACTATCTTTAGCCAAGCAGTGTGTTTGGGAATGTGGAGAGGAGGAGGGGTGGCAGAGCACCTGGAAGGAACAGGGACACCTGCAGCAGAGGGTTTCTTTCAAGGTCATAGGGCAAACCCTCCCTGAGCTTCTCAGCTAAATTTACAATATGTTTCCACTGACGGTGCTGTTTTTGCAACAGGGCTGCACACGTTACTATAAAATTTGTCTCTCTTACTGGCCAACAACAATGGAACACTCAGAAATGTTTAATGCAACACCTTTATTTATGTGGTAAAAATAAATAAATAATATGGTGGTATGATATGTTTCTTCCAACTTTGTCAAAGAAACACCTATAGACACTGAAGTATTAAGACTTTCTCAGTTACCAGATTTGAGTAAAATAGGCAAGGGACCAGACATTAATATCCATTTAATATGATGGAGTTTTACTGAACAAATAAAGCTCAATACAGAAACACAAAGCAAACAATACAATCTGTTTTCATTGTTGACTCTTTTTGGCGTAAATGAGAGGATCTGTGGTCTAGTATGTGGAACTGTTAAAAATGACATTACCTTGACAAAACCACAACTCCATCTGAACAAAGTGACCCCACACCATGATGACCCCTCCACCATGTTTGTGGGCCTGGTGTTCTTTTGGTGAGGCAAAACCTTTTGAGATTATTTTCGTCAGACCATAGTACAGTGCCTTACAAGGCTCTGGGAGGTTTTTGCTCTGTTTCTGATATATGAAGAACACAAAAGATATTTGATTCATGTAAAACACAACCAATCCCTTCAGCTCCCTTTGTGTTACTGTCAGTCTCTTTGCATCTCCACTGACCACCAAATCTTTTGAAAAACCCAGTTGTGATATACTATATCTTCACTGTGACATAGTGTATATGTGGCGTTGCAGAACTTTGTAACTGTTCTCTCAATTGGTACCTTTATACAATGAGATTCTTTTCAATCTCTCTTCAGAGACAGAGTGTAGATCTGATTAGCCAACCTGCTCAACAAACACCAACGTGGTTAGAAGTAGATATCAAACACTTTCAAGAAACAGAAATGATCACCACATCCAAAATTCCCACTTCGTCCCACAATGCAATAACATGACTGTAAGGTTATTGGTCTTTCTAAATGTCCTTAGGTGCGAGTGTGTGCGTGGTTGCTTGTCCTCTGTGTCTCTGTGTTGCCATGGGATGAACTGGCAACCTGTCCAGGTTGTACACCCTCCACTGGTGCTTGTCCCCATCAGTGGACATGAGCCAGTGGGCAGACAATAAATTCCTGAATATTTGATTCATTCTAACTGATGTTTGGTTAAACTTCAGACCCAATCTGAGCTTTAGACTGTAGAAATAATGTAGAACTTTCTTTCCATGCAGAGAAACTGGTCCATTTTAACACATTGCTTTGATTATCCCTTCAACCATTTTGATATCAATTGAATTTGATGTAATGTATGAACACATAATTCCTAATTTTAAAGGTGTTAAAATATTAAGGTATTTAGGATATGTTATCTGTAGAATTGCAAAAGAGACTTTATATTTTAGTGCTTCCAGACAAAATGGAGCTCTGGGTGCTTCAAAAACTTTAGCTAGACCCCAGCCTCTATCTCTTAGCCACCTTCTCAAGAAGAGTTCATTTATTTACATTCTGAGAAATTTAGAGAAGTTTCCACTTAAATTAAAATGAATATGATTCTGTTCCTCCAATTGAAAATAGACTGTGCAAATTTATCATTTTGCCAGTGAGATAGCTCTGTAGCTTCCTATAAAAAATGCTTCCTGTTTTTTCCTTCTTTTGCCTTCTCTTTTTGTGGTTTCTATTTAGAAATTCTGCAAGCTCAAAACCTCTCACACAGGAATGCTCATGCAATCCTGACCTGTTTAAGCTGTATAACGTTGATAGGTTGTCAGGCCCCCAGCGAAAAGGCCCAGAATAAAGCGAGCTATCCTTTAAATTGCCAGGGTGATATTTGCAGATAATAAAAGAGATAAATCAGACAATGTGGCTGAATATTTCATTTGTTATCCATATTCCTTATGGGCAAAAAATGCTACAGAAATGTAAAAACAGCAATTCCACTTTACCCCCTCTGGAATTGTAACACTTGAGATGCTGTTTTCATGTCTGAAGACAAAGTGCGTGCTCTCCTTCAGCCTGCAACAGATAAATCTAATAGGCAGCCAGAATTACTGGTTGTAATGTTGTGTAGTCTTAACCCAGTCTGCTCTCACTAGTTTTATTTCTGTCAATCTTTCAAACTAATGGATACTCGGCAGAAATAGCTGGAGAATGCTTTCTATTCATAGATTTATGGAATGCAGCACAAGGGCAAAAGGAAGGAATAGTAATAATACTGTTTTCTAAAGTGTAAATGATGACAATATGACGATAATACCTTTTAATTATTTGGTTTCTGTGAAATTAGTGTGCATTTCTTTTTTTAAAGAACTCACACTTCCAGCAAACTATATTAAGCTCCCCTTTGCATTCACATTCCAAAATAAAGCCTAATTCATTCATAAATCACTTTGTTAGCGGTTCTGTGTGATTTGGTTAACGAAGACCAAGGAAAACATTAGATAGCTCAGGGACAAAAAATGGAGAGGCTTAAAAGCAAGGCTAGGTTTTAAAAAATATTCTAAGTTTTGATCATTTTATGAGTGCTGTCCAATTTGTTGTTTGAAAATGGAAAGAGTATAACCTTGGTTGTGTCCAAATTCAGGGGCTGCGTCCTTTGAAAGACCTGGTCTACCCTGTTGATGTGACCTGGGACCTTTGTTGACTGCGAAGACCAGAGTATTTAAGTTCTGAACTTGTGTTATTAATAAATATCTTTTTGTGACTACTCTGCCTCACTTCTTTTGTGTCTTGCAAGAAATCTAGACAGACAACAGCAAGCCTGCCAAAACATGACCATGCACCTAAATGGGCGAGGAAACAGAGCAGCAGCCAGAAAGACCTTGGTAACTCTGGGGGACCAGCAGAGATCTCCAGCTCAGGTAGGACAATCGGTTTGTGACAAACTTAATGGAAGGATAGCTAAAAGAAAATCAAGATAGATTGAAAACAAGCTCTAAGAAGATAAGTTTTGTGTGAAACATGGTGGTGACTGCATCATGCCTTGGGGATGCTTTTCTAAGCAAGGAAAAGGAAGCTGGTCAGAGTTGATGTGAGGACGGAAAGAGCTAAATATGGAGATTAGACATGGAGGCAGAAGTGTACCATCTAGAAAAACATTTTTGTTATAATGACCCAGTCAATGCCCAGACCTAAATCAAACTTAGATTCTGTCTTATTGGATTCTTTTTTTCTGTGAAAAAATACTCAGATTTGCAGCTGTAATTGCAGCAAACGGTAGTTCTACAGAATTGACTCTGGGATTTCAGAGCCGACGCCCCCGCTATCCTTTCTTGAAACAATCCTTTGTTAAAACAAAGAGCTAAGCATTTATCATTTTCCTTTCACTTTACAATTGTGCTTAAGTTTATCTCGAACTATTACATGAATAATTTTTTCAAGACATTGTACAGTAATGCATTTCTACTTAAACTGAACTTAATTGAATTGCGTTTGGTACCTTGTTACTAAACTCCTCCAACCCATGCAGCATCATCACATCAGTCAGGTGTTTTTCACCCACTATGCCCCAGGTGATGTCCTGCTGCTTCCATGATGGGCCTTTTGCAATACTCTGCCCAGAACATGTCCCTCATCATGCAAATCATGCAGATGTACACCTTAGACCTCCCACAACCCCTGGGTGAGATTTTCCTCCTCTCTGCAAGTGGTGCCGCTTTAATCTTTATTTCTTCGCGTCTGTCCTCCCAGGACCTATAATATACTGTCTCATTTCTTCTTTTTTGCCCATTTTCTGCTAATTCACCACCATCTGCCTTGGCATCTGTTTGAGAGGAGAAACTGGGAGAAAAAAAGAATCTGGAGGTCTGTTCTTTTTCTTCTTCCTCTTCTTTCTTCAACTTTTTTGTTTCTGCTGAACCAAAACTTCCACCCTAACTTGTTTTTCTTGTCTGCATAAGCCTCATCAAATCCCTTTTAAGAATAAAGCTACATGTAAACCTCAAACTTGCTTCCTCTGTTGTTGTCAGCCCCCCAGCGAAAAGGCCTCAGCCCTCAATGACAAAAAGGAAGAAGGGAGGGTAAGGGGTCATATCCTTTCCATGTCCAACCGTTTAGTCAATAACCACTGTCAACAGGACACGACAAAAGATCAGAAAAGAGCAATTGTAATTTTTGGACAAAGGCGGGGAGCTTTCATAAGGCCGGGCTGAGAAAGGACACCACCTCCCCCGTGCCTCGCCGCCTCTCCTCCCTTCCCTTCTTTGAGCGCTGCTGACAATGGGGAAGCCTGCTGCAGTGCTGGGGAGAGCCGCGGGATCACCTCAGTCAGTCTGCGGATTACAGACATTCTTTGGCAGGACCAGCGTTGCTGTGGAGAGCCTGCCGGCGTCCTCGTGGGCCCTCTGAGGCCGCGGTGCTGCCTTGGGGGCCCCCGCTGTCCCCACCTCCCCTTCCCTTTTTTGTATTGTGTTAGATGTTTGACAGACACAGAGCCCATAATAATCTCTTTCCCGCAGGGACCTGCACCATTTGTTTGGCAGACCCTACAAACAGTTTCAATCCCCTCTCTCCCTGCCTTGTCTTCGCTGCTGCATCCCATCGCCGTCATCTAATTAATGCAGGCTCCCTTTTCATCTCCACTTCCTGTTCATTATTTGATCCTTCCCTCCTCCTCTCTTAAGTCCCGGATTTAAAAGTCACTGCCTCCGCTGGTTATCGTACCACATTTGAGTGGCTGGGGATTAAAATGGTGTCCTTTCCTGCAGATTAAGACTTTCTTACATATTCATTGTTTTACCATTATTCCTGCTAATATCCTCAAAACTACAGCTAAACAGGCCATTTTCACTGAGGGAAAGGATTAACTTCTTCATGCTTGTCTGTTATTTGAAGCAGCTTCATGTGATTTAATTTGCAGCAAATTGTGTACTTTTGCATTGGTAGTAAAATTTGCATTTTAATCAGCATATCCCAGGGGACATAGTTATGTTCTGAGACTGTATGCCTGAAATAGAGCACATTGCTTTGACATAATGAATATTCAGAGTGATTACATAGATAACAAGCTGCTACAACTGTCATATTAACAGAGAACTGTTAAGAAAAGTGATTTAATTTTTTTTTTAAATGCCCACGGTCTTAAATGCATTTTATTAAAAAATTCCCTGCATGTAACGTTTCACTTACATGTAATCTTTTACCATGTTTATGATATTTATCACACACTGAAGTGCCAATTTGTCTGAAGATTAGAATACATGCAATATGATGTTCCAAGTTTGGTTAAATAAAAAACAAGACCCCAGTCAT
This sequence comes from Gambusia affinis, assembly GCF_019740435.1. NCBI lineage: Eukaryota > Metazoa > Chordata > Actinopteri > Cyprinodontiformes > Poeciliidae > Gambusia > Gambusia affinis. The sequence goes on from NC_057887.1 coordinate 17,258,251, forward strand.
ACAGACTGGGGTTGTTCTACAGCTGTACTGGAATTGTTGATACCAAACAATGTGGATTTGTTAGAATGGCCTAGTCAAAGTTTAAAACGTCCCACTTTGCAAATGCTGTCAATTGTGGTTGGTGAGATACTGGATTCAGTAGTAAATTTTGGATTGAGGTTCTGGTAATTTGTATACTTCAGTCATAATAAAATTGGCTCTGGTGATTAGTCCAATAGAGTTCACAACATTCTGGCTTTGTTGCCTACAAGATATATATTTATTTCATATTCTAAATTCCTTAAACACCTTGACAAGTGGAAAGTTGTAGTGTACTTATTAGTCTAATTCTAGTTGTCTAGTTTGACACATGGATCAATTTAAAATGGTAAAATTTCATACTGGAAATGCTTAAATTAAATTGTATTGGAATTGTTAGGGGTGCCTCTAATTGTGACAAATATAATTTTGTAAAACAAAATCAGTAGGCCTTCTTCTTACTGTCAAAGTTTTTTTCCCGCCTTATAGAGAATCGTGTTAAAATTTGGAAGTTTATGTTCAGTGAGAGATTGTATTTCTACAATGAAATATGATTTCATTTACAGCTTATTTTTACATAAATTTACCATTTGAAAGAAGACGCTCCTAAAAAGATTACAAAGTTTCCATTACAACAAAACCCTTCAAATCTTTTAAACTTTATTTCAATACTTTAAGCACTTTTTTTGTTCTCCGTAGACCTATAGGATGTGTGCTCTGTTTAAGGATGGTTGGTACCTTTAATGGTGCACACAGAGAAGAGCCGCCATATGGAGAGATATACAGTGAGGGTACACAACTGTAGCGATCTATTTATGACCTCTCCCTCTGAGAAAGAGAGATTTGAGGAGCTATAATTGGTTCTCCTCACATGTATTCTCCCCAGTGTGCGCCCCGCGCTCTCCACGGGGAGCGCTTTGATGATAACTTGCTGCATTACACGCTAACTTTTCGACAATGGCTACATGCTCTGTCTTTATTGCCCTGACTCCTAATGGCTATCTAGAAGTGCTGCCTCTGGCAATCCGGTCGCAAATAAATAGAAGCTGACACAGTAATTTACTCAAATCTTCTCTACAGTTTTGCCCCATTCTCCCTCCAGAGATTACCCCTGTAACAACAATTATTTCAAATGTCATTGATTCTTGCCTGCTGGGCACAAAAAAACAACAAAAAAATCTTATTTTACATGGAAAAAATGAAACATGTTTGGGGTGAGCTAGAATATTTAGGGGTCTTGTAAAACGCACAAAAAATGTAGGTTTTCCTTGGTAGAGTTTCTCTTCTCTATCCAATTGAAAATCAGCTGGGTTTTTCACCAAATGACTATTAACCTTCATCTAATAGGGGCAATAGTTCTCATTTAGAGAGAAGACCCAGTGGAGGACGTATAATTTCCTTTCAGTGGAGTCTTGTCAGCTCTCTACGCTAAACAAGATGAACACTCGGCTAAGGAAATGTTTATTTCAGATTAGCCACCTCCCAAAAACACATACGATCATATTTCCAACTATTCTGTCAAAATCTCTTTTAATAAAAAGCTGAACGTACAGTTGTACTACAAATAAAAATTATTGATCTGTATATTTTTCTGTGTTGAGCATGTGTGGGAAGATGTCTGAGTGGCTGCGGGGTCAGAAAAAGGTTTGTGGCTCATTTTCTTGTTTCATGTTGTCGTCCGTGGCACAGCTCACTGGAGGGAATCTGAACATGTCACAGTGTCACGCCGGTGTCTCTGTCTGGTTCTACATGACCCCTTTCACCCGCTACTCTCCTCTCCGAGGACTCTGCCTGGCCAGAGACACACGGGATACCATAATAAAGATATTTTCTGCACCAACAGGAAATAAAGAAAGTGTTGTGTGACCAACTGGCATTGTTAGTCACACCCTTCTTGGGCTCAGAACTGACCTGCTGAACTTAAAGTCTGCAAGGTTGTCGATCAAGCAAAACAACAAAATTGTAAATTAAACTAAGAACTTATATACATTAAACATGAAAACACTGCTTTGGTGATCTTGAAGATAAGGTTTTTGCAGCAAAACAATCCCACTCTGTTCTTAAAAAAACCCCACAAAAATTTAATTTTAATACATGAAAGGCGTGAAAAAGAAACACCCTCAAAGATCCTTAATGAAAACATGTTTATACATTGTTAACTCTTCACTCTGCACACAAAAACAGCCCTTTATTAACCATTCAGACCAACTGACACAACTAATACTAAAAGATAACTCAAAAATAGCCCAAATAATATTTTGCACTTTTTTCTTTCTTCTGGCATGTTTATGTTTTAGAGTAGGAATAGGAAGCCCATGTTTGACCTGTTTATCGCTGGCGTTTTGCAGATAGGTTTGTCTCGGTATTCAAGATGCCACATGAACAGACTTATTGTGAGGGAATGCAAAACTTATTGTATTAGAATTCAAAAGCTTTGTGAGGTAACCCAAAAAGTAAATAAATCCTGCGAGTCCCCTGTGGGCTCCGTTCTAGTAAACTTTGCTTACTCAAAAAAAAATAGCATTTTGTTTTTTTTTCAAAAAAATCTAAGACTGCTTGTGCAAAGACACCCAAAAATATAAATAAAACTTCAGTATTTTACAGATAATCTGACAGAAAAAAAAAAAAAAAATCACTGTTTATGTTGAAAAAACACAATTGTAATGTTGAGTGTAGATTTTTTGGTTAAAATATCCAATCTATCTCCTACCATTAAATATAACTTTACCAACAGCTGCATTAGTGCCAAAGAGAAATATGGGTCAAAAGTTCTTCTAGTTCTGTAAAAAAATAAAAGAAAAAAATTCCAAATATATTCATTTAAATTGTCCTTTTTTGTTTAAATGTGTTCTTTTTGAATGCATGTGTTAAAAAAATATTGATAATCTTTCTCAAACTAGGTTCTTGTGGGAGAGCAAACTACTCTATATAATCAGCTGCATGTAGTCATGTAACAACCTCTAAATTACCATTCTGCTTTATGGTCTTCTTCTATAAAATGCGTTCCTCTAATTTGGATGTGATGAGCTACAAAGCGTGTCCACAAATGCCCCAGATTACCCAATATTCGGTTTTTGGCCCACTTTGCTGATTAGTTAGCCTCTTTCACATAAATACTTACTCACACAGACAGACTCCCAAATGAGAATTGCACCCATGGGACACAATGACTCCATCATACTTTAGCTAGACATAGACTGGGAATTAGTTGACTGGATAATCAATTTGACAGAGTGCCTCAGCAATAAGTGAGTGACTTGCACAGAAACAGCATGTTGGGTAACCCATATAAGTCTTAACATTTGTCAAACACATCACATGCAATCTGTAAGGAAAGAGAAGTGAACACTCAGCCCAACCCCCGTAGCAACCCCATTAAAAGAAGAAATTGATCATAATTTATTTTATGTCTTTCATGGCTACTTTTCTAACCACACAATGTTCAATAGTGGAACTGTTTTTGAGTAAAAATGTTAACCCTTTCAGTGGTTGTGTATTGGTGTCTCATATTGCCAACCACTTTGTAAAAAGAAAATATAAAGGGCATTTTGTCAGCATTTTAACTGCAATGCTGATAAGCACTAAACACCTCTAAAACCAAATTACTTCTGAATAATTATCATCTATAACCTTTTCTCTCAAGGGGACGATCTAGTGAGCCCAGATGGCCACCAAAATAGGATATAAGTGCCAAATTGACAACATCACTCACACAGGGATTATATATCACCTAAACATCAACTGTAGTATAATCTTGCTGAATAGGAAGAAGGCGTCGTAGATGATATGCCACAAAGAAAATCCAAGACACTAATGGCTGTAATGAGTATTTCTCTAGAGCTATCTGACGTATTTCTTTGTAATTTTGTCTTATTATAACATGTAAAATGCAGGTTGAAAATTTAAGTATGGTTACAGGTTTTAGTGGAAATGAAATTAGACAAATGGATTTGATTGTGAATAGTGTGTATTCTATCATCTGTAACTTTAAAAGCATTAATATTGTTCCTGTGCCGGTCTTTAGGTGTGTCCTGACACACATATGCAATCTGTAAATCTTATCTGCCATTATTTATCTTGTATTATAAACCTACTAATACATATGTAATCCATATCCTAACATTCTTGTATATTCTGTATAATCTTTTCATATAGCTCCCATATTTGTATTTATATTTGGTCTTGTACACCTGTAAATAAATATTTATATCCTGTATAGCACTTCTGGATAGATGCAAACTACATTTCGTTGCTTGTACTTGTGACTGCAATGACAATAAAGTTGAATTCTATTCTATTCTATTCTATTCTTTCTGGACTTAAAGAAAGCCTTTGATACAATTTTCTACAAGGTCTTTCTCACATGTCAACGGTCCTTACCAAAAATGTTGGATTAGCTATCGCCCTGTAATTATTTATTGCATCCACATTAGGACAAAGTAGAATGAAGCCACAAACACAGGAACAACATATGGGATATGAGAACAAAAATTATCACAGGGAAGTTATAAGAAATGAGACATTTTTGGCCAAAAACCTCTCCGTGATGTTCATATGAGGATGCTGTGGCAAAAAGTAATGTTCTGATTTGTATTTTTATTTTCCAGCCCTTCTGCAGGGCATGGAACAGCTTCTAAGTATTTAATTATTTATTCAGTCATTGAGCTTATATGGTTAAAACTGCTAAACATGTCTTATAAATCATGTCTTGGGTTGCTAACAAGCATATTGTTTAGATTCCCTCCTGACTTCAACATCTTGACTCTTTTTACTTGGCAGATTTTCCATAAAACCTCTCACCCTTCACGTTATTCATTTTCCATTAAATCTGCAAAGTTTGGGCGCATGTAATTAAGAAGTCAGGCAATGCAAATGAAACGTTTCAGTAAGTTCTTTATGACAGTGATTTATACAGCATACATCATCTTCACTTCTTCTGACTCGCTAATTAATCAACTTTATTTATTCAGGAAAAAGCTAACTTTGTAATTAGCAATGGGCTTGATGTGGTGGAGCAAACTCAGCAAGAATTAAGAACTTTGAATTTGATCTGGAAGTCTAAATAAGTCATTAGCATTATGAGTTTGCAAATGTTACATGAAATCAAGGCTGCTAATGCCTTACATGTGCATGATTATGTTAGTCAGTAAATTAGTGCACATAGAAATAAAATCTCTGGGAATGCATAATGTGGTGTTTCAGCAAGATCACATTCCATCTAAAAGTTAGCTTGTGTTGACAGTCATTTACTGTGTTAGGAGTGCATAAAGCTAACAGTAAAATACACTAATTTAAACCCCGTTCCCACCAACAAAAATGTCTTTTGATGAGGCTCAAAACACAGACTGAGTCTTGTTTTTCATGCCAGAATTGAGCTCTGCAGCAGGCAGTGAGTGAGCACATTAATCTAATGCATCAGCAGGCCCACATTTGTTTTAATGCAAAATGAAGAAAAAGAAACGCATTGCATCTCAAGGGAGAAGAAGCTTAAAATTTCAATTTAATGATAATAAATGATAATGTTAATGAGTTGTCCAAACATAACAAATGGAATGAATTACCACCTTAGAACGAGTTTGGTTTCATTAAAATACAATAAAAGGGAAAGATTAGTTTTATGTGGGAAATAACGCTTCCCCTCTGCGTTATTGATGAAAGTGAGGAGGAAACATACAGGTTGGCTTGAGTCTGTGGTCAGTATTGATAAAATATTCTTGCTAAATATTATAGCCATTATTCTTGTTTGTTCATTTGATGCCAAAGTAGATAATGACTGCTTATGTACACAAGTTAAGTATTTATGTTCCACACAGAATCATCAAAACTGTAAATCAGTCTCTGCTTAAGCTTAAATAGACGAAAAATGTTGGCCTTTCTATCACATTCTTCTGTTGTTCCCTAAAGAATGTTCTTTCATTTTTAAAAATACTCGATGGCATTGCCTGTGTTCAGAGTTGTCAGGAACTGTGGGATTATCTGCTGAGGCTACTCCCTCTCCGAGACGACCTTGTCTTTGTATCAGTAGTGTTAGCCCTCGGCCTCGGGCATTCAAACACATACTCAATCACCCCTGTAACCCTCACAGTCAACAGCAAACTGCCGTGGCCCGTTACTGCTATCTCAATTTGTATTTCGTCTCGGCCTGTGATGACTTGACAGAGAAACATAAGAGGATTTGTCTTTATCTTCAACTCTCCCTTGAGGAAATAAGTCTTCTTTTTAAACAACAGAGACGTCGAATACTTCAAAATGATATTTTATACTGCAAAAGTTACTATACCCTTCAAAATTATTAGTAAGCCTAATAAAGATGTCAAAAAATATGTATTATGTATTTTTTTCTGTTTTCCTCTTGTGATTTTTATGTTTCCTAGCATAGTATTATCCACTCAGTGAATCATAAAATGGCAGATTAGACATAGTCTTCAATTTGATTACCGAACCTATTTACTCTGTGTACAGTTCAGGGAACATTCTGTCAAAGCTGACTAGAAGAAAAAAAATATGAATAAAAAGTAGATAAACAAAGTTGTTCGGGCATATCTGGCAATTAACTTTTTTCACCTAAGTGCTGCTCTCCATACTAGGGCACCCTGGGCAAAGAGCCCCATTGTTTATATCAGAAACCTCTAATGAGTACATATATTCAGAGGGACAAACACTCCTGTTAAGAAATAATTGTATTTAATAAAATTGCTCATGTCACACTTATTGGCACCATTGACAATAAACCAGAAGATAGAGGCGTATTCGAATTGAGAAATACCAAAGAACACTTGTATACAGTTTGCTGATCATCATGAGTAAAAGAAGTTTTACCAATTTAAAACAACAAATAAAAAGTCAAAATATCTGGAACCGTGATAAATGAAGCCTGTAGGTGCCGAGGATTGTCTAACCACTAAAGGGTCAGAAAATTTACAAAACCTGACCTCCACAGCAAAGATTGAAATCAAGAGGACACAGTCCATAAAATTAGTATGTTTTAAAGCTTTTATAATACTTGATACTTATAAAGGGTGGATTCTCAGAAATTTGTTGTGTTCATCTGCAATCAATTTTCAAAAGTCTTGGTTAACTATAGTCAATTTGATGCATTACTGGACATTAAATTTTGCATTTAAGTGGTGTTTTTTTAAGGGTAGCCAGTTAGGACAAAATAATCTTAAAAGAAACAAGAGACATATCCACTCCTCCTCTGTGTATATTTTGTAACTAATTTAATCTCAATATAATCCGCTGCACCCATCCATTTACTGTTCAGTATAATTGTCTTTAAATAATTTTACAAATTTAAAGTTTTCAGTTTGGTTCAAGCAGTGTAGTTAAATGTCTACTTCTAATGCATTGATTGAAACACTCCTATAGTGAGGGAAACCTGTGCCAGCCAGCCTCAGTAGAAACTACAAGCCTCCAATGGTGATGCACATTAATAGCTGGGACGTGAGCCTGGCCAGAACGTCACACAAGGTGGTAAACACCAAATGGCTATAAATATAAGTGGAGAGCGCTGCCAGTTTTACTCTTGTGGCTGAAATGAGCTCACTGATCGGGGGCTTGAAAAAGAAAGGGGATATCGGTGGCCACTAAATCATTCTGTAATCAGCCCCTCTATGGAGGATCGTCCATGCATGTTCAACGCCCCATTCTGGAAGGCTTTCGGCAGCAGGACACTCCAGCTGACCCCATCTGTACACCATCTCGTACTGCATTATCCCCAAACCATAAGAGTTCCATGTGGCACAAAAGAGTTAATGATTCTCTTTGTTTTGTTACGGGGAACACAACCAAAGCAAATGACAACAACAAATCCATCAAACTTAGCAGCACTGAGCACATCAGCAGTTTTCGCCAGCCCACCCGAGGCCTGAAATGCACATATTGCGCACCGGCCCCCCAAGCAGCAGGCGGCCCTGGGAGTCGCCAGCCCCTCGGTGGCCAGAGAGGACTTGATAAATGAGTGGAGCTAACTTCTCTGTCACCAGTGAGGGAGTAGTACCCACCCCCACCCACCAGCGCCACCGCCACAGCAAGCTACATCCTCCTTACAGCATTATTCTTTTTATGCCGGCTGTCGATACAGCGTCCTGTGATTGGCGTCACGCTTTGCACAGGTTAATTGGAATCCTGAACTGGAAAACAGCAGGGGAAAAGTGCAAACACTGTCACCTAGAGATTCACCTAACGAAGAGAATGAATATGTGTCAAATCCAATTTGTAAGAAAAAAAAATCATATGTTATGAAGCAGTTTTGGAAAATTATTTATAGGGGATGAAGAGCAAGTTACTTTATTTTAAAATTTGTCTTCTTAAGACCACTATGTATCCAAAAGTTTCTGCACATTTTTGAAATGAGTGTTCGTTTGCATGTGTGTGTGTGTATGTTCAGTGACCTATTGCATAAACATGACCGGAACAGGATCTTTATTAGGCATCCCAATGGTGACAGAAAAATTTGTAGATTCAGATTCTTTTGCTGAGGTCTAGATGTTGGACAAATGCGAGACCGTCACACCAGGAATGGACAGCCTTCCTCATCAGGCTGGATGGCGGACAGTGTCAGATGGTTTTATTGATAAGTTAATGAGGCATAAAACACTTCCTAGAAAACTGACCCCACAACTCTCCTCAAATCATTGATTCGCACATTATTCAGACTGTAGTGTTTACATTGCGGATGTAGTTCAGATAATTAAACGCTGCATGTGTAAGTTAAATGTATCGTAGTCATTTGTTTTGCCCCTATTCCCAATTAAAGTATGAGCACCTCCTGATATGTAATCAGAATTTTTCATTTGATATAGAAAAATTCTTGACGAGATGCATAATGCTTGTTTTGTTGCATTGTAATGATTTTTTTCTTCTTTTTGGAACATGTGTAGAAGAACATTGAGAGTCACCAAGACAGCAGATCAAGAGCAAAATGAAGTATGCAAATGTAATCATATTTATCAGAGAATGCTTATGGCAGAAAGCTATTAATTTCTCTGCTGCGTCTTGACACTTTAACATATGCATCACCTGCTTCTTGTAAATGATTATTTTTGTGTTTTCCATCTCCGTTTGACAGAGCATTATTTTCTTTCCCATTGCGCCTTGTTATTTTTCTAAACTTTCTCTGTCTGAAGAGTGTAATGGCCTTTGATTGAAAATTCATTCAGAAAAGAACTAAGTGAAATACATGTTGTGTATTTAATGGGAAAAATAATTGCACGTCAAGTGAAACAAACCATAACGCATAGTAACCAGGAAGACTGACTGAAAACACAAGTCAGCAAAGAGGTCAGGCTGTTCACTCTCTCATCTGTTGCAAACATCCGCTGCACCCATCCATTTACTCATGCAGACATTCTCCCACCTGACTCATGTATTGATCATTCAGTGTAGTCGGAAAAATAAATGGGACCTTCTAATGTGAACTGATGATAACAATATTTATTTTAGCATTTATTTTTTCAGAAAAATAATTTTACGCATAAAATGACGTCATTCTATGTGAAACATACAGTTTTTTCTTGCTTTTTGAGATTTTAGCTGCTTAAAAGCTCTTCAAGAAATTAAGATTACAGTTCTTAAGTGCTAAGCCCTATTAAAAGTATTAAAATATTTTTGGAATCTGCTTGAAAGCATTAAGAAGTAAGGACAAAAATTTTGAATGACATTTTAAAATACAGTAATCTGCTAGTTTGTTAAGTTCACTTCCCTCCATGTCAACTGGAATAATAGAAACGCTTGTTGCAGAGACGATATTTCATAGTAAAGTAAAATATCATCGTGGATGACGGCATCAGTTATTGCCAAGTACTGCTACTTCACTTCATCCAAAACCTGAGACAATAACTGCCCAAACATGTAACGCCTCAACCTTAAGAAAAAATGCTGAAAAATAGTTTATAAAAATATCAAATCAGTAGTAATGTGGCAGAGCTTCTCCATCATGAGAGGTGCTGTTCTAGAGTTTCTCCAGAAGTCACTTGACCATTGAATAAAGTTAAATAGTTTGCAATTTCCTCTTAGTAAGAATTATCTGGTTGTTCTTTGTAGAAGAATAACTTGAACATATATCCCTACCCCAACAATAGGGGCCCACAGATTAAAGATTTAAGCAAAATGTAGTTCTACATAAAGTATTGGCTAAAGTGAGCTGAATTCAAATTCTTTCAGATTGTAGAAATTTAGGAAACCGTGTGTCATTTCCCACTTCCTAATAATCCACTTTGCTGTAGTGGTAATATCATAGAAAATCCCAATAACATTAATTGAGGTTTCTGATTGTGGTGTGCAGTGATGGCATAGTTACTTTGAAAAAGTAACTTTAATCAGTTAGCTGATTACTCCTTGAATAGGTAACTTAGATTACTGGTTACTTGATTTGGAAAGTAACTAAGTTACATTAAAAGTATATTTTTTTAGTTACTTTCAGCAGCTCGACGTAATATAGAGGTAATATATTAACTTGATATCAACAAAGACACAGCGGGACGGATCATCCGGGAATTGACGGACAGGGAGAGTCTGACTAAAACTAACTGGATGTCAGACAAATTCTGGGGTTTATGTCTGCTTTTTCCCAAGCCCAATAACCGCAGCCCGCTACTCATTAAATGTGCAAGCTACTTTAGAAAAAATCAAGCCCAAAGCTGCTTATAATAATCGGATTTGACGAGCGAAACTGAAAAATAGTTCCTGTTTTTCCAGCAACAAAATGCACATCTCCCTCCATTGTTTATGTTTATGTTGCTGCGGATAACTGTCGCATAGCAACGGCGGTCACTACCCAAGACGCATAGAGGAAATACAATTAAATTACAAAAGATAATAGTAACGCACAGTAACGCAAAATGATTTCGATAAGTAACTGTAGTCTGACTACTGGATTTGAAATAGTAACTCGTTACTGAAAAAAGTGGTCTGAAACGTAACGTAACGCGTTTTGTCACTGGTGGTGTGGCAGAATGGGGAAAAGGTTCAAGAGTTTTGAACACTTTTGCATGGAACTGTGTTTGTTGCGTTAAGATTGCATGGATCATGAGACAGTTCCTTGCCTATTTCTTCTGACCTGTAGTTATTGCACTGACTGTATGCTGGTGATCACTGAATCTGCCAACATGCCTCTAACCTTTTCAGTTTCACTTATAATTATCAGGGATAAGACATGCAAAAATACCAGATGGTAACATTATTTGATAGTCTCCCAAAATTACCACCACGCTCCTTTTAATTCTGGTTTGATAGTTTTAATTAAAGTGCCTTGTCAAAACGACAATTTACACTAAATTGATGCCATGCAAGATGCTATTAATACAATGTTGGTGACATTCCTATTAATTACCTTGACTACTTGATACTACACACATCTTCATTATTGACATAAAGATTAAAATTGCCTTAACAGTGAGATGAATGGATATCGCTAAGTGATGCATTTGTCTTTTATCCAGTTTAATATGAGTATCAGCTCATTTTGATGCAGCTTTAAATCATAAATGATCTACTTTACCTGTCTCAGACTAAATGTTAGACAGAATGCAAGGTTTTGAGTAAATTATCTTGAGTCGGGTTTTGATGTAGCAGTTATTTATTTTAGATGAAATAAATAACTGCTACACAACATGGATGTACTTGTGCTGCAGAATGTGCCCAGGTCTTACTCAAATAGCACAATGACCAAATAACAGTGCTACTTTATCACCTGCTATGTTATGCAGGTGTATTCCTCATATCAAATGCTTGGAATGGCTGACAGGAGAAAGGAACAGGCCTTATTGTTTGATTAATCTTTTCAAATACTTACTTGACCACTTGAGGATAAACATATTTCAGTTTTAGCTTCATTCCAAGATGGTCATGGAATGTTTAAATCTGGCTGGGGGAAAAAAGTAGGATGTAACAAGGGACTCAAAGATCCTGCAACGTTTAATGCATCTGTGGTCCTAGCACCCTAAACATTTGAATCAGGTGTGATGCAGCAGATGCATATCTAAAAGCTGCTGGAAATCAGCCACAAGGACAAGAGTGTGAGACATTTCACCATACAAAATATAAAGGGAAGAAAAATAATTTTACACTGAAGCATAATATTCTGTAAGGATTCTATTACATAATGCATAGAAACTCAGTTTACCATCATTACCTTAAAACACCAGAACAGCAGAATGAATAATCAAGAAAACCCAAGCATATTATCCCTGTATTGTATTGGAAGAGTAGGCACAGCTGAACACCTGCACCAAAACCACTACTGATCAAAATTATATTTGAAAAGATGTTGCTCGGCCTGCGGTTTGTTATATGAGGCCGTGGCTGCAGTAAGTGAACAGTTCAGTCAGGTCTGGCTGGTTCATCTGTTTTTTTCCAGTGACAGGGCAGTCATCTTCATTCTCTGTGTCCTTACTTTGGAGCAGGAGGTAATATATAAAGGTCCTGTGCTCACACGAGGTGTCTCCCACACCTCTCCAGTTGTCCTCCTGGACTGAATAATGTCTGGAGCTCAGCTCTTGCCTTGATATGATGAGTTATGTCCTGATTTTAGAAAGATAGACTGTTTTTTCGTACTGTAGACATTTTATGGAGTGGTTGGCTAAGATTGTATGGCACAACAATAGCACTTTACCTGACAGATAAGAGTGTTTCCATCATTAGCTTTAGTTTTGCTTTTGTTAATCATATTTTTTGACATTGACAAAAAAGGTTTTCACTGTAAAAATGGATATGAGGTGAAAAATAAGCTGTCTACTCTACCTTTAGGCACTCTTAGTGAAATGTTTAAAAAGCTCTAAAAATACCTTGATACCGAACAATTTTTAGTGCTTCACAAATGCTGAGATTTGGAAATTTGTTTTACTCACTGATGGAAAGTGGACTAGGGCCAATTTTGCATCATTTGTCACAGATCCAATTTTTTTTTTTTTGTTATCACTCTGATTGTTGATATGGGCAAGTTTAGGTAAGCAGCACTTTCCTTTTAGCTATTTCCTAATTTATGAATTTTTTTTTCTAATTTATAAATGACATGTTTACCTCTCCTTCCCATTTTGAAGAGAGCTAAGGAAACTCAGGCCTCTGTCTCATGTCATGTTTATCCTGTGGACAAGAGAAGTCATGCAATAATAGCTAAAAAAATTTTTGAAAAAAGTTATCCTTTTTAAGTGTTATTAGTTGTACAGCAAGAGATTTGGATAAAAGCAATTTTCTCCACATTGGGTGGCTTGAATAAATGTACTGATAATACCTATTGGATTTTTCTAAAGTGTGTGATAATGCTGGTGAAAAAAGTCTGAATTTGTTTTCAGACATCTAAAACATTGTAACAATCCCAATGAACTTTTTTATGTATCTCATAGGTCAGGATTTTTAATATTCCCTATGCAGACTAAAGCTGATTTGGTCATCCTTGTTAATTCTTTTCCTTTTTTATGGCTGTTTGTCCACAGCGCTATCCATTGTTTTATGGTGCCCACCACAGTGAGCCCAAAGTCAAACTCAATATGATGAGGTATTAGTCCCCACCGCCTTTTCACTCAGACATGTCAAGGTCAGGTCACCGTGGGATTGTCTCCAACCCCCTCAGCAGTCGCAGCAGGCGCACATCTTTGCTTTGTAGGTTGATGCACATTATTTGTGTTCACCTCATCACTTCTCAGATGGTCTGTGCACAAATAATGCCACTTCTTTTGACCTCCTAAATGATTACAATTGTAAAAAAACAGCGGTCGAGGCTTGATTTTCATTGAAATTACAGTCTGCTGATTGGGTTAGCAATTCGTAACAGCTGTAGCAATTTATTATTATTTTTTTTACTATTTTACTATGGAATATACCCCAGGTACTGTGCCCCAGTAAAATTTCTAATACTTAAGCAGCAAAGTGACTAAGGATCTTTAAATGACTACAAGAAATTATGACTGCTTGGGAAGAAAATATTAAGAAAAGACTAAAGAATAACAAGCAATGCTTTGCTGTTTACTTATTATATTTAAAAAATCACTTTCAAAGTTCAAAATACACTGTTCATTATGCATGTCCAAACTTTAACATTGTAACCAGTGTTGTTTCTGTTTATCTATTTATGAGCACATTCCAGATTGTTACGTGTTGGGAGCAAAATCGATTGGCAAAGTAATTATAAATATGATGGCGGCAGCATCATGCTGTGGGGATGCTTTTCTTCTGCAGGGACAGGGAAGTTATTCAGACCTGACTGGGAAATGGATATAGCTACAAATGGGGTGAATCTGATGAAAAATAACACTGCACGTCATGCTATGAGTGAAAATTAGCCTGGACTATTTTCATTCAGATATGTTGCGTTTCCAGTATTGTGTTATGTGTAGCAGCACCCCTGTTTCACATTTCTCAGCTTTTTTTCTGCAGAGACATATTTTACAGTATCTACTTGCTCCTGCAAGGCTCCAGCGATGAACCCACCCACCTGCTTGATGAACGTCTACTTTAGAGCAATGAGACCTCCAGTTGTTTTGCCACTCTGTTTACAGTGAGGGAAAGAGGGGATTCATTTCTCCCAAGGTGAGCAACTCTCTCCAATACCCTGATGTTAAATAAACACACCAAGACCTCTGGCCACCTCACTTCAGCTACTGGAACACCACTGGTGTGTCTGGATGATGGAGGGCTTTTGTTATCTATCGCCCCCTGCATTCTGCTGAGAGGCCAAGGAGACGGCCGGTCACACCAGTCTGGTACATATAGACTCGCCCACTCGCGTTCAGTTACATTTCTCACTGCTAAATAAAAATAGAGCAGAGATTTTCAGACACTTTTTTGCAGAACAACATCTGATTGAAGAGGGAGAGAGAGCGGCTCAGTGTGTGTTTCATCACCTGTGAAGCCAATGAGGGAGAGCGTCTCCGCGTCAACAACTGTAAAGCGTATCCCAGCTTCTGCCGTCTCCGCTGCCACGCTACACTAACCAAGAATGTGTATTTCTGCAGATGATTAAATCAATACCATTTTGACAAGACTTGTTGGAACATGCCTCTTTATTTTACACAATTCCTTCCCTTTCGTCAGGGAGCATTTATCAACCTGCCGGGGCGCTGTCACCTAATGGAGATTGTTCTTTAGTCTACACTTGATAGAAGGGAACGATTATGATGCATGTCGATAGTTTACACAGATATTGACATGGAGAACAAAGAGCGGACCCTTGTGGCTGATGGTGTTTTATACTCGCTTTCTCATGAGGCACCCCGGTCATGTTTCAAATGTGTCCTCCCTCACCATGCTTCCCCTGATCACTTTCTTTGTTAAAGCGATCGGTTAAGGTTTAGAGCGCCCGTATTCGTTTAGTTGGAGGAAGTGCCTTTCTTTTTACTTGTCATCATCATAAGCAAGTGGATGTTTTCTCCATAAAACAGAAAAGAAACTTGAGTCTGTTAGACAAAAAGGACCTTCATAGGGAGTTTCTGCCATCAAACTAATTCCAGCACTAAAATTAGTTTAGTGCTAGAGATTGTTAAGCACCTGTTTTTTTCAATTAATCATAAAAGTAGATGTCTCTCCATATTTGCAGTAAGCTTCAGGGTGTCTTCAATCATGATAGTATGGTATATTTGGATGGATTGGGGACCAAAATTGTATCATTTGTTACATTTTCAACTGGTGGAGTTTGTTTTTACACTTCACTGTGGCAAAATATCCAAACCTTTTGGGAAAAAAACTGTTCACTCCTTTGCCTGTGGTGGTGCTAAATAAAGAATCTCTGGAGAAAACAACACAAATACTTAATAAGTTACTGAGGGCAACTTTCTTCTTCTCAAGATCTAAACAAAAAGTTGTCAGTTTTTGGTAGTTGTAGGATTTCTCTATTGTCTTTTCCAAAAGACCACGAGCCATCTCTCTTGGTAGTGGTAGAGTCTTGCATTTGCTTTGGTTGTATTGGTCCAGAATTTACTGCACTATAATCTGTGTCTTGCTTTTGGAGTGTTCTTCTGTCTTCTTGGAGTTCACATAAGCATACAAACTGTTCCAGAATTCACTTCTGGTGCGGTTCACAAACCTACAGACCTAGGTTTGTAGGTGGACCAGAGTTTGCTTATTTGGTCTGTATTAAAGTTTGATTACGCATTCACACCTGAATGCGTAACCCGGACTTTCCAGGCAAACAAACTTGAGTTCAATTAAAATGGACTAAACAGGTCTATTGTGTGATTCATCCTTAAAGCACTCATGGCACATCTCGGGTCTTTCTGCATGTAGTTTGCATGTTCTCCACGTGCATCTGGGTACTTTGCTTTCCTTCCACAATCCAAAAACATGACTGTTAGGTTAATTGGCCTCTTTAAATTACTCTTATATTTGAGTGTTTGTCCTGTGTGTTTGTGTTGGCTTGAGATGGACTGTTGACCTGTCCAGGATGTACCTCTTGTACAATGACCACTGGAGAGAGACACCAGCTCCCCGGTGGCACTGCATGAACAAGGTGGGATGGAGAGAGAGATTTTCACAGGGATAAATAATCTGATATGTGTAGTTGAACTGTTCCCATTAATTACAATCCAAAACTAAAACAGATAAATTGACAAGACATTTACAAGTAGAGAAATTTATGGCAATATAATGATGTGGCATCAATCAGACTCTGAAATGTTATCAACTTAAGAATTGCTCCTGAACTAAATAGCTGGTTTTAGCAACAGGCCTGATGAAGCACAGAAACAGCTTTGGTAGAAACATCCCTACTATAGTAGGCTTTGGTTTGGCACTCAAGGAGTTAAGGATAAAACCAGCCCAGGGTGTGACAACAGACTCTGAATATAATAAGCTTGAAGGAGACACGAATGAGAAAAGGTGGCTTGCATATAAAAAAATACAAAAAAAAAGAGGGAGGAGTGCAGGAAAACAAACGACAGAGCCCCGCCTATAAACTCCTCATCTGCATTGGCTGATTGGAATGGCTTTGACTACTCACTCAGCTGTGACTTAACAACCAATCCTGTTTGTAGGTTATTATTTATTCTCCGGAAAGTTTTGTCAAAACTTGAGGCTCCGATTTTCTTTCCAATCCCGATTTCCCTCTTGTGGCTTCCTCTCGCACATGCTCCCCCACATAATTTATGACTGCCTCTGGTCCTGATGACAGATTATTAAAAGTAGAATTAGTTTTTTGCGCAGGATTTCTCCACTGGGAATTGGGAAAGGCAGTGCTCTCTGCGGAAGGTCTCTTACGGGGTCTCCATTACTAATAGAAGTTTTTTTCCTCCTCTGATGGGTGGAGGGGGAGATGGGTGGGTGGGAGACTAACGATTTGAATTTACTGTGGCAGCTGTCACGTGGTCAGGAAGGCATCAGTCGAACAGACAAGAGGTTAACTTCTTCCCTGTGGAGAGGTTTATTGGATTGTTTAGCAGCAGAAGGATAATGTTTTTGTCATAGATTGCTGTGGCAAAACAGGGGAAGGGAAAGGAGGAAGATAAAAGGAGAGAAACGGCCGAGGAATTGATAGAGAAGCAGAAAGATAGCAAAATCTCAAGATCAGAGCACGGTGAGCTGGAAAAAGATGCTAGATATTCGTAATGTAGGTGGAGAAATGCCAAACGCTCATTTTGCGTTCTTACACATGCATGGGAAAATCAGTCCTCCATTCAAAGGCATGCAGAAAACATAAACACACACAGAAAGAGACAAAAAGAGAGATGTTAGTTCCTTTCACCTGATGGCCGTTTGGAGCTTGTACTCCCAGCATGCCTCGGCAGTATGGGTACCAGAGGGGAGTCACAGCGCAGCTGAGAGCCTCGGCTTAATCTTATGCATCATTAAGCACTCAGCGGCAAGCCAGCGCTGTTCATATACATCATCCACGCTTAATAAACATAATGATGACATAAGATGTAATTCTAGATGAATTTTCATTTTATAGGGAAATGGAGAATTCCTGTAGAAAGGAAAGGGGGAGAAAAACTTAAATTATCTGGGAAGTACAAAATAAATTATGTTTTTTTCCTCCCCACTTAGATAAATGTAGGTGTTTGGTGCATCTGAATAGGGGATAGTATGTAAGGCTGTGTGGGTATGTGGTGTTAATGGTGGTGATGGTTGGATGAAAGGTGGGTTTGGAGGAGAAAAAGAATGGGGGTGGCTTTTGTGAAACGTTTGCAATTTTTAATTCCTAATCGCACCACATGATGGACAGGCTAAGACACCCCAGAGTGGAGCTCATCCATCATGAGAGAAGAAAACTGGGGAGAGAGAGAGAGCGAGAGAGAAGGGGAGATGTAAAATTTCAGATGGAGTTACCTTACGAGGGTTTTGGGGGGTTGGAGGGGTGGGTGGAGAGCAAGGAAATAGATTCCAGATAAAAAGGGAAGGATGTGGGAGTGAAAGGGCAGTGGGTACCTTGGCGGGGCCTGAGATTGGCTCATGTCTCCCTGCTGGGGACTCCGGGGTAGCTTGGCCTGGAAATGGCTTCCGCTTTCAGAGACTGTACCAGACATTAAATTCTCCAGGGAGGTCGACTCATTGCACTTCTGTTCAGCAGATAACAGACATGCGGTAAAATAGTGGTAACCTGGCACTGGTAAAGTGAATACAAGTGGGATACAGTCCTGTGCAAAAGCATTGCCCCTCATTTCTTTGTGTGTTGATTCCAAGGAACCAGACCGTATTGTAATCTCTGAAAATAATTTATTTATTTTTTTAGCAATGTTTCTTCAGAGTTTCTGAATGCTCTTTCTTTGGATTTCAACCACTTTTACTCATTCAAGAAGTGGAAGTCGCATATTTTACTTATTGTGCTCTTTTTATTGGAAAAAAATTCTGTTTATTCCACTAAATTGACATTAAGATCTTAGTTTTTATAGAGACTGAGATTCATTAGATAAAATTCATTAGACTTATGAGTTTTTCACAGTGGTGTCCAACCAACAAGTTGTCCATCACAGAGGACATAAACACAAACCAGAGTTTTTACACTTTTTATTTCTCTACTCCTTCCCAGTTTTAGTCCTGTAATGTTGTATGCAAAACAGCAAGAAATCCACAGCTTGAAATCTTTGTGAAAAGCACAATCCACACATGTTCGATCTATTTTTTTTCTCAACACCAGCAGAGGTTTTCACAAACTTTCCTTACGTACTAATAACTCGGGAAGTATTTGGATGGCAACTCAATCATGATTGTGTCTAATCACGTCTAAGAATTAATTAGTCTCCTGGTTGCCTGCCATTTTTGAGCCGTAAGACGAGAATTAGACCTCAGCAAGTTTGCAGCCAATGGACCATGCAAGCCAGTATGCTAGTGGGTGAGCCAAGTCACTCAGTGCAGGGATCATTACTATCCCTTCCTGTGCTTCAAGTTATTACACTCCTTTCCCTTTTATTTTTTGCATGTTTGCATGTATGTGAAAAATATATATCTTATCATTTAGTATCTAAGAGATACAACTGCCCTGATGTCACTCTATTCATTAGTTAACTCAAACATATCTAATCTTAAAGAAGCAAACGGTAAAAGCCAGAAAGCAGTGTTAAGTTCAGAAAAACAGGCTTTTAACTAAAATCCAAGGTGATGAATGAATTAACCACAATGTAGACTAATGGAGCCATAGAACTAATTAGGCCGAGCTGCGCTGTGCTTAAATGTAAATGGATTGAGCTGCATAAAACGTAGGAACAGCTGAGAGAATGATGAGATCCCCATCCTGGGCGGTCAATCAGTGACCAGCCAAGTACAATCTATGGGCCTCTATGTGGTCAGAGTATTTTATTCATTCTTTTTTTTTCAGAATTCAGGAGTTGTTACATGTTGATGGTACATTTGAGATAAGCTTAAATGGTGTTTGATGTAGAAATTATGCTTACTGGCAACTAAAACACTTTGCATAGGTCTAATTATTCTCATTTCTGATTTTCAGGTTGCTCCAAAACTCTACAGGTTGGTACCTACTTTTGGTACCTATGGTTCACTTATGCCCCATTTGTCGGGCAGAACTCAGATCTTGACCTTAACCATTAGAATGGGGACAAAGATATTTAATATGCTCAGCTAGAACGCAAGCTCTGATTTCCTGCTGTTCCCATTGAGTTGCAAAAAAATACACAAGAGGCAGAAAGCCAGATGAGCTTATGCAACATTTGCACCCAAAAAATAACAAGCTATGAAAAGCTGATAAGCAAACAGTTACAGTTAAATGATAATAATGCTAAGTCCAGGACTGCCGGCCATTATTTTAGAGGGGCTCAAATGGGACATCTAGAATCTCAAGTGGCTTGTCTTGAGTTTTAAAATCGTGAATGCTTTAAAACACAAATGGGAAGACAAATTTATTTAATCTTTATACTTTGAACATTTGTAGATTTTCTGACTGAAATATACAGCAAGAACATAATCTCAAAACAAATGAAGTAGCACTTTCTGCGACTAAAACAAAACCCTTTAAAACTCACATGTATAAGGAAATCTGAAAGCTTTAAGGCTCATGAGGTTGTATGTAGACTTTGCCTGCTGTGTCTTTTAGTGCTTTTTATGGCACATGTTTGCTCCAAATCTTGATCTTGCATTGCAGGGTTAAAAGAGCTCTACTTATTTCCTGCAACACAGCTTATGCCTCAGCTCTGTAGGTGCTACACATCCCCAGAACTGATGCATGCAAAAATGCTAATAACCCCACACCAGTAAAAGTTGACATTGACTCCTATGACACATTTTTTTCTGCTGAGGTAAGAGACAATTTAGTGTGTTAGTGAGCTAGAAGGCACCATTTACATCCCTAATTAGATGTAATTTTCTCAACCTACATTAAAGAGATTCAAAGAGGTAGGTGAGATAAGGGGGGCATAAAGGAAATAAAAAAAAAAGTAGGAAGAAAGAGATGGATGGAGCATGCCTGTTTTCATCAGAATTAGCCATGACTGCAGTCCTGCTAGGCTACTATTGCTGATGGAAACACACTATCCCCAGTCTCCACCACAAGCAGTGGGATGGATGTAAACACTGATTAGGAGGAGGAAATGAGGCCCTCACTTTGTCCTCTGTGTCATGCAGCACTGCAGTGGCTGTCTCGTGTTTGTCTAGTTCTTTCCACCTGAGCACGTTTCAGAGGACACCGTTAGCTACGCTTTATAGCCATTATTTAGATAGCAGCACAATGGGATGCTCTTTTTGCTCTTTGACTGACATGCCCAGCCATTTGCACAGCGACTCAACCCCATGCATTGAGCACCGCTCTGGAAAATTAGGATGTATAAGTTTGTTTTAAGGTGAGTTTGGAGAGTGATAAAACTTATTTAGGTTATATATAAGTTATTTTTTATTACGTAATTCCCCGGATTCCAATGTCTAGAATTCTTATTCATTTGTGTTCCTTTTTTATAAATAAAAAGGGTCGAGAAAATACTTAGAGAAAACACCATGCACTTCACGACTCTTCCACCCAGTTTATAAACCTTAAAAATTTTATGTTGATGTTGATGTTAAATTTGTGCATACTTGCTGTTGGTTTGAAAAGGTTTACTCTGTTGTTTCACCCTCTAAAAAAAACAACAGAAATACATATTGTTGATTTTCTGTTTACTAGTTATACATGAACTATCTATCATACTATTTACCTGTAATGTCACGATACATGCAAATCATTAAACTGGGTAACCCCCCGCCGCCACCAACAATAAAATTATGACAAACCATTCAATTTAAACAACAAATCTTCTTCAACTACTCGGTGGCCCTTCATCAGAAAAGGAACAGCACAGAAAGAGAGCTGCACAGAAAACATTTTTCTTTCTTTGCCAGGGAAAAATGAACTGTCAACATTTAATGATAGATATTTGCATTGTGATACAAATCGTGTCCTTGGCCCTAAACATAAGATATAGATCCATTTATAATGAATTCAGATAAAGTGTCCTTTTTGCATTCTCGCTCTAATGGCTTTGCCGAGCCAGTCAGTGACCCTGATGCAATCGACAAAAACCTGCGCTGCTGGATGATCAAGACAGACATCTATCATTCCTCTCACACCTTCTTAGACGTTGCCGACACTTAGGAGCAGATGTATTTTTCCTTTCTCTCTCTCTTTCTTCCTTTCTTTCCTCTTTTATAGCTAAATGTATGTGTAACTTCTGCAAGCCGGTTGACTTTTTTTCATGGTGTTGTGAGAATGTGTTGAAGAAAGAGAGCAAAAACACATTAGATTTTTTTTCCATCATTAAGCTGTGTCTGGGAGATGATGTGCTAGCCGTATGTGGTCCAGGGGAAGTATTTATAGCCCTGCTGGAATCTTGCTGTGCTGCGTTGATAGCAGAGATAATGGGAGAGAATGGGACGCAGCGAACTGTTCTAATGACACCAACAAGACAAGAGAACAGCGAGGATAAATAAATGTTAGCCATTTTCTTTCGCACGTCATTTGCATTTTTTCTTGTTAAGGTCACTTATAGACTCAGATGTTAACAATGAGGAGAAGAAGAAAAAATGCAAAATATGAAATAACAAAAACAGAACTACTTAGTATGCAAATAATTGATTTTATTTCCTAATAGTGTGACATTCAGTTAAAGATAGTGCCGCTTTTTAATTTTTAGCTGCTTTAATTCCCTCCTAGCTGCTTGAGTGGGTTTCCTTGTGAAATAAAGGGGGAATACAAACAAGATTTCACTTCATTACACAGGAACAAACTGTACAGAAATTGCACTTACTTATGGAAATGACTGTTAAACATGCACAGCATTATGTGCTCTGCCTGGGCTGAAAGTGCAGAAAACAATAAACCACAAGTGTATGAGGGCAGACGGTGGAAACAGTTAAGAGGACCAATTACAAAAGAGTTGGAGGAGTCCTTGTCCCAAGAATTGTCGAAAAGGACAACTGATTAAGAAATACATTGACCTTAAAATGGACCTAATTTAATCATCCACTCTTTGGCATGTCTTGAACGCACACATTTAATGATAAAATGACTTTCTGTTGGAAGAGCCGTTGAAAGTTGTGCACAACTGCTCGAAAATAAATAGTTCCTCTCTTATATTCCTCCTCACAGTGTGCTGTACCAAGATAAACTTGTGTCATTGTCAAACTTGGATTTTAATTCTTTTAATTAATGTTCTGACTGTACAGGTAAACTTGTCCATATGTCCTTGAATGACTTTATCTCTTGTTTTTCCCATTTTGAAGAGTAGCCAAGAGAAATGGGTTGCTGTGTCATATGATATCTTTATTTTAGTGAAATGAAAAGGCACGAAACACAAATTTAAGATCGCTTAACATTATGATTAATTGTATTTAAAAATGGTTTAATTAAAATTATTTTATAGTTACTGGTAGGGGTGCTAGTGATTGTAGCCCTTGTGATTGTGTTAAAAGTTTATTTCTTAACATAATATTTTTCCCCCTACTGAATTAATGGGGAGGTTAAAAATGTTATTGTCATTTAATTAAACGACAGTCCCCAAATTAAACATGTAATTTTTAGACATAATTTAGTTATGAAACAGATTATTTTTTCAGATTTATTTTAACAAAGTACCATTCATACTCGTGGAAAACACTGTATTCACAAGCTCAGCTTGTATCCAGAAAAATAAAGCAGAGCCTTCATTTCATACTTCCATCCCCCAGCAGCAGAGTGTTGTGCAGAATCTTTGTGAAACAGAGGGTCATTAGAGTTACCTCTGGGCCCCGTTTTGCTGCCTGAAGGTAATGAGAGACAAACAGTGTGGTCAGCACTCGGCATAAGTGCCTGATTTTATGGGCACTGTGTTGCGTCCCGGGTTAACACTGATGCCACCATTTGGAGCTCTGTGTTTTAGCACCAGCCTGCTAATTGAGATGACAAAGGCCATAACAATGACATTGTTGGGGCCAACAGCGCTCTTTAGATCTGCGTCTGGCTCCAGTCAAGGACGTCCAGTGAGGCTGTAAGTGCAACCTTGGAATTTAAGATGCTCTCTAAACCTCCACGTGCATCTCGCTATCAATTAGCGCAGCTCAGATGGGTCAGCGCACATTCTGAAACTCCTTTTAAGTGCCAGAACCATAGACCTTGTCCTGTTTGTTTTTGCTTAAAAGTCACGTAAACCACATCTGTCACTGGTAACGACAAGGCATAAACGGGCCCGGAAAATAGACTGGAATGAATGTTGTGTTGTTATTACAAAAAAATAACAATTGCATCACCTTATTTGTTAATTATGGTTTTCACTACACATTGCAGCATCCTCATAAACTTGCAACATAAAACAAAATCAATTGACACCCCATAAAACATATATAACGTGTTAACAAGAGATATAAAAAGGGCCAGCTGTTGAATTATCTTTCACTATCCTAAAACTGTGTTTATCAATTAAGGCTCAGCTTCACAATTTCACATTGAAAACACGATGTCTGCTGCTACCAAACTAATAATAGTAATGCATATGGTAAGTGTTTTGATTAACATAATGGAAAAATAGCCCACATGATTTATTTTTTAAGTTGGACGGTTGAGAGCCAGATTGGAGCCTGAGGACTCAATCCACCTCAACATATGCTGCTATTGTAAGTCTCTGAATGTGGAGTATCTCGGGCCTTGTTCCCATGATATTTATTGAAAACATTTGACTTTATGAGCTGCATGCGTAATGAATGCCTATTGATGCTGCAGCTCAGCAGATGAAGTTATAATTCTGCATATAAGGATCACAAACACACGAGTCTGTCGTGTGCTGTTTCTAATCGGGATCTACTTTCATTTCTCGTTCTCATTTCTTCAGTTGCTCTCACAATAGCCGACAAACTAAGTTTACACATTTTTCTCCTTCTAGCCAGATATTTTCCCAAACTGTATTGCTGGCTGCTTCAAATATTAGCCTTTGTCTTTCCTTCTAACCATAATAATGTTTGAACATAAAGCTTTTCAGAATTGTTTTGAAATATCTTACACTTAGTTGAAGGCTTTTAGTTCTTTAAAATAAACTACTCTTAGGCTTTTCTGGACATGTTTCCAATGAGCATTTTATTCTTGAAAACACATTTAAACCTTGTATAAACTCTCCCCTAGATAATGACCATAACCATCTGCATGTTGTATCTTCCTATGTCCCATCTTACATTTTACTTGGTTGTGGTAATGCAACTGAGGCTGCACAATATGAAAAGAAAAAATCTCCCAGTGGCGATACTACTGGCAGATATTGTGGTGGTTATAATATCAGGTACGATATGTGTCCATTTTCTGGCAGCAGCAGCAGCAGTAGTAGTTTGCCCAGCAGTTGGTGGGTTGCCTGTTACCTTCGCGCTCTGCCTGCCTCTGTCAGGAGCTGAGTATAAATTCAGGTCACTTTTCAGGATTTTTTGCTTTCTAAAACCTTTTTTAAAATAATTTATCGTCTTCCCCACTTTACAATTATTCACTGCTATTGCATTAGTCTATCACATAAAATCCCAGTAAAATATATTGAAGTTCAATTTTGCAATGTCAAAATGGCAAAAAGTTTTACTGGTTATGGTTACTTTTGAAAAACAGTGCATCAATTTATTTTCAGTAAATATAGCATTTATTTTTATTTTTTTTACTTTGTACTGTCTTTGTTTCCTTTTACACCCAAACCCTTTTCAGAAATTCATTTTGTTTCTGTCATCATGCTAAATTACAATCCAAGAAACCGAAAGATGAAATTTTCGGTTTGGTTTTACTTTATTACATGGGCCCATTAGCATTAATCTTAAAAACACCAGGGTGAAAGTATTCTTCTTTAAACTATGTTTTCCTTTAGACTCAAAATTTAAGTTTGGAAAAATTAAAAATGGAAGTGAAAAAATAAAGAGACTTCCACAATTTAAACATTTCCATAACACGGAAAAGAAACACTAAAAACTAATTTTACCATAAATTTCTATTTTGGCATTTTCCAGTTTGTCAAACAAACATATTTTTTTGTATATTCTTCCTCAGCTCTTAATTTGTCTGGAGCTTTTTTTCTTATCATGATCTGCCAAGAGACTGAGAATGAGGATTAACTAAAATAAAAATCAAAGTTCAAAGTATAAATTCAGTTTTAGAGACTGATAACTGATCAAAAATCTTGATTGGTTCTTGCGGGCACCTTTGCCTGATTTATATAGAATTGGGTTGTGTGCCCTCTATGTTTATACCTACTCCTGTGTTATGCAAATAAATTTTAAATGAGACATAAGATAAGGCTTAGTGTTGAAATCCTATCCATTGTCCTGTTGACTGGTCTCTTGGTCCACCCCAGAGTTTTGTATTCAACTGTAGTTCAGATGTATCGCTTTGCTGTGTTCAATAAAGGGGAGAAAATACTCCAGATATTTTACAAATCAAACCTTCAGTTGCTAGTTAACACTAGTGCATTGGTTTTACCCGAGCCAATCACCTATGAGAGAAAAGTTAAACGTATTCCACTGATTGTCTAGCTCCAAGGAAAAATCTATCTTGGAGCATCCTGCAACTGCAGGGCATTTATTGACATATCAGATGGGACATTGGAGGAGAAATTGGCCTCATTTGTTTCTCATGTCACCTTAACGGCAGATCTCTTTCAAGGGGCGAAGAATTGACAAGCCCCAGGTCTTAGTGAGCAAACAGCAAAACCTAGTTTATTGGTTTCCTCTCGTGAGCTGTCTGCCTAATGCGGCTGGCTAGATGAGCCTCTAAAGTTTAAAAGATTCCCCTGAAAATATTAATCAAGTCTTGTGACGGATTGTCTTTGCATGATAAATTATATGCAAAGGGACGGTTTTCCAACAGCCTAGGGATATAAATTGCAAACATACTTTAGAGTGAGTGTGGATGGATCTATTAGGCATTTGCATCTGCAGCTAAGACATAGCAAGAAGACAGAAGATTGGCTAATGCTCCATTCTAATAGGAGAGAATGAGAATCAAGTGTCAGGCGTCTCTTTTCACTTGGTTATCCACCAACAATCATTGCTGCCAATACATTTACCGATCATTTCCCCCCCTATCAGTGTTAGAATCTTGTCTTGTAGCCTGATTGAAGTTTCTTCATGTCACTTGGAAGTGAACAGGTGTCAAGCTAGCACAGGCACCTCGCAGATGGCAGCATAATTAGCATTGATTCTGGCAGTCTTTCACAGACCAGAGTTTAGATGGGTGTGACGACCAACTAACCTTCCCACCTCTTGATGGGCTACTTCTGGGACGGATCGAAGCTAATTTTACATCCTGGAATGGTAGCACACCATAGGACTCCTTAGTAACACTCCTCATTTCAAGCATATAGATTCTTATCAACAGAAACAGTCTAAAAGTGGATGCAATAAAGAGAATAAGAAATTATTGATTTATCTTGATATTTTAATAGATCTGAATAGTCTTTTTGGTTTTGTCTTTCCATGCAGAATACATAACATTAATTTTGCATTTCCTCCATTTATTTCTCTACCTTCTAATTAGATAATCATTTTGATACATTTGGGCTATCTTCTTCCAAGTGCTGTCTTGATAAAACATTACCTCAACTTTTTCAGATTAAAACCACAATCTTTAGTGCTTTTTCTGTTCCAGACCAATAAAAAGAACTCAAAAACAGTGAAGAAGAGAATAATACGT
Organism: Gambusia affinis; assembly: GCF_019740435.1. Classification (NCBI taxonomy): domain Eukaryota; kingdom Metazoa; phylum Chordata; class Actinopteri; order Cyprinodontiformes; family Poeciliidae; genus Gambusia; species Gambusia affinis. The sequence goes on from NC_057887.1 coordinate 17,285,798, forward strand.
GGTTGTCAACATTTTGTGCAAAAAAAAAGTGTGCTGAGTGCAAATATACAACATGCATTCATCACATATACTTACATCACACAATTATACACTACTTGGTCAAATTAAATCCTAAATAAGCACACTAAAGTTTGCGGTTATTGTGTGAAAAAGCTCAAAGTGAATGAATAATTTTGCATTACACTGTATCTGTACCCACTAAACAAGCACATTTAAAGGATATCTATTTTAACTGATAGGAGAATAAACATCCAATATGTAACAGAATCGACCTAAAGTGATTTTCTTGTCACTTTTTGTGCCTCCTCCTGCTCCGTGCTTTTCTGCTGCAGATTGCACAGCAGAACGTGGCCTGCCACTGCACTTCCCGCACTCTGAAATGGATCTCATCTAATCTTATTTCACCGTGTCAAATGGCAGCATGACATGCTGTTTTACTCTGTAACATTCGGTTGCAGTGAACCAGCTGAGTGCGTCTGAAGCGCGGAGTCCCCCCTCTGCACCCCTTGTTATTATGAACCACTTATAGTGGTGTGTCTGTGGGGTTGTTGTCAGAGTCTGTGGGTCATGCAGACATGTTGGTCACTAATACAGCACAAAGAAAATTGCTTCTGTGGCAGACATGTGTTTGCTTAGTTTTTTTTATTTATTTTTTTCATTCATTCGGGTATTTCAGCATAGCCAAGTCCATTACAGAAGCATTTTCTGAATTGCTGAACAAATTTACACAAAGACCTTTTAATAACACCCAGTGTGACTTTTATATTAAATCTCACCAGTCTGACTGCCAGGCTTCTTACCCAGTCTGGAAAAAACTGTACTTGGAGGTTAATCTTTTTCAGGTCTAGACAAGTTTTGAAAAAAGCTGATTAAGTTTAAGAAAATTTTATTTTTAATTCTACAGTTTGTTCCTACTCTATTGCACTTTCCTTCCATCTTCCTTGTTTCCTTGTGTCCTTACTCCATTCCATCTGTGTTTTGTTACTCCTTGGTTCCTTCCTTGGTTATTGCTTTTCTTGCGTTTGTTATGTCCTACCTAACTTCCTTTCCTCCTTCTGTCCTTTTTTCATTGTGTCTGAAATAACTTTTTTTTATCTCTTTTCTTGTTCTCTTATTTATGTTCTTCCCTTTTTTCTTCCTTAAGTCTATCTTCTTTCCTTGTGTTTTTCTTCTTTTCTTGTTCTCTACCTCCGTTCCTGCTTTTATCATTCCTTTGTTCTTTGTTCCCTTCTTCCTATCTCTGGTTTTTCCAGGGTCCATATTTGGAGCCAGTTCACTGTAGAAATATTGTCACATATTCAGTCCAATGTTTTGTAAAAGTAATGTAAAGCTCCAAGAACTCTGGAAAACTGTATTGAATTTTACATAAAGCATAAAAATCTGGAATACCATTCCTTTAGAAACTAAATGAAGAAAAAAATAGAAGGAAGACCAAAGGTCTGCTTATATAGTTTGATGTTTCCCTTTAAATGCTGTCAGCAGTGACTGTGATAACAAGAAACACCCATGCTGTACACCACACTGGTCAGGTGTCAGGATTCATTATATTTGGCTGAAATTTGCATAATGCAGGAGGCATCAAATTAAATTAGCATAATTCCTGTGATTACACTTGTTATTAAATGTGAGTGACATTGATTTACAAAATGGCCTGATATAAGGTTAATGGCAGATGTCACCTCCTTCTTTCTGTATCTTTTCTCAATTATAATAAAGCTCTCTTTTTCTCCACTTGGCCATTTATGTGGCTATATTCATAGCTTAATGCTGTATGCATCCCTGCCTTCACCTCTGTGTTCCAACCACCTTCTCTTAAACCTTGTTTCTGTAATTACATAAGGTAGGAAGCAATTTAAATAGGATGAACAGCCATAACATTGGTGTGCCCTGGCCCATTTAAGCACTTCTAGGATGGCTATTATTGACTGTAATTTGTCAAGAAAGGAGGAATTGACAGGGCTAAGAAACAGTGAGAAATAATGTTCAATCAAACCTATTTCACAGTCATGGGAGAAAAAAGGCATTTGACTTAAATGTTTGGTTTTATTCCTGCAGAAAGCATAGGATCATAATACACTACTATCATAATAATACAAACAGCCTGTAGGCTACAAAATACAAGGAAGGCCATACCGTGTGTGCATCTGCACGCTTTCTGACAGAGACAGAAGGGTTTCAATCTCTTTTTCATTTCATCCTGATAGCTCTGCCTTTTATTACCGAGGGACACGAACGTTTCCCGAGGTAAAAAGGAGAGCACATTCCCAAGATAAAGTTGGACGTTTACAGCTATTTCCAGCAGTAATGTATTATTCCGTTAAAGCAATGATCAGGTAGTGTTGGATGAATGGGAGATGTTCAGCACCATTACTGCCTGGCACATCAGTGAGGCATTATTACATTATCGCTGCTCTTTAGTAGGAGATTGGGTGTGTGACCGGGTTCTGAATACACTCATCCCGCTCTCTGTGGCGTAAATTGCAGATTGGCTCATTGACTTCAATGATAAAATGTAAAAATTGCCAGTAAAGAGAACATAGACTCAGGTTACTCCTTAGCTGTTTGTCAACGGCAGATGTGACTCAGTTGGTGCAGAGCATGTTAAAGAGTTCCATCTCCCAGAAGTCAATGTCATTTGTGCCTAAAACTGGTAAAGCAATAGCTCATCTTGTCTTGGATGTGTCATACTACACTGCCTTTGTCTGAGCATAAATGTGCTCCGGTGGTGGACTACAGTCTCCAGACGTTACTCAAAGATTTGCAGAAGTCAAGTCGCACATAAGAAACAGCATTTATGACAAAATGCTAGATTACAAATGATTAACAATAAGGACACATTCAGCAACTAGGAAAAGTACTTACACCCCACTTTACAACCAAAAATTAAACATATATTTGAATTTTTGTGATAAAATAAAAAGTGGAATATGATTGTGAAGTAAAAAAAATGGAAAATTTGAAAATCTGCATTTATATTCAGCTCCTGATATTTAAACTATTTTTCACGTTAATCATTTCAAGCATGTCACTTCTAGCTTTGTATGTCTACTGACTTATATTTTTTTCAATTTCTCCATGCAAAAAAGCTGAACCTCAGTCAGATTACCAAAACATCACAATTAGATTTCAAAATAGGACCATATAATGATAAATATAGTAAGAATATAGTAAGTTATTACTCTCACAAATGTCTCTCATCAGTTTCAGTCTCTGAAATATTTTCTACCAGAATTGCCAAGTATTTATCTCTAATAACTTTTGCCCTAAGTCCACAGCATGAAGGTGCCACCACGGTGTTTGTGTGCATGGTGTGCAGTATATTCATTCTTTGTGATAGAGAGTATTATGAATATAGGTGTAAAAGTTTAATTTTAGAGTCCTCTGACCAGAGCACCTTCTTTCTGATGATTGTTTTGTTCTCTACAAGTCTTGTCACAACTGAAAGAGCAGCATTCGATTGGCTTTCTATCTGCAATTTATGATAAACTTGCTACTCTTCAATGGTGACCAGATCAACACATTCTCACACCTGAGCCGTGGATTGATGCAGCTCCTCCAAAGTTAAGGCTCTCTCCCTGGACTGTTAGATTAGGTCGACAATCATACTTGGAAGGTTGGCGTCTAGGTCATACTCTTTTAATTTTCAAATGATGCATACAATACTGTTAATTAGGTGATGCATGAAGCCAATTAGTTGCAGTGAATTATATTTAATGATATCAGAGTAAAGTGGACTTCATACAAATCACCACCACAGATTTCTGTCTGTAATTTTTCTGCTTCTTCACAACTGGGAACAACTTTCTCACATAATATCCCAATACAACTCATTGAAATTTGTTGTTCCAGTTTTACTATTGCTTTTGCATGGCAGTGTATCACTTACGTATTTAATGGTGATGTGTGATAGCTGACAACTAATTATTTAAATGAAGCATCAACCATCCATCCCACGGACCATGTGCTTAGCGTACACCTTGGTTCTGCATCAAAGGAAAAGCTGGAAGTGTTATTATTCTGCTTATTAGACCAGAGCAGGTTATTCTGGAAACAGATACTGCTAATGTTATTTTGCGAGGCATCTCAGAACGACATTAATCCATGATAATTACCTCGAAAGGAAGCAAATAAAGACAAACTAATGGCGAGGTTGATCATCAATTTTGAACGTGCGACTCCAATGCCCCACATTTTCATGCAGGAAGCGTCCAGTTGCCGCACTTCTGCTCGGAATGCCTTTTTAAGTGTATATTATCCTGTCCTTGACTGTGGAAGTGCGGGGAGAAATCATTAAAGCAAATTAGTCTATTAACATCCTAAAGAGCATTTATCTTGTGGATCAATAGGCTCTCATCTTCTTTAGAGGACCCTTTGGTGTCCTAAAGTCATTATGAGCCAGATCATGAGTATAGTCAATTCATTACATGCAGATGGGCCAATAATTATTGACACCATACTGGAGAGTACCAGTAATAATTTAAAGTGCAAATTTTTGTAGTTTAAAATTTAAAAACCAAAACATCTTCTTTTTTGGCTAAATATATCTGTCTGAATTTGTTACCGCTTTTGCCAAATCTAGGAACAAAACAACCGAGACGTTTAGCGCATCCTCAAAGAAAGAGGGGGAAGAAAAAGTCTCTTGGCATTGATGCACTTGTCGCAGATCAAGCAACACTTCACCATATGATCTTCTCTGCTTTGCTGGTTGTGTGTGAAGATGCCATACACTAGACAAGGATTGGATCCGCAGTCTACCGGCACAATCTCTGTGATGCTCCAATCAACATGCAAGATGTTCAGACATTTATAATTGCATCATTTTGCAGCTTCCTGCATGTGACGTCACAGCTGCTTACTTTGTCATTTGTGCCTGTTGGATTTGTCAACATCTGAACTTGTCATATGCTTGTGTTGTTTTTTTACACTATTATGTGATTTCTTGCTTCAACATCCAGTACTAAATGTGCATTTAAAGGAGCTCAAAGAACAGAATAATAAGATTCTATGTGATCTGGGTAACATACAGAAATCCTCTGAGTAGTCAGTTTTCCATGATGCTGATTTGATGAACATGAGGTAGTGTCATTATCATCCCCCCGGGCCATTGTGAGCATGTTGACCGAGAGACGTATTGTGCAAAACCCATAAATCTAACCGCCTTTCGTTGTCCCAATAATAGCCCTAAATTGGAATAAAATGACTTTCCCCCCTCACTCATCAGTTGTTATGCTAAAAACAGTAACCTCAAAGTGACCGCTGCCACACATAATACGCTGCGCTGTTTGTTGCGTGCTGAAAAGGCAAGCAGGAGCTCCTTCTGCTCCCCATATGGCCCCATTGTCTTGGTAATGCTGTAGAATGCGACCCCCTCCGGAGCGTGCTCCAGGCCCTGCTGGTCGAGGATAAACTGTTGGTTTCACAGAGGCGGGCAGGAGGCCTGTGGACACAGCAAGCGTGCACGATGTGAGCCTCCCATGTGCGAAGCCAGTCGATTTCCTCCCCTAAGCTAACTTCAAGCCAAGCCCTAGACGAACAATGAAGGAGTTCTCTGCATCGCATTATGATCAGTCAGATTTGTTTTGTTTTTTTTGTGTGTGTGTGTGTGTGTTACTGTTTCAGGTAGAATATATGAATATATTTAATGTTTGTGTGTTAAAGTCTTTATTTAATTACTCTGACCCTGTCTCACAATTTTAAAAAACCTTTTTAAAAAAAAAAAAAAGAAATTCAGTTTGTCAGTCAATTAAAGCAGTCGCAAATTTTCACACTGACAGCTATTTAAACACAAGCTGCAGCAGTGTGTCAAAAACCGCTGCAATTTTAATTAATTAAAAACATCATATTTTTAATTAGGATGTTTAGACACAGAGCGTAAACAAATAATTACAGCCACTTCCATTGAGAAATAATTGTAAAACATTCTAATTTATTGTTTCATTAGTTGTATTGGCACAGCAATGCGGCACTGCTCGGGCTGTGTGAATATTTCCTCCGTAGTTTCCATTGTCTGGCACCTGGTAGCACCAAGGCTAAACTAATCAGTTAAGAAGTTGCTGAGTTGACACAGACGTGCTGAAAAGAGCATTAAAACACTGATTGGCCTCACCAGCCTGTGTCACATTTTAGCAGCTTTTCTAGCTAACCCTCAGATTCTTAGACCTTAAAATAAAGTTTCATTTGGTTTTATTATATTAAATTGCTGTCAACAGTTTTGATGTTTAGCTTACAACACATCAAGATTTAGCCTTTATTGATATAAGAAATAGTAGAAAATTTTACATTTTAAAATCCAGGAATTTACTAAACAAAAACATTTCTTAAAACGTCTGGTTTTCAAAATTTTCTTGGATATTTATTTTTAATAGGCCATTATTTTTAGAACTGCATTGTAACCAAAACAGATTAAAAACTGATCTTGTAGATGTGTAAAATATGTTTGGCAATATACTTGATAAATTAAGTCTTGACGTCAAAGAAGTTGAAGTCTCTGAAATATTTTAATCAGAAATTGTGCAACATTTTAACAAATTGAATTATGTATTGGATGTTTTCGACAAAACATGAAATCGCCTGGCTTGGTCCATTTTTGGTACCATATTTCATTGATTGATCAATCCTTTGTCATGTATTTACTATAACCAACAAGTTACAGTCATTTTTATGCCTTTTGCATTATGAATTGTAATATAAATGCATATTAACATTTTTTTATTTCTTTTTGGATCTTGTCAACTAAACTGTTTTTTTTGTTTGTTTGTTTTTTCACCAGGGTCTATTTTTTTTCTGTATCACAGCTGATACAGAAAAAAACATCATTTTTGGGTTTTTCCAAACCAAAATGATATAAAATGACACAAGAAATACTAGTGGCAGAAATCCACCAATAAACCATCATATAATATACTTAAACACCTATAAGTATCACAATTAATGCAAACATTTTAACTAGTTTTATCTTAAGATATTTGTATTTTTCGGTATTATTTCAATATTACTTATATAATCATGTTTTGTTATAAATTTTATGTCCTGCATCCCTTCCCAAAGAAGGGCATTGTACTCCATGACTGATCTGCATCTTAGCAGTGGTGTTTAGCCATCATGGACTTTGATCCTTCATTAGAAGGTAGAAGGTATCTATGTGATTTCACACTGTATGTGAATTTCCAGCTGTGTTAAAGAGATAGAGCACTCAGAAAATAGGCATAATAAATACAGTTTGCAATAAGTTGGTCAATGTAATTAATTAGTTATGTATCCTTTCTGGTATAAGAGCTTATTTGTAAATTTATTCATTGTATTAATTGAATTTGTTTCTTGATACAGTTGATGCATTTCTCTCTCTCTCGCTCCTCCTCCTTCTCTGTCTTAATAAAGAGTTAGCCATGGCATTAATGAGAGCAGGGGGCATGGACACGGACCATGACCGCAGCTGCTGGCTGTGGGAATGCAAGGGTCACTTGGTCAATTAATATGAAGGCTTCTCTTATCATAACTTCTTCAATGACAAATAAACTGTTGGCATATACACAATGATCTGTCGTATCATTTTGTGGAGGACAAGGGACATTTTCAGCTTGGCTGCCTGTACACCAGAATTTGAGTCGGCCCTGGAAAAGCTGTTTGTTTGACCCTAAGGAGTGAGAATTGACAAAGCAAGCCAGGAGCATTTGTTTCATCTGCTAAGCCATAGATTGAAAATGATTTCCCAATGCCCCGTTTGAGATCCCTGTGAAGGGGGTCATCAATTATTTCCTGATACGTGACACAATATTGTACCTATTTTACTGACCACTGCTTTCTGGTTGGTCAGATAGCATCTCTTTTATCAGCCCATTATTGATGGTAAATGGAAGAATAGTAAACAGACCTGTGGATTTATTTCTCTTTTTCTTGCTGCCAGTTTTTCAAGGTGAAGAGTGGGGCCACAAAAAATAAGAGTATATAAATTTTTTATTTAAAAAAAAATCCCTTCATGTTCACCTCATCTTTATTTTTTAGCCAAAGAGAAGGATGTCCATTTAGTATTAAGAAAACATCCGATAATTCAACCTTCTTATGCACCATGCATCACACAAAAGAAGAATAGAAACAATTGCAAGACATTCATCTACTATAAAACTCTTTTAGGCATTGCTGTTTAATCTTCATTTTGCTGGTGTGAGTGTGAGTCTGGTGAAAGCACAGTGTTTTTGAGTAAATGGAGTTCTAAATTGCTTTTTTTAAGTACCACGCGCCAGGGTAATGTCTAGAGGTACAGACACAGCATTCCGGTGGCAATGATTTATGGTGTGGGGCAGCCACAAATTGACTTGTATGCAAGAAATGTAAATGGAAGTGGGACATTTGATGGAGAAGCTCATTTCCAGCCTTAAATGTTTTAAATTAACCACACAAACTCACAAGGCAAAATGTTAATGGGTATTTTTTTTCTCCTTATTTTAACCCTCATTCTTCCCCCTCCTTAAGTTAATCTACATTACAGGTCAATTTATTAAACAAACAGCAATACTGCACTAGATTTGCAAGGATCAATGGATTTGACAAAGGAGATTCATTCCAGGAAATAAACCTGTGAAATTAAGCAAGGACTGAGGTGTCTTTTTGAAATGATGCATACTTTGCACAGGACGGTTAAAATGAACCTGGAAACAAAGTGACAACAACAGTGGCAATGCCAGTCAAAAAAGATGATACCACCTCAACCAGACTTTTCAACACAAAATGTGTCTGTTATCTATTTACTGCGCAAGACTGTTGCTGGATTACACGATCCAGGAGGGGGGGGAAGTCAGAGTCTGTGCCCTCAGGCTGGAGAAGAAGTGGCCTAGAGGGAGAAATTGTTTTCTAATAACAAGAGCTTGTGGTCTCCCGAGGGACAATTACAACGTTAGCTCCCTTGTCAGAGTAAAAGCCGCTTTCAAGCTGCTCCTTTCATAATGCTATCATGTTTGCCCCTGAGATATGCCTGTGGTCTTCATGTCTCACTCTCTTTATTTCTCTCTATCACTATTGATTGAGGGGCCATTTATATTCACAGTAGGGGGCCTTAATTATGAGTGTGAGTGAGGCCAGCCAAATAGGACTAAGTGGTAACAGGGGGCCACTGCCACAGGGCTCTCTACCTATTTAACATTCAGTGCCTCACTTCATGATCATTGGCAGTACATTTATAAAATCAATGTTGCTTAGTGGATAATAACAGTTTTGGAAAATGCTTCAATTGAGCTTCTACAGTATGAACAGTTGTGTTTTATTCCAGTTGGAAAGCTTGAATTGAATGTTCTCTCTCTCTCTCTCTCTCTCTCTCTCTCTCTCTCTCTCTCTCTCTCTCTCTCTATCTATCTATCTATCTATCTATCTATCTATCTATCTATCTATCTATCTATCTATCTATCTATCTATCTATCTATCTATCTATCTATCTATCTATCTATCTATCTATCTATAGATAGATAGATAGATAGATAGATAGATATCACTGAAAATCTAGCAATATAACAAATACATAAAATTAGAGAAATTATTATAATTTACATCATAACCACAGCTGTATTTTATTTACTCATGAGAAACAAGTGTGTAATTTTTAGGGAGCATAAAATGTAAGCAATATTTGGGATGATAAACTTAAAGTTAGTGATCTGAACCTCAGCATCAACTCATGGTGTATTCAAAATTAATGAGGTAAAACATTCGATTCATTTTTTAATGTACAAATTAACATAGTTAGATAATATTTGAATATGTTTAGCTTTAATTTCTGTTCGTTTTTTATATTCTATAGTTTACTATAAAAATTTCCATCCATTGCAGTTTGTTAGGTAAGCCAATACCGTCAAAAATCTCAAGGTTGAAGCGTTGCCTCCTTTTTAAATTAAAGTATTCTTTTGGCAAAGTGAGGCCATCTAGCCAGTAAATGTTGTGGGTGAGCTTTAAGTCTCTAAGTTTCACTCAGTTGTGGAAATGAGCTTACGCTGTAAGTGTTGTGTTAGCTTCGGTTTGCCAATTATCCATACAAAATAAGCTCTTCGTCTTACCTCTTCAAGCCTTTTTGCAGTACAAATTCCTTCCTAAATGACAACTGGCAGGCTGAACAGTTGAAAACCCATTACTTGGTACGTGGATGACATTTACTCTAGTTATTTCGTTCAGTAGACTCCTAAATATGTGGCTATGGCTTTGATTAAGAAATATATTTCACTTGTGGTTCCAGTTTGAAATAACAAGACTCCCTCTTTTTCACATTTGATCTTAAGTTACAGCGGAAGCATTTTTGGTTCAAGGCCTCTTTTTGTGTGGCAGTGCTCAGTGGTGTGACCACCATGGCTGAAGTAGTGGTCCAGGGGTCACGTGGTGCCTGGCTCATAGGCCCCTGTGTCTGGGGTTGCTGACAGGAGGACATTGTGTTCCTCTTTTCTTTTTTTTTTTGGCTTTAACCAGTCAGCCATGGCTTACATGGTTTGTTGTGGCCCCAAGATCAGAAGGAGGAAGTTGAATAATGTCTTCCTATTCTTTAAAGGAAGGGCTACGGTTGGTTGATTATAGAATAGCTTTGACAGACCAGAGGGAACTATGGCTTTTGTCCAATTCCCCACACAAAGAAAGGTAAGTTCAGAAAGAGCTTGGGTTGGCTTTTTTAAGCACATTCTAGCTGACCTACTCCTCATCATCCTGCCATAAACTTATTAATACCTTCAGGGACTCCCACCTACACCTACGCAACCTGTCAAAGTACAGCCACTCTCCTAAAATAAGGCATCATTTTAATCCAAGGCCAGCATGAAGGGGATGAATGAATGTGGCGTATACCGCTTTATATTAATCTAGTGTGAGAGACAAAAATCTTAATACCTCTCGGGTGGCATATGTCATTTTATCACTGGGTTTTGTTCAGTTTTAAACTTAAAATAAAGCTTCTGTATTTGTGGCTTGATGTGATTTCATTGTTTTAAAAAAAAAATCTATTTATTTAGCTCCTCCCTTTGCCCGTGTGCAAAGCCGCGTGACCGCAAGCGTGCACACAAAGACCCACAATCCAGACACAGTCAGTGAGAATTAGCATTTCCTTCAGTGTAACAAGGCCAATATGTTTCCAGAAGTGCTGCCATACTGAAACAAGTCCTTAACAAAACAGAGCCTCGGGGCTCGACGCTGACTCCAGGGACCCCGGCAGCCTCCACGGCCTATTTGTTCAGCAGAATCTGTTATTCTGTCACAGCAGGCCTGTCACTAGTGAAATCATTTAAATGTCCAATCCTGTATTTAAGCAGACTGTTTCACAATGAACAGATGAGCAGCGCTCAGAATTTATAGCCAGACGCATCAAAGGATACGGCAGAGCAGTGTGAGACCTGGTGGAGCAGTCCGTCCTGTGGGAGCTGATTTAGTGCGTTTTTTCCCTTTTGCGACAATAGCAAACATTTATAATGAACGTCCTGGGTATTCTTCATTGTAATTTCAAATTTAACACTTAGACTTTACAGTAATTGTGATGGAGGGTAGCTAATGCCACTCATTAGATGGTTTCTGTACATTTACAAAAAATCATATTTCCAGACTTACATTTAAAACATTTCTCAGTAGTTTTTTTCTAATTTTCTGAACATTTATTTGGGATACATTGTATGTTTCAAAAATAATGCATCAGCAAAATGCTGGCAATGGCTTCCAAGATAAAGGGCATCTCAACCACTTTAGCTCATCTCAGTTGAAATCCAAACAATCTATACTTCACTAAATTACACTACGCTAAATATCAATGTTTGAAACATGTTTCTGTTTGTTAAAAAATAAAGTAGAAGATTCGATATATATATATATAAAGTGTCCAGAGTCTGAAAATTCAGGTTTTTATCATTTGAGCAAAAGAATGAAGAGTAAATTCTAGAAACTTCAAAGTTTCTAGATCAAATCAATACTTTAGAGATAGTGTATGGACATGCACTTTGCAAAATGAAAAATGAATTACCTGCTTTTAGATCAACTCAATCGGGTAACACAAAAGATCTGAAAATAAAAGTGCTCCATTTACACAGGGGAAAAAAAATGCCTGCAATATTTCAGGTTGTTTGTAATACTTCAAGTGGGATATAGTGGACAAAATGGTTCAGACAACCAAAAGCAGTTTGATGTTGGTGTGTAATGGACCTGTCAGCTCTGATGGATTTTCAGCTCTGCTATGTTGTTTGTCCCACTACTGACAATAGACAGTTAAGGAGATCGCCCATGCCAGTTCATTTTTGTTCACAACCCAACTTCCTCATGAGTTCAATTCAGACTGAAGTACATAATTGTGAGAAGCAGGCTGCTCTTTGGAGGGATTTCTCATAAACATAAAAGCTGTTCTGAAAATTATGATCAATGGTGCAACCAGACCCACTTTAATTGCAGATTGTTCTCTGTGAGTAATGGGACCAAAGCAAAAACAGATAATGGGATTCCTTTGAATTTGTAAAGGAAAATAAATGGGGAAAAAACTAGAAGAAATCCAAAACCAATACCCTGATTAGGAAAGCAGATGTAAAGGTGATCACCAAGTGTAAATGCAGTTCTTTCAGATGTAAAACAAAATGTGACTCTTCGCCCCCTAATGTCTGCAGTTGTTTCCTACCACCATAGATGATTTGTTTATTAGATTTCCAATCAGAATATAATGGCTTTGAAACATTAGCAGCTCTAGATGTGGCTGAATGTGTCTCCTAAAGAGTCCCCAGCCGTCTTGATTTCTAAACTCCTTTTCTGAGTGTAAACAGACCAGAAAGAGAATTAAAAGAAACTGTATCATTGCCTGCCATGCCACTGTGCAATTCCCGAGAGATGAGCATTAAGCAAAAGGCAAAATAGCGGCATTATTTTCTATAACTGTCATAAAGACCCCACCTTCTGTGATTGCTATTAGCCAGGATCACAGGAAATGTCATCTTAACAATGAATGTCTGATAGTGAGGGAGATTGTCCTAAGTATGGGCTCAGCAGGAGGGTCTCCTTAACTCTAATTCACACTGAAGTCGGATCACCCTGCTAAGATCTCATCAGCTTTATGGCGCTCATTCTCAGCCACATCCTTTTCCAATGTCCATGTCTCTCCCACTGTGCAATGCAGGCTGCGGCCATCACACTTAGACATTACCCCTCTGTTTGATTTCATATAACACAAACTGTTGTTGATGAGTTAGTCTGAGTAGGCGGGGCAGGAAATGACTGTTTCTGAGATTCTCTTTTTCTATACCAATTTTTAACATTTTTGTAATTCTTTGACTCCACACTGTAACTTGTACAATGTTCCCAGCTGTTTGAAAAACAAAAAAGATGCAATAATAAAAAGGGGCTGAGGGAACACAGAGGCTAAAATCAGCAAATACTTGAGACCCCTCCAAAGTTGATTAAAACTGCTTATTTTTATAGTTCAAGCACCAAATGTACCTTGATATGCATTAATAGCTTCACATCCAATCAGCACCATGGAGAGTGGAGGTTGCTCTTGGATTGGCTGCTTTGCAAACACCAGTCAATGGCGTGTCAAGTAGATTTGTGCTTAAGTATTTTAGAATGATTTTTGATTTTTTTTTTTTTTTTTAGATTGATTTTAGAAATCAATCTGCAATTTACATTGTATACTCATTTTCGATCAGACTTTTAAAACTAAAAAACAGTACTGTCTATCATTTTTAGCAAGCCAGTACACTATGTTGTTTTTCTAGTTGTTTTGTTTTTGCATAAAAAGATTCTAGATTCTATGTAATTTCCCATTTCTTGAAACTAGCAAGTTGCGCTAAAGTTGTTGGCATAGATATATTTTTTCAAGGTAGAAAATATTCATAAAGTAAAAGAAATTCAAACACAGTTAAACATTTGGAGACCGAAATTACATGTATCACTTTATTCAATGAAATGGAGAATCCAACACAGCCTGATCGTTCAATCTCACTATGGAAACACCTGTCTCTGCTTTATCTCTGGAACGTGCTGTCTAATGTCTATCACCAGTCACATGCATCACACACATTCTGCTGTTTTGTTTGAACCATGAAAACAACTACAAAACAGCCGGCTGGGTTTTTCAGAAACAAAGCTCCAAACAACATGAATTTTTCAGCCTCATATTTGTGGTCGTAAGATAGACAGACCATAACTATGAAGTAACAGCAACTAGATTAAAATATCCCTCCCTACTTCTTCTTTTAGCTGTCTCTGGGAGAAGAAGCATGACACCAAGTGAATCCAAGGGCTTGTTTACAATAGCATAAACCATTCATCCATTATCTGTTTATCTGTCTTCAGTTTTGTGATTCTGCAGTAGAATTACACGGACAAATCAAATGATAGATCTAATCTTATAACAAGCAAAACATGCACACTTATGTGCACACATTAGTCAAAGCCATGTCAGGGGTTTGTGATATAAAATTTATTTTACACCTCAGATCCATATTTGAAATTCTTATTTTGAAGTAAGAAGGAAGTGGATATTCTTATCTCCTCTTCTTATTTTAGCTTCTTTATCAGGATACATTTCAGTGACCTGGTAGAAATAGACAGATTGATTAACAAGATGCAAACTGTTTGTGAACGCTGGGAGAATATTCATCTCTGCCTAACATTAGCTGCTGACAATGCTGGCATCTATCTGCTTCAGTGACTAACTGAAACATCATGTTTTTTAGGAGTCTGGAATACAGTTGTGCCTTTCGAGTGGAGAATCTAAAATATTTAGTGGTCAAACGTAAAGGTGATAAATTATTAATTAAATAATATCATAAAGTGTGACAAAAAACTTTTAATAAAGTATAAATAGAAAAAAGAAATTCTTGTTATGTTGTGCCAAAGGTAATTGTTTTAATATTTATTTTCTTTCCTTCATAAAAAAATGGATGCTTTGTTTTTATGATGTAACATTATTTACTGTGTTGTCCTTAATTAAATAAACTTTTAAAAAAAAATGGTATTTTTCTAAAATTTTCTTACCTGGGTTGCCAAAGAGTGTGGATGCAATGAAAAATAGGCAAGGTACACAAGTATAGATATTTAGATGTTATACATGACAGAAAATTGTTTGATATTGATATGAAAAAATGCAATAGTATTTATTAGTGTCTGTTTAACCTTCTTATTTTGTTAACAATAAAAAGGACAATATTAATGCAATCCAACAGTGTGATTTGTTATTTAATGAGACTTTGAAGAGATGCCAGTGTACAATCTAAAAGTATTTCAGTTGTAATGTGTGCAGGAGACACTGAAAGGGGTCGAAGACTTCACTCGTTTTACTCAGCTGAATCGGACAGGCTGCTGCAGGCACAGAAGCCTCAGCGTCTTGATAGAAAACTTGATAGAGCAATGGGCCGTGGTGGCACTGAACACAGGCTTACATCGATAAAATTCAGCGTACTGTGTATACAGTACGTATCCAACGAGATGTGTATTCGGTCGAGACCATTAAAATGCTGAGAGAACCCTATAGCATAAATGAAATTGTTGTACATACTCAGTGGGCCCTGACCGACAAAATGGAGTGCAAATGTTAAGTACTGCAAGATGTAAAGTACAAACACATTATGGGCAGGTATTAGCTTATAAAACTACAAAACGGGAATGTGAGTAATCCTTGCACAACTTTTTTAAGCACTTGTTTAGCAGAAACAAGCAAGAATTGATCGATTTAATGTAATGCCATTTGAGATTAAGGAGATGAATTAAAAGTTTAAATATTTTCAGACAAATATTTTGGAAGCTTGATGCTTACTCTGGCTCTCAGAAGTTTACAGAGTTCTGTAGTTATGCAGATTTTCTGTCAGAGTAAGATCTGTGATGATGAAAAATTAAGTTCTCCTTTATCTTTAGTGCTCTACATGTGAAGGTTTTGGGTGAAAGCCTCATTTCCATCTGAAGAAGGCAAACCCAGATCATAATACAAGCTATTATTTTGTTGATGTGGCCCAAAGATGCCAGTTTTACTTAAGTGAGACCATACTTTCAAAGGTCTAAAATTGAACACGGTTTTGTGGTATTGTTTTCAGTGGGCCATGCTGTTTACGTAGAGTGGAAATTTTTGATCCCTTCTCCTTACTATAAGATAGTTATGATGAAGATCTGTGCCAAGGTTGGATTTAGGATGCAAATTTCCAAATGTCCATATGTGTCAATTGAGCTTTACTACAATATAATAAGAATCACTACATTCAATGTTAGATGTGCACCTAAGAAAACTAAATTACATTAAATATTAATTGAAGTATTGGTCTAAAGGCCCATCCGTGGTCCACGTTAAATATACAGTCGCTTAAAGAGATTTTTGTCTGTCTTATGTGTCCACCTCTTACATATTTTAGTCTATCATCAAGGAGCTTGCAGATGCATTTCCAAATGTAACAAACTGTGCAGTACCAACGGTAACCAGTGGTCCACAGAATACTACGGCCACTGAAAGGAGCAAAGAAGTTGATGATGACAAAAATGGCTGAATTTCTTCACCCACAAGTCATAAAGTATTTAACATCTCTTCTTCCGGGAATGTACATTATCAAGATTTTCTCGACCTTCACGATATGTGCAGTTGTCCTCTGGATTAGGAAGTTTACTCAGAACCGCCCTCTAGTGGCTAGATTGCATAATAACCATGTTAACTTAATAAACAAATTTCATGCATGAGGTTGATGATCTGCGACAGACTGCCGACCTCTCCAGGGTGTACCCCGCCTCTCGCCTGGAACGTTAGCTGAAGAGAGGCACCAGCAACCCTCCCGACCGCACTAGGGACAAGGGATGGATGGATGGATGGATGGATGGATGGATGGATGGATGGATGGATGGATGGATGGATGGATGGATGGAATTTGATGATGGTTTAGAAATTGGCAGAGCCATTTTTGTTAGTGAAGTTAGCATCAGTATGCAGTCATGTTATTACAGTTGGATTGTAATTATTCTGTTACAGATTTTTTGTTTTGCAGTTGAATTGTACAGGATTACAGCTCACATTAAAGGTGTAGAAAAGTTGATTATAAGCCTGGAAATCTGACATGTATGTGTACACTTTTAAGATCCACCGTATTTTTCAGGTATTAAGAAGTGTATTGTTGTTCTATAAAGTACTCTCTTTGAGAGGCAAATTATGTTGTCATTCAGTAATGTTAAGTTTTGTTTATGCCTTAACAAATGAATCGTGGTCCATTTACTGGGCCTTTTGATGGCATTAAAATTTATCCACATGATGTCTCTTAAAAATATACCTCAAAGTTTGGTGTGCTCTTTACTCTGAAGGGGAAATGCTCACTGATTTGTTACCACTCAGCAGTACTTTTCTTCTTAATGAATTTTTAATATCCTTAATGACAGCAGAAGAATGATGTCATTAGGAGTGGATGTTTGGAAAACGCTGACTTGAACTCTTTTGGACGACCATTTTTATAATAATTTAATATAGATTAACGCTCCATAGTAATGAGCACTTTGACTGTGAGGGGGTGCGTCCATTTAAAGAAAGACCCAAGTGTTCATTTAGCTGTACACACTAAAAAAGATTTTTTATGATCCCTGTGCCTTTTTTACTGAAGGTTAAACATGTTGTTGGATTAGTCATGAATCACGTCTAACCGTAAACAAGACTATTTATTATGATGTGACATCAATTCAGCCATCTTTTCTGAAAGCAAACGAGTTATCACAGGATCCAGTCCTTTATTTAAGTATCTACTTCCATTCATGCTGGGATCATCTCTGGACAGAGCAGTAATGCCATGATGGCATAGAATTAAGATTGTGTCCTCCTGGTAATTTACCTACTGGACCTTGCGCGCTGGTGAAGTGTGAATCAATTTGTAAAGGATAGTTAAATTTCTATAACAACCTCCCCCTTCTTCACACTTGACTATTTCACATGAGCTATTAAAAATGAAAAGAGAGGAAAAAAAATATGTAGTGTCTTATGAAGATGATCAAGGGGAAGGCCGCTGACTGGGAATGATAAAACGAGTGGCTGCACTTTCACCCCCTTTTATTTTCGTTTAGCCTACCACTGTACTGTACATGTACAAGCATTAGATCAACAGATAAAGAAACAAGCCCGGAAAGCTGAAAATGAATAAAACAAAAAGGAGGAAGCACGGCTGGCTGGAACGCTGATATCCCTTGGCAAAATATTTTATCATATTCAGCAAAGGAAGACCCCTTATTTTATTGATTTGAAGGGAAAAAAAATCCCAGAGGCACTAAAAGGAACAGGCAATGATTAATGTCCCCTTCAGAAAAAGAAATTATATGGAATAAATTAAACTACTGCGGCAGCAAATTGAAAAATAAGGATGTAAATGAGGTTTGAATGCTTAATATCTTATAAAGAAAAATAGTCAATGAGGCCCAAAAAATGATGAGGGATTGCCAAAGAAACATAATGTTAACTCTAATGGCTGAGGGTAGATTTTCTTTACTGTCAGAATTTACCTGTCACCAGTGATTTCCAGGCACATAAATGAAAAATGATCGGTGCACTTTAAAGCAGTTGAAGCTCGTTTTCACAGCATAAAGAGAGGAAAGTATCATTCAGAAATTCAGATATATTTTATGCACCCAAGTCAAATCCTACACCCTCTACATCTTCTAAAATGTCAATAATTACCTTATTGAGACTGTTTGCAGGTGTGTATGGAGAACATTATGCTCATGTAAGAAGCTCGTGGTTTATCACGGGCTTCATCTCCAACCGCTGTCTAACCTAAAAAGCGGTCTTCATGTTAATGAGATGATATGCGCTTGATTTATCTCGCCGTATCAAGTTTATTTTTCTTTCACCGTCGTAGGAAAAGGTCAATCTGCTGAGACTCAGCTCCTTTGATATTTGTCACTTGGACTGTTTTAGATCATCCTCATCAACACTCTCTCAATTAGACCCAATCTGGAATCAGTCATCCTTCCGGTTACCGGATACACTGCTGTACGAGCAGCACAACGCCCGCTAAATGTGAAAAGCCAAAAGCGAGAGAGAGAGAGAGGAAGAGAGAGAGAGATCCTTGGTACGCTATTTGTCGAAGTCGTTTTGGAGTTGGCCCCCGGTTGTCCCATCCATCAGAGGTGGGGTAAAGATGAGACAGTGAGATGGGGCCTGGGGAGTGGCAGTCGGGTGCTTGCACTGCACCCCATTACTTTAGATGGATAGCAGAGGGGTGCTCCATATTAAACACTGTTCCCTCAGTCGGAACCTTTAATTATAACTCCTCAGTATCACTTACAGCAGCCCAGCGCAGATGTTAAAAACCTTTCGCGCCTTGGTTACCCCACCTTACTTAATCTCAAGGAGGGGCGAAGATACAGATGGTATATCAAGAGTCTGCGGATATGCTTCATCTCTGACAACAGAAGCAATTTTGTTGTTAAGTAGGGTGGGGGAGAGATCAGTGTTTGTGTGTGGTAAAAAATTTCGGCATAATTTGCAGTGAAATCCCTTTGAGTCAGAAGTTGCCAGCTTGCCATAAAGGTTGGTGAGGAGTAAAATGCATCAGAGCTCGTCACTGAGGTGGTGCAGGCATTTCAGCCGGAAGGGAGACTTGTGCTCACTGATAGTGAGGGAGGATTGTAAATCTGTGCAGCTTTGAGCAGCTTTGTTTACATATTACAGTCTTTACTCTTGTCTGAAGGGTACAGCTGCCTTTACATCACCCTGCCTCTGTGTACGGCTCATAAAACTAAAGAAGAATATAACCCTGCTCTGGTTTGTTGCTTTAACATGATGTTTTGGCATCACTGTTAGACTAGTACTCATGCAACCATCATAAAAACTGTGTTGATTTTCCCCAGGTGCTCAAGTTGCCTGCCTTGTCCTGATATATGTTTCAAAATATATTCATATTATAAATGTACTTCATATTTCAGTCATTTTCACGTTTCCTTGGAACTAGAGTTTTGTTCGAAATTGCCAATTATTTGCCAAATAGTTCACAGCATAAGAGTGAGATATCTTAAAGTGTTAGTTGAATTTGACAGCCTATTTTTTTTTAAATCTATTGTGAAGTGCTTTAAGATTTTGTCATATACAGTTTACAGGAATGCTAAGATTTTTTTTCGGTGGTTTTCTTATGAAATAATTGCCTTGCTTATTATTAATTTTAATTTCCTGACTCTGTGGTGGCCTCATGAATCTTCTATGATGCTGGCTGTTGAATCAACAGTTTATCTACAGTTGAGAGGAAGTGGTTAGATAAGTTCATCAGGAAGGTCAGCTCTGTCCTTGGATGCCCCATTGATCCAGTTCAGGTGGTGGGAGACAGAAGGCCTGTCTCTTTTTTAGTGCAGTTTTAAAACCAAACAATACTTTAGTGAATCATTGTTAGCTGAATTACCTAATTTTAGTAGTAGGCTAAACTTGATCTCATTTTCTGATAACCCATCAGACTGGTTGAGTTACAGACTTTATGTTCATTTAATAAAACTAATAGTTGGTACAAAAAATATTCATTTCAAGGACTGCGTGTTTGGGATATAGCTGGAGCTGCAGTCCATGCCTGTGGAAGTGGTGACAGTACAGCAAAAACATCTATAGAATAAAAGCAGATTTTACAAAAATATATATTTATTTATACAGATATATTTTAGATTTTATTTGACTCTTGATCTCCTGTTAGTTTAATCTCATTAAACAAGATTCTACAAGAATTGCTTCTTACGGTTGCCTGTACGAAACCTAGGTAAGCTCAGGGTTGCAGCACATCCTACCTTTGCACTCAGTTTGCTGTGTTTAAATTACATTGCATCTCCAAGAACCTCTATATCCACAGTGTACCATTTTAAAAGCTGCTTACTGAAGTGCAATTTACAGCAGTGCCCTTGTGTTAAAAGAAACTACATTAAAATATACAAAGACCTTTTGTTTGTCACTAGTATTTCCCACTGATCATTAAGAGGTCACTTTACAACTCTTGCATCCATAATGTACTCTCTACTTCATACTAGTATTAATTACATCTGTGTAATCTTGTAAAACATCACTTATTGCTGTCACCTTCAAGTTTGCAATCGCTAAACTTTTCAGTATATTACCGCTCACTTTAAGACACCCAAATGAAAACACTTGTAAAGGTTTTACTTAATTACACATCCATATCTAATTGTATTTACACTACCGGTGTGGAGTTATATTGGATCAGTATCAAGGTCATAAACCTAGCCTGTTAACTTCCAGAGATGCAGCTCATGGCTCTCCTATTTATCCGGTTTATCACCCAGGATCTAATTAATTGACCTCTGCCATGCTCTATTGTAGTCACAGGTTGTCTGAGACATTGTCTCTGTGGAATAGAGAGTGTTTGTTTCATGAGATGTGTGTTATATTTAGACATGGAATGTATTCTTCTAAAGATGAAACCCTTCATTATGTGTTGTTTGAACACATGACTTTCTCTCTTTCTTCTATTCAGGCATGACTGTCAATGTCTCAATTTAAGGTCCTATTACACTTTATAAATCAAGTAAAGTGAGATTTTGGTGTCATAATTTTGCTCTATCACAACAGTGATAGAACAAAATTATGACACCAAAAACAATATCATAATAATTAGAAAAGCACAAAAAGAGTGAGTGATCAGTTCATACATAAAATAACCATGGCAAATTAATCAATTGATTCAGTAAAGTGTAATAAAACTATGTAGGATACTTGGTGCTTACACCAATTTTGGATGAGCAAAAGGCAAACAGATGGATGGATCTTTTTTTTATCAAAGCGACACCAGTTCATGTTGACAAAAACACTCTTCAGTGTCACGTTTGCTACTGAGTGAGGAAGACAAAGTCAGATTTCCTCCAATATCAGTAAGGTATTTATATATTATTTATATATATATATATAGTACAGACCAAACGTTTGGACACACTTTCTAATTGAATTCAATTACAAGGTGTGACCAAACGCTTGGACTATACTGTATATACAGTATATATATAGTTTCAACAACATATCAAGAAATGTCTATGGTTCATTCATGCTGCAAAAAAGTGTGTGTGAGAGAGAGTGAGACAGAAACATCTAGACCCATTGAAGAACAACAAAGATGCTCTTTTTATCCTTTTGAGCTTCCATCTTCTTTATGTGATTGAACTGTTGTATTTGTTAATGTTGGCAGCATTTTGACATCTAGAAGTTAAAATAAGGAAATGCACTACTCTACAGGTTTTACTGTGATACTGAGGTAACAATCTATTCCTAATGCTTTTCAATGATACTAATAATTAAAAGATAGGAAGTGTATCTAAGGTGTTAGTTGTGTTTAAATACAGGATTTCTTTGTGCAAAAATACATTTGAAAGAAAATAAATCATGAAATGCTAGCTAAATTAAAACTGCAGATTTATTCCTACTGTTCATGTTAACATTGTATCTTAGAAATCTGCTATCAGAATTGAATACATGAGGTACATGATGAAAACATCCATGCGGATATTGACTGATGTACTCTTGTTTTGACTCTGGTTTTATTATCTGGTATCTCGTAAACTGCAGAGGAGGTGACTCCACGCCGCAGCACAGGAATAGAAAACTTAACAGGCCTATGCATTAAACATATTGTAGAATACAGTGTAACATTCATCACTGTCAGGAGGAGAGTTTGTATAAATTTAAATGCACTGAAGCGTTCAGAGCATTTTTTTCTCTCCCTTTCCTTTGTCTATGGGTGGAAGTATATTTATATCACTATCAAGCTGCCTTATGTTTTGTATCACTGCAGGATTTACAATGAAGATCTCAGCTGTACTCAGTTGTGGTTCTGTTTTTATTGTGGGTCAAATAAGGATTATTTTGAATAAGCTTTACTATTAGGCCTCCTGTATTTTGCATTAATGTGACCTGAAGTTAACTGAATGAAAAGAAAAGGAATTACACTGAGATTTGTTGGAATAGCTTGTTCACAGATGTAGTCTAGTTTAAAACCAATCATGGCCCCATGTGGAAAATGCATTGGAAACAAAGACATGGCTCTGTAAGTGCCTGACAGTATTAACATTAAAATAAATTGCCTAACCTTTCCAACATCCAGTGACAAAAACAGGAAAAATGAAAGATAATGGGTTATTATTCACTAAGGGATCCTATACATAATAATGATCTCATCAATAATGTTGCAGTGGCACTCACATACCAGGCTACTGCGGCTTTATAAAGGAAAACACTAAATGGAATTACTTATTTTAGCAATAGTTGGTCCAGTAAAGAAGAAACAGGTTGATAAAATAAGGGGAATTCACAGTGATGCAAAAATAGTACCTCTTTAACTTTTTCACCTTTTTTCACATAACAAATGCAAGTTTAAATGTATAGGATGGGATTTTGTTAGATGGACTAACACAGAAAAGTGCATAATTGTGAAGTGCAGATGTATTGTAAATGCTTTTCAAAGTCTTTAGACAAATAAAAGGCTGAAAAGTGCATGAATGAAAGAAAACCCAGCGACAATAAATCAGAAGTCACCATAATCTGCAATTACACGTCTTTATTAAAAGTTAAGAAAATATTTAAGTTGTTAAAAGAAAACCTGGAGGCCACAATTTCAATTTGTCACAATACGTGTGGGGAAAACATCAAGCATGTGGAAGGTGCTATGATCAGACGAAACAAAAATGTAACTTATTTCCTTACATTCAAAATTATATAAATGATGAAAAAATAATGAATACGCCATCCACAAGAAAATATGGTGGTGGCAGTATCATTCTGTGGGTAAACTACTCCTCAGCATGAAAATCCTAAATGCAAGGATAATCTGGGAGTCATACAGGAATAGATTACGCCTAATTAATAAAAAATAAGTTAGCCAAGAGGGACACTCACAAATCAAGCTGACGGGATAAAGAAGAATGATATTTTTCCTGAACTTTAAAAATAAAAAGCATTACTTCATGTGAGTCTTGGAAAAATTCTCAAATATTTTCAAGTTTGAGTTGATCGAATGTAAAAAACAAAAACCCTCAAAGGGTAAACACCCCTTTTGCAAGGCACTGTCAGCTGAAATAAGAGAAAAGGAAAACAGAATAACATAATGTGGCAATTTCTTTTAGCCGTTTTCTATTTACAGCCTTCAGCCATTAATCAATTTGCCAAAAAACCACAACCAGAAATGCACAATTGAGGCACATCAGCACCAGCTTAAAGTACAAGGCAGTAAGTAGGCAATAGACTTACAAAGTATTGCTGCGAATACCTGACAAATGCAATAAACAGCATTATCCTTCAGAGGCAATGCTGGCGGTGGTGGCGGCTGTGCTCCGCAGCTCTGGGCCTACCTCCTCGTGGTGGACGCCAGGGACAACAGAATCATTTTGGAGAGTTGGAGGTAGTGGAGTGGAAGTGAGAGCTGTGGGAGAGTGGGGGTTGATTCTCATGGTCGGGGGGTGGGGAGGGCAGTTGCTGGTAGACCGAGACTGGCACTGACATGTGGTGGGGTGTGTGCGTGGAGCAATGTACAGAACAAATGAGGGCACTATCACCTGTCATATATCACATTTTCTTCTTTCTAAATAAGACAAAGACTGTGCAAGTTGGGCAAGCAGAAAGCTCTTAGGATTCATAAACATCTGGAGAATGCTGCACCTCCACTGCACTGTGACCTATGCTGCAATAAATCTGTAATGAGGGGATTTTGTTAAGGCAAGGTGATCAAGCAAATGAAATATTGGACGTTTAGTATATATTAGTGAGGAGAGGTGAGCTTTATAGCCTCTGCTCTCAGAAAGCCTCACCTTTAAGGTAATTTGCTATTCTTGTTGCATGTTCTGTCTAAGAGAGCATTGAATATTTTATATTTTGCTGGTGTTGTCTGGAGGCTTGGAGACAGTGAAAATGCAAATAGGATTTGTTTGTAGGTGCATGACTTGGATGTAAATGCTAATAAATTAATACATTATATAAACAAAAATCAGTGTGGTTTCCATCCATCCATTGTCTTCCATGTGAATCCAAAAGGGAAACCCAGAACTATCTCTTTCCAGCTCATTCCAGGGAATGCCCAGGGATTTCAAGGCCAGGGGCAGCACAGTGGTTTGCTCTCCTTGGTGCATCCTGGGAAAATTTTCAAAGGGAGGCAACCAGAAATCATCCTGATCAGATGACTGGAAAACCACGTTTTTCACTGCAGAGGACCAGGGGCCCTGTTCTGAGATTTCTTTCAAATAATAAAGCTCCATCATCTGTCTGAAAATAAACTTACATTGATTCTCACTGTTCAATTGTGTGAAGACACAATTCTACTCTTAGAAATAGTGGGAGGATGCAGCTGAAAGGGACAACTCAGCTTCAGCACAAACAGCTGTTTGATCAGAACAGAGGGTTGCTGCCAGGATGATAGGCAGTGCTGGTTCTTATGGCACAAGACATTAAATACAAAGTATTAAATGTTTGGATAGTCCGAACTTTAGATCTATGTGAAACAGGTTGTTAATATCTAACCTGTTTCACAGGTTCATACTGTTGACTTTGTCTCCATGGAGGCAAAACAAGCTGTGATCTCACAACAACTTCACACAACTTTACTCAAAAATAAAAAAAAAAACTGGTCAAATGACCAATCAGTTCATTCCTTTTTTTCTCCTTCTCATGGGTCATCTATTGGTTCACAGATTTCAGTCAATGTCATTTTTAAGACTTTTAAAATGGTCTTAAAAGTGCTTTTAACCTAATAGAGAAAATAGGTGTAACAAAGGATGACTATACCTAATACTCTATTTGTCTTCAAAAATTAATTTCACTGAGCATCAGACTCTAACCTCCAAAATTATATAAAAACTAAGATATCACTTAGACCTTAATAATTGCCATGTCTTACATCACTTACATATTCAATCAGACAAAGGTATGTCCCAACTTCATTAAATAAAACTTAGTCCTCACATTCTAAGCTTGACAGAATCAACAATTAACATTTTAATATACAGCAAATTACGGATTTTACTGCTTTTTGTATTTTCAGATCAACAAAAATTAAATTTTTTTGTCTATAAATGAAAGACTTTTCTATTTTCATTTCATAGAGAAACTTTCATATTTCCTACTGTTGTGCTGCTGACCATTCAGATAATCAGAAGAAACTACTTACGTCTTGATATACAGGGCGTCAGTGGGAGCTTGCTCTGACTTAATCTATTGTCGTTCTCGGCCATCTGGAGTCACCTAAAACACTACTGTTGGTTACACTTCAAATCCAGCCTGTTTTTGCTTTGTTACAGCTATTTTTTCTGAATGTTTAAAAAAGCAACCCCTTTTCTTTTTTTTATGTTTCAACCTTGAGCCCTTGAACATTTCAGATTGATAACTTTGTATCTGAGCAAATATTTAAAGCTCATGCAGCTGCTAGGTAAGAAAAAGCATTCCCGTTCAGAGACTCTGTAGAGCTTTTAAAAATGCTGGAACCAGCCATGTGGTGAACCCTGCATTTTTTTTTTTTTTAATATCACTTCGTTCCTTAGCGCAGCAGCTTTTCTCCTCCAGGCAGTCTCTCAGTCAGTGAGCCTCAGTTGGCATCCCAGCGCTCTGTGCTCCTGAGTCTATATAGTGATGATCTAGCAATGATAACTGGATCAATACCTCCAGCCATGTGGACAGACGGTTGAGAGCTGCATCACTACTCTCACAGGCGAACACCTTGCGACCACCTAACCCTCTCAGCCAGCACCGACCCCACATCCCACCCCCTGCTTGCTGAGCCTCATAAGCTACCTTTAAGCTTCAAAAGTCCTCTGACACTTTATCACACTCTTTGTCCTATAATTTGATTGAAAAAAGTGCCACATTATGCCTCGCTCGGGTCGTAAATGAGAAATATGCACATTTTATGAACTGTAAATTAGTGCCTCTTCATGGTTGGTTATTTTAGTATCAAAATATATTAAATACGTAGATAGAAAGGTTGTAGATAATTTCATTCAGTCAGCAGTATAGTTTCATTTATTTAAAACAATCCTTCTTCATATCAGTGCAGAATAATTAGATAGAGAATAAAAGATAGATAAAGTGAGAATGTAATACTAATCGTTCAGCTTTTTCTGCAGGTTATAAAACATAAGCCAGCAGCATAGGTAAACTCAATGAGATGTTACTTGTAAAGGAATGAAATTGGCTGATACAAAGGCATGTCGGTAATAACAATGTCCTTTCTTTAGTGACAAAGACAAAGTGCCTGCGTTTGGAGCGTACAAGCGAGGGAGACAAGTGATGGCTGAAGGTAGACTTTGGGAGAGCATTTGAATTTCATGTCCAAGAAGAGGCAGCCCATCATTAAAAAACCCTAATTTCTGTGTCAGGTAGAGTTACAGCTAATCGATCATCTTGTCACACCGATTTATTTCTTTTTCTGCCCATTCAAAGACAAATCTACTTCTTTCCAATTAAACTTGTTGCTGAAAAAGAAAAATGTCTCGAGCTATTAAAGGTACATTTTGCTATGTTAGATTTTTTTCCCACAGAAGGTCATTTCTTAGCATCTGATAAAAGAGGAGTCGCAGGAAGACGCTGGCTTTCGGGCAATTCCTAAAGAACTAACAAAAAGCTGATTTTGGATATCTGTGAATGTAGTTACGGGTCACAGAATGGTTGTATAGTGTTTATAAATGAAAATAACTGAAACGGGAGTAGAGCACAAGTATAAAGGGCAAAATACACATTTAAGATGCTGGTAGTGGTGTGATGTGATAGGTCTGATTGATAGTTGAAGTCCTCTTGGGGTCTTATTTTAGTGAAGGCTCCCCTACCCTGATAGACTCACTGAGTGTGACATCCGTGAACAGTGGCTTTCTTCCTGATGGTGTGTGCCACCAATGCATCGGGACATGTCTGCATAAAAGCCATTTATTGTTACATTTCTAAATGTTAAGGCTTGTCAGCTTCAATTTCTTGAATGAACCCCTGCTCACCTGGTGGACAAAAGACTCAGGCAGTTCTTGAGACTCCTAGATGCTTTCAATACCAACGCTGACAGTTTCTGTAGCTCTCCCTTTCACTTTAAAGAAGGAGCTCTTTTATCTCTGGATCTACTTCATCTATAGATTAATTTTGACTAAATGTAACTTAAATTTGAATTTACCCAATAAAACTGGTTTGCATATATTTTATCAGAGTTAACAATAATCACTATTTTTTGAGTAGAATATGAAATACAGCCTCTTAAATCATAAGCACCCAAAATTACATGATATCAGAAAAATATATAGTGGTGATACTAGTAGCTAGTAGTGTAAATAATCCACATTTTCTTTTCACAATTTCACAATGAACTCAAGTCTCTTCATGAACTTTAGCACTCATGCTGGCCAAATTTTGATAGCATGAAACTTAAACATAGATATATTTAATGTATTGTATACAAGCACTCCTTTGCTATTGCAATATTACACCCACTGATACTGCGAGGACAATCATCATTTGATATATTGGGCCTCTTTATCAGATAAGGATTTTTCAAGAAACTCAAATAACTCACAATGACTCCAAGGTGAGTCCAGGTCAGTACCAGAAATCTTGTTTGTGAAACTTACAAAGCTCTGGTATTTGATTTAAAATGCTTGAACCTTTTCATACATGCACAAATTCCAATGCAATTTATTGGAAAGTTAAGTAGAAGACCCAAGCAAATTAACAAATAATTGAAAGTGTGTTGTGCATTTGTATTCAGCAAACCTATTTCAATATTTTGTAGAACCATGTTTTGCTAAAATTACTGTTGTTGGTACTTTGGAATACGTTAGCTTGAGATAGGCACCAGCACCCTTCCCGACCCCACTAAAGACAAGGGTGTTAGAAAATGGATGGATGGATGGTACTTTGGAATATGTCTCTACCAATTTTGCAGATTTTGCCTTGCCTTGTAGCCTTGATTTAAAGGAACTCTGTGTTTTGGTTGATTTGCAGTTTTCTGGTAGTTTTTTCCAGATTAGCAGAGCATAAAAACTGAATGATGCTGCTCCATGTTTAGTTCTGTTTTAGAAATGTGGTTCTCACACTCAGACATCTTAACAAAGCCATATAACCAAAAAACTAAAAGATGAGGCGCCTCACAATTAGAAACAGGAATTGGCAAAGAAACTGAGCACAAAAATTAACTAAATTAAAGTACAGAAAATAGAATTTCAAACATATCAAAAATAAATTAATCACAAAACCTTCAATAAAACAAGATTAAGTTAAGTAAAAACACTCAAACAGTAAAATAATTCACAAGTTAAGACACTTCCAGACATCATAACCTTACAAAGAGCAAAAAAAAAGCAAAAATGTCTCCTGTTAATGACAGCCAGAGGTGTTCCTTAACAAATTGAAAATTCTAAGTATCTTTTAAAGTTCCACTTTGGGTTAACTTGTCTTAAATGCTGCTTTGTGGGGCATCCACACCATTCAGTGTCAGAGCCAAGGCTGCATTCATCCTTACCTAACAGCATTTATTTGGACAGAGGTGCAATGGCAGCAGAAAAAGAGTGAAGGAGATAGAGGCTTGATTAGCAACAGCCTTCCCAGCATGCTCTGCTATGACAAATGACTGACTTCGAACAATATCTAAGGCGATCAGGATAAAGCACCAACCATTTCAAGGCTCAGCAAAATTCTAATTCTAATTAGACTTTGCACCACACACCAAATAAAAATAGTTCCCAGGACATTTCGGCCTATCAACTGTTTCTCCGATCACTGAGACAAAACGAATAAAGAAAATGATTAAAGTGATAACAAAGGCATAAAATTTAAATTATAGAGGCACCCACATCTGGGATCTGTTTGTCACCGCGCTGCCATTTGCACCCTCTCAATCAGCACTCTATTCTTTCTGCTTGAGAGGCGCTGCAAAGCAGAGGGAAGCAAGGAGAAGGAGCGGAGGAACAGGGAGAAACTGTTACATTACAAGGTAGAAAGCTATAACACAAATAGGCCTTCAGCTTTAGCGTTATTAATGACTCTTCAAAATTCTAAGACTTTTCCAATCTCTCACAGAAGCGCATGAAGGAGTCTGCAGATGAAGCTGACCTTCAAAATGTTCTTTGGTCTTTAGTTAAGAAATTCACTCGCCATTATGGCATCATTAAGGAAACAAGGATAAAATTACTCCATGGTTAATGGCCTATAGGATCCCCCACCAAAATTTGTTTCAGATCTAATAAAACTGTGCTTAACACACTCGAATGAATTATGAGGACTGTTATGCAGGGTATTAAAATGTGGAAAATAGATTTTCTAGAGCTTGGAGGACTGGACTTTTCAAATCAGATAGTAGAATGGGATTTTCTGGGCAATAAATTCCAGCATGTCTCAATTTAATTTCTTTCAGTTTTTAAATACAAAGGTATGATTTATTGCATTGGTTTGATCTACTTTAGAATACTCTGTTCCTCAGCATGGAAAGCTTAGAAACTACAAGATAAGTGTACTTCTAAAACACAGCAGAGCATTTCCTTCTGAATTTTGCACTTACACTCACTGGCCACTTTATTAGGTATACATGTTTAATTTCTTGTTAGTATGGATTGCAGCACCTTAAAGCATTTAGGCATTTACACCTTGAAGCTGATGTCACTCCTGTTGGCCAAGAACAGGAAACTGAGGCTTCAGTTGCAACAGGCTTACCAGAAATGGACATTAACTGTTTGCACACTGTCTTAGCAAATGAATATCTGTCATAGGGTAAGAATTCAGGGTTAAAAACACAAAAGTCTGATCCATCCTGCTCCAAATTACAGGTAAGAAGTTGATGTTAGTTTCCTGAGCCATTTAAGACCAATAGAACTTGTTCAATCTGAATATTATTAGCTAAACCTTTATGACCACAGTGTACCATTTATCCATCCTTCTTCTTTTCTATGAGCATGTCAGAGAGGTAATCTATCCAGAAAAAATCCCACAATAAAAATTCCAAGTGACGATCTCCAGATCATTCTGGGGATCCCATAGTATCCCCAGCACAGATGGGACACTTATCAGCCAGTAAGTTTTGATTCTGCCCTAGAGTCTCCTTCCAGCAGGACGTACCCAGAAGATCTCATGAGGAAACTCCTAAATTCCAATGTGCAGTGACACTATGCCAACCCTCTCCCAAGGGACTGAGATTCACTCTTTCTCTATGAGGGAACCCTGCCACCTACAATGAAAACTCATTTCACCCACTTGCATCTTGGATCTCTTTCTTTCTGTCATAATCCATGTCCCGCGGCCGTAGGTGAAGGTTGGACCATAGCTCTCCAGTAAGTCAAGAGGATTGCCTTTTGGTTCTGCTCTTTCTTCATGACAACAAACATAAACAGTGCCTCCATTACAGAAGATGGTACCCCAATCCATCGATCCATCTATGATTCCATCCCACCCTCACTCATCTACAATGCACAATATTTTAACTCCTGCATTTGAGACTCCCAACCAAGAGGGAGCAGTCCATCTTTTTTTTTTTGTTTAAGAACCATGGACATAAAAATGAGAGGAATGGACTCTGAAGATCATGGCGTGAAGATGCCAATATAACCACAACATCTACATCTTGCCCAAACCAGACACCTTATACTTTATGACTAGGCTTCTACAGTCACAAAATTTCAATACTGTAGGGCAGTTTTGGGATAAGAGGGAACAGAAGATTTCAAATATGGATCTGGGATCCATGTCACCTCCTGCTCCCCAATGAAACTGATCAAATCTGTAGCAACTGTGTGATGGTATAATGTTAATTTAGACCAGCATCTCAGAGGAATGTTTCCGCAATTTGTTTAAATGTATGCTACAAAGAATTAAGGCAGTTCGGAAGGCATTTGGGGCTCCAAATTGTTACTAGCAAGTTGTACCTAATAAAGTGATTGTAAAATGATATTTAAAGGCTAGATAAGTGAGCCTATACAATTGAAGGTATTAAATTCTTCATTAGATTGAAGTCTCCATTTGCTTAGCATTCTCATGAGCACAAGGGTGTTTGAAATGGTTATTAGCATACTGCATCAGAGTGTAGTGGAAGCAACAGAAAGCTGTTAAGGAGAAAAATAATGCTGCAGGCTATTGAGGCTCCACATTATCACACACAGAACCATGGAGCAATCCTAAAGAACTGTCTCATTTCCACCATTTATTACCTGCTATTGTACACCAGACTCCAACGCCATTGTGAAATGCAGACTTATTATAAAAAGAGGGAAAAGTTAGCCCAAGATGGTGGCACAGAGAGGTGGTTTGTGTGGTAATGGCATTTGCTCTCTTTAAACTTTAATCTTTCCTATTAATTCTCTGCAACTGGAGAATGTACGAGAGTTAATGTTCCATGAACGTGTTTCTCACTCCGCAATCTCTTCAAGCTAATTACCTTCAGGTGCTAAATGGTGGGAAATTGCCATCCATTTGGATGAGAAAAATTTCACCTCCTGCTCCCTAGTGAAACATTTTTTTCGGCAGCACATTAAGAACAAAAAAAGGGAGGGAGAAAGAGGCAGTACTCCACTAAGGTAAACAGTAGTCATAAAACCTCTTCATGTTGTTTTTTTTGCTTTTTTTTCCCAATCTCCAGTCTGAAACAGGAAACTATAGTATAGCTTTCTCCCACCACATTGCTTACCAGCAGAGGTCATTTGGAGGTCAACAGGTGCTCCTCTTGACAAAGGGAACAGAGAACAGATGTTTGATTGGCATGAATCATCTAAACTGCCCATTAGAAACTTATGATGTGAAATGATATGACTCCTGGTAGGAGGACACTTTTTGATTTGATGGCCAAACAGAAAGGAGATCTTAAAGTCGCATGAACATTGTCATTAGACCAAGAAGTTTTTCCATCAAAGATGGTGTGTTTTTATTTAGAAGTTTGTTGTTTATATGCAATTTAGACATATTCCTATTCCAGCACCTGATTCAGATAATTGAATTATCTCCTCAGCGAGTCGCCAGCTTCAACAGGCGGCCTATTATTGAACTATTAATACATATTAAATTGTGTTCAATCACAGAAACATCTAAACCATGCATGACACCAATCCTCAAGGTCAAAAATTACCAACTTCTGATTGAAAAATGTACAGAATAATGGTCTAGTCTAGTAACTATTTTACCCTCAAATCTAACTAATCCAGCAAAGCCTAATACAACATATTTCAATCAGAATTGTTTTAATTAAATTCCATTCATGAAACTTTTCTCTCTTTTTTATTGCAGTTTAAAATTTAGACATTTATTGTCATGTATTTGTGATTTTTGTTTTTTACAAACCAATAGGAAATCCATGCATTAAAAAACTGACAGATGGAAATATCTGAATGGGTTTTGCACAAAGAGCTGTTTGTATTAAACATTTTTAAAAACTGTCCTTTATTGAATAGGATATCTTAGAACATCACTAGCTAAATGCCCTAATTTGTACCTGTGCTGAAAACCGACTAACTTTATGATGTTTGTGTGTTATGAAAAAAAAAAGCATTACTCCCATTCCCAAAATATCAGTACAGTTGTTATAAAACTTGCATAAGCCAGCATTCAAGCACAAAATTAAATTAGGTCAAAAAAGTCTGCTCATGCCTATTTTTGGAGGCCTTGCACAGAAAATGTGTCCTGCCACATTCTGCCTCCCGTGAACCACACATGAAATCCTTACAGTACAGTTCAGCGAGTTCTCAGAAAGAGTCAGGAAGATGCATCATATGAGGGGAGTAAAAAGGCCAGCTGGGATGGGTGGGCCACATTGTGATCACTCACCTTCATCCCTGATTTGTAGTCATTATCCCTACCAGCGTTTGAAGATCAAAAACAAGGACAGGGAGAGTGATGGGGGACAGAGAGAGGCAGGCCTGCTCAGAGAATGGGGGGGGGGGGGAAATGACTGAAGGAGGGCGGGTCAAAGAGACGGCTAGATGTGCGTTCAGATGTCTGTCCCAGTCACTGCCGTTTGCCCCTGTTTGGTGGATGTAGTGGTGTAAATGGCGGCAGAGCTGGGAGTGGGTGGGGCTGGGAGGAGGGTGGATGAGGGTGATAGCACCTAAAAGCCAACCAAGCTGCAAAAGCAATGAATATTAAATTCCCGCCTAAATAGCCCGGTCTATGTGAAGCATTACTGTATTATACTTTTAAATTTGTCACTGATGGGACTGACCTGAGTTGGGACAACAATGCACATGAATGCAGACTTCAGTCCTCTGATGATGACACACATGTAAATTGATAATTGTAGATTTTATAAATTTGGCTTTTGGTGATTTAAAAAATAATCTGTACTGCTTTCTCCGTGCTTCTAAATGAGGTAAGGAGGTAAAAATAGCAAAATATTACAATTACAGGGAAGCGCAATATTGCATTTATTCATCCATGTCCGAGACAGAATGCAAAAGTTTAAGGACTCCCATCGGGCTATCGCATACATTAGTCCAACTCTTACTGTGCTAAAATTTATCCCCAACTGTTTGAGTGAGAAAACAAAGATTTTCTCCTCCTTTTTTAGATTTAATTATCTTTTGTTGTTCTTTTTATCTACCTTCCAGGATTGTCCTCGGTAGGGGGTTAAAAGAATGGGAAGTGGAAACGACAAGGGGGGTTTCTGTTTGAGAGTGCTGCTTTTTGTAGGGCCAGTTTGTCCTCTGTTTGATCTGACTTCCTCACAATGACACAGCGGGAAATTAAATATGAAACCGAAATTAAACCTCTGCCTAATGAACAATGGGAAAACAAACTTGGCCTCATTCCAGTTTAAGTGAAAGTCTTTAACTTCTCAAAGCTTTATCTGTTTGATTCAGCTCAGTCTGAGGTAATTTTGGCTTCATTTAGACTGAAAATGTAGGGAAGTGTTTCATGCTTTCTGATCATTTTAAGGTATTTGACTGGCAAATATACCCAGCGACATAAAAAGTGTGGGAAATGTCTTTTTATCTTTTTTTGTTGGAGAAAATACAGTAATTTCCTGTAGTTTAATTAGTTACTGTGTCGTATTAGAGGTGCACCGTGGCAGGTTGCCCCACACATTGATTTAATAGCTCAAACCTTTTCTCCTCTGAGAGAAACAACACATGTAGAGCATTAGCTGAGTTGATGTCAGTAAATAATGTAGCATCAGTCTTTGAATTATGTTCAGCGATTCATGTAAAAGACATGACAGTACAGAAACAAAACAGTGTTGCTGCTTGATCGATTTGTTTTTCTCTAATTCGTTTTCACTTCTTTCAGCCCAAAACTTTTCCCTAAAAGCATTTCACTTTTTAATTTTTTTTTTTCACCAAACATTTGTATCAATACGTCTAAATCCCTTGGACAACCTTTATGGCATTTGGATTTGTTTTTACATTTTGTCACATAAAATCACTGACGTCAATATATTCTTCTTGGGTTTTTTGTGCTGTATCCAGGATCCATTAGTTAGTAATTTTTAGAACCACTTTCAAATTAAAAGCACCTGTGAAGAATGTTTTTCCAGGTTTATCTTATTTTCAAATAAAGTATAGACTTTGAGTTGGCACATCAATATTCTGTGGAGCGGGTCAGTAGCCTTTGCAATAAAAACAGGGATTTTTTTTACTTAAATAAAAATAGAAACAGGATGAAGTTTGGAAAATAAAGACATCTTATTAAGTGCTATGACAATTAATATAAGATCATATTTTTTTTGTCAAAATCAAAGAAACACATTTTTAAATCTAATTTTAGCTTTCAGAACATCAAACTTTTTCTACAGAGAACATGAGCACAAAGGTAAATTAAAAAAAAATGCATAGTTTGCAGCCTAGAGAGGAAAAGAGAGGAAAAATAGGCACAACTATTTCTTTTTTCATTTGTGCCAATCTATTTAGGAAATTCCATCCTGAAATTCAATAAAACAACTGGTGTGATTTATCTAGAAACACTGATTTATTTTGGCTCACTAACATTATCACGTGCCACTGTGGATGACCTAAAGTACCACAAAAACATCTAAACCTCACTCTCTGGTCTTTTAGAGCTGCTGTTCT
This sequence comes from Gambusia affinis, assembly GCF_019740435.1. Lineage (NCBI taxonomy): Eukaryota > Metazoa > Chordata > Actinopteri > Cyprinodontiformes > Poeciliidae > Gambusia > Gambusia affinis. Next base: position 17,321,714 of record NC_057887.1, read on the forward strand.
TCATGTAGTTATCTCCATCCATCATTCTGTTAGTTACAAGTGGCTTCACTATGTCTGCTGATGAAATGCATTTCCACAGTATGGTGCTGCCACCACCATACATCATGGTGGTCAGAAGAGTATTGGTCTCTTCTGACAAGAGCAAAATCTTGAAGAAATTGGGGATACAAATCTCATTTGACAGTAAAATTAAGTATGTGCACCTCCATCTTCATTGCAATACCAATCTCAAGTTGCCGTATTCTACCTGTAAGCAAATCCAGAAATTGTTTTACTTCTGACAGGTGGAAATGAGGAGAACTAATTTCACACTGAAAGAAAACTGAATGCAACAAAAAGCAGCGTGGAAGGATGCCTTTGGCAGGTGTAACAGCTCCCCTGCCAAACTGTCACCATTTAGGCCCCGATAACGCAGGTAATTGCATTTCCAGAAGAGCAGGAGCAGATGAAACATGCTGTGGACAGATACTGCTGGCACGCTGGCCCCTTCTGTTGGAAAATTTCATTTTTCCACAAGGAAGCCATGAATGCTAAGGCAGAATCCAAATCCGTTTTTCCGCACTTTATCAGCGTGTGGCCCACCAAGTGGGGAGATGGAGGTAATTCATTCAGCTGAGACTCACCACCCTAATCCAATTTCCAGCCTCCCCCAGCAAGAGATAATTACAAGTATTAAAGCTGTTAGGACAGGGGGGGGGAAAGGCCTTCTCTCTGAAACTCTGCTGCAGGCCCTGGAAGTATTGACGGAGCGGGGGGATTTCTGCTGGGAGACCTCAAGCTAAGGTATTGTTCAAAACTAAGAAAGTGTGTTAACTAATGAGGCAAAGGGAAATCTTAAGGTTTAAAAGAACACCCATAGCAACACGTCATAACAAACCCCAGGACTTCTTTTTCTTCTCTTTTTTTCTTGTGCTTCATTTAAGCTTGCACAAACGGTTGGTCATTTCATGTGTAGAACCTGAATGTGTTCCTGCAAAATCACTATGCATCTAATAATTCTTTGAATGAGCCATCACCTTGAGCTCTACTTGAAATATAGGATTATTCAGATGCACTAATTTATATTTTGTAAAGCTTTAACCTGCCGATTCCAGTTTATTGATTCCAGTCTCTTCTTAAAAACTATAGCATTTAAAGATATAAGAACAGCATTTGAAAATATATTTTTATAGTTTAATAATAACCATAGGTTTAGCTAATGTATATCTGTGAAAGGAGTCACTGCAAAACATGATTTAACTATGTCTTTAGCATCTTAGTTTTGTGATTAGCAAGGTTAGTGACTATAACTTCAGATGTGATGTCTGTATATATCTAGAGCATGTAAAACCTTACCTTAACTATGAGATTTCCCAAAAGCCAACATTTCCCAATCCTGCTGGTTCCATGACAATTAGAGGCTTAACACTCAAAATGATAAAACTGAGCACCTTTCATCTAGAGTAATCAGCCTTCCGGTTGTCTGCTGAAAGACTCTCTCTTCCTCCTGCAGTAACAAACTCCACACCAAAGAGTGTTTTTGTTTTTTTTCAGCAAACTGTCGGTACTCTATTACATTCACTAACCAGAAAGAAAATCGCATTTCTGAATTTCCGACCAGTAAGTCGGACAGAGGTGAAAATTCCAATCCTTTTAGGTTCAGTCCATCTCTACTGTCTCTAGAAAATCATTGCAGAATGTCCAAAGAATCTTGGTTGAAAAAGGGGCTTCTGAACCTGCCTTACTCTGTAAAATAAAAATTTAAAAATTCTTCTTTTCAGCATTTTAACTTGCCACGCAAACCCAACAATCAGCTCTACCTTATAGTGTCTTTGAAGTCGCAGTGGACAAGAGAGTTTGAAACAACAACAGAGGGTTTCTTTTTCTTTTTCTCCCACTGCTTAAACTTTGACTCTTCAAGAAGCGGAAACTTGCATAAAGCTCTAATTAACGGAAGCAGAGACGCTCCCTCGCTTTCCCATTCAGTGCTCCACAAAAGACAAACCCCTGAAGCAGAACCAGGAATGGAATATTGAAGGAATGAATGGAAATGCCTCTCAAATAAGGGACCCGATATCACCCTGTCTGGTCTTAGCCACAGCTTCTTTATTGTGTATGTTTTCTGAAGACGGTCTGCCACAAGATTCCTATTCTCTGTTAATTAGTGAAGATCAAAGAGGGAAAGGCAGAGAAGTATGTTGTGCTGAAAAAAAAAAATCTAAATGACCTGAAACAAATCTATGGAAATATGTTTTACAACTCTCAAAGATGAGCCATGCTCTGACTGAAGCAATGTCTTCTGAAAGCTACACAAGAGGGATGAAAAGATGGCATTTTTTTTCTGAGCCTTTGTTTTTTTTTCATCAAAGGGCAAGAGAAAAAAAATAATAATTTGTTATGGATTTGACAGTACGAAGAAAAAGATGACAAAGTCCAGAAAATTTGTAAGACATGGTTTAAAAAATAAAATATTCTTTAATATACCACAACAAGCACTCTTGGAAAGAGATACTTAGAGTACCAAAGAAGAGACGAGGTTTCACTTGTCATTGCTTTCACGAACAGTTCTCATGTTTTTTGGTAACAATTACAGGACTACAACAGCCTGGATATGATTAAAGAAATGTTTTTTAGAAGCACCCAATAAACAACTTTCAGAATTGTTTAATAACTATTGCTTGTTCAAGGATTAATTTACTTTTTTTTTCTGATAACCTGAATTTTACTGTATCTTTTTTTCTGACAGGTATTTTAGAATGTAGATGTAGTTTAAGGCAACTAATGTTGTACTTTAATAGAAAAATTAATCCAAGAAAATGGCAATCTGAGAATTTATATGAATAAATTAAGGATTAAGAGCATATGCAATTCATATTCATTATCTTTAAGAGGGGAGTAAATAATAATAACCCCAGAATTCACTGTTTGTAGCTAAACTATCTGTAATGTATTGGTAATAATTATCCAATGCCTTCTGTATTTTTTTTGACAACAAAAACTTTGTAACATTACAGTTAATTTTTAGATTTACTGAAAGAAGTAGATTAATTCAAAATAAAAGACACAATTTCTGCCAGAGTTTTACTAGACAGTAGTAAGAACATTAGAACATTAAGCAGTTACTCTACCTTAATTACCGTAATTTCCGGACTATAGAGCGCACCTGATTATAAGCCGCACCCCCTACATTTTTAAAGGAAACACATTTTGTACATACATAAGCCGCACCGGTGTATAAGCCGCATGTGCCTACATTGAAACATGAGATATTTACAAAGAAAGACGGTACACAGAAAGTGTTTTTAAAGTTTTAATAATATGCCGTAGCTTTTCTTTCTGAACAGCAGCAATATAGCAAAACAACACTAATAGGGCTGGTTTAAATAACATACGGTTAAAAGTCACGGAGAGCCGTCATCCTCTTCCTCCTGTGCACTGAAACCATGGAAGTCTTCTGTTTCCTTCTTTATCGGCCAGCTCGATTGCTTTTAACTTGAAAGCTGCATCATATGCATTTCTTCTTGCATTCTCCATGATGAGGGTCTGTTCAAGCTAATTTTATTCATGCACAAAGCACGATGTTGCATCAGTCTTCCTCTACAGATATATTCCAGCTGTCTCACGCTTACCTTTTCTGCTCCAGCGCCCCTACTGGCCGTTAGAAAAAAATTCATAAATAAGCTGCATCGTTGTATAAGCCGCAGGGTCGAAAGCGTGAGACTTATAGTCGCGGCTTATAGTCCGGAAATTACAGTAACCATATTTGCATATTTGGTCAGCTTCCAATTCACAAAAAGGATAGTGAGCATTTAAATGTTTGCATAAAATAATGAGAATAAGGCAATCTTCTGAAGTCGGCCGTTTAAAAAAAAAAAATGTTGCAGTGGTTCTAAATCAACAGATAATGACATCAATCATCATACAGATACAAAAAGCTATGCTCTCATTCATTTTACAGAAAATAAATTTCAGGCATATTCCTGTGATAAACTATAATATTGAATCCCTGAGATCTCTCTTCAAGAGTTTAACTGTAACATATGTACTATAGAGAATTGAATAATATTGTTTATATTTGCTCACATTTAAAGTAAAAGGAAATAAAGATGTTGGAATGACATGTTCATGCTATGAAAATGGTGTCATTCCTATTTATTCCAGTGAACATCTCTCTTTGTTTATAAGCTTTATCCTCCTGAAATAATACAAACTTTGTTGCAGGAGTGAAAAAAAAAAACTCCTCAGACTGTGGTGTAAAGTTTTTAATATGTCACAGGCATGCTGCTGCTTAGAAATGCAGTGTGTTTTGCTCAACCCCCCTCCCCTCAATAATCTATTCTGTTCAGCCAGGCGCATACATTGACAAATGTTTCCAGCATTAGGTATTTACCTAGTGGAATGTAATGGATGTAAAGAGTTTGAAAATGCCTGGCGCACTAACAGCACGGGCAGTGGCAAGACTATCTAGACTGAGGAGAAAATACACTATTCAAAACAGAATCAATGGTTCTGAAGGATGCATGCGTGTGTGTGTGTGAGTGTGTGGCTCTGTCTGGATGGGTGTGTTTGTGTTCCAAAATGCTGGCTGTAAACTTACAATAAGTCACTCTAGACACAATAATAGTTTCTGGACCATTCATGCAGTGGAAATGTAAATATGTTCCCTTATGCAAAGACAATTTAGACGCATTAATTGCCGGAGTGTTCCTGTCTGACAAATGAAACACAGAGTCGAGCTGTGAGGACTTAAAGAATAACCAGGAACCTGCAGGATTTCTTTTTTAAATATATCAATGTGTAATACAGCCGGAATGCTCTTACTTTAAAAGTCTTGGTGAGACAAAAACTTCTCAGATGGGTCTTCTAATATTTTGAGAAGCAACGTTGATGAATCCAATGTTTATTATTTTTGTTCCAAAAATTTTAATGTTTTAATGAGATAAATCACCATTTGAATATTTGAAATTGATGAGCTGTATCAGTCAGGTTTAAGATCCAGTTATAGTGCAGAAATGGCTACACAGGTGTAGGCATAAGGAAGTGAAATGGATTTTGTTTGACACAAAGTCCTGTCATATGTTTGAAGTATGTATGTCATTTTTAATACACTCTACCTCAGAACAGTGTCAGTATATTAGGATCAAGGGTTTTTTCCTCTAAACATTTAAGGATCAACTGACCAATCGGGCCTTGAAGTGGTCAGATTAAGGTTTGTCACATTATTCATAAAGTGCAACAAACTGCCAGTTTCACTTTGTATTTCAAGCATTCAGCATACTGTTACTGTAAACTGATTCAGTGCTGACACAGCATCTTCCTAGTGTGATACAATAGATCATTTTATGCATTTTTTAGAGCAGTTAGCATCAGTGATAGCACACATGTACGATATGAATGGTTTGCATGAGGTTTGGAATAGAGTAGAGTAGAATAAAAGCAGGGGGGGGAATGCTGGTGCAGCAGTAGAGTTACAGACAATATATAAAGACAAAATTAAGAATAACATATTGCACAGTAATGCAAAATTACAGGTAAAGCACTGTGCAGTTATTAAGGATAGTGTACTTCAATCCATTAAGAAAAAAAAAAACCCAGACCATTCACAATAAGTGACAAATCTGTTCAAACAACATAGTGGTGCAAATAAAACAGAAATGTTATTTGAAATGAGAAAAACTGTAAATGCTGACAGGGATGTAAACGCTTATTGATTTTTGTTGGGAGCAGCTGCTGGGAGGAAGGATTTTTTCCCCCAAAATAATGCCAAAGATAAGTAGCAGTCTGGCTTATTTTGAGACAAAATTGTGTATATGTCAGTGTTGCACATAATAAGGCAATGCTGGACACTTTATGATCCTATTGAGACAAAAGTCAGATAAGCAAAAGTGTGGCCAGTGTTTTGTTATTTATAGGTTGATTTCTGAGTCCCACATTAACATGTTTATAAGCTGCCACTGGGTGGTGTCATCAAATTACTGGATTCCATTAAATAAATTTTCATAGTTGATTTCTTTTGTGTCTCATCATTGACCATTGACCAAATACCAGTTGATTGAGTTTCACTACTGCATTTCAGGTATTATTCACAGATGGCGGAAATTTTACTTCATGTTAGTCAAGACCAAACTGAAGTTTTGCTTTTTATCCCCAAAGAGACAAACTCCCACAACTGGTTTGGATAATGGCCATGAGATCTAATATAACTTGTGTGTTATATTTAATCAAAATTTAAAAAATTTTTTACATAACATAAAAAAATGCTTCATTCAACTGTAGAACATTTCCAAAGTGAATGTTCTCCAGTCAACCTAAAGGTTAACCATGGCTTTAAAATGCAGCAGATTAATTGCTGCAGTGCTCTGCTTGATTATTCTGAGAAGAACAGTTTCTTTACAGATACTATAAAAGTCAGCTGCAAGAATGCTGACGAGGCCCAGAAAGCAAGTCCGCATTAGATCGATTTAAAACTTTCTGCACACCTGTGCATTTTAGAAACCAGTTCAAGGTGCTTTTTTATTGTTTTAAAAAACAATTAACACTTTTAACCCAACCTGTTATTCTGACTTTCTTACTTTACAAGCACTTGGGACCCATCAGGACTTCTGAGAAGGGTCTTTTATTAGTACCTAAAGTAAAAACTTAAAGCTCCTGGTGAGGTTGCATTAAATTATTATGGTCTCGCCTTTAGAACATCTTCCTGAAGACCAGAGCAGCTGATGGTTTTAAAAGGAAAGTAAAAGCACACAGTATCAACCTGACTTTTACTTTTATTTGACTCATTCTGTCTTATTTTCATCCATATTTTTTACTTTACTTCCTTGTCTGTCCATCAAATTTAACTGTTAAAGTATTTGTTTTGTTCAATAGCATTTTTATTTTGATCTTAATTTGTTGGATATATTTTTTTACACAATTACAGATTTTATCTAAAAAAAAAAAAAATAGATACATGTACTGTATCTATATACAGTACATGTTTTTCTTTATATTTCTGTAATAGAAAATCTCTCAACAGAAGGCATCTTCTCATGCTGTTTTATTACTCTATGGGAAATATGTGTCATAAATATTTTTGTTGATTTGACTTTTATTTAATTTCTCAAAGCTCAGGTATGATGATCTTCATAAAAATGAGGGAAAAAACCCCATATTGAATTAGTTTTCTTCTTTTGTAGAGAATATGAACCTAAATTATTGTCTCCACCTTAAAAATTACATTTTGAGAGTCCTGACTTGTTTTTAACTGAAAGATCAGAGCTTTGTCTGGGAAGGAAACTTGTTTTTGGGGGACAGTTATAAGGGGGACGATCCCTGGTTCAGCATGAATTCTCCGCTTCTCATCTGTTAACTGATCCTTTTTCTCTCTTTTTTCCTCTCTCTCTTTGTGTCTTTGAAACCACTTCTTCAACCCTATAGAGGTCTACACAAGCTGCCTAATTCATTAAATGCGTCGCACATTCTGTCAGACTCACACAGGAAGGAATGACACTCAAACAAAATAAGAGGTAAGTTATTTTCAAGTGTTATGAGGATTACGAACAAACTGCTTGGTTAGTTGCAAGTTTCTTTCTTTTTTAATTCTGATACAATTTAGTCAGGAAAGAAGAAGCAGCTCTTACACTTCAAACATATCGTATATCTTTTAGAAACAGGATTTATAATGCGGCCTGCAAGACGAGGACTGCTATGATGTGAAGTCAATATATGGGAGGCACTCCCCATAAAGGCCTTGGCCTTCTTTCCGTGTTTGATTTATCGTGGCGGTAGCTCAGCTCAGACGGTCACATGAAGCCTTCGTAGGTCTTCTAATCACTGTTTGTACTGTTTGAAGAAGAAACATGTTTAGCTTCCTTCCTGTCATGCTTTAATTTCTCCTTGGGTATTCTTAAAATGCTGTGCATTTTACTTACTAGCAGAATGAAGATGTATTTACTGTCTTTGGATGACAGGGAGCAGCAACAGCTTAAAAACAGTCAAACATTTTTAAGATGCGGGATGAATCGTTCCCTTTTTCTGATGCTTGTTCCTCACAGTTCAACTTTTGTTTATTCTCGTTTTCTGCAGCGCTCTGTAGCAATGACAAAATAACTAACAAAGTTGCTTTAGTCTAATCAAATTTAACCATAAATAACATTTTTGTTTCATTCTTAGTATTAACGATGAGCAGTTTTTGCCAAAATATGTCTGCATAATGTCAGCTCTCAGTGTTTTTCTCCACCCAAATTACATGCAAGTTAATGATTAGGCCTTGAATCTATATCAGACACTCTGCATGGGAAAGTTTTTTTAGGGAGGCACACCTCGGTCATTAAAACGTGCTGACAGCGATGGGAGAACAAGTTCCCCTCTTTGATCCGATGACAGATCTGAGCTCTGCCTTACGTCATCCTCCTCCTCTTCTCATCTTTCTGCTCTCTTCACACTGAAGTTCAGCCAAAATGTGTCTTGAAGTCTGGCAGACACAGTTAGAATAAGTTTAAAATGTATTTGAGAGTGAAGAGTGAATTTTTTGTTGAGTTGTTAGAGTACTGGATATCTGGATAGATTATTGTAAAAAACCTTCACAGAATGGCCCACTTTACACAAGCCTATTCTTGCATACTAGTGTTGGCCCACACCTGAAAATTACAACAATTGATGGGATAAAATTAAATGCATCGATGCCGCTCTGCGTTTGCAAAGTATCAGTTGTCATGCAATTGTTTAGATTCAGGAAGTCAAGCTCTGTTCTGTGTTTTCCTAATGAAATGGTATCCTCTATTCTGCTTTTGTCATTTTTAAACCGAAACATGTGCCTGTTAGAAAATTCTTTATGAATATTCGTTCTGAATATTTGTTTTCCTGTAGTAGTTCACAAACTTCTTACCACAAACACACCACCTCAGTTTTGAAAGACACTTTAAAACTGACTTCTATGAAACAAAAGAAATGAATACATAGTTATCCAGTGAAATGAGTTGATTGGTAAAACAACAGTCTAATCATGAGTTCCATTTTTCCTCAAAAGTAAACATTTTTTCTCTAGAGGTTGTAAAATACAACAAAAAGATTATATGATGCAAACATTCTGAAAAGTCTGGTTATTTTCGACAACTCTAATCTCGCAAGATAACACAGCGAAAAAGAAAAAAAGAAAACAAAAATTATATATAATTTTTTTTCTTTTTATTTTTTTTCTATTTTGCTGTGTAATCTTGTGAAATTACACAGCAAAAAAGAAATATATATATAATTATTTTTTTTTTTTACTTGATTGTTTGACAGACATTTGGCAGTTTAACTGTCTTTAATGAGTATGTTAGTATGCTTTTTAAATGACAAGACGCATAGCAATAAATTGGTAAATGTTGAACTATTAATTATAGATGCTAACCTAGTGGCTGAGCATAACAACTATTTTTCTTTTTTGTTCTTCTGCTAACATGAAATGGATATTTTTCAAAATCCTTTCCTTTACTGCACTGTTTCAAGAAGTTATTGATGAAGGACAGACCAGCATCTTTTAATAATTCATATTTTTTCCTTTTCTTTATTAACTCTACATCACTGGTAATCCCTTTGTGTTGACAAAGCTAATAAATGATACCAAAACTTTTTCTGCCTTCCGCTACAAACAGCCTACCACCGAACCTGGATCTATACAAAATGTTTCTGTCATCTCTGGCTTTTCTGTGCACATTTGAACTCTGTTCAAGCTCCTCTGAAGTCTTTGCCTGTTTGTTTGTTAGAGAAACTTTATTGTGTCACCGGGAAAGATTTACCAGCAGCCTGAAACGCTCCCTGACTTGAGTCTTGCAGTAAAGTGACAGTGGTGTAAGTCAGCCGTAAGCAGCTCCGGCTGTAAAAACTAAGGTCCTCTGCTGCCCCCCAGGGGCTCTGAGAGAAAAGGCCTCCGGAGAGAGTCCATTAGAATGATTTTTACCGGACTTCAACATAGACTCAAGTAACATGTCTCAGAAAAGTAGGTTCAGAAATGAAGCATATTTAGATAAAAATCAGGCACAGAAATAAAAATTGGAAAACTCAAAACTCAGTTACTCCATTCTACCAACACTTGGAAAAAAAAATAGTTGGTGTTCTTCTGTTTCAGTTCTTGAGATTAATACAACTGCATGGCATTTACTGTTAAAGTTTAATTGTGTTCCTCAAAGTGTGCCTCAGTCTAACTGCTAGTATTCATACATGCAAATGAAAAGAAATGGCAAAATGTAAAATTAGGACACTTCAAACATCTGTCTCCCTTTGTGTTATGGAGGATATTCACTTTGTAGCAAGCGATATGTGCTGTCATTGACTGCAGCAATAATATTTGTGTTCCCCCCTCTCAAACAGACACACTGTCACAGAAGCACTTGTCTACATTTTGTAGTTGCTTGAGGAAAATAATTGCCTTATCTGCAACTGTCAAAATGATGAATGCCCTGGAGAGCACCGGGAATTGACTGATGGAATTGGAGGGGGGATCTAATCCCTGAATCTGAACACTTTGTATAATACATTAACCCTTCTGGTACAAGAGGATGCGCAGGAAAAGCAGATTTGTATAGACTCTGAAAAATAAATCCGGCAGAGGCTGAAGGATCAATAGGCGTCTGGAGTTCTGGCCTCATTTGAATCAAGTGAAAGGATGGGTCCTGAAAACATTACACATATTTAGATGTATGCAAGGCTTGTAAACAAACAAATGCAAAAAAAAAAAAAAATTATCATTTTGACTTGTAAATATGTCCAATCCTTCATAATCAGCAACATATTCAGAAAAAATGTACATTTACAAGAACTGTGGTGTATTGTAATAGCAATCTAAAGTATGTAAAATTAAAAATTCATCAATAACTGTAGAAATTATTGTTTTGTTGCATTATCTGTTGAAAGTAGATAGTTATTATACCTTAATGCTTAGTTTCAACTTACAACATAATAACAAAGCCATACTGGATCACCGGATCTGAATTAAAAAAAAAAAATGTTTTAGAAGCATACATATACCTCATGAAAACAAAATGTATTTTTTGATAACTTCCTCAGATGTAATTTTTTATTTTTGACATTTTGTTGCAAACAGGATGGCACAAAGACCCAGCTTGTTCCCAAACTTGGCAATACGTTGATGATATTGCCACAACTTTCTTTGTTCTTCTCTCTCAGCCATTTGAGAAAACGGAGGGAGAAAGACACACACACTCTGCACTGTTATGTAGTAGTTAGAGTAGTTTTTACATGATTTGTTAAACTTTTAAGTACCAGACAAATATATAAAATACTTTTATTTTAATTCCATTTTGTGTATGTAGCAGAAAATCTGAAAATAAGCACTATCTTTTTCCAGTGAAAATGAATAGGAATTTATCTATATTTTAATTAGACATAAAAAAAAATATAAAAAACATTTAATTTAAATTATAATTTTCTTAAAGCTTTTAATTTCCCATTGAGTCAACAATCTTTTTATGAAATTAATTTACCTGATTTGAAAGTTTCCTGATGTAGAGAAGGAATATCCCAGGACATGTGGAAATGAAAAGAAAGAAAGAAAAAAAAGAATAAAAATATGTTAAATTGGATTTGCAGATCTGCAGAATAGCAGTAAGCCTGCTCTCTTACTCTACAGGAACCCAGGCAGGAGAGTGGAAATTTCCTCCAAATTTAAAGGGATATTCCTCCTAATTAAAATAGATATTAACTTTTCATAACCTAATGTTCCTAAGTGAAGCTTCCTGCAAAAACGAAGAGCCGGCACCTACCTGGGAACGAGCGAGCTCTCCCTCTTTTTTGTCACACTTGGCTGGTATGCATTATCCCCAATATTAGGAGGGAATATACCAGTAACAGGTTAATGACCTCACACTTTCCACACCATTTCATTTAGAGGAGCGTGGTCAGGAAAATGTTGAATGCTCCACAATCCGGTTCCCTGAATTATGAATTAGCTAAAGGGGTTAGGCGATTAAAGATTCAACATTTTTTTGGTTTGACCAATGGATGTTCGCAAAACCTGTCACCCATTACGGTGGGCATAAATACTGAAAGAGGAGAACAAATAATCTGGAAAATACCAATCAAAATGTTGGCAATCCTGAGAGAAATATTACTATTTGTAGCATGAAGAAAATCAGGAGCATATCCTTCACATCCTCACATTAATAAATTAAAAATAGTAAAAGAGCTTGGAATCATTCAGATATGTATAAGTTATGAAATTGAGGGGTTGCTTTTTAAAAGTATTGTTTGAGCTTAGATTTAACACGTTTTCTTTAAATATGACCTTGAATTTGTCCAGAATTATTTAATTTTATTTATATCATTTGTTTCATATTTTGCGAAAATCATAAATTAAGAACCACTTCTTATTTGTGACCTTTATTTCTTCAAGCTGATTTTCACAAAATAAATGCTGAGGCATCAAGTCCAATTTGTAGGGATCAATTTGACCAGTTAAAGTTCTTTCCTCAGAAAATCTGCTCTTGTTGTATCAGGTACTTGTCTTGTGCCATTTTTACCCACAAGTCCAAATTAACTGAGAGCATCATCTCCAGAACAATTTTTGTCATGACGTGCAGAGTATTTTTTCTGAAACTTTTATTTAATTTTGTATTTTTTCATACAGCAAATAATAGCTTAAAATACCATTAAATATTTTATAGAAAAACTGTGATGAAAATGTGTATATCGACTCATACTGTAAGCATACATGTTTTATGGCTATGTGTATATGTATGTGTTGTTTTTGTTAATTAATGTTTTGGTTGTGTTTATTTACTTTCACATCTACAAGAATATTTCATAATCATAATATTTGCATTATATGTTGAAAAAAAATTTTTTTTTTATCCCATAGATCTCACTTGAAAAGAGGATCAATTCTACCTTCCATGTCAGCTTTTAGCAGGCCATATTTTTTCAGTATAAGCTGCGTAATTCAAACAAAACTGGTTTTTGAGAATGAGAAGCCATTTGGTTTAGCTATAATTTGTGTCGCTTAAATGTGAGCAAACTGTTCTGGAGCCGGAGCACATTTCAGGTTTAAAAATTGAAGAATGAGCAAACTGAGGTGTGCATACATGTAGCACACTCAAATGGTTTGATGAATTTGCCCCTCTCATCCATTCAAAGCAAAAACCACCAGATTGCAGGCAGGCCAAATTCTGATCTAAGTTGGAAGAATCTTCAATTATGGTCTGTTGGTTCAGGCGTAGGCCACCAGGGAGAGCTGTGCTTGTTTTTTAGAGAAACAAACCTTCCCAGCAGCTTCAGTCATTTAGTCCTGCAAGAAATTAAAGTAGTGATCATCCCACATTCATGAAGGAATACTTTTGCATTTTCTGCTTTTTTTACTCCTTGGCGTTAAAGAATCTCAGATGACTGAACACAGAGTAAATTTAATTTCCCATACATATTTTCAATTTTTTTAACCTGGAAAAAAAATTTCACTTTGAAATCATTGGCTCTCAGTCCCTTGGAGTCTGTTGCTTCTGCTGACCAGTAACAGGGGATTAGTGCTGCTGGGGAAGTAATTCCTCACACTTCTATGCTGTAGACAAATAGGAAGAAATCATAAAATAAACCATACAGATGGTACTGAGAGTAAAATGTTTTTTATTCAGTTGTTGGTTGGGATAGCTGAGATATTTGTGCAAACTTAGCAACATCTGAAAATGCAGGAGGGAATTAAAGTTTAGGAAATGGTCTATGCCTGCCTCTCAGTTATACACAAAACTAAAATTAGAACAGAGTAAAAGGTGAGTCTCCTCATAATTTCTCATATATCTGTCAACACAAATGTACTACAGAGAGTACAAGGCTGTAAATTAACCTCAAAACTGGCCCAAAAGGTGATCATTATGATGTCATACGAAGACCCTTAAAGAAGTTAAAAACATACATGACAGATGATGTCAGTGGGAGTGGTGGCAAAATGAATCACTTTGCTTCTTGTGGGGAAAACTATGTGGGGGCAAATGCCAAATTGCTAGGAGTTAAAGAATATTTTTATATTTGTCAAATAGGACTTAAAAGATCAAAGTGCTTTAAAAAGCTCCAAAGGAAAGTCACAATTTATACATAAATGCCCCAAAAAGAGCAGCTTTTTTACTGGTTTCCTTTGGTGGTCTATCTGGTAAACTGTTAGCATGTTTTCCAGTCCCGCAGTACGGTGTTGTATACTTGGGGTTTGTTCTGTCATAGAGTTGCTTTCTGTATTTTTGCTTCTAAATCACTGATTTGGTTAAACCAAGGGTAGCTAAAATGGAGGGTTGGAGGCTGATTTTATTTAAAGTTTGCACGTAAACCCAGAGTTTCGCCTCATTTTTTGTGAACCACAGATGTGCTCTGACGCTTGCAGTGGGAGTTTACAGTTTGGTTTGAAAGGAGCCAGAACACAAACATATGAATTATCTCCTTTATGAGATGGTTATGCTCTCACAGGTTCCTCCAAGTCCACTGTTTTTAAAGTCAGCAACTTGGTAGAGCGATGTCATATAAGACCGTTTTGTAAATGGGGAATTTGAGAGAATCACCAGTGAGGAACATACGTGACAATTGCAGGATCGGACGGTGGTGCTTTTTGGTTTAGGATATCAGTTTGTGCCAGTCTCACAAGTGTTTTTCTGACGTTTTCATAGCAAATTAAAATTATAGGTAAACATATTTTTTACTAAAAAAATGTATAAAGAAAAGAGTTGGTAGGTTTATGAATACAATACCATGTTTTACTGTAAGTCCACATTGCCTACAATGATACATACAGATTTTAATGTTTTCCTTTTTCTGCCATGAAGTAATTAAAGAACAATGGTAAAAGGATTCACTTTATATAGCGTTTTTCTACTCATAGTGACCATCCATAGCACATACATGGGAGCCACATTCACGCTCACAAATGTGCACATATTTACACATTGATATACTGATTGATAGGCAACTCTGGGCGAAGTGACTTCAGCTTCAGCTTGAAATCAAACCCACAACTGTTGGATTGCAAGACAACTACTCTTCTATTTAAGACAGTTTCAATTATGGTTTGAAAAGAAGGAAATAATAATCATGATTTGTCATGATGTCATTTTGCTTCCTGTAGAATCCTTTTTATTAATTTTATTTTAATAAACCAGTCAAAAATGCAAATCAGTTGTAACAAATATGGTGCTCTTTTCAGGGAAAATGTACTAAAATTATCAGATATAATTGTATTTTGAATAGTATGGAGGAGTGATTCTGGTAGGATCTAAAACCAACAATCAGGGGTGGTGAATTAACCTTTCCATTTGCCTTCTCTTTACCAAGCCAATCTGAAATCTGAATTCTTAAAGAAATGCTTCCCTAATAATTAACCTACTGACACTCTTCTTTTTCTGTCATCTCTGTCAGAACTTTATCTACAACCACATTGATGTCGTTGTGCATTAATGAAAGGTCCTGGACTCACCACCTGTTCTGCACATTCTAGAGCCTCACAGAAAGGTTTTGTGGCCCTGGGGCTATGATGAGGTTTAAACTGAGGCTGAAGTGCTTTGTGATTTTCATGCGGTACGTGTCTCTCTGTCCTATTTTAATACTACAGCAAATGAAAATAGTTAGGTCTAGAATTTGATTTGACTGAGTAATTCTAACTGTCTTACTCTATTTCAGATCATTTTACTGTAACTCTGGCTGTAAGTTTGATGATTTGGTAGAAGCTGAATGTTTGCTCTAGTTTTAGATCCTTTGTAGCCTTTAACAGGTTTTCCTTCAGAATTGTCCTGTATTCAAAACCATCCATTTCAGTAACTCTTTCAAGCTTCCTGCTGAAGAAAAGCATCCCCACAGCATGGTGCTGTCACTACCATGGTTTTTTTTTTCTTTACAGGTGATGTTTTCAGGTTAATGTAACATTTTCTCCATATTTACCAAGTTCAATTTTAATCTAATCTTAGTAGATATCTTTCTTCCACCTGTTGAGTGTCCCGTATAGGATTTATGGCAAACTGCAAATCTCACTTTCAACCTCAAAGGCCAGATTTTGAAGTGCATGAATAATAGTTGTCCTGTTGACAGATTTGTTTCACCTGAGCTGTGGATTTCTGCAGCTCCTCCAGAGGTACCTTTGGTGTCTTGACAAGTTCTGCATTTAATGATGTCTCTGCCTAACCATTACCAATGTTATATCACAGAGGCTGCTTGTATGGATTGTTTTTTACTCATCTGGGCACTTTTGAATATTGTATAAAAACTAATAAGGCTGGATATAAAGTTGTGTCAAGCACATTCTTATTTTTACAAAACATAAAAATCGTTTTTCTTGCTCTTCATAATTATACAAGATGCTGTACTGATCCGTCACACAAAATACCCAAATGCTATGAATCTTTTCTCAAGGCATATGAAAAGGTTCACCCAGCCATGTTTTAAATTGTTTTGTTTCCTCTTAAAACTGCTAAAATTCTATTCAAAAGAATAACTTTCACACATCCCCAATCTGTTAAAAGAGAATTACTTCTGCAGTCAAAATTGTATTCTCCTTTCTCTCAGAAATGATGCATACTAACCACATCCTACCACAAATACCACGCTGTCGTCAACCATACAAAGAAAAACAACCGTTGCCATAGTATCTGTAAAAGGTTAGGTTGAATTAGGTTCTTAATTTAGTCATTTTTAAGTCACTCACTTAGATACAATATTCAAACTTTTTCCATAGTTTTTTTAAAATCCTGTTCTGTAAAACTATTGTTTCTCATTTTCTTTTGCAAACCGGAGAAATAAGTTGTGATTGTTATGCTATTAATATATTGATATACTGATCTTGCTTGTTGTTTGCTCTGCATATTTATCTTCAGGTGTATGGGTGTTTTTGTTGTGATCTCAATGATACATTCACCTACTCTGTATAGTCTTCAAGTTTGACGTACCATGGGGGAAGCTCTAAAGTCAGTGGTATCATTTTGCTTCCTGTTGTCTTATGTCTTGCACAGGATGTTTCTATTGAAATTTAAGTTGCAATATTTTACCGGTGTGGAGTGTCAGTCTGCTGTATTAAAATGCAGATACAGAAATGGCTCACAGATACCGTCTCAGAGGTTTAAAGCTCAATTGGTACCCTAAAGAGATACCATTGAATATACTTTGCTTGTAAAAAAAAAAAACACGCTGATTTGGCCAATCAAAAATGTTGAAAAGCACATTAAGACCAGCGGTTACCAAACTTTCCAGCTTCTGCCCCACAAAATAAAAATGTAAGCAATGCGAAATCCCAACTTTTTCTTCAGGAGGCAAGCATTTTTTTCTAACAGTTAAAAAGTGGTACACTTGCAAAATAATCAGCTTTTTTTCTCTGTTACACTATTTATGGAATGTATGGACTTCATATTATTTTTGGAATATGGGCTATTTTCTAAAGACAATCTCAAGACCCCATACTTACTTATTTGTGACCTAAGTACCACTGAGCTACACAATGCCTCGCAAGTATTTATACCCTTTGAACTTTTCTACATTTTGTCACTGAAATTAGTTATGCCCCTCTGAAACACCAATTATGCAGTGTTTTGTACAACTCCACCTTGTTTCCAGAATTAAACCCTATTTCTCTGTCAGATGTAGAAATTATTAGTGTCTCTACAAGCCATCTTGAATTACTTCTAGAAAAGACAGAGGTTCTTAGGATGCCGACAATGAAGCCAGGTTTTGTTGGGTTCTCTCTTCAGGCTTGACCTCAATCTTTTGATAAGAATCTTGCAATGAAAGAAGGTAAATGTTAGCCCAAATGAAAGATTGGCCTCTTTTCCCAACATTTTCTTTCTCAACAGGGAATTTCACCCACACTTTATCTGAGTCCACAAGCTGCAGAAGACCACAGCCCTGTGTGCTGAAAATAAAGCAGCTTTGTGTTCGAGAAATGGCACGGCCAAAAGGTATAAAAATGTTTCAGTCTAACTGCTGGAATCAGGAGTGACCACTGTGAAGAATGAGGACTTGACTCTCCTGGCAGTTTCACTCAAGGTGTATTTAGTGGTGGTAGAGATAAACACAACAAAAGACAAAGAGGAAAGAAAAAAAGAAGCGTTTTATTTTGCATACCTATTTTTAGTTTGTCAGGATGGATTGTTTTTTTAGATGTTGAGTTTAAAAAACTGAATGTTTATTTATTATGAATGTAGAGGTTTATACTTGGGTCCCTTATGATAAGGTCTTCCATCTTTGACTACAATCAGATAGTTTTGTTTTCAGTCAGATATTTATTGACACATTTATATAAGTAAGACAGAGAGTTAGCTACTGAGATCTGAGGCAGAGCCCATGATTCAGGTGAATCTTTGTCACCTGAAGCATGGTGACAAAGATTCCCTAGAAGTTTGACTCCTGGGTTGCAGCTGTGAGGAAAAAGCAGAAGGCAGGCTGAGGAAGAGGGAGATGGCACAAAGGAGCAACGAGGAGCAAACACTAACAGGGGAGCTGGGAAAAACATACTGTACATCGAACTGTAGCAAAGAACAGCAGCACAAAGAATGAACATCAGATCTAACCTAAACAATAAACAACTATTAAGAAAAGATTAATCATTAGTTTCACAATAAAAAAACATGTTTGATGTTTTTTGGTGGAATTGACTGTATAGTGACAGAATGTGGAGATTTGTCCAGAATGACTACTGTCAACATTCATTAGTCACTCTGGTTTGTCCTACAAACATTCTTCACCATCTTTACTGATTTCACTGATCTCTGGCAGTCCCACTGCAGAATCACGTGGTTATTGCTCACGTGTCATAAAGGAAAACGCCTGTCATTAAACTGTTAAGGGTGGAGATTAATCTATAATTGGTAATCTTATGGGAAATAAGGAAGTTCTGTGCTGATGCATGATGTTTCTCATTTGCCGCTCCTTGTCTTCCTGCTCCTTCAGCAGCCTAGACTGTAATGCATGTTTTACTGTGACAAGAGTTGGCAGAGGAAAGACTCTTACACTGTGTTTGGAGCAAAGCTAGAGTGGGACAAATGGAGAGACCCATTCAGTAGCCCTAAATTTATTTCTGAAGGGCTTTTCACTCTTGCTCAGTGGTTCTGACACAAAAGGAGGTATTCATGAAAGAAAAGACTGAAGTTTTGTGGGGGTGGAAGGGATTCCCCGAGAACTTTGCTTCAAAATACAAAAAGGCTCTACTGTGTTTGTTGCTCAGTATCTAAATCTGTATCTGAATCTAAATTACGAAGAATATATTCAGGTTGTGTTAGTTCTTACTGAGTTTAAATGCAGTGGCCTGGAATATATGCCTCCATATTATAAATCCTGTCTTGCAGGATTGAGTTCATCCCCTGGGAAATTTTCAAAAGATGTGGAAACAAAAGGTGCTAAAAGAATACAAAAGGCCATCTTGTTGTCTTTGCACACCCTACTAACCTAACCCCAGTGATTTTCTTTACCAACCCCAAAGCATCCCCATCAGCAAGGCCATTTTCTGACCAGCTTTATCAAAATGTCTCACTAGTTCCACAAAAATAGAAAAGACTTTTTTTAAGCTTGATAAATTTAGAGTCAAATCTTTCAGCATGTGTTTTCTTAAGCATGTGCTTTCTCTAAGGAGAAGACTTCGCAGCTTTCTATGTACATGCTGAGGTCAAGAAATGATAAGACTTGTTCTGGGGAAAGCTTGTGAAAACAGTTTTAAAAATTATGTAAACAAGTCAAATGCTTTATCATGTTTGGACAGTAAACCCTCAAAGTTTATATACAATAAGGAACACCTTGAAGGACATACACTACCTCCAGGGAAAAAAAGTATTTTTATGTCAGACTTTGTGTGGAGATTTGTCCAGCGAGGAATGGGAAATCAGAGAAAATGTAGTCTGAGTGCAGTAGCATGACCTCTTAACAGAAATATACGTTACTCAGGAATTTGAAAACAGTCTGTTGCCCAGCCTGACATTATAGTATCTGTTTTGATTCTGAGGGGTGTTGTCACTCTAATGTGCATGAACCTCAGTACTTATATTTCTCCTTTGATACTTTGTACTTTGATATTACACAACCTTGCAACGGTTGAAAACAAACAGGGAAATTAAATTCACCAACTAAACATAAAACGTAGTCCTAGTGAACCTTAGATGTCCACCTGTTGCCGGTTTTCTCAGCGAAAGCATTTTGTTTAGACCTTAGAAGCCACTTAAAGCAAATGTCCCTCATTGTTTTAGATGGGACCCAAAATATTACAATTGGTTGGTAGTTGCATTCAGACGTCCTCATTCATTTAGCTCAGATACAGAGAAAAAAATATCTTACCTGCTTTCAATTTTCGTAGTTAAAACTTTGCACAAGATACTCATTTAATAAAGTTTTCCATGAACATCTGCACATCCCTTTTAATAAAAAATGGACACAGATTTTTAGATTGTCGCCCAACTGTGCAGCTACTGATTCCACTGAATGTGGCTTTCTTCACTGTGGCTTGAAAGAGGTTGGGCCTTCAGCTCTCAGCCTGGATTTGTTCCTTCTCTTGAAGATAAAATTCTAATAGTTTCCTAATTTTAGGACAAAAAGCTGGTTTACTTTCATGACTATCAGATACTTTTTCCTGCGATGCACTTAGGGAGGAAACGAAGAGTGCTTGTTCCATATTTTTCTGTTACCACCCCACATCCATTCAACACATTCTTCTTTTTTAAGTAAACAATCCAATTTCCAGTCATACTCTGCTGTTTCATATGCAATGTCATCAATTATACATTGTATAAATAACTGTTTTTGGAGAGGCATGCGTGGCTCCTTTTTAAGTCAAAGGTCATTTTAATTATGCTACAAAAATATACATTTTCTTTCTAATTCGAAAATATGGTGAAATTTAGCCCTTTGAAAGGATTTACTGTACAGAGGTCATCATCAAATAAAGCCTCGTCACATAAAGGCTTATTCCAATACAAATACAGAGTAGTGAAATATAACTACAAATTAAATTTTACTGAGTTTACTTAGATTCACATTTTTACCCAAGACATGGCATTTCCAAAATATATTTAATGAGAATATTTTTGACCAGCACATCAGAAAGAGAACATTCTCTTAGCTTATTTTTGCATTTCTTGCTACCACAGATGGTTGTAATTATTGTCATTTTGTGTCGTTTTTACATTTTAGTGGCTGTAATGGTCACATAGTTCGAGCCTCTGCCCACACCTTCCTATGTTTTGTTGAGTTTAAATGTCAAGAAAATAGGCATCCATTTCCGTTTTGTCCTAAGTCACTAAACTGTGGTTAACCACAATGAAGTCCACCAAAAAGAGAACAACTTCAGATGATGCCATGTGGTACATTACTTTGACATTTTAAATTGTCATGTAACAGATGAGAAATATATATATATATATATATATATATATATATATATATATATATATATATATATATATATATATATATATATATATATAAACTCCCAATAACTTAATTTCAAAGTTGCTTAACTGTGATTTTGAAAGTTCTCTGTCATCCAGAATAATGAAACAACAGCAAACTTCTCTCTGGATGATGAGAAAGCATATAGATAGAGATAAAAAAAAATGTGTTGAAATGTTTCTGCTTTTAGCTTTTGCTCATGTAATGCCTTGCAAAGGTATTCATATCCCTTAACTTGTTTCCCTAATTTTTAAAATATAAATAGAAAATTGTAGCATACATTTGCCCCTTACTACCTCCTGGATTAAATAAAGTGTAGCAAGTTGCCTCACCTTAATGGTGAAATCCTCTTGTGTGTAATTTAAACTGAGCTGTTCTTTGAAGGTTTCAAAGTTTTCTTGGGGAACATTAGTGAATGAACAAATATCATCATGTTGACCAAAACAACACAACATGCTGGTCAGGGGGAAATTTGTTGAAAGTTTTTTAATTTCAACACAGCATTGGGTTATAAATCAACATCCAAACATTTTCAACCCATCACCTGAACAGGGGAAGAAAATCATAGAACTTAAAAACTTGTCAAAACACAACTGTTCCTAGGCAGGGAAGGCATTTATCAAAGAAGCAGTGTGACTCTGAGACTTACACAGACCTACAGGTTGGGTGTTAGTGTCTCTCACATGTTGGTGGATGCATCATTGTGAGAAAATGCATGAACATGGAAGCTGGTCAGAGACTGTAGGAAGATAGGCAGAGTTAAATACAGAGCAACATTGGATTGTGTATTAAAATAGCAAGTGGAGGTTCACATTCCAACATGACAACAATACAAAACATGAGATATATA
The DNA here is from genome assembly GCF_019740435.1 of Gambusia affinis. NCBI lineage: Eukaryota > Metazoa > Chordata > Actinopteri > Cyprinodontiformes > Poeciliidae > Gambusia > Gambusia affinis. Next base: position 17,343,906 of record NC_057887.1, read on the forward strand.
TCTGTGGCAAGAGTTGAAAAAAGCTGTTGGCAGTTGCTTGCCATCCAATTGAAGTGAGCTTTAACTATTTTGCAAATGAGAATAGGTCAAAATGTCAGACTCCAGACGTGCAAAGCTTGTAGAGATGTCTCCCAAAGCTGTCATTAGAGCAAAAGCTATTGATTCAAGGAGAATTAACAGAAAGGCAAGTGCATGTCTTAGATTTTTATGTGTACATTTTTTTTGTTTTTTGTTTTAATGGTGTATCACATAATATTCCAAGAAACTGTACGAAGGTTTATGGTTGTAACAATGCAATATGTGCAAATGTTTAAGGGATGTGAATACGACGTCATGGAAGTTCTTGCTGAGCCAGTGTGCAAAGGACTGCTGAAGTGTGACATGGTGATGATTTCTTTTAAAAAGGCAAAACTTAATTAGATTACACAACCATGGGATTAAACAGAACAAAACAAAACAGAGAATCCAGCCAGGAACTTAAATAGCTGAAGAAACAGGCAAGTATTATTATATCTGAGATGGGATTACACATGTGGATTCATTGGGTGTAATTGGAGAGACATAGGAGCTGAACTGAGACAAAATAAGAATCTAAAGGTGAAACTGGCCTGAGAGTAATCTAAGAAAATGAACATAAGGAAACATAGCAATACCTCCCAGACAACAGTGTAGAGAACAAATAGAATAAAAACCAAAACAAGACACTAACTTTAAAAGAACATGACAGGAGTAATGCCAAGGGGAAAAATAAAAACAATCAAGGCTCAAGAATAAACTATGAAACTAGGCATAAACAAACTTGATGAGCAAGGGATAAAAGGAACATGTAATAAAACTGACTGAAATGAAACAGAAAGAGAATAACATAACCTAAGGAATAAGCTAGAGAAACTATTCAGAAGGAACACAAGAACAAGCTGTGAAAACAGGAACTCTGAAACCTAAATAACCCTAATACCCGAGAATCTTGACAGGCACTGGATAGAAGATAATTGAGAAGTTCATATTTGCTTTTAAAACATCTAGTACATCAGCTGTTTCTAGTTTCCTAAAACACAGGTTGTGTTCATTTGTCTTGTAGAAAGCATGACAGCAAAAAAGAATTGCATCATTAACATAACTAAATCAAATAATTGTCAAAACATAGGCAGCTGTCTGAACAGAGGTTATGTTTGGCTAAAAAACTCCCATCAAAGAGTTACATAAAACAAAACACTACTTTTAGGTGACGGAACTGCTCAATTTTTCTCTGTTTTTCTCAATTTATTGCTGTGAGTCTGGGGTGTAAATTTCACTTTCTGCGTCTATCGCAGTCACTCATTATTGCATGCAACAACTTGAGCTTTATGAATTGCATTCCTCAGTATGTGATCATTTGCCGTGTATTTAGATTTATCTCCTCTCTTCAGCCATCATTATCTCTAGCAGCGGCATAAGTTTTATGTGCATCTCTGAGACGTGTTGGAATCACCTCAGTTTTCTCTGTTTATCACAGATTGGGCTGTTTTGCATATTTCAAACTGCTCACGGTTGATGTGGCAGAGAGCCGTATAAAAAGGCAGGAGGGTGTGGTTTACCTAAATGCCCTCATTTGATGGCTGAGGAGGGGGGCTGAGAAGGCTTTAATTCAGCAGAAAGTGGTTATTCTATATTTGCTCCAACCAAGCAGCGACTCCACCCTCAACACATCCCACATTAAGTCACAGCAGTGGAGTTTATGAATGCTGAGCCTCTTCTCGCAACAATTTCTTTCCTGATGCTGAAGACCTGGGATCACACTTTATTTCCTCAAAAATAGCGCAACCACTGAGACCAGACAGTGATTTGTGATTCTGAGTGACACTGCTGTCAAGTTGCAAAGCTCAACAGTGAATGAATGGATGTTAAATTTATTTGATGTTAAATCAAATAAATCATTTTGGTGTAATAGGAGAAAAAAACTGGATTGGAGATGGAGAAAGACTGCATAAATGCTGCAGTTGTGTATGCGGGTGGGGTCAGGTGGACTAAAATGGCTTAGACCACACTATATGTAAGGATGGGGTAATTACTGGGTTGAGAGATTTAAATAGCTGGGCCCACAGTGGTAAACACACTGGCAGTGAGGGCAGCTGTTGCTGCAGTTGTTCAACTGGTTTGGTGCTGAAAGCTCAAACATTAGCTTTTGTAAAGGATTAAAAAGGAGAATGATTTAAATCCATCGTTTTAACTCAGGTATACATACTGATTAGATTGTAGCTTGATTCTTGTTGTAGTTTGTTCTTAAATCTTTTGATTAAAAACCTACTCAACTGAGTCCTATTTGTGGTGAATGAGACTCAAAACGTGTACTGGAGGAGCCGTCACATGGTGAGGAATTCCTCTGACTTTGGGAAGCCCTTACAAGGGAACATTTAATGCTTTATATTAAAAGTCTAAACTTGTATAAATGTGTACAGATGATGACAGCATTTAGTGGTTTCTCTGTGGCTAATGCCAACACAAACAGACTAAAAACAGAAAATGATTGGTGTGATTTGTACAGTAAAACAACAGGACACATCCACACCCAGACTGGCAACAGATTTTAAACCAACACAGATAAACATGGAACAAAAAGTAAAAAAAAAAAAAAAAAAAAAGACAGGGGGAGAGGAGGAGGGAGGGGAGTTTTCACAGTTCACAGCTTTCTTCACAGCTCATTTATTGTAATAATTTGGGGCAATAAACAAGCCTTTCACTGGCTTTTTTGTTTTACTTTTGCTATTTTGGTTATAATTTTACCTTTTCCACCCACCATCACAGCACAGACATTTTTAGTACCAAACCTTAAGATAATTTGTTTGTATAAAAAACTGTCCAGACAATTTGTGTTTGGATAATTTATTTGACCAGATGATGGTCATTGTAAAATTATTTATTTCTGCATTTTAATAAAAAAGTGCAACTAATATTTATGAATTCATTACACACAGATAAATTTTTTCCAAGTATTTATTTCTCTTCTTGATTATTGTAGCTTATATCAGAATCAGAATATCTATTTTGTTATATTACAGGAGCACAACAAAATTTCATTTCAGTAAAAATCCATCCAAAGAAAGACAAGAAACAAACTAAAAGCAAGATGACAACCCAAAATTCAGCTTCTCAGAAATGTATCAAATTATAAAAATTACACAGAAATGTTGTGACCAATTCAATCATAGGGAAAAGTCCTGACTTGAGAGCTGGTGCAGATAGTCAATGACGTCCTCCAATTGGAGACCAGAGCCTGCATTTCAGGTTGAGTGAAAGGAAAAAAGTGTGGTAGAAAAAGGTGCTTAAGCAACAGGGTTGACTGCATCCTCAAACAATTGTGAAGCAAAGATCTTTGACGAATTTAAGGGAATTTAATGAGCCGTAAAATCCAGCTGAAGTCAGAGCTTCAAGAACAACCACAGACAGCTGTATTTGGAATAAGTTTGTCCTTGGTTTAACCCATTCCTGATGTCCAATATGAAAGCACGCCAGGCTTTCTCCACACTGATGGAGTAATTTATGCAAAAGAGGCCCTGATCAAGTATTCAGTACCTATACAGTGCAGTGTGGAGATCTAATTTTCAGTTGGCTGACATTGCATTAAAAACCCTTTTTGTTGGCTATACGTAATTATGAAAACATCTGGAAAACAGAATGTAAGCTTTATCCCATGATCATAAAAAATTGCCTAATCAATGATAAAAATATATGAATGTTTTTTTTTTACTTTTGAACTAAAATACATTTTTATTTTCTGATCATTTTCTTATTCACTGACATAGAGCTGCTTGCAGAAAAGATGAGGCTTTATGAACATATTGTTTAATAATTTTAATCCATTTCAGTCAAATTGTCACCACTGTTACTTCATCACAGTCTGAAAGGAATTTAAAAATAATGTTTAGTGTTTCACACCATTCAGTTGGCAGTTCTGTTTTACAACCAACAATCGTGAATTCATTTAGTGCTATAAAACAGATTGTTAAGACTTCAGTTGATTAAGAAAGGATTCTGTGGTAATGTTCGCTTTTGGCAATCAATCATCCGTCAATTACTGATGCAACAAGCGAAAATCTCAGCTTGTCTCATTAAATACTACCCCTACGCGTTGGCAGGAGCTGCAAGTCTGGGACAGAATTTCTAGTTTGAAACCCATCCAGGCTACTGTGGTCAGGACTGGAGACTGTTTCCGTATCTGTTTGCAGTTTATTTTTGTTTGTTCTTTATGGTTATTTGTTTGTTTTCCTTCTTTTTTTTCCATTTACAAAAAAAAAAAAAAACAACAACCCACATTTAATTTAAAAGTTGATTTATTGCTAAAGACAAAAGGCAAGAATCAGCACATCAATAGAGATCAGGGTATTGTGGCCTCTTATCAACGCCTGTCAAAAGAGCTGAGTGAACAGACAGAGACCTGTTGAGAAACCTTGCACAATCCTGCAAACCAGCTGCAGTTGGTATGTTAGCTTACAGTAGAGTGGCGACATCTGCTTCAGGTGATCTTTACCACCTAGCAAACATTTTGAACAGCTTGTGGCATGATATTGTCACCTTTCTGAAAAGTATTTTTATTTAATTTTTCTTTTTTGCCAAAAGTGGGTGTTTCCCTAAATCATCTTTTGGCAATAAAAAAGGAGAGATTTTTTTTATTTTTTTTTGTCAAAGTTACGTTTGTCAAAAAAAAAAAAGACATAAGCCGTTATTTTAGGAAGGTGACGAAATGTTTCTTCAACAAAATTAAAATACAGATTTGTAAAACAGTAACTTCTGCAAGGGTGCAAAATTAGCAGATTCAGACAGTTTAGACAAAAGGAACAAACAGGCACATTTTCATGAGAGATTACTTCCCAAATTCAAAAGACGAACTATTGCATGGAAAGACCCTGTAATACAACAGAATTTAATTTTTGTGTGTCTTTGGTGCAATCATAATTCTTATTGTTCCTGCAGAAAAAAAACTTCTGAAAAAACAATGAGTGGAGGTTCCTGGAAGTGTTTTAGTCAAGCTGCTCATTGTTGTTCACAAAGCCACAGCTATAAAATTTGGTCTTTCCGAACAAAAAGCAGACAATGGGTTGCAGCAGTTTGGAGTGCAAAAAGAGCTAAACTGTATTTTATTGAGCTTTAAAGTTTGGCTATAAATAATGACCTCAAACTATGTTAAATCATTAAAAAAATGAAAACAGACTATCTGTTTTACAAGAACTAATCGTAATAAATATAATCAATGCAAACAGATTTTAAAGGATTTTTTTTTAAGTGAGGTTCGGCAAAGTTATTTATAAAAACACAATAAAAAAATTAAAAATTAAGTATAAAAATAGAATAATGTTCCCTTACTTGTGATGATGTCATAAGGCCATAAGTTATATGCAGCATCAATAAACAGAAAATTATATGAACTATATGAGCAGTGGAAGGCTAATTGCTATCCAGAGTTACTCATTTTATATGATCTTAGCAATTTAAAATCCTCAATAATAATGGTTCTGTCCAATGGATCTGATGCTTTTATATTAACCATCAACCATCTACACTTTACAACTTTAATAGCAGTCTCCTGACAATGGTTAACCCATTCACATATCTAAACATTTTAAGTTTTTATATTGTTAAAATGATCTAAAACGTGATCTGTTTGAATGACTCTATCCCATCTGTCTTCCTGCAAACTCACTAGAATATGACATTAGTCCACTACAGGTAAGGAAATTATTACTGATAATAACTTCATTGAACCTCACTTCAAGAAAATAAAGTAAAAAAACTGTCCTTATTCCTCCATTTTGTCATACTGTTGTTATATTATTATTTTAAGCCCTAAAGACTTTATCTTCAATAAGACTTATAGATTTGTCTGTCAGCATCTTTTCACTGTTCACAAATTTGTACCCAAATAGCTTCAGTGTTGGCCCACAAGCTCTCTGCACAACCTGAGCTATCTTGAATGGTAGACTGAACCTCCATTTCTCTACTTGTTCAGAGGATTTCTTCTGGGTAGAGTAAACCCCGCTGATCTCCTTAGAAACCTGGGTGTTCTTCAGGATCCAGGCTTTCACTTGAGGAGTGAGAGGAATTCCAGAAAATCGGAACATCTCTGTTGCCTTCCTCATGGGAAAACGAGCAATGTCCTCATATCGCACCAACATGTACCGATCACGCAGCCACGGGGGTTGCCTGAGACCGACCTCTGCAGACATTCGGATATTGTCGCAGTTGCCTTTGAGCTTCTTCACCTCATCCTCATTGAGGGGCCCGTCCCCACCCAGGGCCCACTCCTTCCAGCTCTTATACTTGGCAGCAAATGCAACCATTCGTGAGGCCAGCACAGCCCGGGGATCCCGAACCAGCTGGATGAATCTGATATCAAGACGCGGATCCTCAGCAAGTGGACGGAGATTTTCAAGCTGCCGAACCCTTACAGACTTGATGACTTTGTGATCCTTCTTAAGGCAGGACTCTGATGCCATGGTCAGATTCAGGGGCCCACAGCGTCTTGTCTTGCAGCGGTACCGCTCAAAAACACCTTTGACAACAGGGCTGCAGACGGGCTCCTCACACAGAAAGCTGCTGGACTCCCTGCGAAAGAGGCTAGTGGTTATGTGGTTCACAGGGAGCGGGTCGATGAAGCTTTCCAGCAGGGAGAAGTCGCACAGAAAAAGTTGCTGGAGAACGTCACGGTATGCCTTGGCCGACGCAGTAGCATTGGTACCTCCAGTGTCCAATGTCAACATCTTCTCCACATGCCACAGAGGCTCGAATAGGTAAAACATGTTGTCACCTTGCTGGTTGAAAAACTCGCCTACAAATGAGGATCCAGTCCTGGTGGTGGCCAACAGGAGAACATGTTTCCTTCCTTTTGCTGGTCTCTCCTGGTGTTCGCTGTAGTTCTCTAGGCGCCGCTTCATCACCTTGAAATCTTTGCTGAGTGCGGGGAAGGACACATTGTGCTTCAGTGCTAAGTGGGAGAAAGCACCAGGCTGTAGAGGAGTTCGGGGGGTCTGCTTCAGGTTGAGCTTATCTGACACCCTAAAAATATGAAAAATCATAGTTTTAAAATTTAAATACAGTTTTCTGCTTAACATAACACTTGCAGTTGCAGTGAAAGAGTTTCAAAGACCTAATTTGCTAGAAATAAAACGGAGTGGTGCTTTTCATTTTAAAACTTTGCTGAGGCATACCTGTTGGCATTTCATGAATCAATTTTTATATAGCTTTCTCTTTCTCTCCTACTCATTATCTGTTCCTTATAGTGGATATTAATTATTGGAGTCATAAATCTGACTCCAGTAATTAATATCTGCTTCAAGGATGTTTGATCATAAAAGTCAACTGTCCCATTTGTTGATCATGGGGCTACACTTTTATTCTCCAGAAATATCATAATATCATCAGTTGTATACTGGAATTAAAATAGACATGAGATTTGAGCATTTTTATAAACATTTGTCTTTGTAATTATGAAAGCTTTCAAGAACAATGACACAAAATATTTTGTTTCCAGACATGAAATGGAAGTAAGACGGGACAAGATGCGATAACAAATTTGGAATGAAACAGGTTTACCACGAGTACATTGAACTCACCTCGAGATGATCCTGTTTTCCTTCTCAATGATAACAAGTGCCACAAAGAAGACAATGGGTATTGTGTATTTGATCCTCATTCTCGGACGTGGCTGTGTCTAGATGTATTTTTTTTACACACTGCTTCCAAATGGGTTCTGCCAATCTTTCAGGTCATCAGCCACCTTCTTAAGGAGCGCTCCAGTTATTTGTGTTCCCACATGTAGGCAATGTCTCCTCCTGTAAAATGAAATCAACATCAGTCTGTCAGCGTCGTATGTTGCACATTTGAAGACAGGCAGTTGTGAAAAACACCTCTGTGTTTTAGATATATTTATATAGTAGGGGGAAGTTGATGCTATCGCATGGACATAAAAATGCAGTGTGATGTTGAGTCACAAGAACGGTAACACGAAGCCTTTTTGCGTTCCGATAAATCTTGCTTCCCTAATTTTTGTAAGTGTGCATCGCAGTGTATCTCTTCTTTGCAAAAGAAGAAAGTTTCAGACATTTACTAAAGCACAAAAGCATTTTATATAATAAGGTAAAAAGTAAAAAAAACAAAACATAACACATTGTTAGTCTCAGATATAAGCCATTCCTTGCTATGAGGAAGTCCTTGTTATCTTTAAGTGCACCAGTGCATTTTAGAAACATGCCCACCCACCATGCCAGACTGAGGGCTGGGGCACATAGAGACACTATATTTATGAGTTAGTCATGCCTAGAAGTTCTTTTAAAAAACTGAGCAGACAAACAACCGAGTGCGGAGTAAAATATGAGTGACAGGCTGCAATCAAGCACAATCTTTCCAATTAAACTGTTATCCCACTTCTACGAAGCTCCTTGCCAAAAAAAACTCATGGGTTGTCGGGCTTTAAGTGATACTGTCTACCACCCGCAGACGTAGGCAACAGAGCAGCTTGAAGTCCAAAGTTACAGCTCCTCATTTTTGCTAACACTGAGAGAACATATTGTGAACAATGATCCTCATTGAATGACTTTGAGCAACTAACCTGTTTAGACTGCACAGGCCCAGATGCTGAGAATTAAAACTGTGCTGTGCTGAAATTGAAAGGGAAGGCCTGGTTGTCACAGCACCATAAATTGTAGAGCTTTCAACCTGGAGGCCACACGTGACTTTTATAAGTCATTAGACTGAAGATGGTTGGTAGTTAAATGAAGAAAAGGGCGGATTTAATGGCAGCTATTTGCTAACCTACTGCTCATTTTTGAAAGAATGATACTGGTTTACTTCAAACATAATTACAGCGCATCTTAGATCCTTTGCTAATCTTAAGTGTTTAGTGTAGCCCTGACAATCAGGGACATAAATACATACTGGGGCACCTTATCAGAACATACAGTTTTGTTTCGTTTTTCCTCAAATGTAAACAAAATGTCTCAATTTGCAGCTTTTAAAAATACAAAAAGTTTTCTTTCAGGATAATCCTTTATCAGTCATCTTCCCATCATCTTCCCAGTCTCAGTGAAAGAAAGCATGATACTGTCATGACCATTTCTCACTGTGTGTGTGCTCAGTGTGTTATGCAATGTATGTTCTATTTATTTAGATTTTGTCCACAAAATCATATTCTCTTTATCTGTATCTTGATTTGTCATTTTTACCTATATATATGTACAGATTTTTTAAATTAATTAGTTTTTTTATTATTATTGTTTCTCAAAAAATATATGACTTGTAATTATTAATCTTATCATATCTTTTGTGTCTTGTGTTACATTATATGTTATAGTCAGTATCAAAACTCTTAGTGTAGTACTAGAGCACTGACAATAAATCAGAATGCTCCAAAGAATAAAAAAGCTATATGTATTTGATCGCAACTACATTTCTCATAAAAAGCATGCGCTTTAAGGATTCTTCAGTAAAAAATGGTCTATAAATATTAACCTATTTAATTTTGAAAGATATTTGACTATTTTTCTATAGGTCTTCCAGGCTTGCTGTTTATTTGTCTCAATATTTTGTTAAATTTTGAATTAATCAGGGGCACTAAAGGTTTATAAAAAGGCATTTTGCCCTGAAAAATGGTAAATGGTGAAGCAGATGCTTGCCTACCTTCCTCATTTTTGTGTATTAACTACACAAACACACTTAATGAAACAGCATGACGACGCACTGACAAACTGCTGTTGTTAATCAACAATGCAACTTGAAACCACCTCCTACATTTCCACATAAGAGTTTCCATTCTCTTTTTTGAATTGTATTGAACTCTGAGTGCCTCCAGGTTTCTGTGTTAACAGAAGCCGCATTTCACTTCTCACATCCCGCTGTGACCTCTGCCCCGGCCAGTTGCGAGCACAGAAGCAGGTCCAAATGACTGCAGTCTAAACACAGGGAATGGTTGGACGGTGCCTGTGAAATTCTCTGAGTGGGAACAGGAAGTTTTGCTGCTCCAGTAGAGACAGAGAGAAAGCCCTGTTGACGTGGAAAAGTATGTAATGAAAAAGGTGAACCGTGCAATGAGACGCGCTTTCATTGGAAGGAAAGGTCTACACTGCCTTGCCGCATGCCACGACCACAAAGGAGTCTTTACACGGGAGTGACTCTGAACCCTGCTTTTGGGGTGAGGCAGCAGAACACAAACTGCTTGGTCATTTACACGTCACACCATCAGGGGCTTAGATCTTGGATGTCGTAACTCATGCATAATCTGCCTCAACTGAAAAACGACAGTCTGTAGGAGCAAAGTTACATTACATCTGAGAGAATTTCCACTTTTATCTCGCCCTCTCATGTACTAAATAACAGCACCTGAGCGAAGTAACAGACCAAAAAGACCCAAGAAGATAGTTATTGACAAATCCTGCAAGCTTTTTTGACAGCTTTGTGCAAAGCTAAATGTGCATTTTTATCCACATATAATTTCAGGGGAAAAAAATTTTCATGTCAACAATTCATCAAGTAAATAAGTAGTCAGATGTTTTGTCATTTATATAGTAAATTAGATGTACACCAATTATCTCAGTTTATTGCATCTGCTGTGTAAAGGGAGAAAAAAAACACTTGAGCTGACATTCGTGAATATTCACAAACCAGTGAGGCATATGACACGTTTGATCATCTGCTCATAACAAAATCGCTTGTGCACCATTTATCATCTTGTTACAAAATGCCTTTAATAGCTGCCTCTTATTTAATGTAAATCTTATGTGGAGACAAATTAAGCAGCAGTCATCCAAGCCTGTTTTGCATGTGACTGTACTGCAACTATGAAATTTGGCTTTGCATACAAATAGGGCCTATTTACAAAGAGTACAAAAAAATCTTTAACATACATTAGAGATCTGCACAAATAAAATTGGCCAGGCGTGAGAATCAAGGATTATATTTTTCATGATCGTTTCTGATTGGTGATTTGGAAGTCAAATACATAAAAGTCAGAATTTTTCTCTTCTCCATCAAATGCATGAAAACTGGCATGTAGTTTCATGCCTTATTTTTATTTTGTTCAAGATCAGATAAGACTTAAGGACATATGAGTTGAAGCATAAATAGGGATGATCTTTTATTCACACTTTTCTCTCATATGTTAAAATTAGTAGCTTATTGAAAAAAATATACTTCTAGGACTAGTTTTAAGCCACACATTTTACTTTCACTTGAGTAAAAAAATATTTGGAAATAACACTTCTCTTACTTGAGTAAGATTTCTGAATATTCTACATAGCTCTATTTGCTTCAGTGAATGAAGAATAAACATGTTTTGACTGAACACTAAACTGTCTGCTGAGTCTGCTGTACCACTTGGAGGTCAGGTGAACATATAGTGAACAGTGAATGGTAATAATAGATTTACTCTCCAATACATATTAGCTTCTTTATATTTTGCTTTCAAAATATTTATGTCAAATAAATTTGATGTGGAAAGTATTGTCTCCTGAAATAATGTGTTATTGTGTTGTTTTCATGCATTGTTTTTCATTTTAGTTTTTAAAATATCTAGATTTCCCATGGGTTTAAGTTGTTGTTTGGTTGCATATGTTTTGTCAGTTTCACTGTTTTCTATTCAATTAACAAGTTCAGTATTGGAACACAAATTGTCATCACTCACAACTCCACTTTCTGGTGGCGGAAAGTTGTAGAAACTTAATTTAATAACAGATTTTTTTTAATAGTTTTTATTGATGAGAGAACATGCAAATAATTTTTTTCACAGATTCCAAATTAATTGAAGCGAAACATAAATTTTACTTATTTATGTTTATGTGTAAGCTACTTTTAGAGATGTAGTACAGCTAGCTTAAAACTGCTATTAGAAAAAGATTGTTATTATTTTTTGCCACATTTAAGTATCTTGATAAATATTGAGTATATTCAATAGCTTTTGGTACTGCCATTGCTTCAATTTTTGTGCTCAGTAGTCAACAAAATAAACCACCAGTTCTCTGTATATGAACAGGGCATATTTTTTATAAGCCTTCCACACATAAACAAAACTGGTAAGCCTAGCTGTTAAATAAAATATATAACAAGTAAAGGCATTGGCAAAACTAAAACGATTGGTACAATATTTGCACATGGCTTTCAAAAGATTGCATGTTAGACTGAATAAAGGGAATGTGAAAACACATTTGTTCTTGTTTCATGTCCACAGATTCTTAGTTAGGAATAGCTGCGTGAAATTGACTAAGATATATTCAAACACAGGGAAATGTATTGTTTTAAACTTTTCTGTTGCTGATTTGGCTGAGTGTGTCATGTCACTGTCTTGCTGGTAGACTTGCCCTGTCTTTGCAGATTTTCTTTTGAGAATGCTCTATTTTTAAGCTCAACCATCTTTCCACAAACTTAGAGCAGCTTCCCTGTCCATAAAAAAAAATAAATGCATCTCTACCACATAATTCTATCACCCCCTTGTTTGGCAGAAGGGTCTGTTTCTATTCTGCCACACATGATCAATTTTGATTTCATCAGACCAAAACATCTTGTTCCACATATTTGCTGTTCCCCTGTCGCTTAAGGCAAACTGCAGAGTAGTTGTCCTATGGCTTTTTCTTAGCAATGAATTTCTGTCTGACACTAAAAGGTAATCTCTATGGAGAGCATGGCAAATAGTATCCCTACCAACATCTTATTCCACCTGTGCTGTGGATCTCTGTAGCTTCTCCAGAGTTACCATAGACCTATTGGCAGTTTCTCTGAATAATGCTCCTCTTGCCTAACTTGTAAGCTTAATAAAGGACTCATGTGTCAGTACGTTTTTGTTTGTGCCATAATCTTATTTCTAGAGTCAAGTGTTAAAAGAGTTGGGGTATTGTTTTATATCCTAACCCTGCTTTTCATGATGCTGTTGGTTCACAAATCTCCCTCCATAAAACATTTGTATTTCTGCAGTGATTACGATTGGCCACATTTACGGATTAGAAAGCGATTGGTAGCGCTCGATTTCATCCAGTGGTAAACAAAGTTGAACACAAATACCATTCACAGTTTTATGTATTAAACCGTGTGGTTCTGGTGAGAGAAGGTGTGAAAAAGTTGCTGAAAAAGCGCAGCAAACTTAAAGCACTTGCATGCGCTGATTTATAGAAGCATAAACAACATTATTATTTAGAAAGCAAAAGTCTACAGGAGAAACAAACTACAGATAAATAAATCTGACTGAATCCTCCCCCTAAGTCATGAGAACAAATTAAACCATGCGGTCTTAATAAAAGACGCATGAGCAAAGTCACAAGTGTCTTATTTGGAGTAACTTTACTGTTTCAGATATATTGTAAATTTTGAGCTTGTTCCAGTTCATCACGTTGCTATCAGTAAAGTCAAACTCAAACTTGTTAAGAACCAACCATTATGATGAGATATGATGTCGGAAGGCGTCCCGCTTTCATTCCACTTGTTCAGCCTCTTCTCAAAGTGCGACTCGGTAGGGAAACTGATTCCATTACTTTCAAAGTGCGCCTTTAATTCTGCAACAGAAAACGATCCATTCGTAACGAAGGAGCATATGGTGGAGTTCCGCTAAGCAAATTACGGGAGTTCAATAAAACCATGTTGATCAAGTTGGTGGGGAGAGCATCCTCTGTAAGTGAATGAGACCTGCACAGTTGCAGATCACTGATTCGCACGGAATCAACTTTGGTTACAGAGGAGCGGAGCTTCAAGCAGGAGGCGCGCCATCAACGATTCCAAACATCGAACCAAATTGAATACTCGTCAAATAAACTTTACACGCACATTCTTATTAGTATCTGGGGGGGGGAGTGTAGGTTTGTCGCCTAAAACTTGTTTACCATGTAGTTTTGACATTAAAAATTCAGGCTTTTTAATGAGGCTATTTTTTGTGTCAGTAGAAGAATGGCTCCATCTAGTGGAGAAATGTGTATCCTGCATTATACCCCTTTATTAGTTGCATGTAGACTATTGAAAGCTTATGGGGAACATGTCAACACAGCCATTGTTGTTCTAATGTTCTTCTATATGCTGAGCCTTCCTTTTCTATTATGTAAATTATTTATATTGTTTTTTCACGTTGGTCTTAAAAATTCCCGAATCTGCACATAATATGTTGACAGAATTTTTAAGTACTAAATCAGATGTTCTGATCAGTTAGCAGCTGATCAGTTTTGATACTTTTTACTCATTCTTTTTACTAATTTTTTTGATGACAACCTCTTACATTTACTTGAGTAACATATGCTGCAACAGTGTTCCTACTACTTCAGTAAAATTTCGGGATACTTTACCAACCACCGAGTACTTATAAATTATATTACCAAACAGAACGACATGATGCAACAATCTAATTTCGGTTTTTTGGATTACATAAACTATTTTACATTTAAAATAAACAAAAAACGTTTGGCAAAGACACGGGGTGCTTTTGAAGCGTTTAAGTGTGTTTATATGCTTCTTTATTTCGTAATCCTACGATTAAAAAGCTTAACAATTTGGAACTACAATTGATATTCCGTCGCTCGGTGATGACGCAGAATCCAGAATCTTCCGGAAGGTCTATCAGCTCGTTGCAAAATAGTTGCGTCAGAGACTCGCGCATTTCCAACAAGGAAGGTGAACCTCGGACGTTTCTCTCGGTAAGAAGCCTTCAATTGGTGTTTAAGAATTTTTGTCTTTGCGAAATATCTTCCTCTGTTTGCTAACTGACTTATTTAGTTTCATCATTGTAAATCAGGTTAATCTCAGAAATGTTTCAGGCATCCTCTACGCAGCTAAACATTGCTACTTAACGTTAGCTACCTGACTGAATTAAATAACTGGTTCTGTATTTTTTATTTAACGGGCAATACCCTTATAATTAGGTATGTTGCTGTGACAGATATATCAATTTAGGGTTCGAGAAAACGTTTCATTTCCTTGTAGTCTTTTTAAGTAACTTGTTATTCTAAGTTTTTGTGTTTTCAAGTGCTTAAATATACCACAAATCCACTGATTTGATTCGTTAGCATTTGTCTTTGGCCCTCCAAAATGTAGTAAGCTTGTATATTCTCTTTTTGTTAACAATTTATCATCGGAAAGCAGCTTTTTGACTCTTTATTTTTAAAAATGGTTGTAACATAAAACATTTTTGATAAATAATAATAAACTATTGCAAGTAAATATGTTTAAATATATATATATTTTTTCCTGTTTGTTGTGAGTTTTATTTTAAAGCAAATGGTTCTTAAACACAACAAACAGGCCTTTGTTGGGGATTGACACAAAACATCATGTCATGACCATGCATCTTATTTGTAGAGCACTTTTCATCTGGATATCTGTAATATAAAGTGTTGTACAAAGGTTACACTATGGTTGAAATTAATTTTAAAAAAATTATATTCAAGGAATTGTAGGAAAAATCATCTTCAATATAGAAATTATAAGTTTTAAAAAATGCAAAACATATATAGTAAGCATAGTAATTCAAAGATTAAATTCTATATAAATTGCAAAATAGATGGAAAAACCTAGATAAGATAGATAAAAATATAAGCTTTTTTAACATTGCTAAATTAATCAAATACGTAGAAAAGTATAAATAAATATTTATGACACTTGTGTGTATGTCTGTGTGTGTTTCAGGTCACTACAGAGTAGAAGGAAATTGCAAACATGTTGGTGGCAAGGCTGACATGCCTGAAGAGTCTCCCGTTAGTCGGGCTCCGTCCTGTGCTGTCACAGGGCTCATCGGCCCTGAGAGCGCCCACCCTGAAGGCCTGCCCACCCCTCCTCAGGTCACAGCAGGTACTGTATAGGTTCTGAACTCTTGGTTAATAAACATCCATAATCTCTAATGTCCCTCTATGTTCATTGTTTGCTGAATTGTATCGATTTGAAGGAAGCATAAGGCGACACAATACTGTTCCCTATTGACATTGTGAACTTTTGTGCATCTTACGTAGGGTTGCACAGTATATTGAAAATATAGCATCATTGCAATATCAGTATCTGTAATATTCATCATTAATTGACCGATTTAAATATACTCAACAGCCTAATATGTAGTAAACATTCTGTCTGTCATCATGATGTGCTACTTCAAAATATTAAAGGATTTGGAAACCCCTATAAACTTCACAAATAAGCTTTATTACCTTTATAGGTACAGTAAGTAAGTAAGTTAGGGTTAAGTGATTAAATCTTTGGATATTCTTTAGCCTTTTTTGACACTATATGTTTGAGTACAGTTTATTTATTATGGCACACTGATTGTGTTTACTGGTTTATATTGGGTTAATAGATTTCATATATGATAAAATGGGATGTTTTGCTGTTGACTTTTATTGACTTACATGTAAGCTGAAAGTTAATAGTTAAACTCCAATTAGAAAACAGCATTTACAAGTACAAATTTCTTTCTCTGTCCAAAGGGTTATGCCTCAAAGGCCAGATTTGGATTCCGCCGAGCAAAAACCAGCAGGGAGCAGCTGAAGGAAGCAGCTTTTGAACCAGCAACTGACACAGCCATCAAAAGTGATTGCTTTACATAAATATACATATATATTATTAATCTTTGTAATTTTTTTTTGTTGCTTTCTTTTCTTTCTTTGTTGAAAAGGTGTGATGGGTGCTGTCATCGCTCCACTAACTCTGAGAAATCAATGTGAGTGACAAGGATGTTTCTGATGATGAGGGCTGCTACACTTGTACTTTCTAAGGCTCGTTTTCCACTCCATTTAGGATCTGGCCTCAGTATGTGAAGGGTAGCTGTTAGCAGGAACCCGGCGCTGATGGGTCTGATGATGAGGGGGTCCTGGATGGTGAGTTTTGTAGCTGAACATTTAAGCCTTTTTGTTTTAATTTTAAATTAATTTGGGTAACAGTTGTTATTTCTAGTTTAATGTAATGCCTGTTCTTTATTTACCAGGCAATCGGAGCAACTTTTGCAGCAATGATTGGAGCAGGGATGCTGGTTCGATCCATCTCATACGAGCACAGCCCGATACCCAAACATCTGGCTTGGATGCTGCATGCAGGTTTGCTACATGACATGTTTTCTTAAAGTTATGACCAAAAGTTTTAGGAATGACCGAATGTCTTTCACAAACTTCATTACTTTGATGTTATTAGACACCCACACGTAAATACAAACAAAAGGCTGCAGGACTCAAGGTAGCTCTTACCTTTTTAAATCTGGACAGTTGTTTTTCCATACGTCCCAAGGAGCCTAAATGCATTTAAGAGAATACCTTCAGCCTTGTGCATTGCAGTCCAGTCCTGGTACTTCCTGCAGAATTTGTTTGTTTTTGATGTTTTATTTGAACTGGAGTAGTTTCTTTACCCCTAACCTGCATCCAAAAGTCTTCATCTTACCATTTTACCTACAGCTGGTTCCTTTGACAGGACTGCCCCGCTTAATGTATCAATTCTGATGTTCAAATTCACTCAGAATGAGTTAAAATATTAGCTGCCTTGTCTTTAAATTGTTGGTGGTATGCAATTTTGTGGCAGACTTAAAACAAGGTGCTTTTTTTTGTGACAACGTACAATTTCATTCACTATAAACAACTTTTATTTCTATTTCATTATAACATTCTTCATAGCAACCTATGCTCAATTAAAATTGCCATCGTTGGAAAAAAAAGCAGTAAAGTTGATTAAAAAACAAGATTTTTCATGTGAATTGTAATTTCAGATATGCAATTACTTTAGTTAAGCACCAGAGGGCAATAAAGGAAGGGGGAAAAAAGCAATAAATGCAGATATGTTTGTTAAACATTTGCAGTTCAGTTTGTTGTAAAGTATAAGCTGGTAAAATAATAGTTCTAATAGTTCTTATACTATGATCACTTTGAGTTAAAGTACTATGGTTTCATTGTACTACTTTATTAATAAAAAACAGGAAATAAAAACTAAACATGTTATTTGTTACAGTAATTTTACTTTATATTTTTTATTCTTACCAGGATTTTTATTATAGACCTAAGTAGAATTATTGCATATAATGCCAGCTAATTTTAGCAAGTAGTTTTCAAGTATTTAAGCAGAATATTATAACTTTTTAGTGTTCTGCACAAATGAAAAATGTTTTTTGTTAAAAAAGTAAAACACCAACACCTGTATTTTTAGCTGGTTAATTAGTCAGACTCTGCTCAGGCAGACACACCCAAGTTTCCTTTTTTTAATAAGAATGTGTTTTGTTGCTGCTGTGAAGTTCCTCAACATGGGAGGTCCGCTTGCTGTCGGCTTTGGAGTGGTATTCGCCTCCTCTCTTGGTTAGTACACTTAAAATGGACTCATGGATATTGCGTAGAATGGTAACTACAAGTTATTGAACATTTAGGCTGAAGGTTAATTAATTAATCTTGTCAGCCTTTTTTAAAATTCTATCAACTTTATTAATCCTTCTTGTTATATTACTGAAAACCTATTATACACATTAACATTTAGCAGTGATGTGCCCAAAGAAAAAATATCTGATATCTAATTCAAAATATAGTTTAAAATGAAATGTTGCTATAAGTATTAATGGTGTTTTGAGGATTATGTACAATGTTAGTTTTCCACCACACAGCACGCAGATCAAGAATGTTATATTCGGTATATTCTTTATTAAGTCCATCACATGAGTCGTGACAAAATCAAAAAAAATTTTTATAGAAGTCTCATTTCCGGTGTTACCCTTGAACAGATTCTTCTGCTATGTTTCTGCCACCCACCTCAGCATTTGGAGCAGGCCTGTATTCTGTCGCTGTCTACGGAGGCCTTGTTCTCTTCAGCATGTTCCTCCTTTACGACACACAGAAGGTCATTAAGAGAGCGGAGACACACCCACTTTATGCTGCACAGAAATATGACCCCATAAATGCGTGAGTAATTTCTGTTGTTTATCTTTCTTTTTTTTCTTTTTTTTTTTTTTTTCTGCAAGGCTGGTGATGATCCTGGCTGGCGGCGGTGGCGGCAAACGGAAGTAGACATCCGCTGGAGTTTTACTTTTCTTTCCACAGAACTAAACAAAGTTTCCAGTCATCATACAAGTGTTATCCTTTAAATACAAATCTTATGGGGCTGGTAGATGATAACAAAGGCTCTGGAAAAATTTTGAAGATAGGGATGGGATTCTGAGCTGCATGGTGATACTTCAAATCAAGAAGACAAATTTATGTATTTTGATTACAACATAATAATGTGTTCACGTTCTTAAAAGGACATTTTTAAAGTTCGAAGCCACTGATAACATTCAACAACCTGCTATTCCATTCCACATTAGAACAATGGCTTGACTGGTGTATGTTTCTGACTAAGCATTCACTGTTATGTCACTTCAGTTTCATGGTGAATAAGTGACATTAGTTCTTATGTTTATAAATAACACGAAGCTATTTCAACACCAATTAATAAAACAGTTTAAAATAACTTTTCTGCAAGATGTTTCTGTCTGATTCTTTACATTTTTTCTTTTTGAAGTGATTTTTTTCAAACAAAGCACATGATGAACGTTAACAGCTGACATGCACAAAACATTTCCACAACATTATTTTTTATATCTCGTCAATGTAAAACATGGATAGTAAACTTTATTATAGCTTTGCAGTTGAATTGTTCTAATATAAATGTTGCCTTTTATTTCTGCTGTAATGGCTTCCTAGGACACAGATTTACACTAAAATATTGCCAAAAAAATATATAGATAGCAAAATATCGGTTGTTAATTAAAATAAAGTTAAGTGTCTTAAAATGTCTTGCTAATGACTATGAAAGCTAGTGAAGACTCTGTTTTGGGTCCCTGTAGTAGTCAGTGCTGTGATCAAGGCTAATAACATGCTAATAACGTAATTACTTTGACCATTTGAAATGCACTGAAACTAATGTAAGAACTTGGCAATGATGTAATAAAGTTTTTGACATTTATTTATAATTTCTGAGTTAACATTTTGTATTTCGAGGGCACATTACCCTTGTTTTCTTTTCTTATTCTAACAGATTCTACTTGATGATCTAATTAAATAGTAATAGAATGATAAAAATGTATTATTAACAGTTCAGTCATGTATAATGACTGCACTTATAATTTCAGTCATTATATTACTGAAATTATAATGACTGAAATATAATACTATTGAACAGAATTCTCTAATGGGTTGCACTTGCATTTCTTTTCTGCTAAAACTATATATATATATATATATTTTATTTTTTTTCTGCAGGGAGAGAACAGGCTTCAGTCTGATTACTGGTCAGTCTGACCAGATTGCAGGCTTCTGCTAAAACTATAATTAAATCTTACTGAGTTATTTAATCAAGATTACACAGTGAAATTAGTCACATTTTAACAGTTTGCTTTATTATAAAGTTCAAAGTGCTTTATTGTAAAGTTCAAAGTGCTTTATCATTAAAACATCATAGCCACCAATTGTGAGCAACCAATAAACATTACATTTTGTCAAATGGCATCATCAGTCATGAATACACATCAAATATGTTAATCAATGTTCCATTTTCTACTGATAAAAGTAATAACAATAAATTAGAACATCAATTTATTTGAACGAAAAAAATCTAAATATTAAATACTTTTTGATCAAGAGTTTAATGGTTTCTTGTATGAAACAAAAGTTTAATATCATTAACACTACTGTGTAACATATAATAATCTCCTGTGATGGTGCATGCATGGACTCTCAAAGAAAATGGGTAATTTGTTTTCTGACATATTTTCTATTATCCTCACTGTGTTTCTCCACCTCTTCTGCTTTATCTACTTACTGACTAATATTCAGCTGGAGACTATTTTTATAGCTGTGAATACAGGAGGTGTGCACTCTGCACCTCAGCATGAGTCAGTACAGTTCACACTCTTCTCTGAGACGTCACACAACTGTTCACTCGCTCGACACCTTCTTTCAGACAAGGTGCAAAAGCTCTCTCTCTCTCTTTTCTGGCCAAGGTGGAAAACAGTGTTCAAAAATAAAAAGCATGACGTTTAACAACTGTCATCAACCACGCATAATGAAAAGCATCATTTTCAGCATGCAACAATTTTTTATTTTTTTTTTAGTGTGTCTTAAGATTATGACTGAACAATTCCACTTTTTCCATTGTTAATTTAACAAATGGAGCATATTTAATTGGGACATTTAAACAAATTAATTTGATTTATTGTATATAAAACACCAGAGCCATTCAAGATAAAAAAAAATAAAATAAAAAATCTGAATGCAATGCCATCTTCCTCACTGTATGTGGGATAAAGACACACAGATTTTTGGGTAATACTTTATTTGACGGGTCGTGAATAAGACTGTCATGATACCGTCATAAACATGACATAACACCTGTCGTGAACATGAGTAAGTCTTCATGAATATTTATTACTATTGTCATAAAGTGTCATTCGGTAAATCATGACACTTTTAATACAAAGTTGACATTATTCAAAATGTCTTGGTTATGACAACTTCAGCTTTATTAACATAAAGCTACATAATTTTTTTAAAGTTAATCAGTAATACTTTCATAACAAATTTATATTAGATCATGATTTCATGGTTAATGTCAAGTCATATTTATATATGTTTGTTTATTAGTTATGTTTTTATTAGACTGTCCTGTAGTTAGTATTTCTCTTGGTATTGAAGTGCTTCATTCATAAAGTGGTGTGGTTTGGTAAGACAAAAACATAAATGTGACATAACCACCTACCTTAGTAAACACACAGGTCAGTTGAGTTTCTTGGCTCTGACTCGCAACACATGAACCCCAGTGCACCTGATAATGCGACTCCCTGTCACAAAACTAAACAGCATGCTAGAAACTGAATTAGCAGTAATCACTGATGCAGGCAGCCCATGTACAGATTGTCACGTGAGTGTAGAAGTGTAATTTTCACACCACGACGTGTGAAACCTGAACTCCCATCTTTGCATTTGTTGCCTCCCTGGATAGGTTGGAGCACAAGCAGTGAGGCAGAAGATGCCTGTAAAGAGAAGGGATGCGTCACTGGATTAGTGCCTGAGAATCTGCCCCAGCCTCTCCTCTCTGAGCCTGCCGAGACATCTCCAGAAGGGCACGACACTCACCGCTCGCTTTCCCTCCACCAAGCCTTCCACATGAGCCAGCCAAGCCTTAGCTCCGCGCCAGGATGAAGAAATACAAGAAAACGCACGCATTCATGTTTCTCCTGCTACTTCACTACAGTTTGGGTAAGACTGCTGTTTTTCTTTTGCTTGTGTGCGTGTGTGTGGTTAAGACTTCTTGCCTTGCTCTTATCTCTTTAATCCTCTAGCATAAAGAGGGGATGTCCATCTTACAGTAGACTGTTCAGGCTGCTTGTGTGTTATTTACTTCATCGTATTTTGATATATACATTTGAATTTGAACTATTAAACTTGAATTCATGGATGGATAAATTATTTCTTATGCTGATCCTGGAAAAATGTTCTTTAATTCGGTCGGACTAGGATTGTGGCACAAAGGCTATCCGATAAAATTTTATAAATATGTATATAAACAGCTCTGGGAAAAATGTAGAGACCAGAGTACTGAACCCCATTGAAAACCTCCTGTTTACTCCACCAAATATTGATTTCTGAACTCTTCCTGAGTTAAAACAGTAGTAGTATTGTTTCTAAAAGAAGATGATCTTGTTTTTGTTGTATTATTGGAGGTCTGAAAGCATTGTATCTGTTTGGTTATTTTTGACCGTTTCTCATTTTGTGCAAATAAATACAAATTTTTTTCTAGGAATTTCTGAATTTTTGTCAGTAGTTCATAGAATAAATGAACAATGTTAATTTTACTCAAATATATAACTATAAAAAGTAAAATCAGAGAAACTGATCATTTTGTGGTGTCTTAATTTTTTCCAGAGCTGTATATAAATATACAGAGAGCATAACACACACAGGATATAACTCCATTGTTCCCACTCTTGTCTAGGATTTATGGTGTTCTTAGTGAATGACTGCAGCTATTCATAGTCCATAATTAGCAATTATTCATAAAGAATACTCATGGATGTTTTGAACATAATCTTGAATAACATCTATATGATTTGTGTAATTTATCTTATTTATGGAGTGCATTGAACACCTTTCTTTGCTTGTTTTTTCCTTCTCAGAGTATTTTATTCATCTTATTTATCCGTCTTGTTATACAGGGCAATCAGACTATGCTCCATATTTCTATGACAACGGTCCTAGCAGCATAAGTGGGAACATGGCCTTGTTCAGCATCTCTGAGGATACACCTGTTGGTATGTCCACTGTGTTTTTGAATGTTTCCTCCTTTCTATGTTAAGATTTGAATAATTTGTGACAGATTTTATAATGACATATGTCAGAGAAAAAAATTCAATGCACATTGTTTGGTTCTTAGGTCGGAAATTTCTCGAATATGTACTGGCGCTGCAGCTAATCACAGTTATAATACCTTTAGGATTGTGACGCACGTCGAAGCGTTGCAGGAAGAAAACAACACAGTGCCTTGCAAAAGTATTCATACCCCCAATACAAAGTAATGCATGATTATGGAGCTGAGGAAGCTAAGCCACAATTTTCAATCCTTTTTTGCAAATAAAAGTATGAAAAATGCATGTGGCAAGGGTTTGTATTTAAATCTTTGGCCTACATACAAAATGTATGGTACATGCATTCCTACCCTGACACATGGTAGTGGTACCTTCAAGCTGTGGGAATTTATTCCTTCTGCAGGGCAGCAAAGCTGGACAGGGTTGATTAAATCAGAAAGCAGCTAAATAAAAATTATTCATCCAGTAGCTGATCTGACTTAACTACTCATAAATTAACTATGAACTTCAAGTTATGCTTCTCAGAAATGTAGCCTTAAATTCGGACCTGTGTTTGGTGGTTGACAGGAACACAGATATACATCCTGAACGGGACAGATCCAGAGGGGGATCCTGTACGATACGACCTCACATTTGAAAAAGGATCCACTGAATATTTCAGGGTGGAGCCTAAATCAGGAAACGTGACTCTAATTCAGGAGCTGGACAGAGAGGTGAGCCTGCTGATGGACACATTAGATTTTTAAGCAAGCTAGCCCTTTCTCCAAAATCAACTGTAATCATATTCTTTCTCCAGAAACAAGATGAAATCTCAGTGATTGTCAGCATAACAGATGGACGCAATAAAGTAAGTTTGCTGTGTGGATTTTGTTTGCTCGATTATTATTGTTTCTGAACTACTTACAGCATACAGCAGTAAGTTGCACTGCTGTGCTGTTGCTTTGGGTCATGAAGACACTAGGTGTAAGGTCTCATGATGGTCACCAGAAATTATTCATAAAAAGATTTGACTAATGGTGCTAATATGTCATATTTGTGACAACAGATTCAAATTCAATAAATTAAAAACTAATGTAATAAATTAATTAGAAGTTGTACATGTGTCACCATTATACACAATATTGCCGACTTAAAATAGAAAATAGAGTTTTATTTATGTAAAGTAGTGTTGTTTCCTCTTAAATTTAATTGGAGAACATAATTTCATACTTTTTCTGAATGCTTTTATTTATTTATGCTGACTCATTTAGATTATTTTTTTCTGTTCTCCTGACATTATTTGCTACATATTTTTCTGTATTTTTGATGCAAAACGAGTGACTGTCAATAACATACTTTCCCTCCAGTATATTTGCAGTTTGGATAGCGAGTAACTGGCCTTATAGTTTAACCCTCCAAGGTTAAACTATTTTTTCCTTGCTTTCTGAAGTTTATCATTCTATAACTTTGGCTGTTTATGTAAACTGAAAACAGTGTGATCAGAAAATAATACATAACTGAATCCTATGAGTGATGGCTGAACTTTTAAAACATAAAAGTATTTTTTTAAATCTGTTTCATACTTACAATAAGAAATAATTTTCTTTTCAGTCACAGACAAGAATTTGTTATTTTTATTGTCCACAGGTTGTTGAGACTGTGAGAGTGTTTGTGACAGACGCCAATGATGAGGCACCAGAATTTCAAAGTCTGCCTTTTATCGCTGATGTTCCAGAGGTAACGTGCCAAATTAATACAAGCCTCACAATTTGTACTGTTATGTCTGAAACCTGACCATAAAGTTAAGTCTCTTTTCCAGGACACTGCTCCAGGAAGTAGCATCTACAGAGTCCATGCTATGGACAAGGACTTGGGTTCAGGAGGCAGTGTTTCATATTATCTGCAGGTAACTTTTCAGAATGCTGTTTGTTCAATTTTTTAGGTTTTTACTTTGAGTCTATATATAACTCTTTCATCTTGATCGAGCACATGGCTAAAGTGGAAAGAAACCGCTCTGTTTTAATGGAGAGAACCTCTTGAAAAACCTGCCTCAGCATGAACAGCCAGCTGAGTTGACCAGTTGTGTGTTGGAAAACCAGGAGACACAAATACTATAGAATCACTTAGCCAGAAATGTGTTTTATCTGTAAGAAAAACAAATAGTAGCAATACTTGCTCTCATCAGTAGCTTCATTAGAAAAGTAGAATAACTACTTGTAGAAGAACTGACCCAGAAGTACCTTCTATGGATGGAAAAACACAAAGTGCACAGACTAAATGGAAGGCTTAACTCTGTCCTGGAACCCAGCTAATCACAGAATAACTGAGCCAGGAGTACTTTCTATAGCGAAAACAATGATTCCTGTTTATAACAAACAAATGTTTCCTAAAGGTTTTCTTCCTTTTTATTTTAAAAGCTCTGAATCTACTATCTTCACTCCCATATCAATTTGAAAAGCTCTCATATTTAAACTGTAGCAGCTTTTATTCGCACAGGAAGTAACTCAAGATAACCTCATCCCACCTCCCTCAGCCCTCTTTTGAGGAATCCAGCTGAATTTAATGTTAATTAATGACATTTGAGCTCTTTGTAGCTTTCGACCTCCGAATTCTCAAACAAATAAATTTGTCCTGACATCTCTGTTTCCAAAGCCGTGTTACTATTTAACACAGTGTCTTTCTTTTTTATGCATTTAGTTTTATGTTTACTATTGTTTTGGGGGGGGGGGTTTCACTCAGTTTAAAAGCATGCATCATCTTTTCACATATGGTGGTGCCAGCAGCTGGTCTAACATTCAGGGTTAGGAACAGAGGTCAAGCTGTCATCATGAGAGTTGTGCTGCCATGTGGACGGAGGAATCGAGTGATGGGACAGTGACAAAGAGGAAGATTAATCTGATACCAAAGGGAGCAGTCTGGAAATAGCGTTACTTTAGTGGATTAAATTTCAATTACATTTGAGCAAAGCACTGAGAGCTTAATGGGAGCTCAGATCTGGTGTAGGCCCAAATACTGGCAATGCTGTGTTTGTTATAATTCATGTGTTAAATGTCAAATCAATCTGTCCATGGCTAAAACTGCTGAGAGCAAATAATGCATTAGCATTAGCTTGATTGCTTCTCGTTTCTGTCCCAATAACTGTTTGATTTCTTAAATCTTTAGAGTTCCCCATTTGCCAAGTTCACTATAGATGGACACAGCGGGATCCTCAGAGTAAAACCTGGCGAGACTTTGGATTATGAGACCACACCGACACATTTTGTGACAGTGGTCGCAAAGGTGAGCAGCTGTTTTCACTGAACTTGCAGTCATTAGGAGTTACTATTATCGTAAAAACATTTCAGATTTAAGTCATGTCTTTTTTGAAGTACTTTATACTGCAATACCTAAGCAAAGCCTTGGTGACTAAATCAATGCAAAAGCTACTGAGCTTTAATTAGCTGCTTTGGAAAGTGGTGAGATTTGTTTCTGCCAACAATTCTCTCACTTGCAGGAATACTGTGACAGTTTATATAGACATCTATTTTTATTCTTGATGAGTATTTTTTTTTGTCTATATGACAGGTCATAAATACTCAATGTGTTATAAAGGTCTGATTGATAAACATTGATCAAAAATACAGCAGCATAATCTTTACACCCATATATTTTTATGAGTTTTTACCCCTTAGAAATTATTTTATTGAAACCACTAATTGTAATAACTTAGTTTAGAAGTATGAAAGTCATTTTGTGTTTCTTATAACCTACTGAAAGTTGTGCTATAAGGAATATTTTAAAAGTTATTTTCAACTTGCCAAAAAAGGTTGTTTTTTTAAGTGTCTCTTGCCATAACTTTATCGTTATGACAGCAGTCAGGAACTTGTGCCACGTCTCTCTGAATGACCTCACTTTGAAAATGATTAGTTGTAAATGTAGAGTTGAGCCTTTTTCCTTATTTCATCATCCATCTCTGAATGGGTCACAGTAATACCACCACATTAAAGGAGAGGGTCACATTCAAATCATATTTTTTAAAAGCATGCTGTTTCGTATTAAATAGAATAATTTGAGTGCAGTGAAGTGCCTTTGTTTTCACAGGATGGAGGTGGAAAGTACAAAGGGAGGCACCAGGTGCTGACCTCCACGGCTACTGTAACAATCAATGTTCTTGATGCCCAAGACATGCCCCCATCCTTTGTGGGAACCCCATACTTTGGGTACATCTATGAAGTCTCTGTCCCTGTAAGACCTTTGCTCTCCATATGCAACATAAATTTTACAATATTGTTTCTTTCTTCACCCACTACTTATATTTTATTTCTTTTTTTTTTTGTAATTTCAGGGCTCTGAAATATACACAGTGTCTGCTAAAGACGGGGATCAAAGCAATCCCAACCCTATCCATTATTCCATTGTGAATGGTAAGAATGAAAATTTACAAAAAATATATCTCTAGTTGAGCTTCTTGTTGTTAATAATACCACGTTTCTTGATCTGACATGCTTTCATCCAGGAAGTGATGGTGTTTTTGACATAAATAGCACCAGTGGATGCATTACTCTAACAACTCCTCCATCTCTGCTGAAAAATGAACTCTATGAAATAAAAGTAAAGGTAACTTTCTTTTTTCTATTCCACCACAATCACTTTTTTTCGGGTGTATTCACCTTTCAGACAAACAGTGCCTTGCAAAAGTAACCAGAAGTGAACCAAAATTAAATAAACTAAATTTCACTTTTTCTCATTTTGTCAATCACAGACTTGATTTTATGTGATTACAGAGCACAAAAATTAAGACGTAGAAGTAAAATAATAAATGGCGGCAATTCTTTTCAACAAAAAAAATCTGAAAAGTGTGGTGTCAACATGCGCTTTAAGTGTAATGCACAATGTCTTCATTCTGAGCCTAGAAATCCTTACACCTTAAATTTTTTTCTAATATGCAAGAACAGGCTTCAATATGTTTACCGGGATTTTAGTCTGATTGACCAACACAAAGTAGTCCACAGCTGTGAAGTGGAGCCATATGGTTTTCAACATTTTGAAAAAATCTCTATCATAAAAGTGTGGTGAACGTATGTATCCAGCATCATTTACTCTGATACGCCTAAAGGAAATCTGTCCATCTATGTGACTGAAATTGAATTTCATTTTCCTTCCAATCCACAAATACACAGTTATACAACCTTTTACTGTCCTCTCACACAAAATCTCATAAAAGGCATGGGGACTTTAATTGAAATATGACAAAATATAAAAACATTTTATAGTGAATCTCTCACACGTATTGATCTCCAGGCATTTGAAGTCGGATCCAACAACCAGCTGTTAGACTACGATGTCACCACAGTGACTGTCCGGGTGGTGGATCTTAATAACCATCCTCCTACTTTTTATGGAGAAAATGGGCCCCAGAGCAAGTTTGAGGTCACCATGTATGAGCATCCTCCTGCTGGGGAGATCCTCAGAGGCTTTAAGATCACAGTGAATGACTCAGATCAGGTGAGTTCATCAATATTTCATCAAATGATTGGATCAATTCCTAAATATAGATTTTTTTTTTCATTCTAAGCTGGACATTTCACTGGCAGATGCTGTAATACCTCTATATACAGCATTACATAAATATCTATCCAACATTTCAAGTACAGTACATCTGATTATGCAACAAAAGATATTCAGAAAATCTGTCAACCATCATGTTTATCCTCTCCATCTGGCATCATAATTACCTTTTTATATGGGTATTATTTCTAAAACATCTACACCCTGGTTTTGTCACAACAATAAATTGGGTATGCACCTTTATATTCACTAGACATTTCTGACTGTTTCAGGGGGCAAACGCTAAATTTAAACTGAGACTGGTGGGACCCAGTAGAGTTCTTCGAGTTGTTCCCCAGACGGTCCTGAATGAAGCCCAGGTGACCATCATTGTGGAGGACGCATCTGGTATAGACTTTGAAAAGGGACCAACCCTATCTTTTAAGGTAAACTCTGGTCAGTGTACAATAAAATTTTATTAGGAATGACATAGAAACTGTACTTCTGCTTAAAGAGACTGTTTTATGTTTTAAAATAGTTTCAATGGGTTATAGGATGTTTTGTATGTGCAAAAGAATAACAAAGCCGAAAATATTGTGGACAACATTAATTCTGGTTTAAAGAAGCCTTATCTTTCTGGAAAGCCTTTTTTGCAGTCCAGACTTTTCTTCTGTCTTTAAGTCATTGCCATAAAACACCTTTTCCATAATATTTTTGTTAATGATGGTAAGACAGAAAAAGTTGTTGTCTTTTTTTTCTGGCAT
Source organism: Gambusia affinis (assembly GCF_019740435.1). Taxonomy (NCBI): domain Eukaryota; kingdom Metazoa; phylum Chordata; class Actinopteri; order Cyprinodontiformes; family Poeciliidae; genus Gambusia; species Gambusia affinis. The sequence continues at coordinate 17,373,459 of NC_057887.1, forward strand.
GTCTGCCAAAAACCTGGATAGCATACATTTAATATCTAAAACTTGTTATGAAGATTCAGTGACCCAAGGATACCACTGTGCTGCAGCTTTTAACATTTTTCTCCACTCCTGTAACATCTTTCTGAATGTTTGTCATTCTAATAAAACCTGTAGAGGTCAGAGGTTTGAAAGAAACTGGGTCACGTCATAATTATTCCCCAAAGAAATAAAAGTAAAGGTAACTACTGTTAAAGTGTGAGATTTTTCAAATTGCAATGAATGTCGCATTTATTTTTGATAGTTTTTCATGCAATAAATTCATCTCGAAATAAATTTCTTAAAATCAGCAGCAAGTCTCACATCAAATATTTTAGAAGCAATTCAAAACAAAAATGGAGTCCTTTCTTTATTCTCCAGTTACCAAATGTTTTATGAGAATTTAAATGTCTAAAGCCCCCCTGAATATAAAATGTAGATGACTCAGAAGTGCTAATTTAAATTTTATCCTTGTGTAAACAATTGAACTATAAAATAAACTGACCCGTCACTTTGTCCGTTTCTCTCTCCAGCTGCTGGCAGTAGAGATTGACACTCCTGAACGTTTCAGTGCGACGGCCGACATAGTGATCAACCTGCTGGACACAAATGACAACGTCCCCGTTTTCACATCCGAGTACTACATCGCCAGAGTGCCTGAGAACTCCCCGGGGGGCTCCAGTGTTCTGTCCGTCACAGTGAGTCCATTGTTGGTTAAACACTCCTCTTGTCAAATTTATGCACACAAACTTGCATAAATTTGCGTATATTTTTGTATAGTAAATATACAAAATGTGTTATTATCAAAAATTTTTTTTGGATATTTTGTATAATGTGGAAAATAATTTTTTTACCTTTACTTAAATTTTTCACATCATCAAAAAATACTTAAAATTACTTAATATCAGTGTTTAGTAACCAGCAATAAGGAAGGTTCTGGGCAATAAAGGCATCCACTGGAGAGGTCCCAGACCAAAACAGCTACATATAAAATCATCTCAGACATTTTGATAATCCCCAATATTTTGGTGAAAATATTATGTCGAGTTCTAATTAGACATTTTGGAAACTGTGTGCCCCAGTTTATGTAATGTTGATCTAGCAGTGTTTAAGACAGATGATTATATTGACAGTCAAATGTGGTGATGGCGTCATTGTCCATCAGGAACTACGGCTATAAATTCTGCAGAAGCATGTTTGACCAGCAGTTTGAGACGATGATCCAAAACATACCAGCACATCCACAGTGGTATAATCTAAATGGCTAAAAGTTGGACATTCACATTGAGATAGTGGGCACTTAAAAGCACCTGGTGGTTCACCTGATCAATAAATTGGACTGAAGTCACAACTCTGATGGTTTTTACAGGAAGGATCAGAGCAAACTCTACTTGCTAAGGAAACTGAAGTCTTCTGGAGAGCAGAAGTCTTCAGACTCCTAAACACACCTTTTAACTTTGTGGTGGCACCAGCCGTCTCCTGTGGTGTAGTTTGTTGAAGCAGCAGCTTATCTACGGTTGGGAGTGAACAATTTGATAAGTTCATCAGGAAGGCCAGCTCTGTCCTAGGATGTCCCCATCGCCCGAGTGCAGTTAGTGGAAGACACAAGAACTGTGGCTAAAATAGCATCACTGTGGGACAATGTCTCCCGCTCCATGCATAAAACTGTTGCTTAAATGGGAATTTATTTCAGTGACAGACTGCTGCATTATCGCAGATCCTTCCTCTCAGCAGTTTTAAGATTTTATAACCATCACCCAATCATCTCCCAACAAACAAAAACTCTTTGAGTATTTGCATGCCAGCTGTTATTTACACAAATCTTTTAATTTTCTTATACTTTGTTGCTTTTTGTCAAGATGATATAAGCATCTTAGATGCAAATTCTTCTGAGTAGAATTTACTTCTACTCAGAAGCAAGTTTTTATTTTTATCTGAGTATGTGATTTTTAATAACTTTACTCTACTACTTATTCTAATGTTGCAAATTTGGCTGAATTTTCTGACTGTTTGGCAAGATGAGGTTGCCAGTTGGAGGAACAGCCAGTTGTTATGTTTAGGGGGAAATTTATTTTTCAGTCATCACCAGGTTGGCTTGGGTAACTGTTCCCCTTTAATAAATGAAAACATAATTTACTGTTGTTTTTTTTTATTATTTCCTCATACTGACATTGTCTGACATTAAAATTTGTTTGATGATCTGAAACATTTGAGTGCAAAAAGGTACAAACAAAACAAATGCTTTTACAACACTGCACATTCATTTACTTCCTAACTGTGTTCAGCAGTTTCTTAAAATTGAAGAAACAAAGTAAAAACAAAATGTCTGTTTCAAAGAATCATAGCGTATATCATCACATAGTGTTCAAATGTCACAATGTAACATCCACATTATTGGATAAACAATTTCAATGTGTACATATTTTACAAAGCATAATGGATTAACATGCTGTACTGTTTTGTTTTTCTTCCAGGCGAATGATCCAGACTCTGGTTCCTGGGGTGAAGTCAAATACACGATTTATGGATCAGGATCAGATTTGTAAGTTAAAACCTTTTACTCCTGCCAGTTTATTATTACATCATTGATCAGATATAAAATTTCCTCACTTCCACAAAAGATTAAAGTAAGGAGATTTTGTTAAGCTCAACAACAACAACAATACTGGTTTGAATTCAACTTTTTATCAAAGACTAAAACAGGAAAGCCTGTCTTTACCGTACTGTTCAAACAGCTTTCTCCAAAATGGCTGCAAGATACCGACTAATCTTCTAATTGGATTGGAGGGTTAAAAATAGCCATCCTGGCCTCATCTCACATAGGCAGAGCCAATTAACATGCAATGTGACAGCTGGAGCTACGGAAAACGGTAGCTTTGAAAAGCCAGGCAGGCAACACGCAGCAGAGCAAAAGTGAGAATTTATGCTCGTCTGCAGACATCAACATTAATTGTGCGAAAGTTATCAGTTTCAAAGCGACTTGTGAATTTTCACTGAGAAGAAAATCTAGAAAAATCAACCAGATAAAATGGCAGAGATATCAACTAAAAATAAATTCCAATTTACATTTGATAAAACTAAGTATTTATGTGGTTGTATATTAATATTTTAAACATAGTTTTTATCTAGAGGGAAATAATCTTGGTTAAAATCAAAAAATCCTAACGAGGGGCCAGCATAACATGCTGCTTCAACTAGAATAAAGCCAAGACTCATACAGTTTCGCACCTTTTTCATACTAGTTTTGTAAAAATCAATAAAACAACTGCACAGTTATTAACTGTATTAAATCTGTCAATGACAGACAATCACCTGGTTTATGTTATCGTACATATTGTAAAACCGAACTCTTTTCATTGGGCAATATCAATTCAATCATATAAAACATTGGAAACTTACAATTTAAAGCCAAAGTCAGAGATTTTTCACAACAATGTTTTTAGACGTTATCTTATTACTAAATACAGTCCAGATCTGCTTTATTTATTAGTAGATATAGTGTATAAGCTTTAAAAAAACATGGTGGTGGATGTATATGTCAAAATACAAAAGAGTTCAAGGAATATCAATACCTTGCAAGGTGTTGTAAGTTCTGTCCAGTAGTTTACGATGGTGTCACGCAATAAAACACCTTAGACAATGACTCATTCAGTAGCTAATCTGGTGTTGTCTGCAGATTTGCAATCCACCCATCAACAGGCCTTATCATCACACAACCCTGGACCAGTCTGGACGCAGAGATGAGGTCAAAATACAACTTCTATGTCAAGGCAGAAGATTCAGAAGGCAAGTACAGCATAGCTGAAGTCTTTGTCAGCGTCCTTGACATGAATGACCATCCTCCGGAGTTTGATGAGGAATTTCAAGAGAAGACCATGATCATTGGGACACCTGTCAAAGTTCAGGTACATTTTTCGAATCATTATATACAAATGTAAACTCTATGAGTTGGTCAAGGAAGAAAGCTGAAGAAAGCAAATGCACATAGAAATAATTTTGTAAAATTATTTCTATGTTCATTTGTCTAAATATTTTTTCAATAGTGTACTAAAATAATAGTGTACACTCGGGGAAGGTTGCAGGGAGTTTCAGAAAGAAACAAACTCCCAGTATGACAGATCCTTCACCTGGAGTGTTTTTAAAAGTGCAAGCTTACTCTCATTCATGTTTCTGGTGTTGATCAAAAAATTATTTTTCCAGTCAATCTTACAACCCTTTCCTGGTTTATGGAGACCAGGAAAGCTGCTTTACCTCAATGTCATGTTCTCTCCTCTTATCAATTTAAAGCGTGACAGTAATAATTGAGCTACATCTTAAACTGGAAGGCGTGGACTAAATTGAACTGAGACTCTGTGGGAAGACTTTAAAACTAATATGCTCACTGCAACTCTTTCTTCATGCAGGCTGTGGATGAGGACGCAGAGTCTCCTAACAACGTCATAGAGTACTCCATCATGACAGCCGATCCCGACAACGCGTTTGACATCAATGCAAACACAGGGGAGATCCAGCTGAAGCCTTTCATCAAGTCCATGGAGATTGTGCACAATATCACCAAGCAGAAGGATTGCAAATGGTCTCTGGTGGTCCAGGCCAGGGACCGGGGATCTCCATCCTTTAGCACAACAGCTGTGATCAACATCGATATCACAGAGGCGGTAAGACTTTTGTTCTAACTCGCAGCATCCTTCCTCTTCCTCCTTCTGCATGCCTGAGCTGTAGCTTGAGGCAGTTTAGTATGAAGCAGAGAGCATCATTACCATGCTAATGTTACTTTGTTTTATCTCCATCTCCACAAGCTCCATCCTGTTTGCATCCTGAGTTTTTTTTTGTCTTGCTCTTTTATGTAAAGTATAAAAATTAGATATTTCTGAAACTTCATAGCTATTAAACACAAGTTTGTGTTTTCCTAAAATACCATATATTCACAGTACATTCATTTTGTCGCCGTTCATCATGTTTTTGGCTTTGTTTCTGTGTTGTGGTCGTGCTTTTTCCAGATCAAAGGTCGAATGGTTTCATACTTCATGGGCCTTAGCAAGCGTCCGCTGACGATTTTTGGAATTTGTTCCAGCATTATCACATCGCTCATTTTACTGACCATCTGCATTTCCACAATCCTGTACTGTAACGCAGTGAAAAAGTCCAGAATCAACCCTGAGAGTAACTATATCAAAGTGATCCGCAGAATGAAGTGAGACAGAGCCGGTACTTCAAGATCTAGCTCCAAGCATTGGTTAGCTGGTTGTTGTCTGTAAAAGAGTACTGTAACAATTTGAAAATGTTTTTTGTGTGTTTTTATTTTTGCTATATTAATGACAAAAAAGTGAAAAATATATTATTACAAAAAATTTTATTTTTTTTTAAACCTATAATCTCAATATTTTTCTTTAAATAGAGCATGACTTGACTAGGTGATATTTTTTATTAGTTTATTTTAAAGGTGTGCACCCCTGATGAAGATGAAGTCTCAAAATAATATCACCTTTTACCACAGTTGTATAATCTCATATTGAAAAATTGAGAAAAATCCAATTTATAATTTAAGATAATTTAATCAGTTGGGAGAAAAAAAATTTAGTTAAAAACTTTACTTTTTTGACAGAATTATTGAGGCCTCAACAGACTTTTTCTTTTCCTGCGTTGCACATATAGTGTGGCCTCATTCTTTTGAGTACTAGGCACCAGCCTGAATGAGGACCGATATTTATCTTGCCACCATACCCAGTGAAGAGGAAGTCTGCTAAAACTGGGTCATCATTGGGTTTTCCAAATGGATCATAATCCAAAACATGCAAAATCAAAACAGAAACTGTATATTTTAGGGCTGTCACAGTCTTCAAAGTTAATGAGTGTGTAACTGTGCTCAATTTAAATGTTGGGTTTTTCAAAAATTTTCATTTTAGATTATGCAGCTTCAACAAAAATTTTATTTTTCTTAAAGTTTTTTTATATGTCTTTACCAGGGGTGCCAACAAGTGCACCAGTATCTGTATCTATTTTCTGACATAAGCACCACATTTCTGGTCAAAAGAAATTGTTCTTGCGATTCCCAAACAGTCAGAGAAACCCCATTGCAGCGCACTGCCAGACGTATTCCCAACATCTAGTAACAATAGTTCTAGGCTTTGTGTCAGCAGTTGTATTTATTAGAGCAGAGTAAAATAGAAGAATGAGAGTGAGTGGAAAACTGTTTGCGTGACTAGTAGACATGTTGCCTGGGCCTCCTCTGTCAGTGCTTTGCAGCATCCATCGCTCATGCTTGCATGCTCTGTAAGAATGCTTTACCAAACCTTTGATTCAGATTCAACTTGATTGTATTTGTGCTCTTTTACAGACTCCTCTCAAGGGGCCTATGGCAGCATTTTTAATGAAAAGTAGGGACAATCCTCTGAGAGCTTTAGGCATTGTCACTTTTATCATTCTCGTACTGGTAGGAGTGACTGTGATGATCTCTACAGTCATGTACATGCGCAACTCAAAGTCAAACAGAATCATGCCAGTCCGGCGCATCATTAAGAAGCGACCCAGGGACCAGCAGACTTGGAAATTCAAGATTCCTGTCATCAAGTTGTCCAGCCCAGCAGAGAAGTTTCTGATCAGTGACCCAGAAAGCAACCCACTGCAGGAAACCAGCAGCCCCAGGCTGAAGCCTCCACCTCCTAATGCTCCTTGTCTGCCCCCTCCGCCTCCATCTAGCTCTCGGTTAATTGAGCGGCCCCGGGCGGTCCCGACCATATCTGGTGCACTGGCCTCCAAAGGTTCAAAGAAAGCAAAGCCTGGCCGCCGCAAAGAGGGAAACATCAGTTCTGCATTGGTGTCTGAGCTTAAAATGAAGCTGGAGCAGAAGATTAATGAGAATAACCAAGGGTATTATTAAACAGAACCTCAAACACATCTGTTTTAAGGATTACTCAGCCCATTTATCAATGGCTCTGTGCTCTTATCTTACATGCAGCCGTTGTGATGATTGGTTGAAAGATCTAACGTTGGAGTTTTTTCCCCCTCATATTTAGGTCTTAACAGATATCAAAGAAGTAGGCTGCACTTCATCCTCCACTGTATTAGATTTAGAGAAGTGTGGAGAGTCAGTGGTGCAGTCGCAGATAATTCACCACACTGACATCTTGAGGAGGATTATGTGATCTTAACAGTAAGAAGCACTACTGTAAGTTGTCCTGGGAGAGAATTACTAAGGTTTAGTGTCTATACATCAGTTGCATAACATCCCGAAAAGTCTGATGCTCACAAATGTGCAGTGTTTTCAGCACAATTTTTTTTTACCTGGTTAATTCCCATTACAGAAAGGTGTGTTTTCGCTCAGTGGAGCATGCAGCTAAAACAATATGGCAACATTTTACAATGAAGTGCTAAAGGACCTGTGTGTTGATATTTTTACTGTGTTACATCAGCCGCTTCAAAGCTGAGAAGTTGCTCCTTTGTATGAAGACATTGTGCCACTGTAGTAACATGAGCCTGCTTGAGTAATTCTAGGAAAGAAAATGCTTTTATATACATGAACCTGCATCCGTTTTAAGTGTACAGCACTGAATTATTTTTAACTATATGACTACAAAAAATCTAACTCCATTAGTGGGGAATTGTTGATAAGAGCTTGTCATGCTTGAAATTTCCAAGCTGACGTTGCTGAGAGATTTTTATTTAAATAAATGTTTATCTGGAGCATCTTTGTCAAACATGTAGAAGCTGTGCATGGATACTTTCCATCTCATTCTCAAATGCCTTTCAATGTAGGCAAAGAAAATATCATTGCTGTAACCATAACTCGTATCTGGGTAGTTCTTAACTTATACTTATTTTAAATAAGTTGAGATAAACTATATACAATAAATATGAATTTAACTTGCCTGGTCCTTTGAAAAAAATTTATATTGTCTTTGTACTGTCTTGATTTTAAATAAATATTTGAACATATTTTGATCTATGTTGTGTTCTTGTGTAGAGTCTGAATGTCTGCTCTGTGATATTAAGCTATGTTTAATTATATTAATGTTCATATAAAAGTACAATAATGAAAAATGAAAAACTGTGCATGATTGAAACCTATTTAAAAAACAGAAGATTATTGAGCCTGATTTGCATTCTGAGCCTGAAGGTTTACTTTAAACAGGTGTTATAATATCCCTGAAAATCTTAAGTGAAAAAAGAAATGGACACTATCATTAATCAGATGTGATCAGGTTTGATCACTTCTGATTGAATCTTAAATGGACCTTAGGTGGACCTGAGAGGAATCTGCCATGTTGTGCTTTAAGCCTCTGGCACCTCCAGATGGATCTTCCTATCATCTACTGCTTCTCCTCTGGGTCGCCTTCTTCCCCAGCAGGGTATAAATCCTTTAATGCCTTATGGTGACTATAGGTGTGATAAAAAAAATAGTAATTCAATTTGAGGCTAGGGGGGTTTCTTCATTCTTTTTTTCTATCAACTAAGAAAAGTTATTTACTGTTTCAAATCTCTTCTAAAGCGTTCCCACTATTACAATTTTCCTTTGCACTGCTTTTTTGTAATTTTGTCTCTGGTCTCCATAAGTTTAAGGCTTTTTTTGTGGACACATTTTCTAAAGTCATTCCAATTGCTCCCCTGACACAAATGGCAGGAATATGTTTCAGAATATTGCTCTTGTTGCTGCTTTATACTTAAATATTTAACTCTTAAAAATAATTACTGAAATGAGATGTTTAGATTTCTCTGGTCATGAATCAATTGTATGAATTAGAAACTGAATTGAAAATACATTTCATACCTCACAATGGGTGTAACAATAATTTAAGACCACATTCTGTAGGTGAATGGTCAAATCTGGTGTGGGTGTGTGTGTGTGTGTCTTGTATAGCTGAGATTTATTTACTCTTTTTACTTCTTATTTCAACCAGAGATTTATAATACAAAACACTTCCCAATGTTTCCAATAAAATAGATTCCTTGTCACTGCGGACTCCTATTTTTATAATACATTTGATTTTTGCTGGAGTCTCAGAATCCTGTAAGGGAAAATTAAAGAATTAAAACCTTCATACACCAGCCCTCTTGCTTGCTCACTCTCATCACCCCTGAATTCTTAGATTATTTTTGTTTATTTTTTCTGTAAATTATAAATTTCAACTGTTCTTTTTCCAGTTTGAAAAGATGAACAAACACCTTCAAGACATAAATTCCTAAGTATTTCAAAACGTTTCTAGAAACTCCTTATTTCAGATAAAAAGCCAGACATTGTGTCCTAATTAAAATTCGGTGCATTCAGAATTGCTGTTAAATAGAAATATCATGTCCTCCTGACTAGGAGTCGGATGGAAATTCACTTTAATCTCCGTACTGGCGTATGTATAAATTCTTGAAAATACTGTTTACGTAACAAATCCTCTGACTGATTGTGCTGAACAATCCGAGTATGTCTCAGCATTTGTTTTTTCGTTAATCCAGATTAAAAATCCTGGATACCATTTATAAGACTTCACATTTAAAGATCTGGAAAACGAAACAACGAAAGATATTATTTTTATTCATAACAAAATGCAACACACTGTGCCCATAAAATCACACACAGTCGATATAATAAAATTTATCCAAAGACCTGTGACAAAGGAATAACAAAGTATTCATTATGACTGATGGTGCAGTATAAAAAACAAGAAAGAGTAGTCAAAAATACTTCACTTTGTACATATAAATACAGGAAATACAGGGTATCAGCAAAGGAAGAAAGGCATGTTTAATCTCTGGTGATAGAATGGAATTTTCTTTTACATTTGATATAGGAACTTTTAGGTTTTCTAAACTTTTCAAGTTTTATGTAATCATTAAACAAAATAGTTAAATTCAGAATTATTTTTGAGCTGAATGTTAAAACAATATAGGCTTGATACAAAGACTAAAGCTGTAAGAAGGCACAGACACAGTTTCCCCACATTGATTCTAGTATAGATGAGCAGCACTTCCCCCTCTGCACCTGTCTTCTGATTTCCGCCTCTTTGTTTGTTTTCCCTCTGAGTCCCTATACAGGGCTTCATTGCTGGCTGCCTGCAGGCTGTCAAAGGTGTTCTGCCTTTCTGATCCCTCTGCGTCCTCAGCATGCCTCCTCCTCTTCTTCCACAGATCCACACAGCGGTCCACGCAGCTGAACCTACGCTCCGTGGTGCATGCGTACATGCCTGCCGGCACTGCCAGTACCATGGCGCACACAATGACAATGATGTGGATGAGTCTCTCTCTCTGCTCCAGCTGACTAATGTCGCTACCTGTCACAAAGACGATGCACTGGCCCTCTCTGGGGGGATGGTTTTTCAGGGTGACGCACACCTCATATTTGGTGACGGGAAGTAAGTCGCTGACCGAGTAACTGTTTATGCCAGGGCCAATGAAGATAATCTCTTTCTTGGGTGAATCGTACTTACCAAAGTGGATGGTGAACCAGGTTTCTGCTGGATTGTCCGTCACGGCATGCCACTCCAAGGTGATGCCATAGACAGTCTGCTTGGCGATGCGGATGTCAATGTGGGGACTGTCATTAGATGACAGCATGGGTACAGGTGGAGGAAGAGGAGCTGAAGAAACGGGGGAATCAATGTTCAGTGAGATACAAACAGAGGAGTTGCCAATGAAGTTGTTCGCCATGCAAGTGTAGAGTCCGCGATCTTCCAGGTGCACGGACGGGATCACCAACTGGGATGTGATGGTCTCCTCATCTATCTGAGTCTGAGTAGCTACAAGGATACAAGAAAAAGACGTCATTCTACTACATTAGAATTAACAAAAGTCAACATCTTCCCTTTAGTTTCACACACCAGCTCTTTGGTTTCATTTAAATATATCTCTGTTTTTTTACAATTGTAATCTGCTTTCTTTAGGATATAACGCCAAATCCTAAATCTGTGCACATTTGGTGTTGTTCCACTGTTTGTTTTTGCTGTGAGCAACCAGGAAGAAAGAGTGATTGACTGCTTCTTCTTTCCTCTTTTCCTTACTGGCCAGTGCATGTGGCAGACAATACTGTCCCAATTAACAGCGGCTGAAACTAAGTGACGCTATGCTAAGCATGTGGTTTTAAAGAGAAAGTGGCCCAAACCAGATGAAAGCATGACATTTTTTGAAAGTCCAATCTGACTGACTAAGTATGGTGGTGTGAAAGGGTCCCATGTCAGGTTATGCAACAAGTAGTTTGAAATATAAATGTACATAACAAAATGAGTTCACATTTCTTTTAGTTTTGTAATAATTAAAACTTAAGACTTACAAGCAAATCCTCTGATGATCTTGAGAGGATACAGCCACTGAATGTTTGAAAGTGGCCTGGCTTTGACTAGGCACGTCAGTGTTGCATTTGCTCCCAGAGACAAACTAACGTTAGACTCTGCCGCCGAGGCCACCGGCTTCATGCAGGTTTTCAGCTGGATCTCATGGAAATATTTGTCCACTTTGTTGCCTGGGCCAGAGCACTTCAAGTAAGAGTTCATGAGGATGACAGGAGGGCTCACCTTATGAATGAATTCAACAAAACCTTTAAGGCGGCAGTCACACGACCAGGGGTTGTCATGTAACGCTAAGACCACGTTGGAGACCAGACCTTCTTTCCCCCACGCTTTCTCAGCTATTTGGTAAAGAGGCCAATTGGTGAACACTTCCTTTGATGTGATGCTAAGCTTATTGAAGGATAAATCTAAGTAGGTCAGTGCAGGCAAGTATCTCAATGCGTGCTCTGGCAACACATCTAACTGATTGTTCTTCAGGTCCAAAATTTTGAGTCTTGGTGAGCTCTGAAATGCAGTCCATGGTATCGAAGTCAGCTTGTTGCCTTGTAGCCTTAGCTCGGTCAGGTTGGAGAGGCCCTCCAGGCTTTTGATGTTCATCAGCGTGATCTCATTGAAATTCAGCCAGAGGAACTCTAAGGCATGAACTTGAGAGAAGGAGCCTTGTGGTAACTCAGTCAGGTGGCAGTTTTCAATTCGGATTTTAGTAAAATCATCAGGGATGTTCTCTGGGATGTGCGCCATCGGGTTTTCCATGCAGAGCAAAGTCCTAGAATGATACATGATACAAAGTGTTTACAAGAACATCTATTTCTGGAGTTTATAAAGTAGATGCAGTATTTTCTCAAATTAGTCAATGTTTTTAGTTTTTGAGATGTTTGTCTTCCGTAGAACATTTTAACAAACATTTAGCATTCTCAAAAGTAGCTCATAGCATTGATTATTGATATAATCAGATACTAAATGTTTCTACTGTCTTAGTGATTGCCTACCTTCCCAAGTTCTCATTAGTGCAGGAGCAGCCCAGCAGACATGCAGAGAATCCAGGGGTGATGATATTAAATACAAAGAACATCCCAAACACGGCACAAAATACGTCCATGTTGCTGGATGAGCATGTGAAGCAGGCCGGTCGGAGCAGAACATGCCTATCAGCTGCGTGGAAGAAAGCCTATTACCTTAATCTCCCTTGACGCAATGCTTAAGACACCAAATGACATGTGAGACGAATGAAATGAGTATTTATAGCAGTGGTCCACTTTGTCTCAAAAACATTGTGAGACCTGTTGAAGAAATATTACATGTCTCCTTCACTCAGAGTTGTACTGAATTGTATTTTTGATCATATTGGGATTTTTCTTTCAAGTGTGTCCTCAAAATGCTTCTCTTCAGTCTAATTTAATTTATTTGAACCCAACCAAAGCAGCAGCTCTGACATGATAAATAGGAGGCCCATCTGTATTAAGTGGGCCGGAGCCCGTCAGGCTTAACGGCGCTGAGAGGGAGGGCCGCAGTGAGACAGAGACAGATGTCTGAAAAGGACTGTAATCTGACCTCAATAATCTGAATACTGACCGACTTTCAGGTTGCTCGAGTCATCATTTGAAAATAGAGGTAAAGGTAGACAAACAAGAACAAAGTAGATTCCATCGTTTATAATACTTTGTCAACTTAAATTAAGTATATTCATTTTTTGATAAGTAAAAAACACAGTCTCTTAGTTTTTAGGCACCATGACATTTACAATTTCAATTTTTGGACTTCAAGTGATGCTATAATATGGGTATGACTCCTAATAATGTTTTTCGGTTTGGTCATTCTGACTGTTCTGAAAGATTAAACTTATATGTACAAAGCACAACAAATATTCCACATCAATTTTGACATTGAAATTTAACATTTGATCCATTAATATGATTGGATTAATAGTTATAATGCTGTCAGTTAACTTCAATATCTGAAGATATATCAAGAAAAAAAGCTTATAAGCATAATTGAATATAAAAAATATTTATTTTCAGTTGTTATATGCATATCATTGAGATTACAAATGTTTACATATTATAAAATGCACTGTTGTTTAAGTTTATGAGCCAACAACCAATCTGGCACATTATGCTGTATGCTGACATGCAAAACAGGCTAAACAGATGGTTGGTGAGCTAAACTTTTCCTTTTGTATTTCATACTTAACATACTGTGCTTTTAACACAAAGCAGAAGTTATTTTCAGGGTGAAAAACGATATCTGACTGGGTTTATGAAAGTTGAGGATATCAAGAGAATTTTCTTGGAAAAAACATCACTTTCAATAGTGCATCACAAATAAAACAGTTGCTTTTTTAATCAGTACACAATATTAAAACCAGCCTTTGTTTTTATTTTCCCTTTCCCTTTTCAGTCAAAGAAATGACTGATATTGTTCCTGTCAAGGCTGTAAATTATTCTCTTTTGACCATTAACAAATTGCATCTTCTTGACACGTCAGCTCCATTTTAACAGAAGTATTCATTAGGTGGCCCTTCAGTCCTCGCTATAGCTTCTGAATCGACACTTGACCTCGCCGACAGGAGCCTGTTGGATTCATCAGGGTTTAGCCTGGTCAGATATTCCCCCTCCATCCCTTTAGCCTTACCTCCAGGACCAAGAGTCTCAAACGTTACGTAGGAGTCTTGCATGTCCTTTTTCTGCTGCCCCAGCATTTTTTGGCAACGTTTCTTTATTGCCCCACAGCACACAATCAGAGTCAGGGGGACTGCAATCACACATGCAACAGTTATCACCACCACATTAATGAGCTTCTGTGTGCCACTGGCACTGGCAGCCTCATCCGTTGAGAAGATTACACACTGTTCCTTTTTCGGAATCAAACCTTTGACGCAAACACATGCTATGTACTTTGTCTTTGGTACAAGGCCTTCAATGGTGATACGGTTCTTTCCAGCCCCCACATTAATACGACGCATGTCTCTCTCACCAAAAACAGCATATAGGACACTGAATTCGGTGGTGTTTGTGGCTGTGGGGGCACGCCAGTTCAAAGAGACAGTGTGATCCGTGTCCCCAATCACTTTTACCGATCGCACCACCCTCTTCTCGGGAACTTGCTGTAGGGACGAGGCATTTGCCACCAGGTTACCTAAACCTTGACTCACCTCCCCTGACTTTAGAGGATAAGAATCTTTGGACTGTCCTTGAGAATTTCCATCAGAAACACTGTAGCTCTCAATTTCATATCTCCCAGTCACTCCTTTGCCATTAAGAGGTTCAATGATGGGTTGAGCTGCAGTACTGGTGGGTGGTGGAACATATCTCGCAATGAGTTTTTCCTGGTAAGCTGCTCTTCCCATGCTCCCAGGCTTCTTTCTGCTGCCCTTCTTTGAAACTCCACCGACTGCTTCCTCCGATCGAATGGAATCAGTGATCACCAAGGAGATGATGGCATCCGCAGTGCCCACAAAATTGGTGGCTTTGCACACATACTTCCCAGAATCCCTGTAAGAGACTGCAGGGACACTCAGAATTGACCAAATGATGCCTTCCTTTGAAATCTCTTGCTGAACTGAAAAATCCAACAAATACACACATAGAGTTAATTAGATTGACACACAAGGGAAAACCTATAATCTCTCTAATATTTAGTGTTGGACAAAAGTAACTGCTCTGAACTGACCTGTGCCATTCATTTTCTTGCCATCAGCACGGCTCCAGGAAAGGTCCGGAATGGGGACACCAACAGTACCACAGCGCAGTAGGACATTGTTGCCCAGTGAGCTCCGAACGCGAGCCACAGCCGTGTGCACCCTGGGGGCCTGGCACCTCTGAAGCTCTGCTTCAGTAAAGAAAACCCCGGACAGGCTCTCAGGATCAGTGCACCTCAGCCGAGTGTCAACAAGTGCCACGGATGATGAGGGGGATTTCTGAAACTGGATCAGGTCGTAGAGTCGGCAGTCACACAGCCATGGGTTATCATGAAGACCTGCAGAACCAACAATGAACAAATGCTATAATCTTTGACAACATCAAGTCCAGAATTAGTCAAACACCCTGACACACTACAGAGAAGAACTATAGAAAGACTAATCCCTAACTCAAATAGGGCAGCTCTAAAAAGAAAAGTTTCCAGTATCCTAAACAGTCAGAGCTTGATCCTCACCTAGAATTAGCTTAGATGACTCCGAGTCTTGGGAAGGCTTCACGCTCAGCCACATTGTGAGAGCTTCTGCGGGAAGGGTTGTGAGGCTGTTGCTGGATAAATCCAGATAAGTGACGTTTTTAATGTAAATTGTGGCCGAGGCTGGGATAGAGGAGATCTTGTTGTTGTGCAAGTCAAGGAGCCTCAGGATGGGCATGTCACTCAAAGCTTCCCAGGGGAAGGAAGTGAGGGAGTTTCCATCCAGCCTGAGCTCATCCAGGTTGTAGAGGCCTCGAAAACTGTCTGCATTAAGCGAGTTCAGGGAATTGAAAGACATCCAGAGAAACTCAAGGCTGTTGAGGTAGTGAAAGTTGTTGCTGGCAATGCGCGTGATTGCCGTCTTCTCTATGCGTAGCTTTGATGTGTCAGATGGGAAGTTTGGAGGAATAACAGTGATCTCTGGGTCATTACAAAGCACGCTCCTGTAAAAACAATAAGTGGAACTGTGATTACTTTAAGCCCGAAAATAAATGCAAGAATAATTATTTGGAAATTGGAACTTGGGAAGCTTATAGGTGAATATTTGCAGAAAAACTAGGTATCTATGAACTTCTGTTTCAAATAAAAAAAAACACAATCATTCTGAGGGAAAAGGTGGTAAACTATTGTTCAGATATAAGGAAAGGAGATTAAAGAACAGGTCAGGGAAATCGTTCATTACAGAGTGACTGAATTGTAGAAAGCAGCAGTAAAAGCAGTTGGCATGCAATTCAAATATAACTGCTCCCAATGTGAACTAAATTAAAATAACTCACCTTGCCTTTGATCCGTCACTTAGCTTGTGAAAGAAGCAACTGCATTGTGCAGGACATGATGTGCTTAAAATAGGAAAAAAAACTAAAGCCAAGCAAAAAGCAGCAGCAAAGTGCCGGCTCATGTTTCCCCCCTATCTGCAAGCAACTAAAGCTCTACAAGACTAAACTACAATTAATTAAAGAGCAGCAACTAAGGTCTAACGGAACATCAGGTACATGGTGGTGGTTCGAGGCTCACAGCTCCAACTGCTCCGCCTGCTCTGAATCCACAGATAAAAAAGGGATATGCAGGGATTAGAAGAGGACTTGGGTTATTTTCATTCACACGATTAGGCTATTCTTTCCTTGAAGCTGATAGGCTGCGTGCTTTTCACTTTCAGAACTGCTTTCTAAACTGTTTATTGGCTGCTAAAAAATAATGGGATATTGAATGTGGCATCACAAGCCTCAAGCGGATGTGCACAAAAGAAAATAACCAGATTTAGTATTTTATTCAGTCTTGTGTATTTTGCACAATACATTTGTGTGGAAAAAAAAACTTTAACAGTGATATCAGTTTTAATATTTTTGAGTTTTTATTTGTAATTATTATTGTTTTCACACAAAAATATGGTAAAAGGATGCAAAGATAAAATTACACTGGTTCCCCACTAGATGGCAGTTGAGAGTAAAAAGAGGTACAACGTGTTTTGTTTTGTTTTATTCTGTCTTGTTTACATACCAGTACTCAGATCTCATGAAGAAACCATGTTGGTGAAGTGCATCCTTGTCTATTTATTCATGCTTTTTGACTGTAATAAGTCAAAAAGCACATACGAAGGCAAAATGTACTTTTTACAAACTGAGTTAGTTTAAAGTGAATTTTGAACTTTGCATTGCTCATATTCATCATATGTTTAAATTCAAATGTATAAATTCAAATGTATAAGTTAAAATAAACCCCTGCTGACCCCACTAGGGACAAGGGTGTACAGAAAATGGATGGATGGAAGTTAAAATAAATCATCAAGAACACATAATAGTATATTCATGCTTATGATGAATGTGTGTTTACTTCCTTCCTGGACGGAAATAAATGTATATTTTTTATCCAGCCTGTAAAGTGTGCTTGCTTGTGAAACACTTTCTGAATGAGTCACAGTCCCTTAGGGGTTTTTGCAGGTCCAGAAGTTTAATGACACGGCGGCTCTGATGGGATTTTAAATCCTTTAATCCAGTCATCTCTCTGTCTCTTTATTATTTTGTCTTTGTTCTCTTTCTTCATACAGAGGCTTTCCTACATAAGAAAAATTTCCATTTCTACATCTGTCTTCATTGTAGCACCTCATCCCTAGTAAAACCCAAATATAGCAGTTCTTGACTCAAGCATAAGATGGGATACTATTTCAAGTAACACATTACTTAAAATCAGAATTGCTGTACTGTTTGACCAACCCTGAAGATATTGTTGCATTTTGCAGTCAAAACTGATGTATCAAGTTGTTACGATGTTATTGATTAAGTCATAGAGAGGGTGAATGACACAGAGAAACAAAGACACAGTAACAGAAACAATAGACATACATACTGAACAAACCAAGGGACTCAAGTGTACAGCACACAATTCTGCACATTTTCCAGAAAGCATATAGCCGAGGCACCTTGCTCATTTAGTCAATATCTCTTTTAATATCTTTTTCCCCAATATTTAAGACAATGATAAAGAATAGATAATCTTACGTCAACCTCTTATTTTCAGAAAGTGACAAATTCCATGCAATTTTCATCCTCTCACTTTCTCCTTCCCTTTGTTCTAGAACAACATTTTGCCATTTTACAGTCAAAAACTTAAAGCATCGCATTATTGGGTAATTTAAAAAAAAATTATACATTGTTTTTAAATTCTTTTAAATAAATATTTGATAAGCTTGCTGGGCATTTATATTCCATCCTAGTTCTTCAATGTGTTGTCCTCTGAAGATCTCTAACAAATTTCTGAGGCCCTCACAAAACAGTTTTAAATGTGCTGAGATTAAAATACACAGGTGGACTCTGGGTACTAATTGGGTAACTTCTGAAAGCACTGAATTTTATTTACAATTATCAGAGTAAAGGGTGTGAACACAAATCAACTCCAAGTTTTTCAGATTTGCATTCATTAAAAATATAAAGATTGCCTCGTCTTCACAGTTTTACATTACTTTGTGTTGATCTAGCACATTAATTCAGATTGGAGTTTTGTGGTTGTCATGTGGTAAATAGTGACGTTTAAGGAATGTGAATACTTTTGCAATGCACTGTAAAACAAAACTACTTTCATTTCAGCGATTTACATCTGTTGCAACAGTTGAACCTTTGTTTCATTGCAAAGCTAAAAGATTATCTTGCAGTTATTAACTATTTGCCAAGGGACTAATGTTCAACTGCGACAAAAGTGCAAATACACCACTGGCGGGTATTTGGGTCAGGCAGAGCAATAAGTTTAGCTCAAAGTTTCTTTATTGTAGAAACATTTAAACTTAAACTAAAGAAAAGTTTGATATTTAAACTAAATAATGTTCCTTTGTGGGTTGCTTTGCAACTCACAGACATTGTCACTGGGGGCTGCATTCTTTCAGATATCAAAATCATTAAGAAATTCATTGCCCTCTGATTTTATTAAACTTTTCATCAACAGGTTTCGACTTGGCTCATTTACAGAAGTCCACTACAATCATTCTCTGTAAGGCTGGCTCACACCAGCTCCACTTTCATCACCCTTAGCTGTGGTAGCTTAAAAGATTGTGCTATTGAATCTTGCATGTTGTGAAATTTGTGCCTGCTTTATGTTCCAGCACGACCTCACACTACAGCTTTAGGTAAACCTATCGGGCCTCTTTTTTGGGTTAGTGATAGCGGAAATAACTTTCTGCCTCGAATGCTCCACACGAAATCTCAGCACCTTTTGTTGTCAGAACGGCAGATGCAAACAAGCTTCTTTGTTGTGACTCTCCTCTGTCTGGGACCCAGAGTTGTACACAATAATATCAGAAAAATTGGATTTCATAAGCCCATTGGGACACATTGTTGCTCCATGGTTAATGAATTTGTGGTAATCTGGGAACAGATTAGTAGAGCCATCAGACTCAGCCCAAATGTTGCATTTTAAAAGGCTGAGGTTGCTTCGGGTGAGTGTCACAATTTTCTGCTGTCCTAATTTTTTAGGGGTTATTTTGGTAAAAAAGATAAGCATTTAAATAAATGAGGTCCTGATGTTTTCAGTGACCTTTCACATTAAATGTAGCATGTGAAGTTGACAGGATTCATATTAGTAAAAGGCCAATATGTGAAATGTTCTGCTTTTTACAACCCTGAAAGTCGTGTCCGATTGGAGCCACAAACATCAACTATTCAGATTTTCAAATTATAGACAAACACAAAATAGCATTTAAGGTGAATTCAAGTCAAAAAGTTCATAATGCATTGCTTACAAAGTTCTGGACGAAAACCAGTTACAGGCTGCAAAACAATTAAGACTGAGTATAGAGTTACATTTTTTGCTAAACCAGACTAATTTATTATTGGATTTTGATTTAACCATGTAGAACATACAACTGCCTAGTCAAAGTACAGATCCAAATCCAGGATGTCTGTGTCAAGACTTAAAAACTGATTTTCATAACAAATCAAGTTAGGTGTTTTGCTAAGAAGAATGAGCAAAGCATCTTCTCTCTAAAGCTTGTAGAGATACATCTCAAAAGAGTTACAGATGTAATTATAGTGAAAGATGAGCACTAGTACGTAAAGCCGGTATAATTATATGCACACATTTCAGATTTTGAGTTTGAAAGATTTTAAAACTATATTGTTTTTCTTCCTATTCAAAACAATGCACAAGTTTGTTTTTGATACAACATAAAAAATGTGAAACATTTCACACTTGTGAATACTTCGCAAGGCATATTACACTTTTCCTACACATAGCCAACATTACAGCTACACCATTGCAATTAAATAAATATGTCAGAGTATTTATATTCTCGTTATATTAGATACTCATTGGCTTTTTTTTTTTTTGCCAAGGATCAGGGACACCTTTTAAGCAGTTCCTGTTCTAATTTACACCTAGAGCTGCTGCCAACTAAACAAGAGATTACAAGAAGACAAATGTGAGAAACTGCTTTGATTTCTGAAGAGTAAATCAAATTAAGAAAAGAGCACAAACATTTTTCAGCAAAAAAATTTAATGTTAGAGCTGAAAATATGAACAGGAAGCTTTGGAACAACACAATAAATGAGATCTAACCTTATCTAAAATAATAAAAAAAAAAAGAATTAAAAAGTATTTTCATTTATAGTGCTTTTATTTCTGAGCATTGTATTTAGATCCTCTCCAAAAAACGAAAGGACAGTAAAACATACATAAACTGTACAGTCTGAGAAAAGACAAAAAAAAAATCCCTCCAATTTCTCTGTCAGTTTTTGTGTTTTGCAATGTAAATGGGTATGGTTGTTTCCATAAAGTATTTCAAAATGCTCGTTATTTCCATTAAACCAGTTGAATTATGAGGAAAGACTGTGAGATTGAGTCCAAATCGCTTCTAAAAGACAACATTTCCCATGCTCCCATTGTTTCCTTATCACACACTCAAAGTTGAAGTAAGTACAGGAAAGGCTATAGTTTTTGTCCACCAGCAAAGGTTCTACCCAGTTGACGTTTCTCAGCCTTCAGATCAAATATTTATTCAGAAAAGACCTTAAGATTGTTTTCTTTCCTTTTTTATGCGATCAGTAAAAGTTGCCGTGAGTTTGCTAAAAGTTTGCTCGTTAGGACATTCCTCCGAGGATTGCAAAAGTGGACGGGTGGTGGTGGGGGGAGTTTAACCCAGATTAGTATCTTTATGCTTTTTCACGTGAAAGAGCCCTTATAAAAACAGACGACATCTTGAAGAAAACGGTGGTTTGATTGTTGCTGTTTTAAGGAAAAGAACTGAGTTTGCAGCTAAGTTTACTTTATACATCCAAACATGGGAACTTATACACTACCGGAGGGATTCTCGGACTTTGACATGTTTGCATTCGGCTCTGCGCTTCTTGTTGGGGGTAAGTTTACAGCGCAGGATGGGATGTTTGTGCAAGATTTAAAGAGACAGACACCTGAAAACACACACACACACACACACGCACACAGAAGTTAAGCTTTTCAAATACAATGATTGAAAGATGCCGTTTTGTGTCTGATGTCTTACAATAAATAAACTTCATTTTAAAAAGAAGATAGTAAAACAGTAAAAGTTATGAATATGCGTCAGCTGTAGAGGTTCACAGTTTTTATGCTTCAGAGAATGTTCTTTTTTCCCACAAATACAATACATTTCCTATAAATCCCAAACTTTATTTTAAATAATCAATATTTTGTGCAGATTAACAAAGTTAAAGCTTGTTTGATTGTTCATTTTTTATGTCCTGTCTCCTCAAATTTTTTGAAGTACCTATGATATCAACTAATTTGACGTGTTGGCTTATCGCTGCAAGGTTTTGATGCCATCAAAAGCTGGCTGTAATTTATAGGTTGATTTCACAATTGAACCATATTGCTGCAATTGAAAAAGAATGCAATGTTTATGTTTCAAGTTTTAAATGCTGAAATGAATCCTGTTGCACAGTAACAACAGATTACAAGTCAATTGACATCAATTCTAACAAGTAAAATTGTAAATATTTATATGTATAATATAAGGTTTTATTTTAATGCTTGTTGTTTTGATCTATTAAACCTTTTTCGGTTTTGTCAACTTACCAAATTTTGCTTCTGCTTTCTTCCTTATACTCAATCAGTTGTTCATGTTACATGTCCCATGCAGATCAAAAACTCTATTTTTTATTTATTTATCATATTCTTTGAATGCATTAAAACTAAGCACTCTCATTGTTTCAGCCATAAACTCAAATAATCAGAAAACAAAGTTAGGGAAATGCACTTTGAGGCAAATGTTGAAATGGTTGCTGAGTTAAAAACAAATGCCTAAACACTTTCATATTGCATTATTGAACATTTTTAATGTAATTCCCTACCCATTCTAGCAGTCGTAGCATTGATATAAGCTGTTTTAATGTACATTCATATCCGTTTCATATTCTTAGTTTGATTATTGGGTGACACCAAAATAGACCCTGATTGACGCTAAACATGTCGGGTTTGCAGAGGAAAAGAATATTTTGCAGGGACAACAAGCAAAGCATGTGGAGAAAATAAACATCTATTGCACCCAAATCCCATGTTTGATCAATTCTCTGAACCATTTAGGAAATATTTCTTGATAGGCTTTATTTTATTTTATTTCCTTATCTCATGTTTTTGTTTTTAAAACTTAGCTGTGCCTCTGAGTATGAAAGCTAGAGCTAGCAGGGAAAGAGTCTTCACAAGGTAATAGTCAACCAGTCAGATTGTACTTTAGATGCCTTGTGGGTTTTGTTATATTTCACTTAGCCAAGAGAAAATGTTTGCCTTTGTTCTCCCTTCCACATTGTTGAAACGAGAATGCGCTGCACTTGTATTGTGCTTTATCGAGTCTAGAAGACTCCAAAGAGCTTTACACTATTCAGTCATTCAACCACACTCGTTCACATGGCGGTGGTGGTAAGCTACATTGTAGCAAGTCATAAACCAGCATTACTGAACCCTCTGAGCACCATCAGCAGGCAAGGTGAGTGAAGTGTCTTGTCCATGGACACAATGACTGAGATACACAGAGTGACGGTTGTTGTTTTGACCTCCTTGATCCACTGTGTATATATAATTAGCAAAATATTCTTGTTAATGAGACTATTCCTAGGTTAAAGCTGTTTGCACATTCAAGGTTTTTAAACGTGTGATCATTGTATCATAGCATAACATTGGCAAAGTGACCATTGTTGTATGAGGCTGTTGAAAATATCATAAACAGTTGTTGGTAGAAATCTGGTGTGCTTGTAAAAACTACAATACTGCAGAGAGATTATCATTATCATTAACCTTTGTTTCACTTTAAATCCCATTGATTGAAAATCTATTTTCCAAGAAATCCTGGCCAAGACTGCCAAGAGCATAGTTTTAAAAAGAGCAAAACAGAAAAACAAAATAAATTAATTAAAAGATACTTCAGCTAAAACATTTACAGAAAGATTATTCCTTCTCAAAACCAGAAAGAACAGTCGTAAAAACATTTAGTGACAACAGAGCCTTTGGGTTCACGTATTTCTGGTGCAGGTTCCAAGAAAACGGAGCAGAAAACTGAAAAGATTTCTTTCCTAGTTCCAGTATCAAGATAATCTCTATGCTTTGTGGTTGATCACAATTACATGATTTTACTTCTCTTAAACATCTAATAAAATTTATGGAAAGATTGTGATGATGATTGATGATGTGTTTAAAGGGAACGCTCTGACTTGTTTTCACCTGCAGGGGTGCTGGGATTCTTCCTCAACGCCGTCAGCATCCTGGCCTTCCTCCGAGTGAAGGAGATGCGAACTCCCAGTAACTTCCTCGTGTTCAACCTGGCTTTGGCTGACATCAGTCTGAATGTAAACGGTCTCACAGCTGCTTATGCCAGCTATCTCAGGTAACAACCCATGTTGTCTTCTATTGTTAAGACTTTTCTTCAAAAGTAAGGGTACTTTGGTTCTTTACAGAATCTGCTATTATTTGAATACAGGAGCTTATTCTGCTCAAAACAAGTCAGCTTCTGTCTTCTATAATCCAGCCTACAATCCACTTTGCTTGGACTCAAGGTTTTGCAAGCAAATCTGTTAGGGTTTTAGAAACTGCATAGCAAACCTTAACACTTCAATAAGGTGGATAAAACAAAACAATCTCCACAAGTTTTGGTCAGAATGTTTCACAGTCTTAATTTTACTGCAGCACCTATTTATAATTCAAAGATGTCAAATTAAATACGTTTTTCCCAGCAAGGGGTTTTCTTTTCTCCTTCACGCCCAACCTTAACATGGAGTTACATTGTCTTCTTGCAACAGTGCAAGAGTTGCCCCACTTTCAGTCAAATATTTATTTCTCTTAAATAAAGACCATTTAATTCATTTTAAATAAATCCCAAAGTTTTATGATGTAAGTGACATAATGGAGCCTTTGTTTTGTGGATCACCAGCGAGGGAGATCTGAGCCGATGTTTAATCTGTTAAGAAATCCTTGCTCTGTTCTGTGTGTCAAAATTATACAGTTAAAGGAAGAGTGATTCATGTTTCCTCATACTTTATAGGTACTGGCCATTTGGTCAAGATGGTTGTAATTATCACGCTTTCCAGGGGATGATATCAGTCCTGGCTTCTATCAGTTTCATGGCTGCGATCGCGTGGGACAGATATCACCAGTACTGCACCAGTAAGTGGGAAAAAATTCCATTAAAGTAACAAAAGGTGATTTCAAGTTGGATTCCCTTCCCCATTTAACAGGGACTGTAGGTTTCACTGAAACCTTGGCTTTTGCACCCCTATATTTTCTGATTTGTAAACCTGAGATTAAAAGGTATCCTGATCATCAATGCAATCTCTGCTAAAGGTGTGTTTTATAGTTTGTAGATACAGTTTAACCCCAGTAGTTCACATCTTTAAGTTTGGGTATACAAGTACAAATTCAATTCCAGTCCTTAATATTTTGCCAAAGAATGATCACAATTTTCTACGTAAGAGACTCTGAAGGAATTCATAATATTTAAAGTATATTTGTGCTATTTGGCTTAAGTCGCTCCTAGATAATAATGATCATTCTACTGTTGAACTCCACTCACATTTCATAAGGTGAATATGTATACAAATTAACTAAAACAAAAAACATGGACATCAGATAAATGGATTTTGACCTAAACCAGGAAAAATAATCAAAATAAAGCTGTGGACATAAATAAAATGTGTTTTAATGAGATTGTCAGTTTTAATTTAGATCTACATTCACATTTGATGCCTTTAGTTTACCTGGTTCCACTTCAATCTTTGCAGAAATGATAAAAGCTCTGCTAAGTTAGATTTATGTATCAAAAAATCCTGACTGTTTCACTAAACATTTCATCATTGTCAAGTTTATAAAAATCTGTCCTAATTCTGTCTTGTTTATCAAAAATCTATCTTATCACGTAACTGAAAAAGGACATGGATGAGATTCATATATTTATGAAAAATTGTTTTAATAAACACAGTATTGACACTTCAATTGAAACTGAATGATTAGTGGAGCTATTCAGTAATACTGTAGGATGGATAATTAGCTTATCAGTAACTAAGCCAATTTATTTTGATAATTTAATTAGTGAAGAAATGACAACAAACAAGCATGAATTTAGCAGCTTAAGAGAAATGTATAAGGGAGTTTAAAGCTGTACTGCAGATACATATGAATAATTCACTCTCAGACCTGACAGGTCTCTTGTTAGTCAGCTACAAAAATATCTCTTTTCCCCAGAAATCCAGGCCATGTCAGGCACAACACACCAATGAGTTAATGCTGTCATACCAGATAATGTATGCTGTACTTTTAATTCCACCTCCTTATCAAATGGAGACGTGTTTTGCTCTGCTAATCTACATGTTTTTCACACAGTATCAGAGAAAGGTTCTCCGTAGTTATTGACTTCATTAAAAATAAATGTGTTTTTAGAAACATTATCCTTCGATCCCAAACTCAAATAAGGAATGGTTGTTTTTTTTTTAAATGTCAATCTTTACAGTTTCTTTCTCAGACACATGAGAGAAAACACTAATTTTCTATGCAGTAATACCTTAAATGTTTTTCTTCTCTTATTTTCTATAAAAATGGTTGATAGAGGGGAAATTATTTGCAACACAAATGCGCTCTGGAGCAGAATGTTTCCAGCATGTGTCGATGTAGTGATTGATTGTAAAGTGATTGTGGTTCTTGACCTATAAAAAGGCGCTGTATAAATAAAGTTTACGTACATTGCTCACTGAACCAGTTTTGTGCCAGATTGATCCTGGAGTTAACTCACTAAGCCACTAATCCTGCTTTATAGTACAGGCCTTAGTACAAACCTAAAGATTAGGACGTCAGATGATAAAATAAATTAGTCTCTTAACAAACTTGCTGCATTTATATATATATATATATATATATATATATATATATATTCTGTATATATTAATATATACATATATTCTGTAATATATATATATTACAGAACTTGTAATGGGTTCTTAAAAGTGATAATCTCTGGGAAAAAAATGTTTCAAACACAGACCTTGGAAGTGAATGTTTTGTTAGATGATTTCACCCTTCGTTAAGGTATCAATTAACAATTTACGTGTAATCCACAGATAAATATATTTAATTTGTAAAACCAAATGGCGAAAAATTATGTTCTTGCATTTAACTTGACTAAAGAAATGATTTAAGAAAAGTAAAGCAATTTAATATTTTTTATTCCATTTGTGTTATAATCAAACATCTTGCTTGCATCCAATCTGACTGCTGTGCAGGACAGAAGCTCTTCTGGAGCACGACAGTGACGATGAGCAGCATCATCTGGATTCTTTCCATCTTCTGGTCCGCCGTTCCACTCATGGGATGGGGCGTCTATGACTTTGAGCCAATGAGGACATGCTGCACGCTTGACTACACTAGAGGAGACAGGTAGAGTTATGTAAAATTACAGAATATACTGAGACTAATGCTCCAGTCAACAGAATGAATTATTCTACACGAATTCCCTTTATTTTAAGCCATAAACCTTTTTTTCATTCTGACAGGGACTACATTACCTACATGCTTACTTTGACGGTCCTCTACCTGACTTTCCCAGCTGTCACCATGTATTCTTGTTATGATTCCATCTACAAACACTTTAAGAAAATTCATCATCACAAGGTAAATTTGCTGAAATGTCCCTAGGTGCAGCAGTGAATTTTGGCAGAGATAAATGTTGGTGGAAGAAGGAATAACTAACGTACAAAAAGAGATTCAAAGGTTTCCAATATGATTATATACTGTATATTTATAGTTGCTGATTAAAGATGTAAATCACAAAATTTGGCATCTGAAAGGAGTATGTAAATCCCAACAGGGGATATTTGTAAAATGATCTCAACTTTGTTTGGAACAAAGACTGATGACCCAAATTATTTTTGTTTTTATTCTTATTTTTCTTGTCTTTTTTTGAATACTGTAAGAGTTTTTGATCACATTTCATCCAGTGAAGCTACATTTGGCTAGCTGAACTTTTTATGTGCTTGCATTTAACTGGACGGCTATTAATTGGACGCTTTAATCATGCATTAAACAGAAAGCTGTCCTATTTGGCTCTGACATGAAGAATGATTCCTAATGTTACATTAGACATGCCTCCAACAAACTTTATAGAAGTATTTTTAATGGCAATTGTTTTTTTATAAGACGTTATAGATTTTTGTGTGTGTGTGTGTGCGTGTGTGTGCGTGTGTTTTTTTGTTTTTGTTTTTTCTTTCCCCACCAGGGTTTTTTTTTGTGGGCTCTAGTGTCCCTTATACAACAGTAGGCTGACAGGAAAAGGGGAAGGAGAGGGGGGAAGACATGCGGCAAATGTCGTTGGTCCAGGAATCGAACCCGCGACGGCCGCATTGAGGACTGAAGGCCTCCAAACGTGGGGCGCGCTAACCTCTACGCAGAGCAATTCAGAGCACGCCCCATGTGTGTGTGTGCGTGTGTGCGCGTGTGTGCGTGTGTGTGTGTGTGTGTATAATTTCTGTTTCACACATTTCCACAACCCTCCAATCCAACCATGTACAACTTAAACATGACAAGCTATTCTCTGCTTCCATCTTTACTTTAATCACATCACACTGAATTAAACAGCATGTAATTCTGTCCACTTATTTTTCAGTTTAACACCAGTTTGCCCTTGAGAGTATTGCTGTCATGTTGGGGCCCTTATGTCCTCATGTGCATCTATGCCTGCTTTGAGAACGTGAAAATTGTCTCTCCAAAACTGCGAATGGTAAGCTCTTATTTTTTCTGTATCCAGGACCCCTACAGTTTCTATTGCATAATTCCAGATTCAAATTTTCATTTTAAATTTACTTTATTGTTTGCTATCTATTTTTTTTTAGATAACAAAATAAGGAAGGAATTCTAGAGACTCAAAATGTTTTTCATACTCCATATACTTTTTCCCTGCTGGATCTTGAGAATAAATACTCACAAAATTGTCGCCATTTTTTGCAGTTGCTTCCAGTTGTTGCAAAAACAAATCCCATCTTCAACTCTCTTCTCTACTCATTTGGAAATGAGTTCTACAGAGGAGGAGTTTGGAACTTCCTCACTGGACAGAAGATTGTTGAGCCAGACGTTAAGAAGTCCAAATAAATAAAACCAATTAACATGTTTCTCAAATCATATAAAACTCTAATTCCCTCTTATGATAGACTCCTTATACTAATATAGTTAGCTGTAAAGCCATTGTGATGCTCTTTTCTCCCTTAATTAGACAGTAGTGAACCCTCTTGACAGTCTTTCTGTTTGTACCTGTCTCATGATGGATTTGTGAAACTTAAACTTTTTTCTGCACCAAACAACTTCAAATGTTTTTATTAACATTCTACTCAGTAAATGAAAGCTACTGCTGCTGCTTGTCTTGCTGTGTGCTTTGTTTTAAAGCTGTTGTACCTGGTTATGCAACGTCTCTTTAATGAGAGGAAGCAGTGACTGTGTTAAGACTGTCTTACACAATATTACTACACTTGAAGTGCAGCGAGTCTAATCATTTATTGTAATGTATTCATGAAGGAATAAATACAAACATGTTGTAGTGGTTATTTTACTCTAGATTAAGGGAAAGATTTTTTTAAAAACAGACTTTAAACTGAGGAAATAGAGCCTTTGTACTCAGTAGATGCTGACGTGGTCAAAAGCAAATAATGGGGGGAGTGCTGACCTATAACAACTAAAACAAAAATCAAGCTAAGTTCTTTAAAGATTACAATACCAAGAAAATGGTTCCGGGATTTAACTTGAGTTACAGTTGTTTTGTTTTTTTTGTTTGTTTGTTGTTGTTTTTTACATCCATGCCATTCATTGGTCATTGATGTCCTAGGTTATTGTCTGTCAGCAGTTAAATATACACACTCCATAAATAACCTGCAATGAAGGAAGTCTTAGTTACACTAACCCCAGTGTTCTGACCTTCAGGCTGGCTGTCAGCAGATCAAATCCTCTCAGTCAGTGGTTGAGACTTTTGGAGGACAAGTTGTCTGATGAGCAGCACTAATGCAGCCTTTAAAGTTCAACATCAAGGAAATCAACAGTTAACTGACATTCTTTATTTCAGAGTTAAAGTTACAGCTTTATTTATTTGGGATTTGAAGTTATAGTCCAGCACCAGAGGACATAAATGTGAAGTTACGCTTTAGCGTATACTCAATGACAATAACAGGAACTAGCAGATAGTCACTGCTGTTAACAATATTATTTACATATATATTTTATGCATTCAGACACTAAAGGCAACACTTTCACAAACATGTTATGTAGGACTGAGTGTTTAGCTGACTTGGTTAAAAACAAAATGCAGAAATGCAATTAGTTTATTGGTGATTCTATCATGGTGGCATTAATAAACCAGCAGCATCGATGGATTTTGAGCTTGGTGAGCTCTGGTCTGTTGTGTTTCAAGTCCAAAGCCTCAAAAATCAACATGAAGTCGAAATCTCAACAGTTCAAACCCATAAATCCAAAATGGCTGCCGGGTGCACAAAATTTGGTTCTTACTGCAAGTGGAAAATGTTTATATTTCTGGTGATATGCAAGTCATTAAATCAGGGATACACAACTTCAGGTCAAGAAAATGATATTACAGTGCACATGTAGAAGAGATATTCTCACTTTTTGGGTGGCATTGTGGCATTTCACTCATCTTGTTGGAGCTTAGACGTTTAATTTGAGTGTGACGTCATCCTCATGTTCATTTTTAAACATTTAAGAGTCTAAAAATAGCTCTTAAATGTCCATTTTTAGACACTCCGCTTGGAATTCCAACTTCAGGGTCCATTTAGTTTTTTCCGTTCCCCTAAAAGACAGTTTTATATAACAAAGTGCAGGGTGGTTCCTAATTCCTGTACATTTTGACAGTTCTTCATCATTTCAACAACTCATGCATTTGCTACCTTACTTCTGCAATTTTAATATTTTGTTGTTGTTTTTTTTAAATCAAATTCACAAGTAGGGTTTCTGCCAAATTACCAAAATTGTACCTGGCAGGTTGAGCCTATGAAACATTTGTGAGCATGGCTGATATTTTTAAGTTAAGGAACTTCTGCAAAGTTTTTATTTTTGAAAGAAAAAAGACGGAACTTGTTAGATAATGAATGCCCTAATGAGACGCTGACTCAGGAAAACTGTTTACAGACTTCTCCGCATTGGATAAACACAAACAAGCCACTCATTAGTATGTAACACATATTCGGAGGAAAAAGATTCTTCCTTAAACTGCTGGTGCCATCCCATTTACCTGGGTTGTTGAAGGATTTCCCTGAAGACTGAAGAATCCAACGGATTAGCGCCCAATTCCTGGTAAAAGCAGTCCAGTTGGCTAATCTCTGATCAGAAATAAGAGGGTGTGTGGAGTCGTGATCTAATTTGGTCAAAGCCTTGGATAGAAAAAGTGGCCAAACACTCACAGGAGAAAAGTAAAGCTACTTGCTGCAAACAGATTAAACCTTGTTAAGATACCAACACATTCTGCTTCAAATTGGGTTTCAGTATTTCAGTAGAGTAGGAATACAGACTGATAAACACCAAAATACGATTGTCGATGAATGTTGCTTTATTAGCAGTAGGGATCACATTAACATTTTGCCATCTTAAAGCTTTAAACTTAAGTGCATTTTAATTGGATTTCATTCAATAGACCCAACACAAAGACGTGCGTAATTGTCTCAGAAAGTGGGAGAAAAATGTTGCAATATAAATGTGTCCAGACATGCAGAGCTGGCAGACATATCCGATCAGCCTTGCAGATGGAACAGCAGCAAAAGAGAGATCCAGAAACACTGGATACAGCAAAACCTTGATCCAGGGGCGCTCGACACAAATGGACACCACAAGTTTTATTTTTTAAAATTTTGAAAACCACATGTTTTTCTTGATGATGTTGAACATGTTTAAGTGAAGAAAAGCAAAACTTTGCAGGAACTTTACACAAAACTGGATTAAATCAGTAATGAAAGATGTAAATAATGATACAAATTTTTTTTAATAAAAACCACACTGTAGCAAGTTAATTGGACTTGGTCTTAACTGGGTTGGACAAAACCTTCTTGCTCTTTGTGTTCTATTTATATCTGTTTCTTCTGTTCTGTAAACCAGCACACACACCTCAGCTGCTGACAGCTTAGATTATCCACCATGGAGAAGTCATGAGGCTCAGGGATTCTCCCTTTTTATTTCAAATGCATTGTTAAAATCAACAGAATTCAAGGAAGCATCCAAACTTTCATTTTGGGCAAAAACACTCTCCTGGCTAGAGTCTGTGCAATCAAGGTTTCCAACACATACCGGTAATTGTTCTAAGAACTACAGATATCATATTTATACATTTATTGCTTATTAGAGTTACCTATTCTGGAATTATTTAAAGTACGCTGTTAAATGTCTAAATCAGCAACGTGTGGTCATTCAAATATGAGATAGTATAGAGAAATATTCACACACATTGATTAGACTTTTTTTTTTTTTTTTACAATTTAAAGGTCATAATACCACTGGAGCTTAGAGATATCATTGATGATAAGAGGTTGTTTTTGCTTTTCTAATAGGTCTACAGGTTCAGTGTGTGTGAGACACAAGATTTGGTGTGTTTGTGGTATGTCAACAAATGATCCCAGGACCTTTAAAGCAATGATTCATGGGAGTGTGAAACTTCTGGTTTTGTAACTTCCTACAACACCTTGCTGTGTTATAGTTCAAACACCATCCTAAATTTTCATGGGAACTTTAATGGGAGATCTGACTTTGGGATGAGGGGTTTAATTACTTACTGTATTTTACCTCTAAAATCACTACCATTTTGTTGAATGCTGCATTATTTAACCAGTTTATAATCCTTGCATGAAAGGGTTAGAACAACGGCATTTTCTTGTAAATAGAATCAAATTTTGAAACTCACAGCGTCCAAGTTTGAACCCAACAGCAAGTCTTCATTCAGTATCACCTTGGTAACAAGCACGATTACTCCTGTGGACAAGGGTGAAAGCTACTTAGAGAAAAAAAACAAAGGTCACTGTAAATCCTTTGAACATTATACACAACATGTTACAGGTCAGATTATACCACAGCCAAGAAAGAGACATAAGAAAAGAAGTATTGTCTAAATCTCAGTTGCATGTCATGTAATTCGGTGGGGGAGGAGTGTTAGTTCTTAAGAGATATACTGAAAATGCAACTTTAACTCCTCACAACAGATTAATTTAAAGATGTCATACATACCATGAGGATTTTTATGTGATATATCTTTTAGGGGATTATTTGCATACAAGAAGATGAATCTTTCCTTTTTTGCATAATACACTTCTTGTTCACAATGCCCACACATTGAGATTACAACACATCATCAGTAACTTGTGAGGATTATTCTGTCTACACTTGTTTATTTGATTCTGACAATTTAAAATAACGAATCAGCAGAGATTATCCATACAGTCACAGCTCCGCAAAGCCTCTCATCTGACAGATGAATTAAAAAAAAAAGTCAAGGCATAGCTGCAGTATAGGATTTTAATATAAACGTGTTTACAAAAAAAGGTATTTATGTAATGGCTGCTGCAGTGCCAAGCCTCTGTCATTAGTAAAATTGGGCAGTTATTTCCAGTGGCGTACTAATCCTCCAGTTGGTGTATTCATGCTGCCTTTTCTACTTCAGATAATCCACTGAATACTGAGAGCAGCGGTCAATATAATCTACTGTTTTAAAAGTACTGCAACGTCCCACAGAGACATACAGCTAAAGGAAGAGTTTTGTTTTTTATTATTATTATTATCTTTATTAGGGCTGCACAGTGGTGCAGTTGGTAGAGCTGTTGCATTGCAGCAAGAAGGTCCTGGGTTCGATTCCCGGCCCGGGGTCTTTCTGCATGGAGTTTGCATGTTCTCCCTGTGCATGGTGGGTTCTCTCCGGGTTCTCCGGCTTCCTCCCACAGTCCAAAAACATGAGTCAGGTTAATTGGTCTCTCTAAATTCTCCCTAGGTGTGAGTGTTCATGTGCATGGTTGTTTGTCTTGTGTGTCTCTGTGTTGCCCTGCGACAGACTGGCGACCTGTCCAAGGTGAACCCCGCCTCTCGCCCGGAACGTAACTGGAGATAGGCACCAGCAACCCTCCCGACCCCATTAGGGACGAAGGGTGTTCAGAAAATGGATGGATGGATGGATGGATTATCTTTATTAGCCACAATATCAGCAAAATTCAGCTTTTTTTGCCATTTTTATGTCTTGAAAACAATTGCTCCACAAAAATAAAAAACGCCTGCCAAGTGCACTTCAGTATTGGTTAGCACCAAAAAAGAGCACATTAAATTTTATAGTTTCCTCATTTACATATCAACATCTTCCTAAAATTCTGCCTAAATCATGTTATGGTGAAAGTGGGTGACAACTTTTGAAAATAAATCATTTTTACCAAAAAAAAAAAAAAAAGCCTTATGTCATTATTTTAGGAAGGTGACTATATTGCTGCAGAAATCGAAATACTATTGTTGAAAGGTTCTTGCATTAACGCCTCAGAGCCAGCTGTCACACTGTGTGCTGCCAACTGAAAGGCATTTTTGCTATGAGCAAGTCTTTGCTGCCCTCTTCTGGGAAGATTTAGACAATTTGCGATCCTGAGCAAAATGTGAAACCGACGGAATTTGTAACAAGTTGTAACGGATCCACGAACTCACTTTTGAAGCAGAAGAGGTAGGTCCTTTAGAGCTGTGGCTTTTAAATAGTGAAATGAGTTACCTTCTTCTCTGAACTTTCTTGACTCTGTTCATTCGTTTAAGACAAAGCCCCGTTTGTTCAGATTGGCTTTTATCTAGCTTTATGCTGGTTAAAAGTATGATGTATGTTATTTTATTATCCTTAACTTTATGCTTTTCTGTCGTGTTTAATGTGAAGTAACTTGTGGTTTTATCCAGTGGAATGTACTATATAGATAAAGTTTAACTCACCTTACAAAGGTAAAGGCTATAGTCAAAGTCAATATCCATGTTTTCCTGTGTGCACCTGCTGATAATCACCACCAGGTGGTAGTATTATCTACATAAATACCTAGCTGAACTTCATGCTAGAATTTTCAATCTTACCTTTGAGGTAAGATTGATCATTCCCGCCAATGTATTAGGTGTTATTTTGGAGACGCCTGGTTCTAAGAAATTAATTACATCTGGAGTGTATCATTAATTCACCAGAACCCAAATGTTGTCTTCTCAGACTAAATTATATGGGTCAAAGAAAGAAAAGATGCTAACCAAGCATGTAGCCACCTGACTTTGGAAAAACTTAACTTGTTCTTCAGAATTATTAATCTTTTATTTGAATATAGACTGTTGACTTGATTTCGTTGTCTGGTGGAGCTGTCCAGAGCCTCAGGGTGCTGAAAACGATGCAGAGGTGGCTTCTTATAATATTTAGTATTCTTTAAGATGATCAATTTAAACTATGTTCATTTGTATATTTTGGTTTGGAATATTGATTTCAATATTGTGATTTCTATATACGTGCAAAAACATCACAATGCTGCCACCAGTATTTGTCACCAGGGTTGGTGTTTTCTGGGCTATGTGCAGTGTAGTTTATCTCCACACATTGTGTTTTGCATGGTAATAAAAGTATCAGTTTTGGTCTTATCTTACCGCAACACCTAAGTAACCTGGGCCAAACTGTTTTAGTCTCTGCAGAACACTGAAAAAAATAACTCTTTGGATGAACATAAAAAAATCATGGAAATTATTTCAGCAGCGTGTAATTAATTATTTTACTCCTATTTAAAGCAAATGTGTTACGTCAACTTAATTTATTAAGGTTATTCCAATGTAAAGCAATTGTGTTGGATCAATTTAATTTATTAAGGTTGACTCAACTCATTTACTATAGTTGGACCCAATGTAATTTAAAAGAGCCAGCCCAACTAATTTGCAATAGTTTAATGTGTAACTAAATCCACTTTGAAGTTTTCCCAGGCGCAAAACAGTTATGTCGTGTGATCTTCCATAATCTCTCGTGATCCCCTGATCTCACTAGATCCTCTTCGGAGGGAAATGAATCTGACTAAATTGAATCAAACAAACGATTGTCTCCCATGGGCTTGTGTGATATCCCATGATTTCCCATGATCTCGCATGAACTCGCGTGACATCCCGTGATCTCACTCGTTTTCTTCAGCACAAGATCAGTCTGACTATAATGAATCATGTTATCTCAACGTGATTAAATTTCATAAATGTGAAATTGTTGAATTTCTTGTTTATCCAACATGATTGTATCATGTTGGATACAAACATGAAATTATTTAGTTGAAAGTACATGATATTCGTTTGTTAATCTGATAACCCCCTAAGTAAATTTTTTTCAGTGTAAGGTTTCCTGTTGACCTCTCCCTGCAGCAATTGCAGCACACTGATGGCGACAATGCCTCGCCATACATACCACAGCAAGGCGCCAGCATTTGTTAACAGAAAAGAACAGCTAGTTTAGATAGATATACTGTGACGGAATAAGCCCTGAATCTTAAAATATTTCTCTATGGAAAATTACCAGCTCAGAGTTTTAAGAAATTGGTGCACCTGCTGGATATTCTGGTTTGACAAAGTTCTTGTTATGCAAAATTGTTCCATTAGTAACCCTGATTTTTGGAAACTCACATATTTGAACAAGAAGATGTTTATCATCCAAAGAGTTACATGACCCTCCAATGTGGTTACGTGGCTTGTATATTGTTCAACTGAAACTGGAGTGACCACATTGTGTAATATGGGTTCTATATATTGTGAGGGCTTGCAGCTCCAAATCAGAACTCATTGCAGCTTGCTGCTGTGTTTGTTCTCCGTCTGCAGACGAAATAAACCTCTGCTCTTTGCCATTTGCCAGAGTCTCAGCCTGATCTGTTATCATACAGATTTTTGTCCACAGAGTTAAAGTCATAATCTTTATGTTATATCTCATATCGCTTCAATTAATAGTCAAAATTATGTTTTAGAGTATTATACATATGAACTTGGAAGTTGAAATGTCTAGTTATTCTCTTTTGTTGGTTTTCAGTGGTATATTTATGTGTTCCAAGTTATATTTAAGACATTCAGAGTTACCATTTTTACTTTAGTTTTCATGTCATTGACTGAAAATGCAAATAATGTACTATGAATCTCAGAATTATTCATTTGAAAGTCAAACTTCTGAATCAATGACAATCGATCTTGTAGTTTTGTCATTGAATGTTACACGTGCATGATATTCAGTCATAATTCTAACTTTAAATCTGGAATCTGTTATTTTGACAGTCAAAAACATGCGTTTGAAACTCAAAATTACAATTTTACATCTTAGAATTATGAACTTGAGAATGAAAATCGCAACTAAAGTTAGAAATAATGACTATGAAACTCAAGATTAAATCTCAAATTAAGTTCTTTAATCTCCCAATTATCACTTATGACACTTGTGGCAATTTATGTCTTTTGTGGCCGGAAACAAGTTTCCAGAAGACTGTTTTTTGTGGGGGTTTTTCGCCCCTGTCTTTGCTCTTCTGGTCATCACTTGCTCTCATTGGCTGAAGTGATTGTAGAATTACCATAAATGAGGCAAGCGGTGAAAGGACCCACTCGGTGGCAAGCCGGTGGTGCGTCACAACTCCTTAAGAAAAAAAAACGAGGGAAGATAGAAGGAAAAGATGACTAAAATAGCGCAGAACCTGCAGGTTAATGTGCACCAATGGCCACCAAGTCATTTGTGGTCTTAGAGCGGAGAGAAGAAAAGTGCCACAGGTGATGGAAGACATGAGCTGCTTTGAGCGTCACAGTGTATGCGGGTAGAAGGTAGCAAAATTAATCTCTGTATCGAAAACTTTGCCATGTAGAAAAAAGCGGCTCAAAAAAACCTCTGCAAAGTTGCAGAAGTTGAATCTGTTTAACCACGTCACTTCTGGGGAGATCATGAAAGTGCATCGCATGAGAACAAGTGGAGGAAGCTGAAGAAAGCCATCTCTTCACCGATGAGGCAGCCAAGTTCCCCTGCGCCTCTCCATTTACGCACAGGCGAGGCGAGGACGGAGACCACCACATCAAGACACTGAAAGATCGGAAGCACAACTACTTTTCTTTTTTTTTTTACTAAGACTCTTAACTTTTTAATAAGAGAAAAGGGGGTAAGCACATCATGGATGGAGAAGGAGGATCGTTCGGGCTGGCCAAATCAGCCGCAGTAAAACTCTCCGAGATGGGCGAGAGGACCAAGCAGCTGGGCTCCGCGATGAAAGACCCTCACCAGCAGAAGCGGATCATATTAGTGATTGTTTGCGTGGCTCTTCTTCTGGACAATATGCTCTACATGGTCATTGTGCCAATTATCCCAGACTATCTTGCTGACCTGGAGAGCGAGCAATCAGAGCACGTCCACTTAGTGCTGCACCCCAACACTTCCTCAGCCAACAGCACAAGTCAAGACAAAAGCAACAAGGACAATTTGGACATCCAAATAGGAGTCCTTTTCGCCTCTAAAGCCATCCTGCAGCTCCTGGTCAACCCACTCTCAGGAACTTTCATAGATCGAGTCGGATACGACATCCCTCTCCTCATCGGGCTAACCGTGATGTTCGTCTCCACCTGCATTTTCGCCTTCGCGGAGAACTACGCGACACTCTTCGTGGCCAGAAGCCTGCAGGGTCTGGGCTCTGCTTTCGCGGACACCTCCGGCTTCGCGATGATCGCTGACAAGTACACGGAGGAAGCGGAGAGGAGCCGAGCGCTCGGCATCTCCCTGGCGTTCATCTCGTTCGGGAGCCTGGTGGCGCCTCCCTTCGGGGGCATCCTGTATGAGTTCGCCGGAAAGAGGGTCCCTTTCATCGTGCTCGCCTCTGTCTGCCTGGCTGACGGTTTTCTGCTGCTCACTGTCATCAAGCCCTTCTCCAACAGGACTCGGGAGAACATGCCAGTGGGTACCCCGATATACAGACTCATGATAGACCCCTACATCGCCGTGGTGGCCGGGGCGCTCACCGTGGCCAACATCCCGCTGGCCTTCCTGGAGCCGACTATCGCCAACTGGATGGAGACCACCATGCACTCCACTCAGTGGGAGATGGGACTCACCTGGCTGCCGGCCTTCTTCCCTCACATCCTGGGTGTGTTCATTACTGTTAAACTGGCCGCGAAGAACCCCCACCTGCAGTGGTTTTACGGGGCTTTAGGCATGGTAATCATAGGGGCCAGCTCATGCACGGTCCCTGCATGCAAAACTTTCGGGCAACTCATCGCCCCGCTGTGCGGCATCTGTTTCGGCATTGCGCTGGTGGACACGGCGCTGCTGCCAACACTCGCGTTCCTGGTCGACGTGCGCTACGTCTCCGTGTACGGCAGCGTCTATGCCATCGCTGATATCTCGTATTCGATCGCTTACGCTATGGGTCCGATAGTGGCCGGCCAGATCGTGCACAACCTTGGCTTCGTCCAGCTGAATCTGGGCATGGGTTTAGTCAACGTGCTTTACGCGCCGGCGCTGCTGCTGCTGCGCAACGTGTGCCAAATGAAACCGTCTTACTCAGAAAGGGATAACCTGTTAGACGAGGCTCCGCAGGGGCTGTACGACACCATCAAGTTGGAGGAGGTGAGGGCTAAAAAGAAGGGCTACAGTTCGTCGGGGAATTGCTTGTCGGTGGACGAAAATGGGTTCGATCCCTTCAGAGCGCAACAGTCCTCCGGTCCAGAGTTCACCTAGACATTCCCAGCAGTGAGGAGTTTTATTCTAAGGATGAGACAGTCAGGTCCTTAAGTGATTTCAACTTTTATGTATGTACAATATAAAACACCCAATCAAGAAAATCATGATTGTGTGAGATGATTGCCAAAGCATCTATTTCTCTTTCTCTCTTTTTTCTTTTTCTTTCTTTTTCTCTTGCTTTGTTTGTTTCTTTCTTCTTTATATCCTTCTTCCTTTCTTTCCTTCTTCCTTTCTTTCTTTCTTTCCTTCCTTCTTTCTTTTTCCTGTCATACCGTGTCAAAAAAAAGTCTACGTGGCGTTCGTCAACAGGAGTTTTTGTGAGAGAACTTGTTGAATTTGTGTGTACTACTGAGTATTATATTAAAATAATAAAGACAATAATTAATGTGTGGGACCAACCAAACTATAAGCAGCACATTCTCTCCCTCCTTCAGCACAAAAATAGACCATTATTTTCTAGTTAGTTTTGCACATCGAAAGGCCTCCGTAGATTAACGATTTTGTGAATTATTTTCCAGATGCGTTTTATTTTTCTGTGGATATTTGAAGATAAATGTGTCATGGTACACGGGATCTGTACATAATGTGGATATATGCACAATGTAAAATTGTTTACACGTTTGTTTGTTTGTTTGTTTGTTTGTTTGTTTGTTTGTTTGTTTGTTTGTTTGTTTGTGTGTGTGTGTGGGTGGGTGTGTGTGTTGGTGTGAAGACAACGGAAACAACAATGTCCTGAGGATGAACAAATGTGTTTATTGGGATGAGCTGTGGTTTAATAAATATTTGTTTGGATCTGTGTTACAACAGTGGTTTCTTTTTTATTTCATTGTATAAAAAACGAAGCCCTCTCGTTTAGTCTATGTATAGATCTATCTATCTATAAGTAGATAGATAGACAGACAGATATAAATTTTCCTTTTATGTAATTGTAAAACTTGCACTTATTTTTAATAGTACAAATACGTCTGTCTGTCTGCCTGTCCGTCCGTCTGTCTATCTGTCCAATGAGATGATAAAGTAACCCAATACGTTTTTAAAAAATCATAGTAGAACAGAGAGGCAGTATGCTCGTTGCGCAATAGTATCAGGAACTAAAATGCCGGAAGCGCACAGAAACCAGTTTATAAATACGAAAAAATATATGCAAATAGACTTCGGACACCTGCAACAAACTAGTTTGCTTTCCACAAAAGTCAACTCTTCTTATTTAAAGGCAACTGCAAAACGTATTAATTGTAGGAAAAGCACCGCGCTCCCTGTCCACCAGTGGGGTCATGACAGGAGCCCAGAAACTGATCTCTGTGTCCTCTTAATATGCATCCAATTTATTATCGGATGCGAATGAGGGTGGGGGGAACAGGTAGGGGGAGGGGGATGAGATGTCGGAATATATGTTACGAACTGATTTCGATGGGAGGAGTTTGTTGCCTCAGGGGAGAAGGTGAATACAAACACCTTCAGCATCTTTTCAAGCTGCGCTTTCATGTGGAGCCGCAGCATCGCGGCGAAGCGATGTTTTTTTCCTCCCTGCAACTCGTAACATGAGAATGGCGTCTGACCACAATGTGAACTTTAGCGCTTTCCTCGGACTCTCCGTGTGCTGCAGAAACAAGGTGAGAAGTATTTTTTTTTTTCCTCCTACAACTCCTAAAATTTGATTGATTTGATTTTAATTTAATTTAATTCTGTACGTATAACATTACCTTGTCTGACAATATTTCTTGACCTGTAATTGCGTGTGCATTCATCGGCTTAAAAACATTCAGAACTTTGAACATATTTAGGCCGACTTCTGGTATTTGTTCGTTTGTTGAAAAGCCTAAAGTTTTTCTGTTTTTAACTTTTAACATAATTGACACAATCTTCTTTTTCAAATTTTGTGATGTTACTAAGTTATACATTTCATTTCGGACATCGTTCAAACTTTAAACTGCCTATAAGATGTTATTTTCTAGTTTCTTCCACCTTTGTTGTGAAGCGGCAGTTCGGATATTGATTAATCTTTTTCTTAAGAGGTCTAATACATTTTTTTTCACCCATATTTTAATAGTTATATTTACATTTGACTACTTTTGTGTGATTGGATTAAAATAAGTTTCTTTGTAAAGTGCCTTGAGTTGATTTGTGCTATAAACCGAACCTATGCAAATGAAATGAATTGAATTATGCCTGGGTGTGCTTTAAAACGTCATAATTTCAACTTGTTATGAACTTCAAAAACATTCTGACTTACTTTAGGAATTTGTTCGTGCATTTAAAAAAATAATAATAATTCACTCAGTGAAATAAATTGACGTGTGTCTTTATAAACTTTTTGTTTGTTGAAAAGTTCATAGGCTATTTTAAGGAACTGATTTAGTCACTTTCATTCTTAAAGAGTTTGACATTTTAGGTAAACTGACTACTTTTTGAGACGATTAAATTTTTAAAAACTTAAGTATGGCCCACAATTTTGCAAAAATACAAGGTATACAGTGTATTCAATCAATAAAAAAAAAAAAAAAAAAAAAAAAAGTTGTATCAAGTTGACTTTAATTACATTGACAATTATTATCAATTTAATTAGTGAAGTAATACCTTTGCGCGTTCATCGTTCCCCTTAGATACTGGACACTACCTGTTGACTAAATGTCATTCTCTTCAGGAATGAATGATGAGAGTTAGTGTTTAAGCTGACTGCCTCGTT
The DNA here is from genome assembly GCF_019740435.1 of Gambusia affinis. Classification (NCBI taxonomy): domain Eukaryota; kingdom Metazoa; phylum Chordata; class Actinopteri; order Cyprinodontiformes; family Poeciliidae; genus Gambusia; species Gambusia affinis. Next base: position 17,415,274 of record NC_057887.1, read on the forward strand.
GCGGCGCTGAGCAGTGGGTCGCAGCTGGAATTCAAGGACATGAAGCAAATTGCATTTAAGCTGCAAAACGATGAAAGATGGAAGCACGTCGAGTCATTTCCAAACAGCATAGATGCATTTCTCAAAGGGGCATAATTTTATTTATTCCCTGTCTTTCTTTTTTATTTCCCCTCCCTGTCCTCTTTTAAATGTTCCTCCGTGTTTCAAAGCAGGGACGGTCCTGAGAGGTCATTTTTCACCTGATCGGACTGAACTGCAGCAATGTCAGCACTACAGAAACAAGTGACAAGAGGCCAAGACAGCCAAGTATGAAATGTTACTTTTTGTTTGTTTGTCTTCTTAAATTCTGGACAAAGAACTTTGTTCGTCCAGAGTCAAACTTGGGGGATTGCCGCTGCTGAATTCAGTACCGCGGAGAGCGCACAGATCAGAGACCCCTTTTGACCACTAGGGGTGTATATTTCAAAACTGTCTTCAGATAATTACTTGAAAACTGCCGTTATTTCATATTATCCCGCCACAATCACGAGTTAGTTTGTTTGCAGAATAACAGAATCGCTATCGTTATTTTATAGCTTCCATAACAACCACTTGGAAATATTTCTCCAAATCCACTGTGGAGCCTCATTTCACTACAACCTCCAACTGATCAATATTTATCACTTGGCTTATAAACAGTATGCATATCAACATCAGACAGAAAACATAATCACTTTGGATTTTCCAACAAAACCCATGAGGTGGTGGAATTTATTCTAAGACAAGCCTGGGAGCCAATGAGATTAAATGTTAACTCAGACACGAATGAAACTAGAGTCATTGAAAACATCTTTATTTAAAGAAAAAATACCCTGAATCTATGGAAATACATACAGGTGTAGTGTAGCTTTTGTAATTGTATGTTTCTCATTGACTGCAGTGGATTAGTAATGTAGAAATACACATAAGTGTGGACTTCATACATTATTTTTTTTCAGGTTTTCAAGAGTTTGAATTCATTTTCGATTTTTTTTTTTTCCTAAAAATCCAAAATCCGACAAAATTTACTTTGAAAGTCAAGTCGGTTGGGTTTGGTCGATCCCACCAAACACAACCAACTACATGTAGACATTAATCACATCTTTATGCCTTTTCACCTTTAACTTTCCAACCAAATTTTATTTGATTTAGATGTAAGATGATTCCTTTAAAAGGAACACTCAAGCCAGTCATAAACTGGCATATACTAGAACACCAGTATTATGGTCCACAGTGAATTCAGTTTTATATCATACTGAACTGAGGAGGAAAAAAACCTGTTCTCCAAAACTAGCAAATTCAAGATTGGCTGAAATTTGTGGCTGAACACATGGACAAGCAAAATGTCTTCTGGATAAATCTGTTATTGAGAGAGCAGACAAAGACAAAGACTATGCTGAGCACCATGGTGTGAAGTTTTGGAGTTGTCAAAGTAAAGCTTTCAAATCAAAAAATATTGTGGCAACAGTAAAGTATTTAACGCTACAATTTTGGCTTGTTGGTGGTTTTAAGGAGCATGTGGGGTCATTGGACATTTAGCAACATATTATTCAGGATGCATGCACATTTGAGCCTGTAGATACAATTTTGTCCATTTTTAGGTTAAATAAATTCTATAAGACCTGACTCCACACTGAAAAAAGAACAGTTTGAATCATCGTCAAAAGCCAAGAATGAGTTTACAATGAGCTTGTGAAGGCTTCTACCCAACACTGTACTTGTTTTTACTTCAGGTCTTGCCGAAGGTCCCTGTGCCCCCACTCAAACAAACCCTCGACACCTACCTGAAATGCGTCCAGCATCTTGTGAAAGAAGAGCAGTTTAAGAAGACTAAGGCCATTGTGGAGAAGTTTGGGGCTCCCGGAGGAGTCGGGGAGATTCTTCAGAAGAAACTTTTGGAGCGGAAGGACAAAAAAGCCAACTGGGTAAAGTTTTTAAAAATGTCTTTAGCAGTACTATAAGTGTTCAATTGAGAGTTTTTCTTGAACCAATAAAGCTTCTTGCATCCGTTTTTTTTCTTCATGAATATGTGTATGTGTTTCTCCTTTGTGTATATAACAATATTTCATAAGTTCAGTCACTAAAAAGGATTTATAGAGCATTCCCTTGTCTTTTGCCACCTCATTTTTCCCTTATGTGTCTGGGTAAGTGGTCCTGCTCAGCGAAGTCCATCACACTCCCACTCCTCTTTTCACCTGGTGGATGATACACGGCATTGTTTTTCTTTACTCCATTGCCCATTGTTCTTATATCTGAAAGCAATAGAGCTTTAAATAAAGAGCAATATTTCTTACAAAGTGTCTCTGTGCTTCCATTCAGGTCTATGACTACTGGCTGGAAGACATGTACCTAAACAATAGGTTGGCACTGCCAGTTAACTCCAATCCTGCCATGGTGTTTCCAAAACAGGCTTTCAGAGATCACAAAGATGCTCTCAGGTATATGCTGCTTTTTTATTTTCTAAGTCGTAGATTCTATTTCAGCTTGTTTGTAGCCAGGATGAAGACTGTGAAAAATTTCTTACAAAAGTAAACAAAAACACTTTACATGTTAAACAAAATATTGAAGTATACAAGTTGAAACTCATCTGAATCCATCTGCACAAAGTTCTCATCTTTTAAATATCAATATAAAACCCCTTTTTCACTTACTTAATTTGTGGTTTGACTCTTAAGATCTTTTATTGGGATTTTATGTGACTGACTGAAAAATACTGCATAATTTTGAGTCTGGGGGAACATTATGATTAATTTTATGCTTCTTAGCACTAATACGGCTTTTTATTGAAAACAACAAATATCCCACCCTTTGAACTTCTCACATACAATTGTTGGTTTACATGACAAAAGTAGCATGTGGTGGAAAACCAGCATCGCACATAACCCTGAATGCATCTTTTCCACCACAAAGTGGGAACATCTCTGTCATGAGGATATAGATTTTTTTCCCAAAATTAATAAAACTAAATAGAAAGCAGCCCTGGAATAAAACATGTTAGAGGCTGCAAAAGACTTGAGACTGAGGCAGAAGTTCATCATCCAGCACAACAAATGCTCTAAACACACAGACACAGCTACAATAGGAAGGATTACATTAAAGCATGCTCATTTGCTGAAATGACCCAGTCAAAGTCCAGACCTAAAACCAATTGACAATCTGTGGCCAGACTTGAAAATCGACGTTCACAGCTGCCCTCCATCCAACAAGATTGTCTTAGACGTCTTTAAATGATTGAGGTTCTATTAAGCCTTAACTCAGAAGGGTTGTATACTGAGCACATATTACACATTTGAAACATTTTTGGAAAAATTAAGAAATAATAACTATGTAGGTTTAACAGAATCTTTGCTTCAAGCTTATTTAGATCTTTCATTAACAAAAAAAGAATCTATTTTTGCTGTTGACACCTAAGACTGTGTTGACAAAGCGTAAATAATCACAGAGAAAAGCAATAGGAAAGAATATGCAGCAAAGCAACTTGTAGCATCAGTTGTACAGTGCAGGCAGCATCGATCCTATCAGTTGCAACCTGTTAAGAGGGATTAGCGTAATGTTCCTAAATCCCACATTTAATACAAACAGTATAAAACATACATGTTGAGTTTGTCAGCTGTTGACAAGGTTTATGTTCATTTCAACAGACAGAGATGCTTAGATTAAGATCTGAATTACAGTCATGCCCGTCTATTAAGTGAACCCTGCTCCACCAGGCATGAGGTCTGCTCCGTCCATCTCTGTAACCCGACATCAGCTTTTGTCAGCTCATGACCCACAAGCTGAATGTTTCCAGAACACACACACACACAAAAAAAAGCAGCTGGATACCTACTGACGCGGCCACTTATTAGATCGGGAGTGACAGGGCCAAGCTCTCCACAGAGACCGCCGCTCAGGCCTCATTCAGAGGGTTTGCTGTGCTGCAACTGTCTCCTCTGTATCGATTTAGCTTTGAACGTAATAACACTGAGACAAATGACATACAACATAAGACCTGACAACTTTGCCTGCTCACACACACAGATAAATGCATGCACTGTATCCTAGTAATTTACCATGATTTGATTACTGTTAGCCTTTTGAGAGACGGGTCGTTATTGAATTATACTCACCAACCAATCCTCTTTGTGGCTTCAGTGTTTTACACCAAACATTCGTCGGGTTTGTAAAATTTAATCTATTTCTGCTCCCCTAAGATTTGCTGCTCGTCTCATCTGTGGGGTGTTAGAGTATAAGGCTCTCATTGATGCGTAAGTCCAGTCTGTAACTGATCAACTACCTTATTGTAGATGCTTCTGATTAATCCTGAAACCCCAAACAAAGAGTCAGAGGTCTGACTCAAATGTCTGTAATGTGTTTTAGGAGAAAGCTGCCTCTGGATTTTGCTCGAGGCCAGTTAGCCGGGACTCCTTTGTGCATGGAGCAGTATTACCGCCTCTTCACCTCCTACCGCTACCCGGGTCTGAAGACGGACACGCTGAAGGTTGACTTGAGCGCTGCCTCCCCGGCGCCAGAGCACATGATTGTGGTGTGCAAAAACCAGGTCAGTTACATGGCTGTTAATAAGGCTTTTTACACCGCATCACACTTCTAACTGAACATAATATTGCATTAGTACGAGGTGGCTTTGTCAATACAATTGATGTAAATAGTGTGCACAATGCTATTAAAATGTATATTTTTTGTGATTTGGAGTGTCCACAACAGAAAAATAATACATTTCACATGATTTTGATTTAGTTTCAACATTCAGTCTCACCAAAAACAAAATCTTACTACCATAATTGACTTTCCTTACCTTAAAAATGGCCCTGGAGCTCCAGGGTCAGTTCTAAAAGGCAACAGGAGGCTATCTCCATGTAGGCCATTCACCAATAAAGAAGGATCTTCCAATGCAGATGTGGCACTAGAGCTGTGGTCAGAGGTCAATATGCCGGTTGAAGCTGCAACCAGAGGTTGTAAAAGTAGACAAAAGCAGTGATGAAAGCCATCCTGCTCAACAAGGAAGCCTTTAGTGCCTGGTTGACTCCTAAAGCTGACAGATGGAAGGTTCTGTGGTGAAGAATCGTAACTGAAAGAATGAAGTCCTGGACAAAGGAAATATGGTGACGAGCTTGGCAAAGATCTGCTGGTATTAGGAATCAGTTAAGGTGATTAGGGCATCAAATGAAGATACCTCCAAGGATGTTCATTGAAAGGTTTTCTGAGTATGCACCAACAGGAGAGAGTCTTAATTCAGACCAAGACCACAATGTAGAAGGTAAATTCAAGGAGATCTGACAAGGAATGGTTGTTGTTGTCATGAGAAAACTCTCCAGTCACTTCAAGGGGGGGCAAAGTTATCCTCAAGAGTTATCCTCACAATCTGATCAATTTTGGGAATATTTGCAAGATAGAGTTAATAAATAATGACAAATAAAGGACACATTATGCTGCAGTTTAATCTAAAGATGCTTTCATGTTTTTTGATCTTATTTCAGTGCAACTGTTAATTCCAAACATAAAAATAGTTTTTTTTGTTTGTTTTTTTTATTTTACAGCTGAATTATGTAAATTAGTATTTAATGTAATCATTTATTTGTTTTGCTAAAGTTTTAGTGCAACAGATCTGACAATATATTTAATGCTGACCACCAGATAAATGATGTCATCACTTTGACTCCAACAGTCCCTTTCATTTGCTCAACAACAATATAACTTCTATTTGGCCTGGTAGCTTCATCTGTAATTTTAATATTGTCTGGGGAAAAGACATTGAGACTCCAGTGTGGTGAGCTACACATGGCTCAATGTCAAATTTTGAGGTTTAAAAAAACACAGATGCTTTCAGGAAAATGTGGTTTTCCTGTTTGATGTTACAGTGTCCATTTGAATAGATTTTTCAGATTACGTGGATGAGGAAGTAGGCCTTCTAAATGACAGACAGCTTTTTTATCAATGATAACAGTGACATATATCCTTTTTTGAGCCAGAAACCAAAGCTTTAATAGAACAGTAGCAGCTAAGAGAAAAAACCCCACTGATTTGCATGTTTTAAGACTTGAGTTATGCAAGAGAAACATCAATAATTCTTGTGCGTATTTATAACAGCTGACAGATTGATATATTTCCTCTGACTGCAGAATCTGAACTCCACTCCAGCAGAGACTGATAGTACTGCAGTAAAATATTACTAGAAAATTTGTTAGTGACTTTAAGTGTCTTTTATGAGAGATTTTGTGGTTTAAGACTTGACTGTTCCCAAATCAGCTTCCCTCACACCTTGTGTGTGCCCAGTGCCGTTTCGTTTCCCCCAAAGCACACCAATCCCGAGCAATTCCCATCATTCACACAAATGCATACAAGCCAGCGCCACCAACATCTGGAGGAGCTCTCACCTGGAAAAGGCTCTGGGAGCATTCTGCAGTCTGTTGAATATAAAGGTCTGTCTCTGTGGAAATAGGAAGGAGTTAGCTTCATTACTGCTGATTAAATCTGTCACTTTGCTTTAGCTCTTCTTCCAGTAGCATTATTTTTAATGAATGGTAGCAGAGGAGCTGGATGCTAACAACGGGGCATTTTTAGTTCACGCCGTAAATGTCAGTACCACAGATAAAAACACTTATTTGCCAGGAAGCCATTTTAACAAATTACAACAAAAGCCTTGCCAAGGTGTACACATGCATTTGCTCTACTCCTGAGTCCATATTTCACACAATCACACTTTGCCACACTTACAGTTGGAAATAGCTTAGTCTCAGTCAGATTGATTAATATCTTTTATAGGACCCCTGAATACCAATTCCACAGACCCTCCCGGCATGACGCAAAAAAAAAAAAACCCCAACAAAAACAAATAAGAAAATCTTAAAATGAGCTCTGAAATGCAAGTGAAGGGGATCCAGGGTAGCTATGGGGTGACGGGCTCCTTATTTCCAAACTCCTGTTAGAGGCTGAGCAGCAACATTCTGGACTATCTGCAGACATTTGAGCTTAGACTGGCTGACTCCAAGGTAAAGAGCATTACAATAATCAAGCCAGGATGCAATGGAGGGATGAATTACTTTTTCAAAATGTTGTTTAAAAGAATTGGTTGTACCTTTGCCAGCTGTCCAAGGTAGTAAGAACAGGATTGCATAGTTTTTGTTTAATAAATTAAATCATTTAAATATGCATTCAGGGTTTCTTTGCTGGAGTTGAAATTTGTTTCATGATTTATTTGATGTTGAGTCAAAACATCAAATATAGGGAAGTAAATATTTTTCCACAGCTCGCATTTTGTAAGTCAGAAAGATCAATTTTGGTCTGATTCCAACCAGAGCTCCTCCTTTTACATGTTTGCAGTTTCCACTATGTGAGTTTGGCAAACAGATAAAAATAAATAAAGTTTCTCAACAGTAGTTTTCTTCTCATGCCTTTTCCACATAGGACTGACTGATGGTGTGCATGACTGGTAGTTGTCCTGTAGAATTTTCCTTTGGGGATATTTGTTGATCTTCCACAGATTATTATGGGTCTTCTCCCTGCTTCTCTCATTTACGCTCTTCTTGGACGGCCTGTCAGTTTAAGCCTGTTGAGTTGTCATGCTCTTTCCATCTTTCCATTTCCACTTTTAGATACCTAACTCTTTAAGGTATCCAAAGCTTTGGATGTCCTTTTGCTGCTGTCTGCTGTGTCCCTTGGCCCTCAGGATTCTGTTTGCTCATTAATGTCATCTAACAAACCTCTGAGACCTTCACAGTACTTTAGACTGAGATGAAATTACCCTTTCATTACTAATTATGAAATCTATTTTTCCTCATTAGTTTTTCCTCTTGGATGTAGTCACAAACAACAAGCAGCTCAATGAGACAGAGTTCTTTCTCCAGCTGGAGAAGATTATGAAAATGTCAGAAAATGCTGAAGAGAAACTCCCTCCTTTTGGGATCTTGACCTCAGACGGAAGGACTGAATGGGCACAAGCTAGGGAAGCACTAATAAAAGGTCACCCAGTACCTCCTCCTCCACATTCCTCATTACTTTCTTGGGTTTGTAATAACCGGTCAGACATGTAAATTCCCCTCCTTCCTTACTGTGTCCAGATCAAACTAACAGTGACTCTCTGGCTCTGATTGAGAGCTGTATATGTGTGGTGTGTTTGGACGAGCCCTGCGGGGTTCCGCCCAGCGACACCAACAGGGCTCTGATGATGCTGCATGGTGGTGGCCGGGAACAGAATGGTGCAAACCGCTGGTATGATAAATCAATGCAGGTGAGATTTTAATACAGTCCCCTCACTTTTTCTTCAATGTTATTATGTGGGCAACTATTTACTCCACCTTCTCTCAGTTTGTTGTAGGAATGGATGGGGTGTGTGGGGTGGTGTGTGAGCATTCCCCGTTTGAGGGAATAGTCATGGTGCAGTGCTCAGAGTTCCTTATGAAACGCATGTAAGTCAGCACCCTACAGCGACTGCCATGCCAGTCAATGCATCTGACACAGGCAGGGTATTGTTGTTGTGATCAGAACAGGGAGTCCCTCCAGGACAGTTCAGCCGTCCAGCACCAGACCACTCCCCCCTCCAAGGAGGCTGCTGTGGAAATGCAACTCCCATGTTCAGGCTCTCCTAGAAGCATCGGGAGACAGACTGCAGAGGCAAGAACATCATGCACTAAAATTTCCTAATCTAAATGTACTAATTCAGTGCCTTGCCAAGATATTTATATCTCTAGAAGTTTTTAATTTGTTGTCATTTTAGAACAAATTACTCTAAACTTGATAGATAGGTAATAGACCAACATAAATTGTGTCTTAATGTGAAGTGGAAGGAAAATTAAACTTTTTTTAGATTTTCTAATTATTCACGATTACAAATTCAAGCTGTGCATTGGTTATATTGTCTTTGATTTGTATTCCACCATTTACTGTAGTTATAGCAGCAAGTCTGTTAGGGTTTCCCTGATTTTTTGTATATACCTCTTTCCAAACCAGTTCAAGCTAAGTCAAAGTGGAGGCAGAGCATCTGTGAACATCCATTCATCCATCATCTATACTCGCTTGTCCATGCAGGGTCACGGGGAAGGTGGTGCCTATCTCCAGAGGTCACTGTGCGAGAAGCGGGGTACACCCTGGACAGGCTGTGAGTCCATCACAGGGCAACATAGAGACACACAAGGACAAACAACCATGCACACACACTAAGAGCAGTTTAGGAGGCCGATTAACACTCATGTTTTTGGACTAGGGGAAGAAACCTGGAGAAAACCCACACATGCAGGGGCAAAACATGCAAACTTCATGCAGAAATACCTCAGACTGGGTTTCAAAACCAGGACCTTGTTTCTGCAAAGAAGTGCTACAATAGTGTGACAGTAGTTTTTAAATTTTGTCACAAATTCTCAGTTGGACAGTGAATTTGTGCTTTTGAAACCATTTAATTTTAGCTCTCTCTTTGCAAGTCTTTAACAGGCTCCCTTCAATGATTTCTCCATATTCTGTTTAATCTTCCTTCTCATGAACTTTTCTGTTCTGAATGAATAAAAGCATCACACCACCAATACCATGTTTCATGACGGGAGTGGTGTGTTTGTCTCATCTATCCAGTACACCCTTTTTCACAAGTTTATGTTTCCTACACAGCTTTTCCAAAAATTTTGAAAGATGCAGATGCTTTTCCTTCCACTTTGCATTTGTGTGTCTCTTAATGTTGGTCTATCATATAAAATCCCAATGACAGCATTTAATTTGGAGAATATAATGTCACAAAATGTGTAAAAGGTTAAGGGAAATTAATACTTTTCAAGGCACTGCAATCAAATATTCCTGTTTCATATTCTGTTTCATACTCTTTCATGTTTCATTTCAGGCTGGTGAACAATCTTGATATGGATGTTTTCACATTTGAAACTTATGGAAAAGAATTTATCAAAAAACAGAAGATGAGCCCAGATGCATTCATACAAATCTCCTTGCAGCTTGCATTTTACAAGTAAAGCATACCATTCATGCAGTACATAGTAAACACCATGTAGGACATGTAAATATAATCGCTCGTTTCAAATCAAAACCGTTAGATGCAGAGGAAGGCTGGTGTCCACGTACGAGAGTGCTTCGCTTCGTCGTTTTCAAGAAGGTCGGGTAGATAACATCCGTTCAGCCACAGCTGAGGCCCTGGCCTTTGTGAGGTCCATGACCGACGACAGAGCAACTTTCACAGTGAGTCATTTGTCACACTTTCTCCCTGATAATCAACTCCCAGAACAATGGTCACCTATAAATGAGACAGGTGTGAACAGCCAGGTAAAGGCATGCCAAACCAAGTGACAAACAGGTGATCTCCCTGCAGATTTATCCAACGCATGAAGCATAACATGCTGCACCGCTTGATGTGTTTTATGTTGCTTGAAAAATATATCTTGTGTTTATCTTTTTTAACCATTCCAAGGATTCTGAAAAAATGAAACGATTGAAGGATGCAGTAAAGGCCCAGACAGACTACACAATCGCAGTGAGTATTGTGTCTGTTGGAAGGGTTAGGGTCAAATATACATATATATTCTGATAATTTCTCACAAGATAATTTTGTAAAATCTTTTTTAAATTACACTTTAGGTCAGTACATTATAAAGTAGGCCTAAAGATGCAGCAGGACAAACCTCAATCTAAAGGAATACCAGAACTGAAAAGAAATGACATTACTGAAAGTCTGGAAAGGGTTTCAATCACATTTCTTAGGCTTTGGGACCCTAACAAACTACTCCAAGATCAATTATTAAAAAAAAAACAACTAAAATGGAAAAAAAAAAAAAAAAAAAAACAAAGGCCCATTTTACATTTGTTAAGTAAATATCTTGAACGTTCCAAACACAACTGGGGAATATTTTTTGGCAGATGAGCAAAAAGGGAAATGTTTTGAAAGATTTGTATCCAATTCACTGAGGTGAAAGGCAAAACTCTCGATCTACATTACAGAGAGAACACAACATCATCACTTTGTGATAGTCAAAATCTATGTTTAAAAGAAATGGAGAAGCTTTGACCAGATTTTAATGCCTAAAAATATGTCCAAATTAAAACAAGTCTGGATCAAAATTTCTCCAAAGCAATGCCTTTGATCATAAATGTTTGGTGGCTGTTTTATAGAACTACACCAGTATGCCGAGCCTCTTACCATTTTGGTTTTCTAATTGTATTGATTTTCCTCAGGCAATTACAGGAATGGCAATAGACAATCACCTCCTTGGACTTCTGAAGGTCTCAAAGCAGCTGAACATGGAGAAGCCAGAGATCTTCTGTGACGAGACATATCTGGCCAGTAACCATTTCATCCTCTCCACTAGTCAGGTACAATTATCTACTATTTATTTTCCAAAAAATCCTGAAGCTTTTAAAAGTCCTTGAGGGTTTTTAAAAACTTAAATGAATTTGCAATATTATCTTTGGTTCAGTGAAGATGTGGTTAGTATATTCAGGAAGAGAACTTTTGAAGAGTGTGACTGCAAAATCTTGCATGAAACAACAGAAAATGTGCAACACCATTTTAGAGCCAATTAAGATATTTAGCTCGTCCAGTTGCACAGACTCATGCTGAAGGCTCAGTGTTTGTTGCAAGCAGTCTTATTAATTTTAGACTCCAGTAAAACGAGCTGCCTCAGCAAAACGTTTGGTTTTTCAGACCTCCTTTTTCCCCCCATTGGACACTTTCTTGGCAGCACTTCACGCCCACACTTAAAATAATTAGTTTTTCTTATACAATGCTTTAAACGAGCACATGCATCAGGTTGATGAAAGGAGCTTTAACAATAAGCTTCCACAGAACCTGGTAGTTATAGTGCTTGGCTAAGAGGTAATTATATTAACCTTGAGCATTGGGGAAATATTACTGGTCACAAATCCAGTAGAGTTGAAATATAACAGAACATGTTAGCACAGATAAAAATATACACTTATCAGTCATTTACTATAGAAAAGAGGATATTTTATTAATCAAGAGAGCCCTGTCAGGTAAAAACAGAGAAGATCTAGTTGTGTCCTGTTGCTGGGTTAAAAGAAAATTTTATTCTAACTTTACTTGACTGGGAAAAAAACAATGATAAAACAGCTTTTTTAATACTGGAAATAACATCAAAATGTCCCGGCCACTCAGAAATTCCTGAATTGTATGTGTTTATCTCCAGGTTCCTACAACAGTGGAGATGTTCTGCTGCTATGGACCTGTGGTGCCCAACGGCTACGGCACCTGCTACAACCCGCAGCCGCATCACATTGTCTTCAGTGTGGCGAGTTTCTGGGAGAACACGGAGACGAGCTCGGCCGTTTTCGTCAAAGCCCTAAACGAGGGCCTGTTGGAAATCAGGGATCTGTGCAATAGAAGTGCAGCTGCAGATACCAAACCACCCCAAAGCAGCACAGCAGCTGGCCAGCCTCGTAAATCAGGAAAGTAAACTATACAGATAGAACCTCCCCTATACTCACCTAATCAAACCTCAGTTAGCCTGATATTTCAAGAAAAATGAAAAGCCTTATAAATGAATATTTAACTACATAAAAAATATGTATATAAATCTTAAGAAAATATATAGAAAAGAAAAATTAGTAGGTAAATGTCATTTTTGGATGTGTAGGAGTGATGCAGGGTTCGAAACTGACTCTGGTGGACTGAAGTTAGTCAGTCTGCTGCACTTAAGGAACTTGAAGCCATGTCTGTTTGTAGCGCCAGTCTGAGGATTCAGTCCTCAGTCTAAGAGTTATTAAAAAGATCATTCCTGTGTATATTACATCTAACTTATACCACACAAATTATTAATCTATAAAACAGAACAGACTGAAAAAAATCTGAATAGAGTATAGTATAATTTATTAATGCCAGCTGGTATTTGTGAATGAGATTTGCCATTTGATCAACACTGTGATTTTAAATGTTCAAATATGTGATGTATTAATATGTGTAATTTATTATTTTTTAATTATAAGTTTTCCAAAGAGGTGTGTATATGTGAAGTATGTATTTTAAAGCACTTTAACACACACACACACACTCACACACATATGTAGTTGAAACCAGATATGTGCGTACACTACAGATGAAGCTTATTTTATTTAAGTATGAAGATGTTCTGCTTCCTGCTGACTTAAAACCTCACATTTAAGATTAGAAAATGTCCTTAACCTAATAGAAGAAAATATTTTTGTCGGCCTGTCAGAAATTGGGGCTTCATGAAAATTATGTACAGGACCTGCTTCAAGGTTGTTATTTTGAAAAGACCCTTTAAATCTGATTAACAAGCCCAATTGGAATTCATATTTTAAGTCAACAATTAAAATTTCACAAAGACACACAACAAATACAAGATGATCATTTATTTGTTAGAATTCCAGGGTAATATTTGCAACTATCTAGATGTGTTACGTATTGCAGCAATAGTGGCAATAATAGGTGCATATGTGTTATCAGTCATCAGTGCTGCTTTATTACCAAGTTATAAACAAGTATATATATTTACCATATGTATATATAGTCATAATTTGTCCTTTCATTTGCATTTAAAGCAGATGCAATACATAAAATAGATAACAAAACCAGTGATGTACTGCATAGTTTAAGCAATTTGTGCAATAATATACAAAGTGCAGTGAAGGTTTTGTGCAATCTTATGTGCATGGAGCTTCTTCATTGATAAATCAATACGAGTTGCTATTTTTATATTCAGAGATAAAAGAAACAAATACTATATGAAGTTATGAAATTAAAAATGTTTATTCATCAGAAAAAGTCCCTGCAAGTATGTGTTGTGGGTCCTATTTATTTTGTGAACTCTAAGTGGCAATCAGTGTTAAAGGTGTCAAGATATTTACTGTCTTGTTGCATATCCACAAACCAAAGTGAATGTATTATGATTTTAAACCTGAGATAAGTATTATACCTGAAATGTGTGTGTTTAATTCTCTATAAAGCTACAACAATTTTGATTAAATATTAATAAAATTAGTGCAAAATCAGAATGCCTTAGAAAGATGTAAAAGTATTGCTGTCATTTGTCTGAAGAAAACACCTATTAATGTGGGAACAACATGGTTAAGACGTATTTGTCACAAGTTTTTTTTTGTTTTTTTTGTATGTATCACCCAATAATGTATTTATTGATAATTATAGGAAAAACCTGTATAAATGTGGCTTCTGTTGCAGAAGTGCTCACATCACTTGAATTCTTTTCTCATTTTGACAAGCTGTGTATTTTGTTAGGACATGTGATGGGTACAAAACTGTGAAGTGAAAGAAAAATCATTAAGTGTGTGTATTTTCTTGAAAAATAAAAATCTAAAGTGTAGTAAACATTATTAATTCAGATCACTTTACTGTGAAACCATTAAATAAAATCTAGTGCAGCCACTTCTTGGCTTCAGAAGTGGTTCATTTAGTAAACAGAATCCACATGTGTAACTGAATTTCATTATGAAACTTCTAGTTGAAAACTAACACTGCACATCACCATGAAAACATCATCGCAGCACTGACACATGGCGGTGGAACCGTCATTCTGTACATTTACTTCTTCAATAGGAACGGGGAAGCTTGTAAGGCGTGATGGAAAGTTGGATGGAGTAAATGCAGGAAGAGCCTCGTTTTCCATCAAGTCCACATTCACTTCAAAGACTTAATTGGACGCAGTTCTTGAACCATTTGGCGCACAGGAAAAAGCTTGGTGTCTTTGTAATGGTAACCTGAGCAGTCAAAGTGAGAGATTTTTTCATGCAACTGTACACAGACGGCTAAAGAAATGAACCTAGAAATCAAATTAGGCTACAGATGCAAGTGTTACCTACTATAAGGTCAGATTTGCTATAACATAAAAACAAATATTTTGGAGAGGTTTATCTAGTTTGTCCAGGTGCAGTGATGACAAATCACTGCAGGAATCATAAACTTTAAAAAGCTGTAATTTACAAACACTTCAACATTAGCATTAGCTCTACTGAGAGTTGAGACCCACAAAAATAACATTATATAATCAGATTATCTATTTACACACTTACTGTCATAAAATGTCTGTCTACTGAAAGCAAGATACTGACAAGAGATAGTTGCTTTACTGAACCTCACTTAGGAGAGGCTGAGCTCCTTCTTTTAATGTATAATTTTATGTTTCACTTCAACATACATTTTCTTAATTTATTAAACCAAATACTAGTGGAGGAGTTAATTAATTTTTTGCTTTGTAATTTAATTGGTTTATATTTTTTAGTTTGTCTAATTTTTTTATCAGCATCTTTTCAGCTCTCTAATTGCACAGTTGTTGCTCATTTCCTCACGAGGAAGATACCACCATCTGCTCAGTGCCTGCACAAGACCAATCATAATTTCAAAAAGAGAAAAATAGATTTTGTTTCATGGCAGAGATCTAAAAGTACAACAGGAAGCTCATTACAAAACGCAAGATACCCTTAACACTTACACAGAAGTATTTAAAATGATAATGCTACACGCAAAGAACCATGTGCTCAAATAAGATTCCTTTCCATAAACATGTATGTAAATTTTTGCCATATTTTGAGTTTGTTACAGCATCAGACAGATGTTTCTGTCTAAAACAGATGCTTCACAGACGTTTCAAAGGCGACATTTTACTGGCTTTTTGGCCTTGATCATTTTCAGGACATGATTAGATTCCAGCATATGGCAACAGTCACTAAGCGAGGAGAAAAAGTAAAGAAAACAAGTCTGAAAACATTTTATTTTCAAATAACATAGTAGGGGCTTAGGGGTAGTGAAGACTTAATTTATTTGATAAGAGATATTGTTGTCTTCTTTTATTTTTAAACTCTGTAAAGCAGTACTTTAACTTGCAAAACACATGTGGTGGTTTATTATTGTGGTGACAACAAACTAGGATTGTTGCCAGAGCCTTGGCAGAGTAATAATTTTACATGCATAGGAGTTGTTGCACGCCACTCTGGTTGGATCATTGGATTGAAGCAGAACCGGCCGTGCTGGTTTCATCACAAGGTTGCAGCCAGTGTTTGTGTCTCATGACCCCACTGCTCTGGTTCCAACTAAAATGTTGTGTTACAGCTAATAGTCAATGCTTTCTGCATTAATAATGTGCCATCCGCAGGACCTATGTCCAACGTTCCATATAGGACAGAAAACTAATGCTTCAGATTACAACACTTAAATAATAAGTTACGCAATCTATTTTGCAAAGATTTTTGCAAAAAATGTTTCCACATTACAAAGGTGGTAGAGGCACACACAACTTAAAGCTGTACCTACTGGGAGTGGGGTGAAGTAACTACCACCCATTTCTCTGATGTTGGAAAGAAATACCAAATATACAGTAAAATTCTGATAGATAGATAGATAGATAGATAGATAGATAGATAGATAGATAGATAGATAGATAGATAGATAGATAGATAGATAGATAGATAGATAGATAGATAGATAGATAGATAGATAGATAGATAGATAGATAGATAGATAGATAGATAGATAGATAGATAGATAGATAGATAGATAGATAGATAGATAGATAGATAGATAGATAGATAGATAGATAGATAGATAGATTGATAGATAGATAGATAGATAGATAGATAGATAGATAGATAGATAGATAGATAGATAGATAGATAGATAGATAGATAGATAGATAGATAGATAGATAGATAGATAGATAGATATGGATAGATGGATGGATGGATAGATAGATAGATAGATAGATAGATAGATAGATAGATAGATAGATAGATAGATAGATAGATAGATAGATAGATAGATAGATAGATAGATAGATAGATAGATAGATAGATAGATAGATAGATAGATAGATAGATAGATAGAGATCAGAAGAATAATCAACAGGTTTGCCTTTTTTCATTTCTTTTTTTTATCATTTTGAAAGCTAAAAAGACTTCATTGGTGGCTGAGAACTTCATGCTTAATAAGAAAACTGTTTTTTGCTTTTTTGTACATTAATTGGATTTTGTCTAGAGAATCCCTCCCAGTTGCTGAAGACACATAATTCTCCTTGTAAATAGATAATTTTTTATTGTGCTCAGCATCTTGTTTCTGCCATGATCAATAATGAGTTGGTATATTTAAACCAGCCTAAAAGAAAGGAAAAGCAAGACCTTGTTTATTTGAAAACTGCCTTTACTCAAGATAAGACAAGTTAATTTGTGCAGGACGTCTTAGCAACGAGGCAATTCAATGTGATTTACGCAACAAAAACGTAACAAAGGAACCAATTAGGAATCATTTTGTCAAATGCCATCATCAAAATCATCAAAAAAATATACATCAAATATACTGATCAACATTTCAGTTGTTATGAACTAAAGAAAACTCAAAACAAATGGGTTTTAAGCCTTGATTTAAATAAACTCAGTGTTTTGGATGTTTTGTAATTTTCTGGAAGTTTTAACCAGATTAGTGGAAAATAGAAACTGAAAGCTACTTCTCCATCATCGTTCTGGTTCTGGGAATGCAGAGTAAACTAGAACCAAGAGACCAGAGAGGTTCCCCACATGTGCTTTTAATTTTTTTTCTTTTAAGCTTTGCACAACTTATAAGTCTGTATGACTACACAAAGTGAAACACAGAATATTATGTGTGAACAAGTAGTCCCCAAACATTACATAGGATGTTGTACAGGTGATCATCATAACTATGAAACAAGCCTTGGCATTTATGGGTTGCAGGGACCACAACCGCTTACCAGCAAAATCTAAAGTCTTTTACTAATATTTGAGACCCTCTCTAAAAACTCTGACTTTAATAAAAACTTATTTTAATAGTTCAGTAATGTAACTCTCGGAACCACTGTTGTCAAATGAAAAATAAAAAAAAAGAAAGTCATAAAATCACATGAAATCCTTGTAACATTAATAAAAAATAACCTGAGTTTAATCCCTCAGTGAGACGCTCTTCAGATGCCATTACATCTGAAAAATGCAGACTATGCACATATGAAAAGCACATGATGGGGCTATGGTTCATTGATCCAAAATGTCTTTGAAATATGGGAAGGATTTTTAAGATAAATAAAGAAGGCAGAATAAAGCTTTCTATTTGTTTACATTTTGGGTTGACCTACAAATGCTTTGACTTCTGCTTTTTATCAGATTAGTGATAATCTTCACACTTATTTGACACCAAAGACGTCATCCCACCTCACATGCCATGGTTTTGGTCATCTCAGTGTAGACATTAAAAAGGTTTTGTAGTTTTATTGTTTCTTTGTGTTGGGTAATTGTAAACCATACAAACAAAGCCTATTTGTCTTGGGCATCTGCGCTGTCCTCCATTTCTAGTTTCTTTGACAAGTGTTGCTGGAAGGGCCATAAAAAGGCAGCGGCGTCATCCTTCTGCTCTGTCCTCTATTAAATATGAACTAACCTGACAGGCTTATTTACACCAGGACACATGGAGCCTTGATAAGACCATTGCTCCTCTCCCAAACGCTTGTGGCTCACAAAGAGATCTCACAAAAAAAAAATTACTTATAGTTAAAGTCAACAGTGACGGTCGACAATCCCTGTTCACTATTCATTTTGTTTAGATACTCTTGTTTTATAGTTAAGTGGTTTATGCCCTTTTCCTCTATTGGTTTTCAATCACCAGAGCGCCCATAAAAATCCGAAGATCCTCCTCCAGAGTGAGATATTGTCGCACTGCTGGTAGCTAAAAGAGAAAGATTTAAGATGAAGTCCTTCCCCGTGATGGAGACCCAGCAGGAGAATCTGCTCTGTCATCAGACAGCGCACTGCTTTCCCAATTCACTTTTAGAAACACAGAACAATTATCCAGCTTTGACCCTGCTCCCTTCCTCTCTATCCACCATCCCTTTTGTGCTATTTAAACACAAATGTTCCCATAAATGCATACAGGAGAATATGTTTTCTTTTTCTTTTGCAAAAGTGGCAATTCAAAACTTAACACATCTGTGTTGCCCATAAACCTCCTCATGCTTCTAATTACGTCTTAGTGCTTGGATTACTTTTATATCATAAGGAATTCCTTTGCGATCTATGCTGCCTGATGTGTTCGTTGATCACAGTGTGTAAATCCCCTGAGGTGCTGTTTGCATTTCTGCTTCATGATTTTTCCCCAACTTGCTCCAAGAAAGTTAAAGTTTCGTTATTTCTTAAGAGTCAATGGCATTTACCCTGGCTTTGTTGAAAAAAGAAAAAAAAAATCACTTCAGTTTATTTCAATAATTTTTACTTGTACTTTTAAAGGTAAAAGTACTTTAAAAATCAGCATCAGCCTTTTTCTCCTCCGTTATCCCGAGAGTGAACTAACACACCTCTACTGTCCCATCTGCCGAGACAGCATTTGTTCATCCTTAATGGGCCGCTGTAATTGGCAGGAATCAGGAAGCAGGAGCTGCTTCATGGAGCGTGTTCTTAGTTACTGGAGTCTTGAAAGTGATGGAGCCAGTAGCAGCAGCTGTGGGCTCCAGAACGCTGTTACTGCCCACAGAGGCCTCTGCTCATCTCTTCTCCACCCCACGACGTTCTGCTCCACAGGGACAACGTTACTGGGACAAATGGCCACCTGGGAGCCACAAACCAAATGAAGCACGCTCTTCTTCTTTCTTTTTTTTTGTCAGCGTCAACCATTTTCCCTAACGTACACAATCTCTACATCTTCCATCTGGCTTGACAGGAAAATAAATCTGCTCTGGAACTTGGGGGGGGGGGGGGGGGGGTGGCGGGGAAAGAAAATTGCATTTTGCAAACTGTGCTTCACATGACCAGAGATGCAAAGCTTGCATGCATGCAGAGCCATGCCTTTTTATTTGCCTTCATGACAGTACGGCCATTAGCTGCCTGGTGGTGGTTTTCACTTGTCAGATATTATGAGAGATCCTCCAGAACTCATGGCCAGTTCACAAATTCCTCTACATTACTGAGGCGGGTTTCGGAAGAGGCTGCAGCTCTCCTAATGAGTTCTTTCCATCTAACTTTTTTCCTTCCTGTCGCTCTGGATCCATTCAGATTTGACTCTGCTGTAACCAGCTCCCACGCTGAATGAAAAGGCCGATGCAGGCAGATGAACGGTTGTTACTCCGATGTGAGGAAGGCTTTTAAGTGTTTGTCACTTTGCAGGAATGTAGTGGATGACTGAAGATCAGCCTGGCACAACCTTTTACCTTCCAGAGTTTTACTTGCCACGCTCTTGTTTTTTTTTTTTTTTGTTTGTTTTGTTTTGGTTTATCTACAAAATGTGTGAAATATTTAAAGTAAATGCAGGTGCCTCTCAATAAATTGTAAATTATTAATAATTAATTCAATTAATTTATTAAAGTGTATTTAAATTTAAAAAAATGAAAACTCATATATTACATACACTTGTTGCACAAAAAAACTGCAATATAACACAAGAACAATAAAAAAAGATTGATTATTAACAAATGTAAATGTTTTGTCATGGCAAAGCAATCATGAGACAGACTGCTGACCTGACATTTTTCCAGCAGCGACTGCCACTGACTAGAGTAAGCCACAGTATCGGATTGCTAAAGAAGCTGGCTGGTCATAGCAATGTTAATTGAAAATTGAGTGGAAGGAAAAACTGAATTACCAAACATGCAGAACAAGAAAAACAGCAGCTTTGAGAGGCTTGTGAAGTCAGAATCTATTTAAGAGTTTAGGGGAGACTCAAGATGTGGACTGCAGCTGAAGTCAATATCTTAAGAGTCACCTTACACACAGAAAATTTATGCAAAAGGAGCCCTGACTATGTAAGAAATGCATTACATAGACATAACGTGAACTAGATTGGTATTTTCTGCATCAAATACCCTTTTTATTGTGTAGGTAATGTTTTAACATTTAGATAAACTGAATTTTGGGTTTTCATTTGCTGCTCTGAAGCTTCCCTGACCTTCCATGTTTCATCATTTCAAGTTACCCCTCCCAAGCTGCTACCTGTATTATTTCTGGGATTTTTAGCTCAAGCTCTCGGTGCAACAACCCTCATGTTCAGAATTACCACAGCCAGCAACTCCAAGGCTTCTCTACCCCATCATCCTGCAGTCTAGTCTGTCAGCCCTCTATTGCTCCACTTGGACGAAAAACATGACATAAGTTGTCCTAAAGAAAGCAGTGTGTGTTGGGTTGCTGCTTAAAAATACATCTATATGTATCCTTGTGTTGAATTGAAATATTTTGAATTACAAGTTTATTAAAACTATTTTATTTCCAAAAGAATTTCTCTCTTTCATTCTTCTGGCATTTATCAAATGAAAAAAAATTGAAGAAAGGTTTAGTCGTTTTATTTTCAGATAAAAATATTGAAATGGTTGCATCTTTCTATCCAAAGTACGTAAACGTCTGGTTTCAAATGTATGCGAGTTTCACTTTTCGATGGGATTTTAATTCAATCAGATGAACCTGCATGTGTGCACAAAAGCATAATAACAAACATGAATCTATACAAGTTATGATTGTCTGGAGCTACTTTCACACCCTGACCCTTTCACTTACCATCCCTACAATTCACAGAAAATCCCGTTTCCACAGAGAGCCTCTCAAATTAGCCAGAGCTGTTTGGTGAAAGCCCAACCAGCGTTGGACCTGTCAGAAGGACGAGGCATAAATCATCCCCCAGAGCAGGAGCAGTGGCAGGACCAGAAACGCATCCACCGGCGGAGATTTACGCCGCACATCGAAGCAAAGAGCTTGGACCCTCTCCACCAGGTCATCTTCAAATTGGTTATTGATCCTCCAATCCCAAAATGAATCATACGGTGCCAACTCTGTTTAGGTGCTATGTTTACAGTAGTGTGGTTGCAGCTAATATGCAGCCCCCTAGATGGATTACAGGTTGGAAACCTCGAGAAAACACATAGCTGAAGCTGAGCAGGGTGTAATTTACCTTGAGATAAATGGATGTCCTGTTGTCATGCAGCCGAGCCTCATTAGACCAGCTGAAGCAGCCATTGACAGCAGCGTGTGTGAAGAGTTTGAAGTTAGGAATTTTACTCTGGTAATTATGATAACAATCACTGGGAATAACTGAAGAGCTTATGACATAGTTACAGTGCAATTCTTGTAAAACACACAATTGTTTGGAAATAGGTCTCGTATACTGAAAAGAAAAATATAACTAAGAATATTCTCAGTTGTTCCCAATTTATGAGCTGCCGTAAAACCTACCAGATTCAAATTTTAATGTTAAGGATTCTTTCAAAGAATAATCGTCACTTTCGTCCAAATCTGCCTTAAATGAGACTTGTTCTGTCAAAGCAGCTCATGTCTACTCTTGGCACGTAATTTATGCTGGCAGATTACTTAATGGACCCTTGCTTCTCGCCCAATTACGCGCCAAGATGGTGTGTAAACGCAGCTCCTTCCTCGGAAGCAGTTTCCTCATAAATGCCAGAATGGCCATTATGACAGTCCCTTTGTGAGTGAAAACAGACACCTAAAATAACGTCTGGCTTTAATTGAAAGATTGTAAGGATGGCCTTGTTCCTGTTTCTTTTTGGGATTCCTTCTAAATGTCAGAAAGAAGACAATTAGATGCATTTCCTCTGTTCCTATTTGAGTGAAAATGTCAGGCTCATTTTCATTTTCAAAGATATCTGGATCACTGGTCCAGTTTCTGAATATCCTTGATAATATCAATGGTGCAAGATGACACTTGATAGGGCGAGCATTGATACCTCTTTGCATCGTATTGGGATCTTATGTGATAGGCCACCACAAAGTAGTGAAAAGTATCAAGTGAAAGGAAAAGGCCAGATGGCTTTCAACTATTTTCACAGATTGAAATCTGTAAAATATTGTGTAAAAGTGCAATATAAAGCAACTAAAACACTGAGTTCCTTTAAATCTAAACTAAAAACCCTGTTTAGAGTCGCTTTTGAACCATAATAAATGAATATGTAATGACAGCACTAGATAAAATATAATGTTTTAGTTGCTGACTATATATTCTATGACTTTGTACTTTTGTGTTTTTATGATGTAAAGCACTTTGACCTGTCTTGTATCTCTGGAAAATATTTCAAAATTTATTTTTTCACAATTTTAATGATTATGTCTTACAGGATTAGAGTTTTCTTGTGGTAAAGAAAACTCAAAATTCAAAGTCTCAGAAAATTTGAACTGCACATCGGACTAGTTTGTTTTAAGCACAAATGCAAGCTTCTGAAAAGTATGCAAATTTCTATACACTCAACACTAAGGTGAGCCACCTCTTGCATGAATCAAGTGAAATGAGTACCAAAAAAAATTTGTTAAATAAAATCTAGATGTGAAGTGAGAATAGCATCAGCCCCTCTGTATTTCACTTGCGCCTTTTAAAGCCAATAATGAACAGGAAGAATTGGGTCTGGATGGACAGCTCCGGGTCCTTCCTCTCTGTTTCCAGTCGATAGCAGCCAGCAGGTGAGACCTCGACTATCTGTACAGCGTGGCAGACGCTTATTAGTGGTAATGTTCTCCCATCATCCATCTCCGGGTGGGTTTCCTCCATTGATCTCGACGCCAAGTCTTGTGACAAGCTGCTCCTCTGGTAGCGAGACCACTGGTCGCCGCCGGTGCTGGCTTTCAGTGACACAGCTTATCGTTCAGTTAATAGACTTGAGACTGGAAAGCCAGAATTAGATTCGGGACAGAAAATGTGTTTCGTGCAGTGCTCCTAAATTTAGCCTAAATCAAAAATGATCACCAAAAATGAAGGTATCTTAACCCCAAAACATGTGAACTTATGTAAGACTTAAAGGGACAATTCCAATTTTTTTGTGATGTTTTGATTATTGTCTATAGATAACTCTTATTTGGGCATTTTCATTCAGCATACAGCCAGATTAGTTTGTCCTTGAGGATGAAGCTAAAAAAACCAGAGACATGCCATATTAAGACAAATCCAGTAGTAATTACTGTGTTGTTATATTTTAAAGAATAGTGATGACCTTTTCTCAGAAACATACTGAGAACAGAGCACACGCATTTGACTCCCTCTTTCTTATGGTTCAATATTTGTGGTTTTCTTTGGAACACAGTTTCATAATATTCACAAATTTATTTTCGTAATGCAAGAAAATGCAGCCTTACTGGTAGAAAGAAATGCTATTGTTAACCACACAGTAACATTTAGCTTATAGCTTTACTTGCATAGAAAGCTATTCAATTAACAAGAAATATTTTTAATCTTAGAGTACCTAGATGCTGGCAATCATTATTTCATTCTTTATAAAGTTGAGCAAAAACAAAAACACCAAACTCAGTACAATATGGGTAGCCGAATGTTTCCTTCCTCACTTCCTGCAATAGCTTTTTTTCACACCATCTGCCTCTATAATTGGTCCAATCCTTACTCCTGTGTGAAGGCAGACACGGCCTTGCATCATCTTTCATTCAAGCTGAGTCAGTATCAATCATGTGAAAGTCCGGTAATGGATAGGCAATCTAATAACGGGAGCAAAAATAACTTCACTCACTCAATCCTTGACCTTACAATGCAAGCATTCAGTTTGGTTAAAAGCTGCAGCTCTCACATGAAATGGATTTTTCCTTTAGAATCAATTGCAGAGGAAATATTTGAACTGTAAATGGCCACAGAAATCTGTCACTAATAAATAATTGCTGTTGTCAGGGATTTATGTATTGCCTGCACCTCCTCTTCCGAGAGTATTTTCAACTGCAGGCTGTTTAGCCCGAGTAAAAGGCGACGCAAGCAGGTTTTGTGGAAGAGTTAAGGAACTGCCTTTGGAGAAGGAAGCTTCTCAGCTGCTAAATTACCACTAAAAGGCTTTGACTATGCTGCTTCTGAGGAAGAATAGAGGACACTGAGGAAGGTGATCAGACATGCAAATCATGCAAAGTACAAACAAATCTGAATTACAAATTTAAGTAACAGACAAGCAGTTTTTTCTTTATAGATGTTTCATATAAAATTACAGAACGAACTTCAGGAATATCAAGATTAACTAATCAAATGTTGCAGGTAGTAAAAAGTTTAGTTTTTGTATTTTCTTTTGTTTCTGTTAACATGTTATTAAAGTTTAAGAACAATTGTTTTTGATTTGGAATTACTGGTAGATTAACAGTAAACAGTTTAAATTTGAGCTCACATAAAACAAGTTTCAACATCAGCCTTCAAAATATCTGATTTAAAACCTGATTTGAACAAGTCAGTTAAATTATATGGTACTGCAACATTTAGAATTTTAATGTGCATATTGCTTCCATGAAAGAGGACTTTAATAAGCATTTACTAATGTTAATTTATATGAGGAAAATGCAATACAAATGTGCCAAGACTGAGGATTTGCCATTTTGACGTTACCCACTTTGATATTAACCATTCCTGTAAGTAGTAATGGCACTAAAAGTATAAGAATGACTAATTAGCATATCAACATATTCTAATTAGCATATGAACCCTAATGCCCGAGGTGCATGTGCAATCTGATCTCTATGTTTCTTTCCCCAACAAACAAGAAGCAGTTAAAAAATACGTAGTTAAGGATTGGGGAAAGAGCGGTCACGACACCAAGAATTACAAACACAAACCTCAGCTTCCAGAATTTCAGTCAACAAATCAATATTCAGCTGATTATACCTTTAATCTGCAGCCAGGAGAAGCCAGCTTTACTCATCCAAACACTGCAGGGAATTTCCACTAATGATCAAAATGATAAAGAAACATGAAAAGAGAACCTTTAATTACTTTAATTAGGCCCTATAATTCATAATAAAACACCTTATGAAAACACAGTTAACCTTGTTGGATGGAGGCAGAGAAATGTTGATTATTTAACTTCAATAATCAAATTATGAGCAGTCTAAAGAGGCCATATGTATCTGACACTTGCAATGAAGAAATTAGTTAAAGATAAAAAAGGGAAGGATGAGAAAAAACACTTTATTTCATAATTGAGAACAAAATGTATATTACCTAACTAGTTTTTAAGTTTACTGAAAGCAACAAAATTCTTTAAAAAAAAGGAATCTACCCTTTTCTTAAAAAAAGTATTTTTAAACACAAATTAGACTAGACTAAAAAAACACTTCTGATACTAATTCTAACATGATGCCAAAAATTAGCATGATATGGATGAATTAATGCACAAATTTTATGTTAATAAAATATGTGCAAAATTCATTGAAAAGTATCCCCAAAGAGGCTGAAGCTTTATAAATGCTAAAAATGTGCTTGAAAACTTCATGTGATTCTTTTTCCATGTTCCCAGTTGTCCTAAAATCAAACTGCACAAATACTGCAGCTGATTTCTTACCTACAGAAGTACCACAACAGTTCGACAATTTCTCCTTTGTTTCTTATTCAATTTAACAATGAAATACAAATGTCTGTCCTACAATAGTCTGTCCAAACAGAATAAATATAGGATACCTGACCAAAGCTACAAAGGGGTTTAATCTAATCTAAATCAAATTAAGGAATCTGTGGAATGCATTCCCAAACACTGCAAGCTAATGCTTGGAAATGCGCTATGTCCAGCCTGAGCTGATTTGTGTGGAAGAATGAACAAAAATGTAGTCTCTGGTAAATTTGTTAAGATAGAGACATTAATCAATCAATCAATTTTATTTATATAGTACATTTCAGCAACAAGGCAAGTCAAAGTGCTTTGCATACCACTAAAGACCTATATTTATGCACAAAACATTGAAGTAGCATGTATTGAGGCTCTCTGTGCTAATAATATGCTTTAAAATTGTTATTGTTCATTGTATATACAACAAAATGTTTATGCATCATAAAAAGGTCTTTACAAGTGGTGGTAAAGTCATTAAGAACCTGCATATTTTATGTTTGCATTAAACCCAAAGTAGACAAACATTAACACTGTTGAGTATTAATGCAAATCACATTGCTTTCACTGCATTCAACAACATTTAGATGGGGTCAATACAAATGTATGTTAAATAAAAGTCTAAAAAAGTTTTAAGTGGATGTTAGAAAAATGTATGAATACTTCTGCAAGGCACCGACTCAGGTTTTTCCAGCACTAGGCTGCAGAACATGAATCATGTTACCAAAACAAAAACACTTTATGTTGGTGACTTTTTGGCAGGTGCCAGCCTAAAGGTCAGAAACACACATGACGTTAACTGCAGTGGGATCACTCCAGTAGGATACCCCCCCGTTTGTGTCTATGGTGTATCCCCTCAGGAGATAGACCCCCAAAGGCTGCTTTTTGAACTCAGCATGCAACAAAGAGCGACCCCCTACCTCGGGTCCTGATTCCATAAAGGCAGACGGTGCCAAGCTTTGACACCTACACTCTCTTTAGTAAACTTAGATAAGCCCACGAGTTCATTCAAAAGAAATTAAAATAACTTTCCATTCAGCTAAAGATGGCTTAGGTTCAAACAGTTTCTGCAAACAGAAAACAAAACATAAATGTTGAAATGGTACAGTAGGCAGGACAATTAGAGATTTATCAATGTAGTACATAAAATTTTACTCCTAATACAGAAGAAACTCGTCACTCCAGAAATGTGTCCAACTCTTAGATCTGATTGGCTGAGCTGTTTTTATTTTCAGATTAAATAAGTGCAGACGAATACCAGAAAAAATCAATATTTGCCTTTAACAACAATGTATCAGGCAGCTATCAATCTAATATTTCAGGGATGCATCACTTACATTTGAAAAGAGCTGGTGGAAAGAATTAAAACTGAGACGAATTTATTTATTAAATCCAATTTTATTTGGACTCCAAAACAAAATACATCAGAAAAAAAATAGAAATTCATTCTTATGTTAAAACAATGAATGAATAGCAATAATATCAGTGGAAAAATAGAAAATCACTTCAAATTGAGCGTAATCACGTTCAGTGAAAATCAAAACATATCCACTCAACTGTAGCCTGAACTCATTATGATAATGAAATAAATTACACCCAGAGGAAGACTGCTCTTTTAATCTAAGCTGCTTTCCTACTGGTGATCCGAGTCTCCAACAACAATTCTTGTCCTCCTCTAACTTCATTTCTGACAGAAAACTCAATTAAACTGAATAAGTGCGGGTTTGAAAACCAGCTACACGACAGAGAGAAAAGATGGATGGCAACCTTTGCCTCGGCATTAAACATCCAAACTGCATCACAGTGGAACCCAACGTACCCACTGCAACAAAGTGACCACAGCAGCAGGCAGGGCCATAACTGACCAGTTTGGTTTTCATCTTCATGCTCCTCGTTTCTTTTCTTCATGTCAACAGTGAGAACGTATTTTGGTTTATCCAGGGCTAAATATTATAAAGGACCAAAAAAACTGCCATATTAAAGATTTTTTATGACAACTAAAAGCACAAAACTAACAAAGAGAAATTTAGATGTATAAAATATGGAATGCAACAAAACCAGTGTTAATCTCAAAGTTCATATGCTCATTTTTAATTTGCCTTTTATTTTTTAATCATATTTACTTTTTCCGAATCATTTTTTGCTTGTATATAAAATTTATTATATCCCATTTATTAAACTACATGGGCTATTTCCATGGACAAGGAAGACGATGGTGGAAAAATCATCAGAAAAAAAAAAAAAAGAAAAATAACAGGCAAAATAAAATAAAAAATAAAACCTCTTTCTAAGTAAATTTGCTTCACAATTCAAGTTATGTATTTCTATCATAGCAATTAATTTCTGAGCCATTTATTGATTCCTGTGTTGATTACGGCAAGGTGACAAAAATCTTGGCACTCTCTATTTTCCCCTTTTAAAAGCAAAGTGACTCATCAGCATCATGACCTTAATGACACTGTGTGGGTGGGTGTGGGCCAGCCGAACCTCTGATGGACTCATCCGGCGCCCCTGAGGAGCCGACCTGTCCGTAGATGAAGGAGTAGAGGCTGACGTCAGGGCGCCGGCGGAGGCAGTTCTTACAAACCGAGCTGTAGTATTGCCCCAGGAGATCATACACCTCCCCTGTGATGGAGACAAGGACATTGTACAGACTGCCTTGTTATGATGAGAAAGAAAATGTTGATTTTCAAAAATCTATAATTATTAGCTGAGGTTAACTTTACATGCAGCCCTCTGAGCATGAATGAAGCATGAATTTGGGGGATTTGATGATCCAGTTGAAGCACTTTTTTCGGGTGGCAATGAATATACAACTTAAATGACATTTTAAAATATGGATTAGATTTACAGATGTACAGTATTTTACAATAACTAACAAGTTTCTGTTGTAAAATGAGCTAAATGTTTGACTACTTCTCTGGGCAGAGTTGGTACAGTTTGTTTAAATTGACTGGATTTCTGTTAGCCTGATTTATTCAAGTTTTTGAGATAGTTTGAATATTCTATCAGCTTTGTGCAGAGCACTAGTACCACTGACAGACCGCATGCTGCCATCACCTTCCACCACAGCTAGTACAGTGTTCTTAGGCTTGAAAGACTTTCCATGATGTCTACAAATGTTTATATAGCCAAGACGATGCCTGGCTATAAAGCTCAAGCATCGTCTCCTCTGATGAAACATTTAGTTTCATCAGAGGAGCAAATTCAAGACTAGCCTAAGGGAAATTATTTTGGGATTAGAGCTCCGTTTTGTTAGATGTACTCCTAGCTGTGGACAGTGACACAAGAGTTTGAGAGTTGGAATAATCCTGACTCTCAGAACCACTCTCCTTTTACCTGAGGGAACCATTTGGACATTGGAACAGTGGTTACCCATCTGAAAAAACTTTTAACTAATACAAAAACAACTAAGAGAAAATTAATAGACGTTGGACTTGTTGGAAGGCTTTTTAAAACTTCAGCACAACATAAAAACACCAACCAAAAATGTATGAAGACATGGGAGGCTGTCTTCATAGAAAAAATAAACAAACCAAACTCAAACACTGATGCCATTGGCTAAGCAATAGTGTTAGTGTTAAAACCACAGGCTGTAAGACTACTTTCAATAAAAAAAAATAGAAACAAACAGGATGGCTGACTGCCTCACCAACACTGATATTCCTCTGGGTGAGGAAGGAGTGCATGTTGTGGACATCTGTCATGAGCTGGTTGTCACCAAAGGTGAAATAGGCGACGTCTCGGCCCGCCTCAGCAGCTGCCAGCATCTGGATCAGAGCTGGAGGAAAAGAGGACTGTGAATATGTTTCCTCTCGGTGTGAGAAGACCAAAGTAGATACAATGAAAGCTTGGGAAAAGAAAAATAATTATTTGAAAAGATAAAAAAAAAGATTTAAGTAAATGAATAGTTCCTCTAAAGTTGATGTTTCCATTAAAACCACATTAAAACCAGTCTCTGTATTCTGTACAGTAAAAGGTGAGTACGGTAATCAAGGGATTAGGTCTCACCCCCACTGTGAACTCTGGATCTGTTAGTAAGCGCAGCCCCTACTGGCCCCGGAAAGCTGTGAATATTTTAAGAGACTGGAAATACGTCTGCTGATTAATTAAAGTTGGGAAAGTGCAGACGTAATGAGCAAAACTGAAACAACATCGTCATCAGCACTCAACACTGAGCACTTCTACCCATCAGCAGTTTGTCTCGCTGCCTCTGCTTCAACAGCTGTCCTCAAAAATCATTTTTGTGACTAAAGAAAAGGTGGCAACGAGGGACCAGAGAAGCTAATCCTAGAAAGTAGACATCCTCTCAAGTAGGAAGTGACTATTGATATAGTGAGTCACTAAACACAAAATAGGAATAAAGCCATGTTTATCTAATAAATGCACATCAATATAAATGTAAGTTTGAACATTATTACAAGGTTAATTAAATTAAACTCAAAAAGCCCATTTCTCTTTAGTCCAAGTAAGACGCTTCTGACTTTGTGTCCTCAACATAAAAGAAGCATTTTTGAATCACTGACCCCAGTAGCAGTCCACACTAAAGGTGCACAATATATCACTAACTTGCTGTTATTGCTATGTGACCATATTCAATATTAATACTGCAAAGAGTTGCATGAACTACAGCTTATCAGATAACCACACATTCAAGCTCTCCATGCCCGTGATATGAGAAGAAGCTTGCGCAATGTAGCAGAAAATTAGGCATTTGGATGTTTCTGCTGCAGTCAGCGAAAGATATAACTAAGTTATTTCATCACAATGAACCTCAGTCATATAGAAAACTATGACTATTTGTTTATTTATCACAAATCATATTGATCCACATTCACAAACATTATTGCATATTGAACTCCACATATTGTGAAATCTCCCCTAAATTCTTGAATAGGCTTTGTGTCACAAACTTAAAAAAAAATAAATAAATGCTCAATTTTAATATATATGGCTAAAAATGCTGTAGTTATATCTCATGCCCCGAATTTTACCCATCAATCTGCCATTTCTAGCCTTTTAATATCTCTTCGTAAACATCCTGCAGATCTCATTATTTCTTTTTTTGTTGTTGTTTGTATGTTTTTTAATTAATATTATTTACCAGTAGGTGTATATACAACAGAGTGGCAAAAAGGGGTATTGATCTACAAAATAATTAACCACATATTAGAATGAATAACAGCAATAGAAATAAAATAACCAAACAAAAAAAAAAAAAAAACAAAAAAAAAAAACCACACACAAACCTTTCAAGGAGGCAGTTATGTCTGTTATTCTGCACCCTTAACTACCAGTTTCTCCTTCCAAGCAACTTTCCATTAATATACACAGATAGAGCGTTTTGTGAGCCATAATTATCAAACTTAACAGAAGTAAACACTTCAAATAAATCAATCTGTGCGTAACATGCCAGTTTCATCCCCTTGCACTGGATCACTGAAGTAAAGCGACTTTTCAATAATATATGCAATGTATAAAGTTAAGATAAAGATAAGGACTGAAATGCATAAATCTAGAGAAAAGCTAAGTTGCTATTACAAATGAATGGAAAAATTTCTCCTAAAGCTCCGTAAGGAGTAATAAGAACAAAACACACACAGAAAGCTGGAACTGATTGATGGATTCAAGCAGGCAATCAATTTCACTATTAATGCAACATATCAACTTTGGCTTTAGATCAATAGGAGGAAGGCAAAAAAAAAATATGCCTTAAGTAAATGCACAAATTCCTGTAAGACAAATGGATGCCAATGCTGGAGCGCTTTGTAGCTGAAATTTATTCTGCTGCATCCAGGAAAGAGAGTCCAATTAAAGTGATGATCTGAGCACTTGTCTAGTCAAAATGTGCTGACGTCAACGTTACGCAAGAGACGTGAACCTTACCTTTGAGTCGTGTGTCGCCTCCGAAAACACCACAGCCCCAATTTCCTGTTGCCACTGCGGCAAGGTTTGGACTTTCCTTCTCAGAGTGAGAAAAGCCGCAGTAAGCCTACAAGGAGAATCAAAAGATTAAACAGTAGTGTCAGACAATAAGTTAAAAAAGAGGATGTAAAAAAGCGCAAAAGTTATGAATATTAAATAAAACATAGAGGGCCACACGAATCCTCTGAATTAAGCTCTGTATTACAATGTACACACATAAATTAATTTATTTACTTTGTTTGATTGTATATTTTACTGTATTTACTTAAAGTGTGTATGAAACAGTTAATCACCCAGAATAAAATAAAAATGCATGCTAACAATTACAAGGTAAAAGTATCCAAAGGCACCAAAAGAGAACCAATCAGGCAGAAGCTTATATCTCAAATCATAAAACTGCTTCAGACACATTAGAAAGTATCACTAGCACAGTAAAGAGCAACATATTTATAACATTGAAAGGCTTGTTCCATTAATTTCAAAACAATTTCCCAGTGGGGCATGTGCTCTAGTTAGAACATTTTCTCTTAAAATTAATCAAATGAAAATTATGTGAAAATACCAGCTACTCTTAATTTTTTTTCCAATAGCTGTGAGACTTTGCTCATACTAAATACATGCCATTGGGTGATTTATCTTTCCTTACATTTTTTAATGTGCCATTTTGGAGATATGACAACAAAATCTGGCTTCACTGTCGAGAGTCATAACTATAAAACACTCTTATGTAAATCTGAGATATCAGACAAGCCATATGAGCCACGGTTTTAAAAGCTTCTTCAACATAAGACCCAAGTGAGCTTGAAATATTTATTTTAACGTTAAAACAAAATGCATGGTGAAAATAAATGGTAAGAGCCTGTCCTCCCTTCTGACCAGTGATAAATTCTTCTTGGGAAAGGGCAGATGTGACATTTAACTGAACAATATTCGAAACAGGATTGATCTCTGTGTTTATGCATTCTTCACCCTTATGTCAGAACTGTCAAACTGCTCCATGCTTTCTGACAGCAGACCTGACAACATCAACATCTTGATTTTTTTCCAGAACAAATGGCCATTACCACTTCAGGAAGCTTAAGGATAAATATAAAAGCAGAATAACGTGTAAATATGATACATGGGACTGGTATCCTGACAGTACATTTTCATAATTCCAATTAAAATCAATGATGGATAAGTTCTGGGTACTTTAATTAAACATATTTTCACAAATACAGTATTTATATCATGAACATCACTTTAATTACTTAATTATTATTAACTATTAGAAGCTATCCACTAGCAAAGCAATAATGCATCAATAAACAAAACAAAACAAAACAGAGATAAAAATGCCTGTACTTCTGTCAAAGTGAAAGGAAGCAGAGCCTTTATCCATACTTAAATTTGTTTTCTAGCATAGTATGTATTGTATGTATGTATATTTTCATCTAAATCATTGTATATGAGAATGGTTGTATATGGTAAACTGCATGCAGCAAAAATCTAGCAACATTACAAAGATATGAAAAAACTTAGGCAAACAAAAAAGGTTTATGGTCACCTTGTTAAGTTCTCTGTTAATTTTGTCGGGGTGAAATTGTTCGAGAAAGTTCCTGAACTGTAGCGCATCGATGGCAACAATCTCTGTGCACCGTCTCGTCCAGTCGTCTCTGGGAGAGTCAATAAACAGATTTTAGAACAATAAAATGTGGACAAAATACTTTCACATATATAGAAACCATAGGAAGTAAGTTGCTCAAAACAAATAAACAAAAGAAAAAAAGACAATACTTCTGCAAGGCACAAATAGACACTCAATAGATAAAATATTCAACAACAGGCCGTAATCAAAGTACCAAACAGATAATAATTTAAACTTCAAACTTCAGGACATGGCTGATGCCCGCTGCTGTTAAAATATAAAAAAAAGAAATGGATCTATACCTTGGATTTGTATCGTGGTGACAGCCAGCCCACTTATACGTCTGAGAATAACCCGTGTATTTGCTATACTGTTGTGATCCTGAAAAACAGCAACAAAAACCATGTTTAAAACTACCACCATGTTTGCTCATGATGCTAGTTATGATGATGCAACACTGAAAGAAAGGTAAAATTAGAGAGGTTTTAGTGGAACCTCAACACTGTGTCCATTTTTAGTCAACTTAAAGCTTAAAAGTAAGGGATATAATATGACCAATGGTGGAGAATAAATAATCTTAGATAGATATTCCTGCAATAATTCGATATTTATTGCCAATACAATAAGCCAATACAATAATTTTAAACAGAAAAAAGATGTACGTGCTGTAACAAAACAAACAAAAAAAACTCCTCCCACTCAAAGCAATTTAAGAAGAGACGCATATGAAAGAGCTCTGAACTCCAGTTGGCATCATCATCATGTTGCTCTTAAAGTAATGGCCAATATAATTCAAAATCCCTTTATAAACAAAAAACAATTACAAAAAAACATAGGAAACAAATGCAGAACAAATTTTCCCGCAGAGCAAATGCTCTTTAAAGGTTAACTTTGATTCAGTATAAATGCATATTGTGACTGCTCAATTAATTTTTATATTGTGGGAATAAAGCACACTCACTAAACAGGAAGAAATTACTTTAAACTACTATTTCCAAGTGTTCTGTTTAAATTAGAACGTAAAAATCTCAACAATGGAATAACATATCTGTCATAAAACTGGAGGGACATCTGTTTGCTGTTCAAGAACATGACATTTTAATGGTCCCTGACATTTTTACATTTGAGCAGATAATACTTCAGAAACAAAATTAATTCTTCTTCTAATTTTTTGTGAGCAAAATGTTCTTTAAAAAGGTATTTGTGGAGGGAAGCATATAAATTCTGCATTTATAGAGAACCAACTATTAGAATGATTTTATAAATAACAACAATCAGCAGGTCAAAGTAAAATATTAAAGGTCATTTTATTCATGTGCAAATATATATATAAAGTCTCATATTTGTGCTGGACAAGGCAGTGAAAGGTCAGAAGTGTATCTCATTGCCATGTTAATTCAAAGCTGGGAGGAGTGAATGTTTTTATCTTTAATTAACTCATATCAATGTCTTTCTTAATGACCAAGGAATAAAAAAGGAAACATTTTGTTTTTGTGAACATAAACAACATAAATCACATAAATTATGCTATCAGAATATTGTGGGTAAGTGGTTTCAGATGGGAAACATTGCATCCACTAGTTTTATCGGCTTTCACCTTCCAGATAGAAAAAGAAATACAATCTCTATGTCACTGCTTCCTGCTCACTGATTTAAAGCATCTCTTGGTCAGCATCGTCTTTAAACCAATCATGTGACTTCTCCCTGATACTATTTATACTGTTGACCGTCCCAATGGCAGCCAGATATCTACCAATCAAGAAAAATTCAATTAGCCAGAGCACTTTTGCAAATTTCAGTGTAGAGCTACAACCCATTAGTCTGTGTTGCTGCATGCCAAGACCTCTTGCAGAGAAATATGATTTACCGCAGTGGGCCACGATGCATCCGAGGCTTGGAGTTTTACAATGGGAAGAAGAGATATTGGCTGAGTTTAATAAAGATGATGGAATGGAAGAGTCCATTAGTGGAGCAGGTCTTGGGCAGGTCTTCCAGCTATAATTAATTCTATGCTGGAGTAATAAAGTTAAGTGGAGCAACGGGAGCAAAGGCAGGCACAAAATCTGAAGGTGACTCGGCCAAACGGGAAGACGTGGCATGTCTGGAGATCGCAAAGACAAAGAATGTGATGCCTCACTTGCTATTTTAGTCTACAGTTCTGATACCATGTATAATAACAAACATATTCTTAAAACAATGTGACAACAAAAGCCAGAAGCAAGTAGAATGGTTGTTTCTTGGCAATGCAGACTGAGAAACTGAAAAAAGTTTCTCAATCACTGCTCATGTCAAAGAGTGAAGAAAAAAACACACCACAGTTTAATAAACTTTACTTTCCTCCCTTAAAGTAGAAAACATAGTTTTATTTTAGAAATAAAACTAAAAGTAATTTGAAAAACAAAAATAAACATGAGATTATCATCATGTTAATCAGTAAAATCCAAACCTTTGTTAAAGAGATTCTTTCAATCCGTAAATTATACTAAAATACAAGGCGACTTTTTTTTTTACTAGCCATTACTAGAATACACTGATTGTCCCCTTTAAGCCCAATCAAGCTCCTGCAAACATTTCCACAAAACAAAAAGAAGAAGTGGAAAAAAGGACAGGTGTCATCAACCTCCTGCAGAGAGAACCCTCATGTCTGCCGTCTTGTTATTGGGTCTACACAGGTTTTTGACAGCCGTGTTTGTTGCAAACATCCAATTGTGAAGTACAGACTGTAGTAGGAATTATTTAAGAAAGAGGTTCAACAGTGCAATCAAGTCCACCAACTCTCCATCTTCCAACTACCTCTCAAAGCTAATCAAAAACAAACGTGTGACAAGGACCGACAGAGAAAGATGGCAAACCCATAAACATCATCAGACTGACCCAGAATGGGGCAAATTGAAGATGTAAACATCAATACTTTTCACATCAAATTAAAGAGTGTATAAAAATTGAAGCACAAATGGAATAAATCTTAAGAATTACAATTCCAATCTGGAAGGATAACAATCGAGGGCAAATTCACAAGATTACTTGCAGGCATCCTCGTCTTTAAGAGGCCAGATGCAAATAAATATCTGCTTCCAAAAGAACTCTAAGGAACAAATAAGATATCTAATCACAGACATTTTAATAAGGCTAGAAGTATACAAAGTCCACCAATGGTTTCTATATCAGTGGAAATTGTAGGCAAAGCAAATAGTTTATCATTCTCAAAGATGTTTGCAAAGACCGTTTGCATCATGTGTCGACAGTGCAGAAGAAATACTTCCAGCTGAAAGCTGGAGATAGTTAAGAAAAAGAGAAAAATACAATTGTGATGCTGAGTTTACAGAAAAAGAACCGCAAGCTTGAATTCAATCTCTCTTCCCATGATATCTGCCTCATATTTTAATAATCTACTTACTCCAATTTGCTGGATATAATGGGTGTGTTTGCATCTGCATGTATTCAGAGAAGACTCTTTCAAAAATCCAGTGCAGAAAAAAGAAAACAATGGGTTCAAAATCTCCCAAAAAACTCAAATAGATTATAGACGTAGAGAAATAAATGCCAAAAAAAATTACGTTTCTTTTTGGGTTTACTGACCTGTGATAATGAGTGCCTCATTATCATCGAGTGCCTCTGTGAAGAGACGCGACACGATGAGCTCAGGGTTTATGAGGAACCGAATTTCTTCTTGAACAAGACCAGCACCAATAACTCCTCCTCCAACAAACTTGTTGGCAAAATCCACCTGAAAAATAAGGTAAGACCATGAAAGATAAAGAAAAAAAAAACATCCAAGTTTCTTCTGACCCTGCTCATTTTCTAATCAGTCAGATTTTGAAAAAAAAAAAAAAAAAAAAAAAAAAAAGAGCAAAGACAAGAACAGCTTCTCAAACTTTGGAAGCAAAACATGCCATGAAATTGTATTTTCCCTTTATGTTTTATTTTTGACAGAATTCATGACAGGCTTATTGGAGAGGTTAGCCTGAGGTGGTGGCATTACTCAGGCAATCTGTCCACAATGTCAAAATGAGCTTTGAGCTCTCCTTATAGCTGCATTTAGTTCTGTAGCCGCCAGTAGCAAATATCAAATTAAGAGATCTATTTAAGAAAATAAACTGCAAAAATTATGCTTTCTATTTATTTTTACAAGTATTTAAATTATTTCAGTTCATTTGAAATTGTACATTTTACTGACCATTTTTACTCAGTGACCCACAGTTGGCCCAGACCGAACCCGTCACGGCCACATAAAAATGCTATGAAAAAAAAAAGTTGAGCAGCTGGGTGAGGGCAGATCTCTCCATTGTGGTCACTCAACATTGGGACAACAAGCCAGACTCTAGAGGCTGCTTTGACAAGCTGTCAGGACCTCAACCTCCAACCCCACCCTTGCAGAGCATCCATCAATCGCAGCTACTGCGAGCCCCGGAGCTGGTCGTGTGCGCACATCAACTGTCAGCCCGTGGCAACCAGAGGCAAACAAAAGGTGAAAGTCGGGGGAGGGGGGGCGCGCTGACAGTGTTCGGGACGCTTAGCCAACATAGAGAGCCGAGGAGGTCCAGAGGCCTCGACCCCAGTCCCAGCCCAAACTCCCTCTGACGTGTAAGCAGCTCCCTTAAAGGGACTTATTTTGCAGTGCTAAGCATTCTGGGTGAAAGACTTCAAAATGTGGTGGCATAGTGAATGACTACTACAGAAGAGAAACAGCTCCTGGTACATTTAAGTTGCTGAAAAATGTAAATAAATCTAAAGCAGACTGAAACATGTTTTAACTAGTGTACACTTCTAATAGACAGGGCCATACACTTTTCCCACAGTAAAATTCAAGGACTTTTCAAACATTGTCAGCATACACTTTGGAGATAAAAACAAAAAAGATAGCTTCAATTCACTATTACATAATGTATTTATTACTGTTATTAATCATGTCTTGTGATGGTACTCTACATTCTACAGAAAGGACAAGTTAGACTAAACTATAACAAAATTTTATGTTTTGAAAAGTTCTCTCTCACACAACCTATACACCTGACAATACAATTTGAATACCAGGCGCTTTCAAGAACTTTATACAAAAACTGAGTACTCCCTTAACTCCCTTCAAGCATTTTCAAGGATTTCAAGCACCCATACAAACCCTGAATAGAGGTCTTACCTGAAGCATCCCATAACCATCATCCTCAAT
The DNA here is from genome assembly GCF_019740435.1 of Gambusia affinis. Classification (NCBI taxonomy): domain Eukaryota; kingdom Metazoa; phylum Chordata; class Actinopteri; order Cyprinodontiformes; family Poeciliidae; genus Gambusia; species Gambusia affinis. The sequence goes on from NC_057887.1 coordinate 17,454,260, forward strand.
GGTCCCTTCACATGTAATGTGGAGCCTTGTGAGCAAAGTCGGCGAGCTGAAATGCAAACATTGTTTTCCACATTCCACTTTAAGTAAGCTCCTGTATCTTTGGTGCTCCTCATACTATTCTAAAAATCAAAAAACAAAACAAACAAACAAACAAAAAACAACAGAAAACCTTTTCCAGTTGGGAGGTTTATCTAGTCTTCGACGGCTGAATGTCACAAGTCCTGTAGGTTCTGAAAGACAAAAAAACACAAATCAAAAGTGATTGCTTAGTTTTTTCTACAACAGTTCAATTTAATCAAAAAACAATAAATCTGATCACCTACTCTGTTCAGTGACACTTTTAAAATAACACATCAAGGTTTTCAGCTTCTCAATCTTTCTGGAGGATGAGCCTTCAAACAGCCTGAAAGGAAAAAGATACAGAGTGATATTTTTATTAATTCTGCCACCACCTATTTATTCATTATAATTATTTCCTACGTTTTCCACTGAGAAAACGTAGGAAATGTTTCAAAAAACATTTACCTAGCTAAATTTTACAATCTGTACGTTCCACAAATAATCTTCTGAAGTCATCTTCGGCTGGGGTAGCCCTTCTGCTTCAAGGCTTCAACAATGTTCACCGTTTCTATAATCTTAAACCAGTCTGCCCATTCTACTGTGGTATCAACAAGGTTTTTTAGTCTGCATTACTGCTGGTCACAGGTTATTTTTCTCACTTTTTGACCATTCTGTGTAAACCTCAGAGATGGTTATGGGCAAATATTCCAGCAGATCTCCAGTTTCAGAAAAAAAGATCAAGTATGCTACATTCAGTCACTTAAAGCTTCTTTCTTCCCCATTCTAATGCTCAGTTTGAACTTCAGCAAATAGTGTTCTTCAATTCCAGATGTCAAAATGAGTTTGCGAGTTTCCATCTCTACAAACAACTACTTAGACAGGTATACCCAAATAAAGTGCTGTGACAGTGAATACAATGATATTTTCTTCCTAAGGAAGAACGCTCAATCTTTAAAGAAGTTGGCCATGACATACCATCTTACCACCAACTGACTAAAGTCAAGACGACCAAAAACTGTTCATTTGCAGAATCATTGCTGGAGACATGGATGACCTCCATTTTAGCCCCGTGAGTTCAGTCATGCTTCAACTTTTGATATGAATTAGTTCATCTCTCACTCAGCCTCCTTTTCAGTCGCTAACCGATTATGTAGGAGCTCCAAAGTTGCCCCAGGCTGTCCATCACAGTGCAACACTCCTGCACTGTCCCCGCACTCACACATAAAAAAGAAAAGAGAAAGGGGTTCAGGGATCTCTCTGTCTCCAGGGATACATTAGGAAACGCTGCGTCCCTTTAAAGCAACAGTGTCCTGAGGAGGGAAAAAAGGTCCTAGTGCATATATAAAACTGCTGGCAGCGAGATGCGCTGGATATACGAGTGCACTTTGAACACTAAACTCACAATATCCTTCTTAATATGAGTCTAAAAGAAGCACACAGATGCGTCAATAAATAAAAGGAAATTTTATGGAATGAAAATGAAGCAATGACAAAAGCTTGCTGCACTAAGAGCCCTTCAGGGACTGGAAAACTCGTTCAGTAAAGCCAGTTTCTGCTTTCATTTGTCTTTTTTTAGTCAAAGTGGCCTCAAGAAACAATCCTCCGTCTTGTAGCTCTCAGAAAAATTTACTGGACATGAGTCTGCCACCAGCAAAAGCCGTCTTTTAGTAACAAACTGTAATATAGTCTTATAGAAATAGAGAATTGACCTAAATTACTTATACAGTATTAGTCATTAATTTGGGATTAAAGTCATGTTATAATTTAAAAACATGCGACTTCTGTCTAAATGTAATAATATTTTGAGGTGGTCCAGTCAGAGTGCTGAGTTTGAGCTGAGTGATAACATGTAGGCTAATATTAAAATTGCCATTTCCTATCAAAAACCTAGGTTCTTGGTTTAATAAAAAACTATTTTACATCTAAATCTGCCAAGGTTACAAATAATGTTGGGTTTAAATTTAGGTGGTGTGTAAATGCCATTGTTTGCACTTGATTTTATTTAGGTGTATCAGAATGATGGGTGAATACAAATGATCCTACTTCATGATTTTATGTTTAAAAATTATGAATCTAGCATCATCATCATCATCATTACTTAAATTATAAATAAAAATAATCTAGGTTTGGGAATATATAAAGCATAAATATAAATGGCCAAACAATTGGCCCTTTGAATACCTTTGCTAGGAACTGTAGCTGTGAAAAAAAAAAACAATACAGGTGACTGCATTTGGTTTTAGCATCTTTTTACAAATCAACATTCTTTGACAACAAGAACACACACTGAAAACTTTTAATATGTAAGGAGGGAGAGAACTAAAAGCTTCCTTTGCAGCAGACGGTGAGACTGTATCTTTATTTCAGTTGGCCATTTTTTTTTTTTTGCAAGAGTTTTTGCCAATTTCTACACATCTGCTGTGGGGTGTAAACATGCCAAGAAAAAAAAAGATGTTTACATGTGGGAGCAGATGATCAAGCTTTCCAAAACTGGCAAAAGGAAAACAAAAAATCTCGACCAGTCGATAACATACTGAATAAGTTACATAGAAACAACAAGAAATAAACTTAAATATATATTTTTTTTAATTATAAAATTGCTGGCATTTATGGTCCTGCACTGAGTGCTCAACCTTGGTGTCTGATGGATGTTTCTTCCCATCGGAGGGGAGTTTTCCTTTCTACTGCCACTATACAAATTCTTAGTATAAGGGATTGCTGCAAACTTAAACACTTCATACACTGCTACATGCTCATTTGGGAAGATTAATTACTGCAAAGTCAGTGGCTCGATATAATCGGCTGAGTTTTCTTAGATAGAAATATGAATAATAAACTGAATCTGAGTGGATTGTTAAAATCAAATTGCAACACTCAGGTCAATACATGACTTTCAATCTGTCAATATTATCGAACTGAATTCACTATACATTTGTGTACAGATTAGATGATTTCTGATGTGCCTTGAGACAACATTTATTACAACTGGTGCTATAAAATGAAACTTATTAGAATTGAATTAAATAGGATCCAATGAGGATATTTAAACTAAAGAATGGATACAGAAGAATATCCCCACCCGAGTTTACTGAAACAAAGTGCATTTGCTTTAAAAATATTGAGCAGCAAACCGCATCATTGTTTAGAGCATGAAAACCAAAACAAATTTCCAAGTATATTATATACATAGGTCAAAATCAGCCTTTCCTTTGTTTTTAAAGCAGAAAAGTTATTCTACAAATGCACAACAACAAATCACGACTGGTAAACATTGTAAATGGATTTTATTATTGACCATAAATACCTTTCAAACAAGACTATATAAAAGAAAATGTGCAGACACTTGGTGACTAAGCTAAAGGTTGGATTGAGCACTCTTACTTTCCCAAAGATTCTCTACGCAGAAACAATGGATGAACTTTTCTAATCCAGGTAGATGAAGAGGATGGATTTCTCTTCACTAAAGTCACTCTCACAGTTAATAACACTTTCTGCCTCTGAATTATGAAAGAACTGAAATCAAGGCTTTGGATAAAGAACAATCCAAAGCAGAAGGAATTGCATATAGCAAAGTTCATGACACAATTCCAGAAGATGGCCTCACTCTGTGCAAAATATTTGCAGATGTCTGCTGCTCACATTATTAATTAACCTAACATTAGTGCGTTCCTACTGCATATCTACTCCTGATTATTAGCTGCAGCAATGACCTATTTTTCTCAGTGTCTGAGCCAAATGAACGAATGAGCATGTCAGTTTTTTGCGCATCAGCGTGGCAATATGGGTCAGAAACAGAGCAGACATAATGTGAAGTGATTCATATTTTTCCTAGGAAATCTTTTTTTTTTTTTTTTTTCACGAGCTGCCACCGTGGTGACTACAGGAAAACTGAATTAGCCACAGAGAGCTGGGTATGGGTAGTTGGCTTTCCTTCCTATTGCATGCCAGACAACATTTATATGGTTATTAGTTTCTTCTTGGATGACTATTGTGTAATGTTTTGACACATGAGTTTGATGTTCCATGGAAAACATTTACACTTCTTGGCCAATTTTAGCCACCTTATGTTTTATGTATCTTATGCCATTTTTATATAATTCAAATTTTTCAACATAGAAATGAGTATCATGAGCTACAAGGTCAAAATTAAGTGAAATTTGTAAAGTCATGCCCTACAAAGCGAAGGAGAAGAAAAACTCTGAGACTACTTTCATTTTAGCTCATTAAACTTTATGTGAATGAAATTCTGTTGGAATGGAAACTTCTTTTTTATAAAAGCCAGTGGTGTGTTCCTTTGTCAAAAGCAACCATCTGAGTTGCTTTTAATCTAATTTCCTCTTCCATTTAGGTAATCACATTGTGATTCCAACAGATATTGGCAACATGACTAAGCAAGAGATCTGGAGCCAGATTTTACATTACATCCTAACTGATGGTCTTTATAGCGACAGTTTGTAAGGAGAGAGAAATACGGAAGATTTTCACAGATGCATTTCTTTGACTAAATCTAAGGAAACATTTTCCTGAATCAGATGTCGTAGAGTAAAATCAAACAATGAAGATACAGAGCTCAGTAATTGGCAAGGCAGAAGCAGATGAAGTGAGAGCACTTCATCTGGTACAATACAATTGCTTGCACTGGATCTTATTCAGAGGTATCGGAGTTAAGGGGAAAGCCACATTTTTGTTGTGTTGGCTTCAATTTATGTCACTTAAATTCTTAAAAATACACTGAAGCTTGTGGTTTAAATGCAAAAACACATGAATACATTCCAGCTGTACAAATACTTTCGGATGATTTTTGATGAGCAAGTTATTCCAAAATTATACCATGTTAGAACGAAACATGCTTGTGCCAGAAAAGGTTTATGGTTTACCAATCGACTATTAAACAAAGCAGAACATCACACACACAATACCTGAAAAAGTTGATATCTGGGTAGTTGCAGTACTCAGTCTTTCTGGAGTTTCTTCTGGGGAAGGTACAAAAGAAGGCGTTTGCGAGCAGACATGCCACCTGCTCCTGAGACATGGTGATGGAGTGGCTCATGCCTCTTTTCAGGAGGGGGATAGGCTAGAGGACAAACAGAGGTACAACTGAAGATGGATAAAATAAGTTGTGTTATGCCAACATGATAAGGAAGCAATCTGCATGAATGTAATAATGTGTAAACTCTGAATGCACTTTTATCGATTCACTAAAAAAGAATGCATATGTGGCTTTAGTACAGATGTGCTATGTTACAGTTTCTTTAAAGAAATATGTTATAGGTCCTCACCCCTTTTACAACAACTAGACAAGATACTTTATCATTTGGGGACCTTTGGGGATCAATCTGCTGTAACAATTCACCAAAACCAGCCAGTCAATGCAATGCATAGTTACTGGTGTTACCTTGGTGCAGAGCTCAGATGCTCTCAGTGCTAATTGCACCATGTCTGGCAGCAGAGAGTCAAACAGATGTTCCACAGCATCACGCTCCAGGACCTTGGAGACAGCAAGAGATCTGTCTATGTTTGTTGCTTTGCCATAAACTACAGCTGCCTCTCTATTACTCATTCAGGCTGATTAGTTGAATACATATTAAATACACTTGTCTGACACTCATTTAAATTATGAAACAGTAAAACAAGCAAACAAACGATACTGAAATAAGAAAAACCATTGAAGTATTATTGATGCAGCACAAATATGGGAGGACATGAATGGAAGCTATTTTTTTAATGTATATAATGTGAATCCGTGGTGTCATACTATCAAAATACACATTAAAGAAGTAATCCAAAAATTCATAATGCTTGTCATTTATAGAACACATTTTTATATATTACTTGGATTAGCCCAGCAGTGGCACCAAAATGTCAGAATTATCAATCGCGACACAATTTCATCGAAGTTGCACAGCCAAGCAAACTCATTAAACAATCTTCCAGGAAGAGATGCAAATGACCAAGGGTTTGAAATAAAAAGGGCTCTGTGTGCCCAGAACAAGAAGCTCCGGCTTGTGATTTAGCTTGGAACATTTATATTATGGCAATGGAAGCTTGGCTAAACACCGCTGTAAGTAATGACCAGGCTGACATCATAAACTGCTCCTCTGGGTATAATAAATGACGACAGTTGACACGATGGGCATAGTAGATATAGCTGAGGTAATATTAGGCAAGCTGTGTAAATCAGCAGCAGACAGAGATTCACATAAGCTGACTAAACTGTCAGTACGACTTAAGACCAGCTCCGCACGTAATACCAGAAGATAGACGAAATCTAACAGTGAATCATTGTAACAAAATGTACAGTGTTTTGCAAAAGTATTCACTTTTCACATGTGGTCACACTATAAAAGATGCATTAAATTGGGATTTTAAGAGATAAACCACCACAAAATAAGGCATAATTGTGAAGTAAGAAAAATGTTTCATTTTTCATATAAAGCAGAAGTGTATCTGCTTTTCTATCTGTGTTGAGATTGGTTAAGAAATGTAAGTAAGCAGTCAGTCTATGAACCTTTGTGCTAATAAGCATACATAGAGTATTTTCTGGGTAGCAAAGAGAAAAATGAACTGAATTCAATAAAACTGAGGCTGTCTGTCAACGACTATTCTGTTATTCATAAGGAATATGAGCTGAGATGAATATTCAATGAGGATGCCCGACCTGTCACTCCATGCCATTCATGTGCATTTTTGCTCTGACACCAGAAAACATTCTGCTTCAATCCGACACAAGAGCTTGAACTAGAACAATCTGAAGAAACAGATGCATTGTACAAAAGTGGTATTGTTATTTCACTCTGAAAATGAAACTTTATAGTCAAAACATTATACCTCATTGGCTGTTGTAAATTATTTTTGAAACTGTGCTAAAAATATTATATAATATAATAAAATAAATTTTCTGTTTGACAATTGAAAGTCAAAATTGCTGCACAAGCAATAACTTTTTTCTTGAAAAAAGTGCAAAATGTGCAATATTAAGATCCATAAGTTTACTTAAATAAAGTTACAAGCAGCAGCGTATAATAAATGTTGTGCTAAACCACTATTTTTCCAGATCTAATTTAAATTATTTTATTTATTTACTGCAACTTAACAGTCTTAAGAATAATCATGTATTTCTCCTTTAATTTAATAAGAATAAAAAAAAAAAATCAAATATTTGCTATCAATATGAATCAATATGTTTAAATTCCATCTTAAACCATTCTTTTATCCATCAATTGTCTATGCCTGCTTATCCTTGTAGGGACACAGGGGAGCTGGTGCCCATTTCTAACCTTCATTGGGTGAAAGGAAGGGTAGAGACAGATCACCAGTTCACCACAGTGCAAAAAATACACAGGGGAAGCATCCAGTGTACACACACACACATGCACATGCCCACACACACATGCTAAAAAGCAATTTGGATTCTGTAGAGAGCAACTAACCTAACAGTCATGTTTTATGACTGTGGGAAAAAGCCAGAGTATCCGGGGAGAACATGTAACCTCCATGCAGAAAGACCTCAGTGCTTCATGCAGCCCCACCGTTCCAGAAACAAATTTAGTCACTCTGGTTCGACATCACAGCTAAATCAGATTTCAACATTAAAACTAAGCCTGTGGCTACAGCCTCTTTCAGTGCAGGCGTTCACTTTGATGGAATATCCTTTATAACATTAGTTTTGACATGAATTACATTTGTTGCACAGTTATTTAACAGAAACTGACTGGATCGAGCTACTGCCTATTATTTAATGTCAACTATGTTCATTTCTGACAAGTTAGTAAAAATGACCTTTTGTTTGAAGATTCAATTATTACTCAAAACACTGCTTTTAGTGGCTGGAGAATTTTCCATTTTGTTCAAATCATTTACTGCTCAAACTTGTAGCATATTGACATAAAACAGTCACTTTTTCCACCTGGAGTATGAAACACTATTGAAACATAAAGCATTTCCAGCAACAGTCTAATAAACTTGGGAAATCTTATTTCACTTGTATCACAACATAGCAATGTCTCAAACAGAATGTCCCTCTCTCTTTAATGATCCAGATGTTCAGCCACCTTCTGAATCTTTACGGAAGATGACGCAGAGCACTTTAATATGACAGATGACGGATGGCCTCCAAAAACGACTGTCGAAGACACTGGCGACTCTGAGCAAAGAGCAATGAGCCAAATCTTTACTGGGAAAAATGAAGCACATCTTTGACTTGAAGAAAACAACTAGCTTGTGTTTCCTACTTTTCTGTGTTTGAATGCAGAGTAAAAGCTTTGTTGAGCAGAACAAATATTACTTTTCCATCTTTGGAATCAGTTAATTATTAAACTTAGGTCAAAATATTCTATGCGTCTTTATACATTTCTCTATAATATTGCATGTTGCTGTCAGTCTTTGGATTTGATTCATGTAACTTTGGTGATAAAAATAAATACTTGCGTTGTGACTTTAAACCCTAACCATACAATAATATTTCACTTGAAATACAGCTGCAGGTCTTTCAAACCTGGCCACAGAGTTTCCGTTGTAATTCACTTTCAATTCAGTTGAACCCCTTGCATTTGGTCCTGGACATTGACTGGGCCATTCTAACACAAGAATATGATTTGACTGTTGCCACAAAAGTGATTTTGTAGCAACTAACAGGTTTTATTTCTTACTTGGACAGTCAAACAAAAATGAAATACATTTGCTTGATGGCAGGTGGAGGCAATTATATGCTTTGATTATTTTATGAATGTAAACCAGTTATGTTCCTCAAATTATATACATATAAGTAGCTTCAGATTATGAACTATTTCCATAAATACCCATGACACCTACAAACAAATCCCAAAAAAGTAAGCGAGGAAAACAATTATTAGAAGAATAGCTTCAGGGATATGGCAGCCGTGATGTTCTCTCAGAGTATGTATTTCTATTGATGTTGATGAAAATAAATAGATCGACAACAATCATTTCATTTTATCATTTTTCTATATAGATGGATAGTTGACGGTTCATTACCATTAGAGTAATCTTTTGGTGTCTTGTGATTCCTACTTTTCTGTGCTTGCATGCATAGTAAAATCTTTGGTGAGCAAATCAAATATTACTTTTCCATCTTTGGAATCAGAAGAATTAACATGAAATAAACAGTAACAATGGTAACAATTATACTTTACCTTGTTACAGTATAAGTCCAGTATTGTGAAGTCCCATTTTTTGGCATGTGAGGCACTATATTTCAGCACCGCTTCCTGTGCCAGAATCAAACACATTTAAACTTTTTTTTAAGCAAAAGAAATATTAATTGCAAGTTCAATTTATGTGTTCAAAGTCCACTGAAATTTCAACAACATGTAATAAAGCTTTGTTCTTTTCCTTTTCTGAACCTGAAATGCCATCTTGTGGTTTAACCAGGTAATAACAACTATAGTTGTGTGCACATGTTACACCTGGTCTCATTTTTACAAATTCCAATTCACTAATTTGTAAGCCTAATGCATAAACACTGTATACTGGATAAACACAAAACAATGCATGACATATTTACACATCTTAAAACAAAAACTCCAGAAGAAAATATTTTGTGGGATGTAGAATGAAGGGATAATGATGTACAACCACTTACCTTCAACTCAAAAGCGTTTGTGAATTTCTTGTCTAAAGTTTCCTTGATCAGATCCCACCGACTCTTCTTCTGAGGAAAAACAGATAGCATTCAGTGGCGTGAATTCAGACTGGCAACAAATAATGACACTGTTGTGCCATCTACTGGTTACTAAGGCACACAACTCTACATGGTTTTTTATATTTATTCAAGTGAAATTAGTATACATTTAGACTTTGTAATAAAAAATATCTAAACAACTTAAAAATGATTAAACATTGCATCTTTATAACAAAAACTTGGCATAATGTGGCTTTAAATGCCTCTAGAACTCAAACATTTTATCTGAACAAAAAAAATGTTCAAACAAAAACAAATTAGAAGTTTTCCACATTTCAGCCCCACACTTTCATGCAAAGTCTGCATCTGTGATGTTTTATGTTATTAAACGAGCAGCATGAGAAACACTTCCGGTTTTACCTCATCATCAACTGGAAATAAATTCCCATTTGAGCAGGGCATCTTCACATGGACATCATCCCATGCATCCAAAAATGTAGCTGGATATGGAATAGGAACTTTACAGTTTCCAAGAAGGTCTGTCTATCAGTGGGACAAGCAATAAAAAGTAATAGTGTTAATGTGTTAGTATCCATGTTTCCTAAACACTGCCGATCAGATTGGGATAAGTCTTTTAATTTATTTATTTTTATTAACGCATATACACTTTTCTCTTTTCAGGCTGTAATTTTGATATGATACACAACTTAAATTAATTTAAAACAGTAATTTGGTGGACAATTTTCTATTCATTTTAGATCTTTTACTCAAGATAAAACAGACCTATTTGTTTAAAACTCTTTGCAAATTGCCAATCGACCAAACACTTTCTGTAGTCACCGAGTTTTGGTATCATATGTATACAAACTACACCAGTGTCAAGTTGGAAATCTACATTTTACAAAACTATTACAGCAGAATTTTATTTTTATTTTTTTTTACGTAATCACAAAGGTTGTGAAATTGAAAAAGCATTCCTAAAACTCTTTTTGTGCTATTAATAACAAAAAAAATTAGTTCTCAAACCCTTATCATCACGATGTGCTGGTCAGGAACATCTTTCAGCGGAGGAAGCTTCCCACCACATTCCGGCATCCTCCTGAGCTTGCTGATTGGCGTTCCCAACCATGTAATTCCAGGAGCTGTATGTTCTTTGTCTGGATCTTTTCTCTCTGAAGACTTATTTTGCCCACCATTTATCACAGCAAAACTCTGTGATGTACTCCCTGCAAAAAAGTCTGTTATTTTTGTTCTCTGTCTGGTATGGCCTTCAGAGTGTGAAGAGCATGCTTCCACTGGTTGTTCTTCTATCTCAGAGTCCTTGGTATGAGGCAGTAAAGGACAGTCCTCATCAGACTTTTGTGGTGTTAGTATTTGGGTATCTTCATCCATCGAAGACACTGAGGATTTATCAGCATTTTTATAGTTTGCAGATTCAGCTGATGGGTTCAGCTCATTTTCAGTCTTTTCCACATCCTCTTGACCTGGACAAACTTCTGCACTTAAACGTGTTGAGGGCTTTACCAGCCATTGGTCAAGGGTATTTCTAAGCTTCTGCGTCGGTCTGGGGCCGGTGTTTTGAAAGGAGCCTTTTCTCTTCACGCCCCGTAAACCGCCTGCTCCAGTTTTAGGTGGCATATCCATTTTTGCTTTTACTTTGTTTTTCTTGCTTTCTTTATTTATGGTCTCATTTCCGTTGCTGTGATGATAAGAACGCACACCTAAGGCAAAAATAAATAAAGAAAAACAGATACTGTAAGAAAAAATGGTTTGTTAGTCATATTAGAAAAATATTTTCTAAGCAAAGTACCTTTGTAAAGTGTAGGTGCTGTTTGTTTTTTTGTCTCAACTTTTGTTCTCTTTGATGGCTCGAAGTCTGTCAATGCACTTATTCTACAAAAGAGCGAGGCATCGTCAAATACATATTGATGCGAAACAGAGAAATATTTAAATAAAAAAAAACTAGAAATGTACTCACAAAAAAGCTTGAACAGACGCCAGATACACTGTGTTGTTTGGTTTAGTTGAAATTAATTGTGGCTTTTTCAGCTGACAAACTAGTTTTAGCAAACGCCACGAAGCCATGCATGAGAAACTATCTTACAAATAAAGGACAATACGGAAGACTGATTAGAGGCATGAGTAATACTGCAGAAATGACTTAAATTTTATTTCTTCTCTGTATTCAATTAAATGATGATAGCTCACGTACTAGCTGCAATGCTAAGTGCCCTGTTTTACTTCAGCTAGCAGCCAAAAGAAGCGAAATAAAATTCTCCCGAATATAAAAGAAACTATCACGAATTTAGATACTATAGTACGTGGACATTTATGCACATATTACTTCATAGAATACATTGAAAATACTGTTGCTGGTTTGTTTGTGGTCAAAAAACACGTCCTAATGTAACGTCTTTACGTCACAACTAGCTATTCTTCTTCTTTAAATTGCCCCAGTTAGGAGCATCAATGATGTGTTGCTGCCATCTGCTGTTCATTGTCGGGAAACTCAAATATCAGGAACTAGGGTTAGCCAAAAATCATCGTACTCAAGTTAACAGTATCACTACTTCAACATATTTTTAATCAAGTAAAAGTATAAAGTAACCATTCAAGAAATTACTGAAGTGACTGTACAAAGTATTTTGTTATACAGCCCATAATTGGGCCGAGTACCTTATCAGATCTGATACATTTAAAAATAATGTTGCCATGCTGAATAAAATACAAAAATATGCGCAAATTCTGCCATTTTGAAGACTAGCATGAAAAATATTATTATTTTTAAATACTTATTTTATTGCTCTTATACATAAGATCTTACTACATAAGATGAATAAAAAGCCATTTTCAAGACAAAAGGCCTGCTAAAAATAAATATAGATCCCTATAGTATGTATAGACACTATAAAGATACTAATATACGGTAGTTTCTATAAATTACTATATTAGTTACAGAGTAGTGTGGAGGTCAAAAGTCTGAGTGCCTTCTGATTTGTTAAGGAAAACCTGGCTGCCACCTTTAGCTCCTCTGCATTCACTGGATCTGGTCTCTTTGATCCTCTTTTGTAGATTCTCTAGTGGGGTGAAGTCAGGCCAGTGTGTTGGCCAGTCAAGCACAGTAGTCTGCTAGAGTATGAAATCAGAATGTCAATTAAGTGTTTCATCAGAGGGAAGCATGAAACACTTTCCTGGTAAATGGCTGCCCTGTCTTTGAACATCAGAAACTTCGAACCACTGAGCAACAGTGCTTTTTGCGTTCAACCCAGGTACTACTAACATTAATGGTTAAGCAACAACTTACACATTTTCTGCAATTGCCCAGCTCCTGTAGCTTGGATTCCTCACCCAAAATCTTGATAGGATCTTACCTCACAATCTTCTGTAGGTTGAGGTTCTCCAAAATGAACCTTTTGTTAATGAATGGTTTTTTCTCCCAACGAACAAAACAAACAAAAATAAAAACGTGCAGACTTGAAGTTATTAAATGCTTAAAGAAGAGCCATCTTTAACACAAGCATTTTCTATAATAATCTCCAGATTCTCTGAAATTTCTAATGAATTTGCAATGTCTTAGACGCAATTTTATAAATGTTTAGAACCAGCTTTGTAGCAAGCAAAAGTTCCTTTCCGGGATACTTTCTTAAAGCTTGGTACAATTTGTAGGAATTAAAATGAGAAAATTTCAAGCAGCAACAAAATTAAAGTAAAAAAAAACCAAACAAAACACTTATGGAAGATTATTGTTTTAATTTGCAATTCATAATTTGAGGCAAACAATTGGCTTTTACAAAAATAAAAGTCATGAATTGTTATCTCCATATTGTAGAAAGAGTTGCATTATGAAGCCCTGGGTTTAGCTGGCCAGGGGCATTGCATAAGTAGAAAAAATAACAAAAGTAAAAAAAAAAAAAAAACGACAGAGAGAGACAGAGATTCAAGTAAAAAGAAAAACAATCACATATTCATAATAAAGTCACACAAAAGCCTTTTGGCAATTCTTGGAAATTAAGACTTACTGGGTTTTTGTTACAGTTAGAGGAGACACCCAACCCTCACACAAAGTATTATTCCTTTTTAGACATTTAACAGCAAGTGCTAAGTAAGACTTTGAAATCAATTTATGCCAAAAAACATGGTGACACATTTATTTAGAGTAGGAAATTCTTGAGTAGAGACCTGCAGCCTCAGGCAAGACATCTTCAGTAGATGGACATTCTGTTCAGCTTAAGTCTTCTACACCTCATAAAGCCTCTGAATGAATTAATTTACTTTCTTATCACTGGTGCCATCATTGGCAGCTGTGTCATAATGGCACTTCTCAACACATCTTCTCGGAAACCATCCACGGACGCGATCTCCAGCTAAAAGGAAAGCGGAAAAAGCCAGAGCTGATATAAAGAAAGATGCTTTAGTTACAGAGATTTAAACAGTTTACCTTTCATTTCCTCTTCATTCAAAACTTTGTCTCCATACATCCACCATCTACAAAAAGAAAACAAAAATCTGGTTCCTGGATAAATTACACTCAGTGACTGGTCATTTTTGTGTGATTAACATACTTGGTGCCACGAGTGGCCAGGATGATGTCCCCCTTACTGAGGGGGATCCTGGGTTCTTCAGTACAAGGGGTTCTAAAAAAGGTTTGTAGACCCTTGCTGAGAGGGCAGCAGGCTCCATTATAATCCTCCACTACCTGGTACTGGACCTGCTGGTCAAGGCAAACACATATCACATTACTTTACTGATACGATTATGAAGTTCAGTTTTTTACTTGTCTAGATTGTAACACGCATAGTTTGTTTTCACCAAAACAAATGCAATTTTTTTTTATACTTCTATAGGATTTACTGTCACAATCTGAACATCTTAGCTGTCAAAAAGAACAATTAGGTATAACGTGAACATATGGTTTGAAATCACTCAAAAATGTTGACAATCCTGTTAAAAATCACAGCTTTGTGACCATGACAACTGGTCTAATTTTTCCTCCTTCTTAAATGTAAGATAATAGTTGTATAATATTTCTAACAAAGAACTGAGCACTAAAATTCCATGAAGAGGTTCTTCAATGAGGTATTAACTAAAAGGTTTGCTCATTTATGCCACCAAGTAATTGTAAGAATTTTAACATTCATCCCATAAACTGGTTTATTTTTAAATTGTACAAAATAGATGGCATGTCCCATTAAAGGCAGAAAATGTTTAAAATGTAATCATCATCAATGCCGGTCATGGCATTTTTGAGATTCACTGTACATGGAGAATAAATATTGTAAATCTGCCAATATATTCATGGCACAATGAGGATTTAGCAGGTACTTACACTTCTAACTCTTTTATCAGCTTTCTGCTTCAACTGCTCTATCTGTAAAATACACACAAACAGGACATATTTAGGTCATGACTATTGCAAAGTAATATTTAAGATAAATAAGTAATGCCTCATAAATATTTCGTTAAAAGAAAACATCAGATTCACAATTATTACTTAACACAGTGGTACTCAACATTTCAGGCTGTGGCAATCTTTCGAAGTGGAGCTCTTCTAATTTCATACTGCTAGAATTAATAATATATAATTGAGAATATCAGATGATATACTCATATGTGTCGATAGATCAACAAAGGTCAGTCAGATTTGCCTTAAAATGCTTTGTGACGTCACTATTGACGAAATAATTTGATTGCATACCATAGAAAAAATTAAGTAGACATTAGTTTTGATATCAAAGCTAGTGTCATCAAAACTGTCTCATTATGACACCAGATCCAAGACTTTGAGAACCACTGACTGACTGACTGACTGACTGATGGAAGAGCAGAACATTATAATGCAACCAATATGGAGAACCTACAGTTAAGGTGTGCTGGTGACACTTGGGATGAACCGGCCATACAATGCCGTCTCCCTTCGGTGTCCCTGACCATGTGAAGACTTGCTTGAAATTCAGCCAGCGGCCGCCGAGGTCATATGGGAAGATAAACTCCTCCCCTGTTTGGTAGTGCTGTATTCTGTCTTTGGCCTAAAGGGAATAAATACATGATGGCATGTACATGGTATTTATTCTTAATAATCAATGAAGCGGATTGCAATAACACAGGCTTCTATACAACAAAATAATAGCCATATATGACAAATATAGAAAAGGTGTTAGAAAAATTTTATTTGTTAAATGGAAACATTGAAACAGCATTAAATAAAAGACTAATCACATTAAATAATAATTCTGACCTTTTCATCAATCCAGGATTCGATTGAGGTTTTATTACGGAGAATGACTTTTATCTGAAAAAGACATTATAATTTATCATTAAATCATTAGTAATGGTACATTTGTGTAAAAACAGAGTCATTGCATTGCTTAAAGCTTCAGCTGCTATAAAAATATTTCATTTCTAGACCCTTAAAGTGAAATATTCCTCAGTTATCCTTAGCTTGCATGCCACTAAAACACTGTGCAACATAACAAATAGTCCAAAAATAGAGGGAAGCAATACCGAGAGTAAACATACAGCTCTGCTGAACATCAGTGTGGCTTACATAGTTTATTGTGGCTTTGCATGTTTTCAACTAAATGCATATGTCATTTGCAACTTTGCATGGCAAACAACTTATGTAAAATGGAAATGCCAAATGCAAATATCAGGAGAAAAAAAACAACTTACTTGAATGAAGAAAAGCATTCCAACTGCAATTGTGGTGCCCAATGCCAAACCTAAGGCAAAGAGAGTGGCAGCAAAGGCAGGCACACTGAAGGGCATGAGGGGTTGAAACTGACGCACAGCACTCATGTCAATCTTTACCGTACTCCAACCAAATGATATCTGCAGATAAGAAAAAAAGGAGGTTAGATACTTTTTCTACAGCTGCAAAAAACACAAGAAAGTCAGGCAGAGTGAGGTGGAAGTAATAACTACCCTCTCATACAGCTGTGTATACATGGTCATAATGAAGATAATGGCAGCGTGTGAGCATCCCAGTGGAGCCAGCAGCAGGAAGCTAGTGAAGTACGCATGGTTTAAGTGACCACAGCAGTTGTTGATCCATGGGCAGTGGTGATCCATCTTCATAACACATCTGAAGAGCAAAAATAACCACAGTGATTCTCCTCCAAAAACAATTTATACAAAGAATCAGAGTCAAATATGTAAACAAAAAAGATAGACATTAAATTAAAAGTACATCATAAAACCCAGCCCTCAATATGTGGATGAATGAACACAGTAGCATAGTTAATTAGCATTCAGTTTATCAATGTGAACCAAATTTTATTTAGTACATCCATCTGGATGATACACTTTTGTGAACAGTTTACTGTTGTAGTAGTTCTTCTATTTTTTTGTACCCCTCCAGGGGGTCTTTTGTGGGCTCTACTGTCCCTTATATGGAAGTAGGCTGACAGGAAAGGGGGAAGGAGAGAAGAAAAGACATGCGGCAAATATCGTTTGGTTCGGGAATGGAACCCGCGATGGCCATGTTGAGGACTCAAGGCCTCCAAGCGCTATCCCCTACGCCACCACGGCACGCCCCTTCTACTTTTTTTTTTTTAACCAAATAATGAAAACTTGATAAGAGGAGAGGAAAAGTAGTTCTTATCAAGTCTTGGACTCGGTTCCATAAATTCCAGATTTAGCATAAAATTTCTGGTCAATGTTTTAAAATGCATATCCAAAAGTTAATACCAATTTTAAGATAGCTACACTTTACCAATCAGGCTTTTAGGATGGAAGAGGGAGGGACAGACTGATGAACGGATGGATACGGACAGAATTATGGATGTGTTGACAGATTGATGGAAGAATAAAGTGATAAATGGATAAATGAATGGATATAAAGATGGACAGATAGAGAAATGAATGGGTACAGACTACTGATGAATGGATAGAGGGATAGATTAATAGTTGGACTGATGGTTGGATTAGTTCATGATAGAAGGATTGATGTTTGGAAGTTGTGAATTGATGTCTGGACATAAAAATATAGAAGAAAGACTTAATGGATTTATAGTCAGAGGACGGATGGATGAATTTATAACTTCTATTAAAAACCCTCAAACAATCTGGAGGCAAGTTATTTATAGAAAGGTTGACATTTATCATGTAGAAAACAATAAAATAAGGTCCTTGAAAAATATTTTAAATACATTTTACATTAAATCCCACACTTCCAGATCTTTTATACAATGGGCAGTAACTCCACTTAGATTCAATGCATTTGACACTGTAATTGTGTCAACTGCATAATCCAGGTGCTGGATTAGTCTTCACAAGATGCACCTTACATAACAGCAAAAGGTGTAAACATAAGCCAACTGTCCAGCAGTTGGGAGCTCTGATAATGGCTCAGTTGCTGCCACAGAGCCTTTCCTCCAAGCTCAAAAATTAATTCATAGGTGAGAAAAGAAAAACATATCCAAGGTTTGTTTGTGCAGGTGTTTACCTGTTACACTTTCGACAGTGGTGGGATCTAGGGGCCTTGTAACCTTGGCAAACTCTGCAATATTGTAGGTACTGAGCATCATGTTGATTCTCCTGTTTGAGAATGAAAAACAGCAAGTAACAGAACTAGAATGAAATGACTTACCACTGTATAGAAACATTTGGAGGGTATTATATAGTTTTATATTGTTTAAGCACCTATATATATATATAAAAATCTTACAGGTTTCCAGCCAAGAGGAATGTATCCTGGTCCAACAAACATAGCATTGAAGTAGTTGTAGAGAATGAGCACAGTCCAGTTGATGAGCATGATGAAGTTAATGCTGCCCCCTGTAGTGTCCAGGGGCCAGTACCAGATAATAGAGTCCAGCATTGCCATGGTTGAGCATATAGCGATGACAGACAGTGCTATGATTGGGCCCCAGTGGCACAACCGCCGAACCTCATGGAGGTTCTCAAATGCCACAAAAGTTGACAGGAACTTCATCATTTAAATTGGAAGATAACTTGTGTTCCTTTTGGTTCCGTTCCTGAAATGAATGTTCAGTGAGTGCTACTCTTTTCCACTGCTATCTTGCAAAGCCAGCGGTGCACATGTTTTTTGTCGTCTACTCTGTGGCAGTCCTGGCCTCGAGTCACCTGGGATCTTTGAGTCCCCCTGATCCTTGCAGTGATGAAGTCCAGCATCCTTTTCTGTCAACATCTGTAACACACCATCCCAGCGAGAGACTCAAATTTCCCCATCTGTTAAGGAAAAAAAGAACATACTTAAACAAATGAATATGTGCAATGAAATTCTAAACCAAAACTATACAGGTGTATCACAATACATATTATCTTATAAGTGAAAAGTTCAGAAACAAAATTCAAAAAGGAAAGCGCTTGATTAATCTAAATCTATCACAGACTGCAACTGATTTCAAGTAGTTATTACTATTTGTTTTGGTTATTGTGGTTTACAGTTGCTGGCCAACACAATCATGAGGTAGAAAGCTGACTTGACAAATGGTCCAGGATACAGTCACGGAGACTCTCAGCAAGTAGGGGACATTTTAAACAGTTAATGTTTTTATTTAAGCTGTCTGATCATGAGTGCTATATCCAAGCATTTTCATTGTAAGTTGAGGGGAAAGAAAACGTTTGAAGAAAAAAGGGGGAATATCAACAGGATACTATGACATCTTGACACAGACATACGTTTTACTACTCTGATATGTTTGTGCTTAACATCGTTTTTTTCCTTCAATAATATCTGAGATACAACAATTGTGCACAATGAATCTATAACTTTTGCTTTTTGAATCGACCTAATAAATAAGTAAATAAGTAATATTCCAGTTAATTGAGAGCCACCAGTATTGTTTTCCAAACCAACAGACTAAATGGAAATTAGGATTTTCTAACTTCTGTCCTAAACTAAGCTTAAAATTAACCGCTGTCATGTCAGTGACACACCTGACATTACTCAGCTTTGACAGAATTTCAAAATTTGGGCTGAAATTTCTATTTTTGTCTTGGTTTTGAAATTGATTTTGACAATATTACGTAAGAGAAACTGAACGAATATGTCATTACCTTAAAAGAAAACGTAATAAAATAAACATAAAACAGTGCTAATTGGCTTCTAATTAGCTCCTGCTGCCAAGCTAGCAATTTCAAACCAAAAATAGACATAAAATAAAATAAACAAATTTATGCAGATTACTTTTTTTATTAGAGGCTAAAGGAACCGCTATGTTTTTTCACTTCAGCAGTTGAATCATTATTAAATGCATCGTGCTAATGAAGATGTCTCCGCTTAGCTGGATAGCAAACTAACGTTAAATATCCTAGCTTCCCCTCCACCAGTTTTAACACGATCACCGCTACAATCCGACGCATTTTCAAAAAACATAGATGAAACAGACCGATATAAAGCTATCACAAATACAAATCCATTTAAGCATTTAAACTGTATTCGCAAAAGAGAAAAAAAGCTGTCACTTTAAATTACAAACCTGGCCACTTCCTTGCCTTTTTACCTTCAATTTCTCCTGTGTACACAGGGTGGGAACCTTACTCATCATAGTCATCCAGACGCTAAAACATTTAAATATCAGCAGAAATTTATTTCAAAAACTCGTTAAGTCTTCAAAAATGTGAAAATGTATCACGCATAATTCGCAAAGCCTAAAGTGAATGACATGTGCTATTGACTCACCGAACCTTTTTGGGGGAAAAAACAAGTCTAGTTTCTTGTCGAGCCCTTTTTGTTGCTACTCAAGGAAAAGACTCCATTCGACACTTGTTGTTATTATCCGATGCTAACTGCCAACCAAACAGCTTCTTCTGTGTTTAAACTTATTATTCGAAGATGTCTTCAGACTTTGAGACCTACGAGCAGGATTTTGGGACTATCACCGCAGAAGTAACGAACAAAATTGGCAAAATTCCTAAACTAAGTGGAGGTAAGAGATAAATTTGTTAACGTGACTCGGTGAGTTGCTAGCTAAGATGTCAGTTAGCTACCGTGTCTCAGCTGAGAGGAGGAGGTTGTAGTGTCAGGTGAAGCTTACTGGTTGTGTGATTTGATACAGTCACTCGATATTCCTCAAGGGAAAAAAGATAGTCTGTTATTGTGTCACATTTTCGTGTTCTTGCTTGTTAAATAACAAACTGAATTTGAACGCTTTCCTGTGATGTTTATTTGATGGATTTAACAGCCGGATGTTCATAGTGGTTGTGTCTTAAATAAAGTGAAATATGTAAACACGGAAAGCATTTAAATATAGTATAGTGCAGAAAACATTATGAGTTGTTTGAGTTGTTTGTCAAATCAAACGACTTAACCTGATTGAGCTATTCAATAACTTGTATATGATACAATATTATGTTAAGTTAAAATTCATTCTTAAAGCACTTTAAGGATTAATCCAGGTGCTTCTCAGTGGTCAATAAAAATACAATTCATGATTAAACTGAAGTCATATGCAATAAATCAGAATATATATCTCGATTAATATTATTTGTCAGATTAAAAGTACCTTTTGAAAATAACTTTTAAGCAGTTTTTAAACATACTTATCATTAAGACCACATTTCTGCTTTTAAAAATAGTTTTTTCATCAGTCTGATGTAACATTACAATTTTAAATGTCATGTTTTCATTACCTCTGAGTGTGAAATCTTCATAATTAACAGACATAAAGAAATAAAAGCTTTCTGTGTCTAATTAATCTACATAGAGTGTTTCATTGGTGATAAAGTACTAAAATAAAACAAGTTTTCAATAATATTCTAATTTATTGAATGGGTCTGTAGATCAAATAATGATGAGAAATAAAGTCTTTAAAAAATATTTTAAACTCTCAGGCGAATCTTTTCCATTGGCTGACTGATCGATCAATCAATCAATTTTATTTATACCATTAGGCAGACTTGGTGATAATGAGGTGAGGTGAGTCATCTTCCTTTTCAAACAGAAAATTTAACATAAATATAACATGATGAAAAGTGAACTGGTGTTCAATACTTTAAAATATCCAAGTAGAGGCAATCGCATTCCAAAAATAAAACTGCAATTGTGTATTTATGATAAAATAAGTATTGAACCTGTCACTATTTTTATAATGGAAATGTTTGTAATGGACCATTCACATAAATTTTACACCAGACATATTGGATACAAACCAAGTAATCTAAGCAGACAAAGAAACCAAAACAAATTAATCCATAAATAGATTACAGCCCTAATGATTAAGCATATTCTTGCAGTCAAATATTTCTACTTGTCAGTTGCAAATATACACATTTGAAACAACATAAATTATTTTTTTTATTTCAACCAGACACATTTGCCAACTTCTTTGAAAGATAGTTCAAAATCAGTCTGATTACATGGAGAGTGTCTATGAACTGAAGTTTTCAAATCTTTCCAAAGATTCTTAAGATTTATGCTTGAACTTTTACTGACTCTTCCTAACACACCTGAAGAAAAGCACCACCACAGCATGATGGTGCCATCGTGTTTCACAGTGGTACTAATGTGTTTGGTATTGTTTTCAAGTATATTGAAAGCAATAGTGATTGTAGTGATTGTTTTTGTTGTATTTCTGACTTGTAACTGACTTGTAAATCTGACTTCGGGGTACAAAAATGGCATATTGTTAAATGCAGCAAGGAAAGTAACAGCATTTCTGTGTCATTTTCTAGTTTTCCTGGAGATAATTTATTCATCATGACATAATATTTGCCCATTCAAGTACAGTGAATTATGTGAGCACCATTTGCTCTTACATGATTGCTTTTAGGTGGCTGCCTACAGAAATTTGGTGCTTCAACTCAAAGTGAAGCACCACTGCTTATCATTTTGTAACGTGGACATTAAGAAGTTAAAATAATTCTGATGCTGATGCGAACAAATAGTTCAATATCAGTCTGCCAGTAAAACAATTTACTGGCGTTGTAGTTTAGGTGCGATCACATTTATCAGCTTCCTAGCAAAGTAGTTGGAAACATGTAAAGACAAATCTTAGCAATTTCCTGTTTCTCCAAGAAAATGTAGGTCTGCAGTCTCTTGTTTACGCCTCTTTAGAGATTCTGTGTGTGAAATACGCTCTTGCAATTTCAGTTTCTGCTGCAAGGTGCCTGGATAGAGCATAATAGAGGCAGAGCATGATGCAAAAAGTAAACTGGAAATCACAGTGTTTGTTTACAACCCATCAAAAATGGTAGCAAAAGTTTTCCCTGCTTGTCTGCACTCGGCTTGTCCGTTTGTGTTGAGATATAAATACTTAATACATATATGGATGTATTTTGCAGCAGATCCTCGCAGAAAGTGTCTTGAAAATGTAAATGTTGTATTACACGTGTAAATGCTGAGTAATTGTGGATGCACATACAGTAAGCTTTAATGATTTTTTGCGTTCAAGATAAGAAATTATGTGCTCAAAATCTGAGTTCTTTCTTGCAGGAGATAACCTTATTGAGGACTATATAAATTTACCGTTTTCAGTGACCTGTAACCTTTTTAAACTTCTGCCTCTCAGTTGTATGTAATGTTAATTTCTTGTTAAGAATCTATGATACTAAGTGTAAAATATGAGGTTGTATACTATGGACATTACCACAGGGGCCGCTTTTCATTGGCAGATGCCCATTCTACGTGGTCACGTGCGTGGTCGTCTCACAAACACACGCTTCCCGTTAGTTAAGTACAGCGTAATGGCGGTACTGATACAACATCTACACTTTGAAGCCTGTCTGCTACACAGTCTTACGTTAGCTATACAGATTAATATGCAATGTGTACTGTAGCTGACATACACTAAAAATTTTATTTTTGCGGAAAAGGCTTTGGACTAAACTGTTACTCGTGTTAGCCACTCTAGCACCAAGTACAGCTAGTCAATCAACCATCGCTGTGTTCAGGGAAGCGCTGATCAATAATCGAGAAATAAATATCAAGCCTGGAAACTTGATATCGTAACGGACTGAATGTTATGTTTTTTACGTAACCTTTGCTTGTCTTGCGGGGCGCAGGCGGTTGCCACGGTAACAGGTATACTTAAATTACAAAGAGAGAGAGAGTAAAAAGGTACGAGTGGTTTTGAGTTGATCACCTGTTCGGGTTATTTTGCCTTTGTTTACCTTTGCTGTGGCTCATTACAGCCGCTAGAGTTTCTAAACGTTGGACTAATTATCTCGTTCGTTTGTGAGTATACCTCATTCTCAACAAACATCAAATAGAACAAATGTATTTCATAAAATTTTAACAAACAAATGGCTTCTATCGCGATAATTATGTGAAATTAAATTAATTATATCCCAGCTTCAGAAGATTTGCTTTTACCTTTACAGAGCTCTTTGATTCTTCCTATAGGTCTGTAGCTTTTCATATTGAGGTCATCAAACCAAATTTCAGATCCACCATAACTGACTGACACCTGCTGGCCTCAGGTTTGCATCCAGCTTGTGACCGAGAAACCAGTAACCTCCTCCCTGATGATGACATGAACTTGTTAGTTCCTCTGTCCATTGTAGTAGCTGATATATTGTGAAAATCTGGTAGAAATGATGCACTAATAGAGTCATGTTTATATAGAAACAATGTGCTGCAAGGCTTTGTTTGTGAGACTTGCGGTCACCTGGGTCGGTTGGTCCCGTGCTAATTACCAAAAAATATGTTTAGGTATAAATTTTGATTTTCTACAGTGGAACAACTTCTAAACTTCTGTCTTGTTCACAAGTCAAAGTTAGAAGAAAAATGGTCAAGCCCTTTCGTCTTTATTTACTTGACTTCTGTGTGCAAAACTCCTCATGTGTCTGTCAGCAGTTTGTAGTCTCAGTAAATATCCATACATATTTCACGCCTCTCCTGCTTGAGTTTGAGTTGGAGAGAGAGCACAATCTCACCTTTCTCTCAATCGCCTCTGGCTGTTTACTGTGTACGTGGTGAGGTTGGACACAGGTTTTAAAAATGTATTTGAGGACTGGCAAAAGGTAATCTTGGCCCATGGATCCATAATAAATGACGATCTAGGGTTAGCTTTTTTTTTCTTCTTTCTTTTTTTAAAATTGCAGCCCACAACCGATAGACCTTGTGATTTGCTTTTGAGTTAGAAGTTTTGTTGACTCTTGTGTTTAAATATTTTAAAATACTCTTACATTTTTCCAGGTAGTTCTTCTGATTCATGTAAAATACATTTAGTCATATGACTACTGTCTGAGAGTAGCTCATAAGAACATATCTAAAATTTCTTTTGAATTTAGAAGTCTTTTGTTTAGCATTTATAAAAAAAAAAGCCTTTGTGATTTGGAAATAAAAATTAAATAAAGTTGTAGTATGATTTTTCAGCTCATTGTCAAACCCAGTGATTTTTTTTGTTTGATTTGTTATACATCCATCAAGATATTCATGGGGACAATTAACATTTCCTTGTATGCAAACCCAGATTATTTGGGGAGGGGTTTTTATCATGTGATAGTGATAGTGATACATCACTGGATTATGGAGTGTTAAATTGAAGCAGTGTCAGGTTAACACTCAAAAGCAATGTCAGGAATGTTGTTGTTTTTACACCTTTTCGATTCTTAGCAATCACTGATCAGGTGAAAAATGGTCAATTCTGATCCCTGGCTGATCGATTGGTGATGCTGTAGGATTTTTCTTTTAATGTAAAGAAAAAGTAAAAAAAAACTATATTTATACAGGATTGTTGTTTTAGCCACTTTAAATACTGTGCTGTTGGTGACATTTTTGAGGCCACTTGTAAATTTGTTAAAATCTGTGGGATCAAATTATTCTTGTCAGAATAATTTCAGTTTCTCAAAAAAATGTACATGATTTTTAAGTTTACATCAGGGCTGTTGTAAACAAATATTTTAGTAATCGAGTAATCTATTGATTATTCTTACGATTAATCGGGTAATTGGATAAAAAAAGATAAGATAAAACATTGATAAACCTAACATAACAGCAGTGTTACTATCGCAGATCAATATCAGTCCAGTTTTTCACATTTGAGCTTCCCTAACTATCACTTTTCTGTAGTTTAGAAACTTAACTTGTAACAATAATAGCTCACTTTCTAAGTTAACCTGAAGAAAAGTTATACAAAAATCTGAAATTATATTCAATATAATAATAAATAGACAAACTCTTTATTATGCTCTCAAATAGCCTGCCTATTTGTGAGCAGGCTATTATAAGAAAACGTCTATACTCCAGCTTTCTATTTATGTGTTCATCTTCAGCCAATTTAATAGATTAACTCTCAACTTACATTAATAGCTTTGTGTTCATGTGAACTCCACAGCTTTAAAATATGCCTAAAAATGAAGATATGGTCAAAAACTCACTTTCCTAGTAGTTGTGCACACAGTGTAAAGTGGTACTTCATCACCAAGCAACTCACCAAGCTGTACAATTGATGTTCCTTCCTGGGATTGTTGAAAAGAGCTAATTTTAGAGGAAATACCAATTTAGCACCTGCACTCAAAGTATGAGCGCTGCTGCCATAAGTAATGATTGAAGGTTCTGAAGTTTATATTGGAACTTGAAGTCCTAATGAGTTTCTATGGGTAATGTGGAAGAGCAGCCATGGGGTGAGGTGTGGAGCAGAGTGTTAGTCATTCTGAGCGGGATTCACAGTCGTGGCAAGTGAGCAAAGCTGACACCTCCCATCCCTTTGAGTTGGCATGAGGCGTCTCACTGCTCCTCAACAGAAACCAACAAAGGCCTCACACACGCCATAACTAAGAGACATCAAATGTTGGCTCGTCGTGTGGAGAGAATGTGTAAATATATCTTCAAATGTGTCCTCGTGTGTTATTTTCTCCCACTGTCTTTCTATTTTTCTCCCCCATCTCTTCCCCTGTTGTGGGGGAGTTTGGCTGTTGTCACGAAGCTCTGTTCCTACGTCGGCTGATCAATAATGGTGTTGTTTTTTTCTCTTACAGAGGAGAAGACACAGCTGGTTCTAAATGTCGACAAACAGCTTGAAGAAGTCAAAGAGTTGGTATGTCTTTGATCAGTAATTTTCTCCTTTTCCCATTTTCTAAATTATGAATTTGTGGCAAGAGGAGGGTGGGGGTGGGGGTGGGGGTGGGGGGCAGTTTTCACGGCAACTAGACAACTGCACCTGTATTATCCCGGTGCTGACATGACATGCAGACATGTACACACTTCACATGGCGGAAAGGAGGCTTCCTCCTCACATGATTACTTCCCAGTAATCTGCTTTTAAGTGACACCCCTATGACACATTTCAAGCCATTATCTCGAGGTGAAAGACTTCATGTTGCTGTTTAAAAATAAATAAATAAAAGGAAGCAGTCACCTGATGGAGACAAATTGTTTTTGCAGTTGTCTTGTTGTGGCATGGTGATTAGCTTCCTCCAAGTCTGCCAAGAAGAGATCCGTGCACAGATGCATCAGATGTACTTTTCCCTCATCCGCTGTGACACTGTTGAGCCCATTCATGTCAGTGCAATAAAGGGCCCCTCATATGTTGATGCTGTATTTATTTACAGAAATGCTCTATTTTGTTTCTACTTTTATCTCAGCTGAGTGACATGAGCAGAAGACATTACGTTTTTACAGTCAGTGCCTGAACATAGTATTGCTGTAGTTACATATTTTTAAAGTTTTCTCCTTTTTTTTAATTAAAATATTTTTAAAGCCTTCGTTTTACTTTCAAGATATCCTTTTTTGTTTTATCGTGCAAACTATGGTACAGTCGCGCAATGCCACCATTTTCAGAAGACAGCAGCCATGATTTCAAAACTTTATATATTGTGTTTGAATAATTGTAATACAATTATTTATTACAATTATTTGCGGATGTAATGGGATTCTCTCAATGCCAATGTCGGTTTTATTTATAAAAAGCTTTAAAAACAGCTTATATATGCACCTAATTACTGCACAGTACTCATGAAACTGTTGATAAAAGCACATTGGGATAAAACAAGAAGAAATAAAAACATAAATAGAAAAAAAACAACAATAAAAATCAGAGACAGGACAGGTAGATCACAATGTCAGGCTCTCGGTACAACAACCCTACAATAAAATTTCCATGGTTTTACACACATATTTCTAAACACAATTGTACGAAAAGATCTAATAGCTTTTATTTTTAAAATAAAGCTATTAGATTTTTAGTAGCAGGAAGTGTTTCTGCTGCTAAACCAACATTGCATGATGGCAATAGTTGTAACAGTATCCTGCTGTTTTAAAACTGCATTACCAAATCAAGATGGTTCATTTTGCACACAAAAAATAGTGACAAGTGTAGTTGACAGTTACTGAAAAGAAACCATGTTATATCCCTCTTTCAGCCAGATGACCAGCAGTGCGCAGCATGAAGTAGTGAGAGGCAGCGCTGCCCTTTTTTGTCGAGGGTAAAGGGTATTAACCATCTTTCATTGCACTGTCTGTATGCAGCAACAGAAACATATTTAATATCATTAAACACGTTTCAATTTGCAGAGAAAAAATTTGATGTAAAATTTCTAGTAAAGTGGTGGCGTTTGGTGGGCAAGGTTTTTTGCCATGGATTTGACTAGGGGAAATATGTGTGTCGATTTTGGATTCAAAATTGATTTTTGATGCTGCTGAAATGTATTTTAAAGTGTAAGAAAACACCTTGGAAGTGTTTTGCTGTGAACTGTTATTTGTGGGTTCTAGCTTGAGCAGATGGACCTGGAGGTGCGAGAGATCCCCATCCAGAGCCGCGCCATGTACAACAGCAGGCTGAAGAGCTACAAGCAGGAGGTGGAGAAGCTCGAGAAAGACTTCGTAAGTGCCTTTAATAAACTCAAATTCTCACAGGTTGATAACACTAGTTCCTACGAATACACAGTTTCCACACAAAACAAAATTTGCATGTACGCCATATTTAAGGTTGTTACCATCAACCATCATCTGGTCTATTTGCACCATAGCTTGGTCTCTAACCCAAGCACTTTTCCTCTTGCAATCATTTTCACTCACACAAACAGTTGAGCACAGAGGCCCAGTGCTGCGTCCGCTGAGGTTAATTCACAGTTTATTTTTGAACTTGCAAGGAATGCCCACTGAGAGCAGGTTGTGCATGTTTGTGTTGCTGCAGAATCTGGCCTTGTTTAGTAATTCATAACTCACTGTATGTTTTTGCTTCATTTCAAACCTCTGTCAAAGCTTAATGAACAGTCTATTCTTCTGGGTCATTTTCTTTTTACTCTATATTTACTCAAAAATACTCAAGGTATTTCACCTGATCGAAAACTCTTTTTAAAAATAGGTAATTATTTGATTCAACTACTTTTTTTCTCCTTTGGAAAAGTATGATCTTTTTTACTACAAGTTGTTGAGGAGTTTTCAATGATAAATGTATTTTGTTATTTGTTTGTTTTGTTTGTAGTGTTGTGCTACTGCTTACACTGCAGTAGAGTAGTCTTGAGTGTTCTCAGCTGCAGACCTAGCAGACGAGAACACTCAGGTCTGTTCCTTCATGTTTCTGTTTTGATTTGTTTCCACATTTTACAATAATTTGTAACAAATAAAATAAACAAGGATACTAAACGTTGTTTATAACAGATTTTTGAAGACATTTCAAGAAAACCTATCTAGAAAAGTTAAGTTGTGTATTTTATTAGACTCCATGAAAGGGACTTTGTGGGTAGCTTGTTTTCTACCAAGAAGAGACAAGAAATTAACTTTCTCTACATTCAGTGGACATTCAAACATCGACTTAAAAGCTTTTTAATCGTACTAGACAGAAAAAAATATATATTTTAATAGCATTTAAAAAATAATGGGATTCAAATCTGTGACATTGTCGTATAACTATTGTTGAGGTGAAAAATAATATAGTTTCATTCTGTATTTAAAATTGGTTGGCTGCAGATATATAATAGTAGTATTTTGTAGTTATGTAGTATGTTCTTTTCTCTTTCTAATTTTGAAGAGTTTGCACATTTCTTGTCTGCTTGCAATAAATTGAGGCTGTTAGTGCCACAAAATCCAAGAAATTTTGTGAAAATGGCAAAACGGCTTCAGGTTGCATTTATTTTTTCAGAATTCTTTGAAGCATCTATTATTATTATTATTATTATTATTATTATTATTATTATTATTATTATTATTATTATTATTATTATTATTATTATTATTATTATTATTATTATTATTATTATTATTATTATTATTATTATTATTATTATTATTATTATTATTATTATTATTATTATTATTATTATTATTATTATTAAAAATACTCTTAAATTTAATTGAAATAATGGTTCAAAAATTTATGTGTTACTATATTTTAAATTAATACTTAATAGGTCATTGTTCATTGACAATCATCATCATAATCATCATAGCAATAAAATGAATGAAATTAATGTTGAACTGTTATCCAAAAATATTGGATTTCTTTCTCTGCTGTGAAACATACTGAACTGAAAAGTTGATATCAATGGGATAATGCCTCTACAATAAAAGATTACTTATTTTACGGTTTTTACCTATCTTTGCAAAGCATAACATTAAGTGTAGAGAAAGCTGTGTTATGTCTCAAATGAAATAGTATTTCAAACCTTTTACTCTTCTAAATGCACACCATTGACGTAAACATGCTTAAAAACCTGCTTAGATGGAGACATAATGCACCAGTAATCTGTGAACACACCAGACTGACTGAGATGACAGAGGGGGTCTCTGTGCCAACACAGGTTGCTCTCCTCACCCTGGGTTTTTAATTGGCTCATGATTAATCTTTAACTTTTCTTCCTCCTTCCCTCACTGTGCCTAATCATGAAGCAGTTATCACCTGCTGAGGCTGATATTAGTCTTAATTTTCATTATTGGTATTTTCTTTTTATTATTATTTCTCCCTTTGGAGCATATGGGAAACTTGTTATGCATTCCTACACTCGGATTACAAGAATATATATAAATAAATAAACAAGTACATTTGAGTCATCTTCGCACACCAAAGTTGGATACATCACGGCATGCAATAATGAAATGCAAAGAAGAAAGAAGCAGCAACCATAGTTCTTGTTGTTTGAGCATAATTAGCCCTTTTCACGTCATGTGCTGTGGCCTAAGCAGCACACATGGAAACTAAGATAACCCAACTTACATAATTATATGTTTTTGGAACTTTTTTTTTCCCTGATGCAAGTGTTTGGTAAGCAAGAATTTCCACTTCTCTCAGATGTGCATCAGAAGTGCCAAATGCTATAGCCAACCTCAGCCTCTTACTTCCTACAGGCCAAGGAAGGACATGGTACTCGGTTCGAGAGGAATCTGGTAGAAAAAAGGCAATTTCCTTTCTTTTTAATGTAAAAAGCTCTGTCTTTGTTGTGCTTTCCGTGGATATCAAGGCCTTTTCACTCCCTCACTACTCAATCTCGCCGCACTTCCCACCCCCCACTGGCCTCCCACGGGTGTCTCCCTCCTTAGCCTTCTCTCTCATCCTCTCATTCACCCATGGTTTGAAGTGTTCCTACCACCGGTGTGCCAGCTTGAAACCTCATTCCCGCTTCTTTCCAGTCGGGGCAAGAGTCGACCTCGCTAACCCGTCCATTTCATCTAGGAAGACAACTTATCAAACAGGCCTCCCTAAGGTGGATATATAGGCTTTGTTGCTGTGGTCGAGAGCTTCATCCTGATAATAGAGGAGGCATTGGGGGTCTGAAAGGTGCAGCAGCCGAAGGGGATGCCATCCTTTTAAAAAGTATATAACTAAGATTTGAACAATCCTGCTTGCCAGGGTTCAAGCAAGACAAAGCAGAATGGCTCAGCTCTTAGCAGCAGCTTTCATCAAGTCAAGACGACTCGCAGTCTTTTTAAGAAAATCCCCGTTGATGTGTTGATAATCTAATAATAGTGGGAATTCTTAGTTTCAATGCAGCTAAAGGAAAAAAAATGCTGATTTTCAGTATTTGACAAGGGAAAATGATCAGATTAATGGCTGATAATTGTGTTTCCGTTCACAGTGGCTGTGTCAGGGCCAATCTTAAAGTATAATTTGTAGTAAAATTTCTTACTTCCTTGAGAGTCTAAATGTCTAAAAGAAAAATTATAAGTAATGATTTCCTTTTGCTTTGTCAGATGAGATTCTTTTTCGAACTATTGAGCAGACGTCTTTGAATTACAGAGGGATTGGTATTATGATATGGGATCCTCTCTAAATGGAACAATTTGTCAACATTTTTAAAATAATTTCATTAATTGATGTGATTTGATTAAAATACATAAGTTGGTATTGTGTTTCTGTTGGTCTTTTAAAAAAATATTGTCTTTGCTTTTTTCTGAAGTTTTACTGTTTTACAGCATCATACAAAATCTTTCTTTTATCATACAAACGTCAGTGTATTTTATTGGAATTTTATAAGATTGATCAACACAAGTTGCAACATTATTGTAAAGAGGAACGAAATAATACAAGGTTTTACTTTTGCAAATCTGAATACTGTAATTGATCTGCATTAGTTAACACATGAACATGCTTTGACCTACACCATTCTGTTGTAGCTCTGGTTGAATATTTCAGGCTGTTGTCCTCCTGTAAGGTCAACCTCCACCATTGACATAAATGTCAATTGCCATTAATTCTGACAAGCTTCCTTGTTTCTGCTGAAGAAAGCATCCCCACAGCATGATTCCATCACCACCATGCTTTAAATTAGTAATGGTGTGTTCAGACTGATGTTCAGATTAGTCATTTGCCCTCTCACCTTGCCACTCTCCTGTGGCAAGGAGAATGGAAATTTTTAGAGTGCATGAGTAATTGCTTTCATCATATTTGCCCACCTGAGCTATCATTATCTATAGCTCCTGCAGAGTTGCCATTGGGTCTTTGGGCCACTTTTCTGATTATGACTAGTGGCCAATCCATTCTAAGCTCTTCAAATATTTGAATATTATTTTATAATCTAACACAGCTTTAAATTTCTCCACAACTTCATCTCTGACCTATTTGGGGTGTTCTTTAGTCTTCATGATGCTGTTTGTTAGTGAACAGTCTTTAGCAAACCCCTGAGACCGTCACAGAGATTAAATTACACACAGGTGTACCGTGTTTACGTAGTATTCCACAGAGAAAGATGTTCTTCAATGACAAACACATTACTAAATAAACCAGCTATTTACAAAAAAGATTCAAATGGCAAGTGCTGGGAATGAAAGAACCCCTGGAGACCTGTCTGTCAGCCTTATGTACTGCTCAGATAATATTGTTTACTTGGATTACTGTAGAATATTCTACAAATTTTGTGAAAAATACTTGTTTCATAGGATTAAGTGGTACATTCATAAACCCTAGAAGGTTAAAGAGTGTCCTAAAATAATCAAGAAGTAAACTTGTTTTGGTTGGATCAATCTTTCTAAGCTTGTCAACAAAAGTTCACTAATGATGTGACGTCTGAAGGCAATTGGTTGGGCTGTTTTATTTTTCTCTTTAGGAATAGCTAAAGTAAAACACATCAAAATTGATGGTTTCAACATGACAACAATGTGAAAAAGTTCAGGATAGCTTGCCAGCATGCAGCCCTGGTTCCACTAGCTTACGTGGATGTTCAGGTCTTTTTGCTGTAGATGGCACTATTGCTCTAAGGATTGTCTTTTGTCTCAAGACCAACGTGGACAATATTATCAATTGCTTTGAGGTGTTGGAGTGGAGTCAAAATGACAAATTCATTCCCCTTATTACTGTGTTTAACCTTTTCTTTATGTTTTCTTTTTGATATTTTTTTTTCCAGTATTTCCAGCATTCTTCTAAAGTTTTAGATCAGGAGAACAAAAAATAAAAATATGTGAAGTCTAATATAATTTTGTAAAGGTATTATAAGAATTTCATAATTTAGGCCTCACCGATTTTCACATCTCTTGTAAAATTTCACATATTCCTTAAGAAATGTATTTATCTTTTTATATTCAATAGTAGAAGGGTCTAAATGTAAGAGGCATTATGTTGAAGAATCCTTGACTTAAATAAGGTTAATTAGAAGCCTTTAAATATAATCCCAGATAAGTTTTATTATTGAGTACCTCATAGTTCTCTCTCTTTTAGTGTCTCTTATGGTCAAGGCAGTTATATTGATGGGAGGAGAGCCATTGTGCGATGCTTTTGTTGCAGGGCTAATTTACTTGGATAGAAATGCTGATGCTGATTCGTCATAAGATGCTGAATATTATTTCATCAAGGACCCCCAAAAAGATGCCATTCATCACTGCGCTTCAATGATTTCTTTTGAAACACACACTCCATCCTCACCAAGCCTTTTTTGTGAGCTTGGTAAATATGTTGTCACAGCGCACAAAGCCCGTTATTCCACGATCTGGAAAAGTGATACGGTCACATTTTTTTGTATTCATCTGAAATACAGTACTTGAAGAAACGTGTTGATTCTGAAAAGGTTTGAAACGATGATGGAATGATTCTTTTACGTCTCCCGCTCATTTCTGGCTTCATTTATTCCATTATAGATCACGAAATTAAATCACGGACCCCGCTGTCGCAGGGATACAACTATCCCTTCCTAATTTCCAGTTGTCTGCTGGGTATTGTTTGGAGCTTCAGTCATGGTCAAGGGGGATGTCTGGACTGCCTCATCCTTTAATAAAAACGGTTTAGATGGAATGCTTCTTCGTGTCTGCCCAGGGAGATAATTAATGCATTTCCAAAGAGTCGACCAACCTTGAAATATTGAACAGTTTATTTTCCAGGTACACAGAGTTGGACATAATGGGGAAAAATATGGTCTAAGAAATGTTTCCCCTCTGTGTATCCCTTTCACAAGTGACCTTAAAAAGAAAACTTAAACCGCTGGAGTGTTTTTTAACTTTTATAACACATATTTAAATCTTTCAAAATGAAAAACATGTTTCAGTTTTAATAAAAAATTAATTTAAAAAAATGCAAATACACTAAGAAATGAAAGATCAGATTAAACGTACCAACTTTGAGCATAAATCTGGCCAAAACATTTTTTGTGTGTGAATCAAGATGTACTTTGGTGTCCTGTTTTATTGGTTGAAAGTGTCATAATGTTAGTGTTTACTACTCACTAAGCTGTTCAGTTTTAGTACTACATTTACTCATTTAACAATTGTTTAGTTGTATTATTTAAATCTGTTGCGTATTAAGTCCGATTTTATTGCTAAGCTTAAAAACAAAAAAAAATAAGCATGTTGAGAATTACCTTTTTATATTGAGTTAGTTTTTATAACTAAGCCACAATATTTCAAGGTTGCAGCAACCATTTAAGTTCCATTAATGCTTGACATGTTTGTTATGATAAACAACTTTGATGAAGAAAATAGTTTGCAAAGTCATTTATCAAAAAGTTTTGTATTAAGTTTCTTTGCCCTTTAAAAAGTTTTTTCTTCCCAAATGCTGATAATTATGTTGCAGTATTTTTGATAGATTTGTTTTGAGGGAGGGTTGGACAAGTTTAATTCTTTCGTTAACCATGCTTCAAGAAATTATGTATTGGGATTGTTGTAATCCACCTTGAAGGGTTTATGTTTTTATGCCCCTTGTCCTCATTATTATGACTCTTGCAAGAGACAACATGACAGACCAACATGAGTTGGTTGTTCGACACTTTTTAAATCGCCTTAGGTTGGCTTACTTGTTCTTACCAGAGACAGAAGTGAAGACAGATTGACTCTTTGAATGTTTTTTCTTGTTTTGTTTTTTTGGCTTAATAATCCATCAACGCTAAAGTCTAATCACTCATAACAAGTTATAAAAGGGACTCCCTTAAATTGTCTGGGATTTTCTTCTTCCATTTACTCTGCACTGAGTGCAGATTTAAGATGTAAGCAAGCGGATCTTCCTTTCTACTTAAGAATATCACGGCTTTCATTTGGAGGTTGCTGTGAACTGTGCATCTTCCTCAAGCTATTTATCAATTTGGAGACTCGGAGGCTTTTCCATGTCCTCTCAATGGACACCATGATTGGCTTCATTCATGGATTTAGTTCTTGTCACTCAAGTTGGTTGAAGCAGTTTGGTACAAAGCTTAAAAGGATGTATTCATATGTAATTTGGAATGTGTTAGGTAAATAAAAACACCAGCATCCTTAAAATAGAGTTTGTGCAAGGGTTAAAGAAATTTGTAAATCTTTTTTCTAAGACATATTTTGACTAACTACAAAGTGATTTTTCGTCATTAATGAGTAATTAGATAAATACACTGTAATTTGAGTAATTATATTATTATTAATGGAGTCTTTTAAGCTACAAACTAGGGATGCACCAATTCTGACCAATTTTTGATTTTACTTTTTTTTTGTTATGTAAAGAATACAATACATATAAGACAGCAAATTTGCAAGTTCTTATGAGAGCAAGTTGGTAATTTAAACACATTCATGAAATTATTTTTAAAATCAAATTCATCGACATATGGGCTGCTGGGCTCTGCTCAGAGCTGAGTAATGGAAATTTGTTCTCATTTTGATTTCTGCCAGATTGATCAGTGCATCTCTATCAATGAATCTTTATATTTTGAGTACTTTTTATAAACAACTTGGGAAACGCAAAGTGTTTTACTAGGAATGAACAAGAGACAATGAACAACACAGAAATACCATCAAAACAAACTAATAAGGATGGGGGTATTAACCCAAATGCACAACATTGTTTAAAAAAGAGGGGACATTGGTTTGAACTTACTAAGGAAGGGCAACCTTGTTTATAAAACAAACATGAAGACTACTAAAATGCTAAATTCAAACAATTTGTTTAAAAGTTCATCAATTATTGATAAAACAAGTAGATATAGTGATTATAGTCAAACCAAAACTGCAGTAGAACTACAGTTATAATTAACTTTACATAAAATCAAAATATTAAACAAAATATTTATTGCAAACAGTTTGCTATTGGAAGACAAAAAGATGCAGTTTAAGTTGACTTTAAACATATCAACACCCTGTGCTGTCTTCAGGTGAAGGCAGAAGATGACGATGATCCATCGCCTAAATCATAATCAATGAGGGATGGATAAGCAAATGGCTTCTGCTATCATAATTCACTTTAAATTAAGATTTGATCTAGAATAATTGATAATTTTTTATGTTACTGTCATGAAGAATTGTACATACAGATACAGAATGGAAATAGTTATGTTTGCCTTATTAGATCTGTAGTAAACATAAACCTTATGCCTATATGCAGATTTTTTATATATTGGCTAATAAATAAGCATTAGGAAAGCACTAGAAAAAGTCTTGGTATTTCTAGTGATAAATTCTATTTTTTGTTCAGAGTTGCCTCACAGAAATCACATAGCCTCACATTTGTAGTGAGATCTCCACACTCCTTCCTCCTGTTCATCTCTCTTATGGTAACTTTTGTCTGTAAGGAGGGGGATATCTGCATTTTGCCCGAAGCACCGGATTTGTTTGTCAGTGTGCAAATTCGGCCGTTATCCGACCAGCCGATCGTTTCCTCTCTGCGCTTATCTCTCCTGGCCCCTCCAAAGTCACCGCACTTCTACACACAGTGACAGCGATCAGTATAGCTTTCAGACGCTTGTCTGGCTCAGTCTTAAGCGGGAAGTGAAGGCCCTCCCAGGTCCCCTCACTGTCCTCGGGGCTTGTGTGATTGAGTGACTGGTGAGAGTGGGGGGCTAAAGATAATAAGGGGGGGATATAAAGACATGGGGAGATGATATGATAACGTCCCCTCCTCCCTCACTCCTTTCCACCTCCCCTTCACTTTTTCTTTCTGTTCTCCTCTCTGTCCTACTCCCCATTTTTATGCAGCGAGCCCATCCCATGCACCAGTGTAAACCAGAAGTGACATGTGACACCCACTCCCCAGTGATGTGCTGACAAGCAGGTACTAGAATAGGTGACAATGTTTTCTTTTTTTGCCAGACTGGCTTAAGTATGCTGAGGGGGATTCATGAAGTATTTATGAAATATATTATGAATCATTGGCTCTGTGTTTTCCGTCTGTATTTTAGGCAGTGGCATTTGATTTTTAATAAGTAAGCCTCAGAGAAGGAAACACGGTGAATAGATGAGGAACTCTT
Organism: Gambusia affinis; assembly: GCF_019740435.1. Taxonomy (NCBI): domain Eukaryota; kingdom Metazoa; phylum Chordata; class Actinopteri; order Cyprinodontiformes; family Poeciliidae; genus Gambusia; species Gambusia affinis. The sequence continues at coordinate 17,491,932 of NC_057887.1, forward strand.
TTTGCATCCTGTGTTTACTGGTGTTTTCTAATAGTTATATTTCCATGTTTATACGTTTTAATCCCAGCTCACAACCCTGACACACACACAATTAAACCTAAGTTTCTTCCTGTGATCGTAAGTGTTTCTAATGAGGGAGCATGCCAAAAAGAAAGGGGGATGTACTTTTGCTCTCTGCAACCAACAATTTTGCCTTTTTTCTGGTGTTTTTGAAGCCTGCAGTGGTATCTAGCTGTGGCCTTGATCAGAATTACATTGTGGAAGATGAATTAAGTGCTTTTTCTTTTTTTTTTTCAATTATCCCAGAGGTTGGCAAACATTAGAGCATCAGCTTAGTCCTGCAGTGAGACTAAAGTCTTTAGTTTTGTTCCTCTGTTTGTTCTCCTGTTTGCTTCATTTTTTTCTGTGTGTATTCCGAAAGCACATAAAACGAGAGAAAATTTAATAGCTTATTAGGTAAATAGTTTTAAGCTAGGCATTGGTCATATGAGATGCTCGAGTAAAAATACCATGATTTCATGGGATTTACACAAAATGTAAAATAATAACATGATCTGATTAGTTTTATTCAAAATAAAATAGATGTTGCTCAGTTGACATTATGCTGATCATTGGCAGGTGTCGTTAAACATATGTATAAATTATTGGAGTAGTTTTTTCCCTATTGTTATTTGTAACAATGAACAGTGAATCAGTGATGTTTTATTAAAACAAACAAACAACCAAACAAACAAAAAAACTAATTCCTTATTAGCCAGGATTGCTAGCCTGCAGTCTGCTGCTTTACAGACAAACCCCTTGTAGCCTGGCTGCTGTAATTTTTAAACTATCATCTTAATAAGAGTGATATAAGCCATTCCTATAATTCCTACACTATGTATTTTTTATTTTTTTTATTTTTTTGGTATCAGAAATATTTACAAAAAGTCACATTTGTCATTGTTGTAATTGAGGAAAAAAATAAAGTAATTTTAATTCAGTCATCCTCAGTGCACAGCAGTAAGTTGTGGAGGACATCTTATTTATTTTATTTATTTTGAACATGATAGAAGTATAAATCACACACATGAACAAGGAATGCAAAGGACACATATTTCTGTACTACAATAATCTTAACATGCTCGAAAAGAATTAGGTAACTTATGAACTCCTACTCCATAAACTCATGTAATATTTTCAGGCCCTCATTATTAAATAAAAAAATATAATAAACATATTTTGAACATATGTTTAACATATTTTGAGTGACCAGTTATGAAACTCTGGTCACTCCGACACACTATGGCACGTCAAACGAACTTTAAACCATACAAATAGTTGAATGGAAAGTCTTAGCAGTTTGGACTCCACTAATTGACTGACTGGATTATCAGTACTATCAGTATAAAGGGGAAAAGAAATCTAATTTTTCAAGAGCTGATCACCAATCCATAGAAAGAAGTGAGAGAGGGGCAGCACTATGTTACTCCATGTTGCTTCCACTATTTCTTCTGCCATTTTATTAAAAGAATTTAAAATTGCCTGAAACTTATGGACAGTTTTTGTTGTATTTTATGCTGTAGTGTTTCCACTTTTACATGTCTACCTCAGTTAATTCCCCTTGGAAACATTTATTCTACATTCTTCCTCTTATATACTTAAAAAAAATTAAATATTCCACAATTGAGATTGTTTATTCCAACCCATTTGATTCCTTGTGCTTGTCCTTAAATTTGACCCTTTTAAGTTGTCTTCACTTCTCCACCGTAAGCATTAGTTGGCCATTTCTCCTAATTTCCGAACTGCTGGTGCATTCCAGCGCAGAACCTGCAGACACCCTGGAAACTGTGAAGTGCATTGGGAAGTTCAGCAGGGCACATGTTGGAAAGGCTTGGAAAAGAGGCCTAACTGGCCTCATCAGCATTTCAATGTGTTCCGCATAGTGAAATGACAAAGTATACATAAATATATAGAGATAATGATCTGGCTAAGTCTCTATGTGTGCTGCTGCATTCTTATGCTAATGGTGAAGCAATTCAGCACCAACAATGGACACATTACAATAAAAGGCAAAGCACTAAAGGAGATGGCCTTCTGTGTGTGTGTCCGCTGATGGACGCGCATGTGCACACGCTCAGCAGGCCCAACTCCTTTCCCTTTGTGTCTAGTTTCTTCTTTTTTTTTATTACATTTTTCAATTTTAGATAACAGTCCAAGAATAGACATCAAACAGAAATGAATCATAAATCGAGGTCAGGACTGAGTCTCTTTCCAAAGCAGAGGAAGGGTTAAAAGTGAAGGAATCTTTAAAAAAGATAGGAAGACTGATAGGTGAGGAGTTCTTCTCAGCAAAGGGATCAGTGAACCATATGTAGGTGCCCACAGGCTAATGGGCCGGTTGGTCCCTGGCTTGCCAGGTATCCAGCAAGCACACAAACACATTCATACACACGCTCTCTTTTTCCCTCCTTGTCATCCTCCAGTACCCACCTCTCCCACCCCTCCTGTGAAAATACCTCCTCCACTTTTCCTCTAATCTCACCTTTTTCTCTGGTGCTGACCCGGGGAGGCCGGCTTTATTCCCCACTGCACGCCAGAAGCCAGCGTTGTGATCGGAGCCCGGGCCCCTGCGCTGGTTCTCCTCTCCTCTCCTCTTTTCTTGCCCTGGCTACCCACCTCCCCGACGGCTCTACTCTATTGATTTACTCCTCCAACCAACGCTGTCTGTCTCTGTTTTGCACCACCAGCACCCAGGTCCCTCATCTTTAGAACCTTCACTCTTTCTTTATTTTTCTATCTTTTCATACTTTCTTCCTGTCCCATCCTGCTCAACTTTGCTCTTGGTAAGACAAAACCCGGACAGGATGAGAGAAGACGACAAATAAGAGTGATGGAAAGATAGTCTGGGAGGGAAAATGGGGCCTTTGATTTTTTCTTATTAAAAGCACTTTTATATTTTAATATTGGGTTTAATCGCAGTCTTGTGCCTTAAAGAAATAACCATCAGCCTTCAAAAAGTATACAGTTCCTTCTCCATCAAAGTCCTGCTTGATATTGCTCTTTTGTTTGGAGTTCCCTTGCAACCCCTGCCTGTGCACTATCCTGGCCTCTTTCTTTATGGTAACTGTTTTTAAGCTTATATTGACTGATATTACTGATCAGTCATTTCTACTTTGCAGTAGAAATTACTTTTTAGGGAAATGCACAACTGGTATCACAGAGAAATGAGAATAAAAAGCCTCCATCAGAATAGTATTCTTCTACCGTCAAACTCTCTTCCAAGAGTTAAAATCCTGTATCAATGTGGTTTAATTTAGAAAATGTACAGATTTTATAAAAACATGTCTGGCTTTTATTTGTATTTTAAGTATTAGAAGAAAAATGGAAAACGGTTACCAAAAAAGCTTGCGTGTCTTTGAATTGCAGTTAAAATGCATATGTTGATTAAAGTAATGTAACTATTTCTAATTTATTTGGACAGTACCAATTCATAAAGGAAAATAAAAGAATAAAGGTAAAGAAAAATGCATTATAAACAATACATGTCTTGTATGACTACTCATAATAGTTAAGACAGAGTTAAAATAACCCAGAGAAAATAAAAACATACATTTTCTGTGTGCTGTTTTGACAGGGAACCCTTTTTTGGGGGGAATGTTTTCAGATGGCAGCAGTTTGAATTTGTGTTTAACTTTTGTAAGCATAAAAATTTCTGTCTGAGGTAATGACGACAAAATTGAATTTTGTAATTTTTCCATTAAGCTTCAGGAAAATTTAACCCATCCTTAGTGGATATTTTTCAACTCCTGTTTTGAGGTCACAGAAATATAACATATATATGTCTGTCATCAGTATACATATGGGAGCATGTAAATGTTGGGCTCAGATTGCATACTTGAGGAATCCCTTATAGAATTTTTGATTAGATTTATAAATGGCACAATGATAAAAGAACATTCAAATTGTGACTAATAGATGTAGATAATGCATGAAAGCAGTAAACTAACATAAAAGATGAACATTTCATAAAATGGTAGCATACATCAGGTTAAAACATGGGATATTTTTCACTACAGTGCTTTTTTGCATATTTTTAGATGAAGATAAATGTCAAAATTCAAATACTACTAATAGCTACTGGGCTTTACAAACATGATAAACTAGAGTTTATTATTCATCACATGCTCAGTTTGTCATCTAAACAATGTCATGTTTAGATGACAGCAGCTCCTGAACAGATATCCTTCTTATTCACACAAATACTGTATAAAAGCTACCAATAAATTAGGCAATGTTGGTTCTATATTTTGCAAGTGAGATGACAATACAGAGATATAATAACTTGAATTGTAGACTCTATAGCCACCCGATCCTCGGTTACCAGCTCATATTGCTCAGTTTGATTTATCGCGTTGTCATTGCTGATCTTTCGCCTTTAATGTTTTCGACATTCACCTCTTGAAGCCTCCTCAAGGTATTTCGTGGAAGTAAAACACAATGCAGTGTGTACAGAAGCCACCAGAGCACCAACCTGTGAGCTAATGAGAGGCCCCATGCTGTTATCTGAGGCTCAGGCTTCTCTGCAACTGCTGCCTTTTCTTTTAGGGGAGAGAACACACACGCGGGGTACGTCGCTCACATATGTTGCATGGATACGTCCTTTAAAGGAGGGTTTCTTTAGGATGCAAAGGTCTCATAAAAGTCTCAGTTATACAAACGGTCGCCCTCGTGCGCACACATGGACTCGCACACAGCGCACAGCAGACATAATTGAAGGATCCAGCGGCACCAAAGACCACAGTAAAGCAAAGGCTCAAATGACACCCTCCTGTGGCAGTCTCAATTGTAGCTGCTCCTCTTTGTCTCTTAATATATCAAATGCCTTCAAAAAGGAAACTTAATTGAACAACCTCTCAAAATTTGTTACTAGTAAGGGGGAGCAAAAATGCAACCCAACAATTTTTTCTGGAGGTTTTTTAAAAAAACGTTTTATTTCCTTTGAGTGTGCATGTTTTCCTTTGTGCTGTGTGTGCATGTGCACGCATTAAACACCTACCGTGCAAAGATGCATTATTTAAGATGCTGTTGTGATACTTGCGCCTGCTTAAAGGTCTCTGCTTCCTTTAAACGCCATGCCGCCTCAGTCAACCTCTGCCCCCACATGTGGGGAAACTAGAGTGGGACCTGCTGGCAGCGATCCATATATAAGCTGGGAAAATCACAGCTGGGGAGGACAAGAAGTAATATAGATAACCTTTCAGTTAAGCATACAAGTAGCCATTTTTCCCAGCATTAATTATTTTTTTTTCCCATCACATAAAGTTTTAGACATTTATTTTGTGGAGTTTTATGATAAGAAAGCATGTTAGATTCTTAGGCATCCATTTGTGATTCCTGCTCACTTAGAGTTTAACACTTTGCTTTTGATCTGTTTGCCATTTCTTACAGAAAAGTGTAGCAGGAAAAAAATAAAAATAAATAAAAGGCCAGTTTGCAATCACATGGAGCCGGACATGAGAGTTATTAAATCTAACTCACCCAGTCGCTCTCCTACTGCTGAAAAAGCCTGTTACAGAACACAGCATTCTAAATTTTCTATAGTTAATTATTCTTCATGCTATGCCACCAGCCGTGTGTGCAGGGTGGAAAGGAAAAGCTCGGGAAAGTAGAGGAAATAAGCATCTGTGGAAGATCTTCAGGGCCCCTCATTACACTCTGCCCCTGGGTTTTTTTACGCCTTTTATTTCCCATCTAATGAACTGTTTACATTTTTTTATTCCTGCTTTCTAGGTGCCACAATTATTCGACTTGTCCTTGTGTCATTCGTCTCATGAGGCTGGGACCAAGGAGGAGAGTTAGAGGTCATTGAATTAAGATTATTTTGATTTTATTTTAATTGTTGGATTTCTTTTAAATTTGTTGAGGTATTGGTTCCTTTATTGTTTATAGAGGCACTTCACAAATCTTTCCATTAAAAGAATCATGATATATATATAAGCCAATAGACTATAAAGGATTTTTTTCAGACAGGAAATATCTGTGTATTTGTTATAATTAGATTAAGATCATTCTCTTCTTAGAGGATTATGCTGAACTGATTAGCATATCTGATATAAATTGTTCCTTGTGCATATGTAATTGCATTTTGACGGGCGTAGAAGATTGCTTTTTCTTTTCTTTCTTTCTTTTTTTGTCAGCCATCATGTCAACAGAGGTAAAACGTGTGTTTTTGACAGGACACCGGCACCTCCGTCGCCGCATTTGACAGGATGTGTAGAGATTTTTTAAAGGCGGGCCACTTTGCATAAAGTTAAGATGTACCTTTGTACTTTCTTGTGTGCTTCCGGGAATAGAAGCAGTTTCTCACCCTGGATTAAAAAATGTGATAAAAGACAGACCTTTCAAAAGGATTAAAAAAAGCTTAGTTTTTTCCTTGTATGAGCAATAAGGTATCTTCTGAAAGCACTTCTTCTGTTTTAGATTGCAAAGCCTGATTAGTTGGTTTTCTCCTAATATGCAGAACTTTGCCTCAACATACTGTAAATAAAGAAGAGAAGGTTTTTACTATGCACAGATCTGATTCCTGACCTCGAAACTGAGCTTCTTGTCATTTAATTCAACACCAAGCTGATAATAAAAAATTGTTACCACATGAAGCAGTGTTGCACCTGCTTATATTTTACATCAAATGGAAAAGCAGCAATCGCTCAGGAATTTGTTGTTTTCCAGAGGGGGAATCCAAAAAAGCCGAGCGCATACTGTAGGTACGGGGGAAGTGGCGGCGGCGCTTTCATTTCCGTGACATTTTCCATTCTTCGTGCTCTCTTTGTTATCTGCTCTGTTCTCATTGCAGAAGCCCCTTCATGCATTCATCTGCAACAAACAGCTATTTAGAAATACAAAACAACACAGAAAAACCCTGCGTATGGTTTGAAGGCGACGCATGCCTCAGCATTCAAATCAATGCTTCTCCCGGGTTTCTTCGTCTCAATTACTGGAGAAGTCGTCTTTCCCCCTAAGTTGCACTGCAGCTCTTTAAGATGAAAACTTGACTTAAATGGAAAGTGTGGGTGTTTTGTTCACCCCCCCACCTTCCTTGCAAAAAAGCTGCATGTGTGTGCCTGATGTGTTAGTGTACTTGCTGCCTTAATCTCATTTTTCTTTTTACGCTACTACTTGCATCCTTAATTTCTTTTAAAGTTACTGCAAACAGACACACATTGACCTAATGGTAGATTTAACCTCTACCAGTAGGTGGGGCTGAAAAAAATGAGCAACACGGCAACAACAAGGAAATATTATTTATTTAAATATACAAAAATATCCATATCCCGTGAAATTTCCCCAAATTTTTTCACATTACAACCACAAAACATTTTAATTTTATAAATATTAATTTATAAAGATTTATAATATTAATTGTGAAGTGCAAAGGAACAGGCTAATGTGTGTTGAGATTTTTTTTTCTGCCAAAATCCACACAGTACAGCGGGTGTTTGTGGAAGCTCCCCGTTTACTCAGCTACTCCTAAATGAAATGTTTGTTTTGAGGCTTTCATAAGTGGAAAATATTTTTAAAGTCATTTATGGAATATTAACCTTTAGTTAAAAAAAACATAGTTTTACATTATTTAATATATATATATATATATATATATATATATATATATATATATATATATATATATATATATATATACATTTTCCAAGTGTTGCTTATTAAAAAGTATACAATAATTTATTCATATAATTGATTTACTACAGATATTTAGTGGTGGTTTTCAAGTACATATTGTGCAGAATTATTGCACTTTCAGAGTTTTGGTCTTTACAGTCTAATGCAAGTCAGGCTGTCTATTTAAATATTGAGCTACCTCAATGACAGTGATAGATGGCGCTGTCTTTTGGAAACTGTATCTGTTTAAAGTCTCACTTCCTTGATACTCTCTGAAGTAATTAGAAAATGTCTGAAGATAATTGGATGCACTGGATTTTATTTAGGTGTGCTGGATTAAAGAGAATAGAAAACCACACCACACTCTTAAGATTTTAATTTATATAAGAAAAAAAAAATTCCTCTCACTTGAGTTATACACTACTTTTGCGTTGGTTTATGACATAAAATCCCATTAAAATTAATCCAAGGTCGTGGTTTTCTTTTACAAAATACTATCACCTAATTTACTTGGAATGTGCAGACTTTCAGTTGCAAGACACTCTTAAAATTGGAAATAAAGCAGATCATTTTGGATAATTCGACTTGATTAAACAAATTAAAATGACTTCTAGGACCTAAGAGAGAATTACATTTCTGAAGATTTTTAAAGGAATAATATTTAACTGTCCCATGACAGAGAATTAAAGTGCAACATAACCAGGATTTATCAATTTATGGAGGAATCAGATCTTATGTGGCACATTTTGACAGTGATTCTGTCCTTATGTGTGCTCTTCAAGGGGCACGAGGGGGGTTAGTGGGTTGTGTTGTGTGTTCGAGTCTTTGCTGCCAATCTTTTTTTTTTTTTCCCTCCCACAGTAGGCGTTCAGCGGTTGGCTTTGCTCCCTGTGGTCGAGTGTTGTTTGGGTGCTCTCTTTATCTAATGGGTTTTTGTGGTCTGGGTCAATCAGGCCCCTCTGTCTCCTCAGTAATTACTCCTGAGAACTGTGGCTCTCGCCATCATGATAATAACAGCCAAATCACATCAGCCATGACTTTCCACTCAGTGCTTCAGATTATGAGGAGAGACAAAATAAAATAAGGAAAGAAATCGGTCGGCTCGATTGCGATGGGATTCCGAGTTATTTCAATCAACCGACTTGATATCATCTCTCTGGGTTTTTTTGTGTGTGCGTGTGTGTGTGTTTTTTATTTATTTTTTTTTTTTTAGAATAGTCTTTTTCAAGCTGCTTCTCCTGAGGAAGGTGGCGTGAATGTACCTAATACAATAGCTTCTTGAAACTTTCCTACTTTAGAAAGTGTGGGGTGAAAGAAAAAATACAGCCTTTCAGGAAAACAATGTCCCCAGCAGGTAATTGGGTGATCCTTCACTGAATTTCTTTATTTTGTTTTGAATATAAATAAACTGCCTGGACTTATTTTGAGTCATTTACAAGCTAAATAAATTATTAAATAAACAATATAAATAATTTGTGTGAAAGAAAAGCGATATTTTCATTCGCCTGCTAGTGTTTGCCTTTGATTTTTGCCCACCTTCTCTCAGCCCACCTAGAAAACCCTGTTAAGGCAGTGAGGGGGGGAGCGAAGGAAGGCTCAGTAAACACTTTCTCTGTCTGCTGCTGGTGTGTGTTTAGTTTAGAGGGCATGCCAAGAGGCTGTTTTTCCACGGGTCGGGCGTCTGTAAACAAGTAGTACAATGGCAGCCAACTCCAGCACAATCGGAGGTGGCATTCTCTTGAAGTCTGTGTGAAATGTGCGTCTGAGTGTTTTTCTTTTTTTGGGGGGTGGTGTTCTTTTTTTTTTTTCTTTTTTTTCTCCTTTTCTGTTATATATTTATTTATTTTTTTTGTGGGACATGGCATTCCTTTTTTATTGTAGCCTATCTGGAGACACACAGAGAGAGAGAGAGACAGAGAGAGAGAGACAGCGGGTTAGACTTTGTGTGTCCGTGCGCGAGGCAACCCTAAATCCGATGGGCCGCCAATGGGTGATGAATTATTCCCTGTCTAAGTCACAGCATTGGTGTTATCACAGAGGCTGCCACTGCACTGAGATGACAGCGGTGACAGCCCCCCCAGAAAAGATTTAGCTCTGACAAGTGATACTTCCTCATGGCCCTCTCCCCTGTCCCCCTGCTCCACAGCCTCTCCATGCACATGAGATGTTTCATTACTCAACTTGTATTTGTTTAAGTGGGCAAGGTGATGTTGGGAGCTTCTTTTAAGAACGCTGGCTGTAATAGATCACTTGCGATAGATGGATGCACGGGCATAAACACACACTGCAGCTTGTTGTCATTACTCGAAGCACTTACTTGCACACAAACATCCACAACTGGCATGTGTAGGATTGTTTGTCACCGAGTTCCATTAGGGGGCTCTCGTGCTTCAAGAATGCCTGTTACATTTTTTGCATCAACTGAACCACTAAACCATATTTCCCCTCTTGTTTTCTCTTTTTTGCTCCCCTTCTGTTACTTCCTCCTCCTCTTCTTCTTCTTCTTCTTTTTTTTTTGTCCTTTTTCCTCATCCTCCTCCTGCTGCAGAAAAGGTCACGTATTGCCTACAGTGATGAGGTGCGCAACGAGCTCCTGGGGGATGACGCCATCTCCTCGGAGAGCCAGGTAAGGTGCTAATCAGTTGGTGAAGGGGGGCACGAAACAACGCCGGTGTGGGTGGTTCGACTGCCCCCCAGGGTGATTAGGTGCCCTCCCCACTCCACCCTCCCCTTCCTCTCGCAGGGGCCATCGAGAGCTGAAACCGCCACTATTGTCACCAAGTCATGTGGAAGCAACACTGTTTAATGCAAAGCTGGCCGGCCAGTTAGGAGGATCAGGGCATGGGACCAGCGTCTGGCCCATGCCAGATTGGGACCAACACATGCACATCTTATAAAAAAGAAAGACATAATTGAACACATTTCAATCCAAAACCCCACTATCCCCAAACGTCCAACAGCTGTTCTCCAGCTGGGTGCCGACTTGGATTCATAAGAGATTCTCACGATGAAGACACAAAGACACACTCAAATGGACCTAGAAAATTGATTAATTTGACTTATTTCTATACTTTTTTTCTCTTTCTAAATTTTAATGTTCACAAGCTTGTATGATAGAAGTGATCAAAAATGTTAAGTGGTCACAAATATCACTAAAACAATTTTAACAATGCCTTTTGCATTTAAAAAAATGGAATGTCAATCTTAATTATTTTTCATAATTTTAAAGATTGCATTTATTATTTATAAATTTAATAAAAATTTGTTTCCTGTTTATTCAAACAGTGCAATATCAATACCATTTTTCTGCTAGATATATAGATATATATTTAAAAGGAGAATTTTTGAAAAATTGTTCATGATTTAGAAAAACAGGCAAAAAAACATTTATATAGCTTTTTTATGAATTAAAACTTTATGCAACTTTTGGATTATTTTGTGCATCTAATTTCCAAATTGTTCATTATTATAAATAACTTGAATAATTGTGGAAAAAATAATCTTAAGTATTCTTGTGCATTTTAACATTTTAGACAAGCTTACCTATTTCTCACGAGCACATCTGCTGCCACGTTCTCTGCAGCCACTCTCAATCTATGACCAGCCATCTTTTGACTAATTATATTTTCTGTTTGGACACGGCTGTCAGGCCAAACGGGTTACTGCGTCTCAAGGCGAGCATGGAGCTGTGCATGTTGACATTCAAATAAAAGCTCTGCACTTGCAAATTGGCAGGCTGAAAAGAAAAGGCGGAGGAATAGTCAAATGCACCTTCACATTTAGTTCCACAGTGCTTTACAGAAGCATGCAAAAGAGGGTAAAGGTAAATAAAGTTCTCAAGTATTTTTCTCCCCATCATTCTTTAAGTCATGACCCATTAACTGCACACTTTGGAGACATGTAACATGAACCGAGATTTCCTATTGATATGCTTATTTTCTGGCAATTCAGTGAAATGCAGACATCACCTCAACGTTGTAAATCGAGGTTCGAAGGAGATTTGCTGTCAAAAATGACAATTTTTACAAACTCCATGATGCAAATTATCTTTGCAAAAAAAGCAAAAAAAAATATTAATCTTGCTTACGGGTGTATTTCTATTTTACTGTAATCATAATTATTTTACCCAAATAATTGTAATTAAAATTAAAATACTTGTTCAAGTAATGTTACAATTTTTTTTTAAAGAAAAATAAATTCCTTATTATATATGTGCCTGATTGTTATCATTTAAAGCCCAAAACACACGTCATTCGCATTATAAATAATTCTGATTTCACACTGTTATAATTAATAATATATAATTCGGAATATCTATTATTTATTATTAAAGGATTTGATAATTAAAAATGAAATGACATTATGCATGGTGCTAATTTTACTCTACCAGGAATTTAAAAATTAGAAAATGTAGGACATATATTTTGCTATTTAAACCTTGTTTTGCAAGAAACATGCGATAAACATCTAAATATCTTTAAAGCTAGAATTATAAAACTAATGAACTGTAAACATTTTGAGATTTTTTTGAAAAATAGGCCAAATGTTTGATGTTCAGTCTATCTAAACACAGTTTCAGCAAGTTGTGAGTAACAAAAGGAAAATAAATCTACATGTTGGGATGTTATTTATAGCCCTATTTGGTTCATTTTTATTTATAAATTTGGGGAGATAACACTTGTCTTGGTCTTGCTGTGAGTGGAGTACTCAGAACTTGAGGGATTTTTTTATTTATTTTTTTTATCTAACGAGACAGCGTCGATAGGAAAGGGGAAAAGATGGTGGGGGCCTGGGCAAGTCGGTCAATTTAATTCCTGACGATCTGAAAGAGGTCAGGATCATTTCATATAGCCTTGGCAGAGCAGATCATTACCAGTCACAAATCTGTTGGTTACATGGCAAGGATTTATTGCTAAGTAAATAGGCAACCGTCATAAGTTCTAAAAATGGCGTGTTGGCCCTGCGATAATGGCTAAAGGACGATTTAATAGACTTCGGCATTTATTCGTTATCTGTATGCGGACAGAGACTGAATTGGCACTATCGCTCATTTTTTTAATAATATGGTAGGCTACCATTGCACTTTTTTCCCCCTGTTTCTTCTGCATGCAACACACACACAGGCACTCAGACATGCACACAAAGCAACAAATACACACACGAACACTAAACGGAATAGTTTCGATTTCAGTCACAGCAGAAGGCTTGGCCACAAGAGATTGTGCTGGTTTGAGCCGGCACGGACCAGATTTTACAGGCTACAAAGGAAGCAGATTACCACTTGTATCGAATTCCGTATTGGATAAAAAAAAATAAAAAAATCTTTTGTTTGAAAAAAAAAAAAAAATTGCTGATTATCATAACAGAAAAATTGCAGCAGTGCAATTTTGAATGCTGGCTGGAATCACAAAAACACAAGGAAAGGCGCTCATGCAGGAGTAATTATACCATTTACAATATTCTGTATTTACTGCTGTATATCTCTTAGCAACACAAACACGGTTGGCAGTACCAAAGAATGGATGCCAAAGAAAAACAGAGCAGAACAGCAAGAAGCAAGAATCGCAGCTCTACTATAGTTTTAACAAATCCTCCAGAAGGTCTTACAATCAGTCAGGCAGCACAAATAAGCCAGAACAAGTTTTGTTTGGTATCCATTGACTGATTGCAAAGCCGGGGTGAGAGATCGCAGGATCTGATGAGTTCGTTCGAGCCCCAAATAACCACATCCACAGTGTCGTTTTAAACTTTGGCCTCTTCAATAATACATTCTTAGCAGGGAGTTGTTGCTCGACTTAGAAAAGACACTCCAAAGTACGTCTTGTTTCTGCCAACATTTTCAAGGGTAAGAGCTCTTTGGGAAAAAAAAAAATAAAAAATCAGCAACCCACATTAACTCTTGTTTACTTCCTGCACTACATGTATTGACAATATTTATTTAGTTTTTCTACATGCACTGTATTTTTATTTTAAACAACAAAAAATCAATTTGTTGTTCCTTCTGAAATAAAAAAATTGATCAAACTGAAAATTTTAAATCAGTGTGTTTTTAAATAACATAAGTGACAGTATTTTGATTTTGTTGAGTAAAAAATTAAGAACAGGTTAGAATCAAGAAAAAAATAATTAAAGCAGTTTTAACACGACTTTAGGGTACATTTATTTTATTAGTACATGGATAATACAACATCTTCAGAAATCTTCAAAAACTATTAGTTGCATAAGTTTTATTTCGTTGTAATTTTTTCCCCCTCAAATTCACTAAAAGTCAAAGCCATACATACAGAACCCAACTAATATCCTTCAAAAAGGATATAATTAAGGAAAAAGGAAAGAAACCCCACAGTATTTGTAGTCATAAACGAGAATCTGAGATAATTCTGGTTGAATATCTGGCCCGTCTTTTTACAAGAACTCATTTTTAGTGGATTGCTTTTGTCAAGCCATTCCAGAAACGTAATGTTACCTTATTTTTTCCCTAACCAATTTAAATATTTATTGGGAATCATTGTCTTGTTGAACACAATTTGTTCACAAGTTTCCGTTTAATCTTAATTCTTTATTATTCTGTCCATATTAAGCAATGAATCAGTGCCTTTAGCAGCAAAACAATCCCTCAGCATAATATTCCACCACCATTCTTAACAACTACAATGTTATTAGATTTGATTTAACTTGACTCAGTTAAATCAGCCGAATCAGTGCAGGAGTAGAGCTTCATTTTGAGCAGTGACTCTGCTGTTATAGTCATTTTATAATTTGTGATCAAATTAAGCCTTAGATGTTTCTTGACTTGTTCTTTTGATGTCCTAAAAATGGATTTCATATATATTTCTCAAGGTAAATAAGCCTGTTTTGTCACTATTTTAATTTTAATTTAAAAACATGCCAGATAAGCAAAAGTTTTAGTTGTGATCTGATTCATTTTCTAGGACACAAGTTTCAAGAAAACTTTTATGTACTTATTGTAATTTTGCTATTTTCCATCATCCAAAATAGATGGCTGGGCAAGGATTAATTTTTCATCATCTGCTGCTGTTCCAATGATGAGCTGTAGTTTACTTGTGTACAATGGTAGCCTCACGTGACTCTCCATATGTGTTTTGAACAGCATGTGCCTTTACTGAAACTGGATAAGCAACATTAAATATTGAGGACATATCAACACCAATAAAAAGAATTTCAAGTACATTTCTTTAACTCTGCTCCAAAGGGGCACACATTCTTTTTATCCATTTTTTTTAAATAAACAAATCATCAAAATGACAGATATGAGATATTTCAACAACATTTAAATACACTGTAAAGACAATATTTAACTTTCTTTATCTTTTCTATTTCCATATCAACTTCTGCAATGTGACTTCCTTTGTAACATAGCTGATAGTTTAACTTGAGCAATCCAGTCTCCTACTTGTTTAATGTGACAGCAGCAGGACTTGATCTCTGTTTGTTCACTGGATTCTTCCTGAACAGTGCATTTAGATTCGTTTAATGCATTTCTCTTGTGCTTTACCAATATTAAACATTTAAAAGGATGTACCATCAAACTTATTTCTTCATTCTAACCTTGAACGTGGTGGTCTTCCTGCCATGTTTCTGCCTAGTTTTTTATCTGTCCTTCACTTGCTCCATCTTTCTTTCTTCTTTCATTTTTGCTCTCCTGATGCAGTTGATAAAGTTACGTGAAGAGGTAAGTGCTTCTCTAAAAACCTCATTTTCCTACTGAAAATTTCATTTGCAGTAAATTATATTCTGCTCACTGGACTAGTTTGCATTTCTGAATGAACAGCTCTATGGGTTCGCTTAGGCCAGTTTCCCTATTCCTTCACACTTTAAAGATAAGAGGGTTAACATTTTATTTGAGATGGGTCTTTGTGAATACAGACTTTAGGAGCTGAAGCAAGGTAAAAAAGTAGCAGTTCAGACATTAATGAACTTATGTGTGAGTGACACGTTGCTAATTTTGATTAATACAAATATTTTGATATGACTGGTTACAAATAAAGCAATCTTCTGTCTGTTACATTAAACCCAACTTTCGACTGAGGTAATTTAATTCTCATCTTTCCATGATCAGTACTGTTTTATGATTCATTGTGTAATGTGCATTGGTAACAGTGGGGCGAGATTACAGTACCAAATCCCTATTTTCCTCAGTCTTTTAAGCCATTTTCCTTGTGGCTGAAGTTGGAGAGGCATAGAGAGACACTTAACTTCTCCTCTGATGTTATAGTTTTGATAATGGTTGAATGCTGTTAAATTACTCTTTTCAGAACTGTTCAGAGCTGCTTCTGTATTTTTAAGTTGGCAGTCCACTCAGCAAAACAATTCAAGCAGAATGTGAAATCAATGTTCCTTATCTATTTTAGCTATCTTTAGTGGATAAGTAATACTAAGGTCATTAATAGTACTTGTGTTGAACTAATAAATGCTATTAGAATGTAATGCAGTCATGAAAACAGAATACTGTAGCAACAGTCAGAGTGAGTCACACTAAAATCACCATAATTTGTCTGTCAGATGTCCATTTTCCAATGTCAGTAGAACTCCCTTTAAGGTTTCAGTGCACTACATTAATAACTGTATTATACATTATTTATGCTCGCTCTGTTTGAGGTTTACTGTAATGTAAAAACCAGACAGAATGGACGATTGTTGCAGTGACTCAATGCAGTTGGTTGTGTTTCCTTCAATGGAAAACTTTTTATCCAATTGCAAACCGGACTATTCTTGACTAGTGTTTTGTAGCTGCATTGAATCACATCCAGTCAACTCTGTCAGTTTGATGGAATTTAATTGATCCTATATTTCTGAATAGTTATATATTGCAACTGATATCATTTTATTATTTTGTTCTGCACTAATGCAAATACAACAGAAAATCTTTAGGTTTTTCATGTTATTGTGAACATAGCTTAAACAATCAAAAGTACTAACTATCAGTTAGAAACTGACAAAATAAAAATAGAAGTTGATAACTAATAAGCATGGTTTATAGAAACATTTATGTGTAGAGACATTGGGTAATAAGAAAAAATATTTAAAGAAAATTTGCCTGATCTAATTGAGGTATTTCACAATTTTTGTCATTGTGTGAATTTCTTGGTGAGAAGCTTATCCTTGTTATTCTTCTTCTTTTTCATGCTTATGTATAATTTAGAGTTGAAACTTGACCCAGATGCAATGGCATAAAGCATTTAGATTTTATTTAGCAGTACTTTTGTGCCCTCTTCTTGCTGCTCTGTTATTTTTCTATATTTACTTTAGCCTCAGGGTCATAAGACATCTTTAGCTACCCTGCTTGTCTTGCTTTTGTTCCATTGTCCAGTCTTTGTAATCACACTCGATTCTTCGCCTTCTCTGCCATTGGCGCCTTTAACTCTTCCACTCTTCCTACATTTGATTCAAAGGCTGGCAAAGCTTATGCACACTTAAGCCTTGCTTTTAAAGAAACTACACTTTCTTTTTCCTTCAGCTGAAAAACATGTTTAAATATTTAGCACCCATATTCACAGCTGTTTGACACTTGTAATTCCTCGTCTTACAAGTCCCAAACAAACGACACAGAAGATCACACAGTCAGTCTGAATCACAGCTGTCATCATTATTCACTTTGACTCTCCTCCACCCTTATTGAAATAATAAGGAAATCATCTGAACTTTGGAAAATGGTGATAGTAACCGCCTGTGTTTGATATTGAAAAAAGGCAGGAGAACGAAAGAAGAGGGGAGAGATTTCTTTTGAGCTACAGCTGCATTGTTCTGGGGCTCCCTGTTAATAACTTACAATTGAAGAGTGTTTCTTGACGCAAAGAAGCACAACAACAAAAACACACCATTTTTGTGCTTCCTAAGAAGATCTTTGTTCAAAATGTAGGTGTCAGATGAAAAGGCATACATAGGCAGAAATAGTGGTGGCAGCAGAGAGGTACACCTGTGCACACAGAGGCACGTAGTTTATCTTTTACTACATTTAAATACTTTGCTTTAAGGTTCCTTGAGACAATCTAGTATAATTTGAACATATCCTTGTGTTTTTAGGAGGAAAACTTGACAAGTTTAGGCTGCAGGTACATCCTAAAGCCTAAATAAAGATAAGCATGCGGATGCCTTGTTCTAAGGGAATTGCAATAGCACGAGAATCACAAAGATCAATCCTAAATGGATGTTGTGGAACTGTAAGGGCCCTTAACGAAAATGCTGACAAAGATGTTTCAGAGATTTTCTTCTGCAGCAACTGGAGAACCCTGGAATTGTAATTCAGTATTGAAAAAGGTAAATAAAAAATACATTTATACAAGAAATTTGTAGAAATGTGTAGACTTTGCATAGACTTACCTTTAACAATGTTTAAAAGTTGTCCTTCATCCATTTGTCTGCATTGACAAAATCCAGTTATTTTTGTCAATCAATCAGTCCATCCATCCATCCATCTGACCACCCTTCTATCCATCTGGCCATTAATGGTTTTTCAATCCATCCATGTAAGCCTCCATCTCTTTGTCTATACATCCATCTATTAACCATCTCACAGATTTGTTTTTCCATTTGTTTTTCATCCATTCATCCATCTATCTTGTAATACATCTGCCATATATTCATAGTGAGCAAATGTATTTATAACACATCCGTAAAAATGGAACAGCCTAAGACAGCCGGAAATTTAAAACTGGAAAAGTATATAATTTTGAAAATGTGTAAGAACCCTGTGTGTTGTGACATTTAAGTCTTTGGAATTGCAATCTCAATAGTAGTTCTGAATATAGTGAAGGATGCTTGGTTTTAATTTCTAAATGATCTTCCTACGACCATAGGTGGGTTGTTCCATTATTAGGACCATCACAGTGCGCCATTACTGGAATCTCAGTGGCTGAATTTTCACCTTTCCTTTAGGTTCTTTAACTGTCAAACTCAGAACGTATTATTATAATGAACGCGCCACCACTACCCCTGCAGCACCCCCGTCCGCCTCACCAACCCACCCGCGCTCACCCTCCTCTCCCCCCGGCCCTAAAAAGAAGACAGAACGAGGGAGAGAAAAGACACAGAGAGGGAGAGAAATTCAGGAGGAGAAAGCTTTGAAGTGGCTTTCCATCGCAGCAAGTCTGCCGGCCGTCTCCCCGAGACGTGTCACCTTTGCCGAGAGGGAATAGGAAAATCACGTTTCGAATGGTAATGATAACATACTAATCACTTGAGCTCTTTGAAGAACCCGGGGAGTGCGTCTGCTCTGTCAGTATCCCCGGCTGCCTCATGCTCCCAGGCACACACAGGCAGTGCAGCCATGGTCTAGGTGTATTAGCTTAAGCATTGCATGTCAATACGTCCCCACTATTTCAACTGATCCATAGGGGCTCATTATTGCCCAAGTTTGGTAACCGTTTTCTCCCGCAAGCGCACTGCCACCATGTCTGTTGGTGCCGCTGCGACTTCCACACCTATGTAACCCACCCTCAAAGCCCCCTGCCACACCTTTCGCCAAAAGAACATAACACCATACAACCTGTCCCACTCATTGTCTCTATTTTGATTCGCACCTACCACAAACTCATTTTGGCACCCATTTCCTCCACTCTTTTTATCATTCCTCCTTTCTCCCCCTGCCCTTGCTTTAACTATTAAAAACTATCTGCAATTTTAAATGACATCTGTCAGACACACAAAAGAAAAAGGAAATGAGGGAAGGAAGAGTTCAGAGGGAGTTTTCTCCTCACTGCTCTTTTCCCATCCCTCTTGTTGTCAAACTTTGAAAAGTGTGTCGTAGGCTTTTTTTCCCCCCTTTTTCCTCCACATTTTTCATTTCCTCTGAGTGATTAGCTGGTACACATTTTGACAGCCCAACCAAGACTAGAGATTTCAGTTCTTCCCTTGTCCCTTTCACTCATGTGATGGGCATCAAATATTGTCAGCGGGGTTGTTGTCATTCATCGGGCTGCTTTTTACTGTCAAACGTGTTAAATCTGATCAGTTTCCTAACGCAGCATGTTAGAAAAGGCCATCAAAACAAACAGCATTTGGGTAAACACTTAACTCTCTCATGTTTATGCTATTTGTGATCATCTACTGTATGTAGTACGGGTTTAATAAAAGCTGGGCCTTACAGGAGTTTGAACTTTAACATTATGTATGTTGTTAATCAGCGTTCTTAGAAGTTGCTTTAAGGGTTATTTGTGCCTTAGATGAGTTGTTGAAACTTTACATTTACCAAACATAGAAAAAATTTGTTTTAAAAAAGCACATAAATATTCTAATCCCACATATAATTCAGTTGTCTTTTTGAAGACGTTGTATTTGGCCTTTCTACATTTATTTTGGTTCTGATTCTTCTTTGGGTTAGTTAGATAGTTAGTTGTAGGTATTATTTGCTGATGTCATTTAATCAAACTTCCTAATAGTACAGTAGAATATGATCAATCAACGATTGTTAAAGCTGATTGACAATCTTTCTGCTCACTGTCATCAACGAAATGCTACATATACATGTTCAGACTTTGAAGGAATAATTTATCTGCAAAATGTCTCCAAAACAGACAGGAATTCATACATGGTTACTACGAAACAAGCAAATTCTGAAAGGTCAGGTAGAAAAAGACAAAAATGAATAGAAATGTTCTTAGATCTTAACGATGGTAATATTTTCTTGATATAAAACCCCCTTTTCTTTTGGAAGTTTTGCTCCTATTCTTTATATTCCAGAATATGAAACATTGAGGGGAAAAAACAAAGTAGAAACTAGAGAGGAAAAAAGAAATCTTGCCAATATTTAAAATGCACTTGGAGCTGCCATCAGTTTGGGGAAAGTAATTATCCAGTAAATTGTTCCACATCAGTCCTTTTAAAATAATAAATTTTAAATCTGGGAAACATAATTGTTATCCTATCAGTTATATGAAAGCCCCTAGGAAACAGACTTTAGCTAAACGCAGCAAAAAATAATTGATGTAGTGAGTTAAAGAAATGTACCACAAACATTCAAAGCATTGAGGGTGGCACGTAAGTACAAAGGATCATTTTTCCACTATCCCAGACTCAACATATGATTTAGTTTACTACTTTTATGCTCAATAAAAGCTTTGATGGGAGCTAAGAAACTTGGCTTAATCAACTGTCTAAACTTGCAAACACATTATTTCAGCCATTTTGACCTTCACCAACTTCCACTTTTATCAAATTGCTAATTTATTGGTTAATGAAACATTGTTGTGCATTCTTTTTTGAGTCAAGCGTAGTTGTTTTAGATGCTGATTATAATAATGAGGAAGGAAAGAGGACACACTGTAACCCATACATCATGAATCAATTTAATTCACTTCAATTCATGTATATAATGCCAATTCACAATGGATAGTTTTTCAGATAAACAGATTCAACTCATGTCACCTTATAAAGAATTCAATTCAGTCCAAATTCAAATGAAATGCAATTTTTTTTAATTCAGTTGAGTCATATATTCAGATTCCCTGACTTCATATGGACTGGTCTTAAAGGAAATATAACCCACCAAGTATTTTCTCAACAAAAGCCATAAAGATACACTTGGAAATATTCCAAAAAAGTCTGACTGCTCTCAATAAATGTAAAAAAACCCAAACAAAAAACCCCCCAATGACTAAAGAATTACACATAGTACAGTTTGTGCAGATGAAATTACATTGTGAAGAAGGTTTTATTTAATAAAATGGACAGTGGCAGTTCAGAACTGTTTACTGCAAAATGTTGCATTTACATGTTTAGACTTTGAAGGGACAGTTTATCTAAAATTTCACATTGTATAAAATGAATAAAAAGGTTTTCAACTGATTTTTAAAGCATGTCTGTTTTGTGCAACATGTTTGAATCACTCTGTTTTGATTGGAAACCTCCCCCAATTTGTTGCTATGCTCTTGATCTATTTTGTGCCTTACCTGTTTTCTGATCAGGTCATAGAAGAATATGAAGGAGCAGCAAAGCTCCAAGTAGTTTGTCTTTTTATGTCCAAGATGAGGCAAACCTGCATTTGCTTGCTTGATACTCCATCAGCATGTAAGACATTGTCATGCGAGAGGGTTATTGGCAAGCTGGTTGTATTATGTTGTTGCTGTAGGTTTGTCTGTTTGGGTGACGGTGCTGATGTGTTTCTTTGAAATAGGTCCCAGGCCTCTCAATCAATTTTTATTTTCTGTTTGTTTCTGAAGCGTAATGTTTTTTCTCTCTCTCTTTCTTTCTCTCCCTCTGTTTATTGCAGAGAGCGCATCTGTTGGACAACACAGAAAAACTGGAAAGGTCATCTCGGAGACTGGAGGCCGGCTATCAGATTGCAGTGGAAACTGGTAGGTACTCTGCTACGGATTGGAAAAAAGTGGGGTAGCAGTGAAGGCGGGGGGGGGGTTGCTCAAGATAGCGACGAGGATGAGTGAGCAACGGCAAATTGTCTTGCTCACACACGAGGTGGGTGGATGCGTGTGTGTGTTTTGGAGGGTTGGATTGTGTGTGGGGACGACTGTTAAAAAAAAAAAAAAAGAATCTTTCCTTGACGCCTGATGACATTTTCGGGTGCACATCAAAGGTGAGAGGAAGAAGTGTACAGGCGGCATATCGGGATCCGCTTCCCCTGAAAAAAAAATTCAAGCAGCCATATAGTTGTGTGTCTGTAAGTTATGTATGCAAGTGTGTTGGGTTTTATAGTAGATTTTTTTTTGTTTTTGCTCAAGCAGGAGGTGTATGAAAATAAACAATATTAGCATTCTTAATTCAGGAGTGGGACGGACAGAAAAATAAAACAAATTCCTCATAACTTTTGAGAAGGGTGGTTTTAATCTTAAAATAGGAAAAAACAAAATCTCATTGGGAGCCTAAATAGATTTAACCAGTTACCATGTGATTCCCCCCCTTCCTGTCTTCCTTCCTGACAGCCACCACATTATTGAGGCACAGTGTATTCCTCAGAGAGATATCAAAGCTCATTCTTGAAGCATCACCTAGGTTTCTGTGGCTTCCGTTGTAGTTTGGAGAAAAGTTTGTCAATTTACACTATAATCGTGGGGTGGCTGGTGCGTGCAACGTCGACAGATTTAATAATTCAAGTCAACTAAGGTTTGCACACGGACCAGCTGCTTTTGATGTTCCCTGTGACTTGCATTCACAAATTCATAAATACAGTCTGCATCTTCTGCCTAAAAATGTTGATTCAAACGCCTTGGTTGTTTCTGACGTTATTCCAGTTTCTCGATAGTGTAGAATTCTACGACAGCAGGGGGATTTTTTTTTTTTTTTTTTTACTCTTACCCAGTCGCATCTCATACAACAGCTTGTTTGGATCATTTGCCTCACAGCTTGCTGGGCCCTTAGCTTAACATTGATCAGTACCTACCAGGCCCAGCGGTTTCTCCTGCTGTTGTCGGCCACATGCCCCTTGACCCCGGGTTGCCGGTTGGCTGTCTTATTCACACTGTGTGAGGCAGGGTGAGAACAATGCTCATTTATCCTTGCTCAGTCCCACACACTTGGCTTGGCGCACACCAGCTGTGGGGTATGTTTGTGGGGAATCTTCACCCTGCCTCTTTTATCCACGACCCTTTCCTTAACTCTGCTGTCGATACAAACCATTCGCTCAGATGCACAACCTGAACTGGTAATATTTCCAGGTCAAATTAGGAATAAATCAGCACTAGGCCTAGATTGCATTTAGATTATGCAGTCTTTACGAGACTGATTGATTGTTTTTGATGCAAAGCGCTCAAAAGGGGAAGTGAATTTTTGCAAGCCATATGCATCCATGTTTGCTTACAAAGTGGGCAAAAATGGAATTACAAAATCACTTACTCAGTTATTTACAGTATATCTCTGACTACCAACAGGCAACACAAAACCCAATATATATTCTCTTAATGTAAACGTTGAAAAAGGCCAAGTGACAATTTTTCACACTTTTAACAACACGCTCGTGTTTCTTTTTACCCACAGTAATAACCTTTTTATCTTAAAACAGTTTTAATTTTTAATCGGAAAGCTGAAATGAGAAACTTTTGAGAAATGAGGAAAGCACATTTGATTATTAACATTATAATTGGGATTATTGCCAATTTCATATTTTTGTTGAGAAAAAACAACCATATGTTCTGACAGACAGATATTTGTTTATCTCATTTTTCACAGCTGAAAGCACTTTTTTTTTCTGGTGTAAATTGCAAATTTAGCCATATGGGCTTTCATCAATTGTCCATTTAGTACCCTGTGTAAAAAATTACAGTTTCTTAATCTTCAAACATTTTAAATTAACATTTTAAAACATTTTAATATTTATTGAAACAGAAAAACAGACATATATTATATTGCTGCTAAAATTATAAAAAAATTTTGCTCATGGAGTTTTCAAGCGCTTATTGCACTGAATATTAGAAAAGACATATAACTTGTGAGAAACAAGTCTTATGGGTGGTGCCCTTAAAGTTTTCACATTATCACTCTTGAGTTTTTCATTTGTCTTTATTGTAAGCCAGACAAAGTAAAGCTGCCTTCTTTCAGCCCACTGGCTAGCAGTGCACAGCAGCAACAGGTTGGTGTGGAGGTGTTAAATGTTTTAGCAGTATGAAATGTCAGCCGCTTGAAACCATAACCTTTTTAACACTTGATATGCCTTGACAGCAATAACCAGCCCATACATTATACTTGCTGATTCATTGTGTTTTCTTCATTTCCATGCGTCATCATAGAAGAGTGCATATTTATTCTGGCATTAAAGTGTAATCGACTTGTGGGTGTAGTTTCTATCTTGTAATCCTCCCCAAATAAGTGTGACTGCACGTCCAGACACACAACAAAACCTTTTGACAGGTGTGCTGATTGTAGCATCCCTGTCTGGATCAGTGTCAGAGAAATACAATATATATTTAGGATTTATTGGAGGCATGTATCTACTTTTCCTAACAAGCTGAGTAGAATACAAAACGTTTTTTTACATCATGAGTTTTTAAAGTGGCTACTAAGTGTCCTAAAGATGGGAATTAATTATTTCACAGTCTGTACACATAATAGTCGAGTATATTTTATATTCAACTCTCCTTTACAAAATGACTAAAGCTACAAAAGTATGAAATGCCAAAGACCTGAAATGAAATGTGCTCCCTGTTGTTCTTTGATCTTGTTCTGACTCATCAGTTTTTTTTCCTCCTTTTTTTTTAGAATCATAAACTAACGTTATGTTGCTCAAGTGCTCTTTACCTGAAAATTGTTGCTATTGTCTAAGTTTTTGAATAAAAATACACTTTTTGAGTTGGGCTAAACAATATAAGTGTGCTAAAGGCCTGCGCTATCCCAATATGCTCATAAATTATTTCTAGCGCTTGACCTAAGCTTGCAAAACTTAAATAGTCTTTGGTCGTCGTTCGTTTATACCTAATGAGCTAAATTTATACAAAAGAAAACTGATAAAAAATTTGTTTTGAGATTTTACATTGAAAAAAACATATTTTGTGATATAGCTTATCTCAATATTAGATTATTAGATAGAAATATAAAGAAAATAAATGCTCATTATTGTTACCTAGTTGCACATTTAGTTTCTTTTAGATAATTTTACTCATCAGATGTCTCACTTAATATTATCTAAATATCATGACATGCTTCGGATCAATTAACAGAGACTCTGGGATTATACTTTTACCAAAACTGTAATGAATTGTGGCTACTTATTTTTATTTTTTTTTGCACCTGACGAGAAATTGAAAATAATAAAAACCCAGGTAGCGTGATGTTATTTATTCCAGCACAATAGAGAAATACATTTGCTATGTTCCTTCCAATAAGGTGTGCGTATTTGAATGATTAAGTATGGCAACCTCAACTTTTAAACAGGATTAATTAAAGCACTAAGTTTTTGTTCCACCTGACACTCAATAGACACACTGTAAGTGTTTTTAGCTGCACATCTCAACTATCCTCTAATATATATTCTCTTAATGTAAAGTACTTCAGCACTTTGGTATTATTGCCAATTTCAACTAACTAATTGGGATTATTGGCAATAATCCCAATTATTGCCAATTGATAACTGCAACTTCAGACATCAGTTGCTTTCTTTAGCAGTTGTGACACTGTCACCCTTAAGAACTTCCTTAGACCGATCAGAAGTGGAACGAAAAGACATTTTCTTTCAAACCGAGTGTTCTCCAACAGAGAGAAGGCAGAGACATGCTTAATAGCCTCACCTTTCTCCTCACTGCTAAGAGTACATTTCTTAATGACCAAGAAGAAAAAAAGCTACGATGCTTTTAGGTCACATTTTAGGCAAAAATACGGGAATCCTAGTTCTGAGAAAAGATGAGTCTCTACATGGTATCATTTTATCATTGCTGTTTTGACTTCTTTTCTTTTTTCCAATTTTTTTCTCTGCTCTCAACATCTCCAGTGTTTATTGGAAGAAAACAAAGGCTTGCCAAAAGCAGTGAGAGCCCTCAGAGGGATATCATGGAGACTTTTTGGACATGCAGAGCTATTTACCACACGCACCCTCAAGAAACCAGGGTTCTCTGTTTGTCTCATAAATAAAATATAGAACTTTATTAGTGAAGAGCACTGCCTCAAAAGCTCAGGCACTACACCAAGAAGACATGAGGGATAGCCCAGTTAAAAGGGGGCGATAAATAAAGGGGGGAAGGGGGTCATGCAGTTAGCTAATTTAAAGACATTTGAGTCAAGAGTATTTGAAATGCCCAAAAGTGGAGGCTTGTCAAATGTGAAGACTGATGTTTAATCAAAGGCATGCCAAATATTGGCCCTTAGCTCCAGACTTGAAAAGATTTTGAATCATTTATGGCTGGTTGTTTAGAAATAGAAAAAGCATGTCAGTAAAAACATCAAAGCTAGAGTGAATTGCTATTGCACCTTTCTACTCTTCATTTATTAAAGTAGGGTTGGCCTCAAATTGTTTTAAGAACAAAACAAGTAAATTTATTGATAAACTGCCTGATACAACTTAAAATTTCAGTAAGAAAATAAACATATGGATATGTGTTGGAAAAGACAGTTTTACTTTTGACCCAAGGTCTTTTTTCAAAAGCACAATACTAATTAAAATGTGCAATTCAGTGGAGATTCAGTTCAATTATTAAAATAAATTGCAATTGAAGCTGTATTTGGTAATTGTGCTGATAAATTATTTTTCATTCTTTAGTAAGTACATTGTTTCAGGTGCAATAAAAAACATAGTAAATGTATAGCTGGGGCATTTTAATGCCTAGAAAAGTCCATAGTCATAAATGTATCTTTATTTTAGCCTTTATATCTGCAGTACAAAATGTTTTTAGATTTTTTCTTCTTCATGCAGAAAGGAGAGCAAGGCTAGTTATTTACCTCCAGCAGCTACTAGTAGCCTAGTTCACCTTATTAAATGAGATAACTTTTCTTTTTGTTTTTCTCTGTTACCTTTGAGTCTTTTTATATTTGTGAGGACAGTTAAATTATAAATACAAGACTTTACACCTGAAATAATTTCGTACATGTCTTTTATTTTGCTCATGAGCATAAAGACAGCAGATAAGACACAGGCCTAACCCTAAGCTATTCTAATTCCAAATGTATATAATATAGAAAACTAACATGCAGAAACAAAGAGGGAGGCACAAGAATCCACTTTAAAACCTGACTGGTAAGTGTTCGAGGGAATTTCTTAGGTGAGCATCTTGTTAGTTAGTGGTCTGTAATCAATCCTCCGAAATGAAAACACCTCATTAGGAATTGATTTCAGTCCTGTTTAGATAAGCAGAGAGGGTCAGGTTTCGGGCCCTTGGGGGCTCCAACCCAGCCTAAAGTTCACACCATGCCAGGTAGAGAGCAACACTGCAGGCTGTCAACTTTATTAGGCTGGAGATAATCTGATTAGACATTGTCAATCAAAGGTCTCAGTAATTCAGCCATGATCCTGGGGATTTTTCTTTCTGTAGATCCCCTTTTCCTTTCTCTCTATTCCCAGAAACTCTCTTTCTTTTTTTGTAATGAATCATTGAAGCAACCTAAACCGTGACAGCCATCGCTGGGCTCAGCTAAGCAGCCCTGCAGTCGTCACCAAGACAGACACACGAGGACCCTGTGATGATGTGATGACTGTATTAAAGGGTACATCAATTTGTTTTAGAGGAGTTTGATTTTCAGCTGCCGTGGTATTAAAAGACGGAAGGGGAGGGCAAACACGGCGGCTTCATCAACAGGGTTTTAACGATAGCGTGAGGGGTGCCGGGGCAGAAAGAAATAAGCAGACAAATGGGAGAGTGACGAGAAATAAATAAATATGTTTTTTGGGGAAACTTGAAAAAAATATATCCTCATGACTGCTGTTTGAAGCAGAGTGGCTTTGAGTCTTGCTGGGAGTCCATGGGTGCTGGAGTGGCCCAGTAACACAGAGCACATTTGTCCCGACTCTCTATCTCTCCCCCTCCATCTTCTTTCTTTTTCTCTCCCGCTTGCTTTCTTTCTCCTTGTTCACTCTAAAGATCAGACTTGGTGTTTCTTTTTTGTGCCGGGCCACCAAAGTCGTGCTTACTACTCAAAAACTGCTGCCAGATTCTTAACAAGTGACATAATACATCGCATTTATAGACCTTATGTTGTATTTTAACCACAAGCATTTATTGTCTCTAAAGAGAATTTGATTCACTCTATACTTTTTAAAATATTTTCATCCAAATTAGCAGTATTTTTTTTTCTTCAATGAAATCATACATAATGCATTTCTAAATGTTTACGTGAATAAGAATTATTTCAATAATTTTTTTTCTACTCTTAAATGTATGTTATTCAAAGCTTTTTTCTTCTGTCACGTAATGAATATATAAAAATATGAAGTATATTTATATATATATAAACTATGTAAATGTGACTGAATAATGTTTCTGTGCTTTGTTTTTAGTTCATTCTCTTTGCTCTAGAATGTAGCTTGAATATTTTAAACACTTCCTTTCAATTTCTATTTTAAAAGACGTTTGCTAAAGTGGTTTTCCTTGAGGTGCAGCATAATCAATCCAGTTTTTGTAGGCTGAAACAATTGGTGTGTAGTGTTGGGTTGAAAAGGAATATAAGTCATTTGATATATCTTATTAATGGAGGCAAGAGCTGGCACTTAAATATTTCACAGCTTGAGTTTTCAGCCAAGAGATTTTATTTTTTTTTTTTCATATGTGGAATATTTTTATGTGGCTTTCTACAAGCTAAACAATTGCTAAAAAAAAACATATATATATATATATATATATATATATATATATATATATATATGTATGTACATATATATATAATTTTCTTTTCTTGCGTACAACATCTTGCTCTCAGCAAATCTAGCCGTGGGTGAGCTGTTTATCGGTAAACCCCCGGTGGATGAAAGGGGTAGCAATAATGATTTTTTTTCTCTCCTAATCGGACCTTGTCAGCAAGGCGTCTTATCGTGGAGAGGAAAATGACACCGATCCTATCGAAGAGCCTGGAGTCCGAGTTGGCGGCGTGCGTTCCCCCCACCCGCCCAACCCCCCCTCCCAATCATAGTCGGCCATGGCCTAGCCATATCTAGCGCCGCCACAAACGGCGAACGTCGCTTTTTTCATGTGGACTTCAAAAACGTTGCGAGTCATTAAAATTGCACCCACGTTCGGCGGCGGGGATCAGCCGCTCCGGAGCGAAAATGGGTTGTGGGAAGAGGAGACTCGGTAAATGTGTTAATTCTGTCCTCACATGTTTACGGCTTAATTTTAATCTGTTTGAGGGGGAGGTGGTGTCGGAGGGACGATTGGAAAAGGAAGGGGGAGGCAACGAGAAAACCTCGCACTGCAATAAATCGCCATTATCTTTGACACCCTAGGACTCAGCTGTTCCAGGGATTTAGGGGTCCACTGGCAACAGTGTCTATCATAGGGCATGAAAACACTGTTTACGCTTGAACTGCGGTAGCTAAGGTGCAATCTCTAGTTTCAGACTAGCTAGACAAAAGGCCTGACGTGGACAATGGCGGGCTAGCATAGGGGCCCTCAATGGAAGAGCTGAACCAACAAACTCAAGTGTGTGTTTGTGACTGTGAGCCAGTCTCTTGTATATCTTTGGGGGGAAGTCTGTGTTTTTCCAAGATGTAGTTGCAAACTCGTAAACGCGAACCTTCTTTGAATCTTGCTTCCTCAGTAGTGCTTCAATCCACCTGCTGCTAAACTAACACTGCTTCCCTCCTTGTGTTCCTCAATTAGGTCCTCCCAAAGTGTTATGGACAGCTGTAAGAAAATTATGAGAAAATGTAATAATTAGACCTTTAGTCAGTTATTAGTTTCAACAAGCCTCTCAGCATAATGAGACTCTTGGAGGTAATGATCTGACTAGTCAGCTCATCTAAGCTGCACTGCTTAGTAAAACATGAGGCAATATTGTTACCACAAATTTTACTCTTTTATGAATAAGCAACATTGTAACAGATTCTAAATGGTTTCTCAAAACACACAGCTCTTAAAAGTGAAGACACTCCTGTAAAAATGGCAAGTTTGTGGTGTAAAAAAATGAGTGCATGGTAAATTAGTTTTAAAGTTCATCTTTCAGTGTGACCTAAATCCTGTACAGTTCAGCTGAAGAAGAGTCAAAGGGAAAAATGTAAAAAAAAAAAAGAAAATAAAACTTGCAATAACCTGGTTGTGTAAGAGTGAACACCCTTGAATTAATTCCAGTTTTTATTCTTGATGATTTTCCTGCTTTACCTTGGCAAAATGCTCCAAATGTGTCAGATTGTGAAGGCATTTCTCATCCACAGCCCTCTTCAGGGGAACCCTCAGGTTTCCTGTCTGATTCAGGTCTGGATTCTGACTAGGCCACTGTACAGTTTTTCTTTTTCTTTATGTGAAACGATTCTGTTGTTGATTTGGATGTGTGCTGCGACTCACTGTGGTACCACTAAATACAGTCTTTCCTCATGTTCTGCTTTTGAGCAGGCATCCTAAGGTTTGAAACGGCACATAACTTAATCAGTTTACAAATACATTTGGAAAATACACAGTTTTATTTTAAGTAAAGTTACCCCAGAGCATGATGCTCATCACCTTGTTTGACTACAGTCATGGGGTACTTTTGGTGTTCCTTTTTTAAATTTCAAACACCCTTTATGGAATTGTGGCCCAGACGTTTGAGTTTGGTTTAATTTAACCATAACACATTCTCACATAAGGTTTCAGAAGATTGTAGCCAGGTGCAGATGTTTATCATGTTTTATTCTCCAATAATTAACCTCTTTGTGCCTTAATAAGTATTAACTGGTCTATATATTTTTGTATTGTTCCCCTAATTTAAACACTGAAATCCTTTTACACATTTTTAACTTTTTAACCTTTTTGCAACTGAAAGAATTTCAGGAAAGTCGACCTAGGACAGCAGAACTTTAAGGTAATTAGACTTATTATTTAATGTTAGGTGTGAATTCAGTAAGAGTGAAATCTAAAAAAATAAATAAATAAATCAAAAGGCGCTGTGAAAAAGTGTTCAAGGGGGTGAAGTTGTTGACGCTTTTTTGTTTTTGATGTTTTCCCCTTTAAAAGATTTGGATTCTTTGTGGAATTGTGGAGAATAAACATCACATCAAATCTGAAAAATACTTGTTCCATTACAAAAAAAAAAGGAAATCTAACAGGGGTGGGTTATATTTTTTATACATTTAAACATTTAGGACACCATTTAAAGCTCTAAGTAGAACTTTGCTTTGTAATTAATAGACAACAGTTTGTTTCTAATCTTAAATGTGAAATAAAAAAAAACAATAAGAATGGTAAAAATGAGTAAAATTCTTTAACTACCATTGTGAACATTCGCAACAGAACAATCTGTTCATCTTTTTTTTAAAGTAAATCTCAAACCATACTTCCTACAATATTTTTTTTTGTTCTCTGTCATACTTTTGAGCATATAACAGCTAGTTAATCCAGTTTTAGTAAATGTCTGTCTTTAAAACTCCAAAATAAAGTTATTTTGTAATTATGTTTCCCACAAATCATTTGATATAATCTAACCACTATCTCTAGATACAAAGCACCCTTCAGTAGCAAGATAGTGGTTTGCTGCTATTTCTTAAAAGGCTCCCTAAATCATTTTTTCTTCCTATTTTTAGGTCACAGTAACAAAAAAAGATACCCCCTGCCTTGGTGCATGCAGGAGAAAAAAGTGTAGCATTGACCTCTGTCTGACACAGAGAAAACTGAGGGAAGAGCGGGAAACGGAAAAAGAGGGAGAGAGGGAAGAAAACAACAGCATGAGCGACGGAGGGGGAGAGAGAGCTAAGACAACAACTGTGAAGAGCCGCATAGGGTTAAAGAAAAACAGTTTCAGAAGGAAATGGGAGACAAAAGCAAGGACTCGCAGCCCCCCTATGGGCGCTTTAAAGAGCCGCTACATCTGAGACGCTGAAATATTAAAAGCAGAAAGGACGGACAAATAAATGAATAATACAAAAAAGGAAAAAAAAAGAACAGGAGTGGAACTGATAGACAATGGTGCCACCTTGTCATTAGGGAATATTTATCAAGAATATTAATCTGGTGATGAAAATAACTCTGTGATTGAGAAAATAATTGACAAGACGTTAAATAAAACAGACTTTTATCTGAAACTAGAGGCAGGAATTCAAGTGAAAGGAGAGTTACCAATAAAATAATTTTATTTTTTATTTTGTCATTTCGACAACAATAAAAAAGTACTATTAAAACACAATCCTGCCTCACTTTAGCTACATAGTCTTTTCTTCTGCAGTATCAACATTATATCTTGAGATAAGAAATTGCTTTCAGCTTTTTTTTATTACAGCAGCAACAGTTTTATTTTACTCTTTTTTTGTGTAAAAATAAAATAAAATGTATCCGTGACATATTTCACAAAAGTGAACTTTTAGCCACTTTTGACTTTGTTTTATGAATGAATGGCAGAAAAACAGAAAAACAGAAAAAAAGCCAAAAAGAAAAACAAACTTAACTTTTATTTCTTTATTATGCAACAGTAAAATTAGGGTTAAATGTAACTGTATTCATTTATTGCAAAAGATGAATAAATATGTCTAAACAAATTGATTAATTAAATATGGAATGTTTTCCCACACTGTTCACAAGTACTTAAAAGTTGTTTTATTCATTTTAAAATGCCTGTTTTTAAGCCTCAAATTGAGCAAAAAAAAAAATATATTTTTTTTTCATGAAAAGATGCAAATAACAGTCATATCCTTGAAGGCGTTTTCCCTGTTACTCACATACTAAGAATGTATAAACTTGAACACGATAATTTGGTGCTTTTAAATATTTATGTGGAGTTTTTAGAAAAATTATAATTTGAAAACCTTCTTTATTGAATTGATCAGATTTTTTTTATAAATAATCTTTGCTCCTATATTAATAACATATATGCCATAGAGTAGTAAAAACTGTGTTTATGGGATTTTTATTCTGTTAATCACATTGTTTTCACTTCTAAAGAATCTTTCTCATCTGGACTGATTAAGTTTCTGATATGTTGTGTCAATTCTCATTTCACCAGATAAAGTCTGAAAACTGTTAAGTGGCATGTTTTGCAATAAAAAAAAGGCTCACACTTTTAGATGTAAATAACCTATGGTGTAAATATGGAAATCAACAACTGATCATGAATCCTGCATAAATGAATGTTGGCTGCAGCCTTGAGGCTACTATTTGATCCTGTGTTGGAAAGCCATATAGAGCTAAATGTGGTTTTTGCTCATTAAAAAAAAAAAAAAAAATCTGCATCTTCTATAGACTTTCTCAGAACATATCAACCCTGCACGATGCACAATTATAGCGTCCAACCACAGTGAAGCACATTAGCCCTCTCCGTCTGTTCCTCGCCTCTCTGTTGCTCTGTGGTAACCCCTAGAAGCACACCTCCCATCCTCTGTCAAAGAAGCCTCCTCCTTGGCCGTTCTGCGCCCATCTGACGGGGCGCCGGCCCATTTAAGACACCCGGGGAACATGAAACGAAGCCGGTCCGAGATGTCAGCTGGTTGCCCCATCTGTCAGTCAGTGGGATGGTAAAGCTGCTGTCCTGGGGGGTAACCTTAGGAGTGCTCTGTGTCCCGTTCAGGCATGTTTTCTAGGCGATTTGTGTTTGTGTGTGTGTGTATGGGAGCAGGGGATTCTGCTTTGCAGTTTTGAGCAAGCAGGAGGCTGACATTGTTTTAATCTACACGTCTGGTGACGTGTTGATCAAAATGACCACAGTTTACATTTGTAACATCAGAGTGTAGTAACAGTTTGTTTAAACCGTTTTAAATGACATTTTTTTTAGGAATTTGTTGTATTCATCTTATATGAATCAATTTATCCGGATTGAAGTTAAGTCATCAGCAGATGTAAGAGAGTTGTCAGATTTTTAAATTACCTGGATTTTGCTTTCTCTGCAAAAAATAAAAAATAAAATAAAATAAACCCTAACAAAAAGAAAGTCTCTGACTCCCTTATAAATGAACCAAAGTAGTGACTCGATGTTGAGTTGAAGCAACAATTTCTATTCATGCATTCTCACTTTTGGTAGATAGGCTGCGCCCTTGAGCTTCTTTAGGATGGAGTTGCTGCCTGTTCGCTCTCCTGTAAGACGGTCCTGAAAGAGAGCCTCTGTAAATGCACACATACACACACATGTAGTCATGCGGATGGACCTGTGTGAGTTCCTAAAAAGAAGATGTTTGCACAGTCAACACAAACTAATTTATTTAGTTTGGCTCATGAGATTGTGCATGTCCAGGTTATCTAGTTTATATCTGTCTTTTGCCTGTCTTTATCCATGGATCTTTTTGTTTTTATATGTGCATGCTCCATTTACTGTGCATTTAAGTTGTAACATGATCATCTAAAATTATATTTACAGCAACAAAATCTTCTTCTCTTGTCCTGTCAGTTTTTCTTTTTTTTTTTTTTTGGTGTCTTTGCTTGTTGACCTCTGCGTTGCAAACTTCTTTTAAGTATTCCAGACAGCCCCCATGTTCACATCAGTCGGTCTCGCCACATGACGTGGTAGCTGTAGTCCTGAAGGGCTGATGTATGCGCAGTTATGCGGCGGCAAGTCCTCAACGAGAACTTCTATGATCTCGGGTTACTCAACCATCAATCGGGGCCAACCGCGGCGCACTGTTCTGTCGCCCATCTTTTAAAGCGCAGTTGTGAAAGACTGACTAAGACGGCCTAAGGGACACCTTCCTCGGTCTGGCACATCTCAAATTTGATGTGCGTAGGTGCCTAGTTACAACTTACACACAGAACAAAGTTGATGCATTGATGTAGACTTTTGAAAATGTTTGACGAAGGCCATTTGATCGCGGGGATGTTCTTTTTGGTATTTTTAAAAAATCATTTTTGCAATTTTGTGAGAGGGGGATTTGTTTGAGTGATTTATCAATTTGCTACTTGAATTCTCATCATTCTCTGCCCTTAGCTACATTACGAAGGTGCAGGAGATTAACAGAAGAAATTAAAAAACATCATCTTAAGAATGTATAAACTTTTGATTTGTATGTGGAGTATCTTAAATGTCTTATTTTATTGCTCCTCTGTGATGATTCAAGTTGATAATAGAAATAATCAAATATGAATTGTTAAAATGTTTTGGCAATCATAAATGCAGCTCTCTTAGAAAGAGAAAAGATACAAAAATATTTTGCAGACAACACTTTAGAATTAAAATGTACCTCCAGAATGAGACTTACTTGAAAAATGTAGACTAATTAAAAATATGTGGGCAGACAGACTTCAGTAAAACAGTTGTGCAAGAAAGTGGTATCAACGCATCAAAAAGAAATATATAATAATTGAACTTTCTCTTTAAAACAAATACCCATATCATGATGTAATCACTTTTAAGTATATCATCTGAAAAGACGATTTTACCACTGCTGCTTAAATAATTCATTGATTATTATAGGTATAAATCACTTTTAGTTGTTCCTATTGTGAGGGGAAATCTGTAGTTGCCGTATTTCAGCCAGCTGACTGTCGATGCACAGCAACTAAGGAGGGAGGGGCTGTCTTATGAAGAAAGGAAACTCCTCTCACTCCATCATTTTGTCTGGCATCTTATTAAACCACAGAAAGCATATCCTCAATGCCAGTAACCAGTCCATGCATATGCTGAATTTTCCAGTTTTCCAACGTGCTTTATGTAAGGTGGTTTGCTGTCTTAATGAGCTATTTAGATGGCCATCTTGAATTTGAGCTTAAACAACCAACTTGGTGAATAATTGTTATTGCCTCCTAAAGGCCAGACTTGCAGAATTTATGCAAATTTAGAGCAAAGGGAAAATCTCTGCATCTGAGTGTGTCTTGGAAGAATTGCATTCCTTTCATGTGAACCACATACACACTCTGAACAAGCAGAACAGATGATGGTGATGATGATTAAGATCTTACACATCTGCAGACACTGTTTAGTGTGTATGTGTCTGAATTTTTCTTTTTCCAAAGAAAAACCTTTCTGTCCCCTCAGTCTGCTGTGACAGGTTGAACCATCTCTCCTGGGGAGGATTTCACTCCCAATTTAAACGCAGCCGTCGTCAAATGACAACAATGGCTCCGGCACTCTACCTTTGGAACATGAATGCAGTTAACTTAACAAGTCTCGATATGTGAGCTTTATCTTTGATGTAATTGATTTGAGTAGTTCCAACATCTTTCTAGCAGAAAAGTTTCTTTTTTTTATTATTTATTTATTTGTTTGGTAAATCTGTCAGGATGATCCTTAGAGGAATGTACGTCACTATTTTCTCATTTTTGCAAAAATTTGTACCTTTTTCTGCAGTTATTCAGGGCATTGGTCGACATGAGCTTGTTGTGTTATAAAAACCTTGAGCAAAGATGCCACATTATTACACTTTTTTTTTTTTTACTAAAATAAAAAATGTTTTCCTAGCCACAATTATTCCTCCTGCTACTAAAATGACACACTTTACTACAAATTACAATTAAATACACTTATATATGTTATCCAATTATTGTCATATACATTAACTTGAGTAAAAATATAGATTAAGAATTCACTAAGTTTTGTTTTCAAAGCTCATTAAATGGATTTTGCATATTTTGTTATTTTTCTGTTTATACAGTAACACAGAACATAACAAGCAGATATTAATGATTACTATAGTCAAGCTATCTGCTCAGTTGAAAAGCTGGATTCAGTTTTGAGCTTGTCGACTGACAGTGTTGTCTATTTTTAGATTTTACACCACGACTGTCTGTTATGAACTATTGGAAAAGTTTAGAGGCGACAAAATGTGTCTTTCTTGTAACCAAGGAATGAATGTAATAGCCTTCTTTCAGCTAGCTTGTCGACAATGTGCAGCAAAAAGTGCAATACTTCCTCTATCATGTTGAACTTTTAAGTCATCATGGAACATTTCATCATTTTTAGAACCTTTTAAAACTTTGCCGTAATTTTATAGACATTAGCACCTCAAATATATGTCTACTTTCTTCTTTAATATATACCATAGAACAGACCTAGTCTTGTTTCCAGTTCACTTTGTGCAGGTTCACAGGAGCAGCAGTGCAGTTCTGTAATCCTTCAACTCATTCATTCTTGCTACAGAGGAATCATAAAAGTCAATAGCAGGAAATCGACCAATGGACAGACCTGTTGGTCATTTTACTTACAAGTTATTTAGTTTTTTTGTTTAATGTCCCTGTAATGTCTCACCATTGTAGGTAGTAATTTAGTGTGAATACAGACAGTTTTGTTCATGAGTATCTATTGTTTCCTCTTTGATATTTCTCTCCAGCCTCTGCAACACATTAGGCTTGGATATTGCATCTGTTTCACAGACATGTGGCAGTAAGCTTTCAGAAAATGAGAACATAACACAAAAAGAAGGAATACATTAAACAAGACTTTTCAGTCAATCAACATCAGTCACATACTGTAAGAGTTTTGATCAAAATACTTTGGTGGAAAATAATTAGAGGCAACCTTTAGAGATTAGCCAAAGAAATTGCATCTGTTTATTAAAATGCACCAAAACGTCTTTTAGTTGTTGCATGACATATTGTTTTCTTCTACAAAACTTTGATGAAAAGTTTTCATCTTCAGGTTCATCTTAGTGAATTAGAATATCATGAGACAGGCAATTTAGGAAATTAAATTAGTTGAAAATGTCAAATTCCTTTGCTATATAGCCATTACTCACATAGTGATATATTTCGATGTCTGTTAATTTAGATAATTACAGCTACATCCAATAAAAACCCAAAATTAATTTTCCCTGAAAAAAAGTATTAAATAAGACCAATAAAGAAAGAATATAAATTGATGGAGAAGGAATACTGACTTGAAAGTTATCCAACTGACTACCATTCACCCTCTTCACAGTAACCGTATGTCATTAAAGTTTATTCCTAATGAATCTGGCTGTTCATACAGTTCTTTATGTAAGCATATAAATTGAAATTAAGTGGAAGGGGAAAGACACCATTTTGAGAAAGATTTGCAATCCTTTGCTTGCATCTGAAGGCATCGCTTTTCTAAGAGAAAAGATGTATCTGAGACATGAACAAGTGTCCTGTTACTTGTGCTTTAAAAGTCATTACTGACCCAGAGATGTCCGAAGTGTCTTAGTTACTGAATTTTTTTTTTAGAATGGATTGTTACAAAGTGATCCAACATCTTCTGCTCCTATCAAAGTATATTTTGAACTTCATTTGGAGAGCAAGTCCCAGAGTGTGCAGGAGGAATGGAGAGGCTCAGAATTGATGTTGTTGATAATTTGGGGTCGTACGCTTTCTCCTGCTGATGAGCATTTTGGGGGATTTATTTTCCAGCAGTACTTGGCACATGCTCTCACAGTCCAAAAGTACCAGTACCAGCTTTAATGACCATGGTTTCCCTGTGCTTTACCAACCAGCAAATTCCCAACTTGCCTAAATTAAACCACAACAGACCCAACAATGCCAACAAGCTAAAAACTGCTTTTAAAGCAACCCAGATTCTCTAGCAGATGTTCCAGAGGCTGATAGCATCCATACCACACTACATCGATACATTACTTGATGCAAAACAAGCCTCAACCAAGTGTTGAGTGCAAACGCTACACAGATCATGGACATACCTTTCAAAAGTCCAAAACTTCTGCATTAAAACGTTTTGTCTTTCTAATTGGTCTTATGAAATATTTTTTTTTCAGTGAAACTGAAATTCAAAACCAAATCCTAAAAGCAGCTAAAATAAATTTTCAATGATATAGTTTACATAGTCTCATGACTATTAGTGCTGAACTGTGTTTGAGTAGGTAAATTTCTTTATACAGTTTATGTGTCTGTCTGTGAGACTAAAGCATGTGTTCAGTACGATGGGCACGCGTCTTGAGCCACCTGGATTATTTGGGCCAAACAAGAGGACCCGGGTCTGTCTGGGCCCCCTCTTCTGTCTGCACAGGGGCCTTAAAGCCATGAACAGAAGGTGCCTCCTCACAACTCACACCTGAGCTCCTCCCAGCCTGGGACCGTCCTCTGTTTCCAGTTCTCCCTCCGTCCGTACGGCCTGTTTTCTCTTCTTTCCATCGCTCTGCTCTGTATCCTCTCCACTTCTCTCCCAGGCCGTGGCCTGGCCTACTTTTACCTCTCCCACTTCGGACTCTTTGATGCCAGCCACTTTGGCCCTTTTCACAGATCAAGTGTGCTTTATAAATGTATCCCATTTGGACAATCCTCAGTCTGTTTATGAATATACATTTCACAAATATGATATGAAGTAAATGGTCTAAAAAAAAAGCATTCCCTCTCATGTGTATTAGCTGTGCTTATCATTGTAAATGATCTTAAGGTTTGCACTTAGAGCCGCTCTTCTGTTTATGCTTTTTTTCAAACACTGAAAGTTTCTTTGCCTTTTTTTTTTTTTTTTGATGTTTTTATTTCAACAAACCTCCCGACTCAGTTCTTAGAGGAAAATGCTTTTATTCAGTGCGTAAATGCGTGTTTGCTTGTCTGTTAGCATCTTTTTCATTTAATCTTGAAGTGACAGGGTGTGAAGCTGGGTAGGCGTGTGCATCTCAGAAGTCAAAAGCTCAAACACTAACAAGACATCGAGTTGACTGTTTTCCCTTTTTTAAGTTAAATTCAACTTGCGTTGCAAAGATTCATGTTCTCCTGGTCAATTCAGTGACTATATGAATATGTTGCTGCTGATATTCCCATGAATAAACATCTATCCTTTTTCCTATGGAAAACAGAGCTATTCATTGTCTGCATAGACTTGGATGTTGAAATTTATCAGCTTTTTGTAATTACTTTTTTGTAAATAGTAATATATGATTGATTTTAAAATGTTGGCATCTTTTGTTAAATTGTGTAAGGCCTAGATTTAATTGTAATGGTTTTTTTTATGTGAATCTTTGGCTTTATTCCAAACTTCAGTTCAATTTAATGCTGTGTTTTAGCTTTGTTACCTTTTAAAAATATTATTGAGATGTTGTTTGTAAACTAGGTGCTCCTGTTCAGGGTTGCTAGATAAGTATCATCTGGTCTAAAATGTCTTTAGTCTGGAAACCCCATCCTTCACAAAACTGTCTGGCACCTACAAAAGTGAATGCATCTCTTCCATTATAGTCCAGTTTCTATTTCTTTAGTCACTGCTATCTGTGATTCCTTCAGCTCACGTGTTTCCAGGGCTTCATCATTGATATACTGTGTGGATAGTGCTGTCATCACCACTATTCACTGTGGAAATATTCTCAAGTTGATTGACTATTCTGGTTTTGGAATGCTTTCCTTTGGGAGGAGCAGCAAGCACTTTGTAAACTAATCCAAAAGTGCTTTTTGTTTTGTTTTAATTCTCTTCAGCTGTTTGGTGTCTGAAATATTTGGTTTTCTGTTACATTTCTCTCCTGCTTTCGTATCGTGTTTTCTATAATTATTCAAATGCTACAGGAAATTGCACACAACCAGCTGCATGTTGTCAGACATTAGACCTAGCGCCATATCAGCGTGTGTGTCTGCATTTACAGATAGGTATATTTTCCCTACAAGAATAATAGTGTGAAAGATTATTCTTCAAGATGTCTGAGACTGTAATTAGTGGATTGCTTTGAGCCAGTCAATCCCAGAGCAATGAGATGGTCTGTGGGGAGTGAAAGGAGCAACAACGCGAGTAGATGAGGGAAG
Source organism: Gambusia affinis (assembly GCF_019740435.1). Lineage (NCBI taxonomy): Eukaryota > Metazoa > Chordata > Actinopteri > Cyprinodontiformes > Poeciliidae > Gambusia > Gambusia affinis. Next base: position 17,532,713 of record NC_057887.1, read on the forward strand.
AAAAGAGCTTTCCATTTTATAGCCCTGATGGAGGTTATATTTTCTGTGACAACTGGACCAGAGTAATCAAAATGTGTTAATAATCCCTTCAAAGAGCTCGGCGGCACATCAGTGGAGAGCTTCATTGAACGCCCAATCCTCCACCAGACCTGGGTTCTGCCTGCCCCTCCTTCACTGACCCTTAGACGCTTCCTTTTCTTCCCTGTGCTGCTCTAAATTCGTCATCTTTTACTTTTGATCTTATCCATCTTGCTCATTCAATGTTTTTGTTCAGTGTCTGAAAAATTTGGACTTCAGGCACAGCCTTCCGCTGAATAACTTAGGTTTGTTGAGGGTTGTAGTTGTTGCAGTAGAGACCAGGCCTAGAAGAGCGCATTGGTCTGAGTTGTTGGGTCTTGTTTGACACCATGCTGTTTTCAGTCGGCCCCCTTTGGGATGGTTCCAGGTCAGACTGTATAGGTTCCAATAAGTTCTACCTTTTGTTTGAGGATTAGCTCAAAGGTCAAAGTTCACAAAGCTGGCCAGATGGGGTCTCTAGTGCTAAATATCCATACTATCCGCTCCTAAAAGACAGTTGAGCATCAGGATCAATGAACTCAATCGATGGGCATAGTGGTGGAAGTAATGCTGGCAAAAAGTTTGATTATATGCATATTGATCAGAGCAGAGCTAAGAAGCTGTAAGGCTATTGATTCAAGTTTTTTTTTTTTTTTTTTTTTTTTTTTACACGTTTTAGCTCATTTTATGTTTACACACAAAGCACAACAGAATAGGTAACTGTTAGCTAATGGTAAATATTAAAAGTAGTTTAATCAGTTAGTCTCATGGTCATTGTATGACTTCATACTTAATTTTAAACAGAGAAAGGACATTGAAAGAATGCTGGTTTATTGGACATGCTCTAGAGAACCAGGCTTAGAGAAAATTTGGGTCAAGTTGAATAGAAAATAAATGGAACGTCTGCAAGTTTTAAAGCTTTTACTCTTCTTAAATATTTATATTATATATTTTGTTTCCTTTTTGTATTTATTTATCTAGTCTATGCATCTAACATCTTTGTAATCCATCTTTCTTTACATGTTCTAAACCTGCTTAATTCTGTTTAGGATCACTCGAGGATTCTTGTAATAAATGAAATGGAGACTGTAATAATCAATAGATATTGTATTTTAGAAGTGGGAATAACTGGTTTGCTTTCTGTTTTCAGTAAAAGCAGTTCGATCTTGTTATATATATTTTTTTTGTTTTATAACTTGGCTGTATGTATCTGACAGACTCATGTCTGCAGAAATACTTGGAAGACTCTGCAGTAGTCATATTTTTAAAAAATGGACAAAAAGCTGAGACTAAAGAGCTGAACGACTGCTTTGTGGCATGGTGTGAAAACAATTGTCTCATATTAAAAGTGAACAAAAATATCAATGACTAGATTTCAAGATAAACAGGGTTCGGTCAAACACTTTCTATTGTGGCAACAGAAGAATAAACTGTAAAGCTGTTTCCAAGAACAGACAAAGCACTCTTTACTTTTTGAGGAAACGTGGGTCCTTCAGTGATCACACCAAGATGCTGAATATCTTTCTATAAGTCTGTGGAGAAGAGTGTGATGATTCTGTGTTTTTTTTGCAATCACAACTGTTTTCAGACTGCTGAAATGTAGTGGCCTTTCTTTCACCAGTTGCCCAGCATTGTGCAGCAACAGGTAGGGAAAGGAGTTTTTCTATGTTCCGCTCATGAAGAAAAGTCCAGTAGCGCCAGCTATTTCAGTGGAATGTAATTGACAGAATTTTATTCCACAGTAACAGAATGATGGAAAAGTCCCCAAGTTTTGAAGCTATAACTCTTGAAAAATGGTTACAAATTAATTCTTTCTTTTTTAAATACTTTGCAATCAGGAGTATAAATCTTAACTAAGAAAAAATTTCATCATAACTGAAATGTTTATCTGAACCCCATAAGCTTGCCTCAGTCTTTTCATCTTAAAAAGATAAAAGCTTTATGACCTTACAGAGTGGATAAACAAGGACAAAGCTTACTAGTGTGGATTTAGTATATTACAAATTATCAAGGGTAAAAACAATGCTTCATCACACATATTTATATGGATATTTTAAAGTCCTGCAGACCCTCCTTTATTTGAGCTCTTTTGCCAATTAAAGAAACTCTGCCTCATTTGGTAGTCCAGTCTGAGGCTGTGTGTCAGGATCGGTTTGAGGCATTAAAAAATGCATGGGGACCAGGTGACGCCGCCGAGCCCCAGTTTGACCTGGGACCAGTTTGTGTGGCGTCTCAGGAGAGATGGCATCCAGGTTAGGGCGGAAGATGTGTCGGCACTTAATAATAGAGCAACACCATCAAAGTCTGGAGACTTTCACTGACTGACATGGCTTGCATCAAGAAATTGTGCTATGTAGTCTTGAAAAGTTTGGAAAGTATGGAATTTGCTCTTATTTTCTACATCTGGATAAGGAATAAAGGTTTATATTACCTAATACAGCCAGTGATTTCTTTCCCCCACCCTGTTCACACCTTAGTTTGAGCATGTTTGCTTATCAGTATTTAGATTTTTGACTCATTAGAAATTTCTAAAATGGGATAAGTTTGCTTCATGTGGTCCGTCAAAAAGCCAAGCAAAATCCAAAAATGTATTTTAATTTTGCCAGCAAAGAAAATACACCAGCATTCACAAACTATGTTTTAAAGAAGAATGAGAAATAGGGCTGAACTAAATTAGTCAAGATGCCACCAAGATGGTTTCTCCAGTTGTTGTTTGAATACCTCTCCTGTTGCAGAGCTTGGCATAAATACAGGACATGCTGTATAAATTTAGCGTGCACAATATGGCCCTCACTAGGTGGTGTTTGCTCCTTGGGAAGGCTAGTGTAGCTGCAAGCGCTAAAGGACTCATTGACTTTATAATGATTAGTGGTCAGGCCCCCAGCCCATGCTGGTACCAGGGGTCTGGTCTAGCCTCGGCTGCTTGCCCCTGGCCACAGCCGCGCACCACTATCGACTCACCCCTGGCCCCCTCTCTCTTTGGCCTGCCGGCGGTGTGTCAAAACCCATTAGCACCGAGTTCCGCAACTATAGAGAGGGGATCATTTTAGGTTTATCTTTCTTGCTTTCCTCTCACTTCTCAGAAGTCGTTTTCTCTTGCCGTCTCATTTGTTTGTTTTTTTTTTCTTCCTTACTCCATCTCCCTCATCCTCCTCCGCCCTGCTAAAGTGAAGAGAATAGCACAGTAGAGAAAGGAGTAACCTTTGACAAGAGTTGTTCCAGTTGTGGTATGTATGGCTGCGTATTGATCTGGATTGGCTTTAGGAACTGTAGTGAAGAGAGTCAGTGAGCTGCTGCTGCTGCTTTCAAGTCCCACACATTTTTTTTTCCTCAGAAAAGAAAAGGAAGTTTCAGATGCACGTTGACCTCGTTGGGTCTCATAAGCTATGGAGATTTGCTGAGTGAAAAGAGTGAGGTGTTGTACCATGTATATATGTGAAAAAAGGTCTTGAATGTTGGACGTATTAAGGGATTCTCTTTCATTATCATTTCCGTCATTTGTGTATCGGAATTGGCAACTGTGTGTTTGGATTATTTTACATTTCATTCTATTTTATTTTGCAAGCAATGCATCTTTTGGCTCTTCTTGTCGAATTTGACCTCTTGACACACTTGGTTGCTTCTTTCAAGTTATTGACCGACACAGCTAACTATTTCAGAGAATAAAACTTATTTATTTTTAAAACACACAGCAATGAATTGATTGAATTTCATTATGACAGACCCCAACAAACACACACACAATAACACACATCTCAGCAAGGCAGCATCCTTCCAACCCTGGTGCTTATTTTTCTGATACGCTCAATCTCCCATGAGACAAGTGCCTGTCAAAGACTTTGTCCAAAAGACAACAGGAAATCTGAGCAAATCATAAAAAAAAGCAATAAACAAACACACCCTTCTTTTCCATCATTGTTCATCAATCCATCTAGCTGTGAATTCATTATTTAAAGAACTTTTGGGCGCGTTATTTGAATAATGTGGGGTTTGACGAAGGGAGGGGGCAGGCTGTGTGAAAACAACAAGATGACAGCCACACCAAAACCACCCGAGGGCACATGCCAACACATCGCATCAGTGTCATTCCTTCTCGCTTTGCCCCCGTGGGCTTACTGCTCTGCTGGTAGCCTCACAAACACGAACACATTCACACAGGCTGAAAGCAGAGTAATGCTTACTATATTACATTCTAAGGCACACATAAAGATATAATTTTTTTTTCTTGCAAGAGGGCAGGAGAAAAAAGGTTTGTAGTTTCTTGTTAGATAAATATAGACTGTTGACTCTACAACTTTTTCTCATACACACACAAAAACAGATATATATATATATATATATATATATATGTATATTCACCACGCCCTCAGGCTCTGGAGTCAGCAGCAGCGGCATCTGTGGTCTGATAGATGGATCCTGTCTCCTTGTGATCTTCACTTGTCAGACAAGCGTCACAAAAGCCTAAACACAAATGAAAAACACAGGTATGGTGCACGTCAGTTTGATAGGACCTCACGGTTGCCTCCCCATCCATCAGCAGCTAAGATGCTCATCCATCGACTTGGGATGAGGGACTAATGTGCACCTGTCAGTGTTTGGGCTATTGATGTACCTGGTTTAGCAGACTAACAGGTCGTTGTGTGTGGTTCACACTGTTACCCAGAGTTTTGTTGTCACCTAGAAACTTTTCTTGGCATTTTTATTATTAGTTTTTGAATGGATGCCTATTTGTACAATATGACCCAGAACAGAGGGTAAAGACAGGTATGCAGACCAGCAGTTCCATAATTATGCATTCCCCTTTAACAAATTTGTATGCATTTTGTTGGGAAAGCAGTGCATATTCTTAATTGGAAACAGACATATGGACTATGTACTAAACCTCATTCTATAATGCCTCTGATTTTTTCAAAAGGCACTCAGTTACGGTAGTTCATATAATATAATATAAACTGCAGAACAAAGAACCCAATCACACAGCCAGAGTGATTGCAGAATAGCTGTAATCAATGATGTCCAAAAATGTTGTCACATGGGATAAAATTGTCAAGTGAAATTACTTGTGGGACAAAATAAAAAAACCTCTGCTATGAATTTATTTACTTTCCCAAGAATAAGCTAAACATTCAATATTTTTATTAACCAAATGAAGTAAATTGATTATGTATGTGAATCATTGCAGACAAAAAACTTTGCATGCTCGTCTAATTAAAACAAGTTTTGCTAATTCTTTTTGTGCTTGATTGGAAAACTAATTTGTACAAAAAAAATTGATGTCCTGTTTACTATGAAATTATTACTATAAAATTATTTAAGAAAAACATATTTTATGTTGATCTAAACAAGTTCTAGATTTAAATTTGTGTGTCATAATTTTTATAATTTTGTGTGGATGTGCCACACAAAATCAGTCCTGGAGCTGCAAATTTGCCTTAGGTTGCACTTTGGACCCCAAATCTCTTAGAGTCCCTGAATCTGCTGATTCAAACAGACTACACCTATCACCTATCACTCCATTACAACTATCACCGCTGGAACTTTTGCCTCCAGTTGTGGCTGTGGATCCCCATCACCCAACTGTCACAGGCAAACCACAAAAAGGCAGCCTTCTTGTCCAACAACACACCACACCCAATTTTGCTGCCAGACAGGAACAGCTGAGACTAGACCACAACAAAAAACGAGGCAGAAGCCACCTTTTGTTTACTACTCTCAAAAGGTGGATCACGGACCAGGCCTGGTAAAGGATTGTGACAGAGGTGATGTCTAAATTAATCATTCATGCTCTTTCACATGGGCTACAGTAACGGCTCTGAAATATTAATGGCAGCTGCAGAATAAATTTGATTCCCTTTTCTCTCTGATTATAATCCACAGGCTCGCTTACACTCACACATGTTTATTTATGCCCTGGAGATGAGGTATGGGGTCACTATCAGGAGCTTGCCTGCACACATAAAAAAAAAAAACAGACTCTCTTCTTCCTTCTCCTTTTTTGCCACTCGTGCTGGTGTACCACCTCATTGTTTTGGAATATGTACATATTTTTCTCATGTGGTGAGCAAGTGGGCTATACATTATACATAATGTGTTTGTACTGTCTGTGTGTAATATACCACATGAATACTGCGTAGCCGGGAAGCAGTGTTGGGTTTTTTTGTAATTTAATTAGATGAGGGCCGGTTTTTTGTTTCTTTTATTTGGAGAGCACAACCTGAGCTGAGAAATGGAGGTGCTGCATGTGCACACCTCTACATCTCCTCAGGTCATGCCAATCTTCAGTTGTTAAACAAGGGTTAGCAAATTATTTTTAAGTGATTCCAGTCAAAATTATGAGTTGACAGTATTGCTGAATGTTCTTTATGTCACATAGTTTTAGAAAAAGTGTAGTCTAGCTGGAAAGTCAGCAATCAAAATGACCCTTTCTGTGGACATTGTTATCTGACTCCTCTGCACAAATGCTGATGGTTGTCTGTCATAAAATGTCTTCTGGATTTTGTTTTTCTGTCGGATCCCACACATTATTTTTGTCTGAACCCAACTCACAACACCATAAACCTAAGCTTGTTGACCGGATAACTATCAGCTGTTTACGTCTCAACATGTCAGGCGGGATCGTCCTTTTCTGTCACCTCCTGCGTCCCTCTTTTACTCAGTTTTGCACCTCCTACTCGTCTTTAATGACGGATACATATTGAGCCCGACAGGTTATCTCTTTAAAAATATTATACACAACTTCAACTTTCTAACTTATGATTGCAAAAGTTCAGTTGCAGTTTTGTAACAGGAGATTCATTACACGCTGATATTTTTCTTCTAGTGCAATAATTCTACCTGTAAGTACTTTTACAACCAAATATAAAAAAGGCACTGACATTTAAGTCTGAAAATATATATATGCCAATTAGAGCATGGCAAAAAACTTTATATTTACGTTAGAAGTAAAGCTGAATTATGATTTCAGTCATAACTGTAAATCCAAATGAAAATCGATCTGTCTGTTAAAACATATGACCACTGTGCGTTATCCATAAGTTGAACTTACTTACCAATATCAATTAAAATAATTAACATTTTCATCACTTTTTTCTCTGTCGTAAATAGGATTTCCACTGTTTCCCTTAAGCTTTGGCATCATCTTCAGTGTGTACAATAGCAGAGAAAGTCTATCCAACTGCCCAAATAAATGATTGAAATGCAGTGTGAATGTAGCAAAATGCAAAAGGCTACCAGATGTTTCTAATAACAGCGCTGTACGATATTGCACAACTCCAAATTAAAAGAAATCTAATAAGATTAGGTTCAACATTAGGTTACAAATACAATATTATAACATAGACATTTTATCTACAATTTGAGCATGTCTTGAAAACTGCTGCAAGTGCCATGAGTAAATACAGTCAACTTTTGTGTGTCTACCTTCCAAAACAGTCAGGTAATTTCAAGCTAATCTGTTTTCATAAAATGTTATGACAGTGATGTGAACGTTGTGTTAAATCATGCCCTGTGGAGTTGTGCTCACTCTTGCGTTACTGCTTCTATTAAACAAATGTATAACTAAGATGTCGTTTGTCATGGAATCATTTTCTTTTTTATTTTTCCCGTCGGTCTCAGTTGTATTTACCACTGGCTTTACCACAATCTGCTTACCAGTTCAACATGACAGGGGGCCACGACGTCATGCTCTGTTTGAGGTTGAAAATATCAGTCAAGTGACTCTTTCTTTCTTTTTTTTTCTGTGCAAGCAGGCGTGCAGACAATTTCTCATGTCTGATGGAGTGTATTTGAGCTTTCTGTACATAAATATTGGTGCGTTGATGTGTGTATTTGTATATTTGTGTGTGTGTGATCCTAATGATGCCTTCTTCCGCTGCTTCTGTTTGGCTGTCAGCACATTGCTGGTGACTGCCGCACACATTACCCCCCCCCACTGCCCCTTTTTCCTCTCTGAAATCTTGCTGAGATAGGTCATTTTTCAGTGTCAGGACAGACGATTCACGTTGGCACCAGATAGATCCGAGACACATTGGACTCATTACTCTGTGTTTGCAAATATCTGCTTCATACCGACACTCTAGCTGACACATACTGAAGGCTTGAGCTGAAAATTGTTGTTTCTGTTGGTTAAATGAAGAAACGTTGTTGTGTATTTTAGGTGAAATACAGATTTGAATTACTTTTTTAGTTCAACACAGAAATATTCATCATTTTTTCTACATATTTTATCGAACTTTCATGGATCTTTTTAAACTTTTTTTACAGTGTTATATTACATTAAAGTTCCCATCCCTTTCAGCATTTTTTGTTTGGGCCTGTCCCTGTCACTGTTTTCCATCCTCACTCATCCCCGCCTCCCATCAATTTGACAGGATGGTAAACTGTGTGGGTAGACATTTGGCAGCGTGGGGTATTTGAGGGGGTCAAGGCCTGTGCCTCAGGAGTGTGGTATTTTAATGGGGGCTATTTGTACTGACAAGCCTCCTATGAGTGTTAAGGAGTGGCAGATTGAGAGGCTCTGACTGTATCTAATCACTGTCAGGAAAAGTAGCTGAAGAATGTGACAGACCTCATCTCCCCTTTCAGTGGTCTCAGATAGCTTTTGTTTTGCTTGTCGTTCTTAAAGGTGAATGAAAGGTCTCTTACTTTTATTTTTGCTTTTACTTTTTATTTATTTATTTTTGATGGTATTCAAGAGTATTAACTTGCAGGGTTCATTTTTGTATATTTTTTTTGTTTCCACCTCATCTTCTACACATGGTTCCACAGAGGAAGCTGGTATTTATAGCGTATATAAATACGCTATAAATAGCGTATTTATATACGCTATTTGGAAATCTTTAAATTTTTGATACATCTGCTTTCTAAATATGCTCACCGGCTACCGTAATAAGTTCACTCTACTAGTTCTGACCCAATTTGCCTTCAGGACTTCATTGACCCATTAAAATTGCTGAAGTTTGACCAGAAAGGTAATGTGCTGCATGCAGGACATAAAAATGGTAAGGAGTTTTAATCCTTCATGGCTTTGATCCAACAAGGGCTTATAGTCCATATTGACATTATAGCATCATTTCAATGCAGCAGATATACTAGGTGCACATCCATGATTTAAATTTTTCATTCTACAGCATCCCAATAGTCTACTGGTATGAGATCTGGGAACTATAAAGATTAATGGAGCAAAGCAATTTCATTGCCATGCTAATCATCACAATGAGACAGTGGGTGGTTGCCATCAACAACAATCAACTACCAAAGATGATGTGGACACAAGCTGGTAGAGAGACATTGTTGACCAGTAATTTAGCATAATTTCTATCCCAATGTTTTCTGAAGCTTCAACATCAAGAGATTTGGCATGTGCCACTTATCTGCCAAATGAGATTTATTCCTCTAATGACGTAAGAAACTACTTCTTCCTCTAGACATTAGAAACACGAGAAATACAATTTCAAATTTACTTTTCTCCAGCTTTCTTATGTGTTTAATATACTTTGATAAGCTCCTTCATAAAGGGTGTAATAGCAAATGTTATTTGGCAACTTTTAAAATAATCAACTATTTCTTGTATCCAAGCATTTATTACATTAGATTTAAATAAAAATATTCTTAATTGATTTTATCAAATATTTATTTTTATTTTGTGAATTAAAGATTGAGCAGTCAGCTGAAAGTCTGTACAAATTTAGATCGCTAATGGAACTTTTCAGGTTCAGCACACTTGCTGCTCTGACTATCTCTTTCCCTTCGGCGCAGGACAAGGGTGGCCAAGCTTTGCCCAGGTGCCGTCTGTGCCATTGGCGCTAAAGCAAGGAGAAACTGGCACACTTTGGGCATGGCTGCAGCCCCTTCTTCCTCAAAGGCTTGCCTCGACTCCCTTCTTTCCCCTCACAGTCCCTGCTGCTCCATAGCCCAGGGAGCTCATTAGGCCAGACTTCCTCTTCATTTAATCCATTTTTCATAGCCTAAAAAACAGTCCCTGATCTCAAAAATCCTGGCTAATTTAAGCCTGGATGTTAGGGAAAAGGAGTGAAAATATAGTTAAAAAAGGGGCAGGCTGTGCAGTCTTTTCATATCTCTGATGTCAAAATTAAATGTTTTTATACGGTAACAGTATGGCGAGCATGGGAAGATATAGAGAAAGCTCTAATATGAAAATGTTTTGAACAGAGTTTTAGACCCCAATAGACATTACCATCCTATACCGTCCACTTTCTTGCCTCTTGTCTGTCGGTCTTGAGGGAGACTGACACAGTAACTTGGCCTAATGAAAACATTGGTAATAACATGCTCCCTATCCTTGTTCCGTTAATTATGTATCTGCAACTGGATACCAGGAGGCCCCCATTGGTTTCCTCACTTCTTTGTGGAAGTGAAGTTTCATTTGTAGCTTAGTGTCTGGTGAGGAATATGCAAAGGAAGATTTTTAAGATTCCCCTTTTATGCTTGTTCTTTTCCTGTGTAAATAAAACTTGTACAACTATAAACTCTCACAGAAACACAATTATTCAAATGTCCATGGTGGCTTTTTTATATATAAAGCATTTCTTCCCTCTTTGTCCATCTATGTTGCTAAAGTTTACACACTCGAAGTTGTCCTGAGCTTTGTCCTTTATCTCTTTCTAGGAGGACAAAGGTTTTTTTTTTCTTCCATCCTTCAGGAAACCGTCACAGCATTAATATACCTCCCAGGTTTAAAGTGTTGATTAGTGCCTGTCTCCTCAAGCTGACACATATTTCACCAAAGGTGTCAGATGAACATTCAGAGTAGGTATGGGGGGTGGAAGGGGAGTCGCTTGCATACACAGCTAACTGATGTGGAAGAATTGCTAAGCAGTCTCAGCTGCCCTCTCGTTAGCCTCTGAGATGCCTGGTGACAGAGGTGACATAGTGAAAGTTGCCGTAGGTTAAGAGTGAGAGGGGAGTTGGTGCCCCAAAGGGTACCATGCCATGGCCGTGCCAGGCCAGGACCCTGTACCACCATCTCCAGTGCACCCTCTGTCAGCATGTCCTATGCTCCGGGCCACAGCCAAGAGGGCACTGGGGGGCTGTCACGCGTCGTCCTCAATTACAATCAGGGAGCGGAGCGTGCAAAGACTGCCCACTGTCGCTTGTGAAAGCTATGCTAAATCATATTTTATGCAGCTGTGTAGCCTTTTGAGTCTCCATCTAAAACCTCACACTCTACCACAAATTGGTTTTGATTAGTGTCTTCATAACAGTTTTTTCCCCCCCTTGAACTTTGCTGTTGAAAGCTCTTCGGTTTAAGATCTTTTTCAAGACATGAGTGTTTATTTGACTGAACTTTACCTTCCTGTTCAACTCTCTGTGTTAACAGACAAACAGCTGATTTAAAGAGCTGGATACTGTCACTGCAAATTATTTCAGTGGAGTAGGAGCTTAAAAGAAATTACTTGTCACCCAAATAATCTGAAACAGCGGATTTAGGTATATTTAGTTTAGATATATTTTCAGTTTTCTTGCATACTATGTGTAATTAGATTATTCTGAAATATTAAATTTTATGGTTGAAATGTAGATAGAAACAATAGTGACTGAAGATGTTTGTCTGCTTAAGGTAAATCTCAACCACATGTAGAGTGAAATGTTGTTTGACTTTTGGTTGTTAAAATTGTTTGAATTAATATGAATTAACAGTATACATCTTCCTTGTTTGTTCTGGAAAAAGACTTGATGTATTTTTAGACCTGACATTAACATACACTTTAGATAAAACCAGTTTAGAAGTAAGTGGATGAATCTGACTAATGCCTTTCACATCTGGCATTAAACTCTATTCTGATTGATCAGATCACAGGTCCCCATTTTCCATGGAACAATCATGAAGCCACATCACAAATTGGGTGTGAGCTGCGCTATCAACTGACAAATGTCAAAGGTTCAATGTTTTTGTATCTAAGATACATTCAGTCATCTGCACTTCACTTCTATCACAACTAAGAATCATTTTACTTGTATTTTTGTACAATTATATCAATGGCAAGGTCTTTAGATTTCAAACTCATTAGCTTAGCCAATGCAATAATGGCAGAGGTAAAAGAAGTCAAAAATTTTTGGCTAGAAAGAGTTCAGCATCAGCCCACAGTCACTATAGACAAAAGATTTAAAAACACAAAACCACAGCACTGCTGGAGACTCGTTGTTTCTTTAGGCTAAGCACAGGTTGCTCTATAAAAGTGAACAAACGTTTCACTAACAGAGCGGGTTCGTGCTTTTACGAGTCATTTTATACTGCATTGAACACAGCTGCTGCATTCAACTTCAAAAACAATTACCGTAAAATAAACAATATATAGGCCTGTCATGATATCAAATTTTGCTGAGCGATTAATTGTCTCAAAAATTATTGCGATAAACAATAATATTGTTTGAAGACCTTTTTACACTGATTTAATGGAAATGATGTAATAATGCATGAAATTTCCTGCCAAAGATAGATACACTTCATTTTCAAAAGAACACTTAACACTGGAACTGATAAACAAATCCAAAGTCCAGCAGACATTGGAGATGATATGTGGAAACATTAATGTTTATAAACATTTGGTGCAAAGAATATAGAAATGATGAGGGGAGGAGTTGGAGGGAAATTGTTACGCAGTTGATGAAACCAGTAACTTTTCAGCTGTTCTTCGTTAACGTGACATAAATAGGTTATAATGATTTTCATTCAGTCAGGACGTTACGCTGACACTAGAGCCACATGCGTTGCAGGTAGATTGTAGTAAAGCATTGATTAATACCTGGTTTTAAAATTAGTTAACTGGAATATAAATCTGTTAGAGGTGTGAATAATTGTGCACTTAATACGTAAATGTGAATTCTATTCACTTGCTATTTACTTAGTATTTCACTGTCTAAGTCAAGAAAAAATATTTTTTTATGGTTTACAGTTCCCATTCCCAGATTATGTAATCTGAGCTGAACTAATCTGCAAATATCTTCTCATCTGCTTCTGAGTTTTATTTATTTTATTACTCAAAACTATTGCTATTGTTATTTATACACAGGTCAGAATGGAGATGGTGTGTTTTGAGTCTTTCTGTGATTGACGTATATTTTCACAGAAAATCGTATTTACTTAAAAAAATATGAGTTTTATATTTATTTTATCTTTGGTGTTGTAACCTATGCAGGCCGTTTGTTGTTGTTCCCATCATTCATGATTGTATTCATATAAATTCCTCCTTTCTCAAATTTAACAAGGCCTCCTTGCTTAAACAATCACACTTTCCCCCCTTCTTATAACCAGCAACATTATAGTTAATTATTTAAACTAAATGGCATGCATCATTAATACATAACAAAAAGGCATGTAAGGTCATGTTATTTTAGTCTTGATGGCTCCTTTTGTGAGGACTTCAGCATACTATAAAACCCCACAGAGAGCTGCATCAGTTGTACAAACCCTCCTTTACTGGGTTGTAACATTCATATGCAGACATAAAAAAAAGTCAGCAAATGATTTTGTTCATCCCCCAGAATGAGTGTGTGCTCTGTTATAGATTAAAAGAAAATGACTTGCTTCCTAAAAAGAGAACTCAAGACAAAAGAGAGCAGCAGGAAAGGAAGGTTTGAAAAAAAGAGATGGCTACAGAGTTGACAATTGAGTTATAATATCATGTCCTTTATGAATAATTAATTTGATGGTGCCAAGGGCCCTCAGAAGGTAGATTAAATTCGTTCTGCCATGTCTTAAAACTTAGATATGCTTCATTAGTATGGGAAATGGTGGCAGGCATGTTGGGTTTTCACTTAAGCTGCTTTACTTAATGATGAGGACCACGCGACACTTGTCAGCCTCATGGTAATGCACAATGTTGGATTAAATGTATTCTTAGCTTCTTAATTGGCAAATTCAAGAATTTTATGCATTTTCTCTCCATGCCTGCTATCCAGGTGAGCATTAAATTTGTTTAAATTTATGATGTGGCATATTATTTCACACAGAATTGTCTCAAAATTTGATCAAAATGACTGACTGAAAACTACCAGAAGATATTTAATTTCAGCAAAGATCTGTGTCTTTATTAAAGCAATATTTCAGGAACAAGGAACAAAATTTAGTAGATTCAAATATTTGAGAACAGTGTGAAGTAAAGTATCTTTTAAGTGTTGTCTGATGTATTCAGCATTTTTATTCAAATTGAAGGTAACAGTTATTTTTCAGACACCTGTTTTCTGGACAATATATAATACTACCGCTTTAAGTTGATCAGAGTGTCTGAATGTCTAATTATTGAATAATTTATTCCGTTTTCTGGAGTATAAATATAGTGTTCCAAAGAAGCTAAACCAGAATGGATGAGTACCTAAGTTTAACTTATTTATGGAAAAAGTACGTTATAATGTTCTGGATCGTTCATGATGAAGTGCCTTAGGACAAAAGCAAGAGAAAAGAGATTGCTGTAAAAGCTATTTTATTTTTTTATATTTTAAAAATTGGTTTAAGCATATTAAATTATAAGATAAATGTTGTCAGTTTGCTTACAGTAATGAACTTCTTTGAACTTACGTACATATGAAACTTAAGTCTATAAAAATCATATTGTTAATTTTTCAAATCTTTAATATATGTAAATTGAAGAGGAGTGTTATATTTGTGACCTACTACTATTTCCTGGCTCATATGTAAAAATTATTTACTGATTTAAGAAAAAAAATGTGTTCAAAATTGTCATTTTTGGCTCCTTCATATGGCCTGCTTCTTTGATTTACAATAATGTCTGCTGGTTACTTTTGCGAACTTGTTTTTCTTCACTACAACATTCCTGCAGATGGTCTACTCCCCCCAGTGATCGTTTATTTTCATCAAGGGTTGTTTTATTAATTATTGATTTAATGAGGAAGAAGTTGTTTGAAGTAATAAGTCTCAAATCTGTTGGTTTACTAAAACTTTGGGTGTGTGCATTCAGAGCAGGGCCAAAATGTTTTTGTCAAATCAAATGTTCATATTTTAATATCTGCATTAGCTGACTGGAAGCAGCCGGTGTTCAGGAAGCATCAGATGCGCATCTGAACAGGAGGTGTGATCAAGCACTGATCAAGACAGTGCAGAGCTTTCTTTCTGTTTGCTTCACTCAGTGTTCGCATTAGTTTTACAGTAGATTGGGGCTGAGTTGGCAAACCCAACAAAGTGCGTTTAAAAAGTTATTTCATTCATTTAGCAACAAAAGCCTCTTACCAGTAGGTGTTGAGAAGTGCCAAATACTCTGCATAGAGGGAGCCTCCCAACAGGCCCTGTCAAAACATGCAAATGAGCTTGACGCCATGTCCGATTTTGACAAGCATAATTAAGGTGTTTCAATTCAAGACATGTTAATAAGGAAGACTGCAGGCCTCCCCTAGGTCTTTATTAATCAAAAAGCCTTAAAGCTTTGTGTGTGTGTCAGTTTGTGTATGAGATGTGTGTTCTCAGATTTTATTGGATAATGAACTGTTGCAGAATGTTAGATCTCCTTTCGCATCTTTCGCTGAGTTTGAGGAGATAGGCAGGGAAGAGCTGCCCGAGGTGTGGTGTTGTACAGATAATTAAAAGGCA
Source organism: Gambusia affinis (assembly GCF_019740435.1). Lineage (NCBI taxonomy): Eukaryota > Metazoa > Chordata > Actinopteri > Cyprinodontiformes > Poeciliidae > Gambusia > Gambusia affinis. The sequence goes on from NC_057887.1 coordinate 17,548,332, forward strand.
AGAAATTTGTGTTTCACACTTTGATCTGCCTGTCAAGTTTCTGATTAGAGAAGCAAATGCTTTTAATCAACAGTAATGTGATGATTAACGTTCCTAAACTGTTAAATACGAATCAGAGGAGCGTCAAGTTTTCCCTTTCTTCTTCCCCCGCCTCTTTACATCCCTCCCTCAGTCCACTGACAAACTTTTCTCCCTCAGTATCCACTTAGGGTTGTTAAATTAGATGCTGTGTTTGATTAGGACCAATATACAATTTGGTTTTCACCCACAGTTGTTGTAACTCTCGCTACTCTTGGCATGATCGCCTATTCCTCCAGCTTAGATATTCACAGTTGATCCTCCAAACTCAACAATTTGTGACAATAAAAATAAGTGTTTTGTTTTCCAATAAATCTGCATAAGACAATTTTTTTTACTGTCTAGTACAGTGGTTCCCAAAGACTTTTGTCTGGGGCCCCCCAGTGGTTCCCAAAGATTTCCTGGGCCCCCCTATGGATTACAATAAAATCGCCCCCAAAAAAGAAAAAAAACATCAACTGGGCACAAACATCGTTCAACCAGACATAAACCTATAAAGATATTTTGTTTTCAAACTCCACTGAAGTTTATTTCACACTCCAGGTTGCAACAAAACACACTACAAACCATCTTTATAGTGAAACACTTTTGTGTAACTGTTCTTTTTTTGGGGGTTGGGGGGGTAATTTATCCATAAGGCTTCCTGCGCCCCACCCTGCAATGGCAAGGGGGCCCACACTTTGGGAGCCACTGGTCTAGCATAAAAAGACTGTTCCCAATTTCTAAAATTTTACAAACCATTTAAAGACATAAAAATGAGTAAATATACACAAACATACATACCGATGTAGACTAGATTTGCGGTTCAGTATTCACAGCTGCAACTTTTGGATCTGTCCCTGGCCCAACACCAAAAAGTTTGCTGACAGTATCTGATTTGAGCCAAAACTCTTTCTGTCCTGGTTTTCACTTGATGTAAATTCTTCCAATGTTTAGTTGAGGGCTTAGCTTACCAAGATAATATATGAAAGGAGAGAACACTTATATTAAATCACCTATAAATAATTGTAAGTATGTGTTTAAATGTATTTTCAAAAGAGTTATTGTACTGATTTTTTGTACACTGCCTTGCAAAAGGAATTCATAGCCCTTGTTTTTTGTTGCCTTTTCAAATTTTGTCACATTGCGACCCTAAAACTCAATGTTTTTTAATTGCAGCTTTATGTGGTAGACGGACACAAAGTACATTATTGCCAGGTGAAAGGAGAAGGAAACATGGGTAAAACATATAGTTTTTTATTAATAAATTGTAGAGGTGTGGCAAACTCAGAAGAGTTTTTGTCTGCAACTCTACTGAGTAAATACTGCAGGGTTTTGCTTTTGCTAACCCTGCAGCAAAAGCAAAACCTGCTTTTGCTGCAGTTATGGGTGCAAGACTTTTGGTGTTTGAGCCTACCAGGTCTGCTCATCTAGAAACTTTGCAGAATAATTCCAGGTCAGTGAGAGTAAAAGGAGAATGTCATTGATTTTTCAAGTCTTGTGATGGACTCTCAATTAGATTTTGGTGTTTTCTCTGATTAGCCCATTGTAAAACATAAACAAGTTAGATGCTTTGGGTTGTTGTCCTTTCTGGAAGGAGAACCCATCTCAAAGGTGTCCCTCCAGTATCCATTTAGTTCCATCCATCGTCCTATATATTCTGACCAGTTTCCCCATACTTACTAACTTAAATCCACCTCAGTGCAAATACAATGTTTCATTGAAGTAATGGTGTGTTCAGGGAGATGTGCAGAAGTATTTTTCTACCACTCAAAACATTTGGTCTCTTCTGACTAGGGAACCTTTTTTCACGTGCTTGCTACATTACACTACATTTCAATTGTCATCCATCTATAATCTACACGTTGGTAAAATGTTTTATCAACTGGATGGACTCGAGCAGCTCTAGTGGAACCTTTCATAGCTGAGATACTAAAGTTCAAAAATGAAGGAAGAAAAGAGGGAATAATATGCAAATTGTAAATTATGTTGCTTTGATATTGTCTAGGATTGAACAGTAGTCTATGAGAAGCTTTGAATGTTGTCTAACAGAGATGCCCATCTCCAATCGCAGACAGATTTTTAGTGCGCTTGGTGTTTTGAAGAAGGTTATTTACTTCTCCAAACACGTGATACAAATGAATGGCTGAGTACCAGGCCCTCTGCAAACCTGTTTTGTGTCGTGATTGTTCTTTGAACCTCCCACAGTCTTAGTGCGATGCTCAAGAGGAATGTGGCAGATGTCGCGGTCGGATAGTGGGGAAGTGAGAGGGATGTCCCGTCAGACCATCAGTTCCCAAAAGAACATAATTAAAAAAATAAAATAAAATTCCAAAAGTACATGCAGGGTCAGCGTGATCCCACTGGACCCAGTGAGTAAAAAGCTTACAGGGTCAAATGGATCCCATCTTTTATAGGTGGTTAAACCTCACCACTTCCTTCTAATTCACAACTATGCACTTTGTTTCAGCCAAGCAGATCCAATCATATTAAGATCCGTTGAGGTTTTTTGGTTGTAATGTTATAAGAAGTTCAAGGCAGTTTCACTACTTGTGCAATTCTCTATACACTCCTCCTGCCTCAGCTTAGATCTGATCATCCATCCATCCATCCATCCATCCATCCATCCATCCATCCATCCATCCATTTTCTGGTCACCCTTGTCCCTAATGGGGTCAGGAGGGTTGCTGGTGCCTCTCCAGCTACGTCCCGGGCGAGAGGCGGGGTTCACCCTGGACAGGGCAACACAGAGACATACAGGACACACAACCATTCACACACACTCACACTTAGGGAGAATTTGTTTTTGGACTGTGGGAGGAAGCCGGAGAACCCGGAGAGAACCCACGCATGCACAGGGAGAACATGCAAACTCCATGCAGAAAGACCCCAGGCCGGGAATCGAACCCAGGACCTTCTTGCTGCAAGGCAACAGCTCTGCCAACTGCGCCACTGTGCAGCCCAGATCTGATCATATTCGTGTTTTATGCTTATGAGCGGAAACGGCAACATTCACAAAGCTTCTCGGCCAAAAATTAAAGTCTAATTATTTTAATTGTACTTAAACTCTGATTTTTTTGTTTAGATTGAATAAAGTTTAATGTAGTAGTAGTAGGGTTGTTTTTTCCTATTATTCATGCACTACTTACTTTTTGTATTTTACTTGCCATGTGGCCAGCACAATTGTGTGACACAAATGTCAGCACTATGAATAATGCATTCACAAATTAGCTCATTCGGATATGAGTTTTTAATTCTACACTTCATTCATTCTTTTTTTTTTTGTTGCTATTTTGGCCAAGTTTAATCAACACATAAAAAATCATTTTCCACTCCTTGAAATACAATTAACAAGTCAGCTCTGCCTGAGCTTCACAATTGACCAGTTGTGAGTGGCGGTGGAATGGGTGCATTTGCTGACCAGCCGCCTGTAGAAATTCCTTGGTTTTTTATTTTTTATTTTTAATTGAAGACCTCCGAACATACTGCTCCTGCCCATGCATTGTTGCATGCGGGGCAATCACTGCAGGCATCCAAGTCCATTAGTTTTCATTTGGATGGTTCAGTGAGACTGGTTGATTAAGTCCAGGCAATTTGCTTGTAGGAGCCCTCATTCTCCACTCAATCCTCCTGCCTCGCAGCCCTTTGCCACCAGTGGGGTTGTCGTTCAGGTTAATTTAATCTTGTTTGTAAGACATTTTAACACAATAGCTTGGTGGCTGTGTAGACACTTCGGCATGGCAGAGCTTGCCGTAATTTGCACGTTGCATAACTTTGCATGTGAATACAGCTGCTGCATTTGCAATTACACATGCAGCAAGTATTTTGATGCCAATTGTCACTTTAGTGCGGAAAGCAATGTAATATTTGACTGGTAATGTCAAAGTTTAAGGTGTTTGTCCACTGGGACATGTTGGTATAGTTACGTTATGCATGTAAAACAAGCATTTTCTTTTCAAACCCCATCAATTTTCATTTTAGGATGGTTAGGGTGACTTCTGCTTTGGGAAATAAATGTAAATCTGGTGATCTGAGAATTTGACTTTGAGGTTGAGGTGAAAGGAAAAGAGGAGGGGGAGCTCAAATAGAAAGAAAATGTAGCTCTCAGTTCTCTCCACCCTAGTACAGCCTTAAACAAATGGTGTTATTACCAGCTGCTCTCCTTCAGGCCCGGTCATTTATACCCATTAAACTTGCGTCTTATCAACCATAAGACGTCCTTACGTCTCTCCATCCACCAATTGTCTGTAATCAGCCATTTAAAACACCAGCGGAAATTTCTTTTGTGCTTTGCTCCGGTCTGACGGACAGGCAAACGAGCTGGGAGGAGGAGGGACGGCGAGTAAGGAGAGAAGAGAAGGATATTTTCTGTGGAATGATGAATAAGCCAAGTTGAGTGGCTGACTAGCAGAGATCTGTCTTAATCAGAAGTGATTTGTCAGAACAGGAGCTCTGCGGGGTCAGGGCACAGGCGATGAATAAAACACAGCCTGGCGAAGTGAAGAAAGGCCCCAGAAATTCACCCTGACTGCCCACCATGACTCAAATGTATGCGAGGGGAAGGGCCGATGCAGGGGCTAACTTAGGATTGACTGGAATGGGCCAGCTTTAATCTACGCAGAATATTTCTTGGTCTGGGTCTTTTTAAGTGCTTAATCTCTCGCCTTGGCTGCTCATTAATGTCGCCATGTTAACATTACTGTTTGAGAGAGCACACTGCAAGAGAGAGACTGTTAAAATAGTAATAAAAAAAATTTTTCTAGGGACAATATGCTTCTTGAGGGAATGTTCTCGAGTTTTCTCTTAACCATGCAATGGTGGTTGTTGTTGTTATTATAAACTGTCTTTAACAGCAACTCTTGAGTCCCCAGATCTTCATCGCCCCTTTGTGACATAATGCTTGGCGTTCCTTTATTGTGAGCTATCTCACACTGCAAATGTGCTAGCCTCATGGCCTGTGGGCTCAGCAGTACAAATACATTCCACTGTGGGTAAAACTTTGATGGGGTGATGAAAGTATGACACCATGCAGTGGCAGACTTGATAAGTCCTTAAAAAAGAAGCTTTTCTGAAAGCATACAAAGACAGGTAACTTTTCTCACATGGGAGACGTATAAGTTGGCTGCTGCACTGTGTTTTTTTGTTGTTGTTGTTTTTGTTTTTTTGTGAGTTTGAAAGCGGGGAAATGTATGGTCTAACATTTATCAGGCTTCTCCTTGCGTCCCCTCAACCATCCATCGGGATTTCATACCCCGTTTGCTGGCAATGTGTGGCTTGTGTTGAGATAGAAGTCTGTGTGGTAACCCTCACAAAGTGGTCTCAACAGCTTAATGAAAAGAAGCTTTGCCGAGCCTTGGAGAACAGCACTGTCAGGATTTGTACCCTTCTGGCTCTGGGGAACAAAAACTGCTACCCACAGCAAGAGAGGGGTAAAATATATTATACCTCCAATTAAAAGTGACTTGAGAAACTTGAGTCTCTTGGTTTTTATTGTTTGCTTCCTAAGCAACATTTTAGTTTTCTATGATTTCCTCAGAACTCGTAGAAGTAGCACAAAGATATTCCCACTAAAATATTAATAGAAGAATTTATTTTTGGCTAATTGATGCAAAGTTTTTTTAAAAAGTGGAAGAAGGTAATATCTTTGATCCCAACACTGCAAGTACAACGTTTTGAAAAAATATTTTCTCCCTACTGATTTATGCTGTTACTGAAACACCTACATATTTTGGCTCTTTTACAAATGTTATATCAAATATAACCTGAGTAAATACACATAAGTTTTGAAGTAATAAAGAATGTCAGAATGGCCCACTGTAGGCCTAGTGGACTCTTTGTTTTCATAGGGCTTAGGGACTACCATCTCTAGCAAACAGCTAAAATCAGCAAAAACTTAAGACCCCCTCTTAAAGCAATTATAAGTGCCTATTTTAATAGTTCAAGCACTAAATCTACTTTAATATGCATTAATACGAACAGTGGATGCCGCCTTAGCACTAATACAGAAGCTAACATCCATGGTCTTCCTAATGCTGCTCTTGGGGTTACAGAGCATCAGCGACAAAGGAACATGAATGCCCCACCTGGATTGGCTGATTTAGAAACACCCACCAGTATCATGTCAAGTCCCAAAGCAATAGGCAGATTTTCTGCAAATAATTTGGAGTTGTGTTATGCAGAACAATCCACAAATACTGACCTGCTAATAGATGGAGATCCACTGAATTAAGTCATTTATTGATTTAGAAAACAATGAATTACATCAACCAATAACTAGCAACTAACTAATTAACAAGCTTTTAAGACATCTTTATACACTCTTCTTTGCAGGAGTGTAGACAGGGGTGCCAAATTTAGGTAAAGACTTTGGCTTGACTACTTAAAAAGCTTTTTTTTGTTTGTTTGTTTTATTTGTATTTTTTATTTTGGGGTGGTGTAATTTGCACATCTGCATATTGTGCTGTTGCATAACCCAGTTAGTTTAAGGTCATAACCTTGTGGCAAATGACTTTCTACTTTATGTTTGTATGTTCTTCATTTAGCTCATCTTCATGTTTTTCCTTAAGAAAAGCTGCCCAGAGCTAAACATCCCAGTTTTAGTTAAAATTTACATATTTAATTGAAATGAAAACAAATTATAAGCATGGAACCAGAAAAAGCTTTATGACCCGCAAAGTGTTGAAGAATCAGGGTAAATACATTTCTGATTTTTAGTTAGTTTTGTTATTTTTGTTTCACAATCACAGATTACATTGTTTAATAAATGTCTGATATTTTTAAAAATTTTTGTAGAATGGAAAGACACCATAGATGTTCAGCTGAAATAATGCAGCCAGAGTCTGCTTTGCGTGTGCTGTGGTTATGTTTTTAATAGGGTTAATTCCCCATACAAGCATTTGTTTTGTTATTCTATTATATTTGATTTTTTTTTATTATTTAGAAAAAACATATTTTCTGCTTTTACATTACAGGAAGTAGTTAAATGAAGGTGCTCTTGTGCAGATGTAAATGTAATGTAATGGAATAATGGGCTTGTTAAATGGACCTTTGGGGGGAATCTTTAACAAGAGAGTCAGAGCAAGGCCTGCGGGCCAGGGTTATTTAAATTGTTAATAGCTGCTTAAACAGGCGAGGAATGTTTTATACGCTAACGAGCAACAAGTCAGGAACATTAACAGTAAATGAATTCTCCTTGCCGAGTTGTTTTATCAGCTGTATGTTTTTGATTTAGATTTTCTTTTTGTAGTATCTGTGTTAGTTTTTGTTATAAATTATGTATTTTTTTTTAATTATGCAATTTTTCTGATATGAGTATGTGACTTTGCAGGAGCTAAAAGCTTAACTTCGTATCCTAGAACTTTAGATTTTTTTGTTTGTTTTGACCTTTGAAAATCCTTTTTTGCATGAGGTGTCTGGTCTGCATATGTCTGATATATGGTGTTTCTGACTATATGATGGAAATAATGACTGTGTTCACAGAAAAATGAACTTATTTTGTTTATAATAGAAGAGGTGTGTGATATCGTCTAAATATGTTGTTATGCTTAGGAACGGCTTCACATTTAGGAGAAGGTTCTTCCAATAGAATTTCAAAAAAGACTCAACAAAAGTTCATATTTCAGTTTAACAAATAGAGAGCAATCCAATAATTTGTTAAAACTTAGGATATAATCAGCTCACTCCATGAGATTAAATACAATATTTGATTCATGGGCAAAATTTATGCTATGTTTTGAGAAATCTATGAGTCCAGTAAAACTTTTATAAATCCTAAAAGGTGTATTTGAACAGTGGATCCCTAGTATTCAAGGGGGCTAGGGGATATCCCTTCCAAATATATGTTACTATGTATTAATACGCACAATGGAAACCATCTTAACATTTTCTTATTTCTTAAGTTTTTACACTCTTGGGTATAATCAAACAACTGCAAGGAAAATGAATGCTGGTCCTGGATTGGCAGAGACAGAGTCAGACAGAGACTGTTCTAAACGTTTTTCTTGTTTTTTCAACAAATTTTAGAGTTAACCTAAAAAATGAAACCAGTGGAAAATGGAAATGATAGCTTCATACAAATAAACTGCAGTCTCTATCATAACGTCTCATTCACTTTGTCACCTGAACATCCTGTAACCCAAAGTTACAAAGTGCAGCCAGCGTATCGTTCAATACTCGTGCTGCAAGTTTTTTTCACCTGCAACCTCATCCATCTTTTGACAGAATGCAAACCTTTCCAATAATGCACTTGCTTTAAAAAAAAAAAGAACTCCTGCAGTGCTTGTCACAAACTCATTTATTAAAAAAAGAAGCCAAGCCACCGACAGAGATGGATCGATGTGGTTATTTGTCTCTTTAACAGCAGATTTCCGCTTCAACTCCCATCCTGTTTACCCCTTGTTCTTCTCCAATCAGTACGGGGGAGGGCTTGTATTTCTATGGTTATTAATACCTGCACTCAGTCTTTTAATCTGCCCTATTTGTCACATGTGACTGTCTGACTGCACTGTTTAATCTGGGTATCCTTCAATCTGTCTTGTTCCAGATTAGAAATTAATGAAGGCAGGAAGAGACACATTTGAGTCAGTTACAGTGTAAGAGGTTGTAAAACGGAAGGGTTGAATGGGAGACGAATGTTGTTCATTTGACAGTGATTTTTCTTTTTCTTTTCCCTGATCCCTTTTCTCCCGTCTCTCATTTTCTATCGTCTCCCTCTCTCTCTCTTTTCTCTTGTTTAGTTGCCAGATGTAACCCATTTTTGCTGCCCCCACCCCCAAACAGGCGCTCAGCACGTGGGCCCTTTGGTGTGCGGCACCTGTGTAGTGTAATACAGTCAGCAACTGTGTTGTTTATTCTGGATTTGTTTGGTGGCTTGAAAGCCTGCCTTTGATCCATGCAAAGATTCGTCACTTTTTTTTCCCCTCATTTTCCTGATTCATCCCCTGTCCCCCTCATTTTTAACCACTAATGTGAAGTTGTCTGGTTACATCAATACTTGCATTATTGTTTTTTAGTAGTTGTGGAACAGGGCTACTTATTTCCTTTTTTGTTGTTCAATTTATGTTTTTACTTTCTTTCTTTCAACATAAAGCTCAGAAAAATGGTACAGAGATAACCTGAAGCGTCTTCTTTGCGAATGTAGGCTGATATGTTTACATCTACAACACAGTAACGCAATAAGTGTAGAATGGAGCCGTGAATGCTGTAGCTACGCTCATATGTGATCCAGATTTTCCTCATTGCAGGACGATTTAACTGTTGCCATTTTTCTAAAGACTAAACGATCTCAGAGTTTAGTTGAGGATCAGTCACAAAAGGACAAGCACATTTGGCTACAGTATGTCAAAAAAGCTAATTTGTCAGCCTATTGTTCTTTAATTTTTTTAAATAATCATTGGACCTTAATATTTTTTCTGCAAAGTAACGTGAAGTTCTCAGTCTAATCCAAAACTCTTCAAACATATATGAACAAGAATTTTATTAGTTTCCATCTGCAAATCAAGAACTATATGAAAATAAAAACACATGTTGAAGGTGCTGAAAGTTGCTTGAAGTGATAATAGACAGCTCAACGTGAGCCCATGAGTTATGATAGGAAAGTCTCTAGATCAAAATTGAGTTCATAAGATGAATGTTTATGTGAAATATGAACTTCGAATCATAGTTGGAGACCCAACATTCTGGCACCCTACCCAGGGACATAAAGAGTTCTGTGAATTGTCTGATCTGCTTGTACTTCTCCACAGTGATGAATGGCCCCAAACATTACAATTTAAAAAACAAAATTTTCTATCAGCATTTCTGTGCATGTAATTTCTGCTCTTTTTTTACCCAGCATTATTATGCTGATGTTCATGAAATTATGACAGCACTCCCATTTTTTTTGTAAAAACTGTGAGGCATGAATAATAGGATGTCGATTGTTGGGGATTCATTCAACATATTCACATTAAAAATATCTTTTTGTTTTCTTCTGAAATTCAAACTTATTGGCAGTATCAATACATTTATGGTGACTATTGTGTTTTTGAAGAGCCTCTTTTGTATCATAGAAGTATATTTTGCATTTTCTCAACTCCCTTGTGAAATAGAGGAAATTCAGGTTCTTTTTCATACTTTAAAGGCTCTGTAATGTGATGAAATCTACCCAGTGTAAACAAAATCTTTTCTCAGTAGTTTTTCTCTCACCAGTAATAATATTTTACATTGTATCAAAATTTATTGCTACCTTTCAGCCATTGCTGAACACACTGTTTTCTCATACTGCATGCCTTTTTTTGGCTTTGTTTCTTTTTGTTTCAGAACAAGTGGGGCAGGAGATTCTTGCCAACCTTCACACTGATCGTGAGAAGATTCAGAGAGCCAGAGAAAGGGTGAGTACCCACCTGCCACCTGCTCAAACTGGGTCTTCTCTTCCAACAAGTGCATGCAAAACCGTAAGCTGTGACAGCTGGTTAGCATCGCTGTCATATTTTTTCTTTTTTTGAGTTTGTCAAGTAAACACAAATTCTTGTGTATACCTGTGTGCCTACTGAGTCAGCAGAATTGGGCTGCCAAAGCAAGTTGGGTGCCTATTTATGGATATCACTGCTTTCCAGTGTTGTGGATATTTTTAGTCTTGAATAACTACACACACCATGCAACATCTTATGAAGTGTGATCAGATTGCCTGCATTCTTTCTGCAGGAATGTTGCCTTTTCTTTGAGATAGGTGGGCTACACCATGTCCTCTTCTTTTTTTCTCCAGTCGTCTTTTACCTTTCACCAGTCTTCTCCATTTTCATTCTCTCCATCTGACTTTTCCTCAGAGAATCCCTTTTAATCCTTAGCTCTGCCCCCTCCTAACACGCAGCCTGCCAAACACACAGGTAGGCATACACAGAAAAGACCAAACACAGAAAGGGGGCGCGGCCCCGTTGGCCCACTCAACGCAGAATGCTTAAAGATCATAACATGGCAGCGGGCCTCGCACAGACGATTTCAAAGAAAATCAAACATCTCCTTTCAAAACACTCCATAGTGTCTACTGAGAGTACCTGCTCTCTTTCCTTTTCTCTCTCTCTCCTGCTCCCCTCTTCCCATGAGTCTCCTTTGCTTAAACTCTCCTCACCACATGTACACGCATTCACACACAGAAGTTTGAAGAGCAAAAGTTAAGTTAAAAAAACAATATGTAAAGAGAAAAGGGTTGAAAGACTGGGCACTACATTTTTTTGCACTGAATATGAGATATTTTACCACAAATTAACCTTTTTTATATACAAACATGTTCCACATTACACAAACACACAAGAATGCACAGCTTCACATGTGGACCTTTGTTCTGACTTTTATGCTTCAAATAGAAGTCAGCTAAGTATTTATTAATTTTTTAGTGCATGTGTTTTATTTGTCTGTATTTTATGTTTATGTCTCCTTATAGTGACATTTGTAATATTTTAAATGTTTTTATGTATTCTGTACGGCACTTTGGTTCTTTTGGTAATTTAAAGTGCTTCATAAATAAAGCTGGATTTGATTAGATTGGAAATGTTTCACCATTGATATAAAGGAAGAAATGAACAAAGGTATTTATTTAATCCGTTTTATTAGTCCAAATTCTTGCAAAGTATTAAAGTTAGGGGTTTTAGCCTTGATGTATTGAATGTCTGACTCCTCTTCTTAACAGAGAAGGCAGCACAAATTTTAAATATTCTCTTATTTGGCATGAAGCTGACTTTTAATCCAACTAGTCTACTGTTAGACAGTTTCATCCAGCTTTCAATGTGTGTTTGGCCTCTTTTTCTGTTTGGAACATCAGATTGTCTCCGGGTATCAACTATGTGACCAAAGAGGCAGCCCTCAGATAAAAGATAATTGGTTATAATAATCACAAACAGTCCATCTCTGGTCTGTAGCCAACACAGTACTTAAACAGTACTGTCCATTGTAAAACCCCAAATCAACAGCAAGCGAGCTGGAACACATTTGGGTGTTCCAACAAGGCACGATTTCAAACGAACCTCAAAGCCTTTTTTTTAAGTTTAAAAAAAAAAGTGGATAAAGCAGGCTATCCTTATGGATCAAGAAAGGTCCCGACCTCAAGTCCGTTGGAAAATTTTAATAAAATGCCTAAAAGGAGTAACTGTGCCTGAAAAAAGAATCTGTTTAAGTTGATTCTTTCATTTCTGATAAGAAGCGTGGTCAAACATCCAACTGCACTGCAAATTTCCAGATTTGCATTTAAACAGAGTAGCAAACAATTAAATATAATAACTCAACTTTAAATCAAAGTCATGCTTTTATAAAGTAATTAAAGTTGTTTATTGTGTAAACCACCCTAATTTTCTTTTTCTAATTTATTTGAGCCTGAAAAAGTCCTAGGTTTAATCACCTAAAACCTGTTATCATGCTATGCTAGAGATCAGTAAATTAATGTTGATATTTAAGGCAATTTTCTTAAATATTTCATAATTGCTACCTTTCTCTATGTGGTTAGCTCCCTCAAATTAAGACTGGGTCTGTTTTTGAGCTGTGCTGAGGAAAACTAAAAGTTGAAACGGCTTCGATCCTTTCACTCCATATATACGCAAACGTAGTTAATTTTAGACACTCGACTGAACACAATTTTCAGTTGGTTTCCATTTCAGGTTAAGGAAGGAGGAAAATGAAATGGAGGGGCGGTTTAAAGAGAGAAGTGTATTTTGGGAGAAAGTGTGAAGTATCTGGGGGACACATCTATGGGTAGAGGCAGACATCAGGCAAACTGGTGGACTTGTTGTCTTTGCCAGAGGGCCCAAACCCAAGGTCCCCCACCTCCTACCCTGCATCACATGTATCCTTGGCTCTGGCAACATGCATCGCATCAGTCCAGGCTGCCAGAGGGTAAGAAGGAAAGATGGAAGAAGATGAAGAAAGTAGCAGCGAAGGAATGGAGGGAAGAGTGCATGAATATCAGAGTGGAAGAGAAAACGGCAGCAAGCACACTGCTGGATTCATTGTATGAAAAGGGGGCAAATGGAAGAAGATGTAAAACAGAGGATTAAAAACAAAGTGGAGCAAACTAATGAAAACATACTGTGTGTGAGAGAATTCATCGGAGTTATTATCCTGCAGAAAGATGGAGATAAATGACTCCCTGCTAAGTAGAGAGAAAATTCCCAGCAATGAGTATTCCCCGTTCTCCCCCATCATCCTCTGGAAACACAACTACAGGTAGATGTTAGTGACAGCTCACAGTGCCGTGTCAGCGTATTTTTTCTTTCACACCATGTTGGCAACATCTCTGCCAAATCATTTTACCGTTGAAGTCCCTAAATCTGATAATAGAGTGGAATGAAAACATTCCTGTGACCCCTGAGGGAAAAAAAGGCTGAGAGAAAGAAAAGAGAGAAAATACATCAAGAAAAGAGAAATATCCAAGGCAATTAGTCCTGAATAGCCATGATCATTATTTCAAGGGTAGCTTCAAGGACTCCTTATGCTTGCCATGTACGCCAAAAGTAAAGGTGCCTCTTATTCTTTTTTTCTACACTATTCTGATGTTAGCTCTGCAGCAAGATGAGCAGAAGGCCATTTGAGCAACTGCTGTTGACTACATGATTAAAGCCAGGGAAGATTTCCGTTCACATTGGTAACAATTTATAGACTATGAATTTTTTTTTAAAAAGGCCAAGATGGTTTTTACACTCAGTCAAGCCTTTAGTGTGGGATAAATTGGCTGAGTGTTTGCTCAGTAGGTGGTTTTGTCGTTGGTTGTTCCTATACAACCAAACAACTTTAAGGTAAAATAGAAAGCTCCCTATCTGGAATCTTTGTGTACAAAATAATAGTTGTCCAAAAGAACTAACCAGAAGAGTTACTGTTTCTAATAGAAATAACTTTTCGTCTTTGTAAGTAATTTAATAGCAGATGTTGTAAAGTAATGGAAAAACCAACTGACCTAGCAGTCATGGTTCTGTAGAAGTGAATCATTATTTGTTCATGATAAAAGCAGTATGAAGTTTAATTGGTGAGGTAATTCATTCTGTGGAGACAGGTGGATCTGATTTAATCTTATTGCTTGTTGTAATGCTTTACTGAGTAAAGTTGGTTATTCCAGACATTGACACTGAAAACAGTCTAATAAAGATTCTAATATTATAACCTCTTCTGGTTATAATACTGTATTGTATAAATATACGACACAGTCTCCAGTGAAGACAAAGCAAACCTGCAACCAATTGTTATTTCCTCTACTAAACTACTGCATTGTGTTTAACCTGTAGCACTAACGTGATTACCAACTAAACAGCAGGAGATTTAATGCAGTTTGTTTGTAGTTATTTTTTGCGAAAGTAAAAAAAAAAGTGACATTTTGAATTAATATTCTCAGTCGGTCTGAAAATTAAAAAAGCAGTGCAAAAAAAAGTTGGCATCTTCTTATTTTTAACATTACATTCAATCTAGAGAAAATGTAAGCTTCTTAATAATATCTCTTGTATTATTTCAAAAATGAGAAAAGGATAATTATGGACTTTGATGATTGTACCAAAGTGGATTACTGGAAACTAAAATCCATTTTGCACTGTCTCTGTCTTCCCAGTTGAGAGAAACGGACGCCAACCTGGGGAAGAGTTCCCGCATTCTGACCGGCATGCTGAGAAGGTAAGAAGCAGGTAGGGACGCTGTTTCTGCACCTTTCTCTGTGCATTGTGCTTTAACAGTGTTGTGAGCTGTGAATGAGTGAATGAATTAAACAAACACCTTTTCTTCTAACGTCATAAAAAGCATTGCAAATAACATGATCACAATCAGTCAGCTGTGAGAAAAATTGGTTACTTCCTTTCTTCCTGTTGAAGTTGTTAAGATGGGTCTCTTTAAGTTTTTGGTCTTGTTTGTGAATCAATCAGATGAATCGGAGTGCTGACTGTGTGAGTGAACAACAATTAAAAATATGTGAGGATGGATGGAATATCACTGTATTTATGGCATAAAGTCTTGGTTCGACTGTAAATAAGAACATCCCAGTACCAAGACCTCTGAAAACAAGTTCACACTGCACACGTCTTTTCTTCTTTCTTTGTTTTCCTCAAATCCAACTTCCTCTCTTTGTTTCTATTGCTTTCTGCTTCATGCACAAAGCAACCCCCAACAAACGGCACAAGTCCAAGGATTCAGATTCAGACATATCAATCGGCCTTGCATTATCTTGTGCCCACCCCTCCTTTTACAAACGCGCATGGAGACACACGCGAACGCACTTAATACCTTGTCACATCTCCATTTCATAAAGTGCTGGTGGTGCTTAGCTCTGAACCGTGACGCCACAGTTTTGTTTCTTGCTCTGTGTTGTTTTTTTCTTCTTCTTCTCCTTTTTATTCTCTTTCCTCCTTGCTCGTTGTGGATTTTGATTAAGAGTAATATGTAAATGACACCGACTAAATGTAAAATCCCCGGGCAAGATAGAAGTGCCAATTGAAATAGATGCTTCAGTGCCCATAGACAATTTGCTGGGCGGCTCACGGGGCGACCAACATAAAGTAGGGAGAGGAAGGCCTGAGCAGGGCTGTGACGCCGACTGTAACCGATATTTCTGCATATGTCTCCATTTTGTCAACTCTGATTATGTGAAGAGGAGCGGGGGGGGGAGAAGGGGGTCAGCTTGCCTGGCTTGTCACCCAAAGCTGTCCAGAAATCATTCATCATTCCCTCCTCCTCCTTCTCTACTCCCCTCCACCCCCTTTGGAGCTGAAGTAAATAACACGCACTTATTTCAATATTATCATATTAATGTTAAAGTTCAGCTGTCACCTAATGGGAAGACTTAATCAGACGTAGCATTTTAAGAGGCACACCGCCGCCCCCCCTCCTCCTCTTGATGTGCCTCAGCTCCTCTGGTTAGTGCCCTGCTGAAATCAGGATTTATGAGGGCTCCAGACTCAGGCTCTGACTGCAAACCCCTCTCACTACTTCCTGCCTTTTTTTTTTTTTCCTTTTTTGCATTTTATCATTGTCTGCGTAAAAGGTTGAGTTTTTATTGTAAACCTAACGTCTAAAGTCATTTAAAACCAGAGAGGCAGAACTGAGAACAAAAATTATGTTCAGGATGCTTGAATGATTTCTCTCTACCCCGTCCACCCCTGTTAGTGAAATGTTCCCAGTTTTTGATTAATAGTATATTCATTTTTTATGTCACTTGCTTTGTCATTGCGCATGAATTGGAAAGGCAACAAAAGAAGTGGAGTTTACAAAAGACTTTTACAAATAGGTAAGATTTTCCACTGATAAAAGCCAGAGGTGGGCTCAAATATTTCTGTCCCTTTTTTGAAGCCGCCAGGTTTCGACTCAAGAGGAGTTAACATCTACCTTTTAGTGCAACTTCACATTTTTATGCATTAAACTTAATGGAAAAAGTAAAACAAATATAACGGAGATAATGTATTGTAAAAGGTCAGTAATTTTGACTCTCATCAAGGCCACAGTGAAATAAGTGGAGTTTGATTGTGATTCACAGGATATAAAAGATTTTCCCCTTTTTTTGCTGATGTAGTGCACTATAACTAGCAGCTGTTTAAACTGTCCTTTCGGTCTTATGACTGTCACCCCTGCTGAGAAACAATTATTCACTCATTAAGCCGGCTGCCTTGGTTCAAGAAAGCCAATTAACTTTAAGACTCTGTGAATATCACTTATTGTAAGGAACATTCAGAAACATGTTTGCCTCTAAAAAGCTGTTGTTTTGTTCGAAAATAAAATGTTACAACTTTCAAACTGGGAAAAATCCTCTCTGCCAGTGAGGGTAATTGGTATAAAACACTGGGTATGGTTCTGTTAATTGGTTGTGTGGAATAAGGTCCTGCAAATATAGACGCCACTTATGTTGTCTCCTCATACTGATTTGGTTACTTCTTAACAAAATCCAAAGTTTTTGTAATGTTAAAAAAAAGTTGACCTTGTGAAACTATTAATGCTCTACCGTTAATGCAAAATACATTGTGAAATTCAAGTAAAAGCTACCAATCTATAAGAAAATATCTATACATATAAATGTTGTAACTTAATTGCATCATTGTGCACATCCCTAGAATATTTCTGACACATTTTAATTTAATTTAATATGTCTTTTGAGTTCACACCTGCCATTCACCACAGTGAGTCCGACTGACCTGAAATCAGCTGTTCTTCTAGGACCAGAACATTTTTTCAAGTGTAAGGTTACAAATGATCCAAAAGTATTTGTTTGGACAAAGGTATCAGAAAGTTACAATGTCTTGGAAACATATTTTCAATCACTTGAAATTTTACATTTTTCATATTATAGTTTTGACAGTGACGTTGTTTTTTTGTTTTTTTTTTACAAATAAAAACTGGAAAATTGTGACATGTATTTTTATTAAGCCCTCCTGAGTCAATACTTTGTAGACCAACCTTTCTTTTTGTCTCAGCCAGCTTTGCACATTTGAAATTTCTGCAGACTTTCTTTGCAAAATAGCTCAAGCTGAGTCACTCTGTATTTGACCACATATATTTAAGTCTTGCCACAAACGCTCAACTTTATGGCTTAGGACTTTGACTGGGTCATTCCAATGGACGAAAACGTTCTGATCTAAACCATGTACTTTCAACTCTGGCTGTATGCTTAAGGACATTTTCCTACTCAGAGGGTGCTGCTTGTTCTCTAACAAGCCTTTGAGACCTTCACAGAACAACTGTAGTTATAATGAGATAAAATCACACAGAGGTGGACTCTAGATTATTTAAGAAGTAATTGATTGGTTTTGGTTTAGAAACCAAAAACCAGTGCCCATTTACCCCGAGTTAGGGTAAATGGCCTAAATACATTTTCACTTTGAATCATTCAGATTTTAATTTTTAAAAACAGCAAATCATATATATTTTTTTTCTTCCACTTCACATTTTTGGCAAGAAAACATTGAGACCTGGTTAAAGTCTTAGAAAAAAAAAACTTTGAGTGGGTCCATTGTTTTGGTTGAAAACAAACTTAAACTAGAAAGTTGAAGATGAGGAGGAATTTTCTGTTTCTGTGTCAGCATGACAGAGGCTCTAAGCTGGCTGTCTTCTGTTCCTGATTAAAAAGGCCACAGCCTCTCTTGTTTCTGTGACATGTTGACACCAAGGCATTCATAAATGCAAGATGATTCTCTGACAAGAGTAAAATCCTTCCAGCTGATTTTCTGAGCTCCTCCAGCATTTCACCCACCCATGGTCAGAACATTTGGGGTATGGGATGCAGCTCCACACCCAGTTAGGACCACTGGGGCTCCTGGCAACTTCACGGAAGCAGGACGGAGGGGGGAGGAGGGGTGATGGTTACAGTGAAGGGCAATGAAGCAGCAAGAGCAGGACGAGGGGGGAGAGGATGTATATTTTGAAGCTGAGGGGTTGTCTGCTCTCACTGGCAGCTGATCCCACATGCAGGTGGTCGACTCAGTCGCCAGGCAGATCAAAAAGTCAAGGCCCCGGGTGGACCTGCCTTTGAAATGGGAATGGGGTCTAGATATCAGACAGAAAACATAAGCAAGCTCGCAGCCACAGAACAGCTCCATATTCATGGCTGGGACTGGCAGTAGCGACGGACGAGCAGGCAGGAAGGACAGAACTTGGGCTCATTCTGTGCACTGATGAAGAGATCAGCCCTTAGGATGATGCTTACATGCTAATAGTGCTGCCCTGTTACCAAACCATGGACTTACTTTCTTCAGCTTCATTTTCATGTGGCCATTATTCGCTCTTTGGTTTTACATACTAGATCAGTGGTAAAAATTCAGCAAAAACATAGAACTAACTGAATACAAACAAGTCACAGAAAAACATCTAAAGAGGAGAGAAATTCAAATTAGCATGTACCATGTATCACAGATTTTATATATAAATATATATATTAAAAAAAAAAACCTTTATCAGCTAGGATTTTCACAAGTCATTTTTCCAAATCCAGTAAAATCCCAAGTGTTTTGCCCCAAGTCAAATAAAGTTTCAAATCTCTAATGGCTCAAATTAATAGTCTCTCATTAACTACCCACAATCTAGCTGCCTATAAGACTGAATTTCTTTTATCAAATAAGATATTGTTTTATCATAATTTAACACATACAGTTATTTATTCAAGCACATTAATCAAGTAAACAAGCTTTTATGAACTCTACTTTTGATAGTAAGGGGTGAAGTATTCCCACAAATAGCAAAAATCTACAAATACTTGAGATACACTTGCTTATAGTTGCCCAATTTAAACCTTTAAATCCTAAATGGAGCGTCGGCGATCCAGCCAAAATCCAATTGTTATGGATGAATGGGGAAATATATTTACTCACAGAACATTTAAAGAACTGTGTACAATTAAAATAAGCAAAAGTATCCAGCCGGAGATTTTAAATTTAGGACATAAAAGCTTAATTGTTCAAACACCAAATATGCCTTAATATGATTTAGTGGAAGTCATCTTACCACAATATTCTTTCAGTCTACCCACCACAGTCACCCCTAAGATAGCTTTTTAAATCTCTTGTTTATAGCAATAAGATTGATTACAACCATTTAAAATAATCCGTCAATGTTACTCAAATAAAATTCCGCAGCTAAATATTCACATACTGTGTTGAAGTACTAAAATATTCAGCGTCTTTTATGTAAGGTTTGTTTGGCCTATTTTGCATTTTATTTGTGCATTACACCTGAACACATCATGGCAGCCATTTTTTTTTTTGTCCCAAGTGTAGTAGATCATTCCTAGTGGATCTTCTCTCTGATCTGCTGTCTGTGTGGCTGCCACAATAATTCCACAAACTAAATGTGAACATGTTCGCTTTGCTTTGCAATTTGTTCATCCTGGCATCCTTTCCCATCGCACGCACACACCTTTTCCTGCTCCTCCTCACTTTTGGTTTATTCCTTTGGGTTAGTCCCACCTCTGCCCTTTCCCCTGTTCCCATCTCAGGAGACATCCTATTCGTGTTTGGGTTTTTAATGTCCAGTCCGCTTTTATTTTGGCAAAGAAGCACAGTATCAAAGTTTGAAGCATGTGTACTCCCTTGGCACTGCCTAGGTTAACTTTATAGTACATATCAAGGTGAGCACAGCTGTTGTCTGATATGCTCAGAGAAACAAGGATAGCATGATATTTTAGCTGTTAGAGGTGATTTTGTTGTTTTTTGGTGATCTGATGACTGAAATTTTTAAGGGTTTGATCATTATTTTTGCGTAGCTGTTTGTGTTTTCTAGTACCTTGTTGTATTTTTTCTGGTATAGTAAAAGAGAGTTATAGTGTTTGATTGTAATGGAGAACAGGTGCAGTGCTGTATATCCAATACGATTGAGAAGTGAATTTTTGCAGCAATGTAATTAACAAACTGTGATTTGTTTGTAGACTCGTTAGTCACAGAATGATGTATATTAAGCATCTTTCTGTTCATTTTTATTAAAATAGCTTAGAGTCAATGAAAACTTGAAATTCAGCTTCTCAGAAAATTATATTTCATATGACCAGTTTAAAAAAAGGGATTTTTAATCCAAGCTATAGTCTACATAATCATGCAGAAAACTGCTGACATGACAGTTGTCAAGTAGTTTCCATGCGGCTGAGCCACCAGCAACTGACTATTCAGAGCAATAGTATTTAACTGCAGACTGTTAACACCACTGTAAGACTCAAAATTACCCTAGGGCTCCACAGTCTGAAACCCATTCTGGTTTGTAAATACCAGTAATCTATGCACACTTCTAAACTGTGTACAGGCTGATAATCCTTCATGTTTAAATAAATAATTTGACAACTTATTGATGTAATTAGTCATAAAAGTTTGGGTCAAGAGCAGAGCAAATGTTAGGTTTAGGTTTAGTTTACATATTGGAGCATGAAAGTAAAGTATTTTTGAACTCCAAAAGAGCCGGCAGTGGGGCCTACAGCTGGATACTTCTCAACCGGATGATGTATCCAAGTGTTGTATCAATGGAAAAATTAGTGGAAGGAAAAGTGTAGGGGAAAAAAGGTGAACAAGCAGCAGGGATAACCACAGCCTTGAGAAGAATGTGTACCAAAAGTAATTCAAACATAGTTTTTACCCCTATATTGTAAGACCTGGCCTTTGAAATCACATTTGTTTTTGTTGAAGTAACATTATGTGTTTAAACTGATAAATGTTCGAGATGCTGCTCACATTTACACATGAATTAAGCTCACAGCTTAATTCATGTAAAAGGATTTACAGACACATTTTTCAACTTTTTAAATATCCTTCATATTAAAATATTCTTTATTGATGGGCCTAACTTAATTTTCAAAAATTTCTCAAAGGAATGTGGCTGAATGCAAATATAAACTGTGTCTTCCTAAATGCATCAAATAAAAACAAAAACAAATCAATAAATTTTATTTACTTTGAAATACCTGTTTAGGTTTTTAATGTCAGATAAGTATGCAGTCTGCAGATAGATGATACTTTTTTATTATTCCTCTGTGTCTGTGGCCACAGGCTGCTGCTGGGACAATGACAGGGTGCGCCTCAGCCTCATTACTCACTGCTCCAGAGTCAAACAAGCACTGCTGCTTACTGTTTCTCTTTCTCACTCTCCTTCCCGCTCCATCGCTGTCTTTTTCTCTCTTTCTACACCTCGCCCATTAGAGAGTGCTGATGGGACGTTTTTTGCAGGAAGAAAAAGATGCACACAAGCCTGAGCTGTAGAGTAAGGGGTTGTTGACAAGGGCAAAGACGTGTTGTTGTTTTATATAAGGCATGCATTAGTCTGTTGAGGCTTGAATTGCTTCACTGACTAGCAAAGCCCCCCTTTTCCCTGCATTTATAGTGGGCATCCTTTTTTTCCAAGGTTAGTTCCAAGTGGGTGCAATGAAATATTGCTTCAAAATTCATCTTTGCAAAAAAGCCCAGGATTTAATATGGACAGCAAACTAAATACAGTACAAAATATTTGCTTTACCCCTTCTACAGCAATTGGCATTTCAAGTTAAAGCAAAGCAAGCAGAAACTTTGGGCATATCTTGAGTCAGACTCCTTTATTGGTACAAGTATCTCTCAGCTTGTCCAGGAACTCGTCTTCAAAGCTGAATCTCAGCATTTCAACAACAAAAAAAAAACAACAACTTTGTGCCATCACTTCTCCAATTGCTCAGGGGTCATCTCGTCCCGACATAGAGGTGATGCTTCGTTGGACCTCACTAACGCCATCCAAACCAATGGAGTTCCTATATTTTTCCCCCCACACTCCTTTAACCCTGACAGACTGTCGTTCTGACGAGATGACTGGAGATCAGTGGCGCTCTCATCCCTTGAAGTGGCTCCAGGTGTCACTCCAAGGGTACCCGCCCTTTTTGATCTGCCGTCAAGCGCCTGTCGGGCCACGGCACCCTCTGATTTCCCCGTCAGAAGGGAAAGAGGTTTTCCTGTCCAAAAGTTCCACCTCTTACTTTTGAGTGATGGGAAGGGTGAGGAATTGGCAGATGTGGAGCACATCGTCCCCATAATCATTTGTGGAGCTGGGCTTCTTTCCAGTTGTAGATATTGCCTAGTTCGAGTTTAGCAGCTATAGGGAATCCTCTTGACACCTCCACCACCCATGGGAGCATTGTATAGGAATGATCCTGATTTGATATCCCCAGCCCTGACAGTTCGCAGAACAGAAGAAAGCAAAATAAACATCAGATGAAACCAAAACATCCTCAATGATCATGCTGTGGGCCTTGTCTTGAGAACAAAAAGCATCCTCTCAGACATCTTCAGATGCTGTCCAAAGGAGGTCCCTGTTATTACTGAGGTGCTGCACAAACAAAGAGGGAAAGATAAAACAAAATGGAGGAATGGAAGTGTATATCTTCTCAGCGAACATAGATGCTGGTTTCCTTCCTGCCTTTTGTTTTATTATATCCCTTATGTTATCCCCTCCTACTGTGAGCTTCTGTAGAAATTACAGGTGAGCTCTCAGTCTGTGGCAGGCCCAGCCTTTCGTCTAGAGGGGAAAAGATAGTGGGTATGAGTGGGGTTGGGAGTGGAGGGGCTGAGAAGGAAAGGAAGAAGAGATTTGTGCTTTTGCAGTAGTGCTGTGTTGTTTGTTGAGCGCACCCTTTCCTTTGTCTGTCTGGCGATAACTTATTCAGCACAGGACCATTCATCCAGGGGTTGAGCGCAGGCGTCCGTCAAGACAGAAAATAATGAGGCGACAGCAGCGCAGAGGATAGCTTTCACCCTCTGCATACCCTCCCCTCACTCCCCTCCGTCTCCTCCTTCTAGCCTCCCATTATCAGCTGATTTAAATAGGTAATAGGGGGCCTTCTCCAGGACATTTTGAAGCAATTAGAACCTATCACATTGTCTGTTCTTTGACTCCTTTTTCCTCCCAGCATGCCATCATAGATACTTCTGGGCAGGCTTTTGCCACAGCTTCCAGGAATTTTGTGGAATGCCGCTTCATCAATAAAAGCTTGTTTTGAATAAAGAGGAAAAAAAGGCAGCTGTCATGTGGTGCATAGTTTTGCAATAGTGTCACTCGGACATTGTGCTGTGATGATGTATGTTCCTTTTGTTGTTGTACCTATGTTAATATATTTAAACCACATGTATAAAGTCTACATACACACCCCAGTTAAAATGTCAGGTGGTTGTGATTTAAAAATAAATGCGCAATCAATCCACTCAGATCTTAACTGCCATTAACCCACAATGTTTGCAGCTTTAACTGCTGCGACTCTTCTGGGAAGGTGTTTTCTAAAGTTGAGGAGGGAGTTTATGGAAAATTTTAATAAATCCAGAAAAATTTACATATTGTTCCTTTGTTCTTAAGTTATTTCCTTCTATTGCCTGTACACCATGACCACTTGAAAACCAAAGCCAAATTCCTTGTTTGTGCACACAGTATTGGGCAGTAAATCCGATTCTGAAGTGCATTTGTGTGGTCAGACACTGATGTTGGACGAGAAGGTCTGGCTCACATTCTCTGTGTTCTGTGAGGCTGAGGTCAGTCAAGTTCTTCCACACAAAACCTGCTCATCCACCTCCTGATGGACTGGAACTCAAAATTGTCCAAAATGTCTTGCTGTGTGGATGCGTTAAGAGTTCCAAACCCAACTCATAAAAAACAGCTCCACACCGTAATCTCCTCTCCACCAAACTCTAAACTTAGCACAGTGCCGTCAGGCAAGTGCCATATTCCTGGCAACTGGTAAACACAGAGTCAGCCATGGGGTGGCCAAACAGAGACATATGATTCATCAGACCAGAGAATACGTCTTTATTGCCGTAGAATCCTGTGGCGACATGTTTTACAGCCCTAATCTAACATTCGGCAATGTTCTTGGTGGTGTAAGGCTTGGATGCAACTGCTTGACCATGGAAACCATTAAATGAATCACTCTATCCATGCTTGAGTGAATTTGAAGGCCACGTAAAGTTTGGAAGTCTGCACTGGTTGATTAGTATAAAGTTGGAGACCTCTGGACACTCTGCATCACTCTGTGATTTTATGTTGCCTCCTACTTTGTGGCAGAGTTGCTGTCATTCCCAATCACCCAACTGACTGTGGAACATCTTGTAGCGAGGAGATTTTCTTACTGCAGTCATTGCATAGGTGGGATTCTAACACCATAACACACTGGAGTTCACAGAACCCCTGAGAACAAGCCATTCTTTCACAAATATTTGTAAAAGCAGAGTGTGTACCTAGATGCTGGATGTTTTACATTTGTGGCCAAGGAAATGATGGGACCATCTGAATGAACTGTTTTGGATCTGTGAGAAGATACTTTTAGCAAAATAGTGTTTATCCTGTAAAAATTCAACAAAAATATGAGAATAGAAAGTTGGTGTTAAGTTTGCTGAGTTTATAACTGGACCAAAATGCAGACAACAGAACAGGAATATTATTGCATTTATATTTTAATTAAGATAAATGAAAAGGTACTTAATATGAAGCTGGAAGACAAAAACATAGATGTCAATGAAACTAATCATCCGAGTGGGTCATAACAACCGGGCAATATTTCTCAACCCTGCACTCCAAAAGTTGTGCAAATCTAATAAAATCTGAAGATATCTGTCATTTTCAGACCTCCTTAGTTAGGTGTGCAAAGTTTCAGTCAAATCTAGTTCTGAACTTTTTGGGCTATTCCAAATCTTCATTTTCTTTTTTTTCTTTTTTTTTTTTTTTTGGGTGGGGGGTGCTAAAAAATAAAATGCTAAAAAATAAAATCTTTGTTTCTCTTCAACTGTCTAGCAGGCTCCTAACGAGTTTGGTGTTGGCTATCAGCAAGTATTTTGCACTTTTCATAATTTCATTCATATTAAAAAAAGTCTAGTTCTAGTTTTCAGTCTAATGATAGAAATCCCCAGGGCATAATGCTGGCACCACCATATTTTATTGTTGGTTTTAAATTGTTTTGGTGATGAGCAGTGTTACATTTTACTGTTAGTGATGTTGCTCTTCTTATATCTTTCTTTGCAAGGGTTCTAATGCTTGAAATATTTAGAAAAACTCAAATTTTTACTTGTCTTAATATTTTCTTCTAGCTCATCAATCATTTACTGTGCCTCTGTATGTCTGTCTGTCATCCTTGCTGCCCCCCAGGATGGTGCATTGAAACAAAGGCTGAACATTGTTGCAATGTTGTTGATGGCATGAAAGATATTCTTTGTCACAACTGGGTAAAACAATAAAACACAATCACATTTTTCTTTTCTTTAAGATAGTTTAAAGGTTTAAAAGAAAAACATTTGTAGACAACAGGAGCCCCTGTAAAATACTTAAACATTACATTGGTCCCACTTCCAAGCAAAACACCCTCTAACCTTGAGTGCTTTTATACAAAACACAAAAATTGGATTTATATTGTATTTCTGTGCTTCAATACCAAAGCCTGGAAGGCAAAAGGCCAGACCCACCCATCCCTTAGTTTGGTTTGGTGATGTTGTGAAGGCATTCCATGATGTCTAAAACACAAGAGGTTTTATTTAACAAATATTGAAGAAAAGCACTTTCAACATGTCTTATTTGCCAAAATCCAATCTTCAAATTCAATCTCAATCTTGTTTGAATTCTTTCTATTGTCATATGAAAATTGGAGTGATTCATTCCTGACAGAAGTGTCACCGATTAAAAAAAATACAGCAGAAGGGAGGAATAACCGAATCGAAGAGTGGAGCTTTTGCCTTTTTGTTATTGATTCACATCATCATTGTTGTTTTATTCAACAGATTTTATTACCCTGTGAAAGTGAAAGATGCCATTCAGTTTTGGCATTTTAAAAGAATCTTTTAAAATGTTAAAGCGCGCTTGTTTTCTTCCTTGTTTGTTCAGGTTTTTTGTGGCTTTTTCTCAGTTGTGAATTAATCTTCAAATAAATGCTAAAATTTTGATCAATTAATCTTGTAGTGATTGTTGCAAGATTAAATGCTATTAAAACAAACTAAGGAAGTAATTCGGATTACGGAACAGCAGACTCATGCAGTCACTGTTATCATTTGCACGTAGTTTCTTCAGGATTTGAAAAGGCAATTGTTAGTGTGAAAAGGATAATAGGCCAGTAATACTTTTGTCTAAAAAGACTTCTTTTATTTTTATTCTTTGCATTTTGCCCAGACTTTACTTTGTCCCGATAATAATTGAATTCTTTTCTATAAATAGTTTATAGAAAAGAATTATTTTTCTCAGTCTATTATTTGGGCTTAGGTCTGTAATTGGTGAAACTACATAATAATGTAGATTCTTGAGGTCTTTGTTATAAATTCATTCTTTGAGTGTTGGACTCTGCCCTCTCTTTGGCAGTGCTTGTTGATAATAGGACGTATTCACAAACATATATGTTAAACATTTATTCTTATTTTAGATAGCAGATGTTTAGATCATGCATAAACACTTTTCTATATGAAATGGTTTTACGTAGGTGCACACAATTTGTTGTTCTAAACTTTGTCTTTGTAGAATGCTTTTCCGGTTAAATGTTTTTGCAAACATTAGTTCATCACTCTTGCAAGATGACTTTATAGTTGGTGTTATGGTAGAATTAAGGGTACAATTAAAGACACACACTCTTTAAAAAATGTTTACAACATAAGTTGGAAATTTTATTGATGGTTTAGTATGAAAATATTGCTTGTAACCACAGCTGTATGTGGTACATCAACCGTGCCAAACCGTGTAAAGAGTAATATCAAAATAAACAGCAGAAATTGTGCTCATGTTTTCTTGGTGCTAATCTATCTTTTTTTAAAATGCTTAAGCTCTTTTGTGTTTGATCTTGGTCTTAGTTTTAGGCTGATAAAAGGCTTACGTACCTTGCCACTTCATCATGTGGCACATTTTTGTTATAAATTTTTCTTCCATCTGTCCTAGGACAGACTTAGAGAAGAATGACACTAGTTACACCAATTCTGGTAGTGACAAAATTGCAAAACGTGACGTAAGTACCTGCATTGGTTTAACATTGTAGCCAATTTTAGTTTTAAATTTATTTTTTGTTAATCTTGTTAATGCATTTTTAGTCATCCCCCTCATACATTTTTGCCTCGTTTCAATCATTTTGATTAATAATTCTAATCCTACTCTATTACTTTATATTTAGTTCCTTTTTATTCAGAAAATACCCTCAAAAACTGAGGGAAAAAAATGAGCAATAGAATTTACCTTGATTTATTGAGATAAACCTTAATATGCCCATTCCACTCTAAAGTTGGAAATATCTGAATATTTTCTATAAATTGTGTAATCTACAGGTAATCCCAACCTAAATGGAACTATTTTTCTATTTGTAGGTTTTCCACTTTGTTTAAGCATCTCTAATTTAAACGTAACTTTCTCATTCCAAATGGTTGACAATTAAAGTTAGCATAACTTTTTAGGTGTTAACAGACACAAAGCAAGTGGATAGCTTGACTCTATCAAAGTGTCTTTGTTGGCAAAAACGGCTAAGAAATTAGCTAAAGTCAAGTGCATTCCATACTGAAGCTGCTGGCCTGGCTTGGGCTTTTGGGGAGTGTACCAGCATTGCACTGCTGGTAATGACAGGTTCCATGTTGCCCGTGGCTTGTGGCCCATTGCACTGTTTGTTTGGAGAGTGGTGCTCGGCCGTGAAGTGCTTGCCCAGCTGGCACAGACGCCGTGCCCCATTGGCCCCAATGGCTGGGTTCTTTCTGGACCACACCAGCCAGGCAGACTGGCATTCAGGAGGCTGTGGGGGAAAGACACGGAGAAGGGAGGGTGTGACTGAGGGACGGGAGCTGTTGGCCTTGCACCTCGGTGCTATATCGGGCCCGCTGCCAGCTCTAGAGAAGATTTCCTTGCTCAGACCACAATCTTTGCGTCTCTTGGGCGACAGGGATCACAGTTTGCACCTAAAGGGTCAACATCATCCCATTGTGACCTGCCTCAGCATGAAGATCCTTGCTCACACCACAGCTCTGCAAACCCTTTATAGGCCTTTCTTTTATTTGTATTCATTTGTGAGCTAGCAATGTTATTGTGACTGGTTACATTTTCCAGAACACATTAATCTATTTTTTCTTATTTGCTTGTAAAATTTAATATTATGACTATTAAAAAACAACGTTATTGTAAAAGAAGTACGGTAATTAAAATTTCTACAATTGTAGCTTGAAAAATAATTAGTTTCTGGGATCCCACATACTGTTTATGACTTTAAATTACCAGGATCAAATCACATAACATATTGTACTTTTAAGTCTACCTCTATCCCAAACTTTCCACCTTCCCGCCCTCAAAAACCTATGGCAGTGATCCCTGACTATTACTATTATTATTTGAGTGTACAAGCATTTCTACCAAATCAATTACACAGGGCTCTATAACAGCACAAACATCATTAACAATATATATAGCTTATTTATTTATAAAGAAATGTTTAAGAAGTTCTTGTAGTAGTTATAACATAAATTGACTTGACTATTATAGTTTTTGTGGTTTTGTGTGATTTTTTTTGTAAAGAAAATACATGCCCCTACTGTTATGGATTGATTCTAACCCCAACTTTTGGAACCGGTGTAATATGGTGTCTTCTAAATGATATACTAGCTGATTAGGTTCTATTCTATCAGCAATACAAAACAACCTAGAGATGGCTATGGATGAAAGATATCCTCACAGTTTGAAAGATTTAGAGAACTTTTGCAAGCCAGAGAAAGCAAATATTGTCTAATCAAAAAAAAGGGCTTGCTACAAGACTCCTTACAACCCCAGATAACTTTGCCCTAAGTGATATCGTTATCTTTAAGCTAATCTGGATACAAATTGCTGCAGCTGTCACACAGCTGCCCCATTCTTGCCTGTTAGATGCAAGCAACACAAGAAAAATATCCAGTTCTTCCTAAAATAACACTGAATTCTGAAATTCAGAGCAGCTCAGCATTTAGAGCCATCTTGTTTGTTTTCTAAGAGTTTGCTGGGTCCCTTGCATACATCCTGTTAGCCATTGTGTAAACCATAGCCCCCCTTACCCCACATTCTGATGGCGCCATGGCTAACATTGCTTCACTGTTACAAGGAAGTTGTGAGGACACTGATGTCTTGGCCTTGCATCCGAGTGTCATTTTCCCAGCCTGTTTGTGGAGCCCGCCAATACCCTCATTCTCCTCAGCTGACCTGACTGCATCATGGAGTATCACACACATGTGAGGAGCTTGATATTCCAGCCAGCAGCAAATGTTTTCCTGCTGTTTCTGCTGTATTTGTCCTCTGTCCTGGCTCGTGTTTAGGCTCTGTTGGGCGGTTGTTTTTCCCTGAGCATCTAGGCCAGGACTCTCATTTTGTTTAACAAGACGTTGACGTACACTCATCCCATCTAAAAGTTCCCTCGTGGTGGAGCATTTAAAAAACAGACTAGACATAAACCATTTCTAAACACTGGTTTCATTTTACCAATCTTTAATTACATTGTAGCAACCGAGGTACAGAATTGAAGCAAAGCACCATGTTATCAAAGCATATAATAGCGAAGGATACCACAGCTGAAAGCCAGTGGGTTTGGAAAAGAAAAAAATATCATACATAAAAAATCTTTAAGATATGTTAAGGTGTTAAGAGCCTGCACATTTCTAAGGCTGTCTGCATGATTTTTGTCATTTTGTTTTAAAATGTAGTGTATGATTATAGCTTTGTAATTAAAAAAAATACAAGCCACTGTTCATTCACTTGCTTTCATAAAGTCCTGCATACAACCCTGTGAAAAAATATTTTCCCACTTTCTGTTTTTCTTTTCATCAACACCATATAAACCCAATGTGAAAACACAGCTGCCCTAATAACTAAAAAGTGTTTGCCGACAAAGTGTTTGCTTTTAGTGTCTTTTATGCCACTGTGGAGGAATTTTGCACCCTTATTTCTTCTATGAACGTTTTAGTTATGCCACATTGAAGCATTTTCAATCATTACCCCGTTTAGGCAGCATATAAATTGCGTTTAAGTCCGGTCTTAAGTTGCACCACTCCAAAACTTTTTAATCATTGTCCTTCTGCATAACCCAAAAATGTTAAAGCTGAAGATTACTAACTGATTTCCTGACTGTGTTCATAGAAATTTTATGGCAAATGTTCTGGCAAAATTAATTTTCTTCTCAATGACCCTGACTATTATAGTACTACTCCCAAGTTTGGCTGTAGGGTTCTTGTTTCTTTTCTGAAAAGATGTGCCAGTTTTGATGTAACTGGACAAATAACTTAAAATTTCTGCTGCCATCAGTTCAGTCGATTATAATGACCTTATAATTACTTTTGGCTAATCTCAGATTGGCCTAAGCGTGGGGTTTTGATCGGTACACCTTTGAACTCTCCCATGAATCTGTTCTTTCCCAGGCTGTTTCATTTGGTTGAATGTGACCCTCTGACCTTAACTAAACAGAGAGATAAAGTGCTTTAATTGTTCTGGGTTACTTTGTGGCCTCCTAGATGAGTTGTTTGGCACCTTTGGAGTAATTTTGGTTGGTCAGCTGTTCTTGGCAGATTTCAATTCATGTTTTATGTCTTCCACTTTGGTTTGCAGTGTTCCAAAGCCCTAGAAATAGCTTTAAGTTCCTGTCTAGACTAATAGTTGCCATTTGGTTCTCATTTTCCATTGGGTTTATATAATTAGAGACATGATGTGTTGTTTCTTTTATATTTTTACATGCCTTATGTTGTCAGTCAGGTTATGTTTAAGGGATTTCTTAATTGTACAGGTCTGGGAGTAATCAGGCCTGGGTGTGGCTAGTGGAATTGATTGCATCTTTCTAGAAAATGCGGTAATCACAGTTGATTCACTATTACCTTTTTAACATAATTACACTAAGGTGGTTTGGATAGATTTCTCCCCTTAATAAATGCAATCACTACTTGAAAAAGTGCTTTTATGTACAGTATTCAATTGGATTATCTTCATGTCATGTTAAAAACTAATTGATCAAAACCTTTGAGAAAAAATATTGAATCACTGTTGTGACACTGTTACTAATTATTAAACTATCTTATTCGCTTTACACCTTTCTTTAATTTATTTTTCTCCCCATGTAACTCCATTGCTCACATTTTTAGTTTATCTTCCAGTGACAACCCACAGTCAAATAATTGTAGGTATACAAACCACGGGGTTGCATTCCCGTTACACAGACTCTCGGTGTATTACGATGTCATGAAGAGTGTCATTGTAGCCCAGAGCGATAGACAAGCCTTCTTCCAGCTCTGTGACAAAGGCCTCTGTGAGGTCGTGACCAAGGCCAAGACTATCAGTGCTATTAGTCTAGCGGGGAAACACTATAACAACGAACCCTGTCAAATAATGGTGTCAACAGTGGGATTGTGCAGCTTCATTTGTGTAAGGAATGTCCCTGTTTTAATGGTGACTTGTCGCTGTCTATAGACTCAGTAGGTCAGATTCTGCCATGTTTCTCTCTGCCTATTGTGCTTTTGAATTGATTTTACCATCTATAAGCTGCACAAGGATTTAATATTTTTACTTTCTATAAACTTTCCAAAGTCATAAAGGTCAGTTGTGAGGGATAGATAGCCTAAAGACTTAGGTGTGGGTGAAGACATGGTGGCTTTTTTCCCTTCCTCTGACAACTTGTGCTTTACTACTTTTTTTGTTTGCCTTATCAGAAAGTGTACTGTATTCTTGAGTTTATGGTTTAGGTCAAGTTCTGGCATCAACATTAAGCATTTCACATAAATCTTATTGTTAGTGCACACATTGCTAAAAAGCTTTCAAAAATGTATAAGTTGTTTATATAAGTTGTTCTTACTGTACTACATTACATTGTACTAATTGTTTCTAATTCTGATAGCAGTTTAAAAAGCTAAAATAAGATTTTTTTTGTTCTGAATATATTATAACAATTAATTATTACAATATATATTTAATAAAACAACATATTTGAGTCTATGTAAGAGAAATGAAAAATGTTTTTTTCACAGTATGTTTCCACACTGAAGGCTCATAAATGCAGATGTGAATTTTGATATTTGCGTAAAATTTTCCGCTGCCGTGGCGTATCCTCCGAGTTTCCACACTTCCTTCTCCTGACTTACTGGATAAAATGGTTTCTTTGGCTTCTATCTGCCCTTCTGCTCAGAGTATTGCTTCCCCCCTCTCTTTGCTGCTCCACATCTTTCTCCCTTTTCGAACAGTAAATGTTAAGATCCAGGAGTGGATCAATGGCTCTTATCCTTTGATGTGCCGAGACGCATTACGAGAGGTGAGTTCTAATTGGAGCAGAGAGTTAAGGATCGATGTTGGGTGTAATTGCCTGACACAGGGATGGGTGTGAGACTTTATTATCATTAATATTTAGACATAATGTGGGTGGACTCGGCCCAGGCTAAATGTACAACAACTGTACAAACCTTTGATCTCTGGAGGTAAGCAGATCGATGGGAGTTTGTTGAGGAGTGGTCAAACAAGAAGAGATGGTGGAAGTGGCTGGCTGGATTCACAAGTTAAGAAGATTTTTCTTCAATTTTAGTCTTTTACATCTTAAAAGGCTGCAGTAGATCTTAACGAGAACATAAATGAGCGCAGAAGATTAAGTTTGGTTAATAATTAAGATTATTTGTTTTACAATTTTGAAATAGAAGCAAATACTTCAGCGTTAACCCTGCCTTTGCCCTTTTAATTTACTACCATTAATTTAAACATAATTTGGTCAAGATTCCTTCTCATTAAGAGGTCCTCATATTTAGAACAGTTTATTATCAACAGAAGTATTAATATCGTAGAGATTTTAATTCCCAGGTGAAACAATACAAAAACAAGTAGTGAACTCTGATTTATACGGGCCTATTTAGAGGTGGAGAAGTAGTTTTCTCTAATATGCATTTTCAAAGTTTTTTGTCTATATAAAAATTCACCATATATGTTCATGTGTGTGTGACAGGAATCTTTAATTTAGCCAAGGACTAGGTTTGTAAATTAGCCAGTATGTACAAAACAATAGTTGCTCTGTTTTTACATGCCTCCTTATTGTGCTGTTCTTGAAAAACGAAGAAATACTTGTGTTTGCCTTTTTGACACGGTCTATTGTTTGTGAATTGTAACCAAATATGATGTAGGAGGAGTCCTTAAGGGAATCCGGGTGCTACCTTGGTGTCACCAAACACAAGTCAATGTTACCTAATATTTTTGGATAAAGGAGAGAAATGGGCCTGATGGAACTTTCTCCGTCTAACAGCATGACCAGAGGGAGCAGAGAAGATCCCCACAGAGGAGGCTGAGGGCACACTGAAACTGTGATGCTGTTATGTGTCCTCCCAGTGCTGTCTCTGCCTCTGTGTTCGTCTCAAAATGGTTCCCCAAGGACTGATACCTTAATCATTGTACTTAACAGACAAAGATGGGTAACAGGTTGCACAAAAACAGGTGTGTTAGCTTTCACGTGTGTGACCTGTTGTCTGATATTGGACGGGCTAGGGAGAATCCCTCCAGGAACCAGGTCATTGGGATCGCTGATTCACCAATGAGTTTGAAATTTGAAGTAGCTCTCATGATTTTCACATAATATGTTAGTGTGCTTTCATTAATCAAAAATCTAGGAGTGGGGTTTTCCACCAAAACTCTACTGCTTAACCTGGGCTGGTGCTAGAGCCATTTCTTTACTGGGTGTATCAAATTACCAGCTTGGTTTTCCACAGCCAGCGTGGAGCCACATCATTCATCGCCAAAACATTTCTTCTTGTAAATGTTTAACACACTCTGTCGCATTCAGTGAAAAAATACAAATTATACACCGCTGCATAGAATTTTTCTTGTGTTAACACATGTTCATCTGGTCACTGAAAGGGTTTATGGGTTACCAAATTGTTGACCAAATTTCAAACAATACTCAACAAAAAAAACATTATACTATGTTCCTTCAGACCACTGATAACTGTTTCTTGAATGAAAGTTTCTATCTTTTATTCACATATTTACCAACTGAGAAGTGACCCCAAGTGGCTACACAAAACGCAACAAACCCAGAAAAAACATGAACACAAAATACAAAAAATAAATAAATATTGCTCCTACATCTCTGACATGTAGATAACTCTGTGGAGTTCAAAACAACTTTTAAAGCAAGATTTATCAACACTACTGACTCAGTTAATATAACAAAAAGTACAGATTTTAGAAACTGGGTTATTAGTGGTCTTACAGGTGGAAAATAATCTGTTAGTGCATTAACACACTTAAATAACATAATAATAAAATAAATATTGAGAACATATGAGATGGTGAGCTTGTGTTATTACTACAACTGACAGTTGTATTGGCTGTTTTTCTCAAAATTAGGCTATTCAAAAGTGAAAATAACCCAGAGGTATTAAACATGGCCTGGCCTTCTAGCTCCTAATGAAGGCTGTTGTTTTTTATGGCTCAACAAAGACTTGGTGCTGAAATAGCACCAATTTAAGTGTACCAGAGTTGGTACTTGCAGCAGTGGAAAAACAGATAACTAGTGCTTGGCAAACACTCGCACCACTTTTGCTCTGGAATCAGTTTGGAGTAGAAAACTGCCAGAAAAAAGCAGAAAACTAACATTAACAAATCAAGGAAATTACCATCTAACTATTCACAGATTAACCCCAGATTGGTTTGTCAGTTTTTCCCACTGGCCCCTGGCACCTGGATAGTTGAGATTTGAGGTCTTGCATCTATTTTTCAGAGATATTCTTTACCAAGACCAACATTCATCTTATATGATTTTTTTATAGTGTTAGTTACTACAGTAGACTCCCACCTATGTACAGTTCAGTATTCACGGATTCACATTTTTTTCTTTTTTGTGGAAAATGACTCCGAATTATTTAGAAAAATTGCCTGTTCAAGGATTTTTTTTGTAACACATGTCTAAAATATTTGGAAGATGCTTTGGAAGCTGAGATACCTCTGTGCAATGCTAGTAGCCAATCCAGGATCAATTAATGATCCTGGATCATTAAAATGAACGGAGATAAGAAAAATTGTAGATATGAGCTTCTGCTGCAGTAATAATGCATATTGAGGTATCGTTGTTGGTTTAACTATTAAGAGAGTTGTGAGCATCTTTAGAGGTCTCAAGTATTCAAAGACTTAAGTTATTTGTGGATGATTGTGGGGTCCATCTATTTAATGGTACCTATACCATTTAATCTCATTACATTTTTAAAGAAAGTGTATTGGGACAGACTTTGTTCTAGTATCCAACCCCTCTTGACTCCAATTCATGCTGTACCTCAAGGTCCACTCTCACGTTCAGTCTATGATCAAGCAGACAAATGCTGATTATACTGTGTAGATAGGAAACGTTACAACTCCTGCTCCCATCTCGCGCTAGGCATCCCCTCATTTGTGTTGCCAAGGTTTTGTGACTAACAGTGGCTCTTTTTCTCTCGGGTCATGTCTTTCCTTCTTTCCATTCCTGTCCTGTCTACATCACTGACAGTACAGTACATTCCACTGACACTAGAGCCATTGTGGGAAAGTTTGAGGTTGTGCAACAAATGGCCCATTATGTAACATTTTGATCATTTTACAAGCGTTAGCTGAGTTGACTCCATGATATTTGTATTTCTGATGAGGTACAAATGTGAATCTCAATAAATTTGAATAGCTATAAAGTGATATTGCATTTTAATTCTGTTAATTTTGATGATTATGGCTTTCAGCTAAGGAAACCTCAAATTTCAGTTTCTCAGAAAATTATAACATTATATATGACCATTAATAATTTAGAAAAGTATTCTAATACAGAAATATTTTGGCTGTGATCCCTTTTGATCATATTTTATAATTTGAGATCTGTTTGTATTACCAGTTACTAATGATAAGGAAGCAGGATTCTTTGTAGCATTCAGCCTTATTGAACTCCTAATAATTTTATCATTAAAATATCATCCTTATCCCCATTACAATGTTTTCTTCTTCAAATCTGTACATTTTTAAAGTCCATGCTTAGCCCCTTGTAAAACCTTTTCCTTTATCGTAAACATTGAAGTTGACTCAGTTAAAAGTATGCTATCTTTTGAGTATTTGTGTATTAGTCCTATTTTGGCTGTGAAAGTTGTCTCATGCCTGAGTCTGCGTGGATGAGGGAATGAGATAGGAATGAGATGAAGAGGAGCTTTCACAGTCAGAGGCGTCCCCATCTGTTCGCCTGAGCCTAATTGTTCCTGCATGCGAAGACATGGAGAGAAAAAGGAGGAGAAAAGCAACTGTACTCATCCCCTGTCCCAAAGTTATTTCTGTAACATTAAAAGACTGCCACCAGCATGCTCAAGATTATTGCCATGTAAATAGTGGCACTTGGCTCGATTCCCCACTAATGAATGTCATTTACTCTTTTAAACGAGGATTAATTATCGACAGAGGACCCTTCTCTCCTCCCACAGGGAGCATGTCGCAATTAGCTGCCAAAGGATGACTGCTAGCATTTCTGTTTTTAAAGTATCTATATGTAGGCATATGCTCTTGTGACGAAAACCCTTCCAATTAACTGTCTGTATATTTCTGAGCTAAATTTGAGAGACGGGAGAAAAGGCAGCTGATGTAAGAATAATACCTTTACCTAAACTGGAGCATGCAGGCCTTGTATTCAATGTTGTTGCTGGACATTGTTGTGAAAGTAAGGGAAAAGAGAAAGTCATACTACTTTGGAGTTAGCCTCCTGGTTGCAAAATAATGCCAAAAAAATAAACACAAGCCTCAAATTAGATTTCCCAAAACATAGCATTCCCTCTCATTTTACACACCACTGTGGCCTGCAGACGAGAATAGAATAACCAGTGAAATCCGCCTCAGGAACCGACTGGCACAATCACAAGAAAACTTGACAAGGAAGGGATCTCTTCATCTATTATTATTAATCTTCATAACTTCTTTAAAAATCAAGCTAGATTTTTTCTTTTTTTAGCCTTTTTTTTTGTACCTCCACTGTCAGATCTGCCTCTCTTTGCTTTTTTTTTCTGTCGCAGAAGCTCTCATTCCCCTTTTGTGAGCTGCTTGCTCTGATTCCTGCATTTGAGGGTTATTTCTCCTCCCAGAGGGAGTGTTTCAAGTTTTAACCTATTTCATGAGGTGTGTTTAGTGAAACACAAGACCAAAGATTCACTGATGAGAGATTTTGTGGTCAATTTTCAGTCACCGTTTTGTTACCCTCTGATTCTCAGATACTAATTTTAGCTGATTTCTCTCAAAGCTCCTCTATGTAATTTTTGCAAAATTCTATTTTCGACATATTTGTTAAAATTTTTGTAAAAAGAGACAGATAATCTCTGAATAGATGAAGCTCCTCCCTGAGCAACTATTGCTATTTGAAGAAATATCTGCTGTCATCGGTTTTCATGCTAACTAGTCTAAGCATTCACTGCAGCATCTGTTGTGGTGAACCATCTGTAGCATAGCAGAGAGAAAGGGGGAGATTGTGAGCAGCATGCACATGAGGATGATTGACAGAGCTAAGGCTCTCCTCCTGCCTCTGATTGGTTGCTTCTGATAGAGCAGTCATAATGACAGCAGGTCCATGTCTCATAGCATACTGTCACGACATAGTGATAGTTTTAACAAATATGTGAAAAAATGTTTTATTATTTTTTTCATAAAAGTTACATACTTCTGCTATGAAGTGCTACAAATATTGATCTTTATAACTAGTCAGTTTGAAGGAAGACAAAGTCTGGAACTAGTTGCAGTTACCAGGATAGTGTCCTCTTATATTTTCCCTTCTTCCTCTTTGTTTTATGACGTGATCTGGTCGCTTCTTACTGGTTCGCCTGCCCTAAATCTCCCCTTCAAGCTTGGAAACAAACACAGACACGGTCAAGAGATGTTTGTGTTTGAGATTCCTGAGTGCATCAGTGTGACAGTGATTAAATGAAGCATGCTACATGCATGTATAAACTTTTAAAGGAAGATGGACTTCTGATTTACACAAATTCACTGAACTGCTGACGTTGTTCCCGGAGCAGCAGGTAAACAGCAGAGAAGCCTCATGTTTTCACTGCAAAAAAAGCAGTCCTAAATAACGTTAAAAACTAAAACCTTCCAACGTCAACACTCTCGTACCTATTTTCACTTCTTCTCCTTACTTTTCCTTCTATCTTTCTGTCAGTGTCAGGGTGAGGGGCATGCTCCAGGCTGTTGCAGGTTTAGCAGATTCTGAGGAGCACAGGAATAATTTGAGATCCGCTCTGTTTCATCATCCTCTGCTGTCAGAAGTTTGTTTCTGAAGCAGGAGCCTGAACATTTGCTTCCTTGGATGATCTGTCACAAGTGGCACTTTGTTGTGCAGTTGTATTTGTCTTTGGCAGGTTTTACACAGTAAATATGAACAGAAATACACAGCGATACAGTGTGCAAAGTCTTGTTTCTTGTTTCCCAGAACTTGTTTTATTGTTGCTTTTGATTTTGGTTTTGGGTTTTTTGAGGGAAATTTGTTCTTATACATTACATTAAATCCCCAAAATTAAATCCTTTTATACTACTTATATACATTCATTTCACTCTTCCCATTTATAGCGACTCCTAGTAAAGATGAATGAAGACACCTCAATTAAATTAAGTTGCAGTATTTTATAGTAATAATGCTCTCATACCGACTTTTCTTAAAAGATCATCTTTAACAATCAAGAAAATCACTGAACTCGTCCATATCTGCAGTCAGAGCAATAAGAGAGACATTTAAAAGAGCCAACTGTGCCAAGCAAGTCCATCTTACCTCCAGGCACAGTTAGGAAGACAGTAAGGCAGCAAAAGCACTTCCCAAAGCTTACAATTGGAGAACTGTAGCAAAGATTGATCTTGCGGTTCCCATGTTGCCATAACAACCATTAGATGGTAAATCTAAACGGTTGACGCATAAACTCCAGGTAGGTTTGGCATAAAAAAAAAGGCTAAATATGTGGCAAAGCAAGTTGGCCTAATGGGGAGTGAGACCGTGGGAACCTTGTTCACATGCAAAGTATAGTGCAGCCTTTAAATGCCAGAGTGTTTCGAATAATGTGCTGACTTGTCGTGGAAAAATGAAAAATAGATTCTCCTTGGCTCTCTCAGGAGTATAACAAATGTCTACAATGATTACAGCAGGGTCACATGTGCGTGTGGTACCAAAACTGCAACTTTCTCTGCCACATTTTTCTTTCACTCAACTTTCCATTAATATGCATAGATAAAACATTATCTCTGTGGGTGTGTGCGTGTGTGTATATATGTAAATACATAAATGTAATTACAATTAACATGTTTTGTGTTAGTGTAAGTTTAAACTACAGTAACAGGGTTTGTTTCCAATGTTGTACCTTTTATAGTTCAGAGGGGGAACCTGAGGAAGTGGATATGAAGTATTAAAAAACGTTTTAAAGTGCCCATGTAAGGAAGGTGTAAGTGAATAAACAGATAAACAACCAGCAGCCTTTACAGATCGACTCCCTCTGGCTGCGGGCCAGACAGGTACTACCTCCGGCATAGTTTTGGAAAGGGCCACAGCAAGCAAGGGCTGCCTCAGAAGTCAGACAGTCTGCACATTTTTGCTGCTGATGGCATACCAGGGGCGCCATTTTCCTCCTTGAGACAGACAAGCCAGAGGATCTGATTGGCCTTCCGCCAATATGCACTCACAAAGGCTCCTTTGACAGCAGGTCAGCCGGTTAACCAAGCAGTAGGCAGAGGGAGACAGCTGGAAAAAAACACTTCTGTACTCTTTTGCTGCATGATTAAAGAGTCCTACACATTTTAAAAGGTGCATCATATTCTTGTTAAAAATGTTAAAGCAAACATGTACTTTTGCGCTCCTGCAAACTGTGCTGGCCTCACATCCCGAGACATAGGTCTGAGTGAATGTTGTTGAGCAAACATGACCCGTACTTGTACATTTTCCGTCTGGCCTTGCATCTGTGTTGGCCTGTGTAGACCTCCAGGCTGCCAAAAGAATACCATAAGTATGTAAAATAAACATAACCTATAGCTGTCAAAAATCTTTAATATTTTCCTCCTCACTGATACGGTTCAAGTATCTGTGGTGGAGGTAAAACTTTTGTATTCTGTTGCAGTAGTTTTTTTGTTGTTGTTGTTGTTGTTGTGTAGATTTAGAGTAACTTCCTATTGTCAAAATTTAAGAATGTTTTAAATTAGGTATAATTTACATAACACAAACGACAACTAAAGCCAGAATCAAGCACATGTAATTTTGTGTCTGCGTTTTAACAATGATAAAATAAAAATGCGCAATGGTTAGTTCATCCCTGTTGTAATATTGATGCAGCCTCGCAGCATTGTATTTTTATCATAAAGCTGTGTAGGTGCTGACACGGTGCCGTTAAATAGCTGTTGCACTGATGTTTAAATGCTGCATTGTTAACTGACGTGGGGCAGCCCTTTGCTGACCCGGGAGGTATTTGCTCGTTTGATCATGGGGCAGCAGTTTTAATGTATCGAAGCAGCTCCGCTCCGTAAAGCCCCCAGTATAGGGAAGAGGCTGTGGGCCAAAATGGACGAGGGATCCATTGGTTGTAGGCCTGCAAGTGTAGAAAGAAGGTGATTATAAAAATATCTGTTGGTCAGCAAGGCCAAAGGGGAGGGTGCTGACCCTGCATTTCCACTTATGCAGCTATGGTGGGTGTTGGTATTTCCGGGGGTTGTTGCGAGGGTTGTGGAAGAGATGGAGAATAAGACTCTATTGATGAGCAGATTAAATATTTCCATCATTGTCTGTGTGCAAGGGTTTTAGTTCTACAGATCTCTGAGTATTTGCATGTTTATTTGTTTTGGTTTTTGTTCTATTTAGCACCAAAAATGTCCAGTTTCAATGACTACAGTAATAAAACATACAATCTTGCTTTTTTTATTCCAGTGAGTTACATGTTTTTCCTTTAAAATAAGCTGATGAACACTTTTTTGGCTATAAGATCATAAAGATAGTGAAGAACTGAAAACCTCAGTGTCAGTGAAAATATTTCTCTTTTTACCTTTTTGTCTCTGGATAGAATAATCCCAGTTCGCCAACTGACAGTCCAACAAAAGTGTTGAGAAAGAGAAAAAGCAATGACACACTGTACAAGTTTGTGCTTACACCAAGGGACCTATGTATCAAACCCCTGTTTGCACTAAGGGTAACCAGACTCTGGCCCCTTAAAAGAAAATATTGAACCCCCACACACATCTTTATTGCCTTTTCTTACCCTTCTGTCCTCTTTCTCCTTTTCTGTTTGGTTTGTTTTGTTGTTCTTTTTTTTATGGAAACTCTTTTGGACTGGCAGTGACCATAGATATCAATGGGGGGAAGACCTGCAAGAAAACTGGCTTCGCTCAGCTAGACCATTAATATTTGATGGATTGGTCCCCCATGAATTTCCCATAGCATTCCATACTGAGCTTATGATGTGCATGAGACTGCAGAGAGTTTATTTGACTTGAAGCCCAGCTCACAGTCAGGTTCAGGATCATGGTAATCACATGGATCATTGGCTAGCAAGTAAGCTATTTTAACAATTATGTCCAGTTTGTGTTTTTTTGTGTGATCGGTGTCAATGTTGTGCACATTTACATGCCTGAGGAACTAGTTCTAAGTCCAGCTGTCACATTAACATGACAGAAGAATTGTGCAAAAAGTTACATTTTGGTAAATATAGTTATTATTCTGTAATCCAGGATCCTGGTCATGCCAGTTTTGGCCAATCGTCGTCCTTCAAAGCTATTTTTGAGTTATTAACAGAATATGTTTTATTTCTGAACAGCTGACCGTCCCAAATAGGAATTAGAAAGAATAGAATGATTTTTATTTGTAAGTTAAAGGGGAAATTCAGTCTATCAGCAAGTTGCAGGTGTACAACATTTTCAGGAAAAAAACCTTAGTCAATTTTATGAAAACTTTTGCCATTTTTATAACCATTTTCCTCCATATTTCCTCAAAAGTGTAAACTGTGAAGAAAAAATAGATCTGCAGTGGTTTGTGGAGGTTCTAAAATGATTTGCTTATGAAAATGGAAGGGAATTACAAATGGAAAAAATGTCAAGGTACTGGTATCCAAATTGGTGAAGGGTAGATTGGTTCCTTCTCATGTTTTGTCTACATATTTACTGTATTGTATTTTAATTAGGGCTGAAAATGCAATCCGCTGGAGTGACTGTTGGAATTTCTGTATGACTTGTGAAATGTATAAATACTTGAATGTACATGTTTATAATTTTCAAATTTGCATTGACTGCAGGTACATACTCCAGAGCAAATACATTTCTTTTTCTTTTTAACAACATTGCCCAATACAGAAACTAAGTTAGTTTCTGTATTGGGCAACGAAACTCATTAGATGCTTGGCTTTACTATAGCAACACTATCAAACATTTTTGCAGCTTTCAGCAATTAGCAGG
Organism: Gambusia affinis; assembly: GCF_019740435.1. NCBI lineage: Eukaryota > Metazoa > Chordata > Actinopteri > Cyprinodontiformes > Poeciliidae > Gambusia > Gambusia affinis. The sequence goes on from NC_057887.1 coordinate 17,591,166, forward strand.
ACCAAATATATTCATAGTTTTCAACTTGTAAAACCACATAGATAAACAACTTGTTTGTAAAGTTATTCTTTAAGATATTGATATATTTCAGCAGATGTGGGTTGAACTTAATTAAATATTGAAGGAATATAGATGGTCACCTAAACCTTCCCATATTAACAGTCAAAGAATTAAAAATTTAACTTTGACAAACAAGGCTGGACAAGAATCCAAGTTTTCTTATTCCACCATTTACTTTAAGGAGGATGATAAAGGAGTCCATGCTCACTAATAGAGAACTTCAGTAAAAAAATCACAATTTGTTGTCAGTGAATCTACCAAACCATTTATTTTTAGACCTGGCATCAACAATTTAGGACAGTGTTGTAAACAAAAAAATAATATATAAGCTTTAAATTTGTTTATACATAGACATAGGCTGGTCAGGAAGATAAAGATTTAAGTGGAAACTTGAATGAAGGACTTGGTGTAGCAGCCCACGTCCTGAAATTACCTCTTTATTTCACTTAAAGCAACTAACCTTTGTCACCACAAAGAAACACCACAAGGTTAGGTTTATAAAGTGTTAACAGGTTCAGAGTTCCCCAATCATATTAATAACCCTTATGACTGAGATCATTCAAACCCCTTTGTGTAAACTTCATGCAATTGGGTCATTAAGTACTCTAGAGACTGTTGTCTCAAAAGGCGTACCTTTAAATTCCTGCATGAATAATAATGTTAACTTGCTCCAAATGAACTCCCTCCTTCTTATATATGTGAGTCGAGCTCTTTGTGTCCTCATGAGATATCACAACTGGATTTTGCAAATATGATTTGCCTCTTTTATTTCCAAATGTCCCAGAGCAACCCAGATGCCCCTTGACTTTTGAACTGTGGTTCACAGGAAAAGCAGAGGTGAAGCAGCAATCTGCATCTCTCATGGCGCTTCACGCCCACGCTCTAGCTGAGATGGAAAGATAACATGCCACATGAGTTTACTTCTAAAACAAAGAGGAACAAAATCTTAGTCCATAAACTCCAGCTGTCATCATTGGCCCCTTCAAGTTCTTTTTGTTTTATTCCCCCAACCTTATTTCCCTTTTTTTTAATGGTTGCTTTTATTATTATTTTCTATTTTTTTAGTTTCAGAAAATGATTGACTCTGCAAGGATGCAAGCCCTGATTAGCAGGGCTTCAGAGCTCAGAGTCTATTGATCAGTCCTACAGAGCACTAAGCAAATGTAGCTGGAGAAACCAGTCGATATCGCTGTTTCTCCAACAATCCCAGTCACAGTGGTGGTTTCCCCCGCGCACTCACGATTGGTATTTTTCAAGGATTGAGAAAAAAAGGGAGATTTGTGTCTACTGCAGATCGTTGTCTTATTTAAACTTATTTGTGTACACTTACTTTGTGATTTCTGTCCTCCTGTTGACTATTTTTTTTCTAAACTATAACTATTTTATGTTCTGGAAATGGGAAATATTCTTAAATTAGGTCAGTGGTTCCCAAAGATTTTCTTCTGGGGGCCCCCCCAGTGGTTCCCAAACATTTTCTGGGCCCCCCTATGGATTACAATAAAATCCCCCCCCAAAAAAGAAAAAAGAAATCATGTGGGCTCAAACATCGTTCAACCAGACATAAACCTGTAAAGATATTTTGTTTTCAAACTCCACTGAAGTTTATTTCACACTTTAGGTTGCAACAAAACAAACTACAAACCATCTTTACAGTGAAACACTTTTGTATAACTGTTTGTTTTTTTTTCATCCATCCATACCGCTTCCTGCAGCCCCCGGTCCCCTGCAATGGCACTGCGCCCCCCTAGGGGGTGCGCCCCACACTTTGGGAACCACTGAATTACGTGAATATAATAAATATTTCCTACCTCCTCAAGTTTAGTCTAATCCACCACCTAAGCTCCATGTCTGTTGCCTTGTAACTCTTGGGTTTTTCTCTTCTCTGAGACTAGGGAAGCTTGTCTGCAAATTTAATGGAACAGCATGGATTATTTAGACTGACTAAAGTCTACCTTGTAGTGTCAAATGGGGAATTGTAGAATGACATTATACCCCTACATCTTCTTCCTTTGCGGCACTCCTACTCTCTTCTCTCACTGGCTGGATAAAGTCATTTGTGGCTGCTAAATGTACATTACATTTGTACATTTGTTCTGTGTCATTTTTGTCTAGGTTGTGAGATCATCTCCACCAAATTGCCTTTATGAACATGCAAAGTTGCATTTGCGCTTATAACAATGAGCCAAAACATGATTCAGACTCGTTGGAATCTGTTCAAACTCAAAGATGTCATTCCAAACTTGCATGAATTTGATCAAACTCACAAGGGCCAGTTTAAGTTCACAAGAATCAGTTTAGATGTACAGGAATGAAGCCGAATTGAAATGAACCAATTGCTATTCTTCTGAATTGGCATAAACTTATTCAAATTCACAGGAATCAGTTAAAACTTGCTGGCTTTAATTTAAAGTTAATACAAATCTATTTAAGCTTTCATCAACTAATTCAAATATACCAAACAAACCACAGGAATTTGTGAAAACATTGTAGCTTTTTTTTTTTCTCTTTTAACACCTCCTGATCTTTTTTGGTATTTAAATGGATGAAAGAGCACAAAATAAGTAGTTAAATATTAAAACAAAATGTTTGGAAAAAGCATTAGCAGTGAAAGGTTTTTAATAATCTGCACATTTTATTTAAAAAGACCATTGAAATGAGACTTTATTGATGAACGTTACAAGCTCAAGTAGAAGAAATTTCTCCATTTTGTTAGTTTTTGTTTTGTGAACGACTCTCTGTCTGAATCTTAATTAATCAACTACTATTCTCAAATAGTACCACCATTGCAAAGCCATTTTTCCTAATATTGGGGCTGCTTTCTCAAAGAAGTAACTGGTAACAAGGTAATATTGAAGAATCCAGTTGAACTACATAATAAAGTTTGCATAGTCGAGAATTGGCCAGCATCAGATTTTTTGCATTTGTTTAAAACAACCAATTTGTGTGGGTGTGTGTATTTGAGTGGCTTAACTTAGTGTGTGCCGGTGGGCAATAAAACGTCATGGTATGTGCAGAGACACATGAAGCAAAAACCACACGGGACTTGAAGCAAATATTTAGATTTTATGAAAGCAAACAAGCAGCATTTAGAGGATCTTTGTTGCCCGTTTATAAAAAGGAAAAAAATACAGAAACAAACATAAATACTAATGTCCTCATCTTTCTCATGGAAGTTTAAATAGACTGGATTTGTTGTGACCAAAGAGTTTAAACCATTTATTGCAAGCTGGGATCTTTTTTTTTTTTTTTTCTGGGAAAACAGTTTTAGGCACCTCGTGTTTTGGAGATTATGTACAGTATGTGAACTTTCATTTAAGAAAGAAGATAACTCCCGCAATTTAACCAGCAGTTTAACCCTGAAAGGAAAAATGAGCTGAAAGTTTTAATTTCACATATTGGTCCAGCGTTTTTTTTACTGTCTTTAAGACATTTTGTACAATAGTGCTGGTTTTAGGTGTCCAAGCATGGATTCACATTGTCTGTCTGTAAAAAGTAAGCCAGCAAAAGAAAAGCAGCTCCGACAGGTTATCTTGAAAAAAGTTAAAAGTTTAGCATGGCGTTAACTCGATTTATGTACGTTAATGACATTTCGACACTGAACAAACAGCAAAAATTTATTGAAGTCATAGGTTTTTGGAGGCCTGCAGCTGTAATGGGTAATGTTTTATTTTCTTTCACCTTTTTTCACTGTGGCCAGAAATCGGATCTGCAGCTGGCCCCCGGCCCTCGTGGAATGTATACAAGTGGGATTTAGGGTCTTTTTTTATGGGGTAACCTTAGCACATGGTGCAAAATGTCAGTTTTCAACAGTTTAACAAAGTTTTGTTTATTATTTTTAAATTTAACATTCAAACTTGTGTTCAGATTTATTTTAGAAGACTGTGCTTTTATGAATCAAGTCATGTTAAGTTATTTTAAAAATGCTTAAAAAAAAAAAGCCTTTCAGCTGTTTCGAATTCTCACAGGATCAGATTTTTATGCCATTTGTATTTGGCAGGTTGATCTTAAGAAAATCTTACGAAATGAGGAGTAAACACAAAACAAAGTTAGCTTCTTCATACAAGTGATAAATGTATGCGTTCTTTTCATTCAATATAAATTTAATAATGACTGTCAATGTTTAGGAAGGAACTCTTACTCCATATAGTTTTGTTCTTTACTGAATTAACTCTACTTCCTTGTTTCCATTGGTTGAAAGCAGTTGCAACACAACAAAGAAGCACTAATCATTTGGACAGAGAGAGATGCTGACCATTTTTCTCCTTGTTTGAAATTTCTTTTTTCATTATTTTTATTATTCATTAAATTCATCAAAACCAAGAATTCCCAATATTTTCAGTCTGAAAATGTATCAAACAACTGTGTTGGACAATTAGGGCCATTGTAGATAGAAGGAAAAAATAATTATTGACAGTAACAACATTTGAGTAAATTTCCACTACTCTCTGATGTCTTAAAGTTATAAATTGCAAGAGTAAAATTAAAGTTTTCTATGATTAAAGGCTTAAATTTCAATAGATGTGCATTCGGGATCTCATTTCAGATAGTAAGTTCACACTCTGGAGATTTTGTTCTGACACAGGAAAAGAACCCGACTTTACTACTTACACTGAAAAACTCATCTCAATTCTCTTCTCATAAACCTTCCACTTCAACCTTATAGAGGACCTCTAGAGCTTTTGTCAGAAATCTTAAACTGTGTAGTTTTTAAAAACCTGAAATTATTTTTCTTTCAAACTCTTGACTTCACAATATCTTATTATATAATAAATTATTGGACATATTATGCCTTTTAATCATAAAAACTTTAGTTTTGAGAGAACAGCTGAGGTTTTTATTGTAAATACATTAATTTAATCTCAAAACTTAAGTTCTTTGGTGGAAATTTACCAATTTAAATATTTTTTCTTTTATCTACAATTTCTATAACAATCAGCATTCACTTTAATGCAGTTTATAACTTAATGCAGTTCATAACGTAATGTATAACTTGCAATAGTCTTGTAGTGCCTTTACTTTCTGTCTGATTCAAACCTGCTAGCTCTGACAAGAAACCTTCATCAGAACTGGCTGTTCTGTGTTTTATAGACCCGAGAAGTAAAATTGGAATCAGTTGATCAGACGTGGACCACCAATTGGCAACAGCCAGGAGAAACCTGATCAGTGACTATATAAAATACCCATAGTGTTGACATTTTCTTTGAGTATCTCATCAATTAAGGATAATGGAAGTGTCTAGCTCAAAGTAGACCACTGTCTCTCTTAAATGCTAATCAAGATGCTGCACAGTTTTATTTCAGGATGCTCTATTCAGAAAATTACAGTAAATCAATATGGCATGCCTTCATAAAGTACAAATCTACTTAAAATTACATTTTGCTATCATCTTACAGCCTAAACAAGGAACAATAGAAAAGAGGAAAAATTAGAGAAGGTCAACCAAGAAGGGCTTTCTGTTGAAAGAACAGAAAGTAAGCAGAAGGTGTGAGGGAGGGGGCATAAAGATGAGACAACTGTGCACCAGAAGAGAAAAGACAGAAGAAGGTGAGGGTTCAGAAAGGTTAGCTGTCATGGGACTGATCTGTGTGTGTTTGGAGCTTTGAAAGCCACCTGCACTGAGACCAGAATGAGGGAAAAGTTGCAGCAGAAACACAAAATTGCTGCCGGCAAGAAAAGTTCTTAAAAATTCCAGAAACAGTTGCAACATATTCCTTCTTCCTCGTTCACCCATTTCAGTTTCCTCTTTCCATCTCTTTTCCCCCCTCTTTTAATCCTTTATCTCATCTTTTGCATACACGTTCCTGCCTCCCACACTGAATTTACACCTTCTTTCTGCTAACTTTCTCCTTCTGCCCCCATTCCCTTCCTCCTTGCACTACTTCTCCAGCAGACTGCTGAGTCCCAGCCTAGCCTTGTACTGCTGCTGCTGCCGCTGCTGGCCGTGGTTGTTAGCAGCCAAATAAAAAATGGATGAACTGCTAAAGCTCTGGTGCTATTTTCCTGCCTTTAGTTGGAAGGAAAAGGAAGAAAGTGGGAGACAGGCAAGGAAGGAATGAGGCCATGTCTTCCTTATTAAAACCTGACCAATTAGGTTTTATATATTCTTATCAGTAACTTTAAAAGAACCTCTGGTATTATTTTTATTTACTTAAATTTATCATCAGAGGAGTTGTTTCTGTGCAGAACTTCCCTCATATTTTTCACAACTCTATTTTATAGATGCTTGCGTAAAGTCTGAGCTCTATAAAAGTAAATGTATGTTTTTGTGTATTTACATTTATTTATGCTATATACTTGTATTTTCTTTTTGATTTCTGCACCTCAAATTAGGAAAGTGATTCAGCACAACAGTTTACTTTTTAAAATCAAATACTGGCTATTTCATCATTGTTCTTATTGTTCTAAATGTTTACATGTTCTTTTCCTAAAAAATGTATTGAAATTCCTTCCACCGCTGCATGACTGCCTATGATAAGAGCTAATAGTCTCGCTCTTCGCTCTACAGTCGGTATATAAGTGTTGGTGTGTGCAGGCTCTTAAACATTGTTTTTCTTTGGGGAATTACATGGTGTTGGGGTCTTCTTTAAATAATTACAGTAAACAGCGTCCAATTAAAGACCTACTTTAACTCTGTGTGAGTGTGTGCGTGTGTGTGCAGATGTTTGGGAGGGTGGGAAAATCACCATTTATCTTTAACACCCCCTGGGGGGCAGTAGGCTGAGCATACATGGCGGGATCAGATCTCTCTTACAAACAAGTCAAGTCATTATCTCTAGTCTGCAGAATGAACTTGATCCAACGTTCCTGAATGCTTCGGCTTTCCTGTTTCTCGTTACGTTCACTTGTTTCAAACGTTGCACATTTTTCTGCCTAACCAGGGCGATCGCAGGCCCATCTCATCCCTTTGTTTCATCATATTTCAGTCTGCGGTTTTAGGTTCTGTGTCTGTTCGAGACTGTGTGGAAGCCTCAGACAAAGGGAGTCGGTGTGTGAATATTAGGGAGCACATGTGCTTCTACAATGAAACATTTATTTGAATTAGTTTCGTTTTAACAAGTCAGGGCGTTACTAAGACTTACCCCCACCAGTGCTCCACCTCCGTGTCCATCACTCAAACCATTTGTGAACACATTGATCCTTGCCTCCTTTTCCCATTTCTCTCCTCCTCCTCCCCTTCTTCCTCCTCCTCCTTGTCTTCCTTACTGTATATTCCCAGGGTTTGCAAGGAGGAGAGCCAGAATGGCTCAGACAGCCATTGATTTTTATTTTATTGGTCTACTTGTGGAAAGAGGACGGATAAGGGAGGGCCTGAGAGATGCAACTCTGCTGCTAAGTTTGCTCGTAGTGAAGTGCGTGTACGGGTGTGTGGGTGTGTAGGTGTGTGTTTGAAGGTGGGTTGGGCCTGTCTGCTTATGTCTGTCTCACCGCCATTGTTTTTGTTTTGGGGCAGGGGTGTTATCTATCCGTCTGAAAATTATGTGTGTGTGTTTGTGTTTGTGTGCATGTCCAGCCGCCTCAGAGAGCCATCAAAAGCAGACTGTACAAGTGTACTGTGTGCCCACAGTTGTGTGTTTTCCATGTGTACACACATGTCTGTGTCATTTGAGGAGCTGGGGAATCTGGGGTGCTGATAGAGCTGGCACCAGGGACTTGGACCCAAACGCACGCACAAACACACGCATGCGCGCGCACAGCTGAGGTGTATCCCGGTGCTCATTAAAGCTGGTAATAAGGCTGTGCTGCTGAAAGAGGAGGGGAAAAACAGGCGAAGGAGGGAAGGAAGGGAGGGAGGAAGAGGATGGGAATGGAGAAAAGGGGAGGGAAAAAAAGGGCGATTTTAAATTTTAATAACACTGGTACGATTTTGTAAATCTTTCCTGACAGAAAAGTCCTCATTATTTTCATCTGTCTCTGAGGAGCCTCTCCTCCAGCTTTGCCTCCTCGGGTAAACGGACCTTTCTCTCTTTACCTCTCTTTTTTTTCCCGGTCTTCGGATCTGTGTTTCCCCCCTCACTCTCCACCTCTCTGTTTCACCCCTGCGCTCTTTCGTGTTTTTCCATTTCCAGCTCCTTTATTGTCCATTTCTTTTCCTTTCTCTGCTCTGTCGCTGATCATTTCCGCTCTCTGTGTCCGTCTCTCCTACATCGCATTTCCATCCAGTTGGGTGTTACCTCTCCTGTTACCTGCAGAGGAGCAATGACGAGAGCCAATAGGATAGCCAGGACCCTGTACTCTTATTGGCTGTCACTTCACAATAACAGCTCTGCTCTTTCAGTCAGAGATGCTGTAAATTTGTTGTTAGGTCATAAACATTATATACAGTCATATTTAATAAATTGGAACATTGTTGAAAAGTTTACTAACTCCATTCACTAAATGAAACACTTTCTTTAGATAAAAGCTGATGAGCAAATATTTCATTATAAGATTACAAAAGTAGTGCTGCAGAAAACCCTTATAAATAATAGGATATTTATTAATCTTATATAGCATTTACAAAAAATATCAGGCACTGAACAAATTGCCCACATTATAACATTTAAATGAATAAAATTCAGAAATAAATGATGAATTTATTAACATTTTACATAAAATACTTTAACAGTTTTAACAAGAAAGCATGAAGAAATGACGACCTCAAAGTGGGTTGAAAAACAACAGGTGGCCATGAGAGGGTATCCCTGAGATGACATCATCATGATTGGGGTTTTTATGCTTTTGTCAACATCAAATGGTTGAAAGTGGATTGGATTAATACCGTTTTTAACTTGTCATATTAAACATCTATCTCCTAGTAGGGAAATAAAAATTATTTTATTCCGTTATTTGTTTCTTTATTTTTGCTAAAAAAGAAAGAAATGGCAGGTTCTTGAGTTGACATGAATTTTGTGAAATAAATAGTTGAAACCACTTTAGCAGAATTGTATTAATATATTTAATAAACTTTTTTTTATCCACCCACTCACAGAAAAAGATATCGGTGCTTTACTTTTGTTCACTTATTTTACAACAAGCTTTTGTCAAAATCTTATTGAAGGAAACATTTGGTTTAGTCTGATCCAAATTGCCCTGTTAAGATGCAGTACATGTAAAATGTTGAACATTAAAGATCATAAAATAAGAAACAAAGGCTTCTTGTCGTAGTTTTTATCCTACAACAAACCATTTTAATTGAATGAATCTGCAGTAGGATAAATCACTACATGTACACTAGTGTTATCATCACTATGATCTGGAAAATTTGCTTCAGAAGCTCAATAATGCATAAACCGACACGTTATGATTTGGGTTTTTAGTAGCTTAGCATCATTGTAGGGATCTGAGTGGATGTGGGTCAGTGTGCACATCTGCACCCTTTTGTATGTGCACCCTTTGCATCAGTCACACATCCTCAATCCTTCGCCTCCCCCACCCCCACACAGACACACATTTCTCACCCTCTGCCTTTATGTCAAGTGTCAAAACTGGAGGATGGATCCGGTTTGATAAGTTCTGTTCTGTCTGGCCACGTGTCAGGACAGGATCAACCACACAGCGGAGGAAAGCTGTGTTCACTTTCCTACCTCCCACTTTTTCTTTTCTTTTAATTCCTTTTATAGGGACGGCTTAAAGGAAACATTTATCTATTTACCAATCAGGATGCATTTTAGTTGGTCTGAGAAAATTTAAGAAAATTCTAAATAACTTTTATCAATATCTGCAGATTCACTGACTCTCACAGACACAGAGGGAAATAAGGCATAGTTCCTCCTCCTTATTACTTATAAGGAGGAGGAAATGACAAAGTTATTGCGACAAATTTGTTATTTGCCACAATAACAAATTTTGCTGGACGATAAATTGTCCCAGAAGTTATTGTGATAAATGATATCATTTTGAGACCATTTTCAAAAACTATAATGGTAATGGCATAATAATGTCAGTTGGTCCTCTCAAGGATCAATAAACTCTAATTTCCAATGAACATCTAATAGCAGAACTGGAAGACATTTTAAATATCCAAAATAAATAAACAAAACAAGCTAATTGAATAATAAAATGGAAACTGAAGTCTTTGTAAACAAAGCTGAGCATCAAAAAGGGTCTAGTTGAGACCAAGCACCAGACTGAAGCCTTTTGTCATCCAGTCTTTTGTGTAAAGAGAGACAGACACGAGAAAGACAATCATGCAAATGGAAATTATTGAGCTCATTTTAATTTATTATGCGATTAATTGATTTATTGCTAATTACGACAGGCTTTGCTGCCGCTGCTCATGTGACTGAGTAAGAACAATGGTTCCTTTGTTCATCATTTGTTTGTTTGGACGATTATTCCCTCCTGTTCTGGATGTATTGAGCTTGACGGGATTTTTACCTTTACTTCATTTTACTTTAGGACGGTTATGATGATGCGTAACAGTGGCAACAAGGTGGAAGGTTTTTGCAACTGGGAACTGATTAGCTTCCCCAAAGCTCAAATAATCCCAGAGGACTCGAAAAGGTGGATGCAGAGTAGGACCGAGGATCATATCCCCAACTCCAACGTCTCTCTGTCCTGGTATACAGAGATTGAAGGAGGAGAAGCAAAAGCAAATGAGGTGGATTAGCAGTTTTTACCACCAACTGATGGTTTGATCCAGGACTTGTTGCTGTGGAATATGGTCTCTGCTGCCCGGATGTACAGTTAGATCTACAAAGTAAAGAACAAGCTGAAATCTTCTCATATCTTGCTTGTTGTGCAGCGCCGCTTGGACAAGATAAAAAGAGGAATTTGTAAAAACAATAATAATTCAACAGTATATTTGAAAGACATGACATTCAGACACATCCATTCTCAATCTTTTAATAATTTCGAGTTTTGTTGTTCCACATATTTGTAGCAAACGATGAGCTCAAACATGAACCTCTGCAGTTATATCCTTAAAACCAATCAAGCCGGAATCATCTGTTCTCTAATTAGACATTTAGATTTTTAACTCAGCTTTCACTGTCCATTTAAGATGTTTAAAAATGGGGGTTGAATTTGCACTTTTACCTTCCCTCAGCGGGGAAAGCTTTAATTGCCGATGTTTACATGATTTTTTTCAGCTTTGTATCTGTAAACAGATGTTCCTCCTCTGCACAGAGGCTCCTTAAGTCAAAATGTGTGTTTATGGGTATTTTTTTAATATACCCCTGGGACAGAAATAAATAATTAAGTAAATTCCAGCCTTATCGTATTCAGTGCAGCTTTGAACACTTGGGTTTTTGAAGTTATTCTCTGTGTTTTTTGCTGCCAAATAAGACTCCTCTAATAAACACTGGTTTATTAGGGCTCTGCCTCCTCATCAGAATGGATAAAGCTAACGTCCTGTGCAATTCTTTTTCCAAAGTAAGCTTTAAGTTGTTGGGTTTTTTTTTTTTTTTTTTTTTTTACAAACACCACAAAGCAAGCTGTCTTCTCCCAAAGCATTCACACACCCACACACACACACACACACACGCCTACAAGAGATATGCTCCTCCTGGTATTTGGCTTGGATAAATAATCATTCTAAATAATGAATGTCAATTAATGGGGAGAGACGTGGCCTTGCTAAGCATGCTCTGATGAGGGTTTCAGTGGGATCTCCTCCCCAGCTGCTTTCAGCCAATCACCGCAGCCTCATCTGAACACCAGTGTGGGGTTTGCTCATTACAACTTCTCGATTACCAGTTTATATTTCCCTGTAGCATCAGAATTATTCACCGTTTTGTTTTGGTGAGTGTGAAAATGCATTGCACTAGTTCATATGAAAAGAACATCCGATTTTTTGTTTGATTTGTCTGTTTATTGAATAATAATCTCCCTCTAAATCCCTACTAACTCTCAAACATTATTTGTGGTGATCTCTCCAATGTCCAGTGTCTTATTTGTTTCAAAAAATGAAGTTCAAGGCGATTGAGTTTAGTTTATATATTCATCGATTAGGACGAGAGGAGCTGCATCTTTGCAGCTTTCTGCTTAAAACATTCCTCCGCCGTCATGGCTTTAAACTAATTGGTTTGCTGAATCTTTTGTAAGTCTGAGCTGGTGGAGTGTAGAAGGCCGCAAGCTCAGACTTGGACTTTAGAGGGTAGCAGGGTGACTGAGCAACCAGCCAGCCAGCCCCTCCTCAATCCTCCCCAGTGATAAATGGCCGCGACATGGGCTATTCATCTCATGCTTAGAGAAGTGGACAGTACCCCCCCTGCATGGCCTCTCCCCTATCCCTCCACAAGTCAGCAAATGTGATAATTCTCTCATTTGTCAGATGCAGCGGAGGGTTGGCAATGTGTTTGTGTGAGCATGAGCGTGTGCTTCTGCCACGGTTTCCCACAGAGTCCTAAAATGTCTGGAAAAGCCCTGAATTTGCCTGTATTATTCTCCAATAAATTAAAAATTTTTGAGCTTTTGGACTTTTTTCAGTATTCCTTTTTTTTATCCAAGAAAGAAAAACCTCAGTTTCTAAAAAACTATGCAGTTTATCTATAATGTTTTAAGTGGCATCATTTGTCTCTGCTTTAGGACATCTCAACTTCAGGTTTTAACTGTAGGACGCTGGTATTCGTAGGAGTTCTGAAAAACAGTTTAAAATCTGTAAATTTATGAGACCCCAGTTATAACTGCTTATAAAAATAAGATGCTGGACATTAGAGAGTCTATTTCAAACTTTAAATATGCCTTAATATGCAGTAATAGTGCAAACCATCTTGGCAGTAGCTAGTACCTACTGTCTTTCTTATCTCTGCTTTTAGGAGTACAGCCAATCACAGCCAAGGAAAATAAATGCAGCTCCTGGATTGGCTGCTTTGTAAAGGCCAGGCAGTAGCACGTAAAGTAGCATTGCACTTTAATATTTCAGCTTCCCAACTTGAGTTTTTTTTAAAATATATTTTAAATACGCATTACAAAAAGCCCCTCAAATGAGCCAATTTTCTACAAATAACTTTGAGTTGCGTTCCACAGAAAATATCAGATATTTAGCCGTAAATAGATGGTGTTCACTGTAGGTTGTTTTTGTTTGTTTGTTTGTTTTACTGCAACCCGAGAAAACACATACAGTGTTGTGATGAAGTATTCACACCACCTGAACTTTGTCATGTTTGCTCAAGTTGCATTAAACCAACACAAAGCAGGACATAACTGTGAAGTGAACAAAACGCAATTATAAAATTAGAACACACCCCCCCCATCATGACACTGCCACTATCGTGTTCCACCATCGGGAGGGTGCGTTCAACATGAAGTTTGGTGGGTTTTTTTAGACTTCTACAAAAACCTATTTATGGAATTGTTGACTAATGTTTGACCAGAGCTGGGTCTACTGCCAAATCTTTTCTAGAAAGCTTTAGTTAGTCTTTTTTCAAGCCACTCATAACTTTCCTGTCATTTCACAGTAGTGCACTGAGCATAGTTTTTTTTTTTTTTTTTTTTTTTAAGCTATCATGTTTTTTATTTGATAAAGTGCTTACCTAACACGGTTAAAATGCCAGAAGACAATCAAAACAATTGCTACCGTCCTGTCTGATCAGCATATGTTGTTTCATAATTTCTCTAAAATAAACCTCAACGTCTCCAGTTCAGCATGTTTGCGTTTCTGCTCTCTGGTTGTGTTTTGTTAGTTCAGAACCACCTCACTTTAGTTAAAATGGCACCATTTTATTGTCCAAAAGACTGGCTTGTTTTATGGTGAATTCCTTCAGTAATTCTGCAACTTTTATTACCTCCAGGAAACTCCTGAGCCACTTTTTCCACTTTACTGTGCAAATAAAGTTTTAGAGCCAGTTTGCAGTGTGTATATACTGATCTGTCACATTTGTTTATAAGTGTTTTGCTCTGTTTCAGAAATGTACACACATTAGGGCAGCCTTCTTTTTACAGACACTACACAGGAGTAAACACAGCAGATTTTTTTCTCCATTTTTCATTCAACTTTATGCAGGTTTTAATGTTCTCATAGCAGTGACCACAGAGTGATAAATACCTTGTATCCAAACCTCATGGTAACTATTAAATAAGCCTGGTAAATAAGCCTCCAGTTGATTACTGGTCATTTAATTTGCACATAAATATGTGACTGTTTTACATGTTTACTGCTCCGTGTTGACACTGCATTAACTTCCCTTCCCTTCTCTCTCTGCAGGATCATCCAGAATCGCGTCCTGGTCTTCGTCCTCGGAGGCATCATCCTTCTCACCATCATCTTGGCCATCTATTTAAATCTGCGTAGTCACTGATCTATACTGTGTACCCATACAAAAACACTCCACGGCCCTCCAACGCCTCTCAACGCAAATATAAACACACACACACACACACATATGCGTGATTAATAGCGACAACAGCGTTGTTCTGCTGTAATTAGGACAAATGGTACCCATGAATCATACTTTCCTAAGCCTGACAGGGAGCTTTTTTCCATTTGACTTCCCTTTTTTCCTTCTGGTTTTGTTCCTTTTCTCCACTTTTCACGTCCCTTGCTTTTTCCTTTCTCTTTTCTTTTGTACTCGGGCCTTTTTTCTTTGCTTGTTTTACCATCTCTTGAGACAACAATGGTGTGAAATGTTTTCTTTTGGGGTTTTTTCTGATGGGTAAAACTTTTCATGTCATCCTCGATGTAGATTTGCGGCTCATCTTGTCTTGGAACTTGGAAGAAAATACAACTGTGTGCATTTTGCATAAGTGTTTGGACACAGTTCTGCACATTCATGCATGCATGCTTGCAACAGTCACAGTCATAAACTACAGCCCCTCTGACTATTGTTCACCTCAAACTGTTCTATGTGGACTAGTTTCAGTTTAAATATCTAACTGTTTACTAACTGCAGTATGTCAGAGCTTTGGTAACTTAATGAGTCATCCATTTTTATGATGCAGAGAAGCACCTACAGATAACTCCTGTATTAAATCTGTATTACAGATAACTCCAAAAATATTATTTTCAGGGCAGAATTTTGTTCATACTATTAAAAAAAAAGATATAGTTTGGCTTATTGAAAGAACGCTGCCTCAATTCAAGAAGAAATATGTGACTGTTTTAAGAGACAATAATATTTTTAACCTGAAAGTGATCCCACTCTTTAAAAATACTTAAAAGTTTCCACATTTGGTACATTTTTCTCCCAATACACACGTCATAAATCAATACTCTGGACTTTCCAACTTTCTTTGTGAGAACATATAGCTTATATATGTATGTACTAACATTTAAATGTATGTCATGTATAGTGTTTTTGCTTTCATTGCAAGTGATTCTGTTACTATTTATTTAAGAATGCAGAGGTTTCAGTTTAAATATCTGTGATATAGCTGTATGATTTATTTGGTTTAATGATTTCTTTTTTTCTGAATTAACATGAATTGTATTGCAGGACCAAAACAAACTGTGTTTGTTTTTAGTTGTTTTTGAGGTTCTTATTTTTTCTCTGTAAACGGATCTTCCCTGTTTTACAACCTGTAATGTTTGTTCTCTGTATTTCAGGATGGTCACAAATACATGTTTCTGTTTATCAGTATCCAAACCGATGAAATAATATGGTTGCAGGTTTGTCGTCCCGTGTGGTTCTTATTGGCTGTTTGGAAAATCTAAGGTTGTTTCAAAAAAGTGTCCATACCCCCTGAATTATCACTTTTTGTCACATTTCAGCCACACACCTTATTGTGTTTCGGGGGATTGTATGAGATAGAACAATATAAACTAATCCATAACAGTAAAATGGAAGGAAAATGATGCATTGTTTTCAAAAGATTTTACAAATAAAAATCTGAAATGAATGGTGCGTATAGTGCTTGTCCCTGTTGAAGAAAAGCATTTCTCCGGCCTTCACAGAGCAGCTGGATTTTTAGGAGATTTAGGTTGTTTTCACACTTGATAGTCAATGAGACTTGGTTTGATTGGGCACAAAAATTGCTCTATTTGTTATATTTTCAGATGCTGCGGCTCACTTTCACACTGGACCGTGTCAAATGATCCAAGCTAATTGAAAAATCTGTTCCCCTCCTCGCCTGTGGGGGCGTTGCACCTTAGACCACTGAAGGAAGCAACATGAAAATCTCTGAAGCAAAACTTCCTTCTTCACAAAATGTAAATAAAAATGGAGTAGCGTCAGATTTGAGTGGATCTAGGATTTCTCTAATGTCTTATGTAAAAGACAACGAACCTTTTCTCCTGGTAGCGCCAGACGCTCGATTTGCTTTGTTTGTATTTAACCAGGATGCCGTGTGCTGTAGTTTGCTTCCTGCTTTTGGAGCGGTCTTTGATCCGCTTGCCTTCAAACCGCATCAGAGTTCACTTCAACCAAACTGAGACAGAGTTTTCAGGTGAATCAGAGTTTCTTTTATTGTCTGCATAAAACATTCACAGCTCCCCAAACAAAATAGTTTAATTAACATGAACCAAACAAAGCTAATGCACCCTAAATGACAAACAGTTGAACCCTAATCTCTCTGAAGGCAGTTACTTGCACTGAAATTTTTAAGGGGTGTTACACTAAAATGGGCTAAATATTAAAACGGGTTTTCTTCAGATTTGTGTAATATTCAGAAAACCATGCATCGTTTCACTTTCGCTTCACAATCATGCATCACTTTGTGCTGATCTGACATAAAACCTGATGAAACACACTGAGGTTTGCAGCGATGAAATGGCAAAAAGTGCAGGGGGTATGAATACTTTTTTTGCATCACACACACACAGACACATACTGTCTCCTGTGGTTGGCTCCCCGGTTCCCTGTGAGGACATTTGCTATTCCATTTCAGGGCCGTATTTGTCATTTTCAAGATACAGGGGAGTTAGCACCCCACCCTCCCCAAATACACACACACATATATATATATATATATATATATATACACACACACACGGACTTACAAATCTCTCCCTCCCCTGTCGGCCTCCATTTCGCAGGCCCTCACCATCCGCAGCGTCACTGTCTCCTTCAAAGCACCAAATTAACGGCCAACAAAATATCGTCCCTTTGACCGTCCCGCGTGGGGCCGACCCACAGAGACTTATCATTAAAGTGGAGAAATGAGGAAGGAAAAAGAAGGAAGTGGACTGGGAAGAAGAGAGGTGGGGGGTTGGATTCCCAGGCAGTTTGACAAACCTTGTCTGATAATGACCCTGTGTGACTGTGCTTTCACTCGGTCTAAATGTACTGTGTGTGCAGCCTGTACAGTATGTGCTGATGTGCTCTGTTCTCTCTCTCCCTCTCTACCTCTTCTGCCACCTTTTCTCCTCCTCCCTGTCCTCCCCTCGCTCCCTCCCCTCCCAGCCTGTCAGATGAGTGGTAGCTAGCAAGCGAGCGGTGGAAGGCAGCGTGGCGGCGGCTTCTATTTGAAGTTGTAATGGTGTCAAAAAGTCAGGGCTGACTGACAGACGTCAGTCCCACAGGGCCTCATTAAAAACAGACCCACTTGACAAGGAAATAATTGAGCGCTGGCGACAACTCGGGGGCCCCTCCGCGTTTTAGATGTTTTTATTTTCTTTTCATTATTAGCGCCGAGCTATTATGTTCATTAAGAAATGGCATTAAAACAAGTAAAAAAAAAAAAAAAAGCAGGTGGGGAGGGGTGGAGGGACGTATGGAGGTGGAGAGATAACGATTTGTTTAGAGCCCCTTTTTCTGTTTTATTATTTAAACAGGAGCGCTGTCATGTGAAACCCTGGCAGACGTCGGCTATCAACTCTCTTTTTTTCCCTCTTTTTCTCCTTCCCTCCCTTTTCTGTTTTCCCCCTCCATACATTGCTCTCATTTTTCCACCTGTCCTCTTTCTCTCTCCATCCCTCTCTTTCTTTCTTTCTTTCAGTCTCCCCTCCTGAGTGACGTGTGTCATCAGAATACAAACTAGATTATTAATCAGTGCCCACCCCCGCAAACCCCTAACACACACACACACACGCACACCTTACCATCATCTTTCAATTGGCTGATTTGGTTTTCGACAAGCGTTTCACCGCAGAAAGCTGAGGATGAAAACTTGTCAAAAATAGGTTATATCTTATTCCAAAGGGCAACAATAGCAGGAGGTACAGACATCTTTTAATATTTAATTTAGACGGGTGTTAACCCTCCTTAAGTGACTGGAGGAGCGACGACTTCCATACCGACACCACAGGACGAGGGTGGGGCGATTAATTATTTGATGTCTGAGGAGTGGTTTTCTTTCCTTTAGATTTCCTTCCACTGTTTGCTTTAGAAAGTTCTTCATTCATCGCTTGATCTCATGTTTTTCCTACGCATCCAGCTGAACTCTCTTCCCATTTACACCTCCATCTTCAAGTAGTTCATTTATTTCAGTAATTAATTCAGTAAATGATATTATGAATTTTTTATTTTTTTTACAGCTAATGAAAATCCTAAATTGAGTTTGTTTTTACTTGTTTGCAGTGGGGGCCAAAAATGTCAAACTGAAAGTAGTCAGTCTTCTTCTAAAAAAAATATAGCAAAAAAACAATTTTATTTCTTTATTTTGACCTGTTAAATAATTAGCTAAGCCCACAATATTTTAGTGAAACAAGCAAATCAGTCTCAGTTCTGTTACTGCATCCCCGCCTGAGCTGTCAAAACACATCTTTGGCATTCACTGATGCCGTCGAGGTCCAAACAAAATCAGTCCAAGGACTGCAAATATCCCCTGCGCCGCAGTTTGGACTCCTCTGGCCTACACAGTCATGGAGTGAACTGCTAACTTGAAAGTTGTCCACCAGCCTCAGCAACCAGTTAAGAGTGTTAAAAGAGCCCTGAATCCATACAACCCAATGAAAAGTTTTGTGTAAGGAAAAGCCATAGGACAGCTTCAACCTTGAGAAGTGAGGTGAACCTTATTTGTGAGTTTTGATAAGATTGGACAGTAAACATAACTGTAAAAGTCACTATACACCCACTATCAACAAGTGTCACTTTAGATGTCTTTGTCTATGAACCAAAGACATCTAAAGAATCATCAACTGGACTGTTACACTGGAGTCTGACTTCTCTTTTCAATTCAAATTAAATGCAGCATTTCATCCAGACATACAGAAATACAACATTACAGAAATCCAAGTTGCTTGAATGTGAACGTTCTGCAGTCGTGATGATGCGAAAGTTTTTGAAGTCCAAAATAAGCCCAACCATCCAGCAGGAAACTCATGCTCCACCGTACATCCCTCTACTGATGAGCTTTTTCGAGAAGGTGTAGGACTTGGCACCTGCTTAAAAATAAAAACTGCTTTAATGGCCTGTTTACTGGATTAAATGGTCCAGCAAACTGGCCTGGCCTGAACCCCATAGAAACGAACAGCAGTATTGTCAGGAGGAATATAAGCAAACCCAGAGCCAACAATACAGACAGACTGAAGGCCGCTACTAAAGCAAGCTGGGCCACAGGCTGTTCACCTCCATGACTCGCCGCATTGATGCAGTAATTCATGCTAGAGGAGCAATGACCAAGGACGTTTATCTTAGTAGGCAAATATTTATCAGTTTTATACAGTAACCTGATTTTCCAAGAAGGGAGCTGCAGGCTTTAATCATCAACATCTCACTTGAAATACAGTATGTCACTCTGTGTGTAAGGAATGTTTTGTTTAAAACTTCTCCATGATATTCTAAGCTCCTTATCATTTATATTGCAAACATTACATTAGAGATGCTGCGGTGCTGATTTTTCTTGGCCACCTTTGTTTGCATCAGTGCCATCCGCTGTGCCGATCTCAGCAGTTCTCCCTTCGTCCTTTCTTCAAGGTTTCACATAAAACTTGTAAAAGGAAGCCTCCCAGACAAGGACTCTCTGTGATGCTCCACCATTACAAACAGCCTGATGTTTGTCAGCCATTTAAGACGACAAGAGATTATGACAAGCGACGTTTGAGCTGTCTTTCCCCCCGTGCAGGGTGGGCCTTAAACTGCATAAACAGCGCCAGTGGTGGGATCACAACGGGAGGGTGGTTCGCTTCATCTTCAGCAGGGTCCGCGATGCTGTCATCTGCCACACATCAACACACACATGTAAAAAATAGAAAAAAAGTGGGCCCGCAACAACGGCCGCCCAAGAAAGAAAGCCCACACACAATGGCGCTGTTTGAGAGCCACAATGAGCATTATTTTTGATTCAGCAGGCACACAAAAGTGCATGCACGCTGCAGCACGTATGGTGGATGCAGCCCATTAAGAAGAGGGACACACAATCCAGTGTACGCCTGTTAGAAGAGGAGCCATGTTCTCCGTTTGTACACGCCACCAGTTCCCAGCAGAATGGCCGCCTTTCTCTCATCTGTCTTTTCTTTTCGCCCCATCAGCGCTGTCAAGCATTTTATTGCCGTTTGTGCTCACAGTGAAATGACAATGGGCCCCATTTATTTCAGGAAGCTTCTGCAGCCGTAGATGCACGGACGTCTGTGGGCTTACATGATGATGCAGTTGAGACGCAGCCTGAGCGGTGGGATAAAACGGTGACTCATGGAAAGCTGGGGTTTTTTTAAACATTAAGTTTATACACCAGGAGGAATCATCAGAGTTCAACCCTGAATCGGAGCTGACTGGTGTCGTGTCCTGCTGGTTTTATCTTAAAATAAGACGCAATAAACATAATCTGAGTCAAACAAAGAAAATCAAACAATAGTCCAACCTCTATAAAACAAAATCTCACATCCTGTTGTTGAATTCGTGTTAGCTTTTTCCTTGTAAATTGGGATTTAGATGGATAAAAATTTCACATTCTCAGAATGTGACTCAGAAATATCACTGAAGGTCTCAAGTTACTGAAAAAGGAGTATTGGAAAGTGCGGATAAGGCGCTTAAAATATTTGTGTTTATAACTTGGACTAGTTTTCTGTTGTGGGTTTACTCGTTTGTGAACAGATGCAGAAAAACGTCTGATATTCTAAGCTGAGAATATCGCTTAGAAGACTGAAATGATCATTTTCAAGATATTTAAAACCAATTCTGCTTTTTTGAGCCCTGGTTCTCTTTCTGTATCTCTTGCTCTTTTTGCTGCCATGTTATCTGGAAACCTTTGCTGTTTTCTCAGGGTATGACACATGGCAAATCTCTCTGAAAGCAATAATTCAGATAGAAATACAAATAAAGCACTAGTTGTACTTAGCGATACTTAGCACAAAAAAAAACAAAACAAAAGGGGGGCATTAGTTCTGGAAACTGAAGCCCTCCATTATTGCCGAGCAATTTAGCTGCATGGAAAATTGGAGCTTGTTCAATGTAGAGGAGCATTTAATGCAGATAAATAACTAGTTACAACCAAATTGCAAAACAAATGTAAATTAAACTGTCTGTTTTGTTTCCTAGAGGGCAAACAACACATAGGATTGATTGTTTTAAAAGCAAAGTAGCAAACAGTAGCTTTAACCATTTTAAATTCAGGTTGAGTACAAATTTTCTCTCAAATTTTCCAACACAGGCTGCTGAACAATTAGAGGTTGTGTTTGAACAATTTAAACGACGCTTTGGATCAACTAACAGCATTAGCATGATGTGATAACTCACTATAATTAAATGTTTCTTGGGTGCGCTTTTTGTTTACTATTTTCTGTTTGCACACGATTGCTTGGCAATGGTTCTATTGTTTAACCAAACAGCAATTTTTACCCTTAGCCCTGCTAAATAAACGGCTGTTTGGCTTCTTATCCTAACGCTGCTCCAACACCAAACCAACTTATGGGTAGATTGGCCAGCTGAGTGTTAACTCGTGTGGAGTTTCATTGGCTTTGAAAGTCCTAATTTGGATTTGGTGTTGACGTTACAACCTAACTGAACTTGTTCTAGTCTCAGTAGTTGTGAGGCTATTTAATGTTAGCGATAGCAATTGTAACCATATAAACACAGAGGGAACACACCCACAAAGGAAGATTATACAGTCCTATGCATGCTTTGTTTTAATGAGGCACCATAGAAAACAGAGTACGTCTGATTCGTTCACTTGAAAATTAACATTTTTGTGGATTTTGTTTTATTTTATTTTTTTCGGCTACTGAATCTCTCTAAAAATATTTGAAGACCGGTGGAACGGGTTTTTCTCACCAAATGATTGATTTCAAGGTATTTATCGTATATAAAAGCTTTCCTGCACGACTTTTGTCCAAAAATTGTGGCACAACTAAAAATTTGTATTTCCCTTAAACTGGCACCGCAGACGTTTGGAGAGATTTATGCTGACTTGCGCTCTGAAGGAAACACGTCGGTTTCCCGGTAACCAGCTTTGTTACCAGCTGCAAGTGAATAACTACTTGAATAACTTTGGAGGCAAGTAAAAAGGCAAATCAACTACAAGCCGTGTGTTTTTAAAGCCTGTTAATGTTGTTCTGTAAATGTTCAGCCAAAGAAGCATTAAAACACAAAGAAGCAAGTAAAAGCCGAGCTGAGATGGCCAAACCGAATCACTTAGCAGCATTTACCCAACCCCCTTCTCCCATCCTCTTCCTCCTCCTCATTTCTCATCTCCATCACACCTCCATGTTTCTCCCTGTAGAATACCGCCACAACCTTTGAACTGAAATTAACACTTTACCTCTACAAAGACGTACAATTGTAGCAGCAATGTCATTTGCATGATAATCTGAAGATGTTGAAAGGGAAGCTGCTAATGGCAACCCCCCTTTTTTTTTCCTCCTCTTCATTCATGTTTTGTCACTTTTTCGTGCGCCCTTCACCCCTGACGGTACAGAGATTACAGCATGTCCAAGTAAATGTTAAAGAAAGTCATTTATGATTTTTGAGATGTTGGGGTCTAGTCTAATCTTGTGAAAGTTTCTCCTTGGGTCGGTTGTCAGTTTTAAAAGACAAAAATCGTAGAACGAAGATGGAAGGTGAAAAGTAGGGATGAGTGCAAAGGAGGCCAGGTTGCCTGCGAGGCACTGAGTGGCCTGGACGTTCTTAGAGAGGAGAGTTTAGTTGGGCTCGCCCCTGTACATTAATTTACTTTGCATACGGTGTCTTAGCAGACACGATTCTAAATTTCCAACTGGGAGGCATCAGTGGAGGAATCGCTGCCTTCAAAAGACGTCCTGCCAGTCACGCTTCTCCCGTAGACGGAGATCTGAGCGCTCGGTGATAACCTGCGACATCTTTCTGGAAAAACGGGGAGTCGATCAGCTTTGATGGAGCACATCCGCCATGACAGGCTACTGAGGAGCTCGCTAATGAACTGAAAGGGTGGCGGGGAGGAGAGCTGAGGGGGGGCATTGCTTAGCATAAGAGCACAGAGATGGGTGGATGATTTTGGGAATGGATGGATGGATGGACAGATTGGGAAGCTGAAGCTCTCAGACATTTAACTAGATGGAGAACAGAAGGAGAAAGAGATTGTTTGCATAGAGATGACGCCCTCCAATACTTCCGTCAAAACCTTTGTTTACCACCTCCATCTATATGCAGCCTCCCCGTAGGTAGATGTTGGTAGTTAAATATTCATCAGAAGTTATGCACCACAGAAGCTCTCTGGTCAGTTTTTCCATGACAGCCAGGAAGTTTTATTTGATTCTCAGACTGGTGTACTGGGTCACCTGAATCAACACTGTAAAGGTTGCAGTACCAGTATGATCTTTCCTTTAAAACAGGATTTTCCTTTCTCCTTTTTCTCGTGTAATTATGACCTTTCTACTAACGTCTTTTCAAACCTTTCTACCGACTGGATCGAGATCTGCTTCGTTTTACTTGCTTACAAAATCCGCGTAAGTCAGTAGGAGCAGCTCTGTGATTCTGACTGGATGATGTTTGAATAAAAATGCAGGTGTGGTGAAATTTAAGAACATGTAACTGTATGTAACTGATTATAATTGATTTTATTTATATACAATAATCATCTCAAACAGATTGAGCAGTTTTAGGGCCACTTGTCACTTTAAATCACTTGTCACAACTTATTTGCTGCTAAGGCCAGCAGCTGGTTACGACACCCGACTCAGCGCTTGCACTTGAACGTGAAAATGGCTACAAACAGTTGCATAAACATACAATCATTCAGCTTTGAAAAGCAGAAGTAGAGCCTCCTGCACAACCAACAAGAATGCAGTAAGTGGTTTCTGTCAACAACAAAACAGTTGTCTTTTCCAGCAGCCATTGTACAACTCATACGGTGGTAAAACTAGCTCATTAAGCAACTTGGATTACTAAGGAGGAACTGGGCTCAGCTGGGGTTGCTGGGTAACAGCGCAGTGCTGTCGATTATGTCATAATCGATTACCCATCGTTTATGACTGAACAGTTGGGAGGTTTCTGAAATGCCTTGTTTTCCAGACACCAAAAAACTTTAACTTATTGCCAAATAACAACTAGGTTGCTTTTTTAACCTCTGTGGTTGTTTATAGACGCAGCTGAGACCCAACGGGAAGTAGAAAAACGTGCAAATGTCAATTTTGCATTATCATCCTCTTTTAAAAGATTTGGCAACCTTGACAGCTCCAAAAAAAACAGAGACTTCAGCCTTTAGGTTCCAATCACATCCCGTCTTGGCGCCAACAAGCTCCTTCTCTCTGTAGCTTCTCTAAATTCTTCCTGCAACCAAGTTCTTGCCAAAACACCTTAGGAGAAAGTTAGGAGAATTTCCCTCCACTTGACCATTGCACACAGCTGACTCACAACTTGCAGCAGCAGGTAGGAAAAGGTGTCACTCCTCATTCCATGCAACCCTGTGTCATATAAAAGGAAAACAACCCTTCACCAGCTCTGGCAAGTTATTAAAAGGAGTTTAAACCACTGGAACATTTTTTAAAACCATGGTATCTCTTGAAACCAAAGACCGACCCGTGTTGTACTCAAGTACCAAATTGTAAACCAAGCTTTTCTGGGAAAACATTTTTGTGTTCACCTTAGAAAACAGCTCGCAGGCACTAAAGAAAAAATAATAATAAAACGCAGGCTTTCTTACTGTGCACGCACTCTCTGAGCTTTACACACAAACACACACTTCCCTATTGAGACGTATGGACGTGGCAACAAAATGCACAACTTTTTGTTCATCTCAAGGACTTGTGAGGGCCCAAGTGAACTGAGAGGCCTTATTGATTTTACCTCTTTTCATGCCGCGACTCTGGGATTACCCATTTTCTCATTCATTTTTAAACACCACTCCAGAGATTCTTCTTTTCCTTTTCCCTCAGTTTTTTTTTTCCCTTTTCCATAACCCTTCACTTCCACCCAGCATGCGCGCACATGCACACTCATCCCTCCTCTCCCACTCCCGCCCCACACACACCTGTGCAGCCGTTGTACCTACCACTGTCTCCTACAACCAAGTCCTTCCTTGACCCTGGAAATTGTAATGCAGCCATAGATCACAGCTGCTGAATATCAGGGCTTACAAAAGCGGTTAAATAAAATATGTTGAAATCATCCGATCCCAGAGGCCGCGCCAGAAATTCTAATCAGGTGAGAGGAAGGGGAAAGAGTCAGGAGGAGGATTATGGGTAAAGAGAAACGTATGGCTCTACAGGGCAAAAAGCAAAGAGAGGTGAGACGGAATGAAAGTCACAGCCGGTTCAGTCAAGTTCTCCAAATGAGGGTTTTTCAGATGCCTGACTGCTATTGTGACTATAATTGTCCAAAAACTAAAGAATTAGAGTCAACTAAGTGTCTGGAGTCACTTTTGAAGCTTGTAGGATAAACCACCCATTAGTTTTGACCTTCATCCTCCAGATCAACTAAGCTTTACAATTTAGACCAAAGAAAGTATCTTGAAAAAATGTCAACTAATCTCTGTAAATAATTAATGATTTTAATGGCATTCTGAGCTGCTGTTGTTGTTGTTGTATTGTTCTGTTTACACAAAACCCTTCTACAGCGGCGTTGGACTCTCAAATGAGACAAAACGAGGGACGGTAAAGGTGAACTTTTTCACTTCAATTTTATTATTATTGTTCAAAAAGGGATTGGTGAATTGTTTATTTGTTGCCAATGCAAAGCTAGACTGAGGAAAGACTCAAAACTGTCTTTAAATTACAAATGGCAAATCTATTGAAACATCAACAAGAGGCCGGCTCTGCATTACACAATGTGCTGAAAGCCAAGACAAACAGGGGGAAAAAGAAGTTTTATTAACTGCATATTTGAAAAACAAAATCTGTGATAAACAGGTGAAATGTAACCAGTCTTATGTGGACTCCAATCATAGGAAGACTTCTTGGAAAAGGAGTTTGCAGAGGTAACATGTTTTTCTTAAAAATTAGCTTTATAAACTCTTAGTTATAAAAATGAAAGTTATTTCAATGCTCTATCTAAATAGATATTATTTGACATGTAATGTTTTAAACAGCTTTATTTTGCTGAAAAAGAGTTGCTGCTTCTTTTAACCTTCTGTCAACAAGTGTTTATTTTACATTTACTGTAGTCGGATGTTTCAATTTGGCATTGGTTTAATTATAAGCCAGGCTTGTTTTCGCTTATTTTATTTAGTCTAATAATTTACTGGACATGATATTTTTCTCTATGATCTTTAGAAATATCTTTTGTTTAGTTTTTCCTTTCAATAAAGAAAACTAATCTTCTTCTTTATGATTGTATGTTTTAACTCCCTGGAAAGACCAAGAATTGATTTTCACATGAACGAACTTCATATTTGTTTATGCACATTATAGTTACTTCAAGATCATTTAGGAGCCAAATACACAAATTTATAATCTGAGACACAATATGATTATTTATTTTTATTTTTTTTTGGCTTGCAGGACTTCACAAAGGTATTTTAAAAGATTCTGAACAAAATCATTAATTTCATTTAATCTATGCCGTTCTGTTTTCCACAATTCATTGGAAAACGGTCATCGCCTCAAGCTAGCAGTCTTCAAAGTGTTGGAGCTCCTCATAACCTGCGGTGTCAAACGACTATTTGTAAAATAATTGAGTCTCCGGATATTAATGTTCTCATTTTATGCTAAATAGGCCAAGTACATCCCTGACCCATAGGTCTTCCTTTGACCAGACGTAGGAGGGTGTAACAACATATTAATTATTCTCCTGGCATGCTTGTTAAAGCGCACCACAAAGGTTGACCCAGCTGAGAGCAGCCCATTGCTCAGTGCTGCTTTAGATTAACACATTTAGTGTTTTAGTTTTTGAATCTCAGACTGATTTAAGCGAGGTTTAGTTCTGACACAAGACATTGGCACAAGCCCCAGTTTTCAAAAATCATTTTTCAATGCAATGCGAAAAACATAAACCAACCTTAAACGTCAGGGGTTTTTTTCTTCTCTTTTTTACGAGTGCCATGAAAACTTTCATGCTGTGGTTCCCACGACTGAACACCCCACGGACTCAGCCACATGTAAAAAAAAAAAAACTGCGGACAGTCCGGTGCGAGGTGATTGATCGCACTTCAATCCCTCAGTGGTTCTCCAAACACGGAGACGCTCAATTACACTTCGCGATCAAAATGCTGAATTCACACACTGAACTCAGGAGAGAAGGAGGTGAAAAGAGAAATACACGGAGACCTGTGGTGGGGATATTCTGTACACAGGCCAACAGTTTGACTCTAACAATTCACAAAGCACTTATATTTCTTTAGTTTTAGCTTTTGAGTTTTGTTTTAGGCCATATATGTTCAATGCCTTAAAGTTAATATTGAGTTAAACCTTTGGTAACGACTTATTAAAGAAGAAGTAAAGACATTTTACTCCCTTTGGTAAAGAAGAAAATCTGTATTTTAATAGGTTTGATTCAGACTGCCCGTGTATAAATAACTATCCTTTGAATCCTTTGACAGTTTGTTTCACTACAAGCAAAAAACCTGTAAGTGTTTTTAGGTTTATCTCTACCAGCTTTGCATTTTTATGTCCATTCTGCTTTCCAAAACAGCCAAAGCTCTGTGAGGTTGGATAGGAAGAATCTGCAAGCATCAATTTTAAGGACTTGCCACAGGTTTCAATTGAATGTCTAGACTTTGACTGGACCATTCATCCAAACTATTCCCTCGAAGCTCTTTGGGCGTACTTAGGGTCATCATCCTATCAGAGTTCACAGCTGTCGTCTTTTTTAGTAAGTTCTCTCATTTCTTATTTCTTCATGTCATCCAGAGTTACTCTGGGTAGGATGGAATATTAAGGTAACGTAAAGAAAAAAAAATAGTAGAAAGTTGTTGGGGTTTTTTTTGCTCACCCATTTCAAAGTTGATACGGTGATGAAAAGCTGGAAAAAGTCACGCCTTGGCTATATTCTCCGTAAATTGAACATCAAATTCATGTCCTTGTTACTGACACTGAACTCTTCTTTTCTAATTCAACAAATTCATCACTTCCTCCCTCTTCCACCACTTCCTGTTGAGCTCTCATAAAAACCTGGTTTGTGTCAAACTTCCTTAACCAACAAAGTTTCTACTCTTTGGCTCTAAATCCATCTTATCCAAAGTCAACAGTTTGCCTCCTTGGTTTTGTTCTGATCTCAGGCTGTTAGTTCTCTTCTCCTTGGTCTACCGAATAAATTCCTCCAAAAACTTCAAATCGTCCAAAATGACTAAAACCTCTCATGTTATCATATCTGCCCAGTCTTACAGCAACTTGTTCACAACACAATTTGTACACATTCAAGGCCATCCAGTGCATCAACCCTCCCTACGAGTCCAATATCCCTCATTCTTTCTTTTCTGTCCACCTCACTATTCCCTCTGTCCGCCTCGGCACCACGGGGAGCAGAACCTTTTCTCTTTCTGCTCCCCAACTCTGGAACTTCGTACCTCCAGACATCCATAATATTGACTATTCTGACTCTTAGATCACAACTCAAAACTCAAGTTAGCTTTTTCACTCATCTCGGGGGGTTTTTTGTTGATTTTTGTATTGTTTTCATCTTGTAAAGGTGCTAACAAACAAAACGCATTATTACAATATTATTATTGTGTAAATGAACTAGTACTTTATAATAGGAGTCAATAAAAAAAGAAAACTTAACTTCATGTGGATGGAGACTCAAACTGAGACCTGGATTTGTAGGCGGACCAGAGTTCGCTCTTTTGGTCCACATCAGAGTTTGATTGTTCATTCACACCTCCCCAAATGAGCCAAACTTTCCAGGAAAACAAATTAGAGTTTGATTAAAGTGAACCAAACTGTTTATGTTCTTGTGAGGTGTCCCCGAAAAAAAAGTGGATTTAAAGTATCCGTCCCTCTGAATTCAGCTGTAACACTATTCCTGTGGTCATTGCAAGAGTATTTCAGTATTTCTGAAATGTAAAGACTAAACAAATTACACCATTTGATTAAAAATAAACCCTTTTCTATGGCTTGCACAAAGCAAACTGCTTATTCAGCCAACCCCCTGTGTGCACTATTGAAATCAAATGTAATCTTGCATTAGATTTTGATGGAAACGGTTGAAGGTCAAACAATTTGGATACAGAGTGATCTCAGAGTAGCACACATCTAATTCCTCTCAAAGGACGCTCAGAACCGCAGGACTCATTCAAAGAGGGAAAATGCTTTCTCGAGTGGCCGCCTTTCACTGAAGCAGGACAACGGGAACAAAAGGTAAATAAAACTGGTAGACTGATGCTTTTACAAAGAATTTTGTTTTTCCTTACCCAAAGATGCAGAGAGGTCGAGTCGTGCCGGGGCGGTTGTGCGTTGACCTCAGGTTGTCCTCGGTTCTGAGTGGGCGTCTTCTACTCCTGACGTTGAGCTCCAGATTATCTTCTGCACAGTTTTTGCCTCTGTTCTTTCAGACAACTCTCCTCTTTCTAGAGAAAGAGTCGCCCCGAAAGAGTCGACTCTTTTGGGGCGACTGTGGCTGTTTGGTAGAGTAGTCGTCTTGTGATCGGAAGGCTGTAGGTTCGATTCCAGCTTCCTCCTGCCACATGTTGATGTGCCTCTGGGCAAGGCACTTAACCCCAAATTTCCTACCGATCTGCGTATTGGTGTATAAATGTGTGTGTTTGTGAGTGTGACTGGGTGAATGTGACTATAGTGTAAAGCGCTTTGAGTGGTCAAAATGACTGGAAAACACTATATAAGTTCAGTCCATTTACCATTTACCATTCTATCCGTGGCGACCAATCCGTGTCCTACTAGGACACTCGTCATAAATGTGTATTATTCATCTGTCATTAAGGCCCATCTTTTATTTCCACGTGGTCATTCAACACCGTTTCATTGTGTGGAAACTTATTTTTTCTCTTTGCTCAAATTTTCTGAAGGAATTAATGATAACGGCTGCAGATATGAACGAGTGGTTCGAATTATTGCGGCAGTTAAAAAAAAAAAATGAAGAACACGACTGAATTTTGTTGATGATAAAGGCTTGTGATAAATTTGATATTTTCTTCAAATCAAACATTTTTTAGAACTTAGTAATAGTGAGAAACCCTCATCACTGAACTCCCTCCAGCGTCCTCTTCATTTCATCCATTACATCATCACAAATCACTAAAGAAATGAATGAAACAGCTTTAAAACCAGATTATGGAAGGGACTCCATTAAGTGTTCACCTGAATGCTGTAGTTTTTTATTTTTCCAGTATTTCATTTGATAACTGAATGGGTCTACATGGATTCAGAGGGATGGTCTGTGAGCTGCGCTGTATCTTTAAGGAGCAGTTCAGTTAGTAGATGCAACTCTTGTTCCCTTCCTGGTGAATATAAACCCTCAAACTGAGCTGCTAAACTGGACATCAGTGCTTTACAAGGGCAGATATTTTCCCCACGGTTGCAAATTACAGAATTTTGGAGAATGTTTTATGACCTTAATATCTAAAAAAAAAAAAGAGGTTAGTTGTTTTCCCTAAAATAATAATGTCCTAATGCTTCAAACATATTAAAAGATGTTTATATTTTTTAAACTGGACGTGTGGAGAAGCTGTGTTAAAAGTAGCTGTCTCAGGTACGAACACATGGACTTCCTGTTGGAACTCTGGAAAAGTTCACATCACAAGCCAGAGTTTAACACCCAGAAATTACAAACAAAATTACAATAAAACAAAACTATACAATTTAATGTTTTCCTTAATTTTTATTTGCATATTTTTAAACCAACTTAAGCTCTTCTTTGCTGAACTCTCTTGTTCCCATACCCGTTATTTCTGATATAAATGATGTCTGAAATCTGATTAGATTTTATCTCGTCATCTTTTTAACCGGGGTTTCCTCAGGAAAAGCTCTTGAATTTATTAGTTTTGCTCCTCCGAATTTCTGGAAGTTAACTACATTCATTCCCCAAACACATACAGAGATGCAACATTCAGCTTCTATGCAACACAAATCTGGAACGAACTCCCATAAAACAGCTGAAACACCGAGTTCCTTTGAATCAAGATTAAAAACCCACCTGTTTAGAGCTGCTTATTTTTTACCCACCTGTAAAAATGAATGATGGGTGTTGATGATTTTGACGATGGCACTAAACAAAATGACAAGATGTAATGTTTCTCAATTGGTGATTACATGTTGTTGTTATTATTTATTAATTTTTTTAAATGTTTTTATGATGTAAAGCGCTTTGAACTGTCTTGTTGCTGAAATGTGCTTTACAAGCTAATTTGATAGATTTATTGATTTTGCCATAAAGTGACAAAACATGAAAAGAGTGATGAACAGATGTGTCTTTGTCTCTTAATCGGCTATTCAAACTTAGAAGAGGAGGAAAACTTGGAAATCCTCCTGAAGGTAGGGGTTATCTCAGTGCAACTCTATCGCTATATAATATACTTTATACCTGCCTTTATGTCTAACAAAATGTCTAGAAATACTGTTCTGCCTCACAGGCAGAGCTGCGTCCTTAAAAGCTGAAAACCTGTGACATTTTCAGGGTTTTATATCTCATGAAGAGACCGCTAATAAAAAAATTAAGTCAATCCCAAACTATAATGAACATAAATCATACAAATGGTTGAAGAAGTCATCGTAGTGATTTGACCTTAACATGTAAGTCAAACTAATGTATTTAGCAGCTTTATACACAGAGCAAAACATCTTATAAGAAAAAACTCATTAAGTCAAAAAAATGTTGTCAAATAAATTTGGAAATTTGGCTGAGCAGAAATCCAAGTGGGCAGAAAAATAAAACCTCATACAGCCCCCGCATTTATTAATTTCACCACAGTTAAAAATATGCAAAAAAGCCTTGAACTAAATTCCTTTTTTCTATTTTGTGTTCATTTATTTGAGGCAAGAGCCTTCATTGAGTTAAGAGACATATTATTGTATGGCAAAAGCATAATCTCAACCAGAACAAAGAGGAAAATCCAACCTTCAGTGTCTTTTAAAATGGTGCATTTATTGGCACCATTGCTGCTAAAAGTATGTACAACCTCCTTTTGAAATGATTTATGTTTATATTTACTGGCCTGATCACCACATAATTAAGAGGTTATGACCATTTCTGGTAATATTTATGCAATTTCTCCAATTATCATTAAAGATCATTGATGGAAAACAAATCAATTTCACCAAAAAAAACATTTTTGTTTCTTTTAATCCAATAGATATCCAACGTTAAATCACAATGTTTGTTTTATTTAAGGCCAGGTGTGTGTTAGTCAATAGTCTTAAATGAGTTTTAGCAGTCGGGATGCCTGAGTAGATATCTGTCAGGGGTTTAACTCCAGGAGTTACAATATCCTGACTGATGGATGATGGCTATCCACCTGAGAAGACCAAGAATCCAAGAAAAGGCCAGACATGTGGACAAAGACAAGCTGAACATGAAGCTGGGGGACATGCATGAGAGGTTTGCTTCAAAGCAGAGGAAACCAACATGGAAAGGGAAATCATCTGACCTTGCAAGTGAAAGAAAGGTCCTCTTAAATGTGAAATTTAGTTTAAGAGTTTCCGAAATGCCAGAAAAGCTGCAAGAGGACGACTTGTGAGGGCACAGCGTCAGGCTTTAGCATGCAGAATGGAGAATTGAAGACTCTTGTGTGACAGAAATAGTGGCAAAATCTGCAACATATTTGACATGTAAGATTTAAAAAGCCATATAAGCATTTAGATCAGAAACAATGTTAATCAGGTTTCATCAGCACCATGGACAGCTACACAACTTTTCACTGAGTTTTTAAGTAAGTTATCTTTCTCGTTTAAAAGTAGGACAGATTTAAATAGGAATAGCTTTATCTAAAACTACGAGGATGTGATCTTTCTTTGGTTTTAATCCAATTTTCTGTTACAGTTAGTGATCTTCAGCAGCTCCCCTAATAACGCTTTTTAAAGTAAATCTGGAACATTTTTAATTCATATTTTGGTTATCAAAATGCGCAGGTGCATTAATCAAAAAGGCTCTGTTTCCTTCCAGTTTAAGTATGAATGAATTAGAGATCATTTCTCTCAGACACTCCTCAAAATGGGAAAGATGAGAAACCATTCTATTTTAGAAAGGCAGTTGTCAGTGACACTCCAAACAATTTCTGAAAAATAAATTAAGATAAAGCTCTTTTAATGTAAACTATGTACTTTATAAAGGTGAGAGAGTGAGTCTATTTCTCTAACCTGCTCTTTAAAAGTAGGAAGATAGGAGAACAAGCAAATAAAACACCTGATATGAACCAGTCCTGACAATTCATACAAAAGAAATTTAAATGAAAGTTTTAAAGTTGACTCTTGAGAAGCGGAAACATAAGCCAACATGACAGTTAAGTAAGGTGTTTTCAAGTTATATAGACATAATTTACTTATCTACGCCCAAAACGGAAAAGATAAGAAAACTCACGATTCAAGTAAATGTGTAAAACAGAATTTGTAGCACTTCATAATAGTCCAATAGGATAAATGTAAATGAAGCACTTAAAATATACTTTTTAAAATTGACACAAAGGACAAACTTATCTTCCTCTGCATTCAAAATGGGAAGATGGGAGAACACGCCATTCAAATCAAACAGATGCATGATGATCTTAAGTCAGGGATTGGTTGTTCATCTGGCTAAAAAAAAGAAGAAATGTTCAAGCTCTTAAAATATTTATTTATTATCAGATTTTTTTCCTCATTGTTACCAGCAGCACCAGCAAACACAGAAAACAGTGTAGCTTTTGGTGACTACAGAACCCACAGGGCTCAAGACGGACAAATAAGCTGGAGAAAATGGCTTCATTACGGCTGAGAAACCAAAGCAGCAGTGTTTTACAAGTGGCACACACTGATGCTCAGCCAGACAGATTGTTGACGAAGCAGAGGGCTCTCCTGGTTACACCACGACTCCTTAAAAAACAAAAATCCCCCGACGAATCTCCAGCTCGGAGCTGCTGTGGTTTAGGGGGCCGGGGTCACCGGTTCATCCGTCAGAGAGGCTCGGCGCTGATGGATGGCACTCAAAGCAACGCACGCTCAATCCGCTGTAGCCCTAACCGCTGAGAAAGGGCCTTTGCAGGCAGGGAAATAAATAAATAAACAGCAACATCAAAGGGATGTTCAAAAGAAAAACAAAGCTTGCACAGGTTCGTTTGCGAGCACACACACACACACACACACACACACACACACACACACACATACGCACGCCGGCTCACTTGCACACACATCCGGAGAAAAGGGAGGCGGAGGGGAAAAATACAAAGGACTGAAAGCGTACACATAGTTTACTCTTCAATGACACTCAGCTCGAAGAAAACCCAGACAAACAAGGCAGAGTGGTGAAAATTGGAGTGTTTGATGGTTTGATATTCACGCTGAAGCGACTCAAAAACAAAGAGCGGGTCAAAAACTGAATAAAAAGTGAATTTTCATGTCATTTTTGGCCTGATTCGAAACTGTACATCTAAACAGCCTTAATGACCTTCATGCAAATAACGGTGTTGAAGCGACAAACAGATCCCTTTACGTCTCAATATAGAGAGTTGGTTTACTTTAACAAAATCAACTCAAATATCAAATGATGTTTGTGATTGATTTATTTGTTTTAAGTTTTCAACACTTTTACAGAAAAGTACCACTTGTGTATCTGCTTGACTTGAAATCTCATTTTGCTGCTGGCCATAAAATAGGCCAAACTTGCCCATTTTTACAGTCGAGGATCCAGGTTTGAAAGTATTTCTAAACATCACTGATAGAAATCTGCAGGTAGTGAGTGGCATCTCAGGTTCTCCAAGTCTCCATGACAACCATTAACAATATCTCAAACAGCAGGCTATTTTGGAGTGACGCAGAAAAAGAGCTGCTTCTGTCCTACCATCACAAATGTGAAGCTGTGGCGTTTCCTAACTGTACTGTAGCTGTGTAGTTTGGGTAGCAGAGACTGAGATTTAGTTTTATGGCAAAATGCTAAATTTTTTGCAGCAAGATTGTACCTGATTTATGTCAGAGGAGAGGTTTTTTTGGTATGGATGTTTGGATGTTCTTCCCCGGTTCTCTCCAGGTACTCCAGAATCCTCCATCATGTCATTTAGCTTTTACAAACTCCTTGTAGCAGTAAATATGTAACTCCGTTAACACTGGAGTTGTTTATGTTGGGGCTTAAAATTTGGAATATGTCTTTGTCTGTAAATATAAACTCATAGGGATTAATATTTTTGTAACTTTCTTAACTTCGACCTGCTTGTTTTCTTCCCTACTAAATTAAAAACAACCAGGCTTGGGGTTGCAATGTCGAGAATTGGGGAAGAAAGAGACTTAACTTAGTTAGCAAGAATTTATTTATTTTTTTATTTTTTTTTTTAAAAAGGACCAATGACTGATTTCACTGCTGCCTCTTCAACTTAGAAATTGTCAATTGCTTCCTAACTAAATTCCCAGATATTTAAGTAAACAGTATAAAAAGAGACAATTTAGTCTCTCTATGCTTTGGTTTCGCTCTATCTGACAAAGAATCAGAATAAATGTTTCCTTTTTTCAGTTATGAATACTTAATATATTTTTGTTTGGTAGACTAAAGAAAAGTATGGAGATTTTTCCTTTCAAAATCAAGAAAAGTTATCAGATGTAGAAGTATGATAGATTAGTCAATGTCCATTTAGAAAACCCATTATTCCCCATGTTTTAGCTTCCTGAGTTCTTGACAGGTTGTTTCAATATTCAATACTTTATCGTTTTGTTCTTTTCTCACAAAACGATCAATTTTGTAAAGTGCACCAGTCGTACAGAGCACAATACTGACACCTCTGTACTTCAGGGCTGACATTGTGTTTTCATGCATTTTGTCCTCAAACTATAACGAGGCTCATTGTGCCCAAATTCTTTAGTTTCAGTTTCATCAGATCACAAGATGTTTGTAGAATTTATGTTTTTTATTGTTCCTCAGTGCATTGCTGTTCATTTGGCTTCTTTGTCTCTGAGCGGCATTTCAGCTCATTGTTGGTGCAGAACTGGTTTCACTGTGATTTCACAGTCTCTTCACAAGCTCTTTTAACTGTTCTTGGGTTGATTCACAATTTTCACAAAAAACCAGAGACACAGAAGCCTTCTTCTTGAACAGTGTGATTGCTAACTTTACCAATTGGGCTTCACTTTCAAGGGTCACTATCAGGGGATAATTGAAACACCTTTGTGAAGGAAACCGTTAAAGAACTTTGCATGAGGTAACTTCATGCAATCAACAGAAAACAAGCTTTACTCCTAAAAGTTCTATCCGTTTCAGACCCAGAGGATGCTTCTATTTGTATTTACGCAGTAAGTGTTGTGAATTCTTCAAGCTTTCACTCACCACAACAAAAGAGAAAACTTTACGTCATTTATATTTAACGGTATTTATCTTTAATGGGGGTTTTTTTCTGCTCTTTGTATTTTTCAACCAATTCCTGGGAAGTGAAGCTAAATATTATTGTTTTCATGATGGTGGATATTGGCAGCTGGGAAGCAGATTGGGAACTCTCTGGCTGGTTAGGGAGAACTGCTTGCATGGCCTTGAGTTAGTCAGCATGGGCCCAAGCCATGAAATATTGAGGAAGCTGGGAAGCCTCGTCTGGGGCCTCATGTAGGGTTTGCGTGCAGGCGTGTGCTTGCGCGCGTGTGTGTGTGTGTGTGTGTGTGTGTGGGGTGAAGAATGCATGATGGTGGAAATGGAAGATATTGTGTTTGCTCCCCAAAACCAAAACAAACTCTTATAGCCTGTTAATGTGTTCCTGAAATGTGAAAAATCTGCTACGATGCGTCTCAGCCTGAAAATATAGCATTCTGTCTCTTGTTTTCCCATCCAGCCTCTCCCTGCTGCTCTCATCTGCCTCTTCTGCTCCCTGGAAGCAGCCGGGATCATGATGTCCGAGATTTAATCTCATCCTCATTCCCTTAATCTTTTTGTTTCTATACGTCTTCATCTCCATACGCAAATCAGTTCTTCTCATCATGCTGGTTTTTCTCCTCTTTCTACTTTTTCACTTCTGTCTGTTTTTCAATCATCCAAGGGGGTTGTATATATATATATATATATATTTATATATATGTGTGTGCGTGTGTGTGTAGTCAGCCAGTGAGCTGAGCTACAGTACAGACAGTTTAGTACAGTTGAAAGAGCACATCAGACTCCTGCCCTGCTCTCTCTGAGGGCTGATAATATGGGCCCCTCTTACCTGTTAGGAGCTAGTGAGCCGCTGCTCCTCCCTTTAAATGAACTTCAGAGGGGGGGATCGGATTGACAGGAACACAGAGAGGGCTGCTCCGTTTGACTGGCGGTCCTGTCAAGGCGAGCCCAAGGCGCTCTCTCCGGCCCACGCTGCTTTTTTCCACCAGACTGCTCCGCTTTGCTGATCAGGTCATAATAGTGTGGTAATGACCCAAAACAAACTCATACCCAGTGCCGGCCGTAAGTTTACATACAATCATCGTGGGTATGATTCTCATTCAGCTATGTGCTCTTATAAATAATTTATTTTGAATGGGGGAATCTTTATACAATTTTCAGTTTAATGGATTTCTATAATCAAGAGTTGGGTGCACAAGTGTATCGTTATTTTGAATCTTCTCTAAATGTGGAAATGATCAGATTTGGATTTATTTCAGCAACTTGCAGTGGAACCTTAAACGGTTTCTCATCAGCAGCAAGTTTCTACTGTAGTTCAGATTGCTTATTTGATTACTTTTCTCATTAAAAATTGTAAATTTAATTAAAATTAGTTTGTTTTCTGGCTTGAATTCATCATGTAAAGACAAACTATTCAATTTGAAAACAGTTTAGGTCAATGCTATTCCAGAAGCTTAATGCTAGCCTACTTTATTTATTTCGTAACCAAATTGTATTGTAGTTTCAACTATCCCTATTCAACCCCATGTGATCAAAGAAAATACGTAACTATGTTCAAGAACAAGCCAGGAACCAGCGAGGTTCACACATGTCCAAAGCAGGAACATGCAGAAGTTGATTTCGTGATCCGAAAGGAAATTTTCTGCTGCAAAATTGGACCAGTCAAATGTTCTCTGCAGGAAACGTGTTTTAAGAACCAACTTTCAAAGCATGGTGGTGACAGCGTCATGATGTAGGGGATTTTTCCTCTTTCTGGTAGTGGTGGAGCTCACAAAGTGGGTAAAATATTTACAAAGGACTACTTTCAAATACGTCATCTCAAATTAGCAGTTAGAAAAAACTCCTTGTGCCAACAGGAAAATGGTCCTGAACAAAAAAAAAAAAAAGCTGGTGTTTGAATGGGTAAAGTGAGCTAACATAGAGATACTCCTCAGTCCTGTTGAAGTAAAACAACTAGTTTAAATAAATTGTAATTTTTTTTGAAGATCAGTAGTTGAGCGTCCAGCCAGATTTATACCAGGTGGCTGTTGGTTGCTGCTGGTTTCCTCACAACGTCTTGACACAAATTTTTTCCAAATATTATTGGGTAGTTGTATGTATAATTTTGATCCTGTGAGAATTTATTTATAATAAAATAAAATCGAATTTGTGAAAAACATTTTGTGTTTTTTAAGCTGAAATTTGATCTTGTTTCATCAGTTCACCCCAGGAAAAAAAAAACAGAACAAAGCCTTTGTTCCTAAAATAAGTATATGTGAAATTCTGACAGCCATTGCAGCCGTTTATGCTCCTAATGTCTCAGTCAAGGACATTTTAGCAAAAGATTACAGAACCCAAAAGCCAGCTAATTTAGCAAGTTAGCATCAACCAAGCCTTCCTATTAATCCCTTTTTTCCCCACAAAGTGTATAAAGCTCAGTCTGGTAGCTGTTTTAGAAACCATTAAGGTCTCGTTTTCCTCCCTTGACAGATTCTGCATAGTAATAAAGTCAAGAGGAAGCTTCTCTTTAAGCCTCTGCACCTTAATAGCCCGTATGATGACACTTTATCTATAGTTTGTGCATATAATCACTAAACTAAAGGGGGCGACCTCGGGGCTTGGGTTCACCCGCTGACACTTGACATCTTTATAATTAACTGGGAAGGTCTAATCTCTGTCTTCAAATGACGCGTGGCCACTCTCCATTTAATATGCTTATAAGCACTATGTATTATTCAAATATGCTGATGAGGCTCTGTTAGAAAACAGACTTTGTGACACAGGTTTTCTGCCCCTCTTCCGTGGCTGCCGGGGCGCAGGGGAGGCCACTAATAGACCTGCAGGGATCGGAGATCAACAGCCCTCCTGAAATTTTTATTCCCCATGAAAGACGACAAAGTTTTCTCCCTGCTTTTTCTTTGTCTTTGTGCTGCTGCTTCAGTTTGGCAAACTCAGGGAACTGATTTGTTTAAAGTGCAAAGACAACATATTTTTTCTTCTTTTTTTTTTTTTTTGGACATTTTTGTTCAATCGTTTTGGCTTTGAGATGTTTGGAGAAACGAGCCATCTTCAGACTGAGTGAAGCAGTACAACTTTTCATATACGTGGGCTGGAAAGAAAAGAGCCTCTCATGTATACTTTTTTGGCTCGAGTTACGTTTGAGCGGCTGCTGGTCGCCGGGTCAGAGGCTTCAGTGAGCCGGTAACCGCTACACGAATCCCCCCTCCGTCCTCACCGGAGCTTCTCAGCTGCGGCGGCGCCCTGACACTTTTCACAACCTTCTCTCCTCTCAGTTTGAGGAGAGAGGAAAGTCAGACCCTTCTGCTGTGTGCTTTCTGTCTAAAACGCTGTTTTGTGCTTTCGCCTTTTTCCTTCGATCCATATTCATGACTCAATCGCAAATTACAAAATCAATACAGCACCGTGATTACACTGTGGGGAGGTCATCCGGTCCTGCTATCTGGAAATCTTACATGCACATATCAACTTGGTTAAATAAATAAAGCATCACAAAAATATTGTAATGAATGCATTAGGAGAGAGGGTCATTAAAACAAGAATATTCATTACATCTTCTGCCAGATTTTTGATACCACAGTTTTACTTGTGCTGTTGATGATCTACTAACAGATTGCTTCATATTTGATCAAATCAGTCTTTAATCTGCAGTTCTCTGGGTTTCTAAACCTAAAAACAGCACTGTGATGTTTCTGCTGTGAACTGTGAGCGTTGTTATCCTCTTTGTAAAGTAACTCAGCAATAGTTTCCTTCTGTACTGTACACACTCCACCCCCATGAGGACGATTTAACATCTAAGGGTGATAAGTAAGTAAAATAATTCTGCATGTGCCCTTTATTTCAGGTTCATCCTCGTGTTTGTTGATACTGAAATTGCCTAATCAACCTATTTGTTCTTTCAAGGTTATAAATGAGGGTTTGCATGTAGTGAATGCATTTTAGGTTTTCTTCCTGCCATCCATTGGGATTTATTGAGTGTTTTTTTTTTTTCCCTGTTGATCCCAGGCCTCCAAATCTTTGCTGCTGTCTCCTCTGCCTGGAGCCAGCCCCAAGCCTCTCCTCCGCCTCCCACCGAGCTCCCTCCGTTTCTGGCCTCGTCTCCAGCTCCCTGCTTGTCCGGCTAACCGCTGCATCCCCCGTCTTCTGGAACCAAACTGTGGGATTTCCAGTTCAAGCTTTTGCAATCAAACCTTTTTGTGCTTCTAATTTTTGTTTTCTTTTTTTTTTTTTGTGCAGCTTTTGTTTTCTAGTTTGCCTTAAAATGTGCTACATAATTTTTAAAAGAATGAACTAATGACAAAAGTGGAACTTTTTGGTAGGTGTTCCTTTTACAGCCAACAGTATTTTTATTCTGATCTGATTATTATGTTTGATTATTAGAATGACTTAATGATCATCCTAATGATGAAACATGGTGGTGGGAGTTTGATGGTCTGGAGCTCATTTGCTTTTTCAGAACCTGCAGACTCATTATGGAGATGGAACCATTATTTCTGCTCTTTGGTCATCACTGTATAACATTTTCCAAAGTAAACCAGATGGTTCGCCTTTGAATTGCTCATACAGAAAAAAAAAGGTTTTAAAGTGGTCTCGTCAAAGTCTGGAATTGACTCGGATTAAAAAGTCTGGGGACCTTGAACAGGCTAATTGAAATATAACAATTTTACAAAGACAAAGGTCTCTCCACTGTTTAGACAGTTAAGTCGATGTGTATAAGCCACAACAAGAAGCAGATTGAGCGGACTGAGCAGCTGAAAGTCTCAGCAACCCAAACTGAAATTAGCATGTCCCACGTTTGGAGGCCTTAGTCCTCGACGCGGACGTCACGGGTTCGATTCCCTTGTCCCGACGACCTTTGCCGCATGTCTTTCCCCCTCTCCTCGCCCTCCTTCCTGTCTGTCTACTGTCACAAAAATATGAACCACTAGCGCTGCAAAAAAAAAAAAAAAAAAGATTTACACATTTACTTTAGCCTCTGTGTAAAAGCTGAGAAACAAACAGATCTGAACATTTTTCCTCTTTCTTTTTATTCTGATGTGAATGTTAAAAGCATCCACTAGTCTGTTTGGTGTGCCCTAAAGGAGTACAGTAGTTAATTGCTTACTATTTTAGTTTTTTCTCTTCTAAGCTCCTTTTTTTTCAAAACTGAGAAAAAAGTGATACAATTTTATAAAAACATTTCTAAGAAACTTTGTAAATTTGAAAACAATGATTTTGCAGCTCAGGTATTTTAACTTATTGTTAGACATCAATCACTTTAGGGCAGAAAACAAACTTATTTCCTGCCATTATTCGCTCCTTTTTAGAAACAGCTTTGTCATATGTCACTTAACCACACTTATGTTCTGGTTACTTACAGCTTAGATGTGATCACATCTGAATGTTGCTAATGACATGGTTTCACTGCACTAGCTAAGATGTCACTGTGCCTCCACTTTCGTTGAGATAGTTTCACATTTGCAGTGATAATTTTACAGAGCAGGATTATGTTGGGAAAAGAGAGACTCAGTATGAAGATGAGCCTCCAGGAAAGCAAACAACACTTTTAAAAGCCTTTATAACCATTTTTATCATGTTGTTTTACAATTACATTAGTGAGCATGACAGGTAGCCCCTACTCTAAACCTACTTTCAAGCTCTGATAGGTTGAATTTGGAACTTCGGTTCACAGCCATTTTCACATTT
Source organism: Gambusia affinis (assembly GCF_019740435.1). Lineage (NCBI taxonomy): Eukaryota > Metazoa > Chordata > Actinopteri > Cyprinodontiformes > Poeciliidae > Gambusia > Gambusia affinis. Next base: position 17,633,474 of record NC_057887.1, read on the forward strand.
CTCTGGTGATTTTCAATCAGGTTCAGGTGTCGGCTCTAAAGAAGGCTTATCCTGAAGTCACTCTGTTGTTTTTTGTGTGCAGAGAGTCATTGCACTGTTAGGAGACAAACCTCTGCAAATTATGAAGTCCAAAGTGTGCTGAAGCAGGTTCTAATCAAGAACTAGTCATCTACACTTTGATCCAGACTAATTTCTGAAGTCAACGTTCCAAAATTCATCCCTACAGCATAAAGTTCCCACAACTGGGCTTCGGTTGGGGCCTTTCTGCATGAAGAGGCCACCAGTCCATCATTTAAGGAGCAATCAACCTAACAATTTTGTTTTTGGACTGTGGGAGGAAGCCAGAGTACCTGGAGGAAACCTATGCATGCAAACTCAATGCAGAAACATTTAAAATCGAACCCAGAAACGCCTTGCGGTAAGACTAACTGCACCACAAAATTCATAAAAGTGTAATCCGTTATTTTTATATATGAAGATGAACAACATTTAGAAAGTTGTGACAATCTTTCCATCTAAATCAATAAAAATGGAAGCAAAATCAATGTTACTCAGAGAGCAAGTGAAAAGAACTTAACGGCATCTCATCCTTATCTTCATGCTGTCTGCGAGTGACATTTGAAAAAGCCCCTTTTCACTCTGTGTCTATATTTATTGCATCCCATAGCACATGGCACCGTTGCCAATTATTGGTCCGTATAAGCACAATCAACATGACTGAGAAACTGAATAAAAAGTGCCAGACAGCAATGATGTGCTGGACAAATATGCGTGGGACGTACAAGATGTCCTGTGCATCTGTTCAGAGTGCGTGTCCGCCAACCATCCGTTTTTGCAGATGCATCAAGAACTGTAAAAAAAAAAAAAAAAAAAGAAACAAACAAAAGAAAGACCTCCAGGCCAACAGGCCTTTTGGCAGCCATATCTGCAGACTGATTTGTTACTTTTCTCACATCCACCTGTTGTTTGTCATGGGGCCTAATTAGAGGGCTGCCGTTTATGTCGTGATGCAACGTCACTCGCTCAAAGAGGACAGGAAAGATTTGCTACTGTTGGCACCAGAGGGTGTCATATGAAACATTGGTGCATTTAGGATAGTCTTACCTCACTTTATAATTTAACAAGTGAGCTATTTGTGCCCTTTTCCCCCCACCCCGACTCCCACTGACTCTTCTTTATCGCTTCCACACATCCACTTTCCCTCTCCAAATCTCCCCCTCTCTTTTCCGTTTCTAGGCCCGCGCAGATTGTCACTGTTATTTACCAAATATAGCCTGACAAAGAAGAAGTAGGATTTTTTACTGATTGAAGATCAAAGTGGTAAAGTCTCCTCCTCAAAACCCGCCCCTTCTATTAGCCGCCCTTAAGAACAGAGGAAAACATCAATTTCTCACACATCAATGGCGGCTTCCTAATCAATTGAAAAAGACACTTGTATGGGGATGCAAATCTTATCTTTGTCTTATTAGCGCTTTCAGAAGATGCATGTCGGGATTTAATGTTACAAAATAAAAGGGGGTCGCTTTTTTTAATCTAAAGATGCAGAGGCGTTAGTAATGGTCCAAATCAAAGCCCAGAGACTGTGGTAATTACTGGAGGAGTTTGCCTATCCTTATTAATATTGATCAAATATTACTGTGATCTGATCCCTGGGCTTATGATAAATTTGGAAGGTGGTTAACGAGCACAAAGAGGAATACTGCATTCGTTTTCCACCCATCCACCAACCACGAGTAAATGCCCACTTTCCTCTGCTCATGACAGTAAATTTGAGGGGGGGGGAAGCAGTCATCTTGCTTCTGCCTCAACCTTAAGTTCTCCATTTCGCTTCCTGCCTCAAGTCCTAACAAGGTGATGAGTCCTCTACTGGAAAAAGACGACTTGTCAAAGGAAATTCAAGGTTGCGTCTTTTTTATTGACCCGATGATGATGTGTCGAGCTCTCAAATGGCCCTAAAAAAAGCATGGCATCCTTAGAGCTAACGGGATGCACAAAACAGGCTGATTCATCCACCTACAATGCCGCAGATGATCACAGACTGCTAAAAGATCCTCATTTTGAAGTGTAAATAAGGCAAAGCTCAAAAGTGTTGCTGGTAGAGGCCGCGGTTCCTTCATAATGCGTCCCCCGTTCTAGAGGGCTGAAGTAATACCTAAGCGGTAGTTAAATACAAGATTTCATGCCCTGAAATATGTATCCGATAGCACATGGGACGGTGAAAAGGTGGAAAACTCGTTAATGTTTATTTCATTTGCAATTCATATATCGGAAAACCTCCAGCTATGAGCACATAAACAAAAGAGAGAGGGAGCTGCGCAGTCACCCATGTGGAAAGCATTGATTCTTCCTCACTTGAAGCCTTCAGGAGCATATCGGACAGAAAACTTTAGGCCAATTGATTTTCCTGCATTAATTTCTCAATTAGGCGCTTCGAAGGAGACCATGAGGGCTCCAGCCAAAACACTGAAGCTTTGGGGTGTTCATTACGCGACCGCAACACATCTGATCTGCCTATAACACAGATCTGTCTGTGTGATTAGGATGATGTTTTTGGAATCAATTTTAGGGAAAAAAGCAAATACCTAAGAGGTGATCAATATTTGAACCAAGTATGCCCTTAAACTTTTTACACTCCCACCCCTCCATCGGTTGAGTGTTAGAACAAAAGGCTGATGGACCTTTGAGAGCAGCTGTGAGCAAACAGTGTGTGTTGTATTGACAACAAAGAGCATTACAGGCAAAAAGAAAAATTACACGGAAATTTGTACTTTGTAGCATCTTTCTGCTTTTTATTATTTCTTTGTTGTTTTTGTACAAAAATAAAATAAAACAGTTGTCTCTAAAGTTGTCTTAGAGCATCAAGTTGACAAGAAATTGGATACTTTCCTTTGGAAATTAATTCAGTTCGAAAAACAAGAAAAAGAAATACAGTTTTTGAGAAAAAGTTAAGATGATTTTAAACTTTAAATCACTGCTTTGCATATTTGCAGTGCTTTTTCAACTCATGCAATAGAGGTTGATTCGTATTTCATATGATATTAGTACCAAAATTAAAACTTTTGCGCATCCAGCGGTGACTAGTTTCTTGTTGCGGGAGGCTGAGTGACCAATGCTGATAAAAGAGGCTGGTCAGCCTCTGAACTGCCGACTTTGATGTAGCTTCTGCGTAGTGCTAAGATGGTTTCCACTGTATTTATTAATGGATATATCAAGTATTTACAGAGGTACAGAGGCGACTGTGGTCACTAACTCTGGCTCACACTCTGGATCCACTGGAATGAGCTAAACATAAATTTAAATAATGGCTTTAGCGAAGGGGCGATGGTGACTGTCAAATGGTTGGCGGTTCACTCTCCAGTTTTCCAAGTTAATGTGCCAAAGTGATCTTAACCAAGTCAGTGAACTGAATTTTTGTCTGATTGCATTTAGTGAGGTGTTTGTAGAATGGAGAAGCATTGTGATTCCTCTACAAGAATGTTACCTGACAGGCAGGGAGGGGACAGAAAACCAAGAGGAATGTGGTAACTAGTGAGCAGGACCATAGTATGTGGTGAGATGGTCAGATGGAAGTTGATAACTCCATGGTCCTTGATGTCCAAGCCTTTTTATTTATTGTGACGGAAGAGCAGATACAGCATCTGTGATGAATAGAGATTTTGGAGAAACTGGCTTCTGAAGGGTAGACACGCAAAATAACACCATTGGAGCATCAACCACTGCTGCCACATTCCCACATTCCCGTCCACATTGCTGCTCAATCTCACTCCTATATAGTGGCCAATGGAGACACAACCCCAGTTGGTTAGAACCGAATTAGACATTAACTGTCTAGAGTGAGACTTGACAATGGAGAAGCGGCTTATTACTGCTGATCGCCTTAAACGTCCAATCCCCACTCTGAAACATGGTAGAGGCAGCATTACACTGTGGGGGTGCTCTTCTTCAACTGGGATAGGGAAGCTGGTTAGAGTTGATAGGAAGGTGCGTGGAGTTTAATGCAGGGCAGTCCTGGAAAGAAACCCTGATAGAAGCTGCAATACTTGAAAGGTTTCAGATCAAAGCATTTTCATGTGTAAAGACCCAAACAAGAAGAGAGACATTTGTTCTCTTACCCAGGGCTGCATGAACAAAAGGACATCATTCTCTTCTTGCAGCTCATTCCTGACACATAATCTGGGCAGAACCTTTTTCTCGTGTGGTATTTGACAACCATTATATACATATGTTGCAGTGTGTGGGACCTATCAGGGACTTAAAAGAAGTTTTTTCACTTCATTGCTTGTGATGTATGAAATGTCGCGCATTCTTGATCTTGATATCAACGTACATTTCTCTGTTCTTCTTGCAGAGTGCTGTATTGGGCTTTGGAGATCAGCTTAAGTCCAGTCCTAAATCGAGCTGAGAATCTGTAGTAAATATGGAGAGTGTTTCCCATGGAAGAGTGATCTCTAGTCACATGAGGAGAACACTGAGCTTTTTGGCGCTCCACATGAAGGTTGCCTTAAACAAAGAGAAGAGTAAGGTGTTTTGGGGCATGGCTTTAAAGACAATTTTGGACAAACCAGAGAATTTTTAATAAAAAGAAAATTATCTAAAATATTTGGCTAAATTAACCCAGAAACAGTTCACATAACATAACACCAACATTCAAGTCCCAATCTAAACCCCACAGAAAACCTGTGCCGTAAACTAAAGAGAAGAGAGATTTTGAAAAGAGGAATAGTCAAAGATTTCTTTCTCCATATGCTCTGACCTTGTGAAACATCATAGGGGAACCAATAAGTGTGGAACTGTGATGAAAAAACATATGTTTTAAAGGTTTTTCATACACAATCTGCAAACAAATGGATCCATACACACGTTATTGTATTCTCTGGCTTTTTCAATATTTTCATTTAGATGCATGCATAGCAAAAATATTACAGTTAGTTAACTGTGTTGTGCAAAATGAAAACATATTGTTGTCTCTCACACTGAGGTCGTTTTCTACATTTCTTCTATATTTTCTTTCAATAAATAACAAAATAAAAGCCTCGATTTTATCACATTGGTTCAACAAAATGGAGAAAGCCTCAATATTTTTTATACAATAGGAGAGTTTGTGTACAAGTGGATATATTTCACACACTGATCAAGTGACTGCATGCCGTTTTCCTGCTTATGTTGTGAAAACATCCTGATTGTAATGTGAGACAGTGCAGAAATGATCCTTTGCATCCATTCTAACCTGCTCTCAGCTTAACCTTGGATGATGTTTTGCTTCCTTTTGTCTCATTTTGCACAAAAAGTCTCATTAATGGGCTCATCTCCCATTATGTTACTAAAATCATGACCAAATGAACACAACGTTGCTTCGATTTACGCAGAGATACGACTCATTTGACTCAAGGTCACCCTCGGTCGTGTCACTCGGTAACAAGTGCAGACGATAAAGATCCGATAGGTCCTTTCCAACAACTTATACCGTTAAATAGAGACAAACTGTACTTAAATGTAAGTAAATGAGCAGTAATGTCAAGTTCAAATTAGCTTAGTGTATGAGTAATTGCATTTCATTTGTATCTTTAGAATGATGGGAAGAAAATGTGAGTTTTCTAAATCACGTTGTTTACCTTGGAAGACAAGGTAAACAAATAGTCTCAAAACTTCTCAAAGCTCAACTTAAACAGAAACTTTCAAGAAGACACAATGGACATAATGACTCTTCATTCAGAACAGCCCAAAAGGTCAACTTGCGCTCGCTGTGATTTTAATTAAATCCCCATTGTCAGAAAAATGAAGCAGACACATTTTGCCTCTTTCTCTTCTCTCACAATAGCAACTCTTGCTTCCTGTTTAAGGAAGTGCCTTCTATAAGATGCTCTCAGCCTCTTTACCAAAAATCAGAAAGGAGTTCCTCCCCATTAACAGAGCATAGATGTGTAGGGCCCACCTCACACGACTGCAAAGAAAAGGAAAGCTAACCATTTTAGGGACACAAAGCGAGGGTCAGCAGGAAGCTTTCTCCTCCATGTTTGTTCTCTAGTCTGCTTTTCAGTTTGGTTTGGCTCTGGAGAAAAGGTCAGAGATTGAGTTTGTTGTGTGACTTTCCTTTTAGCAGGGCATGATTTAACACCTACAGCATCTCAGATTCATGAGGAATTCCCAATTGTGACTGATAGACTGAGATCAGAGTTTATGTCCATTAGTTAGAGGGGAGTTTAAGCTCACAGAAAGAACAGCAGAGGGATTTATCTATCTATAATGCATCATTTGGTGTAATTATATACTGTGAATATAGAAGAATCTCTTGAAAAAGCTATTAGCACTTTTTCAGGTTTAGGTATGTTGCTAGTAATTCTGAAATGGAAGGAAAAAGATACAAATAGCATGTAATATGTCTCTTCCTGCTTTTTGGAACAAATTTTTATCATTTCTGTTCATCTCAGGATCAACTTTCATATTATGCCAGATATTCTCAGTTGGATTTAACTGTGGACTAAAACATAAATATACTTTGGTCTAAACCATCTCATTGAAGCTTTCATAAAACAGTTGGATTAGTACTGAGATTAAATTACACATAGCTGAACTCTGTTTACTGAAAAGAGGGTGGGAGGCTGACATGACATGTATTGCACTTTGGATTTTTGCGTGAATCATAAGTTATTTTTTTTCAGTTTACAAGTATTAACAACTTTGTGTTGGCTAATTGTAAAATCACAGTAAATAATGAAATACGTAAGTTTTATTGACAAGCCTGCGCCACAGTTTCCTTCCTGCTTTAAGATGTGAATCAGAGAATAAAAATCCCCTTTGGCAACCTGACGCCTGATGCCTTCATTGCAAAGCCGGTGTAAAAATATTTCTCAAACCAACAACCCATTGGCTTCCACAGCACTGACCTTTCAGTAACATTTAGCAGCTAGCCGGCAGCGGCTTGGCTCGCCTCTCCCTGCGAGATGCTGCCATGACGGACAGGTGAACAGGAGTGTGTGTGTTGGCCTGCAGACCTGCAGCAGCAGAGCGTACATAAGTCGCCTCGTCTCTCAGGTGGATTCCATGTTTAGAGAGTCCGGGGCCGTGCCTGTGACCTTGATTAATGACTATCGCGTCCGTTTCTGAAAAACGCTTGCCTGTTTGTTTTGGAGGCGGTGGGAGACAGCACACTTAGCCGTCCGATACGGTTCCCACGGTGCCGGGGAGGGAGGATCTGGAGACACTCAGCTTCACCATGTTGGGTTATGAAAAAGCATGTAAGGTCTGCATTGATCAGAAGGTTTAAATATTAATTAATAAACTTCTAACCCAAAGAAAACCTGTGATTTTTGACGGTTGCAGACACGCCCCCTTCTTTATTGTGGTGTTGTGCTTCATCCTGATTGACAATCTGTTTATTTCTGTGCAATGTGTCCATAACAACTGACCACCAGCAGGAGAACATCGGCTACAACATTATGTGCGTTATTTTTGTTTGTCCAAGGAGTTTAAAGAAGAATCTATAAGCGCAGATCCTGAGTGCAACCTTTTATTTTTAAAGCACTATATTCTGCTGTGGGAATTGATTTTCTATTACAGTAACGAGAAGAAACATATATGATTATACAGCGCCTCAGCTTCAACGTGCAAAATGAGCGGGAACAACGATAAGTGGACAATTTGAGGAATACTAACAATTACATATATTCATCTTCTGATTTGTTTTTACTCTACCAATTATCTACAGCATGAAACATCCTGTCCATAATCAGATAATTCTGCTTTCAAATCCCTGTTTTAAAAGTAATGACAAGCACCATTAGTTTTTCAGTAATTGCAGCTAACCTCTGTATTATCCCACTGGTTAAATTTACATTAGCTGTTCTGTCAGCAAATGGCAAATATGTTATACAGCATGAGTCCCAACAATGGGGAACATTTACACTCTACTAAAAGCAGCTGAGGTTAAACACAGAGTTCCACTTAGGGAGGAGAAAAAAACTGCAGTAATAAACACGTTACATAAAACAAGCTAAGTTTGTGTGTGTGTGTCTGTGTGGAAAAAAAGGCAGAAAATGTCCAGCAGTAAAATGTTAATCAACTAATGAGGGACCTTTTTACTGGCCATGGCTGGCACCATGGATGCTTGATGGATAATTAACAGTTTGGGAGAGAAATGTGCTGCTGATACTCGAGGTAAAAGTTAGTTAGACATTGTTTTTTTTTTTTTGTTTTTTTTTTGTTTTTTTTTGTTTTTTTGTTTCGTGCTGCAAATCTGAAAGAACACAATTTTTGTTGCCTGTGTGGTAGTGGTGAATGAATTAGCAATGTTGGAAAGTGAAAATGTTTACAAATACTTGTGTAAGCAAATATTATATTTTATACTGGGAGAACTATTTGGATACTATCGATTTAAACAACTGTACAGCTTCAGAATCCGTAGTTATAACATAATCAGAGAATGAATTAAAGTGCAAACCCATCCTCTAAACATCAGGAGACTGCCTCAGAAGTTCTTTAATTATGATTTCAGTATTTCACTGCAACATAGGTTTGGTGCGCATGTATAAAAACCTTTGAAATTAATCCATGTTTTGTTGCAGTAGCCTAATCTCTCAATGTAGAAAATGCTACAGTTCTGTAATAGTGAGCATTGGATATTCTATTTTACCTTTTTTACCATACTGCTCAATGTGATGAGATAAACTTAGGTCAACTTTGCGGTTGTTTAAAATGTTTTAATTAATGCTCTGACAAGTTTAGGCAAGAAGTTATTCTGTTGAAACCATTTCTGGAATAATGAGCATCATTACACCCCTGCTTTACTTATGCAACATGTGCTCTCATCTTTTCAATTTTAAAAAATAGACAAAACAAAGAATATAGTGATTTACGTCATACTGCAGAGAAACAGGAAGTCCAGGATTACTACTTACTAGGTTGATATTTTTAAATGTCTGTACAATTAGAAATAGTAAACAGAAATTTTACTTCCATTGAAAATGATTGCTATTATTTTACTTTGTTGAGATTCATTGTTTTATTCCACTCTTTATTCAGCTGTTTAGGCTACTTTATGTTGAGCAGCACTTTGCTTGATTATTACTGCTTTAAATGAGAAATCTGCTTTAGAAAAAAACTTTCACTTTACTTGACTTGAAATGTGCAAGGAGAAAACATTTTATCTGTAAGAAAAAAGACTAAGTCCAATCTCAAGTTTGCCTGGAAGAACATAGACAAAGATGAGGACAAACAAGTCTAAAATTAAATTATTTATGCATCAGAACAGAGGACTTGTTTGACATAAGCCAAATGCAACATTCAAGAAAAGAAACTCATTCCAACTGTGAAGCTTGGAGACCTACGTGTCGTGCTTTGGGCCCTTTTTCTGCAGCAACACCTGACCGGCTAGACTGCACAGATTGTCTGAGCGTTGCTGAGAAAAATATGAGAACATCTGCAGACATAAATAAACAAGACACAGCTAAAGCACTGAACCCTGCAACATGGCTATGGCTCAAAACGTGTCAGTAAATCCGTCAATGACTGGCTGAGAATTAAGAACAGGAAACTAGTGGTTGTTTCCCAGCCCAGTAAATATGATTAACTTAACGCTTAGAGGATGGGTTTTCAGTGTGAGATTATATAACTGCAAAAAATGATGAATTTATTTCAAGAATTTTCACAACTTTGTGCCGCAGCTGCAAAACAAGGGCAATTTAAATAAAATGGGGCTGATTAAATGTGGAGAGTGCTGATGGAATTAAAGTCATCAAATTTTAGGAATGAGGGAAAAACAAAACAATAAAAAACACTTTTATCATGTACAAAACAACAAGTAAAATAGGAAGAACAAAGTTAGATTTAAATAATGATTGAAATTTGACATGCAGGCCCTGGAACATTTTGTAATGTTTTTATTTCTCTCAACAATGTTGAAAAGTTATTTACCTAAAGAAAAACCCATGCATTGAGGAAAAACCAATTACTGCTCAAATATATTCTCTTTGACATTTCAGAAGGACAAAGAGAACAAAAATCCCTTCAAAGTTTTCAGTGAGGTCACACAGTTAGATGAGGTGCATGTGTTTTACATTTTATAACCTAAAAATTAGATTTTTTTTTCTCTTCTTTTGACAGAAGAAGTGATTCACTGGGAATCAGTAAATTCATGATCAGGGCTGTCAGGGGATCAGACGCCGGTGTTGCCTCTTGAGATGAGAGTGGTGGTTCCCTGGTTTTTACCAAGCAGCCGCCACCAGGGGCAGAGGTGAACATGCAAAAGCCACAGCAAACATAAATAACACCAACGGACGCCGAGCATGCGTCTGCTCCCTCATCCCGAGCCGTGGGGGCAGCAGCAGCAGCAGCAGCAGCAAAGCCTATCATCTTGTTATTAAAGGGTCCTGTAGATTAGAATCACTGGGGCGGCATCAGAGGCAGGTGTCTCCACGGCATGCGCGATAACATGCTGCCAGCTCCCCAGTAAACTCTCCGGTACCTGCTGAGGCAATCCGGGTGGAGGCCAGCTTGGAGCCCCCTGTGCTTTGGTCTGGGATGCTCAGGGTCCAGATTTTGAGGGCCCCTGAACAGCAGGGTGCCTCTTCTTCCTCCATCAGCTGCCTGAACACAGACAAGACTGGATGAGAACCGGTGCCTGCAACCCCTCTCTCTTTTCCCCTTATGCCCTCCCCATACGTTGCTGTCTGGGCTGCAGCCAGCCAACACAAGCGCTGCTTTCACCTCATCCAGATAAAGCACATCAGCGATCACTGAGCGCAGTCGTCTGCTTTTATGGAGCTGCCTGGTCTGGGAGCAGACACCCAGCGTTTTGCTGCTGCATGTGTGCACAATGATTCCCCATCGATGCTCCCTGACAACCCCGCTGACAGCAGATACAGAGGAATTAATGTCATAATATTTAGTTTTCACACGTCTTACAGCATGAAGGCATCAGACAATATTTCTTCATCAACAATTCTGTGTTCTCGTTTTGATCTTGCTCTGCTTGATTTTGCAAGACTGCAAGTGTCACCTGCTTGGATGTTTTAGCTCAATTTCTTGTAGCTAGAACTGAATTAATTGATGTTTTTTTGTTGTTGTTGTTGTTGTTCTTGTTGTTGTTGTGTGTGTGATTGCAGCCTCAAATTTCTGGCAGATACCAGAAGCTGCATTTTCCCCACTGATGAGATAAGGTAACTGAGTCACAGCTGCTGAGCTCATCACTGATATATACCTCCAGCTAACAGCGTGTGCAGGCATGGACATTGCTATTAATTTTAACATATATTTCAGATGGCGATAAGGTGTTTTTAAAATGGCTATTTAATCATTTTTCTGCTTTTTATGTAATTGTGTCATACCTGTTTGTTATTTGATACGTAAAGTATTAATTGCTCTTGCTTCAGTTACTGAGATATCTATTTTTTAAAATAAAATAACCAATTGAAAACATCATTCCATTAGTTGTAAACCTTCAGTTAAAAATCCCTCCTTTTTACCTTTTTAAAGGTTCATCTAGACTAAAATAAGACGTGAAAATGGGGCATCCAATTCAGAATCTGTTATTTGTGTCCAGTCTGGTTGCTGCTGAGAGAGGGAAAAATAGGAAAAATAAAATAAATAAATAACTAAAAAAAACAGCTCAGTCTTCTGCTGCCAGTGAGGAATTCAGGTGCGTCCCAGAGGACATCACACCTGTCAAGAAAGTAGGATGCAATAACACCCTCTATCCCAAAAAATAGATCTAAGGAAACATTAGCCAATATAATGAAAAATAGATCTAAGGAACTGACAAAGCAGATAAAATGATAATGCTAAAAACAGCTCAGAGTAATTCTGCTTCTGATACAGGCCTTGAGTATTTAGTGGGCGTAAGAAAAAGGGAAGAGGGGGAAAACAGGATGGATTTGGGGGAGAAAAATAATAAAAATTCATAATATTTAGTTCATTTGGTGCGTGTATGACAAACTAGATGGGAATAAACTGCAAAAGATCTGATGAAGGTATTGAGTGCCATAGGTGCCTCAATGTTATCACTAAAAGCATTAACAAATAATTATTAAGATTTAATAAAATATGTAATAACTAAAACAAAATTACAAATAATAAAATACTAATAGCTGAAAGCTATTAATCAACCATTTTGAGTTGTATGTTAAAGCCACATATAATTATTTCCTTTTCAGTTCTTGAGACAGTGAACTACACAATAATTTAAATTCATTTTAAGGTCAGTGGTAATATTTGGGGCATTAATAGCCCTACCTGCTAAATCTGATACGTTAGACTATACCAGGGCCGGATTGAGGAGAATTTGGGGGCCTGGGCTAGAGTCAGTTTTGGTGCCTTACCAATGCAAAAAAAAAAAAAAAAAAAAAAAAAAAAGGCAAAATAAAACAAAAAGGACATATTAATAGTTAAATACACATGAACAACCATTGATTACACAAAAACAGTTTTTAACCCCTGATATAATCTTTGTATTTCTCTTTTCTAGCAAGTTTCTTTCAAACATGGCATCATTTCTAGAAATTACTTCACCTAAAAAATGATTACAAAATGCTGCAGTAGCTACGTCATACCGGTTTGTCATGGGGTGACAGTTAATGAAATACAATAGAAATTAAGAGAGAATTAGGAAAATATATTTTAAGCTTGATCTTTTATCTGGCATGGAAATGTAATTAAAAAAGGACCTGAGGTTACTGTAGGTACTTAACATAAAAAACACAAAACATCAGATAGAAGATGATAAAATAACTTACATGATGTATATGGGGTTCTAGTTATGTTTTTAATATATAAATTAAACATATATTGAACATCTATTAATAAAAAACAAACCAAAAAACATACTGCCCCTGTAAGCGTTATTGCACAGAACTGTGAATGAATTAAAAGAATAAGGACCTGCAATTAAAGTGGATGTATTCACCATGTTAAAGATATGTCTTTGTTATTTGCACATTTTTCTTTGACAAAATAATTAATTATATTCATATAATCAGTGAATTATTTATTTTTGATTGAACTGTTTCACTTTTGTAGCTCCATATTTTATTTGATAACCATCAAATCAATAAACATGCAATAACCACACATTATTTTTAAAATAAAATGCATGATTTATAATCAAAATATGTACTGCACTATATACTTTTAATAAATTATCTATTTTGTTAAATTATTAATGGCATATTAAGGTAGTCATTGATTTGTTTATTTCTTTAAATTTGTGGTACTTTTGGACGTCTATATTGTTCTAAATCCAACAGGAAGTCATCCATTTGTGATTAGAGCTACAAGTTAAAGAAATCTCTTGCTTATTTTAACAAACTCTTCCTGTGTATCTTGATGAATTGAGTTAATGTTTCTTTCATAACCTTCCTTCAATGTCATTAAAAACCTGAGTTATTGTCAACACGGTTTACTGTTGTTGCTTTAGGTTTTGGGGAGGGAAGGCAGGCTTGTGCCGCCCCTCATGGCATACCGCCCTGCGTGGTGAGCCATCTTGTCCATTTCAAAAACTGACATTTCAGAAATAAATATTTCATTTATTCTTTCTCTTTATATAAGTATGGCACTTTTGGAGCTCCATAAAAGTACCTTCTTTTCATTGCTTCCTTTTTCGCGCTGAGAGACCGCCCATATGTACGTTTAATCCACATTTGCAAGCAACTCCTATATCTTCCTGCTATTTTACCATCGCTGTCCTACTCCCAAACTGGCATTTTCACTCCTCACATGCTTTTTCGCTGCAGCCGGCTTCCTCCAACCAGCACTCCCTCTACTCTCCCTCTCTCTCTCTCTCTCCCTCTTTTTTTTCCTCCTATTTATGAAAACGTCACTTCAAGTCCCTCCCTGTTTGAATCTCATTAGTTTCTTGTGTGTTTCTCCCTGTCAATAATCCCGAATCCAGACTCTCTCTATTTCCATCCCTCTCTATCTGTCAATCAGCGCCGCCTTTGAACTGAAAACCACTCCGACCAACTTCAACTCACTCAATCCGAGCGGCTCGGCTCCTTCTCCGGCTTCCCCATTTTTCTGCCAACATTTTTCCCCCTTCTTTTCCCCCCCTTGTGTTTTTGAGTTTTATATACCAGAGCTTTTGGAAAACGCCAATACGAAGACCATCTCTTTTAAAAAGAAACCCCCCCAAAAACTTAAACTCTCGGACTTTCGAGCTCGCAGAGATCAAGGGTTTGAAACTTTTTGGTGGTTTTTTTCGACCCGAGAACGATTCTTCTGCTCGGGGGGAAAATGCCGCAGCTCAACGGCGGTGGAGGGGACGATCTGGGCGCAAACGATGAGATGATTTCGTTCAAAGACGAAGGGGAGCAGGAGGAGAAAATCTCGGAGAATTCCTCGGCAGAAAGGGATTTAGCAGACGTCAAATCTTCGCTCGTAAACGAGTCGGAAACGAATCAGAACAGCTCTTCGGACTCGGAGGTAAGTTCGGATCGATCGGCTCCGTTAAGTTCGCATTACATGTTTGAGGGGGTGGCCTACATTTCTTAGCACACTTTGATAGAGTTCACCATGAAAGCCCCCTATAACTTTAACGCAATCCTTGTGTTTCGTTGCATTTCAAGGCGGAAAGACGGCCTCCGCCTAGATCTGAAACTTTCAGAGACAAAACAAGGGAAAGTTTAGAAGAGGGTGAGTTTCTTGCTTTAATCTCCTATCTTTGTTTTTTTCTCAACCATGACATTATGTGTTTTCAACAGAGGAAGAAGTCTCCTGCAGCCTTCTTCCTCAAATATAATTTCCAACGATTAAAAAAACACATTCCAAGGCCAGTTTATTAAAAGTTTTCCTCTTCTCCCCCCACCCCCCGCCATGTTAGCTGCGAAAAGGCAAGATGGAGGGCTGTTCAAGAGCCCACCGTACCCGGGCTATCCGTTTATAATGATCCCCGATCTCACCAGCCCCTACCTCCCCAACGGATCACTTTCTCCAACAGCACGCACAGTAAGTTCACTTATTTTACCAGCTGGATATCTGCACACACACTCCTCACACACTCTTCCTCACACACACTCTCTCTCTCTCTCTCTCACACACACACACACACCGAGGCTCCAAAGCAGTGTTGTCACCCAAAAAAAGCTGAAAAAAATGGGGGGGAAAATTGTGGAAGCCAAGTTTTCCAACTCCTCCTGAAGTGTACAGCACCGCGCTCCTGAACATGGAAGCTAACATGCTAACTGTGCTAAAGAATTCAAAAAATAAATTGAAATCATAAATGTTAGGGGAAATTGAGTAAATTTTTTTGTTCAATTAAATATATTGTATTTTTATATTTATTTTTAATAACAATATTTGGCCGTGTTATATTAAAATTAGGATAAAAGTGCGTGATACCCCTCACCCCCTTCCTCCTAAATAATGCAACTGATTTGTGTTTGCATGGCCTCATCAAAAATGCCCTTTTTTTATTTCCCCACTAACACTACAGGGAGCTGCACTTTTACATCGGCTCTCTAACACACTGAACAGTGGTTTTAAAACGCAACAAATATGCAAATAAGCTTTTGAAAGGGATTTGCATGGATAATTTTTTTTAAGTTGCATGCTGGCCTTTTGCAAAAAAAAAAAAAAAAAAAAAAAAAAAAATCAATGTGTAAGGTATTATTATTAAATGCAAACTTAATGTTTAGGTTGTGATTTATTTAACACAAGTGATTGCTTCGTTTTGCATGCTACCGCTTTTGCTTCCCGAAAGGAATCTGCTGCCTTTTTTCTTTCCCCTTTTTTTTTTTTTTTACTCAAAATCATTTAAAGCTCTGTTACCAAACAAATTCATGTTATTTATTTTGACACAATCAGCCCTGTTGTAATTATACACCCTCACTCATTTAGCTCAGCTGGTCCCATGGGGCCAAAGACAAACCATAAGCAGCATAATTTCTTCTTCTTCTTTTTTTTTTTTTTTAAGCGTTGCTGTACTTTAGGAACCAGTCATCTCTTTCTACAAGGTTAAGGCAAAGACCAGGCTCTTGGAAATTTAACCCACAACTACTCAACTGACATTCGTTACCTCCATGTTTTTGTTTTTTGTTGGGCACACCTTGAAAAATGAACTCACATCTTGGCACATAATGCTTTCTTTTGTGCTTGACACAATTTCTGCCCATGATCTCACGTGAGGCTGCCCACCATGTCTTCATATCTTTTTATGTGATGGTGTGTGTGCGCGGGTGTGTGTGTGTGTGAGTGTCTTCCGCACAGGAGAGCACATTTTGTCAGCCTCGATAATGCTGCCGGCTGGTATGTGGAATTAGTCACTCGTTACTCTCATCATCAGGCTCTGACACAAACTCGCATTCACAGCGTCCAGGCTGATTTTGAAGTGAAGGACTTCCTTGTTTCAATAGAGCAGCTTTTTTATCCTTTATGAATATTACAGCAACGTGTCCTGCAGCCTGGCGAGCGCTTGTTGCCATCATGCTTCAGTTAGATAAAACAACACATTTTGTAATGCATCTAAAGAGATGCTCCTCTGAGACGCGATCCACCTTTGGTCTGCTCATCCTGCCCATTATTCTCCCATTTTCACAGTGAACTGACAGAAGGAAGGGTGTGTTTGTTTTTGTTTTTGTTTTAAATTGTGCTCTGTGATTTATTACCTATGTCATCATAGCAAAACTAAGATGAGGAGGTGGTTATTTGCACGCAGCGACATGACATTAAAACCGATAATCACAACGAACGCACCTGAATAGATTTTTTTTTTTTTTCGGGCTCCTACTGTACCACCTTACCTCGGCCCCCCCTCCGTCTGCGGCGCCCTGTGTGTCCGAGCTGCTGGAGCTTTTGAAGTCGGTGGTGGCTGTAATATAAATCTATTAAATTTAAAGCTGGGATAAATAATTCACCTGGACATTGATTAGCTGTCTTCCTCCCTAACATGTCACGTTAGGCTCCGAATATGACTGCTGCCGGCGTTATTAGAATGAGACTGTCTTGTCATAAGAAGCCTTTGATTCTCGGATTTTTCCTCCATATCTGTTCTCTTTCGGTATCCTCGGCGATGTGTGTTTGCTGACTATAATTGAAATGATTTAAACAGATGTTTAAATTGGAAATTGAAAATATTTCCTCCTCCACATCCACCAGATTGCATTTCTCCTAATCTGTTTGGACATCTTAAATTGTTTGTGTTATTTCTGTGTTTGCGTGACCCTAGAGGCGGGAAAAAAGAATTCCTGCATGAGGCCGCCTGACCTCTGGGAGCCATAACCGGCAAGAATTTGTTTTTCCTACCACCTAAATCCAAGGAGGCTCACAATTTAGTATCATTTAAGCAATTTGACATGAAGCTGTGCCCGGGCTTTAAAAGCTCTCCTCCTCTCGTCTCCTCCTCCCAGCGGTCTGCCCCCTCCTCCCTAAAACCCCCACACAAAGGCCTGCTGAATCACTGGGTGCAGGTTGAATTGGGGAAGTGGCCTGCCAAGTTCAACCCCCGGTTTTCCATCTCCTTTCGCGTTCACCTTTTGTTTCCTGCCGTTGCTGTCGCAGGGGTTTGTAGGGGAGAACATAAAAAAAAAAGAAAGAAGAAGAAGAAGAAGCTGGCGGGTTAACTCCGGTGATGTGGGCTAACATCACACCTCAACAGGTCTGGAGACGCTGAGGCCGAGGGAGGGAAGCATTGGGGGGATCTGGGCGGCCAGCTCTCCTGCTTCGAGCCGTAAATCCGCCCCGCTTTCTTTCTTTCTTTCTTTTTCTTTTTTTTTTTAAGTGCCTCTTGGACTTATGAATGTTAAGATATTTAACGCCACTCCTGGCCCTCCGTATTTCTCCGTGCCCGCTGAGACATTTGGCGGGGGTTTTGAGTTTCGACATGTAATTACGATTAGTTTATAAAAGAACGAGTAGAGGTTGGACAGACTTGTGGAAGTGGGGGGATGAAAACGCTACCTGAAATGAAAAAAATAAAGACTCTTGCTAAAGGTGGTAAAAAGGCTTCCTTTGCTTTGTTTTATTCCTTTCTCTTTTTTTTCTTTTTTTTTTTTTTACTAAATCCACTCCAACTCACCCTCACTAATTTTCATCCAATAGGAAATAACATAATTCTAAGTGAATGTAACACCTCCTTTTGTGCCGTACCGTATTGGTGTAGCCTTATCTGTAATAAAGTGACAGCAGACCGTATCTTTCCAACAACACGTGAGCAACATAAGCATAACAATGGCATATCATATGGATTATGTGTGTTTGGCTGGTATAAATGGAATTTTTGGCTGCAACGAGGAGGAAAAGATGGGTTTTAATGCGGATTTGAGAGGATAGGGCCCACACCTTATCAAATTGGCTTTACATGTTAATCGGGGCCTAATTGGTGTCCGCGGGGCTTTTTTTTTTTATGGCACAACGTTGCTGCTGGAGGGGGTTTTTTCCCTCCCCTCCAAGCTGCAGAATTTACTCGGAAGGTTGCGCTCCTTTTGTCTTGCAAATCACTTTTGTTTACAAAGTATGGCGGAAGCGGCTCCCGCTCTCCGATTCACCCCCACCTCCTCTCTCTCCCTCTCTCTCTCCTGTTCTCTCCGTCTCTTTCTCTCTTCATTCTGTGCGGGCATAAGAGGAAAAAAAAAGGTCCTTATTTTTTATTTATTTTCTTCGACTTAATAAACACTCATAAAAAAGTACAATCTGCTTTGGATTTAAGGAGTTAAGTTGGAGAGCTGAAAGTGGGAGGGAGCTGGGAAGCAAAGTTTGGCACCATTAAACTGAAATTGGGGTCTGCTTGACATTAGCGGTGCGCAGCAACATTCTCGGAGCTTAATTAGTTCAAACTGTAATTGTTCATGGTCTGCCAATAGGAGTAAGGCTCTGGAATAATAAAAAGAAGAAGTGGTGCTCTAAATCGGCCAGGGTTTTTATTTTATTTTTTTATTTTTTGAAAAACAATAAATCATTCGCATATTTGCGCCGTGATTCAGTTCGAGGCTCGACCTCTCCCATCTCGACATGTGGTAAATTGTAAAGTCAATGAATCGCAGATGTAGGGACAACGAGGAGGGGTGGTGCGGGGCGGGAGGGGGGTCAGTACAGTGAGGTTTCGTTAGCGAATGAATGGAAAAAAAAAATATTTATGCTGTAAATATTTACAGAGGACGTGTGTGTGCATGTGTGTGTGTGGAAAGTCTAAAATATAAGTGGGGCTTTAATTGTCTAATGCCGATGATGTCAGCACGTCGTTGATGTGTCTCGCTGCTCAAAACAACACGGAGGGAGGAAAAAAAAAACCTAGCGGGGTGTGTTTCTCATCAGATTTTAAACTAGTGCGAAGGGAGCACTGGCTCCCTGGTGGCACTGCGAGCCGCGTTTGGGTGTAGCAGCTGCACTCAAGTCTGGTTTGGACCTCCTGTTTTTTTTTTTTTTCTTTCTTTTAAATTAAATCACTGACTTTCAGGGTTTTTAATGCAGTAACTGCTAATCTGAGGCCTAATTTTGACTGCGGTGTGACAGATTATGCCTGTTACTCATTAACACAGAGCGCAGGCCGGTCAAACGAATTATTCTTTAAATGAACAAATCCATTTTCACCTTTTTGTATCTCTCCTTGTTTCTGTCAGTGAGCCTGCTCTGCTTTTCTGTATCTGAGTGAGGGAGGAGGGGGGGGTGGAAGGCATTAGTTAGTTAAGCAGCTGTGCATTGGGGTCTCTTTCCCTCTCTCCCCCCGTTAAGAGTGAGCGTAACCCTCTTCCTCTTCTGCTTTCTCCTTTGCCTCTTCGGTGAATTTCTATAGAGCGAAACACAAAGATAGCACTGTACATCTGGAATGCAACTTGTGTCATCTGTTAAATATAGGGTAGCATTGCCGTGGCCCTCGGGGCTCGGGGTGGGGGTCGAGTGGGGGGTGGGTGCTCCATCGAACATGGAAATGGAACGATTCTGTGTGCATACGTGAGCATGTAGCGACCAGCTAAATCTGTGTACAGGTGTTGTGTTTATTTACCGCTTCTCGTTAGTCAGCAGTTCCAACTCACTTTATTTGTGTTATATCAAATTACAACAGATGTTGAATCAAATTATTTCACATCATGTCCAATTTATATCCAGCTGTATAGGGTCTAAAACAATCCCAACACGTTTACATCCAAGAGCAGAAGCTTTGACAGCATGTCTATCTTTAATTTTATCTTTTGCCTCAAGAAAATGTGTGTTTTGAATAAATGGTGAACGTGGTCTTTAAAAATCGTACATACTTGGAGGACTGTGGATTGTTATTAGGAGGCCCTGATACCTGTGCAGGTGTTGCCAGTCCTTTCAAACCATCTTCTTAATCAATGCCTTAAAAAAATATAAACCAGACATCTTCTCTTTACCTCATTCAGAGTAGGTCGTCGTACGTCCTTTTATAGATTATCACTGAATGAAAAATAACCAGAAACTGGTGCCATATAGGAGTAAATAGAGTGAAGAGAACATAGAAACGTTTAGGATCAAAGAGCAGAGAGAAGGAGGAAGTTCAAACGGGCAAGCGACATATCCCCTACTCCAACATCTCACTGATCGGCTATCTAACCAAACGGCCAGACAAAGATTGGAAGAGGAGTGGCAAAAGCAGAGGAGGTGGACTAGCAGAGCTAGCCAACAACTGATGGTTTCATCCAGGACATGTTACGGTGGAATATGAATTCTGCTGCCCAGATATTGAGCTGTTAGCATGTCAGGACAGTTATGGGACTGTTACATAGCAGCTGTCTTCAATCAGAAGCCTCTTTAAATTTGTTGTAAGACTGACTGCTACATTTTATAAGGCATTAGAACTGAACTGAATCAAAAGTAAGTTTTCTCTGGAACAAGATTGTTCTCTAATGGTTACCTGTGTCATTTAGGTTGAAAGGTGAATTTTTACTAGAATAACATGTAAAAACTAACAATATTCTTCAAACATGTGTTAGCTAAAAAATCTTTTAGAGATTTTTTAAGCAACTAAGCTAAAAACAATAATGCCAATGCCGCTGTTGATCCCAGTGGTTCTGAGACTTTTCACATTAAGCTCATGTCATTTCAGAACATTTTTTTTCCAGTGGCTCATCCCACCTCAAGATTCAGAAAAAATGTAGGTCATTTTAAATTTTAGTTACAGAAAGGAATTATAAATTTTCAATATTTTAGAAAAAAGAATTGTACCAAAACTATCACCTCTATAAAAAAACGTTTAGTCGGAACTACACTTTGCTAAAAGGTAAAAAATGAAATAGACTGATCCATCAGTGTTTGCTTTTTCCCCAAAAGAAAATTCCAAAACAAATTGTGTTTCTAATTTTACTGGTACAAGACATTTAAAGAGATCATGTTTTTTAGCTTAATCTGGTTTTGTTTTTATTACTCCCTGAGCGCTGTAGCACCTACAACCAGGTATCCACCCTCATGTCTCTGCTTATCTTTTTATGTCTCTCTCTCCTCATCAAACATAGCGTTACATGGAGTCGTTCATACGTCCTTATGACTCAGACAAGTCCTGCTCCTCCTCCCGTCAGAAATAAACAGTTTTTAAACACTAATATTTAATTCCATAGCCCTTTTATGTAATCTTTTTTTGGAACTTTGGCATCTGTGTAACAAGATTTTTTTGCTGACTTATGAGAATAATTGTCGATGGCTGATATAAAATTTTAAACATATTTGGCTTTATTAGGCACCAATCAGCCTAACCTTTTGCAAACTTGCAGAAAACGGCGATAAGATGAACTGAAGTGATTGTTGAAGATTTTATATTTTTTATTGGCACTGCAGCAGCACTACATCTACAGAAAAGATAAAGGTAATGACTATTGATTTACTTCTTTTAGATAGAAAGGTTATGGGTGGGGCTTTGGTTAGACCTGGTTTTGGGAGATTATCACTCTGACTTTTCTCTGTTTTTTATTTCTTTTTCTTATTTTTCCCCCACAGAAAAGAAAAATGTTGTTTTTCAGAGCTCGTGCATCTGACTTTGTGTTTACAGCTTTCAAGTGAAGCATTCTTTCAGCTCAGACACGAGTCCAGAAATACTTTTCGCTACGTGCGTTCTTTTGCCTGCCTGAATGGTTCTGTAAGTTCATTCATGATGGGTCCAGTAGCCAAATGAGTTCACCAGCAGAGGAGTGGGAGGGAGCGGAGAAAAGCGGGAAATGTGTGTTAGGCCTCTGCGTGTGTGAGTGAAGGGCCCACGGTTGGGTATGGGGGGGGCGTTGGGGGTCGGACGCACAAAAGCCGCCTGAATAGACCGCATAATTGCTGTTAATGCCAGGGCAATGAGAGCAGCGACAGTTCCTGGTTAGATGTCCAAACAATAGTGCCCCTGGGCTTCACATTTATCTTCCTGTGTGCGAAGGAGAAGAAAACGGGAAAGAGGAGGGATTGGAACAGGAGAGTTCAGTTTTCAATCATCGCTTGACGACCGAGCATGTGTTCATGTGTGTGGCTTCTGTCTTTGAATGCGCCCCCCCCACCCCCTCCTCATCGGCCCTCCTTCACTTCCCGCTTTGCTTCCACGTTTCTCTTTCCCACCGCCGTCATCGTCAGAATGAACGCTTCCCTAAAAGCTCCGGGTGCGGGGGGCCGCTGTGATGCTGGAGGAATTCCGGTAGCGCAGGCCTTCTGTTTGGACTGCAAAGTGTGTATGGAAGGGGTCAAAGAGCACCGGCACTGACATGAATTTCACTGAGAAAGGAAGACCCCCACTTTCTCCCTACCTCCTCCTCGTAACTATTTTTATTACATCAACTGATAAAGAATCCTCGAGTCTCCTTTGGAGATTTTTTTTTTTTTCCCCCCAGATTATGCATGTGTCTGCGCACACGGGGAGGAGGTGCCACGCTGCCATCTCAGCTCTTAATGATCACATTGGGCCAGATAATGACTAGCTGTGCCAGTGTGCCGGGAACACCTGTGGTACACCAGCCTGTTATGGATGCGGTAAAAATGCCCTGGAACATAATATCGAGGAGGAAGAATCTCATTCATGCTTATTTCATCTTTTAATACCCTTTCCACTTGTTTTTATCTGCTGGTTTTTTTTTTGGCTCTGTGAAGCATAATTACCCTCTTATCTTACAAACTAATTAGAATTTGTACATAAAATTGGAAGCATTTTTAACTAGTAACTTTGGAATTGTTTGTTGCAAACTAAATTTTGCATGAATTGTATGTGGGGGACCGACACAAAGCCGTAAATCAAGCAGATACAAAATTGTTCAAAATCTGAAAAGTGTGGCATGTATTTATATTTATTCTCCCTTCATCCTGCTACCGATAAAGGTGCAACACCTTTTCTTCAGATGTTACCTTGGAGCTCGCCAAAAGCCATGTAGAGGACTTTGAGAAAAGTGATCAAGTCAAATTGGACAAAATATATTTTTGTCATTCAGTGAAAGATGGTTGTGGAAGCATCATTCTGTGGGGGGAATAAGGAGACTGCCCTGTGGCCTATGGTTGTAGTTTAATAATGGGCAATATTCATAATAAATTCGTAATACTTCAACGAAATATTGAAGACAACTATTATACAATTATAATGTTATGGTTTGACAGGGTTAGCGTCAAAATGTGAGATCCGATTAAGTAGTTGGACTGCACGGCACTGACTTACAGTGGCTGAATGCAAATCATGCCACACTTTCCAGATTTGTATGGTAAAAACGTGAAAGCCGTGTTTTCTTTTCCTTTTTTTTCGCAATTGTGTACCACATTGTGCAGTTCTATCATACAAAGTCTAGTATAACGCCTGGAGGTTTGTGGTTGTAACATGACAAATGTGAAAAAAATTCAAGGGTTGTGAATAGTTTAGCAAGCCATTGTGTTTATTCACCGTCTCTTCGGCCGCACAGGGTCTGCAACATATTATGAAAACTGTTTTCTTTTGTATCCAGTTTATATCTCTGCTCTTAAAGCAGCCAGGGGATTTTCAGTATGCAGATAATCTGCTCACAAATGGCTCAGATGGGGAAAGAGGCAAAGCGTGTGCTAAACACATAATGGCCAGAGTTTAAGGTGATAAAATTCCAGTCGATGTATTTTTAATCTCACTAATTAAACTTTTAATTGTGGCCAGATAAGCTCCGAGGAGCGAGAGCGCCGTTGCATATGTGGGGTTTTTGGAAGGAAATGGGGAGTCCGCTAATGAGGTGAGCGTCCGCTTGTTTAGCTGTGGCATTATTTTTATTTAAGAAAAAGAAAGAGTTGTGGATCTGGTGCTGGCTGCAAAAGGTGAGGGTAAAGCTTTAAGGGTGGAAGCAGAAATAATTTCATCTACTAATCTGAGGATTATGTCAGGATTTGGAACAGAAAAAAATGTTGGCAAGATTACTTGAAAATGCACAAGGCTAATAAAATGAACCCCCCTTTACCCTTGCAATGTGGAACTGCGCTGTATTTTTCTTCTCACCCCCCCTCTGGTTGATGAACCAATTCCAATGGAAAACAGATTAAGAGTAAATTCCCATGTGAGCTCTTTAACCAGCTGTTAGAAACCTATTTACACACAATAATAAAGCGCCTCTTATAAAGAGACAGCTGTCAACTTGTGTACAGCACTAAATAACATGTCATGTGAAGAGGCTGTCACGTCCGCACATGCTCAGTTTGGTTTGTTGGGTTTTAGAACGCAGCACTGAGCAAGACGACTGCTAATAAAAATTTTAAACCATTTCATTCAATTTATTTCCTCTCCTTTCATGCCACTTTTGAAGTCTTACTTTGGAATATAATTATATAATTTAGATTTTATCATGACTGCTGTCACCCTCACCCACTCATTGTGTATTCAGTCCTCCGCGGTTAGAGGCCAGCGTGACAGCAGCGCTCAGGGTCAACTCCGAAAGTGAACAAATTGACTCGTGGAAGTGAATTGTCAATTGTCATTCTCCCCCGAAGGGTCAGGAGTGAAAGGAGCATCTTGTTTGGACAACTGTCCCGAGGTGAGATGAGTGGCCCTTGCTGTCCGGCCTGCAGGGATGCACAGAGATGGACTTGCAGGTGGAAAACCAACCAAGTGGACTGGCAGACAAACACATAGGCAACAGGAAATGTGGCACTGCTGAGGCGGAAAACAATGGAATCTGGCTACCCTGAAATTGCTGTTTGATTGGAAGAATGACCCGGAGTTGGCAGCCCAGACTGTGTGCATAATGAGGAAAACTGTGATTGGAGCCATTGCATAATAAAAACCAAGCCTGAATGAATGACAGCTGATTCACTAGATCTCTGTGTTAAACATTAAACACAGATTGATGCAGCACATGTTTCCAGAACTTATGCTTTGGCTCAGGCGAACATCAGAGTGAATATTTTACATTTTGGTTTCTGAAAGATGAGTCCTGAGCCTGAGTGGAATAAAAGTCTTATTCCAGCAGGTTCCCCACTAACTGTCCCTTTATTAAAACTTCAGATTTGACATGAAAAACACCAAAGTAGCTAATGGGGATCTCTGAATATTGAGATCTACAAGAAATCTGTCACCCTCCAGAGTTATTAGAGTCCCTGACGATAATGTTTATATAAATTTTAAAATGCATTTTAACAGTGGTGGTAAGCACACTAACGCTAATAGTGGAGCTAATTTTTTGTTCAGTGCTTTACCATTTTTGGTAACTTTGAAAACTGAGTTTTGGTGTCATGCTTTAGCATTACCGGAACTGATAGTTGTGCTTAGTGCTTTGGGTAACGCACTTTTCATATATTATTTATTTATTTATTTATTATCAAGTTGTCCTGCCTTGTTTATCACAGTTCTGGTTATTATAAGCTTTTGCTTTAGATATAGCCACATCTTAGATCAACACCTTCCTGATTTACTTGAATGACAAGTTCTGTCATCTTTCACATTATGAAGAATGGCTAAGCAAAACTTGCCTCTGGCTTCAAATATATACTCCTGTAAAACTGAGATCTATACATCACTTATTAAAGTCAAGACTTTAGGGTAAATTACAAATCCATATTTATTTAATTGGAAATGGTATGGGTGCAAATAATTGTGGGGCTTGTGATTTACTGAAAAAATAATATCATTGAAATTTTTAGTGAAACTATCCTGATGCAGTTTTTACACATTTTTGCTTGGGTTGCCAAGAAGTGTGCAGGTGGTGTAAATGAGAAACAAAAATAAAACATATTGATTGTTTGATCAGTTTAGATTTTATTTTAAATTGTTTTTCAGGCCGGTTAAAAATTCTCAAGTAGTCCGTTGTACTGTTTTTGTTTTAGGCCCTTTTTGAATCCGCTTTCTCATAAAGGTGTTTACTGTCCCTTGGTTAGTAAGCCAAAGGTCAATTTCTGTGCAGCAGTTATAATGAAAGTACGGGTGGAGACTAGCATCACTAAACAGACATGGCCTTTGTGTCATGTGATGCACGTCACCATGCACTTTAGAACCAGGAGGCTTTTTTATCTCCTCTTTACTGCTTCCTCTATCTTTATTGTCTGCCTTGCTTTGCATATTTCAAATAACAATAAAGATAAATTTCCAGCTTTGTCATTATACACTGAATCAAGCAGTTTCAGGAAGGATCCTTCAGGGTTGGGATGATTTTCACTAATCTCTCTTCCTTGGGAGGTCCACCGGACCGTATCGGTCAGCAATTACCAGCAGTTAGCATCCCAGGCCCTCGGGAGCGTTTTCCAGGAGATGAATCTAGGCTTGGATGTGTATAAAAGCTCTTTGTTTGTTGTGGATGACCCTTGCCGGTGTAAGGCCTGTGTCTGTCTCTGCTCAGGCGGGCGGGCCAGACTGCAGTTAGGATGCAGCAGCTGGCCGGGGCCCAGGCACAGGAATGCTGTGTGTGCTATTTGAACAGTGACTTGTCTCAGTGCAAGGCCTCAAGGACTGGAGGGAAGGAAGTTGCTGCATGTTTACATAGCTGAATTGTCCATCGCCCCCCTTATCCCCTCCTTCAGTGTCTAATGCACTTCTGTTCAAACACTCACAAGTGTAGAGATGACCCCCACTGATGCTTACAGCTCTGCCCTGCTTCTTCTGGTCTGAATCAGTCTGTGAATAACTGGACCTTGTAGCTGCTACTTTCTTCCCTGCTGTGGATGTTTGCTGTTTTAACCTGGAGGCTTGAATGATAGATAAAAGAAGTATTACAGGGCTCTGTTCGTCACTCCGAGAAAGATGAGGAGGGTAACACAGACAGATGAAGAGGTGGAAAGCATCTTATTGCTCTTAGTGAGGGCCTGTCCAGCCAGGGTCCAGACATTGACGTACGGTGGCGGTGTCAGGCTAATTGTTGTTTGAATTACCTGTTATGATCCAATGACAAATCTCTCACACTCTTGCCACCAGAGCGGAAAATGTATCCGGGGGATTGGCATGATCTTTGTGCGGGTGTGTAAACCTGGCTTCAACAAGATGGATAAATGCAATTATTGGACAGACCTGGAAAGGAGAAAATCAATTTAAAGCCCGTAAAGCTAAGCAGGGGCCGTGGTTAATTCATTTGGCCAATTTACGGGTGATGTACGAGTGTCAGGGCACATTAGTCAGGCAGGGGAATGGATGAGTGTGTGTTGGACCAGTAAGATAGAAGGGAGGAGGGGGCTTCAAGTGAAGATGCTCTCAGGATGTGGAGCAGTCTCCTTGAGACCCGGTTGCACTCTCTTCCCAACTCCATGATGCTTAGCGTCTCAGCGGACAAGGCCAATGGAGCCTGCTTGTAGAAATGACAAAAAGATTCACTGAGCGCACCGAGTGGGAGGGAAACGGAATTGCTTTGCAAATGAGGTGCGGAAACGTGGCTGTGGTCTGCTGGGCAGCAGAGTGAGTGCCAGAGTGTTTTGCCATACCAAGAGCTCAATCAGGTCCTGTCAGCAACCTCCCAGCTCACCACCATCACCACCACCCCAAGTTAAATGACTATTTTTTCTATGCAGCAGGTGTACTCATGCTAGACCCAAGCAATTTCACCTTCCAGCTTTGATTCACTAAGTAGTACATAACACTGACATTGAATGCCCTAAATTTGATTCTTAATGCTTTGAGTGGTTTTTACTAGGGTTCCTTGTATCTGTTAAAGATCGCGGCACACTGACATTAGATCACTTTAGCCTGCCTGGTCTGTTAAACAGCCATTGTTTTGGTGGTGCAAAACCCACTGAATGGTTACACAAGCTGAGTGGTATGCAAAAACAGTGGTTAGAGTGTAGCCAGGCGGGTGCGAGGTGTTGAGGGAAGCTTTGGTTTACAGCTTTAAGCCGCAGCCTGAATCGTGGGCAGGGTTTCTCTATCAGACAGAAAGTGGAAGAGAGAGAGAGAAGTGAGAGAATATGACCTCCCTCACTGCAAAGCCAAAGCTGTTTAAGTGGCTGCCATCGTGCTTGAGTGCCTCTCTGTTTAGTTGGTCGGATTGTGATCCGTGTCAGGGAAAGTGCACGTTAGCATGTGTCACCTGACTGCAAGGCAGTCGTCCTCAAGAAACCGGAGTCGGGAGTGAATGCCAAGGCTTTTTAAAGACAGGTGCCACCCATGCCTCCCGCACAGCAACTGGGGGAGAAGACTGCACGGTCCACGGTTATGTGTGGGCCACTGGCAAACAACAAGAATCCTTGGGCAGAAGGAATTCAATAAAACACATTCATTCATCTGTCTCTGCAATGACAAACTGCTGTAGATGACCCTACGTTTTGCCATTGCAGTGATATAAATCTCTCAGTATTTAAACATCTAAAATTTGTGTTTCATTGCATTATTTTTTCCATACTGATCAAAAGCATAACTGATCAATGAAGCAGGAAACCTGTGTCCTCTCTGTTTGAAGGTTGTATAGTTTGGAAGCTCTTCTCAGACAAGATTCACGACTTTTCCCACCGCCTTTTGAGATAAACATAAATTCTTCAATATCCAAGATCTTGAGCTGCAAATTTGCAGATCTTGGCATCGTATTCTCCAGATTTGCCTAGGAGTTTCTTCCCAAGTGCTTACTGCTGCCCCTCTTCCACCCCATGGGAGAACAACTGCTGTCTACCATCTATTAGCCAGTGGAATTCCTCACCCTGACTCAGACAGGGGGAAAAAATCTTGGAAGTGCTCTCAGTGATCCTGGATATCATTTTACAATTGGGAAAATGGGCCTCTAAACTGTTCCCAGTCAGAAGAGGACTTTCAGATTTGTTATAATCAGCAGTTGCACAAGATAAATGCAACAAGTTTTTACACTTTTGCTTCAGTGAGCTTTAAAAAAATTCCCCACCTGTACCTAAGTAGCAGGGATATTGTGATACAATTTCAGGTATTGAGTAGGGACTTTCCGATTGGGATCAAGGCATATACATGATCTGCATCTGTGTTCCTGATAGGAATGAACTCCCAACCCTTTGCTCCCATGCAGCGGAAATTTTCAAAGCCTATTTTAAACAACCATGGACTATTTTTATATGCAAGTCTTTGAAAACTGGGTTTTGCAACATTCGTTTGTTGATCTAGTATTTCTCTGACAATTGATGATTGGCAGAGAAATACTAGCTAGTCCTCCCTCATTCAGAGATCTTTCACGTTTGACATTTACGAGTCGAGTCAGCACACTCATTTTGCCGTCATTTAGGTCTGTGGCTGTGGTAAATCATAAACAGGCCGGCAGACGCCCCGCTGAACGTCAGACCTGAACTTGAGGGGGAATCTTGTCTCTCGCTGTGAGCCAGCTGAGCTTCCTGGCCAGAGATAGCAATGCTGCGGTCATAAACGCTGGGAAACTCAACCTCTAATTGTTCACAGAAGCCGTTGGCAGGATGAGCGAAGAAACGATGAGCGAAAAGGAAGGCATCTACAGGGAACTGGGGTGAATGTAGAGATGAGACTGCTCGCACTTGCCGTTCATGGCTTTTCAGGAAAAGAGGCGAGCCTGCAGGGTTTCTTTCCCAATGTTGAACCAGTCACCCTTAAGAGGAAAAGAAAACTCTGGAAAACCAGAGCCCTGCCTTTTTGTCTCTTTCTCTCCCTCTCTTCTTTTCCTGACCCTCTTTTAAGAAACAGACACTTTCCTAACATTTTAAATTGCCCTTGTCATGCGGTTTCCTCAGCGGTGCTGCCGGGAGCCGTCTGTTTCCACACGGGCCGATGTTCTGTACCAGTTCTGGTTTTCAGAAAAGAAAAGATCTGTTTTTTCTGGCGCTCAGCACTGCTGCATTAAACTTCCAATTTTTTCCAAAAGCTAACAGAGTCATGCTTGTAGCCTTCACGCTTTTTGATCCGAGTCACAGTTGCTTGGGAAGTACATCTGCCTCTCTGTCCCAACCCTCCCACCCCCTGCCTGACGCATCCCAAATCCCGTTTTTGCGGTGTTTTTCACTCTGCCACATTTTGGTAAATAACGTAAGTAATGATTCAATTGGGCATAAAGTAATTGAGCTGTGGCCTGCTTGCCATCTGTCTGGTGAGATTACCACTTTCTGTGTAATTAATCGTGTGACCTTGTGGCCAGTGGGCAGCCGCTGCCAAAGAGCCAGGCTGTCTTGCTTGAAGTGAGGGGAACTCTGGCTCGGTGGGAGGTGGGGTGAGAGTTGTTGTGCCGTTTTAAAAGTTTAACCCAGCTGCTAAAGATAGCACAGGCTGATGTGAGCTGAGCTTAAGTGGCAGCATGGTTGTCTCCTGCATGCATACACACACCAACGAGCCCACGTCAAAGCCCAAGTCGCCAAGCCTCGCTCAATTTGGTAACACCAGAGTCTCCCCGCTTAGGTCGGCATGATCCCTGTGTGCAGGCACTGTAACCGGGAGAGTATAGACTTGGGTCAAAGAGTGTGTGTTTCTGTGTGTGCTGTTGGGGTCATGGTAGGCTGGATAGAGACTGCTGATTTTATGTGTGGTTTGCTGAGCTCCTGAGGTTTGGTTTCCCTTGGACAGAATCCAGAGACTCCAGGGCCTGTTTCTCCTCAGCTCTCACGTGAGCCTGACATGATTGGATTTCGGTCCCAATCTGGTTGTTTTGCGCTGTGCACAGGACATTAAAGACAAGGGGAAGATAGAGGAGCTAATGAGTCTTTGAGTCAGCGTGTGTTGAACTTGGTGCATGTTGATGTGTGGTTTTTGTGCTTTATCCTCTACGCAACCTAATGCGGTTTCACACATACCATGCTGAGAAGAGGAAGTAAAACCTCTGGAGTACCGCGATGACACGTGCACACACACGCACACACACACAGACTATGCAATTGAACTGTAGTGATTCTTGCATGAATGGCACTCTCAGTGAGCCCTTTAAATACACCACATCTTTTCCTAACGTAAATCTGTTAATGATCCAGTGGAGTTGTGGTTGTTTATTCTCCTGCAGAACATTTCAACACTTGAAATATTACTTCAATTGATGGATTTACTCCCTCTTTTCAGAGATCGGTGTTTGATTCTCTATTACAGCTAAAGGTAACAGAAAAATTTAACCAGTTCACATTATTTAGGACTTTTCTTTCATGCAACTTCATTCAAAGTTTCTGATACGTGCTGCCTTCTTTACAAGGTATTTACTGGAGCATACAAATTTAGCTTGGCAATTTATTTTCTTTCCTGTAAATACAGTAGAAATACGTAACAGCTCCAGAAAACTGCCCAAGTTCCTGGAAATGGTTCTTGTTGCTCAAACACACAGAGTCTGTAATCAATATTTTGACTCAGGTTTGACTATTCTATATAGTGCAGTTACCACAAGTTAAGAATAATTCAAAAAGCCCCTTGTTTTATAGATATGTTATCAAATAAAAACAGTTTTAAGCAATCTCTGTTCTTTGTATTTTAGAGTTTTGCTAGTGATTAAATGTTGTCCAAATTTCTTAAGGAAATTGAAAGAGTGCTTTTTTTCAGAGATGACTTTAAAGTTGTGAATTAGATACCACCATACTGTCATTGGCCACCAACAGTGTTCAGCTACTCATTCTTCCCTTTTTGTGCATAGCTAAACATGTGAAAAGCAATAGAAAATTTGTTTGATGGCAGTTGACAGACATTTGTTTCTTGTTTTGCTTTCTTTGGGTCAACTGCCCCTAAGCTGTGCAGCCCTGGGCAATGAGCTGTATCGACCATACAAAATAATCCCAATGCACTTGAAAGAGAGACATCAACATGACTTATTCTGTGAAGCCTGGATGTTTTTTTTTTTTTTTTTTTGCAATACTCTCTAGCTTACAGCTCAGAAGGGGGAAAAAAAATCCTCCTTTTTTTTTCTTTCCCCCCACCAGACAAAAATAAGCAATTTAATTACTATGGTTTACATTTGTGCCGCCACAGTACGACTGGTAGGACCCAGCTAGGGTGGCACTGGCCGCTGGGGATGGGGACGAGGTCTGGGCTGGCCTCCAGGAAAATTATAGGGTAACGTTGAGGGCGGGATGGGGTACTGAATCCGTCTTCCACTCCCAGCTAGAAAAGCTTCTGTTTGTAAGTTTCTGTTTCACTTTCAAACCAGTTTGATGAACTGAGTTTGACTAAGTAAATACTTTGTTTGCAGTTATTCAAAGCTCTGCTTAACTGCTCATTATCCAGAAAAATAGATCCTTTTCTGCAATATATCAATGCGCATCTGTTTTTTTAGCCTCTTCAGCCAACTCTCGTCTTCCTTTCTTTTTCCGCTTCCCTCTGGCCAGCCAGCCATCTCTCTCCTCTCCCTTTTTCTCCCTCTCAGTATGTGCTCTGATTACCTCTCCAAACTGGCAATAAGTTGATTGCTTTACAGAGATGATGTAAGCCTCTGCCCTAGGGTACATCAGGTTGGATTTCTCTTGCTTTATCTTGTAAAGCCTAAATTAACAGCTGGTTTGGTTGGAGTTCTCCTGGATCTGACTAAAGGATTAGGCTTGGTTCTCATGCGAGTCAATCTGGTTTGATTTATTGCGGGTCTATCAAAAAAGATCAATGGGAGTCCTTTTGAAAGTAAATCCTTAATCGCTCTTTGCACTTACGTGTCATCATTGTGAATTTTCTTCCCCCCGTCTTCTGTCTCTTGCGCTCTGCTTTCTACATTTCTCACTCCCTAATTCTTATTCTGTCCTTATGCTGCTGCCCTGTCTGTTTTTATTTCTTTTTCTTACCTCCTATACCATTCCTAACCCTATCTGTGGTAGCAATACGCCCTTGTCAGTGGTATTTCTTGCGGTTTTTCTTTACTTACTAGCCAAACATCCAATTTCTGGATATTCTGGGTGTAATCAGCCTACGTACAATCCTGCTGGTTCCCAACTTACCTTTTATTTTAAGTGAATAAAGCCTGCAGTTTACTCTGGCTCTTAAAGTGTTATGGGAGGTGAGGAGTTTTTCATTTATAAATCTATTAATATTGGATTTCCCTGTCAGTATAAGTGGATACAACCGTTGGGGCTGAGATGCCTCGACTGGTGAGAGTGAATATGAGATGTTCTGATATTTTTAGTTCGGAAATTCTACACACTAAATACGAGGGTCCCTGCGAGTCACTAAATCAACTGAGCAGCTTTGGCTTTCACCTGCCAGCAGCATTTGGTTTTTCAGATTTTCAGTCTCCCGCCTCTCACTGCAAACATTGGCTTATAACGCGAGTTTATGGAAATAATTTACTCATGTAATAAAGTTGTTTGTCTTCTGTTTGCGCCCTGTTAACTGATACAAACTGCCTTGAGCTTTTATGCTATAACCTCAAACTTGAATGTTTTTTTTATTGTAGCTATATGCGATGGGTCAGGTTGATGTCCCATCGCATATAACTCTTTTTTCCCCACCAGACAAAAGTGAGCTGGTGGGGAATTGTAAAGTGATAGTAAAATAATGTACAGTGAATCTTTCCCAATTACTGGTTCAGCATTTGCACATTTTTCTGTGAAACCTTACTCCAGATATTTCACAGATTTTGTAGAGTATATCTAAGCTATTTGACAGAAAATGCAACTTGGATAACTGAAGTAACTTGCGTACTTTATACAATCTTTGTGTATCAGGTAGCCATTCAATTTCCTTGGCGATTGGCTGTCCCCCCCAAGAGCAGAAATAAGGAACAGTGTGGATGTTAGTCTCTGTGATAGTGTTAAGATGGTTCTCACTGTGCGTAATAATGCATAATAAGGCATATTTGGTGTTTAAACTATTAAAATAGGCAGTTATAAATGCTTCTAAATGGAGTCAAGTATTTGCGGATTTAGCTATTTGCGGCAGCTGTGGTTTCAAACCCCTGCAAATTCTGGATATCCTTCATATTGCTTTTAATGATTCTCTTCTACATAAACATCTGAAGCGCAGTTGTATCCAGCCCCCTTTACTGTGATATCCTTTATTGCATTTTAATGCAACCAATTGCTTTTAGTAAATCCTTAGTATTCTGTGTAAGCTAAGCTCAGTGCAAGTGTGTGAAAAACTCAGGGATTCGTTAGAGAATCATGAAGACAAAGGGTTTAAGGTTGAAGCAGAGTTACCAAAGAGTTGGAGTGAAAAATTGCTTACTAGCTGGATGTCAGCACTTTCTGTATGGTAAGAGTTACAGTAGAATGTGTTGATCTGGGCATTTTCATTTGTTAGAAGTAAGGGTGCACCGATAAATCAACCTCGATTTCTTTAATTTTGTGAGATCAGTAATCGCTTTATACTTGCATGTGAAGCCAATCTTGTCCACCGATCTTATCTATCTCTGCAAGGGTAAAAAAATTAGCAACAGTCTCCTTTTGCTTTGCCAGGAGAGAGGGCTGATAGACTGACTACCGCATCACATCTATACATGTGTGGTTAACAATAGTTACTCCACTGTTACCAACTCAGTGACTTTGTCGCTATATTTAGCTACTCTTCAGAAAAAAAAAGGTATTTGCCAAAATCAGAATTGGCAGGTCAGGGTTTTAAAAACATTAGTGATTGACCAGAAACCTTTACCTCAAGTTAGAAGGACCTAATCAAGGTCTAGAGCAGGGATGGGCAATCCTGGTCCTCGAGGGCCGGTGTCCTGCAACTCTTAGATGTCTCCCTGGTCCAACACTCCTGAATCCAATAGGTGAATCACCTTCCTGGTGTAGTCAGGTTCTCCAGAGTCCTGCTAATGACCTCTTTATTTGACTCAGGTGTGTTGAAGTAGAGATACATCTAAAAGTTGCAGGACACCGAACCTCAAGGTCCAGGAATGCCCGCCCCTGGTCTAGAGCTAAGTCCAATTGAGAAACAGTTGCAAGAAATTAAAGCTATGCTTTTCATTCAATATGTTTGCACAATGGTTGAACATGTGCTGAAACACCAACTGATAGACATTTTCACCTATGTGCTCGAGAAAAACTTCGGTTAAAAAGTGGCATGTTCTGGTGTGTCCTGCTGCCATGTTGTTAGGTGTGCAGGTTGGCCGGGGTTACGGGGTATGGGAGGGAGGCTGAGGGTGTGTGTGTATGAGAGAGAGAGCAAACAAGAGAGAGAGAGAGGAGGGGGTAGCGAGATCGACGTGATACGTGGGAAGGAAGGGCTTGCTGTCAGCCAGCTGGACCTCTTAATCCCACAGCCTTGGGGAAAGGGTGTGTTTGCGTGTGTGTGTGTTTGTCTCGTGGAGGTTTGTCAGTTTCAGCACACCTCTGCTCTGCTCTTTGGCCCAGCTGAGCCCACAGTGTGTGTCTCCGCTCCAGTGAGACACAACGGGGTTTCATGTGCTCTCTGGCTTTACTGTAGTCGTCACTTTAACGGCGCACCTTACAGTACATTCATGTCAAGACGACACAGTCTCTCAACCTCTTGATGTTGGAGAGTAGCCGGGGGTTGGGTGAAAAGTGGAACGTTGGGGTGGTGGAGGGGTGTGGGGGCATTTGTGTGTGTTGTAAGGTGCAACAAACACTCCAGACACCCACTGCTCCACCCAGTTTCTCAAAAACTTGTGTGTGTGCACTTTATTCCTGTCTACGTCATGCCTGTAATAAGCTGCTGGATTGCGTCACTGTCATGTCATTCATTAGACACAAAACGCAGCATTAGCCACATTCCATGCAAGCTTCCTGCACCTCGTGTTCTCCGTCTCTTCCTCTTTGCCAGACTCCCTCTCTTTTGGCGTAGACTTTTGCATATATAACAGGCTGGCAGGCTAAGAGCTTGGGACTTCCCCACGCCACACTCCAAGCCTTTGATCCTTTGCTTTGGAGGTAACATCAAAAGGAGAGGCATAGAAAGGCAGCTACTACTGTGAAGTTCAATGTTCAACTTGATGGCTTGGCTGAGGGCTTTTTTTTCCTTCCTCTCTTCTCCTCCCCCCATACCTCACCTCCCTCCTCCCGTTGCTCCCTCGATCCCTTCGCTGCATCCCTCAGCTGACAAAAACACACAGTTTGTAGCCGAGGGTTTTTTTTTTTTTGTTCCTCTGACCTCGCTTCCATAGCTGTCCGACATTAAACAAGATCCCAACCCCATAAAAATTCAGGTGGACCAATGGTGTACACAAAATACTCAGATGTGTCTTCTTTTAGGGAAAATGCGCCCCATCTGTGTGGCTATCATGCAGGATTAGCAGCTTGTTGCATTCATGCAGAGCCAGTTATCTTGCAGGAGCAAAGGTGTAAAGGTCGGCAAAGGGTAAGGGCTTTAAGGCACAGATTTCTATTTGGCTTCGTTGTTGGATGTTGTTTTTACCCTGGATTTTTGGCCTGTTTGATTTTCATGTCTGACAGTTGGATATCTTAGAAAATCCCTAACCTATATTCTGTTGGAAGTCTATTAGCATCCTGTAACTTATGTCCACTCAGTATTAAACAAAGACACGACTCAGAAACAGGGCCTTTTGAAGCTGCCCTGTTTCACAAGACAGTTTAGAGTATGGGAGGTTTTAAGAGACTTGCACTAAGTCACACATTAGGAGTCAATCCTCGAACAAATCGCTCTTAAATGTGGACTTGTCCGGAGCCCAGTTATCCTGAGAATAATGAGTTAGTCGTTCTTCTTCAGCTTTCCCCTCAGGTTAATTCGGTTGAATAAAGGGTCCTATTCAGGTATTCTTACTCAAGATTACCTGAACCGTGAACTTAGGCTTTTTAGAGAGAGGCCAGTATGTGTGTATGTCTACCACACGTACTGGCATCCCGATCAAGGTGCATACATTTTAGAAATTCACCTTGCAAAGATTTATGGTTGACTTCTGACCTGCCGATTACGAGTTTTGCAGATTCCAACATTTCCTTAAGAACATTCATTAAAATTGGTCATTATTTATTTGTTTTAGGAACAGAGGGAACATCACGCATTGCATAAAAGAGTTATCGCCATAAAACAGGGTTTTACTAATTAATCTCTGAGTCACGGTCTGTGTTGTCGCTGTCAGCATGTCTCTCCAGAAAAAACACCTTGTGTACACTTTGTGAACACAACTTGTACTTCAAAGAATGGTGTTGTTAGCGCAACCTGTTAGTACTTAAGCCTGCTGGTTTTTGTGAGTTTCTGCGCTACTGATCAACAACTGGGCTGGTCAAGCTGGAAATCATCTGATTTTGATTGTGTGCAAAAGCCCTAAAATATTTTGTCCATCAATTCTGGAGATTTGCTGACTCCAAGATCCCGCCCTTTGCTGCAGTTCACACACGCATCCCTTACCGTCCTCCTTACTCAGCATTGTGACAGGAGAAGCTTCTGGTTCGGTCTACTGTTTAGAGAGTTTAGGAAAGCAACCCTT
Organism: Gambusia affinis; assembly: GCF_019740435.1. Taxonomy (NCBI): domain Eukaryota; kingdom Metazoa; phylum Chordata; class Actinopteri; order Cyprinodontiformes; family Poeciliidae; genus Gambusia; species Gambusia affinis. The sequence continues at coordinate 17,671,000 of NC_057887.1, forward strand.
TTCTGCAGCCATATCCTGACTTATAAAGGTCAACATACCTTGAACTGTTCTGAATGTGTTCTCTTGTGTTCTCCATTTTGAAAAGTGACAAATAGAAACTGGCCTTTGTGTGGCCGTATTGATTCTCCCAGGAACAACAAGAAATGGATTGCTAGTAGAAAGTTTCTAGTTTTTGATTATCCTAAAACAGGAGAGTATTAAAAAAAAAGTTGTCATAAGAATTGTTAAGAGGAGCAAAAATGGTTGCATCTTGAATTTTTATTTTTTTTTTACAGTTATGTGTTAATATGGGTCTTTTTCCTAAATGAATGTACTTAAATTAAAGGTGGCATTTTTTAGACTTCAATGTTGTGTAGCCAGAATAAATATGTGCTAAAAGTGCATTATAACAGAAAATGACATTTGAAAGTGAATATCCCTTGTCGAAAATCAATGGATTTTTGACAAAGAGCATCGATAATTGGACCTTTAAACTTTGTTTTATGTATAAATGTTCCAAGGTGGTACATTCATAGAAGAGCTGGGCTTAGTTCTGTGGCTTTTTCCAGCTGCTGTGATGCTGTTTTGACATAGAACGCTTGCAATGAGGAATAACAAACAATTTTCATAATGAACAACTCAGCCGAGTTCCTCTTACCGACTCTCTAAATGAAGAAAGTGAGACGAAGCTGAGGAATTCAGGTCAAAGCCATGTTTTTCTGAGGATGTTATCAACTGTATTTAAATGACACTGACTTGATGAGGTGATCTAGAAAGCCGAGGTACGCCTCTAAATGTTTTTTTTTTCTTGTATCCTTCATGATCGTCGCCGTCTGACTGTGCCAATTAGCAAAGGCGTGTGGCCTGTCTTTCTTCTCGTCTTTTCTCCTCTCTTCCCCCCCCCCCTTCTCTCTCTCTCTCTGGATAGGCAGACACCGCTGCACGCACCCCGAGCACACATTCGGCGTATCATTAGCTTAGTGTGCGGGGAGGCGTGCGAGCCCGAGCTCTCTCCTGCCTTATCTCCATGTCAATCACAGCGTGTGTGTGAACATCAGTTGTAATGATCTCCATCCAGCCTGTCGGTGCGTGTTAGCGCCCGGCTTCCCTCGCCCCCGGAGCAAGCCGTTCCCCAGCTAATAGATGCAAAATTAAGCTGATCAATAGATGGCCTCGGCTCATTATTGACACGTTATCGCGGCGTGGGATTTTTGTCTGGGTTTTTTTTTTATGTATAGACCTAGCCGGGCGATGCAAGAGAGCAGGGAGCGCTTTTTTGAAATAAAAAAAGGGGGGGAAATGAAGTTATTTGTCTTCTACAAATGATGCAGGCCACTTTATTCCAGACTCACAATGATGCTGCGGATAATCAGTTCTCACTCAATATTTTTAGCGTAATGCGCGAGACACCAAAGCCTCTCCTCGATGTGTAATCGTCTGCTTAGTGGAAGGAAATGAGATGTAGACTTTGCAAAACGGCATATTAAAGATTCATCAATAATTGGCATGTGTGCTGCTGTTTGTGTTGAGGCAGGAGGGAGGAGGGGGACTCTTATGGCCGGATCACCACGTGATTGAGCTAAGTGGTAATTAGCTATGAGAGGTGTGCGTGTGTTTCTGAGCATGTGGTTGCACCTGCGTGTATGCAGATTCATGAAGATGTGCAAAACAGCCACTGAGTTGATTTGGAGGTGAGAGCAGGGAGCTTTGTGGTCAGGTCATCTATGGGTTGGGTGGGTTTTGGTGGTGGCGGGGGTGACCTAGCCGGAGTTGCACCACCACCCTCACCTGACCCTCTTCAGGTCTTTTTTTCGTCTTGGAAGCATCAGCCATTTTAATGAGCTCCAATAACCAAGTCCTTATTACTTATTTATTCATTAAGCTACCGTGGCAAAGCAGCGCTACCCCACTGTGTGAGTGAGCATGTAATTGCTTCTGTGGGATCTTTTTGCAGCATCACTGTAAATATCCTAACAAGCTAATCTAGCAGAAAACAGATAGCTTGAAGACAAATTATCCCAGTTGTTTGGTTTAGGTTGGTTTTGTAGAATTGTAACCATTAAAATCTTGGGTTGTACGTATGCTGAGGGAGTGGGCCTCATGAATATGGAGGCTGAACTGCTTCAAGGCGTACATGTACACATGAACAAGGCTAAAAAAAACCCAGCTGTTTCGTATGATTCTCCTCTTCATATTAATTGTCTGCTGGTATATGCGTGTGATTTCTTCGACGTGCTGCTTTCTGATTGATGAATTCGCGTAGGTGGAATTGTGTGATAGTGCGCAGTGCTCTCAGAATATCGGAAGTCTTTGTTAAGCCTACCACTGTGTGTGTACACATTCTCTCCCTCTGAGGCATGTTTCGTAGCTTCCTTATATCCAGTCTGCCGTTTAACTAATTCATTGTGAACTCTCACGGAACAAAACCAGACACCCAACATCAAGGGCAGTGTTCAGCTCTCCTCTAGCACAATAGCAAACGCAGCGCTCTCCGGCAGAATGTGGGCGCTGCAGTCGGCTTTACTCCTTCTCCTTCAGCACAGCTCAGCTGCTGTTCACAATTTTTTAGTTCGCCTCTGTACACCCCTGAGCCTTTTTCTTGCAAACAAAGGTAAGTGTGTAGTAAGTGTATGGGTTTCCCAACCTTTTTTCTTCCCAATCACAATTCCTCGGGGGTCTCTGACACACCTTGAGCTGGAAACACTCCTGTTCACCTCAATATTGGTCTTCACTGTGTAGAAGGCTCGATCTCAGAAGGGTTTCACTGGTGTTATTGGAATGCAAGCATTAGCTGATTACGTTTGGGATGTAGTAGTCATAGTAGTAGAATAGTTTTAGGCAATAATAGCAGAAATGCATTGAGAAGTTGGCTAGTGACAAATCAGACAGTTTTTAGCTTGATCACACCTGACCGATTGGAAATGCCAAAATAAAAAATAAAAATCTTTGTAGTAATCCAAACAAAACAGTATTTGGAGGTTTAGGTTGAATATCTCTTTGGTGTGGATGGTTTTACTGATTGAAGAATTCTCAATGTTAGCTAAGAACAAGATTTAAGAAGCTATTTAAATGGACGCCATATTTAATTTATGAGGGATTTTGTGAGAGAGTGAACATTTCTGGGTTCTGTTTATTTCTGACCTATCTGGAGTTAAACGTCCAGATAGGTGATGCAGTAAGTGATAATTGCCCAGTAACTGAAATTGGTTAGTTTTCCTCTTGACTGGCTCTGACTGGTGATAATCAGATCAATTGTGGCTACAAATTGAAGCATTGTCAATATGCTGGAGATTTAGTATGTCAATTATGATCCCTGAAACAAATTTTTGCCATGCTCAAATAAGATTCTATCAGATTTGGAAAATCCAGAGCAAAACAGGAAATTGTCATCAACAGTAAAATTATCTCTATTCCATAAATTTTGTCAAGTGAAGTTAATCCCTTCCACAGAGGATGAGGCTCTTGAACTCTTTATATCATACTGTTTGTCTTTATGTCATTATAAAACTAAAATGTGAGCACTGTTTTAACTCCTTTTGTTTTTATTATCTATGTTTTAAGCAGAGAATATTAAAGGTGGCCTTTAATAGTAAGGCCCTTAAATAGACACAATTAAGCTCTTCAGGTAGATGGGTGTTAATGTGGAGAAATACTCTGAAACTTGATTGCTGACTTAACAAGCCAACTTCCAAAATAGAATAAAAATGTCACAAAAATATTTGATATGGACCCATCAACTCTGTTACTTCACTTCGATTATCACCTTAAGCATTTTAAGACAACTCAGTTAAGGAGTATGTTTGGCCATTTTGTCCCGACCATCGTGGAAGCTATTGAAAGCACCACAGAGCTCAGCCTTTATTAGTATTTGTGACACTCAGAACAGATCTGTGACTGTAACTCTGGGTAACAAGAGAAACACCTGAAGGAAATGCCATTCTGCTGCAGCTCATGATGCTTCAGACTGACTGTTCATTAGTAAGACTGGTGGAAGACCAACCAACTCCTGCTGGCCTTTACCAGCCCCCCACAGACCCACAACCCCCACCGCCCATGCCATTATTTATAGAGCAACCAAGAGGAACTCTTAATGACTCTGGACAGTGGTAAAGACAGGGCAGTGCAAAAGTCAGACATCAAATCTGTTTTCTTTCTGAACCTGTTCGGAAGTTGGTGCATTCTGGGGTTTGGGCCTTTTATGTCCTTTCTGCTTAAATCCATCTATTGTCAAAAAAGAGCAATAGCCCATTTTTGGTAAACATTTGTCATAAGGAAATGTGTCGCCTTGTCTTGTGCAATCCTTTGAAACGTCTCGGTCAATCAGCTGGTATTTGAACAGCACATTTGCCCACACCTGCTAAGTAAACAGTGTCAGAGTGGAGCCTTGCTTATCACATGGGCCGGTGTTCAAGAGAGCAAAACTAACTACCAGAACAGGCTTGATAAAAGTCAAGTGTCCATGGTAACATGTCTAAAGGACAACACAGAAACACATCAGCTAAATACTAAGTACTTCTGTTTTTCCTCAAAGGCTGCACAACGCTCTGAGATATTTTTAACAATAGCAGTTGCACAAACCTGTGTCTTCAGCTTCATTTTAGAGGGCATGCAAACTCTGGTTCTGGTGGAAGGGAAAAGAAAGGTCACGTGCCCCCACCACCCATCCACCCACCCATCCTCGCGGAAAGACAGGCTTCTATGAAAGCATCAAGTTCGTTTTTTTCTGTTTGGAAAAAAAAGAAAGGGAGTTTGGGGTTGAGATGGAGATTGCCGGCAAAGGAGGTTGGAGGTGAGGTTTCGGTTCAGGTCGGCGGCCCCAGCACTGCCAGAGCTGGTGGAACCCCCAAGCGGTTCTGGCTTTGGAGTAAATACAGACCCAGCGGACCCCCTTCCCGCCCCAGGGCAAGCAAACCCCAGGCCTTCCCACATTTCACTTTTATTTTCCTGGTTGCAAAATGCCTCTGGCTATCAGAGCAGGTGGGGCGTTTCCCCCCCCTTTAATATTTACTCATAAAATGTGCATTAGTAGAACCAAAGGATCTGTGATGGGCCCTCTAGTGTTGGCTAACTTTTTCTCAGTTTTATCAAGGAATTCTTTCACTGCTTTTATTTGCTTCACTCCTGTAAAGACAAAGCCTCTATGAGATCCAACTGTGTATTCATACCCCTTGAACTTTTGCGGTCACGTTACAACCACAAACTTTGATATATTTTATAGGTTGTTTTGTAACAGAGCAACATGACGTAGTGCAGAATTATGAAGTAGAAGGAAAATGTTCCAATGTTTTTCACATTGTTTACAAACAAAAATCTCAAAAGTGTGGGTTGTATGTATGTTTAGCCCATGTAAGTTAATACTTTGCAGAACCACATTTGGCTCCAATTATAGATGCAAGTGTTTATTGTTCGTTGAACTTCTTAATTCCTCTTTGCCAAACAGCTTTAGGCCAGGTAGATTAGATGGAGAGTTTGTAAACATAGGTTTTCATGTCTTGGCACAGATTTTTAATTGAATTTATGTCTGGTCTGGGGCTGGGCTGTTGTCATTTATTAATTTGGTACAATCTGAGATACTCCATTGTACTGCTTGTTGCATATTTAGGATCACTGTCTTGCTGCTGTGTTTCTATTTAGGGGTATCAAAAGGACCGGGGCTGAGTACAAATGCACGTCTTACTTTTCAGGTTTTTTTTATTTGTACAACATTGTGAAAGTAATTCATCATTTTCCTTCCACTAAACAATTATTCATAAATTTGTGTTTGTCTGTTACATAAATTTCCATATCGAGTTTGTGATTGGCGTGTGACAAACTGCATAAAAGTTGATGGGATAGTCATACTTTTACAACACATTAAAACTTTTAACTAAAAGGATTCTCTACCTCATTTTAAAATAATTACTTTAACTTCTTCTGTTTACTTTATTTGCTTAAGAATGTTTTTGCTTATTCAGTTGCACCTGTGCGTGACAACAAAGACCATGAGCATTATCTGCTACAGATCGAGACAATATGCTCAGCTCTCATTTTTCAAGGGATAAAATTGTAGTCAAACTGGATAGACTAATCTTTTAAGCTTTTAGCTGTTTACTTACCGAGCTTTTGAATGGGCTCATCTTACAAGGCTTGATCATTTCCAGACTTAAATAAAGCTCTTTATAGTAGCAGTTTGATTGGTGTAATCTGCAAGCTGTCAACCCAGTCTCTATGGGGCTCTCCAGCTGGGCCATTTGGCCAGGAGTTTGTCAAATATGGCTGTGTTTGGGTGTTCAGGTGTGAGTAAGTAAATGTGCATGTCGAGTGTGTTAGGGTGGAGATGAAGGGGGGGTATTCTGAATGTATAAAGCTATGTTGTGTGAATGACATGGAGGGGTTGCCACAGATGGCCAGAAGATCCCCTGGCCTCTCTGGAGCAACATCCAGCATCCATATGCTGACTCTAAACCAAAGCTCCTATCTGCTTTTTCTATAACTCTCTCCGCTCCGTTCTCACATGACTGGGAGTCCCCACTGGTGCTTATCATTCGTCCACTGGTCGCCCGCTGGAGAAGGGACCAGTGTTTGCTAGCCACATTGGCACATAAGGACCTCAGTTTGTTTGATTGGTCCGGAGCCCTCTTTGCTCCTAATCCAAAACAAAAGCGAGCAAGCCATGCAGTGGCTGCCGCTCCTGCCCGTCAGGCAGCATGTGATAAGCACATCAGATGGGGGCTTGATTGGAAAGAAGCTGGTTGGGGACAACAAACAGGCTGAGATGATCTTGTGGCCACTGCATTCGCCAGAAATCAGAAAACAGGGTGTGAGCATTTTTACTCCCTCAGCTTTAATCTGTGATCAGCAGGTTCAATACTGGAAAAGTAGATGTGATTTTATTAGATTGACTACTATTAAAACGCTTAGCAATGCAAATCTGTCAATGCTTTCACCAACAGCAAGTACTTTAAATCGAATAGTTGACATCTGCAAATATCTGAGTCCGCCTTTAAAAAGGCTTAGAGGTTCCTGTTTAAATAGTTAGAACACTACAGTCCCTTTACAAATTCATTCACTTCAACCATATTTTCTGAAACATGTGACATGAGCACTACAATATTTAAAATACAGGGCTTATGGTAATGGATAAGCATGATTACATGCTCATTCACATTATGAATGATTGAGTACTGAATTTTGCCCAAAGGAGAGCACAAATAAATCAGTTGTAATGAACTTTGTTGATTTTTCATACGAAAAAAAGATGTGTTAACTCTTATATTGTATTTTTTCCACAATTTGTTGCAGTGCGTTATTGTCAGACACAGACAGGCAAATACTTTAGGAGGTAATTGAATTGCTTCAGTACCAGCTTAAGCTACAAAGTTTAGTGATACAAACTGGTATGTGTATAGGTGAAGTGATGGCCTTGCTTTGCTCCCTAGCCAGCCACCCCCTCTGCTAGTAACCAGGACAAGAAGCCCGGCTTGTTTTCACTGTGATGCCAGTCAGTGTGGGTCTGAGTTAACACACTGTGGCTCATAACACGCCAGTGGCAGTGAGCTGCAGATGGGTGGCTGCTCCGGCATGAAAAAGGAAATCTGGTGAAACATAAATTCCAAGTTCAACAAAGCTGCACTGACTGTAGAGAGAATTGATTCTCCAGAAAAGTCTTTCAGCTTGACCTTTTGTTTGAGACCGTTTTACGAAGAGCATTCATTTGGGTTTGGGTCAAAGACAAGTTTTATTAAATATGCCTTTAACTGAACATGATGGGAGAACTGGGACGGTGGGGGTGAGTCCTGTGTAAGGATTTAAAGGACTTCGTTGTCTTTCACTTCATAAGAGACAATTGAGTCATTCAGCTCCCATTGTGAGGCTGGCCAGGCAAGGAGGGGCTCCAGGGTACGGGCGAAAGAGAACAACCTCGGGAGGCAAGTCTGAAAAGGAGAGGGGAGAGGGGAGAAGGAAGAAGCGGCGCTGTGAAAGCATAGCTACTGGTTGGCTCTCGTTGGGTGGGGAGGTCTGTTAGGGGGGGGAAATTGTGGTGGGCTAGTTAGCGTCTGTGTATGGGTGGAGTTGGGGGCGGGGAGAGAGAGAGTTATCCTGGAACTCCGGAGCAATTTGTCACTTTGGAATAGCTCTTGAGTTACATGGGGGGCCCCCCTCTCATAGCAGGAGAATTTTCAGGTCGCTGAGTGGGGAAGCAGAGGGAGAGGGTCAGAGGTTACGGCCTTACTCAAGCCCAGCCAGTACGTCCGTTAGCAGGCCAGACGGGTGGGTGGGAGACAGAAGGGGGTTGATCTGGACGCGCACCATGCTTACCAAGGCTCCGTCTTCCTCAACATGCCTATAAAACCATAGCGCGTGAGGAGATTTGCAATATTAAGGCTGAGGTGGAGCCACTGATCTGGGCTCCGACATCCTTCGTCTCACTTATCAATTGGTCCAACACCGAAGAGGAGTGGGGGTCACCTTCACACTTCTTCCTCACCTCTTCTCCCGGGTGGAGCAATGTTTCAGGGTCTGCATCTGTCACCACATGTTAACATGACATTGCAAAACCCTTGCTACATGTGAATTATGGAGTTGCACTGATCAGAGATGTGGTTTGTTTCCTGTCAGGGATTTCTTAAAGCTCTGACTTCCTAATATTGATTTTAGTCAAAATATTTATGTAAAATAAGGAGGCGCCAGACATGAGAGAGAGCAGTTTGTATTACTCAACTCTTCAGCTGAGCTGGACTTAAAAACAAGGACACAGTTATTACAAAGTTGAGGTTTTTATCTGTTTTTAGCATCTTGTATTGGTGTCTGGCATGGTTAGCATGCCTAGCTGGGTTAGCTTAATAAATCTATGCTCTTAAGATGTCCAAAAGATGTCCAGCATTTCTTATTGAGGATGTTCCACAGCATATAGTTAGATTCAAGTCTTCCTGAAGATTAACCAGAGAAACTTTGCTATAGTGCTTCCCAGATGAGCCCCCAATGTGTTGAAACTGGCTTAGGGTCATAACAAAAACAGGATACCATGCCATGGTTGAAGGTGTAGAAAGTGAATATTTGATAAGGATAATATTAAGAAAAACTATGAAAGGTGGGTAGAAAAGGTAGAAAATATCAGTGGTATAATGCAAATGCTTGGATGTGTTTTATGCATGCAAATGGGAGTTGTGAGTTGCGAAAACAAAGGTAAATGTGCATGATGAGAGGAGATGAAGTCTGGGAGCACACACGTCAGGAGTCCTTAAATACTGTGTTCTGGATCAGCAGATCAGTAACACCTGAACAGAGGAAGAGCATAAAGACAGACACACACGAACACCAGCAGCCCAGCTCATAAGGCCTAGGACCATAACAACTCTAGAAAATATCTTTCCTGCTTTGAAATGTATGTGTGCTACATATGTAATTACCTCAATGAACATAAAATAGCTAACTCTGAGTCTCCTTCTCAGCAACACCAGCTTGATTACAGAATATATATTAAAAAAAAATTAAGACTTTGAAATTCCTAATCGGCCAATCACTGATCAGTTCTGAATAAGAGCAAAAATCGTCTGATTCCAGTGAATGGCTGATATGTCAGTGCATCTCTGCTGTCCTGAATTACCTCATATATAACAACTTCGTCGTTCTTCTCCTCCTGTTCTTTTTTTTGCTGTAAAAAGTCACCCTCCTCTTTTACTCTTAGCAATTATTACCTAGTGTGGGTAAAGGGGGGAGTGGTTCATGAAAAACCCACAGGAGCTTTTACAAGTTTTCCTTTTTCCACTCATACAGACATACAAACAAGCATAAACAGTTCTGGTGCAGTAAAAGTCGTTTTTGGGTCATAAACGATGCTGGAGAGCGACCCGGCAGCAGGCAGTTTTCTCTGCGCCAGGGCTCTAACTGAGGACATGCAGTCAATAACTCCCTCCAGCGTCTTCCACTGGCAGGCACCCCACAGTGAACTCTTGGCTAATTACCACTGATTTAAACACAGTCTCAGAAAGGGTCACGACACACTCGCTCTCCAGCCAGCTCTGACACACACACACACACACACGCAAAGTGGAACACACTCGTATAAACTAGTGACCACCTTTGCAAAGATGGCAACACAAAGAAACCAAATGTCCCCGGATAATTAAGCCCTGCTTCCCCCTTGCACCTCATTGATCGCATGAGGAATGGACGACAATTTATTAAACTTTTTTGTCGCTGAGTGCCAACATGTGATCCCGGGTTACAATAATTATGGCGAAATGTAACAGAAGCTACTCAAGTCATTACCGCAACACCTTGGCAAGTCACAAAATGGTTTTTAAAACGATAGGAAGAGAAGAAAGAACCCTTGAGATTTTTTTGATCATATCCAAAAGTTTGTGTCTGACCAGCGTTACAGACGCAACTCAGAGTTCAGGCCTGTCACAGCTCTTTAGTTGCATTGTCTTGAAATTTTTTAATGAGTATCTGTGGCACAGAGGTTACAACACAGGCCTGCTGCCCTACTTCATTAATTACCTGACACCAGTGATTGGTCCTGTTTCTTCATTTGGTTGCTAAAGACCTTAATCTTATTTTTTTATACCAGCATACTCTGGATTTTAAAACTGAGTCAGGTTCTTACTTTAATTTAAAAAGCTACAGTTCAGGCTTGAATATTCATTTTTCAATATTCTATCATTGACTTACTTAATTTTTGTGTTTTTGCAAGATGGGAATGATTAGACTACATGAATAATAACATTAGAGAATTGTGGATTTTCTCCAATCAAAATCATAATAATAAATATATTTACTCAAATAAACATGCATTCAGCTAAATCTTTTAGTAAGAAGTGCTGGAGGTGTTTCTTATAACCTCCAAAGGTTGATTAACGTCTTAGTAATCATGATTTACTACAACTGATAGTTTCTCTGTCCCAGCATGAAATTAATTTGTTTGCCAACACTCATTGGTTTAACTAGTACAGTGGACCAATACCTGCTGTTCAGTGTCCACAGATTTATCTGTGGAACATAACTTGGAACATAATTTTGATCAGTTTAGCCTCTGTGACAAGAACGATGTCAAAGGTGACTGGTTCAAACTCATTCTGGTGGATACTTCTTGATTTGGGGCTGTTTTGCAGCTGGTGCATTGCTGTTGATAGAAAACAGATGGCAATTTGTTTTCATTCAGAGTAACAGCAAAAGCTTTCTTCTTGTCTAAAAATGCACGTTGTTGAGGTTCATCTTCCCCACTAATTTCAAACTCCATGTGCGGAACTGAGAACATCAACAGTGAAATCAACATTTTGTATCTTTTTTAAGTTCATTTAAGTTTTTTTCAGATGTTCTTTGTGCTGGGTCAAATAAATAATTAAAAGATCTATATATTTGTTATTTTTGCCCATGTAACTTGTTTCTCTGTAGCTTACACGGTCACTTTGACCTTTTTACCTCAGGCTAGGTGGCTGTAACATTGAAAAGCAAAGTTTGACTTGTCATGTTGTAGCAAAGTCAACACCAGGCCTTCAGTGGCTAAAAATCAATTCAGATTACTTCAGTGTGAGAAATAACATTTCATTTCAATAAACATTTATATTCAATTAAAAGGTACAATCAGCTGTAGATTGTTCTACCATTTATTACTACAGACAGATGTTTCTCATGACCCTTGTTCCTGCTTATCTGTGTTTCGTTTCATTTTATTTCCTCCCTTGGTGTAGGTGTCTTTACAGAAACAGGGTGGGGAGGGGCGATGGCAGACATTCTGACTTCAGATAGTAGCCAGGTCAATCATTTATGGGGGCAGTCAGGTGGTTCAGTCTCACAGGAGCGTGGTGAGGGACCACTCTTTGCCTCGTCTTATGATTTTCAGTAAAACCTGTCACACTGATGACATGAGGTCACCATAAAGGCGTGGAAAAGAAACCAAAAGACGTTGCTTTAATTTAGCTCAGAGAGACTCAGACGTACTTAAAATCACCAGTCTGCTACTTAGGCGTAAATGTATTTTTTTGTTGTTTTTCTACACTTTTTCTCTGTAAAAGTATGTGCTTTGTATTTCTGAAAGAAAATGATATACATTATTTAGTTTACACAGCTTCTGTGTGCACTCCTGCTCGACTCTTAGATGCATGCTTCAGGCCATTCTCATCGCCTCCATCTGCCTTAAAGTTTTTATTTGCGTCTCCATATTTTTGAGTTTTCACACCCCTATGCACTTGTCGAGAAATGTCTCCCCCTTTTGTTTTGTCCTACTACTTTTTAGTTTTGCCTCCCCTTCCCCTCTCCCGCTCCCCTTTTTTTTGGATTGTTAACATGTTTTGTTTTCTTTCTTTCCATTCTGTTTCCTTTCTGCCATTCAGTACCTACAGATGAAATGGCCCCTTCTAGATGTTCAACCAGGAGGTCTTCAGAGTAGACAAGCACTTAAAGATGCCAGGTCCCCGTCACCGGCACACATTGTCGTAAGTAAATCCTTCGCTCGGTCCTATTTCACCATCTAAGAAAAAGCTTCCCCCCTCTTTCTTCGTCTGTTTTTGACTGGACACTTGTGTTTGTTTCGCCTAAATCACAGCCACTAACACACCCAAGCCACACTAATTCTCCTAAAAATGCACATGTGGACACTGAAAGGCTTTGTGGTTGTGGACTGGTTAATCACGAGGTGAGTGGCAGCGGTGGAGACTCCGTGGCAGACGCACCTGTTGTTCTTTGAACCAACCATGTCGTCTGTAATCTCTTGGAATGATAACTCTCGGTTCAGGATTGCAATTAGCTGGATTTTTATGGACATTTGATTGCAGTTTAATAGGAATAAACAAATGCTGGGCTGCAAAACACATGTCCGTGAGGAAAGTGGGGGCGTTGCTTTGCTCCATCATTGATCACGCTGTTCATGGCATTGGAGGGTTGCCCTGACAATATATACAAATAACAGCATGTACCTCAGGCATGTCGATATCTGCCAGCTCTAAAATCAGCAGCTTAGTTTCTGGCTGAAAGTTTACAAGAGGTCGGTAGAAAAGTTAACGTAAGGAGAGCATACGTTTGTGGTCACGTGGTTGGCAAGAGCGAGGAAATTCAATACGTGTGGGGATAGAGAAGTAGATCTGATGTGACCATTAATGCCTCGGAGCAATTCCAGATGCTTTTTTTTTGTTATTTTGTTTTTGTTTAAGAAAATAAAAAATTTCCACGGCACAGAACTTGTCAAAGCACCCCTCATACGGTAACCCGTGACCCGTTCTTTGTCCAGCGTGCCGTTAATTTGTAGTTACGGCTCTGGATCCACATTCTGGAGGATGTGGAGGTTTTTATCGCACAGATTACACTATTGAGACACGTTGTCCCCTGTGAGTCACATTTGACATTCGATCATTACAGCCTCTTTTATGGTGTGTTATAAATTCCTTCTCAAAAAAAACGGCAAAGCGAGGCCTCTGTTGGTATTTCGCCTGCTATTTAAGGAAGCACGTCTTAAAATAGGGAAACGATGCTTACTTGAAACAGAAATGTTGTCAAAAGTTGTGTTTAAAGATGAGAAGGAGGTAGCGATGACAGTGCTATTCAAGGAGAAGGAAAAGAAACTCAGAAAAAGTGTCTTATTATTCTTCTCTGTGTTGTTGCAGGTGGTTTTATACCTTTTACCCTTGTTATTTCTGGAGATGTTGGGGGGGAAAAAAACAAAAGTCCCATCTCACATGATGATGTCATTAAATCTGTTATATATCATCGCTCTGACTTTTAGGATATGTGATGTGTTCCTTTCATCCTCATTCTGCTTTCAAAAAATTAGTACAGACCTGAGCCGTATTTATAATGAGCTCATATGTGCAAAGTTTCAGGAAGGTAATTTCTGGTTATCTTTCTGCAGATTCAAATCTTCCCCTTTAATGCTAAGGAAACTTCCTTGGTGGTAATTTTGAAACCAATAGATAACACACAAATCACAAGGTCCCTGCTAAAGATGCTAGCTTTTCTGGATTTTGCAAGCGTATTAATCGAAAGTTGAGTGGAAGGAAAAACTGCTTGATGTTAAATTGGCGTCTTTTCTTCTTCTCTTCAGTAGAAACTTTTCTGTTTGGCTTTACTACCAAACAGACATAAACAAATCAAAAGCAGTGAAACAGATAACCCTGAATAAATAATGACACTGATCAATACCAGAAAAAACTATTGTAATGTCTGCGCTCCTATTACCCACTTCTGTGCGATGCGTTTGATGCACAGGCTGGTTAAGATCAGAGGCGTTGCCACGGCGCTGTACAGGCGGTGCACAACTGCCTGTTAGTAGATGTGATGAAACCGAATGTGAAATGCTGCCCGTATTGTTGGCTGCTCCCCTCGATCTGCTCCAGCATCCACCTCTGGCTGAGACGGGAAGTGGGGTTCAATGTTTCCCTCGTTTGCATCATGCATGCTGTCGTACATATAGAAAAGGAAAGATTAGCTGCAGGACAGCTGCCGTGAATCGTAATGACAACCTTATGTTGAATCCTGCAGGTGTCACTCAAAAAAAAATAATAAAAAAGGCCTCACTGTTCGGGTGCATGATGTTTTTATCTGTGAATCTGGCCGCCAACAGTAGCTCCATTTTGTTTGCGAATGCAACGTATCGTTCAGGTACCTTGACCTCCGTCTGCCTGAAGCATGAGCAGGCTGCACAGGTGGTAATAAGACAGTTGGAACAATAATAAACAGAAGCAAAGATGGACGTAGATGTAGACGAGGAATAAATATGAAGTCAAATGTTTTCATTTCTGTGTAGAAAGCTCAGATTTGGGAACGATGGAGGATCAGCTGAGAGAGGAGGAAGTGACCTCAGCTTGCCCCTCGGAGGAGGCCAAGCTGGATCCTTTTTGAAGTGCGCGACCGCCCTGCAGGCAGCCTTAAGACCTGCCGCTGCTGAACTTTTGTGCCATTGGCTGAAAATTATTCAATATTTATCCACCTACTGATGTGCAGGTTTGGAGGGTGAGCCCGCAAAACAATTTCTGTGTGTCATGCAGCTCCTGTGGGGAAAGATAAACAATGCTAAGTATTTATTTATGTGTTGACACGACGCTGTACACCAATAGACCCTTTTTAGATGCGTTTGAAACATAAATTAGGCTGATAAATGTTGAAAACTGCATGAGCTTTACGTATTTAGTCCGAAGGAAAGCTTAATGATTCACTAAAGTATTCATACCACTTAATAGTTTTCACATTTTTTTTCTCATTATTACCAAAGACTTGATTTAGTGTGATAGACCAACACAGAGTGGAGCATAGCTGTGAAAACAAGTGGAAACAATATTTTCACTTTACTTCGATACCTCTAAAGAGAGGGGGACTGATTGCACCAAGTACTAAATAAACCTCACCTGTATCTAATTTATTTAGTATAAATGCAGCTGTTCTTTTATGGCCTCTGAGGTTTAATTCTTTTTAGAAACTACAACACTGGACTCAATCCACATTGTGAAATCTGAAAAGTGTAGCATACATTTGTAGTACATACTCTGTAGAACCACCTTCTGGTGGAGTTACAGTCTTTTGGGGGGCGTCTGTTTTGGGCTGCGAAGTAGCTGGTTGGTTACGGTTTGGCTATCTCTGCAAAAGATAATGCTGCCACCACCATCTGCTACTGTTTCCAATAATGGTTCATCTTGCCAGATTTGTGGAGTGCAAAAATGACAAATGTCCTTGAAGTGCTTTTTGGGGGAAAATACTGATAATGATCCAGTGCGGGATTGTGGGTATTAATGCCAGAGTTGTGGTCATTTGAAAGAGTAAAAATATACCTTGTGTGATACATATAATATCTGCAATATTTCTACCAGCGTTGGCCTAAATTTTAATATTAGATCATCCATAGCTCAATGAGAGGATCCAAAATTAGGATATTGTTCTAGAATCTAATTCTGCTTCTCAACAACTTCATCCCTGAACTGCTTCTCTACAGAGAGTCTACACATCCTTAAAAAGTCTTAATTTTGTCTGTCTAAAATTAAGAACTTAAAATGTCTGAAATTCATTTTAAAAATATATGTTGACCTTAAATACGTTAATCCCAGGTATTACATTTTGTCAGACATTTTCTGTGACTTAATGTGGTTGAAGCTACTGATAAATAGCTGCTACCCTTACTAGCTAACTAGCTACCTCTGCTTTTGCACCTTTCATGGGAAAATACAAATTTATCTCCATTTGGCTGGATGATGTTCACTTCCACTACTGTTGTCGTCCCATACGGGACTTGGTGCAAAAAACCCCCCAAAAAAACAAAAAACAAATGTTTTGGTAAGTTTAGCACTGTCAAGGTTAAGGCTGTAGAGAAAAGCCGCTGCCAAGAGCCACAAACACATCTCAGAAAGTTTTGTTTTTGCTTTGCTTGTGTTACAGCAGGATCTCCCAAACATCCCCTACATTTATAGCTTTTTTGTCTTAAATTTCAATCAAGGGGGCATTAAAAATAGGTCTTAAAAAGTCTTACATTTGGTTGGCTGAAACATGCAGACACCCTGTTGTAATAAACCTGTGAGGCCAGAAACAATACACCTAGATTTAGAGATGAAATTCCTTATAGGCATTTGAGTAAAAAGACCTGAAGACAAAGGCATGTAATACTGTTCCATCACATGAAATCATAGTAAAGGACATTATTCTGCAGTTCAGAATGTAGAAATGTCCAAGAGGGTGTGAATACTTTTCCAGGGAGGTGGGTCTGTGTAGCATGAACTCCGCGAGACAATGAGCCAAATCAGAGTGTTTAGTAAATCTGCAAACTTGGGCTGCGTGTGTTGATATCATCAACAATAACACAGCAGCGGCCTCGAGCAGGAGTCCAGGCTTGTGCTGATGATGTCATTATGTCACGTGACCAGGGGGTGGGGGTGGGGGTGAAGGGGGTGAAGCAGGATCTCGTCTCAGTCATGTGATCAAAGTTGGTTTGAATTTTTAGGTCCTGCTTTAGCTTAAAGAAAAGGTATGAAAGGAAGTTAATTCTTATCTTAAGCTTTGAGAGGGAACAACATCGTCTGCTTTAAGAGAATACACACTGATTTCTCTCTCTCACACACGCACGCATGCACACCCACACGCACACACGCATGCACAGCCTTGGAGTCTAGAGTCTAGCCCTGGCCAAACAATGTCTCCATTGTTTTGTGGGCTTTCACTGGCAGCAGGGGACGGCTGGAGTGTTAACCATTTCCCAACTGCACCTTACTGTGTGTCTTGGTGCGTGTGTGTGTGTGTGTCAGAGGTAGTGAAGCATTGGCTTTTAGGGGTGAAGAGAAAGAGAGAGAGAGAGAGGGAGGGAGGGTGTTTGTTCGAAGTGTATCGTAATTAGTATGGAGGAAGTGATGGAATCCGTTCGTTTTTACGGTGTGCTGGACCTCCTACCTGAGCCTCTACAACCTCCACTTTATTTCCATTCAGACAAACCTGTTTTCCTGAGGAGTGTGTGCACACTGCAAAAACAGTAAATCTTACCAAGTGTTTTTGGTCTAGTGTGTGTCTCAATCCAAGTATAATAACTTACAAGTAACTTTTCAGGAAGATATAGGAGTTTCTTTTATGTAAATAATTCCTTAATATTAAAAAAGTACTAGTTCCTCTAGTAGATTATTTCACTTATAAGATGAGAAAAATGTCTTGTTAAATGTAAAATAATGTGACAGTGGAAATACTACTTTTCTAAATTGATATTAACAAGTTATTTACTTAAAACAAGCTCATGTATCTTGCTAAAATGTTACCTATAAGCTAGTTTTGTCTCAAGTGAAATAAGATACTTGCACAGGAAACAAGACAAGAAGTCCTTGGTGAGATTCTGGGTTCTTGCAGTGCAGCAGAGAAAGCTGAAAAACAGAGCAGCGTCCTGGTTAAACATTCAGAATAGACTCATCACAATGACTGTGGGTTCCTGTAGCGGGTCAAAGAACTCCGACTCTAGGAGGGAAAAAAAATAAATAAAAAAGAGGCAGGATCACATTCACCTTCTGGGACCACTTCTCTATCTTCCTTGAGTAGCAGAGGATTAAAAGGGGGGCTTCCTGTGGTTTGAATACCCCATACACCTGGGCTGGCCAGACAATTGCAAGGGACTCTGGGAGGCCCAGCCTTCACTGTTGTTAATGAGCAACTCCCATGGTCAACAGGCGCCACCCACGCACCGTCCCGACTCCGCCGTCTTCACCTTAGAGACACTTTCTGTCCCTAACTTCTGCTGACCTTTAACTGTTTTTTCCTGCTGCATTTTAAGCCTTCATCCAAATAACCACCTCCCTCCTTTTTTGTCTTCTGTTTGTGCATGCATCCCTCCATCCATCCCCTGCTGCACAAGAGGGCTCACATCCCACGCATTTATTTACAGTTGTCTCCAATTTTGAAACCAGAAATACTCTTAGCATGCAGGGTTATGTGTTGATAGAGTGTTTTTATATAACACTTTTATTTTTATCGACCAGTTTTTTTCGACGTTGTTGCCTCCTCCGGCTTCGGCCGCTTGTTGGAGAGGGCCACGCTTGCGTCATCGGCCCGGACGAGACGTGGCGTCAGCCCCGGGAACTGTGACAATGAGAATGAGAGCACCTCAGTCTTTGTATCTGTCCAGTAGTCTGGATGGCAGCTCGTTCCCACAGACAATCCGCTCAGTGTTGGCTCACTTTGCAGCAATCCCACAACAACCGACTGCAGATTCCTTTTTTTTCTTCTCCTTTGATTTTAAAGAGAATCTTAGAATATTCTAAAATGCTCGACAGATAGTATCTCTACTGTTTATATGTTTTACATTTTGTCGCCAACCCATTTATGTGATAGAACAGTCCAAAGTGTTGCATTATGGTGAATGGAAGGAAAATAGTGGGTTTTGACTTTGTTTGCAAATATGAATTGGAAAAATGTGGCATGCATGTGTTTTAAGCTAGGTCTCGGTTCAGTTGAAGTAAACTCTGGTGCTGTTCGAACCTACATATGACTGCCAAGTGGACTGGAAACTACTCAAAAAGCAGAAAGTTAACAATAACGCAGGGCATACTGGGTAAATACAACCAAAACAAATGGCAAGTTTAGCATTAGCTGGAAAAATGGCTCATCTGCCAAGAGAAAAGAGAAATTGCTCAAATTTGATGGTGCTCCTTAGCTGCCTACCAGATTATCAGTTGTGAAAACACCCTTATTTAGGCCTCAGAGGTAAAGATTTACTCCGACTGCCCAAACAAGAAAGACTTGGGGTCTGTTTTGGTTGAAAGTGCGTAGCAAGTTGACCGCAGGTCATGAGTGACTCAGGAAGTGAGACAAACTAAAACCTATTGCTAGCCTAAAGAGCAGTGAACTTGTCCCTGATAGGAGCTCAGAAACACAAAAAAAAGGAAAAGGAAAAAGTGATCTTGTTTGTGAAGCTATTAATTCTGGTGGGATTTCTGGAACATACCTGAATGCTCGATCTCATGAGTTCGGTGGTCCTTTGATGGACACTCGAGTCTGAGTCTGTATGTCTGGGAAAAATTGGCTTGTAGCGCGACGAGCCAGACGCAAGTGGTATGTTTTAGCCTGTAGTTCCTTCATGCCATGTCCCAAAGTTAATTTGTGTGAGGAATTGTAGTTTTTTTTGTTGTTTCTTCTTGTTGACTGCTAAATAACCCCCCTTAAACTTAAGCTAACCCTTGCTGAGGGGTGGGCATGTGGGAGTCTGTGTTGGACACATTTTAACAGCATAATGGATATTTGCTCGCGTGTGTGTGCTGCGCCAGTAAACCGCAGTGTTTACTGACTAGCTTTTATGAGGAGCTATCTCACTGGCCTGAGGGTCAACACGAATAGAAGAAAAACCCAGTGATCTGAGTGCACAGTAGCTCTTGGGTACCAGAGCCCTTCAGTAAACTAAAAAGCCCTGTTGCTTCCCTTTGCATGTTGTTTGACTTTCACTAGTTTATCCCTTCTTTTGTTTTCAATCTCAACCTTTTTTTCCTCCTCTTCTGTCTGTCATTTGTTTGTAATTTCATCTTTTGCTTTTAGCTACAGGATAGTTAAAGCTCAGATTTCCCTCTGCGAAATTTAAATATCTATTTTTTTTGTGCATGTTCTGAATTGATATGTGAGAAGTCATCATGAAATTGGGATTAAAGAAGCTTTGACATTATAACTTGTGTCATTGAAGCAGAATCTGACCAACCAGTGCAGCTGAGGCATCCTTGTTCACACCGAGGAGGTGAAATGTTTTAGCAAAGCGCAACGTTGTTTTAACAACCAGGCAACTGTAAAACCAGTTGAGAGCCAGCACACTCCCATTTTCCCTGAGTAAAACCAGTTCTAACGGAGCCCAGTGAGAGTTGAGCCAGCATGGGCGAGGTGGTAACTTAAATTAGTAAAACAGCCAGGGGATGCAGCTTTTTTTCCAATGCGAACATGTTTCTTTTTGCATAAAACCTTCTGCTGAGATTGTATGCAGAGCTGTGTGTGCGCCTGTGTGTATGTGTGTGTGAGAGAGAAAGAGATTGAGAGAGAAATAAAAAGGAGAGATGGAGAGCTGATATAATTGTGTGACTTGGGAACGTCCATCTTTGCCTTTCAGGGGCCCTTCTGCTGGGAATTCCCTGGACAGTCAGATCTGAGCCTTCACCAATTTCATTTGGTGAGAGACCTTTGAATTCCAAAAATAATATGCTTTTTTTTTTTTTTTTCATTTGACTGATTATGCACTCAAATTACCAACTGATTATTTATTGATTATTTAAAATGGCAAAAGTAGTGAATGAAAAACCTTAAATCGTGATAATGACAATCATAATCATTCATTGCTGCTGATTTGCTGTTTATATGCTACTGTCTGCAATGTCTGCAGTGCCTTATTATGTGAAATCAAAAATCAAATGTTTATGTATGATAAATGGTGCTGATAATGCATTTATTAATGTATATAACTGTATTGATGTTTTGTTGGATGTTTAGGCATTGTCTTGCTTTATTTGGCTTTGAATTCTGTATAGAGCCTTTCAAAGGCGTTTTTACCATTTGAACTTTTCCACTTTTTGTCACATAACTTCATTGAATCCAATTGGGATTTTTTTTTAGACCAACACACAAAATGTGCGTCATGGTTTTATTTTGCCCCTTTCACTTTAATACCGTAAATTAAGAACCGGTGGAAACAATTGGACCTACTAAGACACTAAACGTGTTCAGCTGTGTGTAATTGAATCTGTTCTGAGAAGGCCTCAGTTGTTTTTCAGACAACATTAGTCGACAAACATCATTACAAAGGAACACAGACTGCAGAAGTTGAGACTTGAGCGGATGATCAGCCAAAGCTGCTATGAGATGGTTTAGATCAAAGCATATTATTATGTTAATATGGCCCAGTCAAAGTCCGGATCTAAATCAGGTTGAAAATCTGTTTCAAGACGCCCTCTGTCCAATCTGATTGAACTTGACCTCATTGGACCCAAAAGCTGTTCTTACAATCTTTTGACTCTATAAAGCCTTGACTTTTTAAAGATAAATGACTTTACTTCACAACTAGGCCTGTCATGATCACAAATTTCACTGGGCAATAAATTGTCCCAGACGTTATTGCAATAAACGATATTGTTGTGTTGAGAACATAATTGGTATAATGATGGGACAGTAAGCCCTGTCAGATATTATTAAATTTTCATTTGTAATGAATGCTTAACACTATAAGTGGAAGACATTTTAAATATGCTAAATAAATAAACAAAACAACTGAAGCAATAAATAAAATAGATACTGAAGTCTAATTAAAATTGTCCTTCAAGAAAGGGGCTAGATCTTTGTTATCCAGTCTGTGGTAGAAAGAGAGACATGAGGAAAACAATAATTGAAATAGCAATCATCAAGCTTATTTCATTTATAATGTGATTAATTGATTCGTACACCAGCTTTTGTTGGTCTGTCTGGTAAAATCCCAGTGGGATGCGTTGAAGTCTGTGGCTGTAATGTGACAGCAGGTGGAAAAGAAACTGTTTTTGTCTTTGTTTAGTTCATATCATGTCTTAACTGTTTCTTATTGACATCCTTTTATAGGACAAAGGTTTTTACAAAAATCTGTGATTTTTATGCTGCTGCTTTCAAACGCGGCCCTGTATCCTCACACAAACTGGCTGTCAGAGTTTTCCTCACTCAAAGATGCACTAAACTGGAGTGTTTACATCCACTGGTTGAAGATTTAGAGTCCAGATAACCATGTTGGACTCTGAATGTCCCTCTCTGATTCCTGTTTTTCCTGCATCTATTTAAAGCCCCTCAAAGTAATCAAAAAGCGGAGCCTGAAGGTAAGGTTAGCTGTTGTTTTTAGTGCCGCCGCGCTGACATGCTGAGGGACTTCAGTAAGCCTTGTTTGGATTCGCCTCAGTCAGGCACTGTGAAGCCAGAAATAGGCCGGGCATTACCAAAACCCAGAAGAGAGGAGGCTTAATCTCCTCTGAGGCCACTGCGGCCTTCTGGAGGGCTCACTCCAATTGTTTGACTAATCAATTGCTTGTTGATTATGCACACTCTGCCGGGGCCTTTGTTGCCTGTAAATAACACAAAATAAATGAAAGAAAAACCAGTCAAGGAAGATGGTAAATGACGTTTGATAGACAGAAAAAAACAGTCTTTTCCTCGTGTCGACTTGATGCCTCGGTTCCCTCCCTCTGTCTCTGCTAAAACTTGTTTGACAAGGTCTGGCAGGATCAACTTTGGGTGCGCCGGTCTGTCTTTCGGCATGTGTGTGTATGTGTGCGTGTGTCTTACAAACACACCTTTGTCTGCGCTGGTGTGGACGCAGCGTCCTTGAGCCTAAGGTGTGACTCGAGTCTTGGATGATGGCTTGTCAGGGTGAAGCGAGACGATGATGTTTCCCTTTTAACAAAGAGAGCTGGCTTGTGGAGGCTTTGAAAAATACAAACAAGCAAAGAAAAAAAACAAAACATCGGTCTTAGTAAGATTTTTCTAATTGCTGTCTTGCACAAAGAACCAGGATTAAGAGTCAGATACACTGCCGATGATTAATCTTTATTCCTAACGAACCACTCCCACCGTCGACTGTCAGAGCGTGCTCATCTCTGACAAATTCCCCTGGACGGCTTGATCTGCATTCTGCAGGGTGACAGCAGACTGTGCAGCTCGGCACGCCGCTGCATTAACACTGGAGGCCGTTTGCGCAGGGGAACTTGTTTTGACAGAGCTCCAGGTGCCTCATTGTTGGAGATGGCATGGTTCAACAGATTTACCAATTAGCACTGGGCCGAGGGCACGGGAAAGGGTGGGGCGGGGGCTAAAATGGGGGAGCTGCAGTGATGGAATGAAGTTTTCAGTGAGGGAGAGAGGGCAGGAGGGGAGGAGAGGAGGGATGTTAGAGTATAAGGAGTAAGATGATCCTTGACCTCATTCCCCTCCCCACCTCCTTCTTCCCAGCTGTAGCATGTAAAGGGATGAGGGGGTGGGGTGGAGGGGGTTGAGGTTGAGCCACGAAGAGGAGGGGAATTACGTAGCAGAAGGAGGTGATTCCAGCTGGAAGTTGCGGAGCGAATTTAAAATCCTGCTGTTTGTCGAAGCAGTTTTTTCTGTCCCGTTCGAGTGACTAACCCTCCCTGTTACTCATCAGAAAAACTCTGCCTTTTTTTTTTTCCAGGAAGTTTGCGAAGGAACAGGTTGAACTGATTCTCCAGCTGTGCTCCAAGGGTTTTAGGGAGTTTCTGGCTGCAGATTCATACATCGGTCTCCCTCGTGTTTCGGGCCGTAGCTGCATTGAATCCAGTCTGCTTTATTAAGTCAAACAAAGGATTTTAAATTAGTTCACAAGTCTGTTTGTAGTTGAACAATTTTCACCACAAATAAGAAAGGTTTGCAGCTGCTGTTTTAAATGAACAATAGAAAATATCAGAAGAAGTATGAGGTTCTTTCTGTATGATGACCTTCAGTAACATCTGCACAAAAATTCAAAACAAAAATGTAGAACATGATAGAACTTTATTTTTATTCATAACAGAAAAACAGTTATTTACACTGTTACAAACACTATAGTTTACTAAATGTAATCCAAACATGTATTTATTTAGATTTTAATATAGACTTAATTGATTAATTAGTAGGGCTATCTGCTCTGGGCGCCACCCAGTAATCAGCTGCTTAATGACAACATCCATAGCTCTCCATCTATAGGCTTAAGATGGCATTAATTAAATACTGACTGGAAATCAGTATTTTTTGTGCAGGTGAGTGAAAAGTTTAACAGCCTTCTTCAGCCAGCTGACCTGGAGGGTGCAGCACAATGTGGCTGACAGAATCTGACATCTCAGTAAAAGGATCAGTCAGAGGGAAAATCTTTGCGGTTTGAACAGCAAATATTTGAAAACGTCTTTACTCCATAATGCCAAAAATCAGTTTGTGAATAGCTGGTAGCGGTTTGGCCCTTTAATAATTTAGCATATCCTTCCAGGAAATCTGGAAACTTGAAGCGCATCATTAAACACTTTATCTATCCCGATTTAGAACTTAATTTAGGTCAAACCATCTTTTAATAATCAATTTAAGAAACACCTCCCAGCTTACTTGGTAAAACTCACCTGATCTCCTGCGTGGGAAATGCTAAGTCTTGTCCTAAACATTCTAAATTAGAAGTATTAAGTCTATTCTTTCCTACTTTCCTCCTTCCCTCCTTGTCTTCCTTCCTTGCTTACTAAACTTTTTTATATTAATGCTTTTAACAAGCACATGGGAACCTGGAGATTTGACTTAGGAAAAGTATGGAATTTGGCAACTATACATTTTCCAGACTAACCTTTCCCATGCGCTACGTTATTAGGAAGTTAAACGACCCGCATGAATCCCGGGCCAAACAAGTAGCAGATCTCTTCCTTTGCAAGTTTCAGATCCGAGCGCTTCTTCGTGGCTACCTCTGACTGAAGCCTTTGGAAAAGCGTCTGTTTTTTGCATACAGACAAGCTGCTTGTGATTGAGAGTGACCGAGACATCTTTTTGGAACTGGAAGAGCACGCCGGGACTACAGCGGGGTAAAAAGATGGGAGGGAAAACACGGAGCCCCGCCAAAATTCCCCAAAGGGCAATTTACTGTTATGGATGGATACACCGTCGCAGTCAAATTTCTGCTCTGTGGACCGGACCGGGAAGGGAGGGGGATGCTGAGTGATTCCAGAGAGCACTTAAGCCGCCTCGAATTCAGGTTTTCTGTCCCCACTCGCCTGATGATAGGACAGGGTCTTTTCTTTTGAGTTTGTGGGGGTAAGCATGGGGTTTCTGCTATCTGAGTCGTTAAGCTTCGTCCTTGTGTATTCCAAACAGTTTGTCGGTTTGAAGAAGTTGGAACGGCTGCATACTCCCGGTTTATTTGATTTCCCTCTTCAGTATCAGCAAAGACTTTCCTGAACTTTACCTGGATTTGGTTGTCTCTGTTTTTTGACGTTTGTGTTGTCGTCTTACTAGTCTGTGCAGTCCAGACTAGGACTTGTTTCTTATTTTAAGTGTTGGTCCAGGAAAGGAATTTGATATGATCCTTATTTTCTAACCTAGACAGTTTCTTGGAACGACTTTCCCCTCCTCCTGTTTTATTTTTTGGGACACTTCCTGGGCTTTTCTTGTGTACCACTGCAGATGCACACATGCCTTAGTATTATTATTAAGCCGGCTTTTTTTTTATAAATACAAGGCATGCCAAAAGAATCTGTCAGCATCAATTTTCACTCGAGTCCTAACCCATAGTACAGATTCTCAATTGGATTAAGGTCAAGACTTTGACTGGACCACCCCAACACGTGATTGTTGCAGCCATCGCAGCTCTGACTCGTTTTGTGGTCGGAGCCTTGCTGGACTGTGAACCTCCATCTGTGTCTCAGGTTTTTTTTTTGCCTTCTCATTTAGAAATCATGATTAATTGAAAGGGTCATTGGAAGAGTCAGCAACCGTGTTGAAGTTTTTCTGTTTTCCTGACATCATACAGTTGTAATTTGTTTGAAAGTTCTTCAGAAGTTTCTAGCTGACCGCCATGTTCAGCTTCGTCTTGGTGATGATCTCTAGGAAAACCTTCACAGACCTACTGTTTTTAAATAATATACTTTTTAAGATGGATGGCTGGACTGGATTTTACTAAAAGGTGTAAGTTTAAAGGGGCTGAATAGATTCAGTTATAGATTTTTATAATACATGTATTGAATAGGAACAGAAAAGTGGAATCAGTCATGAAACAAAACAAGGAAAAGCACGTCTGTTGAGATGAAGGTTCATAATGGAGAATGGCTCAGCAGTGACAGCGTATGAGCCTAGAAAAGTCTAAATTTGTCAGAGCACTGTGGTTTTTTTTTTTTACTTCCCTCATCAGCAAAATGTGCCGTAGACGCCCGCATCTACGGCCACGCATCGCCTTGGAAATCTGCCGCCAAGAAAGGGAATAAACAAGCCTGTCATCAAACTTCGGGGGATAAGGAATCCTGAATGCAGCACGACTGTCACAAAGCAGTTTCCATTTCATGCATTATTAACATTACCTAAACACATTATTTGTGTATTTTATTCATTCATTTGTCTTGTTAACATCCTCCTGGAGTGAGATAAACAGCGCGGCCAAACCGGCTGCGTGACAGCTGCGTGTGAGATTTGAAGAAAAGAAGAGAGACAGCGGCGGGATTCTGTGGACGCCGCACTTCCTCCTCCTCTCTGGCTCATTAAACGACGGCCAGGCGATGAATCGGCGCGCACTTTATCGACCTAGCCGATAAAGTTTTTTTTGAAGGGGAATGGCGTCGCCCTTCCATTTGCAACATGCCCCGTTTCTCCATAACAAGGCGCTCCGTCTTACATCCACACACACTCCTCTTACTTATTTAGTTAGTGCAGACAGAAGCAGCTCCTAAGTATGAGGCTTGTCCGCAGGATTTTGGCAGCTTTTGTTGTGTTTTCTCCTACGCCATTCCTTTTTTTTTTCTTTTTTCCTGCGCAGACTTCACAAACGGATATTTTAATTGGAACTTTTTGGCGCTGTCTCCATCTTGCGATAGAGTGTCAGACGAGTGAGTGAGTGAGTGGCTGGCTGGCGAGGCCGGGGCTGGGGCTGATTGGTGTGTAGCGAGGCATGCCTAAATCAACTGGCAGCATGAATAGCTCGCTTGAATCTCACTGGCGTTCACTGGAATCCATGGCATTTTTTTTTATCCTTTCTCTGGAAAAAGTGTAGAATAACCAGCAAGATAGAAGGGAGAGAGGGAGAGACCACCTCCCACTCTGTTGAAGCATGACTTCCCTCTTTTTTTTTGTTTTGTTGGTGCAATATACTTGCCTTGGTGCCATCTCACGCTTCTGTCTCTTTGTGCTTTTGTCAGAAGAAAGAGGCTCACCCTTGTTGCCGTGCTCCAGCCTTACATTCACTCATTCAAAAACATCAATGCCCTTATGAAGTAGTCTTGGTTTTGTTCTCCTGCAGCTAACTGACTTAAAAGAAGTTGTAAATGAAGTTATAATGAGAGCCGATAAAATCAGCTCTGTAGATAATGTGAGATCTGTGCTTTTTAAAGTGATAGTCAGCCTTCAGACTGGGCTGCAGAGTTGGTCACGATTCTTTTATGTACTTTTGTGTTTGGACGTCTTAAGCGCTTGACAAGATTACTGAAAGAGAAGCGAAGATCATTGCGTGCCTTCACGTTTACCTTGGACAAATTGAAGGAATTATGTTCAACGTTGGGGATACAAGTGCTTAAATGCTCCTGAGTCAGCGCGTGTTTAAACCTGCAATTGTCAATAAAAGAAATAACACTTGACTCACCGTTTCCTTTCACTGCAGATTAAAGAAGCAGCAGCAGCCTACTACTGCTCTGATGGTTCTCTCTGTCTGTCTGTCCGTCCGTCTGTCCATCCATCCAATGATTTGTTTATCATTTCATCCATCCATACAGCCATCCACCCCTCCAGTGATTGGTTTATCAGTGGATGGGTGATGGGTTTGCCACCCATCTATCACTGGGTTGATGCATCCATCCGACTTGTTTATCCATCCATACTTCCATCCATCCAGTCAGTTTATATTAGAGAGATAAATATCTCTAAGCTGATTC
This sequence comes from Gambusia affinis, assembly GCF_019740435.1. Lineage (NCBI taxonomy): Eukaryota > Metazoa > Chordata > Actinopteri > Cyprinodontiformes > Poeciliidae > Gambusia > Gambusia affinis. Next base: position 17,698,983 of record NC_057887.1, read on the forward strand.
GTATCTCATCAGAAATATCTGGATTAACTTTGTCCTGTAAACGTGGGTCGGCATTAATTGCTGATTCTGCGGAAGTGAATCTGGAAGATTGTGAAATTCGGTCATGAAACACGTGAAATTATTCCGATTCGAGGAAATGTTCTCTTCCCAACTGGAGGAGATTCAGCAGCGAGTCAATTGCTAATCCAGAATGACACTTTGGACTCGACTCCCGATCCGGAGGGAAAGCTTTGCTTCGGGCTGCAGCAGCGACAGCAACTAATGCAGACCACATGTTGGAGCTGCACATCTGCATAAGTTACACACCTGTTCAGTCTGTGGCCGGTGTTGCTCTACTCAAACGCTGACCTCTGGTGCCAGAGGGAGAGCCGCCATGCGAGCTCGGGTCGATTTGGAATCACTGTAATCCTGCCTGGCATAATGTAATCTTTGTTTAAAGTTAAGTGTGTGTGCAGGTGGAGCTGTATACTCAGTGAATGCACATAATTGATGGGGGGGAGAAGGTTTGTGCAAATGTGAACGATAGCGGGCCTTCCTCCTTGGATTCTTAAGTCAGTGCTGTGTAATTACCTGGCCTGCTGCCACCAAGCCCCACCGGAGCAGAGCCAGAAAGAGGAGCTTTGTCTTTGCACAACAACACACAGCAGCCCCCATCGGATCCCAGGGCCCTGAGTTTGTTCAGCTTAGAGTCAGGAGACGACATGTTGGCTCCCGGCATACAGGCCAAACCGGGGGAAATTTCTGATCATTATCTGAGCACAAAATGTAACTTTCGTCTGTCCTTTGCCGTTCATCCCAACAGAAAACTCGCACTAATACATCTCCGTTTCTGCCTTCTAAATCACTCAAACCCCTGGCGGATAATGAGAATTGTTAACTAGTCAAGTCTGACTTATTTATACGAACCGCTGAAGTTAAATCCAGGGCCAGAGGCCAGGCGGAGTTGTGAAATACTGCACTGCTGCTCCAGATTTAAAAGCTCGTAACTGACAGACGCAGACAGAAACGTGTCCAACCAATCAGAAGCCAGGCGTGTACGCCGAGACAGATTTACGGCTTTGGCATAAAAATACATCTAAACGTGCGTGTCACTGGCCCTGCCACCCCTTACCACCGAGGGGCCAGAGTCGAGGCAGGCGCATGCATGAAGCGCAGAGTCAGCCCGCCTCTCCAGATACTTTAATTGTTCTATAGCCTCAGCCTCGATATGAGGGGGGAAAAAAAGCAAGGCTTCTGCAAAAACTTGGCACTTCAAAGGCTTACCTCCCCCAGTCTTACAAGTTGCCTGTCTCTTCCGAGGAGCCCGGGCTTTTGGAGGGTGAGAAAAAGGAGATCGGAGAGGTGGTGTGGAATGAGTTTGATGGGCTAATTGTAGCCCCCAGTGGACACAGGCACGCATCACAGTGGGGGTGAGTGGGTGGCTGGTAGAGAAAAGGCTGCACAGGCTGGAAAATATTCCCTGAAACTCCCTGGAATATCGAGTCTTGTCAAGAATAAATGGATTCTTTTAAATACTCCTATCGTATATCACTCCACGGTGTACGGTTTTTTATGCCGAGAGGCTTTATGCATGAAACAGATCTGACAAAGGTATGCCTGCTGAAGCATCCCTACAACTATTTGAACCTTTTTATGTTTCATCCCACATTTAAATTGGGATTTTATTATTACTGAAATGATTAATCAGATTAATCATGATGATTTGATTATTGAAATGAACAAATTTAACAATAGATTAATCATTAACTGGAGTATGCAGACTCATAAAATGGCAATTTGCTGAAAGAACAACACACTCAGAACAGTAATTATGTCAAAAATACACAAAAACTACATACTTTCATCATTTAAAAGAAAAAAATCTAATGTTTTCTATGTCGTACCCATAACTATTGGATCAAATTATTTTAAAAAATCTCTTATTAGAGTCTGTAGACAAGCTATTTAGCTATTTATTACAAAGTTAATCCAAAAAATAATAAGCTGATTTGTCCTGCACTACAATAGTAAGTCAAACACAAAGGGCTGTGATTTCCACATCTGGATGTTTGAAGAATTTTTTTTATTTTTTATTTTTTTAATATGCAGAGGCGTTCTTTGCTACAAATGATCAATCATTCATTAAAGGAAAGCAGTTTTTGCACTGCAGACAATTTTGATGTTTATTTTCCATTTTTTTTATTTTATTGAAATTTTGGCCATCTTTTAAAGTTTTTCTGATATTGTATAGAAAAGGATGACAATTCTGCACAATGCGCTAGTTTTTTATTTGAGTTTTAATCAAATAATTGTCATAATAATTGATTACTAAAATAATTGTTAGTTGCAGCCCTAGATTTTATGTTACAGGCATTAAAGTCTGATGCGTGGTTCTCAAAGGTCTCTACTAAAAAAATGCTGAAAAGTGTGGCAGTCCCTTTTAATCTGATACACGTAAATAATGTCTTGTGTGTGATTTAAGATCAGTTTAAACTCTACAAAGGCCTTTACCTATTTGTTAGCGAATATTATTATGTTATAATCAGGAAAGCAGCCATGTTAACTCTGGAGGAGCTGCAGAGATCCGCAGCTCAGGTGGGAGAAACTCTTTAGCCTAAATGCAAACCGCTAAGTGTGACACCAATCTCTAAAGTGGTAAATAGTTCCTGATGCATTTTTCTCGTCAACATTATGACCTGATTCAACAGGCGTCCAGCAGTTTTAGGTTTTAGCCTCATTATCTGCATCAAAAAAGCCAAATTAGCATCAAAAATTTTTGAGCGTTCGTATCAGTTCTTCTGACTTCACTCACCACTGCCAGTCTGGCAGGTGTACAGCGAGCCACAGGAGTAAAACGCAGTTAAAAGCAGAGAGGCACAAGGAGATGACACCGCAGAGGAAGCAGCTCGTGTAGGGTAGGGCCTCGGCTGGGAGAAAATCAATGGGAGGGAGCACTTCCATACACGGAAACAGCACAATGGGAGGGAGAAGAGGGAGTAAAGATTTTTCTTTTTTTTGAAACTGAAAAATGATGCATTTGTTTTACCCAGGGAGAGCAAAAAGCAAAGACGAGGGGAGAGAAAAAACACTCTTCAGAACATCTTTTGAAAAAAAAAAAAAAAAAAAAAATCTGGTTCTTTGGTGAGGTTGAGTTGTGTGGTTAAGGTTTGTTTTATCCAACTGTGCGGAAGCGTGTGTAGCTGTCTTTCAGGTCTCTTTTTAGTCGAAGCGCAGAAAGACTACTCATGGCATGTTCAAGGGCACTCGGTGGACACGGATGCCCTGCAGGAGGCGGAATTATGAATACAGCATGAGTAAACAGACACCTACATATACAGCTAAAATAGTACACATAGTACTTGGCAAGACAGCCGTCTTTTAGAAGCAATTTGAGCCGGTCCGCAGCAGCTCGGCCTTCCCCCCTTCTTCTCCTTGCGAGGGTCATTGATAAAGTCTTGCGGGAGAAAAAAAAAAATCGGCTCTAATTTGCCTGATAGTGGAATAATTTGCACATTGGTGGTAATGTATTCCTCTGTGCATTCCTCCAGTACAACCGTTTTAGTATTCATTTTAGTGATAAAGGATTTTTTTTTCCCTTTCCTTCCCCTACACAGCAGCTGTGAACAAAGGATACAATAGCGCACAAACTTGAAACACAATTCCGAGCCGCAGCTTTGAATGGCATTCAGACTTCACTGCGGCTGAGCGAGCCCCATTCAGTGAGAGCGCGCGGCAGTTTGAAGAGATGGTATCGAGTTGCCTGCAGATGGAGGTCAGTGTGACTGGCACAGTTGGCACCTTGGCACGGCGGCAGCGGCGGCGGCGGTGCTCACATTCGGGAAGGATGCGACGGCTGGCGGCGGCTGGCGTTGATGGTGGTTGGGGGTGGCTGTTGGGGGGGAGGGGGTGAGAGAGCAAAGCATTCTCCTCACTTCTTCTCCTTTTTATTTTTTATATTGTCTGCGCTTCCTGTTTTGAAAGCCATTAAGGAGCAAATTTCCTCACAGCGAGCGGGGAGATGAAAAGGGCCCGGGCTTTTGAAACGTGTCCAAGCGCAAATGTGAAAACGAGGGGGTGAATGATAGCTATCTGTAAACATCCCTGTCGAGGGGTCGACGGAAAAGGAATTGTGAGGAGAGTGGGGTGGGGGGGGGGAAATGATACATTCATTTGCGTGTTTTTTCTTTTTCTTTTTCTGATTCGCTGATGAAAGCGATGCTGCCGTTTTTTTGTTCCCAGCCAGCTGTATTGCTCTTTTCACTAACACACTGATGTGTCAGGGCAGAATCGCATAACTACCACTGAACCCCCCACCCCCTCACGCCTCCACCCAACCGGTCCCCTTCCGAAAATGCTTTGTGACATCTGCATCCACACATGTCTGCATTCACTGTAGCCGCAGAGTATTTATAGACGAGCTGCTGTTGTCATCCATTGATCCCCACACAATCTCTGATCACTAAAAATGCTTTTCTCATCGTGCCATCATCAGGGTTACCTGCTCATCCTGACTTCATTCAGGTTTAACATCTGATTGGTTGGTTTAAAGTTTATTTACTTGCTTAGTTCCTCTACAGCAGCAGCAGTACATCAGTGCTGCAGACTCTCCTCCCCGCCCCTCCTCTCTTCCCTCGTCCTCCTTCGCTCCCTCCTCTACCCCACACTGCCCCCAAGCCTGGCCAGTCTGTGCCTCTTAATAAAACCGACAGCCTCTAATTGGGCTTAATTGCACCCTTCGGGCGTCGTCAAAAGGAGTGTTGCTAAACAAACTGCAGGGTCTGCAAGCGGGCCTGGCAGTTTTCTGCGGCACGTTGGCCGCCGAGCTCATGCCTGCAAGTTTCTGCAGAAAAACTGTAAAGATCTGCAGAGCGCGTAGCCTGCCCAACATATATGCAAACTTGGCAGCAGTTGTAGAACTGTAAAGAAAAGCCTTTGTAATTTGAAAGTTATCCTAACAGAGTAATATTTCAATTATTTTTACTGCTTTTTTTATTAATATTTCATGCACGGTGTGATTTTTTTTTTTACTCATGATTTCCTGTGAGCAAATCCTTAAACCTCACTCCTTCTCACCGACTTCCCAAAGTCTGTAGGACTAATGGGAGGTCCTACAAGATATTCTTAGGATCAAATCAAAGATGGAACCTCAGGTTTGTGACATAGACGTAAGTTATATTTAGGTCATTAGATTTTGCTTAGAGTGGGACAGAATGACCTTTGAACCCGTCTGGACCAAATACAAGTAGAGATCCACTGTCCTTGTTTGGATCATTTCTGGTTTCCTTTGAGGTGTGACATGCTCGATTTACATTTGACCGATTCTGAATGTTTTTTTTCTAAGGCCTGTAACAGATAAATTAGGAAAAATATATTGTGGGTTGTTTGATAGAGGTAGTTGCTTTGAATCTATTGGAAAACAAAAATGTAATAAGATTATCCATATTTATACACCTAACGATACGCCCCTAATCTCTATCAGATTGTTGTTAAACTAAAAAGTATATCTCAGTAGATCTGACTATTGTTGATTTATTTTATCATTCAGCTTAAACAAACGCTTATTTCTGTTAACTTTGATGATTAACTGATGAAAACCCACAATTCATTAACTCAGAAAATTTGAATATTTCATAAGGCGAAAAAAGTATGTCAAGTGGAATATACATACTCAGCACTTTTTGTCCTAATACATGCAACATGGTGAATATCTCCCAACCTCGAGAGTGTGTGTCACAACCCTTTCAAGGTAGTTGTTGCCTTTCTTTTTTACATTTATTTTTCCTTCCACTAAACTTTCCATTGCATATTTTCTTCTTTAGTGATGACGTTTTATTTCCAGTGATGAGTCTTTGTCATGATTGTGAAGGACAGAACAAAACTTTAGTGTCTAGTGTATTTTATGTCTGAAATGAACAGAAATGAATGACTGCGGGTCTAGATCAGTTTCACTTTGATAAATTAAATTAGTAAAATCTTTCATGATATTTTTTATTTTTTATCTTACCCATACATGCTGAAGAGTATTTTTGACCAACAGATGCATCAACCAGAGTTCTTAAAGTTAGGACAGGAAAAAGTTTGACATTATCTGAATCTTGGCAATTAGGGCTGATGAGAAGAAAATTGGACGATTCCCATCCGTGACCTATTGATTGATTGATTGATTGATTCTCTAAATAGAATGTCAACCCATCTTTGGCAGCATGCGTCAGAGCATAATCACTCATTGAGAAGATGCTGCTTTACCAGAGGCAGCATCTTCTAAATGAAATCTGCTAAATCTACTCAGACTGGTAAACAGAGCGTCTTTTCTAGGAAGCATCTACAACTCTTGGTGTCAGAGGAGCCTTTTAAATCCCAGTTATTATTTCATCTCCACCAAACACATTTCTTTTCTGCTTTCCAGCTGCCTAAGCAAAAAAAAAAAAAACAAAAAAAAAAAATGGTGCTACTTCATCCCAGTAGCACCACCTCCTGGTTGATGGGTGGGGGGCAACAGTGACAGCGGCTCTCTTTGAAAGCGTGGTGGAGCAGGCTGCCGCCACATGGGCCTTTGCCGGGTCGCCGACCGCAATCGATTCAAACAAGATTAAGCCGAACCTGTGAAACGGCGCCATTCTGAAATCCCCCTCCCCTTTTTTTTTTCTTCTACTTCCATGTCTGTTCCCTATTTTCTCGTTTTACAGATCCGGTTTGTTCCAGAGACAATTTCGATGCAGAAAATGTCCCAAACTGTATAATTTTCATGCAGGGAAATGCTCATAAGAATAAGTCATATTGTGTGCTTTCGTCTGGAGTTTAAAAGTCATGTAATGATCCAGCAGGGCCTCCAAAAGGCTGGAAGGGCCCGTTCTTTTAGGAGCACATAATTAAGACACAGAGGATGAATATATAGACTGAAAATATAGAGGAGCAAGCCAGTCAGCCTCAGTCCCAGCCTGTGGTTTTGTGTTTTGCTGCCCTAGACTTTGTGTTTGTGTCTGTCGGCGTGTGTTTGTGTTTGTATGTGTGTCAGCAGAGCGAGCAGCATGCTATAAAAGGCTGCTGAGTTGAGCCGTAGCCTCTCTGTGTGTCGGGGTCGCGGCGAGCCAAACTGCTTGTGCACATTCAGATAGTCGGTGTGTCTTTGTGTGAAGGATGCCGACCCGCTGCCTGACCCAACTTTCTCCCCCCTCCACATCCTCGTTCCGACCTCTCCGTGCTCACTCCTGCCTCCGTGTAAACCACCGCTACTCTTCGTCCATCGAACGCGCACACGCCTCGCTCGTTTCAGCGCTTTGTCACTCTCTAATGATGACTATCCATCAATGGTGAGGGGGGCGTTGCTGTTGGAAATGAAGATGGATTGAATTAGCGTCGAGCGTGCCGGCCACTGCGTTGTGGCGGCAACCCGTAATTACACTGTCAGGACCATTGAACTCCCCACCGTACGAGACGTTGAACTTAACACATTTACACCATTGTTGATTACAAGGTCTTTTAGTCGGAGCAGCTCCACATCATGTAGCTCCTAATGGCAACTGAAAGGCCCAGTCGTTTGCAGATGATTTGTGTATAGGGGAAGTGGAGCGGTCGCCTGCAGGGAGCTGATTGAGAGGCTACAGCAAAATTCATATCAAAGAATGGTTTGGCACATTGGTGTAAAATAAAATCAATAAGAAGAATCAGGTTTGTATTTGGGAGTTCAGATACTGTTTCAACTTTTGAGCTGCTAACCATATTGGCAAATTTCTTGTTGATTGCCTCTGATCGATCATAGGGTGGTCAAGTAATAAAAAAATTTATCTTTCTTTTTGCGATACACTAAACGCATCAAAACCAAAACTTTCCATCTTTTATCAGCGTGTAAATGCATCAACATAAAGGGTTCTGTGAAAACACTTTTTCTTTATACTTCTTCTTCTGATATTTCATCAGAATTAAAATCAGGAAAGTGATTGTGATCAGAATCAGCGAAGTCAGAAATATGTAACCAGTAACCTGATTGGTTTGCCTCAACTAACATTTTAATTTTTCCTTTTCCTTTCTCTGTAATTAAATTTAAAAGACTAATTATAAAATTAGCATCGGAAATGCAAGATGACAGCAAAGAGCAAAACGTAGAGTTCATGCAAAACCATCCTTTGCTGCTTCTCCCCTTTCGTCTCTGAACGGAAATTGGGCTGAAGTGTTTGTTAATAAACACGTCCAGCCAAACTCCGGGAAACAGACCTAATTTTCCTATAGAAGCACACAACTCGCTGGATCTTAAGCGAACCAATTAACCTCACCTCAGCTCATTAAAAGCTCTCCTTTCATGGCCAGAAGCAGTAACTCATCTGCCTACACGGGACATGAAAGCGCAAATTTGTCCATCCGAAACTCTTAAAAGTAATTGGAAAAGGTAGATATGAAGGGCCAGTAATCCGGGAACACAGCCCCAACTTGTGTGAAGTTGAAAGCCGATATGATTATAGGGAACAGCGGCACGAGCGGAAAGATCACGCAGACATTGTCATGTAATTTGGAATATATAATCAGCTCTGGTTTGTATGCAGCGGCTCCTAAAGTCAAACTACAAAATTGGGACAGTTGAACGCAAGGTCACAACGTGAATGACAGGAATCTGAAGTTTTCTACAGATTTTCTGGTCAAGGGAAACTTTTTCTGTTGTTCGGAAACTTTGAGGAATATTTGTTGTGGCTACAGTGTCTTCTTGGAAGCTTAGGAGTTGGAACAGGAGGGAGGATGAAAATGGTTTCTTTTCTGCCACCAAACGTGCAGCGCTGGTATATTTGGCACGTGAGAGCCCAGCTCATCACATCCAAGTGTTGCCTGGGGTTTTCACTTTCAGTCTCATTGAAAGTCCATTTCTGTCACCCCTATATATGAGCATTAATATTAGTCATCACATAAGGATTACAGCAGAGTAATTTCATGTGCACAAATGTCTTTTTGTTTTTTGTTTTTGTTGTTTTTTTCCCTGCACATTACTTCCAGGCCTTTGTTGAAGCTATCTAATGGATTAATGGCGTTGAGGGGGCAATTCATTCAGCTCTTTCCGTTGCAGACGTGTGCGTCTCACACTGTGCGTGCGCTCGTCCAGCCAACCAATCTCTGTCATCTGCATCAAAATAATTACAGAGAGATAAATGCACCATTTGACCGTTTTCACAGCGATCTAATCTGAAGCGGGGCTGCGAAAGCGCACGGGAGGGGAGATGATCAAATCCTCGTTTAATGGAACTGATCGCTGCTGTGTGTTCCACGTTCATCCGCCAGCAGCTTTACAGATGCAACGCCTCATCTTTTCGTGCATTTAGTGTTGCCCCGATTTGTCCCTTCTGGACTTTCTGCTTAGAAGAGAAATTGGATGGGGTGTGCTGTGGTGGCGTAGGGGATAGCGCAACCCACGTTTGGAGGCCTTGAGTCCTCGACACGGGTTCGATTCCCGGACCTGTCGACATTTACTGCATGTCTTCCCCTCTCTCCTTCCCCCTTTTCTGTCAGCCTACTTTCAAATAAGGAATACTAGAGCCCACAAAAGACCCCCTGGAAGGGAGAAAAAAAAAAAAAGAAGAGAAATTAGACCAAAATTTCTATATAGTTTTTGCTTGTTAGACCTGTTTTTTTTCCCTCTTTTTCTCTTTTATTGCACAAAGCAGCTCAGACATTAGACTACAACTGTAGGGCCTTTTGTGTTGAGGTCAGGGTGGGGATGAACCAGAAGTGTATTGGTTACAGCCATACCGCTCTGCACGTTTCCATCTCCTTTTAGCTTGAAGGCAAAAGCCGAAATCTGATTAGCCCCCATTATAAAGAGTGATATTTTCATCCCGCCAATTCTCGGCACTGCGTCAGAGCATTCGGCCGCTTTTAATGCCGGGAAAAGCCTGCTCCTTTGACAGATAGTAGATATCCCCGACATCGCTTGTTTGGACATTTCTGTCTTTTGTGACATGGACTACAAGACGCGCAAGAAAATAAAAAGCAACTAAATAATGTCAAAAGATCAGAAATCAATGGGGCGGAGGAATGTGATCCTCGCTGTTCTGTGTTCGACTGTCCCCCCCCCCCACCTCCCTCTCTCTCCACTTGCCCCCAGTTGCATTACGAGTGTCTTTCCACCAGCCGCTAAAGTTTCCTTTTGTTCGCCGCCTTTCGGAGCTGTAACTCAAGCACGAGGAAGCCGCCTGACAATGTTTGGATATCGGCAGAAAATAGCCCTTTTACTTAAAGGTTACCGGTCGAGGTTTATTGAGTTACATGTTCATCAAAAAGAAGTGAACCATGAGAGAGCTTCATTAATGCGTAGGTTTGTGTTTCACGTTTTGAAATAACAGTGATGGAGAGCAGCAGGAAATGATCAATGACGCTGTGGATATATATATATAAATATGTATATACATTTTTTTTTAACAAGAATGTAAATTCTGATATGTGATTAAAATGCACATATATAACGGAAGCAAACAATTTATATATAACCTATTTAAATTGTATTATTTCATTTTAAATTAACACAATAATGTTCATAATGAGCAAATTATCAAATCACTGAACTGATCATAATTAATCAGTGTAATCCACCAGTTGTTCAGAAAATAAACAAAATCTAATAATGTGTTTAAAATATTCCATAATTCTTCTATATCTTCAAACATACATACGGAAAAAAGCCTTCAAGGCATTTTATTGCTTTAATCTGATAATAGCCCTCATGGGGTAAAAATAGACACTACATTTATCAGTGTCTGTTATTGCTGTTAAAACCAGAGGTCACAGGAGCGCTACTTTATCGCACTCTTTTCTTCTTTGCTAAAGAAAATGTTGGGACTCCCTTTTAAAATAATTTTTCTGGGTTACACCAGAGGTTACCGTATAGGGTTTCAACTTCTGTGGGAGTTGTGATCTGTTCTAATGAGAAAAGGAAAATGCAGCACCATAATGCTTTGTGTCGCCCACTGTGGCTGAGAGATAGACACAGGATTAAAAAAAAAAAAAAAAACATAAAGAAAGAAATGGGAAAAAACAATTTCTGGACATTTCTGGGAGATAAATTAAATTTCTTTGCTATTTGGAGGTCTTCTTTGAAAAAACGCAATTGTAATGAACACATTCAAAACTGGAGAATAGATTTACCCTCGGCTTCAAATGAGCCGGCGTTATCGGACTCCGTCATTCGCTCTTTCCCATTTTCGAGCTGCTAATTGATGTTTTTGATGTCGCAGAGAAAATTGAAGAAAATGTCATGTGTGAACTGGCGCGGAAGTTAATAAGATTGACTTCGTCGACTGAATTTACAATGAGCGAAAGGAGAGGCGTATAAACGGGGGGGAACCGCTGCGAATTCGCCCGTTCCATCTGCCGAGGGATGAAATCGACACTGGGGTGCGAACGGGGCCCCGTAGAGGGTGATACCCAGGGACGGCGCGTTCACAAATGCTCCAACAAAAAAATGTTTTCTCGTCCTTCGAAGCAATCGAGTTTTGTTTTTCTTTTCCTAGTGATTGGAGTGCAAGAGCAGCTGTTTTTCCAAAGGGCTTCCGCCTCGGCTTGGGTCCGGCTTTTCTGTGGAGGCTTCTCCCGGGGCAGCCTCTTCCCCCCGGATCCAAACAATACTTGTTTTTTATGCTGTTTTGAGTCTGAAAAGCTGCCCAAGCTTTATAGAGGTTAGATTAAGATGAGGCTAAAAGATGCACCGATATCAGTTAGGGTCATTGCATATGCTTGGCCAATGTGTAGCCGAGCCTGAACTTAAATCCCCTTAAATAAAAGGATAGAAGCGCCACCGGGGTCGCGCCATCTTGAGCCATTTATCGAATGTTGGCTGAGAGCCAGATATACATGTTTTTTTGTGGGGGTCTTGAAGTGAATTTCCTTTAATAATCACCTTATTAGGCAAAATATATTAAGGTTTGATAAAACTATCCCTCATTTTCTAATATTTATATATCGGTTTATATTAATCTTTGGCGTCATTACTTTCGGCGATATTTAATTGGGAAATGGATTAGTTGACTTTGGTTCAGTGCTTCTGATTATTTCTCCCTGACATAAAGGGGACTGAGCTAAACCCTCCACCCTCCAAAACCCCCCCAATACGTCCAGCACCCCTAAGCGCTCTTCTTTTTGAAGACGCCAAACAAAAAAAAAACAACAGAAAAAAAGTGCCCTTTGCTAGCGTACGGCCCTCCGAGGATCACGGCTAAGGGACATTATTCTCGGAATAGGCAATTAATTCCACTGGCAACGATCGGTTCGAGCGTCTTTCCCCGCCGCCCCTCCAGATGCCCTCCTCTCCACCCTCCGCTCGCCATTTGAAATGCTAACACGATGAAAAAAACGTTCTATTGGTCCGTGTCCCTCGGCTAAGCCAGCCGCCGCGGGCGAAGAATTTCATCGACTGATGAGACCACAGGCGTGCCCGATAAAAAGGTTAACCGTACGTGACACGCTCTCCAAGTAGCCCGCAGTACCTTGAACTCTCAAGTTCTGTAACTTTTATTTGACTTTTTTATTGTTGCCGAGTCTGAGCTTGTTTAGCCGCTAGAGCAGTTCGGTGTTCGTGTGTTGAGGACGATCATGGATAACGTGACGTTTATGGATAACGTTATATTTGTCTGTTTTCTTTTCTTTTCCTTAATAAGGACTTTGTTATTACTGTTGTTTTTCAGGCTTTGCTTTTTAGCAATGAATTTTCATTTTTGTTTATTTTCCAACTTTTAATTATTTAATAGATTACATTTTAATCAAAAGCGCTGCTTTTTGAAGAGTCAGGAGCGTGAGACCAAGATGTAAAGCATAAGCTGACAATGAATAAAGTCTACAATAATAACAACATAATATCAATACTAATATTACTAATACCAATAATACTAATAAATAGTTAATAGCATTAACCATTATTACTAATAACGACTAACTATGTCTTTCTAATTATATTATTGTTTATAATAACTGATATTGATTAAAAATGCCACGATTTCATTACTACTACTACTATTACAACTTCTACCAGTATATTAGTATTATTATTAATCATAGTAACACCACTGTAATACTACTACTACTACTAATAATAATAATAATAATAATAATAATAATAATAATAATAATAATAAAAACAACAGAAAAAAGTGTTATTATTATTATTATTATTATTATTATTATTATTATTATTATTATTATTATTATTATTATTATTACTGTACTATTAGGCAATAGTGTTATTAATAATAAAATAATTATACTGCTAACAATAATGGTAGTGATGATGATGATGACATTAGTGACACTACTACCATTACTACTACTACTACTACCAATAAAAAAATCTCTACTACTAATAGTAAATGATACTGCTACTACTACTTCCATTTCTACTGCTACTACTAATAACAATAATAGTAGTGATACTATAAAAATCAGTATGATATTGTTATTGCTACTTCTAATACTACTCTTTCTACTAGTAGTACTGATGATTATGCTTCTACTTTTATTGACATCATCTCCATAATAACAATGGTTACATGATTAACACCAATTAAGACTGTTAAACTGCTGCAGACGTTCCAGTTAGCATACATGATGTTATCACTGTGTTGGATTTTACTGCAGCGCAGCTCTGCTGAGTGAGAATAAAGAACAATCCAAGATGGCACATTTCTCTTCCGCCTTCAGGAGAATCCGAGGTAGACTGCCAGAGAGTGGGAGGAGGATTCCAGGCTCTTCTCAAATTGTTAGTAAAAGATATATGGGCACAGAATAGGTATGGTTGCTGCAATAGCTCCAACCCCATCTTTCCATGCATGTAAACACACATGCGCTTATGAGCACACACACACACACACCTATGCACATGCACCGAGTGCTGCGCGAAGAGGACTGAGGCAGGTGGCTCCCCATGGCTGCAGCTTCATGACAACATGCCATTAGAAATAGCAGGCCTGTTGATCAATCCTGCCGACATGACAGCTTCGCCGCGAGGCCTGGCTCTTTGAGTGCCGACGCCGCGGCAGCTCCCTCTCCCGTTTCTCCCCACTAATTGGTGAAGGTTTCTCTTATATATGCTTTTGGCACAGGGCTTTTCTCTCTCTCTCTCTCTTTCTCTTACTCTCTCACACTTTCTCTCTCCCTCGCTCTCCACCAGCTCTTCTTCCTCCTTTTCTTCTTTTTCTTCCCTCTGTCGGTTTCTGCTTTTTTAGTTTTAGCTTCACCTCCTCCCCACCCCCCAACTTCACCCTTTTCTAATCTGACCATATTTAGCTCTTTTTCTCCCCTCTCATTGTAAATATACCACAAACACATGCTGCTTTTACGTAACTAAATGAAATGAAATTATCTTGTTTGCGTTTCAATCCAACACCGTCACGTTGGAAGCCATAACTTTGGGGGAGCTATTGCAAGCGGGTTGAGTAAAGGGAATGTGTGCGCCGCGGGCGCTGTTATTCGCAATTTTTTTTTTTTTTTTTGGGACTTTTGGAGCCGAGATTTGACATTGACTCTAGGCAATGTGCATCAGAGCGAGATACACAACGGGGATCAAGCAGAAAAAACATTAAGTGTTCGTCATGTGAAATGAAGAAGAAACAAGGCCCTTGATAGATTCACACACAAAAATAAAACACAATCTGCTTAAAATTAGGTAAAACAGAAATATACAATATCTTTTAAGCTATTTTTATTTAATTTTTTTACATAATTCCTTTTTTTTTATGCTTTTAAACTGAAAAACGTCAAATCATTTGTCAGGATGCAGCTGCTCCCTGACTTCTGCGGCGTCTTAATTCCACCCTTCAGCGCCACCCACTCTGAATCGCTCCCAACTAAATAAATGAAGAAGTTAAAGGGAGGGGGGGAGATAAGCACACATTAAATGTTTAACTGTCTCTCATTTATCATCTGTTTTACCCCCTCTTAATTAAACAGACGCAGCTTATCCTTGCCACTCTTCCTGCGCAGACACACGCACTCTTCCCTGCCTTTGAGCGCTGGAGCCTGAGCGCAAACACCGTCCTGCCGATGATTAATTTAGCCGTCCCTATTTGTTTTTTTTCCCTCCGTCCTGCAAAGTTAGCAGCTCAGTGGAGGGTAAAACCTGACTTTCTGCCTCTCTCTTCTGTCTGTGCTGGATGTTTTGTT
This sequence comes from Gambusia affinis, assembly GCF_019740435.1. Lineage (NCBI taxonomy): Eukaryota > Metazoa > Chordata > Actinopteri > Cyprinodontiformes > Poeciliidae > Gambusia > Gambusia affinis. Next base: position 17,714,088 of record NC_057887.1, read on the forward strand.
GCAAAAAAAAAAAAATAATTAAGGTAATCAATTGTCAAACCCATAATAATTTAAGTTGTAGGTGCTTTCTATTAGCTACTACCTCCACCCAGTGGCACAAAAACATTCTATATAAATAAATAAATATATAGCACATAGTATTAAATGCAGAAGGAAGGTTTGCCTTAAGCAAAGGGGGGTGCATTTATCATGCAGTAATTCTGCTATTTCCCTCTCTGCCTTGTCTGTCTCATCGCCTTATTACAAGCCGTATTTGGCATGAAGAAGCCCCATCTTATCGCCGGCTCATTGTTTTTTTGTTGTTTTGTTTTGTTTGTTTTTATTTTTTACGCCAACAGGGGAAGCTTGTCGCCTCATGCTAGTATTTTCACATAGCGTTGCATTTTTTTCCATGCAGGTGTGCTGGTTTCTTTTGTGTCCCTGTGAATCTGAAGCTGCACCCGACTTGCCGACGCTTTGCCCGGTTTCTCGGGTGGCATTGGGCAGGCGTGGTGGTGCTGCTGGTAGGAGGGTAGAAGAAGAAGGTGGTGGTGGTGGGGGAGCAGGGAGTCGGAGCCCGAGCTCGGAGGAAGGAAAAAGAAACAGGAGTGGAATTGGGGGGTTCCTCTGATGCTCCCTCTCCAGATCCGAGGAGCGGAGCGGGGATCAAAGTGGCTTGTTTTATGTGACGGGCGCAAGACTTTGAAGTCCTCCAAGTCACCTACAGCACTCACTTCATCAAGTTCACTAGTGTCTTAATAGCAGATCAATAAATTTCAAAGTCGGAGAGTTAATTTGATACCGGCGCTGATGTGATCACGCTGGGCCGCCGAGCTGCTCTGCTCACTCTCGTCTCCTCCTTAACCCACGCTGCAGCCAGCTCAGGCTCTCTACTCACAATAAAACACTGAGGGGTGTTTTCTTCCTTATTTCTAAAAATACAAAAACAGTAATAAATAAACCTCTTATTTAAAAAATGTGTTTAAATAAAAAATGTTTTATAGGATTTCTATAGTGGAATTTTATTAGAAAGCTCTGCACTTTTGTTTTTTTTATTATTATTTAAGGCAGTGTTTATCAATTTATTATAACTTTTTTTTTACAGTTGAAGCAAACTTTTTAATTAGAAGTTACTTAATTGGTAGAATTTTTTAGAATTTAAAGTGTAACTGTAAATTTTAAAGTTTTCTTTAACAGCTTAATTGGTTTAATTTGGCATCTTTCAAGATTTTTTTTAAATATTAAGGGTAAAACTAAAAGATTTTGATAAACAATGAATTGATTTTTTTATTTTTTTTAAGTTTTAGCAAACAAACGATGGGGGGAAAAAATAGGGCCGGCGGCTTTTGACAATCGGAAGAGTTTGTGAGAACGGAACATTTTCTTTAAGAGCTTTTCATTTCAGTGAAGAAAAAGGAAAACATAAAGCAGCACCATCTGCATTCGATGCCGTGAAACCAGTGGCTGGCTGCGGCCAGATCCGCACTGTCAGAACAAAAGGCCAATTTAATATGTTCATCTAAGGGTTGCTAATGGTATTAGGGAGCCGGCAGGGTGGTCAGCAGGGTGGTCGGCAGGAGCCCGGCGCTCCGAGGTGAAGCCCGCAGCTTGACCTCCACGCATTCGGGCCGGTTTATTGCACTGCTGGCGTTTCTGTGCCCCACATCTGCTGTTTTTTTGTATGTGAGTGCGCGATTCTGTTGTTGCTTTTTTCTTTTTTGTTTGTTTTAAATTTAAGTTTGAGTTCTTTTCGAGAGCCGGAAACTGTAAAAGAGTTTTTAAATTTACCGGAAATCAGGAAACGGGGAAAAATAATCATGTTTTTTTTTTTTTTTTTTTTGAGGGAAAAAAAAGGAAAAGATTGAGTCTCAGAAATTGAAGAAGAAAAAAAATCGGGTGTTAAATTGCTTAAAAGCCTTTATGTTTAAGGATTTGTGCTCTGAGTGGGATTGTTGGATTTTTCTGTCTTAAAAATGTCCTGGAAAATTGACAAATCTGATTTCGAAACACTTTTAAATTCTGCATTGTGGTGTGTTGGATGCTTTGTGGAGTAGTAAAACCGGCGCGTTTGGTAGAGAGGATTCTCCGGGATGCAGCTGAAGCGCTGCTGATGCAGGCGCTGCCTCTATGTGTGTGTGCGTGTGTGTGTGTGTGTGTGGTCCTCAGCGGTCGGCTCTCCGCTTGGCTCTGCCGAGACAGAGCGCCGGAGGTCCCGGGATTTTAATGAATGTTTCATGTTAAATTTAGCGCCGGCGATGTTCGCTGCACAGCTCACACTCGTACGTCTTATTCTTTTATTCATCTCCGTGCTCCGACAAAGGTGGAAAAAAAAAAAAAGCGATCCCAGATAAGGGATCTGCTCATTTTCCCCTAAAAGAGAAAAGGGGGAAAAAAGGGAATCTTCTTTTTATGTTTGAAATTTAATCCAAAATTTACTGTAATTTCAAAACATGCCCTTCTTTTAAAATGAATAGAATAGAGACAAAAAAAATTTATAATCTCCTTTTTTATTTTCTGGATCTTCCTGCTGTTCGTGCACCATGAAATCTCGCTTCATTAAAAGTGTATTAATCTTGTCTCGTCTCATGGGAGGTACCTTAAGATGATGTTGTGTCTTTTTCTTTAAATTGTTGGAGGAGAAAACGAAAAGAAGAAGGGAAAAAAAAAACTTGCAGATTTGGTCCCTGTCAGTCAGAAATAATTGTGTGCTTAATCTTGTCCCTGATGGATGACTTGGAGTTCAGCAATGGGCCAGCTCCAATGACAAATACAATATTAATATTCATTAACTGCTTTGACAATGCTAATTTTGATGCAGTAGTAAAGGGCCTTTCCGAAGTTGGCGGCCAAAGCATCAGAGCTGAGCAAGGTGGCAAGATAATTTGCGCTGCTTTGCTGAGCCGAAGGCTTTTAAAGTCTTAAGCAGGGGGGAAAAAAGGCTAGGTACCACAAACAAAATAAAAGAGAAAGGGAAAAAGTTCAGACGCATTGGAAACCAGGACTGTGGAAGTAATACGATCAAGAGGCTGCTGCAAAAAATCTGACACCGCCAATGCTGCATCTTTGAGCAAATATTTTTCTCTCTTTTTTTTCTTTCTTTTTTTCCCCTACATTTAAGCGAAAAACTCGGCAACTAAAAAAAGGGGAGCACAACATGGTAAGTCAGCGCAATCTCAATTTTTTTTTTCTTTTCTTTTTGTTTAATCTTTTTGATCTTTTCAATTATCGCCATTTGAAGATCAATAGTAATTTTTTTCTTGCTGTGGTTAAAAGGCTCACAGCGGTGGTATAGTGGATGGTCGGATCACGGCTTTAAGAGTGGGCTTCCTCTCTTCAAGCCATCATTTGGACCGGGTTGAATTTTCTTATGCCGACTCTTCTTAAAATCAGTGCCTCGGCTTTATCTCCTTATTTGTTCCTTTTGCTGTTATTTTAGCTGCTGTTGGTTCCCTTTTCGTCTGACTTTAGAGTCCGGAGGTGCAGGAGCTTCTCTTCCATCATCATCTTGTACGGACAAATGTTTTGTTTTTCTGTTCTTTCTTTTTTTTTTTACTTTAGCTTGCTTCTTGAATAAAAAAATCTGTCGCATTTATCACATTCGACGTTGCTTCAACTTCACCCCGGATTGGGATGCTTTCTCTTCTCGGGGATACCTTTTTTTGCTGTTTGTGGTTTTTTTTGTTTTTCTCTTTTCTTATTTAGCATTTAATCCGGTGTGACTGGCGGTGAATGGAGCTTGGCTAGTTTTTTGGGAGGATTAATGACATGACGAGAGACATCCCGCTGCTCGAGTTTAGCCAAGTTAGGGCAACTCCTATAGACCGGCACTCCAGCACCTTTATGTCTGCCGAGCCGCTGAGAGAAAAGCCCTTTTCTCTCGCTGCCTCTTTTTTTTTGTTGTTGTTGTTCTTTCAACTTATCAAAGAAAGAGAGATGGACACAAAAGAGCTTATTAGGGGGGGATATGAAGATGGGCGAGGGGGTAAGAGGGGAGTGCTGGTCAGACGCGGAGGAGAGCGCGTGTTTGAATGCATGGGGAGGCTGAGAGTGAGCAGCCAGCTCGGGGCCCCGGTCCCTTCTTCCACCGCTCTGGGACGGTCAGGAGCCGCTCCTGCATGCCTCGGCTCTCGCCCCGGTTCCTCCGACCGCCGTCTTATCGGCGTAATCCATCGGGGCTTTAGCGAAGGGGGCTGCCGTAGATGAGGTGCTGCCCCCCAGTGGATTAGTAGCTGACATGGTGGTGGGAGTCTGCTTGAAGTCTGTGCACTACCATGAGTGCCAGCATGCTTGTTTTAACCAGGAACCGAGCAGCATCCCAAATACAGCTCTATTAAATGGTAAGGCTTTTTAACATTTTAATCGCCGTGGTTTTTCACTTTCCGCCGCCGGTTTGACTTTAAATATTTTGTCCTGATTGGATTTTACTTGCAAACTATTTTTTTCTGCCGTTTGTTTGGCAATTTATAACACTTATGCTGCTAAGTGACAGATTGACAATTTGGATAATGAAAGGCACTGTTTGATTGCTTTGTGCTGACAGCCTGACAGCGTATTATTGCAAGACATCAAACTAAACTTAATTTATTTATTGTACAAATATTTTTAAAATTAAATAGACACTCATTATTAATTTTATTGCTTACACTGAGGGACATTTCAGTTTGTATTATTTTAACATTTAAATGTACCATTTACTGCTCCATTCCTTTGCTACTTTCGATATTAACCAATCAGACTGGATGCATTTTTGAAGGCTTTTCTTAAGTTATTTGTCTTTAAACGCGTTAAGAATTAATATTTTTAAAACATGTAATTTGTTTTGATTTTTATATTAATTTACAAAACACAAAAGTATGGACTTTGATGTTGAATTTGTGTTTTTTTCTTTTTTGTAAAAACATGGATTTATTTCAGAGCCTAATCCATTTCCCAGCTTTTGCAAAACTTTCTTTTTAATATTGCTTAACTCGTTTAAATTTCTAAAACCGCTTTTAGGAACGGAGTGCATTTTTCTTTTCTTCCTACCCGCTGTCCTTTTCTCTCTTTCTCTTTTTTTTAAATGTCCACGTTTCTCTCGCGCCGCGGCGTCGACGCCATTGTGGCCGAGTGATTGTGAGCTGTCCATCACTCGCCGGCGAGGTGGCAGTTTACTTTAGAGAGCGCACGTGGGACAAAAGGAGATGGCAGGAGCATGGCGGGGCGGCTGAATGGAGGGAGGGCAGGCAATTAGCCGCCGCCTTGTCGGAGCTCTTTTACTTGTCAAGCCGAAGACCCGGCGCTATTGTCCGAGTTGTGTAAAGAACATTCTCGGGGGCTTTTGTTTTGGCTCCTGAGGGCCTCAGGACTGCTTGCTGCAGGCCAAGAGAAGCGCAGGGTCCTAACAGGGATGGAGAGGCTGCAGAAAAAGAGGGGAAAAAAGGAAGAAAGTGTGATTCAATTAGAGGAGAAAAGTTTTTAGTTGTTCTAAGGTGCCAACTATAAGCTAAAAATACTATACAAATGTAAGCGTAGCCGCATTTAAACAGTGTCTTTTTATATTTTTTAGCATAATCTTTAATCAACGTCCTTTCAGTTATTTTAAAAACATATTAAAAGTTACTTGTGCTCAGGGGGGAGAAATTACTTATTCAATAAATATTTAATCCGTTACGGTCATTATTTAGATTTAAGCTCTTAGAGGTTATTACAGAGTGACAAGTGGAGTTAACTGAATAATGTAAAAAATGCTATGAATTTTGCATTTATTAATATTATTTTGTAATTTTTAGTTAAAATAATTCATTGTAATCAGGAAATTATTTTTTATTTTTGGATATTATGCATAAATGTTATTCATTTAAAATAAATATTTAAAGGGACAGCAATTACATTTTTCTTTTTGTTAGCCATCTTTTTAGACTAAAAATTAAAAAGCAATTTTTTTTATTTATTTATTTATTTTGAAAACATTTTTATGTAAAAAAAAAAATAAAATTCACCCTGACTTCTCCAAAACTTTTTTTCATTGTTTCTTTTTACTGTTTAAGTTGCTGAATGTTTTGTAGCGGAGGAAGGAGAATGGGAAGAGGTGGACGGCGAGGAGGGGCTGGAGGCCTTGTTCACAGGAACCTTGAATGGAGTTTAGCGAGGGGGGCGTCTGTGTGTTAACAGAACAATTGCTCTCCACTCTAAGGTATTGTTTGTAAAACAGGGAGAGCGCAAAAGGAGAAAAAGCTGAAACGAGTGCAATGAAAAGTGGTGTCAGAGTGAAGACTTGCTTCCCTCCTGAAAAGTGGGCATGAAGTCTGGACTGTCAGCATCACACAGACGAAGTGACTGTTGGCCACACTTTGCTGAGCCTGCCCTCCCTTTGTGGATGTTGTTGTGTCTTGTTCCTTTTTTTTTTCCTCTCTCGTTCCTCTCTCCTGCTCTTTCCTCTTTGTTTCGATCTCTTGCTTTTGCTTGCTTTTCCTCGTAGCCAAAGCTGTTTCAAGCTGCCAGTTCGTCTCTGGGCATCCTGGAGGCGCCGCAGAGCCCACACACTAACTCACGCAGACACACACCCGTCACACAGCGGGGATTAGTGTTAATTTTTTGCCGTTTCATGAGTGAGTTTTTCCTGCTCGTTTGCTCGTGGAAAGCTGACGTTATAGAGTGATTCCTTTTCCTCTCTGTCGTCGTTTTTGTTTATTTTTTTCTTGCCGGCATCAAAACTTACCCCTGCGAAGAAGAAGAAGAAGAGACTGTCGGTTTCCGTGGTGGCTTTGAAACTTTGCGGAACCGAGGCCTGCATGGTTGAGATGTACACAACTTGGTGTGCAAATCCGGGGCGTTCGCTGGTCAGCTGGCTGCGTCGCCAAACACAGCCGGGACTCTAAACACACGTTTGCAAACAGACAAAAGAAGAAGAAGAATAAAGCGTCCAAAAGAGGAAGAAAGGAGGAGGAAGGGGGAGTCAAAGGAGGGGTGGGACAGAGGGGGTCATGTACCCGTGGGATGGAGTCAGGCCGGAGGAGGCGGGAGCCAAGGCAGGAGCGTTGGGCCCCGGGCTCTCGCTCCTGCAGCAGGTGGGCTGCTGGCACCTCAATCTGAGCAGCTGGGTGAGTAACGCGCCTCTGCTCCCCGGCTTCCTCACCGTCTCTGCTGTTTCTCAAGGCTCTGAGCGCCGTTTGGACAACTTCGTGCTGTTTGTGCGAGGGTCTGGGTCAAACAATCGTCTGTGCATAAATGACTGTTCGCCCCGTTCGACCCCCTCCTGTTTTTACTGGAAGCAGAAACATCCTTTACTGCAGGCGCGTAACCTTATAGTGGAATATTTAGAGAAAAAAAAAAGCCAAACCTTTAACTAAAGTGCGTTTATAGTGGGTGGGGAGAGAAAGTGTCTGTAAATATGACAGGAGCCAGAAGCCCGGTTCAATTAGCCGCTCTTCAAAATGGGAAAAGGCAAGAAAATATACCATTCAAGTCAAACGAGAAACCAAAGACCTCATTGCTTTTTCTTTTTCTACAATCAAATACATAATTTAAATGTTCAAAACACCTGGAACTGTGACAAGTAAGGCAAAACAAAGACCAAGAAAGATTCAGTCCAGTTCAATTAAATCTACTTTATTATTATCTTTTGTTAAAACCCCTGGTTCTAAATTGATTGATGCCATGATGGTTCACGTAAATCAAACTGAACTAAAACGTTTTTTTCAGGTATGAATAACTTTTATTTAAAGTTGATCAGACTTTTGAGGACTTCCTTTTTCCCTGGGATGTAAACATGACGTAGGACAGGCCCATTTCCTCTCCACTGTTCTTCAGAATGGGAAACACAAGAAAACATGACATTGAAGTAAATCAGGAAATGACAAGAAATGAACTCACCTAACCCTGCGAACATCTACAATCAGACTGGCCAGCAATCATTTTAAAACTCTTTTAACTGTGATAAACAAGTCACCAAGGTTCATCTTACCACCATGTACAGTGATGAGGATGTAACGGAGGTAAACAAATAAAATAAAATAAAATCTCTGTGAGATTAGTCAGCCGTTGCACAAAATAAATTTATTTTAAGGCTTTTTGCTTATCCTCACAATCGCTGCCATTAAATGGTATTATTATTACTGTAAAAACAAAAGTAGAATAACAATAATTTCTTCTTAGGTCTGTTAATGTATCAAAATATACAAAAGTTTTGAAAAGTTTAAATTTCAATACCATTAAGTTGTTCCTTTGGCTTAAGGTCTTTTTATCTGGACTAGAATCTTCTCCAGCTGCATGGAGCAATACCCTTCCCCCACTTGTTGCTGTGCACTGCTGGTCAACGGGCTGAAAGAAGGCTATCACACTTTTGCCTCACTTATAAGAATGTCAAATATGGCATTTGGAAATATATCCATAACGTCTACTAAATTTACACATTTTTGATGAAGCCAAAATCAAGATAACAAATAATTGTTAAAATTGTAATATTACATGCATTTTATTTTGTTAATAAATAAATTTAGTGTTTCTGTTTCAGATAAAATCAAATAGATAATTTTATTATAAATTTTGTGAAGCTCTGTTTTCCTACAGCGAGACTCTCAGACTGGCTCTTGCTCATTTCTTGTTTAATTTTATAGGAACACAAATTCAAAAACAGTTTTGTGAAGATCAAATAAATATCGTAAAGAAGACATTTGGAGTAAACGAAAAGGTGCATTGCTGAGACTTGATCATCTCAAAGGGAAATCATATTTACTCAAAAAAAAAAAAAAAATTATTTGATCCAGCTCATGCCTTAACCATAAAATGTAAAGTAAGATTTCAATTTCCTCGCAGATTAACATATCTCTTTGTTAATGTCGCCTCCCAATTCAGATTCCTAATTGCTTGGCTTTCAGATGCAATTCTGAGGGGCTGATTGCATTTCAAAAGGCAGAATTCAGTCTGGCTCTTAACACCATGATGCAACATCACCTCTTAGAGAAGCCCCCTTCAACTCAGGTATGGGGAGTTCAAGAGCCTGTTTACCCTGAAAGGGATGAGTGGGGGGGAGGAAGCTGCTTTAACACACATGCTTGTCTAAGAGGCGATTTGTCTTCACAGAATACAACAGTTCTGCCAAATAGCACTCCATATTTAAGCTATTTGATTTTATTTATCCCTGACATATCTGAGCATGTCCTTTCTGGGATTCTATTTGATGTGCCGACTATCAAAGATGGGAAGCGCAAATAAATGGTGACGAACGACTTGAAGTGCTGGCAGAGAGAGAGAGAGCAAGCAGGAGGAAGGGGAGCAAAGGCTCTGGCCCACATAATATTTTTGTTCGGCGCTCTGATCAAGCAGTCGGCGTGTCACTGCAGCAAAGTGAATAGATTAACTTTTAAATATAACTCTGGTCTCTAGAGCTCCTTGTCCTCTGAGATGCATCTTCCCTGCGAAAGAACTGATCAACTTCTTCATATTTTCGGTCTTTTTAAACGTCCCAACATAATAACAGTTACAGGTTCTGAATGTTGTGAAATGAAGACAGTCGGATTTCGGTTTGGACACGTGAAAAGTTGGCTAAAGGCTTTCATGTTCAGTATTAATTTAAACCGGATTTCTGGGAGTTTGGAAAGTTTGGGAAAGGGTGGAATTTCTTATGTGTTTTCCAGGTCTCTATAAATAATAGATAGTAGTAGTAAGAAATAAAACTATAGAAAATATTCTATTATTCTAAACCTTCCTTTTTTGACCCTTTCCTGATGGATGGAAATTTCTGGTTTTCTTTGAGGCTCAAAAGATGGACAAACATACTTCAAGTTGTTTGATAAAGGTAGTAGATGTGATTCCAACAGCAAATGGATGCATTACATCAGGGGTGTCAAACTCCAGTCCTTGAGGGTCGCTGTCCTGCAAGTTTTTAGTTGTCCCACTGGTACAAAACACTGGAATGAAATGGCTTACTTACCTCCTTCTTTTGTAGATATATTCTTGCTAATGACCTAATTATTTTATTCAGTTGTGGCGCAGCAGAGGCACATCTAAAAGTTGCAGGACACCGGGCCTTGAAGACTGGAGTTTGACACCTGTGCATTACATTATATCCAATTTTGTCCAAAGCACATGTTTCTAATATTTATTGGATTTTTACTAATTAAACAAAGTACATACTGATCAATATAAGCCAGAAATTATGCTAGTTGTTACTTTTGATTCATTCAATAAATAGCGATTTGACCTGCAGTTAAGATACTGACTATGGATTTATTGGTGCATCTCAATTTTATAATAAAAAATTGCACTAAAAGTGAAGAGAACTCTGGGATTTTGCATTTGGAAAATGTTCAGTTTTGACATAAGTAATTTGTAGGAACACTGTTTACTATGTTGGTTTGTATCTGAGCCAAATTCTGAAGTACGTGTCTGTTTGTGTTTGTTGTCATGATATTGAGTGTGGGGGGTGTATTTGGAGATGAAGATCTGTTTCCGTGGAGGGGGCTTTCTAAACCTCCCAGAGGATAACAGTGATAACAGAAACTGACGATGAGTGAAAGCAGATGATTGCTGAGACTTCCTTTTACTTTTGCTTGAATCAACTTCAAGCTTGAAGAGATGCACTAAATTAAGCACTTTCCGTAGTATTGTTTTTGTTTGTGTATGTGTGTGTGTGTTTTCTTTTACAGTGTTGTGTCACTGGGATCTGGGGAAGAGCACTGCAGATGTTTTTTTTTTGGTTTTTTTTTGCTTGCTTTAGGAATTCAGAAGCTCTCTAATCCATCACATCGCTGTCATCCCCGCATCTCTGTCCGCTCTTCCCTTCCTTTTCCCTGCCCTGGCCTCACTACAGCTCATTAGCGCCCCGCAAGCTGTTGTGACAACTCATCATATCATGACATAAAGCAGAAGGACAGGGGGCTCCAGACCCCCACAGGGGCTCACAAGGTCGCCACCTTCACATTTAGGGCTCAAATTGGCCCTGCGAGGTGCCACCAGGCGGAAATGCAAGGCCAACAGTTTTTCCTGTCCGGCCTCCACCTCTTGTGCTCCCTCTCTTTGTCTTTCTCCGTCCTGCTGTCACTTTTTCTCCTCTATCTGGCTTGTTCTGCTCCTTCACTTTCACCCCCACAGAGGGAGAACTTGAAGCAGCTCATTTATTCGTCCACTTTCTAAAGGCTTTTCTCTGTTTCCTCTTTACTCGTACAGCAATGGGGGACATTGTTTGTTGATTCAGGCTGCTTTTCATGTGTGCAGATGCGTTTTGTGGTCATAAATTCAGTTAGTTGAAAGCAGGATAAGCATCATACCTTTAAAATGTAGTTTTTGGACTTTTGAATCTAGTATCCTTTTTCTGAGACTTGAAAATCTGTGTTTGTTTGTCATAAGACGAGAGATGCTGGGAAGATGCAAGTCAGCAGGGGTGGCAGGAGCAGGAACTGTTTTTATTTATTTTTTCTTTTCCTCCTGGCTTTTGTGGAGCAAAAAGAAGAGTCCAGTCTCCCACGTCGCCTGCTTTTGTGTCCTTCTGTGCGAGATGAGCTTGTATATTGTCCTGCTGTGGTGGTGGAGGACAGGTGATGCAGTTGCTGCTTCCCACAGCGACCACCGGTTGCTAGAGCAAAGTTTGTAGCAATAAATGCAGCTCACAATTTTAGCAATATTTTTGAGGAAAACAAAGAATCCCAATAAAATAAAATACAAACAAAAGTTAAAATTGTTCAGGTTATTTTTTGTTCAGCCTTTATATTGTGATTTTTATGATTATCAAAGTCTGAGGTCGTGTCAATAGTGGAACAATATTGAAAATGCTCCCTGTTCATGTTTTCACAAATGGATAAAAATCTCCAACTGTGTTTGAAAAAGAACTGCACTTTCATATGAGCAAAGTCGTTTGGATGTAAAGTGTGGTAGGCTATCATTTTTTAAGTGCCATACTTTCAAAAACTGAATGAAAACAATGCACATCCCGTCATGTAGGCCTGTAGATTATCACAAAGATAAAAGTAATAAAATATATAGAAACAAAAACAAGAATAATACACTGTACAGTATGTACAAGATTGCAGCATAAATACTATATTAGGGAGGAAAAGAGAGCAGAAAATGTGCCTTAGTCAAAGTGATATCATCAAAGCGACATTGAATAATATTGTTGTTAGGATTAGGCCCACTGGAAGAAAAAAGTCAGAATTCAGCAATTAAAATCAAAATTATTACTCTTCTGAATTCTGAAAGAAAGTCAGAAATCTTATGAAAAGGTCTTTTAAGAAAGCCTAAAATTAAAGTAATTATTTTTGCAATATATTTTATAATATATAATATATTTAAAATACATATTTTGTAATATCTTCCGTATAAACCAGTTCAATTTTAATAATTCTAAAAACATTCAATTGTTAATTTAAAAAAAAGAATGCAGTCTACATTAACCAAAAAAAAATTCAAATTGACTCTTTAGTTTAGCATTAGCAAAAAGCTATGAAATGCACGCTAATTTCAATGACGTTAGTAGCTAATGGTTAGCCTGTAATTCTCACTAAATGGTCACACTTTTTCATGGAAGAAAATATTTCAGATTTTTATTTGAAAACAGTCTAAACTGTTAAAAACTGCTAAATGCTAAAATGCTAATTTTCTTACCATAGTTAATCAATTTATGATTTTAAGATTTTAAAGAACAGACGTAATGCAGTCCAAGGTTTCTAAAAACTGAAAGATCCATAGAAAGCTAGTGAGCAGATGCTAGTGATAGCGTAGTTAGTGATTAATGACTAGCTAGTTGCAGTGTCCCTACAATATTTAATCAACCTATATATTTTAGTCTTTAATTCAGATGTAATGCAGTCCAGAGGTGCTAAAAACCGAAATAGTTTTTTTGTTAAGTCAAAATACGCGTTAGGGGGCAGATGCTAATTTTAGCATCGTTAAGTGCTAACCACTTCCCATTTACTGTTTTTGCACTGTTTGATCAGTCCAACTATTTTAGATTTTGAACTAAAGATGATAAAATGCAAAACTAAAGTAACTAACATTTTGCTTCTACTGGAAGCAAGGAAATGGGAGCTAACGTTAGCATCATCAGGAATTGATGGTTTGCCAGTTATCTTCTCACAGTGCTTGCAAACCATTTGAATTTTGTCTTCTTTTACCTACCCAATAGTCAAAATAATTCAAATATATTATTTAAAAGTAGTGGAGGCTTTTTCACCACTTTTCTAGGAGTTTTAAAAGACAGTCCGAAAAGAAGCCTTCATCTGACTTCATCAGAGAGAACCTCAAGAACTACTTTCAATCTTACTTCAAAATAAGTCTCAATAACGACACAACAAGGTGTGTCCAGGTCTGAGCACTGTTGTTATACACATTGCAAGATAAAAGTTGTGCTTGTAGAAACTGGACAGCTCTTTGTGAAACAGATTTCACAAAGGAAATCAAGGAATACCTTAGCAGATTTAATATTGCAAGACTCAGTCAAGTCAGCACAGATGCAGCAATTGATTTTTTTTTTACTGTTTTGTTGGAAACTTTTCTAAAAGCATTACAGCCAACTTACCAAATTATCGCTGTATTAAAACTCTGCTTCAATTTCCAGCTGCTGACTGGAATATATTGGTTTTTGCATCATTCCCTGGAGGAAAAAAAAGGGCTTACCTCAACTCTGTAAGCAACTGTGATGTAAATAGTGCGGCCTCCAGCTTCCCTTTCAGCCCCATCGCACACCCTCTAGTCTTGCTCTCACTGGATGGCCATTTTGAACCCTCGCCTCAATGGCTGTTGTCCCTGGACAAAAGAACTTGTATAAATGGCTACTAAAGCTTTTTAACGCAGAGCGTTAAGGAACTCACAACATTCTTTCACATCATTACTCGGGGTGGGGATTGGGGGGAAGTGGAGGTTGGGAGGTGAGGGGTTGTGGGGAAAGAGCGTCTTCTTCCGTTGACCTGCTAACTCTTGAGCTGCGTCCTGATAATTTCTTCACTTTTATTCCCTTTTTGTTGTTGTTGTTGTGAATGTACAGATCAAATTTGGGTTCCAAATGAGAGTCTTGGTTTCTTTTTAAGGAATCTCATTCCACCTATTCCTGCCCCCCCCCCTCACCCTTCCTCGACACACAAACACATCCCTCCCGTCCTGCCTCCCCCCTCCTCTCTCTTACCCCCCTAGCCTTTTCAGCTCTGGGCTGTGAATGAGTCCCAGGAGTCTCTGTGCCTCCCTGGAGTTCTGCTGAGGTTCATTAATCTTTCATTGGGACCACGGCAATAGGGAACAGCAACCACTGCCCCCCTCCCCCCCACTCTGTCTTTCCTGCTCTCTCACTCCCCCCACCCCCCTATCATTGCCACAGTGGAAAGAAAGCTCTATATGGGGATACTTGTTCAAGTCTGACTGAACTACCAGGACAGAATTAGGAGTTTGGGTTTTGGATGGACTGTTGCTGTATTAGCGATGGCTCCCTCCTCAAACTGTCTGGGCGCATGATTAGTTTTGCGGCATTAAGCTCCGCGCACATTTCTTGTCCTGTCCTCAGCCTGCGAGCTCTTGCATTTGTATTGTCGACGAGCGCCGGGGCAACCGCGCATCTCAAGCGTGTAGCCCCCCCGCCGGCATCTAGACCCATTAATGTTTTTCAAAGTCTGGTGGAAATGTGCCACAGTGGAGCCCTCTTTCTCTCTTGCACGGTTTAAAGTCACTAATGAGGGTGTGTGGCCTGCGAGAGAAGAGACCGAACACACACACACACACTCACACACGCAGACGACTACAGCTGCTTGGTGTCTTACTCCTCTCGCCCCTCCTGAACATATCATCCATGTTATGAGAAGCCTGATTAGTGCTGCTTCTTTGGCTGCTGAGGGCAGGGTAAGGATGTGTGGGTAAAGAGGCGAGAGCTGCCTAATCTTGCGGCGCGGTTCTAATCTGGTTATCTCATGTTCAGGGGGACTGTGCATGTCAGTCCCCGTCTCGTCCCGGCCCGACAGAGAGGGCCCGAGCTGCTGTTAACACCAGACCCCTAAAGCTCCACTGTAATCTATGGGTAATTGAAAAAGAAAAACGGGGGTCTGCGCCACTTAGGAGCACAAAGAGAAGATTACATAGCTAAAACTAATTTGGCGAAAAAAAAAATAATTCAGAAATGGATTTTCAGCCCCACCTCTCTTCTATTTACCCCCCTACCATTATTACACTACTGACCGCACTCTCCCTGACTGAGGCCCTCAGGGAGTAAATAAAGTAGGGGGGGTCATACTGGAGCTGGACTGTAGCTGCTAATGGCTGCAGATTTACTCCCGCTGCCTTGATTTCGTGGTTTACAGATGATCGATTACTTTGCTGCAGTGGTGGTTTAAAAGTGTTTCATCCAATATGACGCCCAAATAGGAACTGGCAAGCCCACAAACCTCTTAGATTATGTTACCGAATTCCAGGGTTGATGCCGCAGAAGTGTTTTTAATTACAAACCATGCTATTTTTGCTGTGGTTTGGCGGTTTTGGCACCTTGAGAGTATCCAGAATTTGATCCGCTGTTTTTTTTTTTCTCTTTCTTTCAGACCGAGCTGCGACTCTTTAGCTGTCGCCCTCAGTTTTAAATCTAAATATTGACATCCCTGTATCTTCTCTTTTCTCTCTCTTCTTTTATTTTGTGTTCCTGCACATCCTTCTTTCTGTCAGTCTAATAAGGTTCCAGTGGTACAGCACCCGCACCATGTGCACCCCCTCACGCCTCTGATTACCTACAGCAATGAGCACTTCACACCGGGGAACCCCCCACCTCACCTACAGACAGACGTGGATCCCAAAACAGGTGAGCCCCCAGCTGGTATTTCTTTCACTCTATAAATTTTGATGGGAGGGGGGGCAGAATCAGAACTAAATGTTTTTGGTGAAAATACTCACAGCTCCTGATGCTTTTCTCACATTTGACCACAAATGATGTATTTAAATGTCAAGTTGTGCATAATTTTGAAGTTGAAAATAAAAAAACTTGACATTTTCAAATTGTTCTACAAGTACAAATCTGAAAAGTGCAGCATGTGGGTTTTTCAGCTCCAAACCGGACTAAAATGCCATATAAATGCAGTTATTTTTATAAGAGTTAGCATAATTCAGAGAAACAGCTTTTGGTAGCTCTGGAGGAGGGGGCAAGCTCTGTAGGAAAATCTGTCAACGGGGCACTAAACATAATTTTTTTGGCCCGCCTGTGTGGGAGAATGCTAACGTCACTCTGAACACACCACAAAATATGTTAGCAGGTGTTTGTCATCTGCTCATCATGCAGAAACGCTCCGCTGGTTCTGGGGGAACCTGTTGGAGCCTCCATTAACCCCAAACATGCAACCAGAGCTACAGTGGAATGGTTTAGATCAGCAAATTTTTTCAGTGTTGTTATGGCCTAGTCAAAGTACAGATCTAAATCCAAAGCACAGGTTGACTATTTTATGACTTTGATATGTCATCTGATTTGATTTTATTCATGGTTATAAGAACAAACTGGATGGAATATACATTTCTGCCACTTTTCAGATATTTACCTCAGAAAAATATTGGAAACATATTTTCACTTCAACTTCACTGTTATGCACCACGTGTGTTCCTCTGAAGTAACAAATATGAAAAAAAACGTTCAAGGTAGATGAATACTTTTGTAAAACTGCATGTGTTGTGATTTCTGCTCAACGCGCTACTAAAATTCAGCGCAATGTGTTTGAAAAGTGTCTCCAGTAGAGAGTGAAATCCGGAGCGTCTTCGAGAACGCCGCAGAAATCTGCGTTTAAACATTTAGAGTTCTGGTTCTTCTTTGTTCAGCTTCGTCTGTTCCTGGCTGAACTTCAGCGCTCGGTGGCTCAGTTTCTTCTCTTACTCGAGGACAACGACCTGAGCTGTGGCTCATAAAACACCTTGTAAATCAGGGAAACGGCCTCGAACTCGCATGACCGCAAGTTTGCTTGCTCAACGGGAGGCGGCCTCGGTAGTTTGAGCACAGATAAAATCGGAGACCTGCGATCTTCGACGATTCCAGGAAGCCTTTCTCAAGCTTTCATCGATATAATATGAGCCTGTCGGACTTTTTTTTTTTTTTTTTTTTTTTTTTTTAGATGCTTGGCAGCCTGTTGATTCTACAGATCAGGTGCTGAATTCAAAGTTTATCTTTGCACCGCTGTAGCATCTCCCACAAACATCCAGAGCACATTTTTTAGGTAATTTCATTCATTTCCGAGAGCATCTTGACCCAGCACTTAATTCTGTTAACTATCATTCAGCCCATTCTTCTTGGTTAATGTGCTTTTCAGTGCGGTGAATAATTTTGTGCTTTTTCTCTGGTCTCTGGCGGATTGGGCCCATGTTTTAGGTAATAATGTTCCCTTATTATGATTGCCCCCTTACAAAGGAGAAATAATGTGCCAGCTGCTGTTTAATGTAGTGGTTAATGGGGCAGCTTAATTGGCCGCAGAGTTTAATTAATTAATGAGTTACATTGCTTGACGATGGGATAATGCTCTCTGGTTTTTCCACTCAATGGGACTCGCTTTTGCTAAAATGGTATTCCTGGCCAGGTTTAGTCTCCCAGCCACATGCAAACTCATCACATCAGTAACAAAAGTATAAGACTCCTAATCTGCAGCCACCTTGAATACCTGAAGCACCACCAGCTGTGTAGAAATATCACACCGTCAGCCGCATAAATTTCCCAGTTTCTGATTTGCGCTTTTGCAGAACTCCAGTATTTTTTGATTGAAGTTTCTGCAAAGAGAGAGGAAGTTATTTTTACGCTTGGCTGTGCTCGGGACCTTTTCTCTTTTTCTTTTTCCTATTATTATTTTGTTCGTTCAGGGCAGCTTGTCGATTCCGTTTCTTCTCCTGTCAGCTGCCACAGAAAAGCAAAAGGATTCTGAGATTGTTTCGGCGAGCCGTCCCGACAAAAATAAAAAAAATTGGACATCTTTGTCTGTGTTTGTCAGCGGGGAGGATAGCAAATGAAAATCAGCTGTTTTTTGGGGGGCATATCTGGGAGACCTTTAGGAAGGTAGCGATAGTAACATTGGTAGCATCTAATCTAATGTCTGCTGTTGCGTTTCTGATGTATGCATCAGGTAGCAATCCATAAAGTCAGCTGGCTTTACCGTTATTGGCAGCTCTCTGATCACAGTGACAGCTTTTTAATTCCCTCTCTTTGTTTTGTTAACTTCTAAACCTCCGTCATTTTATATCATTAATCTCCTGCTTTGCCAGACAAAATGTGACAAGAACCTCGTCGGTGTTTTCTCCTCACTCCTCTACACCCTTGCCTCTTCCAACACATTGTGCCGCCTCCCTCAAAGGCCTTTGATCAGCAAGTGTGATTTTTAGCGCTGTGTACACACGAGCAACAAGCCCCCTTCCTCCCTCTCTAGGCCTCCCTCCTCCTCGTCTTCCTCCCATCTTGCTCTGCTGTGATGTGAAACTCAACAAAGACTGAATTTGAGCACTGACAAAGATTTGGTTCTGTCTTCTTGTCCTCGTTTTGTCTGTCCACCTACTCTCCCCTTCCTGTCATCTTCTCTTCCTTCCACAGGAATCCCGAGGCCTCCTCATCCTCCAGACATATCTCCTTATTACCCGTTGTCACCTGGCACCGTTGGCCAGATCCCCCATCCGCTAGGATGGTTAGTACCACAGTAAGCATCTCCTTTTATTATTACTCTTTCTTCTGTCTTTCGTTTGAGTTTTGTGAAAGTCTAGAAGCGTTCACATCTTTATGATGGTTGACAAATTTGATGTTACCCCCAAATAAAATGTATTAATCTAGCATGATGTCACTCTACCTTTAATTTGAGTACTTTCAATCCCATGTTTGGAAATTATTGTTTTAGTTAAGGTAGGGCACTTTTGTGTCCTATGTGCTTTCTTCTACTGTTTTATCTCCAGTTTCCTCTAGGTTTTAGTTCTTTAGGGTTGATTTTGTGCTTGCAAACCATTTTTGTCCTAATTAGCCATTGCATATTTGATAATTATTCAGGTGAAAGACCTGGTGGTGATCCATTTACAGTGTTCTTGCAGAGCACAACAGATTTTTAGTTGAAATGCAAGGTTTCCAGGAAACTTGCAGTCCAGTGGTTGGGTGCTACGGCAGTCATTCATTCAGCGGCCGTCGTGTTTTTGAGTTAAAACATTTTTAAAGTTGACAGGAAATTTGAAAATATCACTTTATTAAAAGATCAATACATGAACACCAGCTAAAAAGTCTTAAAAATGCAAGCATTTTAAAAAGACTTTAAAAAATAAGCAATGCTTAGCCTGGTGGGGGCACAAATAAAACCTGGTTACCTGCCAGGCTTATAATGCACTGGGGAAAACCCTGAAATGAATAAGTGCAAATTTATTGCAAATGAAAATTATTTTGTACATTTTTGGCACAATACATGTCTTAAATTACATTCATAATGGTCTTTAGAAGTCTTAAATTTGGAAAAACCTGGACCTTTACCGTAAAGTAGGAGAGTAATAGCACATTTGTAATCGTAGCGAAAGGTTCGGCTCCTCTCCAGTGTTAATGTGCAGGACTAAATTACAGAACTCTATGTTCCACCGCATGACTTTAAAAAGTTGCACCAAAATGAAACCATAGTTTGAGGACTTCCTCTACTGTAGTCTGCTTGAGAACGTGGTGGTTTGTCATTCAGCTATGGTGGCAATGAAGGACCAAAGCAAAGTTTGTCAGCTGTTTTATTTGTAAGTTCAGACAAGTAGCTATTTGTGTTTTCGTTGCACATCTGCTTCACTTTTTGTACTATGTTTTCTTGCCTTTTCCATTTTGAGAAGTAGTATATTTTAACCCCAGGGAAAGAGAAAGTCTAGAATATATGATCAATTAAAAAAAATCTCAGCAACATTGGGGGTCCTAACAAAGTGGGTATTGTATTAAAAATAATTTTAAATACTGGATATTTAACCCACTCAAAAAATTTACTGGATTTAAAGGTTAAACATTTTTAGTTGTCTAAATTATCCAGTTATTTTAAGGCTTTTTACATATCATTATTTGGGGGGCAGCTTGTTTTTCCTATCTGGCTTATGAGTTAACAGTGCAGTACGCTGAAGACAATTAAATCCCTTATGATCATTACTGAAAGTGGTTTTCCTCTTTGAAACCCAGAGTTGATTTTCTAACGCAATCTCTCTTGGACCTGCTTCCTTAGACTCTCACCGAGCTCAACTTTCCATTTTTCCGTCAAGTCCTATTTTGCATGTCTGCGTTTTCTCCAATTAGAGCAATGAGCTGTGATTGCCTGTGTTTTACCCACAATTCCTCACAGAGGCTCTCCCCTGGTAACTCTTGTCAACACTTGTTAATATGACAAAAGGCTACAAATTAAGCTCTGTTAATTTAATGTTTTCTCACCGCGATCTAAATACCGAGAGAAGCCCTGAGCGCAGTCGTGGCGCCCTTTGATTCGCTGCACTTTATTTTGGTATAAATTTACATTCATTATTGTTTGTCTTTGGATGTGTAGACCTCAATTAGCGTGATGGCTCCATTAAAGGGACCCGCGCTTCGTCTTTAATTATCACAACAAAACACCTAGTTCCAGCTCGGGGAGGAACGGGGCCCCACTCTGTCGACTCCAAGCAAAGGGTTATGAAATTTAATTAGCCACTGCTATCAAGATTTGTGGCATTCAAATTGTTCGGAGTTTTCCCTCGCTTTGATCTGCGCTCTGCAATCCCCTCGATTTTTGTCCTGATCAAATGAGAATAAAGAGGCCCGCGGTGGGGCTTTGGCGTCCCCTCTTCCATCAACCTTATTCCTTTACCTTATCCGCTTTATTCTTCTCTTCCCCTCTTCCCAGGCAAGGTCAACCTGTTTATCCAATCACGACAGGGGGGTTCAGACACCCCTACCCAACTGCGCTCACTGTCAACGCATCCATGTCAAGGTGAGTTAAACCTAAAGTGCACGAACACCTTCACACTCACTTCTTCCTCACTCATCTGTCTGCATCTTATCTGTGCACATCTTCCAGCAACGTCTCCCTTAAGGAGACTCTCACGCTCAACATCAGCGTGTTCAAAAGGCCAATTCTCCAGTGCAGGAAAGGGGCTCCAGCTTGCATGCTCAAATATTAATTATATTTATAATTTTCTAATGAGGCCCCTGAAGAACGTTTACCCCCGCCGCATGTCAGGCAGAGCAGAAATGAAACGGAGGGGGCATGTCCTTGCTGCGAGTTGAAGCAGCCAAACACACAAACAAACAGCAGCACTTTGAAAGTGACGCCATGATGTGAAGCTCCGGTCGCCTCCGTCCGCCCCATTAGGGTCTAGTTCAAGTGCCGCTGTGGACATCAGGGCTCCCGCGAGAGGAGGCGAGTTTGCGTGTGTGTGTGTGTGCGTGTGTGTGTGTATTTGTCATCTTGAACACATGTGCTGGTGTTTTTACTGGTGAGGAATGTGTTTCCTCTACATTGGGTTGGATTCTCCAGGCTCGTCTGGTCGCTGCTCGTCTGAAGCCGAGCTTCAGTTTAATTACAGCCTGACTGGAAAAGCAGCTCCTGAGGGCGGCTTGTTTAGTCCTCTGTGACAGTGATGGATCATGTATGCAAAGAGCCAGCAGCTGAGAAAGCACGGCTTCTTTTAGGCAAGGGCCAGAATTAACATATACAATTTTTTTTTGTAAAGCTGCAGCTTGACAAATCACAAAAATGATGAGTAAAACCATTCCTACTTTTTACTGAGATGCTAGTGAAAGGGCCGCAGTAAGAGCGTCGCCCCTTCCCTCCTCCGCCGGTTGCTGCACACTGCAGCTGACTTTTTACTTACTTACAAGGAAGAATCTCCAGTAGCAGTCAATCTTGCAACATATCTGAAGAGGCCTCTGACAGACAGTCTCCTGACTATTATGAGTTGCTAACAGCTCAATTGTCTGGGCAGCAGAGATATTTCAAAGTAGTATTGTTAGCATGCACTGCTAATCCACCTCATTTGCTTTTGCCACTCCTCTTTAAATCTGTCTGGACATATGCTTAGGAAGCCAACCAGTCCACTGATTTCCCTCTCAGTCATCTTTGCCCAACAAGTTTCAGTCCGTCGGATGGCAAGCCTGGTCGGACGTTGGCATCTGGCGTCCCGGCCAACCTGAGCTTTAAGCGACTGCTAATTTGCTCCCTTAATGACAGCCCCTACAATGCGATCATCTTATTTCCAGTGCAGCTAATTGAATATACTGACTGGGGGTGTAGGTGAAGGGGAGGGGGCCTGGCCATGGGGGAAGAGCTAATGCCCCTGTGATGAGGCCCCTAATTGAATTAGTATAACTGAATAGATGGAGAGCTCTGGGAGTTCTCTGGAGAAGGAGGGGAGGGGTTTAAAGCCCATCGCCCCACCCTTCCAAAAACGAAAAAAACTCCTCACCAGAGGAGAGCAAAACATCCAAAACAATCGGCTTAATTGTATCAAACCTCCTTTCATATGTAGCCTTCAGCTAGTTGGTTTTGTTCAAAGCCAAGTAAAACGGTCAGCATGTTGAGGCGGCTCAGTCAGTCTGCAGCGAGCTGCGCTGACTGGGAGCAGAGAGACGATGAGCCAAAGCCCAGCTCTTTACAGGGATCACACTGGTGCTGGAAGAACTTCAAAAAGATCGAAGTTTTTAAGGTTTGGAAAGTGTGTGATTTCTGTATAAAGTCCTTGAAAGTGCTTAATATTCAAACTGCACAATTTGATAATAAAACGCGCTCTAACATTTGATTAAAAGCCTAAATTTAGTTATTTACAGACAAAACCAGATAGTAAAATATAATAAAAAGCCTTAAGTTTTCTTTCTTGTTGTCTGACGTTAAATCAGACCAAACTTCTCTTATTTTAGGTAAGTTAGAGTCACCAAAATTATTTCTATTTGCTAAGTGAAAGAAAACTTGGCGAGAATATTTTGTATAGATTTTTTTTATAACTTTTTCGGACTAGTCAGATGTGTAAGGTGTGTGTAAGCGAGATGTTTCAAAACAAAAAAAAAATTCTGTTTTAGCTTTTTTATCCAAAGTGCGGCGCTGGAAAAGTTTGAAAACTTACATTTAGGCCTGCCACAGTAAGCAATAAATCAATTAAATGCGTGATCGATTAAAAGGAGCAAGATAATTTTCACTTGCACAATTGTTTTTTTCTTGTGTCTGGACTGGATGACAAAAGTCTTCAGTCTGGTGCTTTTGTCTCAACTCGCCTCTTTTTTGAAGGACGGTTTTGTTTACAGATACTTCGGTATCCATTTTATTTGCTGTTTCAGTTGTCTTGCAGTTTAAGTGTAATATATATGGTAGCCTATTGAACTTTGAGAGGATGTACTTGCTTTATTTTATTAGTTGAAAATGGTCTCAAAATGACAATTTTATGGTTTACCTTCTGGGTCAATTTATCGCCTATCAAAAGTTGTTTTTGTAACAGGCCTCCTTACCTTAAAAATACTTTAAGAGTGGTTGAATTTTACTGTGGGAAAAGTATACGAACCCTGTGAGTTCAGTCAGGAGTTGGGTGGAATTAGGACTGAGGGAACGGCGCTGGTAGGTCGTCCTGTAAAACGATCCATTCTGGTATGAAAGGAATCAGAGAAGTAGAGAGGAGCAAATCCAAAGCATTATTTTGATAATGGGGTTGCAGCCAAAGCATGTTCCCCCTCATTGTGTTGGTGTGTGTGTGTGTGTGTGTTGGATGTATGTGGGACAGGTGGGAGGATGTGAAGACCATTTCGTCTCTTGTGATCAAGCCTGGCCCTTTGATATGTCCTCCTGTCATGCCGTTTCCTTCCTCTCTTTCCCGCGGAACGGCCACATCATTATACATTAAACAAGCGCAGGGGGCTACCGGCAATTAAGCTAACGCTCGGCCTCACTGCGCCGGTGACCCAATCCCTCATTTACCCCGCCTCCCTCCCTTCTCCCGACAGCCATTCTTACCTTTTCAGATTGAGACGTAGAAGCCCCAGGGTTGCTGGGTAGGTGGGGGTCTCCACTGCCTCTATATGTTGCTTAAATTGGTCCAGGCTGCCGTTCGCTGCTGATGAGCCTCGATGATGATGACGACGATGATAATGCCCCGGACGCTTCAAAGGGATGGCCGTCATGTTTAAACCATAACCTGGGCCACGCGGTGGCTGCGGGGTGGAGGGGAGAAGGGAGGAGGCAGCAAGGGGACAAGGAGGAGCAGAGAAGAAGAACAGAGGAAATTTTAACAAGTGCACAGAGAGCAAAGGAGGGAGAGAAAGGAAAACGGAGGGAGCGGAGCAAACGCGGGCCCTAATGATGGGCGCTATGCAGCCACTGCCGCCGCCGCCGCTCTCCCCATCAGCCGATGACACGGCACAAACTCCGGCGTGTCAGGGATGAAGGGAGGAGAGGGGGAAAGGAGAAATGGAGGAAAAGAGTTTGATGGGAGGAGGAGGTGGGGTAGTAGCTGTGGTACTCCCCTGAGATGGCCTCCAACAGAAACTAGTTGTTCCTGGCGAGTTTATCCTCATCATTATATTCTGGCTCGGAGCCATGCAGCCAGACACAGTCGGATAATGAGCTGCTTTAACAAAAAAATAAGAGTTACTCCTTCGCTTTCTCCTTTATCCTTCTCTTAAATTTGTTTGGTCACGTGGAGGCCTTTAAACGTACACATGTAGAGATATATATCTATATATATATAGATATATATATGTATATACACATAATCAGATAATTAGCTCCACACACTCTCTGTGTGGCTGGATCTGGGTTTTTAAATCGTTTCTTAAATAAGAGTTTCTGTGTGGCGGACCAGTTGGAGATTACGAAACCATGATGGGAGAGTGAGGTAGATAAAGATGGCAGCGGTGCTGACAGTGCTGAATTTGCAGAAAGCAGATGGAGACCCAAAATCTGGAGCGATAACTAGAGCGTTTCTCCTACTCTGCAGGATTGGCTCGACAGGAGATAATGGCTGGAGATTTGCCATCCAAAATTTAGGCTTTTATTTTTCAGTACAGAGATTTTTGTGCTTCTCGGACATTTCTACGTTTTGTCACGTTTCAACCACAAACTTCATGTCATCTCAGCAATCACACACTTCAGTGTGGTTATTGGTATTTTATTGGATGGACCAACACAAAGCAGTGCGTAATCTGAAAAGTGTGGCATGCATTTGTAAACTCCCCAAGTTGATGTTTTGGAGAATCAGCTCTCTTTGAAATTACATCTCCAGGTTTTTTGGGGGGGATGTATTGCACACCCACAAACATTTTGGCTGTACTTTGTTAGATTGGATTAGGAGCAATCAATTTCCAAATTTCAGCATAGATTGTCAATTAGATTTAGGTCTGGACTTTGACTAGGCCATTCTAAAACCTGAAAAATGGTTGTTTTATTGTCCTCCTTAAGTCTTTCTGAGCACTCATGAGGTGCTTTTGCACTGCACTGGGAAAAAAAAAGCCCTCCCACAGCATGATGTGGCCATCGCTGTGCTTTATGGTGGCAATGGAGTCTTTTTTACCTCTTTAACATTTAAATGAGACTTCATTTGACCTCTGGTTATTTGTAATAAAGTTTGGGTTTGTTGATGGATTGTCCCACCAGAGCTCTGGGTCTCCATCACTTTCATCTACAAAAACATGCGTCATTTTACTTCCCCTTCATAAATATGCACTATTTTGTGTTGGTCAGTCATATAAAAACCTAACAATATTCATACATAAATGTTTTTTTATTATTAAATTTTATTTAACTAGCTTTTAAAATGTCATTGTGTCTTTGTTGTCCTCTGTTCCATTTTAATGACAATAGCTAAACGCTGTGTAATCTTAAGATAAAAACAAGTTCAGTTTTAGCCGCATCTGCATTGTGTTGTTTGTTTTCCATCTCCTCATTTCATCCGTGTCCATTCTGACGATTTACACAGTCTTCTGTCCTCCAGATTCCCCCCACACATGGTGCCCCCCCACCACAGTTTGCACACCACGGGCATCCCTCACCCGGCCATCGTCACGCCCAACGTCAAGCAGGAATCCTCCCACAGCGACATTAGCTCACTCAACAGCTCGTGAGTAGTCCGCCCCGCGTCCCCGACTTTCCCTGCGTGGCGACGCGCCCGGCCTCGCCCCGTCTCACTCCACCCGTCCTCTTCTGTCCTCGGTTTTTAGGAAACAGTCGGACGCTAAAAAGGAGGAGGAGAAGAAGAAGCAGGTCCACATAAAGAAGCCTCTGAACGCCTTCATGCTCTACATGAAGGAGATGAGGGCCAAGGTGGTGGCGGAGTGCACACTGAAAGAAAGCGCTGCTATCAACCAGATCCTGGGGCGAAGGGTAAGTCTCGAAAACATTCCGACCTGGAGAATATGGTAAAAAACATGACTCAGTCGTACCTGAATCTTGAAGTGCGGACAATTATAAAAAGTCCTGACGTGTTTGTCAATGCGCAGTGGCACGCCCTATCGCGGGAGGAGCAGGCCAAGTACTACGAGCTGGCCAGGAAAGAGCGACAGCTCCACATGCAGCTGTACCCCGGCTGGTCAGCACGAGACAACTATGTAAGTTTTTAGGTTTACAAGTCGTAACGGCCTCTTCTCTCTCCCCTTTGTTTTGTTTTGGTTTCACAGGAAGAGTGTTTTGTTGCTTTTCCTCTTACACACCTCAGATTCTTCTTCTGTGTTTCTAAAATGTGACAGACTTATTAAAGTGCAGCCTCTAATTGCATGGTGGAGTTTAAAGTCAGCTTTGTGATAAATGTCTAAACTATTTAGTGGGTTTTTCACGTTGGTGAATCTTCGGGCCTGTTCTTAAGAACACCGGAGTTCTGACACAACCTGGAAAAATTGGATTTAAGGATTTCCAGAGTATGGAGAAGTAAGGACTAGCACAAAATAATCTACATCTATCCATTTATATAGTATCTGTTTATCCATCTGTCCATTTGTCCATCCATCCTTACATTAGTTTGTTCATTCATTCATGGATTCTTTATTAGAGTCCTAGACTTCGTCCACATGTATCCATGTTTTTATACAAATATCTCTGCCGTATCGTTTAAAAAAATAATATTATACACAAAGAATCAGTTTCAGAAAAGTGTTCATCCACATGAACCCGACAAATAGAGCATTGTAGCATTGTAGCGCTAAGGTAAGACTTGTCAGCCAATCAGATGGCTTCAAAACAGGCACAACTTCCTTTTCAATTGTGTGCAAAGATATGTAGGTTGAACTATTTTTAAATGGATTATTAGACTACAAAGTTAACATAACAATGTCAACTTTGAATATCAGTTGGGAATCATGTTACATCAAGTATGTAAATGGGATGTGCTGTGGTGGCGCAGAGGTTAAGCAAAACCCACCTAAGGAGGCCTTAGTCCTCGACGCGGCCGTCGCAGGTTCGATTCCCGGCCTGGCGACTTTTGCCACATGTCTTCCCCCTTCTCTCATTACCCACTTTCCTGTCAATTTACTATCAAATAAAGGCCACTGGAGCCAATAAAAGCTTTAAAAAGAAAAAAAGTATGTAAATAAATTGCCCTATTATGCGCCGCAGACCTTAATGCGCTGGACCAAGCATCTCTGTTTTCACATGCAAACACAAATATGAAGTTTTCTCAAATCTCCACTTTAGTCAGAATATTTAGAAGTAGCCATTTGCAGTGAAATAAACAGGCTTTCATGTGGATGAAAAGCCAAAGTGCATAAAAATATATTTGTTTTCCCAGATACACAAGCACGTGTGACCTAGGCCTTAGATTTATGACATTATCTGCAGCAACTCATCAAAAAGCTCCTGTTTTATACTTTGAAAAGTGTGAATAAATGGTGCAAGTGACTATAAGCTGCAATAAATTTTATATTTTTAGCCTCTACACCTTTTATTGTGTTGTTTTTCCCCATAGTTACTGTAAAGTGAATTCTTATACCAACGACTAATGCATGTTTTGAGATTCAGTAACATAAATGTCTTGTTTGTTGCTTTCTGTGCTAAAATCACAACATTGGAGCTTTGTGTAACTCCCTCAACTTGTCCAAACACCTCAGTTTATGAGAAACAAGACATTATGGTTTCCAGTACTCTAGGACGTACTTCCTGTCTTTTTCTATGTTGTTGAGGTGGAGCTTATCGCCACCTACTGGTGTGGCATATCCACTGATCAGAGTGGACATGTATTATAACTGAAGCATCTGAGGAACGTTGGACTCAAATGTATCATAAGCGTCTTTTTGAGATTAGCATCATGACCTGTCGTTATTTGCAGTTGGATTATTTTATTTATATTTTCTGATCACAGTATGCAATTAACAAAACAGTGTGTGTTTGGATGAGCTTCACTATTTGACTATGGTGGATGTTTTGCAGCTTGGACATTTTGTTCTGACATGCAAGTGCCAGATTATTCAGTTTCTGCATGCTGCTGACCAGAGCAATCTCCTTTCAGCAGCTGTAGAGAAATCTGTCTGGCTAAGCAGAAGCGTGTCAAAATGTCTAGCTTTTAACAGAAGAAAATATGGGGGGTGTACAAGATTACAAGAAGAAAAGAGGAGAAACAGACAGCAAACAGAGAGAGGGGGAGATTTTTGTCTGGCCTGCAGTGGCTGTTACAAACCGGAGGGCAAAAAACACAGCAGAGAGAGAGAGAGCGAGAAAGGGGAATAAACAGCAGAGAAAGAGTGAATGAATAAATAAGTAAACACAAAGATGAGTCCTATTCTCTGTTTCATGTTTTGGGCATTCTGCTATATAATAACTAAGGTTCCTGTCGGTGTCTATCTCTTTTTTTCTTTCTATTTTTTTGGCGGCTAACCAACAGGGGAAAAGGAAGAAGAGAAAAAGGGAAAAGCAGCAAGCAGAGAGCAATGGTAAGTGAGCTGCAATTATCTCTTATATTAGAAGAACCCCATCATGTGTCAGGCAGATGTGACATCTTGCAAGATAAAAGTCAAGCTTGTTTTTTTTTTCTTGTTATGTTTTTTATATATATATTGTGCCTGCCTTTTTTTCTTTTTTCTCGGTATAGTTATGCTACCCAGTGCAATGTTTAAATGGTAGAGTTGCTTGTAAACCCCTCCCTCCTCTTTTTTCCCCCATTTTCCCCAGCTCTCCCTAGCTAATAACAACTGAATATGCATGACCCCCTCTAGTCCCCCACTACACCCCCCTCACTCACCCTGCTTGGGCTCTTAGCCCCCTGGTATTTTGATATGTGTTTTTTAAGAACTTGAAGCATTTTGAAAGCCATTAACTTTGGCAGAGTTGTGTGCTTGGCCCTGTTTTTATAATTTTATATTGCCTTTGCCCTGCAGATCGACTGCACTACTGTGCCTTGTTGTGTGTGTGTGTGTGTCCCAGAACCGTGCATGCGTGTGTGCTTTATGCTTACTTTCATGCATGCTCTTCTTTTAAATAAAACAAATCACTTACATCTTAAAATTAAGGAGGTTTGCTAATTCTGTGATTTATTTATTTGATTTTTTTTTTTAAATCCATCTCTACTCTTCTGATTCATATTGTGAGGACGCTGTGTCGACTTGTTATCAATGTATTTTGCGCTCGTTTTGGTGACGGATTTCTTCTTGAAGGCCTCTCTATCTGTTCTTTTTTTTTCAGAACACAGAGAATATTTTCCAAACCCTTGCCTTTCACTCCCTCCGATTACAGGTGCTAATGTCATTTTAAGTATCAAATTACTAACTGTTTCTTTGATTATTTTTCTTTTTAAATCAATGTATGTGTATGGGACGGGTTTTACCTTAAATTCTTTATTCTGAAATATGCTTTTTTTTTTTTTTTTTTTTTGCTTTGTTTGCTGCTTTCTTTTCCTAAAATGTCGATGTTCTTTAAGCTAGGCTGTATCTCCACATGTTTCTATGTTTTGGCTAAATCACAATGCAGTGTGCTTGAGGAAGTGATAGATTATTATTGTGAAGTAAGGGCTTGGGACATCAGGGTAAACCTCCTTAATCTATACGCTTTTGGTAGCAGCCTTTTTGCCTTTCCAACAGGCCAGCATGAGTTTGGCCTCCTCCCTGTTTTTATAAGACGCATTGACTCAGACATGGCCTGGAATCAAACAGTGTTGTACTTCTACGACTCAAAAAGTTGTAATTAGACACTGACTTGTTATAGGCATCAAGTTATATACCAAGTTTTTAAAAGGTGCAGTTTTAAATGCGTGTTGGGTATCCCAAATACTACTTCATGTGTCAAACTCAAGGCCCGTGGGCGAAATCCAGCCCGCCAGAGCTTTTTATGTGGCCCTCTAGTTTCCAGACTAAACTCTAAGTGTGCTTAAATATTATGTTATCAGTCAAATCAGTGCAGTTTTTATCCGTTTACTGCTAATTTATATCAATCAGTTCCTCTAGTTTCTTGAGAATTTTCATGGAAATTCACACAAAATCAACAAATCCCCGCACTTTTTTGTGCTAATAATTGGGAGGTTATTTCAAATTTTTCTCAAAAATTGTCAAAAACTTTCCTATTTGGACTAAACAACTGCCTCAGTCTTAATTGATGTCGAAACATAGTCCATAATCTATACAACAAGTAATAAAACGTCAATTCTACCGTCATAAATAAGATTAAGTATTGCAAATATTTCCAAATTAGTACCACAAACACAAAATCCTGGTCGGACTAAAAAGATGTCCGTCCAGGAAAACAGAATCATCAAAACCCCAAGCGGATTCTCTCATTTGCACAAGAAACTACCTTTTTAAAAATAAATACTTAAAATTAAACCCCTGTCCCCTAAGGGAATCCATAAAATTCAGTTTCTATAATTTAAAATTCCCTTAAGGCTTGTCAAAGAGTCTACCAGATTAGGGGCTTAACACTTAATTAAAACGGCACAAAAATTCTCACCAAGGTGATGTTTGCCTTGTGAAGCTTGCTCTAACATGTCCAAACTATTCCTGCAAACTTTATATGCCTTAAAATTATTATTTTGAAATAAGGATGATGTAGTTATTGAGTTATTAAGACATGAACAAGCTAACCTCAGACTGTTCGTAACGACTGTGAGATTACATAGGATAGCTAACTGTTAGCCGCTAAAGGTTAGCTTAAATTTTCATCTACCGTGGAGCTTACCTGTTTATTTTTGTTTGTTTTTTTAAGGAATCTAATCAGGACATTGAGATTTAAGGAGCTTTTATTTGTGAAAACATAAGAAGTGTATTTATGTTTTGCTATTGTTTTGAAACCATCATAGAAGGACAAAAAGGATTCACACCTGGTTTAGTTAGTGCCGTGCTTCCCTCTCTCACTTTTAGCCGGTTGAAAATAAGACATTTATGTTACTCCAGCTATTAGAAGAAACACAAATTCAGCTGTTTGGAAATATTTCTGGTTGCAGATAACGCACCAGTTTTTAAAACTATTTCTGCTCAGGCTGGCTACTTGTGTAAACAGCTAAGCAAATTAATCAGCTAATGTCAGCTTGATGTACTCATATTAATATAAAAGTAAAGACTAGAATGACCAAAAGATTTAATATTCCAAAGGTATTTTATTTAATATTTCTGCTTCAGTCTATTCAGGATTTTTATAATTGCAGTAACAAATGTATTATTTGTCAGTAGTAAGAATGATTGTTGGGTTTTAGATCATTCCATGGCTGCTTTATGAATGGATAGAGCCTTTGTGGCTTTGTGCTGCTCTGCTTCAGACGGTCTTTGCTTATTTGAAACTGGTCAAACTGTTTGATTCCAGGTCTAAAGATTAGCTTCCCTCTTGAAGATCCAGCCTTTTGTTAATCCTTTCCCTGGCTGGAACCAAGTCTCACTGTTCCCACTGTCTAGTTTTGCCACCTGCAGATTAAAACTGGTAGCATCTAACAGCAAATTAATCCAACCTGCATTATTTTTGTTTTTATCCTTTTAATCTATTAAGACCTATCCTAAAATCTGCTTTAACCTCCCTCAGAGTTTACATTTTATGACTTTTGAAGGGATTGTTTTTGTAATATGACTTGATAGCTTGCATGCTTTTGGATTCTACTAATTTCTGGTACAATGTAATTGACCTTTTATGCATATTTGATAATGGCCTTGTGGGGTTTTGGAGCCACTGCTTAGCTTCACAGATTCACTGGTTTTCTGTCTTTTTTTCTCCTTTCTCCTGACTCTTATTTTACTGGTTTCGGTTCTCTTCTTCCTCCTCCTCCTCCTCCTCCTCCTCCTCTGCTGGCTTCCCCTTCCCTGTTGTGGCACCAGACCTGAGCGCTCCTAAGAAGTGTCGAGCGCGCTTTGGGCTCGACCAACAGAATAACTGGTGTGGCCCGTGCAGGTGTGTATGGTGTGTGCTTGCACTGGCCAGGGCCAAGGTGAAGGCTGGGGACGTGTGAACGCTGGGAATGCCTCCTCTCGCTCTCTCGCTGCTCGTTTTATTTCCCTCTGCGCCTTCCTCCCTGTCTGTCCCGTCGGGCTATTGTGACCCACCCAGCTTCCTCCAGCCACGCCCTGCCGGTTTCTCTCTGGGTTCTTGCTTCCTGTTTGGGGGAATAAGTGGGTGAGTGTTTGTTTGGACGAATGACGTGTTTTCATGGACGTATGAATAAATATGCAAGGGGGCGGGGAGGTAATTGCAGAATACATTGTAAGCTAAAAACTGGCAGGTCGAGGCTTGGAGGATCTGAAGTCCAATAGTTTGGTCCAAATGGAGGTTATCCTAGTGTTGCCAGCCTAAATCTAAGCCCTGGCTATGTTTTTTTGTCTGTGTAATGACATGTACATTTTCTTTTTTTTTTTTCCTTTTTTTTTCCTTTTTTGTCTGTTTTTGTCTACCTCTTTGGCTAACAGATGCAAATACCCCAAAGAAGTGTCGTGCCTTGTTCGGGCTTGACCAGCTGAGTTTATGGTGCAAACCATGCAGGTATAACTGCTGTAGTCCAACCAGGAGGAAGATATCCACACTGAGCATCTTCCTCCTTCGTTAATTGGCTCCAATGTCTTCCTAAAACACGTGCTGACAGATGGAAATCTCTTTTTTTCCTGCTCCTATAAAATTCCTGCTCAGCTACTTTTTTTTTTTTTTTTTTTTCTTGTTGAACTCAGTTCAAGCCCAGCGGCAGAAAATGGATTTCACAACCGACTTCATCTGAACGCAGCATCAAGGATTTTTTTTGTGTAATTTGCGGTAAATTCCATAAATTATGGTTGAAATTCATTTTCTGCCCAAGCATTTGATGACACCCTCCCTTCTTAACTGTCGTGTTTGTTCTAATTGGCAATGTAATGCTTACAAATTTAGCCCTGCTTTCTTCTGAGGGCCTGTTCAGTGACACTCTTTTCTGTGCCCTCTTCCTCCTCCTCCTCCTTCTCCACCTCTTCTTCCTCCAAACTCCTCTTCAATAACCCTTACTTAGTCCCTACCTGTTGTCTTTCTGTTCTGACACAAGCAGTCTTTGAATTGGGGATATTTTCATGGTAGGTATTTGTTTCTGCTAAGTAACGACCCTTCTCTGTGTCTCCCCGCTTGCACCACGGTCATCGCAGTGTTTCATCCTCCTTGTTTTCCACATTCGAACGGATGGGCTCGGGATTACAATTGAGTCCGTGAAACTTAAAAGGCGAATTCTCTTTTTTCTTTTTTTTTTGCTCAAATCTAGCCGTGAGCTTGTCACCTTCATGCCAAGTTAAAAAAATAAAAAAAAATAAAAAATCAATAGTTGTTTCTGTATGACTGACAAAGGCCAGGGCTTAGAGCCCCTCCTTCACCTATTGCTGCGCTCTGCTGGTCAGCTGGCTAAAACAATGTGGGGAAAATCCCTGGACCCTTTAGGCACAGGGACGATTAAGGGCATCAAGATTTTATTTGAAAAGTTACTTTTAAAATCACTAAAATTAATGTTGGAGCATTACCCAAAGCTCTCCATTTCCCACCTGCTGCTGCACACTGCTCATCAGCTGGCTGAAAGAAAGACCTCTCTAAATTACAAGAAAGGAATGAAGTGCCAGGTTACACAGTATAAATGAAAAAGAACTGTGATTTTGTTTATGAATATTTGATAATTGCAAAAATGTCTAATATATATATTTTATATTTCTACGGTTCGTACATTTTGAAGTCCTTCAAATGAGATGATTTGGAAAGACACTTCCAGATTTCTACTGCTGTAAGCCAAGTAGATTAGCACAGTACCCCTCCCCTACCTGTTGCTGGCAACTGCAGGTTAGCTAGCAGAAAAAAGCCTTCCTTCATTTTTTTTATTTATTTATTTATTTATTTTGCTTGAAAAAAAAGACAAATTTAGCTTTTTGCATATATTTTAACAGACTAGCTAATAAATCAGCTAATATAAGCTTATATATTCTTATATTACCCACGAACTGAACAAAAATGAGCTGTTCTTCACTATGAGTAATAAAATATATCCCTAAATCTAGCATGTTTTTTATATATATTTTTACATGTAAAAAATATATATTGTTTTTACATATATTTATTAAAAAAATTCTATACATTTTTATAAGTATAAATCATGAAAAATATTTTTGTGATTTTTTTTTTTTTTTTTTTGGGAGCAAAGCCATAAAAATAAATATTCTAAAATAAAAACCCACATAACTGTAAAATTAAAATGTAATTGTTGCTTTTCTGTTTTAAAATAAATGAGACAGAGCTCCCATACCCAAGTTAGTCTTAGAAATGTATTTATTTACCTGTCTTTTCATGCATCCCACTCTCCCACCTCCATCATCTCCCCTGGGCCGTAATAATTCCCTTCAATCCGACTTGCAGGTTATCAAACATCTGCCATTATTGTTGAAAGAGCAGCAGCAATCGCGAGGTCGGGAGATTGAGGAAGTGCTAGGATCCAGTCAGAGAGGTTAAAAGTTCTCTCTGGGCTCCATTTCCTAAAAGATGCATCTCATGTAATTTCCCGAGAGACAAGAGAATCAATAGCATACACAGGCACATACTATAAATCGATATGTCTGTTAAAAAATGGATATTAGCTCATTTGTTGCAGTTTGACAGACAGTTACAGAGAGCGTTGTGTGTACGTAGGAGCAAAACGATACGTTTTTTTTTTGATTCGCGGTCGATGTTCTGCCCCATCTAGAGCTGCGGTTTCAGTGCGGACTTCTCCTAAAAGCCCATCCTCACCGTTTGCATGCCTGTCTTTCACTCAGCATGTGGTCAAGGTTTCTGTGTATAATCTCTTTTTTTTTCATTCCCAGGGTTTGCTCTCTGCATTCATAAAAAAAAAGAAAAAAAAGAAAAGATGTGACTTAAACAAACAAACGGCTGAATTTTAAAACACCTCGGCCTGTTTTTACCTTCTGCATTGTTGCCGGTAAGACTTAAAACGCCCCGTAGCTTCTGGGATGGAGATAAGAGCTGAGGGAGAGGGGTCACTGTCAGGGTCAGCGTAAAGATGAGGTGGGCTGAGATTTTCCCCCCCTGAACCAAATCTGAGCACAGCCTTCACAAGAGAGCCACCACAGATAAATACGGCAATCCAAACTCTCTCGACTCCCCCTCACTTCGGTGTTTTAGACATCGCTTTCCACGTAGCGGTACTGGCGTGGCCTCGGGACCCGGCATGCGAGGGGGGAGGGTTCCCGACCTCAGGCAGGAATGTAAACACGATGCCTTGACCCCTAAACTCGTATTTGTGTCTGCAGGCCAGACTTAGGGCAGCGAGGATAATGTCGACCCTTTTTCGGTTGTTTCTGTTTCCTCCACTTTGGTGAGTGGATCCTTTAAGACGAAGACTAGATAAGAGACTAATCCAGTTGAAAGCTAAATCCAAGTTCCTGGTCTTACCCTCAACTGGTAATAAGGAGTTTTTTGCTCACCAGAATGACCATAGTGATCAAAATATTATAAAATATTTTAAAGGAACAATAGATTTAAAAGATAATCACTCATATGCTTTTTATATCCCTACATGACCGCTAATGTACTAACAGCAGAGCTAATTTTCTGTTTAGCGTTGCAGCGCTTTTGCTAACTTTGAAAACTGTTAGCGCTTAGCTTTCCTTGAATTGATTGTTTTAGATAAATTCTGACGCGCTAATTTACGTGGCTGTTTTGTAACCTTTCAGTTAAATAAAATTCAACATCTGTGTTGAAATTTTGGACTTGTTTAGTGATTGGAAACCGTTTACTCAGCAGTTCTGTTTCCTGTTAAAACAAGAAACAAACAGGAACCAAATAAAACACGGACAGAATAGAACAAGTCGTAAACACAAATACAATGTCTATTATAGAATATGCAAATTATAATGTCAAAGTTAGATTGGTGCTAAATGGTTGTAGTCTTTGAAGGGCAGATATATTTTGAATTGAAGTTATAGCCTTAGCATTAGCTTCTGCTTAATACCGTGTTGGTGTAGTGCCTTAGCATTTGTGGAACTGAAAATGTCCTGAAAATGTTTTTCCCCCACCTTGTTCCTCTGGGGCGAACACAAGGTGAAAGCAGTCGTTCCTCTATGGACAGAAGCGTTAGCGTAACTAACTTTTTCGTTAGCGGTGCCACCACTTGATTACAGCAAATTATCCCTATATTTAATTGCCAACCAGCTTCATCCATTGTTTTTTTGACAACTTATTTTTAGTCTGAAATCATAAAACATTTTCCCCAAATTAAAAGATCGTGTTCAACCTTGTTCTTGATTATAAGGACACTGCTATGTAGTTAGGGGATTAGGTGAAATAGGGTTTATGCTAAATTCAGGGAGCAAACCTGGTCACCTTTAATCTTTGTTCATCCTTCCTGTTTGTGTTTTTCACTTCCCTCCTGCTTCCTGCTATGTAATCTTTCCTAAATGTCTGTTTTTTATGGTGTAGTATTTCTACCACCTGTCCTTAGCTTAAACTGTATGAAGCCACTCAAGTACACCAGAGCATTAGTCTCATTTCACCAAACGTGGTTTGGTTAATTCAGTGATGCTGAGGTGTAATTAAGTGAGCTTCAGTGCTGGAGGAACACAGAGTTCCACGATTCTGAAAGTGTCTTTCTCTCACCTTGTCCCTCAGGAGAAAAAAAAAGTGCATTCGCTACATCCAAGGTGAAGGCAGCTGTGCCAGTCCTCCCTCTACGGACGGAAGCTTACTAGACTCCCCCCCATCCTCTCCCTCCTCCGTGGTTCCCTCCCCCTCTCCGAAAGAGTCCAAACCTCACACTGAACAAATGCAACCTCTCTCACTGACTATGAAACCGGCCCACCAGCCACTCCACCACCCGCACCTTCTGGCTGGGCCCCCACCGCCATCTTTGGTTCAGCTGGAAAATTCGGCGGCCGCCGCCAGCAAGACGCCCGGCGGCGCCTCCTCCCACAACGGCGCCCTGGAGCACAGTGACGTCTCGTCCTCGCGGCAGCCGGGCTCCTCCGTGGCGTCCGCCATGATCCGGCCGTCAGCTTCGCTGTGTCATTCCCACTCGCTCCTCCCCTCCACGGCCCCCCAGCCTCTGTCGCTAGTGACCAAGTCTATAGAATAATCTACCTTCCTTCTTCTCAAACACACTTTCTAGGTTTTCTCTTTGCTCTATTTCACTCTCAGTCAATTTTCTCTTTGTTTCTTTGCCACAAAGGCGTTGAAATTTTTAGTTTTTTTGTTTTATTGAAGTTCATTGGTCAATATTTGACCCCTCATTATCAAAAAAATCTAATTATTATAAAGTACAATGAGCTGTAGTATAGCTTTGTGAATCTGCCAAAATTTTTATGACTTTTGTTTCTTTTGTCTGGGTTTCTTTTTGTAGCGATAAAACAGTTCAAACAGGAAGAAAACTAATCTACTTCACTTTCGAAACGTTTTAAAGACAAATATAAAATAGGTAGGCTAGGTTATTCGACAAGCCCTTTTTCCTGAAAGAGTTGGTTCTTCTTCTTTATTTGTATTAAATACGAGCCTGCGAACCAATCATTCAACATCTGTTCGAACTCTCAGAGGGGTGCGGGGGGCTAGCGGCTACACCTCTCTGGGGAACAATTTTAATTGTGATGTTACTTGTTGTTTAAATGTACAGAATATCGGGGAGGGGAGGGGTGATTTCCGTGTTAAATATGCATTCTTCCACTGCGTTGTCTTTTTTTTTTTTTTTTTTCTTGTTTACCTTTTGGGGCGGAGTCAGGCAAGTTTGGGCGAGTTCGACGGGGGGAGGGTGGGGAGGGTCAAGGGTTATAAAATTCAAAAATGTCACAACGCTAGGACCAGTAGTATTTATTGCTTTAGAGATTGCTTGTTGTATCTTGTTGTGTCTCTTTTTGACCCTATTTTTTGTTTCTTGATACATTGTACAAATGATTTTTTCTTAAGCTAAACAACTATATGAATGATCCATTTTTACAAGGAGGATTTAAAATAAGAAAAAAAAAATACAAAGCTTTTGTTATGGTTTTTTTTTTATTTTTCCCCTCGCTGAAAGCACCCAGATTTCACTTGTTCTGTGTAGATCTCATAAACAAGAAGTATGCACAACTTCATTTCCAGAACCGCATCTATATAAGCCATTTTACACGCAAAGGAAGAAAAGAAAACTTGAAATCAGGCAGTGGGTACCGTGTCTTCAGTGGAAAAAGTGTTTTAAAGCCCTTCTTTTTTATTGCACAGTCACATCTCTCAGACTGTAGATTCGTGTACAGATTTTTCCGTGCCAAATTTTTTGTGATAATTTGCCCTCAGCCCTCACCTCCCCCAGTTTTAAAAGAAAAAGGAAAAAAAAAAAACACGCTGTAGGAATTTCTTTTGTTTCGTTTCGTTTCGTTGTTTGTTTTTATTTTAATTTTGATACCATTCTTTGCTGTGACGTTACATAGATTGCTATGTATGTAGTATAAATGTTGCTATAACAAATGTGTTTGGTAGCAAATTGTCAAATATTAAAATTTAAACTTAATAAAAAGACGGACATCATACTGTATAAACCCACGAGGGCCAAAATTATGTATATTAGGAGGTTCATAAAAAACTATTAAATACAAAAAAATACACAAACTGCCACTTTTAAGTACACTACTACATATAGGTAGATAGAAAAAATAGGCATGTTGATGTTGCAAGAGGCTGTAAAAAAGCTACAAGAGAATCATCCACTCGGTGCCATTGTAGTTGACATGACGCGACTGTAATCTGTCGATTTCTTCTCTGGTTTATTAAGATGCTAATGATAAATAGTTTGAATGTTTCCTTAACGGCTGTGATGTTCCTGTTCTATTTTATGCTCTTATCTTTTTGTTTGTTTGTTTTTTTTTCCTGTTATTTTTAAATGGTTCTAAAACCATGTTTTTTGTAATGAATAAATGTTTATGCTGTACAGTCTCTGTAGCATGCAGTTCTGTATTAATAAAAGCAACTTAGTATGTGCACGCCTGCGTTTTCTTCTTATTCCATCCCTCCGTCGTCTTTGACCAGCTGGTCGTTGGGTGTCTGGTCCCAGTGTCTAGCAGTTACTGGGGGAGTGGCCATATTGGTGGATTTTCTAACAGTTTAAAGTAATGCAGCTGCATCTCACATGTAGGGTTTAAGTCTTTGCAATTCTTGAGTTTGAGGTCACAGGACATCCGGCTTTGGGATTTTCTGCTACATATCCTAGGTGTTCAGGATCTAGGATATGTAGGTTCTGAAGCAGCAATGCAGCCCATCAGACGATCTCCGATGGCTTTGTTTTCTGGAATACTTTTAGTTTTCAACTTGATGTGTGGAAGAACACAGTCCAAAATGTTGAGGGGATCATCAAGGTCTCTTTGGCAAATTTGAGAAGGAGCTTTGTGTTGTTTATACAACAAAGCTCTCCCGTGAATGTTGTTTTTGCCAGTCACACTCTTATTGCTGATGCTTGAATATGGACCACTGCAGCGCTTGAGATGTTCTGGGTTCGTTTGTGACTTCTTGGATAAGTGGCCAGTTTGCTCTTGGGAGTAATTTTGGTAGATCAGGCACTCCTGAGGTTCACCACTGCTCCATGTTTCTATGTTTCCTCTATTAGTGGCTAATGTCTCCCACTTATGTTTCCCTTTATGACCATATCAGAAGACACTGATAGACCTCAGTGTCTTCTTCTTGAATTTCTTGAGATAAGGAGATGATGTTTAGCCTTTTGAGATCGTTTAGCCTACTTCACTGTTTTCACACAGGTTCTGTTTAAATGATTCTTTGTTTCTGCATCTCTGGCGGTAACTAGGCCATGGCTTCATTGTTTTGAATAGCTATTTTCCCTTAATGTATTTATTCAGGTAATTTTTGTCTAATCATAAATTTTGTTTGATGATTGGTAACATTTAAGCATGAGAAAAAAAAATCAAAAGCAGAAGAAATCTTAAGCAGATAAAAAATCTGAATTTTGGGTTTCCGACCAGTTGGTCACTCATTAACAACAATCTGTTTCTGAAGTCTCTGTTTTATTAAGCTACTAACTCCAAGAAATGTACAAATTTGCCCCACCGGCACAGCTGGTTGATGCAGATCGAGATTTACCCACAAATTAAAATCAATCCGTTGTCTCATCTGAGAAACCCCATCAACTTCTTGCAGATTATTCCTAGGAATCCCAAAGTCAGACAAGTTTATAGTCCATCCACAGCCTAATCTGTTAAGTTGCACATCTGTGTACAAACTCTTCAGGACAGCGAGAAGTCCTGGTTTTGGGTGAATCATCAGTTTTTTCCTGCTATTAAAGTTTTCAAGAAATTAAACTTTTTTTAAGCCATCCAAGTAAACAAGTCAGAGACAGCTGGGAGTTTATCCAGCAAGACTTTAGTTGAGTGGTAAAACTTTGGAGGGGGATGCTGTCCTTTCTGCAGAAGGAACATGAAGGCAGCATGTGTAATGAAAACCTGAACAAGCCCAAGAACGGACTGTTGCAGAACCAAACAGCTCAGGGGCCGGGGAGAAACCTTTACTCATAAAGTATGACTTCAACAAAAAGACTGTGTGGGATAAGTTCACACTGTGCCAGGTGACAGTTCAGCACTGTAGTACAGTAAGTTTCTCCACATTGTCACAGCAGAAGCTCTGGATTCAAATATTCTTAAAGCTTGATTAAAAAGAGATTATTGGTATGTGCACTATTGTATTTTTATTTTTTTTTAATTAAAAATGTGCGTTCCGATGATGCTTCTGTGACCCAAAGTCCCTTTTGGAGACAACCTTTAAACAGGTAATAGAAAATATGTCTTATTAAACAGAAAATGTAATAAAACGATTCAATATTTTGATTTTTGAAGCCCTCTGTGTAATTATTCTATTTGTAGTGTTTCACTGAAGTGAAGAAAGTTTTCAAGTGTATTTTAATTTACTGAATATCAGTGTGTATCTTAAACATTATCCTAAAATAACAATAAGTCCCAATGAAATAAACTACACCAGAAGTAATAAAGTTGAAAGTACGCAGTGGAGGCTTGGTATTTACACTTTGAAATGCCTTGTTGCTGAAAGGCGCTATGCAAATAAAATCTGATTTGATTTTGATTTGAACTATCTGTGAATTGCTAAAATATACAAATATTTGAGACCCCCTCCAAGAAGTGGATTCTTTAATGCGTTACACACCAAATACATCTTGATGTACATTAATACACACAGTGGAAACCATCTTAGCGCTACCACACAAGCTAACATCTACGCTCTTCTTTATTTCACTCCATGCGGAAACAGGATTGGCTGTTTCGAAAACACCAGCCAATAGCATGTCAAATGGCGCTATGCCTAGATATTCCAACTTCTAGGTGACATTTATTTCTGAATGTTTTAGAAAAAGAATCCACGGTTAGGCAAATTTTCTGTGAAAATTTTGCAATATGCTCCACAGAAAAATGTGTGAATACTTAACCACAAATACACAGAGGTTCACTGTAACATAATGTTGCTAAACAACAATATGCATATTATGTTTGACCAAGATCAAAAGTGTAAAAGAAACCAAACCACAAGTTCATTTGAAAGAATAAACACTATAATTTCTATGAAGTTTTAATACATACAGCACACACATTTAAAGTGCTGCATTTATCTATGAACAATAAGTCACCTTATGAGGTTGTGGGGAGACTTTGCATACCTAAGAGAAGAAACAACATGTTTTGATGTCAGCGTGGCATGGAGGAGCAACGTTGAAGGCCATGGCTTCAGGCAAAAATACAAATCAGAAAAACATTGCAAAACATTAAACACATCTCTCGGTTTACACAAAACAAGAAGCAAAAGATCTTGTTTTGGATGTTATTTAAAAACTGAGACGTGAGCCCCTGACCCAGATCACAGCGGAAGAAGAAAAGCTGAAGAACAGGCTAAAGAACATGGCAAAAACTCCCTCTGTCTCAGCTAGTAAGGAACAAATTGAAACATTTCCATGTGGCTCTACTGATACAGCTGTACCTTTTCCATAA
This sequence comes from Gambusia affinis, assembly GCF_019740435.1. NCBI lineage: Eukaryota > Metazoa > Chordata > Actinopteri > Cyprinodontiformes > Poeciliidae > Gambusia > Gambusia affinis. The sequence goes on from NC_057887.1 coordinate 17,756,305, forward strand.
TGATGCCTCTCTTTTCTTCTCAATTGGGGTTTCAGATAGAGTTAGAAGGGGGAAAAAAGTGATGGTGCTGTTCAGTGTCTCTGCTCAGACGTGTCTTAAAGGTGCTTTTTAGTGTCGACTATCTTTATGGGTGGGGGAAAAAGAGTCCTTATAAAGCTACTGGCAGATGAAATTTAAAAATAAAGGCCCCAATTGGATGGTTAGTTCAAAAGAATATGCTGAAACCAATTCCAGTGGACTGCAGCCCCGCTGTGACCCTCATCAGGAAAGAGCAAATCTTCTTTCATTCCCCATGCACTTTAATACGTCGCTCTCTCAGGAAGCCTGAATTGAACACAGCATTCGAAATTAATGGCTCTAAAAGCACTTGAGTAATTGTTTGGGAATGACTAGAGTCAGTGGTCTCTGAGCTGAGGATGTAAATGTAATGTAAAGATTAATAAGTCCATAAACGTCGGTTCATGTCTGTACTCTCTACTTGGTCAAAGTTTGCTCCTGGGATTCACATTGAATCAAGAAATAATATTGTTTTACTTGTTCTTAAAAAAAAGTAAAGACACATCCTCTATTTGCTGAATATGGCAGTACACTTTATGGCAGTAAGTACTTACAAATACAGTGAACGCCCTAGTATTTACAGGGTTAGGGATCACTGCCAGCCACAAGTAGCTAAAATCTGTGAAAACTTGAAACCTTCCGTTTAAATCCTAAACGGAGCGCAATCCAGCCAAATGTGCAGTACCGTAATCCCGCCACACGTTGCGCTATCTGAAAAATTTAAACGGTTTCTGAAAGGAGAGACGTTGTGCTTTCCGGCCAATATCGGGTTATTACGGTAATTTCACATCCCGGTGTAGCAGGGAGTGAAAAAAGTTCCTGTTGTTATGGATAACGGGGCCAATATATTTACTCACAGGACATTTGAAGAACTGCGTACAATTAAAATAAGCAAAAATATCCAGGCGGACATTTTAAATGTAGGACATAAAGTGTTAAAAAGGCTTAAAACTGACCATTTTAAAAGTTCAAACACCAAATATGCCGTCAAATTCAATAATATGCACAGTGGAAACTGCCATGGCACAACTACGCATGCGGATTTATCCAGCCTGTCCTGTTTTCTCTCTTGGGAGAACATCCAATCAGCGTCTTGGAAAATAAATGGCGCTTCGCAAACGCCAAGCCAATAGCAAATGAAGTAGCATTGCTTGTATGTATTCCAGGTTTCCAAACTGCATTTCATGTAATAATTTAGATGCACTCTGCTAAAAATATCCAGTAATAGATGGAGTTTCTGCAAATAAGTTGGGATTAAATTCCACAGAAAAACTGGTGAATATTGAACCGTGTAAAGGCCGATCTGCCTTAAGCTCTCAAGGCACTTCACTTTATATTTTGCAACTATAATGGTAATTCTCACAAAACTGCCTGAAAATGTTATATTTCAGTATTTTTTTTTATACTTGAATCTGCTCAGCAACTTAAACCCACATGATTCACCACAAAGCAAGAATGACCAGAAAGTAAACAGACTTAAAAACAGACATGGCACCTATTGAAAAACTCGCTAAAATAAATCCACTCCATTTAGGCATTTTGTATTTTAATGTTCTAAACAGTGGATTTTTTTTTTCAGCTTCACCTTCAGAAAATTCTAACTATCTGTAATCATTAAAAAGGAAATGTAAGCTGTAAGAGTTTGTATAAAAAATAAAATACTTTGCCAAAACAGGGGGAAAAACTTGATGGTTTCCAGAAAGCAAGAAAGAATAGTTTTGGAAATGTGTATTTTTGCACGTTGTGTTACTGTTTGAAACATGTGCTACTTTAAAAAAATGTTTTTTTGGGGGGGAAAAAAACCATCCTTCTGCTCTGATAAAAGTATCTGTCTTACAAAAGTAAAGAAGAAAACAATGCAAATAAAAGGGTTAAGAGGGTTTGAGATTTTCTCTTCTCTCCAAAAAAGTATATTTTCGTCCAAATATAAACCAGAACATCTAGAGTATTCAGTACACTTTCGTTCTTAAGGACTAATCCACAGTGTTTGGGCCAACGAGGTCACCTTTCATAGTTCTGGTAAAAAAAGAACCTTAAAATGATCACTAAGTAGAGAAAAAATTATATAAAAAAATACTACTGTGGATAGACATTCATCCACAATAGGATTTATACAGCCACAACTTTACATATTAAGACTCTTTACTTAGCCTTCAAAAACTGAATGGAAATCAAAACAAAATTAAAGGAGGTTGAAAAAGCTTTAAAAAACATATTATTTAAACTATTAAAACTGAAAGTTTCCCGCACGCGCAGTAGAGGGCTCAATGGTCACACATAGAGAGCGTGCTCAGTGCTTCACCAACCGCCATTAAGAAGAAGAAGAAGTGCTCAGTGTTTGCCGAAGTAAACATGGACGCTAACGGTGGAGCATAGCTTATGATGTTGAAGTTGTTGTCCGACCGGAGCCGGGACATTATTAACTTAATCTTTATTGCCATCCGCCATGGTTGTTGTTTTTCTTTCCACTTGGGCGTATCAGGATACAGAATAGTGAGGTATGTTGAGTATCAGTGACGTTCAGATCGGATGAATTCGACCTGGACGTTCGGTCACATTTGAATCGGATGCATGAAGGATATCCAACTGACCTGGGTCGCATTAAAAAAAATCCGACCTGTGTTGTTCAGACTGTCATAAAAAGATCAGATACAGGTCGTATTACACCAAAGAAATCAGAATTGGGTCACTTCAGGCTGCAGTGTGAACGTAGCCAAAAAAGAAATATGGAGACATTTGAACTGAACTCCTCAGGAAAAGTACAGGGAGAAGTAAAACAATCATCAAACAGGACTTGATTAAACATGACAGTCTACTAACATGCAAAATAAGTCAAAAGCGATACAGAACTGAGAATTAAATTCATAAATCAAGCTGAAGTAGAGCTCTAACTGCAGCAAGCAGCTCATAAAGTCCTTTTTAAATACAGCAGAGTCTGTGGTGGCATGACAAAACATAAAAAAAGGTCAAAGAGTAAGAATTTTTTTCCAAGCCACTGTGTAGGCAAATCACTGAATTTCAGCTTCATATGCAGGGACTAAAAAGCAGAAATACTTTGAGTCCAGGACAAACAGAAGTGCAGAGAGGAAGACCCGCGTATTTACAGGTGTTGCGTTTGTGTGCTACTGCCTGAATGCAGGCTTGCGTTGCACCTTCCCAGCACAAGCTCCCTAGTCCCTAATGATGGCGGTGTGCAGTAAGCTAACTACCCTCACAGTGGAGCGAGCCCCCAGGCTAGTGCCACATCTCTCCATCAAGGCCTGCCTTCATCCCACTTTACACCGGGCCCTTTCCAAAAGACACACACATGCACACACAGGGCCAATGACAAATAATTCATATTATGGCCTGCCTGAAAGTTTGCCACACTACCTCATTAAGCAGCCTATTGTAACTGGCTGACATTCTCTCAACATAATAACATTCCTTGGTCGGGCTGTTTTTGAAGTGACATCTCACTAGAGGGAAACAGAAATAAATAAAGAAATGAAATAGAAGGAAAAAAACACCCAGTTGTGCTACTATGCTGTTATTCACCTTCGGAAGTCTCAAGGTGATGCAACTTTAGCTGCCAGGTATTAATAATGGATCCCCATTGTAGCTTGATGTGGTTTAAGGTCCAGCAATGGCAAATCAAATGAAGACAGAAATGTGGCTCCTTGTGTCATTTGCATGAAAAAAGTCAAGGATACTTAACAAAAAAACAAAAAACAAAACAATTTTTTTTTAAACGTCTTTGCATTAGTTTAGATCAGTAAATTCCAAAAGCATCCTCCCAACAAAGAAACTCAAAACAAGGAAACAGATCATTTCTCTGGCTGATCATGTTTGTGATCATAAATTTGTAACACTAGAAAATGATAAACAAACAATTCACATAGAGCAGAAATAGACTTGTATTCATGTGGATGTCACAGAAAAAAGAAAAAAAAAGAAAGTAACACACCGATATTTTTTTGTATCTAATGGTCCAAGAACCTAAGTAAAACAAAAAGACAAAGTAATCAAAACAAATTAGTTAATAAATGAAGCTATTTTTAATACAGTATAATAGCAAAGGGAACACTTTTGTACAGTTTTTTGTACAATTTTAAAGCACAAAAGCCTTTTTTGAGAATCTTTACTTCAAGAGTTTGTATGAATTGAATTGCTCAGGTTCAGTGTTATTTTCCATTTTTCTTGAAACCAATGAAAGATTCCCCAGCTGAGTGTTTGGGGTCATTGTCTAACTAAAATGATTGTTCCCTCAGTTACAAATTTGGTCTTATGTGCAATAACTTCCATTGATTTTTCCTAATCTTCTGCATATAAGTTTAAACAAGCTTCGACATGCTATTTTTCTTCAGCAGTGGAGTCTTATGCAGTGAGCACGGACAGAAATATTGGATTTTCTTTTATATGCCTGTACCTGTTACTTTCAGGTGTTTCTGCAGTTCATTTTGGGACTTGCATGAGGGACGTTGCTCACTGGAACATTCACAAGTTTGAAATGTATCTGTAACGAGTGACATCACTATGTTTTGCAACAACAAATGTACAAAGATCTGAAGAAAGCACTTTAGTTTTACCCATCATAAGGTCTTTATAATGAGCTTTTTTTTACAGTTCAGTCTAAACCAGCTCATATTGATTTGCACCATAAGGAGAAGTATTGCATTTTATTTCTTTTGCTTCCTGTGGCTTATTGCGTCTTGCTTTCTTTATTTGTTCGATATTAATTCCCTGTGACATCCAAGTGTATCGCAAATAATGTATGAACTTATATATTTCAATTTATTCATGTGTCGAGTACTTGAGTTGCTCCTCACATCTACTTTTATTTTCATGTCAATAGGTCCATGAGGATAAAAACGATCTACCGATAAAAATGGTGATGTGTTCAATACTTACTTTCCCCGCTGTGTTTGCAGTAATGAAGAGATTATCTTTAATAGAAACCAACACATCGAGCCTGAGCTCCCACTTTGGACCGCATTGATTTTTCCTCTTAGCCACACAGTCCAGTGCACTGGCTCTAATACACAATCAAAATTTATCTATTTGATGCCTTCTGCAAAATGTACAGCAGGAAAAGAGTGCAGAGCAAGAAAGATGGAGTGCAGGGCTTGATGAAGGTATGGAAAACCTTTGATTTTCTATTCCTTTGCACGTGTGGCAGCAAATGTCACAATGGCAACCGCGGTGTGGGAGGTTTGTCTATGTCTATTTTTTATTTTTTATTTTTTTTCCAGAGTGGCAATCAGTCAGTTCAGAGGCACTGAGCTCCTGGCGAGCCTACAAGGCATGTGGCTAGGTGCTCTCTGTCCTGAGGGCGAGACAGGGAGAGTTCTGACTTTTCCGGGGCAACAGCGAGGCATGGGAGAGGAAGAAGAAACTTTCTGAGCAAAGTGGGAAAAAAAGGGGAAACATGGGGGAATAATCCAAGCAAGGCAGACTTGAAGTAAAACAACTGACGAATGCTTCAGTCTTCGCTTCAGTCCTGACAAGCATACCAAAACTCAGATTTTTGCATAAATACACAGCTCTTCAGTGGCAGATAAAAGGCATGAAGATGAAGTTGTTCAACTAACAAAAGAGGAAAGAAAGAGGAGGAAAGGCAAAAGCCCCCAAAACATGACGAAAGATGTAACACCTCCCCTGCAAAGCCGGATCCCGTTTCCCTCAGCAGATAGGAGGAATGATGGGGAAGCGCTTTCCAGCCGCCTGTAATGAAGTCCAGATGTATCATCTGTTTCTCGCCGTAAAAGTTGTGACCTTGGGAAAGCTACCTCACTTTTGGCTCTTTTTTCGTATTTGAGGGAATCCGGCAGAAAGCACAGCAGCTAAACTGAGTACTGCGGGATTAAGGGCAGAAAATTCCAGACAAAATAAAGCCATGTGGTTGCATCGCTTCATAACCTCCTCATCAAACACCCCTTCGCCGTCTCTCTGTCTTCCAAGGCGCCTGAACTAACCCTGACCTTTCCTATCATATAGCTGTTGCTATCAATGCAGCTTGTCTGTTATAGGTAAAGAGACTGAAGAGACATGAATACAGCAAAGTTAATCTAAGCATGTTACAAAACTGCTAAATAACTGATTAGTTACATTCATTTAGCCAGAGTATGCTTGCAGGAGATGCAGTCACTTGGTTTCCCAATGTGCACTAAACAAACTTTAATTAAAATCAGATTATTTTGGTTGCAGAAAAAAATGTAATCACTAAGCAGTTTTCCCTCCAGCACATAAATAATGTGTAAGCAGACCCAGATTGTCTTCACAGGAGGGCGACTGCCACTGTGAGAAAAGACTACAGCAATGATTGCTTTTGAAAGATGACCGAATCTTAAGAGTTTTGTATTTCGGAAAAAATACCACTTAAATAAATCAGTTGACTCACTGTCTTAGAAGTAGGTAAATAAATAAAAGAAGGGCTGCTATTTATACCTCCAGTGAGAGAGAGCGAAATTGAAGGTAATTTGGATTGTTAAAAGGAAGAGCTTTTCTTGGGTTTGCCTAAAATAAAATGAATCAATAATGTTTTCATCTTGCTATGATGGTAGAATCGTGGCATTAGCAAGAGTTTTTTACGCTATACCACTACAAAGATAACATCCTCACTGAAAGCAGGGGTTGCCTAGATCTGCAGCCCTCTCTTGTGGCGACTGCAGAACATGGCAACTTATGTCAGCAGAAGTATTACGCAGGTCAAAGCAGAAACTTTACACTGAATCATAAACATGGTGGCTAACAACGCTTTGTCTGTTGTTATAGAGTAGGACAGAAATTAAAAATACCAGCTGAAATCAATTCTCTACTTGCTCCTCCTGTTTATTATACACAACTTAGCATTAGCACTGCAGCACAGCTAGCTGTCACAGGAGGTTAGCAAAGGAGAATTTTGAAAGTTTAATGAGCCACAACTTCAAAGTTGGCAGTTTTTATAGACTGATGGTAAAATGTTTGTCGATAAATATTATAATGAATTTGTGAATCTTGAATGAATCTTTAATTACCACTGTCAGTGAGGACGTTGCCTTACGTTTGACATTGGGTACTAGAGTTTTAACTGACCAGTTTTCCACCAACGTGATTGCAATTCTTGACCAGAGCTGGAACGAGAGCCAGCTTTTAACTGGTTTTTATAAAAGAACCAGTTTAGAACTTAAGCTAGCCATTAGCAAAAAATGCCGACATCAATATGTACATTTTATACCAGGATGTTAGCTAACAAAATAGTAACTAATTAATAATTAAATATAGTTACTATATGTCAGCTTTTATGCTCACAGCATGTAAATAATGTTTGCATAAACATTAGTCTTTTGGCTAATGCTAGCAGTGTACTGTTTTATATTGGTTGCTATGGCAGTTTACCCTAATGCACATATAACATGAGTAAAAAAAGGGAAATTAAAAATTGTGCAGACATTTTTCTCTTTTTAGATACCCAAAGAAAGAACTGACCACTGCCACAAAATAAAATCTTGAATTCTTCCCCAACTTTTTTCCTGCAGGATATCAAATATAAAACCAGGAAATGACTTAGTTGTCAATTAGTATTCATAAACCCTTTGAAATTTAAGTCTCAGCCACTTTTCTTAAGCATGTTTCCTAAGTATGTGGTTTTATTCTTGGGCTGACAATGGGATCAGTTTTTGTTGCTGTTCTTCCTACTCCATCTTTTAGTAACGGGAGATTAGAAAGCGCACCGATACGGCTGAGATGAGCAGGTAAAAACATTTCACTGAATTTCAGCTCCTCAGTCAAGTGCAATGCAACTTAACTTCAGTGGAGCACGCTCAAACATTTGAAACAAAAGTGGCGTGAAAGTGGGACAGCAAGTCTCATCGAGTAGACACAATTACAGAGCTGAGGCGATGCTGTGAGCATGGGATGTAAGACAAGAGAGCCATTTTAAAGGAGATTAGCGCTGACACCTCCCTGTGTCTCAGCATGCAGCGATCACACTGCGCCAGCTACTGTGTGTGGGAGGCCTTTTGTCACTTGTACCATTCAAAGTGGGAGAGAGAAAACAAGCGATGGGATGACACCCAGCCGCCTCCGACAGATCAAAACCAAACTAATAAGCCAGGATGCTCAAATTAACAATGAGGCCTCTTGTTTAACTCGGCTGTTTGACTTGTTCAGCTGAGGCACGTCAACTACACAGGCACATTTAAATCCATGTGAGGATAAGACTTTGGAAATAATGACTGTGCTGAGTGCCACCGGTAAAAGTATTTGGGTGCAAAAAAGATTTTCTGTCAACATACTTTTATGTTAGATGCTACAGTGGATGTGCACGCACATAACAACTACAAAAACTGTAACGGCAACAGCATTACGCTGTAGTCTGAGTCGGAGGCTTATTAAGAGGCCATTCATCCTTCCACAGAACCTAAAGCACATAAGGCGCTCTGTTTGCTAGAGTAATCTATCTTTATTGTTACCCTGAAGAGGCTTGTTGAAAATTAATTTGGGCTGGTCAACACTCAAGAGCACGCTCCCCTGAGATACGCAGTTTAACCCTCATCTCGTCTAATGTGACCCAGCGCAAACACTTGAATCCACATTACGCTCAGTGCCTCTGAATAGTGAGAGAAATGATTATTTACCCATTTCAGAGCTCAATGTACCTACATTTCATCCACTTTCCACCCTGTTGTCCACCCTGTTGTATCAGAGTGTTGGGCTATCAAGTATCCAATGCAGCATCACATTTTCTCATCCAATAGACCAAACTGATTAATCTGACATGTTTATATGAACATGTAAAGCTTTATGTATAATATGTAATAAAAGCATTGATTATGAAATTTTTATAATCTCAAACATCAATATTTTTCCCCTGAATTTTTTAATGGTAGATCAACACAAGTGGAAGGAACATTTTTCACAATTGAAAATTTGTTGTATGATGTGCATTTTTATTCAAATCCCTTGAGTCAATACATTTTAGAACCACATTTATTCTGCAATCACAGATGAACGTCACAGATGAATCAAGAGACTAAAATGTTTGTATCTTTGCGCAGATTCTTAATTTTTAAATAAGGTATTAAGTTTTACAGAACAATGCTAACAAAATTGCATTTGAGTTTTTGTTTTGTTGGAACAAAACTATTGCAGAGCACTGTTCATAACCAGAATAACTCAAAGTACTTTACAGTAACAGAGTAACATAACATGGTCTTCATTTAAAATAATAATGGAAAAACATTAAAATGACAAAGTTTACCAATGATACTCTTTGTGGATAAACTCCATTAATGTTTTCAGTCCTGATTTAAGCCAACATTTTCTGCATGTCTCAGGTTTTTTGCGAGGAACATAGAAACTAAATGCAGCTTTCCTTTGTTTACCTTTTGTCTTGGGAACACTGGATATGTCATGTCTGATGTCCTGGAGGCTCTACCTCAATTTGTATCTGACTAGTAAGTCTGAAATGCACTAAGGTCTAAGATCATTGAATGCTTAATCCTGTGCTTTTTTATGAGACCTGCTTCCAGATTCAGTGGAGAATCTGGAAGCAGCATTTTAGATAAACTAGAGCTGCATGAGAGACCAGAACAAGCATCAATGATCAACTTACAGGAAATAAAAACATGCTTTTATTTGATAGAAAAACCTATACATCTCTGGAAAAAAGATGGACTGAACCCCATTGAAATCCTCCTGGTTATTCCACCAAATATAGATTTCTGAAATCGTCCTGAGTTAAAACATTAGTATTGTTGTTTCTAAATTAATATGAACTTGTTTTCTTTGCATTATTTGAGGTCTGAAAGCTCTGCATCTTTTTTGTTATTTTGATCATTTCTCATTTTCTGCAAATAAATACAATATTTTTGCTTGGAATTTCAGAGACATGCTGTCAGCAGAACAATGTTCATTTTACTCAAACATATACATATAAAGAGTAAAATCAGAGAAACTGATCATTTTAAGTCATCTCTTAATTTTTTCCAGAGCTGTATTTTGGCAATGTTTTTAAGGTTTTAGTAGCTAGTTGTATTAATAGACTTTAATGGTTCTTCATTAAGTTGGAGAAACTTCTGCTTCGTGGGTATTTGACTCACTTCCTGCAGTGGACTCTCGGCCAAATGAAACAGAAATCCAGAGTTGCATGGTATTACCATTTATATTGTAGAAGTTGTCATACTCCATGATTTGAACAAGGTGCATTCAGATAAATTTTGATTAAAAGCGGCCCAAGAGCGGAGCCTTGAGGTATGCCAGATGTGATCCTTATTTTCTCTGGTTTATAATTACCAAAAAACACAAAGGTGACTGTTCACCACAATTTTTATTGGTTCCTCTAAAAGGTTTTCTTCCACGACTTTAGCCTAATTCATCTTTCCATCAGCTCTTACAAATTTCCTGCTTTAAAAAAAATACATTCCTATAAATAATAATCTCAAGAATAATCACAAATGTATGACTTTCAAATTTATCTTACTTTTTAGATCCTCTTCATACTGATGGTCATTTCTTTCTCACCTGAGCTTCTGAACAACGTAGGAGAAAACAAAAAGCTTTTTCTTTTTTAATATTCTGGTGCCAACTACCTCTGTCCAATCGAACGAGATTCACACATGAGCCGTTTTGTCAGAGCAAGCGGTGATGGTTTGGTGGTGAGTGAAGACACCAGAGGAGAACCGCTTGTGTTGAGGTTGCAAAAGAGTGAGCAAGAAAAGAGAGAATGGGGCTCAACCCCCCCACCCTCACATCAAAGCTTTTCCCTCCAGCGTTGTCTTGTGATATTTATTTATTGAGATGATTTTGCCAGAAACCCAGTGGCCGGGCTGTGCCCCCCCCTCAGCTCTTTGATATGTTGCTTGGTTCTTAGCTGGCTGTCCTTAGAGAAAGAGAGGTCGAGTAGGGGGGTCAACCAAAGACACCCCCAGAGGAAAAAACATGGCTCACAGAGCACACATAGAAACAGCACGCAGCATAGCGTACACACATTTACACGGAGACACAAAAGCAGATGATGCATCAGGAAAGTGTGTGTGTGCGTGTGTGTGTGTGTGTGTGTTTGTGGGGGATTAGGCATTGATTATTATTAAAGGGCCAATGATTTATTTCCTCCACCATTTGAAGGAACCGGGCTCACATCTAAATGAATATCCGATTAATACCTTGGAGTTACTTCAGCTTGTGTTGCCATATTGAGTCCTCGCACTGCAAGTTCAAAATGAAGCGCACTAGATGTGGGGTTTACAAGCGTTTTCACGTGTTATAGCTCAACCTAAAATTTTATGTAATGGACTATTGCAAACTGCGCAAAATTGTGAAGTAAAAGGATGTATGCTTTTATAATTTCTGACACAAAATTAACATCTAACAAGTAAAGCTAAAGCGTTTGTTTTTATCTCCCTTGAGTTGGTTTTGTGCTTTTATGACAGCTGGAATGTGAATCCATGTCTGTGCAGAAGAAACACATTCACAAAGCCTTATGCTGCCACTACCATGTTTCACAGTGGGAGAGTTTAGTTCGTACAATGCCTTTCCTTTTACCACGCTCCCAAATAGATCAAATTTGTAGAATAGAGTGGATGGTCACCTATTTCCAGTTTTGTTGCCTATTTTCTTCATAAAATTTATCTAAGATAGTTGAAAGAAAATACAATTTGCAGAGCTTAAATACCTGGACACAAAGCTTCTCGGCACATTATTGAATGGCGTTTGTAAGGCAGCCAATCCAGGAGCGCCGTTTCTTTTCCTTGGTACTGATTGGCTGTACTCCCAAGGGTAGATACCATATTGTCCCAAAAGGATTCCCACTGTCCATATTAATGCATATTGAAGTATATTTGTCATGTGAACTGTTAAACTGGGCAGTTACAAGCGTTTTGTAAGTATTTGTGTACATTGGCTATTTAAAATGGGTTAATATTGTGAATAAATTGCACAAATGTGCATCATATTTACAAATATAACAGATTTAGCAGCTGCTGGTTGCACTACATTTTTCTTAGGGGTATCGAAGTAAAGGTGGCTGACTATAAATTCACATCATTCCTTTTTGCTTGTAATAATGTATTATTTTACAGCTACTTTCTAATTTGTGTTGATCGACTGCAAAACTTAAATGAAATCCATTTAAAATGTTTGGTTGTTGCATGACAAAATACGAAAAAGGTCAAGGATTATAAATAAAAATGTAATTAGTGCATTGAAATTCTGCAACAACCAACAAATTGACACCTTGTAATAAGATAGCTAAACAAATGAACTGCATGAATACTTTGCTGAGTAAAAGACCAGGTGAAATGTATATCAGCCCCATTACAGCGATCTCGTAACAAGATGAAGATTCCTTCAGGGTCAGAACATGGTAGTGCTCCGTTTAGGAAGCTAAGATTAGCAGCAGCCGAGAGCCAAGAAGGGTAATCCTGACCCAGTAGCTCCAGGTGGAGGCCATTTGTTCACACCATGTCGTTTCCAAGTGTAAAATAGCCTGGCCATGGATCTTGGCTGACACAAGAAAGATTATTTCCATTCAGTGGTAAACCGCAGTGCATTACAAGCCAGAATAGAGTTTCACCCTTGATTAAAACATTAATTTTCTGCTGTCATTTGTGATAAACTCAAACCAAAGACCATAGGCCAGATTTATGATTCAAAGAAATGCTTTTAAAAGTTAGACCTAAAATAACAAAGTAAGAACCTGAGGCACCAAACTAACAGTGGATTCAGTGTTGAATGCTGTGGATAAGTCTGTGGGCCTCCTTGCCACAGAGGATTGACAAAGTGGGAGTTCTTCCTCGCTGGGCCGCAGACTGTAATTTCAGCCTCACGGCGGAGGCTCCGCTCATCTTTTTTGCGTGACAGATCTCCAACATAACGTATTGTCAAATAACTCTTAATATGTCCGGCGTGACATGATGTCCATGTTCTCAATATTCAGATTTGCTCTGGCTCATAAACTCATCCACAGCCGCTTGCCATTGGCCCCATCAATCAAGACATCTCCACCCGCCCCCCAGCTTTCCTACCCAAAGCCACAACTTTCTCTCTCTCTGTCTTTTTTTTTTTTTTTTTGTTTTCTTCAACCTGTCAGACAATTTGAATATGAGGTGGTGCATGAATGGCTTCCTGAAAATAAGCTTCTGGCAGAACAAGATTTGGAAAAGCAACACTCGCACACAGAAATTCTGATTCAAAAATGTGCACAGATGTCTTTTCCAAACCTTTTTACACATTGCAAAGAGATTCTCGTCATCATGCGGCAGAAGTCAAGACTTTTCCCATTTATTTCCATATTTGTCTCCTGTTTTAACACCTAGTGTTTGAGCAGACCTTAAAACTCTTTGGGAAACACTCAGGTTGTTCAAGTCTGATGACAAGAACAAACACTGACAGAAGACATCAAGGGCTGACAATCACTGCCCATCTTTCTTCGTTTCTGTCCCTCGATAACTCTCCAGTCAGACAGCGCCTATAATTGAGCATGTATAAACAATAATCCGTCTAAAAGCAGACGGGCCATTTAACACAGAGTGATTGTCTGCATACGTGGATAAACAAACAGAGCACCACTGGATCTGTCATCGCCTGAACCCCCTTCTAGATAAAGATAGATTGTGCAGATCGCAGGAGGGGAGGGTGGCAGGGGACTAGGATGGGCAGTAAAGAGCCGCGTCAACTGCTTTCCCTCCTCATGCGTTAAATTCAAAGAAAGCTGATGTGCTAAACCTCCACTGATCAATCGGGAGCAAAAGGAGAGAGGAGGAAAAGGGAGACGAGGTGGACGAGCCTCTGGTTAGGCATATGTGATCAGCACATTGGGCCAAATGATGTCATCCATCAGGATGGACACTGCAATTTGCCATCTATTTCCTCATCAATCAAATCTGAGTGTTTCTACAGTGGGGTGGGGTAGGTGGAATATTTGTTTATGTATGTGAGTTTGTGCGCCTGCATGTGTGTCTTCTTCAGACAGGGAGAAACAACGGCAATTCCCAGTCCTAACCTGAAAGGCATTAAGAGCCTTTAATAGAAAGTAGCGATACAGTCCTATCGTTTAACATGCACAGAACCAAAGACAGTTACGTCTGAGAAGTGTCTTTTCAACTGAGCCTATAAAGATCAAAAAGCAACTGAAATATTTTAAGAAGAATTTGAAAATAGTGAATCTTTGGGTATTTACCTTAATGCTTTACTTTGAGTAAAATTTGTTCTTTCACCTTCACAGATCAAAAAAGTAACTCAGCTGAAAAAGCTGCTGCATAGTGCAGCTTTTTTCAGAGCTGCACTATGCAGACACCTTGTCTACACTGATGAAGATTTGCTCACGTCTTTAAGCCCAATGCTTAATGTGACTGACACAGTAGGAGTGCTGGACCTATTTTCTCATTAGTTCAACTAATTTGACCACTTGAGGGCGCTGAAGAGCGACAGAAAGCTTTAAATACTGAGCCCAAGATGGTTAAGTGATCATTGAGTATGCAGAAAGTTAGAAGAGACAAAACTCTATGTAAGACTGCAACAAACAATTATTTGGATTATCCCAATGCAGCAGGAGAACATAAATCTTACACAGGCAATTTATAAATCTTTCATTTGTACACATTTGACATTTAGATGAACGTGAAACTGTTTTTAGATATGCTAACATACTTGGCCAGTTAGAAACATCCATCCATCCATTTTCTGTTCACCCTTCTTCCCTAATGGGGTCGGGAGGGTTGCTGGTGCCAATCTCGAGCTACGTTCTGGGCGAGAGGCGGGGTCACCCTGGACAGGTCACCAGTTTGTCGCCGGGCAACACAGAGACAGACAGGACACACAACCATTCACACACACACTCACACCTAGGGAGAATTTAGAGAAACCAATTAACCTGACAGTCATGTTTTTTGGACTGTGGGAGGAAGCCGGAGAACCCGGAGAGAACCCACCATGCACAGGGAGAACATGCAAACTCCATGCAGAAAGATCCCGGGCCGGGAATCGAACCCAGGACCTTCTTGCTGCAAGGCAACAGCTCTACCAACTGTATCACTTCAGTTAGAAACAACATTTGTGTTAGAAACATCTGAGACAAAAGTGCATAAATGCAACTGCTAACATTTATAATGGTAACTAAGAATTGCTGATACAAAAATATAAATAAGTTTTAACCTCTTTAAGAGAGATGCTATCTCTTCGTATATTTAATCATTATTTTTTAATTCATATCTGTTGTTTTTGTTTGTTTTTGAATGTCTTACCTACATAGTCTCATACATTTCACCTGTAATATTTTATTAAATTTATTAGTTCATTTTATTCTTGCTTTTACTTTAGATTTTTATTGAAATTGCTTTGAGGGGTTTTATTGTAAGTTAGCATTTTTGCTACGAACTAACTCTCTGATTGAAGAGGTAAAAAGATGATTGGTGGCACACTGAAAAAGAAAAACCGATAATGTTGCTAATGTGCTAATGCTAGCTTATATGTAAACAAACAGACAGAGAATATTTGATTGTAGCTGCTATTTTCTCATTCGATCCTAAACATTTTCCAGTTTTCCTGTTATTTACCAAAAACAAGATGTCATTAGCTTCAGTTTTTAGAAAGTGTAAAGTCTCAGTTGAGTTAAGGTTGCTGCAAACGTTACAAATGACCTTAACTTCTGAATTTGTTTCTTTAAGTTTGTGGTCAACCATTCTAATAACTACTATTGGCAGTTTCACAGTTACTATTTGAACTCAACGCACAGGGTCTCAAACAAGATCTGACCTCTGAGCGTCATCTTTGCTTAATTTCCTAAAAAGACTTCTTAAACTTAAACAGTTTTGTAGCCACAGACAAAATCTATTTTACATTTAGACACGCACTGCCCTAAAAAATCGCACCAAAAAGATTCCAGTTACTCTCAGCAACGTATTGTAGTTTAAATCTTAGAGAAGTTATCATAAAACTGACAGCCGCAGAGGAAACATTTAAAGAATACTGACAGGTTTGTGCACGTTTGCACAGAAGCAATTTTAGTTTTATCCCGTAAAGCAGATGCTGAAACAGCTGAGTGGCTTTGAAGTGGCAAAAGGTAATCTTCCTAACCTAAACTCTGCTGTGTAGAGAAAAACTGCTTTCTGTTCAGCTACCAAAAATACAGGATGGGAAACAATCAACATTTTGAAAAGGGGGGTAAATGAAGACATTCACGAAAGAAGTCAGGTTTGTTTTGAAAATGTCGGATAATAAAAATAAACTTTTAATTCAATTTCTATCTGATTTGTGTTTGATTCATTCCTGCAGCCTTTCATTCATTCTTCACTAGAGTCATGAAAATAGATATAAATTATCTTGTGTGTTCAATTTTTTTATTTTCACAAATTCTACAAGCTGGTGAGTGATTATTGAATTTAAGATCACTTATTTTAGAACAAAAATAGAAAGAATAGAAAAAGGGGAAATTCGGAAATAACAGCAGAAACAGATGTTCATACAAAAACTTCTTAAAGTGTTAAAAGCAATATACATAAAACATTTTCACTTTGATTTTACTTGGACTGTCTTAGAAGGCATGTTGTGTTTCTTTAGGAGAACCTTCAGTTTATCTGAAAAACTTTTGACAAAGTTGTAAATGTTTATCTAGAACCAGGCAGCAGAGACACTGTTGTCATTCTGCCAATTTCACTGTACAAAGTGAAAGTCACTGTTAAAAAAAAAAAAAAAATTGCTTCTTGACAAATTCTTCAGTTTTTGCTTTTTGTCATACTTACATCTCAAATGTTCAGCAAAAGACAAAAATACAAAACTGAGTTTTAAGATAATTAGTTGTTTTGAGTGTAACAGCTATTCAAACCAACTTGTGAATAGTTGGCCCCTTACATTTGAACCTGAACTGAATGTAATTCTCCAAAAACTGCTTACTGCCTGACCCATAGAATGAAAAAAATACTTATACAAAATGTTAGAACATGAAGAAGGCTAAAAGATCCCAAACGGACATCTATCAGTCTGGAGAGCAATACAAAGATGCTGCAAAGGCTTTGAGTCTCCAGCCATAATCAGAACATTACCAGAACCAAACGAGGAGAAGCGGCATTTAGCATCTATGCACTAAAAATCTGGAACAAACTTCCAGAAAACTGTAAAACAGCTGAAACACTGACTTCCTTTAAATCTCAACTAAAAACCCACTTGTTTAGAGTTGTATTTGAAATGTAATCAATTGCTAATTTTTTGACGGAACCTGACTTGATGTTGTTTTTATTGTTGATTCTATGTTGCATTGTGTTTTTGTGTTTGATTTGGTGTAAAGCACTTTGAAATGCCTTGCTGCTGAAATGTGTTATACAAATAAAGTTTGATTGATTGATTGAACATTATTATCAAATAGGGAAA
Source organism: Gambusia affinis (assembly GCF_019740435.1). Classification (NCBI taxonomy): domain Eukaryota; kingdom Metazoa; phylum Chordata; class Actinopteri; order Cyprinodontiformes; family Poeciliidae; genus Gambusia; species Gambusia affinis. The sequence continues at coordinate 17,773,684 of NC_057887.1, forward strand.
ATATGAGATATTGGAGAACCTTTCTGTCTGGAGTCAATACCGATGAAAATTACTCCAAATGATTATAATGTTGGGTGCTGTTTGGGCCTGGTTCAATAAGTTCTGTAAAAATAACTCTTAATGCTCTAGATGTCATGATTCTGAGTGTTGGGAGTTTTGTGTGTGACAATTGCTAGCTTTCCTGATCAAGAGGTTATAAGTCGCCGCCCAACGCCTATGAAACACCAGAGTGTAAACGGTAAGTGAAATCCCAAGCCTCTTTATAAATTTTGAGATATTTTCCTGTTACCCGCCACACTTTTCTTCGGTGAACTTCTCACCGTTGGTAAGCGACTCCCTGAGATCACCTAACAGAAATCCAGTTCTCATCTAGACAACTCTCCTCTTCTACTGTCATCACCTGCCACAGCCTGGATTCCAATGTACACGCAACACTCACCTGTCAGGATTTACTCACTTGCCTGTCTCAATTACCTCATCCTGAAGAACTGCAAAGATCCTCACTTTTTCTCTGCTCTCACAAATGCCTCCTGAATGAAGCTGTGAATTGAGAATCATTGTTTTCAATGCAATTATTTATTGATTCTATTTGTCTCTGAGTAGTTTTTATGCACATGAATAAAACACCAAAAATCATCTGTTAAATGTTTCCTGCACATGTCCTATAGGAGGTGACCTAGAGCTTGGTGTAGAAACTACATACCAATCAGGTATAACAACTTAACACATTATGGTGAATTCACACCAAGCGCGTTTTGAGCGTTAGGCACGTCTGCATTCAAAGTCTGTGGCTGCATTCACACCGCAGCCTGAAGTGACCCAGTTCTGATTTTTTGGACGTAATGTGACCTGTATCTGGGGCCTCATGCAATAAAGAGTGCACAGTTTTCACACTAAAACTTGGCGTACAGAAGAATTTGCGGGAAATAGCATGCAGCTGCTGGTCTGCCCTGTCGCCTCCATAAATACATATGTAAATTAGTATAAATACCCAGAAGTCTGCAACCACGTGAAGCAATAACCATGGCAACGTCCTTGTTTGTAGCAGTATAAGTATTTATAATAATAGTAATTATATATATGTCATTTAAAAGGTGCTTTCAGGGAACATCACGTAACCTCAAAAAAAAAAAAATAATAATGAATGTTAAAGAAAGAAAAACATCCAAATAATAATAAAAAGAAAATAAAGAGATCATGCAAATGCCTGTTTGAACAGCAGATCTTTCAGCCAGAGTGATTTGAGTGGATAAAAAAAATGCAAAGTGTCATTTTTAAGGTTGCTGCAAACTTTAGCCATCCTTGGTGGGACAGAGAAACTTCCAGTACAAATTACTTTTACTAATGAATTTGTTTCTTTAAATTTGTGGTCAACCATTCTAATAACTACTATTGGCAGTTTCACAGTAACTACTTGAACTCAGTGCACAAGGTCTCAAACAAGATCTGACCTCTGAGCGTTATCTTTGCTTGATTTCCCAAAAGACTTCTTAAACTTAAACAGTTTTGTAGCCACAGACAAAATATCTGGAGAATCTGAAGATTAAGTCCACTCATAGATTTGTGTATTTGGGTGTGTTTTCCTTCTTAAAGTGTGTCCTTCAGCACTGCTAAGGTGGGTTATGTAATACTTGTCAAAGTAATACACAGTTGGAATGTGGGACTTGAGGAATGTTGCCCAAAGAAGTATTATAAAATCCACCCACGTAACGATTTTTGTACAAGAGTCCTTGTATAAAAGTCCTTCATTACCCTGTACACCAGGGGTCCCCAAAGTGGGTCCTCGGGGGCCGGCATCCTGCATGTTTTAGTTCTGTCCCTGGTTTAACGCACCTGGATCAAGTGATGGCTCGTTAGAAGGCCTAAGAAGAACATTGACATGCTGGAAAGGTTGTTGGTGCCACCAGGGAGAGAACTAAAACATGCAGGATGCCGGCCCCTGAGGACCCCCTGCTACACTCTGTATTTCTTTTAGTGAATAAAGTTTTCTTCATGGCCATTAATACATCCTTGTCCTTTTCACAAACCGGTCCAGAGCCTCCGTCATCATTTTCCTGGTTTAACTATGTATCTTCTTCGCTCTGTTGGAGGAAAACAGCATCAATTCTTCTCTGGGACTTGAGAAGATCAAGTTCACCTCATTATTAACCTACAGCCCCCTTCTGACCTTTCCAGCTCCCACCCAGCAGGCAGCAACATGTGCATCTCATTGTGAGCTGACTCATTGGCCTCCTCTTTACCCCGTGTGTGGAGATCCAGAGATGATTTAAGAGCCTAACAGATTGGTCCCAAGTGACTCAGACGCTTTGCAAAGTAAAACACTTGACAAAAGGTTGAGCCGTAATTGCTGAGCAGTCAAAATCAGAGCGATTTAGGACTTTAAAACCTCTAGACATTCAAAACTTTAAAAACTTTTCTTAGATTTTATCTTTGCATCACTAATGTAGTGACAGCTGTTTTGCTATCAACGTATAAAAACAAACCACCGCAAACCATCTATTAACTTGGATCCGCACATCATAGAAACCACATCAGACTTCTTGTTCTTAGTGATGCATTGTTATTTTGACAGGAAGAAAGCTTCCAAAGAGCAGCGAGGAGTACGATGTGATGAAAACACGTGCTTTTCATTGGCTGTACAGTACACCAAGCCAGATTTACTCATCTCTGTCATTTCAAACAAAGACACAAGGAGAAATGCATTTTGTTTCACTTAGTGTGTGTATTTGTTAGATGTTATGTATTCTGAAAATATGAAATTAAGCTGTAATTTTCAAAGCAGACTAAAATAATTGCTACATTTCAAACAGGTGAGGATCTCAGTGTAAAGTCAACCTTAGTTGAAACTTTTCTATCTTTTTTCTCTTAATTTTTATCCATTGAAAGGCTTCTCTTGTGCTAATTTTGTTTTAAGCCTAAGTAGGAACTTATTTTTTTTATTACAAATTAACTGATGGAAATAGTCAATAAGTGTGCTTGCATGTAAAGGTTTTCTACTACTCCAGTTAAAAACACAGGCAGGAATAAATTCAGTTGTACTTATTGCAAAAATTAATAATTACAAATATTAAACATCAGTAAATTAATTACCCTTTCTATTGTTTCTTTACGTTGACAGATTATTTTATAACACCATTAAATGGATTAAAATGCTTCAGCAAAGAGAAGCTTTCTAAATAGAGATATGGTAAATTGGTGGGTTGTTATTTTTTGGTTATGCAACAGGATTTAGTGATCACTTTTACTTTCCACAGATATAATTTCTGCAAAAAAAAAAAGTGGGTAAAAGAATTGAAACTGGAGAGATGACAGAGTAATTCCCCTCGACCACCAGGAGTATGAAATAATTGAAATGTCAGAATCAAAGGAAATAACAACCAAAACCTGAAGGGACACGGCTCATTTCCTGCTACGGCAAATGAGTCGTAAAATTGTTAATTGTTAATCGACGATAATTCATTGAAAAAATAATTAATTTGTTGTGATTTTATCCATGATAAATTTACTGTTTTATCATGAATTTAAATTTGTAAGTCCATTTTCTAGGATCATTTTATAAGATGAATCTAAGATGTTTTACCATGGAACATTCTTCGTCAAAAATTGAGGATGTTTTGAGGATTTTTTCACTTGCCACATGTGAATTATTAGCTTGAAAAGTAAGAGGAATAAAATGATTAGCTAATAGAAAGATGATAAGGCCTTCTATTAGCATTTTCAAGCTAATAGAAAAGTAATTTTTGAAAGTATTTAGTATTTAATGAATTGAATAATACCTGAAAAATGAAACACAGATTGGTTGTTGGGAGAAAAGTGAGACTTTTAACTGTTTCCGTTCACCGTTGATATGTTTTTACACAACCACTTCACGTCATATGTGATGAGCTTCTATCCTTTGATAGAGTTCCAGTTTGTTAGGTCCCCAATATTTTGATGTTTTTTGGCTCCCTGAACAAATAACCACAAACATTTTCTCTTACTGATTTAAATTTCCTGTTATCACTCTTCATTCTCAGAAACCTGCCTGCTTTCTTCATGTTTTTTTTTCTTCCAAGCTTTTCTTTTTTTACATATTTCTCAACATACAATTTCCCCTAAGTGTTGTGAGGTACAAAGTTTTGACACCACTGAAAATAAAATGCAGTAAAACCTATGATATATCCTCTTTCAGAATAATAACTCGCATTATTATTATTATTTCCTTTTGGTTTCTTGGATCTGTTTGACCTCCAAACACACATTGCACTCTTTTTGGTGTTTCTAATATTCCAGATAAATAATAGACTATTTTTTTTTAAGTCAGAGACGCCAAATGTTGAGCTGCAGTAGAGAGACAAAACAGAAGGACAGTTTTGGGCCGACACTTTTGTGGAAGAATAAATATACAAAGAGAACAAAAAAAAAGAGGACAAGGTACTGCAGAAAACACACAATGGCAAACACACACAACACAGTGTGATTCTCTACTCCTCACTCGCTCTCTTCCTCGCTCCCTTTGTCATCCAGTCTCAGTGCTAGCGAGAGTGCTGGCATCCACTCGGGCTGGGAGATGTTCTAAGACCTCTTCTCACTTTGTGCCAGCTCTGCTGTACCCTAGTGGGAGTGCGTTTAAGTTTCCCCATCTGCTTCTGTTCACATTATCTAGCTCCAGGGCAGGCACCTTGCCTAAAATACACACTCACACACACGCACACACACACACACTCGGAGAGTGTTATCTTTGTGCTGATGACGCAGTTTTGGAGTTGTATGAAGCCCACACACGCACAGCGTTGCAGGGGTGTATGATATATATGTATATGTTTTATCTTTACCTTCCTTGTCTTTTCTCGACAAAACAGCGGCAAAAACCAAGAGGAAGCGCTGGCCTCTGGAGAGAGGAGGCCGCTAACTTCCTCTGAGCGCTCTGATTGCTGGCTCTTCATCCCCGGGAGGTTAAACCGACGGTGGAGTTCAGAGGACGCAGGGGAGCGAACATCGCCGGTGGTTCGAGCCAGAATTGCATCAGAGCTGATTGCCGTTTTATTTTCCTGCTCCTTCACGTCGGCCTCTTTAGTTTTACATTTTTTAAGCCGCAAGTAAAAGAGGGAAAAGCCGCAGAGGCGCCGAGATTATTAGAGATCCCTGATCAGAAACAGGTGAAAACAAAAGTAGTGAGTGCCGACGTGTTGGGGGGGTTTTTCTGCAAGTGATACGCGCTGCTCTGTTTCCTTTCCCTTTTCTTTACGATGACAAGTGCCATAAAAAGCTGATTGAGCTGTCTGTTGAAAAGGTTAGAGGTCAAACTCATCTTGAGCCACAGGAAAGGGGCCAGGGGAAAGTCCGAGATATGATAGACTGGGAGAGTCGGGGCTGCAGCGTGGAGGAAATCAGAGGTGACAAGAGGTGACTCTGGGGTGGCTGGGCGATTTTATCACCACCTGACGCGCTCTTCGAAGAAAAAATGAGCAGAAGACTGAACATTACAGAGAGGGAGAGAGAAAGAGGAAAAATGTGTCCAGCAGGGGGCTTTTCTTCTCCCAGTGTTGGTCGTTCAAAGGTTCAGGCAGACATCCGTCAGAGTTATTTAAAACAGCATCAGTGGAAGTTAAAAATAAGAGCAGCGAGAGGTATCTGGCACAATCGCTCTTATGCAAGAAACAAACAAAAATAAATAAATCATATAACACTTCGGCCCATTTCTGGAAGCCACGTATCTAAATATTTATGGCAGATATAAAAGTTTACACACCTCTGCTAACATGGCAGGTTGGTGTGATGTAAAAATGCAAGATTCTGATAAATCATTTAATCGTTTTCACTTTTAACACAACCTGTAACTAAAACAAAACAAAGAAGAAAAACAAAACAGAAAATCTTTTGGGGTGAATAATAAATACAAATGTTAACAATGTGGCTGCATTTTTTTTTACCCTCAAGCTAATATTTTGCTGAATCACTGAATCGCTTTTGCCCACACCTTTTGTGAGAAACATTTCATATCTGTGTTGTTGTGAGGGCAGCCCTCTTCAGATCCCCCTAAAGATTTCCAAATAAATTCAGGTTTGAGCTCGCTACACCAGCTACACCATTCCAAAACGTCAATCTTCTTCTAGATAAACCATCATTTTGTTGATTTAGATGTATGCTTTGGGTCGTTTTTGTGCTGAGAGATGAAGTTCTTCTTGTTCAACTATATTGCAGAAGCCTGAAAGTTTTGACTGGTATTTGGATCTGACTAAGGCCTCTGAAGACAAACTGCTTGATTTCCGGATGTAACAAAACATAAACCTGAACAATCCCGACAAAAGAATAAAAATAAAAACACCGACTGTTTGTTTGGAGATCTTCAGCTGCTTCCATTCACTGTTGATTTGTTTTACCACGATACATCGCTGTCTCCCTGACCTTTTTTCCTTCCCATCTTTTTAAGACACTTTAGACTTTTTTTGTAATGTGAATTTCCTGCCACATTTTCACCACTTGATGATAACTTTTTCTATATCTTTTATGATATATCCAAATTGTTGTAAAAAAAACAAACCTTGGTAGCCTTCTCCTGACTCCTACCTTTTGACGATGAGATGCAATTCTGAAAATGTCAGGAGTTTTAACAGTTGATCATTTTGAGCAATAGTCAAATCTGTCTTTATAACAGACGGTGCACACTTGTGCAGCCACATTATTTTACTTTTATGTGTTTTGTTCTTCATGGTTACAAGCTGCTCCCTGCAATGTATTGTACAGGGAAAATATCACATTAAAGATGAATAAAAATATTTATCTTGGTCTCATCTTTTTGCACACAAAGAACAGAGTTTGCAGACTTTTAATATCCGCTGTATGTATGTGCGTCGCTTCCTCCTCTGCTGACGAAGGCTCGCGGGTCAAAGGCCGAGGAGCTTTGACAGCACCTTTTTTCCCCGTGCATCTGCAAGAAACAGACCCTGACAGCCCTGCAGTGCCATCAAACAAACAATTTTATTTAAAAGGAACCTTTAGACGCGTCAGTTTTCATGCTTCTCCTGGCTCTTCATCCAGGCTCCTTACGTTTCATGGTCAACAAGATGTTTTCACTCCTTGCTTTACATTAGCTCATCTGCGTTTTGGGTGCTTCTCTTCTCCTTCCGTCTTGATATTTGTCAATACGAGCTCGACCTCAGAGGGCCTCTCCTCTCCTCTGAAGTGGAAGCCTGCGATAGCCTTGAAAACAGACCTTTAAATTAAACGAGGAAGAACACAGATTGTTGTATAATTCATCTCGACGCCCCGCCGAGGCTGCTCCGCACGGCAGCGTTACTGTCTAGATTAGAATTTCCTTTTGTTGCCGCCTGTTTGTGTAATACACAATGTGGATCCTGCCAGGGCCCAGTAAATTACCTCTTTAAACATTCATTTGCTTTAACCAAGAGGAAGAGAGAGAGAGTGAGGGGGGAGGAAAAAAAGCTTCTTGATTTCACATGCAATGAATAAGTTAATAAAAATAAAAAAAACATCCCCATCCCCATTCTCTCCTGTGCATGCATTTTTTTTTCTTCTCCACACTTGAAATCATTCTTCGCAAATCAAAAAAAAAAAGTAAGAGAAAGAGGGAGGGAGGGAAGAAGAAAGACAGAAAACTAGAGTGAGACAGAGAATGTCTGCGTATGCAAAAGTACAACAACAGAAAGAGAAAAAGAAAAGAGAGAGGAAACGATGGGGTGAAGCCGATTGGAGAGGAGAGAGAGAGAGAGAGAGAGAGAGAGAGAGAGAGGAAGAACCAGATGAGCTCCTGGAATGATGTGCCTCAGAGTCCCCGCTTTCCGTATCCCAAAATACCTGGTGCCTTGGAAATGTGAAAGCCAGGCGTGCGACGGACGCCATTCCCCAGAGAGGCTCCGCTGGTATCATTAGCGAGGGAAACGGCGGGCTCAAGTGGCGTACAAACTTCAGCAAAACGTCAAGCGAGAGAAATCTGCACGCATTGTGCCTCTTTTTTTGTATTTTTCACCCTCTTTCCCCACTTCTCCTCTGTTTCTCCCCCCCACACACACTTTTTTCTCCCTCTCGCCCTCTCTTTTTTCTTTCTTTGTGTTGCGTTTCAGATGCGACGCCACTTCTTCTACCAAATTAATATTTCTCAAAATAAAAGGCAGGACAACTTTAAACTAGCGAGCGAAGAAAGGAGAAGGAAGAAAAGAGGAAGAGACAGAGAGGGAGAATTTGGTTCAGTTTGCACGCTCCCCTGTGAAGTCGAGCCTCTGTCTTCCTGCTCTTCTCATTTTGAGGTCTGTGGTTTTGTCATCTCCGTCTTGGAGTCAGCTCTGTCTAACTGATGAGGTCGTCACAACTGCTTATGAATGCCAAATGAGGGAATAAAAAACAGAGAGCATATTTGCTGGTGGGGGGTCATTTCCATATCCAAGTTTGTAGGATAAGCAGAAATCCTCCTCCTCCTCGACCTGGACAAAGGATTGTCTCATTTCTAGACTGTTTCTGCTCAAAGACAGCAACATGCCAACCGTAGGCTTTAATTACATTCGCTTTGGTTCTCTTCTGCAGTGTATGCAGTTACCATCTTTCACTTTTTCTGGCTCAAACATAACACACAGCCCTGCCTTTTTAATCCTGAGAAATCATAAACAGAAAAAAAAAATGTTAAAAGGAAATCACACTTTGAGAGGACTGGGTTTCTTAAATGAGTTTCTAGTGAGGTTTTCTGTTCCTTTCCCAGCAGCGGAGCCACACTGGTGGCAGGGCTACAGTTCACAACAGCAATCAGGAGGGACGTCGAGCGTCCCCTGACAACTGGCTGGCGAGCGGAGCCAAATGTGTCTTTTCTGACGCAGACGTAATTGCAAGTTGGGATCTAAATAAACAAACAGTCGCTGCCCTGACTGGCCCTTAAGGAGCCATTTAGGGGCCGCCAGCCACTGCAGCACTTTATGCTTTTTCTGCTGCAGCCCAATGAGAGAAGCGCACACAGACATGTGCTGTACAGCATGCAGCGACTCACCCTGTTATCATGCACTGCATAATTCCTAATGACAACTCAAGCATGAGGTTAAACATATACGGCACATACATTCACGCACAATGTGTAATTTCAGGGGTTTTTTTTGCACATTATGGGAGCAGAAAAAGGAGCCTTTTCTGTCTAACGACACAAGTGTAATTGTTGAGCAACCCAACCATTAGAATGTTACTTTAATTTGAGCTTTCCAGCGTGAATCAAAGTTTCACAGAGGTCAACTAAAACCCCTGGGTGGTGCTAAACGTGGAGTGTGGCAGAACATTTTTCCTCTGTCCTATTTCAGAACAGAAGAACAGACAAGGACCTAACGGAGTAAAAATAGGTCATATATATATATATATATATATATATATATATATATATATATATATATATATATATATATATATATATATATATATATATATATATATATATATATATATATATATATATATATATATATATAGGTCTATATATATATATGGATATATATATATATATATATATATATATATCCATATTTAGGCACATTCCAAGCATGTAAATGATTGAAGTTTTGTGGCAACCTTTGAAATTTAATTAAATCACAAACGGTGAACAGTGATCAAATGTGCTTTCAACCAGTTGATATCATTGATTTACATGGTCATTAATGATTGTTTTAGCTCATATTAGCAATATGCATAAAAATTGCAAGAATGAAAGATGCAGAACAAAGCTGCATAAAAGCGATAACACTACAATTCAAATGCTAAACTCCGTTGAAGAAAAATGTCCCAAAATCAAATGTCGGTTCATAAGGTCAATATTTGTGGGGTATAAAAGCAGGACTTAGGGAGTCCAACCCGCAACCTACCAGAGCAACAAAAGTTTTCTGCCGGTGGTGAATGAGCGCTTGTGGAAAGAGAGACGTTGTAATTTATGTTCTGGTTCTGAACAGCAATGTAACTCTGGTGTCGAAGAGCATCAGCACTCCTCTATGTTCCAGTGCGGTCACCAAAAGAAACTATTTTATTTCAGTGAGTCACAGTGTTGTTTCTAAAGAGTCATATCAATGCTTCGCATATGGAGGTTCTCGTCTTAGATATTAAGATGAGAGCAAAAGTTAGATGTTTTATGCTTCATTTGGCTCAGACCCAGAAAAAAACCAATGGTGGTTCTGTTCATATTTGAAGGTAACGATGCAGGAGAAACTTTTGTTGTTAAAGAGGAAATTACAAATCACAGCTAAGCATTTTTTATTTTTACTCTAAAAACTTTATGCTCACTGATTAGGTCAGTGGTTTGGCTGCTGACTTTGCTGGAGCTAACAGTTGTAGGCTCAGATGGGACAAAATTAACTGCTTACTCAAATTATGGTTAAGGGTTAGGACCCTAAATAAGCATCAGTTATAAAACTCACGTTCCACTCCTCCTTTCAGTCAATTCTTAACTCTTTAGACTACAAGTGAAATCTGTCATTTTTGTTTTTGCTACTTAAGTGCAAATCAAGTCTAATTTGTAAAATCCAGTCTTCATCGTTCCCTTTACATTTACAAATAAAAGCATTGTCTTTTAATTGTGAGCATTATCAATTTAATTTCTGATACATCTCAGCTTTTCTAAAGTCAAAACGGTTTCCGTGTGGAGTAGAAGTCTTTCAAAGACTTACGTGAAGCTCCAGTTTATGAATCACATCCACGGCTGCAAACTGGCTCGTGTGTGTAAATCTCACCATTTAGTCAGCAACACAGGAGTCAGTCAGCTGGTTCTGGGTTTCAACTAATAAACCTGTAACTTTAGTTTGCATTAAAACATTGCTGAAAAGTCCATATAGGAAAATGAACAGATTCAACTGAATTAAATCAATATTTAAGGCTCACTGAACTGTGGCCTGTCTTCATGAAACAAAAGGACATCTTTTATTATTTTTCCACAAACCTGAATGTGCACGCATCAACAGATGAGTGACCAGAATTTATACATCACTTATGAGTGACAGTGTGCTGTGACTGGACTAAAGTCAAAATATCCTGTTAAACTCTTAAGATAAAAAAACAATGTTACAGGGAATATTTTGTGTATTTTTTTTTTTGTAAACTCCAACAGCTCAGTGTGAAATCACTTGATCAGCACAATATCTTTTGAAAGCGTCTCCCCTTAAAAATGTTTAAGTTGCTGCTTCACCAATTAGATATAATTTGGTCTATTGGGAGTTTATGTGACTTTAGAATTGTTCAGAAAACTTCAAATGTCTGGAAATTGTTCTGGTCTTGTGGTTATTGCAGATATAAGCAGCTACAATGAAAAACCTGAGCTGAACTGTACAGTTTGTAGCAGTTATGGGTGTTTTACACTTTCAATGTTAGTAGAGAATATAATTGTCTTATTAACGTTGACCTTTTAGTTGATGTTTTCTTCACCAGGCATGTATGAAAGACGTGTGTCCATTCAACTCAATTTGCTTATTGCCATTTCTCTTTTCACATTTAAACCACATGGGTTCTTTTAGTCTTTTGACAAAATTGGTGACGTTTTTTCATACTTTTGGTAAACTGAAAGTGTTTGGGATTGTCTGGTACTGTGTGGAGTTCCTCAAGGCTCAGTTCTCCGGCTACTTTTATTCAATATAAAGCTCATCCTTTATATTTGTGTCACCATTTGATCACAATCTATTCTAGTCCACTTACGTCCAGCACAATGAAGAACAGATATTGGTTTGTACTTTGTAATCTTCCCAAAGGTGAAAGATTATTTTATTAATAACCAGATAGTAGCATTCTTATGCTACTATCTGGCATTCAGTTAATGTTTTATGCTTGTTGCGTGATGTTAAATTTAGTTATTCTTCATTTAATGTATGTCTTGACTGTAATCTCATTCTCTTTTCCTTATTTTCCTCCAAAACAATTTGAATTACTTTTCACTTAGGCAATCAATTTCCCTTAAAATAAAAAAAACAACTAAATAACTTATTGAAACAATTACAAACACCAAAATGTGAACTACTGCAAAAGGGTTAAATTTAAATAAACTTTAATAAATTCTGAGTATAAGATGTTGAATGAATCAGCAGACGCAGTGAGCAGAGTTGAAAGGCCGCTGCCCTCTTTCCTGACTGCGTTGCACCGTTCCCTGCAGATCCACCAAGCACTGATGGAGGTTTTAGAGCAGCTAACGTGCTGATAACACATTACATTTGAAGGCTTCGGCGCTTTGAAACGCCGTCGGAACGAGGTGTGGGAATCCAATCCATTAGATAAAGCCAACAGTAATAGGTATCCCATATCAAAGGGATATAGTTTAAAACTGCAGGGGCTTCGGATGCGCTCATTGCTATTTATTGTTTTAAGTGGAGCTTTATGCACAGGAGGTGATATCAACACACTAACAAAACCCCTTTAAACACCAGTGGGCTTTCAGTGACATCAAATGTGTCTATTAACCAACCTCTTGACAAGCCAAGGTGATTCATCTCCACTGTGCTGCCAGTGTGTGTGTGTCTGAGCGCTTGCTGTGAAAGTGTGTGAATGATTTTTAATCCAGACTACTGTTTGAAAGCAGCTGAACTGAAATAACTGTGTTTTTATTACTGTATTCACTCTCAAGTTTTAGATTTCTTTAAGAAAATCCTAGAAGTAAACATATACCTTTTAAGAGCTGGGTTGCTCATTGGCTTAGTATGAGGAATTTTTAGGATTTTGTGTGTGTGCAAAATAATAATAATAATAATAATAACACTAAAAGTTACCTGTCATGCTCTGACAGCTCGCCACATTCTTCAACGGCGTCGTGCAAAACAACTGCAGGCCCTAAAAATCAAAGTCCCCCTTCAGCTCAATCACTCCGGCTGCCTCTCGCAAACACTGATAATCACTTTCCTCCCTTCCTTTTTTTTTCCTCCCTCCCTTGTGTGAAACATCAGATTGCCTTTGATTGGGCTGTTTAAATGATTAGCACACCGCCTCGGCAGAGACGGCTGGCGGTGGCACCGGCAGAGAGAAGGGGAGCTCAAACCTCCCGCTGAGTGCTGCTGGATGCACCGCTGTAGAAACAAGGCACGGACCCCCCCACACACACACCACCACTGCTACCCTATCTTTCACATCACAGGGAAAGATGGCGTCCAATAAACACTCACAATGGCCACCATTCTCCTGCGCAGTTTGTCAAGTGCAGTTACATGTTTTCGCTTAGTATTTGTTCCCTGGAGGGCTGTTTTCTAAAGGGAGCGCTGGGCGGGGGACGCTTGTTTTGTTGTGCGGCTAGTGGTGTAATACAAATCTGGGTGCATGTATGGTATCATGTGTTGCCAGCTAACAATAATATATGATTTTATGTGTCCACAGTATGAGCTGAAATGAAGCCGGTAGTTGACAGTTTCCCTGGAGTTGATTCTGCCCAAACTCATAAAAAAAAAAGACAGTATCTTTGCACAGCATGGGTGAAGTACGCAACCTTGATCCTTGGCTATGCAAGAATGAATGTCTAACAGTGGGGAATTTTTGGTGACTACTAGAATTCAGTTCTGGGCAAATAAGAACAACAAAAGTGGAACAAAACAAAACATAGAAGCAAAGCAAAAACCTCCTGTTTCTATTTTTTGCTGCCACACTATGATCCAAACTTTGGTCTCAGCGCCCAGAGTCTTAAACGAACCGCGCCGAGAGAGACTTTGATGTGACAATCATTCCCAAGTTAATTTGTCTTCAGTCACAAGTGCTCAGGGCATCTAGCGTGCAATCAGCAGAGAGATAAAGAAACAGAAAAAAAGACGAAAAGAGGGGAATTGTTTTCTGAATAATGTTCTGACATTGATACGCCGGCTGATTTGTGCCTACCTAAAGGCTACACTGTAAATTAAAAGCCACAAAGACAATGCATCTGACGGCCGGATTATGCAACAATTTCTTTTGTCTTGCTTTTATTTTATTTTTTTTTATGTGTTCAAAGTTAGGAAAGATGTGTACTTTTCTGTAATAACTTATGTGCTAATGAAGATGTTTTATGGTTCTTTTTAATTTGTTTATGGTGTTTGTGCAGGTCAAATAATAAACTTTATACTTTGATTCTAAATTGGGGCTTGAAATGTTTCATTTTTAGATATCTTAGCCTACTTCACGTCGTTAGAAAGGTGCTACTTGACTGATTTCTAAATTCTACTGGAGGGCAGAAAAAAATAAAAAACATTGCAATGCCTGAAAATTAAACAAGACACACAAATTATATTTAATTCATGATCTATCAAGGGGGTAAATGGATTTTCACATGGGGCCAAGTTATTTTACTTTGCAGTAACTCAGGTTAACTTTGAAATCTTTGTGTGTGAGAAATCTGTAACAGAAAGTACTTTTTTGTTGCTTCTCTTATACATATTAGCACATATATATATATATATATATATATATATATATATATATATATATATATATATATATATATATATATGAAATGTAAACTATCTATTGTGCAAATTTAATTTTGCCCAAATTTACACTAAAAGATAAAACATGTCTAAAGGGTTTTCAAAAGCTAGACTTAACTGTCTGCTGTTTTCAGTCCGTCTTTTATTTGAATTTAATTACTTGATGCATTATTGGCTGTCTGCATTAGCTCCAATTAGTTTTATTCCAGTTAATGTTTTCCAAAATCTAATTTTAAGATCGAAGATATTAACAAGCGATGAGTACAAACAGAAATTTTGAAGTGAATGAGTAAAAGGTTTATTCTTTTGTCCATCGGTTTAAAGAATATTTAAACATAAATGTTCTACCTTCTCAAGTGCTTTGAAAAAGTAGTGCAATTTAAATGATCAACTAAGTATGCATACCTTTAGTGAGTAAGGTGTCTTTGTGGTGTGTAGTTGATGTACTTTGTCTAAATTTTCCATTAAATGTTGCAAAAATCTGATTTGACAGAAAAATTATTTTACTAACCATTTTTTCCTGCCTGTATTTTAATTTAGATGTACCTAAATGCAAAGATAAATGCGTAACTATATCTGCACTGGCACAATTAATAATAATAATAATAATAATAATAATAATAATAATAATAATAATAATAATAACATTGTGAAGACTTTTTTATATATATAAATATAATTTCAAAGCGTTTTTTCTTTGTATTAATGTTCACTTCTCTGTAATAACTGTACATCTCCTTACATCTTTTTCAACTTAGAACAATAAAGAGTTTTCTTTAAAAAGTAAATAAATATTTCATGCATGTCGTTTAAATATGCAAATGCTGTTAGAACTGTTTTTCTGTCCATTTTTCTCTTTAATGTTCTGAAATGTAAAATCTATGCTTGTGTTAATTATCTGGATATAAATGAATGCAATAAATTATTTTAAAGGTGCGCAATATTTTCTTAGTATGTTATGTCTGAACATGTAACAGAAATGTGCAGAAATAGAAAACATGTAGAAAGTTTATTTATTTCCAAGATTTAAGGCATACATGGTCAAAGCTTATATTTTAGAGTCTAAAAATATACTTTTCTGGTTTAGCTACTGTACTTATTTTTCCATTTGGGATCAAAAGAAATGTTCATGGTTCTTTGAAAGTTGGACTTCTAAAATGAATGTAATGCTAGTATGCAAAAAATGCATAATAATTAGTAGAATGCCATTTATTTACAGAGTACAGATGGACCAAACGTTGTTTGCAATATATGCCACAGTAAATTCCTGAACTGTCATAAATATTGTTTCTGCTGCCCACTGTTTTTGGATTGCTTTTCACTTTAATGTATAGAAATTTTAATCTACGCTCAAGCAGTCTGAGCATAAATTACGAAAGCTATAGATTATTTAAAATGGATATAATATATTCCCAATCCTCAAAGCTTTCAGTTGAATTTAGCTCATTATTACAATTTATCATTTCCCCCCCCCCCACAAAAAAGCCTTTTAAGATAAATAAAAGAACTTGTTTAATAACAGCTGGCTGGAAGCATTTGATCATAAACCATCTCTGTGCTTTTTACTGTAACTTTAACAACAATTTCCAAGCTGTTTGGGGTTGAAAGAAAAAAAACACACAGTTCTGTCCTTGGTCTTTCTTACTTGGTGAGTAAGTAAGACCAGTTCCTTGTGCTCTTCTGCCACCCGGTGGCTGAAATGGAGAACAGAGAGAAAACCTCCAACGTGGGCCCTGCAGATCAGGAGAGGTTGATCTGCCCATCATCCTGCATCAAAACATCATGATTTGTATCTTAGGAGATTCTTCGCCATAAGGCAGAGGAGACAAAAATAAAACCCTTTTTTTCTCTCTCTTGTCTTTCTTTCCTCTTCATGTTTTTGTCAGAGGCGTGACAGCTCATAGCTCTTTAGTGGCAAAGACAATTAATTTTTTTACAGGAAGAAAATAAAAAAAATCAGTAACTCGGATGGTGTTGGAGGGGGAGCTATGTCTGTTTACCCACGTCATCATTAAAGTGACGACCAGCGTCGGCGTACGGCGGCTCATCTGCATAACTGAGCAGAGTTAAAGAGTTGCACCAAAGCCAGTGATTTCAGACTGTGTGTGTGCGTGGACTCTAGAGACTCAGCTTCTTCCTCTTGGTATAAACGTCATCATTAGACCCCCTTAGCCCGGTGCATAACAAAGAGTTAGCTCATTAATGACAAAAACATCTCTGCCTTCGCTTTGCCCGGCTCTCTTCTAATCTCTCCTGGCACAAATGAGTTCAACTTCATGACGGTAAAGAGGCAAGAGGAAGAAAAAAGAAAAGAAAACAGCAAAAAGAAACGGCTTTGGTGACATGGCCACACTGCGTACAGAGACAGGCATGCCAAAATATGGAGAGAATAAAAAAGAAAAATGAAAGGCCTTTCTTCCTGGCAACAAGCCTTGTGTACATCTGTCACAGGAGCTGCTCGCTGCAAGAAGGTGTGCACCATCCATGCGTACTCGCCGTCTAATGTAAAAGGATACATATTCATGTGCGGTGAGAGCATGCACGTCTCTGTACAAATGCAAATGTTTATGGGATTCACTTTGAATGCATTCACAGGATCACTTCCTGCGTGTTTATTTGGGAGCTGGCAGGGGCCAAGCTATACATCTTTCCTCTTTTACCCCACATTTGTAGGTGCATCTGTATCCCAGCATGTCATTAAGATGAGGAATGGCAGCTGTAGCCTCTTCAGCCCTCTGGAGCCCTCCTCTCTGCTTCCAGAAGATGTGCCTCCCTGTTCGTCGCAGAGGCTCCCCGGCCTATCGCTGCGACCGAATGTCAAAATGTGAGGTGGTGGAAGGAGCGCGCGAAATGTTTGACACAAGCACAGTCGCTGCAACTTCACTAAGTAAGTGCCCACCCTTTTCAAAACTCACTCACTGAATGGAATGATAGAAAGGCTCTTTTAAAGGGGATCATAAGATGCTAATGGCCCTCTGAAAAAAGAAAAGAAGAAGAAAAAAAAGCTGGAGTTGCTCTCAAAATATTTCCTAAGCAGACAAAGAAGAGATGAAATCACTAGTCAGTTTCTTCCTCTGGTGTTGAGAGGATCTAATAGGTAGTCAGCGGATAAAAGAAAAAGTGAGAAATGTTCACTGGTGGTTCTTTTAACCTGAAAGAAAACTAAAGCAATAGTGGATCAAGTGTAAGGATGCATTGTGATTTCTGCTGCAAATAATGAAATCTTTGAGTAACAAAAGGGTCTGAAATAGAGATAAGTGTTTTGGTTTTTTTCAAGGAAACTCATATTATTCACATTTACTTCTAGATACCTGGTTAGATTTTAAATATATATCATTGTCCTCAAATTCCCAAACTCTTCTACAGCACTTTCCATCAAAAATGAAATGCATTTCAAGTAATACAACAAGTACATGTTTAAATGCCTCGTTCACATTTAATGTAATAAAGAACACACCTCGCAAAAGTACTCACCAACTTTTTCACATTTTGTCACCTTTTATTTCTAATTCATAAAAAGGTGAAAACATGTGAAATGGAGGATTTTCAATTGTCTTTACGAATAGAAATCTGAAAAGTGCGTCATGAATTTGCGTCCAGCCTCCTTGAATCATACTTTGTTGAGTCAACTTTCTCTACGGTTACAGATGTGAGTCAGTGGAGTCTCTGTCTGCTTAATAGCTGAAATCCTCATTTATCTATCTTTGAAAAGAAGGCTGGATGTAGCGTCTCTGTTTTTGCTACCACTGGACTTCACGCAGAACTTTGAATAGGACATTTTACCACGTGACGATGCTTTGATTTAAATCGTATCACCGTAGGCTGTATTCTGTTTTTGACTCCTCCATATTTAGCTGCATCAATCTTTGCTTCAGCTCTGACCAGATTCCCTCCCTTTCTGAAAGGAAAGCTTCCTCACAGCATGGTGCTGCCACCGCCATCTTTCATAGTAGAAATGGCAGATTAAGAGTCTACCATACATGAAGACCAAAAACTTCTTCCACATGTTGTTTTGTCCTCTACGTAACTTGACAAACTCTCTTTAGTTGCCATTCTTCCATCAAGGTCAGATTAGTCAAAATAGATTTCCTGTCAATAAATTCTGAGCTGTGGGTCTCTGCAGCTCCTCCAGAGTTACCAAGAGTCTGATGGCTGCTTCATTAAAGCTCTCCTTAGTCAGCCTGCCAGTTTAGGTGGACAGTCACTTCTTGGTAGGTTTTCAGTCGAAACAAGTGGCTGAATGCAGTTGATTTCTGAGTGGGACATTGTTTTGTAACCAATCCTGGCTTTAAACCTCTACATTTCTGTCTGCTAGATCTCTAAGAAATCTCTGAGGCCTTCACAGAACAGCTGGATTTATAAAGGATTCTACATACTAACTGACTTCAGAAGGCAATTTTGAAGTTAGTAGGCAATTTTGGATTTTATTTAGGCATATCAGAATAAAAGGGGGGAATGGAAATGTATGCAAAGTTTTCAAACAAAATAAAGGTCTAAACCAGGGGTGTCAAACTCAGTTCTATTTTGGGCCATATCAAAAATTTGGATGTTCTTAAAGGGCCAGTTGTGCCAGAATGCATTGATAAAACCCCTTTAACTGTTAAAATATTAATAAATGTAAGTCTCACCAGCATTTTGGGATTGTTTTTGTGGTTTTTTGTAATCAAAATCACACATTTAGTTATGCTAAGTTAGAAATATTTATAAAGAATTTTTAGAATATTTGCACTAATGACTTTTTATCAATTGGCGTAACTTGACATCAAGTAAGGCCGAGGCAGCAGTCAATTAAACCCAAAGGTTTTGACCAATTTTGAGAAAAATTGCAATAAAATCAGAAAAAATGTGGGGATCTGTTGATTTTGTGTGAATTTAGAGGAAAACTGGAGGAACTTATTGATGTAATTTGGAGTCTAGAGGACCACATATAAAGCTACAGCGGCCCAGATTTGGCCCCTGCACCTCGAGTTTGACACATGTTCTAGAACCTTGTCATCCTGTGCTACTTTTTGTTGGTCAGATGCATAACAAGTTATTAAAACCCATTTAGGTCTCTGGTTTTAACTTAGTGAATAGTTAAAGCCCAAGTTCCTTCCTCCAGCGTTTTAAATCAGTTAATTCTGTATAAGTAATCACATGAGTATTTACCTCATAGTGGCAGTAAGAAGTTCAGAGGATCAATATTGCATCTTCTTGACTCAGAGTTGTTTATATTGAGCATTAAATCAATGCCACTCACTAGAAAATGTGTTAAAATGCCAGGTTTGGTCCTAAAATGTGCCTGATCAGAACAGGATTCTAGAAAAGCTGATTCCTCCTCCGCCCTCCTCAATCAGCATCACCAAACCCCACAGAGCGCCTCCGCTCGGACAGAGGTATCCCTCCTCTCAGACGTTTCTAAGCAGGCAAAAGATCCAACTCCTGCTCTGGAAAAAGTCTCCAAAGAGGAGCAGGCATGGCCGACGATCCGGTCTCGTCTCCCCACACATCTTCCCCTCGTTTGAGCAAAGCCTCGCTGATTCGGCTTGGGCTGATTGGGCCGGCTCAGAGCAAGGAGGCAGATAGGATCTTCCTATTTGCCCAGCGGCATGGCTGCCTCTCTATCAGCACTAACTCTATGGTGGGGAGAGGAGGGTGGGGTGTTTATCTGGCCCGCTGATAACAGCGTCCCCCCCTCCCGCCTTCTTCCCCTCCCTGATGGTTTGTTACACCAGTAAATGGGAGTCAAGGCCGAGGCGGCGAGAGGGAGCAGCAGTCTGCAGTTTTACGCTTCTCCTTGTAAACACGATTGACTTGGTTTGCTTTTACAGCTGAGTGGTGTGTGTGTGATAGAGAAAAAAAGTTGAAAAGAGGAAACACTTTTTCCACCACAAGCACAATCTGGTCAGAGATATGAGTTTATGAGCGTTCTTATAATGCATTCAGCATAGTTTTTCTTTTTTCTTTTTTGCACATTCTCTCTCTCTCTTGCAGCTCGGTTTCCACTGTTGCTGCTGCCAGTACATCTGTCACTGGAGAGCAGCCAACTCGAGAAATGTGCACAGAGGCAACATGCAGCATTAAGCAGCATCTGTGTCAGTTGAAACCCAGGGCAGTGAAGGAGACAGTATGCTTTGCAAAGTGCACCTGAGTGTGAGTTGTAGATCACTTTTAAAGCTTGGCTGGGGCAAAGAACTTCGACATGCTTTCTTCATTTGCGCCGTGGTGGGAAAAGCCTCCAGTTCTCCGCATGGCTGAAACATCTGTAAGCTGTCACAGAAACGGAGCCCTCGCAGGAAAACATTTACCTTGCACAATACTAATTCTTTCAGATCCCAGTGTCAACACTTGGAGAAATAATCCTCCACATGTGGTGTAGTTTACTTAAGCTGGAGTCTGGAAGAACCATTTGGGTCAGAACCGTCAACCAGACAGTGGCTCTCGATTGGGGTTGTTGTCTTTCAATAATTCCCTCATGCATGTACGAGGTAAAAGCACAGAGGTGCTACAGTATAAACTATAAAACAGTTTACAATCCACAAAAACAACTACTCAGCTTCCAGGCTTTACTTTATATTTTGTGAATTTTAAGGATTTTCAGTTTCGCATCACTTTTATCCTGATTGTTGCTGCCCAAAAGAACAACATTCCACATTATGTCGCGTGAAACAAAAAGATTTTGTGTAGTCAATCAACAGGAAAACAATGTGGAGAATTGTGAATTTGAAAGGAAAATGACTCAGTCAGTACTTTACAGAACCACCTACTGCTTCAATTCCCACTGCAGGTCTTCCATCCACACCAGCTTTTTACATCTGGACAATGGATGTTTTGACAATTATTATTGTTACGTCAGACAAAATAGAGAGCAAATTCTGGATTAGATAAATATGTTTTGATGCTTCGTAGCTCTGGTATCATGTTTCGCTCCACCACTGTCTCGGGTTTGCAGCATTTAACAGGTTTTCTCCTGGGATTGTGGCAAACTGCAAATATTACTTCTCATGACTTTCTTTTAATTGGTCTGTTTTTAGTCAGTCTTTTTTTAAAGACTAGATGATTAATATTTCTCCTGTTTGTTGGATCTCCCACCTGAGCCATGAATCTATGCAGCTCTTCCAGAGTTACAGCCTTTCCGTTTTCTGGTTATGGATTTATAAGTTATCCTTGAGATGTTAGAAGTTTGGGATTTTGTTCTGCAACTTAAACCTGATTTGTTCCTTGGGTTTTATGATACTATTTATTTTTGAACATACCTCTGAGGTACTCTGTCACATGGACATTTATTTAGGGGTGTCAAAGTAAACTTGAAATCCACCTTTAAAGGATTTTTTTTGTGAAAAATTGCAAAAACCGTGTATATTTTGTCTTACAGATGACTTCATGTTTGTTTGTCACATTAGACAAATTAAAATTTGTGTTTTAATGGGAGTTGCTTGTTCTAAAATTCTGCTTCTTGTTATTTTGAAGGACTTTTACATTTGTTTTCATTCTATTTCTTTTAGAATTTGGATCATTTTCATGTAGTTTTCATGTCATGGAAACTTTTATTTTGCACGTTTAAAAAAAATATTTTCTGTTATTATGAATCTGTGCATACAGATGTCTGGCTTTTTGTATAAAAACTAGTACGACGTTTTTTTAAACATGCACGACCGCCTAATACTGTAAATCTTCACAGGCTGCAAGAATGGCATGCAACTAATGGCCTACCATCTCCATTTCCCTTGTAGCACAGTTAAAAACTCGGCTTTCATGTCTCCACGATGAGTGTGTGCATTCCTCTTTGGGATGACTGTCCTAGATTCAAAGGCTTGTCAGACAGCAGCAGGCCTTTAATTTATCCATAAACTTTTTTCTTTTTTAATCTTTTGCATTTACACCGGGGGATTCTTGTTGCAGGAGTGGATGTTGCAGCGAATTATACAAAAAATGTCCACAACTGGGAGTTGAAATGGAAGCCGCCTTCATCTTTGTCTTGCAGCAGCGTTTGTTGTGATGCTTGCGTGCTGCAGCGCTGGAGAGAAAAAGTGTTAAAGTACACAAAAAATTAAAAAATCATAGGTACAATTTAAAATATTTTTAATGAAAAGTACTAACATTTGGAAGTTTCTAAGGCTATCCAATGCTTATTTTCCTGAGGTTAAATGAGATATTCAAGCTGACACGTATATTTCTGATTTTTCCAGCCACCAGGATCCATAATTCAGATCTTTTAAACTGGACTTGTCTGGTGAAGTAAGAGCTCCTTGTGTTGTTTCTGTCTTCTTGTCACTTCTGGAGTCTGACATCTCTCTCAGCACCGTGACACGGCGGAGGAAAGAGCACTTCCGTGGTGCAGGTAACGCTGCCAAGAGATGGAAGGCCCCCCTCATGAATAAATGATGGTGACATGCAGCTATAATTTGCATTCATGTAAAAGTGACGCATCAGCGCTTTTGTCTGCCAAGAAGTCTAGAGGTCTGTTTTTTGTATTTTTTCACTATTTAATAGAAAATGGCTTTCATTAACAGCGGCAAACCAAAAGGTGTTGACAGCGATGCACCGAACTTGTCAAGCCGATCACAGCCTGCTTTTGGAGCCGATCACAGCCTTTGCCTCCTGTTTCTCTAATTAGGCACACGCTGGAGGCGTCATAACAAACGCTGAAACAGGTTTGTCCTTGCCTAATCTGGGGGAACTCATTTTTAAGGTTATTATGCAAATCAATACTGTTTACAAACATGAAAGCCGAAGTCCCATTTTTGATGTGCCACATCGGTTTTCGAAGGCTTAAAGCCCCGGCTCGGCAGGTGTCATGTCAATAACAACCGGAGATCGATCAGAGCCGGCGTCTGAGGGGGATTGGGACAGCGGGGCCTTGAGGTGCGGAGGGACGGGGCTGGGGGTGGATTTTCATCAGCTAAACACTCAGCCACAGACAGGACACAGCTTTAAATCTGCTTTGGGTGGACGCTGGAAAGATAACATGGCCATTGTTGTTCTAAAGCACAACAACATGACCTGCTATTTATAGTATTTTTGAGATCTAAACATTAAAATCGTTTTGTTTTTTTTAAGATCATACAACTGAAAGCACAGTCCCAAAGCTCCTTTATGTGTCTCCATTTTACAGTAGAAGGAAGAACTTCAAAGTCTGTGGACAGAAACAGAATAAAAACTGGATTTGGAAGGAAGTTTGCTAAAACTACTATTTTTTTTTTTTCTATGAATTTAACATGCCTGCTTCATTATCTAGTAAATTAGATTTTTTTTAAGTGATATTTCACATAGTAAATTATTTAGGTAAGGTAAGACAATTTAGCACATTTTCAGGAACAAGGCAGTTCAAAGAAAATATAAAGAAAACAACAAACCAAAAGAAAGACAAAAAGATAAAAACCACATGTTGGTTCCCCGTGTTTAATAAGAATAAGCTGTTTATAATTTATAAACTAGAAGGGGTTTCTCTGGATTAGATTAGTGAGAAATTTAAGGTTGAGTTCTAGATTAGTAAAAGTAGATGTTGGTTCTCCGTGTTTGATTCTTATTATTTCTAAGTTTGTTCTAAATTTGTAAACTAACAAGATTTTTACTCCGATATTAAATGTATAAAGCTAAATGTTGGTCTAAAGTAATAAGTCCTCCACAATTTATAAAAGCAGATAAATGTTGGTATAAAGGGGAAAACACTCTAAGAAATCATTTTTTACAGAATCACTGGCAGCAAAATGATTTAACTTTCTGCTCTTGATACTTTTCCTGAATCTGTCATGCTCTTGGCCTTACTGCAGGTTTTCTAGGATTTACATCTGAGGTCAGATGGATTTATGTTGAATTTGTGCCTAGTGAACTATTGAATCATTATCCTGCTAAAAGACCCAATGAGAACCTATTTTCAGTCTTTTATTTAAATATATTCTGGTGTTTCAAAGACTTTAGGATGCAATGTAATCCATCCACAGCATCACAGATCCTCTACCATGCTTAATCATTTGTGTGAGGGTTTTTGTCCCCTTTATTCCTCTTTTGTTTAATACCAGAGTCACAATTCATCTTCACTAAGAACATGGCTCCAGTTAAAGTCACATTTGACTTTAAGGAATGAAGAAAAGACTTTCTTCTGACATCATTCATGCCGCTTAAAAGTTGTTGGTAAACCCAAAGATGCTGTTTTTGCAGCTCTCAAACAGCAGAGTTTGGACAGCGATTAGGATAGTAAGAATCATATTTACGGTCCATGGTGGCAAGGAAACTTGAAATCTCATCCAACCTTGTTTGTTGCAGCACAAAGTGGGGCAAACAAATTTTTAATCATTGCTTTGGTGCAGAAGTTCAGAAAAGAAGCTATTTTCTTATATTCTAAAGATCAGCACACTTCTGCCTTACACAAACAGCATTTTCTGTTATCTTTGCCATTTTGAAAAATGTCTAAGGATCCAAATTCAGGAGCTGCATTATCTGAAAGCTGGTTGTGTCACAGAAATGCGGTGGATTTCCTCTAAATACGGTCCACAAATGTGTCGTCCTTTTCCTGGATTCAAAGAAAGGGTGGGGTAGATCATTCACAGCCCACCCTATCCCAAGATTCATTGTTGTTCTTGAAACAATGGCGGACAAAGTGGTTTACATAATTATAATTTCTAACTAATGAAAAAAATCAGAAAGATCTGAAACTCCATTTTTACCAGTTTAGTGTTTAGTATCATCACTAGATGTGATGATACTAAACAGCTATTTTCTTAGCTGTTTTCTTGACCTTTACCATCTGCAAAGGTAAAGGTCGTAATAAATCTGAATGCTAGGTCGTCAAATCAAACCAGTCTTTGTGGTCCCTCGAAGGACCTATGTGTCACATCATATTTATACCCCATGGAAACGGAAAGGCATGAATTAAAAGTTCCTAGACACTCAGATCAAGTTTAAAATATTGAGAATAAAATGGAATTTTAATTGTATTTTATTTGGAATTGTTAGTGGTAAAATGTGTTTCTCTTTCTCTGTGGAATATAAAATGATTTTTATAGCATCTTTATCATGATTCCCACTCTGCTTTTAAGACCTAAAAAACAAAGAGGGAACTTGAACAATTTACAAACGCAACTGGTACAAACTGGGGCTCCAAACTTTCCTTTTATTGAATTGCTGGACTTTGCTTCAGCTGTCAGTCCTGAACAGTAAACATCTTTCATGACTTTTCCACCACCAAGCAGAATTCCACAAGAGCAAAGTCGTTTTTGATCTCTGATGCGCCACAATGTGCCGCTGCCTGTCACATGTACTCATCAACAACATACATCCCTGATCAACACATGGGGCAAGCTGTGCGAACGAAAGCGCAGCCTCTCCTTCTCAGTGTCAGACGTAGCAGCCTTTAGCCTTCAGAAGTTCAAAGCTCAGATGGTTAAAGAGAGCTGTGTTGTCTGTCCTTCCTGGCTCTAATATGTTGGCTCTATTTTTTATTCCAAAAGGCCAAAGGGATTTGTTAGTTTCTTTATTTTAAATTAAAATCAAAAGCATAAAAAAAAAAAAAACTGTCGTTGCTAAACTGGCTTTAAAGTTACAGCGGCCTAAACAGAAAACAGAAAATGCAGAGTTCTCCAAACTCAAACGCGGCCGTGGTTTTTAGTTTCTCGCTGCTTTTTCGCCCCAACAACTCAGGTCAACTTCAAATCTTTGGCTTTCTCCAGTGATTCCCGTCCAACAATTCATTTATCCCGTAATTTATTCATACATTTATTTGATGCTGTGCTCAATAGCATCTGACCTCAGTGCCCCACCATCCGGCTTTCCCTACTGAGGAAGAGCAAAAGCGGTCCCTACAGAGTGAGGGAACGCAGGTCGGAGGCAGAGTTTCCTTTAGGAGGGGGCAGCGGCCAATTCTCACAATGCAATAGTGTTAAGCGGGTAATCACAACATGGTAGTGGTGTAGCTGCTGGGGTCACGCATGTCGATGAATGTTAAGGAGGAACATTTTAAAGGCCTTCAGAATTACCTCTTGTATCAAAAAGTGACCTTTAGCAGACACTTCGACATGCTGCGATGATCAGAATTACAATGTGTTCAGCTTTAGCCAAGTTTCAGATCATGATGTACCATTCTGTCAACATAAATTAAAGTTTGGACACTGCAACATCGCACGCCAACAGACTAAACTTTATAAATCTGCTGCAAAACTAGGACCATTAATGTGTCTGATTTGAAAGTGAAAGTCAACTTTTCTTGTAGTAGTTTTTTAGCAGCTTGGATAAAATGTTTGTGTGTTGCATCTTGGAAAAGATGGAGCAAAACCTTCAAGATGAAACTTTACCCACTGTTTTCTGCTTATAGAGAAAAGTAAAATAAAGCTTCTCCTACTCATTCAGGGAGATTCGAGGGTTTTCCCAGATCAACAGGGATCTACACTCAGACCGTATTTTGTTTTAAATACACCTATTTCATTTCTCAAGCAGCTTAATGCATTTAGGCTTCTAGACATGGTGAAGATCACTTCTTGATATTCAAATTGAGTTTCAGAACGAACGGCTTTTGAGGAAAAAAGAGGAAATACTCAATGGGCGGCAGCTGAGCAGACAGGAATACCTGGAGCAGCTTTTTTTTTTTTAAATGCTTCTACTGGATTACAGTTTCATACCCACCAAGGTTCACTCCATCGTTAAACATGTAAAGCTCATTTTAGGTACTTTTTATCCAAATTGTTCTTCTTTTCATCATAAACTGTGAGCTCTTTCCTCACCGTAACTGACCAGAGTAGTGGCTGCTGGGTGCAGTTTGTATGACCGCATGTTGAGTTTTTTTCCCTCTGAATTTTAACTTAACTGGGAATTTTAAGATGGCTCTAGTCAGGAGTGTGAGAATAAATGAGTGATGGACTGTTTGCCTAATCCCAAAGATGTGTGGTTTGTGGGTTTTGTATATAAAAACTTAATAAAATAGTGAACTTTTAAAATCTGTACATTCCCACAGTGAAAAGATACAGGGCATAAAAACCAGTCTTATGCACCAAATGAGGTCTACTTGTATACGTACAATATAAAACATCCCTATAAAACATTGTAGATTTGTGTTTTAGCTTCCAGCATGGTTGTTTACTTGAATCTTTTTAATCATCTCCATCGTTATCTTTTAGCACCACAGCTAGGTTATCGTTTAGGCTTTGTATGCCTTTTAGACTTGATCTAAAAATCGAAAATATCATACTCCAATATTGCCTTTAAAAATAAAATATAAAAAGACTTACAGATCTATTTATATGATTCAGTGTCAGCTGGCTGTCTTACTTTTCTCCCCAGCAATCTGATGTTGAAATGCTACTGAAATTGGGGCTTTGGAAGTTAGAATACACACGGCTTTGCCTTCGATGAAAACTTTCGCTGTAAACTCGACGAAGCACCCGTGCGAGGAGTTCATCTGTTATCAGAGAGCGGGATAATTGTTGAAACAGGTGTAACTGTCGAGGTGTCAGCTCGTCTCTCTCTGTGTTCTGGTCCCCAAACCAACCTCCGCCTATGACTCCATCTCGCAAGTCTTTCAGACAACCTTGGTGTGATTTCTTGACAAAAGCGCGCTCGCTCTCAAGGTGCACTCGAGAGCGGAGTAGAAAGGGACAAAGACAGAGCCTCAGAGAAGACGGGAAAAGAGATGGATCTCGTCTCTAATTATGCAAGAAAAAGAGACTTTGTGAAGATAAAGTTGGCTGACACAAGGGCACACTGAGGGACACGCTCACTTTAGGAAGATTTTTCAAAGTGGGAGGCACAAATGGTTGTTTGCGCTATAAGCTATTGCTCCTAATTGGTACAAACTTAATGAATGCGGGGCGCTGTGTGCAGACAGATGCTTTGTGCAATGTGGCAGATTTCAGTGGCTGCGCATCTCTTTCCATCGCAGGAACATCAAGAAAAGAAGAACATTTGGCAGGTCACAAAATTATGCGAGGAAAAGGGGAAACCCAAGACGAAGAAAAAGAAGGAGGGAAAAAGTAAATAGTTGTTTATTTTTGTTGTTGTTGTTAATTTATGGGTGCCTATGAAAATGTGTAGAGTTATGTGTGTGTGTTTAGTAGTTCTCAAGTGTTTGCCTATTTGTCGAAGCCATTGCTTCTGTTTCGGCTTTCTTGCCTCGCCAGCTCTGTGGCTCTCAATTAGCGCACAGGCCTCAGGGACCTAATTAACCAGTTCAATTAATAAATTATTTTCTTAAAAATCCCATACAAGCCATTCTGACATTTGGGAACCACTCAGGAGTTGCTGGTTAGCGGAGGAAAAGGAAGAGAAAGAGGAAGGAATGATTAGCTTGTTTGCGATCTCTGCTTATCCCCCAGGTGGCTGATGCAGGCGACACAGTGGTGTGTGTGTCTGTGTGTGTGGCTGCATTGAGGGGAGCAGCCTCACAGAGCTGGGTCCCACAGCAGAGGGAGGCCCCCATGACCTTTTATCGAGTGTCCAATCAATAATGTGCGAGCGTCCATCTCTTTGAGTTGCAGCCTGAGCCGGAGCCTCTGAAAGCCCGCGGCCAGCAGCAAAGAGGGATGGGAACCGGCTACACAGTGGGCAAAAGAGTCCTTGGGGGGCCAGCAGTGGAACAGAACCAACAGCCTCATGTCATTTAGTCATAATGATGTCTTCCTTTAGTTGAAAAGGGATGGGGGAGTAAAGGCTGCAGGTGGGGGTAGCGTGTCAGAGTCAGCATCACTCCTCTTTTTGTCTTCGGTCCATCATCGTATTCTGCAGAAACATATTCTTTCTTTTGTCCTTCGTACAATCTCATTTATCTGGTCATATGTTCAGTCAGTCTGTAATGTACAGTCGTGTTGGAAAAAAAATCTACCAGATTTTTATTTCTACCCCGTAAATCATTTACTAGAAGGTGTAGTCGAGAAACAGAAAATCAGGAGACTCAAACGTTTTAGCATGCATGATTCTGTGGATTTGCTGATTAATTGAAAAGGGTGAGAAAGATGGGAACTGGAGTTTAAGACTTTGACTTGTGACTTCACTTTCATGGTTGGTCTGCGACTTATGCAACTGACACAGGCCACAACCCCAACAGCTCATCCACTGATGTTTATATTTTGCTTTGAAAGGTTGATCAATATTCCAGTGATGTCCATAATCAATAGGTTGCTAATTTATTAGAATCTGCTCATGTTAGCTGTAGCTTCAAAATACTGGTGTGTTTTCGACTGAAGGCTGCATTAAATGAGTTTGGAAAATATACTTAACTTTAGCTGCGTCCATCCGACTGCCATGTGACTTTTGAGAAAATTTTTAAAATGTCGCAAAAATAAAATTAAGCAAAATCGAAAGGTGCTTTCAGGAATGTGTTGCTAGTTGTAATTGTTCTGTCATATCAACTATTAATGACAATGTTACCTGCTGTCTGGAGACAAAGAGAAAGTAATGCAATTCTAAAACCTGCCGACGTTGGACACAGCTGATCAGTCATGTGAGGTAAATTTCCGCTTCATCAATATTTATTTGATTTATTCGTCTTTTGGAAAAGTCCAAACTCACCGAAAATTTTTTGCAAAATTGAGTAAGTAACTACAAATTTTGCGGTTTCCATCAACCTTTCGAAATCTGCATGTGAAAATCGTTGATGGAAACACTGCTTGTGACATTTTCTCACTACCAAGTCAGCAGCATCAATACAAGGATTTTTCTTTTCTGGTACAATTTCCTGTCTGTTGGTACATGATGAGAAGAGAAATAGTCACATCAAGAATAATGACATTTTAAATAGGGTGCATGTTTAACTCACACTTATTAAAGCCAGAAGTTGGGTTTTGTCAGATTATAGGTGGAGCTGCAAAGGGCACAAGCTTCAGGTCTTCAGTGTGAGCTCATCAAAGAGAAGATATCTGGCTACACTGCAAATGAATAACTTCAAAAATACGGCCGATTATGATTACCCATCAAAACAACCAATGCAACAACTGTGGGCTTACAAAAAGTTGCTGGGAACAAAGTGCCGTTCTCTCTGAAACTATGAGGAAGACGACATCATGTTGCTGGAGGAAATAAGTATTAAGGATGCCAAATTAACCAGGAACAATCCCCAGACTTTAATCCAGTAAAAGTCTGACCCTGTTATTTATTTTTTTTGAAAAGTCTAATATTTAATTTCCTCACTTTCTGTAGCGTAGTAACAAGTGTGATCAAATTTCCCCATGTTTCGCTCTAGAAGAGAAGGGACAGAATTCCTAATGCACTTGAGAGTAAGTAAATAAAAGCTACCATATGAACTTTACTCACTTTTTTTATTTCAAACAGAACCGTATATTCCCCTGTGAGCACCGTGGAACAGATGTGCTTGTTTAATTTGTCGCGTTATCTCCGAGTCCAGTTATTACAGGATCTGGTTGTCAGGCACTGATGGATCTGACTTTCATTAAACACTCACCAAACAGCCTTCCAACCAACTCCATTTGTCTCTAAAACATGCGATTTCTGACCATGAAATGCTCTTTTAGCAGACGAACGAGACTTGAAAGAACACAGCGAGAAATGATGTTTCCATTTTGTTTTCCTATAAAAATGTCAGTGAGGAGTCAATCACTTGAGTTCAAAGCAGCAGGGACAAAAAAAGAAAACGCAGTGATGATACTTGAGGTTCCCGCAGGCTGATTAAAGACTAAGATTAACCTGCAGGACTGTCACAAAGAGCAAAAACTGGTCCTTTGTATTATCTGCTAATGCACTATAATACCGTAAACATCTGCAACACTGCAAGAAGAGACTCAGCTGAGTCATAGAAGGATAGACAAAAGATAAAGTATTACATATACAGCAGACAAACAGAAAATACCTGGTGTAACAGCTACTGATATTTTATTTTTTATGTTGTTGCTAAAATTCAATTTTGTCTGCCAAATAGTTTGTTTTTTTTACATGAGACAGCCTAACAGTGCCTTAACATCTGATCCAACTTATCTTATTTTTGAAGTTGTATGTTGCCTTCACCCAGCAAAAGCTCATTTCCTGAGTCTTTTTTTTTTATCAGCTGAATGATTCAGGTCAAAGCTGAGTATCCTGCTCTGAAAATGATCAAAAACCGGGCAGCTAACATCAGAAAAGTAGCTAAGGTAAAACTGAAAACCTCAGAGAAGCGACGTCCTGATCCGTTTCAAAGTATTAGCTTGTGGTCTTAATCAAAGCAAGTTTAAATGAACGGTGTAGGTGTAGCTGCTGGGACTCAACTTCCACCATCTGTTGTGGTTTTACCCAAATTAGTGCATCTAGATTATCTTAATCCATCTTTGAGTGGCCTAAAAAGTGATACACGTATTTTTATTATTACTATTATAATTATTATTGACAGTTAAATTATGTGTTTATGTCTGTTAATTACCCAAGATTCACAATTTCATGCCTTGATAAGGTTTTCAGCAGTTTTTTCAATTTCTAATACTCAGGAGATTAAACTTTTCTTACGGTAATAAAGACTCATCTGGATGTCTCGATGATTACTAATCATGAAGCCATATCTAACGTAAAATTTTGGGTAAAGATCAGGGAAAAGGTCATTTATCAACTATTTCAATTTAAAAAAAGAAAAAAACTTCTCTACTTTTCAGTCAGACTTTATTAGTATTAGTTACTGAGACTTTATTAGTAAAAGTTTCAAATCACAGATTTTAGCAGTTTCACTATCCTCCTCACTGTGGATGTTTCTGAATTAAAGGTTGTGAACACATGAACACTTTTGTATGTGTTCATGCCACTGCAATACAATATTAACTTCGTTCCAACATTTTCTGCTAATAACTGCGGCTGAAAATTATTATTTTTTCCTCGTTTCTGTTGAGAATGCACAACTCATATGTCTAAGCACTAAACATGTTCTGACAGTCTTGTACCAAGATGTAGACGACGCACAAGTCAAATTGCTCTGACCTGTTTGTTCAAGCTAACTACCTTCAATGGAAGTCATCTTCATCACCAGTACACAGGAAATTTTTCAGCCTATTGATTGGTAAAAGCAAGGCGAGTATGAGTTAAAAGGGGATCTGAAGGTGGGCTGACAGAAGCAAGACACATGCAGGACCTCGAGACGGAGAGACTGCTTTTGTTCTCTGTCAGGTTTGACTGAGGCCTACTCCGCTCAGAGGTGACTGTTGCTCTCTCCACTGGCCTCTAACCCACCCCGGAGATCACTCCACTCAACTCCACTGCCTCCTCTTTGATGCAACCGAGGGGGGTTATTGTGTAAACATTTTGCAAGAGCATTCGAGCATCTTAATCTTCCATAAGGTGATCTTTGGAGTGGAGCAGCGCAGGGTGCCGATGTTCAGAGGAGCTCCCAGATGTAGAAAAGAAACGGAACGAAAAGAGGCAGAGGAAAAAAGAAGGGAGAGGAAAAAGAAGCAGGTTTGTGTACTTGCTAGAGTGCTGGGAGCTAGAGTTCACTACGGGGGCGTAAGTGTGTCAAGAAGAGCGCTTTTCCCCCGTCCGCAAGCCCCGGGCCCTCTCTGCAACATTAAAAAGCATAAACAGTCAATACTGAATGTAACTCAGAAAAAGAGCAAGAGAGGGAGCGTGGAAAAAAAAAGGAAACAAGTACGAGAACGCAAGGGTGTTTCAAGCGTTACACAACACAGTGAGATCAGAGGAACAGAGGCTGGGCTATGGTGTATAGTTGCAAAGCTTTCTGATGGTGGAAGGGAGCCTCTCCAAGTGAATCATTCATTGCGGGCGGCAGGGGTGTAAATACGAAGGGGAGGGTTGAAGGAGTGCGGGATCAAGGAAATGCACACCTGGTGCAAGACAGGGGTCAGATTGGACCCACTCAAAAGGAAAGGAAGCAGAAAAAGGGAGCGAGTTGTTTGGCATGCCTCCGTTTAGACAGCAGCACTGCTTCTGTTGGTGCGTTTGTGCAAAGCGGGACAGAATGGAGTAGGTAGAGGGGCGCATATGGTGGGAAGCTGCCTGTGCCGGTACGCATGCATGAAACACATGCCTCCCGTGCCGATGAGAGGAAAAAGGCTCGGATTGTTTGAAAAGTGAAAACACTTTGAAATATTCAACATTTTAGACTTCTTCCAGCTTCAAGATGTGAGGGTTTGTTTATCCGGGGCGCATTGTTCTCGCTCGTAAACTGCTCAAGAGTCTCAATCAGTCACTCCCTCTTTCTGTCTCTGACAGGGTTTTTTTCTGTTTGCTTTTTTCAAATATCTCCCAAACACTCAACACCTGGCTGGCTGACTTAGCAGCTGAAATCAGGAGAGAAGTGTGTGCATGTGTGTCTCAGACTTTTTTTAATCATCCATTCAGTCAGTCGTTACATAGTCAAACCAATGAATTCTTTCTCAGTAGTTTTTTCTTAATGGCATGTAGCTTCTAGGGGGCAGATTGGTGCTGAAAGACCCACAAGCATTTCATATTTAGCATCAGAAAGCATCTTGAATTGCATCCTTTTGGTCCAAATCTAGCCACCT
Organism: Gambusia affinis; assembly: GCF_019740435.1. Taxonomy (NCBI): domain Eukaryota; kingdom Metazoa; phylum Chordata; class Actinopteri; order Cyprinodontiformes; family Poeciliidae; genus Gambusia; species Gambusia affinis. The sequence goes on from NC_057887.1 coordinate 17,807,459, forward strand.
TTCTGTTTGGTTAAGTTATTCAAACTTTGCATCTTTCTTCCAGTGATTATAAAATTCATTATTAAAAAAAAAAGAGATTTCTTTTGATTTTGCTACAGGAGATTTTAAGTAATATACTGGTCAACTTGCCTGATATTGCTTTCTGTGCAGGAAACCACAACTAGGAGTCATTTCTGCTGGTTGTTTCAACGCTGTTGCTTTTAGAAACCGAAAGTGAGCCAAAATACATCAGGTCAATAATCGCAGAACAGCCTTAAATAAATATAAACTACCCTGAACCACATTCAAGATGTTTATGCTTTTTATTTTCACGTTTTATTAAACGCAATCCCAGCTGCTTGGACAGGCGCCCCAGTGCCGTCCGTATACAATGCCAGATGAAATCTCACATTTCCTCGAGGATGTTTATAACAATTTCTGTCAATAAAAATTATAAAGTAAGTAAAGAATCTATAAAAAAAAAAACACTCTACACCAAAGCAATGCAAGACCATTAGGTTGTAATGATATGCAGGAGCCTGTTTGAGCTTAAGTGGAAACCTCGAGAATCAACTTTAACCTCCTGTAACATGTTTCACATGGAAGAATTATCTTCCATGTGAAACATATAGGAGAAAAGGAAGAAGAATAAGTGTTTTTTTTTTTTTTTTTAAAGGTTTTATTGGCTCTAGTGGCCTTTATTTGATAGTTAATTGACAGGAACATGGGTAATGAGAAAAGGGGGGAAGACATGCGGCAAAGGTCGCCAGGCTGGGAATCAAACCTGCGACGGCCGAGTCGAGGACTAAGGCCTCCTTATGTGGGTTGTGCTTAACCCCTGCGCCACCACAGCACATCCCAGAATAAGTGTTTTTGCCACAAATAAGGCCCCAACTACACTTTGGTTGCATAAGTCCAATTCAATTAAACTCTGGATAGTTTGGATTAAAAGGTTTGATTCATTTTGGGTGGCGTGTAATTAAACTCGGGTCCTCCTACTAACCTTGGTCTTGGCTCAGTTACAATGAACTTTGCAGTGGTTTGAATGCATATGTGAATGTCACGTGGACCAGAGGCCACTCCAACAGCAGGAAGCGAACTACGGCGCAGGACATTGTGGGTAAATATAACCAAAACAAATGTACTTGTCTGATGGTGATTATATTTACATAGACATTTGATCTCTCTAGGACTCGGAGGTTAGTAAGAGAAAATTAGTGAATGCCATCAAGTTCTGAAGTTCTGAAGACTCAATAAAGTCCATCGTCTGGAAATGGAAAGACTTTGGTACAACTGTAAACTTACCAAGTCATGACTGTCCGTCAGAGAATCAGTCAAGAGGTTTGCAGCGCACTCAACAACTAATGTAGCAAATGAACAATATTATCTAAATCAAATCAAATCTGTGGCTGGACTCCCACCCCGTCTGACGTCTGACAGCGCCTGAACTGCCTTGCAAAGAACGCACAAGAAAGGCGTTAAGCTGTAATTGCAGCCATGAATTTTATGAAGCATTGACTCAAGAGACCTGAATGGAAATGCCCACCACAAAAAATCTATTTCAGATTTTTGTATGTAAGAAATGGAGAAATCCTGTATCAGTTTCTTTCCACTTTTGCAAAATGCTGAACAATATGAAATTCTTTTGAGGCGCTTCAGCCAATTAGCTTTATGAAGGTTAAAATGTGTCTTTCTTTCTTTTTGCTGTATTGAACAATCTGTCAACTTAAAACCAACTTATCAAACTGTGGTTTGTGTGTGCAGTTAAACTCCTCAAATGTTTGCATTTTTGTTATTAAATAATAAAAAATATTTGAGATCAAGTGACATACATTAGATGTGACCTAAAACTTCAAATATGTATTTTTTTCCAAATAAACTGTGTCCCTTTTCACAATCATGTTCTCCTGGTTTACGGCTAAACAAAAAGTTACTTCACTGTAAAGTCGTGTTTGAGCCACTTTGCTGCCAGAGCTTCAGATTTTAAACATTTAGAGTTGGAAACAATATCTATGAAAAGTTGAAGAAAAAAAAAGTGATTTCAACCCCAATGGAAAGGCCTTTTCTTTCTGTTGTCAAACAGAATGACTAAACATGCTCATTCACATGCTCCCAGGGTAGGATGTTATTAATTTATCAATGTGCACACACACACACACACACACCCCTACAATGATTGACAATGGGATAAATTTTATTTGAATATGGCTGACATGAATTATGTAACTACAGAGACTGTCGGCTTTGTTGCCTCCCTCCAGCTCTTCGCTCTTCCTCCAAGATAACATACAGCTGATAATTTACAGTAGAATGCGTTGTGAAAGTATAAAGACAGATATGGCGGCAAACGCTCCCACAGAGAACAAGAAGCAGAGTTCTTCTGAGCAGAAGAGGGGAGAAGGTTGGCGTCGTGGCGAAGCTGCGGTGAGGTCGGCTGGCTGACATTTTTCGACACTTGGAAAGTGATTTTTCTCAAGTTCTGCTCTGATGGTAGTAGTGTGGTTACTTAGTGGACTGGGTCAGGCCAAAGGAAGAAAAAAAAAAAAGATAACACAACTGAGCACAAGTGAAAGAAACAGAAAAAATAAGCACAGCAACCCTCAGTATCTGATGTTGATAGCTGTGGCAAAATGCTGTCTTTGAAAGGCTTGAGGAAACAGACAATAGTATATTTTTTTTATTGTTGTTGCTGTTCTTCCAGGCGGCTAACATAAAAAAAAAAAACAGTCTGATTGGTCTGAAAAAGACTGTCAAATGTCAAGCAGATATCAAACAGCAGACATGTTTTCTTTTTTAAAAAAAGAAAAAGATCCCGGCAGAGGAGCAGCCTAACCTTTCAGCAGGTGAGAGTAAGCCAGTCAAGCCCATCATGAGCAACACTCCTCGCTCTTTTCACGGCTCTGATTCACATCTATCACTGTTGACACGAGTTGCTGAAATAAAGCGCTTCATTCTGGCGGTTTTTCAGTGTATCTTTTTGGTAGTTTGCAAGAGACAGGAACTGTGCAGGAAGTAATTTGACTATGAATAATCTTTAGGTTTTAGATCTAAAAATTACTTCAAGGGTTTTCTTCTTTACTCTCCCGTCTCATGTTTACATTTCCACATTGCTTGGAAAGATTTTCAAGATTGAGTCGTATTTTGGTGTTCCAGCTCTTGTCGCTGATGCCATTCTGCTCTTTCACGCTCGCACGCAAAAGCCAAGATGTCAACGTCCCTGATTTCTTTTCTTTTTTTTTCCCCCGAAGCGGCGAGACTTGTAGCTGCCCTTGTTTTCATGTGCCTCACTGAATCAATAATTACCGCTCAGTCACGCTGTTCAAACAAACTTATGCACAACTTCCACATGAACTTGTAGTTCTATTCTTGATATTCATCTGATATTATCCAGAGAGAGTATTTCTGTTTCCGTTTGTGCTCATTGCCGAGGGAGGCCATGGATCAGGTTGGAACAAGACGGGATTCAGAGACACTTCAGCAGACGGGCTGCGTCTGGAACTAAAGTCGCAATACAATGAAATCTGGGTGTGTAGGTTAATATCTACAGGAGGAAAATTATCTAAAACGTTTGTAACTACATAGAAAATTCAACATATCTTTACAGTGTTGTTCATATTGAGCAAATGTGAGCACGATGTGCAAAACATCAATGTGTGAGTTTTCTCCTGAAGTTTAGAGGTCCAAGTTTTCACATTTTTCTCAGTTGACGCTGCTAAGACTTGACTGGAAAGGTTTCTGAATCCTCCATCCATCTTACATCTTCCTCAGTTCAAATTTTCTTGCCAGGTTCTTTGCACGTTTTCACATTTATTTTGATGATTTATCTTTATTGATGAGCTCCAAGTGTACCATAGAGCTGTGCCTCAGGAATTTCCGGATTAACCTATTTGCTTTTTTTTTTTTGCTGAACGTGATTCCAAATTATTCACGGAAAAAAAAAGATAATTTGCAGATATTTTTCCATTGAACATATCTAAAATATCCAAAAGAAAATTCAGATTGAAGAGATGAAATACATGTGAGTAATGCCTAAAGAGTGAAGATAAAGAAATGTTAAGAGATGTTATCCGCCTGTAGTAACGCCAAGATGGTTTCCATTGTGGGTACTAATGCATTTTAAAGGATATTTGGTGCTATTAGTTGTTAAAATAGGCAGATATAATAGTTGTTACTGGATGTCTTAAAATCATTTCGAAGACAGTTCTGGTGCGTAATCCCTGCGAATAACAGAAGTCTACTTTAAGAAATTTTGGGCTTCATTCTGGACGTTTGTCAGCTTGATATTTTTGAAACATAAAGCTAAATCATGTCTTCATATGTCCACCTCAGCTATGAAACCTAGATGCTGCAGAAAACAAATGCTGCTTTTTCCTGGAAAGAGGAACATGAGCAGCTAAATGCTGCACATGTTCCTCTTTCCAGGAATATGAATGATCTAGCTGGGGTTTGAAAATAGGGGCGCACCGATTACAGTTTTCTGCCCAATCACGGATCACTGATATTTAAAAAGCCTGAGTTGCTGGTCTGAATTTGAGGTTAATATTCTTTTTTTTTAAATAACTGACAGGTGTTTTAAAGTCACAATACACCTTCAATTTTCCAATATTATTTTATTTAAGAACAATAAAACAATACAAACTTGTTTAATCTCAAATATAAATAAAAAGTTTAAAGCATTATTGCCCAAACTAAATTAACTAAACTTTAAAAAGTCACTTCCTTTAGTATTTCATTTTTCACATTTAAGAAAATGTTCTTAAGATTTCTACTAAGATTGATTTCACCTGCAAATATTGGCCAACTTCCTATCACCCAAAAGGAAATCAGAGCCAATCAATTGGTCGGCTTTTACATTTATTATTAGTCCAGCATGGCCAAATCAAAAATCTCAATTTCCTCCTCAGCATCAAACACTTGATGATTTTCTTTACATGTCCTCAACGACTGGGCCAGTAGGTCCCTGATATAGAGAGGAATCACCAAACATGCCTCTCTTTGTGTCCCTCAACCCTGAGAAATTTCAAATAATATCTGAGTTTCCAATTGGAAAACCATCAAGAACACCCTCTGAAATTCCAGCTTGGAAAGTCAGAAATCACAGAAGAATTTGAGTTTAACTCCCAACATGGCTGACTGCGTGTAGACGGTGGTGAAAGTTTCCAACACAAAACTATTTTCAAACTCTTTAGGGGAGTTGTATCCGGTTTCAGGAGAAGCACACATAGTCCTCTAAATATCTATTTGTGAACATTCCTTTTCTGTTTGAACACATAAAATAGAGCGAATTATGTTGCTACTGGAACATATTGCTAATGTAAATATTACCAAAACAAATAACTCCAACTGCATCCGTTCCGGCTAAAATGCTCTGAGTGTGACATCATTCCCAGGTCCAACATCTGAGAAAAACTGAACTAAACAAAGCAGCACAAAGTGCAATCAAATTAGTAAAAAGGTGGCTTTTGTTAGTGTGACATAATGTTACTGCGATATGAAGATTTAAAAGGTTTTGAACACATTGTTGTCAGGGGATGCCAACAACCTTTCTGTGTCTGTGTAAATAAAAATGTTTTGTTTTTTTTGTAATTTTCTATAATTTGCTGTTTATACAAACTGTTTCGGTGATGTCGTGTTGAGAAAGTATGTGAGCAGTGAATCATCAACAGTAGGGAACAAAGCTGGGGGAAAATATCAACTTCCTGCCCGCCTTTCTCCAACTCGAGATTAATCTAATTTGGTCTTTATTGAGAGATGGATAACAGCAGTTTTGTTTTATTTATGTATGTTTTCTTTCTCTTTTTTTCCCCTCCCTGCTCCCTTCCTTTGTTGCTTCTCCTCGGCTCCCTCTGACAAAAGACAGCCAGCCTGCCAAGCCCGGTGTTGCTCTGGGACGGAGCTGTCAATCACTCCTGACGGCACCCTGACAACATGTACGTTAAAATTTCAAACGGGACTCAAAGGCGGCGCGTGACAGCCGAGCCTTTGAAAGTGGCTGTAGCGCTCGGCGACAGCCAGAGGAGCGCGGATGGAAAACAAACTAGAAAACAACAGTGCGGAGGGAGAAAAGGAAAGAAAGTCTGATACACAGAGAGGGGAAAAAATAATAAAAGTTAAAAGCAAAACAGTGAAGAATGTGGGTCTTGATATGATGGAAACTGGCATTAGTTGCTCCCTTAGTGGATCATTGTTTTTTAATTTGGTTGAAATCCCTCCTGACAGACGCGCTCAGTCTTCCGGGGACGCTGCAGACGGCCCATCCGGGGATGGCGGCACCTTGGAGGGCCTCGCTCACATCTACCCCTTATGCATCTTGCTACCACAACCTCCAACAGAAAACAACTGTGCACCAATCTTAGCATACCTGATTGAATCTTGAGCATCTCTTTATTGCTTCACAATTGATTCCCAGGAGAAATGGAAAGCAGATGGCATGAATCTAACATGTTCTGCCTTAAATATCACGAAAGAAAACGGACAGCTCAATTTAGATTCCTACACTGCACGCCTGAAAACAAACATACGCCATCTGAGCACAATGTGCACACATTAGCTTATAGATCAGAGCACCGGCATCTTTTCAACAAGGCTAAACAAGCAGCCCTGCACAAAGGCCCAGGCTGTGCCAGACCCTATGGTGGAACTACCATCTCTGCAGTCCTGCAGTTTCTGCTCCAATCATTCAGTCGGCGTCTACATAAACAGTTCAAAAACACGCTCTCTGGATTTGAAACTGCTACAAAGCCACCAGATTATTGTCTGTCTGGTACTTTGTTCGACCATGCCGGCTCTGTGTTTGCCCGTCGAAGTTTGTTTGAAACAAGCTCTCCTAAAAAAACAACTCTGACACCACAGCATGCGCCCGCAGCTACACTGCGCGTTGTGGACGAGCAGCATGAGAGCTGCTGCTGGGACACAGGTCGTGTCAGCCTGTTAGTGATTTGTCTTTTCTTTTTTTGTTTCCAACTCCTCCCTGTGGTAAAGCTTTGTCGAACCGCTGATAGGCCTCAGAACAAACAGGAGATGTGGCAGTGGCACACAAAGAGGCTGAGCCGCGTGAAATCGTGCCATTGTACGGCTCGTGTCGACATACATAAGAGTCCGAGCTCACGTCCAAACATATGCAAGCAAGCAGACGCGCGTATGAGCTGCTGAGAGCTTTAACAGTTGTGGAAAGAACTTGAAAGAGAAACCCTGCAGACAGAAAATGCTCTGGCTTCTAGTGCCCTCTAGTGCGTGGAGCTGACTGGGAAACCGACTGAGGTTTTTAGTTACAACTGGTCAGAAACTGAAAAGCACCAGTGTGAGTTTGCTTCTGTATTCATATTAATTTATTTATTTTTCTTCCATTTGATTTTTTTTGTGTGTGTGTGTGTGTGTGTGTCTTTTAACAATCATGCTACATTTTCATTTGCGTTCATCAAATTTTTTTTTTGGATTCCAGTAGACCAAATGATGCCAAAGACTAAAATGTCAGGCCGACATTTTCACAAACTGAATTTAAACGTTGTTGGAAAGTACACCTATATTTAATTTATACTTTATTTTACAACTTTGTTGTCTATTGTTAGTTTGTACATTTTTCCTGCCTTTTAGCTCAGACTGTGGCTTTTATTCTGATGTTTTTGTATGCATAATATTTTTAAATGTGCTTTTTACATAAAATTGTTATGGGATGATGAGGTACTACTGGATGATTTTTATATTGGTGACATGGCTTATCACCCAGGGCATCATTCCACATGAGGGCAGCATAAGCACCTGGAAAAGGATCCTGGGCTGTATTTAATCCCCCATAGGATAAAATAAAATAAATAAAAAACACTGGTCAAACCCGAGCTGGAGGTTTCCACACTGAAGAAATATCTGTGAAATATTTTCACTGCTTTGAGACGTAAAGATTATATTCAACTGAGTGTGAAAGTGGTCATTTTTAAACCAGCTAAACCAAGTGCAACACAATGTTTCAAAAGTGTGCATATTTATGTAGTTAATGTCACAGAAATCTAAGTGGAAATTTCATGAACATGTTTGAAGAATTTCTCAATACCTAATTGTAAAAATCACAGTTGTTCCTCCAGATTCTGCCACATGTGATTAAATCTACATAAAATTTTAAACTGGGAAGTTAAATTTGATTTTAGTTCTGATGTTTTTTCTTCTCTTTAGTTTACTTCTACACACTTGCATTATGTATTTGTCTTTATTGCTTTCAAATTTTAAATAAAATCTGCCTCTACGATATAAATATGCTTATAAAATCAACAGTTTTTGTTTTGTTATTTTTTAATGACAATAAAGTTATAAAAATACATACATCTTAGTGTTATTTTCACACTATAGACTAATAAATAAATCATTAAAAAACATTTAAAGAATATCTGAATAAAAGTTGAAGCATTTCTTGATATTTTTTTTAAATACTGTATATCAGTTTAAAAGCAACTACAGATAGCAAAATGACATAATATTTGGATATTCGGCTTAAAAAAATGTGAAAAAAAATAATTATGCAACATCTCCCTAAATAGTTATTTGGGAAACGTTAAAACCACTTAGGAAAAGAAAATGACTGAAAACGAGAAGTAAAATCCAGCCTAATGCAGACTGAAACCTGCACCCTGTGCTGATGCAGTTTCCCATATTTAGGTGGAGTTTGTGGCTCTGAGGAGCAGCTGGGTCCTCCGGTGTGAGGACCCCAACGTGGTCCTAATTCACTTTAATAAAGAAGGCTTTTTGTAAACCCCCTTCATATACTTTTTGTGCATGCATGATGGAAGCAGCAGAGGTGGGATTTGAGAGGCACCTCAAAGCTCTGATTATCCTGAGTGTCCCTGCCCAATAATGTTACCTGCTGGGACAGCAGCACTGCTCCTCTAAATAAATTGCAAGTGGCCTTGGGCAATGAGAGGAACCTTCCTTTGATCTGCCTGACTGCCAACGAGGAAAATGTGCAGGCAGTCAATCAAGCTCTTAAGGCTTCGCAACAATGGAGCAGAACCTGGTTTATTATTTATTTTTTAAATTGATGCGTTTCATTATCACAAGGTGTCTACTTGGTGGGGTGGCAGGGGCCGCGGAGGGGAGGGGAGCGACATGATCAATAATTGATATGCGGTGTGAAAGAGCTGATTTGCCGCCTCTCCTCTGGTGCACTTGTCACTAGCTGTTGTCAGAACACATTTGCTTTGATGACAAATTTGAAGAAGTGAACAACAGCGTCAGATCTTATTATGAATTTAGGGAGCGGGTGAAAGGCAGGGGCCTCTTCTCGCAGCGGCTCTGTTTGTTCAGGAGGGCGCTCTGGAGGAATGACTACCAAGTGCTGGGGGTGAGTTACAGTCTTGTAAGCGCGGAGATGAGAGGAGGGGGTTGAACTTTTTTGTCATGTGTCAGTAAACAGCGCGACTTGTTTGAAAGGCACCTGGATTACAGGGTGAAAAAGTTGCTCTTTAAACCTTTAAAGCTTCGGGGTGTGGGAGATACGCCACGTCAAAACAGAGCCTGGAGATGAGGAGTGAGAGCAGCTGAAAGCCATCACTCCCCACCACCACCAGCAGCCTCCTGGGTGTTCATCTGCTGAGCGAAGAAGAAGTTGTCCTGCTTTTTTAACAGAGTTTGGGTCATGCTGCATGGTGGAGAATTTGAAATAGATTCAGAGCAGTAGAAAAAAAAAGACTTGGATGACTCCAAACTGTGCAAAATGTCCGAATATCACATATTTAGCATAATCCGATATTTACATATGTTGTAAAAAAATATTTAATTCCTGTTTTGAGTCTAAGAATAACAAAATTATTCCAAATGATAGAACACTGAGAGTTGTTTAGATTTGTTTAAATCATTTTCTTCAAAGTAAAAACTTGACAAAGATTCCCTTAATATTTGGTGTAATTACCTTTTAAACTGCATAACATGGGTCAAGCATTCTCAAGTACTTAGTAATTAATTCGGCTTTAATCTTAGGATCACGGTCTTCATGGCTGACATCTTGCGATGCTGCATAAACATTTCCAAATTGATCTCTTTACTCTCGGTGTCATCAAGTTCACAAAGTGCACCAGTCCCTCCTGCAGCAAAACACCCTCTCAATATGATTCCACCTTTGCTGTACGTCCCTCCAGTTCTGCTCAACATAATAATAGCCATTATGGACAAATATTTATGTGTTTTAGCTTCATCAGCTCACATGACATCAAGGTATTTTGCTTTTATCTGGTGTTTTATGTTGCTTTAAGAGTAATGGCTTCTTCCTGTGAGATCGGCTGTCCAGTTCATGCTGGTACAACAAATACTGACGTAAACATTTCGAACCAAAACATGTTCAGAATTGTTTGAAATTTGAAATTCGTTGTGTCCAATTCGCAGTCAGATTGTACAGTGTATGTAAATTTCTTGTTTCAGCTGAGTATACAGAGAGTGTCTTATGAAAGTATTAAGGGCCCTTTGGGATTTTCATTTTGAGTGACAGGAAGAGGACATGTGATTTAAGCAATTAAAACGTTGTAAATTGAAGCATGTAGATGTAATTAGTCTTTCCTGTTTTACCTTGTATAAAATCCTCCTAATCTATTTATAAATGTGACTGAAGTAATGACAAAATTCACTTATTGAATGGGTGATATTATATATTTTCCAGGCCCATAGTGCCATTTTACAGCACAATCAAATAACAATATCAACTTCAGCTGTTATAAAAATGCTGTATGTATCAAACAAAACTTAAAAGAAATCTGACTTTGCAATTTGATGCCTTAAAATTGAGTCTCTGTCTCTTTAAGAAGCTTCTACTCTTTCAGCTTGTCATCAAAAAATGCTTTCCCATTATGCCGTTTACAACCATTATTAGGAGTGTTGTGCTGGGAAGCAGTTTTATGATGAGCCCCTTTTACTCTAATAAAATTAATTTGTAACAAGGTGTAATGTAAATGGTTTCTCTGACAACCTTAGCTACGATGAATCTTTAATTGGCAATAACTGTTTCAGGGTTAAGAAGCTAACAAGCAAGCTTATTTGGACTGTTGCCATTAAACTAGAGACGCCAGTCAAAATTTATTTAAAATTTCAGAGAAAAGCAGCGAAACAGCCCTTTAATTTAGTACTTAAACATCATTAGCCCCATGCCAGTGCAAATCTCAAACACCGAACAAGCAGGTTAGCAACATAAAACTGATTTGGGGTGTAGCTTTCTTTGTTTGCTTGTTTTTCTCCAATTCTTGTGCCACTGTGCTGTTTTAAAGAATCTCCACAGAGCATAACCTATTATGAGAAAGAAAAGGAAAAATGTGATGGTTAACGTATTTTACAATAATATGTCTTTCAAAAATAACATATACTTAAAATATTTACAGGTTGTACTTTCTTTAAATACTTTTTTTATGACATGGTCTGTACTTTGTTTAAATATTTTTCTCATGGCAGGTTCTGAGTGCAAATTTAACAAAACTTTTAAAATAAACCCAGATGAGAAACTGTTCAACAAAAAAACTCAAGAGGAAGTGAGAAAAAAAAACAAAAAACACATCAACAATTCAACATAATTGACAGCTGCATCCATTTGCTCCGTCCAATCCCTCCGTCTCCACTCTGTTCTTCCAACACCATTTCCTCTTTTAATTATCCCCCCCACAAAAAAAAAAAAAAAAAAAAAAAAGATGGAGCACATCAGACGCATCGCGGTAAATCCCGGGCCTGGCACGGCCTCATAGTGGCTTCCGCGTCTGGCAGTCCCGATAGAGCCGGCGCGCTGGCAGCGACAAGAGAAGTAGAGGGTCGCCTGGAGATTTTCTGACGGGAAGAATTGCGAGGATGATCTCTCGGCAAAACAGAGAGGTCCTCGTTCTCCTCCCGGCGTGGGAGGCTTTTTTTTTTTTTTTTGGCAAAGCACTTTCTCATCATACCACATTTTCAGCTACCAGATTAGCCAGCTCTCAGGAGCAAAACTCACACACAGACTCCCTTGTTTACACCTCAGTACCATAATGTTTTTTGTAATGACTGTTCTGTAAAAGGGCACGTTGCAGGCACTGCAATCGCGGCTGCTCTCCTATCTCCCTGCACAACATTTTAGAGGTGAGACCTATTGTATATAGCTGGGACAGAGAAAGCATGATTTAGATTAAGGGAATGGGAAGTCTTTTATATTGAAAGAAGTCTCCTCTGACCTGAAATGTGGTTTTCACTGAGTGAATTCCACATTCTAATTACACATCACCCAGCCCAATGGATTTTTCTTTGGCAGGCTGGATGTTTCCACTCTGATTACTTTTTGTCAAAGTTTCTCCTCTCTCAGTGGGGCGCACATCAATCACCGGCAGCCATTCCGCAGGCTAACCGTGGCATCATCTCCCACGCGATTACACCCAATTCACATTGAGCTCCTCGGACACAGTGGAGCTACAAATAGCCCGTTGCTCTGTTTCCCCCCTTACCCTTTTCCCTCTCTTCCATCATCCTGAGATGAAGAGTGGAAAGCTCCCGCAGCGGGTGGCTTTCTTCTCCTCCTGAGGGGAACTGAGAAAGCAGGCGAGGGCCTCTGTGATGTCAGTTTCCCTTCAGGGTGGGGAGGAGACATCTTGTAGCGCAGCTAAAGATGATCGCTTGAGATCCTGAGAAACAAGGCTCCCCTTTCCCCTGGAAGCTGCAGGAGCATAGTGGGAGTCAGGGTGAGCTGACGCTCCTCCATGATGCAAATTACAACAATGGCAGTGGTAAATGTGGCAATCGGTTCCTCTTGAGCAAACTTTTAGTTTGTTTTGTTTTTTTTCTCTGTGAAAATGCTAAAGGTCAGGAGAGTTCAGCTTTAAGAGGAAACATTTTCAACTGAAAGTGCCAGAGTTCAGGCTGGCCCAAAGTTAACTAAGGCCCTAAGCAGAATTTGATTTAGAGTAACATCATCCACCAGCCACCACAAACTTCATTTTGTCTTACTTTTAAAAGCAGGAGGTGGGTCAACAATAAATCTCTGAATTAACTGTTTATCACATCAGTCATTCTCGATTGTTCATTTTAAAAATTTAGCAATTAGTATAAAATATTTTGGCAGGGTTAGTAAATAGTCAATAGTAAGCTTTAAGGTATTCAGAGAAAACCATTGGTGGAATAACAAATAATTTTAATAATAATAAAGAAAAAATTAAGTTAGTTTGAAAGAATACATTAGAATAATCCAGCATTTTCTGTCACAAATAAAGCTTATTTAAGTCTTTTGTTGTGAGGAGAAACCAATATTGGATCAGAAATTCTTGTCTCATCACTTTGAAGACTGTTTTAACTCAAGGTTTTTCTGTCTATCGTCTGAATGTCCTCTGCCTCAAATTAAATAATAGCAGAAATGAGTAGAATTAAGTAATTTTTCCAGTCCCCTTTTTCTTTTTTATTATTTATGCTTATCTGGCGTTCATGATGGAGTACTGCTCCAGGCTCCAGCTGAGCCAGTCTCTCAGCATCATCCTTGGACTCAGACGGACTCATCAAAATGAATTCTAGACTCTCCTGCTTCTGGAAACTTCACTCGCTCACTGGTAGAAATCTCATGAAGTGGTAACACTCATTAGATGGCATTGTCACCACCGACAGTAAGAAAAGAGGGGATTTAGTTCATTTTTTTGGCCCAGAGTAGAATTCACAAACCCTCAAATTTGGAGTTAGAGGACCTACCAGTTATTTATGGATTTTGTCAATGGAACTCCATAACAGAATAAACTCCTACCACTGTCCTCACCGTCATATCTAAAATGCATTTTGGGAAGCTGAAATACCCAGGCACAAAGTCTTTGGCTGGTATTTGCAATGCAGCCGATCCTAGAGTGGGATTCCCACTGTTAAGCGCTGATTGGGCGAACCTCAAAAGCAGCAGTAAAGAAGACTGTGGAAGTTAGTTGCTGCTGTTGTGTCACGACAGTTTATTCTAGTTATGCATATTGAGGTATATTTTTGGTGTTTTAGCTATTAAAGTTGATATTTAAATGGATTTTTAGGGCTCTTTGGAGCCCCCTGCTGGCCTGGATGCCCTAAGTAGCAGATTATTTCACTCATCCATCAGATTGACTGTGAGAGCATCGAACAAGCTCAACTTTTTTGTAATGCTGTTTCCCTCTTGTGAGTTGTATTTCACATTTGATAAGAATGATGAAGAAAATCCTTAATTTATGAACATATAAAAAATGTAAATATTTGTTCTTAATAGATTCTGATAGAACATTTCACTCCAAAGTAAACCTTTGCTCCAGAAACTCGCAAAACAAAACAAAACATCCCATTTGATCATCTACTACAATTACGTTGCACAGCGTGATGAAAGGATATCAATGAACTACTTATGTCACAAGAAAAGAGCAGCACTTCATACATGAAACCAGCTGAAGCCATATGGGAGTTTGGGGAGGATCAGTGATCAAAAAAAAAGCATGAAGCGTATCAACACTGTTTCTCAACATTTAAGCAGTGTCATATGGCTTTGGAAATACAGCCAGGATAGCTGTGGTTTTGCCCAGGAACACAATGGCTGTGTTTGTCTTTATACGCTGTGAAAAGCCAGGAAAGTGTAGATGGGGCCGGTGGGGGTGCGCAGGGTCTTTATCATGATGAAAGGCTAAAAGATGGGACTGACCTTTCTGGCACCAGCTGGGCTTTGGGAGCACAATGCCCGGCATCAACTCTTTCTGGCATTTTCCCCCTTCAGCTCTGGGCTACACTTACAAGCCAAACACTCAAGTCCAAACATCTATCATTTTGCACAAAGACTCAAACACACTGATGCCCCGAACCCCCTCCTTTTTTATATCACAGAGGAGCTCACACACCACAAAGTTCTGTATATCTGCAAACAGACCAGTCCCGTCTGGCATCACAGTGCAACTGCAGGCTATGGAAGCAGAAAGGCGAGAGTGGATCACTGCAGATTACATCAACGCAGAACTTCACTCGGCCCAAAGAATCATCACCACTTTCCTTCAACAGAAGCTAAGCAACACTTAGGCTTTCATCCAGAACACTCCAGTAAACTGTCTCTTTGTAGTCATTTCAGCTGTAAACGTTTACAGTTTTCCATCTAAGAAAAACTTAAAGCAAAAAAAATCACATCCTAGTTTGATGAGTGGGCCTCAAAAAGTGACCTGCACACCTCAAATGCTTTGTTTCTGGGGGGCCACATAACCAAAGGGCTTTGTGTGACATTTCAAAAGGAAGCATCACACTGTGGAACAAGGATCATGCAAACACAGAATAACACTTGTGTGCTGTTCATTTTTTTGTTTTTCTTTTTGACGACGGGGGGTTGCCAATTCTATAGGTAAACTCTAGCAGACAGGAGGTAAGTTAACCCTGGGCTCACACATAAAGGAAACTATGGTCGACATCTGAAAGGGTAAAGAGTAGTAGTCCCTGACGCGTCAAAGGCCTCATGGTCAGCAGGAGAGTATAAAAGGACCTGTAGGTGAGCGCAAAGCTACGGTGCGAAAACATCCACAGTCCTTCAGCCATGGGAAAGGTATGAGCTCCTCCCGCAGCAAGGAACCAGCCGGGGCAAAAGAGCAGAAAAGGAAAAATGTATTCTGTGTTGGAGTAACAGAAACAAAAAAAAGGGGGAGAAAAGTTACAAACTACAGGGTTCCAATCATTTTTCTCCTTTGCCATTTTGTACTTTTGCAATTTTTAGTCTTAGCTGTAAAAAGTTGTTGTCTGACAACAATGGAAACTATTTCAGAATTTCTTTTAAAAATGCAATTAAGTTTAATTATGAGTGAAGTTTGAGAATTTTTCTGATTTCTTTTTACAGAAATTGTTTTAAAAAAATACTCAACAACTTCAAAATGCACTGATATGCAATGGATAAGAACATCAATATGAAATGGTTTGTTTTTGTGTAAAAAATTGAAGGTTAGATATGAAGTAGAAACTGAAATATGTTTTCTCCAGGTAGTAAAAGACTGACCTAAAATCCAGACTGAATAAATATGAAAATATACACAGAATAAACAACTCTTCACCCATCAAGCAATAAAATTTCTGTTCAGATGGGCAGCACTGTATAAATTTGAGTTAAAATGCTTGCCTTCTTCTCCTCAGATTGTGTTTTACGAGGGCCGGAACTACATGGGCCGCCACTGGGAGTGCAGCAGTGACTGCATGGACACCTTCCGGCACTTCAACTGCTGCAACTCCATGCGTGTCAGCGGCGGCCATTGGGTGGCCTACGAGAAGCCTCACTACATGGGCTACCAGTACATCCTCGGCCCTGGCGACTACCCGGATTACCACTCCTGGATGGGCTTCAACAGCTGCATCCGCTCCTGCCAGATGTTCCCCCCCGTAAGTTTATCAGATGGACAGATCAGTGGCACCCCACTCCCCAACCAGCTCATTGACACCTCGCACATAAAAAAGCTGCTTTAGAAATACATGTCATTCACTAACACAGGTCATAGTTTAAAAGGCTTCTGCTTAGAAATCCAGTTAAGGCTGAGGCAGCTGTTTAGTACAATTAAGAAAGTTTTTGTCCATTTTTGAGAAAAATCTGTAATAACCCCCCAATTGTTAGCACAATTTGTTGATTTTGAGTGAATTTCCATGATAATTCTCAGGGAACTGGAGGAACTGATTGATATAGATCAGGAGCAGGAGCAAGCAGATAAAAACTGCATCGATTTGATAATTGATAATATTTAAGCACACTTAATGTTAATCTAGAATCTAGAGGCCCACATAAAAAGCTATGGCAGACCAGATTTGAGTTTGACATGTGATCTAAAGGTAGATTTGTAAAAGTACTTCCAAGGCCATTAAAACAGCATAATAATCAAACTCTGATGTCTTTCACTTGCAGTATAGAGGATCCTACAAGATGAGGCTTTACAACAGGCCCGAGATGATGGGGCACATGATGGAGTTCATGGATGACTGCCCCAACGTGTACGAGCGCTTCCATTACCGAGACATCTACTCCTGCAACGTCATGGAGGGCTACTGGATCTTCTACGAGCATCCCAACTACAGAGGACGGCAGTACTTCATGCGCCCAGGAATGTACAGGTCCTGCGGGGACTGGGGCGGCTTCAACCCCATGATCGGCTCTTTCAGGAGGATGAGGACTAACATGTAAAACTCCACCCATGCAATCATCAAATGAACAATAAACATGTAACTCTAAAACGATGTATTTTATTTTGGTGGTATTATTTGAAGAAGTCTATGCAATTACAAAATCATGCATTTCTGGCATTCATGCAGATACTGCAACTCTTACTGAGGACCTCAGGGGAAAAAATGCAGTTGTACAGTATTTTCCTGTAGACAGGCAGAGCTTTGACAGAGACAAAGCAGCTGCTACAGCTTACCATTCCTATAGTGTCCTACCTTGTATAGAGCGTACTGTGCTGACACGACAAAGCTTTGTGTCAAGCTCACAAAGGCCTGATCCCAAGCAGGATCTATAAAGAGGACCGGTCAGAAGCTTTGCACCCGATCTGGTCTGAACTTAACTGAACAAAGTCACAATGGGCAAGGTAAGCTTGAGTTTTTAAGTTCGGTAGAGTTACTGAAATGCAAATACTTGATTTGTAGTTTGTGGTTTTGAGTAATCACAAGTGAAATGAAATTGCGGATATATACCGATCAATAAGTTAGGAATAAGAAAAGCTGCAATGTAAACTACCAATATATAAAGTAAAAGAATGGAAATTAAAATGCAAAAACAAGTAGCAAAATACCAGTTTCTACTTTTGGGGATTGTATTAAATATAACTTTCTTATTTTCAACTCGGAATCAGATTTTCATTCTCCATTTAATTGAATCTTTGATTTTCTATTCAACTTTCCTTCAGGCACTTTATGTGCTCATTTTTATTCACCTGCCAGTCTTTACAAAACTTTTACAACTTAGTCATAAAAAAAAAATCAATAATTAACCTGATTTTTCAAACCTGAATCAGAATAGTACAGGTTTAAAAATCATTCAATGAAGAGAACCTATCCACTTATTGCTAAAGGACTAAAATCATTCTCTCTTTTTCACAAAGTACTGTAGAAGTAAACTGAGAATTTTGTTGAAAAGATTAAATCAATTCAGTGAAATATCAGATTCTTTACATGGAGTGATATATTTGAATGGTTATGAATGGCAGGAAATGCAACCTTTTAATCTGCATGAATTACTGCAGTGGTGTTGTGTGACGTTTCATAGAGTCACGTTATGTGACTCTATGAAACGTCACACAACACGTGACGTAGTGTGACGTGTTGCATGGCGGTGATCAGCCTATGGCTCTGCTGAAGTATTCAACCCTAACCATGAAGTATTCAAGAACCCCAGATTGCTTTCATAACACCCTTAATCACATGTCTTGTGGTCTGATGACTCTGGTCTTTTTCTTGAAAATACCGTATTACCTACCAAGACTTGGAAACTTGATATCCAAACAAGATTAAGTATTTACTTTTATCTTAAAATTGGGCTTCGAACCATAAAGTCAGACTTATGCCAACCCTGCAGTTCTCGCTGTTGCATTGCACATGCCACACCTTTTCCTTACACTCCACTTTCCATTAATGCACTTAGTACGCTCTGTGAAGAGTCTGGGTTTTTTTGGGGGGGGTTTTGGCAGATTGTTTGTGGATGATGTCATGACTAATGTATGACTCATAGTTCAGCAGTCTTTCCCATGACTGTGTAGGATACATTTTTGTATTTAGCAATATTTAGATTAACTGAGGAAACTGAATTTTCGGTTTTCTTTATAAATAAGGGAACATATTTGCATGCTTGAGATATATCACTATTTGTGTGTTGAGTCTGTATGGACTTCACTTTTTTCTTCAAATTGCTGAAATACTTTAGATGTAAGGGGATACTTTAATTATTGAGATGCTCCTGTACTTTTAACTGTTAACACTCATTGGGTCGGACAGAACAGATCACTGCGTTTCAGCCAGGGGTAGATTCTTCATTATTAGTGATCCAAAAAATAGAAAACAAAAACCATGTCAGTGATGGGCACTGATGAGTTTAACCCTTCAGAATTTGCAATTTCCAACACATATTTTTTATGAAATGCTTCATTGGCTGTTTATTGGTCTTGGAGTATTGGTCTTGGAGAATTTATTGGTATTTTATGAACAACCAGAGAGAGCTTGGAGAACGGTGGTGATACTTTAATGACCGACTGTCTTTTGAATGCAGATTATCTTCTATGAAGACAGAAACTTCCAGGGCCGTAACTATGAGTGCAGCAGCGACTGCCCTGAGATGCAAAGCTTCTTTAGCCGCTGCAACTCCATAAAGGTCGACAGCGGCTGTTGGGTGGCCTACGAGAAGCCCAACTACTCTGGCTACCAGTACATGCTGCACAAGGGAGAGTATCCCGACTACCAGCGTTGGGCCGGGTTCAATGACTGCATCCGCTCATGCCGTATGGTGCCTCCTGTGAGTTTTTAATAGCTACTCGATCCTGTTAGCGGTAAAGTTTTCCCTAATCGTGCAGCACTGAAACTGTCACTCTTTCCTCTGCAGTACAAGGGCAACTACAGGATGAAGATCTTTGAGCGTTCTGACTTTGCCGGACAAAATCTAGAGCTGGTGGAAGACTGCCCAGATCTCAACGAGCGCTTCCACACCCGTGACATCTCCTCTGTCAATGTCATGGAGGGCTACTGGATGCTGCATGAACACACCAACTACAGGGGGCGCCAGTACTTCTTGCGTCCAGGAGAGTACAGAAGGCACAGCGAGTGGGGAAGCACCAGCGCTACCTTCGGCTCTCTGAGACGTGTCACAGAGCTCAACTGATTTATAGTTCATTTTTCTTTTTTTACCCTCTCTGAGCCCCACTCTTTAACCCTTCCCCTTTTGTTTCTCAGGTGCCAGCTCTGTTGGAGCGTGGTCTCAGCTGTGTGGTCTACAAACCTGCAGTCAAACACTTTAATGATGGAGATTTGATCTATCTGAGGTGGCCTTTTGGCTTTGCTTGGTCGCTTTACATTGAAGTTGTTCTCCAACTCAGTGCTCAAACAAAGCTCACACAGAATATTAATCTTTTTCCCTTTGGTTGTCCCATCAAGAAAAAGATTTTGCCCGCAGGTCCTGAACCTTCTGTCCTACTGAAATCACAATAAATGAAAACTTAATGAAAATCAACAAAAGGGACTTTTCAATTTTTCGTTCTCCATCACAGCTGTTATTGTCAGATGATCTTCTCTTAAACTCTAAAAGCAAATGTGGATGCAAACATAAAGAGCAACCATTGAGGTCCTTGGAAGACCGAGAGTTTGCAATGGTCTATAGTGTCATTACACAAACACAGAGAGAAATTATCAAGGAAACAGAAGCTTATTCTTTGAAGTTTGCTCTTAAAGACAAAAAGAAGAGAATCTGAGGATGGGCATGTTGGAGTCTTTATGAGATCACATGGTACAGAGTGAGAGCTTCGGGTCCATGAAAGTTGCCCGTGTTAGATCATCACAAGACCAGTGCCAATTCAAAGAGCCAGAGTCAAAGTGGCCTGTTATTAGCCCCAAGCATCAAGCTCTCTCAGAACAAAAAACAAAACCCCATCCACATCCTCCGCTCATGCATTTTTCATCACACCCAGATACTCAACCCTTTCAGAAATAAATATCAATTATTGAAATTGTTAATTAGACGCCGCGTAATTGGAGAAGATACACATGAATAAGTAACTTTGACCATTAATTATTGATTTAAAAAATTTGAAGCCCAGCAGGGAAAGCACTTGAGTGCCTTAAGATCAAGCTAAACAAGTAATATGAGTTTTGGCCTTGAGTAATGTTCAATTAAAGAAGTGCAGTGATTTGCCGATGGTGTTTTTTTTTTTACATCCTCGAACAACAACGCCCAGTGGACAGAAAAACGTCAACAGGGTTCAGCAGGGGAACGGTTGTGCCGGGTTCTTGGGGCACCGATGGTTAAAGATGACAGAGGATGTCCAGAGACAAAACTGTGAGGTTCTTTAAGCAGACGTGAGACAGTGGTTTATGATATTAATTAAATTAGTTGATGAGGAATTTGACTGTGATTCACAGGGGCTCAGCATACAGACATTTAGTATAAATAGATCAATTTTAAGGGACATTAGAATAAGGATAAAGGAACTACAGTGCATGGACAAGTACTTATGCATTCATGGATAAAAAAGAAAAATAACTAGATGGATTTTATGTTGTTAGCTGGGGATCGGCACCAGCACCTCTCCTGACCCCTCTAATGACAAGGATGTTCAGAAAATGGATGGATGGATTTTATGTGCCCTTGTTCTGTCTTATACCTTTAGAGATGTCAGAAAAAATCTAATACAATAGCTTAACTTTATTTCCAGTTAATCAGATTTAATATTATTCATGGCAGGTGTGAATTTAAATCCAAAAGTTGCTCAACAATTCATTTGCAACAAACAAACTTTTCCATTTTGTTTTCTTTGTTACGTTTTCTTTGGTTGTCTGGTGAATTGTCCATATGTTCCAGTAAAGCTGGGGAAAGTTTTGAAATCACTGCACACGTCTTACATCCATTCTATATATTATCTGCTGAATTTTATGTTATACAATCATAGAAACACTCTAAAGACACTTTCTGGAAAACAAAGGCTATGACTCATTGTTTAAATGATCTTACTGCTAATAAAAAGTGATTTATTTTTTATTCCATTTCAAAATACATCACAGGGTTTTGTGCTGAAAACACTAAATGTATGCACTCACACCTAAACTGCATCAGCTGGATCTGCAGCTAACTTTGATTCATTAGATTAGGTAAAATAAAACACAATGCACCAAAGAGCTAATCCTCATTGTCCCTGCATTGTTCCTTTTCTACCTCCAGTCATGATGTTTTCAATCACTTCGCACATAAAAAGGCCAAAAAAAAAGTGAGATCCGACTTTTCTCCTCTTCTTCATCTCTGAACCCTTTGGACTTATGACAGGAAGCTGATTGAAGGGTAAGTAGTGCATTTTGGAGAATGAATTCTTTAGATGATAGAAAAGAGAGAAAGATGGGGGTAGAAACAGAAGAAACCCAGAACATAAGTCTGTGATTCCATTATTAGTCTCAGTTCTCCTCTTCTCTCTTTTCATTTCTGATGGCTGGATAATTAAACCTCTGTAGTATTGTCTTCCATCTTCCTTTGCCCCACTTCCAGCAACGCAAATTTCCCTATGGGCAACTTTAAAAAGGCCCCCTTTTAGACATCTGTTTTTCTGATCAGCATGACTTCTCTTCCCCCTTCTTCGCGTTAATTTGTGTTCTTTGTAAAAGTAGAAAGACTAGATCCAGGACAGCAATGAGCATACATGTAAAAATCCTCAACACTTCAACAGCAGGAACAAAAGGAAATCAAAGAAAGTAGGAAAAAGAAACCCCAAATATTCATCCTCAACTTTTTTTTATTTTATTTTTTTTTATTCTACATTACTCTCATTAAAGAACCAAAAACCAAACCTTAAACGTGCATCGCGGAGACATCACAAAGGAGCTCAGGAGCTGAAGCGTTGCATAGCTTCACTTAGCAGTCTGATTCAGCCCTGCAGCTTTAAAGAGGAATGCTTGTCAGTTAGCCTTCCCAGCTCTGACAGAGGCTCTGGGCACCATGAGGAACAAGCAGGAAAGCAGCACAATATTCAAAAATGAGCACAGCTGGCAACAGCAAATAAATAAAAAAATAAATGTGAAAAAAATCCATGATTATTTATCCTTGACACGGTATTTTATTTTAAAAAAGACATGTAAAAACAACCAGTTTGTAAAGCTTAAATCAGATTTGTCACACCTGAAATTATCCAGTGTCTAATTTTTCCAAAATTGCTTAAAGAAATTCCAAAACATGAATTCTTACACTGGAAACAAAGCAAGTAAAAGAATATTTGCATGGAAATGTGCAGCTGGACCCAGAAATGAGAGTCTGAAAATTAAAGCAGACAAAATGTTTCTTGTTTCACAGCATTCACTTTATTACTGTCTTTTTAGGAAAATTTTCTTTGCAGCTGGTTGAATAACGAGGAAAGCAAACACAATCACTACAGGTAGCTGTTCCACAGCAACATGTGGAACAGAAAAATGAAGCCAAATGTGACTAAAAATCCTCTGATTTCACATTACTATCCCCCTCTCCTTCTTCTCTGGAAGTTTAAAACATTTTCAAATGTCTTAACATAAAAATCTCACTAAATCTATTCATAATTGTGTCATTTAATTTGAACATGTTGTCTTTGTATTTGTATAAAACAACCTTTTCTTTTAAATATCAGGAGAGGATCCTAAAGGAACTGCCTCCCATTCCACTTTTAGGAACCAGCAGTAAACCTGCAGTCTGAGGGCAAAGTCCTCTGTTAGAAACAAATAAAAGATTTCTGATGCATGGCAAAGCTTGATTATTACATATATGGAGAATCTTGAATTATATTCCAGGTTTAACATAGTGCCAATGAACAGAAGCTAAAATAGAAGAAATATGAACTCTCTTTTCAACATTTTGGATCAGCTGAAGCTTTTAACAGCACATTGTGGATGTCCTGATAGTAAACAATTATTGTGGTCCAGCCTGGAACAAATGCATGGACTAGTTTTTCAGCTTCAGTGAATTTCATTTTGGGACATTCTGAATATGAAAGCAAGAAATCCCAGAAACTTGTTTAATAAGATATTAAAATTACATGGTCTGCTCAACTATATAACTATTATTATTTACTTTATTATCGGAGGCCATAAAAATAAACCAAGTAGTTTATTTTTCCAAATAATCTAATCTGAGAAATTCTGTCTTTTAAAAGAAGATTTTAAAGCAGAAAGTTTAATGTCATTCCAGTTTTTATGTTTTTAAGACATGCCTATAATCTATTTAACTGATTGGATAAATGTAGCTGAAAGTCACCAGCTATATTTAAATGTATTTAATGATTTTAGCCAGTGGAAGAACATTATGTATACTAAAGAGAATTGGCCCAGTCACTGAACCTTGTGGCACTCCAAAAATAATCCTTCATTTAGGCATTTGGTAATTTAGCCTGCTGCTAAATTATCATGGAATTAACAGAAAAAAATAAAACGTTTATAAACTCTGTCATTGAATGAGAATTATGTGAACAAAAAAATAAATATTACAGTTTTAGTAAGCGGCTTATAAAACATCAATTAGAGCTTTTGAGAGAGGACACACGATCGAAGCTAACATGAACGCTAGTGTCCAGTTAAATTCTGCTCAACAGGGATGTTTTCATGGAGATACTTCCTGCTGCCACTCTCAGAGAAATCAGCCACCGTGTGACCATCACCTCTCAGGACCCACTTGGTGGTGAGGAGTCCCTCAAGGCCCACAGGGCCCCGGGCATGAATACGGGCTGTGCTAATGCCGACCTCTGCTCCTGTACACCAAAACAAACACAACGACAACAAAACAAACTGTACTAATGGAATGACAGCAGCAGGAGGAAATTTACACTTTTTGTCAATGCTTTGCAGTTTTAAGTATTAGGTCACTGATCTGATCTTTGCCAGTTCAACTCTTCCGGACCGAACGTGTCGGTGACAATCTAGCTAAATTTGCAGTACCATAATTCCACCACACGCTGCGCTATCTGAAAAATTCCAACGGTTTCCGAAAAGGGAGACTTTCCAGCCAATATTGAAGTTATTATGGTAATTTCACTCCCGCCGTAGCAGGGAGTGGAAAAAGTTTTTTTAATAGACAATAAATTGGAAAAATAACTTGCTTGATGTTGAAAGTTCCTGTTGTTATGGAGAAAAGGGCAAATACATTTACTCAGAGGACATTTAAAGAACTGCATACAATTAAAAAAAGCAAAAATATCCAGATGGAGATTTGAAACTTGGGTCAGAAATGGTTAAAAAACCAAATCTACAAAAACACATTTCAAAGTTGAAGTCAACATGGAAAGGCAATGTCTTCAGGAGCTGGTACAACCTTTCACAGCAGTTAGTAGTAAAAGGTTCCTACAATTTTTTTCTTTAATATTTAGGTTTTTCTTCATAGTTTTTATAACATAGGAGTACATAGTTGCGATTTATCATCACTTGTTTTATTTTCATTATGTGCTCAACAAATTATATTTTAAAAATGGGTCAAGAAAGGTTCTGATTCGGCAGTTTTAAGTGAACTACCACTTAAATTCATGGCATTTAGCTATTTGAGGTTTAAGTGAGAACAAAATTCTTAAACTCCAGTTAGTAAGCATCTGATGTTTACATAATAAAATGTTTAAAGAGTTTAACAAAATGCTGAAAAATATTGCAGAGTGACAATTTAAAGCAATTAGAAAATTTTGCATAAGCTAAAAAAAATTAAACCATCCTTCCCACAATTCCAAACAAGCCTTCTGATTAGAAAACACTTGAATTTGTAAAAGATTAAAAGTTACTAACCAAGTCCAAAGCGATAACCATCAGCAAAACGAGAGCTGGCATTCCAGAAAACACAAGCACTGTCCAGTTGCTGCAGAAACCGTTCAGCCGTCTCCTCTGGAAAAAATATGAACATTTACTGAAACAACCCTACATCCTGGATTTTAACTTCTAAGCAGAGGATATCACACATATTTCAGGTAAAACACTGAATTCACTAACATGCATAAAGCTGCACTTTATGGTATCGCGACAATTATGAAAAGAACCATGTAAAAAATTATGGACAGTAACTAAAAGTAGACCCTACTGCTGCAGCACATTAGTTTTTAACACAGAAAGCTCATTTTGGTGAAAGCAAGCAGCAAAATCTGTAGAATTTAATAAAATTTTAAATAGTATTTAAAGCCAACTTAACTGTAAATTTGCCACAAGCATCTCATGACCGTAACGTAAATGACTGATTTGATCCAGCTTACTGTTAGACACCAAATCTTTGTGAGTTTATTATAGTATAAATGCATCTTAATAAATTTTAATATTCTTAAAATACTTTTTTTCCAGTAACTAAATTAAATTTAGTATATTATATACACAGAGTGATGTAGTTTGTTTATGTCTGACTAATAAACTAAATTACTCAACTTACATTCTTGCTGTTGTTAAACAAGGTGATTGGTCATAGAGATTGGCATTTAAGCATAGAAATAGGAAGTTTAGTGGAAGGAAGAAGTGTGCGCAGGCAACTGTAACAACCACAACCTTAAGAGTAATGTTTTGGAACAGAAAGGTGAAAAATAGAGCCATGCTGTTAGTTAGTAGTCCAAATCATTTGGAAATCAGAGTCCAACAAACAGGAGGCAAAATGAAGATGCACAGAATCCAATTTGTTTGAGGTCTAGTGTGACGTTTCAGCAATCACTGATGACATATACTGTACAGCACATGGGTTAACTTTTCAGGAGAGAACTATTTTCACATTAAAATAGAAATTATAACATTTTATTGGTTTTATGCGTTTTTGTAGATTTATCAGAAAGTGAGTTTGGGTTTTCATTAGCTGTAATCCAGAATTATTTTAAATAAAAATGAACAGAAATAAATATTTAAAATATACAATTCTTAGTAACAAATCAATTTATGAAGTAGAAGTTTTTACTGGCAGTCTAATTTATCATCTTTATACTGAAAGCAATGAAATAAGGGTCAGTTGGAGCGCAGCATGTTTCCTGGCCACTAGATGGCAGCAATTCATCCTCCACTCCGTCAGTTGATCATCAAAGTAGAAATGTGTGCTTAGCACTTTGTTGTTGCCTAAAAGAAAAATGCAGCTACTTTTGTTATAACGAACTAAAATATTCAGATCAGAATATCCAATGTTGGACCCACACAGTGAAGGTGTGCACTCATCCTAACAAGAAATAGTCACTGCTCATTAAGTGACATGTAAGGGAGAGTTTATTCATTAGCTACAAAGGAATATTCCCTTCTTGAAGAGCTAGTGTAGCTTTACCTAGTCATGCTCACGTAAAATACACGTAACAGTAAAATCACTGCTCCACTCACTGTTTTCTGTGACGATAACGTCGGTGTGGGAGCTTCCGTACTTGTGTATATGCTCCACAGCCTCCTCCAACCCGTCCACCACCTCCAAGCAACACTCCAAGTCGCTGTACTCTGTGCGTAGGGAGCTGGCTTCTGACGGACTGAAGGTCAGGTAGGAAGCAAAGCGTGGGCCTGAATGAATCTTCACCTGATGAAACCACACAAAACATTACTTCACTAGAACTAGTTAGTTTTTGGTCAATTTTTGAATAAAGTACTTTAAGAAATCAGGTTGTGCTACATTTATTTTTGCAAATGTGAGCTACATATAATATAAAAGCCAGAAGCACAAATGTCTAGAGACTGAATTTATTCATTCACCTAATATTTAAACATGAATTGTTCCCTTCCAGATATGAAAAGTCCTTCGAATTTGATTTCTGTCAGTTAAATTTGTCTGTTGGCGCCTATTAGAATTAGAGTAGGCACAACATTGACATTACCAAAGACCCTTTCTATTTGCAAATATGAAAAAGGCACCCTTAAGGGAGACTTTATAGAATATATGTGTATCTTTATCTTTACAATACCCTCCAACAAAATACTCAACTTTTAATGTAAGTATATTTTAAAAAAAACACGTCAAAAATACATGTTTTTACCAGAAACACCAGTTTTAGTACTCCATTGGATTGTCCTAAGTGGTAACCTACGATTTCTTCAGTTCACCCCACAGGTTTTCTATAGGAATTATAATATTTCTCTTACCTGTTCAATGCGCAACATTTCAATTATCTTGTCAAACATTGGAGTCCTGAGGATTTCTCTGTGAATTAGCAAAGTTTCCATTGAATTGCATGCAGCTGGGTAGTCACACTTGGAGTCTCTCACTGATTGGGAAAAAAAAGATGGGGAGACTGCATTTCAGGTGCACTAAACTCTGAATATATTACACCTGAATATATTACTGTTCCAAACAGTATAATAAGTTTGGGAGAATAAAAATGAAACAGGCACATGAATTTTAGACTTTGTGAGCTGAATTTACAGACCGATTTTTATGACTTTATCAACATCAGCGTCTGCATCGACATAGACGTGGCAGATTCCCTCACTGTGGCCCAGGACTGGGATGCCCTTGGCTGCTCGCTGAATGTCCCGCACCAGCTGTGACGAACCTCGGGGGACGATCAAGTCAATCATCTTGTCCAGTCGGCAAAGATCCTCTACTTCCTCATGAGTGTTCACCTGGAAAGGAGCACCAGAAGACAAACGTTTATAGTGCCATGCAAATCTTTTCCAACTCCTTTGTTTTAAAATGTTGTCAGATTACTCTACATTTTCCAAAAAATATTAATTTGCCATCAATAGATGAATAGAAACAGTTTTACCATCTGTACCGCCTCTCTGACTCCATGCTGAGAAAGTGCTTCCTGAGTGAGCTGGTGCAGGACACGGTTGGTGTTGGCAGCTTCTTTGCCACCCTTCAAGAGAAGAGCATTCCCACTGGCTATTGCCAGAGCAGAGACCTTGATGAAGAAAAAAGGTGTAACATTCCAAAAACAGGCCTTTGACACTTTAAGAATATCAGAATACAGATCAGATTGCTTGCTTGCAACAGAGAAACAAGTCTGGACCTCACACCTTTTTGTCTTTCCACATTGTTTAAGTAGTCACTCAACTTTGCCCTATAACTTTACCTGTGGCAAGCAGTCAGGACGGGCTTCAAAGATGACCAGAAGAACCCCGATGGGAACAGTGACCTGCTCCAGCTCTAAACCGGGAGCCACCCTTGTTCTTCGCACCACACGCCCAACGCTGTCCTGAGCCGCCATGGCGATCTGACGCAGACCAACAGCTAAACTGCTTAGCTTACCCGATGACAGGCTGAGACGCTTCAACATGGCTGAAGGCAAACGTCCTGGTCAAAGGTCAAATCATGCGGAGAAGGGAAACTGTGGTGAGGTTAGGAAAGTTGTTGGTTCAAGAGTTTGATTTCATACGGCTGAAGTTTTTCAAATTTTTGCATCAAAATTAAATGTTGAATTTGGTGGCTGTATGGCACAATACAGACACTTTGGCTGACAGACAGAATGTTTCATGCACAAACTCCAATATGCTACCAAAATACACTGGATTTTACAAGGATAAAACCTGCTAGAAACTGAAGATGTGTTTATTGGAAAGATTTCTTTTCTGGTATGAAAGCCAACAAATAAAACCACGTTTTTTCACAGAGCCGCTACGAGACAGTTGTCCACTGTAAGCCAAAGTAAAGGTGCCGCTACATTGATGCTTCAGTCGATTCCTTTACTGATAATTTTGCCAAGATGAACTGAAATAGGCTTGGAAGAGCTGGTTGAGTTTTCCACTGTAGAGTCACTGTATTGCTTTAAACCAGCACAAAAAACTAGGCTACGTCAGAGAAAACTGAAAAAAAAAACAGATGAAGTATGCTCACATAAATAGATATAGAGCACCACAGGCATGTTGTCCTGTTGGAAGGTGCAAAAAAACTATAATAAATAAGGTAAAAAAACAGGACCTGACAAATTTGATGAAAACCTGTTGACTCTAAATGAATATATCTAGAATTATTTTGGACAGCAAGAAGAACAGATATGTAGAGACTTAAATTTTTACTTCAATGTGAGCTCTTGGTCGGCCCCGTCTTTTCTAAATGGTCCTGTTACCTGCGCTGACAGCCATCTTCATGTCCATCTTGTTTGCAGCCAGAATTTCATTTTTCCTTTCCGTCAGCAGCTCTGCTAGATGGCAGATGATCTCGCTTCTCTGACATTGCAGATAACAAAACACAGACAGAGTACATGCTCAGCATGGGGCAGATCTGTCTACTAAAGTTCAGAGTTTCTCTGTAGCTGACAAGGTAGGAAAGCAAGTAAAATTACAAATAATGAAGGTTTACAACCTGCAAAGTGGCATATAGAAACAACAAGATGACATGTTTTGATTGAGATCCATTCATCACCTGGTGTGGATGAAGAGATGCCAGGATTCTTCCTGAGTTTCTGGCCATTTCTGTTTGCTCCTCCACAGATGGACCTGGAACTAAGAACAGAGTCCAGAATGAGACAGACTGACAGTCGTATAAAATCTCTGATCTGATCCTGAGATGCACCAAGAAATCTGCCAGAAATTGGGAGTCCATTTTCTTGTTGTCATTTCTGATTGGTAATTGGCAGGTCAAATGCTGAAATATCACATCTGCTTTACTCACTTTTGGATCAAAACTAGGACTCCCTTTTTCCTACAAGGTCATGGATATATGCTGCATTGCATAAATGAAGAAAATCTTATTAACACAACAAACTAAATATTTATTTGCTCTTTCACTGGAAAAACTAAACAAGAATCGACAGATCAGACCTCAAAGAAAACCAGATATTGGCTTGGATTAGATTTTATTCAAACACACCAGCAGGTTTGACCTCAGAGAAGAAGGTTCCCACTTTCTTCCCCTCCACTATGTCAGTGATTACTTGGCCGGTTACTTTGGGGTTTGTGCCGTTTGCAATGACCACTGAGGTGCCTCCTTGCAGCGCCCAAAGAGCTGCCTTAACCTGCAAGACAGTTACACAAATGCTAAACAAGTTTTTCTTTCTCATAAGAAAGACAAAAACAAAGAGTTAGATAAAACAACACAGAATAAACCAAAGCACCTTTGGTTTTAACCATGTGATCTCTTCAGCACCACACTTTTTTTTTCCTTGTTTGAAATGCAGCTGGTCACTTAAATTCCTCATAGAAAAAAAAAATACTTTTAGCAGTTCCATTTTCTCATAAGCAGAAATAACCTGCTAATAATTTTATGCTTACAAATGATAGAGAGACTTGTAACAAACCTTGGCCTCCATGCCTCCAATCCCAACTCTGGACTTTGTCCCGTAGGTGATGGACTGCTGGTCTCCAGGGTAGAAAATGTCAATGAGTTTAGCATCGTTTGTTCCAGGTGGGCTATTGTAAAGCCCTGAAAAACAAACGGTCTAATTCAAAAAGTACTCTTCCAAACCAATAAATCTGAAACAGTCGGAGCTCAGAAACTTGCCATTTCAACCCAGGGGGTTAAATAAAGTTTCAGTAGAGACATTTTACCAGTAAATATGGAATTTCATCTTTCATTTTTCATCAGAGTAAAAAGGAAAAATATGAATGCATATCACACTAGTACTACTACATATGTACAAACTCTGCAAGTTTTACAAAAATACTTGTATGTGCATTTGGACGCCATAGCAAAGTGAACTTTAGAACTCACTCTTAGAATTGAGAGACATCTAAATTAATTACAAAAAAACAAATTTACTAAGCTTTGTCCAGAGCAACATGTAAAAAGATTTCTAAGGCATTTCTGAGGCTTTAAAGATGATCCATGTGTTTCTATGTGACAACCAATCAGAACATAAGAGAATTCAAATCCCAACTTTCAGTTAAACTTGTAATCTTCTATCATCAGGGTGAACAGAAAATAAAAAATTCTGATTTGTATTTGTTGTTTCCACGTGACACAGAGTTGCAAAGTCAGACTGCGTTATTATAGGTGACATTCATACCTTCAACATCAGAAAGCATTATGAGCAGGTCGGCCTTCATCTCCACAGCCAGCCGCGCTGCCAGACTGTCGTTGTCCTTAATGCTGATCACCTGATGAACCAGAAAACTGCTGATGTTCACAAACTTTCAGTTCATCTAGATATTTTTTGAGAGAAGCACAGCACACACTAATAAAGACAAGTAAATAAGACAAAAGTAATCTTTTCATTGAAGTAGCAGAATTTTGTAATGAAAACAATCCAACCTTAAATTAACTTTGACTCTAGAAGCAAACTTTAAATTAGTCACTGGGTCTTTAAGCAAGATAAAGTTCAGGGACATTTAGCCCAAAGTAAGACAGAAACGGTTGGCCAGACATTAATCTTCCATCATAGATATGTATATATGTACACATACAGCAGGGTTTACCCCAGTGTATTATAAGCCTGGTGGGCTGCCAGACTTATAATACACTTATAATACAGATCGCTGTTGAAAAAAAGAAACGGGATTAAGGATTTTCATGTCAGCTGCAGCTGAGTTTGTGATCTGAGTCTGGATGTGAGATGAGTAAAGTGAACCGTAAAGAAATTAGGTCAACAAACATGATGATGAATTAAAGAAAATGCCACTTATAATACTGGCTCATTGTAGCCAGTGGTCTGATTTTTGCACGTTCCCTGATCAGTGCATCAACTATAAAAACTATAAACCCATCTTTCTTTCAGAAATAATTCTGTCTTGCTAGTAAAATGCTAACCGCAGACAAGACGCTTCCAGTCCTGCTTCTTAAAAAAAATATATAAATGTCTATATATATACAGTACAGACCAAAAGAAAAACTCCAAACAACTTTGGAAAACAATTTCAGTTGCTCAGTTCAATACTCCAGTTCCTCAATTCCGACGTCCATCAAGGCGCCTCGAATGATTAAGTGTCACGGTCAATAGCTTGGGTCATGCAGAACTGATCTGATCGTTTCCATAGCAACGAGCAGAAGCGAGACATTCCCCCAGAACTTCAGTGAGGTCATTGTAGCTATGACCTCATCTATGACATGCGGTTCCAGATCAAAGAACTTCTGAGGTTATAAATGCTTGTATTTCCAGACATCGGTTCATATCCAACTAGTTCTTCGAAGCTCTACAGTGTGTGTTTTGCAAGTATTTTCAGTATGGAAGAGATTTTGGTCACCATGATTTTTCCCCTTGGTTTTGGCCTTGGGTATTTGGCTACAACAGGGATGAGGAAGGTTTTTGACAACCTACTTCCCGGTAGCAATTTAGATAGAACGAGCGTTCAGGAGGAGAGGGCTTCATCTGAGTACGATATTTTTGACTCGTATCTCTTTGATCCATCCCCAGCTCAGAACCAAACCTCCCCGGCTTGGGAGGTTTGCCACCCAGTTGACGAAGTTTGCGTCTCTGGTTACGATCTTTTTGACTCGTATCTCTTTGATCCATCCCCAGCTCTGAACCAAACATCCCTGGCTGGGGAAATTTGTTGTGAAAAGGAGTCTGAGTCTGAAAGCTCAACTATTGCCTTGAAGACGACGTTAGACAACACCATCCATGAAGACAGCGTGGTCCAGACCACTGTCCCAGGGAACGATCTGGCCAATCTTCCCAAAGAGCAAACTTCTGCAGCCGCAGAGGTTTCACAGCAAACTGCAGAAGTTTGCTTTGAAGAAACAGCTGAGTCTGAAGCCCTAAGTTTGGCTTTGATGAAGATGTCAATTGAGGACACCACCCAGGAAGAGCACGTGGTTCAGACCACTGTCGAAGGGAATGATCTGGCCAATCTTCCCAAAGAGCAAACTTCTGCGGCTGCAGAAGTTTCACAGCAAACTTCTGCAGTTTGCTGTGAAGACACAGCTGAGTTTGAAACCTTAATTTTGGCTTTGATGAAGATGGCAATTGAGGAAACCACCCATGAAGAGCGCGTGGTCAAGACCACTGTCGAAGGGAATGATCTGGCCAATCTTCCCAAAGAGCAAACTTCTGCGGCTGCAGAAGTTTCACAGCAAACTTCTGCAGTTTCCTGTGAAGACACAGCTGAGTCTGAAGCCCTAAGTTTGGCTTTGATGAAGATGACAATTGAGGACACCACCCATGAAGAGCACGTGGTTCAGACCACTGTCGAAGGGAATGATCTGGCCAATCTTCCCAAAGAGCAAACTTCTGCGGCTGCAGAAGTTTCACAGCAAACTGCAGAAGTTTGCTTTGAAGAAACAGCTGAGTCTGAAGCCCTAAGTTTGGCTTTGATGAAGATGGCAATTGAGGACACCATCCATGAAGAGCACGTGGTTCAGACCACTGTTGAAGGGAATGATCTGGCCAATCTTCCCAATGAGCAAACCTTGGGAAGATTGGCGGTTGCGGATGTTTGCTGTGAAAAGGAGACAGCGGAGTCTGAAGATTTTTTTGCTTCGATCCAAATGGCATTAGAAGACAGTAGCCATGAGCAAACTTCCCCGGCTGAGGAACATGTGATTTCTGACCAAAACAACGACAGTATATGGGAGTCACTTTTGTTAATGCTTTTAAGTTTCTGTTTATTTTGGTTACCCTGGATTATTCTGTATTATGGTGGTTTCTTCATGTTTTTATTTGTTATATATTCTTCATGTGGAATTGCTTATTTATTGGGAACATAAAGCCAGTCATTGAGAGCTTAACTTTAAATTCAATTACACTGTAACATTTTCTGTTTCAGTTTAAATTCAAAAATACTTTATTGATCCCAAAGAAAATTAAATGTTATAGCTCATCAAGATTCTTCAAAGAGCCATTGAAGATGGCGGTGGCTGTTGACAGGAAAGAACTCCTGAAGCAGTCTGTACCACACTGAACTTGAAGAAGCCTCTGACTGAGGATGGATGGTCTTCCCTTCCAAAACAGCCTTGTGAAGAGGATGGTTGGGATTGTCAGTATTTTCTTCATCCTATGAAGATTCCTTCTCTGCATTATCATCTCCAGCGGTTCCACAGGATGTCCTCAGAATAGAACAAGAACAGAACCAGCCTTCTTTATCAGGCTGGTTCACGATATGATTCATATCTTTTGATCCATCCCGGACCTTGAACCAAACATCCCTGGCTGGGGAAAGTTGAATTTAAAGAAACAGTAAATGTTCTGAGTCTGAAGCTCAACTTCTGCCTTGAAATGACTGGCTTTATGTTCCCAAGACACTACCCATGAAGAACGTGGTCCAGACCAAATGCATGAAGAAACCATCTGGCCATAATCTTCCCACAGAGCCCCAACCAGGCGCTCTCAACAACAGAACTTATAGAACAGTGGTCCCCAATCCCGGGCCGTGGGGTGTTCGTCGATAGTCGGTCAGAAATCAACATGTTGAAAATGCCCAATTTTAGATTGGAGTGTCGACGTTCTCGTAACAAACCACACAGTAGGATGATCGGTTCCGATCTTCAGACTCAGAACATTCTAAGACTGTGTCAAAGACAAACATCAGGAACCGCCAAAAATGTTTCAATTCTGCCATTGGGAAGATTGGCCTGATCATTAGTTCACAGTGGTCTTGACCACGCCTTCATGGATGACGGTTCACCCTCCTACCAGCTTCTACTGGGCAGACTCAGTGAATTGCTTCAAAGCAAACTTGACCAGGTTTGTCTGCGGTGATAAAGCAGTTGGGACCACTGTTACTTATGAAGATTTGCAGCATCTTGCTGCAAACCTTGAAGATCTTAGCTCCCTCCAGAAGTCAGGTGTCTCTCAATTGCCATCTTCATCAAAGCCAAACTTCTTCAGACTGTTGTCTCTTCAAAGCAACTGTCCAGTCTGTTGTGCCAGTTGAACAGAAGTTTGCTCTTTGGGAACCACCTCCAGATCTTCTTCCTGATGGAAACAGTGGTTTGATCTAATCCTGTCTTCATGGGTGGTGTCAACAATCAACTCCTTTGTTGGAATAATTTTAACTTCATAATCAGATAATAATAATAATAATTTCAGCCAGGTAATGTTTGGTTCTTAGCTAAATAACAACAAAGAGATAATATCAAAAGATCGAACATTAATACAATATGGCTAACTGGATGGCTATTACTACTACAATTTATGTTTTATTAGAGCTATGGATCAAAGAGATACACATGTACATTACATATCATAATGAAGTCCTATAATTGCATTACGTATGCATGTGTACATCATATAGGTTGCATTATTGTATGTTGTAGCCAACATACATGTACATATAAACCTAAGTGAAAAATACATTACATATGCATTACTTCCATACTGAAAATACTGTGCATTACACACACTGTAGAGCTAAGAACGTAAAGTTGGATATGAACCGATGTCTGTACATACAAGCATTTATAACCATGTACGTAGTTGCATTTTGATCTGAACCATATGTACATATGCATATGTGAGGCATATGTGTACATATGACCTCACTGAAGTTGCATATGTAATGTACATATGCTCACATATACAACGTCAGATGCATATCTGCATGTACACATGTAATGTACATATGACATTATTATAATCATTCGTACGTGTGCACATTTGATGGATGCCGAATTGAGGAACTGGCATATTGAACTGAGCAACTGTGTAAATTGTTTTCCAAAGTTGTTTGCAGTTTTTCTTTGGTCTGTACTGTATATATATAGACATTATATTTATTTTTTAAGAAGCACTGGAAATGCTAATCTTTTCATGTTAGCATATTTACTGGCAGGACAGAATTATTCCTGAAAGAAAGATTTTTATAGTTTTATAGTTGATGCAAGTTAAATTTAATCAGGAACATGCAATCAGACCACTGGCTACAATGAGCCAGTATTTTAAGTGGCATTTTCTTTAATTCATCATCATGTTTGTTGACCTAATTTCTTTACGGTTCACTTTACTCATCTCACATCCAGACTCGGATCACAAACTCAGCTTCAGCTGACATGAAAATCCATAATCCCGTTTCTTTTTTCAACAGCGATCTGTATATAAGTGTATTATAAGTCTGGCAGCCCACCAGGCTATATAATACACTGGGGTAAACCCTGCTGTATGTGTACATATATACATTTATATGTATTATCATGAGTAATATATCATTAGCATCATAATTATTATCTTTATATCAATAAGAATTATTATTATTAGTAGTAGTAGTAATAATAATAATAAGCAATATTCTTATTTTCATAACTTGATTTTCTAAGACAGTTTTGTATTTTATTAAAGCTCTGCATATTTTATATGTTTGGTAAAATACAGAGTTCTTTTGTAATTTAATTTTAAATAAGTATTTTGATAAATTCATTACAAGTTTAATTCCAGCAAAAAATTAATTTGTAGACTGAGCAGAAGAGAAAGTAGCATGAGAAAGAATCAGCTCTCTGGATGATCTGAAAAAATTTTGCAAAAATGAGTGCTAAGTGTCATGGTCATTGGTTGTTTGGGTTTTTTTATGACTATACATTTGCTCTACATTCAACATCATTTATGTTGATCCTCAGGCTGGTTTGTGTTTATTTTGCTTTTTGAATTCAGCATATACAGTAGCAGAGCAGTAGACACGAACTGCAACTGATAACTGATTTATTTTCCATCTGTATTATGGCAACAGATGGTTGCACTTCCATCGGTTGCCCCATGCTGCCTGTAGATTTACCCCGTGCAGGTCGCTGTTGGGTTCTGGTGGAGGTACCACTGCATCATTGGTGTTGATGATGGGAACGATGTTCATGCGCAGAAGCTCCTGCAGTGTGCTGTTGAGGTTCTGCCTCTTCTCATCATCGTGGAAATCCAGATTCGTCACAAGAACCTGAGGAAACAAAAAGGATTTAAGAGAAAAAAAGGGGCAAATGAAATAATAGTTATTTAAATGTTTGAGCCAAGGAATTAAGTTATCTGAGTACCTGTGCAGTGCATGTGCTGTACTGAGTGAACATGGCTTCATACAGAGCCATTAGCCCGCTCTGTCCAGCCGCAGCGCAGGCTCGGGCCTCCAGTGCTGGGACAAACTGCAACCAAAATGACACCCAGCTGGTAAAAGCAAGAATTAGTGTGCAAAGTTCAATTTATTGTAGATTTATGGGTGAATTTTTCTGCCATAATTCAAGAACACACATTTTCAGTTTGAAAGCAGGATTTCATGCCTTTCTTCTGAAAACTAGTAGTTACTTGTACTCAAACTTTCTGCTTTCTTTCAAATATTCACTGTGCTTTCTCAAACCTTTCTCCTCGCACTCAAAACTCGCCTCTGCTCAGCTCAAATCTGCGCTTGCTAACCTCTTTG
This sequence comes from Gambusia affinis, assembly GCF_019740435.1. NCBI lineage: Eukaryota > Metazoa > Chordata > Actinopteri > Cyprinodontiformes > Poeciliidae > Gambusia > Gambusia affinis. The sequence continues at coordinate 17,845,175 of NC_057887.1, forward strand.
CTCGCTTACAAATCATTTCCTGCTCGTGCTTGGAACAAAAAAGTACCGTCTCCTGGCAACCTCTCAGCCAATAGAATGAATAAAATGAAAGTATTCTATTAGGTGCGTTTGTTTCCTTCTAGCTGGTGTGCCTGTGTGGCTACTACCAACCTGCACTGCCCACTGAATGTAGGGAGAAACAAGGATCTCAGCTTTCTTTGCATTACATCCTAGTTTTAAATTTTAACACGCTCCACAATGTTCCTAATATTTCCCTTACCATCTCTTTATGCAGACCATTTCCTGAATGTAGCGCCTGTCGGACGCTTTGAGACAGAAGGATCTCATGTCTTAACCTCTGCTTGCCAAAAGCCACGGCTCCACTGGTGATGATCATCATCTCCCTGCCCTGATTCTGCAGCATGGCCACCTGAATATCAACACAACCAGTTAAAAATACAATTGATACCTTCTATCAACGATATATATCATTTGATAGGTTTTAATGGTATCAATATATGTTTCTGATGAAAAAAAGAGACCATAAAATGAATTTTATGCTAATTTATAGTAAAGAAATGTAACTTTAGTAACTGGAGACTCACCTGCTCCACAATTGAAGCCAGTCGCCCCAGAGCCAGACCACATTCATCGCCACGGGTGACCACAGCGCTTCCTAGTTTAACCACAATCCTCTTGGCCTTACGCAGTTCGCCGCGATGTGCGTAGGAGCTGCCATGGACTCTATTACTGAATTCTGTAAACAATAAGGAAACCTAAAATTTTCAAATCAAATACAGAAACAATTTTGCTTATTTACTGAATTTTTATCAATGATGAAGACATGATTTAAACTCCAGACTTAGCTCTCTGCTAGTCTTTTAGCTGCCTTGTTCCATAATATCACCATTAATGACAAGTTGAAGGACCTGGTTTTATTAGAATGACTAATACAATCAAACTAATATTAATTCAAAACTAAAAAAAACTTAAAATTATCAATTTATCACTAAAGTTTCTTTACTCTGTAAGCTGTGAATGCTTTACTGTGTTGTATCGCTCTTTTCCATGAATGAGACTAGGAGAGTGAAGGTCTTGTTTTAAATCTTTTTGTATCCGAGGGAAACTGGGAATAATGGCCTTGTGACTGCCACATCAGCAGTGCAAGCAGACAAAAAAACCTTTGCTGACACCACACATCTTTCTGCACCAATGAGGCGCCTGAGTGGATGAGGACAGGGATCAGGCACAAACCCAGGGCATACTTTATCAGAAATGTTTCTGTGGACACAAAAACCTTAAGAGCTTTTATAAAGGTGCATGATTTAAATGCAACTGCACCAGTCTGTATATCCATTTTTATGAAAAAACATGTTTTCTAATCTTCTAGTTTAACATCACTTAGTATTTCTTCTAGAAAATTTCAATATATTCTGAAATATGTACATTACACAATATTCTTTTACAGAGAATAAAATGACATGTTGTACTTTTGAGGATTAAAATACTGAAAATACTGCTAAAACCATTTAGACTGCCACTGATAAATAAGTTCAAGATCATCATTATTTATATATAACATTTCTTAAGCCAACAAAATCTTACAAAACTAAAAACCAAACTTAATAAATCAGATTTATAAATTAATTATTTAAATTAGCCGTTTTCTTTTTGTTTGTTTGTTTTTTTTTATCTGATGGTTGTTGTCCCACTTTGCTGTGATATTGTTCACACAAATTCAACAGACAATTGCAACATTAGGTAAAGGAGTGTAGTCTTGCCTTGAGTCAGATGTTTGATGAGAAACTGGAATCTCTGGGGTGAAATTTTTGAGCACAGGTTCAGCTTTTGCAGCAACATGTTCAGTTTCCCTTTTATCTGAGAAATAAATATATGTACAGCAATTTAAAATAAGAAATAATATAATGAAAATTTATAAAATGTGTTTATCAAAATGAAGGAGATGTAATCGATGATGTGGCACGTGTACATTAAACCCTAAAAGCTTGTTTTATGAATAAAGTGAAAATAAGTAAGGGTTTTTTCTTACTTTAAACTTCTGAAGTTCCAGCATAGAAATTGTGTTCCTGTTGCAGTTTCGATTAAATCTTCTTCACATTCTTGGACTATTTATTTCTCTCTCCATGACTGACGGTGTTCAGTGAGCAGCAGAGGGGAGAGCCACATGTCAGTAACTCCTCCCTATAACAATACCCGCTGCTGATTAACCAAAGGCTGCGTTTACGCTGCAGCCTGAAGTGACCCAACTCCGATTTTCTTCACGTCATGCGACCTGTATCTCATCTTTTCATGACAGTATGAACAACATAGGTCGGATTTCTTTCGAATGCGACCCAGGCCACTTGGATATCCGATACGTATCCGATTCAAATGTGACCGAACGTCCAGGTCGAATTCATCCGATTTGAACGTCACTGATACTCGACATACCTCACTATTCAGCATCCTGATACGCCCAAGCGGGGGGGAAAAAAACAACAACCCTGGCAGACTAAAGCGACAATTAAGTTGTTAATATCCTGGGTACAGTTGTAAAACAACCTCAAAGACGCAAGCTATGTTCCACCGTTAGCATCCATGTTTACTTCCGCAAACGCTGAGTACTTCTTCTACTTCATGGCGGTTGGCAAATCACTGAGCACGCTCTCTATGTGTGACGTTTTTGCGACAACTACTGCGCATGCGGGACACTTTCAGATCGTTAGCCGTTCACACTGGAGATCAAACAGGTCGCACATATTTGGAAGTGTGGGAAAAAAAAATGGAATTGGGTCACTTCAGGCTTCAGTGTGAACGTTGCCTAACCATTTGGAAAATATTTTTACAGGTTTTTACCCTGCTTATTGTAAACGAATGATGATGTTATCTGCTTTAAATTTTTGAACACAGCCTCATTTTAAAAATGTCTCACTGAGAAATTGGTCATTTCTATGTAATCAGTAGTTATGTTTCATTAACAAGGTAAAAAGAGCAGAAATGTCTTTTAAAAAACCAAAGTAAGGGGAAAAAATAGCAGCATTTTGAAAAACAACCAGCTAAAAGAAAAACAATATTTTAGGACACAATCAGAAACAGAAAGCAGAGCAACTGAATGTTGTGTGTTTATGTAACTGGACATGAATTGGATCTGTTTGTCTCTCTTGAGATAACATTTCTTCATAATTGGTGCAATATAAATCAACTTTATTCAATTGAAATAATGTCTTTCAGACTCAATAAAGATTTGCTGGACAATGTATCTTTTATTGGGTTGGTGTGTACAGGATCAAGTACAAGAACAAGATATTAAGTTCCCATTTATGGAGATTTTAATTTTGTCCTTTGCTTTATGATCTGATCTTTCCAGTGTGATCTTTCCATTTCTTTTTACAAAGTAAAATCTGAAAAGTGTGTTGTGCATTAAAACAAAGTGCAAACAATCAACTACACAAATCACGTTTTGTGTGTAATTTAAATTCAGTATAAAAACTACTTCGCAATTGAAAAAAATAAATAAATAACTCTTGGAGGCTGAAAAATACCTGCGACTGGTGCAACGGTTTACCCAACAACTCAGCAATGCCACAATGCAATGTTTCAGATTAAATAATATTAAAGTTTAAGAATGGTCCAGTCAAAGTCCAGATTTAAATTTAACAGATTTTTTTTATCTTCAGAAGACCTCCTGGTGTAACCACAGTGACAGGTGTTTCCACTAAATGTTAATTCAGGAAGGCTGAACTGATTTCCACAAAAACACTTTTTTAAAACTTTGTAGAAAAACTGTAAAACTTTATGTCCGCACAATGTTCCACATTGTGTTGTTCTACCAGAAAAAAGGAAGTTTGCAAAAGTACTTTTGCACTGAACCTCAAGTTTGTTTAGATTTCTTAAATTTTAAGTCTCAAAGTTTTCACCTCCTTTCACACTAGCCGTATTTTTTTCAAACAACTTTTTCTCTCAAAAATGCACTTCTGCTCGCGGAAATAAACTTTAAAATAAAGTCAGAACCTCTGACCCGTCAGCCTGATTAGTTCTTTTAGAAACTGGCCACCTTTCATTTCCTCTATGTGGCGATGAAGAAGTCAAATTGATCAAAGTTTCGTGTGTACCTGCACCATCCTGCTGCGGCTACATGAAAAGTAACCCGGAGCAGAGTTGACTGACACAGTCGAAACCCCCCCACCCACTGCCCCTGGGACCACAGATAACTAAATTGGCTCCACTGGCTCTGGTTAAATGTGTGTTATTCCATTATATGAGCCCTGCTCCTTTATTCTGCTCCCTGCTTTTACCCTTTATCTGTTCTTCTGTGATCCTCTTTGCTCTTTTATCTCTTCATCTGACTCATGGGAAGGAACTGCTCTGCACCTTTCTCCTGCCTCTTTCTAATCTACTAACTGCATTTGTTTATGAAGGTCCGCGTCCGTGTGACTGCGCACGCAGCCGCGTTGTGTGTTTTTGCACAAAGTTTACCTGCAGGTTTGTCCATTTTGATTCTGACTGGTTGTTTTTGGGGTTTTTTTTGTTGTTTTTCATATTTCTTCACGACTCCTTTAGAATGAGATTATTCATTTATATGTAATTATGTGTTCATATATTCATCGTTACTTGTTCTCTGATCGCCCTGAATACAATCAGTCTTAACACTGAATCTGATAAAACAGAAATGTATCACACCTGCTTAAGAAGAATATTCATAATATAAAGATGAATACATTTGCAGTGGAGTGATGAAATATTAATTTTTGGAGTCTGTATACTTATATTTGCTCCATGAACCTGAATTAAAAAAATAAAGCTTGTGATTTAATAAGAGTTGTAAATTAGTGTTTAATAAGAGGGCAACTTACAGATCAGTGCTCACTTTGATCATTATGCTTGACAGTTCATCATGTTCAGATATGAACCCTCATTTGACAGCTCCAAACCTACTTCCTGTTGTGATATATTTAAATTTCCGTCTCATCTCACATTAAAACTGGACTAAGATTCAGTTTAGTGCTGAACCCAAAGCGTGATTTATTGAAAATAAAAACCTGAACTTACCAAGCAGGTGGTGTGTCAGGAAGAGAGCAAGTCAACAAGGTAAAACCAGACAGGAACAGGAAAGAGTTACTGAATGTGGAGCAGCAGTGGGCCGAGGCACCAAGGGAGACAGAAAAACACAGCAGAAAATCATTTCTTTAACATAGAGAGATGAAAAATTAATGCAAGTACAAGCAAGTAGAGCAAAATAAATGCTCAAGAAACACATAGCTAAATAAAAAAAGGCAGAAATAACTCAAAACATAAAAACTGAATCATTGAGAAAAAAAATGTCTCCATCTAATTTATAGGTGCCAGGCTAGAAGCAGGGGCTTTTTTCTTGGCCAAGATTAGTAAGGAGTGCTTTACTGTGGACGGTATTCCATCAGAAGACGCCCAAACTGGTTTGGGAATAAGCACATCAAAAATTTGAATACGTGAGTTGTATAATCACTCCACTCTCCAAAAAACAATGGGTTCAAGACCACCCTTAAAGATTTAAAGCAAATGTTTCAACACAACGCGTTAAACAAAAGTCAGAAATGATTAGTAAGTAAAGAATGAAACAAATACAATAAATCTTAGATAGCTTGAGCCACCAGTGCATCTGTTGTACAGAATTTGAGCATTTCTCAACTGTTTGTTTTTTCCTAAAGTAACTATGAAGGTGGGAACAAGCCTGCAATAAAACTGCCACAGGGGGGCAGAACTAACACCCCCACCCTCAGCCCAGATAAGGTAAAACTGACTAGTTACCTTGTTAATAACTGAAAAAGATCAGAGCAATCATACTGTTCCTGGTGAGAAATACCATTTGTGTGTGAAAAAGTTCTGTCCGAACCAAACATCAAGGGGAAGAGCTGGCATTCACAAAGTAAAAGGTAGAAAGTGTGTGTTTTTTTCAGAAGTATATATGTAAAGATTGAGGAACTTGTCATTCTTGAGCAATGTTTTGGTCTTTTGTGGTTTAATAATTTAGTTTGATGTATTGTTACGTTAATAACATTCAAATGTATTTCTCTTTAATATATAACTTCTGTTGAGCAGAACACAGAAAACAGAGGGTATGAAATAATGGTCTTACCCTAAATGAATATTATTCCATCCATCCATCCATTTTATATTCACCCTTTGTCCCTAATGGGGTCGGGAATGAATATTATTAAATTTTGAAATTATGTTGCTTTTTTATGATAATCTGAGACCTTTGGCCTTCAAGTCCTCGTCAAACTGCTTGGTTAGCTGATGAGACCAGACTTTCCCTCTCAGTCTGCTAGAATTGGAGAACATTTGCAAGGCTGAGTGTGCAAATATTGTCAAGTCAAGATGTGGCATGTTGATAGACAAAGGAGAAATCAAATTAAAACATCTTCTAGAAATGTACTTGTATAGATCATGGCTTGAAAATACATGTGCAATGAAGTTTTAACTTTTTTCTGTGATTTAAAAAAAAAATTATTTCATTAACATATGCACACTGTTTGGTGTTGAGAAATGTATTTCCATCCAGGAGAACTTACTCTTTATTCTACATATTGTACCGGAATATCAATTATAATGTCTCACTGAGAAAGAAATTAGTAATTTCTCTTATAAAAGTACATCCTAGACTGCAGAGAAGGACCTGAAGGGCCATCAGAGTAGTGCATTAATGGGTGTCGTGTTGGAGGATAGCCCCTGATCCGATGGTATCAATGCTGCAGGGCAGAAAACAGAGCAAGTGAACAAATGCTATCAGGCGGAATGGGCCAAAAAGAAAACAAACAGGATCGCTATCTCTGCAAGAGTGGCCCGAAGCACACACGCACACATAATAGCACAGATACACCAACACACACAGGTATAAAAGTCAACTTTCAAGCGTCAGCAGCACACCTGAACACGGACCAACTGTAAAGACAGAGGTGAGGAAACGTGATGGAGGAAAAGGGAAAAGAGAACAGCATAGCAGCTATGGCAGCCTGCTACCAGAAATTTGATCCTGCAGCATATTTGCAGTACAACTACACTCCACCACGTGCTGATTTTACAAGAAAAGACAGCATCGTGCCTTGGAAACTGGCCTGTTTACACAGAGCTTTCACTGAAGGTAATATATTTGTCATAATGTAATTACCATAGTATGGATGTGCTACCATCTCACTATAACCCATAACTTTTGTGTACTGTCAGAAGTTTTAATGCAATGTCCTTTTATTTATTTTTTGTCCAAATAGAAACACTCAAGTTAACCTGTTGATACGGTTTGATCAGAACTTACCTAAAATCACATCTGACGTGTTTAAGAAATGTTGAACTTCTGTGCTCCTCTAAGGTGTCTCTGTTGCAACTTTGCTTCTTTTTTCTTCTCCCTCTTCCTCCCAGGGGATGTGAGCGGTGAGCTCCTGGTGGACATCGGATCAGGTCCCACTTTTTATCAGGTGATGAGTGGCTGTGAAGTTTTCAACAAACTGATCCTGACAGATTTCTTGGAGATCAACCGACAGGAGCTGCGGCGCTGGCTTCAGGATGAGGGAGGATGCAGCCTGGACTGGACTCCCTACTTGGAGCATGTCTGCAAGCTGGAGGGCCGACGGTATGAAAGTGTCTTGATAAAAAGAAATGATTTGCATATTTTGACAGACTATTACCTCAAATTTAAATGTAACAGGCCAACACAAAGTAGTGCATTATAAGGAACTGAGGGAAAAATTATTGTCGAACTCAGACAGTGTGCTATTTATATGTATGTAAAGTATATTAATGTGTCAGAATTATCCAATCAACGTTCATTCCAATTGAGAATGTGTGTTGAGACTATAAATCGCGCTCACAGATGTTCACCATCCTTTTGGACTGAGCTTTAGGAAATTTACAAATAACCCTGGCCAACAGTTTTGGGCGTTAGATGTGCCAAGATGGTAGAGTAGAATCCCAAAACACTCATTTTGGGCCTGAATACAAATACAAAAGCTCTTTGGAAACTATGGATATTTTCCCTTCCACTTCAGTATGATGCACTACTTTGACTTGAACTATAAAATAGTAAAATACCATGAATTTGAGGTTAAAAATTGGGCTAAATACAACTGAACAAAAGCGTCCGCAGTCTACCAGTAGCAGGGAATTGTGTGCACAGGGTAACTTTAGCTTAAGTATTGTACTACTTTGTGTTATTTAACACAGAGAGGGGTGCTAAAAACTTGAATAAAACTTATGAATTAACTTCTAAGTAGGGTCAAGTTTTACAAAATCCTGCTAATGATCCAATAATTTGACTTAAATGTTTCGAAGCAGTAGAACAATGAGTCAAGGAGTTTGGGTCTCTCCTCTAACACATAAAATCACGAATCACGATATATTCATTAAAGGTGTATGAATACTTATACGAAACTCTATTTGTTGCCTGATTGCATGTAAGTTGATGATTGTTATGCGCTGTTTTTACCAGGTCCTCAGCTTGGCCTGAGAAAGCTACCCGGCTGCGTCAAGTCGTGTCGGACATCCTTCCGGTTGACGTGCACTGTTCCCAGCCTGTGGCTCCGGACTCGCTTCCGTCAACCGGGGCCGACTGCCTGGTGTCCTGCTTCTGCCTGGAGAGCGTCAGCCCCGACCTCCCGGCCTTCACCAGGGCGCTGGGTCACATCGGGAAGCTGCTTCGTCCCGGAGGCCACCTTATGCTGATCGGAGCCCTGGGAGAGAGTTATTATTTCGGTGGTCCAGGGGTGAGGATCCCTGTGGTCCCCCTGAATGAAGCCCAGGTCTGTGAGAGTTTGAGGGAAACCGGTTATACCCTGATCAGGCTTGAAGTCTACACTCTGCCTCAGGACATGCGGGTTGGAGTTGATGATGTGACCGGGGTGTTTTTCGCAAAGGCGAAGAAGGTTTAATTGAGGTCACTGGCGTGGATGTGGCGTTGCTGTTTATTAGTCAAATATAAGTTCAGCAGTCAAATAAATTCACACTTGTTTTTTCTTTAAATGAGAAGTTAGTTTAAATGTAATTGGAGAAAGAAAAAATCCTCAAAACTAAAAATGTTTTCTAAGTTTCTCGGACTTTAGCTGTGAGGAACGCAGTTAAAGACTGACCCCTGCTGGCGAAATACGGCTACTGCAGCTGACACAGAAATCTAGTAGTCAAAACATTTTGTCATTTGCAAAAGTTAGTTTTATCTATCTATTCTGTGTTATATCCTTATAAAATATAATGTCTGTCTTGTTCGCTTATATAAATATGCTCCATAAATGTTTATCCAGATATTGAGAAACCATAACATGATGTGAAAAGCCTAAAAAATATATAATTTAGAGCAAAATTTAAAAAGAGGTATGTTTTACTCTTCTGTATGGTGAAATTTATCTGCATTTCTGGTGTTTAATGTTGTGCAATTGGATAAATTAAGCACTAGATGTCACTTTATGGCTATTTATACCTGAAAATCAAACTCAAATAATGAAAACTACTTGATATGCTTCCTGGTGTGGTCACTCCTGTTCCACCTATAGACTCACAGTCAGTACATAACAATCCTGAAGTGCTGGAATACAGACAGAAAGTAACTGGACTTCTTGGTTTGGTTCACCTCTTATTCAAAAAGCTTCGTCAGATTGTCATAATGGGTTTGGATTTCTAGGCTTACATGTCGTTTTGGGATCATAATGACCCACTGCATCCTGAGTTCCCTGGTCCAGAAAAACATGAGGTGTTCCACATGTTTCAAAAAGTCAGTGGTTGTAGAACCACCTGAGAAAGAGTTAAGACTGCAGCATCACACACTGAGATAAAATCTTTACTCTGCTATAGATTTCTTCTGGTTTGCCATACTTAAGTGTTTTAGATCAGAGGTTTTGAAATCATTTTCATTTTGGGCCATATCAAAAATCTGAATGTTCTTAAAGGGCCAGTTGTGCCAAAATGTATTCACAAAACCAATTCAACTGTTAAAATATCAATAAACAGCTTTTTGTTTCAGCTTCCAATAAGTGTGAACGTTTTTTGACACTAATCATTCCATCCAGGATTATGATTTTTTTGGTGGTTTTTTTTTTAACAACCAAAATCACAGATTTTGCGCCAGTAATTTTTAAATATGTGTAAAGAATTTTTATATTTATGAGTGACGTTATCTTTTTATTAATGGCCATATCAGTCACGGACTATAATTTTACATCAATTAAGGCTGAGGCAGCAGTCACTTAAGCCCAATGATTTTGGCTAATTTTGAGAAAAATTGCAGTAAAAATCTGAGAAAATGTGGGAATTTGTAGACTTTGTGTGAATTTTGCACATTTGTTGAAAAACTGGAGGGACTTATTCATGTAATTCGGAGTCTAGAGGGCCACATAAAAAGCTACGGCGGGCCACATTTGGCCCGTGGGCCTTGAGTTTGACACATGTGTTTTAGATACTCAAAAGTTAATAATACCAGACTAAATATACAACCCATTTTTTTTCTCTTAAAACTAATATGTGACATTCTTCAAAGTGGCACTTATGTCAAAACATTCTGGACTATTTAATCTGTTAGTTACACAAAGAAAAATCTTTTATTGCATAATTGTTACAGGCAGATTGTTCAATCCCACTTAAAGCAACAACTTGTTTGAATAGGTTTATTAAGAATGAATCCATTAGTAATATACACAGGTTAATATATTATATACAGCTTAATAAATGACCATTCACACTTTTTAGGTAATTTATTTAACTGTGTATTTAACTGTATAAATACACAGTTACTAGGTAACTGTGTAATTTATTTAACTGTGTAGGATTTTCGATGCCAGTTAAAAGTGCTTTCTCAACTTGATCACATTTGCTATAGTGACCATCTTACAAAAGCCTGTTGATAATGTTCCAGCAGATAAACATGGCTAGATTATCATGATTAGTTGGATTAGTCCCCATAATTATTAATATGGCAGCTGTGTAGATGTGATCATCTGTTATTCATCATCTTTTCTCCATCGACCTTTTGTGCAAATATTCAACAAAGTTTGCATCTCCAGAGTGAAATGAGTGAAATTCTGATAATCTATGACCAAACATATATAAGTAGCGATTATTGTAGTTGATGCAAATGTTAAATATATTTATGTGGCACTTTGGTGTATGTGGTCTATCATTTTAATTTACAATTTGTAGCCAAGAAAGTAAAATACAGCTAAAAATCTGACATGGTTTTCCTGTTTTGATGTGTTTACAGCTGACATGGAATATTTCTCCAGCCTTCTTGGCTGTCTCAGGTTAAACTTTAACCCATATCTGCTCATTTGCATTATTTCCCGATGATTGTATGTTTCCTCTGCTCTTTCTTTTTTCACTTTCCGCTGTGTTGTTGCATGCATGCATGCACACACCTGCAGACCTAAAAAGCACATATGTACACCCATGAACACGCAAAAAATGTCCACACATGTGCGCATTCTCTACAAACTCTCTTGGCCAGTTGTCTTCTTTTTGTCATTCCCCCTTTCCTTCCTCCAGTTCTGTGGTCTCGGCTCTTGTGGCTGAACTTCCCAGCAGCTCACAAAGATCCGTTGAAGGTTCGCTTTCTTCTCTTAAATCTGGTGTGAAAGAAGTTTTAAATGGAAAATCACTTCCTATTCAGTAAAAGTTTCGGTATTACATGGAAAATTGTGCACCACCCACTTGCAGTTGATGCTGCCTGCTGCTTTTCCTCATCATCGTGTTGCTCCTCTTCCTCTCCAGAAGAGGGCGCTTCTCTGTCCAGAGACTTCAGGTGTGCCTCAGCCAACATCTGGACAGCTGGAAACGCAAATCAGTAAAACAGAAACTCACGCTAACAGACAACAGATGAAAGGGTTCATGTTTTTGAAGTTTGGGCTAAAAGTGTTTAACTTATAAAAGAGGAAAAAGAAAGATGGTGACTTTATCATGTTTGAGTGCTCAATACATTGTTTAAGGACTGAATCAACACACTGACCTCTAAACATGTTTACATCCTTATCTACAATTATCTTGTTCTCAAAAGTTCATTTTTAGCTAACATGGTCAGGGAACTAATGCTAAAATGTCACTTGTCTTTGTTCTGTAGTGCTGCTATTTTCTGTCACAGATAAATAACAAAACAAACCGTCTGCCTATATGACGTAACCCAGACCATGATTCATCTGATCAGATCAGGCACAAGGGAGTACATATTAAATATAAAATAATTACATATAATTAACCAAATTATTTAAATTTCTAACTGGGTTGGTGGAGGAACTTAAAGTTAAAATACCTTATCTTCATTAAAGTATCAATATCAGCAGTGATTACTCATCACCGACAGTGTTAATGTCTTATAAAACGATTTATTTTCATCTGCAATGTCACAAGGTAAGCTAGTCATTTCATCTGGTCCTCCAGCTGTACTTTCCAAAACAGCAGAGCTCAGATCATGAAATAAAGCTGTGAGATAAAACCTGGGCCAACAGCATGGTTGGAAAAACTGCCCTACTAATATATGAATACATTAAATTGTTCCAGTGTTTTAGTGCATTTGTTGACCTTCTCCAAATGTTTGTTTATTTCTGCATTTATTTTTAATTCTGGTTCTCCATACATGCTCATCAATTATCTGCTAAAATGGCTGACAAACAGCAAGAGAAAAACAAGACTTATCTCAAAGAATGTAAAGACTTCTGAGTCAACATCTACCTTTTTGCTTCCTTTCTAGCTTCCTGTGACGGCTTGCTGTACTACAGTGCTAATTCTACTTTGTGCATTAACGGAAGCAAAAAGTGGAAATTCAGCCTTAAAGGAGGTTTTTTTTTATTTTATTTATGTCTTCTGCTGTAAAAGTACTGCATCTAGCAACATTTCTGTCAGCATTTCTGCTCATGAGGGATAAGCAAGATTTTTTTATATCCTCAAGATTTGCACAGTCCATTTAAAAGTTTTTGACTAATTTCTTTGTTTTATGGGGAAATTAAAGAACCGGTTTGTTTTTGTTATTTCTATGCCTTAGATCAAGGAAGCAAAAGACCTTACGAAAATGGTGCCTTCATATTTAAAATCTTAACCCAAATCTTTATCATCTCTGGGCAAAATTATTAAAATCCAGCAACAACGCAGCTCGTTATAGAGACCAATATGCTGTTTCTTAGATACGTTAAAAGCCTGCTGTCATATAAGGGACACTAGAGCCCACAAAAAGACCCCCGGTGGGAAAAAAAAAAAGTAAATTTGAAGTTATTGCGCCATTAACAAACACAGAAATATTTTTGCTAGCATTAACAGCAGCATATCTGCGTATGTGAAAGAGAGCATGTTGCAGCTGCAGCCCCTAATCCAGGATGATCCAGAACGGACCCACAGCTGTTTTTGCTCCTAATCTGACATGGCACACTGATCCACACTCATAAGCGACACAGAAACCAATAAATCAGACTGTTTTTGGATACAAATGTCTGGATTTTGACAGACATGTTCCAACTCAGCATTTGATTCTTCATTCATGTTTGTGGTATATGAGGGCACATTTGCAAGATAATCTTAAGAAAAAAAAAAGGCATTTACCTTTAAGTGAGGGTGGCTGGTACGTTGCCATGTGAACCAGTTTGGCTTTTGTGGATCCATTTTCACCCAGAACCCACTGTGGAAGCAATGAATGAGAATCACTGTTCGCAGCAGACAGATGTTTTCGTCAACATCTGGGGAGTGGGGTAAAACAGCCCAGCATTATCTTGTTTTTGTATGACATGCAAAAAATGAAAATGAAAATTAAAACAGAGATGTGTTTTACTTGTAACTGGTGGCTGGAATTAAAAGTAGAAGGGATGACGCAGAAAGGTTGTTACTTTTGTAAATCAACAGAAAGAAAGAAGATTTTTGGAGTTTTATCAGTATATGTCTGGCAGAGAAAGCAACTCGAACTTTGTTTTTTTTAATAATTTACATACTTATCATTTTATAATTTTTTTTGTACCCCTCCAGGGGGTCTTTTGTGGGCTTTAGTGCCTCTTATATAAAAGTAGGCTGACAGAAAAAGGGGAAGACGTGCGAAAAACATCGCCGGGTCCGGGAGTCGAACCCGGGACAGCTGCATCAAGGCCTCCAAACATGGGTCGCGCTATCCCCTACGCCACCACGGCACGCCCATCATTTTATATTTTAAATTTGTAAGTGAACAGAAATTAAAACGAGGATTTAATATGAGTTACTCAACTTATCTGACAGGAGAGCTGGTCTGCTTTTGTGGAGATGAACACTCACAAAAGTTTGCAAATCTCTAACTTTTTTCACATGGCAACCACAAAATTCATTTGTATTTAGTTGGGATTTTGTGAGGTAGAACCAACACAAAGTACTGCAGGATGAATGACTTTCAGTTTTTTTCCCAACAAATTATTGTCTAAAAAGTGTGGTCTGCATTCAGCCTCTGTAAGTCCATCCATCCATCCATCCATCCATCCATTTTCTTACACCCTTTATCCCTAATGGGGTCAGGAGGGTTGCTGGTGCCTCTCCAGCTACGTTCTGGGCGAGAGGCGGGTTCACCCTGGACAGGTCGCTAGTCTGTCGCAGGGCAACACAGAGACATACAAGACAAACAACCATTCACACACACACACTCACACCTAGGGAGAATTTAGAGAGACCAATTAACCTGACAGTCATGTTTTTGGACTGTGGGAGGAAGCCGGAGAACCCGGAGAGAACCCACCATGCACAGGGAGAACATGCAAACTCCATGCAGAAAGTTCCCCGGCCGGGAATCGAACCCAGGACCTTCTTGCTGCCAGGCAACAGCTCTACCAACTGTGCCACTGTGCAGCCCGCCTCTCTAAGTAAACACTTTAAATATTATATTTTTCTCTGAAATTACAGCTGCATCTGAAAGTTTCTACCAGTTAGTCTTTTCTGAATATCTCAGTCAGACTGAAGGGCGAGCTTCTGCAAATTCATTTGAAATTATTGTGGCAATTTTTTAATTATAAGTAATTCCAGCTCTGACAAATGTCGTGATCAAAAACCTTTTTCCACCACAGATGCCAAAAGAAAAATTGTCTTAGTTTAATTTAAAGAGAGCATCTTTTTCAACATCTTTTCTGTTTCTCTTTCTGAAGTTAAATGCTTGCACCACATTTTATCACGGTGTCAGAGGAAAGAGGCTGAATGCAAATGTCACAATTTTTAGATCTTTATATGAAAAATATTTTGAACATTGCCCATTATTTTCATCCACTTCACTTTGTGTTGATCTGTAAAATAAAGTCTGATGTTTGGGTTTTTAATGCAACAAAGTTCAAGAAAAAAAGAAAGTTCTAGGGGTGTGAATACTTTTACAAGGCCCTGCATTTATATGGAAAAGATATTTTAACATTAACAACGTTTATAACATTAGATTGTAGTTGTTACATAAAAAACTTTTCTAGTTTTAACATAAAAATTTATTTCAATATAAATTGCAAATAATCCAATGCATACTTTTCTACTGGAAACAGCTATGTTCATTCTTAAAACAATTTAGCATCTTTACAGCTTAAATTTAGAAAAAAAACTGTCTCTCATTTACATACTTTCTTTATAAAACACTCAATTTCCACACTGTGTAATGGTGTAATAAAAAAGAGTAGCAAAACAAATGAAATCTGCAGCTCTTCATCATGAAAGAAGATTAAAGTTTAATATAAAAGTTCTCTGGGTTGACTTGTTACTCCTTGGTGATACCTGATGCGAGCTGCTGTCCTCCTCTGGTGATGGCGGGTCTGTCAGTTTGAAGAGAGTGGCAGGTGTTGGCCTCCGGCGTCGAATCTTTGCAAAGACAAAAAGAGAATTTTCTGTCTTTATTGCTACCGCAGCGTGTAAGGCTGCGTACATTTCCATTGTTTATGAGTTTGCAACCAGGACTTTTTGCTTTTGTTCTGGAGTTGGGGTTCTCGGTTCACAACAAAACACTAAACTTGTTTCTTTCCTAAACGCTGTCATAGCCTGTCATGTCCTCCATAATGCATATAATCGTTTGAACGAATTACTTGGTGATCTTTAGGCATTTGTACCTAAGGCTTGATCAGATAAGTCGAGGTTCACAGATGTCTTTCTGATTTTTGTCTTGTTTTTCTGGATTTTTTCCATGAAGGTTTTAGGGTTATTCCAAGGGTAAAACCTTAAAACTCATCTACAGATGTGATTTTTTTTTTTTGATCTAAATGTTTAATTAAACCTACTGGAGAATCCTGAATATTTTTAATACACCCCAATCTTTAAAATATATTTTAAAAATATATCAAAATGTATTATTTAATCTGGAATATAACAAAGTGAACTAATTTGGGTCGTCCTGACGTAAAACAGGAGACATTCTGTCTGATTCGATGTTAGACGATGAGAAAAATGTAAATGTAAATATCTTGTGTATGATATTGTTCTTTCCAACACAACACAAGTTTTGCTTCGTTGTATGTTTATTATCACTGGTGGACCTTTGATCTTTACCTTGATTGTCCTTTTTTTTCTTGCTATGAGATGTATAACAGCTATTTGTTATTTACAAAGCAATGTGAGTCATCGGCTTCAAAAGTTATGCAACTTATGAAGTGCAGAACAAATATTCAGCTCTTTCTTAGCAACTTGTCCAAAAATAGTTCCTAGCAGAGGGACCCCAAACTCTATAAAGTAGGTAAAGTTTCCCCACTTTAGTGATTCAGTGCCTTGCTTTAATGTCCATAAAATGCTTTCAATTTTAAATATTTTTATATTTAAAACATTGCTTTCATTACTATAACACCTGCACCAAACGTTTAAATGCATGGCTTTTATTTCCAAATATATTATTTCTGATTTTCAGGAAATATTTATTTTTGTAATAATACCTTTTCAGGCTCTAGCGTCTTACTACACACATTATTTTATTGCTAGAACACCTGCAGAAGGAAGGACATCAGTGTAGGCATAATATATGTGGGCGGCTCCTTCTACCGCCTCTGCTTCCCTCCGTTTGACAAATTTATCTTGCAATCTCTTCAACCTAATGTACTGCTGATATTTGAGAATATGATTCAAAAGAATCACAGAAAGAAATAGACAGAAATCAAAATCAGTACCTTGTTTAGGCATCTGTTTGAGAGCTCTTGAGATATAGACCTTTGTTGCAAGTGGAGGCATAAGGTCAAGCTCATACTGAATGTTCTTGTTGTTATGAAAATCTGAGATACAAAAACACCAGTGGGAGGCAAAGGCTGTGTAAAATGTTTTTTTTTTACACATGTACACAGCAGGAAGTGGAATTTCTTTCCTTGTTTTAGAAATTCAGCACATTACATTTCCATGTAGTAGAAACAAGGTTATGGGACGGATCCTGCTGGCCCTCAAGGTTTTCCTGTGCTCTCCTTTCTACACCTGAATGTGTTTCTCGATTTTCAATGCTGCCAAACTCGGTCAATATTTCTGCCTGATGAAAACCAAAAGTTCAGCTTTTTTAAATTAGAAATTGACAGTAGACACATAAAAAAGACTTGTAATACTCAGGGTTTCCCCCAGTGTATTATAAGCCTGGCGGGCCACCAGACTTTACTTGTACCCCCACCAGGCTTATTTATTTAAGTCTTTTTAAAATGTTTACATTTTTAAGACTTTATAGTTGGTGTTCAGGTATTAATCTTCCAATAACACATAATTATTAAGTTATATTTTCAAATTTTTTGTCAACTTTAAACATTTTTTAACTCAAAAACACGACGGGCTGCTGGATGAATGACTGCCCCGGCATCCAACCACCAGACTTAGCAAGTTTTCCGGGGGAAACTTTGATACTGTAACGTTATCTTCTAGCAACACGGTCAATGAAAAGACGGATGACTTTACAGTCAACCAGCAGACAGTCTCTGACAAGAAAAAGGTCATGGGTAAACAAGCTGATTGTTTCCAAGCAAAGAAAGGGAAGATTGAGCGAAATAAAATAAGTGTACAAACATTTATTGGGAAAACTGAGAATTAAAATCTATTCAAGAAATTGTTTTAGATCCCAAGATGTGGACTGTGGGATCTATTGTTGACATATCCAGGATTTGGTCAACAATTGAACCATAGAGACAATAATTGTGTTTCCATTAACATTAAAATCGTGCAATTTGACATTTTTAAAATAAATTTGCTTCATGGAAAAACGTCAATTCTGGAAAAAACCAAATTTTTCATTGTAAAGTTTTGGCACTAGAATGAGGTGGGATTTTGGCCGTATCAAAATTAGTGTACTTCACAAAACTGTAAATTATATCTTAATTTGCATCACACAAGTCTGATCAAACATCTGATCAAAAATTGGATGTTACTACTGGCAGAATAGACGAAGAAGACAACAGGAAGTGGTAGAAGGATCATGGCGCTGCATGTTTTTTTATGTTTTAATGTGTGATTTCAATTGCATTTCTTTTGTAATGGAAACAGCACAAATACATAATTGTGTTTATTCAACTTTAGCTGAATATCAACAAAGTTTTACGTTAATTTTTAATGGAAATGCAGCCAGTGTCAGAAGCATTTTACCTGGGCTAAAGAGAAAACTACTTCATGTTGTTTTCACCCGATTCTGACCCATTGATCTGGATGTTGCAGCCGAAAAAAGGTAGTTTTTTGCAGTTTGTTTTTTTCCTGATATTAGTGAACAAATCGCCTCAGTTTTTTTGTCGTTATCAGACAGGAGGCGGCTCCCCGTAGTTTCTTCCTACGCTTTAGCCCATCTGCTTTGAGGTTTGACATGCTGTGCATCACTATCATTATTCTGTTGTTGGCTGAAGTAAAGACAGTTGGACCACATTTTGTACAAGATTAATCAAACTTTTTGCCGTTTTTATTCCGTTTCATGCAAACTAAAAATCAAACTTCCACACTCTGTGCTACAAGTAAGAGTTAGTCAACGATTAAGAGCAACATTTAACCTCAAGAGTCTAAAATTACAACATTTATAAACCATAAATGCAGTGTGGGGGTCAGATCTGGTTCCTAAAGAGGCTTTCAGAGAGATTCTCAATCTCTATAGTAGTACAGATGAGAGGGTGGAGGCATAAATCTCTTGTTGTGTTCATATAATGCTTTTATTTACTGTGTCTAGTCCAGTTAGCCTGCAACCTGTTAAAGAACAGATGAAAAAAGTGTATAATTTGTATTTAACTTGTAATGTTGCACGAGTGAAATAACTTTCTGAATATGTGTGAAGCATCTTGTTGAATAATGTCTCTGCTTGTGGTCTTTTCTGCACTCTGAAGTCATTTTCAGACTAAAAGGTTCACCACTAGGGCGTGCTCTGGTTAGTGTAGAGGTTAGCGCGCCCCACGTTTGGAGGCCTTCAGTCCTCGACGCGGCCGTCGCGGGTTCGATTCCCGGACCCGACGACATTTGCCGCATGTCTTCCCCCTTCTCCTTCCCCCTTTCCTGTCAGCCTACTATGATAAAAGGGACACTAGAGCCCACAAAAAGGACCCCCTGGTGGGGAAAAAAAAAAAAAAAAAAGGTTCACCGCTGTTCCATGTTTTCTCCATTTGTGGTTAACAATTCTCACTTAATTCCTAGAAGTGTTAATGAAGAATGTTAGAAAGGGATCAGCTCTATAAGTATTCAGTCTTTGCATTCATTTATTTACTTGCTATAAAAATTCCTTGAACATGTGACTTGCTATAATTATCAAAAAACATCTAAAATGAAAATCTAAGCGTTATTCCAACTTCCAGAACTTCTGGCTAAAACTGTGCAACATTTCATACAATTTCTGCTGCATGCAAATGCCATGCTTATTAACTGATGACCAAACAAATATTCTGTTGTTCCTGTAAACTAAATAACTTCCCGTCGGTTCATGTTTGGAGCTCTCGGATATTCTGGGGAGAAATTTAGTTCTTGGCTTTAACTGCCCTTGCCCTTAATTCAGGCCTCAGTCATCCCCAGCTAATCTTTTTTTTAATCTGCAGCCTCCTTCCTTGGCTGATTCTTTCTCAACTTTTAATGCTTTTTCTTTTTTAAAATATTTTAATACTTAACTGCCTTCTAGAAAACTGGGATATATTGGGAAAATAAGAAGGTCACAGGCGTGCTTAAACTGCTGAGCTCCATTTCTAGACGTTAAACAATGACCAAATTCCTGGAACTGATATCTGACTTCATCCAGTCGAGTAACTTGCATGCACTTGGACATGGCCGTACTCAGTGACCTCTGGACTTGCTTCAGGAGAACAACCCAGAAATTGTTTTGGCCCCTAACTGTAGGAGTTTGAAGCAAAAATGCACTGTAGCGGGTAGGTCTCAATCTCTTAGATTACGTGTGTCAAACTCAAGGTCCGGGAGCCAAATCTGGCCCGCTACAGCTTTTTATGTGGCATTCTAGACTCTAAAGTGAAACATAAATGGAACCGTCAGAATAACAGTGTGCGTAAATATTATTTTATCAATCAATTCAAAGCAGTTTTTATCGGTCCACTGCCAAATTGCATCAATTAGGCTGCGTTCACACTGCAGCCAGAAGTGACCCAATTCCGATTTTTTTTGCCTTAATTCGTCCTGTATCTGATCTTTTCAAGACAGTCTGAACAACACAGGCCGGATTTATTTTTTTATGCGACCCAGGCCACTTGGATATCCGATACGTATCCCATTCAAATGTGGCCTAAAGTCCAGGTTGCATTCATCTGACCTGAACGTCACTGACACTCGACAAATGTCACTATTCTGCGTCCTGATACGTGCAAGCGAAAAGAAGAACAACAACCCTGGAGGACTATAACGAGGATTAAGTTGTTAATATACTGGCTCCGGTTGGAAAACAATTTCAAAATCGCAAGCTATGTTCCACCGTTAGCATCCATATTTACTTCCGCAAACGCTGAGCACTTCTTCTTCTTTATGGCGGTTGGCAAAACACTGAGAATGCTCTCTATGTGTGACGTTATTGCGCCTCTACTGCGCATGCGGGACACTTTTAGGTCGTTTGCAGTTCACACTGGAGAACACATACTGGTCGGATATATTTGGAAGTGAACGGCCACGGCATAAAATCTAATTTGACAAAAAACATTGGAATTGGGTCACTTCAGGCTGCAGTGTGAACGTAGCCTTAGTCCCTCCAGGTTCTTGTGAATTACAGTGGAAATTCACGCAAAATCAACAAATTCCTGTATTTTTTCACGCTAAAGCTTAATTATTGCAGATTTTTTACAAAAATGATGAAAAACATTGGATCTAAGTGACAGCTTACTTCCACCTGCAGGTGGCAGTATTTATTGCTTCCACTGAACAGCTTCCTAAGCTTTACTTAATGTTGAGTTATAATCCATAATGATACAGCGCATCATGAAAAGTCACATTCACCATCATACATAAGTGCAGATATTTCTACATTACAACACTTTTTTATTGCAAAAAGGTAACAAAAACAATCACAAAATCCTGGAGGGGCTGAAAAGATGCTGTCTAATTTTAAGAATTTATTTAGGTTTTAACAGCTCAATGGGTTTTATCAATACATTCTGGCACAACCGGCCCTTTAAGAACATTCATGATTTTGATTTGGTCCAAAGGGAAAATGAGTTTGACACCCCTGACTCAGATGAATCAATGAACCTCCCAAACAACAAGGCTTAGCAAAGCAGCAGAGTTAGCGAACCATGGCGAAAATGAACCAACTCTGAACAACGGAGGCCCAGGAGTCAAAACTAATGAAATGCAGGTGGTGGCAATTCTCAGCCCAGGGGGAAAGACAAGGCAGAGAACCAGATCAGCATGTAGATCTAGGAAAAACAGAAGTTCAAGCAACTTATGTAGTAGAAAATACAAAAAGAAACATAAAAAGCTAAAAACAGAAGCAATTAATCAGAAAGTGAAGCTGAAAAACTGCCAAAACAGTTTTCTTGGAAGGAAAACTGGCTTGAGCGATTGGTGGAAATATATTCATGGAAAGACTAGATGAATACTAACAAGGTGAAAAGAAACCACTGAATCTGAACCGTATGCATGTGAGAACGTAAACAGGACCAAAGATCAGATCCAAATAACAGCATAGTGCCTGACAAAAGTGTTTTTACATTTTCTAATGTTTTTTTAATAGGACTTTATGTAATGGACTGATAGTGAAAAAAGTGATTTATTGTGTAATATTCAGACTCCTGAGTAAACACCTCAATACTCAATCACAGTCTGGAAACTGAAATCTTCATAGTTCTTTCTGATTGGATGGACAGCATACATTTCATCACCTCAGGTTCACAAGTAGACTTAGGTCTTAACTTTGATTAGACCACATGTGTCAAACTGAAGGCTCTTGGGCCAAATCTGGCCATTCGTAGCTTTTTATGTGGCCCTCTAGATCCTAGACTGAACACTAAGTGTGCATAAATATTATGTTATCAGTCAAATCAATGTAGTTTTTGTCAGTTTATTACCAAATTACATCATTCAGTTCCTCCAGTTTCTTGAGAATTATCGTGGAAATTCTCGCAAAATCAACAAATCACCGCACTTTTTTGCGCTAATACATAATTGGGAGTTTATTGCAGATTTTTCTCAAAAAATTGTCAAAAACGGTCTTATTTGTACTGAAGAGCTGCCTCAGTCTTAACTGATGCCAGATTATAGTTCATGATCTACACAGCGAGTAATAAAAAGTCACATTTACCATCAAAAATAAGCGCAAATATTTGCAATATTTGATTTTGATTGCAAAAATTCTTTAAAAAACTTATTTAATGGAGGTACTGAAAAGATGTTCAATAACATTATTTAATATTAATAATTAATTGATGTTGTAAAAGTTTGTGAACAGGTTTTATCAATACATTCTGGCAAAACCGGCCCTTTGAATGAAAATGACTTTGACATCCTTGGATTAGACCATTTTAATCCATGAGTATGAGTTCATTCCAATTCATTATACAGTTTTAGTTTTAACTGTATGTATATTTAACTGCTTTTCTTCCTCCACTGATTTGCATTTGTCTGTATCCATACTTCAGCACTGATCAGCTTCCCACAGCATGATGCAGCCACCACCATCCATGTGTAACTTGTTCTTTAAAAAAAATCAAGGTGATGAGCATTAGTTTTTGCTAAAACAAACAAAAAAAAGGGGGGGGGGGAGTAATACTTTTCTATTTTACGACCAAAAACCTTATTCCTTCACAAGTTTCATGTACTTCATACAGGACTTGTGGTAAATTTTAAGCAATCTTTGGAGAGGATAACTGTACTTTGGTTTTCTGATGTTCTCCTACTGAAGCCTTTACTGAACAATAACAAACAGATTGACTCTATTTTCTAATGAGGTTAGTTCTGCCGGTTATTATTTGCAGTTGACCTTATATAGAGTTCATGGAAAAGGTTCATGTAAAAGGTACACTTCTTTACATTTCAGTTACGCACTACTTTGTGTCGATTATTTAAAATCCCAATAAGATAATGTTGTTATTTGTGGTTTTAATGTGACAACATGTGAAAAAGTCCAAGGACTAATTTAAGCCACTTTTGCAAGCCTCTGTGACTGGAGGGTGCTAAAGCAAACGATGACACGCTTCTGCTCTAGAAGGGCCAAAGAAAGTAGTCCGACACTCTGGGGACAAGTGAGCTATAAACAGCAGATGTGCAAGAAGTATTTGAGTGGCTGGTGATGATTGATTTATTAGTTTATTTATACATTCCAGGAAAGAACAAGCCTTCCAAACAGATGTTTTTTTGAAAAGTTTCTCATCATCTGACATGGCACCTGTCTCCATCAGTAAGGTTTCGCTCCAGGCAGCAGAATGCAATCTTAGGGCTACAATTAATGGCCATCATCTTACACAAATACAGTTTATTCCTCTGAAGGCCTGCATGTTTCACCTGCACTTGATTTAGAAAGATTCAGCCTCAGGCTCATGGCTCATTTTACATAACAAACACACACACACACACACACACACACACACACACACACAGCAGCTCCTCTCTTTACATGAGTAAAAACATGACCTTCTTTCCTTTCACATATGTGCTTATGGTGCTTCTGCTATGCTCAGACAAATCTCATTTTCAGCATTACAGATGGCTGCTTTATCCCTCACTTCTTCCTCATCCTCCACTCTTTTGAAGGGCAGACAACTCTCATTACTTTTAAAGGCTCCAAAAACTATAAAGCAGAACAGCTCAGCTTAATCCTAGAGCTGCTGCCCACAGGGTAATGTGGAGTGAAATGGAGTTTGGTGAAGTCTTGCTCGCCTGTTATGTAAAAGCATTTTAACCTCAAACTTCTTTAAAAGTCTCATGCACCAGGAATATGTCTGCAAAAACAAACGCAGCAAAGTATCTGAAACTACCAATAGAAATTTTCATTAAATGTCCATCATTATGACCTTGACCTTGATCTGACCTCACCATGTGACAAATACACATTGGTTCTTTTTAGGTCATTGCTAAAGAAACTAGTAGGTGTTGGATCCTACCATAACAATAGAAAGTTGAATGGAAGGAAAAAGTTTGGTTTATAATAGTTTACTCTGTGTGCAATGAGTCTATATTGGTGAACATGGAGGTAAATTAATACTGTTTTGTATTTTTTGCGTGTTATTTACTAGTTGTGTCGCAGTTTGACGTGGCTGCAGATGGGGTCGGTGTCACTCCGCCGCTGCTAGGAGACGTCGGTTGTGGAACGGATGTTTCTTTTTCTAACGGCTGTGTAGCGGTACTGCTAACGGAGTTACTTTGTAACTATCATTAAATTAAAATGTTGCGGACTCAATCACAACATCTCGCTTGATTGTACAAACCTTTATTAAATTGCCAGGTTGAGTAACATCTTGACTATATTTTGCAGAAGTTTTCCAAATGTATCGTCCACATTCGTCTCCAGGTGGTTTTCTGTCTGATTTTGTCCTGGACTCTGACTCGGTAAAACCAAAACTTAAATTTTACTTTGATGAAGTGATATGGATGTATAGTTGGAGTCATTGGTTATGGAAGTGTGGCCCAAAAGTTTACATTTTGCTTAATCCAGCCATAAAACATTTTTACAAAAGATTTTAGGTAATTTTAGTCAGGACTGAATGTTTTCTTTGAAATAACTTCACTCCCCAAGAGCTACTATCCTGATGTATCCCTTCTTTAGCATATCTGAATTAAACGATCCTCTCCTTATTAGGCTTCCTTCACCTGACTGATACCTGTGAGATCATTTTGATTTGTTGTAACCTCAGCTAAAGTAGCCAAATGACCAAACTGTCGCCATGTGAACTGAACTCAGTTAGATACAACGTTTATTGCAACTTTTTGTTTGTTTCTCTCCGACTAATTGGTTTGGTTTGTAGAGAAAACATAACCAATAACAAAAATGTAAAAAAATAAAAATTAAAAATTAAAACTGGCATGTGTACTGCGCTTATATAACTTAAAATGCGAACTTTATGAACTGAATTACTGGAATGCTGAAACTTTTTAATGATATTTTAATTGACTAAGATTCGCTTGCATTGCGTTTAATTTAATATATCGCGATAAACTTTTTATTGTTCCACTGTCTTTCAAAATCTACCGTATTGGCCACTTTAAAACTTTAAACATTTTAACGTCCCTGGAGGCGTTAAACACAGGTTTATCTCTAGACATCACGCTGCGGGGCCTCACCATCTCCACCTGTCGCGGATCCAGCTGCAGAGGTACGGAGGACGGGACAGAGAACTGGATCTTCCTCCGCGCATCCTTGTCCGCCTCTCGCTCCATCATCTCCGGGTCTGTGGGCAGCAGCGGGTCCATGGCATTCAGCCTGTCTCCTCACCGCAGCTGAGCGCACCGACGTCCAGCTTTAAAAACCCAGGCGGGTTCTGTGCAGTTTGTGGTTAACTGTGCGGTGGTCAAATTGAAGCAGATGCGGGCGAATAAAAATATTTGAGTCTCTCTGAAAGTGACAGATTCTCCAGCTTCCTCTCACTCTCTGGCGCTTTGTCTGTCCTCCCCTCTCCCACCCTCTGACCATATGCCTGTCCCGCTGTGATTACTGACCTGTTCTACATAACGAGGAGAAACCGAGCTCTGCGATGCTTTCAGCTGCCGTCGGAAATTCAAAATTCAAAGTGGACGAACTAGAAATGTCGTTTTACGTGAGCTGAGTAAGAGGTTTTCGTAAACGACACAGTTGCCAGTCGTGTATTATATACATTTGCCTTTTCTTCAAAAATCTGTAGGCTATTACATTTAGTAGGCTATTATTATCTTTAGTTATTATTTTGTTTTCGAGAGAAATTTCACAAATAGGGACTGATAACACTCCAGTTGCGAGCTTTCCTAAAAAAATTATATAACCTTCAAAGTATTTTATTTTGATTTTTGTGAGATAGGCCAACATACTGAAGCTTTGCCCCTTTTACTCAGATACCCTTCAGTAATATCCTATTTTTTCAGCTGCTTTTTATGTCAATAAAGCCTAGCTGTGTATAATATCAATCCAGCTGTTCTTTGGAGGCCTAATAGAGAACATTAGTTTAGCTTTTCTTCATGTGGAAGCTCAGACCCTTCAGTATTTGTAGAAAGATGCTGCAGATATTCTAGACGGAGGTCGTGCTGATCACCAAATTCCAAAACTCAAATCAAATTGTAAAATAAATTGACTATTAACTGCATTTCTTATAATCATAGTTAACACTTTATCCAGTATGTTAAGGAGCATTAAAAGAAGTAACACTACGCACATTTCTTTAATCAATTTGTATTTATAGCAAGTCGCCACGAGAGGGCGCCAAAAGGCAAAGGTTTGCTGTTTACTTTTTTAAAGTTAATGTTTATTTCAGGATCTCCATTTTACACTTATGGTTAAAAACGCAGGTGTTACAGCAAGGCGTGATGTTAAAAAGTTGCTTAATGTGTTTGTAAAATTCCTCGGTGTAGAATCATAAAGCTACGAAAACAAGTAGTTGTTTGTTATTGTCAGCAAAAAGCAAACAAATCGCATGTCGCTCCACCACCAGTCATCACTTGCGTGGAAAGGTGCATCTTTATGAATAGATCTCACCAGTCAAATTGTAATAGCTTCTTGTTACCAGCAGATGTCACCCACATCAAAAATATTAAAGTCCTAAAATGACAACCTGGAAAGGTTCTTTGTAAACAAAACCAATTACCTTCAAAGTTTCTAAATCTACGTCCTGGTAATGTATTACTTTTACATTTCATATTTAATATAAAAAAGTTTACTTTCTTTTTTAACTTTATTGTCATCTTATTTCGCTCTTGAAACACAGTATGACAAAATCCGCTCTAGATTTATTTCTAGAGATGTGAATGAGAGATTTTTCCTTTTTTTGGAAGACAAAACATTCATATTTAATAATAAATTAAATGGGAGAAGACATGGACATTTGTATTGTTATTGGGATAAAGTTGTGAAGTGTTAAAGCTGGGTTAGGTTAGGTTAGAAATCAATTTGGAAACCGTATGAAAAAACTACAGGAGGCTTTTAGTTACTCTGAAGGAGCTGCTGACATCACCAGCTCCGGTGGAAAAATCAATCAAATTTGCTATTTAGTTCTGAAAGCTGACAGAAAAATGAAAAAAGAAAATATTTCTTTGTTAAAAGAAGCCTGCGAGAAATTGTATTTTTTTGTCACAACACATGTGGAGACATAAAAACTTAAAGATAAAAGTGTTCTGGTTCAATGAGAATAAAATCAAACTACATGCAAAATGCAGAAAACAAAAGACCACATTTTACCCTGAACACACCATCCCTGCAGTGAAACTGGTAGTGGCAGCATCATGTGTCATCAGTATCATGGCATGCATCTCTTCAACAGGGACATGGGATCTTTGGTGCCAAAGAAAAGCCTCCCATGATGCCTTGCAATACTGGAGGGCAACTTGTTAGAGGCTGCCTGGACAGGCCACCAGTCCCCACAGTTAGAAACCAAAAAGAAGTGGAGGAAGATTTGTATGTCTGTTTCATAGAAGAAAAAATCTTATCGGGTTAACTGTAGACCAAATGATGACTGGAGCTTGTTCCTTAAGAAAATCCTTGTGATTTGAAAAATGGAAGTGTGCTAATTTAATAAATCCAAGCAAAGTGTCTGCCCTGATTGTTCACATTTGTGTGGAACCTGTTTCACGTTGCCCTTGGCTACATTTTTATCAGAAGATAGGAAACAACATTTTGCCTGTTTCAGTAAAAATAGAGAGAACTTGCTCCTTGGTTACTAAACTGTGCATCAATAATATGATGGGGATGATAAGCCCGCTTCCCCTGGCTTTCTCGCTTATTATTCATTCCCTTTCTTATTCCTTGACTTCTGCTCCCTCTCTGCAATCTGTGCCTCTGCCACCTTTGGCACCATCCGCCCACATGGCACCTTTGCCAAGCCTGGCAGCACAAACGGGACGCTCTGCTTAGCTCAGTTCAATTGACTCGTTTAGGCAATTGCACCCTGACTCTGATCTCAGTCGCTGCCCGGTATTTTTTTCATCCTTAGCCATTGAGTGGACATCGTGGATTTTTCTTCCCCTTTAATATCACGATCTTCATTTTATGTATT
The DNA here is from genome assembly GCF_019740435.1 of Gambusia affinis. NCBI lineage: Eukaryota > Metazoa > Chordata > Actinopteri > Cyprinodontiformes > Poeciliidae > Gambusia > Gambusia affinis. Next base: position 17,873,638 of record NC_057887.1, read on the forward strand.
GATTGATATATTTTTCTCAATCAAGAGCCAGAAGTACCAAAATAAAAAATCCTATTTCTATACACAATAAATTTCATGTATGTTGATATCAAACTGCATAGATAAAGAAATTCATCCATAATTAAGTGATACATGTGTATAGATATATTTCAAGGTTTCCCCCAGAAACTTGCTAAGCCTGGTGGTCGGGGCACTTGGGAGTCATTCATCCAGCAACCTGCTGTGTTTTTGAGTTAAAAAATGTCTAAAGTTGAAAGAAAATTTGAAAATATCACTAGATAATAATGTGTTATTGGAAGAGTGGAAGATTAAGATCTGAATACCAACTATAAAAATGCAAACATTAACAAAAAGCAATGTTAAGCCTGGTGGCCCGCCAGGCTTATTATACACTGTATTTATACTCTATAACAATGTCTATGGTGCAGGTGGATGTTGTAGAGCACATGTGTCAAGCTCAAGGCCTGGGGGAGAAATCTGGCCCGCCATAGCTTTTTATGTGGCCCTACAGACTCCAAATTTCATCAATAAGTCCCTCCAGTTTTTCACAAATCCATATAATTCACACAGAATCAGCAGATTCCCATATTTTGGGGGGATTTTTGAGCAAATTTCTCTCAAAATTGACCTAACACACTGGTTTTAAGTAACTGCTGCCTCAGCCTTACTTGATGTGAAGTTATACAATACAATGATTAATAGAAAGTCACATATGAGATCATACATAGCTCAAATATATAATGTATACTTGATTAAATTACATGCTAAAATCATACTCTGAATTTGTTCTGAATTTGTCAAATTCAGAACAATAGCTGATTGGTTTTCCTATTGGTTGTTCTATCCATCCATCTATCCATTGTCTATACATTGTTACCCTTGTAGGGTTACAGCTGGTATCTGTCTCTGGCCGTCAGGGAGTTAAAGGCGGGGTTAGCTCTGGACAGGTCACCAGTCGGTCAAAGGCCAACACTGACAAGCAATTACACACTCACACTCAATGGCAGTTTAAAGTAATTAACCTAACAGTCAGATTTTTGGATGGAGAGGAAGCTGGAGTACCCAGAGTGAACCCAGGCCAGGATCTGAACCCCGGGCCTTCTTGCTGCAAGGCGACAACGATACCAACTGCACCACTATGCAGGCCTGCAGCATTTTCTGAAATACTTCTCTATTTTCTTCCAGTTTTTTTTTTTTTTTTTTTTTTTTTTTTTTTTAGCGCACTGGCATATTAAGGTAATCATTTACATACTATTTCTTTCATTGCTTCACAGGGGCACAGTTGGGTTCTAATCCTGGGTTCAGATCCCAGTCTGACCTCTTTCTGCATGGGGTTTACATGTTCTCCAGTGCATGCACTCTGGCTTCCTCCCACAGTCCAACAACATGCCTGGTTAATTGGTCTCTAAATTATGTTTAGGTGTTTGTGCATGGTTGTTTGTTTTGTGTGTCTCCGTATTATGGATGCTCACTTGTTCTTGATGGATAAATGGATTTATTGAAATGTGGGACACTTGAACCTCCAGACTTTTATATTCACAGGATATAGTGAAATTATCATATTTAGATTTTGTAAATGCTCATCAAGCTAAAAATTGAACAAAAATAATTTTAATAGTTTTTTTTTTAAAATAAATAAATTTAGAAAATTAAATTGTGGCACTTATATGACTCCATACACCATACACAATTGCAAACTAATCAAATATATCCACAAGTATTTTAATTTATTATATCAGAAATACAATGTATTTATCAAAACAAAATATTTATTAATGAAATATGTATTTTTTCTGTATGTTCATTTGAATATGTGCATTTGTTTATATATGACACATTTAGGTAGTCATTTAATTATTAATTTTCATTTAGGAAATTGTGACATTTATGGACATCCATAAATCTGCATTCCGCCAATATGAATAATTGCATGGTGAAATAATTGCATCTCGTCTACATATTTATTAATGATACATTTATCTTGTTAAATATTTGTGAGCTAATTCTGTCGTTTCCCTCTTTAATTACATGCTGAAATTTATGAACCACCTTCAAACTTTTAGTCAGTAAAATAACATATTTTTATGTGACACATTAGTTAGACTGTTTATTAAAATACTTGTCTAATTGCTTACCATATTGTTACATATTGGCACTATCAGTAGATCATTATATACTTGTGGCACTTTTGCACTTCCATAAACCTACTGTTTTTGTCAGTTACAAAATGTTTAGTAATAACATGCTTTTTAACTAAATATTTATTGAAGCGTGTATTTGTTTGAAATTTCAACTACAATTTGTAGTGAATTTTGACACAATTTCTTTTTTTCTTTTATTAATTTGCATTAAATTTAGCTCTCGTGGACCGCCATACTTTTGGACAAAATTGTGGTTTTAAATTTATTGCTTGAATCTTATTGTTTACATTTCCCCTCCCCCCAACCCCCCAAGACAAAGGTGAGTAGATTTTTTCATTCTACAGTATATTATTAATCCATAGTAACCCTGGAGTTGTCACTGTCTAACGGTGCTCTTTGTTTTGCTGTAGCTGCACAGGATCAATCAGAAATGTTTTTATAGGCTTACTATAATTATTTCTAGTAAGGGGATTGTTTTCCTACACCCCATATTTGAGATTAACCCCGTTTTCCCCAATGATAGCGGCTAAAAGAAGCATTTTTATTTGTGCCATCTCGCTCTTATTCCATTTTTCCTTTCAGCTCTGTGACAGATGGCGAGTCCTTCTCCCCCGGGGGAGTGGGGGAGCTGGGGTGGGACAGTCTCTGTGAATGCGGCCGCATGTCAATCACCGGCTCTCATGTGATGGCTCCTGCCAATGACGTGCCAGCCATATGGGCCTGGCATCAGAGCTGCTATGTAACCCACCCGGTCCCGCCTCTGAGGTGGCACACGGCTCCCTCTCCGCACGGCTTGTGCAGCAGATACAGACAGATCAGCAGCAGCAGCAGAGGATCCGGACAGAAACGGAGTGGCAGGAAACAGGCGTGAGAGCATCCACGCAGCATCCCCGCAGAATTCGCGCAGGGCGTGTGGATGTGATGCCCACCCGGAGAGAGATGGTGTAAACAAACCAGCTTTGCCCCGTCACTGAGCTCCACCGCGGAGGTAGGTTAACCATCTCCTGTTCTGCTCTGCCTTTGTGCTTGTTACTCCTGCAGCGACGGAGAATATTAACGTCTCAAAGCAAAAATACCTGGAGATAATTCAATGCCTCATTTTGCGCTTCCTCTCTGATTAAATCAGACGAGATCCTAAACTCATTTCAAACCCCCTCAGTGCTGTTCTTTATGCATTCTTGCAAGTTTAAATGAAAAGATTGCAGTTAAATAAATCAACACAATTGGAAATATATTAATTTTTATAGAAAATGAGCATCGGGGGTGTAATTTATTTGTGGCTGCATGGGTGCACGTGTGTGTGCGTGTGTGTGTGTGTGTGTTCGTGCACGACGCTCGTCAGAGCCACTGTGGGGGTTGAATTCTCCACAGAGATACACGGGCTAATTGACAAGGTATTGGTTGGCATTAATTACATTGTGCTTACAAGATTAGGGAGAGGAAAAAAAGACACCCCTGGACTTCATAACCACAGCGGAGCTCAGAAACATCCGAGAATTTTAGGGATTAAAATTTTATTTAAATGCACAACTTTCCTATTGAGCCCGACTTACAAGTCTGTGTCAGAGGAATCTGCTTCTTGTACGGATTAATTTCGCCCCGCATGGAGATGTCTTTCTATCTTTTAAATTGATTTATTTTTTTCCTAAGATATTGGGATTCCCAATTAAAATAGGAAAAGGGTTTATGAATATAATATTACTCTAGCTGGTACAGTTGCTCTAATGCTCTAATCCTTATATTTCTAGTATCTCTTGCGAGTTTGTTTGGAATTTCACAAATAATTTAAGTAAATGAGGAATCCCGAGAAAGCTTTTAAAAATATATTTCCTTAAGAATGCGTTCATGCGCAAAATAAATGTTTTGGATCTCGTTTTCTAGGTTATTCTGAGGCCTTGTTGTGCTGGAATTTCTAAGGGGTGTCACTTTTCCTGCAGCTGATATCCGTAGCTCGAGTGCGTCCCCCGGGAATAAGCTTATGCTGTCCGACACGTCTCCTCACACAAGTTTAGGCCGAGGAGCGTCCGAGACTGACGCTGCAAGCAATTAAATATCAACCTTTCATCGAATCTGAATAGAGACATTTAATGAGAATAACAAACACCCGATGAGTGGATGAAAAGCAGTCAGGTCTAATTACATTTTCGAGATTTTTGACACAATCATTGTTTGGATTTAAGATTTCCATAAATATTTTAATCGTTTCAAACTGGATTGCTGAACAAAATAGACAAACTATTTTACAGTTTTCTTATTATTGTTAGAATAAGTCGGCCACACACCTGAAGGCTATAAACTCAAAACACTTTCTGACTTTTTCATCTTTTTCGGGCAGGCCAGTCCTTGTCTTGGCCTACAGTGAGAACAGAGCTCATTAAAACGTGTCGTCTCGTTTTGCAGAACACACCTGAGTGCGTAAACAGCCACAGGGCCGCAGCGTCATAATCGGTGCAGGTCATTTCGCCCCATTGCCATTTCGTAGCTAAGCAGTTGATCGTTTCGTACCCGGTTCTTCGGGTTAGAAACCCTTTTTTCTCCGGGACTTTTAAGGACGACAAAGAGTCAATTGGTGGCCCGGATGGAGAGGATTTTACACCCACTTTGACAGCCAGCGAGGAAAGTTGCTAATGAGTCACAATGGAGTCCATTGGCCCAAACGAGAATCAGCCAGTAAAAGGTGCTTTTCGCTTCACCATTTAGTTTTTTGTACCAGACTTTTCAGGGACGAAACGAAACTCATTGACAAGTGAGGTTGATATTGTACCCCTTGGGTTAATCTGTTTACATTTAGGTTAACAAATCTAATTTTGTTTAGTACCTGTTAACAAACCATTTTGTACCATCTATTTTTTATTGTAAAAAAAAAAAAAAAATCTCAATAGGGAACATTATTAAAATATTACTGTAAAAAGTGAATATAATAATCTGTCTTTTTTAAATGAATGTATTTTATTATTAAAAGCCAATATGTAAAATTGGAAATCACTACTTTTAAAAATAATGTACAATAATGTCAGTTTTTAATCAGTTATTTCATGCTTTGTTTGATGAAGTGCATATTTACCTATCTATCTATCTATCTATCTATCTATCTATCTATCTATCTATCTATCTATCTATCTATCTATCTATCTATCTATCTATCTATCTATCTATCTATCTATCTATCTATCTATCTATCTATCTGTTCATATTTTTCATATCTATCTATCTATCAGTTCATATTTTTCTGTCCCATAATGACAGAGCCGATTCTAAGGTTGCATGGGGCCTCGTGCAGAATTGCAGTTCGGGCCCCACTCTCACCTACAACCCACTACGTCAGCTCCAGTAACATGTCTTTGAAACTGTCAACACTTGGCTGTTTGATACAAACAAATTTTTACAACACATTTTAATAACATACAGGCAAGACATCATTTGAAAAGAATAATTATAACCACAAATTATTAAACTAAAAAAAGGTCTTTAACATTTGTTAGACCGCAAAGACACCACCACAAACCCAAGCAGGACGAATGATAAAATGGTGAACTATAGAGAGATTAATGTATGACTAATAACATTACAGTTAATAGAAAAATATGTTTCTCTCACAACTAATATTTTTTTCAATTCGTAGAACCCAATTTTTTATTTTATTTTAAACATCTTAAGACTGTTGAAAAAAAATGATACTCATCAATTTTCAAAATAAAAAGCTGGCGCATTGTTAATTAAAATAGATTAGAAAGCTTTAAGTTTTCTTTGTAGTCCAATGCTCTTGGTCGACCCCTGCTGGCCTGGGGTGGTGCATACAAGCCAAACAGCAGTTTAGTTTTCTTTGCCTGTCTGAGTATTTTGTCTGAAGATCTATTTCCATGTATTCTTGTTTGATTTCTATTGGTAGATCTTATTAGAGTCATCCAAATTTCCTGACATTAGACAATCAGTATAAATTATAAAATTGCTGTGAATCCTAGAGAGGTGTGGAAGGTGGCTCCATTTTATAAGAAAAAGGTATGAAGTGCAGAAGAAACAGTTAAATAAAGAACCAAAACTACAAAATTAGAAAATGGCCAAGAGGGGAAACGACCAGTTCGTTTATTGGCCCCTAGTTTTAAATAGAAATATAATAAAATATTTTTTCAGGAAATAATAAACAGTCTAATGCAAGAATACGTGTGAGGCATTCTTTTTATAATTCAGAGATCCTGCTAAAAATGTAAAATGATTTTGAGGTGCGTGGTTATGAAATGTCCTGTTTGTTTGCAGGAAAACGAAGGGGGGAGATGCGGAAATGGATACCAAATTGTTACGAATTAGATATTTACGTGGTGCCTACAGGAAATTACTCTAGTTGGTTGCCAAGATGAATACGAGTTCACGCATTGTTGCTAGAAACGACTAAATTTCGTAACCGAAAAGTCAGATTCTTCACGACCCAAGACATAAAGACACAGAGTGGTTAAAGAGTGAAATGAGCAGCACCCCCAATAGAAAACAAATAGTTAAAGTTTTCATATAAGGTATGTGAACAAGATGGTTTGTTTGTGACGAGATAAATGGAGTAAGAAACGGATCGTCCAGCTGAAGAATTGTCTCTGCATCTTACAGGTTGTCTGCCACAATGTTGAGCCGTCTGTTCAGCGAGGTGCTGCCGGACGTCCAGCGGTTGGCGGCGGACTGGGTGCAGGACACCGACAGCGACGGATGCAAGGTGAAGGAGGAACGCGAGCCGTGCCACCTCGGAGAGGACGATTTGGACGAGCCGCGGGAGGGCAGCAGCCGGGCAGAGTCCGAGATGGCCGAGGACGACGACGATGAGGACGACGATGGCGAGGAAGAAGAGTGCGGGGACGAAAACGGCGGGGATAAACCGAAGAAGCGCGGCCCGAAGAAGCGCAAGATGACGGCGGCGCGCATGGAGCGCTCCAAGTTGCGGCGCGTGAAGGCCAACGCGCGGGAGCGCACGCGCATGCACGATCTGAACTCGGCGCTGGACAACTTGCGCAAAGTGGTTCCGTGCTACTCCAAAACCCAGAAACTCTCCAAAATAGAGACTTTGAGGTTGGCCAAGAATTATATTCTAGCCCTCGGGGAGATTTTACGCAACGGGAAACGTCCAGATGTGGTGACCTACGTGCAGATGTTGTGCAAGGGCCTGTCCCAGCCTACTACCAACCTGGTGGCGGGCTGCCTGCAGCTCAACACCAGGAACTTCCTGACCGAGCAGTGCGCGGACGGAGCCCGCTTCCACATGCCCAGTTCTCCGTTCTCAGTCCACCCCTACCCCTACCGCTGCTCCCGCCTCTCTAGCCCTCACTACCAGCCCGGAGCCGGAGCTCTCAATATGCGGGCCCCTTCCTACAGCGGCTCCGGGTATGAGGCCGTGTACATGCCGGGCGGGACGTCCCCAGACTACAACAGCCCGGAGTATGAGGGCCAGCACAGCCCGCCGGTGTGCCTGAACGGCGGCCTGTCCGGGAAGCAGCAGGAGTCCTCAGACACAGACAGGAGCTATCATTACTCTATGCATTACTCCGGACTGACCACATCCCGGCCTAATCACGGCCTACATTTTGGACCATCGGGAGCGCGCAGCGGAGGCGCGCATTCAGAAAACATCCCACCTTTCCACGACGTCCACCTGCACCACGACAGGGCGCCGCCATATGAAGACCTGAACGCTTTTTTCCACAACTGAGCAGCTCAGAAAAGGAGGGGAGCAAACTACAGGCTCACCGACTCCACAGAGACAATCCTAAAGAAAGCGTTTATTATTTAAAAAAAAAAAAAAAAAAAAAAACAGCAGTCGGAGCTCCTACATGATTACCTTCTGTGTGCCACCTCTATACTGTTGTACATCCTATCACAAAATGTGTCCAGTAAATTATTCCTGTATGCAGAATGAGTGCAATTTAAAATGTGAAAGTCAAGAAGAGACATGTTGTGACAAAAACAACAGAAATAATAAAAAGAAAAGGTGTTTTATAATTGTCTGAGTGGAGCGATCTTATTTTGCTGTGAACAATAATAAATACATAAATAAATACATTGTGGCTTATTCGAGTACATTAACATTTTAAGAAGTATCCGGAGGAAATGTTAGATTAAAAAAAACCCATGTTTGTCATTATTAATTTATATCAAACATAAAGAGTCCAGTTAAAAGATAAAGATTGGGGTTATGTCCACAAATGATCTTTTTAGGAAGTATGCAGGAGATTTTATTTTTATGTTTGATCAAATAACATCTCTGAAAATATGCTTCATCAGGTACAAAATTTAAGAAGGTTATAGAGCATTTAAATTCGCTATTAAATTGATTTTGGACAGAAATATCTGTCTTGACTCGTTGCTTAAAAAATATGTAGTTTCAGAAATTACGGAATGATTGCGAATCAAGGCGACCATCATTTGATAAAATGTAATCAGATCTTTTACGTGCAATGCGCACAAGCCGGCAACAAATAAGCTGGAGTCCGACGCTAATTAGCAGAAGCGCATTTTACCGACGTACAAACGCAAAAGCTCATGAAGGTGATTAGTTTCACAAGCAGAAGTCAAAGGAAATTAATTGTATTCTGCAAAGTGCACCCACAGTTTAACATTTCAAACCTGTTGCTTAAAGGGAAACGTGTAAAATGCCCCCGGAAAGATCCGAAGAAGATGAAAAATGTTCCAATTTATCCAAAACACAAAACATATGTGAGATATGTGAACCTGACCTAACGCATCTAAAATGCGCAGAAATCCTACGAAATCTGTCAGGAGTGCAACTATTAGGAAGGAGCCTCTATTAAAATGAGGAAAAACATGAGCAAATACTGCAAAGTACATTTTTGGTGCAGATTTTCTCTTCTTTCTTTTTATTTATTTTAATTCAACATAGATATTTTTCGTGACCTCGCGATCACGTGCGCGATCTTCTCATCGCTGTTTTTCCGGTGGAGCAGGTGGATCTGATACCGATCATAAACTAGTCTGATTCATCAGGTAAGTGCGGTTATATAACGGCGTGATGCAAAACAATTTCATATATTTTATATTAAAAAGAAAAAGCCGACATCAGGGACTTTTAGGCTAAGTCAAAATGGCCACAACTTGAACTACTTCGGCACAAACATTCCATCAAAAGCTCAGATTTGGTATTGAAATTGCGCAAATGTAGAAAATAAAACTTAAACTCTCCCATTAATCTAATCAGTATAAATTTGGTCTTGTATTGAAATCGCGTTTCGGATAGTTTGAATACAGATTAGAGAGTGTGATTGCTCAATAGCGGGAGCCGGCACCATGTTTTGGACCGGAGCCCCGGGCCTCATGTGTTGTCACTGACATCCAGGGGTAATCAGTAGCTGGTGGGCACAGGGGAGAGAAAAGTGACCCATCCAGCTCCGAAACGGGCCAGACTTATTTGAGTCAAAATTTGTATGTAGATTCAACTAGATCAAACATTCTCAAATATCTTTGTATAATCCTTTATGATTTCATTCAAGCGTAAAAGCTCGAATGGACTCACCAAATAAACAAAAGTATCCGAACTAGAACCAGGCAAGTCAATGGGCCGCCGGGTTAAAGCTAAAGAGGCCCAAAGCTGAGTGGACTTTCATTACAAATACAAAAGGTTAAATAAACTGCAACTATTAAAATGAAAATGAATCACAAAAATTAAAGCTAAATAAATGAAATAATCACCTTAGAGTTCAACGAAGCTGTTTGCGTGAGTATCAGAAGAAAACATGTAGGAAAAGCCAATTTGTCGTAAATTGAGTATTAATTACAAAATGATCAATATTTACTTCATGAAGCTACAATCATGCTTAATGCTGGGATGAAAGACGCGTGCTTTTATAATTTTTTTATTAACTATTTGTCAGAATTAACCCTTTGCAGCGTCTCATCACAATGTGCTTAAAATTTTATAGATCTTTTTTTAATCTACAAAAGATTAAATTCACTGCTTTTCAACCCATTAAATGATTCCATCAGCTGATGGGACTAATGTGAGCATTTTGGACACTTGTAGCCGCTGAGCAGTCTAAAAAGAGATTCTGTCTATTAGCTGTAATTTAAACATTTTGTGCTATCAAAACCTCAAATAAATCCTGTGTCAGGGTGTCTTAGCTGAGTGTCCGTTTTTATTTAAAGGTCTGGCCTGAGAGGGCGAGCTGAGGGTTTCAGGTTGTCGCGTCTCATACATTATTATTATCTGCTCTTTCTCAATTTGCCCCCCCTCCAGTGAAGACCGGCGGCGGGTGGCACGAAGATTTGATGGCGCAGCGCAGAGCCAAGTCGCTAAATGTCTGCAGAGCACCAGTAAAGCCAGAGACCGGTGGAGAGCCCACCATCGCGGACGACCCGGTGCCAGCTGCGCCACGTGGCAGCCAGGCGGCCCCTGCCAAAGGGGGCCCTTGTGGGAGGGACCCGGTGTTTCTTTCCTAATTCACTCAGCATCTGTTCATTATTCTCCACCGTTATAGGAGGTTGAGTGTCCACGCGTGGCCCCATAAAAAAAAAGACCTTTTTCCTAGTTTGCGGTCATGCACTTGCTGAGAACTGGGGAGAAGCATGAAGGACTTGTTTTCATGTATCCTGCAAGAAACCTTTACATTTTTACTAAATAATAATAATAATAATAATAATAATAATAATAATAATAATAATAATAATAATAATAATAATAATAATAATAATAATGTGCAAAGTTAAAAATATATAATGTAACTTTATTTTTATTAATATTAATTAAAATGTCTCTCTTGAGTTAAATCCCAAATTAAAATTTCCCGATTCTGTTTGTACGTGACATTAAGGTCTGACAGCATGTGGTTACTCTAAATATCTGTGACAAATAGGCTTAGCTGACACGTCTGAAATGCATAAAATCGATTAGTTTGGATCCCAGTCATTGCAAAGCTGTCCATGTGAATGTTTATAATAATACCACTCAATTACTGTAATTGAATAATCCACCCGATGGGTCAGTTTCACTGTTTTAAAAGTGATCAGCTGATTCACTACAAACCTCATAAGCCCATCTAGGCAAGTCCAGTGTGCTGAGCCCTCCATCTGGGCAGTTTTATCCCCCTTTATTCAATTAAACAAACATTTATCGGATTAATTATGTGGGGATTATTTGATGTTGGGAAAAATATTGCAATTGGGGAGGGAAAAAAAAGAAAGCTAAAGCAGATCAGTCTTGTATAAAAATGTTTTATTACTGTGGACAGATGAAGGTGAAAATCCCTCAGTAGGGAGCTCCTGTGGGGCATTGCCTACATGCATGATGTATGGAAGACATGTTTTGTTTGTGACTTCCTCCTCACTGGTTGAACCGTTCACTTAGCTGATTTTGTTCTGGCTGCACGCAGAGCTGAATTTGAGAGTGACCTCCACTGCAGTGGGCATTGGGTGCCACTACATCATCACTCAGCCTCCTTGCCAGCTTGAGCGCCACGCCCCAGATCTGTGGAAATGGGATGAAGCTGAAGCTGGCATGGAGCGAAATTCCACCGCATCTCTGGGAACAATGAAAGCAGATGAAAGCAGTGCATGTAGGAGATCATGTAAAGCTTTTGTGCACTGACAGAGAGGGTCCAAGGCCCTAAAAAGAATTTAATTTAGAACTCACCTTACATCAGATGATCACTGATCATATGTTAACACAATGCATGCATGTTTTCTTTCCATATCCTTTATTTTGTGCAATGTTTTCAATGTTTTTCATGTTTCTTTTTGATTTTCGTTTGGTAGTTTATGCATCACAGTTGTACTTTTTTTTTTTTGCATCCTGCATTTCACAACAAGAGACACATTTGATGTTGCCTTTAAGTAAAAATCCGAAAACTGCCTATCGCTCGCGGATCTATAAATAGTTAAAGTGTGAATGGCACTTTTGCCCAGCTCAGACACAAGCAACAGAAAACTATAGGTTTTCCTTAGGATGCAAGTGTTGCTTATATCACCTGTGAATTGTAGCAACGGCATTAAAACTGGAAGGAAGTGCGAAGGCATCAAAGCTCTCTGGTCAATAACATATTTAAACGCTTACAAACTTGGGTTGTGTAAATAAAAAAGACAAAAGAAAAAAAAATGACGTGTTTGTGCGGTGTGGATCCTGTGTTATGCATTGTAGGGTATAGAGGTTGTTGTCACTCTGCACAGATGGTGGCAGAGTTTTTTATTTATTTATTTTAAGGAGTGGTGGAGGGGTGAGGAAACAAGGAGGGGAGTGATCCACGACAAAAAAAAGAAAAACGCAAAAGGAAAGGCGAGGAGGAGGGTTGCATCTCTGATGCTGCCATGCCACGGTCACACGGGCAGCAGTAATTGGCCTCCATATTGAGGGGTTTTGTGGTGCTGCAGGGTGGGCAAACTCCCAGCTGGACCTGTCAGATGGTATTCAATCCAGCTCATTGCCCTCACTCCTATGCTCTTCTCTCTTCTCTATCCTACCCTGGCGTGCTCACTTCTTTTTGTTCCTCTCCTCCCAATGGCCTTTTTTTCACCCATCTTTACCATCGCTGCCTCATCCCACTCGCAAACTTTACTCTCACAGCTCCTTTTTTTAAAATCACACATTCGTCACATCCACACAGCACATATCCCCTCCCAGCATATCACTTTTTTTTTTTTAAATCTCCTCACTTTCTCTTTTTCACATGGTCACTTCAGTCTAACACATTTGGAATCTTAAAGTACATCGCACTCTTGCAGAGCTCCTCCGTCTCTGGTCACCCACGTGTTAAAACACACACACCTACACAGTCACAGAGTGTGTTTTCATCACCTCAGGAGGACGTCACAGCTGACTTACGCTAACCTTGATCGTACTTTTCCGACAATGTGACACATTCATGAGTAATACAAGTGTACAAAAGTGAACACATTTTTTTTTTAGATGAGTCTCTTTCTTTCAGACGGTGACTCTAGTTTGCAACTTGCACTCGAGTTGGAGATTCGCGTTCTAAAGTCTCAAGACTTGACTTTGACTTGAGGTCTGGGATTCAGTAATCCATCCATCCATCCATCCATCCATCCATCCATCCATCCATACATCCATCCATCCATCCATCCATCCATCCATCCATCCATCCATCCATCCATCCATCCATCCATCCAACCTTGTCCCTAGTGGGGTCTGGAGGGGTGATTCAGTAATCAGGACTGAAATTGAACTGGTACATTAGGATTATTTCGCATCATGAATCTGTCCTCTTTGAGTAACTATGCATGTGAATGGTTGTCATGGTAATGCTGCTTATAGTATGTATTGACTCCATAATGGCTCTTGACACTAGCTGTGTGTCTCCTATGTGTTCCTGTTCTGAAATCAGTAGTTAGGACTTTACTGTATTCTGCTGCATCATGACCAGGTGCATCACTTTTTCTTGACAATATACTTATTTTTTGTATTATTATTAGGCCCGAGCAGCAAAGCGCTGCGAAGGCCTATTGTTTTTGTACTGTTTATTATTAGGCCCGAGCAGCAAAGCGCTGCGAAGGCCTATTGTTTTTGTACTGTTTATTATTCTTTATTATTCTTCCACCCAAATGAATTGCCTTTTTGGAGGCTTTAACATATTCAAAAACTCACCAAATTTGGCGGACGCATAGAGACTGTTTAAAATTTACGTATTTTAAGGTTGTCGCAAAAATCGCAACAAAAATGGCTCAACAGCGCCACCTAGAAATTTTCAAAAGACCCTTTTCTATTCACTTACTTTGTCGTAGAGACTTGAAATTTGGTACAGTTGTAGAGCTCCCCAAGACGCTCAGAATTTACAATTATTGTCATAGTCCAAGTATCACAGGAAGTCGGCCATTTTGGATCGAAGGTCACATTTTGACCCCATTTTGGCCGTTTACAGCATTGGTATTTGATCGAACTCCTCCTAGGGATTTCGATTGATCGGCTTCAAACTCGGTCAGTCTGATCATAAGGCATGGCCGATTAAAAGTTATCAAAACGGTGACTTTTGAGTATGCTGAAGGGGGGCTAGCGGGGGTCAAAGTTCACCAACTCGCCACGAAACTCTAAACAGTTATAACTCCTACACTAAAACTCTCAGAGGAACCAAACTTTCAGTGATTGAGCATCATGGGTTGACCTAAAATACCCTGGGGTCAAATGATGACATCACTAAGGCCACGCCCCCTGAGAACAGGAAGTGTCATGTTTTACTGGGAACGGTCCCTATATTACACCTTTGAACTAATCAACATGAAACTGTCATAACAGACAGGAAACATGTGGCTCTATAAGGGATTCCAGCCCGACCGGCTTTGATGGAGCAGGTGGGCGTGGCGCGTGGCTAAGTGACCTCTAACGCCGCTGTCATACGCTTGGCTCTGAATTCCACATTTTTGGGCCAAACTTCTCCAAACTCACTAGGATGGATCTTTATCCACCCCCAAGGAATCCATAATAAAATTTGGTGGGCGTGGCCTAATTTCTATAGCGCCCCCTAGAAAATTTTAAATGACCGGCCCGAAGCCATGCTTTAACCTATAATTACAAAACTTCTTACACATCTGTATATTGTCCTGATGTACAAAAAAGTCTCTTGGATCCATGGTCTCAACCCAACAGGAAGTCGGCCATTTTGGAATAAAGTTCCAAAATTGACCCCATTTTTGATGTTTACAGCCTTTGTATTTGATCGAACTCCTCCTACAGTTTTTCAGATACAGACTTCAAAATCGCTCAGCACACACTTGAGGCATCAAAGGTGAAAAGTTATCAAAGGAATTGTCGTACTTCAAAGTATGTGGGCGTGGCTATGTGTCAAACTTTGACTATTCGCCATGAAACATAAAACTCTTATAACTCCTACAGTAAAACTCTCAGAGGAACCAAACTTTCAGTGATTGATCATCATGGGTTGACCCAAAAGACCCTGTGGTCAAATGATGACATCACTCAGGCCACGCCCCCTGAGAACAGGAAGTGTCATGTTTTACTGGGAACGGTCGCTATCTTACACCTTTGACCTAATCAACTTGAAAGTTTTTCCAGACAGAAGACATTCTGGTGTATTTTGGATTCCAGCCCCGACCGGCTTTGATGGAGCAGGTGGGCGTGGCGGCGTGGCGAAGTGACCTCTAACGCCGCTGTCATTCGTTTGGCTCTGAATTCCACAGTTTTGGGCCAAACTTCTCCAAACTCACTAGGATGGATCCTTATCCACCCCCTGAAAGAAATCCATAATAAAATTTGGTGGGCGTGGCCTAATGTATTTATGGCGCCGGCTAGAAAATTTTAAATGATCAGCCCAGAGCCATGCTTTAACCTAGAATTACCAAACTTGGTACATATGTGTATCTTTTCAGGACGAACAAAAATGTCTCTTGGAGCCATATTCTAAATTCAACGGATTTTCTGTAATTTTAGATTTTTTAGAAAAAAAATTTTTTTATTCCCATTAAGTCCTCTTGGTGTCACTGTTACTCCACACATGAATAAGGCGAGAATTACACAGTATGAGAGAGGTGCTGTAATGGCGATATTAACCACTTGGTGTCACTATCACGCCATACATGACTGTGTACATTTTTACCACTGCAATTCCCAAAGATGCATCTGTGTATTTTGTAGTTCCACAGTTACGTTGTTTTCGATACTTCTGCTGGCTCGTTGGGATAAAAATAGCCTCCACGGATAACATTAACGATCAATCCTTCCTTAATCCCGTCTGCATGTGCGTTTTTATTATGTAAGTATACATTTCCATCTCCTATATTTGCGTTTATATCACTTATTAGCACTAGAGAACTGAATATGACGGTTGACAGTCAAGCTAACGCAGCTAAGCTATCGAAGTGCACCGAAGCATGCAGGATTTTATCGGAGAGAGCAGCGCCTGCAGCTGCACTCTGCTTATTAATTTTCCCTGAAGTAAGAAAAGAAGAATTTCTGATATTTTTATTATTGAATCATCTTTATAATTAACAAAATTGTGGAGAAAAAAAAAAGATTCTCTGTCAAAACATCTTGTACGTAGCGCACGCCAAAGCTTAAATCTTATTTCTCAGTTCGCTTTTTTTATTTGAACCTCCGGTACTTCTAAGAGCGGTTTGCATCCCAGCGAAAACATCTTGTACGTAGCGCATGCCAAAGCTTAAATCTTATTTCTCAGTTCGGTTTTGTTTATTTGGTGCTTTTTCTGTAAGCTAAAAATGAATAAGCAGAATTTGAACCTCCGGTAGTTCTAAGAGCGGTTTGGATCCCAGCAGAGATTTTTACTGTGTGCGGTTCTGGCTCGATCTTTAGCACACACGCACGCACGCACGCACGCACGCCTCCATCCCCCCACCCTCGAAGGGTTGAATATGACGGTTGACAGTCAAGCTAACGCAGCTCCCTTGTTTTGACTTATGATGTTTTTTTCAAAAATTGCATAGAAACGAATGAAGAATTGCCTTAATTTTCATGCTAATAATGTTGTAAAACTGTTGTTTGCAATATTTTTACATCAGTTTAAGAAATTTACAGTATATATTGTAATTCTAAATTATAAAAAATATTTTTGTAAATATTTGACATTTTCACAGTGAATTTTTTATTTATTTTTTCAAATCGGATTTTGTTTGAAATCAAAACAAAATTTGTTTTGATTTTGATCAAATCAAATAAAAATCAATGATTTGAATGAACTTTAAACTCATTCTTAGAGTTTAAATTAGAGTTTAAATTAATTTTAATTTTAATGCCATGGCTCTTCAGCATTTATGTGAGCTTTAAGGGATTAATTTTTGCTTTGAGATCTGTTTACTTTCTTCCTAGTTAAAGAAAGCACATTTCAGCAGCAAGGCATTTAAAAGTGCTTTACACCAAATCAAAGACAAAAACACAATGCAACATAGAATCAACAATCAAAACAAAACATCAAGTCAGGTTTTGTCAATACATTTGCAATTTATTACATTTCAAATACAACTCTAAACAAGTGGGTTTTTAATTTAGATTTAAAGGAAGTCAGTGTTTCAGCTCTTTTACAATTTTCTGGAAGTTTGTTCCAGATTTGTGGTGCATAGATGCTAAATGCTGCTTCTCCTCATTTGGTTCTGGGGATGTAGAGCAGACCAGAACCAGAAGACCTGAGAGGTCTGGAAGGTTGATACAACAGCAGCAAATCTTTAATGTATTGTGGTGCTAAACCATTCAGTGATTTATAAACTAACAACAGTATTTTAAAGTCTATTGTTTGAGCTACAGGGAGCCAGTGGAGGACTTTAAAACTGGTGTTATGTGCTCTATCTTCCTGGTTTTAGTGAGAACACGAGCAGCATTATGGATCAGCTGCAGCTGTTTGATTAGTTGGACAGACCTGTGAAGTTGTAATAATCAATGTGGCTGAAGATAAACGCATGGATGAGTTTCTCTAGATCTGGCTGAGACATTAGTCCTTTAATCCTGGAAATGTTCTTCAGGTTATAGTAGGCCATCTTTGTGACTGTCTTTATGTGGCTGTGAAGGTTCAGGTCAGTGTCCATTACTACTCCCAGGATTCGGGCCTGATTGCTGATTTTTAGTTGTAATAACTGAAGCTTTGCACTGACTCTAGATTGTTCCTCTTTAGGTCCAAAGATAATAACTTCAGTTTTGTTTCTGTTCAGCTGGAGAAAGTTTGGCACATTATCTGTTCTAAGCATCTGTTCTGTGTTTGGATGGGTTCTGAGTAACCTGGTGACTTTAGATGTGCGCTGCTGCACCACCTGGATAGAATGATTAGTTCATTAGCCCCACCCACTACCCACAGAAAGTCACCATTTTTTCCTGCAGTATGTCTAACTTTTCTCTGTTTTTTATATGGATTTAATCCAGTGCAAACCCACTTAAAATGATAAGGTGATGACATCTGTCAATGCTGGCTGAACAGTGTGGGCGTGGCCAGATGGCGAATGTCAGACCCTCGCCATATTCATACGATTGTCTTTAAATCACACATGGATGATCCGATTGGAACCAAACTTGAAATGTAAGACCTGTGGTAACCTTTAAAGAGCTCAAATGTTTTGAAATGTAATTTGACTCCACTGCGCCCCCTAGGTCAATCCATCCGCTATATCTCCGCCGTAAATGGACCGATCTGCGCCAGATTTTTTGTGAGTCGTCGGGAAGCGCTGCGAACGCATTCGGCGTGTCGTGTGGCGGGCGATCGGGGAAAGGTTCGAACGGCTCGCCGGCGGGCGCCGGCTCTGGAAACGGTGCGAGAGCTTCCGCGGCTGCTGTAACTCCGCGGTGGCCGGCGAGCCGGAGCAGCGCTTGCTGCGAGGGCCGCACGAGGCTGCTTGCAGCTTTAATTATTATTATTTTCCCTCCAAATGAATTGCCTTTTTGGAGGCTTTATCATATTCAAAAACTCACCAAATTTGGCAGACACATAGAGACTGTTTAAAATTTACGTATTTTAAGGTCGACGCAAAAATCTAAAAAAAAATGGCTCAACAGCGCCAACTAGCAATTTTCAAAGGACCCTTTGCTATTCACTTACTTCGTCGTAGAGACTTGAAATTTGGTACAGTTGTAGAGCTCCCCAAGATGCTCAGAATTTACAATTAATGTCATACTGCAAGTATCACAGGAAGTCGGCCATTTTTGATTGAAGGTCACGTTTTGACCCCATTTTGGCCATTTACAGCATTGGTATTTGATCGAACTCCTCCTAGGGATTTTGATTGATCGGCTTCAAACTTGGTGAGTCTGATCAGAAGGCATGGGCGATTCAAAGTTATCAAAATGGTGAGTTTTTGAGCATGCTGAAGGGGGGATAGCAGGGGTCAAAGTTCACCGACTCGCCACGAAACTCAAAACAGTTATAACTCCTACACTAAAACTCTCAGAGGAACCAAACTTTCAGTGATTGATCATCGTGGGTTGACCTAAAAGACCCTGTGGTGAAATGATGACATTACTAAGGCCACGCCCCCTGAGAACAGGAAGTGTCATGTTTTACTCTGATCGGTCGCTATCTTACACCTTTGAACTAATCAACTGGAAACTTTTTCCAGAGAAAGAAGACATGTGGGTGTATTTTGGATTCCAGCCCCGACCGGCTTCGATGGCGCAGGTGGGCGTGGCGGCGTGGCGAAGTGACCTCTAATTCGTTTGGCTCTGAATTCCACAGTTTTGGGCAAAGCTTCTCCAAACTCACTAGGATGGATCTTTATCCACCCCAATACAGGAATCCATAATAAAATGTGGTGGGCGTGGCTTAATTTCTTTATGGCGCCCCCTAGAAAATTTTAAATGATCAGCCCCAAGCCATGCTATAACCTATAATTACGAAACTTCTTACACATCTGTATATTGTCCTGATGTACAAAAAAGTCTCTTGGAGCCATGGTCTCAACCCAACAGGAAGTCGGCCATTTTGGAATGAAGTTCCAAAATTGACCCCATTTTTGATGTTTACAGCCTTCGTATTTGATCGAACTCCTCCTACAGTTTTTCAGATACAGACTTCAAAATCGCTCAGCACACACTTGAGGCATCAAAGGTGAAAAGTTATCAAAGGAATTCTCGTACGTCAAAGTATGTGGGCGTGGCTATGTGTCAAACTTTGACTATTTGCCGTGAAACATAAAACTCTTATAACTCCTACACTAAAACTGTCAGAGGAAGCAAACTTTCAGTGATTGATCATCATGGGTTGACCTAAAAGACCCTGTGGTCAAATGATGACATCACTAAGGCCACGCCCCCTCAGAACAGGAAGTGTCATGTTTTACTGGGAACGGTCGCTATCTTACACCTTTGAACTAATCAACTTGAAACTTTTTCCATAGACAGAAAACATGTTGCTGTATTGAAGATTCCAGCCCCGACCGGCTTGGATGGAACAGGTGGGCGTGGCGGCGTGCCGAAGTGACCTCTAACGCCGCTGTCATTCGTTTGGCTCTGATTTCCACAGTTTTGGGCTGAGCTGTTCCAAACTCACTAGGATGGATCTTTATCCACCCCCTGAAAGAAATCCATAATAAAATTTGGTGGGCGTGGCCTAATGTATTTATGGCGCCCCATAGAAAATTTTAAATGATCAGCCCCAAGCCATGCTTTAACCTAGAATTACGAAACTTGGTACATATGTGTAACTTTTCAGGACGAACAAAAAAGTCTCTTGGAGCCATGTTCTAAATTCAACAGGTTTTCTGTAATTTTGGATTTAAGTTCACTGTTCAGAAATAAATATGTGTAATTCCCTTTAAGGCCTCTTGGTGTCACTGTTACTCCACACATGAATGTGGTAACCTTTAAAGGGCTCAAATGTTTTAAAATGTAATTTAACTCCACTGCGCCCCCTAGGTTAATCCATCAGCTATATCTCTGCCGTAAATGGACCGATCTGCACCAGATTTTTTGTGAGTCGTCGGGGAGCGCTGCCGAACGCATCCACGTGTGTCGTCTGCCGGGCGATCGGGCGGGGAAGGTTCGCGACGGCTCCCGCTGTGGCGAGCGGGCGCCGGCTCTGGAAACGGTGCGAGAGCTTCCGCGGCGGCTGGAACTCCGCGGTGGCCAGTGAGCCGGAGCAGCGCTTGCTGCGAGGGCCGCACGAGGCTGCTTGCAGCTTTAATTATTATTATTACTTTAACGGATAATGTCAAATTTGGACTGCAGTTTTGTTGATTCTGTAGAGAAATCTCCAGCCAACATCTTCAAAAACTTTTTAACATGTTGACTGATTTGATGAACAAACGCAGAACTTGACTAAGATTATATAGATGTATATATGAACAAGAACATGTGGTGAATTTGAGTGAGGACCGGTGTTTTAAAATCCTTTCATTATTTCATTATCCTGAACTGAATGTTGAAAACACTCATGCTTATCATATGTGGCCACGCAGCATAAATGCAGCTGTTCTTCAAAGGCCCCAGAGGTTCGTTAGAGAACATTAGTGGGGGGGAAAACAGCATTATGAAGACCACTGAATGAATTTTTTCTGTATTTTCTGTTGGTTAAATTCATGCATTCATGAAAGAATGTAAATCTTTAAGCAACAGTTTACCAGACAGGTCACTGATAACATTGTGGCGATGTTTAATTCAGAGTTAGGTTGCAAAACAAAACCCCAGGATATAAACACCGATCTGTTCAAAATGGAAAGACTATGAAACAACTGCAAACACACCAAGTTGTGGTCAACCACAGCAGCTCCAATGTTAATCTTAGCACTTATAAAAGTGTGTAGAAAATACTGGCAACAGAGGATAAACACGTGTTACAGTTTATTTTACCAATAAATTATCCTTTTGTTGTTGTTTTTAATTCGGGGTAGAGGGTGGAGTCATTTTAGTTTTTCTGCAAATGTGAAATCTAAACAAAAAGATAAAAAAGTTGCTCTGCTTAAACATTTACTTCCAATTCAAAGTGCTGAGAAATTCTTAGTAATAAAAAAAGCAAAGCGCTGGTTATGCTTGTATGAGGTTTTATTTTAAATTTTTTATATTTTAGGATGAACATTTCCAAACCTGGATTCTGTTTTTCACGCTAGAGTTTCCTCTGTAGTCGGGAGCATAACATAATTATTCGTCTGGACTAACACACAGATCATTATCAATTCAGCAACCCCCTGGGCTTGTTATGCCAGCTCTTTACTTTTGCAACAAGACGGAAAATAAACACATCACACAAATGAAGTGTTAACAGTTAGCACCCTCAGATCCTCTCGAAAGTGATGGAAAAGACCAATTATTTTAGCTAATTGTAGGCTTAGGTTTGCTCCACAGGTGTTCTTGGTTCGCTGACTTCAATTTCTCCAAGTCAAATAAAAAAATCAAAGATGTTGCAGTCAGGTTCAATCTCCTGTTTTATTTGTCCTGATGTTATTTTAACATGTTTCACCTTCTCTTTAGCAACCGTAACTCAAAAATCCTGAGAAACAAGTTTCCTAAATGTTTTTCTGCAGTTTCCATGCTGTGCTTGTGGAAATACTTTAAACAGCAATCTGACTGAATTCAGAATGCTCCATAATAGAGGAAGGAAACTCTAAAAGATAAAACATAGCACATTTGCTGTTTTAAAATCAATCTTCCTAAAAGTCTTGCTCTCTCATCAAATAGAGTATTTCTACATGACAAACAAAAATGTTTGTTTGCAACAATAACTGCAGCAACTTTGAGATTCATCTACAGTAATTTGTAAGCAACTCAGTGATTCTCAAAATTTACTTGTTTTGTCTTTGCATCCATATGGAGGACAGGAAAAAGCATCAGATTTTTTTAGTTTGGGCTGGGCTTTTCCGTTTGATATATTATCAGCATATCTCGGTGCAGCTCTTTCTGCAGCGAGTTCGCATGCTCTGCCCATCAGTGCCTGGGTACATGAAGAGTTAAAAAGATTAAGACTAAGATGACAACTCACCCTGGGTTAAAATGAAGGAGAAAGACAGAAGGCAAGAGACGGGCCCAGTCTGACCTGCAGAGGCAGCTCATTCTTGGCGACAAAACTACAAATGCTTTGTCATATAAGGGTGACAAACACTCAGACAAATAAGAATAAAACTATTAAAAGATTTAAAAACAAATACTTTAAAATGGAAGCCAGTGAAGGCTGTTAAGATAGAGTTATTTACTCCCCTCTGCTTGCAGTAGTTAAAAGACGTGGCAGTATTTTCTACCAGCAGTGGATGTGAGACATTTTAACACCTACAGAAAATAAAAATTGCATTTTTGCAACATTTAGATAACGCTACTGCATTTAAAGATCAATCTATTTTTAGTTGGAGGTTTTTGAGACTGGCTATATAAAAACTATTGAAAAGAAGAAGTTGAAAAAAGGGATTTTTTCTAAAGGTATTTGGTGGAAAAAGCTCCAAGTTGGCAAAGCTACAGGATGTACTAGAAAACTGAAGGCTGCAACATACATAAACAGAAATAAGTGCATTCATTCTTTAAATACTTTGCCGTTTATTTAATTTTCCCCCTTCCATATCTACCTGCTTCCCATTCAGGGTTGCTGATGAGCTGCTACCAGACTCTTTTTATAATTTACTTGCCAAAATTATATATATATATATATATATATATATATATATATATATATATATATATATATATATATATATATATATATATATATATATATATATATATATATATATATATATATATATATATATATATATATATATATACATACAATACCTTGTAATATCACAGTAAATAAATAAACAAGTCAAAGTGAAAATCTGATTTGGGAAGAAACAGGATTAGCTGGTGCGTCCGAAATGAGTGTTTCCTGTGGAGTGTCCTTGTGCTGTCATGTGCTGCTTTGAGGAATCAGCAGTGTGGTTGTAATGGACTAATGAACAGCTGTCACTGAATTTAAATACTCTTTCACACATACAGAGATTGTCACAGCTAGTGTCCCTCCCCTGCACATGCAGATGCTTACAACACGCACAGACCCTGACACACACGCACACACACACACACGCACAGACACAGAAATATTCTCGATGTCTTTTGTAGCTGGCTTTAACTTAGCAGCTTCCCACAGGTTTCAACTTTGTGTGGCTCTGACCTCTAAATGTGCATTTTTCCCAGTACACATAAAATGCTTGCTTTTATCAAGCCTTTGATCTAATATGGAGAGGCTATAAGCTGTGGCGGTTTCTTCATAAAAGGAGCAAGCCCTTCCTTCTGCAGCTGAGATGTGTCTTAAAATTTCCCAATAGCAAAAAGATAAATAACTGAAGTACAAGAAGGAGGATAACTTGTGACCAAGCACCCAACCCCGTCCCTAATGCTGCCCTGGGTAATCGCCCATTTGCCCTGAATCAGAATTGTTCACTTTTTGCAGGTTACACAACAAAAACTTCCTTTTAAGACCTAAAAATATAGAAAAAAATCCTCCAAAAATGGCCTTATGCAGTGGCAACTACTTCGGAACCAAATAAACAAATGTTCTTGTAAAATAAAAATTTGGTTGTCAACACAAATCTGAAACAGCAGGACCTCTAAAACAAAAGAACCATTAATGGTACATGGACTATGTCAACTTTTGTTGGGGTGGCAAAATGGAGCAATATTTGGGATTTAAAATAACTAACCATGCTTTTAAAAAATGCAATACAATCAGTTTGTGATATTAGAAGTGCTTTCTTAAGACACACATAAAAAACTTTTCAATCACTAACAAACTGGCGCAGCAATCAGCATTACCAGATCATTTTTAGACGATTACACATCACTTTGTGGCTACATTATTAACACATAAAACTGAATGATAATGAAATGGAATAATTACAAACAGTGTCAACACACGCTTTGGCCGAGTATTTCCCCGCAAACATACATACATTTTCAAATGCACAGAAATCATAAATGTCCATCATTGTGCTATTTATCTATTCATACAGTAGATACATATTTATGAAGGTTCAGAAAATTAAGTTCTTTTAAATGATTAACATTTAAAATGCTAATACAGATTGTTTCATTAGAGCAAATCATAGCTACTTGTTTTCCTCATATAGTGACTCCATGTATTAATATATAATTATTATGCACAAGAATTTACTTTTTAAAAAATTTATTCAACAGATCACATTATGTTGCAGTCTGAAGATCCCATTTCATAATTTCAGACGGCTTATTTATCAGTAAAATAATAGTGGAATATAAGTGCATGTAACCATGTTTACCTCTGTAAATACAAAGAAGTGATTTACGTCTTAAACTGTTTGATTATAAAAGGCAGCCACATATGAGACTCTGGTAATCAGAATATTATATACAATAAAAAGTTAAATTGATCACATGTTTGATGTTCACTGTGAAAAAACAATGTTGCTGCTGCATGTCTGCCAGGTCACCTGCTACCAAGAAAACAACTGTAAATTACTCTGGATGTGTGTTTACATTTTATCTCTCCTTAAACCGTCATATTCCAGAGAACTTGATTACTGATTTATGACAACTCAGAAAAATTGTCCTATTTCAGGGTTTCCCCCAGTGTATTATAAGACTGGCGGGCCACCAGGCTTTACTTGTGCCCCCACCTGGCTTAGCATTGTTTATTTACTTAAGGTTTTTTTTTTATGTTTGCATTTTTTAAGACTTTATAGTTGGTCTTCAGGTATTAATCTTCCAATCTTCCAATAACACATAATTATAAAGTGATGTTTTCAAATTTCCTGTCAACTTAAATCATTTTTTAACTAAAAAAACACTTAGCAAGTTCTGCGGAAAACCTTGCTGTTTTATTGTTTTGAATCATCTATTCAAAACAATAAACAAAATCTCATATTGTCTAATATGACAATTAATGACAAACTATTGAATTTCAATGACAAAATTCATCTTCAGCAAATGATACTGCATAAAAATGTTACCTGTTCGCTGTGATTTTATCATCTATATTTTTACGGTGTGATTATTGGCTAACTTTATTAGTTCTAATTTAACACAACCCACTAATATTTGTCATACAGAATAGTTTTAACATCTTTTTTTAAGACATTAAAAAGATCCTCCTGGTTCAGGTTTTTACAAAATGGAGTTCTGTAGAATGACGAGGGTCCAGATCAAACTAGAACAATTTTAACCAAATATTTAGTTTAACTTACTGCATTTAGTTTAAAGAACATATTCAGTGGTTGTTTGTGAATATTTTATATTTCCCACACTATCTACTTTGTTCTCAGTATAACTCTCAGTTCAACTTTTATTTATTTATTTTTTCTTTTATCCTACTCAGCTTCTACTTGGATGCGAAGACGAAGTAAACAAAATGGAGAGTGTGTCCCAGTGGCACGGGGTGTTGACATAGCTGTCTGCTGCTGCTGCTGCTGCTGCTGCTGCTGCTGCGTTCTCAGATTTAACAAAATTATCATAGGAGGAAAGAAGAAGAGCTCTCACTTCACTGCACACCAGGGGTTAAGAAGGATTTGAGGGTGAAATAAATGGAGACTGAAGGGCTGTGAAACCACTGGCTCATATGAAACACATGTTCATGCATATGCACACATGGATGCATCAATTTCTTTACAATTAGGTCCTCCTGAACAGGTTTATCACCTGATTCAAATGAGTTATGTCTCAGCTTATTTTCATTCTTTGTGAATCCATACAAGCTGAAAATTTACGTTGCCTCAACCATTTCTGGTTGACATTTTTCACTTCAGAGATTGGACAGAAGTCAAAGGAGTATGATAAATTGAGTCACAGTAATTATCAAAAGCAAACACAGGTTGGCAAAATGTCTGACCATTTTTATTCACAACATGTCACAGCAAATAAAACATTGTTATGTTCCCAAAGACAAATGTCTGTTTGAAATAAACTGCATAGATAAATAGATTACTTTGACTTTGTGTCATCTGATGTTTTTAGTCAAATGTGTGCGACCCAAAAAGGAAAGCAAAGTTGTTTTTAATAAACTTAGTAAAGTAGTGATACAAGCAACACAAAAGTACTGTGTGTTATTGTTTTCTTACAATTTGAACCCTGAATGAAAACCACAACACAAAAATAGTTAAACAGACTTGCGTAGCACCTTCTTGGGCGTAGATCTGAGCTCATATAGGAAGTGGCACAGGTATCACCAGTCGTTGTTGCAGGGGCAAAACGGTGGTGCAACAAGAAACATGTCAGGAGCATGAAAAATCATGACATTATGTTTTAACACTCGACATCATAATCTTGTAACAATAAATCTTTCCTTAAACTTAATCAGGTGCTTAGGTGATTACAGAAACTGTTTTGTTACTCGTTTAAACTGCTTGTCAGAAATAACAGCAATTTATAGTTTTATAAATAAAATAAAAACTGAGTCTGCCATGAAACTTACCTGAGTGTAACCACTCTTGCTCCATCGGCCATGCGAGTACAGCAGGATAGCAGTACCTGCTTTGGGCTGAAATGTGACGTAAACCGACTGGCGATAAGGGAAACTAGGTTTTCACCAAGATAATGGAAAGAAAATTTTGTAAAACTGAAAAGCACTAATTATATTTAGAACCACAATTCAGCTTTCTGGAATACCTGCAGGCGGGATGCTGTAGGTAATAAATCAGCTGTTCAGACACTTACATGCCCCCCCCTCCCAAACATACAAAACACCACCACCAAGAAGAAGCTCCTGCACCAGTTAATTCTGTCTTCATGCTTCGTAATTTGAAGTTCCTAAATTCCACTGAGCCAAAATCAAAAGTGCACATACAGGGTTTTGCATGAGTATTCACACAATTAACTTTTACCACATTTTGTGACATTACAACCACATTGCACTGTATTTTACCATGATTGTATGTATAGACCAACACAATGTTGCACATAATTGTAAAGGAGGAGGAGATTCAAAATTAAACACTGGGAGGCATGGTAGAGACAGAATCATTCTGTGGGAAGAAGACCCGCTTGAGCGGCCTCATTGTTGTGGACACAGACATTCACTATCCAATATGGTTGAGATTGAGCTAGA
Source organism: Gambusia affinis (assembly GCF_019740435.1). NCBI lineage: Eukaryota > Metazoa > Chordata > Actinopteri > Cyprinodontiformes > Poeciliidae > Gambusia > Gambusia affinis. Next base: position 17,901,194 of record NC_057887.1, read on the forward strand.
TTTGTCTCCAGATCATCAAATACCTTCTACTTCACAAGAAAGCACTACTTTGTCACATAAAGTTTCTGTAAATCTACTTTAATGTGTGGCTGTGAGGTTACAAAATGGGTGCAAATGTGTTTTCAATTGCACTGTACCTTAAATTTAGACCTATTTTCAGGCATTATGTCCATCATAGGGTGGGAGAGGGCCGCCAAACGAAGAAAACGTCTCTGTGCCTCATTGTTACCTTAGACTGGAAGCACATCAGCTGCCACATTTGATTGAAAAATCAAAACCAGAGAGAGAGAGAAAGGGCAGCCATCGCAGCTGAACATCAGAGCGAATGGATGAGTGTATCAGTATCCATCAGGATGAATAAATCAACACTTTCCTCTAAATTAATCTCTCTTAAGTTGAAATTTTATTTCGGATGAGCTTGGACGTCTCCATGGTAACAGGAATTCCACCACAATTCCCAAGTGGGTCTAACAAGCAGCGCATACGGACTGTCGGCGTGACACGCTTTGCGCGCGCTGCATCCGCTCTGCACCTGAGCGCAGAGAAAGGCGAAAGCATTATTCCTCCAGAAAAAAAAAAAAAAAAAAAAAAGAATAAATAAACTGAACAGGAGCTTTGACTCATTGTTCACGTGAGAGACCAAAATGTCACATTCCTCAGTGAACTGACAGCTCATGGGTTCTGGTTATTCTTCATCTGCTTACACACACACGCACACACACACACACTGAGACATGCAAAGAAGCAGTGCACTTTGAGTCTCTGCTGTTTTCTTGGTCTTTCCAGTTGGCGGTGGCCAGACGCGGCAGAGCTGGCACAGCCAGAGTCAGAGTGCCAGAGGGAACGGAGCGCCACATGGCACGCTCATGGCGGGGCCAGCTGGGGGGGGGGGGGGAGGGAGACATGATGGTTGAATGTGTATGTGTCTGTGTCAGAAAGGGTGGAGGTGGTGCGGTGGGTTTTTTTGCATCTTAAATTCCACAACATCTGTTCAATAGGCTGCACCCATATACACCAACGGAGCTGGTGTGTTTACAGGCAGCAGTAGGAATGGGGGGGAGGTTGCATTGTGCATGTGTGTAAGCATGTGCTTGCATAGGTGTTGTGGGAGAGGGGAGCTAATGGATGGCAGGATATTTGAAAGCGAGTATCAAATTTGCTGCTCTTGGATCAGCAAGTTTCAGAGCATGAAATACCGCCTAGCTCGAACAAGAAAACAGCACAAAAATCAAACAAGAGCTATTAAATTCCCCTCACATATGGCCGTTTTGCTCCAGGCTGATTTACAGTCTCTGACGTGAGGATCATAATTTGTAGTTCATCACAACAACTGGGTTACGAGTAATTGAAGCATCATCTTCACTCGGTCTCCATGCCAGTGAACTAGCTGTGTTCTGGCTTGTAGGGGAGAACCATCATTCTGTTCTGCAACGCTGGGAGTCCGCATGCAGATAGAGTGGGCAAAGAAATGAGGCAAAGGTTTCTAACCTCGCTTGGTGGGAGTCAGAAATCTGATTGACCCCTCTCTTGCTCCGATGCAAGCACAGGAACACAAAATAACACACATGTACGCATCTAGATCCCCTCCTCGTCATCCCTGCTGGCACTTTGGGGAAAAAGTGCCTCCTCCCACTCCCATTTATCTGCCCCCCACTCCACCTCACACTCCCACCCGTGGCAGCCGACGTCCCTCGCAGCGTGGCGTACCATCTGTTGCCCCCCTCCGCTCCATCCCACCCTCTCTCAACACAATCCCACCCTTCTACACCTTCCCGTGCCATCCTGCCCATGCAGCCGACTCAAAGCGCCACCAAACTTCAACGTCTACCAGTTTGAAGAAACTTACATAGACACAAATACCAGTTTAGATTATTTAGCAGCATCTTTCTCTAAAACATTACACCTGCCACACTTAGTTACTCCAAATCATAAAGCTGCAGAGATGCAGCTTTATGATACACCGGCAAACTGCAGATGAAGTTGTACTGCAGGAGAGGACACAGAAGGACTGCTGATTGCTCTCATGAATGTTTAATCTGTGAGGCTTTAATAGGGATGAAGTCTGTAAAATCTCCTCCAACACCTCCAGGCTAAAAGTGAAGCCATGCCAAAAGCCTAATTAAATGTTTTTTAAACCTTTCCCCTTGGAGAGGGCACAGAGCAGCTTCACCCAAAAGTGCCTCTGTGTCAAAAAGAGGATACTTAGCATGGGCCGAGCGTACCTGACACAACTTCTCAAGGGCAGTTTGCTGCACTGTTATGTAACAGTGTAAACTTGTTGCAGAACTATGATTTTAACACTTAGCAACAGGCAAAAGCAAGTTTCTGTTGTTAAAAAGCTTGAAATATTTAAGATGCAAAAAGGAACATTTTAAAGTGATTAATTGTTATTGGATTTTGACAAATTTGGGAAGATGAGCGATTATTTGATTCCTTCGACAAATGAAGGCAATTATCTGTGATTTCATTAGTACTCTTGGTCCTGTTTGGGTTTTACATTTTCCTGTGTCACCACATCACCATTTCCCTCTGGTTTTGCACTCTAAACCTTGAAAAACATGTCAGATTAATATATCAGGCAACTGCAGCTCATCCAATCTGCTGTTGTCAGAGTTCTGCAGGGGTTGTTGTTTTGCCCTGATTGCTGCTCTGCTGCCTTAAAAGCTGCTATGCAGGCAGAAGGCTTTTCCCCTCTCACTACTCAGATTCCCACTTGGTTTGGTTTGTATCTTATGGTTGGGTTTTGTTAGGTTTGTTTTGCATTTGTTTATTTTTGGGTTATCTATGAGCAATCTAATTTGGTTTCTCATTTCAGGTATTCCTTTTCAGGTTTTACTTCTTTAGTATAATTTAATAAATTTCTTTTTCTTGAAGTCAGAAAATTCTTGTGTGGTCTCCTGTAATGTTGCCCCACCAAACGAGCCTGGTGGACGTAACACTGTGGGATCTCGTCCAATCTATCTGGACTAATTATGCTTGAGCGGCCTCATTGTTGTGTCCAGATTGCAGTTACATGCCCCTGACTTTGGTTTCTCTGTGTTGCAGGTCATTTGTATTTCTTTTGAGCTAGTTTAAGGTCTTCTGTATATATGTTGGCGATCCATGAGGATTTTTGCACTTTTGTAGGGGGCTTTTGTTTTGTAACAGGTAACTCCATTTCCTTTTCCTTGAAGTCAGAAAATCCTTGTACGCAATTCCCTTTAATGTTACCCCACCAAACGATCCTGGTGGACGTAACAGTAATATATCAGAGTATTTCTGAAAACATTTCAGTCCATAAAATAAAAACTCATACCCTATATATTCATCATACATAGTGATATTCTGATAATTAAAACTAAATCCCAAATTTTGGGAAATTGAAATATTACAGAAGACTATTTAGAAATATTCCATGTAGGGTGCTGCTTGTGGATTCATTACTTGGTCAGGGCTTCTTTTGCATGAGTTGCTATATCAGTGCAGTGTGGCATGAAGGAATCAGTCTGTGCCTCCGCTGAGGGGCTAAAGAAGCCCAGGTTGCTTTAATAATGACCTCCAACTCATATGCATTGGTAGATCTGGTGTCTCTCATCTTCCTATTAAAAATACCCTTTAGTTCCTCTGAGGAGGACTTGTTCCCCATGCAGCATGATCATCATCCTTGAGCCACCTACAGGTGCCTTTGGCAGTATGAGCAGGTTAAGTCCTGCTGGAATAAGAACTCAGAGTCTCTGTAAGGGTTGTCAGCAGAGGGAAGCATTAAGGACTCTAAATTTTTGCGGTAAATGTGAAGATGACATGACTGCCTAACTCATCACTGACTGTGGAAACTACATCAAGCTAATTGGATTCTGAGCATTTCCACTCTTCCCACAGACAGAATTTGATTTCTAAATAAAATGCAACATTTTATCTGGCAAGAGGACTCTGGATTACTGAACAACAGCTCAGTCCTCTTTCTCCTCTGCCCTGGTGAGATATCACTGTGTGTGGCACAGCTTGGAGACCACATGTTACAGCTCATGTCTTTCTGAGACTTTCATTTTTGAGGTGATCGAACATACATTAATGCATAGTTTCCAAAATGTTCCACTTTTTTCCCAAAAGAGTTTTGGCCTTGGCACTCTTCCACATATGTTAGCCTTTCTAGTCTTTTTCTCACAGTGGAAACGTCAACACTGAGTCCTTGTGGCCTTATGTATAGGTCTACTCATTTAATTTCTTCAAATTAAATAAAAATAGTGTCAAACGTTTGTGCTGGTTTGTGCAGCAAAAATTTTCAAGTTATTATTTAATGTTTACAGAGGTCATCAAAGGTCAACACTCCACCACCACATTTACAAAATTAAGCAAATTTGGTGTAAATCAACTGAGCTACAAATTCTGTAGCACAAATTCTGTAGCACAAATTCTGTAGCACAAATTCTGTAGCACAAATTCTGTAGCACAAATTCTGTAGCACAAATTCTGTAGCACAAATTCTGTAGCACAAAGAAAGGCATAATTCATATTAATTTTGTTGTATTTTGTTAGTATTAGGGCAAAAAGCAGGCTGATCTCCAGTAAACCTTGGAAACTTAAAAAAAATCTCAAAAATTACAATGGCACAAAAAATTCTTGCTGCACAAACGCAGCACAGTTGATTGACACAACTCTGATTTGATTTAGTAAATGTGGACTGGCTGGTTGACCTTTGATGACCTCTGGAAACATTTATTACCTTTAAAATGGTAGCATTTTAAACTGTTTAACACCAGTTTCCTTTAGTTTGAAAATGTTGAATGGCAACCATCGCTTTGAGGTTCTGTTGGAGTAAAGTGGTTTGGTTGACCATTCTTGAGAATTGAATGTTTTCTCCCTTTGTGGATAATATTGGTAACTGGTTTGTTGGAGTTTCAAAGCCACAGAAATGGCTTTGTAACCCTCTCCAGACTGATCAGAGTCAATAACTTTATTTTTCTCATCTGTTTTTGAATTTCTTCAGGTTGGAATACGATGCTTTGCTGTTTGAGACCTACTGGCCGTCTTCGTTTTGTCGGACGGGTTCAGCCTGACTGTTGTCACATCGCGGTGTGCCAGGTGAAACTGACGTCACCTTTCCAAAAACTCTTGCTTATCAGCACAGAACATTCCAATTTTATCCTAGTTATTAAAAAACAATAATGTACATGCTTTTCAATAAAGATTACAATAAAAAGCAGTATTAGGAGAATTAGTTTCCTAAAACTCAGTATAGTCACGTGTTATTCCTTTCCTACTTGAGGCTATAACAATAATAATATAAGGCTTGAGAGCTCATATTTGATAGGCCCATATATGCAGTTGGAAGGATGCGTCTCAACAGAGGAAGATGGATAGATTAACGAACGGACCACTGAAGTTTGACCATTTATCTCAGGTGTATAAGGAAGAGCTCAGCAGTGACAGCTCATCCATCAGCCGCAGGGACTCCACTCAGCCTCCTGGAACAGAACCAAAACTCATTTCCATCCACTCGCTCCTCTTCTCTCTCCTGTCTTTCTCCAATTTGGACCACATTTTACTTTTTGTTTCACCTGTTTTGGCCAAACTAATAAGGAAACACTTGGTTAGAAAGACTCAAATACAAACACTGCACAGACAAAGGGACATGGTTGCAAACTTCACGAAAGTGAATGGCAGGAAACATGGGAATGACTTCGAAGAACACGTGAGCACATATATGGGGAAGAGAGAGCGAGGGCAAGGTAAGCAGCTAAACAGCAGCTGTCGACTAATTCCTTCTCAACGCTGTGCTTGTGCTCTGATTAAGAAAGCGATCTGGCCTTTAATTTTCTCCTGACACCAGCTAATACTCTGTGTCTCAATCGTCTGGTTCCTGGTTCACAACAACGAGGCAACAGCTTGTGCAGAATGATCAAAAGAGAAGCTTCAGAGAATCAGAACTTAAAATAAAAACTAAAAGTACTCCACACATGGCTACCTAACTGGACTCTGCAGAGGTGATAGCTGTGGTCAACATTTTTTCATAAAAGGCCAGATGAACTCCAGCCCTGGATGCAAATAGAAGGACTTTTAAAAATGGCGTAAAACTATTTGACCTCTAGATTTAACTGTTTTTGCCACTTTTGGAAACAAACACTGCGACTGAGAGTTTGTAATAATATGCTGTATCTTTTACATCACTGTGGATGAATTTCAGCCGTATTTAAGATTTAAGTCCAGACTTTGATTATGTGACTCCAAATTCTGCTTCCTTCTTTCTTGTCTTTAGCTACTCAGGATTAGACCTACTAGTGCAAGGTTTGTGCTACTGCATAACTCAAGTGCGTTTGATTGTCCTACAAACTGATTGTGGGGCAATCCCAGGATTTTTTGGCAGAGAGAAGAACTACAGCCAATCTTCCAGTTTGTAAAGCAACAAAGCAGTCCCAGACCATCACACTGCCACAACCATGTTTGACTTCAGGCAATGCACTGATTTGTTTGCTTTTGTTTTTGTTTTGTTTTTCTGAAATGCTGTCAGTTTTGTGTCTTGATTATGGAACAGAAATCATATTTTCCAAATGGCTCCATTTCTGTCTCACCATGACACAGAATACTTCTTCAGATGTCTCTTTCATATTGATAAAACATGAACTCTGACCTCAGATGGTTTGTGACATTATGGTTGAGTTGTCATTTCTGGAGAAATTTTAGTAGACTCTCCTCTGCTGAGAAGGTCCAAAGGTTTTTTTTTATTATTTTAAATAGGGACATGATCTGTTTTGGTTTTTTTTTGTTTTGTTTAAGTTGTTTTTACCTACTTCGTACTGTCAGACAGGTAATTCTTTTGATTTTATTATTCTGGCATCAATCAGTCCAGAGTGAGATTAGCTAAATACAACTAATACGCCAAAAAAAACATTTGATCAGAGTTAAAAAAAAATATATCTTAAATGTTTAAGCATAACAAAAAAATGACCAAAAAAATCATACAATTACAAACATTCCCAGACAATAAGTCTGTCCTGTTGCATTCACAAAAATTAGAAATTAGTTTTGTTTACTCAGTATTTATTAAGTAACTTTTTGAAAATTAATTCCATCATACTTCTACCTGAGTTAAATTATTTTAAAGTAATGCTATTTCTCCTTTATTACAATTCAGCTTATGATAAAATTAAATTTTGTGTTTTTACACAAGCTTTATAACAAGATGATTTCCATCTGCTAAACGTGATGTGAGATTTGGAGATCAAGCTAATTGTACAGTAAACATTACAAACTGTCAGTGGAAGTATTCTGCACTGTTGTAATATTGTAAGTAGTGGTTTAAACACCTTTATGTTCTGAAAACATATTGAGAAATGTTTGTTTATTCTGCCTAACTTTGTCTCAGTGTTATTTACTTTTAATATTTGCGTGCATTTATATATGTGTCTGATATAACTTAGTAAAATTTAAATAAGACGTTATGATCTGGCAGTTGTTTAGAATTTAACTAGATGTTTTACAAAAACTTTGTTACTCTCTCAACAATTATTTTTGATAACCACAATTTACTTCTATTTGAGTAAGGTGGAAGAAGAGTAAAGAAATGCTTCAGTACAATTTTAGCTACTCTACTGAGGAAGCAGAAAATTGTACAACCTATTTTTAGATTAGGACAAAACAAGCCTGAAAAAAGATGGCAGCCTTGTCATTAGAAAAGCATCTGTGGGCATAAAGGAAATTATTTTTGAAACATTTCTATCAAGCAATTACATTAAAAGTCAAACAAATTTGCTCATTTAAAAAAATGTTTCTTTTTGACAATTTCTACTTGGGTTACGAATGCAGTTTATGAATAGCTCCATCTGTTGTTCTGACCAGAAAAATTAAAATTAAAAGACAAATACAACAACATCTGGATTTGCAGTAATTCTGGTCATTTGTCTTAATGCAACAATATTTTATTACTCATTTTCAATCAATGATATCTTGTAGAGTTCAGACAAAGCACACTTTATATTTACTGGCAGTCCTGAACAATATGTGAAGAACATTATGAGAAAAATATTGAAGCAACCATGGCCTAGCTTTGACCTCAAACCCATAGACAATTTGTGGGGAGAGGTGAAAATGTGTGTGTGAGCAAGGAGGCCTAAAAACTGGGTCTTAGTTTCAGAAAACATTTGTGAGATGCTTGTAGAAGGAGGAACAAAATGTCTAACCCACATTACTAAGGAGATGTGTGCAGAGTTTTGGAAAAAAAAATCAGTGAAAGCAATTCTTTTTGTCAAAATTCATGGCATTTATAGCCAACACTTGTGCAAAGACTTTAATCACATCTTACCTAAAACAGGAAACATCGGCCTTGTTTAAAGTTAAGCAATGAGAAAAAATCTATTTTGAATTTTTTTTTAACTACCGTGTATTTAAACATTCGGTTTCAACTTTATGTCCAGTGCCATTATAGCAAGTTTATATTGTACCAGTATATTCAATAACACTATAGAACATTTCAAAAGCTTGCTATGAAAGCAGTAAAAGAAATGAAATCATTGATTTGTAGTAGGAATAAAAAATTATCATACTGTACTCAAACACAGCTTCTTCAAACTTGCTCAAACAAACACTCTAAGCACAGGGGATTATTGAACTTGACATTCTCTTTTTGCTTTGTTTTTTTTATAAAGTGGCAGAGCAAACATTCAGCTCTCATGATCTAGATCCGAGGATTTGCAGCGGGACAGACGCAAACACGAGAGCGAACCATAAACCTCAGGCAAACACGAGGTGTGCGTGCGTGTCTGCCTGCCTCTTGGACTGCCATGAGCAGCGTGTATGCGAAGGAGAGGTGGCGTTGCTAGGAGCACCAGGTTGTGTGCAGACAGTGGTAACAGAGCAGAGACGGCAGCATCAGCAGCAGTCTGGCAGTGGAGAAGAAAGGAGTGGAGCAATGCCAAAAAGATTCCCCCTGAGAGAGGGAGAAAAGGAAAGAGACAGACAGGAGAGGGAGAGGAAACAGAGAGGCCATGCTGGTAGTCATCACTGAAGGAGGAAAGGATACTTTATACATTTAATCTATATATAATACTTTATATACAACTGAGAGGGTCAATTAAAAAGTAAATAGGGGCAGCAATTTAGCTTTGACGGCTGTTCTTGCATGGATGCAACAAAAATGGCGATGAAGCAGCAGGAGGGGGAAAACGGTTTAGCGAAAAAGAGGGAGACAATCTGTTGGGGCTCTTGTTCCCCTTCGCTCTTCGTGTCACCCATCAGTCAGAGAGGCTATTTCCAACCAGTTCGTGTCACTTCCTCACCCCTTCACGTTACCCTGCTGGGTCCTCTCCCCGTTTTTCTGCTTTCTTTCTCTTTCCCGCTTCCTTCTTCTTCCCCCCGTTATTCCGCCTTTAAACGGAAAGAGCCGTGTGAACAGCCTATGCAAATGAGATGGTTATTACCCCACTGCTCATCAAGCCGCGCAGAGGAGACATTAATAGGCTGATGAATATGCATGTGAATTTGTTAATTAAGTTAATTATTCTGCTGAAAATGCATTCGTCTTCCAAGGACATCTTCCCCAGGATTTCAACCTGCTCCGCTCATTAGTCATGCGATATTTCATACACAGAGTGAGAGAGGGAGGCAGACAGTGGGAGGGAAAGCCGAGACAATGTGTTTTCAGCTGGGGCTGTAAAAGTATGGGGTAAAAATAATGCATTTCAGTGTCATCAGCCGCTCACAATGGGATGTGCAATAACTGCCCGTAATAGCAAACCATCACATTGGTTTTCAGTTATGGCACATTATGCTTAAAAAGTCCTAGCAGGAGTTTTCAGCATCCTTTCTCTGCACTTGCTTCCACCTCACTGGTTACTTCTCCCTAATTGCTTATTAAAACCCTCTTAAATGAACTTTTTTTGCCAACTTTCCAACACATTAATTAATTGTTGTAGCCAATTAAGTGCCGTTGTGCAAATGAGCCTCATCACAAATGGTCCTATAGGGCTAACCCCTCCTTTTTCCATCTTTCTCTCCTCGTCTCTTGCTCTTCCCTCACTTCACCACCCTCCCTCCCCCCGCTCATCTTCCCAGCTGCCCCACACACTTCAAGGCAGTCGGTGCCAAAAAGCAGAAACTGTGTCCTGATAATGCTTCACTGTTTCCTGGACTCCTTCCAGGCTTTTACGCTCACTGATCTCAAACTTGTACATTGTAGGTGAAAAGCAAGCGGCTCAGTTGATTCCTTTTGTCTGGCACATTTCTACAAAGAGCATCTTAATAGGACCGATTCTCATCCAAGCACCAAGCCGTACAGAGAAATCTGTCGATTGCACTGTCTGCTTAATTTGTCTGGTGGCCACAGATTGTCAAGGAGGCTTGTACGTATCAAATAGTTTATCTCCATTCACAGCAGGTAAGACGCGAGGTTACCTAGAGAGGCTGTGAAAAAAGGAGGGTAATCAACTTCAAAGCACTCCATAAGGTTGCCAAGATGTTCGCACGTCAACATCCCGGCTCTGAAACCAAAAAACAAGCTGGAGAAAGAGCTGCTAAACAAATGCTGTAAGAAAGTGAAGAAGAAGAAAAAAAAATCAACCTCTCTCTGGGTTGTTCATGCTAAATCTGTATGTGCACATGGAAAAACATGCTTAGTGACTTTTTTATTTGTAAGTAAGAGCATGTATGAAGAAGTGTATGTAGCTTGACATTGTTGGATACTCTACGTTTGCTATTAAAGAGCCACAAATGTCAATTTTTTGATGAAAATAATTCAAACATATAGCAGACATACTTTGGGATAAATATAAAGGCACATTTTTTAGCCTAAATTTGTCCAATTTCACTTGTGGGGTTCCCCAAGGTTCCATCCTCAGCCTGCATTGTTTTTCATTATTGAAAGATAAAACAACCAATGACAATTTTAATATTACCTGAAACAAAAGATATCAGAAAGGCAGTACAAGCTTAAAGGCAGTTGCATAACAGATCAGGGCTTTCAAAGATGAAGATCAATGTAATAGAAAGTCACTCAGAGCTCCTTAGCATTCAACCCAGGGTGTAACTTTGTGTTGCAAGTTGGTGGGGACAGAGGCCTTTTCTTTTCTGGTTCTAAGAATAAAGTCAAAACTTACATGTGAATGCCAGACAGTCTTATTCGATAAATTATGATATGATGTGTCTTTAATATAGCAAATAATAAAGATGCAAAACCTTTTTTGGGTCTTATTGGAGCAGTTGGTGAGTAGATAGAATATCTTACTGGATCCTATAAAATGTGATTTATAGCTGAGATGCTGATGTCTAGATATGTAAAATATATATTCTCTCTGCTAATAAATCTATAGTTTGGTTTCTGTCAGTTCTAGAAACAAAAGAGAACAAAGCAAATTTCTCTTTGTGGTGGTCCATAATTACATTTTACTTAATGGGAGCCGTGATTTAAAATTTAACAAACTTTGTCTTTATGAAATATTTTTTATGAAATATTTCATCGTATTTGATGATTCCTCTGAATATCGCCACGTTCTACGAACAAATGATGTAATTTGTCCAGGGGAAAAATGTAGAAGACTCGTTGCAGACTCGTTGCCATGGCAACCAGTAAACAACAGCCCAGGGAGCGCAAAGCAATTAACACTAAAAAATAAAACCCACATAAACATTTTCCACACAAAAACGGACGTACAAACACCAAACAGAACATTCTGTCCTTTGCACATTTATGTTTTTGAATTTTCATTTTGTGATCATCAGGAAGTGATCGCCTGAACACTGGCGGTGGTTGATTAGCTAATTTAAACGCTTGCGCTTCAGATTATCTGTTAGAAAATCTATGTGGGTCGCCTTATTTTTGTGTTAATTGAACCGAAATACTCCGAACTGCGCAGCAAGAGTATATGCTAAGGTGATAAAAGTTAAGCTAGCATTACTAACCAACTCTCCACTTTCTATATATATTTTTTAATTAAAGGTTTTTACTATCTTGTGAAATGTGATCCCTTTAGACCTCGTTATCTTGCTATTATAGTGTTGACAACATCAAAACTTTGCGTCCCTTTTTCAGATTTGCTTGACTGCGTGACGCAGTCTGCGTCATTTCCCGACCACCGATATTCCTGACTCAATGCAAAGCAGCATGTGGCGCACATCGCGAACAGTAAGTCACGTGATGTCCAATCCAGTCGATCACTGACCGGACTTGCCATTTACGTTTTACAAAGGAATTTTAAAAAGCAATACCTGTCTGTTAATGCTTTGAATACAACATATATGTAACTGGGCACCTTTGCCGAGTTACAGAGATGAAGGCACATAAAGAAAAAAAGGTGCAGGAAATATTGGTGGGGACTGTGCCCTTCCTGCCAGAGTTGATGGGGACATGTCCACACCAGTCCTTCAGGAAGTTACGCCTATGCATTCAACTAAAGCTGTGACATTTTGTTCTGACCTTGGTTTTAAAAACTGCATACTATTACCATCTTAAAGACAAAGTCAAAGTACAGTCTCACTCCTCAAAAGCTGTGCATGTTTTTTCCCAGTGGTTTAGATATTTGTGATATTTTCTCTGCTTGCCTCTGTAACTAATTGATCAGGCAGCTGCCATCCTAATTTAAATATTGCTGCTAGTCCAAACCAACAGCATGAAATCCTGAAATCGCTGTTCCTTGTTTGTAAAAGGGTAGATTTTATGAACTTCAAATCTTACAATGAAATGTTGAATGGTCTCAGTCCTAGAGACAATTAGGAGTTCAAAAACTGGAGAAGGTAGCATTTAGTTTTTTTAGCTCTGGAACTGCCTGATAACATAAGATGTGCAGAAACTGCTAGGACTGAAAACATTTTTGTTTACTGTTGTTTTGAATAGACATCTGTTTACTTTTGTTCCTTCTTTGCGCAATCAAAGGTTCCAGAGTCGTCTTGAGAAGAGAGCCAGCCTTTCTCACCAGCTTGTTGAACTTTTTAATCTCAGTGGTTCTGATGCTGCAAACCCAACAGGTGATGGCAAAAGAGATTGTACTCTCTGCAGCTGATCTATAAAATACATGTGGCATCTAAGTAGAAGTCGGCTCAGTATATCATATTGTTATATAATATTGATACACCTTGACCACCTCCATGTCTTCCCCCGTAATGGAAAAGGTTTGTGATACATTTCTATCAACTGGAATCTACAATCATCTCTTTTGTTTTGATCACATTCAAGATGAGATCATTTTTCTCCACACCACACTCGAGTGCTCTCCACACAGCATTTTGTCCATCTGTGATACGCACAACCATTTCAGAGTCATCTCAGTATTTTTGCAGATGTCAGAGGGAAAAGGAATGGTGAGAGTACAGTCCTCTGTGGTGCTCCTGTGCTTTGGACAACCTGGTGAGACATTCAACGCTTCAAAGCACTTTGAATTTCCTTTGGTATGAATGGTGCTGTACTAATTTGCTTTGTCTAATTTGCCTCTCTGACCTCGTATGATGTTATGTTAACACAATAGTGGTGAAATTAGGGTTTCCTGCGGTTTGAACCATCTGTTTTAAGACACGTTGATCTTTTTAGCATTGAAAATAAATCTTTGTGACTACGTTTCTACATAGTTGCTGATTTGCTTCATTCTGACGTCTCCCCTAACAGAAAAGTGTCTACAGAGCCTTGCAAATGCATTCTTACTTCTTTTTTTTCACTTTAATTACAATCACAAATTTCCATGTGATTTATTGTTATTCTTGTACATACAAAGTAACTTGTAACTGTAAAGTGGATAAAGAATATACATGATTTTTCAAATTGATTTTCAGTAAAACATCAGAAAAGGACGGCACGAATTTGAAATTACCCAACATGAGTACCTTTGATCGGGAGTGAGAGACCGCAGTGTTTAAATTGTTTTCCCACGTTGTTTTTGCCAGTTTATTCGTGGCTTCTTCTTGTTCGAGTCAAGCTGATTTGTCTTTGAGTATAACACACATGGTTGGGGCTCATAGACAGCTGTATTTACAGAAGCTTGAAACAGCTAGCTTAGAAACCGACCCGTCCTCCTCCCTCCTGACGTGTTGATCAAATTACCCACTTTGTCTGAATTCATACAACATGATTTATGTCACTACGTCAAGCCGGAGCAGCATTAAAAACACACAGAAGACGAGACGCTAACCAGTTGTTTTCCGTACATGCTAGGCTACATGATGGTGGGGCACTGTTTCCATGGTTACTGGTAGTTAGACTTCTGTGATAGTCAGTATGACTAACGGCTGCTATGCATCGCTGCCATATCTTTCCTTGTTAAGTGTTATGCAAGAAAATATCAAGTTTGGTTTTCACCCATGTCTGTTTGTGCAGCCGACCGCGCAACACCTTGTGACCATTTTTACTGCAAAATCAACTAAATAAACGTGATATTGTGCTTTTTCTGACTGGCTTTATAGCGCACAGGTTGTTTTGATGTCCGTCATGGTGGAGCGGGTGGCGTTTCGAAGAGAGTGACGTCACGTGCAAAAGGTCAATACCGCTGCAGGTCTTCTGTGTTATGTCTCGACCAGTTTTCCACACTGAGAGGAAGAAATTTTACCACTCTGCTTTTCAGAACAGTTCAAACTCAGGTTGGATCGGGTGCTTCTGCACAATTTTATGTCTTTCCATAGATTTTCAATTGGATCTAATCCTGGACTTTGACTGGGCCATTTTAAATGGTTTTATCTGAAAGATGACAGCTGTTTGCTGTCATTGTCCAGCAAGATGTTGAATCGCCACTTCAATCTCAAGTTGTCTTTTTCCTTTGTTTCAATTGTGGTTTTCTTTGGTGCTCTTTCACAATGCTAGTCTTGTACAGCAGTGGTCCTCAACCACCGGGCCTCGGACCGGTACCGGTCCGAGGACCAATTGGTACCGGGCCGTGCAAGAAATAATTAAATATGACCGTTCTATGTATTGAGTATGGAGGAGCTTTTATTTTGAAAATCCTAAACATGATGGATTTTGTAGATTACGTTTTGCACACCAACATGCAGCAGAATGAGTAAGAAACAAGTCACAAAGTATATTTTGAGCTCACTTTGTTGTTGATCTGTTATCAGTTAACAATGAACTCAATTAACAATCTTCTAAGTCTGTTATTTAATTATTTTGCAAATCATTCCAAAGCCTTTGTGAAGTGTACTGCATGAAAGCTTAGTATGATTGTAGTAATATCTTTATAAGCATTTTCTTTCAATGCTTCATCTAACTATGCATGTATTATATAGTAAAATATATGTGATAAACCATGGAGCTCCAAAGATTTATCTAAATTCAGCATTATGCAGAATCAATCTTCTCAACAGTTTGTTGTTTTTTTCTTTGAGACACTTAACATGCAGTCTGTTGCTAAACTAACTAGAACATTTCTTCCTCATGTTAACAACATTGTGTGAAACAGTTCTCAGGACTGGCGCTGAACTTTTTCTTTTTTTGCCTTGTGTCTAGCTTTGGCCACTCTGCTGCCATCCAGACATGGCACTGATACACCCACCATAAAGATTAGGGGAAGATTTAGCTCTTGTGCCAGCCTCGCTCCCTGTGCCATGCCATCCCTCGGCACAGCGGGGGGTCCCGCTTGGCATGGCAAGGTGAACTAGCCTCTGATTGATGGGCAAGGTTTCAGCCTGCTACTGTGCTCCCTGAGGCTCGTGCCTCCTTTTCCTTTCTCCCACTGCTGTCTTGGCAGCACCGTCCAAATCCTCCTTCATACCAGGCAGCCAGCTAAAGCTCCTGGTGGGCACATCAATTACAGAGTGGCACCTCCCCTCTTTTCTCGTGTCTATCTGTGGGTCTGTCTACTGTCTCAGACGATGCCAATCTGGTCCCTCTCCATCTCCTCTGCCTTCTAAAGCTGTCTCTTGTGGCTGTTGTTTTAAACTCCTGTTCATAAATACAGCTTCACACGTGCACAAACGCACATGTATTCATGCACACACTTTCTGCTCCCTCTCACAAGCAGGTCATAATGGTAGGTGGGAAAACCCTCCCCAGAGAGCACTCATTGCCACAGGCTCAGCTGTACAATAGGCTCAGGTGTGTGTGTGTGTGTGTGTGTGTGTGTGTGTGTGTGTGTGTGTGTGTGTGTGCGTGCGTGCGTGTGTGTGTGTGTGTGTGTGTGTGTGTGTGTGTGTGTGTGTGTGTGTGTGTGTGTGTGCAGTATGTGCTTGTGTGTGCAAGGCATGGCTGCCTTAGTTTATTTCATTGGACTGCTTAATTAGTCTACATTTAGTTTTTTGTTTGTTTGATTTAATGATAAAAAATATATATATACAATCATCAGCCATCATAAAGATATTTTAGGATATCATATTTAGTTCAGCTTGACTTAAAATGTGGTTGCTCTTGGTGAAACATGAATATTTACTTGCAGCACTGCGCCATCTACAGTATTCATGAAGAAACTGTCTTTAAACAGAGCTTCTTTTTCCCAATAGATTGATAGGTAGATAATATAATATAATATAATATAATATAATATAATATAATATAATATAATATAATATAATATAATATAATATAATATAATATAATATAATATAATGTGTCATAAGAAAATAAAGTAAAAAGTGAATATAATAATCTGTCTTTTTTAAATGAATGTATTTTATTATTAAAAGCCAATATGTAAAATTGGAAATCATTACTTTTGGAAAATAATGTACAATTATGTCAGTTTTTAATCAGTTATTTCATGCTTCCTTTGATGAAGTGCATATCTATCTATCTGTCTGTCTGTCTGTCTGTCTGTCTGTCTGTCTGTCTGTCTGTCTCTGTCCAATTTAAATTACTTGATTTGTGACGAAATAGTAAGCTGAACAAAATATTTTAATGCGTTATTTGCATGGATTAAAATGACTATGACACATGACTATTACACTTTTAGAGGTATACATAATTGTAGTTACAGTATACATTACTTTCATCAGTTGAATCTTTATACTTTCTTGTGTTTTATTAGAATTGTGGCTCCTTTGGATCTCTCTACTTATGCTGTCTTTGTGACCGCAGAAAATGAAATATTTTATATAATATACCGCATATACACAGCCAAAGTAATTGATTACACGTGTTTCTTTTCTTTTTTTAAAAACGTTTCAAAATTATGTACAAGTGTACATGAGGCTGAAGTATTCGTCTAAGTAAAAGCTTGCGTATGTTTCCGAAAGGAAGTGCGAGGTGTGCGCTACGGAAGCCCGAGAGGGGAGAGTGGGGAACTCGAAGCGGGCTTCCAGAAGGGAAACAATGGCGGCTGGGCCTGGTGTTTCTATGCAGAGCGGCAGTCCTGCCAGAGAACTTTCTATTTCGGTTCAGCAAGGATCAAGTCAGACTTTCGGAGAACGAATAAAAACAGAAGATGTGACAGGTGCGCACCACTGTTATTTTTATTTTTTATTCTAGTTTTATACAAAGTAACAGCGCTAGTTGAAGCTGCTAAAGCTAGCTACTGCTATCAGTTAGTTTATTCGAGTGTAAGTGCTGGTAACCTCTTTTCTGCTTTGTCTTCCAAATATTAAAAATATATTTTACAGTGTAAGAAATCATAAAAAATAAGAGTAGTCAGTCTGTTTTGTTGTTAATCATTATTTAAGTTAAAGGCTAACAAGCTAACAAAACTTTGTATAAACACCATGATTAACACAAGACAACAAAAAGATACGAAAGGTAAATATTTGTTCTACGAAACAAATATTCGTTTGCGATTATTTGTAGTGTTTGTGCATCCATAAGAAATAAGTAATAATTTTTAATAAATGTCAGAAAAATTATATTACACATTGAGTGATCTAGCTGAAAGTCGCATGTATTATTTGAATTGTTGAATGTAATGTGATCAAAGTTATTCGTTTGCCTTGTTTTTTCTTCATTTAATCTAATACAACCTTATTCCAATAATGTATTTTCTTAAATAATGTTCTGATCCTCTAGTTATCACAGAAGATGGAAAATAAACTCAAGTGTTGTCATTGTTTGAGGTGATGAATGCTTGTAGAAAACGTGTTTTGTTCAACAAAAATGAACTTTAACATTAACTTATTTGAGCATAGATTGCATATTTAATAAAAGAGGTTACTAAAGAAAAAATTGGAATATATAATTTGCATAGGTTGCAGATATGGAATATAAAACTCCTAACCAGCTATTTTAAATTAAATAATTATATCACCCTTCTGTGAAGTTCTTTAGTCAAGTCAGCTTTTTTATAGAGTGCATTTTAGTTGAACCTTTGAATTACTAATTGGTGACTAAGATTGTCTATAAGGGGCCAAAATCCCTCCAGCGATGTGCCCCAATCTATTCTGTAGTTTTCTGTCAAAGTACAGAAAATGTTGTGATGCTTCACTAGGCAGCGAAGGTTATTTTTTTCTTCTAAGATGTAAATTGTATTTTATCCCTATAAAATAAATTGTTTCAGTCAGTGTGACATAGAAATGAATTTTCAACATGTTTCTGCTATCTGCATGGAAATGACACTGTCAACATTCAAAATATGTAAATAACTGGGCTGCCGTATGTGACTGAAATGCTTTTTTTCAGCTAGTATTTAATGTGTATTTTGTTATTTAAAAAAAAAAAAACTTTCTTTGTTGTTTTTAGAAGCAGAGAAACAGAGTCGCATAACTGCTCTGCTGGAGAGGCTTCATGCTAAACACAACGCTTCGCGGCCGTGGGAGGGCACCATCAATGTTGTGCGTCAGGCAATGGTGAGACGGAGCCAGCTTTCACTGAACTATCTGAAAATATACAAAAAATGTCAAATGTCTAACAGTTTCTAACCAGTTGATATGAACTTTCTAGTGACTTGCTTCAAGCTCCTGTTGTGTAATTTGTTTTATCAAAACAGTGTTTGTCATTTTACCATTTCTTTAGGGAGGTGAAAATACATTGTAGTGGCAGAACTGTGGGCTAAATGAGTCAAATATTTTTTTGTCTGACAATCAAAGGGTGTAAGGTATTTAGGAATTTTTTCACATTGTGAATTCATGTTGTTTGAAAAACTTAGCAAACACATTTAGAACGCTTTAAAAATTAATGTCGTCCCAATGCAATGACAATGCTTTACTTTTGAGCTGTATTTATGTATGTATTTATTGCATATTCATTAAGGTCAATGACACCACAAACAACTGTAATAATATACAACTGTAGTAAATATATGAACCTGCAATTCAGTAGAAATCAAATCTGAACAACAGCTTTTATCTATAAAGTCTATTTTTTCAGTATTAGCATGTTGATCTTTTTCTGACCACTTTGTGTCTCAGGAGAAACGCGGTGTGATGAATGAAGCAGGCCATCAGCTCCTGCTCAACTGTTTGGAGACACTGCAGAGAGCTCTGAAAGGTGAGGTTGTTGACCCACAGGAGATTTTTATTTCAAATGATTACATTTCCATTTAGAGGTAGGGCTAGCAATAAAACATACAATGAAATTGCTTAGCTTAAGAAAGTGGATGCCCCAGTCAGAGCTTTCTGATAACAGTTTTTTGAGTGCGATTTTAGACAATTTTATTTATTTTCTGCTCCATATCAAATATATTTAATTTTGTTTCTAAATGATTATTGTCTATAACTTAATATTTTAGGAAAAAAGGTGTGGTGTGCTAAAATGTCAAATCACTAATTCTTATATATAAGAAGTTTTTTTTTAAGTGTATAGTGAATTATCTACATCAGAAAGAAATTTTTTGCATAAGTGGTTTGATTTAAGTCACTTCTAACTCCCACCTGTTGGTGGCAGTATTTCTTACTCATAGTATACTGCTGACTCAACTTGAAATGATGTCAAGTTAAAATCTGATTGATATGACAAGTAAACTTCATGTTTACTGTCAGACATAGGAGCAAAGGACCAAGCATGGTTATAAGTTATGCCAGTGTCTGCCGTTATTGATGTTTTTATTCTTTAAAGAATAAAAATGTTTCTCTGTCCAGTCTATTTTTTTTCTCTTTTGTATGTAGATTTTGGAAGGAGGTTAATTAGGATGAAATATTGCAAAATTCCTTTCAAATGTTTCAAAGGTAGCAACACAAAATCAGTAATTTTTGATTGCAGAAAAAAATCACAAAATCAACAGATCCCTGCACTTTTTTGTGCTAATGATTAGTAGTTTATTGCAAATTTTTCTCAAAAATTGTCAGAAACTTTCTTACTTGTACATAACAGCTGCCTCAGCCTTAATTGATGTCAGATTATAGTTCATGATCTATACAGTGAGTAATAAAAAGTCACATTTACTGTCATAAAGCGCAAGTATTTCCAAATTAGTGCCACAAACACTTTGATTTTTATTCCAAAAAGTCAAAGAAATTCACAAAATCCTGGAGGGACTGTAAAGATGTTCAATAGTATTATTGAATTTTAAGGATTTCTTGATATTTTAGCAGTTTGTGAACAGATTTTATAAATACATTCTAGCACAGCCTGCCCTTTAAGAGCATTCATGATCTTGATTTGGCCCAAAACAAAAATGAGTTTGACACCCCTGTTAAAGATCAAAGGATTGGTTTTTAGCTTTTGACTGGCTGATCACAGATCAGAATGAAACGAACATATTCCAACCTTTTTCACATCAATGTTACTTCATTAATGACACGTCACTTGGCATGTCTTTTCCCAGCTTTTGATCTATTTCAAGGTCATTTTTAAAATTTTCTGATCCCCTTTTTTCCAGTCTCGTCTCTCCCCTCCATGACAGATCGTCTTGAGTCTATTGCTCGACAAAACATGTGAGCGTCTTGCACTTTTGTTTCATATTTTACTTTATTCTTGCTTTGTTTCTGGTTTAATTATTTGTTACCTGTCTCTGTAGGTTGGGCTCTCACCTCAGCCCAACAAAAACAGAGTGCTACATCACGTCAGATATGTTTTATGTGGAGGTGCAGCTGGACACTGGAGGCCAGCTAGTGGACGTCAAGGTGGCTCATCAGGGAGAAAACCCGACGGTTGGTATATTTAACTTTATAAAGGAATTCTGGTGTAATAATGTCTAAGAACATAGAAGTTAGACTTTTTTATAACTCCTTATATGTAAAAAGTAATATTGCTTTTCTCTTGATTAATTTGTTTTAGAGTTGTTCTGAACTTATTCAACATCTAAGGTTGGTACAAGTAACAAGTTCAAACCTTTGATACGTCAATATAAGGAGTAATGCAGATGAACTAATGCTTTTGGGGTAATGACAGTCATTACATCTTTTTTCTTTAGTGAGAAGAACTTTGAAGCCTTTTCTAAACATCTCAAGGGACTGGTTGATTTATATCGACTTCCTGGTGACAAGTAAGTTCCTTTGCAGACTATGAAACGATATTTAAAGCAGAATTAAGAGTTTTAAATTGATACCAAAAACCCTGGATTAAATCAAAATCTTCCATATGATTTGTTCTTGCTGACGTGGGGTTTTGCTGCAAACCCTATACACTCAATATAAATTTGAGATCAATCTGAACAGTAATATTCTTTTTCTCCACAGTCTATAAAAGTATGGAAATAAAATACATTTGTAGGTCTGGAAAAGTGTGGAAAATGTAAATAAGAATGTGGAAAAGTATTTATATTTTCATCCAAATCTTTTCCTTTTCGATGTCTGTTTTTGTATTCCTTGATTTTGCATTGACATATTAAACTGTGTTAAACCCCTTGTTAGCAGTGAGCTAACGTAGAAAGTATAGATAATTTCTACATTAACTTTGAGATTTCCAGGAAGGTCGTCAACATTTTGACCTTTTGCTGCCTTCTTTAACTTTATAATTAAACACCTGCTGGAAATAGCTATCTAACATCTAATGTGGCCTGATGAAAAATAGTTACTTTGTTTAATTGTATTCTGTTTTTCTAGAAACACATTTAATCCTATTACTTTGATTAACTTTGTGTTTCAGTAAACTGAAAACAAAGATGTACATTGCACTGCAGTCCCTGGAGCTCGATCTCACCAAGATGATGACCATGTTTAGGTAAGTTAACAGAAAATCTCTGTGTCACCTAAAATATTTCTCTCTATATTTTTGATTTCACGGCTCAGGTACAGCCAGAAGATTGTAACATTACAGTAGATGGTGAAGCAAACTTCGGCATTCCTCGTCAAATTTTAAAAAATGATTGTGACCTAAGAAATTTCTTAGTGTTGACTGCTATTATACCATGTCATGTTTAGTGAGTTGGTTGCATTTTGTGAAATATATGACTAGATAATCGTCTGGGTAATTGATCAGTGGTAAAACACTGTTTGGATAATTCTTGCTTTTTTACTGTCTTCATAGGTTGGCAACAAATGCGAATACAGTTGAAACTATTCTCCATGGGAATGTTGGCTGGTTGTCTCCCAGGAGTGGTGGAAATCTGGTCTCTCTCCAGTGCTACGTGTCTCCTTATGACATATTTGAGGTGGAAACTGGATCCCAGCTCAGCTCAACAGATAACAATGGCAAGTCCAGCTATGAACAGTGTTACTCTTAGTTCCTACATCGTCTTAAAAAGTGTGAAATAGGCTTTATCTTCTTTTAGGTGTGGATGAGTACCAAAACTGTCTTAGAAGACTTCATAGTGTGGTTTACGTTAAAATTAAATGTTTTATTTTTGATTTGCTCCATGATACCAACATTTTACCCACTGGTATTTTGTGTTTTCATGCTATATGCACACCAGGGCTGCATGATATTAAGAACGAATGTGGCAATAATGATATGATTTGTGACAAATAAGTAACTAAAAAGCATTACAGTCTTTCTGCTTAGGCAAATCTATCAATGAGGATTTCCAATTTAAATGTGTGGCACTTCTGAACACTCATTCATGCCTTTTTGGTCTGTAGACAACATTAAATTCAGATTAAACTGAATTTTAATCTGATAAATAGTTTCATAAATAGTGTCTAAATTGCCAAACAAAACACTAAAACTGCTATTTTTTATTTTTACAAATAATAATGGTACCAGAATTTGTGAAATTGGCTTTAAAAAAATCTACCTTTTATTTGTTTCATCCATTCCTTATTTATAAAGTTTAAATAGATTTTGAAATAAAGTTGACCTCAGTTAGTCCAGACATCACAAGTGGCATAAAAACCCCCATATTATACACTGAAATCTGAACCCAATTTAAGCAAACTGGTTATTTGTGGACCGTATGGATAAAAAAATATTCAGGCAAGTTTAAGAATAGTAATGCTTTGTGGTTAAATGTCAAAAAATATCTTAAAACTGTATAAAAAAACAGTTTGGTCGGTGGAAGAACGATATGTAATACAAATAAAATGTGTAGGAGTCCTGAATATGTTGATTGTTGGTGAAATATCCTGGCAAACCTTTCACTTATCTCTGTTTGCTTTTTATAGTTCCACGTTCCCTGGGTGTCGGTGTCTCTGTGACAATCGAGGGAACGTCAGCTGTGTACAAGCTGCCAATTGCTCCACTCATCACCGGATCCCACCCTGTGGATAACAAAGGGTAAGTGATCGTTTCTTATTCTGGCTGATATGCATAAACACACATTTTTTGGATAATAAAACATTCAATCTGAGAGAAATTGGCATCATATATTTACTTTCTGTTCTATGTTAAGCACACCATCCTTTTCCACTGTGAGCAACTCCAACAGCGTGGATCTGCCAGCCTGTTTTTTCCTCAAGATGAACCGCCCCATGCCGTTCTCGCTCTCCTTTATTCAGAGGCTTGGCAATGCTACTTGTGAGTTTACCTTCATAAATGCATTCCTTAGGCTGTAATGAATTTGTTTCCTTTAAGGATTTAGGCCTAAACCTTTCCTCTTTTTCTCCCCCCAGCAATCCCAGTGTTTGAGACGCCACCTCCCCTCTCACTTCTGTACCAGCTAATTGTCCAGAGTCAACTCCAGCTTCTAGAAGAGGGCAGTGCTATACCAGCCACCTTAAACAACATGCACTTTTATTCTGTAAGCTGATTTGTGCTTCTTATTTCTATTATTTGTTTATTTTAATAACTTCTTGTCAAAGTTTCTTCTCCTTCTCCTCAATTGCCCTGTCTTTGTACACATTTATATAATATTCATTGAACACAGTGAAAATGTTTGACATTGTTAAGCCCATAAGTATAAAATGTTAGGTTTTTTTAATTCTTTCCCAGATCTTACCAGACCAGCATCACTGTTATTTTCTAAACGGTGATGCACCGGTGCAAGATGGCCACTCATTACAAGGAGCAATGGTGTCCAAGATCCCTTTCCGTCACCCAGCGCAGGTTCCTCTCTTGCTGGATATCATTCGCCACCAGGCAGCATACAACACCTTGATTGGCAGCTGTGTCAAACGAACATCTGTCAAGGAAGGTAAGTAACAATGAGATGCCTACTTGTAACGAACCAACAAGCTTCCTTCCTTCTTTTTTGTTCACCAAAAGCAGCATCTTTTTTTTTTGTTTTGTTTTATCCAGACAGTGCAGGTCTTCTGCAGTTTGAAGTCTGTCCTCTCACCGACTCAAGTTTCAGTGTCTCTTTCCAGCATCCAGTCAATGAATCTTTAGTCTGTGGTGAGTAACCGCCTTTGCATTTTCAGCATTTTTTTGTAGCATAAAATTCTAGTCCCATTTCATTTAAATCCATGTTTATTAATTTCTACCATCACATGTCAGTTGAAGAATCAGCAGTTAACACAGTTGTGCAATATCTTTGCTCATTTTAGTGTTGCAAACTATAGGGTTTACTCAGCTTTTGCAAGACAAATCCAAATACTGTCACCTGTTTCAAGTTCTCTTTTCTTTCTGACCTCTTTTTTTCTAGTTGTGATGGAGGTGATTGACTCCAGACAGGTCTCCTGCCATTTGTATAAAGGACCATCAGATGCTTTGATCTGCACTGATGAATTCATTACTAAGGTGGTCACAAGGTGGGTTTTTCTCCTCATTAATGCATTAATATTGAAAAGCGTGTTTAGTAGTAATTGTTTCCTCACCACTGTAGATGCATGTCCATTCCTGTTACCATGCGGGCCATTCGGAGGAAAGCTGAGACCATCCAGGCTGACACTCCGGCTCTCTCATTAATAGCGCAGACAGTGGAGACCATGGTTAAGAATAACCCTCCTCCCTCTGGTAGTCCTCCATATAAAATGGTGGGAGGAGACGGGACTAACCCAATGGGACTACCTGGGCTTACTGGTAGCAATACACCTACTGGTGGAGGACCACCTGGAGGACCTAATTTTGCAGGTCCAATCACTACTCTCTTTGGAATGCCCCGTGCAGAAAGGCAAGCTCAAGGAGAGTGCCTTACTCCAGGGGGGGTGACCGGCCAACAGCCGCTTCCGCAACAACAGCAAGTCCATTCAGACGACTACAGTAAAGTCACACAGAATCCCATCCTGACCAGTTTGTTGCAGATAACTGGAAATGTTGGTTCCAGTCCCAGCTCCCAGAATGCTCCGCAACCACATCAAACTCCGCCACCAACCTCATCCCCTGCCAGCAACACAAAGAGTCACCCTATGCTGATGAACTTGTTAAAAGACAATCCCACACAAGATTTTGCCGCACTGTACAGCTCGAGTCCCTTAGAGCGACAGAACTCTTCATCTGGCTCTCCACGAACAGACAGCATGGGTGGTGCCTGTCCCAGTGGGAACACCAAGGGGAAGAAGAAGCGTCCTCGGGGTCCTGAAAAGGGTGGAGTGTTGCCTGGAGTGGGTACAAGTGGTGGCCTAGGCATGAAACCGCAACCAGGATCCTCAATGCCGCAGCACCTCCAGCACCACTCCGTTTCTCATGAAGATGATTTCCACCGCAAGCTTCTCTCGATGGATGTTGATGCTTCTCAGAATTCAATATTTGACGTGAACCTTGCAGGCGATAGTCTGGACGCACACCACAGCATAACGCCAACACTTAGCCAGTGCGGAACGCCGCCACCCGGCTCCGGCATGGCTTACTCACAGTCTCATGTCCAGTCTCAGCAGCAGCAGCAACCTGGTTCTGTACCGCCTCGCATTGTCCGCCTTCCCAGTTCTGACAGCATTGGGCCTGATATCACAGAAATACTACAGGAGTTACCAGAGCAAACAGGAAAAGGTGGCAGTGGCAGCCATGGGCAACCGGAGGATGGAGGTCCTTTGGGCACCCCCATCCGTGACTCCTCCAGCTCTGGCCAGGGTAGTACAGTGTTCGACTCAGCTGACATTTTCAATACCAACAGCAATGAAAACCCGTTTACAGACGCTGCTGACCTGATTGCAGAGGCGGCTGCAACTGCTGCCACTCCCAACAGTGATTCCTCTTCCACTAACTTCTTTCCTGATGCATCCGACTTCAACCCTGACTTGTTGACCTCGGGACATGGCTTTTCACAAAGCTACTTTGATGACAGCTCCCCGAGTGCTGATGGAGAAATGGACTTGGTCAAGGGATTTGGGGGAAGTAGCCAGCAGAACACTCCTTCAGGAACTCCACAGAACCCTCAACATGGACAAAGTACTCCAGAGCCCTCACTCAAGGACCCATTTGATATGGGGATAGTCTTTGGAGGTAACAGTGGTGGTGGTAAACCACTTCTGGGGCAAGCTCCTGACTTAATAGACACACACAGTGGAGGATCTCAGAGCCCCCTGATGATGGGACTTGGTGGTGCATGTTCGGATTTTAAAACTACAGAACCAAAAGTCAAACCGGGACTCATACGGCCAAAGGATGAGAATGGGGGAAATGGAGGCAGCAGTTCTGGGATGGGAAGCAGCTCAGCAGAGGGAAAACAGATCAAGCGCAGCAGGACGCCATCCAGTGAAGGAAAGTCTAAAGATAAGACACCCAAACGCAAAAAGCTTGATCCTGATGGAAAGTCTCCTTCTCACAGCTCAGGGGGGCGACCCTACACGCCCCCTAGTGGTGGTTCGGGCTCTGGAGGAAGCATAAGCGGCGGAGGCTCCAAGTCTCCCGGTAGTTCTGGACGCTCACAAACTCCCCCAGGAGGTGCCACGCCCCCAATTCCCAAAATCACCATTCAGATCCCAAAGGGTACCATAACTGGGGGGAAAACGTCCTCCCATAGCGGATACACCTCCAGCAGCTCTGCAACTAGCAGCACAGGAGGTGTAGGGGGGACTAGCAGCAGCAGCAAAAGCCACCATTCACACTCCTCTTCCTCTGGGAAGATCAAGTCCAAAGAAGGGTCTATGACGCAAAGCAGCAGCTCCAAGCCAGGGGGTTCAGGAGGTGGAGCGGGGCAGTCGCAGATGAAGGGATCCTCTCAAGGTATGGGTGTTGGCAAACCTGGATCGTCCCCAATCACTAAACATGGTCTGTCTGGGCCTGGGGGTGGTGGAGGTGGAATGGGAAGTGGCAGTAAAATTAAGCCTCAGGGAGGTAAACCTCCAGGTTCACTTATGAATCCCAACATAAAGCCTAACATCTCGCCTTCTCATTCCCGCTCCAGTAGCTCTGGTGATAAACTCTCCTCTCCAATGAAAATGCAGCAATCCCAAGTTCCTGGAACTCCTCCATCTTCCAAAGCTAAGTCTCCGATTGGATCAGGAAGTGGTAGCTCAGGAGGATCTAAGTCTTCTTCTGGTGGAAGTTCCCAAAAACCAGGTGGTGGAGGTTCTTCTGGTTCTACATCTTCCTCCTCTACCTCATCATCTGGTTCCATGAGCTTCTCCGGTGGATCTCAGTCGCAGTACGGAGGCGGTGGAAGTGGAGGGGGAGGAGGAGGCAATGGAAGCGAAGGAAATGGTGGAGGAAGTGGTGGAGGTGCGGGTCAGAACAATTCAAATAACCCAAACGCCAAAGGGAAGTCTCCCAGTAGAAACAAGAAGCCTTCTCTAACAGCAGTCATAGACAAACTGAAGAGTGTGGGCAGCGGAGGAGTTGGGGAAGACGGCTGTGAGGTGGGGACTCCAGTGGGAGGTCCTGGATTGACATCTACTCCTTGTGGGCCTGGAAATGTTCCCAGCGGTCCTCCGAACGTAGGTTCTTCTAAGCATTCTTCATCCTCTCAAAGCGGAGATTATAAGCGGGAAAAGTCTGACAAAGAAGGAAAGGCAAAAGTGATGGTGACAGGTGGTGGCAGTGGAGATAAAAAAATGATGGACCCAAAAACTAGTGGGTCAGGTGGAACCACCCTGGCCAAAATTATCATTAGCAAACCAGATGGTGGCTCGCCAAGCATCAAGGCCAAAGTGACTCTTCAGAAACCCGGGGAAGGTTCTGGAGAGTCAATGCGTCAACAAATCTCCGGCCTCAAAGCATCCCCTCTCTTTAGTGGCTCCACTCCAAAACACGACCGATCGTCACCAAGCCACAGCCGCTCTCCAGGGTACACCCCTCTAAACCAGGACAGCGAGAGCGAATCGGGCAGCAGCTCGGTGGCTGAGAAGTCCCACCAGAACAGCCCCAGCTCAGATGACGACCAAACAGTGAGGCCCCTTCCGCCCCAGGACTACATGAGCTCTATCCCCCTCAGCTCGGGCGAGAAACACAAGAAGCACAAGAAAGAGAAGAAGAAACTAAAGGATAAGGAGCGCGAGAGAGACAGGGACCGGGAAAGGGACAGGGAGAAGGAGAAAAAGAAGTCCTCCATATCCATGGGATCGTCTTCACATTCAACAAAAGCAGACAGTTGGTCGCGGTCTCCCATTTCAGCATCAGATTCATCACTCTCCATGCTTGGTTCGGATCGTCCATCACGGTCCAGCCCGATGTATATGAGAAATGAAGACGATGACCTTATGGACTCAGCTCTCACCGGAGACTTTTAAATCTGCTCTTTAAAGCTACAGTGTAAAACTCTTATAAAACATAATTTTTTAACATATTTGTTAAAACTGACACTATGTCCTGACAGTATGGCATTAGATAGACAATCTGTGGAAAAAATCAAGGTCATCCATTTCTTTTCTAAGTTACTTGAGCAATCTGAAAAAATACATCTCTCCCAGTCAAAAACAACCAATCACAGCCAGGAGGAGCATCTTTGCTCTGTCAGTCAACCTTGTGCATGTGCTGCTCAATGTGCTAAAGGCAGAGAAATAACTTACCTTTCCAGGAATACCGTTTAACCGCCGTCATTGGTGGCCCTGCTAACTAGCTTTAGCGTTCAAGACAGGAAGGCGCTGTAGCATAACAGAGGCTTGATTGATAGCGCAAAGACTCTTTTTCTGGCTCTGGTTGGTTGTTTCTACTTAGAACTGGGAGAAACCAGAAGAACTCGATTTTTTTGCACATAGTTTCCATTTCACAACAAAGTGATAGTATAAATAAATATGTAAAAGAAAAACATATTTTTATAAAAGTTATATTCTGTAGCTTTAAAAAAAACATTTTACTTACAAACTTAACTTTTATTTATTCAGCTAAATCCACAAAAACTGAACATGTCCCGCTAAAGCCGTGTTTACTGTACAGGTAGCATTGTGTTGTATCACGAACCAGATGCCAGGTTTTACAATAGTGGACAATGGAGTGGCAGCTACCTTTAGCTTCACTACGGAAATGGTTTTAACGGTGTGGTTTTTAAAGAAATGGACGTTGTTTCAGAACATTTTGTCTGTGAGAACATGTCTTGTTGCATGTTCGTTTGACATTGTTACCATGTCGTATGCTGTCCAAAAACAGGAAAAGATCTGATGTAAATGTGTTAAAGCAAGAACAAAAGTTTTTGCTTTTTAATTTTTAGGTGAGGATGGTTGTTAGATTATTGATTTTTAACCGTTCTGTGTATTAGTATAAGAACAGAAGGAGGTTGCAGAATATGATTGAGAATTTTTTAAAGTTGGAAATAAATATTTAACTTCTTACAAACTCTCCTGTATTGAACAGACTTGATTACTAATGCAGCATCTTGTAAAACTAATATGAATTTTCTTTTCATACCCACAAAATATGCATTTGTTTAGGATTTCACGTGGTGAACCGACAAAGTAGAGCATAGAGTAGTTAATTTAAAGCAAAACAAATACTTTAGTGCTCCCTATTGTGGCTACAGCTTGAGGAAAACAAAGTGAATATTAATTAATTACATTTTAACTATGTGACACTAGATGGCGGTAGAGTACCAGGCCGTTGAGCGGCATCGTGAGTTTAAATTACCTTCTTGCAGAAGGTAATTTTACTAGATTAAGTTGATTTCCACGTTTGAAATAAGATATGAAAAATGATGATGTAACATATTTAAGTATGAGAAAGATATATCTGGTTGTACTCCAGAAAGACAAAAGTTCAATCTTATTAAATCATCAGCAAGGAGATAGTTCACAGATTGAAAACCGAAACTGCACAGGAAGTTTAATCTTAGTATGGATGTCTTAAACTACAGGACTAATTTTTTCGCCGATATGAGGTAAAAAGACATTTTGTGCTTTGATCATGAAGGTTGCTGAAGTGACTCCCTAGAGACCGCTCTAACGTGTGTGTTATAAAAATCAGCAAAATTGACAGTAGAGTCAAACAAGGAGAATAGAATAAGCCGAACTGGTACACTTCTTTACCAAATGCTAAAGACATTATGGCTCATTATGTTTAACCCCTGCTGCTCGGTATTTACAACTGCAGATTCAGACCATTAAAAGCAAAGAAAAGTCACCTTGTCAACGGATGGGACTGGAAAATGCCTGTTAAGTCTAAAGGAAAATACTTTCTCAGATAGACTGATCAGTTCTTGCAAATCTGAGGCAAAATATGGCAAAACTGAGGAAAACTGTGCAACATGAATAATGTTTAAAGGAGTAGGATAGGAGACGTGGCAATGTTGAACTCACAAATTCAATCTATGTTATACACCCTTACGATACATAATAGACGGTAAAATACATTGATTTTATGACCTAATTTAGAGCAGTTTAAGTATTTTCATTTTGATTTTTCCTGGAAACCCTTTCAAATGAGTTCAGCCATTTTCTATTTGTATACCTTTAACTTTAATTGAACATGCTAACTGAAAGCTGTGACATTGCCTGGTCAATGGCGTGACTTTTATTTATTTTTATTTATGTTTTTTTTATTATTATTATTAGATATCCACTCCTGTGTTAATTTGAGGCTTTTCCTCCTTTTGATAGTGTTAACACAACTGTATGCCCTAAAACCATGCAAACAAAATCTGCTGTTATAGAGACATTCACACCTGGTGGTGATCAATTAATTAAACTCAGCTAATCACCAACATGACTATTATTATAATGATAAAAACTTTTTCCATCATGATGACTGTAAGCTGAAGAAATGCATATTTGACAAAAAGCAGAAACAGAAGAACAATGTAAGGGTAGAAATTGTCTTTTTTTTTATTGCATGATAAAGGATATAACAGTAATGTAACAGTGTTATGCGGCTTCACGTAAAGGACCATGAGATTAATTCAGCAAACTTCCATCTCCTTCCAGCTCATAGGGAAGGGCCTGGAGTTCATGGCTGTTGAGGAGCAGTAAAGCATGGAAATAACCTCTCAGATATTCTTGTCGGAGCAGCAAGTGAGACGGAGGGGAGGGATTTGCCAGTTAGTTAAGCTTTATGGATGCACCAAGTCAGCTTTCTGGTGAAAGAAGGAGCAGAAAGGAAGAGGAAGTAAGAATAAAGGCAAAGGAGGGGAAGCGAGTCAGGATTTATTTTCAGCCTTGGAGTGCTGCAATTTAAAGTAAGTATATTATTATATCATGAGGGCTGCAGACAGTTACCAGAACAGTCGTGGCTTTACGTGTTAAGCTGCAGTGCAACATTTCAGCAGCGGTTTACCCAGCTGTCTGAGCCAAAGGCTGATATTTAAATTTGACAAAATATTGCTTTGCCATTACTAAGCTAATTACTAGTAATGCTGCGGGCCTGGACAAGTGGAATCAATGACTAATGATTGCTCTGACAAGAAGAAACCCAAGTCTGAAAATTAATGCAGCACTTGATTTTTTTTCCCCAGTTGCTGCATCTCAATAATACAACAAAAATAAACAATTTGTTGATGCTTTATTTTGGAATTTGGTCCATTTTCTTTCTGTTTTGACCTCACTTGCTTTCTGGGAGCAGTTTATGGTTGTGAGGGCTTTTCAGATCCGCCCTGACGAAAAATTTCCCTGGATTGCATGAAGCTTTGGATTTATGCTGAGGCAGACTGAGGAGAGTGGCTGTAAAAACTGTGATGCTGGTGAAACATCAGCAAAACTAGGGGAAGCAAAGGTACACCTCAGTTTGCCTCTGCATGTTTATACAACACGACACATTTCACTTCGGTTACTTTCCTTTGGGGAGACTATCCGAGTCAACACCACATCTGGATCAAGACTGAAAATGCACCTCATTATGACTGAATGTTTAATGCTTAATGTTTGCCTTTTAACATTATTTCTGATTTAGACGTGGTCTCATAAAATTGTTTGAATGGAATTAGGCCTGTCACGATAACAAACTTTGCTGGACGATAAATTGTCCCAGAACGTCTTCCTATAAACGATAATGTTGTTTTGAGACCATTTTCACGTTATATAGTAATGATGGCAAGAACACATTCTCAAAGATCAATAAACTTTAAATTCTATGGAACATTTAAACACTGGAACTGGGAGACATTTGAAATATCCAAAATGAATAGACGAAACATCAGAAACAACTAATGAAATGAATTATGAAGGCTGTGTAAACACAATTATCTTTCAAAAAAGGGATGGTTGAGACCAAAAGCACCAGACTGGAGATTTTTGTCATTTAATTTTTGGTAAAAAGAGAAAAAAGAGAGAAAAATGATAAATCACGCAAATAAAAATTATTGAGTTTCTTTTACATTATTATGCGATTAACTGATTTATTGTTTATTGTGACAGGCCTAACTGGAATGATATTTTGAGGACTCAAATTTAAATTTTTTGACTACACCACATTAAAGAATAGCAAAAGTCAAATAAAGGGCTTTACAATTTAGCAAACTGAACAAGTGCAGAACAAAAGAATTAGTGAAATATGATAAAATATCTAAGATACGCACATGGCCTACTCAAGTCAAATCATACAATTTAAGGTTTATAAACCTAAGAACACTGTATCCGCTGTCATATTCATGGCAGCATCATGCCGTTGGATGGCTTTCTTTCTGCCATTGGTCTTGGTGGCAGGCGAAATAATGGAGGGGATTTTATTCTTACTTCCTCTTCCAAATTCTTCAATTCCACATCAAATCAACATCTAGATTTTTGAGACGGGGAAAAGCGGACAATGATCAGAAACACGGATCAAATCTGGGTTTGCAGCAAATGAACTTTAAACTTGTGGAATGAACTCAACCTCACTCCTAATTTTTTAAAAAAATCAGAAACCATTCAAAACAGCTGGAGAACAACAAATCCCACTCTTAAACATGAATGATTCAAATGAATCATTAAAAGCCCCTAAATAATTTGAGACTAATGCAGATGAGTTTATTTGCATTTCTGACTGGAACTGTCCAGATTTAGCAAGGTTTTGAAAACATAAACAACATCAAGATTTTACATTTTTCATTATCAATGTCAATGCCAGTACCTTAATATAAGGAAATACAATGAAAAAATGTTAATTTATTCCAAAGAAGTAATGAACACTATTCCAGTTGATGCAGTGCTACAACTCAACCTCAGGGGACATTTTGTATTTAAACAGAAATTCAGGTTTTGGGTCTTTGGATGCAAGTCAGAGCTGCAATAATATTTCTTTAGGGTGCCATGTCAAGTTTTTAGATAAAGTATATATCTCTGCAACATGCTAAATCAACCTAAAAGTAACCACAGGATGTTGTTTAAATCTCTTGTCTCTGCCAGAGTTAGTCACTCAGCTTGTGCATTCCTCTGGTTTCTGCTGACAGGAGCAACATTTTTTAAAATAATGCCAAGGACACATTAAAAACTAATAATCCCAATAATCCCTGCAGACCTGGTGCATGAGTCAGCAGTTTGGAGTGCCAACACCTTTTGGCATGTCAAACACAAATCCCAGTGTCTTCCTGGCCCATCCGCTTTGCCTTGTCCTTTCTTTTCAGGAAGACTTGCAGCGTCTGATGATCCATCAGTTTAAACATCTCTTCAGGCCATCATGTCTAAGTCAATCCTGAACATAAAATAAAAAACATTATTCTTCTTTTGGGCCTTATAAAAACTTAACTAGGTGATATCCTCTCCTCCCAATAGTAAATAACTCCTATGGGAATATTAGGGGTTCTTTAACATTTGATTTATATCGGAAATTATGTTACTTTTTCTAAAACTAAAAAGTAATTTTACATGAACTATTTCTGAGATTAAAACACATATTCTGTTTGATTCAAATACTCTTTCTAAAGACATTTAAATTGAATGACATATTCATACATATTATTTTATACAATCCAGAACACTCTTACATTTTTCTTTTCTGAAAAGTTTTCCTCAAACTCAGAGTTACTTGGACCGGATGTGTAGGACTCCAGGAGAGGAGTTGTCAGGAGGGGCTGATCAGCCAATCAGAGACAGTTTTGGGGTTATACTAGAGATGCAGTCATATTGAAAAAAATACTGTATTGTTATTTTATAAATCACAGTCTGTAGACTAATGAGACACCAAAAATGTCAGCCATCTATTTCTATATGCAGCTCTTCATTCAGCTACACCACAAGTTTCAAACCCTCTTCTACAACTGATTTAAGAAATACATTTAAACACTGCCACCATCATCAAAAATAAAGCTACAATCAATATGCATTGTTTAAAAGCTTTCTAAATATCTACATTTACAAAATAGGATGTTAATTTAAGACAAACTTTGATTTTAAAAGGTATCCAGACAAAACTTCTCTGATTTCTGTAGCTAGCTAAAATAATACTAAATTAAAAATAGACTAATTAAATTAATTAATATAACTAGTTAGGTGATAATTCAAAGCTTTCACATGACAGAGCCTACTTACATTTCAGTCTTTATAAAACTTAACAATGGTTTTTCACATATTCTTACCACACACATTTCAAGCAAGAGCTGGGAGATATATCCTGGCCAAATGAATAAAACACTACAGGGCAGCATGTGCACTAAAACATATGTTAACATAATCTGTCTAAAACATGATCAATCAGCACTAGCATGGCTAATATAATAAACGAGGCACTACGGAGCGGTGCAGAACCATTTTTTTTTTCTTTTTAGAAATGTATGACAAGTGCCGCCTCTCATTAGGAAGGTAACACAGCGGTTACCGCTGAGCGGTAAAATGTTGTAAATACCTGCAAAACTCCTCAACGGTGTACTCTAAAGCCGCGGGTGTGTTTAGGATCAAGCAGGAACCACATGTCAGCTTAACCAATGAACAGCGTCAGTGAGCAGCATAGGCTGCTACTGCATCGGACTGCCTTCAGGGACAGTCGGAAATTACAGTTTTCCTGGCAAATCTTTGCCGATCTCATGAGTATTATATTTTAAAATTACCATTTCCAGTGGGGTGGCAGTAGGGGTGGCAAGGGCTCCCTACGGCAAGGGCTCAGTGGCACTGCCACTGAGTAGAAGTCCACTTTAGTCTCTCCCCCTTTTTTGGATTAGCCATTAGCTTTAGCCCCCGGGAACTA
Source organism: Gambusia affinis (assembly GCF_019740435.1). Classification (NCBI taxonomy): domain Eukaryota; kingdom Metazoa; phylum Chordata; class Actinopteri; order Cyprinodontiformes; family Poeciliidae; genus Gambusia; species Gambusia affinis. The sequence continues at coordinate 17,936,643 of NC_057887.1, forward strand.
CTAACCTAGATTATACTAGTTTAAGACATCAAAATTGTTATCTAATATGATTTTAACTGCTTATAATCTTTTAACAGAGGCTTACTGAAATAGTCCAGAGCTATCCGTTTAAGAAATTTTAAATAAATCATCAATATTTTACTGTGTGAGGTAAGGCTAATATTACGAATTGACTGTGTTCATATATTCTAGTATCAAAATGCTGCCTAGATAGACAGATAATTTTTAAAGGGATGAAACCTAAAATTAGCACAAATGGTGTTTAGAGTTCAATCTTGAGACTGTCTTTTCTCTGTAATCAGATGCTCACTTCTAATTTGATGGTGAGTTACAGGATGAGGCTGGCCACACATTTAGCTACTCTTATTAGGTCCAAATCATTTTCATATAATCCTGTTGTAGCCTGGCAATTTCATTCCTTCTTGTTGACCAGTTTTAGTATGTTAATTTTGTTACAATCAGGTATATCTGGCTTGTGCTTGCTCCAACTTTCACTGAGTTGGTTTATTTCAACTTAACACTTGGCAAAACAAATAATGGCACCATATTTGGTTTATGTAATTTATGGTAAAAACAAGCCAAATTCCAGGAGGGTCGGAGTCAGCGGTTCTCTATAAATAAGTCACATCTCGCATGCTAACTGTTCTCCCTGGTGCTGATGTTTTTAATTCATCACAGGTATAGAGCAACTCCATCTAATTTGCTTTTATCCTGATCCAAACAGCTCAGTGAGCCATTTTCGTATAATCACGTGGATGATACCAGTGTGATGCCGAAAGACATCGTTTGCCCTCTAAGAGGTTTCTTCTGTTTGCTTTTTTGTCACAATTAAAAGTTTCAGACCAAACCAATTTTAATATGAGAGAAAGATAACCTGAGCAAATACAAAATACACAAAACTACCATCTATAATTAGTAATTATAATGCTTTTAATTATAATTATTCAAATAACTTCCTTGGTAAATCATGAATTATCTGCCATTGAACACACTTTTTTTTCTGCACACACCCAGGCCTGACTGGCAGACTGCTCTCCGATTTGCGTTATTGGCCTTTTTTAACAGTTAACTTTATGTTTTCTCTGTCTTTTTTATCTCTATAGAAGCTACATCTAGTCTGTTGCTTTTTGTGTATCTGCTCTATCTTCTCTTACGGAGCCTAGTTCTGGTTCTGCTGGAAGTTTCTTCCTTTTAAAGGAGTTGTTTTTCCTCTCCACTGTTGCTACACGCTTGCTAAGGTTTGAGTAACTGTTGTTATGTGGTTGGCTGTTGTAACTGGGTGCTCAATTGGGAATTGGTGCTCTCTATATAAACTTAGTTTAATTTAACTGAAATCCCTTTTCTGATCAAAATGAACAATTTTCTGAAAAACATCTTGATCATTCCCAAGACTTCTGGGAAATGATTCTGTCGACTGAAACCTGAATAAAGTGTGCCACTCCTTATTTCTGGAATAGAACTAAATGCATGTCAGAAAATTATTTTGAAGTTTTTTATGGACTTAAATCCGATTTGAATTATTTGACAGAACCTTAAATAAACCCTTCAGGTGTGAAAAAAACTATGATTTGGCTGAATTAAAGCAATATTAAAAGAAATTCTCTCAACGGTGATGGAAATAATTTTCAACCAGTTTTTGCAAATGCTTGATAGCAGTTGTAAATGATGTTTAGAGGGCAAACACGTTTTACGTAGGCTCAGGTTGGTTTGGATGATTTTTCTTTTAAAAAAGGGGGAGAAGATCATTTAAAAATATGCATTTTGAATTTACCCAGATTATCTTTGATGTAAACCCTTTTATGACAGACAAAAAAAAAAGTAAAATCAGAAAAGAGTTGTAAAAACAAATTTAAATCCACATGCAGGGAACAAAAGTACTTGCAGATGTCTTAAAACATTCCTCCTTTGTTTTACCATTTCAGTTGTAGAAACCATTGGTTTAATTTAAACTGTTAAATAATTTGCTCTGAAATGTAAACAATTTGGTTGAAATAGACGTTACGTTAATCTCACGCATCAGAATGCCACATATTGTTTTTCTGGAGTGTTTCTTTCTTCCTCAGTTATTTTTCTCCATTTTTCTGACAACTTGAAAGCTTCGTTTGTACATTTCTTTTTATAATACCTCATCTATAAATATCTTCTCAGCTAACCAGTTTTAAAAAGCACACAGAGCTTAAAATAGAACATCTTTCACACTGCCATTAACGCTTTGACACTTTCCCCGTTTTTCTTGCATGACACACAATTCAAAATCCTTCAGAGTCAGTAAAAACACTAGCCTGTTTCAGACGTGAACAAACACTCTCTGGTTACATCAGTAGAGGAACGGGCTTCTCGTATCGGGATTTGCCAGGTTGGTGTTTGACCTAGATTTGGCTGGGATCTGTAGATGTTCGTCACATCAAAGAGTTTAAATGAGGCTTGCTCATTTGAATAGAAAATCAGCTTTACAATGAAACAGTTTTCACATAGCAGGCTCATAAACTTCAAGGAAGGCTGAGTGGCTTGAGGGTCTTTTGAAATTATTTTTGTCCTCATGAGACATGTGAAATATGCAGTTTGTCTTCTGTTTTCTTTGTGATCTTTAAAAGCATGTTGCACTTGGCAGCCTGCACAGCTTCGAAGACCATAGCAGGACATGAAGTTTTCTTTTTATGGACATTTGCAGCTTTCTCGCTCTATGCTGACTGGCAAAATATTAAGTGGACTGAGTCCAGTTACATTTTTGGTTCACATTGTGACTGCTCTCAGCCTCAGTTGGCATGCAAGAGCTCTGCACAGTTTCCAGCACCTAAGATGATGTGTGAGGACTGTCCTGACTGGGCGGATTTTGTACAGACATTCTTGGAAACACTGAAAAATCCCCTGAGGATTATACTCTGCTTTGTTGACACTCACTATGGATGTTACAATGAAAAACTCATCTTTTACTGGAATAATAGTAAATTAAAAAATTTCGACAAATCCGATCTTTAATCTGAGTTCATGGATTTAGTGGGACAAGTAATGTTTGTTAAAAAATAATTATCTTTTGGTTTTGTATTTTCTTTTTATAAGCACAACTCACACATATCAACAATGAGCATTGTTATGTCTGCAAATTTATGCATACAGAAAAAAGTATGTTTGACCAATTATTAAGAAAAAATATTTTTGTCTCTTTGCTAATTTGGCCATACATGCAGTCTGCAGTGACCCAATTCCAATTTTATGCGAAATCGGATTTATTTTATTTTTTTGTCGTGATCGTTCACACTTCCAAACATATGCAACCTGTATGCGATTTCCTGTCTGAACGGCAAACGACCTGAAAGTGTCCCGCATGCTCAGAAGAGGGCGCAATAACACAATAGAGCGCATGCTCATTGTTTGCTAATCACCATAAAAAAAAAGTAGGGTTAGCAGAAGTAAACATGGATGCTAACAGCGGAGCAAAGCTTGGGACTTTAAAGTTGTTATTCCGGAGCCAGCACATTAACAACTTAACCCTCATTGTAGTCCGCCATGGTTGTGGTTTTTATTCCCGCTTGGGCTTCCAGGACGCAGAATAGTGACGTCTGTCGAGTATCAGTGACGTTCAGGACCTGGCCAATGAGACTCGGGTCTCATTTGAAAAGATCGGATACGTATCGAATATCCAACTGACCTGGGTCGCATTCGAAAAAAATCCAACCTGTGTTGTTCAGACTGTCATGAAAATATCAAATAAAAATCGCATTACGCAAATTTAAAAAAATAAAAATCGGAATTGACTACAGTCACTTCAGGCTACAGTGTGAACTAGTGACAAGCCAGTTATTATTTTGAAAATCTCATGCATTTTAACAAGTTCCCATAACACAAGCCAACAGCATCACAGATCATCCTCTAAACTAAACAGTGGACAGGAGGTGCTTCCCCACATATTAATCATTTGTCTAATGCCACATCCCCTGGGTGTTTCGGTGGAAAGCTTAATGCTTTCCTCCTCAGGTCAAAGCACTTGATAAAGTTTATCAAAAGCAACTCATTTATATTTCTGATGGGAGGACAGAAAAGGCCTTTTGGAGTTAGCTTTAGCTCAATCCAGCATTCAGTCTCTTCTGATCAGCACTATTTATCATTTTTCTTAAACCCCGCCCTCCATTTATCCTCAGATGTCCATCCCTTCCTCCTTCATCACTCCGCACCTCTACCCCACTTATCTCTTATTCTCCTCACTTCTCCTCTATTTGACCGATTTTCTTTTCTCTGGCCTAAGTAGCGTCTGGAGGGATCTGCATTTGGCTCAGGAAATTAATGTCCTGAGACAGAACGTCTGTTTTGAGTCTCCGAAGGCTCCCGATGTTTACACCAAATGATCAGTTAGTCCTCCCAATCCAGCAAAATACCAAAAATGCCCTTCAAAAATGTATTTGAACTATGTGGTGAGGGTTTCCTTCAGCATGTAGATGGCAAATTGTGAGATTTGGTGTTTCGCCACTTTATGGTGCAGCTCAGTGTGCTTAGCAGAATGTTTTTCTTTTTTTAAAAAAAACCTTGTTTCTTTTGCTCCATCTATGGTGGCAAACATAAACTTGAATCCTCAAACCGCCTGCATTTTGACAGTTCTTGATGCTTTAAGCTTTCTGATTATTGCTCTGACAACAGATATGAGCAACATTAGGCAAGTTCCTGTTGCCGTTTCCCATCTCATGAGGATTGGCACACATCTTCCTTACTTGAAAAGCATGTTCTCCTGTCTTTCCCACTTTCAAGAGTGGTAAAGATAGACAGACCTCTTTGTGAATCAAGAAGACTTGAATTTCTATTTAAAATATTCTGATGAACTAAGAACAGTGGAGTTTATCTTTTAGAAATGGTTGGGAGGTTTTTAGCTTTAAATTAAAATATTATTGATAAGATCAATTTATTGCCAATAATTAAACAAATATCTGTTTCCTGTCTTACATTGTCATATCTGTAACAATGAAGAGAAAATATGTTGCTTGTTGCTCTTCTAGTGCTTCAAAATCTGAGCAAACTATTATGCTTTGCTCATATTTCAAATGGAGATTTATTGTTTATTTCCTTCAGCGGATAAATGATAGCAGATTAAAAGGCTATTATAAATAAGTCAGCAGCCAACACGGGAAATTGCATAAACGGTTTTGATTGGCCGATCCTGGAGCAGACCGAAGGGGACATCTGTTTGGATGGGAGGGGGTCCAGTCCCTCTCTGCCAAAGCAACTGAAAGAAGAGCCTGCAGATCTAACTGGTTTCCAAGTTTACTTCAGCCTCTGTCCCCTTGCCGACTCAATGCTGCTTCCTTTGGGGCCACCAGAGGCTTTGTGTTTCATTTTTAATTTGATAAGCAGAAGCAGTCAAATGCAGCCAATGTCCATTTATTACTGCAATCACATGGACATTAAATTAGAAAACCAGCTCTCTGTTGTCAGTGTGTTCATCCTTCAAGGCTTTGCAGGAGGTGCAGCATATTCACCTGGTGAGTAAATTATTTTCTTTGTTATTTATTTAGAAAATATGGGCAATGTAATCATAATAATAAGCAAGGAAAATGGTAATGTAACCCATGCTTTCCCCCAGAAAACTTTCTAACCTTGGCGCTCGGGGTGCTAGGGCAGTCATCCATCCAGCCGGCCGCCATGTTTTTGAGTTAAAAAATGTTTAAAGTTGACAGAAAATTTTAAATTATCACTTGATAGTTATGCATTATTGGAAGACTGGAGCATTAATACTTAAACACCAATTATAAAGTCTTACAAAAAAAAGCATACCTTAAAAAAATTATAAAATAAATAAATTATGGTAAGCCTGGTGGGGACAAGTCAAACCTGGTGGCCCGCCAGGCTTATAATACACCGTAGGAAACCCTGGTAGCCTAATTAAATTAATTAATCAATATAGTAATCATTCACTCATTGTGGAGCATTCTAAAAGCTGGAATTGCTTTCTTGATTGTCTTTTATGAGCTACATATAATGAAATAATCCAATATTACAAAAGCATTTCAAGTCACAATGAGATTTGTGTTTTCAAGCCAAAAGCTTAGTTTAATTTAAAAACTAAATGTTTGACTAATGCATGAGGGGAGCTGATGAAAGAAGTCAAGAGAACTGGTGTCTGAGAACAGAAGGCAAATAAATAAATAAAATTAAGCAATTCTACAAAAGTGGTATTAGGGGAAAAAACTACATTGTTATTACTTTGTTTAGCTTTAGATTAAAGTATTATTGATAAGATTAATTTAAAATGAACTTATTTCAAAATAATTTGTAAAATTCTACTCCTGTTCTGACCAGCATTCTTAATCTGCTGAGCAACTATTAACATAATAATCAGTAACGTGATAGTCAAAAGGCTCTCCGTCTTTTGGCTCTGTGTGACACAAAGAAAAAAATGAAACTCACAGGTAGTTGTGATGGATAAAGATGCAGGAGCGGTGCTGTCCAAAGCTAGTCTGTAGGAGCCTATGTTTTAGACGTTGAAGTGCTTCAACACTCCTTAATCAAATAATGAATTTATTAATATGAATCTGTAGAGCTATCCAGTTTTTCAACAGAACTCATTCACTTTGCAGAAATGAAAACTGTCTCCTTTCTGTTGTTGCTGCCACAAAGCTTGTTGCTTTCTGTGGCAGTGATGGTCCAATAACATACATTGGACCATGTATGTCTGTTATCATCCATATAACAGACACCACATCATCCATATATGAAAGTGTAATTCTGGTTTTATGGATGTGACTCAAAAGGCTTTTTATATGATTTAAAAATGTGTTATAAAAATGGAAACACTAACTACGATTTATTTTTGGTTTGTGTTTTCAAGGTTTTGAGGGTTTGTTGGCTCTAAAATAGGATATATTGCTTTTAATTTTTATTTTTTTTAAGCCAGCTTAATAAGAAAAGTCCCTATATCAATAATGGCTACATTAAAATTTCCTAGAGATTTATGCATTTTAAGAATCACCCCATGAGGAAGTTCTTCCTGTGTGCATATTGTGTTTTTGCAGCATAAAGAGAAAGTAGAAGAAGTGTAGTGTTTTGTAACTAGAGCGAAACAGTCCTTCATCTAAGCACTCAATAAAAGATGATGCGGCAAAAATGGAAACCAGCAAGAGCTCTTGGCATAGCATGAGAGCAAAAAACTTTCATGATTCAACACCAACTGAAGCAATTGTTACAAACTAACTAAATTATAGATTTTGACACTTCAAGTATCCCACAGAAGAAATCCAAATCCTATGTATGCATTTTTCAACAAATACCACAGCTTCTACACATGATGCATGCGTGCTAATGAGAAATTAATATAATTATTTTTCTTAGTTTCAGTGTTTCTAATGAAGCCATTAATATAACATTTATACCAGATGTTGGCAATAAGTCAAGTAATCCGGACAATCTAAGTAAATAAGCTTAAAAAAAAACTTAGTTATAAGAACATATTGTAAGTACTAAATACACTTTCAAGAGATTTTAAAATATTCCCTGTGTGGAAAAACTACTATTGATTGCTCAGGTGATTTTGACTCATTCTTTCACACAAACTGTCTTTAAATCTTCAAGAGTTTTGCATGCACTCTGATTTTCAGTTCTTTCTGCTGTTTTTCAGATGTTCAGTGATTGACTTTAATTTCCTTCTCTGAAATCAAATAGGAATATCCTTGGCTGTTTGTTTGTCATTATTGTGTTGAACATCTTCAGTTATTACTATCAGTTTTGATTATTTGGAGTCTGCCAGTCTCAAAAGCTAATCTGACAACCCACATCATTATTTCCCCAGGTGCAAACTTAACTTTTTCCATGATGTTTTGAAAGCATTCTTCATGCAAATATGGTGTATGCAACAACATCCAAAAACTGAAGTCGTTATCTCCTCTGACCAGACTGTATCCTTCCAATATTTTCCTGTTTTTCTTTGGTAAATATTTAACAAGATGAAACAGGTTTTTTCTTTAGCAGTAGAGTCTTGTGCAGATAGTTCACATATAGTCCAGTGCAGTTGAGTGCATTACTTAATGCTTTTATTTGAAAAGCTGCGTCAGCTATTTGCAGTTCTTTCTTTGTGTGAGTGTGAGTGTCCCTCTGAGCTTGAGCAACTCTTTTTCCTTTAACTCCTCTGTCAGAAATCCTATGAGGGACACCTCACCAAGGATGGTAGAGGGAGAAATTGTGTTCTTTCCATTACCACAATATGGCTTTGGTGGCAACAGTAAACTTTTTAGCAGAGCTTTTGTTGGTTTGTGTTACTATGTGAGCATATATATGCTTTCTAAATACTCACAGCTTTCAGCTGGTTTCCTAATTTTGTCGTTTTACTCATAATTTTTATGTGTTCAGTACTTATCTTCTGATTCATTCCTTGTTTTTACCCATAACTTTACTTGTAGACTAATTTTCTTTTATTTGTTTGTAGATTGCTTTGATTGTTACAAACATCTGGTATGAATTTTCAGTGAATGGTGCTATTAGAAATAGCTAAACTGAGAAATGTTGTGTTCAAAACCTATATCAAAATACTTTTCTCCAAGATAGGTTTATGTTAAAGAAATAGTTACATTAACTTTAAAAAGCTATTTATTACAACAGATTATTGTGTTTGCAGCATTATAGCATATATTAGATAATAATACATCAACAATGAGACTAAGAAGTAAACCTCACTAGCTTTTTTTAAATAGAATAATTAGGCCTTAATTTCCATAATTACCGGCTTCACTACAACAAAACATTGTTTTGTTGATGGAAAAAGCACAGGGGTTGTCAAGTTTCTCAAAGTTGGGTTCAGACAAACTCTCATAAAAATAACTGGGACACGGTGCTCTGTCCAATTCGGATACACCCACAAGAAAAGCAGATAAACTGCTGTTTCTTTCACTATAAGTGCGCATTTTTCATAATAGTAATACCTGCACATCTCTATAAAGCTGCAAAAACACATTTATTCTGAATGCATGTTTTTAACGCAACAAACACCGTGAGGTTCAATCAAGAGAAATGCGTTCAAGGAAGAACTGGATGAGGAAGAAAAGAGGCAGCTCACATGAAGCCAGATAATTAGTGAGACACTTGCAGAGGCAGGCGGGAGGAGCTGTCCTTAGTGCTGAATCAGCCACCCATGCTGGGCTCCCCATGCTCTCTGTGGACTGCGCAGTCACCTACACATGCTTGTAATGTTAACCTATATGTTCTCCATTTTCCCTGTTTAGTTCTAACACAAGCAAGGGGGCCTTAATAAAAGTGTTTTTCTGGTTGCTTTAAGCAGCCATTAAGATGTTTTCATGTGAAGAGCCATGGAATTGTATTGACCCTACGTCACTAAATCATTCGAGGCACCATGATGGAGTCGGAAGTGAGGGATGGGAGTATTGAACAGAGCAACTGAAGTTGTTTATGCCAGTTTATTCATGGCTTCTACTTGTTCGAGTCAAGCTAATTTATCTGTGAACGTTACACACTTGGTTGTGGCTCACAGAATTGGAAATAGCTAGTTTAAAACCAGACCCATACCTCCTCCCTCTCGATGTGTTGACCAAATTACCGACTATGCGTGAATTCACACCACATAATTTACATCACTAAGTCATAAACAGTGTGTCTTCTTATACCGGAGCAGCATTAAAAACGTACAAAAGAGGATATGCTAACCTTTTTTTTTTGTACGTGCTAGGCTACATGGCGGTGGGGCACTGTCTCCATGGTTACCAATGCGATATTTCATATTCGCTGCAAATCCGCGATTACACCGAGGGCTGACAGTCATTATTATTGACGGCCATCCATCGCTGCCGTATCTTTCCTGATTAAAAGTTACAAAATAAAATGAGAAGTTTAGTTTTCACCAAAGTCTTTCTCTGCGGCCGACCGCGCAGCACTCTGTGACCATTTTTCCTAGGAAATCAACTTAATAAAAGCGACATTAAGCCACCAAATGTGCGTTTCTTGACAGTGTTTACAGAAGCGCAAAGATTGATTTGACGTCCGTGATGGCGGAGCGGGCCGAGTTTCGAAGAGAGTGACGTCACGAGCAAAGGGTCAATTGCAGTAAAAAAAAAAAAAATCATTCTTGCTCATTAATGAGAAAAAACCTTTTGTATTTGCATATTTTTTTTCATGTCAATATTGATTTTATTTAAATTCAAGCTTGATTCAGTGTATCTGACATGAAAAATACAACTAGTTGAATCTGCACATATTAGCTCCCTTAGTGGTAGTGGTCTAATCTGCTGAGGTAAGGCAATGTGAACAGAAGATGTCTATTTATATTATAGGTAGATTTTATAAGGTGTGCTTTGTGCTGCATTTCAAATCTTGTTGAAGTACAAAAAAAGAGAAAGAGACATATTGTATTATTACATTACTATTAGCCTTTCTAAGACACTATGTTTGCATTTTATTCATACAAATAGTGAAGCTATAAAGTACTGCTAAATGTCAGAATTGTCAAACAAGTAAGTTGACATTTATTTCACCTTATGTTATTGAAACAGTAGTGGAAATTATGAAAAATAAAAGTTACAATCAGTGATGCTTAACCTTTAATTTGACTGCAAACCCTTTTTTCAGAACCTTGTTATACTTTTGCTTTATATGCTATTAACTGGGCAGCAAAGGTTTGGATGCAGTGATTGATGATGGTGGGAACGGCCATATAATTAATTGATTATCACTGGTGTCCTGAGTACCACCGATTTTTGAGATCTCTTCCATTTTAATCAGGGTACCTTCCTTTAAAAAAATCTGCTCTATTAACCATTTCTTTGTTTTATACCTTTTAGTGGAGGGTTTAAGTATTGCAGGTGGCAAGTCCCATTTTATTCACAAATCCAAGATGGCTGCCTACACTTTCAAAAAGGGAGTAAAAATTACATTTATTAGAAGCAAGGTGTTAAAAATCAAAGAAATAAGATTACTTTTTGTATATTGTCCTTAAAAAAATCAACTTAACAAATTCAAAAATTAAATATCTTAGCAGAATCTGACTACAAGGGTATGAACGATAATACTTTCAGGTATACATTGTTTTAGTAGAGTTCTTGATTTAATGTGTAGGCTTTTGTGAAACACCAAAATAAGAATAGAGTAAAATAAATTGACATTTATGTTTTTTGCAAGTTCTCACAATACAGTTTTCAATAACAATATTGATATTTAGCAATATCATCTTACGTTTGACAAAATTGCGTATTCCATTATTTATTCTATTGTGTTTAAAATAACTTTTAATTACTGTTTAATTGTAATCCAAATTTTCTGCTGTTTAGTTATTATGTTTACATTTTTATAGCAGTTTGGTCAGATAAGGTTAAAAGTGCAATATAATAAATCTTTCCTTGAAACGTGATATTTTAGCTCAGATTTAAAAGATTCATCACATCTAAGCGTCATCACCTCACAGCCAATCACAGCGACTTCTGTGGTCCATTTTTTCCCTTTGTCTGTCAAATTCAACCAATCAGAGCGCACGAAGCACTTTCTATCGACGAGATTAAAGTTGTTGTAAGGAGCGCGTGTGTGCGCGCGAGAAGAAATACTGTCCGGGGCACGAGACAGACGTGAGGCGGCGGAGTCTTATCGGATATTCTGGTTTTAATCCGGTATTTTATTGGCTTCATTTCCAGAGCTTTAACCCTGAAAGGCAGCTGGTCTCTTTTAAAGGATTTGACTGGGTTTTTTTGGGATTTTTTTTTTGTAGATTAGCGTTTAGAGTCTGTAACGTCTCCTCTTCTTTTCCACGCCACATATTTAAGAGCTCTCTGTATGAATAGTTTTCTCGTTCCTCTGTCTCCACGGACTTCGGTGTTTGCTGCTGGAGGAGCATTTTTACCGATTCGAGATGACGGAAATCAGCGAAAAAGAAAGCGAACCTCAGAACCGGGACCTAAACCGGCAGGGTACCACCGTGTCCGGTCAGCCGGAATCAAAGGTAACAACACACCTGTTCATCAAACGCCAACTGTAAAACAGAAAAAACCAACGATTAATTATTTAAACTAGCGTCTAGATTTTCTTTTAAAGAATAATGTCTTTTTGTGAGTAGGTTTTAATGTTTGGTAACAAGGTGAGGTCTATCTTTAAATTCAAATAAAGGTAATTTTAGAAATGAGTGACTGAGCGTTTTCTGCCTTACGAAGCTAATTCTGTAGTGGCTCCAGGTCTTGCATAACAACTGTAAGCCTCTGTAATTCTCCCACCTTGCCTGACCTCAAAGTTAGAGAGCAGATATTACACAAAGGTGTGCATGTTTCCGCTGACATGCGTACTGAAAAAAATAAACACCTATTCAACGACAGCTTTCATTTTCTTGTAGATCACAAATTAAAAACAAAACTTATTTCTGACTGATGCACAAGAGAACTGCTTTTGCTGCTGTTGCTTTATTTAAAACATAATGTTTTGTTTAACATTGACTTTGAAAAAGTAATGACTTTATTAGCAATGCTATACAGTAATAGTATTTGTTTATTCAAACTTTTGGCATATATTTAACATTTTGCAGTCAAAATTTGAAACAACTTTTAAAATTAGATGGATGAAGAAGGAAAAATACATGTTAAGTCACAATTATTGTGACAATTTGTACAACTTATTATTACATCTGACAAGGTTGTGGCATAGTTTTTGGGAGATCTTTGCACATTTATCATACCCTCTATTCATCTTAAGTGGTTTTCTATTGTATTTATTGCTGGGGGCGACTACGAAAAAAAATGTTTTTTTATGCCTGATGAACCATTTTGGATCATTATACCACTCAGTAATTAGCCATTTTCAGTTTGCTGTTAGTTTACTATTTTATTTATCGTGTATTTCACGGTCTCTATCTAATAAGTTTTCTCGTGAAACAGGCCCACATCATCACCGATCTCCCAGCATACCTAACACTGGGTATGCAATGCTTTCTCACATGCTCTCTCTTTGTTTTGTTTTATTTCTTAACATGATCTTATTACTCTGAATAAATATACATAAATTATAGGCTGGATTTAATAACTGCATTCATTATTGTGTGATTATGTTACTGTCAGATTTGTCCCCCTCTGTACATTTAAATGAATGGAAGATATTATTTTATATCCTAACAATGTTATGAACAATCAAGGTTCACTAATATAGTTTAACTACAGTTATACTGAGATTATATTACACATAAATGCTTAGTAAATGGGAAACTTTTAACTTTGCTCAATTTATTTAGGGATATCAGAGTTAAGGGGGTTCAACACAAATGCATGACATGATATATAATGATTCCACTGAACCCATTGAAAACCTCATGGTTATTCCACCAAGTATTGATTTCCGAACTATTCCTGTGTTAAAACATTAGTATTGCTGCTTCCAAATGAATATGAACTTGTTTTGTTTGCATTATTTGAGCTCTGAAAGCGCTGCATCTTTTTACTTATTTTGACCAAATAAATACTAAATTTTTGTTTGGAACGCTTCGGACGCATGTTATCAGTAGTTCATAGAATATAAGAACAAAGGTAATTTTACTTAAACAAATACCGATAAAAAGTAAAATCAGAGAAACTGATCATTTGCAGCGGTCTCTTAATTTTTTACAGAGCTAGCTAGTTAGTTAGCTAGCGAGATGATAGACAAAATTTGTGATATTAATTTGACAAATTATAAAAAAGTAAATACTGTAGCTACCTCCTACTTATTGGTAATCCACAAGTTAATATTGAATATTAATCTAATATCAGTTTAATGCTTTATACTGTTTATTATCTTAATTATCTTGATATAAATCTTAAACTTGTTCTTCCTCATTATTTGACCACCCTTTAATTTTTCTTTCATTTTTTACACTTTCAGTTGAGCTCTAACAAGCAACCTTAATTATCAGAGATTATTGGTTTCTGATAGATTTTGTTGGTCGTCTCCACGGGGGCCCAGATTAAGCCCAGCAGAGCAGATTTCTTGTTGTTGTCTCTGTTTGTCTACAGATACGATAATGAATGGTGGGCAGCGAGGTGGCGCTTGAATTTATGAGCCAATCATCTAGCAGATGTTTGCGGTGTCCTGCTAGGGGCTCGGTCATAATTCACCCAAGTGGTTGTCAAGAGAAAATGGATCTCCAAGCTACATCGACCATGTAGTTTAGATGTTTGTCTAGCCCCTGCTGGCAGCCCATTCCCTTAAACATCCTGTAGAGGAATGAAGAGGAATTTAGTAAATATGTCACAAGAGGTTCTTTTACTTTCTTTCTTTATTTATTTCTTTTGATACCCCTACTATTTTTTCTTCGTTTTAATAATTTCCCAACAACCTCAACCTCCTGATATCCGTCTTTTGCATCCATCTGTTTCAGCCCATCAGCAGCAGCTCTCCTTCATGTCTCTCTTCAATCTCTCTCTGTTCCCCCTTGGAGTATTTATTACAGTGCTAAGTGGGCCCACCAGCTTTCTAGAGCGCTTCTAATAGAGGCAGTGACACAGAGTGAATAGTTATTCCACCTCCTCCACCTACAGGCAAGGTGACGACTCCAAAAATATTATTATTCCTCTATAATCACTTGGAGCACATGTCATTCAAATACCTTGCACTCAAGATTGGATTAATATTTGAGTAGATGAGCAGAAATGCAATCTCTCACTTTATTTCTTTCTTCAAGAATCTCTAAAATAGCTTTAGGGAATATAAACTTAAAGCTTTATCGCAATATTTAGTGGTAAAAAGTGACGAATACGTTTTCTTTAGGCAATTTTATGGTTGTGATTGCATGGCAGAGCACAAAATATGCTGCTCTAAAAAATATTACTATTTATAATAATCTTCTTTAGGACAAAGAAGTGTGATTTGTATCACAGAACTGCTCACAGTAGCTGCGTTTAATCATAGTTTCAAATTTATTAGTATTCATCTTAACCCTTTATGACCTAAGTTTCAAATCTCCGCATGGATATTTGAGCTTATTTTAATTGTACAAAGTTCTTTAAATGTCTTGTGAGTAAATATATTTACCCATTTATCCATAACAACTGGAACTTTCAATATCTAGCAGAAGTAACAATTCTGGCAAAATGGACAGCTTTGAGTTTTTGTAAACAGCACCAGCTGCAAATTGTAACAACTCTAAATCAAAATTCTCATAAGAATAAATGATAAACGACACGATAAATGCGCACCCATGCTCTAAAAATTAAAATTCATCTCATAATTGTTTGCAAGTCCATTTGCCTTAGTATTGTGCTTTAATGACACTTGCAGATTTGATAAGCTTGGTATGAATAAACTGTACTCTGTGGTTTAACCCTTCCAGACCAAAAGGAATGCAGATGATTTAGCCAAATTTGGAGTACCATAATCCCGCCACACTTTGCGCAATCTGAAAAATTCCAACGGTTTCTGAAAGGGGAGACGTTGCGCTTTCCAGCCAATGTCGGGTTATTTTAAAAATTTCACTCCCGCCGTAGCAGGAAGTGAAATTAATCTGAGGGACGCTCTTTTAATAGACGGTAAATTCCGAAAATAACTTGCTAGATATTGAAAGTTCCAGTTGTTGTTTATAAATGGGGAAATATATATTTACTCACATGACATTTAAAGAACTGTGTACAATTGAAATAAGCAAAATTATCCAGGTGGACATTTGAAACCTGGGTCATAAAGGGTTAAACAGTTCCTTCAGTCATCCTGTGATATTCTTCTACATTATCAGCACTCATAATTAAGATTTAAACCATAACATAATTTGTTAACCCTGTCATTTCTCTCTTAGTACTTCTCCCGGGCTAACAGATTTACAGAGGCTATAACTCTCCTCTTTATGTTCTCCAAGCACCACCTTCCAAAAACAATAGGCTATTCTCTCTGGAAGGGGACGTGTAGCTGCAAGGCGACGAGGTCCTCTTAGATAAATGGCATGTTTGATGCTTTTACACATCTGTTTTTATCCAGAACAATCAAATAACCATGAATTTGGGACTTGTCTAACAGTCAGCAGACTGCAGCTTCTTGTTTGCCTCATCATCTCAACGGTTTCTGTAATTCCTGGATTGTCATCTGTATCCTCTGTTGTTTCAGTGAGGATGAAATGATGATTGCACGCTACATAAAGTTTAATAAAGTCGTTGAAGTGGCCAAGTCTGCTGATAATGCAAGGTGGAGATATGCAGCAGTCTCCAGGGCCTCTACACAGTTCACTGGATATTTGGCCAACACAGAGACATTTTAATGAGCCTGCAATGATGAAAACTGTTTCTTTCCAGCTCTTCCTCTCACCTTCATTTCACATTTACCACCTTATCAGTTTTGTATTACTTTTATGCCCCACACATAGATTATGTAACACTTTTCTCTTTCCATTTCCGCAGTCCGATGACCTTTTCCACCTGTCCTTCACTTCCTCATCCCTTTTCTTTCCTCTGCTGCACCATCACTGTTAATTTTGATCTTTTCACTCCCTGACCCTTAGATAATGCTGGATTGTAAAGATAAAGGCTATTTAGAAATGCTCTGAATAATAATGGAAGATAAAACAAGCTCCAGCTGACTACATTAAAGTAAATTCATCATTTTGTAATTTTCTGCTATGATTCCAGGTTATTTGCAGCTCATTAAACCAGCCTTGTGTGTGTATTTGCCCAGCAGCGTAACATGCAGATTTTCTTCATTTGCATTGTGTATCAGCACTGGCATTTATTTAGCTGCATTCTTCCTGGAGAATAAAATCTCAGCTTCTTTCAGAGTGTTTCTTACACATGCCAGCACCAATCTGCAAACTTAATGAGTGCTGGTGACATTTCTGGACAAAACAGATTCAGCCTACTTGTGTTTGTTTATTTCATATCTCTGTTTGCAGATGGATGCATCACTCAGTCATATAATTTTTGACTGACTTGGATATGTTCATGATTTCAATGCCAAAATGATTGGGCAAAAATTAGTCTAAAGGCTGAAAGCACCAGCCAGAAATAACATAAAACAGAGAATATCATCACTGCTTCAATTCTGAAATACATCAAACTGGAGCTATTTTAGTCTGACACCCCTAAATAAAATAAAATTAACCCTTTCATGCATAGAGGTCACTGCAGTAAACAGCTATCTAAAAGCAACTTTCTTGTGTTTCTTGTGGATTTTTATGTTATAAATGCATAGAGAGCACTAAAGTGGACACTACAGTAGTGCATCACACAATACACTGCCAACTACTGGCCATCCACTGCAAGTGCAAGAAAATTTTAGTTAAATTGAATATGGCAGACAGACAAAAAAGCAACTCAGGAATATCCAGTCCCTCCTTCTACTCTTGATGTATTTACCAAATAACAACTTTGCATTTTTTCCACCTTTCTTATGCCGTAAGAAAATCATAAACACTTTGTGGGAATAAAATCTGATATAAAAGATAATAATTCATGCATGGAAGGGTTAAGTGCACCCAAATGACTACAGAATTTCACACCTGTTTTAAAAATATAAAGTTTCATAACAGACAGACAGTAAACTGCGGAAATAACTTGCTAGATATTGAAAATTCCAGTTGTTATTTATAAATGGGCAAATGTATTTACTCACGGGACATCTAAAGAACTGCGTACTATTAAAATAATAAAAAATATCCAGACGGAGATTTGAAAATTAGGTCATAAAGGACTAAATTACATGATACAATTTCTGCATTTTTGTTTGCAAATGGCCTTAAAGTCAACCAAATAACAGTGTATGACAGTTTGGATTCAAAAAAGGGATACATTAGCCAATCTTAGTGAAAATATTTTATGCTTCTGCATGTAGTTTCTCCACAGAGAAAGAGGAACCAAACCAAATTTTAACCAAGTAAAAGTTTCAGTCAGAACAGAATTTTTTAAAGAAACAGTTGGTATCTTTCTGAGAGCGTAACCGGTGGTGGGATTACGGTACTGCAAGTTTGGCTGCATCGCCGGTGATATGTTCGGTCTGGAAGGGTTAAAAACCGGTTGCAGGTACTGTACTCTGATATCCATGAACCAAAACTTGAAAACCAGGGGAGGAAACGACGCTCCCCATCTAATTTCCAGTAAATTCATCAAGCATTTATCAGTGCAAGCCATTTAAATTTAGATTTTTCCTTGTTTAAAATATTGGCGGGCGTTTAATGTGAAAGTAGGTGCCCAGTTTGAAGGGCTATGCAGGGTTTAAACTCTCTGGATGCTGATGGTCCCTTCAAAGATAAAACATAAAAAAAAAAATGACAAATCTAAACAATTAAGAACTCAAAGCATAAAACAGAAAATAAAAGTTAAGTAAAATAAAGTCTCAGTTGACTTGAAGGTCAGTGAGTAAAATTTATTTTTGGAGTTTTGTTTGTTAATTACCATTTTACTAATTTACCACTTAATGCACAAAGTAATTGGATGATAATTTGATCATCTGCGCCTTGATGGTTTTCTGTCTCCTTGCTCCCCCTTTTTATTTCCCCAGAAGGTGAAACAACTTTACTATTACACCAAAATGGCAGCTGCTGTATGAATTCTTTCATCCTTCTCTACTTGCTACATTCACACCTCTGTGTGTGGCTCTAAAAGGCCTGCCTGTTGTTTTTTTGGTGATTTGCATTTTAGCAGACTCCAGCAGCCCACAAGCTGCCTGCCAAAGAGGCTTTCATTTCCAAATCCGGCAGTTAAAAGGGCTTAACTGCAGAAGGGGCTCTTAGAAACCGCTGACAATCACAATGGCTCATTCATTTGCATATAATGGTGAAGTAACCGTGCATACAACAACCTGGTTGCCTTCAATCACATTCATGGCCTGCTGTATTTTCTTATTTTACCCAAACAGGCTGAGACTTCAAAATTCCTCTCAGGGGAATTTTGAATCTTTATATTGTCAGAGATTTTGTTGTGACTGAAGTGCCTCGCAGAATTATTCATAACCCTTCAGGTTTTCCCCATTTCATGTTGAAATTACTCAATTTAATGGCATCGTAGGGATTATTATGGAAGAAGATTAGGGCCAATAAAATAAAAAGTGCTCTATTTTGTCTGAATTCTGACTTTAAGCTTCAGAATTTTGACTTTTTCTTTGGAATTTTGACTTTTTTCTCTGGAATTTTGACTTTAATCTTCAAAATTTTGACTTTTTTTCTCTGGAATTTTGACTTTTTCTCTGGAATTTTAACTTTTTTCTCTGGAAATTTGACTTTAATCTTCTAAATTTTAACTTTTTTCTCTGGAAATTTGACTTTAATCTTCTAAATTTTGACTGTTTTTCTCTGGAATTTTAACTTTTTTCTTTGGAATTTTGACTTTAATCTTCAAAATTTTGACTTTTTTTCTCTGGAATTTTGACTTTTTTCTCTGGAATTTTGACTTTAATCTTCAAAATTTTGACTTTAATCTTCAAAATTTTAACTTTTTTTCTCTAGAATTTTGACTTTAATCTTCAAAATTTTGACTTTAATCTTCAAAATTTTAACTTTTTTTCTTTGGAATTTTGACTTTAATCTTCAAAATTTTGACTTTAATCTTCAAAATTTTAACTTTTTTCTCTGGAATTTTGACTTTAATCTTCAAAATTTTGACTTTAATCTTCAAAATTTTAACTTTTTTTCTCTGGAATTTTGACTTTTTTCTCGGGAATTTTGACTTTTTTCTCTGGCATTTAAACTTTAATCTTCAAAATTTTTACTTTTTTCTTCAGAATTCTGTTTTGTCCATTTTATGTGGCAAATAGTACTGAAAAGCCTAAAAGTTATTAATATAAAAATCAATGTTTATAAAAAGTGACATCTTGAACTTGTTAAGAACGTTTTCTAGTTTATGTTAGTTAACCTCAGTGCTGGAAGAATTACTTACATTCCCTGAAAAAGATTGACTGAATTGATGTTTACCAAACGCGCTCCAGCTGGATGGATGCCCATCGAGGTCACCTTTAATTCAAAGCTCAGGTCATTGTGAGAAGACCGATACACTTACTCTGAATGTGTTAAGATGATTTGAGACTTTAAATTACAATAAATGTTACTTTGTACTTCACTAAGTATCAATTGTGTGCCATATAAGAATCTGTGCATGTTTTTTGTCTTTTAATATGGAAATCAGTGGCGCTGTTTAGAAATTGTCAGTAAATTGTTTTACTACAGATTCTTTATTCTACAGTTTGCACTGTGATGAGATAATTCCTGTCACTAGTTCAGCAAGGAATGTTTCGGTTTCTGTGATCCATGAATAGATTTTAAAATGTTTGAGAGAGTCTCCGTATTAATCAGTAAATATTATAGAGTTGTGAGTTGAGCTTTTGGTTTCTAAACTGTTTTTCTGGGAAGGTTGCAGACTAAAATAACTAGCAGTTAACCAGCAGCTTCTCCAACACAATGCTGCACATTTATTATAAAGCTCTGGCGATAATAAAGATAGAGGAGTCTCTGCCGTGTGATCCCCTGCAGCGTAGACAGCTGTTATTGACTTATGTCTCATCTTGTGCACAGTGATGAGGATAAACTAAATTAGGATAGTATTTGGTGCTTTTTTTTAAGTTACAAACCTAAACTTTTAAAAGACTTAATCACATTTTTGTGGTCTGCATACAGATATCAAAATGATTAATAAACAAAAAAGAGGAATGAAAAAGATTAGTTTCTTTTTGGAACAAATAATATTGTTTTCATGTTGAAAACTCCAGAATAGCAAGCAAGAGAGATGAGAAATCAAAGTAGAGGACGAGCACAAAAACACATAAGGCTGAAACAGGCAGATTTGTTGGAGAACTGAGTAAAATCAAGGTGTATAAATACAATGGAGTGTGATTGTTGGATGAAAGAGAGGTTTGTGATTACTGGTAGGAAACAGCTGAGAGCGGATCCAAAACCTGAGGCAACTGAGCAGCACAAAAATGCATAAAAATCAAGTTTTTACTGTCATACAGTTCACCCAGACGGTGGATGTGTTTGGTGAATGTACGCAGAGAAGAAAAGTTTTATTCTTTGGGTTTTAAACATAGAAATAATCTGATGTTTTGACCGACACACAGCTCTGTAAAAGATGAAGAGCCCACTGCACTGAACCTCATTATAAACCTCACGGTTATTCCAACAAATATAGATTTCTGAAATCTTCCTGAGTTAAAACATTAGTATTGTTGTTTCTAAATGAATATGAACTTGTTTTCTTTGCGTTATTTGAGGTCTGAAAGCACTGCGTCTTTTTTGTTATTTCGACTCATTTTTCATTTTCTGTGAATAAATACAAAATATTTGCTTGGAGTTTCAGAGACATGTTGTCAGCAGTTCATAGAATAAAAGAACAACGTTCATTTTACTCAAACATACCTATAAAAAGTAAAATTAGAGAATTGATCATTTTAAATGGTCTCTCAGAGCTGCAATTTGATGCATAATGAGCATTTTAACAATGTCTGTTACTGGCAGTGTTGGCATAGTTACTTTGAAAAAGTAACTTTAATCGGACTACTGATTACTCCTTGAAAAAGTAACTTAGTTATATTACTGACTACTTGATTTGGAAAGTAACTAAGTTACATTAAAAGTAACTTTTTAGTTACTTTCAGCAACTGCTAACAACAATGCTCCGCCTCCTGTGAAAATCACATTGAGCTTTGCCAATACTTAATTGTAAGCTATTTTATAATGGTAACATCAACAATGTGTCTCCACTGATAAGGTTGAACTGAAGTGGAGATTGTAGAAAAAACAGTACAAAAAAATAAAAAGCGTGAGTAATTTGTGTGGTCCACAGTTGTCTGGAAAACTCTAAGAAGGATTTTAAAGCCCTCCCCTAAATCCCCCCAGCCTCCAGGTTCTGCGTTACGGCCCTGCGTTTGGTCTCAAAGCTCAGCGCCCAGAGCTCCTCCTGCAGCTCCACAACTCAGATGGCTGCACAGATTTGTAACACTTATCGTAATATTAATAATTATAATGGCGTTAAGTTTCCATTATAATTATTGGCAACTACGGACACGTTTATTCGTGGCTGTTTTCACGTTTATTGCGCTGTTCATATTGGTCTCGTTGTTTGCCGTTTTCTGGAGCGCAACACGAAGCTCGACGTCATTCAGAGGTAATAAATTAAGTTGACATTAACAAAGACACAGCGGGACGGATCATCGGGGAAATGATGGACAAGGAGAGACTGAGTAAAACTACCTTAATGACGGACAAATTCTTGGATTTATTATGAGTCTCTGATTATTTCCAAGCCCAAATGAGCAACTTCACGTTCAAAAACGAGCCCAAAAAGGTGCAACCTGCCGCTTATTAAATCTGCAAGCGACTTTAAAAAATGAAGCCCAAAGCCGCTTGTAATAATCGGACTTGGCGACAGAAACTGAAAATAGTTCCAGTTTTTCCACCAACAAAATCTTCCTCCATTGTTTACATTTCTGTCGCATAGAGACGTCGGTCACTCGACAACACGAGTAGAGGAAATACGATTATGGTAAATAACAAAAGAAGATAGTAACGCACAGTGATTTTGATAAGTAACTGTAGTCTGACTACTGGATTTGAAATAGCAACGCGTTAGATTACTCGTTACTGAAAAAAGTGGTCCGACGTCAGTAACGCGTTACAAATTAACGCGTTACTGACATCACTGGTTACTGGTTTTCACATTTCTTGACTCTTTTGTGTTTATGGTGCAAAACATTTTGTTGCAGAAATGTGCTATTCAAATAAACTTGATTTATTGATTGACTCACCTGAAAAGGAGGATTTCATTTTAGATGAATGTGATGACTTGAAGATTCAAGTCTAAACAGTTTGTGTCCAGGGTGTGTGGGGTCTGCAAACGGCCCATTTCGAGACCTGAGACCTGAACAAGCCCAGCTGTTTCTCTCAGCGGATCTAATTGTTTATTGCAATCTGGTCTTGTCATGTTTTGTGAGCCAAACTACATGTTTTGTAGGTACATTTATCAAAAATAAATTTTACAACTTAATTAGAAACTTAGTGTGCGGGAAGACAACATTTTTCCTTCCAAACCAGACAGAAGATCAGCACAGCAAAGCAGCTTTAAGATCTAATAGA
The DNA here is from genome assembly GCF_019740435.1 of Gambusia affinis. Lineage (NCBI taxonomy): Eukaryota > Metazoa > Chordata > Actinopteri > Cyprinodontiformes > Poeciliidae > Gambusia > Gambusia affinis. Next base: position 17,959,609 of record NC_057887.1, read on the forward strand.
AAGGAACACTCATTACTGATAGGGGCTTCAGTTGAGCCAAGAAAAGCCATTAAAGAAAGCATAAACTCAGCTTTCTCTTGAAAGCATTTACGAGAGGAACCTAGTGGGTCTTTTCATCACTCAATCTAATTGGATTCTTTAAATCTGTAGCTTATAGAGGAGAAACCTGCTCAATAATATCGATTTTTTTTTTGTGTGAAGTGAGCGCAGGTGGACAATGTGGTGGATATAAAAGCTAAAAAGTGCAATAAACATGATAGAGAGGTTGTAAAATTGTTAATATCTTAACATGTTTGTCTAAATTTCTTCACAACCACCACATGAACCTGGAAATCATTACGATAACTTAATCTGTGTAGTTTAATGCGGTGACTACAGCCAGATAATGAGTTCATTGCAAACTGTAGAGCTGCTCTTCACTGTCAGAAACCCATTACGTCCTTGTCCTCATCCATCAGCCTCCCCCCTTAATGTATGACTCCACTGCAGTTTTATTTCCATATACCGCCCTCCCATCATTTCTGAATCTCTTAATTGTTCAGCGAAATGGAGGCAAACGGCAGCAAAGACTAACAAAACGTTTGCTGTGCATCATTGCCTGCATACAGTGAACGTGCGGGGCGCTCAATAGCATTAATTCAACATGAATTTTAAGAAGTATTGACATAGGTGGGTTCAAATAGAGGCTGTAAATCTGCAGTCTAAGGAAAAGTGGAGGAGAAAGATAAAAACGAAAGGTCAGAAGTTATCTTGACTTTGAAGGGACAGTCAAAGCGTTCAGCGTCCAGAGAGTTTAAACCCTGCATAGCCCTTCAAACTGGATACCTACTTTCACATTAAACGCCCGCCAATATTTTAAACAACAAAAATCTAAATTAAAATGGCTTCCACTGATAAATGCTTGATGAATTTACTGAAAATTAGGTGGGCAACGTAGTTTCCTCCTTTGGTTTTCAAGTTTTGGTTCATGGATTTCATAGTACAGTATCTGCAACCGGTTTTTAACCCTTCCAGACCGAACATATCGCCGGCGATGCAGCCAAATTTGCAGTACCGTAATCCAGCCACGGGTTACGCTATAAATCCAAACTCTCATATACTATTATTTGGTTGACTTTAAGGCCATTTGCAAACAAAAATACAGAAATTGTATCATGTAATTTAAAAATGCAGAAAATATGGAGAAGTGAAAATTTGGGAAATGACAAACAAAATACTGGAAATCTTGAAATGCTGCTCACCCTGGGCTCACATTCATGTGCCTTCTCTGATTCTGTGTCCTTGATTTTTTTTCTAGCATGTGAAGCTTTCAGATCGTTGTTCTCTGAAACACTTTGAGATGTGTTGAGCCACTCTTTTTTGTACAAAGCAGTCTAAAAATATTCACTCTGTGTTCCAGCTGCAGCGGCTGAAGCGCTCCCTGTCCCTCAAATCAGTCATACGCAGCAAGAGCGTGGATAACTTCTTCCAACGGAGCAACGGCGAATCTCGGCCAGCCTCGGCCTTCATCACAGCGCCACCACCTCCATCTTCTCCTCCTCCCTTCTCTGAATCCCCTCTGGGCTATGAGCGCTCTCCCTCTCTATCCCCATCAGTCAGCCCCAACCCTTCCTTGTCTTCTCATTCCCCTTCCATCAGCCCTTCGCTGTCCCGGACCTTAAAGAGCCAGCTGAAGTCTCAGCCAATGCAACCGGTCAAAACTCACTGTTTCCAGGAGCATGTCTTCCGAAGGCCTACCAGCTGCCAGCGATGCAAACATATGATCCAAGGTAGGTCAATTAGGAACCTGCTTAGCAATTTATTATCGTATTGCCTTAACCGGAAAGTGCTTTTCATCTGCTGTGTATTCAGGAAATTCCAAGCAAGGGCTGCGTTGTAAAGCCTGCAAGCTGGCGGCTCATCTTTGGTGTTCCTCTGAACTGTCTCAGCAGGCCTGTAACGGCAAGGTAAGAGACTCAATGTTTCCTAACAAGAAATTGACCAGTGGAGGTTTCTGATATGGGCTACTGCCCAGGGTGGCATGAGCTCCTCCGGCGCCCCCATTGCTCCCCTTCGGTGGATGCGGATGTTAGCGAAAGAGTCATAATGTGATTTATAAACGGTTTTTCATGTTAAAAAGAGTGTTTCACTCTAGGTAATGCACACTCATGGGTTAATTTGCTCTTGTGCAAATTAACTCCTTGTGGAAAAAAAACATGGATAACAAAACTTACAGCAAACCTTTGGTGCTTATTTGCTAAACACACTTTACAGCCATATGTTAAAAAATATCCATATGGGAGGAGTGTAGTCTCCTTTTGCACCTGATGGAGCCACGGTTTGTCCTGCTGCAGATGCTAAAATTGCCAATAAAACCCTCACCCATTGGCTGTCTGCACATACTCACACCTAAGGTGAATTTAGAGAGACCAATTAAACTAACAGTCATGTTTTTGGACTAGAGTACCCAGAAAGAAGCCATACATGCACAGGAAGAACATGCAAACTCGATGCAGAAAGATTTCAGACTTTGTCTCCAATCCAGGTCTTTCTTACTGCAGCGTAAAAGTGCTAGCAGCTATGCCATTGTTCAGCCATATGCCTAATATCTTATAAATATACAGTACCATTAAGGTTTTCATAAATATTATGCTTTTAGCTTAAGTGTGACAGATTATCCTGTGCTCTGAAAGGAAGCTTATTAGCTCAAAAATGCTTAATTGGCTATTTGTACTGATTGTTTATGTGAAGTTCTCTGTGTTTCCGTTGCTCCTTTGCTTCACCCTGAACAAAAAAAAAGTCACATAATTAATTAGATTTACTGTAATTGTTTCCAAAACGTACTGGGAATGTGGATGCTCCTTGGAGAGAAGACACAAATTAAAAATGCTCTGTGTCAGCAGAATTAAACGGCATCTGGATGCCTTAAGTGTCTCTCTGAGTCATTTGGCGCAGCCTTTTAGCCCTGGTAATATGCCCAGTCCCAAAATCCCTGGCTTGTAGAGAGAGAATAAAGCCCCTTTTCACACCAGCAAAGACAAAAAGGTGGAGGTATAATTGGAACATGGATTGACTGGAAATGTAGTAGCAGAGGACAATGTTTTTTTCTCTTCCATATGCCATGCCTTATCTGAAGAAAAAAGGCTGAGTCTAGCAGTAGTAAAGTTCATCTGGTTACATTCCCGTATTTTGTCTGTCTTGCGACCTTTCTGCTTCTTTACCCTCTTTCTCTCACTTGCCTGGACGCAACATTTCCTCTAAACTTTGCAGGAAAATCAATATCTCTCTGTACCAGCTGGTCTGGCTAATTCAGTGTGAAATTTGTTGTGTTTGAGGCGAACACTGTCCCCCAAGGATCTGCATGCTCTCACCAATCCAGTGCCCTTTTCGATCACTGCACACTCACCAAGGCATGGATTAGCCGTTTTGTGAAATTAGGAGTGTAAGCCCGCATTTATGCATGTAAATTAAAGTCTTTCAATAAAAAGAGGCTTAAAGATAAAATTTAATTAAATTAAAAATAAAATCTCAATTTATTTTAATACCAGATCTGAGGTCTGGTTTTGATCAATTTTTTATTTTTTATTTTTGCTTTCTTTTATGAACAAAGAAACTACGAGTCACAGAACATATTTTATAAAAGTGGCTTTTATTTCACTTTTATAAAATATAAAAGTGAGTTGCATGTTGGTTCTCCACGTTTGGTGAGATTAGTGAGATATAAAACTAAACGTTGAGATGTCTGAGATGACCTAGTCTGTGCAAAGTCTTAAATTCACCTGAAATTAAGGCCTCAAAATGTAAAATTAATTTTAAACAGTAAGTTGGCTTTTAATAAGTTAACCACAAGTCTTAAATTTAGTCTTGACAGGACTATTTAACTTCAAATTTTCTCAGAATATTTTTTTTGATTTTGCTCTGTGACTCCATACATAATGGTCTTACAAGGTCTTGAAATACATTAAATTTAAGTTGGTGAAACCTTAACAGAATCCCTGTTAAGTTATATTTGAAATATATAGCATTTTTATAACAACTGAAGGCTACACAGTTACTTGATTGTGCAATAAAATACATAATACTGCCTCTTTAATGTGGTGGTTAGAGGTTTGTTTATTTATTTACACATGGCTAAGATAGGTTGATTAGCATTTTCCTCTTTGTAAATGATATATATTTTTGAAAACATTTGTTTATGTATTTACTCTGGTTATCTGTCTGATGTAAAATTTAGTTTAATGTGAAACATGGAACTGTGGCAAAGCAAAACCAGAGGTAGATACTTTTTCACAGTGTGTTATTAGAACTTCACCACCCTTTGGTCATGTTCAGCTAATGTGTTGACCATACACTTTAAAATATCTCCATAATCTGAGTCATTAATGACTCTAGAATCCTGAAATCTGTTTAGTAATCAATGTTAATTAAACGTTAAGATGTAAAATACTTTTAATGGGAAGCTGCGAATGCTGAGAACTTCACAAAAAAATTGCAGGGAATATTTGAACACATTTTAGCTATTAACATGTAAGAACAGTGAAGGAAATGGATAAATAAAATTGACTGGCTTTTTGTTTGATTTCAAAAGGTCAAAAAGGGAAGAATCAATGCCTAGAACCTTCTGATTCAGCTTGAGTATGTTCCACCTTCAGCCCGTCTGAAGGCTCAGATGGAGAAATGTCAACAGCAATTATTTGCTTTTCTTCTGTCGTAAAACAGAGGTGGAAGTAGTTGGGAGCAGGTGTGTGCTTTTTACAAATGTCCTCAAATACAACACTGGTGCAATAATATGTAATTTTACTGAGCTCATGGCCTTTTGTTGACATTGCAGGATGTAATGTGTTTTCCCAACGGCCAGGTTTGGATTTTATTAACATTTTTTAACAAAAGTATTAAGGTGGGGCGGCCACTGTAGGGCGGCGCAGGTTGCTACAATAGATAGTAGCCACACAGGCACACCCACTAGAAGGAAACAAACACACCCAGTGTAAGACTTTTATTCTATTGGCTGAGAGGTTGCCAGGCGACTGTGCTTTTTCATTCCAAGCGCGAGCAGAGAGATTTGCAAGCGGGGATTTTATCCGAACAGAGACAAGTTTTGAGCAGGAGGAAAAAGGTTTGAGAAAGGACAGGGAATATTTGGAAGAGAGCAGAAGTTTTGAGTACAAGCATTAGACGTTTTGAGAACAAAAGACATGAAGTCCTGCTTTCAGTCTGAAGATGTGTGCTCTTGAATTATGGGAGAAAAATTCCCCCATACGTTGCTTTCTATGGTAAAGTTGACACATTAAATATTGTAGTAATTTCTTACAGAACATCTCGTTATTGCGCCCTCTGCTGCACATGCAGGACAGGAGATCACATACAGGTCGCATATATTTGGAAGTGTCACTTTGGACTGCAGTGTGAACGTAGCCTTAGTCATGTTGGATAATTCTTAGATTTAGACATTTGTTGGGGGTGTCTTGTGTGTTCAAGTCCATTGTTTTCATCAAACACTGGTAATATGAGGGTTAAGGCAGCAGGACGTTGGACTGTAAATGAAAGTGCTCTGAGTTTCAGCATTAAGTCTTGAGGCATTTTGAATCTACTAAGGTTTCGCGTTTCCGGTGCAGAACTCATTTCTTGTTTTCTGTCTATTCTAAGTAACTTGCTCTCTTCGCATCTCTTCTGGTCTTCTAATATTTCAGTCTGGAGCATTTAAGAGAAACTTCAGCTCTCCTCTGCTAACCATTGATCCACTGAGTATAGTCAAGGAGGCTCCGGCTGCCCAGGGTGAGGGATGAAACCTCTGGATGATTTGTCACAATGACAAACCACTGCAGTGTCTCATCGTAATATTGTGTCTTTGTGCAGAGATGGAGAATGTCGTTGTTGACCCGGTATATGAAGCACTGCGTTATGGGACGTCATTGGCTCAGTTAAGTCGCTCCAGCTTTGGAAGTATCTCCGAATCCCCTTGTCATGAGGTATAAAATACACACCAGGTAGGCCATTTAAGTTAAAGTTTATGTTAAATGGAAACGTTATTGACTTTGCTTTCTTTATCATAGTCTGATACAGTGCAAGGTAAACTAGAAAACCAACCAATCGCTGAAGAGGAAATTATTCCAGGAAGTAAGTTGTTTCTTTTGCATTCATCTGCTAATTTTATGGTGTATGGTGTTTTTTTTTTTTTTTTTAGAAATGTAAGCACAAATCATTTTTATTGGATCAGAGATGCATTATACTGCTTACGTTTCTAAGTCCAGCATTTTCCATGACAAAACAGAGGTCAAAAGCTTTCCAGCTTTGTTGGAATATGTACCCTTTCCGACACTCATCACAACAACGTTTCTCTATGACGCTGTTTATAATTGTTCGTAGAGCTTTGGACTGAGAAATAGTTTGTATCATAAGTTCAGCAGACTCGCAGTTCCACCAGGTATTTCCTATTTGCTGCTGCTGCTGCTAGTCTGGAGGAGCTGATTGGTGGGTACAGTGTATATTCTTGCATTAAGGTACCTAGAAGGGCTACCATGTGAGATTCTCAAACATAAAATACAAATGTTTTAACACAAGTATCAGTGCTCTGAGTAGAAAAAACTTCGAGGAATCCCTTTAAATTTCCAGTTCACCTCCAAAACAGGCATTTGAGATCTGGAGTTGTACACGTATACACGTGTCTGGTAAAGAGATACTACAAGCTAAATGTCAAAAAGTTAGCTACGAACTGCTACGATATCATTTAGAGTGTAGACTTGAGGTTTTCTTTGTGTGTGTATCCGGTACTTTTCCCTTCTGCTCTTTAGTCCCAGGAGAAAAGATCATCTCTGTTTGTTCTGCCACCACTTTACAGTACCTGACCTTCACTTCTGCCTTGCCGTCTCGGTCACAAAGTGTCATCAGCTCTCCCTCTCTCTTTAGCTCTCTCCTTTTTACTTTGCACTTTCACTCTTCCCACTGTCTATTTCTTTCATGTGACCTTTCATATTGTCTATCCGTCCCTTTCCTTTTTGTCTTTGTTTATGTGTCTGTCTCTCCAGTGCTCACCCCTCCTGAAAGCGAGAAGGCTGATTCAGAGGACAGGGTCAGCCTGAAGGTGTGTAGTCAGCACTCCTCTTCTTCCAGCTTATTTTTATTAGAACAAGCATTCTGCGAGTCTGTCTTCCTCTTTATTTCTTTCCTTTGTTTCTACACTTAGACAAATTTGACGTTTTGACTCTTTTTAATCTCGCACATTTGTTGTCGCCAGACTCCGAAGCGAGTCGAAGTTCACTCCATTCACACGTACATCGCCCTCTACAAGTTTCTGCCTCAGGAGAAGAATGACCTGGAACTACAGTTAGTAAGATTTCTTTGTGTACTGTATGCGTGATTTTGCATGAATTAGAGTGGCCAGGTGAGAAAGGACATTCATACACCATCTGCCTGCTCAGCAGGACGATCGCAGGGGGCTCAGACTGGGAGGGAGGAACGTGCTGGGAGGCTGGGAAGGACAAACAGCTGCACTGAGTGCATGTCAGAAAATACTTTTTGTATCTTAGCAGGTACACCTAACTGCTGAGTGTGGTACAACACCTGCAGCTAATCTAAACACTGCAAAAACTCAAAATCCTACCAAGTATTTCTGGACTAGTTTGAAGTGCAGATCTCTTAACACACTTGGAATAAGACAAACTAACTTACAAGTAACTTTTCACACACTTGTTCTAAGTGAATAATTCCTTAATATTGATGAAAAAGTACTAGTTCCATTGGCAGATAAATTAACTTATAACATGGGAGAAATGTCTTGTTCTAAATGAAATAATCTGCCAATGGAACAATAACTAATTATTTACTTAAAACAAGCTTCTACATCTAGCTATAAAGTTACTTTTAAGTTGGTTTTATCTTATTTCCAGTGTAATAAGATATTTGCACTAGAAATTAGACCAAAACTACTTGGTAAGATTTAATTGTTCACTGTTTTTTGCAGTGAACAATTCAGGCTTGGGATTTTAGTGACTCTCGAAGCTGTTTGTGAAAGAATCAAGTCAGAAAGGAAACATACAGCAGTTACATTCAGGGGTGGAAATAAAACATTTTCCGGCCACTGTTCTTTTTCCTTTCAATTACAAACCCCACCAGTACAAGCAAATGACATAAAATACATGATTTATTCTTAACTCTATGGAAACCAGTTTACTGGCAATAAGTTTACCATACATATGTAAAATGCAAACTAATTTAACATAACAAAGCATGGACACCTTAACAGAGGTGTAGTGCAATAAATTCACTTGAATTAATTACTAACAGCAAACTTTAGCTACACAACCCTAACATTCTTGCAATCACTTCCTATGTTGAACATTTTTGACTCAACTCTCCAAGATAGTATTTACTGAAGATGTGTCTAGTAATTTTTCAACATAAATGGTATCAATAGCTGTTCTATTTGTTGTTCCTTACTTATTACGTTTTCTATTGAAATTCACAATTATTCCTCTCAAAACTTGTTCATTATTAATTCCACGGGCCATCATCATAACTGTGTTAACCCCATACCTGTCAAGTCTCCCGTTTTTTCTGGGAAACTACTGTATTTTTGTATTAAAAGAGCGTCCCTCAGAATAATTTCACTCCTTGTACGGCGGGAGTGAAATTACCGTAATAACCCGATATTATCTGGAAAGCGCAACGTCTCCCCTTTCAGAAACCGTTGAGTATTTTTCAGAGAGCGCCAAGTGTCGAGGAATTACGGTACTGCAAAATTTGGCTGGATCATCGCCGACACGTTCAGCCTAGAAGGATTAACTTCTAATAGACGGTAATTTGCGAAAAATAATTAGCTAGTTATTGAAAGTTCCAGTTCTTATGGATAAATGGGTACATATATTTACTCACAGGACATTTAAAGAACTTTGTACAATTAAAATAAGCAGAAATATCCAGGCGGAGATTTGAAACTTGGGCCTCAGAGGGTTAGGAAACGAATTATTACTTAGTTTTTTAGGCACCTGTATGGCTGTATCTACATGGCACATAATTCATATTATATATTATGTTTGTGTCTGCAGGCCTGGCGACCGAATTCAAGTCACGGACGACTCCAACGAAGACTGGTGGAAGGTGGGCGCCACTCCTTTGTAGTAATTTTTATCCCCTGAATATTTCAAAAGCTCTACTTTTTGCCCTTTCTGCTAAGAGCTTTACCACTATAAATATCCAGATTGCCATTGAATTGATAGTACGGTAACTCATGTTTAATGCATCGCCCTGCCTTGGGAAGCTGAGGGCAAATATGTTTAGAGACAATGAGAGAGATGCATAGCCTAGAAATCAAATTTTAAAATGTGCGTGGTTTAAATAATTTTCTAGATAAACTGGCATGTTCATAATGTGAGCTATTATATTAAAATCAAAAATGACTAAGCACATGGACTTAAATGCAAATCAGTCACTCATTTTACAAATCAAAAACTGCTTTTAAAGTGAGAATAACTAGAAATACTACAAAGAGAAATATGTTTTTGTCTAATGATGGCAAGACTAATTTAGAGACAGAACCAAAACGATCTCTTTCAATTCAGGTTACAGATGAGTTGTGTGTTTATGCAGAGTGTCACATAATCAAAACTGAAAGGATTAGGATTCTTACGGCTGTTAAACCCGAGGCCGTCAAGGTTTGGAGACTTTTTGCACTTGTCAAATCATAAGCGCACAGATTATTCTGTACATTTAGAAATGTATTTATTTTAGAGGGGAAATAAGTCATGACATGAAATTCACACTAAATATTTTTACCAGTTCACACATTACTATAAATAATGTGAATTGTTCTAAATATTTAGCACAGGTGTATTTTGGGAATCACAGCTTCGATAAGTCTGTATTTCTGACCCATCCTCACACTGACACTCAAATCCTAATTGTTTTTGACACCTATTCTGTGAACTCTGATTATTTATTCACTCTGATTTTTAATTGGATTGAAGTAGGTCTGAAACTAATCAAAGGTTTCCTTGGATGTGTTTGAGAACATTGTCTCTTGGGGGGAAACAAATCTACCTTGACTGCAAATTTTAGATTAATTATTAAGTAAGCCAAGACTTCATGCTTACAAACAGGAACCACCCAATGATCTTCTCACTGCTGTTTTTGGGATAATGTGCAGAACAGTTTTTCTAGCAGGCATTGTGTTTTGGTCTCATCTGATTAGACTGCAGTGTATTCACCGGCATTTTAATATCTGTCCAAATTTTATCTGCTAACTTTAACCAGATAAAGTTTGGTTAAAGTTTTATCTCTTCAGCAGTAGAGTCTAACGCAGCAAGTTTTCCCAGATGCCACCTACTTATTGTTTTTGTGGGGTTTTTTTTAAGCTTTCCTAAAGTCTTTCTTTGCTCTTGGACAGCTCTTGCGATTATTTATTTATAATGAATTGATGTTCTTTTGTGTTCCACTGAGTTTTGGCTGTAAGGTGCAGCATTCAGACATTTAAAAAATATTTTTGTGCAACTATAAAGTTGAAGAAGTCTTGATAGAGCTCTCCATTTCTACCTCATTATGACATGATTCCTGTGCAATAATTCGGTAATGAAAAACCATTTATTGGTCATTAAGTAGGACTAAATCAGCTGATTGACTGCTTTTTATGTAATGACACATTTGAGCAATGTTTCTGGCTCTCCATTCCTTTTTGAAGCTTTATTAATTCATTTTGTCACTAATTCACTTTTAGACTGAATTTGGCTTGTTTACTGTGTATGTGTGAGTAAACTTGGATTTTAATGGCCCCATTAGGAACAGATTTATTCAGAAAATGATGCTTAGTATTTAATATTTTTGCTTTCCAGTAACTTCTGAATAATCTCTCAGAACAAAGAGAAACATATCTGTGTAGACCAGCAGGCCGAATGTTTGTGGATGTTGTGTTTACCAGGGGAAAAGCAGAGACAAGGTGGGATTTTTCCCAGCCAACTTTGTCCAGCGGGTCCGACCGGGTGAGCGGGTGTGGAAGGTCACCGCTGCTTTCCATGGCAACCGAGACAACGGCCAGATGACTGTGAAAGAGAATCAGGTGCGCAACCAGGAGATGCACACATTTTTCCTATCTTCTGCATGCACACACTCGCTCTAGGCATTTTTATTTCTAAGTGGATGTAAATTAATGCAGAAAGTGTTAAAATTATAGAGGACAGCAGTATGTAGCTTGCAGCATCAGGTCCTAAAAGTGTTTTCTCACCCCTGCTCCTGTTCTGTGCCCTCCTATTTTTCCTCCCTCTCCCCTCTGCAGATCTGCATCGGAAAAAACGAGGAGATTGACGGCTTCCTTCGGCTGACTAGCGGGAAGAAGAGAGGCCTTGTCCCTGTGATGTTTCTGCTGGAAATATGACGGCAATATTTCAGATTTCTCCTTGATTTAGCAGAGGAGCTCCCAGGGAGGAGGAATACTCAGGAGTGTTTAGCCAACACCTCACTGACAAGTATCCACCCTCCTCCACCCCTCCAAGTATCACTGCTGCATCTTGAGTGGAAAACAGCCTGCAGCTTTGGCTTTTTGGCTGAAGATTAAGACAACCAGGAGCTTCTTCAGAGCTACTTTGCTTGTAGCACAGCTTCACTTTGTGAAGCTTCTTATATTTTCACCAGAGGTATGTAGCAATTATTTTCAAGAGAATGAGTGTGAAGGTACTCTGGCTACCTCATTAGCCGTCTACACTGGCCACTCACTCACAAAAAAAGGGTAAAGGACTTTTTTGTCATGATGTCAAGGCATGTCGAAGTTATTTGTGAAAAGAAAACTTTGGATAATACACTGTATGTGTATTGCTGTTGCTTGTGCAAACCAGTTTTTGGTTGAGTAGAGAGAAGATTAATAATTTTGGTCACGATGTCCAGGTTTAACGGTACATAACTCAGATTCTCAAACATAAAATGATCCAGGTATTACTGTGTACTAATGTCTTTTCTGCTCTATCTTGGTCCAATCAAAGTCACAACACACCCTTTCTCTGTCACGCACTCAAGGGTTTTCCCTGCATCCCAAAACGCTTTTCGGTGATTACAGAATGGCACATTTGCACTCTTCACAGTTTCAACGTGACAAATACTTGCATGCACCTTGGGGAGCTCTTAGTTTGCCCTTCAAAGGTTCTCCCGTCCACACGATATTCCAGAGGGTTTGTATTTTCACTTTCTTCTATGTAGCTCAATGGACCATTAGGATTGGCGTCCTGTTGTTGCATCATAAACATAAATTATCTAAGGCTACGTTCACACTGCAGCCCAAAGTGACTCAAATCTGGGTTGGTTTTTTTTTGTCAAATTGGATTTTCTTTTTTTTCTTTTTTTTTGCCGTGGCTGTTCACATTTCCAAATATGTGCAACCTGTACGTGATCTCCAGCGTAAACTGCAAATGACCTGAAAGTGTCCCGCATGCGCAGTAGAGGGCGCAATGACGTCACACACAGAGAGCGTGCTCAGTGTTTGTGGAAGTGAACATGGATGCTAACGGTGGAGCATATCTTAAGGTTTTGAAGTTGTTGTCGACCGGAGCCAGGATATTAACAACTTAATCCTTATTGTCGTCCGCCATTGTTGTTTTTCTTCCCGCTTGCCCGTAGGCCTGTCATGATAACAAATTTTGCTGAGGACATTTTCCCCTTACGACAATCTTAGAACTTTGGGCGTTCCAAGATTGTCGCTTGTGATTTCGTAACCGATCATCCTGTAGTGTGGTGTGTTACGTAGATCGTTGTGGCCGCTCCGATCTAAATCAGGGGTTTTCCCACTGGGAGCTTAATAAAAGTTGAATGTGACAGGTAGCCAATCAGAAAGCGCGGATTCTCCTCCTGCTTTCTGAGGGGAAATTACCGAGGGGAATCCCAAACAGCTGAAATGGCGCAACCCGAAGTCCAGCGGATATTGGAGATGGTATGTGGAAACAACATTAATGTTTATAAAACATTTTGTGCAAAGAATATAGAAATGACGAGGGGAGGAGTTGGAGCGAAATCGCTACGTTGATGAACCCGGTAACTTTTCAGCTGTTCTTCGTTAACGTGACATAAATAGATTACAATGATTTTCATTCAGTCAGGACGTTACGCTGACACTAGAGCCACATGCGTTGCAGGTAAATTGTAGTAAAGCATTGATTAATGCCTGGTTTTAAAATTAGTTAACTGGACTTGTAGCCATTATGTTGTGCCCATTGTTGGACACCACACGGCACGATCGAACCTGATCAACTGTTATACCCAGGATTTCTGTCGGTTAATGTGTGGTCTCTCAGGTTTTGAAAATCGGCCGACAGCACTAAGATGGTGTAGTGTGCGCTGGGCATTACACTAAAGAAATGAGGAAGGGAGGATCAGTGGAGAGCAGCGGAGTTGAGCCTTTTTTCATTCAGTGTCATCAACAGAAAAGGAAAAAGGCCAGAAGAGACAATAAAGGCGATAATTAAAATGACGTCGATAGTTTTAATTTATGTACGATTAATTGATTTATTGTTTATCATGACAGGCCTACTTGCTCGTATGGGGACACAGAATAATGATGTTTGTCGAGTATCAGTGATGTTCAAATCAGATAAATTCGACCTGGACGTTCGGTCACATTTGAATCAGATACGTGTCGGATATCCAAGTGGCCTGGGTCGCATTCGAAAAGAATCCAACTTGTGTTGTTCATACTGACATGAAAAGATCAGATACAGGTCGCGTTACGGGTAAAACATTGGAAATGGGTCACTCAAGGCCGCAGTGTGAACGCAGCCTGTGTAACGTCCTGTATTATTGTCATGTCATGCAATAGGAAAGAGCAAACAAACCAGAGCGACTGATTAAAAGCCATATTCAGGTTTTTTTTTCTTTTCCCCTCCAGGGGGTCTTTTTGTCGGCTCTAGTGTCCCTTATACAGTAGGCTGACAGGAAAGGGGGAAGGAGTGGGGGGAAGACATGCGGCAAATGTCGTCGTGTCCGGGAATCGAACCCGCGACGGCCGCGTCGAGGACTGAAGGCCTCCAAACGTGGGTCGCACTACCCTCTACGCCACCGCAGCACGCCCCATATTCAGGTTTTTTGAGGGAGAAAAATTACTAAATGCCGTCAAGTCTTTTCCACAGAGAACTAATTTTCAAATCACCTTATTTATTTAATTTATTGATCTGTCATAAATTATAGAGCTTGGTTAAACTAAGGGTGTCTGTATATAGCCTTCTTAAAACACTGTACATATATATTATTATCTCCTGAAAGCACGCTAACACAAAGTTTTGCAGCTTTGCAGGAGCCGACTGAGGGCATTAATTTCTCTATTCCTACCTGCAGGAGATTCCTGTTTGTCTCATGTATCTGCTGCATGTAATGCATCTCTTTGCTCAATTACCATCTCGCCGTGTCAGCACAAATATTTCAAGATACTATGCACAACAGTTCTAGTCACTCACTTTGTTTCGTTCACAGCTTATTTCCAAAGCAGCTCAGCGTGTCTTTGTCACTCAGTAGTTTTGCGAAGATTTAAAATTGGACTTTGAAATCAGCTCTTATGTGTACACTGTTCTATTTCAATAATCCTCACTGACTAGAACTAGGATTGGCTCAGGATAACGATTACCAGTTTAACCTAACTGCACACCTACCGGGCTTAGCTCTCAGCATGATTGGTCATCATGTGATCCTCAAATAATGCTAATAAAGTTTAATGAACATGGACAAGTTGTGTCTTTGGTTATTTAAAACATAATGGTTCGTCTTTAGTGTTTGGTAAGGATGGAAAATGGGAATTAATGACGTGTTTTTTGAGGTTTTTCACAGTTAGTCATATAATAACCAGAAGCAGTTCATTTGGTTGGTTTCTTACAAATTCATGAAATCAAAAATCAAATCAAATATTTTTTGTATAGCACATTTCAGCAACAAGGCATTTCAAAAATACAAACAACGCACAGTCAACAATTGAAACATTGCATTTTGGTGTTACATCAGAGTGTTGATTATTTATAATTTATACAATATAATTATATATTATTTATATAATTTATTATTTATAAATGTTTCAAAAGCAACTCCAAGCAGGTGGGTTTTTAGTCTAGGTTTAAAAGAACTCTGGGTTTCAGCTGTTTTGCAGTTTTCTGTAAGTTTGTTCCAGATTTCTGGTGCATAGAAGCAGAATGCTGCTTCTCCATGCTTGGTTCTGGTTCTGGATGCATAGCAGAACCAGAAGACCTGAGAGGTCTGGAAGGTTGCTATGACAACAGCAGATCTTTAATGTATTGTGATGCAAAGCCGTTCAGTGACTTATAAACGAACTGTATTTTAAAGTCTGTCCTCTGAGCTGCTCTAACTTCCTGGTTTTAGTCAGAACTCCAGCAGCAGCGTTCCGGATTAGCTGCAGCAGTTTTTTGGGGTTTTTTAGCCAAACCTGAGTGGACACTGTTGCAGTAATCGATGCGACTAAACATAAATGTGTGGATGAGTTTCTCTAGATGGCGCTAGAGAAACTCTGGGATAGTAAATTCATGTGTTAGAATGGCCCAGTCAAAGTCCTGACCTAAATCCACCTCATTATCTGTGGAAACATTTGAAAACTAATGCTCATAATTATCTCAAAAGACAATGTTAGCCATAATAACCATGACAGATAATGTTTTCAGTCACATGTTCATGTTCATCATTTCTTCCACTTACTCAACCTCTTAAAAACTGATAAACATCAAAACATAAAATTGTTTGTTTTTCCCATTTTTTTATGTTTCTGAGCACATTATAAAATATTAATTCACACTGTGCAGTTTAACCTCATATTCACAAAGTAATTTCACAAACTGTGTGCTTGAACAGAAATTTTCTCCTCCCATGACCTTTTTCCTCAAATTTTCTGAGCGCTTCCACTGGAATTGGTAGTGACAAGACTGCTTTTTCCTAATAACCATAAATAACACGATTAACTCCCAAGAAAAAGTAATTTGCAACAGAGGAGCTACTGGCAGGCCGTAGACTGTGAGCTGGCAAAGAGAGCACCGTGTCTCTCTGTGAGCTTGTGTTTCTCCCTGCTGGGGTGCGAGGAACATTTCTCAAATCATGACCCAGTTCTGTTATCGAAGTGGATCAAATGTGATTTTCATCTCTGCGCCGAGGCAGACAGAAATGTGTGCAACTGGCAGTACATCAAGTCAGATGAACGTTTCGTAAAAATGCTGGTTTTGGCGCTTCAGTCGGTGCGCTGCTCCAGAAAGGCTGTGCACTTCCTGCACAGCTGAGACCTTCGTTTTACATATACTAAGAGAAATGCCTGAGGAGAAAATCTGAAATTATCATTAATCTTCTCAAACAGCAAAACTGATCAGTTGTGACTCTTAAAACGTATGAGGTGTCGTTTGTAAAGTTAGACAAACAAAAGCTAACAACAGTAATTCGGGTTATTTAGCTTTTCAGAAAAGAAAAAAAAATGGGTTTAATTTTTCATTGTCAGATTTTCACCATGTTATTAATTTATAACGTCAGTTTAAAATTTAATATTCATTAGCAGGCTACATATTTAGTTTTAAAACTACATATAGCTCTAAATATGCAGCTCTAAATAAATATCTTAATCAAATATTAAGTTTACAAACTCAATATTTAGCTACAAACAAAATTAGGTTGTCACAAACTAAATATGCAGTAAAATATACACAATAAATGTAAATATTTAGTTCTGAAACTAAATTAGTTTTGAAACTAAATAATTAGCTCTAAACATCTAGTTTCCAACTAAACATGCAGTTAAATATACAAAACAGATGTAAATATTTAGTTTTGATACTAAATATTTTTTCTTGGGAGTTAATTGTAATATTTATGGTTATTAGGAAACTAAATATTTAATATTCAAACTGAATATTTAGCTCCAAACTAAATATGCAGTAATTATAAAACATTTAGTTCTAAAACTAAATATCTAGCTCCAAACATTTAGCTTCAAACTAAATGTTTAGATTCAATTCAGTGTAGTTAGCAACCAAAATATTTATATGGAAGCTAAACATTTATTTATTTATAAATATTATTATACATATTTAGCTAATACATACATTCATTTGCTACTAAACAGAAGTGGACTACTAAAATAAAATGAGGGAAAATGCAAATATTTCGTTCGTAAATTCATTATCTACATTTCTAATCATATACTTAGTTTGAAATGGAGGCATTTCTTAATGAATGCAAAAATTGTGACTGAAAGATTATTCACCATTGTTTTTTCTTAGCCGATGCTAAATTACCCAAATTATTGCTGTTAATCTTTGGCTGGGCACCTTTACAAGCAGCAGCCTGTAGTGTGTAAAATTATCTCATCGAACATGCTGCCATCATCACACACTTCTTTGCATCTTTAAGGCTGAAGCAGCAAATGCATGACAGACTCCCAATCAGCAGTATCCATGATCTCAGCTCACAGAGAAGTAATATTGCAAAAAAAATATATGTGCTTAAAATAGAATATGATTAAACAGGCAGGCAGGAAGAAAGAAGCACTGTCAGAGGAAAATAAAGCTTATACATGCCTGCTCACAAAACACTATGGGCCCTCTGCATCAAACTTCTGAATAAAAATAATCCTTCATTTTTTAAAAGTTTGCATCAGCTGACATTAATACTGAAGTCTGTGTACTCGCTGCGCCATAGACAGGAAAATATCCCCATACATCTTCACATCTAGAGCAGATTTATTAAGTGTACCGACCTGATATGCTGCGTCTAGGGTTTGGCCTTATCACCGCCGGCAGGTATGCGAAAGCTCAGCAGAACCGATTGAAGCTTCACTGCGCTCGGATGCAGAGCTTACAGTTCGATTTTTGTCTTGGAAATCAGGTCTGAGAATTGCAACCTGTGCAGAAGCAAATGGCGTGAGATCCGTTCTAAGACGATTCTCCAGGTACTAAACCCTGATATCTTCTCAATCTAGTCAGCAGCAACAGATACATTTTAAAGGGTTTTGACCCTTTGAGTTGAATGTGCAATGTGTGAACAGATCGAAAGCCTGTAAATACAACCTCATTGTTTTTTCATTTATTTACAGGCTCCTTATTCACCTAAGAAAGCTGAGTTGCCAAATTAACCTTTTTTCTGTAGAGTATCTGTAAATCATTTGGGTTTTAGAGGTGTTTTAGACATCTCATTGCAAAAACACAAAATCTTACCAAGTGTTTTTGGTCTAGTTTTTAGTGCAAATGTCTTGGTGTAATAGGAATAAGACAAGCTAACTGAAAATAAACTTTTCAGCAAGATATACTCACTTGTTTTAAGTAAATAATTCCTTAAAATTGATGAAAAAGTACTAGTGCCTTTGGCAGATAAATTAACTTCTAACATGGGATCAATGTCTTGTTATAAGTGGAATAATTTGCCAATGGAAAGATAATTTGATCAATATTCAGGAATTATTTACTTTAAAAGTCTTTATATCTTGCTACAAGGAGACTTGAGTTTTGTCTTACTTCAAGTTTACTAAAATATTTCCACTAGAAACTAAACCAAAATATTTGGTAAATTTTTGTGTTTTTTCAGTTTAGTTAGCAACCTCAGGTAAGTTAAAGTAATTTTATTTATATAGCACATTTTCAGCAACAAAGCAGTTCATTTGAATTAGAAGAAAACACAAACAAAACAAAACCAGATGAACGAGAAACTAGCACAGCAACATAAGAACTACTCTAAAACGCCCCAGTTGATCTGGGTTGCCAAGTAGAAAGTCAAAGATAACATAAATACATGTTTATTCTTTCTTATTCTTATGTAATTTCTCCTGCCACACTTACAACGTACATTAGTCAGCTGTTTTAAATAAATTTTTTAAATGTAACTTTTTAAAACTCATTCAAGCAAGTATGATACTTTGAGATGCATATTGGTGGTTATGATCCTTGACTGGTTGTGTTTTGGTTTCCATTTGTGTTTTTATCATGTCCTTGTTCTCATCCATCCATCCATCCATCCATTTTCTGTTCACCCTGGTCCCTAATGGGGTCAGGAGGGTTGCTGGTTCCTCTCCAGCTGCGTCCCGGGCGAGAGGCGGGGTTCACCCTGGACAGGTCACCAGTCTGTCACAGGGCAACACAGAGACATACAAGACACACAACCATTCACACACACACTCACACCTAGGGAGAATTTAGAGAAACCAATTAACCTGACAGTCATGTTTTTGGACTGTGGGAGGAAGCCGGAGAACCGGGAGAGAACCCACGCATGCACAGGGAGAACATGCAAACTCCATGCAGAAAGACCCCTGGCCGGGAATCGAACCCAGGACCTTCTTGCTGCACATGTCCTTGTTATTTATATTCATTTAGGTCTTTCCAGAGTCCGTTCAGTTTCCTGTGCTCGTTCAATCTGTGTCGCCCTACAGCTTCATTCTTCGTTCTTTCTTAGTTTTTGTATTACTTTGTTCAAAAATGTTTTGTTAAGACGTATTAGGATTAGGCAGAATTTCACTTAGAATATTTTTCTGGACCAAGACTTAAATAATGTGAAGATTAAACAAATTTTGGATCAATTTGTGTTTTTCTGGTGATGGACAAAAACTTTCTGTTTCATGGATAAAAATGTCCATGTATGGACAGTAGCTCTGTAGTTTTATTCTCAGCTGTGTGCAGCTTTCTGTTCTGAGTCGGCTCTATGAAAAATTAATGAATAGATGACACTGTTACTCAACCGCCTGGGTGAAGTGTGGTTTTACAGAAGGATCTATTTATGGTTGCAGTGCACTTCCATAAAATACAGAGAGAGGTTTTAGCTTAGGAACAGACATAAAAATGCAGTCTTACGATGTTTACCAATAAACAAAGGGTATTATATAAACTACAATATAAGAAAATTAAATTAGCTTTAAGGCGTTGTAATTTAAAATGGTAATAATAATAAAAGAAAAACTGCTGAGCACATCAGTAAATTCTGTTTTTGTTAGTTAGCACTAGTAAATAGAGCAGCTATCATTAATTTCACTAGAAGGGTTTACAAGTTGAATTACCAAATCAAATCAAATCAATTCATTCTGAAAGTACAGAGAATTTCAATCGCGTGTCATTCAGGGCAATAATTTCCGTTTTATTGTCCCTGCAAAATCAGAGTAACCTCTCCAGCTCAGGCTTCAGATAACATGTTAAATATAGTCATTTGTTTTATTTAATGGTAGTTTAACTACTAAACAACTCTGACTAATTTCAACGTATTTAAAAACAGTCGCCCAACCTCAACTTTCATAACCTGGATAATGTACTCAAAAGGAGCATACTGGGATAAAATGAGTAGCCAAATTTTAAATTTCAACATGAACATCTATTGTTTATTCTTCCATAGAGGAAAAATGGACAATAATTTCCATTTATTTTGAATTATGAAGAACTGGTAGAGTTTGAGCACTATTGACTCAAAAGGGCTGAAAACAACTGCATAACATTTTTATTATTATTATTATTATTATTATTATTATTATTATTATTATTATTATTTTGTTCTCCTTCTACTTCACAATTATGTACTAATTCATGTACACATAAAATCCCCCAAAAATACTTTCTAATTACTATGTGACAAAATATGAGAATCAAAGGGATGCAAACACTTTTCCAAGACACTCTATTTATATATATATATATATATATATATATATATATATATATATATATATATATATAGTGAGGGCGAACCAACCAGACATAGTCGTGGTGGATAAACAACAGAGGAAAGCCGTTGTGGTGGATGTGGCAATACCAAGTGACTGCAACATCAGGAAAAAGGAGCATGAGAAACTAGAGAAATACCAGGGCCTAAGGGAGGAACTGGAGAGGGCCTGGAAGGTGAAGACCACAGTGGTGCCTGTGGTCATCGGGACCCTCGGGGCAGTCACCCCCAAACTGGAACAGTGGCTACAACAGATCCCAGGAACAACATCAGACATCTCAGTCCAGAAATGTGCAGTCCTAGGCACAGCCAAGATACTACGCAGAACCCTCAAGCTCCCAGGCCTCTGGTAGAGGACCCGAGCTAAGAGGAAGAAGAATCACCACCCGCGGTGGGTGAGAAGGGAATTTTTTTATAATTATTGGTTTAAATGTATCACAGTGCACATTTACTGGTTGTTATGGTGCTTCTGCTTAGGTGAAAATAGATGTACCAGGTACCAGATGTTACTTTCTTTCCTTCTCTCTGATGTTTCTCTGAATTAAGCCCATGACAGTCCTGCAGAGCCACACCTCCTCTCAGTGCTTATGTTGAACACTTCAAACAAGATCACACTTTTTCACCATTTATCACCTCCACTTCCAACTTTTGGACTATAAAGTGTCTTTGATGCCATTGTTGGCTTCTTGTCCTCCTTACAATGAGAACTGGGCAGCACAATTAGTGGACCGGGACACGGGGATGTTTTGCATCAACTCGATGTTATCCGTTGCTTTTGATCAAAAAGTTTTGAAGGATTTACTTCAGTGTTTTTAAAGACTGCAGGCCCTGTGATGATTTATCTCCACATTAGGCTGCAGCTCTGAATTTGTTACACAGACAAAGTAGAGCCTCCATCCCCCTAATCATTAGGTAAACACAGCCTCTTTTAGTCTCCTCGTTGTCCTGGTTTCCTGATCACGTAACGCTTTCCTGTTCATTTTACAAATTACCATTATGCAAAAATATCATCCGTCCCTCAGAAGATTTGGAGCAAAAAAAAAAACAAAAAAAAAAGTATCTTCTCTATATATTTCTATCTTAGAAATTATGATAAGCACTGACTGTTAACCAAAAGAAAGGTCTGCTTTGTAGGTTGTACAAAGAGATTTATCTTAGTTATGTTTAATTATTAAATCTGCAATAACTTGTCTCAGCTGTATGTTTCCTCATAAAAGCTCAGAAATCTGACATCAGATCCTTTTTATGCTTCCCCACCCAACTTTCGCCTTCTTTGCCCTTTAATAAACGGTTTCTGGATAAACCCTAAACTCTTAAAAGCGCACTTCGAAATCCACTAGGTTTCTAAAGACAAATAAGGGTTTGAGATTGAGGGATATGTGCTTCATGTTCCACTCCAACAAATCCAATAGATCTATTTCTTTCCAAAAAGAAAAGTATTAAACAAGAAAGTAAAAATTATATATTTACCATATTAGCATAGGAAATAGTCGAGCTGTGATGCAGTGGCTACATTTTAAGTAAATAGATAGCAAAAGTAAAAATCAGATGTTTACTTTGTGGCGCTTAGTTACCAGTAAAGACACTCATCTCTTAGCAACAGATTGTTATTGTTCAAAGAATAGAAGATTTCTTCTGCTCCTTTGAAATACTACTTATCTTACACTACTTGGCAAGAATTGTGCAGTTGGTGAATTTTGCAGAAAAGTGAAAATGTTTTGTTGGTTTTTTGTTTTTTTGGGGGGGGGGTTTATCATTGGTGGTAAATATATTATAAAACAGACATTCAACACAAAAGTAAAAATCCGATTTATACTTTGAGGCAGTTAGTTACCAGAAAAAAACCCTCCCCTTACACAAAAATCCCATGAAAATCACATGTGAAAGTCACATGTGATCACATGTGGTTCACACAAATTTTACATGTGAATGATGTGAATCACATGTGAAAGCACATGAATACGTGTGATTTTGGAACGTTTCATGGTAAAATCACATGTGATTCACATTTCCACATGTGATTCACATGTGGTTCACATCTGATGAGCGATGCATTGGAGGTGCTGCCTGCCACGGTTACACTGACGATGTTTACTGTCTTGTCTCTGTGCCTCAGCTTCAGTAATCACTGACTTCTTCTCCAACTCCAGCTTTGTTTCCTTTTCCTCCCCAGAGACTTGGATCTTTTTATCACTGATACACAGAAGAGATGCAGTGTCGTTGTTGTTGTTATGTGTTTTTTTTGTTGTTGTTGTTGTTTTACGGTACAGCTCAGTGTTGCTAAAGCTACAAAAATATCTGTAAAAAAGGAGTGCTATTTTACCAAATACATTATTCAAAGATGTCCACACACTTCCTCCAGGCTGTGAAAGAAATTAATCATCTGTTTATGCAGCAAGAAAAATTACTTTATTTTGCATTTTACTTACATTTTGCTTACCAGTTATTGATGAATGTCCCCATCTGACTAATTTACAGTCGAATAAAGCTCTCAGAGTCCAGCTGTCACAGTGTGGATTAATTTTGCTGTGTGCGCTGATAAGCACTGCCTGCTCTTAAGCTCTGGCTGTATTTTCCAAATCCTTACTGACAACAGCATTAGTGCAACTCGAAGTGTCTTTTAGCAGTGAGATTCACGACAAAGCGAAGGGCTGCAGATATTATTGCATTACATTACAGTGTGCCGTTGCATATTTGCTGATGGAAATCAAATATTTCCACGTGTGAAATGTCTGAACCTGAAGAAACAGCAGTGCAGCGTCTGAAAGCTAAGACTTGCTACCAGCTTCGAGTCTGTTCACATTTATTTTCCAGCATCAGACGGTCTCCTCTGCTGCCACTGTCAATCTGTCTCACACTCTACGTATGTCTGTCAGATTGCTTCACAGATTACAATCCAAGCCGCTCCGCTAACCGTACTCTAGCCCTCTGACGGATTAATTATGAAAGCCTGAATTTTAAAAAAAATCTTGTGTTTTTATTCTCTTCAGCATGTGTCAAACTCAAGGCCCATGGGCCAAATCCGGTCCGCCGTAGCTTTTTATGTGGCCCTCTAGATTCTAGATTAAACACTAAGTATGCTTAAATATTATCTTATCAATCAAATTAATGCAGTTTTTAACTGTTTACTGACAAATTATATCAATCAGTCCCTCCAGTTCCTTAAGAATTATAGTGGAAATTCACACAAAATCAACAAATCCCTGCATTTTGTTGCGCTAATATGTTAAAAC
Organism: Gambusia affinis; assembly: GCF_019740435.1. NCBI lineage: Eukaryota > Metazoa > Chordata > Actinopteri > Cyprinodontiformes > Poeciliidae > Gambusia > Gambusia affinis. The sequence continues at coordinate 17,983,458 of NC_057887.1, forward strand.
CACTTTCACTCACCAAATGTGACGGAGAGAATTAAACCACCAAAATCCTCCAGATAGCATTTTATCTGTTCATCAGTGAACCAAAGCAATCGGAGGTGAACAAATGAGAGAAGACACTGAACGTATCAGATGTCAATAAGAATTATGATGAGAATATCTTATTTTTACTGGTAGTGCAATGCAAAAGTATTCCCACCACTTGAACTTGAGGACATTTGATCATGTTGCAACCACAAAGTGCTATGTATTCTCTAAGGATCTAATGTGGTAGACCAACACAAAGTAGTGCATAGTAATTATGAAGTAGAAGGAAAATTATGTGCATTTAAATTTTTTTTTACAAATTAAAATTTGAAAAGTCTGCCAAGCATTTTGTATTAAGACCCCATTACTTCAATATGTCTATACATACAGTTTGAGTGATCAATTACCCTCAGAAATCACCTAATTAGTAGATAGAGTCCAGCTGTGTGTTATTTAATTTCTTTTTAGGGAATATTATTAAGCAGTTTTAGGTTAGCAAACAATATCCCAACCTTTTAAAAAAATTATTCTGCAGATTATGCTGCCACAAAAGTAAGACATGGCAGTGGCAGCGTCATTTTCCTTCAGCAAAGCCACAAAAGCGGTTCAAGCTAGACTAGAACATGGATAAGGAAAGAACAGGGCAATCCAGAGGTTGCATAAGAGCCGAGATGGGAGCAGAGGTTCACCTTCAACCAGGACAACAATCCTAACACACAATCTGAGCTACAATGAAAAGGTTTAACTCATAGTATCCAGACCAAAACCCCATAAAGTGGCTGCTCCATCCATTTCTCTGCTATTAGAATATATGGAAATTTGGTTGAGACATTTTCCAAAAGACTAGCAGAGTGATTCTGCAAAACATCGACCGAGGAGGATGAAAATAAATTCACGCTGCACTTTTTACACGTGACTGTGCTCACATGGTATCTCTTAGCCCCCAAGGAACCCAGACTCAAACGTACCTCAATTCATCTAAATTTGGATTAACAGCAGTAATTTTTGTTTTGCATTCACGTGAAACGAAAACCTCTTAACTTCTGTTAGATGGGATAAGAAGGCAAAAGAAAGCAATAAAATTAACAGTAAGATCAGGTCATCAATGACTGACAATGTCAAGTGACATTGTCAGTTTGATGTCAATGTTTTCAGTATTCAGTCTACATATATGAATTTTTCTTTAATTACTTCTATTTTGATTGCTATTGAGGGTCTCCTTAACTTCACAGCATGCTCCATTTGTCCCGCCTGGGTTGAAGGCCAAATGCAATAAAGAGCAGTGTTTCATTTCAGCTAATATTGCTCTCCTCATCTAATCCCATTAAGACTCACGCTCCAGGAAATAGAACTGCCTCATGGTAATGAAGAAATGCATTCAAAACGGCCATGCTGCAGGAAAAAAACCCCAAACAACTGCATTTTCCTTCAATAATTCCTGCCACACATTCCACCAGAGACCACAGTTATTTACAAGGATTAGTTTTGTGCTAGATTATCCATTTGGAACTACTGGTAGCAAGGGGGTGGGGGGGTTGAATTAAATGTTTGGTAAAGCCATTTGTGCAGAAGGAAATTAAAGCCTTCCTGGACTAGGCCTGTGACAATAATCAATAAATCACTTAATCGCATGATGAGATTAAAACAAACTCAATAATTTCCATTGGCCTGATTTATCTCTTTTTTTCTCTCTTTCTCCGAAAAACTGGAGGATAAACGTTTTAAGTTTGGTGCTTTGGTCTTAACTTTTGTTAAGGACAATTTTGTTTACAAAGACTCTCAAATGTATTTTATTTTATTGTTTATTTATTGTGGATATTTAAAAGGTTTTCCAGGTCCAGTGTTAAATGTTCCTTAGAATTTATAGTAACATCACGCGCAGACCCGTTGCCATGGCAACCAGCAAACAGTTTAGGGAGCGTGGAGCAGAGATTAGTTCAAGTGCATTAGGAATTAACACTAAAAAACCGCAAAAACATTTCCCACACAAAAAAAGTACATGAAAAAATCACCAAACAGAACATTCTGTCCTTTGCACATTTATGTTTTTGAATTTTCATTTTGCAACCATCAGGAAGTGATCGCCTGAACACTCACACAGTGATTAATTAGCTAATTTAAACACCTGTTCTTCTGATTATCTGTTAGAAAATCTATGTGGGTTGTCTTATTTTTGTGTTAATTGAACCGAAATACTCCGAAACTGCGCAGCAAGAGTTCATGCTAAGGTGATAAAAGTTAAGCTAGCATTACTAACTTACTCTCCACTTTCTATATATATCTTTAATTTAAAGCTTTTTACTAACCTGTGAAATTTGATCCCTTTCGACCTCGTTATCTTGCTATTATAGTGTTAACATCAAAGCTTTGCGTCCGTTTTTCAGATTATTTGCTTGATTGCGTCATTTCCCGACCACCGATATTCCTGACTCAATGCAAAGCAGCAGCGCGTGTGGCGCAAAGCACGAACAGTAAGTCCCGTGATGTCCAATCCACTCGATCACTGAGCGGACTTGCCTTTTACGTTTTACAAAGGAATTTTAAAAATTAATGAGCATCCATGTGCTTTGAATACAGTGGCACATGGATGCAGGCACATAAAGAAAAAAAATGTGTAGAAAATACTGGTGTTGACTGTCCCGTCAGTCCAAAGTTGGTGGGGACATGTCCACAACAGTCCTTCAGGAAGTTACGCCTATGTATGAAAGCAAGAGTATTATCGTTTATCACGATAACTGCTGGAACAATTTATCGTCCAGCTGAATTTGTTATCGTGACCAGCCTAAAAACAATGACTATCGGAAGTGATGTGCCTTTCTTTCCTCTCTTCCTCTAACATTTTGAGCGATGTCATTTGCACTCACTGAGAGCATATGCTGCCGTGAGACTCTGTCCAACTGGCTAAATATTACATTAGCATGTAAAACGCAAGTTTCTAACATTTGGAATCTAATTATTGCCCTCCAAGCAGACCTCTGCATCATGAATACTGCACACACTTTTAAGATAATGGATTCAAGATATATTGTGCAACTTTATCTGAAACCACATTTAAATTAAAAATAAAATGTTTTTTTTTTTTCTTGTTTTGCAAGCTTTATTAAATAAATTTTCTGACATGTTTCAACTTTAGAAACATCAAGATGTTACATTTGAGGCCGGGAAAACCAGATTACAAACTTCAGCAGGACGTTTTGTATTCCTACGAACAGTTAACTTTAGAGAAACATTTTACCAAAAGAGCTTCAAGATTATATTGGCTGCATGATGTGATTGTGTGAAGAACCGACGCAGCAGTTCAGGATGGTGTGGTGTTGTGCGCTGAGGGTAAAGCAGGCCAAAGCATAGGAATCTATTAATAGTAAAACATCAATAGCAGTCTTGGGTCTTAGTTCAATGTCAGTGCAGTCTGTGTTCAGTCACGTGTAGTAATAAACCAGAAACAAGAAATACCGTTTCAACACCAATACGTTATTTTTAGCTCTTAAGAAGGAAAATAAAGCATTTCTAGAGTCACTTGTATATTGTTCTGTTACCAAATTATATAATGTCAGGTTATATTTTATGATTTACCAATCATTTACTAAATTAAAGACAATAATACTTTCATGATAATCGTCTTTTCATTTTATTAAATGTTCCTTATTGCCTGAAGGATAAAACCAGGTAGTAGATGTTTTGTTCAAATATCAAACTACTTTATTTCTGAAAAATAAATAAATGTAATTTACAGAATAAAACTATCTGTCAAATTACACACATCGAGTTGGTCTCTGCAACGCAAGCTTTCAATATTTTTGCAGCAGCAACAATATTGCTTTTTTTGTTAAATACATTTTATATTCTCCTTATATCATTTCTAATTCCAGTACTAACTTATTGAACATGTATATTGTACTTTAAATACTTTGACATTACAGTTGCACCACATGCTAGATAAAAATGTATAGAAATATACCTTTCTGGTAAAACATAGAGCTGTTGTTTTGCTGTAAAGTACAATTTTAAAAACTAACTAGTTACGAAAACAGTAAAACTGAATCAAACTATCATATTTAACAGAATACCAGCAATTGTAATTGTATTTCACAATGACATGGAGACGATTACGTACTCTTTGGTTACTCAAAATATAATTAAGAACTGCCTTTTACTGTAAATTACAAAAGACACTATATTCCTGTTTATGGCTATACACAGAAAAAACATTCTTTGTTTCTAATGTTAAAGTTTCATATGGATATAGAATGCATTGCATTATGTGCAATACAAGCAAACAAATTATTGATTACTTACATATTATGTTGCCAAATTGTAATTTTAATTGATAATTTGATTTGTAAAGTGTCTTCATGCTTCGGAAACCAAACCTGCTACCTTGCGCAGCCTGTTTTAGTAGATAAATCATGCAGGTAATTGCATTTAGGCATATCTGACCACACTGAACTGAACATTTGAGTCTATTGTGACAGGACGTGGTGCTCTACTGCCACCTGATGGACTGATATGGATACACACCCATACTTTCTTGACTTATTTAGTGAGCAAAAATCTTTACAATTCTGTTTTTCCCCCAGTAAATAATATTTACAATAAAAGCAGATGGCTGATTTCATTGAATTTTATTATTAACAACAAAAGCTGAACTTGACAGATTTTTCTACATGTTGCATTTACTTCTTCGCTGTCTCCTCTTCCTTTGACAAGTTCTTTATGAACTCTTCCTTCTTTGCCTGGAGACGCTCCTCTCTGCGTTTGCGGGCCTCCTTTGTCTTTGTGCGGCGCGCCTCAGCCTGGTCGCTGTACAGATGAATGAGAGAAATTAATTTCAGCAACAAAAGGTCAGGTCGTTGTCTTGAAAGAAAAACTAAACGATGAGAAAACTTACGCCAGTAGCTTCTTGCGAGCCTTATCAGCCTTCAGCTTGTGGATGTGCTCCATTAGGATACGCTTGTTTTTGAACACGTTACCTTTAGCCCTCAGATAGAGACTGTGATACCTGATATACAGACAGGTACTCATAGTAAAAGGAAGTGAAACACAAGTTTATTCACCACATTAATGGAGATGCCCACATACATGTGCCTGTCAATTTTCTTTGACTCCCTGTAGCGGCGAAGAAGACGGCGCAGGATTCTCATACGTCTCATCCATGTCAACTTTTCTGGCATACGAGCGTTGGCTGTACCCTTTCGTTTACCTGGGAGGGAAGCATAATGAAATGTACAACTCATTTAGAAATTCTAACAAGTAGACCTACAATCTGCATGCACACAGTGACAGTTAAATCTTAAATTTATCTATAACCGAGCATTTACAGACCATGCATCAACAGCCATCACCTTGGGCGTTTTCCATTTTATCATATCACTGCCACATTCTTCAAAAGAAGTGTACATATTTCCTCCCCACTTCCATGTTGGCCAAAAAGTTCAATTCTTGTCGCAACTAGGAGTATCATGAAAACAAATTCTACTGGACGATAAATTGTTCCAGATGTTACTGCAATAAACGATAATATTGTTGTTTTGAGACCATTTATAAGTGATGTAATGGTAATGGCAAAAACACAAGAACACATTTTCAAAGATCAATAAACTTCAAATTTTAACGAACATTTAACACTAGAACTAGAAGACGTTTTAAATATCCAAAATATACAAGCAAAACAAATAAAATTTATTTTCACATTTCTGTAAACATTGTTCTTCAAAAAAAGGGCTAGTTGAGACCAAACTGAAGCCAAAATGATCCAGTTTTTGGTAGAGAGAAAGAAAAGAAATAAGCAATAAAACATGCTAATGGAAATTATTGAGTTTGTTTAAATTTATCATCCGTTTAAATTATTTATTGATGATTGTGACAGGCCTATACACAGATCCACACCTTTAATATTCTGTTTTGCAAAAAATAAATAAAAATGAAAATCTTGTATAAATTTTCTACCACTTTGCATTCATGTCCTGTTTTGTTATGGCATAAAATCCCCCCAATACATTCAGGTTTGTGTTGAAACATGGCAATACGTCTAAAGGTTCAGGAGTTAACACTACTTTCACAGTAAATAAAATATACATTACTTTAACCATGTGAAAGTAGCTGTAAGTGAATTTGAAGTACAGAGAGTAGTTTTTATTTATAATAACTCACCGTAGCCCATGTGACGTCCCTTGCGGCGTGCCAGAGTATTCTTGCGGCAGCGTGCACGGGAGTGAACGGTGACTGGCTTCCTGATAATCAAGCCATCCTTCACCAGTTTTCGGATTTGCTGCCCTGCAACACGAACGCAGAGCAATAAGACAAGCACAGCATATCACAGACAACACCACACACTTCACACCGTACTCTGAACTCACGAGAGTTTGCATTGGCGATCTCATTGGTTTCATTGGGATCCAGCCACACCTTCTTCTTGCCACAGCGCAAGACGCTGGAGGCCAGGCGCTTCTGGAGCCTGAGCATGCTTTATGTACAAAAATAACCACAAATATTAGGTGGATAAATAAGATGCAGACATGTTTCACACTCAAACATTCAGACCACTCAGTGCTTTTACTCCATTGTTAAAGTAACAATACAAATGTTTATATGATTAGAAGAACAGAAATTGATGAATGAATATGAGACACACTGATGAATTGATAGGATTTCAACAATTTTCAGTTTAAATCACTTTGACTTATAGATATCTTAGATTGTCACCAATTGTTTTTAGGTCAGTGGCACCTTATGCATTTAGAACTGAGGAAATCAATGCGACAGGTTAACCAACATTAAGTAAGCTAATGAATTTTATAGCTAAACACTATTTTGTGGTTGCTTGTAGAAACAGACACCTTTAACTTAGGTATAATAAATAACTCGTATATGAAAACCACAATGAGGCGGCGTTGTTTGGTTACTGGAATATAGGTTTTGACAATCCAAAGAAAATTAAGTTTTCTGTTCATATGGCAGACATTAATAATAAGTAATCAGAGTTAAGTGTTGCTAATTCGCAGCCACGCAGTGGATTCATGTTGTGACATGTCTGGTTATATGTTAGCATTGTTAGCTTTCCAACACAGGCCGAAAGCGGCTTTCTATGTGAAATTATCACATTCACCGAAAGTGAACAAAAACTAGAGTCAATTGTGTAAGTTTAAATATCAAAACCAAAAACATATTTGTTTACCACGATAAAGATAAAAGCTAACAAGTGGGTAAATAAATATCTGCCTTACCTCATGGCTACCGATAGCTTGATAGACACAGAGGAAACAGAACAAGAGGAGACCATACCATGTTAGCGATGAAGATGGGTGACTAGTTCACTTTGGCTGTATCATAATTGTCTAGTTCTTTACAATAACATGAAAAATTGAATAAAATATATGATATTGGGCTAAAATTTATTTTAATATTCTGGAGATATTTAAGATAGTATGTTAATCTACGTTATGTTGAGCGTATTCCATTACTTCTCAATGGACACAGTGGTACGGTCCAAAAACATGCGGTATGCTAATCCAACCACTAGAAGCCGCAGAAGACTTTCTGAAGTGACGCTTTAATCTATTCAGGGTACTGTAAAAGTAGTTTCGTTTGTACATTATAAAACTATACTTTCTGAATTATTTTGATGTATAAACTTAATGTAAATATGGTCTTGTTGGTAAAGTGCCTCTCAAAAGTATTTGGAAGTGTTCACAATATTTCAATACATCCACAGTCATTTGTGTTTTCAGTGGCAGACCAATACGAAGTAGTGGATAGCTGTAAAGTGGAAGTAAAATAATTAACTTTTCCACAACAGTTCACATTTAAAAATCTGACATATGTGACCTGCATTTGTGTACTTGTAAACCTCTAAATAGAATCTGGCACAACTATTTGGCTTCATGTAACACTTAACTACCATATGGAGGCCATCTAGTTATAATCCTTGTTGTCATGTAAATGTTTCAGATATTTGTAATAGGACACCAGTGAACAAACAGAAGAACTATTATAAAGACCAAGAAGCATAATAGTTTAAAATTGCTTAACAAGTTTAATATTTTGGGCGTGGGTATCACAAACCCTGATCTCAGTTCCAAATAAAATTTGTGGACAGAACTGAGAAGGTGAGAAAAGCAGCTTTTAAATCTGATTTAGCTCCACCAGTTAAGGTAAGATAAGATAATTTGTTAGTCTCCCAAAGGAGGAATTTGTCTAGGAAGCAGGGGCAAGGTTGCAGTACAGCAATAAAAACAATACTTCAAAAAAGACAATAACCATAGATACATAAAAGTAACATCAATACAAAAAGTTAAAAAACCACAAACATCAGATTGGCAGTACATCCCCATAACCATTGCGTTCTTTCAGGAAGAGTTAGCCAAAATACTAGCAAATATGAGAAGCTCATGGAAGAAAACATAAGTCACATGGCTTTGGTATGTCTTTAGCAATTACCAATAATCAAAAATTAAGAAATGTTTGTAAATTTTTCAATTTGAAAAATGTTTTTTTTTAATATCTAAATATTTCTATCTTTCTGTCATTTTAAATTCAATTCAAAATACTTTATTGACCCCAAAGGGATATTAAACGTTGTTGTAACTCATTTAATTGAAGAGTTATTGTAGATAGCAATGACCATAGAAACAAGCTTGGTAATAAAATAATATTTGGTCTGGTACCAAATATTACCTGTCTCACTGTCAGACAGTGAGAAAAGGTTTATATTTTATTTTTATACAGTACGTAAAAATCAGTTTTCGACTGTTTCTACTGTAAGTGCTTTTTTTTTTTTAGCTGGCACAGCACTGACCCCTAGCGGCAGTCGGCGCTAGTGCATGACTGCTCCTAAAACGGCTACCGAGTGGTGTGCTCTTGCCTCTTGTCATACATCCCTTCCCGTCGGCGCTGCGCTGTCCGTTCCTCACAATTTAAGCGTGTGAACGACTGCTCCGGTTGGTAAAACGCTCAGCGACATGCCGGTTTGTGTTTTTTCAACGAGCTTAATTTTTGAAATATGACTCAGCGTAAGAGAATAACCAAGGTAAGTCGTGGGGGGTTTTGTTCTCGCTAGCATGTTTTGTTGTAGCTAACCTTGATGCTAGCATCCACAATCCCAATGCTGGGGAAGAGATAGTAGCCGGTGCAGCTCGTGTATTGTCAAAGGCACAATATATGTATTGAAGCGCCGGTTCATACTACGTTATTGACACGGTTACATGATGCCTCTGAATTTACAATCCAGTCATTATGATGGACGGATCCTCATTTTTATTGGTCTTACTGATAACTTAATGTAATGTTTAGACTTTGCCTGATTAAGCTGTTTAAGGATTTCCCCCTTGAAGCTCAGCAGCAGCAGCAGCATGCCTTGCAGAGAGCTACAGACTGTGACAGAAGAAACTGCTGAGGTTACGTTTAAATAACTCTGCGCATACTTGAGTTTTCTATCTGGAGAAGCGAAATTACAGTGCGGTGAGGCTAGCTTGGTTTGTGCTATTGTTGTCTGCACTGCCCATCTGTCACAAAGACCTCTTCTGTTTGACCTGGTTATTACAGACAGTGTGAGACGGATTAACCCAGTGGTGTGCATACACGGTATTTACAATATGTGCTCCTGTCTGCATGTTCTCGCTTTAAAATGTATCTATTTTAATTAGGTATGAACAGTACATCATTTCTCTGCTGATTTAAAGTTTTATTTTCCACCTTCCTAATGACTCACATGGTCGTGATTGGTTATTTCAGGCCTGCTTTTGTATTGAAATTCTTCATTCTTCATTCTGCCCGCTTTTACTTGTTACCTAATCCCTCCAGATTCTTGAGCTTGTTGCCCAGTAAACTCACCCCATCTGCAGGACTACTCTCGGTCACTAGGCTGTTTGAAAATCCAGTTTCCCTTATCTGCATTTGCATTACTTACTAGGATCACTGCGCCTTAAAGGGACTGCAGCTCAGAGTGCTGTTAATCCATTGGTGGACAGTCTTAAATAGACGCAGTTTATCTCACCTCTGACACACACACTATACAATATTTAGTAGCTTTACACTCATTCATAAAGTGACTCACTGACCTGGTTCCCATTGTACCGTTGTTGAATCTCTGCTTACTTCATGCTACCTGTGTTCTCTCTTAACTTGCTGGGGCAAGTTGTTTTTTGATTAGTCAGAATGAAAACCACATTTATTGTGAAACGGTTTCCTGTTGCATCATACTCTGTTGGATATCGCAGGTATGGACAAACCTTTAAATGAAAGTTTGAATCGTTTTTCTGGAACTCAGAGTATCCCGGAAGAGATCCAACAGTAGCATCATTTTTCCTGTAAATCATCCGTTTGTATTCTCATCATCCATCCATCCATTTTCTAACAGCCTTGTCCCTAATGGGGTCGGGAGGGTTGCTGGTGCCCATCTCCAGCTGACGTTCTGGGCGAGAGGCGGGGTTCACCCTGGACAGGTCGCCAGTCTGTCGCAGTCTTCTCATCAAATTTCTCAAATTATTGAATAAAACCCTTTTGAAAATTAACAGAATTTTAAGCAGTTGTAACTAGGCCTGTCACAATAATCAATAAATCAATTAATCACATGATAAATTAAAACAAACTCAATAATTTCCATTGCCTTGATTTATCATTTATCTGTTTTTTTTCTCTCTTTCAACCAAAAATTGGATTATGAAAGTCTTCAGTTTGGTGCTTTGGTCTCAACTAGCCCTTTTTTGGAAGGATGATTTTGTTTGCCAAGACTTCAAAATACATTTTATTTGTTATTTTGTTAGTTTATTTTGTATATTTAAAATGTCTTTCAGTTCCAGTATAAAATGTTAATTAGAATTTAAAGTTTATTAATCTTTGAGAATGTATTTTTGTATTATTATGCTATTACCATTTTATTACTTAAAAATGGTCTCAAAACAACAATATTATTGTTTATTGCAATAACGTTTGGAACAATTTATCGTCCAGCAGAATTTGTTATGACTTAGTTGTAACTTAACAAAATGTGGGAATGTTGCAGTTGTACAAATAGTTTTGCAAGGCATTGGGACGTTTAAAAAGCACATCCATGTTATGTAATTTAGTTTATAAAAAATTTAGAATAGAGGCTCAGATTTTTGTGTGCGCATAATTTAATTGATGTTATGCTCAAGACAAATTCTTGCAACATGAAAACAAATAAGTCAATGAGACCTAAGTGTGAAAACATTTAGGTAGGAAATGAAATCAGGTTTTATTTGGAGGTGAATTTGTGTCCGAGTTGAGGGAACATGCAGACTCTTCTTCACAGAATGGGTAGGATACTCTCAAGGCTGATGTTTGTAAAATCCCCCCAGCTTGCCAGCATCTGGTGCGTGTGATCTGTAAGGAGGCAGCAGCGAAGATGGAGCTGTCCGACGGCTTGTTGCTGCCGGTAAGCAATGGAGAGCAGTGGTGCAACCACTGGAAACATCCTAACGAAGACCCTGTAAGTCAAACGTGCAAATTAATTGTACTGCTGTATGGAATCACCGCTACAAATTAGTCCATATGTTGTAAATGTGGTCCTTTTGAAGTCTGTTTTAATGTGCTCTGCTTTCATCCTAACTGAGTTTTCTGTGTGGCTGTGTTTCAAGGACCGCAGCACCAGTCCGTCAGTCCTGCGCTCTGGTGCCAGGATGTGGAATGAGGGCCTGCTGAACAGAAAGCGGCCATTTGTGGGCCGATGCTGTCACTCCTGTACACCTCAGAGCAGGGTAAAGTAAAGTCCCTCTCCTGCTGCAGTTTTTCTTTTCTGGACTCTAATTCACATGTGTCAAACTCAAGGCCCGGGGACCAAATCTGGCACACAGTAGTTTTTTATGTGGCCCTTTAGACTCCAAATCATATCAATAAGACCTTCCAATTTTTCACAAATCTGCAAAATTTTAATTAATTTTAACAAATCCCCACATTATTTCCGATTTTTACTGCAAAGTTTCTCAAGATTTGTCAAAAACATTGGGTTTAAGTGACTGGTGGCTTAGCCTTACCTGGTGTCAGGTTATAGTCCATGACTGATACGGCCACTAATAAAAAGCCTCTTTCAACATCATACACTTCTGCAAATATTGTAAAAAATCCTTACAAACATCTCTAAATTAGCATCACAAAATCTGTCATTTTGAATGCAAAAAACACCAAAACAATCACAAAATTATGGAGGAACAGCAATTTACTGATATTTTAACAGTTTAATTGGTTTTAGTTATACATTCTTGTGCAACTGTCCCTTTAAAAATGCTCAGATTTTGGATTTGGCCCAAAATGAAAATGAGTTTGGCACCCCTGCTCTAATTGATCCCCTTGAAGACATTCGTTTTTCTAATGGTGAATTGTAGAGAGAATGATAGGTATTCAGTTGCCCTTTCTCAGGAATAAAATCATTAAAAATCCTGACGTTAATAACTGCTGTGTCACTGACTCACCTTGACATTTCCCTGTTTCCTTTTCTTTCAATGTGTCACATTAAATATTTGCACAGAAATGTGTGAGCTTCCTCCTGCAACTGTAGGTCAGACATGAGGAGTGCTTGAACCATTCAATGTGTTTTAATAAAATTTAATTTAATTAACACCTTATTTGATGGGGTGTGCATAAGAATAACATGACTCTGTCATAAACATAACAGCTGTCATGAAGATGAAGGAGTCTTTATGAATGCTTTTGACTGCTGTCATGAAGTGTCATTCGGTAAATAATGACACTAAGTTACATTAAAAGTCCATTAAACTTGTCAGCTTCACATTAAAAGTGTCATTATTTACAGAGTAATGCAAAATCGACACTTTAAACAAACTTTTAATGTAACTTCGCATTAGAAGTGTCATTATTTACCGAATGACACCTTATGACAGCAGTCATAAACATTCATAAAGACTCCTTCATGTTCATGATGTTACATCATTATGTCAGTTTTACGCACATAAAATAAATTTTATATGATAAAGTTGGGAAGTAGAAGAAAAATCAGGAGAAGTTCATATATTTTATAGAAATGTGCCAAAATGAAAGCCGTAGAGAGTTTGTAGTTTGCCACAAACTTATAGATGGCACAGTGAGAGATGGTGTTGGCAGCATCATGCTTTTCTTCAGCAAATGTTTGAGAAGGATGCAACTAAATGTAGAGCAATCCTGGACGAAAAGCTGTCAAATGATTAGAGCCAAGGTGTAATAAAACACTGCTGCAATAAAATAATACTACATACCACAATATTTTAGGATTTTATGCAAAAAAATACATAGAGATACATTTATGTTTGTAATCATATTGTAAAATAAAAAAACTTGAAGAGTATAAATGCTTTTGCAAGACTATACATTTTGACCAGATTAACAGTGTGACAAAATCAATTGAGATCTATTCATCCGACTGAAAGGAATACAATTTGCTAGATCTTATTTCTTCTTTGCAGGAACAATTGTTCCACCCCAACATTCCAACTCTGGGCCTTCGTAACGTCATCTACATCAACGAGACCAACACGAGGTAAACAGAAGACAACCTCTGTCTTCTACTAGTTAGCAAAGTCAGAGCTACACTCATTTTTATTTTTAGCTGCCCAGTACCCTCAAAAGGAAGAACAAACTCAGGTTCTGGTAGAAGAAGTTAATCTGTTGGCGTTGGATGTCTTTGAAATGCTTTTGCAATAAATAATCTAATCAGTACATTTCAGGCAGGTGCTGTGCTCCTACACAATGTGTGTATAATGAATGGCTTCAGGTCAAATGGCCTGATCTGTGACACAGTGGAAAAGTGGATTTATAAATTATTTAACGTGTTTGTCAAGTGACGCTGCAAACATGCAACCGCCTACGAAAGGAGAACTTAAAAAGTTCAGCTAAAACCTCAAACAACTTAAACATACACTTGGTGTAAATATGCATAGGCCTGTCACGATAACAAATTTTATTGCCATAAACATTAATATTGTTGTTTTGAGACCATTTTTAAGAGATCAGTAAACTTTAAATTCGAATGAACATTTAACAGTGGAACTGGAAGACATTTTAGATATTAAAAATAAATAAATAAAACAAATAAAATGAATTTTGAAGTCTTAAACAAACTTTTCCTTCAAAAAAAGGGCTAGTTGAGACCAAAGTACCAAACTTAAGACTTATCATCCAGTTTTTGGTAGAAAGAGAAAAAAATAAATAAATGATTCGTTTTATTCATTTACTGCCAAATTACATCAATCAGTCTCCCCAGTTTCTTGAGGATTATTGTGGAATTTCACATAAAATCAACAGATCCCAGCACTTTTTTTTTTGCAGAACTTTCTTACTTGTTCTAAACAGACGTCTCAGCCTTAATTGATGTCAGATTATAGTCCATGATCTGTACAGCGAGTAATAAAAAGTCACATTTACTGTCATATATAGGTACAAATATCGCAAATATTTATTAATTAGTACCACAAATACTTTGAATTTTTTTTTCCCCCAACATTATCTTTATTGTTTTTTCAACAATGTTTCCAACAACATACAAGACACAAATGTGCTCTCACATTAAAGGAAAAGTCCAGGGTAGTTAAATTAATGTCCAACATTCAACTTGTCAATGCTTTGAATTTTATTGCAAAAAAGACACAAAAAGTTTCACAAAATCTGGGAGGAACTGAAAAAAATGTTCAATAATATTATTTAATTTTAATAATTCATTGATATTTTAACAGCTTGTGAACCAAGTTTTATCAATACATTCTGGCACAATCGGCCCTTTAAGAGCATTCATGATCTTGATTTGTCCCAAAGTGAAAATGAGCTTAACACCTGCGTACTAGGCCAACATAGACCTCTGTTAGTCTTAAATAAATATGCTGGTTATGTTTGTTTTGCCTGTATTCTATGGGTGAGCGCATAATACGCTGGAAGAAAGTGAATATGACTAACGCTATTGTATTTGCTGACAAAGCTGGGTGCCAGTTATTGATTGTATCTGCTAATGTTAAATCACCAGGATATCCCTGCGTGTATTTTCAGCACTTTTACGAGGGGTAAAAGAATGATGCCTTGTGTTTTGGTCTGTCTTTGTCTGATGCTGCAGACAGCGGGGCTGGTTGGCACGCAGGCTCAGCTATGTGCTGTTCGTTATGGAGAGAGACGTCCACAAGGACATGTTCACCAGGAATGTGGTCGACAAAGTGCTGAACAGCAGCAGGTGGGGGTCGACGTGACCTTTTTTAACCCTTTATGTTCTAAATTTACAATCTCTGCCTGGAAGTTTTTGCTCATTTTAATTGTATGCAGTTCTTCAAATGTCCTGTGAGTAAATAATTTTGTCCATTTACCCATAGCAACTGGAACATTCAATGTTTGGCAAGTTATTTTTGCAATTTACCGTCTATTAAAGGAGATCCCCTCTGATTAATTTCACTCCCTGCTACGGCGGGGGTGAAATTACCGTAATAACCTGATATTGGCTGGAAAGCGCAAATCCATTGGAATTTTTCAGATGGCGCAAAGTGTGGTGGGAATACGGTACTGCAAATTTGGCTGGATTGTCGCTGCTCCGTTTAGGGCTTAAACCGCAAGTGTCAAACTTGAGGCCAAATCTGCACCGCAGTAGCTTTTTATGTGGTTTTTTAGACTCCAAATTAAATCAATAAGTCCCTCCACTTTTCCACAAATCTACAAAATCACATTTTTTTCCAGATTTTTACTGCAAAGTTTCTCAAGATTTGTCAAAAACATTGAGTTTAAGTGACTGGTGGCTTAACCTTACCTGGTGTCAGGTTATAGTCCATGACTGATACGGCCACAAATAAAAAGCCACGGCCAACATCATACACTTCTGCAAATATTGTAAAAAATCCTTACAAACATTTCTAAATTAGCATCACAAAATCTGTCATTTTGAACGCAGAAAACACCAAAACAATCACAAAATTGTAGAGGAACGGCAATTTATTGATATTTTAACAGTTTAATTGGTTTTAGTTATTCATTCTGGTGCAACCGTCTCTTTAAAAATGTTCAGATTTTGGATTTGGCCCAAAATGAAAGACACCCCTAAATTAGAGAGTTAAGGGACAGAAATTATATTTGCTTCACTGATTGCTGCTCATGGAAAGTCAGCGTAACAGCTACTGTGAATGCAAAATGTATAAAAGAACAAAGAGACACTAGATGTTTGATGATTTTAGATGTTTTTGTGATCTGTGTTTGTAATCTGCAGGGTGGAGTCTACCATTTCGAAGGTTGCAGTAGAGTCGGAGGCTGCGGTCAGCCAGCCGGTCAGTAAAGTGAAGCAGAAAGCCAGAGCCGTCCTCCAAGAGATGGTGGCCAACATTTCCCCGCCGTTCATCAGGTTTCAGAATCATTCTGTTTTAAAAAATAAATAAAAAACAGGCTTGTTGCTCCATTTTTACTTTACTTTATCCTTTCAGGCTGACAGGGTGGGTGCTCCTCAGGCTGTTCAATGGCTTCTTTTGGAGCATCCAGATTCACAAAGGACAGCTGGAGATGGTGAAGAAAGCTGCCTCAGAGGTTATTTTCTAATTTACTTAGTGATGTATATATTTACTCGTCCTCATCATTGGGCTTCAGAGGAAGTTAGAGTACTGCATCCAACTATATATGTGCAGAGTCTTTCACAAAACAGTTTCAGACTTTCTTTCTCTATGAAGGTTGGGGCCTTCATTTCTGTTTGTCCACTGTTCATCCATCATACTTATATTTTAAGCTATGATACTTTTTTTTTCTCTCCCAAATCTGTTTATTGTTGTGACGGGGTTCTCTTATGATTTAGTCAAGCATAATGACTAGTCCAAGTCGGAGATTGTTTTTAGAGGATTTTATTCAGCATCAGATCAACAGTCTCACCTCCAGCGTGAGTCTAGGCACAGACTGCCTGCCTGTGGCACAGAGCCCTGCTTTTAAAGCCACAGGCTCCGCCCACAGACACTCCAAACAATCAAGAACTAAACAATTACTTCCAACTCAAATTAAACTCTTAAAGTATACAAAATAATAATAATAATAAGAATAATAACAACAATAACAGAAATGAATAAATAAACTTGTAAACAAAAATACAATACTCAATTTGATACAAAACACCTGGTACTAATCTGATGCCATCATGCAGTCATCATGTGGCTGCCTCCTAGCAAGCCACCATCTAGAAAAAAAAAACCCTACTTGAAAATAAAACCAGGAAAATGTTTGATTCTGAAAATAATGGATTTAGGATGAATGTTTAACTGAAATAGGAACGCCACGTGTGCACCCACGATGAGCCGCCTCAGTTTAACCTGCAACAAAAAAGTAAGTTAGTGATTGTGTGTATATGTGTGGGCGTGCCTGCATAACTGACATGGACTCTAAATATGTCCTAACTCATGACAGCTCCTCCGTCACAATTGTCTTTTACATTTCAGAGACATACAGACAAGTAACTCACAAGTGCACCAAACATCTAACAAAACCAAAAGAAAACACATTAACAAATTAAACATTCAAGGCGACAAGCATTTGTTGATTACAGTGAGACAAAATATTTAAGTTTGTTATCTCAGGGGAGTATGTTGAGACTTAGTCCAAGAGATTTAATCACAGTCCACAAGCTAGGTATGAGGTGATGGCATCGTCCTCCCTGGTTCTAGGCATCCCGACATCAGTGTTTTAGTTTCATACATTTTTGAGCAAGTGAGTACATTTGGTATTAACATGAAGATAACAGACTCACAGCCACTATAAGAATAAAAACATAAGCAAAATTAGCCAGAGTACATTCAGTCAATACTCATTATGAGTATTCAAATTTTCCAAGAATAGCAAAAACTTTTCCCATATCTTTTTGAACACATAGTATTTACCCTTAATCATAAAGGTGAGTTTCTCCAAGGCAAGAGAGCTTGATAATGTAGAGATCAAAGTTTTTAATTGGAATCTGGCTACAGATTTCCTAAGCTACGATACTTTTAAAAGGACTGCGTAAACTGAGTCTGCAGAAGCAATTCTGAGATAAAAAATGCCTGATAAAATTATCCCTCTGACCCACATATGCAGTAGTTGTTTGTAATTTATTGTTTTCTGCAAATAGATACAGTTTTTCTTTAGTCAATCTTTTTTTTTTTTTTTGGTCTTTTCAGCGAAAACTGCCCATGGTCTTTCTCCCAGTCCACAAATCCCACATCGACTACCTACTCATCACTCTGATTCTGTTCTGTCATAACATCAAGGCGCCCCACATCGCGGCTGGAAACAATCTCAGCATCCCAATCCTCAGGTAAACAGCTGCAAAGCCTCGTATAATGTTTGACCTAACATACCAACAAAATTCATCTCTTTTCTCTTTTTTTTCAGCACTGTGATTCGTAAACTCGGTGGATTTTTCATTCGGCGGAGAATGGAGGAGACAGTGGATGGAAAGAGAGACATTTTGTACAGGTCGCTGTTACATACAGTAAGTCGTTTTTTTCTTTTTATACAATGAGATGCTGATGTTTTTGCTTCTCTACTTTTCTTTCATTATTTCAGCGCAAAATTTCTTCTTATTCAGAAGTAGGCCTGTCACTTTAGCAAATTCTTGGGCATGGTAAATTGCGCACAAAGGTTATTGCGATAAACGATGATATAATAATGCAAGAACACATTCTCAAAAGATCAATGATAAAACATTTAGCACTGGAACTGGAATACATTTTAAATATCTGAAATAAATAAACAAAACAACAGAAAAAGAATAATAAAGTCTCAAAAAAAGGGGCTAGTTTAAACCGAAGCCCCAGACTGAAGACTTTGGTCATCCAGTTTTTGGCGGAAAGAGAAATCCAATAAATCATTCAAATGGAAATTATTGATTTTGTTTAAATTTCTAATGCGATTAATTGATTTATTGCATATTGTGACAGGTCTAATCAGAAGTTATTCAAACCTGCTAAATTTGCAGTCAACATTGTAAAATGTCCCTCTGATGTTATTTTGAGTAAATTTGATCCTGGCATGTGAAACCTTCTGGGTCGAGTTATGCATCTTCTGACTTTTTAATTTAAGGCTTCGTTTTCAGATCTCCTGATTGGTTTACGAGCTTCTGTGACCGCAGACGTCCATGCTAGCTCAGGTGGTTAAATCGACCTCCGTGTTTTACCTGTAAACCATCATATAATGCAAGTTTCAAAGCTTTTATGTTTCAGCGCCTTTCAAACAGGTAGAAGGTTTTGGGTTTCTGTGTGTGGATGAAAAGCTTTCTGGGAAATAAGAGAGTCTATTTAAGCCAGATCCTGATGGAGAATCTTTTTTTGTTCAGCCAGATAATAGAGCTTTGCAAATTTCTGCTCAGAAAACCTGTTTGAGCTCCACAGTGAAGGAGAAAAAGCGTACATAAATACTTTCTAAACGCTTTAAGAAGCTTTAAATGACAGAAGCTTTCAAAAGTAAAGTGAGCTTTTTTGTATTTTCTCACATTGCAGCTAAACACTTCAGATGTCGAAGAAGAAAGTATAAAATAAAATGTAAAAATATGTAGAATGGCGTGTGCCTGTGTATTAGGTCTCTGTAATCTGACATAGGGTTGTTGTAAACTAATATTAATATTCGTAAGAGAATAATTGATAGATTATTCTTTAATTGAGTAATTGGATTTAAAAAAAATGTAGAAAATATTGGTAAAGCTAACATAACAGCTGTGTTGCTACCAGATATTAACGTCAGTCCTATTTTTCATATTTGAGCATCCCTAAGAATTACTTTTCTGTAGCTTAGAAAATTAACCTGTAACAATATTAGCTCACTTTTTAAGTTAACCTGAAGAAAAGTTACATAAACATCTGAAATTATATTCAGTTTAACAAGAAACAGCCAGGCTTACAAATACTCTTATTAAAAAAAATGTCTACTTTAAGTTTTAATTTATGTATTCATAGTCAGTCAATTTAATTGATGAGCTTTCACTTTGTCCAGCCATTTATAGTTTTTGTGTTTATGTTAGTGACAGGATCTGAGACCTTTATTTGTCACAGAAACACATCTACCAGCCATGTATCGCCACGATGAGCTCCGCCAGCCATTTGTGAGACCGGGATGAAATGAAGTTAATTTTCCGGTTCACCTGTAAAGCTATGCTAACGTTAAGCATCTAAAGCACAGCCGCCCGTCGTGTTCAGTCTATCCGCTTACCTGTATAAATACACCCGCCGCGCTCTTCACCACCACTAGGCAGCAGCTCTCAGAGGAGGAAGGCTGCCGTACTCCAGCCATCACTCCAGTCAATTTCAGGATGTAATAAGAACACGGACATTATCATGAATCACTAAAATCTTCCCATACCGAACTTGAAAATTGGGTGTTTTGCTGCTAACATGTAGCTTTTGTCAACAATTCAAAGGGGAAATGAGAGTGTTGCGCAACATAATCAGTCACCGCGACACGGTGCTCTAAATAATCAAACATAATTGAACAAAGCTACCAGGCAGATAAATTTCCCTCGATTAATTTTAATAATAGAGGTACTTGAATCATTCAAGGAATCGTTTCAGCCCTAATCTGACACCTTAAAATAAAATCGAGCAAGCAGCTGCCTTCAATTGCAAGTAGAAAGCTGGTGTTTTAAGAAAACAATAAGAAGCTTTTTTTCACAGTTCACTACAAGGCATGCGTGGGACGCATCAAACATGGAAGAAAGTTCTCTGGTCACATGGGTCTGGATGCAGAATGCTCCCGGCTCCGGAATGCTGATTCCGGCTCATCAACATTCCGGCTCATGAGCTGGAATGTTGATGCATACTTGGTACTTGGGCAGGAAATAACTCACACCATTGGGTTCACACCATTTCCATTTTGGCACATGGTGGTAGGAGCATCATGCTGTGGGAATGTTTATCTCAGGAAGGCTCATCAGAACTGATGAGACGATTGTTTTGAACTAAACCCAAGTAATTTTGCAATGCTAGAGGGTACAAGATTTGCTGCGTTGGAATTGTTTTCATAAAAACATATTCATATACTGTAGTGGAGTGGCCTAGTCAAAGTCCAGGCTCAAATCTGCTTGAAAACTGGTGCTTTCTATCCAACCTGACTCAGTCTGAGCAATTTTACAAAGTAAAAGCTTTTAAAATCAACTTCAACTTCATAGCTATGTGCTACTTTGTATTGTTCTCACTTTAAATCACAATAGAAAACACAGAATTTAGGAACGTAGCAAAATGTGATTTACTTCAACAGGTCTGAATACTTTTGCACTACTTTGTAAATTATTTTGATGTTTTTGTTTAACTGCTGATATTTAGCTAACAAAGTTTTAAAACTGAAAAGTCTGAAGAGTGCAGCCGAGCTGACTGTACACGCCGTCTGTTAGGTAAGAGTTATCTGCAAGACGCATAAGCAGCTGCTCAAAATGACGAGCACCAGTTTTTGTTTTTTTTGTTGAACTCACAATATAATACAGGTTTTCCACAACATTTGAAATGTTGTCAAGCAGAATATCAGATTTCACAGGGAGAAATGCAGAAGCAGTGAAGACCCAAATGGCTCCCGTAGAGCCTGGATGTTCTTTCTCTTTGCAGTTTGAACTCTGTGACCTTATCTATGTTATATTTCAGGAAACAAATTCTCTTCTTAAGAGACAGCTGTGTGAGTGCTAAACCTAGAGGGATATGGTTACGCTGTGTGGCTGCGACCTGAACATGCCTGGGTTTAAAGGTTGCATTCAGGGATTATTTTTCTTACAAACTAAAGTTGCTTTCACGCTGCAGCTCCAAGTGACCCAAATCCAATTTTTGTCCAATCAATTTTTTTTTTTTTACTGTGATTGTTCACACTTCCAAATATAAGCGGCCTGTATGTAATCTCCAGTGTGAACTGGAAACGGCCTGAAAGTGTCCTGCACGCACAGTAGAGGGAGCAATGACGGCACACAGAGAGGGTCCTCAGTAAAAAAGAAGTTTGCGGAAGTAAACATCGATGCTAACGGTGGAGCATAGTTTACAATTTTGAAGTTATTGTCCGACCGGAGCCAGTATATTAACAACTTAATCCTTATCCTAGTAGTTTGTTGTTTTTCTTCCCACTTAAGCGTAAGCGTAGGAGGACGCAAAATAGTGACGTTTGTCGAGTATAAATGACGTTCCGGTGGTATGAATGCGACCTGGCTGTTCAGATTCAGGTCACATTTGAATCTCTTAAGTGTCGGATATCCAAGTGGCCTGGGTCGCATTCGAAACAAAATTCCACCTGTGTTGTTCAGACGGTCATGAAAAGATCAGCTACAGGTCGCATTAAGGGGAAAAAATCAGGCTGCAGTGCGAACATCGCTTTGTTTACACTCATTATCTCTGGATTAATTTCTGTTATTCAATGGTAAACGTTTTCACCTCAAGTGTTTAATGGTGGACGCTGCTTTTTGTCGTCGACCTTTGGCCCACTGCTCTCACATATGCACTATTTGTTTCAACCCTCCTGCAGTACACAGAGGAGTTATTGAAGCAGCAGCAGTTTTTGGAGGTCTTCCTGGAGGGTACGCGGTCCCGCAGCGGTAAGCCGTTTCCGCCCCGTGCGGGCATGCTGTCCATCGTGGTCGACACGCTGCTCACAGGGGAAATCGGAGACGTGCTGGTCGTGCCAGTTGGCATCTCGTATGACCGCATTATTGAAGGCAACTATAACAGCGAGCAGCTGGTAAGCTCTTGGACGATGCCTGTGTTCCTTGCTTTGGCAACAAACATTTATTTAGCTCTGGAAAAAAAAAAAAAAAAGAACCCCATTGAAAACCTGATGGTTATTCCACCAAATATTGATTTCTGAACTCTTGCTGAGTTAAAATATTAGTATTGTTGTTTTTAATGAATATGAACTTGTTTTCTTTGCGTTATTTGAGGTCTGAAAGCTGTGCTTCTTTTTGGTTATTTTCTGCAAATAAATAGTACATTTTTGTGTGGAATTTCAGTAGTTCATAGAATAAAATAACAATGTTCATTTTACTCAACTATATATCTATAAAGAGTGAAATCAGAGAAACAGATCATTTTAATTGGTCTATTAATTTTTTCCAGAGCTCTACATTTATGTATATGTGTGATTAAAAGATGCAAATGTTTAAATTGCTTCTTAAAAAGAAAAATAGTGGTTTTATTGCCCAAAATACAAAAACATAACTTTCCCTTACTGTAGATATGATCATCTGTAGCAAAGGATTCATCTGCAGAAAAAATAAACACTTCTAACATCAAAATGTGAAAAGCTCATTCCTTTTAGCAATGTAGAGTTAATCTGTTGATTGTTTTTCAGATAATCAATTAATTAATAGATTTTACAGAACAAATACATATCTATATTTTTTAAAGAGAAAAATACGGTTTCTTGCTAAATGTATTCCTTAACCCGTCTTTTGGATTGTTGTTTGTCTGTCTTTTTTTAAAATTTCTAATCTATGATTACCCAATCCAGATTTTAATTACTTAATCTTTTTATTTGTTTTTTGTGTTCCTCAGGGTAAACCTAAGCAGAATGAGAGTTGGTGGGGAATAGCATGTGGAGTGTTTCGGATGCTAAGGAAAAACTACGGTTGTGTTCGAGTTGATTTCAACCAGCCCTTCTCTCTAAAGGTGAATCTGCACCGATGGAGCTGCTACTGTTGTTGAAAATGTGTCCAAAATACTTCAAATTATCTATTTTAGTGCAACAACGTGTTATCACACTGAAAGATTTAGTAAAAATCCTCATTTTAATTTAAGTATTTTTGCTCGGTGGTGAAAGAAATTCCTCGTAATGTTACTGGGTACCAGAATAAGGTCGTAATATTATGAGAGTAAAGTCAAAGTATTAGCAGAGTAAGGACACAATATTGCAAGGAGAAAGTCACATTATCACAATAAAAAATATTTCTTTTGAAGAAGAAAGCTTCTTTAATAGACATTTGTTTGCACAGTTGTTTCAAAGTTCTGCTACTGATAACAATTTCCTTATTTGTAAAATCAATACCTTAACCCTCTGGGGTCCAGGTACATAAGGTCATTTTTGACCAATTTTGATTTTACCCTAAAAGAAACCATAATAATATATATAATATTGCCTCATGTGGTATAATTTTTTTCAGGACAAGCTGAACTTTATGAATTTACACATAGTTTTTTACTTTTGGACATACTGTGGCTGCATTTTGGACCTTGAGTCACAGAAAAACAAAATCCGATTTGAAAAAATAAAAAAAATGTCACTGTGAAAATGTCAAATATTCACAAAAAATGTTTTTTATAATTTAGAATTACAATATATACTGTAAATTTCTTAAACTGATGTAAAAATATTGCAAACAACACAGTTTTACAACATTATTAGCATGAAAATAAAGGCAATTCTTCATTCGTTTGTATGCAATTTTTGAAAAAACATCATAAGTCAAAACAAGATGACAAAAAAATTATAATTGTTTGGGGGAACAAGGTAAAAAAAGGTCTTTTGGAATATAGGAAAAACCTTGGCTCCCGGGGATAGCCGTGGGTGTAAGCTGTTTACTACTAGCTGCTGGGGGAGCGGCTCTGCATCACCCCGTAGTGATCGACTCCTTGCAGCTGCGCAGTGCCGCATAACTTATAGTGCAGCAGGGGAATGCCGCCATTCCCCTGCTTGGATCTCTGAGCATCTGCCTCTCAGACTGCCAGAATCTCATCATACTCTCAGTCTCTGATACTCTGTCAGTTGCTAATAAGAACGATCGATCTGCCATCGTCATCATGTCAATCCTCACTGCGCTCAGATTGCGGCTTCGGGTTTCCCCTCTTCGTCTTCCGGCACAAAACAGAGCGCCACTGCCTGCTGCGCGTTCATTCTTCACATAATCCTTTATATACAGAACAGAAACCACTAAGCTAAAAAGAAATTAGTTAGGGATGCCACCGATCGCCCCGATATCTTTGCATCAATTTTGCGATCTCACTGCCTATGCCGCTACTCCGTTTCCGCCGCTACTCCGCTTCTCTTTCACCGTAACTTGAGCAACTTTACTCCGTTTCTTAGCAACAAGATACAGCCCATAATTATTTGTTGAAGATGTGCGATTTCCAATAACAAAGGAATCTAATGTTGCGTTGCTTTTTATGCTTGAAGCTCATTTCCTGTCACGTTCCTAGAAAAGCCCGTTTTTAACATTTCTGACATTCGGAAAAATATGGTTTACTTATTTTAGCATAACTCCGTTTTTACTTGGCCTATTAACACAATTTAAAAACTGGTGTGTAGCTTAAAATGTACACTTTAAGCACAAGTTGAAAGTGAGAATGGGGGAGGTGGAGTCTTGCTGCTACGTCGATGCAAAGCAGACATGTAAAAAAGACTCGTATACGCGTCCATGGACTCCAGAGGGTTAAAAACTTGAAAGATGCGCAACTTTCTTCCTTTTATTTCTCATAAAACTATTACTTCATATCCTAATATTTTGACCTTATTCTGGTATTATTACTAATAGTAAGTCATAATATTCCCCTGAATATTTCACATAAAAGAAAAGACTTTGAAGCATTTTTTTTATAATTCACTATTTATTTTTTAAAAAT
The DNA here is from genome assembly GCF_019740435.1 of Gambusia affinis. Taxonomy (NCBI): domain Eukaryota; kingdom Metazoa; phylum Chordata; class Actinopteri; order Cyprinodontiformes; family Poeciliidae; genus Gambusia; species Gambusia affinis. Next base: position 18,008,975 of record NC_057887.1, read on the forward strand.
TGGCAAAAAATAATAGGATTTTTTAACTGTATGTGAGTTTTTCTGGAGCATATATATGATGTGAAACACATGCCCTGTCTTCAAAAAGGGAAAGACAAGTACACATCCCTTTAAAAAAAAATAGATGCTTATCTAACTTCCCCAGTATTTTCAGTCAGAGCAATAGCTAAAAAATTGTAAAAAAATAAAAAATAAATAAAACATTTAAAAAGGCTGGATGAGGACCCACTTTTTATTATTTTTCCATTGATCAGTAGGTTGGGATGCATGCTAGAAAAAAAGAAATCTGTCCTACAATCACAAATATAAAGGTAGAGTTTTCTGAAACTCTGCAGAAACTTTAACTGGAGCTGTGTTTCTCTAAAAGCGTACTGGTCTCATGAGGCAAAGCAGAAACTCTTCACACTTGAAGTAAACAACGTTTACTGTTAAGCATTTCAATGAAGTATTTTAAGATCTTGATTCAGTGCGTCAGTCATTAATTAAAAGTCCTAAAGCCTTGTGTGTCTCTGTTGTTATATTTAGGAATACCTGGACACCCAGAGGAGCCGTCATGTTCCCCCACCAGTGTCCCTGGAAAAAGCCTTGATGCCATACATCATTTCTGCACAGTAATGCACTTTTCCTCATCCACAGTGTTTTTATCTGTCTGCCGTTAATGCAGAAACCAGATGTTCCTTCGCCCGAGATGCGACAGCCTTTATGTCCAAAGCTAATTTCTCCCTCCTGCTGCTTCACAGCGGCGTCTGTCATTTGACATCTGAGATCTGAGCCCTCGACTTTCCACTGGGAGAGGTCACTCCAGTTCATCTTAGTAAAACAGAGATGGCCGTACCGAATGTTCCTTATGACGGCTGCAGCCTCTCTTAGCATGTCTAAAATCTCCAACTCGGTTTGTTTTTTCAGAGGTTACATCACTTTAAGAAAAGGGGAAGTTAGTAGTCGCATACCAAAAGGTTTGTTTTATTCACCGAGCAGTGAGGCTTGTTGGGACATGTTGACACACACAAAAAGCTTGGATATAAATGAAGCAAAGAAATGTGAAACACAGGTTCAGTGTTTAAATGTTGTGGTAAAAAAAATGTTTGTAAAGCATCAACTTCAGATCTGAAATGTATTTTCTAGGACAGATTGCAGCTTAAACATATGAAGGTGAAACAAAGAGCATAATCTGTCACCTTTTATGGAGTTGAATTGAATGTAAAGTTCAATTTCAGACATAAACTCTGATCAGGATTCCTCAGTAATTTCATTAATTTATGCCCAACTAGGCCTGTCACGATAGCAAATTCTGCTGGACGATAAATTGTTCCAGAAGTTATTGCGATAAACGATAATATTGTTGTTTGGAGACCATTTTAAGTGATGTAATGGTAACACAAGAAAACATTCTCAAAGATCAGTAAACTTTAAATTTTTATTTATTTTTTTTCCCCCACCACGGGGTCTTTTTGTGGGCTCTAGTGTCCCTTATATCAGTGGTCCCCAACCTTTTTATTACAGCGGACCGGCCAAAGCCTTCGTAATTTTCCGCGGACCGGGGGGGTGGGGGGGACCGGGGGGGTGGGGGGGACGGGGGGGTGCATGCGCGATTGTCGAACGGGGTTTGTCGAAGGGGGGGGGTTTGCATGCGCGTTGTGAGGATCGTCGAACGGGGGGGGGGGGTGCGCGCGCTGTGAGCTGGCGCAAGACTCAACCCTCGGCATCCGGTGTACGACTTTTCAAAATAAAAGCTCCTCCAGACTCAATACATAGAACGGACATATTTCATTAGGTCTTGCGCGGCCCGGTACCAATTGGTCCACGGACCGGTACCGGTCCGCGGCCCGGTGGTTGGGGACCACTGCCTTATATGACAGTAGGCTGACAGAAAAGGGGGATGGAGAGAGGGAAAGACATGCGGCAAATGTCGTCGGATCCGGGAATTGAACCTGCGACGGCCGCGTCGAGGACTGAAGGCCTCCAAACATGGGCCGCGCTATCCCCTACGCCACCACAGAACGCCCAGTAAACTTTAAATTCTAATGAACATTTAACACTGGAGCTGGGAGACATTTTAAATATCCAAAATAAATTAACAAAACAACAAATCAAATTAATTTTGAAGTCTTTGCAAAGAAAATTGTTCTTCAAAAACTGCAAACATTTTAAAAAGTCAAACTTTTACAACACCACACTTTAGAAAAAACAACACAAATGAACTAACTCACTATTTTATCATACAGTTTATTACTATTAATAATATCTTGTGATAGCGTACTACGTTCAACAAGAGGGACAAGATAAACTAAAATGCAACAAAATTTCATGCTTGAAATGTCCTAAAAGTTACAAGAAGTCTCTAAGAAATGCTTTTGCTAAGTTTTCTTTATTTTTTATCAAATATAAGTAACTTAGGTAATTCTGACCTAAAACAAGAGAAATTTGGTCTGATTTAACGTCAGACAGCGAGGAAAAAAAAGTGTTTGTGTCTTATTATTATTATACTTAAATATCTGGTTTCAATATATTAAATGTATGTAGGCTATAAGGTTTCCCCCAGGAAACTTGCTAACCCTGGTGGTTGGATGCCAGGGCAGCCATTCATCCAACAGCCTGTCATTATTTTTAGTTAAAAATGTTTAAAGTTGACAGTGATATTTTCAAATTTGAAAATATCACTTGATAATTGTGTGTCAACACCTGAACACTAAATAGAAAGCCTTAAAAAATGTAAACATTTTAAAAAGACTTCAATAAATAAGCAACGCTAAGCCTGATGGGAGCACAAATAAAGCCTGGTGGCCCGCCAGGCTTATAATACACTGAGGGAAACCCTACTGGAATAAATATGTTTCCGTGTATGAATAAATTACACTGCAAAAACAAAAAATCTCACCAAGTAATTTTGGTTTAGTTTTAGTGCAAATATCTTATTACTCTTAAAATAAGACCAAATAACTTAAAAGCGGCTTCTAAGTAAATAATTCCTTAATATTTCTTTTAAAAAATGTACTTCTGACATGAGGAAAATGTGTTGTTATAAGTTAAATAATCTGCCAGTGGAACAAGTGCTTTTTCCATCACATTTTCAGAAAATATTTACTTAAAACAACTGTCTATATCTGGCTCTAAAGTTACCTGAAAGTTAGTTTTGTCTTATTTCAAGTGTGTTAAGAAAAACTTACCAGAAAAACTTGGTAAGATTTTGTGCTTCTGCAGTGCAGTGATTTCCTAATGTCTTGGACTGTTGCTTGTTGTTCCAGGGCTGGTGGTCAGTTTGAAGGGCAGGAAGAGGAAGTGATGGACAGAGAAGTCCCAGACGAACTCTTTAGACGACATGTCATCAACCACCTGGCCAAGCACGTCCTCTTCAGTAAGAAATTCACAAACTCCACTTAATCTACTGCAGCCTTTAGCATAGTCACTTATAGCATTTATTGAAAACATTGGAGCACATTGTTTGGTCCTATTTTATTCAGTTTCAGTGTTCAGAGTGCACAGGTCTCATTTTCATCCTTCGTTAAAGCTGCACCTTGTCCACCAATGAAACACAATCTTTCATCCTAATTGAAATCCAGCACTGCGTGGCGCAGCATCAGCCCATCAGGATCACATCACTCAGGGTGCTGTGCCCTGGGGTAACACTGCAGAGACTGGCTCTCCTCTTCTCATTCAGACGCACGCTAAAGCTCCTTTTTTTTGTAATTTATTGTTCAGCCAATTGCAGAGCAGTCAGCTGGATGGCATGTTGTTTCTAGCCAATAGGAAGAGAGGGAGGAGAGAAGCTGGAAGAATGCAGTGCCATTTTTTTTTTTTGTGTTCGTTACGCCGGAGATGAACTCTAGTAACCTAGAGTTATGTGCTTTGGTGGTGCACATATTATCTTCCTAATGTGTTTTCAGGGGAACACAAACTTTTTGATGATCTTAACATTCTGGATAGTTGAAGTAAATATTTAACCTGTCAGGTTGTTTTATGTTGTCCTCTCCAAACCAGTTGAGGCAGGTTATCTCCGGCTGTGAATCTCCATCTGCCAGAGGTTTTTTCATTTCTCAATGGGGTGCTTCCGTCAGAAACTGTCTCTGCAGGGTTTCCCCACACTGAGAAGCATTCTGAGTAATTGATGAGGACAAGTTAATTAAATTGAATTAAATAGAAATAAAGCAGCTGAAAATGTATTTTCCTTGATATTTTCCTATTTGGTTTTGCTTCTACCGCACAAACATCAAATCTTACCAAGTATTTTTAGTCTAGTTTCTAGTGAAAATATCTTCTTACACTTGCATTAAGTCAAAACTAACTTATAAGTATCTATACTTACATATAGAAGGTTATTTTAAGTAAATAATTCCTTAATATTGGTGGTGATACATTTACTTAAAACGAGACAAATTCACCATAAATGAAATAATCTGCCAATAGAACAAGACATTTTTCACAAATATTAAGGGATTATTTACTTAAAACAAGCTATTATATCTTGCTGATAAGTTACTTTTAAATGGGTTTTGTCTTAATTCAAGTTTACTAAGATATTTGCACTAGAAACTAAAATACTTGGTAAGATTTGATGTTTTTGCACTGCATGATGACGTTTTGATAATTAAACTAAAAAATGTGATTGTGTGTTATATTTTCTCATGTTTGCTGCTCATTTTCCTCTTACAGCTGCTAATAAATCATCAGCGATTATGTCAACTCACATTGTGGCCTGTCTGCTTCTGTACCGACACAGACAGGTGAGTTTCTTCCCTCTCTCTGTGTTTGTTTATCATTTCTTCCTTTTTCCTGGCACGTATCATGTCCTGTAGTGTCCTTTTCAAAAGTATTCATAACCCTGTTGCAATAATCAATTGATTGAATATTAAACTGAGCTTGATTATTTCCATTCTGTCGAGGAATATTTTGTTTACAGAGATTTCATAATCCATTTTATTTATGGTTTCGGTTGTGTGTGGTTTTTGCCTCCTTTTTAGTTTTTTGGTTGTGTTTTATTTTGAATATTTAAAATATCTTCCAGTTTCAGTGTGAAGTCTTTGGGAGCGCAAACTTCCATTATTATGCTACTACCAATACGTTACTTGAAGACAGTCTCAAAATAACATTATCATTTATCCCAATAATTACTGGAACCAGCTATTTTCCAACAAAACTTGTTGTTTTCATTTCTCTTAAATTTTTTTTAATTTACTGTATTCAGTTTCATTTTTCTGAAATGGGAAGAGAATCATCCATCCATCCATTCATTTTCTATACATCCTTTGTCCCTACTGGGGTTGGGAGGGTTGCTGGTTCCAATCCCCAGCTAACGTTCCGGGCGAGAGGCGGGGTTCACCCTGGACAGGTCGCCAGTCTGTCGCAGGAAGAGAATCTTAAATTTGTTTTTGTCAATAAGAATCTTAGAGCTCTGACTTTGCTGCAAGTCCTTCATCGTACATCTCCACCTGATTTAGATCAAGAGAGTGAAATTTATCGCATTCTTCTTTGCAGAGCAGCTGAGGCTTTGTCAGGTTTACAAAAGAGTAGATCCAGACTTTGACTGAGCCATTCCAATTAGGGCTGCACCGATTGCAACTTTTTTTTTTTTGTTGATCGTTGATCACCGATCTTTAAAAAAAACCCTGATCTGCCCGTTCCGATTTTGGCCAATACCAATTGTTTTTTGTCTGAAATGTTGCTAAATATGGCAAGAAAGTCGCTGAGTTGGCAACAGTGGAGTGAATATTGTTAACTGCAGACATGCAGACATGATCATATCAGTCAAACCTCTCTAAAGGCAGAGCAGAAGAGGACAGTGGTCGGCAGAGGTAGATAAGATCGGCTTTACAATCAAGTATCAGCCGATCACAGATTTCTCAAAATTAAGGAAATCTGCACAAATAAATCAGCCGGCTGATTAATTGGTGGCTTAACCCTTTTTGTAGCTTCAAATAATCATCCCAAATAACAAGCCAATAAAATACATTTAGGTGTATAGTTGCCTTATGAGAAAATACTACAAAGTTGCAGGGGTGTGAAAACTTTTTATTTTTTATTTTTAATTTATTTATTTATGCTTTAACATGAGTTACAGTGTAAAGACAATGCAATAGTTATACAGTTAACAGCGTACCTTTAAATACAAACATACTTGTGCTAGAACAAGCCCAATTATACCCACATATATACACCTACACGAAATACATAAAGTGGATCAAGTCAGAGAAAACATGCTGCGTTAGCAGACAGAAACAGATACATCATAAAATAAACACATAAAATAAAAAGGACCTCAGTACTAAATATATGTAAATCTCTTTCCCTCAACCCATACAAACATACACTCAAAAAAGGAGAAACAAAGAAAGAAGTACCGGTTGTTTTCTAAAAAGTGTTCTGCCTTCAATCTTTTGCACATTTGTGGCACATGCCTGCCCTCTGCAGCTTCTCTGGTGTAACTGCATAATATCTGATCACAGAAAGGTCTTTTAAAATGTTTTATTTATTCTTTTTAGGGGGTTGTTTTACCCAAACTGGTAAAGGACTTCTTCACCATGAAGGAGGAGATCCTGTCTCGGGACTTTGACCTGGGTTTTTCAGGGGAGTCTGAGGATGTGGTCATGCGTGCGCTCCACCTCCTGGAAAAATGCATCAACGTGACCGGCAGCGCCAACCGCAACGGAGAGTTCACCGTGGCAGCCTGTCAGACCGTACCCGCGCTCTTCGAGCTCAACTTTTACAGCAACGGCCTTTTCCACGTCTTCATTCCGGACGCCATCATCGGTACGATGACCCATCCGTTTCTGCTTGCGTCGCTCGGCCGCAGCTTCTACATATTTGAAGGATTTCTAAATGCTTGTTTTGTTTCCAGCCTGCAGCATCCTGTCCCTGCAGCGAGATCTCATCACGGAGTCTCCTCACCGACCCAAGGATTGCAGCAACCTTCTGCTCAGTCAGGAGCGTCTCATCCACAAGGCGGCAGGTCTCTCCCACTTCCTGACCAACGAGGTGGCAGTGGCACCAGTAAGTCCAGCACATGGATCGCATTATTGGAAATTTTGCACTTTCCAATTTAAAAAAGATGTGATTGCTCAGAGTTTCCCTCAGTGTAATTTATTTTACTCGGATGCTACATGACATGTAAAATAAAATGGATTTATATATACATAGAAAATGTGGCACATGTTTGAATTTATTTATATTTAGACACCTTGTAGATCCACATTTTATGCAGTTAAAGCTGCAAGCAGGGTTTCCCCACAGTGAATTATAAGCCTGGCGGGCCACCAGGCTTTACTTGCTCCCCCACCAGGTTTAACATTGCTTATTTATTTAAGTTTTCTTTTTATTAGACTTTATAGTTGCTGTTCAGGTACTAATCTCCCAATCTTTGAGTAACTCAAAATTATCAAGGGATATTTTCAAATTTCCTGTCAACTTTAAGCATTTTTTTAACTGAAAACACGACGGGCTGCTGGATGAATGACTGCCCAGTGCCCAACCACCAGGCTTAACAAGTTTTCTTGGGGAAACCTTGCTGTTACAATTTTATGTTATGCGTTATTTCTCCTACTGCAGAGTTTGTACTGGTGCAATTAGGTGTTTCCAGGGTGTGGAAAGTGTTTGATTTATATAAAAAGTTCTTAACATTCAAGCTGCACAGTTTTGAAATAAACGTAATTAAAAGCCTACGTTTGAAAAGCATTATTTAAAGTTGAATCCAGATATTTAAAGATAATAAGTCACGTACACATTTTTTTTCTCTCACTGTCTGAAGTTAAATCACATCAAATTTTTGTTTTTGTTTTAGGTCAGTTAGAATTACCTAAGTTATTTCTATTTGCTAAAATCAAGAAAACTTAACAAAAACATGTTTGAAACTTTCAGTGTAAGAGACATTTCAAGCATAAAATGTTATTTTATTTTAGTTAATCCTGTCCCTTTTGGAGAATGTAGAACGCTATCAGAAGATCTGAATAATAAAAGCGGTAATTCACTATTTGAAACTGTCTTCTTTACTTTATTTTCGGTATTGTTTTCATCTCATTTCTGTTGGAAAAGTTTGACTAAGTTCTTGAATTATTGTGAGAAAAGTGTATGAGTCCTGCTACAGGGGATTTGTCTTGTTTTTATTTTTACAACAACAACTCTCTTCCCCGTCCTGCAGCCCTGCCAGACTATTTACCAGGTTTTGAACGATGCAGTGACCCGACTCATCCAGTATGGGGTCCTCTACGTGGCTGAAGTAAGTTTATTGATTTAACTTTACTTCTGTTGGACAGAAATGACAATACAACAAGCGTTTTACATCATAGAAACAAAGTACAGTTAACAACAATCAGTAAATGTTAGATTATTTTCATCAAATATGTTCCAGTTACTATGAATCAAAGTCAGATTTAAGCAGGTGGGATTCAGTGTTTCAGCATCTTTGCAGTTTTCTGGAGGTTTGTTCCAGATTTGTGGTGCATGGAACCGTTTTTCCCCAATTCTCCTCGTTTTGTTTTTGTGCTTCAGGAGGACCAGGAGGAAATGAACTCCAGCCCAACCGAGGAACCCTGGCCTAAGAAGTTCTCCGAGCCGCCCTCCTGGAGAAGCGACGAAGAGGACGAAGACAGCGACTTTGGGGAGGAGCAGCGAGATCGCTACGTGAAGGTCTGCCCTCATGCAGCCGCTCAAAATGTTTCAACTTTTGAAATCACTTCCAAGAACTTCATAGATGATTATTGTTCTTCTGAATCAGGTGAGCCTGTCAGCTGAGCACCAGGAGTTCTTCATCTTCCTTCAGCGCCTGCTCAGTCCAGTGCTGGAGGCCTACAGCGGCGCCGCCGTGTTTGTTCACGGCTTGAGTCAGCCTATGCCTGAGTCCGACTTCACCCTGAGGCTCTTCAAATACCTGCTGACACGGACAGAGAGAGGCATTGCTGCTTATGGTAAGACTGCGCACATGCTCTGCCGTCTGTCCATTGAAATGCTCACTGTGTTATTGGTCATATTTACTTATTGTTCAGTGCAGGAGGGCTGTAACGACTCCTCGAATGATTCGAGTACCACGATTATTAAAGTTCCTCCAGGAAAATGTAATGAACATAATTTATGTTCATTAAATTAGGTTTTATCAACTAAGGCACCGTGTTCCGGCCGGGTGATTATTTGTGTTGCGCAGCGCTCTGAATTCCACCTGTGAGTTGTTGCTTAGCTTTAAATGCTAGCAACATAACATCAACGTTTCCAAGTTGTTTGTGAGTGAGTGAGTGAGCTAGTTAGTTACTTAGTTAGTCGTAACAATAATCGATTACTACAATATTCTTTTTCAACAGCCATACGATGCATCCTTCTGTCTTTTTCCCCACTTCATCTCCTGTTAACAAAACATTTAATCTACAACATTTTGTGGATCAAAGCGCTGAATTTGTAAACTTTCTATAAGTTTTATTTATCAAGCAAATATTCAGACCCACAAAGAGCATTTTATTAAGTGAATAGTCAACCAGTGAATGTCAACAAACAGTGGAAATAAGCTAGCGTTAGCTGCAGTTTCTCCTCTCTCATCAAAGATCACCATGTTAGTGAAGAATTTGTGAAGCCGATATATTATAATTCTACTTCAAGATAACTTTGAGCATTACAAAGACATTAAATTAGTTGTTATTTTATCGTGTAATTTGAAGTTATTAGGGATTAAAAAGTGCCTTTACTTTGTAAAGCAGAAATCTGAAAAACAAAACCTTTGCAGAGTTCTGGGTTTTAGAAACTCATTGAGTGACAGCAGGTTTCCTTTTCTAGGTATTTCCTCAGTTATTATGAGGTTGCAGGATCTCGTTGCACGTTAAGTTAATCTAGTGTGAAAGAATACATTTATTGAAGCATGAAAAGGGAATATTTGTCAAGCTTTGTTGTCAAAAAATAGACAGTTGCAGGCATAAAGTGTTATTTATTTAGCTTGTATGTTGTAGGCAAGTTTTATAAAACATAGAGTTCAAAAACCTCTGATATAAAAGTTTGAAGTCCTACAATTTTTAAAAATTAAGTTCTTTTTTGTTTGCTTGATTAACTTTATGTCTTATTTTCTTTTTCAGGTGAAAGTGCAACTCACTATCTGGTTAAGAACACGGTGAAGACATTCAAAGAGCTCGGGGTGCGCATGTTTAATGTACGCGGTTTATTCTGCAGGCTTCAGAAACTCAGAGTGAAGCTTTAACTTCTATCTCCTCTCTTTGGACGACTTTAGGTCCTGAAGGAAAGACAAGAAAACAGAAAGTCAGTTCTGGAGCTCAGCAGCACCTTTCAACCTCAGGCCAACAGGAATAAACTCCTCCAATACATCTTAAGCTTCATGCTTCTGTGACTGGGGAACCTTTAAGACCTCTCACCTTTTCAAAGGGCTTCTACTGGTTACTTCAAAACAATCCCAGGTGCTAGTCTGCGGAAAGCTTTACCAGGAAGTGCCTTCACGCATCGGCCGCTAACTCTTCGCCGTCAGCTGGAAGAGACCTGAAGTCAGTCTTCCTCCTTTTCTTTCCAGCCAGAAGAGGTACCTCCAGGAATCCCCACGTTTTTTGGTAACGTTGCCAACGTAGTTTAAATGTTTTGCCCTGGTCAAAAATTTTTAATTGTGTGTATATATAAAGAAAACAATAACATCAAAACAGCAATCTGAAAAGAAGAAAGCTACCTTTGCATAGGAAATGACAAACAGGAGAATTTTATGTTGATTCTTTCTGCTTGTATGTAAAAGCTGCTAAAATGTCTTTAGTGCACTCTAGTATCGACTATAAGGAAAATAAAAATGTAGTTTGTCTTCAAAAGCAAGTTCCTGTACATAAATCTCGGTTGTAGTGTAGAAAATGCGCACAATCTGGGGAGTCAATTAATGTTTTCATGACTGACTGAAAGACTTTTGGGCGGCTGAAAGATGGCGTCCCAGTCGCAACGTGTAAATATTCTGATATTTCTTGAGAAAAATATGTTTAAATCTCTCGGTACCACTGAGGTCAGCAGTTCTGTACAGTTTGTGGTTTCAGTTATCGAAGCATTCAGCTGCAAAATCGTTCAGATGTACAGAAATACAGAAAGTGCCTCTCAATAAGTCAGTGTCTTTGTAAAGTCCGTTTCTTTCAGTAATTTAGCTCAAAAAGTGAAATATGAATTAATTTCACACAGTAATGGTTTGTTATAAGCCAAGATCCTCAAAGTTAACAGACATAAACATCATTTAGTTTCACTTTTTCATCGAGTTACTGAAATAATCCGACTTTTCGATGATTTTCTCATTTACTGAGATGCACCTGTATTAACTGATCAGATGCAATCAGCAGTGAACCGGCTAAAGTTAAGTGCATTTAATCCACTGTTCTCGGTTCGGTTACACTTTTATCAAGACTTTTAATCATTAATAATCTTTCTGCAGCAACTGTTCAATGAATGTTACGTCACACAGCACCAGCCATCGCATCATTTAAACGCAGCCGCCTCAGAAACTCCTTAAAACTGGGATATTTCATCCAACACAGCATATTCTTCCAACGACGCATTACTGAAGGAGCTACTGTTTTCCCATCTGTTGGATATTTAGAAGAATGAGTTTGTGAAAATGTCACATGGAGAAATCATGAACCGGTCTGTGGAAGAGGGATGGCAAGAAATAAAAAGGTCATGTTTATGTTCTTGGTTGTTAAATGAAATCATTGCCACAAACACACGTTCAGCTGCCCAGTTAAATCCAGAGCATTTCTACGTTTCGCTCAAATTAGAGAGTAAAAAAAAGTCAAAACAATTAAACTTAAAGCTACACTGTATTATATCGCTGCATGTAAATGCAAAACAATCCGTTTTTCTGTTCATTGTGAAATGAAAATGTGAATATATTTGCTTTCTCTTACTAATTCAGAAATTAACAGGTTTTTGAAATTGAACAGCTGTGTAAAATATCCTCCGTGTTAGCCTGCGTGTTTGCATGTCTGCAGGCTAAGAGAGGAAAAAGTTATTTTTTTTATTATTACAGGGTCAAAGGAAGTTTAAATCATTGTTGTGGTTCTTGGTTTAAAATTTATAACGACTGGGTATTTGTGAAAACAGGCTTCATTTTTGCTGGTTACTGTTTGTTTAAATGTGTTTTCCGTGTGTGTTTGCATTTACTTTTTAGTTTGTTTTTTTTTGGTTACGTTAAAGTCAGCTCTATTGTATGTACAAATGAATTGTATCTGTAGACTTCTTACAGGAATCCTCCAGCGTGCTGAAGGACAGACCAGTATGTGACGTCGATGGAAATGTGATGCAAACTGGTGAATGTGTTTAAATGTTTATAAACTCCTTGTCGCCGTTTCTGAGCCTGCAGAAATCAAACCACCGCACACGCTGCGCTGTGCGCTTCCTCTGGTCGCCGCTAACTCTTCGGATTGAGCCGAACTCCATCTGAAAACGATATCTTACCTTAAAAACAGTGATCTGAAAGAACAGCTTATTTATTAGAGTATGTGAATGTGTGAATTTGCGTCAGAAAAGGTGAAAAGCTCGGTTTGGGTTTTTGTGTTTATGAACTGTTTCTGTGGGAGTTGATGCTACTGAAACTGCATTACCAACATCTCACGATGATGATTCTTCTTCGCTGTTAGACATGCCTGTTAATGGGGAGCAGTTGCCTTTTTTAAACTATCTGTAGTTTACTTTGGTTTTGTTTTTTCTGATTTTGTTGCATGTGAACATTTTTCATGTAGGAATCTGAAACGAAGCTGTAGATTGTAACCTTAACGGGAGAAAATCTGAGGTTTCTGTGTGAGGATCACCAGCTACGAACTGTTTTTATTTGATGTTGCTTTATTGAAGCAAAGCACAAATGGCATTATTAGGTGATGTTTTTAAATAAATTAACAATAGAATAACAATAAAGGTGTATTTTCTTTTGTCTACATGTTTTATCTTTCCTGGGTAGGATGGATAATAAAATATTTTAAATCCAGCTTTTATTGCAGTTGCAGAACACCCAGTGGAAGATTTTGGAAGAGTTAACTTTTGATTTAAATATTATTTATCAAGTCAAATTTGAATTATTTAGTGTTTTGGAAATATTCTCACATCCTTTAATTCTTCCCCAATGTGTTTTATTTTCTGCGATGGACCAACACAAAGAAGCTACAATTTAAAAACTAAATTTGAGTCAAACATTTTAAGACGTTTAAGAGAGATAAATAGGCACCTCAAATGTTAATCGGAGTTTGATGGATTAAAGATCCTAATTAATTCCTTTTAATTTCCGGTGACCGGATATACCCCTCCCCCCATCCGGTGACAGGATAAACATTCCTGGGACATCTGTTATTCTGATCGATCCAGCACATTGTTTTTAGGTACTTACCTCCGGTTTTTCTCACTAAGTCAATTGTGCTGGTGCATGTGTGTCCAGTTTTAAAACAGAATGCACTCAGCATATATTCCGTGCAAGGAAACTCTTATCTCTTCAGAAAACTAATTTTCAGTACAACTTAAAACATCAGCAGGACGTCTCATGACGTCAGGTGAAGGATCGATTGCAGTGACGATCAGTGTGTGTCTGGTTTTAAAGCAAAATGCGGGACAGAGCTCACCCCGTCAGGAAGACTCCCATGACCTCTGGGGTCAGCACGTATTGCGTGCAAGGAAACTATCTATTCGAAAAACTAATTTTCAGTACAACTTAAAACACTAACAGGATGTATCAAAATCAAATCAAATTTTATTTGTATAGCACATTTCAGCAGCAAGGCATTTCAAAGTGCTTTACATCAAATCAAACACAAAAACACAATGCAACATAGAATTAACAATAAAAACACAACATTAAGTCAGGTTCCGTCATTAAATTTATAATTGATTACGTTTCTAATACAATTCTAAAAAAGTGGGTTTTTAGTTGAGATTTAAAGGAAGTCAGTGTTTCAGCTGTTTTACAGTTTTCTGGAAGTTTGTTTCAGAAACAAACTTCCAGAAGTTTGTTTCTGGAAAAGAAACGACTGTGAACCCATCAGAACATCATCTCACTCGGTGAATGAAGCTGTCACAGCATCCGGTCCGGTTCCGCTAATACAGGAATACAGAGTAAGTTGTTTTTATTTTATTTTTATTTTTTTATTTTTTTATTTATTTTTTTTTTTTATAATAGCCTATTTGAACCGATCAGGAAACTGTTTTTTTTTATTTACGTGTTTATTTTTCTCATTCCATAGGCTTAACCCGTAATGAGGACGCTATAATCATCATCATTTCATCCCAGGACGAGGACGAGCTTATTAGTGACCTACCTTCCCGCCAGACAGCCAACTCCAACCCAGTTTACGGTATTACCCCAAAAGTTGAACCAGAACCAGAACCGGAACCAGAAATTCCGGTCACCGGAAATTAAAAGGAATTAATTATGGTCTTTAATCCATAAAACTCCGATTAAAATTTGACAGAAGGGTGCCTATTTATCTCTCAGCTAGCAAGTTTATGCTAGCTGACTAGCCTTTCTGTGCCTACCTCGGGTAAATGCAAATTTATGGCTAGTTGTACATTTCTGTGGAGACATAGATGTTAAATTCCATTCATAATGGTCTTAAAAAGTGTTAAGTTTGAGTTTATGAAACCTGCAGAAGTTCAGTGTTTGTTTTGTTACGCTCATAATAGTGTTAGCATGAATCACTTGATTCTACACAAAGCAGCCATGTTTGTTTTAGTCTGCTCACTTTCTCTGCTCTTTCTAACTGAAGTGTGATGATGTTTTAAGGAGCAGCATTTTGTCCTCAAGCTGAATATTTATTTTAAGTACAGTTTCAACTGTTTTTTTTTTAATCAAAAATATTTTCGTTCAGTTTTGTTTCTTGCTGTTGAATCAACGCTGATCTTCCCACAGCTTCATGCGTTCTCCAAAATAGTAAAGGTTGGTTTAAATGCATTTGAAACTCATAGATTTTTTTTCTGTAACACTTGCTAGTGTGATACATGTCAGTAAAAGTTCCTCATCTGTAAATTTATTTCTGAAGATTATCCGACAGACACTAAACAGGCCTGGGTGAGGATACTCTGAGCATTTGTTTTATGTACTTTATAAAACAGATGCTGTTTGTTTTATGTATTTCACCATGTCCAAATTACAGACAACTATAGACATCATCTGGTATATATATATATATATATATGATGGTATATATATATATATATCTATATATATATATACCATCATATATCATCTGGTATATGATATATTCTGGTATATGATGGTATATATATATACCAGAATAAGGGAAATTACGAAATCGTAATTTCCCTTACGATTAATAAAGCATTTATTTGTATTGTAATAAATTCAGCCAATAAGATGGTGAGAAAGCTTACAAGCACACAAGAGAACTATCGCCATAGTAATACCAATGATGACATCACAGGCCTTTTCATGCATCATACAGAAGAATTGTATCTTATAAAGGCACACAGTTCCACAGAAATTTACCCACTTTTCACTGTGCGAATTGTGCGGATTGAGAGGAAAACATTGTTTTGAGCGAAACCTGTTTGAACAAATCAGAATGCAGAAACCAATGATCCATCACCTCAACCACGAGCTCTTTGACATCTTCCAGCAGGAGATCAAGGACCTGCACCGAGATGTTGCGGCCATTACGATGGAGAAATTCAACACCGAACGGTACTATGAAGACCTTATCTCAGAAGACAGGAAGGAGAAGCAGGCCTTGCTTCTGGAGATTCAGGAGCTTAAGGAGAAGCTGGAGAAAGCTGAAGGCCTGGTGGGCAGAGATGAAACAACGTGCTGCCCCACAATTCAGGAACTCCAACACGAAATAAAGGAGATGCAAGAGAAACACCGTCAGGAGATGGAGATGCTCACCACTGAGCTTGAAATTGATCTTGCCGTGGCTCAGAAAGAGATGAAGAAGCTCCAGGAAAAGCTGGAGACTGAACAAAATCTTGGTGCAAAAGGGGATTCAGCGAAAAGGGAAACCATCGAGATTCCCCTTCAGTTCTCTAGCCACAAGATTCAACTGGATCTCCAACAGCTGGAGAAAATCATCCTAGACGAAAAAGCACTAAGGATCCAGGCAGAGAATCTGTTAGAAATACTGGACCAAGAATTGGAAACAGAAAGAAAACTGAGAGCCCAAGTTGAGGCGGACAAGCAAGAAGCAGTGGAGATCGCAGAGCAGTTGATTAAAAAGCTTGAAGACGTGGAGAAGACGTCCCAGGAGGCTCCATCTGACATCACTTTGGATGATCAAAACAAACTTAAACTGGAACTCCAACAGCTGGAGAAAATGTTCCAAGAGGAGAAAAGACTGAGGGTCCAAGGAGAGATTAAAAATGCTTCTCTCCTGAAAACTGTAGAATGTCTTCGGCAGGAAACAGACGAAAAACGGCCGAAACCAATGGTCTATCACCTGAACAACGAGCTCTTTGACATTTTCCAGCAGGAGATCAAGGAGCTGCGCCAAGATGTTGAGGCCATTACAATGGAGAAATTCAACACAAAACGCTGCTATGAAGATCTTGTCTCAGAAGAGAGGGAGGAGAAGCAGGCCTTGCTTCTGGAGATTCAGGAGCTTAAGGAGAAGCTGGAGAATGAAAAAAATCTTTGTGCCAAAAGGGAAGCCATCAACATTCCCCTCCAGCTCTCCAGCCACGGCGAAGGGTTGAAGAAAGTTCCCTCTGGATATTCAACTGAAATCAAAGTTGGAGATGAGGACATTCCTTATCTTGATGTCCAACAACTTCAAGAAATGCTCCAGCGAGAGAGAGAGCTGAGGATTCAGGCCGAAAATGAAAATCTGGAACAATTTAAATGTGCTGAGGCTTTCTTTGATATGATGGAGCAAGAGCTGAATACCGAGCGAGAACTTAGAGCCCAAACTGAGGCGGATAAACAGGAAGCAGTGGAGATCGCAGAGGAGTTGATCAAAAATCTTGAGAACGTGGAGAAAACGTCCAAACAAGGTCCCACTGAGATCACATCAAATGATGGGGAGAAGATCCAACTGGAACTCCAACAGCTGGTGAAAACCATTAAAGAGGAAAAGGCACGAAGGATCCAGTCAGAGAATCTGTTGGAAATACTGGACCAAGAATTGAAGGTAGAACTAGAGCTTAGAGCCGAAATCGAGGCGGACAAACGGGAAGCAATAGACATCGCCGAGCAGTTGATTCAAAAGCTGGAGGACGTGGAGAAGAAATCCAAGGAAGTTCCATCTGACATCACTTTGGATGATCAGAACAAACTTAAACTGGAACTCCAACAGCTGGAGAAAATGTTCCAAGAGGAGAAAACACGAAGGATCCAGGCAGAGAATCTGTTAGAGATACTGGACCATGAACTGAAGACAGAATTAGAGCTTAGAAAACAAACAGAGGCGGACAAACAGGAAGCAGTGGAGATCGCGGAGCAGTTGATCAAAAATCTTGAGAACTTGGAGAAAACGTCCAAACAAGGTCCCACTGAGATCAGATCAGATGATGGGGATAAGATTCAACTGGAACTCCAACAGCTGGAGAAAATGTTCCAAGAGGAGAAAACACGAAGGATCCAGTCAGAGAATCTGTTAGAGATAGTGGATCAAGAACTGAAGACAGAACTAGAGCTTAGAGAACAAACAGAGGCGGATAAACAGGAAGCAATAGACATCGCGGAGCAGTTGATCAAAAAGCTCCAAGAGGAGAAAACACGAAGGATCCAGTCAGAGAATCTGTTAGAGATAGTGGATCAAGAACTGAAAATGGAACTAGAGCTTAGAGAACAAACAGAGGCGGATAAACGGGAAGCAATAGACATCGCAGAGCAGTTGATTAAAAAGCTGGAGGACGTGGAGAAGACGTCCAAGGAAGTTCCATCTGACATCACTTTGGATGATCAGAACAAACTTAAACTGGAACTCCAACAGCTGGAGAAAATGTTCCAAGAGGAGAAAACACGAAGGATCCAGGCAGAGAATCTGTTAGAAATACTGGACCATGAACTGAAAATGGAACTAGAACTTAGAGGCGAAATCGAGGCGAATAAACGGGAAGCAATAGACATCGCAGAGCAGTTGATTCAAAAGCTGGAGGACGTGGAGAAGAAATCCAAGGAAGTTCCATCTGACATCAGTTTGGATGATCAGAAGAAGCTTAAACTGGAACTCCAACAGCTGGAGAAAATGTTCCAAGAAGAGAAAAGACTGAGGGTCCAAGGAGAAACTAAAAATGCTTCTCTCCTGAAAACTGTGGAGTGTCTTCGGCAGGAAACAGATGAAGAACTGCAAAAAGAAAGGGCTCTGAGAGAAGAGGCACAAAGAGGTAAGCTGGAGTTCCAAGAGGTAAGTGACAAGCTTTACCAGGATTTAGAGAAAGCCTGTACGATGACGGAGACGCTCTCGGCTGAGACCGTACTCCTTACCAACAAGCTTCAGGCACAGGACAACAAACAGAGATCTCTGCTAAACGATATCCAGGAACTCACCCTCATGCTGCAAAAGGAAAAATCCCTTAAGATCAAGTCAGCGAACTATGAGATGGAGGCCATGGAGATGATAGAGGCTTTGGAGAAGGAAGCCAAATACAGAACGGGGAAGAAGAAATATTTGAAAAAGAAACGCCATCTTATCAAAGTTCAAGCTTTTTAAATTATGTGAACAGCTCCTCGTTGTTGTTGTTGTTGTTAGAAGATTACCACTTTAATTCATGTAAAAATAACTGTTTTGTTTTTCCGTTTCACCACACCTGTTACAAATGATTGCATGACCTGCTCTGCAGCCATCAAAAGGACAGTTGTTTTATTTTTGACTCAGCCTCTTAACTGTAATATTAATAACTTCTTGTGTTTGTTTCTGTTTTAAATGTTGAACTTTTTACATCTTTTTTGTATGAATTCAGACTCGTAATGTAATGTAAATAGCTGTTGAATGTGTTTGTCTTTGTTTTAAATGTTGCAGATAAGTTGCATTTTTGGATGTTTTTTTTATTACGAAACAAATTGCTAAATAAAGCAAAATAAAGGAGGAAAGTGTTTTATTTGATTTGAATATACATTTGTGTTGACGTGTTTCTTTTTTTAAATGTTGAACGTTTTCCATCTTTTTTGTATGAATTCAGACTCGTAATGTAAATAGCTGTTGATTGTGTTTGTCTTTGTTTTAAATGTTGCAGATAAGTTGCATTTTGTATGTCTTTTTTTATAATAAAAAACACATTTTGCTTTTTTAATGAGCAAAATAAAGGAGGAAAGTGTTTTATTTGATTTGAATGTAATATACATTTGTGTTGACGTGTTTCTCTTTCTTTTCTTGCAGGTTCTACATTTTTATTATGTCTTTTTATTGTAAAAAAAAATGCTGTTTACACTACGGTAAGAAATAAAAAAACCAACAAAAAAAAAAACCCCAACTAAACAAAAATAGTTGTTTTTAGCTTGGATCTATTCTGCTCCTTTACATTAGTGTAAATAGCTTCTTCCTGTGTTTGTTTCTGTTTAAATGATGAAAGTCTTACGTCATCATTCTATGTATTCAAACTTCAATGTAATGTAAATAGCTGTTGATTGTGTTTGTCTTTGTTTTAAATGTTGCAGATAAGTTGCATTTTTGGATGTTTTTTTATTACGAAAGAAATTGCTAAATAAAGCAAAATAAAGGAGGAAAGTGTTTTATTTGATTTGAATGTGATATACATTTGTGTTGACGTGTTTCTTTTTTTTAAATGTTGAACGTTTTACATCTTTTTTGTATGAATTCAGACTCGTAATGTAAATAGTTGATTGTGTTTGTCTTTGTTTTAAATGTTGCAGGTAAGTTGCATTTTTGTCATTTCTTTTTATTATAAAAAATACATGCAATGCAAACGTTTTGTGAATCAAGACTCCTTACTCAAACTCTTAACTAGAGATATGCAATGCTGAAAAAATAAATAAATAAATGTATTTATTTACTAAATAAATTTATTTCATTTAATAAAATAAATTTTATTCATTTTAAAATTTATTTTATTAAATACATTTTAATAAAATTAATTATTTATTTAAATAAATAATAATTTATTTTAATAAATATATCACCAATAGCCATGGTGGTAATGGTCACCATAGCAACCAAGCTTCTAAAATTGCATTTGCTTTGCGACGTCACGAGTGCGAGATTCCGGGTTTTACTTATCAAACAGTGCAGCAATTTAAATGTACTATTTAAGTCAGTAAAAACAAAAAAATGCAGAATGCATCTTGTCCTTGACTTGACTTGTTTATGTGGTTCTCCCTCTTCAAATTACTTTCACCCTGTAATTTATCCATATTTTCAGGGGAAGCCTGTGGAACCATCATGAACATTTGCTTCTTTCTTTCTTAGACTAGGACCACCACAAAATGAATAACCTCTCTCACTGAGCTCTGAAATGAATAAAAAGTCATTCCGTTAATCATTCAGCTTTTCAACATCGACTCTTTCCATCTTTAAGATGACTAGAACAAACTCCTCACTGTTGAAGCCATAATGCTGGCGTCACTTTATCACAGATGATAGTAAATAATTGGAAATGTAGAAATATAATTCTACCAAGATAATCCGCTATTACTGGACACTATTATGGAGTATTATGGAGTCCCATAAAATCTAACAGTCTGATTATCACTTATTGTTTTTCATACTTTAATTGTGCTGTACTTTAAATCCCCCACACGCGGTCACACACACACACACACATGGCTACACTACTGCCAACTTCTCTTGGTATAGTACTCAGAGGTCAGAAGGAGTTTACCAAAACAAAGTGTCACAAAGATGGGATTAACAGATGTTGAAGGAATGTTTAGTTTAGCGTTGGGGGGCACATTCGGTCACTGGAAATTAAAATCAATTAATGATTAGGGTTTATAAATCACTCCACCGATTAAATTTTGTCATAAGGGTGCCTATATATCTCTAGTTTAGTTTGAACTGCTCTCATTTTAACAATATTGATCAATGTTTCCAAGGGTCATCAAAGGTCAACTGACCCCCATTGCCTACATTTACAAAATCAGGTGAAATATGTCAATCAACTATGCTACATTTGTGCTGCTTTGTGCAGCAAAAATGTTCCTTCATGTTATCGGAATGGTATCGGTATCGGCCGAGATTAGCTGTAAAATTTAATATCGGCCATTCCGTCAAAGTAACTCATCAGTATAAAAGTTGTTTTTATATGACTAACCAGTGATGAAGATGCCTGCAGCACAGCACAAAGTCAAATGTGCACTGTTTGAGTTTTCATTGTCATGAATACATTGGAAATTAAACATAATGCAAGCTGAAAGTGATGCATCTTTTTTAGCATTTGCATTTGGTAGCTGGATAAATTGGCAAAGATAATGCAGTATTTTAACTCCACAGCAGAGAACGACGTATAGTTTCAGGAAGTAGGTGTAGGGAAAAAATATTGGTATAGGTTATCAACTGAATGAGTTTTAGTATATCGGCATATCGGATTTCCATCAGAAATCCGATATTGTGCATCCCTGGTTTGTTCCATCATAATTTTTAAGATAAACAAAAAACAAGAAAAGCTTGACCAGAGATTACCAGGCTTACCACATTAATAAAATTAAAAGAAATTAAATGTTTTGAGTAGTAAGCATTTTCTAAACAACACATTTCTTTGAGTTTGTAAATATGTGTATGATAGGGACAGTTGGTCTGGTTGACCTTTCATGACCTCCGGAACCATTTATTAAAAGAATATCTTTAAAAGGATATTAATTTTTTTTTAGCAATAATTTCTTAATGTTGATAAAAAAGAACTGGTTCTGCTAGCAGATTTTTCCACTTATAACAAGACATTTCTCCCTTGCTATAAGTGTTTTGTTTTTGTTTTTTTGTTTTTGTATTTTTAATCAATATTAAAGAATTATTAACTTAGAACAAGCTCTCTTATCTCCCTTAAAAGTTACTACTTGTAAGCTAGTTTTGTCTTATTTCAAGTGTATTAAGATATTTGCTCTAGAAACTAGTCCAAAAATACTTGGTAAGGTTTTGATTTTTGCAGCGAGGGCTGTCCTTTTCTCCCTATCATGTGATAAAGTCAGAGGAGGCTGGACCAGACTTACTGGGAAGAAAAGAGGAGGATTTAAGTCGGACCGAGACCTGCTGAGGTTTTTGTGACGATGAGGACAAAACAAATGAGACAGGTCCGTGTTCTTCTGCCCAACAAACAGCATCTGGATTGTTCTGTCAGAGTAAGACGGCTCTTCTTACACCGTTTCCACTGCATGAAACTTATTTTAAACATTTACTTTTCATGTTGCACACAGTTTTACATTTGGTTGCAAATATAGCAACATAAAAGCCACACATATGTACAGTTAACATCTAATAAAAACCCATTGTGTAAGTGTTTTTATTGAGCTTTTCTTGATTTCCAGATGCGAGCCAGAGGACAGGAAGTGATGAAAACGGTGCTGCGTTCGCTCGGTGTCGGCGATCTCCAAGTGTTTGGTCTGGCTCTTCTCAGAGGTACGTGTGGGAGTTTCAGGAGGCAATGTTTTCTCTTCATTGACTCTGGAACGCAGAGGAGATTATGCACAAACTCTCACTGTTTCTCCTCTTCTAATTTATAACCCAAGAAAACGAATATCTTTTTCTGGATTTGGAACAAAAGCTGAGGAAATATTTTGGTAAAACATGGAGCAGGAACTCCCTAAACGTTAGTTTCTCTCTGCATAATTCATGGAATATTTCTCCTGACATTTTAAATGAGGAAGCTGAATTATTCATGTTGCACTTCCAGGTTCCATTCATCGTATTTCTCAGAGTAAAGTTTTATTTGGAAAACGGGCTGCTGATATTGTAAGTTTGGATCCCCCGCCCCGCTCAAGTGTTTTCGTTTGATGCTCTCGTCAGCGAGGCAGAGCCTTTTCTCTCTCATCCCTTTCCAGGAGCAGCAAGGTGCAGCAACTTTACTACTGGGAGCTGAGGCAGAAAGTGCTGCAATCCCAGAACCACCAACAGGAAGCTCTGCTCTTCCAGCTGGCAGCTTCAGCGCTTCAGGCTGAAGCCGGAGATCTGGAACGTGGAGAAGGAGCTGAAGACGAGGGAGGAGATGAGAAAAAAGAGAGAATGCAATACTTTCTGCCAGAAGATTACTTTCCAGCTTGGGTAACAAAAACTGGTTGACCACCATAAAGTTTTCATGTTATTTCATAATTATTCTGCTTTTTAATCATCTCTAAAGGTGTACTTTTTAGATAAGGATGGGCGATAAATTGATTTTATTGATTAATCAAACTTTCTGTTTTGGTTTGCATAGTTCAGAGTGTCAAAGAAGTACCGTCTTGTTTTTTTGGGGTGTTTTTTCCCCACCAGGGGGTCCTTTTTGTGGGCTCTAGTGTCCCTTTTGCCACAGTGGGCTGACAGGAAAGGGGGGAAGACATGCGGCAAATGTCGTCGGGTCCGGGAATCGAACCCACGACAGCCGTGTCGAGGACCGAGGGCCTCCAAGCGTGGGGCGCGCTAACCTCTATGCCACCGGAGCACGCCCCACCATCTTGTTTTTTATCGTAGAAGGAATGATTGAAATAAAAACAAGCTTTTAATGATATCCTCTTGTCGGTTTATAAAAACGAAAATGGGGAAACATTGATTAAAATCTCATTTTGGATTTTAAAAACTCAGAGAACTTATTTCTAGGCCGTATTTTTACCTTTTTTTAGCTTAAATAGTGACTCTAAGTAGACCGCACGCATATATTTTTGTTGACTGTTGTTTTTTCCCCCAAATGTTATTTGTGTGTCAGCTAATAAATCACAGAGGGAGAAACTTCCTTCTCCAACACAGTCCAGTGTTGCACGGTGAGCTGAGAGGGACGCCACGCAGCCGAGCCATCCTGCAGTTCATAAAGGAGGCCAGCGGCCTGCAGGATGCAGCGCTGACTTTCTACAGGATGAAGCAGGTCAGACTTTTACGTTACTTCACCTCCAGCAAATCACAGAAGGTTTGCAACCATTAAAACATTCACATGCAAGCGGTCACCTTCTGAGCCGAGCTTTTGGTTTTCCTTTCACAAGCTGCGTTGTTTGTTTCGTCTGTCTTTGTAATTCTTCTGCTGTTTATTAGGATAAGCTGGCCGTGAGTCGGTTACCTGAACCCATTTGTGTTATTTCAACTTCTTAAACTGTGCAGGGGGAAAATGAGCTGAGCAGTTCGATCCTTCTCGGCGTGGCGCTGGATGGAGTCTATATCTATCAGGTGGGTCGTCTGTGAAGTTTACATACATTTATTATGAGGATGAAGGTCAAATTAACAAATTCAGTGGAACATTAATGAGGACACATGCTTTTATTTAAGCCTCATTTAAAACTTAATAAAACAGTGTGATGCATGACTAGTCCCACAATAAATATGGCATGCAAGTAAATTATTTAGATGAGCGTCAGTGTTTACCTTCTGCACTCTCTGTCGACTTTATTACTCTCTTTTTTTTCTTTTTTTGTTAAAGGAGGTGGAAGGGAAGAAGCGCGTACTGTTTGCTTTTACCTGGTCTGAGATCGACCGGTTTACTTTCCAGGTTGTTTTTTTCCTCCACTTACAGATTTCAAACATAATTTCACACAACAGAAGGTCTTCCTCTTTACTCGCTCTTCGTCTTTCCTCTGCAGGGCAGCAGGTTTGAAATAGCTGCAGTCGACTCAAAGCTGGTGTATTACACCCACTCAGCCTTCCACTCAAAGCACATTTTGAAACACCTGAGCGACAGCCATCGCTTCTACGTGAACAGCAAGGATGCAGCTTGCTACATCCAGCAGCTAGAAGACATGCAAAGTCGGCAAATTTAACTTAATTTCAAACTTTTTCCCCAATTGAGCCTTTAGATTGTCTTAAATGTCCTGATTTTCTGTGTTTGGCTCTCTGTTTCTTAGCCTGCCAGCTCCACAGAGAGGCTTATATCTGCGACATGACAGATTTAAGACAGAGACTCCGATGTTACAACCTCACTGGATCGGAGTCCGATTGCAGCAACATGGAGACGGACACAACCTGGAGCAAAGTCGGAGCGGAGGAGGAGCAAAGTCCTCTATCAGGTCATACAATTCAGAGCTGATCTGTTATCTGGACTTTCTTTTGACATTGTTAACATGAATTTGTGAATATATAAATTTTAAGGTTAGGTTAGGTTAAACTTTATTAATCCCGTGGGGAAATTGAGGTTACACATTGATTCACATCCACACAGCATTAACATCGTACAGCTGGAGATATCCATAAAAGGTACAAGAATATAATAAAAACATTACCACTAAAAGAGGTCAAATAAAAGTGCTTAACATTAAACCTTAAAAGACCGGTCTCGAGTACTACAACACTGGTAAATACCGCCGTGTACGTTCTCCATTCAGAGACAAACTAGCTCGACTTGAACAAGTAGAAGCCACGAATAAACTGGCAAAAACAACTTTGGAAAACATTTTCAGTTGCTCTGTTCAATACTCCCGTCCTTTACTTCTGATCTCTGTCATGGCGCCTGGAATGATTAAGCGACGTAGTTGCAAAGGGTCAATAGGCAGAACTGAGCAGCCTAAAATGTCCTTATCTAAAAATGATTTTGTCTGAGAAAACAAATGTAATGAACATGTTTTTTATAGCCATATCCTAACCTGTTCAAGAGGCATAGCCGCTAAACTTATAAGGAAATCCACAATAAATTTGAACAAAATTCTTGTTTTTAAAAATTATTGAAGTTGCTTACTGAAACCATTCATCTGTTCTTTAGTTTTCACCCTTTTTTGTCTTAAAATAAAGTTAGCTTTGCTGTAACCCTCATGGCAGAGGTTGAATCTGAAGAGGCTTTTGTCGATGACCCAGCAGAAGTGACCTGGCTTGCCGAGTTCCTGTATGGTGTGTCTGTTGATGGACCTTTACAGCTCCCATCTTCCACCTGGGCAGGTGTGTGTTACAATCAACACCAAAGAAATTATTTACATTGTGTGTGTGTCATGTTATTTTGAGCATTATGTAACTGGAAATTGTCTTTGCTCATTAGCTGTGACCATGGAAATGAAACAGGTGAGCAAAACTCAGTTGTTTCTTTGAGGATGATCTATGTTTGTCCTACTTTAAATGCATCTCTCTTTTCTCCTGGTGCTCAGGTTTTGTGCAAAAGAGTGGGTGAAGCCTCTCACTCTTTTGATTCACAGTGAAAAGCAAGGGGAGTTTGTCGCACCTTCTGCAGCTCAGGACAAGAAGATGACGATGATGCACAGCAAAACAGTGGAAATATATCAACAAAATATTCTGTTTTCTACAAATTTGCATTCAGAATGAAACCAAAATGCATATTTAAAATAATCTGACAGTATGCTCAGCATCACTTAGATGCTATTATTATGCTTATGTTATGACTGCTATTCTGATCTCACATTGGTTTAAGATAAACCATTTTTAAACAGGCCATTATGCTGCTTTATACAGTAAAGTAAACTTAATTTTATTGTAAAATGTAACCCCTACATAATGCTAGTGTTATGTGTCCATTAGCTTTTGCAGGCTTACAATCACCATTGTAAGTGTTGATTTAAGTATTTATACCTTTGTTAACACATTTTTTCCCATGCTACACCCACATAGTCTGATTTTATGTGAATGGTGTGCATCTGCAGTTACTGCTACACATAAGACTGCTACACATAAGTCAATTTTAATAAATTAGATATCAGTTTCGATAAGATTAATTTCTAAAATTAAAGGATCTTTTTGAAAATAAAATGTAAGCAGATATTAAACATATTTCATTCTACCCACATCTTGCATTAAAACCTTTTTAATATCATATATTGTTAAATATCATGATTTTATTAGCTATAAACTGATAATGATCAAAAATAAAGGCTTAAAAACATCAGTTGGTGAGCAATTAATCTATAATGTTTCAATTGAGTCACTGAATATACTTTAAAGTTTATAATTTTACTGCTTAGAACCCCCAAGCTTTCAGGAGCTCCCAAAAAAGACCACAGAACTAAAAAACAATATATACACAGTTTATTGAAAATTCGAATACAATTAAATAAATGTATCAGTTATTTAAAACTTAAATTTAAAATTTAAAGGAACTGACAAGTTTACTTTTCTAAGTGCAAACCTTCACTACAAGTTCAAGGTGCGCGTCGCGTTTGCGAAGCAGTGAATATTTGGTGCTGCGGATCAGGGGGGCGTGTCACATGTTGTCGCATAGTCAGGATGGCCGAGCGGTCTAAGGCGCTGCGTTCAGGTCGCAGTCTCCCCTGGAGGCGTGGGTTCGAATCCCACTTCTGACATCAACTGTTTTAATTCAGAATGTTACTCACAATGGACCTTACCAAGCTCCGCCCACAACCGACCCACGTGACCGCAAGTCTCACAAGCAAAGCCTCGTAGCGCATTGTTTCTATGTAAACATGACTCCATTAGTGCATAATTTCTACCTGATTTTCACAATATATCAGCTACTACAATGGACAGAGGAAATAACAAGTTCATGTCATCATCTGGGAGGAGGTTACTGGTTTTTCAGTCACAAGCTGGTTGCAAACCTGAGGCCAGCAGGTGTCGGTCAGTTATGGTAGATCTGAAATTTGGTTTGATGACCTCAATATGAGAAGCTACAGACTGATAAGAGGAACCAAAGAGCTCTGTTACGGTAAAGAAGCCATTTGTTTGTTAAAATTTTATTAAATCTATTTGTTCTTTTTGATGTTTGTTATGAATGATGTATAGTCACAAACAAACAGGGTAATTGGTCCAACGTTTAGAAACTACAGCGGCTGTAAGGAGCCACAGCAAATGTAAACAAAGGTAAAATAACCCGAACAGGTGATCAACTCAAAACCATTCGTACCTTTTTAGTCTGTCTCTCTTTGTAGTTTAAGCACACTTGTTACCGTATCAATCGCCTGTGCCCCGCAAGACGAGCAAAGATTACGTTAAAAACAAAACATTCAGTCCGTTACGACATCAAGTTTCCAGGCTTGATATTTATTTATGGATTATTAATCAGCGCTTCCCTGAACACAGCGATGGTTGATTGACCAGCTGTACTTTGTGCTAGAGTCGCTAACACGAGTAACAATTTAGTCCAAAGCCTTTTCTGCTAAAATAAAATCTTTAGTGTGTGTCAGGTACAGTACACGTTGCATATTGATCTGTTTAGCTAACGTAAGACTGTGTAGCAGACAGGCTTCAAGGTGTAGAAGTTGTATCAGAACTGCTATTATGCTGTACTTAGCTAACGAGAAGCGTGTGTTTGTGAGACTGCCACCCACGTGACCACGTAGAATGAGCATCAGCCAATGAAAAGCGGCCCCTCTGGTAAGGTCCATTAAATGATACCGCACAATAAATCTTAATATGTGGAATTGATCATGACGTAGAGTGAAGCAGGCAACCCTGCCATTTTGAAAAAGTCCACCTCATGTTCAAGGCAGTTGAACTTTTTTTTGACAATAAAGTCTGTCTATTGTCGATGTCATTCATTGAGCAACAGCTAACAGATTGCCATACACCCCATTTAATGGTAAAATATCACTTAAAGATGTGGACAAATAATTTTCATGTTCCACCACAATGTTGGAGACAGAAAAACGGTACTTTTCACCAGAAAACTTTCTATTATATCACTTGTAGAGGAAGGGTTCCATGGTGTAATGGTTAGCACTCTGGACTCTGAATCCAGCGATCCGAGTTCAAATCTCGGTGGAACCTAGGCTTTTATGTTGTCAGTCTTTATTTCCGCTGATTTCTCACATGGCGTGATACGTACTCGTCAAATTCAGCGTGGTATTAACTTGTACAGTAACTATTGTTCATGAAGATATTGTAGAGTTTTTGTTTTGTCCGCCATGTTGTATTAGTCAGGATGGCCGAGCGGTCTAAGGCGCTGCGTTCAGGTCGCAGTCTCCCCTGGAGGCGTGGGTTCGAATCCCACTTCTGACAGCAAATTTTATTTTTACCGCCTTCTACATAATGTGGATATCGGAACACGCGGAATACTTTACATCTGATGGCAACGTGAAATCTATGAACATTTTCCACAATAGCAGTTAATAAACTGTCTACAGTTTAGAGATTTTTTAAAAACGAATAGTGACATGTAAAGTAGCCCCTAAATAGGGGTTCATATTTGTCTCTTTCTAAATCACTAGAATATAACTACTGTAAATTTCTATTAATTTATAATTACTATAACTAAATATAAGTTAAAGCTTTATATAATGCGAATCTATTCATCCGATTAGGATTTCTTAAGTGATGTGTTATTAAGCGCTGTACACCAAAACTGAATTAAATAGAATCCGATCTCAAATAACAGTACCTGTACATGGTGCTTTCATTTTTAGGTCTTGTTGTTACATCTCATTGGCTGTGAGAAACAAACTGAGTTACGTCACTGAGAGATCAACCAATCAGGCTCACAAATATCAGCCAAACACGGAAGACTTTCACACTGATGATAAAGTTGAAGAAAAAGCCCGTACCCCCTGCACATAAATGCAGACTGAACGTTGTTTTCGTTTACTTTGATTAAAAAGAGGAGAATCCGATTATTTTGTTGGACATATGGGTTGCTCATGGATTGGCGTCGCAGTTCCGCTTTGTTTTGCAGTTTTCTCCGTAGTTGTGGCCATTAATGGGCAAACGCTGGGTGAGTTACCTGAACATACGATGTTTGGTGAATGTGTGAAAAGATGTTAAAGTCAATTACCATCCTTGAAACTAAAACAGTTTTGTCCTAAACAGAAAAGAGACCTGTGACGACGTAAATTAAACCAACAGCGCTCCCTACTGTCACGTCTACCTCCAGTTTTTCTTGTGTAACTCCTCGGTGTTTCTTGCAGCCATGCCGCCCCCTCTACCCACTGCCGTCGGTGTCCTCTCTTTGGCCGGGATGGCGCTGCTTTGGAGGGACATTAGCTCGAAAGTGAAGGGTGATAAACGGACGTTGGGCAGTTTGTTGAGCCAATATGTGGCGGTGAAGGCGGTGGGTTGGCTTGGCAGGCAGCAGCGAAAGAAACTAGAAGCCGATACGCTCAAGGTGAAGCAGGTCCAGGAGGAGACTCTGCTGAAGAGACTCCGGAAAAATGCGGACACTTTCTATGGAAGAAAGTATGACTTCCGCTCTATTGAAGGTAAAAACAGAAAAAAATACTTATTTGGGAGCCATATAGTTGTTAACAAAGGTGATGTAACGTTACAGTATGGACTACATAAGCTGTGTTTACAGCAGTGCTTCTCAATTCCAGTCCTCAGGCCCCCCTGCTCTGCATGTTTTAGATGTGTCTCTATTTCAGAACAGCTGATTCTAATCATTGCATGACCATCAAGTGCTGCAGAAACCTGTTAATCATCCATAGATTCAATACAGGTGTGCGACAGAAGGGAAAAACCTAAAACATGCAGGGCAGGGGAGGCCTGAGGACCGGAATTGAGAAACACTGGTTTACAGGGATTTGATAGTATTCATACCCTTTTCAATCAAACTCCTTCTATGAATGATGCAACCACGAACGTTATAGTGTTTTATTGGGGTTTAATCAATGCAAAATGAAAAAAAGAGTGGCATACATTTCCATTCAACCTCCTTTACCCTGATACACTTCAGTAAAATCCCTTCCAGACATAATTCAACAGGCATGTCAAGTGTGGAGAAGTTTAAGGCATTATAAAACAACATCCCAAAGCTTTGATTATCTCACCAAGGTCTGATCAATTAATCATCTGACAGACTGCAAATCTACCAAAGCATGGTTATGACAGGCTGGGCAGGAGCGGAGGAGGGAGAATCTGTCAGCAGAGGGACTATTAGTCCTCCAAACGTTTGTTCATAAGAAGACCCTTTTGTGGTTTGCCATAAGTCATGTAATGGGCGAACATGTCAAAGCAGGAGCTCTAATCAGATGTGGCCTAATTTAAACCTTTTGTCCATTTTTCAAAATGCTGTGTAGTGGAAAGCTGTCACTGCACAGCTGTACGTCTCCCAGAACAACAACAACACACCCTCAGTGACAAATCCAATTAGAATCTGAAGTAGTACTTGAACCTCATCATTCAGCGCTTTCAGATTTTATTTTTTAAAGTAAATAAATAGAACAATGTTCTCCTTTCTGCTTCTAGTAAGTGCTACTTGTCGTAATCTGGAAAATTTAGACATTCCTGCTTGAAAACGTTGAGACATGAAGTGTTTTCATTTTGCTGAACCCCGGGTCTCCGGGGCCTTTTCATTAGACGCTGCTGGTTTCCGAGCCCGTCACCCCATCACCACGTACGGTGACTACCGGGAGTTTATCGAACGCATTGCAGCTGGAGAAGAGAAGGTAATTATTGCTGAGCAGCCGCTGATTCTGGCCATGACCTCTGGGACGTCGGGACCGAGCGCCATGTTGCTCAGCACCAAGGACACAAACACAGACTTCTTCCTGCAGGTCAGGCTGCTTCAACTTCACCTCTTTTTCTGGTGCTGTCCTGTCTTTTGCATGTAATAAGAAGCATTGGTTTGTATCAGGGGGTGACTGTTTGTCTAGAGGCCATGCGGCAGGCTTTCCCTGAGTCCGACAGCCTTCAGCGCACCACCAAATTCTTCTACACTCCCACATTTCGCCAATCAGAGGCAGGAATTCCTATCGGACCAAATTCCTCCACGCCCTCCTCATCTCGCCACATCCTCAACCTCTATACGACTCCAGCTCCTGCCTTTGAGGTACAATCACAAAATCAGACAAGTGGCTAATTTTCTTGAGTTTTTAAAATTTATTTTTGAAAATGTTCTTTTTCCTGTCAGGTTCCCAGTGAGAAGGACACTTTATACCTGCACCTACTGTTTGCGGTGAAAGATCCCAGTGTGGGAACGTTGGAGTCCAACTTTGCTTCTACGGTCTTCTATGCTTTCACTGCTCTTCAGGTGCATGTCAAAAATTAAACGCTCTGCTGAGCTACATTTGCTCAACTAATCATTCTTACTGTTTGTTTGTTTTTTTCCCACTTTTTGTCACGTTACAATCACAAATGTCAAAAGTGTTTCATTAGATTTTATGTGACTTTCAGAATCCTGTAATCTTGATACCTATGTTGCAGCACTTTGTTTTCAGTGTAACTTTGTTTTATGTTTTGAATGTGTGCAAAAAAAACTTGCAACATAAATCATAGTGTCAAAACTTTTGTTTTGCATATCCAAGGGAATTGGTGAAAGTGTAAACTTAAAAATATTTCCACCACCTACATAATCTTGCATGTAAAATCCAAATATTTAACTATAAACACACATTTAAAAGTTAACTCACCAATATATTAACTATTTAATTCTAATTACAGTTCTTTAAATTTCACCAAAAAATAAAACTACCATCAATAGATAACTAGAAATGATCATACTTTGTAAAGTATCATTATCAAAACATCTCTACTAATAGTAGATTGTATCGTTTTTTTCACATTCCTGTTTTTCAAAAGAGTCACTTTTTATAAATCAGAGTATAATAATTAATTAGATAACTAGGATTGTTTCTGTTTGGCTTTCAATCTGACAGGAGCGCTGGCAGGAGCTGGTGGAGGACGTGGAGCGAGGGACGATCAGCAGGGCCTTGACCCTGGAGCCCAAAGTGAGGAGCAGACTGGAGGCTCTAATGAAGCCAGATGCAGAGAGGGCTGCCCAGCTGCGGGCCCACTTCCAGGAGGGCTTTGGGGGGATTGCCAAGCGCCTGTGGCCTCACCTGAACCTGGTGCTGGCAGTGGACTCTGGCTCCAATCAGATCTACGGGGAAATGTTGAGGGAGCATTACTGCAGAGGAGTGCCTTTCTATTCACCCTTCTACGCTGCTACGGAGGGTACGAACTAGGGATGGAACGATTCCTCGAATGATTCGAGTACCTTGATTATTAAAATCCCTTGAGGAAAATTTATCTACCTCGAAGCTTTGTTAAATTCTGTTTTATTATTTAGTGCGCCGTGTTCTGCCCGGGTCATTATTTGTGGTGGGCAGCGCTGTAAAAATATTCTTTTACAACAGCCCTAATATGAACACTCAGGTTTCACGGAAAATATAATCACTAAATATTAGCGTTCACGTCTTCTGCCCCTGCAGGTCTGATAGGGGTGAACCTGTGGCCTCAGGAACCAGACAGACGCTACCTGCTTTGTCCGCGCTCCATGTTCTGTGAGTTCCTGCCGGAAAGCAGCCTGGATGAAGAAACCCCCCAAACTCTGCTGATGGAGGAGGTGAAGGAAGGAGAAAGCTACGAACTCATCATCACCAACACCTCAGGCCTTTTCAGGTCTGATATGATAAGTTTATTTTTTTTAAATAACAGAGAAGAAGTTTTATGAGGAGTGACGTATTATGACTATTGCTGAAACGATTAATTGTGACAAATCAATTATTCAAGTAATTGTCACCTAATTTAGTAATCAACTAATCGTTAAATGAAATATTTAGACTAAAACAAAGGCATTTTGCTGAAGTAACAACACAGTCAGAAGAGTAATTAAGGCTGAATTGTGCAAAAATTTTGGACGTTTTGCATTTAAGATAAAAATAATCCTTAAAAAAAATCTTTTGTCTCTAAGTACTTTATACCCAGAGCTCCTTCATAGTTTTAGCTCCATCCTGTTCAAATACAGTAAAAAAATTACTAAACATAATTTTTCCCTCCTTTTATAAATTACTTAATGATGTTAAATCAAGCAAAAAGGTTTAGCTTTTCACGTGTTAGAAAATGTGTTTTTTCTAAAAACTGTTTAAATATGTTTTTGGCTTATTTGCTCCTTTGCTACAAATAACCAAGCTTGCAATAAATGAGTTAGTAATTTGCTATTGCATTTCAGGCATTAAAATACCTCAAATTTTAGTTTTTTTTAAATTATGTTTTTAAAAATTCTGAGGTTTTTTTGTTTATTATTTATCTGCCTTTTAAAACTGAATTTAAAAAGAATAATAAGAATAAAAACTGAAATTAAAAAAAACTTTTTTAACAGAATTTTTTTTTTTTTAAATCTATTTCATCAATATTAATAAATTATTCACCTAAAACAAGTGTGTATATCTTGTTGAAAAGTTTTTTTTAAGTTAGTTTGTCTTATTCCAAGTGCACTAAGATATTTGCACTGGAAACTGGACCAAAAATACTTGGTAAGATTTTGTGTTTTTGCAGTGTAATCGCTGCGTTCATCAATGTTATGGTTTATTACAATGTGACATTCTTTCTGTGTCTCAGATATCGTATCGGAGACATTGTGAAAGTCACTGGATTTCATAACCAGTGTCCAATTGTGGAGTTTCAGTACAGGTTTGAAAGCTTCATCCTTTAACTACCAAATGTCATGTTATCCAAAGCGTAAAAGATTCTTGAGCTTTTTGTTGTTTTTTTTTGTTCTGTCTCCTGTCAGACGAGGTCAGATGCTCAACGTTCGAGGAGAGAAAGTCTCTGAGGCGTTGTTCCTCGGAGCGTTGAAGAGCGCCGTCGCTCAGTGGCCCGGAGCTCAGCTCGCCGACTACTCTTGTGCCGAGAGCGGCATCTTGGGTAAAATTTATCGGGTTTATCCTTGAGTTTGGAATTTGACTTTTTAAACTCCATGAATTTTGAATTTACCGTTCCTTTACAGGCGATTCAATAGGAGGCTCAGATCCTCATTACCAAGTGTTTATAGAGCTAAAAGGAGTGAGGAATCTAACAGAAGAACAGAGATATAAGGTGAGACGAAATCCAGTGATCTCTGATTTATTCTTGCAAAAGTTTCTCTTATTTTTTATTCTTTCTGTCCCTCCAGCTGGACATTTGTCTCCAGAAGGACTCTGCGGTGTATAAGTCCTTTCGTATAAAAGGCAGCATCGGGCCGATGAGGGTGCAGCTGGTGTCAGAAGGGGCGTTTAAGGAGCTTCAGAAGAAGATGATGGCGGACACAAGCACCTCGGCCAACACTTTCAAAATGCATCGTGTGCTCCGACGGAAAGAGTATGCAGAGTTCCTGCTGCGAAAAACTATTTCCTGAAGATGAGACATGAATCATGAACAGAAAGGAAGTGAAGTTATAAGATTTAAAAAGTGCCTTTGGGAGGATTTGAACACAAAAATTACAACAGTTTATTTATATTTTATGACGATAATGTATTGGGTGTTTTTTATTCTATCATGATAAACAGATTCACTAGAAAGATTAATTTTATACATTCAGCTTCACTTACGTGTTGAGATTTTTTTAAGGACATCTGCTATTATTCAGTAAATACTGTATCGGTCATTACACAGATCACATTTTTATTTCCTAAAAAAAATACTGACAACCATTGAATTGATTAATTACATAAAATGTCAATAAAATACAGTTAAGCTTGTGGCTGTAATTTGACAAAATATGAGAAATTTGAAGGTCTATAAGTAGTTTTGCAAGTTTTTGCATTAATATGGTTTCCAACTAGAAAGTCAGTCATATGCAGCATATGAACATTAAATACATTTATTTAAGTTCTTATAGAAACATTTAAAGCTTAAAGGTGACAGTTGAAGATGGCAGACAACAGATTACACCAGAAACTTTCTACCATGAGGGCCAAAATGTTAATTTGGAAGTACTTTTAGACCAAAATAAGTATTTTATAGCAAATGTTTTATGACTTATAAAAAGTTCATGCACTTATTATTTATCTAAATTTAAATGATTATAGATTTTTTTTAAAAGCATAAAAAAGGTTTTGCACAATTAGAGTCATAAGACAGGCACAACGTTTCTGACATTTTGAGTTTGATTATTTTCTTTTTTTGAGTTAAAATAGGTTGATGCTTGCGGTTCTAGTTACTCCAAAGTTAAGACGATTACAGAAACATTGTTAATAAATGAGAATCTGTTTTTTTTCTCTTTAATAAGATGAAAAAGTGTCCTTCTGCAACAACCACCAATGCCTACATTTGAGACCAGGGGCCGAACAAAATCCTTCAGAGGGTCACAAATGGCCCCTGGGCCGCAGTTTGGACGCCCCTGGATTACACCATAATTTCCTTGTTCAGTCAAAAACTGTAAAAATGTATATTGGGAACACATTAGCATTGCATTGTAAACTGTTTCTGCAGCTTAAGTGATTCTACAGTAAGTGAAGGATGTTTCTAAGATAGATAACCAGTTAAAAATATTTTTCAGTCCTCATTAAAGTCTGGATTTACCTGACAGTTGTTATGTTTTTGGTGTCCTAAGCAGCTGCTTGGAATTGATTCCTTGACTCCAGAGATTTTAAGTAATTTCAATAAATTCCTTCTTTGGCTTTCAGTACTCTTTGTCACCGCTTGGAGGTGCTAGTCAAACATTTATGACCTAATGTGGTTTATTTTAGTTAAACAGTTTGCAAGAGTTTGAATATAAAATTAGTCTGTGCTGTGAAATCCATGCTGGAAATGACTTCAGCAAATTTAATCCTGTGTCAGTGTGAACTGAAATGTATAACACATGCAGGCGAGATTTCATGTAGAAAAACAGGAGCCCTTCATCCCTTATATAATGAATTTAATCAAATTAAATGTGAACAGTAGGACTTATCTGAAACCAAGACGGTTCTCTTTGTTTTTTTTCCTGTGGTGTGCTGTTGCATGAAAAGTGTTTCTCCTACAAGAGTTCATAAAGTGGGCTAATATTTTTAGTCGCGTCCTATTTCAGCTGAGATTTGACATTGTTCTCAGTTTATTTTTGCTTCAGTGATAACCCCTCACATTGTCTGCGTGTCAGCTAATCCCCATAAAGAGCTAAGAGATTGTTCTCACTGGTCAGCACTTGACAAATTCTCTATGAAAACATTGTAAAGATACCAAAGTTATTATTTTTTGTTGGCAGAAAACAACTAATTGACTGCTACAGTACAGTATTGTACACAATTTCTCAGCTTGTTTTGGTTTGTCTCTTGTTGGAAGGCGAGTGTCTCAATTTCCTGGCGGATTTGCAGCCTTAGAAATATTTCGACCATGTGTGCAAACATCTGCTCGCTTGCTAGTTAATTCAGTGTAAGCAGCCAAGATGTGAGAATGACAGGCCTGATTCCTCAATGGGTCAGGTGCTGAAGGGAGTAAGGCGGGTTTAAATGAGAGAAGGAAAATTGCACGCTGAGTGACTTGAGGAGCATACTGTCCTCCAATTAAAGTCAAAATTAGTGCCGTCGATTTTCATTGAGGAGGAAGATTGGTGGGCAGTTCTTCTTATCAAAGATTCGTGAATAACCGTTAAATCGATTACGATTTATTAGTCATTATTAATCACGCTGAGATCAATTAAGTAAAAACATGCAAAGAAAATACACAAACTCTAAAGTTGACTTTTAGCGTTCAAAATGTTATCCAAGTTGAATTGATGTGTCACTTTGAACCCTTCGAGTCCTACATTTCAAATCTCCGCCTGGATATTTCTGCTTATTTTAATTGTACATAATTCTTTAAATGTCCTATGAGTAAATATATATATATATATATATATATATATATATAGATATATATATATATATATATATATATATATATATATAACTTATTCATCCGTAACTACAGTTATTTTCGCAATTTGAAAGAGTGTCTCAGATCAGTTTCACTCACTGCTACAGCGGGAGTGAAATTACCGTAATAATCCGATATGGGCTGGAAAACGCAACGTGTCCCCTTTCTGAAACCGTTGGAATTTTTCCAATAGCGCAAAGTGTGGCGGAATTACGGTACTGAAAATTTGGCTGCGTCATCACCGACACGTTCATGGTTAGCATAAATCCAGTGCTCTCTCGGGAGTTTAAAGAGTTTCCCGACTTAAAATTTAACCAACTTTGCATTATTTGGTAAATAATGACAATTTTAATGCAAAATTGGCACTTTCTATGGACATTTAAAGCAACTTTAATTAAAAGAAGTGTCACTATTTACCGAATGACACTTTGTGACAACAGTCATAAACATTCATAAAGACTTTTTCATATTCTTAAAACGTGTTATGTCATGTTTATGATAGAGTCATGTCACACACAAGGCTTCAAATAAAGTGTTACCTTTTACGTTCTTATAGTTAATTTGAGCGGGAAAGTTTGAAAGAGGAAAAAATAGGGTTGAAAGTCACCAGATCACCTTAATTTCTCTCTCAGGTGAATGGATCTTTGGCTTCGGCTCCAGCAGCTGTTCTTCCAAAGAAAGTCAGTTGGAGGAATGGCACCTCACAGTTGTTTCTTCTCACTCCGGATCACTCTAAATAGGACACTAAGAAAAACAATACCTTCTTAAAGACGGTAACTGAGTGATGCTGACTTCATTGGAGATGTGACCAAAATACAGCTTTGGGAAAAATTGAGCCCACTGCACTGAACTCCATTGAAAACCTCATGATTATTCCACCAAATATTGATTTCTGAACTCTTCCTGAGTTAAAACATTAGTATTGTTGTTCCTAAATGCATATGAACTTGTTTTCTTTGCATTATTTGAGGTCTGGAATGATTATTCTTGATCATTTCTCATTTTCTGCTAATAAATACAAAATTTCTGCTTGGAGTTTCGGAGACATGTTGTCAGTAGTTCATAGAATAAAAGAACAATTTTCATTTTATTCAACCATATACCTATAATAAATAAAATCAGAGAAACTGATAATTTTGCAGTGTAAGCTCTTATTTTTTTTCAAGAGCCAAAACACTCCAGACTGTTGTAAATAAATTGAATTGAACTGAATCAGTGTAGGATAAAATGTTTTAGCTTCTCCAAATGCTCTGTGATGGACTTTTTCTTGTGGGTAAAAAGTTACATCTGCTGTGTTTGTGGACACAGCACAGTAATGTTGCTGGCATTGTGTTGCACCTGACCTTTTGTGCATCACTCAGTCATGCTAGACCACAGAACCGATAGTGAGCATATTTAATGGATTAGCCTCTTTATTAGTAACAAGTAGAGATGGATGAGCTACAAGCAGACAGGACAATGAGAGATCATTAAAAATAGAGCACAGTGAATCGCTGCCAAGTCCTGAATAGGAGCCACAAAGAGTTAACAATGCCTTAACCGTCTGCAAGGTGGCCTTTTACTTTCACTGTCTCCTGTTTCTAGTTTTTTTTTTGGGAGGTTTTCTTTCTTCAAATTTTAAAATCGTTTGTAAAGCAAAACTTTTTCATTCTATGAAGATATGTGACTGTAAGTAACTTGTTGGTCTAGCATTTTCTGTCAAGACTTTTGATACTGCAGCACATGTTGTGAATTCTCCAACGAAATCAGACTAAAAAAAAAAGCTTCACAACTTTGAGAAACCGTTTATTTGCAGCACAGCGACAAACTGCTGATAATGATATTTACTCTATTCTATGCAGACACTCATAAAGATTCACTCACTTCGGCATGCTGAATGCTTAAAGTGGGTCCAACAGGAAAGTAATCAACTTTTTTTCTGTTTAGTTCAACTGGCCATCATTTGACCACTCATACTGGTGTTTTTTAGTCCTGCTAACGACTCTATATCTCCAGCCCTGAGAGCTGCCAGTCAGCAATTTTTAGATGCACACCCTCTCCAACACACCTGAATCCAATGAATGACTCAATACCAGAACTGCTGATGAGGGAATTCATGCGTTTGACTGAGAAATGTTGGAGAAAGAATGCTGTTAAAAATTTCAGGACAGCAGCTTGGGCTCCAGTGATCTTGATTGTAAGTTTTTTTTAATGACTTATAAAGATAAAATGCAGATTATGTGTGTAAAAAGTGTAAATATGATGACATTTTTCACTGATTGTGGTTCTGATCCCTGTTTTGATCAATTTATCCTTATGAAATATAACATATTGCGACCTCTGATGAACCAAAAATTGATTTGAGACATTATTTTCTGAAGTTTTATAATCTACTTTTTAAGGTAGCAGACTATAATAACGTTAAAGAAAAATACTTTGCATTACCGACAGTCAAAATGATACAAAATGATGCATTGTCATTTTGAAATGTTGCCTGGAAGAGCGCTCTTTTGATGCTGTGACATAATGCGATAATTTCAAGAAACGTGAAAAACTGTAAGAGAAGCTAAAGATTTGTGTGATGTGTGATATATTATTTTCAAAATATCCTTTTTATAAAAATATCAATAAAAACAAAACATGAACCCCACTGAAAACTTCATGGTTTTTCCATAAAATATTAATTTCTGAGTTAAAACATTAGTATCGTTGTTTCTAAATGAATGTGAACTTGTTTTCCTTGCATTATCTGAGGTGCCTCTTTTTCATTATATTGACCGTTTCTGATTTTCTGCAAATAAATACAAGATTTTTGCTTAGAATAAAAGATCATTCATTTCATTTAAACATGTGTCTATAAAGAGTAAAATTATACAAACTGATCATTTTAACTGATCTCTTATTTTTTTTTACAGAGCTGTATTTTTTAAATCAAATCTCCATTTTTATTGCTTTATGAGTTTTTGAGACGTCTCATTTTCTACCACATACAAACTTTTGGGGAAAATAAAAATACTTTTAAAGGTGAATAATTTTTAGCTGAACTGTTCTGTTTGCTCTTTTGCAGGCATCTTGTTTTTTTCTTACGTAACATTTTCCTTCCAAAGTATTTTTACTTTTTTCCCCTCCTTTTGTTGCATTTTTGCACAATGTTGCTACATTTTACCGCTCAGTGTCATTGTAAACGACCCTCATTTATCAGGTTTCCTGATGCCACTCACAAAATTTAATATTTAATGACAATTACATTAATTGACCTAATCCTTAGGGGTCATCTTTCTCTGCTGAGCGCCACTTTAATGAGCACCAAACTCTCTGAAAGTGAAGTCTATTCTTAGAACAATCCTCTTCAGGGGGGTTTATTTTGCTGTTTAGATGTGTGAAGAAAGTAATGCACTGCTTTATGAGTTGAGTCCTCTTAAAAACATTTTGAGGCTTATCTTTTAAATCCACTCTTAGGACAGTTTATCCCATGCTTTAATTCTCCCGCAGGAACACATAGAGCATATGTCGTCTTCACAGTCCTACCAACACGTAGGGAAATAAATCTAAAGTAACGTTGTCACACACAACTAAAACGACCAAAGCAGCACACGGTCCATCCTGGTACAATAGCCTCCACTGACAGACACGCAGGTAATCCATCTTTCCCAACACACAAAAGCCAGGTGCTGATAGTAGCACTGTGGGGTGTAATGGTGCTGTCAGATGCTCCCAAAAAAAGGATCCTCCCTCCCTCCCTGCCTGGTTTCCCTCCCTCGTCTCGCTCCCTGATCCGATGAGAACAGGTCCCCACAGAGAGAGGGCTGCGTCTCATTGGCTGCTGCTGCACAGGAGTGGATGGGGGGAAGAGACGGAGTGGCAAAAGCTCAAGAAGATGCAACTACTCTGCCACAGCATCCTCACAGATCCTCGAGCTGAAGGATGGCAGAGGTGTAGAGGCACGTTTATGGGGCTCGAATGAATGGAAAATGGTTACAGGATAACTTCAGCCACAAAGTACTTTGGGTCTGGATTTACATGGTTTTGTGACTGATCAGATCTCTGCATTGTCGGACTGAGTTATCGCGGTCTATTTCAGGATGTGCTGCTGTCTCCCAGGGAGGAAGGTGGTCACATTTACTGTAAAAATGGATCCCTGCGTCCGGCTTTGGATTGTCCTCTTCAGTACCTCTTCCACCTGTTGAGACGTCGCAGATAGCCGCCCTGCCGCACTTCTGGGATGGTGTGACGTCCAGCCACCTGCTGGCTGCCCCACATCTGGGTCGAGATGCCTGTGATGAAGGGGCTCCTGGCCCCACAGAACACCTTTCTGGACGCCATCGCCACGCGCTTCGATGGCACCCGTAAGTACAACTGAAGGTGGTTTAAGTTGGAAATGAAAGTCCACCTGCAGCCTTGAAAGTGCAATTTTAAGTCAACAAGAGATTTAGTTTGGTTTTAACTCAGAAATGTTGATCTAACAAGTGACAAGTTGTCTAAACATTGTTTTTTGACAATGTTTGCTGCAATTTAAACCAAATAAATATTTCACAACGAGAAAGAAAAAAACACATTTCTCTATTTTTTTTTATTATTATTTCTCACAATATCAACTTATTTTACTTTAATTGAAATTCTTGTTTCAAATTGCATGAACAAAATTTCTGATCTGATAATGAATTGTATTAAACATCACAATGAATTCTGCTCAAAAACATTTGGTATGAACAGGACATTATCCTCTCGCTTTGCAAACTTAAAATAAACATTTGCCTTAAATGTAACGCACTTCCATCTCAGGATACAAAAACATGCCACTAAGCATTCTGGGAAATAGTTCCCACTCCTGTCTTTTTCTTCTTTCAGTTTTTTAAAGTGCAAACCTAAAAACTGTTTGACAAAATTAATAAAAGATAGTCAACACAACTTCCAATTATTCACTTTCTGCTAAGGAGCCCCCTGGCGGTTGAAGAAAAATCCACAGAAAAGCCGCACCGGGCTACAAGTCTCATGATTAAATTGGGAAAAAGGTAGCGGCTCATAGTTCGAAAAATACGGTAATTAAGACACTTCTGAGGGTAGCTGACTGACTTTTATACACATTTGTTAAAAAAAACAAAAACAAACTTATAACCATCCACTTTGTTCGTTTTCACAAATGTTTGTCACTTTGTTTTGTTCAATTGCAATTAATAACGTTGAAATTTGTGGTAGTAAGGAGACAAAATACAAAACAGTTTGAGATGCAAGAACATATTTTGAAAAAGCAGTTTGCAACTGAATTAGACTGGCTTTTGTTAAGGCTGTTGTTAATTTGGGTGTGTTTCTTTAACAGGTGAGTGCAAAGAGTTCATGAACTTAAGAACCCCCTGCACTGAACCCCATTGAAAACCTCCTGTTTATTCCACCAAATATTAATTTCTGAGTTAAAACATTAGTATTGGTGTTTCTAAATGAGTATGAACTTGTTTGAGATCTGAAAGCGCTGCATCTCTTTCGTTTTTTGGACCATTTCTCATTTTCAGAAAATGAATACAAGATTTTTGCTTGTGATTTTGGAGAAATGTTGCCAGCAGTTCATAGAACAAAAGATCAATTTTGATTTTACTCAAACATAAATCCATAACAAGTAAAATCATAGAAACGGATCATTTTAAATGATCTCTTCATTTTTTTCAGAGCTGTATCTGCTGAGTAAGGCCACGAAAGTTTTTGTTCTGTTGTACTTTTACAGTCAGACAAAAGCATAAAATTGCCCTTTCTGACCTTTTACCCATCAGTTTCACACATTTAGCTCCAGAAAAGTTTCTGCAGCCATTAGGCGGCGTTGTCATTTCTGCTCGGCTTGTGTCTCTTGTTTTGTACCTTCTGCGCGCCCTCTGGGAGGTTGTTGCTCATTGTAAACAGACGCCGTTGGCATGTCTGTGTTTGTTCGTGTGACGTGTCAGCCTGACCTCCCTCAGCTGGTTGCAGCAGCCTGAATGAAAGTGTGACTTGGAGCCAGAGCTGCTTTTTTTTTTTTTTTTTGTCTACTTCTACTTAGGGACACAAATCCTTCTGACATACTAGCAATTAAAGCTGAGCTGCACACATGAGGTGTTTCGTGCTGCGTACTGACTAGAATTAAAAGAAGGGGTTCAGTAGTTTGTGTTTAAAACGCTGCAGAGATTAGTTGGAAGATGAGGGGGTCGTGCCCTCATGTTTCATGTTCTCCGCTGAAGAGGCCTTGAGCTTCACATGGACTTCCTGCCAACTCTAGAGGCTCTCTGTATGAATCTCCTCTCTGACCTCTGAACACAAAACAGTAAAAAGAAAAAAACACTTTTACCTCTTTGGTTCAGTGTTTTTCCCAATGTGTTGTGTTTCTCCTTATTCATTTCTGGCTAAAACTGCGAAATTAATTTTGCAAAATGTCGCTTGTGCTGCCTTTGAAGCGTTGTTGACATTAATATCTTGAAACATGTTGTGCTATTTGGGGTACTGACGTGTCAAAGGGCTCATCCCCGTTCACATGTTGTGGCATTTCAATCCCGCGGCTTTTGGATGGCCGAGCCCGCGCCGCTGAAAGCTACAGGACACAAACTGCATTTATATTTCAACTTTCTGACCACTCATGATCAGGGAGCTAACTTTTTTTTATTCCCCTGCATGTTTGCTGCTAAATAATTTAACACTTTAAATTTCAAGTGGTAGATGGTAAATGTCAAAAATGAGGCTGCTGTCCTCAAACTTGCCCAAAGCTGCATCTCCTCCAGGGATGGCATGGAGCCCGCTGCTCAAAATAGCTTCTTCCTTGTTGCCTGGGTTACAAGGTCCCGCCACTTGACATGGAGGATGCTTCAACAATTTGGTGTTTTAGAAAAAAACAATGGTCAGCCCAACGAGAAAGCACTTGAACTTGCTTTGTAATCAAGGACTTGCACGCAGCAGCTGGTCTCTTGTCTCAGCCCGTTCGAATCGTAAAACAAGCGCCGTTGTGCACAGAGCAGCTGAAGTCCCTCTTCAAATCGCTGCCTGCAGCTTGCAGCAGGTGGAGGTGGCTGGATGCAGTGCCTCGTCGCAGAAATATCCACAACACTAGAGCTTTTTTTAATGTCAACTTTTCTGATGTTGCACCTCAAACTTCAATGCATTTTTTAACTGGGATTTTATCAGACATAGTTGCACATCACTAAGTAGCCATGTTTAGGAATGAGGAGCTCTGCACCTACTTTTGGAACCTCTTGCACCAGGAGTGTAAATCCAAAGTTTTTGCCACATGGATCAAAATTATCAAGTCAAAAGGGGCCAAAAAATTTGACTTTTTTCCTTTTCAACTTTAAACTATGCTGCAGTCCTTAAATTAAACAAATAAAGTAGCCTGATGTTCTGCTGGAAATTAAAAATGTTCTCCACCAGCACAGTGGCTGTTATTAATATATGTATGTTTCAGTTTGTTGCGTCTTGATCTCAAAGGGAGTTCAGTTCAGCTGAGGAGTCAAAGGTCATTTTTAGGATGCCCAGCTGTAGATATATTTTTTA
Source organism: Gambusia affinis (assembly GCF_019740435.1). Classification (NCBI taxonomy): domain Eukaryota; kingdom Metazoa; phylum Chordata; class Actinopteri; order Cyprinodontiformes; family Poeciliidae; genus Gambusia; species Gambusia affinis. The sequence continues at coordinate 18,053,866 of NC_057887.1, forward strand.
CCAGGGTTTATAAGCTGAAATCCTGTTCTGTTTCTCCTGCACAAACTGTGTGATGTGTGCTACATGCCTTTTTCCTGTACACCCATTCCCACCTCGCCAAACTCCTTTGCACGACCTACCCGGCAGTGTTTTCACGCTGACAGCAGTTCTCATGCTGCGGAGCGGCCTGACCACACTGCAGCTGCAGGCAAAGATAAGAAGCTGGTTTATTTTCTCCTAAATTCTCCTCCTAAAAGGCGACCAAACAGGGAGACAGAGAAGACTGAACCTTTCTGAGGCTCATTGTTAAACAGCTGATGAACGGGTTCTAATGAGACCAAAGCCCAGCAGGCAGACAGCAGAGAACAGTCCAACCTGTTTGTTGCTACTGGAAAAAGCGAATTTGTTGCAAAGTTTGAAGCATTTAAAATGGGCATAGAGAGCTAAGATGTGAAGGTTGAGTCCCCAGGTGCACATTGGTGTACGTTTCTTTTGAGCAAGAATCAGAAATAAACTGTTTCTAATGTTCAGGTCTCCACCTGGGACGGCAGCTTCGCCTCCATTGGAGTGTGAATTTAGGTGTGAGTGGGTGTGAAGCAGTTTGCTGTGTTCTCGGGATAAAACTGCCACATAGCTGCAGGTTGTCCAGATTTTAGAACTCAAATCCAAACGACACCATTATATTTGCGTAAGAACACATGCTCTAGCATTGAATTTGCATATGTACCGCTCCAAATTCTGTGAATTGTCTTCGTAATCAGTAATTATTGGTGACCTTTTCCCCCTGCGTCATTGTGTTCTCCCTGATCTGACCCAGTAGCTGATTACATGCTACTGGGTGGTAATTAGCGGCTGGCCAAAGCTTCACAGGCTTTTATACACAGAGGAACTTGCATCCTCCATCCGTGCGCTCCAGGCTGCGTGTTAGCATGTAGCATCATCATGTCAGATTAAAGTTGTTGCGAGTCAGCACAGATGTGTAATTAAGGAAGCTGGTGCAGCTGAGCAGACACTCGAAGCAATATCCCTGAGAGGATTACGGATCCAGAAGTGAGGAGTTGTCACAATGAGACGCACACGCTGAAACAGTTAATGTGAGAACTGGATTGGTTGTTCAAGCTGAGCTACAAGAAGAGAAATAAATCAAATCAAATCAAATCAAACTTTATTTGTATAGCACATTTCAGCAGCAAGGCATTTCAAAGTGCTTTACATCAAATCAAACACAAAAACACAATGCAACATAGAATCAACAATAAAAACAACATCAAGTCAGGTTCCGTCAATAAATTTGCAATTGATTACGTTTCAAATACAACTCTAAACAAGTGGGTTTTTAGTTGAGATTTAAAGGAAGTCAGTGTTTCAGCTGTTTTACAGTTTTCTGGAAGTTTGTTCCAGATTTTTGGTGCATAGATGCTAAATGCTGCTTCTCCTCGTTTGGTTCTGGTTCTGGGGATGCAGAGCAGAACCAGAACCAGAAGACCTAAGAGGTCTGGAAGGTTGATACAACAGCAGCAAATCTTTAATGTATTGTGGTAATAAACCATTCAGTGATTTATAAACTAAAAACAGTATTTTAAAGTCTATTCTTTGAGCTACAGGGAGCCAGTGGAGAGACTTTAAAACTGGTGTTATGTGATCTATCTTCCTGGTTTTAGTTAGAACACGAGCAGCATGCTGCTGTAGAAAATATACATATATAAACATCTGCTAACAATGGGATTGTTCTGCGTATCTTTCTTTGCTATGATGAACCTTTATGTCAAAACACAATTAGCAATTTTATGTAGCAGGAGGATCTGTCCAGGGTGTACCCGCCTCTCGCCCAAAACGTTCCCTGGAGAGAGGCACCAGCAACCCCCCGACCCAAAGAGAAACGGGTTTACAGAAAATGGATGGATGGATGGATATAACAGCAGGTTATTTTTTTAAAAGGGGATATATTATGTGTTTTCCAGGCACATAGTGTCATTACAAGTAACTATATTACCTTCAATTTCTTTATTTTATAGAGTTCATAAAAGCATTTAGTAATGATTTTACTGCGTAAAAAATAAAAATATGTTCACTGGACCGAGGAAGTTGGTTTTTAAACCAACAATGGCTATAATAATAAAAATGAATTTAAAGAAAATAAAAAGAGGTGTAATAAGTACAACATTTCAAAACAATTATTTCCTATTTATACGATACAAGCATCTAAATTATTTTGCATCCTGACATTATCCAGAAATTTCCAGGAAAGTAAAGAAAAAGTTGTAGAAAGTACCTGGTAAAATCTGTAAAGCATCTGGTAAGTTAAGAGAAAGTACCAGAAACTATGTCAGTTTTTTAAAAAGTTCCAAAGTGAAAATCACCATATACATTTTGTAATAATTTTGAGAAAAAACCTGTGGGGTGTTATGATCTGTGTTTGTATTTGGATTATTTTTTGGCTATTATTGTCACTTAAAGTTTTCCATATTAGTTAATTTCTTAGCTCCTTTGTGTGTCCTGTTCTGTTTTCTCCTCCAGGTGTTTTGTTTTCCCTTTACTAGCCTCACCTGTTTCCATCTCACTTCCCCGGTTTTATTGTGCATTTTCTGGATTTGTTAGTCCATGTTCTTGTTCTCCTTGTGTCATTTTTGATTATTAAATCCTCTAATCATTTTCTTGATTGTTCTTGTGTCAAAAGATGTTCTGTTCTGATTAATGGCATAGAAATTGCTCTATAAAAATCTGATTGGTTTTATTCAGCATGATGTACGGCTTATATAGTGAGATACTGTTCCTCTACTAAATGGCAAAGTTAAAGTGAAGTTTAGTTGAGTTGGGTTATTTCTTACAATCAAACTGGTTGCTGATTTTATTCAGGGCTCATTCAAAAATGTTGTTTGAATGAAAGTTTCTTGAATCAAAGCTACAGCGACTAATCCTGTCTGGAAAACGTTGAACTCCACATTACTCCAAACTCAGCACAAAAGTTTTTAAAACTCTTGGTTTTGATACAAGATGATTTATAGCTATATTGGTTTTTGACCTGTTTAAAGGACCAATTTAACTTGCTGAGTAGCAGTGTAGCTATTCTTAGGTAAGCATTGCATAAAGCTGAGATGAATACGGCTGCTCTCCAGCACATGCTGGTTCAGTAAGCTGCGGTGTGAGGAATTTATAGAACATGAAAACAGGGCGCACTTCTTTCACAGCCTGTCTTTCTGGGGTCACCTCTCATTCAGTCATTGTTTCTGGGGCAATTCTTATTCTGAACTTGTACTATTGGAAGTAAAAATACAGATTAAGAGAATTGCTACTGTCTCCTGCAAAATGAAGCTTTATTACAGCTCTATTCTTGGGATTTCTTAAGACCAAATCCCAGGAAAAAACCCAAAACAATTATAGCAAAATCTAAACTCATTTCATGTGACTGAGGTAAAACTGTTGGGTTCACAGCCAAACAGACTTTAAAAAGAAAGGTTAAAATGATACAAACAATACTTAAAAAATCTAAGAAAGAAGTGGCAACAATTTATCCAGAAGTTAAGATAAATGAACATAGTTTTTAATATGGGCAGCATAGATAATTGCCCAGAGTGATGATGGCAGGAATTGGGACAAAATAAATAGAGCCGTTCTGTGTGATTTTACACCTACGGAAGAGGATTAGGGGAACTGAAAGAAAAGAAAAAAGTCAGAATTAAGAGAACAAAGTCAGAATTTAGAGAAAAATGTCAGAATTCTGCCTTTTATCTCAGAAATCTCAGATTATTATTTTTTTCAGTGGCCCTAAAACTCTTCCATACAATATTGGTCACATTTTCAGCTGTTGCGTTTTGCTTGCCCACTGCACTGTGTAAAATGACCCAAACCGTTTGAAAAAGCTTTTCCCCTAATACATATAATAATTATCTTAAAATTTATACAGATGGTTCTAAGAATTTAAAAGGATATGTGGGAGTAGGAATATATATTCCAGAGTTTAAAAAATGTATTTCTAAAAGAATATCAGATCAATTGTCGGTTTTTACAGCAGAAATGGTGGCAGTTATATTAAGCTTACAGTGGGTGGAGGAGATTCGACCAGACAGGGTGGTGGTGTGCACAGATTCTAAAGCAGTAGTAGAAAGTATCAAGGGAGAAGGAAATAATAGAAAAGATCTGGTATTAGAAATTCATCATATTTTATTTAGATTATATAGGGGTGGCATTGATGTTTGGTTTTGTTGGGTGCCAGCACATGAGGGAGTAAAAGGCAATGAAAAGGCAGATAAATTAGCTAAAAGGGCTTTAGAGGGAGAAATAGCAATGTTAATTCCTTTTGGGAAAGGGGAAGGGAAATCACTTATTAAAAGTAAAGAAATGGAGGAATGGCAAAAAATATGGAATGAAGATAAGAAAGGAAGAAGATTATATGAAGTACAAAAGTCAGTTCAAATTCGAAGCATTATTGAAAGAAACAGAAGAGAAGAAATAATAATTAGTAGATTAAGAATAGGTCATACCTACTTAAATGACATGCTTTATTTAATAGGGAGGAAAAATAATGATAAATGTGAGAGATGTGGAGAGAAAGAAAATGTAGAACACATTCTGATGAACTGTAAGTCATATGAACACAAAAGGAAAGAATTAAAGAGAATAGTTAGAAGTATAGGGCATGAATGGAATCTAAAAGGTATATTAGGAAATGAAGGAAACATAACAGATATTCACAAATTAAGGAAAGCATTGTTTATTTATCTTAAGAATACAAAATTAAAAAATAGAATTTAATAGATGTGAAGTAATGCAGCTACACACTCATGTACAGTAGGTGGCGGTATGCACCTTAAAGTTGCTTGTGATCCGCCATAATAGAAAAGAAGAAGAAGAAGAAGAAGCTTTTCCCCTCCTCACTTCTGGCGGCGCTGCGCCAAGAACCATTGAAGGAAACGACTCAAAAACCTCCGAAGAAGACATGAGCGCAATTTAGCCTTCAGCAAAAATGTAAACAAAAATGGACTAGCGTTAGATTTTAGCCGTTGTAGCATTTCTCTTTTGTAGCTTGTAAATGACCAAGAGCAACTTCCCGCGCTAGCGCTGGATTCTCACGTTTATTCTGGTTGTATTTACCCAGAATTCCTTGCGCCATAATTCGCTTCATGCTAGGTTTTTAGGCAGAGCAGAGTTAACGTTGTTTTGGGTTTTTTTGGTCCACATTAAAGAACCGGACTTTATAGAGTGAAAGCGGAGTAAACAGGGCACGCTTTATCGCTCAACTGTGAGTTTTGAATTAATTATTTGCATGTTTAATCTGTACTTTTGAGGTCAGATGGAGGTGCTTTCAATGTAACATTCATACAATAACCTGAAACCCACGTTTATAGTCATCTCCAGCAAACAGGACTTTAATGTACATTTTATTCATGTTTAAGTGTGGAGAAGAGAAAAGCAAGCATTGGCTGAGGCATGAATCCTCCTCCGCCTGTTTATGGATCTAACTAATGACTGTCTTTTTCTGTAATTCCACAGTGACAGTTTAGTTGCTGCTCACTGCACACTTAAAGGTTGTCACTTCTCAGAAAAAATAAATAAATAAAACATCCCCATGGACAGCTTACAGCTCTGGATCATGGAAATCAAAAGAGAAGCTGTTTAGTACGCTTTCTTCTTTGGTTTTCTCTCATAATAGTAATAATTATTCTCTCTCTTTGCTTGGTATTCAGAAAATCTGCACTTATTTTTTTTGAAGAGTAATTTAATGTATTTGCTAGTCTGATTTGTAGCATTATATTACTAGATTAATAAAAACTTTAAAGGTAACATTCCAGATACATTTTCACTATAAAACAAATGAAGACTAAAAGAAAATTATAAAAAGTAAATTTTGATGAGTTTGCTTAATAATTTATTTATTGATATTACATTAACATTAGTAAACAAATGGTATAATGAAGACAGAGGAATCTCATCTTCCTGTAGGACCGAGATCTGAAACATACAGCCAACACTACAAATGAAATGCTTCAGATCATGTGATAAAATTGCCCAGTCAAAGTCTGGACTAGGATTTAATTGAGAATCTGTAATATGTAGTGACTTTGGATAAATGGGAAAAGTAGTCAACTTACCACTGGAAAGTTGTGCGTTAGAGTCCAATTTCGTCCCCTGCCATGCATTACTTTGGTTTTTGGAAAGGCATCCATCTTCGTATCAGCGTATAAATATGAGAGTGACTCTTTGAATTTGGTTTATTATTGTATAAATCTGTTTTAGAACGTAGACTGAACTCCTGTACAAAAAACAACTTCATCCATCTAATCTAAATGAGCTGGAACTAGTTTCATAAGAAAAATAGGTCAGATACTTGCACAAGGTTTCCCCCTGAAAACTTGCTAAGCTCAGTGGTTGGGGCGCTCGGCAGTCATTCGTCCAGCGGTCTGCCATCTTTTTGAGTTAAAATTTTTTTAAAGTTGACAGGAAATTGAAAATGTCACTTGATAATTATGACTGAAAGATTAATATCTGAACATCAACTATAAAGTCTTAAAAAATGCAAACATTAAAAAAAAATCTTAAATAAATAAGCAGTGTTAAACCTGGTGGGGGCACAAGTAAAGCCTGGTGGCCCGCCAGGCTTATAATACACTGGGGGAAACCCTGCTTGCAGCTTTAAGTGCATAAAATCTAGATCTACATGGTGGACTAAATACAAATTAATTCATATATGTACCACATTTTCTATATATATATAAATACATTTATTTTACATGTCATGTAACATCCCAGTAAAATAAATTGATTAATAATTAGTGAAAATGTTGTAATGGGAAATGATTTCTAAGCTTCTCCATTGCTGTGCATTCCTTCCTGCAGTTGTAAAGGAAAATAACCATGCATTTAAAAGATTTACACACAGTTGCATTATGCAGAAATATGCAAAAATAATTACCTGTCACCACATGAAAATAAGCTGGTTGCTACTCATTTACCCTTTTGAAAAATTCACATGCTTTTAAATAAATTTTAAGGGCTAAACTGTAATTATGAGCCTCTCTGACAACTACCAGTAGGCTTTGACACGTCATAAGTAGTTGCAGATATTTTTCCAGTAGGTTGACATTCAAACAATGAACAGCCTGAATGTGTTTTTCAGTCAAAAAAGAAACATACCGGTTTATTTGTTCATTTATGGGATAGAGATTTGAAAATGATCAAGTTTTAGAAAATGCTCTAAGAATAAAGACTTTTTTTTTTTAAATAATTCTTTTAATTCTTCATATCAGCCGTCAATCCAAATTGTAACATTGATAAACTTTCTACACTTAAAGACAAATGGCCACAATATCTCAGCAACACTGCTCTGTAGTTTATTACGATCACATTCTTAAACCAGGCAGTGGGAGAGCACAATATCAAATTCCAGCCATAGAATGGATGAATAAATTATGATATTCAGAACAAAAATATCAAATCTGAGGGCAGCAGCCTGGAGTGACTGGGAGGAGATCCCAGAACAAAGGACTGGTGCTGTGCAGCAGACACAGCTCAGTAATCTGAAAGCAAACAGAAAAAAGTCATCAGATTTTCACTTTGAAATGTCTGCAGCTACCAAGAAAAAATTATACAGTGATATTTAATTTTATAGATTAATTACTCACAGACTGATGCCTTTAGTTTTGTCAGTTGTTATGATTTTCCACTCAGTTTATAAATAATATATAAACATAAGCGTCACAACTAGATAGATAGATCTATATATATATAGATATATCTTCAGTTGGGTGAATAAAATCCTGCCTAAAATCAGTAGCTGTTAGCGATCAGTACAACACTGCTGGTGAATGTTTAATGTACTACAGAGCAGAAAGTTGACGTCATTGTTTCTCCCTACATCCAGTGGGTGGAACATGCTGCTACAATGGATAGTAGCCACACAAGTATGCCAGCTAGAAGGAAACAAACGGACCCAGCACAACACTTTCATTCTATTGGCTGAGAGGTTGCCAGGCGACTGCCAAAACACAGTTTCATGTTTCATAAGTGAGCATAAAGTCCGAACAGAGACCAGGTCTGAGTGTGAGGAGAAGTTTTGAGTACAAGCATTACAAGTTTTGAGAAGGAAGACAGGAAGTCCTTCTCTCAAAGTGAAAATGTAATCAAAAGTATTTAAAGTTTTGAGAACAAAAGATATAAAATCCTGCCTTCAAACAGAAAATGTGTGCTTTTGGATTATGGCAGAAAAATTTCCCCATATTGATTGATTAATAAGCCCAAAATTATATGACATTTATGTCCATAATTGGTGTATGTACGTGTTTTAGCTGAACCATTTTAATTTCAAATTTAGTTAAATATGTAGAGGTTCTCAGAGGTTAAAATAAGACAAACTGACACCAGTCAAATATAAAGAAATGTATTCTCTTCTTACTCCTCTTTACTTTCTTATGTTCTCTTCACAGACAGCAACTTCTTGTTGGGTAATGCCCAGGGCCATTGCGGCTACCCCATCGTTTACTGCTCTGATGGCTTCTGTGAGCTGACTGGCTTCACTCGCACCGAGGTGATGCAGAAGAACTGCACCTGTCGCTTCCTTCATGGAGCCGACACCTGCGAACACGTGGCCCAGCAGATAGAGAAGGCTCTGGAGGGACGGGAAGAGTACCAGACTGAAGTCCACTTTTACAAAAAGAATGGTGAGTGCATAGAAACAGGATGAAGAGATGCAGATTTTTAAATTCTGCATGGAGACAGACTTCATTGGGATCTACAATTACTGGCCACAAACCTTGCATGAGAATGAGGAAGAAAGGTGATTCAAGTGACTTTGAATGTGGCGTAGTTGTTGGTCTGATTATTTCAGAAACTGCTGATGTACTGGGATTTTCACACACAACCATCTCTAGGGTTTACAGGGAATGATACGAAGAAGAGAAAATATCCAGTGAGCGGCAGATCTGTGGGCACAAATGGCTTGTTGATGTCAGAGGAGAATGGCCAGACTGGTTCGAGTTGATGGAACGGCAACTGTAACTCAAATAACCACTCATTACAACCGAGTGCAGAAGAGCATCTCTGAACCCACAACACGTCAAACCTTGAAGTGGATGGGCTACAGCAGCAGAAGACCACACCGGGTGCCACTCCTGTCAGCTAAGAACAGGAAACTGAGGCTCACCAAAATTGGACAATAGAAGATTGAAAAAATGTTGCTTGGTCTGCTGAGTCTCGATTTCTGCTGCAACATTCAGATGGTAGGGCCAGAATTTGGCATGAACAAGAAGAAAGCTTGGATCCATCCTGCCTTTTATCAACAGTTCAGGCTTGTGGTGGTGCAATGGTGTGGGGGAGATTTTCCCAGCATATTTTGGGCCCATCAGTGCCAACACCACAACCTACCTGAGTGGGGTTGGTGACCATGTCCATCCCTTTATGCCAAAGTGTGCCCACCTTCCGATGGCTACTTCCAGCAGGATAACGCGCCATGTCATAAAGCAAAAATCAAAGTTCACTGGACTCAAATGGCCTCCACAGTCACCAGATCTCAGTCCAATAGAATACCTTTAGGATGTGGAGAAACGGAAAATTTGCATCATGGATGTGCAGCCGACAAATCTGCAGCAAATACGTGATGCTATCATGTTAATATGGACCAGCCTCTCTGAGGAATGTGTCCTGTACCTTGTTGAAACTCTGCCACGAAGGATTAAGGCAGTTCTGAAGGCAAAAGGGGGTCCAACCCGGTTCTGGCAAGGTGGCCGTTGAGTGTACTAAGGCTGTTTATCACCTTAGTTTTGATCAGTATGATTGAAAAGATTTTATAAAAGTATAGCAACTTGGAAGCAAAATATAAAGAAATTAATTCAATGTTTTCAAGCTACATTTTAAACAGGTATTATCTCCATCATATCTCCATCATTAACTACCCTGTTCAGGCATGATTCATTTTTGCTCTCTGCATCATGAAGAGGACATTTATTTTTAGACAAGACCGTTTTAACGGTTTGTTTGAATTATGAATGCAGGATTTCTTAACAGTGATCCTTTGGAGAGAACATTCATAATGATCAGCACAAAACAATCAAATGATGGAGAAAATGAGAATCAGATTCTTGTTAGCAACTGGAAAAAGTGCCGAAGGGAATTAAAGATGTATAAATAAGAGTTTCTGCTTGTTTTCTGCCTGCTGATCAAGCTTTTTGACTACAGAACAATGGTTTTCCGTTCTGTCTTGATCTGAACGCCATTCCTGCTGACATTTTGCTAATCCTGTGGGAAGTCTTGAGCTGAAAACATGGTGTCATGCGTGAGCAGAGAGCATATACCATAGTGGTGTTAAGCCTCAATGAGTGGCACACAGGATTATACGTGTTCAACAGAAACCTGCTGCCTCAAAATGTGAGGCGCGCTAATGGGTTGCAAAATATCCACTGTAGCTAAGTTCCTTCTCTTCTAATCTTCTAAAAGTCCTTAAAATAATTTAAACCAACCGTTAAAGAGTTCTTGTTGGCGAATGGAGAAGCACAGCAGATCAAAGCCAGCAGAGCAGATGTTGGTGACGCACGCTGTGTGCTGCAGCCGTCAGACTAACAGACTAACGTCATTTTCTGCACAAACTCTGCAATCTATAGTGTTTTCTTACACATAAACAAACACTCCAGAAGCACTACAGGAGACATAAAACATCTGTGTTGCAGCAGAGCATCATTTCTCCACATTAATGACCAAACTGGATCCTGGGGACATCTTGGATCTTTAAGTACTCCTTCCCTCTGTGAACTTGTTAATTTGGCCAATTTGTGCATGATTCTTTAAAACAGGGGTGTCAAACTCAGTTTCATTTTGGGCCATATCAAAAATCTGAATGCTCTTAAAGGGCCGGTTGTGCCAGAATGTATTGATAAAACCCCTTTAACTGTTAAAATATTAAGAAATACTTGTCTCACTAGGATTTTGTAATTGTTTTGTGGCTTTTTATAATCAAAATCACAAATATTTCTAATTTAGAAATATTTATAAGGAATTTTTATGATATTTGCACTAATGAAGCCTTGGCGTAAATTCAAACTGGAAGACTCTTCAGCCTCACCTGCATCATCCAATCGCCGCATCATCTGCCATCGGCCTATCAGCATCTGTCCATGCCCCGTCTTCGCCAATCACCAATCAAGCTCCCGCTTAAAAGGACCTTCATCCACGGCGGCATCTGCTCTCCAGCCCTTCTCCATCTCCATGCTCTTGGCTCTCCAGGCTTCCGACCTCCTCCACGCTGTGCCTAGTCACCATTGGAAATGCTCATTGCATTTCACAACACAATGTCTTCCGCCGGGATCAGAGCGCCAAAGAACTTTAATTCATTCATGTCAATAAACCCTTTTAATTTTTCTCTGTCTCTCCAGATTGAAATGTGTGACGTTAAATGTGACTTTTTATCATTTGCTGCAGTCAATTAAACCCAACATTTGTGACCAATTTTGAGAAACTTATTTAACTAAAATAAGCTCAGGTGTACTGCTATGAGTTAGATCGCTCAATCAATCATTTACTTATTGTAAGTATAAAGAGACTTTTCTGAGATGTTCTGAATTTAGAGATAGAAACAAAAAAATATTATATACTACATTTAAGAGCTGCTTATCCTTAACTAGTGAAGACTTCCCTTTTGTTTGCCAACTTGGGAAAACAAATACTTGCACTAAATTAATCTTTCTGATTTGCTTTAGGTGTGGCCTTCTGGTGTCTGCTGGACATTGTGCCCATAAAAAACGAAAAGGGCGAAATGGTTCTCTTCCTCTTCTCATTCAAGGACATCACTGACAGCTATGGGAAGGGGCATCACAGCAGCAAGAGGGGTGGTAAGTTAAAAAAATAAAAATAATTCAGTTTACCATCTGCCTTTATTTTCACACCCGTTGTACTTTGGTTCAGAAATCTGGAAATCCTTCAACTGTTTCCAAACAGGGATTTGGCGGAAAGTAGGGGTTGAACGACTACATATTTTTTAAGGTCGACTACATCATGATAATAGTCGAGTCGATGTCGACTAGTCGCGGTGACGTCATAGTGACATAAGCGCAAACCCCCCCCCCCCCCCCCAACACACACACACACACACACACACACACACACACACACACACACAATCCCCTTCTCCTGCTTTTACTAAGTCTATTATGGAGAATTAAAAGAGCAATAAACAGATCATTCTTCGTGAGCAGCGGGGAAAAGTTTGTTGCACAAAGTCGGGTCTGACTTTTTTTTTTCTAAACACCGGCTGATGCTGATGATCTCTGGATAGTTACTATAGGAGTCAAATTATCACACTGACTACATGGTGCTTTTGGAACATCACAAGCCAAACTTGTTATGAACGGATCCCGTTTGGTTACAGCTGAATTCAACGAAACCACCTGCTTCTCCTCCGCCCGATGCGCGGCAGGAAGCTCTGCTGACTCAGCAGATTGAACGATTTAAGATATTTTCTAGTCAACGTCAACATGATAAAAGTCGAGTCGATGTCGAGTTGTCTAGTTGTTGTGATGTCATAGCAACGCAAGACGCAAACTTTGGAGTAACGTACAGGCTTTATTACCCGTTTTCACGGAAAAATACGGCATTTACACAGAACAGCAACAAGTGAAACAACAAAACATCGGGATAGTTTATGATAAATAATAAGTTGCTGGGAAACCAACATTCAAAAGGAAACGCACATCTTTTAGATGGCATTACCACAGATCTTTATTTAATCAGCAACATAACATCATAATGTATTAGTTAGATCGTCGTGACAAAGACACTCGCGAGCCGCTAAGTGACATCCTTAGCGGGAAGGGGGCGAGTTTTAGACGGCTCGTGTTTTGTAGTTGACTGCAGCTGCAACTCCATCTCCTTTTAAAAACACTGTAAAACCACAAATATGCATCCATCTACATATCATTTAAACTAATGTATTAACTTATTTTTTCTTGTGTCTTGTGACGTATAGCCTACTGTGCTGTCAGATGCGTCAATATATGACGAGTGGGGTGTGAGAATGGGTTGGTCAGATCAGCACAGGCTGTCACCACCGGCAATCACATGACTGCGACTAGTCGACATGAAATGTAAAAACTCGCGAGATGTCCTAGAGTCGACTAGTCGACTAATTGGTTCAACCCCTAGCGGAAAGTCAAACAAATCCCAAAGCTTTCATTTGTGAGCACTAGCAGGAAAAAAGTAAAATGCAATTCTCTTCATAGAGTTGATTTTTTTATTTCCAACTCTTTCAGAAGACAGCAGGTACAGGAGGAAGAGCAGCTCTCACTTCCGCGAGGCCAGAAAACACGGACGCACCATGTTGTACCAGCTGACCAGCCGATTCTCCAGAGGAGGCAAAAGAGACGTCAACCTGAGCGGAGTGAGTTTACAGATTTATTACTCTGTTGAGCTGCGCAGACCTTTTAAAATAAGAAAAAAAAAACATGTTTACAAAGGAGTTGTGGCAGTAAATAAAATGTAACCTCACAAACAACTTTTTACATAAAAAACTGCAATTTTGATTCCAACTGTGAATATTTTCCCATTGAAAAAGAAAAATCAAATTAAAATTTGAGTTACATTTCTCAGTACCTGCTGCAAAAGGAGGATTATGTCCAAGGTACAAATCCTTTTCATTCTCTTTAGACCCATCTGAGAATTAAAAATTGCGCTGCCTGCAAAGCAGAATTATCCTTTAAATGCCTCTGGTACAGAAAATGAAATGTGAAGTTTTGTGTGAAGCTGTTTGACAAAACAGGCGGCAGCTGAAGTCTACAAAGGGACCTTGTGTGATAAAGATGTGCTCCTCTTTAAGCAGTTGTCATGACAAAAGACAGAGTTTTTCTCTTTGAGCACCGTTTTCAGATAATCCAATATACTCCGTGCTCCACAAAAGAGCGTAAAGCAATTAAAAGTCTTTTGAGCAAAACAAAAACAGGAAGCAGATTTCGGAAACATTTATGTAACTAATTTTGGCAATTAATATTTGAATATTGAATAAAAAGGGAACAAAGTGTCTTAGGGAGATTATTTTACTTGTCTAGTAAAAGAAGAACATTTTATAATTTTAGCAGAAACCAAGGTTCGTTCAGCTCCGGTCGATTTCCAGATAAAATATTCACTTTGATGATGCATATGAATAATCAAGATTATTTTTATTTGTGCTAGCGTAATTTCCAAATCCAGAAATGTACCAAACAACATAAAGTGGGCATTTATTTATGAATCAGTTTCTTCTGGGTTAATCCACTGGTAATTCAACAAATCAAATTAATCTCAAACATAGATTATTTTCTGTTGTTGATGCTCAATCAAAATCTGAATTTCTTTTAACGTCATTGTGCACGAATAAAGCACAATGAAATTTAAAGAAATAGCAACTCTCAAAGAAACACAGAACAAGAATAAATAAATAATATATAAATAAATAAATCCATAAATAATGAATAGATATTTAGAGATAAATACAGAAATAATAGACAGCGGTAAATAAATAAAAAGTGAATAAAATAGATATAATAAATATAGAAAGACTAAAAACTAACTTAGTTGCTTGTATCCAGGATTTAGTTCTTTGGGTTGTGATTAAAAAGAGAATGGGTCCCAATATCAAACCTTGAGGTACCAGAAATGTCCGCTGGGTAAAAACCTCAGAATCTGATTTGTATGTTAAACGCCCAACAATCTGACACAAAATGTGAGTAAACTTCCAAGCATCATGCGTGCAGAACCACAATCGGCTTCAACAGTATTCCTACACTTGGGAAAACAATCACAACAGCCAGAGGATGAGTTATGCCCCGCATTTCCATGAAGAGAGAACATCTGATATTCAGATTTTTATTTTCAGATTTTATGCCAGCACTCTTACACCCTTTAAAATGTTTTTATGCGATGCAATCCAAAAAGTTATGTGTTCATAACCTGCTCTCAGCTGACTCTTACTCTCACTTTTGCTCTTCATTTCATTCTTTCCCACCGCATTTATTATATTGTAAAAGCTTCCACTGGGGTAGTAGTTATATTTTTCCAAGCTATTTAATGCAAATTACAACTTTATGAGCAACAGAAAGGTGACAGAGAAACAACAAACACCTCAGGTTGTGATTTAACCTACAGAAAATATAAATCACACCACAGTGGCAGAAAATACAGAATAACAAAGAAGTTGTCAAACTACCTATCATAAGATATTTTGCATGTCACTCACTGCTAATGGCATAAAATCAGGACATTTGAATAACAAATGTAGGAAAACAGTGGTTTTAAACTAAAATATATCAAACAATTGGGGAAAACTGGAACGCTTTTGTTATTTTCAACAGCTCCATCTTTTGCTTGTTTAAACTAAAAAAGTCACTTTAAAGTGAAAGAAAATAGCGGTTATGCCTCGTTTAGCTGTTTGCTGGTTATTTCTATATTATAGTAGGAAAATTTTATATTTATATATGGCTGTTGTTCAAAACGGGTTGCATAATTATTTGTAAATGTTAAAGCATCCTGTAGGGCTGAGAACATTTAATCAGATCTTTTTTTGTTGTTTTTCAGGTTATTCAGGCTATTTGTTATGGGGGGATTTTTCTGAGTGCACATTTTGAGTCTGAAAGCAGGATGATTTCACGTCTTTTGTTCTCAAAATTTTTTATAATTGTGCTAACATTTTCAGTTTGAAATCAAGCTTCGTGTCTTTCTTCTCAAAACTTGCAATGCTTGCACTCAAAACTTCTGCTCTCTTTCATATATTCACTCCTTTCTCAAACCTTTCTCCTCGTGCTCAAAACTTGTCTCTGTTGTTCGAAACAAAAAAAGTACCGTCGCCTGGCAACCTCTCGGCCAATAGAATGAAAGTGTTTCACAGGGTGCGTTTGTTTCCTCCTAGTGGGCGTGCCTGTGTGGCTACTATCGATAGTTATTTCCCCACAGTTTAACTCTCTATATTATCTGGTTTCCGTCTTCCTAACCAGTTCAACATAAACCTCTACCGGTATATTTTTTGTTCCTCTAGCTTGGTTTCTCTCTGCTCCATGTGTGAATATAATTGGATGTTGCTCTGGATTGATCTAGGCTCCTAACCCTGCAGCGTTTTTAGACTCATTAACGTTCCCTTTATTTCACCCCCTGCCTGCATGCTCTGTGTGTTTAGGTTTAAATCGCACTCCTCCTGGCAGGATATTGAGTTGTGTGTATCTGCTACTGAAGGTGATCTTGTTGGCAAAGGAAATATTTGTTTGATTTTTCCTCTTATCTGTCATGCTTATTTTCCCCTGCTAGTAGATTTTTCTTCCTCTGCTGAGCTAAACTTTCCATCAGTCAAACTAACCTAATAACTTTCTTGCCTCATCCCTCTGGATCTTTTCTTCCCCCGAATATTTACTGCAACTCATCTACCTATTTTTTCCCCTTTTCTCTTTTATCACAATCGAAACTGTGTTAAATATTTTTGATCATCTGCTAGGAACTCCAGTTGCCATTTGGTTTTCTTTCAGCTGAGTATTTACAACATTCCAAGAAAATATGGTTCACAATTTCTATACTCTGACAAATGTCACAACGTCCAGTGTAATTTTTCCCTAGAATATTCTTAATTTTGCTAATATGGATTTGTCTCTCTTATTCTCTACACAATGCAAATTGTGTTTTTGTAATGCAAAAAGAAAGAAAATTAGACTCTTTTTCTAAAATTTCACAAAGTGCAGAATAGCTGTGCAGAAAATGTGTTAGTCGTACTAGCAGCAAGCAGAGCATGCTAACACACATTGGGATACCAAATAACTAAATCAATTAATCGCATGATAAATTAAAACAAACTCAATAATTTCCATTGGCCTGATTTATCATTTATCTGTTTTTTTCTCTTTCTACCAAAAACTGAAGAATAAAAGTCTTCAGTTTGGTGCTTTGGTCTCAACTGGCCCTTTTTTGGAAGGACAATTTTGTTTACAAAACCTTCAGAATTCATTTTATTTGTTGTTTTATTTATTTATTTTGGATATTTAAATTGTCGTCCAGTTCCAGTATTAAATGTTCACTAGAATCTTTGAGAATGTCTTCTTTCATTATTATTTTGCAGTTACCGTTATATTACTTAAAAATGGTCTCAAAACAACGTTATTATCTTTTATCGCAATAAGTTCTGGAACAATTTATCGACCAGCAAGATTTGTTGCCGAGACAGGCCTACAAATAACTATTAAATCCACATCTATAAAGCCAGTTGAAAACTTCCACAAGACAAAACTGACAAACTAGGCATTTTTTTTCTTGGGGTGATTAGTTGACCCTCTTTCTATTAACGCCCTGGGCAACTGCCCATTGCACATACCTTTACCATTATCATAAAGTTGCGCAAACTAATTAATTACGAAAATAAATTTGCCAATTTCGAAAAAAACTTATGTTTCTCGAAGAAAAGTTTTTGCGCTAAGATGAGGTGGTTAGTGTTTTTAGCAAAACTGCAAAGGGAACTCTTTTTTTTTTTTTTTTTTTTTCTGCATCACACGAGTCGTGATGTTACAAGTGGAGGAAAAGACGAAGAAGACGACTTATTCACATGTGATTCTAACTGTGTTTTTTAATTAATGGAAACACTGTACTTGCAAAACTGTTATTTTTTTCCTTTTTCACATTAGTGAAATATTGACAACGTTTGTAATGGAAACGCAGTTGAAGTCCAGTTCTCCAAGGCCAGTCTTCTACAACTTTTTAAATTTGCCTTTGCTTTAGCACACCTGAATCACATAATTAGGTCATTAGCATCAATCTGCAGCACCTGACTGCACACTGAGGAGGTAATTCAGTGAATTTGATTCAGGTGTGCTGGACCGGGAACTCATCTAAGAGATGGAGAGTTTGACACCCCTGGTCTGCGTTGGACCAGAGAGTATTTTTATATCCTGGCAATGCTGAATCATTCCAATCCTTCCAAGACTATCTTATAAATAATATATATTTTTGCTGCATGAGTCTCAAAAGGCGAGGGAAAAAGCCTTTTAGGAATACTCATAGTCACGCTCACACATCCTTAAAAGGTGCTGAAGCCGTTAACAGATAAACAGAAAGAGAAGCTGAGGTGTAAAGCTAATTTACAAATAGAAATCTGTCCTGTTCTGGCACATAACCTTTACAAAAATATGTTCAGCACTTTTTCTTTCGATGAAACCTGCTTACCAAGGTGCTGACATGTGCTTTTTTTTTGTTTCTGTTTGAATGCTGTCAGCCTGTGAGTTATCAGCAGCTGTAACCGAGCCATTTCTCACTGACAGGGAACTCTGTGGGATTTCATGCTTTTCTGTTAACCAGGAGAAAAGGACTGACTTGTAGAAACATTCCCCTTGGAGTTGTCCTCATCAAAGATCGCATTTTTGTCCTCAGCAAATACCTTAGCATGCATGAAATGGAGCTGAATCGCAAAGCTTTAGGCAGCAGGTCGGATTTATAACTGTGACACACACAGATTATTGCGTGTCCCTGCAGTGAAAGACAGTGGAGCGTTTCACCTCTTCACTGCATTTCTTATTTTAGAAGAAAAGGAGAATGATGTGGAGGTTACTGAAATAGAATCAGTCAATTTTCTCCAAACCACCTCAGCAGCTTCTAGGTTAAGATTTCATCTCCCAGCTTCGCTTTTACTCAGCTCGAGTGTCCAGAAGTGGCCACATTCAACGTTGCTTGTCCAGATAGATTTTTATTTTTTGTTTCTCTCTCCACACTTTCAAGGCTGTCACTTTTTCTTCCTCCCATCTAAACTTGGTCAGCTCTATTCTCTGAAAAGTTCCCAGGCCTGCAGCATAAATTTAAAATGCTTGAGTCTTTTTTGTTACTTCCTCCTGACCTTTACATGTCTATATTGCAGAGGTGGATAGAGTTTCCAAAAATTGTACTGAGTAAAAGTAAAAAGTAGCAGTTTAAGAAATTACTCAAGTAGGAGTAAAAATGTATTTGGTAAAAAGTCTACTCAGGTATGGAATAACTGATCAAATGATAAATTATTTGATATATAAAAATTAATTAATCAGATGGACCAAAACATAAAGTTAAGTGTAAATTTAGGTATTTTAAGGATGTAAATGACAATAATTCTTACAAGTAACAAAAAATAAAATCAGGCAAAAATGTATTTTTTTCAAATCAGTTTCTTTCAATAAAAAACTTATAAAACTTAAAAACTGCAGGTGTGTGTCTTTATCTGGTGACTTTTTGGTTAAAACGTGTTTATTTTGTATTTACTGGGTAGAAAATCCAGAAATTTTACTCAAGAGAAGGAATACTTCATGATAAAATTACTCAAGTAATAGTAAAAAATCTACTCAAGTATTGAGTAACGGATCAAATTAGAAATAATTTAATATTTAAAAATTACATAATGAGACAGACCAAAATATAAAGTTAAATGGAATTTTGGTTAAAATGCAACTTCTCTGCAAATTTTGGATTTAATAAGGACATAAACAAGAAGATCGTACACAAACACAGATTTAAGAATTTTACTATAATTTATGGCGGGTGGGTATTGTTTTTTTTTATTAGTACACAAGATATTTGTCCACATGTCATTTTAAAGTTTGAAAATATTTATTCTGATGTCTTTTTTTTGCATCATACAAACCTTCCATTTTAACATGGATACATTTGAGATTCTTCTCTCCTTTTCCCAAAAATGATCCCCTTCCTACAAACTAAACTCTGCCATCTGACACTTGGCGGGATAAAGCTCAGCCGTGTATGAAATGATCAAGCCCTTTAATTGTAATACGTTTCCTCTTGACTGACCACAGTTCTTTTTTTGTCATTTTATTGCGTTTCAGCGCAGACTTTTAAGGGGCTTATTGTCGTCTGTATGGATGGCTGTCTCTCAGAGATTACTCCTGACATCACTGTTCGTTTTCACTTCAGTTGCTGCTTTACTCAACAATCGGCGGTCAGCGCACAGGAGAGGGTGTTGACATTTAAACTGTCGGTTTCTGCAAAATGTTGGCACTGCAGTGTCCATCTGATTATCATTAATAGTTGCAGCCCTCCCCCTTGTGACCATCTGGATGTTAAGTTATTCATTTATGCAGGTTGTCAAGGGTTCTGTCTGCATTTTGTATAATTAACAAATTAAGCTTAAAATTCAAGTGGCTAATAGTATTAGATATTTAGCTTCACCAAACAAACCTCTTCTGTTGTCCCCTTCAACAGAAACAGCTTTAGTTATGTGATTCTACACTTCACTTATAGGATTTTATTTTTAGTTAGACCATATTATATCTTCAGAAAGTCTTCAGAGAGAGCAGTGCTACAAGAATTTACAAACTATAGTTAGCTAACATGTTCAGTTTTTCTTTATAAGCTGAATTAGCATTTTGTTTATTAACCCTTTGCAAGTACGTCACTTAATCATTCGAGGCGCCATGACGGACGTCGGTAGTGAGAGACGGAAGTGTTGAAATTGTTTTCCCAAGTTGTTTTTGACAGTTTATTCATGGCTTCTACTTGTTCGAGTCACGCTAATTTGTCTGTGAACGTAACACACCTGGTTGGTGCTCAGACAGCGGTAGCTAGCTTAGAAACCGAGCCATACCTTCTTCTTCTTCTTCTTCTTCTTCTTCTTCTTCTTCTTTTCTATTATGGCGGGTCGCAATCAACTTTAAGGTGCATACCGCCACCTACTGTACACGAGTGTGTAGCAACAGTATTCTACATCAGTCATATTCTATTTTTTAATTTTGTGTTTTGAAGAAAAATAAATAACGCTTTTCTTATCATACAAATATCCATTATATTTCCATCATTTCCCAATATTCCTTTCAGACTCCATTCTTGATCTGTCTTTCCAACTATTCTTCTCAATTTCTCCCTTTCACGTTCATATGTTTTACAGTTCAGTAGTATATGTTCTACATTTTCTTTCTCTCCACATTTTTCGCATTTATCATTATTTTTCTTCCCTATTAAATATAAAGTATCATTTAAATATGTGTGCCCTACTCTCAATCTAGTCATTATTATTTCTTCCCTTCTATTTCTCTCCTTAACATTTCTACTAAATATTGACTTCTGTATTTTATATAATTTCCTTCCTTTCTTATCTTCATTCCATCTTTTTTGCCATATTTCCATTTCTTTATTCTTAATAATTGATTTCCTTCCCTTTGCCAATAGGTATTTTAATCGTTATTGCCTGATCTAAAGCCCTTTTGCTAATTTATCTGCCCTTTCATTGCCTTTTACACCTTGATGTGCTGGTACCCAACAGAACCAAACATCAATGCCACCTCTGTATAATCTAAATAAGCTATGTTGAATTTCTAGTACTAGATCTTTCCTATTGTTTCCTTCTCCTTGAATACTTTCTATGACTGCTTTGGAATCTGTGCAAATTACTACTCTGTCTGACGCACCTCCTCTACCCACTGCAAACTGATGATAACTGCCACCATTTCTGCCGTGAATACAGATAGTTGATCAGATAATCTTTTAGATATGTCAATTTTAAACTCAGATATATAAATTCCTATTCCACACATCCTTTTGAATTCTTAGAACCATCTGAATATATTTTAGCATAATTATAATATGAGTTTCTTAAGTATAATTTCGGTTTTACCCCTATTTCTTTTAAATTCCAATCGTTTTTCATTTTAAGGAGTTTTATGTCTACATTTACTGCCGGAAATATCCATGAAGGGCTAACGTTAATTGGATTAAATTGAGCTATTTCTTTATCTTCTAATTCATATATTTTAATCCATTTGTTTATGATCCATCCAAATCCATTACTATGGAACTTTGAGTATTCCCAACAATATTTTAATATTGTTGAATTTACATTTTCATCTTTTTTACTTTTTATTTTCATCCAGTATGTCAGAGCTAATTTTATTCTTCTTATTTCTAGTGGAATCTCTCCAGTCTCTACTAGAAGGGCATTAATAGGTGTCGTTTTCACTGCTCCTGTACATATACGTAAAGCCCTATTCTGTAAAGTATCTATTTTTTGTAATGTTGTTTTAGCTGCTACTCCATATATAAAACTACCGTAGTCTATTGTTGATCTCATGAGAGCCCTATATATGTTTAATAATGACTGTCTATCTGCACCCCAGTTATTTCCAGCCACAGCCTTTAGTAGATTTATCACTTTCTTACATTTAGTTTCCAGATTCTTTGTATGCGTTTTCCATGTATATGATTGATCCAACCATATTCCCAGATATTTAAATTCTGCTACCCTTTCCAATGGTTGTTCATATAATGTTATTGTACCTATGTCTATGTTTTTCTTATTTGTAAAAATCATATAACAAGATTTACTTGTTGATAATTTAAAACCCCATTCAAAGGACCATTTTTCTACTTTATTAATCGCTTTCTTAATTTTACCTATAACAAATCTTGTATTCTTTCCTCTCATCCATAAAACTCCATCATCAGCATATAATGCAGATTTTATACATTCTTCTGTTTCAGAAAAGATATCATTTATCATAATATTAAATAGTATTGGGCTAATTGCACTACCTTGTGGAATTCCATTTTCAATATTCAATTCTTTTGAGTAATCATTTCCAATCTTAACTTTTATTTTTCTATCCTTCAAAAAATTTGCTATCCAATTAAACATTTTCCTCCTATTCCCATCTGCTTCATTTTTATAAGTAGTCCTTCTCTCCATAATGAATCATAAGCTTTTTCTATGTCCAAAAATACTACAATCATAATTTCTTTCATTTTTAAAGCTTTCTCTATATCATTACTAATTCTAGTTATTGCGTCCATTGTTGATCTTCCTTTCCTAAATCCGCACTGATTTTCATTGATTAATTTCTTATGATCAAGAATAAATTCTAGTCTATTAATCACTATTTTCTCCATCCATTTACTTAAGTGTGAAGTTAATGCTATTGGTCTGTAATTATTTGGATTTGCAGGATCTTTCCCTGGTTTGTTAAACGGCAGGATTATTGCTCTCTTCCATCTATTTGGTATTAAACCTTCTTTCCATATTTTATTAAATAGTTTTAATATTAATTCTAATGTTACGTCACGATCTGTTTAAACATAGCATAGCATAGCTGATCTTCCCCAGGAGCTGAATATCCTGTCCCTTTCAATACTGCTTTAATTTCCTTCATGGTTATATTTATGTCTAATGTTGAATTATATGTTTGACTTTTTCCCAAAATATTTTTATGCTTGCTAATTTTTGATTCATCTGTTGTCTATGAATGTTTGTAAGATGTTCCCCACTATGTACTGCAAATGCTTCCCCCAACAAATCTGCCTTATCTTTATTTAACACTACTACTTCCTGATCTCTGACTAAGGCTGGTATTTTAATACCACTCCTTTTCCCAATCATTTTCCTAAACATTGACCATACATTTTGCAATTTAATTTCAGATCCTATTGAGGAAGTATATTCTCTCCACGTTTTCTTTTTGGCTTCCTTAATAATTTTACGAGCTACTGCTCTTTTCTTTTTATAATTAATAAGAGTTTCAAGTGTTAAATTTTTCTGCAGTATTTTAAATGCCCTGTTACGATCTTTAATCGCTCTAGTACATTCATCATTCCACCAAGGGACTACTTTTTTCTTCCCTTTTATTATTGTTTTTGGTATACTTGAATTTGCAGCATTTAAAATATGTTTTGTTATCTGGCTTGTACACTCTTCTATGTTACCTTTTAATGTAACCAAATGTCTGCTTTCCTCACACTTTACTTTAAATTTTTCCAATCAGCTTTATTAAAGCACCATCTTGTGATTATGACATCTTCTTGCCTCTTTATATTATCATTAATTATAGTACTTACTGGAAAATGATCACTCCCTATTGTAGATTCCTGTTGACGTTCCATTCACATGATCCTACAAGACAGTCAGATACTAATGTAATGTCTAGACATGAGGTTGTATTTTTATATACATTAACTCTGGTACCTTTTCCATTGTTAAGACAAACTAGTGACCTTTCATCCATTATTTCTTCTATTATGTTGCCATTTTGATCTGTCTTTTTGCTGCCCCAGAGACTATTATGAGCATTAAAATCACCGCACCATACTTCTCTTCTATGTAATTTCCCAGCCATTTCCTTAAGCTTTTTACAATCGAGATTTTTACATGGATTATAATAGTTTATAATTTTAATATTACCATATTTTCTTACATTAAATATTTCTATAATAATACATTCTAATTCATTATTCATTGGGATTTTCTTATAAGCTATTCCATCTTTAATTAAGGTAGCACATCCTCCTCCATTACAATCACTTCTATCCTGTCTTTCCATGTTATATCCAGGGATCTTAAAATCTAGATTTGGTTTTAACCATGTTTCTTGTATACATATAATATCAGGGATTATTTCTAATTCATAAATATACTTTTTAAATTCTTGTCCATTGGCTATTAAGCTTCGAGCATTCCATTGAAGTATATATAAAACCATTAAAAAGAACACTTGGATCCTAGTCCTGTGTATTTCCTGTAGTTTCAGTGGCACTTACATACCTTCTTCCTCCTGACGTGTTGATTAAATTACGGACACGTGATTTATTTATGTACGTATGTCATAAACGACGTTTCCCCTTAAACCGGAACAGCATTAAAAACATACAAAAGACGAGAAGCTAACCAGTTTTTCCATACATGCTAGGCTACATCACGGCGCAGCATTGTTTCCATGGTTACTGACTGTCAGACACGGATGAACGCTAGTTTTCTTACCTTTTAAAAAGTGTTCTCTGCTAATCCGCAGTTACACCAAGACCTGACAGTCATTGTGATTCCCTCCCGGCTGCTACCCATTGCCCAAAGTGCAAAAATGCTGTTTTTTAAAATTTTATTTCTTAACTCTTGTTAAAGTGTGAACCCTGTTGTATTAAAATACAACAGGGTTCATAAAAAAACACTGAATCCCAGTTTTGAATAATTGAAAAATATAATATTGAAGATGATTTTTTTCATCTTCTCATTTATCTTGAAAATGTTTCACAAACTACAGTAATCTCATTGTCATTCTCTTAGTGTTACTAGGACAATAGCCATTTAAATGAAATGGCAAATAACATTATTTTCAATATTTAAATAGTTGCTAAACTAATTTTTGGACCATGTATTTATTTCTGGTCAGGAAGAGAGCAGCTTTGAAAGTTGTTCAGTGGAAGCATCTCCTTTTTTGTTGGGTTATTTAGCAGCAGCACTTCTCTTGTTATATGAGGAAAGTCTAATTTTCTAAGGCTAGCTAAGATAAAATAAGCCACAGTTGCCTAATAATGCTACTGTAGCTACTGTGAAGCTATGTAAGTGTAGTGCAACTTGATTTATTTTAGAAATCTTTAAGTTAATCAATGCTGAACCCATCAGTGCTCCAAAATGTCTAGATGCAGCTACATCTTCATTAAATGCCAGAGCTCCCAGTAACCAATCTACCACCTCTTCGCTCGTCAAATAGCTGACAAGCAGAGAGAGAGGCATGCTCCAGTCTGAGAAAGCAATACTGTAAATGAGTCAAGTAATATCAACAGTGTTTACACTGAAATGAGAATGCTTGACAGGGAAAATATGGGTTTTATCCAGACTAGATGGATTCTTTGGGGTTATTTGTCCCCGAGGAAATTTAAATCCAGTTCTCTTCGTAAAAGAAGAAGCAGCTGTGATTATTAAAAGCTGCTTCACTGGAAAGCAGAGGATGAGTCGAACTTATACCTAATGAGAACTTTAAGCAAGATGACAATCTGTAATAAAATAATGAATAATAATCAGTTGATTATTATTCGCCTCTTCACTGTTTAAGATGATTTTTTTCATCTTCTCACTTATCTTGAAAATATTTCACAAACTACAGTAATATATATAATAAAAAAAAATTTTTTTTTTTCCATTTTAAGATTTGTATATATATATATATATATATAAATAATTAAATTATGTTTATTATTTAATTATTTATATATATATATATATATATACATATATATATATATATATATGTATATATATATATATATATATACAAATCTTAAAATGGAAAATGTAAGGTGCAACACAAACACAAAGTATTCATTCAGGTGTTTGCTTATAGTTTAATATAATTTTTTTAAAATAGCTACCAAAAACATCCAATGGTTTTCACTAAAATTCAGGCTTGGGTTAACAAACCCAGAAAAAGTAAAGCAAAATTGAACAAAATCCTGTTCTTGTTGTGGAAAATATTACGAGTTGTGTTTATCATTTATGTGGCAGGTAAAAATAAAAAAATTAATTGTTTTTGCAATTTAAATAATAAAGAAAAATGTTAAAATTTTGTGGCCGCTGGAGTAGTTCCAACTTGACTTTTATGGCCTAATTTGCAAAAAGTTTGGACACCCCTGGTATATGGCTTAAAACAGGAATTAATAATCTGGTTATTACTTTCACATGGAATTCCCACTATTGGATAAAAGGACTTAAATGAACACTAAATTAATTTATGCTTCAGCAAAAACAGAAAAACATATGCTTAACATCAGCTAATGCAATAACATTTAATATTACTGAAAAAAGAAACTTAAAATGCATGGACTTTCTTTCTGCCCTTTGCTGATTTTAATAACTGCAAGGTATTTGTTTCCTTTTCTGACTTTGTTTTTGTATTCTTACCTTTTGTGAGTCTGCATGCTTTGATTTGTCTGTCACTTTGCTGCTGGTACACTTTAATTTTCCCCAAAAAAACTAATTTCTATTCTATTATATTATATTCAATAATCTGCATGTGCTTTTTACTCGACTATACTCACATCCTACATGAAATCTGAAGGTCTAATTTGTTTTTACAGCTTTCTAAGGAAAAACATTAAAAAATTATTTCATTTTGGGGCTTAGAGTCTTTTTAGTTGAAGAAGGTTTATTGCAAAATTTTTTATTTGATTTTATTTATTTATTCCAAGCAATCAGTAGGGCAGAGAAAACATAAGCTTACGAAATCAAGAACAAAATAATTAGTTTACCACTACTGTTCTGTTTGACAAGAAGCAGAAAGGGTGAACACTTATTTAATCTTACCCCTTATCTCAATTTATTGAAACATGTTACTCACTGACTCAATTATCAAAAAAAAACTGTAATAAAAACCACGTAATATTCATGTCCCTGTTCAATATATTGAGCTAAAGAGCCAACAAATAAATTATATAACAGATGAAATCTAACAGGAGAAGATGAAATATAGTCCAGATTCCTTAAAAACAGAGAAATACCTTTTAGTTTTGCATGTACAGTCAGACACTGTTTTCCTACCAATCTTAAATTTTTCAGCCCTCTACCTTTACGTACTGCAGTACAATCAGTTTAAAAGTGGTGTACTCCTGCTGCCATACAGACGATGGTGGACAAACCTTCAGTACCAGAGTACAAGGTGGCGGCGGTGCAGAAGTCTCGCTTCATCCTGCTCCACTACAGCGTATCCAAGGCGCTGTGGGACTGGCTCATTCTGCTGGCTACCTTCTACGTGGCCGTCACCGTACCCTACAACGTTAGTTTCTCCCCACACGATGACTCCATCCCTGCTTCCCGCTCCACCATCGTCAGTGACATCTTAGTGGAAATGCTGTTCATTATTGGTAAGAGCTGGAAAACAAAGGTTAGAAAGTTGGAGAATTTAGGGATTTGTTTTGAGCTTCTAAATTCATAATTTTGTTGTATAATTTCTAAAAAGAAGAGGCTCTGAAAACTGTAAAGTCCCATATTTTTATCATGAAAAATTATTTTCCAATTCTCTAATTGTACCTTTAGTCTGTAAAATTTTATATGAATGTGATTTTTAGTTTTTGAGTATCACACAGGGTTCAAGCATTAAAATTTTGAAAGAACTGCTTCACCTAAGAAAAATGAAAGTTTTATAAGAGTCCAGACAAAAAACTTGCGGGATTAACTGAAGATTTCAATTGGATATATTTGTAGAACAGTGGGTAAATATTGTCAAAATATCAGATGAGAATAGACTCATACACTGCTTAAGCACTAAATACAAAAAAGTATTTTTGGTCTGGTTCCAAGGGCAAGTAGTACATTGGAATAAGATCAAACCAGCTTAAGATATAGGAGCTTGGTTTGAGTCAATACTTCCCTGATATCTAGGAATGATAGTATTTATAAGTAAAATAGGCAACATTCACACTGCAACCTGAAGCGACCCAATTCCGATTTTTTTGTCAAATCGGATTTTTTCTCTTTTTTTGCCGTGATTGTTCACACTTCCAAATGTATATGACTTGTAAGTGATATCGAGTGTGAACTGCAAACAACCTGAAAGTGTCCCGTATGTGCAGTAGAGGGCGCAATAACTTCACGCATAGAGTGATCAGTGATTTGCCAACCGCCATAAAAACGACGAAGAAGTGCTGTGTGTAAACATGGATGCTAACGGTGGACCATAGCTTACAATTTTAAAGTTGTTTTCCGACGGCAGCCAGAAAATTAACAACTTTTTTTTCCCCCACCCGGGGGTCTTTTGTGGGCTCTAGTGTCCCTTATATGACAGTAGGCTGACAGGAAAGGAGAGGGCGAAAGACATGCGGCAAATGTCGGTCGGGTCCGGGAATCGAACCCGCGACGGCCGCGTCGAGGACTCCAAATGTGGGTCGCGATATTCCCTACGCCACCACAGCACGCCCAGGAAATCAACTTAATCCTCATTGTAGTCCGCCAGAGTCCGCCTGTGTCCTTGCGCGTATCAGGACGCAGAATAGTGACGTTTGTCGAATATCAATGACGTTCAGGTTTGATGAATGCGACCTGACAGTTCACATTCAGGTCAGATTTGAAAAGATCTGATAAGTATCGGATATCCAAGTGGTCTGGGTTGCATTAAAAAAAGAAATCCGACCTGTGTTGTTCAGACTGTCATGAAAAGATCAGATACATTTCGCATTACGGCAAAAAATAAATAAATAAATAAAATCAAAATCACTTCAGGCTGCAGTGTGATCACAGCCATGATCTGCCGATGGAACCGGTACTTTTTCCATCAATATTAAGAAATTATTGACTTAAAACAAGCTCACATTTCTTGTTTAAAAGTTACTTGTAAGTTAATTTTGTCTTTTTTTCCCCCAAATGTCCAAATGTTCCAAATGTAAGTAAACTAATATATTTGCTTTAGAAACTCGACCAAAAATACCTTGTAAGATTTTGTGTTTTTGCAACGTAGAAGATTTGCTGCTTATTTTAAGAAAGTGCAAACTTTTCCTATAGTATATTTGTTTTTTATTGCATGGCATATAAAAGGGGAAAATGTTTGTAAATTGTTTATCAAATCACATTTGTAGATTAAAATACTAATAACTTTAACAAAGGTGTGTAGACTCTGTAGAGTCACTGAATTGAAAGGTTTGTAACAATGAATTTAGGTAAGATTTGGATCCCTTGCGTCAGAAACAGACAAATCTGTCCAACACATCTCCTGATTCACATTATATCCCAGCTGTTGCTCTTTCTTTGAATGGACCAAACCCCATCCACAACTGCATCTTTTTCTGGTTATACGTCTGTGTTTGCAGTGATAAGCTCCAGTTTGATTTTCTATTAATGTTTTAAGAATCACCATGACATGGCTGTCGGTTATTGGGGTGATTTTATAATTTCAGACATTATCCTGAACTTTCGTACCACCTATGTGAGCCAGTCAGGTCAGGTGGTGTACGAGTCTCGCTGCATTTGCATTCACTATGCCACCACTTGGTTCTTTGTGGACCTGGTGGCCGCCTTGCCCTTTGACCTACTCTATGCCTTCAACATCACAGTGGTGAGTACAGCCACATTTCCAGTTTTGCACTCCTATACTTAATCCTTGCCAATTCCACTTAATCAAGTGGTATAATCTAGAGCAGGGGTGGGCAATCCTGGTCCTGGAGGGCCGGTCTCCTGCAACTTTTAGATGTATCTCTACTTCAACACACCTGAGTCATTAGCAGGACTCTGGAGAACCTGACTGCACTTGGGAGGTGATTCAGCTGTTGGATTCAGGTGTGTTGGATCAGGGAGACATCTAAGAGTTGCAGGACACCGGCCCTCGAGGATCAGGATTGTCCACCCCTGATCTAGAGGAACTGACATTTTCAAAATCCCGTTCTCTGTTTAGACCTCTTTAGTCCACCTCCTGAAGACAGTCCGTCTTCTACGTCTGCTTCGGCTTCTTCAGAAGCTCGACCGTTACTCTCAGTACAGCGCCATGGTGCTGACCTTACTGATGTCTGTTTTTGCCCTGCTGGCGCACTGGATGGCCTGCATCTGGTACATGATCGGTCGCAAGGAAATAGAAACCAATGAAACCTGGGAGATAGGTGAGTCTTAAGTATTTTTTTTAATCCCTGAAAAACATTTCCAGGATTAGAGGACTAATGTCTCAGCAAGAGAAACTCATCCATGTGTTCATCTTTAGTCACATTGATTATTGCAACAGTAATCCGCCTAAAAAAATCAAACCTCCAGCTGGCTGATACAGAATGCTGCTGCTGGCATACTGACTACAACCAGGAAGATAGATGACATCACCCCAGTTCTAAAGTCCTTACATAGGCTCCCTGTAGCTCAGAGAATAGACTTTAAAATACTGCTGCTAGTTTATAAATCACAGAACGGCTTCTTATTATTACCAAAAGAAATATGAGTCAATATCTGTTTTGTCTTCGCTTTGCTAATCCCGTAGTTGTGTCACCTACTTGGAGTCCAGCTCTCCTTTACAAAGGATGTCTGAGAACAAACCAAGAGCTAAAATAATGCTAGAGACATCTTCTTTGCAGGATTTTGTGCTTAAAAATAGTGCCCTCTTAGTTTTTACAGCAGTTAATTACTTTTTTTATTCTTTTAATTATATAGCTCATGGATAATGATTTGCTTTCATAATTTAAAGTAAATAGACGTCCATATAATGTTTGTTAGGGACCCGAGTGAAGTTGGCCCCCTCACCTTCTTCAAATCAGACTAAATTGGTGTCAAACGTTTGTGCAGCAAAAATTTTGAAGAAATGTTTTCAGAGGTCACGAAAGGTCAACACCTTCTTCAAACCAGACAACTGGTTGGTGCCAATCAACTCAACTATGTTTGTGCAGCAGAATCTTTTGTTTGTGCTGCTATGGCTTTGAAGATACTGATAAAAGTTTAAAGGTAATTTTGATTTTGTAAAAGTTAGGGAGCTGGTTGACCTTTTGACCTTTAAACAGCACAAACAAAACTGTTTGCTGCACAAACGTTTGACACCAATTTTGTCTGAATTTAAGAAGGTGGGGAATGTATTTTACCAGGTTATTAAATGATTAACATGTTAAATTGTTACATTTAATGATGGTGGAATTTGGAAAAAGTTTGTAAATTTGACAGAAGTTAGGTCTGAATTTAACCAAACACAGTTTGTCTGCAGTATGGTACATAGATGGAAGATGTTTGGGGCTCAGCGTAATATTTTCTGCTCACCAAATTTTTCTGGAGCCAAATGGGAAGACATCAAGCTTACCCTTAAACCCAGGAACAAAGCAGGCCATGCAAGCAATGAAACTGGATGCAAAGGCTGGGGCAAGTTCCTCTGTAGCATTGTTAGGAAATAATAAACTCAAATAAAAACGATTTATTGTTCCTGTAGGTGGTTTTAAAAGCTGGTAAAGTTAAGTTATGGGCTTCCTCTGCCTTTGTCTTTTTTCAATAAATATAGAATCTTTTGTGTTTTTGATTAGACTTGATTAATACCAGATTATTTTTATTATGTTTGAATCTATATAAAATCTAATGTCTGTATTTATCCCAAAACTGGTTTATTGTAGCCATCCAACTTGCTATTACTGTCCATATTCTCATTTTGGCAAATACCCACATACAAACAGAAGCTGGCAATGATTTTAGCTTCTCTCTCTCCATCCTTTCACTGACATCAGACGTTTTACTGACCGACACAAAGAGAGAAAGCTTTTTGAAACGGTTTTGCTTTGCTCCCCAGGATGGCTTCATGAGCTGGGCAAACGTCTGGAGACTCCGTACATCAACAGCACAGTGGGCGGCCCGACGGTCCGCAGCTCCTACATCGCTGCTCTCTACTTCACCCTCAGCAGCCTGACCAGTGTGGGCTTTGGGAACGTCTGCGCCAACACAGACGCCGAGAAGATCTTCTCCATCTGCACCATGCTCATCGGTGGTACGTTTGACTCCGGGCTCTCTCTCTCTCTCGCTGTGTCTCTGTTTTGTACGACAATCCAAAAAATCCAGCAGGTGTCGGGTAGAACTGCTTGGCTGGGTTTGGAGACGCAGCTTGATGCAATCACCATCTTTCAGAAACAGATTATTTCAGCTGAGGTGGCAATAATAAGTGCGACATCCCAGCAGATTATCATGGGTTTATTTTACTGCCTGTTAGAATGATGGTGATGATGTAAACACAGCAGTGACTTGGTGTCAAATCCCTACGGATGAAAGAGCAAATAAAGCTTTAAAAGTTTGAAGGGCTGAACTTATTTGAGAGTTTTGGGATCAAAGTTTTATATTTATCTTTAGTTTGATCTTGAAAGAGATTTTGTGAAGCTGCTGGGCTCTCCATTTATCAGCTGTTCTGCTGTGACTTAGGATGAAAATATGTTGATGTTTTTGAATATCCACTTTTTCCTGTTTATTAATATATGCAAATTTTAGAATATAGCACAGCTAGACACTGCAGGAAGTTTAAAAATTACAATTTGGAATCAAAAAAAGACAAATTGTCTAGAATTGGTTTATTGTGTTTTACCGTCTCACACATGTAGGAAATATTGTTTATGAATTTATTAATAGTTTAAAGTTAGTTCCATATTGTTTAATAATCTCCACGAATCAATAGAAAATGTTTCCTGAATGCTAAGTTTTTGTGATGCAAAAAATGTTTTTACAAACCTTCAATTGGGAATTTATCCAGTAAAATTCAGCTGAAAATCAATTTGAGAGAATATTAAAAATTAAAAAGCTGTAACCACCTTGTAGTATACTGTAAAACATTGTAGCTACATTTAGTTGTGTCTAGTATCTTCTTCTCTTTAAGTTGAATAAATTTAGTGAGTTTTAGGTTTTGAACCTAAATGTGAGTTTGTGAAAGATAAACTTACAGTGGTAAGTTGTGTTAACTTTTTATTAATTTTGTCAAACCTCCAAGAGTTGAATAAACTAGATTAAAAAAAAAACTGAAGGAAGAAAAAACACAGCAGTGTGAACTATTTCCCAGAATGCTTAGCGGCTTGCTTTTGTATTGTGAGATGGAAGTGCGTTACATTGATCTGACTCTTGTGTTATTAAGGAAAATGTTTATTTCCGTGTCCGGTTCACACTAAATGTTTCTGAGCTGAATTCATTGAGATGTTTAATAAAATCTATTCAGATCAGAAATTTTGTTCATTCAGTTTGAATCAAGATTTTAAAAGATTTTAAAGTAAAATAAATAGTTATTTTAACTTGATAATGTGAGTAAAATAATAGAGAAATGTGGCTCTATAACAGGTGAGGTCAGTTTTTGCTGCATATTGTGAACTAATTATTTGGTTTGAATTGAAGCATTAAGTTAAAACTCACAATTCAAGATTAATTAATTTAATGTTTAGACAACTTCTGAGTTAAAACCAAAACATTTTTCTTGTTGACTTTAATTGCATTTAATCTTCTGTTGTTCATATTTGATCTTAGGTATAAATTCAGATTTAATTCTTTTATTTTAACGAGAGCGATTATCATTTGTAAACTCCATTGTTATGCATAGGAACTTTTGTTCTGCCGTTATTGAATTTGCGGTTTGTCTGAATGTTCAAGCAGCCCCAGTGAGAATCTGTGTTTTAAAATAAAAGAAGCTAAAGATAACACCAAAAAAAGGGATTCTGTAAGAATTTTTCCTGTTTTGTGTTTGGCCTTCTGTTTTCCTGTTTTCTTTTGAGTTAGCTCACCTTTTTGTCCAACAAAGAAAAAGTTTGTTGACTTGTTCATGTATGTCAGTGGAACCGCATTCATTACTGCCTCCATCTGCCCCAGCCCTGATGCACGCTGTCGTCTTCGGTAATGTGACGGCCATCATCCAGCGCATGTACTCACGCCGCTCCCTCTACCACACGCGTATGAACGACCTGAAAGACTTCATCCGTGTTCACCGCCTGCCCCAGCAGCTTAAGCAGCGGATGCTGGAGTACTTCCAGACCACATGGTCTGTCAACAACGGCATCGATGCCAACGAGGTGGGAGTCTCCTTTGTTATCACAAGCTGCTGTCCCTCAATGACTTAAAGATTAAGAAATGATGATTTTGTTTGTGTCTGTGTGTGTGAAATCCCCTCCCAATCCTTTCACACCATCAACTGATTTAAAATATTCCATCAACTCTGCGCCTTATTACATCAAATATCCCCAGCTCCTGCACGACTTCCCAGATGAGCTGCGGGCCGACATCGCCATGCATTTGAATAAGGACATCCTTCAGCTGCCGGTTTTTAAAGGGGCCAGCCGAGGCTGCCTGCGCTCACTCTCCCTTCATATTAAGACCTCTTTCTGTGTACCTGGGGAGTACCTGATCCGTCAGGGCGACGCTCTGCATGCCAACTACTTTGTCTGCTCCGGTTCCCTGGAGGTACTGAAGGACAGCATGGTGTTGGCGATATTAGGTCTGTTTTATGGCAAACCCGCACAGAAACATGTCCATAAGAGATAAACGAGAGCAGGAAAGTGATTGTTGATGTTTGGGATTTTAGGCAAAGGGGATCTGATCGGGTCTGACTTGCCTGGAACTGATCAGGTGATAAAGACGAATGCGGATGTGAAGGCGCTCACCTACTGTGACCTTCAGTACATCAGTGTGCGCGGGCTGAGAGAGGTGCTGGAGCTCTACCCAGAGTATGCCAGCGTGTTCACCACCGACATCCACAACAACATCACCTACAACCTGCGTGAAGGCAGCCAAGACGAGGTACCGACACACACGCATCAAACTCCAGAGGAGGATCGTTTTGTATTTAATCAATATTGCAAATTTACTACCTGGATTAATTATTAACTTTTTTGTTGTTATATTTGTTGCCTCTGCAGTTGGGTAACATTTAGTCAACAGGAGATTCAGCAGTTTGAGAACAGGGAATTTCTTTACCCTTTTAGACCTAAGTTTCAAATCTCTGCCTGAAAATGTTTGCGTATTTTAATTGTATGCAGTTTTTTAAAATGTCCTGTGAGTAAATATATATTTGCCCATTTATCCATAACGACTGGAACTTTCAATATCTAGCAGTTATTTTCACAATTTACTCTATTAAAAGAGTGTGTCACCAGATTAATTTCAGTCCCTGCTTCGGCGGGAGTGAATTTACCATAATAACCTGATATTGGCTGGAAAGTGCAACATCTCCCCTTTCCGAAACCGTTGAAATTTTCAAGATAGCGCAAAGTGTGGCTGGATTACGGTTCTGCAAATTTGGCTGCAACGCTTCTGCTACGTCCAGTCTGGATGGGTTAAAAGTTACTTTAAAGGCCTCCTGTCACTTTAAATCCAAACAAGCTGCTGCTGGTCACGCCCCCCAACTCAGCGTTTGCATTCACTCATGAAAATGTCTGCAAACAGATGCGCAATTTTACAACCATACATCTTTGAAAAGCAGAAGTAGAGCCTCCTGCACAACCAACAAAAATGCAGCAAGTAGTTTCTGGATGGCAAATCAACAACAAAATACTTGTCTTTTCCAGCAGCCATTGTACAGCACATACAGCACTAAAAAAAAAAAAAAAGTGCTGGAGCTCCGCTCAGGTTGCTAGGTAACGGCACAATGTCCGTTGAATGTGACTTAACAATCGGGAGGTTTTTGAAGAGAAGCTCACTTGAGTTTCTGCAGCCAATAGAGTCTTTTTTTTATCCTAATAAGTGAACAACATCACCCAAAAATGAACCAAGATCCATGTTGCAGTTCTACAAGGTGTGTACATAAAAACCTTAATAACATAAAAACTGGCAGAGAACTGGAACCCTGCTATTTTTTGTAAAAATAAACAAACATACCTTTGTCACTCTACATGAGTCTTGTTCTGCCACAGCAACCAAAGGCCAATTACTATGAGTGGGTGCCAATGTCAGGCAGGCATATCATTTAATTTCCCCAAAGCCCAGCAGGATGCTGCTCTCAATGCTGTCTGACAACCAGCAGTAATGTCAGAAAACCTTACATAACTACTATAATATAGAGACAAAATGGGAACCTGCATCCAGTTACATTATAAAATCGGACATCTTAAACCACAGTCACATAAAAAAAGATCAGTTAATCAGTACTTGAGTAGAGTTTTTACCAAATATTCTTTTACTTTTATTTTAGACATTTTTGGATGGCTGTTTTACTTTTACTTGAGTAAAATTTATGTTTAACAAGGTTTCTCCTAGAAAACTTGCTAAGCCTGGTGGTTGGGCGCCGGGGCAGTCATTCATCCAGCAGCCCTTCGTGACTTTGAGTTAAAAAATGTTTAAAGTTGACAGGAAATTTGGAAATATCACTTGATAATTATGTGTTATTGAAAGACTGGAAGATTAAAACCTGAACACCAACTATAAAGTCTTAAAAAATGCAAACATTTTTAAAAGACTTAAATAAATAAGCAATAAATAAGTAAAGCCTGGTGGCCCGCCAGGCTTATAATACTGGGGAAACCCTGTTGAAGTAATACTATGAGCTGTAAAAGCCCGGCTGTTACTTCAGTTACTGCAACACTTTCTATAGTATCTCATTAACAGGATTTTAACCCATGATTTTATAACCGTAACATTTTAAAGCCATGGCTGATATGGACAAGACAACGAAAATGTTGGGTTGCCATTTTGCGTGGAATTTTTCTGAACTGAAAACAAATTAATGGTGGGATGTCTGTGGTGTGTGACTGACAAAAGTGACAACTCTCCCTCTACGCTTTCTAAAAACTGATTGTTGTTAACAGTGTGTTAGTTCTTCTTGATCCCCTCTAGTCGTCTCCATTGTTTGAAAGTTTTGTTGCTCATTAGTTTAATCTTTGTTTTTTGTTTTTTATCCTCGCCTTGTTTTGATTTTTAGTTTGGAACAGGAAGAACGAGACATCTGTGATGGGTTTGCTAATTAGAGGACGTCTTTTTGTGGGTCAGGCTGAGGGACACAACTTTCACTGTATTAATTGGGACTTCAAAAGCTGAATGATGCTTAACATTTTGATACCCCAATGCAAAATTAAACAGGCAAATTACCAATTACCTGCATGTAAACTTAATAAAGAGGTTAATTTATTCATTTCAGTGATTTTCCCGCTATTGTATTTGATTTAGCAACATTTCCTAGTTGAAGAACAAAGAATGGTCACATTTATAGCTGTCAGACATCAAAAACAGATGACACACATTGTTATCTACACACTCGCAGTGAAAATATATATAAAACAAAAAGCTTGTTGCCATGTTGGCTTTTTGTCTTGTCTTATCGATTATCGCTTTCAAATGACACTGGTAATGATTCAGTCTTACTAATCTGAATAATTATTCAAATCTACTGTTTGGGATTCTGTCAAGTGTAACAATACACTGTAAAACATTTGAACTTGAAAATGAAAGCCCACCTGCTGCCTTGAAAATGCAAATTTAAGTCGACAAGAAAATTGTTTTGGTTTTAACTCAGAAATTAAAATTCATAAAATTGATTTAACAACAAGAAACAAGTATATTAAAGTTGTTGTTTTTAAGTTCTGGTAGTTCATTAATCTTGAATTGAGTTTTAACTTAATGCTGCAATTTAAACCAAACAGTTGTTTGGTTTAGGAGTTTGTTTCTACCAGCGTTTTCACATCTGTGGTCTGAAATCGTTGTCCATTGTTCTTTAAAAAAAGCTCAATATTAAATAGACTGGACAGGAGAGCACACATGAACACAGATTTTAAATCTAGATATAAATTTAGATGTGGTTCTAGCTTCTCCTTTCTGGATAGAAAACTGTGATTTATTTTTACTATTTAATGATAAACCACTCAGTTCCAATTATTCTACATACGCAGATCAGGAGCTGCTTTGTAAAGTAATATTCTCACATATAACAGTTTGCACATCTAAATAATGATTGTTTGCACATAATGTGTTGTTAACTATATAACAACGCAAACCTACTTTATTATATGGGACTTATTAATCATTAATAGCTCTCATCTCAGGTCATTTGGCACTAAATTTTCATTAGTTTGATTCCATTATAACCTTATTTAACTTAATCTTTATGTGGGCTACCACAATCTAAACTGATTCAAACTTTAATTTCCTTTTCATCCTTTATTTTTAAACTCAGACGTTTGCGTTGAGGATTAAATTTAATGCATTCTTGCATCAAAGAGCTTGTCGGCCACTAACTGTGTGTCTGTGTCGGTCCCTGCAGAACATTTTTCATCGATTAGAGAAGGCTGCACCACTGCTAAATAATTATCCTCCCCATTGCTTAATAGCCAAAGCTAATTTTGCCACGCACCAGGAGAAAAACAAACTTACAAGCAATTAGGTTTTGAGGAAAAATGTCTGGTGATTCATTCAGATATCTGCAGAAACAAAAAGTGGACCAATGACCCGTCCTGAAACATTAACCAAGCTAACCTTAAACTTTAACAGCTCATCTGTTATGTTCATTTTACATTTTCAAAGTTCTGCAATGAAGATAATTGGCAATTTTCCTCCACCGGTTTCATTTGTTTTATGAGTTGTGCATTAAATTAGTTGAGATTATTAAAAAATGTGATTACCAATGTTATAAAAACAGCCATCTGGGGCGGTGAATACTCCGACTGCAATCAGTTCATAATTGCAGCTGCGACTCATTGCCTGTAAAACTCCAGGCTCCATTATTTTTGAGGATAATCTTGAGAACTCTTGCTCATTTGAGTTTCCATTATTGAGCTGAGGTGGCAGAAAATGACAATTAGGAAATTTTAGCATCTCACAAGGAACAGATGTAAAAAAAAAAAATAACAGTAATAAGTCAAATTCCAGATAAACAAATGAATAAAGCAAGAGGAGAGAATTGTTATTTTTTTAACTTTTTGATTGAAATCAACAAATATTTTCAGTACGTAGCAGATCATTTTCAAAAACGAATGTTTTTAAAGGGCCGGTTGTGCCAGAATGTATTGATAAAACTCATTTAACTGTTAAATATTAATAAATAGCTGTTTGTTTCAGCATTTAATTTGTTTCTTAAAATAAAATATCAAACATCTTTTCCAATCCTAGTGTTTTTTTCTTTTTTTTTCTTTTGTGGGTTTTTTAACAACCAAAATCTCAGATTTTAGAAATATTTAAATTTTTATATTTCCACTAATGTATGATGTTAAATGTGGCTTCTTATTATAACTTGATATCAAGTAAAGCTGATGTTAAACTCAAATGTTTTCGGCCAATTTTGAGAAAAATTTACAGTAAAAATTAGAAAAAATGTGGGAATTTGTTAATTTTGTGTGAATTTTGAATGTTTGTTGAAAAACTGGAGGGACTTATTCATGTATTTTGTTGTCTAGAGGGCCAGATAAAAAGCTTCGGCGGGCCACATTTGGCCCACGGGCCTTCAGTTTGATACATTTGGTGTCAAGGATTTCTACGGTAATTTAATATTTAAGCAGCATGGTTTAAAGGGGAAATTGATGAGGTTGGAAAATACATTTGAAAAGGTTTATTTACACACTTACTTGTGCAAATCTGAACATCTTACTAAATGTTTCATTCCTGTGACGATCCTCTCTTCCTGCCAAGTTTAACAGGCACTACTTTATCGTTTTAACCTCTTTTGAGTTGAGCTTTACATGCTAAGTTCATTTCATTTCCACTGATCCTTCAAAAACTGCTTATTTTTTATAATTTGACTCGGTTGTGCTTTTATGAAGCTTACCATATTTTCAAAAAAGTCTTCAAACGCACTAAAAGTGCCGTTTTTCCCAACTTGTCATCTTTTGTCTTCTTCCTTTTTGTCCCTGCAGGGC
Source organism: Gambusia affinis (assembly GCF_019740435.1). Taxonomy (NCBI): domain Eukaryota; kingdom Metazoa; phylum Chordata; class Actinopteri; order Cyprinodontiformes; family Poeciliidae; genus Gambusia; species Gambusia affinis. The sequence goes on from NC_057887.1 coordinate 18,093,784, forward strand.
TTCAGCAGATTCTGCAAGTCGCCCAGACTTCCCCATGTGAGTTCTGCGTTCATTTAAAACCCGTCCAGGTTTTCAAAGTGTTTTTATTCCCTTTCATGATGTGCTTTCTGAACTTGTTGGTATGTTGTTACAGAAACAGGAGCACTGCACTGCATGCGCGGTCATAGAAAGAGCCTATTACTGAGGGTTCATTTTCGTACGAAACAACTGCAGCGCTCTCACTTAATCCAACATTTTAATAAGCCTCAAATTTGAATATTTAAGAAAATAAAGATGAGGTTTTGTCTGTCTTAAAATAATTTCATCCATTTGGTCTAGTTTCTAGTGAAAATATCTTAGCCAAAACTAACTAACACGTAACTTTTCAGCTACATGTAAAGGCTTGTTTTAAGTAAATAATCGCTTAATATTCATTAAAACGTTATTGTTCTATTGGCAGATTATTTAACTTACATCAAGACATTTTTCCCATGTTATAAGTCAATTTATCTGCCAATAGAACAAGAATTATTTACTTAAAACAAGCCTCTATATGTAGTTGAAAAGTTAGTTTGTCTTATTTTAAGTGGAATAAAAAACTAGTCCAAGATTACTTTTTTATTACTAAGATTTTGTGTTTTTGAAGTGCATAGAAATGATTTGAAAATCTATCTTTAGGTATTTCTTGGCCCACTTTTGATATTTTAAATAATTTATCTCAGGTATACAAAATCCAAAACCCACACATGCAAGCTGAGTAAGTTAAATCTTTTTTTGTTGTTGTTGTTTTGTTTTATTTTACCCAGAGACAATTATTCACACCTTGAAAAAGAGTGTCAGTCTCCTAAAACTACACAAAATGCAAATACACATCAAATGATAAAGTTAAATCCACTAAGTTTATGCAGCTTAGAGTTGGAAAGTATGCATTAAATGATGAGATTATATTACCTCGTTGCCTAATAATTATACACAGTGTAATTAAAGGCAGAAGAAGCAACTTCCCCTGGTTTCCAGCAGCCTGTGGGTTTTTGAGGCAATCCCTCCTGTTTTTCTGGGACATGCGGTGCTGCTGCTGGTTCTGTGGGACGGTCTGGGTGAGGTTCTCCTCTCCAGGTTGAAACCCGTTTAGAAAAGACAGGGCAGTCCAGTCCCGGGAGTTAGCTCTCTAACTGGGTCAATAACTCTGAAATCTTCTGAGCTACTTTTCTGATCTTGTGCCGTACGCTCACCCATCTCTTCCTGCTATTTTTAGAGCTGAGGTCACGTTGCTCACTTTATTGGTTGTTGAAATGTACTTGCAGCTTCAGGAGAGATTGGGGTAATTAATCTTTAGCTGGAATCGACACAGGGTCTTTCTAAATCAATAATATAAAATAAAAATCAATAGTTGCTCATCTTTGTATTGATCTGCTGGGGTGATAAGATCTGTTTTTGCAATCATGTATTGCATTTCCTGGTTTCATATTTTTAGTGCGTACTGTCTCAAAAAATCTTTTTAAAACTAAAATTTAAAAAAATTTCTGTTTATTATATTTTGCAAGAATTGCTAAGTAGTACTAACATCACTTACAAAATGTGTTTATATTTGTTGTAAAGGACTCTTGGTTTACTGTGGAAATGTTTTTAAATGAACATTTAGGAGTGGCGCAGTCAAAGTTTGGACTTGAACGTGATGGAGATGTTGTACCATTACCTTAAATAGGTCCTCCAAGCCCAAAACTGTCAAATGAGGCTGAATTAAGTCAGAACTGCAAAGAAAAGTGGGTCCCACAGCAAAGTAAAAGTAAAATCAAAGCTTAAAACCCACCTGTGTAGAGTTGCCTCTGAATAGCGGTAAATGAAACATCGATCAACATATTTGGTGTGTATTTGCTTGATGATTTTGATGATGATATATGACAAAATGTAATGTTTTTAAGACTAATGTGTCTATTTATTGTGCTCCTTTCCAGCAGTCACCAAAGCTCCCTCCTATTGTTGAGACCAAGTTGGACGACCCTGATGACTCCTTCCACCTCTCTCCAGCCACACGCTCTCGGCGCAACCTCTTGCTGCCCAATTTCACCAGCCCGGTTCGCCGCACCTCCCTGGGTAACCTGCTAGGAGACGAGCTGCGTCAGTTCAACGCCCTGCGACGTTGCCGTTCACCAAACCTCAGCCGACGATTACCTGGACAAAGCTTGTCCCCTCAGCCACCCTCAAAAAAGGAGCACAGCACTTCCTTATCCGCCCCAACTCAGGCTTCAACTTCAGCCAAGGACGAGCTGGGAGACGAGCAAAAACCTGCAAAGTTGCTCATCCCAACGGTGATGTGTTTTCCACCACCGGACCTCAGTCCCAGGTATCAAGACATCTTTACCTAGCTTTTCTACTAAGGTAAAAATGGCAAGATGAAGCCGGATGACTTGAATAATGCAGTTTATTTTGATGGTATTATTAGTTAACTGCCAATTCCACGTCCACATCATTAGAACTAATACGGATCTTTGGTATCTGAAACAATTAATGGTGATAAATCAGTTATTGAAATAATCGTCAACTGATTTAGCAATTGATTACTCACTAAATGGAGAATACAAACTCAAAAAAGACCATTTGCTAAAAAAAAAAAAAACCTAACCCTGAAAACATATTCAGTGAAATGCTTTAACCTGTTCAAATATAGATACATTTCGCATTTAAGATACAAAACACCTTTGTCCATGAATTTGTTCTATCCAAAACTCCTCAAATGGCATAGATGCAGCTTTCCTAGACTCAAATTCACTATAGGGACGCCACATTGCTGCATTTTAGGCATTAAAATATTTGTTTTCTTATTTTAAAAAACTATTAAATTACCTATTTGCATCTTACTGTATTTCTGATATTGCATAAAAAAGGCTTAAGTGGTTAAATTAAAATTCAAACCTTTTTTTAAAAATCTGATTAATCAATTAATCGTCAGACTGATTGATAGAATAATCAATTACTAAAATCCTTAGATGCAGCCTTGATGTATTTGTGTGTTTTTTTTACTGCTGTCTGCACAACAAATTACCCACTGGGAATAAGAAGACAGGAGAGGTACAAGAGAACAGGATGATGTTTTCATAAATTATTAGACGTATGATATAAGGCGTCAAAGTGAGGTATATAAAACTTAGCAGGCAGTGGCGCATTCCACAAAGTAAATGGAAAAATGATGGACAACCTTAAATAAACAGCAAAACATTTCAAATTTGGACTCGATATAGACATACATTTAGCTATAATAAAAACAATTAAAACCAGCTCCCTGTCCAAACATCAACCAGTCCAAAGTCGTCACATATCCAGTCAGGTTTATGCTAGGAGCTTATAGATGGTTATAAAAAGAGTTTGAAATCTCTGCAAAGTGCTAAATAAGATTTTACAAAACCTCAGGGGGACCGTCTGCGTAAATAACAGTGTGGATTAGAGTAAATCCCAAATAAATTCAAATTGTGAACACGGGTATAATTTTAAAGAAGCGTTGGAGTTCACTCCAATAGAAAAACAGAAGAAGAATGATGCTCAGTCTTATGGCTTTCCACAACTCCTGTAAATGCATATTACAGCACTGTATTTCATTACTAGAGGACCTTATCTTGCTGCCCTACCGTCTGTATCTATAATGTATCACCCAGTAAGCTCCACATGTGGGTAAGGGCTGGTTCATGCAGCTCAAATATCTCATCCCATCACATCGAAACCCACATGGGCGTCTGCCAGCTGCAGCTCTCATGGCACATTCTTGGATCATCTTGTGTCTCTGATGATAATTGAAAAAGCTCTACTGTAACATTAACCCACATTCTCCATCTCCTCATCCCTCCTATCAGGGTTGTAGATGGCATCGAAGACAACGGCCACACGTTCCTTTTCACCGTGGAGCACAACAAGCCCCGCTCCGGAACAGGTGGCATCACCCCAGGTAAGACACACCGCCCCCCAGCCGCGGCGGTAAGCTGGAGGCCAGATGGCGTGGAGGTAACCCGTAGAGTTCAAACAGTGGGTGCATGTGAGGTGGGCCTGCCTCCTTCTGTGGAAATCTGAGAGCGCAGCAGAAAGGAAAGACAGCCAGGTGTCCACAGAGTCAGAGAACATGTGAAAGGACAAGTGAGGTCAGAACGGGGTTCTCACTGTCTGAGTTTCTGCTGATGTCTGTGGGCTTCAGGTCACAGGAGGACCAGTTGATTTACTTTACTGGAGTCAGTATGCAGTTTCTGCAGTGCATCTGTAGTACAAAACATATGGGGGAAATTTTCTGCCATAATTCAAGAGCACACATTTTCAGTCTGAAAGCAGGATTTTATCTCTTCTCAAAACTTTTAGTACTTTTGTTAACATTTTCAGTCTGAAAGCAGGATTTTATCTCTTCTCAAAACTTTTAGTACTTTTGTTAACATTTTCAGTCTGAAAACAGGATTTTATCTCTCTTCTCAAAACTTTTAGTACTTTTGTTAACATTTTCAGTCTGAAAACAGGATTTTATCTCTCTTCTCAAAACTTTTAGTATTTTTGTTAACATTTTCAGTTTGAAAGCAGGACTTAATGTCTTTCTTCTTGAAACTTACTTCTTGTACTCAAAACTTCTGCTCTCTTTCAAATATTCACTGTGCTTTCTCAAATCTTTCTTCTCACGCTGAAAACTTCTCTCTGCTCGCGCCCAAAATAAAAATGTGACGTCGCCTGGCAACCTCTCAGCCGATACGTGTGCTACAATCGATAGTAGCCACACAGGCACACCCACTAGAAGAAAACAAATGCACCCACTATAACACTTTCATTCTATTGGCTGAGAGGTTGCCAGGCAACATTACTTTTTGGTTTTGAGCAAGAGCAGAAGTGAATTCACAAGCGAGCAGAGGTTTGCAAGCGGAGATTTGATCCCCTTAAAGTTGCAAATCTTATGTCTCTGAATAAATGCATTTTTTTGATTGTAGCAGGAAGTAAATTATGTCAACTATAATCGCTGCTGAGGAACATTGGAAATTTAGAGAGAAAAGGAAGAGCAAATTCACAGTGACTAATGCTTTAGCCTTGATCAGAGCTAACGTATGGCAGAATATTTTATTTTACCATGTGCTGGTTTGCTGAAAATCTTCAAAAACTCACTCTGATTTATTTATAACAAAGGTTCAAAACCAACAAGGCTGCCGTCCATTCCTCCATTATCTTCTTCTTATTTTTTAAAGTTGGAAGTGGATCTGATTCAAATATATAGCCTTTTAAAATAATCTCCACCTTCTGCAAAAGTATAAATACAAACTATTGTCTGTTTTCATGGTTCACCTGGGGCACTGTGCTTCCTAATTACTGGGATAACGAAGCTTTTTGTATCCGCTAAATATGTCCAAAGAGTAATTTGTGTTTCACATACTTCTCACACAAAATCTGCATTTGAGCAAAGAGATGCTCTGATGCCATTTCTAAATCACATTTAATTTGGTTTAGGTAAAAATCTTCACTTATTAATTTTTATTTGTGTAAACTGCAACCAAAGCAAAAAGCATTGGATTCTCAAAGAACAGCTCCATTCATAGATCATGAGGAGTGTCTCAATCTTTCTGGATCTGGAGTTTGCAGTGAAGAAACATTTTTACCCCCATCTCCAATTCCTACAGCCACTGAGGCAACCTGAGGCAAAAAATTGCTGCGTATTGCTTGTATCTCTCGTGTGTTTATCTCTGTGTTATAAGTGCAGTTTGTGTCATTGAAAAATCATATGGTGTGCATTAAAAATTTTAATAAAAACGGCACAAGATGCATATTTTTGTAATTTGCCCATTTTCTTGCTGCAGAACAATTTGTGCAGTTTCTAAACTATCTATTCTCATCTTTTTTCACTTTTCTGTGTTAACACATTGTGTTATGTCACACAACTCATAAAACAGACGCCTTGAACTTCAAATGTTTTTCACAAATGGAAAATGTTAATAAAAAATTAAAATATGAACATTCTTAATGAGCAGAACGGATTATAAGTGAGCAATAATTTTATTTTTTCTGAATCTATAGATCCACAATGTTTTATTAAAACTCCATATAAAGTCAAGATTTCTGTGATGTGATTGTTTTTTTCTTATCTTTTTCTCGTAATTCTCCAGAAACCACACAAACAAATGCCACTCTGCTGCAGGAGACGGAGGAGGTGAAAGAGAGCATAGCTCAGCTAAATCTAAAGGTAAAGTAACTTAAAACAGGATTAAGAGTAAATATGATTTACGGCCATGAAATTCTGTCTTTGCAAATATCTATTATGATATAAAACCAATTTTAACACAAGAATTTTTTACATATCAAATATAAGGAGTCTTAAAGTTTATTTTTTTTATTTTATTTTGTTTTGCTACCTACCTTGTAGGTGACTGTATTCACGAGGATGTTGGTTGCTTGTTGAGTGTTTGTTTTTGTTTATTTCTTTTTCTTCCTTGTTGGGTTAATTGTGATTTGTTTTATAAATATAAGGAATATCACCAAGTTAATCAGTGATATTATGCTGCAATAACGTAATTTCATATATTTAAAAAACAAACACATTTTCCAGGGGTGCCAGAAATAGTGCACTGTATTTTGTTGCATCATTTCTGACACTATATATACTTGACTGATGCTTTGCACCTAATCTGACTGTACATGGAGTTGCATTTGGTGCAACGTAAGCATCCAGATGGACCCAGTAAGGTGCTGTCAGAAGTTAATATTAATTAATCAGCAGGGCACCTCTGCAATGCAGAAGAACATCAGGAGTGCTGACTCAGAAAAACTCAGGACAGTGCAGCTCTAAGGCGGCTTTTCTGACCCCCCCTCTCTCCAGACATCTTTTCTTCTTCTCTCATTAGGACAACTTTGTGATTATATTCACACGTAAGGCACCAAATAAACTTCAATCACACAAGCTGATTAATTTTCCCTCCTTTGGGAAGATTTGAAGGATTGAAACAGTTTTGGAGTATTTCAGGATTTTGTATTGTTACTGGAATACGATGGTGGCCTCCTTCCATACAATCTGAGTTCATTTCAATTACCAAACCTAAAAACATTTTTGTTTCGATCCATTTTTACTTCCATGTTTGTTAATAGCACTTTTAAATGTAGGCGAAACCTGGAGAGTTTTCTTTCTTCGTTCTATTTTCCAACCACTCATTCATTTTTAGCCTGCAGAAAAAGAGCTAAGCCGATAAATAAAATTAAACTGACCAATAAAATTTAGGATTTGGCGTTCCTATCCCCACAGACTCACAGATGTGCACTTCTTACAAGATGTTTTGACACAAATTATTTTTTTTTTCTCCACAATTTTGTTCATAGTAGAGAGGGGTTAGATCATAAAATCAAACTATTTATTTTTTTTTTTATTTAAATAAAAATCTCAAGGTGCGCACAGCCGTGCAGCTTGTGACCTCAGTGATGTATTTGAGATTGGAGTTGGTTTAATGACTGCAGAAATCCACTTTATCTTGGTCCCCTACTGGAGAAGCTGTTAGCTTCAGCCTCCAACTGGATTTAACTGAATTCAAACCTTGCTTCAACAATTCTGAACTATTCTTTTGAGTTTACTTTGCTTGACATTATTGTAAAAAGCTCTTTAGTTGTAATAACATACCTATGTTCTCTACACAGGTGGGCGTATTAAACCAAGAAGTATCAGAACTCACCAAGAGCCTTCACAACATGATGCATCTCCTCCAGGCTCATACATCTGTAAACCACCACCACCACAAAACCCCCTGTCTTTCAAGTCCTCACTCTGTTCATACAGTGTCCAGCTCTCCCATGGCCCCCAGCACCTCCACAGCTTACTGCCTTTATACCAGTCCGCAGAGTCTCAAAGCCTGGGGCCACCAAAGTGCACCAGTCGCTACCCAGCGGAGCTACACTGAAACTGTTCAGTCCCATAGCAACCAGTCTACCACACCAATGTCTAATGCTTGTCTGCGACTTTCACTAAACTCTTCATCTAAGTTAGGTTTATGCCATAGCACTGAGAGCATGACATTACCTGTATGGACCAGCCCATCTCTGTTTCATGTCGGCGGAAGTCCTGACTTGGTGCGTCATTCAAGTCGGGATGAGTCCCGACCTCTTGGTGCTGGTCCAACCTCCATCAGCCAGTCCCATCCAACGCTGTGTCTGCAGCCTTCCAGTGACAGGGATGAATTTGCCTGCCTTCTATCCAGCGCTCCTGCAGGTACATCCACACGCAGCCTGCTGGACCCAACGCCTCAAATCTCCAGTGATGTTCTGGGTCACAATCCGACCTTCCAGATCCACGACTCGCACTCTTCCCTCCCTGCTGCCTCTTCTTCACCGCCTGCATTACCTGGCCAACCGTCCGACTCCTCTCTGGATTCGGGATCGCCACAGATGGATGTTTCAGCGTCCCGTCTCACGCTGGGCGACCCCTCTGCTTCAGAGCACACCAGTTTGGAGTGTCTGCTGGGCAACAGGGACTCAGTGGAAAGTAGGGACAGCGAGAGCATGTCATCACGAAGGTCCAGCATCGGCGGTCAAACTCAGAGCACCGAGCAGTCGTGGTGCCTGGACCTCACAGACTGAAGCGTCCACTTTTGAGTGAGACTTGGCAACAGTAGCTGCGTTTCCACTGACCATAAAATTGCGAAAATTGGAATTACGTAAATAAATTCACATGCCAATTTCAAAATTTCTTTCCCGCATACACTTTTTCCCAATGGTTTCCTGAGATAGCAAGTTGCCTGTTTTCTTCAGATAACTAGTTAATTTTTCAATGGTTTTCTCAACATAATGAGTTAATCTTGATTATTAGTGTGTGAGTTAAACCTCATTCCATCCTTCAATGCATGCTGTCATGCACAATTGCAAGCGGCATGCCTTTAAAGGCTGGAATGAGATTTAAAACAACTGATCTCAAAAACCATCAGGAAATGAATTCTTCATCTCTAGAAAACCATCGGGGAAAAGTGTATTTGGAGAACAGGAAGTTATCTCAGAAAAAATGAACTCCTTGTTTTTGAGAAAATCATTCGGGAAAAGTATTTATCAAATCGTCCTCTTTCGACTTCCGTAGATTTGTGAGCTTATCAAAATTGGTGCTTTTTTACAAAACTGAAATGGAAAAACTTTTTCCCATCCAACCAGTTGTATACAGCAGCAGCACGCTTATTTGTGGGAACTGACGTCCTCGGACAACATGCAGCTGGCTCCACCAGAACTCTCAGCGTCGGACAATTCATCAAAACTTGAGTTTGTTGAATCCGTAGCTCTTTTGTAAACTCGCCGACTTCAATTTCCCCAAAACACTACGTTTATATGTAGCTGTAGTAATATAAGTAGCTTGTCGCTCCATCGTCTAAATAAGGCTGCGATCACTCTGCAACCTAAAGTGACCCAATTCCGATTTTTTTTTTCTTTTTTTCGTAATCCCGACCTGTATCTGATCTTTTCATGACAGTCTGAACAACACAGGTCGGATTTTTCCCGAATGCGACCCAGACCACTTGGATATCCGATACGTATCCGATCTTTAAAAAAAAAAAGTGATCCGAGTCTCAACGGCCAGGTTCTGAACGTCATTGATACTCGACAAACGTCACTATTCTGCATCCTGATACGCCCAAGCAGGAAGAAAAACGACAACCATGGTGGACTACAATGAGGTTTAAGTTGTTAAAGTACTGGCTTCGGTCGGACAACTTCAAAATCATAAGCTATGCTCCACCGTTAGCCTCCATGTTTACTTCCGCAAACATTGAGCACCGCTTCTTTTCTACGGTAGTTGGCAAAACACTGCGCACGCTCTCTGTGACGTCATTGCGCCCTCTAGTGGGCATGCGGGACACCTTCAGGTCGTTTGCAGTTCACAAAGGAGATCACATACAAGTCGCATATATGTGGAAGCGTGAACGACCACGGCAAAAAGAAAATTCGTTTTGACAAAAAAATCGGAATTGAGTCACTTCAGGTTGCAGTGTGAATGTAGCCTAAGACGCTGATGTCTGATAATGGGCACTACTGCAGTTGCTGAAATATGAATACAACTCATAAGTGTTTTGATCCATCACCACCATTAATTTTAAAGACTGAGCACATAAAAATGCTTGTTTACGTGTGATTTTAATTCAGTTTCTTATTTTATATTAACACCTCAATTGCGAAATTGTGTTTTTTCGACATTAGCAGATTATCGGAAAACTTCTGTGCACATTTGTAATGGAAACGCATCTATTGTCGCTTTATCGTCATGCATCTTCATACAGTATTTAAACCGTCTCTGACAGATTGTAAATCTGTACTTTTTGTTACCATCCTAACTTTTGGGCTCCTGCATTTGTCACTTTCTATGCAACAGCATGTTTTTGTGCATTATATCGGCTTTACTGAAGTGTGTCTTCAGCTCCGCCACAGGAGCCACAGTATATATGTTGTATATTTTTCCAGCGTCCTCAATCATTTTGCCATCTATGAAACCTGTTACCTCTCTTGCATGGTAAAAGTTGTTTATTCTTTTTCCTAAGGAAAAGTGTGTAAGCATTCTACATTTCTACATCTACGATTGATTGTGTACACAAATACTGTATTTACACAGGAAGTGAGTCTGAGCTATTGGATATTTTCATATAGAGAGGAACTACCATGGCATGCCTCACTTTGCATGTATGAATATGTGCACTGCATAGATTGTCTGTTTTTTTTTTATTATTATTTTATTGAATGTCAATCCAAAATTCAGCATTTTCTTTTCAGACTGTTGTATATCCACTGAAGTCTTACTTTCTTCTGTACACTTCAAATTATCTGGAAATTTAAATACATTTCCTATTTTCCACACTGTCAAGTTAAGTATAACATTTAAAATTTAAATTCCGCCATATTTTCTATAGTAAGCATTCGAAATACACCTCTGCTGAAGAATACAATCTAAATGTCCATATTAAACTGAAACATTTAAATCATGTTCATCCACACAAATTCCTCAGAGGGAAGCACACATTTTCCTGATTAATTAAGAGTATTTTATTCTTTCTGAAAAGTTTCTCCTTGGTTGTCAAAATAAAAAACTGAGAGCGCATCCTGAGTATCTTTACTGTGTTGAGTTGGCTGCATAATAATGTTAATTATCCTGCTGATGGAGCCAATCAGTAGACCCACAACACCACAGATTCTGCATTATACTTAAGATTTTTGGGGATTAATTCAGTCTTTGGTTCATTTTTGACTCAAAGTGTTTTTTGAAAAAAAAATATGGAGCAACGTCCTGCAGATGACTTTGTAAAGAATATTCAAGAGGGAAAAGAAAAGTCTTTTTAGGGGGGCAGAAAAGCAGGAGAGGAAAACTGCTTAAGATTTAAACAGAGATCAGATTAGTTTAGTGTATCAGATACATTAAGATGCACTGTAATCTCAGCTCATGAAAGGCAGATCCAGTGCAATGATAATACGATGGGGTATTATTATGTCTCGCCGCTTGCGTTGTGACACGGTGCCATTTCACGAAGATGGAAAAAAACTAAACCAATGCCAAGCATTCACTGAGAGTACAGTGAGAATCTGAGAAAGAACCGAACAGAGCCATGGTGACAGGGCGATCTGAGGAAAATCTCAGGGAAGCTGAGGACAACAAGAGATTAATACACTTAACAGAAAACAGAAAAACAGATTTGGGCCCTGAGAGCCAGAAATTAAGCAGAACTCACCAGAAATGAGGCAGATTCAAGCGAAAGCAGCAGCAAAGCCCACTGAGGGAAACAGAAAGTGATTAAAGGAGTGGTTTAACTTGTTTCTGGGAGGATTAAACCTTCAATGCACCCATGTGACAAAAACAGCCTTACCCCAAGCTTGCCACGAGTAATAAAATAAAATGATTCCTTGAAACTCTTTGGCAAATACGGTAAATTTTTTACAAAAAAAATCTATATTCATATTTTGTACCTTGAACATTCTTGTTGGCGTAAACAATAGTGAAGGTATTTTTTTATTTCTCATATCTGACCTTGAAGTTGAGTTTTCTTTGCAAATAGCAAAACAAAAACAAAAAAACATTTTGAATGAAACTTTACAAATGAATTTGGGAAATAGCTGCATTTTCTTTTAATCTTTAAAACAATTTTTTTTTTAAATCTATCAAAGATGTAAAACTTGCTGGAAATTGGACAGTTTTTAAGTTGCATTTCCTTGAATATTCAGACTAACATTTTGCGTGTTTGTGCTAAAAAATGCTAAAACATCAGATCATCTGGAGACTTCATTCTATTAAACATTAAAAGATCATATGATACCTATTTATGTTACACTGTATAATGAAATAAGATGGGAAAGTTGATTTTTTTTTTTACTTTATTACATTTGGTACTTAATTTATTCTATCAAGCCATTTATTTATTTCTGTTTTTATTCCCAGTTATGTCAGAATCCGTCCTTCTGAGACCTTCTCTTGAGAGAAACCCAGTTGAAATTTTTTTTTCTTGTGCAATTGTGCCATCGTGTGTTGAAATACACACATTAAAAAAATTGATTTCTTTCACTGTTCTACAAATGTGCAGTACACTTTAGTGGATCCAGCATTTTTATTTACTAAAAAGAGACAAAAAAACGGAAAATCTAATCAGGAATGCATTTTATTAATTTATTATTACAACTATTATTATTCTGACATATTTTCAGTGTGTTGGTAATATGCACAAATCTATCCCAGATGATTTTCTTTAACTAGAAAATTATTTAAAAATTGTTTTCATGAATCAATCAATCAATCAATCAATCAATTCACTTTATTTTGGTAAATTGTCAACATTAAACTTAAATTTAAAATAAAATTTTCAGTTGTCAAATGTATAATACATGCCTTGTCACACACTGAGATCTTTAATAAGATATGTTGTACTCTGAATGTGTGTATTGTATTAATTCTTGTAGTTTTTATTAGTTTTATTTCATTATTGTTTGTAGTTTTTAATTGTTAATTGTGGATCCATGGTTCTCTGTTCTGGACAGTTTAGAGTTACTCCAAAGTTTTATTCTGTTTTCTTACTCTTTGCCTTTTCTTTCTTTGTAATCTGACTGAGCTGAAATCATTTTAAAAAGAAATAATACTTTGTCTTCAGCAACTCCTAATGTAGAATTAGTCAAATTAATTTTAGTCTAATAAAATATTGAGCTCATGCAGGTTTCTTCACTTCAGAAACAAAAAAACATTTTTGTTTAGTCCCTAAAAATACAATTTAAAATAAAGTTTCCATTTTGTTAATAAAGTAGGTTTGCAGAATTTTCTGAAATTATTTTGACATGCCTCACTTTAAAAGTATCTTAAAGAGATTCTGTTAATAAAAAAAGTTTTTGAAGATTATATTCTTATGTCCTTTACCAGTACAGATGTTAGCTAGGACATCATGTACAAATTTAAAAACTGAAATTGTCTTGGTGCAATATGAAATGATGAGCTGTGCTTTCATTACAGTTTTAATGGTGAAATGAAGATATTTTAATGTTGACTTTGAAACAGTTATTTAACTTTGCCAGGTAGTTGCGACTGTGAAATTCAGGAAAAAACACACATTTACACGGCTGAATCAAAAACAAGAACAGTCTGCTAATAATTAACTTATCAGTACAAATATCTGACTCTTTTAAAGGCACAATTTATACATTTTAAAAATTATATTTTCTAAATTTAACAAGGAGTCAGTGAAGGAAAGCGTGGATAAACATGATCATTTTTTATTTCTATTTTGCAGCATTTTGGAAAAGTTGAGGACATTTTCTTTTAACTAGATGTTCTTTACTTTTGTACTGAAGGCCAAATTTATTCAAAATTTGTGAGTTAAACAGATTATATTGTAATGACAGAAAGAGATAAATACAGAAAAGGCCTGAAAACATACAAAAGAAATCTGCTGAAAAACACGTCAGCTAACGATGATCCCTGTACATGTGTGGTTTCATTCATTCTGAGTCAGATGTGTTTTTGTGCAACAGATTTCCTCACACAGAAAAAAGAAAATCATTACTGCTCTCGTTCCTCTCATTTCAAACTATTCTACCGGAATTGGTTGCAGCTGACATGGCTGATGTGACTGGAGCGCGCTCTTCCAAATCTCCGGCGGTTTCTAGAGCTCGCTTAAATCCATGCATATATAAAACTATTGAGGATAAAATTATCGTAGAGGACGAATTTTTACACTTTCTTTCTATTAAACTAAAGACTCTAAGCCAGGATGAGATTGTTTTGTTAGCTGTCAACACCTTTGACTCAGACTGGATAGAAACATCAAAGAAGACGCTGTATGAGCTCTGTACCTCTTCTCAGCGTAACGTCTCGTATAAAGGAGCACAAAAGGATATCAACAATGTGAAGGCATGCCTCAAAGTGCTTAACGAATGCGGGGATAAAATTCCCAGATTTGTGTCCCATTACTTGGACGAGTTGCCTCCTGTGACTTTTTCCAACATGGATGTTCGCGTTTGCTACGCAAAAATGGAACAGCTCCACGTTTCAGTATCTGCCATGAAGCAAACACTTCAAACTCAGGCTGAAGTAAGTGAAGGTCTTCACGATGTTATGACGGATCTGCGAAGCCGGGTGTCTGCTCTAGAACATACCGATCAAGGATGCGGAATCCGATCGGTACCGTTGAAGAAAATGGGTAGGGCGCACATGGATCTGAACACCGCCCTGGATATGGAACGCCGTCTTCAAGATCTGGAGGGGGATTCGCTATCAATTGCAAAGGAAGATACTCCAGCGTTGTACCGGAGAATCTACGCCATCTCCGGGATCTCCGAAGTGGAGCCAGGTCGTGAAACGGCACCATCGACAGCCCAAAGATCCCTCGGTGAAGACGACGACGACTCGCTCTGGCCCTTCACTGGGACGCAGGAAAGCTGGACAGACCATTGTTGGTACTGGAGCCGCAGGGAACATCAAAATGGTGAAAACCAAACTGGTGAGTGTTTTTGCCTCTAAATTTTCACCTGACCTGGATGCGGAAACACTATGTGCTTATCTTAAAGCCAAACTTGGGCAAAATGTGACATGCCAGAGACTCACTACTGCTAATACCCGGTACGCCTCATTCAAGGTTTCTGCCGAATGTAGTGAGGTGGCTGTCATGTACAACCCAGAGCTTTGGCCTGAGGGAACCATTGTGAGAAGATTTTACGAGCCGCGCAAAACCATTATCGGCGCAAATGCTGCCCTTTCTTCCATGGACAAATGCGCGCCTACTGCTGGGGTGAGCACAAAGTCATAAAAGAAAAAAAAAAAAAAAAAAATGGACATTAAAGTCATCTCTTACAACTGTCGTGGCCTGCGCTTAGGGCAGAGTGCAGACGATAAAGCTCGCCGTTTGGTTGTCGACCAGTTGTTGCTACATTGCGACATCTTGTGCTTGCAAGAAACTTTTTTAGCCAAACAGGATTTAAAAGGTCTAAACTCTATCAATGATAGTTTCCTGGGTGCTGGAGAATCTACTACTGACCTCAGTTTGGGAATTAAAAGAGGAAGGATACCAGGAGGGGTGGCTATATTATGGAAAAAAAGCCTGGACTCAGTGATAAATGTCATGAGATTAGGTGTGGACTGGTGTATTGCAGTACACGTGAAACAGCATGACAAAGAATTTATTATTTTAAATGTCTATGCTCCATATGAATGTCATCATAACGAAGAAGAATACCTTAGTAAACTTGCTTATATTAGCTCTTTTATGCAAAATGAGAAGTCAAAAAGTATCTATGTCCTGGGTGACATGAATGCAGACATCTCAGATAAAAACTCGCTGTTTGCTAAACACCTGATTCATTTTTGTACAGACTTTAATTTAATATTGTCAAGTAAAGAACTTTTGCCAGCTGCAAGTTACACTTATATAAGTGAAGCCTGGCATACTACATCTTGGTTGGACCATTGTATTACTACAGCAGATGCTCATGCTGCTTTGATATATATTAATATCTTATATAATGTGTCCACTGTTGATCACATCCCTTTCGAGGTATCAATTAGATTTGATCATATACCTGCAACTGTAAATAAGAACAGTGTTCAAAAACAGATGCAAATAGACTGGTCTTCTTTATCTAATAAACAAAGAGCCTCTTACTATGCCCAAACTGATCAACTGTTATCTTCCATTAACTTACCAAGAGAGGCAGTTACTTGCACAGACTGTAACTGCTCTAAAATTGAACATAGGATCAATATAACTAGCTTATATTTTGACATAATTGAAGCGCTTATGGGAGCCAGTCTGCCTTATAATAAGAGTAATGTAAAGATTAAAATAGACCAGGTTGGAACACATATGTGTCTAAATTCCACCATGAAGCCCGCGAAGCTACTAAATATTGGGCTCTAGCAGGTAAACCTAGACAGGGCCCTATATTTGAGCAGAAAAAGCTGTCCACTTCAAAATACAAATATGCACTACGCTTCATTAAACAGAATGAGCAAACCATGAGGGCTGATTCCTTGGCAAAAATGTTTTAGGAAAGGATACAAAACCTTTTGGAAAGAGGTCAAAACTATCAATAACAATAAATCCTCTCTCCTTACACTGTTGATGGTGTTTCTGGGGTGAATATGATTGTAGATTTTTGGCAACACCACTACAGCAAGTTATTCACCTGTGTACAGAGTGAACCCTTCCAGGTTGACAAAGTTAGCACTGTAGAAACTATCAAAACACACGAGGTCTATCAAGCAATTAAAGAACTGTCTGTAAATAAATCTATAGGAATGGATCTTATTTCAGCTGAACATCTCAAATTTGCCAGTTCAAGAGTTGTCCCTCTGCTTGCCTTGTGTTTCACTGGTTTTATTATGCATGGTTTTATTCCTGAATCCTTGATGAATGTTCTTTTACTTCCTGTGATTAAAAACAAAGCTGGTAAAATTGGCAGCTCTGATAATTACAGACCTATAGCCCTAGCTAATACACTGTCTAAAGTCTTTGAACTTATTCTTCTGCCAAAATTTGCAAAGATAGTAATGTCTACTGAAAATCAATTTGGGTTCAAGCCCAAACATTGATATGTGTATATATGGACTAAAAGAATTACTGAAAAATTATAACAGCAAAATTTTACAGTTTTTCTGTGTTTTTTAGACGCCACCAAGGCTTTTGATCGTGTTAATCATAGAAAACTATTTTTAAAATTGTGCCAAGCTGGTGTACCTAAGTATATAGTAAGATGTCTGTCCTACTGGTATGCTAATCAAACTATGCAGGTGAAATGGGACAACTGTATGTCTGCATCCTTTCATGTCAGCAATGGAGTCAGACAAGGAAGCATTTTATCTCCTATTTTGTTTAACTTTTATATGAATGATCTTTCTAAGCAGCTAAACCTGTGTAGAACCGGCTGCATGGCTGGTGATACTATTATTAATCATTTAATGTATGCTGATGACCTAGTGGTTTTTAGCCCAAGTTCAGCTGGTCTTCAGGAGCTGCTTAATGTCTGTTCAGCATATGGTGAGTTACATGATGTTAAGTTCAATCCTTCAAAAAGCACCATCTTGATCTGTCGCACTAAGGAGGACAAAAATAGACTATTTCCACATTTCAAACTGTCTGGGTCTTTATTGAAAGTCTCAACTAAAGTGAAATATCTTGGTCATATGTTGACAGATTGTCTGTCTGATGATGAGGACATTTACCGTCAGGTTCGAATGTTATACGCTCAGGCAAATATTCTTGTCCGTAAATTTGGATTCTGTTCGGATGAAGTGAAGCTGAACTTGTTTAGATCATATTGTACATCACTGTATACTGCACATTTGTGGTGCAATTTTAAAAAAGCCAGTCTTCAAAAATTGAAGGTGGCTTACAATGATGCACTTAGACTTTTATTAAATAAACCCAGATGGTCCAGTGCCAGTGAACTGTTTGTATCTGCCCGAGTCAGCACTTTGATGGCTGTCTTGAGAAAACTTATGTATAGATTTATTTGTCGCTTAAATGAGTCTAATAATAAAATTATACTACTGTTGGCAAATGTTAAATATAGTGCAATAAAGTACTCATCTGTACTCTGGAGACACTGGTATGATTGCCTTTTGTAAGGCTAGAAGTCATGTGTTTGTATTGTTTATTTTTTTATTCTTTTATTGTCTTTGTTTTCTCTTTGTATGTAATCTGGACTCTGAGTCTGTAATAAAAATCAATCAATCAATCACTTAGGGACAGAGACGTGTTTGCACTGACAAAATAATCAATAATGGGACATTCTGTTTGTGAAAGAGTTGTGAAAATGTGTGTTTTTCTGAACTCCAGCCCAGCATTGCAACACTCTAGAAATAACATTCTTTTAAAAATTGTCACTTGTGCAATTAAGGTACAATAAAAGGACTCCTCTAATCTGACTGTGTACAGTTAACATTTAACATTCCAGCGGGACAATTTACCAGGTTAGCTGCATGCGTTTTCTATCTCTGGATTATGATTTACAATTAACAATTGGAGAAGTAACACAGATGATAATCTTGTTGCATTATTTATTTGTTTTCCAGAAACTTGCACAGACTAGACGGAGACTGTGAAACATGAAGGCTGTTATTTTTGCTGTTTTTATGCTGCTGCTCATCAGCCAAAGTAAGTGACCTGCGATTCTGTCATATAACTGTTTGTTAGGCTGCATTTACACTGCAGCTATTTTTGTCCCTTTATGCGACCCGTATCTGATCTTTTTCTGACAGTCTGAACAACACAGGACGGATTTTTTTTTCGAATGCGACCCAGGCCAGATATCCGATACATATCCGATTCAAATGTGATCTGAACATCATTGATACTCGACAAAACGTCACTATTCTGCGTCCTGATACGCGCAAGCGGGAAGAAAAACAACAACCGCGGCAGACTATAATGAGGATTAAGTTGTTAATATACTGGCTCCGATCGGACAACAACTTCAAAATCGTAAACTATGCTCCACCGTTAGCATACATGTTTACTTCCGCAAAAGCTAACAAGCGCTACTTCTTTTTTACGGCGGTTGGCAAAACACTGCCCTCTACTGCGCATGCGGGACACTTTCAGGCCGTTTGCAGTTCACAAAGGAGATCATATAATTCAGGTCGCTTACATTTGGAAGCGTGAACGATCACGCCAAAAAAATCCGATTTGACAAAATATTACAGTTGTGTCCCTCCAGGCTGCAGTGTGAGCGTGGCCTTAGATACACATATTTGGTTGTTTTCTGTATTTTTGTTCATTTTGATGAAGGTTTAAGTGTAAAAGAGGATTTTTCTTCTAGATGAAGCCTTGAGGTGTCATTGTGGTGGTAAAAGACGATGTCCAAGTTCTATAGAGACCTGCATCACCTCTGACAGTGTCTGCATCAGTGCCAGCTTTTACGGTGTACCACGTAAGAGTTATACTATACCATCTGCAAAAACAGGAAAAGAAAGCTTTTAATACTCTTTATCTTTTACATTTGCTTTCACAGAGCCCTTTTACTTCAGGGGTTGCTATCGAGAAAGTGATTGCAGGAAGGTGAACTATCCCGGCCTGTCATCTGCCAGCTGCTGCAGGACCGACCTCTGCAACTGATGCAAACTGAGAAGAAGCAAACAAGTTCCTTTAAACTGACAGTAAACTTTGGTTTAATGTGTGTTTGTGCAATATCACAATAAAACTTAGTTCTGTTATCACTTTGTAATGAATTATTGTAACTGAATCAAAGAAATAAATACATTCAAAAAAATTTAACATAAAACATTGGTTTGAATTCTCAATCATCAAAGATATGACAATCCTAAGTGTTATTAAATCTGTAAAACTTATGAAAAAGCTGAAATAAACAGAAGTAGTTGAAGTGTATGACTACATTTTAAATAGCGTTTCATGGTGTGAGTATTTGGAAGTATAAATCTGTGACAGGGCGTAGATTTTTTTCAGAAATTATGGGATGTTCTATGCATTTCAATGGGACCAAAACTGGTCGCAAAAAGCTGAATATTACATAAACCGTAGAAGATATCTACCAAAAGACATAGCTGTAATGTCTGCAATTAGAAGAAGGTAATCTACAATAAACAGAAACCCAGAGGGAAAAAAACCAAACATGACATTTGTATGTCTTGATGTTTTGGTATGGTATGTCAACCGATCTACTGAATATATTTATATAATATTCAGCTCTGAAAAAATAAAGAAACCACTTAAAATGATTAGTTTCTCTGATTTTTTATGTTTTATAGGTTGTTTGAATAAAATTAACATTGTTCTTTTATTCCATTAACCATTGAGAACATATCTCTGAAGTTCCAAACAAAAATGTACTATTTACTTGGTCAAAATAACAAAAAGATGCAGTTCATTCAGACCTCAAATAAAGCAAAGAAAACAATTCCACATTAATTTGGAAACAACAAAACTAATGTTTCAGCTCAGGAAGAGTTCAGAAATCAATATTTGGTGGAAAAACCAGGAGGTTTTCGATGAGGTTCAGTGCTGTGGTCTCTTATTTGTTTATATTTTACGAAGCCCCTATGATATTTAGTATTTTTTTCGGGTTTCTAAATCAAAATGAGGCCTTGAAGTATTGCTGTGGTTAACTTAAAGCATTACCGTGGTTAACTTAAAGCCAAATGTTAAAATACAGTTGTTGAGATGCTGATTAGCTACATCTAAATCTATATAAAACGCATTTTATTTTTTTTAAATTCTATTTACGCTTGTCTATTTTTTTTCTCCTCCGTTTTAAAACGTATCTGTGCCGCGTGCTGTCTGATTGGCTCTTACCTTGTATCACATGACTGAAGAATCCAGGAAGTGTTTTTCTCCCACAAAGCGGAAGCGAATAATTTAGTGGACCTGAAACTGTTATTGGAGAAATTGTTTACAAGAGGTAAGACTCGCATAATTAAGTACTGGGTGCGTAGAATCGGTGTGGTCTTTCTTTCTTGATAAGAGCTGTTCTTTTGGCTCTTTGTTTGTGCCGGAGGATGTTTTAGTTTAGCTCTGCTAACTCATCGAGCTTTAGCCTCGGAGCTAATTTTCTGCTGTTGTTTCAGTTCGCTCACACGGTTAAAGTTTAGCAAAATACGTTGGGGACGTTTCATAGTCGATTTACTTGGAGGTTGTTTGTGGTTTTTAGATAGAATAAAATTGAATATTTTGTTCATGAGAGTGTGGTAAAAAGTTTAAAGCTCTGCTTTGAGACGAAATCTAGCTGCCTGTGTGTGGCCAGTTTCCTCTATTGTACATACTCTATCATAGTTTAGGAGTTTAGCGGATAGTAGAGCGATGTTTTCTGGTCTATTTCGATAAAAATTGGCAGCTGAAGTCGTGGTATTGTTTGGTGTTCATTAACATTTAGCTTTACATAATACCAAGGAAAACATTGTGACCAAAGTACATCAGAAACGACTAGTTACCTGACCTTTGCTAACGTTTAATGAAAAGTCTTTCTGCATTACCGTCACTGTATTTTTCCAATTATAGTTCTATTTTATTAATTAAGTGTAAATCATAAATTCTTGGATTATTTTTTGGTATATGTTTATCCGAAATTATTTGCACTCGATTTAAAAGTCAGATTTTAATTGTTTTTTGAAAAGGTAAGCTGTTCTTCTCCGCACCGCTTTTCATATGGACAAATCTAAACAAAACGAAAACAAAGATAGAAAATGCTGTTGGTAGATATTTCCATCTCACGTCCAGACAAATAAACAACAAACCGAGCCTCATAACTTCCTTGTTTGACGTCATGAATGCATTACACAGGGATAAAAACATCATTGTTTATTTGCAATGTAAAGACCAATAGATTGTGATTTTATTTACACAAAAGTATGATCTAGTGCAGGTTATAGATCACAGACTATAACTTTACATCTGAGGCAACAGTCAATTAAAATCAATGTTTTTGACCAATTTTGAGAAAAAAATTTGCACTGAAATCAGAAAAAAATGTGGGGAACCTGTTGATTTTTGTGTGAATTTTGAGGATTTATGAAAAACTGGAAGGACTTATTGATGTAATTAGGAGTCTATAGGGCCATATAAAGAGCTACGGCGGACCAGAACTGGCCCCCGGGCCTTGAGTTTGACACATTTTGTTTTGGCTATTTTGAAATGTAAATGTATATTTATTTAACATTAATTTATTTATAGTTTAGATTTTATTACAAAAGTTAAATATATGTTTTAAGTTAGTTAGGTTTTAACTGGAACATACCAGAAATATTTCCAGTCTGCCTAATTGGTCTTCCTTGAAACCAAACGTAAATTGTGTCAGCCTTCTTTCAGCCAGCTAATCGGTAATGAGTAGCAGCAGGTTGGGGAGCATTGTACCACTCTATACTCAACACAATCAAAGTAATATCAATTATTATTGGTCTTCTAGGTTTCAATGCCTTAAATATCTGACTATAAATCTAAAATTTTCCTATTTCTGTCCAGGGTTTCCCTCAGTGTATTATAAGCCTGGTGGGTCACCAGGCTTTACTTGTATCCCCACCAGACTCAGCAGTGTTTATTTAATTATTTGTTTAAGTATTGCCTTTTTTTAAGACTTTATAATTAGTGTTTAGTTACTAATCTTCCAATAATGCATAACTATCAAGTGATATTTTAAAATTTCCCATCAACGTTAAACATTTTTTTAACTCAAAAACATGCCCTGCTGTGCGGAGCAACGGGTTTAGAAAGTTTTCTGGGGGAAACGCTGTCCACCACTGAATTTTATTTTTTTTGTTTTTCTTGTCAAGGACCTGAACTCTTTGCTGTGGCACGATCCATCTGGTGTCCCATCCAGTAGTGCGATTGCTGCCATCGCTGATCCTCGGACGTTACACGTTGCTGATCTGCAGTTCCTCTGACTACCAATGGCTGGGCGCGCCGGTGGATCAAATCGGCCTAATGGTGCTGCGGCGACAAACAAAATCTGCCAGTTCAAGCTGGTGCTGCTGGGGGAGTCGGCTGTGGGCAAGTCCAGCTTAGTGCTGCGCTTCGTTAAAGGCCAGTTCCACGAATTCCAGGAGAGCACAATCGGAGGTAAAAAGACACTGATAAAGAAATGGAGAGAGATGCAGTTTGAGGGTCTTTAAAGGAGAGAAACAAGTTTTCAGTTTGATTTTCTATACCTAGATCAGGGATGTCAAACTCATTTTCGTTTTGGGCCAAATCAAGATCATGAATGCACTTCAAGGGCCGGTTCTGCCGAATGTACTGATAGAATCTACTCACAAACTGTTAAAATATCAGTAAATTCTTAAAATGAAATAATGTTATTGAACATCTTTTCAGTCCGTCCAGGATTTTGTGATTCTTTTTGTGTGTTTTTTTTGCAATAAAAGTCAAAGTTGGAATTATTTACAATATTTGCACTTATTTTTGGCATTGACTTAAATAAATGTGACTTTTTATTACTAGCTATATAGATCATGGACTATAATCTGATATCAATTAAGGCTCAGGCAGCTATTTAGTACAAATAAAAAAAAATCCTGGTACTTCGTGCAGAATGCCAGCCAGTTCTTGATGTTTTTCATGGTGAAATTTTCTTTGCTGCCTTTCTTGACACCAGCATCCCAACGCTTTTCAATCCATGTAAACTTGACCAATGCAACGCAATCTGATCCGATTGTCAGAGCTTCCCTCTGAACCTCAAGTATTAATCAGAACATATTGATGCTGTTTGCCCTTCAGCTGCGTTCCTCACTCAGACGGTCTGTCTGGACGACACCACTGTGAAGTTTGAGATTTGGGACACAGCGGGTCAGGAGCGATACCACAGCCTCGCCCCAATGTACTACAGAGGCGCACAGGCAGCCATCGTGGTTTACGACATCACCAACACAGTGGGTATCAGCTGCAGGACCGTAGAGTTGAAATAAACAGAGATGGCTTTTTTTTTTTGTCGTTGAATTAATTGCAATCTAATTAAAAGAATATTTTAAGTTAAGCTAGAAGACTGAAAGTTTTGCTTTGATTTTGCAAGATATTCTGAAACATGAATCCTTGTAGGATGACTGGAGTGAAGTTGGCCCTCCCACCTTCTTCAAATCAGGCAAAATTGGTGTCAAATGTTTGTGCAGCTAAAATTTTTGTTTGACGCTATCACTTTAAAGATATTAAGAAATATTTCCAGAGGTCATGAAAGGTCAACGAGCTCCCCACCTCCTTCAAACCAGATAAAATTGGTGTCAATAAACTCAACTATGTTTGTGCAGCAAATATTTTCTTTGTGTTGCTTTGGCTTTGAAGATATTAATGAATGTTTAAAGGTAATTTTGATTTCATAAAAGTGTGTGTGGGGGGTCAGGGGGGTGACTGCTAGATCTTTTGAACTTTAAAGTTTCATTAATATCTCCACAGCCAAAGCAGCGCAAACAAAATATTTTGCCGCACAAACATAGTCGAGTTGATTGACACCAATTTTGTGTGATATGTACAAGGTGTTGACCTTACATGACCTCTGGAAACATTTCTTAAAGTCTTTAAAATTATAGCAGCACAAATGTTTGACACCATTTTTGTCTGATTTGATTGGATGTGTGTTCTGGCTTCCTGATGTCTCCCTGTGTGATGAAAATATTTCCCTTCACTTAAAAACGTCTTGAAACTTAAATGCTGCAGTTCAGAATCGTGCTAATCCAGCCCACTGGTTTTCTAGGACACATTTGCGCGTGCAAAAAACTGGGTGAAGGAACTTCAGAGGCAAGCCAGTCCCAACATCGTGATCGCTCTGGCAGGCAACAAGGCAGACATCGCCGACAAGAGAGCAGTGGAATTTCAGGTGGGAAGATTTAATAATATCTCTGAAATATTTCACACCAGTGTTGTTTTCAAATCAATTAAACATAAATCTTGATGAATAATCTTTCCAGGAGGCGCAAACATACGCTGACGACAATAGTCTGCTCTTCATGGAAACTTCCGCCAAGACTGCGATGAATGTCAATGAAATTTTTATGGCCATCGGTAAGTGATGAGTCAGGTCTCGCACCATCAGATATTTTTGGTAGCTGCTGATTAAACAACAACAACTGATTGGATTGAGGTTAGTGAGAAGAAAAGAGTGGGGGTGGTAACTAAGGAGTCTAAACTTTTAAGACTGATTAACTTTTGTTTGCAGTCATATGTAGTTTAAATTAGAAATGGAGGATATAGAAGAGCGTTTTTTTCACTATCTGATGAGAAAAATAAACTACACTGTATAGACCAACTTACTTTTTTTGCAATGAAGTTTAAGACACTTTAAGGCCTTAATTTAATACTTTTTAAGGATGCGCAGCCACTTTGTATCAACAGCATTAGGAATCAAAAATCTAAATTTGTATTGTAATCAATAAATCAATTAATCACATGAAAAATTTAAACAAACTCAATTTCTTTTTCTCTCTTTCTGCCAAAAAAAAATGGAGGATAAAAGTTTTCAGTTTGGTGCTTTGATCTCAACTAGTCCCTTTTTTTGAAGGACAATTTTGTTTATAAAGACTTCTAAATTAATTTTATTAGCTGTTTTGTTTATTTGGAATATTTAAAATGTCTTCAGTTCTGGAGTAAAATGTTCACTGGAATTTAAAGTTTACTGATCTTTGAGAATGTGTTTCTGCCATTATCATTATGTTACTTAAAAACTGTCTCAAAGCAATAAAACAATTGTTTATCGCAATAAGTTCTGGAACAATTCATCGTCCAGCAAAATTTATTGTGACAGGCCACGGTACAATAATTATAAAATTACTCTATAAACTCTGTAAGAAGCTTCTTATCATCATCATCATCATCAGTAAATACCAGGGCTCCTGTCTGACAGAATGACAAATAGATTTAGCAAATTAACTTCAGCTTGAAAACGTTTCTGAGAGAAGCCTGTAACGTTCCCCTGCTGTCAGCCGGTTTTGTCTTTTGAGGCTGTCATGCTTCAGATTCTGTGGTTACCAATTCACGCTGCACACTCGGCATGTTTAAGTTACCAAAGCTGCTGTTTCACTCCTCAAATAGCACAATGCCAGCATTCTGCCACCACCACGTCACCAGGAAGCTTCTCCATATGCTCAAAAAGCAAACAAGGGAACTCCGATGCTACATAAATAGGGAGTTCTTGAAGAACCTCCAAAAACTTCTCCAAGACTTTTATTTTTCCCCCTCCAAGTCATTTTACAGTTTAAATTTGGTTTAAAAAAGGCCTAAAGAAATTATTTTGGATCGCAGTGCAATTCAGTTAATCTTTGATGAGACAATTGGAGCTAAAATAGAGAGAATCAATAGTTATTAGCTCAAGTATATTAACAACCGAAGGAGTCTAGACTCTTATATTATCAGGAAGTCACTTGAAGAAAAAAACAAAAGTTTTCCAGGAAGACTTGGCCATGAGGCCCAATGTTTCCCAACACAACCCTGCATGTTTTAGATGTTTCCCTGCATGACCACAGCTCATCAAAAGCCTGTTGATCAGCTTAACTAATGAATTCAGATGTGCTGAAGCAGAAAAACATCTAAAACATGCAGGGTAGTTGAGGACCAGGATTTAATACGACTGGATATATTATTACAAGAATAGACTTGATAAAATAATTTTAGAGGTTTGTCAATAGAAATTATTCTCTTCAGTCATATTTGAATAAAAATACAACCCTCAAATAAAAACATTTATCAGTTTTTTCCCTAATAAAAATGCTTAACAAATTACAAAGCAACACATTTTCTTGCGGTGAAGACTGGTTTTAATGAGGAAGACAACAAGCATGTTTCTGTAAGAATGTCAAAAATGATTTCGAGTTTCATATCATCACTTAAATCTCCTGTTGCTGTAATGTTGTGTAGTTACTTGTATTCCGATCCTTTGAGATTTTTCACATTGTGCCATTATGTAACCACAAACCTAAATGAGTTTTAAGGAGCTGATTAAATGAAGAGAGTGCATAATTGGTTAGTTTTCAAACGTTATTATTTAAAAAAAGTCATAAGTGTCCTGCCATGTGGAAAATATAATAAAACCATATTCTAAACTTTGATAATATCACACCGCACATTTCAGTTCATCCTAAACTGATGTGAAAAAAGTTAGCAACAAGCACTGAAAGGACACAAAACATGTTAAAATGTGGTCTTATCAGACAACAGAAAATAGTTTTTATCTACATAACGGAGTTCATGTTTTGAGTAGATGAAATCAGTAATAAAAAGAATAAATGTTTTCTTAAACCTGTTCAAAAGGAGCAGGAGAAAGTTTAAGCTTTTTATTTCTTGCACCACGATCTGAAGTGGACTTCCTGTTTATTTCCACCAGCTCACACCTTTATTTACAGCAGTTTCATTATTACCTATTTTGAAACGTGTGTCCCATAAATAAGATGATTTCACACCTTCGCTCGCATATGAACACATTTACCTCTGCACACAAAGAGACACTCATAAACAGAAATGCTTACGTGCATCTCAGCTCAGAGTTCTTCATGGCCCTGCCAGATTTAGATTCAAAATTATTTGCATTTTATAAAGATAATACAACTCTAACCTTCAGCTCCCTGCCAAATCAGGACCTCGTAATCTCTAAAATGTTTAAAGTCAGAAAGTAAAAGATTACTTTAACGTAACCCAATAATTTTGATCTTAACCTTTAAGCGTATATAAATGCAGTTTTGGAATAAATTAAGAGCCCACTTCAGTAAAATCCCATTGAAAACCTGATGGTTATTCCATCAAATATTGATTTCTGAACTCTTCCCGAGTTAAAACTTTTTTAATTGTTGTTTCTAAATTAATATGAACTTGTTTGCTTTACATTATTTGAGGTCATTTCTCATTTTCTACAAATGAATACTAAATTTTTGCTTGGAATTTCAGAAACATCTTGTCAGTAGTTCATAGAATAAAAGAACAATGTTCATATGTTCATTTTACTCAAACGTATACTTATAATAAGTAAAATCAAAGAAACTGATCATTTTAAGTGGTGTCTTAATTTTTTCCAGAACTGTAAAAACAATCCCCACATGTTTTAACACTCAGTTTAAATCCCTTTTTATTCCAGTACCTTGTTAAAATCACCTTGATAAAACATCCAGAGCAGAAATTAGAACAAACTTTGATATCTAGAGCAACTACTCTTGACCTGAGATCAACATTTAGCATTAAGCTTTTTATACTTTTCTATCAGTTTCTAAATTCTAAAGTACTTTTTCTTTTCTTTTGTTATTTTGTTTGTATTTCTTTCTAATTCATGTAAAGCACTTTGAACTTGCCTTGTTGCTGAAAATGTGTGATTTTTGAAGGAAATAACCCTCAAAAACAACACTTTACTGCTGAAAATTTCATTTGTTTTCACATTTCTGTGTCTCTGTAGCAAAGAAGCTTCCAAAGAGCGAGCCTCAGGGCGGAGCAGGACAAGGCGGGCGGACAAGAACCGGGGTGGATCTACAAGAGGCGACCCCCGCAGGCCGCGGCGGCGGCGGCGGCTGCTGCGGCGGCCACTAGCAAGTGCAAAATGACAAATTTGGAGAATGAGCCGTGAACTTCATTTTAAGGACAACATGTAGCTAAAAGGCAGTCAGACAGACAGGCAGGGGAAGGCAGAGCCTCTCGCTTCTGCTGTACTTAATCTGATATTACAGATGTGATTATCTGGATCCTCTTTGATTAAAAGAACTTTAACGAGAATCATAAGCTAGAGGGAACTCCCAGCATCCTCCAGTACTTCTTTACCTTCTTTCCACTGTTTGTCTAAAACCCCGTTCATCTTCCGTCTGTTGATTCAGCCTGGTTGGCTTCTCACAGAGCGCCATCTTCTGGTTGTTGCTGTTCTGGGTGAGCATGTGTGTTTGTTCTGAATGCGTGAGTCAGTGTGTGTGTATATATAAATATATGCACACACATGTGGTCGATGTCTGTCATTTCCTTAATTGCTGACCTTTATTTAGTCAACCAGTACGCAATATTGTTAATGCTAAAATTACAAGCAGCAGAGCGATGAAACTTTTTGTCTTATTACAATGAAATTCAAACGATTGCATACCTGTTTGTTTGCACCTGGGATTTAACTCAGTAGTTACTAATGTGTATAGTGAGATCTTTGTGTGCCTCCACACATACTACAAAGATCACTAAGATCGTAACCTGTAAAGAACGTCGTTGCCTCCAATGTCTTCAAGGGAAAATGTCTGACATGAATCAGTTTTGTGAGTGGAACTTAATGACTTTTGCACAAATATTGCTGAAAAACACAGTGAGGTTAATCTACAACCAACAGTGAAAAGTCCAGATAATCTGACAGGCATGCAATGCATGCATCTCCCATACCTCCATACCTATATCTATATCTGTAAGGATTGGACCGATCGGATTTCCATGCCCCGCTAGAAATGTAAATGTTATTTCTGAGGAGGACTCGGGTGAAACGGATAGTTTTAGAAATGCTCACAAATTTTTTTGTTTGTTTTTTGGAGGAGTGGTGATTTGGTGGTTCACTCAAAAAAAAGGAAAAAAGCTTCTGAAATGTTGGGAAAATATATATTTGCTTTCATTTGTTGTGTCCTGATAACTAACACCGAGATGTTAGTCATTTTTAAAAAAAGAAATATGAAATAACTTGTAAATCAAAAAAATAAATAACATTCAAGACTTCCTCTGTTTTTTTTTATATGCTGTATATATTTTGGGATTTAAATACATTTAGTTTTAATAACTTTTTGGATGAAAATGAACATTTGTTTGAAAAATGAGAATATTTTCTAAATATTTCAAATCAGTTAAACTCATAAGTTCAAAATTAATGACAAAATTCCCTTTCTAAAAACATTTGAGTATAATCAAAGACCAGGAAATGTTGTTTGAGTCATGCACTGCAAAAACATAAAATCTTGGCAAGTATTTTTGGTCTAGTTTTTAGTGCAAATATTTTATTAGGCTTAAAATAAAACAAACTAACTTAAAAGTAACTGTAGGAAGATTTAGAGGCTTGTCTTAAGTAAATAATTCCTTAATATTGATGAAAAACATCTAATTTTACTGGCAGATAAATTAACTTATAACCTGTGTTGGAGGTAAAAACTTAAATCAAAGGCAAAACCAGCATTCAAGATGGCTTCCCAAATCATCACCAAGTATGAGAACTGCAATGAAGTTTGTTTTTTGTCCTCTATACTCTTTCTCCAGAGTCTGGGATTTTGATTTACAAATAAAATATGAAAATTACGTGCATCTAAAAAGAGGCCAACAGTCTAAGATGCTTTTGATGTCTTGGCCATTTTTCCTTCCACTCAATTTTCCATCACAGCATTGTGACAGAAAATGCATCTTGTCAAGCAATGACCTTTTGTGGCTTTCTCTAGTTGCAGATGTTAATAATATCCTACCCTGTAGGCACTAAAACAGACGATTTATGTTCCTATGAAATACAAAAATTCTTAGAGAAACTTCATTTTGGACTCTGACTAGCTAAAATTAGAATTTATTTATTTTTTTAAACTAATAGGACCGTTTGAAAATCGTGGGGAAAAAATTAATTAGTAACTATTTCCCAACACTAGATGGAAGCACAACACTTAAATCCTAAAACCAGAAAACACTGAGACCTCTGAAAGAAGAAGGTCTTTCCAGGTTGTTGGTTTATATAAACAAAGCAAATTAAATATTGAATGCATAAAAGAACTGGAATGAGAACACATTTGACATTATAGCCATTTTCCTATGTGATGTGAAAACGTGGACATGGGTGCCCATGTGTTTTCAGATGTACATACATTTATTTACATGTATGTAAATACTGTTTTGCTTTTTTGCCTCTTTTTGAATGTTTGATGACATATTTTGGTCAAAAATTAAGAAATCATGGGCTAAAAAGTTACTTATCGCAAATTTGCCAATTTCTGGCTAATTTGGCTGAAAAAACCAATAGAAAAACTTTGAAATTCTAATTATATTTTAGTTTTTGTACCATGTAAAGATTACTATTGACTAGTGACTCCATCTGGTAACAAAACCTTACAGATGGATGCACCCTGGGAACTAATACTCCCCCTATCAAAATTTCTGAATTAATTAAGCATTAAAAAGAAAATTTTGAACAATTTCAATTGGGGGAAAAAATAGTAAACAACCTGATTAGCTTTAAAGAAACATATTTTTCACTTCATGTTATACAGCAATTTTTTTTAGCTTTATTTGTAGTTTCTAGGTTGGCAAGTTTGAACAATATGCTTCATGCTAAATTTGCAGGCCTTATTTAGAAACATAAATATGAACAAAAATGCATTATTTCACATATTTTATAGACATCCAGGTATTTAATTTTCACAGGAAGACTGAAAATGACTTGAATTATTCAGCAAAAAAGTTAATTGGTTTAAATTTATCCCATAAATTCACCTAAATAAAATGAAAAATTGAGAAATTGAGAACATAGATTAAGCAGGCTGCTTAAAGCCAAAACATCTTTTTATTTAATTTATTATCACTGACTCAACACACACACACACCCCTACACTGAATTTCTCACACACTGCTTCACCGAAATGGCGCCGTTTCTGCCCAAAGAAAACCGACTGCTCTGCTCACAGTAAATGATTTCTCATTTGTTGGGCTGTCAGTCAAGATGTGTTCTGTCAAAAAAGAAACTCATTTCATGCTTGGCCTCTGTGAATTATAATGGGCTGAGACTCTGACTGAAATTGACTGTGTTTAGGGGAGCAGCTTAGCAGAATAATGAAAATGTGGCCTGAAAAATAAACGTGTTTCTCTACCGTTTCTGGGTTTGCAGTCTTCCTTCAAGACAGGAAATGAGGTCATGGTTACTAGAATTATCTTATTAGCTATTGGGACTGTAGATTAATGTTAGTATTTTACAGAAAACATAGAATTAGACGCAGTTTGACTATCCTCTTGGAGAGAAAGAAATGTCATTAAATACCAAGGACACGCGGACACAACCCATCTGGGTTGTGTTTCGCAGGGCAGTCAGAGATTTCTGCTGATAGTGATCGGACGTGAGATGTGGTACAATAATTGTCTCTTATCTAAAATGAAACATCTGCCACCAGCTTGGAGCTTAGAGAAAAGGGGAATTAAAGGCTTTAACCAAAAAAAAAGCTGTTGTTGAAAGTGAACGATTTTAAAGAATGTTCTCATAAAAAAAAAATAAACTCAATAAATGATTCTCAGAATTTATTACATTTGTATTATGACTTCTGTTGTAGATGACTGTAGATAGATACACGGGTTCGGATAGATTTATATTCTCAATTTATAATCTCCAATATTTTTGATTTAAGCATTTTATTTGTTACGGTAGTACACATCTGACCTTTACCTACATTTTTATTATTTATTCTGCACACCTTTTCAACTGTTTTCTAATGCTCTGATTTTCAATGTTGTTTTGTTTTCTGGTAAATTGTTTCTCTTCCGCTTCGTTTTGTACGTATTCATCTAGCTAAAGTGGAAAGTTTTGAAATTATTTCTATATTGGCACTGATGTTAAACAATAAGTGTCCACTTGTTTTTTTTGTTGTTGTTGTTCAACAGATTGACTACAAGAAAAGATTATTGAGATGTTTGGCATTTTCTTGTTTAAAGTCATTGTTTTGGAGAACATAAGAGTCCCAATTTACCATTGGTTCTCCAACGAGATGCATCTGGAGTCTTTCATTGATTGGTCGATCAGTTCCTTGCGATGGCTCCTTCACTGGAAACCCTGGCAGATTTAGTGTAGTTAAATATTTATGTTAGTAAGTTGTTCTGTTTTTTTTCTGTGAAGTTGTAAGATTTAAATTATGTGTATTTAGTGTTAATTATTAACTCTCGTTAGGCATGTTTCTTTCCATAACCCACTTGATTTCATGTCCAAAGGGGAAAAACCACCAAGATACAAAATGATCTGAGCCAGAACCATACAGCTAAAAGTCTAGAAGTGACCTTCCTGCCAAAACAACAGCTGTTTGTGAAGTGGTTTTCCGCTCAGTCAAGTTGAGACTTGGTTGTGGAAGTAGAGATGGTTCCAGGAGTGCAACCACAGCCCAATGTTGGACCGGATGAGGTATTTTTTTCTTGTTTTGTCTTTGCAGTTCTGATGTCAAAAACTGACTCATCAACAGCTAGTTCACCCCCTGCCACAATACCTAAATTAAAATCGCCTTTATTTTGGCAATTTTGCACCTATTGACATTAGAAGGTGACATCACGATCTCCAGAACCCCGCCCACTCCGCCATGACAGACGTCAAAACAACCAATGCGCTCGTTTAAAGGTAGGCTAAAACAGTGACCTAATATCGCTTCCATTTAGTTGATTTCACTTTAAAAATAGTCACAGGGTGCTTCGCGATCGGTTCTATAGGCAGACAAGTATGCAAACCAAACTTGTCATTTTATTTGATAACTTTTTAATGAGGAAAGATACGGCGACGATGGATAGCAGCTGTCAATCATAATGACTGGCAGCTCTCAATAATATTGACCGTCAGCGCTCGTTGTAGTTGCGGATTTGCAGCTAACGCTTTTTACAAGGTAAAATTATTAATATAAAGTATACTTCCATACTTTATAAGTAAGTATGATTAGAAAGATATCAAATTTCGCATTATGGAGAAGGTATGTCGAATGGTAACCATGGAAACAATGCTGCACCGTCATGTAGCCTAGCATGTATGGGGGAAAAAACTGGTTAATATCCCGTCTTTTGTACGTTTTTAGGGCTGATCTGGTGTAAGAGGAAACCGCTGTTTATGACGTAGCGATATAAATCAAGTGCTGTGAATTCAGGAAAAGCCGGTAATTTGATCAACGCATCAGGAGGAAAGAGGTTTCGGTCGGTTTCTAAGCTAGCTACTGACGTCTATGAGCACCAACCACGTGTGTTACGTTCACAGACAAATTAGCTTGACTCGAACAAGTTAGAGCCACAGATAAACTGACAAAAACAACTTTTGAAAACAATTTCAGTCGCTTTATTAAGTCCCTCACTTCCGACGTCCATCATGGCGCCTCTAATGATTAAGTGACGTAGTTCCAAAGGGTCAATAACAGAGATCTTAATGTGGTTAAGAATACAGATTTACTAGCTTCCATAGATTTTCCTGTCACTGACTGATCCTGAATTATTCTGTTTTCATATGAATATTAATCCATATGATATATTCACTGATATTTGCATGTGTGATAAAAATCACTCAGAGTTTTTGATAGATTATGAGTCTGATTTTTGGATAGATTGAGAGACTAACAGCGCTACAGCACTTCGTCCTCAGTGAATCTCAGCCATTGTGTTGAGTGCCATTCCTTTCCTGAAACGGACTCAAGTGGACTTCAGTGACATTGACTCCCAAGGGACAGAATGTACCAGGATATACACTTTT
Organism: Gambusia affinis; assembly: GCF_019740435.1. Lineage (NCBI taxonomy): Eukaryota > Metazoa > Chordata > Actinopteri > Cyprinodontiformes > Poeciliidae > Gambusia > Gambusia affinis. The sequence continues at coordinate 18,128,053 of NC_057887.1, forward strand.
ACCCAGGACACATCATGATCTAATTTTCATTACTTGCCTTTCTGAGAGTCAATCATTCCCTTACATTGTCAGCTTGTCAAACTGAGCCTGACTAAGAAGGATGATCTCTTCTAAATCTAAAAATGTTTATGGAAAGTGAGCAGAGTGCTTAAAAAAACAGACTCACACACACATTTTAATGGTTTACCGTGTTTACAATAAAATACAACTGTTCTGTCTAGGGCTGAAACTAATTAATAGTACTAATTGTGGTGAATCGATTGAAATAATCATAAAAAAAACGACAATTTGGTGAAAAAACATTCAGAGCAGTAATTAAGCCAAAAATGTACAAAAATATAAGCTAGAAACACTTTTCTGTCATTAAATCAGTTGCATACAGAAGACAATAAATGGCATACACTTTATGAAACAAAAAACAACTGCTACAAATGACGGGGGATTGTGTAGTCAAGCTGAAACACTCTTCAACGCTGGGGGTTGCTCTGCTCCAGGCCGTGAAGTGCAACCATTATGTGGCTGCGGCTCCACACTCCATCTTTTTCAAATGAACCACTGGCATCCTGAAAGTGTCATCTCAATCAAAACATTAAACTTGAAAGGCAAAAAAAAAAGAAAAAGGATTTTTATAAAAAAGAAGATGTGCACATTGCCATGGTGACCGGGTTAGAGCCATAACACGCTGCTCCGCGTCATGGACAATTTCTTGATGATTTGAGCGCGGCAGAATAAAAATGTTCTTTAATGAAAGCACTCAAGATGATGATGGAGCCGAGGGCTGTTATTAAGTCTGATGGAGGGAGCGTGATGACTGGCCTGCACACATTTTATTCTAACCTTAGCAGCAGGAGGCTGATTCTTCTTCACTGGAGGTGCCCAGTGCATGCATCTGTTGGGTTTTCTTTCGTCTCTGCACCCAGAAGCGAAAAGACAAGTACAAACACATGAGCTCCTTTATTTTTAGGGCAGATGCCTTATGGTGAGGTCAAGCAGGGCGTCAAAGGTCTTCAATGCGAAGGACATAGCTCAAACTCCAAGTATGTTCCACCGTTCATGCATCACAATCTGGCTGACAGCTGAATTAAACATGCACGCATAGCGAGCTGCCCGCAGCGGACGCAGGCATGTCCTGGTGTCACTGGACTCCCCGAGTTTTCTGCAGGCATCTGCTTTTGAACACAGCCCAACGATGTTAATAAGCAGCTATGACAGGGCCGGGATTGGACCTTACACAACATAAATACTACCTAGAGGTGGGGAGGGATTTGACGTGTGGCAGTGAGATGGCATTGTCCTGTGACTTCCCAAGTTGTTTATTGTCAGCCATTAAGCTGGAGCAGGTTTTTACTAGAACTGTTTATAGGCTAACATTAGCATTATTTTTAAGCTTTAAATTCCACTTAATCTTTCATCAAATCTACTATAAGGCAATTTGTTCAGGCTTGTTTGAATAAATAGTTCAGGCAAAGGAGTTAGGGGCAGGCAAATGCAACTCAAATCTACTTTGTTTTGCCCAAATGTGACCAATATCCGGCTTTTTCACTGCAGTCAGAACGGCCCAATTCAGGTCTTTTCACACCCAAAAACTACAGTCTCTCCCTCTTCCATGTGTGACACTTATAACGTATTATTACTAAAATAAATTAAATTAAATTCCAAGAATAAAGTCATGAAACACTGTTACAATAAGCATAAACGTGCAGTATGTATCACGAGAATAAACTCGTACGGGAATAAAGTAATATTACTTGACTAAAGTCCTCTTCCGTATCATTGTCATTTGCAAGCCGGCCATATTGTTGTCTGTTCTCACATTGTGCGCAATAAAGGTGCTCACTTTTCCACTGACACTCTGCATGACAGAATGAAGCTACGTTTCCATGACTAATGTCCACAAATCTTTGTAAATATTTTGCTAGTGTAGAAAAAAACACAAGTTTGGTGTTACCATTAGACAAGAAATGTAAATAAAAGCACACATGAATAAGTTTGTTCATGCAATGTCATTAAAAAACAAACCACGGTATGACACTCCAACTACTTCCTGTCTGTGTCATCTTCTTCCTGGTTTATGTCAGTGGCAACATCCGCTCTATAATGTGAAAAAAGTGTTTCCATTGAAACCAATTTCAACACGGCCAAAAAAAACCATCTCATCCTTACGCCAAATCTTTTAAATGGAAAATTGAAATAGCAGTTTTCCTTAAGTGAATTTATTTTCAAAATGTCAAACTGTGCAATGGAAACGGCGCTTGAGAAAATGTTCAGGTGTAATTTTTATTTTTAAACCTGGATCAGTGGCACCAGTTTTGCCCTTATTGCTTTTCTGAGCGTCTTGTATGTAAATCTCCGTATTTTCTTTCTTTCGTTCTTCTTTTTTTATACCTAAAATTAAATTTTAGGAAGTGTTTGTTTTTGGGTTTAAGGGATAAACCGTCAGGCTCTTAATCCCGTTTTGAAAATGTAGCGGTTTTTCAGTTTTCAGTTTTTCTTCTTATTCGTAACATTTCACAGCAACTCTCTGTGTGTGAGTTGCTGCTTCTTCATGCCTCCCGCTCTGTGTTTTATTTTTTTTCCTCTCCGGCTGATTTCATTTCGTCCTCCTCTGTTGTTCTCTGTCATCCCAGCTCGCGCGCTGTGATTCGGTATCTCTGTCGCGCAGGCGGCGGTGGCGCAGCGCGCGCCCATTACCCGCGCAGTTTATCTTTTTCTTGACTGGCTCGCGGGAGCGGACACGCTCTCACGAGGAGCTGAGCTCGCGCTGTAATCTGTGGCAGCTGGAAATGGACAGCGACAGCAGAGGAGCTCCGCAGCCGGCTCACTCAGGTAAGAAAACAGTTTTTGTTTTTACATTTGGCGGCGGATTCTGTGTAAACTCCATTTAGACTCGTTTTTAAAAAGCTTTTCTTGATGTGTCACTTTCCATTTTACCAAAAAGCAGCTAATTTCTGCAAAACTACCTCAAACCATCAAATGGACTTATATGTTTGTAGCAAAACACACCATATAGTTATATGTACTCCATATAGCATTCAAAGCTTGTATTGTGCTTCATGTTGAGCTACTACAAAATATAAATTAAAGTTGGGAATATTTACAGGAAGTAATTTAAAGCATCAAAAACGCAGAAAGGTCTGGAAATTGCTTAAGCTTTTCTGTCTTTCTTTCCTGAAATGATGGTGGTGAATCAGATCAGTTTTAGAATAAGATGATGAATATTTTCATATTTTTCTACTGTCATTCTCTGTCGCTTTATTGGGCGAGGGCAAGTCTTAGCATTGCTGCGTCTGGAGGTCAAAGGGTTGCTGTTAAATAAAGAAGCCAAATTATTTGATTCTTGTTAAATTTAATATTTTTCTTTGGCCGCGTCTGCTGTGTTCCTTTGTAGACGCTCAGTTGTGGATTATGCAGTGGCGCATTGCATGTAGGTTTTCATATATTGTGGATGTGATATTGAAATGTTTTCTTTTTTTTATATAAAAGGAAGTTTAAAATTTTCAAAGATTAGTTAAATATTCTTAGAAAAGATGTAGCACAATTGATTTAACTAAATATTTTACTTCTGTTTTAGCAAAGCTGAATTTCCAATCCCTAAGTATGAGTAAAAAAAAAATATATTCTACATGTTTTTCTAAAGGATCGCCTCGGGGATTAAAATATATTCATTCACTGGTGACAATTTTCTTTCTAAATAGATTTACATGAAAACATCTTTGCTTTGTTCTAAATTAAAGCTTTTTAAATTACATTTGAACAGCATTATCCTAACTCAATAGGGATTATTTTTGTCATTTGTAAATGTTTCTCTGTTATGAATCATATTATATAATATAAGGTTGTTATTTAAATGTTAAGGATAATAATATTAGGCGTAAACATAAACAAAAGGAAAAGTCTCATTCATCTTTCTGCTTGTCCATTGCTGTGAAATGGTTGAAAGTAAATCGAGGATAACAAATCACATGATGCATTTAGCAGAAATCAACCAACTGAATACGTATTTTTTTCAGTGTTTTCTTCCACATTTTTCTTAGAAATCTGAAGCTTGGTAGGTTTGCTCATTCCGACGTGTTCTTCCTGTTTCTGCGATATGGAGGTCTGTTCTGCATCGTGTGTAGATTTACAAATTACATGCTAAATACCACAAAATCAAAATGTTTCTTCTTCTTTTTTTTTTTTTGCACACATCTAGTAAGGCCAGGGTTGCATTTGAATTCTGTTTTTCTAACAAGATTCTGCAAATTTGCTAAATTAATAAAGGACAGAAAAGAGAGCATTTTGAGGTATTTCTAAATCTGAAATATCACATTTGCGTCTAAGATTTGTGTTTACGTCCTCGTAAAGATCCCTGTGTGTCGCTTTCATTACTGCAAGTGTTGCAGTGGCGTGCTGAGCTGCAGCTCAATCCAAGTAGAGTAGACACACTTAAACACCCTGCATTGGCCACATCATTACGTTCTACATCCTCTTTAAATGACCTTGCTCTCCTCAGTCCCTCTTTGCGGCAGCTTCAAACCTAAATGGCCACAAATGACTGTCTCCCACCTGCCAAGCGCAGCCAACGCGATGTTCTTTTCCAACGAGGCTGAAGCAATCATTTCGCTGCAAACAAAAGGTCCTTGATTCATCAAGTCCCGCATCTCCCACTGCCCACTCCCCAGAGGGATGCAGTCATTTTCACCAGCTCTCCTTATGTGTGCAGCTGGGAGTTTGCGCTTCTTCTTCTTTTTTTTTTTGTAGCTTCCTTGAATCAGAGAAATCTGGAAACATATATTTTCCCTAAAAAGAAACCGCAGGATTTAGATCTTCATGTTGCTTATGAACTACTACTAAAATCAACTTTTGTTTTTTGTTGAATAGCGGACTAACTGGGTTATTTAGCCAATCAAATTTTATTTCTATAGCACAGTGGTTCCCGAAGATTTTCTTCTGGGCCCCCCCAGTGGTTCCCGAATATTTTCTGGGCCTCGCTATGGATTACAATAAAATCCCCCACTAAAAAGAAAAAAAAAAAATCAACTGGGCACACACATCGTTCAACCAGACATAAACCTATAAAGATATTTTGTTTTCAAACTCCACTGAAGTTAATTTCACACTCCAGGTTGCAACAAAACACACTACAAACCATCTTTACCATGAAACACTTCTGTGTAACTGTTCTTTTGTTTGTTTTTTTCATTCATCCATACCGTTTCCCACGCCCCCCCCTACAATGGCACTGCGCCCCGCCTAGGGGGCGCGCCCCACACTTTGGGAACCACTGCTGTAGCACATTTCAGCAACAAGGCATTTCAAAGTGCTTTACATCATAAAAATAGAAGAAACACAAAGTCAATCAACAATCGAAACATTACATTTAGTCAAGTGCCATCATTAAATTTGTAATTGATTACGTTTCAAAAGCAATTCCAGTCTAGTGGGTTTTTAGTCTAGAGGCAAAATAAATCAGTGTTTCAGCTGTTTTCTGGAAGTTTGTTCCAGATTTGTGGTGCATAGAAGCTGAATGCTGCTTCTCCGTGTTTGGTTCTGGTTCAGGGGATGCAGAGCAGAACCAGAAGACCTGGGAGGTCTGGAAGGTTGCTATGACAACAGCAGATCTTTAATGTACAGTGGTGCTAAGCTGTTCAGTAATTTATAAACTAACAGTATTTTACGGTCTATCCTCTGAGGCAGTGTAGGGACTTTAGAACTGGGCTGCTGTGCTCTAACTTCCTGGTTTTAGTCAGAACACCAGCAGCAGCGTTCTGGATCAGCTGCAGCTCTCTGATTTTTTTATTTTTTTTTTTAGACACTGTTGCAGTAATCAGTGCGACTAAAGTTAAATGCATGGATGAGTTTCTAGATCTTACTGAGACATTAGTAATGTTAGTAAAGACCGACTTTGTAACCGTCCTTATGTGGCTTTGAAAGTTCAGGTTAGAGTCCATCACTATTTCCAGGCTTCAGGCCTGATCGCTATGGTTTTAGTTGTAAATACTAAAGCTGTGCATTGACTCTAGATTGTTCCTGTTTAGTTTGTTGTTTGGAAGCCCCCAAACCTGTCCATGTTGGTCAGAATTACTAATTTTACTATTTTCCCCATTGTTTGTCAATAAAAATATAAATAAATATCAATAAATGTAAAAATATGATTAATGGGGCACTTCAAAGAAGCATATTAAAACTGTGTGTTTTTCAAGAGCAGCATTAGTTTGTTATGTAGTCATAGTCATACAGTTATCTAAAAAAGTTATAAATAATTGTTATTGCCACTTGTATTATTATCACAGTAGCGTACCAGAAAATATCCCTGGTTACAGAAGCTCCAGATTACTGCTTCTACATGTGGAGCTAAAATGGGTTTCTTCATCACTAAATTAGTAAGTGATGAAGATAGTGTGACTCATTTTAATAAAATAATAAACATTGTTTTTTGGAGGAATACCCAACAATCTGCTCTTCCAGCTTCTGAGTGGAAACTATTTGCTGCTCTTCATCAACTTATTTGAGGATTGGGGGATAGGGGGATTGTCAGTTTTCTTCTTTTTTTCATTCTAAATTTGTGCAAATCTGACAGAAGACCTGCTCCAAAAATTACTGCTATCAACTCATGCAGTGCGCTCAGTTTTTAATGAGGTGCTATACATGCACTCAGGCTAAAGTCTGGCCATATTTATGTATATTTACATTAGCACAAAGGTGGGAAATATACACACAGCACAAAAATACCTGCATTTTTCATTTACTGAGGCAAAAAACAGTTTATCATCAAGGCCAAGAAAACACTGTTGTGTTATTATTTTTCTGACAATGTGTCACAGGGTACAACAAAGGATATAGAATATTTTTACAATCGGATGGATTAATAAAATCAGCCATTTTTAATAGCATTTAATAATTCCTTACACTCTGAAGCTGCTTATTGAAAACATCCATATCACTTATCTTTTGAGAACCTTAAACTCTTTTAACAGGAAATATTTTTCACAATCTGCTTGATCAATTTTATTTGGTAAAAGTAGCTAAACGTAGCATAGCACCATACTGTTGTAGCTGTGATATTAACTCACGATCCTTGGCAATATCAAAACAACAATTTAATAACCATGTGCCTAATGTTTGTCAGAACAGAAAATCAGTTAACCCATGAATTGATTGCCTGACTTTGCAGCAGCGACTTTAGTTTTTATCTACAACCTTCTAACTTCCTGCAATGGCTAGCTGTGCTACATTCCTAACACTAGCTTCTATGTGAATAAGAACCACAAGTAGAGCTTAAGTATTATCTTCCTCAATAACTGTGCTTGTGTATCATTTTTGTTGGCATCTTTGCTCGTGTTAAAAGAAGTTTGGTGACGTTTAGTTTTTTTCAGTGTAATATTAAGTTGCGATTCACGAGAACGCTTTTTTCCCCCTTTCATTTTACGAAACTTGTTCAATGACAGGAGATGTGTGAAGACTATTGAGATCGAGCCTTTTAAAAAAAGGATATTTTGTGAGATTTTTTTCAGTTTGGCAACTCTTCAAAATAAAAGGCTGATGATGTTCTTTACTGGTCAAAGGGTGTTACAAGTGCAATACATTCAAATCTTTGAAATTGTTGCAATAAGCAATTATTCAATTAATCGCATGATAACTTAAAATGAGCCTGATAGTTTCCATTCTGTTTATAGATATTTCTTGAAGGGAAATTATGCTAATGAGATGCCATAATTTGTCAAATTTATTGTTTTTGCTTGTTTTATTTTGGATATTTAAAATATTTTCCAGTGTTAAGTGTTTCTTTTACAAAATTAAAGTTTATTGGACTTCCATTATTATATCACTGCCAATCTGTTACTTGAAAAATGGTCTCAAAACAAGAACATTATTGATTATGGCAATATTTACTGGAATGATTTAACATCCAATAAAAATTATTATGACAGACCTTGTTACATGGACTCCCACTGAACTTGTTACAAGCAGATGACTATAAATCAGGAATGTCAAACTCATTTTTGTTTTGGACCAAATTCAATTCATGAACGGTCTTAAAGTTGTGCCGGAATGTATTGGTAAAACCTGTTCACAAGCTGTTAAAATATCAATGAATCCTTAAAATTAAATATTATTGAGCATCTTTTCTGTCCCGCCACGTTTCTGATTCTTTTTGTGATTTTTAAAAAAAAATTTTTTTAATTTTGCAATAAAAATAAAGTGTTTGGTACTGATTTGGAAATCTGTGCAATATTTGCGTGTATTTATGATGACTTTATTACTGGCTGTACAGATCATGGACAACAATCTGACATCAATTAAGGCTGAGGAAGCCGTTTAGAACAAGTAAGAAAGTTTTTGACTTTTTTTTTTTTTTTTTTAGAAAAATCTACAATAAATTCCCAATTATTAGCACAAAAGTGCAGAGATGTGTTGATTTTGTGTGAATTTCCACGATAATTCTCAAGAAACTGGAGGGACTGATTGATATAATTTGGTAGTAAGCAGATAAAAACTGCATTAATTTGATTAACATAATAATTAAGTACACTTAGTGTTTAGTGTAGGATCTAGAGGGCCACATAAAAAGCTATGGCGTGCCAGATTTGTCCCGCGGGCCTCGAGTTTGACACATGATGTAGACTTTCTACAGTCAATCAATAAATTTTGATCAGTTGTGTCAAATGCAGCACAGAGATTCAATATTACAACCAAAGAAAGTCTACATGTAAGATGTTATGACTTGTGCTGTTTATAATGTTTACGGAGGACTGAAAAGCATTGAAATGATTTATTTTTATATGTTTATTATAAAAATAATCAACATGTCACCCATAGTAGTCATGATTGTTAATGTTTTTAAAAGGCTTTAAGTTGCAGAACAATGATGTACTTCCAGTTCTAACCTTTTTCATCCTTCTCACCAGATATTTTCAGGAAAATCTGCTCAGGATTTTCTTTTGCAGTCACAGTTTACATATGTATTTCACAGCAGGCCAATTTTGTGCTGGAGAAGGGCTCTCACAGCTGGATGTGTTGGGAAGAGATGGGGGAGCGAGTCTCTGTCTACGGCACACAAAGGGCAGGACAGAAAACACTGTGTGGATTTACCATCTTTTCATTTAAACCGTCGCACCCATAGTTGCACCTTTGGTTCCCTGTACGGATATGAAGGAAACTTTTTTTTTTTTTTTTATCATTAAGGAGTCAGTCTGAAGCAAGATGTCAATAGTAAAGAGCAGCTCCTTCTATTGCAGTGCAGAAACATTTTAGTGAAGACTTGGTGCTGACATCTTTGTTTATTCAATCCATAAGTCATCAACATCTGAACTGAACTTTAATTTTGTATATCTTTTGATTCATAAAAGACTCTGCTCCCCTTGAATTGTGCATCATGTCTTGCAAAAGCAAGGTTGCATTCTCAGATTACCTCAATCGCAAACGCCGCTGATGAATCGGACCGACCCGCTTATCTTTTTGACACCCATCCCCTCCCCCATCCGTCGTACTTTCTCTCCTATCTCAGAGCTTTTTCTTTTGTACTTTAACATTTGGCTGCTGCCGTCTGCCTCAGTAAAAACCATCAGCTGTGAAATTGAGAATAATCATGTGGAACGAGATTGAGCGGGGAGCAGCTTGAGCTCCAGCCCTCTCCTGTCAATGGAGTCATGGCTTCTGCTGATAAAGTCTACCAACGACTGAACAATCGCCCAATAAGCATACTGTTCTGTTAACTTCTTGCTAATCAGCTTCTTTTTTTTTTTATCTAAAACCCTTATGTCTTTAGTGACAAGGTGGTAAAAACTATAATTGAATATAAAGTAACGAAATCTGTGTGTTTCCTGTGTTTTTAATGGAGATTGATGACACGTCCCATTGGCGCGCGACACTGAACGCTACAGCTGCCGTGTGCGTGGCATTCCTAATGTGTTTTATGACTAACGTCCATGACAGCCAGCTGGCACACAACTTGTTCTGTCTTTATTTGAGGACCCTCTGGACAATTGGCAAAGTAAAACACAAATAAACCAAGAATTAAAAATACATAAATCAAAGAGTCCCCACATAAGAGCCTGTTCACATAGAAAAATACACACCGCCTTCACTGTAAATATTAGTTCTAAAATTATCAGAACCAAATAGGTTTTCATGAAACAGTCTTAGATACACAAAAATGATAAATAAATCAATTAATTGCATGATAAATTAAAACAAACTCAATCATTTGCTTTGACATGAATTATCATTTTTTTCTCTACTAAAAACTGGATGATAAAAATCTTCAGTTTGGTCTCAACTACTCCCTTTTTTTGAAGACTAAGACTTCAAAATTAATTTTATTTGTTGTTTTGTTTATTTATTTTGATCATTTAAGATGTCGGCCAGTTCCAGTGTAAAATATTTATTAGAATTTAAAGTTTACTGATTTTTGAGAATGTGTTCTTGCATTATTATTTTGCCATTGCTTTTATATTACTCAAATTGTTTCAAAACAACAATATTATCGTTTATCGCAATAACGTCTGGGACAATTTATCGTCCAGCAGAATTTATCGTGACAGACCTAGGAATTATAACCTTCATCAAAGAAGTTAGTTTGAAAAACACAATTTGAATGGAGATTATTTAATGGTATTAGGAAAAGTATTAAGAGTGTAGGTGTATAAATCTAAATACTTAAAAATGTATTACTATTATTTAAACTGTTACTATTTTAAATGTATTTTTTTATTTATTTAAAAATATATAGTTAATAGCTGGACTTTTGCATATCATCCTATAGAGAAGGATTACTGAACCTAAAAACAGTATTTGAGAAATAATTTTTTAGTTACTGTTGAGGCTATACAGGACAATGTAATGAGATTATTTAGTAAATCATCCATTCATGCATTCAGATAATGACCATTTTAATAATAATAATAAAAGGTTTTGCATTATGCTAAGGTGAGTTTGGTGTATATATAAATAATGTATTTATTTTTAAGTAAAAATTTGTTTTCATGTTTTCTGCGTACAGATCAGAAGAAGAAGGTTTCATTTGGGAGATATGTTTTTATTTATTTTTTTGGTGTGTTTAAAATACTAACAAAAATACTAACTGGTGCTGATTCATTTTACATTAGCTGGATATTCAGTTTGGAAAAAATATATTTTGGGCAGCTGCATTTGACAGAGCTGTTCCTCTAGAAAATATTCTAGAAACAATAATAACTCAAAGGTTAGAGTTTTAATATTCAAGTTTATTCATGATAGTATATAGACAGAGATATGCTTGAAAATTGTACCTTTATCTAGGCGAGAAACTCTTCTCTTCATGTTCTGTAGCTAGCAAAGGAAAACAAGCACTTTATATTATCAGTAGTAATTTGAAACAACCCATCAGTTAAAGGACAGACCACCGTTATCATCAGAAGCAAATTGCAGGTGGACACCATCAGTAGAAACAATTGATTCGGTCCAGATTGCTGTTCACAGCTTCCCCCCAGTGAGTTTGCCTCAAACACAGATCTGAAATGGATTTATGGTCAAGTCCCCCATTGAAAACATAATAGCTCTCAGGCTCTGTCATTATAAGTCAAATGAGCATCTCCTTCACGCAGTAAACCTGCCTCTGCTCCAATAACCGGGATCTTTATTTGTTTGTCCTGAGCAGAGCCGCCTCCACGGCTCTCCACAAACAGATATCTACAGGGCGATAAAGCTGCTCCTCGAGGTCGTAGAGAAGTGTCAAAATCTCCACAAACGATCAGTAAAAGACAAGCTGAGAATGGTCAATACTAAAAACAGATTACATAGACTTGACTGCATGAATTATAAAAAGTAATTTTATAAGCAGCTGGATTTCTGTCAAGGAATTTTAATCTCCCTTGAGGTAAAACAGCATAAATATTAGCAGGGACGATTTAGTCAAGGTGTGAAGTTTCTTTAAGAGATGCTCTGTGAAAAACAGCATTTTTTTCCCATCAAGTCATCAAATATCAACATTAGGCCTGTCACAACAACCAATAAATCAATTAATCGAATGATAAAACAAACGTAATAATTTCCTTTGACATGATTTATCGTTTATTGCTTTTTTTTTCTCTCTTTCTATCAAAAACTGGATGATAAAAATCTTCAGTTTGGTACTTTGGTCTCAACTAGCCCTTTTTTTTTGTCAGATAAGTTTGTTTACAAAGACTTCAAAATTCATTTTAATTGTTGTTTTGGTTTCTTAATTTGGGTATTTAAAATGTCTGCCAGTTCCAGTGTTAAATGTTGATTAGAATTAAAAGTTTACTTATCTTTGAGAATGTGTTCTTGCACTATTATTATGCTATTAACATTATATTACTTTAAAGCTGTCTCAAAACAATAATATCGTTTATTGCAATAACTTCTGGATCAATTTATCATCCAACAGAATTTGTTATCATGACAGGCCTAATCAGCGCTCTGTATGCTAGAGTATTCAGTAATCAGTTGATTTCTCCGTCTTTCCTTCTGTAGCGTCATTTTGCTAACACCAAAGCGACGCTGTAGCTCTTTTTCCTCCATCTGTAAATGCAGACAGATGCTTTCTGATGTCTGAAATTGCATCCAAATGATGTCGCAGATGAACAGCTGCACTTTGTTTTCCATCATATGAATGCAGGGATGCACATGCACCTTGTGTGGGATGTTGAATTGTTCCGCGTCCCATTACCTTTCCATTTCCCCTGGGGATGGATTGGTGGTACAGATTCAGCACAGCAGGTGAAACTATTGTGAAAATGTTTCTCTTTGTGTGTGTTTATATGTCTTGTATGTGCAGACGTATAGAAAATATGTTTTAGACATGAACAGGATTCCACATTTTCACCATTTTTAGCCGATTCTGCTACATGTTAGCGATAAAAGTAATTGTGTAATAACCTATCTAACATTACACCAGAAGAAAAATCACAGCTTTGACTTCAGATGTAGTTTGTGACAAAAGATTAGCTCAACAGAAAAAAACTCTTGGGTCTAAATCTAGAGATTTTATGAAACCTTGACTAGTAAGTCAAGGTTTCATAAAATTGTTGGGGTTTGTGGAGTCTTACGATTATTTTTCTAACTGATTATTCTGACGATTAATCAAATAAAAAAGCGCAAGAAAACAGTTTTTTTATTTTATTTATTTAACCACTTATTTTTACTATAAATACAATAACAGATGCAAATAACCAAATAATTGAATTCCTTTTTTATGTAAATTTTTTTTTACCATTTTAGCATAAAAAATGCAGTAATGCAACATTCAGTTAGTGAACGTCTGATCATTAGTAGTGGAGAAAGCATCTAAAGCTAAAAAAAACTGTACTAACCTGTTTTTGTTTTTTAAATTAATAACTCGGTAGCAAAAGAAGCTTAATTGGAGTTTTTTGTTTGTTTGTTTTTTACAGAATTTTAATCAGGTGAAGCTAAAACTCCCACTTGAGCTGTTCTGGGTATAGCATAAGTTTTTTCATCTTAAATGGAAAATGTATGCATTTTTTTTGTACAGCTTTGGCTTATTTACTATTGTGAATGTGTTGTTCTTTCAGCAAATGGCTATTTTTAGTCTGTATTCGCCTGTTAACCATTGATGACTAAATTAGATTATTCCAATAATCGACTAATCACGATTAATTCGACTAATTGTTCCAGTCTCATTGTTTGTCACCGTCTTTGTTCAGTTGGGGGGTTTTGACCTCGTCTGTTTTCAGCTGGCCTGAGGTGGGTCTGCCCCGACTGTTTTCTGGGAGGTTGTCATGGAGATTGATGACATCATTGGTACTCAGCTCCCCAACCTCTGGGATGGAGGGGGGTTGGGGGGGTTGCAGTGCCCTGGGTGTTGTGTTGCGGCTTTGCTTCACGGCATGGATGGTCTTATGAGTTATTGTGTCTGGGGGGGCTCGCTGTGGGCGGGGTGCTGATCCGGGTGGTGGAGATCGGTAGCCTGGTGGTGTGGAGAGCTGAAACAGTTAACCAGATTAATCGATTATTGACATAATAAACTAATTTAGTAATAGATTCATTGTCAACTGAGAATTCAGACTGTACAATATTTCATACTTAAGTCAAAACTGTGCAAAGACATATACATACATTTTGCATTAAAGATAAATACAATCCTTAAACTCATTAACTGACAGATTTACCTTTAACTGGTATTTTTTGTTGCTTTTTCAAAAAAAGGGAGAAAAAAAACTAATAAAAAAGTCTCAAGTTATGTATACCCATATTCAAAACCAAAGTAAAAAAAAATCACAATGACAGGCACCATCAGTTGGGCAAAACCTCCAACATAACTAATTTACCTGGTCGATAAATTGTTACAGAAGTTATTGCGATTAATGATAATAGTGTTGTTTTGAGACTATTTTTAAGTATTAAAATGGTAATTGCATGATAATAATGCAAGAACACATTCTCAAAGATCAGTAAACTTTCAATTCTAATGAACATTTAACACTGGAACTGGAAGACATTTTAAATATAAAAAAATAAATAAAGAAAATTACAAATAAAATGAATTCTGAAGTCTGTAAACAAAATTATCCTTCAAAAATAGGGCTAAATGAGACTAAAACATCAAACTGAAGACTTTTATCCTCCCGATTTTGGTAGAAAAAGAGAGAAAAAAAGAGATAAATGATAACTCAAGCCAATGGAAATTATTGAATTAGTATTAATTTATCATGCTATTAATTGATTTATTGCTTAATGTGACAAGCCTACCTCCAAGTTTGAAAAATAGGAAAGAAAACATTGCAGTTTTTTGTAAAAACTTTGTGTAAATCCTCATAAAGTGGATTTAATTTTAAAGAGCGCTGCAGATTTTACTGGAGCCTGGCAGCACAAGCTGTTTTCTCCAGCATTTCAGTCGATTGCTGCCGTATCGTCAAAAATTATATGTGCTGTTCGAATTTGTAGACTATTGTAGGTATTTAAATGTCTTTTGGTGATTTGGTGGGCATCCATAAGTTGCCCTGTCTCTTAAATGTTGCTAGCTTGTGTTTCTCATCATACATTCTCACTAATCTAATAGTGTTTTTAGCTTTGGATGGAATTGATATTGTCAGAAATTCACCTATGTTTAACATAATTTAGATGCCTACCTCATCCGTATGTGACCATTTCTATCTTGTTTTTTGTTGAACTGCATTGCTTCACACCTGACTTCTTACACAACCTCTTACTCTAAAATAGTTCTGCTCCTTGTTGCTCCACGATTTTGCCCTTTGTGTCCAATTTTCTCAATGATGGCTATTACCACTAAGCACAAAGGACCACTCAAGCGAGCCAAATTAAATGTTTTTTAATTGAAGGCGCCATTATAGTGTAGCTGTGCAGCTTGTGCTCCGTTTCTGTCATGACTGTGCCAGAGGGAGGCGATGGGGAAGCAGCTGGGCTTGTAGATATCCTCCAAGTAATGATCGCTGTCATCATTTGGCTAAGTTTTTATTTACTGTCACCTGGACAGAATTTATTATTTGACGAGGACTAATGTAGATTCACTGCTACTGTTGTGGTTTTTGTTTTCCTGTTGTGTGTTCATGGAAAAGCTTTTTGTCAGGAGAATTTTGTTAACGGTGTCATAATCTGTTGGAGATGTGTTTTAAGTGCAGGGTTATTTTGTATTGCAGTTCAGTTTTGGGATTTGTTACCGTTGCGCTAAAGTGTTGTTCTTGTAATATTTACTGCTAAGCTTGTGTACTTTTTGCAACATGAATGAAACATTGGATTAGCAATGAGATAAGGCCTATTGTCTCTAATCTGCCCACTATTACTTTTGATATCACCCGCCACAGAGTGCTAATGAATAATTTGTTAAATAGGAATTATTAACTAATAATTATTATTTGCTCATAATTATTTTATGAAATAATTTTATTAAATTATACTAATTTTATTAATTTTTAGGCCTTGCCATGGATTCTTAATTGGAATAATGTGTGCACTTTTTTCTATCCATCAACCTTATAAGTATTATTGGATTTTTTGCTTCTTTTTTACATGAATAAAAAAAATAAATCCTTAAATGATGAATAAATTAGGCTTCACAATATTCCAGGAAATACTGGTCAGCATTTAAAAGTCCATCTGTCTGAGTCTGATTAGAAGATGACAAAAATTAGAAAAATCTGGCCGGCTATCTAACGGAGCCTGCAAGGAAACTCAGACAGTTACAACCCATTTTACCTTTTTAATACACCTAATTAAAAGTCAAACCAATCTATTCCTGTCAGCCTTTTAATATGAGTCGAAGCAGATAAGAGCATGGAGCATGTGAGATTAGAAGAAGGGGAGCGAGGCGGAGCACTGATCTTATCTTTAGACGTCCATCAACATTGGATTAAACTTAATCAAATATATGCGCAAAGTATTAAAATACATCATTTTCAGGGATTTCAACAGTCCACTTAATTACTAAAGTCGGCTGCCAAAATAATTATTCAGTATATACCACATATAGGCTCGTGATCATATTTAGTGGCATCAAATAGGATTTTTTTTGTTTTTATTTACTGGAGTCGTATAATACCTCCCTGAAAAATTTTTGAAAAATCAACTTGAGTAAACTTATTCAAAGGGGAAAAGTGACACCACCCAGCAGTCTTTTTTTTTGGCATAAACTTCATGATTTTTGGTGTCGAAAATCCGCAGGCGCTGCCCGTTACCTAGCAACCCTGGCAAAGCCCAGCCCGTCACCTAGCAACCCAAGCTGAGCTCCAGGACGTTTCTCCAGCTGGTTTTACTGCTGTATATACTGTGCAACATTTACTGGGAAGTATTTTGTCGTTAATTTACAATCCAGAATAGCTCAATCTTTATGTAATCTGACCAAAGAGCATCGATTCAGTTAAAGTCCTTGTTGAGTTTAACTAATGCCACGTTTACATTTGTGATGGTATAGACTTTTTTTTTTCTTGGTGTGTCTCCTAAACATTTGTTCCTAGACGTTAGATGGCATCGTATTGTTGTTGTAGACACCAATTACTTCTTCATATTTGTTACCTCCATTATTATCCTACTTACTGAGCTTAATGGTAAAATAAACATGGGTTTTCATACCCAGTTGTTGATCCTGAAACAGAGCGTGATGGATTTCTAATGTAAAATTTCCTAAGCAGTTTTAGTTAAAGAGAAAATTTACTTCAAAGGGATTATTTGTGATTTGGTTTAAAATAATTATTATAATAATTTTTCCCCTTACTGAATAAATGTATATGAATCAAATGTTACTGGTTTCCTCCATTACATAATGTCCATTAAAAAACTCTTATAACAAATATTATTTATGGTTATGTTTTCTTTTCTTTTTCTTTTTTTTATTTTTTTTTACAAATATTTATGAGGGATAACCATAAATTACATGTATATTACTTTGAAATATTATTCTAATCCAAAGAAGCCACATAGTTGTTACGATCTTGGTTTATGAGTTTATGTTTTGTTTCAATAATATTTTTGTATTTTATTTGTAACACCGATAAAGTACAAACAAGGTCGATGCAGATATCACAGCCGAAGAGAGATATTGTTGACCCCAAAGCTATCAAAGTCAAACTCTCTGCATAGTTATCATGCAGATATAAGTGTGGGAACTATTTTAAGTACTCAGTATTTTCCGAGCTCTGTTTTATATGCAGACTGAAGCTTTGAAGTTCTGTTAAATTTGTGAAACCCACTTAATGCCACATACTTTAACTTGCAGTCAAAGCTAAAAACGTATATTTATAAGGTGCAAGTTCCTGCTTTACCCTGGGTTGTTCTGGAGAAACCGACCTGTTGTCAGGAGTGCGAAACCCAGCGGTAAAAAAAATTAAAAATAACATTTGACGGTTTGTTAATATTGATGTTGAAAAGACTGGACATGCTGGTATCAACATAAAATTACTGTTCCACATTTTAGAACAGATAGTTGTTACCCTGGTGCTAAAATAGAGGGAATATGTTGGATTTTTAACTTTATAGGTTTATTTCTTTTTAAACAAGGAGGTGCTCCAGTTGAAGACTAGGATTTGTTTACACATAGAGGAGAGCACAGTGTTTTATTTCTGGGTAACAAAAGCAGATGTCTGTGAATATAAACATCAACACTGAGAACTGTGACTTTTTCCTCTGGCAACTGGTTTAAGAAGATATCTTTTCTGTAATGTTATGAAACACAATTTAAGTGGAAAAGACAACCAAGTATACACCAGTGTCAAGTCCCGACTCGTGTAGGACGCAACATAAATTATAAAAACAAAAAGATAAGTTTCAAGTAATATTGGTGACATTTATTTTCAGTTTCAGAGAGCTAAATAAAGAAAATACAGCTGTAATGAAAAAATGGCAAACAAAAACTAGTGTCTCAAATCTCAAACATGAAAACTCCCTCAAAATCTTTGGCTTTTTTCAACAGTATGTTTTATTTAAACCTTACGAGAAGCTGCATATGCTGTTTTGTGCCATTATTAATAATAGTGCTAATAAGACAAAGATTTTACCAGACTATGGTACAAATATGATTAGCTAATATTGGCAGTATTTATATTTAATACAATAATACCAATGAAGATAAATGTGGAATATATTGTACTGTGAACAATGCAGACACTCTTGTTATCATAACTGATAGTGTGTGAAAAAACTAATTTCACAAGAGCAAAACACACCTGGGATAATTCACACTTCTTCAACACCTTCCAGTTTGCCCTTTTGTTTAAATATATCGGAAACTATTTAAGGAAATTGAGGTCAACTCTTTTTTTTTTTTTGAGTGTGACTGGAAGGCGGTGTGGGATTACACATGACGTCGACTCAATCTCTCCGCAGCCTACGCCTCACACTGCTGCCAACAAGGCATTTTCATTATAATCCCTCAGTACAGTTAACTAGTGGCACTCAATACGCACAGAGTATATTCAAATCTCTGCAGGTTTAGTCTATTTAAAGCATCTTCCTGCATATTTGGCTGTAATAACGACTTGCACATTTTGTAATTTATGTAAGCTAAGTATTAAGCCTTCCTGGTAGTTATGGCTAGCTTGTGCATGAGTAAGATTTCCACCTGTGAATGTAGAAATAAAATGCAAAATGTTTTCTGGCAACTTGCCCAGATACTATAAACAAACAGCTTGTCAATGTATTTTCAACTCTTAATTTAAGTATCTGAAGAAAAACTGACTAAAATTACGTTGAAAGAAAAAGTAAAAAAAAATGTTGTTTTAACATTCAATATCGGAGACGAGGGTTGCACATTTATCATATCGTTTATCATTTATTGTACAATCTTTTCATGGTCTGAATTTTGATTTATCGTTGTCACAATAAATTGTAATTGTTTTAAACCCCAAACTGTCTTTATCATTGGGATTGTTATTTTTTCTATTTTCTCTGCTGTTTGTTCAATAAGAGTATCAATAAATACACTAAGCACTAAATGCTTTTATGCCACACAATAATCTTCTGCGTGGTTGGATGGTAATTGTTTCAACAACAATAAAAAATCTACATGTATGGTATTAATAAACAAATAACTATTAAGTTAGCTTTAATGTTGCAATTACTGTGCCAGATGTCACTTTTTCTGCTGAGTGAATTTTTAAAGATGTCTTTGATGTCACCAAACATGCCTCCTTTTTGGCCTTGTTCATTGGTACTGGCACAAATCCAATTCCTGTGTAGCACATTCACAGTAGATATAAATTTAAATAAAACCACCATCCTTTAGTTGGAATTCAAATGAGGTGTTAAGAGGCTCGTCTCTGGTGAAGGATGTTTGCTCCAGCATGTATTAAGTGCAATCAGCTTTGTAAATCCGATGCAGATTTGAAGTAGAATAGCGTGAGCAAAAGTTTCAAAAACCAGTGGAGAGTTTGTTTTATAAATTCTTCCCAGAGTTTAAACTCTGCTGCACTCAGGACACTAGGATGGAATAAAAAATAGGAAATGTATTAACTTTTTATTGAGAGATTTTGATGCTGTAAGGAGGTTTTACCATAGTTCTGTATTGCTAGCATTGAACTGACTCGGCAGGTGTGGAGCAGAGCCTCCAGGGCTACATTAACTTGCCACATTAACCTCAAGGGGAATGTTAACGTGCTGCTAAAACATTTCAGCAGCACCAGACATACATTTGACTTGCTGCAGAGTGATGCTGCAGGCAGATGCTTGTCCAGTCCTCAGAAACTGAGCATGAGCTGCTCTTTGGACTTGATTGATGTCTGCAAATTAATATCAAACGCTGACGAAGTGATACTTCTGATACCAGTACGTTGTAGTGTCATACTAAAAACAGATGCTCGTGATAAAGAGCTACAGGAGTAGAAACATAATTTTAAAAATGTGTTGTGAAAGAGCAGGACCTTCTTAAAGAGACAAAGGCCCAATTTCTAGGCATAAAAATTACAAAGTCAAAATTCTTTTAGGTCATATTTAATACATATAACATTTTTACAACAACTGAAGGTAACATAGTTCCGTGATTGTGCTACAAAGTGGAACTATGTTCCTGGAAAATACATAACATTGCCCCTTCAATCAATATATATATTTATACTTAAATGTAGTCAGCATGTATAATTTAGGGCTATGCATTCACAAAACCAGGCTTTCTCAATTCACAGGAGCGTTGGTCAAGGTAGACAAAGTGAGAATAATATATAGAAAAAGATTAATTTTGGAAGTTTTGAATCCCAGTATTTTATATTACTCCACTCATCCTTTGCACCTCTAGGCTTCACAGCAGAGCAGATTCAGTGTAAATGTATCTTTACTCTGCTCTGATGGTAAATTGCACAGCGGAGCACAGCAGAGACGCATGCAGTGTAAATCTGGTGTGACTTCTATTGGAAGTCTGAGGTGAACAGAGAGTACAGACCCATGTGAAGCTCCTGATTTGCTGACCACCTTGTCAGACAAAATACTTAGGTTTTTGTGTAGATACTGAGAAGCGCTGGTATTTTTACAGAAGGTTATTGCACTACTAGGAATCACATACATGCTCAACTCTGAACTACATAATTGCTTCGTAATCTGTAAATATTGTAAGCCTGGTTTTACTTGTTCTCATGTTTTTGGATCAGCAGATTGTCGTTTTGTAAACATCAACTGTAAATTTTAGCTGTAAATACTGAGTAAGTTAAAATTTTGCTGAAATGCCCTTTTGTTTTTGCTTTTATTTATTGTTTGCAGTGTTGCTCTGACGTGTTCTCTACTGTCACACTAAGGTCACATTTGCTTTGTTGCCCACAGGAGCCTTACGGCTCTCCCAGATGGCCGGTGACAGATGCCACAGTTGCTCTTGCCCTTGGTTGCAGGCGGTCTCTCCCACTAGATTAAAAATAAATTAATAAAAAAAGTTATATTTGAGTCCCCTCAAGGTCCCATTTCTTCCATTTGTCATTGACTATTTTTTAGTAAGATTTACTTTATATAACCTTCTGTCTCTTAGGACACATTTGCTTTTCTTATGCATCAAAATATTTGAGCTTGATCTTCTCTGTTCCATTAAGACGTTAATAATGTCCTGCCCCGTTTTGGTCACTGCACCATATTGGCCTTGGGTTAAATGTTTTTTCGACATCTCTTCATATTTTCCGTTAAGTGTAAAACAGAAAACATAAATTTTGCTGTTCCCTAGATAAAACCCGTCGGCATGCATCGTACAACTTTATTCTTGCTTTAGTTATGTTATGCTTCATCTGGACCTACAGCTATGACCCTAAAATAACTGCGAGAATCAATATTCTAATGCCAAAACTAACAATGCGAAGGCCTTTTTGTCGTTGTTTTGTTGTGGGAGTAGAATAAAGGTTTAACAAATCCGTGTTTGAATGAATCTGCCGTAATTTTACAATAATTCAGCCTAAATTTGACTACTCCAAGTATTGCAGGTATATACCAAAAACTCTGTAAGCTACTGCTAAGCGTTGAGTTACAGTCACACAATGAAATGTTCACTGCAAAAATACAAAATCTTACCAAGTAAACTGGTCTAGTTTCTAGTGCAAATATCTTATTACACTTAAAATAAGACAATCTAACTTAAAAGTAACTTTTTAATAAAATAATTCCTTAATATTGATGAAAAAGTACTTGTTCTATTGGCAGATGAAATAGCTAATAACATGGGAAAAATCTCTTTTAAGTGAAATAATCTGCCAATAGAACTCGTACGTTTTCATAAATATTATTAAAACAACCCTCAATATTTTGCTAAAAGTTACCTGTGAGTTAGTTTTGACTTATTTAAAGTTTTCTGAGATATTTGCACTAGAAATTAGACCAAAATTACTTCATAAGATTTTGTGTTGTGATGTTGGGCGCATGCGAACCGATCAAATGGTGTACTATGGTGCGGTGTCTCCAAAAATCAGTCAATATGATTTGAATCTGCATACAAAGTGTCCATTTTGAGTAAAGGTTGGCTCTAACCTGCAGGGGCGCAGTAATGGTTGACACATCTATAAACCTAACTTCATGTTTCTATCTTCCTTCTCCTTCATTGTTGCTTCTTTCATTGCCAGAGTTTGTTTTGGTGCTAATGTTGCACTTAAACTGAAAAACGAAAGACCTTTCCCCCGTCTCCCAGCAACCAGCAAAACCAAACGTATGTGAAATTTGAAGGTTTGCTCACTTCTCCCCAGCTGTGCGCTCTCATCCACAAGTGTAGAGCACATTATCCTATGTGAACCGCATCTGGCGTTCTCACTGTATATATTGGGAATTTTTTGTTGCAACTGCTTGTGGAGATCCTTTTTGCTGAAGCCAGAGCAGCAGCTGGACACAATAAGTATAGCAGCTGCGTGCTGAGAGCCTTACAATAGCTCACTTGGAGCAGTGCCATGCCGGTTCGTTGAGGTTTTAGGCTTGGAGTGAGGCCAGCTTGGTAGTCCTTCTTCACTTAATCTGATGGCCAAACTACACCAATGCACGAGTTACACGTTCTTGAATCTGCAGCAGCAGTGTTGAAGCTTTTCCTCGTTTCACCTATTGCTATTACCACACTGTTTAACCTCCACCATCTCACTATGAAAGTTTTGTTCATGGCTAAATCAATCAGGGAACTCTCACTCGCCATCATGTCATCTGTGCTGTGTATTTTCTACACTATTCATTGAAGACTGAGGTGCACATGTCAAACTCAAGGCCCATGGGCCAAATTCGGCCCGACAGCTTTTTACGTGGCTCTCTGGATTCCCTACTAAACATTAATGTGCTTAAATATTGTTATCAATCAAATTAATACAATTTTTATCCGTTTACTGCCAAATTATATCAATCCGTCCCTCCAGTTTCTTGAGAATTTTTGTAGAAATTTACACAAAATCAACAAATCCCTGCAATTTTTTTTCGATTTTATTTTTCTCAGAAATTGTCAAAAACTTTCTTACCTCAATTGATGTCAGATTATAGTACATGTTCTGTACAGCGAGTAATAAAAAGTCACATTTACCATCATAAATAAGCACAAATATTGCAAATATTTCCAAATTAGTACCACAAACACTTTGATTTTTATTGGAAAAAAATTGCAAAAAAAGTCAGCGCAGACGTCAGGCTAAAAATCATTGCTGCATCTTATTTTGAGTCTCAGCATGTTTCCTTCTGTCACGCTTCTGATTGTTAGTACGGCAGGTTTGCATGTTCTCCATGTTAATGAATGGGTTCTCTGTGGGTGCACCGGGTTCCTCCCAAAGTACAAAAAGATTTTGTGCACATTAGATAATAGATGGATAATGGTAATTTTTTAAAACTTTTTTCTAATAATAATTGTTATTATTCTTAGTAATAATAATAGCAATAATAATAGCAAAATTCCTGAAGAAATTTTACCGGGGCCAAAGTGTGCCCGTCGGTTTGGACTCAGCGTTCTGATGCTGAAAAACATGGACTTGCACCATTGAGTATCTTAAAGTAAGTGTATCAGCTGAAATTAACCAAAATACTAATGTTAGCATGAATGTTGTTAGTAGCATGTGGGGCATCACTAGCATGTTGTCTGTACTTTACTTACTCCATTCAGTTTACTAAACATGGCTAGTAAGTAATAAAATAGTTAAAAGCTTATTTAAGCTAAATGGCTAATTCTATTGCTCAGTTCCCTAACCTGAGAAAAAAAGATAATGCAGCTGATTTTATTGCACATGCACTAACCTGAGGGGGATCTTGAGGCTTTTATTTTGAAATTTGCAGAAAGCTTCATAATAAATAGCCACACTAATCCAATGTGTAACAGTGCTTTGGATAAACCAGTCACAAAAAACCAAAAAGAGCAGTTATATGATGTAAATATTGTAAAGGCTTTTATTTTGAAATTTTCAGTAAGCTACATTTCAACGGGCCAAACTCATCCCATGTGTAGCAGTGATTGGGTTAAATCAATTCTGTAATGCTCTAAACACAAGTGGTTCCAAAGGTCAGCTCAGTCCTCATCTGTAGTATCTGACAGTTCCGCCATGTTGTAGTTCTTACATTCAGTCTTTGTAGTTCTAAAGAGCAGCTCAACTGTCATGTGAGTGAAACACACAGGGAGAGACAGAATTCTAACCGTTAATGCGGTACGAGCCGCATTAATGGTCACTGAAGAATAAGTTATAATAATAATAAAGAGACATTCTATTGGGTGTAGAACAATAGGTGCCTGCCATGCATTGCATGCAATGCATCTCCCTATGCATTGCTGTGGGCAGGCCCCAAATATAAACAAACTCTTCCTGTCTGCTGCTCTGATTCTCCCTGGCGGGAGTCAGGTGGGGAAACGCAGAAGTTTGTCCTGTAACTGTGTTGCGCAGCAGCGGTTCATTCTGCAGCAAATGCTAACATCAGGCTGCTTTCATATCCTCTTGCGTAATCAAACGGTAATCCCTTTGACGTTGGGAGGCTAGCAGCTGCTCAGCTTGGTTCAGGACAGGAGCTCATAGACCACAGTCCTGTCCTCGGTCTTACTTCTTGCGTTAGTGGGAAGCTAAAGGTTTCTAACGATGCAAAAATGTCTTAAAAAAACAAACAAAAAAACAAAACAAAAAAAACAAAAACAGCCCACCTGGTTCTGAAAGGAGCAGGATGTGAGCAGATGGGAGCAGGAAGATCATGTCCTCCTAATATATAATTGACTGAATTAAGCTGATGACCTAGCTTAAATCTACAAAGTAGTGCACGTACATTTAATTTATGAAAAGATATTTTGTTGCCGATTAAAAATTTGCCGTCAGAAATACCGTTTCCCACAGAAACGGAAGTCAGTCACAGCTCTCCTTATGCATTGCTATGGGCAGGCCCCAATTAACTTGGGTTTAGTGACCATCTCGGATGTTTCAAGTCTCACTGGGGCTGTTGGACGACACTACACAGCATTTTGCCAACAAGATGGCATGCAGGGCTGCCTTGTCTGCAGCAGCCTCCAGACACATCAGTGATGGTGACAGTTGATTGGCTGCAACTCCTCCTATCTGTCTGTAGCACTCGTTCCCTCTGAACAACAACAGACAGACCCACAACTCTGCTCAAGACACCCACTACATGTCTGTGTGTGTGTGTGCATTGTTTCAGTGTCAAAACAGTGTTAGAGTGAACGTGCATATGTGGAAGCTTAAAGCCGGGCTTACTGGTGGATTAGGAACAGTTTTACAGTTCACTGTTACTGTGATGTTTTGTTTTCAGTGCAATGTCACTAAAGCGGGAGCGTATGGATCTTTGTGTCTTCTCAGATATGTACCAGCCAATCTAATTAAAGAGCAGGCATGTCAGAAACCTGCTCTGCCTCTTTGTTTAACATTGGGGCTAATCTCTTGCTACAAGAAGGTGTGGGGGCTGGTCTGCGTTGATGTGTGTGCGTGTGTGAGTGTGTTTGGGAATCCTGCCAAACCATCTCAGAAAACCATGTGTTTCATCTTTTACCTCACTTAGAGCCGTTTAACATCTTGTGTTGCTAATATTTCCATTGATCTCTGTGTTTTGTACCTAATATGTCACCAAAATGTGCAGTGCACTAGAAAATTATATGTCAATAAATTTTAAAGGGCCAATGTTACGTCACAGTGCACTGATTGCAGTTTTTTGGCCGATTGGCGATAACTGATCTTTAAAAAGCCTGAGCTGCTTGATTCGGATTTTGGTCTGAAATGTCACTAAATATAGCAAGAAAGTCGCTGAGTTGGTAACAGTGGGGTGACTATTGTTAACTGCAAACATGCAAACGTGATCTGGTGGGCCGGTCTGTCAGTCAAACCTCTCCAACAGCAGAGCAGAAGAAGACAGAGGTTGATTTTTAGACCTTTGCTGATGTAGATAAAATCGGCTTCACATGTAAGTGTCGGCTGATCACCAATGTCCGAAAATTAAGGAAATTGGCGCCGATAAAACTGTTTTCCAGGCACAAAGTGCCATTTTATAGAACAATCAAGTAACTTTATTATCTACAGTTATCATAAAAATGCTTATCTGAAAAATGATTTTCAGATAAGCATCAAAATTCTGCATCATTAAAATAAAGTTAGCAGTGAAATAAAAAACAAACAATCACATTATCAGGAGAAAACTGGGATAAAGAAAAAGACAGTGCTCTGCTACAATTTTACTAAAAAGAGTACAAGTTCTATAATTTATTGAAGAGGCTGTTTTTTTTCATCAAACCCGAGTTAAAAATTATTACTACAACCACTTAGGTACCTGTCCAAGGTATCCTACATGGTTTCCTCTCTCTGTCTACGTCACGTGTCAAACTCATGTAGCCCTCTAAATTCTTGGCTAAACACTAAACGTGCTTAAGTATTACATTATCAATCAAATCAGTGCAGTTTTTATCCGTTTACTGCCAAATTATATCGATCTGTGCCTCCAGTTTTTTGAGAAATATCTTGAAAATTCAACAACAAATTCCATCACATATTTTGTGGATTTTTATCAAAAATTGTCAAAAACTTTCTTACTTGTACTTAACAGCTGCCTCAGTCTTAATTGATGTTTGATTATAGTCTGTGATCCATACAGCGAGTAATAAAAAGTTGCATTTACCGTTATAAATAAGCACAAATATTTCCAAATCAGTGCCACAAATATTAAGATTTTTATTGCAAAAAAATCACAAAAAGCATCACAAAATCCTGGAGGAACTGAAAAGATGTTCAATAATACTATTTGATTTTAATAATTCATTGATATTTTAACAGTTTGTGAACTATTTTATCAATATATTCTGGCACAATCAGCCCGTAAAGAGCATTGATGATCTTGATTTGGCCCAAAACGAAAATGGGTTTGACACCCCTGGGCTACACGTTCGCTAAACGTTTCGTTCAACATTAAGTCCGTGTGGAGCGTCGCTGCCCCATGCTTCCGGTACCACTTCAAGGGAAGCAGGGTCTAAAAATATTCACACTCTAAACACCTCCCACTCACTTACCTAACACTGTGAATCACTGCATTATATTAGTGCAACATTTTGCACATGACCTTGTCTAGCGACACAGAGGACCACTCATACTGTGGGCTTCTGTGTAGCAACACGGCGCTCTGTTCTGCTCATTTCTTAAAGTGTGTTATTGTGAGGGTCAGGCCGTTTGAGCACCCTGTTGCCGTGTGTCTCCCAGTCCAGCACATTTATATTCCACTGAGCCGTCCAGGTGAGTCACGCATCTCTTAGGAATCCCATAAGTAGAAGAGCTCCCTTTTAAATGGATATAATTATGCAAGAATTGTTGGTATTTAATTCATTTATATTAAAATTAAAAATATCTCATACGAATGCCTCTTGCGTATTTATTTTTTGAAGTTCTATTATGTTTTGAATTCCTTAAATTATTTAGCACATTTTATGCTATATGTAACTCGTCTATGTTCGTCTCAGGTCCAGTAGGTTGACTTCACAAGAGACAAATTCAGGTTCATTGAATTTACTCTAGCAAGACAGGAAGTCAAGTTGGTGGTTTGCATCAGTCCAGCAGCTTCTGCACCTTTACATTAAATTAAATAAAATATAATTAATAACCCTAAACAAACTAGAGCTACAGTTAGCAGCAGAAAAATTAAACATAGCTAAAATGGACATTAATAATGATGAGTTAAAAATTTATACATAACATGGCAAGATTACTCATGAAACACTTTATATGATTAAATTTGTCTAAAATATATGTTAAAATATAATATTTGTAAAGAAAACACATTTACAGTTACAGAATGGCAACTGAAAAAAAAAGCAGTTGGTTGCTATGGCAACCGCCAACTGCCAAGAGCAGCATAACAGAACTTAAAACACCAGCAAAGGGCCAGAGAAACAACTTATTCACTAAACTAAATGTAGTCAAAGAATAAATAAAGAAATTTTTGACAAACTTCACGTCTGTAGTGCTGCTAAGATAAAGAAAATTTAACACCTGAAAGCTGTGGGAAAGCTAGGCTACGCCAGATAAGAGGAAATATAAATCCAGTTTGAGGTTTATTGTTCAATAAATAAGTAAAAATTAAGAAGGCGGAATTTAAAAGTGTTAGTAATTCAATCTCTACCTAAAATAAAGATATTTTTCCTGTTGGCAGAGTCTCACCCAGCAGATTCTAAAGGTCGGAGGTCGGTAAAGAGTCTTGATGGAAGAATATAAAGATTATTATCCTGGCAAGATTAATAAGATTACAACAACATTATGTCCTTGTATGATGGGGAAAAGCTAAGGAAAAAATTGCAATCACGATGGAAACTTTTAAAATTAGAGTTAGTATAAGAATATCTATAAAATAAGTGATCCAATGCTGGCTGATGGTGGCTAAAGTTTCTGGAATCAAATATCAGACTATTAAAACCCTAACTTTTCACTTTAACTTAAATTGATAACAGTGCCTCCAATTTCAAAACAAGTTAATAAAATTTAATGGTAATTCTGATGTGTCCTGGTTTCTACATGAAGACTGAAAACAGCATTGTCAAGTCTTCAAGAATATTCTCTTTGTAAAATAAAGGTGTGAAATTGTTTTGTTTGGTAAACAAATGTAAATATAACCTTCTAAAAGCTGTGGACCAACGATGGAAGTTTAGGTTTATGAATATTGTGTGCAAATTCAGTCTGGGTATCAATATGGTTACATTTTTGCTAAAGTCTATTTAAAATGTGTTTGTTGAAGCTGAAATTATTTTCATTTCTATTTAAAATGGCAACTTTAACTGCTAATAATTGAATCTTACTGTGTGACCTGGAAGATGTGAAAAAGTAAGTGCACCCTTACAGATTTATTCTGATTTGTGTTTCATAATCGAGTAAATTTTAATGTAAGGCAAAGATGACTGAAGAGAGTTATTAAATCACAACTTAAACGATTGACCACTTTTCTACACCTGCTTACTCCAAGAGCTCATAAAAACAGAAACCACTTTATAGATTGTGTTCTTGTTTTACTTAAAAGACGTATGTATGTCTTACTGATTGCTTTTGTTAGTGGCCTATTAATTTACAGGCAAAATGTTGACCAGCTCACTCTTAATTGCACTTTTAGCTAAATGTGATAAATTAATAAGAGCAGATTATAGATAACATAAAATAAAAGAATGTACAGAGGGACATGTGTACAGTATGTTTTCTTTTTAAATGAAGTGTAATTATCATTCCTTTTCTTCAACTCTTGTTAGACTTGTCCGTGTTTTCTGGTCTGGTGTGCAAAAGTATGTTTGGCCATTTTTTCTTCTTCTTCTGCACAAATTGCAGCATAATTGACATGCACTTTCCGTAGAAATTCTTTAGCGATTTTCACAGAGGATGTCGGGGTTGCCTAGCAACGCAACTGGAACTGTAGTCGAACTGTAATTTGCTTGTTCAGTGTTTATTTTGAGGACTGACAGCCAGGAAGAAAACACTGTTCTGGGATCCCTGGCGCTTCCTCTGAAATCTGCTCTCTCATCGCTCTGTGTGCAAGTTCTAAGTTGTATTCCTCCATGGTCCCGTCTTTCCACTGCTGCTATCTCTCGTTGATGTAATGGAATAGTATGGACAGGTGTTGTGGAGTGGGAACTCTTTCTAATGCCACTTCTCAGAGAGCACACGTTTGTGCCAAAACCTCCTGTCTGCAGCAGCCCTGCGTATGGGCAAATTTTCCAGGAAGTTTCCTTGATGGCAGCCGGGTTCAGACGGTCCGGGAGGATTAAAACCCTGCAGGGGCGTGGGATTTGTTTTGTCTTAATTCTCAAAGGCGGGTCTAAAACCAGGACTTGGTTCTCTGAAGGATATTCATAGGACACCTTGTAGTTATATGTGGCTGTTAAAGGTTCGGCAGCATTTGGTTGTATGGAGACAGAGGGGCAGAGTGTGGGGCTAAGCAGCAACGACAACAAAAAAATAGATATACTGTTACATATAATTAAGCAGCTATAAATAGAGAGGTGTCATCTAGAGCTGTGAGCCGCTGTTGAAAGTCCAAGACAATAATTCACATGCTGTCAGTGATTTTACCTTTTTATTCTCTCAGAATTTGGTTCAAATTAGATATTTTATTCCTTTAGTGAACACTGCAAAAGCACAAAATCATACAAAGTATTTTTGTTCTAGATCCTAGTGTAAATATCTTAGTGCACTTTAAATTAGGGCTACGTTCATAATTGGTTAGTCTGACAATTAATCACATAAAAAACTGAAACGTCCAACAGATTTTTCTAAAATATTAGAAATATATGAATTATGCAAATAACCAAATAATTACAATTCCTTTTTCAAATAAGAACATAAATATTTTACTGCCTAAAATGCGATAATAAAGCTTTCCTTTGGTGCATGTTTCAAACTGAAGGCCAGTGGGCCAAATCCGGCCCGCCGTAGCTTTTTATGTGGCCCTCTAGATCCTAGAATGAACACTAAGTGTGCTTAAATATTATGTTATCAATCAAATCAATGTAGTTTTTATCCGTTTACTGCCAAATGATTTCAATCAGTCCCTCCAGTTTCTTGAGAACTATAATTATCAACAAATCGCACCACTTTTTTGTGGATTTTTTCTAAAGAACTGTCAAAAACTTTATTTACACTAAACAGCTGTCTTAATTGATGTTAGATTAAAGTTCATGATCTATACAGCGAGTAATAAAAAGTTGTCATAAATATGTGCAAATATTTCAAAATTAGTACCACAAATAATTTGAATTTTATTGCAAAAAAATTACAAAAAGTATCATGAGGAGGGACTGAAAAGATGCTCAATAATATTATTTAATTTTAATAATTCATTGGTATTTTAACACTTTGTGAACAAGTTTTATCAATGCATTCTGGGACAACTGGCCCTTTAAGAGCATTCATGATCTTGATTTGGCCCAAAATGAAAATGAGTTTGAGATCCCGGATGCCGTTTTGAGTAAAACATTTAAAGATTTTATATTAAATGCAAAATAAATATTTAAATATTGACAGTTTTGGCTAAATTACTTCTGTGAATATGTTGTTTTTTCATCAAATAGCCTTTTTGATTCTGTGTACTCCAGTTAATTAATCGATTACTAAATTAGTTGACGATTAATCCAGTTGATTGTTTCAGCCCTACTTGAAATAAGAAAATACTAACTTACAGAGAACTTTTCAGCAAGATATAGGAGTTTGTTTTGAGTACATAATTCCTTAGTCTTGATAGAAAGTAGTACTTCTACTGCCAGAATATTTGACTTATGGCATTGGAAAAATGTCTTGTTATAAGTGGTCTTATCCACCATTGAATCTAGTACTTTTTTCATCAATATTAAGAACTTATTGACTTAAAACAAGCTCCTATACCTTGCGTATTTCAAGATATTTCCACTAGAAACCAACCAAGCCAAAAGTACTTGGTAGGATTAGCTTCTGTTTTGCTTTTTGAAGACCTCATTTGTCAAAGCGGTTTGATAAACCGGTTCACCCCTGAAAGAGCAGCACCTCAAGGTGGGGATCTCGTCATACAGATGGAGACAGCAGCTTGAGGGAAACAAGCGGAACACCTTGGCAGTTTTATAGCAGCCTGTCGGCTCGCGATCCACCTGGCTTGACTCTGCTTGGGTCGTTCGTCTCTGACAAACCTTCAGAAAACGTACATAAGTAATCAACAGTGAAGAAAAAATGTCTTACCAAGTATTTTAGGTCTAGTTTCTAGTGAAAATATTTTAACAAACTTGAAATAAGACGAACCTAACATGCAGGTACATTTTCACCAAGATATAGAGGCTTGTTTTAAGTAAACAATTCCTTCATATTGATGAAGTTCTTGCTTCATTTTATTTAACTTAGAACATTTTTTCATGTTATAAGTTAATTTATCTGCCAATAGAACAAGTACTTTTTTAAAATCAAAACTAAGGAATTATTTACTAAAAACAAGTCTCTATATCTTGGCGAAAAGTTACTTTTAAGTTATTTTGTCTTACTTTAAGTGTACCAAGATATTTGCACTAGAAACCAGACCAAAATTACTTGGTAAGATTTTGTGTATTTTCAGTGTGCTAGTGCTGTTCGTCTCTGACGGACCTTCAGAAAACGTACATAAGTAATCAACAGTAAAGCAAAAATATCTTATCAAGTAATTTTAAATTCAGTTTCTAGTACAAATGTCTTATTACACTTGAAATAAGACAAAAGTAATTAAAAGTTATTTTTATCAAGATGTAGAAGCTCATTTTAAGTTAATAGTTCCTTAATATTGACAGGCTATTCGTCTTGAAATCATCCGACATTAAAACTGGTACTTTATAAATCAATATTAAGAAATTATTTACTTAAAACAAGCTCCTAGATTCTGCTCAAAAGTTACTTGTAAGTTACTTTTGTCTTATATCAAGTGTACTAAGAAAGGTGCACTAGAAACAAATCCAAAAATACTTGGTAGGATTTGTAGTTTTGATGTGACTGTATAATTTTAAAAAATATTTTATATAATCAATGGGGATATTTTGTTACTGTGCTGCTGTAACAAATGAATTTTGCCCCTGTGAGATTCTAGTCTATAATGATTGATGATGATGTCACAGAGGATTTTATTTTATGAGCTGAGAAACAATCAGAATCAGCTTTATTCAAAAAATGTGTTTACAAAAACAAGGAATTTATCTTCAGTTCCACTTTGAAAGTTTAAACAGTTTGTGTCCAGGATGTGTGGGGTCTGCAGAGATGTTACCTGACCTTTTCCTGACCCCAGATCTGTAAAAGTCATGGACGGAAGTAGGTCAGCCCTGATGATCCTCTGTACATTATCGTCTTCCTACCAAACAAGAAGGATTAAAAAATAAATTTTTGATCAATTTATTGAAAAAGTACTTTTTCTGAGGCCTGTTTGCCAGCTTGTTGACATTTCCTTCAATACTGTGTAAATGACTATCAGCTGAAGTGACTGTCGCCTGCTGTGTGATGCTGTCTTGTCTCACCCGGGAGCTTCAGACAGGCTGATGAGTGACGGTATTTAAAGAGCCACAGGGATCCGATAAGTTGACCATTGAAATAACCAGATACTGAGTTCTTACATAAACCTACTCAAAGAGGTGACATCTTAGGTTTGATTACTTCTGTCAATTTATAAATGATTCTTTTTCCATCCAAACTTTACATAAATATAAGAATACACACTCACTAAAATGTGCTCTTCATCATATATTCCATCAGTTTTCAAAATGGCCGACATTGGAGTGTTGGGAAGATTATTTCAGAAGATGTTTGAAATATTTTCTCTTTTATTTTTGGAACATCCATTTTGTCCAATTTTCAACCATCTTCTTTCTGCTGTATACCAGTGACAGCAGAACAGTCCCACAGTATGATGGTGCCACTGCCATGCTGAACATGTGGTTTAAAACCTCACTTTGACTCCCAACAGTTACATTTTTAACTCGACTTTTCTCCAGAGAAATTTACTACTCGTTACAGTGATGATATAATTTTGCTTTTACAGCAAACAAAGTTTAATTCTTGCATAACTTTTTTTTTTTTTTTTTTGTATTGTTTGTGAAAAACCTGTTGTTTTTCTCCATTATTACTACTTTTTATTTTTATGTAACATTTCACAGAAATTTTGGATTTAGGAGGAAGTATTGATTACAACTGAAAATGTTCTGCTAAAATACCAGAACTTTACAAGTATAACAAAACTTTTTTTTTAAATTTTGATAACTGAAAACCATCAGTAACTTAATTTGTGAACATTATTGTTGTACATCATATGAAAGGGTAAATTTGAAAGATTTTGTTTGTATTATACTGCAAAAACACAAAATCTTAAGCATTTCTTAGTTTCTAGTGCAAATATCTTGATATAAGACAAAACTAACTTAACTTTTAGCAAGAAATATGAGCTTGTTTTCAGTCAATAATTCTGATAAAATAGTATGTGGGAAAAAATGTTTGTTGAAAGTAAAACATTCTGTGGAACTAGTTTGTTTTTTCCACATATCTTGCTGAAAAATTACTCTTAAGTCAGTTTTGTCTTATTTCAGATGTAATAAGATATTTGCACTAGAAACTAGGCAGAAATATTTAGTAAGATTTTGTGTTTTCACTTTTGAAGAGCTGGAATTTTCTCAATAGAAATGAATGTACCGCAATCAAAAATATAGCTGTGCTAATTTAATATGAAAGTTTTCAGTGTGCAGTGTCAGCTGCAGGTGGCTGGTTATGCTTGATTAATTTAATGTAATTTAAATTTATGCAGTTTGATTTGATTTAATTTAATTTAAACTTCTATAATTTAATTTATTTAATTATTTTATTTTTATTTAGGGCTGCACAGTGGCGCAGTTGGTAGAGCTGTTGCCTTGCAGCAAGAAGGTCCTGGGTTCGATTCCCGGCCCGGGGTCTTTTTGCATGGAGTTTGCATGTTCTCCCTGTGCATGGTGGGTTCTCTCCTTCCTCCCACAGTCCAAAAACATGACTGTTAGGTTAATTGGTCTCTCTAAATTCTCCCTATATGTGTGAGTGTGTGTGTCCTGTTTGTTTCTGTGTTTCCCTGCGACATGTTTGTACCGCGCCTCTCGCCCGGAGCGTTAGCTGGAGACAGGCACCAGCACCTCCCGACCCCTCTAGGGGACAAGGGTGTAAGAAAATGGATGGATTTTTATTTAATTTGCCTCTTAATAAAGTATTTTTGCATTTGGACGTCCCTCTCTGCGTCCATCCTGTCCACACAAAGGACTGGTCTGATGGCAGACCGGCAGGCTGAAGCGCCAGCAGCTACCAGCAGCTGCTGGCCTGCAGGCAACCTGTTAAAAGTTGCTTTATATTAGTGCTGCCGGTGCCAGCTCCAGCTGACTGCATGAGGAGTGAATGGAGCAGCTCCAGTTATTTATGTGCTGCGAGGTTTACACACTAACGGTTGGTGTCGGAGCACGTTGTTAAATATCAGCAAACACGACCGTCTGACTCCAGGCATTAAAAATCAGCTGGTTGGCATGTTTGAACCCAAATCGGTTTCTAATATATCATATAAAATGTACCCGATTGTGAAATAAACGTGTCTTAGAAGTTGAGATGTTATTTTGCTGGTTAATAATTTAACCATTTTTTTATATTTTAAAAATCAATCTAAATGATGTCAATATAATAATGTTTAATTCATTTAACAAGCTTTTGTCTGCATGTATTTAAAAGTACTGATTAAGTCATTCAGTCTGATGTCTGCTGGCCCCAATTATAATCAGTCTAGAAGGTAATTGTGATTTTTTTTTTATTCTAGAAAAAAATATACAAACACCCTCTATCAGAGAGAACTCAGAAATACTGCGTTTTAAAATATCGAGTGGCTTATTTTTCTATTTATATCTTCCTTTTTTATTCAGTAATAGTAGTATTACATTTACTGATACTCTCGTTTTGGGGGCTTTCAAAACATCATCAGTACATTGTCCTCACAATGAATCATAATTCTTATGTTACCTTTTTTATCCTGGTAACAAACTATTTAATCCATACAACTTGTCAATAAGGTTTAGATATGAAGAAAAAATATTTAAAGCTGCAATAGCAACATGGAACTGGAAGACATTTTAATATCCAAACATCCACAAAAATGGTTGTTTAAATATTTTAATAACCATTTGTGATGGTAGGACAGAAGGGTGTTTTTATCTAAAACTACCAGCTTGTGACGTAGTTGGAATCTGGTTGCTATGGAGATACGGATGAGTGGAGATTAGTTTACCTACGTTTCCATCCTAATTAAAGACAAACTAAGTTCTCGTCCACTCTTGTTTGTTTTAATTGTTTTCTTTTACTCATTTTCTGATTCATGAAGATAAGAAAGCATTTTAGAATAGTATGTTTGATTTTCGTACCTATTTGTAAAAGTGGGTAAAAGTAGTAGTCTTCTACATCATGCCTTATTAATAATCCATGGAAATGAGAAGTTGAATAAAAACATTTTCTTAGACTGCTTGAGCTTAAACTAAAAAAAATAAGTCAATTGTGATTTTTATTTTTTTTTGTTGTTTTTAGGATTTTCAGTTGTGGTGCAGTTTAAAAAAACAAATAGGCTTCTCTCAATAATCAACAAATCAATTAATTGCATAATAAATTAAAACAAACTCAATAATAGTTAAATAATAATAAAAGCTTTCAGTTTGGTGCTTTGGTCTCAACTTGCCCTTTTTGAAGGACGATTTTCTTTCTCGATGCGTCAAAATTAATTTAATTTGTTGTTTATTTATTTTGGATATTTAAAATGTCTTCCAGTAATACAATAACAAAATATGTTCTTGCATTATTATCTTTGCCAGTGCCATTATATTACATAAAAATGGTCTCAAAACAGCAATATTAGCGTTTATTGCAATAAATTCTGGAACAATTTGTCATCCAACAGAATTTGTTATTGTGACAGGCCTTAAAACATATATTTATTTTATTCCACTGAATAAACATCAGATTAAATCCTATTTTTCTCCTAAATTCTCCAAAGTGAGGCTATTCTGCTTCAATCCAACATTAACGAATTTTAAGGCATTTTGTGCATCTGCACCAGGGATGCCTCGCTTTGATAAGCGCCGTTGTGTTATTTAAACCTTTGTGTGTTTTCATTTTGTGCAGAAACGCGGTTATCATCCCCAGCAGCAGTCGCTCATGTCCCCATCTATCAGACTGCCAGGGCTTGATTCAGATAATTGTGATGATGTGCTGCGACTTTGAAGTCCGTGTCGCTGGTTGGGGGCTGATGAATTCCAACAAACACATTTACATTCTGCTTTCATCTCGACACGAAGCCGAATTTCCAGAGCTGCTAACGTTTTACCGATGGTGCTTCCTGGATGTGTTGGGGTGGGGGGAGGATGGAGAAGCCAGGGGATAAAATGTCCAACATGAGTACTTAATTGATTCCATTATCATATGAACAGAGGCAAAACAAAGAATTCAATCAGACTTTGGATGACATTTCTGCATTTAGAGCACAGCGGGTGTTTAGCTGCAGCTTGATTTATGCTGTCAGCGTGCCATAATTGCTCAGCCACAGGTAGTGAAGCTGCATCCTTTCACTAAGAAACATGTAACACATTCAAATCAGCTTTTATTATAAATGCAGACATGTAGGAACAATGTACTTCTGTCTGACTCTAAGATGTTTGACACATTCATCTGGAGTTTGACGTATTTTTGTCAGCATAAAGTCTGGAGAAAAATAAACAAAGTGGCCTTTGTATGCCTGCAAAATCTCATAAAGCTACCATTGAATATGTTAAAACAGGAAACTGTGCGACTCTGTTGCCCCCTTGTGGACGATTCAACAACTTACATACAGTTCCTATTTATATGTCTTGAACTTTTCCCCATTTTGTCACATTATAGACACAAACGTCAGTGTATTTTTATTGGGATTTTAGGTATTTGACCGACACAAAGTAGTGCACGATATTGGGAATGTTTTCAAAGATTTTTTTACAAGGAAAAATTGAAACGTTTTTGTAATTACCCACTAACTTAGTCACTAATTTAGTAGAGCCTACTTCTGTCTAAATGTGGCTGTTTGTGAAAATCAGGAAGATTTGAGATTTTGAAAACTAAGGAGAATAGCAGACAGGCTAGAGAAAATGTGGAAAACTTTAAATCAGGATTAGGTTTTGAGTGCTGGATAACTTAACATTTATACCAAATTTGATTTCTGATTTAATTTTTTTTTTCCTCACTTTTTTTTAAAAATTACAAATAACAGAAAATATCTTAAAATCTGTCTTATTTCAATAATTTGTTATGGGAGTTGACCTGAATACGTTGAAATGAAGAAAAGCCAAACAAGATGCCCGTTCTCTGTAGGTCAACATCACTCTGTACACCTAAAAAAAAATGCATATTTTCCAAAAATTAAATCTTCTAAAACATAAAATTCAACTAATTGATAAAATTGATTTATTGCCCAGCCCTAGTTTTAAGAAAATATCCCAAACTTGGAACATATCAGAGAGCTCTGCCCAAACCAGCGTTTGAAAATGGGGGAAAAAAAAAAAAAAAGACGTCTACAAAGCTAACATGGTGAAACGTGGTGGTGGCAGCATAGTGCTGTGGAGATGCTTGTCTTCAGCAGCAACAGGAAAGATAGTCAGAGTTGATGT
This sequence comes from Gambusia affinis, assembly GCF_019740435.1. Taxonomy (NCBI): domain Eukaryota; kingdom Metazoa; phylum Chordata; class Actinopteri; order Cyprinodontiformes; family Poeciliidae; genus Gambusia; species Gambusia affinis. The sequence goes on from NC_057887.1 coordinate 18,166,514, forward strand.
TATAAGCTGAAAAAGACAAGAGTGGAATGGAAGTTTATTTTCCAACAGAACGACTAACTCTCTCACTCTTTGGTTACCTAGCAACTCACTCACTCTTTGGTTACCTAGCAACTCACTCACTCTTTGGTTACCTAGCAACTCACTCACTCTTTGGTTACCTAGCAACTCTCTCACTCTTTGGTTACCTAGCAACTCACTCACTCTTTGGTTACCTAGCAACTCACTCACCCTTTGGTTACCTAGCAACGACCTGTTGAGTGGCTTCCGGTTTCGCCACAGTGCCTCATAACTAAAGATAAAACCAATTCCCGGAGTGAAAGGAGAAAATTTGTCCGTTAGCTCCTGAGGAAATTGAGGATAAAACAGGAAAAGTTACGTCACCAGTTTGATGGTATTTTAGAAAATTAAAACTAACAAAAAAAAACTAATCAATAACAGGCCTGTCACAATAATCAATAAATCAATTATTAGCATGATAAATTAAAACAAACTCAATTTCCAATGGTCTGAGTTATCATTTATCTCTTTTTTTCTCTCTTTCTACCAAAAACTGGATGATGAAAGTCTTCAGTTTGGTCTCAACTGTGGCCCTTTTTTGAAGGACAATTTTGTTTACAGAGACTTCAAAATTAATTTTATTTGTTGTTTTGTTTATTTACTGTGGATATTTAAAATGGCTCCCAGCTCCAGTGTTAAATGTTCGGTAGAGTTTAATGTTTACTGATCTCTGAGAATGGGGTCTTGCATTATAATTTTGCTATTACCATTATATTATTTAAAAATGGTCTCAAACAATATTACTGTTTATCGTAATAACTTCTGGAACAATTTATCATCCTACAAAATTTGTTATTGTGATAGACCTAATCAATAATTATCAATATTGACTAATTTGAAACGCTTGTATTGTGATTTGTCTACATGTGCAAATCTGGTAGAGACAAACTGTAAAAGTTGCAGCAAAAGTTGATTTATGATTGACTCAGGTGACCTGAAGAAAAAATGCACTCCACACCTTTCAGATTATAAGAACACTAAACCATTTATTATGCTATTCCCCTTCATAGCTTTTATTTGTGTATCACATATGATCACCAATGATAAATTTGTGAAATATTTCAACAGGTGTGAAAACGTTTGCAATTTAACTATTATGAAATAAATCTTATGCAGATTTTTCCTTTCATCATTCTCATTCTAGATATTATGAAACATCCAAAGAAAAACGAGTTGATGGACAACAACCTTCCCGCCAAAAGTAAGGAAGGCCAGGAGGAAGACGAAGAGGAGAATGAAAGGGTGAGGAGGGTCAGGGTTGGATTTAAGGTCAAGCGGGAGCGTCGGCAGGGGAGCAGCAGCGCCACCATGTGCCAGGTGTGCAACATAAGGCTAAACTCCAGCGCCCAGGCGCAGATCCACTACAGAGGCAAGACGCATCAGAGGAGGCTTCGCCGACTAGCAAAGGCTGTCAGCGCAGGTAGGAGCACAGCATGAGGTCATCATGACGCTGGCTTGCTTTTAGAAATCTTTGTTGTCTGTTAGCATACTTGGGGTCTGCTGGTCATCAACATGTCTCAGTACACACTCACTTTCAGACTGCTAAATACCCGCTTTTACAATTTACAACAACCAGCATTGGACAAAGTTAACAGTTAAATAAACTAAAAACAAACAAACAAACAAAACCACATTAAAACACACAATGCACTGGTGATCCGTGGGGGCCCTCTAGTGGTCCGTGTGGTACTGCACGTAAACAGTCGTTTATTTGCGGTGACGTCAGCTAAGCGTGCGACGCGACTGCTAGCGTACTAAACGATTACTTTTAAAAGTAATAATGGATAACTTGGTTAAAACCGGGTCACTCACAAGAAAAACTGAAGCTATCAGTGGCAAGCAAACAAGGCTGGGACTATTTATATGATTGCAGGAAGTCAAACCTGCTGAGAGAATTGATGAGTCGTTAATGAGTGATTCGATTCTTTTGAACGTGTCGTGACTCAATGGACCTTACCAAGCTCCGCCCACAACTGACCCACGTGACCGCAAGTTTCCAGGCTTGATATTTATTTCTGGATTATTAATCAGCGCTTCCCTGAACACAGCGATGGTTGATTGACCAGCTGTACTTTGTGCTAGAGTGGCTAACACGAGTAACAGTTTAGTCCAAAGCCTTTTCTGCTAGGGTGACCAAACGTCCGTATTTCCCGGGATAATGTCCGTATTCCACGCCCTGTCCCGGGCGTCTCGGGATATTTTTAGAAAGTGAGGAAATGTCCTGTTTTTTGCAGGACCCGGTCCAACGTGTCGCGGTTTCTAGTCACAGTAAACAGTTGCATATTGATTAGCAGAAGATTTCAGCAGACAGTTGGTGTAGACGTTGTATCAGTACTGCTATTATGCTGTACTTAGCTAACGGGAAGCTCGTGTTTGTGAGACGGCCACCCACGTGACCACGTAGAATGGGCATCAGCCAATGAAAAGCGGCCCCTCTGGTAAGGTAGCTCCCGTTAGCTAAGTACAGCATAATGGTTGTACTGATACAACTTCTACACCTTGAAGCCTGTCTGCTACACAGTCTTACGTTAGCTAAATAGATCAATATGCAATGTGTACTGCATCTGACATGCACTAAAGATTTTATTTTGGCAGAAAAGGCTTTGGACTAAAACTGTTACTCGTGTTAGCCACTCTAGCACCAAGTACAGTGTATCAGGCCTAGGCACACTCAAACATTTGCCAGCAAACCACAGGAATCCCCGACTGATTTCAAAAGTAACCTACAAAACGATGAATGCCCAACTTACCCAGCTTTGTAAGAACAATAGGCATCAGTGATCTTGTCCACAGCTGTATTGATGTAGAGGGTGAGTGGATCTGCCTGTGACGTGGACAATGTTGGAGGCATCAAGTGGCTCAAAGACCTTTTTGATTTAATCAGAAAATAAATACAACTCATAGAAATCGGTGGGTAGTTTTATATTTAATAATGCAGAAGAGGATTTTTATTTATGCCACAGCAACTGAAGTCTATTTATCTTTTATTAGGCTTTGTAACGTTTGGGTTACGTTTGAGGGAGGAGAGGAGGCGGCAGAGTCATCAGGTCGATCAAAAAAAATACTCGCAACCACACTGGTACTAGAATTCCACAGTGTTATCTTTAATAAACGCACTCTTCAACAACCTTGTAATGCCCGGTTGAACGGCTGCTGTAGTATCAAAACATAAATAAAATGAACAGAGTCCAAACAACATGTCCGTCTAGCACGTTTCTCCCTCGCTCTCCACAGAGAAGCTACAGCGCATACGTGTGACGTCATCAGCTAGACTAGAGCATCTTAAAGAGACACCACAAATACGACTGTTACAGCTTCTAAATTAAAAATACCTCTAAAATGTTGTTAATACACACAACAATTGTTAGTAAAGAACAACCTTTTTTATTTCTATGTATTTAGCGTCATTGGAAGTTTTAGGATTCACACTTTGAGAATCTGTAAATAACTGAAAACTTGTAAATTTGTTCGGGGATCATTTTTTTCATTAGGCATACCTCTTCAGAGTTGTTGCACGTCAGGTAGAACTTTCTGCAGTGAAACATCTACGCAAAAGTTACAGTCTTTTCTAATAAAGCACCTGAAATTATGAGATGAGCAACATGTTGGGTTTTGTCAACTTGGACAGAAAATCTCATATCTTTGTGTTTGTTTGACATCACTCACGTTGGCTCAAAATGACCACAGTTTAATCATCAACTGCTCCATCCTGAACGAAAACGTTATGAACTTTGACAAAATGTTATTTACTGCAGGGCTGTTGTGTCATCAGCACTTCTTCTGCTGGGATCTGATTTATTGTATTCTGTTGAATACAGGGTTTGCTTACAGAAAAATTGACCGGATATGTAGAAATATGGCATAAAATTCATATTACGGTATATATTGTGACGTATGGCAGTCACAATATACGGTCCACCGGGGTTGCACAGTGTGCTTTTACGAGTTTTTTCTTTTCTTTTCTTCTTTTTTTTGCGGTTTTGAAAAGACCGTCATTCTGCCCCACGGTGCTTCCTCACTGTCTGACCGTGGCATCTGCTGCGCTCCTCCTGAGCATCACGCTAAGACTGTGGGAACCGGGAGGGTTAAGAAACGGGGTCCTTTGGACTCAGCGAACTCTTCCCCCTACACTGTAAAACATTTGAAGGTGGTATAACTTGAAAATGAAAGTTCACCTGCGGCCTTGAAAATGCAATTTAAGTCAACAAGAAAATAGTTTTTGATTTTAACTCAGAAATTAAAGTTTATTAAGTTAATTTAACAAGAGAGAAGTTGTCTGAACATTGTTTTTTAAGTTCATTAATCTTGAAATGTGAGTTTTAACTTAAAGCTGCAGTTTAAACCAAATAATTATTTCACATTTGCTAGAAAAAATGCTCTCACCAAATTAAAGAGCAACGTTTTTTTTTTATTCACTCACATTATGAAGTTAAAATAACAACTTATTTTACTTTAGACTATTTAAGTTTTGTTTCAAATTGCATGAACAAAATTTCTGATCTGATAATGAATTTTATTAGACATCTCAATGAATTCAGCTCAAATGTTTTACAGTGTGCACATCCCGGCGGGGTCCCATTGACCCTGCGTGCGCTTTTACCCTTCACTTCCCTGCTGTCTGACCGTGATATCTGCCGCGCTCCACTTGAGCATCGCGCTAAGACCGAGGGAGGCTAAACCTGAACCAGCTCCAGATAATTTACTTTTTACACCTGTCTTTTTAATGATCTCTTCTCTTGTGCTCACACGCTGCTTCCTGTTTGTTCTGCTTTGATGCTGAATGGTTACGTCATCAACAAACACTCCCGTGGTTGGCCAGTAGATTGCAGATCTTTATCGTAGGTCAAATTTCTATCATTTCTACCTATGCCGGATGTATCACTCGTTCCTACTAGTTTGTCTCTTATCTTGTTCTGAAATTAGAAATACTTCTTTTCATGGATTAACTTGTGCAAACTTGCACAAAATATTACAACTTGAGCCACAAAACTGGTAGAAGTCTTTTGAAATTTTCTTTACTTTTTTTTATATGTTAACTTTTGCAAACCATTATTGCACGCTCAGAAGGTAGCTGCTGCTCCAAACAAGGTTTTTCTGAGCACCTGTTCTGTTGAAGGATCATTAATCACCTCCCGCCAGAAACATCTGTGTCACTCTGCGTCTCCGACTGCCTTGATCAATCTGCATTTGGGAAAGTAAAGGAGTCTAATGAACAACTGGCCGGTAAAATGCCGCTTTTCTAATGCTGATTTATGATGCTGTCTATTGCTGTTGACTTGGCGCACTTATTTAGCTGCTTGAGTTTCACACGGCACAAAAGATTAAATAAATTCAAATCTACTGGCTAATTTCTCCCTTATTTGAACCTTATTTTGTCATCATGATCACATTATTGACTTTTTCTGTGTCAGATAATAGCCTTTTGCAGATCATCAGTCATACTTAACCTGCCTGACTGATTCCTGGTGAGATGGACAAAATATTGAGCATGCTTCTCTATGCATATGCCTGTGTTTGAACACGTTATTCACTTTAAGCTTTTTATGGAAGCAACTTGTATTTTTATAATAAACAAGACTTTTAACTGCTAATTTACATGCAAAATATCAATACTGGATGCTGTCAAAACTAAGATAATAGTCACAATATGGTTAGTATAAAAGAGCAAATAGTATTGACTAAGTCTTCACCTTTTAGAGTTGTTTTTGTTTAACATTTTGAATACTTTGTATCCTTTTTGTACCACTTATAAATAATGCACTACTTTCTGTTGGAATAGCTCATACAATCCCAGTAAATACATTGAAGCTTGTGTTTGCAACGTGACAAAAATGCAGACAAGTCGTCCATCCTGTTGGTCAGTGACTAAGAGAAAGGAAGCTCTAACATTTCTAACAAAGCAAACAGGAAGCAGGAAGTTCATTTTTGCTGTAAAATGCATCTTTCTTAAGTATTCCAATTGAATAAATATATATATATATATGTAGTTAAATTTTTTTATATAGCTTTATTGTGATTCTGGCACTAGTGGAGTGAGTTTAATGCATTAATGTCTTATCATAAAATCCTATGAAATACATGCACCAAAACTAAACATATTAAATTGAGCAGCTGGCTGCATTAAAATAGACCTTTTTTGCAATCTGACAATAAGTGTAGAACACATTATAATTAAAGTCAATACAAAATAACTTCTAGACTCCTTAAGTCACTAAATATCTACATTTGAAAATGTAGATGCAGATGAAGGTCACTTTTTAACAACCGATTCTGAAATTCAGTAAATTTGAGCATTAGCTACTACTTGGAATAAATTATTGCTTCCTTTACACATATATCATGAGCAGTAAGTATTAAATTATAATATTTCTGCACGGATTGCTAAAATCCCATGTGAATTCAAGGTTTCCCTCAGTGTATTATAAGCCTGGCGGGCCACCAGACTCTCCTTGTGCCCCCATCAGGATCATCATTATTTATTTAGTTAAGTCTTTTTAAAATATTTGCATTTTTTAAGACTTTATAGTTGGTGTTCAGGTATTAATCTTCCAGTCTTTCAATAACACATAATTATCAAGTGATATTTTCAAATTTCCTGTCAACTTTAAAAATTTTTTAACTGAAAAACACAACAGACAGCTGGACGAAAAACAGCCGTAAAAAAACCACCGGGCTTGTCAAGTTTTACAGGACAGTAACAAATGTTTTATGAGGCTTTTTATATGTTATTTTTACCTTTTAATGTTTTTATGGGAAAAGATTTAGCTACATAAAAACCTCCAAATAAGGCGGATTTTGCATTTTTCTCACTACTTTTCTTAGGCAGCCACTGTCTCTGCTGCTTATTTAACAGCTAAGACGAGAAAAGAGGACAAGCCAAGTCAATTGAGGTGACTGTTAGTATAATTCAGACTGCAGCAATGAAACATCTAATAATGCTTGTTCTCTTCAATCCCTTCTCACAGCTGAACCAGCTTTCCTGTTTTTTTTTTTTTTCAGCTTCTTCAAGTGATTGCACAAATGAAAAGAGATTTTAATAGACTTTTCTCACTGGGGGCCTTTTGAAAAGGGAATGGAGCAAATCACTTATCATCGTTCTGCTGAAGAACAGAACAGAGGCAATTTCAAATCACGATCATGTTTTTTTTTTTTTTTAGGTTTTGTGTTTGGATTGGTGGATTTAAAAATACAGGAAAGTAAAGAAATATTAAGACGTAATCTCTCAGTTGTGCTCCATTTCATGTTAATCTGCTAGCATCGTATCGTGTGGGTTTCATACCCCACTGACCCCACTGTCCGTTTGACATTTTCAGCCCACCTAATCTGTCTGAACTAAAAAACTCTGAGCTGCACGGTGTCTGATTTGGCTGTTATTGTGGATCTCCTGTCTGTGACCTTATTTTTATTGTTGCCTTGCAGTGAGAAGGTTCTGGGTTTGAATCCCTGCCTGGTGTCTTTCTGCATGGAGTGTGCATGCATGGTCCCCTGTAAGACCGTGCCTGCGGGCAAAGACAATGGGTGGATAGATAAAAATAGGGATTCATGTGAAATCAAGCATCACTTCCACTTTCAAAAGGTCATGCTTACATATGTTGCATCTGTGATGTCCTAGTTCTATTTTCTACTTCCCTCATCTGTGAAGAACCTTGGTTTGATGTTTGACATAAATTTAAAATTTGACAACCGGGAGGTCAAGCTTCTACCAATGAACATTGAAGACATATAGCCAAGGTCAAAGGCTATTATCGTCTCAAGGATCTTGCCCTTATATTATCATGGCTGGTTTATTGTAATCCATTATCTGCAACTAGTCAGAACGCAGCAGCCTGTTTTCTTACTGGTAAGAGGAAGCATGACCACATATCACCAATACTGGCTTCACTACATGAGCTTCCGGTCCCCTGTTGGATTAATTTTCAATCGTTGTTGGTTTTAAAGGGTGTTTTAACACCTGGTAGCTCGGTAAACTTGGTGTATTGGCTACCAAAATTGCAATATTTGTTACATTTTCAGCTGGTGCGGTTTGCTTTCACACTGCATTGTCAAATGAATGGTTGCTGTTCCCCTTCTCGCCTTTGGGGTCGGTGCACCAAGAACCACTGAAGCAAACACAAAAACCTCTGAAGAAGACATGAGCGCAATTTCTGTCTTTGCAAAAAGTAAACAAAATGGAATATTGTGAGATTTTAGTGGCTATAGGATTTCTTTTTTGTATAACAATAACCAGCATGTTTGTTTTGGTTGAATTTTGGAGCGGTCTCCAGTCCACTTGGCATTCACATATGCACGTCAGAGTTTACTTCAACCAAACTGAGATCCAGGTTTTAGACGAACCAGAGTTCGATTCACACCTTCCCAAACAAACCAGACTTTCTGAGTAAACATACTAGAGGTGAAATCATACTAACTTTTAGCATTTTAATGGTCCCAGGACTAAAGACTCGGCTCGTGGACTCAGGAACATCCTGCCATTGAGACAGACCAACCTCACCCTTTGAGAGTTTTAAATATTTTGGTCTTGGCTTACAATAACTTCCATAATACACCTTTATATTTATCTAGTTTTAATCTGCCACTCCTCCCAACCCCAGTAGGGACAAGGGTGTTAGAAAATGGATGGATGGGTAGTTTTAATCTGTTCTGTATCTTATTCTTTTTCTCTTTTTGTTCTTTATTATGTGCATGTACTAACCACTGTTGACTTTGGTCACCTTTGGTTGTTTTTAAAGTGTTTATGAATAAACTCTAACTTGATTTGATACATATTTTGTATCGTGTTGCAGCTTAAAGCATAACTACATCCTCAGATCAACAAGTATCGTCCCACATTTACAATACAGTGTGAGAAAAGGTGGTGCAGAACTTCTCCTTTTAGATCAGCGCTTCTCAATTCCAGTCCTCAGGCCCGCCTGCTCTGAATGATTTAGACGTGCCTCTGCTCCAGAGCAGCTGATTCAAATGACTGCATGACCATCTTCTTCTTCTTCTTCTTTTCTATTATGGCGGATCACAAGCAACTTTAAGGTGCATACCGCCACCTACTGTACATGAGTGTGTAGCAGCATTACTTCACATCTATTAGATTCTATTTTTTAATTTTGTATTCTTAACATAGATAAACAATGCTTTCCTTAATTTGTGAATATCTGTTATGTTTCCTTCATTTCCTAATATACCTTTAAGATTCCATTCATGCCCTATTCTTCTAACTATTCTCTTTAATTCTTCCCTTTCGAGTTCATATGACTTACAGTTCATCAGTATGCGTTCTACATTTTCTTTTTCTCCACATCTCTCACATTTATCACTATTTTTCCTCCCTATTAAATAAAGCATGTCATTTAAGTAGGTATGACCTATTCTTAATCTACTAATTATTATTTCTTCTCTTCTGTTTCTTTCATTAATGCTTCGAATTCGAACTGACTTTTGCACTTCATATAATCTTCTTCCTTTCTTATCTTCATTCCATATTTTTTGCCATTCCTCCATTTCTTTACTTTTAATAATGCATGACCATCAAGTGCTGCAGAAGCCTGTTAATTGCCTACAGATTCAATCCAGGTGTGTGGCAGAAGGGAAACACCTAAAACATGCAGGGCAGGGGGGCGTGAGGACTGGAATTGAGAAACACTGTTTTAGATTCTCGACAAACTTTCCACCCTGGAAATGTTGTTTTTGTGAATTATGACCTTGAACGTTGCTTACACCATATATAGTCATTTTAGCCTGAAAGGAGAAATCAAAGCTTTTTGTCTTCCTTAAATAAAATCTCACTAATGGAAAATTTCTTAAAAGTAGCTCTGCTGCAGATAGGGGTGTCAAACTCCAGTCCTCAAGGGCCGCTGTCCTCAAGGGCCGCTGTCCTCAAGGGCCGCTGTCCTCAAGGGCCGCTGTCCTCAAGGGCCGCTGTCCTCAAGGGCCGCTGTCCTCAAGGGCCGCTGTCCTCAAGGGCCGCTGTCCTCAAGGGCCGCTGTCCTGCAACTTTCAGATGTGCCTCTGCTGCACCACCTGAATGGAATAATTAGGTCATTAAGGCCCTGGAGAACTGATCTGCACAAGGAGGGGGTAATTAAGTCATTTCATTCCAGTGTTTTGTACCTGTGGCACATCTAAAAACTGCAGGACAGCGACTGGAGGTCTGGAGTTTGAGACCTGTGGCTTAAATGTTTTTCTCAAGGTTGACGAGGTCCTGTAAACTAAAATACATTATTAGAGACAATACTAGAGGTTAGCTGTGGCAAAGAAGAAGCCATTAGGGGCAGAGTTTCCAGAAACATATTTTACAGACATCCATCAACCTCATATAATCCATACAGCAGAGCAGCCTTGTTAGAGAGAAAGAGCTTCACTAATTTAGTGCTATTACTTTGTGCAGTGTAACAGGCTTGCAGCTATGCTTAGTCTAATATCTTTGGGGTGTAACAAAGAGATGATAAACCATGATTGTTTCATGGGACAAGGCGAAATTTTAGGAATATTCTCTGGAAAACTAAAGAAGGAAGAATCCAGATTTTTTTTTTACAATTTTCACATTTCCAACTTGTTTGATAAATTACTCAGTCCAGGTTTCATTTGTCCCCAAATGAAGGTTGTTCCAAATGCTGAAAGTGTTCAGAAATGATTTATTTTTGAGCTTGCACAATTAAGAATGAGTAATAAACAACTGTATCGGTCTCGATCCTCACAATGCGCACCCCGCCCCCCTCGTAAGAAGCAACGGCATTGGTCTCTTATTCCTTACAACGCGCATATTTCTCCCCCCCACACACGGTCCGCAGAAAATTTACAAAGGGTTGACCGGTCCGCTGTACTAAAAAGGTTGGGTACCACTGCTGTAGAGCACTTTGAACTACTTTGTTGCTGAAATCTGCTATACAAATAAATTTGATTGATTGATTAGCTAGTCTGTATGTGCTGTACAATGGCTTCTGGAAAAGACATGTTTTATTGTTGATTTATTATTCAGAAACCACTTGCTGCATTCTTGTGGTTGTGCAGGAGGCTCCACTTCTGCTTTTCAAAGATGACTGGTTGTATAATTGTGCATTAGTTTGCTGTCATTTTTACATGAGAGTGTAAACGTTGTGTTGGTTGTTGTGGCCAGCAGGAGCTTATTTGGATTTAAAGTGACAAGCGGTCCTAAAATATTGGATTTATGTTTGTAAACTTCTGCAATAAATTTCAGATTTGGGAACTGTTCTTATTTGTAATCTGCCAGATGCCGTTGCCATTTTGAAGCCTTTGTTTCTGTAACCTCATTCTTCCCCCACAACCTTTAACAAATCTGTAGTTTCCATAAGCATGGCAGGGGCATGCAGAGTCCACAAACAGCATCTGTGGGGAGTTTTCTAGATTCATGACAAGATAAAAGCTCGATGCGTGTTTCCAACATGCGATCGTTTCGCCTGAAGTCCTTTCTCTGCACGTTCCATTTAAATGCAACAGCCTGAAATCAAGTGTAAAACTGTCAGGTTTTGTCAGTGTTGTGTTTTCACACCACTTTTATTGAAGTGGACAAGGAGCCAGAGAGGAGCTCAGTGAAAACACAAGCTTTGTGTTAAATCTGTTTGATGATTTCATCTTCTACTTAGGGACAAAAACAATTAATAATCCTACAAAAAATATGTTTGACCTCAATCTGTACTCTGTTAAAATCTCACTAAATGTTTTCAAAAACTACTGAAGAGGAAATGTATATTTTTAAAAAATTTTTAAAACTTCTTCAGCCTGAAGTATTCATATGTTAATCCTTTAAAGGGGAACATGCATATCTAACTATGTTTTGAAATTAAACATTATACATTTATATAATTAAATGCTTCCTTACCCTACATTTTAATGGGGGTTTGTTTTTTATTATTGTTAGAGCTTGAGATGGGAGAATGATCGACAAATTATGTTTTATATGCATTATTGTTTTTTCGTTTTTTGTTTTAGATTAAAACAGAGATCATACTTAATGTGTGTTGGACAAATCATCAGTTATTTATTAGCTTTCCAAAAACAGCAGCAACAAATAAAATATCTTTTGTAATTTTAAAGAGAAATTCATCTTTTAAAGCTACTAAAGCGTAAAATGCACATTCACAAAAGTCCATTCAGTCACAAAAATAACTAATTTTCTTTATTTGATTATGAATATTGTCATTAAGCTCAACAATTGAAAGCAACATGGATTGTTATCATTATTATGTTTTCAGAAACACTTTTTTTACCTCTAAAAATAGACTTTGTTGTGCTTCTAGAAGATTCATATTAATACAAATTCACAGTAATACAAGGTGTTCGGCTTATCACCTTTCATATAAAATAAAACTCTTATTAGACTGAAATATATCGTATAATTATGCTGATTATATAGCAAACTAAAACGATTACAGTTGATTTCTGATTAACTTCAGAAATAATTGAAATATTTTACAACTTTTAGGTCTTTAATTTTTTTACATTTCAAAACCAGTGGCACCGTTTTTCCCTTAATTCAGAGACAAAATCTTCTTAAGCTCCTTTTAAAATCTTTTCTGACTAACAGATTTTATCCATCCTGTGTGATGTAAACTCTCAGACTAACAGCCGTGTGTGAAAACCAGCAGTTCATTCAGAAGAATGAAAACAGATTGAGGTCTATTGTTTGGCAAATATGCGTGGAAGGAAACCGCATAGCGCATCCTTCAGGGAACATGCAGGTGTGAACCGTGAATAGGAACTGTAAGAGATTTTGGAGTCTCTTTCTCTCCTCACTCAGTTTCCTCCTCCTTCGCTCTGCCTTACATACTCATACACGCTCGCTCTTCAGACTCTCTCAGCTTCTCTTTCGTCCTCCGCTCATTTCCAGCCCGTCTTGGTTTTTCCGTTTCCTGTGCTGAAAAGAACGACCTGATCAGCGGAGCATGACACGTTTAATTAAAGCCCATGTGAGTCGTTCTTTTGCAGCAGTTCTTTGGATTGCGGCTAAGACGTGTCACTGATACAGAAAAAATAAAAAGTCTTTCTTTACTGGGAGATACTTTTGGTTTTGCTGAACTTTCCTGATTTGAGGAATCCTAAAACACGTGGAGATGCTGCTGGGTAAGAATTACTTCTTCTTTACTGGAAACAAAAAAGCAGATTTTTGTTTGACTAATTTTGTTTGATTTAACTCTTAAGGTTTTGAATCTGACTTCTGCCTGCATGCATGTGAGCGCTCTCCTGTCACTGGATGTTTAGAAACAAAGACTTCACATCATCATCGCTCTGGGGGAGGTTTGGTCTCCTGACTACCATCTGCTCTAATTCAGTTCCTCCTGCATGCACAACGAGTCTTAGGCCCTGTTTGTTTTCCTAATTGACCCCTTTTGATGAAGCCGAGTGTGGAGTTCAGACCGTTTGCGGCGCCGCCGTTCCCAGATGTGTCAAGTCATTTCGGAGCCACGCAAGAACAGCAGCGCCTGATATCACTGCGCACATTGCTGCCAATTATGTCTCTGCCTCCCCGGGGAAATATGCCCAGATTAGCTCGCATAATTGGTGGCTGTTAAAGATAAAAGAGGTGTAGGAACATTAAGTCAGTTTTGTTTATGTTTTTGTAATTAAAAGGGCAAAATGTTGATTGTATTTTAGAATGTTTCAGTTTAGTTGGGATTTAATTTAACCAGCAGATCTGGATTTGCATTGATTTATATATTTTTCAAGAACAGTCAAAGGGTCACTTTAGATAAAACAGCCGAAGAAAAGGTTAATGAATACATTTAAATCAAATAGTGGTAAAAAAAACAACAAATAAATCTCTAGTTATTTGGAAAATTAACTATCGAGTTGCACAACATATCTCAAGTTTATGATGCATAAAAACAATGTTACAAGAGCTGTTTGGTATCTGATACACATTTTGCATGTCAATAAAATATTCAGCCTATTGGATTCTCATTTCAGACAGAATAAAAATAAATTGCATATCATGTAGTAAAATCTTTAATTTAATAAAATAACCCTTTGCTAAAAGTAAAATAACTCCTTAGAAAATGTTATAACTGTACATAAATGGTAATATATAAACTGGGCTGCATTTTATAAACATAAAATATGTCTTTGTTAGTTTTTGTTCAGTTTGTTCCTTAAAAGTCAAACTTTTAAGTTTGTTCCTGAATGCTGGTTGTCACACGCATTCATCAAGTACCAGGCACCACTTAGTGGTTTATAAACAAAAAAACTGCAGTTTGCAGTGGAGGTACGAAAAATGACGTACAATATTATGCATTTGAATGAAAATACACTGAAATGGACCATAAATACAGATTAAAATCTCTGAGTTTCTTGAGTGTTCTGCAGATGTAAATTTGTATGTGTGTAAAATACTTACAGGTGAACAGAGAAATGTATTCAGAATGGTCAATATAAGCTTCAGTGAATGGAAACACTGAGTCTCGTCTGTGTGCCGGCTCTGGGCGCTTCCTTCTTCAAATGACAGATTAGGAGGATCAAATGGAAACGGAGAGAAGAAAGTTGTAGCGTTTTGTCCGGCGGCCATGTTGCATCTGTCCCCACCGTCATCAAGAGCGCGTTTCGATGTCACACTGACTGTGTGTGTAATAAATCTCATCTATATTCTGACTTGCATGAGAGAGAAGCTATAAAGATACACCAACATATTAAATCACAGTTTTCTGAGTTTGTTCATGTACATTTCCAGTAGTGTTAGTGAACTTTAGATGATCAGGCTTCTTAGCTTTGCTCTCCTGCTTTTACTTTATGTCCATTTAAACCAAATAAAAATACTGATGTGTAATATATATATCATATATCATATCTGATGGCTGTACTCAGGTTGTTCAGATCTGAGATGTGTATTACTCCCAGTTGGCTTAAATGCTTAAACATGCTACTAAATATACTTAGATATACTGTTACTGTTTATATTTAAGGGTACAAATTACTTTGTAGAGTTTAAATTTGTGATCTGAAACTGACCCAAAATGTGGGCTGGGTTAGACCAAAATTATTTGTGTGATGGTCGAGTGGAGCATGGGCTTCTGCAGTATGTTTAATAAACGTACAGCATAAACAAGAATGCACAACATAAATTGTGGTAGTCTACTTACTATAGTCTAAATAGAGGAGTTTTTGTGGGAGAATTTTTCTGCCATAATTCGAGAACACACATTTTCAGTCTGAAAGCAGGATTTCATGTCTTTTATTCTCAAAATTTGTAATGCTTGTACTCATGACTTTAAATATTCGCTGAGCTTTCTCAAACCTTTCTCCTCACACTCAAAACTTGTCTCTGCTCGGATCAAATCTCCGCTTGCAACCTCTCTGCTGGATTGCGAATCATTTTCTGTTCGCCCTTGGAACAAAATAGTACCGTCGCCTGGCAACCTCTCAGCCAATAGAATGAACGTGTTATACTGGGTGCGTTTGTTTCCTTCTAATGGATGTGCCTGTGTGGTCATTATAGATTGTAGCAACTAGATAGACCTGTCGTTGGAAACCCACACCCTACATGTACGGCAGGAAATGAGAACTGAAAGGGATCCGACAGAAACTTCTAGTTCTTCTTTATCAGTTGCAGGCTCTCTCACACTTAACATTAAAGAAAAATATTCATATACACAAAACACTATCAATCCTTATTTAGATCAAATTAAAATTAAATAGTTTTGTCTTTTTCTCTCAGAGTTTTTGCAGCGCCAGCGGCTCGTATTTTTGCGACAGTAGGCAGACAGGAAAGAGGGCGAGGAGAGGGGGGAAGACATGCGGCAAAGGTCGTCAGGACCGGGAGTCGAACTCGCAACTAAGGCCTCCAAAAGTGGGTCGTGCTAACCCCCTGCGCCACCGCAGCACACCCCATGAGATGGTTAAAATGAAATTTTCTTTGACAGAGACGCAGGTTGCAACAGTTGATAGAAAACACACCCAGTGATAGGATAAGTTAAAGAAACAAACCACGTAGAGAGACAACACTTCGTCTTCTGTTACCTGGAGTCATGTTGCTTTGACAAAATTACTTCCCAGAAAACCGTCTGTTGAAAAGTAGCAAAAATCTAAAGACAACTAAATTTCAAGCTGTTTCTAAATCTTGTTATGAAAATAGAAAACAAAAGGGTCTCATGTCAGGTTTTTTGTGAGGTTGAACTTATTCACAGTTAGATGTTTTCTCTGGATCCAATATTTTTTCATTTTTTTTATCAACTGTGTTTTTGAAGAAATCTTTCGACAGTATTCCTTTGTGATTTGATGGCAGCTTTTGGATTTGTTAGGGTTAGGGAAGTTAGGGAGCAGGAAGTTGGCATTATGGGTAATCCCGCTGCTTCGTTATCCAGCAGCGTTAATGGTTCATTATTCTGATGGAAGGCTGACGAGTATTCAACAGTGTAGTTTTAATGGCTCCTCAGCTGGTGCAGGTCATTTCAGCGCTCTGATGTAATTAGTCTGCTGTACTGACTTAATACTCATTGTCAGTGAGAGTGTTTTATTTCATTTGTGCCACCGCAGTGCACGGACGCACTGAGTGCAGGTCGGTTCAGCAAGTGGATTTTCTACAATTTTTGTCAGAAGCTTTTATCCAAGTCTAATTTTGGATAAAATTGCACTTTTAGTGATAGGATAAGTCAAAGAAACACTTCTTTCTTCTTTTTCTTATTATATTTTATATGCATTCTTTCACAGCAGAAAATTAACTTTGTGTTTATAGCCCTATATATAGTGGCTTGCAAAAGTATTTATACCCCCTTAACTTCTCCTCATTTTATCAGGTTACAACCGCAAAATCTAATGTACTAATATTTTATTTGAAAGATCAACACATACAGTACAGACCAAAAGTTTGGACACACTTTCTTATTGAATTCAGTGAGAAGGTGTCTCCAAACTTCTGCTGGTTTGTTAAATAGTTGAAAAATGAGAAAACTAACAAATTTATATAATGTGTTTAGCCATTTTTGTCACAGCCCCGTATCTGAAGCTGCTACAGTCTTTCAGGCTGGCAGCCATATTTACTGCTGAAAAGAGCATTGGGTCAGAAAAACTGCTAATTACTAAGTTCATGAGGCGGATAACGCTCAGCACAGACTCTAAATACCAATAAGTATCTGCTACACATTTGCCTGCTGCCATTCAGCGGTCCTGATTGGACTCTTATCAGAGTTTGAACAGATGGTGGTGGCGTATTTTGAGTGTGTTTGATACGCCATGTTAATATGTAAAGTGCAGAGGGTCACTAATGGAAACGCAGCAAAAATTGCTCTGTCTGCATGAGCCCTGAGCACGGGATGCAAATGCAGGATTCAGCAGACGTTAGATTTGCTGCAGAACGCTTCACATGACCTACAGGAGGCCAAAACCAAGCCAAGATCAAGGCCGGGCAAATATGTGGAAGAATATGACAAATACAGAATGTAAATGTATTGGAAATATACTGGAAAGGAGCAGTTCAGTCAGGATCAAGGAAACTGTGGATGATTAGAAAATATAATAAGCAGCAGGTAGTGTAAGAAAAAGATACTAGGAAGCAAGAACTATAAAGAAATATACAGTGGTGTGTAAAGGTATAGCCCTACCTAATGATTTATTAATTTGTATGTTACACTTATGTTTCAGAGAATAGGGAGAAAAAGATTAAAAAATATATATGTATTTTTGAATACTGATTTAACTTATTAAAGCTTGAGTATGTGACTTATATTAAAAGATTTTTTTATTTCTTTACAATTTGTTAGCTCTCACCATATTCTGATAGTTCAATATAAGACAAATAATCTGTAAACATATTGAACTCCTCATATTGTAAAAAAAAAAAAAAAAAAAAAAAAAAAAGTCTCTAATTTACAGTAAAATAACAACTGCTGTGGTCGCCAGAATTTTACCACAAAATGTTTCGGAAAAACGTAATACGACCACAACCACAGAATTTTACAGTGTAAATACGGATTTTGCCGAATTTAAAGGTTTTACAATATTTATGTGGTAAAAATCTGGCAACCACAGAATTATACCTTATAAATGCTGATTTCACCGTGTCAGCATTTCTACGGTAACATTCTGTGGTTGCCAGAATTTCAAAGTATCTTTACAGTAAAAATCTTTAAAAGTTTGCCATATTTATACAGTCAAATTCTGACATTTATATGGTAACATTCTGTGGTTGCCAGAATTTTTTTACATATTATTTTTACAGTATAATTCCTGAAAATTTTGCCATATTTATACCGTAAAATTATGTGGTTGCCAGAATTTCACAGTATCTTTACAGTAAAAATCTTTAAAAGTTTGCCATATTTATACAGTCAAATTCTGACATTTATATGGTAAAATTCTGAGGTTGCCAGAGTTTTGGTAACATTCTGGCAACCTCAGCTGCTGGTAAATTACCTTTTTTTTTCTTTTTCTTTTTTACAGTGTAGAAGTAACTTGTTACTGAAATGTGCTATACACATAAATAAACTTAAACTTCTTGCCGTCTGAAGAAAAGTAATTCTCCACTACTGATCAAAAACAACCAGGTTTTCAACTTTGTGACCTTTGAACCCATACACCACAGATTGCTTTTAGAAAATCAAATTCAACATGTTCAACATGAACAAACCAATATCTATTATTATTGTTAATATTCTCTGCTGGTTCAACAGCTATCCAATTAATAGTCAGGTTGCAAATTCTGTCTTATCCATTGTATTTTTACCATTTCTATAAAATGAAATGGTGAAACTCTTTTTTTATTTGTCCTTTATTTGTTTGTTTTTTTTTAAATGTTTTTCTAGAATATACCAAGACCAACTACTTTGACGCTCCTGGAAGGGTCAGTGAAAATAAAGAGACATTTGTAATATGTTTATCATAACTACAAGCAGATTTACTAGCAGGACCTTCTATAATCTTCCTAATATTCAGCAAACATTTAGCCCGTCTGGCCTTCGCCGTGTCCTTCAATTTGTCTTTGACCAGCAAAGACAAATCTTGAATTTCACCTTGAACAAATTTATTAAAGGTTGTTGGAGCCTGTGGTGAAAATAGCCCCACAGTGCTTCAGATGAAAGTAGGACAGATTACGACAGGGAGCCATGATCAGAGCCGCTCGCTGCCCTGCAGGTAGAAACTCTCCCGAAGCTGCCAGCTCTGCCAGCTGCAGCTGTGTGCGTTTAAATAGACACTGTCAGCTAGCAGGAGATTTGGGCTGCTGGCTGCCAGTTGAGGCCTAAATGTACTTCGTCACAATAAGGATGATTTATTTAAAGACCACACAGAGCATGGCGGGGGCAGCATTTCAAGCCATGATGGAAATTAGACCTTCACTCCTCATCTTTTTTCTTTTTTTTTCCAGTGGAATGAGCTTATAGCAGAGCTGTCAATAGCAGTTTTAATGGATCCTAATTCATCCACCAGAGCTCATCATAAATGCCTAGCGCTATGCCTGTTGTGTAAGCAATGAATGGCATCATCATTACTGCAAAAAGCGCAGTGCACCAAGCACTTGTGTTTTATGGCTCAGAAAAGGTGAGCTATTATAGAGAGGGAAACGTGACATTCAGTTTTTATGATTTGACGATGTGTTTTGCTGGCTACACAGCAAACTGCTGTCAAGAGAAGAGACACCTTTTTACTTTAATTCATCACATTTAATTCTGCCTGTGGGTTAGGATTTGATTCTGTTCTACAAAAAGAAATATTATAGTTAGCTGGAAATTAAGTAGGTCAAGTTATCTCAACTTTGTGTCCTGTGGAACTTTTACTACATGACTGAGTAGAGTATTTTTTGTCCCCAGTATTTTCTACTCATACTCATATTTAATATGTAACTTTACTATGGACAGGATATACAAATCGTCTTGTATAATAATGTATTTTTCCTCTTTATTAGGTGCAAATGTCAACCGTTTTCATGGGTCATTAAAATCTTTATTCAGATCTATGATGTGGTGAGGCTGCAGTGTCAACAGCAGATATAAAATAACAACCTTTACAGATTTGAATGTATCATTAAATATATTGCATTAAGCAAGAATCTGAAAGTTGAATGAAGATATACTGTTAAAATACTTATAAATAGGATGAGAACTCCAGAAAATAGCTAAATATATAGTGCTGATGAGGCTGTTTAAATTCACTTAATGTGAAATAGTCGACCTTGCAGAAAGTATGAACTGAATCTACTTACAATTCACGTGATCCTTTAACGTTTTTGAGTTTCTAAAATTTTTATTCATATATTTAGATTTTTCCAGATAAACTTAAGGTGCCAACTTACTTGTCGGTTTTGTAAACTTTCACTAAAGTTCGACATCTGTGTTAAAGTTTTGGTTATCGACCGTTAAGAAGACGTTGATATCCATACTCTTATTTTGAAGTGGTGAAGACTTCTGGCGCAGCAGTTCCGCTTCTTTTCCTCGTTCTCTAATTTTTCGCCAAGAACCTTTTTTCAAGCAAGAAATGTACGGGCTCAAAATAAAACATAATCGGTAGAGAATAACGTGCAAGCATAAAAATGATATATAAGGATATTATAGAACACGTAAGTTATAATGTCAAAATTAAATTGGCGCTCGAGGGTTGTTGTCCTTCCGGTGCAGTTAGCGTCTTAGCATTAGCTTCTACTAAGTACCGTGTTTATCAGGGGAATTTGACAGATCACATGCTAATTTCAATGTGAACTTTTTAGAACTTTGGCTGGGGTCTGTTCTTCTTTAAATTAATAATTTTAATTTATTGGACTTGTTGTTTTTAAACCCTCTCTAGAGTCCCAAATAGAATTAAAACTTTTTTATTTTTACAGATAATATTGAGGTGCCACAGTTCACAAGATTTATTTTCAGAAAAATAAAATTCAGTCTAGAATATTACAAGCCTTATTTGACACACCTAAAGTTAGTCCAGGTGTCCCAGTGACTCTTAATAATCCACATTTGATAATTATACTCACCTATTGATCAATTAATTTCAGAGTTAACACTCAAATTTAAAATTTTAAGGCTGCATTTTATAAGTATAAACCACTAACTGTCCAAATACAGCTGTCAATGTCTCTGAGCACTGAAATCACACAGCTGACGCTCGTCACTAGATGTTTGTTGTCAGAAATAAGAGTTTGGCTGCGAGCCGCCATGTTGGTTCAGAGTGAATTAGAGCCTGGCACACAGATAATCCCAGGAAATGCGTGCGCCATGAAAAGCATGAAATGAGCGTTTCCTCTGATGACTCCTCCTCAGTGAAAGCCTCTCATCTATGTTTTTCATCTAAAAACCATTAAAATTTCCCCCCCCCCCCTCCATCTATGTACACTGAGGTGTTGAGTCGCACAGAGTCTAATTTTGGAAATAAAAACATATTAGAAATTTCTCATTTTCAGTAAGAGAGATAGTTTTAGTCATAATTTAACTCCAGATAAATTTATAGCATTTAAATAAAGCAGTTATATCGTAAAATAATGGGTAAACTTTTCATTTAGCTATTTACTAAAGTTTTCAAAGCTTATTCATTTTGATCAGTTGATAAATATTGTGAATTATAGTCATATCAGATAGTGATTTATAGAATATTTCATAATCAAAGTCCAAATAATGTAACAAATGTATGTTTTATACACTAAACAACAGCAGTTTACTAGTAATGTATCTATCAGAAGTACTTTTTGCTAAAAAAAAAAAAAAAAAACAGAACCCGAAATATAAATAATAAAACCCAACTTCTATGCAACATAAACTAAGTTTGACTTTGGATTAAACTTTCTGAAGTGCTGGAAAGGAACCAAAAAAGTGCACATTTTCAAGTGTTTAGCTCAGCCAGACCAGAAAATGCAAGATTTTTTGGTGTAGTGATCTTAAGACGTCTTTGAATTATGACAGAATTGTAAAAAATCTTATCAATCGCACCAATTTTAGTCCAAGTGGTTGAGATTGTGATTGGCTTTGCCACCTGATTCAAGTAGGAGAAAAACTCTGAAATAAAGCAGTGAAAAAACTGTTTCTGTTTGTTTACTTTAATGCTTTTCAAAACTAAATGAACTCTAATGTAACTTTAAAGGGCTACTCAGAAAAAGGAATGTGCATTAGCAATGCACAGTTGGATGTTGGATTTGTTTGCATTAAAGGTTTTGTGAAGTTTTAGTGATTTCTCAGTAATCTTTTAGTTTATGACTCACATTACGATCAAGTTTTTTTTTGTTTTTTTTTTCAGTCATAAGTCCAGTCATAAACTTCATGGCACATAAAAATGAACATTTTGTTTTTCTTTAACACATAATTCTGTTCTTATCCTCTGATTGTCGTCAGAGGATAAGGTTTTCCTTGGCCGGATTTGCCTGCTGCCATTTAGTTATCCTTTCATCCTTCTCATCAAGTCCCTTCCTGGCATTTTCCATCCTGCTACAGCCAAACTTCCCAACCATCCTTCCTAACCGCAAAACTTTAAGTCTCTTCAATGTCTTTCAAATGGATTGCAAAAATATTATTCACTTGTTTTTTTTTCTCTCTCTCTCTCCGTCTCTAGTGACTTCATTTATTAAGCTTAAAAATTGTCTCAGTTAAGTTTCAAACCCACTTTAATCTCTTATTTCTTTATTTGCACATGACTTTTAACACAACTGCTTCCAGAAATTTAGCAAGCAGGCGTCATAAAAATCTGAAGATATCATACTTATGTAATCACTCTGCATTTTAATGTGAGCTCGCTAATGTTCCTCTGGGTCTAGTCAAAGGTGAGAGCCGCAGTGTTCTTTTAAAGTTTGAGCAGTCTGAGAGCGTGCAGGTCAACCAGAGTTAAGTGTGATGAGATGAGAGGTCAAGCAGAAGGAGAGTTTGAGACATAATGCACGGATGAAATGCTGTAGAAGTTGTCTAAAACAATTAAATGTACAAAAGATAAATGTCTGCAGGTGAGCAGAAAGAAGAGGAGAAAAGAAAAATGCAAAAATATTTATATTCTATGTACCTTCTGTAGTGCATCATTCTGAACTGGAGGGAAGATGATTCTATATTTCTATTTAGCAAATAAAAACCTCAAAAATTAGGCTGAATTAATGCTTTTTAGAACCATTTTTCAGTCAAGCTATTACAGCTACAAGCCTTTTAGCATATCTGCAAATTTGGCACTTTAAGAGGGCAATATTTTTGTCAATTATTTGCCTGCAAAATACTTCAAATTCAGTTAAATTGGATAGAAAACATCAATTTTAAAGTGAATTCTCACTTAGATTTAGGTCTGGGTTATTCATAGACAAGAATATGCTTTGAAACATCCACAGTTTGTGTCTGTTGGGTTTTCCACCAAACCCGTTCCACTTCTAAACCGTTTTCAACTCTGACCCAACTCAGAAAACTTGTGAGGCTACGTTTTGTTGGGATTTTATGTGACCTAACAATACAACTGTGTGCCAAATCAGGAAGTGAAAGAACAATATAATTAATAATATTAACCCCATTGAAAATTTTATTTTATTTTTTTACCAACAAATGTTCCCATATTGACGTCTAATCTATTGTCTCTAGGAAGGAAAGTTTCTTGGAAACATCCAATAAGTTAATTTTGCTTTTCTTGTAGCCTGGTTTGTCTGTTTTGGAGGGAAAAGTAAGAACACCCAACATCCTAGCAGCTAGTCTTTTCTCCTTTAAGTTTAAATAACTTCACTGAGACGTTTTTTGTTCCACTCCTCACTTTCAACTGCGAGATGTTGAACTTTTTTCTGGTCACTGTTGAAGGAAGAAATAATACGTTAGCTTAATTTGGAAAAAACTTGGCTCTCTCTATTTCCTTCCTATTTCCCGGGTTCTTCCAGCGAGCAGCGTGTGCCAATCAGGAGCAACATGCGTGATGACGTCACAGAGTTATACATTCTTTACCTGAGACAAAAGAATTAAAAGACAAAGGGATAATGACAGAGAAAGAAAAGGCAAAGACATGTCTTTGGAGAAGGCTGGTGCCAAAACGGCAGAAATACACCAGCAATCTGATTTATTATTACTGTGCACAAACTTTTATAGTGGAGGAGTTTCCTAACTTTTAATGTATTCAATTAAGGCGTACCCCTGGTTCGACCAACCAGGAGCTCCCCTGGACACTCAGAGGAACTTAGACCTTCCCTTAATTTCACGCCAGAGATCAAAGGCCATTTGCTCTCTGGAAGAACAATGGAGCAAGCAACTGCATCCTGGTCTCCTGGGCTCTAAGGCCATTTGGGCAAATAAAAGCATACAAGAAGACTTCACAGATACCTGTGAAATTCGGAGTGCCTCCCGGCCAAATCAAGTAATTTAGTTTAAGGAAAGATTATCTTCACAAACCTAATTCTGGTCTACTGCATTCAGCATTTTCCAAAGATTTAAGTCCTTGCTTTATCACATAAAATCCTGAACAGTTTTCTAATACTAAACAACACATTTTCATTGAAACAATTTCCATTTTGTTCAGATATTATCATAGACAGTACAATTTTCAAATACATTCAGCATTCACCATTCTAAACTTAGATAATGGACTTTAATTATAAACTTGCTATTAATACTTAGAAAAATGTTAATGATCTCAACATTCTATGTTGCATTTTAGTTTTAAACCCTGCCAGATGTGGTTATAAAACCTTTTGATGTTCTGTGAACCCAATCGGCTTCTGCCCTGCAATAGATGCTAATTTCGTGGCTTCCTGAGCCCTGATAACAATCCTAAAAGATCTCCTTTGATCTGCATCTAGTTCCTGACCTTTGACATTTACTCTGCTGGATAATTTAACTGTAAATTCTTCACAGAACATCTGTTTAAAACTAAGAAATTTATACAACATAGAATGTTCAAGATACCTTTTACACATGACATAAAATTAACTGTTCAAAGCATTAGAAATAATCATTTTTCTTAACATCACCCCACAGCATCTAAACTTTAACCCGACTCTGGACTTTCCATTTCACAGTTCTCAGAGCTTTTCATTGAATGATGGATTTACTTCATGGTGAAAACGTACTCTGTGCTGGTGCCCAAATAATTCAAATTTAGACATATTTCTGAAAAACACTGTTCCAGAAGCGTCTGACTTCGACTCGGTCCTTTCTGGCAAACTTCATATTTTTCTTTGAGAGCAAAGTTTTCCTAATTGCACACCCCAGTGAATATTAAATGTGAACTCTTTGTACAGACATGGAATTCATACCGAGAGCCTGTTGTTGATCTTAGATGACAGTTTAGGGTTTTTAGAGACGTTTTAAAGCATCTTGCTATGAATAGTGTTCACTTTCACTTTAGCAGTCAGGAGCACACCAGCCTAAATGTCTGAGGTTTAAACAAGAGAAACCTTCAAAATTTATTTTCTAAATATTTCCACCTGATTGAATGTGGATGTCTTACGCTGACAGATTACAGCAACTACAACCACATTGTAATGTTCTTTTGTATAAATGTGTAATAAAATCAAAAGAGTCGCACATTTTTAAAGGGGAAATATTACGCAAAGTTTATTTTGTACATTTTTGTTCTTCCATTTGTGTCTCAACTCCTTCTAAAAACAACACAAGTGTCTAGAAAAAAACACCCAGCTGTTTTTTGATGTGTGGAAAATGAGTCATTTTGAAAACTTTCTAGCTATTGAGTCACTGTTACCTAGCAACCAGCGAAGATCTCCAGCGTGATTGGTCAGCTGGTTTTACCACTGTATGAGCTGTACAACATTCTGTTGTTGACTTATCATACAGAAACTACCTGCTGCATTCTTGTTGGTTGTGCAGGAGGCTCTACTTCTGCTTTTCAAAGATGCACATTTGTTGAGAGTCAATGACGTTCAAGTTGGATGAATGCGACCTGGACATTCAGATTCAGGTCACATTTGAAAAGATCAGATAGTTTTAGATATCCAGGTTACCTTGGTCGCATTCAAAAAAAATCCCACCTTTGTTGTTCTGACTGTCTTGAAAAGATCAGATACAGGTCTCATTACGGCAAAAAATTAAAATAAAAATTGGAAAGGTGTGATCGCAGCGTGAAATAATCTGAAATGTTAAAATGTCTGGACTCTTTTTTTCACGTTGATCCAGAATCAGGGAAAGAAACAAACAATTACAGACGCTTGGTTTGCAGCTTAAAGGCCAAAAACATTTTTCAAGATAAACAAAGCAGAAAAAAGCCAAACAAAAAGCCTCTAATTTATCCCCTGCTATTAGTGAAGCCATTAAGGGTTTTTCACTGAGTGACTCATTCATTCCTGGCGTCTTGTTCTCATACGGCCGCTAAAATCAGTTTGTGTAGCTGAATGTACATGTAGATTTTTTTGAGGGGGGTCGAGATATAAAAGTCCAAAATGTGTCTGTGCTTTCAGGTGCGCTGTCCCAGAACCAGGTCCACCCGCTCCTGGGTTCGCTGCCCCTCCCGGGTCGACCCCTTCAGCCGCAGACCCACGCCCAGCTGGAGCACTTCCTGCCGCTCAGGGTCAACGGCTCCTCGCCCCTCAGCCTCTTCCCCAACTTCAACACTGTAAGAAAATATGATTTAAATTATCACAAGGTTTTTTCTATACTTCCAAGTCAAAGATCAAATGCTAATGAGTATTTAGAAATAAAGTCAAAAACATTTAGTTTCTTATTGTTTTCATTTTATATTTAAGGAGAACTCTTACTTAAAATCCTAATAATTTTCTTGTTCTTTTTCATGACCTGTGGGGAACAATATTCAAGAAAAATAAAAGTTTTTCTTTGTTTGAAATCATACAAACAAAAACAAACATTAACTCTTCATGGCAGAGTTAATGTTCGAGTCTCTACTGAATTTTCTGTTAAATTTTGACAACATTGTATGAACCACCTGCTGCATGTTTTTTGTAGGATGCAATTTAGATTTTTGTTTTTTTTCTGTTTCATAAATATTTTTTTATTTTTAGTTTTACAATTATTTTTCTGTTAGTTTTGGGGAAAGAAATCCAAAACTGTTAACAGATGTAGGATGCAGTTTTGATTTTTCTTTTTACTTTTGTTTGTTTGTTTGTTTCAAATATTTTTTATTTTTAGTTTTACAATTGTTTTTCTGTTAGTTTTTTTGGGGGGAAATCAACAAACTTTATGGCCCCACTTTAACTCATTATTGATTTATATTGAGAAAAATAATATGCTGAATCATGGATGAGAACAATAGTTATAGACTCAAAAAGAGTTAAAATTTTACAATAGTGAGAAAAATTGTTAATGTTCTTACAGGAATGCACCATTTGTTTGGATATTCTTTATCTGTGATTTATTGAAGGGGATTTAATCATTTAGTGGTATGTATTTTAGATAAAAATGTAGCTTCTATTTGTGAAAAACACTATAAAAAAATCACTCTTTTGCATCACTATTAGTAAATGTAATTATATAAGTTGCAATATAGTTCAGCTCAAGGCTTGATCTGCAGAATATTACAGCAGAATGCAAAATGAGATCAAGCGTCACTTACAATAAAATATCAAAATATTACACATATTGTGTAATATTAGCTACTATATATAAAAAAATATTTCCCACTCCAAGCAGAGCATCAAGATTTTACTCAAATGTTGTCCCAGTTAAATGTTTAATGTGTGTGTTGTTTTAATTTTTTAAATATTGTACTTACATAAGTCTCTGCACTTTCCCCTTTAAACAAGTAATTAGTGAAATATTTGTCTGAGTTTGCATCCAGGCTCATCAGTTAATGAGGAAAAGCTGAGGTTGTCTTGTTAAAGGCATCAAGCTTGTGGGGGGAAGGGAAAATTTTGCCGTGTGACAGCTGAAGCTAAAAATATGGTTTGAATGGCAGAGCTGCTCTGGAGGGATTTAAAAAATGAAGAGAGATTTCATCCAAACAGGCAATTTAAAAACTGTGAATTCAGGATTCTGGGTTTAAAACTGAATATACAAACTTAGTTTACATGTAATTTTTACTTAAAGGTCACTTTAATAGAAAAAGATGTTAAAACTAAATGTGTTGTATTATTAGAGATGCATATTGAGTCAGTCAGTGCAATAATTTCCATAATTTCAAGGTTTAAAGAAGAAAAAGGTCGTAGTCACAGTGATAATAGGAGCAGGATTATTTCTAAATGCACATTTCTAACCTGTCTTAAAGAAATGATTCATCTTGCACAAAACTTTGCCTTACTGAATATGTCAAAACACAAATAAGACAAATTTCTATTTTTCCTCCATTTTGATGACGAACACAGAGGGGAGGAATTAACTTGTCTCAGTGAGGCAGAAGACAACTTGTCAGAAAGGAGACTTTAGCTGAAAACTTCAATGCTGGAGTGTTTTTGTTGTTGTAATTTTTGGATTAATTTTTTTTGTTTCTATTTTAAGATTTTTTCACTGTTCAGACTCCCTGAAGATGTGAGTTATGGTGATACCAGTGAAAACTGTAGATAAATCCAACTTTTTATACTTTTAATTGGTGGGGGGAAAATATATTCAACAAAGGTTGAATATTATACCTTATTATTCACATTTTTACCAGTTATGCAAACACATGTGGAGGGAAGATTTCTTAACGTGTATAATCAGAAAGGCACCATTTTGCTTTATGTCTTTATTTCAAAGTCAAACGTTTAATTGTTCTGCTGTGTCCATGTAAAGCAGCACTGATAGTTCTAGTTTGTGTGTTTCTTCTTGCAGATGGACCCGGTGCAGAAAGCGGTGATTAACCACACGTTTGGCGTGTCTCAGCCGAAGAAGAAGCCCATCATTTCATGCAACATCTGCCACCTGCGCTTCAACTCAACCGTGAGTCAGACGCTTCGAGATTAAATTGAATTTCTCCTTTAAGTTTTGTTGTAATCCTTAATGTCACAATCATTATGTTTTGCACGAAAAAGAATGATTTTGTGCTAAAAAATGTAATGAACATGTTTTGCATAGACCTGCACTAACTTGTTCAAAGAAGCATAATGTTTCATCTTTCAGACATTTTTAACAGAGGATAACTGATTTCTAGTTTGTGGATACACTTTTCAATTCCTACTACAAATTACTTGGTAACATCAGAAACCATCGCTCTGAATGTTTGGTGTGCGCTGACATTCATCGTGGCCAAAGGGCTTGTATGACCTTTGCTCTGCCCCGACTGCTGCATCACACTTTGACCCTGGATGGCGCCCTTCATGCCTGTGCAGCCATCCAAGTTTCATGACAAGTGATAACAGGAAGACATCTCTTCATCCGCTCCTGGCACAAATCCATGAAGGAATCAGCTTGACACATTTTGAATTTTGACTGGGGATGAGAGCAGAAGCCTTTTCTGTTTATTACGCCTCTCATTTGGGTCTTTAATCTTAAGAAAGGCAGAAGTGTTTCAGTAAAGTTTGTTCATAAAAAATAAGAATGGTTACATTTATGTTTAAAAATGTAATTGGAATTGCCGATATCGGCAAAAGTATATGAGCTGAAGCATTTTTCTTTTTTCTCTGAAGTGAAAATAACAAAATTAAAAATGAATAAAACTCTAAGCAAGCTGCTAAGACAGGAACAGATTAAAAAATGCAAACATTATGTTCTGATACTGCTATCCGGAAGAACTGGTTACAGGTTTCATTCAAACTAACTCAAAAGAGCAGGAGTAGGGAATGTTTTGATTTGCATGTTGGAACATAAATCCTATAAAATCTTGTAGCATTGCTTGTTTAAATCCATACAAAATAACTTTGCCAACAGCATTACTCTCCACAGGGGCTGAAAACTGAAGTCCATTGCAAACAAAATAAATGAGGTTTTCCTGATTTTACTTTAAGATACACATTTTAGAGAAGTTTAAGCTGGGAGGTGAAGAAATACTGAGATCATTCAATCAGTGGGAAATATTTAGCACCCACAAACTGCAAAACCTTACAAAGATTTTATGACACAAAATTAACTCAGAGTTTACATCCGAAACGTTTTTAGGATCTAAAATATTTCATAAACTTGTTTTTCTTTCTGTCAGATGAGAACATGAAGGTCATGTTACGTCACAGCAAAGCAGACGGGGCAATTTCTGTCAGCACAAATCTGAGGAAAGATGAGCAAATATGCTTACTGGATGAAGCTGATGTTCTTTTGTGCAACATGACTGATTATTGTCAAACCAACAGTGCGACTAAATGCATAATTCCTCCAATAAAGTCAGTAATCTACCTTATTTATTTTCTCCCTTATACTTCGTTGTTACTCAGCTTCCCTGTAAAGATTTTGTGTGATCACTAACAAACCCTGTTTACTTGTTTTCTCTTTGCATTCACGTTTGTTTGTTTGTTTGTCTGTCTGTCTGTCTGTCTGTGTGTGCAGACCCAGGCAGAAGCCCACTACAAAGGTCACAAACATGCTCGCAAGCTAAAGGCCATGGAGACCCAGAAGAACCGGCAGAAGAACGGACCTGGTCAGCCCTCTGCTGGGAAAGATAGAGACGCAGAGACGGCGATGATGGAGGGGGAAACGGTGCAGATCGATGCTCAGCTGAAAGACAAAACAGGTACAAGTTCTTTCTTTGATTTAAAAACAGCCTCCCCTCTTCACCAACCTCTGCATAATTAGCTGTAATTGAAGAAAACGGGCGCTGAGGCTCTGGAAGCTGCCACTCAGCTAGTTAATTACAAGCCATTAGCTGTCCTGCTATCTCTGGTTCTGTCTGATAATTACAGCCACCGAGCGAAGACGTTCTGCAGAAGAAGAGATGCAATCTCAGGAAGGACTCTGACTGTCACTGAGACTGTCACAACAACTGCAGTCCACTGTTACTGTCATAAAATGTTGACGTCAACACCAGTGGTAAAGATGTATAAAAAAAAACCCTCCAGTTCAATTTGTCTTTAATTGTTTTAGCAGAATTTTACACTGAAAACCTATAAAAATGCAGTCAGTAAGCCTGAATTTATTTTGTGTTTTTGCAGTCATGCAGATTCTAAAGTAGATTATTAATTTGAATAAATCAGAAATAGAACATATGCTTTGGTAACGACAGTGCACATTTGTGAATTGATGTGTTGAGTATAAATGAAGAGGCGTTTTAGTCGTGTCCTACACGTTCTCAGTGCATATGGGGAATTTTTCTGCCATAATTCGAGAGCACACATTTTCAGCCTGAAAGCAGGATTTCACGTCTTTTATTCTCTAAACTTTAAATACTTGTGCTTAAATTTCAGCCTGAAAGCTGGACTTCATATCTTTCTTCTGAAAACTTGTAATGCTTTCAGACTGAAAATGTGTGCTCTCAAACTATGGCAGAAAAATTCCTCCATACATGCACCAGATGCAGCTCTGAAAATAATTAAGAGACCACCTAAAATGATCAGCTTCTCTGATTTCACCCTTTATAGGTTTATAAAATGAACATAGTTATATTTTATTTTATGAACTACTGACAACATGTCTCTGAAATTCCAAGTATTTATTTGCAGAAAATGAGAAATGACCTCAAATAATGTAAAGAAAACAAGATCATATTCATTTAGGAACAACAATGCTAATGTTTTAACTCAGAAATCAATATTTAGAGAAATAACCGAGAGGTTTTCAATGGGATTCACTGCAGTGATCTCTTCATTTTGTACACAGCTGTATGTATATATCAGAGCACAGTGAGGTGATAAAATCTACCGTTTATTTATTGATCACCTTACCAAAACATTCATTACATAGAAAATAATATTAGAACATGAATTGTAGGCCTGTGTGTCTATCTGGTGAATTTTTGGTTGGAACATATTTGGTTTTCTTTCAGAGAAGTTACTTTCCGAAGGCAGAGCATCCAGACATTTTACTCAAATAAGAGAACCAATACTTCATAATCATCAGAAAATGTTACCCGATTAATTTCTTTCAAAAGTAAATGCAGTAAATGTAACTGAGTGATTATAACTTGCCACTGAAGGTCTAATAAAAACATTGAAATATTCTGTCATTTTTGCATGGAATCATCTCCAAAATCTGCCACATTTAAAAGTTTTTTTTTGTTTGTTTTTTTTACAAATTTAATGTAAACATTAAATAGTCAAACAAATGAATGCAGCTGTTATGATTAAATTTTTTAACATCTCAGTCGACCTTTTGTAGTTTAAATTGCATTATATGTATAAGTTTGTAGTGACTTCTAATGTGTAATATTTCTGTAGAATTTGTGAGGTTTTAAATTAATTGTTTTTTCCTGCACTGTAAACAAAACACTGTGCGGTTGCCAGAATTTACCATATAAATCCAGATTTGATCAGATTTACACAGTAAAATAACATGTTTTTTACCGTTTTTTACAGTGTGCTAAATAAAGTAGAAATACAACAATAATTTCTGTATTTTAATCAATCTTATGAGGAGAAAATGAGGTTTAAAGCTGTCAAATAAGTAAAAAATCAGGTTTTTTACAGGTGATCTTTTCCCTCATTAATTGTTTTCATTGAAAAATTAGATAAAAATCCACCTGAATTTCTGTTTTTTGATTTGTTACCATGTTCTCACTGTAGCTGCTGTTCTAGTAATGACTTTGTAATTTACTATTTCACTCCTTCCCGCCATCAGTCACTCAGCCTCTCATTCTACCTGACAACAAAATATCACCTTCTCTCTCTCCGTTCCCTCTCTTGGCTTTTTTCTTTTCCATTATTGATCCTCTCTCTCCCATTTTCTACGCGGCACCTATCAATTTCCCTCGAAGCACATAATAATAAGCTTGTTACGCTCAGTGGTTGCCATGGTTGTTGATTGATGGTGACGGATGAAGCCTCTGCAGAGAGACAAATGACAGAGAGACGCAGTGACAAAAGAAGAGTGATTAAGATGGCAGGAAAAAGACAGAAAGATGGGAAAATTCAGGGGATGACGGCAAACAAGGCACAAAAAACATTTTAATAAAAATAATGGAAAAGACCAGAGCTGGTGGAGAATATTAAGAGCTAAGGCTACGTTTGTCCTGGATTCTGCTTAATGTGTTTCACATGATGCATGTTTACAACTTGTTCATATTTATGAGTAAATAAAAAACATATAAGCATATTTATAGATGCCAAAAATCTAAAGATGTTAGTCGACATCATACACAGAACCAAAACAGTTGGGAAAACAGCCAAACTAAACGCTGAACCAAAAATTTAAAAAAATCTAGAAAATTTAGGTTTGAAAATAAATATATGTAATTTATATGTCCAGATAAATGTCTGAATATGTATTTTTGTCCTCAAAATCGACCTGAACAGAAACCAGTGGAGGGTTAGGTTTCTTCATGACTTTATCTAAGGAAAAAACTATGAATCTCGCTATATTGTGTAAAAATGAGCTTGTTTTTTTATAGTTTAACCACGTCTGTTCTTATTGGGGAAATCCCAAAATGGTGTCAAAACAAAGTTTGTACAGAACGGCCTATAAATACTGAGAGACAGAGAGACACAGGTAGTTAGGTCAAAAAAGCTAATTTAATGTTCTGACACCTAAATCAAAAAAATATGTTAAGACAACCTACAAATGTCCAAATTTATTCCAACTTAAATGGAAATTTCTAACAACTGCCAGCATGGCCAAGTTTATCCTAAAAGCAGACTGGAGCATGGAAAGAGCAGGTCACCAGGAACAGACAACACTGCAAAAACACAAAATCTTACAAGTATTTTTGGTCTAGTTTACGGTGCAGATATCTTGGTACACTCTAAATAAGACAAATTAACGTAAAAGTAACGTTTCAGAGAGATATAGGAGCTTATTTTAAGTCAGTATTTTGTTAATTTTGATGAAAAAGTGCTGGTTCTATTGGCAGATTATAACATGGGAAAATGTTTGGCTATAAGTGAATAACATTTCATTAATGTTAAGGAATTATTGACTTAAAACAAGCTCTGACATCTTCTTGAAAAGTTACTTTTACTTTAGTTTTGTCTTATTTCAAGTTTACTAAGATATTTGCACTAGAAATTAGACCAAAAATACTTGGTAAGGTTTTGTGGTTTTGTATTTAGCTGCAGCAGCCAATACAGCCAATCAGTGTTAATTTAGTTGGAAAAACAGATTTATTAAATCATATTAATGACATGGAGGACCTGCCAAGCAGTTTTAAAAGACATGCACATAAAAATAGTTATTTTTTAAAAAAAATGGTCGTGTTGAGGGTGCGGCTGATAGAGACGGATATTAAATCCTTGTTTTGGTGTCCTGACACCAAAACATCTCTGAGGGATTGAGTTCAGTCCAGATCATTTCCAGACCCAGGAGTCAACACTGCAGATTGTATCTGGACATATTTTGGGTTCGTGTCGATGTCTAATTTTAAACAGAATTGTCTTGTAAACAGAATTTGGCTTCTATCGGTTTAGAAAAGATTGTTTTTGCATGATGGCTTTTTTTTTAAATCAAAATTGTGGATGATTATGTTGGTGCCTGATTTTATCTGGAAACCTCAAATGTTTCGCACCACAATCAACTTGCCATGTTGAGAAAACAAAGATGATTATCAGGAAAAGTTAATTTTTTTCATCAAGTTAATGAGATAAAACTCACTCATTATCTTAAAACAGTGTTTCTCAATTCCAGTCCTCACGCCTCCCCTGCCCTGCATGTTTTAGGTGTTTCCCTTCTGCCACACACCTGGATTGAATCTGTGGGTGATTAACAGGCTTATGCAGCACTTGATGGTCATGCAGTCATTTGAATCAGCTGCTCTGGAGTACAGGTACATCTAAAACATGCAGAGCAGGCGGGCCTGAGGACTGGAATTGAGAAGCGCTGTCTTAAAACAACAGAATATCCAGATGTTGATCTTTGCAGAATTACGTATTTGGACGTTCTTGGCTTCTGTCGACAACGTGGGGGAAGATTTGTGAAAATGGCTGGAAGTAAAAAGCTTGCATTGACCATCTGTCCACAGACCCAAACGCCTCACCCCAACCTGAAAACAGCCAGGGGAACTCGCAGAGCGCCTCTCCATCCTCCATGCCTTCATGCTCAGACTCCTCCTCACCCCCCTCTGCTCAGCAGACCCTCCAAGCCTCCGACGGCTCCCAGCTCTCCGACCTCCTTCCTGCAGACGCCCCGCATGCAGACGGCAGCGACGCTGCCAGCGGTTCGGCATCAGACCCTGATCCTCAGGGAAGCGCCGCAGCAGGAGGAGGAAAGGAGGCCGCAGAGGGGAAAGAGGCTAAAGAGGCCAAAAACAATAAAAAGCCTCTTCACTGTCCGACCTGCAAAGTGACGGTCAACTCCAACTCCCAGCTGGAGTCTCACTGCAGCGGTATTCACTTCCACTTTTACTGCTTGTAAAGCATGTGTCAAACTCACGACCCGGGGGCCAAATCCGGCCACCTATAACTGTTTATGTGGCCCTCTGGACTTTAGGAAGCTGCATAAGAAGAACCTTCAGGATTATAGCTGTGCGCTTAAACTTTTCATCTGAAGAAAAACCAACACTCAAAAGAGAGTGAAGCTCCAATTTGAAACAAAATGTTAGTCACAATCAAATTAAATTTGTGAAATTTAATTTGTTAAGTTGTCAAGGTAAACAAATGGAGATAAAGTAAGTTTGATAAAGCTTATTATTGTTATTTCTCTTTTTTTCAAAGCACAGACTCTTCCTCACCTGTTCAGGTAGAAAAAAGGAATAATTTTCCGCCCAAAAAACTCAAGGTTAATCTCAGAAACTTTCTAGAACAACAAGAGAATTTTTGAGATCCAAAGGTCCAAAATTTCCAAGACAAAACCTTTTAAATTTTTTAGATTAATTTCAGACGTTTTCTACAAAACAAAGAAGATTTTTGAGCTTCAAAAGTAAAATTTTTGAGACAAAATCTCAGACATTTTTAGATTTTTGAGTTTTAAGAGT
The DNA here is from genome assembly GCF_019740435.1 of Gambusia affinis. Taxonomy (NCBI): domain Eukaryota; kingdom Metazoa; phylum Chordata; class Actinopteri; order Cyprinodontiformes; family Poeciliidae; genus Gambusia; species Gambusia affinis. The sequence continues at coordinate 18,202,292 of NC_057887.1, forward strand.
CAAAAATTTGCAAGACAACTGAAATTTTGAGATGAATCTCAGAAATTAAAAAAAATATATATTGCAAATTTTTGAGTTTCAAAAGTTAAAAAAATCTTTGATTTTGAGACTCAGAAAATGTACAAAAATACCTAATGTTTTTGACTTCTGTATGGCAAAAAAAAATCCCAAAAATTTCTGAAATTAATCTCTGAATTTCTGTTTTTTTTCAGTCAAATTTTTAATTTTCAAGCTCAGAATTTCCAAGTTTTTTCTGAGATTTATCTCAACATTTGAGTTTTGTACTGTTTTTCTATCTAGCATGACTCTAATACACCGTTGTACTTTTCATTGAATGTGAAAATTTTTTAATTTTTAATTTTTTTATAAGTACACATTAACTGGAGAGGCAGCTATTTATTAATAAAATATACTTATTAATATTTTATTAATGAGTAACTTTATTGACATTCTGCCAGAACCATTTGAGGACATTCAAGATGTTGATTTGGCCCCAAATGAAAATGAGTTTGACTCCTCTGGCCTAAACCGTTCAAACTTGCACTGACCTTTTACCTCTCCTCTGATTGGTCGAATCAGGCTCTAAGCACAAACAGATGCTGGACGGTCAGAACATCAGCCAATCGCATCGCAGGGTCAAGGCGACATCGACTCCCAGACCAAAAGGTCGAATGAAGCAACGGATGGGGAGCAAGAGCAGAACAGTTGTTGGTGTAGCCAACCAAGCTTTTCACTGCGAACTGTGCCAAGTGTCTGTTAACTCAGAGACGCAGCTGAAGCAGGTATACAGATTCACGTTTGACTTCATTTGGAACATTTCACAACGTCATGAACCGTTTACAGCTAGAGAAGAACTAAAAGAAGGACAGTTTTGTGTTTCTTATGTTGTACTTGGTGTTTGTCGGCTGTATAGTTGGTTGGATCTGTGTTTGCTTCATGTGTCTTTTCTTTTTTAGCACACAAATAGCAGGAGGCACAAAGAGCGTTTGGCTGGGAAGCCTGTCAAAGCAAAGTTCACCCCCTATAATAAACTTCACCCCAATGCTGTCTTAGCGGTGAGTCTCTCTCAAACACACACACACACACACACAGATTTATCTCCAAAACTGCAGCTCTTGTACGAACTAAAAAAATTATCACAATGTTTTGTGGTATTTACAATAGAAATAAAAATTCCGATCATTTAAAATTGTTTCCCAGTTTTATTAGCATCAGACCTTTTGACTGGAACTGAAATTACCGTAATAACCCGATATTGTCTGGAAAGCGCAACGTCTCCCCTTTCAGAAACTGTTGGAATTTTTCAGATAGCACAAATTTGGCTGGATCGCCGTCAATACATTCGGCCTGGAAGGGTTAAAAAAAAGCTAAAATAAATAAACAATTCTTAGTCTGGTGGGGGTCCAAGTTCAGCCTGGTGGCCCGCCAGGCTTATAAAACTCTGGAGGAAACCCTGATATTGTAGGTGCTACTTTGACCAGTCTTCTTTATAGTCAGTATTTCTCCTGTTTTTATTTTCAGACCAAACTGGCTCTGCACAAGCAGTTGTCCAAAGCCCTGCCGGCAGGGCTCCTGAGCGGCCCGTTCAACCCAGCTACACTGTGCAGCATGACGTCCGGGCCCCTGGCGCTACGACTGCCTCCGAGGCCCACAGCCATCATCCCCGGCCCCATCATAAACCCCACACTCTTCAGGCCTGCGCCGGGACCGCTAAGGGTCACACATGCTCCTATAATCTTCTCTCCTTATTAGCGATTAGCACAAGCTGTTAGAACTGAGAGGAGTGGACAACTTTACCAAATCTGGACTTGTGGAAATGATTAACTTTTCCCAGCACAGTTCTGCCTAGGTGACCCAAAACACTGCAGATACAAACGGAGCAGCAGGATTCTCAACTGATGGAGGATTCAGAGCTCCTGGAAGGATCAGCTGTCAGTCGTTTTCTGCCGAGCAAACAGCCGAGTGTGTGTCTGGACCTCTCTGCAAGCCATAATGATCACTTAGTTTCATTACTGACAACGACAAACTAAGACATCGAGGAGTTTAAATGCTTGAAGACATGCTTTCATTGTAGAGACTTCTAATCGTACTCTGGAGAAAACACTCGCAGCTTTAGTTTTCATAAGGGAATCAAAGCTTATCATTTCCATGTTTCATTATTGTCCTATAAAACATTATAAGAATATAAGCGACTTAAACATTTAAAACTGAAATCTGCAGTTTTGCACTGATGAGAATTTTGTATCTTTACGAAGTTGCATCTTTTTTTATGCTCATTTAATGTACATTTGTTTTATGTGAGATTTAAAATGTGTTTTTTAGTCTGTCTGTATCAGTGTCTGTTGATGTTTGTGTGAAAACGGGACAATCAGCCGCCATGCTTATATGAATGAATGACCGTCTACCTAATGGAAAAAATACACAACATCTAATGTACAAAATGAGATGATTTTAAATAAAGTTATACTTATTGTTTGGTATATTTATTAACATTTACACTTTAGGTTACCCTATTTACTGCATTTTTATATAAAAAGTAGTATTTATGTGCCTTTATAGATTTATCAATATGTTGCTTACATTCATGAGCAGCATAAAGAGGCATATTTCTCTTTGACACTATACAAAATGGGAAAAACAAGAGTACATTATTTATAATCTCTCTAATTTTGCCAGTATTGAACTGCCATGTGATCCTTTGGAAAAACATTTTAATGTTGTTTAAACAGGTGAAATTTAGGGTAAAGTAATTATGTAACAGCTAGATGCTGTTTGTGCACTATGAATGCTCAAATTCTGTCTGAGCTGATCAGAAACATCTAAATGAGTTAATTATTTTGTGTTTAGAGGGTAAAAAACAATCTTATTTCATTATAAATATAAATCTACCCTGTGACTGCTGAAACTCACTAAGCAATATTCTTTTTCTTTTTATGCCGCCTGCTAAGATTAACCAGAAGTGTAACTGTTTATTTATTGCAATAACGCAAATCAATATGTGACCAGTAAAATGTTAATAATGTATTCCATATCAACTTATAAACATCTCTTGTTGTTTTGTAAGCAGTTGTCTTCTTTTATCCTATTTTATATCAGTATTTTCTACACTTATTACTACAACAATAAGGGGGGAAAGTATGCAGTTTTGAAGTCTCAGAACATAATTAGTATAATTTTACATCCATTCATGACAGATTTTAAGCTAAATATGTCATGTTTGCTTAAAAAACATTTGATTTTTAGTTTGAATTTGTTTACTGGGGGGCTTTTTAAAATCCACGATACTAAAACTGAATAACTTATTACAAATCAACATAATTATGACGCATTCAGTGAACGTGATGCTCAACATTAGTCCTGTTTTCCGTATTTAACCGCCACAGAATTGAAGGTCACGTTAGAATAATGCTACTTTGTGTCAACAGCGCCCTCTTGTGGTATTTGGTTTCAAAGATAGATTCAGGTCGAACAAACGAGGTGAAAATTATTCTGCTTCCTTCATTAATCTTACTGGATTCCAAAAAATATACATAATTTGGAAGTTGTGTATGTTATTTTAACTGAATTAATACTATTTCGCACGGCTGAAGCAAAAAATGACATCCATTTTCCTCAATCAAGTCGGGTTTTATTCTAATTTGATGAAGAACTGACAACTATGCGTTCAGTTGTTTTATTTAGGAATTTCTAGATCATTTTGTCTCAGTGAGCATTCACCGTTATAATAAAATGAACATAACTTTTATATATTACTACATTCTTTTTTATTACGTTGTTTGTCTGATGCTGCTGCCCCAACAGGCAATCTCTTCTGCCACCATCACGACTACCCTGGAACGTCTAGAGATTATTTTGCAAAGAGGGATTCTTAAAAAATTATAAAATAAATTACAGATAAACTGTAGATTGTTATACAGCAGCAGTTTGTCTTAAATCAGAGATTTGGTCAGAACCGCTGTAATACAGACTGCTAGTGCCCACAGCTTTCAGCATCTACAACAACTCTTTGAAGAACCATGGATAACAACATTTATTTTTCCTTTGAGATTAATAAAGTATTTTTGAAATTACCGGTAACTGAAATAATGTTGGCAGAAGAGATTACTCTCTCCACAACAGACTTAAAGAATTGGAGGTGTACAAATTATAAACATTTTTTGTGGTACCTATAAGGATTTCCTTTGATAATATGGTTTCAAATTTTAAGTTTATATGTCGCTTAAAGCAATACATTAAAAGTACAACTGTAAAAGATGGTTGAGTGCTAAAAAAAAAAAAAGAAACCGAGACTAAAAGTTCTTACAACTGCTGATTATTATCATTTTACTGAAAGATATAACATATTTCACGTTTAAATTACATTTATAAAGAAGAAACCTAACCTAGATTTTCAAACACATGTCCATTCGACCTGCTACGGCCAGTTATATAAGACGATCTGAACCAGTGGCCTAGTTTCCATTGACCCATAAAAGAAAACCAAAAGCGGATGTGACGTCATCTCGCTGCAGTCCTCTCTTGCTTCGCATTTTCCAGAAAAGATGGCAGCTGTTGATATCGATATGCCGGTAGAAACAGAGCCCGTGATCCGCGCTCAGGATGACCTGGAACGGTAAGTGTGTGGTTTCCAGTTGTCTTTCGTCGTGTTCAGATAACAGTGGATGGATAACCGGAGTAAGTTAAAACCTGAGTGGGATAGAAAGCTCAACAACACCACTGCGGTAGCTGTCGACGCGAGCTATCCACGCTAGCTCAAGGCAAACAGGCGAATTCCCTTCCTATTAAGCTTGGGTTTCACAGCTTTGTTTCGTATCAGTTTTATATTTTATTGGAGGCAATTGAATTACCTGACGTGAACGCTACTCTTTTAGACGTCTCAGTGTTGACCCTGGTACAAAAATGTTTAATTTCCTGTTAAATCCGTTTTTTTTAAACCCAATAAAATTCCACATGATCAGATTCTCATTGGGTGGACAAACGGATTTAGTAAGAAATTAAACAGTTTGTGCTATTTCTGTGGTAACCATAAGCTAAAACCGGCATAAACGACATAAAGACTAATTTATTGAAATATTTGTTATAACAATAACGATATTGATGTGTTCTGTTTATAAATCTCTACCCTGCATGTCTGTTTCTTTCTTGTTTTATCTTCTGTGACTGTTTTTATTCACATTAACACTTTTTACAAGAATATGATTACAATTACTGTTTTAAAACAAACCCAAAGAGATGATTTTCCTTATGCAGTTTAGTGATTTGACGACATTGAATAATGCAGGCAACACTTCAAAGCACAACTTTATCAGAGGATAAAGTTGCCATGGTCAAAGTCAGTTTAGGACACTAACTTTTAGCAACATTTAAAAATTTAAATAACTTTTTTACTTTTATTGTCAAACTTTTTCAAAAAAGAGGCGCTAACATAGTTTTAAGCTAACTTACCTAATTAACATTTCAGTGACAGAATATCAACCTCTCTAGTCTATTTAAAATTATGGTATATATAATAAAATATAATCTACCTATAAACTACAAACTAAATTTGATCAGAAAATAATTCATGCTTGATGACAATTCTGCTAATTTATTGATTTAGCTTTTTTCAAACTAATCCATCCTGCTAAACATCTGCTGAAATTGTTGCCACATACCAGATTTTTAGATGAAACATATAATTTGGGAGTTTTAAACTTTTCTAACTTCCTTTGCTGCAGTGCTTATTCTAGTTTTTATAAAGAGGAAAAAGAAGTTGAATAACTACAATTATTTTTAGTATGTGAACAAAATGTGTAATCAGTGGAAGTAAAAATGTGATTAGCTGTCGTAGTAATAAGCTAACTAGTTGGACATTATAAAACAAATCAGGATCTTTAGTTATTTTATTGGCATAGTAAGCAGGGGGAGAAACTACATAAAAAAGCATGCGAGCAAATTTAGCTCCTACTGTCTATGAACTACAGATTAGTTGAAAATGCTGCCTACTTCATTGTTAATAACAAAGCTACATTCAGTAGGAAAAATACTGAAAATTGAAGAATGGTTGTTATGATAGTTAGGTTTGTCACAGTAATCAATAAACTGATTAATGGGATGATAAATTAAAACAAACTCAATAATTTCCGTTGGCATGATTTATCATTTATCTCTTTTTTTTTTTTCTCTTTCGCAAAAACTGGATGATAAAAGTTTTCAGTTAGGTGCTTTGGTCTCAACTAACCCTTTTTTTGAAGAATAATTTTGTTTAGAAAGATTTCAAAATTCATTTTATTTGTTTTATTTATTTATTTTGGATATTTAAAATGTCTTCCAGTTCCAGTTTTAAATGTTCTCAGAATTTATAGTTTACTGATCTTTGAGAATGTGTTCTTGCATTATTATTTTGCCATTACAGGGTTTCCCCCAGCGTATCATAAGTCTGGCGGGCCACCAGGCTTTACTTGTGCCCCCACCTGGAGAAGCATTGCATATTTAGGTCTTTTTAAAATGTTTGCATTTTAAGGCTTTATAGTTGGTGTTCAGGTATTAATCTTGTAATATTGCAATAACATATAATTATCAAGTCATATTTTCAGATTTCCTGCCAACGTTAAACATTTCTTAACTCAAAAATACACCGGGCCGCTGGATGAATGACTGCTCTAGCGCACAACCACCAGGCTTAGCAAGTTTTCTGGGGGAAACCTTGCATTGCCATTATATCACTTAAAAATGATTTCAAAATAATATTATTGTTTATCGCAATAACTTCTGGAACAATTTATCGTCCAGCAAAATTTATTATTGTGACAGGCCTAGTGATAATAATTTACCCAAATTGTTGCCAAATGATACAATATAATCTCATAGCTCTTAAAGCAATCATTTTTAATTAGCATGTAGCTGTGCTTTTATATAGCTGACTAAAGTGAAGACAATAAAGAGTTATTCAGATTTTCTTCTAGAAAGGGCCCAAAAAATGGATTTCTAGATTACCCCTAGCAATTTTTTTTGGCATCTTTGCTAGCTTTAAAACAAGAGTTGTAGTGCCCACTTATAGCAGGGCTCATGTAAGCTGATGGAGCTTAATGGCAGATGATGACCTATTTCATGGTCAGGCTCTCCAAGAAGATTTTACAATACGAGGATAAGCAGCTTAATGAAAACCTAATTTTTTACCAGATACTTAAAATGACTTCCAAACATTACCAACCTTAATCTTGATGAGACCTGCTCACATACAGTCAGGTACGGATATTGCTTGAATGGTTTTTGCTTTGGGGTGAATAGTGACAACAAGAGAGGTCAATTTTGACACGAAAAGCAAGAGAGCAGCTTCTGATTCCTGTTTGTTTCATTCCAACACCTGGTCCTTCCACCAGAACCGCAGAAGGTGTGTTTCAAAGCTATGTTTAGTCCGGGACTCTGTGTACCGTCCTCTCCTCTGATGTCCTAGTTTCAGGTATAAAGACAAGCAGAATCCTTTAAAATACTTCAACTCTCCCTCATTTGTAGAATAAATTCAAATAATCTAAGACAGGGGTGTTGAACTCAGTTTCATTTTGGGCCATATAAAAAATCTGAATGTTTTTAAAGGGCCGATGTGTCAGAATGTATTGATAAAATCCATTAAACTGTTAAAATTTTAATAAATAGTTGTCCCATCAAGATTTTGTGAATGTTTTCATGGCTTTTTGAAATCAAAATCACATATTTGTGATGCCAAACAGGCTTTCCCTCAATGTATTATAAGCCTGGTGGGCAGTAAGGCTTTGCTTGTAAATCCACCAGACTAAGCATTAAGTCTTTTTAAAACGTTTGCTTTTTTTATAAAATCTTATAGTTGGTGTTCAGGTATTAATCTCCCAATATTTCAATAACACGTAATTATCAGGTGATATTTTCAAATTTCTTAAAACATTTTTTAACTCAAGAACACGACGGGCCGTTGGATGAATGACTGCCCTGACATCCAACCACTGGGCTTAGCAAGTTTTCTGGGGGAAACCCTGCAAAGTTAAAAATATTTGTAAAGAATCTTTATGCCTTTTGCTCTAATGTATGATGTTAAATGTGCCTTTTTATCACGATTGGTCACGACTATAACTTGATATCAGGTAAGGCTGAGGCAGCAGTCAGTCAAATCAACATTTTTGACAGTTAAATCAGAAAAAAAACGTGGGGATCTGTTGACTTAGTGTGAATTATGAGGATTTGTGAGAAACTGGAGGGCCTTATTGTTGCACTTTGTAGTGCAGAGGGCCACATAAAAAGCTGCAGCGGGCCAGATTTGGCCCTCTGGCCTTGAGTTTGACAGATGTGATCTAAGCCTGATTCACATATTCCTTCCTGTTTGACTCTGGTTTCTGTTTCTTTGCTCCCTAGTGAAGCTGAAGGCTTCAAAGAGCAAGGAAATGCATACTACAGCAAGAAAGATTACTCTGAAGCCTTCAACTATTACACCAAGGCCATCGGTGAGATCGCAGCTGGGATTAATATTATTTTTTTAAGCCGCCTGATTGCTCCTCCTATGCTGCCTCTGTTGAGAAATAATCTGTTTTTGTTATTCTCTTCAACCAGGTCTTATTTTTTTGTAAGCGTATCTTTCTCTAACTTGTTGTGTTTTTTTTTTTTGCTTTAAAATTTATATTAGATGCATGTCCCACGAACGCCAGTTACTATGGTAACAGGGCGGCCACCCTCATGATGCTCAGTCGCTTTCGAGAAGCGCTCGAAGACTCCCAGCAGGCCGTGCGTCTGGACGACTGTTTCATGAAGGTATTAATGTTTTTTTATTTTGGTGCAGCCTCCCTTAGTCTTAATTAAAAAAAACAAAATCAGTTCAATTCCCTTATTCTCACCCCACAGATAATTTTCACTGCCTTTTAAAATGTAAAATTTTTAATCCACATTTTAATTATTAAATTTATTTTTAATATAAAAGCATATGGTTGATAAATAGCATTTAGAAAACCAAAAACTAACCTAAATTTCATGTCATGATTTGAATATTTTCAATAAGCTCTTCAAATGATCGTTATTTTTTTGTTTTCTGTGAGTATACGTGTTTATTTTTAACAGTTCAGGAATGAGACTTCACAAAATTTTCAACTAAATTTATGAAAAGTTTATTTGAAGAGAAAAGATTTTTTTAAATTGTCAAAAACTTTCCTACTCGTACTAAGCAGCTGCCTCAACCCTAACTGATGTCAGATTGTAGTCCATGATCTACACAGTGAGTAATAAAAATTCACATTTACCGTCATAAATAAATGCAAATGTGGCAAATATTTCCAAATTATTACCACAAACACTTTGATTTTATTGCAAAAAAATCACAGAAAGAATCATGAAATTCTGGAGGGACTGGAAAGATGTTCAATAATATTTAATTCATTGATATTTTAACAGTTTGTGAACAGGTTTTATCAATACATTCTGGCACAACGGGTCCTTCAAGAGGATCCATGATTTACATTTGGCCCAAAATGAAAATAAATTTGACGTCCCTGATTTAGAGGAACGATTTGAAACATCAAGCTGGAATTGATTGTTTCAAAAACTAAACATAGATCCACTTAAGATCAGTGTACATACAACATTACACCTAATAACTGTAGGCATGAAAAGTTAACACTTCTTTTACAAATATAGTGACATCATAGTCACATTGTTATTGCTAGCAGAGTTTTTATTTACTGAATGGAAATACGACATTGTGGATGCTAATTTCCATCTCCATTTTTTCCATCTGCTGTGTGAATTCTGTGATTAGCAGAGAATGAGTTGGATGAGTTTTCCACATTTCTTCTGAGGCTGTTTGTGCTCCGTTTTCATCGTAGGGTCATCTGCGCGAGGGCAAGTGTCACATGTCTCTGGGAAACGGCATGGCGGCCAGCCGCTGCTTCCAGAAGGTTCTGGAGCTGGACCCGAACAACAAAGAGGCCAAGCAGGAGGTGGGAACTTTTACAAAACTGTTCATTAAAAAGTGTCATTGTGAGTCATCCACTGTTTTTGAATTGAAAGGAATGGTTTTATGTTTGTTCTGATTTTATAAAGATGGTTCTAAATATTTTCTGTTGTTCTATTTTTAGAAAAAGAATGCAGCGGTTCTGCTGGAGTACGAGAAAATGGCTGATTTCAGCTTCGAAAAACGGGATTTCAGAAAGGTGGTTTTATTTTGTCTTTCTCCATCAAACCCAAAAGTAGATCTTGCATAAGCTGGAAAGAATTAAAGGAGGAGATAAAAGATTCATCCATTAAAAACAAAAAGTGAAAAATGGCTGGAAAATGTTACATTTATGTTTCACTTTGCAAAAAACTCCTTGGAAGTTTTTGTTTTTTAGTCAAAATTTAGATTTTACTCTTGACATCGTCTCTTATCGCAGATGCTACATTAAAATATGAGGGTATTTTCATGTTGTCATTTTTCACCCTGTCTGTTTAGTTTATTAATTTTATAAATTGTGGAGTTCTTATTACTTTAGACCAACATTTAGCTTTATGTTTTAATATCAGAGTAAGAGCTTGAGGAACTCCTGTTAGTTTATTACTTAGCAACTCAGAACAAGAGTCAATTATGGAGAACCAACATTTAGTTTTATGCCTCTCTAACTCAGAACAAACTTAAAATCCAAAGAAACTCCAATTAGTTTTAGGGTTGTTGTAAACAAATATTTTAGTAATCGAGTAATCTTTTGATTCCTCCCGGAGGAAAAAGGCTGCCGTACACCAGGCCATTTTAAGATGCTTATTGGTCCCCCAAAACAATAAAAACCCAGACATTATCATCAATCTATAAAATCCCCACGGGCCGAACTTAAAAATTGGACGGTATGCTAACAACACTTAGCTTTCGTCAACAACTCGGAGGTGGAAGTCAGAGCTCCGCTCAACGCAAATAACGTCCCGGCCAGAAAACGTTGCACTAAATAATAAAACATAAATTAACGAAGCTTCGAGGCAGAAAAATTTTCCTGGAGGAATTTTAATAATCTTGCACTCGAATCGTTTCAGCCCTAATTAGTTTATAAATTATCGACTACTTATTCTTATTAAACGTTGGGAAGCAATACTTTGCTTTGTACTTTTGTCTTTCTTTTGGTTTTGTTGTTGAATTTTCTTCTCATTCATGTGAACACTTTGAACTGCCTTGTTGCTGAAAATGTGCTGCATAAATAAGATTAGCTTAGCTTTCCTCGTTGTCCTGATCCAGGTGGTGTACTGCATGGATCGGGCCTTGGCTCTGGCGCCTACCTGCCATCGCTTTAAAATCCACAAGGCCGAGTGTCTCGCTCTGCTGGGACGTTATCCTGAAGCTCAGTCTGTGGCGAGGTAAGAACTTGAAGTCATGCTGTCTTATTGTTTAGTTCTTCTTTTATATAATAAATAATTAAAGTGATTAGATATTGTTGTGTAGAGGAATGCAGCTTGACTTCCGGTATAAATCTTTCTTTCTGCAGTGACATTCTGAGGATGGACTCGACCAACGCAGACGCGCTCTACGTCCGGGGTCTGTGTCTGTACTACGAGGACTGCATTGATAAAGCCGTGCAGTTCTTCGTCCAGGCTCTGCGAATGGCACCTGATCACGAAAAAGCCCGACTAGCCTGCAGGGTAACATTTTCCCTTTGCGTGTTTTCACAACTTTCATGTGACATTTTGTTGCACTTCTTCCTGCTGCAGCGCTGATGCTGCTGTAGCATTGGCTCAGATTTAGGTCTGATTTACTCAAGAAAACAAATTGATCCGTTGCACGTAACGTCACGCTCATCAGATCTCCGCCCACTCCGCCATGACGGACGTTCAAAACAACCAGTGGGCTCCTTTAATTAAGCTAATCTAAAAACAAACATCTGTAACCTAATATCGCTTCTATTTATGCGCGGTTGGCTCCATTAACAGACAAGGATACAAACCAAACTTATCATCTTATTTTATAACTTTTTAATGAGGAAAGTTACGGCGGTGGATAAAATCTGCCGATCACAGTGAGACTGGCGGCCTTCGGTGTAGTCGCGGATTTTCAGCAAACATCTTTTACAAGACAAGATGATTAACATTCATATACTTTATATGTAAGTACGATTAGAAAGATATCAAACATTTCATTATGGAGATGGTGCGCGTCTGACCATTGGTAACCATGGAGATAATACCGCACTGTCATGTAGCCTAGCATGTATGGGGAAAAAAACTGGTTAGCATCTTGTCTTTTGTACGTTTTTAAGGCTGTTCAGGTGTAAGTGGAAATGTTTTTTATTACATACATGCTGGTATAAATTAAGTGCTGTGGACATCAGGAGGCCGCAGGTATGGGTCGGTTTCTAAGCTAGCTATTTCAAACTTTAGTAAGTAACGCCGTGTATGACTCCCAACCATGTGCGCTACATTCAGAGACGAACTAGCTCGACTCGAACAAGTAGAAGTCACGAATAAACTGTCAAAAATACAACTTCAGTCGTTCTGTTCAATACTCCCGTCTCACTTCCAACGTCCATCATGGCGCCTCAAATGATCAAGTGACGTAGCTGCAAAGGGTCAATAATGCAGTTCTCTTTATCCCATAAGACGTTTAAAGTGTATTGAGAACTTTGCTGATTTGAGTTGGGAGAATTGATGGGAAAATGAGGGGGGACTCTGATCAGATGTGTGTTTTTGTTTTTTTCTCTCTAAACCAGAATGCCAAAGCTTTAAAAGCCAAGAAAGAGGAGGGCAACCAGGCATTTAAGATCTACAATTATGAGTCTGCTTATGTTCTGTACACTGAAGCGCTGGCGATAGACCCCAACAACATCAAGACTAACGCTAAACTCTACTGCAACAGAGCCACGGCAGGAGCAAAGGTACCAGGCTGTAAAACTGAGCCACTGTGGCATTAAGACACATCTGTAACTATTGGCTAAAAGCCTCCAGTGAGTTCAGTCACTAACCGATTAATCCAACAGCTGAAGAAACTTAACCAAGCCATAGAAGACTGCACCAGTGCAATCAGACTCGACGACACGTACATCAAGGCCTACTTGAGGAGAGCGCAATGGTACGTCACGCAAATTGTGCTCTGCTGTTCAGCATGTTGCAGTTTTCCACTGACTGACCTCTGACCCCTGTAGCTACATGGACACAGAGCAGTACGAAGAGGCTGTCCGCGACTACGAAAAAGTTTACCAGACTGAAAAAACCACAGGTACGCCGCGCTGCCTTACATTGGGACGTTTTCGCGCTCGAATCCTAAAACTCGGCCTGCTGCTCTTTCAGATCACAAACATCTGCTGAAGACGGCACAGATGGAGCTGAAGAAGAGCAAAAGAAAAGATTACTACAAGGTGCTTGGGGTCGGGAAGAACGCCACAGAGGACGAGATCAAGAAGGCATACCGCAAGCGGGCCCTCATGCACCACCCAGGTATCTGGAAAGCACTCTTATATTCCTTTAAAATGATGATAGTTTTTTGGATTTAAAATGTTTCTACAGTTTGTAGAGTTTGGGATGCAGTTTTATAACCTCACCTGATGATGCTGTTTGCTAGCTAATTCGCTAGGAAACCTCTGAGGCCTTCACAGAGCATCTGGATTTATTCTGGGATTAAATTACACACATCTGGGATCAGGTTACCATTTAGTTTGATTCTGAAGGGTTTTTATTTCAGGTCATCGTGGTTAAGTGGGATAGTTGCTTTTGCATATCATATTTTCAGATTTCTTCTCTACCTGTACGTCATCTTCCTTCCACTTTGCACTGAAATATACCAAAATTTAAGGTTTTACTTTAACAAAATTAAAATCCAAGGAACTGAATTCTATTATAGGTATATTTTTACTTCTTGGGTAAAATAATAAATGTATTTTCTTACAGACCGCCACAGTGGAGCAACTCCAGAGGTGCAGAAAGAGGAGGAGAAGAAGTTCAAGGAAGTGGGAGAGGCGTTCACCGTCCTCTCCGATCCCAAGAAGAAGATGCGCTACGATAACGGACACGACCTGGAGGACGACGGCTGCTTTGAAGGCGGTGGTGAATGGTTTTATATTTTAGTTTTTATCTAAAATATATAAATATTTCTACAAATATTTATATATTTTAGATTGTCTGATGAAATGTGTCAAACTCAAGGCCCGTGGGCCAAATCCGGCCCGCTGTAGCTTTTTATGTGGCCCTCTAGATTCTAGACTTAACACTAAGTGAGCTTAAATATTATGTTATTAGTCAAATCAATGCAGTTTTTATCTGTTTAGTGCCAATTTCTATCAGTCAGTCCCTCCAGTTTCTTGACAGTTATGAAAATTCACAAAGAATCAACAAATCCCTGCAATTTTTTGCGGTAATAATTGAAAGTTTATGGCAGATTTTTCTCAAAAATTGTAAAAAACGTTCTTACTTGTTCTAAGCAGCTGCCTCAGCCTTAATTGATGTCAGATTATAGTCCGTGATCCATACAGCGAGAAATAAAAGTCGCATTTTCCGCCATAAATAAGCGCAAATATTTCCAAATTAGTACCACAAACACTTTGATTTTAACTGCAAAAAATCACAAAAAGAATCACAAAATCCTGGAGGAACTGAAAAGATGTTCAATAATATTATTGTGATTTTAATAATTTATTGATATTTGAACAGTTTGAACAGGTTTTATCAATAGATTTGGCACAACCGGCCCTTTAAGAGCATTCATGATTTTGATTTGGCCCAAAACAAAAATGAGTTTGAACTTGAACATTCAGACTTCAACCTTTTTATGTTGTAACCAAAATAAAACCATCAAAGATCTGTGAAGTGTATTTTCAGTGTGGAATAATCCAATCATAGTCCAAATGTCACAGATTTTGAAATAATTCAAATTAAAGTTGCTGATGAAGCAGCTTAGCAGTTATATATATTGGATTATAATATATTTGCAGTATAACCCAGCTGCTGTAGAGCATTTTTAATGTAAACATTTTGAACTTTGATGTCCAGAATGTTAGAAAAACTAAACAAAAATCTAGAAATTTGGGATGTAAATGAATTTTGAAGTTGCAAATTAAATAGAAATTGGACGACTCAGAAGTTGGGATTCTATTAGCAGCTAATGTTACCTTTACTACTGTAAGGTAGTGTTAGTTTCTAACTTAGTCCTACCTGTAGAGGGCGCCACAAATCCAGTCTTTCCTGTTATATTTTACTGTTAGTTGAAACAAAATCAGTGTAAACACAAACCAGAGTGAAGCTGAGTTGATTTAATTTTGTTCAGTTAAAGAATCAACTTATCTTGTTTTTTTTTATTCTTTTACTTTTTTCCAGATTTTGATGCAAACAACATCTTCAGGGCTTTCTTCAGTGGTCATGGTGGAGGATTCAGTTTTGATTCCAGCCCTGGTATGAATTTTTTAATATTTTTTTGTCAGATTTGGATAATCGTAAACCTGCCTGATTACAAACCATTTTTCCTCCACAGACTCGGCACCAGGAAATTTCTTTTTCCAGTTCGGTTAATGTGAAGCAGCGCGAGTGGAACAAACCTCTGCAGTGTAGATTAACGTGGACCCCGTCACCTTGTGATACTCAAACTCCTGAGTGTGTTGAAGTATCTGCCCACTGATCTTTTAATTAATGTTTTTATTATTATTATTATTGCACCCAATCCTCAAATCACTCCTTACACTGATGCTGACAAACGCCAGAAAGAATAATTCATAGGTTTTGGTTATAAATTAACAACTAAGGCACTTGAATCGTCTGAGGTTTTTGTACTAGCTGGTGTTAGCATGTCACAGTTTTCAATATTGACCTTGTATTACACATGATTGAGATTTTAAAACCGACTCAGGCTTCAGAAAGCTGGTCTGGGATGAGAGTGGATTAGTTTTAAAGAGTTACATTTAACAAGTGTAAAGTTTTTCCGAGGACCTGCTTTCGTTCGGAGCGTCTCTCTTAAACGACAACGCCTGGAAGCCGACACTATTCATGGGTTTTAAATGGATTTTTATTTTTTGTTTTGTTTGCCAAAACCCCATGTTCTCTTTTCATTTTGTTTCTTCTCCATATTGCATCAAATATTTGACTCAGAATGTAACTCAACGTGTCCATATGTTTTCTTTTTCAGTCTTCCCTCAGTTTGTTTGTATTTATTGTACTGTGTATAATTACCTGAATGCAGCAGAATGCCTGAGGACCTCGTCTTCACTTGTTTTTTTTGTTTTGTTTTTAAGAAAGAAACAAACCTCTTAAAAGTGATTTCCATCTCGTCTTTGTCACTCTGACACTGCCATATTTTTTTCTTTTGAGACAAGCCAAAATAAAAAGATCATTTCCCTTTTTCTTTTCTCAGCAAACCAGCCTAAACCAGTACTATCCACCCAGTTGCATTTAAGTGGTGCCTTATTGGGATTAGTTGAAGCTCACAGACCTAAACCTACAACAAACCACAGAAGTACGTTTTGTTGAAGCGTCTTTTAGTGTCTGGGAAAAACTAAACATTTTCAGAAGTTAATTTTGCACATGAAGTCTTCATCCTGTTAAATGTGAGACTTCAGGTTTGGTTCCAGTCACTGTCCTGATCTGTCAAGTTATTACGGTGTGAACTTGTCATGCACGTCTGTTCACTGCAGTCTTTCTCCTTCTTGTTCCACCTGTTTGGACGAGTATTCATTTTAGGTTCAAGGCTTTCACCATCAATTGGTAAAAATGTTTTTTTGTTTCTCTTTTAATTTTTTTTAAATAAAGGCTTGTCTTTTACTGTAACTCTGGACTTTCCCCCCCCTTGATTTCTCTGGTAGTGATGTTTTTAACACATCTCATTTCCTCGTGTTTAAAATTTTCACTACTTTCTCTAAATTATGTTCCAAAACCAGCTAAATATTTTTCTTAGATTCATTATCACTGTGAGGAAAAGAAAACATGGCATATTAATGTTCCACATTTTGTCTCAGAAAGGCCACGATTTAATGTCACCATGCAAGTTTGTTGTTTTTTTTTATTATTATTATTGGATTAATGTCCAACGCTGCTAACTTACTTTCCTCTTCACCAAAGGCAACATAACCTCTTGAAGTATTTTGGTGTACTCAGACTGATCAACAATCCCTTGGTTTGACACCGTAGATTATGAAATCTCCACGTACCACAATGACTGAGCCAACATGAGGCTTTGCGGATTGGTAGTCTGACTTTCTGCACCTTTTGTTTTCATCAGTTTATAAAATATTGCTCCATTTCTCTTTGGTGCAAATGCATCACAGAATTTAATGAGCAATTAAAAGCAACTGCTACTAAGCTCAGCCAGTAAAACTGGGTGTGATTTTAATGCTGCTAGTAGTAAGTCACCTATATTACATTTTGAAAATAAAGATGGAAAAAATACAAGGTGCTTATATCAACTTGCATTTAGCTATGGAGCCGATAGCTAAATATATGTCAAAAAATTAACATTTGGCGATAACTATATACTGTGCAGCCATAGTTATTTATTATTAGTATTAGTAGTAGGATTATTATTGAGAAGCAAATAGAAAGTGAGAGGAGACTGTAATAAGAATGATATAAATTATATATTTAATAAAGAAGTTCCAGTAGCAAATAAATAAAAAAGAAACTATTATTGACAAATGTAAACTGCTTCAAAAATGTACAGTATATTTTCTAATTTTTGCTTTAAAAACAGAACTTTTTTTTTTTAAACAAATCAGAAACAATCTAAACTGATGTGCGTTTTGAAACGTTCTGTTTATGATAGTATTGCATATTTTAAGCAAAGAAAGTTTCCAAAATGCAATTGATTTTAATAAATTTTGTGTCTAAAAATAAAACACAACTCCCATAAAAAGTAGGTCACCCATTTTGTTGGATTTAGTTTTTAACCGTCAAACGTTAGTTTTAAAATCCAAAGTTAAATGTTTGTAACTAATGGTTATGTGGGCGGAACTCACGTCACCACGTGACCATTTTTCAGCCAATCAGACGCGGGCAGAGACGTGTAATCGGTGGCCAGATTATGGTTCGACAGGAGGTTAGAGCTGCTAACAGAAACTGGCTCCGGTATAAGGCGAACGGACAGGAAAAGCTGCGCTAGTTGTGGCTGGGGCTCCAATCCTTCACTTCAGGGAGGTGTAACGTTTATTCTCAAGGTAAATGTTGTTCCTCAGCTACTTTGCTTTCGCCATTTTTTTTATCCTGTTAGAGTATGCTAGCTAGCCTGTCAGCACTACGGGTTGTATGAATCAGAATGCTGAGAAGTTTGAAACAGAACTACAGCCACTGACAGTAACATAGATACACTGCGTGGACATGCTTGTTGTGTTTTTTGTTAACATGTTAAGGTTTAAAGCGGTAAGTACGAAGTAATTTGCTAACAATTGTGAGAAAAGCAAGCCAACCTTACCTAAAAGTCTTCCTGAAGCAGCAGCTATTTATTTATTTTTATTTTATTTTATTTTTTTGTTATTTCTTTCTTTTTATAAATTTTTTTAGCTAACAAGAAAAAAGCTAATGTGGTCATTGAGCTAGCCTGGCTTCCTTCTGAGTCAGTGGAGTGGGTGTGGTAGTCTGGACAGGAGCTTCATTCATAAACCTTCACTAAGTGTGGTGCAGCTGGAGAAGAATTGAAGCATCCACGTTCACATCCACTGACCGCCTTTCTCTTCTGTGGTTTCTGTGATGCTGCTGCCTCCGGTTTCAGCTCCCTACATATGAAGTGCATCTACAGTGGTCGAAATTTCACGGCTTGGTCGCTTCAGACAATATATTGGACATGAGTATTATGAAAACTGGGTCATCTGTCTCTGAAAGTTTGACAGTATTATGATTAAAGGCTTATTAGAAATCTTTTGTTGGTGTTTTAAAAGAAGCTGAAAAGAAGTCACCATAAAATGTTATCAGTGACACAGAAGTTGAGTGTATTCAAGTAGCAATAAAAACTAATTTGAGATACTTTAAACCTTGCCCTCCCCGTCACCAAATTAGTGTCTGTCATTAAGTTTGAGCTGTAAACGTGGAGACTAGCGCTGCCTGAAAGCAATTTGTGCCACTATTTGTACAAGCCCAGGTGACCAAACAGGAAAGGCTGGTTACTGTTACTGGGACTGCAAGATAACCAGTGCCAAGTGCTGTTTTTCAAAATACTGGTATTTATTTCCCCCTCAGACTGTTGTGTGAGATTATATGTGCTGTTCAGTGATTTACATTGTAGTTGAAATATTTTTGTAAAACTAAGCAAAAAATATTTAATACTTAAGTGATTGCATTTGAGTATTGTTGTTCTTGCTTAGGATAAAAAAGCTCTAAGTTGTGTAAAATGGTTGGATTGAATGATTCCATAAAATGTTATTCTTTAAAAAATCAGTGTAGCTCTTGTATGTACTTTGTTTACTTATTCTAACATTTTTATTTCAGGTACTCAAAATTAACCTCTTAAAATATCTGTCTGGCATACAAGAACCTTATCTTAGTCAGTTCATTTTGTCTGTAGCTTTCTTTACCAAAAACACAATTCTTTCAGCTGCTGCACTATAAAACATTTGAAGGTGATTTAACTTGAAAATCAGAGTCCACCTGTTGCCTTGAAAATGCAATTTACGCCAACAAGAAAATTATTTTGGTTTTAACTCAGAAATGTTGATTTAACAAGAGACAAGTTGTCTAAATATTGTTTTTTAAGTTCATTAATCTTGAATTGTGAGTTTTAACTTAATGCAGCAATTTAAACTAAATAATCCAAGAAAAAAACTTCCCTCACCTCATCAGAGAGCACATATTTATCTATTATTTTCACTCATGACATCAAGTTAAAACAACAACTTATTTTATTTTAGAATATTTTGAATTCTTATTTCAACAAAAAGATCATCAAAATATCTGATCATGACTTTTGTTAAATATCCCACTGATTTCTGCTAAACATTTAATGTGAACAGGACATTAATATGATGTTTTAAAATAAAACACAAGAGTCAGATCAATATAACACTTCATCTCAGGACACAAAAACATGCCGCTAAGCATTTTAGTTTTGTGAGTGTTTTTATGATATTGTGTCATTTTCATTGTTGTCATGTAGTCAGAATCTCATTTAGGCCTTTATCTAATAATAACTTTATAAATCACTTTAGAACAAATTACAAGGAGATGAACAAAAATGTTGGTGAGTGATTTTACCACATGATGTGATAACTTATTTCAACTTAACTGTAATTTCTATCAAATCATTATTGTGCAACTTGAGGTTGATAATTTATATAATCCAACAGATTAAAACATTTAATTCTTAAAACAAATAATCCAGTGAGACTCCAGTGTTGGACGTGTCATTGCAGCATTCCTCTTGACTGTGAGATGACCCGTCCACATTTGGTTTTGTAACTGGATTCCTTGCTGTTTTTGCAGGTGCAGCAATTCAGTTCAGCAGTGCATTCGAAGGACCTTTTATTTCCCCCCTACTTCATTTGCTATTTTCTAAAAACACTGTTGTTTGCACAGAAATCAACATTTGCACTTCAGTGTTCACGTGGGACATTTGCAATGCTCTAGGAAACTTGCTAGAATAGTGATGAAAGTATGTATTTTTTTTCTAGTCAATGATTTCTTTTCGCTTTTATTTGTTTTGTGTTTTTAAACTACAGTTTTTTGCAAAGCATTCTGTTGTCTTCTTTGTAAAACGTGTCTTGCCTTTCAAGCAGTTTATTCTCTTTGCATATTTATAATTTTCTTCACTTAATGCATGTACTGGTCCCTCTTTTTTTATTTTAGAGTCTCTGGTTCATCAGTTTTTTTTCATAGTTTTATTGCTGTTGAAAATATCTAATGTTGCAGAGACCTAACCTAACAGTTTTATTCTTCTTCCCCTGAAGTCCCTGTGCTCTTCACTGGTACGATGTCTGCGAAAGCCATATCGGAGCAGACGGGGAAGAAGTTCTTGTACAACAACAACACATTAGCTGCCGTACAGAACCGTTTCCGCTACGTTAATGTGACTCCTGCCACCGACTTGAACCTTCTCGCACACGAGCACCCATGGCTGCTGACTGAAGTAAGTCCACTTGTTCAGGAAGCTCCTGTTTCTTTTTGTCATTTTGTTTCAGCCAGCGAGTGAAATCACACGGCCCCTGGAGTCTCATGTTCCTAATTTGCAGGACATTGAGTCAGTTCATGTCTTAAAGCCTTTTATTCTGCTTGTGTGAAACAGTTGGAGACTTGTTTTCGATTCATGATGGAGCCAATAGTGTTCATGTGCCTTTTTCCTTGATGTTTTTTTTTTCTTGTTCCTCCTGCAGCGGCTGGTGGTGAAGCCGGATCAGCTGATTAAACGGCGTGGGAAGCTGGGGCTGGTGGGCATCAACCTGGACCTTCAGGGAGTCAAGGAATGGCTTAAAGGTCACCTAATGAAGGAAATTACAGTGAGTCAACTGTTCTCCGTCTGATTTAGCTAGATGGTGACTAACCTAATAATTAAAGAAGCAGGAAATCTGCCAGTGAGAATTAATGGGTCAAATAAACAAAAGATGATTAAATTGGTTAAACCAAATTTAGCTGATTCCAACTTATGTTAATAGTTCTTCTTAACCCACTTGTTAAAATATGGAGATGGCCTTACACTGTGTGTGAGAGAGGAGTCTGCTATTTTAAAACAACGCCACTTGGCTGTCTTTAGCATCTTATGTTAGCAATAAATATTGTGAAGGTAAGCAAATATCCTATTAACCCTTGCATTAATTCTTAAGATTTCCAAAATGTTACCAACATTTCCAAATGCATCATGTTTCCTGTTGGTAAAAAGAGAGTTTTTGGTGTCCTCTGTTCAGCCTTCCTGTTATCTGCTGGAAGTATCGCTCTCTATCTCTCATAGCCACAACAAATCCGTGTTTCACACAGTGTTGTCTCTTCTCAAACATCCTCTCACACAGTAATCAGGGCTCCTGTGGTTACTTTAAACCACATGTGTCAAACTGGAGGCACGTGTGCCAAATCTGGCCCACTGTAGCTTTTTATGTGGCCCTCAATACTCCAGAATACATCAGTAAGTCCCTTCAGTTTTTCACAAATCTTGAAAATAAATTTCAGATTTTCTGCAGATTATTCTCAAAATTGTTAAACGTTGGGTTTAATTGTATGCTGCCTTAGCCTTACTTTGTCAAGTGGTAAAAAGTCACATTTAACATCGTACATTATCACAAATATCAGAAAAATTCCTTAGAAATATTTCTAACTTGGCATCAAAAAATTTGTGATTTTTATTACAAAAAGGCACAAAAACCATCACAAAATCCTGGTGGAACAACCATTTATTAATATTTTAACACTTATATGGTTTTTATAAATACATTCAGGGACAACCGGCCCTTTAAGAGCATTCAGATTTTTGATATGGCCCAAAATGAAACTGAGTTTGACTCCACTGACTTAAACTTTTCCCTCCCAGTCACCAAATTAGTTTCTGTCATTAAGTTTGAGCTGCAAACCTGAAGACCAGCGCTGCCTGAAACCAATTTGTGCAATTATTTGTAGAAACCCAGGTGACCAAACCAGTAAGGCTGGATAATTATAAAACTGGAACGGCAATTTCACCAAGATTGAAGAGCCACTCCTCACAATTTCTTTCTACCCCTAAGAAAACTGTTTTGTACCCACATACTTGCATATTTGCGTTTCAGATTTGTTTTTCTTGCTTAGGATAAATGGTCATAAAATTGTTCAACAGGGGTGATGTCACACCGTGTGAGAGAGGAGTCTCAAGACCATAGGAAGAACCCCGAAATTATTTCAGTCGACAAAACATAATTTTACCAGCACCTATTTACGATTGAATCAACTAGGCCTGTCACAATAATCAATAAATCAATTAATATCACAATAAATTAAAACAAACTCAATCATTTCCATTGTCATGATTCATTGTTAATCTTTTTTCTCTCTCTCTTTCTGCCAAAAACTGCATGATAAAAGTCGTCAGCTTGCTGCTTTGGTCTTGTTGTGGAAACAAAACTATTTGCCAAGCAGTGTCAGGTTAAATCACTCAATCAGGTTTATTCATATACGGTGCACAATACAGAGAGTGTGTAGGTCAGTCAATAATGAAGCAGGTCTGGGTGAAAAGTTCTGCCAGGCAGAGACAACACATTGGTTTTATACCAAGGTAAAGAATCCAAAACAAGGGAGAGACGGCCTGGTTCCTCTGCAGCTGCAGCAAAACGACTCCCAACCTGTGTGTGTGTGTGTATGTGTGTGTGTGTCTGTGTCTCTGTGTGTGTGTGTGTCTCTGTGTGTGTGTGTGTCTCTGTGTGTGTGTGTGTCTCTGTGTGTGTGTGTGTGTGTCTGTGTCTCTGTGTGTGTGTGTGTGTGTCTGTGTCTCTGTGTGTGTCTGTGTCTCTGTGTGTGTCTGTGTCTCTGTGTGTGTCTGTGTCTCTGTGTGTGTCTGTGTCTCTGTGTGTGTCTGTGTCTCTGTGTGTGTGGCCCAAACAGCTTCTTTTGGTGACAACTATTTAATATAACATGATCCTCAGATTTTAACTTGTTGTAATTTTTTTTTTTTTTAAGAAAATTTTGTTTACGAAGACTTCAAAATGAATTTATTTGTCGTTTTGTTTATTTATTTTGGATATTTAAAATGTCTTCCAGTTTCAGTGTTAAATGTTCATTGGAATTTAAAGTTTACTGATCTTTGGGCATGTGTTCTTGCATTATTATTATTTTGATATTACCATTATATTTCTTAAAATGGTATCAAAACAACAATATTATCATTTATTGCAATAACTGCTTTAACAATTTATCATCCAGCAGAATTTATCTTGACAGTCACAGAAGCAACACTAAACTGCTATGAAGAAATAAACTACAATAAAAGCATCACAGATACGAGAAATGATCCCATGTTGCATCAATTTACATCCCTAATAAAAACATTTAAAACCCATTTATAAACTAAGTTTTTAAGAATTAATTGTGACTAGTTTACAGTAACCCTGTGGTTAATCAGATTAAAATTTTTAATCGTTTCACAGCCCTAACAAAAATACGACCTTTGTATCATCTGAAAGCGTCTCGTTTTCATCAGATCACTCTTATCTGTGAATATCATACAGTGTAAAAGTCCAACGGAGACACAAATTAAAATGAGATTCCTGGTAAATGATGTAACCGCAGTGGTAAACTGCAGGTGCCAAGTTGTTCGAATAGCGCTCCATTAGCGGATAAGTTTCTTGCATACGATGACATGCAATCCAACGCCGGAGTCGGTGGGCTATTCTAGTCCGCCGGAGATTCACACATACCAAACCGGCTTCCGCTGAGCTACAAACTAATGCAAGATTCTCACTTCTCCACAGAAAGCTGGCTGCTTTCCAAGGGTTGTATGTTAACTTCCTGCTCCTTTACAGCCAGGCTGAACTAACCGACGTGTGTTTGTCTTCGACAGGTTGGAAGGGCAAAAGGTGTCCTGAAGAACTTCCTGATTGAGCCATTTGTTCCTCACACACAGGTAAGGAATGCTGGGTACTCTAGACGGCGAGTCCTATTCAGGCAACACCCCAACGACAATGACTGCTGCTTGTACCTGATTTGTAGGTCAGGTCAGAGGTCATCTTTTGTTGCCCGTCATTTTTGACTGACGGTTTCAAAAATATTCTGTCATTTTCTATTTTTATCAATTAGGATTTTTCTGCTTTCGTTTTTAGAGCTTCATTTGAATAAGCAGCGTAACTTCTCCCAGCGTTCTTTAAACATCTTCCAGCTCCATTTAGACATTAAGCAATAAAGACAACGTAGAGTTTTCTTCAGTTTTCTCTGCTTTGTACTGTCGGGCTGTTAAACGTGCCACTTCAGCCAAAGTTTGAAATGGGCTTCTTAACCAGATCCGCTCTGAAGCGTCCTGCCCGTAACTCATCAAAAAGATGCATTTAGTTCAGTGTCTGTCGCAGATGAAATTCACCTCAGCGCGATGAACTCTCTGATTACAGTTGAAAGTGTCCCGCTCTTCTGCAGCTCGCATAGCCAGGGGAGTGAATTGCAAACTGTCAAAATGACGGACGAGCTTCGGATTTTTCCATCAATTTAAAAAAGTAAATAAATACCAGTTTAATGGACCTTACCAAGCTCCGCCCACAACCGACCCACGTGACCGCAAGTCTCACAAGCAAAGCCTCGTAGCGCATTGTTTCTATGTAAAAATGACTCCATTAGTGCATCATTTCTACCGGATTTTCACAATATATCAGCTACTACAATGGACAGAGGAGGTAACAAGTTCATATCATCATCTGGGAGGAGGTTACTGGTTTCTCAGTCACAAGCTGGTTGCAAACCTGAGGCTAGCAGGTGTCAGTCAGTTATGGATGATCTGAACTTTGGTTTGATGACTTCAATATGAGAAGCTACAGACTGATAGAAGGATCCAAAGAGTTCTGTTAAGGTAAAGGCAAATCTTCTCAAGCTGGGATATAATTAATTTAATTTCACATAATTATCGCGGTAGAAGCCATTTGTTTGTTAAAATTTTATGAAATCTATTTGTTCTATTTAATATTTGTTGTGAATGACGTATAGTCACAAATGAGTCCAACGTAGTCCAACGTTTAAAAACTACAGCGGCTGTAATGAGCCACAGCAAAGGTAAACAAAGGTAAAATAACCCGAACAGGTGATCAACTCAAAACCACTCGTACCTTTTTACTCTCTCTCTTTGTAGTTTAAGCACACCTGTTACCGTGGCAACCGCCTGCGCCCCGCAAGACGAGCAAAGATTACGTTAATATTCAGTCCATTACGATATCAAGTTTCCAGGCTTGATATTTATTTCTCGATTATTAATCAGCGCTTCCCTGAACACAGCGATGGTTGATTGACTAGCTGTACTTTGTGCTATTGTGGCTAACACGAGTAACAGTTTAGTCCAAAGCCTTTTCTGCTAAAATAAAATCTTTAGTGTATGTCAGCTACAGTATACATTGCATATTGAGCTGTTTAGCTAACGTAAGACTGTGCAGAAGTTGTATCAGTACTGCTATTATGCTGTACTTAGTTAACGGGAAGCGTGTGTTTGTGAGACCGCCAACCACGTGACCACGTAGAATGGGCATCAGCCAATGAAAAGCGGCCCCTCTGGTAAGGTCCATACGGAATGGTTAAAGTGACCCGTGGGTCAGGATAAACGATTCATCTCAGATTTCCTGAGATGAACAAACAGAGTTGAAAGCTGATGTTCATATTGACTTGCTTTATCACAACCTGTCCAAGCAGCGTGACGTGTTCGTTTGCTCGCGTGTTTAACTCGTACAGGATGAGGAGTTTTACGTTTGCATCTACGCCACGCGCGAGGCCGACCACGTACTTTTCCACCACGAAGGCGGAGTGGAGGTGGGTGACGTGGACGCCAAGGCCCAGAGGCTGACCGTCGCCGTGGACGACAAACTGAGCGACGCCCAAGTCAAAGAGCAGCTCCTCACACACGTTCCCGATGACAAGAAAGAGTACGGACAAGTATTTGTGTCAATATTTATACTTTCTCTTCTGGGGAGTAAATATGGAATGCCAGTCGTACCGAAATTTGTGTTTTGTTAGTTTTTAGACCAGTGCGGAAGGAGTTCACAGATTATTTTGATAAGGTTCAGAGCTGAAAATAAATTTGACACCTCACCCATTTCCTTCCTGTCTTCCTTTATAACCTTTTGAGACACTTGAAAAAGAGGAGTTGTTCCCCATGTGAATGTTCTTGTGTAAGGAAAGAAAAAAGATTTAAAAAACACTCAAATGTCAAGATAACCTTTACATCCTGTAAGCACAGAGATTCCCAACCTTTCACTGCAGATTTGACCTTCAGTGACACATTCAACCAAACATCTTTATCTCTTAAAAACAGGAGATGTATGTCAATGGTGTTCTCAATAAGATTCACTTTCTACCAAAACCTTTCACTCCAATCCATTTTTTCTCTTAAAGTGTCCTGGCCAGTTTTATAGTGGGACTCTTCAACCTGTATGAGGACCTCTACTTCACCTACCTTGAGATCAACCCTCTTGGTAAACATTTTATTATCTTATTTAGATTGAGTAAATCAAAAAAGTTTTTGACAATTGGTGGCTAGAATGTAAAAAAAAAAAGTATAATTTCACTTCCCTGACTAGTCGTCACAAAGGATGGAGTGTATGTCCTCGACATGGCAGCCAAAATTGACGCTACAGCAGATTTTATCTGCAAGGCGAAGTGGGGTGACGTGGAGTTTCCTCCTCCGTTCGGCAGAGAAGCGTACCCAGAGGTGAGCTCAACTATCCTCCTCAGGTTCCCACCTTTGCTTCACTTTCATCGTTTAACTATTAATGACTACCGAGGTGTCGGGTGCTTATTTGTTTATTCATCTTCTGAGGAGAATTATTTATTGTACTAATAAGATTTAGGGTGCATTCACACCAGCCCAGTCTAGTCCGCTTTAATCAGACTCTAATTTAGGGGTGCATCGATTTATTGGTGCCAATTTCCTTAATTTTGTGAGATCTGTGATCAGCTGATTTTTACATGTGAAGCCAATCTTATCCACTGATGTTATCTAGCTTGACAAAGGTCTAAAAATCAAGAATGTCCTCTTTTGCTCTCGGGTAAGGAAGGTTTGACTGACAGATCGGCCCACCAAATTATGTCTGCACATTTATAATTAGCAATAGTGACCTCACTGTTGTCAACCCAACAACTTTCTTGCTATATTGAGCAACATTTTAGACAAAAAAAATTTGATCGAGGTTAAGCTTCTTAAAAGATTGATAATCAGCGATTACAGAAAACTGCTCATTAACTAACTCGTTTGTCTACAACATTGTTTCCCAACCCTGAGCCTCAAGGCACACTGCCCTGCATGTCTTAGTTATTTCTTTCCGCCTCGGTGCAGCGCCCCCGCAGGCGATGGCGGGAACAGGTTTTTCAGTTAGTTTGGGTCGTTGGACCCAGTGCAGTTTGAAAATGTAACAAAGGTTTCAACTTTAACCCCCAATCAAATCAAATCTACTGGACTATCCGATGTGAAAACGGCTTTAACGGTGTTTGTCAGTAAATGTCTCCATCTTTACTGACTTTTTTTAATAATTTCAGGAAGCCTACATTGCAGATCTGGATGCAAAGAGTGGAGCCAGTCTGAAGTTGACCCTGTTGAACCCTCAAGGCAGGATCTGGACCATGGTGGCTGGAGGAGGCGCCTCTGTGGTCTACAGGTAGCTCAGTCACTTTAAACATCTCCTGAGCTTCTTTATTTTTCTGGTAAAACTCAATATAGTTTTACATATTTCACATTTTATCCTTCCTTCTTCTAGCTTGAAATTTGAAAGCATCTCAGGCTTGTGTGAGATTTGATTACAATTCCTGGCACCCCATCACGTTTTTATCATCTGTTGATCAGTAACTGAATGTTTCCTTTGTTTTTAGCGACACGATATGCGACTTGGGTGGCGTGGATGAGCTGGCCAATTATGGCGAGTATTCTGGTGCGCCCAGTGAACAGCAGACCTACGACTATGCAAAAACCATCCTGTCTCTGATGACTCGAGAAAAACATCCTGAAGGTAAATACAGATTAAATTTTTGCTGGTTTTCTAAGTAAAGTTTTTTTATTTTTTTATTTGTTTTTTTTTTTTTTTAAAAAAAGGCTAGAGTTGGGATGTGCTGTGGTGGTGCAGGGGTTAAGCACAGCCCACATAAGGAGGCCTTAGTCCTCGACGCGGACGTCACGGGTTCGATTCCTGGCCTGGCGACCTTTGCCGCATGTCTTCCCCCTTCTCTCATTACCCACTTTCCTGTCAATTAACTATCAAATAAAATCCACTAGAGCCAATAAAACCTTTAAAAAAAAAAGGCTAGAGTTGAAATGGCTTTAAGGAAATTAAACTTGTTTTGGATAAACCAGATATTTATTATTGATAAGTGGGGAGAAGCTTTCTTTTTAAATAATTGTTTTCCTGAGATGTCATGCGGTCAATATTGAGAGTGGATGTTGCTTTGCTCTCTGCATTTTAGATGTCAGATTTCATCAGGAAATATCTGGTTTTTATTTTTCTCCCTGTAGGGAAAGTGCTGATCATAGGAGGAAGTATTGCAAACTTCACCAACGTTGCAGCTACATTCAAGGTAAAACATGTTAACAGAGTTAGTTATTTCAATCACACTTAGATCCCAGGATCTAAAATCGCAGGATCTTTTGTCATTTTTAACTTTAAACAGAAGAAAACGGCAGTATTTATCTCTTAAGAAATAAAAAGTATTTGCCAAATTAGAGAAGTTAAGTCTGTCGCAATAAGCAATTAATCAATGAATTGCATGATAAGTAAAAAAGAGCTCGATAATTTCATTTCTAATTTTTAAAGGAAAATTTTGTTTAGAGACATCATAGTACATTTTATTTGTAGTTCCAGTTGTTTGGTTTTTATTTCTGTTTTTATATATTTATTATTTTGGTTGTTGTGCTTTGTATTTTTAAAATATCTTCAGGTTTCGGTGTTAGGTGGTGTCTATAAAATTAAAGACATTGCTCTTTGAGATTGCACTACTTGAAAATATTCCAAAACAATAATTACTGTGACAGTTTATGGCCTGAAGGCCTAAAGAGATGGGCAATTTTTATAAAATATTTTTCAGCAGCATCAAACAAAAGTTTACAAAAGTGAACAAGATCTCTCGAGCTTGTTCAGTTGTTCATTAGAAGTGTCAATGTATTTTGCGTTTAATTTTTAATTCTTTAATGAAAATTATGTGCTACTTTCTGTGATTCATCAAACAAAATCTTAACAGTTTATATTGAAATCTGAGTTTACTGTTCTTGAAGAGGTTTAATCCATAAAACTGTCTTTATAGATTGAACTGCTTTCACTTTTGGACACATTTTAGTGCTGAGCTGCCCATTTCCTCCCTCAGGGCATCGTCAGGGCCATTAAAGATTACCAAGGTCCTCTAAAGGAGCACGAGGTCAGCATATTTGTGCGGCGTGGCGGGCCCAACTACCAGGAAGGCCTGAGGGTGATGGGGGAAGTAGGTGAGTTTAATTACTTAACGATGCATACATCCTCAAAGACGAAAACCAGCAATCAGGTGTGTAGTGATGGATTCTGACCCAAACAATCAGAGTCACATAAAGACGGTTACGAAGTCGGCCTTCTATCACCTGGAGAACATTTCCAGGATTAAAAGAACTAATGTCCCACCGAGATCTAGAGAAACTCATCCATGCATTTATCTTTAGTCATGCCGATTGCTGATGATCTGAAAACGTATTGTTTGTTTTTTAAAGGGAAGACCACAGGTATTCCTATTCATGTGTTTGGAACTGAGACTCACATGACGGCCATCGTAGGCATGGCTCTGGGTCACCGGCCGATCCCCAACCTGCCTCCAGTTGCCGTCCACACCGCCAACTTTCTCCTCAACGCCAACAACAGCCCCATGGTATGTTCACTTCATCTCCATAGCTTCCTAGTGCAGGAACTATTGGTCAGTTATTACCTTATTTTACGGACTATAGACATCTCACTATCAGCCGGACCCACAACGTTTTTTTTAAAAAAACATCAGGAAACGTACATATGTAAGCCGCTGGTATCTCCGCCGCTCTCGGTTTTTCACTGTGATCTAAATCTGCTATTAAGGACGCAGCCCTACGTCTCCAACACTGAACCATGGATTCGTTCACGCCGAGCTTAATACGTGCAGCGGCTATCGATCTGTACTGCCAGATCGATCTCCTTCAACTTAAAAGCTGCATCATATGAACTTCTTCTTGTTGTTTCCATGATGATGGAGTTTGAAAATATTTCTCCGTCGTGCCTGCTGCTAGCATGTGATTGTTCTAAATCAGGGGTTTTCAAAGTATGAAAGGGTGAGCCCCCCTCCAAGGAGCACAATGCCTGCTGCGCCCCCCCACACCCCCCATAGTTACTTTGAAAAAGTAACTTTAATCGGACTACTGATTACTCTGTTGTCTGGAAAACTCTAAGAAGGATTTTAAAGCCCCCCCTCCCCCAGTCTCCCGATTCTGCGTTACGGCCCTGCGTTTGGTGTCAGCGCAGCGCACAGAGCTCCTCCTGTAGCTCCACAGCTCAGATGGTTGCACAGATTTGTGACACTTACAGTAATATTAATAATTATAACGGTGCTAACTTGCCATTATAACTATTTCCAACTCCGGACACGTTTATTCGTGGCTGTTTTCACGTTTATTGCGCTGTTCATATTGGTTTCGATGTTTGCAGTTTTCTGGAGCGCAACGCGAAGCTCGACGTCATTCATATATTAACTTGACATTAAAAACACAGCGGGACGGATCATCCTAGAAATGATGGACAGGGAGAGACTGAGTAAGACTACGTTAATGACGGACAAATTCTGGGATTTATTGAGTCTCTGCTTATTTCCAAGCCCAAATGAGTAACTTCACGTTCAAAAACGAGCCCAAAAAGGCGCAACCAGCAACTCGTTAAATTTTCAAGCGACTTAAAAAAAAAAAAAATTAAGTCCAAAGCCGCTTATAACAAACGGACTTGTCGACAGAAACTCAAAATAGTTCCATTTTTCACCAACAAAATGCGCATCTCCCTCCATTGTTTACATTTCTGTCACATAGAGACGTCGGTCACTCGACAAGACGAGTAGAGGAAATACGATTAAATAACAAAAGAAGATGGTAACACAAAAATGATTTTGATAAGTAACTGTAGTCTGACTACTGGATTTGAAATAGCAACGCGTTAGATTACTCGTTACTGGAAAAAGTGGTCCGAAGTCAGTAACATTACTGACATCACTGGCCAAAACATCCTCTAAGGTGGGAAACATTTCCACTGATCCCCGCTCCACACGCGCACCCCACAGTACCAACTTTTTCCTAAATCCACAGAGTTGATCGTGTGCGTAAAAGACGTTTCTCTCACATCAGTAGACAGCAAGCAGATAGCTTTTCCGGTTTATTTTTTCCCTCGCACCGCGCCTCCCCTAAAGTGCTCTGGCGCCCCCCAGGGGAGGCGCGCCTCACACTTTGAAAACCGCCGTTCTAAATGAAAAGCAGCACTTTCTTCTTTGATTTCCAATTTTGACTTCCAATGATTCACTTCCTGCTAAAGAGCCCCCTGGTGGTCGAAGAAAAATCTACAGAAAAGCAGCACCGGGCTATATACCGGATTGTTCAAAACGTGGGAAAGAAATAGGTGCCTATAGTCCGAAAAATACGGTAATTAAATGGCTGTTATTAATTGTAGGAGAGTTAACAGCAATAATTGTTAGTCTGTATAAATGGTGACAAAATTAACATTATACAATATACAGCTATGGAAAAAATTAAGAGACTTAACATTTCACCATGATGTCTTTAAGTATTAATTGTGATAGTTGGCTAATGTTTTTTTTAATCATTTTTTTTTCACCTCACAAACAGAAAGCTCTGGAAAAAAATGAAGAGTCCACTGCATTGAACCGCTTTATAATCTCCTGGTCATTCCTCCAAATATTGATTTATGAACTCTTCCTGAGTCAAAACATTAGTATTGTTGTTTCTAAATTAATATGAACCTCTTGTTTTCGTTGCATTATTTGAGGTCTGAAAGCACTGCATCGTTTTTGTTATTTTGACCAAGTAAATACCAAATTTTTGCTTGGAATTTCAGAGACATGTCAGTAGTTAATGGAATAAAATAACGATGTTAGAAAAGGTTATCAAAAATTTACTTTTTGGTATTTAACACTGATATTTACAGGATTTTCTGAGTCCTGTCATGCAAGTTTAATCTTTGACATGTATCATCCTTGAAACCAGTTTGTGCAGTTTTAGTTTGTCCAAGCAAGAACAGACTTGTTAAATATTAAGTGATCTTTCTTTTATATTAGTTTAGACAGTAAACCTTTTATTGTGCAAACTGTTTAAAATTATTTTCCAAGGTGTAAAGCATCATTTATGCAGGTTTAAAATGAAGCAGTCGGTACAATCTTGAGTGTAACTGGCAGAACTTTTCTTAAGAATCTCCTGTTGCGCTGCTCTTTTCAGTCGGTTCTGGTTCCATTAAATCGTTTCTCCCTGCTGTCTCTCAGACTCCGGCTTCATCAAGAACGGCTTCGTTCTCTGAACCCAAAACTACAAATGACGTCACCCCGCCCAAAAAGTCGAAAGCAGGCCTTCCACCAGGTATTTATGACTGTACCAGTCCCACATATTAATCACTAATAATTAGTTGTCTGTAATTTATCTCGCTTTTTTTTCTCATTTATCTCCTTTGTTGTTTTTTTTACCTTTGCTCCTTTATCCCTGCAAACTATTTTTTGTATTTTTACCCTTTTTTTTTTTTTCTTGGTTTTGCTGCTCCAACTGTCCTCATTTATGCTCTTCCATGCTTGTTTCTCTAAGAATCTCTTCATTCTTTACTGTGGCCTCTGAAGAATGTGGTCACAGATGGTTGGAAAGGTAAGCGAGAGGTGTGCCATGCTCTCACTGCGATCGGCTGCATTTTTAGGCTTCACATTTACACAATGGTACCCCTACATGTTAAAATCACTTAATTTTTCTATTAAGATTAAGAAAAGTTGTTAGACAGGTTCGACGCCAGCTAGCAGATCTAGTTTTTTAATGGCAAATCTTTTAGATGTTGCTCCTTGCAGCAGCAGAGAGGCATGGCCTGTAGCAGCTGAGCTTTGCACACTCTTTCCTCTGCTGTGCTTTAAAGGGTGTGTTTGCAGACATAACGCAGTTCCCCTGGCGTTTTTGGAGTGTTAATGAGTGCAGAAAAGCCAGACTCAATTATTTTTGTTTTTCTTTCTTTGTTTTTATTGTCATAATTTCTGTTCCTGTGATGTTGCAGAAGCTCAAGCTTCTTCGGTCTGCAGTGGAGGTATGGATGGATGTGAGAAACCTCCAGCCCCCCAACCCTTTTGTTGACCTTCATTTGCCCCCTTGCTTTCTGTTTATTCTTAAACTGACCTTATTTTTTTTTACAATAAAATTAGACCTAATGCACTCCTCCACAGATTAAAGTTTAGTGACTGAGTTTTTAATGCTTAGAAACTATAAAAGAAAGTCGACTGAATTAGAATAGTGCAGAAAACAGGATGTGGTTTCTTTAAAGAAGCAGTATGTAACTTCTATAAATATATATATAAATATATTTGTTGATACTGTCACTATGTTGACAGTTTAATCTGTGAAAAAAATCAAGCTCCTCTGTCTGCTTGAGGTGCTAACTAGCAACAACCAATCAGAGCCAGGAGGCCGGTCTTAACGCTGTCAATCACCCTACGTTTTGTTTTGTTTTGTTTTTTAAACATACTGCAGCTTTAAGGCAAGCTTCATCTGAAAACGTCCCCAACTAGTCAGGCATTATGAAAAATCTATAAACACTTTCATCCGTCTTAACTTAACAGAAGGTAAAGAATTTGGAGACTGACTATTTTTTATTTTATTTTTATTGCTGCATGTTGTATGCATTCAATCATGGACATTTTAATGCTAATTGTGGAGCTTTTTAAGATGCGTTGAAAGAGACTTGATTCATGTAAAACAGGAAAACAAAAACTTGAGTGCTTAAGTCTGAATTGAATGTGAACATTTTCAAAATAATGCATACAACTATTATACACTCTTACTGATTTTAGGACAAAAGCTCCTCTGCAGGTTTTACTTTAAACACACATCAACTGTCGTCAATAAGCTGCTGATATAAGTAAAAATAAATATTTTAGCTACTTTTTTTGTTGATCAAAAATAAAATTTTCTGAAATTGGGTGTTTGAAGACGACATAAACAAGTTAAATGGATTTTACTTAATACAAGGCAACAAATTTAAACTTTTGCACCAGTTTGTTTAATACTTGAAATTATTTTTTAGAATTTCACCCTGAAATTAACAGCTCGATATGTATAATTAAAAACTAATTATTCATAACCTTCATCATAATAGTGAGACCATCTGAACCAACTGGATGTGTAGAGTCATACCTTTTGAAACAAAGTTTATTGAACACGAATATGACATGAAGATTTAAAAAAAACACCTTGGATATGTTTCAGAGTATTGAAAGTTCTCCTGAGCCTCAGAGTTTAGATATTTACATTTTTAAGGGCCTGTATGGTTGAATCTTTAAAACCTTTTTAATGAATGGTGGCGGCATGAAACAGTGTTTTATTTGCGCTTTAGATAGGCAAAGCATCATTTAGGTCACTCGGCTTTTTCAAAACTGCAAATTAATTTGACAAGTTTGCTAATTATATCAATTACCAGGCGGTACTTTAACAAAATACTCACTTTATGTGAATTAAGACATAATCCAGTGATTTGAACAAGCTCTGAAATGTAATAGAGGAGGAAAATGATTCATTTGTTCCTTAAAATGCTACCATTGTACATTCAATTATTTGCCCAAGGAGCTTTAAGACAGTAAAGATGGCTGTTTGAGAGGAGATAAAACTGATTCTGCCAGAACAAATGAAATGTAAGCTTAGAGGAACGTCTGGTTCCCTGCTAACTCAGCTTCAGCCCTGCAAGGGGGTTGGGCTGCTGACGGAGCAAATTCACCTGCACTGATGTTCTGCAGAGAAGAGGTAGAAAAGTCTGAGGGGAGAATATGTAATCTACCAATATTGCTCATTTATGATTGTGAAGTCTCTAATGAATCCCATTAAAGGTGTGGATATGGCTGTGTTCACTGCAGCCGGAAGTGACCAATTCCATTTTTATTTTTTATTTTTTTTAATTTAATGCAACATGCGTCTGATCTTTTCATGACAGTCTGAGCAACACAGGTCGGATTCTTTTCGAATGCGACCCAGACATCCCATACGCATCCGATTCAAATCTGACCTGAATCTGAACGTCCAGGTTGAATTCATCCGACCTGAACGTCATTAACACTCAATAAGCGTCACTATTCTGTGTCCTGATACGACCAAGCGGGAAGAAAAACAAAAACCCTGGCGGCGATAATGAGGATTAAGTTGTTAATATCCTGGCTCTGGTTGGACAACAACTTCAAAATCATAAGCTATGCTCCACCGTTAGCATCCACTTCTTCTTTATGGCGGTTGGCAAATCACTGAGCTCGCGCTCCATGTGTGAGGTTATTGCGCCCTCTACTGCACATGCAGGACACTTTCAGGTTGTTTATAGTTCACACTGGACATTGCATACAAGTCCCCTGTATTTGGAAGTTTAAACGATCACGACAAAAAAATTCCAATTTGACCCAAAAAAAAAACAACTTGAAATTGACTCACTTCAGGCTGCAGTGTGAACGTAGCCGTGTTTTGTTGTATTTGCTACATAAATGATTGAGCTAATAATGTTTGGCTGTTGATACAAATTCCCTTTTTTAAGGTAGCTTTGGGTGTAAAATTGCTTTTTGAAGTGGTTTGTTGTGTTGGTGCGGTGTTTTCCTCCACCTCCTCCATGTTTGTCCTCAGACTGAGATCCCTCTTGTGCTGCTTGTTGACGTTCCCATCGCTGCAGTTTTCCCAGCCTACCTCAACTCCCATCCTTTTGTAACTGGCTTTTCTCCTTTTTAAAATAACAGTTTGAATGTTTATTTTATTTATCTTTTCCCACCAGCCAAAGCAACCACACTGTTCAGCAGTCACACCAAGGCCATCGTCTGGGGCATGCAGACGCGCGCCGTGCAGGGC
The DNA here is from genome assembly GCF_019740435.1 of Gambusia affinis. Taxonomy (NCBI): domain Eukaryota; kingdom Metazoa; phylum Chordata; class Actinopteri; order Cyprinodontiformes; family Poeciliidae; genus Gambusia; species Gambusia affinis. The sequence continues at coordinate 18,238,857 of NC_057887.1, forward strand.
ATGCTGGATTTTGACTATGTGTGCTCCCGAGACCAACCCTCTGTGGCTGCCATTGTTTACCCTTTCACGTAGGTTTCCCAGCATATTCTAGTTTATAATAAAACTAGTAACTGTTGAGCAATAAATGGAGACTAGTTTTAAGTAAATAATTCCTTCATATTGGTGAAAAAGTGTTAGTTTCATTGGGAAAAATATTTACTTGAAAAATCACTTGTTATAAGTGAAATAACCTGCCAATGGCACTAGTATTTTTCATCAATATTAATGAATTATTTACTTAAAACAAGCTCCTATATCTTCCAAAAAAGTTAATTGTAAGTTAGTTTTATCTTATTTCAAGAGCACCAAGACTAGAAACTGATTTTGTATTTTTGCAGTGAGGTAGAAAACGTTGCCATCTGCCAAGCAAACTCAGAATGAATCACCGCAGTTAAACTAAAAAGCATTTTAACTTGAAGATGTAATTTTATTCCATCAGCACTTATTTCTATTTTATTTACTTTTTAAATCATGTCCTGGTTTGCATTTTGGGCTTACCATATACTAAAGGTGATGCCAGGACAGATTTGCTGTACAGAAAGGATGAAGATAGTATCCTAATTGTGTGATTAATTTTATTATATCAACTCAAATTAACAAAGTATAATAATAACCAACAGCATTAAATTTCAATTAGAAATGCTTAGCACAGTTGGTCTACAAAGAGTTACCTTCTGATCTCTGGAAAAGTTTAATGAAGTGGAAACTTACTCATGTTTCCGTTTTGTATTTCTCAGTGGAGATCACAAACAAAAGTTCTATTGGGGCCACAAAGAGATTCTGGTCCCCGTCTACAAGAACATGGCCGACGCCATGAAAAAGCACCCCGAAGTGGACGTCATGATCAGCTTCGCTTCCCTGCGTTCAGCTTATGACAGCACGCTAGAGGCCATGCAGTACCCACAGGTACAGTGAGAAGCTGTGAGTAACTGAGTATCCAGACAAATGTGCATCAATCTAACGTTTGTCTGGGATGTTTTCAGGTTCACACCATCGCCATCATAGCTGAGGGCATCCCAGAAGCTCAGACCAGGAAGTTGATAAAGATCGCAGACGAGAAAGGCGTCACCATCATCGGTCCTGCCACGGTACAGAGTTTAACACACCAAACATGCCAGTTAAAAACCAAACGGGGTCAAAAACTGTAAAATAATTTTTAGTCCTTAAATAATAACAGATTTTCTAACCTAGGTTCTCCAAAATTGTCCCAAAAGGTCTCAAATTTAATCTATTGAAACCAAAAAAACCCTGATTTAGTTGCTATGTTTCATTGTGAACCCCAGGTTGGTGGGATCAAGCCAGGTTGTTTTAAGATCGGCAACACAGGCGGCATGTTGGACAACATCCTGGCATCCAAACTGTACCGCCCTGGTAGCGTGGCGTACGTGTCTCGTTCTGGAGGAATGTCCAACGAGCTGAACAACATCATCTCCCGCTCTACAGATGGCGTTTATGAAGGCGTAGCCATCGGAGGAGACAGGTACAACCACCTTCTTTTAAATTATCCTTGAACATTATTCCTTGAACAGGTTAAGATAGGTCTACACTGCAAAAACACAAAATCTTACCAATGTCAAATTTATTTACATAAATTTGAGTTTTTGCAGTCTAAAAAAATTTGTCCGTTATGGAACTTTGCTGGGGTTGCTAGGTAACGGACTAGGGTTGCTAGGTAACGGACTAGGGTTGCTAGGTAACGGACTAGGGTTGCTAGGTGAGGAGCAGTGGCTACTAATTTGCAACTTTATATTCCAGAGGTTTTTTAGAAGCAGTTGAGACCCAAATGGAAGTATAAAAATGTGAATTTTTAATAATGGGCCCCTTTAAGAGCGACGATTTAAACTTGAGGTGGAACTAAATATTTGTTGCTGTCCAGATATCCAGGAACTACTTTCATGGACCATGTCCTGCGCTACCAGGACACTCCAGGCATTAAGATGATCGTGGTACTGGGAGAGGTGGGAGTCACTCCACTAATTCCTCGTGTTCTTGATTGTTTGTGGCAGCCTCTCATTTCTATAATCGTCCTCCGTTTTTTAGATTGGAGGCACAGATGAGTACAAAATCTGCCAGGGCATCAAAGACCAAGTGATCACTAAACCCGTCGTGTGCTGGTGTATCGGAACATGTGCCACCATGTTTTCTTCAGAGGTTAGTTTTAACCATATTAGGAAATCAAGCAGCTTAGGAATGAAAACTGGGTTCATCAGGTGATACCGCCACCTGCAGGTTCAGTTCGGCCATGCAGGAGCTTGTGCCCACCAGGCGTCAGAGACCGCAGTGGCCAAGAACCAGGCTCTGAGGGACGCCGGAGCGTACGTACCGAAGAGCTTCGATGAGCTGGGCGATGTGATCAAGTGAGGAATGAATCATTTTAACAGTGATTTGTTTTTTGGGGCTTTTACTAACTGTATGCAATGGAATAGGAGCGTTTATGATGATCTGGTGGCCGAGGGCACAATCGTTCCTGCACAGGAAGTCCCTCCTCCTACTGTACCCATGGACTACTCCTGGGCTCGGGTGAGAAACCTTCAATATTTGATAAAGTGTAAACTCAAGAGGATTGTAATGAGATCTTTTAGCACATAATTTAATAATATTAAAATGTGACTTTTTGTGGGTAAAGTGAAAGCATCACATATTTGCCGTGACTTCAGTTTGCAAAGAAAGTCCATAACGGGGATCTGTAAAGAGTAGAAGAAATAAAACTGGCTTAGAGCCACAAATATTACATAACCCTTTTAGAAAAACACAACTTTTGATGAGGAAATCTGTAATTTTTCAACAAATATTTTATTCCTATTTTTAGTTATTTTTCTTTTAAGTCAAAAAACATCAAAAACTAGTCTTTTAAAATTATTTTTCCTTTTGTTGGAAACTCATACAATCAACACTTGAATCAATCCAAAAGGAAAATTTTCCAGAGTAAAAGATCAACAAATGTTTCACATTGTCTCTGCATTATATGGTTTCCTTTTTTTTAAATAAATATACGTAATAATTATTGTGAAAACTAATCAGAAAAAAAATGTTTTTGAGAGATGGTGGCTACATTGTCTTATATTGGATGTTTATATTTCCAAATAGTTTTCAGCCTAATAAGAAAAATGGATCTAAATAAAAATTCCTGGTAATTTTAGTATGAATCAGTTGAAGTTAAGTGCAATTGTGCCAAGAAAAAAACTGCAAAATAGCTAAAACATGCATTTGTTATTTTATTATATGTAATTTTTTAAATCTACAGTTTATAATTTTTAGCCAAAGATTTTAATAATCGTTATAAATCTTAGATAAATAAGTATATATTTTATACTGGTGGTTTACCAGTGCAAAGTGTTGGAATGATGTTTATTTTATTTATTTTTTTCAAACCAGGAGTTGGGCCTGATCCGTAAGCCTGCCTCCTTCATGACGAGCATCTGTGACGAGCGAGGCCAGGAGCTCATCTACGCCGGCATGGCCATCACGGAGGTGTTTAAGGAGGAGATGGGCATTGGAGGAGTTCTGGGCCTGCTCTGGTTCCAGCGCAGGTTGGTGTCATGAAAACCGATGGAAAAAGTGACGTTTGTCTTTTGTTTTTCCTAGTTTGTTCCTAAAGTCTGGCAGTTGATCCACGGAGAGGCTTTTCAGGAAAACTAAAGAAATATTCTAGACTTGATCCCGTGCTGATTGAATATTATTATTAAATGAACCGCTCATGTTTTAATTCCAGTTTTTCCTCCCTTCTCAGTTTGCCCCAGTCAGTTTTATGTGTCCCAGTTTAGCTCCGCCCACTCGACAGCCATCATGGCCTCACCTGCCTGTTTACCTGAGGTTACACAAGTTGCCCTTCCCATTTATCTTTGGTTTAGCTGGTTTGCCTCATCTGGCATGCAGCCATGTTTATTCCCCAGGGATAGTTTCTCTTTTGTTTTTGTGAATTTTTATCTTAAAGATGGGTCAAACAATAGGCTGAGAACTGAGCAGGTAATTAATCACATAAGTTGGGATGAGCTCGATAATATCTGATTCATCATAATCCATTTCATTTATGGTTTCAGTTGTAAGTTGTTTTATTTATTGGTTTTGGAGGCTGTCTCTTTGGTTATTTAAAACATCGACCAGTTCCAGCGTTAAGTTGATCTGAGCGACTGTCATCTTTTATCGTGATATTTTGTGTTGTGATAAAAGTGACAACAGGAACTATTTACTTCTTTGTTTATGTAATTGTGTGACTGTGTGTCACAGGAACTGTAGCCCCACAAAAACAAATGCTGCCCATTTGAAATGCATTTTTGAGGACACCAGTCATAAAAACGTGTGATTTTTATTTTTTATTACTAAACTTTACAGTACTCTATTTTAAGATTTATTGACTCTTATTAAACAAATGGTGCAGAAAAGGGTAAAACTGGGGTGTTTTAAACATCTCTAATTTAATTTATTAATAAATCAAAGTTCTTATTACCTTTTGATACATGTCCACAGCAAGAAATCTGCAATTTTTAAACAAATATTTAGTTCTTAATATTAGTTTTTTGGGTTGGACTAACATCTAAAGCTTCTTTATTATTATTATTATTATCTTCCCTTTTGTTGGAAACAAAGATACAATCAACACTCTTTAGCCTTAAAGTAATCCAAAAAGAAAAAATGGCAGAGCAAAAAAAATCAACAAATGTTTCATATTCTCTCTCCTTCTTAGATTTTTCTTTTTTTAAAGGTATACATTATAATTCTAGTGAAAAATAATCAGAATAAATTGTTTTTAAGAGATGGTGGCTACATTGTCTTATATTGGACGTTTATATTTGCAAATAGTTTTCAGCCTAATAAGAAAACATCTAAAGTTCTTATAATAAGTTTATTATGATGTTCTATACAAAATTTTATTTTATTAGTATTTGAGCGTGTACTTTATACCGTTATCAATGTATTAATTGAAAATTATTTAAATATTATTGTCATTTATCGCAGTAACTACTGGGACAATTTATCATCATGTCAGATTTACTGAGAAATGATCTGGAAAGAGTTGAAATTTGAACATTTAAAGCCGCTTGTTTTTGTGTTCAGGCTGCCGCGCTACGCCTGTCAGTTCATCGAGATGTGCCTGATGGTGACGGCTGATCACGGACCCGCCGTTTCCGGCGCTCACAACACGATCGTCTGCGCTCGTGCTGGCAAAGACCTCATCTCCAGCCTCACGTCTGGGCTGCTCACCATCGTCAGTAACTGTTCAAACATCTCTCATAATCCGACAATTACTGAAACATTTCAACTTAAAATGTCAGAAATGTCTCGGCATACTTTCTGTTTATCACACTGGGTTACAAAAAAATTGCTTTTGTCAGTTCAGTCTGTTTATTTTTTCAGCTGAATTAGGATTATTTTGCACAGCTGAATCCAAAAATTACAAAAAAAATTTCTGTCAGGTTTTTATTCTAAATTGATTTAGAGAAATTTGATCTTTTGTGACGTTAGCAGTTCATTTCCGTTAATATTTCTCATCCAAAAAAGGTCTTAGGAGAAAATAAATTGCTTTCTAACAGAGTGTATTAACCCTTTATGACCTAAGTTTAAAATCTCTGCCTGGATATTTTGGCTTATTTTAATTGTGCGTAGTTCTGTAGATATCCCATGAGTAAATATATATATATATATATTGCTAATTAATCCATAAGAACTGGAACTTTCAATATCTATCTGTTAAGAGAATCTATCAGATTAATTTCACTCCCCGCTACAGCAGGGGTGAAATTACCGTAATAATCCGATATCTCCTGGAAAGCGCAACGCCTCCCCTTTCAGAAACTGCTGGAATTTTTCAGATAGCGCAACATGTGGCGGGATTACGGTACTGCAAATTTGGCTGGATCATCGCCGATACGCTCGGCCTGAAATGGTTAATTAAATGTTACAAACTTGGATTTCTGTAATAAACACTGATGAGGGTAATTGCATGAAAGCTGAACATTGCGTCTTCATTGTGCAAAATTAAGGGCATGATCTTCCGTTTCATCGAACGCCTCGTAGGCTCAACAGCAGCAGGGAAATCTCTCTACAGTCCAACTGCAATCAGCCAACATGACGGCATCCCAAACTAATATGTATCTCGGTTCAGAAAGTTGACCTGATTGGGCAAAACCAATGTGATTTTTGGTTCCCGGGCATCAAAATTACCCTGAAATAGTTGAAAATCCCCAGACAGTTTTTGGCTGTTGACCAGTTTCATTTACGTTTTGTGTTTTGCTTGTAAGAGCATAACTTCTGGAATTTTCTGCTAAAACAAAACCTATTTCTGTAATCAGGGGGATCGTTTCGGAGGCGCTTTGGATGCAGCAGCAAAGCAGTTCAGCAAGGCGTTCGACAGCGGCATGCTGCCCATGGAGTTCGTCAACAAGATGAAGAAAGACGGGAAGCTGATCATGGGCATCGGCCACAGGGTCAAATCTGTAAGCGGCAACTGTTTTCAACGATGCTTTGTTACTGTGGGCTCTTGATTATGACTATTAACTAGGTCTGTCATAATAATCAATTAATCGCATGATAAATTAAAACAAGCTCAATAATTTCCATTGGCATAATTTATAATTTCTCTTCTTTTTTTCTCTCTTTCTACCAAAAACTGGGTGATAAAACTCTTCAGTTTGTTGTTTTAGTTTCAACTAGCCCCTTTTTGAAGGACAATTTTGTTTACAAAGACTTAAAAATGTATTTTATTTGTTGTTTTGTTTATTTACTTTGGATATTTAAAATGTCTTCCAGCTCCAGTGTTTAATGCTTATTAGAATTTAAAGTTTACTGCTCTTTGAGAATGTTGTCTTGTGTTTTTGCCAGGGTTTCCCTCAGTGTATTATAAGCCTGGCGGGCTGCCAGGCTACTTGTTTTTTTGTTTTGTTTTTAAATGTTCGCATTTTTTAAGACTTCATAGTTGGTGTTCAGGTATTACTCTCCCGATCTTTCAATAGCACATAATTATCAAGAGATATTTTGAAATTTCCTGTCAACTTTAAAAAGTTTTTCTCTCAAGAATGAGATGAAAAAATTATGAGCTTAGCAGGTTTTCTGGGGGGAAACCTTGCATAATATTACTTAAAAATAGTCTCAAGAAAACAGTATCATAGTTTATCGCAATAACTTCTAGAACAGTTTGCCGTCCAGCAGAATTTATGGTGACAGGCCTGCTATCAGCGGTAGTTCTGATGAATCGAAGCGACTGTTTCAAACAGAAAACCGAATGCAGCTCATTTTGTTTTCAGATCAACAATCCGGACATGCGAGTCCAGATACTGAAGGACTTTGTGAAGCAGCACTTCCCGTCGACCCAGCTGCTGGACTACGCACTAGAGGTGGAGAAGATCACGACTTCCAAGGTACTTCAGCAAGGCTGGAAAAAATATACGTCTCATTTGATGCTGAAATCTGTTGAAGGAGAATGTATTCTTAAATGCCAACTTGTTTTTTCTAAAATAAAAATCAAGAAAAAGTCAAGTCCTAAATTAACTTGAAATGCTCAATTTAGCAATGATTGAAAAGTTTATATCAGATTTCTACTAATGTACAATTTTTATTGCTATTATTCCTTCAGAACCAATAAAAAGTGTGGTAAATAAATGACTAATTACAAAAAAATCAACACTTTTGTTGCTTTTTTTTTTTCTTCTAGAAACCCAACTTGATCCTGAATGTCGACGGTTTTATTGGCGTTTCCTTCGTGGACCTGCTCAGAACCTGTGGAGGTTTCACACGGTAAGACGATACAATCCTGATGGAACCAGAATCCAACTCCAGTCCTCAAGGGAACGAGTTTTTTTTGTTTTGTTTTTTTTTCCCAGCAGGGGGTCTTTTGTGGGCTCTAGTGTCCCTTATATGACAGGAAAGGGGGAAGACATGCACCAAATGTCGGTCGGGTCCGGGAATCGAACCCGCGACGGCCGCGTCAAGGACTCAAGGCCTCCAAATGTGGGTCGCGCTATACCCTACGCCACCACAGCACGCCCAATGTCCTTCAGTTTTTAACAGCATCTCTGCTCAAATGCAGCCGCTTCAAATGGAAATGCAAATCAAATGTCACAAAATTCTGCAGAGGTTCTGCAAATGAACTATCACTTAATTCTGGTGTTTTAAGCCAGAGAGCTGAAACATGCAGGATGCCGACTGTTCAGGAGTGACTGCGGACGTCACTGCAGTAAACGAGTGCAACATTTTACATCAGCACAGAGCAACTTATTTATCTGACAGAAGGAGTAGCTAAAGGTTTCCACTCTGATGCCGTTGTTTCTTACTCATTCTGCTGCATGTTGCCGCGCAAGACGTAACCGACAGCATCCGGTTTGGGATTTTCAAAATAAAAGCTCCTCCAGACTCAATACATAGAACAAACATATTTAATTATTTCTTGCGCGGACCGGTGGTTGGGGACCACTGATATAAGGGACACTAGAGCCCACATGGAGGGGAGAAAATAAAATTAGATTTTGATTCTTGTGTTTCTCACCTGATAAACTGGTTCTAGGGATGAAGCGGACGAATTTGTGGAAATCGGCGCTCTGAATGGGATCTTCGTTCTCGGCCGTAGTATGGGCTTCATTGGTGAGTCCTATTCAATTAAAAAAAAAAAAAAAAAACAGGCGCTGCCCAGGGTCAAACTATCCTCTTTATCATAAACTTTTTCTTTACATTAGGGCATTATCTGGACCAGAAGAGGCTGAAGCAGGGTCTGTACCGCCACCCGTGGGACGACATCTCCTACGTCCTTCCTGAACACATGTCCATGTGAACATCTCGTCCCGGCGCTCGCCGGCTGGCGTGGCGGAAACGTTAATGGGTTGGGAGCCATTAACGTTACGGTTAATGGCTGCTGCCGCCGTTGGGCGAGGGGGACGTTAAGGTACGCACCAATTAAGAATCTGTTTAGACATTTTCATTTTACTTTTTAAAAGGAAAAGGGGAGGTGGATATTTTTTAGATTTAGTTTAAATCTAAAAAAATTTAGATTTAAATATTGGGATATTTAACAAATTTACACATGTAACTTATTTGTTCTTTTTTTGGGAGAAAAAGGTCAAACCAATGGACTACACAAAAATAAAAATTAATAGACTTAAGTAGAAAAGCAGAGAGATCTGTTTTTGGGGAGCTGATTTAAAACATTGTGTTTCCAACTGGCTGGAAAATCTGGATTGTTAAATTGCATGAACAGCAGCCAATGTTAAAATCTGTTCAAGCTCAGCAATACAGTAATGCTTTTTATACTACTTATGCATATTAACCATCATTCACTGTAATTAGTTTTTTCTGCATCTGTTTTTTTTTTTTTTTATTTTAAACAAGTGCCGAATTGAGCTTTTTGGTTTTAAGCGCCGCACCTTAGCAATCTTTTTCTTTGTTTTTTTTTGTTTTTTTTTTATCTTCTCTGGATTTGTCACCTCTATCCAAACCAAAGATAATTTTGGTGAAATGTTTTTATTGAAACATCAGTTTAGAAAAGTGAATAATTATTATAAAATAAGGGAACTGAACATTTAAGGAGCTAAAGCCTTTCCTGGAGTAAAACCACGCTGACAACCCTGATCGGTCCATGAACAGTTGGATGCTAATGTGAATCAGACGCTTTAGTTGCACTGCGTCACCTGAAGAACTTTGTCACAAAACTGTAACATGTAGAAAACAAAGTGCTTGGTGAATGAGCTCCGGGAGTTCTGCAGGAATGTTTGAGGCGAGGGAATATGAAAGCAGTTTGCCTTATTTGTGGACGACATGCAGCTGATTGGTCCCGACCAACCTGTAACATTCTGTAACGCCTGCTGTGTTCGGTCTTTATTTTGCTCATTTTATTTAACTGTGAAAACTGCTTTGTTTTTGTAATATGCTGACACTTAGTGGCACAATAATAAAGAAATTATTTTAAACTCTTCTTCTTCTCTGGTGAGTTGTTTTATGTTTTGAATAAAATTATGTTGGTAGAATAGATGCTAATCCGGGGTTTTAATTTATCATCAATCGCATGATAAATTAAAACTCAATAATTTCCTTTGACATCACTTATCGTTTCTCTTTTTTTCTCTCTTTATTCCAAAAACTGGAGGATAAAAGTCTTCAGTTTGGTGCTTTGGTCTCAACTAGGACAATTTTCTTTACAAAAACTTAAAAATGTATTGTGTTTTGTTTATTTTGGATATTTAAAATGTTGTCCAGTTCCAGTGTTAAATGGTCATTAGAATTTAAAGTTTATTGATCTTTGAGAATGTGTTCTTGCATTATTATTTTTGTTATTACCTTATATTACTTAAAAATGGTGTCAACAATATTATCGTTTATTGTAACAACCTCTGGAACAATTTATCGTCCAGCAAAAGCTCTATCTGCATAAAAGAAATGGGGTTTCACACAGCCTCTTTTCCTTTGTTTGTTTTGAACCATTGGTGATTAAAATAAACTTTTGTTTGTAATATATTTTATTTTTGGGTAGATTTTCCTCCTTATCAAGTTGACTGTTAGTGCTATCAACATTGAGTCTGTTTTTAAATATTCTAAAATAATGACCTTCTTTGTTTCTCCTAAAATATTTTGCTAGAGAAGAGGTGGTGACATTTGTTTTTTTTCTGCAAAAATCCCATTTGGCAAAAACTGGCCATTATTTTAGGAAGGTCACGATATTGCAAAGGTGGGTCTAAGACAAAGGTATGCCACACTTTTCAGATTGGAAAAAAATGTCCTTCATAATCATGTACTTTGTGTTGGTCACATTATATTCTAATAATTTCGAATTGAACTTTTAAGAAAACAAAATACATTGCTGTGTCTTATTTTACTTAGCATAATGATTCAGCTCAAATTGGAAAATTTAAAAATCAATATGGCACAGTACAGGCAGTGTTCTATGTGATTAATATTATTGTCTATTATTGTCGAATCTCATTTTCAATTTGGGCCAAATCAACATCATGAATCCTCTTAAAAGGCCAGTTGTGCCGGAATATATTGATTAAACCTTTTCAAACTGCTAAAATATGAATAAATTCCTAAAATTAAATAATATTGAACATCTTTCAGTCCCTCTGATTTTTTTTTTTTTCAATAAAAATCAAATTTGTAAATGTTTGTGCTCGTTTATGACATTAAATCCAATTATTTAATACAGATCATGGCCTATAATCTGACATCAATTAAGACTGAGACATCTGTTTAGTACAAGTTAAGTTTATGACAACTTTGAGAAAAATCTGCCATAAACTCCCAATTATGTATTAATGCAAAAAAAAAGTGTGGTTGTTGATTTTTGTGGGAATTTCCATAATTCACAAAAAAAAACTGGAGGGACTCATTGATATAATTTGGCAGTAAATGGATAAAAACTGATTGATAAAATAATATTTAAGCATGAATCAAGAGGGCCACATAAAAAGCTATGACGGACCGGATTTGGCCCACGGGCCTTGAGTTTGACACGTGCTGTAAAATAAGGCAGAAATAAATGCTAAGAATACCATTTCTATTTGACGTGATTAAATAGAGATTGTTGCCAACACAACATGCGCAGTGTATTTTTTTATATAATTTCATAAATATGTTGCATCACAGATCTACTGTAATCGTGATAACGATCCGTGTTGTTCCTCCGCGCTGTTTGAAAATACACGACAGTCCACATCACCTTCAGTTGGAGCGCAGCAACAACACGCATGCGCAAAACCGGTGTATCCAGAAAGGTAAACTTCGCTGAATTGAACGTGTTGAAGCGTTTGCTAATTCCAGGAAATAGACAATGACTTGAATTTTACTGTATTCGCGGAAGGTACGTTAGTCTCTTTTGTAAGCAAAGCTTGAATCTGTGAGGTTGCCGTCGACTTTCTGGGGATAATATTCTTGTATTTGGAATATTCTTGAAGACGGAAGTGAGGGGTTGTTGTTGTTTTTCCTCAATCAAGCCTCTGATTGAACCCGACGCGTGCATGACAGTTTCTGAATGCCTGCTGGCCTGTTTTATGCACACCTATGATTTCCTGCCGAAGATAGCCAAGAGTTTCCATCTTTCCTTGAGTTTTTGCGTCGGGATGGCAGCAGCGGCGGAGGAGGGCGGCGGAGGCGGAGGCTCCGCGCTGCTGTCAGCAGGTGATGGTGAACCTGAGGAGGCCGAGGTGTTCACCTGCCCGACCTACTGCTCGGAGCTCTCCCGCCGGCAGAACGAGCAGAGGAAGGCGGGGTTGTTCTGCGACCTGACCCTGGTGTTCAGCTCCAGGGGCGCGTCTGGCGTGGAGAGGGTCCTGACCTTACCTGCCCACCGCACGGTCCTGTCTGCGGCCTCGCAGTATTTCGAGCTGCTGCTGGGCGGACAGTTCTCGGAGTCGCAGACAGGGAGAGTGGAGCTGAGGGAGTGGAGCTCCGCGGCGGGGCCCGAGCCGGAGACTGTGGAGGCGGTCATACACTTCATGTACACGGGGGAGGTCCGGGTGACCAACGCTAATGTTCACGATGTGCTGGAGCTAGCCGACAGGTAACTGCTGTTTAATTACAAAACACTTTATTGATCCCAAAGTGAAATTAAATGCTGTAGTGCCTCATATTAGTTCAAATTCTAAAGAGTTTTTGACATTTTTGGGAATTATTCCGCCATCTTTGACCCAACTTTTAACCACACGGCATTAGCTTACAGTAGTGTGGAGGTCAATGCATCCAAAAGACCAATGAGAATAAACCTTATTGTTAGCTTAATGCTAGCCTACTTTATTCATTACAAAACAGTTGTATTGATTTGAGGAAAAATTCAGTTTAAAAATACTTTATAGATACCAAAGGAAAATTAAATGTTGTAACTTAAATTATTCAAGATTCTTCATAAAATTCTTATTGGCAGGAATGGTCTCCTGTTGCAGTCTGTGTTGCATGGAATTTCAAGAAGCCTCTGACTAAAGACATTATTTGTCTAAGACAGTCTTATATAGAGAAGGCTCAGGGTCATAATTAATCTGATTAATCGTGAATGGATTTTTCAAAAATAGTATAGTAAGTAATTAAATGTTAATTGAAGTATAAAGGTTAAAGCTGCTGGGGAAAAAACAATACTGAGCAGTAATTAAGCCTTAATGTTTTTTCAGAATAATGACATTTTGTACAGTTTGTATACTCTAGTTAAAGCTTAATCGCTTTCTAAATTAATCAGTCAAGTTTATTTGCAGATCACATTTTAGCAACAAGACAGTTCAAAGTGCTTTACATGAATTAGAGGAAATACAAACAAAACAATAAATCCAGAAGAAAGATAAAATTATAAAACTACATATTGGTTCCCCATGTTTAATAACAATTAGTCCATAATTTATAAGCTAGTAGGGGTTTCTCTGGATTCTTGTTCTGATAAAACTAGATGTTGGTTCTCCATGTTTGATACTATAAAGTAGATTATACTTTCTATGTTTGTTCTAGATTTGTAAGCTAACAGGAGTTTCTTTAGGTGACCTTCCTCCAGTATAAATTTTAATGGTAATTGTTGATCTACGGTAATGATTAGTTTCTCTAGATAAACTAATAGTAGATTCTCCAGATTCTAAGATGGGTCATTACCCAACGTTACCCACTGAAATAGTTAAAATGTCGACCTCTTCTTCCCTTAGGTTCTTATTGGGTCAGCTGAAGAGCTTCTGTGCAGAGTTCCTGGTGAAGAAGTTGAATCTTTCCAACTGTGTAGCTGTGCACAGCCTGGCCCACATGTACAGCCTGAACCAGCTGGCTCTGGAAGCTGCCGAGACGATCAGAAGAAACTTCCAGAAAGTCATTTACAACGACGAGTTCTACACTCTTCCGTTTCATCTGGTGCGAGACTGGATGTTGGACTCGGAAATCACCGTGGACTCAGAGCAGCAGCTGTTTGAAGCGATCGTGAAATGGGTCCACCAAAACCCGGAGGAACGGGTGCAGTTTTTTGAAGAGCTGTTCAAGCTGGTGAGGCTGAAGCAGATTCCTCCAACCGACTTAACGCGTGTGGTTAGAAAGGAGCCTTTAGTGGCTAACAAGGCAGAGTGCCAGCAGCTGGTGGTGGACGCTCTGGAGTTTCACGCAGTTTGCTCGGAGGGCCTCAAGTCGGCTAACTTGGATCAGAGTACCTCCTACATGGCAGCTATTCATCCGCGCCTTGGCCAGAACATGGACGTGATCATGGTGGTAGGTGGAGTCTCAGAAGGAGGAGAGTATCTCAGCGAATGCGTTGGCTACTTTGTCGCTGAGGATCGTTGGATCAACCTGCCGCACATTCACAACCACCTGGACGGCCACGCCATCGCGGCCACCGAGGGCCACGTCTATGTGGCGGGCTCCATGGAGCCTGGCTTTGCCAAGATGGTGGAGCGCTACAACACCAGCCTCAATACTTGGGAGGATGTCAGCAGCTTGTCCACGCGGAAGCACTCATTCGGCCTAACGGGCGTCAAGGATGTCCTCTATGGCATCGGGGGTCACGGTAACTTCAGCCCAGGCTTTAAGGATGTCACTGTTTATAAACCGGAGCAGGATGAGTGGATCAGCCTTGAGCCAGCGCCGAAGATCGTACGAGACGTAAAAACAGTGACCGTAGAGGATCGATATGTGTATGTAATGGCCAGGACACCTGAAGATATCGACCATGATGATGGACTTAGCACCGTGACCATGTGCTACGACACAGAAAGTCACAGGTGGCAGGAAGTTCACTCATTACCTCTGATTGACAACTACTGCAGCTTCCAAATGGCTGTCTCATCCACAACCTTCTACCACACCGCTTCCTGCTGCCCCAAAAGCTACAAGGAAACTTTTGAGGCCGCTCAGCAGAAAGTAAGCAGAAACATCCCGGAGGAGATCCTCAGCAGCCTTCCAACAGAAGTGCTTGGGATGGAAGGAGCCGCCATCTGCTTCCTTGGCGAGGATGTCTTCATCATCGGAGGCTGGAGGAACAGCAACAACTTGGACAAGCAGTACCGCAAGGAGGCGTACCGCTACTGTGCTGACAAAAAGCGCTGGACGCTTCTGCCGCCCCTGCCTCAGCCGCGCTGCCGAGCGGCGGCCTGCCATGTCCGCATCCCTTACAGATACTTGCGCGGCTGCCAGCGCTACCCAATGCCGCAGAACCTGGCGCGCCAACGAGACCGCATGCAGCAAATGCAGCAGATGCACCGACTCACACTCACCAGGCGGAGACAGATGCACTCTCAGATCGAATGCTAAAGTAGGATTAAAGATTGGTCAGTGAATAATCAGCACTTTATCTTCAGATGAATGCCTTTTCACAATGATGAATCTTATTTTTTTATTATGATAGAATGAAAGGTAAATTATGTAGTATGTAACTTTTATTTAAAAACTTTTTTTTACATATTTGTTAAAACTGTTGGATGAAACAGAAAAAAACCAATCAGAGACAGGAGGAGGGTCTTAGCGATGTCAGTCAATCTCATGTACTTGTTGCTCAAGTACATGAGAAACGGCTCTGCTAATGACGGAGCCGTTTCTCCGCCATTACAGAAAAACTGTTTATTCACCGTCACCAGTTCCCACGTTAAGTAGCCTTAGCTTTCACAACATACTATGCTAGCTGCAGCGTAGCAGAGAACAAGAGCAGAGCCACATGAAGGGTGATTGGACAGCGCTAAGACCCGCCTCCTGACTCTGATTGGTTGTTTCTAGTGGGAGAAGGAAGTAGAGCTCAATTTGTTTTATTTTCTTTTATGGGTTTTTTTGTAGCAGATTATCTGTCTCTTACCAACAACAAATATGTAAAAAAAGTAAATAAATAAAAGTTACACTATTCAGACTCTAGATTAAAAGATAAACAAATATCCATTTGAGCTACATGTTCAGTGTTGTGTTCATAATAATTAAAGCTTACTTTAATGCCTCTTAATAATATATCTGAGTGGCAGGATAAATAAAAATTTTGATTTCCTAAAAAGTTAAGAATATTCCTGTTTTTGTTTTTCTTTTTAGCCTAGCATTCAAATTTAAACTTTAGAAACTAACTGGAAGGTTTTATTGTAATAAATGTCAAGGCATAAATGATTGATGCTATAAGACCTATAAAACTGCCATGACTAAAAATAATGTTAGATTATAAAGTAATTAATAATAAGATATTTTCATATGTAATACAAGTATAATTCAAAAAAGTATATTTACATCAACGTTTTTACTGTAGCAATGTTATTACTACAATGCTCTTTTTTTATTGCTTTTCTTTGTTTTGTTTTATTTCTTGGTTGAGATATCTTGGTGCTGATTGTGTGTTCAAATTGGGGATTGTTTCTAAATATTTTTATTTTTTACCAAATTATACAATGCATCTCACTTTTTCAGTGCCTGTTCATGAATTATGTTTCAGCTCTTAAGTATTTCCGCTGGAGCAAAAAGTTGTTGCTCTCAAAACTGTTGTGTGAAGATTAAAATGCTGCTATGCCACTAAAAATGAGATTCTCAGAGGATGAAGCTGTTTTATTGGGTCTATTTGTGTCACAGTGCTAATAAATCAAATATAAATTCTGGGGTGTGTTGGAATTATGGTTTTGGCAACATTTGTTTGGTGATTTTGCTCCATGTTTAGTGTGTTTTGAGGAAAATGAGGGGGAGGGGGTATCTGTTTTTAATTTTACTATTTCACTGAGGTTTTCCACAATAAAAGTAACTGTCAATATTATGAATTGACCTATTCTATTTATTAAAAACTTTTGTTTACTTTCTACTAAACTTAATTTTGTGAAACTGAATTTAATCAACAATCGGTAAAATATTTTGTCGATAATGCAGTTTGGGAATGAAGTCATAGAGTAGTTTGTTTAAAGCCTTTTATGAGAAACCTTTACTACATTATACCTCCTTAAAATTGGGTAATCACATTACTAAACCAAAACAAGAATAAATTATAGTAAAAATATGAGACTGGCAACTAATAATAATATACTCATGAAATTACTTCATAAAATTATAACAGTTGCCGCCCATTTCGCCCTACTATTTCTGTAGTTCTGAAATCAAGACTTTAAAGCTACTGGTCAGACCTTTCTGTGGAAATCAAACTTTTGATTAACTGGCATAAATGGAAGCTATCACTGACTACATTTATTATCAATATCTTTATTCTTCTTTTTGAGAAGAAATGGTTCCCTCGGAACTATATTTCGTGGGAGGGACTTTTGTTGGTGTAACACACAATGGTGGAATCGAGAAGAAAAAGAACGGTGTTAAAATTTATTTATCATTTTAAGTTCGACGTTTGCACTTAACGCCATGTTGAGAGATTTAACAGTTGCTTGGAAGAACGGTTAGCACGCGATTGACACGTCACACTTCCGTTTGAAAATGGTAAGTAACGTAACGGTCAGCTGTTAGCATCTCTGCTACCTTAGTAGCGCACGGAAGTTAAAGTATTAGGGACTGTAGTAACTGACTGTATATCACTGGTTTTCTGAAGCTACGGTTAAAGTAAAGATCACAATCAATGTTGAGTATTTTTTTAAGCTGTAATGACAGAACAAGCACAGAAACGGTTGTAAACTATTAACCTCTGTTTTTTAATTCATAGTAATTTAAAACTGGTTCCTCTTGAGCACTGCAATTAGACATGGATATAAAGTTCTGGTTCGCATAAAGGAACACTGTGCAGTTCTATTTTAAAAAATAAAATATTTTAAAATGAAGAAAAATCAAATATTCTTCAGAAAAAAACGAGTGCTACCATCGACCCTATAGATTCTGACAGAAGATGAATGAATCCAGTGTGTAATGTTAGTGAAAAATGTCAATAAATCAACTGTTTTTACAAACACTTTTTTATTACAACATTCAGGGACAAAAAGGTGCTTGCTGTATTTTCAGAAACTTCAAAATCCTCCACAAGAGATTGTTTCCCAACGTCTTTTCTCAGAGATCAAATACTGTGAATAAACTGACGCTGCATAAGAGCTGTGGTTTCTTTTGTTTTGTTTTTCATCCCTGAGAGAAAACCAAACATTTTTTCCCTCCTCACAACTCCTCGTGCTTCGCTTGCTCCCGTTCCTTGTCCTCGTCGACTTTAAGTTTGAGCTCGCTGGCCGTGATCACGCCGTCGTTGTTGCGGTCCTGGTTCTGAAACATGTCGGCGACGATCTGCTCCATTGTCATTCCCGGCTTTGTCCGGCCTTTTCCTTCTGCAATCTGGAGCTTGATAAACTCCGTGAACTAAATGACAAAGAAGCAAAATGATGAAAAGGCAAATCAGGAAAAGTACTGTAGTTAAATAAGTTGTGTTGTTCCTAATATCACCACCAGGTGGAGTCAAACTTTTAGAGAACTGTAGAAAATACTTTTTCCTACATCATCATGCCTGTCTATAGTAAGTTAATTATTCTACCAGAGCAAAATCTAATTAAGTATATCACAAATACATCCAGGTGTGGAACAGATTCTAATTTTATCCTTAAAGAAATTAAGAGGAATTGTAGGAAACATACCTCATCCAGTGGCACCTCTCCATTCTTGTTCATGTCCATGGTTTCAAACAGATCAGCTGGAGTGTCCTCAAGCCACACAAACAGGTAACCGGCCGGGACGCCCCGCTCAAAGCTCACCAGTTCAATGCTGAAGACCAGAACGGCGCTGCTTGGTACACCAGCAGCTGACAGATAAGAAACCGACTTTAGATTACAGAAGCTATGTGCATAAAAAACCTCATGAGAGACTAATCTTACAGAGAGATGAATATTAATCTATGCAACAATTGTTTTAGTGAAACTCTGAGTTGCACATTTAAGACTTAGGACATCTCAAAATAAAATTTATTGGTTCTTAAATTAACAATATACATTCCTTATTAGCTTATATATCAACAGTTCCCTTTTCAACTGAACAAAATTTCACAGATTAATAGAGTAACTGATTGGCCAGTCACAGTGCATCTCTCTGCCTGACAAGGTTCAATCTAAGGCTATGTTCCCACTGCAGCCTGAAGTGACTCAATTCCAATTCTTTTACTGAGGCCGTTCACACTTCCAAATATAAGCGACCTGGATGTTTTCTCCGGTGTGAACTGCAAACAACCTAAAAGTGTCCCACATACGCAGTAGAGGACGCAATAACGTCAAACATCAGTGTTTCACCATGAAAAGTCTCGATGTTTGCGGAAGTAAAAAATGGATGCTAATGGTTTTAGCTTACAATTTTAAAGTTGTTGTCTGACCGGAGCCAGCACATTAAGAACTTAATCCTTATTACAGTTTGCCATTGCTGTTTTTCTTCCTGCTTGTGCATATCAGGACGCAGAATAGTGATGTTTGTCGAGCATCAATGACGTTCAGGTTGGACGTTCAGTCACATTTGAATCGGATATGTATCGGATAGCCAAGCGATCTGCGTCGCATTCGATAAAAATCGGACCTGTGTTGTTCAGACTGTCACGAAGATATGCAGGTCGAATTATGTAAAAAAAAAATTGGAATTGGGTCACTTCAGGCTGTAGTGTGATCACAGTCTAAAACGGCTGCTCCAATCTCACCTCCTTTCTCTCCATGTCCGAGGTGAGGCGGCACTGTAATCCTCCTCTTCTCTCCCACACACATGCCCCTCAATCCTTCATCCAGCCCGTCGATCACCTTGTCCTGGCCCAGAACTGCGTCTTGCATGTTCTCATAGTCGTGCCTAGCAGAGGTGCGGCCATCCAAATGAAAACAATGCTCAACTTGTTAAAAACGGAGGCTGGAAAAACAGGCGGAAACTTACGAGGAAAAGAGCAGAGTCCCGTCCAGCAGAGTGCAGTTGTAATGGTAGCGGACCAGGTCGTTCAGAGTCGTGGTGTCGTTGCACACTTCCGGTTTGTAGGTTACCTCGAGCTCCACTTTGTCGCTTGGGTTGTGGAAGTCGATGACGTGGACGTCAAAGACCAGGACGGCTGACGGAGGAATCACGTCACCTGAACACACCGCCGAGAAATTATTTAATCCTAACGGAAACACGTAAGGTTACCCCAAAATACTAGCTTCAATATTGACTTCCGCTCGATTCTAATAACTCTTAACGGTCCGTGAACATTTAATCTGTTTATTTATTTATTTGTTAAAAATGAACTGAAAAAACAAAAACACACTGGCTTTTTTGTGCTCAGTCTGGCTGTCCCCCACTGAAGCGGTTTTCTCCGGTAGAATTTCAACCAATCAGCGAACAGAAAAAGTTGTGAACGATGATGTCAATTTTCTGCGTCTGCCTGACGCAAACAGAGCGGAGGAAGTAAACGAAGCCGTTCAGTACCTGCAAGCAACGTTTTCAGATATTAACAGCCACCTAGCTCGGTTCGGCTCTTCTCTCTTTGCAGTGGACAATGGTTGTTAGCAACGCAGGCAAAGCTTACGGTAAGCTTTTTTTTTAACAGGATTTTTTTTTTTTTTCGACAGGAAAATAATAGAAATAGAGGTTATAAGATATTGAATTTCTGTAAGAAATTTACAGTTTTTTGTAAACTTAAAAGCACTGAACATCACAGCTAAACATTAACGATTGGGTAAGGTTTGAAATTTCAAGAGAGCCCATGTTCCAAGCAACCGTTTCTCGAGGGTACAGATCTTCTGTACAAATCAGTTATGACCAGAAAAGGATAAAAAAGAAGAGCAAACTTCCGCCAAAAACTCCAAAAAGACAAATTTTCTAGAAAAACTCTGAAATTTTTTGATTAATCTCAGAAATTTTCTAGAAAAGACGTGGAAATTTCTGAGCTTGGAAAGTCAAAAAAGCTGTGCAAAAAATTTCAGATTTGAAAATGTTAAACTTTTGAAACTCAAGTCAAAGTTTATTTAAATAGCACATTTACAACAGCCTCATCTGACCAAAGTGCTTCACCATAAACACAACATCACAGGTAGATTATTGATGAAATGGAAATAAAATTAAGTTCAGTAAAAAATAAGACAAATATAAAATTGGCAGAGATACCAAAGCTAATAGTGTGAATAAAAACCAAAAGGTATTGAATTTTAACTGCAGCTATTTTCTTACATCTCACACATTTCCTTGTTTTTTTTTTCTAGAAAATTTCTAAGATTAATCTAAAAATTTCTGAGATTTTCTTTCAAATTTTTGTATTTTAAAACTTAAAAATGTCCATGTTTTCTTTTTTTTTCCAGAAAATGTAAAGTTTTTCTGGTAGACATTCGTCTTTTCTTTCTACAATAGAAAATCTAGTTAAAAGCCTAATATTTATCCCCAGATATCTATTAATGTTTTTTACAAGTTTGATTTTAAGTAAACCAGACGTTCTTCATGCTTTTCCTGCAGTAACTCACCCGCTCCTTGCTCTCCATAAGCCAGGTGAGGAGGAATGATAACCCTCCTCTTCTCCCCCAGGCAGACCCCCAGCAGGCCCTGGTCCATTCCTGGGATCACGTAGCCCATCCCGATGTAGGTGTTGTATGTGCTGTTCCTCTGGTAGCTGCAATAAACACATGAATACGGTAAAAGTTCTGATTTCAACTTCCGACCACAAGAATTCAACAAAATATGTAATCCATGTTCAGATGTGGACACACCTGGTGTCAAAGGTCACCCCGTTCAGGAAGGTTCCGTTGTAGTGATACCGAATGTAGTCCCCCGCCACGGACCTGCGGGTGCAGGGCTCAGGAGCCTCCTGGCTCTCGATGGTGATGTTATCCTTCGGGTTGTGAATGTCCTCCAACAGGATGTCAAACACCAGCGTCGCCTGAGGGGGAATCATGGTTCCTGTCACACGGACACAACCAATAACATGAGGTATTATAACCCACACTGCTGTTACACTTTAACCAAAAACACAGCATATGAGCTCATTTTGGAGGGAAAACCTTTATCTTTTATTCTTTGTAACCTCATTAGGTATGCTGAGTGAAGCATTTTATAGCTGAGAAAAGTTCATTATTCGCTTTTTTATTTTTATCTAGAAAGAAGCAGTGTTTTAGTACCTAGTTTACTAATTTTAATGTGAAAGAAAAGGGGAGAAATATCACTTTCTGAGAAAATAAAAGGTGCACATATGTGTAGGCTGGTGGCAGAGTTTAAAGTTTTTAAAAATTTATGTTATGCCTGGAAGGTGTGCAATAACTTTGGTCTTCTGTTGTTTGAACTGTTTATTTGTACTTTATGTGTATTTCTGAAGCTGCTACTACATGCCACACTAAAAATATATTCTATTCCAATTTAAAAATTGCAAATATTTTCTGTCATCCTACTCAGTTTTCTCTGTGTGTGAAGGAATCTGGTCAGAATTAATGGGAAGATGGAGGTCCAATCTGACTGAGCTGGCTCTACAAAGTATTGACACAGGGAAGCAGAATGCACAAGCACACCACACTTTTCAGATTTTTATGAGCAAAAACATACAGATATATATATATATATATATATATATATATATATATATATATATATATATATATATATATATATATATATATATATCTTTTGAACATTCCCTTCAGATTTATGCATGACTTTATGATGGTTTATCACATCAAATCTCAGTAAAATCCTTTGATGGTTAATGTGAAAAAATGTGGAAAGTATAAAGAAATATAAAGCAGTGTGTATTTCTTAGGAGTTTCCTACAAGTTCCATATTAAGAGACTGAAAAAATGAATGAATGTGAATCAAACAGGAAAGTTCAGAGGAAAACTTGTTAAATAAATCAATATTTCTTCAATTAAATGTAATACTATTACGGAGTATTAGACCCAAGATTATAAGAATAAAGTCATATTACAATAATAAACTCCTACAAGAACAGTCACAATATCACAAGAAGAAATTAGTACAGGAATAAAGTCAACATAATATAACAGTCATATTTCGAGAATAAAGTTGCAATAATACAAGAATGAAGTCATAACAATATGAGACTATGGTCAAAATAATAGACATATTTTGAGAATACATCATTGTACTATGGTAATAAAGTCAAAGTAATAGAATAAACTCCTAATAATATGAGAATAAAGTTGTAATATTACAAGAATAAACTCAGTATTAATACAAGAATAAAGTCAAAACAATGTAAGAAAAAGGTCATAATATTAGAATAACGTCAAAATATTACAAGAATGGAGTCGTATGGAAGATTTGAAATATTACAAGAATAAAGTCATATTACAATAATAAACTCCTACAAGAACAGTCACAATATCACAAGAAGAAATTAGTACAGGAATAAAGTCAACATAATATAACAGTCATATTTCGAGAATAAAGTTGCAATAATACAAGAATGAAGTCATAACAATATGAGACTATGGTCAAAATAATAGACATATTTTGAGAATACATCATTGTACTATGGTAATAAAGTCAAAGTAATAGAATAAACTCCTAATAATATGAGAATAAAGTTGTAATATTACAAGAATAAACTCAGTATTAATACAAGAATAAAGTCAAAACAATGTGTGGACACAGATCGTATGATTTGAGATTCATCAGCATCAGCCTAATACTCCATCATATGAAGATTAAAATCAGGAAAGTTCTCGTATCGTATCTGCCGTGTCTTCCTACCTGATCCCTTTTCTCCATACGCTTTGAACGGTGGAATCACGATGTGTCTGATCTAAAGTCAGTCCACATCACCTGGAAGCAAAAGGTCACGAGTTTAATTCACCAGTTGATTATTACTTTTACTTTAAATTCACCCTTTTTGTGCAATACCAATTACATCTGATTATACCAGGAGTGGGGTTTCTGAATTTGCAACAAAAACTTATTTCAATCCGATTTTGAAGAACATCAAAACGATTTTCAGTAAAACTCCGGTTTAGGAAAAGCAGAACAGAGACAATGCACCGAAATTCAGACATAAAAATTATTTTTAAACTTCACGTCATCAAGTAACAAAACGGAAACAAAAATGCCTGTAAACAAGTTTCAGTTTATTTTTTCCGAACATGATAGCAGCACAACATCACCCACATGAACAAGGAATGCAAAAGAAAAATTTTTGTACAACAATAATCTAAACATCCTCGAAAAGGAGTAGGAAGAAATAAGAAACTTATGAATTCCTACCCCATAAACTCATGCAATATTTTCAGATGGACCCTTATTATTAAATAAAAAAAAAAAATACAGGTTAATTAATTTTCCATTTTTCCTGCGTTTGTCAAAATATACAGGGTTCTGCACAGTGTATTACAAGCCTGGCAGACCACCAGGCTTTACTTGAGCCCCCACCAGTCTAAGCATTGCCCATTTATTTAAGTATTTTTTTAAATGTTTGCATTTTGTAAGACTTTATAGTTAATCTTCCAATAACATATAATTACCAAGTGATATTTTCAAATTTCCTGTCAACTTTAAACTTTTCTTTTAAGTCAAAAACACGACAGGCCGCTGGATGACGCCCAGCCACCCGGCTTAGCAAGTTTTCTTGAGGAAACCTTGATATATACATTCATACCCACACACTCATATTCGTTAGCCTCAATTTACACATCTGTGCTGACTCACTCTACTTCTACATCTTGTGAAAATACCTCCTTTTATTTCCTTTTAAATTGCCTTAAATTTTGACTTTGTTTTAGCTCCTCGTATAATTTGTTCCATAATTTTACACCATGAACCCAAAACATATGGGCAGAGATACAGTAGGATGGCCTAGTCAAAGTTTAGACCTAGATTCTGTGAGAAAATCCTACAAGATTTGAAACATGTTCAGTCCAATCTGACTAATATTGAACTTTTCTGTTAGATGCAACTGCAGGAAGGTGGCTTTCTACAAAAGATGCAGAAAGCTATGAATTATTTTTGTAGCAGTCCAAAATATCCCCCAAAAATGAAAATCTACCTGCCCCGCTGCTCCCGTAAGCCAGGTGTGGTGGGATAGTGATTTTCCTGCGCTCATTCACGCACATCCCCTGCAGGCCTTTATCGACGCCAGCGATGAGCCGACCCTCCCCGATCAGGCCGACTTTGGCTGCTCCTTTTTCATAGCTGCAAGTGAGAAAAATCCCCGGAGGTCGAAGGAGAAAATGTCAGAAGTAGGTCAACGTTTGGAGGATGTTTGTATCTGCAGGGCATGCATGTTAGTGGGAGCTGCGAACTTGTTTTAACCTGCATTTTCTCTCTGGAAAAGCTTTGAAACCGGCAAACATTTTTCAAGTCTCACCTCGAGTCCAGCGCCTTCCCGTCGGTAAACGTGGCGTTGTAATGGTAGCGGACGTAATCGCCAGTTTTCGCCTCCCTTGCGCAGTCTTTGGGGATCTCGTATCTGTCCACGACAACATCTCCCAACACGGGACTGGGATTACACTCCACGGAAAACCACGCAGCCAGAACAGAGAAGACAACGCAAAGGGGAAGCATTTTTAAACAAAGAGGGTCAAATAACTTAAAAGTGACGTAAAAACAGCAAAAAATTGACATTAGGCCGAATTTAAAAGAAGCGGAGGCGATCTAAAGGCCTGCGTGTGGGGAGTGCGTTTTTCCACGCAGAGGGCTGCGGATGTGGAGCAGAGCTGTAAACGTGGACAGTCTCCAGGTCGCTAAGACTTTTTTTTTCTTTTTTAAGAGTGGGAGGAATGTAAGAGGGAGTGGGAAGCACTTCAGATAAAATTTCCACAATAAGAAATAAGAAGCTTCTTCACTGAGTCGCAATAAATCCAACCAAACCTTTTAAAACATCCAGTTTGTGTTGTTAAAAAAGTTACCAGTTTTTCTTTGATATATATATATATATATTTTTTTTATTTACTCTAAACGTCTTTCCCTTTAACTTGTTGCTTTTTAATACGTTTAACGAAGTTTGATGTTTTCAGAATAAAGTCGATGTGAGATCTTAAAGTTAATCTGATCCTGAATACAGTACATAAACCAAGGCGTTTATAGCTGATTTTATTTTGAAATCAGAGCGACCCCGCTGCATGCAGCTGCAGAGGTCCGCCTCTCATAGCCCTAAAACAACCGGGGATCAGTGACTGAATAGTTTCATGCCGCTTCCATTTTCTGGCCAGTTGAACGAAGTCACGTTTTCAGCTGAAACGGCAAAAGTGTGTAACGCTTTAACTAGGCCAAATGATTCACATAATGGTTGCTTGTTAGGGGAATGAAGCATGAATGTGGCCCGGGCGAATAAAACTATTTTTAACAGAACAATAATATCAATAATTAAAGACTTGTATGCTTTGGGGGCCCAAAGGAACCACAATTCAATAAATAAGACTGTGCTTCTAATGAATTTTGTAACTAAATAAAAATACAGATAATTTAATAAATGGACAATTAATTTATATATATTAAAGATATGTGGAAATACAAAACTTATTTTAAAAAAACACGACTGTGCATTGAGTATTTACTTCGGATGAAATATGTTGGGGCCTGTAACCACTTAGATGTTCAGCACATCCATGCATCATCTTTTAATTGGCTATGCTGCGTCCTGTGAAATTTCGCGCTGGAGGTTATGATCTTTGTCATGAACAAACCTGTTATATAATTGAGACCTGGAGACATAGGTATTATTAATTTAGGCCTGTACACCACAGCGAACGGCAAAATAACGCAGAAAAACAACTCAAAACCACTTATTTTTCTGTGTCGGCTAGTCTACGTGCAGCCTCGTTGCCATAGCAACTGACAACACCACTTTGTGCGTCAGGATTCAACACCAAAACAACATTCAAACATTTCCCCCACATAGGACAGAGCATTCAGTCCGTTACAGTATCATGGTTTTAGGCTTGACGTTTATTTTGTGATTATTAAGATAAGCAATCGCTGTGGTAGATTAGCTGCCGCTGCTATTAGCTAAGCTAACACTACGGCGGTTGATTAGCTAAACTTGCTCTACTTATGAATTGATCAGAATTGGTGTAGGTCACCTTTTTATTTTTTTCCCCCCAAATATTTTTATTAGAATTTTCTGCTATAGAGACATACAAAAACAAAACAACAAAAAAACGTGAAAAATAAAACAAAATACATAAAAATTAACATACAGTGCAATCCCTCCCTTCACCCCCCAAAAAACACACAACCCCAGGGCTCACTTTGTCTGCACAAAAAGAAAAGAAAAAAAATACTTTACATGTTACAGTGATTGTCAAGATGTAGGAAGGGAAACCAAATATCTTTAAAGTCTTCAAGCTTTCCTTTTGTTGTATAAGTCAGTTTTTACATTGCCAGGTTGTTGCTCAGTAGTTTGATCCATTCATTTATCTTTGGTCTTTCTGTGTTCCTCTACTTCAAAACAATCAAATATTTAGTCTGCAAAAGGCAAAAACTCACAAGCTTCTTTCTCTTTGTAGGTCCTTTAAATCCATCAAGACAAAGCCAGTTTGCAAGGATTTGAAACAGACAAGTTCAGAGACTGTTCTTTTCCAATCCCAGAATTCCCTCAAGCCCCTGATCACTTCAGCAGACCACCAAATCACACACACTGCAGAAGGAGAGGAGGGATACACGGGAATGTTTTCTTATCATGGTTGGACTGAGCGCAAAAGGAGGCTTGTATTTCATATTTCTAATACTTTTCTGTGTGAACTTTGTGTTTATTAAGACATCCGCACAATATGAGAGTTACAGCTTCAGAAGTTTTCCCAAAGAAGAACTCCTTCCTCTCACCGCAGCCTACGGACTGGCGCTGGACAGCTACGCTGCAGGAAACTGGACCGAATCCATCCAGTACTTGGAGCTGAGTTTGCGTTTGCACAGACTTCTCAGGGAAAGTGTGCGGTTCTGCTCGGTCCAGTGTAACCGCAGCACTCATGAGGAGCCGCTTTTCCCCGCAGCAGCCCCGGATCTAAGCGTCTGCTGGCGCGTCCTGAGGTCGGCGTCCTGTCAGAAGAAGTGCAGGGCGCATTTCCCGGTCCTGCAGCTGCCGCCTCCCGGCACCGAGATCCTGGAGGAGTTCAGCAAAAGATCCCCGTACAGATATCTGCACTTTGCTCACGCTAAGGTAGGACGCAGAGTGGGGAAGTAACTAGTTTACTTCAGTAACTTTAAAACATACGGAGTATTTCATACGCTGTATTTTTTATTTGTACTTGAGTAATATTTCTGGATGAAGAACAAACATGTTTTAACAAAAAAAAAAAAAAATCACCACACAGACACACATCTGCAGTTTTTGTTACGTTGTAAGTTTCATATTGAAAGAAATTTATTTTTATTGCATCCCCAGAACCAGAACCAAACACGCAGAAGCAGCATTCCGCTTCTATATATGCGCCATAAATCTGGAACAAACTTCCTGAAAACTGCAAGACACCCGAAACACCACCGAGTGTCTTTAAATTCGGACAAAACACCTGTTTAGAGTTTTATTTATTATGAACCATAATAAATAAAACATCAAAAATCCGATGTGAAATGACAGCAAAATGTAATGTTTCAGTTGTTTTATGACTTTGTATTTTTGTGTTTTTATGATATAAAGCATTTTGAAATGCCTTGTTGCTGAAATAAAATTTATTTTTGTCAATTTTGATTACTTATAGGAATTATTGTCTTTTTCGTCCTTAAAACATCAAATTTTCCACTTCCGTCTGATGATGTAATTTTAAATATTGATTGATTGATAATTTGATCAGTTACTCAGTACTTGAGTAAACATTTTACCAAATACTTTTTTACTCTTACTTTAGTCATTTCTTTGAAGGTTACTTTTTACTTTTACTTAAATAAAAATATGCTGAAATCGTGTTTTTCTTACCTGCCTATTCTCCACGACGGTTTCTTCTGGATCTTTTTGCATCCTGCTCTGACTTCTGCTTTAAATTTCCAGCTGATTATTATTTTTTCCCAAGGTTTTTCTGTCTTAATTCTGTTCCCGTCTGCGGCCAGCTGGACGACCTGCAGCGCGCCGTCCCGTGCGCCTTTACCTTCCTGCAGAGGAACCCCGAGGACCAGGAGATGCTGCAGCTGATGGAGGAGTACAAGAACGAGTACGACCTCGACGGCTTCCTCATCGACCACGAACAACGACTTTATGAGGTGGGGCAAAAAGGCCAGACGCAAAATGATGCAAATGTTCTGAGGGGGGAAAAAATCTGTTTATTTAACCCCATTTGAATTAAAATCACAACTGTTATCTAGAAGGTTTCTCAACTGTGACCCCTCTGCCCTCTATGTAATCTGCTCAATATTGTGACTTGGAGTACCCCAAAATTTTACTGAAGTAAAAGTAGCACTACTTCAACATATTTTTATTAAAGTAAAAAGTAACTGTCCAAGAAATTACTCAAGAGTAAAAAAGTATTTGGTAAAAAGTCAAATACATTCATTTAATATTCTAGGCCCTCTTCTTTTCGTGTTGTACCTCCTTCCTCTTGGCTCTATTTTTTTTAGAAAATATGGGATTTCTTTTCATTGTTATGCAGATGACACACAGATATATTTACCACTGAAGAACGCAGACTTCACCTCTCTTCGGTCTGTTTTTATGTCTGGAAGATTTGAAGGCCTGGGTTGCCCTAAATTTCTTGAAACTTAATGAAGACAGAGGTTGTGGTTTTTGGCAGATCCTCTGTAGATTCCCTGACCAATTTTGGCTCCTTGGCCCAGTATGTCAAGCCGGTTATCACAAATTTAGGGCTCCAGATGGATGCTGGTCTTACGCTGGAAGCTTAAGCTGTTTGTTTTTCATTCAGTGGGCAGAAAATCCAGAAACTTTACTCAAGTAAGAATAGAAATACTTCATAATAAATCTAATTCAAGTAAAAAGGTAAAGTAAAAAGAACAGTGCAGTAAAAAATATTCCTAAAAGTAATTTTTTTCAAAAACGTTACTGAAGTAAATGAAACTGTGTAAATGTAACTAGTTACTTCCCACTTAAAATTTTTTTTCAGCCATCCTTTGTTAGCGGCGTGAAGCTTGTGGACTTGGGGAAGTACAGCAGCGGTTCTGAGCGCCTGGAGGAAGCGCTGAGGCTCTACCTGCAGGAGTACGACCTCTGTCAGGCCGAATGTGACGGGATCGGCCACTTTTCTTCACACACAGACGTCTACGCTCTATTAGTTGGTAAATAAGCAGTAATAGTTAATTATTAACCCAAGACTCAGGGTTCGATTCTGTAAATCCTAAGGTTTTACTCCATAAACATCAAAAGTTAAAATTCTCATTAGTTTAATTGAGAATTTGTTGAAGATGACAATAGAAGACCAATGTTGCAAAACTGGGTGTACCACAAGGTTCTGTTTTCGGCCCACTGCCATTCTGCTTATATAGCAATAAATCACCAGAAAGTTGTTAAAGTTTTCTATGCCAAATGTTTGCAGCTGAAGAAAAAAATGGCAAAAATGGCAACAGCGACAATAAACATGATTGTAAACAACTTAAACTTTAAGAAAAACATTTGATTTAATTGTCTGTGTGGAACAATTCCTGGATGAAAAATTGTATGGCAATTAGAATTCAATTGATTATTTATCCTTTCTGATAAAATATAATTAACGTCTACTGAGTAATTTTGAGCTTGTAGTATTTTTACAAAAATAAATAAAATGTAATTGAAAAATAGTTACAATCTATAAGTCAAGATAATAACCAAACTACACACAGTAATTTTTAAATGAATACACTGGAAAAAAAGAGAATGGAGCTCCAATCTAAAAAAAAATTAAGTTAATTACATGCAATCAAATTAAATTTGTTGAACTTACTTTATTTAAGTGAAGTAAGTTTAATAAGCTTAATATATTTACCTGGATAAATTTAATTTGATGACTTGTAACAAATTAAATAATCACCTGTTTTCCTTTTTCAGTGTATTATTTATTTTGTAAATATACATTTAGTGTAATCACTTTTCTGATTGAATGTTGCAGAGAAACCAAAGAGGCAAATGGTGAGAAACAGATAAAGATTTTCTGTATTTTATTGCTGGTGAAAAGTGTTGCCAGTATTTATGTTTATACCACAAAGTAAAATGAAAATCATATCAGGAAAACGTCTAAAACATCTCGGCTGCTTTCCATTTAAGTAGGGGTTTTATTTTTCTCTGCAGAAATCTACTTTGACACGTTAAAATGCAGGATAAAGTGTGAGGAAAACCTAAAGCCCAACGTTGGCGGCTACTTTGTGGAGAACTTCGTTCCCACTGTTTACCACTACCTCCAGTTCGCCTATTACAGACGTAAGTTCAGCTCCAGTGGAGCTTTCCAGTTCTTTATGTTCTTGTTGCTGCTGGTGTAATTGTGTGATTGTCTGGGCAGTGAACGACGGCCGCAGAGCCGTGCCCTGTGCGTACAGCTACTTCCTGTTCCAGCCAGACGACCCGGTGATGAAGGACAACCTGCTGTACTATGAGGCCTACAGCCCACAGTGGGGCCTGCAGATCCATCACTTCACACCCAGAACAGTAAGAGGAACGTTTTGGTTTTTTTACCCCTCCAGGGGGTCTTTTGTGAGCTCTAGTGTCCCTCATATGAAAGTAGGCTGACAGGAAAGGGGGAAGACGTGCCACAAATATAGTCGAGTCCCGGAGTCGAACCCGCGCCGGTCACGCCATCCCCTACGCCACCACAGCCCGCCCAAAAACGAGACAAAGAACTGAGAAAACCTTCAGCTCTGAGCGAAACAGTCCTAGTTTCTCCTGTTTGTTTGTTTGTTAGGATTAGCCAGAGCCGTAACAATGGCTCCTCTTCTGGAGATCCACTTAATATCAAGTTATTGTCTCCAATTGATGTGGAGAATTGCAAAGTCACATTCACCGTCATAGAAAAGAGCAAATATAACAACATTTCTTGCAAGTATTTCTAAATTAGGTCCCGAAAAAAATTGTAATTTTGAAATTAGAGCAACTTAATGATGCAGCCTGACTAGTTTTCTAAATGTGTACCGTATATATATTTTTAAAGCCATCTGTTATAATTTGTTTTAACAGGAAGCTCTTCGATACTACAACCAGACCATCACTCAAAAACAGACGTTGACGTTTTTAATAAAGTACTTGGAGACGAATGATGAGGTAAGATTGACTAAATGTAATCCTTTAAACATTTTGGCTTATTTAACTCTTTCTTATCATCAGTGATTCAGTCAGTAAAGACGGGCTTTCTAATATTTCTATTAAGGGTTTTAGTGGACCAGAACAAAATCCACTTTCGTCCTCCGAGTCTCCCGATGCCGAGTTTGAAGGTGTGGGAGATTATGAAGAGTCCATGTTTGCAAACTGGAGGCAGAAGAAAGGAAAAGGAGACGCAGGAGAGGCCGACGTCTGAACTCAACCACTTCCAGCTTCAGCTCTCCTGTTTTCAGGAATGGTATATTTAAATTTATTTAAAATAGTACCATAATGGGCATGCTGTGGTGGCGTAGGGGATAGCGCGACCCACATTTGGAGGCCTTGAGTCCTCGACGCGGCCGTCGCGGGTTCAATTCCTAGTCCTAGACCCGACCGACATTTGCTGCATGTCTTCCCCCCTCTCTCTCTCCCTTTCCTGTCAGCCTACTGTGAAAAAGGGACACTAGAGCCCACAAAAACCCCCTGGAGGGGATATAAAAAAATAGTACCATAATAATAATTTTAAGCAGTTATGCCATGAAGTTTTTTTAACCCTCTGTAAAACAAAACAGCAACAATTTTTAAGCAAACTGTTAAAAAACCTGATCAAATCTGCATTTGCTTTTCACCTTATTTGTTTTAGTTGACACCTGTTCGATGTCACATTAAATGTCCAAAAAGAGTTTGAAATGAGTCATCAGGCTTTTCTTTTAAATCACAAAAACCAAAATATTTTGCTTTTTGTTTTTATTCTTGTTTATTGTAACTTTTAATTTTGCTCTGTTCATCTAAATTATAGAGCACCTTTTTGCAGATGTGTTTGTTTTAATATATTTTCTAGAAATAAATGACATTTTAGATTCTACTTTTATTAAGTAACCTAAAATCTTTCTTTCAAGTTGTTTTTTTTCCTGATAAGAAAATTGGTAACATTATTATTTTACTCTAAAATTATTTAAGGTATTGAGCTCTGTTATTATTATTTTCTAAAATCAATATTTTGTGCAACAAATTTCACAAAAACATTTGTAAGGTCAATTTCTCTGTTGCCTCACTGGCGTTTATAAAAGCCATAAAGCGACAGAAAGCTTTAAGCCAGTGGCGTTCAAACGTTTTGCAATGGAGATGAAAACTGTCACAGGGTAATCTTTATTGGGACATTTTTTAAAGAAAGTAGGAAGATAGGGTTTTACCGGCTCAATAACCTAAAAATGCTAAATTTAAAGAAGAAAAGTACGCATATTTTTGTCAAAGGCAATCTGCAAACCATTAGGAAATTAAACAAACAAAAACATTTCAGGATGATGGACCCAAAAAAAATATTTACTTTATTTTGCCCAGTTGGAATTAGAGTTGGAAGGAGGTTTGGAATTTGACTTAAAATGCAATTTTCACAAAAAATTCTCAGCTTACAAGTTTACATTGCATTTTCACAGCAAATGCAATTTTTTCTAGTTCCCTCCCATTTTTAAAGTAGAGAAGTGAGACACCATTTGCTCTGCATCTTGCAAACAAACACCAAGAACGACAAACTTTTTCAGGTATGTTTTAATATACTGTTATCAGAGTTTGCATTGGAAGTCAGGAGTAAATGGTGCTAAAATCTGCATCCAACTACCACATATGATCAAAAACAGGACAAACAGTCACGGTTCGAGTTTTTCCCCAAATCCTATCTTGAGAGGCGACAGTTTCAGTTTAGTCACATCCTACCAACGATTCCAGCTTGAAGTTCTGATTAAAAAGGCTTTAAAATCAAAGATGCTGAGATATTCCTTTAATGTCGATGTACTGGCAGTGCAATTTGGATTATTTTTTACTGACATCAATGCCAATGCCCTGTTGAACGATGTTAGAAGGTGGCATCCGATGTTTACCCTGTATTAACAGTCCAGATGCTCTGCTTTAAACATATTTATTGCTAATGTGATCCCTTTGCAGCTTGTATTTTTTTGTATTGTTTGACAGCACAACTGCATGAATTAATTTACTTTGTTTACAAGCTAAAACGTTGATGTATTTTATTGGAATTTTATGTCACAGATTAACACAAAGTGGTGCATTTTTTTGAAATGGGAGGAAAAATCCACTTTCTGCAGAAGCCAAGTGGCAAAAAACTGTAGTTTTTAATGGGAAAAGATGGTAAAGTTATAACCCAAAAGCCTGCTGCTTATCAATCACATAAAATTCCAAGTTTGCACATTTAAATGTAGTAAAGTTACAGTATCAATATTTTTTGCAAAGCACAACAGGATATTTCCAGTCTGATTTGGTTGTTTTATGGCCAAATCTCTCCCGGAACATATTTTGGACCCTTAATGGCTGATTGTTGAGCTGTAGGCAGGAAGAAGAGTCTCCAATAAAAGATTTGTGCTTCCGTTCACGGTGGCAGTGAATCACTGCTGCCACTTGAGTCCCAAAGCTTTTACAACAGCACCATATCTGTATGCTTAAGTACAGTCACATGAAAACGTTTGGGAATCCGACACAGCCTCCATAATAATTCACACTAAATTTCCAAGTAGCATCTTCAAACTGGGGGGATCTCTAAAGAAAACAAATGGTGATTTAGTTGTACAAAGGCATTAAAAATACCTTTTTTAATACCGTTTTCTGTATTTTGTAACAGCTTGATACCAGTTGCTTTACTGCAAGGAAGCAACTTCTTACCAAATTGTGTTTTTTGTCTATTTTATAGCACAAAAATCTCAGCACATTTGAAATAAGTAAAAATTAACTCGCAAGTAACTTCTCAGCAACATATGGAGATTGTTTTAAGTAAATAATTCCTGAATACTGATGGAAAAGCACAAGTTCCACTTGTAGATTATTCCACAATCAACGCACAATGCACCCGTTGATTGTGGAATCAACAGCCCAGGTTACCTAGCAACCCCTGCCAGTTACCTAGCAACCCAGTTCTTCCATTGGCAGAAGAAGAACTGGTATTGCCACGAAGAAGACATAAGGAAAAAACAACTTTGAGTTTTAAAAATCTAAACTCATTTTCAAACTTTTCCAAAATAATTTCCAAGTTTTTTTTCTAGAATATCTCTGATTAATTACACAATTTTTGTTCAGCAAATGTTTGACTTTTGAAACTCAGAAATTTCAATGTTTTTCTCCAAGAAAATTTCTGAAATTAAGCTCAAACTTTTTTTTTTCCTCACAAATTTTCAACTTTTGAAACTCTGAAATTTCCACTTTTTTTATTCCTTGAAAATTTCTGACATTAATCTAAACTTTTTTTTCTTTTTAGCTTTTTGGTCAAACTTAACTCCTTTTTGTTTCGAATTGGCCCTAATGTGCTGCCGTACTTTAGGGACGCGATAAAAGCTTCTGTCTTTAACTTTCCCTCAGTGGCTCGTGAATCACAACATGAATCCATCACATAGCAAAACTGGAAAACTGCAGACTAGTCAGCTACTTTGTGTACAGTCTGCAGTTTTTTCTGCCAATATGGCCGCTGGCGTGACGCCATCTTATGAGGAAGAAAGCACAATATCTGAAACTCCAATAAACATATCACCATTCAAATACTAGCTTTCCTTTATAAGTAAGTTGCAACTTTGAAAGCCAAAATGAGGTTCCCAAACTTTTCCATATGCCTGCACACACGTAGATATACTTGATATAGAAGTATTATTTATTTTACAGTAGGGAGAAAACATTCAGTGCAAACCAACTGTCCCTCTGGTTGTCAACGTGTCCCTCAGATTTCCTGTCAAGGCAGCATAGAAGGAGAAATTATGGCTCTTATTGTGGAATGTACCGTTCTAATCTAACAAGCCGACGTTCAGTAACAGTTTGTGGTTTTTACACTGCAGAGAGGAGATGGTTGTGCTCTTCAGGAACTGAGCACTTCATTAAAATACGTAAAGGGAAAATGCGCAATAACAGCCGAAACTACAACGTTAGACAGGAGAACGAAACAGGAAGTGATGCAGACTGTAAGGTAGAACTCGGTTCCCAGAAACTCGTGGCAACCAGCTGAAGGAGCGCCGTAGTCCTCAGATTTATTCCTCCATGCAGACTAAACTCAGCTGGAGTGAAGATCAACAAAGTCGGAGCAGGAAATGGAAAAACGGAAAGCCCGACGGCTCGTTGAGTGGAAGACGTCTCCGTTCTGTCTGCTCAGAGTGGGCAGGAATAAAAGAGAGGTGCAACTTAAACTCCTGAAGATCTGGAAACGAGAGGGAAGACAGAACAGAAAAGAGGAGCATTAAGAGGGGAAAATAGAAAAAGAGCTTATTATTATAGCTAATGACAGATTTTAGAAGATCAGAAAATGGAGCCGAAGAAAGGAGATTTACCATTCTCCACTACAATAATAAAATAAAAACAGCTCTAATGATCGAGAAAAGAAAATGCATAAATATTTAAGCAAATGTAACTATAATTAAATATTTATATCTTTTTTGACGTTATTAAATGTGGAAACCATGAAAGTAAAATTTCAATTCTTTCTGGCAAAAAGCCCACATAACTATTGTAGTTTTTAAGCATTTTTAGGGTCTCCTGCAGTGCATCATCAGCCTGGCGGGTCACCAGGCTTAGCATTGTTAATTGATCTTATTTTGTTATTAAATTATTGCCTTTTTAAGACTTTATGGTTGGTGTTAGGTATTAATCCTTCCAAAAACTATCAAGTAATATTTTCAAATTTTATGTCAACTTTAAACATTTTTTTTAGTAAGAAACATGGCGGTCGGCTGGATGAATGACTGCCCAGCACTCCGAGCACCGGGGTTGAAAAGTTTTCTGGAGGAAACCCTGAGTTTACTTTCTTATGTCGCAGCAGATTGAGAAACAATTTTCTAAACTAACCAATAGAAACAAGGCGTTTGGTCAGCAGACTTTAAATTATTTCATAATGAACTATAGTTCATTATGAAATGAACTATAAATGAATATATATATATAACTATAAATAAATGAACAGGAAATGAGAAACAATGAATTACAATTACAATCATAAATGATTAACATTGTTTTAATTATTTACACGTTTGTATATTTTGAAACGCTACATTTTTGTGTCCATTAAAAACAACAAAAAATTATATTTTAAAGAAATGTGGAAACAATCCATATATTTATTTTTAATGAATGCTATCAGTGACTACAGATAACACAACAATAATTCATGAATTTTCTGAAATGTACCATCTTAATTGTGAGTTTTAATAACAAATCTAAGAATGAATGAAAGTGCATTGACTGATCCATTTTTTATTTTTTGTGCAAAGATTTTAAAGTTGATAAATTTTTCCCATCCCATCCAAGCAAATTGGCAGATTTATAGTACAGGACAAAATAACTTCTCCTTGTGGAAACAACTATAACATTGGAATAGATTTCAACAAAATGAATAAAAAAGAAAAATGAAAAAAACAAATGAAAATGACCAACAAAATACACAAGTTGTATAAACACAGCAAAGGTGAATAAATAAAAAATTCAAAAAAAAAATCGGAAATGAGAAAAATCCAATATATCTTGTTTTTAAACTGTAATAACTGTTTATTTTGATGTAAATATAATTAATTAATGTCTACAAAATAGTGTTTCAGTACTGGATAACAGGTGCAAACAAACATAAAACCACACGGATATCTATGAATATTTTAAAACTGCTTTAAATTAAAAGTGTGTACAAAACCGAAACCAAGACCAGCGATGTTGCAGGACTGGGATTAGGATTAAAATCCTGAGCCGTACCGTCCTTTCCGGATGTTCCTGGATCGGCAGCGGCGACGGGATGAAACAAAAAAACTCCGGTCAGATGATCAACCATCACTTATGCATGAAGCCCAAAGGGAAAAACATGCAGCAGGCCTAAAAGCTTCAACAGCGAAGCAGTAAACAGGAATCAGAAGAGTTTTCTATCATTTCACATCCACAGACTAAACTCTGCCACCGCGGATTTCTGAGATGAAGACAGAAGATAGTAAACGTGTTTGCTCCTTTGGGCGGTGCAGGCAGCCACAGCAAAGCTGGAGTGATCATATTAGCAGAGAGAAACAAACAAAGGAAAGAAAAAACATTTCTAGATACAACTGCAGATTTCTGTCTCACACACTTACCTCCCAAAATATTGTCAAAACCTTTGGTCCAACTAAGATCTGAGGATTAAAGATATTTTCCTGCCAGACACATTTTTCCAAATAAAGTGTCCGCTCCACACACCATTTTGAGCCGTGTCATATTTTCCCAGTAGCTGCATTTTCCAAGATAAACTGCAAGATTACATGAATCATGAAACCATCCAAGCAGCCCATCGTCTCATCCTACAGATAGGATACGAATAGATTTAGGGAAAAAAATAACTGAAATGACTCGTGGATTCATGTCAAAACACCTCTACAGGTTTTACATGACAGGATTTTAAAGTGTCCAGGTTGTTACCAAATTAGCAAAAGATTTACCATTTTATCGCATACAGAATACAGTAGGTAGTATCCATCGGTCATATTTAAATCCAAATAAAACCTAAATGTAGTCTGATTTTTGTTATTTGCAAAAAAGGTTTAACCAACTCAAATGTAAGACTTTTTAAGACCATTTTGAATGAAATTTAAGACCTACATCATGTCAAAAATGTACAAACGAAACAATCTTAAGGCCTGAAAAACCCAAGCTTTTATGCACACAATGAATGCAGCATTGTAGCAAGACAAAGGACAAAAGACAAATGATGTCCAGCCAACTGTTGATAAATTTGCACCATCATTGCTAACTAGCTAGCTCACCACGTTTTGCTAGCTTGCTTTAAAAAAAAGTGAGCTATCTAACTAGTTTTTTCCCTTCCTTCATTTCCACTGCATCTATAGCTGCTAATACACTTTGCTAGCTAGCAAGGGCATGTTAGCTGCTTCCTACCAGTAGCTTTAATTGCTTCAAATCACAGAACGCAGTGAAGAAGCGACTCAAAAGTTTGCCTGACTGAAAAGTCAGAAGAGAAACAAAGACTACACAGAATAATGATCCTGCCAGCACAATGTTTAAGACTTGTGATCAACATATGCAAGACCAGTTTACCGTTTAAAAGAGATTTAAGACATTCTAATGCCTTAAATTTAGACTTTTTAAGGATGCGCAGACTTGGTTTTGGTAATAGAAATTACCAAAAGTCTGAAAGTATCTAGTAATTTCTTGTTATGAAGCATAAAAATCCTTAGAATGAAGTCACTTTCGCTATGTATGAATAATCTCACAAAGAAAAATATGGAATCGTGATTTCACGCTAGGAAATTAAATAAACATTCTTTGTGCTTACTGGTATAGTTGCAGTTCCTTCTTAAACAACATGTTTTAAATATGAATTTAATATTAGAACAAGCAGACTGACAACCATGTACCGCACATGCAGCAGCGTAAACAAACCAAGCAGCAGCTGCAGACAAGTTTGGAGAAGCACAGCACACAGAGATACGCAGACATGCGCCGAGCCAGGACTCTTACTTAAATCCCCAGCCTGTTCCCCCCAGGATTATTGCAGCAAGCAGAATCGCACCAGCGACCGAACCAATTATGATATTGGTGCCACTGGGACCTGTGGGAGCGAAGTCGGCCAGAATGAGAGCAGAGCGAGAAAGCAGAGGAGGAAGTATGAGTTTGTGTTGTTAAAGGCAACCAGAAGGATTTCAGACTAAACTGAAGCCTGAAGGAGAAAACGTAGCGCTGCTAGAGGCAAATCCAAATATAATGTTTATAGAAGATTAAACAAAAACTTGGCTCTGGGGAGAAACTGGAAGTATGCAGAAAGGGTTGTTTTAATTTTCCAGACGTTCCAAGATTTGTCTTGATTTCTAATTTCTGCACACAGTTTAAGAACAACTTAAAACTTTTATTTTAAAACTAAATAGAAGAGGAACCCGAAGCTTTACTGCTTGACTAACCAATACACACGCAGTATTTCTGTAGTATATTTATTCAAACGTTGCTTCATCCAAAGGTGTTTACAGAGTGAACAAACTATAACTAAACTCTTCACTTCTAAGAAAAATTACAAGATAATTTAATTCTTGGAGCCACTGATTTTAAGTCATATCTTTATCCATTCAAATAAGAATCCAAAATTTTATATAAAATGTTTTTAATCACCTAAAACTTTAATAAAAAAAAAACTACTTCAGAATAAAAATCTAAAATTTCAAAAAACTTTTTCTTTAGGAAGAAAATCTTTAAATAAAAATATTGTTATCCTTCAGAATAAAATGTAATTTTTAAAAACATTTTTACTTTTTAAAATATTTTTTTTTACTTCTTTACAGTAAAAATCTAAAATAAAAACCTTTTTATCCTAAAATAAAATTTCCAAAAACATTTTTATAATAAAAATTTTAAATAAGATTTTTATTCTTCAAAATAAGAAGCCAATTTTAAAAGCATTATCCTTTTAAAAAATGTTCTCCTTTATAATAAAAATCTAAAATAAAATATTTTATCCCTCAGAATAAAAATCTAATTTTTAAAACATGTTAAAATAAAATACAAAAATATTTTCATACTTCAGAACAATTTTTTTTTAGAATTCCTATAAAATAAACCTTTTTAATGAAAATCTAAAATAACTATCACACTTTTTAAACTTAAAGTATACAGATAGTAAACTGATATTGATGCTAAAGATAATATTTTTCCAGGGGATTCAGTTTGTGGCAGGTAAATAAACTAAAATGTCTCCGTGTGTTTACCTTTGTACTTGTCTGGTCCCTCCAGCGGGGTCGGGGTCGGGATTGGGTCGAACACGCTGCAGTCCTTCCCTGTGTAATCGGGATCACAGATGCACTTCACCTCGTTACTGCACGTCTGAGAGGAAACGGGAGGAAATTTCAGGATGAATTCACACCATTCCTGTTTAGTTCGCTTTAATCTAGAAACTCCGGTTCGTTTGGGGAGAAATTAATACCAAAGAAGTGAAGTCTGGTTCGGCTAAAGCATAGATTTCGGTTCGGTTGAGGTCAACTCTGGTTTGGTTTGAATCCATACCTGTTCACGTCAGACCGGAGACCGCTCTTTAAGCAGGAAGTGAACTACAGCGCGGAGCATTCTGGGTAAATACAACCAAATCAAACTCGCGTATCTAGCGCTACCGGGAGAACAACGAAAGAGAAATCCTACAACCGCTAAAAGGCGACGCTAATCCATTTTTGTTTACATTGTGTTAAGAAGGAAATTGCTTTCACGTCTTTTTCAGAGGCTTCTGTGTCGTTTCCTTCAGTGGTTCTTGG
This sequence comes from Gambusia affinis, assembly GCF_019740435.1. Lineage (NCBI taxonomy): Eukaryota > Metazoa > Chordata > Actinopteri > Cyprinodontiformes > Poeciliidae > Gambusia > Gambusia affinis. Next base: position 18,280,062 of record NC_057887.1, read on the forward strand.
TACAGCGCCCCCACAGGCGAGGAGGGGAACAGATGTTTCAAAACTGCAGCGTGAAAACAAACCACAGCAGCTGAAAATGTAACTAATGTTGCAATTTTGGTCCCCAATCGAACCAATTCAGCTTCTTTTTTTTCTTTTTTTCACACTGTTTATTTATTTACACAGAGACAATGTCCAACATTTTATTAACCTTTTAAAGGGAGAGATGCATGGTACCAACTTATAGAGAAAAAAAAAGCAAATTTCCACCTGAAGCCACTGACAGGTTGACTGAAATGAAAAGCCATATTAGTTATTAGTTACTTGTTAGTTACTAGTAATTAGGCAGACCATCAGGTGTGAAAACAGGCTGAAAGCGTGTGGCATGCCCAGGTGGGGAGGTTTTCTGGGGTCAAAGGGCGTGGGCTCACCCCATGGTGGGAGCAGATGAGTGAGGTTGTGGAGCCGGGGCAGGAGCTGAGGTTAAAGGTCGGCACAGGGAGGCAGCGGCGCTCCAGACACATCATGTTTGGCCCGCATGGCGTCCCATCATCCACGTAGCCCAGATCCAGACCGTCGTCCAGCACCGCATGACCCCCTCTGGAACCCAGACAGTCACAATCAAGCATCCTGGTTCTTAACCTCAACTCTTAGTTGCTTTCCCTGCTTCACCTGCAGTCCAGGTATCGGTTCTGGTGATGGATCGTCAAACTGGTGAGTCTTCCCTGTAGTTCCCCAAATCTGGGCCTTTCTGTCAGGTTGGTGCAAAGCAGCAGCCCACACAGAACGTCTCTGCATGACGAGAGCAAACACACCGAGACGCTAAACTCCACAAGAAACATGGGAGCTTCCACACTGAAAGTAAAGCTGGGCGACATGGATAATAAATAAAATCTGACTTTCTCTTCTTTTCTAAAAAAATTAATTATAAAAGACAGAAAATATATTCAAAAAGTGGCTTTTGTTTTAATCATTCCTTCTGTGACTTATAAAGATTATTGATATTTATTGTAAATAAAAATTTCTGCTAAATAACTCACCTGGTTAAAAAAAGAATAAAAAACGATGGAGTATTAGGGCCAAACTGCAAGAATGTTTGTTTAATTATGAGAATTCAGTCATAAAATTAGCAATTTTGCAAAATGAACATCCTAAAATTACGACGTTGTAAGAGTCATCAAGATCTGATGAACAAACTGATTCTGATTTGATTCTTTTTCAAAACAGATTCAGTCGTTGGTTTCAAAGTCCTGCTACTGATGATAATATGATGCGTTAAAACAAAGTATTTCTGTATTTGTTAAACTGATATCAAAGTATTATTTCACAAGATGCTCAACTATGCAAAACTAGCTTCTTTTTTTGCTAGTTTTTGTGATTTACTTCTCATAAAATTAAGACTTTAGTCTGGTAATATTAATACTTTATTTTTAAAATGTTAAAATAGTCTTAGTCTGGCCGTAATATTTTATCACTGAGCTTAAATAAATAGCTGTAAAACCTGTTTGCTAAACAAAATGGTGCTTCTGGGCATGCTGATAATTTGATAAAATGCAAACATCTATTTATCACCCAGCCTTTTTTAGTGATGACTTTCTTACTGCTTGTTGCACTGGACCCATCCCTGCCCGCCGGGGTTCGGCCCACAGTTCCCCTTCTCTGTTCCCTCCGAATTCAGCTTCTCATAACAAAACCTGTCAGCCGAGTCTCAGAGAGAAGAACAAACTCATTCAGTCAACATCCAAAAAATATCCAGACTCACTTTTAAACCACATTTTAAAGTGTTTTTATTAGGATTCCAGGTGATAAGAAACATAAATGAAGTAGCTCATATTTAAAACTGAAATGTTCAAATGCATTCCACAGGATTATAGCATGATAAAATGTGAAGGAGTTAAAAGGAGATTTTAAGAGTCAGAGCCACTAGGGGGCAGTGTGGCATCAGAAACATTAAAGTCAGACTTACTGTAACCCCACAGAGTTCTGCACTGGCCATCTCTGGTCTTACAGCGGCCACCATAACACCGACCCTGATGAGACAAAAAGTGACTTTAAAAAGAGAAACAGATTCTTCACTGACCGGCAGAAAACAAACAAACATGCTGTCTCACCTGGCCAGCTTCGCATGCGTATCCGTCCAGTTTGTGGACGTTGTGAGGACACTGAAGGACACAGATCAATCAGACTGAGTTTTAGATTAATGAATGTGTTCACCTGATAAAAGTTCTTCCCTCACTTGGCTGGAGTCGCCTGTGCAGGTTTCGGGAATGTCACAGTCATTCACGGCGTCGCGGCAGGTCACTCCTCTGAGCTCATACTGCAGGACGGAGAAATGAGACACCAGAAAACAGAGAAAGGAATCAGTGAGAGTGTTTAAAACCCAGATTAAGAGACAGACTCAGACTTAGTATTTTTTTCTTTATGAGGAATTTATTCTTTAAAGGTGATCTATTGTGCTTCCTTTAACAGGTTAGCATATTTCTGTAAAAACATGTTCATTACTTTTTTGCACAAAATCATTCTTAGGCAATGATTCTGTACAGGTTTGAAAAGCAGAAGTGGACCTTTCTGCACAAACAACAAGAATGCAGCAAGTAGTTTCTAGATGGTAAGTCAACAACAAAACACTTGTCGTTTCCAGCAGCCATTGTACAGCGCATACTAAGCCTGTCACGATAACAAATTTTGCTGGACGATTAATTGCTCCAGAAGTTTTTGCGATAAAAAATAATATTGGTTTTTTTTTTTTTTTTTAAGTAATATAAAGGTAATGGGAAAATAATAATGCAAGAACACATTCTCAAAGATCAGTAAACTTTAAATTCCAGTGAACATTTAACACAGGAACTGGAAGACATTTTAAATATTCAAAATAAATAAACAAAACAACAAATAAAATTTATTTTGAAGTCTTTGTAAACATAATTGTCTTTCAAAAACGGGCTGGTTGAGGCCAAAGCACCAAAATGAAGACTTTTATACTCCAGTATTTGGCAGAAAGGGATAAAAAAGAAAAACTATAAATCATGCCAATGGAAATTATTGAGTTTGTTTTAATTTATCATCCGATTAATTGATTTATTACCTATTGTGACAGGCCTAGTGCATACATTGGTAAAAACAGCTGACCAAATATGCTGGAACACAACTTGGGTTGCTAGGTTACAGACTGGGCTTCACTGGGGTTGCTAGGTAATGACGCGGTGCTCGTCAAATATGACAACATTCAAAAGGCTTTTGGAACGGCTCTTTTTCCAGACACAAAAAAATATATAACTTTCTGCTGGGCGGCTTTTAAATGCTCGGGTTGTTTTTAGAAGGAGTAGAAACCAAAATGGAAGCATAAAAATGTCCAAAATGGGAATTTTCATAATAGGTCCTGTTTAAATAGAGGACAACTATTGAAAGTGCTTAGAAAATTGTTACCAGAACTTAGTGTAGGAGAATTTAAGTCCAATATTTAATTCTCTAACTCAGAGAGGCTTCACAACCTTCACTGGGTTTTCGCAGAACTTCTAACTCCTGGAAACATTTATTATTAAGTTGGAGATGAAAGCCGGAAGAGCTCACCTTGCAGTCCCTGCAGCACAGCCCGTTGCTGCACATGGCATTGTGGGTCAGAGTGCACTTCTTACAGCAATTGGCTCCACTTTGACTACACTCCTAAAGGCCAGACAGACGTTAAGACATGAAACAAAGTGACAATCCTGAAATTCTTTTCAATGTAACACATTGAGATTATTTGCAAGTGGCATTCTTTTGTATAAATACACCACTGTTTTGTTTTTGGTGACCCTGGTGTAAAACAAAAAGGTAGACACGCCACACACAGAAGCACTTTCAGATAAAGTTATTATTTTATTTAGCAAACCTCATGTGTTCACAACTGGCATAAGATGCCACGCTTTGCTACCATTCTCTAAAATTACAGCACAAAAAAAACATCTGGGAAGTGGGATTTTTTTTTTAGCCTGATATTATGCTACTGCAATAAATGCTAATTTTATATTATGTCAGAAGTGCCAGTAAGGTTAGTTTATGCTCACCACCAGTGATCCACAGTCACATTCCTCTCCCAGCTCCACATATCCATTCCCACACTCTGAGGGATCTAACAACTACACAGAAAATAACAGAACAGCATCATGTCTCATTTTCAAAGACTGCAGTACAAAACTTAATTTAAATACAGCTAAGCAATACTAGTATTTTTCTAATATTTATGTCTACATACAAATTTTTAAACTAAGGATGCAAACAATTAATTATTAATTAATAGTTTATTAAATTAAAATTAATTCCAATGGATTAAAAACGCCCACTTAGACTTTGTTTCGGTGTTGTAATTTGGCTGCCATCCAACAGAGGGCGCCGCTGATCATTCTTAACCGAAAAATGTCATTTATTTCTGTATCGAAAGACACAGAAACAAAGATGGCGGCCGCGGAGCCACATCAGGACAGAAATGAAAAGCGACCCAGAAAGAGTCCGTCGTGAGATATAAAATGCACTTTATGCGGTTCTGCTTTGAAATGTAAACACCCAAAAAGCATCTTGTTGCACTTTACGGAGCGAAATTTTCACAATTCTTCAAAAGGAAAACTTTTTCTTTATGAAATTTTCTTTTCACTGGGAATTATTCTTTCTGTCTTCTATTAAACTGTTCAGCAACCTAAGAGCTTCCTGCTTTAGATTTTATAAATATGTCTAAATGTAATAATGAGAGAAAACCACAATTTTATGTTCATCTAGCCAGTATTTAATGCAGCTAACACATTTAGCATGTTATGAAAAACGTAGCCACACGGGTGTTATGAGAAAACTCGGGTTTTTAAGAAAATTACCACTTATTAATTAATCATTAGTCGATTCATAAGATCAATCAACCTTAGATGAACTCATGATCAATAACTTCCGTCCCTAGTTTAAACCGTAAAGCCTGACGGAGCCGCCAGCTGAATCACCTTAGTGGGTTTGTTAAACAGGCAGCTTCCTCCTCCCTGCTGCAGGAAGCGCAGGTACTCGTCTATACTGCAGCGGGAAAACTTCCTGGGCAGGTAGTAGCTGATGGATGCAGGCAAAAATAAGACATTACAAGCTTTATTTATTTTTTATGTTAGTTCAAATTCGTACCGCTTGAATTTTCAAATATTTTGTGATATGACAACTTCAAACTTCAATTAATTTAATTAGGGTTTTACATGGTAGCTCAATAAACAGGAGAATAACGGCGACATGGAAGAAAAATGAGGCAGGAAAAAAAAATCTTAAAGGTGTGAATTAATAAAAAGAGTCCAACCGTTTGTATTTTAGTCTCAATGTAAATCCATTGAACAAGAAGAAAATGTCACAAACCACGTAAGGAAACACAGTAAACGTGGAAGAAGCTGCTCCATTTTTGCAAGACACATAATGTTAACATTTATTTTCCTGAAAATCTTCCGTACCCGGTGTCCTCCATGATGCAGCCCAGCCATGGATCTGGACACCTGCAGCCTCCTGGACAAACACAAACACTTCTGTGATTAAAAAAGACAAAATATATTCGACAGAGATGAAGCTTACCCTGATGGACCAGTCAAAGTAACAGCAGCTTTCAATAATTGTGCATAGGTTTTAGAAATGCAAAATCTACATTTACAAAGTCAGAAAAATGTTTAGTTTTACATGTTTTATTGGTTTCAGTCAGTTTAGTAATCAATTATTCTGTCAATTAATAGAAAAATCAAGTAAAAATGTATCTGATTTAAAGCATATTTTATACATTAGAATAATGTATAAAATATGAATTATTTCATACATTATTAGAATAATGTATAAAATATGAATTAGTTTATATGCATATAAAATAATGCATACTACAAATATGGTGTTTTTGTAGTCCTTTTTATTATCATTAGGTCAAAGGCAAATACACAGCAAGCCAGTGTATTTGCAACACTAATCCCATGTGTAACAGTGGTCCAGTTAAGTCAGTTATTTAATGGCCAAAAGAGCAAAGACATGATGTAAAACTTGACAAGGCTTTTATTTTGAAATTTCCATTAAGCTTCATTTAAAATTGACACACTAACCATTAACAATGGTTGGTTAAAATCAGTTATAAAATGGCCAAAACACAAGTAGTTCTAAAGGCCAGCTCATTCCTCAGAGTTCTGCCATAGTTAGAACTACAGTGATGCGTATTTGTAGTCCAAGGCAGCTCTCCCTGCTCTGGGTTCCGTTGCCATGGTAAATAATCCTCTCTGCCAACTGCCAGGTGTGAGTGAGACATCCAGGGGGAGACAATTCTCTGTTTGAGCCAGCCAGTTTGACTAAAAAAAGCATCGCAAAAAACTGTTTCCCGTTCGGGAACCGTAATACATATTCGAAAACCGATTGAACCATATGAGAGGGCTACTTGTCGTCTCACATAGTCCCGCCATTCATATCTCTACCTCACTCACAGTATTAACAGCGATGAGATAAAAAAAGTGTGTGCCAAGATCTGAAATTTTTCAGAAATACATGGAAGTGAATCAGTGAGATCTGTCTGCTACCCTGGCGCATGGCTTTGCTCTGAAGCACCTGGAGAGAAAAATGTAAACCCTAGATAATTTTTTTAAACTTTTTACCGGAGCAGGCATGCGTATCAATGTGATGACCGAGTTTGATACCAATCATGCGATATTTGTGAGCGTGAGGCGAATTGAAAAATTATTTGGGGTCAAAATGTCACTCTGAATTTCACTCTGGCGGAGCGGCATTTACACTCTAATTTTCCAAAAAATCAAAAACTTTGGGTCGCTTAGAAAGACGTTGTGGACAAACCATAATTCATATCGACGTGTTGTCTTCACTTTAAAAGAGATCACGGACGTATCTACAAAATGAAATGTGAACAGCATTTCTATGTGAATTCATGACGACACAGAAAATCCTCAAAAATAGGGTATTTTTAGGATTTAGTGGTTGCCTCGTCCCCTTGACGACGAGAGAGGTACCTGGTGAGCTCATTAGTGATTTTGGGGTCGTTTTTCGCTTTTTACATCGCCATGGTAACTCCAAATCCCACCACAAGTAATAGTTCCAATGCCAGGTTCGAGCCACATGTTTCGATACCACTTTTGTGGGTGGGCACGCAGCGGTACGAGCCGCATTAACGGTCACGGAAGACAGTGAGCCACTGCAAGTCAGTCACTGCTCTCCTTATGCATTGCTATGGGCAGGCCCCAATAAACACAAACCAGCCTGAGGATCAACATAAATGATACTGAATGTAGTGCAGTGAGATCTAAGCAGAATATAAAAATAAACAAATGTATAGTCATACAAAACCCAAACAACCAATGACCATGACACTGAGCACTCATTTTTCACAATTTCTTCAGATCGTCTAGAGCTGAGTCTTTCTCATGCTACTTTCTCTTCTGCACAGTCTACAAATTAATTTTGTGCTGGTTTTAAACTTGTAATGAATTTACTAAAATATTTATTTAAAATTAAATTACAAAAGAACTCTATTTTACCAAACATAAAATATGCAGAGCTTTAATGAAATACATAACTGTCTTAGAAAATCAAGTTATGAAAATAAGAATATTTACTTAATATTTACGGTAATTATTACTACTAATAATAATAATTCTTGTTAATATAAGGATAATAAATATGATGCTAATGATATATTACTCATTATTAGGTTATACATAATACTAATTATTATGCAATCATTATATATTCCTATTTTATATATTATTATGTAATTAATTCTGTATTGTCTAATACATAATTATTAATTATGTAATTATACATATTAATTTATACATATATTGTATGCATATATGTATTATATATGTTATTAATACATATATGCATACAATATATGTATTAATAACAAATGTACATATGTAATATGTACATTACATATGTTCTCATAATAATATTAGCATTGATTTACTATTAATAACAATAAAAATTTGTAGTAGTAATAGCAATAATTTTAAATATTAGTATTCATATACTAATATTAAAACACTAGTATTAATGTTAGCATATTAATACTAATGTTGTTATTTGATATTACTATTATTACTACTTCAAATTATTATTATTATTATTATTATTATGAACAAGTTAAAATTTTCTTCCAACAAAGGAGTTGATTGTTGATATCAGGAGGAACAGGATTAGATCAAATCCTGTTTCCATCATGGGAGAAGAAGTGGAGGTGGTTGAAGAATATAAACACTTCGGTGTTCAACTGGACAACAGACTGGACAGTTGACGCAACAGAGAAGAGTCTATGAGAAGGGACAGAGCAGCCTGGGCTTCTGGAGGGAGCTAAGATCCTTCAAGGTTTGCAGCAAGATGCTGCAAATCTTCTATAACAGAGGTCCCCAACCGTTTTATCACCGCAGACCGGTCAAGGCTTGGCAATTTTACTCCGGCCCGGTAGAAGAGGTAGGAGGGTGAACCGTCACACAGGCTTCTGCATGTGCCCACTAAAGCTTAGTTCCCATGGCAGAATTTAAAATATTTTGCCCTGATTTTTGTCTTACGACAGTCTTAGAATGTTCTGAGTGTGGCTTGCGATAATCGGAACCGATCATCCTACTGTGTGGTTTGTTACGTAGAACGTCGGGACACTCCAATCTAAAATTGGGCATTTTCAACATGTTGATCGTCTTGGCCCGACTATCGCGACCCCACGGCCCGGGGATTGGGGACCACTGTTCTATAAGTCTGTTGTTGAGAGCGCCATCTGTTGGGGCTCTGTGGGAAGATTGGCCAGATCGTTCCCTGCGACAGTGGTCTGGACCACGCTCTCTTCATGGGTAGTGTCTTCTAACGTCGTCTTCTTCAAGGCAGAAGTTGAGCTTTCAGACTCAGACTATCTGTCTTCTTTTCACATCAACTTTCCCCAGCCAGGGATGTTTGGTTCAAGGCCGGGGATGGATCAAAAAGATATGAATCAAAAATATCGTAACCAGCCTGATAAAGAAGGCTGGTTCTGTTCTTGTTCTGTTCTGAGGACGTCTGTGGAACCGCTGGAGATGATAATGCAGAGAAGGAATCTTCATAGGATGAAGAAAATACTGGACAATCCCAACCATCCTCTTCACAAGGCTGTTTTGGAAGGGAAGACCATCCATCCTCAGTCAGAGGCTTCTTCAAGTTCAGTGTGGTACAGACTGCTTCAGGAGTTCTTTCCTGTCAACAGCCACCGCCATCTTCAATGGCTCTTTGAAGAATCTTGATGAGCTATAACATTTAATTTTCTTTGGGATCAATAAAGTATTTTTGAATTTAAACTGAAACAGAAAATGTTACAGTGTAATTGAATTTAAAGTTAAGCTCTCAATGACTGGCTTTATGTTCCCAATAAATAAGCAATTCCACATGAAGAATATATAACAAATAAAAACATGAAGAAACCACCATAATACAGAATAATCCAGGGTAACCAAAATAAACAGAAACTTAAAAGCATTAAAAAAAGTGACTCCCATATACTGTCGTTGTTTTGGTCAGAAATCACATGTTCCTCAGCCGGGGAAGTTTGCTCATGGCTACTGTCTTCTAATGCCATTTGGATCGAAGCAAAAAAATCTTCAGACTCCGCTGTCTCCTTTTCACAGCAAACATCCGCAACCGCCAATCTTCCCAAGGTTTGCTCTTTGGGGAGATTGGCCAGATCATTTCCTTCGACAGTGGTCTGAACCACGCGCTCTTCATGGATGGTGTCCTCAATTGCCATCTTCATCAAAGCCAAAATGAAGGTTTCAAACTCAGCTGTGTCTTCACAGCAAACTGCAGAAGTTTGCTGTGAAACTTCTGCAGCCGCAGAAGTTTGCTCTTTGGGAAGATTGGCCAGATCATTCCCTTCAGCAGTGGTCTTGACCACGCGCTCTTCATGGGTGGTTTCCTCAATTGCCATCTTCATCAAAGCCAAACTTAGGGCTTCAGACTCAGCTGTTTCTTCAAAGCAAACTGCAGAAGTTTGCTCTTTGGGAAGATTGGCCAGATCGTTCCCTGGGACAGTGGTCTGGACCACGCTGTCTTCATGGGTGGTGTCGTCTAACGTCGTCTTCAAGGCAGAAGTTGAGCTTTCAGACTCAAACTCCTTTTCACAACAAATTTCCCCAGCCAGGGATGTTTGGTTCTGAGCTGGGGATGGATCAAAGAGATACGAGTCAAAAATATCGTACTCAGATGAAGTCCTCTCCTCCTGAACGCTCGTTCTATCTAAATTGCTACTGGGAAGTAGGTTGTCAAAAACCTTCCTCATCCCTGTTGTAGCCAAATACCCAAGGCCAAAACCAAGGGGAAAAATCATGGTGACCAAAATCTCTTCCATACTGAAAATACTTGCAAAACACACACTGTAGAGCTTCGAAGAACTAGTTGGATATGAACCGATGTCTGGAAATACAAGCATTTATAACCTCAGAAGTTCTTTGATCTGGAACCGCATGTCATAGGTGAGGTCATAGCTACAATGACCTCACTGAAGTTCTGGGGGAATGTCTCGCTTCTGCTCGTTGCTATGGAAACGATCAGATCAGTTCTGCATGACCCAAGCTATTGACCGTGACACTTAATCATTCGAGGCGCCTTGATGGACGTCGGAATTGAGGAACTGGAGTATTGAACTGAGCAACTGAAATTGTTTTCCAAAGTTGTTTGGAGTTTTTCTTTTGGTCTGTACTGTATATATATAGACATTTATATTTTTTTTTAAGAAGCAGGACTGGAAGCGTCTTTTCTGCGGTTAGCATTTTACTGGCAGGACAGAATTATTCCTGAAAGAAAGATGGGTTTATAGTTTTTATAGTTGATGCACTGATCAGGGAACATGCAAAAATCAGACCACTGGCTACAATGAGCCAGTATTTTAAGTGGCATTTTCTTTAATTCATCATCATGTTTGTTGACCTAATTTCTTTACGGTTCACTTTACTCATCTCACATCCAGACTCGGATCACAAACTCAGCTTCAGCTGACATGAAAATCCTTAATCCCGTTTCTTTTTTCAACAGCGATCTGTATTATAAGTGTATTATAAGTCTGGCAGCCCACCAGGCTTATAATACACTGGGGTAAACCCTGCTGTATGTGTACATATATACATATCTATGATGGAAGATTTAGTGTCTGGCCAACCGTTTCTGTCTTACTTTGGGCTAAATGTCCCTGATCTTCATCTTGCTGCCATGCATTGCTATAGGCAGGCCCAATAAAATAAAGTAATTTTCTCACCTCAAACATGTAAAGTTGTGATTAAAAAAATGATGCCAGAACTGCAATATTAACAGTTTTCAAAGTAAAAGTAAAACAGCCACTAATGTGTAAATCTGAGTCGTTCTCTTGAGTGTCGGTCATTTTGTTTCTGGAGCTCTCAGCTAAGATCAGTGATGAATTACCTGCAGCTGTTCGCTCTTTGTTCCTAAACATGCCGATGTTCTGCCCCAGACTCTGACACAGAGTGATGGCCATCGGACCCACGCTGCCGAACTGAGGAGCCACACAGGAAACAAATCAGGGAAAGTTTTCATGGCGGCTGCAGGACGCTGCAGTTCTTCCTTCACCTCGTTGATGCCGCCGCCTCTCGTCAGGGAGCAGATTCCCCCGATGTAAGCGGCTTCGCTGCGGCTGCTCATGAACGTCCTCCCTCTGAAAAACAAACATCGGTGAGACTGGATGAGAGGAAAAACAACAAGTACGACGGACTATTAGGGCAGAGCTAAGAAAGCTAAATAAAATAAAATAAATTAGGAGGATAAAGTTATAAAATAAAAAAATAAAGTCGAAATAATGAGAATAAAGTCATAATATTACAAGAATAAAGTAATATAAGAAAAAGTAATAATATCATGAGAATAAAGTTGTACAAGAATAGTGGAAACAATGAGAAAAAAAGTCCTAAAATTACAAGAATTAAGTCTTAATATTAAGAGAATAAAGTCATAATATTAAAAAATATAAAGTCGCACAAGAATAAAGTCAAAATAACAACAATTAAGTCTTTATTCTTGTATAGTAATACAAAAATAAATTATAGAAATAAATCAATAATACCATGAGAATAAGCTCTACAAGAATAAATTCAAAATAATGAGGAAAAAGTCATAATGTTACAAGAATAAAGTCTGGCTATTAAGTGAATAAAGTCAAAATAATACAAGAATAAAGTTGAAACAATGACATTAAAGTCATAATATTCTAAAAAATAAAGTAATTTCATGAGAATAAAGTTGTAGAAGGATAGTCGAAATAATGAGAATAAATTCTAAATATTTTAAGTAAAGTTCTAAAATTGCAACAATTAAATCTTACTATTAAAGTCATAATAGTTTACTGTCATAATAATACAACTTTCTTCTCGTACGATTTTATTCTCAACACATTATGTCTTTATTTTTTGCAATATTACGACTTTATTCATGTAATTAAAACATGTTTTTTCTTTGTGGTCCTAATACTCAGTAAAATAAATAAAAATAAAAGTAAACGCTACGAGAAGAGGTGCACGGCGTCGCAGCGCTGCTTGATGCTCTCCTTCCTGAACTTCATGAAGTCTCTCAGGGTGAGCAAGGCGTCGTCGCCGACGGCGATCCTGTTCTCAGACGACCAGGTTTCCATGGCTACCAGGACGATGCGGGTGTTGAGCTGCTCCTTGTAGATCTGAGAAAAGGGTTAACCAGGAAGGATTATGCAACAGGTGAGGATCTGATTCATTGCTGTGGGATCATTTTAATCAGTTTGGTTAATAAATATTCAGATTGAACTGAACTGCGAGAGGAAACGTGAAACCAAAGATAATTTTAACTAAAAACCTGCCGGAAATTCGGATATCTTATTAATGTTTAAGGTATTTTGATGATTTCTGATTTTTTTTACCCATTTAGTTTCATATTAACCTTCAAAATGAATACAAACAAACATTTTTGTGTATTTTTCTAACAAGTCTCACATTTCTATAAGTCTAGTGTTTATTTGCAGCCTTTGTTGGACCATTTCATTCATCTCAACAAAAATCTGACCAAAATCTTTTTCTAAAACTTTCCAGAAACACATTTATCATCATTTTTACTTTATTTCCAGCCAAGATAAAGTTAAAACCTCTTAGTTTTATTTCCACACGGATAGATAAATTTTCTCCTTATTGTGGTTATTTGAAGTTACTTTGCTCTTTTTTTTCCAACTATTCTTACATTGCTTTTTTATTTGCATTTTTTAAATTTGATAAAGTTTCTAAAACATCAACACCAATACAAATAATTTTAGATTTACAGGTGTGGGGATTATCATATAATTTATTATTTATAGCGATAAATTCCTTATCATGATTTTGATTTATTGTTGCCACAATAAATTCCAATTAATGATGTTTTAAGAAAACTAAATAGTTCTTAGAGTGGCGATTGTTAGCTTTAATATTTTATATATTTAATATTTTTTCTCCACTTTTTGTTCAGTAACAGAATTAATACAAATTAATACATTTGAAGACACAATTAAATCCTGCTGAGCAGTTTACTGATACATATTACGCTTTTTTGTGTGAAAAGGTGCAATAAATAGTTTTTATCATCACTTTTATGGTTATCACAATAATACAATAATAACATAATACCACAATAATAATAATAATAATAATAATAATAATAATAATAATAATAATAATACAACAATGTGATAAAGTTTTAAGTCCATTTCACCCAACTCTAGCCCATGAATTTAAGTTTTAGAATTTCCCTTTGAGATTAATTAAGTATTTTTAAATTGAATTTAATTTTATTGCAGTAGTAAAACATAAACCAGAATTATTATTTTTTTAATTCAGCTTTTAATTTGAGTATAATAAATAGGTGACACCACTGGTTTTTCTAATAAAATAAACAGAACTAAATATTTTACAATATATATTTTGCTTATTTATTTTTGAGTTGATTAATTGGTTTCCATGGTAACCAGTAAAACATTTTGCCAGTTTTAAATAATCAACCGATGACTGTTTGCCTCACAAACAATCATTAAAGACAAAACTTGATAAACTACAAAACATTTCTAAATTCTCATTTATTTTGTGTCTTTTTTTATACTAAATGTTCGGTGGTTAACATATTTTTAAATGAAGAAATTTCTCACCAAGTCGGCCATGTTCACTACGGATTTGGCAAAAATCTTTGTTTGAGACGTCGACCTGCGGAGCTGCACAAACTAACAAAAAAAACGGAGATTTCATCATTTAGAGGCTCTTCTTTCCTGATTGAACAGGTGAGAAACGGAGCAATAACGCTCACCTACCAGCTCATAATCATTAACGATCATCAGCTCGATGTACTTGGTCTCGGTCTGAACGGTGCGCTGGCCTCGCCTCACCTGAGGAAGCCAAAGACACAAACTCTGAGCCGAATGTTTCAGGTGTCAAAATAACCTTTAGACATCAGACACACATGAAGCAAACGCAGCAGGTGCAGCCATTAGCCACTCTGCATGGACAGACTCTGCATGGACAGACTCACACCTGCTGATGATGGTGAAACTCTACCTCTGTCCTTGAGAGGGAAACTCAACTTCAGGAACATTTATAAAGCAGAAAGCCTCGTGCTTCAGCTGCGTCTGTGTCTAAATACAGCCTGAAAGGAATATAACATATATCTGAAACGAGTAAATAAACGTTTGGAGCTGAAATCATCTTGGTGTCAAACTGCAGCAGAGCCTTAAATCAATAAAGTATTTTTCAATTTAAATCGAATACTCGCTCAATTACTCATTAAAGTTGGAAAATTTTATTTTTTAACATAAATAACTCATACCTTACAGAGTTAAAAGTCATTAACACCAGAAATTATAATAAATTATATGGTAAACTAGAACCAGGGAAACTTGGGCATTGATTAATCCAACCTGGTGCTTTGTTGCTACTGGGTTCCATTTGTAGTCGGAAATTTCAACTTTACGAATCTAAAAAATCAATTAAAACGCCTAACAATAGCACACTAATGCTAACATTAGCATACCAATGCTAACATAAGTATACTAACCCTAACATTAGCGCACTATTACTAACATCAACACAGTAATGTTAACATTAGCATACTAGCTCGAAGTAACACTTTCATTAGTAAACTAGTGCTTGTATTAGCAAACTATCTCTAACATTAGCACACCAACACTAACATTAACATACCAATGCTAACAAAAGCACCCAAATGTTAACATTAGCATACTAAAGCTGTTGCTAGCACGCTATTGCTTACAATAGCACTAACATTAGCATACTAACTCTAAGTAACACTTTCATTACCAAACTAGTTCTTGTTTTAGCAAACTGGGTCTAACATTAGCACACTAACATTAGCACACTAATGCTAACATTAGCATACTATGCTTACAATAGTGCTAAAATTAGCATACTAGCCCAAACATTATCACACTAATGCTGTCGAACTTGTGCATCCTAATAATTTTTTAACTTGTTTAGGTAATTTGTTGCATAATCGTCCTGATAAAATAAGATGAACTGCATAATATACTTTTTATAATTTATATTCATCCACTCTCTGTCATGATTGACTCTTGTTGGAGGTACGGATGCATCAACACTAACTTGTCTTTTGGAGCGCCTCTGGCCTCTGGTGAAAACAGCTTTCTCTTCTTCAGACTTGTTGTCTCCATCCTTCATCTCGCCGTCTCCTTCAGAGAGACCATCTGTTCGCCCCTCAGGCTCTGTGCTGTTCATGAAGCATCCTGCGAGATGCACAAAAGCAGAAATCTGACTAGTCATCAGTCCAGATACATGTAACTGTGTATTTTAGGCCTCTGATATGCAGAAAAGATCGATATCAAGCAGTGGGTGGAGGAAGGAGATTAATGAGGAGAGGAAGAGGAGGACAGACGGACAACCTGATAGCAGGAGGGCGACGAGGATACACAAAAACAGGAGAAAATTTAAACTGTAGTGGCAGAATATTTGATTATTTTAGCTCAATTTCAAGGATAAAATTAAAAATTTCACAGCAAGTACTGATACACTGTAAAGAAACTAAATTTTACCAAGTAATTTTGGTCTATTTTCTACAACAAATATCTTATTTCACTTGAAATAAGACAAAACTAACTGGTAAGTAACTTTTCAGCATGATGAAGGAGCTTATTTTGAGCAAATAATTCCTTAATATTGATTCAAATGTACTAGCTTTTCATGAAACAAGGGAAATTACCTGATTATTTCACTTATAAGTTGTAAAATTATGTTACAAGCAAAATAATTCATTGATATTAAGGAATTACTGACTTAAAACAAGCTCATCTATGTTGCTGAAAAGTTAGTTTCGTCTTAATTCAAGTGTTTTAAGAAACTAGACCAAAAATACTTTGTACGATTTTTGTTTTGTTTTTTCAGAGGAGGAGGCAACTCAGTTGCAACTTTACAGATAAACATCTGAACCTCATAAGAATTCAATCACAGCAGATTTATCCTCCTTATTTGTTACTCTGAGTAATATTATCTGTTAACTCCACTTTAATTTGCATAAATATTTCTACTATCTGATTGGAAATGCAGCTCCTACCTGGACAGGGAAGTGAGAAGAGGTCGATGTCGGGCATTCGATACACGATGTGGTCTTTCTGCTCCAGAAAGGTGACACATTTAAAAAATAAAAACAAAACAAACATTAAACTGGAAAAAGATATTTAACATGCTAACTATTAACTATTTTTGCATGAAGCTGTTTTCTTCAGGAGATTAAAACTTTCATGCATTGTGTAAATTTTGTTTTGATTCCATTCACATTCATTATTTAAAGTTAAATTTATACGTTTTCTAGATGATTTCTGCACCTATCGAAGGAGTAAAATAAGATTTCAGTAAATTTCAGTAGTTTATTTTTCTTAGATATAAATCAATTTCCAATACAGTTCAGTTATTTTTAACAATTCCTCTCAGAAGAACATTTAACCAGATGTTTCAGCATAATTCAGCAGTTTAGTGGATAAAATTAAAAGCATATTGTTGCTCATGTAAGTCCTAAGTTTGAGGTTTTGTCACAATCAGGAAAAAGTAAAACCTGTTTTGAGAAAAGAAGGAAGTATTTGGCAAGGCAAAGATAAAAATAAAGTAAAATGTAGCTGATTTAACTCTTATTTTTGACTTATTTTTTCCTGTAATCTGTTAATTCAAGATCTTCCTTGTTTTCAAGTCAGAAAAAGAAAAATTGCAAAAAATCTGTCACTGCAATGAAGAAAACAGTCTGAGCTATTATACACAAATGGCTTAATTTATTTAAAATATTGCAATTAAATAATTTATATTATTTGATTTAAATTAAATCATTTAAGCTACTATATTCAAATAGCTTAAATTTGTATATTTAAGCTACAAATAGCTTAAATATTTGTAGTTTAAACAATTAAGCTACAAATAAATAAGCTACACCTAAAAAGTTATAAAAAATTATTTACATTAATTGTTTAAATTTTAAAAAATTTAAGCTTAAATTATTTAATTTAAATAAATTTAATTATTTAATTTAAGTTTTAAAAAAATTAAGGTTAATATATTTAATTTACATTATTATAGCGTAAATTATTTAAATGAAATCATTTAAGTTATTATACACAAATACTTTAATTTATTTTTGTATAAGCTATACAACTGTAGTGGTTCTAAATACCAGTCAAAAAAATCTTAGCGAAATGTTTACATTTATATTTCTGTCAAAATGTAAAACATATGAATAATATTTTACCAAAAACATTCATAAAACCAGAAGAAAAATACCGTATTTTCTGGACTATAGAGCGCACCTCGCTACAAGCCGCACCCACAAAGTTTAAAAGAGAAAACTGGAAACGTAAACATATAAGCAGCACCGGGTTTTAAGCCGCTGGTGTCTCCGCCGCTCTCGGTGATTCACAAGCAGAGGGAGCGTCCTTAAATCTGCTGGATTTATTAATGCTGCGTCCTTAAATCTGCTGGATTTATTCAGAACGCAGCCCTCCGTCTCTGCCGAACCATAGATTCGTTCACGCCGAGTTTAGGTACAGCAGCGTCTATCGATCTGTATTGTCAGATCGATGCCTTCAACTTAAAAGCTTCGTCATATGAACTTCTTCGTGTTGTTTCCATGATGATGGGGTTTGAGTTTGAAAACATTTCTCCGTCGTGCCTGCTGCTAGCATGTGCTTGTTTTAAATGAAAATCAGCACTTTCTTCTTTGATTTTCAATTTTGACTTCCTATTATTCTCTTCCTGCTAAAGAGCCCCCTGGTGGTTGAAGAAAAATCCACAAAAAAGCAGCACAGGGCTACAAGCCTCGTGGTTCAAGGCGTAGGAAAAAAAGTAGCATCTTATACTCCGAAAATACGGTATACCTATATCGCATGTAAAATAATTTTTTTATGGTACTTTCTCTGGAGTGCCACAGGGCTGAAACATGGAACCCTGACGTTTTAATTTGTAATAAATAAATAAAAAACCTGTAGATTTTGTTGGTTTTAGGTTAGAAAACACATTTTGCTACTAAATACACTAAGTAACATTTCATTATACATTACACATGAACAATAAATGAGGCTCTGTAGAAATTAACATTTTAAACATTTAGCATAAAAAACTCTCCCTCTTCTCACGACTAGCAGTGTGAAGAAAACACTGCCATGTGTGGTAAACACAAATCACAGAGGAAAGTGCACTAATGCAAAATTAATCAGCCACATAGTCGTCATAATGGCTGTAACAAGTTCTGGCCATGGTGGTAGGATAAATACTTTATGAAAATGACCCAACTGAGACAAAAAGCAAAGCAGCGAGGCGGAGAGTGAAGGAGTTTTATGACGAGCTGAGAGACTATCGATCCGTCTCTCCATGTAATTGAGCCGCACTTCGATTGCTGCGGTTCTTAATGGGAGAAAAGCTCCGACTGCTCCGTTCTCAAGCTCTGTTTCTCTTTCAGTCACTCCTATTTCTCTCAATGTGACATGAATTTCATAATCAGATCTGAGCAAAGCCTCTCAAACTTTCTGTGCTGAGCGAAACCGCCCTGAGGATGAGGCTCAGTGGAGGAGGAAGGTGTCAGCGCATTTTTCCATTCAGACGCTCAGATTAATGCTGTCTGGACGAACGGAAAAATCATCCAGAGAGACGGAAGGACGAGCGGCTGCTTTGCTAGCAACCCAGAGAGTTTAATTTATACAAGTAACTAAAAGTTACACAATAACTTTTTCCACATTAGTTTTATTCAATATAAAACTTACGAGACTTTAACAAAAACTGCAGGTGTGCGACTGTTTATGGTGCATTTTGGGTGAAAGCATGTTTGTTTTTCATTCAGGGGGTAGAAAATACAGAAATTTTACTCAAGAAAAAGTAGAAATACTTAATAATTAAGTTACTCAAGTAAAAGTAAAAAGTACAGCACAGAAAAAAAATGTTTTCCAAAATAAGCTACTCAAGTAAATGTAATTAGTTACAACTCTGACCTGCATCAAACAAAAATATACAAAAGAAAATTGTTTTATATTGTAGTAGTGCCTAAGCCTGTCGCAATAATCAATAATTCAATTAATCGCATGATAAATGAAAATTAGTTTTCATTTGTATAATTTATTGTTTTTCTCTTTTCTCTCTCTTTTTTTTTTACCCCTCCAGGGGGTGTTTTTGTGGACTATAGTGTCCCTTATACCACAGTAGGCTGACAGGAAAGGGGGAAGGAGAGGAGGGAAGACATGCGGCAAATGTCGGCCGGGTCCGGGAATCGAATTCTACTAAAAACTGGACGATAAAAGTCTTCAGTCTGGAGCTTTGGTCTCAACTGGCTCCTTCTTTTTTGTATTGTTTTGTTTATTTACTTTGTATATTTAAAATGTCTTCCAGTTCCAGTATTAAATGTTTATTAGAATTTAAAGTTTACTGATCTTTGAGAATGTCTTCTTGCATTATTATATTATTGCCATTATATTATTTAAAAATGAGCTCAAAACAATATTATTGTTTATGCAATAACTTCTGGGACAATTCATCGTCCAGCAAAATTTGTTATGACAGGTCAGCACTTTCCCATAATATACGCAAAAAAAGCTGCCAAGCTAGCTAGCAAGGGTATGTTAGCAGCTAGTTAGCGGTAGCCTCAACTACTTTAAGTCACAAAACAGAATGAAAATGTTTGTTAGACTCAAATATTGCTTGACAGAAAAGTTCTGCAATAAAAATTAACTGCATAAAATATACAAGATTAAGACTTGTGATTAACTTATTTAATGTCAACTTACATATTTTTTAAAATACATAAATTTAAGACTTTATAAGACACCTGCTCAAAGTCAAACATGCCTCATTTCAACTCACCTCTCTGTTACCGACGGGTTCAATCCCATAAGAGAAGTTGGAGTCAGAAAACATCCCCCTGAGAAACGTTTAAAATAAAATAATATAAACATGCTCAACTCAGCACAGTTAGGAGTATTAGGGCCATGCTAAATAGAATTAATAACAATAAAGAAAAACTCAGAATCTTTGATAAAAAAAAATCTAATAATAATAATAATAATGGAAATTTCTAAGCTTCAAAAGCTGAAAATTTGTGAGAAAAACCTCAGAAATGTTCTACAAAAAACAAGTAAATTTCTAAGTAAAAAACAAGTAAAATTCTAGGAAGAAAAGGCTGATATCTGAAACTGAAAAGTTGAAAATTTGCAAGAAAAAAAAATCTGAAATTTTGAGATTAATCTAAAAAATATTAGAGAAAAAACAAGTGAATTTCTGAGTTTGAAAAGTAAAAAAAAAATTTTATAATAAAAAAACCTGAAAGTTTTAGATCAATCTCAGAAAGATTTGAGAAAAAAACTTGCCAAAGTCAAAAGTTTAAACATAGAAATTCACTTGTGTTTTTCTATAACATTTCTGAGATTAATCTAAAAATCTCAGTTTTTTTCTAGCAAATATTCAACATTTCAAACTCAGAAATTTCCTTGTTTTCTCTAATAAAATGCTGAACTAAATCTCAACATTTCTGTTTTTTTTTGGTGAAAATGTACTCTTTCTTTTTTTAACTAAAATTGTTCTAAAGTAATTTTCTTTTTTTTTTTTTGCAGTAATTGTTGAAGTGACCCACTGAAGGCCGTGGCAGGTGGATATCGCAGCCCAGGAGCCAGGCAGCCCCCGCACTCGCCCATGGTAGTAGCAATGCTCCCCGCCCTGAAAACAAATAATAGATTAGAGCGAGACACTGAACCCTCCATCTTCCTGTAACGTGTTCATGTCAAATTTCAGAAAATGAAACCAGTGCCCGTCTGAGAACCTTGTGCTGCCACTGATCACCTGGCAGGTATTTTCCGTCAGCCGACCGTCAGCTCGGTGGGCGTTTGCTAAAGGAGATCAATTACTACAGGACAACTTAGAAAGAGAGCTACTGTCCAATTACAACAGCATAAAAAATAGGAAAATGCAGAACGTCTTTGTTCACTTCTATGCTCATTCACTGCATAAAAAACCTGAGACTGCCAGTCGCATAACAATCTGCTCCAAGGTTACAGCGTGTAACATCATACTGAGGTGGATTGCATAAGAAATCTTGAAGGGCATTAACTCTGCAGCACACAATATTTTTACAGCATCTGTAGTTCTGCAGTTATAACATCTCCTTCCAGTTGTTTAAAACCAGAAATATTTAATTGCTGTTAAATGTAATCATTTGTGATCGCTAATTTGGGATTTGTTTCAGTCGCTGAGCTAAGCTAGCTTTCTCCAGACTTTCTGAAGGAAGTAAAAACTTTCATTTTTAGGCAGTTTTTCTACGTGAAAGCACAAGAAAAATTAAATAAGGATTAAATAAGGGTGAGACCAAAGTGACAACTCAGTTCAGCACCCAATTCATCAATGAGAATCACTTTATTACTAAAATTAAAGTAAAATAGTTTTTTTTGCTAACAAGTTTCACTTCATCCCCTTTAGGAATCGCTTTTTTTTGTCAAAAGTAATTAGAAAACAGTTAAATTGTTTAAAATGCTAAGGCACACTGGTGTATGTTTTATGTAGAAACTTTCACCTGCTAGCTTTTTTAGCATATGTAAAATATTTAAAAGAAAATGCAACCTAAAAGCCATAATTTAAATCCACTCACTTGAAACCATTTCTTTTTTGGCTGATTAATATGTAAACTGCGACCATGTGAGCGACGGTCTTCGTTGACATTTTAGTTTGGCTGAAGTGCAGAGAGGTAAAACCGTCGCCTCCAGATTCCATCACTTGATTATTCATAATCCCCTGCAGGGCTCCAACTGGACGATCATGTTTTCAATATAGTGTTTCAGAGCCAACTCTGCGCTCGGGGTGCAGATATGGTCAGATTACAACAATCTGTAGGGACACTATGATGCCAATCAATAAATTCATGCATGTTTTTACAGTTTTAAGAAGCTTAAAGTGGAGGAATATTATTATACTCGCATCTGTTTGTTTGTGGATTCTTGGAAATTGGGAATGTAATAGTATACACTCATTTTTCCATGGGTGCAACATGGGGAGTTCGTTTCAGTTGTTTGTAATGAACCTCAGTAAGTCACCGGAGTCAGCTCAGATAACAATAAAAAAAAAGTAAAAGCAGCAAATCTGTCCAGATATTTTTCTAAGAAGCAGCTAGTTTTGGGATGGTCCTACTTTTTGCTTCCAGAACTTTCTTTATTCTTCATTGGACAGATTCCAACTGACACTAAACAGGCAGTTTTGGCAAATCTTTTGGCTACGACACAATTCCCCTGTTCTACCACATCCCGAAAAGGCTCTGTTAGAGTGATATCTGGGGACCGTAACAGTTACTGCCATCTCCTGATGGAAATAGTCATCAGAAAATGGATACAATATGGAAATAAAAGGGACCTGCTATACAAAATTAGCATTTAGCACGTTTTTATATTCTTCCATTTGGGTTTCTACAGCTTCTAAAAACAAGCGATTTAAAAACTCACTCAGTTGTGTTTTGGCAATAAATTAATGTTTTTTGGGGTCTGAAAAATTATCCGTTTCAAAACCTTCCAGAATGTTACATCACATTCAACTGGCACTGTGCCGTTACCTAGCAACCCCAGTGGAACCCACCCCGTCACCTAGCAACCCCACCAGAGTTCCACCCATTTATTCAGATTTAAAAAAAAATTGTGGCTGGTCAATATGTTAACCAATTTCATGAAGACTTGTCCACAAAATCAAATAATTTTCACTTGCATTTAAACCTATTTGAGAAAATCTGACTAACGTCAGCATTTAAAATATTACATTAATATTTAAAGTCTAACATTATATTGTTTTTTGCAGATCTATGCTCCACTCTACAGTGAAAAACAAAATAAAAAGGACATTACAGTAACCTTTTAAAACCAACCAAAGCCTAATCCTACAGTTTCAGCCTAAACAGTAAGCATATCTGGATCTCAGTACTTTTATTTTCTTAAACCTTCAGACACAGACGCACCACTACTTCTCGGAGGAAAGAAAATACTTTCATTAGTCATACTAGACAGAGAGAGAGCTCATAGCACTTAGCACAGGGCAGGATAATAAATAAATAAAAGGTAGGATTACGAGGCTAAATGGAGGAAATCAAATTGCCTGACACAGCAGACACACACTGACTGAAGAACTTAAAGGGCTTTTCAGAAAGGTTATGTGTGCACTACAAATAATGGCTACTCACTCATGTAAATAAGCCCCATGCATGCAAAACTATGCATAAAAGGTACAATATCTCCAACGAAACACGAGCAGAACAACATTTGAAGAGAAGGATGAAATAGCTTGGACTCAGAAATGGACAGCAACAGAAATATAACCTTCAGAAATAAGAGGATTGAAGTTGACAACTAACAGAATTAGAAAAGTTAGAGTGCACTGAAAGGCTGCACTCAGCATTAATGCTCTCAGAGGACCAAAGGAATAACAGACAGATGATGCTTTAGAAGGAAAAGAAACAACTTAAAAAGCAAAAACTACCTGTAACTTCAGGTCTGTATCCTAAGAAAGAAAAAAACTGCAATAAGGAGGAACGGTAACATTTGCATAATGTTCCAGGTTTTATCTGATTTGAAGTAACATTTATTCATTTAAGAAAATGTCTGTCGGGTTTTGAGTGTTTTTCAAATATCCACTGGTCATGTTTAGTTTGTGTTAATTGAACTCTAGTTCATTTCTCTTGTTTGAGGAGATGTGAACGCGCAATTGACCTCTGATCCGGACAAAAAAGACAAATTCTGGTCCGCCTAAAAGCCTTGGTCTCAGTTTAATATAAGTGAACTCTGGTGCGGTTCAAATGCATATGTGAACGCCAAGCGGACTGGAGACTGCTCCTAAACCAGGAAGCAACAGTGCCTGGCATTCTGGGTAAATATAACCGAAACAAACCCAAGAGTCTAGATACAGCAAAAGAAATTTTTGCTTTGTCTTTTACCAAACACAAAGCAAAAATCCTACAACCGCTAAAATCTGATGCTAGTCCGTTTTTGTTTACATTTCATGAAGAAAGAAGTCTTCCGCTGAGTGTTGTTTCCTTCATTGGTTCTTGGGGCAGCGCCACCACAGGCGAGGAGGGCAACAACTTGTTTTTATAGTTTGGTTCGCTTAAAGTGCAGTGTGAAAGCAAACCACAGCAGCTGAAAATGTTACAAATGCTGCAATTTTGGTCCAAACACCCGAATACAAACAGAAAAAATAAATAAATTAAGACTTTTCTGCCCCTGAAAAAAAAAAAAAAAACTCTTGGACGCCTGATTGAAACAAAATAGACCCAGAGTGGTTCTGCTCCAGACTGCTGGCTGCCATAGCAACCGCTCACTGATTGGTCAGGTGGCTCTTTCAGCAGAAAAGAGTGACAGAGTGACGAGCGAGAAAACGAGACTGAACATTAAAATACAGCAGAAGGGAAGGCATAAATGAGAAGCTCATAGAAAAAGCTGTAAATCTCTGATGGGAATAAATAATGGGATTTATTTTAATCAGATGTATGAATACTGGCAGACAGAGCCAGACCAACAACTGACTCATAAGTGCATCTGGAACTGTGCCAAAAAGCTGCTGTTCAATGCCATTTCTTAAGACCGGAGAAAATAAAACGCCACATGAGTTCACGCTTCAAAGAAAAGCATCCAGCTACTTCAGAAATGCAAAAACATTCAATAATTTAATTGTTTTTGGCCTGAAGTGCAATAAAAACTCCCCTATCATCTGCAGAAATAAAGGATTTTTATCAAAATTTTTAGTCAATATGTTGCACATGAGCTGCTTTTGTTGCAAAAATTGGATAATTAAGACATAAAGAACAATGTTGGCTTTCCAAATAAGCAATAAAGTATTATACAAGTATTTTTGGTCTAGTTTCTCGTGAAAGTATCTTTGTATGCTTAAAATAAGACAAAACTAACTCAAAAGTAGCTTTTCAGCATTAAATAGAAGCTTGTTTTAGGTAAGTAATTCCTTATTTTTCATTTTAAAAAAGCACTGTCAGATTATTTCACTTATTACAAGATATGGAACAAATATTTTTTAAACAATATTAAGGATTTATTCAAACAAGCTATTATTTCCTGCTGAAAACTTACTTGTAAGTTTGTTTTGTGTTATTTTACATGTACTAAGATATTTGCACTACAAACTAGACCAAATAGAAGATTTCATGTTTTTGCAGAAATCCAATGCCACAATTATCAGCATCTCTAATAACTCCTTTAAATAACCGTAACTGAAGTATTTTTATAATGCATGTTTCATTTTCTTTAAGTCAACCAGGTTCTCTAGTATTTTAGATTACTAATCCTTTGATATGCTCTTATTTTCATAAGTCTAGACTCTAAAACTCAACCTCAAATTGACGGGAAGAGCAATAAATAAATAACGGGTGTGATAAATAAAGCTGACGAGAAACCAGGTAAAAAAGTTGATACCAGATCGTAACTTAATATCTTCCACTTGCAATCTGAGCAACTAAGAGCTATTTTTCAAATGCAGATACAGAGGATATGATGTTACAGTGTTGGTTTAGAGATGAAGAAAACAGAGGAAATCATGAAGCCATTAGTGGTGAAAACGCTGCAGGACACAGGCTGAGAGCCGACAACAGGCCTCCAGGATGTCACGGATTTAAAGGGGCAGTACTGATTAAAATCAACGCTTTTAAGCTTTACTTCATGTTGTAATGTTATCCCCCCATCAAAAACAAACCTGGAGTGTCGCTTTGATCCATTCCTGCATGTTTGAGAAGTCATTTAATCTCCATGGCAACCACTGAAAACGCCTGGGTGGACTTAGCCCCGCCTTCTAGACGCAGCTCCTCCTCAGAGCTGCAGTTTCCAAAATTAATTTTACGAGCTACTTCTCTGTGAAACGTTGGTAAAGAAGTTGTTAAAGGGTTATTCCGGCAGCCATGTTGTGTCGACTTCCTGAAGGCGGAGTTTCGTAAAGAGCAGGAGTTCTTAAAGAGACAGAGGCCCAATTTATGACGTTAAAATATGCCACTTTTAAGTGTCGTCCTGAAGAAACCCATTTCAAAAGGGAATGTTTTTTAAGAGCAGTATTTCTGTTTGTGGCACAATGAATGCCATGTTATACTGACACAGTGATGCAGTTACCTAAAGAATATGTAATTTAAGCAGTTTGTCATTTTTATAGACGCCACATGGTAACAATAGTTTCATATCACACATATTTATATAACCTTACTGTATTTTCTGACAGCTCCCCATTGTCAAAGTGACGCTCCACGTAGTCTGTAGAAAGGAGGTTGCTGCAAAGTAAAGGTAAATAAAACGGTTATAAAACCCTGCTGTCATTACTCAGTTAAATTTAATGATTAATCTGGGCTTTTTTTAGACTGGTGTTTATTCTAATAGATTTGAAAAACTTCTAATAAGCTTTTATTTATGACATAAGAAGAGTTGTGTCGCCTGCAGCTACAAAAACAGAGGATGTACAGAATGTGGGGGAGTGCAATGCAGAAAAACAGCAAATCTTTAAGTAACGGCTGTAAGGAAACGATCAGATGGGTCACAGGCGTGTTTACTTACTGGTTCAGTTCCAGATCAAGGGTGAAGGTTGAGCCAAAGGCCTCCACCAGGAAGCTGCTCTGGGCCAAATGAATGGGCTAGGAGAGAAAATTACAACAAACAGGAAAAATTCAAGAAAACATTTGATTTAATTCACTAAATCGATAAATTTTAACTATTTTTTAACTTAAAATTAACAAAATTAAAAATGCAAAAATTTGTTTATTGTTATTTTTGTATGTTTTTTTCCCTAAATGGTATGGACTACTTTTTGTCCCAAAATAAAGACTTTCTATTTTATGCATTTATTTATTTTAGTTTTAACTGCTCAACAATAAGCTAAATTTTATTACATTTTTACATCATTAAAGATCCACAACACAAAGGCTCCAGACTTTTGCCTTAAGCCGAGAGTCTCAAGACTTTTTGGGTCATTAATTTTTGACCAAAGTTTTACCATCGTTAGGTCAACGGCCAAACAAATTAATTTTAAGGGTCACAACTGGCCCGCAGCCCACACTTTGGACACCCCTGATATAATTTAAAAGTTAAATTAACTTTTAAGTGGTTATTAATCTGCAGCACCAAAATAGACCAAAAAATATTATTTTATGGATCCAAAAATGAACTAAACTGCTCTGTTTGAACAAGAATAAATATCTATATTTAATAAAAAATTATTGATAACAGCTTTAGATAAAATGTTAAAGAAAGAACTAGGATTTTTTTTGTATGTCTGGTTTTGATGTTTTAACTGATGCTTTGCAAACAAAATATTGTTGAACTTGATGACAATCTGTGGCGTTGAGTTGCTCAAAGTCTGGAAGAAAATTATTAGATTTTTACAGATTTGTTCACTTACAAATGAAAACAACAAAATTCTTCAATAAAATTCTCCAACTTTTGAGACTTCACATAAAAACTAATACAGAAACAGAGTCAAAAATGTTTTACTATTTTTAAATTCACATGCAAGGCCTTCTTTAGTTTCATCAACAAGGTCATGAGACAACATGCCAACCACAGAGGGCAGCTAAAGGTCAGACCTGCGACGCCGACAGTGGGGAAAGGAAAGGTAACAGGAGACAACAGGTAGAGGTGTGAAATATAATCTGACAGGGTGGAAAGTAGCAAGAGATTGAAGAGGAGGTGGGCTGAGTTTTTCTTTTTTCTCATGCAGGAGGTGTGGTCGAGAGAGAGAGAGAGAGAGAGAGAAAGAAAGAGAGAGAAGCGTGAGAGGAGTGAGAAGACAAAGAGGTGAACCAAAACAGAGTGTCACTTTTCATTGCAGTTTACAGAGCAGCGTATGTAGGTAATGACGGCGTATATGGCCACTGAGGATAGAAGAAACATTTGTAAATTTCTGCCAAAAAAACTCTGAAATTTTGAGATTAAATTCAAAATTTTTCTAGAAGGGGGCGTGCTGTGGTGGCGTAGGGGATAGCACGACCCACATTTGGAGGCCTTGAGTCCTTGACGTGGCCGTCGCGGGTTTGATTCCCGGACCCGACCGACATTTGCCGCATGTCTTCCCCCCTTTCCTGTCAGCCTACTGTCATATAAGGGACACTAGAGACCACAAAAAGACCCCCTGGAGGGGGAAAAAAAAAATTTCTAGAAAAACTGGACATGTGAAAAATTGTGAGGGGAAAAAAAAATCTGAAATTTTCTAGAAATTTTTTTTTTAAATCTCTAGAATTTCTATTTTTCTAGAAAATTTTCAATTAATCTCACCATTTCTTACTTTGTTCTAGGGAATTTTTGATTTGTCAAGTTCAGAAATTTTCAAGTTTTTTCTAGAATATTTCTGAAATTACTCTCGAAATTTCTGAGTTAAAAATTACTCAGAAATTAATTTTTTTTACCACTACTCTTATAATGTACTAGAAAATTAGTACGTTTCTAAAAAAAAATTAGAAACGTACAAATTTTTTCCTACGTACAACGACCCTAATACAGCATCATAGCAGACTGTGCTTTACTTGTACAACAGTGTCTTTAGATGCAGTTTAATACTATCAAGCTAATATTTTTTGCAGGGAGGTTTGTTGTGAACAGTGGAACTGTAAGTGACTCCTTTTTTGCACAAAAACACAGACGTAGATACTTTATTGCTGAATAATACCTTCCTAATTTTGTTTGTGTTTGAGTGGATAACAGGAAGTCTTTTGTTTGCATTTGTTATTTGTTAGGGATGCAAACAATTAAACAACTTATGATTAATTGTTGATTAATGGCTCATTTTTTTAAAATTATTTTCCATAAAGTTTGCTTAGACCTCCTTTCAGTGTTGCAGTTTGGCCGCCATGCAGCAGAGGGCGCCATCGGTCATCTTTACCGGAGTCAGTTGGAAAAAAAATGGCGGTTATCCCGGAACAGAAAGAGAAACGGTTCAAACAGAGTCCGGTGTGGGTTGCGAAATATACTTTTGTCGAGTGAAATATAATCACAGGAGAAGTTCCTTAAGTTCTCGCCTTCGTTTCGTTCATTCAGCCGAAATTCTTGATTTGCTGCGACGTGATGAGAAAAAGGGAGAGAGCATAACAAAAAAAATTCAACGTGATGGGGAAAAAGACGTGATTCAAATTAACACGGTTGATTTTGAGGACGTAAATGCACTTATGGAGCGAAGTTTTAACATTCCTTCCATTTTAATAATGTGAGAAAACCACAACTTTCTGTTTATTCGGTTACTGTTTAATAGAGCTGACACAAAATAATTCAGATTTCTTTTTTTAAATTCAGCATATTATGAAAAATTTGCCCTTCAGGTTTTTAAGAAAAATGGCCGCTAATTGTTAGTTGATAGACAAGACCAATCAACGTTAGATTAACTCAATATCTGACAACGCGTTGCATCCCTACTGTCTGTGTAAGTTGGAAACAGTGGTAGCTTTTCTTGAGAGCAGCATGGCACACCACAGGCGGAAAATAAAAGTTTTCTATGACTTTTGCTAAGGCTTATTTTATGGAGATGGCCGACCTCTGGTTTGCTCAGAGTACATTCATTACAGCTGCAGACAACATGTGACTGATGAAGCCAAGTTGTGTATCTGAGTCTCAGTCTGTGATTCAGTGAAAAATTCTAGGACATTTTTAACAGTTTTTTCAGGAAGTCTGCGCTGGATTTGGTGTTCACACATTCAGTATAAGGTCATAACTACTTTTGATTATATGCATCAAATTAAACATGTGGCACACAAAGAGTGGTAAAATATCTGTTAGTGAAAATGGTCTTTTACTGTTTCAGGGAATAAAACAGGAATATGTGATAATTCCTGGGTACTGGCACAATTAGCAAATCCCACTGTTCTTACATGCAGCGCCATAATTAGAAAAATCTATGTTTTATTTGTAAAAACACACAAAAAGAGCATTTTTAATTCTTTCTATGTATTCATTGAACATCTCAGCGTACTAAATTGAAGGAAGTGTGAAAAAATACTAACTTAATTAGCTATGTCAGGGGTCTTCACGCTGTGGCTCCTAATAACTCTGGTTTAACATAGTAAAGAATAAACTAATGTCTGCAATATAAATTTAATAATAAATGCTGGTTTTAGCTTTTTTCATGAAATAAATTGATATTCCATGACAGAATCTTACCAGTGGTATCGTTTAAATATTGTTGTTTTTTATTATTTAGTTGAAAATTATGTATGTTTTTATTTTAATTTTCATTCAATTTCAACATCCCACAGAAGGAAACATCTTATTTTCTGTTACTTGAAGTGCACACAGTAAGGATATTTGTATGCTTAACTACATATTATTAGTATGTGTGCACGATATATTGGATATATCGGCATCAACATCTATATAGAGCGATATTAGTAAATTTTTAACACATCAGTATTGGCACCATAAACAAAACTGGGCCGATATTAACAACCAATATTTAATTCCATCTTGTTGCCTTTTTGTGAAGGTGTCAAAAAAGTTGAGAAATATATACAATATTGTCCAAAAACATCCAAATTAATATCGAATATCAATCAACATTTTTATATTGTTGCGTCCCTAATATAATCCTACAAAATTCAAGTGAAACATGTTCTCTGATGTCTTTTTATTAATCCTGCAGTTTTGTTTTGTAATTTCTGCCTGTTCCTGGATAACATTGATTTTCTGGTTGTGTTTTCGTCAACAAAATGCACTGATTAGATGAAAATAACCATTCGCTGGTGGTGTAGTTCATTTGTGAACACAGTTGTTTGTGTCTTAACATTCTTTGCACATGAAAGACGGATCAAATTTCATGCATTTTTGGCCCAATAGTTGTTCCATACGCAGGAATGTGCGCTCAAAACCACAAATTATTGTTTGTTTACATAGATGTATGCTCATATCAGTTTCACTGCACATTCAGACTGGTAGCACAGCTGTTGAGCAAAACTGTGGGGCTGTTAAAACATATATGAGTCTAAAGCTCACCTGCTGAATGCCATCTGGCAGGTTTCTGACCCGGGTGTCCAGGTAACCGTGCAGCAGCTCCTCCTCTGAGTGGATCTGTTGCAAGAGCCGCTTGGGTTGGACGACCTCCTCTGCAGAGGGCGACCTCACCCATTCCCCCACACCTGCTTGGAGGACAAACCATAATGAAAAACTACCCCAAACAGCCCATTTATCTCCGTTTTTAATTAGATGTATGTGCAAAAATGGAGGGTAAAGAAAACAGATCCACGTTACCTGTCTCGGCGTACTTCACACAGACTGCGGCGAACAGCAGGCATCTCACAGGGATCATGATGCTCACATAGTCCCAGTGATTTCCTCGGAGCTGCGCCGTTAGATGACCCGACAGGAGCCGAGAGGAGCGCAGCGGGACTGATGCTGAACACGACAGCTGCTTTCCTCTCCTAGACGCGACGCCCGCATTTCGCAGAGACCGTCCCCACGGTGCGCGGGGTGAAAACACGCGGATGGGGTTTCCTAAAAACGCACCTGTCTGGGTTTGCGCGCGTGTGTCGGCTGCTTTGAGAGAGCAGGAGTCCGCGCGAGGAGCTTGGAGAGACGAAGCACGTGGGGCTTTACGTGCTCTCCCCCCTCCCTGCGTGGAGAGATGAGCCCTGATGGGTCTGAAACTACAATCACCTAAACATGATTAACAAAAAGGTGGGCTTCACCAGAACATCCCGGATGAACTGATCCACCAAAACAAAAGCACCAAATCACCATAGCAACCAGAGGAAGAGAGGGCACGCCAATCTGAATATCAAGAGAGAAAAAGGAGGAGTAAATGTCCGCCAAAAATCTAAGAAATTTTGAAATTAAGCACAGAAATTATGTATATTAAGAAAAGGTAATTTCTGACTACGATAAATTGCAAATTTGCTAGAATAAAAAATAAAAAATTTTGAGATTAATTTCTGAAATTTTCTAGAAAAAACTTGGAAATTTCCGAGTTTGATCTGTTGAAAATTTGCTGGAAAAATATCAACATTTTAAATATCAGAAAATTTCTTTAGAAAAAAAAGCAAAGACATTTCTCAGTTTAATCGCTTGAAATTTGCAGGAATTATTTTCTAATTTTAAAATTAGAAAAAAATCGCAAAAATATTCCAGAAAAAATAAGAAAATTTCTGTGAAAAGTAAAAAACAACTCAGAAACTTTGAGATTATTCTCAGAATTTTCAAAGAAAAACAAGGAAATTCCTCAGTTTCATAAGTTTAAAATTTTTTAAAATAAAAGTAAAAAAATTCCCAACTTTCTTTGAGACAGTTTTAGTGTTTACTCGTATATTTTCGACTTTGACTTTTGCAATAAAAGTTTACATTTTGCACTTCATAATAAGGCCAAAAAATAAGACATTTTCTGAGTTTGGAAAATCTAAATTTAACTTAAAAAAGAACTAAATTAGGAATCCTGAGAAATTTTCTAGAAAAAAACTTGAAAATTTCTGAGTTTGAACAGTTGAAAATTTGCTGGGGAAAAAATTTAATTTTGAAATTAGTCTCAAAATCTCTGAGGTTTTACTCGTAAATTTTTGACTTTTGCATTAAAATTTCACACTTTGCTTAAGCTGCTTATATACATGAATGTTCTAGAAAATACAATGAAATTTCTTCAAGCATTTCCTCAAGTAAAATTAAAAAGTACAGCGCAGTAAAAGTAATACAAAAAGTTTTTTCCAAAAAGATTACTCTTGTAAATGTACACTGAAAGAAAAAAGCTGTTCATTTTACTTAATTTTATTGTGTACATCGGTCCCACACAATGCAAATAAGTAGAACCGACATATTTTCCCTCTTTCCCTCAAATACTTAAAGCTCGTCAAATCAACATATTTTATTTACATGAGATTACTTGAAAATATTAAGTTGAAACTACAAACATTTTATCTCTTACCATAATGTAAATATATTATGTATTATCAATAACTTTTTTTATGTCCCAGCAACACTATTGTAATGAATAACACCAGCTTATTTTTCACTGCCAGTATTACTCAATGAAATTGTGTTGGGCGAACACAATTCTATCATGTTAATGGAACACATGTTACAGCTTTAAATCCTACTGAATTTTTTCAAGTTCTCTATATGCTGTTCTACTGTAAAAAATTAAAGACTGATATTTGACAAGAAAGACAAAGAAAGCGAGTGCTACTGAACAAATTAGTTTTATTTGAAAGAAAATTTAAAT
Source organism: Gambusia affinis (assembly GCF_019740435.1). Lineage (NCBI taxonomy): Eukaryota > Metazoa > Chordata > Actinopteri > Cyprinodontiformes > Poeciliidae > Gambusia > Gambusia affinis. Next base: position 18,313,706 of record NC_057887.1, read on the forward strand.
CTCACCATTTTGTACTTAACATATTTTAAATTGAAGAGACATACATTTTTTTAAATTTAGTAAATACAATTTTTATGAACATGAAGGAAAACCTGAGACATATTTCTATAAAAGATGTACAAGATTATGAAAAGTATGTCAAATTTCTACAAACTGTTTTTGAACATGTATTCAAATGACATTAATTAATGCTGCAGTACATAGCTTTACAGACTTTTTTTAACATATTTGTTAAAACTATCAGTATGTTATGTCAATATGAGACAAAGCTAAACTTTTTACACCAATTATCTGTCACATGTCTTACTGATTACTATGTAATACCATAGTGATAGTCTAAACAAATGTGTAAAAACAAGAACATTTTTTTACAAGGGAAACACTACATCTTAAAATTTTATCTATAAGATATTAATATGAAAGACAAAATGATTTAGAAAAGTATGTCAAATTTCTAAAACAATTCTGAACATGTAATTTGCATGACAATAAATCAGTGTAATGTAACTTTTATAGCAAATTTCTTTAACATATTTGTAACACTAAGTAGCAGTAGTGTTATAAGTAGCACTACATACTGGAACGTAAAAGCTGCTGAAGCCCAGTCTTTCAGGTGAACGTTCCTCATTAAAAAAATACATTTGTGTCCTCCAATAAAGAATACAACAAGAAATACAAAAACTGAACATGAGAACATTACCAAATTAAACATGAGAAAATCTCTATTCACTCATAGAAGTGGTTTTTAAGGGACAATGCCTTGTTTGACAGTTTACCTCCATCCAGTTCCATTAGTATTTTCTGTAATACCTCGAAAGTGTAGCGGAGGTCAGCAGGGTAGGCGAGGTTCATTGCATATATCAGTCCAAAAAGCAATGCAACAGCTGTTGGCACACTATCCAAATTGGAAAACACTTTGATACCTTCAAGAACGACCCCGATGTCTTCATCTGCTGAAGAACAGTCTTTAAGATGAAAAACACCGATGGTGGTGGCTCCAATACCCTCTTCAATATTAGCTTCATCCACACCCTATGTGAAGAAATGACAAATTAATCTCTTTCTCTAGACCTAGCTGTATCTAGTTCTTGATATATAGATATAGTTAACATAACATAGAGAAATAAATAGATATATAGATAGATTTATATAGATCGACAGTTTTAGAGAAATAGATAGTTTTAGATAGATAGATATCTCTAGTCCTTTCTCTACAGATATCTCTAAGTATACCTACATGTAGATATAGACAGATCTATGTGTCTATTCATGTAAAGATAGATCTATCTCTAGATAGCTAGAGACATCTAAGTCTATATAGATACAACTATATGCAGATCTAAATCTATTTCTATATTTAGATTGATTTATCTATCACTAGGTGTAAATACACATTAAGATACATACCACATATTTATGGATGAGCTTGGCTGGATCTTCTCCCATATATATGCAGACTCTTAATGACACACTCCGTGCAACATCAACATCTTCACACTGAAGGAAATTCAGTATGAAAAAATTAGAATTTTTTCAAGCCTTGTGCTTCACAATGAAGTTTAATAATGTACTTTACCCAAATGTTTTTATGGTGAAGAGATAGAAACTAATAAAGTTAAAAGTAAAGTTTTAAATGAAAATAAGCAAGAGTAAAAGTCCAAGTTGACAACATTTAAAACAAGAAAAATGTAATTTTCTATATTATTAGTTGTGTTATGGCTACATCACTTACATCATCTATTTGTGCAACAATTTGTCTAAGCTTTTGTCCGAGCTGTCCTCCTCTTCTTTTGAAGAGCTTCCTCAGGTTGTCACAGTGGAGATCCACTTGAGAGAAGAACTTTGAATGAAGCGGTATGGTCGTAATTCTCTTAAACTCAGCATTTATCTGAAAAAATGAGCACAAAGGAATGATTTTCAAATTATAAACATCTGGAAGAAGGCCACAATCACTCGTGTTGCCAAAGTGAACAGTGAAGTAAATGTGCCTAGACATCTTAGATTAACACAGTATCCAAAAAAACATGTATGAGACAGGTCATACCTCTCTGCATGGACAATGCAGGTATGTACATGGGAAGTGGCAATGACGTCCAAAATGTGGATGTTTTAATTTGTAGTGATGCAAAAGCTTGGACCCCTTACAACTCCACATTACCAGCACCACCTAAACCTGTAACACACAAAGATAACCTTGAGTGAGATAACTGAAAATCCAGCAGGTAACTTCACATATATAAAAAAGAAAAAGAAAAAAAAATCTAAGCTCTTCACCAGATTACCAAAACTCAATGTCCTGACAAATATCTGCCATCAGCATAAAATTCATGGGTGCTAAAGTTTGGAAGGCACATTTGAAACTTAAATTTGTTTTTTTATACTAAATCATCTTGGCTTACAAAAATGAATTAAAAAAGCAATTCCTATCTGGGAGCCATAATTAATTTACATCTGTTCTACAACCCAAATTTGTAAACACTTTACATTGAGTCTTCCCTTAAGCTATTGAAAAAAGGGTGAGCTCTCAGACGCCGCTGGAGGGGCTGACACTTACGGAGCGGCGATAGACAGCGAGCCAGAGACGACTGTTGGGCTCACAGTAACAACATCTACATGACAAACATTCTACCTGTCATTAATAAGCATGTCACATTCACAAAACAGTACTGTTCCGATGCAGGTGGTTCATAAATCTGTCAAAAATGTTCCTAGCACACTATTTTTCGAATATTTCTATACATTTTTTTTTAAAGAAAAAAAAATGTGTTACCATACATTGCAGTTATCAGTAGATATTTACAAAGGACACTTTGCATAAGTCTTGAGAATTTGGAAAACATTCGGATTTTTACTCATACCGAATACTGTGCTCCAGCACTGCGCTGGACCATTGCGCCCCCAGCGAACTGTGCTGGATGGCCTTGGCATCCATACAGCGGCGCTGATGCAGTCGAACCGTTACGTTAGCAAATTGAAATATGAAGATGGAGGGGATCATTAATGTTGCGCAGTGCACCACAGATAAGGGAAAATAACCCAGAAACCCGTCGAAGTACTCAAAATCCCTCATATTCTTATTTTGTCGTTCTGTCAGCGACGCTACATGCAGAATTGTTACCATAATAACGAGTATCGGTTCTGTTAGTGTATCATGTTTCCACAAGGGTATAATCCCAGAAGTGGTGGCTCATTTGCTTGACAGTGCTAATATGAAAGAACAAAAAACATGCATTTTCTATACGAACAGAACATTGAGAAGCCAGTCGGTTCTAAATCGTCACAGTAGCCATGAGGGAAATAAAGTAACGGACACTTCTCCTGGTGGCATTTCACTGCTTGGAAACTATTGAAACCACCTCGTTGATCTATCCCAAGCACACAAATTAAAAATATGATCGGTAACAACCGTCTTCTGTGGACAACTTTGATGGACTATAGCATACTGTTCTGTACTGCTGTATCTAGCTATTAGCTATACTAATAAGAATAGCTAGCAAAATGAAAACCAAAGAACATGCAGATAGTTTAACAATGAGCTATTATACAAGACAATAATCATGTGGAAACATTCTGAACTACAATATATATATATATTTAGATCACTTACCTAATCGATATTCCTCTAAAGATTTGTCTTAAACGTTCTTGTCGCTGAGGAGTCGGAAGAAACTGGGCGGCAATCGCGATATCTTTACAAATATCTTGTTTGGCTTCTGATTGGTTAACATTAAAAAGACCGCTCTTATTATTATCCAATCATATTTGAGAGTGTCTTTTGATATATTGCATCATTTCCGGTGATGATAAAACATGATTACAATGGTTTTAGTAATGTAATATAATTACGTTAAACCAACGTAAAGAAAATGTGTAGTTTCATTATTGTTGATAATTAAGTAAATGATTCTTTATTCAATCGTGTAAATACAAGAGACATAATTGTCTTGTGTAGTATTAACTTATTTTGTTTGTGCAAAATGAAAGACCCCTCAATTCTCATTTTTTCAGTGTACCTAACTCGAATTTACTGATATTTGGTAGTTGCTAAAATAGTAAAAATAAAATTTTTGATAACACTTTGTTTTTTGATTTAACATTTGATTGAAATTTATTGAGACATCAATAAATCAAAATTCATAAGATAATTCTTTCACGATACATTCCCACCGCTTCAGATCTGGAAAGTTATGGACTTTGACGCAGAAAATGGAAATTAAATACCAAATATTGTTGATGCCAGCATAGGGTAACCATATTTTCATTTGGGAAAACCAGAACACCTTGGAGCGGGGACTCTTTTGTAAATCGTAGGTAAACATACATTTGCGCTTTGGCATGTTGTTGGCGTACTGACAGCCACGCAGGGCTGCCCGCACTGACGCGGCTCAGGGATTATGTCACACGCAGCGCCGTGGGCAGAGCCCTAATGCCTGAAAATTTAATGGTCCAATGAAGGTAATTTAAAAAACAGGACATTTCCTCACTTTCTAAAAAAAACCCGGGACACCTGGGACAGGACGTGAAATACGGACGTTTGGTCACCCTATGCCAGCAGGAAGTTGGTTCAATCGACATCGACCTGCAGCTGCCTTTCCTTTCACGCCTTTGTGGCTAAAAACATTTATTTTTTTTTTTAAAAAAAAGGATACTGTACAATTTTTTAATTAAATTTATCCTGGAGAACTAAACTAAAAGATTAAAAAAAGTCCAGCACAGTACTGTGAAACATCCTCTGGCCCACCTTCAGGTGACATTAATCTGACAGTTTGTGTCGTCAGCCGTACGGACGCCTCGCCTGTTGGACCGTCCACGTCTCATGTGGGATCGGATCCAGGAGCAGCACTTACAGTAATTGAGTAATGCCAGCCTGACTTTCAGACAGCGGCCTAATTAACTTCTCCAAACCGCTTCGCGTTCCCGGACAGAAATACTGAACGACCGCAGTCAACGAACCGAACCGCACGTCAGGGTCCGAACCGCAGAAAGAACCAGGAAGAAAGGCCTGGCCCATATTAACAATAAAATCTGACTATTTATCGTCAGAGAGATGATTTACGATCGTAAGTAATAATTTTTTAAATAAAAAAAAATAAAAATACATAAATAAAAAAAGGCGTGTTGGGTATTACGGCCATATTAAGATTCAAAATAAAATAAAGTTACGAGAATATCCAAATTTTGAGGGAAAAAAATTATAATATTACGAGACTAAAGCTGCAATATTATGATAATAAAGTTTAAATAATACAAGGATGAAGTTGTAATAGCACAGTAGTTATATTTCGAGAATAAAGTTAATATTGCGAGAGTAAAGTCGCACAAGAATAAAGTCAAAATAATACAAGAATAAAATTGTAATATTACGAGAATTAATTGGTAATTCGTAGCTGTAGCGGTGAAGTCAAAATTTAAAGAATAAAGTCATAATATTTGAGAATAAAATAGACATATTTCCAGATTAAACTCAATATGAGAATAAGGTTGTAATTCTTCCAGAATAAATTTATAAATTTTATGACTATTTTGGCAATACGACTTTTCTTGTATTATTTCTACTTCAGTGTTGTACAATTTTATTCTTGTAATTTTATTATTTTTACTTTCTTAATGACCGTAATATGGCACTGTAAAAATGAAATTACTAAGTATTTTTCAAAAATAAAATTTTCAAATCCAAAAATTCGATTAATTGATAAAATTGGTTTATCGCCAAGCTCTAAAAAGAAGAAAGAAAGAAAAAAAGTTTAAAATTATAAAATTCAGTGTTTCCAAAGAGGCTTTGATAAAGAAATGTTAGGTCACACCTTTAAAACAGCAACTTTATAAACTCATAAAAAATTTAATCTTAAATATTTATTCAGTGTAAAAACATTTGACATTCCATCAAATCCATCCAGTTACTAAAAACAAAACTTTCAAACCCAAAAACTCAGTGCTGAACCTCAACAATCTGCACCACAGTTCTGGAAAACGTCGCCGGGTCGGTGTCCTCGCAGCACAGCGCCGGCGCCGCCGGCTGCAGGACGGTGTGCAGATGCGACTCGTAGCTGCTGTCGTGCATCCAGGGACACGGCCGGTGCAGCAGCTCCTTGTCCAGTTCGCCGCTCACCGGTGGCGCCGGCGCCGACAGAAGGCCGCGGTCCCAGTCGGAGTCTGACGACTCCATGACGCGGGTTGCCAGGTCTGGGATGAGCGCCGGTTCGATGCACTCAGAGGTAGAATGTAGATGCGAACACTCCGAGTCTCGATTTGAGATCACAACTGGAGATGCAGGATCCATTTGAAACAGAGTTGGAGTGAAATTCTGAGCGGCAGAGACGGAAAACGAGCTGAGCGTCTCAGGGAAACGTCGTCGTACTGGATCGAATGATAAGCGACCCACAGCGTTCGCCATGTTGTCAGTTTGTGGTTTCAACGGGAAGCATCCGTTCTTCCTCCTCCTCTTGCTGCTCCTGTGTTCAGGGCTGGCCGACCTGCAGCGCTTCCTGGGGTTTGGTACCGCGGCGGACCATCGAGGGAATGAACTCCATCTACTCAAAGGCCGAGTGGGAAAACTTAGACCCTTTTCTTCCTCCAAACCATCTGAAAACACATGTAGTAACGAAGGCAGCGGAAGCGCTGACCCGTAAGTCTGTAATCCATGAGTTTCCTCTGAGTTAAACTGCTGAGGACTGAGAACGGGGGGTTCTGAGTACGGGCTGTGTGGATCCATCATGCTGTGGGAATGGGGAACTTGTGGGCTGAGAACCGGCGGCAGGCAGTACGGATCTGGGAGGAGACATGGAGCGTCGGGACAGGAAGTGTCCAGCTGTTGGTCCAGAGGTTCAATGGTGAGGACAGGCATGGTTGGGCTGGACGCCTCAGGCTGGACCTGAGCGGAGTGGCCGTCAGTCAGGTCAGAAGAAACGTTTCGGCTTGTAAATTTTAAATCTGCTTGGTTAGAATCGTCTCTGTTGAGGTCCTGAACAGCGTCCTCCACTTCAGCATCAGTACAAAGTTCTAGTTCATCGACAGGCAGAGGAGTCAACGCTCCACTGAAGGAGAAAAATATAGAAGAGAATATTTGAGGAAAACTGAAGAACTGTAGTTTAAAAATGTCTACTGTGTCTTGCAAAAGTAAAACCGTATTAGGGCCACACTAAAAAAAATAAAACTACGAGAATAAAGTCAAGGTTTCCCCCAGAAAACTTGCTAAGTCCGGTGGTTAGGCGCTAAGGCAGTCATTCATCCAGCAGCCCGTCGTGGTTTTGAGTAAAAAAATGTTTAAAGTTGACAGGAAATTATAAAATATCACTTGGTAATTATGTACTATTGAAAGATTGGAAGAGTAACACCTGGACACCAACTATAAAATCTTAAAAAATGCAAACATTTTAAACAGACTTAATAAATAAGCAATGCTGAGCCTGGTGAGGTCACAAGTAAAGCCTGGTGGCCCGCCAGGCTTATAATACACTGAGGGAAACACTGAAACTCATAATATTATTAGAATAAAGTCATGATATTACAATAATAAATTTGGATTCCGAGTACAAAATCATTCTGAAATGAAGTCGTTATATTATGAGAATAAAGTCGGATGAAAATAAAGCAAATTTACAAATTAATTCTCATATTACTTCAACTTCATTCTCATAATTTAATTTATTCTTGGCCCTAATACTTTGTCGCACAAATCTATTCATAACTGTTGAACATTTGGTCCTTTACAACTGCAAATGTCAGTCTAGATTTCTGCGGTTTTATTTATCAGGGCAACACAAAGTACTGGAGGATTATGGAGTGAAACGAAAAGGACTGATAGCCAAGTCTGTCACAATAATCACTTAATCAATTCATTACATGATGAATTAAAACAAGCTCTCCTCTTAAACATCAAAATAAAACACCAAAAACAATAAATAAAAGTGAAACAAAAAAATAAATAAAATGGATTATAAAGTTTTTGTAAACAAAATTTCCTTTCAAAAGAATATTAATAATCAGAATGCAAATTACTGATTTAATTAATGACGTGATTAATTGATTACTGCAACAAGCTTCCTATGAGAAAAGTTTCTTTTATATTCCTTTCCAGAGATATAGAGAAAAATAAATAGATTTAATTATATTTTATTTAAGGACAACAGAGGAGAGTTGTGTGAAAACAAATCTATGTAACATTTTGTATATTATTATTTGGTAAAAATGCTGCATTTTCCTTCCACCATTATGCACCAACATATATTGGTCCATCACATGAAAATACCCAATAAACACAGTAAAAAGGTTTAAAATCAAGTCGATATTTTTACACAGAGCTGTAAATATTGGTAAACTCTACAAACTATGAGGTTGTACCTTTGTTCTGGCTGCTCAGGTGGGTTTGGGTCGAATCCTGGAAGCATCTCGGCCACAATCTGATCCACGGATTTGTAGTTCAAAGGGTCAAGCACAAACGAACGGTGCGCATCCGACTGTAAATGCTACAACAGCAAAATACGACAAAAGCTGTAAAACATATAACAATAGAAACAAAGAAAAAAGAAAGACTCCCACCTCCTCCAGATTCGCAAACGTTTCATGACAACATTCGCAGTAGGAAGCGTCTTTCCTGCGCGGCCGCCAAGGAGACGGGTAGAAGCTCAGCTGGGTCGGAGATTTTTCCTTTGAGTTGTTTTCAACTTTATTTTCCCTAATTACAAATAAAAACTAAAGTAAACACCAAAAACTAACGGGGCTCGGTTAGCAATTTAAGTCTATGAAGGTCAGATGAACAAACCTCTTTTTATCGTTTACTTGCCCAAATAGAGGAGGAGGAGGAGATTCGAAGGGACTGAATCGACCCAAGAAGTACAGAGAAGGAAAAGGCACAGCCTGCATGTGCAGAGGCTTGTACTTCCTGGTTTTGTTGCAAAAGAAAACACAAAACACATGTAAATGCTTGGACTTGTATTTATCAAAGATTGATCTACTCATCCTGAGTGACACCATGCTTTTGTATTTATTTAAAATAAAATTTGGAAGTCCTATTTGCACTTTCTGAACCATTTGGAAGAAAGTTTGCTGCAGTTTATTTCTAGATTACCTATTGTTTTCGTCAGTTTTAGCTTCTTTATAATTTATTTTAATGCTATACTCCTAATTGCACAGACAGAACTAATTAAAATTGTGTTGCTTTTACATGTTTTGGCCAAATACGTTTGTAATTCAGTACATTTATACCTGCGTTTAAAAAAAGGGATATTTTAAATCAGTTCAGCACTGAACCTCAGATAGAGGAAAATGTGTATTGGTGCATTCCTATGGAATTTGTTATGGAATAATCTGATAAAAAAGCTGTAAAATATTTCTATTCATTAGAGGAACAAGGGAAAAAAAGGTGGTTTGTATGTGATGGCTCATCTGGCCCCAGCTGGGCTTCCAGATCTAATAGGATCTCTTTCCAGACATTAACCAAAGCACTTCAATTACTTAACGAGAGACCAAATGAAAGGATATGTTCAGACATGGAGATCCCCTGCAGGAATGCACAGCAGAGCCTGCAGAGCCTCATCAAAAGAAACCGAATGCGCCTCAGCGCCGACCTCCCGGGGAGCGGATCCTCCGGGGGTCCGTTTGTCACGTTACATGATGAGACCTTTTAATGAGTTCAATTAGGAAAGTCAGCTGGAGTGAAGAGCAGCCTGACTGAAGGACGCAAGAGCAGAGAAAAACCCAGTTTTACTTTGGTTTCCACATAATTTCACTACATTTTCCTCAAAAATGTTTTCAGGATCATTTTTTAAAAATTGATACAAAAGGGGAATTGGTAAAGTATTTCCAAATGCATTTATTTATTTTTAGGAATATACACTTTTTAGTTGCTTTTGCTTCAACATAATTTAACTTGACTTTCTAAAAAATATTTTTGAGGACTTTTTTTGTCTTTAATTGAAAATAATAAAAGGGAGTTGGTGAAAAATTTTTATTCTTGGGAAAAATATAATTTTTAATTAGATTTACTTACAGTTTACTTATGTCTCAACATAATTTCACTTTAATCTTTTTTGTTTTTCAAAATGAAAAAATACAAATGGGGTGTTGGTAAAATAAAATTCTGGTTTTTTCCTTTTATTAAAAGGTACATGTAATTTTTATTAAATTAGGAAAGATAATTAGAGTGAAATGCACCATGTCAGTGAAAAACACAGTATTACTTTTGTTTCCAGATAATTTCACTTGACTTCCCAATTTATTTCCTTTTAGAAAAATACACTTTTTAATTCTATTCTAGTGTATTTGGATATATTTGTGATGGACTAAACAAAAGCAGAAACTCACCGGTTTGCGTCTTCAATTTTAAGATACGGAGGTCGTAAAGCTGTAGCTGTGAACAATCAGAAAATATGACATTAACTAGGATAGAGAAGACATATGAAACTGGAAATCAGATACTAACCTTTGACAGCAGGAACAGTTTGTTTAGTGGACGTCTTCTACATGAATATGAACAAAAATCTATCAGCACTGAAACTTTAAAACACATTTCGACAAGTTCCTGCTATAACAGCTATGAGCGATTGTTTTCAGTGTACTTGTATGCAGTCCAAAAGATTTACAATCATTTTTTATAAATCTGATTCTTACTTCAGGCCTTTTGGGTTTTGCGCTGAAGCTCTCTCGACTCAAATGCTTCAGATATAAAAGGACATCTGGCATCAAATTAAGGGACAACAAACTACCACATTTTAGCAACACAGACACATTTTTGTGATCAACTATTTCCTTTACAGGTGAAAATCCTCAAAACAACTGGAAAACAATAATATTTCACATTCAAGAAATCCAATTTATGCATTTTTTAGGTTTACATGGAGGATAAAACTGACATAACAGACTGCTTTAGCTGTGTGGTGCGACAGATTGTGGCGCCACCTGCTGTAAGCGCCGAGTACTGCATGTTCCCTCCACTAAAAGGATACCCTCCACATACAAAATCTTGACCCCCCATGATCGCGCATTGGACAACACGCTGCTCCTCTGCTGCCGTTCCTGCAGAAAACACCGAGCAGAAACAAGCAGCAGTCAAAATTCAACACTTTACACAAACAAAGGCTTTTAAAAATTCATTTGAGTTTTGTTTACTTACGTTGTTGCACATTGCTTTTTCAAGAAGAGCCTTCCCTCGGCTGCCACAAGGCTGAGGAGACAAAATCAGCTCACAAGTAAAGTAAAGTACGCAACATGTTTACTATTTATTTTAACGCTAAAATCACAACCTTCAGTTTGTTTTGTAGAGATTTTATGCGATAAACCAACAAAATGTAAAATGGGGAAAAAAGAAAAACATGGTTTTGTTAAAAGAAAATCTGAAAAGTGAAGAATGCATTTTTAATCAGAGCTCTAAAAATGGAAAAAAATATTTAGATTTAAGAGAGGGATTAAAGACTAACGGTAAGAATGAATATTAAAAACAATCAGAGGGTTTCAGGTGTGGAATAATCGTTATGAGGTGTTAAAATTGTGTTTTTCACTACTTAAATAAAAAACAATTATAAAAATCACTTGCTAAACAAATCAAATAATGTTTGATTATTTTTCTTTTATGAATTTGTCTACAGACTTAGCTTTTAGAAAATAGACATTATATAGATTCTGTTGCTTTGATTTTGATGATGCTTTATGTATTAAAAAAAGTGAAGATAAGATCCAACAACTAGTTTTTTTTATGTTCTTGCTATTAGCAAAAATGTAAATATTATTTTTATTTCTTTACTTATTGTGTTTTTTTATTTTTTGACTTCCACATGGATCGATTATAAACAAATGAATATATAACATGCTTGTAATATAAAAGTAAAGACTATAACACAAGTGTAGATTTGTATTTGTAACTTTTTCTCTCTTTCTACTTCATAATTATGTACTACTTTGTGTTGTTCTATTCCATAACACCCAGAGTACATTAAACATTACTGGTTTAGCACAATTTTTAAAAGTTATGAATACATTTGCAAACTGGATTTGATGCTAGAGTTTGTTTGGAGGTTAGAGGAATGTTTTACCACCAGTCGAGGATTCACTGGTGGCTGTTTGTCTTTGCTGAGGCAATTATCCGGCTTCTTCGTCAGATGCTGGCTTCCTTCATTTGTCCCCTTTTCTTCACCTTTCTTCTCCTCTTCTAGACTCTCCGGGTTTCCAGTCACAACAAAGGTGACATCTTTATGCAAGAAGCTCTCTACCTTCTTCAGAAGAAAAAAAACAGAACATCAGTTTCTGCTGGGATGGGAAATGTTATAAAATAAACTGGTGCAGTTTTCCCCCATCTGCTCCTGTAGGATTTTCACACTGGCTTACCCCTCCTAACAGAGGAATGGCCTCCAGCAGCAAGGTGGTTGAGCGTTTCTTCACATTGTCAAGGTAGAAGGTCTTCCCATCCAGTTTCTTGTCTCCAACACCGAGTCGGCCGAGAAGCCCTTGCTCCTTTGCCGACTGCTGAGGCTGCATGGCCAAAGCGCTGCAAAGGAGTTCACCACAATAATTTTGATTGAATGTAAAACATTGCCTAAAAAGTGTAATATAAAACTTGACAAAAATACAAACAGTTTTTCTCTTTGTGTATTATAAGCCTGGCGGGCCACCAGGTTTTACTTGTAGACTTAGTATTGCTTATTTACTTAAGTTTTTTTTAAATGTTTGCATATTTTAAGACTTTATAGTTGGTGTTCAGGTATTAATCTTCCAATCTTTCAATAACACATAATTATTAAGTGATATTTTCAAATTTCCTGTCAACTTTAAACATTTTTTTAACACTAAAACACGACGGGGCGCTGGATGAATGACTGTTCTTCTCAGTTAATGTTTTCATAGGCCCATGTCCATTATGTATGGTCCAATTTGAAGTGCAAAGAGTAAATGCATAAATACTTTATTGATTATTTAAACAGGACAGTGCACATTAATAAACGTACAATGTTTAGCAAAATGATAATTTCAATCCATAGTCCCATACTTGGAATTAGAGTTGGGCAACATGGACTTAAAAGTTATATCACAATATTTTGCTATTCCATTCTGATGACAATAAAAACTTTTTATTACATCTCTTAAGTAAGTACAGCTCTGGAGAAAATTAAGAAACCACTTGAAATTATCAGCTTTTCTGATTTTACTTCTTATATGTTTGAGTAAAATGAGCATTGTTCTTTTATTATATGAACTACTGACAACATGTCTGAAATTCCAAGCAAAAATTTAGTTTTTATTTGCAGAAAATGAGAAATGGTCAAAATAACCAAAAAGATGGAGTCACATAAAGAAGTGTACATTGTGTCAGTAACTCTATTTTAAAATTTACGGGCATTTATTGATGCTTTTATTGAAAAAAATCGATAAAATGGTGAAACTATCAAACTCGACAATAAGGACAGTTTTGGGGGTTTAAATATTACTAATTGGAATTTATCGTGAGAAAGATAAAACTCTTACCACGACACGAAATGTACCATGACAAATGATACACAACTCCAAGGATAACACAAAAACGAAATCTAGTAGAAGTTACTGGAGCTTAAGCAGTTTCGTATCTTGTCCAAACTCAATAACTGAACTTGGAAAACATTTTTTTCCCTTTTGATTTATCGGTTTTCCTGCTGAACAGAACATTAACAAGAAAAGTTTACATCTAAAGGAATACGACAGATATCAGTATGCAATTTTCAAATACACATTTATATAAACGACAGAATTTTGAAAATGAGTAATGCTAATTTTCAAGCAACCATTTAATTTGACAAACCCACATTTACAATGACAAGGGGGCGGATACAGCACATTTTATAGCTCTACTCTGTCGTTTTGAGTAAGATTATAAATATCCAGGACATAATAACATAAATTTGCCTTTGTGGGACGAAACACCTACAACTATTTACATTGTTTTGTTCTAATCTTTCCTCCTATCTAGAATAACTATTAATTACTGCTGACTGTTGATCTGCTTTCTCCTCAATGGTCAAACTGGGAGGTTTTTCTTCTAATCAGTCGAGAATTACATCTCAACCTCTACTGAATTTTATTTTACAAACTACAACAGCGCAGCGCATTGACTCGCGAGCTTTAGCTGACCTTAGCTAGCTTAGCTTTGCTCTCAATATAGACGAAAAACGTCTCAACTTGAAACACGACTTCACATTCAAACATACACACGGGGAATTACTAAATAAGACTGTATACTTACGTTTAGTTATGGTCCTAGAAAACGTTCTGCGGTGAAAAGTTATCCATTTACCTCATTATGAGATGCTAAAAACCCAAACCGCCGCTTTTTCGAAAACAATGACGACGTCACATCCGGAAGTTGTTATTTTTGTGGATATAGTGAAAGCAAATACTCTCGATTCACAGGCTGCTTATTGTTGGTATTTATGCATTACATATATACAAATTCATATATTTTTATGAATTCATACTAACATTTTATATTTTTATGTGTTTTCAGTCAAGTCTGGAAAAACTGAAATTATACGTTTTAAGACGAGCGTATTCTGTTTTTTATACTCTTATACAATTTAGAAAATTGTATTATTTAAAAAGCATAAAGTGATCAGATTAGAGCAACATAAGCAAGTTATTCCTATAAATAAAATGCTTGTCATTGTTTTGTTTAGTGTCCACTGATCAGCTAATTGTTCAGTTTTGACTAGCTTCTCGTTTTCTATATATTATCAGTTCACTCATTATCACCAGCCAGTAAAACAAAATTTAGCTTATAAAAGGACCCAAGTAAAATAAAGTTTACCGAATAAAGCAATAAAGGTATATTCCACCTTTAGATATGCTTTTTTTGGAGGGGAAGGAGGAGGGGATACATTTTATGTAGATTAGCTTCAGGAACTAAAACCAGTTGTTTACTGTTTCCCAGCAGATGGCGATGTTTCTGTAAGTATCAAAGTAAACTGTAATGCAGAAATCATCAATTGTTTTATATGATAGTCATATCCGTATATTTGAAAACTGTTTTATGAAAGACAAACTCAACAAAGAAAATAGAGACTTTTTATTGAAAACATGCTGTTATTTGACAGTAAAAAAATATCTTTGAACAAAGCCAAACCCTTTCAGTTTGAAAATCAATCAACTCTATACCAGGCCAGGTAAAACATGAAATTGGGGGGGCTGCACTAACCGTTGAACTAATGTAGGAATAAGTTGCACAAAAACACAGTATTAAAAAAAATACTTAAATGTAAACAACATCTGGTGATCAAATAGAAAAATCTCAAAACATAAATGAGGATTCTCTCAGTCTCAGAATAATAAAGACAAAGAGGTTGTAAAATGTTATCTCTATACTGGTTACGAAAACAATCAACGTAAAGTTGGCTCAGCAGAAAAACAAACTGTTTTGCATACTCAGAAACAACAATATTAGTTAGGAATTAGAAGTATTTGTACATAGAGAGCTGGTCATGTCCAATTTAGTGAGGACAGTTTATATAAAAAAAAAATGTTAAGCAGTTCTTTGGCTCTTCAATGAAGGCACTTAAAACAGAGACCTCTACTGCCAGACATAACTGAAATTTTTAAAATCAAATTTAAAAAAAAAAAGAAAGAAAAAATACCAGGATACAAGTATCTACTCTGTATTTCTTACGAGTTAACTCAGAGAAATGTACCCGTCTTACTGTTTTCAACACGTTTTGGCATATAGAAGTTTAAAGTTATGTAGTCGGGGTTAGCTAATCTCTTCTATAACTGCTTAGTGTCAAATGTAAACAATAAAATAATGAAAAATATTGTAGAGGAGTCACTAATACTATTTGAAATGAGCCCTTGAATATTTTATTTGTCCCTGAAGAGCCTTGTTTTACCCAAAAGTTACTTAGATAAGCAAATGTTTTAACGGGATTGACACTGTTGGAGATTATATTCAGAAGTACATACATGTAAGTGAGACTTTTATTGAATGGTTCATTTGAGCCCATCTCTGTGGTCTAGCTGCATCAGTTATAACCTAAGTTCTGTATCTAAACTGTTTCTTTATTTCAGATCCACTCAGAACTCTTTATCACTCCATATTTGCTGTTGCTGCTTGTGCCGCTGCTGCCCCTGTTGGCCTCGGCCTTTCCAGCAGCGTGCCGGGACACCTGCCGGTGTTTACGTTCATGGTTGGGTTTGCTGTTGTTGTTACTGTGGCCCTGCAGCTGGCTGTAGGTCTGGTTGTTTGCATTCAGTTTCTTCTGTGCCTGGCCCACGTCTTTTTGGGCACTTCTGGGACCGTCGCCCCTCCCAGCCCTGCACAGGTTCTCGTCGTTGTTGACGTACTGCTGCCGCTCCTCCTGGGCGATGTTCACGTGGTTCTGTCGGCACGTGATCTTGGCGTGGGTGAGATCGGTGATGGGAAGAGGTGGGATGTGGTTCCCCTTAGACATCAGGAGTGGTTTGACGGCGATGTTGTATCCTGGAGGGGCTGACGGTTCGTTCCAGGTGAAAGGGGAGCTGCTGTGGTCGTCACTCAACCCCGCCTCATTCACTGCTTTATTCCTCTTTGTGAGACCGTACAGCTTGTCGTCACGCAGCTGCAGTTGGCGGGAACGGGCTATTTCACAGATGGTGCCAATGCCCAGGTGAAGCATCTCCCATAAATTGAGCACCAGGCAGAGCATAGAGACGGCGTACATGATGAGGAGGAAGATGGTTTTCTCCGTGGGCCGCGACACGAAGCAGTCCACGCTGTGCGGACAGGGCAAGTCGGAGCAAACGTATCTGGAAGGAACAGCAAATCCGTACAGCACATACTGTCCACAGAGGAAGCCCACCTCCAGGATGGAACGCGCCAACAGCTGGAAGACATAAATGCGCATCAGCCCATCTTCTTTAATCCGATGACGACCATCATGGCGAACCTTATCCTTCACTTGTCTCTCATTACTGTCTCCCTTCGCAGCTGGACTCCCATCATCCTCCGCCTCCGTCACTTCGTAGATCATTGGGTCTTCCTCGTCGTCATCCTCAGCCTCTTCCATGCCCCTGTGCTGCTTTCTGCTTCCCAGGTAGCGCTTCTTGAGTTTGTTTCGTGGAAATCTCCTCACTCTCCCCGTGTCAGCCTGCTCTTCTGCCCGAGCAATTTTGTTCACAGCATAGCCAAGATACATGAGGGACGGTGCAGCCACCAGGATGGTTTGGAAAACCCAGAAACGGACGTGGGACAGAGGAGCGAAGGCGTCGTAGCAGACGTTCTCGCAGCCCGGCTGGCCTGAGTTGCAGACGAACTTGCTCTGCTCATCGTAGTAGATCGACTCGCCTCCCACGGCTGTCAAGACGATGCGGAAGACGAGGAGGACGGTGAGCCAGATCTTGCCCACAAACGTGGAGTGATTGTGAATTTCCTCCAGCAAGCGCGTCAGGAAGCTCCAGCTCATGGTAGTGGCAGGAAAACTACGGCAAGCACCAGCATACGCCTTCTGTTAGTGACCTGTGGACAGGAAGAAAAAACAGGTTAGATATAATCAAAGTTCATTGTTTGACTCACTAAAATGTTAGGTAACTTCTTCCTCAGTTGACATGTTTTCTACAAATTAATAAAAATGAAGATTAGATATTATGAATCAAACCCACATGACAAGAGTTGCAAAGAGAGGAAAAGACAGAATCAAAAGTTCTGAATTGTTAGAAATGAAACTGTACCAGATATATGTGAAATAACTTAAAGGTGACCCTGTTAGGTTAGGATAAGTCAATGTGATATAAAAAAAACCTTTACATTTTTGCAAAACATCATTGTTAGATAATGAGATCTCAGTTCACTCAGTTCTGGCTATTCTGAGCTCGTTTCAAAATGAGACATTTTAGGGCGTCTTGTCCTTTAAATTCAAATAAGCTGCTAGTGGCCACGTTTACACTCTCCCATGAAAATGAATGCAAACAGACTGCACAATTATACAACCAAACACTTGTTTTCCAGCAGCCATTGTACAGAACATTCAGGGGTAAACCAGCTGACCAAACGTGCTGGAGCTCAGCGTGGGTTGTCATGTTTTTATGAGGTGTGAAAATCATTATAAGTGAAAAAAAACAACTTTAAAAACATTAATCTAAGAGTAATTAATCTATAATGTGATTCACGTAAAGAACTGAGTAAATGAAATAAATAAACTTTTCAGTAATATTCTAATTATTGACTATGACTGTAGATTTATAATTACTTGCAATCAACTAAATGAAACATAAAATGACTGCTTTTATTAAAATTTTACAAAAAACTTATGTAAAACTTTCATTTGATACAGCTCTGGAAAATATTAAGACCACTTAAAATGATCTGTTCCTCTGATTTTACTTTTTATAGGTATATATCTGAGTAAAATGAACATTGTTCTTTTATTCTATGAACTGCTGACAACATGTCTCTGAAATGCCAAGCAAAGATTTTAGTTATTTGCAGGAAATGAGAAATGGTCAAAATAACAAAAAGATGCAGAGCTTTCAGAACCCAAAATAATGCAAAAAAAAAAAACAACAACAAAAAAACAAGCTCATATTAATTTAGAAACAACAACACTAATGTTTTAACTCAGGAAGAGATCATAAATCTATACATGGGAGGAACAACCAGAAAGTTTTCCATTGGGTTCACTGCAGTGGGCTCTTAGTTCTTTCCAGAGCTCTATATTATTTTTAACATATTTTATGAATATGCTTAATGTTTTCCAACTAATCTCTTAGGCATTGCTCCTGTAGCCTCTCTGGATAAAATCTTCACCAGACAAGTCTAACATTTGTGCACTGGAGCCCAACATGGTTTAAACACGTAAAGAATTAAGGTGTTGACAGCGGCTGTTTGCAAACCAAACCCAACAAATTAAAGCGTACTTCCTCTCTAACTGCCAACCCAAAACCAGCCTAGTCTTCAGAAGTCAGGAATGGCGGTTTTCTACATAATAAATACCAGTTGTGTGGTAAAGCTGTGGCCCGCTTCTAATGGTGAGATACAAATCCCAAATGGGAGACGGTTTAAACAGGATCTTATTTGCACAAACATGAAGAAATATCAACACTTACCTTTTTGGTGTATGAAGATGAGCAAATCTAAGAAAGAAAAAAAACTTTCCCAGGATTTAAAAAGAAAACAATTCTCCCCGTCCACCCAAAGAAACCCATTGTTAATCTGTTCTCAACGAGCTTCTGTATGAGAAACAGGGTATCCCCTCGATGATGCCAGAACACAGGAAGTTTACTCAGATTATGTCTCCCCGTTACACAGAATCTAAAAATAAACATACGGCTGCCAAGAGGAAAAGTCACAGGAAGAGACGGATGTGGTATTCCGGAAACACTGACCAGCGTCAAACAGCTCCGACCAACACCAGTCCTCTGGGAAACTGGATCACGCAAAAAGCTCAGGGAAAACCCCGTTTACATTCACGGATAAACTAAAAATAACACCAGAAATCACAATACAAGACTTGGAAAAATTATTTCAGGAGGAAAAAAATTTAAATCTGTTTCTTCTATATGTGCCACAAAGACACTAAAAGAACATAAAGTGACACTTTATTTGAAGGGGCGTGCATAAGACTGACATAATACTGTCATAAACATGACATAACACCTGAACATGGAGTCTTTTTGTCATTGCATAAATAATGACACTTTTAGTGCAAAGTTGGCGATTTTAATGTATTTTTAATGCAAGTATTAGTACAACTTTGCATTAAAAGTGTCATTATTTACCGAATGACACTTCATGACAACAGTGATAAACATTTATGAAGACTCCTTCATGTTCATAACAGGTGTTATGTCATATTTATGACAGCGTAATAAGAGTAGTAATAAATTATCTTCAAGGTGTTTTTTCCGTATTTATTGGTTTATTGGTTAACCCCATTGAAAACCTGATAGTTACCAAACAACACTTCATTCGGTAACTATCCGAATGAGGGATAGTTACCGAATGAAATTCAAACACAGAATTTGAATTTGTGGAAATTCGAATTCTGTGTTTGAATTTCCACAAACACAGAATCATAGAAAACTGGGTGGACAAATTGATTCCACCAAATATTGATTTCTGAACTCTTCCTGAGTTAAAACATTAATATTGTTGTTTCTAAATGAATATGAACTTGTTTTCTTTGCGTTATTTGGGGTCTGAAAGCTCTGCATCTTTTTTGACTAAATAAATACAAAATCTTTGTATTTATTTGCTTGTAATTTTGGAGGCATGTTGTCAGTAGCTCATTGAATAAAAAAAACAACGTTCGTTTTACTCAAAACTTATACCTACAAAGAGTAAAATCAGAAAAAAATAATCATTTTAAGTGGTCTTAATATTTTCCAGAGCTGTATAATCATCTGCAGATGATTATACAGCTTTAAATGTTTAGAAAATATAAACTGTCCAAATGAGAACTGCTGTACTCAAATGAACCTGACACATATACCACACATTATGTAACCATTTAACGCCTCTATTTAACGTGCAGACGCCCATCTGCTCCAGCTGAACTCTAACTCTTAAGGAAGGCTTCAAAGGAACAGATTTCATTGAGATTGTTGTGTTCTGTGTTTTTCTGTATGTTTATTTCTAGTTTCCTGTGTGTCTGAGTCTCTGTGTTGTCCTGTCTCCCCGTGATTAGTCCCCAGGTGTATCTCGTTCCCTGATTTCCTCTTGTGTATTTAGTGTCACCTGTGTGTGTCTGTCTTCGTCGGGTCCTACGTCTTGCTACGTCTGGTTACGTCCGTTTACGTCAGTGCACGTCTAGTCCTCGTAATATCCTGTTGCTACCTGTTGTGAGCTTTAGCCTCCCGCTCAGCAGTGCTGCCAGGTCTGTGGACTGTGTTTTCTGTTATTTATCTTCATTAAACTCCTCATCACACATCATCTGGGTCTACTGCGTTTGCCTCACCGCCACCACCACACCACTTTATGACAGAGATAATAAAAGAATAAATGTAACATTATTCTGAGGCTATCAGGTTATGAAATCTGATTAAACTAATTTCTGTCATTAACTGGATTTCAGATGAATAACTTGTTCAGTTTCATTTCATTTCACATCTGTAAATAAAATATTTACTATGTGATTACTAAGAAATTCCTTTAACCTGCCGACTCTTCCCGGACTCCACACATCTCCACGGTTTCGCCTAATAATAGACAGTCACCAGCGGCTGCGTTAACACACTTCCTGACGTCTGCTGCTGCTTTGAAGAAGAACACCATCCCTTTCCACGGCTTCATTAACAGCCGCGTGACGTTTTAAAGTGCACATCTGGCCATGTTGTGTAACGTAGCATGTGGAGGGCCAGTGGCACGGCTCCATCCAGCCCAAACACGAATCCCAATCCTCCGCAACGCTCACCTTCTTCTTCTGCTAAATAAAACATGTCCCCGCAGAACTGTGAGCAATGTGATCGTCTGTTTCAAACTCATCGTTTTGGGCCAAATCAAGATCATGAATGGGACGTCGTACCAGGATGTATTGATAAAACCCACCAACAAACCGTTAAAATATTAATGAATACCTGCATTTTATAAGTATTTCTTAAAATCAAACGTCTTTTCACATTGTTCAGTTCACTAATTATGTGGATTTAGAAAAAGTTTCAAGGAATTTTGCAATATTTGCGATTATACGTGACGTTAATCGATCACAGACGAACTAATAACTTGACATCAAATAACGCAGAGGTAGTGTCGTAAAGTGCAAAAATACTGCCACCTACAGGAGAAAGTTAGAGGTCAATTAAAAATAAAACCCAACGTTTTTGACAATTTTCGCTCAAAATTTGAACTAAACTTCAGTTTTCTGTGATAACAATGCTATCGACTCTGTTATGCAGAAATTTTATTAATCTGACAGCAAAACAAAACTACAAATATTTTAAAGCCAATAACAGGTGAAGCGCTTTTCACAGGCAGAATGAGAAAAAGGATTCATCATAAATTAAGCATATTCCTAATTGAAAGAGGTTTGTTTCAAAGCAATTTCAGTTACTACACTGCCAAAATGAAGCAGCTAATATAATAAAGTCTTTACTAAGATTTAGTAACCCAATCAAACATAACCTGAGAAGAGAGAGTAGAGTCTCATGGTTCATCTACAAGAACAAATCTGAGATCACAAACCCAAAATTTGTATTGGGACAGAAAATAAAATCATCTTTGCAAAATATTGATTCTTTCTGTCTAAAACTTCAACGTAACAGCTGCTAAAATCAAGGACTCATTCTGTTTGTTGCATTTCCAAACATTTTGCTGTTTTCATAATTTTCATTTCAAAGATTTAGCTGCCACATCTTAACAATTTGGGGAATCTCAGTTTACGAGAGATAACATTTTGTAATTTGGCTCAGATTATTTGAAGTCTGCCATCTAATGCAGAGAAAACAAACGTTGCTTGTTCACAAATATTTCATTATCTGGAAACAAAGACTGTCTTCAACTGTTTTCTCTAAAGTGAGTTCACACGTTTTGGGCTCGCGTTCTTCATTCGTCCGACTCTTTGCAGAAAAGAGTACAACAGTAAATAGAAAGAAAAAGGAAACATGCTTTCAGATATTCTTTTAGTACACAAAACGTGCATTTATGGAGCTAAACTCAGGGCGATTCTGGGGAAAACCTGCTAGAGGCCACAAAGGACTAGTGTGAGTTTCACCTTCCTGCAGGACAAACATCATTAACATGCAGTCAGAACCGAAGCAGAATTTAATAATGTGTTGGAACAGCTCAGTTAAAGATCTGAGGCACAAATTAACACCACATACCATGTGACTAAAGCTTTCCTGCAAAGAGGAACTGGGTTATTACCTGTTGGCAGAAGTGCATATTGGTAGACACATACACCCCAAAATTAACACAATACTTTTCAGAAGTAAATATATTACATTACATCGTTTCACATTACAACAAACTTAGTAGTGTAAAAAATGTTTTTTTAAAAAGGTGCAAGAGGTATTTAATACTTCTGTAAGGTCATGTAAAGTTAACCTGTTTAGTTAAATTACTGGAAGAGGTCAGAGTTTGTGAAAGAGGCCAGAATGTCCCAAATTGAGAAGCTGGGAGTGGTGCAGCACGCCAACTCCAGATGTCTCCCATCCTGAGATCGAGAACCTCCTGTTTCCTATAGAGCCTATAAAAGAGCCAGCTTTGTACAAGCCCATCTAAGTGGGTTTCAAGCTGCGAACATGAAGGTTTGTGGTTGCTTTCAAAGCTCTAAAGCTGATGCTCCACCCAAAGGCTATTTGAGATTGAAACGCTCACCGACTATTTACACAAAAGGCAACTTTAAAAAGTTTGCAACTTGCTGACACCGCCGTTTCCCGCAGTAAACTGATGGGAATTCTCCATTAAATGGATTCTCCTGAGTCTGCAATAAGGTGATCTGATAAAAAAAAGGTAGTAAGTGACTTCCAATTGGACAAAACCAGTCATGATACATACTTCTGCACGGTTCCCATTTCAAATAAAATAAAGAGTTGTAGCAGGAAAATGACAGAATGACTTCAACAATTA
The DNA here is from genome assembly GCF_019740435.1 of Gambusia affinis. Taxonomy (NCBI): domain Eukaryota; kingdom Metazoa; phylum Chordata; class Actinopteri; order Cyprinodontiformes; family Poeciliidae; genus Gambusia; species Gambusia affinis. The sequence continues at coordinate 18,337,191 of NC_057887.1, forward strand.
CATGTGTGGGAGGAAAAACGTAAAAAGTATACAAACACAAAAAAAGATAACTAAAAACAAATGGTGTCAGGATCTGTTTCCATAAAAATGTCATACTAAATTTGATGGACGGTAAATTTATTGCAATAAGCGATATTATTGTTATTTTCAGACAATGATAATAGCATAATAAAGCAGGAACACATTCTCAGTGATCAGTAAACTTTAAATTCAAATGGACATTTAACACTGGAACTGGAAGACATTTCAAATATCCAAATTAAAATTAACAGAAACAACAACAAAAAATAATTATGGAGTCTCTGTTAACAAAACTGCCCTTGAGACCAAAACTGAAGAGTTTTTGTCATGCAGTTTTTTGGTAGAAAGAGAAAAAAACGGAAATTATTGAATTTGTTTTAGTTTAATTAATTTATTACTTATTGTGACATACCTAATCAATACATTGATTGGGAAACTTTGGTGAATAAACTAACAATCACTGTTTGGGGCAGAAAATAATTAATGCATAAATAACAGAGAGATTAATACCAGATCTTTTACTCTGTTGATACATTTCCAAACCATTTATTATTTTATTTTGCTTAACAAGAGTCAAAAATGTCTGTTTTTCTTGAAAGTGATAACTAAATTGTCTCAGTTTTCAGCCTATCGCCCTTGATAGGCGATCAAAACATTGTCTCTAACACAGTATTTAAAAAAGTCACGCAAAATTCTACTGTGCTTTTTAAAAAGCTGAAGTCTTACAAAACCAGCATTCAAAAACTACACCTGCGTCCCTCTGCAAAGGATAAACACAATTTGAGCCGGGGCGTGCTGCGGTGGCGTAGGGCAGTGTTTCCCAACCCTGGTCCTCAAGGCACACTGCCCTGCATGTTTTAGGTATTTCCTTGCTTCAGTGCAGCTGATTTCAATTGATGACTGATTAACAGGCGTTTGTTGAACTGCAATCAGTTGAATCAGGTACATTAAAGCAGGGAAACTTCTAAAACATGTAGGACAGTGTGCCTTGAGGACCAGGGTGGGGAAACACTGGCGTAGGGGATAGCACGACCCACGTTTGGAGGCCTTGAGTCCTCGACGCGGCCGTCGCGGGTTCGATTCCCGGACCCGCCGACATTTGCCACATGTCTTCCCCCCACTCCCCCTTTCCTGTCAGCCTACTGTCATATAAGGGACACTAGAGCCCACAAAAAGATCCCCTGGAGGGAACTCCCCCCCCCCAAAAAAAAAACAAAAAACAATTTGAGCCAATACACTCATAGTCACATTTCTAATTAAAAAAAAAAAAGTTTAGAAGTGATAAAACAATGTTTTTCAGCCATTTGTTGTCAAATAACTTAAATATTGCAATGTTAGATGTTTTCTTTTGGATAAAAGCTTATATTACACTAGAAACCGTAAAAACATCTTATGTGGCAATGAGAAAGCATCACAAACCTTTCTAGGAAGTCAGTTTACTAGGGTGTAATTTGAGGAAGGCTTAACAGTTTAAAAAAATTCAATACCACCCAACCCCACTGTATAAACCATCAATTATCCTCCCACACAGCTGGGACCGAACTGGTTCCCGTAGGAATGAAATGTTATTTATACAAAAAGTTTCATAGACACATGGAGAGTGCAACAAAAAATGTACACCACTTCGAACTCTCACTTTTTATATAAAAAGAACAAAAAATAGATATTTTCTTTCTTAAAATATTTAAGAAACACTCCAAAAGATCAGAATAAAAGAGAATAATGGTGTTACCTTTTTGTGTAATTATTTGATCCTCTCCAACTTGATGTCTTCTCCGATATCTTGAATCTAAGCCCCATCTGCCTGCAGAGCGAACAGAAAAGCAGCCAAACAGCTTTAAGATAAAGGTCAAAAAAGTGCTTAAATGAAAAAAATAAATAACTGTACTTCCCATCAACATTGGTACATCTGGAACAGAAGTGCCCCATAACACGCTATCATTAATTGGAGGCTCAGTAAAATCCAACATCCTGACTATTAGTTATAACCTAAGCAGTCGTTTTGGTTTTGTGGCAGTTTCATTGTTTTTTTTTCTAGCTAAACTTGATTTGAGTCTTTGTTTTTTTTTTTATTTAACATTTTGATTAAATCTATCCAAAATCATAAAATACTTACAAAAGTAAAATCTGAGCACTTTTTCTCACTGCAGGCACATAATTAAAAGTTTAGATTGTCATTCAAGAAACAATTATCCCATTTGTGAAAATACACAAGAAATGGCCAGGTTAACCATGACAAATAGACGGGTCAAACCTTGAAAGTTTGTTTCCCTTATGTCTTATATGTCAATATTAAAATAAACACAATGCCTGATCAAACCTGCTTTGATTTATTTTATACTAAAACACATTTTAAAACACTTTAAATGACAAATTGTGTTGTAAAGCAGGACTAAAATAATTCAGGCCTGGTTTAACCAAAGTTATCGTAGTTTGCAACAACTACAATAACATATAAGCGCATACAAAAAAGTCAAACTTCTGACTTTAATCTCAGAATTATGAGAGTATAGTTCTAACATTAAACTCAGATTTCTGACTTTGGAAATCTGAAAAAAAAAAGAAAAAAAAAAAAAGAAAAAAAAATCAAATAAATCCTGATACTTTAATCTCAGAATTGCAACTTTTTTCATTGAATTCTGAAAAAGTCAGAATTTTGACTTTAATCTCAGAAGTGAGACTTTTTTGAAAAGTCAAAATTCTGAATTTAATTTTAAAACTGTCTTCAATCTTACAATTTTAAGAAGTCAGAATTTTGACCTTCTCAAAGTTCTGACTTTTTAGGCAACATCTTGAAATTCTATGTTGAAATTTTGGGGGGGAAATTCTGAGAAAATTCCAGTGGCTCTAATCAAAAACCAACTAGCTTCCATGTTTAAAATTTGTTCCAAAGATCATTTTGTAGTATCTGAGAATGCACTAAAATGCTATAAAAAATCCTTTAGAATAATTAGTCAGGGGATTAAATTAAATATAGTAGAATTTGTTATTGTAACACCAGACAGCGTAATATTTGACTTTATAACCTATAAGATGTCGCAGCCATTTTTAAACAGGCAAATCTACAGGTTGCCTAGAAGCTAAAAAAATTAGTAATTTAAATGCTAGCAACTTGCTAACATGAACAAACTTTAGCCTAGCAAGAAATTCTGAAATATTAACAAAATATATGATTTTAAGTTTGAATACGAGTTCATTTTAATGAAGCTTGATCCACTAATACTTGCTACATTCTTATTTTGCCAAAAAATATTTTTAAATTACAATTATTTCGTTTGCTAGCAGATGGTAAAAATCTATGAATTAGTTAAGCTTCGAATTTCTAAAATTGATTCCTACCAAAGTGACATTTTTAGAAATACAAATCTATATTTCTTTGTTAACTCACCGTTTGTTCTCCGAGTCATTTGTCAGCGGTTTCGTTAGCGATTTGATTTCCCCCCAAAGGTATTTCAGACTTTTTTTCTTGCTCACCTTTTCCGAGCGCATCGTTGGGTTTTAACGTTTTCAACCGGCAGAATGCAGAAAGTCCAGCAAAGCAACCGCTGATTAAAAAAACTAAAAAATCTCCGGCGAAAACAGCAGCAGCGTTGAATCCCTGCTTTTACTGCTCGTTAAATACTCAAGGATACGTAAGGAAGTTCTGGCTTACTTTTAAAAACATCTCCTCTTCTTTCTTCTCCCGGAGAGCCGCAGAAACGCAGCGCGGATGGTGCTGAAGACAAACTGGCTGAAACTCCCTGAGTGAATCAAGAAAGGAGGAGCTTGACTTTCTGTGAGAGCGAGAGAAAGTCAGACATCACAGGATTGTTTTTTTTTTGTTTGTTTGTTTGTTTGTTTTAATACTAATGGGTATTTGTTTAATACTAATGGGTATTAAACCCATTAGTATTAAAACTAATGGGTTTAATACAATAAACAAAATAATCTTCCTTTTGTCTAGTTTATTCTTAATCTTCATTGTTTTTGGTATATATGGTCCAATTCTGCCAATAAAATGATTTTTTAAATACTTTTTAAGCTGACATATGCTAAAGGCAAACTCTTAAACCAAGTGTCAAACTCAAGGGGACCAAATTTGGCCCGCTGTAATTTTTTATATGGCCCTCTAGACCAGGACTGTCAAACTAATTTTTATTTCGGGGTCATCATCATGAATATACTTAAATAAAACTACCCATTAAAGTGTTAAAATATGAATAAATATTTGAGTATTATATATTGAGTAAGTACTTCTTAAAGTTAAATAATGTTGAACTCTTTTTCACATTAATATATTTTTGACAGAATATAAATAAAAACGGCTTTAACCCTTCTAGGCTGAACGTGTCAGTGACAATCCAGCCAAATTTGAAAATTTGCAGTAGCCTACTGTAATTCCACCACACGTTGCGCTATCTGAAACATTGCAACTGTTTCTGAAAGGGGAGACATTATATATTGGGTTATTACAGTAATTTCACTCCCATCGTAGCAGGAAGTGAAATTAATCTGAGGGTCGTTCTTTTAATAGTAGGTAAATTGCAAAAATAACTTGCTAGATATTGAAAGTCTAAATTATCCATTATGGATAAATGGGCAAATATATATTTAATCACATGACATTTAAAGAACTGTGTATCATTACAATAAGCAAAAATATCCAGGTGGAGATTTGAAACTTAGGACTCAAATGGTTAACTTGACTAATAAAATAATATTTAGGCACACAACTGTTCATGTCTCTCCAAGATAATGTATTAAACTCAACGTCCAGGGGTCAAATCCGGCCCGCCTTAACTCTTATGTGGCCCTCTAGACTAGTTATCATACCCACCAATGAGAGCAGATAAAGTTTTTCTGCAACAGGAATTTATTTCTCCACCTTTAGTACATTGAGCAGAGTACCGGAGGATGATTGACATTCTCCTCTTGGCTCTAATTAGCCATTTTTGACCAGAAGTGTTGGATTCTTTCAGATCACAATAGTGACACAGGGAGGAGCTCATTTTCCCCCACAGATTATCTGTCTCATATCTTACTGTCACAACATGATGGCAGTTTTTTTTACTGTTGAAACAGCATTTTTGATCATTTTTTTATTTTTTATTTTTTATTTATTTATTGATTTTCATAACTTTATGTATATGATGGCAGTTTTAATGAATATTGAAAACTAAAACAAATTTCATACTGCAGCTTTATCCCGCAGCTCTTCTCCTCACTCACACAGTTACATCTGAATTCACAGGTTCACAAAAACGGGAGGATTTATCCCTTCATATTTGACTTCCTCAAGGACACGCTGATAAAATTCATGCATTGTATTCTTTGCAGCTGGTGACCCTCAACAAAGGAATTCCTTTCCATCTCTGCTGTTAATCTCAAGGATGTTAGATAAAATCCAGGCCAGACAGGCAACTCTTCCATCATCCTTTCCGACTGTTTGTCTCTGCCACCGTCAAAGTTATTAAGCTTGACTTTTGGCTGCCATTGTGTTCTTAAAGTATCACCTGAGGAATCAAACAGGGAGGAGTGGTGGAAAACAACTCCAACTGTAATCAGCCTGATTGTGTATCGGCACTAGAGGTATTATACTTTAATTCAAAATGACCTCCTACAGGCTTGAAGCTCCCCCTAAGTGAGTTATCTTTCACCTCAGGGTGGAGTAATTGAATGGAGAAGAGTCGATGGGGATATCCATAAAAGCAATCATCAGACAGCAATAGCAATTTAAAGCATCTCAGCAGCTAAGGGTTTCTTGCTGTATCAGCTTGTGTGTGAAAATTGAGATGGCGACACAAGCTGGAGAAGAAACTCCAATATAATTTTTCATATATTGATCACTTTTCTCTGGAGGTCAGAGCAGGTTGTAGTATGTTCTTCCTATTAAGCATTAACAAACTGTTTGATACAGTGACAGGCTCAGTAAAGGGCAAACTGATCTTTATTATGCTAAAAATACAAATAAATGCAAAGTACTTTATCATGATTTTAAATGATAAATCAACACATTGTAGTGGTTAAAGCTACAGTGTGTATGTTTTATTTTTTTTTTATTAGTTTTTTTTTACATATTTGTTAAAACTGTTGCCATGTTGTGTTGCCCTCCACCTATTGCCTTCTGAAGAAACACACCGCTCCTGACCAGAAACAACCAATCAGAGCCAAGGGTCTTAGTGCTGTCAATCAACAACATGTACTAGCTGCTAAATATGCTAAAGGTGGAGAAACAACAACAGTTACAAGAAAACCATTTATCCGCTGTCATCAGTAGCTATGCGAACTAGCCTGAGCATTCACAAAAGGCTCTGCTAGCTGTAGCGTAGCATAAAGAGGGTGACTGGCAGCACTAAGATCCGCCTCCTGGCTCTGATTGGTTGTTTCTGGTTAGTTCTGGGAGACTGGGAGAATCCAGAAGAACTCTATTTTTACACTGATTTCAGGTTTTATGCTATGCAGTTTTAACAAATATGCGAAAAATATTTTTTTATAAAACGTTTATATTGCAGTAGAACGAAAATTGAAATTTTAAAAATATTTTACAAATGAAAGTCAGCAAAAAATTGACCCCTTCATACATTTTCACCCCTCTTACTTTGAGTCCTTGTCCACATAGCTGGGTTTTTATAACTCGAATGTCTCCATTCACATCGTTTAAAAAAAAATATATATATATATATATATATATATATATATATATATATATATATATCATACACACAGGATCGGTTTCAGAATCCGAAACCAATCCTGAACCGATACGAACCTCAAAAAAATCCGCTCCTGAATGCTGTTTTAAACATGCCAAACCCCTAGGGGGCGGTGTAGCGCAAACTTACAACCATCAGCCAACCAGATTGCTTCAAAACAACCACGGCTTTCTGTTTGAAATTAAACATGGCGCCAGGAAGTTTGGCTAAACTACTTTTAAATGGCGTACTAGAATATAGTTATTAAAACACAAGATATTGTCGATTAGGAATCATGTCAAAGCATGTATGTGGATATATAGAAAGCATTGTTTGCCCCACACCCTAAAAGTCATGAAGACACGCAAATACGACGTTTTCTCACCGGACTCTGGTCGGATATTTGATAAATAATCGCTTCCAATTATTAAACTGAGTTTTGTGTGGATTAAAAGTAAAATCACATAAAATATATTCTTTCTTTTTTCACACAGTCGATCATGTAAGGGTTAGCGTGACATCTCAGATCAGAGGATTAACAAACAAATGTGATGATCTGTGTTGTGAGATTTAAACAGAAGAGACAGATTATTAAGAACGCTGAATCGTCAGATTACTCCTGAGACTTTTTCAGTTTCTCAAACTCACATCATGGCATGTTTTCTATGTCATCACAGCCTTGAGCCTCTTCTGTCGACGCCTATAAGAGATGCAGAGCGATGTTTCATGGTCTCCATCAGCAGCGGTCATTCCACTGTGAGCAATTTGTTGTCTTGCAGAGGGCGGAAGGATTCAGAAGTTCAAATCTACTTCACTGGAATATATTTTGGACTTTGGATTTGGCGCCATCTGCTGGGTTGAAAAGCTTAATAGGAAGTTTAAAGCATATTCAGGGTAGATGTGGCTAGCACCTGAAAAGAAATTAGGTAACATAATGCAAGAACCGCTTTCAGTTTAGAAATAGATGAAATAATATTAAATTTTTTGCGACATCTAACAGGATTTCTTCCGGGATTGGTTTCATGAATAGTAAATAGGACTAAATATAAATTGACTGCCAGTTTTTTATTGAACTATAATTTACTACTTTGATGGTTTATTACATTAAATCATAAAGAGTTCATTTGAATTTTGTGGTTATAAAGTCAAGGGACTGTGGACTCTGAAATGTCTTGAGTACAAATGAAGGTCAGGATCATTTAGCAGCTTGTAATCTGTGCAAAAGATGGCCAAAAACCAACATTTGGAATTGCATTGCAGAACATTTCTGCACAACTAAATCTGGGAAGCCCTCATTGTTCCAGAATGAACTAGAGTCTCATTTTGAAGCCTTGCGGTGGTGTTATTTAGGTCAAGAGTTTAAAGATCAACCTGATCTACCCGCAGTTCAAATCTCAGTTGTTTATTTATTTATTTTTTTTAAATAGAAAATGCATTTCAGTCAAAGTCAATAAATGTAAACTCAAAAGAGTTCAGGTCAGCTGTGGTTTGGCAAAGCTAGACTTATAATAGTGTTTCATTCATGTAAGTTAGATTTTGGATTATTCAGAAATCAGGGACTTTTATTTATTTTTGTGGACAATATGGTCAACTCTGCACTTGCAACACTGTACATCATCAGTGCAGTAGGTCCAAAATGCAAAAACAAAATCCTTAGAAAATGTGAATATTATTAAAATTTCAAGCTTTTAATCATTTAAGGTTTTACACATTTAAGAAACACTTTTGTTTATTTCTAACATGAATTTTCCTCAAAAGTTGATCTTTTTTTGATTAGTTTCATTTCCATTCGGGTCATCTCCCTTTTACCTCGTCTTGACCCGCTCTTGTGCCTGGACTCTGTCCTCCGATCTTCTGTCTTCACTTTGACCTCAAGCCGACTGTGGATGATCTACATGCTGACAAACTGCTTTGGATGACGCCTCTGACTTCAGGACTTCTGCAGCAATGGCAAATTGTCATCGAGTTGGCCAAGACTACATCATCGTCGTGTCCTTCAAGCTCACCGTCCTTCCCTAATGACTGCCACTTCCTTTAATTTAATTGAAGACGGTCTCAGTTTGTATAACCAGTTCCTCTCGCTGGATTGTTTCCTTTTGAAACAAACCGAAATATCCAAACTATTCTGAAAGCTTTTTAAACTACTGTGATAACCTGTTAAAGGGTTAGCATTTTAGTTGCTAAATTGCCTCATTTTTAAATTTATGCCTGTTTAAATTAAACAGAATTAGTAGATAAAGCAATCTAAACAAAGAACTGCAGAGTGTGTCATGCTTTCATTCCGATTTTTTTTTCAAATCTGATTTTTTTGCCGTGGTCGTTCACACTTTCTTTTACTGCCGTTATTTTGATTAACATGTTTTATTTGCATTATTTATATTTTTTGTTATTACGACTCTTATTTTGAAAGGTTAAATTAGTGGAATCCAGCATGTTGCTAGGGAACCAAAAAAAAAGAAGACGCTGCTGTATGAAAGCGTAACTTTCACAAGTGGCTGTAAGGGTCATTTAAGTTAAGAATTTATTTAATTATCTCATTTCTACCTCGAAGGAAAGGGTCAGCCAGCGAGGTATGTTTATATGTATTTATGTAATTTTTTATGTCTTTATTATCGTTATTGACACCGTCTCATTTAAATTTATTTTGTATTTTAGTTGGTGGTGTTATGTCAGTGGGACTAAGTGAAATTGTAAGAAGAACAAGTTCAAAAATCGACATTAAAGCTGACTGTACACCAGCAGTTTAACGAACTCTTCATCGCCGTTAAGAACAAGAAGAGGTGGAAGTGACACTTTCAAATCTATTGACTTGTATATGTTCTCCTGTGTGAACTGCAAACGACCCGAAAGTGTCCCGCATGCGCAGTAGAGGGCGCACTGACGTCACACATCGAGAGTGTGCTGTGTTTTGCCAACCGCCATAAAGACGAAGAAGTAGTGCTCAGTGTTTGCAGAAGTAAATATGGATGCTAACTGTGGAGCATAGCTTATGATTTTGAAGTACTTGTCCAAAGGGAGGCAGTATATTAACAACTTAATCCTCATTATAGTCCGCCAGGGTTGTTGTTTTTTTGCCGCTTGCGCGTATCAGGACGCAGAATAGGGACGTTTGTAGAGTATCAGTGGCGTTCAGATCGATGAATGCGACCTGACTGTTCTGGTTCAGATTTGAATCGGATATCCAAGTGGCCTGGGTCGCGTTTGAAAAGAATCCGACCTGTGTTGTTCAGACTGTCATGAAAAGATCAGACACAGGACGAACTAAGGCAAGAAGAATCGGAATTGGGTCACTGCTGTGTGAACCAAGCCTAAAATGACCAACTGACTCAACACCAAGTGAATTGAAAAGCATCTTTTACCCACTTAAGTCATGCTTGGGTTTGGTTAACTGTTTGCCCTCAGAAACTTCAAACTTGAGAGATGATTACACAACAAAGGGGAACCTACCTATCTAAGCAGCTATTTAAATGGGCTTTTTGTTTGTTTTTACTTAAATCAACTTAAGTAAAAACAAGTATGGAGGTGAAGAGATGAGTTTGAATTAAGTGAAGGTTTTTGAAAGTGCAAGTGTTGCATAGTGTAAAAGAAGCAAACCAGCCCTGGTGTTTTCTGTGAGCAGAAATGTTCTTTCTTTAATTAACATGAATTTGAAGCCTGTATACTTGCTGTGTCCCCCAATACTCAAAGAAATCTTTAAATAAAAATGTTTTAACAGAAAGTATACATTTCAAATGAGTAAGCAGAAAAAAAGTAACAAATAATCAAATCCTGAATTTTTAACTGTAGGTTAACTGGGTAAAAATACTAATAATAAAACACAATATCTATTTAGTAACTCGCAAAGATTGCTCAAGAAATTAAAAATTTTAGATTTTATAATGTGCCATTATTATGGAGGCTCTTAAATGAAGAGATTTGGTTCTTGTTTCAGCTCTTTCTTCTTTAAATGACAATGAAATTAAAGAATTTCGCAAATATTTGAACCATTTTGCAGTTTTGTTCATCTCAGTTACAAAGCACACAGAAGAAACAGCGTCTGATAATGAATGGCTTTATCTTCCTGTTACAATGATACATTTACACATTGTATTACAGCCCTAGATTAAACGTGCAGCAGACAGCAAGCAGCACAATATGAAAAGGGTAGCACATCATCGGAACAGAGTGAAAACAACATATTTTATTTAGCGTGTCACTAAAACATTGCTGCGCTGGACTCGATATGCTACCCTGAAAGTGTCGGGTGTCAAGATTTTCTCCTGATTATTTCTTTGCACATCAAGTACATACAACTTAATTATTGCAAAAAAGCTACAGGAAGCAGCTAAATTATTCTAAGCTGGTGAATTCTTAGGAATCGTAGCATCAGACAAAGGTAGACTGGGATCTTAGGAGCATTCGTAAGATTTGATCACAAAGAATTTCAGGTTTGTTTTGTAGCTATGATGATTTAGCCTTTATTTTATTAGTCACTAACACTTTTTAATAATTAGATTTACTATTGTGAGAATGCAACAAAAAAAACCAAAACATTTTTATATATGAAACATGTACAGTTGAAACCAGAACTTTTCATACAATATAAAAACACGATCTGTTTTGTGACTGACATTAAAGGAAACTATTTCTTTAGGATTATTTAAAAATGGGTTGAATTTGCTAAATGCCAGAATAATGAGAAATTTATCACTTGTTCAAAGCCAAACATAGAAAAAATGTCTTAATATTTGGCAGCCCACAATATAATGCTACCATCTCAAAACTTCCTAATTTTTCCTCTAAATGTAACATAAAATTGTCCAAACGTAATTTATTCATGTTCCTTTTGATGTAACGGCTTCTTCTTCACTGAGCGGCCTTTTAGTCAGAGCAGAACTCGTTTCACAGTTAATAATCACAGCCAAGATCTACTGAAGGTCATGTGAGGTCACACATCTCCTCTGTGACATAAAACCTGATCGGAAACATGGGTTGACATTTCCACCAATCTGTTTCTGTTTCGGTAAACTATTGCTTTGTTTCGGTTTTTGTAAAGTTTAAAATTTTTTTCCTTGCATATCATTGTTTAAACAGATAAAAATAGTGCTTTCCTTTCAGGCATCTGGAAATTGCAGCCAAGTATGAACCAAACTTCTTAAAGTTCAAATTTGTTTTCTTGATTTTCATTTTTTGGGGAATTTCCCCAAGATGTCACAACCAAAAGCAGTTTAAACGCTTCGTTTCTTACAGAGTGTAGACAGCTGACTTTAATGAAAAATATAAATAAAATAAATTGATTTTCTCATTAATTTGGCGTTTTGCAAATAGAAATTATTTCGGTAATCTCGAATGACTGAAAACAGAAAACATTTAGTCTGCTTTAATGTCAGACAGTAAAAAAAAAAAGTTCATGTTTTACATACACTGCATGTAAAAATCTGATTCCAACTCTATTATTATTATTATCATCTTTGCTTATTTTCTGTCTCTTCTCCCTGAGAAATTGAACACATTAAAGGACATTTTTAATACTTTCTTTAAGGCTACAAACCAATCAGGCATAACATTATGACTACCGATCAGCAAAATATCACTCAATACACTTGAGCTGGGATATTTGAATCCACTCATTTAGATCAACGTTGATCTGTAGGGATCAGTTTCGATCAGTAAAGACCATTTATTGATCATAATGTTATGGCTGATCAGTGATAATATTGTCATGGTTTAATAAGTTTTTTAAAATGAATCAGCACACAAATATTCCACTGCATGGTGTCAAATGACAGCTGTATGATAAGGAAAGTAATACGTTAACATCAACCAACCATCCTGTTATTTATTCAATCTAAAACCTGATGGGATTTGAAAGAACCAACATTCTGCAATACTGTTTTAAACAAGGGGGGAAATTATGTCAAAAAGGCCTCATTTAGTCTGATTTCAAACATATTAAAATATTAAAAACAGATATATTCTATTAGTATTTACTAGTACTAGTAGTACTAGTATTTCTTGCTAATCAAGGAGATTGATCGGGTTATTTGTTGAGGAAATTAAACAAATATTGTAAAAAAAAACAAAAAAAAAAAAAACCAAAACACTCCAACATTATTCCTATCAAAAGTTTTTTGCACCCCTGTTAGAGATGTGTAAAAAGCCTTTGAATGCGTTTTAATGAAATTTTAGTTTTTCAACAAAATCCCTAGTGCAATGATACTCATTTCAGTTCACTCCACAGTTTTTAAATGTTAGTTTTTTAGGATTTAGGTCTGAATTTCTATAATTACCATTTAAAGGGCTCATTTTGTGTCTGGTGAAACATTGATCTGATTTCTAATTAAAAATGTAAATTATATTCTAAAACATGCATAATGTCATGCACTCTAATAAGGTAGCCTTGGCGTTTAGGTGAGACACAGGCCCACAGCATGATTATTCTCCACCTTACTCAACAGGTTTGTTTCACATCAGATCCAAAAAGACTGAAGGTGAAATTTTTTAATGGTTGCCATAGAGACTTGGTGACTCCATGACGACACCCTTGATTATACGTGTGTATATATATATATTTTATACTTTAAACTATGGAGATTTTTTTCCCACACCAGCTCCATCTGGAATGTTTTTTTCCCCCCAAAAGTCTTGAGAAAAAGACTCATTTATTCATCTTTAAATTTGTGGGGCAGAAACTGACTTTTCCCATCCAATGGTTGAGATTTGATGACGTCAAGAAGCCACTCTTTGCTACAGTTTTCTAACCAGCAGGTTTTGCACATTTTGTTCTTCCCTTGCCTTCCTCCTCCCTGCATGTTGTGCCAAGACTCCTCATCCGGCGCTGATGCCTTCTGCTTGTTTTCAGTCCCTTCGCCTCCCCAGCTTTGCATTTAAATTCATAATGTTGGTCATGTGTTTAATTTTCTATTTAAGCTCATGTGTATTTGCTGCTATTGTTGTTTTTTTCTTGTGTATTGAAGGGGATTAGTTTAACTCTAATACTCGTTTTACCAGTTTCCAACAATATCCAGAAAGGAAGTTTACTCTTTTTCTGATAGGAGCGTCAAAATAAGATGAACTGATGATTCGCTGGCATAATAAGAGAAGCGAAAGGAGTTAAGACGCTCATCACCTAATGACATGTTGAGAGACAGAGATTAGTGATAAAGTTATTAATGGTTGCCATAGAGACAACCATCTTTTCCATTTTGAAAGATACAAATTATATTGCGGCTATATTCTCGTGATTAATAAAAACTTCTTGTAGCCTGGCCCTTGTACTACATTATTCAGCTCACAGAACATATGATGGGAATAAAAGCCTCTTTTTGAAAATATTTTATGTCATTTGTAATTTTTTTGCAGAAAAAAAAAGATTTTATGAACTTTTATTTCTAAGCATTAGTGGCCTTCCCCTACCCAACATGGAAGTTTTTTAAAGTTTCAGTGTGAGATTATGCCTCCATTACAAGAGATTAATTTAATTTCAGGATTTTTTAAAATAATAATTTGAATTATTATTTAAATATATGTTTAAAAAAATAATTTAACATTATTGTTTACTCTAAAAATAAAAAAGGATTTTTTCACATCCCTACAGGGGTATCAATAATTGTGTAGGCTTTATATAATACCTGGAAATATATCTAAACTTTGTACTTTGCCTTATATTGTTTCATGGGGGGAATAGATGGAGTGAATTTCTTCAGCGTTCCTGTTGTGTTTCACGCTGGTGTAGATTACTGCTGTAAAAATCAATCCCCAGATTAAGTTTCTGGTACCGCGCCTGAGTATCTGCAACGTTATCCCTGCAACGTTAAACCGCCACGATCTTTATCCCTCGCTACATCCAACGCGTGTAACCATTGTCAAACCTCCAACAAGGCGTTGAAGCTGGATAAACCTCACCTGCTGTCAGAAAGTCAGTATTTTCATAAAAAACTGCTTTTACTCTTGAGGTTATTAAAGCTGCAGTATGTAACTTTTACAAGAATATGTTTTTTCCATATTTACTAAAGCTGTCACCACATCGTGATGAGGCTGATAATCCTCCCTAAGCTGCTATTGCGGTCTGCAAAAACAACCAATCAGAGCCAGGAGGCGGGTCTTATCGCTGTCAATCAACCTCATGTATGCTGCTCAACATGCTAATGGTGGAAATCACCATTTATCTGTCATTGGTGGCTATGCTAACTAGCTTTAGCATTGGTGGAAAGCTATATGAACCAGCTATAGCTTAGCAAAGAGAAAGCAGTTTCTTATTACAAGAGTGATTGACAGCGCTAAGAGCCTCCTCCAATTTCTGATTGGTTGTTTCTTACTTCTGTAGTTAGTACAGGGAGAAGGCAAAAGAGCTACATTTTTCACTTGTCTATCTTCTATTATATTGTCCCGACATGATGATTTTAACAAATATGTAGAAAACAAATTTCTTTCCTAAATGTTACACACTGTAGCTTTAAATCAGGAGCATCCGGTTTCCCTTTATTCTAAAATTTTAAAAAGCTAAAACAAAACGTAAAAAGTGAATTTTTTGATTACTGATCATGTGAAGAAACTTTCTCTAAATTTGCTGCAAATTGCAAATGTTTTCTCACCTTTCCTGTTTTCCCTAACACTTAAAAAGAAAAAAAAAAACAGAAAAAGTCATCTCTCCTTCATTATTTTTGCTAGATAGTCCTCTATATCCGCCCCGGTGACCCAGGGAACTATGTTTGCTTTTATCTTGGTGGATTCTGACTGCTGCATCTCCATCATCAGCTTATGCATGGGGTAGTCCCTCCTGGCGAAGGCGGTATCCTGGGGTCCCAGGGCCCGAGTGGGGCACACGTCGTTGGACCCGTCGCCGGCATAAAACACCCTCTGGAAGCCGACGCCACCTCGCTCCTTCTCCCGGCTCGCCACGTACTCGTGGAGGATCACCTGCTTGCACATGTTGTCGGGGCAACGCGGGCAGGAGTGCGAGTGGAACGGGTGGAGCACGAGTCGGCCGCTGTCGTCAAAGTGGGAGGGATTCGTGAAGACCCTCCGGAAGAGGTGACCCAGCCTGTTGTGCTCCAGCCACGTCTCAATGAATTTGGTGTTGGCATCGGAGACCACCACCAGCTCAAAGTCCTGCTGGTGGCTCTGCTGGAAGCGGAAGAGGTCCAGCATGCCCGGATTGGGCGGGATCTTCTGCACTGCTGACAGCAGGGCGTCCTTGGTAATGCCCTGATCTGCCAAGTAGGCCATTATCTTTCCTGAGAACTCATGGTAGTGCCCCTCCCGGTAGCTGTCTAGGAGCCACCTGGGAAGCTGCTGGTTTGGCAAGAGATTCACCGCAGTGTCGTCGCTGTTCTCGCTGATGATCGTCTCATCGAAGTCGAAGAACATCAGAAAGCGAGCGTTGTTCGTTGTTGACGAAGATGACATCTTTGGTGGTCCTCCCCTGGGAAACAAAGATAGTCTGTTTTTGTTTCTTGTCATGTCTTTATTAATGACACAGAATGCAAACCAGCCTTTTGAATCACACTGTACCAAAAATACCAAATAATTAGGCTACAAACTGCATGGGATGTTTTCTGCTGGGTATTTATTTATTAGAAATGTTCATTCCATTTTTTTTTTAACAAAATCAATCTTACTTAAATTAGTCAGCTTAATTCTGGAGCTCCTTTTAGAATAGGGCTTCTGTCATTTTAAATCCACATAATCCCCGCCCCCTGACTAAACGTTTACCCTCACAAGTGAAAATGGCTACAAACACATGCGCAATTATACAACCTTCCATCTTTGAAAAGGATTAGTGGAGTCTCTTGCATCACTAGCAAGAATGCAGCAAGTGGTTTCTGAACGGTAAGTCAACAACAACACAGTTGTCTTTTCCATTATAGACGGCGTAAAGTGGTAAAACCAACTGACCAGACGTTCTGGAACTCTCTGCTGAGGTTGCTAGGTAACAGGGCTGGGCTTGGCTGGGGTTGCTAGGTAACGACGCAGTGCCCATCGAACATGGCAAGAATTGGTAAGTTTTTGAAATTTCAGGACACAAAGGTGTAAGACCTGTAAGCAGTGACGTGCGGTCAGGGGAGGCAGGTGAGGCAGTGCCTCACCAGCCATCATAGAAAGAAAGAAAATCTATAATCATAAAGTAATTTAAATTGTTATATTCATCCTGTGGTTTGTACTAAAAAATATTTATTTTTCATTTAGCTTCACCAATTTCGATTTTTATTTGTTCAAAATCGCTGAATTTTCTTATTTTCCCATTCAAATGCTTGGAAGCGATGCCGGTGAGGCAGCAGCGAGCTCTGCCTCACCTTGGATTGCGCAACCCCTGGCTCTGCGCTGGCTGCTAAGCGGAGAGAGCATGTTGCTGTACGGCGTCAATAAAATGGTTTAAACAAATTTAATATGTGAACTTATTTCCAATAATTTAGCTTATGTATATAATGTACAGTGCTTTTTGTCACCAACTGTGTTTGTGTAACGTGTTTCGTGTAATGAGCGATTATAAACGGCAGAGAACAGGTTCGAGGTGAGGCAGGCAGTTCTCTTGCCTCATGGCAGGGGGCGCTCAAGATCCCAGACGTTCGTCTTGTTCACTCCTCAACTGCCGAGTAAGTGACAGCGAGCTAGGCTAAACGATTCGGGAAGCAAGTCAAGTGCAGCGATAGATTATAATAGAGATAGTGATTTTTTGTTTTGTTTTTTAAGGAAATGTGTGTTTTGTGAGCTACAGTTTGTATGTGTAAGGATGCAGAAGTGAAACATAACCTGTAAACTGCTGTCAATGCATCTATTTGCAAATCTGATTCTGATGACGTCAGTGCCTCACCAGCTATGAACCTCACCGCACGTCACTGCCTGTAAGATCCTCACACCTTTGGGTAAGTGAGATCTTGCTAATGTATTTTATTCCACGAGCATGACTGCAGGCCTGAACTCTAATCTGATATTGCAAAACATCTGCTTTTTATTGTGTTTATCTTATCAAATATAAACGAATTACAATATCCTGTTGCGGTGTGTAAAACCATGTAACTTTCAGGACAATGTCTGTGACATAGAGATAATTTAATCTCTCCTGTGTGTGGTGCTATGCCCTTATTAAGCAGCAAGAATTGGAGGAAGGAGAAAAGGAACAAAAAGACGAAAGAAAGGAGGAAGGAACACATAGACGTACGTCAGCAAGGGAAGAAAAATACAAAGAAGGAACAATATTAAGGACACAGAACAGAGGACAACGAAATGTTATTAGGATAAAATAAAAAGGAAAGAAAAATATTGTAGGAGAGAAGTGAGTGAAGGACAAACAAGAAATAGGCATTTATTGTATCACTTATCATTTATTGTGAAAAATTCCTTATGATACAAATTCAGATTTATTGTTGTCTCTGTAAGTTTCAGTTAATGACAAATAAAAACAGACTAAAATGGTATTTTTACTATTTCTTCCACAAGAACATCAATAAATATAGGAAAATTCAAAAACATGATTAAATGTTGTGTCTTTAACTAAGTGGGATCCTGCAGAATCTCATTTTTCAAATGGGAACGTCACAGAGATACAGTTCCTTAAAAAAGACGTGATAACTGGTTCTTATCGTCACATTTGTCGTTATCACAAAAGCATCGCAAAATACTGTGATAAAATTCAAAATCAGTATCGCAAGGAAGAAAGAAAGAAACAAATAAAAAGAAAAAGGAAATGAAAAAAAAACAGAAAAAGAGAACAAAAACAAATTAAGAAAAAAGAAAAAGGTAGAAAAAGAAACAAAGAAAGGAAAAAAGAATGAAAGGAAAGAAAAGTGAGAAAAAAAAGAATCAAGGAATGAAAGAAAAAGTAAAATTAACATAGAAAGGAAAGAAAGAAGAAAATACAACACAGCATGAAGGAACGACATGAGAAAGAAAGTGATGGATGGATAGAGGGAGGGAGGAAAGAAAAAAGGAATTACACTTTTAATTTAAGTTTTAAATTAACGTCTTGTGTCTTTCTACAATCGCACAGAGAAAGTGACTCTTTCCACCACAGATATTTCAACATGTCATTACAGGTGACCGCTGCATAACGACTGCATTCCTCTGTAATGAGATGGATTTGAACAATTACTTCCTCTGCTTTGACACATCAAAAATGTCAGGAAAAATACCAGAAACTACCAGAGTTTACAAAACAAACAAATGTAAAGCTTTAACTTAATATGCATTTTATTTGTTTTTATAAAAACATAAATCGGGTTGCTGAGTCAACTTTAATAGCCTCAACCTGTCAGACGTACAGAAACAAGAAATGATTTAAATGGAACCAGTTTGACAGTAGATTAAATGTTAATTAATGACGCGTCCTAAAGAAAATATGAGAAGCAGAGTTAGCCGCTAAGCCGTCACATAAATTGATATTTTTGTATTTGTATTCTGTTTTCTCTACACTGTAATGTTATTTTTTTACTTGCGTTACTCTTGTTTTGTCCGCTTTGACAGCTTAGATTATCTGGTCTGTTAGATCAGAGGTGTCCAAACTGTGGCCCGAGGTCCCTTTGTGACCATTGGATTCATTTTGTGTGGTCCTTGACTGCAACTCAAGAATAGCACAAATTATGCCCTCTGACACTTTCTGCAAATTTTTTAGGATGATGTTTTCCTTAGCAGGTTCATGTCTTCTTAAACTGAAAAGGATAAGTACAACATATTTTTTTAAGTTAGCTCCCCCCGCCCCCCATTTTATTTTTATCTTATAGGTCATGTTACAAATATCTCAAACACAGACTTGGGCACACCCATCTGTTATATTTAGATAAATACCGCAAAGTTTGTAGAGGAAAAGTCTTATCTTCTTTCCTGGGAATAAACTATAAACTGGAAAGTAATAAGCCCAGAAAGTTAAACAATTCTAAACCTCAAGGGAAATGTAAAATATTACATCTTTTACGTATTGTTGTGTAAAGAAGTCACAATAATATTTGGGAGGTTTTTATAGTGGAGGCCCCTGAATATTTTCATCTTGGGGATTTTGGCCCTTTGGAGACTTTAATCTCATATTTTTAAAGCAACCAGAAACACATTTTGGCTTCTGCAGTAAAAGTTTCTCATCATGGAGGAGGCCAAATCCCTTCAGGATAGTAATGTTACATCAGTTGATTGAATAACTGACCCTCCACATCTTCTCACAGTGGGGGTCAAAGTTCAGCCCTTTTCTATAATTTGCACCTAAAACTCAAATAATGCCTGATAAGCGAGACAATAACTGATAAGAAACGTGGACTTCAGACCACTTTGCAGATTAGGGTTTTGACAAATTCAAAAATGAGAGCCTAGTTTATATCAGTCTAATCAGTTATATCACTGATTAGATTGCCTTCACATAAAGGAAATTAGCTCCGCAGCAAATAATCAAACTGATCAAAGTCACACACACACGCACACGCACGCACGCACAGGGTGCATGCAACTCGCCAGCGCGGTGTCATTACATCAGAGCTGCTCACTAACCCAGAATGCCGGGTAATCTGCAACAAGATGTGCCGACTGCTGCAGCTGCATTATTAACGCAACCAATTCAAACTCTCCAACTAAGCCGGCTAAATTTAAACCCACAGCGCTATTCCTGAATAACAGACTGAAAGTCAACTGTGCTGCTCCGCCAGGAGTCACGTCACTCCCGCTACAGTGGACAGTGATACACAATTAAAATACTGTTTTTAAAAAAATAAAATTGGACGTACCGGTGAAGGTGGTGGTGAATAGCAGGTTTAGCAGCCGGGCTCCCGCAAATGCATCCCGGTGACGCGGCAAGATTTTTTTTTTTAAAAAGGAGACTCCCGCAGCAGAGGAGGATTTACCTATTTAAAGCTGCCGGTGTCAAGTAAGATGGCGTGAATGCTACTTCCGGTACGGAGTTTCAAAATAAAAGCAACTATGTGATCGTTTTGCTCAGAACTTGGCTTCTTTTTTTAATCAAAATATACGAATTAATTGACATTAATTGAATAGCTGGAAAAAATCGTCAAAGAGAAAGCATTATAAAACTATACAAGACGTGTATTTGTATTTTATTAAACAATTAATTGTTTTATTTTGTAGTACTGTATAGCCATTGTTGCTTCATCCGGTATAATTTTATACATTTCAGATTCCTTCACAGGGTACACCGTGTACAGATAGGAGTTATTGCAAATATTACACAAATATATATTTCTGTTGTAGGAGAACGACCCACAATGACATTCTCAAGGTTTACGAAAGTAAAAGTTGTAATCACTGCATCATAATATTTATTTAAATATATAAATAAATAATCTGTTTGCTTTTACTTCAACAGAAAAGCAACAATTACTCACTGAATGAATGAGCATATTAAATGTTTTTTAAAGAAATTTTATTTTAATCATTTCTATACCATTAGTTTTTCTAGTGTATTACTGTATTGATTTTGAATTATTATTACAGTGATATAGACTTACGCAAAATACTTGATAAATTTCATGGTTTTCAAGTGATCTATTTTACAGTTTCTAAAATATAATTTATATAAACATTAATTTTTTTTCTTGCTGTTTTAAAACTCTCCTAAATATTGATTTTTGACAATAGGAGTTGGTTTGTTGTTTATGCACTGCAAAAGTTGAACTATATATAAGTTTAAATAAAGGGGATTTAAGGGACTTCTGCTTGTTTCCTTTCTGGCAAATAATTTTTTCTCACTAAGAGTGTCTATGTTGGAATATTTTTCTTATTTTAAATGTTTTTGTACTTAATTATCACAGTAATATATTAAAGCTTGATATTAAGAAAATATTACTTATGAGTAAATATATAGAAACTACAATATCGATAGCTACCCAGCAAATGTCCAGTCTAGAACTTAAAAACTTTTATTTCAAGCACACACACACAAAACTAACGTAACTGCATTTCTTCAGATAATTAACACAGACATTGTCCAGATGGAATCCCTTTGTGTTATTGTCAATGAAACATCAGAAAACATGATCTTATACACTTGTACAGTTGACAGAGTGTATTGTAAATTGACATTTAATATTTAAATAGTTGACATGTAACTCTAGCAATTTCAAAATTAGTTTATTATTACACATCCAGACAACTCCTGGTATGTTTCCATCCACTATGGACCTTCCTTAATTTGATCTTCCATGGTCAGATGACTAACTCAATCAAAAGCAAGATGTTATGAAGACATAACATCTGGGTAATGACCCACGCATTATTTTTCCATTCCATTGCTTATTTATTTCTTCTTCTTTTTTCAGTTTTTTAGGTTTGCAACACAGTTTTGCTCAATATGTGCATTTTAAATATACAATTGAATTACAATAAAGTCTGTCTATTTCTATGTCTTGCCCAGACTTTTGAAGGAATACATCATGGGAGTTTTAACTGCTAGTTTTCTAACTTCTGTTTTCTGCCAGCTTAGCTTTTTTTTCTGCTTCCATTCGTTTTCAAGCTGCTTATGCAAATATTTGCAGAGAGATATTAAATACATCTTACAATAACAATTTAAGACAGGTTATGAATATGAACATGAAAATAGGGGGAAGGGGAAGGGAGGATTAGGGAGGTTTATATGCTAAAGAATTTCATACCTCTGACCGTGATGTCATGAGATAGAGCAGATGTTAATGACTCATTGTAATTCTTTATCACTGCCCTGTACTGTTCTTGGTGAGTCTGAAGGAAACCCCCTCCTGTTCTTTAGCAGGATGAACAATCTGCTTCCTCTCCCCCCATTCTTTGTACTTGGTCTAAAAGATGGCTGTCCCAGTCATCTGAACGACTTGCCTCCTGTCTTTGTACTCAACCAGAAAGACACCTATCTCCTGCTCTTCCATGGGATAATTAGACCATAGCTCCGATTGTTTCTACTCAACCAGAAAGACACCTTTCTCCTGCTCTTCCATGGGATAATTAGACCATAGCTCCGATTGTTTCTACTCAACCAGAAAGACACCTTTCTCCTGCTCTTTAGTGATGTAAAATGAGTTGCTACCTTAGCTCTGATTGTTTGTACTCAGTCTGAAAGTCAATGTTTTAGTAGCAGAGTTAATTTAATCTTATATAAGGATTTTTTTTAAATTGTCATTTCAGATTTAACAATAAACTTAATAATAAAACATGTAAGTATAACTTTAGATGTACCCGAAAATATAAAAGCAGAGTTAGTTCTTACAGTTTGTACTGGCAGTATTTATTGAAATATTTACTACAATTAGTATTATTTATTTAGATTTGATGTTTTGATGTGTGCACTTGGATTTTTATAGATTTATTGAGTGATGGACTGTGTAAATATTTATCAAATTGAATGGCCAAAGGGGTTTTAGTTTTTTTAGTTTGTTTTGTTTTGATGTTTGTTGCATAAATTCAAATATATGCTACATATCAACCAATAATTCAATCAGTGAATCTATGTTTTTTTCTTAAATACCCCCTCCAATGGAGAATTACTTACATATTCTGACAACTAGCCCAACTTATAATAACATTGACTAAGTTTGCTATTGGTACACTTTACCTAAAAAAAACAAACAAAAAAGAACATACTCACTACACAACCATGCTCCAACATGGTGAATTGTTTTGTTACCTTTAAAATTATTTGCAGCTTTTGCTCCTTGGTCCTAATGATGCTGTCTGTTCACTAATGTTCACTAACAAATACAATACACTTCTTGTTGCTCATAAGCTTCCATTACTAAAGCTTATAAATGACCAATGCGAATCATCCGAATGCGTTAAAAAAGATCATATCAGTCAGATTACCGTAAGTAAAATATCACCAAACTCAAAACAATCAAAAATATTATCTTCTTTAACAGGTATTTTCTCCTTTTCAGGGACTCTGAACTGTATGAATGGAATGATTGAAATACACTATGAAAATATTTAAATAGCAGAATCCTGATAATAAACTTCATCTGTGAACGGCATGATCAGATTACGTCTAGACACAAAATAATCGATAGTAAATTAATAATCATACTATGGAAATGTCTAACAAGATCTGAACAAACAAGAAACTTGACTACCTCAAGGGATTTCTCACATTGGAGAATAAACTGTCTGACTTTCTAAAGCCGACTAAATTTAACTTTACCAAATTTTTGCCTTAGAGCAAACAGGTTCTGAGTTTGAAGCGTGGATCAGATGCCTCCCCGGGGGGGAGAGGACGCAGATTGGGTAGACCACTAAAGAGCAGGCGATAGGTGTCTTTCAGACTGAGTACAGACAATTGGAGGTAAGGTAGCAAGTCTAATTATCCCACGGAAGAGCAGGAGATAGGTGTCTTTCTGGTTGAGTACAGACAATTGGAGGTAAGATAGCAAGTCATTCAGACCACTAGGACAGCCATCTTTTAGACCAAGTACAAAGAATGGGGGGAGAGGAAGTAGATTATTTATCCCACTAAAGAGCAGGAGAAAGGTTTCTTTCAGACTCACTAAGAACAGTACAGGGCAGTGATAAAGAATTACAATAAGTCATAAACATCTGCTCTATCTCATGACATCAATAGTTACAACCTGTCAGAGGTGTCAAATTCATTAACATAATGAATTTACTCGTTTACTCATCAGTGACCAAAAGATCACACGAGATTTCTGTCTGGACAGGAAGCTGAACTGCGATGATCACTTGATCCAGATGCAAAAAATAGTCTGAAATCGCCCTTTATTGAAGTTTCACAAATCAGATAAAGGTTTTACAAATCACAAACATGGTTTTAAATATTCTGCTATTAGTTGAGACTAATCTAGTTCATGTTCAAAGTGTATAGGTATTGTATTTTTATTATTATTATTAAAAAAAAAAAAAAAAACTAGAGTAGATTAAAAATTAGGTAATAAAAAATTAGGTGGAATTGCCCTTTAGCCTTTTCCCGAATCGGAAGCTGGAATCTTCCGGTCACCTTCGTTTACTCATCGGTGACCAAACGATCACACGAGATTTCTGTCAGGACCGGAAGCTGAACAGCGATGATTACTCAAAATATGAACACATGCAGGAGTCAGATGTGAATGGAATCAAAAAAATTATGGATTTGCTCCTATAAAACACCCAAATCACGCGTGAAAAACAAAAACACGCATGTCCTTAGTAAATAAAGTTCAAATAAAGACAGTGATCCAAGAGGAAAACAATATTTTAACATTTAAAGCAGCCATCACGTTTGTTTGGACATGAGGACACCTGCTGGTGGCATGAAGGTACAAGATGGATGCTTGTTTTTATTGTCATTATTTTTTACTTTTCACTTTGGATGTATTTATCAGAAAACTCTTAGATATTCAAGATTTATATTTAAACATACCGTGAATAAACTGCGTGGCAATGAGTTTAGAAAACCTACCTCACTTAGAGACAATCTTTACATTGTTTCGACAGAAGCGGTCAACCTTCGTTGCTATGGAAACTGAACGTGTTTATGTTTAACATTAACTTTGTTTATACGTAAGTTACATATTTGAATAAAATGCTAGATTTTAGATCAACATGTTAATTTCCATCTGTAGTTTGACAAACATAAAAACATCTAAATGTGCAGTTACAATTATAAAATAA
This sequence comes from Gambusia affinis, assembly GCF_019740435.1. Taxonomy (NCBI): domain Eukaryota; kingdom Metazoa; phylum Chordata; class Actinopteri; order Cyprinodontiformes; family Poeciliidae; genus Gambusia; species Gambusia affinis. The sequence goes on from NC_057887.1 coordinate 18,362,420, forward strand.
AAGTTAATAAAAGTTTAAATATAAAAACATAAAAAAAAGAATTAAATAATTAACATCGGAACCTCCTGTTACTAAAATGAACTGTTCGTATATCCCAGATTATTTCCCTGGTGTCACAAAACCTGACTTTTATTCCTTGATATTACTGTTTATTTTACAACCAATAGGTTATTTGTAAATGATTTACCTGCTCAAGTCTAAACTACAATGATGTTTTCCTGATTAATAAGGTTCAACGAAAGTTCAGCGCTCATATAGGATTGTTTGAATAAACCAGCGGGATATTTCTGGGCTCCATAAACTCTAAGTTGTGTAGAAATTCCTTTAAAGGTTATTATAACTGATGACTGTGATATGTCTCTTCCTTCAGTGGATTGTTTTCTTAAGGAATGTAAATTATTTACATGAGCTTGACCCCAACTCTTCTGATTAGTTTTATGGTGTTAGTCTCTAAAATGTTTTAATGGGTCTCAATATTGTTTTAAATTTCCAAATACAGTCGCTTTTGCTCTAAAAAACACAATGGTTTATGGCTGAAATGGTTGGAAATTAGGAATGTTCTTTTTCATTCTTCTTGGTGCACTAGTCGCTTCACAGAGTCGTTCAAATTATTATCAGCCACCCATAATTACCAAAATTACAAGAAATATGTGTCATGAATAATACATGAGTTTCACTTTCTGAAATGAACTTTTTCACAATATTAAAATTATTATTACGTCTATTTTCTCGAACTTTTGGAATAAAAGTGTGGAATAACCCATTTTACTCCAATTTTAACGAGAATAAAGTACCGTAAAGAGCATGTAAGGCCTGTTTGAACTCCACACTATTATTTTGACAGGTTATGTTATTTTTCTGTTAATGATCAACTTACTTTACATTTCTCTCACTGAAATAGCATCATTATTTAACTGCTGGTTCTGCTACTACTTCAACTGGTGAAATATTTGTCATGTAGAAACAAAATGTCCACCCTAAAAATGATTAATGCTGTCGAGGATTTTTGATTTTTTATCCTTTTGAGCAAACCTGTATTTCCTCCAACTACCACCAGGGGGAGCTCGTGCAACAGAAAGCTTCTAACTTTCTAACTTCTGCCGAAGTAAGAAAGTAAACAATGATTTATTTAAACAAATAATTACACAAATGCTCTGGATACAAACATCCCTATGCATTTGTGAGTCAGTTTAGTCATTTACAGGGTGAAAAATTGAGAATCCGCTCAATTTTTCACCCTATAAAATAATTAATTAAAACAATTAATTGTTTTTAATTACAATTAAAAACTGTAATTTATTACAGTTTTTAATGCCAGTAGTAAAACAGAGAATATTAAAAAACTTGTAATGTTCGGTGCTCAACAATAAAAGATCAAATCTCACGCAAGAAATAAATAAAATTATGGCAAATGTGTAATAAATGAAGCTACTTGCGAGTCACTGAAATATATATTTATTCAATATATTTGTTCATTTTCAACAAAAACAACTGATTAATTTACAAAATAGAGGAGTTTATAATCATACAGTAAGAAGTACAAAGAAGTATTAGGGGTAAAAATTGAAATAATAATAATATTATGAGAATAGTTGTCATAATAATATGAGAATAAGGTAATGTTTCGAAAATAAAATAGTAGAGTCATAATATTACGAGAATAAAGTCTAACAAATACAAGGAGAACGTTAAGTATGAGAAAGTAAAATAGTAAGAAGAACAAAGTCATAATATTACAAGAATAAAGTCATAATACAAATATAAAGTAATATTAGAATAAAGTCAAAATAATGAGGCAAAAAGTCGTATTACGAGAATAAAAAGTCATAATATTAAGACTTTATGCTCATATTATTTAAACTTTAATCTCGTAATTTTATCTTTTCTTAGTCTGGTCTTAATTCTCTGCCGTAATGCCCAATTCTGAGTAATTTAAATAAAATTTTCTCTGCACAGATGTATAAGTTATTTATAGATTTACTTATCTGCATGTGCATGCTTGTTATTTTATTTGTTTTCTTATAGTCATATTTGAAATTCATCTCTCTCAAGTATAATTATATATGTATTTTTTCCATTTTTTAGTTAGATTTGTATTACTAATATTTAACACCGTGGATAGAGTAGCTTGTCAACTAATAAACAATTTCCTCTTGAGGATCAATAAAGTATTTGTTATTCTGTTCTTAAAAAAAAAAAGATCAATGTTGAAGAAACAGAGGAATGTGCTCCGGTTCCAGTTGAAAATCCACACCAGTTTTTCGTTCCTACTGGGAGAAGCGACTGCTGGCCAAACGTAATAATTCTCAGTGGGCAAAATAACAGAATGTCACCAATGTAAACAACATAAAGCAGCATCTGTGGACCTTTGTTGTGAGTGTGAGTTGGCAGAGCAGCAGCAGAAGATCAGATGAAGAGGAGAGAGACAGAGAGCAGCTATGAGCGGGTGGAAAGAGGAATGTGAGGGGCTGGGCCGGTATGGATGGAAGGAGACTCTTTGGACTGCGGCAGCAATGAATTACAGCCACAGCTGGACAAAACATCTGAGTTACGTCATGCAGGCGGAGATACAGGCACCAAATGTTAAATATTTGGAAGTAATCACTCACTCCTTGACTGAAACACCATAAGCATCACATTATCCCCCCTTTCCCTGATTATCTACACACTGTTTATATAAGCAGCATAAGAATTAAAGTAAAAAAAAAAATAAATAAATAAAAAATAAAAAACTTTCATGCAGCTTGTTTTCCAGTTAGTTTCAACTTTCGGTTCAGGGAAGGAAGCCCAAGAGAGATTGTGGAGCAGGAAAGTCCCTCTAATTGTTATACACAGGAGTGCTGTGGTGAAAACAGGCCTCCAATTTGGCACAAATAAGTGAGGAAAGTATGTCAGCTACAATAACACTTGGGCTGTTCTTGTGAAGCACGTTCTGAAAACAAAAGCTGCAGTCTAAGTGGAAAACAGGAAAAAAGAAAAAGCCCTGACCTAAGTGAGTTTATTTTTTTATGAGATTTATTAATTATCTGTTAGTGAGATTCATGTTTGTTAGTGCAAACATCAATGAAGCAAAACTATATGGAAGTCTAGTTCTCTCAGAAACTATTAAAAATGGGGAAGACAGGAGAACATGTTCAATGAAGGGATTTTTTTGCAGTCGGTTGATGTTCTCCAAGTCCCAACTTAAGTCTTCTACAGTTTTCATGTTATCCTCCTCAGTTCTGCATTTCTCTTTTGATAATAGTAGAGTATTTCCCTATGTTGTATCTTTGTCCTTACGTCACAGTCTCTTATTCTTCATATATGTTTTTTTAACCAATAGTGTGAATATGAATCTATGCTGTCGCACACGAATTTCCCTAAAATGAGACAATTCATCCAATATTGTTCCCCAAGTTGCAAAATAAAACTGAATTTAAGAAAAAAAGTAAAAACTATAACAATAAAAAACAACTATTGCAGAACAGAATCACGCAGTAACAGAAAACACTTAAAAGATTTTTAAGTGTTCTTATTTTGGAACTCTGCTCGGGTTGCTAGGCGACAGGCTGAGCTTGGCTGCCGTTGCTAGGTAACGGGCAGTGCACATGGAATGACTCAACAACAGAATAGAATATACTTTTGCTTTATCCCCAAGGAAAAATTGCTTATTTGTTGACAAACTACTTTGTCAAAAGTGTAAAAATATTAGCAAATACAAATAAGTGATATGAAATTTATTCAAAAAATATTCACATTAGTATATATGTATTTTAGATGCATATATCTAAAATACATATATCATACTATGTATCTAAAATACATATATGAAATATGTATTTTAGATACATATATCATATAAAATGAATAAAACAACAGCAAGTACGTACATGCAAATATGTTAATCTACTAATTAAGCTATAGATGAACCCAGAGTAAACTTGAAGTTAAAGACACCAAGAGTTTAAATTTAATATTTCTATTACATATTTTAAACTGCTATTGTTACTCTGGAAACTTACTTTCCCATTTTTTATAATATTTTATAGTTATTTTTCCTCTTTGTGCTGCATTCTTTCTTTGTTTCCCGAACATTTGTTGGATTTTACAGGTTTTCAGTTGGATTTGCGGTGGTGATGTGGAGTTTCCAAACAGTTTTCAGTGTTAGTTGTTGATTGGGTGGATAAACATGACCGTGGCCTGCCGTCAGCACAGCCAGTCCTTCAGTTTGTTTATGTGAAGCTCTTCAGCTTGAGCATCTTAGTCATTCGTCAAAGTTCAGTTTCATGCAAATGGTACCAACGTTGGTTTGTTTCAGAGCTGCTTCTCCACTCCGTCTGTTAATACAATAAATGATTCTTCAGATAAGTATCAGAATAAAGTGAACTTTTATTTCCAAAACAACAAGTGTTCCCAAACAGACAACATTATTGACATATTGCACAACAAAAACAAACAGCTGAATACTGACAAAAATCACAGAATTCAAGACATTTTTCTTTTTTTCTCCTTAAAAAAAATTGGACAGATTTGTGGAGAAAGTGCTGGAAACGCCACCAAAATGAGATTTCTTACTCAATCCTTTCCTGCTTCAACTTCCTCTGCGGCATCCTCTTTCTTCTCGCTGACGGCAGCTTCCGCTTTTTCCACGTTTTCCGCTGCCTCTGCTTTCGATTCGGGCTTCTCTTCACTCTTCTTGGGCTCGGGAAGGAGGATGACTTTGCCGATATTTTGACGGTCGTGCATGCGCTTCATGGCGTCAGCCACCTGGGAAAAAAGAAATGACTATGAACCCTTATCATTAAAAAAATACATTTTAAAAACATCCAACATTCACTCTTTTTGAACATCTTAGAGTAAAGCACTGTTTTGCAATACATGCCATTATTGTGTTTTTAATGCTGCACTTAGAGGTGATAGATAAAAACCAGAGAAGATATTAGGAAAAAAACAAACAAAAATAAAAGAACTTGGGAAGATTTGATCCTAATTACTTGACATATTATTTGTGCCACATTCTGCTACAGCTAAGCATCCCTAAATAATATAAGGTTCTGTTCCTGGAGTACTGTATTTTCTTTAATCCAAGATCTAAGAGTAAGCTTTAAATGTTCAAACCGGAAGTCCTCGGAAAATTGTTTTCTATATTTTTAATGATCTACATTAGGGATTATTCACTAAAAACAAGCTCCTATTTTACTGAAAAGCTAAGTTAGTTTTGTGTTTCAAGCTCACCAAGATATTTGCATTAGAAACTGGATAAAAATTACTGGGTAAGATTTTGTGTTTTTGCAGCATGAATATATATTCTTCACAAGGAATATGAATATATTTTAAATCACAGTTTACAGACAAATTTAAAAGTCCTCCGGTTATTTTTTCAGCTTACAATTTTAAGTTCTTGCTAATCTAACCATAGTTGTCAAAACCTGGAATTATTATTATTAAAGGCGACCCATTACGCTTCCTAGAACAGATTAGAACAGGTCTATGGACTATTACAATTTTTAAACAAAGTCATTCAACCAACAACAACAAAAAAACATTTTTCTTTTCTGTCTGCCTTTGAATAGCGGATACAGCACAACTAGTTGACCAAACCTTACGGAACTCTGCTCAGGTTGCTAGGTGACAAGATGGGCTTGGCTGCCGTTGCTAGGTAACGGGCAGCGCCCATGAAAGAAAATCTGATTCTGATTCAGCTGAGGCCCAAATGGAAGAAGAAAAACTTGCAAAATGTGAATTTCGCGTAATAGTGACAGTTAAGAGTGATAATTCAACTGCAACGAATAAAAATAAGTTTAGCGTTGCCTGTGAATTCAAACGTTGACATGCCATGAATATTTCTTCAGACTAACCTCTTCAAAGTGGTAGGAGGAGTCAATATGGGGCTTGATCTTCCCCTGCTGGTACAGCTCCAGCAGCTTAACGAGAGTCCCCTCGAACAGCTCCTCATCCCGGATGTAGCCCAGGTGGAAGCCGGAGATGGCCTTGTTGGTCTGCATCAGCTTCAGCGTGTTGAGGGTGAGCTGGTTGTACCAGGTCTTCGCCATGGCCAGCAGGTTCTTCTTCTGGCCCGTCACACAGTTGGCTGCTCCTGGATCCACAGGGAGACGAAACCAAAATCTAAACGGCCATTTAAATGTTGGCACTCTGAATCCAAAATTCAGAGAAAACAACTGAGCGACCTGGAGGTTTTAACATAGGTGGTTCGTTTACATTAATGGGACTATGCGGCTCTTTGAGGGAAATCAAACATTCAGGATTATTTCACTTTAAAAATCCGTTCAAAAGATTCATTTTGAACCATGAATGAAATTCACAGAAAAGTAGAATCGTCTGTGTAAGTAAAATTAATGTGCAAAGGCCAACAGAGTGATTACTTCTGTTTATTGTAAAGTTAAAGTTACAATAAATTATTGTAAGTACTGTTAAAGTTCTACACTTTTATTTTGGTGACTTTCTAGTTAAGGTTGCTACGGTAACCGAACACAGGTCTACCAGAGAATGTCAACAGCGATAAATGAAAAGATTAACAGAAAAATGGATAAAAAGCAACTCAACTTAAACTTCAGTCATTAAGGGAATAATGTCAGAGACAGCGATTAAAGTTTATTTGAGTATCTTAAAATGTTAATGAAAATTCTGTGATTGTTTGAATTAAAGAAAGGAATTGTATCAATGTAACAAACGGTGAAAATGATCATAATTTTAATTTTTCTTGCTTAGCTCTTGATGGCTTTAATTTTTCTTCATTTAACCATCAGTTCCAGTCATTATATTTGTTCAAAAATACAACCTCAGTATGTTCTTAAGGAAAACAACTGGTTACATCATTAAATGCAACATTTTCAAATGTAAATATCAAATATATATGTTGTTCTTCAATAAAAGCGATGTGTGCATTAATAACATTTAATATAAAAGTGTGATAAAACAAAACTGGACTTGAGTTACTTTGGCGCCTCTAAATATAAGAATAATCCACTCATTTCTTATATTATATTTACCTGCAGATTAAATAATTAAAATTAAATAAAAATAATAATAGCTGTTGTGTGCAGAACATTGTTAAAAACAAACAACTAAACTAAAAATATTTAATTTCACAGAGATTAGGCTACATGACAATCAAATAATTCATTTTTCCTTCTCCAGATGTGATGACTTACCAAAGACGATGAGCATGCCCAGAGGTTTTAGCAAACCGAAACCTTTCTGAGTGTCGGAGCCACCAAGAGGGTCCAGGACAATATCCACTCCTGCAGATTAAAGAGAAAAGACAGGAAGGCGTCAACAGAAAATAGTAATGTTCTGTTTCAGAGCAGTAAAACCGTTTTGTTTCCTCACCCTTTGGGCTGATTTTACGGATTTCAGTCACATAGTCTTTGGTGCGGTAGTCGATGGGGTGAGTGACGCCACCTTGGCTGATGGTCTCGTGTTTGGAAGCGGACGCGGTGCCGAAAATCGTCACATCCTTCACGGTCTGACACAGCTGGGTAGCAGCGATACCCACGCCACCTACAGATGTGCACACACAGATGAGACTGGCACCATGAGGAAGGCGGTTTGTGTTTTAGTAGAGGTGCAGTTTCAATCGCTCTGCACTGTGATTACAAAACAGCATCGGTTGTGGTTTCATATGCACTCTGCTGATCAGACGCTTTTATAAAACTTCTTCCTGACTCACTGCAGCCTGTTTGGATTTAAAAACCTGCATGCAAACCAAGAGCATGACTTTAAGTTTGTCTGTGAAGCACATTTCAGCAACCCAGTGGAAACCCATCATGTAGTCAGAAATTATGAAGACCAGGAACAGATGTTACATCATTAAAATTATCAATACAGATCAAATATGCAACTCTAATTGGTTTTTAGTCTAGATTTAAAGGAGCTCTGTGTTTCTGCTGAGTTCTGTTCCTGGAAGTATGATCCAGATCTATGGTGGATAGATGCTGAATGTTACTTCTCCATGTTTGGTTCTAGTTCTGGGGATGCAGACTGGACCAGAACGAAAGATAAACACATGGATCAGGTTCTCTAGATCCTGCCAAGACATTAATCCTAATCCCTGAAATGTTCTTCAGGTGGTGGTAGGCCGACTTTGTAACTGACTTTATGTGACTCTGATTGTTCAAGTCTGAGAATATTAGTTCAGATTATTTCACTTATAATATGGAAAACGTGTTTATAAATGAAGTAATCTACCAATGGAACTAGCACCTTTTCATCAATATTAAGGAATTAATGGCTTAAATAAGCGCCTATATCTTGCTGAAAAGTTGCTTTTAAGTTAGTTTTGTCTTATTTCAAGTGAACTACGATATTTACACCAGAAAGTAGACCAAAATTACTTGGTAAGATTTTGTGTTTTTGCAGTTTAGCTGTAATAAGTAAAGCCATATGCTAACTCTAGGTTGTTCCTATTTCCGTTTCTGTTCATCTGGAGAAAGTTATGGAACATTTGTTGCATATAAATTATTTTTGAAAAGGTTTTCTGAATAATACACCTTCTAAATTGCCATATCTCCAGTTTACAAGTTTAAAACTAAAATTTAAAACTCCAGAGATTCTCTAACGCCTGTGGAAAATGGAAAATAGCTTTGTAAACAAATGAACAAAAAGCATCTGGTTATACATTAAAATAATGCATATAAAGCTCAATAACAATTTAATTTAAAGGACATCCAGGTCTATTTGGGTTTGAGGTGGGATTTTTCCATCTGCTAAAAGCTTGGATAACAAATAAACTGATGCTGAAACCGAAGTGTGTGCTCTTCGGCTCCAGCATCAGTTTATTCGGTTTCCATGGTAACGTGGCCTTCAACAGGTCATCTGGGTGTCCAGGTTCACCTGTTGTCCCTTTTGGCCTTTTCATCACCCCGGCCTTTTGCAGATGAATTTGTACAGGTCAGTTACCAAACATCTAGTTGCTTAGCACCAGCAGGCGACCTTCAAGAGCGAAGATGTTGAAGGTCAGGTGACATGAAGGCAGAGGGACGAGCAAAACTGACCCATACTTCGTCTCTGATGGGGTTTACTGGCACTTTGGTATTATGGTAAATGCCGAGCTTCATAAGTCAAAAAGCTACATCTGAGAATTGTATTTTTGAAAAAGTTTGCACTTCTTGAAAAGGTCCAAAACTATTCCCAGAATAAATCACTGGGATTAAATAACCAATTTGGTGAATAACTATCCTGTATTATCTTCTGTCCTGACTCATTAGATAAAGTTAGTCATGGAACTCTAAAACAAAGATGAGCAACAAGCTAAGATGTAGCACAGAAGGGTAAGTTAAACAGTAACCTGAAGATTAAGCCTCATTAGCCAAAAAACGCTAAGGCTAATTTAAATACAGGTTAAAGAAGCTAAACTAAAGCTAAGCTAAGGGAGCTAAGCAACAGATAAGTTGCGCTAATTAAACTGAGGTTAAGTTATTATAGGAAAAACACATATAAATTAAGCTAAGATAAAACAATGTCATTGCTGTTTGATCTGCTAAGATCTAATGGAGAATACTACTTCAATAAAATCCTCCAGAAAATGAGTTTTGCTTTAAAAAATATAAATCTGATGAAAGGACAATTAAATTACTTAGTATACTATAATATAGTATACTTTAGATAGTATATAAAAAATGCTGAAGATATATTTCATCATTATTTTTACATAACATATTGTGATCTATCACAAGCATCAGTTCAACATATTCTGCACACATTTGGACCTCTGAGAATATTAATATCTGGTTGCTTTAAATGTCACATGCTGCCAAAGGAACCAAGTCTGATAACAATCCAGGCTGCCCTTTTATGAACACACACACACACACGCACACACACGCACACACACAGTTATTTAATTTTACATAATTAAAAACTTCAACTAGGGTGAAAGTTAAAATATTTTGCCAGCTTAGCGACAAAGCATTTGGGATTTTACCAAAAATAAAATCAGGATTTGTAAGCTAATTCTTCAGATGACAGAAAAAAAACAATGTTGACAAAAAATGTGAAATTGTTGCTACAGACTTTTTTTTAAACCTCAAGTAATCTTATCCATCTGGTGTAACAATATGGAAAAAGTTTTGAAGTTATTTATGCAACTTTAAGACCTGCTGTATCACACTGTATTATTATTGTGAGTTGTAAAACATCGTTCTGCAATAACGAAAAGATGGCTGTGAAGGTAAAACTAAATTTTTAAATCTAATTCTACTCCCTATTTCTCCAACTGTCTCAAAATCAGACGTTTTAGTTGAGCAAACTAAGCTAAAGCCAAATTATTATAGCTTTAGTTAAATTAACCACAAGCTAATTTAAGATAAAAGTTTAATTTTTTAACTAAAGTCTGCAAAATATCTAAAAATACAGCTTTGCTATTAAGTATTATTAATTCCACTTTTTTCTATTATTAATTTAAAATCAATAAATTGTCATACCATGTAGCTAACAGTATACCATTAGAGTTACATTTACGTAATAATATTTATTTGAGTAACATTTTTGAAAAAATGTACTTTTAGGAGTATTTTTACTAAGCTGTACTTTTTACTTTTACTCAAGTAATTTCATTATGAAGTATTTCTACTCTTACTTGAGTAAAATTTCTGGATTCTCTATTTCACTGAATAACAAAAACACGTTTAAAAATTCTGGTGAACACAAAAATGCAGTTTTTGTTAAAGTTTCATAAGTTTTATATTGAAAGAAACTGACTTGGAAAAAAAAATGTTTTGTCTGATTTTGTTAACTTATGTTAATTAATTAACACCTGATGATGTAATTTTTAAATATCAAACGATTAATAATTTGATCAAACTAATCAATACTTGAGTAAACTTTTTACCAAATGCTGTTTTACTCTTGAGTAATTTTTTTGATGGCCACCTTTTACTTTTACTCAACTAAAAGTATGTTGAAGTAGTGCTACTCTTACTTTAATACACTTCTTGAATACTCCCCCACTTCTGCATACCACATAGGAAAACAAAGCTTTAGACAATATAAAATAAGGTCAATAACTGGAATATTTAAAATGCATAAAACACAGTTTGTTACCGGCAGCCATGTGAATGAGGACACTTTTCCCAGGCCTGAGGTTGGCCATCTCGAACAGCATCATGTAGGCCGTCATGTAGTTGATGGGCAGAGCTGCGGCTTCCTCAAAGCTCATCCCGTCTGGAATGGGGAAGGTGCGGTTGGCGGGAACGACCGCCAGTTCCTGCCACATGCCGTGGCGGTTCATGGCGATGACACGATCTCCTACCTGAGGAAACGGAGCGAAAGACAAGAGAAAAAGGAAAATGGTAACTTCTGGTAATCTGTGGCTTATATTTCACAAGGTTTTATAGGGGCGTATTGAGCAACATCCACAAATTTACATGTTTTTGTTCTTCCATTTGCTCTTTTACTGCTTCTAGAAACAATGTAAATGATTATAAAAATAAGTTCATGATTTTGGTTCAGTTTCAAAAAACTGAGCAACGGAAAGTCACAAATCAGCTTTCACTGCCAATGACCTATTGACCCCCAGCCCACATTTAAAGGTCAAGCAAAGACTGTTTTGCTTTTAAATACAATAATAAAGTTATAATACTACAAGGATATAGTTGTAAACACACAAGAATATAGCTTTATGACAATAAAATCAAAATAATTTGAATAAAGTCAAAATATTAGGAGAATTAAGTTGTCATTTTATGAGAATTTTAACACTAAAAATTAAAACAATTATTCAAGCTTTTTTCTCATACGTTTAAGATATTCTTAAGGTAAAATTGTGCTTTTAATGCTAATATTATGACTACCTTCTTTTAATTAAATAAAAATTCTTGTAATCTTGCCCTAATACTCTTTTTTTTACAACTCACAAAAAGGAATGATTGAAAATAAAACATTCATTTTAAAATATTTTTCAAAAATTATAAAAAATATATTATTAAAATATTTTAAAAATAATTTTAAGGTATTTTAAAAATATGTAAAATAAAATTTTTAAAAAATATTGTTAAAAATATTTTCTGTCATTTGTAAATTATTTTTTTAGCAGAAAAAAAATCTGATTAAAATCAGAAATTGGATCAGGTGTTAAAAACAATCAGAATTGAATTTTGAGCTGTATCACTCAGCTTGATTAAATTAATTTTGACATTTTGACTCGTCAGTTAACACAATATTTTCCTAAAATCTTTAGGACAATCAGAAAGTCAGTTGGAAAATTTAACTTCAAGTTCAGTAACAAATATTTAACTTTTAACCAAATTCTGTACAGTTGGACATAAACTGAAACAGAGCTTTGAGAAAACATTTGTTGGATACTTTTCTTGCTTCTGGAAAATGTTTATGCTCTGCATTCTTTCAAAATAGGAAAAAAAAAGCATCATTATGGTCAAGAAAAGGGGCCAAAACAGCAAAGGACAGGAAAAGTGTGATCTGATTGCGAACGCTACTCTGCTTCCTCACCAACAGTTTTAGTAGCCGAGTGACACACCCACTTCCTGCAGAGAACAACTCATGACATTAGACATCTCTTCCACAAACATAAACAGAGCTTTCATATGTTGTAACTCTTCTTTAGTAACCGCAAATTTAACTTTCACCTCAGAAGACTCCCCTGTTTTTGATCTGATCCAGCATCTAGACACTGAAATTTGTGACAGATTTTTGCCTGGCAGGTGATCCCCAAACTGCATGGTCGTCACTTTAAGAAAGGGGAAAGATCAGTTCCTGAAAAGATGGCTTGAACTTAAATGACTGCAGGAGACGCTGGAGTCAGGGCTGTGAAAACATGTTTTGACAGAGTTGTCTTTTTTTACACAGCTGGGCGTGCCCAGACATTTAACAATCACCCCAACCAACCGGACAAACTTCTTCTAAATAACAGAGGAAGAGGTCAAGTCTCGATGCATTCAATGAAAGAAGTGGTTAGATGTCTTGTACAAAACAGTAGATGGACAGTATGGTGAGAAAAAAAACCAACTTTATCTGGGTGGTGTTGCAGTTAGATCAATAATATTACCATAACAGTGATGAACTCTGACATTAACATTCAGAGCCACATAAAGACGGTTACAAAGTTGGCCTTCCAATCCCTGAAGAATATTACTGATGTCTTGGCAGGATCTAGAGAAACTCATCCATGCATTTATCTTTAGTTGTAATGATTACTGCAACAGCGTCTTCACAGGTCTGTCCAACAAATCAATCCTCCAGCTGCAGCTGATTCAGAACGCTGCTGCTGGCATTCTGACTAAAACCAGGAAGTTAGAGCACATCACCCCAGTTCTGAAGTCCTTACACTGGCTCCCTGTAGCTCAGAGAATAGACTTAAAAAATTGTTGTTAGCTTATAAATTACTGAACGCCTTAGCACCACAATACATTAAAGATCTGCTGTTGTGATAGAGACATCTTTCCAGACATCTCAGGTCTTCTGGTTCTGCTCTGCATGGAGAAGCGGCATTCAGCTTCGATGCACCACAAATTTGGAACCAACTTTCAGAAAACTGCAAAACAGCTGAAACACCGAGTGCATTGAAATCCAGACTAAAACCCCACCTGCTTGGAGTTGCTTTTGAAACATAACAAATGAAACAATAATCAACAGTCTGATGTGCAATGGCGGGCAAAATGTAATATTTCAGTTGCTGACTGTGCTTCTATGACTTTCCATTTTGTGTTCTTATGATGTAAAGCACTTTGAAATGCTTTGTTGCCGTGCTACACAAATAAAATTTGATTTGATTTGGCCAGGCCTGCATGTAAGGATGTGAGGCCATGGGCTGGAGCCAGTTTGGTGCCCCATTTATTACAGAAAAATTACTTAATACTAATGCAAATTACGCAAAATTAAAAGGTGATCCAATTATTGTAGTCACAACAGCGAATACGAACTGATGCACGGTAGGTTTAATACGTCCTGTAGTTAACGCCATGTTATTCCCAGAAAAACTTCACTATAGCTTCATAATTTCCAAATACTTGAATATTATTTACAGTCATAAAAATCAAAAAATAAAAGTACAACTCACTTAATTTGGGCAGTTAATTTCTATAAAAAAATACAATGTGCCAAACACACAATCGTTAAAAATCTAAAAATTATTTTTAAAAAAGTCTTTGGGGCTCCCCTGAAAAACGCTGCCCTGGGGTACTGTCCCTTTTTCACAAAAAAAAACCAACCAAACAAAAAAACCCCATCCCATTAAAATTTTGTTATTCATCCTCTTTTTGCAAATGAGCTTTTCCTAATTTGAAAACCCCAAAATTTAAAAAAAAAAAAAAGTTGTACTTTAACACATTTTCTGTGGTAGATGTTCGTCTCTGGTCCAGTAGGTGGACGTCTCGACAGACACACTCGGTTCATTGTATTTATTCTAAGAAAAACAGAAAATCAAGTTGGTGGTTAACATCAGTCCAGAAGCTTGCCCCACTGTTACCGACGGCAACAGAAAAAGGGGGAGGAGCTGCCAGTTAGGGGTCACTATGGTAACCACCACCTGCCAAGCGCAGCATAACAGAACTTAAAACATCAACAAATATCCGAAGAAACAACTTGTTGACTAAAGAAAAACAAATTCAAAGAAGAAACCAACACATTTTGACAAACTTTACATTTATAATATTGTTAAAACAAAACCGTGCTGCGTATGTTGAATCAAGAGTTGCCTTTTTTCAAAAGGTCATGTCACATTTGTGGCTCTAAACAAACAAGTTTTATTTAGCTGGACAGAAGGAGAAAATGGCTCTTTGGATTGTAAGGGTTGCAGACCATGTGTTCGACCGTATAACCATCACTGATACAAAAAAAAAAAAACTCTATACGTTTACATTTCTGCTGCCATTTACACAGTTTGTCACTTTGTAAACAGTCTGCTTTTATTGCACATTTTGTAAAATATGTTAAATTATTATTTAATTATTTGTTTCACATTCAGACACTACCTTTAATAACCACACCATAGTTTATGTAGTAATTTTGCCCTTACTGTAGAGTATGTCATTCTTAAATCTGTTTTTATATATTTATACGTTTATCCTGTGACTATATTTTGATTGCCAATCACAGAAGTTTAAACTGTATATGTTCTGCAGGAGTCCGCCTGTTACAAAGTAGTGGCAAACTAAATTCACACAAAAACATTTTTGGTTACGAGAATAAATTTTCTTCCTTTTTTAGCAACAATGTGTCAATTTGTACCCATCTTAAATGTGTTTTATATCCAATAAAAATCTACCAGAAGATGTTATTTTGGTTTGAGTCAAAAATAAAAGGATCAGAACCAGATAATTTAATCTAAAATAAAAAAACAGTAAATTAATTTCAACTAAAGTTGAGATTTGAACATTTTTAAATATTATTTGCCTCAATAATTCATCACAATTTTATCATTCATAAATTGAGAATACAGCACTATTTCAATACAAGACGAACATCTAACTTAAAGAAATGAAGACTGCACCACCTCAGGAAACCATGTAATTGCGATATTGCTGCTAAATATTGGAATGGCAACACCAATTATTCACTTTTCCCTGAGTCTTCTCATGTCTTCACCTCTCTTTATTAGCTTTAAAATCTCACCCACTAAAAAATAATCAAGTGTGGGTGTCAAGGGCAGCGAAAGGTCATCCAACAAGCCAGATATAATCCTGGAATACAGAATTAGCATGAAGGGTACTTAAAATATCATACATTGCAATAACAAGAACTCTTGTTATTTTGAAACTGCAAAAATCTATACAGCAATAAACAGATTTAACTCTGGCATAAACATATAACAACAGCAATTCAGTGCAAGCAGAATGAAATTAAATTGCACACATTTTGATTTATTCTTGTCCCACGGGGATTAATTAATTTTTTTACTATTTGATAAAATCTTTCTTTGGAAAAGCAGATGATTTTAATGATCCTTCATGCTGTTTGTGTATGTGGTAACAACAGAGTCAAACTCCAGTCCTCGAGGGCCGCTGTCCTGCAACTTTTAGATGTGCCTCTTTTAGGTCTTTAGCAAGGCTCTGGAGAACTGATCTACACAAGGAGGAGGTAATTAAGCCGTTTCATTCCAGTGTTTTGTACCTGTGGCACATCGAAAAAACTGCAGGACACCGGCCCTTGAGGACTGGAGTTTGACACCTGTGACGTAGAGTAATCAAATAGTTGTAAAGTACTTGTTTACAGGTTAGGAATGAGGCGAGAGCTGGTTCTAAGCTTGTGGCTTGTTTATTGTTGTCATAGCAACTCCACAGCAACTGCCTGCCAAGATGGCTGCCAGTTATCACACGTCTGTTGTGATATATGTATTGTTATTGATTTATTGTCCAGCCTGACTGTAACAGAATAATAATCAATAATGAGTTTTAAAGGGATCAATACGCCACAGCCAGTCTGCCCCGTTTCCAAATGTTTTATGAAACAGCCACACCCTCCAGTCCTTATCTGGAGACACTGACCTGGTCCGCCTCACTCCAAAACCTCTTTGGCATCCTTTTATGTTATTGTCTGCAGCTCTTTGCTCTCACACTGCAAGGCCCACCCAAATTCTTACACAAAACGAAGCCAAACAATCTGCGGTGGCGGACTCCATTTTTTCTTCAAATCTTCACATCTTCAGGGTGGATAAGTTTCAGATTTTTAGCCCCAAACTCTGTTGGGATTTCCGACTGCTTCCTGTACTGCCTTGTTGAGGTTTCTGCCCTAAATCGCACTGCAGTGTTTATAGGAATCCTGCTCTAAGAAAGCGGAGGGGAAAGACGGCAACAGGAATGAGAGGGAGAGGGTAGAAAGAGGAGGGGGAGGAAAATTCCTTACAGACAGCGAGGGATAATGAGCAGCTTTGGTAAAACGTAGATAACAAACATGTCAACCATGTATGATAGCACAACCAAACCCAGTACAGAACATTTCAAACTTATTTCTACACTGACAAATCGCTACAAAAACGTGGGACTCTTCAAGAAGACAAACAATATAGCTTTTTTGTAAAGAGCAAAGATATATTATTTTGTTTTTAAAGCACAACAATGATTTGAAAACAATATGTTGTGTTCTCTTTGTGTTCTGAAGGAGGATTAAGCAGAGTTGTTTCTGCCAGTCGGACTCGTTGTTGAGAATGTACACCTCTCCCTTCGTTTTAAACCTACCAGAAGAAAACTGTTCTATTCGTTTAAATGAATGAATAGAACAACTCGTCATTTAAATGACGAGCTGCATTTGAATTCCAGTTCTAGTATTACTGTGCAGAGCCTGCTGCAGGCAGGGAGTAAGTGGAGCACAGACATGCAGCTGCAACTTTTCTGTCTAATGACTGAAGACGTAAATACAGATCACAGGTATAGTTTAAGTAACTGTTTCCCCTACAAATGCAAGCAAAACTTTGTCAATATTCTGTTAATGTTGAAAAATTTTATTTCGCAATTGCAGTGTTTCCGTTATTTAAGAAATCCGATTAAAATCACATGTGAATGCGTCTGTTCATGTGATATGTCATTAAAAGTCATGCTGAGAAATAATCTTTTGCAAATCAGTTTCTTTCAATAAAAAACTTGCTAAATTTTATCAGAAACTGCAGGTGTGTTTCTGCGTTTGTTTTTTTCTAGTAGGTAGAAATCCAGAAATTTTACTCACCTAAGAGTAGAGATACTTCATAATAAAATTATTCAAGTAAAAGTAAAAATGTGCAAAGTAGTGCAAATACTGTAAAATGTATTTTTACTACACACGTATCAATTTATTTGAGTAATTAAAACTAGTTCCTGCCAAAGTCTGACTTTGGGTTACTGTAGTTTTTCTACAGAGGCCTTTAACAGTTTATAAAGATTCTTGCAACTTTGGAAAAGAAGGAAGAGACTTAATAAAACCAAGACATTGAACTTTTAACTTTTAGTACTTTATTTGTCTGTTAAGACAGTGGAAGGTTGCAGTATGCTATCTCTACATTGGATTTCATCAGAACGTCTAGGTTCTTGAAACTATTTTAAGGACATCTCTAAAATCGCCACTGCTGATCTTCAGATCAGGCTTCAAAAATGTTTCAGAGATTCTCAGCAAGAATAAATATAAATTTAGCCTCAAAACAAGAAGTGAAATCTCGCTCCGAGATGCATTTCATGTATTGACACATTACAAAATGCATGAACTCTGCATTTTTGCAAAAGGCTGACATTTACAATTAAGCATCAACAGTTTGATGGCTTTAAATAGCATTTTTATTTCACAGTTGCAGTCTAACTGCAGCAAAAGGTACAGACTTAGGGAAGCTTAATGATTATGCACGACAATTTTTTTTATTTTCATGTGTAGAAAAAGTGTTGTTTTTCTTCCATTGCACAATTGCGCGCCACTCTTTGTTGCTTTATCACATAAAAACCCTATAAAGTTCACCAAAGCTTGTGTTTGCAGCATGAGAAAAGGTCAGGAGTGTATTTAATAGCTGTAACAAATTCTGTCCCTTGTAAATGCAAAAAGAAAAACATCCAGAAGACCTCAAAGAATACATAGAAAGAAAGAAAGCAGGATACTCCTAGAAGTCTCATTTTAAAGGTGCCTACTCTTAAAACTTTTTATAAAAAGTAGAAAAACAAAATAATAAACGTTTTACTCATTCAAATGTGAACATTTTGTGTTTTCTATGTGTAAAAACGAAAATAAGTTAAGCTAATTTTATGGACAATCCTGACAACAAAATTTGTAATGATAAATATCTCCTAACACTTTTAATACTCTCTGATCTGTTCAAAAGCTTCTATTAGAGGAACATAGAGCAGCCATAATCGATCTGCTGGTTAATAACTGATCTGTTTGTTTACATGTCAGCCCTGGCAGTAATTTAAATGAATATGTGGAAAGTTCTTATGAAGGAAGGTGGGAAATGAGGCGCTCCTGCTGTGAGTGAGGGAAAGAAAAGGCCTCAAGGCCAGGCAGTAAACCAGACAGTGGCAGCTGTCATAAGACCAGAGTGGAACATAATGCAGGAAGAGAGCTTCATCCCACACAGCTTTCAGAAGAAAAAGCCCCGCATTACATGAACGGCTCACAATTATTCAAAAAGCAAACTATTAACTCTTTTTTTTAAACCCAAAAAGCATATTTTAAAGGTTTTGTCAGACTTGAAACCCACCTGTTTGAATAAAACATTGATCAACATTTTGATATGAAATGACTGCACTCGATAAAATATAATGTTTACTGGTTTGTTGTAGTGTCTTTTGTAACTTTGTATTCTTATGATTTATACTGCCTTGTTGCTGAAATGTATTATACAAATAATCCTGATTGATTTACTGATTGATTTAGATCAAGCTAGTTAGCATAGCCACCAATGATGGTAAGTTGTTTCTCCATACTGGGCACATTTAGCAGCTACTACATTAGCTTTTTGGTTGGGAGTGGCAATAAATGTTGCTGGATGATAAATAATTACATTCTAATGAATATTTAACAATAGAACTGGAAGACATTTTAAATATACAAAATAAATAAGCAAAAGAACAGAAACAACAAATTAAATGAATTATTAGAATTAGACTCTTTCAACAAAGTTGAGCTTCACAAACTAACTAAACAGACTAAAGACTTTCGTCATCCAATTTTTGGTAGAAAGAAAAAGAGAAAAAATATAAATTATGCAAATGGAAATCAATAAGCTCATTTCAATTTATCCTGTGATTAATTGATTTATTGCTTATTGGGACAGGACTGGTGATTGTTTTTCAGATACCAGTAGTAGCTCAGGAAGGAGATGCATCTTTTCACAGATAGTCTGTGAAAAGATTATCTTAATCTGTCAAAACATTGTGACGGTTTTAACAAATATGTAAAAAAAATAAATAAATAAAAATTAAAATAAAAGTTACATACTGCAGCTTTAAAACCCAAACACAAAAATGATTAAAAATGACCAATAACAGGAATTTCAGTGCTGATATAGAGGCTGTTGGGCCCCCAACCTGAATCCTGCCCTGGACCCCATAAAAGCTCTGACCGGCCGTGCGTGTGGGCGCGTGAACGCGTTCAGTTACTCACTTTTCTGTCTGTCACGTCCTCGGCCACCGCCTCGATGACCCCGGAGCCCTCCATGCCCAGCGTGACGGGCGGGGACGGCAGCAGCTCGTACAGCCCCTGCTTTCCCAGCAGCTCGGCGAAGTTCAGCCCGCACGCCTTGACCCGAACCAGAACCTCCCCGGCCTTCAGCGACGCCTTCTTCATGCTCTTCACCTGCAGCTTGATCTTATCGCAGCCTCCGTATCCCGTCAGTACCAGAGCCCGGTAGGTGATGGGCTTCTCCTCCTCGGCTGCTGCGGGGCTGCCGCTCCCTGACGCCAGCTTGGCTGGTTTTTCCTCTTCTTCTTCTTCCTTGGCGGCGGCGGCGGCCGGTGGAGGTTCGTCGGTCTTCTTCACCTGTTCCGGTTCTTGCAGCGGAGTTGGAGCCTCTTCTTCACTAGACATCATCTTCACCACTTTTAGGAAGCTTTCACAAGATTTTCAGTTCGTGTCCGTTTGCTGGAGTCTGGAGGCTCAAGAAGCGGAAACGGGAAAATTACAGAAAGATGTTTCCGATTCAAACGGCTTTCATAAATAAGAGGCTCCTTATAAAGACAGCCGCGTTGTTTGCAAACCAGATTGCCTCTCTCTGGTTCCCCGTGTGCGCTCCACTCAACAAGTGGTTAAAATGAGGCGTGACACAATAGCCACAGGATTTCCGGTGGGTATTTTCACAATAAAACTGATATAGGGCAGCTGGATCGTTTAGGTAAACAACACAACAAAAAACACATTTTGTTGTTAACAATAAATAAATAAATAAATAAATAAATAAATAAATAAATAATCAGGGTCGGATTTGCTAGAAAAAAATTATATTGCTTTTGTAAATTAAAGTACATTTATAGGTAGTTTTACACATAGTTAGGTATGAACTGATGATGGTGGGATTAATAAATGCTTTGGCCAGTAACTCCTTGTTGTCCCCAAAATAAATTACTTTAATTTATATTTTTCAAGTTCTTGAGTACCGTTTATATTTTTTAAAATACCAAAATAAATACTCACATTGACTCTTACACAAACAATAGTGTCTGCAAAACATTCATTCATTTAAAAAATAAAATAAAATAAAAAGAATTAAAATATTTCTGGGTGCTCCTGAAAAATTGGAGACCTGGGCTACTGCCTTTGAAGCCCTTTGAAGTCTGGTTTAGATTGATATGGGTTAATTTTAGACATGATTGTTACGTGATTAGCCTCTAGATTAAGTTATGTCTTTTTAAAAATAAAATTGCATTGGGAAAAAAATCTTTTATATTTATTTTGTATTATTTAATTAATTGAATTTAAATTCTCTCCAAATGCTTATTATTTTCTTGTTTTTATTTCTAATTTTACTTGTTAAATATGTTTAACTTTTTTCCTTTAATGTTGTCATATAAGTGAACATCAGTGAAGCTGACCAGTTGTTTAAAAACATATTTAAGCCTCTGCCCTTCATATACATATTTTTAAACAAAATTCAAAAACATAAATACATAAATCAGTACATGAAATATGAAAGCAGGTTTCCTTTTCTGAGCGTGAATTACTTGTTTAGTGTCAGATTTGAAATGTCAAGTTTCAAATATGGATAAATTATCACGGTAGAAAAAAAAAAAAGAAATCTTTTATTGTGATAGGTGTACTCGACTTCCGGTGTTCTTCCTCTCTCTGACTAACTTGATGGAGGTTTGAAAACTGGCAGATCTGTTATGTTGGCATAAAAAACTTCAAGGATGTGAGGCGGAGAGAGACAAAGCCCGGACACTGGAATCCCGTCGAGGAAAGACTGGGGTTTCTCCAGTTTACAGCAGAAAGAAATATAATTTCTTACTTACATTCATTGAGAAATAATACAGATTGGACTAAATGTGTTTTCTAGTTGTTGATCACTAATTAAAACTTTTATTAATGCATTTTTGCATTATTTTGTTGTCTCTTTGTGACAGCTGTTACAGAGTGAACTTAGACTTCTTGCTCTGATTGAACTATAAAAAAAACCCACAGGTTTTGCGCACACACACAAACTCACACACACACACACGCACCCACACCCACACACACACACACACTTGCATCCTGCATTCAGAGCTGCTGCTGTTACATTTCTCACTGCTGACTGAATTAGGCTGACAGGAAGTGGTGACAAACACAGAGCTGATTTTTTCTTTTCTTTTTTGTTAGCGGGTTTGAGTCTCTGAAATTTCCACACCACCATTTCTTATTCCTTAATAAAGTTCAGATGGAGTTGTTAGAGAAGTATTACCGATCCAGTGCTCTGACTTTTCCGTTTAAAGTTTACACACCCCTGTTAAATTGTGTTGCTGTAAACTAACTAAACTTTCCTCTCAGGAAGTCACTCTTTTGTTGATTTGGATGCACAAAGACTCACTGTGGTACTGAAAAATAAAAATACATCTTCATCATCTGCTTTTTTCAGACGGTAGTTTTAGATATGGAACAAATGGGCAGTCGCCCAGGGCAGCATCAGAAAAGGGTTTGTGGAGAGGCATAAACACCTATTAAAGCCATATCAAAAATCTAAATTTTCTTAAGGGGCTAGTTGTGCCAGAATGTATTGAGAAACCAATTCTACTGTTAAAATGTAAAAAAAAAGCCATTTGTTTCTTAAAATTAAATAAATTATCATTGTCTCACACTGATCAGTCCATCCAGGACTTTGTGATTGTTTTTATGTCTTTTGTTTTACTTTTGCTATTAAAATCACAGATTTTATGGAGGTAATTTAGAAATATTAGTACATTTTTTTTTTTTAGATTTGTGCTAATGTATGACGTTAAATGTAACTTTTTATTAATCGCCGTATCGATCATGGACTATAACTTGACATCAAGAAAGGCTCAAGCAGCAGTCAATTAAACCCAATGTTTTCTCCAATTTTGAGAAAAATTTGCAGTAAAAATCTGAAAAAATGTGGGTATTTGTTGATTTTGTGTGAACTTTGAGTGAGTTTTGCAGATTTGTTGTAAAACTGAAGGGACTTATTCATGTAATTTGGAGTCTAAAAGGCCACATAAAAAACTACAGCGGGCCACATCTGGTCCCCGGACCTTGAGTTTGACACCTGTATTAAAGAATCAGTAGTATTTTTTTTCCAGGCACAATAAAGTAATGTGTTACCTTCAGTTGTAAAAATGATGCACATATCAAATGTGATTTAAAAGTTTTGACTTTGTAATTTAAGGCCTTGAATTTGGCCCTCTGCCTCTTTAAGAAACTCCTGCTCTTTCAGGAAGTCATCACTACATGGCTCCTCTATTAACCCTTTAACAACATTTTTACCAGCGCTGAGCTAAGAAGTAGTTTGTACAATGAGCTCAGCAGATCAGTTCCACCAGGTGTTTGCTAATTGCTGCTGGCTAGTCTGAAGGAGCTGAGTGGGGGAGGGGTGCAGAAGCGCAGAAGCTTGGAAACTGCAGCTACAAGGAGGAGCTGCATCTCAAAGGTGGATCTAGGACCATTTTGCACATCTGAATAGTTGCCATGGAGATGAAAAGACTTCTCAAACATGCATGAAGAATTAAGGCAACACTCCAGGTTTGGTTTAGATGAGATGATTACATTATAACATAATGTAAAACATTTTTTAAAAAGTCAATTTTACCCAACACTGACCTGATATTTAGGTTTTTAATCATATTATTAACTTATATGGTTCAATTAGCAACGAAACTCCAGCTATAAATGGAAAAAAAAGACTCTCCAGGGGCATTTTTCCATAATACCAATATTTAAAACTATAAACAAAATGGTGCGTCTTTAAATGTCACTTCAAAACTGAAGTTGCTCCTATCCATTTTTTTGGCCAGAAGATGGCGCTAAAAACTAATCAACAGAAGAGATTTCCTGAGCAACAACAAATTGTCATTATCAGTGAGGGAAAGCTCACAGTATTTCACAGAGCAGCTAAATTACATCCTGTCATTACACAAAAATGTCAACAATTCGCATTTTGTGCAATTTAATCAACCAGATTCACCAGATTAAAAGTATCGCTTTAATGTCCCATTCTTATTTTCAATTAAATGTGCGAGAAATTTTTTTAAACTTCTTTATTCATTCCATATGTTTTTTCCCCCATTTATTCACTTAAACTTGCAAACAGAATAGTTGTGTAAACTGATGGAAAGCATGGAAAGGCATCAAGTGAACTATAATTAGTCAGGGAAGAACAGGAAGTGCTGAAACTCAGCCTTCAAATTAAATTACATTTTGTTGTCTCATCTAGTTTTTTTTCTTTTTACAATTTCTTTTTAATTGCAAAGAAATGTAACAATCAGTTTAATATTAGACATATTTAAAGGGAGAAAAAGAGAAAAAAGCAATCAAATATGATAACAATGTTATGCTTTATGTGTTTTCATGCACTTTGAACTGCTTTGCAGATGTTTTTTTTTAACCTTAATGTTTTTCTAGCTTCTCCTCACAGCTAGCTGTGCTGCACTGCTCACACTAATTTGTGTATAAACAGGACCAGCCACCGGAGCTTCTGAAAAAAAATCTCTCAAATGTACAATAAACTAATATTCACTCTTAAAAAAAAACAGCACAAAAAAACCCCCCAGAATTTTTAGCTTGAAATGTGTAAGCTGTTCTTTAAGGTTTTTCTTTTTTAATAAATTTTGTTTCTGCTTTTTTGGTGGAAATTTGGAAAATTTTGATGTATGGATTTTGAAAATTTTCCTGATTTGAATAAAAATAAAGTCTGTAAAACCTTGTGTTTCTCATTTAACATAATTTATATATATATATGTATATAAAATAAAGATTAATAGAGTAAAAAATAAACATTACAAAGCTAACTTAACTTAGAAATTAGTTAAAAAGTAAAAGAAAAAAAGCGTAAAACGTTATGTTACGTGAACTCGATGTGATAATGTAAAAACTTAAATAAGTTGGGTCAACTTAAAAAAAATCTAATAGTTTTTAGTTAATTGCTAAAGACAGTTAAGTCAACTTAATTGAAGTTGTAGCAATCAAGTGTTTTGAACTTAATTTAAGTTGATAGAACTTAACTGAGTGAAAACAAGGAAACTAAACTGGGTCAAGTTCAGTCATAAAATGTTTTTTTTACAGTGTAGCCAAAATGTCAAAACCTAATTATTTTTGTGTTTAACCTAGATTCAATTCAATTAAAAAATACTTACATTTAATTTGCAGATGGATACATTTAATCTTTGAAGATAATTTCAAACTATTGAAGACGTTTTGCGCTTTTATTGTGATAGAACTGAAAAGGAAGCAGATCTTTATTTGCCTCACCTTTACATCCAGGTATGATCCCAGAACTCCTCGCCTGTTGGAGCAGAGCAGCGCAGCGCAGCGCGGAGTATGGTGCCGCCGAAACCGACATAGACCGTGTGGGACTGAACTGTCCCCCGTCGTTTAGTTTCTCAGGAGGAATCCTCCGGAACCACCAGAACCTCTGCTCCGCGACCCGCAGACAGGGATCTAAATGACAAGCAGAACCATCCAGTGATGGAGAGCAAGGCTTTACTTCGCTGTAAGATCGTGGTGGTCGGGGACTCGCAGTGTGGGAAGACGGCTCTCCTTCATGTTTTTGCCAAAGACTCGTATTCAGAGGTAAAAACACATTTATTATTTTAAGAAAACAAAACGCATCCGTGGATATTTCATCAGCTGCGGTGCGGAAAGCCACATAAAACGGCGCTGAGACGGCTTAATTTATTTACTGTTTTGGCATTAAACTTGAAAAATCAGCTTTTGTTTATTAGCTGTCAGTGTTAAAGTTATGACTTAATAAAAATTGTTTTTGATATATAGATTTATTTAAACCTGCATGTGATTGGAACGGACATTTTTAAGATAGTCTTTAGTTCAAATATCCACAAAAGATCATATTTAAACAAACTTTTGTGATCATTTTACTTTTTATACTTTTTCCTTTCTAAAAGAGGAAGAAAAATCAATAATTGAATCAGGCTCCAGGTGACAGTTAATGTCACTTTGCGCACATTTGCGCACCGAGAAGCACAGGAGCGCACTTCCTCAGCCCAACTTTACAGGCTTTTATGTTGATTAAGATTGTAATAAAATTGCTAAACAAACAATTCAAGTAATGATTTTACTTTTAACATAGATAAAAAGTTTCAAATATAAGAATTTGTTGCTTGGAAGTAAATACCGTCCAAATTATAAAGCATAGTGAACTGTAATCCATGTAAAATTGATAAAATACATAATAAATTAATAAATAAGTCAACCTCTGCCTAAAATACATAAAGTTGAACTTATCTTTATTCAAATGTGGCTGAAATATATTTCAAAATTTGTCCAAAATGTCTTATTCACCTTCATTGGCATGTGCCTCTTGTGACGTCATCAACCCAAACACACTCAAAAGCAGGATTGGCGGGGATTTCCCTCTTACTCAAGTTAAAGAAAAAAAAAAAATCAATATTATCACTACCCAATTGTGTGTTGTTGTTTTTAAAAATCACAACTAAATGGATTCTCTAAATAAATTTGTATCAATTTAGAAGCTAGAAACTGATTTATTTATTATAAGCTTGTATCTTTATTTACATAATCAAAGCTAATGGACATAAACAGTCAAAGCTGTGAAAGGCTTTATTTTCCATCTAATTCCTCTTGACATTCAGCACTGGTTTCTCTTAGCAATTTATGTAAAAAAAATATGAATCTGACTGCTGTACGGAAGGAAAATCCTGCCCAAATTTCTCTGACCTCATGCCATCTCGTTGCAGAACTATGTTCCCACCGTGTTTGAGAACTACACAGCCAGTTTTGAAATCGACAAGCAGAGGATTGAACTGAACATGTGGGACACTTCAGGTAGGATTCGCGACAAAAGCTGCCGTCTCCGTTTCCTGAGCGTTTCAAGGCTTTCTGCTGAGCATTTTGTCATTTCTACACTGTCGTCACATTTTTATGTGTCATTAATTATGAACTGTAACAAGCTGTCATCGGCATGTGACAGAGCCAGTTTCACAGTTTGGAGAGGAATGTGAGCAACACTTTCAGTTTAATGGTTCGTTCTACTGACATGGGAAGTGTTGATGTTGAGTTTTTAACTCAACATGAATAAACTGATGTTTTTTTATGCCTTCAATCCGCTGGAAAATGTTCACACCCATTTAACTTCCAGCATTTCATCAGGTTACATCCACGAATTTCAACGTGCTTTACTGGGATTTTATGTGATTCAGGTCAAAGTAGCACAAAATTGTGAAGTGGAAGAAAAATAATGGAAAAAATGTTTTCAAATTTTATTTTTTTTGCATATAAATATCTGAAAAGTGCGGCCTGCACTTGCAGATGCAAGGCTCAATTACTTTTAGGTCTAAGCATCGGTGACCAAACTGAATAAACATTTTTCTGTCTTTTTCTGTTTTATTTTTACCTGTTCAATATTTTGACAGAGTATTAGGGAGAAAAATCTTTAATAAAAATGAAATTAGAAGAATAAAATCATAACATTAAGAGAATGAACTTGTAAGAGAATAAAGTTGTTATATTTCTAGAATAAACTCATTATATAAAGTCGTAATATTAACTTTATTTTTGTATTATTTTGATTTTACTATCGCACAGCTTCACTCTTGTAATTTTATGACTTTATTTTTGTAATTTTATTTTTTTATTCTCTTAGCGTGGCCTTAATACTACATACAATATTAAACTTTTTTAATAAAATCTACCGTAATTTCCGGACTATAGAGCGCACCTGATTATAAGCCGCAACCCCTACATTTTTTAAAGGAAACACATTTTGTACATCCATAAGCCGCACAGGTGTATAAGCCGCACGTGCCTACATTGAAACATGAGATATTTACAAAGAAAGACGGTACACAGAAAGTGTTTTTAAAGTTTTAATAATATGATGTAGCTTTTCTTTCTGAACAGCAGCAATATAGCAAAACAACACTAAGAGGGCTGGTTTAAAAGCCGTCATCCTCTTCCTCCTGTGCACTGAAACCATGGAAGTCTTCCTCAGTGTCTGTTTCCTTCTTTATCGGCCAGCTCGATTGCTTTTAACTTGAAAGCTGCATCATATGCATTTCTTCTTGCATTCTCCAGGATGAGGGTCTGTTCAAGCTAATTTTATTCATGCACAAAGCACGATGTTACATTAGTCTTCCTCTACAGATATATTCCAGCTGTCTCACGCTTACCTTTTCTGCTCCAGCGCCCCTACTGGCCGTTAGAAAAAAATCATAAATAAGCCGCATCGTTGTACAAGCCGCAGGGTCGAAAGCGTGAGACAAAAGTCGCTTTATAGTCCAGAAATTACAGTATAAATCATTAAAGATCTAAAACATAAAACGACTTTGGATTGTTTCCTTATTAAAAGAAAACAGAAAATTAAAAAATTTTAGGGTTTGAGGGAGGATTATCTATTATTTTCTATTTGGTTGGCCAAATTTTTACCATTCTTGACTTATGCTCAGGGGCCGAATAAAATCATTTCAAGGGCCACAAACGGCCATCGAGCCAGGCTTTGGACACCTCTGTACAAAGTCATTGATGCAACCTGTATCATGTGTCTTTTCAGGGTAACTTTGACTTTTTTAAAATTAATTTATTATCTTAATTTTTTTATTATAATTTTTATTTTTAATTTCTTTAAAAAAGTAATTCTTTTACATTTTCATTTGTTTATTTTTTCATACTAATGTTTAATAATCTCTGATGCTGTCACAGAACAGTTGCAGATGCTATGATTAAATTAAAAACAGATGGACTCAAGTGAGAGCATAGTTCACTTTTTAAAGTATTTAGTTGTATTTATCAAAGTGCATACAGTTAAACAAACATGAACCTCACTTTTAAGAGTTTTATATACAAACTTATTTGATAATAATGTTTATTTTTTCTTCCACTTTACAACTAGAAGAAATTTTGGTCTTGATTCTGATATATTTCTCTAGAGCCATAAAACTGTTCAAATAGTTACCAAGCTTAAAATATAATTACTGTATAAACTAAAGAACCAGGGTTGCATTTCAATATTGGAGTTTTAGATCAATTAAAATTCAACTTTTACAATAAGAATATCCACCACACTTCAACAAAACTCCTGCCTCAATTTGTCAAAATGCTGTAATAACCCAATTTTTATGATATAAAATTATTTTATTCATCTATTTTGAGCTTATGTTCACTTAACAGAGTTCAAAATCAAAATCACTAACAATTGATTTGATGAAAGAAAGAACTTTATGCATCAGAAAGATGAAAAATATTTATTTTTGCCTGCAGATCACATAATATCTAAATAAAATGGTTTGCTGTTTATAACGCCAAGGGTTATAATGTTTTAAATGTTTTTCAATGACAACAAGAGTCAGACTTTCAGACTTGGATATTTTTACTCTGTAGATACAAATGAGTCTTTTTCTCTCTTGCACTTTTAAACCTCTTTCACTTTCCTTCACTTTTATGTGGCAACACTCAAACAAAACTTCATATGCAGCGCAGAGAGGAGCTTTAATGCACGTCGGTGCAGCAACCTCCACCCATCAGACCAGCTAAACAAGCTGGAGATTTAGAGCTGCAGCTGCAGGTGGCCTGTGGGTGAGGCCACCATGTTTCATAAAAAACACCTTCTGAAACTGCTGCCTCGTTCAAACACACCTTTTTCCTCACCCAGTTGTTTTGCGAATAACAATTACTCCAGTGGGATGCTTAAACAGTAATTTTCTCCTCCTTAGTTAAGAATGAAGCTCCTCTTTCAGCATGTGGCTCTGAACCATTCTGCTGGAAATGTGATCAAACCTGATGAACAGCCTCGTGGTAATATCACAACGAATGTTCTTTTTCTGTATTTTAAATGCTCCCGTCAGCCTCCCCTCAATCTAAATATATGTCTATGTCTAAATCTGTATGGCAAAAAACAAAAGAAACTTCCTCATATCAAGGGAGGCAAGAAACAGTTGACAGCTTGGACACTTAAAGGGGATTTATTACACAAAATTCACATTTTTCAACTGCTTCAAAAAAACCCCACCTGCTTGTTTTTAGGTGTTTAATATCATTCTTAGCTTTATTTTTTAAATTTATTGGAGTTCTGCAATTACTTTGACTCAGTTTACACCTGAAGTCAATGGAGCCAGAAAAAATTCACCAAAATGCCCTATTTTTGAGGTAAATATCGTCATGAAATTCTTAAAATGCCATTAAAATTTTATTTCCTGAAGAAATGCAGTGATTACTAACAGCGAAGACGTGATTGTTCTGCTCCTGTTTGTCACTTTTCAGGCAGTTTGCTGCTGAGTTTCAAAGTTTTTGATTTTTCATAAAATTAGAGAGTAATTGACGCTCCGCTAGAGTGGGAGACGGAGTGCCATTTTGACCCCAAAATATTTTTTTAATTGCTGTCACGCCCACAAATATCGCTCTATTGGTATCAAACTCGGTCATGACATTGATACACAACGCCTGCTCCGGTAAACTGTTTTTGAAACTTATCTAGGGCTTCCGGTTTTCTGTCAAGGTGCTTCAGAGCGAAGTAATGCGACAGGATTTGCTCACGCTCTCACCCATTGACTTCCATATATTTCTGAAAAATTTCACAGCTCCACGCACACCATCTTTCTCTCATCGCTGTTAATACTGTGAGTGAGGAAGAGATATGAATCGCAGTACTGTTGGAGACGACAAATGGCCCTCTCATACGCTTCAAACGGTTTTCTAATACGTATCACAGTTCCCGAACGGGAAGGAGTTGTTCGGACTGCTTTCTTTAGTCAAACTGGCTGGCTCAAACAGATAGAATTCTGTCTCCCCATGGATGTCTCAGTCAGCTGGTAGAGGATTAATTACCATGGCAACGGAACACAGGGCAGGGGAGAGCTGCTGCTTAGGACTACAAACACGCATCACTGTAGTTCTAACTATGGCAGAACACTCAGTCATTACAGAGGAGGACTGAGCTGGCCTTTAGAGCTACTTGTTTTTGGGCATTATAGAACTGATTTAACTCAGACACTGATACACATGGGATTAGTTTGGCCCTTTAATACGAAACTTACTGAAAATTTCAAAATAGAAGCCTTGATATTTTTTACATCAAGTAATTGCTGTTTTTGGCTTCATGTGACTGCCATACACAAACCACTGTTACACATTTGATTAGTGTGGCCATTTAATATGAGGTTTACTGAAACTTTCAAAATAAAAACCTCAATATCCCACTCAGGTTAGTGCATTGTCGTTGGCGGTGCAATAATATTAGCCTGCATTATCTTTTTCTCTCAGGTTAGGGAACTGCCTTGCGCAGCAACGCAGTTCATTAGCATTAGCCTTTTACCTTAAATAAGCTATTAGCTATTTTTCTTACTTATTAGCCATGTTTAGTATACTGAATGGAGTAAGACAATGTAAGACAACATGCTAGTGATGCCCCACATGCTACTGACAGCATTCAACATAATATTAGCATTTTGGTTAATTTTAGCTGATTCATTAATTTTA
Source organism: Gambusia affinis (assembly GCF_019740435.1). Classification (NCBI taxonomy): domain Eukaryota; kingdom Metazoa; phylum Chordata; class Actinopteri; order Cyprinodontiformes; family Poeciliidae; genus Gambusia; species Gambusia affinis. Next base: position 18,393,911 of record NC_057887.1, read on the forward strand.
ACATACTGAATGGTCCTGGTTTTTTAGCATCAGAATGCCAATTCCAAACTGACGGGCACACTTTGGCAGGCCCCGGTTAAATTTCTTCAGGAATTTTCTAGTTTTATTTTATTACACTACGTTCAATAAAGTCAAACTAAAACTCAAAACCCTTCCTGAATAGTAAACTTGATAAGATTAAATTTACCCTACGAGGTTCCACAACTAAATTTTTAAAGATTTGGCAGCCGTTTTTTGATTTTGTTCAGACATTGCCGTCCCGTATGGTGCCCAACTAAATTTTGCTTTTGCCTGACCTTTTTATTTACATTATCATATTATTTGTCAAATTATTTATTTTGTCATTAATACCCATTGATGTGCCTTTTTTTTTTTTTTTTTAATCCTTCCCTTTTATTTCTTCTTCTAACATATCTACTTTTTGTTTTTTGTTTTTTCTTGTTTTTTTTTTTCTTATTCCTCTGGATTTTATTTGGGAAGGCTTATCCATGTGTTCTGTACGACTTATGTTCGGTTCTGTTATAGAAAAAAGTCTACATATGTTGTTCATATATTTTTGCACATTTTGTATTTTGATGTTAAAACCTAATAAAAAAAAAAAAAAAAAAAAAAAAAAAAACCCTTCCTGAATGCAACGTCACCTAGTAACCCCGGCCAAGCCCAGCCTGTTACTTAGCAACCCTAGCGGAATTCCGCCGTCATCTAGCAGTTTAGAAACCTGAACTGAGTTCCAGCACACTTTTTAAAATAAAAAATAACTATTCTTGAGACCAATAAAATAGAAAAACATTCAAATATAGATTTAATAAACTGCACTATTTTGCTTTTTGTTAAGGCAAACATCTGAGAACCTTTTTCAGACCTCCCATATATTTGTTTAATTGAAATACTACATGTTTAATGTATTGCTGAGCGGTGAAAGTAGCTAACAATTAAAACAGTGTTTTTAATTGAAAACCGACTCCTGATTACTTTCAACTCATCAATTTTGGCCACTGACCACCATGAATCTCTAAAGCCACATTAAATTGTGGCTTCTTGCGACAAAAGGAAGAGGTTTAAGCCTTTCTGGAGTCTGTATTTCTGCCAGTACCAACGACTCACCTGGCCAATGGTAACCAGACCTGTGGGAAATAAGAGGCGGCTAATTATATATTTAACAAGGTTACTATCAGAGAGTCTGCGGTCGCTGCTTTGGCTCCAATCGCTGGGTTTGTGTTTACACTGTGGGCTGCGCCATCCCTTCAAAAACAGCTATTTGTTTGCTGCTGCGGGTTGCTGTTTCAAGTACATCATTCATTATTTATTTTCTCCTTCCTGTTGGCGGCGCAGCTGGAGCACACCTTTGTTCTGCAAATCTGGGTTTGATTTGACTCAGTTTACACCTGAAGATGACGAGATTCACCAAAATGAACCTGATTTGCATAAATATCCCTTGTAAATTCTTAAATTCTTGTTTTAAAGGCTGAAGAAATGCAGTATTACTAACAGGTCTTTGAAACGTGATTGTTCTGCTCCTGTTTTGTCACTTTTCAGGCAGTTTGCTGCTGAGTTTCAGGCATTTGGAGCCAGTTTTGCTGATGCGTGTGTACGGGAATGTGCAGGCATGCGTTAAACGTGGCTGACGTAGTGAAGCTTTCAGGATGGCGGCGTGAGTTCGCCGTTCATTGTCCGTCTCTCTGCGGATAAAAGTCAGAAACTAATCCAGCATTTCAAACAAGATCTGTTCTTTGAAGATGAAATTTGAAACACATTTAGGGGCATATCTGTAAATTAAAACACAATTGAAAAGTTAATTTACTTCAGATATTCAAAAGTATTTATTTTTGAAAATTTCTCAGAAGATTATTCTTCTATCGTTGAGTTAGTTTTAATTAGTTTTAAGAGTGCGCTTGCTAGTTTTTAATAGCTAATTATTGTTTGGTTTCAGCTTGGATTTTATTAGTTATCCTCTGTGTTTATCTCTGTTCATTGTGCACTCTTTTCTGCCACAGTTTTTCCTTCCACTCAACTTTCTGCAGCTTTTACATAACCTACCTGTATTACAAATCTGAGAATCTCGATTAGTTTGTGTTCTTTTCTTAATATTATTGAAACAACAACAAAAAAGTTCAACAAAAGTATAAAGACCAACATACAAAACTTTTGCATTTTCCATTTGTATTGACTAAATGTGTTGTTAAGTCATATTAACCTTATTTGTATAATATTGTTTTTGTTTTAGCAAGAGAAATGACTCATTGTCCAGAGTAAAAAAATAGCATTTTGTTTAATTCTGGCACATTTATGTTCATTGATGTGCCTTGTTCCTTTCAGATAAATGAAGTGAAATTAAAGCCCATTAAAGTCAGGAGTCATTAGCATCAAACAAAGTGGAACAAATTATGTTTTGGATGCCGTGAGTTGTTTGGATCTAGACTGAAATTCCTTCTCTGTTTTCAATCTCTGCTGAATATTTTTCTATTTTTAGTTCTCACAGAAAGAGAAAAGAAAACCTAAACAAAAGAAGGTTGTCAAAGGGAAATTTTTCATATCTTCCAGATGCAGCACTTTGGATTGCTATGGTTTCATCTTTATGGTTTCATCTTTCATCGAGTGACGAAGAGGCCCTCCCACCTTCCAGAGGTCATGAAAGGTCAACCAGACATCTGCCTTCTTCAAAACAGGCAGAGGATTTTTAAATCTAAAAGGGATTTTACAAGGCTGTTTGAGTTGTACAATGACTGCTGGAAAAGACAAAATTGGTGTCAACAAATTCGACTATGTTTGTGCAGCAAAATGTTTTGTTTGTGATGCTTTGGTTCTGAGGATATTAATAAAAGTTTAAAGGTCAAAAAGTCAACCAGGCTCCCCCACTTTTACAAAATTAAATTAAAATTTCATTAATATCTTAAAAATTGAAGCAGCACAAAAAAAAATATTGCTGCACAAACCAGCAGAAAACATAGTCCAGTTGATTGACACCAATTTTATCTGATTTGAAGGAGGTTGTGGGTGCTGGTTGACCTTTCATGACCTCTGGAAACCTTTCTTAATATCTTTAAAATTATTGAGGCACAAACAGAACTTTTGCTGCACAAATGTTTGACATCAATTTTGTCTGATTTTAAGAATCAAACAAAACTGGGGGGAGTAGCAGCTTCACTCAGGTTTCATCTACACTTCAAGTTTAACTGCTTTCCTCGCATTTCCCAAACAAATATTTAGTTTTAATATTTACAGCAGTATGAACCAAAACATAAGTTGTTTCCAGTTAAATATAAAGTATTTTCCAAACAATCTGTGAAAATCTGCTTCCAGAAAGTAATTATTTCTTCCAACAGTGGGAAAAACTTGTTTGGTACCTTTACTGAACTGGTGTCAATTTTTATTCTTATTCAAATTAACGCTTGAATAAGTAAATAAAACAATATTCCAAATTATTGAGATGAGTTGGTAAAATCTGAAAACTGAATTCAAGTCCTGGATGTTCTGACAAAGTAGCGAAGGATTCGTTACCATATTAAGATGTTAGTGTGAGGCTGTGGAGGTCAGAGGAAGCCGCATTATTATTAAAACAGCGAACGAGGAAGGCTGCGTTGTCTCAGAGAAATGAGACGGCGATAGGCGAGCCGCTGAGCTGCACACGCAAACCCAGGATCTAATTAATCAGCCGCTGCCTGTGTGACCAAACGCTTGGGCCCCTGTCGCCTCCATTCTTCATCTCCTTTCACCGCCCACTGCCTGCTCCGTCTGACGCCGTCCTCCATTATATCCGACCACGACTGGGTTCAAACTTCCTGCCATAAAAACAAACTCCATTTTTCCAGCTTGTTGTTGTGAGTAAATACATTTGTCCATTTATCCATAACAACTGGAACTTTCAATATATAGCAAGTTATTTTCACAATTTACCATCTATTTAAAGATTGTCCCTCAGATTAATTTCACTCCCTGCTACAGCGGGGCTGAAATTACCGTAATAACCCGGTATTGGCTGGAAAGCGCAACGTCTCCCCTTTCAGAAACCGTTGGAATTGTTCAGATAGCGCCACATGTGGTGGAATTATGGTACTGCAAATATGTTTGGATTGCCGGAGATGCATTCAATCTAGAAGGGATTTCAGAAGGCCGTTTGAGCTGTACAATGGCTGCTGGAAAAGACAAATGTTTTGTGCCCGAGAGCATTTGCTGCATTCCTGTTGGTTGTGCAGGAGGCTCCACTTCTGCTTTTCAAACATGTACGGTTTTTAAAATTCCGCATTTGTTTGCAGCCATTTTTGATGTTGGCACTCATCAAATATAATGTCTGTTCATTTGTTTACCCTATGGCACATATGTCAGAGTCAAGGCCCGCGGGCCACATCCGGCCCGCGAGAAGATTTTCTACGGCCCCTGGGATGATCTTGATTTATTATTAGAACCGGCCCGCAGACCGCAGCAAGCCGGCACCCCGTCTGAAAAAAAAATAAAAAATCTTCCTTATTCGATCCTCACAACGCACGCACGCCCCCCCCCCCCCCACCCCACCCCCAGGTCCGCTGTACTGTTGGAGACCACTGCACTAGACTATATGCGTCATTTAAAAGTCCGGCCCTCGGCTTGTAGCTAAATTTTTTATTTGGCCCTCCGTCCATTTGACTTTGACACCCCTGCCCTATGGTGTTTTCTTTGTAACTTTGTAATTTTATGTTTTATTACGTAAAGCACCTGGAACTGCTTTGCTGCTGAAATGTGCGACACAAATATACTTGACTTACTTTGAGTTAGGGGACCAGCAGCAGTTCATTTGGATTTAAAGTGGCAAGACGCCTTAAAACTGCTCATTCTGAAAATACTTCATGTTTTCTTGATCAGGGAAGCACTATAGGTCACCTTTAACATTTAAATTTCCATGCATTTCTGATTTTACTCAATTCCTTCAGTTAGAATAACAAGCAAAGAGACCATAGAGGAAAGTTAAGCTCTCCAAAAAACGCAGAGGTTTTCCTCCGACCCAAAAGGTCAATTTGCTCTGAAGATGCTGGAAAAGGTCAAAAGAGACGAAACAGCTGCAACATTCACCATTTATTTCTTCCAATTTCATGGAAGCTCCTCCATGAAATTCCATGATGCTGGATTTGTAATTGGGGCCTGCCCATAGCAATGCATAAGGAGAGCAGTGACTGACTTGCGAAGCAAGTCAGTCACTGCCTCCATGCATTGCATGGCAGGCACCTATTGTTCTACACCCAATAGAATGTCTCTTTATTATTCTTAACTTATTCTTCCGTCACCGTGAATGCGGCTCGTACCGCTGCGAGCCCACCCACAAAAGTGGTATCAAAACCTGAATGTGAGGTGTGCTATTACTTTTGGTGGGATTTGGAGTTACCATGGCGGCGTAAAAAGCAAAAATCAAAACGACCCCAAAATCACTAACGAGCTCACCAGGTGCATCTCTCGTCGTCAAGGGGATGAGGCAACCAGTAAATCCTGAAAATACCCTATTTTTGAGGATTTTCTGTGTCGTCATAACTTTATGTAGAAACGCCATTCAAACTTCATTTTGTAGATACGTCCGTGTTCTCTTTTAAAGTGAAGACAGCACGTCAATATGTATTATGGTTTGTCCACAACTTCTTTCTAAGCGACCCAAAGTTTTTGATTTTTGGAAAAATCAGAGTGTGAAAGCCGCTCCGCTAGAGTGAGAGTCAGAGCGACATTTTGACCCCAAATCATTTTTTAACTCGCCCTCACGCTCACAAATATTGCATGATTGGTATCAAACTTGGTCATGACATTGATATGCGTGCCTGCTCCGGTCAAATGTTTTCAAAAATTATCTAGCGCTTACAGTTTTCTCTCTCTCTCTCTCTCTCTCTCTCTCTCTCTCTCTCTCCAGGTGCTTCAGAGCAAAGTCATGCGCCAGGGTAGCAGACAGATCTCACTGATTCACTTCCATGTATTTCTGAAAAATTTCAGACCTTGGCACACACTTTTTTTATCTCATCGCTGTTAATACTGTGAGTGAGGTAGAGATATGAATGGCGGGACTATGTGAGGGACGACAAATAGGCCTCTCATATGCTTCAAACGGTTTTCGAATATGTATTACGGTTCCCGAGCAGGAAACAGTTTTTTCAATGCTTTTTTTCAAACTGGCTGGCTCAAACAGAATTGTCTCCCCTGGATGTCTCACTCACAGCTGGCAGAGAGGATTATTTACCATGGCAACGGAACCCAGAGCAGGAGAGCTGCTGAGGACTACAAATCGCATCACTGTAGTTCGAACTAGTAGTTCAGTTAAAACAGAGGAGGACTGAGCTGGCCTTTAGAACAACTTGCTGCTATGGGCTGTATATAACTCATTTAACCCTGTCACTGTTACACATGGGATGAGTCTAGCCCTTTGAAATGAAGCTTACTGAAAATTTCAAAATAAAAGCCCTTGAAAATTTTTACATCAGGTCATTGCTTTTTTGAGCGTTATATGACTGATTTAATCCAATGACTGTTACACATGGGATGACTTTGACCCTTTCAAATGAAGCTTAACAAAAATTTCAAAATAAAAGCCTTGGGAATTTTTACATCATGTAATTGCTCTTTTGGCTTTATGTGACTGGTTTATCCAAAGCACTCTTACACATTGGATTAGTGTGGGCATTTAATATGAAGCTTACTGCAAATTTCAAAATAAAAGCCTCAAAATGCCCCTCTGGACAGTGCACCGCCGCAGGCGGTGCAATGATATCATTCTGCATTATCTGTTTATCCGAGGTTAGGGAACTGCCTTGCGCAGCAAGGCAGTTCATTAGCATTAGCCTTTTAGCTTAAATAAGCTATTTTCTATTTTTCAGACTTATTAGCCATGTTTAGTATACTTAATGGAGTAAGTAAATGACAGTAAACATTCTAATGATACCCCACATGCTACTGAAAGTATTTATGCTTACATTAGCATATTTGCTCATTTTAGCTAATACACTTACTTTATCATACTGAATGTTGCATGTCCAGCTTACTTAACATTCTTGTGATTCTCCACATGCTATTGATTACATTGCAGCTTTCTTTAGCATTGATGGTAATTCTTAGCATCAGAACGCTGGGTCCAAACCGACGGGCACACTTTGGCAGGCCCCAGTTAAATTTCTTCAGGAATTTTCTAGTGTTTCTGTTATTGTTCAGTACAAGCAGAGTTTCATCTAAAAGGGAGTTAACCTGCGAAGTAACGTTGGTGCAAGAAAAATTAGCTTTACATGAAAAAACACAAAGATTGTAGTAAAATAATTTATCTCAATAATGTAAATTTACTCACATTTTCTATCAGGAACCGTTTATACTTAAAATAAATAAATCTATTACTGCAAAAGCAGAACCTGACAGGGGAAAAAAATTAATCTGAGGAATAAAATCCGTTATTCTTAAATAACTGTTGTTCTCTGCAATCATTTGTCTTCCAGCTGTTGATAGTTAATATGGCTCCACTTTTCCAGTATGAAACTCAGTATTTTCAAACTATTATGAATATTTTATCATGTGATTTGGATCAAAATCATGCAGAAAACCCTCAAAAATAACCAGATTTAAAAAATTTTTAATTTAAAACATCAAGGTTTACGATGTTTGTGATGAGTTTAGTAGAAAGTGGGTTGTTAGAAGCCGCCGTGAACGTCGGTAAAAATCTTTAAATGGTCGTTATTCAGCCGTTTGAAGGCGAAGCTCACACACTTTATTCAGTTTTATTGCTATGAATATGTTTTTAGTAACGTCAGAGTCAGTCTACAGCCGCACAGTGATTCTTAACCTGAATGTGATTCAAATTTACCGAATCTTTATTTTTGTTTTGGTTTGTCTTATTAATTCAAAGCAACTCAAATCAGCAGAAGTCCGTTAGTTTCGCCGTTAAACCTGGAGGACTTGCGATGACGCAGCAGTTTTTCCTGTAAGAGCTGCTACTCTTCAAATATACATAAAAGGAAACGACACTTTAAAATCTGATCTGAGCTGACCTGAGAGCCATAACGCGGTTTATGCGTCTGGTTCTGCTTCTCTCGGCAGTTTCCTGTTTAATTTGATCCATTCCTTCTAATATTCTCCTGCTGTCAGCCTCTCTGCAGATCCTTTCGGTTTCTGTTTCCAACGAGTCAAGGTCAGGAGACCCGCGGTGACGGGTCGCGTCCCCTCAGCACTCTGCCACCCGATTAGCTTAGCTTGCTCTTTCTTTGTATCCGTCTTCATGAGTCTCTCTCTCTCTCTCTCTCTCTCTCTCTCTCTCTCTCTCTCTCTCTCTCTCTCTCTCTCTCTCTCTCTCTCTCTCTCTCTCTCTCTCTCTCTCTCTCTCTCTCTCTCTCTCTCTCTCTCTCTCTCTCTCTCTCTCTCTCTCTCTCTCTCTCTCTCTCTGTGTCTGTCTCTCTCTCTCTCTCTCCATCTCTCTCTCTCTCTCTCTCTCTCTCTCTCTCTCTCTCTCTCTCTCTCTCTCTCTCTCTCTCTCTCTCTCTCTCTCTCTCTCTCTCTCTCTCTCTCTCTCTCTCTCTCTCTCTCTCTCTCTCTCTCTCTCTTTCTTTTTTCGCCTCATTTTCTCTGATAATCCCAGAACTCCTGCAGTTCAGAAGCTGCATTCGGACTTTCTGAGCTGCAATAAGAAGGAAGGAGTTTCTGCTTTCCTGAAATTGATTGCCCCAGCAGTATTTTAGTTTCTCTGGATCTGTAGAGAAATTAAATACTTTGAAATGTTATGATTTAGAACAGCATGGACTTTGTACAAACTCCTTCTAAGGTGTTTGAGACTAAAGAAACAAACCATGAGTTACGATACAATTTATTTAAAAAATAAAGCAGCTTTCACATACAGTTAGTTTACCAAAGGATTGTGTTTAAAATTAATAATGGATAAATTTCTTGAGGCTGGTTCACTTAAAACAAAAGTTGAAGAAACCAGTGGAAAGAAAACAATTATTATTTATATCAGGGATTCTGAACTCGGTTTCATTTTGGGCCAAATCAAAAATCTGAATGTTCTTAAAGGGCCGGTTGTACCATAATGTATTGATAAAACCATTAAACTGTTAAAATATCAATAAACAGCTGTTTGTTTCAGCATTCAGCATGCGCTTCTTAAAATCAAACAACATTGAACATCTTTTCACACTGATCAGTCCAACCAGGATTTTATGATTTATTTTTATTTTTTATTGCAATCAAAATGACTGACTTTGTGGTGCTAATTTAGAAATATTTGTAAGGAATTTTTATGATATTTGCACTAATATGTGACATAAAAGGTGACTTTTTATTATCGATCACTGACTATAACTTGGCACTAAGTAAGGCTGAGGAGGCCGTCACTTAAACTCAATGTTTTTGAGAAAGATTTGCAGTAAAAGTCGGAAGAATTGTGGGAATTTGTAGATTTTGTGTGAACTTTGAGTGAGTTTTGCAGATTTGTTGAAAAACTGGAGGGACTTATTGATAAAATTAGGAGTCTAGAGGGCCTCATAAAAAGCTACGGCGGGCCACATTTGGCCCCCGGACCTTGAGTTTGACGCATGTAACTTATATGATTGGAGGAATTCATTTTTCACTTTCTCAAGGTGAGTTGCAGATGTTTTGTTTTTAGATTTACGATCGCAATAGTGATCTAAAAACAAAAGTTCTGCAGCTAGAGCGTTGAGCAGCGCTGCGCCCCCTGCTGATTAACTGCATCTGTAACACCGAAAATAAAATTATTGTTTACATCTGGCTTTCTTCAGGCTGGAAGAAAATGTTTGTTTCTGCCAATGCAACTCAAGTCTGTTTTTCTCTTAAATTACAAATAGCCGTAAAGTTTTAATATTATTATTATTGTTGTTGTTGTTGTTACACCCAGAGAAGATTTGTTCATGGTTTTGTCGTGGCCAGTCACATTTACAAAGAAATATTTTCATTCTAGATGGTATGTATTAAGATGTTGTGCTATTGCGAGTGAAATGGTCTGTGAGTGTTTGATAAATGTATTAAATGGTTCTCAGCCTGAGAAAGTTTGAGAAACACTGAAAATTTTGTTTTTTACTCTTTAAATTGTAGAAAATGTGTAGAAAAAATTTTCTGCTAAATATGTTTCCTTCTATGAATTTGCCTACAGACTCAGCTACATTTTATAAAAACTTACAGGAAATCTTCTGCTGTGTTGATTTGATGTTTTGTTCATAACAAAGTGAATGTTTACAGTCTACACTGAGTCTCACTATTGACATATTTCCACTGCTGTAGTCAATAATCAGCCAATTTTCCAATGTGAGGTTTGAAAAAGGTCACATATTAGATTATAACATGTGACCTTTACGTCGCCTGGTGCTAATTATGACAACGTTTCCAGAGTCTGATTATAAATAATCATATAACAGCATTCAAATGAGTCTTTTACCTGGTTAATTTAATAACTTTATTAGTAAATCTTTACATTTTGCATTGGTTTTCTGCACCAAAATCTGCAGTTAGAGAGATAATTGTCTCCTTTTGTGAAAGTCTTTTGTTTCTGCTTTTAGAAAAGTTTATTCCTAAACTTTATTTCTTGTTTGAAAGATCTTGCGTCCATATAAATCTTGCTCAAAAGATTTTAACAACAGTGCACCAGAATCTGAAGCTTTTACAGATAAATATAAACTTCAGAGCTGAAAATATTTTGGAAAAAAAAGACAACAGATAATATTTGATAAATATCTACTATTGGAAATGTGTTGTAATATCTACAGAACCACCATTTTGTTTAATAAAAAAAAAACAAAGGAGGAAGGATGCATGTGTTTTTCTGAAGAATCTTGATTCTGGTAGAAAATTATGCAATAAAACAGGAACAAAGTTTTGAACTTAATGACAAGAAAAGTAGATCTAAAAAATGAACGAGCACACAGCAGGTAAACGTGACACAAATTGAATTGTTTTGCCCGATTCAACCCAATTCTGGTCTTTCAATCAATGTCACGTTTCATCCAACTTTTACATTATTGGTCAAAAATAAGTGAAATAAGTAAATAAAAAGCAATTCTCCTGGTCCATAGTTATTATCTACGTCTGTAAATCCAGTAAACAATGGTTGTAACAGCAGTGAATATCTATGCTTTTTAATTTTTTTACTCTAACTTTCTTCATCTTGTTATGATCTTTTGACAAAACCATTTTAATAAACAGCAGCGTCTACTATTACTTTCTGCTGTCTGACATTTACGTTCTTCTTGTGTCTGATTTAATTAACTTGTTTTTTCAACGACCACACAAAAAAACAACAACAAAAAAGGTCTACAGCAAAAAATTGGAATTGAGATTAAAGATCTGGAAAAAAACAGATAAAAAAATTTATTTTATCTATATTTGAAATCATTCGTAGGGTCCACTTTTTGCACTTAATCATGTATGAAATGAAGAAAATCCTGAGCCTGTAAAAAATTAAATGAGACAGAAAAAATAAACTATAGAGGGGCAAGTGGTTTTCCACAGCACTGTGTAATTACTGAAATCAGCGTCATTTAGTTTATAAGAGGAGAAAATTTCACTCGGCTTAGTTTATTCCTTCAGATTTAAACTGTTTTTTTAGCTCAATGTTTTGGTTTAATTTGCGTTAGGCAGCTGTTTTCAGGACAAAATGTTTCTCAAACGCCTCGTCCACTTATTTAAAGACTCAATTAGTGGCAGGTTGGTAAATTAGCATCTTAAGAGCTAAATGCTTCTCCACAGCTGAATCAAGAGAGGAAATTTGACTGAAATCCAGAAACATGAGTCCAAACAAGCAGATGTTTGCAAAATGAGCTTTAACTGCAATGAATAATTTGAATCCATCTTGTTCTTTATGCACAAATCCTACATTGAAATAAATAACCAACTACAAAAAATGTACATTTATGTGAAAAATGAGCGGAGAAAAAAGCTCAATCAGCCAGTCGAGTTTCACGTTGGAACCTTGAATCTGAAAACGTATCGAGGATTTAGGCGAACATGGATGTTTGCTCACGCTGTGCAAACATCTCTGGCACCGCCTGCCCTTTCAAGTACCAGTTGGACGTGTTTATCCATGCAGGTCAGCAGCGTCTACAGCACAGACTGCCTCCAGAACCCATCACTCATTCACCAGCGGCTTTCATGACCCCACTTACGCGCCGGCTCCTTGAAAACGGAGCGCAGCCGTGACAGAAAGCAGCCGTCGTGCTCAACCTTTACCGAGAAGCTGCTGCTGTGAATTTATTTGTGGCGAAACGGACGAAGTTTCGGAGTGAAAGAGGAGTGAATGAGGATCGGGGGGATTTCGTGGTGCGACTCTGAGCCGGGGTCAGATCGTCTTCTGCTCATGCAGCCCATTAGAAAAAGAAGAGTACATTGAAAATCAATGGCCCCAGATGCGACTCCACTCCCGTTCCCCAGAGGAACACAGTCAAACCTCATCATTACCAACATATTGTTGCTAACATTGTTCTTTGCTTTTAAACTCAAACATATCACAAGAGATTCAAATTTTCTCCTAAAATAGCTTCAAACAAAAATGCTATTAACTTTTTCTCTATATTTGTTATTTTTTAAAAGAATTTAATAACTCAAAATAGGCTAAACCTAAATGTGTAAAATGTTCCAGTGGCAGTCAGTACTTAAAGGCGACCTATTATGCTTCCATGAACAGGTTAGGATTTAAAATGTCCATTTAAAAACTTTTTAATTATATGATTTGAACAAAATCATTCTTAGATAATAGGATTTTAGTCTGGTCAGTTCCTCTTGTTACTTTAAATCCAAATAAGCTGCTGCTGGCCACAACTCCAACTCAACGTTTACACTCGCATGTGAAAATGGCTGCAAACAGATGCACAATTATACAAGCACGCTTCTTCGAAAAGCAGAAGTAGAGCCTCCTGCACATTCAACAAGAAAGCAGCAAGTGGTTTTAAATGTTAAGCCAACAATAAAGCATTTCAAATTCATACAGCAGTAAAATCAGCTAACCAAAAGTACTGGACTTTGCTGGGGTGGCTAGGTAACGGGGAATGCCTTCTGATGTTTACTTTACGTTCCAGAGGTTTTTGAAACGCCTCATTGTCCAGATACCAAAAACATTAATCTACTGCCAAAAATCAACTTAGTGGGTTATTTTGAGCGCTTGGGCTGTTTTTAGAAACAGTAGAAACCCAAATAGAAGCACAAAAACGTGAAAAATCTTAATTTTGCAGAAAAATTGTGAATACTAAACTACAAATAGGCAAGAGCTCCACTGTATGGAGCGGAGACCCACAAACGTACAGAAAGTGATCTTTTCTGCATAATATCTTTTTGAAACTTAAAATGACTTAAAGTATAAATATCCCTAATATGAAAGTATGATCCCTTCCCAGACAAATTTTGGAAAATTTCAGGGAAAGTGGGCGGAGCCAAGAAACTGTGAGGGGCGTGGCCAACTTTTGGGATGATTGGAGGGGCTAAGAGAAGCACTGTGGCTTACTTATAAACTTTTTACCATAGTCTAGTGGCTTTCTATCAAAAAACCAACAATTGACAAATCTAGACATTTTTTCACAAAATAATGTGGAACTAAACAAATGTCAGTTTGCACAGAAACGTAAAGATAGAGCCCTAAATAATCTATTAAGACAGCTTACCAGCCAAATAAAAGTTGATTTGGGGATTACTTACACTTTAAATATCTAGAGGTGCCTTTAAACTTTGGTATTTTAAAGTTCTGATAGTATAAAATGTAGAAACTGATGAGAGAATCAACAGTTTATTACTAACTTTATCATATAATGATTCCAAGCAGACAGTTGGTTCATCACTAGCATAGAGAACGAGACAGTGCACATTGTTTTGATTAATACAGAGAGAACCTGAGGGTTTTTCCCACCACTTAAGACTCAATCATTTCCTTATTTATAATGCAAGACTGTGAACAATAAGTCCGTCTGTTTTTCTGATGCGGCAGCCCGTTTTACTGCCTATGCAGACATTCATAAGCAGTCTGATTTCCATGTACGAGGAGAACATGAGGAGAACATGAGGCAGCGTTGGAGCTGTAGAGAGGAGCCAGGAGGTTTAATGTGAAGAGGAGATGCCCAGATGCAATCTGTTCCCTCGGTTATTAGTTTTAGGGATTCCTGCTGATTTCAGGCTAAGCGAAGCTCAGTAGGCGTTCTCCTTCTGCGCCTACCGAGCAAGAAATGTAGCATCACAAAGAGATTTTCTGCCAAATCCAGATGGTTTCTAGCTAAATTAAAAAAAAATCTGATGTTAGACTGGTTGAAGATTTCACTTTGTGACCTCATTCTTTTATTAAAATGACTATTTCAATTTTAGACTTGCATATTTCCCATAATAAATCTTTAATTACTAAAGTTGTTTTTAACTGTGGGTCTTTTCAGCCCTTTTTTATTTTATTTATTAATTTAGTAAAAAAAAAAAAGAAAGCACTGGTGATTTCAAGATTTATAGGACTGTAACAAAATCACAAAGGTCCAAACACTCACTACCCTTGAAATTTATTGCCATTTATTACAGGAGATCAAATCTAACTTCTTATTTGGCTGAAGTCTTGAGTAAAAATCATCCAATACACACAGCAATTTAGTTTTATTTGCAAAACAAGAACAGCTTAAAACATTAAATATGACTAATATTTAAAGTGATCTGTTATGCAAAATTTCCTTTTTTCATGTTTTTGTACTTCCATTTGGGTCTCTACTTCTTATAAAAACAAAACAAGAATAAAAAAGAAAAAAAAAAGAATAGCCAACCACTTATTGGCAATAAGTTAACGTTTTTTGGCATCTGGAAAATTACTCGTTTCAAAAACCTTTGGAAAATAATGTTACAAATCAGGAGTCACTGCCCCTCACCTAGCAACCCCAGCAAATCCCAGCCCGTTACCTAGCAACCCCCATAGAATTCTGTCCGTCACCTAGCAACGCAAGCAGATCGGAGCTGCGTTTTATTGCAAACAGCTATTGTTGTCTATTTCACCAAAAATAACTAATTTTCAGTGGGGTAAGTGACAAATTGTATATTAATTAGCCAAATTATAAATAATTAGTTACCTAAGTTAAATAAATTTGAATTAAATGGCTCTAGAAACGGATCTAAACTAGTTTATACTGTTAAAACGGATTTATTGTACAAGTTTCTAATTGTGCTGCTAATCGAGTTTAGAATATCCAAATTATCTTACAGCAAAACTATGTTGATCCTGTTATGACTACAAGGATTAAAAGCTTAAGGTTTGTTCTGGATCATTTTTAAGCTAATCTCTGGGTGGAGGAGAATATTTTCTGCCTCTACCTGTAATTCTCGACGGCGTTAATCCTACAGTTCCCACGATGCCTCTGACTCGGCTGTGTTTACCTGGAAGTTCTGCCGTCTTTGCTCAAGAGGTTGTGACTCTTGTTAAATGACTCTCTAGCCCCGCCCACTTCCAGATAATCCAGATGATGATGTCATCTGAGGTCGTTGATGGGGCATGAGATGAAAAGAAAGGTTGTTTTGAAACTTTGTTTTACGAGGAAAAACATCCAGATGCTTCAGCAGGGAGTGTCTGGATCCTTTGGTAAGAAATAATTCAACACAAATTAATAGTTTTATTTTTACAATAGCAAGAAAAATTAAAGAACTGAAGAAACTCATTTAATTGGATTGATTTTAGTAAAAATAACCCGGTACTGAACTGAATTGATCATCAGAAGATTATTTACAGAACATTTTAGTTTTTAACATTCAGAGGAACTGGGAAGTTAAACTGGATTGTATGGCTAATTTTAAGGCTTTTATGAATCTTTTACCAGTTTTGGTAATAATTGTTGAGGGCACTGTACTGATATGTTTTAAACTTAAACGTTACAGGAGCATCATTTAACTGTTTCTCACCTGAAAACCTAAATTTTCTCAAAAAGAATAATAAACTTTCAGATTTAGAACTGTTTTGAGAAACAAAAGTAGCACAGATTAAAAACCGGATTTATTCAGATTCTCCCTTTTAATCCAAATTTTAGTTATATTATATGCTAAATGCAAAGTTTTAAAAAAATACCTAAAAATATATTTATTGTATGGCAACAATTTAATTATGTAAATTATTTATTTTTATAAATTACTTTTGTAAATCTATTCTGTACAATCTCTCTTAGATTATCGATGATCCTTGTGTTTGGATTACATTTTATGGAAAAACAAAATTCATATAAGTTACAAAAAAAATTGCTAATATAAAGTAAATCAAAGTGTTTTGCTATTTTTGATGAAATTAACAATTTTTAAAAAAATGTTTGCCGTATTAAAACTGCTATAAAAAATGGTCTCACAACATTAAAAAAAAAAAAGGTTGCAAATACAAATTAAATGAAGCTCTTTTACAATTTCAGATTAAATTTAAAAAACTTTTTTGGTTTTTTAAAGCTGCTATAAAAAAACAGTCTCTTATTATTATTTTTATATATATATATATATATATATATATATATATATATATAAAGACCTCCTGGAAAAGACGTAAAGTCTTTCTGTATCTCTTACAGATCGGTCTAAAAGCAGCAAACTGTCCTCAAACGTTCCCATCAGAACCATTCATTTGTTTCCTGCTTCCTCCAAAAAGGAAGAAACAAACAAAGGTGGTTTTTTCCAGCTCATTCTCTTTGCTCATTGCTCAGTTGCTGAGACTTTCTCACACAAAGCATCCCTGTTCTCAGTTTTCTGTTGTAGCTCTCATTTTATCCGCTGATACCACTAATACTACTAATACTTCAGGCTTTTAAACAATTTTCCTCTCGGTTTTTACTTCCAGCTATTTGCATCCAGAAGAAGCAGAACAGAATAAACCCCTGTTGCTTTTAGCTCTTCAGAGTTAATTATATGAGATGATATGATAAGAGGTAGTTTCATCCACTCATCTTCTTCCTGGATCAGGAAATCCGCCGTTTTTTGTTATCTCTTACTTTTAAGCACCGGCAAAGACCTGAAGCTTCTGCACAGATGAATCTGGTTGCACCAGCAGAAAATATGAGACTAAACCCAAAATTATTTCACCCTCAACAAGGATCTAATAAAAAACACCTTAACAAGTGTTTTGTCCACTTTCTAGTGCAAATATATTTGTTCTCTTGAAATAAGGCAAAAGAAACTTATAATTAACATTTCAGCAAGATATAGTAGCTTTTATAAAGTCAATCATTTCTGAATATTTATTTTTTTTAAAGTACAAGTTTCAGTGTCAGATTTGTCCACAAGACATTTTCCCGTGTTATAAGTGGAAGTAGTAGCTTTTTAAAATCAATAATAAGGAATTATTGGCTTAAAATAAGCTCCTATATCTTGCTTAGAAGTTACTTGTACATAAGTTTTGTTTTATTTCAAATGTACTAAGATATTTGTACTAGAAACCAGACAAAAATTTAATTGGCGTCACTGCAAAAATCACAAAATCTAACCGTTATTTTTGCTTTTCAGCACAGGCAGCTGATACAAACTGACACTTTAATTCTTTTAAGCAAAATTTTTACAGACAAAATATAGTTTTATATAAATGTAAGTTGTATTGGTTTTTAAACAACTTTTACTCAAAAGCAGACTTAAGCAAAGCTGTTTTTTAAATTTTGTTTAAAACAGAAAGCGTTGTTCAAGAAAAAATGAGACATTTTCCATTTTGCTTCCTGCTAACAGACAAAATTTTTGATCCAAACACAGAAAATGATTGATGCAAAAAAATTCAGATTACAAAAGGAAAGCTAATTTGAAAACAAGAAAAACATTCAAGTATTTTCCTGACCTATGAATACTTCAGTCTGACTGGTTTTGAACCCAACTTTACACGGGAATCAGACATTTTTATTTTCTCCTCTTGTATTTCTCTGATTTACAAACCAATTTGGGACTTCTGGAAACACAAGTAGATGCTCGTATATCGACACATTTTGACCCCTGAGACAAACCCGGCCCCCAGCTCTCAGGTGTTTTTCTGAATCGGATCAGAGCGTTTTGGACGCAGACAGATGGACCGGTTCTGCTGCAGCAGCAGGAATCGTCCCTGGAGAGGCTGCAGGATTTCAGAAAGGATTCCTGATCGATAGACATTAACGACGATCCTTGTGTTTGCAGACATCATGGAGCCGCCAGGCACTCAGTCCGGCTCCGTTTGTGTGTGGGCATGAATTTATTCATTCATCATCAGAGCTTATATTCAGTCAGTTATAAACTCTTACAACGTCATTGTTTATTTTGTCTCCTGCAACTAATTTGTGGGATAGGATTATTTATTAAAAGATATTTATACAGTAATATGACTTTTTTTTTTAGACTTAATGTCAAGAAAATTAAATTCACTTTCCTAATTAGCTGTGCTTTGCAGGGTTATAATAATTGGGGGTTTTTTCTTTCACTGTTACTTTTGAGTAATTCAGTTAATTTTAGAGTGTATTTTCCATATTTTATTTGTTCAATATTGTTTAGAGTTTTAGATTTTCCATCTTTTGGGTTGTTTTTAGGTGCAGAATTCACAAAGGTCAAAGTTTGATATTGTGATTATGAATAAAAAATATAGTCAAAGGTTTTTGAACAACCAAAGAAGTGAAGTAATTTACTGACACTGTGAACAAAAAAAAAATCTATTTCACATTAAGCTCAAAAGGCTGATAAATAAATTCAGAAATACATAAACAAATTATATTTTACCTACAATTTCAGTATGTTTTAGTTAACTTTAGAAACAGATAATGCATTCCTAAGAATTTCCCACATTAATTACAGTTTTCATATGTTTCAGTTCACAAAAATGTTTCTCAATTTCAGTTTTTATTATTCCATTAGTTTTACAGAATTGAAGAAGCACTTTTGATTCACAGCTTGGCTTTTTTCTGCATGCATGAAGTTTGATGTTGCAGTACAAATATCCGCCTCTCTGGTAAATTAGTTACTCTGAAAACTAATCTCTCTGTCCTCATTCAAATCTTTCTTTCAGAAAGTTTCTTTTTTGTGAGCAGAAAAAGGTTTCACTCGTGAATTTTACAAAGTAAAAGAAGAAATATTTTTCTCAAACTGTTTTTCATTTTAGATAAAACGCAACACATGACATTGTGGATATTCGTGAGGTATATGTATTTCTGATTAATTTTTGTTTGGTTTTGCTGCGCTGTAAAAAACAGCTTAAATTTATTGCCAAACACAGGCAGTTTAATTGTTGATTTTATGATGCTGGAATCAATGTTTCACTGTAAAACAAAATGTTTTAACTTAAGGGAAAATTATTTCCCTAAAATGAACATAAGAACAACATATAAAATTAATATACACTTGCAAAATATACAAATGACTGTTCTCACTGATTAATTTATTTACAGCAACTTCCCATCAAATCAACAATTTAAATTGTTTTATAGTTTATACTGTTTATCAATGTTAAATATGTAAAAAAAAAAAATTGTATTTTGTTTTATTTTTATTCATTAACAGATATGATTTCAGATTTGAGTAAAATACTCAAAATAAGCTCACAATAAAGTAAAAGTCGAGGTTTTACAAAAATCCTACCTAATTACAGCAATGAGAGTAAAAGTAAGGTGTTTCTTTCCGTCCCTGCTGACTGGTAATTCTGGAAAAACTTAAATTTTGCAGACAATCCTCAAACTTTCTGCACCTTGTGGAAAACCTATTCCTGTTTGCAACTTTTTGAATTTTTGGTGAAAAAGGGATGAGGTGTGGCGTGTGAACCAGCTGGAATATTTCTGTCAGCGATTGACACTGGAGAGGCCAGACAATGCCTGACAGGCGAGACAAAACACTTTGCCTTACTGTTGTGCTTTCAGGATCTGTCCTCAAAGGAAAGCAAGTTTGCACATGTGACTTTCTCTACTTTGTTTGTTTAAAGGAGTTGTAGTATGTGTTTCCCTGGCACAAAATGCTATTTTATAGCACAATAAAGTAACTATGTTACAGTCAGTTGGTATAAAAATGTGATATATAATGAATATGACTAAAAAGAAATGACTTCAATATTTAGCGTCTTGAAATTGGGCGTCTGTCTCTTTAAAACAACTCCTACTCTTTCCGAAACTCACTCCGCTTTTAACCCTTTGACAATGTTTTTACCAGCATTTTACTGAGAAGTCGGTCCTATAATGAGCTCGGCTGATGCACAGCTCCACCAGGTGTTTGCTAATTGGTGCTGGCTAGTCTGAAGGAACTGAGTGGGAAACTGCAGCTCAGAGGAGCAGAGATTACGCAGCTCTGGGGAAAAACTAAGAGCCCCCATTGAAAACCTCCTGGTTATTCCACCAAATATTAATTTCTGAACTCTGCCTGAGTTAAATCATTAGATGAACTAACATTAGTAGTTCATATTCATACATAAATAAGAACTTTATTTGAGTTCTGAAAGCACTGCATCTTTTTTAATATTTTGACCATTTTGTAATACTAAATTTATGCTTGGGATTTTAATTATAGAATAAAAGACATAACATAAAGCTATAAAGAGTACAATCAGAGAAACTGATAATTTTAAGTGGTCTCCTAATTTTTTTCAGAGCTGTGGTTCTGAACATTTCTGGTTAATCAACCGACATTAAATCTCCTGAAATAAGGTAATGCATGCTGTAGCTCATTCATTTGACACAATTCTCATTTTATTTATTCTCTTCTTCATGTAAGGATGTAAACTCACACATTATAGAATATCCACCCTGAACCATTGAATTGACTCTCCTGTGATGAATCAGATCTCTGTCTGTCTCATAATCTACCTGTGAGGACATAAGCGGGTTGATCATGTGTTGCTATATTCTGCTCAAGCTGTTACGGTGAGAATAGAAAACATTACTCTTCTCAGCCGTAGCCTACATAGATGTGGACTTCTTGGAAAAGTACTAACTCAGCAGCTCTGCAGATGACTTCTTTTACTGTGTCCAAGGCTTCTGCCCAGATGAGTGTATCCCATAATAAATTGAAGATTGCACCGGTCGGATCTCTTGTTTTATTGCATACTATTTTTATTTTCTGCTTGACCCACAAGTGTGGCACTGGCAAATTGCTGCAAATGAAAAAGGCCCAGGGTTGTAAAAAACAAGAAACACTCAGGAATATTTAGAGAGAAAGTTTAAACGCTCAAAGGACGAGGAGTGAAACTTTATATGCCTCTGATCAAAGTTGATGCTGAGCTACAGCTGTCGGTGTGTGTGTGTGTGTGTGTGTGTGTGTGTGTGTTTAAGGGACTCTGAGGAGACCTTTGCATTTTATGACATTGTCACAAACACTCCCACTTCCTGCATCTATCAGATACTAAAACACAGAGGGGAAAAATGGCTGTTTGCTCAGTCAGAGATGAGAAAGAATATAATAACACAATATCCTTCAGTTTAACGGGGATCTATTATACAAAATTCCTAATTTGCATGTTTTTTTTCGTCTTTCATTTATGTCTCAACTGTGTAACAAAAAACCCCACAAAAACACCCAGATGTTTTTTTTTATTGCTATAAGTTAATGTTTATTGGTGTCTGGGAAACGAGCCGTTTCAAAAACAAGATTTAAATGTAGAGCAAATGTCTAACTTAGTCACAAACAACTGAATAATATTAAAATTAAAGTTTCTGAAAGGAATTTTTTTCTTCTTTTCTCAAATTATCCCCTGTAGAAAAGTCCAGAAGCACAAACGTATAAATTGCACCAATTAGTTTATTGGTCAATATAAGAAACCAAACCCAAATACTGAAACGTCTGTTACCATAAATCCATCTGTCGCTTTAAGAGAACATTAAAACTCACATTTTTGTGTAGGAGTTTTTTTTCCCAGTTGGGTTCCAATAGAATATACTGCTGAACATGTTTTTGTTAACTTTACAAAGCTCTGTGTTTGGTAACAAAGGCACTTAGTGCGGACAATTGGGGAAAAATGCAAAGGGAACGTTGTTGTCTCCGGATAGGAATGTGTCCCCTGCCCCGGTCACAATACCCAATTCAGTTTGGGCCAGCGCCAAAAAAAAAAGTGCCACTCTGAAATACCAGGTGACACATTGTTCAAGCTGCTCATTATGTCCCTGTCACATGTCTGCTTCAAAAGCAATAAATCAAATCCACTTATAGTCCCGTTGCAGCGTGACGTCACAGGATCCTGCCCCCATTTTCCTGATTTTGGGCAAAAAAAGCTGATGGATGACGATGACTACCATTGGTTTTAGCTGTTACGTTATCAATATAACTCACTAAATCTTAAATATAAGCCTGACATACAAAGGAAGAGGGGATGTATGCTTTGATACTAATAGTCAACACTACAAGATAACAAGGTCAGAAAATTTTTTTAATTGAGAAAAAATTAGCATCACATCTACATGGCTTCACCTTGACAACTGTAACATGTAGATATGATACGGAATATGGTGTTCAGTTAAAAAGCACCAACTGGGATCATCAGTAGAGAAGGTGTTTATATCAGCTAATCAACCACAGCTGTGCTAGATTAGCTAATAGCAGTGGTGGCTAATCTACCACGGCGATCACTTATTAATAATCACAAAAGTAACATCAAGCCTAAAAACATAATACTGTAAAAGATAGAATGTTCTGTTCTTTGTGAGCGAAAAGTTTGAATAGTTTCTTTTGGCGTTAAATCCTGATGCACTTAGTGGCGTTGCCAGTTGCTATGACAACGGGTGTGTTTGTAGCGGAGCGGACACAGAGAGCAGGGGGGAAAATGGCTTTGAATTATTTTTCAACGGTTTTCC
The DNA here is from genome assembly GCF_019740435.1 of Gambusia affinis. Taxonomy (NCBI): domain Eukaryota; kingdom Metazoa; phylum Chordata; class Actinopteri; order Cyprinodontiformes; family Poeciliidae; genus Gambusia; species Gambusia affinis. The sequence goes on from NC_057887.1 coordinate 18,416,584, forward strand.
CGCGTTATTTTTCCCTTTGCTGAGGAGCACAGCACTAAATTAATAATACCTCATTTAGTGTTAACGGGATTCTTCTACCGCGGCAATGAGAGCGTGGTAGAAGCCCTCCGGTGGTGTGCGCATGCGCGAAATATCCGGACGTAAACAAGGGACCGAATTCAACTAATCATATCTGTCACTTCTGAATGTGTTCCTCTGTTAGAGTCTTTGCCGGAGTAACAAATCAAACCAAAACTCATGTCAGGAAATATCTGTGTGTTTTTGACCCCGTAGGTTCGGCCTACTATGACAACGTTCGGCCGTTGGCGTATCCCGACTCGGACGCTGTGCTCATCTGCTTTGACATCAGCCGTCCGGAAACCCTGGACAGCGTGGTGAAAAAGGTCAGAGCGTCACATTCGCAGAAGCGTGAAAAAAATGAGTCATCTTTTAGCTTGCTAAAACTAAAACTTATTAGGAAAATAAAAAATTGAGGAGAATTTGAGTTTTTCTTAGTGCCAGGGTCACAATCTGTATACAGTTTGACTGCGTCTGAAATCCTTTCTGCTCGACTCACAGACACAAATTATTTTAATGAGATAAACGACCATGAAAGTAAACGGACCTCATGTCGTCTGATTTTCAAATTAAGAACATAACTGTAAATAATCCACTAAGATTTTATTTTGTTCACCAACAAAACCTTATCATGGTCAGTTTTTACAAAAATAATTACACAGTTTTCCAGGGGTTAGGAACCACAACCGCCCACCAATAGCTGAAATCCTGGAATATTTGAGACTCCGTCTAAAAACTCTTTAAATAACTACAAATTGATTAATTCTAACACAGAATATACCTTACTATGCGTTAATACGCACAGTGGAGATTGAGTTGGCATTATAGCAGAAGCTAACCTACTAAATCAGCCGTATCTTCGTAAGGCTGTTTGGAAACGTCTTGCATTGTGCCAAAGAAGTCCATCTGCCGAAGATGCTTTTTCTTTCTCTTATAGCCTATATTATCTACGGAAAAATAAAAAAACGTGAGTGATTGATACTAAAGAGCCCAAACAATGCTGTAGCTGACACTAGATAAAACACTTACTCATAATGTACGTTTTTGTGCTTTCTGTTCTCAAAGCAAAGCAAGTCTGCATATCTGATTTGCTTCAGATCTTTGGAGGTACTGTTTTATGGAGGATCAAAACTGACATAATAAGAACTAAAGGCATAAATATAAATTTTGTTTTTTGTAGTCCTTACAAGAGTTTCCGTCAAGAAATTTATATATTTTCTTTTTCATTTCCCCTAAACATGCGTTTTTGTCAAGAAAAGTAAATATTTCTTTTTGCCTTTTCCTTGTCATTGCCTCCTCTCCTTTTTCTGCTGCTCCGTTTGCATCTTTATGTTAATGAGGAGAGCTGCCTTCCATGTCCAGCTCCTATTATTGGCCAACAGAGCTTTGGAACCAACGCCACTGCGTAAGACGTTGTGGGGTGTTTACATCTTGTGCAGTTGCTAGGTGCCATCTTCACAGGCCACAGACCAAAACAAACTTTATCTTGGTGTTTTTAATTGCATTACCGACTGCAGTGCAGTTAGTTTCGAGTTGGATATTCCGATATCCGCCGAGCAAGCGGCGTTTAGCTCAAGGTTGATCCGATTTATGAACGCTAATTTCGGCCAGCTGTTCTCTTCTTCAGCCGCTTGAGGTAGGGAATCTTCCTCAAGCGCACGGAGGTTCACTTAGGGACTGTCTACAAATTTCCAAACCAAACACTCCTGTCAAACAAATGTTAATAAATGCCTTGCCTTGTGACCAACTGAGTGGTAGTTCATGCTTTTACATGAGACACACTACTCTCTATTAAAATGTCAAGTCATATTCAATATTTTAAATAATTTTGATATTAAATAATATAATGTTTATATAGCTTTACACAAATATATCCATTTTTATGGCTATTAAGGTAAAAATTAAAGACATAAAAATTATTCAGATGTACTGATGGTAAATTCAAAACGTTGGTGTTTTTTAACCGCCAACTGTTTTTAGACTGAACGAGTTGGCATGCGGTGATTGACGTGTTTTCAGTTCTGAGACATTCCTGCCATCATTCATCAGTGAAACTGTCAAAGCAAAACAAAACAGTTATTTTTCATGGTAGGCACATTCCCACATCTACAGGGGGTCCACTTTAGCGCTTTCTGTGACCTTTCTAAATGACCTCAGTAAATGGTGTTGAATAAATGTATTTGAAATGCATGCTCAGAATGCCAAAGTGACATGTTGAGTCGTCACTTTTATTTAGAAGTAATTTATCCTTTAGTGACCTAAGTTTGTAATTCTAGGTGTGCCGGGACATCTCATGTTTTTTTTCTGTCGCTTTGGTCTTGCTTTCCATTTGAAAGCTTTCATCCTCAAATATCTTTGTGTCCAACTATCTCTGACAGCCTTTCCAATAATCAATGTTTGCACTTTCCAATTTTCCTTCTAGGCCTCTTATTCTTTCTTTCTGCACTGCTCAGCTACAAAAATACCCTTTGACTGCTCATCACTTCCCTTTGTTGTCCTTGTTTTCCTCCATTCTCAGTCTATTCATCAGTCTCCATCTCTCATGTCCGTAAATATCTCCGCCAACCTGAAACCTTTTTGACTCTTCAACCAACTTTTGTTTTTCACTGCTTTGTTTTTAACCCTCTGCTCCAAGATTTAATTGTTACGCTTTATTGTTTATAAAGAACTAAATGATCAATAATAAAATATGAGTTACCAGTATCACAAAAATACTGTAATTTCTGTATTTTTTTTTTTTATTTATCTGCTGTCTGCAAAGCAAATTCCCCTTTGGAGACAATAAAGTTTTTCTAATCTAATTTAATCTGAAAAGAAACAAAAAATGACAGATGTAGTTCAAGTTTAAATTATTCACCTGCTAGAAATTTTTTTTAGAGTGAATTTGCGTTCAATTTTAGTACCATTTTTAGGCATTTATATTATTTTCTTAATGGTCTGAAAATGAATTTTATAAATAAATTACAGAATTATGAAAGGCAGTCACTTTTTATAAACTTTATGATTTACAAATACTTTATGATTTTTCTGCTAGTATGAGCATTGCTGTACTGTCTGCTGTTTGTGCTGTATTGTGTTCTGCTACATGACATTTCCAGGCCAGGTCGTTGTTAAAAATGAGAATTTGTTCTCGACCAATTTACCTGGTAAAATAAAGGTTAGACAAAAAATATTCTAAGTGTCTAGGTCTTTAACTTAGTGTTGCAAAACATACTAGCAAAAATGTTGGCATTTCAAATTTTATTATTTTTTAAATTAAGAACTACAATTGTTTTGCTTACATTTGTGGTTTTAGAACAAAGATAAAACTAAACTTTTACAATTCAAATGTTTGAAAATGAGTTTTTTTACTTTTCCGGTGGCACAATCTTCTTCCTAATCCCTACGACTCCTTATTGTGACTGCAGCTGACTGAACACATGAAATCCAATCTTCTGTATCTTCCTTTTAGCTCCACCTTTGCATAACTGGTTTTTGCATGTTTATTTCGCACCATCCTGGGTCACGCTTGTATTTTTAAACAGAACTGTCAGTTGAGGAAAAAGCGAAAAGCAAAACAAAGCTTCATTTTGTCCCTTTCATGAACCAGACTCTGCTCCAGCAGCTCTCATTCTGATGCTCTTTTATGCACCAGTTCTTAACAGTAATGCAGACAATAAACTGCTCTTCCCATGGGCCCTTTGTGACTCATGTGAACGACTGCGTTTCACTAGTTGCGCACACAGTCACGGCGAGAAAGGCTGTTGAAAAGGCAACAGCAGCGACGCTGGAGAACATACCAGTGTCAGCGGCCAGGCAAACTGGAGAAAACAAGATGTCTTTGTGAGGCAGAACAAATGGAGCAAGTGATCTGCCTCTGTTTCGTTGTGGGAAGATACTGAAAGGAGTCTCAGGGAAAAAGATGGAGGAAAAGTGTTTAGTAGCGCGAGTCTTGTCTGTGGTCTGTGATGAGCATTGTCCCTCTTTGCCTTCGAATCTGGTGACGAAGAGCAGCATTTTGAAGCAAAACAGCTTCCGTCCATTAGGGCTGAACAACGAAGCAATAACAATATATATCCAGAGTGACAAGCAATCAATATCAATAGATAACATCGATAGAATATTCACTGAACCGCACAGCATTCTGGGGGATGTAGGTAGAGGAAAGACTCAACCTCTCCAGCTATGGAAGGTTGGTGGAATCAACTAACTCGCTCACTTTTTGGTTACCTAGCAACTCACTCATTCTTTGGTTACCTAGCAATGACCTGTGGTGTAACTTGCATAGCAGAAGTTTCAGGTTTCACCACTATACGTCATGACTGCTTAGAAATAAACTCAGTTTGGCAGTGTTTGAGATACAATTATTGATGTAGACTTTTATAAAATGCTTGTATTGTGATAGGTTTTTCAGCCATAGCATCCCGAAATCATTGCCCTAATAAAGATGCTTAAAAGGCCTTAAAATTGTGCCTACATCAGTATAATCTCTCACTGAAAAATATTGGAAAAATGCAACTAGAACCTTCTGCCCGACCAACAAGAATGCAGCAAGTAGTTTCTGAATAGTATGTTAACAACAAAACACTTGCCTTTTCCATCAGCCATTGTATGGCGCAGACAGCGGTAAAACCAACTGACCAAATGTTCTGGAGTTCCATTTCGGTTGCTAGGTAATGGGCTGGGTTTTGCTGGGGTTGCTAGTTGTTACACCTTTGGATTTGTTACATTCCAAAGGTTTTTGAAATGGCTCATTTTCCAGACACCAAAAATCCGCCTGCTTTTAGAAGCAGCCGAAACCCAATAGAAGAATAGTGGCATTTCTTATCATAAATACTACTGAAACATTTTTTTAGTAAACTGTTTTTAAGTTAAGTTGATCAATGAGATCAACTTAACTTTATCGAGATATAAATACAATGCCACACAGACGCCCATTTGTCTCAGCTGCTCTTCAAAATGGGAAAGACATGTAAGGAACTAGCTACATGTAAATAGCTACTGCAAACTTGCCTCTTTTTAAAAAAATAAAAATAAAACTTGCATCAAAACTTACATGTATTTTGCCACCACACATTGAGCAGGATGTCCTCGTGTAAAGCTACAAGACATGAAAAAAAATCTCACATATTTTCTATAACAACCTCATATTGTGATTTATGATCTGCAGAAGTCATTTCAAACCAAGTTGTTGATGCATCTGTTTCACAAAAGTCAAGCTCACCTGCTCTGCAACAAGTTTACTAAAAGCAGCTGATCATCTGGAAGCTAGCTGTCCTGCTACCTCTTGTGATGTCATCATTAACAGATATTCTCCAAATGGAAGATGAATGTTTTTTTATTTTACGTTTGTGAAATCTTGTGGTGGGAATCCATAATGTATTACCCAGTTGTATTTTGTCCTTATTGTACCATTTGCTGTTGAAACTTCATACATCTGTGAGTGGTTTCTTTAAAAAGAGGCGACGCAAATTAGAAATGTATCTATTTTAGGGACTCCACCAAAGTGGAAGAAGAATGAACTTTGAGAGACGAGTGCAGTGATTGATGTTCATCTATTTGACACACAGTGGCAAGGCGAGAAGCAGGAGTTCTGCCCGAATGCCAAAGTGGTTCTGGTCGGCTGCAAGCTGGACATGAGGACGGACGTCAGCGTCATGAGAGAGCTTTCCAAACACAGACTGATTCCCGTTACTCACGAACAGGTGAGAGCTGCACCTTCACTCGTTTGTTTGAAGCTAAAGCTTAATTAGCTTTCTGGATGACACACAATATTTAATCCACAGTCATTTGTTGGTGTTACTTGCAAACTCAGTGGGAAAGTCATTAATAGGAGTGATTACTTTCCTCCCTGGTGCATGCAAACAAAACTTCTGAAAATGAATTTGGAGAATGATATTTGCTCCACATCATAACTTTCACAAATACGGAAACACGGCGAGTGTAAGAAAGGAGCTGGAACCCGAACAAAGACGGAGACAAACAGCGGTTGTGTGATAAAGCAATTGTTTTGTTTGTGTGTCTCGGAGCAATGAGCAGCGGCATGCATGAATTTTAATTGCCTATTTCCATGTAAATGTGAAATCACACTTCTGGGCAACCTTTTGTCAACAAATTAATTTTTTTATTGCTAAACAAAAAGTAAAGGATCTTTGTTGGCTGTGAGTTTGGTGCATCTCCGTGGGATCGATGAGCTTGCAGAAATCAATATCCAAAGTATTCATGAATTCAGCTGAGCTTTCGATAAATGCAGAGTTGCAACTATTTACATTTATTCAGGTACATTTATTTGAACAACTTAAAAACTTTGCTTTTAGGAGTATTTTTACTCTACTTATTACTATTACTTGATTAATTTTATTATGCAGTTTCGCTACTCCTGGTTAAGTAAAATTTCTGCTTACTCTACCTTCACTGAACAAAGACAAAGCTTGTTTTAACCAAAGTTTCGCCAGACACAGAAGGTTTTTCTTCTTAGTTTTATACATTTTATATAGAAAGAAATTGATTTAGAATGAAAATACTTTTCCTGATTTTGTTATTTTGTAATCATTTTATTTAGATAAATTATTTACATTTGGATCTTTAAATTACCAAAAATCCCTTTATATTTTGGTTTGTTTGATGGTGTAATTTTTTTATATTAATTGATCGGTTACTCCGTTCTTTTTACTAAATCCATTTTTTACTCTTTAGTAATTTCTTGGATGGATACTTTTACTTGAACTTGAGTAAAAATATGTTGAAATAGTTACTCTTACTTGAGTACAATTAAATGAGCCAAAAATCCAGGCCTGATTTTCAAAGTGTACTAAACTGTTTTTAAGCCACAAAGAATCGACTTATTTGTCCAATCAACAACAAAAAAAGACACTTCATATAGAGACTGAAATGTGAGAAAAATTACAGATTAAAGACACTGAAATAAACAAATCTCAATTCATCCTCAGAATTCTGAGGTTAAAGTCAGAATTCTGAAAAATTGTCAGAATTTTGAGAAAAGGTCAGAATTCTGATATTTAAGTCGGACTTCTAAGAAAAAAAATTCTGAGAATTTTTTTTTTTTTGAATTAGAAGTTTTTGGGGTTTTTTTGTCAGTGGTCCTAATCTTCTTCTATGAAAAAATACATTTAAATCGATTCTTACTTTTTTGAAAAAAGCTGATGCTGTAAAGTACAATAAAATGTTGTAACGCAGTGAACCATTTAGTGACTATATTTAAGGGTTTTTAAGGCATCAAAGTACAATAAATGCTAACAAAAGACATTTTTGTGGACATGATAATAAAGCAAAGAATTGTTTATGAAATTTAAAGATGTCTAGTTGCTCACTTCATATCGTCTTACTGTATCCAAATTTACACAACTTTGCTAAAGTATTAAATTTTTTAACGTTACCATGAGGAACTTCAGTTTGTTTTATTGGGATTTTAAGAAACACACCAAAGCAAAACTAAAAGGACAAATCTGAAAGGAGTGAACATATAGACACCCCCCCTTTCCTCGTACCCCCCTAAATAAAATCTAACTCCCTTCTAAACTCATTGGAAAACCATGCGTCACTTTCCTTCCACTTCATAATCATGTTTTGCTCTGGGTTTGCCCTGTCATGTAAAACCTCAGTAAAACACATTGAAGTCTGTGTAGCGTGACAAACGGTGAAAAAGTTTAAGTATTATTAATAATAAAAACTCCTGTAATTGACTGTAGGATGGAGTTGGACACCAGCAGGAATAAACAGAACCTTTATGTTTGTGTTTTACGGCTGTAAAGACAGTCCTTAAATATTTTATTGCTGTTGGGAGTTTTTTCCCTTTGCCCCAACAAGCTATCAGGGTTTTATTACCGTAATTGTGATTTGTTTTCCTCCCTGTATGACCAAACACTGTAATGGTCTTACATCCACTACAGCACTGAATGGATGATCTGGTGTGAAATAAATCGACACAATGACTCATCTTAGACCCGGTTTGTTCACTTTGGGAGCTACAGGGTTCCTCCTTTTATGAAAAAGTTAGGAAAATATGGATGTTTTTTCATCCTTCCTTGCTTGCTTCCTTTCTTTGTCTTTTCTTCTTCCCGCCTTTTTTATTTGTGTACTTTCTGGTTTCCTCCTCACTTTGTTGTATTCTTTCTTTTTTCCTTCTTGACATTTCTTCCGTATTTTGCTCCATCCTGTCTTTCCTTCTTCCTCTCTTTTTATTATCATTCCTACTTTGAGTCTGGTTTCCTTCCTCCCCTTTTTCCTGTCCTGATTTTTATCTTAGTTGAATCTTTTCTTTGTCCATCATGTCCAGACTTTAGTCCCGTCATGTCTCCCTTTCCTTCCTTGTATCCTCCTTTCTACCAGTTTTGGGTTCTTCTTTTATTTTCTTTATGTAGTTTCCTTCCTTTCTCCTTCTTTACTTGTGGCCTTTCTGTCCTACCTTCCAACCTCATGTCCTTAAAGCCCTCCTTGTGTCCCGTCATTCCTTTCAACATTGTCCTTTCTATCCTTTCCTGTGTCCTATCCTCCCTTGTGTCCTTCTTTCTGTCTTTCATTCTAATCTTGTCTATCCTTCTTATGTCCTCCATCCTTCCTTGGATTTTTCTTTCTGTCTTTCATTATATCCTTTCTATTCTTCCTTCCAATCTTGTCTTTCCATCCTTCCTTGTGCCTTCACAACCTTTTGTAATTCATTCTATTCTTTCTTGCATTTTTCTTTCCATCCTTCCTTCCAATCTTGTCTTTCTATCCTTCTCTGTGTCCTTTTTTACATTCTTTCTTGTGTCCTTTTATCCTTCCTTCCTCCCAGTTTTTCCTATTTTCATATTTAAAGCTTCACCACCTTACGTTTTTAGTGAACTTTGGGTTTTTACATTTAGAAAATTTTTAGAAACGACAGAGAAATCTGGAAAATGATGTCTAGAAAAGTTTAGTTTTAAAATGAACGAGAGGGTTTGATGTAATTCCCAGCACTGTCTTTGTTAGCAGATGAAGTAATTATTTACTCATTTTTGTAACAGACTCATGTTCTGTCTTCAGGGGACCAACCTGGCGCGGCAGATCGGCGCTGTGGCCTACACCGAGTGCACCTCGAAGTTCTCTGAGAACAGCGTCCGCGACGTCTTCCACGTCACCACGCTGGCCTCCGTGTTCAACGTTCATCGGCCGCAGGTCAAACGCGCGGCAACGCGTCGCACCCACAAGCGGATCTCGCAGCAGCCTCCTCGGACTGAGATTCATGAACATCCGCCTGCCATCAGGAAGGACCGGGCGAAGAGCTGCGTGCTCATGTAGCGATCCGTGTCGGCTGATGGACACGAGCTCCACTGCACATAAACTTTTATAATTTATCTGTGAATTCCTGTCACATGTTTTGCACTGTAACAAGAACAATATGGCAAAAAAAGAAAATGAATAGAGCTCTGAGTGATTTTTTTTTTTGTGGTCAATTTTCTGCAAAGCTCTGCTTGTTATTTTTCTTTTTGGCTGTGCTATCATCCCGGAGAGGCCAGTAATGTGGCTGAAGCGATTTTTTTTTAAAGCTTTTACAAGAAATAATAATGATAAAAGGACAGGAACTGTTTGGTTTAAAAACAAACCGCAGCAAAGTGAGCGGGGAAGAATGGAAGAATAAATAGTTTCGTATTTTAAATCCAGTTTTTGTCTTCGTGTTCCAGGAAATGAAGCACAAAAGAGCTCTGAGAAATCTGTAAATACTGAAAGAAGGACGTTTTCTTTTAAACTGGAATAAAACAAACCTAAAATCAACCTCATGGGCTAATAAAACACTAATTTTCTTAAACCACAAGTGCTTTAATATGGAAAAAATGCTCATTATGTAACCTGAGATGTGTACTTACTTTTGTTCTAATTATGGGTGGGGAACTCTAGAAAGGATTTAGGAGGATGCATATTATGTTCTTCATGCAGCTTTGAAATAATAAAAAAAAATGGATCTGCTTAGTGTTTGAAAATATTTTCTCTTATTTATTCAATAATGTTCAGATGAATTTCAGATAATTAATTATCTTAATTAAATTTACTTTCCACATATTACGTCAATCAAAATTATTGCAGTTATTTTCACCTAAGTTGAAGCAAAATAAAAGGTGGGATAGAATTAAATTAATTCTTACAATGTAAAAATACAAAAACTATAAAACGTCACATTTTAACATACAGCTTATCGAGAACCTTTGTGGCGTATTTAATGGGTTTATTAGACTCAATTGGGTGTTACCACATCTTGGGAGTGATGGGCATTTATTGTATTATTTATTTATCATGATACATTTCTTAACACTAAGATTTTTATTTATTGTCTTCCAAAAACTGTCCGTTTTACTGGGATTGTTATTTTTACTACTTTCTCCACCGTTTATTCAATGAGAGCATCAATAAATTTAAAAACATTTTAAATGCAGTGACTATGTGCAATCTAGTGACACAAATTGTGTATTTCAGGAGAAGTATTTGTGTTTGTGGAGCTATAATTATAGTTAAATATGTAAACAAGAGGTTATAAAGTTTTTAATCAACACATTTATTGTTATCAAAAAATATTGCAACAAACCTGTAAGACTATATTGCCCACCCTTACTGACAAGAAAGAAATTTATAGGCAAATATATAATAACTTGCTGTTTAATTATAATTATATGAACCTGTTGTGTGAAAATAATGTGGCCAAGAAAAACAGGATTTTTAAAAGCACCTTTCACAAAAAGTTTTTCTTTCCTCAGGTGCCATAAAGCAGTAAATATAATCACATAGCGCTTTCATACGCCTTCAATCTATATAGGCTACAGCAATCCAAATGTAATCCTCTGATATTATAAGTGAATTCAGCCACTCTGGTCTGTATTCATGAGCTTTGCGGTCTGACCTTTAAATGTGACTTTTGTTCCAGTTTGCTTCCCACCACAATGGATGAGACCCCACAGCAACACGCTGCCTCTGTGAGCAGCAGCAAAGTGACATTTCACAGCATCGCTGCCATGTTCCCATGCAGGGAGCGTGAGGTCACTCCACAAGCCGGAGGGAAAACCGAGACAAAACCTCCTCTACGTGGGAAAAGATGTCCACAAACACGGAGGAGCGTGTGTGACTAGCGTATATTATTACCAAGTAATGCTATTTACAACATAAATGTTAGGACTTTTTGGCTATCTGCGCGGATACAATTAATAGATTTACTTAACGTCCGTTTAGACGTTGTTTTAGTTTTGTAGTTTCTCGGCTTAGCGCTTAGGGAGGATGACGAGCAGCGCCCTCGTCATCCTCCCTAAGCGCAGCCGTTGTTACAGAAACAAAAATGGCGGAGAGAACCGAGAGACGGTCCTAACAGATTTCGGAGTGAGACTATAATGAACTCGAGCGGTTCTGTTTTGCAATATAATCACTCGAAAAGACATTTTTAGTCATCACATTAATACTATCGACTCCGGATGTGGTTAAAATATATTAGTTTACTTATTAAAATCCGGGATATTATGAAAAATGTAGCCGTTTATGTTACGGAAAGAGGTTGACTAAAAAAATCTGGCCACTTATTAATTAATTATTAGTTAAATCAACATTAGTCGATAGCTTGCGTTCCTAGCACGGAAAGAATTAAATCTGATTTTAAAACATCCACACACAGTAAACCAGCTGCAGCCCCTTTCAGGGAAAAGTCAAATTACATTAGAGGAAAAACTTGAATGCTAAAAATGACCTAGCCTCAGGCACCGAGTCCACTCAGTCTGTTGTTTGCTGCTGCCAAAGGTAACGCAGGCGATTCTAAAAGATGTCACATATTTTGCAAACAGTCATTTTTCGTCCACTGGCAACCTTACCTGGCCTCAACGACTCAAATTCAGCCGCTGCTGCGGAGCATAATCCGGCTAATGGCCTCCATTTTTCAGGTGCTTCCCATTAACTAAAAAGGGATCTGAGTGTGAAAGGAAGCCAAAGATAAGGTGGCTTTTGAAAAATGAGCTTGAAGTGGTGGAGAAGGGTGGAGATCTAAGAGCAGAAAGAGAGGAAATAATTATCTGAGCTGCTACATGGATGCAGCTGTGTCAGAAACCTCAGGCTTTACTTTTATTCTTCCTATGCACTCATGAGGGCTCCTATTAGTGGCATTATAACTACAAATCAGCCACATTTATACAAATTAATAGTGGCCGTGTGTGTTTTTTTATTATTATTTAACTTCAAGTGTAGGCAGGGGTACTGCTGGTAATTAGAATACAATGCAGCTTCAGGCATGAAAGTAAACCTTGAAAACCTTGTGATGTCAAGGGACTCGCTTTGCATAAGAGAAAAACTGAAGAAAAAAGAAAATAAAGGATAAAAGAAAAGCAAATTCACATGACGCAAATGGAGTGGGAAGATGAAAAAAACATTTGGAAGCTTTTTCCTGAGATAAATGCGGTTCTCACTCAGCAAATAAGCACAATTTTAAAATATGAAATAACCTTAAGGGACTAATTAAATTAGGAAAATTAAATGAGGTTCAAACCATCACATAAGAGTAATATTTGTAAAGTTCAATAAAAAGCATATGGCTGCAAATCTTTTAAGGGTGTCTACCAGATTTCAGACTGAAGTTTTTGCACATTTTTCTTTGTAAAGTAGCTCATGCTCAGTCACATTGGATAGAGACCGCATGAGTTTTGTTTTGACCGGGCCATTTTAACACATGGATACTGGTCAGAGGCAACAAAAGAGCTGAATGCGAATCTCCTTCTTCTACATCCTCTAAGACACGTGTGTCAAACTCATGGCCCAGGGGCCAAATCTGGCCCACAATAGCTTTTTATGTGGCCCTCCAGACTCTAAAGCAGGGATGTCAAATTCTTTTTAATTTTGGGCCGAATCAAAATCATGAATGTTCTTAAAGGGCCATTGGTACCAGAAAATACTGATAAAACCAGCAAACAAAATTGTTAAAATATAAATCAATTCTTACAACTAAATAATATTCAGCCTCTCCAGAATTTCACAAGTGATTTTTATTGCAAAATATAAAAAACAAAGTGTTTGTGGTACTAATTTAGAAATATTTGTGCTTTTTATGATTCACCATGCCATTATGGATTATAACATCAAGTAATTCTAAAGCAGCTGTTTAGAAGAAATACTGCCACCTGCAGGTGGGAGTAAACCATCACTTGATATTTTTCACCACTTTTGTCAATCAGAAAATTAGCAACTCTACTACAGTCTTATGTATTGACATGTAAATGTTCATTAATATGTATTGTCCCACTTAAAAATATGTAAACAATGACATTTTATACAGTATATACTGATAAGTTGGGTCATTTAACGTTTGCAGCTCTAAGTTGATTTTATTTATCTGCACTGAGATGAAAGTGACTCTTTGGATTTAAAGACTGTTAACCCCTCATCAATGAAAATCCAGATAAAATGCAGTTTATAGTTGCAATACAACAAAATGTGTGAAAACAAATCCAGGGAAACTTTTGTAAGTAAATATTGCTGAATGTTTGCTTGTTGTTTACAACTAAAGAAGTGAAGTCATGAGATGAAAAATGATACTCTGAGAAATCTGAAATTTAAAGACAACTAGTGTCCAAGGAAAGTAAGACAGTTTTTATAAACAGCAAATCCCTTGAAAAGTCATGTAAAGTAAAATCTGCTGAATCATTTTTAAAATGAAGAAATGCACCTAGATGACTTCTCTTCTTGCTCAAGAAGGGGATTGTGTTTTAGCCCTGGATTAAGACCGAGAACGAGGGGCGGATGAGCCAGTTCTGCTACATGGAAGCACAGCCGGATTGAATTACTGCGCTTAGATAGAATGAGCTGCCCACTCTTTGCAGAATTGTTTTAATTTAGCCAAACTGAAAGATTTTTGAATATGAACAGTTTGTTTGGGTGCAGACTTTGACTTGGTCCTTTGCTTTTGAGTTATTTTATGAACTATAAACTAAAAGCTGAATCTGTATTCAGTCCCCCCTTACTCTATATTTTATTGAGCCACCTTTTGCTACAAGTCTTTTGGAGCATTTCTATAAATTTTGTTCATCTAAAGACTGAGGTTTTGGGTCATACATGCTAAAATAGCTCAAATTCAGTCAGACAATATTTTTTAAAGTTTTTCCACAGATTCTCATTTGTGTTAAACTTGGACTTTGACTAGGCCATTCCAGCACATGATTATGTTTTAGGTTATTTATATTAGATTTCTGCATTTTGGTCCTGTCTGATCAGAGCATCTTCTTTCACATGTTTGCCTACAAGGATCAGGACAGGTATTCGGATTAATCTATAACTGATTTTTGTTATTATTCTTGTTTAAACAGAACCAGAATCAGGCTGAATATATTGCTTTTCCCTCACATTATTATATGCACCATTATCTTTATCAAAGCCAACTAGACTGGGGTTGATATTTCATTTTAACTCCGCTGTAAAGTAGCACTGATCACTGACCACCGAGGCTCAACCCTTATACAACTTTAATGTGCTTCCTGCTTCAACGGTGACCATAAAAATGCACCCAGATGCTCACTCATCGATTCAGTTTTTGCTCAAATTCAACATCAGGAGGGCGGAGAAGAGCAATGTGGGGCCAGGAAACGCAGAAACAACGCAATAGTAATACCAGCCAAACGGTCGCCGTGTCCAGGAGATGAAGAGTGAGCTATTAAAAATGCAGTAGCCATTTACGCTGTGTGTAAAATTGAGCTGATTAAAAATATATGTACCGTCTGACTTTCTCTATGTAACAAAGAAGGCAGAAAGGATGTTAAAGTGTAAATACAACCTGGAATGCAGTCATGCCTAAACTGTCAGAGAATGCATGAAGAGTTATGGCAATAATATGATTTAAATTCCTGAATAAAAAATGGATTTGGAGATTTTTCTTAAAGTTGTCGTGGATTTGTTTGCAAGAAAACCCAGGGTGCTTGATTTTCCGAATCTGTTTCAAAAGATGCAGTACTAAAATAAGGTTAAAAACACACCAGGATGTGACAACAATCACAGCAACCAATTGAGTGAGAGCCGTGGAGGTCATCATGGACAAGTGCACACATTATTTACAGCAGCATGACTCCAGAGTGCCAACATCTGAAAATATCTGGAGCACATAAATTCAAATCACTGACCGACACAGAGGAACGACAGTTGAGATTAAGTTCTCATTAGGCTTCTGGGTTTTTTTTCTACATGGGGAAGAATGTCAGTGTGAATGGTTCATTTTAGTGTGAGATCTTATTAGAGTATCATGAGTCGGGGTTTTTTCACCTCAACTACCCAGCTGTGGATTTCTGTGGTTAGTTTTTCCTCCTCTTATAACATCGTCTACCTGAGAGTTTTCTACAATTTTGAATAACTATAAAATAATTTGAAATGTACCCATTTTCCATTTCTGTACGCCTTTGACCTGCTTATGCCAATAAGCTAACGCTTAGCTTAGCTTGGATGACAACAGCTGCTACAAAACTGCTGCTTTAAGAGAGCAGAAATCTGCTGTAAGTATGCGGTTAATTTCCTGTGGTTCGCTAAAATCCGTGAATACTTGAGACTCCACCTTTAAAATCGCTTATTTTAATAGTTCAAACCCCAAATGTATCTTAATACGCACACAAATGAAACGGTCTTTGCACTACGCTACAAGTTATACCAATGATTTTTTTAAACTCCGGTATTTGGGGGTTACAGCCAATCAGCGCTTGGCAAAAGAATGACGGTCCAGGATTGGCTGGTATGCAAACACCAGCCAATAGCGTGTCAAGTAACATTTTACCGAAGAATTTTAGCCAAAACTGCGATGTAATCAAATATTTTAGATTATACATTTTGTAATAAAAAAACATAATCTGCTATAAAAGCAGTGGAAACAAATTCTTTCTTTTTTAAGACTAATTTGTAGTTATGCTTCATAGAAAAATCTGCTAATAAATTCTGTGGGATTGTCCAATCATTCTGATACTGGAAAAATATGAAGTAAAAAAAAAATAGAAAATTGGTAAAAAGGAAGTCTCTTCAAATGTTTTAATTGCTCAGTTATGCCAGCTGACTTTTTCAATGCTGGCCAAATATGTATTCTACATATTTTATTGCTGACTGCTAAGAAAGTTATAACTGTTGATTGAAAGAAAGTCAAGTCACCAAATGTAGCTGAATGAAATAGACTAAAAAAGGTGTATTTGATTAAATATTTTATGTATATTTTCTTTACTAAATAAAATAAATCTTTTTAACCGGACATGGAATGTGATTAAAAGTGTATTGGTTATAAAAAGTTTTAAAAATGGGCTAGAATCAGTTTTTTTTGTGAGTGTGTTTAATCACTTGTAAATGGTAATGTTTTGTTTTTGTTTGTGTAAAAACAAAAACTGCCATCTCCTTTGGTATTCACAAAACGATTTCCATATCTAGCTTGTTTTACAGCAGAGGTAGCAAGCTTAAACATTAAAAGTAGAGCACTATACCCCTAATACAGTCAGCATTTCTGTTATCTGCTTCAAGTCTTGCTCTCTCTCACTCTCCCGCAGCCTGAATGTCACTGGAAGCGTTTTACATCTCTGTATTTCTTCTGACTCACTGAAAATAGCTACATGTAAGTCTGCTTCCCTTTGTAGCAACTTCCACACCCTAACTGATGGGAAAAAGATTATGTTTTGCATCAACCGAACAACGTGCATCTCTAAAAATCATGACATATCAGATGGTGGCTTTAAAAAAAAAAAAAAACTTTACAGCTTTATCATGAAGCTTCATGCCTCATTTTTTTTCCCAACAAAGATCCATCATCCATTGCATTTAGCAGGGGAATAAACCAACACCCTGGAGAGGTGGAAACAAATCACCAATCTGCTTTGTCCATGTTTGCACACAGATGTGTCACATCAAAAAACAAACAAGCAGAGTGAAATGGTCCAGATGGGCCTGCAGATTGCTCTGTGATTTCCCATGTGGAACAGAGATGTGGTCCATATGGGACGTGCCGGTCCACATCGTCTGACAACTCAGGAACTGAGAATAGTTTGACAGACGTTCAGCTCGAACACAAATCTCTTTCTAAGAGGGGTAACAACATCTTATGACCATTTAATTATCTTTGAATTGGTTGTGAATTAAATAGCTTAGAACCGACCTACAGGTTGATGCATAAAACCCAAACGTTGGGTTGAAGAAGTTGACTTGTTCTACAATGAGTTTGTTCAACAGGAGACTAAATGTTATTTTCCATCCCACTGACCATCAACAAACTGGAAGGTGAGATCAATTTCCTTTCCTCTGATCATGATCTGGACACAGAGCATGAATCCTGATAAGTTTTTTATTAAACTCCACCATGTGTTTCTCATCAGTTTGTTTTTTTTATTGAACCAAAGGGACGTCTCAGCTTTTTATAGTGAAGCTGGTTAACACACATCAGGTGGTTTCTTCATGACCTGAGGAAACGATTTTAAGCTTTTCGGAGCATTTGACGCACCTTCAACGTGTCTGACGCTGGAGTTGAAAAATCTGAACTTTCGCCGCCCGACGCGAAGCATCAACCAGAACATGGTGCCGCATTTTCAGACATGATCACAGAAAGAAATATGGAGGATAAAGTAGCTGTTCATGTTTGCTCTCGTCTTATGATCTACGACCAATCAATTATGACTACAGAGACAGGAATAGAAAGGACCCCGCTTGGAAGAGGATGAGCGAGGAAGTTGGAATGTCGAGTAAATTATAACTTTTACCATTCGAAAATATTTCCCCGCATTTGAGCTATCCAAATCCATCTAGCATAAACATTGAGTCATGTTAAATAAACGGTTTAATTTAGACGAAATACGAAGGGGACGGTGGAAGAGTTGAAGGACACATGCTAAGGAGCGATTCTGACATTTGGTGTGAACGCACCAAAGAGGCTCGTCACTCCAACAACTGAACAAGACGCCAATGTCTCCTCTGATTCATGGATTATGAATGCATTTCAATGACTGTTTACATGCCATGATTTTTACTGACTTATCATGTGATTTTAGCTTCGTATTTAAAAGGAAACACAGCAAATATAGATAAAGATTTGCACACATTTACTGAGCTGAACGAATGGTTGGTTGGAGCTCTGCACTGTAAAAAAAACAAAAACAAAACAACAAAATAAACGGGCAGAGTCCTGGTACACTGGCGTCTGGCACCGTACATCTGGCATTTAAAAAGCCTCAGAGCGAACAGACTGACATTATTGTTTCGAGTAGGTTCTTTCAGCCACCTGGTTTTCAGGAATCTTTTGTCAAAGCAATGAATGAGACTAAAAGCAGCGTTTGTATTTATCCTGCAACCAAATGTCAGCGACTCAAATGGCAGAACGGTTTGAATAAAATCTTTTCTTTCAGGCTCTTTCACTGGGATTTGATTAAGAAAATCCAACTTGGGTTGAAGTATGAAGAATAATGTGGGCTGTGTAAACTTTCAGCAGATGTTATTTACCATTTCTGACTGGGGGAAAAAAAAACAGGCCAGTCGTATTAACAAACATCACTTTGACCTTTAAATAGAAGCTGTGTGAGGCTTGGTGTGGTGCGAAGTCATTCAAGTAGATTCGAGTCCTTGAGGCAAAAGCTCCTTCTGCTTGAAAAGTTGAGTGTAGCTGCAGGAGCTCAGTGTTTTTCTGCTACTTCTCTGCCCTTCAGACTCACTGAGTGTGCAGATGTGGATTTTCTACAACATGAACTCGTTCAAATCCACAGTGGCATTGAAAGAAGAAGAGTTGCTTTCTACAATAGTGACGCAGATGGCACATGAGTTTTACTGCATTTCTGACAAATTATTGTTATTAGCCTGGTGGCTGTTGAAGAAAAATTCAATTGTAGTTTTGAAATTGCTTGAATTTAAAAGATGGATTTCTGACAATGAAAGGAAAACTTCTGCACGTTTAATTTACTGTAGAAATACCGACTGTAGTGAAGGTAAATGTGCTGCAAAACATACATAAAACTTAATAAAGAGGAGAAAAGTTTCCATTTCAGTAGATAAGTTGTATCAAAAACCGCAGCTGATAAAATGTTAAAATAATTTCATCAGGATCAAATCCAAATCCTGTAGATCTTTCATTTAGCCACTTAAGCCTTTAATAGAATATTAAAAATATATTTAAGAATGGAAATAATTCATTCATAAATAAGAAAATAAGCAATTTACTGTCTAAAATGTAAAACTTCTCTTTAGTGAATTTGATCTGGGTGAAGCTAAAACTATGCCACTTGAAGAGTTTTGGGTAAAACATGTTTACCGATATGTTTATCAAAATCAACAATAAGTCAATTTATTACATAATAAATTAAAATGAGCTCAATAATATCCATTTGAATGATTGTTTTTCTATTTTTCTAATAAATAATGATGGCAAAAAGCTTCAGTTTGGTGCCAGGGCCTCAGCTAGCACCGTTGTTTGTTGTTTTTGGTTGTTTATTTAAAATGGTTAAACAAACATTTAACCATTCAAATGTTTATTTAACCAGTAGATGTACAAATCTACCGTTTGTAGATGTATATATTAAAAATTAATTATTAGGCCAAAAATATCTTACTATAAAGATTTCTGCATGAAGCGGTATAATAGTGTAATATCTTTAAACTTAAAACCTTCTGCTAACAAATTACAGAACCTGCGGAATATAATTTTATAGAAATAAACAAAATGGGGTTTTGTCCTTCCTCTGATTTTATTTGGTCTTATTTTATACTCCTTTAAAAACTAAATTACAACTAAAGAGGATTATTTCACCTAAACATGTTTCGACATGCGCTGGAAACTTCAAACCAGCAATAAACCAAAAATAAAACTCAAATCAGTTGCTTTTGATATCACTTTATATACATATTTTAGATATATTTTACACAGAACAGAGTGTCGATGTGCTTAAGTTACGGAAACGGACGTTAAAAATAGAATTACACAACAGAACCACTTTGGGTCCGTGTGTCCTCACACGGTGTAGCTGCTGAAGTTCTGCAGCGTGTACGTAGCGACCGAATCCAGCAACCAACCGCGGGTCACGACTGTGGCGTTCCTGGACAGACCTGTGAGCACAAAGCAGGTCGGTGAATAAAAGAACCGCAGGTAGGTTCAGGTAGCATCAAGGCATTGTTTTCCCAACTGCTGATTAGCATCTGAAAAGCTCAAATAATATCTGAACTATGACCCCCAAAACCCAGAGGAGTTAAAGGCAGGGTTTGTTTATGTTTCCCGCAGTAAAATTCAAGAACTTTTCAAGCATTTTTAAGGCAAGTTTTCACACTTTGGAGATAAAAAAAAATAAAAATACAAGTCAACTAAAAAATGCACCTTAAATTCACTATTATTTATCAATTCAGTACCGTTATTAATATTTTTTAGTGATAATATTTTACATTTTACAGCAGGGACAAGATAAATTAAAATATAAAACTTTTTTTGTTTTGAAATGTCTCTCATATACCCACATTATGCACCAGACGAGTCTGAGAATAAAACACCAATTTAACAAACTAATGTATAAAACATAAGATGATTAATAAGTATTGAGCCATTAGGAATAATACATATTCCATAAGAAAAGGCGAAATCTTAAACTGCTGCTGCTTAGGTTACTCCACAGGTCATTGCTAGGTAACCAAAGAATGAGTGAGTTGCTAGGTAACCAAAGAGTGAGTGTGCTAGTTGGTCTGACCCCCATTACTTACCTGGCAGTGAGAGGTGGAGCAGCTAAAGCAGGGCTGCTCACACTTTATCAACTTGTCAGCTATTTATAAAATGACCAAATCAAAATAATCTACAAAAAAAACTACAAAATAAAAACCATATGTATAGACATATTAAGGATTCCTTATGCGTTTTATTTTGTATGAAAGTGATAAATTTTTTTTCTTCCTACTTAATCCAGCTCCTCAACTGAGAGTTAAAATTTGGAGCCAACTTGCTATGAAGCTAGTTTTGCTCCTTTCTTCTTCTTCTTCTTTGTATTAATGGCGGTTGGCAAGAAACTAAAGAAAATATTATTGCCACCAACTGGTAAGAGTTGGACTAAATTTAGTGTAGCTTGGGGCGTGCTCCGGTGGCGTAGAGGGTAGCGCGCCCCACGCTTGGAGGCCGTCGCGGGTTCGATTCCCGGACCCGACGACATGTGCCGCATGTCTTCCCCCCTCTCCTTCCCTGTCAGCCTACTGTTGTATAAGGGACACTAGAGCCCACAAAAAGACCCCCTGGTGGGGGAAAAAATAAAATAAAATAAATAAATAAAATAAAATATTAGTGTAGCTTGATGTACAAGATCCCACCACCGCCTTCCTGGTGGAGGGCAAAAAAACGCTAATCAACGATGACTACCACTAGTTATAGATGTCAAGTTGTTAACATAACTCACTAAATCTTAAATGGCTATATGATATATAGAAGAAAAAGGGAAGCCGTGATTTGCTTCTACAATAACTAGATAAGAACAGGAAAAAGATACTTTTTTTTTTTTGATAATTTGCGAGGGAGAGTGAAGTATTTCAGCTATGCTAGCTTGACTTTGGCAACCTTATCATGTAGATATGATGTGGAATTTGGTGCGAGTTGGTACGGTTAAAAAAAAAAGAAAAAGGAAAGACCAGCGATCCTCACACCAACTCTGACAGATCATCAGTAGAGCAGGTGTTTAAATTAGCTAATCAGTCACCGCAGTGTTAGATTAGCATATAGCAGCTGTAGCTAATCTACCACAGTGATCACTTATTAATAATTGCAAAATAAACATCAAGACTGAAAACATAAAACTATAACAGTCTGAATGTTTTGTTCTTCGAGTGGGAAATGTTTGGGTGTTTTTCTGGTGTTGAATCCTGATACTTTTGTGGCGTAGTATGGCGTGGTATTGCTATGGCAACGAGTCTGTGTGTAGCATAGCCGACAGACATGAAATTTCCAGATGTAAAACACAACATGGGAAGAAGGCTGATTGGCTGATATCTATTTTTATCAAAAAGTCATTCGATCTACTTAATTGTCAAGGTATTGAGTACTCCAGCCTCTGCCTACATACCCCATAATGCTTTGCAGTTCAGTAAAATTCTATAATATTTTAGAGAATCTTTGTAACATATATTGATATTGATCATGTGTCTATTAAGATTTATATATTGTGTTTGGTTTACATTCAGTCTTAACCGATGTTTTCACAATAATTTTCCAAATCTAAATAATGCGACAGACTGGCTGGGAGGAAAAGTTTGTGATTTCAATTAGTGTGCAGGAAGGGGAGAGTGGAGAGGCTGTTCAATTACCTGGACTATAAGTGCCAGAGGACACAGAGGAGGGCGCAGGCATTAAATATGTAGGAGTGTAAATTAGGATGCTGGGAGGAATGGAGGGGGTTTGGAGCTGCTCTCTCCTCCATTTCAAGCTGCCAGTTTTCTCTGAGCTGTGGCAGCCTCTCTCTTAAGTGGCCAACTTGTTTTGACATTCCCCTCGCTACAATCTGACATTTTTCTCTTGGCCGTATCTCTGCTCCCTGACTTCCTTCACAATCGCTTTCCTCGCGGGTCGCTCTCCTCACTTTTTTTCCGTACCGGGCCTCATTTCTGCTCAAATCCGCTCTCTAATGGGCATAAAGGTGGAGCGGCACGCTCTACCGCTGGCCGTGCTTGTAGGAAATCCCTGTTTAACGCGGTGGATCTGGGTGAGACGGACGTGTGGCTAAGCTGAAAACATTTTTAACTCATGACAGCAGCCAAAAACAGACAGTATATTTTAGATCGTTAGCTCACTGACAAATGTCAGAAGTCTAAACCAAACCCCGATGCAGAACTTTAACACAGCTGCTTGTCAGAAATTACAAGTGTGCATGATCTCTGCTGGCAGAACGGACAGCCTTCTGTAACTAAAGTTTCCTAATTCTGCGTTTTTATGACAGGAGGTCAAACGTGTCATCTAAAAATCCTCCGCAGTCATTAGAGCTGAGACGGGTTCATTACGGAGAGCCACGGGATCGAGTGCAGACTGTTCCCAGCTGTTCATTAGGACTGGATGTGGTTTGTTTATGCAGCGTTTTCTCTTACAGGTTAAAACATAAACACATTACGAGTCAGAAGGCTTGTAACTTAATGGTTTAAATTCAAAAGTACTTTATTTCAGAGCAAAATTACGAGCCAGCTGGACGATGAATTGTCTCAGAAATTATGGCAATAAATGATAGAAATGTTGTTTTGAGATGATTTTCAAGAAATATATTATTGATCTCAAAGACCAATAAACTTTTAATTGTAATGAACGTTTATATGGATATTTAAAATATCCTAAATAAATTAACAAAACAATACTATCAACAAATAATATTCATTATGAAATCACTGTGAACAAAACTGAAAAGGGGTTGTTGAGAGCAAAACAGCAGAATGAAAATTTTAATCATCCAGGTTTTTTTTTACAAAAAGAGAAAGAAAGGAGAAAAACAACGCAATTAATGTATTTATTGCTTATTGCGAAAAGCCTACTCATATCATCCAAAAATCAAATATCGCTATGGATGATGAAGGTGTTGCCAGAAAGAATCTCCAGTAGCAGTCAGTCTTGCAACAAATCTGAAGCAGCCTCTGACTGAAGACTGTCACGACAAGCTAACAACTCAACATCCAGCCAGAAGAGTCGATATTTCACAGCAACATGTACTGGGTGACACCAGAGCTCTGCTTATCCGCCTCATTTGCTTTTGCCGTTCCTTTTTAGGTCTCTCTGGCTGTCTGGTTAAAAAACCGGTTCGAGAGATGTTGGAGTAGGGGATGTGGTGTGGTTTGGGTTGTTCTTTGGGTATTATTGAGCAGTTCAGATGCTAATCGGCTGCTTCCAGTTCTAAAAACAATACCTTGTTGCCACGGCTACTCATCATGAATGTCCAAAAGTATAAAATAAAGTCTAATAATTAATTAAGAATGCAAAAAAACTACCAACAAAAAGAAGAAATCAGAGCTAACAGAGATGCTCCAACATGCTGTCGTCTCGGGTTTTGAAACTCTGGTCATAAACAAACAGTAAGTTCAGTTTTGAATCTAGAAATCAATAGATCTTTAGATTGACAAATTTAAAAATCTGTATATTTATAAATATATAGACAAATATATATACATAAATATATCTTTAGATTAAACTAAATGAGTTAGGGTGAGAATTTACTAATTTAAAATCCGCTACAGCTAAAACTGAAATTATGAACTATAAAGGTTTAAACTGAGATGATTAAAACATAGAGAAGAAAATCATAATAATCAAAACTAAATTTGCTTTTAACCAGGTAAGACATGCACAAATATAATTTACCAAACAAACTAATGCAATAAAAGATCTGAAACATGCCATCACGTTTTAAAATAAAGTCTTTTACATTTATTTCTGGACAACCTCTGGCTGAACCTTGAGTTATGTAACCGCTGCTGTCGCGTCGTTAAATGCTGGAAAAGTGTCGGAGTTACGCAGGAAGGTGTGACGATTCGGGCCGAGTCAACATGGAGGTGAAAACGAGTTTAGCTTCAGAAAATACTCACCGCCACAGCAGGACGACGACGACGGCGAGTCGGATCTGGGCTGAACAATAACGATGTGGTGGGACTTCTGTCAGGACAAAATGGAAATAAATAAAATACTCTGAGGTAGAAATTTAACAATAAATAAACATCATTATTATTATTGTTGATTTATTTATTTCTAACTTGCTTTTAAAACAAACAAATCAGCAGGACAGAGAAATCATAACCAAGAACAACATAATTAGCTACTAATTTACTGCTGTTGTTTGAAAAGGAGTAGAAAGAAATCAACACTTTTTCAATCCGACTTCTTATCTAAATTTAATTAACTGTATTACTGACTAGCTCAATGATCACAAAAGATTTGTAATTAAAACCACATTATAGTAATCATGTGCCTGTTCAATATACTCACCTAAAGAGCCAACAAATAAATTATATTACTTAAACAAAATGCTTGCAAACTAACGCTCATAATAAGACAATAATAATAATTTAAAATAATAACCAGACATACAGAATCAGAATAATTACCAACTCCTTGCCAATGTGCAACGTTATCGTTAATTTTTTAGATATTTATAGAACTTTTTCAGGACAATAGAGGGTGTTTCTATTTTATTTCTATTCTAAAAATGTTTATAAAAATCACAGATTAAATTTCACTTCAGTTAAATACAATGAAAAATCCAAAGTCAGCTGAAACATTAAGATATTAAAAAATATATTTTTAAAAACGTTTTTTAAACAGATGGCGGATGACTGAAGGAAATATATTAAATTTAGTTGAAGTTTGTTTTAAAAAAGATTTATTGTAGAGAAACAGAAAATATGCAGCCATTTTAAATTCCCATTTTAGAGAGAAACAACTAATAAATTAAATTTGTACTAGTAAAATTTAAATTAAAGCACATTGCTACATTAATAATAGTAACAATTAATTATAAGATATCTAGATATAAAATTGCAGATGTAAGAAATAATTTTAAAATATCTTATAATCCAGTACAAAAGAAAAAAGTGATTGCAGGTTGCTGTCCAGAAAAACAAAAAAAAGGAGGATTTTTTTAATTTATTCATTAAATTCAACCAGTTTTGATTACAGAATGTCTTTTTTAGGCCACATCGCCTCAGATGTATCAGTGAAACTCAAATGTATTAAATTAAGGGGAAAAATTAACGCATGTTTTGAAGCGAACTTGCAAATCAGTTTACATTTTCATAATTTAAAAAGAAATTCTGACTCAGAAAGCAGCAACTTAAGATATAAATTAGGTAAGATGAAGATAAAGAACCAGATATAATTTTAAAATCTATTCTATCAAGTGGGAGACTCTTACCTGTTCGCCGTCAAGGATAAGTGGGTCTTTAACTACAGTAGCGCCACACAGCTCCACCATCCACTCCATCTCATCTTAGAAAACACACAAACAACATTTCTTCTAAAGTCAAGCTGTGCTTCTGCATTTAATTCTGCTTTCATCTTTTCAATCCTGTGAGAACAAAAAACAAAAAAAAAACGTAAGACTTTAGGTCAACACCTGTACAACTTGGCTTAGAAAAATGTCAATATCACAGAAAGCTGCAGCACGGATCTGCTGATTAAATGTTGCATGAAATCCAGTTTGGCTGAGTAAAGCAGATTCCACCCTTGTGTTTTTGTTGTGTTTAAGAAAGTCTTTAAGCTACTCAGGCAAGCTGGCAGATGTCACCCCATTAGTGGAGCTTCATCGATCCAGAACGCAGCGGGAGGACGCTGCTGGAGCATTTTAACAGCGCAGCAGGAAGGAAACAGAAATAATAATTATTAAAAAATAAAAAACGACATGGGGCTCAAGTCCCTCTGAGGTTCAACCCTGACATATCAAGAAGATTTAGTTTATAGCAACACAAAGTTAATTCCTGTGAAGTAGAGGGAAAGAAGAGACAAAGAGTTTCTATATTTTTAACTAAATAAATCTGACAAGATGCTGAAAAAAGCCCAGTCCACATCCAGCTGTTCTGTAAAACCCTGAGAGGTTTGTAGAAAACATTTCTGAGATGAAGACAGAGAAGAGACGGTGCTGAAAGGAAGTCATAAGAAGCCCTGTTTGCAGTTCACCTCCAGCCCTGTAGGGGGCACCATGTCGAAGGAGATGTTGGACCTTTCTGATCCGCATGCTGAAACGTTTACGTGGAGGAAGGACGACAATTTTAATCAGCAGGGAAAAGAAGGATGGATGGATGGATGAATGAATGAATGAATGGATTAATAAAAAGGGCCGATGGATGGAGGAATGGATGGATAAATAAAAAGGGCTAATGGATGTATGAATGGATGGATGCATGAAAATGAATGAATGAATGGGTGGATGAATGGATTAATAAAAAGGGCCAATGGATGGATGGATGAATGAATGGATAAATAAAAAGGGCTAATGGATGTATGAATGGATGGATGCATGAAAATGAATGAATGAATAAATAAAAGGGCCAATGGATGGATGAATGTTATTCATTCATTCAAATCAAGAAATTTTGTTTAAAAATCTCTTTTTAAACGTTTATTTAAAAAGAGATTTTCCTTCATAAAATAATAAACATGAAATCAGAAACTAAACCAAAGTGCGGCTGGACGTCAGCCGCCCTAAACCTCTGGACTTTACCTGTTGACATGTCTGTAAACGGCCCCTTGAAGCAGATCTTGTATCCCCTCATGAGGAGCTGCAGAGAAAAACAAAATGGAGTCAGAAAATTAATACAAAAACGTCTGTAAAAGCTGCAGCTGTTCTTTCACTCGGGGACGTGAGTGACGTGAACCTTCAGGCATCGTTCAGCAGTGAGAGAACCTCCATTACATCACAGAGTGTTTCTGAACTCCTCAAAGGGTGTGAAAGGTTACACCGGCCGAGCTAAAACACTTCTGAGCTTATCCTGCAAACTAAAGCCAAAGCTCTTCGCTCAACGTTTAAAATGAAACCTCTGCACCTTGTTCACGTTTTGCTCCCGTGGTAATGCTGCAAATTTAGGGATGAGTCAAAGTGCCGCCTTCACAGAGGTAATATCACGCTGAAAGCGCCCAGAGAGGGAAAAAAACCACAAAGCTGAGACCAGGGGCGCTGTGTTTTATTGCACTCTGGCTCCACAGGGGTTGCTGGGAAATGGGAAGGAACGCGAGTTTCCTTGAAGCGGCTTAAATCACATTAACGCCTCATTCACGTTGGAAGCGTTGGACAGATAAAATGCAGAAGGAGAAAGTCTCACACCTGTCTGTGTGTCGTATCGATCGTCACTTGGAGGCGGTTGGTGACAGAAAATTGTTTCTGGTACTGATCTTTAATTTAGACAACAGCCCATGTCCTTCAGGAGTTGAAGTGGAGAAGTTTCCTTCAATGTTTAGTAGACGACAAACGTTTTCATATAACCCTTAAAGCTGCAGCATGTAGCTTAATAATCTCATATTTTTAGTTTTCATAATTGGTGAAACTGTCACTATGTTGTGACACAATAGTCTCATAGTTTGGTATGCGACAATTCCTAATCAGTAAAACATTTTTTTGCTTGTTTGTCTTCTTCCAGTGCGAGCTAGAAACAACCAATCAGAGCCAGGAGGCGGGTCTTAGCGCTGTCAAGCACACCGTGTGTGGTTCCCTGTTATGAATGCTAAGGCTAGTTAGGACAAACTGTATACTGTAGAGATCTGAAATTTGGTATGTAGATAGTCTCTTGGGGGTATGCCCCTAAATTGTGAACAGAGGCCATTTTAGATCAAAGGGCAAATTTGGGCCATTTTTTCATGTTTACACACCTCCAACTTTAACAAACTTCTCCTAGGGATTTCGACTTATCGGCTAAATTTTTGGTTATTATGCAGTAAAGGGATGGGAGATAAAAAGTTATCAAAATCGCGAGTTTTTGATTGTGCTTAGGGGACAAGGCCAAGCTAAAACTTTCACATACAAGGCCCACGTTGCACCAAACTTGGCATGAGTGATGCAGGTTGGACGCCTGACGATTCTATGCGATCATATGCTGATGTCATCTAAGCCCCTCCCAAAGGAAGTGCCTTTTTTTCTTGGACAACTGTATCTCTGACCTCCTTGACCTGATCAAGATGATCTTGAGTCAGAAAACACTTGCTTTAAAGAGTTTTCAGTGAAGGCCGTGGCGAAGGCAAAGGTCACGCCGTTGCCACGTTTGGCTCTAAATTCCACATATTTCAGCCGATCATTCTAATGGTCACATCGCTTTAGCCCCGCCCCCTTTGAACAGGAAGTTCTGCTGGTTCTCTACCTTTTACTCATTACAGGGCTGACGGTGATTTGGGAGATTCGTCATACGCGCCACCTAGTGGACGGGTGGCTGAGCTGCGACAGCTGCCAATGCTGCTTGTATTGTCGTTCTTTTTTCAGCATTTAGGATCTTCTTTCTTTGCAGAATTATCTGTTCAGCCTCGTCACTCGCAGTCCTTCTACATTAAACCAAACAGTCGACCTTCCTCTGCATTAAAGCATTTTCTTACAAAGATGACTTTTAAAATGTAATATTAAAACCTCCCCCTCAGCGGCGTTTCCGTGACCTTTGTCTTTGTCGCTCCTACAATCTGCAACTTGTCATTTCTGTGATGCATAATTACATGTTTTAGCATTTCGGGCAGGTTGTAAATTGTATTTGGCTCAGAAAGTATTACAGATTTGAGGCAAAACACTGATAGAAGGGCAGAGTGGATGAGAGAGACAAGCTACTATTAGCTCTTCTGTCTGAGGATTTTCGTCAATTTTCTAATGAGAGAGCTGGTGTACTCATAATTCCCTCTCAAATCTCTAACTGGCTGTATCTATCTTGGATTGCTGGACTCCAAAAGCTCTCCTATTAAGATGCTGCAAATGGTAGCAGCGCTGTCAGGCAAAAACAGAGAGGAGAAAGCTCCGTCTCTCTATATTAGATATCAGATATTAACTCTCATTGTCCTCCATTTCATGTCTGACATTATTTTCTGCCTCGGTTCGATGTTCTTTCATATCTCAGATTGAAAGGTGAGGCAAGCAGGCTACAGCCACTCTTCATGTTATCGCCTCTAATGCGTCAAAAACAGTCATTAGGGGCTAAAGAGTTCAGGATTTGGTGATTCCTGTCTTTTGACCACAAAGAACGATCAAATGTCCCGATCACAAGCTGCACTTGTTTCATCCTGTTGCACCAGCCGCTTTGCAAACACCCTGTTGTGAAAAGCTAATTGTGTTTTTTCCTCTCGTGTGTAAAGTCGGCGGGGACGGCTCTGTTGCCACTGAGGGGGAAAATTAGAAATGGCTAGGATGTCACGTTGGTCGTATTCCTTAGAAATGCTCCCCTTAATTCAAATACCTTGTAATTTCAGGCTTATTATAAGTGGATCAAATGAAACGGCGGCACTTTGATGGTGACTGACGCATTATGCTTTTTATTTTCACCGTTTGTCACCCGGACCGGTGAGACGGGGAGTCTGCAGCCAGAATGCAGATGGAGAGGCTTTCTAAAGTATTCACAACAATGGCACTGTTAACATTTTGTCACGAGCTTCAATGTCTTTCACCTGGATTGCACTGAGCGATTTGGACTTAAAGTTTTACCACGATATTATGCCATACCATTGTGATTAACAATGGACCGATCAATACAGATATCTGTGGTTTAGCATCAAATTCATTGGTATTTATTGATGCTGAAGAAAATAGTGAAACTGTCAAACCTGACAGTACAGACAGTTTTGGAGGTTTTTAAACATAATTAATTGGAATTTATTGTGAAAACAATAATCATAATTTTCATCATAGGAAAATTATCACAATAAATGATAAGCGATATGATAAATGTAACTTGGGGGGGAAAATAAAACAGAATTTGGAAAATAATAAAACAGATTTCATAGAGCCCCATTAAAACGCAACTTTAAAAAAAAATAAATTTTTTTTAAATATATTTGATAAAATATGTTGTAATAGTTTGGTATGAAACGGATAATCTGTGAAAAAAATTACACTCCTCCACCTCCTCTGTGAGCTACTATTGCAGAAATAAACCACTCCCAACCACAAACAACCAATCGGAGCCAGTAGGCAGGTCTTAGCGCCGTCAATCATCCTCATGAGCGTGCTGCTAAATGTGCCAATGGTGGAAAAACAACTAACTGTAATAGGAAAACTGTTATGGTTTACCTGCCGTCATTGGTGGCGATGCTAACTCAACTTGGGGGGCGCTGTAGAGCAGTTTGGCCACACCCACTTTCATTTCCATTAAAATTGCTTAATTTCACACAGGTGACAATTTTAGGCAAAGTTTGTCGAGTGTTTTAAAACGTTTAGGGCCCCAAATTCTAAGAGGTCGGGCAAAAAATAATAATAGAAAGAAAATACACATAAAATATACTAAAATTGCTCACATTACTGCCTCCTGCGGTGCGGGCTCTTAACGGCCCCTGGTGGTTCGGTCCGTTCACTACATCGCCTCTCACTTCAAACGAACTCTGCAGAACAAAAAATAACTTGTGAACACAAAACTCCACGTCTAAAATAATTTTTAAAATCTTTTTAAATTGGTCTAATAAATAACCAAATCATTTATTCTGTCAAACACAAAACAAAAAGTAAATAAATTATTCTGTTATTTTACTTTCCCTGTGGTCAGCCATGCTTGTTTAGACTCTCGCCCCATTCTTCATTTTGGCAGAGTTTGTCTTTTAACGTAGTGTTTGTTCCCCCAAACACAGCATTTGATGCATGAAAATAGTTTAAAATTGATGGTGATTCTGAACAAAGCCTGGCAAAGAGATTACATAGAACAAGTTGCTGTGATCTCTAAAATTAATGGACGCTAAATAATTTATGGGCTATCACTGCAGAGCGCACGCAGAGATTCATCACGGCGCTCTAATTCAACTCGGACATCTGTATGGACGTCACTGAGAACCGCGTGGGGAAGCTTACCTCTTCCAGCAGTTTCTTTTCCTTGAAGCATTCAGAAATCCCTGCAGGAAATATGCAAAAAAAAAAACAAAAACATGCAGTTACTCTCCAAGGTGTCAAACTGGAGGTCTGAGGGCCAAATCGGGCCCGTCGTAGTTTTCCACGAGTCCTTTAGACTCATGAGTTCTTTTGACTTTTGTCAGTTAGACAAAAACTCATTGTGACTTTTTGTCTTACTGCGTTAGCTTGAATTAATTTCTAGAGTGTTTGCTAATTTCTATTAGTTAATCCTTCTAGACCAAACGTAGAAGCAACGATGCAGCCAAATCTGCAGTACCGTAATACACGTAGTACACGTTGCGCTATCTGAAAATTTCTAACGATTTCTGAAAGGGGAGACGTTGCGCTTTCCAGTCAATGTTGGTTTATTACGGTAATTTTACCAGCGCCACCGCAGGGAGGATGTTTTTCTTTGATTTAATCTGATGAGACACTCTTAATTTCCGTAAATTGTGAAAATAACTGTTAGATATTGAAAGTTCCTGTTGTTATGGAATAAATGGACATGTATTTACTCACAAGACCCTAAAAACTGCATAGAATTAAAATAAGCCAGCGATTTGAAACTTAGGCTTCAAATTTAGTTTTACTCTAGTTTTTATTAGTTATGGTAGCAGTACTCATTTTTCAATCATTGTATTGTGATTATGCATGCATCGGTCGGGTGGAAAACCAGATTTAAGCTTTTTGAACTGCGATTGAGGGCTTCCTAGAGTCATTCCAAGGACCAAAAATGGCCCCCATGCCACACTTTGAATGCGCCTGCATTACAGTAATTGTCCTTAACCCGTATTTGTTCCTGCTGGACAATAAAAGTAAATCTCACTTACACTGGAAGCTGACGACCCATTTCCGACCCGCAATGCCAAGGAAGTATTTCAGTGTGCGTTCGCAGACCAGCTGATCATCTGTCAGAGAGAAAAATACAAAATATAAATTATGTTTAAAACGATGTTAGAAACAGCACATATATAATGTCTGGCTGTTTTAAATCTGTTTTAACTGAGGAGTATCTATATTATTCATTTTGGGCTTTTACACAAATAATTTCGGTATGTAGGCGTCTTCCGAACGACAACAACCAGATTTAGTTTCTTAAAGTGACGGTGCTCTAATTCAGAGAAAAACAATCAGCATCTAATCAACCTTTCTCTCGCCCAGAAGCTTAATTAATGCAAAACATTTTTCATTCATTTTCCTTAAAATATTTCTGAGGAAGCAAACTAGCTAGAAGTTATTATAACACGCTAGTCTCTTCTTGTAACAACAATAATTTATGGAAATATACATAAAAATGTACAGATTTTCTTCTATATGTGCACATTCTAGCTTGTTTGTGTTGTCAAACTGAGCCATTGTAGAAAAATGCTTAATATAGAAGTTTTACTTGTTCTCCACGACTGATGAGACAAAAAATTTTATATTATATGTGTTAATCTAATTTGAGCATGTAGCAAAAACAAATCATTATTCCCAGACTGTATCCAGTGCTATATTAAAAAAACTAATCCTATCTGTGGTAAAAAGTTAATTAATCCTAAAAAATGGAACATATGAGCAGAACTGTTGCATCCAAAAAACTACTTTTCCAGGAATGTATTCAAACAAAACGTTTTTGCTTTTGTCAAATCAAACATCTGGTGACAAAACATAAATCTAAGATTGTTTGTATGATGGTTCATATTCCAAAGTAAGTGCTAAGAGCATGTGGATGATGGCGCCATAAAAAAATACACATGTTGAATTATTTAAAACTCCTCTGTTACAGTGGGAGTCCTGCAGCTACTTCCTAACATTTAGCTATAATCATAAACAAACCTAAAACTCCCTTGTTTTGTGATAGCTGCCATTAAAAAAGGCTTAGTACTTTGGAGAAGGAAAACCTTGAAATTAAAAATAATCCATCAAAGAGGGCAATTAGCAACAAGCAAATGAAGGCAGCAGACTTAAGAGTCTTTTTGAAAAAACAAAAAAATAAAAACCCGGCAATAAAAGAACAAAGAGAGAAATTAACTATTCAAAATTAAAATGTCTGAGTGGAAGTATAAAAAAGTAAAAGTACCAAAGAAAAACATGGATTTCTTTACTGTGTATTTAAGGAACATTGAAAACTCTACAGAAATTAATCAATTCCGATATTGCAGAGATAAAAAGTGCGTACCTGTGCGCATTATGATATGTGTCACCTCTGGTGTCACCCGGGAAACGACGCGACCGCCGACTCTCTTGGCAAACTTTTTCACCATTATCTATAATCAACAAGACATTGCATCAGTTTGTGGGTTCAGTACCAAGTCCCACATAAAACAAAACATCCGAAAGAGTAAACAACCTGCTCATTCGGGCCCAATCCGGACGACACCAGAACAAGTTTAGCTTTAGATTTTTCTTTCGGAGGGCTGTTGTTTTCTTTGTCTTCTTGGCAATCTGGAGGTGAATCACAAGTTTTTGCCTTTTTGGTTGCAGAAATTGAATTAGGGGTCTTTGTGTCTTTTACAGTTGATTCTGCATGAGTCAAGTCTTGAACAGCTGTGAAAAGAAAAAAAAAGAAATTAAGAGAAAAGAACAGGAAGATAATCACTAACTGGTAGAAAAAACATGATATGCTTAAGGCTGAAATGATTAATTGTGATTAACTGAATATTGAAATAACCGTTTAGTAACGATTAATCATTAGTTAACAATTAATCAATCACTAGTCTAGTATTTGATTTAATTGTTAATTGGAGTGTGGAGACAACAATGGATATATTTTGCATTTAAGACATAAAAAAAACCATTTGTATCCAAATATGTTTTACCCACAACTTTGGCAGAGTTTTACCTTCACCTGGTTCAAATTCTGTAAAAGAAAATCTCCTATTCAGCGCCTTTTTCTATGGAGTTATTAAAAAAATAATAATTATAATAACCACAAGGACAATTAATATAGTCCTACAATATATTAAAGCTAAATCAAGAAGCTGCAGCTGCTTCTTTTGCTACAAATGATTAAGTGTTCACTAAAAAAAATGATTTTACTGTATTTTAGTCAATTAATTATTTTTTTTAAATGAGTTTTTTGCATCGTTTCATTCTATTTCTAGTATTGTAGAAAAAGTCTTGGGTGGATAAACAAAAACTCTGCAGAAGATGCCAATTTTCTTTTATCCGATTAATCGATTAATCGTCAGAATATGATTAATCGATTACTAAAGTAATTGTTAATTTGTTGTCCTAGATATAATTTTGAAAATGTATCTTTAAAAACATATAAATTAATCTTAGTTTGCTCTAACAAAGTTCAACTGAACCAATTCATTCCTGACATTTAAAGAACTAGAGAAAAGCCGAAGAGCAGACACAAACAAATTCTAGCAAATAGAGGTGAATCTAAGGTAATTGGAAAAACTCCTCTATATATATTAAACTCTACAAAGTTACACAAACAGCCTTACCGTTTGCTGAAAAGCCACCACACTCTGCCACTTTATCATCAGGTGCTTTGGTTTCTGCATCTAAAATGTCCTTCCTGCAAAAGAGAGAACTCGTTTATTTAAAAGGATAAGTAACAATCCCACAGAAACATGCAGCTTACATCAGCTGCATGAGAGCCTCTGCTGTCAGTTCCGGTTTTTGAAACCTTGTCTTTATACATTTGTAGAGCCTCAGCTAAAAAACAAAACAAAAAAACAACTCAGGGAAGGATTTTTCCTCCCCTGCATGTTGAACCGTTATGTTCACAGACTGATCACTGATTGTCAGTGGGGGTTTAATATGAATATCGAGAAATCAGAACTGAAAATTCAGAATATAATGTAAAGAACTTCCAGCAGAGTTTATAAAATCAAATGGGGCAATTTATCCGGCATAACATGATGACAAATGAACAGAGTAAAGCTGCGTATCTTTTTACAAAATTCAACATCCGAGTTTGATTCTTGGTATTATTTGGACTCAAAACAGCTGCATAAAACCAATAATGGATTACAGATTATATTTTAATAAAGGGCTTTTTTTTTATTAAAGAATTTGATTCATAAAGTTTGGCCAAAAATTTCACTGTAATTTATTATGCGCCAAAATTAAGACTATTGCAGCTATGCTGGCATTAGCATTGGGGAGGCTAACGGCTAGCATTCCTGGGACGATCACTCAATGAAATAGGTAAGCTGCATTGACAGGTGTTCCTTTGGTATAATTTACTGTTATTCAATATTGCATATGAACAATATTATTGTAAAGATGGTAAACACAATGCCAAAGCTACTGAATTAGCCGCTATGTTAGCTCTTTTCCTTCTCTTTTTACCAGTATATGGCACAGTGCCACAGTAATACAAACTCAACATTTATAGAAATGTACTCATTTAATAATAATTAAAATTCTTCTTGCAATTGCAATGATTTCTACTCATTTTCTTAGTGTGTTTTTGTTTTCATGGAATGTCATTTATTATTAATTTTTTGCCTTTTCTACTCAGTTTTTCATATTAAATTGCAAAATTTTTAATCTGTAACTTTAAAGATTAACAAAAAGATCATCCATCGCCTTTTTTTTCTTAAATAAAAAGCCAGATAAATATGATCAGAATTACATTAATTTATAATATTAAGTACATATATAACCTCGACTATCTGCTGCGTTTTCACTTTTTGTTCTCTTTACACTTTAAACATTTTCTCAATTCCTGAAATTTTAACAAAAATTACAATAAAAAGTTGTGAAGTTGTAATATAGTAAAAAGAATAAATCACTCTGAACGATGAATAACACGTAGAAACATCCAGTAGAAACCAGACTAAGTAGAAAATTGTAACTCTTACTGCTTTACAATTTTTAACTTGATTAGCAATTTCTCTAAAATCAGAAGTAAATTACGATTGCAATTTTGAATCAGACCTTAACAGAGACTTGACACTGAACGTAATAACGCGTCCTCTTGGAAATCAGCTGATGACTAGCTATTCTCTGATTAAAATTGGTGGAAAATAAATGAGAATTGGCAGCAACCCTGCATTTAAATCAACTGAATAAAAATAAAACTTCTTCCAGTTTCCTCAAAACTCTCCTCCAATATGACTTCATTTTCAAAGCCTCATAATAAAGCCAAACCCTCCCATTTTCCCAAACTCCCTCTGGCCTGCATTTAGATGCTTCAAGGTGAGAAGCTGGAGGAACGCTCTCAGGCGGTGGAGATAAATTACTGTGGCAACACAACTTTCCGTCTAAGTGCCTCAGATGACATAAGAGGCTGTCAGTAATGACTTTTTTTATTCTCAGAGTATAAGCAGATTCAGGGTTCATTAGGGAGGTAATCAGTCTGTCCTTTCAAGATACATCACCCTCTGAGAACAAGGAAATGCACTAACTTCCTCATCAAGATGCGGCATCAAGACCAATTTACAAGCCAAATGCCTCAGTTATTGTTCTGCTCATTATTACTGCACTGTAATGCAACTACATTTGACATCTGTTAACAATAACATAACGATCCCAGAAGAGAAATGGGGCAGTACTGATCTAATTTACTTACATTTGACAACAGCTTGAAGTTGATTATTGCCTCCATGAAGGCAGGAGTCTGTTTAGCAGGTCAATCAACCAAACTAAAAAATGGCCCTCTGTTATTGTTTCTCACACAAATGATGATTACTATTCTTCTTGTGGACATTTTGAAATAAATTTGCTCAGTAATAACGGAAAAATGCAACGATTACAAGCAAATCTGGATGTTTGAGGTGTTACTCATATCTACACTGCAAAAACAAACAACCCAAAATCTTACCAAGGGTTTTGGTCTAGTCTCTAGTGCAAATATCTTAGTAAACTTGAAAGACAAAACTTAAAAGTAACTTTTTAGCAAGACATAGAGGCTTGTTTTAAGTAAATAATTTCTTAATATTGATAGCCAAAGGACTAGTCTGCAGATTATTTCACTTATAACAAGACATTTTCCCATGTTATAAGTAAATTCCTCTGCCAACAAAATTAGTACTTTATTATCAATATTAAGGAATTATTTACTTAAAATAAGCTCCTATACATTGCAGAAAAGACACTTTTAAAGTTAGTTTGTCTCGTTTCAAGTGTAATAAGATAAATACACTAGAAACTAGCCTAAAATACTTTAATATTGAAATATCCTTATACTTTCCGAGGTAATTCGGTTTAAACTGAGGCATTGGCTTCAATCGATCGATCAGTTTATTCACTGGATTAAATAAATCTCATCTTTAATTTACAAACACATTTTCTTACACGGCTAAACGGGGAGCAGAAAGAAGGAAAAAATCTTACGCAATAGTTCCACATTATTGAGACAGCCTGTGGCGTTACCTAGCAACCACAGCCCAGCCCAGTCAGCCCGTTGCCTAGCAACCCAAACGGACCTCCAGGTCCACTTAGTTTAGTCACTGTAAGCTCCATTTTATTGTTACAATAATCAAAAGATTAATCGATAACTGAAATTTGCTTTAGTTCATGTTCGGTTTTAATATTTGAAGAATTTCCTTCTTTTTATTTGTCACCAGTTCCAAATATAAACAAAAAAAAATCTGGTGCTTTGTTTTAGCAAAACCCAATAAGAAGGAAGTTTAGTGAACTTTATTTTCTAGCAATAAAAATTCCCACCTGTCTGAACTCTGGACTTGATCCTGGTCCTCCAGTTCTGGGCCTAGAAAAACATTGGACACAATAAAATTCAATAAAGTCCCAAAGCTTCCCCCACAAAACTTGCTGTTCTCGGCGGTTGGGTGGCGGGGCAGCCATTCACCCAACGGCCCATCATGATTTTGAGTTAATTTTTTTTTTTTTAAAGTAGACAGGAAATGTAAAAATATCACTTGATAATTATGTGTTACCAAAATATTGGAAGATTAATACCTGGAGACTAATTATAAAGTCTTAAAAAATGCAAACATTTTAAAAATGACTTCAATAAATAACCAATGCTCAGCCTGGTGGGGGAATAAGGAAAGCCTGGTGGCCCGCCAGGCTTATCATACACTTAAGCTCATTACAAAATTAAAAGCTAGTTTGGGAATGAAGCAGACGATTTTTAAACTTCTTTAAATATTAGACTGAATTTAAATGTCATGGCAAAACTTTTAATTCAGTATGTGT
Source organism: Gambusia affinis (assembly GCF_019740435.1). Taxonomy (NCBI): domain Eukaryota; kingdom Metazoa; phylum Chordata; class Actinopteri; order Cyprinodontiformes; family Poeciliidae; genus Gambusia; species Gambusia affinis. The sequence goes on from NC_057887.1 coordinate 18,455,190, forward strand.
CGGCTAATAACTTCTTAAAATTATCCTCCTGACTGTTTTCTCAACTAAATGTCAACAAGAGACAAAACATTTGTTTTTTGCTTAATTAAAAAACTAATGTTTTTTAAACTTAAAACAAAAGTTTAAGTTTGTGATATTTCCACACGTTTCCAGCTCACCCCTGTTTTCACAGCCCTGATTGGTATCTGCAGCAGGACTGCCTTCTTTCTCCTGAAGCACCTCCGACACGAGAGCCATCAGCTTCTCCAGCCTCACCAGCTCCTTCTGCATTTCTATCTTTTGCTACAGGAAGAGCAGAAAAAAAGAAAAGCTTTTTCTCTAAATTGCATTTTATTACATTTCAGCAGGGACTGAGGGTGGAAAACAGCTGCAATGCAACACTTCCTGCAAAATCAGGCAATTCAAACTGCCTGCAATTCACAGAACTGGAAATATTACCTTCAGAGTTTAATACTACGACAGAATGCTGCTGCTATTCTTTGTATTATTTGGGCTTAAGGTGCAAATTTATTGATTATGTGGGCAGACAAAACGAGAAATCTAATTTCATCTCTGAGAAATCTCTGAGTCGAATAAGATGAAAGTCTGAGCGCTGGAAGATGGAAGCGGTATGAAACGAAACAAAAAAAAAATAATAAAATCATCCTCTTTGCAACATTTCCTCCAACGTAAATGAAATGTAATTTAGAAACCTGCTGAGGGGGGATTTTTTTCACCCAGCAATGCAGTCTGTCACCCGGGAACTGACAAGAAAATGAAATGGCTGCCCCCTATGGGCCATGAGGCGAAGGTACATCTCACCAAATGTTGAACAAGCAAAAATAGATCCTGTTGTTTGAATTAATGGAACAAAAATCAAAACCTGTTAATGCCAATCGATTTCTTTATCTCTCTTTTTTTGACTGATGAGAAAGAGACAGAAAAAATAAACTGCGTTCACCTGAGTAACAAGAACTTCGCTTGAGAATTGTGACGAATCAAAGCAAACGCCGACGCAGCTTTCAGGGGCGTCACCTGAAGACAGGAAATAGTCAAGCCTTTGTAGACAATTTTTTATTATGTTTTACAAAGTTATGACCCTTTGAGCCAACTAAGATTTCTCTAATATAGGAATAATAATTATCAACATTTTAGTAGTAAAATAAAACAATTTCTCCTTAAAAAAACCTGTGGGTCTCATTGCAGAAAGTCTAAAGATGGAGTCTATAAATAACGTGCACATAAAAATAATTAAAGCATCTCATTAAAAAGACAGATTATGAATCCTATTTGATGTTTTCAACATATCGTATAACAGTTGTGTCATACTTGTTACTTGAGAGAGAAAAGCCTTAATTTAACATGTTGTTAAATTTCGTATTGTAAAAATTTATAACATGTTGACTTACAGTTGACATTATTATCAAAATTGGAAAGTTACGAGAACAAGTCATAAAATTGAGATTAAAGTTGTAGTACTACAAGAATAGAGATGAAATAATATGATAATCAAATCGTATTACTAAAGAATAAAATCAGTATTATGAGAACAGGGATTCCCCCAGTTTATGTCTCCAGTTTTGATACTTATATTTAAAGGAAAACAATAAATAAATAAAGTTGATGACTTTATTTGTTGTTGTCAATAAATAAAGTTAACGACCGCTACTCACATTCCTCCGGTGTGCCGAACAAGTCGACGGATGCCTGGCTGGAGTCGAGCTGATCGGGGGTCGGACTTCCAGCTGGACGACCCAGTGGTTCTTCACCGACTGCCTTCAGTCTGTTAGCTTCGCAGATTTCTCCCTGATGTTTAATCTCAGCTTGAGGACGATCTGATGTTCCAAAGATCTGAGCCAAAGTCGGTAACTCCTCTTTAGAGGAGCTGCTGGACTCGGATGAAGACTCCAGCCTCCGAGTCTTCCTCTTCTTCTTCTGGTTTGTCTGGATGGAGGATTGAGTGCTGACTTCTCCGCTGCCGTTGGCTTCCTTGACCTCTTGGTCCGGGGTTAAAGAAGACTCTCCAACAAAAATTGTCTCGGTTTTGTTATCCGAAGGACATTTTGAAATGCCGTCTGGGATCTCCGTCAGGTTGTAGTCGCTCTGGGAAGCCCTTGCTGCTTCCTGTTCAACATCTGTGAAGCGGAGGCCAGAGTCCACGACTTGAGGGACGACAGACAGAGGACTGTCTCTGTCATGCTTTGCCACTTTGTTTGGACTAAGACCGCTGCTAACGCTGCTCCTGGATGGACAGTTCCCATCAGGATTGGAGGCATCCAGTAGAGCTTGATCTGGTTTTCTAATCTTACTGGGTGAGTTGGAAGGGGAAATCACGTCACTACAAGTCGATTTTGAAACCTGGTTTATATTTTCTGATGGTTCAGAGCTTGAACAGTTGCGTTGGCTCCCTTCTGCGTTTTCTACATCCAAACTGCGACATCTCTTCGCGTTGGGGTCCCCAAGAAGGAAAGATTTCCGTTTGGAAGCTTTGAAGCTTTGGAGAAGTTGCTCTGTGTCCAGTTCACTGTCGTTCTTGCCATCCTCGTACTCTTCAACATTAGCAAATGCTTCCTGCTGAGAGCCAGGTGGGTGATTATTCTCCTGCTTCTCACTTTCAAGCGTTGGACCTACGATTGATGGATCGGTTGGACTTGTGGAGTTCGGGACCACAGAGACGGTACAGTCAGGTTTAGCTAGCGTTTGCGCTTCGGGTACCTCTGCTTCAGCTTGTGTCAAAGACATTCTTCCTCTCTTTTCTAAACTTTCTATCACTCCAATATTCTCCTCAGAAACATATCTGTTTCTTTTAGTTTCCTTCATAAGGTTTCCACTTTTAGATGGAGTTGCATCCATTGTTTCATCAGATTGCTTTTTAGCCACTTCGTCTGTTTTAGTTGCAGTAACTTTAGAGGTTGTTTTCTTGCGACTTCCGTGAACCTCGTCAACAAAAAGCTGAAGCCTTCTGCTTCTTCTGGCGTTCTTCATGACTGGAGTTGTCTGTTCCTCGCTGCTGGGATAAGACTCTATTTGAACTTCGACTTCTTTAACTCTTTCACTGGGTTTAGGACTCGTTTCCCTGTCCTGAACTTCGACTAACACAAGAGGTTTTGCCACCTTAGTTGGTTTCTTTCTGCTTAACTTTGAATTTTTTTCTCTCCGACAATCACTTTTCTTGTCGGTATCTTTTGATTTCAACTGAGTCTGCTCTTGTAAATCGCCCTCAGGTTGTTGCAGACTTTTCCGAGTCCTTCTCCTTGGTGTTGTAGTCTCCGGTTGTATGATATCAGCAACAGGAACCACGTGTTCCCCCTCATATTTATCGCTTTCTTTCTGGCTCAACTCCTCCACAGTTTCCTCAAGCTTTTCCTTGACCGCCATCTGTTCCAATTCCTCAAAAAAGTCACTGCCAGTGTTATTTTCTACTATTTGTCGCTCTTCACAAAGCCGGACATTGTTTTTCTTCTTCAGCTTTGAAAATTTATTACAAGTTTCTATTTCTTCAGCTGTTAGCGGCTCGGTAACTTTGCTTCCTCTTCGCTTGTAGATGACGCCAAAAACTTGCTCTTCTATGGCTTTGCCGCGATGTTCTCTTTTAGGATTCAATTTGACGTTTTGCGGCTCATCGTCCAAGATCGACGTAGACGAACTGCTATCCGAATCGTCTTCGCTGTGGAGAGATTTCTCTAGTTCTAGCTCGTCTTCGGCTGGAACCTTGAGGAGCCACTCGGCGACTTTCTCCAAACTTTTCTTCTTTTTCTGCTCAATAATCTTGTCATGCTCCAAATCCTTTTTCTGTGTCTTTCTAGAGGACTTTCGGACATCCTGTTGACCAGGTTCCTCTTGAGTTGAATCTAAACAGTTGGAGGCCTTCTCCGGTTTGCGCTTCAGCCTTTTGTTTTTAGACGCATTCGTTGCATTTTTTCCAACATTTGCAGTTTCTGGCTCCAAGTTCTCTGACGTTTTCTTGTCAGACGTTGGTGGGACGTCACCCAGGCCGCTATCCAGGCCTTCGTTTTCTGCTGTTATAGATGCAGAGTCTTCAAGTCCCATAAGCTGAGCAAACCCATTCTGAGCTGTAAAAGGCAAGGCAGACACTCAGTATTCAGTGTTCAATCTACAACAGAAATAAAGTCCTAGACAAGTGACAAACTACGGTTTTAAGTAGGAATTAACCGATGTGAAAGGTTGGGCCGATATCAATAACAAATTTTGCTGAAAGATAAATTGCCCCAGAAGTTATATTATTGTTTTGAGACCATTTTTAATATAACAATCAATATATTATTATTATGCAATATTTAGCATTTAGACCTCATATTTAGAATTTAGCAAATAGGAAAAATAATTCTAATTCTGACCTAAAACAAAAGAACTTTAGTCTGATTTACTTCAGACAGAGAGAAAAAAGGTTTATTTATATATTTATTATGGTATGTAAACTTCTGATCCCAAATGAGGAAAATACCCTGATATTTATTATAGGCGTTATAAAATATATTATATCTCGAAACTAATGTGGCAGATTTGATGCGGTTAAGTTGAATAAATGCATGAGAAGTTTTTACCTGCTACAGTTGAGGAGCAGGACTGTGGAGAATCATTTCGGTGTTCAGTTCCCTTATTGTTCTGTTCAATTCCAGATGGGTCTCCAAATGATAAATCACATGCACCTTTACTTGTTTCTGTATTTCTGACACCAAAAAGAAAGAAAAAGAAAAACAGATGTTAGTTGAACATCTTAATAGAAACCTTATTGTTTAATTTCTGCTGATCCTACTTAGTGTTCTTTCTTTGCTGTGGCAGTCCAGTAAAGTCTGAAAATATAGAAAAATTACACTGTAATGTAAATTCATTCAAACAAATCTTCCAGTTAATTGTGATCTCACAGTTTGTGCAGGTGTCATGTTCATATGCTTGTATCATCTCCTGAAGTCCTGCAACAAGTCTCTGAAACCCAGGGCTCTCCTGCAGGCTCCTAATGAATAACATGGCAGGTTATAATAACAACAGACTGTTAGTGACTGTGGTGAATTTTTGAGTTTTTCAGGTTATCGACCTTTTTGTTATCTTGAATTTACACACTGGGCAGTTGGCTCTGTTCTGTTTGGAGTTGTCCAAAAGCTTCGTAATACAAAATCTGCCAAAGAAGAAAGTTTAAGACCATAAATGAACAAAATTATGAATTTTTAAACAAAAAAGCATGTTAAAGGTTTCTTACTTGCAAAACTGGTGATCACATTTAGTAGAAACCGGTGCAGACATTAAATCCAGGCTGAGGGCAAAAGATGACACTAACTAAATGACATTTGAAGGAACTTTTTTTTTTTTTTAAATCAAATACTTAATTATTGCTGCTCTGAGAAATACTCACCAAATGGGACATTGAAGAGTTTCCCATAGGACTGAGATTCCCTTTTTGACATCGGTGGCTTTTGGGGTCGTCATAGTGATTTTAAAAGGCTGCAACAAATCACAAAAAAAAAAAAAATCCTGCTACCAATAAGACAAGGCTCCCTTCTAAAGCAAGACGGTAAACTCTTAACAATTACAACTTGAGATTTTTCAGCTTTGAAAATATTAAATAAATGATTGTCTAATATTTCCTTTATGTTACACTGAAGAAAATATTCTACAAATTCCATAAACTGCTGCACAGTCATAATCTGGTTTTATGTGAACGGTTTTATGCAGATAAATTCTCCAAACTAATAACAGCTCATAATCTTTTCTTTTCACAGTGTGGTGAGTTCCACACTGTGCCTTTGAAAAACACATCGTGGGCAGTAAAGTTATGCAACTTTTGTGAACTTTGCTCACTGTGGATGTTCATTGTTCCCCAGCAGATATGTAAAGTGATGAGTTAGTTTAGTGTATGAATTAAAAATCTTAACTGCAGCTTCTTAGATTTAGCACAGTGACTTAGAGGAGGTACTAGATACAAAATTTAAAGCATCAATTAAAACTAAAAGAACAAATTTCACTTTGTTTCCAGAAAATTATGAAGAACCCTGAGCATCCTCTCCATGAAACTGCTTTACAAAGACAGAATTTCTTCAGTCAGAGGTTTGTTAAGAGCCACTGCAATACAAACTACTACTGCACATAAGTCTTGATGTTAAGGAAGAATGCCGTAGTTGTGATTGCGTGGTGTTATTATTTGAAAAGACGGAGGTTAGTATCTTTCCACTGCTATAACCGGTGGTCTTGTTAGTTAGCTTAGCTAATAATGAAACAGCTTTTGTGCCTTTTGTTTACAAGAAAATGCTAATTTGTAAACTAATTTGACTGAAAAACACAGCTGCCAAAAAGAAACATTAAGTTTATAGCATCATAGCATAGCAAAGAGCGAACAGGTGAGGCAACAGTTACTCATATTAAAGCTAACCATGAAACTAGTTACTCGCTAATGTGAATGTTTTAACGGGATTTAGTTACACAACTAGCATTTTTCAAACACGTCGACATTAAAACGCTACATTGTCAACGCAAACACATCGGCGCCGAGAGAAATTAACGAAAGAAGCAGATCACGTTATTCTGTAAAATATAGTATAGTGTTTATAGGTAAAATTACCTTGTTTTCTGACTATTTGTAGACGTCAACATAAAGCTTATCCGCTTCAGTTTTCCCGCAACTCATCTTCTTCTACTGCGGTTGGCCGGCGTTTTACTGCAGCATCACAGCGCCCCCTGATGATCCCTGGTGGTAAAACAATACACAAACAGAAGAAGCAACGCAACGGGATTTAAAACAACACAAACTACGGACTTAAAATTTGCAGGAATATGATTGAATACCAGAGGTCAAGAAAAATTATTGTTGAAATAAAAAAACTACTAATGAAATAAACAAAATGAATACAGGGTTCTGTGTTTCTTTTGTTATTATATAACATGACAAAAACCCTCAAATCTAATTGTAAAATTTAAGCAGTTTCTTTTGTCTTCAACACAAAGAATTAATTCAAAATTCTAATTCTGATTCTTCTTTCAGAAATTAAATGATTGACAAGTGTGCCTAAATTCTGGGAGCAAAGTTTGACAGTTTTTTGTATGTTCTTTTTTAAGATAAAAAAAATATACTGATCTTAAAAATTATATAAATTATTCTGATACATAGACACACATGTAATTTCTGGTTAAGTGAGACTTCTTGTTTTTACACCAGTTTGATTCCTTAATGTTATTTTCTAACAGCTGACTCGAGTTAACCATTTCAAAGGTTAAGAATAATAAATAGATATTTTGAAGTAGATATTGTCAAAGGAAACACAATACCCTATTCTAGCACATGTAATTATCTACTCGATTGGTTTCACTGTTAGGTATGTTGGAAACATGTTTCTTGTTGATGAATTCTTATTTATTTATTGTTTTTGTCTTAAAAAATAGGTGAATTTGCAGATAGTTATATATTTTTGACTGTGAGTACATAAATTTTAATATGTAGTCAGATTTTGTGATAAGTCACTCAACTAATGAAGTGACCTTTTCATCAAATACTTTTTATTTTTACTTGAATAAAACATTTTTTAAATCCTGGTACGTTTAAAAGTTGAGTACAAATTTTGGCTACTCACTTCTGTCAGCAAGACATTTCAATTAAAAAGAAAATAAATATTTAATAGATTTTGACACATATTATTGGAATCTGTAATACCACATTGTGACCAGTAGATGGCAGGACTTCGCTGATCAACCAACTTGTGAAAACAGAGGAAGAGATCATATTCACCGTAAACAACAATAAGGAAGTGCTTAACGTAGAGCTGATGATTCAGAGATTTTATGTTTTCTTTTACAATATATATTTTACGGGATGAATTAGTATTAAGATAACAGCTGTTATTTTGCACAGTTGATAGTGATTATATCTCCTGCTTGTCTGCTGAGTCGAAGCTAACGGGAAAGCTAACCCAGGTAGCACTTTCTGACGTTTACGTTTAGGTTCGGTACGGGTCCTGCTTTCTTCCCCTCCTCATCTTATTTTCTCCTCTCTTTTAGATCAGTGATGGAGGCCTCCAAGTCTTCCAGCACCACCATGCAGGTGAGCTTCGTGTGTCAGCGGTGCAGCCAGCCGCTCAAGCTGGACACCTCCTTCAACGTGCTGGACCGAGTCACCATCCAGGAGCTCATCGGTATTATTCTGCACAGTTTACTGTTAATCCGAGGTAATTCAGATCGGTTATGATGGAGTCACAGTGGGAGCTATTTCTCCTCCGCAGCTCCGGTGGTCACGGTGACTCCCAGCAGCAAACAGGCGGACAGCGGCGGAGGGGAAGCAGCACCTGAGGTGGGTTACAGCTCGGAAAAGGAAGTGTGCGTTTGATTTTATTCCCCTTTACTCTAATGCCCTGCAACTTTTTAATGCATATTAAAATAAAACCCAGTGCAATCAAATTGCCTTCAGAAGTCGGCATAATTAATAAATATAACCCATTTGTCTGTAATTTATCGATCCACCCGTCGTCTACATCTTGTTTTATTATGAATCAAAATCCCAAATGTTCAACATTTCATAGAGTTTGGTTTAATCCACCAGCTGAAAATGGGAACAGTACTGCACAACTGCAGGCCCACAGCCATCAAAACTGACAGGTCATGCACGGAGAGTATTAATTAGCTCTGAGGGAGCTGTGTAGTACAACGGCTCAGGTGGGAGAATCTGCTGAGTGGACAATTATTAGTGAAGCATTCCTCAAATCTGGTCCTTCTGCAGAATATGAAAAAGAAAGGTAATGGTAAAAAGCACACTGGGCTGAAATTATTAATTGGATGAATCATGATGAACCAATTTATTTAAATAATTATCAACTTATTTAGCAGTTAATAAATTGTTAACTGGAGTGTACATATTAAAAAAATGATCCATTGCTGAAAAATCAACACAGTCAGAGCAGTGATTAAGTTAAATTGTACAAAAATGTGTATGCATTTTAGATTTAAGATTAAAAAATACAACCTCTGTCTAAACATTTACTCATGATTCCTCAAGTGATGGAGCTTCACCTCATTAAAATTCTGTAAAAGAAAATAATTTTCTATTATAGTCCTTTTGGTCTCCAATTATTAATTGGTTAATCCAAAAATTAGTCAACAGATCAGCCCTACACTATATTCTACAGAAAGAGCTTTTCACACGTTGATGTTGTGAGTAAATTTTTCACTAAAAGAATGCTGTTATTGCATTTACAACCAATAAAATGTCAATTTTCTTATTTAAAAATGTGATTGAATTAGTTATGTATTTGCATATTTTAATGCATAAAAATGCTGAAGTGGTTAAATGAAAAATCTGCAGAATGTGCCTTTTTATCAGATTAATTGATTAGTCATCAAAATAATTAAATACTGAAATAACATTTGGTTGCAGCTCTACAAAACATGAGGATAAAAAGCTGAGATTTCTGCAGAAGAAATCTAATCTCATTAGAATCAAACTTTCTTTTTTAGATGCTGAATTTAATTTAACACTGATTTTTATTTGCATGTCTGGGTCTCTGTTTAGATGGATTAATAACACAACAAAAACATAACCTATCACTAAACTATTCTGCCATGATTTTGTTTTAAATTGGGTTAATTTGGAGTTGTTTTCTTCTAGGAGATGTTTGTAGAAAACAAACAAGATGGCGTGTCGAGAAAGTACATCCCTCCTGCACGGTGAGTTGATTTTCAATCAGCTCTGCTTAATGTACGGCGGCTACGGAAAATATTCAGACCCCTTTAAATTTCGCTAAAATCAAAAAAGGTTTACATTAATTCTCATGAACGTACACTCAGCATTTTATATTTCAGTTTTTCTTTTTTAATACATTTGGAAAAATTTCTACATTTCTGTTTTTTTCTGTCAACATGGGATGCTGAGTGAACATTCATGAGAAATAATGTGAACTTTTTTGATTTCAGCAAATGGCAGCAGTGAAACGAAGAGTGAAAGATTTAAAGGGGGGGTGAATACTTTCTGTACTCGCTCTCTTAAGTCCTGAAAGGCGACAAATCAGTGAAGTTTCTCCTCTGCAGGATGATGTCAACAGAGAGCGCCAACAGTTTCACGCTGATCGGGGACGCTTCGGACGGTGGAACCATGGAAAATCTCAGTCGGAGATTGAAGGTGATATTTTTAGTTTGGTTACGTCTCCTGGGGCAAGAAAGACGCTGTTTGTGTGAAAATCAAGGAATAATAGGACTTATAATGTTTCATTCTTATCCTTTATTTATTATTTATTCTGGCATCTACTTTTATTTATTTATTCTTTGTTTGCTTCCCACCCTTCTCCGCTTTATTACAAAATATCTGCGACGCTAGATTAATTAGAGAATAGAAAAATAATTCAAATTAGAAAATAACTGCCAAGATCAAAAGAAAAAAGCATATCCTAATTCACATATTAATCAGTTACATTTGTTGTGACACCAGTTGTCTATGTTCTGTTTTGTTTTGAATTTACCCTTTTTAATGTATACCTGTTTGTTTGTTTTGTTTGTTTGTTTGTTTTGTTTGTTTGTTCTCCCTGTTTGGTTATTTGATTTCCATTGATTCGTTCTATTAAAAAACTAAATAAATAAAAACCAAGGAATCTTTTTGCTCCTGACCTGCTCAGGTGACCAGCGACCTGTTCGACATTATGTCCGGCCAAACGGATGTGGATCACCCCCTGTGTGAGGAATGCACCGACACCCTGCTGGACCACCTGGACACGCAGCTCAACATCACAGAGAACGAGTGCCAGAACTACAAGTGAGCCGGTTTAAGCCAGCAGGACATTTTCGGAGGATGTATGGAAGGAGGTTTGACCCGTTAACAAAGTGCCGATCTGTCTCCAGGCAGTGTCTGGAGCTTCTGTCCAACCTGCCGGTGGAGGAAGAGGAGACCTTGCTGGCAGAGCTGCAGCAGCTGAAAAACGAGGAGGAGACGCTGGTGCAGGAGCTGGAGGCCGTGGAGGAGCAGCGGGCTGCTGTGGCCAAAGATTTGGGGCAGAGCAGGATTCAGGCTCAGCAGCTGGACACCGAGGAGCTCCAGTAAGGAGCCACATGTGTCAAACTCAAGGCCCGAGGGCCAAATGTGGCCTGCTGTAGCTTTTTATGTGGCCCTCCAGAATCCAAATTACATCAGTAACTCCCACCAGATTTTCAACAAATCTACAAATTCCCACAATTTTTCTCAAAATCTTTGGGTTTAAGTGTCTGGTGTCGAGTTATAGCGTATGATCGATATGGCGATTTAATTTAAAAAGTCATGTTTAACATCATACATTAGCACAAATATCATAAAAATTCCTCACAAATATTTTTAAATTAGGACCACAAATCATAATCACTGATCATCGCAACCAAAATTTATTATTTTGATTGCAAAAAACCCAAAATAATCACAAAATCCTGGTTGGACTGATCAGTGGGACAAGATGTTCAATATTATTTAATTTTAAGAAACACTTACTGAATACTGAAACAACTGTGTACTGGTATTTTAACTATTTAATGGGTTTGACACCCGTGAAACAGTGCATAAGAAATTACAATGCACCAGTTTCAGCTCTTTTTTGTTGCTTTTAATTACTTAAATATTCCATGTTTCTAGGGATGCAATTAACAATTGTTAAGAGTAAAATGAACATTGTTCTTTTATTCTATGAACTGCTGACAACATGTTTCTGAAATTCCAAGCAAAAGTTTAGTATTCATTTGCAGAAAATGAGAAATGGTCAAAATAACAAAAAAGACGAAGAGCTTTCAGACCTCAAATAATGCAGAGAAAACAAATAATGCAGAGAAAACAAATAATGCAGAGAAAACAAATAATGCAGAGAAAACAAGGTCATGTTTATGTAGAGACACCAATATTAATGCTTTAACTCAGGAAGAGTTCAGAAATCAATATTTGGTGGAATAACCAGGTTTTCAATGGAGTTCAGTGCAGTGGGCTCTTTTTTCAGAGCTCTGTTGACATATAAAGAAATTTTTTTAATTCTAAAATGTATTAGTTTTTTGTGCAGTTTTGACTTAATTACTGATCTGTTCTTTCAGCAAATGGCCTTTTTTTAATCTACATACGTAACAATTAATTGATTAGTTAATGATCTATCAGTTATTTAACAATTAATCAGTTAGTTAAAGATTAATTGGTTTACTAATTTGGTGGACAATAATATGAATAATCAATTAATTAGGATTAATCCAACCAATACTTTCAGCTCTACACATTAAACAATATTTAAACCACAGATTTCAACGGCTTTTGCTCAGATTTAGGGGTATCCGAGTGAAAGGGGGCAGAACCTCCCAATGAAATCCACTGAAGTTCAGCGTCTAACAGCCCTCTGTGCTCCATGCCACCAGGTACCAAAAGGAGTACAGTGAGTTCAAACGGCAGCAGCTGGAGCTGGACGACGAGCTGAAGAGCGTCGACAACCAGATGCGTTACTGCCAGATTCAGCTGGATCGACTCAAGAAGACAAACGTTTTCAACGCAACGTTTCATATCTGGTACACACAGATCAGTTTGTACCCAGAAATATTTCTGTGCCGGCTGAAAATAACCGGTCTGCCCTGATTGTTCCCAGGCACAGCGGCCAGTTTGGCACCATCAACAACTTCCGACTGGGCCGGCTTCCCAGCGTTCCTGTGGAGTGGAACGAGATCAATGCGGCCTGGGGGCAGACGGTGCTGCTGCTGCACGCTCTGGCCAACAAAATGGGGCTGAGATTCCAGAGGTAAACATCGTTTGATCTCTTCAATTCAAATGTGCTTTAAAGTTTGGCTGAATTTAGATGAAATAATCTCGCAGATATCGACTCGTCCCGTATGGAAACCATTCGTACTTGGAGTCACTGAGTGACAAGACAAAGGTGAGGCGTAAAGATGTCCTCTTCCTAGAGCTGATTTGTAATAATTAATCTGAATTGTTGATCAGTTTCTGTCGTTTTGCGTCCAGGAGCTCCCGTTGTACTGCTCGGGTGGCCTGAGGTTCTTCTGGGACAATAAGTTTGATCACGCCATGGTGGCCTTCCTGGACTGCGTCCAGCAGTTCAAAGAGGAGGTGGAGAAGGGAGACACCGGCTTCTGCCTCCCGTACAGGTCAGACGGGTACTAACTACTTACATTTACTCAATTACATTTATTGAGTCACTTAAAAAAAAAAAAAAAACTTTTAGGTGTATTTTTAGTACACTGCACTATTGATTAACTTTACTGTGAAGCATTTCTACCCTTGAGTAAAATTTATGGGTTTTCTACCCACTGAATGAAAAACAAACACAGACTCACACCTGCAGTTTTTGTTAAAGTTTCATAAGTTTTTTTATTGAAAGAAACTTATTTGGAAATATTTTATCTTGGCTGATTTTGATCATTTTTATTACTTGTATGAATTATTGTCATTTTTGCCTTTAAAATACCAATATTTCCACTGAACTTTTTATTTTGGTCCATCTGATGATGCCATTTTAAAATTTTATGTGATTGATAATTTGACCAGTTACTCAGCAATCATGTAGACTTTTTATTAAATAGATTTTTACTATTTTTGAACGGCTACTTTTCACTTTTATGCGAATAAAACAACTTTGAAGTAGTGCTACTTTTTCTTGACTACAATTTTTGGGTAATCTGCCCATCTCTGAAAATGGAGTGTATTTGTAATAAAACTGCAAGTACTTCAAGTTTAAATTCTGATTTATTTTTATGTGTATATATTTATAAGGAGGCAGCTTTCAGAATAAATTGAATTATTTACTATTGTTTTGATGCAATATGCAGTCAGAATCCAAATCTGATGGATTCCTGGTATTTAGGAGGAGATATTTTAGATTTGTATTGAAATTAAGCCTTCCATAATGAACAATTAATAATCGCATAATAAAATAAAATGAGCTCAATAACTTACATTAATATTTTTTGAAAGGCAATTTTGTTTAGAGATAACATAATAAATTTTTATCTAAGTATGTTTCTGTTTAATTTTTTTGTTATTGCCTTTTTATTCTGTATATTTAAAATATTTTCCAGTTCTAGAGTGAAGTGTTCTTTACTAAATTAAAAGTTACTGGTCTTTGAAAAAACTATTAATATTAGTATACCTTTATCAATGTTACTTCAAAATGGTCTCAAAACAACAATATTATTATTATCGTTTATCACAATAATTACTGGGACAATATTTGAATTGTGAATATGTTTGAAATATGTGTTTTATCCTTTTCAATGGTTTCCAATGAGACCTGACTATTAAATTACAGAGAATATAAAGCCTTTGAAAAATTTGTATTTATAATTTCTAATCGCAAATTTATTTTTGAAGCCCAGTATCTGTTTTAACTTCTATATTTCTGGTCACAAATGTTGGATTTAGGAATGGTTTTGTGGTTTTGAGTCCTAGATGTTTGCCTTAATTTTGTTTTTTGTTTTTTTTAGGATGGATGTGGAGAAGGGAAAGATTGAAGACACGGGCGGCAGCGGAGGCTCCTACTCCATCAAAACCCAGTTTAACTCTGAGGAGCAGTGGACCAAGGCGCTGAAGTTTATGCTCACCAACCTGAAGTGGGGCCTGGCCTGGGTCACATCACAGTTCTACAACAGATAAACTAATTCACATTGACTCTGCACAAATCACAAGCTACCAATGGGATGGATTTCTAACTAGTTGAGAATTTCATGGATTTTTGGTTCAAACTTGTTGGTCCACTGTGGAGTAATTTAAGCTTTGCACATCTGCAGAAACGCCATTTTGTGTGTTTTTTTGTTATATTTCCTTCACTAGTAAATGTTTGGCATTCTCTGAGAAGATAGTTTTGCATCAGAAGAAACGTTTCGCTTCTTTATAAGACTGATGAATAAACAACAATCCACCCCACTTTCAGATCAGTAGGACGTTTTCAAGAATTACCGCTTAAATGTTCCTTTATTTCATCACAATATGTTAGTATTTTATTTGCTGTTTGAGTTTTCCACTATGAGAATTTGTTAATAAAATCTGTAACCTCTGGAAATCAAATTTCTGCTTTCTTCAAATGTTTTCATGACATTTATGTTAGAGCTAAAACACAAATTACAGTGCTTTGGAAGACGTATTTGCCCTCCTGTGCTTTGTAACATACATTTAAGATCAAACCAATATTAATCTCAAAGAATTAAAATAAGTATTTCATTTATTAAGGGAGGAAAGTAATCCAGACCAACCCAGCTTCATGTGAAAAACACAGTTGTTAAATTATAAATCAAATGTAATTAATCACATTTTGTTGGTTAAAATTTTAAGAGCCACAGATTTCTTGCCCTAAAAATACTATGGATGCCAGATATAAATTAATGAGTTAAATCTAAAGTTGATCTTATCAATTTAATTATTAATAAGCACCCATTTTCTTAAAAATTTGAGTCTTCACTTGTATCAAGAGGACCGACCGTGTTTCCAAAACATTAGGGGGCTAATTTTTTATATAAATTACAAGCAAATTGTGTTAAACACTGACCAAATAAGCCGAAAATAGACATATTAATAAAATATAACAAAGCAGGAACCTTACCAGGTTGCAAATCTTCTGTCATCCCCTGCGCCTTTTTGTCGATCTTGTCTCTTTCGTAGCACATCAGTATTTTTTTTAAATAAGTTCTCGCTGCTACGTCATACAGCTTGATTAAGGGGAAACTTTAGGAGCTTGTCGAGTGTTTATATATCGAAACAGAACCGCATAAAGTTCATTGAGCTCTGGACCGCTCATTTTTCCCCTTCTGGAATGACTCCGCCGCCATCTTTGTTTCTCTTTAAATAGCTCCGCTTAAGAATGAGCAGCGGCGCCCTCTACTGGATGGCGACCAAACTACAACCCTAAAATAAGGTTTAGAACGTTACTTAATCAACTGGAATGTTAATCTATTAAACCGCTAATCGACAGTCAATCGTAAATAGAGTGTTTTGCATCCCTATTTTGTATGTTTGACTAAAATATCGCATCAAGTTTAGTGTTAAATATCTTTTAAATCATGTTTTTGTGGAACACAAACACTTTCAGCTAGATGACTCCTGTCAACATTTTTCGTGAGTGAAATAAGGCACCATAACCAAATGATAACCAAATACTTTTTAATGATCTTATTAATTATTTCAGTTGAGTCGCAACTCACAACACTCACCCAGAGTCAACCTGCCCCTCCAGTTTAAGGTTAGCAACAACATTAGGAAGGGGAATCTAATGGAAAAATATGGACTTCATTAAAATAAAAAGCTGACTTCAAGTACAGTTACAGAAAATAGGTCAAAACTAATCACTCTCTCCAGAATCAGCTCTCTTCTGTTTCAAGTCATGAATTAAGCTTCAGCGATTTCAAGTCAACAAGACTGCTTTAATTCTCTCATCCTTACAGGTATATTTGAAACTGACCATTAGAGATATGATTGACAGTTTGATAGACTTCAAGCAGTATGGGGTAAAACATTATAAATTATTAACTTTTGTAAACTATCCTGAGTATGACCATGTGACTTCCCACATGTCATACACCAAAGCGAGTCAATTGTGCAAAATTTTCCAAATGCTCTTTATTTTAGCATGAAGAAAGTCCCTTTGAGTAAGACAGGGTTTATGTTAGTGCATGCATATCTGCAAATCTTTGGGTTCTACTGAGCCCACAGCTGGAGCCTTGGTCCTGCACGTTTGGACCAGCTGGAGGTCCCATCCTCCAGTCCCGCTCCATTCATAATTTTGGGGTCCCCTCTTTCCTCTGCTCCACATAAACACGACTGTATAACGTCTCCGTAGTCCTCTGGGTTTCCCGCTTCGTTCTTCATGCTAACTTGAGTTGGAGGCACTGCTGCTGTAGCAGCTGGAGGTGGAGGGACTGGGCAGCAGCGACGTCGTGTTGCTGCCCAGCGCTTTACGAATGCTGGGCATCAGGAAGGGGTCGCTGGCCAACTGCAGCACGTCCACGCGGTCCTCCTTGTGGTACGCCAAGCAACGGCGAATAAAAGCCTAGAAAGGAGCCAATAGAGAGGAAATACAAGGATCACCAACGTTCATCTGGTGGCTTCAGTACCACAGAGACGCCGAGATTTTTACACATTTTGTCATATTTCACTAAAACAACATTTTAGTGAAATAATATGCTGGACATATTTTATTAAAAAAAATGCAAATATTGAGGCTAATTCCTTCACAAGTAGCCATACAAAGGTTATTCATACAAGAGAAAAAAAACTGAAAGAGACAAAAGAAAGAGGAAGAAAAGGGAATAAAGGAAAGAAACCAAAAAGAAAGATAGAAAAATAAATAAAGAAAAAGAAAGACAAATCAATAAAAAGTGGTAGAAAAAAGAAAGACAGAAAGATGAAGAAAAATTAAGTAGATGGGAAAGAAAGACAGAGAAAGAAAAAAGAGAAACAAAGAAAGGAGAGAAAAAGAACAAAACAAGAAAGAAAGATGGAAAACAAAGGGAAAGAAACTAGACAGAAAAGATGAAAAAGGGTAGAAAAAAGAATAAAAAGAAAGAGGAAGGAAAAACTAAAAATAAAAGAAGGTAGACAATAGGAAGACAGAGACAGGAAGGAAGGAAAGGAGGGAAGGAAGGGAGAAAAAGATAGGGAAGGACAGAAGGATAGATGGATGGATGGATGGATGGATGGGTGGATGGATGGGTGGGTGGATGGATGGATGGATGGATGGGTGGATGGGTGGATGGATGGGTGGATGGGTGGGTGGATGGATGAATGGATGGATGGGTGGATGGATGGATGGATGGATGGGTGGATGGATGGATGGATGGATGGATGGATGGATGGATGGATGGGTGGATGGATGGATGGGTGGATGGATGGATGGATGAATGGGTGAATGGATGGATGGATGGGTGGATGGATGGATGGATGGATGGATGGATGGATGGATGGGTGGGTGGATGGATGGATGGATGGATGAATGGGTGAATGGATGGATGGATGGATGGATGGATGGATGGATGGATGGATGGATGGATGGATGGGTGGATGGATGGATGGATGGATGGATGGATGGATGGATGGGTGGATGGGTGGATGGATGAATGGGTGAATGGATGGATGGATGGATGGATGGGTGGATGGATGGATGGATGGATGGGTGGATGGATGGATGGATGGGTGGATGGATGGATGGATGGATGGATGGATGGATGGGTGGATGGGTGAATGGATGGATGGATGGATGGGTGGATGGATGGATGGATGGATGGATGGATGGATGGATGGATGGATGGATGGATGGATGGATGGATGGATGGATGGATGGATGGATGGATGGATGGATGGATGGATGGATGGATGGATGGATGGATGGATGGGTGGATGGATGGATGGATGGGTGGATGGATGGATGGATGGATGGATGGATGGGTGGATGGATGGATGGATGGATGGGTGGATGGATGGATGGATGGGTGGATGGATGGATGGATGGATGGATGGGTGGATGGATGGATGGATGGGTGGATGGATGGATGGATGGATGGATGGATGGATGGATGGATGGATGGGTGGATGGGTGGATGGGTGGATGGATGAATGGGTGAATGGATGGATGGGTGGATGGATGGATGAATGGGTGAATGGATGGATGGGTGGATGGATGGATGGATGGGTGGATGGGGTTTGGACTGAACTTTGACCCATGAACTCAAACCAAACGTGTCAAACCTTTGCCTCTGTGGTGACGACGGGTTTTGGGGGGAATTGCACTTCAGTAGCTTTCAGGATGGTGTTTTCTTGGAGGATGTCCTGCTGGGACTGGTTGTGACCAAACGGCTGTGAAAAGGCAAAACGCAGCCGGTTGGAAGGTGAAATGAAACCTCACTAGTCCGTCAGGTGACGCTGATCAGCGGTTACCTTCTGTCCGTATAAGATCTGGTAGAAGATGACGCCTACTGACCAAACGTCGACCTTGTTGGATATTTTTGGAGGGTCTTTCCCCATTACAAAGCACTCAGGTGGTAAATACCTGCAAGGTTCAGTCACAACTTCAACTTTCTGCAATGTGGTGGGCGATAAAACGGTAATTAACTCTTTAAGTTGTTAAATTTTGGTTTGAGTGTTTACCAGTAGGTCCCTGCTCCTTGTGAAGTCAGATCCATGCCATCAGCAGAGCTGTCATCGTCCACGATCTTAGACAGGCCGAAGTCGGTGATCTTTATCTCCCCGCACGCCGTGCCGTTTACCAGCAAGATGTTCCCTGAAAACGCAAAAAATGAGTCATTACAAACAAGTCTGAGCATTTAATGAAAATCAGCTGAAGGGTTTCAAAACCATGTGCAACTGGAAGGTCTCCAAGTATCCAATGGTGTTCCACAAGGCTCTGATCTCGGATACTGTCTTTTTATAATACATATGAACAGTTAAAATAAAAAATGTCCCATGGTGCAAGTCAATTTTTGCCAAATAATGATTTAGGTAAAAACAAAATAAATAAATAAATAAATCACTTTTGTCAAAAAATGACTTAAGCCATTTTTTAAGAAGGTGACAATCAGGCAATTCTCATTTTTATGCTGATGACAGTGTCTTTTTTTGTGCTACCAAAACAGTAAAAAGGGTTTTTTAAAAGCTACAGGCAGCTTTTGATGTATTTATGTGTTTGTTTTAAATGCTCAGAAATCTAAAGTAATGTTGTTCTTTTATTATAAAAGCATATCTAAGTCACCGTTGATTTTACCTACTATTATTTTTGAGTTACTCATATTTTAGTATAGATCTTTAGGTCTTCATTATTGTCGATTCCCTGGGATTTGTTCTCCACATTCAAGAAACATTCTGACGCTGAATTTTTATTCCAGAATTAGATCTTGTTTATTATTTGAGGCAACAAAATATCTTAATGTTTAAAGAGACGTGAAAAGTTTGTAAAACGTTTTGTTCTTAGAAAATTTAAGATTTTCTTTTCTTTTCAACATTTAGACTCAATACTTATATTTACTGATTTTGTCTGCATAAATAAATAAATAAATCACTTTTGTCAAAAAATGACTTAAGCCATTTTTTAAGAAGGTGACAATCAGGCAATTCTCATTTTTATGCTGATGACAGTGTCTTTTTTTGTGCTGCCAAAACAGTAAAAAGGGTTTTTTAAAAGCTACAGGCAGCTTTTGATGTATTTATGTGTTTGTTTTAAATGCTCAGAAATCTAAAGTAATGTTGTTCTTTTATTATAAAAGCATATCTAAGTCACCGTTGATTTTACCCACTATTATTTTTGAGTTACTCATATTTTAGTATAGATCTTTAGGTCTTCATTATTGTCGATTCCCTGGGATTTGTTCTCCACATTCAAGAAACATTCTGACGCTGAATTTTTATTCCAGAATTAGATCTTGTTTATTATTTGAGGCAACAAAATATCTTAATGTTTAAAGAGTCATGAAAATGTTTGTAAAATATTTTGTTCTTAGAAAATTTAAGATTTTCTTTTCAACATTTATACTCAATACTTATATTTACTGATTTTGTCTGCTTTCCTTCTGAAAAGTTAAAACATATTTAAAGGAATTAATTTTCAAAAATTAGGAATAATTTTTTTGCTTTTGTTTTTTTTGGTGGAAATCTGTAAAATTAATTTTTTTTCACTTGAATAAAATAAATACAAACGTGAAACTTTGTGTTTCCCATTTTAGCCTCACTAACATAATCTATAATAAAAGAAGGAAAATTTTAAAGCTCTAAAAAATAAACATTACAAAGTTGGCTTAACCTCAGAAATGAGTTTTAAAAAATTCTAAAAATTTAAAACTATGTTAGGTCAACTTGATGTAAAAAAAAACCTTAATTAAGCAAGTTATGGCAACTTGTAAAATTTCTCTTAATCAGTTTTAGTTTAATCTAATTGCTAAAGACAATTAAGTCAACTTAATCAAAGTTGCAACAATATCTTTTTTTAAATGTTTTGAAAATTTTTTAAGACCTTTATTAATCAGTTTGTAAACCAGGTACTTCTTTGGAAATGCTTCGACTGATATCAAGTTGTATTTTGGTCTTTTTTTATGGGTGTGTGTTCACTATATTATCCATGCTGTATTATGATTGCGTTTTGATATCGGTAGTTTTATGATTGCTGCTGCCGTTTTTGCCCATGTTTCTATTTTTCAATCCCAATGCGACAAACCTGGTTAAATAAAGGTTAAAAACAAACAGAGCTCAATGAAAACATCATGAGGTACCAGGCTTGAGGTCGTAGTGGATGATGGGAGGCCGAATCTGGTTGAGATACTTGAGGGCGTTGACGAGCTGCATGATGATGGAGCGACCCTCCTTCTCCGTCATCGACTTATTCTGCTTCAAGTAGAAATCCAGATCGTTGCCGCCGCAGTACTCCAGCACCGTGCAGAACCTGGCAACATCCAAAACAACAGGCACTTTTATTCTAATTAAACATTTCCAGACAAAACTAGCAGAAGGACGAAGAACTGTTAATAACTGTCAGTTGTAGCTACGCAAATCTTTTAAAACTGAAGCATTTAATAAGTTTATCAGCAGAATATTTTTTTTAGGAACTTACGAATCTCTGTCGATTGAGAAATAGTCATAGAGTTTGACTATTCTAGGATGGTCGAGTTCTTTGTGGATCCTGTATTCTCTACAGGCGTGTCTGCAAACAGATAAAGGTTATTAAAAATGAAATATTTTCATGAAGTTGGAGTCAAAAAGGTTTTTATGGATTTAAACTCACCTGTGGTAGTTTTGCTTCTTCTCCTCTCTCCAGTTCTTGTTGAGCTGATGGATTTTGATGGCTACATATCTCTGTTCCGTTAAATCAAACGCCTGAAAAACAAAACCTTTACTTATTTATCAACATTAGAGGATCGTATTATTACTCAACAGCTGTTTAAATTATTAAATTTTAGTCCAACATTAAGCTAACCTCAAGATTTTCCTCTAGCTTACTCAATAATATAAATGGAGACACACAGAGCAAATGGAGGAATAACACAAAGAGTTTCTGCTTACTTTAAAAACTTCACTGAAGCCTCCTCTTCCTAATAAACGTAAAAGCAGGTATCGATCATTCAGTGTGGGATGGTCTCTAAATCTGTAGAGAGAAAAAATTAATTTCAATATTAGTTTTAAGATTTTTTGCAATAAAAAAATCACTTTTTTTCTGGTGTTTCTCTAGAAATATTTACATTAAATTTGCAATAAAATGCAGGGATTTGCTCTTTAAGACAGACTTCGGACACAACTATTTTTTTTTTTTTTTTAAACAATGTGATTTAAATATCATTAAACTGGGATAATACATACTGCGAGTTATCCTCATTGTGGATTCTCTTGAGCTCCCGAATGTGCAAATTTCTAACCCTCTCCAGCTGTTCCAGCTCTGTCTGGATCTCTGCTTCTTCCTACAAATCAATCACAGAGACGTCTCTCCTCTTTTTCTCAAATGAAACCTGCAGCTCTGACACCGAACTGGAGGAAGGTGAGAGAAAAGCACCTTTTTTAAACGGCCTATTCGAAGTTTGAAGATCTCCTCTTGTTCCCGATACGCAGCCAGCGACAACCTGGATGAGACGGGATCGGAAAACTCGGATTAGACGGATTAAAAATAAAAACCTCAGACTTTGTGTTACAGTTTGTTGCACTAATACTGTATTTTATTACAAACTGAATAAACAAGCAGCATGTTGACATATTTACACCCCTTATATTTATGCATTTTGACATGTCACAACTACAAAGGTTTATAGTTAGATGATTTCCATCCAACATGAACCATTTTGCAGAAGAGAGTCGAACTCGCGAGTTTCCAGATGTACAAAACAGGTAGATAAAAACTTCTAAAGACTTGACAAAAATGTGATTTGACAAGTTATTGCTTCATTCAAATGCAAGCCACACTTTTCAGATATATTTTATGTCGGTCATTGCATAAAATCCAAATAAAAGACATTGTAGATTATGATTTTACCATCATAAAATGTGGAAAAGTTTAGTAATGTTCAAGGACTTCAACCACCAGTGTGAACCCTGCAAGGCGCATGAACTCATTTGAGAATAGGTGAAGAAATGAAAAATGTCGGGTTTTTTTGTGCGTACGTTTCATTCTCCTGGCCGTTGTTTCTGCTCTTCCGCTTGTTCTGCTCCATGTTTGGCGGAGGCATCTGGACCACTGGAGGCTTCCTCTTTCCCAGCAGCTTCCTCTGCCTCTCGATGTCCTCCCGCTGCGAGTTGATTTGCTCCTGCTGCCTAAAACAGAGAAAATAACAAAATGCTGTCAACACCTTTACTTTTCTGTCTGCAGGGTAAACGCTACGTGACTGTTAGCAAATAATCTAGATTATTACAGTTAACTAAAACTAACAAACCGACAATAACTGAAAATGCAAAAACATTCCTGTGAACTGAAATAAATAAAAACAGCAATTTAATACGGAAAAATTAGAACAAACTGGAACTATAATGTGCGTAGTTTGTGCAGACAAACTAAAACATACTGAAATTATAGATATTAGTTTTCATGATTATGTATTTATATTTTTAGCCTTTCAATTGTATTTTTTTCTCCCACTCAAGCTGTCAGCTGTCTGCAAATTACGGCAAAACAGCGGCAGCAACAGTCGAGGGAAATTATTCAAATATTATTTTTGAACAATAACTGATTTTTCTTTTTTTTTTTTTGAGAATTGTACCTTTGGTGTACAATAATTGATAATCAGACCTTTTTGAATTCTGCACCTAAAAATGAACTGAACTATGTAAAACATTTAAACTGCTACTGTAACTAATAAAAACTAAATAGAAACAAAATATTTAACCAATAAAAACTGACAAACAAAAAGTCACAACGAAATAAAAGTAAACTATAATGAAAAACCCCAAACTATCATAATCCTGCAAATAATCTAATGAATGCTAAGATAAAGTGAGTTAAATAATCTCCATTCTAGTAATTAATATTTTTTGAAGCACAATTTTATTGAGAGAGACATCATAATCCAATTTATTTATGGTTTCGGTTGTGTGTGGGTTTTATTTTCGCTTTTATTTTGAATATTTAAAATATGTTCCAGTTCCAGCGTTGAGCGTTAATCTGTCTTAAGAGATAAAACTTGCATTAATATGGCTGGAAATGGCTCCAAAACAACAATGTTATTGTTACTGCAGTAATTACAGGAGCAAGTTATCATCCAGTAAAATGTTTACTGACTTGATGAGTTTCTGGAAGGCGTATCCGTCGGTCCATTGCTCCGTGAAGGACGCTCCGTGGCGAACGGTGGTGAAGTGACCCAAACGCAGACGATCCTGCATGCTCTTGTCCCTGCAAGCCATTTTCTCCCTCTTTGACTTTAAGAACAGTAAACAAAAGGGTTAAGGACTTAAAAATTTCATTAAATGTAGAACTTAAAAATTCAGCACACGCTAACCTGCTCAATTAGCAGCTGCTGGCTTATTTTCACACATTTGTTCAGACGCTCCTTGTAGCGCTCGAGCATCTTCTGCTGCTCATCAACCTGACGCCTCAGGTCACAGTTAGACTGCAAATACATGACCAGATAAAAAAATATATAGATTTTTATGAAGAGATGCATCATTTATCCTAAAAAAAACTGGAACAAAACTCTTGTAAATCTAGAAATCCTTCAAACCTGTAAAGTTGTATTTAGAGCAGGAAGTATCTAAATATCTCACCCTCAAAAGGTCGTCTATCCTCCCTTCGGTCCTCTCCAGGTCAGAGTTCTTGACCTTTTCTATTGCTTTCAGTTTCAGCAGCGTCAGATCTGACTGAAAAAGTAAGCACATAAAAATCTCCTTCCTAAATAATAAGGCCACACTTTAAATCCTAAAATTACAAAACTGGATGTTGTTTACATTAAATGTGAGTAGCAGTGATGAGGTTTCTCTGTTCTGACAATTAAAAACGTCACTATAATCATTTTAAAATAAATTGCAACATCATTTTTTGACTCCATCAATCAAAATATTAGAAAATGAAAAAAATATAGTGCTAAAATTGTACTTTTATTTTCTGCATCGTTTGCAGTTTTGTAAAAGAGAAAAGAAAAAACAAATGCTGTTGTAAATTCTGCTCCAAAACCAAAATTTTTCCAGAAAAAGGCAGTGCGTTTGTCTCTTGCAAAAGTATAAACAAAATAACAGCTAAAAATTTCTTACAACACAGATTAAGTTCACTCAATCTGATCTTAAAAGTTTCAAAAATGGTCAAAAAATTATTTTAATAAAACTCCAGTTGTCACACCGAAAAAAAATGTTCAAAATTAATGGAAGGGTAGAAAAGTTCCCAAATTAATCACAGCAATTCCAAATACAAAAATTAATTAATCTGGTTCCAAACTAACTTAAGTATATTCTAATTTGCATAAATATTTACAAACTCTGAGAATAAATGGCCACAACAAGTTCACCAAATAAAAATACAGAAGAAAACAACAAATGTCTGAGTTTGGGAGTGACTAAAATTATTTACCTGGATTCCTTTGTGTGAACAGAAAGTTGTAGGAGCCGTCTTAAAGGAGCTGCAGGAAGAGGAGTCGGTGTGGGCGGAGCCTGTGGACGAAGGGCTGCCGTTCTGAAAGCACAGAAACAATTAAAGACAATCAAACAATCAAATAAAACAATCATTTCTATACAGTCACTGGAATATTAACATTTTTTAAATCTACATTTACTGGATTTGGTTATTTTTTTTGTTTTTGTACAAAATTACTACTGTTTTTTTGTTCACTGGTGACAAAGTTTGGTCCAATTAAGCTTAAAGTTTTATCGCAATATTTTGTAATGTTATTGTAATAACAATAAAAGTGTCTAAACGTCATCACAAACTCAATAATATCCATTTGCATGACTTATTTTTCTCTTTTCTCTCTTTCTACAAAAACTGGACAAAAGTCTTCAGTCTGGTGTTTTACAGAAACTTCACAATTTTATTTATTATTTATATTGTTTTATTTATTTTGCATATTTAAAATGTTTTTTGATGGTAAATGCTCATTAGAATTTAAAGTTTATTTTTTGCATGATTATACTGTTATCATATGACTTAAAAATGGTCTCAAAACAACATTACTGACTATCGCGATAATTTCTGGGACAATTTATCGTCCAGCAATATTATCGTA
Organism: Gambusia affinis; assembly: GCF_019740435.1. Lineage (NCBI taxonomy): Eukaryota > Metazoa > Chordata > Actinopteri > Cyprinodontiformes > Poeciliidae > Gambusia > Gambusia affinis. Next base: position 18,481,257 of record NC_057887.1, read on the forward strand.
ACAAGCCTGACAATAATTATTGCCCCACGAACACAAACAACGCATTTCAAAAACATTCCCATTTGTAATGCACAATTAATAAGAGTGATTTTTATCACTAAACTGCAAATTGTAATTGGATATTTTTCAAATTTATTGGTATTTATTGATGATTTTATTGAACAAAGAGTAGCAAAAATAGTAAAACTATCCAGCTTGACAATAGGGGCAGTTTAAAGATTAAATGAAATTTATTGTGACAAAATATAAATTCTTACTATAATAACAGATTTATCACAATAAATGCTCACTCCTATATGTATATGATAATTTGTTGCTTTGCAGGTAAAAAGAAAGAAATCCACAATAAAATAATTTAGCATTTTTAACTAAAAAATAAAAAGAAATTCTTGCACCTTAGAGCTTTCAACTTCCGGTGAAACATTTTGGACATCAAAAAAAAACAACAAAAAAAGGAAATCAGAGAAAGACGAAGCTAAAAAGAGCTGATGAGGAGCAGAGCAGACTTAAGATGGACGCCAGTTCTCACCGGAGGATAAGACAGAGAGCACTGCGAAGAGGAGCGCAGCAGCAAATGGACGCCTCGCGCAGGACTGGCGCCAGAGCCGCTGCTACCAGCAAACTGGGTGAGGGGCAATTTGGAGAAGGGAACCAAATCAAGAGAAAGGGAAGAATAGTAATTCAGTAAAAGACGAATAAAGAATTTCCCTACACAAGCATGAAGTTTAGACAGGAAAGCTTGAAGGAGAGTTGAAGTAAGTTACACATAATTTAACTGGACTCACCTCAAAATAATCATTTAGCTTTTGCCCTTTTCCCTTTCCTACAATGAATCAGAAAATGCACAAAGAAAATTAAACAATTCAACTAGTTTTTTTTATTTAGAACATGCTGGCAGAATAAAATAACAGACATAAACAAGAAATTCAAGAGACATTTTTTTGTAGTTACAGTAATCTTAACATGTTTGAAGAGGAGCAGGAAGAAGAAACTCCTACCCCATAAACTCATACCATGTTTTCAGATGTAAAAGAAAAGTTACACAAATTAATAGGAATAATTTTACACAGCCTAGACATATACTGCGATATATTTAAGTCTAAATAAATACATACATTATTTACTACAATATTTTACCCTTATTGGCCGAAAAGGTGTCGCCGACGACACATTTTTACAAGCCAACTTCGTGGTACCGTAACTCTGCGAAACTTTGTGCAATCTGAAAAATTCCAACGGTTTCTGAAAGGCGAGACGTTGCGCTTTCCAGCCAACAACGGGTTATTGCAGCAATTTCACTCCCATCATTGCAGGGAGCATCTTTTTCTTTGGTTGACTCTGATGAAATACACTTTTAATAGATGGTAATTAGTAAATAACCGCTGGTTACTGAAAGCTCCAGCTGTTATGGAGAAATGGGCAAAAATATTTACTCACAGGACATTTAAATAACTTTGTACAATTAAAATAAGCAAAAATATTCAGGTGGAAATTTGAAACTTTGGCCTTGAAAGCTTAACAACTTCTTGACGCTGACATAATTAAATCTAACAGCTGTAGTGAAGAGCTCAAGTTTGAGATGTTTTTGACTTTATATTTACAGTCTAAAGTTAAGCTAACACCTGATTCATTTCAGTTAAATATCTCTAATAATTTTGATGTTTTGTTAGGAAGTACGTTGGGCGTACCTTGGCTGCTGCTGTCGAAGATGTCGCCTTTTCTTTTCTTGCTTCTCCCATTGGCCTTTCTCTCCAGAGACTGAAAGAAGCAAAAACAGCTTCTATTTTTAAGTGTTTTAAGAAATAAATAGCCAATTTAAACCTGCACTAACTATCCGAACACATTGAAAAACAAAAAACTAAAGTGAGATTGACTTAAACAAAAAGTTAAACATGTTCTTCACTTAATGCAGTGGTTCCCAAAGTGTGGGGCGCGCCCTCTAGGGGGGACGCAGTGCCATTGCAGGGGATGGGGGAAGCGGTATGGATGAATTAAAAAAAAACAAAAAAACAGTTACAGAAAAATGTTTCACTATAAAGATGGTTTGTAGTGTGTTTTGTTGCAACCTGAAGTGTGAAATAAACTTCAGTGGAGTTTGAAAACAAAATATCTTTATAGGTTTATGTCTGGTTGTACGATGTTTGTGCCCAGTTGATATTTTTTCTTTTTAAGGGGCCCCAGAAAATCTTTGGGAACCACTGACTTAACGCAAACATATAACTGGAATAAATGTGTTCCTATAGAAAAAAAGCTCATTACAACTTAAAAATACGATAAAAAAGCATTAAATACATTTTTTCCCGACCAACCTCTGTAAATGACTTTTCTAATATTTCATGTTTCCTCATGTCATGTATTTGTTGACATGATAGTCGATGCTTTTATTTTGAAAGGGCTTGGAACGGTAAGGTGACTGACGCAAAACGCGGCCGTTGGGGCAGAGAAAGTTGACATGAACGAGTCGGAGTGAAGGGGAGATAGTTGGGGTGTGATTCAGGGTGACAATCGGTTGGTTGGCGCCTGGTTGATGAGGGAACAAGGTGAGTGTGTTGTCGTGTATATGTGTTTATTTTTCCTGCGGAACGTGTACAGTATTTCTCTATTGGGTGTGACGGTTGTGTTTTGCCACTAGATGGTGCTGATTTTCTATGGTCAACCGTCAACAGTTGAAATACGTTGCATTTTATTTCATGACAGGGATTTTGGATTTTAATAAATACATCTATTGTAAAACATAATTTTAGCACAGAAGGTAAAAGATTTATATGTTAAGGTCAGAACAACACTGTTTGAGTACTAATGTTATTTTATTTGTATATTTTGTAGCTCTTACGGTGTGTTCACAATAAAAGGCTATTCAATAAAGGACTGTGAACCATCAGTTTAAGAGACCATCCTATTCAACCGGGACGCTACAACCTCTGGTTCCTTGTCACTCAGAGACCCAGCGCTGCACTGAGACTGGTTTGATGATTCGCTGTTGGCAGAAGTCTGCAACAAATAGAAACAGAAGACATGATCTCCTGCTTTAACATATTCTATAAATAAATCTAAATATTGAAATCTGAGAGGTTAAAATACATCTTAGAGTTGATTGGAGACCTTTTTCTGACAAGATTATTTGGAAAATTGACTCAGATTCAATTCATCCCTTAAAACAGCAACAAAAAACATTTTCCGACGTTTTAGTCCAAGTTAGGTGAAATTTCAGTGCCATGGAGTCAAAAGTTTAGTTTTTGTGTAGATGGAGAAACTAGCGCAAATTCTTGAACCAATTAGCCTTGTCACAAAGCACAAGAACGACTAAATTCATTCACTCATTTTCAACTTGGGTTTTCCACAAATACGTCTCAGGATTAGCTGAATCAAATAGAGTGGAAGTAGAAATAGTTTCGTGCCGTAATAGCCGACATTTGCATCATATCATCCACCCGGCTTGAGCTGTGGTACCATTTCAGTGTCACTCGTTTCTAGAGAAACAAAGAACTGTTGGCCGGCGTCCATGTCAGCCAACACAAAGCTCTTCTTGTTTTACCTTCATCCCAGTAAAACAGACCGTTCTGCTCAAGAAGAATCCCTGAACGCAGAACAGAAAAGACTTTCAAACCTTTCTAAAGTCGAACAGAAACATCATTCTGTTACACTTTGGGATTACTGTCTACTTCAAGACTATGCCAAACAGCTGGGTGAAAAACTGATGTGTAAATTTATCTTCATAAATTTATGAAGATTTATGTAAATATAATAATATTTACATAAATCTGCTTTACAATGCTTTTCATTGTAAATATAAAAAGCAGCTGTATTTCCAAGTTCCTTTTGAATTTAAGCCAAATGTTAAGACTTATTTGCAAAGAGAATTTCCGTTTTGGACAAGAGGTGGGGAGAGTGCCTGCAAACTGTACTCAAGTATGAAGAGTAACACTTCTTCAACTTTTCTAGAAGCCTGGTTGGTTTGGTTTTGTTGGGTCAGTAGGTTGGTTTTGTTTTATTGAGTTAGTTGGTTGGTTGGTTTGGTTTGGTTTTGTTACAGCTGTTTGATTTTATGGGGTGGGTTGGTTGATTGGTTGGTTGGTTTTGTTAGGTTGGTTGGTTGGTTTTGTTGGGTTGATTTGTTTTTTTTGGATAAAGATTCAGTTTTCACATGAATATTTCATCTATTAAGGGGGTAAAATCTATTATAGCCAATCTGGTCTTGTACAAAAAACTCATTGGTCCCTAAACCCTTTAACAAGGTTTGACATCCTTGGCAACAACAACTTTCATCAACAATTTGTGTTACCTGACTGTAGCTGTTTTTCCATTGACCACTTAATTGCACAAACTGGAATTACAAAAATAAGTTTGTTAAATGGAAATTCGCCAATTAAAAAGAAAAAAGAAGTCAAGTTAGGACAAGGCGGATTTCAGCTGTCTCAAAATTGGAGTATTTCACAAAACTGCAAATGGAAACACTTTTTCAGATTACATGAGTCACATGATAAACAGCTGGATGTTGCAACTGGCAGAAAAGGGCAACTTTGCATTGTCAGACAGGTTCTATATTTTGGGGTATCTAATTTTAGGGTAGTAAAACCCCAACCAAAATCTTTGGTTAGGACCAGAAGTTTTGTTCCTTTAATAAAAGAAATCATTTTAAATTGATTAGGTTGTCTTTATCTGATATTTAAATGAATTTATTGATCTGAAATATTTAAGTGAGACAAAAATCTTGAAGGGCCAGCAGTGTACCAACCTTGGCAACACCAACTCCGGTGAATCGAGCCTCAAGAAGTTCCTGCCGACGTGGGTCGAGGCTGAGACTCTGGCGCTGAAGTCCTTCCATCATGCCTAGACAACAAAACCAGTGAGGAAAATTACAACTCAGCCGGGTTGGTTGGTGTCACAAGAACCAACAAAGACATTCTGTCCAACTCAAGCAACAAAAGATAAAATTCCTTACAGTCAAATGGTTCACCTGGGGCTAAATTAGATTAGCAAATATCACAGGTAGTTAAAGCATGACTGTTTTATTACTTAATGGAAAATTTATAATAAAAAAACCATCTTGAAAGATTGCTGACTCCTGTGGAGATTTTTGGCACGGATGATTATGGATTATAGCTAATTAAATCTCAAAATTCAGTTTGTTAGGTAATCAAAGTAGGCCTGTCACAATTATGAGTTTTTCTGGATGATAAATTAGCCTAGAAGTTATTGTGATACATGATAATATGGTTGTTTTGAGACCTTTTTTAAGTACCATCATGGTAATGACATAATAATGTAGGAACACATTCTTAAAGACAAATAAACTTTAAATTCTCATGAACATTTAACAGTGGAACTGAAAAACATTTTAAATACCCAAATTAAACAAACAATAGAAATAAATAAAATGGATTATAAAGTTTCTGTAAATAAAATTGTCCTTCAAAAAAAGGGCTAGTTCAGCACCAGACTGAAGACTTTTGTCACTGTTTTTGGTAGAAAGAAAAAGGAAAGAAAGAAAGACAGAAAAGAAAAAATTAATTATGCAAAAGAAAATTATTTAACTTATTTTAATTTATCATGCAATTAAAAATGTATTCCTTATTGCAACAAGCTTAATAAGTGCTTAATAAGAAGACAACACAAAAGATTTTCAGAGTAGAAATGTTAGTAATGGTCAAGCAAAGTCCTTTCCAAAAATAATTAAGACTTTTGACTTGACAGTTGTACTGCTCTGTCTTCTCAAACCCCAGTCGGTCGCGCTCATTCTGAGCCTGGTTCTGGTTCTAACGGAGGTTTGTTCCTGTTAAAGGGGAATTTTTCCTCTCCACTGTCGCTACATGCGTTCTCGGTAAGAGAGATTGCTGCAAAGTCAAAAACGCAAGAAACGTTGCTAAAATGCAAGTCAGTGACTCGAGGCAATCTGCTGACAGAAAACTTTTTAAGGTAACTATATCATGAACTGAACTTAATTGGAATGAATTGACTTTTTTGCACATTTTCTCATGAAAACATGTTCAAACAAACCGACTACCTATAGTGCATACACTATAAAACACATGTAGAACGTTTTCTATAGGCAGAGATTTCTGTTTTAATGATTATTGGTCTTATGTTATATTTTAGTTTTCTGAAAACCATAATTCTACATTTTAATTACTGTAGTTGTAAGCAGTAGAAAAAATAAATCATATAAAATTAATGAGTTTATTAATACAACCTAAACCAATTAGCGATTGCTTTTTAAAGAAAACATTTTAATTTAATTTTAATTATTAAAATAAAACTCTTCAGTCATTTTCTGATTTATTTAGATGAACCTGGATAAAAAAAGCAACAGAGGATTTTTCTTTTTAAATTTGCATCCTTGAAAATGTGTTTGTATTTTATATTGTTATATTTTATATTGTTAATATTAAAATCCAAAATTAATACAATGTTCTAAAAAAAGCATTGAAAGACCTAGTATCAGACAGGACATTACAAAAATAAATGTATGTTAGCAAAAATACCAATAGATATTACATTTAATCAATATTTTTATTGAATAAACGGAAGAAAATACTTGTAATTATTCAAACTGCACTGAAATAAATGGATTTACTTTTAGAAAGAAGCTTTAACAATATGATTCATGACAGTTTGGGACGTTAAACTGTGTTTAACGTAAATACTGATTAAAATATTTAACGAGTTTCTCGGAAATCTTCTCAAAAGAAGTCAAATTAAAAACAGTCGACGTCCCTGACCAACCACCGGATGGAGATTATCTAACCTGTCCAATGTCCGTGCTAATTAACATTTTACCCTACAGTTTATTTATCAAAATCAAAACTGTAGCTCACCAAAAAGGCTGCCATAATGGAATAAACACCAGAAACAACTAGTAATAGCAGCACAAAATGAGAGTGATTAGCAAGGATAACGAAGTTATCTAGCGAGCTAAGGTTAATATTAGCTAGGACGAAGGTCTCACCTGGAAAACCTTTAGCAGTTTTCACAGCCAGATACGGTCCTATAAAAGATGTGGTCCGTCCATTTCAGAGACAGCAAACTCATCAACAGCTCCTCAGTCCAAGCACCCGATATAACTCTGTATGAACTGAGATATCCATTTATAATTAAGTCAAATTTGAGGAGACACTTGTTAGCTTAGCTAATGCTAGCTACACAAAGCGGTGCGGCTCGCTCCTGTCGGTGTCATCCGGACGGAAGGCCGTGATCCTCGGGTTTTCCTCGTCTGAGTCGGTGGCCCACCGTGGAGGGCCGGGAGCTGTCAGTGCTCTGAATCCCCTTAAACAAGTGTTGTCACATTTCTGCCTCGGTTGATCTAATCTTTTGGCATCATCGAGCGTCTGAAGCGGCAAGAGTCGGTGTGTTTAAATCCATCGTTTCTTCCTAATGACAAGAGATCACAACCTTCAGTATCACCAAGGCCGTGCAGGAGCTCCAGAGGAAACTGACACTGATGTTTCCCAAGCCGAGTGCTGGTTTGATGTAACCTCCACCCCGATTTACAATGCACACGGTGATCAAGGCTGAAACTGGGAGGACAAGAAACCTTTACAAGGACCCAGACCTCCAGGGTGTCTGTGCAAGCAAACCTTATCATTTAGGATGCATCGAATCACTTTTCTCTCTCTGGTCACATTATTTTTGCGCAAAGTTATTTCTGACCCAACTTGTGGCATTTAAAAAAAGAAAACGCATTTATTTTGCATTTCTTTAATTTAACACGACAAACATTAAATGGCATATTTTCAGTTCAGATGTTTAAGGTAATCTTTCTTTTTGTGTGGAATTCAGTGAACTGATTTTAGGTGCACAGACCTTACTGTGATGGGATTTTATCATATCGTTTATCATTTATTGTGATAAATTTCCTGGTATAATTCTGATTTATTCTAATTATTGATGTTGAAGAGCTCTCAAAACTGTCCTTATTATTAGGATTGTTAATTTTACTATTTTCTCCTCCGCTTGTTCAATGAAAATATCAATAAATATTTGAAAATATGATTAAATGCAGTCACTGTGTGCAGTTTAGTGATATAAATCACACTTTTTGTGTGTAACTGGTGTTTTAAGGAAGCATTTTACTAATGGGAACATTTTTCTAGAGCAATATTTGTGTTTGCAGGGCTTTGATTGCTTAGCTAAAACGGAGGTAATGAATAGTTCTTATCATTTATTGTTATCATGACAATACCACAAAATATTGTGATAAACTTTAAGTCCATCTCTCAACCCAAGACTTATTGTGTCTGAAAAATCATCATCTACAATATATCTACAATACTTTCAAAATTATTTGTACATTTTGAACTTTTCCACATTTTTTCATACAGTCACAATCTTCAGTTTACTTTACTAACGGAAAGCATCCCCTCAGCATGATGCTGCAACTGCCATGTTTCAGTTTTGGTTTGATTATGTGTAGTTTTTAAACCCACATAGACCACAAAGTTCAGTTCTGGTCTCGTCTCAGCGTTTTCTTCCTTAGGTTTGTAGTTTCCTTTCCAGGGCCGGTACAACGTCTTATGGGGGCTCAAACACGACCGGATTTGGGGCCCATTAGTTTAATTTATCCAGGGTTTACACTACTTCATTTTGGTTGATTGCATGAAATCCTTATAATGTGAAGACTGTATTTGTGACATGTCAATTCTAGTTAATTTTCAAATTTCTATAACTTTTCCAGTGTCCACAATAAAAATGTGATCTCATATTCTGAAATATTCTAGGGCAGAGCTGTTTTTGCTCTCAGTCCAGCTCAATAAAGCTTGTTATATAACATTTTGTGAAAATACATCTTAATATCGCCAAAAGGAAATAGATGGTCATTTTTAAAGAACCACCATTTTATTTCAGTTTTTAGGTTTAAAACAAAGAAAAATATAAAACATTTACAAAAACAGGGGGTGCTGATGTTTGCTTTGAAATGGTGTAAGAAAAAACAAACACTGTTTCCAAAATAATGATGAGGGAAAAAAATTACTCATTACATTACTCATACTCATGTTGTTGTGGAAATTTAAAGCACGATTTATCAAAAACAAAATAATATAAAAATACTGCTAAAATCTGCATTTGTTGCATCTACATTTACAAGAAAGAAAGTTAGTTCTGCACTAGATTCTGAGCACTGATAAAACAAGAACAGGCTACTATCACTCAGGATTTGTCCCAGATGTTTATAGATTTGATGTATTTGTCTAATAAAAGTCTTTGAATGCGCGTTACAATGTACAGAAATATTTGTGTCACTGCCAGAACTTTTTACCTAAGCAGAATTTCATCAGTCTCACTTTAAGTTGTAGTGAAAAAAAGAATCCTCCTGCAGTTTTGTGCTGCTGAACAGACTCCACTAGAGGTCGCTGTTTGACAGTAGAATATCACAATGAAAACAAAATTTACTGAAACTGCGTGAGTCTAAATTAAAAGTTTAGAAATCAGTCAGATCCCATTTTGATCATTGTTTTGTACTTAACACTAACACAGATATATTTTTGAAACAATCGGTGCAACATAGGCTTGCTTTTTCTGTTAAAAATAAATAAAAACTTTTAAAAGAAGCATGTTTTAACATCTATTTAATTCAAAATGGCTTATTGTGATGTTTTGAGTTAAAGAAGACATTCATAAAAAATCAAAAATTTTAATCTCATGCTAAATTTTGATAAAACTAAAGTGATGTATCTTTAAAAGTCAAAGTATAAAATCAAACAAAAAGTACTTGTCAAATTCTTACAATAAATAATAAGTTGATTAAACAAATATGAGTTTACAAAAACTTTCATGCATCACAGTGACACTAAAAAAAACTTGGACTTTTATTTTAAAAACAAATAATTCCCTATCAAAGCAATAAAAAAGGTTTGGAAATCAGTTTATTACACATACATATTTAAATTGTTTCTTCCTTAAGAAGTTCTAGAAAGTTTTCTGAGGCCTTTTTTATCCCACTGTAATTTAACATTTTGACTTCCCAGAAAAAACAACAACTAAAATTAACTGTGTACTTCAGTTCTAGTTTAAAGTAATCCACATCCCAAGATTTCTGTTAGCTTGTTTTTATTGTTTTTTTTGTTTGTTTGCTTGTATTTAGACATGCCTTCTTAACTTTAACTGATTTTAAATCCTCAACATCTGTCAAAGTTGTCTGTGGTGAAGGAGGATGTCAGTCCTTAATTCAAAGTAATATTTTGCGGGTTAAACTATTTAAGCTCAGATAAAATCAACCATAACCTCCTCGGATCGTGAGCAGATTTTTAAAGAAAAAAGTTGTGTGTGGGTAGTTTATGGGACCCGCGGTTCAGGCTTTGTTCAATAATTATGTGTAAATGTTGACCCGTTCCTCTGTTCTTCAAGTGATTATAACACGGTTTCACAGGATACACGCTGTAAAATGACCACAAGTTTGTGGGTAGAACATTGACTGCACAGCTGTGTCTCAACATTTCTCTCTCCTTTTACTCTACTTTGTTGTAGCAACGCCGTTACTGTGATATTACAGTGACTCTGCATAAGTTTTAAAGTGTAGACAATGCGTCACACTGACCAAGTCCAACAGTCCTGCAGTTTGGGTGGAGTTACTGCTCAGTATCTGTGACTATTTTGGATTTCTTAGTGGAAACATTTGCAAAAACAAACGGCCGGAGAAAGTAAAAGATTGCAGCCTATAACGTTCTGGAGTATGTAGTCAGTAGTTATCATTACTATAAAATGAAATGACAAAAATTAATTTGCTAATGGAAACACGCCGATTTTGAAAAAATTCACGCGTTTCGATAAAGTGTTGTCAGGTTCCATGTTTTTCTGTGTATTTATTTCTAGTTTCCTGTGTGCCTGATTCTCTGTGTTGTCCTGTCTATCCCCTTGATTAGTTCCCAGGTGTGTCTCGTCCCCTGATTACCTCATGTGTATTTAGTGTCACCTGTGTCTCCGTGTCTTTGTTGGGTCCTCGTCTCATTTTGGCGTCAGTTCTGCACATGTCAGTTTGTCCATAGATGTTTTCCTGTTGCTACCTGTTATGAGCATAAACCTACGCTCAGCAGTGCTGCCAGGTCTGTGGACTGTGTTTCTGGATTATTGTCAGGATTAAACTCATCATCTACATCTCTTCTGGGTCTGCCGTGTCTACCCCACCTCACACCACACCAATTCTTGACAAGTGTCTGCATTAGGATGAGGTGGTAATGGTTTTTCAGCCGTATCTTAACACTTTTTTCACATCACGCCAATCACGTGATCACTACAAGTGAAACCAACGAAGAAGACGACAACAGGGAGTAGTAGGAGGATGATGGTTTGCTTCTCATCCCCTTAAAAAACTTCACATAAGTAGCTGCTCTGAAGTATAAAAGTATAAAAGGCCTGGTGCTCCAACGCCTGAATAAGACGCGGACTATGGGGGAATATTTCTACCATAATAAGAGAGTACACATTTTCAGTCTGGAAGCAGGATTTTATGTCTTTTGTGCTAACATTTTCAGTTTGACAGTAAGACTTTGTGTCTTCCTTCTCAAAAGTTGTAATGCTTGTACTCAAAACTTTTGCTCTCTTTCAAATATCCACTGTGCTTTCTCAAACCTTTTTCCTCGCTTCAAAACTTCTCTCTGCTCGGATCAAATCTCCGCTTGCAAACCTCTCTGGTAGCGCTTGGAATGAGAAAGTACCGTCGCCTAGCAACCTCTCAGCCAATAGAATGAGTGTTGTACTGGGTGTGTTTGTTTACTTGTAGTGGATGTGCCTGCGTGGCTACTATCGATTATAGCAGAAAAATTGACGTCCCATGGCTGAAATAAATCTCATGTAACTGTTTACATCCGTCGCTACCATGAATTTTAGTGACTTACTGGGTGAACAACCTTATTCGTGTGTAATTTAAATTTTCTCTTTAATGAAAACAATAAATAGCATTCGTTTTGAAATTGAGTCTGCCATGCCCCCCCCCCCTCCCCCAAAAACAAAAAAACAAAAACAAAAAACAAGAGGTTTTCATGGATTATCTTCTGGTTGTCCAGTATCTCATCTCCTGGGACCTGGTAATATTGCCAAGTATCTCTGCACTTCCAGGATGGAATCAGCTGTGGCACTTTTGGTCTGCCTGGCCACTTCAATGTTGCCAAAAGTTAGTTTAAAAACCAACAAATTAGCATTTGAATAGGCATTTGTTGGTTTTTGAACTGCAAAAGATCTGAGATTCTTTTGGCAGTGCATCCCTTGGACTGACATGCTTCCTGATAGACACGATTTATCTCATCTGTGTTAATTTGAAATAGTTCTTGTATAGGTCATGCCACTTTCTTATAGAGATATGTGCACGGACATGGGGTTCGCTCCATGAGCTTTGACGGATTGGTGTTACTGGACCCTTCAATTGTCAGAACTGAAGCAAAAATGGTCTGAATACATCAAGTATCTAAACACTTTGAATAACAGACATTTGTCACCACTTTTAAATCTCTGGCTAGTGTGCTGGTTTGTTTGGTCTCCATTATACTGGAGACCAAACAAACATTTTTCTCTTCCTCCTCATTAGAAGACAAATCGCCAATAAATCTGCACTTTATGTTCTTCTATTCAAGCTGGAGACTTTGCGATCTCTACTTTCTTCTTTGATCGTCATTGTGTCACGTTCTCACTCTGACTCCAGGGGCCTTTGGGCAACATTTCCCTCTTTGGCAATTTTTAGAAGTCACCTCAACTTGTCTTCTTGTTGCTTTTTTGATATATTTTCTAACTTTCAGATATAAAATGAAAGCCTTTTAAACACAACATTTATATTGGAAAGACATGAGGGGGAAGAAAGACTTTATTCTGGTTTAAGCAACAAAATTAATTGTAAATCATACAAAACAACAATTTTCATCAGTGAGATACGAATGACTAACCCTGGTAAAAATGCTTCCTCAGAAAAAATTCTACATATTTACACACATTTTATTGTTTTGTGACAGTAGAAGGCTGCACATGACTCTCCCATCCTCTACTCTTCACTCAGTAGCATCAGTCTTTTCCTCTGTATGTGATGTTTGTGAAGGTAGACGTTGCTCCTTTGTAAAGAGGATTGTGCACCTGCAAAGAAAACACAAAATAGGAAATTATCATTTAAGTTTTAGAGGGAGAAGAAAGATTTGGAAAGGTTGAAACAAAAGGTTTAAATGCCTAAAAAAGAAAAATACTATTAAACGCTCAATGTGTGCTTCCACATCTTTTATTCTGTGACTTTAGTGATTCACTGAAAATTGAGGCTTGTGAGATTTGTGAGACCACAAAGAGGCCAATTACCAGAATAGGATGATTAGCGTTGGCTAATTTAAACCCAGCCCTTCCTCTTACTGCCTTTTGTTCAGCTGGGAGTAACAGCAGGACACCAAATAATTAAAAAAACACCCTCAGAAAACAAGCAAATGGCTGAGTGTGTGGCCTTTTAGATGTTTTAGTTAGCAAAGATAAATACTGTGCCACCATTCGGTGTTCTGCAGATGTGCTAATTCAGAAAAGCTGCTTTTCTGCACGCGCCACCCACCGTGTCCCACTTGGCCCGAGCGCGCTCCTCCTCGAATTTGGCAAACTCCCGCCTGTCGTGGATGGTAACCAGCAGCTTCCAGATCAGCAGAGCGGCCAGTCCGAGGAACAAAATGGCTCCCGCCACCGACAGGAGCACCACCAAAATGTCCGGACCCTTGGGGCAGTCTGGGCGGAAAAGGACGAAGAGATAAAAGAATGAGTGGAGTGGAAAAGCAAAGGAGGTCAGGAAGAGGAAGTGTGATATTACAAATCTGTTTCCTCCACATGTCACTGCGTCCGACGTTTAAGTTTGTTGCAAAGGTCATACGTGCTGAACTTTTTAACTTTTTCCAGTAACATATTTCAGTATAATTTCTGAGTGTCTTTAGATCTCAGTTTTCTCTGGACTCATTAATAGACTTATTTGTAGATTAAGATATTTCTATTGGCATACTTGTAATTATTTTATATTTAGTCATATTTAAATTATTTACAATTTCTAACAAATTTTTCTAGATAATAAATTGTCCCAGAACTTATTGTGATAAATGATCATGCTGTTGCCTTGAGACCAAATAATATAAAAGTAATAATGGCACAATAATACAAGAAGACATTGTCAATGATTAATCTACTTAAAATTATAATGAACATTTAAACACTGGAACTGGAAGGCATTTTAAATATCCAAAATAAATAAAGAAAACAACAAAAACAACAAATAAAATGAATAATGAAGTCTCTGTAAAGAAAATTATCTTTAAAAAAACGGGTTAGTAGAGACCAAATCACCAGACTAAATACTTTTATCGTTCAGTTTTTGGTAAAAAGAGAGAAACGGTTTGGTTACCTAGCAACAACTTGTTTTTAGTTTCATTTCCCTCCTAATTATTACTGTTGTTCCTATTTGTTTTTGAAATTTATATATTTTTAATTTAATTGTATCTGTTGGTTCTTATCTCATTCTTTGGTTACCTAGCAACTCGCTCACTCACTCTTTGGTTACCTAGCAACAACTTGTTTTCATTCTAAAGACAATTTTCTCTGCATTTGAGTTATTTGAGTTATTGCTTTATGAAGGTTGGACAGCACCAAAATCTTCAAAAACTATTTTGTTATTACTAATTGTTAGATTAATTATTACGGTTATTCCTATTTGTTTTGAATATTAATATATTTTCTATCTAAATCGTATCTTTTGATTTGTTTCCTCATTCTTATCCAACCTCCATTAAGAACAGTTCTTCCGATCCTTCTAGTTGTTAATAATTTGTAACATTTTGAAGCTGTAGTCAGTCGCCTCCTCCAATCACTCATTACACAAGCTGAAAGAAACCCATAGTAAGTCCCATGACATGAGCCTTGGAGTGGATACTGCAAACATGAAGAAGGCCTTTTAATTAAATGGGAAAAAATTTTAAAAATCAACAACTGTTTATTATCTTTTTTCATTTTCGTCAAAGTCTAAGCCTATTGAGAATCGTTGACAGACACAAATCAATGGTTTGGTACCTAATTTACATGAATAACAGTTTCATTAACTGTTAAATAAACAAGAAGAACAGAGGAAGGGCTGCAGTGGAAAATACTGACATCTTAGAGCCGAGGCCACAGCTCTCCCTTCCCTCATTATGGTCTGGAAAAAAAATGCAACAGGAATCTGATTTGAGGGGTTTCAAAACGGACTGACAGCGGTGCTCATTAACATGAAGCATTCCTTCACCACAGCGAAAGACGACTCGACTTGTTGCATTATTGTCTGTGTTTTTCCTTTCATTCATCGTCCAGGGGAAACTTGTTATTTAAATTATCCACCAAATTCGTCTCTCAGTATTTACAATGGAAGTAAAAGACTAAATACTGCTGAATCGTTTCTTGTTTTATCCCAACATCTCATTAAAAAAATTCCTTGGAAGTTTGTAAGCTCCTCAGAAAATCATCTTGAAGCTTTTATTAACCCTCTGATTTTGTTGGCGTGTAGTTCCAGGCTTTAATGGCTCCTGGAAGATGTTTTTTTAACTGCAGCCTTGTTCCGAGATGTTTGGCCAAACCAGAGAGGCAAAGACAATACAAGTTCAAGCTGTGTAAAAGTTCTCAAAATCTGTTGGTTTTGTGCACTACCATCAACTGACTCAACAAGGTCCAGGTTATTTATCACGGTAGATGTTTGGACTTAAATTTGGACTTAAACTCAAATGAGGTAAGATGCTTTAAACAGTTGGATTTAATGAATTATGACGACCAAACCGCAGGCTAGTCGGATGTAGCATCAGCAAGATTTAACTGGATATTCCACACCTGTTCAGGCGGCGAGTCACAAAACAGTTTTTTTTATGAATTAAGACATTTCAAGCTTCCCCTTCACTGTTTTGGGTGCAGGTTTTTTTGGGAACAACATGGAGTCGTGTGCAGATGGCAGTTTAACCTTTCCAGACAGCTAGATAGCTAACTATCAATTATCTCCAATAATTCTGTACGTAAAAACACCATTGATCAATCATAATGGCTTCAGGAGCCCTGATCTGCGTTCAACATTAATTATCTTTCCATTTTTTGTTCAGTCTGATCACTTCTTGAGATATTCATCGTTATAGCATTCAGAGATTAACTTAATATTAAAACTTATGTTTGGGATAAAATGACGAAGAAAACTTGCAGGAGCAAAAATTTGAAAAATAAAATAAAAATAAAATATCCAATTTATTCAGAAGAAAAAGTCCCATTTTAGAAACTAATATTTAATTTAATTTTATTTTTTTTCACAAAAAAAGGATACCAATAAGTACCACAGTAGCAGAATCACTTGAAATGTTTATGTATTTGTTCCCTTAAGCCTACAAAAGCTATGATTTATTATCTTTTTATTATCATTCCCAAGTTGTTTAAAAGCACACAAATGTTACTACCTGTAGATTTCTTCAATATTTTCTAAAGAAATAAAAATAAATATGATGCTATTTAAAGCTGCAGTACGTAACTTTTAAAAAAAAAAAAAACATATTTTAAACTATACAGTATAGTATGAGCTAGATAAATCAAGATCCTTCTGACAGTGCTAACTGCAGAAATACACCGCTCGGTCATAAACAACCAATCAGAACCATGAAGAGGGTCTTAGTGCTGTCAATCATGCTTGTGCATGTGCTGCTCACACTCTCCCCCTTGCTCTCTGCTTGGCTACAGCTTCTTCCTAGCATGGCCACCGATGGATAAAAAGTTTTCCTGGGACATTAGTTGTTTCTACGCCATTAGCACACTAAGCTATACGTACACAAGGATGATTGACAGCGCTAAGATCTTCTTTCTGGCTCTGGTTGGTTGTTTTTGACTCGGAGCGGTGCATTTCTTCAGAGGGCTTTAGGAAGAGGTGGAGGAGCTGATTATCTGTCAAGACATCTTTAACAAATACGTATAAAACATCCATTTTGTAAATGTTGCAGACTACAGATTTAATAAATGATAAGTAAAAATAATTTTGTTAATCCTACTTGGTCTGAAACTGAATCTTTTTCAGTCATATTTATATATATAAGCTCACACTAATTCTCCAAAGTACTCACTTTAAGACAACTTTGAACAAAAGCCACCTGGTTCTGTTTGAAACTGTTCATATTTATCTTTTTTGGACATTCATTTAAAGAAGTATTTGTCTTATTATACAAATACTTTGGAAATCAAACTGCATGCGTGTGTGAGAATGTGCCTTCAGGCAAAACAAAAACAGCTTGTTTGTAGCACTTTGAGTAACCTACAACACGAACAAACTTTTACAGCAAACTTCAAAGCACTTTACTTCTTCCCTTCCTCCTCTTGTTTTAACTTTGCTGCTTCCGACTCGTCAGAGTTTGATCCCTTTAACAGCCCCACAGCTCAAACACATCTTACTAAGTACTTTAAGGTCATCTCTCCAGTATCATGTATTTACTCTCATTATTTTATTCAGATGTTGCCTTTCTTCAGCTCTCTCGGTTCGCTCTCTAGTCCCGCTGTCCTCTGGAGGATTTGTAAAGTCAGCAGTTTCCTAGAGGAGCAGGGCTGCAGTTTACAGCCCTGTTTGACACAGCAGGGTGCACCTGTGTTCAAGGCAATTTCCAGGGGTGCTTCTCTACCCACTCCTGTCTAAATTAAATACATACATTCATTAAAGCGATAGTGCGAAGGACAGGGTTTCTCTCTGAGAGGTAATGATCATTAAAAGCATGTTTTACACAAGCAGGTATCAGTGAGCCTGGATGAAGATAATTGGTGGTTATTCAACATGCTTTGAATTTTTACATTTATATCCAATTTATTATGCACATAACCTGAACCAGATGAAGAAAATCAATAGCTTAAGCTGCTGCATTTCATATTTATAGTCTTTTGGAGGCTGTAAATGTTGCTTCACTGTATTGTGTCAATGTTAAATTGCTGTTTTTATTATGCACAAGGCCACCGGAGCTTTTGGTTCTGTTTTAGGTTTTTATTTACTTCATCTTGACTTCATAATTTAGATTTTAACAATTGATAAGATAAAAAAAGTCCTGCAAAGCTCTTACATGTTGATTCATTTGAATAATTCTCTTAATTATATAAACTAAAATTTACTTGCCGACTATAGTAAGATGCAGCCAGTAATTTTTTTTGAAGTTATAACACCTAATACATTAAATCACAATGCTAAATACTGTACTCTTACACTACATTTTACATTTAAGTCATTTTTCATTGTTCAAAAGCAAATCTTGAGAATTGTGCTTTAAGCTATTCATAGAGAGAAAATTAAGGCTTAAAATTAAACATTAAAGTTTTGGGACTTTGTAAATCTTCAAATGTCTTAAATTGTGTATAAAGCAACATTTCCTGTAAATAAGCTAACAATATTTGTCTTTGAGTTTGAGATTCTGCTTTTTTTTGTTTTTATTCATTTTTATAATTTTATTAATTCTTTTATTATCATTTTTTCATTTATTTCATTATTTTGTATTTATTATTATTATTATTATTGTTGTTTATTTATTATATTTAGCATTTGGTTCTATTTTTAACGTTTGCAGTGCCACGACATCATTGTCCTGGCTTTCCAAAATTACTTGGAAGCATATTAATCTTACTGTATGTAAACTTCTGACTCTAAAGAAAGCAAAGCAGAAAGCTTAAAAAGAAAATCAGCTCATTATTGGGGCTTTCAGCAAATTTAAATAAATTTAGGTACTGTAATCCTAAATTATACAAAAAAGGAAAAGCTTAGTTTGATTTCATGTTTCAGTCCAAAAATTTTTTATGTGTCTTTATTTTGCATATAAACAGTTGGTTCCAGCTTCATCTAAAATGTTAGGAAACAATTTCTCGCTGCCATCTGCAGCATGGTGGGAGCGTGCTGCTTACCCGGCTCTTTGACCACAAACAGGATGGATTTGCCGCTGGCGTCCTCGTAGTACTGGAAATGCTCCACGCAGTCGTTTTCGTCTTTATAGGAGCAGTTTACCGCGTTTGTGTCATGGAGGACTGTGTGGAAAGGGTCGAGGAAGAAGTCAGTTTGTACCCATGTTTTTAGCTAAACAAACACAATTGTCAGAAACACAACAACTATTAGGCTGTTAAAGACAAAAATAAAAGCACCTTTCACAAACAATCTGCATTTTTACCAAATACATTACAATGTGTATTTAAAAAAATGTAGATGTCTTGACATTGCATTGGTACTATAAGCCAAACAGTGCTATCCTAAAAGCTAATATTTGAGATCTTTCTCTTGGGTATCACAGCTTACCTATTTTATCTACAAGTTCAATCTCATCCTTGCAGATTCGACTGCAGGTGTTATCGTCATGCAGCTTTCCCCTTTTGAAATGTTTACACTCCACGCACTCCCTGTAACGGCAACCGACATAATCAATGCCATTTTATCACAAATAATTATTATAACAATCCATATGTTTGGAATTCAGCAGCAACGCATGGAAACATGTGCATATTTATGCTCACTTCTTCATGGTACAAGCGTCTGGGCAGGTGGGGCACTTGTCACACGTGGCCCCGTAGGCCCCCGGCTGGGTACACTCGCAGACCCCACAGACACACTGGCCCCTGCCGCTGCAGAGCAGACCCAGGTTGGACATGCAGGTGTCCGTGCGTCGGGAGCAGTTACAGTTCTCACCCTGCCAGTCTGGCGCACACTGGCAGAAACCGCAGTTACACACTCCATGGCCTGGAAAGGGGAGAAAACGTCACTGTCTGATAATCTACTGTAGCACATGTGACAGTATTATAGTCAAACGTAAAGAGGGGAAGAAACAAATGAGGACATGGGTGTGAAGAAAGATAACATATAGAAAACAATTTCCTTATTTTAAACAACTTTCAGAATGAGCCATTTATGGTCTCTGTCACTTTAAATCCAAATAAGCTGCTGATGGCCACGTCTTCCAAACTCAACATTTACACTCACACGTAAAAATAGCTGCAGACAGACGCCTAACTTAACAACCGTACGTCTTTGAAAAGCAGAAATGGAGCCTCCTGCACAACCAACAAGAATGCAGCAAGTGATTTCTGAATAGTCAGTCAACAACAAAACACTTGTCTTTTCCAGCAGCCATTGTACAGCGCACACAGTGGTAAAACCAGCTGACTAAAGGTGCTAGAACTCTGCTTGAGTTGCTAAGAGATGGGCTGGGTTTTGGTTGAGGTTGCCACCTGATGTCACAGTGTCAAAAAACATCAACATATTGCAAAGAAATAGAAAAAATCTTGTTGAGTTTTAAAGCATTTAGGCAAAATATAAATTCTGGGAAAAACATCAAAAACATTTTCTTAAAAAGTGAAAATTCTCAGAATTCTGACTTTTGACTTCATAAGACTAAAGCCAGAATTCTTTTATTTCTCCACTGGACATAATCTTTTTCTGTAGTTTTCATATGTATTCTGCCAAATGATATTAATGTAGTGATGTTCGGTATTATTTAACTTTAAGAAGCACACATTGAGGTTTATTAATGAGTTTCATTAATACTTTTTTACCACAATGGCCCTTTGAGGACATTCATAATCTGGATATGGCCCAAAATAAAAAGGAGTTTGACATTCCTGTTTTATAACTTTGTATAAAGATATTTTTTGGGTTCTTTATATTTATATTCAAAAACCAAAGGCTAGTAAAACCAAACTATCAAAGGTCATATTAATGACATTTTAGTAATTTGTAGTGGTTTTCTGAAAGTCCAACTGGAAAGGCTTCTGACTGGAAAGAAGAAGTGTTTTGTTGAGGTTTCTAAAATTGCTTAACGTTAAAGCTTGTTCTGTTGTCTGGCTGAGACATCTTTTTATTTCTGGATGAATGATTCATTACATACGTGGGTAAAATTGTGCACATCATTGCCTTGTTGGTACTCCATATATATCCATGTGTGCATGCGAGTGCCAGTCTGAGTGATGGTGCAGAAAACATTGTGGTGCACGGCCGCAGAAAACAATGTCCAGAAAAACAATGAGACAGGAAGCAGCTTGGGACAGCGTGACTGGATAAAAAAATATCCCCCAACAAGCTGTTATTACCACTCAACTGCAGAGCTGATGTTTTTGATTTAGCCATTCTGTGGTAGAGTCCAAACGTCCCTCACTTTAAATGAGGTATCTGAAGACAAAGACACACCATGTTCTGCAGAGACCCAGTCTCTGAACATTCCCAGTCCTCTTACACACATGGTCCTTCTCTGACCAAACATGGATTTATTTTTAGCCTCATCACACCACAAAAGCCCATGAGTAAGCAGAAAGGTATTTTCACGTTGCTCTGCAGACTTTTGGGAATACAACAAACGTCTCTGGGTGAGAGCAGCAAAGGTGGGGAGAGTCAGAGTGAAATATGAGATCTGATGATGTAATGGAGGACAGGTCTCTTCTACTCACGTCACGGATCCTGACCGAGTTTGATCTTCGATAAAAATCTTTGGCACTGAGACAGAAAGTTTCAACAGGGTCATAACAATGTTAAATGCACTTTCATGCTTGTCCTTTATTTGTAGGTAGAATCTGGAACTGATTAGACTTTTAATAAGTTCTTTAAACGGCTCATTTTTCCATAGTGGATTATAATTCAGCATGAATCTTTCAGATCTTCTCTAATATTCAGGTAGTCAAACTTTTACATAAATAAAACATATATGTAGGGCCCACATTAACATTTGGCTGAATATCTTTGACTTTTTGTTGCCATCAATAAGCTTTTGCCATAAATATGGATCAATATACAACTATGGTACTTTTTTTGACAGGCAGAGTTTCTTTAAACTGGTATATCCCCAAATTATCAACCGGGTTGAATTCAGGGCTTCTAATAGTCCAATTGGGAGGTTTAAGATAATATATTAACCCAGTTTTGCCCAATTTCCAACAATCTGATCCAAACTATCATCTACATTAAAGAACATTTGTAAGAATATTCAGGAAAAACCCAGAAAACTCAGTCACCGACCACAGGGAAGCCATTTCTGCCATCATGAGAAGGCTGACCATGAAACATGCCACAACAATTATTGTTGAAACAATATTATTCATTATTCATTATTCATTATTCAAAACAATGGAAAAATGAAAAAAACCCTCCAAGATTCTATGGACTCACAATGCAAAAATGTCACATTGTGCTGCTTCTTGTATAAAACATCATCATCTTTTCAAAATTAAACATCATACCAACAACCAGTAGTAGTAGTGTTATGGTTTGAAACAACTTTTGTTGTTTCAGGATCTCGGCGACTTGTTGGGTTGTGCAATGGGACAAAAAACCAAAGCACGACTGTAAGTTCATGTCTGAGTGGGTCAAAAAAATATGTTTTTTAGTGGCCTAGTCAAAGGCTGAACTTCAATCCAATTAAAGTGATGTGGCATGACCTAAAACAAACCCTTTATGGTTTAAATTCTCCTTATATGGCTGAATTAACCTCAATGCCTAATCTTAAATGATTTTGATTGGTAATAATCTTTAAACAGCTGCATCTCACAATGAAAATTTGAATTATTAGCATCTTCCAAAGTAAGATCATCAGTTCCTATTTGACTAACCGGCAATATTTTTGTGCAGCACTCAACGAGGAGGCTAAATTGCTCTCAACTTCTGCATAGAAATTTTCACAAATGTAAGGGTCACCTCTGGCAGAAGAAAACTTTCATCAGGGGAGCTGAACATTTTTCTGTGCTGGAACCTTTTTGAACTTCTACAAAAGCTTTGCACGACTGACCAAAGAAAAACACACATGGTGCCTACACGATGGCACATGTTTATTGTGTGTGGAGCCTGTGTCATGCGCAGAAGGAGAGAGTTGTTATTGCGTGTAATCCTTCCCAGATGAGGAGGGTGGGCGGTGGCACGTCGGCACGGTAAAAGGGACTGCCAGCCTTGAAACTACAGTAAACACAGGAAACTTCACCACAACCACACACAAAATTCACTGTGGTCAATGGATCATTTTATGCACTTTAACCATTTAAAAATATATTACATAACAAATAAGACATATAATAAAACATCATTTTAATGTTAAATTATACTTAAATGCATCCTGCAATTACTTTGACTTATATTTTTATATACACATAATTGAGAACTGAAGCAGAAATTCTTATATCATTTCCAGCAGGTTTAGTTGGTGTTTATTAAAATCCAAATAATTTCCCCAAAACTTGAGAATATGAAACAATGGGATATAAATATGCCTCTAATCTCTGTAGAGACTTTAACTGATACTGTCTTCTTTGGTCAGTTGAGACTAAAACGTATATTTAAAAAAACAACAACAACAAAAACTGTCCAAGTAGCATCGGCATAAAACAATGGATCAATAAGTGAAAAAGTTGATGTTTGTTGGTATGTGGAAAATGAGCCCTTTCAAAAACTTTCGGAATGTAACATCACAAATCAGCAGGGACTGCCCGTTACTTAGCAACCCAGCAGCACTTAGTCTGTAACCTAGCAACCCAAGCCGAGCTCCAGCTTATTTTATTTAAAGTGACAATAGGTCTTAAAAACAGCTCATACTGAAAGGAGCTAAAAATAGGCAGAGCTGACCAAACAAAAATCTCAGTGTCTAAGAATGATTTTGTTAA
Source organism: Gambusia affinis (assembly GCF_019740435.1). Classification (NCBI taxonomy): domain Eukaryota; kingdom Metazoa; phylum Chordata; class Actinopteri; order Cyprinodontiformes; family Poeciliidae; genus Gambusia; species Gambusia affinis. The sequence continues at coordinate 18,504,828 of NC_057887.1, forward strand.
AATTATGTAATTAACATGTTTTGTATATCCCAAAGACCAATCCTAACATGTCCAAAGATAGTTCACCATGATACTTCATAATGAAAATGCTTATCATACATTTATTAAAATATAATCTTTAGATCCAAAGGCAAAACCCAGTATTCTTCTGCAGGTCATTGCACCTTACCTGAGCACAGCTCTCCTTTGTATCGCAGGCAGTTGAAGTCATCACACTCACACAGCTTCCCCCACACCTTTCCGAAGTCGCTGCTGTGGCACACACACTGGCCGCACACGCAGTCGCCGCGGCCGCTGCAGACGGGTCCCCCGGATCCCGCTGGCCCGCTGCAGCGGCCCTGTTCCATGGGGTTGTAGTCGCCCTCTGCGCACTCGCAGTACGGCCCTAACCTGCCCGGGTGGCACAGGCAGATGCCGCACTCGTAGGTACCGTTCCCGTTGCTACATTTGGGGCTGTTTAGCTGGGCTTTGCTCTGGCACTTGCAGTCACACTCAAAGGTGACAGTGATGGTGAGGGAGTCCTTGAAGCCAACTGGTTTGATGATGAAGGTCTTCTTTTTTTGTCTGGGACAGCCTCGAGCGCGGGCCTCTACGCTGAACGAGACCTGGAGAACAGGAAGATTGATGTTCACTTAAAGCTGCAGAATGTAAAATATGTTATTTATATATTTGTTAAAACTGTGACCATTTTGTGACAGATTGTTATGAGATTGACTCCACCTCCTCCCTGAGCTATTATTGCCATCTGAAAAAATGAAAAAACAACAACAAACAATCAGAGCCAGGAGGCGGGTCTTAGTGCTGTCAATCAAGCTTAAGGACTTGCTGCCAAATGTGCTAATGGCAGAGAAACAACTTACCGCTGCAAGAAAACTGTTTATTTGCAGTCACTGGTGGCTATGCTAACTAGCATAAGCATTAATGACATGCTATGCTAGCAGAGCAACACCACACTAAGAGGGATTGATAGTACTATGACCTGCCTCCTGGTTCTGATTGGTTGATTCTAGCTAGCAATTGGAGAAGGCAGACAAGCTTAATTTTGCCTCAGATTATCTGTCTCATACCGCACTATCACAACATAGTGACAGTTTCCACAAAAAAGTAATAAAATAGTTTTTTTTTTGTAAAAGTCATATTCTGTAGCTTTAAAGTGTGACAAACATGACAAAAACACTTTCATAATTTAAAAAGATGAACTTCTGTGCTTTAATTCTGTGTACACAAAAACTTCTAATAATAAATATTTCTAACTGCAGGAGTGTCGCTGTTTTCTGTAGTAATTGGGTCAAAAACCGGCGCCATGTTGTGATGTAATGAGGGTAAGTCAAAATGTAAACAACCGAGGCTGAGTGTACAATTTGAAGTAGCTTGTGAGAAATATTTATTATTAAAAGCTCTTGGACAGTACATCTTTTTAGAAAAGTGGTTTTATGGTGTCAGTGACACTTTAACTGCTGCCATTTTTCACCATTATCAAATCAATTTCATAAGGAAATATTTTGAAGGGAATGCGAAGAATGCAAAGAAAAGCACAGAGTTGAAGGAGTTGCTCCAAGAGTTAAAGGTAAATGTTCAAAAGTGGGCAGTAACTACATCTGGAAAGAGATCCAAATATGGAAATATGATCAGAGGCAGGAAGAAAAGAAAATATGTGGAGCGCAGAATGTGTCACTTTGACTCAGGCAAGAACAACAGAGACTAAAATGTAAGTAAATAAAAAAGTAGCAAGGTAAACGTTGAAAGCAGGCATTTAAATCCTGTATATTGGCCCAAAAAGGAAAATAATCCAGAAAAGGCGGACTCAGACTGTTGATCTGTTCCCTCCAGTGTTTGCTCTTTTGACAAGATGAGGAAAGAAAAGGAGAAATGAACTTTTAAATAGACAAGACGGCAACTATAAGAGAATGGAAATATAAGGAAAAAAATTCCACATTGATGATGAAAATAGCAAAGAGAACTACTGAAATATAAAAATACTTTTGGTGGGGTTTTTTTTATCATGAAGTCTGGACAATGTCTCAAAGACTTGGGTCGGTATGAGCTGCTCATGATATGACAAACACAAGCAAGAATACCAGAGTTTTGAAGTAGCATTTAGTTATTATTTCATTTTTTATACAGGTTTTAGAATACACAAGTGTTAAATTTAGTTTCAAATGTTTAGTGGGCTAAATATTTAAACTTTTTGTCATTCTGCTCTTTATTGTACAATAGCAAATTAGGACTTTTGCAGATGAAAAAAAATAGCACATTTCCACCAGAAAGCTAAAAGATTTTTAGAAAAAAAGTTGACAATTTGCTAGAACAAATTCTGAAATCCAATGTGTTATTTTATATATTTAAGGTGAAAAATGTTAATTTATGTGTCTTTTACCTCCAGAAAACAAGATTTGTTTCTTCATTTGATGGATTTAATTTATTTAATACAAAAACAAGTTCAGTTTTTGAATTAGTTTTACAGGCTATTTTCTGAACATTTTGTCTAAAATCAATTCTATTATTAACGACATGTTAATTTTACTGTTTTTCTGTTGTTGTTTTTTGCACAGAGACAATGTAACACATTTTATTAACCTTTTAAAAGTACATAGTAGGGTACAGCTTATTTTCACTTGCTCAACTGTTTATACAGCTTATCAATTGGTGAAATATAATAATTAATTTAATACATATCCAATAATTTATTATTTCACTAAAACCAAGCAAACCAGTCAAACTAGAATCCTACAGACAGTTTGTAAAAATATTTCTTTACCTAAATGCAAAACTGTTTATTTGTTAGCTTTTTTTATTTTTGCCTGGCAAAAATAAAATTTGGCAATGAACTGTTGTGACAAAAAAGAAGGTAGTTTTATTAAAAGCAGTTTTTTGTGCTCAGACCAGATTTAAAACCATAAAGATTTAATAGATCTAGTTGAGGGGAGGCTGACCGTGTCTCCGATCTTGAGGCCGGAGCAGGATTTGAGGCCGGGGATGAGCTCTCCGTTCAGACAGGTGGCATTAAAGGACAGGGACAGCTCCTCTGGGACGCCTAGAAGCTCCAGCTCCACTTTAGAGCGAATTTTCTGACAAAACATAAAGAAAAGAAAAAAATTATTTAAACTTGTTCATGTGCAAAACGTCTGTTCTTATACAAGATGTCTGACCTGAAGCAACAGCTCCAGTTTAGACATTATTTTTGAGTTAGTTCTGCTTGCACTGGTAATTTAGAAACAGCTTTGAGTCATTGTTTAATTCACAGGATTTACAACTCCTCCACCTGTTTTCTGCTTCTTGACCTCAGGCCAAAAAAAGTCACTCAGAAAACGCCAACTTTTGGTTGGTTTCACACTTCAGGAGCTGCGGGATTTAAACTGAGACACGCATGACTCAGACGCCATGGGTGTGGGTCAACAAACACATGTCATGCCCTCAGACACCGTCTAGTCAAAAATGTGTGTGTGGACGCGTGTGTGTGAATGCGTGTAAAGGTGTGTGTTTCTACTCACAGCGTAGGCTTTTTGGATGAGCTGGATGACGTTTCCAGAGTCGTTGGACAATGTTCCCACTGTGGTGCCAGGAATAAGCTCACTGTAGTTCTGAAAAGCACAAAGATAGCAGAAACATGAAAATATATATTATAAGAAGTGATCCAGATGTTTTCTAATTTCTTATTTATAGCAGCTGCAGTTTTCAGTGGCAAATTAATCTTTTTTATTTTCAATAACCATGACAACGTGAATCATTTATACCAAAACCCGTTAGCCTCTGTGGTTTCTCATGTCCGAAAAAGAGTTGCCAGAAGAGTAATGCTTAAAACCGCATTTATTATTATTACTAAATAAGAAGAGTGTAAATCTGACTTTCCATGTTTCATAGAGAGCTTTTCCTCCATTACAGTTTTCTTCCATTTTTGTCACTGATATAACCTGATTTAATATGAATTACAGTGCTCAAATCAAGGCCTGTGTGGAAAGTAACTCCCCCTAAACTTAATAAATAAAACTCGAAAAGTTTTGTCTGATTTAACTTCAGACAGTGAAGAAAAATAATTTGTGTGTCTTTTAATTCAGTGAATGTAAACTTCTGGTATGCACTGAACTTAGCTGAGGTAAAAATACAGAGTTTTAGACAAAGTTCTTCAGTGTTCTTCAGATTGTTTAGGTGTAGGTTGGTTGAGATAATCTTCCCCACGAAGGCATTCCATGTTTCCAAAGCTCAAAACTTGAATATACTCAGGATTTTTCTGATGAGAAATAATCAACATCGGTGAAATGGGAGCCAGCTTAAATACCATGTAAACCTCTGTTAAACAATCATGAAGAAATCGACACACACGGTTGTTGTAGAGAACAAAAATGTTGAAGATGTGCTTTATTTTCACAGGTACTTTAAAACAAACAGATTTTTACTAACTGTGTTGCTTCAGTGTTTAATGCAAAACGCCACGAAAACACAACTATCCACAATATTGAGCCAACTTTTCTGACTTCGTCCTCTCTTATCGCTTGTGATTGAATAGTTTGTGACTCAATAATAGATGATAATATAAGCTATAATCATAGTAAACAGCCCCTTATAAAAATTATTCAAACTCCCTTCAACTTTTTTCACATATTGTCACATTACAACCATAAACGTCCATGCCTTTCCTTCAGATTTATTTGGTGATAAACCAACACATAACAGCTCATATTTATGAAGTAGAAGCTTTTAGATCCCTGGTTCAAATCTCAAATTGGTTACAAATAGAAATATAAAAAGTGTGGCTTGCATTTTGTCACAAACTATTTAAGGGAGTCCAAAATTTCAAACATATCCATGTGTTAGAATGGCCTAGTCAAAGTCAAGACTTAAATAGAACTCATAATCTATTGCAAATAAATGACAGAGATTGTGCTGTTTTGCAAAGAACAGACAAAAATTTAAGTCTCTATATTTAGGAAGCTGCAGCAATATTTCAGAATACTTTTTGATCATGAAATATCATGTTGAAATAATACAGAACAACATCCTGTCATGTTGTTGCTGTTTTTTGTATCTGTTGTGGTATTTAATACCACAACAGATACAAAAACCATGTCTACACATTTCACAGATCAGTGAGCATTTTTCAATGATTTGTTTTCAAACCCAGTAAAAAACCACCTGATGAAGATAAACCTGGTGTTTATGCGACAGGATTTTATTTTAACAACATTATACATGAGAAGTTTGTCAGAATTTGTTTATTTTATTCTTTGAATTTATTTTTGTTTAGTCAATAAGTTGTTCCTCTGACATTTAGTGGTGTTTTAAGTTCTGTTACACTGCTCTTGGCAGTTGGTGGTTACCGTAGCAACCTGTAACTAAAGTTTTAAGTTCTGTTGCGTAACCATAGCAACTTGTAAATGCCAGCTCCGCCCCCTTTTTTCAGTTGCCGTCTGTAACTGTGGCAATATGTTAAGATCAGCTCTGTGTTTTCTTCACAAGTACTATAATTTAACATATATTTTTAGACGAATTTAATCATACACAGTGGTTTTATAAGTAATTTTGCTCTGTTTTATCTATGCTGTTGACTGTTATCACTATTAATGTTTAATTTTCCAACTGCTAACTGCTCATTGGGAGCTACTGCTTAGTAGTTTTATTAAGGTTATTTGTTGTATTTTATTAGATGAATTGGGGGAGAAGCTGCTGGATTGATGTTAACCACCAATTTGATTTCTGCTTTTGTTAGAATACATACAGTGAATCTGAAAGAATCTGTTGTGAAGTCGACAAAAGGATTTTAATGTTTACTAAATAAGTTGGTAGACTTAGATTTTGAATATATTGGGCTTGAACTGACCTGGTAAAGGGGCACCACAGGGTTGGTGACTGCAAAGATGAGGTTGATGTTGTTCTCTGACATTTTGTCTGTGATCAAAGCAAGTGACGGATAATCCTGCAAATCAAACAGCATGTTTAGCTCAAACAGCACTGAACAACTTTTAAAAGACATGCCTGTTCATATGTTGTTGATCATCCTCCATGTTTACCATAGTGGTGGACATGCTGTACATATTGTCGGCGTTCAGGTGGCACCGTCCGTCGTTGGGATGCACGATTCCAGCGAGTCGTCCGTCCAGAGCCACATGGGTTTTGGCATCGGAGGTGAAAATCAGGAGGTGGGAAGCACCTGGACGCCAGCCGATCTGCTCCTAATTCAGACATAGGAGATGGTTCTTAACTAAAACTAGAAAAATAAACACTTTAATTAAGAAAACATTCTTGTTAACCAAAATAAATAAAAACGGTAATTAATGAGGAAAAACTATAACTAACTCAAACTATATCATGCTTTTATAAAACTAACATACTGAAATTAAAGATATGAACCTGTTTATTAGTCTTTTGAACGGATGTGAAATATATATATATATTCTTTTTTCCCCCTACACAAACTGTTTATGTCACCTGTTGGCAAATTCAAGGCTATACACCTCATGGTGGCGCTAATGCTAGTCTTCAAAATGGCGACACCAAAAGTTGGGAGAAAACTCCAGTCAGTTGCTGTTCAACATGAATACATTCTTAAATAATGGTTTATATACGTACAAAACTTCAAGATTTGTGAATTCTGGACCTAAAGATTAACCAAAGTATGAAAAAACTAAAACTACTACTACTACTACTACTTTTAGTATAATTTTTTTTTCTAAACATCATATTCCTTCAGAGCGACAGTAGAGAAAAAGAATGCAATTTAACGTGTAAGTAAATGTTTACGTGGCAGCAGAAATGCCTGCATTCATGCAGCGCGCCTCTCCACCTTGCACACAGCAGCCTGGATGATTGCATCGAATCCTCCCTCCGGGGCATCTCGGTTCCTGGACACCATCTGCTTCTTCACCTCCTCCGTGAAGCGGCCCACTTCCTCCGTCAAAGACAGCACGTGTTTGTAGCCGAACTGGGGCAGACAGGTGGTATTAATGCTGTCAATTGAACAGAAATTCACTGTTTAATTCATTTTGCGTGATAAACTTTTTTTATTTTGATGTCTGATGTCTATTTTCTCTTGTTGCAAACTTTATTTCCTGTTTTAGTTCCCTTGATAGGCTTCCTCTGTCACCAGATGTTTCCTTTAGTTCCTTTTGTCCCTGCCCTGCTGATAATCAGCTACCATTTTGTGCCATGTTGTCTTTTGCCAGTAATCATTCGTGCATTTGGTTTTGATAATTAAGAAATGCTAGTTTTCATTTCTTGTAGAATATTTTCAGCAACAGTGACCTTTGCAGAACAGTAATTTGACAAGAAATAGGATGGAAAGAGAAGAGAAAAGTGTGTAGCAAATGGTCAAAGACAAAGGATTGAACATTTCAAAACATCAAAGTTTCTAGTTTGCACATATTGCTCCTTCTTCCCCAACTGCAAGTGAAGCAGCAGAATCTCCTTTTTAAAGGGGATCTCTTATGCAAAATTCACATTTTCCCTGTTTTTGTCCATCTACTTGAGTCTCAACAGCTTCTAAAAGCAGCATACAAGCTTAAAAAACACACAAACACACACACACACAGCCAAGTATTTTGCAATACGTATATGTTTTTTGGTGGTTTGAAAACAATTTGTTTTCAAAACCTCCAGAGTCTAATGTCTCAAGTCAGTAGGCTCTGTCCGTTACTCTAGCAAACCTAGCAAAGCCTAGACTATTGCCTAGCAACCCAAGTAGAACTCCAGCACATTTGGTCAGCTGATTTTACCATTGTATGCTCTGTACAATGGCTACTGGAAAAGACAAGTACTTGCTGCATTTTCTACTTCTGCTTTTCAAATATGTACGGTTGCATAATTGTGCAACTGTTTGCAGTCATTTTCATGTGTGAGTGTTGAGTTGAGGGGTGTGGCCAGTGGCAGCTTATTTGTACTTAAATTAACAAGAGGCCCTTGAAACAGCTCATCCTGAAAGGAGCTGAAAAAAGGCAGAACTGAGCAGACGAAAAACTAATTATTTAATAATGATTTTATGCATAAAGAAGTAATAAAAAAGATGTATGACATTGTATAACCGACAGACTTCTCTTAATCTGTCCAAGGAAGCATAAATAGGTCACTTTGAAAGTCTTGGATTTTGGTTTCTCTTCTGTGGTTTTAAATTTACAATACATAAATAAATTAATTTGAATGGAATTGAATGCACAACATGGGTTTTTCTAGCAGCCATTGTACAGCCCATACAGCAATAAAAACAGCTGACTATGGCTGTTTTCACACTGCAGCCTGAAGTGATCCAATTCCAATATTTTTTTCCCTTAATGCAACCTGTATCTGATCTTTTCATGACAGTCTGAACAACACAGGTTGGATTTTATTTTTAATGCTACCCAGGCCACTTGGATATCCGATACGTATTTGATCTTGTGCCCTCAATCTTATCGTCCAGATCACATTCATCCGACGTGAACGTCATTTATACTCGGCAAATGTCCCAATTTTGCACCCTGATGCGCAAGAGGTTTTTGACATAGCTCATTTTCCAGACACTAAAAAACATCAACTCATTGCCAAAAAATGGCTTGGTGTTTATTTAGGCACTCTAGTTGTTTTTAGAAGAACTAGAGACTCAAACTGAAATAAAAAAAAGTGATAAATGTAAATTTTGCATAATAGGTTCCCTGTAAAAGCGATCTTCTGTGTGATAATTTTTTTGATGAGCTTTCCAGTCTTCTAAAAATATTTTAATCTTTCCTGAGAAAAGATTAATTTCTCCAACAGGACCCATCTTACTCTTCTATGCCAGGAACTCCTTAATGTGATTCAGCTTACAATGAAGCATTCCTGTCAGCCAGCTTTTGTCAGACTGGGTGTAAACAGAGCGTAAACGTACCCAGGAGACATTAAACCAACAAATCAATCCCAGAGGAGCATCTGGGTGGAGTTTTAGTGCAGCAGCTTACAAGCAGTCGCTCTGACTCTGCGAGTAAAACTACCTGCGGCTGATTGAGAGCAGCTGACCGAGCAGTTGTGGTTGCAACGCTGAGCCTTTAACGACTGCTGTGACTCTGACTGCTCTCTTACTAAGCAGTGCAGCGATTAAAGATGTCCTCACTAAAATGACATCATCCGCATAATGGTGTTACACGCAGACATAAACAACCGCTGGGATCACGCTGTTTCTGACATGGGCATGCACAAATACAAGTCAGGATTTCAATACAGCAAGTCAAAAACAATAAGCAACAAACATGCTTTCAATGTTTCAGCAAACAAGTTTATTTGAATAAAGGTTTTCCCTTAGTTACGTCACATTTGTTTTTTACTTAGCTGGGGTTAAATTCCATGATGTCTTGCACAGAAAATGCAAACATTTGCTGCAAATTACATTGTTAAAATATTTATTCTCTTTGTTGAGTCAACAAAGCTTTCATGTTGTTAGACTTTAACAGGAGGGTATGTCACAGATATCTAAGTGTTTTTACTCAGTTACGTGTGAACATGTCACTTAATTTTAAGAATTAGTCATTTAAATTCAATTAAATACTAAAAACTCCAGCGTTTTCCATTTGTTTATTGTAAGTTCGAAATAAAATAAAATAATAATAAAATGTAGCAATTATAATTTTCAGCACTAATCAAATGAATAAATAAATATATTTTCAATTGTTTTACGAAATTTTGAGTTTAATATGACATAAGATCTAATACTAAATACACTCATACTCATAAGTAAGAACAATTTAGAGACAAAATCAGCTTAGCCATGTTTTTGGACTGTAGGATGAATATGGAAATTACTGAAGAAATTAAGAAAGAAAGGCATGTTACTTTTAATATGGCTTAATAATATATAGACACACTGAGTCTCCTTCTGACTTAAAGCTGCAGTATGTAATTTCAGTAAAAAAATATTTTTTTTTACATATTTACATGAAACTGTCACTATGTGGTGACAATTTGGTATGAGGCAAATAATCTGTGAAAAAAAAATCAAGCTCCTCTCTTCCAGTGCTCCCAGTGGTAACCAGAAACAACCAATCAGAGCCAGGAGGCGGGTCTTAGCACCACTCATCAACACTCTTTTCCATCCCCCATTTGCTTGTTAGAGCTAGTTAGCATAGCTACAGAAGATGGCGGGTAACAGTTTTCCTGTAACAGTAAGTTGTTTCTCTGCCATTAGCACATTTAACAGCGAGTACATGAGGGTGAGTGACAGCGGTAAGGCCCGCCTCTTGACTCTGATTGGTTGTTTTTGGTTGGGAGAAGTTAATTTCTTCAGATATGATTAGTAGTTTAAACAGAAGGTGGATGAGATTGATTTTTTCAGATTATCCATCTCATGAACTGAGTCCACATGGAGACAATTTGTTGTAATTTTCCGATTTATAAATTCATATGAAAATGTCACATCACGTCATATAACTATAATAATAATATTACCTGTAGCAGGGGTTTCTCACGGCCGCCTCAGGTGAGATGTACATGTAAGGCGACAGCGGCTTGTCCACAAAAGCCCCAAAACCCATGCGCAAGTTGCTGGTGGTTCGGTTCATGGCTTCGGCCAGACCGCGGCCCAGCGTCCTCAGACGGAAAAGGTCATCGTTCATGGAGTAGGACAGGTCCATGAGGTAGTAAAGGTCAACCGGGTAGTCTTCTACCTGCCGCACTTTCACTGTGAAGCGCTTTGCATCATCTGGGAAATGTGTCATAGTGTCTGACTGTAAATAAAACTCCTGAACCGGGACCGTAACTCTCCGGTTTCTAAAATGAACCCACCTGGCCTGAGAGTGATATGCAGTTTCTGCGGCTTTATCTGGGTGACATCTTGGGTCGCTCCGGCCGCCTTGTTGCTCAGCGGCCGGTCCTCGATCACTTGGAGTCTGCTGGTCGGAGACTCCAGACCGGATGGTTCACAACCCGCAGCGATCAGGTTTTTCTTCAGGTCGCAGCGTGACGAGCTGGCAACTCCATGACCAAAGTCCTGAGTGGAACGACAAAGTGAAACATATTCAGTCAAAACCGTTCTCTTCAATCGTAATAGAGTATAAAATGAGCTGTGCTATGTATTTTCCAAGCACATAGAGCCATTTTAAAACACAATCGAGTAACTACGTTATCTTAAGTTGTTGTAAAAATGCTGCATATGTAACAAGGTTCGTTTATTTAGTCTTCAAATTACATTTATTTTAAAGTCAAGAAGTTATTTCTCCCGACATATTGGTTCTGTTGCTGCTTTTGGCAGTTGGCGGTTACCATAGCAACCGGCAACTGACAGCTCCTCCCCCTTTTTTTGTTCCACTTGATTTGTTTTTAGCGTGTGACGTTTACTGTCCTGCGTTCTTGATGAAATAAACTCAAGTTATTGAATTGAGTCTTTTGTACCCAAAGATTATACTCAAGTAAGAGTAGCACTACTTCAACATATTTTTATTCAAGTAAAAATAAAATGTAGCCATCCAAAAAATTACTCAAATAGGAGTAAAAAAAAAGTATTTGGTAAAAAAAAAAAGTCTACTCAAGTACCTGATCAAATTACGAATCATTTAATATTTAATAAAATTACATTATCAGACAGAACAAAATATAAAGTTAAGTGGAAATTTTGGTATTTTAAGGACAAAAATAACAAGAATTCAAAATAAAACTTTTCCAAATTAGTTTCTTTCAATGAAAAACTTATGAAACTTAAACAAAAACTGCAGGTGTGTGTCTGTGTCTGGAGAATTTTGGTTAAGTCATGTATGTTTTTAATTCAGTGGGTAGAAAATCCAGAAATCTTACTCAAGTAAGAGTAGAAATACTTCATAATAAAACTACTCAAGTAAAAGTAAAAAGTACAGCATAGAAAAAAGTCAGTTTTTCCAAAAAGGTTGAGTAAATGTAACTAGTTACTACTCAACTCTGCCTGCCAAATGTTTTTGATGTTGGAATATCATAACATGATGAAAAGTTTAAAAAATAGTCAATTTAGCGTAATTCTGGACCAGCTGTACATAAAAAGGACAAGTTCAACCAGATCTTGCTAAGAGAACCCAGGTTAAAATCATGAATAAGTCTGTAAATACTTTTTAGGTGACTATATATTGCGTATTCCTCCCTCCATTACCAGGTTTTACAGTAATAAACTGAGCTGGCACTAGAAAACATGACTCTATCCTCATGTAAGGACACATGAGACACTTTATGATGTTTGTGGCGTCACAAACAACTGAGTATCTCATTTTAAGAAAAGTCAGCCGGGTTTACAGCTGCTTGATGGGGAGGTTGGTGCCAGCCTGCATCAGTCTGGCAACTCATTACTTACATAAAGCGAAGCAGAAAAAGTAAAGTACCCACCTCCTGGAAGCACCAAGCACAGCTGGGGTGCACAGCCAGGCATTGCTTGCATGTGCTGGCTCCTCTGGAGGTGCACACGTTTGAACCTGAATCCAAGAGGAGAACAGTTATTTATCCCAAACCACAAAAGAAAAAAAGAAATAAAAATAATCAAAATAATCAGGCAGCTTCAATAATAAAACTCAGATGTTGTAAGAGAGGTATGAGATTGTTTGTGTATCAGATTGAGCAAATCATCTCTACTGCAGCTAATGATTATTTTAGTAATCGATTATTCTGATGACTAATCGATTAATCGGATGAAAAAATTGTTTAACCACAAGCTTATCTTTTAAAACAATATAAGAAATACATGAAAATATGAAAATAAACAATTAAAATTCCTCTTTAAATCAGAAATTTAACAATTCCTTTAGTGAATGCTTAAACATTTGTGGAAAAAGATGAATCTATAGCTACAAAAATACGTCAGCATCAACATGTGAAAAGTTTCTGCTGATCTATTGACTATTTTTTGGGACAGTAAAAGGTGCTTGATATATATTTTGGTACAGAATTTGAACCAGGCGAAGCTAAAATGACATCACTTGAGAAATTTTTAGTAAAAAAAGTATCAATGGACAATGTTTTTCTATATTTAAAATACAAAATGTATATATATATATTTTTTTTTTTTACAGTTTTGGCTTAATTACTGCTCTGGGTATGTTGTTCTTCCAGAAAATTGTCTTCTTTTGAGTCTGTTAATGATTAATTGATTATTAGATTAGCTGACAATGATTTCAATAATCGATTAATCATGATTAATACTGATTGATCATGATTAATCGATTAATCGCATCACCCCTACTTTAAATGAGCTGTTGGCTCACTCCAACACACATAAACACTATAACAATACAACAATTTTGTCTTTAAAATACCAAAATTTACACTTAACTTTATATTTTGTTCCGTCTGATGATGTAATTTTTACTTGAGTAATTTTATTATGAAGCATTTCTACTCTTATTTGAGTGAAATTTCTGTTTTTTCTTCCCACTGAATGAAGAACAAACATGTTTTTACCAAAAATTCACCAGATATAGACAGACACCTGCAGTTTTTGTTAATAAGTTTTTTATTGAAAGGAACTGATTTGAAAATATTTTTTCAAAAAGCCTGATTTTGTTATTTGTTGTTACTTTTATGAATTAGTCATTTTTTTCCTTAAAATGCTAAAACTTCCTCTTAACCTTGTATTTTGGACCATCTTATTATGTAATCTTAAATATTAAAAACAAAACTAGGAACAGTTTTATATCCAAAGTATATTGGAAATCTTCCCTTAAGCAGCCTGTACAATAATTACTCACTTCTCTATCAATCTGGAAAGCAAATAAGCAGAAAAAATGACTAAATCATGTTCTACAGCCCCATTGTAAGCCCTCTGTGTATAAACAAAAAGCTGCATAGACTCACCGCTTGCTGCCGTTTTTCCTGCAAATGTGAAAACACACATCCATAAGAGCCAGTGCGTTGGGAGCGCAGCCATCCTGCCGCTCAGGGCTGAGTGTGAGGATGCAGGCTGCGGTGTGAGCAGCACCAGTTGAAGAGGAGCAGGAATAAAACTTATCTGCAAGTCTAACAACTCCAAATACAGTGAGATGTCTGAAAGCCAGCCCAACTCTGCTCCCCCCACATTCACTTCATTAGGGAAATAGGCGGGGAAAGTGCAGCATTTAAACTTGGAAAACTTGAAGAGACTGAGATGTGTGTTTCATTGCAACAGGGTAAAAAAACTACAATGTTTACACTTTTATTCATGTTTTTATGGTTGTTTTGTTCTGTGAAGTCAGTAGGAAATGTTGTAGATTTAAGAAAAAAACAGCAAACAGGAAATTAAAAACGATCTTAAGTAAATGTAAATGTTTCAAACACGTGTTTTCCCCAATATATTCTTTGTTAATTACAAAATTAGGCTGTTAAAATTCTAATAATAGTTAAATAACGTTTTGTGTTGTGTATTGAGAAGCACTACACCGCCCTCTAGCGAAAAGCTGCTTTAAGTACACTGTAAAAATGAAGATAAAAGCTGGATATCATTAGTGGAATATTCAGCAAAATCTTATAAAAATAAATAAAATTCAACTATGATGGATCTTGGCCCAGTTTCATTAACAATTATCTCCATTTCTGTCTAGATAAAAATTTAAGACTGGCAGAATTGTATAGTATTTATTTAATTATGTTTTCATAGGAACATCCTAAAAATAAACGTATTTGATAACACTTAATGGACTATCTGTGCACTGCATTCATTTATATTGTGCTAACTTAGCTTTTATTTGTGTTTGCAGGACTTTGTTAAAAACATGATGATGCAAATTCATTTCCAAATTATTTTATTTTAATTTGTTTGCTATCACTATAAATTACACAAATGCTGCTAAAATCTTGAGTTCAAATCCATAAACTGTTGCCCTTCCTGCAAAGATTGACACAATCATTTATATGTTCTTCTCAGAGATGGGCAGTCTTTTCCCCTCTATAATAAATGAAATAATTATTTGAAAATTACAGCTTGTATATATGATCTGAAACATGTAAGTGTAACAAGAAAGCAGCAATAAGAGATTACATACTTTTAGAGAAAGTCAAAAGTTAAATTGTAACCCTGATAAACTGATCAGATAGGAAAACTGAAGAAACAAAGACAACAACGCACATCAATGGCCAGAATATCAAGAATGTACAGGGAGAATGTGCAAACTCAACAAAAACAAAAAAAAAACTTGAATGTTTCTGGCTGCAAGAAAAGCTACTATTTACCAAAAACAACAGGAGACAAAGCCGCAGAGCAGAGCGACCCAAATGTGGAGGAAGAAATACCACGACAGAAATGTAAAGTATTCTAGGCATTTACAACTGACAACAGAATCAGTTTCCATTTAATAAGAGAGGATGAAAGACAGCAATAAAACACTCAAATTATTAGAAACACTCAGACAGAGCAACCAGAAGAAAGACAGACAGACAAACAGATAGATAGCTTTTCTTCTAATTTTCTTTCTTTTTTTAAATAAATGGTGTTATTAATTGGAGATCCAAAATGTAATTTGCACGTTTGCTGTATTAAAAGAGAGGCATCTAGTTTTCACACTTTGGGGGGCTGAACAAGGTTTGGGTCACTTTCTTTCAAAACATTTACTATATTTAGCAAAGTTTGATCAATTTGGGTGCAGCAAAGTTTCAGTAAAATTCTCTGGAAAGACATAATAAGAAAATTATATCTGTAATAATTTTACTCTAAAAAGTTCAACAAACAATTTTGTTTCAGTCCATGAACCACAAATGGCCCTGGAGCCGCAGATTGGACACGCATGGTGCAGCGTTTATGTGCAGCCTCAGTCACAAATCATACAAAGCGGGCTGGTTGTGAGTTTCTGAGCAATCAGTCATCCGTTAGCTCCATCAAACTCGGCTTTAAAGCTTCAACAACAGCTTCACCAGATTGTTACGCCCATGTAACCACTTGTAAAACCTCCAACAGCAACCCTGTAACCAGGACAGGCTTTAAAACCCTGAGAGCTTCACAAAACAGAAACAGCTGGAACTTCAGTCTGACGTAGTAAAAAAGATACTGCACCAAAACATTTTGCACAAGACTTCATTTTATTTATACCACAGTCATGCTTTTTGAATTTTTCCACTTCATAACCATGAAACTATGTGCATTTCATTGTTTTTTTAATGATAGAACAACACAATGGACTGGATAATTATGAAGGAAAATGATTTTTTTTCCCTTTCCAAATAAAAATCTGAAATAAGTAGCTGGGATTTGAGTCAATATTTTGTAGAACGAAGTTTTACTAAGTTTTGTCTCAGCCAGTTGTATAAATTTGGAAGAATTTATACAACTGGCTAATTTAAAACCTGTTACAGGCAGGTTTTAAATTATTCCACAGCTTTGTCCTGCTTTGACTGGGATTTAATTCGGCCATTTTGAAACCTAAAGTCAAATTGCAACAAAAAGTCAGGCATGCAGAGAGGATTGTTGGAGCTTATCTTAAGTTCAGGAAATAGGCAGATAACATGTCTGCAGACCACACACATCCAGGACACAAACTGTTTAAACTTTTACCTTTGAGTTGGAGCTACGGAGCATTTTTGCAAAATAAACCCGAGACAATTTCTTCCTCCGGAATGTTACTGATGAACACAATAATAACGTTACAGTCAGATTAATCAAAAAAATAATCTCTTGATTTAGATTTTTTCTTATTTCCTTTAAAGGTTATTTATGTATTAATGCTGTGAATGCTCTAGACATTCACACTATTGAGTTCCATTTTTCTGTTTGCTCTGTAACTTTCGCCATGCTTCTTCTCCTGAATACTTTGTGCTATTTTCATCATTCAACTTTTATTCTACTCAGCTTGCTCTCCTAATGCCGGCTATATCTCCTGGTATTCATAACCTTCATACTTTTAATGATATTCAGCTTTTTATGAATTTTCCTCCCCATGGGGGGAAACCGCTTCATCTTGTGGCAGAATTGAGAATTACAATATAAAATGTCGGCTGTGTTTCACAGTGGATGTTTCAGGTGTTGCCTATTAATTGCAATGAATCGTCCAGTTTGGAGCTGACATGGAGGAAACAAAGCAGCCGCCATTTTGAATCGGGCAGTTTAACAGCTTTTATGCTGTTTAACACCTGGGAATAATTTGAGCTTTTGACGTTACTTTTTTGTGCTGCATGTAGCATGTTTTTTGTAGTCACCTTGCTAAACAAAGCCTCCAAACAAATGTTGATATCTCAGGAACCATAAAAGGTTTGGATTTCATTCACCCACCGTTTTTATCTGAAGGAATATGGGAACATTTCTGAATTTTAGGGTTTACATTAGGTTTTTTTTTTTTGTTTTTTTTTTTTTACATTTCTGTAACCCAGCATGCTAGTTGTAGCCTATTTGCTATCACTAGTATTTTAGCTAGTGTTAGCTAATTTTGGTTTTTACGTGGGTTTTTCACAATGCAATGGACTATTTCTTACCTTTTTCTAAGTCTTCAGCTTCAGATGCTTTTCCCATTTTCACCAAAAGCACTCATCATTGAGCATTCACACTTGCATTTTCATAAGAAATGCACACTTTCTAGTTCATATTTACTGTCTGTATGGTGAGTGCGTGAAAATAAAATTATTCAAACTGAGTCATTAAAGCTGAACATCCTCTCTAATCTTACGTCTTTCACAACCTGTAAAAGGTTTTCTGCCAGGATTTGCAGGTTTTCAGCTACATCCATCTTCTCATATGGAAAGAGTTGTTCTTTTTAAATATGATTTTTTTTTCTCCTGCAGCTTTAAATAGAAAATGTTTGATAGAATACAGATGTTTTTATTTTTATTTTATCACTCATCTGTTTTTGTCCTCAGCTTATTATAAAAGGATTTATAAAAGAAAGATTTAATTTTTGTTGGCAGTGGAGGGGATTGATTGGTTGATTTTCATTTTTATTTGTTCCATATATTACTGATGTTAGTTGACAATGATTTACACTCTTCTACTCTTCCTATCATATATATGGACTTACATTTGATGTCCTTTTGAAAACCTCCTGTTTATTCCACCAAATATTGATTTCTGAACTCTTCCTGAGTTAAAACATTCGTATTGTTGTTTCTAAATGAATATGAACTTGTTTTCTTTGCATTATTTGAGGTCTGGAAGCACTGCACCTATTTTCCTATTTTGACCAAGTAAATGCTAAATATTTGCTTGGACATCCAGAGACATGTTGTCAGTAGTTCATAGAAGAAAACAACAATGTTCATTTTACTCAAACATATACCTATAAAAAGTAAAATTAGAGAAACTGATAATTTTATGTGGTCTATTAATTTAAATTAATTGTCTCGAGACTTGAATTACTCATTATTGAAGAGAAAAAGATTTTCTAGCTCGAACAATCTAAAAATAAGTAGAAAGTTATATAGTTAAACATCTTTCTTTTCATAAGGCTAATATCTGAACCCCTTTCTCAGAACTTAATTATTTTGATTCATTAAATCATTTACATTGAAATTATTTTTTGTTTGTAATTTGAGGTGAAAAAGTTCTCTGGATTCTTTAACTTCTGGCCAACGGAGCAGAAAATCTGGAATAAACTCTTAACTTTCATAAACTGGACTTGAACCTCTATCGTGTTAAATCCCAGTGAAACACTGAGGTTCTTGTTTGTAACGTGAGATAATGTGGAAAGGTCTAAAAGAGCATTAATGTGTTTTTAAGAGCCTGTATTTTACAATATTTTACTTTGAGCTAATCCACGATAAACTGTCATGTTACAGAAAGCATATTCAGATATCTGGACTGGCTTAAAGTAACTTTTATTGGGATGTTTTGCAAGGAGAGGTTTTCTGATTTCTTCATCAGTTCTTTTCTTCTCCTGTTGATACATCCTTTTTAATTAATTCCCTTCCTTTATATCTTAAGGCTCCTCCTTCTCTTGCGCCACTTATGATTTCTTTTCCCTTGATGTGTTTTATTTCCTCATATGATTACACAATCCTCTGGGCAAAAAGCTTCTCTTTGTTCGAGTAACGTTATTAGCCATCTTGGCTCCTTCTTAAAGTTTGTGTTTTCAGGGGCTGCATCTGGGTTTCAACCAGTTATATCTGTATAAACTTTAATTGAAGTATTTGGTCTTTTTGTAAAAGTATTAGTTTTTGCACATTTTGTCAAACAACAACAACAAATAAACTTCAAAGTAATCACCACTAACTAGTCACTGGTGAGTGGGAGAAAAATGAAAACAGTCTACTAATGTCAGACTGGGCCTAATTTAATCTCAGGATAAATCCAGCTGTTCTGTGAAGGCATCAGAAGAAGAAAAAGCAAAGAAAACATTGTCATGCACGGCTACTCTTTTAATTCTATTATTTTGCAATGTTTTTGGTCACAAATTTATGTTGGATATTGAATTTCACACAAGAACAGTTCACAGTGGTAAGATTTTATATATATTTTCTGACTCATCCCTCTCATAAACCCACTTGTTTTTAATATTTGGAAGCACAAAGTTTTCTTTTTTTTAACAGCCAACACTACCAAGATGCAGTTGTTTACTAAAACTGACAGTTTGAAGAAGAAAACCCTTTAATTAAGACAGCAGCCGAGAGGCTTGCAGTGTTCCTGGAGGAGCTGCGGAGAACCACAGCTCAGGTTGGAGACTCTGTCAACATTACGCTTACACACAAAGTTATATGACTTGAGATTCTGCTAGACGCTGCAAAAGTCTTGAGGGTTGGGCAAAGCAGAAAAACTACCTGATGTGTTTTCTAATTTTTGTTGAGAAAGCATAATTTTCACATTAGAATCTAACTGAGAACGTAAGGGAGGACTTCCATCCATCCATCCATCCATTTTCTATTCACCCTTGTCCCCAATGGGGTCAGGAGGGTTGCTGGTTCCTTTCCAGCTGCGTTCCGGGCGAGAGGCCGGGGTTCACCCTGGACAGGTCGCCAGTCTGTCGCAGGGCAACACAAAGACATACAGGACACACAACCATTCATACACACACTCACACCTAGGGAGAATTTAGAGAGACCAATTAACCTAACAGTCATGTTTTTGGACTGTGGGAGGAAACCGGAGAACCCGGAGAGAACCCACCATGCACAGGGAGAACATGCAAACTCCATGCAGAAAGACCACGGGCCGGGAATTGAACTCAGGACCTTCTTGCTGCAAGATAACAGCTCTACCAACTGCGCCACTGTGCAGCCCAAGGGAGAACTTCAAAAAATAATTATATTGAGCAAATTATATTGTATTTGCAAAGAGGTGCTCGCAGATGTAACTGCAGCAAAAGCTGATACTTATGGGCATCAAACCTTTTTAGATTTTTAAAGAAACTGTCAAAACTGATTTATTTTTCTTTGGCCTCATAAATGTACTAGCCTGGAGATTGCCTTCCGGTGCCATTGCGGTGTATTATAACCTTGCTTAGCTGCTTCATCTGGTCGTTCTCACATTGACGTGGATTCCTCCCCTAGAATTTCAACCGGGTCGATTAGCGATCACGTCAATCATCTCTTTGCGGTGGAGGATGGTTGTTTACAACGCAGGCAACTTCCGGGAAGCTTAATAGTGTAAAATTAGCATGTTAGCATGTCTGTAGTTGTAGCAATGGCAGCGAAGGAAGTGAACAAAACTATTCAGTCCGTGGTAGCCAGGCTTCGAAATGTTGAATTAACAGTAACAGTAGTGATGGGTAAGTGAGACGTCATGAAGCGTTTCGACCCATAGCGAAACTGTTGATACTGTCACTGAATACTGACACCTGCTGGACATTAAAAATCCCAACAGACAATGTAGTTGACAGACTGATTTGATGACCTAGTCTATACAATAAGAGCTAAGTCATTGTACTTTATTGCATATTATATATTGTATTATGTCATATCTTCAGTTAAATTCAAAATATGTTTGATATTATTAGATACAGTCAATAAATAATGTGAACATGTACCAAGTGATTTAAGTGAACGTGTTTGGAATGAGAATATTTGTGGACTGGGGTTTTGTTTTTCACAAATTTTCATTTTAAAAAGTAGGTTTTTCCAACGTTTGGAAATTTAGTTTGTTATGCTTTTTGGGCACAACTTCTTCTGCTGTAGCAAAAAAAAATGAAGTAAACAATACATTTATATGAAATTATTTATAAAAAGCAACTGAGTAATTTGTAGAACGGGGTTTCGTCTATGGGCTTGACGCATGCGCCGATGCATCGGTGTTGCCGGACCAAATACCAATTAGCAGCCATCTTGTCCGGCTCCGCATCTCTCTCTTTGGAGGATAGCTATTTACAGCGCAGGCAACTTAACTGGCGCATTATGTTAGGGCCGAACGTTAGCATGCCTGTAATTTCAGCAATAGCAGCGGAGAACGTGAACAAAGACATTCAGACTTCAAATTGTTGAATTAATATCAACAGCCATCTTGTTCTGCTTGGCATTTCTGTCTTTATGTTGCATCGTAGAAGTATTTTACTTAAATTACTACTATTTTTTAAGTTATGGATAAAACATTATTAATGTATATAATATAATTTATTTGCCTATTACTTTTGCTCAGCCGCAGAAGTTTTACAGAGCTGCGTGCTACTTCACTGTTTGTTTTGTAGCGGAAGAAGCGTCAAATGCTACTTCCGCCTCGGAGAAGAAACTTTGTAATGGTTTTGTTTCTGTTCGTCAGTGCCCAGCTGCTTCAGAAAGAAAATTTCCCAGTAAAAATACAAGCGTGGGGCAAATAAAGTTGCTAAAACAGAAGATGGAGTCCTGTCTGTTTTGTGAGTGCAACACGGGCTACAAATTTAGATTTGTAACCTGTAATTTGTTATTACTTTGTGTCGCTCTGTCAAATAAATTCCAGATTGTGATTCTAAGGTGCCAAATTTGAAAAGTTTAACAGCGTATAAATCTTTTTGCAAGGCAGTAGCTGCATTCCCATTACAAATGCAGGCAAAACATCTCCAATGACCATAAAATTGCGCAATTTGACATTTCTAAAATTATTTTTGCTGGGTTTAATTTTAACACACCAATTAAATAAAAAAATAAGTGCTATTATTTTGTGGTATTTTGATAAATGCATTTATTTTGCAAAACTGCATCGTAGGAGTCAAATAATCAACAACCTGATGTTGCCACTGGCGCAAACCACGAAGAAGAAAGCACAGGAAGTAAGTAGTTGGAGGATCATGGCACCGCATGTTTTTTATTGACTTATGACATAAACAAACTTATACACATGTGATTTTAATTGCGTTTCTTGCTGCAAAATTATGTTTTTTAGACATCAGCGAAATGTTGACAAAATTTTGCAAACACTTGTAATGGAAACGCAGCTAATATGACCAAAAAAACGCCTCATAAATTTTTTTTAAAATCAAAAATCTAGTTACTTTCACTAAGGGAATTCATTTTCCAAACGTCAAATTGCGCGATTATGTGGTCAATGGAAACGCAGCTACTGAAGAAACAATGTTTGAAGAAACAATGCCACAAAAAGCACCAGAAAGATTGCGAAAGAGCTTTTCCATTGATTCATCCGAGGAACGCAGGCACACATGCATGCACCCTCTCAAACACAGAGGCTGTGTGTTGACTTAAGAGTTAATGAATGGATGATTGAGGACTGGGAGGACTGGGCAAAGCAGCTCCGTGGAAACAACCCCTCTTTCCCATGGAAAGCAGCATATAAGTTGAGTTAAAGACAGAGAAAATGAGCGCTTCACACAGACTGAGCTAATTTCTGTGCGCAAAGAGAGAGAGAGGTGGAGAGCCTGGAGGGGCTTTTTGGAAGCTTTCGAAAGCACCAATAAAGCAAGTAGCATGTTCTTGACAAGAACCCAAAGGGGAAGAGAGTGAAAGAGGAGCAGCTGTCGGAGGAGGAGAGTGAGACAAAGACGGAGTAGGGGGGCTGTCCTTGCTTGCTCTTCACTCCGAAGTCTGAATGTGGGAGGAGGCAGTGCAGATCAGGACCAAGAAAAGAAAAGAGCAGTAAGGAAAATGTTTGGCATGTAAAAAAAACACATCTGACAGCTGTGTGTTGTGGATAGTTTCGGGAAAGCACCTTTGTGTGTGTGGTGTGTGTGTGTTTTTGAGGGGTCGGGGACCATGCTGCAAGGGAGGACTGTTCCCTGGGTCTGCACGCTTCTGCTGGGGCTCATGGGGCTCCCGGCGTCGGGCTCCGACTTTCAGCATCACCGATACGAGGACATGGTGCGGGAGCTGTTTGCGGTGCACAGCGACTGCCCCTACATCACCCGCATCTACAGCATCGGGCGCAGCGTGGAGGGGCGCCACCTCTACGTGCTGGAGTTCAGTGACAACCCAGGGATCCACGAAGCTTGTGAGTAACACCTGATTCATTGTTTGGAAGCACATTTAGCAAAAACAGGTTTTATGGTGTGTTGAATCAGGGCCGGTCCAAACCTTTTTGGGGCCCTAACCGGGTTTTCATTTGGTGCCCCCCCCCCCCCCCACCCTACCCCATATGAATATGTCAACCTGGAATGCTTGATCATTCCTCGGTTACTCTTATGTGTGTACCATACCTGGTATTATTAGCTTTGCATTTTCATTACACATAAAATCTTTGTCTAAAAAACACAATTTTGCATTTGCAATGTTTCCAATAAATGAGAAAAACAACCATGTTCCCGTGAGAAGTCATTGAAAATCAATGACAGCTACATGAAATATATTCAGAAATCATCAGAAGAATCGTCGGCCTGTTAGCCAGGCATTGGCGCGACAAGCTCCTCACATATGACCACGGCTAAATCAATTAATCACTTAAATTAAAGTGAGCTTAATAATTTCCATTTGCATGATTTATTATTTTTC
Organism: Gambusia affinis; assembly: GCF_019740435.1. Lineage (NCBI taxonomy): Eukaryota > Metazoa > Chordata > Actinopteri > Cyprinodontiformes > Poeciliidae > Gambusia > Gambusia affinis. The sequence goes on from NC_057887.1 coordinate 18,528,504, forward strand.
TCTTTTGTCCTTTTGGTCTTACCTATCCCTTTTATTGAAGGACAATTCTGTTAACAGAATCTTCATAATTTATTTTATTTGTTGTTTTTGTTTATTTATTTTGGATATTTAAAATGTCTTCCAGTTCCTGTGTTAAATGTTCATTAAAACTTACATTTTATCGATCCTTGAGAGTCAATATTATGCCATTACCTATATATTACTTGAAAATTGTCTCAAAACAACAATATTATAATATAATTCATCATCCAGAAAAAATTTGAAAGTAACATAAGATTATAAATTTATGGTAAACAGGTTAAAAAGTTTGATATCAGTATACGGTATTTATTGTGTAACAACCTTAAAAATAATATAGAACCTGTTTTTCACGTGTAATACTATTCAGTTTGTATTATTCAATCATATTTTATGTTTAACCAACATGCTAACTTGGTGCTCTTGGAGGCCCCCTAGTGGTGTGGGGGTTTAACTCTCATATGCCTCTGGTTGAAATTAATTTGCATTCAAACAAGGCTGGGAAAATGAAATTAATTTTGGTGGAACAGTTGGTGGAACAGATTTCAGAGCACATTCTGTTCGTACTTTTATCTGTTGGGACATAGCTGGCAGAAGACGGATCAGTCTGCGAGGATTCTGGTTTTGAAAAACACACGCTTTCTGATTTGGCTAGATGAGGACAAGAAAAGAGGGGAGCGATTCCAAGGCTGGCGTCTCTGATAAACATCAGCGAAAAGAAGAAAATACAAAAGAGCTGAGCCAACATCTGTGTTTCATCTGAGTTTTTCTGCCATCCAGCCTCTGACAAATTTTGTGGTGTAACTCAAAGCTGAGCAGATGACTAATAAGTTCACTTTGAGTCAACATGGGTTTAACCCTGAGCCTACTCCTGCAAAATGTTTTGCTTGTTTAATCCCCCCACCTCCTTTCCTCTGCTCCAAATCAGTTTCTCTGTTTGTTTTGCCTATTTGTCGTAAATTAAAAGCACAACTTCATTGCACATATTTATGTGGGTAAAATACCAACTAATCATATCCCATGTCATCAAGATTTCTTTTTCTTTCCATTTCCTCATCTGCTTACGCCAGAATTTGAAAAATAGGCCGACATCTGCAAAGAATGCTATTATGGCCATGTCTGAGTTTGCATTTCTATTTCTTTTTCCCCTTTCTGCTTTTGCACACGTAGCGGCTTCCTTCAGTAGAATTGAAGGATGTGTGCCTTTTCTGTCGCAAGGTGAAAAACAGGAACTGTTCGCTTCATGACGGGGGAGTTACCCGAGGTCTCGTCTAGGCCAACATTTCTTATTCTCTTTAGGAAGTTCGGCTGCTTCGGCTGTTACTGAACTCACTTTGTGGTAAAGAGCAGGAAATGAAGTCATGAACAATTAATGGAAAGCGTTAATAAATTTGGAGGTAGCGCTGCTTCCCTCCAAACAAATCAAATCATATTTGATAGTCCAGGAACTGTTTGGTCTTCTAGTTCCAGAATCTCTGCACTTCAGGCGTGATTAATGAAGCGACCCCAGGGAGGAGGGAAATCTATCCAGCCGACGAGGTTGTTTGGATTGGTTGCTCAAAGATACCAACGAGAATACCAGATGACCTTCTCTGAAGTAGCAAATTCAGCCACAATCACTTCTTTGCCTTAGCTGATATTGTCTTTTTTGAGAATAGTTTAAGTTTTTCCTCTTGTCATCAGTTAATTTACTCAAGGATTTTGCGGCTGTTGATTTATCTTAGCTAAATTCAAATCACAATTTGTTCAAAAACTTACAGAAATGTCCTTTAACATCACTTAGGACTAGAGGTAGACATTTATTGTATCGTTTATCATTTATCGTGATAAATTTCTATTCATTGTTAGAATTTTGATTGATCGTTGTATCGATAAACCCCATCAAACCAGTTTGATATTTGTACTATTTTCTCCAATGTTTGTTCAACAAAAGAATCAATAAATACCAACAAATTTAAATGTTCAGCTTAGTGACACAAATCACACTTCTTTACCTGATTATTGTCCTAAATAAGCTCATTACAAGAGGAAATGTTTGTGTAAAGTATTACTTATGTTTGTGGGGCTATAACTGCTCTGACAGAGTCACAACCATATAGTTACCATAAAAAAGATGTAATAAATCATTCTTATTGTTGCTTTTACCGTTATCATAATAACACCTCATATTGTGATAAAACTTTAATTCCATATCGCCCAGCGCTACTTTGTGTGTTATTGATTGATGGTTAATGAGCTGAAACTTGAAGAGCAGAAGCAGCCTTTAGCAGTATATATTTTTATTTACTCAAAGACTTAGCCTCCACTCAGACTCTGGGACTCTCATAAACTCTCATAAATCTTTATCTCTTCCAATTAGTGTTGAAAATAACCTGGAAATTGTAGAATATTTGCATGAATGATTAATGCTGTCACCTGGGAGTTACTGTATAGTAAGGAAGGAAGTAAAGTTTATTTATAAAGTGCCTTTCACAGACACAAAGTCAAAGAACTGCACCTATAAATCACACTGAAGCGATACATAATCTAAAAACAAGATTAATGCAGTAAAATTAAGCCGGAGAGAACAAAACTTTAAATGTCTGCTGTCTGTGTTCCTTGTTTAAAGTAAGTTTCTTGTTTAAAATAAAGTAATAGAAAACAAGAAAAACTTCTACACAAATACCAGACTGTATTCAACTGAAAGTTTGCAAAACAGCCAAAGTAAATTAGCACTTTAGAATCTTTAAACTTTTAAAAAATTAATTTAGGGGAAGATAAGTGCGCTAAACATCTTCAAAGTTAGCTTAAGGGCTAATTAGCTCTACTGTTAGCGAATCAGCAAAACTGTGTCTAATATTATTTATATAGGGTGACCAGACGTCCTACTTTTCAGACCTAAAAAAAGGTCCGGGGGGAATTTCAAAATCGTCCGGGATTTTGGTCAACTGCCTCAAAACACATTACATAGCTTACAGGTTTCTTTGTATGGCAAAGAAATCGGTAGCACATGCGTGTCCGCCGATTCTCACCCACCCCCCTCCCCCCCGTTGGCGCATGTGTGTGTGTCCGCCGATTGTATTATTATTATTATAAATACAATTTAAACTTTACATAAGCATCAAAATGTTTTTTTTTTTGTTTTTTACCAAAATAAAACACATAATGTTGGGATGTAAGTAACATGATTCATATTGAAATAATTTTGCCCACCTGTTCAGTAAAAAAGTGGAAATCTTCACATTAATTCAACAGTATTTTTGTTTTTGCAGTGGTTGAGTTGAAAAAGCACTTCCTTTCTTTCTTATTCTTAAAGCTGCACTACTCACCTATTTACAGGCTGATCTTGAACTGTTTAAAAAATTAAGTGCACGTGTGTATGCGTGCTCATGCGGGATGATCTTTTTTACTTTCCTGCTGCCTGCATTTTTCCAATTCTTCCTCCAGTGGAGCCGGAGTTCAAGTACGTGGGCAACATGCATGGCAACGAGGTGCTAGGCCGTGAACTCCTCATCAAGCTCTCGCAGTTTCTCTGCGAGGAGTACCGGGCCGGAAACCAGCGGATCACGCGGCTGATCCATGACACACGGATCCACATCCTGCCCTCCATGAACCCCGACGGCTATGAAGTGGCAGCCAGGCAGGTAATGTAAACTCTGGTGTATGTGTGAGCTTTTTTTGCCCTGAAAGAAAAACCAGAGACAGGAATCTCCCCAAGGAACTCTCTTTGTCTGTTTTTCTAATCTAGTCATCTGCTACCTTAGAAGAAAAAGAAGTAGATTTGTTCTTTTTTATTTGCCAAAAATGTCAGGGTCCCAAGTGAAAATAAACACCTGTAGGTTGAATCAAAGCACATTCCTCACACTCCACACATAGTTTGTTTAAATCCACGCGATAATAAGCTAAGCTATCTGTTTTAGTTTCAAATGACACATTCAGACAATAGCAGGTAATTTTTGTCCCGGTGTTTGCTCGAGTTAGTGACTCTCTTAGAGGTAATTGGGGACTGAACCACAGATCGCATGCTACGCACTCTGACACAAACACATACACGTGTGTGCAATCTCTTTGAGGCTAATTATAAGTCCGGAAGCGAGCTGCAGCACATGGCAGACAGCAAACCCTCTCTTTGCCAGTCGGAGCACATAGGAATAACTGCACTGTAATTTGGCGCTTAGCAGATGTTTGGGTGCAACACCATCTGGATGGTAAGGTTTGTTTTCCTGAATCTTGGTTTGGATTGTGTTGGTTCTGTCCTATTCAATCACAGAAGAACAACAGAACCGAATATATTTTCATGAAGGTGTCTGTAACGGTTTTCAAACGTGATATTCTGGTATATTCAGTTCGATTGGGGACCAAAGTTGCAACATTTGTTGAATTTTCAGATGGTTTGGTTTTGCTTTTTTATGGAATTGTTCTTCTCAGAAGCAGCCGAGCTCAGATGCACAGAAACAAACCGTCACAAAGTTTCTTCACCCAGAGCTACAAAGTTACAACTGACCAACTGATGCTACTTCCGCTACAAGACAAACAGTGACGTAACTTCTGCAGCTGAACAAAAATAACTGTAAATTATATTAAATAAATGAATAAAAGAGTGTTTTATCCATAACTTAAAGATAGTAATAATTTAAATAGAATACTTATTGGATGCAACATGTGTGTACTGTATGTTTAAATTTGTTTTACTTTTTTGTAACCAGGTTGTTGTGTGTTACCAGGTCCCTCTTGACAATGAGATCTAGATCTCAATTGGGTTTTACCTGGTTAAATAAAGAAAATAATAAATAAATAAGTAAGTAAAAATAATTAATTGGAAAACTGTTCCCTCACGATGGCTGTATCATTTATTGTGATAAATTTATTATGATAATAATTTTGATTGTTGGAATTGTTATTGTTACTATTTGGTCCACTGTTTGTTCAAAGAAGGTATTAATACATTTTAAAATATGGTTAAATGTAGTTACTATTTTGCAGTTTAATGATACAAATCACACTGTTTGTGCTACAAATTGGAATGTTTTTCTAGAGCAGTATTTGTGTTAGTGGGGCTTTAAGTGTTATGACACACTTCTTATCGTTATTTTTTATTGCTAACACAGTAGTACCACAAAATATCACAATAGAAATTTGAGTCCATATCGCTAAACCTCACTCCCCCTCGCCTCTGGGGGCGCTGTATCAAGAGCCACTAAAGGAAACTACACAAAACAAAAGCCTCAGAAGACACTGACCGCAACTTTCTTCTTGACGAAACGTAAACAAAAATGGAAAGCCGTCAAAGTTTAACGGTTATAGGATTTCTTTTTGTCTTTTGGAAAAGACTACGAGCCATTTCTCATGGTAGAGCTGGACACCAACGTTTGTTTCGGTTGTAATTACCCAGAATGTCTTGCGCTTTGGTTAGCTTCTTGCTTTTTTTTTTTTTTTTTTTAGCGGTCCCCAGTCCAAACCGCACCAGAATTCACTTCAACCGAACCAAGACCTGAGTTTTTAAGGCTAAGTGAAAAATAAAACTTGGACCACAGTTATTTAGAGCAGTTAGCTGATACCAACAATACATGCTAACTTAGCATGTATTGCTAAGTTAGCATGTATTGCTAAGTTAGCAATACATGTTAATTGACTTTTAATATTAATTAAAAGTAAATTAATATTGACTTTTAATATTTAAAAGTCAATATTAAATGAATGCTTAGCATTGCTAAGCATTCACGCAGTTTGGTCAATTTGTGTTTGTGGGTCAACAGGGTTCTGAACTGAACGGATATCTGGTGGGTCGGGGAAATTCCAGAGACATTGATCTGAATCGAAACTTTCCAGACCTGAATTCACTGATGTATTACTACGAGAAAACCAACGGACGAAACCACCACCTTCCTCTGCCAGACAACTGGGAACATCAGGTCAGTGTTACTGGAGAAAGTGTTTATGTCTGTTAGCACTTAAAAGACAAATAACCTTTTCTCGCTGCCTGACATTAAATAGACTTAACTGTTTAGGACAGCTGGAATTCAAAACTTTACATTTTCTCAGTATTTGGTAGCATTGCCTTTTAAACTGTCTGACTTGGCTCAAATGTTTTAGTTTCGTTTTATAATGTGTTAAAAAAAAAACTATTTTTGTCTCTGAGCAGAGTTGGGTAGTAACTAGTTATATTTACTTTTTGGAAAAAATGTACTCTGTGGAGTACTTTTTACTTGAGTAATTTTATTATTGCAACTCTTACTTGAGTAAAATTTCTGGATACTCTATCCACTCTGAGTAACTTCACTGAATGGCGAACAAGCCTGTTTTAAATTTAAATGTAAATTTAATTTAATTCAATTTCTGTTTGGGATCAAAAAGATATATTTGAATTTTGAATTTTTAACCAAAAATTCACCAGACACAATCAAATATGTGCAGTTTTTGTGTTAAAGTTTTAGACTGAAAGAAATAGATTTGGAAACTGTTTCTTTTGCCTGGTTTTGTTATTTTGTAATAAGGTTATTCATATAAATTATTTTCATTTTGGTCTCTAAAATAAAATTTCCACAAAAGTTTGTATTTTAGCGGCCGTCGCGGGTTTGATTCCCGGCCTGGCAACCTTTGCCGCATGTCTTCCCCCTTCTCTCATTACCCACTTTCCTATCAATTAACTTTCAAATAAAGGCCACTAAAGCCAATAAAACCTTAAAAAAGTTTGTATTTTAGTCTGCTTGATAGTTATTTTTAAATATTAAATGATTTATGTTTTGATCAGTTACTCAGTACTTGAATAGACCTTCTACTAAATAGTTGTTTTTACTCTTAAGTCATTTCTTGGACAAACACTTTTTATTTTTTTCTGTTTCCCAGACAGTTACTTAACAGGTTGTTGCTAGGTAACCAAAACGTGAGTGAGTTGCTAGGTAACTAAAGAGTGACCGAGTTAGTTGATTCCACCAACCTGTACAATTATTGAATATGCTATCACACAAAATGATCTTCAAGTGATCTTGTGTCTATCTCGATATATTATTACTGATTTATTGTCCATCCCTAATATATTAAATGTAAATAATCTGGTTTTGGCAGCATACGTGTATTAACTTTTTAAGAGAAAAGTCTATTTAAATGAAAGAAAATGCACAAGAAGGTGAAGAGATAAATGAAGCCTGGGGGAAACTGAATGAGTTTGTGTGTGTATGTGCTGAATAAAGAGCAACTGTAACATTACTGGGTTTTTTTTGGCATTAACTTTGTTGATATTTATAAATTGGCGAGTTTTGCACAGGATCAGATTGCTTTAACAGCTGAGCTACAGCAAAAAGAAATTGAGGATAATTTAAAGCAATTTGGTGCAAATGTTGCACTCTTGAAACAGACAGGACTCCATCTTCTGTTTTAGTAATTTTATTTGCCCGCTGTGTATATATTTTTGGGAATTGTTCTCTCAGAAGCAGCCAGGCACTGACAACAGAAACAAAACTGTCACAAAGTTACAAGAGCTACGAAGTTCCAACTGATGCTACTTCCACTACAAGACAAACAGTGGCATAGCACACAGCTCAGATTCTGTCAAACTTCTGCGGCTGAACAAAAAAAAAAATTAAATAAATGAATAAATAAGTGGGTTCCTCTAGTCTATTCTAAGCCTGGCAGCCCGCCGTGCTTTACTAACTGCCCCGCCAGGCAGCTAGTTTTCTTGTTTTTGTTATTAGAAAAATTAATAATCCAAAAAAAAAGAAGACTCTACAGGTGGTTTGTTTTATGTTGTAAGTGTGTAGAGTGGCTTGCTTTTAGGTCCTCTGAAAGGTTTTGTTAGTCTCCGCTTTATTAACCACAAGTATAAAATTTTATGATGTTTTCATGTATTTGTTTTAGGTTTTGCATGTAAAAAAAGCGCAGAAAACGGCTTGAAAAAGTTCAGTTTCAAGTAAAGAAAGCACATATCTTTCTTTTACTGTCATTTTTAGAAGCTGCAGTTTTGTGAATATTACCTTTAAAGTCTCTTTTAGGGTACAAACTATTGGCTTGACTTTACAGAGTAAATACCATCGTTGAGGTTGGCTTCAGAAGACACCTGGCTTCGTTCCAGGTGATCGAATGGCTTCTGTAGTTCGCTGTGTACTTGCTTCAGGGCACTCAAGCGTGAAATGAACAGTAGGGGGATTTATAAAAGCATGTGCCGTCAAACTATTGCAAATAGTCTGCCAAAAGGCAGGTTTCCAGCATGAGGGTCAGGTCCTTGGGGGAGTCTCAACTTCTCCTCTCAAATGCAGAAAGAAAAAGCTGCTGTTCATGATTAACCCTTTTAAGTTTTCCTACCAGCTGGAATGAATATTGTAGCCTAACGGATTTCCATTTAATCAAGATACAACAGCGTCCTTCAGCCTATTGTGCAAAGTTGAAAGTAGACATGATGGTGTTTGTATCACATTTTAGCAGATTTCTATCTGCTTTTAGTAATGAAATGATAATTAGTCACTTGAAATGTTCATAAGGTTGCATTGCTTTTGCAGAAACCAAAGCCTGTCTCCTGTTATTATTGTTGTTCAGTTTTTAAACAAGTAAAAAAAAAAAAAAAAAAAAATTCGGTGTCATGTTTAGTTTCTGGTTGGATCCGATTGGAGGCAGACTTGGAGAGCTTGTTAATGAAAAATAAAGATTTGAAGACATTTAAAGAGAACTGCACTGAGAAGAGTTATAAAGAGTTTAGACAGGAGCAAACAAAAACCAAGGGCTTAAATACTGAGGTGGAAAACAATAAACCAGGTGAACTAATCAAAGGAGACGTGGAAACAGTTGTGGCAGAAGGAAAGTGGAGAAACTGAGAGAGGGAGACTAATTAACAGAAAGGAAGAGAGAAAGAACGACAAAGATTTAAGAGAAATAAATCCAAACGGACAAGAAACTAAAGATTGAACTGATAATTTATTAAATAAAGAACCAATGAAATGACTACAAAAAGACCTATGGGAAAAAAAGAACAACAACATCCTGATCAAAACACAAACACTCAAGGAGTTGGATAATTACTGCTGGTTCAAGAGTAAAACATTTACTTACAAAAAACACATTGCAACATCAATAACATCATTAAGTCAAACCTTCTCTCGTGATATCAATTTAAAAAGTGGCGTATAGACTTTTTCCTTATTATAATATAAAATAATTCATCTCTGCATCAACAGATAAAACATGCTTTGTACAGGAAACTCTCCATGATTTGTTTGTTTTTAAAATATTTACAAAACTGTTAAATAATTAAAAAATGATAAAGTGGTTGCTGGTGTTATCCTAATGTAGCAAGACAAAGTAAAAAATAAAACAAATTATCTAAATATATAATTCTAGACTCTTGCGTTACCGGGAAACTGGTTTAGGAGACTGGTTTCTCATCCCTCAACTTTAAACCAGTTTAATCAGAAATGCTGTAAACTGAGGAAACATTTTGTGTCTTGAGTTTTACTCTCAAGCAAACATGAGGAGTTTATAATTTCCGTCTCTTTTCACCTGCATATTTTTCATTATAAGGTTACAACTACTGTTTTTCTATCTGGCAGCTACAGTTTGTCCCAGATGGCCGCCTCCAGACTGGGAGACACAACCGTGCCACTGTTATCGCCATGTTATTCATGCTGGTCAGGGTAACATTTACTGGCAACATGAAGCCACAAGCTCTGCGTTAGCCTCCAGGCAAATCAAGGCTGCATGCTGCAATTTAGCCAAGTGATAATATTTCATTCAAAGGAATGATTGAGGTGAAAAATGCCTCACTGTTCTTCAGATGTGGGGAAATGACTTAAGATTTACAGAGACTCTGGAATATTTAGTGAAAATCCTCCATAAATAGAAAATCTTATGTTTTCATCTTTTGCTAATTACTTGGAAAAATTATGTTTTGATGTTGTAATCACTGCCTTTTAGTAGGGTTTTGAGAAAACCCCACTGTGTGAAGCAGTAAGTTATCCCATGTGCATTACACTGTAAAAAAGAAATACTAAAATCTACTCAATAAAATTTAGGCAGCACTTTACAACTAATATTTTTAATGAGATTTTACAGGTTGGATTTGAGTCAAAGTTAATTTAAGCCTTTCACATTTAGTAATTTAAGTATACTCAAATAGAAAATATAATTCAATTAATTTAATTTAAAAAAGCAAATTATGTAGGAAAAAAATCACTCTTTACATTTATATAAATTAATCATAAAAATAAATGTAGTTAATGTACATTAATCAAACAACAGAGTATTAGAGCCAGGCTACAAGAATTACTGTGCAATTAGGAGAACGTAGAATAAAGATGCAGTTTTACTAGAGGAACATATTAAAATCATGGGAAGAAGTTGTTTTAATAGGAAAACAGCTTAAAAAAATTATGTTGGAGTTATTTTAAAATTACTACTTCATTCTCCTAAAAGTATGACTTCATTCTGGTGATATTAAGACTCTATTTTTGTATTATTTTGACTTTATTATTGGAATTACTATGACTGTATTCTTGTAATGAAAACAGATATACTTTGTCACGGAGTTGACCTGAATTGAAAGCCTAAACTGTAAAACATGCTTGTTAAACAAGATGGCAGCATTGGGCATGCTGATGTCACTCTGAACTGCAGAAACCAATGGAGTGCATTAGTGACAAGAAATCCAGACTTTTCAAACATTAAATTCTCAAAATAATTGATTTAGCCCATTTCTTATTGCACTGTAACCCTCAGCATGACTCTGTTTCAAACTCTCCCCCTTTCTCTTCCTCACAGGTTGAACCTGAGACTCTGGCAGTCATAAAATGGATGCAAAACTACAATTTTGTCTTGTCGGCCAATCTCCATGGAGGAGCAGTGGTGGCCAACTACCCCTTCGACAAGTCACGAGACGCTCGCATTCGAGGGAGGACCACGTACTCAGCCACTGCGGATGACAAAATCTTCAGGCAGGTGTGAAGCTGCTTAAAAGTTACTTTCTGAAGTTGCACATCTGACCTGATCTCATTGTTATCTGTTGCTTATTTGTGTAAGCATCTGAATGACGGGGAGTGTATGCGTTTGTGTGTGATGATAGTTGGCGAGGACGTACTCGTACGCTCACAGCTGGATGCACTTAGGCTGGAACTGTGGAGACTTTTTTAACGAAGGCATCACCAATGGAGCCAGCTGGTATTCTCTGTCTAAAGGTAAACAGTTTACTCTTAACATGATACGTCCTCTGTTCATGTTACTGACTTGTTTGTCTTTTCTCACCTTGTAAATGTACTCTCTCTTGGCTTCAGCGCTTTTCAGCATTTCCTGCAATGTTTGTTTTTTGGTTTTCACCCAACACTTTGATGATTGCTTTGTCAATGGATACCGTCCCAAGCCTTTTTCTGGAAAGTTATCTCTCATACTGACTCATCGTTAACCAGTTTTGACCTTTGCCTTTGCCAAACAAACCCACTCAATTGATTCTGTCCCGTGTTTGGACCGTTGTTATGTCTCAGCAATGTTCAATTAGCCAGTTTTTCTTTTCAGAAAATGACTTTCTTCCCTTATTTCCTTAGTCAAGTTTATTTGTATAGCACATTTCAGCAACAGAGCAGTTCAAAGTGCTTTACGTCATGAAAACATCATGCAGTCACTGATTCTAAAACAATAAACATTGCTTTTTGTCAATGTTATCATTAAAATCATCAAGCAAATACATATCAGGTATGTTGATCAATAGCGGTGTAACTATAATTTGTTCCAGATTAATTGAGCATAGAAACTTCAATAATTCAAAAATATGGAGTGGCGTCAGATTTTAGCGGTTGTATAATTTCTTTTTTGTCTTTGGTATAAAAAAATAAAAAATAATTCTTCCTCCCGCTGGTACTAAACTCTCATGTTTGTTTTGGTTGTATCTACCCAGCATGCTATTTGCTATAGTCCACTTCCTGCTTTCAGAGCCATTTTTGGTCCACTTGGCATTCACATATGCTTTTGAACAGCACCAAGGTTAAATTTAGCTTTAACTAAACTAAAACCTGATCTGCTTAGGGTTTTAGGTGGACCAGAGTTTGCTTTTTCTAGTCTGCATCAGTGTTTGATAGTGCATTCACATTCTCCCAAACAAACTGGACTTTCTAGATAAACTAAGTAGAGTTGGATTAAAACAGACTAAACAGGGCTGGTGTGTTTTTCATGCATTTCTCTTTGTTGCCCCTAGATGAACTGGCAACCTGTCCAGAATGTACTCTTGGACGAACATAGTTTAATAAAAATTGTGAAGTCATGTTGAGCAAACCCTTATGCAGCCAAAGAGAATGAGTATTAAAATTCGCAGCTGCACACAAGCACAGACTTGGTAAAAGAAAGACAAGTATGGACAAGGCCTGAAATCCAGTGACAAAATTTAGATTTTATTTTATTTTTTACCACTGCCACAGGGGAAAAACAGATAAAGGTTGGACTGTCTGCTGGGTAATGTCGTAATACTGTGTTCGATTTACTCCAGAAGTTGTAACGGTGAAGTTAAGTTTTATACTGTACACTGAGGATTATTGTAGTGCTAATTACTATTATCATCACAATCCGGGTAAACTAGAAGATTTATGCAGAACTCTTAGAAATGAGTCAATGGTTCATCAATTTAAAGTAATAATTTTGATCTATATACAAAAGTTAGGACACACCTTCTCATTGAATTCAATTAGAAAGTTTGTCCAAACTTTTGGTCTGTACTGCATGTAGTTTGAAACTGATCTAGGTTTAGACTATGGTTGGGCAATAAGTGACAAACATATCAGGATATAAGCATTTCATACCAATCAATAATTTTAAATACCTGAAATACTGACAAACTGGCGGTGTCATCTTTTCTGTTTTAGCCACAGTTTCTTCTCAGCTGAGTTGTTGTTTTTTTTTAGTAGTTATGAGGCACAGGAGCAAAACCTGAATCTGCTACTCTATAGGTCGTTGCTAGGTAACCAAAGAGTGAGTTAGTTGATTCCGAAAACCTCTACTTAGCTGGGCTTGAAAGGTTGAGCTGCTAAAGTCTTTCCTCTGCCTTCATTAGTTCAGTGAAATTATTGAAAATTCTATCAGCCGTGTTATTTGTTGATATTGATCACAATATATATTGTTATTCTTTTATTGTCCAACCAATAAACTTCGTAAAGTCCATAAATAAGTCTGTAAATGTTTCTAGTTGGTGTATTGTTATATCAAAATCAAAGTGGAGGAAACTCTATTCTTATTTTTTTCTGTTCAAAAATCAAAAGCATGATGAGAGATTTACATGTTTACCCTGTAATGAGGGATGGAAACAAGCTTGTTCATTTAAATTGCTGCTAAACAATATAATCAGAGTATCGGTTTGCGTTTGTTGCCATAAGAAAAATGGCACTTATCCAGCAAGAACACTGATTGACATACTGACCCATTTTTCCACCAAAGATTTATCTAAAACTTCAAATGTTTATCTGACCATTAGAGCAAGTGTTCAGCTTCATCTCAGTTGAAAAGTATGTGAGGCTGCAGAGCTTTACGAATGAGTCGCGAGTTTTCCAATGGGTTCAAACCAGCCGCAGTCTCATTTAGCAAGAGTATGTCATGTTTAATTTAGCAGGTATTTTGCTCCAAGTGTTGTGTCATGGTGTGTGAGGAAACATTTGAGCCTTTCAACTTCCAAGTTTGAGCTTCGTCATAGACATCAAGAGAGACAAGAAGCTTCTTGAATGAAAACATTTCAAATCTCATTTTTATTTTTGTTGGACTTTTATTCACTCTTTGGGACATTTTAGTCTACTTCATGTTGTCTGACTATTAAGTGAACCTTTGGTTCTGAAGCATAGAAATATTTTTAATCACAGTTAAATCATGGATTAAAATGAGGTAACTATGTTTTGCTGGGTTGATTTGAATGGTTTCGTTCCCAATTGAAAAACTACATTTTGTATTCACTCACCTCTAAATCAATTAATCACATGGGAAATAAAAAAACTCAATAATTTTAATTTCCTTGATTTATTTCTTTTCTCGTTTCTCTCTTTTTACCAAAAACTGAATGATAAAAGTCTTCAGTCTGGTATTTTGGTCTCAACTAGCCCTTTTTTTGAAAGATAATTTTGTTTACAGAGATTTCATTATTGAATTTATTTCTTGTTTTTGTCGTCTTCTTTATTTATTTTGGATATTTAAAATGCCTTCCAGTTCCAGTGTTTAAATGTTCATTAGAATTTAAAGGTTATTGATACTTGACAATTTCTTCTTGTATTATTGTGCCATTATTACTATTATATTACTGGGTCTCAAGGCAGCAATAAGTTCTGGGGCAATTTATCATCTTGCAAAATTTGTTATTGTGACATTTTAGTCTAATATGTGTGAACATTTGTTTATTAATCTGGCAAGATAGGAAAAGTGTTCAGTCTTTGTCTCCAAAAGCATCTTGAACCTTCAGAGAAAGTGAGATTTTTCTCCTAAAATCGTAACAGGAATAGATTCATCATCTTTCATTTATTGTTTCTGTTTGTTTAAGGCATGCAGGACTTTAACTACCTGTACACCAACTGTTTTGAGATCACTCTGGAGCTGAGCTGTGACAAGTTTCCTCCAGAGTCGTCGCTGCCCAGAGAATGGCTTGGCAACCGAGAGGCGCTGATTTCGTACCTGGAACAGGTCAGAAAAATTCACCCTGATGTTAATTTAGTCCTTCTGGTGAACTCTTTTTCTAAATTTGGGCCTTCAGTTTCAGAGAAATATTCCTGCCAACGAGTGTTGTGGTTTGGTTTTAAAATGAAATGTGCTCTTAATTCACTGCGATTAAAATATACAGTCAGGAAGTCTTATTTCACAAAGGGGGATAATTATTTTTCCCCCTCATTGTGGTGAAACTGAAATCCCTTCATTCTGTGGAAAGTTTATTGTTTTGGAAAGTTTGTTCAACATGTAGTTTGTAACCCCACCACTACGGTTAACAGCTATCCATGGTATTAGTATAAAAATGCTTCTCATGATGTATTTGATAATAAAAACTCCAGCAGTTTTACTTTTCTTTTTAATGCCATCTGTCTGTCTCCAGGTGCATCATGGGATAAAAGGCATGGTGTATGACGAGAACAACAACCCAGTCAGTAAAGCTGAGATTGCTGTCGCTGGGATTAATCATGATGTCACAACCGGTAAGACTGCAGTTTGTTTCTACTTATACAAATGTTTTTATAAAAAATTCAGTTTTTATAAGTGCTGAAAATGCATTTGCATCTGTGTGACATGTATTAATAGATCCTATGTATGTAAATTTGGTTATTTGGGCTATCCATTTTGTGCATTCTTTGGAGTTATTTGTGGAATCTGAAGAGAAATTTACATTTTCTTAACAATAAAGCAGCTTATCTTGATCATTTGGATAGTTGCAGGAGACAGAAATTATAGCAACAGACTTACACATCTGGAATAAATAATAGATATTTGATCCAAAAACAGACATCTAAATAGTTTCCATTGCTGGAGGAGTGCACAGTTGATCTGACTGTAGGAGAAATGGACAAAATGAAAACAAGAGCAGTCTGTTTCAGAAAGAAATGGATCCTCCTCTGCTGGTTGAAAGGAGAAATGCACTTCTCAAAGAAGTCCAGTCTAAATACAGAGGTTTACATAATGATAATGTCGATAAGAATTCTGTGTACAAGTTTGAATTTATTCAAGATTTTCTTTAATCCACACAAGATCAAAGTTCTACATATAGTGGTGTGAAGTAAAAATTGTTGTATTATTTCTCTTAACAATTTTATTTAATTCTTTTACTCATTTAACCACATTAGTATTGTTAGAGTATGTAGGCTAGAGATTTTCTGCAAAACCAGTTAGAGGGGTCCCTGCAGCAGGCTGACAGCGACAGCAAGGCGCCAGTATTTGTTAATAGAAAAGAACAGATAGTTTAGATAGGTATAGTGTGATGGAATAAGCCCTGAGGCTTAACAAGTTTCTCTATAGAATATCACCAGCTCAGAGTTTTAAGAAATTGATGCACTTGCTGGATATTTTGGTTTGACAATGTTCTTGTTATGCGAAATAATTCCATTAGCAAACCTGATTTTTGGAAACTCACGTATTTGAACAAGAAGATGTTTATCATCCAAGGAGTTAACTGACCCACCCTATGGTTACGTGACTTGCATGAAAATTGTTCAACTGAAACTGGAGTGACCACATTGTGTAACATGAGTTTTATATATTGCAGCTCCAAATCAGAACACAGAGCAGCTCGCTGCTGTTTGTTCTCCGTCTGCAGACGAAATAAAGCTTTACTCTTTGCCATTTGCCAGAGTCTCATCCTGATCTGTTATCACACAGATTTTGTCCACAGTGGTCATTTACAGGTCTACCTTCACTAATATTAGATTAAAAGTAGAACTGGATAATAAATCAATAGCAATATGTATCGCTATACACGCGTGATCGGTATGAATAGATAATACATCTAAAAGAACATTTAATATATAAAATATTCATCTAGACAAAGGAAAGGCCACTCAACCTCTAACAACCAGCTAAGCAAAGAATCAACTAACTCACTCACTTTTTGGTTACCTGGCAACTCACTCGTTCCTTGGTTGCCTAGCAACAGTTTGGTGAGTAACTGCCACAGCAGCAGTTTAAAGTTCCGTCACTTTCCCTCATAACGGCTTAAAAAGGAAAAAAAGAAAACAATTGAAAACTGTGAATAAAAGAGGAAAGATCATGCATGCAACTAGTTTGGTTGTATTTCAGATATTTAAAACAGAAAAACGAATCTATTATTATACATAACAACTGATATGAAACACTTGTACCGTGATTCGTTTTTCAGCTATGTCATCTAGCCCTAGCTAAAACTCCTTTAGGCAATTGAAGCTCAGCGAATAAAAGTTTGGTTGCCATTAACCTCGTTAATGTGCTGCTCAAAGTGCTAATGGTGGAGAAACAACTTACTGTTACAGGAAAACTGCTTATCTGCTGTCATTGGTGGCCATGCCAACTAGCCTTAGCATTACTGGTTAGTTGTGGTGGACCAGCTGTAGAGAGAAAGTCTTTTAGGACCTTGCCTGATTTTAAATCCACATGTTTCCAGTTCTGATTTGTAAATGGCGATGTAAAATAACAATTGACACCAACCTCTGTGTTGTGGATTCCTCCAGGCGTGGATGGCGACTATTTCAGACTTCTGCTGCCAGGAACGTACACCGTGAAAGCCTCCGCTCCAGGTTACCTATCTTCGTCCAACACAGTGACGGTGGGACCAGCTGAGGCTATCCAGGTTGAGAATTTTCAGAAAATCTCTACTTTGAAAGATTTAATTGTTTGAAAAGTGGCTGAAATACTCACCTTTTTAAAAACTTGCTCCCTGGCAGCTTAATTTTTACTTGAAAAAAGCTCCAAAACAAAACCTAAAGGGGAAGCACCAACATGGGAAGAAGAGCATCTCCGCCCACAAGGCGTCACTGAAGCTCGGCCCAAGATGAAACATGCACAGAAACTCACTCAGAAGTTAACCCAGAGACAGAGGAGGCATACCCAGCATATTAATTATGTAAATGATACATGTTCATGATATATCTTTGTAGTCTTAGGGTAATTATGGAATAGAAACATTATTTTCTTGTTGATTATAAATCGTCACATCTATATGAAAGGATTGTTCCAAGCTCAATGTATTTATGTAACAGTGTTGATATGTATGAACACAACTGTTTGTGTAAAGGGAAAAAAAGTAACTTTTTTGTTGTCTTGGTTACGCAAAATTTGACGAGGACTGTAAAAGAAACTAGAAAATTCCTGAAGAAATTTAACTGGGGCCTGCCAAAGTGTGCCCGTCGGTTTGGACCCAGCGTTCTGATGCTAAGAATTTGCATCAATGCTAAAGAAAGCTGCAATGTAATCAATAGCATGTGGAGAATCACAAGAATGTTAAGTAAGCTGGACATGCAACATTCAGTATGATAAAGCAAGTGCATTAGCTAAAATGAGCAAATATGCTAATGTAAGCATAAATACTTTCAGTAGCATGTGGGGTATAATTAGAATGTTTACTGTCATTTACTTACTCCATTAAGTATACTAAACATGGCTAATAAGTCTGAAAAATAGAAAATAGCTTATTTAAGCTAAAAGGCTAATGCTAATGAACCCTAACCTTCGATAAACAGATAATGCAGAATGATATCACTGCACCGCCTCTGGCGGTGCACTGTCCAGAGGGGCATTTTGAGGCTTTTATTTTGAAATTTGCAGTAAGCTTCATATTAAATGCCCACACTAATCCAATGTGTAAGAGTGCTTTGGATAAACCAGTCACATAAAGCCAAAAAGAGCAATTACATGATGTAAAAATTCCCAAGGCTTTTATTTTGAAATTTTTGTTAAGCTTCATTTGAAAGGGTCAAAGTCATCCCATGTGTAACAGTCATTGGATTAAATCAGTCATATAACGCTCAAAAAAGCAATGACCTGATGTAAAAAATTTCAAGGGCTTTTATTTTGAAATTTTCAGTAAGCTTCATTTCAAAGGGCTAGACTCATCCCATGTGTAACAGTGACAGGGTTAAATGAGTTATATACAGCCCATAGCAGCAAGTTGTTGTAAAGGCCAGCTCAGTCCTCCTCTGTTTTAACTGAACTACTAGTTCGAACTACAGTGATGCGTATTTGTAGTCCTCAGCAGCTCTCCCTGCTCTGGGTTCCGTTGCCATGGTAAATAATCCTCTCTGCCAGCTGTGAGTGAGACATCCAGGGGGAGACAATTCTCTGTTTGAGCCAGCCAGTTTGACTAAAAAAAGCATTGCAAAAAACAGTTTCCCGTTCGGGAACCGTAATACATATTCGAAAACCGTTTGAAGCATATAAGAGGGCTATTTGTCGTCTCACATAGTCCCGCCATTCATATCTCTACCTCACTCACAGTATTAACAGCGATGAGATAAAAAAAGTGTGTGCCAAGGTCTGAAATTTTTCAGAAATACATGGAAGTGAATCAGTGAGATCTGTCTGCTACCCTGGCGCATGACTTTGCTCTGAAGCACCTGGAGAGAAAACTGTAGCGCTTAGATAATTTTGAAAACATTTGACCGGAGCAGGCACGCGTATCAATGTCATGACCAAGATTGCTCCCAATCATGCAATATGCGTGAGCGAGAGGGCGAGTTAACAAAAGATTTGGGGTCAAACTGTCGCTCTGACTCTCCCTCGAGCCGAGCGGCCTTCCCACTCTGATTTTTCAAAACATCAAAAACTTTGGGTCGCTTAGTAAGAAGTTGTGGACAACCCATAATACATATTGACGTGCTGTCTTCACTTTAAAAGAGATAACGGACGTATC
Source organism: Gambusia affinis (assembly GCF_019740435.1). Classification (NCBI taxonomy): domain Eukaryota; kingdom Metazoa; phylum Chordata; class Actinopteri; order Cyprinodontiformes; family Poeciliidae; genus Gambusia; species Gambusia affinis. The sequence continues at coordinate 18,547,798 of NC_057887.1, forward strand.
TACAAAATGAAGTTTGAATGGCGTTTCTACATAAAGTTATGACGACACAGAAAATCCTCAAAAATAGGGTATTTTCAGGATTTACTGGTTGCCTCATCCCCTTGACGACGAGAGATGCACCTGGTGAGCTCGTTAGTGATTTTGGGGTCGTTTTTTGCTTTTTACGTCGCCATGGTAACTCCAAATCCCACCAAAAGTAATAGCACACCTCACGGGATCGAGCTGCACGTTTTGATACCACTTTTGTGGGTGGGCTCGCAGCGGTACGAGCCGCATTCACGGTGACGGAAGAATAAGTTAAGAATAATAAAGAGACATTCTATTGGGTGTAGAACAATAGGTGCCTGCCATGCAATGCATGGAGGCAGTGACTGACTTGCTTCGCAAGTCAGTCACTGCTCTCCTTATGCATTGCTATGGGCAGGCCCCAAAAATTCCTGAAGAAATTTAACTGGGGCCTGCCAAAGTGTGCCCGTCAGTTTGGACCCAGCGTTCTGATGCTAAAAATTTCCATCAATGCTAAAGAAAGCTGCAATGTAATCAATAGAATCAATAGAATCACCAGAAAGTTAATTAAACTGGACATGCACCATTCAGTATGATAAATTATGTGTATAAGCTAAAATGAGCAAAAATGCTAATGTTAGCGTGAATGCTCTCAGTAGCATGTGGGATATTATTTGAATGTTCCCTGTAAGTTACTTAATTCCTTCAGAATACTAAACATGGCAGATAAGTAAGAAAAATAGGTAATAGCTTATTTAAGCTAAAAGGCTAATGCTAATGAACTGCCTTGCTACGCAAGGCAGCTCCCTAACCTGAGAGAACCAGATAATGCAGAATGATATCATTGCACCGCCTATGGCGGTGCACTATTCAGAGGGGCATATTGAGGCTTTTATTCTGAAATTTGCAGTAAGCTTCATATTAAATGCCCACACTAATCCAATGTGTAAGAGTGCTTTGGATAAACCAGTCACATAAAGCCAAAAAGAGCAATTACATGATGTAAAAATTCCCAAGGCTTTTATTTTGAAATTTTTGTTAAGCTTCATTTGAAAGGGTCAAAGTCATCCCATGTGTAACAGTCATTGGATTAAATCAGTCATATAACGCTCAAAAAAGCAATGACCTGATGTAAAAATTTTCAAGGGCTTTTATTTTGAAATTTTCAGTAAGCTTCATTTCAAAGGGCCAAACTCATCCCATGTGTAACAGTGACAGGGTTAAATTAGTTATATACAGCCCATAGCAGCAAGTTTTTCTAATGGCCAGCTCAGTCCTCCTCTGTTTTAACTGAACTACTAGTTAGAACTACAGTGATGCGTATTTGTAGTCCTTAGGAGCTCTCCCTGCTCTGGGTTCCGTTGCCATGGTAAATAATCCTCCCTGCCAGCTGTGAGTGAGACATCCAGGGGGAGACAATTCTCTGTTTGAGCCAGCCAGTTTGACTAAAAAAAGCATTGCAAAAAACTGTTTCCCGTTCGGGAACCGTAATACATATTCGAAAACCGTTTGAAGCATATGAGAGGGCTATTTGTCGTCTCACATAGTCCCGCCATTCATATCTCTACCTCACTCACAGTATTAACAGCGATGAGATAAAAAAAGTGTGTGCCAAGGTCTGAAATTTTTCAGAAATACATGGAAGTGAATCAGTGAGATCTGTCTGCTACCCTGGCGCATGACTTTGCTCTGAAGCACCTGGAGAGAAAACTGTAAGCGCTAGATAATTTTTGAAAACATTTGACCGGAGCAGGCACACAATGTCATGACCAAGTTTGATACCAATCATGCAATATTTGTGAGCGTGAGGGCGAGTTAAAAAATGATTTGGGGTCAAAATGTCACTCTGACTCTCACTCTAGCGGAGCGGCCTTCACACTCTGATTTTTCCAAAAATCAAAAACTTTGGGTCGCTTAGAAAGAAGTTGTGGACAAACCATAATACATATTGACGTGCTTTCTTCACTTTAAAAGAGATCACGGACGTATCTACAAAATGAAGTTTGAATGGCGTTTCTACATGAAGTTATGACGACACAGAAAATCCTCAAAAATAGGGTATTTTTAAGATTTAGAGGTTGCTTCGTCCCCTTGACGACGAGATTTCACCTGGTGAGCTCGTTAGTGATTTTGGGGTCGTTTTTTGCTTTTTACATCGCCATGGTAACTCCAAATCCCACCAAAAATAATAGCACACCTCCCGGGATCGAGCCGCACGTTTTGATACCACTTTTGTGGGTGGGCTCGCAGCGGTACGAGCCGCATTCCGGGTGACGGAAGAATAATAAATAATAATACTTAAAGAGACATTCTATTGGGTGTAGAACAATAGGTGCCTGCCATGCAATGCATGGAGGCAGTGACTGACTTGCTTCGCAAGTCAGTCACTGCTCTCCTTATGCATTGCTATGGGCAGGCCCCAATTAAAAGAATGTTTTTACAATTTTTCTACCAGCTCAATGATTTATTCACTGATTCTCCTTTCATATTCATGTTTGTGAAAGGACTGTAAATGTGTTTTGCATATAGAAATGTACGAAATTCTAAGTAAATGCAATATAAAAATTAAGAATAAAACTGCCTGAATTCTTAACATAATTTTGAAATTGATGATACACATTTCTGATCTAAAAAAAGAGAGTAAAGATCTGTAAAATACGTTCACATTTGGATTTTCTTGTCATGGACGCTAGAGGTCGCTGTTGTAAAAAGAAAAGAGCGACCTCTAATTCCTAAATTATTTCCTCACTCTCACCATGATTTTTGTTGTTGAATGTTTTTTCTATTTCATATTAGTATTTATAGTACTACACCTTTATTTGCACTAGAAGTAATAAATTCTCATTCTTATTAAAGTTACAAATTATTTTCCATAAACCTCAATGGTTGATTTGGTAGATTTTAATCTTTGGGTTTACAGGGTGTAAATTAATAGCAGCTCCTGTGGTGTCAATATGTACGGAGGGACAGAAGTGCCAAAATACAAATAATAAGTTATTAAATTGTTACTTACAATACTGATCCTTTGCTTCCAGTTGGTGGCAGCAAATGATGGTGCAAATAAATTTGAATTGAGTTAATTATAGCACACATTTAAGGGAAACATGTTAAATTTGTTTTGGTTTTTTTAGGTTTTAGCATCTGATCAAATGTTATTAATAATGTTTTGAGTAATGAGGGATAAAGGGAGGGCTGATGATGGGGTTTAAAAATGATCCATTTTCCTGTTTTTATCTTTCTTTTTAAAGATCTTAATTTGATTGCTTGTAGATAATCAGAAAACCTTGATTTGGTGGAAAAAATTACAGCATGACCTTTTAAATGATGGGGTTTCTTTATTCCTTTTTTTTTTATTTCCGACCTGCAGACGTCGTTTTTCTTTCTAAGGATAACACGTACATGTATATATGTAAGATTTTTTTTTTTTTAAACCAACAACAAAACATAACAGGTTATAGAGTAAAAGAAATAAATGTGTGGTTGATTTTCTTGAAAGATTATATAGGCTTAAATAAAAATTACTTTTGTCTGACATTCATTACATATTTCACAAAACTCTGGAAAAAAAAAATTATTTTTGGATTTTTTTTCACAGGTGGGAAGATAATTATTTGATTTTGATTAATTGGTGCATCTCTAAATGTGGTTAATCTTTTTTTCCCAGTCATTTGAAACCATTGCAGAGCCATAATAGCCTCTCTGTTTGACGCACCGGAAAGAGGAAAAGCGAACTTTTCTGGGCACTCGTTGAATTTGTGACCTTTCCCCGAAACAAACAAGCGCACTCATAAACGCTCTGCCATTTTACCATTTAAAAATGTAATATTAAAAATATATAACTGTGGTTTTGGTTGTAGATTGAGTACAATTTATAATATCTGCTTATAAAGTGAGCTAAAGTTATCCGAGGAGCATTTACAATAAACAACATTGACATTAGTCATTCATTTTCATTACTAACATGAATTTCTGACATCAATTAAGCAATTTTCATTCATTTTTTTGCCCACTGATGCATGTTTCTCAACAGCTGATGCCTGTCAGTGAACCCAAACAGCAGAGTTGTTGTTTGGGAGCTGATGTATTCTGACTGAGCATCAGTGACGCTCCACTCGCAGCAATATTGAGACAAAACAATAGACCCACATAATGCCCTGCGATGAAAGTGGCCACTGTGAAAACAGACAGAGCAGGCGTTTCACTCAGATCTGGAGGCTTCACTGAGTCTGTGTGTGAACATGAGGTCAGGCTTGCGTTTGTGTAAACTTGGCCGAAAGTGGCGTCAATGACAGTCGTGACTCGCTACACTTTTCTACCCACTGTGGTTGACTCAAGAGTTGATGGAGCAAGTGATGCAGTTTCAGAAATCCCGGGTTTGCTTGGAGCCTTAAAATGTATTGAAACAATGAGATAATGTATTGTTATAAGACTTTATTTCTTTGTTGATGAATCAGTAATGAGTAAGGAGAATAACGTCAGCTGAATATTTCAAAGATAATTGTGAAGACAAGTAAAATAATTAACAGACAACAGCTTTTGACTCTTACAAATGTATTTCGAAGTATATAACAGTTAAAGAGCAGCGTATAGAAACTGTAAACTTTGATGTTTGATTTAAAAGTAAAATAATAAATAGCAATAATCCATCATTTTATTTTTTTATTGTTTAGTTTTTTCTTTTTTTAATTAGTAATTGTCATAATGATTTCTTAACTAGAAAAATAATACTCAAGTCTGTTGAAAGACTATTTATCCTGAGGATGCACAAAAAACTGACAATTCATAAAATGAAGGAAGGAAAGAAAATACAAAATAAAATAAAAATTAATAATTCCAGTTATTATTAGTAGTAATAGTAATAGTAGTAGTAATAACATTTATAATTTTGATATAAAAGAATTCTTAATATTATGACAATCTTATTATTAATAATCTTAGAAAAAAAAAAAAAAAAAAAAATATATATATATATATATATATATATATATATATATATATATATTATTATTATTATATTCTATTATTCCCTTCTCACCCACCGCGGGTGGTGATTCTTCTTCCTCTTAGCTCGGGTCCTCTACCAGAGGCCTGGGAGCTTGAGGGTTCTGCGCAGTATCTTGGCTGTGCCTAGGACTGCACATTTCTGGACTGAGATGTCTGATGTTGTTCCTGGGATCTGTTGTAGCCACTGTTCCAGTTTGGGGGTGACTGCCCCGAGGGTCCCGATGACCACAGGCACCACTGTGGTCTTCACCTTCCAGGCCCTCTCCAGTTCCTCCCTTAGGCCCTGGTATTTCTCTAGTTTTTCATGCTCCTTTTTCCTGATGTTGCAGTCACTTGGTATTGCCACATCCACCACAACGGCTTTCCTCTGTTGTTTATCCACCACGACTATGTCTGGTTGGTTCGCCCTCACCATTTTGTCTGTCTGGATCTGGAAGTCCCACAGGATCTTAGCTCGGTCATTCTCCACTACCTTCGGGGGTGTTTCCCACTTTGATCTTGGGGTTCCAGTCCATATTCTGCACAGATGTTTCTGTACACTATGCCTGCCACTTGGTTGTGTCGTTCCATGTATTCTTTCCCTGCCAGTATCTTGCACCCTGCTGTTATGTGTTGGACTGTCTCAGGGGCCTCCTTGCACAACCTACACCTTGGGTCTTGTCTGGTGTGGTAGATCTGGGCCTCAATTGCTCTGGTGTTTAGGGCCTGTTCCTGGGCGGCCATGATGAGGGCCTCTGTGCTGTCCTTCAGTCCAGCTTTTTCCAGCCATTGGTAGGATTTTCTGATGTCAGCCACTTGATTGTTGCGGTGGTACATCCCATGCAGGGGCTTGTCCTCCCATGATGGTTCCTCCGGCACCTCAGGTTCTGTTCCCCATTGTTTGAGACATTCACTGAGCACATTGTCTGTTGAGGCTTTGTCCCTGATGTATCTATGGATCTTGGATGTCTCGTCTTGGATAGTGGTTCTCACACTCACTAGTCCTCTGCCTCCTTCTTTGCGGTTCGTGTAGAGTCTCAGGGTGCTGGATTTGGGGTGGAACCCTCCGTGCATTGTTAGTAGTTTCCGGGTCTTAACATCTGTGGCCTGTATCTCCTCCTTTGGCCAGCTAATTATTCCTGCAGGGTATCGGATTACTGGTAGGGCATAGCTGTTTATTGCACGGATCTTGTTCTTGCCATTGAGCTGGCTTCTCAGGACTTGTCTTATTCGTTGGAGGTATTTGGTTGTGGCTCTTTTTCTTGTGATCTCATCAAGGTTGCCATTTGCTTGTGATATTCCCAGGTATTTGTATGTCTGCTATTGTTCCTTCTGGGAGTGAGATCCCTTCTGTGCGGATGACCTTCCCTCTCTTTGTAACCATCCGACCACACTTCTCTAGTCCGAATGACATCCCAATGTCCGTGCTGTATATCCTGGTGGTGTGGATCAGTGAGTCTATGTCTCGCTCTTGGCATACAGCTTGATGTCATCCATGTAGAGGAGGTGGCTGATGTTGGCTCCATTCTTGAGTCGGTATCCGTAGCCAGTCTTGTTGATGATTTGGCTGAGGGGGTTCAGGCCTATGCAGAACAGTAGCGGGGACAGCGCATCTCCTTGGTATATGCCACATTTGATGGATACTTGTGCAAGTGGCTTGCAGTTGGCTTCAAGGGTGGTCTTCCACAGCCCCATTGAGTTTGCAATGAAGGTTCTCAAGGTTCTGTTGATGTTGTACATCTCTAAGCATTCGATGATCCAAGTGTGTGGCATTGAGTCATAGGCTTTCTTGTAATCAATCCAAGCCGTGCACAGGTTGGTGTGTCGGGTTTTGCAGTCTCTGGCAACTGTGTGGTCTACAAGGAGTTGGTGTTTGGCTCCTCTGCTATTCACCCGATGCCCTTCTGTGTCGTGCTCATGTATTGATCCATGTGTTTGCTTATCTTAGCCGCTATGATGCCTGACATGAGCTTCCAGGTTGTGGAGAGACAGGTTATTGGTCGGTAGTTAGATGGGACCGGGCCCTTTGTTGGATCCTTCTGGATCAGGATTGTGCCCTTCAGTTAACCATTCAGGGTGGTTCCCGTTCTGTAGCAGCTGGTTCATTTGGTCTGCCAGTCGCTCATGTAGGGCAGTCAGTTTCTTTAGCCAGTAGGCATGGATCTTGTCTGGCCCTGGTGCTGTCCAGTTCTTCATACCTGAGACTCTTTCTTGGACATCTGCCACAGTGATGGTTACCGGATTTTGCTCAGGGAGTTTGCTGTGGTCATCTCGTAGAGAGATCAGCCACTTTGCATTGCTGTTGTGGGACGCCTCCCTTTCCCATATGCTTTTCCAGTATTGTTCTGTCTCCAGCTTTGGTGGGTCTCCAGCCTTGTTATTCCCCTGCCACTGAGAGTACACTTTAGCTGGTTGGGTGGAGAAGAGCCTGTTAATCCTTCTGGATTCCTTCTCCCTTGTGTATCTCTTTAGGCGGCTGGCCAAGGCCTGGAGTCTCTGTTTGGCAGTTTCGAGTGCTTCAGGTATGTGCATCTGGCTGTACTTCTTGGGTATTGGTCTTTTTGTTGTTCCCTTATGGAGCTCTGATAGTTGGCTCACTTCCCTCCTTGTTGCCTTGATTTTACTCTCTAACTGTCTTTTCCATGGTGGGTATTTGTTATTGTCATTGTTATTCTTATAGCCAAGCAACTCAAGGATCACTGATGCTGCGTTGTAAATCAGCTCTATATATATATATATATATATATATATATATATATATATATATATATATATATATATATATATATATATATATATATATTTTGATTATTTTTAAATAATCAGCCCAGTCTGGTCCTCGTTGCTGAAATACAGTACAATATTATTACAATAAAACAACAACAAAATTATATTTAACATTACATTGATTGGTGTGTCTGGGGACTTTATTTAATAACATTGACCTGAGTTTTAATTTGCGTCCCTCTGATGGACCAAACCTCAGGCGGTGGATGTATATGGACACTTTCTAGGGCAACATTTCCAGGCACAAATGAAAAAATCCTAAGTAATTTACATTTAAAATAGAATCAGAATGAATAAAAACCTCCTTTGCATGTGCCTGTGTGACTAATGGGAATCCTCCTGTGTCTTTTTTCCTTTTCCTCGCCTGCTCTTCAAGGCAGCCGCATCTCGCCGCTCTTATTTCCTGCCATTGTTCTGCATGTACAGGATAGCATATGAGGAAGCTGTCAGTACTGCAGATGCAGCAAAAACTTTTTACACCACAACACAGAATGAGCAGTGGGTAGAAAAAAACGTGTACTTTCTAAACCTGTAATCCGTTCCGCAGGGGCTGTGATTATGCTTCCATAAAATTATGATTTAAGTGCCACAGCCACTTCAAATGACAGTGTTGAGAAGAAAGCTATGAAGGAGAAGAGAGTAAAATAAAGTAAAGAAAACCTATTCGCAATGGTGTTCTTGTTAACTATGTTTACTCTTGTCGTAGACTTTTACAAGCTAAAATCTCCAAGCTGTGACAACTCTAAATGCTTTAGTCACTATTCCACTGAAATTATTTAGCTTTGCAGTACAAGAGAAAACCCATATGTATGTACATATCACATGTCTGATGTCTTGCTACTTCCTAAAATGACTGTGGACATCTTTTGGTGTAATGTGACTGGACAGCTCCAGCATGTACTGAATTGTGCATAAATTATGTAATAAACTGAGGAAAGGTTCATGCTGGGTTTCCTTCATTCTGCCAGAAAATAAGCAATCACGCTGTCTGTGCAAATTTTATATCGCAATCAGCATGTTCAATCATTGCTTTTAGATTAAAATTACTGCGGGAACTTAAAAAAAGAAAAAAGAAAAACAGTTTTACTGCATCATGTAATTTTTAATATTGACCTCAGAGCTAATATGAGATTATATGTGAAAGGTGAGTAAATTGAGTGTTTTGTGCTTTTGAAGAGATTAAATCATCTTGTAAACGTTCCAACATGTGCTCTGCAGCATTTGATAGAGAAGCTATTGGATGCTTTAACAGGATAAAAACAATAAAAAGAGTATATAAGAAGACATTTAAACTTTTTAGAGTAGTATTCCGAGTGTAATTAGTATTATACTCAGGAATAGGACACAGAACAGCCCAGAAATAAAACACAGTTGTTGATCTTCCATGTAGCTATGTGTATTTGACTGAATTCATGCTGGTCATTGTATGCCTCTCTGTTTCTATTTCCTCTGCCTTACCTGGGTAGTTTTATTCATCTGTTTCATAGTGAGTTTTCTCCAGATGTCATCATTAAGGACTGTATAATTCTTTTAAAAGAAATCTTAGGCAATTAGTTAATTTGTACATCCAAAAAAATAAAAGTAAATCCAGGGAACCCAACAAATTTCTTCAGGTGAGCAGGTAAGTTTAGAAAACAATTGCATTCAAATCAATAGAAAATAGAGTAAATGACTATATACACGCAGTAAGCTAAAAACGCCTGAAAATATAGTTCAGTCTGATACTTAGCTTGATAAACTAAGTAAGAAAATATACTTTATTAATGTAATGAGTACAAAAAATGATTATTTTGCAAGGCAATAATCAGTTCGTACAAATCTCGTGCTTTTTTTTTTCTTTCTTTCTTTTTTTTTTTATTCAGGCATGCGCGGGGCACTTCTCTGTAAATGTGGGTGGCGTTATTTGTATGAAGGCACGGGAAGGTGCAGAACAGCTCGCAACGGCTTGTCCCGTGTGAAACGTGATGACAGCTCCCCGTACGGAGACCGACAGTCACCCGTGGATCACCGTGTGCCACCTTCTGCCGTCACCATGCTCTCTTGACCTCTGGGTTCGTCCAGGGAGACGCGACTCGGTTCAGTCCGTGGAGACGCGTAGCTGCTGAAAAAAGTTGTGTCGCCGAGGGGAGGCAACTCTGCCACAACACCACCACCTCCTCACACATCACCGGCCTGAAGAAGAAGTTGGATATCTAGTCTGACTGGGTCTAACGGCCAGATCCAGGGATTCCAACAGCGCACAGAAACAACTCACAGGTAAGAAAAGCTACTAAAAACTGAATACATTAAACCGTAACCCAAACCCAAGATGAACGACGTGTTTTTTTTTGTTTTTTTACATGAACAGCTTCAGCTTGGTGGACATTTTCACGTTGTTTTTTTTCTTCTTCTGCTAAAGTAAATGCGCATCAGACATAGTTTGTGTCCTGTGTTGGACGGATCAATGGCGTGAGGTGAATGGGAGTGAACAACACTAATGCTGCAGACAGAGAAATCACCCTGCTGGGTGTCAGCTGTGGCCTCTGCTGTCAGTTGTTCCATTATGTGAACACACAGTCTAACACCAACTCTAACCACAAACACCTAAACCTTATAGTTGAGATCAGCTAGTTGCATTAAGTCAGGGGATTATTTTTTTCTCAAAATTAATGTTATATATCGTAGTTGTATATAGTATGATGCAGTTCAATGAGAAACAGTTTTGTAGCAATTCAGTTTAAAAGTACTTTATTATCAATGAAAGGTCATAATTCCTATCATTTAAGTGTCTTGAGAGATTTGTGGATGGTGATGTTAGCATGCCACTGTCATGACATACTAACAGCTCAATAGCTAGGCAGCAGAGCCAATATTTCACAGTAATATGTCCCTGATGACACTGTCAGTTGTCGGCAATCACTGCTAATCCACCTCAATTACTTTTGCCGCTGCTCTTTAAATTCTTTTGAGACGCTGGAGTAGGGGATATGATCCGTGGCCATTATGATTGATGTAAGAAATAGTTTGAACTTCCTGTTTCTCTCTCTGCATCCATGGAGCTTCCTTTAGGATTTAGCTATAAATCTAATAATAACAGCTTGCTTTTACTTTTTTTACATCCTGACATTTGCTGATGCTAGCGTAAAGATAAACCGTCATTAACATCTCAGATGCTCAAATAATAACTGGACTACAGCACAATTTTTTGTCTTAATACGTTGAGTGACCATTTGAGATTTGATTTGTCCAACTTATTTTATTATGCTCAATTGTGTTTGATAACCAGAAACAGTCAAGGGTGACAAAAAAATCAAAAATGAATCTGTAATGTGCAGATACTCTATAACTTGTGTCCACCTAAGGCTGGACAATATATCAACAACAATACATATATAGTGATAGACGCATGATGATCATTATCAATAGACAATGTATCTGATAGAATATTGAATAATTTCACTGAACTCCAATCCAGAAACGCACAGCATTCTGGGGGATGTAGGCAGAGGAAAGACTTTAGCTGGCCAACCTCTCATAGCCAGCTAAGCAAAGTTGGTGGTATCAACTAACTCACTCACTCTGTAGTTACCTCGCAACAACCTGTTGGTTAACTTGCGCAGCAGCAGTTTCAATTTTTGCAAGCGTGTCTCATAATGATTTAAACAATTACGTGGAGTGTAAACTGTGGAGGAAACAGGAAAGTCACGCCACCAGTTTGGTATTTCAGATATTTAAAACAAAAAAAAGTAATCAGTAATTATTGATATTGACTGATTTGAAACGCGTATATTGTGACACCAACTTTTAACACTGTTCTGACTTGCATTTAATGACCATCTTCTCAGATAAATGTGGTCTATTTGGTGTTATTACAAACAATGCATCAGGCAATCACATAGCAGCAACTAATTGCATTAATAAGTATTAAAATACGGTGAAGACAACTTGCAAAAGTTCAAACTGAGCATCAGAGTGGCAAAAAGCAGGGATTGAGCCTGGCAGACGGATGGCGATCAAAGAAAGACAGTAACTGCTTAATTAACCAGCTTGTTAGAATCAAGAATACCATTTCTGAACGCAGAACACGTCGTAACTTGAAACAGATGGGCTACAGCAGCAGAAAACCACACTGGGTGCCACTTCTGTCAGCTAAGAGCAGGAAACTGAGGCTACAATTCACACGAACTCATCAAAACTGAATGTTACCAGATTGTAAAAACATTGAAGAGTTGGTTTCAGCTGGGAGAGTTTAAGGATGGGACAGAATTTGGTGTAAACTACATAAAAAGTATTGGTCAATTATGTAGCATAAGTGTGGGTTGATTACCATTGTCAAGGTTTTGAAATGTTGCAGTTTCAAATGTGTATTTTTTTCCAATAGTTTACGATCCTTTTAATGAGATGAAGAAAAGGTTTTAGAGCAATCAGTTTCTGTGCCTTTCCCATCCTCTGAGTTTTAATCTATTACCCATCTATTGTCCATTTTCTCTTGTTTGTTAGAAAGTAAATCAGCTATTTTTGGAAATTCGTGGATTGGAAATGAAAGGATCACCACCTATTAGTGTTATTAAGATAAAGCTACAGTTGGCTAGAGCAGGATAAGTAGCAGTTTGCAAATTTGATACATGAGCTGATAGCACGGCTAATTAACCAGCTTCATTTACTTCCAGTTTTACTTCATTAAGACAGACAAGAGGTTATTTAACACAATAACAATATTTACTTAAAAATTGGAACTTTGTACCAGTTAAGCATAATTTAAATGCGCCTGACCTGATTATTGTTAAGTCACTTCTGAGGGCTAAATATTGCTCCAATGCAGGACTAGCAAGGTGTGCCCAATTATCATATATATATTTAAGTTCACCTGTGTTTCTGTGTCCTTGTCGGGTCCTTGTCAATTCTGTCATTTCTGTTGTATCTGTCTTGCTGTCCAGATGTCTCACCAGTCTCGTATAATTCAGAAGATTACATGATAATGCAAGGTTTTACCAAGAAAACTTGCTAAACCAGGCCTCATCTAGCGGGCTGTCGTGTTTTTCAGTTAAAAAATTTATAAAGTTCACAGACAATTCAAATATATCACTTGATAATCATGCGATATTGAAAGATTGGAATATTAACACCTGAACACCAACTATAAAGTCTTGCAACATTTTAAAAAGACTTGAATAAATAAGTAATGCTTAGCCTGGTGGAGGCACAAATAAAGCCTGGTGGCCCTGTAATGTCATCAGTATAAAATTAACGTAAATGTTTCAGAAATATTGCTTAGTCCTGAAAATAAGTAGAAGTGGCCCGATAACGGAACCTTGGGGGACACCTTTAGCTTCACATAGGATGCTGGAGGAGAGTACAGTAGAGATGTTTGTTTCCTGGCTGTTCATTTTAAGGATTTATGTAGGTTTTGCTGACAGTGTTGCATGACATAAACACAGAAAAACACACTGCTAGATTCAAAATGTAATTTATGTTCAAAGTGAGACATAAGACTTTTTTGTTCAAATGTTTGCTGACACAATCAGCCAGAAATATTGTTTATGTTTATTTAAGTGTTAGACCAAGCTAATGTCTCCTGAGATGTTTTTAAAAATGTAGTTGGACTTTATCCATCTGAGTTTTACTATAAAACAGTTTGATTCAGCCTCACCTCTGTGCTTCAGCAACTCGTAAAGGTTTTTAATGCATTTCTTACACTGAATTATTAAAGACTAACGGGGTCAGATATCTGAACATGGCAATGTAGAAATATGAGATCAGTGTTTACCTTTGTGTGCGTTGCATGTCTCACTAGCAACGTATAGTTGTTTGCTTAATAAATCTAATAAGTTGTGCTGTTTTGTGCAACTCAGAGATTAAACAGACGTAGTTCATCTTGACATACTAAGTTCCAGTTAAAGTAAAAAAGATGTCAGTTACTGAAAATACATGGAAACGGGTAGTGAAAAACTCTATTTGCTGAATTAACTTAGACATTTTTATGTTGTTCATAAAACTAGTTTATAAATAATTTTTTTTTTTTACTTTTTATTCTAGATGTTATGAATGCATGCATGTCACTGTACTTTAACTGCTCTCTTCTCTGCCTTACATTTTTCAGACTTGCATTGTTTTTCTTTAATCAGAATACAACTGGACTAGTTGGTGTGTTTGCATTGATTTCATTCAAATCTGACAAGTTGAGAGCTAGTAACCAAGTATCACTAATCAACAGCTGTGTTTAGATAGATAAATGACAATACGTTCAAACATTTTACACTCGGCCGTTATAAAATAGGTTATAGTTCACAAAATGTTATTTAAGTCACTAGCAGTATCTGAATTATATTGTTTTATGTATTACATCTGAAAGGATTTATTTTAAGAAAGCTGTAACAATTACAGTTTTTTTTGTGGCTTCTTTTACAACTAATATGTTTTGTAAAGTTAAGACCCATAAATTGTGAACAAGATCTATAATTAAGGAAAGCAGTTCAGGGTTTCCCCCAGAAAACTTGCTAAACCCGGTTCTCGGAGCACTTGGGCAGTCATCCAGTCGGCCGCCATGTTTTTGAGTTGAAAAATGTTTAAAGTTGACAGCAAATTTGAAAATATCACTTGATAGTTATGCATTTTTGAAAAACTGGAAAATGAATACCTAAACGCCAATTATAAAGCCTTAAAAATGGCAATAGTTTTAAAAAAAACCCTAAAATAAATAAACAATTCTCAGCCTGGTGGGGTCACAAGTAAAGCCTGGTAGCCCGCCAGGCTTATTATGCACTGTGGGAAACCCTGCAGCCAACTTAATTTTTTTCCTGAGTTTCTAGCTGGTATTAATATTCTTAGCAGCAGAGCTGAGTCAATGTCACACCTTGTGTGAAAGAGCAGTTGTTGCTAACCACACTGCAAAAAAGAAAATGGAGCATATAGTCAAATTAAGTTAATCAAACTTGATTTATTTACATTTGTTGAAAGTGAAAACAATACATTTACTTGAATAAGGTTAATTTGATTACTTCTAACAAATGAACTCAGTTTTTAACATTTGGTGACCTGTTTTCTTTTTTCAGAGCATGATTTAGTTAAAATGTTCAAATTATATTAGCCATTAGCATATGTAGCATTAGTAGTTGCAAACAGAGGTGTATCTGTGTATTCTTTTCAGAATGTAGGTGCTTATCTTGACTCTCATATTTTTAAAAGTTTGTATTTGTTTCCAAATCTACAACAATCAAAAGTTGAAAGCGGAAAATGATAAAGCAGAACAGCTTTGCTGTAAAACATTCAGCCTTATTTTCTGCTCACTGTTTTTGCTTGATTAACATCAAACATCTTCACAGAAAATTATTTGATGACTTTCGTGGTTCTTTGCTCCATTTTAATCACCTCACTCACACTGAAAGCAACTAACTTTAAGAGTTTTTTCCCCGAACAGCATGATTTCTTGCTAAGTTATAATGAGAAGACGTTATAAAATGAAGCAACATTCAGTCTTTACGCTCCTTTAATCTGGAACATTTCAGAAAACTGCAAACAACCATAATAATGACTTCCTCTAAATCAAGGCTGTTTTTGATTAAAATAACTGGAACATCATAAACTGTAGTCTGTTTGTTAATCTGTAGTAATGGTTTAGCCTTTACTTTGCCACTTGCTTTTTGCTTGTTTTTCCTTCTGACTGTGTAAAGCACTTTGAATTGGCTTGTTGCCCAAAATGTGCTCCAGAAATAAAATAGTCTTGTTTATCTAAAAATGTGGCAGTGGTAACATTTATTATTGTGTTTATAAAACACATCATTTACAGATTGTGTGTTTAGTAAACTGTGTGAAGGGAAATGTAGTCATTTTAAACTTGATTAAAACATCATTGGAAGTTGACGTACGATCAGAAATATGGAAGGTTTTCCCCTGAAAACTTGCTAAGCCTGTTGGTTGGGTGCTAGGGCAGACATTTATCCAGCGGCCTGCCATGTTTTTGAGTTAAAGTTTTTTTTAAGTTAACAGGAAATTTGAAAATATTACTTAATAATTATGTGTTATTGGAAGATTAGTATCTGAGCACCAACTATAAAGTCTTAAAAAGTGCAAGCATTTTTAAAAACTTGGTGGGGGCACAAGTAAAGCCTGGTGGCCCTGAATATGGCAAGCATACACCTTTCTGATAAAGACTACTTGATTCGTATTTGAGCAAATAACATGAATTTTAACAGTTTTCAAATTTGGATTTTATTTTCTTCATAGTCATGGGTATTTTAAACATTTACAAAACAGAAATCTCAAGGATATTAAAAGTTTTGCAGCTTTTTCTAAAATCTTGGATGTTAGATTTCATTTTTTTTTCGGAGCAGGGTTTCCCTCAGTGCATTATCAGCCTGGCGGGCCACCAGGCTTTACTTAAGTCTTTGTAAAATGTTTGCATTTATTACAACTTTATAGTTAGGGTTCAGGTATTAATCTTCCATTTTTTCAATAACACATAATTATGACATTTTCAAATTTCCTGTCAACTTAAAACATTTTTTAACTGAAAAACACGACGGGCTGCTGAATGAATAACTTCCCTGGGACCCAACTACTGGGCTTAGCAAACTTTCTGGGGGAAACCTTGTCGGAGGAATCATTTCTCTGACTCACCATTGATCCAAAGATATTATTGCTCAGCTCTGTGGTTTAACTATGTTGTCCCATTACAGCTTTTCTTCCCACTTTGTAGCTTATTACAGTATAATCCATTGAGGGGTTGGCATTTGAGTATTTTTGCAATTCCTGAATAGGTTATTGCAGGGGAGGATTATAGCAAGGCTTGTCCTCTAAGATGATTCATAAATGCACTAGAAGAACTATTATAGAGTTATAAAGCAAATAGACTTTGACAAACATTGTCCTCAGTTCACCCCTAACCCTTATTAAAGTTTGAATTCCTGTATTTTCTGGGTTTCCCCACATTTCACTGTGAGTTCATGATGTTTCTGCAGCCATGATATGATCCCATGTGAGAGATCTGTTGTGTAACAGCTCATATGCAAACTATTAGGACTGGGCTGCGTTTTTAAGGGTGCGGCATATCCCTGGGCACCTCTCTGGGGTCCTCCTTATTCCACACAAACGGTATCTACGGCAACACATCCTCGGCCCCTTTCGCAGCAAACATGCAAGCCGTTTCCTTCTCCCTCTGTGGAAATGTTTATGCAAAAAAGAAAAAAAAGGAAGGCATTTCCATCCGCCCGGCTCCTGAGAACACATGCGTGTGTGTCATACAGTCTAAGTCATTGATATTTAACGTGTGCATGCTTTGGAGGGGGAAAGGAATGAAGAATATGTGACCAGAGGGAAGTTATGGAACATGAAGTCAACAATGTCAGGATTAAACGGGATTCGGAAAGCGGCGTGGCAGTGTTTCTCCGCCCGTGGAATGCTTGTGTGTTAACCGGACTGCTGCAGAGATGCTGGAATGCAAACTAAATGAAAATGTGAAGACTGAGGTGAATTTATGCAGAGCGCCGTTCGAGCCAAAGAGAGTGTTTCCAGTCGCTTTAAACAAACCCACCCAGGGATTTTCCTACAATCAGCAGCAACCTCTGCAGCTTTCCAGTACCTCCTCTCAGCTGTTATAGACAAAGCTGCTTAATGGTACACAACATCTCAAATGTTCCAGGTAGTACACGTAAACCATTCCCATTTATAAAGGTCAGAGTGGAAATTCTGGAAAGGACTCAGATTACTGTCAGTCAGAGACACAGCTGGTGAATTAAGGACATTTAAAAACTGTAATCACATTTAAGCAAATTTAAATTGGGGAACTCAGAGCACCTGACAAAAGCAACAACCCATATTGCACTCTAATAAAACTGGTAAAGACTAGAGAGGGACCAGTTTGTGCAAATCCTTTGTATCCTGCTCATCTTTCACCATTTCTCTGTTTGTGCTTTGCTGTGGTATTCACGCCTCTCAGAACCAAATACTTCAACAGCATTTGGCGTCTGTAAGCATTTGACTCAGCTTCCCAGATGTTCTCTTTTCATCCAGCAGTGGATAGTAAAATGGAAAACATAAACTTTGGGCCGTATCAGAAGCAAAACTGCCTTATGTTGAAATGATGAGTCCAGAAAATAATACAAACCTCCAGGACTCTTCAAAGTTGTTTTGTGGTGGTCCCCAGCTGTGGGTCCTGCATGCTTTAGACATTTTCATACCTTTACACCTGATTCAAATGATTAACCACTCATTGTGTCATCAGGAGTGTTCAGTCAGGAAACACTGAAAAGTTGGTGGACAGGAGATTCTGAGGAGTTCAACCCTACTGGTTAAGAGCAGTGAAATAGAAATCAATCAATCACATTGTTGCTAGTCGATGGTTTTCTGTGATGTCCAACCTGCTGAGTCAAATTTTGACGATTCAGATTTTGTTACAAAAGACTGTAAAATGTACGGATGCAGGGTTTTCCCTGAGAAAACCAGCTAAACCCGGTGGTCGGGGCACTAGGGGAGTCCACTAGTGGCCAGATGTGTTTTTGTGTAAAAAAATGTTCAAAATCTGGAGGAGGATAATTTGGAAATAATAGCGTGAGGCCAACAGAAAGGTGCAGGGGCGGTGCAATTGGCCTAGTTTATTGCGTCAACTGTGTCTTATTCCATTTTTACTGTCATCGTTACTGGTAAAAAAAAAAAAAACAATTTAAAATAATCAAATGATTCTTAGCCTGGTGGGGTGGCAAGTAAAGCCTGGTGGCCCGCCAGGCTTATAATACACAGATGAATGTGTGAGAACTTTGTTTTAGTTCCCCCAGCTTAGTATTACATTAACTTTTGTTGCTTTGCTTATGTCTGATTTCATTTTAGTATTTTGTGAACTAAGTCATGAGTGCATCTAACAATGGGCAATTTATTAGTTTATTTAATCACTGAAGAAAGGGAGACCTCTCAGTTTTGATTCTTTTAATTAACAAAAGAAACATACTGTGGTTGACTGATTGGTGCATCAGTTTAAGGCCTTCTTGATCAATGATGTTAGTATTTCACCGTGTCTAGGCATCCAGGTGTGCCTCAGTTGTCAGTGAAGAGGTTACTGCTCAGTTACCTGAAGACATTTGGTGTTGCTTTCTTTTACCAAGATAACACTAAAGTCCTAATCATCTGCTAGCTGGGTCGCTCCAAAACCCTCATTTATTTTTTTAGGGTGATTCAAAGTTGGATTTATTTCTTTGCATCATTGTCCTGCTGCATAAACAAAGTGTGATTGACCAAAGCAAAAAGACACAGCAAAAACAGTCCATAGCCGTCACAATTCCAGTGTTTTTGTGATGTTCTTTTTCTGAAATGTTGGATTTATACCAGATGTAACATGGCTCACACTTCCCAAAATGTTCCACTTGTCAGTCAGACTGTCACCCCAAAACTCTTGGGGATGATCAAGATGTTTTTTGTGCTAGTGTAAGACGCGCCTTTGTGTTCTGTCTGGCCAGCAGTGATGTTGGCTTTGGAACTCCCATGTAATTCCCATCTATTCTGTTTCTTTTTTTATTTTCTGAATCATGAACTCTGACTTTAACTGAGGCGATGAAGACCTGAAGTGTTTTAGATTTTTTTTTTTTCTTGGTTCTTTTGTGACCTTCTGGATGAGTCGTTGATGCACTTTTGGAGCAATTTCAGTAGCCGAAAGACATCTGGAAAAGTTTATCACTCTTTCATGATTCTCCATAGGGATGTGCGATATGTAGGCTGATAACAATAACAAATTTTATTATTGCGATAAACAGTGATATTGTTGTTTTGAATAATATCATAATACTGCAAGAACAGATTCTTAAAGATCAATAAACTTTAAATTCCAATGAACATTTAACACTGGAACTGGACGACAACTTAAATATCCAAAATAAATAAAACAACAAAGAAAAGTATTATAAACAATATTGTCCTTCAAAAAAATAAGTGAGAAGAGGAAAACGATAAATCATCTAAATAAAAATCATTGAGTATAATTTATCATTTAGTTAATTGATTTAAAATTAGTCTGATATCTATTGTGATGGGTGGCGATAATAATACATCAAATGTTTTTGTGTAAAATCTACAATAAAAATAAAAAACAGATACTAATATTAATATTTTTTGACCTATCAGACAACCCTTAATATGATAAAAATGCAGTTTTGCTAAAAGTACAAGTCCAGGAGAGAGTTGAGTCCTGAATAATTGAATTTCATGTTTATATTTGCAGGATCTTAATTTATTTGATAATTTACTGGGTATAGTTTTCATCTAGATTAGAAATTTCTTTATGAAGAAGATGCACAGTAACATCTACACTGGTTTTGGTTTTGTCGTGCTGTCAGAGGGAGTTCTTGTGGTATCGACTTCATAAACAAACGCTCATAAAATTACTCCACATGACAGCTGTCAGCCGGCCGCAGCCTTGCCACACTCCCCTCTCTAACCAGCCCTCAACCCCTCGTCCTTCATATCTGCTGACAGACCGAACGAGCAGCAGGGTTGCAGCAGATGTCCCGCAGTTTGGGATATCTAGAACCGTCCCGTGTCGTCCACCTGTCTGAATGTGTTTGTGTGGACTCAGCGTTCTGGACGGCAGCGGGCTTCCCAGTAAACAAACGGTACCCATCCGCTGTCATTCAGCGCGCTCCAGAGGATTCTCCCTGTGTGTGTTTATGACCAGATGTCTGAAAATGAAGCAGAGTATTGTCGAGACACCAGCAGTCAGCACATAGGATTTCATTTTGCTCTACTCAGAAGGTTTTGTCTCTAACTAGACTTGTTTGAGCTTGAAAAGCTGACATGACTCAGACTTCTGTCATACACCAGTTCATACTGTGGAAATTAATTTTCCATCTTTTAACGTAGAATCAGCACTTGTGCAACCACTAAAAGTAGAAAAAAATGGCTATTTATCAGATAAATTGCAATGTTTGGTTGGTTGTTTGCATACATTTCTAATTAACTTACTTTTTTCATATTAATTACAATCACCAGTAGACACACCTTTACAAACATTTTCAGAATCTTATTTGTTAATCAGGGTTTCCCCTAGTGTATTATAAGCCTGGCGGGCCACCAGGCTTTACTTGTGACCTCACCAGGCTAAGGTTATTTATTTATTTGGTTTGTTTATGTCTGCCTTTTCTAAGACTTTATAGTTGCTGTTTGGCTTTTGTTAAAGTCTTCCAATAACACATTTACCTAATCATATTTTCAAATTGCCTGTCAACTTTAAACATTTTAAAAATATTTTTTAACTCAAAAATGAAACATTTTTAACTCAAAAACACAATAGATCACTGGATGGCTGACCTAGCGCCCCAACCACCAAATTAGCAAATGTTAATCATGAGCATTTGCTGGGTGCGATTATTCGGGTCTGGAGTATTGAAACCTTCCTCGGATAAAATTGGTTCTCAGTTAGTAGAAGTTTTACTCTCTGTGTCACACAGTCCTATGACATTTTATACAGATATGATGTTGTTTGTTTTGGCTTATTACTTTTTTCTTGCTCAATATGTTTAATATCTTTGTCATTTTTATAAAAAAAAATCACCAAAATGCTGTTATTACATTATTTCAAAGCTCATTTAGATATTTTTAGTCTAGTTTTGGGTTGCTTTAGTAAACATTTTTAAGAGTTAATTATTGGTTCACAATTAACAAGAATTTTAACATTTCTTTGTTGTTTTCTCACAATATATTTGATTTTTTTTCATTCATTTTATTTTTTGATATTGACTTTTTTTGCCTCTGTGGATAATCTTTAAGTCGATTGATTATTAAGGTCTAGATGGTTGTTCACTGGTAGTTCAGAAACTTAACATTTGTAATTTTATTTTACATACAATGTTTTTTTTTGTTGTTTTTTTTTTGTTAATAGTCACCAGTTGTTTCATTGTTATTAAACTAAAATTGTATTCTTGTTAAAACCATTACCAAAATTTGATTGTTAGATTCTACTCCAATTTAGTTAAGTCTCAACTACTACAATAATGTAAAATCACCATTTGTTGCATTATTTACATTAAAAACTATAAACGTTCAGATTTGATTGATCAGGTCTGGCTCACTGGACTCTCCAGCAGAGGACACTGATTCTCTAAGCAGAGAGGCAGAACAAAGTCAGCAGCAAAGAAACGTCGGACAGTTGAACCTTGAGCTGTATTGGAAATACTGATCAAATCAATCAATCAATTTTTATTTCAAAGTGGTTTATATTGTAAAAAAAAAACAACAAAAAACCCCCCACAAAAATACAACCATAAAACACAGTCAACAATTGAAACATTGTATTTAGTCAAATGCCATTGTAAAAATTTTTCATTGATTATATTTTAAAAGCAACTCTAAACGGGTCTAGGTTTAAAAGACTCAGGGTTTCGGCTGTTTTGAAATTTTCTGGAAGTTTCTTACAGGTTTGTGGTGTATAAAATTTATTAGATGTAAGAAAGAAAACCTGCATTTATTGGTTATATGTCTTAAATGTTAAACTTTCTGGGGGAAAAAGGAGTGGGGGCGACATTAACGACTCATTTTTGTTCCTATTTTTATTACAAGACAACAGTTTAACCTTGATGAATAAAGTCAATCTATTGCTGACTGGGATATGTTGAATACGTCTACTGTTTAAAATATCTCTTGCTTTTGTTGTGTTTGAATCCTTTTATATTGCTAGGAATGTTAAGCTCTGTTTTTAAAAGTTGTTTGCATTAAACTAAGACTAATTTTACTGCAGGTTTTCCCTCAGTGTCAGGAGATTAGCTGTATGAATTTCTTGTAAGCGCCTAGTATCACATGCGCATGGTAACTAAAGAGTGTTGAGGTTTTAGGGTCATCGTGTCGTCGTGGGTTAGGCAGCTGGTGTGTTGCCCATCTGTCAGCTGTGCTGCATGTGTAGTGTGTTGTCTGCTGTTGTGTTTGTCAGCTGTTGACTGTTGTAATCCTGTTACTTTCTCCAGCATTACGCCAAATGGTACTCCAGTTACAGCCACACTGTCCCAATTAGTTCCTTTAACTTCCAATACAATGTCATTAATCAGTGTGTTCACATTTATCTTTTTATTTATTCATTTTCACAGATTCTGACGTACGTTTTTTGCTCTTAAAGACATAATGTTAGTTATTTTAAAGTCGGTCCCAATGCTTATCAGAAAAACTCTTGAGTCTTTATGGAAGAGACACCTGGAAAGAGTTTGTCAACAAGAGATTAAGTGCTTGAAATGCTCCTTGTACTTTACAGGACTTCACAAGTAAAACAGATTCATAGTTTTCCTGGTGGACATTTCCTCCTGCCACACCTGGAACCACCAGGAACGTCTTTACTGTAGTTTATTTAAGTTTTAATTTTAATTTTTTATATTTAATTTCACTATATGTCACTGATATTCCATTCTTTTTTTCTTTCCCCTCCAGGGGGTCTTTTGTGGGCTCTAGTGTCCCTTATCCGAAAGTAGGAGAGGGGGAAGACATGCGGCAAATGTCCTCTGGGTCCGGGAATCAAACCTGCGACCACCGCGTCGAGGACTGAAGGCCTCCAAATGTGGGTCACGCTATCCCCGACGCCACCACAGCACACCCACTGATATTCCATTCTTAATTTTTTTTAAATATCAAATTTATTTTTAAAAAATGTATGTAGAAAAGGGTATTTTTTTTAATTTTGCATAATCTCAGAAAATTCTGAAAAAAAATCATCAGTTTTGTGAAACTTATTTAGCAAAGAAAAAAATATTCCACACTAAATAACAATTATGTTTTTCAGGAAATTAAAAATGTGATTTTTTTTTTTTTTTACAGCTACACCAATTCCTTTAACATAAATGTAGCTGAATTTGTTTTAATTTATACTTTTTGAGGTTGATTGAATTATTTTGAAATCAGAGGCACTTTTAATTAGTGATCCATTTGTTCCCGTTTCCCTAAGACTCCCTCTAAAACAATCGTAACTGCCTATTTTAACATGTTAAACACCAAATATACTTTGATGTGCTTCAACAGATTAAAAATAAACAACATTTATGCCAGATTTCAGATCTGCACCTTTTCCCTTTAAATAAGGCTTTATCTAATAAAAACATTACAGTGGAGTCATATTGGGACGACTACTATAGTTGTTCATAAACAACTACCACAGTTGTAGTAGTACATGAAACTACTACTTGAAACTAGCAGTTTCATGTAGTATCCTTTTGGATGAGGATAAAGAGGATAAACTACTCTTTATTCAAAGCAGGAAATAAAAGTAAAATTAATGGGACATTTGGTATAAAACACAGGTCAGACACTTAAATTTAACTTGTCATCAGAAAATCTCAAAGCCTTGGTTTGAAAACGTAGCACGTTTTTACTGTGAGATGCAATGAAAGTAACTTTTTCTTAAGGATTTTTACATATTTACCAGAAGTTCCACTGTTTAGAGGTTGCTATTTAAGTTTAATTGACCTGTCGGTAGCTGTAAACTATTTTTTTAAGCATAAAGTGAACAGATTTAGCAGCATTAATGATTATCAGTAATTAAACTTAAGCACACTGTAGTTGTAATAATCACATGACGACTGACATGAAAACTGATTATTCCGTGTAAATGTTCTGAGGGTGTAAAGTATTCCTGGGAAACCGCCATGACACAGTTCCCGTGTGGTCAGTTTCCAGATCACAAGGTGAAAGTCAGCGAGTGCCAAGGCTGGCGACGCTCTCATGAACCCAGAGATCCAAGGAGAGATAAGGAGCTTGTCTGGCTGGATGCAGATCCAAAGGATTAGCTTCTGCAGCGTGGCAACTCCTTCTTGCCCCGCTGCAGAAGTTGGGAAACTTTAGGTTCAGCTCTGGGGCTCAAATGAAATTGAACTAAATAATCCAGTATAAATGCATTTTTTCCATACTTTTGACTCATTTTGAGGTTCTTATCTTCAGACAAGAACTTCATATCTTAACATCCTAGACGGGCGGTATTGGTAAAAATGGACTGAACTTATGTAGAGCTTCTCCAGTCATTTTCATCACTCAAAGCACTTTAAACTGCAGCTACAAGGTATTCACCCATTCACACAATCACACAATACACAGATTGGTAGGTTAATTTGGGGCTTAGTGTCTTGCCCAGAGGTACATCAACATCTGGCAGGAGAAAGCTGGAATCAAACCCACAACCCTCCAATCGCAAGACAACTGCTCTACCCACACAGCCACAGTATTATTTAAAGAGTAGCAGTTTTTGTAGCACAGCCTCACTGAGAATGGCAGAATCTATTAAGAAAAAAAAAAGTTACGTTTTTGAAAGAGAAGCCGGCCCGCAGCATCACAGGTCCTGAGCCGAACTTAACAATGAAAATCAGCTGTTTATCCACATATTCATTATTTTTCTCAAACCAAACTTATAAAAAAAAATCCAAATAAATAAACAATGCTTAGCCTGGTGGTGTCCCAAGTAAAGCCTGGTGGCCCGCCAGGCTAACAATACACTGGCATGTTTTCTTCGCTTTCTCATTTTTGAAAAGTGGTAGAAAGTCAAAGATTGCTAATTTAATATTCTTGACAATAAAATTGTCCAAAAAAGTCATGTATAAATTATGAAAAAATGCTTCAGTTACATTTAATTTATTATAGTTTTTTTGGTTGCCACTGGGTGTTTTTGGTTGCAAGACAAGATTAATTTCTCATTCTCGATGCCTCTGCAGTAATAGGAAAAGATTAATTTGTTTTAAGGTTTTTTTGCTCATGTTTATCAGGGGTGCCAAAAGGTTTAGAGAGGGTTGTGCATGCTGTGTTACCATTAGTGTGAATGTTTGGTGCAGGCAGAAATTTATTTAGCCTACTTCTCAGAAATTAAATGTGAGAATGACGTTGGTTAGACACGTTTCCAATTCTCTGAAAAGCGACATGTTGATGAGTCTTAGCAGCCTCTCTGATTTGTTTAAAGAGTTTTACAGAGAGTTTGACAAACTTTGGTTCCTCTTTACAGCCGACAGTGGATCTGTTTATGGAAACAGTTCAGAGGAACTTTTTGTGAAATTTAATACCAATTTTGATCATTAGCCTATTTGTGTCATTCCTGAATCAGTTACAGTGTTTGTGAAGAAAAGCAGCACAAGCAACCACTTGCTCAGACCACTGAGATTTCCGTTGTTGAACACAAACCTTGAATCTCATTCCTCACTTGGTTGTTTGTGTCTTACCAGCATAGACAGAATAAACACGATGCAAACTTTGTTCTTTCATAGCCGGGAGGAAAAACAAAAACTGAAAGCTGTCCAGCTGTTCACAACCAACCTTAATTTGTTAAAAAATGCATGATGAAATGTTGGAGGAATTTATTTTCTATTTTTGTCAGATTGTTGAAAGCACACTTGAAGCCTCTCCAGCTGAATCCAGCAGTATGAGTCAGTTTACAGGAAGTCCTACGCTGTACTGCAACGTGTCGGATTAGAAAACTGCTTCATGGAAACGTTTCACAAGCTGAGACATGTTTCAGTCACCTGAGATGCATCAGGTGACTGATAGATAGGTTGAGCAAAAAACAAAAGTCCCTCTTTCCTACCAGAAATATCAAGAAAACTATTGAATATAGCCAAAGATGGATGTCTTTATGTTATTCAGCAGCCTAATTACCTGTTTTAAAGAGGTTTTATTGAAATCCAATGAAAAGTACATATTTGAGGAGTGGTCAAAAAATACTCAGTTATGTCTTTTTTTTTTTTATATTTTAGCTTTGGAAGCATTTTTGCAGCCTAATAAATATTTATTTGACAATCCCAGAGCCCTGCAAAAAGATTTAGCTTGTTAAGATCACATATCAGGCTGGGGAAAATAGCCTTTGGGGTTTGGTTTCAACAGACTTTTCTTAATTTGGTTTCCCAAAAATGCCATGTTTGCTGTTGAAATTTGTTTTATTTTTCAAAATGAAATTTTTTAATGAACCTTCATTTTAAAAGTAAGCTATTTATAGTGTGCGTTTTCTTGTTGTTCAATGTGATTTATATATATTTAGAGAATGTCATTGCATATAAGTGTCGATTTGATTTTATTTTTGAGTAATCGGCTTTCGAAAACGCCATATTTTTCAATTCAAATGTGTTTGTTTCAAGGTACACCTACCCTGCAAAATCTAAAGAACCGTTAATCATAATGTGCTAAAAGTTTCTCTGCTCCTTTCTGGTAATACAGAGAAATTCATTTAGAGTACAAAAAAATGACTGCCAGTACGGACAGACGTTTTCTTTTTTGGATATATAGAAAACCATACATAGACCCAATAAAACAAATGCAGAAAGATGAGCGGTATTCTCATGTTGCTTTCTGAAATATTTGTAAAAATAAACATTATTGATATTAAACAGGCCAATTTTCTTTTTGTGCTTTGACTGCTCCGTTTACAGCCTCGGTTTGAGTTTCACTGACGTTTTCCCACCAAGTGGTGCAGAATTCACAAACAGCCACACACACCAAGCATCAGCCATGTTTTTCTTTTCAAAACACACTAACGTCCACCTAGAAACAAGAAGCAGCCTCCAAAAGTATTAACTAATATTCTAATATTTATCTGTAAGGAAGAAAACCCCACAGTTGTGTGAGTTGTCTCAGTTCCTTTTTTTGGTTTTCAGTGGAAACATGGGAAGCTGAGAAATTATTCTCCTTTAACAAAATCCTCAAGTCAAATAGAAAGGAGGAAAGGAAGAACATGATTGTCGTATCGCAAATATTTATAAATAAAAGCAACATTCACATATAAAATACCGGGATTACTGTAAAATTGGGTAAAACTGTTGTTTTATAGAAATATATTTACTCACAGGACATTTAAAAACTTTGTACAATTAAAATAAGTAAAAATATCCAGGAGGAGATTTGAAACTTAGGGCTCAAAGAGTTAACTAATAATAATGAATAAAAACTAGCAAACACTCTAAAAATGAATTAAACTAACCAAATAAACAAACAAAATGTCACAATGAGACTCAACTGAAATAATAAAAACCCCAAAGCTATTATAACACTGGTTCAATGATGTTTTCTGCACAGCTTGGTGTTTAAATGTTCCCCACTCGTATTACAAACGGTGGCTATAATGCTGCAAACATAGAAAACTCTTCAACACTGTAATTATGTATATTAAACTAACACAGCGATCAGCTGGAGAAAGCAAAACAGGGAGCAGGTGAACTAAAAAAACTAGTTAGGGGCATTAACTTCAAAATAAGAGAGGGTTGCAAATGCACAGACTTGAAACTTCATGAATCAGGAACAAGACGTGTTGAGGAATGTAATTCAGTCGTCTCAGCTTGAGCTCTCTCTTTTCTTCTCTTTCCTCTCTTTTATCTGTTTTTGTCCCAGGTTTCCCACGCTCTTGTTACTCCTCTCATTGAGTGCTCGTCCACAAAAGCTTGTCCTCTCTAAGGCGTTTGTTGGTTCGCATAGTGAGGACCTTAAAGAGTCCCAACCAAGTGATCCAGTGGTCGGATGCAATGTGTTGCACTGGTTGCTTCATTTTGTGCTGCATAGTTTGGTTTTAAACAGAGTAACAACAGCGTTTCTCTCTCTCTCTGCAGGTTATGAGGGATGGAACCGGGCTCGGTGGTGCGTGCCGTCTTTGAGTTCCTCCCCAGCGTCTCAGAGGAGCTCCCGCTTTTCCCTGGCGATGTCATCGAGGTGCTGGGCGTAGTGGATGAGTTCTGGTTGCTTGGCAACAAAGATGGCGTCACGGGTAAGTTTTCAACAGGTTTTATTGATATTGTTCATTCGTCCTCCTTCCTTCCTTCGTTCCTTTCTTCCTTCCTTCTGTTTTTCATTTTTTTCTTCCTTCCTTTCTTCCATCCTTCCTTCACTGCTGGCCTTCTTTCTTTCTTTCTTTCTTTCTTTCTTTCTTTCTTTCTTTATTTCTTTTGGTCATTCCTTCTTTCTTTCTATCTTTCCTTCTGTCTTTTCCTTCTTCCTTCCCTGCTTACTTGCTTCCTTTCCTCCCACTCTTCCTTCTTTCCTTCCCTGCTTGTTTTCCTCCTTCCTTCTTTCCTCTTTCCTTCTGTTTCTCCTCCCTCTCTTCCTTCTTTTCATCCTCCTTTTCCTCCTCCCTCCCTCTTTTCCTTCCTTCCCTGCTTGCTTTCCTTCTTCCTTCTTCCTTCATTCCTTCCTTCCTCTCTTCCTTTATTGCTTACTTGGTTCTTTACCTCCTTACCTCCTACCTCTTCTCTTCCTTCCTCCTTTCCTTCCTTGCTTCCTTCCTTCCATAGCTTTCATCCACTCCTCCTTACTTGCTTGGTTCCTTTACTCCTCCCTCATTCTCTCACTTTCTCTTTCCTTCAGTCTTCCATCCCTCCATCTTTCCTTCAGTCTCCTTGTGTAAATGTATCATCATATTGCTCTTCAGAAACCATTCTTCATGTTTTCTCTGTACTGACTGATATCATTCTTCTTCTTCTTCTTCTTCTTCTGCTGCTGCTGTCTCCAGGTCAGTTCCCCAGCACGTTTGTGGAAGAGGTAACGATCCCCGGCACCAAGCCTGGAGACAGACTCTATGTGTGCATCAATGATTTCAGCTCAGCACAGTCCGGCACTCTGCCCTTAAAGAGAGGTACTTCTGCATTTCACTCTGTCATAAAGACGCTTAACTGAATGAAAGAAGCATTTAGAGATCTGTCCACGTCACATCTAATGTACATTACGGCCTGTTTTTCATACAGTATCACTGTTTACATTAACAGCTCGTGTTTTCTCAGTTTAATGCTTCTTGTTGATGTCCGAGAGTTCAGGTAAATTAGCTGATTTCTGCTCTTCTTTGTTTGTCCTGTGCTTGAGTCTTTCCCTTCACCTTTAGACTTTACTGATTTATCCTTACTTGAGTTTTATTTAGTCACCTAGAAAAGATATGAAGGAAGGTTGGAAATGTTTTTCATTAAGTTAATTCACCAAACTGTCCACTAGATGGCGATCAGAAGCCAACTTGTTCATTCTGATTATTCTGTCTGATGATTCTCCTGTTATTATTAGGCCTGTTGCAATAAGCAGTAAACCAATTTATCAATTAATTGCATGATAAATCAAAACAAACTCAATAATTTCCTTTTGTATGATTTATTTATTTATTTTTTTTCTTTTCTCTCTCTTAACAAAAGTTGTCAATCTTGTGATTTGGTTTCAACTCACCGTTTTTCAGAAGGGCAATTTTGTTTACAGAGACTTCATCATTCATTTTATTTGATGTTTCGTTGATTTATTTTGGATATTTAAAATGCCTTCCAGTTCCACAGTTAAATATTCATTTTAATTTAAAGTTTATTGATGTTTGAGAATATGTTCTTGCGTTATTTTGCCTTTACGGTTACAATACTTGATAATGGACTCCAAACAACAACATTATTGTTTATCGCAATAACTTCTGGGACAATTTATCTTACAGCAAAATTTGTTATTGTGACAGACCTAGTTATGAGCTGTTCTGTGATTCTTTTGTGCACTTTTCAGTAAAATCTCTGTGTTTTACATTGTAGAGCAGCTCCCAGTCTAACTGTTTTGTGCTTTTAAATGTTTAGTTTTCTAACACAAAATTAATGCTAGTGGCAAATATTTAAATTAATTATCCATCCTTTAGTCTTATATTAAGTTTCATTGTGAGTTATCTTTTTATTTTGACTATATCAAGATGGACAGAAGGTTATCTAAGCTTCTCTAAAACTGAATTGCTTCTCTTCTCAGTCAACCATTAAACTGAATCCCTATCTCTTGCTCCATCAAAGATTGCCAGAAACTTTTGTGTTTTAAACGACAACCAGCTGATCTATAAAGTTACTTCTGTTGCTGTTGTGCCGCTAAACATTGCTAAATCAGTCAGCCTCTCCTCGTTGAGGCTTCACCTGGATGAAATTCAACTTGGTGATGCTAGCTTACAAATGCTTTGTTCCTTTATGGAGTAACGTAATTTGCTGACAGATGACGTAAACTGCTTGTGTGAGGAAACACAGAATTTAAAATCAGTTCAAAAGGCTAAAAAAAGGATTCATAAACACGAAAACGAAGGACATTATATCTATAATTTCAGTTTCCTTTAGTTTTATAAACACACAATATAGTTCCAGTTAGTTATAGTTTTCCCCATTAATCACCATTTTTATTTATTTTACTAAGCAAAAATGTTATCTTCAATTCACTTTTTGTTATTTTGTTCATTTTAGTTAACCTTTGGTAGAACCTGGCTAATGGTCATCCATCTTTGTTGCTTTTATATGAATTGCATTGTCAAATTCTTGTTTGTAAGTCAAATGCATAAACATATAAAGTCACTCGTAATAAATGCATGTGTCGAAAAGTAATTGACGAATGATCACTTGCAGTATCAGAAGATCCATAGGAAACGGTCATTATTGTCCGTCCAGTTGTATTTCCTGTGGTTCCGCTGGCTGTGCTCCAGTTTCGGACCCGGACACAATGGGAGGTGGAGCCGCCGTTCTTTGGAATGCGACCCCTGTGACTTCTTGCTGACCAAACAACATTCTTATAATCCCTCAGCCCATTACATCCCATTAAAAGTTATTAAAGTTCCTTGCAAAAGATAATTCCTTCGATATCCTGATACAAGCCGAAATACCAGTTTGGTTAAAATAAAGTAAAACAAAGTCGACTCATCAAAAAGAAAGGACATTTTTTTGTTTAGTGTCGGCTCTGAAGGTGTTTCCATCTGCATCGTGAGCATATTTCATACAATAAAATGTAAAGAAGGAATAAGTCAGAGATACTCTATTAGCTTTTCTGTTATGAAGAGGCACAGGCATTATTTATTTAATGTTTCTAGTTTTTGCTCTTAATTTAAGCAAAGTTTGAATTTGTAACAATGTTTGTGATATTAATTGGTGAGCTTTCCTCCTGCTATTTTTCGGTTGAAGCTAAGTTTAGTTCAGCAGGGTTGCCTTGGTAACCGTGTCTGTTTACGCTAACAGGCCAGCCTTCCAACAGTTATTTTTCAGTTGAATTTAAGTTTAGTCTTGAATTACTTTATAGATCTAGGCAGCTATTTTTTTATTTCAGCTACCAGGCAGAATCAAACAGAAGACAGAGAAATAGTCAGAGATCGTATCCATGTGATCAGTCCATATTAATCCACAGCCGTAAAGCAGCTCCAAAGGACAAACTGTAAAGACTTTGGACCGTGCTTCAGTATTAAAGTCAAGGTAACTGTCCTTTTGTGTTTGTCCTCACTCTCTAAAGCAACATAAAGCCTAACTCTCTGCAATGTCCACCTTGCATGTTTTGGGTGTTTCCCTTCTGCCAGACACCTGACTTGAATAAGTGGGTGATTTATTCACTTGATGGCATACAGTGGAGGTCATGCCATATTTTCAATAAGGTATTCTGGAAACGTCTAAAATATGCAGGGCAGTGGTCCCTGAGGACCACAGTTGAGAAATACGGCTCTAGACTGACAAATGCTCATCACAGTGCTTAGATTTTATTTGGAAATAAACTTTGAAAACTGAAATCTCCAAAAATATTCAAAAGGCTTCAATGCTCAATTCAGATTTTTAGTAAAATCCAAATCTTTTGCGTGGTTGTTCACATTTCCAAGTTTATGCAACTTGTATGTGAACTCCTGTGTGAGTAGAAGTATCCTGCATGTACAGAAGGGCACACTATAAGGTCACATGTAGCGAGGGCTCTCAGTGTTTGCAGAAGTAAGTATGAATGCTAGTGGTGGAGTGTATTTTGCGAATTTAAGGTTGTTGTTCGACAGGACCTATCACATTAACAACTTAATCCTCTTTATAGTCCGCCATGATTGTTGTTTTTCTTCCTGCTTGCTTGTATCAGAACACAGAATAGTGACATTTGTAGAACATCAGGTCAGATGAATGCGACCATATTGTACAGATTCAGGTCACAAAGATCAGATACGTATCGAATATCCCAGTAGCCAGGGTTGCATTTGTAAAAGTCTGATTTGTGTTGTTCAGACTGTCCTTAAAAGATCAGGTGCAGGTAAAGGCCTTTGGACGTATCTCCAAAGGCAAATAAATTGTATTTGGGTCACTTCAGGCTGCAGTGTGACCACAGCCAGAGTTTGTTGTTGTGACTAAGTGTGAAAACATAACGGTATACAAAAAGTTTTTGGAAGGCACTTCATTATGGGAGAGGTTTCTGGATTTATCGATTAATTCATTTGCATTGATATTCATTTAATTCCCTCGACTCTCTGTGTTTCTCTAGGTGATGTTGTAGTGGGAGAAACGAGAGGGTCCCTGAACCTCGGAGATTCCTGGCAACGAGGCAGTAATGCTTGGGGTCTCCGTGGTCTCTTCCCTGTGTCATGTGTCAAGGAGCTGAACCTCTCTGGTCGATCGAGGCAGCTGTCTGAGCGCTCAGCTCAGGCGCAGGCTCTAGAGCTCCCACCCTACGCACTAGGCCAGGCCAGGGCTCTTATGAGCCTCCATGCACAGCTCAACGAAGAGCTGGACTTCCGCGAAGGCGACTTGATCATCATCACAGGACTTCCTGAGCCTGGCTGGTTTCAGGGGGAGTTAGAGGGCCAAAGGGGCATATTCCCAGAGGGCTTTGTTGAACTCCTGGGCCCTCTACGGTCTCCTCAAGTCCCAGATGATGGCCAGTATTTAAATGAAGACAGTCAGGAGTTAATCTACAAGGATGCTTATGATGCTGGAGAGGGGACTGAAGAGGAAGTTATGGAAGGAGGGGAAGTTTTTCTAGATCAAGAAGAAGAACAACCGCAGGAAGCTATCATAGAGGAAGAGCATGAGGAGGAAGAGGAGGAGGGTCTCTGTGGAGTTGCGCTGTATGAGTTTCGGGCCATAGAGCCAGGCGAGTTGGACTTCAACGTAGGAGATCGCATTCGTATTGTGAGCACTTTGGAAGACGGTTGGCTGGAGGGGGAACTGCGAGGGCAGCGGGGAATCTTTCCTCATCGTTTCATCAAAATGGAAGGAAATGAGCAGAAAACTGCAGAGGAAAAACATGCTGAAGAAGAGAAAGACAATGATGAAAACTCCAACCACACAAATCCCAATGGGTCTGAAAATGTGCCTGAATCAAGGGTGTATGAGGACCATACTGTCTGGGACTTGGACTACTTCGAGAATACCCAAGAACAAAGCTTAATGCATGAATATATGCATGAATATAGCACAGCTACGGCTCAAGCAAGAACCAAAGAGCAGAATGAAATGAACAGAAGACCTGAGTCGCAGCCGCATAGACCTGCCCCCCCACCTAACAGGCCACCTGAGAGACCCAGATCTACTCCTCCAGCGAGGCCTAGACTACCTCCTCGGCCAAGCCTACCTCCACATCGCGCTGGGCTTCAGGTTAGCCCAAAGTCCAATGGAAACCAACCCGACTATACTAACAAAAACCGTCGACCATTACAACCTAAACGAACTCAAAGCCTTAATAACTGTGCGCCTGGTTGGTCAAAAGATAAGACGTTTCTCCAAAGACCACCAGCAGAAATTTCCACCACAAATAACAGATCCCCCAGTCTTTCCCACACATTAAACACCATCATAGAAGGTAATAAACAACAAAGACTAACTCGCCATTCCAGTATGAGTGATGCTGACATGACGCATAGTGCTGTTGCACATTCTCATTACCAAAATAAAACACGAGGCCCTAATGGGACACTCCCAACATCCATCACCTTGGAAGCCCTGGCAACATCAGCCAGTGACCTAGAAGCTAAGCTGTCCCAGCAGCTTTTTGAGTTTGAGAAAAGCTTAACCTCTTCTTACAGTGACACCAATGTGAGCTCTGCTGCTTTTAGGGACCCTTCGGCGTCGGCTGACCTGAACCAGCAATCCCAAGTTTCCCGGCACTTTTCCATCCTGGGCTACAGCAACGAAAACGACATCATTCAAGGCTCCTCGCATTCCCCCGTCTCCAACCTTTCGCATTCCAACAACTCCTCGTTGGAGAGACGCAGAACCCTTCGCCCACCGCCTCCTCGCCCTCGAGTCCAACGCCCGCCACCCCCCACTGTGTACAGACCAACTCGTCCTGCTCCGCGGCCCCCTGCTCGCTCACCAAGACAAAACGCCTCTTATCCAGCCGGCACGGAAAGAACAAACAGCCCCAGCTTCTACAACCTTGAAAAAACCACCACCAACGACGCAGCCGAGATTCACCCTGAGTTAGGCGACCCCACGGCCACCCATGAACACGAAACCCTGCAGGATACAGACCCAGACCTGAACAGGGAGATGGAGGCAGAAACTGAGAGACAGAGGGAGGAGGAGGAACGGTACCAAGTGCTGCTGCGGCTCCAGGAAGTGGAGCAGGAGATGGAGGAATATGCTCTGACTGCGGAGGAGCTCAGAGCGATGTTGGAGGAGGAGGAAGAGGAGACGGCACGCCTGCAGACCTTAGAGAATCTGGAGTTCTGTAACTACACACTGGAGACCCTGGCCTTGGAGCAGCAGCATCTACAAGGTAAGACCGAACGTTTGTTTAAGAATCACAGAAACATCAGGACCTATTTTACTCACTTAAAATAAATCACATATACTTCTGTTACAGAAAACTATTGATTAGCAATATAACATCCAGCCATGAGCACTAGCAAATGGAATGGTAACCTCAGGGTTGCCAGATCTGGCTGACAGTTCCCAGCACAAAACAACAGAGAACCTCCCCAACTCCTAAAAACCCAGCCCAAATCTGAACTTCTAATGAAACTCATTAGAGGCTCTGGTGCCATGGAGATCACAGCCCCAGATATGATCTCTAGTGTCCCAAACGCTCATGACTATTTGGTTGTACTTGTTTATATTGTGGCCAGAACCAAATCCCATTGGGACTGCAAAGGATTTGACTCTCTGAACACAATGAGACTTGAGCTTTTTGTGGCAATGTGCAATTTTAATTATGTTTCCATGGGATTTTTGTTTTACAGTACTACTACATGGTGACCTGAGTGAAGTTGCCGCCCCTTCTCACCTTCTTCAAATCAGACAAAATTGGTGTCAAACGTTTGTGCTACATTTGTGCTGCAAAAAGTTTTGTTTGCTGTTTTTTTGGCTTTGAATGTAATAATGAAAGGACAAAAGGCCATCCAGCCCTCCTCCCCTCACCCCAACTTTTAAAGATTCAAAATGAGCTTTAAACATTGATTAATATCTTCTAAACCAAAGCAACACAAACCAATTTTTTTGCTGCACAAACCAACACAAACGTAGTCGAGTTGACTGACACCAATTTAGTCAGATTTGAAAAAGGTGGGAGGCTGGTTGACCTTTCATAACCTCTAGAAACATTTCTTAATCTTTAACATGATAGCGGCACAAACAAAAAGTTTTGCTGCACAAATGCAGCACAAACGTTTGACACCAATTTTGATTGATTTGAAGAAGGTGAGGGGGTAACTTCACTCAGGTGTACATAGTGACACTTGATTAACCAATGACTTACCTGTGATCATGTCACGTCCAACAGATTCTACAGATTTCAAACTAAATTAGCTGACAAGTGCGATAACAGTATTTTATTTTATTCTTTATTCTTAGTTTTATTCTTCTCTGCTACACAATGAGAATGACTTGGAAATAATTTTCCTCTGAACATTTTCTAAAAACCTGCCAAATTATGTGAAAAGCCGCCCAAATTTTAACAACCCACCCAAAGCTGTTTTTTCTTGCAAAACGTGTCCAAAATTACACTCTACATGTACTCAGATGTAGCCATATGCTGGTGGTTTTCATTTGACAGATGGGATAACTCCATTGGTCAATTAAGCAGCAGAAGAAATGTTTGGCTGACAATGAAATTTGATTTTCTCCATGGTATTCCTCACTGCCTGCAGGTGACTTCACGGATACTCAAGTAAAAACTTAATAGAGAAAGAATCTGAAAATGAGACACTGGTGCTTACCAGGTTTCCTCTTTGAGCCGTTTTCCCTAATCTCTCTGATACAAACACAGTCACAAAAAGGCTGTTTGTTTCCAAAAATACCCCCAAGACCTGTCTGTTGTTTACAATACACAGTTGTTAGAGGGAAGGAAAAATAAACCTTGGATTTTCCATAAATATCAACAAACTTTAATGTTTTATGTTTCTTCTGAAAACTAAAAATAGAAATAAAATGACAACAGATTTTCCATGCTTCTAGATATTTTGCAAGAAAGGTAAGATGTAATTTTTCAAAAGGCAATGCAATATTTCCATCTCTAAAATAGTTTTATTTGACTGGACAGAGGGACAAAATGGTTCTTTGGACAGGAATCTCTGGTCCAAACTGAATTGTTTTGGTTTTTACGCAGAAAATGTAGAATCTCAGCTTCTTTTGTGTATTATTTTCATCCAGCAACAAAATTTTATTTTATTTTTCTAATCCAACCTGGATTAGAAACAGTATTTCTGTCCTCCCAGGCTTGCTCACCAACGCTGGGATTAAGGAAAAAAGATTACTTTAAAGGCAGAAACTGGTCATGTTTGCTACAGGTGCCTTTAAGGATCAGTCATTCACATACCACAGATTCCATTCATTTATCTCTCTACAAAAATCTGCACACCTTTTTTACATGCATGAAGTCTTTTGTCTTCTTTTATATTTTTGTTTCCCTGCTCGATGTGGAAATGTGGTAAAGTGGTATGTGTGAAGTGTTTGAAATGTTAATTGTAAAAGTGAGACACAAAAGCTTCGGATCTGCAGTGTGGCAGAGATAACAGTCTTTGCTTTATTTCATTTTTTGTGACCACAGATGTGTACGCATCAACAATCCTCACTGGATCGTTGTTGGAGAAACTTGTCATACTGCGTCCAAAATACCTCAGCACAAATTCACTTTCAGTGGGAGTGTTTATCATGCCTCAACTGGGTGTGTTTCTTTTAAATGTGACGTCTGAGACACAAAGGAAGCTTATTGTTGCAGAGCAGAGAGTAACTTAAACACTGGGCCCTGTCTGCAGTTCAAAGTCCTCAAACGGACTGAAAAAGGTGCCAAACTTTGAGTTTGATTGTATAGTTTGGAATATAACAGCTTTGTTCATAAAGAGCAGGGAAATATTAAATTTATTTTTAACATTTTACTCAGTTTAGCAAACTATATTTGAATGAAATCGACATTGTGTTATTGGTGATATTTTGTTTTGTAGGTCAAGTTGTCAGGAGTTGTCATTTGAATTGTTTACAACCCTAAATATGGGGACAGAAAGGTGCGGCAATCAAAGTTTTGTTGCAGCATCAAACTGACAAGTTGAGAAGATAATACAATGTTGGGTTCACGAGAATGAGATATTAGATAATTAGCCAATTTTCTGCAAAACGATTAATCTTTTAGTTTCAATAAATAAAGATTTAATAGGTTTCAAACTGTTTTAAGGAATCTCTAATTGGTGCTAAATAATACAGTCTAGGTTTGACTGCTCTATGTGAAGCTTAATTCTGCAGTTTTTGTTTTGACAAAGAAAATAAATGTTTGAATAGTCTTAAACTGTGTCTTAAACGAATCTAGTTAGCGTTGTTACCGGCTAAAAGTCACATTATACTTACAAACTGTTCATGTCTTGTCAAAGGTACCATTTTCTTTCCCTTCTAAGGAGGGAAAGCAACCTTGCTTTCTTTTTCTCACCACCTGTGAAACTCTGTTAACCAGTGACAGTAATAAATCATCCTCCCAAGCTTACAGCTCTGTTCCATTTTCAGGTTTGTCTCATGAGTTTTCCACTTTTGCAGCTTTTCAACAGTCAGGTGTTTTTACCTTATCCACGCCACGGCTTTTATTTTATTTTTTCCAACCGATGAGTGTTGACCAGTTCCTGAAAAACCTCAGGTGTACAAGCAAACACAGCCACATGAAAGGAATGTTGTGTTTGACATTCCTTCGGCTGAAAGGTGAACACAAGCACAGAGTTTCGGTCTCGTTGTGCTGCTGAAAGCTGAGATGCTGAACACTGATAATTAGGCAGGTTTATTTAAAAAGAGAACAATGTGCTTTCCAGTTGTCTGTATCTAGTTTTGCACAATCTGCCATAACAAAGGTTAATGTATTTTATGGGCTAATATTGCTTAATCTATCTTATTAACCAATAATTTCACTGCAGGGCTGCAGTGTCAAACTCATTTTCCTTTTGGGCCAAATCAAAATCATGAATGTTCTCAGAGGGCCGGCCGTGCCAGAATGTATCGATAAAACCTAACAAAGTGTTAAGATATTAATAAATAGCTGTCTTTGCATTTCATAAGTAGTTCTTAAAATTAAACATCTTTGTTCAGTCTGTCTATGATTCATTTTTTTGCAATAAGATCACAAATTTTGTGGCGCTAACTAATTTAGAAATATTATTAGAAATAATTTAGAAATATTCTCTTTCTTGCAATATTCATGACGTTA
The DNA here is from genome assembly GCF_019740435.1 of Gambusia affinis. Lineage (NCBI taxonomy): Eukaryota > Metazoa > Chordata > Actinopteri > Cyprinodontiformes > Poeciliidae > Gambusia > Gambusia affinis. The sequence goes on from NC_057887.1 coordinate 18,586,852, forward strand.
ATCGTCACTTTGACCACAGACGAACTAAGAACTTGACATCAAATAAGGTTGAGACTGTGGTGCTGAAAAATACTACCACCTGCAGGAGGGAGTTAGTGGTCAGTCAAACCCAATGTTTTTGATGGTTTTTACCTTTTTTGTGGAAAATTTTTAGTTTTGCATTAGTGAGAAAAAATGTGGGATGGTGTTGATTTTACGTGAATTTCCACAATCTCAGAAAATCGGTTGGACTGGTTGATATAATTTGGCACCTGGAGTCTTGAGGGCCACACAAAGAGCTGTGGTGGGCCAGAATTGGCCCCTGGAGTTTGACACATATGTCAAACTGCAGTTTTTCTTTCTCGAGGATTGAACAAAAATTGAGATATTAGTTGCGATATATGCCTGTTTTCTTCTTCTTTCCTCTCTTTCTCAGCTGTGCTTTCTTCACTCTGACCTTTAGCAGTTTGGGCGGTGTCGTTTGTATCCAGTGTAAGCATTTGCTGAGACTCCAGCTAATTATTACCTAAGAAGTTCAAAACACTTGGTATCTATTAGCCAACCATTATTGCACTCCAAACAGGCCTTTGGAATATGAATATTGCACACACAGATACTGTGATGACGATGTATTTGCGACATATTGTTCAAGAAGATCAAGGGATTTGCATACTTTTGAAGGACACTGTACTTGTAGTCATTTTAAAATTGTACATGCATCCTCACTTTTGCTAAATTATTTTTTTGCTTCTTTAGATTCTGTAAATTGATCTATTCGTATTTCTAAGTGGTATTGTATATATATTTGATGATAGATAAAACCTTAGACTCATTTTTGTTTAAAATCAACCTAATTATATTTAAGGCTGCTTGATTTCATTGCTAATTTACACTAAATGCATATATTTATGAGGGTTGGTGTGAATTTATCTTTGTGTCTTTTATCGTGTTCTTTCTATTCCTCCCTCTTTCAGCCAGAGTTAAAGTGGAGGGAGGGGGCAGGTTATATTATACTCTACCCTTATGAATAGGATCGAGTTTTTCTCACACTAAAAGATTGTGTCTCTCTGAAAGTAGGGACAGTCTCCAACAATAGTTCATTGTACATGCCAGCAGCTACTTTTTCACTGGCTGCGCCGTCTTAATCAGGCTCTCAAAAACCTCCTCTCTGCACTAATTGCCTCTCCCTGATTATATTACACGCTCTTTAAATTGTTATTTTGGTAGTTTTCTACTTCCCTCTGTTCCGTCAGAGTTAGATTACAGTATGTATTTTAAAAAAAATCACATGGATACATTTGTCTGTAAATGATTGTCTCGCTCTGACTTGTAGAGCAAAGTCAAACTGCAGAGATTAAGTCAAAGGTAAGGGCTGGATAAATGAGCTGCTGAGGGTAACAGAAACAGAAAAGCAAAGAAAATATGCAAAGTTGTTCATGCTGCTAAGTGTTTTGTCCCTATAATCTATTAAAGAAACTCTCCAGACACAAACTTCTCTTGGAAACACAGGTCCAAGTTAGAGACACTGGGAGGGGCTGCTGGGCTAATCCTCGTCCCATGTGACTGCTCTGAATCATTGACCCAGTAGGCCCCTCCTTTAGTAACCCTACACTCACTCCCTCCTTCCTTGATTCGCCGAGGTAGATGTGGGAGGGCAGGTTTCAATTGCACCAAGGGCTGGGAGGTGATTGGGCCAGGCAGTCCTGCGGAGGCGAGTGAAGAGGAGACACGGGAAAACAAGTGGGAGAGTTAGAAACAATATGCTCAGCAGGTGGAGTCTCCCACAGCGCCTTGTTATGGAATGCAGGATTTTGGAGAGAGAAAACAAGCCGCACTGAAGAGGAGCTCATCGGCTCTGGGTTGGCTGATTTTTGAGTAAGCAGAGCCATGAAGAGCCCAGCTGTTTATGGGAACCCGGTCATGTTTGGCCCGGGGGATTGGAACCGAGCAGCCGGCGTCCCATTGAAGAGAGGGAAGAGTGTGGAGGAGCTGGGGGACGCCGACTGGGCCAGAGAAAGGGAGCGGATGGCCCATTTGCAACACTTGCAGCAGCTACATCAGTTGCAGCTTCAGCAGCAACAGGTTGCTTATCCTGCATATGGAGTCCTTCCTCCTGGGCCGCCACAGGGTCCAGTTTTAGTTGCAAGTCCGGTTCCACCTGGACATATGCCAGTACCTGGTGGGATGATGGTTCCAGTTGGTGTGCCTACACTGCCTCCAGGACATGTTCAAGCTCCATGGCCGGCCCAAGTTGGACAAGCCGATGTCTTCCACCAGCAGGCGCCTCGGGGTCACGATGTTTACTACCACCCTCGGTCAGAAGATGGTCACCTGGACTTGAGGATTTCTGAATGGAAGGGGAAGCATTGTTTTTACCAAGGCCCGGAGGATGAGTACAACCTCCAGAACAACTTTCCTCAAGAAAGGGACAGTAATGACATGAGGACTCATGAAGTTTATGGACAAATGGAGGACAGGGGTGGAAGGGATGATTGGGATAGAGAAAATGAATATTACTCTGAACGGTACGACCACAGGAGGCAGAGAGACTCTGAAGAGTACAATTACAGGGACAGAAACAGGGATAGGGATCATTATGACAGGAAATACAAAGACCAGTATGAAGAAAGGGGAGAAAAGTATTATGACACAAGGAAACACCGTAGAGAAGATGATAGGTACAACAATCAATATGAAGACCACCATGATCGTAAAGACAAATACGCCCACAGAGACAATCAGTGGGATAGAGATTATTGTGAAGACCGGCATCGGGATTATTATGACTCCAAGGACAGATATCGCTCCAGAGAAAAAGATCATTACCGGCACAGAGAGGAGGACCGTTACTACGAAGAACAAAAATCTAGGAATGGTCGCTCTGACCGCTATGCAGAGGATCGATACGAAAGACGGGATCATGACTACAAACACCGAGATGAATACGACCGGAGAGGAGAGGAAATGCAAAGAAGTAAACGAAGGGCCCAGTATGACTCTGAAGTTGAAGAGCGCTGGGAATACAGGGAGAGGGATCGCAACTACAGATCCAGGGATTCAGGAGATGAACGTTACAGCAAACGAAGGGAATACAAAACAAGAGAGGACAATGACTACTACGACCAGAAATATGAGGACCAGTATGAATCCAGAGAAGAGGAGCATCCCCACCATCGGGCCAGAGACGGATTCAGAAATCTGCGTTCAGTATCTGTGGAGCCTGATTATGAGGAATATCCTGTGAAAGATCGCTGGACACACTGCGAAAAATGGGTTGAGCAGCAAAATGAGAAGCTTGCACGTGGAGAAATACAATCTTTTGAGGATCCCATCATGTACTGTCACAGCGACGAGCAGGAAAGGGGATACGAATCGAGCACTGGCAACAGCGGCTCAAAAAGGAGTCAGAAGCCTGTATATGTGGGGTCACTGGACAGGAACAGCTTCTACAGGAAGACGGCCCCAAGCTCGATGCGAAAGTCACCGTTCGCCACCACCAGGAGACAAAAGCAAGGTAAACACAAGGATGTTGTCATGTGAGAGAAGGTGATCCACATCCGTTATTTGCACAACATGTTTGGCACTTATGTGGATGAGGTCATTTGTCTAACTTAAGTCTAATGCCTTTATAAAGCATGTAAAGCAAACCTTAAGATGAAAATTTAGAGGGGAAATTCTGAGACAGAAGTCAGATGAAGATTCCCAACGAAGAAAAACAGAACAGGTGAGGTTTGACAGTCCTTGCAGTCACTCTCTTGTCATTGGTGACCTCCAGATGTGCTCCTCTAATCAATGCCGGGGGGCTTCAGAGTGCTGACTAGCCACGCTCACCATAGAGGCACTCAGAAAAGGTGTGTGTGTGTGGGTGTGTGTGTGTGTGTGTGTGCGAGAGAAAGAGTATCGTCTATCTCAGTAGAAAGTGAGTTGTCAGGTATTTTTGCAAGAACCTACAGAACAGGTTTGGTGGGTTCTCAGCTTTTGTTTTCTCTGTCATCCTCTGCATCTGTGGTTTTCCTTCTTACTGTTGTTCTCTGAATAACTCAGGCTGCGTGCGCTCGTAACTAGTATGTTCGGTTTTTGCATGACTGAATGGTCACTCTTTTATTTTATTACCTTTAGCTTTCAGAAAGACTCCCTGAAAATCAACTCTACACAGCAAGGAATTGCAAATTGTGTCCATTTTACACACATGTGGTGCTAAATTTGGCTCTTTTAACCCAAACTTACTGGAAATTGCTTGTCATTAGGCTGTAACTCAGAGTCCAAAGACTGTGACACATAAAGCTGTCAGCTGTCACAAACGTCTGCTGCCCTTGATATTCCTGTCCCAGACAGTTGGGACTGTGAGCTTCCTTCAAGCATTTTGACTTTGGTTTATTTAAACACTTCATTCTGTTGAAGACTTTTTCTTCTTGTGAAAACCAAACATCATATTTGGTGTCTTTCCAGTGTGGTCAGCAAGTCCTCAACAGCCATCCTGTACTATTCAAGTTTTAAGTAAATGTATTAAAAATGCAAAAAGAAGCACCTTTAAGCTACTACTTTGTTGGTATTTTAATTCAGCTTTTAGTCTTCAGTTCACACCTGCCACCAATTATATACAATCTGATGCTCCAAAAGCTCAACTGCAACACTGAAAGAGCTCCAACAAGGACTTAATATGTCCAAGATGTGAAAATAGTTTCCTTTTTTCTCCATATACCTGGGTTATACGCTAGGATTGAAAGACACAAGCATTTTTCTTCCAAAGAAAACATCTAGGTTTGTCTAAAATGTCCTTGAACTTGGTGAGAGAAGATGCTGTGGTTTGATAAAACCAAAAATAATCTGCCAATGGAACTAGCACTTTTTCATCAATACTGAGGAATTAGTGACTTAAAACAAACTCCTGTGTCTTGCAGAAAAGTTATTTAAAAGCTAGTTTTGTCTCATTTCAAGTGTACTAGAATATGTGCACTAGAAACTGGACCAGAAATACTTGATATGATTTTGTGTTTTTGGAGTGTGGGGGTGGAAGCATTTTGTCGTGAGCTTTTTTTAAGATGAAAAATATTTTTTCTCCGTGAATTCAGGTAAAGATATAAACATGCTCAAATATAGGACGGTCAGTTTTGACCGAAGAGTTTCAAAGTGTGTGCTAGAAAGATGAGGAAGAAGATGGATTTTATGTTGGCGCATCACACTGAGTTTAAGCGTACGTGACACTTTTCTACAGCTCAGTTAAAATAGAAAAACAATGTTTGACATTCAAGTTTGGGATTAAATTCTTTTTTGGTAATGACAAACTACACAAATTGGACTTACGCCAAACAGAATAAGACTGAAATGTTGGAAAACATTCCTGTTTTTCATGGATTTGGGTAAAGAAATCGCAACCAAACCATCGCAGGAAAGCTTGGCAGTGTGGGATTGTTTCATGATGACTTGGACAAAGACAAAGGAGCACTTCCTTGGATCATATTGTTGTGTCTGAGATGAAGCAGGTGGCGCCCCATGACCCCCTCCCCCAGTTACCTAGAAGCCCTCTCAAACTACACACACACACACACACACACACTTTTTAGGAGTCTAAGTACTAATCTGTAGCGTCAGCATGGTGAGTGGATGGTGGGGGTTTGTCTGGTGCCTGGCGGTGTCCAGCACTGACCTGACTCCCTCTCTGCCGCATGAGCCCGAAACTCTGTGTGTGTATATGTGAATGGGTGTGTGTGTGTGTGTGTGTGTGCGCACTAGTTAGGCCTTGGGAGGCTTAATTTGAGAGCTGACGGCATCTTTCAGATCACACAGAGGCGTGCTTGCGTATGTGCGCGCTTGCCTGTGCAGCGTCTTGTCATCCGTTAATCTTGTTAAACTGTTGCAGCTCAGTCAGGGGTTTGCTCTTAAATTGTAGAGCAAATAACAGCAGACCATCCTGTTGCAGGACTTGTTAGGCTTAAAGTGACATTGAAGTGATGTTAGAGGCTTTTTATCTTTTACCCTGTATGTTTTCCCTGTTGAATCTTGCACTCTTGTCCTGATCAGTTTAGTCTAATTAATGTTACAAATTTGAATACATGTGGTGCTTTGGCAGGTTTTAGAAACAAATCTACACAAATGCTTAAAAAATGTGCTAACATTTTCCATAAAGGTCAATGCAATGTTTTACAATTGCACAAGTGAACTGTTCCTCTCCAAACATGACAGTTTATAATTTTCCTCCTGTTAGTTATGTGGTTCGTACATTATGTCTCCTCCATTCATTTTAAAATAATTAACTTGTTTGAGGCACCTTTGTGTGATTAATGTGTCGTCATCCGTCCGTGATCCAGGAGCTAGTGCCGTGTTGTCCGCTGTAATCCCTGGTTAGTTGCTGCCATTGGTGTTGGTGAGCTAAGACAGGAAATCTTAGGATAAAATCTCAAATCATCTGACAACGTTGCTTTAAAGATGCCTAATCTCACTGACGACTGGCAGAAAGTTATTTACATTACTTCCGTATGGATGAGTCACACATGATTTCATTTATTCTCTTCCATCTCAATTGTGAGCTTTATTGCAAGTCTTTTAAATTATAATAATAATGCATATTTAGATTTTTGGGGTTTTATCAGAAGAGACAAGATTTAAATATTTTTAGAAAAGTGAAGTGTTCTGTCTTCGTTTTAGTCACTGATTGTAAAGCAACCATAAAATATTTTAGGACACAGTGAAAGATTTTATAAAAGCTCATAAAGCCTGAAGGGATGCACCTGTCTCTACCTGTCCAGTAACCAGGAACTGATCAACTCTGACATGTCTAGTCGGCTCCAGCTGTTCTTACACAGCTTGTACTGCAGATATTTTTCCCACAAGTCAAATCTGAAACTGGGAGCATTTCGGTAAACTTGCACCAGTTCAGAACTTCTGGAGTAAATTAGCAAAGTCAAAGTTTTGTGATTGATTTCCAACCTCCCATTTTTGGAAAACTTATGTGTGCTAATAGAGTATTAGCTGATTTCTGTTTCTCTTTAAGAACAATAATTAATGGCAATCTGGATATTTTTTCTACTCTTCTTATTAAAGTCAGCAGTTACACTAAATATTTCCATTTTACACCTGAAATAAACTAAAAAAGTAGCGTCAAAACTGCAAAAGTACAAAATGGTGACAAAAAACTCCACTAAAAATCTGGTTATTTGTTGTAGAGAATAATGACTAGTGCAATCTGCTCATGTATGGAGAGAGCTGGGATAAGAAAAAGAATGGAAATTTGTAAAAACCTTAAATGACTTGTGCTCTGATGCATAAAAACTATGAAACTGTCTCCACTGTGTTGTACTAGGTTGCACTCCTGAGTCACTTGTGGGGCCTAAAAGATTAAAAATCCTCCTTCTTGTGTTTATTTCCAAGACATTGCAGCTTTCTTGGTATTAGGAGGCCCAACTTTAAGCTCCCTCTGTAAATATTCAAAACTGATGGTCTCTTGAAGTAATTGCATATTGTTCATCGTCAAATAATGCAAAGCTGGAAGTTTCAAAGAAGTAAGCGATCCCGGCCTTTAAACGCTGCTTGGTTCAAGTGTTGCAGCATTTGAATAATTCAGGGTGGTAATTAAATCGCAGCGTCCTCCACTTGAGAAAATCTCATCTTAAACACCCCATGGGTCACGTAAAAGCCCTGCTTTTATAGAGTTTGGCTTCAACACTTTGGTTATAGTGCCTTGCAAAATTAAATTTCAGTTGGAGGAAACTGAATAAAAAGAGACCGAATATAAATGCATTCCACACTTTTAGGATTTTTATTTGCAAGAAACTACAAACTCTCCTCGTATTTCACAAAAAAAATCTTGGAAGTTTGTTGGAGCTGGACAAGATTTTGAAAAGAACTGGGTTTTGTTGGAGGAAGCTGAGTAAAATGAGGCTGAATATAAATGCATGCCACACTTTTAAGATTTTTAATCGCAAAAAAAACAAAACCCTAAAAACTACAACTTATCCTCACATTTATCAGCTTAGTGCTGCTTTGTGTTGTTTTTTTTTCATAAAAACTTGACAGTTGTAGATTCACTGGATTGAAAAGAAAACTGGATTTTAGTTAGTAAAAAACTTTGAAAACTATCGATTTTTCCCACAATTCACAATTTAGTGGTGATTTGTGTTTTTTACTCACAAAAACCTGATAAGACTCAAGAAGGATACAACGTGTTTGCATCCTGAGGCCCGGGGTAAACGTTAGAAACTGGTTCCTGGGAAGTTTCGCATAGGAGCAAGAATGTGACCCTTTGACATCTGACCCTAAAAGAGATAAACAGGACAGTTTGCCACTAAATAAACTCCCCTGCCTCCTAAAACGGTCAGCGATTCAGTCTGGACAATAGCAAGAGGATTTATTTAAGTAGATTCTCTTTGTTTTACTGAGATGATTGAAAAACTAGATGAAATTTATTGTTCCAATCGTCTACAGGGAAATGACACAAACATCTACTTCCAAAAACACATTCATAAATCCTGCTCTGATTTATTTATTTCTTTATTGCACCTGTCAGTCTTGTGAATTATTTGGAGCGCATCGTGCATTGGCTGCATGCCGCGGCTTGCAGGTTCTCATGCAAACCAGTTTGGAGGTGTCGGCAGCATGTTTGGGCTTATTTTCCAACCGGCTTCTGGTCTCAGCCGAGTTTCTCAGCGGGATCTTTTGGGAAAAGCCACTCCCAGCTTCCCCCCCGCCGCCCCAAACCTCATACGAGGAGGGCCCCAGCTTTTCCCGCCTGTTGCCGTGGAAACGGTGTGCACACTGCGGCGAACTTTGGAGCAGAACACACAGGCGCTTATTGTCTCGTGACCTTAGAGAGTCGCATGCGGGCCAAACGTTTGACTCTGTATCAGGTTGACTGCAGAGAAGCAGGAAACTTTAGCATTAGTGTTAGCATTACACAACAGAAATGAGTTCACTTGGATCGGTTTGGCTTTAAGAGTGATAAAAATATTTGTTTAGGTGTATTTTTAGCAGGAAAACTTGGGGGAGAGGGGAATAAGTTTAATAACTTGTTCCTAATTGTGATGGAGTTCAGTCTGCCGGGTGACGGCAGCTTGTGAAACACGAAACGACTCGATCCGAGGACTGGACTGGACTGGACTGCGTCAGACTCCACCAAATCTTTCTCATTAAGGTCCAGAAAACTTCCTGTGATGCCTGATCATGGTTGGAACAACCATGAACTTTAAATCCGATCACAGAACAGGTGACGGTGTTGAAAAGTCACTTTTCTCTCTCGCTCTGAGAAACAACAGCGAAGGTCGTTCAATATCAGATATTTCTATATTTACCTTCACCAAAAATGATTTAACATTCACCTGAAGTCCCTGGGAGCATTATAAGTTCCTGCTGATAACCAGAGTTTAGTTTCTGATAAACCCTTGATGACTGGAGCTGATCCTTCAGGTGTGGCCATCAGGTGAGTCACGCTGCGTGTCAGAGGAGCTGGTGTGGTTTTTTATTTCGGTCCTGCGTCACTTTATGGGTCTATGAGATACTCTGCCCTTCCTTCTGTGACTCTTCTAGAAAACACTTTGCTTTTGTAAGCTGAGAAGTGGAAATGTTTGATTGGAGAATCATAGCAACCAGTCAAAGGAACCAGACAGGCTGGAGGTTTTCTGACTGAAAGATTTGATGTAAAACTGAGCTGCTTCCGGTTTTACTCGTCAAACATGGTGAAATAACTTGGATGTGCTGTTTTTGTCTGACCTTTGAACTCTGTGCTGGTTGAAAATGGTGGAAAACATTGGTTGAGTGTGTGATCAAATGATTAAGACTCACAGGGTTTGACAGACTTTTAAGGTGATTTATTAGAAATTCAAGATCTGCAGTTTATTTTCTGGCTTTTACAGTGACCCACTTATTATCAGACTCAAAAATGCCAAAATTAAAATTACCCCATCAGATTTTTTTCCTGCTTTTTTGTTTTTTCTACATTACTGGAAAATTAGGCAATATTTAAAAGTCTAACATGTTTTACTGTCAGGTTTTCATCCGTGTAATCTGGCTGGAGTCTAAAATATAATTTATGTTGATTAGTTTAATGTCCATTTCTACTGTTTTTCTCTTTGCATAGACATTTTAATTTTCTTTCCTAATTACATTTCTCTCCTCAACATTTTTTTTTACTTTTATTTTTTCAAAATAAAAGAGTAAAAAATTAAATATTTCAGTTAGATTAGTTAGATATTTGTGACACATGATGATTTAAGACCTACGGAGGGCTAAAAGTGCCACAATTATATGCATTTTGAAATAATAAATTAAGTAATCTGCTAAGTAACTCTTAAAATAGGAAGTAGATTGCATTTAATTTATGAAAAGCATGTGTAACTTGATTGTTTTTATCTTCTAGTGTAAATTTTATTAATCAACTTTATCAGTTCATTAAACTCTCTCTAATATAATATCTCTGATATTTCATCGTTAAATTTACAAATCATATTTATAGAATTTTTGACTTTTTAAATTTTTAAGCAATTCTTATTTTATGTATCTATTGTAAATACCTTAACATATGTACCGATTTGTTTATTTTTTTTATATTGGTGCTTTATACACATCCAGATCTGCCCTGTCTTTGTTTTTCTTACATGTAAAGCCAAAAAAAAAGAAAAAATGCATCTATGACAAACTTCCTTTTTGTGGCGATAAAGAAGCTCATAAGCTGCAGACCATTGCTTCAGTTTCATGTTGTATCAAGTACAGTTTGTTCTGCATCTGTTGCCGTTTTGAGTGTTTACTGTTCAGGATTCAGCCAACGATAACCGGGAAATCACATGGAGCACGGTTACAAAATGTCAACCGATTGCTCATTATACAGACTGGATCACTGAAACTGTCAAAAAATTAATTTACCAATTTATTTTTACTGCTAAAAGAAACAAAAATTTATTAGAAAGTACAGAATTTACCACAGAAATTTGTTACAATCGAGTATAAACACAGTTCATGGCTGCTGTTGAATCAGTACACTGTGTGTGGGTTTATATTTACTGAGATAAAACAAAGAGATTCTGGTAAACTGGGTCAGAGCGAGCCTTCCCAGGTTGGTTCTGATGGAAACTGTTGCATATTTAGAAGATTGTGAATCGGAGCGTGTAATTCGTTCTACATCAAACGTGGGAATGAGGCGATTGATTGCAATTAGATACCGAGTCCATTGTTTTTCCATTCCTCCCGCATTGTGTTGCAAGGTGACTTCTAAAAAGAAAAACAGAAAAGAAAAAGAAACCCAATTAGTGAACCAGTTTCTGACCGGCGGAGGAAATGCACGAGTGCTGGCCGATCGGGTTGAAGCGATGAGAAAATCTCATTTGAGTTGAGCTTCTGCCAAGTCACGGGAACAGGGAGAGGATCAGAAACCTCCTGCATTGTTTTGGTGATAATTTGTGCCTTTGTGTGTTAAAACGTCCAACAATTAGTTGAAAAAGGTTGAATTTTTGCCACCTATGACCTGCCAAGTCCTGGATACTTAAAGGGGAAGCGACGCTGTTGTTGGGGATGATGAAACGAGGGTAAGCAGAGTTAACGTCGTTAGTCTCTGACAGCATCTGTTCGAAGGAGACGAATGACGTCACCTGCAGCCGTGGCAACAAATAACTGCACATGCTCAGTCTGCACCCACCGGGACGTCCCGTGCCCAGAACCCGGGTCCTGTCTGGGTCAGGTCTCTGCTCCATTTAATGTCTCTACACTGAGGTTTGCTCACTTCAAACACAGATCTCTCAGTGCACAAATTTAAACGTTTTTGTGCAACTTTGAAGTAGAGATTACAGATTACAGATTACAGATTGGATATAAACTGCAACATGATGACGCAGGTTACTAATCTCTTGGGTTTTTATATATTGCCTTTGTTTAATAAAGATCTTTACCTAAATCTTCATTAAAAACTTGCAAATTGGACATTAAAAGGTCAAATAAAATTGGATAAAACAGTAACTTTTGCGGCAAACATACAATCTATAGAATAACTGAAGCATTTTTACTCGTAATCAATTCGTTTTAATCATAAACTATTGACATCTAAGTGGTTAAAGGAGTGTTTGTCTCAAACTCTATTCACATTGTTTAATCATGAGTGCTTTGATTATTTAAAAGTATTAGTTATTTAGTTTGGAACAACAAGTATTTAAACGTCTGGTAGAAAATAGAGGGAACAATTTCTGCCAAATTAGAATAAACAGAAGTTAAGACATATCAAAATCTACATTTTCTATTGAATAAACAGCAAATTCTAGATAAAAAAAATCAATTGCAGTTACAACAAATAATAAAATAGCTATAAATTAGTTATTTGGCCCAAAACAGGTGAATGAAGTTTTAGTGCAAAATACAGAATTTCAAAATAAGAGCACGCTTGAAGTGTTAACCTAAATACTGTTAAAATGTTAAAATACTAGAAAGTGTGCATTTCCTGCAAAAATGCAAGTGTGAATGCTGACTACTTTTGTCGAAAATGCCAAAACATTCAAAGTCGACTGCTGAAGACTTGCAAGAAATAGGCAGAAGCACCAGAACAAATTATAATCCTGTAAAGTGCCTAAATGGGATTATTGTAACAGAAAAACTGTAGAAGAGGAGTAAAAGCTTTTGAACAATGCAAAAATTCCACCCAAACTGTATTAAAAGTAATATTATAGTAAATATTATAAAAAGTATGAAGGTTATGAATACCAGGAGATGCAGCCGGCATTAGGAGAGCAAACTGAGTAGAATAAAAGTTAAATGGTGAAAATAGCACAAAGTGTGCAGGAGAAGAAGCACAGCGTAAAAAGAGCAGCTAGAATAATAAAAAGAATAAAGACAGACAGGAACTCTAGAGTGTGAATGCCTACAGCATAAATATCAGGATTATTATTTTTTTGGTGATTACATCATGTTTTTTACAATATTTCCACTTTTTTCCTCTACTGATACCGATACCAATATTTGAGGTTTAGAATCCGCCGATATCAATCTGATACAGAAAAACAGGTTTAAAAAATAAACTGCAACAAAAAGTGGTTCAGAAGGTGCAATTAGTTGTTCTAAATATAATGTAAAATAAATAATAAGGCATAGAATTAGACTGAGTAGATCTATCCTTACAGATTGGGCACATCGTCACGGATACCAGAGTATTTTTAAATACTGATACAGATATTGATTTTGGATCGGTGTGTCTCTGGTTTCTGGAAGTTTCTTCCTTCAAGGATTTTAGCAGGAAGGTTCTTCATGGAGAACTGTGGTTCCATCAGGACTTTAATTTATGACTTTCCTCTTCAAACCACTCAAACTTTGAGAACTCGTTGCTTCTTCTTCAAATGTGAGATTGGCAACAAATTTCTTTGGTACGTTGTGGTTTCTGCTGCAGTGATTCAGAGTTTTGGATTTTTTCTGAATGTCTTTCTTTGCACAGTTTCTTTTTTATGGCTTTTCTTTTATCTTTCTTCATTTTCTTATCTTTTGTTTTTACATTTTACTCCCACCAGAATCAGTTCTAATGTTGGGAAAGCAACTCCCTGATCCAGATCTGACCTCGTCCAGATGGATTGGACACAGTTATCAGTATGCATGAGCGGCACATGCTTACTGAAAAACTTTAAAGTTTGCTCTGCTCCTGAGAGCCGCATGTCTGCGGTCGCTGTCACAGTCCATTGTGCCGCTCACAAAGAGCCCGAGTCCACTTCGGTTTTGTCTCTATTCATGAAAGGCAGCGATGCGTGATCCAGGCCTTCCCCTCAGTCATGGGCCTCCCCACAGATGAGCGCCGCCGCCGCCGCCGGCCAGCTATCTGGACGGGGCGAGGAGTTTGGGGCGGAACGGCTGGGCGGGTACGGGGTCGTTTGGCTACAAACGGGTGGATACGTGGGCTGGGAAACTATTTCTGCTTTTGTTTCTGCGACAAGCTGATTGTTTTGTTCCGTTTTAATCTCAGATATCAGCCAAGAGGTTTAAAGAGGTTTAATCTTGACTTTCCAGAGATGACGCTGCTGTCGTCGCAGCCCAAACCCGTGGACTCCGGCCCGGCCTCCGACGAAGCCCCCGCTGCCGGCACGGACCCCGAGGATCCTGGGCAGAGGATGCTGGAGAAGAGGTCAAAGGTCATCGAAGAGCTGCTGCAGACCGAGGAGGACTACGTCAACGACCTGCAAATGTGCATCGACGAGATCATCGTGCCGCTGCAGGAGAGGAAGGTAAAAATTCAACAGCATGGGAAATTTAAAAACTATAATAACGTTACGTATGATGGAGTATTTGGACTCTGCTAAGAAAAATTAAAAATACAAAAAATTTCATTGAGAATAGTCATAAAATACTATTAGGATAATGTCCATAAATAAAGAGAATAAAGATATAAAATTATGAGAAAAAGTCATAAAATCATGAAAGTAAAATTATAAATTTATGAGAATAAAATTATGAGAATAAAGTCATTAAATTACAAGAATAAAGTCATTAAGTTATGAGAATAAAATCATTAAGTTATGAGAATAAAATCATTAATTTATGAGAATGGTCATAATGCTTCAAGTATAAAGTTGATGAGTCTAAAAAATACAAGAAGAAAATCTAAATAATTTGAGGATAAAGTCATATTACGGGAATAGAAATTGTACCAGAATAAAGTTGTGTTATTTTGACTTTTTTCTCGTAATTTTATTATTTTTAATTTCTTATTGTGGCCCTAATGCTCAATCATAGTTGCATGACCATTTTCTAAAAGTTTAATCTCTCTAGTATTTAGATTTTTACTGTAGATATAATGTGCATGTTCTGTTATATTCAGTAATGATATAAACTGTCCAGTAAATCACCTTACTTGCTTTATTCTCACCAGGTGGAAGTGGACTTTGAGGGACTCTTCGGGAACATCAGCTCTGTGATTGACCTTTCTCAACGGCTTTTAGTCAGACTACAAGAATCAGAATCCGTAGGTAAGGGCTACTAAAGTTTGTCTTTTCTAAATTCTGATTACAACTCAACACATTTCCTGCTTTTAACCGGCTACATGAGATTTAGGAGCCATTTGAAAAGTGTTTTTGATGCCCATTTAAACCAATTTTTACACTTTTTTTTTTTTTCTTTTCGTTTAAACGAATCACATTTCATGACATTTTTGCATCCTGTCCTGTCCTGTCCTGTCAGGAGTCGTGTTTCTAGATTTCAAAGCTGAGCTGGAGGAAGTGTACAAGCTGTACTGCCAAAACCACGACGATGCCATCTCTCTGCTGGAGAGCTACGAGAAAAAGGAAAACATCCAGGGTCACGTGTTGGAGTGCCTGGAGAGGCTGAGGTGCGTGATGGAGTGGACACAGCGTCTTAAACTGTTGCATGGAAATTATGAAAAAACTTTCACTTCATTCGTACTGAAGAAACAAGCAGAAGTGGCCTCCCACATAAACGCCTGGTTTAGTGGCTGCTATGGGTTTTATAGTCTTGATCCAATTTGATTAAAATCATCGGCACCAGGAACCATCCACCTTCCTAAACCCCCTTTGAGCATTTCGCACTGCTAATTTCTACAAGAAAAGCTTATTTCCATTTGCAAGTCTTATAAAAGTGGTTTTTACAATGAAAGAGAGACTGTATTGGCTGCTGCAGCAACTGATATGCAAACCCTTATCGGCAGAAAGGTGTCGCAGACGACACGTCTTTACAAGCCGGCTTTGTGCTAGCTGAAAGATTCCAACGGTTTCTGAAAGGGGAGACGTTGCGCTTTCCAGCCAATATCGTGTTATTACGATAACTTCACTCCTGGTGTTGCAGGGAGCATGTTTTTCTTGCCTTTACTCTGACAAAACACTCTTTTAATAGACGCTAAATTGCGAAAAGAGATGTTGAGTAAGCTGTCTTAAAAACAAATGGTAAAGCTTTCCATGTTTTAGGTAACATGATAGTAGCTTCATGAAGTGTTTAGTTACCCACATTGGCGCTGCATATTGCAAATATTTTGCAGAAACTCAAAATGAAACATTATATTTTTCATGTTGGTGTTCATTCAAACTAACTTTTTAAACTTTTCCTTTCTTTGAAATGTGTGTTTTTTCAAATATGTGGAGGTAAAGTTCCTTCATTGTTTTAGCTAAACAGCGAATCTTAATGTCTTTTTCAATGAGCATTCGTGGTCTAAATATGGATTACTCAGTGCAGTAAAACCTCATATTTCTATCTGCTCACTAATAAAAAGGTACTACTTTTAATTTGAGGATAACATTTTCCACATCTAACATTTGTCAGCTGTAAAACCAGAAGCAAGCACAAAAGATGAGTAGTTGGCCAGTTTATTCATGTAAACCTACTTGGGTTTAATAGCTGTGTGATGCTAACAAGGAATACCCTGAAAGTGTCAAACTCTACCCGGAGACCGCATTATAAAACACCTTACTGCTCTGGTTATGTTGATTTTATTAATGCTGAACCACTCTAAGCTCAGAAACAGATCTCATAGATGAGGAAAAACCATTTAAAGGATTAAAGTATAATATTTTTCTACTTTTTCTGCTCCCAAGTCCACTTAGAAAACCCAAAGGTTCTGAAAGTTTATCATAGCAGAAGAGCAGTCCAGTTCCGGTTGACATTTGGTTCATTTGAAGACGTCAGCGTGCTCGGACTCGGAGTGGTTAGTTTTTCTGGTGTCAGTCTTTTGGAGCAGCCCAGGAATGCGCCTGGCCTCGTTCCTCCCGTCCGGTTTCACCGTCTGTGACTCAGCTTCTTCAGCAGACTTCTGGTTTTCAGTGATTTATTGTCGCGTTTGGAGACAAACTCTCGATCTGCGAACAGGAAGCTGCTGGAACAAAGAGGCTACGGCTCCGTAAACAAAAGGAAAATGACTGTTGTTCCTATCGAGCTCAGTTGACGCTTTTACAATCATTTTGTAACTTCTAGTTATCTGCTTCATACGAACAATATTTTTTAATGTTTCTATAAGATTTGAAAAGGTCATGTTACCCACACCCAATGTTTTTACTGCTTCTTTGAGCTTCTGTCCAACTTTAAATGACAAATCTGTAACTCCTAATCTCTCAGGTTTAATCTTAATCTCTTGTTTGAGAAACGCTTTTGTCACATTTGCCAACATAAAGACTTGTGAGAATCCAAGCATCATACTTACACTTTGAACACAGTTTTTTATGTTATCTTTCTACTTCTTTCCTTTCTACAGGGCGATATACCGCAAGCAGTAAGTCTACTTAATGAATGTCGGCATGATTTTCAGTCTGGGAGCCATCCTGACTGCATGTCTGCTGCTCACTAACCCTCCTTTAAAAATGGCCTCTGTGTTTGTGCTCAAAGTGAAAATGAACCTTTAAAAACAGCTGTGCTGAATGGAGACTTGCTTCTTTGTGTCTGCATGTGTTTCCTGCGGTTCTGTTGGCATTTAATGCGTCCCAGCTCCTCTTCTCCTGTTTTAAACGGGCAGCATGAGATTGATTCTGGGAAACAATGCCACCTACAGGACTACAAAAGGAACTGTATGTCAGTTATGATGAGATATTTAGAAATTTGTTAAACAAAAAACAAATTATGCTTATTTAATTTCTACGATGTCGTATTAGGCCCATTGCACATAGGAAAAAAAAAATCTGCCAAAAAATTCAGATATTTTGTAGGAAAGGCAAGAAAAATCTTGGGATCGAAAATTTCAAGTCAAAAAAAAAATCAGAAATTTTCTAGAAAATGCAGGAATATTTATTGGCTCCAAAAATCTAAATTTTTGTTAGAAAAATCTCAGAAATGTTGAGATTAATCTCAGAAATGTTGTGGACTGGAAGTTCCAAGTTTGAAAATTAAAATTTCTTTGACTCAGATTCAGAAATTTCCAAGTTCTGAGATTAAACTCAAATTTTTTTTTCTAGCAAATTTCAGCTTTTCAAACTCAGAAATGTCCAAGTTTTTTTCTATACCGTTACTGAAATTAATATCAAAATTTCAAACTTTTTTTCTAGCAAATTTTGACTTTTCAAACTCAGAAATGTTCTAGAAAAAAGCCACTTGGAAAAGTGTGAGAGGAATCGCAACATTTGAGCTTTCGACAGAAATTTAATCCTCTTTTTCCTTTCTATCTGCAGGGGCCCTAATGCGCCGTCATAAACTTCTTTAGCTTTTTAAGTAAAAGCTTGGTCCTGTAGGTTTCATTAAAGCAAATCAGTTTCTTCTGCTTTCCCTCAAAGCCTCTCAATCAGAGCTTTGGTCATCATCAGAAACATGCTTGTGATGAAGCGCTTATCATTGGATGGTCCAGATGATAGCTCCATATATTCCTCCATCACTGATCTCATGATGACTCTGTGTGATTCTTGTGAAAACTTTTTACAGTTTTACATGTTTTATTTGCTTCGTAAATAATAAATGTTTTCTGGCTCTTTTGCAGGGGTAAAACTAATTACATCAACCTGGGCTCGTTCTTGATCAAGCCGGTGCAGCGGGTGATGCGTTACCCGCTGCTGCTGTCGGAGCTGCAGGGCGCCACGCCGGAGAACCACCCGGACCGGCACCAGCTGACCCAGGCTGTGCAGGCCATCAAGCAGATCAACGTCAACATCAACGAGTACAAGCGCAGGAAGGATCTGGGTAAACATAATTAACTTCATTTCATTGGGTTCATATTCATTTTGTAAAGTAGAAAGAATGTAGTCAGACTTTTGTTCTAGAAAAATATTTTGTAGATCCAAAACATTAAAAAAGGCCTTGCATGTTTCCACAGTTAGAGGAAAAAAAACATTCCCTAATTTTTGGGGTTGATTTTTGTCAGCAGCAGCTTTTAAAATGTTTTATGTATTTAATTAAATTTAATGAATAGATGCACCAAAGTTTGCTTTTTTGAATAAAAGTTGCTATTAAATTTACTATGAAATTATTCTAACAGAAAAAAGTGTATTAATACTTTGTATTGTCTGAAAATCTTATTCAAAAAATCAATTCAGTTTTCAGTTCAGTTTATTTATATAGCGCCAAATCACAACAAATGTCATCTCAAGATACTTTATTTTAAAAAAAGTTACTATCTAGGGCCGCAAAAAAACATTCCAAGTGCCACATTAGGCACTCGGACCACTTTTTAGACACACCTGATCTAAACCATTTAGTTGTTGCTTTGTCTGCATGTTTAGCTCCATCCACCTTTCCATTTAACTCTAACCAGCTTCCCAATTCCACAGAAGAAGAGCATCCCACAGCATAATTCTGCCACTGCCATGTTTTACCATTCAGTTAGTGTGTTCAAAAAAGAAAGGAAGGCTTTGTATCGTCTTCCTTTGACATAACGAATTAATTTTAATTGATCTGGGACAAATAATCCAAATAAAACAGATTAAAGTTTGTCTCTGTAGCATGAGAGATTATGACTGATTTTGTAAGACACCAGAGATAATTCAAATTAAAAAATACTTTATTGATCCCAAAGGGAATTTAAATAACTTCATCTGATTTGGTTCTATGACCTTCCGCTCTGAAGTTCTCCCTCTGGTGTCCACAGTGGTGAAGTACAGGAAAGGAGACGAGGAATCCTTCATAGACAAGATCGCCAAGCTGAGCGTTCACTCCATCATTAAAAAGTCGAACCGCGTCAGCAGCCACATCAAGCACCTCACAGGAATCTCTCTTCAGGTTCGTTTCTGGTTCTGCTCTGACTCAAGTGTTCCTAAAGCCTAAATAACATTTATTTTTATTTCTCTAGGTTAAAAATGAAGAGTTTGATGATGCAGAGAAGAAGTTCAGGCTGCAGGAGAGGCTCATCAAGTCTTTCATCAGAGACGTTTCCATGTACCTGCAGCACATCAGGGTACGAGGAAAACCCCCATGAGTCTGTTTATGTTTACGTTTTACCGTGAGTGTGACGTCTGGATCAATTTCCGTGCAGGAATCGGCGTCTGTGAATGTCCTGGCTGCCATCAGTTTCATTGACATCTACACCACCGAGCGCAGCGTTCTGGATCCGGAGCGTTTCCAGAGAGCTCACCGCTGCATCAGCGACAAGCAGTTCACTCAGTTTGTGAGTAACGACCTTCTAGCCTCACCAAGGCTGCGTAAAACAACGGAAGCCTGAAGTGACCCGAATCCAATTTTTTACAATGATTCTCTTTGTGAAATCTTTTGTTCAAAATATAAGCGACCTGAATGTGATCTCCAGTGTGAACTGCAAACGACCTGAAAGTGTCCCAAATGCGCAGTAGAGGGCGCCATAACGTCACCCAAAGAGAGCGGGCTCAGTGTTGGTTATCTAAATCTGAAGGCCAAAGTGTAGTTTGGAAAGAAAGTTAGAAGTTATGGAGTACGAGGTGGGATAATGAAATAAGTGGAAGACACTTACCGTATTTTCCGGACTATAAGGCACACATAAAAGCCTTTAATTTTATCCCAAAAAAAACTGTGCGCCTTGTAATCCAGTTCGGAAAATGCGGTATACAAGATACAAAATACAATTGATGTTCTAAGATTTAGAGGAATAAACAGGATGGAGAAGATAACTATAAATAGAATAAGAACTGGTAATGGCTTTTTGAAAGGGACTCTTTTTAAGGTGGGGAAACTTCTTACTGGTTTGTGTAATTGGTGTAATACTAAAGAAACGATGCAACCTGTTTTTATCAGCTGTAGGAAATATGTGAATCAAAGATTACTGACTATAGAAATAGGTTTTAATAGGGAATTGAAATTTGAGAATGTGGTTGCTCAGTTAAATAGTAATAAAGGAAAGGGAATGATATTTATTTCTTTAATAAATATCAATAAATAAGATAAATAATAAAATCCAAGAGATGGCAGAAATGCAAAACTAATGGATGCAAGTTGCCGTTAAAATCTAAGGAAGAAGAAGTTTTGCCAATTGCCATAAATAAGAAAAGGTGCATAGTTTATCTATTGCAGGAAGAGGATATGAGGCAATTTTTGATTTTTATAAAACATTTTTTTATGTCATGAGGTCCACACTCCTTACCGGTTGGTGGCGGTAATGCTAACGTAACGTATTTTGCCAACCGCCAAAAACAATAACAAAAAAACTTAGTGCTCAGTGTTTGCGGAAGTAAACATGGATGCTAACGGTTAGTGATGTTACGTGATGTGCCGAGGCTTTGAGGCGTGTGTCGAGTAATGGAGGGGGCGTTTCCGTAAAGCGCGTATCGAGGCTTGCTTCATTTAGGGGAGGAGCCGAAAACGATGACGTCCGAAGCCTCGCTGCCCGGCTGTACCACGTGACTGCTTCGGGAAGTGGCTCAGATTTTGGCGCGGGGTTTAGAAACCACAGGCTCCATTCAAAATGTGGGTTGTTGTAGGCGAGTTGCGGTCAGTTGAGAGAGTGGATAGAGTTTTGATAGTTTGGATTGTGGTTATTTAGTTTGAGACAGGTAGGGAGAATATATATATATATATATATATATATATATATATATATATATATATATATATATATATATATATATATATATATATATATATATATATATATATATATATATATATATATATATATATATATATATATATATATATATATATATATATATATATATATATATATAGAAATAAACACTACAACTTCCCCCACCCAATAGGGCAGTTTCACTAGGAAGTCATAGGAAAGCACGGGCCACCGCATGTCGTCCACAACTCTTCGTCCTCTGAGAGAGATAGAGAGAGACACAGAAAGAGGGAGAGAAAAAAGACACAGGCAAAGAGAGAGAGAAAGATATATAGATCTAGAGATAGAAACAGAAAAATAAAAAATAGATATTTACAGAGAGAAAGAGATAGATACATACAGACAGAAAAAGAGAGAGAAAAAACAGAGACAAAGAGAGAGAGAGAGAGAGAAAAATATATATATACAGAGAGAGAGGGAGACACAGAGAAAGGAAAAAAGAGAAAATCCTATCTTGTCCCACAGCTATCCTATTTTTAATTTTAATTTTAATTCTAATATTAAGGATACGTGAGTTTTCACCACTTGATTTAACTTGAGTTACCTTGAACTCCACTACCATCATCACACACATCATAAGCAGATTTGCTCTGGAATAAGCAAGGTATTGATCTAAATGAATTTTTTCCCCCTTTATTTATTTTTCTGGGATTAATATTTAATGTTTTTAGACTTTATTATTTATTAGTTATAATTGGGTTATTTATTTAATTTGAGCTTTTTACTAATAATCTCACTATTATAAATAGGATTGGTTAGTTAGTTTTAAAGTTCTTAATTTTTATATTAGGATTTTTAAGATAGCTGTGGGACAGGATAGGATTTTTTTGTATATATATTTCTCTCTATCTCTATCTATCTCTTTCTCTCTCTCTTTGTCTCTTTTTTTCTTCACCTTTTGTGAAGTCATTCCCAAGAGCCATAATAGACAAAAATTCAAAGCATCACACGTGTTAAGATACAGCTGGTTGTGATTATACACCTGGCCAGTAGGTGGTTTCGTGTGCACATGAAGCCTCAAGAAATGAACCCTTTCTCGAACCAGTTGGCTCAAGTGGTTCAATGCCTCATGAGGCTTCATCTCACCATCACTACTAACGGTGGAGCATAGCTTACGGTGCTAAAGTTGTTATCTGACCGGAGCCAGCACTTTTAACAACTTAATGCCTTACTGTTTTATGTGCTTGTCTTTAGTCTTAGCCCCTTGTCTTTGTTTTTGTTTAATTTTTCTACCTATGTTGCAATGTTCTTGTACCTCATCGAGTCTTTGTATACAGTTTGTTCAATAAAAAAACAAAAAAACCAAAAAAAACTTCAACAACTTAATCCTGGTTATAGTCCGCCATGGTTGTTTTTCTTCCCGTTTGCGCGCATCAGGACGCAGAATAGTGACGTTTGTCGAGTATCAATGACGTTCTAGTCGGATGAATACTGCCTGTGTATGTCCAGACTCTGGTTACGTTTTAAAATATCGGATACGTATCGGATATCCAAGTAGCCTTGGTCGCATTAAGGCAACAAATAAAGAATAAAAAATATGGCTTTGTGTCACTTCAGGCTGCAGTGTGAACGTAGCCTTCGAGTCAAACTCGTGTTGTTGTTTTTTTGTGACCATATCCATTTTCTCTCCTGAGCAGAAGGAGCGCACCGAGGCGCTGGTCATCAAGCCTCTCTCCCAGCTCCTCGTCATGTTCGCCGGGCCGCACAAACTCATCCAGAAACGCTTCGACAAGCTGCTGGACTACGACAACTGCAAGGAGCGCGCGGATCGGCTGAAGGACCGCCGCGTGCGCGACGAGCTGCAGGTGGCACGAAACAACTACGAGGCGCTGAACGCGCAGCTTCTGGACGAGCTGCGGAAGTTCAACGTGGTGGCGGAGGAGCTCTTCAAAGACTGCGTGGGCGCCTTCGCGCAGGCGCAGAAGGACTTCATGAAGCTGACGCTGGGAGAGCTGAAGCCGCTGTTGCAGGTCTGGCACTGGTTCTTACTGGTTAGGCTGATCAGTATTACCAAGTATTTTTGTTAATTCCTTAGTGCAAATATCTTAGTACACTTTAAATAAGACAAAACTAACTTACAAGTAACTTTTCAGCTTGTTTTAAGTCAGTAATTCCTTAATATTGATGAAAAAGTTCCAGTTCCACTGGCAGATTATTTCAGTTATGGGAAAATTTCTTGTTAGAAGGATGGACACTTTAAAATAGTGTGTCCAAAGGGGAATAGGGGCCATTTGTGGCCCTTTAAATTATTTTGTTCGGCCTCTGACCTCAAGTCAAGAATGGTAAACATTTGGCCAACAGAATGGAAAACAATTGGTGAGCAAAAATAATTTTTTCTTCTTATAAAATAACAGTTACATTTTTATGTTCTGGAAGTTTAATGGACTTTAGTTAAATCTTAAAATTTTTAAGATTTTTCCTCAAAATCATGAAACAAAAAGTCAGATTTTGATTCTTTGGTGTTTCGTTCATTATAAAACTGACTCTGTTATTTCTGTTGTTTTCCCTTTTTTTCCCTATCAGTTTTCTAATAAAGTCGGCGCAGAGGGAAACCTGATCACGCAGTTTCAGGAGGAGTACCACCGGGTCCTCAAACTGCTGCAGAGCTTCAGCTTCTGCCCGGAGAACCTGCCGCAGCCGGCCGGAACCACGAAGAGGCCATTTGAGAAGAAAACGCTGGAGAAGCAAAGCACCAAGAAACAATCTCAAGGACTTGTGAGTTTACCCGACTTCTTTTGTTCTTAATAAATAACTCATAAGTACTGTGACCGCTAACGTTAAATGTTTTCCAGCCCAACTACGCCGTCCAGACGGATGAGCATCGCTCGGCTCTCCTGGCTGGCTACGCTCCTGAGAAACTTTACCAGGCGGAGAGGAACTTCAACGCCGCTCAGGATCTGGACATCTCGATTCAGGAGGGAGAACTGGTTGGTGTGATAAAGCAGCAGGACCCGATGGGCAGCAACAACCGCTGGATGATTGACAACGGAGGTAGATTGTTATATAAGCAACTCAAAATGAGGGGAACTTTTATACAAATTTCACATTTTGAATGTTTTTATGTTTCCATTAGGATCTCAACTGCTTCTAAAAGAAAAAACAGCCCAAGTGCTTAAAAAAAACAACCAGTTTGGGATTTTTTTGGAAATAATTTGATGGTTTAAAAACCTCTTGAATGTTAAGTCACATTCCACAGGCACTGAGCTGTTACTTAGCAACCCATACGGAACCCAGCCTGTAACCTGGCAACCCAAAGGAACCCAGCCCGTAACCTAGCAACGCGAGCTGAGTTCTGCTAGTTTTACTTGCTTTTTATTTTGCTACTTTATTTTATACACTTCGCAATGGCTGCTGGAAAAGACGAGTGTTTTATTGTTGACTTAACATTCAGAAACCATTTGCTGCCTTATGGTTGGTTCTTCTGCTTTTTCATTTTGGGCCACATCCAGATCATAAATGCCATGTTGCTGAAATGTTCTGTGCAAATAAACTTGATCTGTTTGCAGCCATTTTCTGGTGTGAGTGTAAATGTTGAATTAGGGGGCGTGGCCAGAAGCTTATTTGGATTTAAAGTGACAGGAGGCCCTAAAATAGCTCAAAATGTGCAATTATTTAAGAATAATTTTGTGCAAAATTAAATATATGGATACCTTTCCTAAGCTGTTCACCTTTAAGCTCATTCCGTTTTTATCTTTATTTTTGTTTCGCAGTCACCCAGGGTTTCATCTACAGCTCCTTCCTCAAACCGTACAACCCGCGCCGCAGCCACTCCAACGTTTCCATCGAGAGTCAGTCATCCAACGAGTCCGGCTACGGCGGCTCCTCCCCCGTTTTCTCCCGCCAGAACAGCAGCAGCACTTTAACCTTCAACCAGGACGCCGCCACCGTCAGCTACTCCGCGGCGCCGCAGAGCCACCCGTCGCCGCAGCCGTCGCTGGACTCCGCCTCGTCCCGCCGTGGCCAGGCGACCTCCAACCCCGACGCCGTCACCCAGAACTCCTCGTCCCGAAGTCAAGCAAGCCGCAGAGACCACGCCGACCCATCGCACAGGAGCGGCGGCGCTCACAGAGACTCGGAGCCGGCGCACCGGCACTCGGGTTCGCACAGAGACTCGTACGAGAGCAGGAACAGAGACACGTCGGATTACTCGGAGACGGACTCGTCGTCCTCTCAGATGAACAGCGGCAGGTCCAAACGACACGGACACACAGACAGGAGCTACAGCTC
This sequence comes from Gambusia affinis, assembly GCF_019740435.1. NCBI lineage: Eukaryota > Metazoa > Chordata > Actinopteri > Cyprinodontiformes > Poeciliidae > Gambusia > Gambusia affinis. Next base: position 18,612,458 of record NC_057887.1, read on the forward strand.
ACAGCAGTGGGACGGAACCAGGAAGTCCGCTTACAGCCTGGACGAGTACGCCGAGCCGGAACCAGAACCAGAAAGTGAACCAGACAGTCATCAGGTACTGGAATTTATCTGGATTTCTCTCCTTGTTTTGTAAAATTACTCTCATCTCTTTTTCAGTTGTTTGGTAAAACTTTCAACATATTTTTATACAAAGTGTAAATTTGAATTTATTTTATTTATTACCAAATAAAGTTTGTCTCACATTTTGTTTTCAAACCCTTTAGTTTCAGGCAGCTTTAAATGTCTGAGCATTTTCACAGATTCCTCTAAAACTGAAGCTGGGTGAAAAAATAAAATAAAAAGTATACAAAAATTATAAATGACAGAAAATATTTTCAAAAAGTTGCCTTAATTTCAGTCATCCCATCTGTGAGTTCAATGAGGAGCATTAAGACTAAACTATAAGATTTTTGTTTAATTACAAAAATACAGTCATAATATTAGTAGGATAAAAATGATTTTACCAAACGAAATGAGGAAAAGCTTATTTTTTGTGTTTGAGTCCTGATAAATTTACCACTTTATTCCCCAAATATTATGAATTTTTTCTTTGTTAGTCTTGTATTACTGCCACTGTGTTCTTGTTAAAATGACTTTATTTATAACAATAAAATAATCGTAGCCTGACAAGTATCTTTTGTCGTAGAGTTGACCTGAACTCAAAGTCCAAATAAGCAGAAACTGTAAAGGAACGCTTGTGAAACAAGATGGCCGCCCTGTGTGCGCTGACATCACTCTGAACTACGGAAACCCAAAAGGTTCATTTGTGTAAAAAATTTTATTATATTAAATTTTCCAAAATGTTAATCTTTGCTCATCTTTTGTTAATCGATTTGTCGCCCAGCCATTGGAACAGCTTAGACTCAGACTGGATGGAGAGGCTCTGTGTCTGTTTGCAAATCTCACCACAGGTTCTTTAAATCTTAACTTTGACTAGGCCATTATAACACATGAAAGGTCTCCAACTCCTTTCCTTTACAGTCAGTGTTCTGCAACCTTCAGATTTGTCATTCATCTCTGATGTTTTCAGAAAAATAAATAATATCTCATAAATGCTGCTTTAGTACAGTCAATTTCATTAAATCCCAATTAAAATATGTTGAAATTTATGTTTGTAATGTGACAAAAACTAATTAAAAAATGCTCTTGTAAGAAATCACTCCTCAGGAATCTCTAACGTTAATAAATCTGCTGATAGTTGATGTAAAAGAACATTAAAATTACATTTTGTTTTTGTTTTTCAGATTTACTACGCGCTGTACTCCTTCAACGCCCGCTGCGCTAACGAGATGAGCATCTCCGCTAACGAGCGGCTGCGCATCCTGGAGTTCCAGGACCTGAACGGAAACGGCGAATGGTGGCTGGGGGAAGCCGACGGAGGAAGACGAGGATACGTGCCTTCCAACTACATCCGCAAGTCCGAGTACACATGAACGCGATCTTCCCTCGCCAAGGACACTGCGACCTTGAGAACGTCCCGAGCGAAAACGGAACAAAACGAGCATTTTGCTGTAACTTATTCTGAAACTGTTTTCCTGGGGTTTGATGTGGAGGACTAGTGCTGCAAAATCACACTCCTGTCAGTTTTATTCACATGTATTTATATACTTTTCTTTTTTTTTTAAGATGTTTTTTTTTTACGAACTAGAAGGAGCACTTTGTGCTGCAAAAACACAAAATTTTACCAAGTAATTTTGGTCTAGATTCTCGTTCACTTGAAATAAGAGAAACTGACTAAGCAAGATATAGAGGCTTGTTTTCAAAGTAAATAATTCCTTAATATTAATGAAAATGTATTTGTTCCATTGGCAGATAAATAAAATAATGTGAAAAATGTTTTATGAGAGAAATAGTCTGCCAATGGAACCGGTAAGGAATTATTTACTTAAAACAAGCCTTTAGGTTTTTCTTATTTCAAGATATTTGCAGTAGAAACTAACCAAGAATACTTGATAAGATTTAGTTTGTTTTGCAGCGCGACCTTCGGTTTCCAGATAAAAACCTCTGAATTTCCACATTCTCTGACGCCGAGGACAGCAGATGTTGACGTAAAACATCGGAGGACTGAAATGGGAATGTTCTGGGTTATTTTGGCGCCTCTGTTACAGTGCAGAAACATAAAATGATGACCTTTATTTGACCTCACGTTTGGGGTTTCTGCAGAACAATCAACGGCTTGGAGTGTTGTGTGGCGTTTAAGGAACCCTGTAAAGCTGAAGAGTTTGCAAACTGTGGTTTTGAACTCAGCTGCATCTTCCTGTAAGGAATGTCGCGATCTGATTAACGTGTACATTTTGGGCCAAATAAAGCTGTATATAGAGACTTATGGTTTGTAAAATGTTTGAGTAAAATACTGCTCAGATGAACAAGTTTGTGTCCTGACGTAAACTAACATTGTTGGGTAGATTTTGGGAAAACAGATTTTTCTTTGCAGAACCCAAACATCACAAATAACCAGATCTGGTTATTATTCAGTGATTTTTATTAGATTTTATCTAATAAAATGAGATTCTGTGTTCAATACCCAGAGTTCATGCACACTTTGGAAAAGTATTAAATTGGATCTCAGTGCACTGCAAAAACACAAATCTTACAAAGCATTTCCTTTCCTCGTCCAGCTCCACTCTTCCCTTTTTGTCCTTGTTTTAGTCAGTTTCTCTTCCAACTTGTCTAAAATTTTCTTGTCCTTAATTTTTTCTTCCTTCCACCTGTCCTGTTTCCAATCTATCATTACCTGCTTTCTAGTTACTTATTTAAGATGGTGCATAAATGCATTTCCCGGATTGCTAAATTAACTTGTGTTGGTTGTTTAAATCTGCATTGAGTTAAAAAGCAAAAGTTACTCCGTTTGCGATGAAAAACCTTTATTGCAGTCATGAATAAAAGCAAGCGTTTACTCTCAGCCCAGCTTTGAGTTACAGAAAACATCGTTACAAACTCACAAAGCTGAACCTGCCAGACAAAAATGTGACGTTTATTTCAGGAGGTTTGTTCTTCCTTTACATGATCAAACTTAAGCTTCTGTCAGGGTTTTTGTGCAGCTTTTGTTACTCACTAAACTTGCATATTATTTCTTTTCCATCTTAACTAAAGCGCAAACTTTAAGTCCACATCCTTAACTCTAAATCCCTTTTGTTCAACACGTACGTTAACCCGTTAGCAAACATAAATCCAGCCCTGCTTCAACATACTTAATCTCCTTTTTAAAAATAATCCCACATTATTAACCTTACAAACACTTAAAATAAAATCTATGCATTTTCTAGAGCGTTACTGGAGACGTTTGTTTTCACCGTGCTCTGGATGGCAGCTGCTGAGGAAGACGAGGAGGATTTCTTCTCCATGGATCTGAATGAAGTTGTGACGTTGGAAGTCTTTTTCTGGACCGTCTTCTTCCTCTTGACGTGAAGGACCTCCATGGCGTCCATGTTGATGCCTTTCTGGATCTCCTCGCTCGTCTCCAGCTGCTCTGCGGTTTCCTGCTGTTGCTGCTGTTGCTCCATCTGCTGCTGGTGGTGCAACTGAAAGGTGGAAACGGAGAGAAGGTTAAACGAAGCATTTATTGTCTTTTGCTTTTATCTTTAGCAGCGTTTCTCACCATCATCATATGCTGGTACTTTGCAATCGCCTCATCAGTGGTAACTCCCTCAGCTAGGCCCAGTTCTGCAGCCCGGCGGGCGAGCTCGGCCTTATGGGAGCCAGGAGGGGTCCAACCTACTCCTCTGATCCAATTCAGGTCAGACTTGTAGTTCACCTGGAGAAAAACAAAAAAAAACAAACATAATCTTTAATAGACACCTACCAATGTCTGTATACAATGGAAAGTATTTACACCCTTCAAACTTTTCACTCTTTGTTTCGTTGCAGCCATTTGCTAAAAAGTTAAAATTATTTCTCATGGATGCACACTAAGCATCCCAGCTGGACAGAAAAAAAAATAGAAATGTAGAAATTTTTACAAATTTACTGGAAAAGAAAAACTGGAAAATCACACGGTCAAATTGAAGGAAGTATCTTATAAGTCATGAAAATAATCCAGTATGTTTAGGAAAGTACTCAGGCAGTTTCAGGAAAGTACCCAGTGATTCCCAATAAAGTATTCTGTCTGGTTTAGGAAAGTATCTAATAATCTTCACGAACGTACTTGGTAAGTTTCATGAAAGTACCAATTAATCTCCAGGTTAGTTCCTGATCAGTTTCCGAAAAGTCCCTCTTGAGTTTCAGGTAAGTACGCAGTAAGTTTCAAGAAAACTCAGTAAGTTTCAAGAAAACTCAGTAAGTTTCAAGAAAACTCAGTAAGTTTCAAGAAAACTCAGTAAGTTTCAAGAAAACTCAGTAAGTTTCAAGAAAACTCAGTAAGTTTCAGGAAAACTCAGTAAGTTTCAGGAAAACTCAGTAAGTTTCAGGAAAGTATTCAGTCGGTTTTTGGCAAGTACTCAGGCAGTTTCAGGAATGTACCCTATAAATATCAGGAAGGTACCCGGTAAGTTTTGAGAAAGTTTCAAGAAAACCAACTCTAAGTTTCGAACCAGAGTCGTCTTTGTTATGAAACCTTTAGATCCAGTTTTAAACTCTGAGGAGTTTTAAAACTCAGGCGTCTTACATCGCTCTGCAGCTTGTAGGCCTGCTTGGCGTGCTTGACGGTGAGCTGCTCGGGGTCACAGGTGTAGTCGTGGAGTTTGCGGCGGTAGGTGACGTCGCTGGCCTGGGCCTGACTCTTCTTAGCCAGCAGGAACTCGGGCTGGTCCGTCCGGATGTTGTAGCGGCCGCGCTCCTCTTTGGACTGACGCTTGTACTCCAAGTTGCTCTGAAGCTTGCTGGCAGCCAGGGAGTGGACCATCTTTGGGTCGTCCTCCACGCAGCGCAGCCCCACCTGCTGGCCCTTCTGCTTCAGGTGGGACTCCTTGTAATGGAACTGAGAGCAAAAGTTAATTAAATTTAAATTAGACTTCAAGATATTCTACTGTATAACAAGGAACACGCAAGTAATTTTTGATCGGATGATTATATTTAGAAGACACATTGCATGAAAAACTGCATGCTGATGATGACGACCATTGGTGTTAGCTGTTAAGCTATCAACATAATGCGCTAAATGTTATATGAATGTGTGATACATAAAAGAAAAACGGACACAGTGCATTACTACTAACTCTGAACACCGCAACTACTAGATAACAAGGTCAGCAAAATGTTTTAATTAAAAAAAAAATAGTGAGAGCGAGGGAAGTAGGTCCGCTATGCTAGCTTGACTTTGACAACCTTAACATGTAGATGTGCTGTGGAATTTGGTGTGTTTTGAATCAGTTAAAAAATGTTAAAAAATGCGACCTACACACCAACTCTCTAACAGATCGTCAGCAGAGCAGCAGTTAACATTAGCAAATCAACCACAGCTGTGTTAGCTTAGCTAATAGCAGCAGAAGCTAATCTCCCACAGCGATCACCAATTAATAATCCCAAAAATAAAAATCAATTATAAAAACATAAAACTGTAACGGACTGAGTGTTCTGTTCTTTGTTTGGAAAATGTTTGAGTATTAAATCCTGAAACATACAGTGGGGTTGTTGTCAGTTGCTATAGCAACGGGTCTTTGTGCAGCACAGCCGACACAAATAACAAGGAAATGGTTCTTTTGAGTTATTTTTCGCTTTACTGCGCTAAATTAATAATACCAACAACCCCAGGTTCCATTTAGTTGAGGTAGTCGTTCTACTGTAGTATCACGACTTTGGACGGCAAGTAAAAGAACCGTCTTTTTGCCCTCCGGCGTTGTGCGCATGAGGGAAGTTTCCAGATGTAAATAATTGCATGCAACGTGTCCATAACTTCCGGACCAAACCTACATCGCTGGCGATGTCTCTGGAGGCCTTGGCTGTTTGGAAGGGGATCGCATCCAGCCGCAAGTCATAGCCTGACGTCTTCACCTGCTCTCCAGAGGCCTTGTAAACTTTCTTTACAGTGGAAACAGAAGAAAAGTCTTAGAGTAGGGCGATAAAGGGGAATTATCTGCAAATATTTACTTCACTAAAAGTGTCTTACATCGCTGATCTGCTGAGCGTTGATCTTCGCTCTGATGAAGTCGGGATCGTCTGGGTGTAAGGTGAATTTATGCATCTCGTCGTTCTTTCCAGACTTGTACAGTCTCTGCAATCCACAATAAGACACATAAGCAGCTAAAGGAACAATTCAAATATATATTTAATGCGTAATTATTCTTTCTACCTCGCTGCACTGCTGGTAGCTGGTCTTAGCGTGGACGATGTCAGGAGAGTCGGCCACTGATGTAAACTTGATTCTGTCCGGCAGCTGGCGATATTTCTTCTGCAGGAGGAAAAATAAAATCACATCACAAGGTTTTAATTCGTTTGATTTGTTATTTTTCTTTCCTCCTCCATCTTATTCATTTGAATAATGTTTTATTTTTAACCTTTTTTTTTGTTTTTTTGCTTTATTGTGAAACGTTTTCAGTGGAAATTGCTACATAAATAAGTGAAGTTTAATTGTGTAGTAGATTTCAGATCAAATAATGAAACAACCAATAAAAATTAGATTTTGTCAAAATAGTCAAGCAAATACACACACAAATATATTGATCAATGTTGAAGTTATTATAAATCAAATGCAGTTTTAAACAGGTTTGATTTATAGGAACTCATCAGTGTTTTGGCTGTTTTGCAGTTTTCTGGAAGTTTGTTCGCAGAACCTGAGAGCTGCTTCTTTTGGTTCTGTTTATTTTTATAAATAAACTAAATATTATGTGACTGAAGCAAGAAAATACAAACAATTAAATGTTTCCTTAAGTATTTAAAATTATTTTATTATGCCTTTTCATGAAAATATTGGTGAAAATCTCATTTGAAACACAATAAAATGAGTACAATTATTATTTTCTACTCTTCATAGTATTAAAATCCAGACTTAATACACATCAATTATTGAACTTTATATAAATTTCTTTTTGTTTTAAGTTACTTTTACTGCATTATTTAGCTTCGTTGTTTGTTCTGTGTGTACATTTTGTTTTTAATTGCTTGTCTTAAACTAAAATTAATTATTATTATTATTATTATTATTATTAGAGACAGATTATTTTCTAATTTATTTATTTTTTACTCACGTCACTTATGAGTTCTCCTGCCTTCTTCGCCGCCTCCAGCTGCGGCGTTCCCACTCCGTCCCAGGCCACTCCTTTCATAAAACTCAGGTCGGATTTGTATTGTTTCTATGCATGAAACGGTAAAACACACATAAATCAAGTTGTGTGTCAGCGTAACATCATCTTCCCTCGTCTTTATTCCTCACCTCACTCTGCAGGTCGTAAGCCTTTTTGGCCCATTTCACCTTCATGTCGTCAGGAAGCACCGTGTATTCGTGCAGCTTTGTCCTGTAGTCCTGATCGCTGGCCAGCGCCTGCGCGTTTTTAGCCGCCACCAGGTGGATCATATCCGTGGTCAGGTGGTACCGGCCGCTGGCGGACAGCGCATCCCGGCGGTACTCCTGGTTGCTGGCCAGCCGGCCGGCCTGCAGGCAGTGCAGCAGGTGGGGGTCGTCTGTGACGCTCCTGACTCCGATGTGCTTCCCCTTCTCCAGCAGGTGGTTGTGCTTATATTGGTACTGCAGAGACACGAGTCGGGTTGATTTCCTGGGCCTGCTTCATTACCCGGTTAGCTCATGCACTTAATCTAAAAGGTTTAATGTGTTTCTGTTGCATAATGCAGATGAATCACGCCACCTATTTTGACCAGTACTGCGTTCCGGCAGTGCAAAGTCGCAAACGTGAGTGAAAAAGATGAGCGACGAGTCAGCGAAATGTCAGAGCCATTACCAAAAAAAAAAAAAAGTTAAGTTCTGAGATTGAAAAGTCAAACATGTCCTTGAAAAATACTCAGAAATTTTGAGAATAATCTCTGAAACTTTCAAGAAAAAAACAAGATAATTCCTGAGCTCCAAGTCAAAATCTTACAAGAAATATTATTAAAAACTTTGAGATTAATTCTGGAGAAGTTCATAAAGTCGAACATTTTGACCTTTCCAAATTAATGAGACATTTCAGAGACTTATCTTAACATATGTGAGTGTTTTTCTAGCAAATCTTCAATATTTTAAATTCAGAACTCTAGAAAATTCTGAAACTTATTTTTAAAAAAAATTCTAACAAATTTTTAATTTCCTTGTTTATTCTAGAAAATCTCTGAGTTTTTTTTGTAAACATTTCCTCTTCCTTTCCTCTTCTGTCCATAATAACCATAATGTGCTGTTGTAAATCGCAGAGCTAGCGTGTGATTAATCTAGTTGATATTTTTTAATCGATATGCAGCCCTAGAGTTTAATCTGCAGCTGAGTCGCTCCTCCTGTTCTGCTCACGTCGCTGGCGATGCCTGTGGAGCTCTTGGCGGCCTGGAAGGGGATGTCCTGCATGGTGAGCTTGTAGCCTTGAGCTCGCAGCGTGTGCCAGGACTCTCTGTACTTTACCTACAGCAAATGTAGCACACAGAGAAAAAATGAAACGTCTTGGATCGTCATTTTATTTCGGTGAGCAGCTTAAATTGTCGTACCTCGCTGAAGTTGGAGGCGTTAATCTTTGCCTGTGTAATCTCAGGTCGCTCAGTTGTAATAGTGTAGCTGTGCTGGTCGTTTATACCCTTTTCTTTGTACAGACGCTGAGAAAAAGAGAAAGAAAAAAAGTAAAAAATGATGTTGCGTATTATAAAATCTACAGAAGACATAGTAAAAGTATCATTAGAGTTCCTGACTCACTTCATTTGTGATTTGTCCGCTGAGTTTAGCGTGGATGATATCTGGGGAGTCGGCAACTGAAGTGTGCCTGAATTTGTACGGCTGCTGTCGGTACTTTGTCTGCGACAGAAAACCGACATTTTATTACCTCTCTGAGCAAATCATTTAAATTCTTCCCAAATGAATGTAAATATTAATATTTAAAAATCTGTAGGCTTTCTTGTGGACACGGCTGGGAAAAATGATTTTTCTGTGAAAACACGAAATGCAGTTTTTGAAAGAAAATGGATTTTTGCTCAAATGATTTAGTTTATTACTGGTGACGATGAGCAGCTCAAATAATCTTTGAAAAGGAGGCTTCATGGATGCAGAGCGGGAGCAAAGTAGAGGGAGAAATTTGATATTTAATTCTGTTTGACGATAAAAGATAAAAATGAGGAGACATCCACCTGGGAAGATTGTTTTCCACAGAATGAAATAGATAAAAATCAAAGAAGACATCTTACATCACTGATGAGGTCAGTGGCTCTCTTGGACTCCTCAATCTGCAGAGCTCCGGTTGCGATCCAGGCGGCGCCTCGCAGGTAGTTCAGGTCAGAGCGATACATTCTCTGTGGACAGACACTTTTCTTTAATTTTACACACAGGGGAAACTTTTACATGTCTAATTCAACATTTTGCTTCCTTACAGGAAACATGAAAGAATGCAGGTCCAGTCAGAAGTTTACATACCCCTATCAGGAGCCTGGATGTCATATTTATCTTTGAGCTTTTCTTTCTCCGTGGTGAAATTTAATCATAAAAATTAAATAAGTGGAACATATTCTTGTTTTTTGAGTACATCTGACTCAAAATTTTGGATTGATCTAAAATTTTTGACTTTCAATGAAATGGCGTAAGTAATAATAATGGAATAATAATAAATGGAGATTAATATCAGAAATTTTCAAGGATAAAATGTGGACAAAGTTTGAAAAGTCAAAACTTGCTAGAATTTTTCCAAAACTTTTGACTTTTGAATATTTCCAATTTTTTTCTAGAATCTCAGAATTTTATAGTTTTTTCCAAGCATTTATTATTATTATTTTTCAAACTCTAAAATTTCCAAGTTTTTTCTTAAAAATTTCTGATATTAATCTCAAGATTTAAGAGTTTCTTCTGGCATTTTTGACTTTTCAAACTCAGAAATTTCCATGATTTTAAATGTATAATATTAATCTCAAAATTTCTGATTTTTTTAAAGCAACTTTTCAACTTTCCATATTTTTCTTAGACAATTTCAGAATTTGATTTCAAACTTTTAGGGTTTTTTTCTTGCAGTTTTTGACTTTTCAAACTCACAAATTTCCACATTCTTTCTTGAAAAATTCTGAAATGAATGAAAACATTTCTAATATTTTTTTCTTGCAATTTTTCTCTTACTTTTCAAAGTCAGAGATTTTCAAGTTCTTACCTTGAAAATTTCTGACATTAATCTAAAACTGTCAAATTTTTTTAGGCAGAAATTCACGGCTCCTTGTTTCTATCTGGACTGGCCCTGATACGCTGCTGTAGATTAGCACCTACGAACTACGAGCAGCTGAGATTTTTTCGGTAGTTGCTGTTACTTATCAGTGTAATTTTTTCCACAACCAATTTAAACCATTTCTGATAAAGACGACTGGTCCAGTAGCTTTGAGTAAAGTTTGTCGTTGGTGCTGAAGCTGGAGGAGGAGTTTCTGACGTTCGTCTCACCTCGCTCTGCAGTTCGTACGCTCTCTTAGCGGCCTGCACCTTCATGTCATCGGGCAGCGATGTGTAGTGATGCAGCGACAGCCTGTAGTCGTGATCGCTGACCAGAGACTGCGCCTTTTTAGCATGAGCAACCTCAACCATATCCATGGGCAGGTGGAATTTCGAGAGCTGATTTGCTGACTCCTTCTTATACTTAATCTAAATTCAAAACGGAATTCATAAATGTAATTTCTAATTGCTTATTTCTAGGTAAACGTCAGGGCATAAGCACTCACATCACTCTGTAGCTTGCTGGCGTGAACCGAATGCGCAATGTTCAAGTCGTCCTGCAGCCCCTTCAGTCCAATCATCTTCCCTTTGGTCTTCTCAAATTCTTCTCTGTATTTTACCTGAAATCAATCAGTTTGTGTGTCACACAAATTATTTCCACAGTAAAACTTTCTGTGTGTGATTAAACTTAATTGTAGTTAATGTAACATATTCTTGTTTTTGAGTACATCTAACTCAATCTTTTGGATTGATCTGAAATTTTTGAGTATTGATTAAATGAAATAAGCAATAATAATTTCTGAGTTTGAAAGTCAAAAATTTGCTGGATTTTTTCCCCCCAATGGTTAAAAAAAACTTCTGACTTTTGAAAGTTTTCTATTTATTTTCTGAAAATTTTTAGGTTAATCTAAAAAATGTTTAGGTTTTTTTTTCTAGTAAGTTTTTCACTTTTCTCATTCAGAAGTTTCCAAGTTTTTTCTTGAAATTTTCAGATTGATTTCAAACCTTTATAGTTTTTCTAGCAATTTTTTGACTTTTCAAACTCAGAAATTCCAATGTTTTTTTCTTGAAAATTTCTGATACTAATGTCAAAATTTCAAAAACATTTTCAAGCAAATTTTCAACTTTTCAAACTCAGAAATTTCCAATTTTTTTTTTTTGAAAGTTTCTTAGATTAATCTCAAAATTTCAGATTTTTTTTTCAAGTAAATCTTTAACTTTTAAAATTCAGACATTTCCATGTTTTTCTTAGAAAATTTCAGAGATTGATTAAAAAATGTTTTTTTTCTGGCAACTTTTCTGCCTTTTCAAACTCAGAAATTTCCACATTTCTTTTGAGAATTTCTGACATTGATCTCAATTTTTTTTATTTTTTTCAAGCAAATTTTAAACTTTTCAAACTTGGAAACTTCCAGGTTCTTTTCTTGAAAATGTTTCGATTTCAAACTTTTTGAGTTTTTCTAGCAATTTTGTGACTTTTCAAACTCAGAAATTTCCAAGTTTCTGATACTAATCTCAAAATTTAAGATTTTTTTCCTAGCAAATTTTCAAGTTTTCAAACTCCTTCTTGAACATTTAATATTGGGTGTCACACCAATGATTTCCAGAGTAAGACTGTCTGTGTGTGGTTGAACTGGGTCTCACGTCACTGAGGATGTCTGCAGACGCTTTGGCGGACTGGAAAGGAATCGCGTCCAGACGCAGCTTGTAGCCGCTGTCGCGTAACTTCGTCCAGGATTCCTTGTATTGACTCTAAAAGTGTAAATGTATGACGAGAAACCAACTCATGGAAACATAAGAATGAGATCAATAAGCAGACTGAAAAACAAAGCTTTACCTCACTGATGTTTCTGGCATTGATTCTTGCTTGCACCAACTCTGGCAGCTCTTCACTCGCTGTGTAATTGTGTTTTATGTTTTCTCCCTTCTCTCTGTACAATCTCTGCAAAACAAAAAAACAGGACGACGAACATTAGTGCAGGAAACCAGATTTCAGTCTGCATGAGTGTTGAAACTACAAAATGAATCATTTGTGTGGTTATTTGTGGTGAGAGAGGATAATATTACATTTACCTCAACAGCACTTGACATCATCTATGAAATATATGTATTATATTTATTTAAAATAATGTAGATAATTTTTTGTTTTATATTTTAAAAAATTGAAAAATAGGAACCAAAAATTCTGATCATAAATTTAAGATTAAAAAATATTATTTTTGCATATTTCCCCAGCTTCTCTACAGCGCCCCCTGGCGGTCCCAGATTTCATAATTATGAAGTAAATGTATTATTATATTTATTTTAAATAATTTTAATAATATTTTTTTATTTAGGTTTTGTATCTAAAAAATTGAAAAACAGGATAGAAAACTTATGATGAAAATTTAAGATTAAAAATATTATTTTACATGTTTTTTCCCCATCTTCTGCACATCGCCCCCTGGTGGTCCCCACTTTGAAATACTTCTTTAGTTTAACTACATAATTAGTCTTTAGTTAAATATGTGGTTGGTTAACTAAATATTCAGCTTGATCATTAAATATTTAGTTGAAATTGTGACATTTATAAATGAAATATGAAATTCTTTTTCTTTTAATGCAGGGCCAAATAAAGCAAATTGACTGTGTAATTTTACAAATGGCATTCTGTAGAACTCTTCTTTTTATATAGTGTATATAAATATCCGGATTTGACTGTAAAGACCTATAATACTGATATTTGTTGTTGCTAAACTTACATCAACAGCCAGTTTGTTGCTGAGTTTGGCCTGTTTCATCTCTGGAGTGTCTTCAACGCTGGTGAACTTCAGAGAGCTCACATCCTGACGGTACTTTTTCTGCAGAAAAAGAAAACAATTTAAGGCAAAGCATAAAACTGGAAGTGCACAAATGTCATATGACCAGTAGAGGGCGCACTCATCCCAATCTGAAAAACTGCAAATATTAAAAAAACGATCACACAGCCTATGTTGCTGTTATATCAACATAAATGAAACTGTTTTTTATAATAATAGTAATCTTTTAAATTTTGTTCTGGGTGTCATTTCAGCATATCATGTTGGTAATCATGACAGGAGTGACCTTTAAATCAATCCCCCTGTAACAAGGCTATAAATAGAGGACTGTTGCTCAAGTCTGCTCTATAAAAAACTTCTGCAGGTACTTATTGGGTGTTTTTATTTAAAAGGACTAAACGACCAAGAAGGATAATCTGATTAACAATATTTATTGAAGGTTGTTGAGGATAAAATCTGCAGTTTTTCTCCATTTTTAGAGTTTTGGTCTATCAAGTTTAAGTTATTTTTTTCAGCCCACGTTTAATCTCTGATATATAATCTATTTTGAGATTACCTCACTGGCCAGATCTGAAGCTTTCTTCGCCTGCTGAACGTCCAGAGACTTTGAGGCCTCCCAGCCGACACCTTTCATCCAGTTCAGGTCCGATCTGTACTGTTTCTAAACACAATTAAAACAAACAATCAGATAAATTATTGCAGATTTAAATGAAAGGTTAATTGATTGTTTTCGGAGGAGGCTTACATCACTCTGTAAATCGTAAGCCTTCTTAGCCCAGGCCACGTTGATGTCCGTCGGCAGGGTGGTGTATTCATGGAGGAACGTCCTGTATTTCGTATCGGTGGCCAGGTCTTGAGCCTTCTTCGCATGGCTGATGTTCAGCATATCCAGAGACACGCTGTGGGGAAGGTTGACGTTTAAAATCCTGGCACTACACTGACCTTTTGCCCTTGAGGTCATTCTCTTTTAAAAAAGATTAATTCATTCACGAGCTTCGCCAGGGTGACGACCCACAGCTGGCCGTCTTGGACAATAAGTCTTTTGTGGATATCAAGGCCTGTGGCTGTGTGACCTTAATATATGGTCCATTCATTAAAGGTTTTTAATGAGGATTAAGAATATTTCTATACATCGGGTCAGGATATATTAGACTTAGAAAGTTGCTAGCATTGCAAATATACAACATTTACAACCTTAATGGTAATATAATCCTCAATTCAGATGAAAAATCCATCAGAAAATGTTTTTCATATGTAAAATAAACACTGTTTATAGTAGGACCAGACAATAAATCAATAACAATACATACTGCGATAGACACAAAATCAACATTAATAGATAATATGTCTGACAGAATATTCAATAATTTCACTGAACTCTGTTTCAGAACCACACAGCATAACTCTCTCACTCTTTGGTCACCTAGCAACCCATTCACTCTTTGGTCACCTAGCAACAACCTTCTGAGTAACTGACACAGCAGCAGTTTAACGTTTTGACTCATAACTGCTTAAAAATAAATAGCAACATAGGGTTAAAACTGTAGGTAAAACAGGAAAAGCAGTTTGGCTGCATTTCAGATATTTAAAACTAAAAAACTGATCAATAATTATTGATCTTGACTGATATGAAATGCTTGTATCCTGATATGTTTTTCAGCCATTCCGATCTGCCCTATCTCAGAGTGGTGTATATTTTTCACATTTCAACAACAAAAAAACCTTTAAATTAATTATTAATAAAAAGCTGCTGAAAAGTTTTAGTTTATAGATGTACAACTGGATTATTTCACTTTTTATGCTTCCTTCTCAACAGATTTGTTACGGTATGTCATGTTACATAACAAAACTTGGCTTTTTAACTGTACACTTTTTACATAAACTGTATTTTAACGCAAATACTCTTGAAGAGTACAAAGATTAAGGCAAAATTATCTCTGCAATGGTTGAGCCACTCAATGATAAATTACTCCTAATGTTTAAATTAGATATTCAGCAAAAGAAATGTGATTTAATTAGAATAACTAGTAAATGTATGACGAAATGATGGTTAATCCAGGGGACTTACTTGTATTTAGTCTTACTGTCCTCGTAGTTCTTCTTGTAGTGGAGATCGCTCTGCAGTTTGGTGGCCAGAGCGGAGTGAGCCATCTGAGAGTCGTCACTGACAGATTTAATCCCGATCACTTTACCTTTGCTTTTCTCGTACTCCTGCTTGTATTTAACCTGAAACAGGACAGGAATTTAACAGATTTTCAGTCAGACTCAGACATGTTAAAATGTCTTTAATCAGGAGGGCACAGCAAGTATTTTTAGAGTTGTTTGCACCACTATTAAAATGTCTCACATCGCTAGCCAGGTCTTGCTTAGCCTTTGCTGTAAGTATCGACAGAGAGTCCAAACGAAGCTCAAAGCCCTTTTCCCTCTGCTTCTCCCACTGGCTCTTGTACACTTTCTATAAAAAGACAGAAATTGAGCATCAGATGCACTTGCAATCAAACCTCAAACAGAAAAACCGGTTAAGGATGTTCAACCTGGTATGGTTAGTGTACTATTGTTCCATTTTCTCTATTTTGGAAATGATGTACTTATTTCCTTTTTTAGGCAGTAACTCATCATTTTGGTTTATTATATTTTTTGTGTGATGAAATTAAAGTGAAATACAGGTAAACATTTGCTCAGTCTCCTCCCAAAAAATAATGGTAATTTATTTATTTTTTGCCTAAATTATCTTTTGGCAAAAAAGAGGTGGTATTTTTTTTGTTGCCAAAAATCAGTTTAACTAAGGCTACTATTTTAGGAAGGGGACAATATACTTACAAATAATTACAAAATACTTTAATGTATTGCAAACATTTATTTACAAGAGTGTATTTTGGCTATATTAAGTGCAAAAAGATGATGTCTGTGTGAAACATGCAACTTTACTTTGGAGTAAAACTTTTTTCTCATTAAAAATTGCATAAGTGGAATAAATGCAACCCTGGATAATTTAAATGACAAAATGCAAAGTTTCTCCCAGAAAACCTGATAAGTCCGGTGGTTGGGCGCTAAGCCATTCATCCAGCGGCCCGTCGTGTTTTTGAGTTAAAAAATGTTTTAAGTTAACAGGAAATTTTAAAATCTCACTTAATTATTTGTTATTGAAAGATTAATATCTGAACAACAATAATAAAGTCTTTAAAAAAATCTAAGATTTAACAAAGACTTTAAAAAATAAGCGATGCTAAGCTTGGTGGCTCGCCAGGCTTATGATACACTGGAGGTAACCCTGCAAAATGTAATATCTGTTTTCGTTTCACATTTGGTGAACTGGTCATGTGTTTATGATTTTATGACATAAGGAACTGCCTTGTTGCACATTCAGCAACAAGGCAGTTCAATTATTCAATCAAGTAATCTTGATTGATTAATTGACGGATTAAACCCTTTTGTAAACTGTGAAACAGAGAGTGGGGAAAACAAGAATTTCATCTCACCCCGCTGAGCATGTCGGCGTTTGCTTTTGCTTGTCTGAACAGCGGCTCGTCTTTTGTCATGGTGTACTGGTGAATTGTCTGTTCTGTGTTTGCTTTGTACGCCAGCTGTAAAATCACAGAGATGAATATTACAGAAATAAACTCCATGATGATGGAAGAGTCTGTGTGTGAGACCTTACATCGCTCTGCAGCTCCTGACTCTTCTTGGCGTGTTTGATGGACAGATCATCTGCTATATGGGTGAAGCTCATTTTGTCGGCCTTCTGACGGTATTTGGCCTGTGGAAACAGAATATATCATCAATGAACAGAACCTCCAAAAGGATTTGCACCACTTTAATATCTAATAAAATAGACTTGCATCACTGAGCAGCTCTCCGGCTTTCTTGGCCTGAGTTATGTTGAGGCATCCCTCAGTCTCCCAGCCGACGCCCTTCATCCAGTTCAGGTCAGAACGGTACTGGTTCTGCAGGAAGACAATAATCTCATTGAGCAGGTTAGGATAGCAAATTGTTCTTAGATAATGAGATTTTAGTCTGGTTAGTTCTGCTTAAAGAATGAGCTGTTTTAGGGCCTTAAAATCCAAATAAGCTCCTCTTGGCCACGCCACTCAAC
Organism: Gambusia affinis; assembly: GCF_019740435.1. NCBI lineage: Eukaryota > Metazoa > Chordata > Actinopteri > Cyprinodontiformes > Poeciliidae > Gambusia > Gambusia affinis. The sequence goes on from NC_057887.1 coordinate 18,629,631, forward strand.
GTTTACACTTGTACATGAAAATGGCAGCAAACTGATGCGCATTTACACAACCATACATCTTTAAAAAGAAGAAGAACAACAACCAGTGGAAAACAATCAATTCTATTCTATTCTGTTCTACACAGTGGTAAACCCAGCTGACCAATTGTGCTTGGGTTGCTAGGTGACGCCTTGGGTTCTGCTGTGGTTGCTAGGTAACAGCACATTTGACTTAGCATTAGGGAGCTTTTTGAAAAACTGACACCAATAAACATTAACATATTGCCAGGTATGTTGCAATAAGCAATAAATCAATAAATCAATTAATCGCATGTTATAACATGACAAACTCAATAATTTTCATTTTCATTTCCATTATTTATTATTTTTCTATTTTTTTTCTCTCTTTCTACCAAAAATTAGATAATAAAAGTCTGGATTCTGGTTATGTTCCCCTTAACTAGCCTCAGTTTAATTCTTTTTGTTTCTGTTGTTTCTGTTGTTTTGCTGAGTTATTTTGAATATTTAAAGTCTCTTCCAATTCCAGTGTTAAATACTCATTAAGACTTAAACTTTACTGATCTTTAAAAGGATGTGCTTGCAGTATTATGCCATTACCATTATATTACTTGAAAATGGTCTCAAAACAACAATATTGTCGTTTATCGCAATAATTGCCGAAAAAAAACGGTTGGTTGTTTTTTTAAGCAGTTGAACTATTTTTTAGAAGCAGTAGAAACCCAAACGTACGTACAAAAATGTGCAAAATGTGAGTTTTGCATAATAGATCCCCTTTGAATAAACCTTCAGCTACAAACACTGCTGAATCTCACCTCGCTCTGCAGGGAGTAGGCCTTTTTGGCCTGCTGGACCTTGATGTCGTCGGACATGATGGTGTAGTCGTGAAGTTTTGTTCGGTAGTCCAGGTCGCTGGCGAGGGCCTGAGCCTTCTTGGCGTGGCTCAGGTTGATCATGTCCAGAGGAAGGCTGTACTGCGCTTGGCTCTCCTTGGAGCCTTTCTTGTACTCAATCTAAAGAAGCAATAATAATAAAATAATTCAATATGGAGCACAACTCGTATGGTAGGGGTAAGTAGCATTACCTGTGAACTTTTGCTGATTAAATTGGGATGTTTTTCATTGGTGGTTGACTATACAACAAACAAATGAATAGATTTTTTTTTTTAAACAAGAATTAGATACACACTATTATTATGTAAATATAATTTTGATTCTCCTTCCAAACTGTACAAATATACTGAACAATTTTTAATTATCTACAATTAATTGAACTAGGTGGGGTGAGCATTTATTGTATCGTTTATTGTGTAATATTTCTCATCATAAGAATTTTGATTTATTGTTGTAAACATTAAATTTCTAAACGTTAATGATGCTTTAAACCCCCCAAAAGTGTACATATTGCCTGGACTGTTAATTTTACTATTTTGTCTACTTTCTTCATTAATGAGCGTATCAATAAATATTAGTGAAATGGGATTAAATGTAGTTACTATGTGCAATTTAGTGATACAAATCACACTTCTTTATGTGACTGGTATCCTAAGGAAGCATATTACAAATGATTTCAATAGTAGTATTTGCTTGTATATTTATCACAATAGTACCACAAAATATTGTCATAAAGCTTTAAGTCCTTATCATCCGCTCCTAATTTGAACCACATTCATTAAAACATTGCACTGCTTACTGTTAAAGTTTTATCTGGTCAACTCTTTGTACAATATCCACACACCTTTACAACCAACGAGTTTCTCCTCTGTTTTCTAATTTTGAAATTAAGCAATATTGAGACATATCCATTCTGTTCAAACCATAAAGTTATTCAAATGTCTTTCAAAAAACTTTTTTATACAATGTTTATTTAAATTTATTTTTTGTTTGGTGACATTGTGCAGCACTTTGACTATCTTTTGGTGTTTTCAAATGTGATCTAGAAATACATTTGACATTGACATTAACAGAAGACTGTTAACTAAACACATGTAATAACTGTATATGTATTATATTTATTCTGAAACCTTCGAGGTAATTTCACTCACATCGCTGCTCATCTTGGCCACTTGCAGAGAGTGCAGAGTCTTGGAGTCGCTCATATTCACCCAACCTGCCTTCTCCTTGTTTTTCATGTAGTACTCTTTGTATTTAATCTAAAACACATGGTAATCTCCTTTAATTTGGTTCAGAGGCTATTAAAGTAGATTAATACCACTTGGATTTTTCTTTTTGTTGCTTAGATATCAGCAGTTTCACTCCTTTTCACTTACGTCACTGGCTAGGTCTCTGGAAGCTTTGGCAGCTCTCACGCTCAGATCGTCCACGCCAGTTTCACAAGCTTTGGACTTTGTCTTCTCCCACTCCTCTTTGTATTTAATCTAAAATTAATTTGTAAATTTAAAGAGAGAAGATGGGATTTTGCATGAAAACAAGTGTGTTAGTACATGCTTGTGCTTGCGAAACAGTGCAAACTTACATCGCTGCACAAAGCTGTGCTGGCTTTGGCGTGCTGGATTTGGGGCAGATCCTGAGATAAAGTGTACTGGTGCTTCGTCTTTTCATAGCCTGCTTTATAATTTAACTGTGGGGGCAAATGAGATTTGTGTTCACACAAATCCAAAGTGAATTCAGTGCTCATACATGCAACTTGTTAGAAAATGAATAAAAGTGCTCATGAGTCCTTGTTTACTTACGTTGCTGACAAGCTGAGCATTTTTCCTGGCTAAAATAAGCTCAGGTGTGTCGGTCGCAGACTTGTACTTGACCTGGTCAATGTGCTGCTTGTAGTTTTTCTGTAATATTTAAAAATATTTATATATCAGTAGCATAAAGCCAACCGAATGAAGCCTTTGTAGTAATATTATGATTAAAAAGCTTCCTATAAATTTCATTTCAAAATGACCAAAATGTCCATCAGTTATTTAAATTATAATTCTACACAGTGAATTGCGATATGGATTTCATTATTTGGATATTGCACAAACTAATAAATATACAAATAGAAGTAAAAATTGCATCATTGTGATATGCTCAGAAAAATAAATTGAGCAATAAAATTTGTACTCCACAATCCCCGTTCACCACCATTTAAAAAAAGTCACATTAATTAAGAATAATAGATTAAAAAAAACAAAACAACACCTTAGGCACAAATTATGGTACAAGTTCAATTTTCCGAGTTGAAAATTTATATTTTAGTGGGTTTTTTGGTGTTTATTTTCCTAGTTTTAAAATACCACCACACTATCTGCATATTTGTGTAAATCATAGTTTATAATCTCTGGTACATTTACTGACCCAATCAAGTACTACATTTCTAAATAACAGCAAAATTGATACTTTTAAACATTGCATTTGTGTTAAAAACAAAAAATACATATACAACATAAAAGAACTCATCTAAATACTGAGCAATGTAAAAACATCAATGTTTTTCAAAAATTCAGATTTTAAATCTTACAGATAATGAAATAAAGAATTAAGTTTGGAAACGCCAACAGTTTTCCACTCAGTTTTTCTATGCAGCTTTTCCAGAAATCAAGACTACGCCAAACTTTTCAAAACTGCGTAGGACTCCTGGGATAAATTGGAGTTTGAACTAATTTGAGAGGACTCACATCTTTCAGTGGGTCCAACTTCCTCTGGCTTTGGTAACCTGGTGTAAGAGTGGCTGGGTAGTTATATTCACCCTGCTCCTGCTCCTGGCCTTGTTTATAAGAAATCTGAAACAAAAAAATAATATTATTGTGCATTAGCACAGAAACCAAAGATTTATAAAACATCAGAGCAAATACCATGATCTTTACAAATACACAACAGTATTTTGTTGCTGTCTTTTGTTTCAGTACCATGAATGTAAAAGGTGCTATAAATGATTGTAATCCTCATTCTTTAGAAAGTGCAATACAAATGCAGGCCATTTAGCGTCACTTAATCTCGTGCTACAATATGCAGATGCTTTTCTACGCTGATGAAGGTGAAATGTTCACATTGGCTTTAACAGGAGAGAAGTCTGATCTACTTACTTTATGATTGATCTAACATTTAACCATTGGACGACTCTTGCAGACTCTGCACACAGAATTTAACTTTCAAATTAAGATTGTAGGATGATGATTCAATAAGGAAAAATTATAAAAATGAGGCCTTTTTCGCTGATACCAAGGAAAAGGTAACTTTGCCCTTTTTCTGTGGCAGTGTTTCCTTACCTTATATGTTAAATGGGTGGATCATTAGCAAAACATATATTTAATACATCTAACATGATTTGAAGTTTTTGAAAAATATTATTTATTGTTTGGCAAAAACCCACTGAGTGATAGCATATTTAAAGATCTGCTTTTAAACTTCAAAGATATTTTTAAAGATTGATAAAGAACTGTCATTCTGTAGATGTAATTTCAAGGTGTTTAATAAGTCATGACTTACATCACTTGCCAACTTGCTTGCTTTCATGGCGTGCAAAGTCTTCTTATCATACCCTGAGTCTTCATAGTGGCCCTTCAGATCGCTGGTGTACTTTTCTTTATACTTGTTCTGTTGAGGTTCATTAAAAAATAAATGGGAATCATTAAAACAACAACTTAAAACTATGTATGTGTAACAGGGTTTTATTTGAACAATGTTATAGATGTGAAGTTTGTCAAAATTCATTTATTTATTCTTTGAATTTATTTTGTTTTGTCAAGAAGTTGTTTCTCCAGACTTGTTGGTGTTTTAAGGCAGGGGTGGGCAATTAATTTCTTCAGGGGGCCGCATGAAAAATCTGAAATATGTTGGAGGGCCGATCCAGCAATGACTCAAATTTAATCTTTACTCATTATTCATTTTCTCATACCTCTTGTTGTAATAAAATATTTAAATCATATTCTTTTGTTAAGAAGAATATTCAGTAAATATTAATCAAAATTAACAATTTGTGGTTTGGCTGAAGTGAGAATTAACAAATTAATAGTTTAAAAAAATATCGTCATCACATCTGAATTTATTTTTAACTTTTTAATCTTTCCACAATTGAAATGGTGTGTGTTATATTAATCAACTGATCAACTGCATATATGAACAATAAATGGTTTTAAGTGTTGGAAAAAGCCTGACGAACCTGCAGTGCTGCAACTTGAAGGACTAACACAAAAGTACCTCCAATCAGATGCAAATGAATGGGAAAACAAGTACCACAAAGTACTTTAAATACAGCAGAAACTTAAAGAGGTAACACACATGGCGACACCACGACATGTTGGACGGGGGGGCGGGGGGAGACACCACAAAAAAACAGGACATTTCCTCACTTTCTGAAAATATCCCATTATCTACACTGCAAATGAAGGGAGAAGACACCATTTGCATTTCACTCTCATCAGCTTTGAAGTCTTGAAATTGCCTTGAAAACTTTTACCATGGATGAGAACCTCTGGAGCTGATCTGCTGCTGGGGTGGCTTGCTTCAGTGTTGGCAGATGAGTGAGATTATTAGCATTGATTTGGCTTGGCAGAAGCTGCAACTTCCTACAGAAGGCTTTGACTGCACTGTACATTTCATACACAAAAAGACCCTTGTCTGCAGTTTGACATTTAGTTCATTCATCTGAGCAGTCACATCAACAGTAAAACCAAGATCTGCCAGCCAGTCTGTCTCTGCAAGCTGAGGGATGCCGTGCCCCTTCCTCACAGATAACTCCTGAATCTCCTCTCTCAGGTCCCAGAAGCTTTTCAGCACTTTTCCCAGACTGAGCCACCTGACTGCTGTATGGTAGCTTAGGTCCTGGTGATCAGTCTCAGTTTCCTCTGAAAGTGAAACAAACTGTCTATGAGTCAGTGCCCTTGCACGACATCAACCACATGATTCATTTTTAACACAACAATTCTTGATGCATAATACAATGAAACAAAATTAATTTCTGCTCAGGGTTCTTTTCTGCCAGTTTATCCTGGATTCTCTTAAATAAACCAACTTTTTTTCCTGTGAGATTTGGACACCCATCTGTTGTCACGCCCACCAGTTTGTCCCAGTTCAGACCCAAGCTTTCCAGACACGCATTTACCTCTACTAAGAGCTCACTCCCTGTTGTTGTTCCTTTCATTGACCGCATGCCTGCCAGCTCCTCCGTGATGCTGAATTCTGCATTGATCCCGCGCGAAGATGAGCAGCTGGGCAGTGTTCCGTATGTCACAGCTCTCATCCAAAGCCAGGGAAAAATACCGGTACTCAAAATCATTCACGCTGTCTTTCAGTTGCAGCACCAGGTTCGTCGCGATGTCCTCAATCCTTCTCGTTACGTTTGCGGCGGGAGAGGGAGATGTTCTCAAAAGCGTCTTTTTTCTCAGGACATATTAGCACTGCTTAATATACTCTCCGTCAGAGAAAGGTTTGCTCTTCCTAGCAATCTTGTGGGATATGACAAAACTTGCCTTGACTGCAGCTCCTCTAAATGCCAGGCGTTTTGTAAAAAGTGTTTGTTGAGCTTGCAACTTGGCTACGAGTACAGACGACTCAGTGACGTGCTCTTTCTCTGAAAAGTTCTTGTATCTCTTCTGTGTTTGGTCACGTAGTGACGGTGGATATTATATTCCTTTAACACAGCCACCTGCGCACCACAAACTAAACACACGGCCTTGCCTTTGACTTCAATAAAGAAATATTTCGCTGTCAATGCCTTCTTAAAAATGCAGAATTCGGAATCAACTTTTCATTTTTTACCGTGAGATTACATATTGTGGGGATCGTTTATACGGCTGCTAGCATCACCTGTTGCTGTGCGTTAGCATTTACATACCTGCATTCAAAAACGTTGCGTCAAGCCCTTTCAAAATAAAAGACAGCTGTGTCGCATGCACACGAAAATACGGTGTTTTGTTTTGACTGGGGGGACGCGGGCCGGACAGGCATGCCCAACGGGCCATATCTGGCCCGCGGGCCTTAAAATGCCCAGGTCTGTTTTAAGGTCTGTTAGCTGCTCTTGACAGTTGGTGGTTACTATAGCAACCTGTAACTGACAGCTCCTCCCTCTTTTTTATGTTGCCGTCGGTAACTGTGGCATGTATTAGGATCAGCTCTCTGTATTCCTTACAAAAATTATATTTTAGCATATATGTTTTAGACAAATTATACGAGTAATTTTGCTATGTTTTGTTTTAACTGTTATCATTATTAATTTGGTCCATTTTAGTTGTTTAATTTTTAAAATGTCAACTGCTGCCAACTGCTCATTGTGAGCTATTGCTATAGCTAATGGTGTATATAGAAGGGTGACATATGTATTATTAATAATTAGCCTCCATGGAGAAAACGCCGATAAATAAAGGTGTGGGTCTTTGTTTATATCTCTTTTTAGACTTACATCACTGGTGAATTGAGCGATTTTGGCAGAATTTTTAAACTGTGGAGTCTCACAGAAGTTAATGCTGTGGCCTTTGGTGTTCTCCAAGTCTTTCTTGTACTCCACCTGCAAAAAATAAATATCCATGTTTCAACATTTTGTTTTATTTTTAAGTTGATGAGATGCTAAAGAATCTTTTGGTGCTGGATACTAAATATATCTATGACATGGGTTTAATCTTAGAGGTAGCAAAAATAACAATGACAGCATTCAGTTCTATGAATGGCTCAGCCTGACAGCATGTTTACTGCGGTCAGGACAGATGCCTCAGGATGAAGCAGAGTATAAAAAGGTTTGATGGGATGTCTTGTGGCCTTGGATGAAAGCTGCAGCCTTATAACAAAGGCATGTCAACAATGCAAGAAATGTGCATTTCATATTTGTTGGAAACTGACACATTAAACCTGATACTTGACTCATGCACAATCACAATTTCTTACAATTGAGGGGGACGATGGGAGTCATTCCCCTGAGGCAATAGCTGCGTTTCCATTGACTAAATAACTGCGCAATCTGACATTTCGAAAATAAATTTGCTTAATGGAAACATGGCAGTCAAAAAAAAATAATTAAATAGAATTAAAGTTAAATGAGATTTAGTTGATTTATCTAGAAATAATTCAAAAATTAAAACTTTTCAGACAATATTTCATTATCTTAAATTAGTGCAGTTATTTAATAGAATCTAATAATTGAGTAACATTCTGGTCCACGCTCCATACCAGTTGGTGGCGGTAATGCACCATTTTCGTTGTTTGCCAACCGCCAAAAAACATCAAGAAAGAAAAAGAAGAAGAAAAGTATTCACTTGGGATTTTAATTGCGGTACTCACTTAATAAAAACACAGCAATTGCAAAATTGTGTTTTTTCAATATTAGTGGAACTTTAAAAAAGTTTTGCAAACATTTATAAAAGAAACACTGCTTAATTAGCCCTTACAGAAAACCAAAACAAGCTTGTTGGATGAAAGCTTTGCAGAATAACTTACCTCACTGACAATCTTGTTAATTTTCCGTGCATTCTTCAATGTCAGATTGTCATCAGAGGTCAGACTATGGAAGTGGGACGTCCCCTTCATCTTGTTCAGGTCCTTCTTGTATTTTAGCTGCAGAGGGAATGATGGATGATTCAGGACATGTGTTAGTATAGGAGATACACACGGCATAACTCAGTTTGAAGAGCTATGTCAGTGGGTAAGCTCTCCGATTGTTGCCCCTCATCTGTTCTGGATGAGGGGCGTGATGATGTATGAGACCAAAGCTTTCACACTGAGCTCAAATCTGTTTTTGACTACACAAATGACATGGGATAAATTTTTTTACGGCTCAGATCACAAATATTCAGTCAAGACCTTGAAGAATCCAGACAAACTATGTATCTTTTGATAGACTAAATATTTCTGACTTTATGCTGTTAAAACAGTTATGGGTTATACAGTTCTTAAGTTGATACTCACATTACTAGCAATTTCCTGAGCCTTCTTAGCAAGATGATAACCAGGCGTGATCATGGCAGGAAAACTTCCTTTACCTCGTTGCTGCTCATTTTCTGCAGTGTAAGCAATCTGCAAATAAAACATTTCCTCAATTTGATCCATCTAAAATTTTAGTAGCATCTTTAAAAGTGAACATATTATATTTTACAACCAGAAAACAGAAAAATCTTCAAAGAATGAAAAAGTACAAGAGCATTAGGGCCATATAGAGAACATTTTTGAAATAAACAAACAAAATTATTCTTCTAATATTCTGACTTTATTCTCCTTAAACTCACACAAGGATGAAGTCATATTACAAAAAAGTCATAATATTACTAGAATAAAGTTGAAAGAATATGAGGATAAAGTCATAATAATTTAAGAATAATGTTATAGTAATATGGGAAAAATGTCATAATATTTCAAGACTAAAGTCATAGTTTTATGAGAATAGTCATAATAATACAAGAAACAGTCACAGTCTTATAAGAATGGCATGATAACATTACAAGAATAAAGTCATATTACAAAAGTAAAGTTGAAATAATGAGAATAAAGTCGAAATATAAAGTTGGATACTTCATTCTCGTAATACTATGTATGACTTTATTCTTTAAACTATTATCATTTCTTGCTTAGATCCTTTCAAATTTAGCAAACCAACTTTTTTAAATGACTTATATTTGTATATGTTTGATGTTTTTATATAAATTCCAAGTGTGGTATCTATATTGGTGAAACAGAAAGTAATATTCAAACCTGGCTGAAGTTTTCTGCGTTTTCTCTTGCGTGAACCAACTGAACGGCTGCGGCTTCTGAGCTTGTTTTACCCTTTATCTCTTGCTCGTACATCTGTCGGTACTTAATCTGTAGCAATGTGATGTGATTGGTTAATGATCAACATTCTGTCGTTTATTCACACTACAGACTGAAGAGACCCAATTCCGATTTTTTTTTCCCTCAATGTAATCAGATAGCTGATAGTTACCCCAACTATCAGTTATCTGATCTTTTTATGACAGTCTGAATAATACGGGTCGGCTTTTTTTCGAATGCGAATCAGGCCACTTCGATATCCGATACGCATCTCATCTTTTCAAACGTGACCTGAATCCTAACGTCAAACTCCTGAACGTCATTGATACTCGACAAACGTCACTATTCTCCGTCAAGCAGGAATAAAAACAACAACCATGGCGGACGATAACGAGGATTAAGTTGTTAATACGGTATGCTGGCTCCGGGATAACAACTTTAAAATCGTAAGCTATGCTCCACCGTTAGCATCCAGGTTTACTTCCGCAAACACAGAGCACCGCTTCTTCTTTATGGCGGTTTGCAAAAACACTGAGCGCGATCTCTATGTGTGACGTCATTGCGCCCTCTACTGCGCATGCGGGACACTTTCAGGTTGTTTGCAGTTCACACTTGATATCACATACAGGTCGCATATATTTGGAAGTGAACGACCACGCCAAAAAAATCCGATTTGATAAAAAATATCGAAAATGGATCACTCTAGGCTGCTGTGTGAACTTAGTTTAAGTTTTTTTGTTTTGTCACTTACATCACTGGCCTGCTCAGTAGCTCTCTTTGAAACCTTGTAACCAGGAGTAAGATGTGCAGGGAAACTACCTTTTCCCCTCTGCTGCTCATATTCCTCTGTGTATGCATACTGCATGAAAATGCAAAAATGTCTTGGTTTAATTTGACTGATCAGAGTGAATGTAAAATAGTTAAAGCGGTAAAAAACGGTCAATTAGCGTCTTACATCGCTAACAATCTGTGCCTGTTTCTTGGCTAGAAGAACCTCTGGAGGATCAACAAAGGTGTACTTTGAGACTCTTTCTTCATGCCCCTTTTTATATTCCACCTAGAAAACAAAGAGAAGCATCAGATTATTTTACCATGTTGGATTTCTGTTCTGTTCTACAGCAATAGATCATTTTAACTTACATTACTGGCCAAAGAACTGGCATTTTTTACAGCTTGGTAACCTGGTGTGATCATTGCAGGGAAACTGCCTTTTCCTTTAGATTCTTCATATTCTTCTTTATATTTTACCTAAAATAAGAACACTGGCAATTTAAATTATCTACAGTTTTATTTTTATTTAAAGGTAAATAATTGTAAAGACTTACATCACTGATGGTTTTCTGTGCCTGGGACATTGTCACTATCTCCTGGTTGGTCACCATCCCTGAATACCAGCTCTGTTGCTGCTGTGAGAACTCAGATTGAGACTGGAAAGCCTGTTTAAAATATCAAAAATAGTTTGATATTTTTCTTTATTTGTATTACTGAAATTTCAGCACCTTATTAAATAAGAATGCAATGAAACTCTGATCAACCATGCCTGGTCCCTTCAATTTTACATTATGAAAGCTATTTTTTGTGTTAAATCTAAAAAGGATGTTCTTTACCACACCTAAAAGAGATAATGAGTTCTTATCTCGTCTTTTTGTGATCTAAAATTAACTTTGAGCAGTGCATAATATGCATACTGTTATGCATATTATATTTTCAGTAATGATTTTTAACCTGGTTGTTCCCAAATGTTTCAACTTTTGACCCACAAAATTACCTCAACTATCAGTTAAGCATGTAAGCGTTAGTAATAACTTAATTAACAGGTATAAAGTTCACACAGACAGCATAAACCACCAACCTTTTATGTCGTATCCATTCATTAATGATGTTTTTATCTACTGTAACATTTATGGGATATTTTTACCATTAGCATTTTTGTCACATAGTTTCGTTTAGGGAAAAGATCCCAAGACTCCAACTTTGGCAACCACTTTGTAACATTAGGTCTAAAACTTTTAACATATATGATAAACCTTTTTTCCCAGCTTTTTATTTAAAAAAAAATGTTTTCCAAATTCAGAAACTTAATTTCATGCTTAGTTTTATTAATGTAGGCCAGATACTTATTTTCAAACCAAGTAAACCTCCAAGCAAACTGAATGTGAATATAGGATTCAACATAGAAACAAAAGCCTAGAATGTGGACTCTGCGTGTCAGTCAGCTTAAAAGACTAAGTCCTCTATTAATTAATTTTTTTTTACATTTTTATTGGCATAACACTCAGGATAAGGTGGAAAAAAAACCCAACAACCTTCACCTTTTCAACATTGCTTATGAGCAAAGACATAAAATAACTGTGCACCTGCACCATGACTTAAAAACAACATTTTTAAGTTTTATTTACATAAATAATCATCCAAATGGTTTTTAGAAGCCCCTTTAGCTTGGATGTATGGGCCAGTTGCTCTCTGATGAGCTCACCTGGCTGACCACCTGACTGGCTAGGCGAGCCTTCTCCATGAATCTCGTGTCACTGTGGAAGCTGGACATAAAGCGATCGCCATCTTCGCGATACTTCAGCTACAAGTGGCACACGAACGACAAGCGTTAAGCCAAGGCAAGCAAACATTTAAAAACACAAGACACAGCATTCCTTTCAATAGCTGAAGCTTCTAGTCAACAGTAATATTAGCAGGATGATAATTGTGGGAACCGCTGGTAAAGAAGTTTAAAAGTGTTAAATTAAATATTATTGCAGTAGTAGATCATCATACTAAAATGTCATTAAAAATTAAACTTTCTACCATTAAAAATTAATTTTATGTCATGAAAACACAAAATTTTGACACAAAATAGAGTAGAACAAAAGTATGATAGTAAAACTTGTACTGAAACATGGTGGTGGCCGTGTCATTCTGTGAGGTTGCTGTTTTTCAGAATTGATTGGAAGATATTTACAGTTAACTATAGCCTAATACTGGATGAAGGTCTGTTAGAAAACTTGTTTGTTTTAATCTATCTTTTAAACAGCTGAAATTGTGTGTTTTAATTTTGTCTTTGTTCATGTTGCCCTTTTGTAATGTCTGTAAAATTCTGAAATTGGTCTACCACATAAAATCCCAATAAAAATGCATTAAAGTACAACATGAAAACGTGTAACAGTTTAATTGCTTGAATTTATCTTTTGGAAAAGACAAAATGTGACATTATAAATCTTTACTCATCCTTGCCAGTGGTGCCTCTATTATAATGTCAAGAGAACTTGAGCTCATGATAAAAATATAGCAGAAGTGTGCTATTATTAATAGCTGCCATGTTTTCCAATCAAAATGAAAGAGGAGCTTCCATGAAAGAGTCTAAAACCCTTATCCTGCCGTGTTTGATATTTATCCGTTAGCAGTAAACATGTCCTAAACTAATATTAGAACTGCAGTATTGCAAAGGATAAGAGAGTCGACTGCTCTCCAGCATCACTTTGTAAGGGAAATGCTAATGCTATGTCTATTTCACCCTACGCAAATTTGTACATCTATTTAAAGAGGAAAATAGACATATTTACTTTATTCAGAATATATAAAGGGTGCGTTAGCATCGTCTGATGTCAGCTCTGATACATATAAATGGGTGTATGTGTCTATATATATCAACGTGCTAGCTTACAGCAACAGCTAAGAAGCTTGCATGCCCACTGCAAATATAAACATGAGAGGTCTGCTTAAACCTTTAGACACAGACAGACTCAGACAGGCACAAACAGGTGGCCTTGCAGAGGAAAGGCAGAGATGAGAGGCTGTTTTTCCTGATGCATATTTTTAGCCACCTGAAGCATAAAGTGGCTCAAGTCGAGTGAAGGGTAGTCTCGCCTCTGTCAGAGATACAGAAATAACTATAGGCACGCTTTTCATTTCAAACCCCTGCTGTCACCTAGAACACCGCCATTATCTTTTCCATCCTTTTTTGATCATACAGAAAGGAATATGAATGTTTGAGATCAGGTTGCTAGTTTTTTTTAAGTTATATTTTGAATTTAGGAAAATCTTGAAACATATGTGAATTTGATATTTTTTAAAATACAACATATTTTGTTTTGAAACTTAATTATCAAGGGAAAAATACAATCTGTTTTGATTAAATTATTATGTAAAGATGGCTCCTTTACATAATAAGGTCAAAGAAGAGGATTAGGACAACTAAAAATAGAAAATTCTGACCATTTTTCTCAGAATTCAGATTTTTTTTCCCCTCAGAATTCTGGCTTTAATGTCAGAACTCTGACTTTGATCTCAGAATTCCAATTATTTTCTCAGAATTCTGATTTTCTTTCTATCAAAAGTTTGACTTTTTAAAAATCAGAATCGGAATTCAGATTTTAATCTGAATCTTTAATCTTCTAAGATCGAGTCAGAATTCTAAAATTGAAATAAAAATTCTGAGTTTAAAGTCAGAATCCGGAGAAAAAAGTCAGAATTCTTTTTTTCTTATAATCCCTAGGGCCACTAATCCTCTTCTGTATAAAATGGACCTTGTCATGAATAATCCTATCAAATATTTTGGTTGTAGCATTGCATGATGGCTTTTGTCACCTGTCAACAATAGATACTGAGACAGGAAAAGGTCAGAGCTTCATGAATTGAATGTGTGCCGCACAATGATGTCATCGCATACCTCACTGGTCGCCTTGCTCTGCTTCTTTGCGTTGATGTTGATGGGAGTCTCATAAACACTCGTGAACGTATTGTTTCTGGGATTGTGCCTGGAAAGCATGATATATAAAGTGGTGCAGAGGAGAAAAAGTACAAGTTAGATCCAATTTATTGTCCTGACATGTTAAAACATTAAACTGCTTTAAGAAACAGACTCATATTTTCACAAAATAGATTCATTTCTTGTTTTGAGTGGAGTAGCACTTACACAGAGCAATATGGCCTCTTCTTGTGGCTGACAAAGTTATTAGGTGTGAGAACCATTTTGCAGACATCGCAATGAAAACACGCTTTGTGCCAGTTCTGACAAAAGAAGAAACAGATCACATTATTTTATCAGTTCAGCAAAGAAATTGGTTCAAAACAGATGCATAATCTGAAAAATGGTCATAAACAGAGAACATCTATTTTCAGTTTTGGTATTTTAATGTAAACATTATCTGGTTTTTACAAAATTCTGAAATTATATTAATCCAACAACGTGCTATGAATTCCAGCATTTCTTATTCATCAAACAAAGAGTTGATCAAAAATTTTAAAAGATATATTTGTGAAAAATTAAGTGCAACCCCCAAAAAACATAAAGACAAAAAAAGAAGAAAAAAAAACATTAAAAATGTGACAATTCAAATTACTGCAGTGGCTGCAAGACAAAAATATGTTTTGATGGGTTTACTGACTTATTTTTAAGTGTAGGCCTTTTTTTTCAATTGTAACATTTTTAGCAGAATTTGGGAATTTTATAAGCTATGGCTGTATTTTTTTTTTCTTACAAAAATACCACTAACATAAAATACTTTTGGAATACTGTTTGTTAGCAAGATAACAAACTAGAGGTGCATTTTGCTTTTAGCCTGCTTTTCCTAACTTTATGGCACATTAATTGTTCAGTGAAGAGCATAGTTATGGGGTATGCTAGCAACATAGCAGCTAAAAGACTAATTGTAACTTTAGTGATCAAACTTAACAAAGATTATTAATATCAAAATAAAGAAATGACAAAAATAATGAAATGCAATAAAGTTGAAAAAAGTTAATTATTTATTGCTTGCTTGTATATTTTTCTTTTTTTTCTTGTCAGTGTTGAGTAGAGCTAGCACTAGCTTCCATTTAGCATTTATAAGACTGATTTTAGCTCGCATAAACAAATTGATTCTGTAATGTAAAAAATAAAATATCCAAAACAAATCACTAACCTTATCATAGTATACTTTTCACGTTTCACATTTATCAGTCCAGTTCAAAATGGCGGGCGGAGGAACGATAGGCCTCCTTCTTAGCTAACTCAACAAAGTGGGTCATAATTTTTGATCAAAAGTACCCAAATCCAGAATTTGAGATCTTGAAATAGCTTTTTTGTACATTTATGTGGGAAATTATTTAAATGTCACAAAGAAAATAAGAAGACATTGTTCTTGAACGGAATTATTAAGAGTTTTTGTGTCTTTATTTTAAGCTAACAGACAAGTGCAACATACCACATCAAGCCTTATTTGACAACTCGTGCATAATAAGTTGAAACTCCCTAAATATATAATATTGTATTTTTTATGAGAAATATTTAATAGTTATAGCTAATATTAACCACATTATTTCAACATTGCTGGTTCAATTTGAAGAGCTCATAGTCATAGCTCATCAATAACAATAATAATAATAATTTTTTTTTAAAGCTAACATGAAATCATACACGTTTTAGTAAAATTTACATTACCTGGTCAATGCAGTTGATCTTTTCTGCTGGGTAGACCACAAACCCGCACCTGGCACACGACTGCATGGTGAGCTGTAAGTCTCTTCTCCCTCAAAAACAAAAATATCCTCAGGTAAAACTGTGAAATAAACACAAAATGTTGCTTTAAAGCAGCAGTGCGACAGTCAGACAGGCAACAGTATAGCTTAGAACCAGACTCGTGTCTCTTTGCTGGTGGTAAACTTAGCTTTGAGACTGTGCAGCTCTGAGAGGGTCTCTTACCTAAAACCGTGTCCTGTGAATGGACCAGCCCCTTTTCTGTGCCCCCGATGCCCTGAGACTGCCTGAGTACAGCTGTCTATTAGTGGAGAGAGACTCACAAAGTATTCACATGTCTCTGCATTTGAGTAATGATCTCAGATAGAACGGCATCCTGTGATAACCTCTGCATCACATATACTTAATTCAAGTAATATTTTATTTTTCTAGCTAAGCTTAATCAGCTAACAATGTTTAGAAAGAAAAATAAATAACCTTTAGCTAGTTAAATCTAGTGGCATAGAAAAACTTGAGCAAAACTCTCAATAAAAATCTAATACTAATAAATCTATTTGGGAAATTGTATTTAAAAAAATGTAAGTGGACGTGTCACAAAACCCAAATAGCTCACCTCACGAATCGATATCATACCTTATTTAATTAATTCTTGATTATTTCTTTTTATTCTCAATTACTTTATTACTTCTATGACATTGTACATGTTCAAAATAAGTAAGATTTTATTTTATTTCGTACCTTATATTGCTACTTAGCTAAAGACTACTGTCTTTTTTTTGTGTAGATCTACTCATATATCATCGTCAAATTCCTAAATGTGACTTTTGCCAATGTTGACTATATAAATTCATTTTAAAAATTAATTCAATTAAATAAATTTTAATTATATATATATTTGGTTATTCAAATTCATATTTGTTCAAATTCAAACTCGAATTTGAATAACCAAAAGAAAAAAAAACCCTGAAAGAACAGAGTGACGTACGATGCTGACGTAACCACGCAAAAGCAAGACCTACTTTCACTTTCTTAAGTTGGAGGAACAGAAAGTTCGTCGAAACTTTTGAGGAAAGGGAAAGTTGACCCACAAGCTACTTTTTTGCTCCAAATACGCTGTTACAGACCAGCCCACGGATTACTTGAGCGTAAGTTATCTCTGACATTTTAATATTTTTAAAAGTTAGAAACGGTTCAGATTTTTACAAGCTAAGCACTTCAAGAAGCTAACACAATATGTCAAACAAACCGTGTAAACTGGTAGCTAAAAACATACAAATTCACAATTCATAGGTAAATAAATTGGGATTTTTTTCACAACTTAATGTGAATAATAAATGCAGGTCACTGTTATGTCTCTATAGCCGTGCTGACTCTTGCTGTAAAACACATAATGAAGCAAACTCGGTTTGACGTTTCTAACCTCTAGCTTGTTTTTGAACTTTATTTACGTGTGTTAAACATAGATGTCTGGAGAACCAGCAGAGCTTAGTGAACTTGGAGGCGATCCTAGCACAGATGAGGTGAAATTAAAACCTGACGCAGAGAGGATGGAGGACCACGTCGACGCCAAGCCTGACCGCAGTGCGAGATTTCGTCTGTTCGGGTGACTTTTCTTTAGAAATCCATGCATAATCTGAACCAAAGTTAGAGTTTGTACTTTTCCAAACTCTGTATAGGCTCTACCACTAATGTGGCAGGCAAATATTTTAGATTTCCTTAAAAACACACACACACCCACACACACACATCTGTCGTAAAGCATAGTGTCTTTCTTCCATTTTCTGTTAATCTAATTCCCGCATCTTAATCTTAGTATAATCTTGTCAAACACAATTTGCCTGTTTTGCTTTTTCAAACCTGTTTCTCCTCCCTTAGAAACAAGTATTTCCAACCTATTCCTGGTAATTTTGTCAGAATGAATAATTAAATAATTCTCCTCTTTTTCCTTTAAAAAAAAAGTTTATTTCCCATTTTATGAACCAACTTGTCCCAGGTAATAGCGTTAATTTTTGCTACAGTGAACTAGCAAAAAAATTGTCATCAAAAACCTTTATTACTGGATTAAACACCCAACTAGCTAAATATTAGCAGTAATAAACTTTTTTGTTATTGAATGAAAAGAGATAAAAAATGTTTGGCAGATGTAATCCAAACAATTTTAGTTTGATGGAATGTTAGAAGCAAATTAGAAAATTAGGCATTGAGATTGAATCTAAAATTGGTTCAAATAACAACAATAAATCTGTATATTGCAAAATAAAACTGCATAAAAATTAAAATAAAAAAAAATTGGTTTCATATTTTACCATTCTAAATCAGTTGTTGACTACAACTAAATAGAAACTGAATATTTCATATAAAAACAATGACAACAGTGCTTTAAAATGGGATGAATTTATCATCAAGTGCATTGCCATAATTAAGAACAAAAAAGTTAAAAACAAGGGTTTGTTCCAGTTTTACTCACAAGGTGGCGCTCTTAATCTGTCCTATAGAGAAACACATTACTGACAATAGTAATGAAACCAGATAACCATGTTACTTAATCTGAGTTTAGACTTTTGACACAAAATGTTTGAATTACCAAAAGATTATTTATTTTATAGAATTGTACAAAAACAGAACCTAAGATTTTAGATTATAAATAAAAAAAGGTTTGGACCGCCAGGGTCCCCTCCCTCGGCTGCCACCCATCACACGTCGCACCTGATTAAAATATCAATGAATCATTCAAATTAAATAATATTATTGAACATCTTTACAGTTCCACCAGTATTTCGTGATACTTCTTAATTTTTTGCAATAAAAATCAAAGTGTTTGTGGTACTAATTTGGAATAATTTGCACTAAAATATGACGGTACTTTTTATTACTTGCTGTATAGATTATGGACTATAATCTGACATCAATTAAAGCTAAAGCAGCTGTTTTGTACAAGTAAGAAGATTCTTGACAGTTTTTGAGAGAAATCTGCAATAAAGTCCCAATTATTAACACAAAAAAGTGAGGGGATTTGTTGATTTTGCCTGAATTTCCACAATCATTCTCAAGAAACTGGAGGCACTGGTTGATATAATTTGGCAGTAAACAGACAAAAACTGCATTGATTTGATTGAAAACATAATATTTATGTGATTAGTCTAGAATCTAGAGGGCTACGTAAAAAGCTAAGGCAGGCCGGATTTGGTCCATGGTCTATGGTCCATGAGTTTGACACATGTGATTTAGGGGGTATTATGTCGTGTGAATTACTCTTTATGGGAAATATTGTTTTTGCCCATAAAGAGTATTGTTGATATTTCCTCTCAGCTGTAATCGTCAGTTTTCTCATGGCTACTTCTTTTAGATTTATTGAAAGTCAAACTGTACACCAAGTACTGTATGGGTGGATCTTTTGTCCGTCTGCAGCTGAGGACGTTGATGACCTGTCTGACCTCAGTAGGGGGTGAGTCCTCACGCCTGGACCCAGTCTGGACTCCAAACTCTACAGAGAGCATGTTAGCTTCCTAGCACACACCAAAAAAAAAACCCTTGAGCTTCCGGGTGTGGAGAAACGAGACAGAATCAAGGCGTTTCAGATGCAGAGCGGAGTGGCGCTTAATGACGAACCCAGGTAAGATGGATTTCTCACAGCCTTCGCGGTGGATCAGTGATCCAGCTCTTTGCCCACCCTCATGCTATTGTTTGGCACCGCATGTTGGCACTTTGGAGGTGGGCGGGGGGCTTCAAATGTTCTAGATCACATGTTTATTTGAAAATGGCTGTGCTGCCTGTGAGTGCACAAGAGGCATTGCGGTGTACAGATTTGTTCTAGTGCTTGAGCGACCCGATGACTCGGCTCTTCTAGATGGTTTGGCTTACCAATGGGGCCACTGTTGGCTCGGCTGTCTAGATGGATCTTTGAAAGAATGAAAATATCATTGGACTGTGAGAATTACCTCTGCTGGATCATTTCCTCCTGCTCACTCTGCATAGATAATCTTTGCAAAAATGTTCTAGTTTCTTCTTCAGCCCAACTGTGGATTTCTGCGACCAAATTTGGCCTTGACTTTTGTGCCTTATTTGAAAACGTATGTATGTGTGTGTTGGGTTTTTTCTAGTCAGTGGTTCAGGTTGTCCACTTTGTCATGCATGCTAGCTGTTTTGGACATCTTAGGTGTTAGTTGAGAACATTTTTGACCCAAAAAATGTTCAATGATCCATGGATATTTTCTAGATTTGGAAGATATTACATAATATGGTAAGAATTGAAGCTGCAGAAATTTAAATGTAAAATATCTACATTGTTTGGTTTTATTGTAGCCTTCATTATAGGTTAAATTAATCCTCTAAGTGTAATTTTTCTTTCTGCTAGCAAAAAAAATAAGGATGGCCAGACGCGGGAGCAGGACTACTCTTCTGAAAGCCATTCCAGAATTGTTTTCCCAACATTCCAGTATAAGATGAGCTACCGCAGAGTGGGGAAGTGCATCATCATCAACAACAAAAACTTTGATGAAAACACAGGTATGGCACATACGGTTTTCAGAATACCTCACACCCTAGTTTTCTAGTAGTTAATGTTTGGTTGCGCTATTAATTTAACGTTTTGTTACAAACAGGGATGAATGTTCGCAATGGGACGGACCGGGACGCAGGTGAGCTGTTTAAGTGCTTCAGGAGCCTGGGCTTTGAAGTCGTTGTTTATAACGACCAGACATGTGAGAAGATGGAGCATCTTCTCAAACAAGGTAAGCAGATCCTCTCCATCTTCTTTTAATGCCGTATGTTTATACTTTATTCATTTGATTTCTTGTACAACTGTTTTTGTCTGTATTGGATGTAAAAATTGATATGTTTAATTCTCTTGAAGTCAGTTGTTACTATAAAAAGCGTCAATAACAGTTGTGTTATACAAGGTTTGTATGAGTGCTTGAAATTCTTGAAAATGCTTGAATTTCAGTTAGGTGTTTTCAAGGTTTGGAAATGCTTGATTTCTGCATAAAGTCTTGAAAAGTGCTTGATGTTCAAACTGCGCAGTTTTGTAATAAAGTGCAATTTAACGTTTGATTAAAAGCCTAAATTTAGAAGAGGTTATTTATAGTTGAAACTAGATATATAAAAATAATAAAAAAAAAAAAATTTCACACTGTATGAAGTTAAATCTGACCAAACTTCTCTTGTTTTAAGTCAGTTGGAATTTCCTAAATTATTTCTATTTGGTAAAGTCAAGCTAACTTAGTAAGAAAATTTTTTAGAGATTTTATTTAGTAAATTTTCTTTCTTGGAGTAAGAGAGACATTTCAAAACATAAACTTGTCCCTAAGAGAGAATGTTGAAAACTATCACAAGATATTATGATGAAGGGTGTCATAAAATATTTAATTGAAACTGCCTTCTTTAATTTGTTTTTATTTTATCTCCAAAGTGTGGTGATAAAAAAGTTGGTAAACTTACCTTGAAAATTCTTGAAAAGTGCTTGAATTTTACTTTTTGAAAAGAGTACAAACCCTTGTGATATTTTTTACAGTGTAGAGTTGAAGTTTACAATTGAACATAATAAAAACAGACATTTCTTCACTCTCTGAAGTTAAATCTGACCAAGTTTTTCTCGTTTTGGGATAATTATGTTTACCAAAATTTTTTCTGTTTGCTAAATCCCAGGAAACTTAACAGAAACCTTATTTTAGAGACTTTTTGCAACTTTCTCAGACCAGTCAGGTGTAAAGAGTGTGTATAAGTGAGACATTTCAAAAACATAACATTTTGTTATATTCTAGTTTATATCATATAATAGTGAATCTCTTAAGTGCTGGAAAAATTAAAAAATTGAAAAAGATTTTTTTTTGTAACTTTCTTGGACAGTCAGGCGTAAAGAGTGTGTACAAGCGAGACATTTCAAAAACAGAAAATTTTACTGTTTTCGTTTTTATCTAGTTTTGCTCTAAAAATTCAAAAACTTACCTTGAAAAACTTGAGAAATGCTTGAATTTTACCATGGGGAAAGTTTATGAACCCTGGTTATAATGTTTACTGTTAAAGTTTACAGTTGAAGTTAAAAACAGACTTTTTTTTTCACTGTCTGAAGTTAAATCAGACAAAATTTATCTCGTTTTATGCCGGTTACAATTACATAATTATTTCTATTTGCTAAATACCACAAAGGTTAGCGAGAAAATGCTTTAGAATTTTTTATTTTTTTTGCAACTTTCTCGCACCAGTCAGGTGTGTAAAGGGTGTAAAAGAGACATTTCAATACCTAAAATTTTGCTACATTGTAATTTATATGTTAATTGTTTGTAAACTTAATGTGTGAAATCTGGTTATATAGATAGCCGAGTGATGTGAAGTTTAGATTTTTAGATATATTTAGTAGTGATTATTAGAGAGGCCTGTAAAATTTGCTGTTTACTGGAATTAGATGAGCTAACATTTCATTTTTTTGGTGTGTTTTGTTGGTCAGCCTCAGAGGAAGACCACAGCGACAGCTCGTGTTTCGCTTGTATTTTGCTGAGTCATGGTGAGGAAGGCATGATCTACGGCACAGACGCAGCTATGCCCATCAAGACCATCACTTCGCTGTTCAGGGGGGACAGGTGCGAAAGCTTAGTCGGAAAGCCAAAACTCTTCTTCATCCAGGTATGACACTTCGGGTTCGTACAGGTGCTGGAAATCCTTGAAAATGCTTACGTTTCAAAAAGGTGTTTGGAAAATGCTTGATATTCAAACTGCAGTTTAGTAAGAAAGTTGTAATAAACGTTTAAGAGGAAAAAAAAAACTCCTTCCTCAAAATCATGTAATTAAGCATTGACTTTAGATTAATACAGACTGACTTGTTTAATGTAAGAAATACTTAATATTCCCAATCAACCAGTTAATGAAATAAAGGGTGTCCATGCATCCTTAAAAAGTCTTAAAACATCTTAAATTTATGCATCTAAAATTAAAGTCTTAAAATGTCTTAAATCAATTGGGTAAATAAAAAAATTGGTCTTAAGTAGGCCTTACATTTTGTTGTGGATGGACTATTTAATCTCATATATTCAGTGTAGTTTCTCACAGGTTGTGAGGTTCTCACAGTTTATATTAACTAGCTGCTAATATAACCTTGCTACGTGGCTAGCTACCTTTTTTATGTCTGTCATAAGTAATTGAAAATTCATTGCCAGTTTGCTGGACGATGTTTGTCTTAACCATTTGCACTTCTGTTTCAAATCCACATAATTTATTTTTTTTTTGTACATTTCTATAGTGATAAAGGTTTTAAAATCCATTACTAATGGCCTTAAAAAGTCTTACATTTGAGTTGATGAAACCTTCAGAAACTCTGCTTTATTTTATATATTAAAGTTATTAAAATTATGTTATTTTTGAAGTTAAATTTGTGTTTTGTTCTAAGATCTATGAGATTATCACTAATATTAATAAATTATGTCATGTAATAGTGTGTCATATAATCAGATAGTGTGATCTCTGGTTAATTTGTTTTGTTTTTATTACCAAAGTGTGGTGCTGGTTAAGGTTACCTAATTTACCTAAAAAATGTGTGAAAAGTCCTTGAATTGTCCTTGAAACATATGTATTGTTGTACTGTTAAAGGCTTGTCGAGGTTCTGAATTTGATGAAGGTGTCCAGACAGATTCAGGTCCACCAAACGACACCATGGAGACCGATGCTAATCCAAGACATAAAATCCCTGTTGAGGCAGATTTTCTGTTTGCATACTCCACTGTGCCAGGTAAGTCATGTTTCTAAGTGTCAAATTAAGTCAAATATAATGTAATTTTAGGCCTGTCACAATAACAACTTTTGCTGGACGAAAAATTATCACAATAATTATTGCGATAAACAATAATATTGTTGTCTTGAGACCATTTTCAAGTAATATATTTATAGTGACATAATCTTAAAGATGTAAAGAAAACATTACACTGGAACTGGAGAGTTTTTAAAAATAATACACAACCAAAAACAATCAATTTAAAAGGAAAAAAACAACTTAAAACATAAGCCATGAAAAGTCTTTGTAAACAAAATTGTCCTTCAAAAATATAATTCAGCTCCAACTAATTGTTATTATTTTTGTAGTCAAATATTCTGATGATTAATTGATTAATCGGATAAACAAATTGTCACAGTTTGCAGATTTTTCATTTAACCACTTAAGCCTTTTTTTAAACAATATTAGAAATACATCAAAAAATACAAATATACCAACAGTTCAAATTATTTTTTAAATAAGAAAAATGCAATAATATAGCTTTCCTTTAGTGAATATGAACCAGGTGGAGCTAAAACTGCCTCTTGAGGAGTTTTAGGTAAAACATATTTACAGTCAAAAATGTTTTTATCACAAATGCAAAATGTATCTGAATATGTTTTTCTTTTCAGCAAACGGCCTTTTTTAAGTCTGTATACAATATTTGATCATTTATCATGCGATTAATTGATAAATTGCTTATTGTGACAGGCTTATGTAGGACTGGGCAGTAAATCAACAACAATACAATATCATATTAGACATGAGAATCAATAAGAAACATGGTGGAATCAAATAACTCTTTCACTCTTTGGTTACCTAGCAACTCACTCTTTCTTTGGTTACCTAGCAACAACTTGCTGAGTAACTGACAAAGCAGCAGTTTAAGGGTTTTGCCACTTTGCCTCATAACTGCTTAAAAATAAGAAACAGTGGCGTGGAGTGAAAACTGTTGTTAAAACAAGAAACAGTTTGGCAACATTTCAGATATTTAAACAAAAAAAACTGTTAAAAAATTATTGATTTCGACTGAAGAAAACGCTTATATCCAGAGTTCCTTTTTTTTTTTTTTTTTTACAGTTTACTTTTAGGAGTATTTTACTACACTGTACTTTTTACTTGAGTAATTTAATTATGAAGTATTTCTACTCTTACTTGAGTAATATTTCTGGATTTTCTGCCCACTGAATGAAAAACAAACATGTTTTAACCAAATATTCACCATACACAGACCTGCAGTTTTTGTTAAAGTTTTATATTAAAAGAAACTGAATTGGAAAGGTTTTCTTTTACCTGATTTTGTTATTTTTTTGTTATTTATGTGAATTAATGTAATTTTTGTCCTCAAAATGGTCAAATTTCCACTTAACTTTATCTTTTGGTCCAATTGATGTAATTTTTAAATATGAAATGATGGATAATTGAACCAGTTGCCCAGTACTTTAGTAGTTTTTTACTCTTGAGTAATTTCTTGGATGCCTACTTTTTACTTTCACTTAATAAATATTTATTGAAGTACAAATTTTGGGTACTCTGCCCACCTTCTCAGCCATATTGCCCAGTGAAACCCTTTGGCGTATTAACTGTTTTGCAGGATATTACTCATGGCGGAACCCGGGCCGTGGATCCTGGTTTGTCCAGGCACTCTGTAACGTCCTGAGCGAGTTCGGCAAGCAGCTGGAGATAATGCAGATCCTAACGCGGGTCAACTACATGGTGGCCACCAGTTTCGAGTCCTGGTCGGAGGACCCACGTTTCAGTGAGAAGAAACAGATTCCCTGTGTGGTCTCCATGCTGACCAAAGAACTGTACTTCAACTGATATCCTGCCTGTACTGTAAGACAGAGACTCACAGACTGACCAGACTGACTCGACCGGCTGTTTCAGGCAATGAGGAAGCAGTCGAAGCATTCAGGGATGATTCAGGCCCGACAGGACCCAACGCATTTAGAGCATGCCACTTTGTCTACGTGTGAAGTTGGGCCTGACAACAAGCACTCTGTGAAATCAAAAATAACACTCTGAGTTCATGTGTTTACAGTAAAACCTCCTCTTCAGGCTCCCCTCTTGAAATACTAGTCACATTTAAGCCGATTGTTGTCGACAGACATTGTGAATTATATATGTATGATCTACCGACCCATAAAATTAGCTGCCAGTTTTTATGGGACGGTGGAATCATATCTGAATATGTGTTTCTCCATTTTACAAAACTTATTTGTCTAGACAAATCAAAATTTTTTTTAGCTAATTAGCCCACCTAAAGAATTACAAAAACAACTACTACTCTTGTGGATCTGTTTGTAGCTAACATTAGCATTAGCATGCAGTCACAAAAAGACTTTCAAACTGTTAAAAACAGACATTTAAATACACTTCACTAAAACATGCAAAGCATTAGTGTTTCATGCTTATAGTTTAAACCTTTTATGACTAATTAAAGCATTAATTAATCATAAGCATTAATTGGCATTAATGATTGACAGCGCTAAGACTTTCCTTCCAGCTCTAATCGGTTGCTTTGACTGCAGTTGTATGATTGCCCTGTAACAACATGGTGACAGTTTTAATAAATATGGAAAAAACATATTTTTCTAAGCTACATACTGCAGCTTTAAGGGAAACTCACATAACCAGCAAAGTAATGTTTACAGCCTGAATAATTTCTGCACATAATTTTATTTAGTTGAAAAATTGCAGTTTGTTTTTGCTAAAGTGAATGTCAAGTTTGAACAGATCCCAAGAGATTGTCCAGAAACACCACCCAGCAAAAATAATCATAAACTTTGACAAAAGTTGCCACAAATAATTTGGAACGAGCCTCTAGATCTGGAAAATGGAGCAGATCATTTTCGTTTGTGAATGTTTTTAAAGTTTCAGCTGTCAGATTTCGTAGCAGTCAATTAAAAATAGCTGAAACTCCTCCGACTGCAGCATTGTCACAACGCTCAACATCTCAGCCTTTCCTGTAACTACAAGTTGGTAGCAACATGCTAGCATCCTCAGGTTCCTCACTGTCCCATCAGATGTCATGTTTAATCTCTTACCTACATGTGGTGGTTTAGGAGGTGTGATATTTTGCTGTGTAGTGATTTTGTTCTAACTTTGAATCAAGCATGAAACACAAACAGGTTAGCTGCCATCTTGTTCAAACCCAAATAAGTGAGATTTGTATAATTAATTAGCATTAACCTGTTCATTTATTTATTCAAAAGGGTCCAAGAAATCATTTTGATGATTTTTCTATTCTTTTTTTATTATTATTATTTTACAGCATTATATTTTATTTAATTTATCACCAAAAAGGCAATTCAGAATGACTAAGCGTTAGAACCGGCTGGGACCTGGAGCACACTTCACATCATTTTACTGTATATTACTGTTGTACACCGTCTTCACTTACACTGTTTTGTAGTTTACAGATATTTTTAGTGAAAACAAAAAAACTACAAAAAAAAAATATTAAGCATTTGTACACTTTGAGAGTGTTTAAAATAAGCATCAAGAATTGATTATTGGTAAAACAAATATTTCAATACATGAACATAACATTTGTTGGTTGTTAAAGTCACAGAGGCAGCTATTACTGGCTAATAACTAACCTATATTTACAGAATCCACTTTTCCACAATATTCACTCTTGTTTTTTGCTCTATTATTACTCTTTGTTGCTGCATGTATTGATAAAAATGATGGTGGAAGGAAATCATATGTGCTTTTATTATTCTGCTTTTCGCTTTTCCTCTGTAACTTGTATTTATTTTGATATCATTAGCATAAATGCTACATGTGTGCAATCAGTGCAGTTCTTGGACCTCTGATCAGTGATTTGGTGTCAGGACTGAGCTGGAGCGAATGCTTGTTCCCCTTGTTTTGAAATTAAAACAAAAAACCCCCAAAAAACTTTAATAAGATATTTCTTTAAATGGTTTCCAGTTTTTAAATGCTGTGTTCCTCAGGAATATATTTGAAAAGATTTGAATTTAAACGCATCATTTGGTCCACTTTCTTGGACAATTCATTGTTTAAATAACTTGAAAACAGAGGAATGCTTCTGTAATTAAACATGAATTTATTGTGTAATGAACTTTGTGTCATTTTTTATTAGCATGATCACATTAAAGCAATCAAAACATACTTTGCACATTAGCGATGAGACAAACATGTACGGCAACGTGTGTCTGTTAGATTCAGTCAGGTTTCATTAGGGACAACACCTAAAGTCTGTTGGTTTTTTTTTACGACTATGACAAACACGCCTCTTCCCTCTACGTTCTTTGTTTTCAGTCAGATTGCCTTTCTGTTTCAATGAAATGACTTTTCAGTGACAGGGGTGTGGGATCTGATAATAAAAAAAAAAACAGGCAATTGACTCAGCAGGAGGTTAATCTTAAACTCATCCATCTCACTCAGATTCTCAGAGATAAACTTTATTTAAAGAATAGGACACAATTTAGAGAATAATATTCAGAAATCAACTGAGATTAACACTAAAGACTGAAACTAGGTCATAACAATGGAGAATGTATCATCCTTGAAAATAAGGAAATTTTACATTTCTTTCCAGGAAGTGAACAGTAGCTCTGAGCGGAAAGGAAATCCAAATCCTAGGTACTTTTCTTTGTGTTTTCCCTGCATGATGAAAAGACAAGAAAAAAATCTTTGGTATCTCTGGAGTCCTTTGAGTCACTTTCTGGTAAATCCTCAAACGCATGCAAAGCCGATTCATACTTCCTTTGTGGCTTTAAATGACAATATGTGTAAAGTATTTTTAATAGCTTTTACACTTATTTGAACGTTCAGCTTTACTGCAAAAGTATTCACAACATTCAGAGCCACATAAAGACAGTTACAAAGTCGGCCTTCTATCACCTGAAGAACATTTCCAGAACATTGTATTGATTGATTCAATCAATCAATCAATCAATCAATCAATCAATCAAATTTTATTTGTATAGCACATTTCAGCAGCAAGGCATTTCAAAGTGCTTTACGTCATAAAAACAAAAATCAACTGGAGCATTACATTTTGTCAAGTGCCGCCATTGCATTTGACAAAATGTCAAGTGTAAAAGCAATAATGTAACACTTGACAAAATGTAACATTAATCATCTATAAATGATTAATGTTTCATTTATTATGTTCAAAAGCAACTGTAACTGGTTAGGTTTTTGGTCTAGATTTTAAAGAAGTCAGTGTTTCAGCTGTTTTGCAGTTTTCAGGAAGTTTGTTCCAGATTTGTGGTGCATAGAAGCCGACTGCTGCTTCTCCACATTTGGTTCTGGTTCTGATGATGGAGAACAGAACCAGTACCAGGAGACCTCAGAGGTTCGGAAGGTTGCTATGACAACAGCAGATCTATAATGTGTTGTGGTGCTGAGGAGTTCAGTAATTTACAAACTAACAGTATTTTAAACTCTATTCTCTGAGCTACATGGAGCCAGTGTAGTGACTTTAGAACTGGGCTGATGTGCTCTGGTTTTAGTCAGAACACCAGCAGCAGCGTTTTGGATCAGCTGCAGCTGGAGGATTGATTTTTTTTCTGAGGCAGAGTTGAAAGGACACTGTTACAGTGATCAGTGCAACTAAACATAAACAAATAGATGTGTCTCTCCAGATCTCGCTGAGACATTAGTAATGTTCTTCAGGTGATAGAAGGTCGACTTTGTAACTGTCTTTATGTGTCTCTGAAGTTTCAGGTCAGAGTTCAGTCTGATCTCAAGTTTCCAACTTTAAGAACTGAAGCGCTCTGCTCCTCTTTAGGTCCGAAGACAATAACTTCAGTTTTGTTTCTGTTCAGCTGAAGAGCATTTTGGCACACGTGTATCTGTTCTAAGGTACATTGATTACTGCAACAGTGTCCTTTCAGGTCTGCCTAAAAAAATCAACCCTCCATCTGCAGCTGATCCAGAATGCTGCTGCTGGAGTTCTGACTTAAACCAGGGAGATAGAACACATCACCCAGTTTTAAAGTCCTTCCTCTGGCTCTCTGTAACTCATAGATTAGATTTTAAAATACTGCTGCTTGTTTATAAATCACTGAACGCCTTAAGATCACAATACATTAAAGATCTGCTGTTATCATAGCGACCTTCCAGATCTCTCAGGTCTTCTGGTTCTGGGGATGCAGAGCAGAACCGGAACCAGAACCAATAATTGAGAACCAGCATTCAGGTTCTATGCATCACAAATCTGTAAAACAGCTGAAACACAGTGTCTGTAAATCAAGCCTTTTAGGGAACCGTTGATTCGTAATAACTGGGACAATCATCAATATAATTGATGTATTTTCACTGGGTGATTTTGATTATGGCATTTGACAAAATGATCGTTTCATAACTGATGACTGGATGATGTTTTCATGATGTCATGTCGCTGAAATGTTCTGTACAAACAAACTTGACTTGATAAAACAAAATCAAGCTCATAATTGTGAAGTGGGAGAAAAATAAAACACGTTTTTTAAAAACTTATTGTTGGCTCAGAAGTCAAAAGTGTTACAGATGGAAGCTTTTACAACTCTACATAGAGAGTCTCAAGCTTTTTGCTTTTTCTCTACAAAATAACTTCAAATGAATCAGACTGGATCGATCTGTGAACATCACCTTTCAATTCTTGACTTATATTTCAAATGGGGTTTAGATCAGCACTTTGCTGAAAGTTGTGGCTTAAAGTCCGAAAAATACGGTACCGTAAAATATGAAACGTCCAAGGCTTAAACTAAATATGAAACCACAGCAAACTGCAAACAGTCTCACGTGAGTAGCTAGAATGTGATTTGGTAATCAAGATTAATAGCACTGCAGATTGCTTCCCCTCTGTACGCCCTGGTGATTAATTTATTCGTTGTTTAATTTCCGGAACAAGTTGTTTAACAGCCCCTTCAAAAGCAGGACACATTAGTGGAGCAGCAAACAAAATCCCCAAACTGCAGCAAGCTACTTTCATACAGTTTATTTGATTAAAGTTGATGGGGTATGACAATCTGGAATGATTGCAAGGGCAATTTTCTTTCTTTCTTTTTTTTTTTTTTAAAGTTTGAAATAAACAAAAGTGCATTTCGAGTGAATGTACTGCATCAGAGCAAGGATTCATGTTCCAAAATAAAACCTAATGGCTGAAGAGGAGGAACAACCTCCCCTGCTTAGGTTTGCCTCAGAACGCAGTGTTCAGACAATTAAGCTGACAAAGACTGATGACTGCTGAGAAAATCTCTCTCTCTCTCATCAATTACCTGCACCAAATGTCTGATGAAAGTCAAACTTTGCACTGTGTGCTCTCTGCTTTTATTATTTTACATGCGTTAGCTACGAGCCTGCAGGCAAACAGCAGCAAAAGTCAGGCATCAGCGTTTCGTGCCGTGTTGTTTTCTTCCTGACAGCTGAAAGCCATCAGTCAAATAGCAGTACAGGTGATTTCTGGCTGCAAGTCTCTCCAGTCTGCAGATGAGAGCATCTTTTTGTGTTTGCAGGTGATTTTCACTTTACACGTTAAGGGCAGAATCATGCAGACATAGGAAACAAAGGCTGAAACATTTGCATAAAACACTGACGCAGAATCTACATTATAGCTGCGCATTTTTTAAAACAAAAGATTAACCAGCATGTTGTATAATGTAAATACACTGTGTTCCAAATTATTATGCAAATTGGATTTAAGTGTCATAAACATTTTGGTTGTGCTATTAAATTTATAGATGGTATTGTGTGTCAGGGCTCTTTGAATCACTATAATTAATTTCAGAGAGCTGATTAATTAGTCTGCGACAGACTAGTGACCTGTCCAGGGTGAACCCCGCCTCTCGCCCAGAACGTAGCTGGAGAGGCACCAGCAACCCTCCCAACCCCATTAGGGACAAGGGTGAACAGAAAATGGATGGATGGTTGATTAGTTTGTCTGGTGAACTCGATTAAAATAAATCTTCTTAAGAAGGATGTTCCACATTGTTAAGCAGGCCACAGGTTTCCAGCAACATGGAAAGAGAAAGGATCTCTGCTGATGAAAATCATCAGAAGATATGTCATATGAAAGCATATCTTGTCATATGAAAGCATATCTTGTCATATGAAAGCATATCTTGTCATATGTTTACATTTGACAAGATATGAAAACAATAGACTTTTAACAAAAACTGAAGCGTTATCACCGTACTGTGAAGGGATTTGTGGCTGATTCAGAACAAAGATGGGTTTGTACAGATAAAGACATAAGGAGGAAGGTTTCTGTTAGACAAATTCATCAGATTAAGAGAGCAGCTGTTAAAATGCCCTTACAAAGCAGCAAACAGTTATTTTAAGCTGCTGGTGCCTCAAAACAGGTTCTTGTTTTGTTCTACCTCAACTGGAAGAAACTTAAAACCATTGTTCATAATCTGTAAGGTTTATAACAGTGTATTTAATGTAAGGCATGCAAGGAAGATTTAAAATCAGAGGTACTGCCTGGACAGACCTCTACGCCACCGGAGCACGCCCCAAAACCTTCAATTTTGATTGAAACAGAGTATTACACACTTTTCCTAAAAGTTTTTTTTAAGATTTGCTACAATTTTACAAAAAGGATCCACTTATAGATGAATAAGAGTTTGTAGATATTATTCATTCATCTATAAACACTTAATAAATCATTAATAACTGTTTGTTATGCATTAATTAAGGGTGAGAAGGAGGCTATTTGCAATTATTGTTCTTACAACCTTTTTACAATGTAAAGCACTTTGAAACGCCTTACTACTGAAATGTCCTATACAAATAAAACTTGACTGATTGATTGATTGATCATGGTTTCACTGTGTTTTAACAGGAATCAGTAGACATTTAAAAAACATCTGATCCTTCAGTAAAATTGATATCCCTACTCATTAATAATCATATCTGATATTAATTATCTGTACTGGAGACGCATGGACACTCGTCTTGGTTATTTAATGAGTTCAGGCCTGAAATCTAAACTTTGAAGACAAGCAGTAACAAGATTTTAGATGTATAAGGACAAATATTCATGAAAACTGACAGATTTGCATAAAAAGGAAATGCCATGACCTACTAAAGATCGAGCCCATCAGAGCTCTATTAATATCAGCGTATGTTTGATTGTGACCTATATGAACATGTAAAAAGGGCCATTTGAAGTATTTTTGAGAGATGAATGCTGCTTTGTGGGTCACATACAATCCATAAAAAAAACTTTGTTCTCCATGGTTATACATGTGAGCAACTGTTGAGTCTCACTGATAGTGGTTTTTTTTTGTTGTTTTTTTATTTCCTGCCATGACCCACAAACTTTTACATGGAAAAAATTGGCCTGTGCACAAGCAGACAGACGTCAAAAGCACCAAAATTAACCTCCAGATTAAATTATCTCCCTCAGTGACGTCAATTTAAATTAATGTTGATGTTGCAGCACAAAACCCCAACTGACCTCCATCTCCCTGTTTCTCCTGATGTGCTGCATATTTGTAATCAGATGGCATGGAGGGAGCAGCAGGGGCCTAACACTGACTGTAACTTCACTGACATTTTGCTGACATGCCCTCTTTTTGCATGATAACATCTTAATTAGGGAACTGCCACTTTGCAGAAATTTCCTCAATGTTTAATTTTGTTTGCTTCACAGCCTGCAGCAATGTTTGTTGTTAACTCCATGGATGTTAGTGAGGTTACAAGCAAAAACCTCAACGTGTTTTAAAGGGATTTGATATAGAAGACGAATAGAAAAGTTGTGCAAAGAGGTGAAATAAAAGGAAAACAATGCATGGGTTTTGAAAACATTAATTGGGGCCTGCCCATAGCAATGCATGGAGGCACTGACCTACTAAAGGAGGCACTGCCTCCTTGCTTCGCAAGTCAGTCACTGCCTCCATGCATTGCATGGCAGGCACCTGTTGTTCTACACCCAATAGAATGTCTCTTTATTTATTTAATTTTTTCCGTCACTGTGAATGCGGCTCGTACCGCTGCGAGCCCACCCACTAAAGTGGTATCAAAATAAAAGCCTTGGCAATTTTTACATCATGTAATGGCTCTTTTTGGCTTTATGTGACTGGTTTATCCAAAGCACTCTTACACATTGGATTAGTGCGGGAATTTAATATGAAGCTTACTGCAAATTTCAAAATAAAAGCCTCAATATGCCCCTCTGGATAGTGCACCGCTGCAGGCAGTGCGATGATATCATTCTGCATTATCTTTTTCTCTCCAGTTAGGGAACTGCCTTGCGCAGCATTAGCCTTTTAGCTTAAATAAGCTATTACCTATTTTTCAGACTTATTAGCCATGTTTATACTGAATGGAGTAAGTAAATTACAGAAAACATTCTAATGATACCCCACATGTTACTGAAAGTATTTATGCTTACATTAGCATTTTGGCTAATTTGAGTTTATACACTAATTTCAACATACTGAATGGTGCAGGTGCATGTCAGTCAACATGTTTGTGACTCTCCAAGGGCTATTGACTACCATTCAGCTAGACTTAGCATTGATGCTAATTTTTAGCATCAGAATGCTGGGTCCAAACTGACGGGCATATTTTTGCAGGCCCCAGTTAAATTTCTTCAGGAATTTTCTAGTTGAAATTAAAATCTGAAAATTGTGCACCACCTTTTGTTGCAACCACTGCTATAACAATTAAACTATTCCTCTGCCCTTGGCTCCTAACAGGTATTTCTTTTTGCAAGTTTTCCCTTTAATTAGATCAATTTAGCAAAGCTAGAAACATTTTCTTTTTCTCTCCTAATGAAAGAAACCTCAGTATAATGCTGCCATCACTATGTATCATCTTAAAGGTGGAGTGTTAAAAAGATGTCCCATTTTAGTTTCACACCACAAACATTTTGCAAGCACTGCAAAAAACTCAAAGTCTTACTAAGTATTCTCCCAATAAATATGTTAAAGTTTGTGGTTTCATTTCAAAATCTTTAAACCCTGAAGGTATATGACAACTTTTGCAGGCTGGATCTGTTATGTTTTGAAAATATACTTTATTATCCATCTATAATAGAAATCACAGCTAGAGGGAATCCATACCTATGTGAGAAACAGTTCAGCTGGAACTGGAAACAATCAGACGGTCAAATTAAGGGGTATTTTTCCACAGGAAAGCTGGGCCTTAATGAAACCTCTGGGGCATTTTTGGAATCTGAAAACAACGCAGGTAGAGTCTGAAACAAGTCAGCGGCGGAAACCAGAAACACCAGTTCTGAGGCTGATTGTGTCACTGGTTGTCAGGTACAGAAAAACATGCAGCCTTGTTCTCAGATCGTTGTTCTGGTTAAGACAGTGGAGCGACTCGGATCCCTGTACAGGTAAGGACACGGCGCCTTGTTTCTTACGTGTACATATTCTTACATATTTTCAATGTTTTTATATGTGTAGAACATTATTCTGTGCAATAGTTTAGTTAGATTTCTTTATGAATGCTCACCTGGCCGCTTACTTTGGGCTTTTGTTCTTGATTTTTTATTTTTATTTTTTGCTTTCCCAATGTGATCAAAGTGTATGAATTTACACTTTAAACATCAACTATAACAATGCAATTTTGAAGTGGTTCTGAGAAGATGATCTCATGTTACATTTGTCTAGGTGGAATTTATCAAAATGCATAAAAGAGACAGGAGCTCATCAGGTAATATATTGTTTCTGGATTTTTTATGTAAATATTTTAAAGTGTGCTAGTCACCAAAACTTAAAACTAAATGCTGTCATTTGTATTAAGACCAAATATCTCTGTAATCTTTTAGCAAATCTTGCAGGGGTTTTTTCTGTTAACTTTAAATTCATGTATTGATTTAAATATTTTAAAGTTTACTAGTCACCAAGACTTAAGTCATTTGTATGTAGACCCATTTTTTTGGTAATTTTTCTTCTTAACATTTTTTTTATTATTATTATTTTAAATAACTAATAATTATTTAAATCTAATATTTACTGACAAGGTTTTTTTTTTAAATCAAATTAAACAGAATTTAATCACTAAATAGTTATTTTGTACTGCAGCAGGTGCAGTATTTTACAAGTCAATCACAAATGCACAAGAAATCAGGTCTGGATACTTGCTTAAGTCTCCTCCTCAATGGCGTTTGAAATCAGAGGTGAGGAACTTTTTCTCACTTCTATTGCAACTCTGTGCAGCTTTGAGTTGTTTTCTTTAACTAAATGTCTTATTTGTTATTTCAAACCCCCAGTGGAAGAGACGTTTCTTTGTGCTTTACAAAGCCCCAGAGAACGACTATCAGCTCAGGTACTACAAAAGTGCAGAGGACCAGGTCAGCCCGCTCGGAGGCATAGATATGACACAGTACGTTCTCACATTTCCAGCATGTTGCAGCATCAATCTGAGGCTAATTTGCTGCTTTTAAAATGCTTGAGGGATGTTAAAATAACACTGTGTCTCTCTGATAGAATCTCTCTGTTATATGAAAATCCTCAACATCACCAGAAATGGCAGTGGGTGCAGAAGAATTTTAAATGTTCCCCATCATGTGTGGTGTACCTCAGGGCAGGGGGCCGGGACTACTTCCTTATTGGGGAGACCAGGTTAGAAAGTTCTGTTTTTGTTTGGATTTTATTTTAACCCTTTTTGACTTTAATGCATTTTGCTGCATTAGTAAAAATTAAGACTTTTACCAAATTTTTTTTTTCTTTATTAAATTAACATTTAGTGAAAATGTTAGTTGTTAGTTGTTTAAACACCTAGCAAAAATGTTGTTTTTTTATTTTTTTTATTAATTGCACATCTAGTAAGAATGTTTATCATTTTTTACTAATATAAATTTAGTTAAAAAAATAAATAAATAAATAAATGCCTAAATATTCATTTAGTAAAAAATGTTGTTTTTTTTCTTAATTAATATTTGGGGGAAAAAATTCATTATATTTACTAAATGAAATTATCATTTTGGAAAAATATTTGTATTTTACTAAAATGAAAATTTAGGAAAACATAAAATTTTTGGTAACATTTTTAATAAATGTTACTTTAATTCATCTTAATTTTACTTGTACTCTATGCCCCAATATGCAACATTGGTTATGATAAATTAAAACATAAAATTGTGATCATGCAACAAACTTAAAGCTGCTGTATGTACCTTTTATGTAAAAAAATAAATAAATAAATTGCTTTTTAAATGTTTGTTAAAACTGTCACTATGTCATGGCACTATGAGTCAGAAAATAATTTACAGCATGTTATGCTAGCTGCAGCATAGCAGAGAGCAAGAGATTGTGATTGACAGCGCTAAGGCCCGCCCCTTGGCTCTGATTGGTTGCTTTTAGTTAGAACTTAGAGTGTTGGGAAAAGGCAGAGGATTTTTCACAGATTTTCTGTTTCATACCAAACTGTCACATGGTGACAGTTTCAACAAACATGTGATAAGAAAAAAGTTATATACTGCAGTGTTAAATATGCACAATTACATTGAATTAGATCTCAATACATATCTCAGTGAGCAAATCTGTGCTTTGCACATATTGTACTTTCCATGTTTTACCTGAATTTGACGTCTTTCCAGGTGCAGCTCAGATTGTGGTCGAATCGTTTTGTGTGTGAATGCCGTTAGCATCATTTTTGTGTATTTCCATGAATCACTTCCTTAAACATTATTCCCCAATTACTATTTTTAGAGTTAAACCAGCCCAAAACAAATGATGGTGCTCCTTTCCCCTTTACACCAATGCAATCATCTGATAATGGCTTTTCCACAAAATAAATCCCTGCTAAGTGTTAACGTTCCCTCCTTGGATTTGATTTTTGGAATTAGATTTGAAATTAAAATGTCACAGATGTGATTTGTTGAGTTTCAGAATTGCCCTTTTTTCCTTTTAGCACGGAGGCAGAGGGCTGGTTCGCTGACCTGTTTGAAGCCATGAAAAATCGCTCTCAGAAACTTCTCACATCAGAGGTGCATTAAGCTTTTACGACTTCTTCCATGTTTCTCATGTTTTCTACTGCATTGAGAATAGTTTTATTTCCACTTCCATATGCCATGTTGTTTATTTATTCATCCTTCTCCTCTAGGAAATCAGCAATGGGCAGCCAGTCATTGATGTAAGCATGTGGAGTTTATTTTGTGTTACATTCAAGAGCAGCTTTAATATTCTCTAAAATATGTTTTATGATGTTTGATATGAGGAACACGGTTAATAACCTATGTTGTTGTTTTCCTTGCAGGACCACTTGTATATAAAACCTTGCAAATAATTTTTCAATATGAAAAACAATTCAAATAATTATTTTGTTTTAAGAATTCCAACAAAAATAATTATTGGAATAATTATTTCATTATAACACTAATAAATAAATATAAAAGTACAAAGTAAAAAAAAAAAAAGTTTAATTATTGCCAACAGCAACCATTTCTGGTACATTTATGCCAGAGTTTTTCCTAAGATGGTCAAAGTTACATAACCAATCCTGCTTTTAATAACTTTTTCACCTGTTTGCTGTGTCCTTTAAACTTCATGATGCTGTTTGTCCTGTTCGCAGAACAGCTGATTCATATTCAGATTACAGCAAATTAAGTCTCAGTAAAACATTATCATTTGTAGTTGTAATAAAATGTGAAAAGGATTTCGGGATATGAATACTGTAGTGAAGCCATGTAATTCAGGTACTTGACAAAAGAGCTTAAATAACACTTCCTTATCCAGAAACTGCGGTCTCGTTTTATTTCCTTCTCAGTTCTCAAACTCACAATCCTGTTTGGTTTTTTTTTTTGTCTCCTGTAAATAGAAAAAGAAAACTCCCCAAATTGTTGTTCCATGAAGTAGTGTCAGATCCTCATCAGATTCTAAAAATACTTTTCTTTTCTTGTTCTATCAGATAATTTCAAACCCTCTTCACCGGAGAAAATTTTCTGCCCCAGAGCTAAAGGTTAGTCGAGTTGTAATAAAAACATTTTAAATTAATTCCTCAGGATTGTAAAATTCATTAATAATTTCACTAAAAGTGTTTTCAACCAGGAGCTCGGTTCAAGTAGATGTTTATATATTCCAACAAAAAATGCGGACTAAACTATTAATCTGCTTTAATCAAATTCAGGTTCATTTGTATAGAAAGTCCGGTTCGTTTGGGGAGGTGAAAATGGGCCATCTAATTCTGATGGGAGCCAAAAAAGCGAACTCCGGTCCGTCTAAAAACCCAAGTCTCGGTTTGGTTGAAGTGAACTCGGACTAAAAAGCAAAGCATTTTGGGTAAATACAAGCAAAACTAAATCGCAATTTTAACGTTAGCCGCAGAAATCGCTTGTAGTCTTTTGAGAAAGACAAAAAGATAAATGCTACAGCTGCTCAAATTTGACACCACTTAATTTTTGTTTACATTTTGTGAAGAAGGAAGTTGTGCTCATGTCTTCTTCTGTGGTTTTTGCGTCGTTTCATTTAGTGGTTCTTGGTACAGCGCCACCAGAGGGGAGTGGAGGAACAGGTTGATTATAAGTTTAGTCAATTTGACACAGGGCGGTGTTAAAGTGAACTGCACTGCAGCAGCTGAAATTTTAAAAATGTAATAATTTTGGTCCCCAATTAATTGGACTGAATCTACCAGGTGTGAGAAAAACTTCCTGCACATGTTGATTTTTCTACGAAAACGACAATAACACACTTCCCTCCACATACTCATCACAAGATTGTAGAAAAAAATGCTTTAGGTTTAGAGTTTAAATCTGGTTAAAATCTGAAATTATTAAAAACGTGACAAACCTGGTTCTCTTGATAGAAATGCAGTTCAGACAAGTGATTTCATAGTAATATAATAGACAATTACTTGCTGGCTTGCAGGTGCCTTTCCTTGCAAAGAAAGAAGATCAGAATGATGCCAGCAAACTCTTGTTGCCATCTGTGAGTATACCTTTACTTTTCTACCCATCTTCCAAGGTCATGCTAGTGTGTTTTATGATCGGAAAGCAATCATTTGCAATCATTGACTTGTGCCAACATAACACACTGGTACCAGCACTCAAAGTATATAAATACCAGGCACATTGAATAGCATTATTGTGTTTGTTTTCCAGTCATCAGTGAAGCTTAGGTCGTTTTCGGATCCTTCCTCCAATGCTGCAGAAGGGAACGCCGAAGAACTGGTACATATCTGCAGCTTGTGCACAATGCTACATTTAGTTATCAACACCAAGTCATGCTGCTTTCCGATTGTTTATCAGGGGGAAGATCATTCCAAGAGACCGATCTCTCAGCCTGTAAATTCAGACTATGACTATCCCAAGTCACGCCAAAAGGTAGACTGCTATGTTGATTATTAATTTTCATATAATTTAAAATGTTTGTCTTTTATTCAAAAAGTCAACAATTTATTTAATGTTCCAATTAGAAGTTTTGGGACTTTTTTTGGTCAATAACTATTAAAAATACAGACTCAAATCTACACATACCATGTCACTGTTGGTTAGAAAGAAAACTCTTTAGAGTTAGAATAGCTCAATCTTATATCTAAAATCTAAAATCATATTTTCCTTCCATAAAGAAATTTTGCTTGTCTCTGTGGACAGCTGCAAATTTTAAATGAGTTTTAAGGTGCAGATTTCGCTCAATCTCAGTCATTAAAGGGTTAATAGAGGATGCGTTTTTGCAGTGTATGTAACTAAAATTGCACAGTTTCTTAACACACCATCCCTAAAATGATATATTGATGGCAGCTTTTTACTTTTACTTGAGGAAAATATGCTGAAGTACTGCTACTCATACTTGAGTACAATTTTTAGGGGTACTCTGCCTAAATCTGATTGACATTTCTACCCAGTTTATGTAAACCTGGAACAGCACATGTATAAACAAACTGTGAGTTATGCTGAAGCTCTGCTTGTATATTTCTTTGTTTTTCATTGCGGCGTTGAAAAGAGAGCCAGTGTACTGCGGGCAGGCAGCATGGAGTCACTGTGAGTTCTGATTAACGCTCCCATTTGTACAGAATAAACTAAATTCAGAAGCTGACATTTTAAACCTGCGTCCCTTCAAGGTATGAATCAATGCTGGAATTGAAAAGCGTCCTGAACTCATCTGAGCCAAAGTAAGTTTTCTGACCGGTTTTGTTGTTGTTGCTATGATTATTCCTTGTTTTGTGTTTTGTTTTATATATGTATATATATATATATATATATTGTGTGTGACGTTTTAGCAATCGTGAAGTTGAAGTGATTGGCAACAGCACCCTGATGAGGTCCATCACTGACATCTACATCAAATA
The DNA here is from genome assembly GCF_019740435.1 of Gambusia affinis. NCBI lineage: Eukaryota > Metazoa > Chordata > Actinopteri > Cyprinodontiformes > Poeciliidae > Gambusia > Gambusia affinis. The sequence goes on from NC_057887.1 coordinate 18,670,684, forward strand.
CAATTCTCCACCTCCGACATTAAATGAGGCATCTGCTGAAAATGGGTATGAACACTGTTTGTCATTTTATGCTAGTCAAAGTGCTACATGCTAACAACCTGCAGCTCAATCAACAAAGGGATTCTTGCATGGTTGTCAGAAAACAACAACAACACCTACTTTAACACCACACAAGTGTTGGCATTCGTTGAGGAATCTTGAAAAGGCAGAACTTGTTTAGCGAGTTATGAATCATCATTTCACATCACGACCTCGTCGGTCGTACCGTAACTCTCTGCGCTGCTGATCATTTTTACAGATTAACTTGGTGAGTTTTGAACTCCTGTGATTGTAAACCTAATCTCGATTACATGTATGCTTTAACACCAGTTCTGCACGGGACTGATCATTCTCACCATTTACGGTACTTTGAAGTGCTACATAAAGATGTACAGAAGTATTCACCGATTTTGCTGCACAACAACGAACATCAATGTTTTTGTTTGTTTGTTTTTACTCGGATATAGTCCAACACAAAGCGGCACATATTTGTGAAATTAAAAAAAAAAAGAACAACAAAAACAACTCTAAAAAGTGTTACATTGGCACATACAGAAGAGGATTAAGGTTACTGGAAAAAAAAATTGACTTTAATGTTGTGAGATCAAAAGTCACACTTTTAGAAAAAAGGAGTCAGAACTCTGAGATTAAAGTCAGAATTTAGAGAAAAATATTCGGAATTTTGACTTTTAACTTAGAATTCTTACTTTAATCTTCTGACATCAAAAGTCAGAATTTTGAGAAAAAAAATCTGAATTCTGAGGAAAGAAGTCGGAATTCTGATTTTAATCTCGGAATTCTGAGAATTCAGACGATAAAAGTCAGAATTATGACATTAAAGTCAGAATTTAGAGGAAAAAATTAAGAATTCAAATTCATTCTTACTTTAATCTCCTTAGGAAAAAAGAAAAAATCTAAATTCTGACTAGAAAAAGTTGGAATTCTTACTTTAAGCTCAGAATTCTTTTTTTTTTTCTCCCCAGAATTCAGAAGATCAAAGTCAAAATTTTTGTGATTAAATTTAGAATTCTGAGGGAAAATAAAAAGTAAAAATTCTGACAATTTTTCCTTCTGCAGCCCTAAACCTCTGCCATAAACACCACTTTGCAAAGGTTCCCCAGTTATTAAATATCCCGACTTAATGTCTGGATAAATCCAGCTGTTTTGTATGTTTTTTTTGATTGTTTGAGAACCTAAGTGAACAATCAGCGTCTTAGACACCCAAGATCACACTAGACAGGTCAGGACAGTGTGGAGAAGTTTAAAGTAGGATTAGGTTATAAAACTTTATCTTGAGGTCTGAAAATGGAGTCAGTGCAGCACCGCTGAAAACCTACAAAGAAAAGAACGTCTAAAGTGACAGACCGGCTGCAGAGATCCACATCTAAGGTAGAAAAATCTGTTGACACAAACACTGAGAAGACAATAAGACTCTATTCATAGACAGTCATGAAAAGTCCTATTTATAGTTTGTCATATTCTGTGTACAGAGGAGGTTGGGCTTTTTGACCTACATGGAAAACGCTGTGAGAGACGCAAAACCTCACCCTGAACACGCCATGAAGCACGACGGAAAAATCAAGCAGAAACAAACTGCAGCGATGCTTCGCTGCAGCAAAGTCCAACTCAAAATCTGATGACTCATCGTCACAGAGGCAGATGGCGTTTGAGCTATTTTGCAAAAAGACATAATTTTCTGTCTCTAGATGTGAAAATGCATCTCCAACGCAAAGCATTGACTCAGAATGATAAAAACATAAATGATAAAAACATTTATGGTTCTAATTTGGAAAAAAGTTGAAAATCGTGTATCAATTCCTTCCTCTTCGCAATGATTCAATACAGTCCAAAGAGCCAGGTGGTTCTTTTTTATTTTTAGACAAAATTATTAAAAGTCAGTTGTTTTCTAGTTTACCTCCATTTTGGTTTCTCCCTTTAAGGCACATGTGTCAAACTGAAGTTCCCCTGGACCATAGCTTTATATGTGGCCCACTAGACCCTATCTAAACACTAAGTCTGCTTAAATATTATGTTTTCAATCAAATTAATTAAGTTTTTATCTGTTACTGCCAAATTATATCAACCAGTCCCTCCAATTTCTTGAAAATTATTGTGGAAATACACACAAAATCAACAAATCCCAGCATTTTTTTGTGATAATAGTTGAAAGTTTATTGCAAATTTTTCTCAAAAATTGTAAAAAACCACATCACGTGTACTAAACAGCTGCCTCAGCTTTAACTGATATCAGAGTATATTCCATGATCTATACAGCAAGTAATAAAAAGTTGCATTTACTGTCATAAATGAGCGCAAATATTAGTAGTACCACAAACACTTTGATTTCCAATGCAAAAAATCACAAAAGGAATCACAAAACCTTGGAGGAACTGAAAAGATGTTCAATAATATTATTCATTGATATTTTAACAGTTTGTGAACAGGTTTTGTCAATACAGCCGCCCCTATAAGAGGATTCATGATTTTGATTTGGCCCAAAGTTTGACACCTCTGATTTAAGGTGATTCTCCACAATAACAAAGCACAGATGAGTTGTTGGAGCTTCTCTTCAATAGATTTACAGGAAAGGTTAAAGTTAAGCCTGCTCCCAGTTTAAGCCATCTAGAAAATCAGCAAAGTGTGACACACCTTTTCTTTACCAAAAACTTCCTGGTTTTGTCGACATAAATCAGTCTGTTTTGATCCGATCTCCCAACCCGTCACAGAAACAAACGTTCCCAAATCCTGTCATCATCACGTCTGACCGGAGACAATTAATGTCTGTCTGTTGGCAGAAATACATTAAGACTTTTGTTTCTAGTCTAATCTCAGTAGATTAAATGTGTTTTTCTCAGTTTTTGATGTAAATTTGATCTGATTATTGAATATTTTTACACTTTGACCAATCTGCGGCGTGTCAGAAGTGGTCTTCTCTTGTAAGAAGGGTCCTGAACGCCACATTTTTTAAATTCTTCTGTTAAGAGAAGAAGCAGGTCTGTCAAGTCTGTTGACAACTTTAAAGTTCTTCTAGTTAAAAATGTTGAGCTCTGCAGGATTCCTCAACCTTCAGGAATCCAGTCCTGCAGGTTTATGCACAGGTCTTCCAGTTTGGAAACAAATGTTTTCTTAAATTGTTTGGACGCACTTTTATGAGAACTACTTTGTCAAACTAGTTTTCAGTCAGACGGACAGCATGCTTTCAGATGACCTTTGGCCTCCACGTTAATCAGCGTACCGCAGACACCCAGCTGCTCTTTCTTCTCCTTTCACTCTGCTCTCATCTGCTGCAGTTTGCGTCACCAAATTTCCTCTGATATCAAACTGTGTAATAAATCTTTGTGATTTCCAGCCAACTGTGGTAAACTGCTAATTTGCCTGACTAAAAAAATAGATGAATAAAAAATAAAAGCGCCCGCTCTCTTGTGTTTGGCATTGCCTGTTCATTAAAATGCACCAGTGCCTCGTTGGCAGCAGTTTGCACGTTATTTTTTACCTCCATGCTGTTCCTATGAACTATTAAAAAATCTTCTTCATCCTTGTTTTGCCATTTGTCATGCACTGAGCGATCAAACCAGTCATTCACCACTGATTCCTTCTTTTTTCCTCTTAATTTTTCTTGTATTGTCTTTTACTTTGGCTGCACAGTTGGTAGCCCTGTTGCCATGCAACAAGAAGGTCATTGGTTTGAATCCCAACCCAGAAGGCTTTCTGCATGTAACAATTGCAAAAACACAAAATTTTACCAAGTAATTTTTGTCCAGTTTCTAGTGCAAATATCTCAGCACACTTGAAGTAAAACAAAACTACTTTAAAAGTAACTTTGTAGTAAGATATACACACTTGTTTTAAGTAAATAATTCCTTAATATTGATGAAAAAGTACTAGTTGAATTAGCAGATGAAAACTGAACATGCTCACAATTTATCAGAATTGTTTTAATATGATTTTACATGTACTATAAAGTTATTGTTAATATTTTTCACTTCATCCAAAGCATTTTTTGCCCACTTTTGTCTCTTTTTGGGAACTTTTTACTAAAGAGACATCATGCATATTTGGTTTTCATCCCCAGCCACAACAACAAACATTCCTGCCCAATGTTTCCAGCTTGGCTCATGATCAATTTAGCTCTTTTTGTGGTTCATTTCCTTCATTTCTGCAAACTGTCTCATTGTATTTTCGTATCTGTTGAAAGCAACTGAAAATGGTGGCATTGTGTTTTCCAGAGAAGACAAACGTCGGTCTTCAGATTTCAGCGGCAGCTCCAGTGGCGCCGTCTCACCTGTTAATGTATTGGAGACGAATTCGGAAAGACGAGGCTCCACTCGGAGGTAAGACACACAAAATCTCTACGTAGAATCTCGTTTACATCTGGAATTTAACAAAATGGGTTTAGGTCACGTTGTGTTCAGCGTGATTAGGATAAAGGAGCTCTTTCTGTAAGCAGCTGCAGGAAATATTTGGGAACGCCCATTTTGGCACCAGAGTCCAAGAACCTCTGGTGTAGTTTCACAATTGTTGCTGAGAACAAATACCAGAGAGCTTCATAACATTTTGGCAGATTATTTTAGATAAACTTGGCCAACAAAGACGGCTGGCATGTTGCTGGGCCGGTTGGGATGGTTTCTAGAGCATGGTACATTTCACAACTGTTGTATCATGCAGTAAGAAACTGTCATTAAGTTGTGCAAAACACTTACAAACTTGCAAACTGCAGGTAAAAACCAGATCTTTCTGTCCTTTTGTGCTTCAACACAAGATGTTTTCATTTAACTCCTTACTAATCAATAAATCAATAGTTTCTTTAATGGAGTTTGTAGGAATTTTACACAAGAGGCTCAAACAAGTTGCTCTACAGTTGAGAGTTAGGAGGAACTTCAGGTTTCTGGTAAACTTGGAATAAGACAAAATTAACTAGTATACCTCGTTTTATGTCAGTAATTCGTTAATATTTATGAAAAAGTTCTAGATTATTTAACTTATTAAAATGGGAAAAATAAGTGAATTTATCGTCCAATGGAACAAGAACTTCATCAATATTAAGGGATTATTGACTTAAAACAAGCTTCTATTAGTTTCTTGATTCAAGTGAAACTGGTGATTTTCAAATGATTGTTTTTTTGCATAAAAAACATAATCTTACTTATGTAAGGTTACATAAGTAAGATTACATAAGTACCTTTATTCTTATAACATACTTACTTTTTTTTCCCCTCATATAAAATCAAATGCAAACTTTTTCCGTTAGAAGTCATGCAGTAAAAAAAAGTCCTGTTTAAGATTTAACTTATTTTGAAGGTGTTACAGGCTGCAAACGATCTGAGGCTTGAAAATACAACCAGGGCTGCATCAGAATGGTTTAGTTTCCATCTGAGATATGAGTGCCACACACTGACGTTTGTGGTTGTAATGTGACAAAATTTGTAAAAACGTTACTTGCAAAAATACTTTTCCAAGGCACGGCATGACACCAGCATATTTTCAGGTGACTTTAAATGCAGAACTAGACAAAGATTCGACCTAATGATGTGTACTGAAAACATTTTTTTTTATTTTTTTTTTGTAATATTCTGTTTTATCCAGTTTAATCTCTTCTGTTTTTTTCCTTTCAAGCCTTGAGAGGGATTTCATGGTGAATCTGCAGGGTTTGAAGAACGATCTCACACTCACAGAGGTGGAAGGAAAGCCGAGGTTCGTCAATACTCTGAGACACCACAGATCAAAAAGTTACTCATGTTGAGATGCCCTGTGCACGTACACTGTAAAACATTTGAGCCGCATTTAGTTGTGTCTACTATCGTCTACTCTTTAAGTCAAATAAATTTAGAGAGTTTTGAAGCTAAATCTGTGAGTTTGTGAAAGATAAACTTACAGCAGTAAGTTGTATTAACTTTTTATGAATTTTGTCAAACCTCCAAGAGTTGAATAAACTGGAGTTTTTAGGTTAGCACTTAAAAAACAAAACAAAAGTGGGAAGAATTTCCCAGAATGCTTACAGGCATGTTTTTGTATCATCAGCTGGAAGTGCGTTGCATTGATCTGATTCTTGTGTTATTAAGGCAAATGTTTATTTTAATGTCCTGTTCATGCTAAATATTTTTGAACAGAATTTATTATCATGTTTAATGAAATTCATTATCAGATCAGAAATCTGGTTCATGCAGTTTAAAACAAGAATTTAAAGTAGTCTAAAGCAAAATAAGCAGTTATTTTAACTTGATCTTATGATAGAACTGTGCAGCTCTTTAACGAGGTGAGGACAATTTTTTTTCCTTGCATATTTTGAAATAATTATTTGGTTTAAATTGCAGCGTTAAGTTAAAACTCACAATTCAAGATTAATGAACTTAAAAAACAATGTTTAGACAATTTGTCAAATATAATTTTCTTATTGACTTAAATTGCATTTTCAAGGCAACAAGTGGACTTTCATTTTCAAGTTAAATCACCTTCAAATGTTTTACAGTGTATGAAGAAACAATTTATTCTAACGATGCAAAAAACAAACAAACAAAAAAAACGTTTCCACATGAAAACATCAACCTCAAAGATTTCCTTGAGGCTTTCCTTGAGTCACAAATATCACAGGTTGCCATTTTTTGAGAACACAGAGCAAACAAGGTGAAGCTAGACACAGTGCTGTGTGTCCTTATTTGTTCCTTTAGCAGCAGAAAAAACCCTCCTGCAGGCTTAATGTTGAACTGGGTGAGATTTCTGCTCATTGCATTCAGACGTATTGTGGGAGCTTGTTTTCATCCTGGGATTAACAATAACTGCTTTACTTTCATGAAAACATGTCGCATTATTTATAATGTAAAAAATAAGAAAGTAAACGAGATGCTTATGTTGTATTAATGTTTTGTCTTAAGATTTAAATGTGCAGAAAAAATCCCGATCACATGTGTCAAACTCAAGGCCCCCGGGCCAAATCCGGCCCGCCATAACTTTAAATGTGGCCCTGCAGACTCTAGACTAAACACTAATTGTGCTTAAATATTATGTTTTCAATCAATTTAATGCAGTTTTTCTGTTTCCTGCCAAATTATATCAATCAGTCCCTCCAGTTTTCTGAGAATTATTGTGGAAATTCACACAAAATCAACAAATCCCCATACTTTTTGCACTAATAATTGGGAGGTTATTGCAGATTTTTCTCCAAAATTGTCAAAATCTTGACAATTTTGTACATTACTGTACATTAAAAATGTACATTACTGTAATGTACAAGTAACAAGGTTAGCACTTAAAAAACAAAACAAAAGTGAACTCTTTGGTACGTTACTTGTACTAAGCAGCTGCCTCAGCCTTAATTGATGTCAGATTATAGTGCATGATCTATAAAGCGAGTAATAAAAAGTCACATTTACTGTCATAAATAAGCGCTAATATTGCAAATATTTCTAAATTAGTACCACAAACACTTTGATTTTTATTGCAAAAAAATCACGAAAAGAATCACAAAATCCTGGAAGGACTGAAAAGATGCTCAATAATATGATTTAATTTTAAGAATTCACTAATATTTTAACAGTCTGAACAGGTTTTATCAATACATTCGGCACAACCGTCCCTTTAAGAGGATTCATGATTTTGATTTAACAGAAAGCATTAAATTAAGTGTAAATCAGCATCTGTTTGTTTATGTATGTGCCAGTGTGTCTGGCTGGACTGGAGAGCCGCAGTCCGTCTGCCTCTTCCACAAGGGAGACCGAGTCGTGGCGGTAAATGACCTGCAAGCCGACAGCGTGGAGGACTTCTACTTGTTTATCAGCAAGTCGATGAAGGATGAGGTAAAGTTACTGCTCGCAACAGACACACTAACTATGTTATCAGGATTTGCATGCATCATTCGCGCCTCTGAATCTGGCTTCAGGTGAAAGTGACCGTCCAGCGTCAGCGTGGATGCCAGCCTCTGCATTGGTCAAACTCTCCCTGCAGTGACTGAGGCACAGACTGATCACTGCTGACAACTTCAATGAGTTAAAATGAAGGATCTCATATGTCAAACTCAAGGCCCGGGGGCCAAATACAGCCCGCCACAGCTTTTTATGTGGCCCTTTAGACTCTAAAGTGGCACATAATAGAACCGTGAAGTTGACAGTGGGCTTAAATATTATTTTATCAATCAATTCAAAGCAATTTTTATCTGTTTACTGTCAAATTGCACCAATTAGTCCCTCCAGTTTTTTGTGAAATATTGCTGAAATTCACAATAAATAATCAAAAAATCAAAAAATTCCTGCACTTTCTCGTATTAATGGGTAATTATTTATTGTAGATTTTCCACAGAAATGGTGAAAAACATTGGATCTGAGTGACGGTTTACTCCCACCTGTAGGTGGCAGTATTTTTTGCTTCTACTAAACAGCTGTGTGATCCTTACCTAATGTTGAGTTATAATCCAAAAAGTCGCGTTTGACATCATAAATAAGCGCAAATATTTCTAAATTACTACAAAAACAATCACAACATCCTGGAGGGACTAAAAAGATGTTCACTACTATTTAATCCTAAGAATTTATTCTTAAGATTAAGAATAAATTGGGTTTATTAATAATAAATTGGGTTTAAGAATTAATTGGGTTTTATCAATACATTCTGGCACAACCGGCCCTTTAAGAACATTCCTGATCTTGGAAAATGAGTTTGACATCCCTGTATATGTTGTATATAAACAGATCAACATGATTTTTGTTCTATTTCCAGTTTATGTCTGCTTATGTCTTCAACAGGTAAACGTCATACTGAAATATACTTCCTGTTAATACCAGTTTCTTTATGCAAGCTCCAGAGTAACAGAGGGGAACTTACATTACGCTAGCCATGCTTTCTTTGTTTGACGTCACCATAGATATAAACAATAAGAAGGAAAAATCTCTTGTCAATATGGAAAGTCCCATTTTTTTCTGCTTATTGTGGATGCCAGTCAGAATTGCTTGTGCAGTGAAACCACAGATAGGATTTCCTAATTTTTTATTTCAACTAAAAGGGAATCCCAGTATATAATAAGATTGCTTTCATGCATTATGTTACTCTTCTCCCTGGGGTTGAGGCATCTTTCTAAGGAATCACCCAGTGAATACCCTGTTCCCAGTAGCACAGACAGAGCGGTTTGCTAACCAACAAGATGTTATACATATCTTCTTGTTGATAAGTATTACAAAAAGAAAGATTGACACACTTTTGATTTTAAGTGTGACATTGTTTTGTTTTTCATAGATGCATTCTCTCAGCAATTAGCTGCGATGTAAAGTGAAAAGTACAGAAAGAGAACAGTATTACATGTCTTATAACACTTAGGGGTCGGTAATATGAAGATAAAATCGTATCATGCCTTACAGTTATGTGCCACAGTTTTTTTAAACACACTAAACAAAAAAATAATCACTTAGGCACTTTTTGCAAGATCTAACTGAATTGTGGAAACTTAGCTTTTTGCATTTCGTCTAGCATAGAGTTGGATACCATGCTGTACTTTTTACTTTTACCCGAGTACTTGTATTATGAAGTATTTCTACTCTTACTAGATTAAAATTTCTGGATTTTCTATCCACTGAATGAAGAACAAACATGCTTTAACCAAAAATTCACCACACAGACCTGTGATTTTTGTTAAAGTTTTGTAAGTTTTTTATTAAAAGAAACTGATTTGGAAAACATTTATTTTGGCCAATTTTGTTATTTTTTGTTACCTATATGAATTACTGTGAAAAATATATACATGCTGTTATATATATATGCTTTATATCGAATAAATTCTTTGCAACAGGTGTTGGCAATTTTATTTGTCCTGGGAAAGATTAATGTGCGATTTTTGTGTAAAAGGATTATGAATAAAATTAATTAATAAGCAATTCTGTTTGTTAAATTGTCTTTTTATTTCCCATACAAAAATTGTTAAAATATTCATGTTTGGAGACTTCCAGAGGCATTGCAGAGTAGTTAGGGGCCATTGGGTATTCAAATTAAAATCTCTGATCGTTAATCAATGCCACACTTAATTGGACTTGACTCACACTAGAGGATTTTCCACTACAGAGCCAAATTCATGCCTTTATCAGTTACGAGAAGTCATTCAGATCCGGAAGCAGGAAAGTGGATCAGGACCCTCACAATGCCAGTCTTATGTTTGTCATGTTTCAAGCCTAAAACCACTGCTGAGTCTGACCCATATTATAAAACACAAAGAACCATCTCACAGTTGCCCTAAAAACATTTCGACGATGATTAAGGCTTTAGGAAAAACATTCAACGTATTTTCTTATTTTAATTTGGAAAACAACAATAAAATGATTCCAAGAAGATATGCTTTTGTTTTCTAGACAAAATTGCCACTCACAACATGGCCGACGAGCTGACAAGTCTTTGCGGTGCCTACGGTTTTTATAGATTCTCCGGTTTTATTTGGTTTGCTTCTAGTTCACAATTTTAGAAACAGTTTCTTTAAATAAAAATAGTGTTTAAAAAGCACTTAAGAAATTCACAGAGCAGTTTTTATTTTTATCTGTAATATTTTAGATCTTTTAAACCGTCGCTGACGCAGCTGTGCTAATGCTAGCTTGTGCGTGAACACCAATCCTCCCCTGCCACATCAATCAGGTTTATTAGGAACTCTTGACATAAAAAAAATAATGCAATCTTATAGCAAATTATCTTATATTAGCAGATTCTCTATTCATGTTGGGGACTTTGTTAGCTGAAACTGCTATAGGCTATCCACAAACTAGCATTTGACCTCCGTAATTGAAAAAAGAAAGACTGATAAAAGTGGAACTAATATATTAAGTTTTATTGTAGCCATCATTTGTGGTATTAAAGACAATTTTTTTTATTCGGACAGAACATTTTATCCATTCGCATGCCTGATGAAATGGTGTTGCATGATGTATAGGTTTATGTACTCAAACTATTTTCTGAGCTCTTTTACCCCATTTTTGTAGATGGTCAAAACCAGAAAAATAAATGCAATTTAAAGGTTATTAGCCCCTTTTCATTCAATTACCCACATAGACCTCCATTTTTTGAAAATACACCCATTTCAATATGTAAAGGAAATGTGCAGCTTGATTAAACTGCACATTTCTATAGGATTCTCCCAAAATCATCCAGAAGATTTAAGATTTTTTTCCCCCAACTTGATAGATTAGACTATGAATGAAAATCCATCCATCCATCCATTTTCTTTACACCCTTTTTCCCTAAATGGGGTCGGGAGGGTTGCTGGTGCCTATCTCCAGCTGCGTCCCGGGCGAGAGGCGGGGTACACCCTGGACAGGTCGCCAGTCTGTCGCAGGGCATGACTGAAAATCTAGCTTTAAATTCGAGAAAGCTCCATCTTCACAGAGCACCTCTGGTGCCTTAGAGATAAACACCCAACAGATGACACCACACTTCAAAACAACAACTTAGCATCTTCAAAGCCAGTGCTGCAAATGTTGGCACAGATTAGATCATTACATAAAACATCAAATAATTACAGGAATTATATAGAAAAGCGTGAATTTTTATTATTCTAAACTGGTACAAATGAGGTAAACAAGCCAAAGGTCTAAAGAATATTTAAGATTTTATTTTAGAACAAAAATATAAAACAAAAACAACTGTTTAAAAAGCAGCATGTTGACTCAACACATAAAGGGAATGTGGTCACAACAGATAATTTAGCAGGTAAAATACCTTAAGTTTCACTGTAAACATGTTTGTGTAAACAGCTCATTGTAACCAAAGGTTGGATTGAATTGATGTTTTACTCAATAAACAGGTCATAGACTGCATATTTAGCCATTCAGAGTCAGAATTTACATTATTAGTGTTAAAACCACTTTCAAAAACTAAAATTGGAGCTTCAGAAGAGTTCTCAAAATCAGCGGCCCATTTTAGAGTTTAGCTCTAGCTTCTGACATCCACTCGCTAAAACATTTCTCCATGGCCTTCCTGCTCGACCAGCTGCCAACGTTCACAGTAGGGATGATCTTCAGAGGCTGGAGCCACTGGACGAAACGCTTCAGCTCCAGGAAGCTGCTGTGTTCACTGTATGGGATTCCTGTCACAGAAATAAGAAAGTTTAACATCTTTTTTCTTCAGGGTTTATTTTGATATCCATTCTTTATTACCCCTTCGGTAAACAGAGGAGCAATTACAGCTGAGGTAAAACTCTGACATGAAGCCAGATGTTATGAAATATAACAATAAATAGAGAAGACGCCAAAATCTTGAGGCACAACATGCTTGAGTTATTTCAGTGGAAAATCCAATAAAAGGATCCCTTTGTCCTCTAAAATAAGAAACTGTGACAGCTTCTTGCTCATCTTGCCTTCAACCATCTTACAAGTTAACACGAGGTCTCCTAAGATGAGATGCAGCTGAAATGGAGCCCAGAGAAGAAGCAGAGAGGAGGAAAATTAGCATCTGTCAGAGTGACACAAAAACAGATAAAGTGGAAGGAGTGAAAAGCTAAAATTGGTGGCAAAAGCCTCCAGCTAATGGTTGTAGGTTACATGGCAGATGGTTCTGATGTTAATGTATCTATCCAGAACTTCAGAGATAAAACTGTAAGGAAAACTGGATTTATTTACTAATGAAAATCAAGTCACAACTAATATCACCGCTGGGGTTTCAAGCAAGATGGCACTCAAGCTGTGCTGAAAATGGAAGAAGATGTAGCCTGATTATGATGAAGTCTCATTTGGTTTTATCCCCCATAGAGGGCGCTGTAGGCTAATTCAAAGCAATTCAGTCACATTCTCATTTTTGTTTGAATACAACATGTTTTCTGTCAGAATTTGGAGCATGAAGAAAAGTAGTCTGATGTTTTACCCTGCTCTCTTTGAATTAAAACAAGCATTTCCATAACATCTAAACCTGAATCTGGTCAGTTAAGTATTTCTACTAACCGTAAATGGAGATGTTGCCGCTGATCTGTGGCTGGATGTCTTCCACCGACTCCACCTGCTCGCTGAAGGTCCAGCCGGTGGGCTTGAAGGCTACCAGTCGATCATACTGTGCTGAAAAGCGTGCCAGGTGATCCTGCAGCTTCTGCAGAGATGGCAACATAAAAAAATTAAAAAAAGTGCATTAGAATGCTTTAAAATTATGTTTAAGGCTGAGGATGCAGCATTATTGCAAACATCAGCTCTGCCTTCCAGCAGAGCCTAACATTAGTCGGCTTTTCTGCAACCAGTCATGTGTGAAAACTCCAGGACTGCAAATTTAAATCTCACTAGAGACAATGTTTTGCAGAAATATTGGTAATTTTGCTCATCACAACCTTTAATAGGAAGGTTAATATTTGCTACGGCGACCGTGGAAATCAAAATGATATAAAAACCAAGCCCTGCTGCACCCACTTTGTAGGAGAGCTGCATCATAGGAAGCACGTGAACCTGGGCTGCCTTCCAGTCGGTGGTTATTCGCTCCTTGATTTGCTGAGACTCCAGGCAGCACATGGTGGTGTATTTGTCTCTGGAGAGGCACACTTTGGATCCCAAGACCTCTGCCAGCGCTGCAAATAAATCACAACGTTAGCCGTGTAAGCACCAGTTTTTACCTCACACTACCTTTGCAGAAACACTTCAAAAGGAACGTTGCAAAAGTATTCATACCTCTTGAACATTCACGTTATACGACCAGAAAATTGACTATTTTAATGGTCACCTGCTTTTTTAATCGCTACATATGCAAAGATAAAGTTTTATCTTAAAAAGCTAAATCCATTACAAAACTAATGCATTTTCTGCAATAAAATGTTCTCTTGTATAAGAGTGGAAATTATTTTTTATCTTTTAATGCATTGCTGATAGTACATAAAATGAAGGCTTAAGTGGTTGAACAAAAAAAAAAAATCTACAAGAATGTTAATTTTTTTATCCAATCAATTGATCAAATATTTGATAACTAAAATAACTGTCATCACATTGCGTTAAGTAAACATTTACTGTGGTAATAAAAGAGGTATAGTTCAATAAAAAGACTTTTTACTCATCATGCTGAGCTTTCTGACACTTTTGATGTAAGAAAAGATTCAAGTGAATTTCTATAAAAACAGCTGCAGCCCATTTTCTGCATGTCAGCAGAGGACAGCACATATTCATTACTTTCTTCAAACAGACAATTCCTGAAATCCCGTGTCTCTGCATTCGAGTTTCAATATAGATTTAATAACAGGTGACATTTTAGCCGGATGAAAGCAAATCAAGGTTGTGGAAAAATAAAAAAATGTTTGGTTTAGATATGGTTGAACTACGTCTCCATATGTTCATACTAACAACAAGACGTTTATTAATTTAAGAGTGAAATTTAAAGTAATAGCCTAATTTATATTCAGGTGTTAGTTTATTCATCTTTCTTTAGGTTTATGGTCGTATTGCACTGCATTTGAGATATAAGTCATATAAATTCTTAAAGATCCTAAACCACATACCTAAGAAGACCTTTTCTTTCCCCACAGAGTAGGAGCCACACACCACGAGTGTTCGCGGGTGCAGAGTCACCAACTCAAAGGCCCTGCTGGCTGCAAAGCTGATGACTTCCTGCTGCCTGGGAAACGTGTACTCAGGGCTGCAGTAGCTACAACGACAAGCAGCCATTAAAACCTCCTCAAAGTAACCAAAAATCACAGAGTATGTCAAGATACTGACGTTGTGTCCAGGTAGAGAGTCTGAACCCGGCAGCTGAGCAGCTTGGGGTACGTTTCCATGGAGGGGTCGGCCCTGAAGTCACCGGTGTGGAGAACCGTCTGTCCATCGGGCAAGAAGAACAGCAGCATTGCAGCTCCAGGACAACTGAAGGAGCAAGGATGGAAAGCTCAATGTTCAGTAGTTTGAAATTTAAAATAGGTGCATCTATTTATTAGGGTTATAAAAATACCTGGTTTGAAAAAAACCTTTTCCATAATTATGATTTTTTTAATCATACGTCAGATTGCACTTTATTACAAAAATGAAGGACTTCAAACAGAAATCAAGTGCTTTGCAAACCTTGAAAACACCTCATTGAAAGTGAAGTATTTTCCAGGGTTTCAAGGTCCCGTATGAACCCTGTCACAGCCCTAACCCTTGAGCAAGGCAGCAGGTTCCCATTGACTCACTGGTTGGCGTCCAGGAGGACGACCCTGACTCCCTCCACGGTGACCTCGGCGTTCATGGGCAGGATGTGGACGAACTGCTCCGCCACCCGAAGCTTGCTCTTCACCAGGTTCCCCGTGATCTGACAGGAAGAGACAGGAAGCAGTCAAATTGGTGGGTTACCTTGGCAACCAGACAGGAATGTGATCTTGTTCTGGCCAAAACTAAAATTATTGATAAAAGAATGACCGATTAACTACTGTACTTTATGGAAGGACTCAGAATAGGAGGTACACATACATTTTGCATTCAACATAAAACACTTTCAGCTGGTTTAAATTCACAAAAGGAAAGCTATTATTGCATTTTTAAACAACTTCATAAACGATAACATTACATTTTTAGTTTTTTTAGTTAAAAAAAAAGAATTTCAGTGTTTCTGTTCCTCTTAATGTATTTTGAATACCGTATAGAAAATATTTAATTCATTACCGGTAAATGAAAAATCAGCAAATGGGGCAATTCTTTTTTTTTTATCCAATTAATCAGATAAAATCGATGAAAAATACTGAAATAATAATTAGTATTTTTTTTGTTTTTATGCTTCAAAACATGACTTTAGGTTTCACAGCAGGACAATAAATTAAAATTGTATTCAGCAATATTTATTTGTAACAAATATAGTCAGAGGTCCAGAAAAATTTAATTTCCAGCACATTGTGCGTCATTTCTGCACAACTAAAGAGACCAAAAAACAGAATTGCAGGTTTTTAAAATGTAATTGAATTCATGAACAGTTTTCATTGCTGCGACCACAAGCGAAATTTTTCATTACTCTGAGTGACTGAAGACAGAGTGGGTCAAGCTTTAATGCATTTACAAAACAGACCATTTTATAACTTTTCTATTTTTACTGAGAGAAATGAGAAGCATTTAGCAAGTGAATTGTATTCTCTGCCCAAATAAGTGAAGATTAGTCAAAATCTTCACAAAAACGATAAGTTATTTTAATCGCATTTTGCTCCAGGAGAGAGTTAAAGCCTTGTGCAGACGAATATCTAACAGCTTGAAATGAGTGACGTAACATCATGACTCACTGCTGAACAGCCACAGATAAATTTAACCACTGGAAAAGAAATCTAGGTATCAGGAGAGGTAAACAGGAGGGCGTGCCGCAGCTGGACTCACTCTGTTACAGTAGATTGGAAACGTGGAGGTTCTGGTCAGGCCTCCGTAATGGTCCGAGTGGAAATGTGTCAGGAAGTACGAGGTTATGCCCTCAATCTCGCCATAATGGAACGCATCGACAACAAACTTCGTACCTGAGAAGATTTTAGGGAAATCTCACAAACCACAGAATTTTGAATATTTTTCCCCCCTCAATCGAGACACAATATAGAGTTACATTAGATTATCCCTAAAAGGTTTATTTCCATTATTCATTTCAAAACTTGTAGGTTCATTACGCAGACAGCATTACATAGCTCTGGAAAATTTTCAGAGAACACTCAAACTGATCAGTTTCTCTGATTTTACTCTTTATAGGTATATGTTTGAGTAAAATGAACATTGTTCTTTTATTCTATAAACAACTGACAGCATGTCTCTGTAATTCCAAGCAAAAAATTAGTATTCATTTGCAGGAAATGAGGAATGGTCAAAATAACGAAGATGCAGAGCTTTTTGACCTCAAATAATGCAAAGAAAACAAGTTGATATTGATTTAGAAACAACAATACTAATGTTTTGACTCAAGAAGAGTTCAGGAATCAATACTTGGTGGAATAACCAGGAGGTTTTCAATGGGGTTCAGAGCAGTGGGCTCTTAGTTTATTACATAGCTGGATATACTAGTATATAATGAAGCATTGATTCATTATATGGAGCACTTATACATAAACCAAAATTCAAATGGGCTTTGCATCACAATTCCCAAACTTTTTCCTTCCACTTAACTTTCTACTGACATAGCACTGTGAACCAACAGCTTCAAAAATAAAATAAAAAAATCAAGTTTTACCTATTTTATTAATTGGAAATTAATAAAATGTTTCACCTCTGGTGTAGACCACTAAAATAATACATTTATTTGATTAGCCCTTTACAAAAACCAGTACAAGTGCTTTAAAGTGAGTGAGATAAGGAAATATATAAAACAAGAAATTGCCAAATAAAGTAAAAAGATAAGAATGCAACACTACTGAGGTCTTATCTTTTATCATTAAACCTTTTTTGGTTTTGCATAATTTAATAATCTGAAAAGCTGAATTTTAAGTCAGTATCAACTGCAAGCCACAATAATAAAAATACCTTCGAGATACATTTAAAATATATCAATTCATCTATATTGTCATTTTGTAACTGGAATAAATCATTTAATTATATTCTAACTTTGTTTGCTTACTGACCTGGAATCTTCTTATAAAACGGACAGCGGGGCAGCTGCACTTCTCCGTCAGCATTTACTCTGTTCCACCTTCGTCTCCATCCTCTGTTCCCACCTCTACCTGCATCACTTTGAGCGCCAACCGAGTCATTTCCGATCGCCGCTGCCTGCGCTACCTCAGTCTGCGGGTCAGCTTTTCTTTTCCTTTGTTTGTGCGGTCCCGGGTTCTTACCAGATGCTGGAACAGACGGGGCGTCCAGATTGTTTTGTAAATTTTCAGTTTCTGTATCCTTGAGCGGTTTGAGACCAAAAAACACCCCAATGTCAGTCTGCTTCAGTCCAGAACCCTGCACTGCCTTGCTTTGGCCTTTCTGAGGCAGCATGTTTTGATAATTTGACCCAAACGAATCCTGTGATGAAGATACTTGAGGAGAATTAAGTTTCTGACTGCTGTGAACCTCCATGCAAATAGTTTCTCTTAGTCGCTCTAAAACGACACTCTGGGGAGACTGGAAGCTGCTGCCGCTGATTTCCCTCTGAGATATACAAGGAGCTTCTGCAGCCTGCTGATTAGTAGGTGCTAATGAAGAAACTGGATCCAGCTGAGATGAGGAGGAAGATGAGGGATCATCAAACGTTGCACCTTCATCACAGTTCTTGTCTATGAATTCAGCCAGGATTTCATCTTCACTTGAGAAGCTGTCGTTGAACAGAATCACTGAGTGTTCATTACCAGAGCTTTCATTAAGAAAAAGAGACTTTCTGCAGTTAATTTCAGACTCTGCCGGGAGCTCAGACAGCGGAGAGTAGGAGATCCCATCATCATCGTCATCATCGTCATCTTTGAAGGATGTCTGCTTCTCTGTTGAAATTTCACAAGCTTGATCTGAAAGAATCTCCTTGACAGGAGTGGATGAAATCTCACAAACTGACTTCTGAGCTTTATTATTATTCCCCAACCAGCCTTTCTTTTTCTTAAAGTCGTCAGGCCCAGGAGAACGCAGCAACAGAAGGCCATTTCTAGGTTTTGTCGGAGGTGTTGGAGTGTGATTCAGACTGGAAAAGGAAGAAGGAAAGGAAGAGCGATCTAATGGAAAGCTGAGCGCCTCATTGTTCTGAATTTCTTGGAGATTTGCTTCTCCGCTGGTCTCTGTTTGCCAGGACAGACTGGGGGCCGCGGCGTGGCCTTTTGCACGGGTTTCAGCGAGAAGCATGTGGTTGAACTTCTTGTAATGGTTTGGAATGGTGGAGGAGCACTGGAGGCCATCTGGACATTCTGGAAAGAGGAAACAAATCAATCAGACTTAGGTAACTTTTTTCATCACGGTTTTGTGATTGTGGTTAAATTACTTTCAATCTGGTGTTGTGGCATTAAATCAACAAGCTGAATTTCTCACTCCCACACAACAAGTCTGAGCGAGAGATGCATGATATCATGATATCGGCCGATTTTATCTGCAATATTTAGTATCGGACATAGGCCATTCCGTCAAAATAACTCAGCAATATAAAAGGTGTTGTTTTTATATGACTACATATGCCTGCAGCACAGTACAATGTCAAATTTGCACTTCTGGAGTGTTGTCATTGTCTAAGAGAGAGTTAGTGGATTTGACATTTAACAAAAGTGTTACATCATTTTCAGCTTCCTTTTTAGCATTTGGTACCAGATTAAAATGACAAAGAGTTGCAGTATTTTAACTCCGCAGTAGAGAAAACCATATAGTTTCACTAAGTAGATATAGGAAAAAAATATCGGTATTGGTATCGGCCAAATAAGTTTTAGTATATCAGCATATTGGATATTGACCAAAAATCTAATATTGTGCAGCCCTAATCTGAGCTGACACTGAAAGGAAACCAGACCCACCAATATTTTCCTTTATCGGGTCAGGACACTAGATCAATAAATGATGTTTAAAGAAAAACAATTATTTAAAGCTCTTTTTCTATATGGTGTAAATAATATACTTTTTTAAAGTTTCAATCAGAAATCCCCCTTTTTTTAATTGAATACTTTAAATAATTTCTCAAACTTTTCAGTAACACAATTTGTAAAAGACTGTAAACTCTTAATGTGACTTGATGACAAATTTATTTAAATAGGCTTAAAGGGAAACCTGTGAAATGTAAAGTCCCAATAGGCCTCCAGTTGATTGCATCGAGTCATTGACTTTGCAGCATTCTCTCATCCTGAGCAAGCACTTAAGTGTTTGATAAGAGACAATAAAGGAGCTCAGAAGGGCAAACACATTAAATCACACAGGCCAAAGTCATCTGTCCAACACAATTACATCAGGTGGGGAATAAAAACTAATTGTCAGGCAGGATTTTGTTTGTTTTATGGGCCACTGGAGGTTTTTCCAAAGTTACTCTGCAACACACAAAATTGTATCTAACTAGAGCATCTGATTCCATTTCTTTACAATAACTTTCCAAAGAAATAATAAAGTGATGTTGAAATACAAGGTTTCCACCAGAGAACTCTTAAAGCTTGGTGGTTGGGCACTAGGGCAGTTATTCATCCAACGACCAGCTGTGTTTTTGAGTTAAAAAATGTTTAAAGTTGACAGGAAATTTGAAAATATAACTTGATAATTGTGTGGTATTAAAAGATTGGAAGATTAATACCTGAAGACTAACTATAAAATTTTTTAAATGCAAACATAAAAAAAAAAAAAACTTGAATAAATAAGTAAAGCTAATTGCTTATTATAAGCCTGGTGGGCTGCCAGGCTTATAGGACACTGGGGAAACCCTGAAATATCATATTGCAGCAGTAATCCCCCATTTGGAGACTAATAAATTAATTATACAATTACTATCACATGTACACTGTCACATGTACCATTTACTGCAAAAGTATGTTTAACCTTTGAACTTTTTGTCACAACACAAACACGTTGTGAAGGGTGACTTTTGTGGTTGTAAAGTGGCAAAATGTGAAGAAGATAAATGAATTTTGCAGGACGCAGGAACGACATGGTGGACGTTTACCTTTGCATTTGTCCCTGGGGTTGTCGAGGCATTCAGCAACATGCCATCTCTGAGACTGTACAACCAGAATGTGGAAAGGCATCTGACAGATGGGACAGAAGTCTTCAGACATCTGCCTCTCGGTTGCATTGCTGTCACTTTGGATTACCTCTGTAGAAGAACACTTGACGGATAATTCATTTGATAATAAAAGTTTGCTTTCAGTTGCCTCCCCAACAGCAGAGGAGTCTCCACTTTCATTTGTTTTGGTTTTTGTACTCTTCTCTTTTGACCTGAGAGAGGGAGAGCTGTCCTTCTTTGACGTTTTCCTGGCAGTACATCTTCTTTTGGAAACGCACAGCGATTTATTGCTCTTTTTCTTCTTCTCCAGGGGTTTATATTCCCAAATGTCATTTTCGGAGTCATCCTTCTGTGACATTTGGAGCAGCAGCAAACTTATCTTAGTAAGAGTCCCCTCAAAACAGAGGTTATTACACAATAACTAATAACGTTTGGTAACATTCCTCTTCAGAAGCAAAAGTGACACCAAACAAACCTGTATGTATCGGATATTTCCCGTGTAGATGTTCCGTGTAGACATTTCACTAACCGAATAACTCACTTTATAAAATATTAATCACGCTTTCGAAAACATTTTCATGTATTTTGTTCATGTTCTGCTGTATGTAACTGTTAGCTACCCTTACCTTACCGCCACAAGACAACGATGAACTAAGTAAACATAGTACGACATAAAGAGCCACACTTTCAAAATTTTGAATAATACTAAAATGCTTAAATATCTTTAGAAGAACATCTTAAAAAATGCAAATGACACAAAAATTACTTTAAAGCTTATAGAATTTCTGAATTTTAACAAAAAAAGTAATTTTAAAAAGTGTGGTATTTTATCTTTCTGCTGAAATGAACGTTGCGAATCTACAACGTCACTCCTATTGGTCGGTTTGGCCACGCGGCTGCTGTGATTGGTTATTGTTGCCTTAAGGAACTAAAACTCTGCCCGTCATCAATGTTGTAGTTTTTGGTGTAATCATGGCGTCCCACTGCAGCCTCGTTACACTGTTTCCCATTCAAAGTCAGCTCGATTACGCTTTAGATGATGCCACAACACAACAAGAAAAGGAAGATCTCGTCTACCAGTATTTGAAAAAGATAGACGAGAGGGAAGACCTGAAGATACCGGATTTTCAGCCAGGTTAGATCGTGCTGCAGCTTTAGCTTCCTTAGCAAATCTTCCTTCAGAACAGTTTGGCAGGAGTTTAACAAGTAATTTTCCTTACGATTCTAATTGTTTTAATGAAATAAATGCGCTTTATTTTCAAATTACCATCTCCTTTTTCTGCCTGGCTTCTAACATCAGTTTCATACCTATTTCCCAACATATTTTTGGAGGAGCTTAACTGCAATCTATACACCTGTTTTTAGCAGCTGTTTGGGATTCTTATTTCTTGCCAGTAATCTAAGAAGAGCAGCGACAAAAAAACAGAACAAACTCAACTTTGACCAAACTCGGATCGACTGCTTTGTGTTGGTTTGACATTATAATCATTATAAGGTTGTCAACAGTGTATGGGTGTTGACGCCCATAGATAGAGTTGCTCCACGTCTTTTTTAGAGATATTATTTGTTAAATCAACACAATGTTGCATAAAAATATCTGAAAAGTGTGGTGTGAAACTGCAAACACTTCACTCCAATGTCTCAAAATAAAAGGTATTTTCCTTGCTAGAAGGTAAACCCTCATCCCAGTTGAAACCCTTTTAGAGCCCTTTCAGGTTTTCTTCCAGGCTTTTCCATCCATCTTCCAGGATGTTGCTGCCATAATGTTTCATGGGTTGGTGTTGGTTCTCCACCACAAAATACCTAATGGCCAAAAAGTTCAGTTTTGGTTACATTACAGGTTTTCTTTGTCCCCTACTTGGACGTCTATCAAACATGTAGAAACAGAAATTTCTTTCAACAGCTATCTTCTTGCCACTCCTCCTGAAAGGCCACATTTTTGGAGTGCATGACTGATGGTTGTCATGGTGACACGTTATCACACCTGAACTGCACCTCCCCCAGATATTACAAGGACTGCTTTTTTGATTAATACTTTCCTTTCTGACTTACTTATTAGCCTGATTTCTGAAGGTAATTGGATAGGTTTAATTTTAGGGCAGTAGAGTACAAATGCGCGCTAAACATTTTTAGATTTTTATTTGAAAGAAAAACACTTAAATATCACATTTAGACTCCAAACCCTTCTTACCACCTTTAGGTGGCGTACTGGTAAATAACAGCCAGTCAGGATTTAATGAGTAGAAAAAGATTTAAGAAAAGAAACTTACATCCATTTTAGTATGTTTTTTCCTGCGATTGGTTTTGAGTTTTATTTTTTAATGAATTTAGTTTTCAATAAAGTCAGCTTGTAGATTTTTTTAGGCCAGAATAATCATTATTTATCTTAATAATTTGGAATAAACTATTACAGCATGTTGTCAACATCTCATTAGACCAGCAGGTGGAGAGCTTCAACGTAAATGAGCTCCACCATCTCTCAAGAAATAAAGATGCTAATTATTTTTTCCACTTAATTGTCTCATTTTGCTTAGCAGATAGGTAAATGGTAAAAACTTGTTGCTCTCACTGGTTTCACTAAGTGTAAAAGGGAACATTCACTTTGATTGTCCTGCAGTATAACCAGTTTTTTCTTGCTATGAGAGTAAACTTTTAAGGTTTGGGGAAGTTGAGCCACTTTTGGTAACTTTGGCAATCCATAAACAAGTAACAGAGATAACTGGATCCTTGACACGTTTATGAAGTAATCAAAATTGTATTATATAAATAAAAAAAAATGTTTTAATAGAGATGCACTCATATGACTTAAATGCAGAGTGAAAATAGCAATTTTTGGCTCAAGTAGTAAGCGATCTAAAAACAATCCTCAAAGACAACAGTGTTACTGTTTCCTATGATTTCCTCCAGGCTTAGAGTGGCTGAACACTACAGAGCCTCTGTCTTTGAGCAAGGAGCTGGCCGGCAAAGTGGTGCTGCTGGACTTCTTCACTTACTGCTGCATCAACTGCATGCACATCCTCCCTGACCTGCACCAGCTGGAGAAGAGACACTCTGTTGAAGGTCTGTGCATGCTGTGTGTGTGTGTGCAAATCCATGAAAAGAGCTTATTACTGTGGTTGCGACAGTAAGGAAAGGTTGACCATGGAAACAAGCATGCTTGCAGGTGGGGATGGGTGAAGGGCGTCCAATTTTGTAGATAAAAGACGGGGATAAAAACCCACTATACTATCCACAAAGGACATTGAATTGATTCCTGATAATGTGAAAACTGAAATTATGATGAAAATAAATGACAACTGATGATTTTTTCCTGAAATACATTTTGTTCCGTAGCACAAAAAGACTAAAATCTCACCCTCCAGCCTTCAACAGCAAGCTTTGTCATTCTTACTCAGTTTGCAAATATTTAAAATCGTGTGCAAATACTAACACTAAAGAGTTGCACATCTGATAGAGGATTTTGGGGTTTTTGTCATTGTATAGGATATAAATTAGCCTTCTCCATAATAGTTCCTAGTGAAATGCAGTACTTGTTATAGTGTATGTACCTTTTGTTTCCTCTGGGATGAATTTTATATGAAAGGTTTATTTGAGCTTGTTACAGTTGATAAAACAAAAAGCAAAGTATTATCAGCAGCAGTGCAATTACAGCCACATGCTGGCTAATTTAAATACAGATCCGCAAGAGGACAATGGATCTATCAATCTAATGGATTGTCTAATGCAACCACTTTTACTGAGAGTGCCACTTTTTAGACAAACTAAAATTTAATTCTTTAAGGTACCTCTTTATTAAAGAGTCTGTCATACTTCTCTGGGATCAGAGATTGCTCTTATTGAAATGAGCCTAATGTTTCCCTTTCTGCCAGTATCCTTCTTGAAATTCTTTTCTCCCTGATTCATCCTGAAAACTCCTAAATTTATCCCAGTGGATACATTTTTATGTTTTCAGCGCCACACATCTTAGACAAGCAGGCTCAGTGTTAAATTACTAGAACAAGATGTAATTTCCTCTCAAATCTTATTGTAAGCGCGTGATGAAGACATGACAACTCTCCAGTTTGTCAACAGTGTTTGATTCAGGAAACTAAATGCTCAATATGCAAAATGGAAAGGTCATAATCCACCCAAATACCCAAATATTTATAGGATAATTCTATCAATAAGCTCCCATTCTAAGGTAGAGATTCCAGCGGTATCTAATAATTCAGTTTTATTTAATTTTCTTTTAATATCCAGCCAATCTTAAGCTATACAGTAATGCATGCTATCACAAAGTAGTGCCAACTGTGTAAAATGAACTATTATCTGCATAAATAAGCAATTTAACAGAAGACTTTTCTAACTTTTTTAGTAAATATGTCAAATAAAATGGGGACTAAGGTTGAGCCTTAGGAGAGTCCTGTAAATTTTGAACTTTTCTCTATATGCAGAAACACATTGTTCCAACATAGTAGTTGTTATGGTGTTGTATGTCTTGTTTGTCATGCTATAATTTGTTTTGCAACTTTTAATGGTTTAAATAAAGCAATGTGCTTCTGTGTTGTTCTGTGCTGCATAACACAACACGGCGCAGTACATATGTAAGCCCACTTAGGAAGGGGAACTGTAGTAAAACCGTCTGCTTCTTCTCCAAGAGCAGGAAGGCCCTTATCTCAGCTGCTAAGAGATGGTAACCAAAAATAATTTCCAGCTGCTGTGGAAGTTACTGCAGTGCTCATACAAGACTCTCCATTTCGCTGTACCTCATAGTAATGAACTTAAATAATCAGCTGCTTGCAAAGTTAAACCTTCTGCGTCCTTTTGCAATATTTGTTGTTTTGAATCCTAAATTTAAATATATTACAACTAAAAATGTGTTTGATTGTGTACTGCAATGTTAAGAAAATGTATGTTCAATCTTTAAGCAGTTTTAACATTTGGGTCATGTTACATCTTGCTTTGATCAAACTGACTTAATGAGAATGTTTATGAAGGCATTATGTGGCACATAGTAATAGTCAATGTAAATTAATATTTTGTGTCTTTGTGTGTTATTTACTCGTTGCGTTCTTGGGGTTAGATCAGAAAGATTTGATAATTTTGGTTATAAAAATAGAGCATGTTATTTATGACCTGTCACAATTTCACATAGTTGCCAGTAGGGGTCAGTATCGCTCCACCGTTGCTAAGAGATAACCGTTGCTAAGAGACAACCGTTGCTAAGAGATAACTGCTACTCAGACGATTGTGTATAAGCGCTATGTAGCGACCATACTTCTAATGGAGTTATTTTGTATTACAGGTAAGCTGGTGATGTTAATAATATGTTCTAAGTTATGTTATTGGGTTCTGTTAAGCATCAATTACCACACTAAGTTCCGTATTAGCACCGTTTCCGTTATCAGTTACTTCGTGAACTGCCGCCGCTGTTACCGTGTTCAGCTGGAAAAAAACCGCTTCTTTTCTGAATCAAACACGATGATCTGATGGTTTACATATCCGAATATTTTACACATTTCCCGATATGCAAAATATCGGAAAATGCCTGCTGTGTTTGACTATATGTGGATTTTCTTGGGATATGTGCGTTAGATAAAAAAGATGCCTGTTGCTAAGAGATAACCGTTGCTAAGGCGATTGTGTGTGAACGTTTTGTAGCGACTGTACTTCCAATAGTTACGTTAGAGATCTTCAATTAAATGTTGCGGCACCAATCAGCAAATCTCTTTTGATTGTTTAATACCATAGCAATTACAAAGCAACAGTAGTAGTAACCCTTTTTTTAATTGAAGCCATATATCTGGACAGATCTATTCAAAACTTCATTATTTTATTAAATGTATGTAGAATTTGTATGTTTTGTCCTCTGTTTATTCCATATTTCTCTGTTTTGATGTGAATTGAGGACAAAAATGTATCCTGAAGCTCACTTGTTTGTTTCAATTTTAAGTATGAAACAAAAATATATAAATGCCACATATTCATGTTACTAACTGTTAAATGTCAATGGGATATAATTCTTTAATGTACTTTCTTAAATCCAGCAGAAACTTAATTTCAAAGATCATCTCATTGGGCGGTGTGTTATAATTGAGTTGTGAGCCTGGCAGCGCTCGGAGCACAGTGTCAGCGCTGCTCTTATCTTTGGCACTGATTCGGGTACATTTTGTTTGCAGCTCTGGTCGGTGAGGTGTGGGAGCCACCCAGTTCATTCACTCCCACAGTCCGCTCACTCACCCTCCCATTGTCTCTACAATCTGTTACTGGTACTACACTGTTTGGCAGAGGTTGTAAAGGACAGAAGTGAGTGGAGCGTTTGTAGCTGCTCAGGAAGTGGCTTGTTGGATCTGTTTACAGTGGAAGTTATTATTTCTGTAATAAAGAGCCAGCTTAACTGAACCAATATGGGTTTATAAAGAGTATGTGATTCATAAAGGTTTGGTTTGTAAAGCCTAGAGTAGCTCAAAGATGGACTCAAGACTAATCACTAAAATTTTTGCTCTACATATTCGAGACAAATTTAGAGGAACATAATCAGTATGCTTTTATTTATTTGAAGTTTATGGTGCATTTTATTCAATTATACCTGTGGCAGTTTTTTTGTTATTTTGATTCAACTTTTATTCCTACTGAAAATTGTCTTAAATATACTGACATGTATCAGAAATCAAGAGACATTTTTAGAGCATT
The DNA here is from genome assembly GCF_019740435.1 of Gambusia affinis. Lineage (NCBI taxonomy): Eukaryota > Metazoa > Chordata > Actinopteri > Cyprinodontiformes > Poeciliidae > Gambusia > Gambusia affinis. The sequence goes on from NC_057887.1 coordinate 18,697,900, forward strand.
AGCATGGCAATCTAGCCAACCGGCACACTAAAATTGATAAGTGTTTTTTACAAGCCTGGTCTGCCTGTAGTGAAGCACATTGATGAAATGGGTACTTGTATAAAAAAAACAAAAAACAAATTGGTAAAAATTCTTGGAAGCGTTCAGGTTGGACAATATAATTCCCTCACTGTTACTCTGATATGTTGCCAGAATATCCTGAATTATAAAAGTGAGCTATGCCAGGGTTGTATGTGATCAGTCGACAGTGACAGATGACAATATTAAAACACGCTGTAGATTAACAAACATATTGTTACCTGATAAACTTTATGCTTACAAACAACACCTTCTGGCTCAGTGATTAATGCTTTCTTCCTGTTCAGTCCTAACTATTCCTAGCCATAGCAAGTCAGAAAGCATATTTAAAATGTCTTACAATTCATTCATGTTGCAATCTTTCAATACTTAATAGTTATTCCCTATGGTGATATTTTTCTTTTATTTGATAGGTTTTTTTACCATTTACAAATTATTCACATGCCTATAAAAATATATTTTATCACTTTTTGCCACTTGGATCAATATACACTTTCAGGGAAACTCCTACCGATGAGGCACATTTTAGATGCCTTTACATTCAGGACTGTAAGTTTTGAATGTGGGAAAACTGTACAAAAAAGGAACATGTTTCAGTACATTGTCCGACGCTCATTAAGAAACAGGAAGGAAACCTGGTTTGTGTTCTTCGAAGTTTCTCCCATGAGATTTTTAGCATCTCAGAAAAGTTTTTCCCTCAAACCTGCTTCAAAAACTTTGATTCTCAGTTGCTGTTGTCCAAGTTGCAAATCATATTATGATACTTACTGTCTGTAAAACAAATTTGAAGGTGATCAAAAAATTCCTAGAGAATTAAAACAATAACAATAATAAAATATTTAACAAATTATTATTAATCAGTTGTTAATATCCGATAGTATTAAACATCCTGTCTATCATGTGCTTGTTATGTTTTGATCCCTATTTTTCTTGCTAATGTCTATTTATGGTTGGTATAATTTTCTCTCTGTCTGTTTAATCCCTTTCGCAGATGGGTTGGTGATTGTCGGTGTGCACTCTGCCAAATTCCCCAATGAAAAAGTAAGTGTTGTCGTGGTTTGTTTGTCTTTGGGCTGACTGGTCTGGGAAAGCTTTTCTGCATTTTAAAAACTGCCAAAATAAGTTAAGCTAGAATAACAGTAGCTTAATCCTCCAATAAAAAGTTTAGAAAAATACAAACTTTAATTTTACTGCATTTATTAAGTGAGAGAGAAATTTCTATCTTACTTTTTTTTATTACTAAATTCCACTTTTTGGCATTTTTGATTTTAATAAAAAACTCCTGCTTTTTCAAATTGATCAATATCTATAGCTTTTTAATTGATAATCCATTACTTCCGGTTTCCTTGCCTATAAATATGATGTAACATGAAGATTTATTTTGCCCTGCCACTCTTAAAAATGGGAATGACAGAAGAACATTGGGCTCCAGGGCAGTCATTCATCTAGCAGCCTGTTGTGTTTTTGAGTTAAAAAATATCTAAAGTTAACAGGAAATTTTAAACTATAGTTATATGTTATTGAAAGATTGGAAGACTAATACCTTAACATTACTATAAAGTTTTAAAAAATTCAAATATTTAGAAAAAGCTTAAAAGAATAAGCAATGCAAAGCCTGGTGGGGGCACAAGTAAAGCCTGGTGGCCCGCCAGGTTTATAATACACTAAGGAAAACCCTAAACATCGCATCTAAGAAATTGCTGCTCACATAAAGTTGCACTTATCCACAGTAATAGTTATAATTAAAAGTAAAATTGTGGCACTATATGAAATGCAAAACATATATTAATTATGCACAGACTAATATTTTCAAGCCTTAAGTTTTGTTAATTGTGGTGAATTTCTACTTACTGCTAATGAAAACACAACATTTAAGGTGAAAATTTTGTCAGACCAATTAAAAAAAAATACAGAAATGTGGGATGAATAAAAAGTATGTTAAATACCTTCTTAAAAGTTTATTTTAATATGTTTTGGTCTTTCATCAGGAGAATTTAGGCAAATCAAGACAAAACTGCTCCACTTAAAGCGAAACTAACCTTCTTCCAAATCAGTCTTAAGAGCCAAACCCTATTCATCATGCGGCATTACAAGATGTAGCTGAAAATATAATTTATATATTTTTCATGCTTGTAAGAGATCAACTTTGAAAAGAGAAAGAAAATGCAAGAGAAAGCGTTCATATATCCCACCCACCAGCTGGTGCCATGATGAGGAGATAATCAGTACTGTTCACTTCACCTGTCAGTGGTCGTAATGTTGTAAGTAACCCATATTTTAAGGCCTTTTAGCCATTTTTTTTTACTAAAGGTTAGATAATTATGGGGGATGCTTTATAATAATAAATCAAATAAATCTTTTTAACCAGTAGAAACATGAGTATTAGTAATAAAACCAACAAGTTTATGGTAAAATATCACTCTTGCTTTCATGCTTTTATATATAAATAGAAACTTTGAGTATTTTATTACAATAATTGCTTTAATAAATTCCTACCTCTCATCATACCATATGGATTTAAATTTTAAGTGAAACCTCATTAATCCTTAATCAGGAGTGTCAAACTCATCAATAACAGTAGTTTCTAGTTGTGGAAAAATTAAACTGTTAGAATGTAAATATATAGGTGTCTATCCATTTTCTTAAAGTTAAATAACATTGAACCTTTTCAACATTAATATAATTTGCAAAATATAGACAAAAAATGTTGCTGCAGCAGATCAGAGCTTTCAATAATTTTTTTTACCACTGTAATTTTGGGATGTTGTTGAAACATAGTGACAAATAAAAATCTTTTGTCTTAAAAACACTGATTTGATTGATAACGTAATATTTAGACACATAATTGTTTTCTTGAACACTCTTCTTATGTGTTTCTAGAGTCTAGAGCACATGTGTCAAACTCAAGGCATGGGGGCCAAATCTGGCCCACCGTAGCTTTTTATGTGGCCCTCTAGACTCCAAATTACCTTCAAGAATTTCACAAATCTGCAAAACTCATACAAATTCAACAAATTTCCAAATTTTTTCTGATTTTACTGCAGATTTTCTCAAAATGTGCCAAAAGAGTTCAGTTTACTTGATAAGTTGTAGTCCATAATTGATACGGCGAGTAATGAAAAGTCACATTTAACATCATGCAATAGCGCAAATATTGTAAAAATGTCTTACAAACAGTTCTAAATTGCCACCACAAAAGTTATAATTTTGATAGCAAAAAACCCCACAAAAACAATCTCAAAATCCTGGAAGAACAGCTATTATTGATATTTTAACAGTCTAATTGGTTTTGTTAATACATTCTGGCACAACCGGCCCTTTAAGAACATTCAGATTTTTGATATGGGAAAAAATGAAAACGAATCTGACACACTTGGTCTAGAGGGCCACATAAAACGTTAAGGCGGCCCAGATTTGGCCCCCTAGCCTTGAGTTTGTCTATAATGAAAAATTACTCTAATTTCAACTCAGCTTAAAATGACAATGTTGTGTAATTATAATCAAATTTATCAACTGAGCTTTCAACTACCATCAAGTTTTAATCAGTGTATGACCAGAAAGAAAGTTGAAATATTCACAGTATGTAGGAAGCATAGAAAAAGTAAATAATTTCCCAGAAAGGATTTCATCTTTTACTCACTTTGTGTCTGTTTCTGAACCTCCGAAGGTCCTGGATAACATCCAGAGCGCCGTGCTCCGCTACGACATCTGCCACCCAGTGGTCAATGACAGCGAGGCGACTCTCTGGCACGAACTGGAGGTCTCCTGCTGGCCCACGCTGCTCCTGCTGGGGCCACGCGGCAACTTGCTCTTCTCCTTGGTGGGCGAAGGCCACAGCGAGCGGCTGACTCTTTTCGCCGACGGCGCACTCCGATATTATAGGGAACAGCTGAAGACGCACTCAGTGGGGATAAAACTGTACAGGGACTCGTTGCCTCCCAGCATCCTTTCTTTTCCCGGGAAGGTGGCGGTGGACCAGGGCAACAAGAAGCTGGTGATAGCAGACACGGGCCACCACAGAATCCTGGTGGTTTCTTCCGCCACTGGAGAGCTTCTACATGTTGTAGGAGGTATGGAGTCTCAGTTTTCTGTACCAGAAACTTGGATTTATTTTTAATGGGATTTTATGTATAGCGCGTAATTGTGAACTGAAATGATCCACTTTTATATTTTTTCTTTTTTCTTTTACAAATATCTGAAAAGTTTGACTTTTATTCATTTGTATTCAGCCCCGTTTGAGTCCTGCAGTCTCCAAACATACAACCAAACTTCAATGGAAGTAGGGCTGAACCAATTAAATGGATTAATCGACTATTGAAATAATAATTTCGAAATCGATTAATCATTAATTTGAGTACAAATGCTGGAAAAAATGCCGTTTGCTCAAGAAACAACATACAAAGAGCAGGAATTAAGTCAAACTGCATAAAACATACGTTTTGCATTTAACATAAAAAACCCCAAAAACTTCTGCCTGTAAATAAGTTTTACCCAGAACTCAAGAGGCATCATTTTATCTTCACATGGTTTAAACTATTTTATTTAAATAAATCTTCTTTTAAGCACATTTTGCTATCCAAATTATTAATTGGTTAATCCAGAAAATAATAAACAGATCCGTCCTACACACAAGACGAACAAAAAAGGCAGAGTTTTTCACATTTTGATGTTAAAAATATTTTTTTTGTTGTAGACGCATCCTTTGCTACAAATAATCAATAATTCACTAAAGGAATGCTATGTTTCATTTTAAACAACAGAATGATTATTTTCTTATTTAAAACAAGAATTAGAATTTTTAAATCCCTAAATGGAAGCATATTAATGCATAAAGATGACCTAGTCAAAAACCAGACTAATCTATTTGAGATTCCCAGGAAAGGCTTGAGAATTCCTCATCACCCAGCCGAGTGATTTGGAGCTATTTTGCAGAGGAAAAATTGCCAAAAAATTTCAACCCTTATGTGCAAAACATTAGAGAGAGACCCTAAAGTGGAGGTACAGATGAATGCATAAGCAGTAAAGTCAGCTTCTATAGAAATACTGGTAAATTCCTGATTCTGTAACAAAATTTTGACAGATAATGAGCAATAATTTAGAATGTTTTAGTGATGGTGAGGCTTTTGCCTCAGTGCCTCTCAATGGAACCACATGGTAGACTGTGCTGGCCTCAGACCAGCAGAACGGTTGGCAGCAGCGGAGACAAGAACATGCTGCCATTTTGGCACCGACCTAAGTGTGAACAACCAAGAAAAGAAAGTAGAGGACTGAGTTTAATTTTGTCTTGATTTACCTCGTCTTTGTGGAGAGATTTAGAATAAACTACCACCTGCTAATTAGCAATGTTGTAATTACCTCCACAAGTACTGCACAACCCTTTATTTTTATGTTGCAAACTGAAATGTCAACGGCTTTTGAAAAAGATCACTTCTTTGTTGTGCATAATTGTAAGATGAAAATCACACATGTTTCTACCAGATACTGGGATTTTAACTTTTATACAAAAAATAAATAAATAAACAGTCAGTGTCCTCCTCTGACAGTATAATATGAGACAGATGATCTGTCAAAAGATCGAGCTCCTTCACTTCCTCTTAAAAAACAACAAATCAGAGCCAAGAAGTAGGTCTTGGTGCTGTCAGTAAATCTTGTGTATGTGCTGCTCAGCTTGCTAATGGCGGAAAAACAATTTACCGTACCAGGAAAACTATTTATCTGCTGTCATCGGTGGCTATGCTAACTAGCTTGAGTAGTCATGACAGCCTCTGCTGACGGAGAGAAGCTGTAGTTGCAGACAGCAAGTAGGAGACTTTGAAAGATGCGTACACGAGAATGATTGACAGTGCTGACTCTCCTCCTGCCTCTGATTGGTTGTTTTTGACTTAGATTTATATTTCTGTAGTTAGCATTGGGATTAGGAAGAAGAACTTGATTTTTTTTTCACAGATTATCAGTCTCATGCTACACTGTCATAATATAGTGAAAGTTTTAACAAATATGTATGCACTATTTTTTAATAAAAGTTACATTTCCCTGCTTTAAGGAGAAGTCATTCTCTGTGAATTAACTACGGTTCTTCTGCTACAGGACCTGGAAGAGGCAGACAAGATGGCATCCTGTCCGAAGCTTCCTTCAACTCCCCACAGGGCGTCGCCATCAAAGGAGACGCTGTGTATGTGGCCGACACTGAAAATCACCTGATTCGACAGGTAGCGACCCTCTCCATCTCCGTCCCTGGAATGCTGCTGAGGTTTGTGATGAGGCTTGCATGGAAATGTTTGCTTTTCTGCTTTCGTTTGTAGGTTGACCTAGTTCAGGGACGAGTCAGCACTCTCGCTGGCGTAGGGACACAGGGGACAGACAAAGAGGGCGGGGCTATGGGACCCCAGCAGCCAATCAGCTCTCCATGGGACGTGACACTTGGGACTGCTGGTGAGTTTTTGCCTGGAAGTTGATGGGTAATTTTTTTTCCTCCTTCTCTTCTTCTGACCTTTCTCTTATTGCTTGCCAGACAGATTCCCCTCTGTCCTGATTCTGTATTCCCTCCACACACTTCTCATCCATCAATTATTCCTAAATCCATTTGATTTCTCATATTGTCTAGACTTTATCAAGCCCTGTTACTTTGCAGATCAGGTTTCATGCAGATAGTTGAATGTGAAGAGAAAAAAAAAAATCTGTTAGCAGTTGGAAGTGACCACTTTGAGATTTATATTCTGCCTTTCAGATGGGTTCATGAAGGACGTGTGATTCATACATTACGTGTAAATATGAAATCAATGGTGAAGTTCTCTTTATGCCTCCGTTTCTCAGGTTTGCAGAGATGAGAAAGTTATTTAGTCTGTGATTATCTCATCCCAATTCTACTTTGGCTCTCATTTTTAGAAAATATTTGATGGTTTGTGTTTTACCAATTGAGGAAAGCAAAACTTGTTGTCTTAAAATGGCATAAAAGAGTCGTCATGAATGTTTATTACTGTTGTCATAAAGTGTAATTCGGTAAATAATTACATTTTTAATGCAAAGATGCATTAAAATTTTAATTAAAAGTGTCAACTTTTCAAGAAAAGTTTAATTATTTACCAAATCACACTTCATTACAGCAGTCATAAACATTTACAAAGACTTCTTCATGTTCATAACAGGTGTTATGTAATATTTATAACAGAGTTATGTCAATCATATGCACACTCTTTCAAAAAAGTGTTACCAAAAAATTATATTTTAGTTTAGCTAATAAGGTTTGATACATTAAAAGAGGAAAAGAAAAAATCTAGACATACGTTTCACTTTTTATGAGGAACAGTATTTGGTTGATAGTATTTTCTTTCTTAGGAACGTCAAACATGCATTCTTGGTGTCCAAATTTACAACTTTTTAATGTGTTTTTTCTTTTTTGGTTTTGGGGTTTAATCGTATGTGTAGGCGGTGCTGAAGACAACGTACTGTGGATAGCCATGGCAGGGACCCATCAGATCTGGGCTTTGTTCCTGGAGGATGGAAAGCTGCCCAAAGGAGGGTGAGAGACCTGGTCACTATCCCATATCCGCTAAAAAGACACTAATAACTCTATTTTAAGCACAGACAGTGCTGAGAGAAAGTATTCGCTGCTTACAGATCTCTGCTGCTTTTTTGCTACACTTGGACAAATTCAAATCCTTCAACTTGCATAATTACCAAAAAAAAAAAAAAAAAAAAGCAATTTTCGAAAATAATCACCACCTGAATTTAACTAAGGAAATGGGTATGGGACTCCTAATTTCACAACCACATTTTGTGTTTGTGGAAAAGATGTTGGTCTAAAAAGGGTCAAATCATTGGTTTTGGGAGACACTGTTAAAATTGGGTTAGGAACTGTCCAACGCATTATTAAAAACTGGAAGTAAGAAAAATGGTTGCTACACTGGATGGAAATAAGTCTTGTGAAGCTTATCGAAACAGTGACTGCTAAATGTCCAACAAAATTGTAGAAAGTGTGTTTTTGGTGTCGTCTGTTTGTGGCCACGCAGTGCATTTATTTTGGTGAAACTATCCATACCAACCTGGATAAATGCCAAACTCATTAGATTGAAATTTCATTGCATGACCTTACGCAGGTTGTTCTTTGTTGAAACCACTCCAGTGTTGCTGAATTAGAATATCTATGCAAAGAAGAATGGGCCAAAATCCACCTACAGCGATTTAAAAATCCTGATTTCCAGTTATTGTAAATGCTCCATGGCAGATGTCGGCACAACCAGTTATTAGGTTTGTGGGTGATTACTTTATTATCTAGGGCCAGAATGCTTTTAGGGCTGGTTCTTAAACCAATTTTATTGATTAATCATATTTTTAGTTTTTCAAGATTACAATTGTGTTTTTGTTAATTGTCTTTTTTACCCATGCATTCCTTGAGTATCCATAGTACAGAGTGATGTCAGCACTATATTCTCATAATTAAACAAAAATTATTGTAGCCAGTCCCTAATACTATTGTCCCTAATACTCACAGAATGAATCATTGAAGTAAGTAATCTTTTGAAAATGTGTTCTGTCATTTGTAATTCATCTTTTAGTGAAGAAAGTAAGAAAAAAATTGACTAAAATTGAACCTGATATAAGAAGTCAGAGATATTTCTTTTGAATGCCATACCACACAGTCCTAGTTGCTTTTAATCTGAAACATAAAATCCATATTGTGGCTATTCAGGTTATCTTCACCTGATATTTAAATTTATTTCACCTTTAACTAAAATCAGAATTAATTTTTTTTTTTTTACAGCTGTGTGTTACTGTAATTGGGGCAGGGAATCAATTTGTTTGTGTGGTCAATTGCAACAGTGACTACAAGGCGGGAACGTGTGTGCGATGGGCAGGCAGCGGCAGCGAGGAGAACCGTAACAACGCCTACCCTCACAAGGCGAGCTTCGCCCAGCCGTCAGGCTTGGCTCTGGCTGCAGAGGAGCCCTGGAGCTGCCTGTATGTGGCCGACAGCGAAAGCAGCTCCATCCGCACTCTGGCCCTGAAGGATGGAGCCGTCAAGCATCTGGTTGGAGGAGAGAGGGACCCGCTGGTGGGTTCAAAACACACAACAAATAAAGGAATAAAACAACAGCAGTAATATTTTCTTACCATTTACTATATAGTAAATGAGTGTGATTATGTACTAAATGGTATATTTACTTTATGGTATACCATTTACTATATTGTAATATATTTACTTTGTAGTAAATATATTACTAGAAATGTATTGTAATATATTTACTACATAGTAAATATATTACAATATAGTAATTGTATATTAGTCATTATAACATTCACCATTTAATAAATGGTATATTTACTAAACAGTAAATATACCATTACAGTAAATACCATCATTGTATATAAATGGTAGTACTATTTATTATATAGTAAGTGACATATTTACTATATGGTAAATGTTATATTGGCTAAGTAATAAATATACCATTTACTATATATTGAATGGTAAAAATGGTTTTATTTTAACAATATTGTAGATCTGAATATTGTCAAAATTGGTTTATTTTTCTTCAAATTAATTTTGTTTAGTCAATTATTTCTCCTCCTGACATTTATTTGTGCGTCAGTTACACCAGTGTTTCCCAACCCTGGTCCTCAAGGCACACTGCCCTGCATGTTTTAGGTATTTCCTTGCTTCAGTCCAGCTGATTTCAATTGATGACTGATTAACAGGCGTTTGTTGAACTGCAATCAGTTGAATCAGGTACATTAAAGTAGGGAAACTTCTAAAACATGTAGGACAGTGTGCCTTGAGGAACAGGATTGGGAAACACTGAGTTACACCATGCTGCTCTTGACAGTTGGTGGTTACCGTAGCAACCAGTAACTGTCAGCTCCTCCCCCTTTTTTTCCGTTGCTGTCTGTAGCTGTTTTCTCTTTCGATACCTCGGTGTCTCTGTTGTGAAGTCAACAAATTGGACCTGAGGCAAACAAAGACAGTTTACACATTTAACCAAGAGAACCTATTGTAGGGCTGAAACGAGTCATCGAAATAATCGTGATGAACAGATTATTGAAATGACCGTTGACTAATTTAGTAATCGACTAAATGTTCACTGAAGTACTCACTCAAAAAAGGGCAATTTTTTGAAAGAACAACATATTCAGAGCAATAGGTAATCCAAAATTAAACAAATATATATGCATTTTACGTTTAAGGTAGAACAACATAAAAAGCATCTCATAAGCACCTTTTGCTTTTCAAATTATCAATTGGGTTAATAGAGAAAATAAGTGCCCTGGACTGTATTTATTTTTGTTTGTTTATTTTTGTATTTGTTTTTGTTTATGTTTAAAATGAACATGTCACATGTTAACATACATTTTAGAGTGAAAAGGGTTAAGGTAAATTTTTTATAATTTTGTATTAAGTCAAGAATAAAGATTTGAGTTTTTCTAGTGTTGATGTTAGTAAGTAAGTATATTTTTACCTAGTTATTCATCTTTTCCTACAAACAGAAGCAAATGCTTTTATTGCCTTTTAGGCAGTAAAATGTTTATTTTCTCATTTAAAATTATTTATGTATATGAATCTTTTAATGTATTTTAAATATTTTATTTAGAAATCAGGTTAAATGAAAAATCTGGAAAATGTTCTAATGTTTTAATCCAATTAATCATCAGAATAACAGGTTAATTGATCATTAAAATAATCGTTTGTTGCATCCCTAATTCATTAATCTCTTTCTTTCATTCTTTAAGGGGGTAAGTTTCTACTTTATCTGTTGAAAATTGATTTCTATAAGAGTAAAACTTTTTACACAACTTAAAAAAAAAAGGAAAGCAAAAGAGTGTCGTCCTGATGGAAGCGGAAACATCATAAATGATGTTTGTTCTTATCGGTGATGTAACGGCTTGCGCCTCCAGCCTTGAAGAGCTGTAAAAGTTACACATCAATCGCACACATTTCCGTCTTTCTAAAAATTATTTACACCGTTTTGAAGGGAGCTTTTGCAGAAATCTTTGTAAGCCGTAGGCAGTCACAAGGATTGAGGGTTGTTCCTACCATAAATAGAAGGTATTGAGTTAAAACAAAAAAAGCTCACAAACAGACAAACACAGACTCGCTTGTTTTCCAGCTGAAGCAACGCCTGAAAAAACAACTTTCGGGGTTGTAATGTTTTCCAGCAATTTAAGCTGCATTTCATTTTTGGCTTTTATGCGTTGTTCCATAACAAAGAGCTCTGAAGCATAAGACAATTTCCTGAGGAATCTGTACACTTGAAATATTACCCTAATTCACAATAACTTGAGTGATTTCTCTCTAACTCGAGAACTGTAACTTTGAATGTAATTTGTACAAAGTTGTGAGCTTTAAAGCCACCTTTTATAAAATTTAAGACCTTGAGAGGCAGGGAGGCAGTTTCATGTCTCGATTATTGAACCCAACTAATGAGGAAATGTCAGGATGTCATCTTGTCTGCCTCTTCCAGGTCCTGTAGCAGAAGAACCGCAGTTAATTCACAGAGAATGACTTCTCCTTAAAGCGGGGAAATGCAACTTTTATTAAAAAATAGTACATACATATTTGTTAAGATTGTCATTATATTATGACAGTGTATCATGAGACGGATAATCTGTGAAAAAAAATCAAGTTCCTCTTCCTAATCCCAATGCTAACTACAGAAATACAAATCTCAGTCCATCCCTCCATCCGTCCATTTGTTCATCCATTTCTCCCCCACTCCCTTCCTTCCTCCATCATCATCCATCTGTTCATCCCTCCTTTGGTCATCCATCCATTTATTCCTCCTTGTCATCCATCCATCCGTTTATCCATCTGTCCATTTGTTCATCCATCTCTCCCTCCCTCGTCACCTCTCTCCCTTTCTCATGATCCATCTGTTCGTCCCTCCTTTTGTCACCCATCCATTTATTCCTCCTTCTCATCCATCCATCCATCCATCCATCCATCCATCCATCCATCCATCCATCAAATTACAGTCTTTTCTTCCTCTTGTCTTCCATCTGTTTGTTCATCCCTTTTTTGTCATCCATCAAATTATTGTCTATTCATCCTTTTTGTGTTCATCTGTACTTTAAATCTTTTGCTGTTCTTCTATCTCTCCATTTCTAATTTTTTCACCCAATCATCTATCCATGCTATTCTAATTTTTTTTAAATCATTTTTTAATAAAAACATATAGCGACATTTGAACTAACATTTGTTTCATGAGATTTCAAAGACATAATAGTCTCTCTACACTGTTCTGCTACAGAAATAAGTTTTGTCTGAACTCATCGACCAAGAATAAATTGCCATCTGTTTGGATTTGTCATCCTTCTTACAAACCAGTTAGCATTTCGAAACAATGTTGTTTCATCAACACTGTTGTCACTCAGAATTTCTTCATTTTCTCAAATTACTACAGGAAAATAAAAGTTAACTTGTATTTTTCCCCCAAATGGTCCTCAGACTTGTTTTGGACTTGTACTAATAAAACTAAAATACCTTTCCACTGTTATTAAAACATGGTAGTTATCATTGAAGTTTTTTATTTTTCACAGCTTTTCTTACATTTGGATTTTGATTTGACTTTTTGAATATTTTTTCTTTCATCCACCAGAACCTTTTTGCTTTTGGGGACGTCGATGGGAAGGGGGTGGATGCCAAGTTGCAGCATCCCCTCGGTGTGGCCTGGTCTGCCGAACAAAGCCGGCTCTATGTGGCCGACTCCTACAACCACAAGGTAAGAGAGGCTCGTCACAAGGCTGCACCATCAGCATTCTTCATACGTTCAGTGGTTCTGGCGTCTTTCTAGCTTCCTTCAGGCCTGAAAGGTTACAGAAAGTTTCCAATTCTCACTCAAAGCATCATAAATTGACTTTAAAGCAGACTATCAACACGAGTCCTAAAAAGGGTAGAATTTAAAAGTATTTTTGAGGTTTGAATAAATACGGAATAATATAAAAATGACAATGGAAGTTCTTTTTTTCATCTTTTATTCATCTCTCCTCACGCCATACATGTAAAGTTTTTATTTTATTTTCACTGGTATTTAAAGCCTAACCTCTGTAAAAACATCATCAGTAAATTTGTGCAGAACGTTAATATTTAAATTTTGAAAATTTCCCAAAGGCTGACTAAGAGCTTGACTTTAACTGTTAAAAAGTTTGAACTTTTGGGAATGTATTGGAACCCTTTGTAAGGTTAACCCTCCTTTAATTTGCCATGTTGTGCTCAGATCAAGGTGGTGGATCCAAAGACGAAGCAGTGCACCACGTTAGCAGGGACAGGAGAAGCTGGAGATACTCTGGGCCCCCAGTTCTCCAAAACCTGCTTCAACGAACCAGGAGGAATCTGCATCAGCGGGAACCTTCTTTACGTGGCCGACACCAACAACCATAAAATCAAAGTTCTCAACCTGGACTCCAACAGCGTCTCTCTGGTCAGACATGTGTGTGTGTGTGTGTTTGAAAAGAGTGTGTGTTTGTAACCTTGAGGAAGGACTTTTACATTTTGTCTGTCTTTGTGTAATTAATCTTTTCTAAAAGCGTTTTGCCCTCTGCGTTTGGGTAAAAGGTGACACAGAACAGAACAATGTGAGCGTAAGTAGCTTTCTCCTTGCTCTGCATTAATCCGAATACCTAAATCTGTCTCCCGACCAGCTCCACATCTCCACTGAGTGCACAGACTCAGCATCTGTGAAGCCTTTGGGAGTCACCAAAGTCCCCACGCTGCCTAAATCAGCTGCCAGGAAGGATTTGCCTCCAGTTACGGCGTCGGCGGGCCAGACTGTCATCCTGTCACTCACCATGTCGCTTCCAGAAGGAGTGAAACTCACCAACGAGGCGCCCAGCTGCTGGGCACTCTCAGCTGAGGGTAAAAAAAAAAAAAAATTCTCTCTCTCTTAAAAAAAATATTTTATTCCTACTAATCTTCCACTTCATATTGAAAAAATAATCCTCCTTACATTGCATTGTATGCCGTTTAAAATGCATTTAAAACCAAAGTTTTGTTTTGCTCAACTCTAAGATTTGGTGTAGATCTTAATCCAGCTCTCAATAAAAAAATCTTTACCGCACTTCTGTAAGATTATTTAGGTATTTCTCTTCACTTCTGGGTTTTGTTTAAAGGAGTTTGAATGAATATGACAAAAATGGACATGTAGGAATCCTAAATATTAAGGCTGGTATTCGGAATGCACCAATACAAAAATTTGAGCCAACGTTGATAGCTGATATTAATATTGGTGTCATGGGGTTAACCGATATATATATCAATACATTCAGACATTTGGAAAAAAACCCAACCAGAAACTGATAAAAATAAATAAAGGTTATTTGTATCAACACAGTTTTATACTGATATGTTAAAAAAATGAATAATATTGGCCGATACCGATGTTGGTGCTGATATGTTGCGCATCCCTAGTTGGTAAACAACGAAGAAAGATTAAAATTTATTCTTGCTCATTAATTATCACAAGACAATACCACATTGCCTAGACTTTTCAAATCAAGACAGAGCAGCATTGAAAAAGTTTAAAAATTTGTTAAAGATAATGTAAGTTGGCCTTAAATGTGTTAAAACCAGATCTTGAATTTTGTCATAGCAGGACTATTTAATCTATTTAGACTGCTGGACTTTTCAATCGGGCAAAAGTTTGAGCCATTCGCAGACATCGCTCACTGCTTTCTGTGACTCAAGGCGGTAGGCTACCAGTAACAAGCTGCTAATCTTGCTAATCTTGAGAGTTACATGCCATGTGAGAGGCACAAAGCTGCTGCTTAGAGCCACAAAATTTCAGTTTTGATCCCCTGCTTTTTTTGTACATTTGTCTTTCTGCCATATCTTAAATTTTATTCATAATGGTCTTAAATTTGGGAAACTTGCATAAACTCTGAAAAGGTAAAGAATAGATAGACTTAAGCTAGAGTTTGAAATTTGTGTATATTTTCTTAAACATTCTTGTGATCAAATACTGAACAATCATTTTTGCTCTATAAACATATAAGCCAAGTGCATAAATAATCAGATGAAATATCAGGGATTTCTTTCATTTTCTATCTCTTGTCAGCACATTTTTCTCTTATGATTTACATTCCCTTGGAAAAACAAATTTAAAATCCTATTTGTTCAAAATAGTAACCAGCTAGTCAGACCTAAAAACAAAAAGTGAAAGTCGGTATTGGTAAGCAAGGTTTCCCCCAGAAAGCTGGTTGGGTGTTAGGCCAGTCATTCATCCAACGTCCTGCTGTGTTTTTGAGTTAAAAATGTTAAAAGTTGACAGAAAATTAGAAAATATCACTTGATAATTATGTAGTATTGAAAGATTGGAAGATTAATACCTGGACACCAACTGTAAAGTCTTAAAAATGCAAACATTTTAAAAAGACTTAAATAAATTAACAATACTTAGCCTGGTGGGGCACAAGTAAAGCCTGGTGGCCCACCAGGCTTAAAATACATAAGAGGACATCCTGGGTAAGAAAAATGTTTTTTTTTACCCATCTGTGCCTCTATTGACAAACATTTGTTCTTATTTTAGAGTTTTTCATATATTTTCAATAAATGTGGAGGAAGCTTTATAATCATGTTTTGCAAACTTTAAGTTTCTATTCTTGAATTTTATTATTTCATTTCACTTATTTAAAGTGGTCTTACTCACCCAAACTCTTTCAGACTTCAAGATAAAAAAATCATACACAAATACACCTTCTAACTTGTTGAATAAGAATAACACAATAAGTTGAAATCTAAAAAGCTTTTCTCCTACTTTGTAATGACCCTATTGTGGAGTTCTACGTTCTCCTACATGCTGTTATTTTGGTCTGTTTTCTATGATTCTGTCTACAAAAAAAGAAAAGTAGACGTGGAATGAGGCTTAACCTCTATTTCACCGTTCAACAAGCAGCACTTCTCTCTCCCAGCCTACACCTGGGACTCTCAGCCAGAGGATGGAGGATTACTTAAATCACTTTTCTGAACCATTGATGAAGATTTATGTGTGTGTTTTTTGGTTTTTTTAAAGTTCTCAGCATATTTCGGAGGTAATCAACCGCAGTTTGACCCCAGAATCAGGTGTGAGGTGATGCTTTTAGATACAACACGAGTGACAGCTGACGGTCCGATCTTTAGGTTCGGAACTAAGCTGTTTCCATCTTTCCGAGTGACGCAGTGTGCAGTCGGCCAAATCAGTAGGCTATTTTTAGAACTTTTTGATAAGGCGACATGCCTCGGTTCACATAATTAGCCACCAGGCTATGTTATGTGATCCTCCGCTGTCCCATTATGCACAGTCTAGACTTCCGCTGATCGGATCAGCAGCGAGGCAGGAATTTTAATGGATCAAGTTAGAGCCATACGCCAGATCTAAATTGTTTTTTAAAAAAAAAAGCTTTTTAGAAATGGCTTCTGTGGGACCTCATGCAAGGCCGTGGCTTCATTAATCACTGTGGGCATGGATTTTGTCATCTCTCTGGCTTCAGAGTTTCTCACAGTAGAAACTCCAGCCTTCCCTTTTGAACTTCTTGCTCATTTTTCTTTGCTAAAAATATGAATTTGCTTGTAAAAGTACAGCCATTGTGTCAGGAAATAAATGTTCCTACACATTTCAGTGCCCTGTTTGGCAGTGATGGGAAACACTGAGGCTCCAGTCAACAGGCAGCGCAGTAAATCTAGACGTGGGGCAGATCGGCGCTTTCACACAGACCAAACTTGGTCTAAACTCTACTGGATTTGTTTTTTGTTGTGCTGTCAGAGTATCTCTGGGGACAAATTGGCCCGTCAAAGGTTTGGCACGCCACCTGAGATAAATTTAGCGACCGTTTGCTGTGTACCGTCATGTTTTGGGCACATATATTCCCAGATTGTAATGATTGTAATGTTTGCCCGGTGTTTTGTTGTTAAGCGTGAGTCGTCACTGCTGATTTTGCACAATTTTCTTCTTGAACACCCCAAAAACGGTATAATAACATCATCCGTTAGATTAAATGCTTTTGTTCTAGTCTTTGCACAAAACTATATTTTTCTCCATCTGATGACAACATCGGTTACTCAGTATTCAAGTAGCCTCTATATACAGCAAACTTTTTTAATCTTACTTGAGTACAATGAATATTCAATTGAGTACTTGAGAAATAAATGCATATAAGTGCATTTATCTAATCTTATCAGGCACAAAAAATCAGTTCTGCCTGATTGCCCCCCACCCAGTCTGACTGACTCCAGGATGATGAATAATTTTGAGCAGCTTATTAAACCTCACATCATCCTGGACTTACTTTGCTTGATTTGCCCCAGCTGGCTTATCACCCCAACTGCACCATAGAGCATCCAAACTTATTTTTTACCATTTTATTGTGTTTTTGTTTCATATGTGTTGTCATTGTTGCCTTAACAAACCTCCCTTAAACTTCAGATTGTGGCAAATGAAAACATCTACAAAGCTGCTCACTAAAGTATGTTATGAATGTTTGCTGGAAGAAGTTTACTATAAAATAACTAAAAGCACATTTTATCTTAATTCCAAATATAATTCAACCTGTTTCAAGGAAACTGAAAGTGTTATTTCTTTTTTTTTTTTTTTTTTTTTTTTGCAATTATTCCTACACTGCATTTTATGTTAATTTTATTTTATTTTACATACACATGAACCACTATTCAAATCTCTTTTGCAGTAGTATGAATGTTGGCTTTGAAAAAAGGACATTATAAAACATTTGTGTTTTTATTCATATTTTTGGATGACTTTTCTCTTTTTAAGAAGAAATGTGGGGCGTGCTGTGGTGGCGTAGGGGATAGCGCGACCCACATTTGGAGGCCTTGAGTCCTCGACGCGGCAGTCGCGGGTTCGATTCCCGGATCCGACCGACATTTGCTGCATGTCTTCCTCCCTCTCCTTCCCCCTTGCCTGTCAGCCTACATATAAGGGACACTAGAGCCCACAAAAGACCCAATGGAGGGAAAAAAAAAAAAAAAAAAAGCAGAAATGTAAACTTGTAAAGATTAAATAATTGGAATACCTTGTCAGAAAGATATGCATACTGTGTATAGTAATAATGAATGAATAATAATAATGAATGAATCGTAATAATTTGGAATATAATATAATATATATAATATAATATAATATAATATAATTTGGAAACGGTAGGATTTGTGATATAAGTAAAAATTAGCAGTGGAAAAATATATATATGTATGTAACATGGGACATATGTGGACGAGGCAATTAGGGGTGGGATTTATACAACTGTATATGAAGGTTTAGAAGGGTCATATTTAATATTTATTTTATTTTTTCTACTTGTTTGAAATAAAGATTTAATTTTATATTAGTCTAGATGTGCTTAATGTTTCTTATTAGGCCTTTATTGTGTCTAAAATTACTCACAATGAGGTATATATTTTACATCTGACCAGGTTTCTAAAAAAATCCATATCCTTTTAATACTTCTTCTGCCTACACTTTAATGCCAAATTACCTGACTTTTGATGGATTTAAAGCATCAAGGAAGTCAATAATTTGTAATCCTGACTTTTCTTCTTCTGTTTTTCAGGTAACGAGTGGCTGCTGGAAAACCAGGTGGCGTCCGGCGGCATCGTGGATTTGACGCAGCCGCTCCGAGTGTCAGCCAAGCTTCCCGCCGCTGTGAAGGAGTCGGACGGAAACCCCAGCCTCAGGTTGAGCGTGTGGCTGTTTTACTGTTTGGAGGAAGGTAAAGCCTGCACTATGAAAGCCGCCTCATTCAGCCAGCCTCTCCAAATAAACGCCAGTCCTGGAGACGGAGAGGTCACTGTGGCGTTCGCCCATTCCTTCTAAAACCAGCCGCACAGCTCTCAGATCAAACCCATGTTAAGGTTTTGTTTACAGTTTTGAAAGAAGAATGGTGATTTTTATTTTTCAGGCAAACAAACTGCTCAGAGTCTCCTAGGAGTAAACGTAAACCAATTGCTCTGCATTGATAATATAGCCTGAGTTAACTGTAGCACAATATTTCATGTTAGTAATTGGAAAATCTGTCAGATTTGGATGAAATGTATGCATTTTCTATCATGTATTTAGTAGGTGGGGGTAAAATAATATTTTGCATTTAATCCAGATGATTTATTTTGCCAAAATTCAGAACCTTGTAAAGCAGCATTTTTTTTTTTTTTTTACTCAAATCCACTTCTAGATGCTTCTGTTTCCATAACAGATCGATTTACGTGTAAATCTTGTGAAGAGAATATTTTGCATAACTACAAAAATGTAATTACAGAGCAATTTCTGAACCCATTTCTCTCAAAACCCGATCTGATTTTTATTTTTTGTCAGCTCTGTGACTAACTTTTCAGAAAAAAGGAATAACAACAAAAGAGGGATATTTAATCGAGCTGAGATATGATTTGGTTTTATTCTGCCTTTGACTGTGAGAGAACACCTTGTGAATACTAATATGGAGATATGACCATTTTTCTAATGTGAAAAAAAAAAAAAAGAAATTCAGGGCCTTTCATCAGGGTGTTGGAACCAGAAATATCCACTGCACCTTTTAATCTGATCAAAATGAAAGACCTGAACTTTATGAACCCATGATGTATTAAAATTATCTATGCAGACTCACATTTTATTATGTTAAGGGAGTCCAGTGTTAGATTTTTATTGTTTAATGTAATTATATTTGCAGTGCCATGCAAAAGTATTCACACCCTCTGAACATTTTTCATTTTTTGTCATGTTGAGATCACAAACTTCCCATGTAGAAGGAAAATGATTTTTAAAAAATAAATAAAAACAGTTCTGGTATGTGTTCATGTTCAATCTGAAGTCAGTATTTCCTTTGTAAAATAGTTCAGGCTCAGTCAGATTGGATGAAATTGCAATATTTAATATCGGCCTCAGATTCTCAATTTTCTTCAAATCTGGATTCAAAAACTTTCCTTTTTCTCTTTTTGACCAAATCACCTCTGTATTTCCAAGATTTATTTGGCTGGGAGAAGGGAAGAAACAAATTATCTATAATTGTTGTTCTGCTTTATTTTTATGCATCACAAGGAGATTCTCTAATTCATAAAATTCCCACAAAACAGAATAAAGTTCTGTTTGTAATTTCCTCCTGGGAGATAATCCTATGAACTCTTTTTGCAGCCTCTAACAAAATGTCTTCCAGTATTGTTCTGTGTTTAGCGCCGTCCTTCTCTATCATTACTTGGAAACTAAAGAATCCCCCTTACCATAATGCTGCCACTACTGTGTTTCACATTAATAGAATACGTTACGGTTTGTTTTTATGTGGCAAAACGTGAGAAAGTTCATGTGGTGTGAAATGCTTTAACAATGCCCTGCGAGTGTTTGCTGCAGCTCTTCCTGCTGCGGTGCCTTCTAGCTGCATGCTAACCTTGCGTCTGTAAATATTTATCTTTTTAACGCCATGCATCGCCACAGAACAGCTCTCGGAGTCTGAATGGTCACACTTGTCCGACGTCGGGATTTGTGTGACTGATAAAAACTTCTGCTTGTGATTACCCGTGTCACGGGGGGCTCCTTTGATTCGGACCGTTAAAATCCAGCTGCTATCTGAGTGATGAATAGAGTTCCTGTTTTCAAAAAGCTGAGGCAGCCCCTTGTGAACCGATGACACCTCGAGTCTGCCGCCTGCTCCGCCACGCTGTGCGTTATTATACCAAGAAGACAAAGTCTAATTCAAGTCATCTGCTTCACAAAGGGAGCACGATATGAAAGATAGACTCTAATAAGGAGCCGCTGGATCGCTCTCTGTTATGCAATAAGATATGATAATGTGGATGCTGTTATTTTGACCATATTGATTCTCAAAGTTACGGTTTGCTGTCGGAAGCGGACCTCAGGGTGTTTTTTTAATTTATTTATTTTGATCCTCATCGCCTCGCGTAGCGTTATTGTCAGAATCTGGTTCTGTTGTTCGGATCGTTCGGCCCAAGTGCCTTCCAAAGGTCTATCTGATGACGCTTAAATGTATCTGAAGCAATAACAATATACTGTAATAGGAGAAAGTGCTTTATTCCCACATGTTATTTATTTGAAATGAGCTGCTCGAGTTTTCTGATCCGTTTTCCGGCTCTGTCCCTCCAGGATATTTTTTTAATGAATAGTAATAGCTTCGAATGGCTGTTGGTGAGATTGTTTTCCAACTTTTTAGTCTCCTTTAATGCATTAAATTGTCCACATATTAAAGCGAAAAATACCTAATAAATATGTTTATAAACTCTGTTTGGAATCTATTTATTGTCTTCTGAGAGTTGGAGAAGAAACCGGACTTTTCTCCACCTCGACTGGAACCGTAACAAAACGAGAAAGCTGCACCTCTGCTGAGATTTTGTGCAGACGGGTTTTGAGAAATGTTCAGATTTGTGATAGAATTCATACTTTTCTCAAAGCCAGCTCGTTTTCTCCTCATCTGTGGAGCCTGACTCCCATCCAGCTGCAGCGACTCAAAGTGACAGGAACAGAAAGGTTTTACTCGTTGTGGAATAGTTTGGAGTGTGAATTTTCCACGCCTGAATAAATTTTGAGTGATATTTGTGATCACAGACCTTATTCTCTTTCTCATTCATCCATCCATGGTTACATTTGTTTATCCATCCATCTTTTTGTCCATCCAACCACCAATTTGTCTACATCTATGTATTTATCTACCATTCATCCAGTTTGAATACCAGTTTCTTCCTTCACTCATCCTTTCCTGCTTGTTTTGTTCCCTGCTTTATGTTTTTATTCATTCCCTCTCTTTGTCACTGTGAGGGTTTTTATGTTTTGTTGTTGCAAGCTTTTGAACTTTTCCTTCCTGACTATCTAATCAATTAGTCAAATTTTATATTTACACTTTTTAAAAATTGTAAATATAAACACTTTATATTGTTTATATGCTAAACAATAAAATATTGTTTTATGGTATAATAAAGCAATATTTTATTGTTTTATGGTATAATAACCCTAAAAAGTCTTGAAATGTAGATTTTGTCATAAAACAGCTGCATTTTTGCTGAGATTAAATTACACATTGTTTGACTTTATATAAAATTATGCTCTCCTCACTAATTTATTTAGCATTATTGATACAGTTCGGATTTTATTTAGGATTAGTCAAGTAAACGGGGAATCGGTTCAAATAAACGCCATAGTTAGAGTTTTTTTTTCAGCTGAAAACTGAGCGTTATTTTCAGTCGACTTCCCAATTTTGCTAGAGTTTGGATCGATCGCATAAAGTCCAGGGAGATGAAGCTCTGCAAGATTTAACATTTTTATTCTTTTGGGAAATTAGGCTGGAAAACCAAGCAAATGTATATTATTTTCCCAAAAAACTGAACAGGAAAATATTTAAATTAAGGACAGTTTCAGTACAACCCTCCTAAAGAAGACTTTACAAGTAGTAAAGAAAGGATCAAAATGATGCGCTGTTTACTAATTAAAACACTATTCATTTTCATTTTGTAGTCATCAAACTTGGAATAAAGCATGTATCCAAAATTATCTGGTTATAAAAAGATTTTTATTTAGTGGTGTTTTACATCAATTGAGGAAGAAAGAAAAATCTGAATAGTGAAAGTTTTAGTTTGAGCACATGACTTCTATTCACTCAAACCAAAACCCTCTTTACCGAAGGCTTCACTTTGTTTTTTAAAATACAACCAAACTGACCTTCAGCCTCTGCTTTGACGAGGAAAAGGAAAACATAATGACTTGAAAATGAAACTGTTGTTTAAACAGTTTTTTTTAATTATTTTGTTGAAAGAAACTCCTTAGAGAAAGAACATGTTGTCTTCCAGAGACGGCAACAACGTGGTAAATACCAATTAATGTCATTCTGAATAAAGGACATTATGTTCAAACCGTTTCTGGTTTTGTTAATGTTGATACATTTTAGGGAAACGCTCAAGCATAACTGTTTGCAGATCATTTTGCTTCATGGATTTGTGTTATTTAGCCCATTTTCTCGCTGTGCTGATGATTGGGGGGTTCCAGTGAAAATGCACACGACAAAATGAGCGATGAATTTCTAACTAGTTATTCTGGAGTATCTTTGTTTGCTTTTTACTGCAGAATATTTACCCAAACAACATTACACCCACTTCTCTTATATTTTAAGTTCTTTTATTTAATTCTTAATCACAACATTTTTATATTGTAATACTTCCTTCCATAACATGTTTAAAATTTTTACGTCAAACTGACCCACTTTTCCTAAAGTCAAATCTTACACTTTACTATAAACAAAGTAATCCAATAGTTTATTGTTTTCTTTACTACAGAACGGGATCTTTTCTGTCAGATTTTATATTTCTAGAATCCACTCAGTTTCTGGGAGGACTGTGAGAGTCTGTTCACATGAAGCTAGTTTTTGCTAATTGGTTGCCGTAGATATATTGACAGTTTCAAGGTTCGGTAGTAACTGTATTATCTATGTCTGTAAATAGATTTGCAGCCTGCCCAATAAGGAAGAAGAGCACAATAAAACACTAACACATAGCATAATGTAAACGCTGAACAAGAAGCAAAGCAGACAGCAGAACAGAACAGCACACGTTTGATTAGTCAGCATTGAGGAAAGTACAGACCTGCAGGTTTCATCCTATTAAGCTTTACAAAAGCAGTAGGCACAAAGGAGACACAGTGTCTTTTGGTTAGTACTTCTGCTACTTTATCCAAAATGTCCTGAAGGAAGAAGGTGGAAGAGGAGAACGCATGAAAGTTCACACTTTGGACCAGACTCCCAACTGAAATCTTTTAACAAAGCTTCAGTGTCTGCTTTTGTTTTACTACGTCAGAAAATAAAACTGATTTAATGAAACTAATACGAGGAAAGTTCATAATCTCCTTGAAGATGCTTTAATCTCTACAAATCTAATCTGGAACTTCTTACTGTAACTAACAGCATGACGATAGATTTAATATATTTTAAAGAGTTTGTAGTGACCATACTTCAGAAAACTTACTACCATTACGACAGAATATTAGGGCCATGCTAAGAAAATGAATTTAAAAAAACATAAAATTGAGAAAATGGTAATAAAATTTAAAGAATCAAACCATGCAAGAATAAAGTTGTAGTATTACGAGAATAAAGTCAAAATATTGGAATAAAGTCATAAGAGAAAGTTGTAACATTGAGAATAAAGTCATAATATTATGAGAATAGTCATATGAGAATTAAGTCGTACCAGAATAAAGTTGTATGAAAATAGTCATATTTTGAGAATAAAATCATTATAGTACAAGAATAAAGTTGTACAAGAATAAAGTCCTAATATTACAACTTTATTTACTGGTGTTTTTGCTGTTGCTTGTTTTATTTTTGAAAAGCCGCCTTTTTCCTGTGCTTAAATATAACTGTAGATTTTTAAAACTGAACCTGAAACTGTAAACTTTTGGGTTCAGACAATGATCTTACATCAAAATCAGTTTTCAGCCAAGGGTGTAATTATAAAAAGTTGTATCTTGACGGGAATGGGCCCAGTGATTTGTTTATAAAGAACCATCTGTGAGTCTGGAGTGGGAAGTTTATAAAGTCTAACTCTGATAAAATGTTTTCAAAGACAACAGAGTGGAAACAAAGTAATAAAAGAAGAGCTGCTGCCCCCCCATCTTGCTCCTTCTGCCCCCTTATCTGCCTCCTTCACTGTTGTTCTGACAGCATCATTAACCCTGTCTGATTCCAACTGCTGGCATCTCTGCCAGAGGCCACATACGCACACACACACACACACACACACACACACACACACACACACACACACACACACACACACACACACACACACACACACGCACACACGCACACACACACACACACACACACACACACAGGCTTGATTAACTTGAAGCATAATGTTGAGTACAATGAGATAAATGGAGAAAACAAAATGTAAAAAAACATCAGAAAGATGCTCATATGAAGGATGATAATAAAACTGGAGTGTTAAGTAGAGGATCGACTGTCGCGACACTATAAAAACACAAAATCTAACCAAGTATTTTTGGTCTGGTTTCTAGTGCAAATACCTTAAATATATTAGAAATAAGACAAAACTAACTTACAGGTAACTTTTCAGCAAGACATAGGAGTCGGTTTTAAGTCAACAATTTCTTAATATTGATAAAATAATATGTTTGTGGAACAAAATATTTCAACTTATGGAAAAAATATCTTGTTCCATGAAGAGATATTTTCACTTATAAATGTTACTTTTTCATCAAGGAATTACCGACTTAAAACAAATTTGTGTTGTGTTGAAAAGTTACATGTTTGATAGTTTTGTCTTATTTAAAATGTATTTTAGATATTTGTACCAGAAAATAGGCTAACAGTTGGTAAGATTTTGTGTTTTTGCAGTGTATTTATTTATACAGGAGAAGTTAAGTGTAGTTGTTTTTATTTTTTTTTATTTTTACAATTTGAATAATAAACTGAATTTTACCGCATTGTTTGATAACTAGGATCGAACTGGGATGTGTGTAGTTGACTGGATTCATTTGTTTTTTGTTTTTTTTGGATTGCACAGCTTTCATGAGACCAAACAAAATAAAAAGGCTTTGGCCAACAGCTCAATTTCTGGGCAGAAGAGGCGATATTTCACAGTAACACGTCCTGGATGACGCCATCAGCTGTTGGCAAGCACTGCTAATCCACCTCATTTGCTTTTGCTTCTCTTTAAATCTCCGTCCGGCCATATGATCGATGAAATGAGATGTTTTCCTCTTTCTTCCTCTCTCTCTGTGATCCCAAGCTATGATTTGGGGTCGCAGTTCTGGTACTATTCGGGCATTTGTGATGCTAACCAGCCGTTCCCAGTTGCAAAAACAACAGCTTGTTGCCACGGTTACGCATCGTAACTGTCCAAGAGTAAAAATGAAGCAGCAAAAATCCAATAATTTGCATTTACAAAGCGGGTATGGAAAAGAAATAGGACCAATGGGGGGGGGAAAAAAAAATCTGACTTTATTCTCAGAATTTCGACTTTTTTTCCTCAAAATTTAAAACGTTTTCTCAGAATTCTAACTTTAATCTTCTGAGATCAAATGTCAGAATTCTGTGATTAAAGTTGTTTTTTAATTTGTATTTTATTTTGTTTTTTATTCTTCCTACCTACTTAAATCTGGTTTAAGAATACAGTCAGATGCTTAAATTAGTATTAGTACTAGTAAAGGTGCAATTAGTCCTTTACATCTCAAATTTTCATAGAGATGGGAACTACTGATTTCCAATGATCTCAAAAACAGAACAAAGTCTGTAAGAGAAAAAATTATTTTTAGCTGCTTATAAAAACTTGCCTTTTTCGGATTCTAGATTAAATGTTACAACTATTAACTTGATGAAGAAAACTTTTAGGTTTTTTTTTTGATCCCATGCATTTGACTGCAGGGAAAACTCATTATGACTAAATTATAATCATACCTCTGCAACAGATGAAAACATTTCCCAACTGTGACACTGAAGAAAGCAGAACATTTCTCTTGTATTCTCTGTTTCTCCGCCTCAGGTTCGGTTTTTAAACAAGCGTCACTGCGGATGATGAACTCAAACTTTTGACTCTCTGCCTGTGTTCACACGGGGTCAAGCGCTGAGGTCAAGCACAACCCGCTCTGCTCGGCTCAAGCCAGTGTGCTGACTTTACGTCAGGATATGTGGGATGTAGCTGCTTAGTGGTGAAGGATGCTCTGATGGAAGTGGGTGAATTATTGTACTGAATAATGACAAGCCGTGTCAAATGAGGCTTTAAGTACTAACGTTTTGATTCACTACTGCTCTTTCTGCAATACTTTTAAACTCGCTAAAGTGCCACTTTAGCTACATATACGCTCTCCTGAGTCCATTTTTTGCATTTCTTTCAACTCGAGGAGATATTTAAGCACAAGAGGCAACCAATTCCACTGGGTTTGCTTAAATAATTTTATTGAATATCTGCAAACAAAAGCTGCAGTGCAGAGAATCGGCAGACTCAGAGCGGTGGACGATATTTCTTCCAGGCTGTGGGAAAAATGCAAAGAAAGCAAGACGGAAGTGCACACAATACAAGCTTTTCCACGGATATTTTCACGCCAAAAGACTTGAATTGAAGCGATGGAGGCTAATCTAATCCATGCCGAATGGATTCATCAGAAGAGTTTACAATCCTGCTTTCTGCTGCTCCGTGGTGGTTAATGAAATCAGTCTGACTCTGTATCCCAGTATTGATCTGGAGGCACAGCAGTTTGCTTTCAGAGACTGTTTGATTTGTTTTGCATCCTGATAAATCACATGATTTATCTCTGGTTTTTTTCCCAGGGTCCTTTACAAAATTAAAAGAAAGAATGACCAATTAAAACTAACATAAAATGTCACTTTTATTGCCCAAACTTTGTTTGATAATCAGTTTGCTTGCATTAGTTTGACACTCCACTGACTATTTTGATTCTGAATTAGATTTAGGTCAGAACATTGAACGGGCCAGCACATAAGGATCCTTGAGGAAATCATCCCTGCAGCATGATGCCACCACCATCGTGTTTCACCAAAGGAATAAAGCGTCTAGCTTTAGTCTTTCTCCAAGTGTTGCACTTTGCATATTGGTCAAAAAGATACATTTCGGTCTTATCTGACTGAAGCATCTACTTCCACATGTTTGCTTTTTCCAATCAACAGCGTTTAGCAAGCTAATATTAGACTTGTTATGTGTTTTCAATCTTAGTTATGCATAATTTCCACTAAAATATTATGAAATTTGTAGTTTTTCTGAAAAAGACTGTGCAGGAGTAGTAATGCTTTTGTAGACTTCTCTGAACTCGTCAGCCCCATATTTTGGTGTTTCTTACTGAAAACTAAAGAAAACACTCAAGCTGCATTTCCACTGACCATAAAATTGTGCAAATTAGAATTACGAAAAATAAATTAGCTAAATGGAAATGTGCCAATTTTGATTGATGAAAAGCTTTTTGCGTTAGGAGGAAGTGTTTTTTTTCAAAGTTAGTATATTTTTGCAAAACTGCCTTAGAAACACTTTTTTCACATCACACAAGTCACATGATCAACAACCGGCTGTTACTACTGGCGGAAAAGACAAAGAAGACAACAGGAAGTAGAGAAACTCAAAAATTGTACTCGAGTAGCACTACTTCATCATATTTATACTCAAGTAAAAGTAGAAAGTAGACATCTGAGAAATTACTTGAGAGCTGGTCAGGATGCCTCCTGGTTCCGGGCACATCCCACCTGGAAGACGCCCTGGGGAAGACCCAGGACACGCTGGAGGGACTATGTCTCTCGGCTGGCCTGGGAACGCCTTGGGATTCCTCCGGAGGAGCTGGAACAAGTGGCTGGGAGGAGGGAAGTCTGGGCCTCTCTTCTGAAGCTGCTAACCTGACCTTGGATAAGCGGAAGAAGATGGATGGACGGACGGACAAAGAACCGAGCCACCAGGAAGAAAAAAGCTTCATCACTTCATTTTCCGCATTTCAAGCCATAGAAAACATCCAGCTGTTTAGTTTTTTTTTTCTCCCCTCCAGGGGGTCTTTGGTGGGCTGACAGGAAGGGAGGAAGACATGCGATAAATGTCGACGGGTCCAGGAATCGAACCTGTGACTGCCGCTTCGAGGACTCAATACCTCCAAGCGCAGGTCGCGCTGTCCCCTACGCCACCACAGCACGCCCACATCCAGCTGTTTTAAGAGAGTTTTGAAGGGGATGTGGGCATTGCCTTGTTGGGTTTGGGTCAAGTTCTGTTGCAGCTCCTGGGGTCCAAGGGTTCAGGTTGCTTACGTTGGTGTAAAAGTATTTGAGTGCTTATGATAGCACTGGTCAAATTATCAACTCTTTTATGGTAATTTTGATGCTACATATTTTGCAGTGAAGACTTAATCTTCCATTTACATGTACTTATCCTACTTATCAGCGTTTATTATTCAATTTACAGAAATCCAAGTTTGTATCATTTAATTAATACAGTCTGTTATAAGACTTTTTTTGGATCAGAAATATTAACAGAAATGAACTGATAATGTCACAAAATGTCATCAGTTTAGTCAAAAGATCAGATTTCTTTCAATCAAATTAGAAATAATTAGACCTGATTGAGAAAAATGGATTTCATTTTTAGACTCAGCAGTGCAAATTAGTCCTAATTCAGTTGAAAAAACAGACAATCTCCAAAAAATAGATTTTTGAAACCCAGAGTAGTAGTTTTTATTCTTGCAGATTCTCTGTCCATCCCCACTTCACACCTTTTTCACTTCACTTCACACCTCACAACTTTTTCCATTCATCCTGGTATTTAAAGATGAGCAATCTTCACTGCGATGCATGAAATGAAACGTCCGGCTGGCAGCCAAGCTCTGCCTGCTTTATGTCCCCGTTGAGATAAGTTTGGTGCAACACAGCTGCCGTGAAGCAGCGCGCAGGTCTGTGGATGAGATGGATCTCATGCGCAGGGAATGTATACTTGGAGATAAAAAAAAAATAAAAAAATTACAAATTGGGCCTGTGGGAAAACAAATCTTGTTGGTGATGGCAAG
This sequence comes from Gambusia affinis, assembly GCF_019740435.1. Classification (NCBI taxonomy): domain Eukaryota; kingdom Metazoa; phylum Chordata; class Actinopteri; order Cyprinodontiformes; family Poeciliidae; genus Gambusia; species Gambusia affinis. The sequence goes on from NC_057887.1 coordinate 18,727,452, forward strand.
TGATGAAACTCTGTGGTTCATAATGTCTCGGGCACAGCATGTTCCCACAGTCTGAAGGAGTTTCACCCAAACAGTCATGTAACATTCAGGTAGGGAGACGAGTAAACGGCTCCACTCGTCCTATAAAATGTTTATTTACTTAAAGAAACTAAACAGAGGGTGAACTATGTTATATTGGGACATCAGATCATTTTAAACTACATTTAAAGGGCCTAAAATGTTCATTAAAAGTTATGAACATACAATATTTGAACAGAGAGGCACAAAATTATCAACTATTGTTAAGTTTAATGTAGACGTATTGGATAAATATCTACCTATTGTGCTACCAGATGATTTTAAAATAACTTATAAACATTAAATAAACGTTAAATGTTTAGATGTAGCCTCTGCTTAAACACTTTGTTCAATTTAAATTACTCATTTAACACATTTCTTATATAACAATATAGAATTTAATATATTTCTTATATAGAGTGATATATTTCAAGGGCTCGTTAAATCTGTGTTATTTTAGCTTTCAAATAATAATAATAATAAAAATACCTGTTTCTGGAACAGAATATTAAATTCAACCAATAAAAATAGATTTTTTAAAACTAAAATATCCTAATTTTGAACAGTATGTTCATGTTCTGTCCCTTTTATTCCCTTAATTCTCATTTTGCATGAATTACTGCATCAGTGCAGCATGACCTGGAGGCGATCACAAGAAATGTAACAGTTTTAGCCCATTTATTGAAAACATCTTTGTTGTAACTCATGAATTTCTGACTTCGGCTGCTATTGAACAGATTTTGCTTCAGTTTTTCCTTCCGCCAAATTTTCCTGACAAAACTTTTGCAGTGATCTTCTGTGCTTTTTTTGTTCTCTCAAGTCAGTCATTTTCCATACACCTTTTTAGGATCAAAACACTGCCTGTGGATCTTTCTCTACCGTACTTTTTCCTTTCACTAAACCTTCCATGAATATATTTTAATAACGCACTTTGTAAAAAGTCTGACTCTTTAGTGGCTTGCTTTGCTTAAGGAGAATATCAATGACAGTAAGCAGTCTTCCTCATTATTTCTCTTTTAAAATAATTTTAAATGTCATATTTCTATTTTCGAAAAAACTGTATATATATATATATATATAATTTTTTTCCAGTAGTTTTAAGTGTTTAGCATCAAAAGTAACTGTATCCCACTGGATGTAATGATTGCAAACAGTTCAGTCTTTGAATTTAGTTATTGAACTACATCTTGGATAGTCTCATTTTTGGATATGAACATTTAAAAGCAAGCTTGATAGAACTCCTCCCCATATTAACTTTTCCAACATCAACAACCCCTTACCCATGGGGCCGCCCTCTTTTTAAAAGTCCTGGATGCGCCCCTGCCTAACATGTTCTCAAAGTTTTCTTCACGGAACGGTCTCTCTAAGTAATGTAGCCTATTCATGCGCATTCAGAGGAGAGAAACTGTTGTTTTAACGATTTTGACCCTCAGGTGCCTCTTTGCCTCCTCATCCTCGCCGCTGGGACCCTGCCGGACTCTCTGATTGGCCGGTGCGCCGCGGTGATGTCACCGCCTGCCTCGCTGTCCCAGTCCGGTGAAGCATCAGGCGCAGATCCGCGCAGGAGCTCCAGATGGAGTTGACGCGCGATGGGATAAGAGCTGCGGGTCTTCTGATGAACTCGAACCGTGTGGGCTCAGAGTGCAGCTGCAGCCCGTCATGGGGGACGGCGGCGCGTCTTCGCCGGTGAACCTCCACAACGGCACCGGGAGCGAGGCGTCCGACGCGTCGGGCTCCGCTGCGGCCGCGTCCGAGCACTGGCTGGCCGGGATGAGCCTGGTGATGGGTCTGATCGTCCTGTCCATCGTATTCGGGAACATCCTGGTGATCGTGGCTATAGCCAAGACGCAGCGGCTGCAGACGCTCACCAACGTGTTCATTGTGTCGCTTGCGAGCGCGGACCTCATCATGGGGCTTCTGGTTGTGCCATTTGGCGCGGCGCTGGAGGTGCGCGGCTCCTGGATGTACGGCTCGTTCTTCTGCGAGTTTTGGATCTCCGTGGACGTGCTCTGCGTCACCGCCAGCATAGAGACTCTGTGCGTAATAGCCATCGACAGGTATGTGGCCATCACCTCACCTTTCCGCTACCAGAGCTTGTTAACCAAAGCCCGCGCCAGGGCGATGGTGTGCGTGGTGTGGGGCATCTCCGGGCTGGTCTCCTTCCTCCCCATCCTCATGCACTGGTCCCGCGACAGCGTGGACACCGCCTGCTACGATGACCCCCACTGCTGCGACTTTGTGACCAACAGGGCTTACGCCATCTCCTCATCCATCATTTCCTTCTACATTCCGCTCCTGGTCATGATATTTGTTTACGCGCGTGTGTACAGAGAGGCCAAAATGCAGCTGAGGAAGATCGACAAGTGCGAGGGCAGGTTCCACAATACCCTAACCGGACTGACCTCCAAGTGCAAGAAGAGGCCGTCGAAGATCCTGGCGCTCAGAGAGCAGAAGGCCCTCAAGACTCTGGGCATCATCATGGGGACGTTCACCTTGTGCTGGCTGCCCTTCTTCATCGTCAATGTGGTGAGGGTGTTCTGCGCGGAGGTGGTGGACAAGAACCTGTTTGTGTTCCTGAACTGGTTAGGCTACGTGAACTCCGCCTTTAACCCGATCATCTACTGCCGGAGTCCGGACTTCAGGAAAGCCTTCAAGAGGCTGCTGTGCTGCCCGAAGCAGGCGGACCGCCGGCTGCACATCAGCTCCTGCGATCTGTCGCGGTGCTCCGGCGGCTTTGTTTCCGCTCTGGAGCCCGGGACGCTGGAGATGTGGTCGGACTGCGCAGTCCTGGACAACAGCGACAGCAGCTTGATGGGGACTGGGAAACTGTCTCACTCTGAGTCCCAGATGTGAAGGAAAATATTGAAATTAACTTATTGTTGTTGCTTAAAAAAACAACAACAAAAAAACACCTTCAGCCTGTGTGAATAAAAACCAAAATGCATCCAAATCGATCGTCATTTTGGGACAGGGATGCAGAATTTCCTTTAAGGTGTTTTCAAAAATGTAGAACAAAGTGACGAAGTTTGGAAAATTCTACAGAACCAAACACTTTTAATATATATAAAAAAATCTAAAATCCAAATTTGCCAAAAAAAAAGGAAAAAGGAAGGTAGTACGCTTTTCTTATATTTTTTTAAACAATTATTTAGTTACTAAAATATTGTTTCTTTTTTTTTTTTTTTTTTTTTTTTTTTTTTTTTTTTTTTTTACTCTAATCGCAATGGATAAATTACCCGATTTATATCTGGAGAGTATTTTAAAATAATTCCGACAGAGCCGGACCAAGGCAGAGCGATCTAAGCTGCTTCTATTCACTCTCAGGCCAACAGGGGGCTCTCAACGTACAGCATTTGTTTCTGAATTTAAAATGATTTAAATTCTTATAATTCTTATAATTTTTATAAATTTCTTGACAACTTATAAAATTATCATCTTTTCCAAGTGCTTTTTTTTTAATGTAATTTTCCTGCAAAAGCAAACATTTAAAGACTTTCCATTTGTTATTATGAACGTGCATAATGTAGACTACTTTTATATTTTTCTCCAAAAGTTTCTGAATTTTAAGTTGAAAAGAAGAAGAAAGTTTAGTTTTAGATGTAAAGCAAAAGTTCTGAAAACTATTTTCAACAGTGCACACACAAAAACAACTGCTTCATTCAACTGTGAGATGAATGAATGTAAATAAGAAAAACGTTTAAAATTGTTAATTTTTTTATAATTGTTTTGATGATGGAGGTTCAGTGGAACTTTCAGAAACTTGAAAACACAAAAATCAAAAAAAATGTTATTCCTCTTGGTAGATAAATGTCTATAGATGTTTTAGTGAGGGTTTTTTTTCAATATAAAACATGATGTTTCAGTCAGAAAATCAAGTAAAACCAGATATTTTTCTGGTTATAAAATGTCTGAAAGTAAATTTTACCTAAAGAAACAGCACATCCACCAGCCTAATTTATTCCTAAAAGTATTTTTTTAACCCTAATTTTCTTAAAATTAAGGAATCACATTTTTATCAATGGTAGGTTTAAAAATCTATTGTGATTTTTAGAGTGAAAGCCGGCCCAAAGCATAAGTGCACCAAGCTCCTGGTTAGGACCCCAAACCATCCTAATCAACACTCTTCAGTTTGCTATGTACCTAGTTTTAAGTGTCTCAGAGGATTTATGAATATCATTTAGAAAATAAGTCATTAAAATGTTCCTATTAAGTTAAATCTTTTGATGAAAAACGAGGATTTAAAAAGTTTTCTTGTTTTTTTAAAACATCGGCCAGCAGGTAAAAATCTAACAGAATATAGTTTGCTCTTATAAAAATGTCCACACCTACTAAAGTGTTTAATTCACAAAAACCAAATATTTTTTAAAGTTAAATTTATTGGATAAGCAGTCTCATTTCTCTCTGTAGAGATGATTATTATAAAGCAGGTTTTAAAACAATCCCCCATCATGATGCTGACGCTGCTAGCTAAGCTGCTGTTTGGGACTCCAAACCATCAGGGGGCGCCCCAATCATACTAGACTACTAGAACATGGACATCAAAACTTCTTATTTGTCATCACATTAAGGAAAGTTTTAAAACAAACTATTAAAAACTTTCTAGTGAATGTAGTTTTATTATTTTAGGTTTGTTTTCTTTTAGTTATTTAGCCGTTTTTCTGAGACAATAGGGAAACGTAATGAAACCGATTAAAGGATTAAGTAGCCGTAGGGGCTGCTGGGTTTCATCCAAGCTGGCCCTCAGACACGCTGGGATTTATCTCTGTTGACACCAGATATAAACTGTGTTTGTGACGGCTTAGCGCCCCCTGCTAGCCTGCTGGGCCTCAGAGAAATTTAATTCTTACACGACCTGTAAGAATTCGACAAAAACACAAGTTGCACTAATGGAGAGGAAAACCTTCAAGGCTTAAAAGTTCCCATTGAATCTGATTTCAACATTAAGGCTGCAGCTGCAGCTGGGCTGTTGTGTATGTTGGGGAAACTGCTAGTTTAATCTCAGTGCATGTTAAGTATTTTTTATGCTTTCATTGTAGACCTGCAGCATTCTTTTTCAATAGTTGAGGTCAGATCTCCGATAAATAAACGTCATATCAGCCAGGATGAGTTAATCTTCAACTTTTAGATCCAACACCTTCGTATTGTATCCTAGATATTCAAAGGTAAAAGTAGACATTGTTTAAACAGATTTTCAACCATAAAATGTTCACTGAGTTAACAAGAGTCAAAATTAAAAGGCAATTTAATCCTTTTTGTTTGATAATTTGAGTCAACTGATCATTTTTACCAATCTCAACACATCCAGAGATAGTCAATTTAATTAATCATTAGCTCATTAATTTAATGTAAAACAACTTGTATTGAATTTTATTCTGTTAGGTTTATCAATATAGAATCAACAAAACAAACAACAAATGAAACATTCAATTATATATCCAGAAAATGTCAAGCACACACTAATAATCCTAATAATAATTTAAAGCCTTCAGATTCAGTTTATAATGTCAATTTGTGCAAATGTTTCAATCAAAGAAAGACCTGCATCAAGTCATTAACTTTCCTGAGCAAGTATGTGGCGACAGTGGACGGTGTGTTACCTAAAAATTTAAATTTTAAACTCAAAATGTATTAAATTAAAAATTTCAAACCTCATATACAAAAATGCAAAGAAGTAAGATGAAATATGGTTAGAGCCCACTGGTGGCAGAGTGGTTTAACTGGTGCCCCCCCCCTGCCCTCCCTGATAAAACTCAGCTCAGGGCCTCATTCAGCCTTGGTCCGGCTCTGGAGCGCTGTGATTGAGAAGCACGGCACACACAGATTTAAATAAAACAAACAAACAAAAAAACAACAATACACATCCTTTCTTGTAATTCACTCCCCAAAGTATTTGTATTTATTTATTTATTTATTTATTGTCCGAAATACTTGGGAAACTTCCATGTCTGTAGTGATGAGGATGATGATTGGTTCTCAGATAATCCCACATCATGATGCTTACGGTACCGCTCCGGCGCGCCACAATAAGCTGGTTGATATTTAAAAGCATTTGTCTTGTACAGCTCACAACGTCTTTTTACCTCACAGCCGTCGGCAAGTGCAATTTGTACTATGACAGGTTACTTGTTTATATTAAACATCATGTAAAATTAGACATGTATTTATTCCGCCGTGTCTTTTGAAATGAGGAGAGTGTTTGTTGTACATACTGCAGCGCGAAGTGATGAAATGATGATGAAGAGCTTCTCTCTTGCTGTCCGTCTCCGGCTTTAAGAGCTGTTGTGAGGTGGTGCTTTAATGTCTGTGAAAATAAAAGGAAGTTTCAAGATCATTCAAGACGTATTTCTTGTGGATTCAATTGAATGAGATGTTTTCTCTAATTAATTAAATACTTGTAATTTACTTACTGAATGGAAATGTTATCCAAACCAACCTGGAACATCGTGAAAAGGTTGTTGCCTCATGAACCTGGTTGTGACTAGAAGTGCACTGATCGCAGTTATCTGTCTTGATCTGACAATACAGATGTTTGCTTTTTTTAAAATAAAAAAACAACTAACACTGGCAGGTGTTTTAAAGTCAGTTGCTTTTTGGAAAATGGTAATGGTTGTTTACACCAAACACATGTCGAAAATCGCTTCAAGTTCGACCCGTTTGCCCTTTAACGCTTGACATTTTGCTCTACAGCTAACGTTTAGCGCATCCGGTGCATCTGGTCTATGTGTCAAAAACACTCGAGGCGTTGTTTTCTGCTGCTCGCCTATTTGTCGGACACGTTGGATGCATCCAACGCTCCAAACTGTGCTGCACGAAACGCAACACAATATGCCCTCAACTCACATCCACATAAACTTTGAATGTAAACCGGACAACACGTTTGGTGTGAACCCTAATTAGAAGGGTTGGAAAAGTCTCAAAGTATGGCAATAGAGTTGCTAAACTGGTTTCAGCAATTGATCGGTGCTCCGCTGGTTAGGTGTCATGATAACTAATTTTATCAGCCGATAAATTGTCCCAGAACTTATTGCAATAAACTATAATGTTGTTTTGAGACAATTCTCAAGAAATATAATAGTAATAATGAAAGAATGATGCAAGAACACATTCTCAAAGATCAATAAACTTTAAATTCTGATGAACATTTAAACACTGGAACTGGAAGTCATTTGAAATATCCAAAATATCCAAAAAACAACAGAAACAACAAATAAAATGACCTCTGAAGTCTGAGTAAACAAAAATGTCTTTCAGAAAGGGAATAGATGGGACCAAAGCACCAGACCGAGGACCAGGTTTGGTAGAAAGAGAGAAAAATGATCAATTAAGCAAATGAAAATTAATAGATTTTTTTTTTTTAGTTTGTAAAGCAATTAATTGATTTATTGTTTATTGTGAGAGGCCTACTGCTGGTTGCCACATTCTGCTATCAAGATTGTGGCGGTAGCTGCGTTTCCATATGATTGTGCAAATTGGAATTCTGTAAATCATTTTGCTTAATGGCATCACATCAATTACGTTTTGTGATAAAAAAAACTCTTTAGGTGGTTGTTCGGCTATTTCACAAAATTGCAATGGAAGTGCTGTTTTTGTATCACAAAAGTCATGTGATCAGCAGCTGGGTGGAGGAAAAGACGACAGGAAGTGGTAGGAGGATGATAACGCAGCATGTTTTTGAATCATATGGTTTTATTTATTTCTTATTTAACAGAAAAACTCCAATTGCAAAACTGTGTTTTTCTGATATTAGTGTTGGATATTGACAAAGTTTTGCCCACGCTTGTAATGGAAAAGCAATAATTAGAGTATGCCTATCTGAAAAAGTGTAGGATTTTATATATTTGCCATTTTTGAGTCTAGAAGCTGCAGAAATCAAGACCAAACCTGAAGAAGTGACACTTTTTTCCCCTGAATCCTTAAATTTATTGTGGATGACTAGATTTGAACCATAATGAGACATGTACAAATTCACATGGCCTTTTTTCAGACCACATTTCTATCTGTATATAACACAGGTTTGTCTTTTTAGTTTCTCTTTGTGATGCAAACTCAAGATGAATCAGGTTTCGGAGATAAAAGAAAAACTGTATTTCAACAGAGAGCATTTGTCTAACGTCTGTGCAGCTGATGTACAATCCGGTGTTTTTTCTCTCACCTGAACCCTTCCTGATGCCAACATCGGGGCAGCGTCTCCCCCGAGCGTCGCTCTAAAAGCCAATAGAAAATGTTTTAATAAACATCATGCCAGCTGGTGTTATGAAGTGGTTCTTACAGAAGAGATTTGCACTTTCCTCTGGGGAATATTAATAAACCCTTAAGCTGGACACCTTTAAAATGCATTAGTGTGATGTGTTATGCTAATGTCGCCCTTCTAAAAGGAGTGAGCCGTACATCTTAATCAGAACCTAAAAAAAAGAAAAAACACTGACTGAAAGTGAGCTCAGCTGTTTTGGCTTCAGAACATTGTTTAGACATGATTTGCCGAGGTAATGAGTGCGAATGAGGCCAAGTTTTTTGGGGGAAAAACAACAACCTCAATGCAGAAACACTGATGGCCTCCTGCCAGAGACGTGCATTATCACTGACCATTGTTTGTTTGTTTGGCTGGGACTTTACATTTGCCGTTGAGCTCCCAGATGGAGAAGCTAATCAGCTGCTTTAAGAGTAATTGCTTTAAATTGCATCTGTATCAGCAGACATTTTGGCTGCTCAAAGGGAAAGTAAACAGATTACCATCAACGTGACCTCACTCAGGGTGAGACGCTGCACCTTGTTCGTTAAATCCTAGCAGGAAGGTTTTGGAAAATAACTGAAATGGTAAAATCCTGAAAGCGCTCGATTTACAGCAGCGTAATGATGCCTTATTGGTAAACAAACTTATCAGACAGTCAAAGCAGACTGTCCTGTCCAGGTAGAATAGGTAGACGTAAAGAAGCATCAGTCTCTTTTTATTCAATTATCTTCAAATCAGGGGCTGCACAGTGGCAGAGCTGTTGCCTTGCAGCAAGAAGGTCCTGGGTTCGATTCCCGGCCCGGTGTCTTTCTGCCTGGAGTTTGCATGTTCTCCCTGTGCATGGTGGGTTCTCTCCGGGTTCTCCGGCTTCCTCCCACAGTCCAAAAACATGACTGTCAGGTTAATTGGTCTCTCTAAAGTCTCCCTAGGTGTGAGTGTGTGTGTGAATGGTTGTGTGTCCTGTCTGTTTTCTGTGTTGCCCGGCGACAGACTGGTGACCTGTCCAGGGTGAACCCGCCTCTCGCCCAGAACGTAGCTGGAGAGGAACCAGCAACCCTCCTGACCCCATTAGGGACGAAGGTGAATAGAAAATGGATGGATCTTCAAATCATTTATGTCTCAAATAAAACAGACACTTCCACTCCAAATTTTAATATTACACAGTAAAGATTTGTAAAAATAGCAGCCAATGTTTGAATCCCATGTGACAAAACAGTACAAGGGTCCATTCTCATTCTTTATTCTTTTCAAAGTGTCTCTTTTATTGACATCTTTATTGATGTCCATGAGCTATACAGCGAGTAATAAAAAGTCAAATTTAGTGTCATAAATAAGCACAAATATTGCACATTAGTACCACAAACACTTTGATTTTTATTACAAAAAAGCACAAAAAGAGTCAGGAAATCCTGGAGGGACTGAAAAGATGCTCAATAATATTTAATCTTAAGAATTTATTGATATTGTAACAGTTTTGGAAGAGGTTTTACCAATACATTCTGGCACAACGGGTCCTTTAAGAGGATTCATGATCATGATTTGGACTAAAACGAAAATGAGTTACACACCCGTGTCTTAGACGATATGTCAGGATTTATTGTGTCAAATGCTTTGTGTATTTCTTATCGTCGATGCTTAGAGTTATATCCTCTGTCAGATTGATTATTGCTGAGAAAGTAGACGTTTTATAAGCCTTTTTCACTGATTCGAACTCCATGTTGAATAATGAAGTCATTAGAAGACTGACACATGGTGGCCTGTGCACCAACGCTGAAGTGGGCGATGGCATTTAAATTTGTTGTAATTAATCAAAAAGATGCCAAAAGAAGCTCAGCAGCAGCGTGAAATTTCTACACAGAACAGAAGTTTTCATGTTGTTTACGCCAATATTTGTCCTTCCATCTGAAAGCTGCAGCAGAAACGAACTAATCTGGTAAATTCAGTGTTTCTCAATCTCAATCCTGCTCTCTGGGCGTATTTTTATACTGAACTGCTTGTAAACCCAACACATATTTGGTTTGCTCGAGTGTGGAAATTGAGTTTTCTTGCACTTCTTTTCTAATCTGCACTTTGGCTTAAACTGAATCACTCTCTGTGGGGCTGATTAGGTATTTCGGCTGCTGTAGTTACTAGAACGTTTGTAATTTATCAATGGGTGTAGATTAAATGTCTTAATTTACAGGACAGAACAGATTCATGTTGAAGCAGTCATCTGTCTTTATACTTTAAATCATGTGTGACAAATGAGAAACAAACAGAAATTTGTAGTCATTCTTCCAAAATGCTTTAATTATTGTTGTTTTTTAAGGAATAGTCGACTGACAGCACATATTTTTTGGCAACATTTGTAAAATTGTGAAAAAGGTTCATCCTTTATTGCAGTAAAATAATCTTGCACAGAAATATTTGTTGCCAGTCACGTCCTACAGACACCATCTGTACTTAAATTCATCCATCACCAACTTTACTATAATTACAGTAAGTCTTGCATCTTAAACTTCTCTCTGAAGGTGTTGAAAGCATATTTAAATAACTTTTAGGTAGCAGATCCATCAGGAAACTGATTTAGAGAAACAACACCTTAAGACATATGCAAATTAAAATTTCTTCAGAGGGGTTTAGTTGGAGCAAAGGGTAGCTGCAATTTGTCCAAACAATAAATGTCAGCACCTGAAGATAATTACTGCTGATTGCTAATCATCACAACCCTATCAGACCCCAACAGAGACGCTAAATTAAAATAAATATGCAAACATAAAGTGGTACATGTTGCACTATTTCACATAAGCAGAAACAATTTATTGTTAAAAAAAACAAAAAACAACATATTTCTACTTGAAGTCTCAGATTTTTAAATCTGTCTCATTCTTTCTGACTCGTTTCTACTCGTAAACCTGTGTTTTTTTTGTTTTTTTTTTGTTTTGTTACATTTCATACAGAGAGTGTCAAAGTTTAGTGCCAAAACCAGGTGCTGCTCTTCATGGGTCCATCTGTTCAGGTTCCCGGGCCGAGTCGGTCCTCTGTGGCCTCCATCTGCCTGGATTTGGCTCACATCGGCTCACTGTGGCTCTCATGGAGCTCCGGTGAACACGGTCGGCCGCAGACACCGTTTGAGTTGCGTAATGTAAACTGAATGACCTGCCAGCGTGTGAACCGAGATTCCACATCGATGCCCACACAAATGCTTTGTCTGAGATATATTTTCCCAAGAAATCCGGATACTATTTGGGCTTAAAGATAAAAACACTGATTTCTTTTTTCATTACATTTTTGATGTCTGATTTATTTTATTTTATTGCTTGCTTTATTTTCTAAAAATTTGATTGCAAAAATAATTTTAGAAAACTGGCTTTTATTTCAATCATCACTTCTATGAGTTGTACAATGGAGAAGGCCTTCTCACAATAAATAATAAATCAATTAATCACATAATAAATTAAAAGAAACTCAATCGCTACAGTAGTTACCGGTATAAACGGTTGCAATAATTAAAGAAAAAGGAGATAAAAACTTTAGTTGTTTGGCCACAACAGAAAAGAAGGAAGTTTTGAAAAGGCGTGTTGAGGCTCTCCAACATGGCGGTGGCAGCAAAACACTAATAGTAATTGTAGAGGTTAGGGACCACAGCAACCGGCTAAAAACAGCTCAAATCCACAAATACGTGAGACACCCTCTAATTCAGGGGTCTCAAACTCAATTTCCCTGGGGGCCGATGGAGGTAGAGTCTGGGTGAGGCTGGGCCGCATCGGGTTTTCCACAAGAAAAGCTCTCATAAAAACATTCCAATGTTATCAAATGTCTTTATTTTTATTTTTTAAACACAAAATAAGATGAAAAAATAAATTAATTAACAATTCATAAGAAAAAAAATTAATCAGTAATAAATAAATAAAATATAATAATAACACAGCAGCTATAGAAGACTAGATAAATGTAATTATTATAATTCAGATTCAAATGGCTGTATTAACAGTTCTTTAACCTTTAACTTTCTGAACATGAATGGAACATTGAACATAAACTGTTATGAATATAACAGTTTATAAACTGTTTCTTCTGCCTACTTCTTACTGCTAGAGGTCTGGCAGCGTTTCCTCTCACATAGCCGAGCCACATTTGGCTTAAGGGAGGAGGCAGTTGAGACCCTAAGTAGAGCTTGAAGATGCTCGTCAGTAAGTCTGGACCTGTACTTGGACTTATTGAAGTTCAAGGTAGAGAAGAGCTAAGACAAGTATGTGCTCCCAAAAAGACACATGGTCCGCTTGAACATTCGGGAAAGCTCAGGGAAGCTGGGTGGCAATTCTCTCAAAAATTGCCCAAGCTTGTCTGCTTTTCCACTCACCTCCCTGAACTTGGCTTTGAGTTCAGAGAGGCACTGCGGGTCAATGAGCTCCATTTGAAGCACTGTGATTGGTAAGTTAGTTCAGCTCCGCACACAACACTGAAAAGTGTCAATCATATCAAACTCGCGGGCAGTGTTGGTATAGTTACTTTGAAAAAATAACTTTAATCGGACTACTGATTACTCCTTGAAAAAGTAACTTAGTTAGATTACTGACTACTTGATTTGGAAAGTAACTAAGTTACACTAAAAGTAATTTTTTAGTTACTTTCAGCAGGTGCTAACAACAACGCTCCGCCTCTTGTGAAAATCACATTGAGCTTTGCCAATACTTTTTTGTAAGCTATTTTATAATGGTAACATCAACAATGTGTCTCCACTGATAAGGTTGAACTGAAGAGGAGATTGTAGAAAAATAAAAAACGTGAGTAGTTTGTGTGGTCCACTGTTGTCTGGAAAACTCTAAGAAGGATTTTAAAGCCCCCCCTCCCCTCCCCCCCGGCCTCCAGGTTCTGCGTTACGGCCCTGCATTTGGTGTCACTGCGCACAGAGCTCCTCCTGCAGCTCACAGCTCAGATGGCTGCACAGATTTGCGACACTTATCTTAATAATTAGAATTAAGTTGCCATTATAATTATTGGCAACTACGGACACGTTCATTCGTGGCTGTTTTCACGTTTATTGCACTGTTCATATTAGTCTCGATGTTTGTAGTTTTCTGGAGCGCAACGCGAAGCTCGACGTCATTCAGAGGTAATATATTAACTTGACATTAACAAAGACACAGCGGGACGGATCATCTGAGAAATGATGAACAGGGAGAGACTGACTAAAACTACCTTAATGACGAACAAATTCTGGGATTCATTATGAGTCTCTGCTTATTTCCAAGCCCAAATGAGCAACTTCACGTTCAAAAACGAGCCCAAAAAGGCGCAACCCGCCACTCATTAAATCGGCAAGCGACTTTAAAAAATGAAGCCCAAAGCCGTTTATAATAATCGGACTTGGCGGCAGAATCTCAAAATAGTTCCAGTTTTTCCACCAACAAAATGCGCATCTCCCTCCATTGTTTAGATTTCTGTCGCATAGAGACGTCGGTCACTCGACAAGACGAGTAGAGGAAATACGATTAAATTACAAAAGAAGATAGTAACGCGAAAATGATTTTGATAAGTAACTGTAGTCTGACTACTGGATTTGAAATAGCAACACGTTAGATTACTCGTTACTGAAAAAAGTGGTCTGACGTCAGTAACGCATTACAAATTAACGCGTTACTGACATCACTGCTCGCGGGCCACACTAACATTAAACTTTCATATGAAGGTGGGGGCCACAAACTATCGTCCCGAGGGCCGCAGTTGGCCCGCGGGCCGCGAGTCTGAGACCCCTGATCTAATTCAACTGCCTTTGTGATAATTTAAACGCCAAATATGAATTTATTTGATTTAATTCAAACAATAGAAGCCGCCTTAGCAGTATCGGAAAAGCTAACGTCTACAGCGTTTTGCTGTTAGAGATTCAGCCAATCAGCGCCAAGATAAAAAGATAAAAAATTAATGGCTTTCCTGGTTTGGCTGCTTTGCAAACACCAGCCAATAGCGTGCCGACTACCATTTTACTTTTTAAAATTCCAAAACCGCATTTATTTATAATATTTTTGATATTCTCTACACACATTGTAGATATTCTCTACATATTGTATTGTAGATTGAAAAAAAGTGTAAATTTCCACCAAAAATCTTTCATTTTTTTAGATTAATTTCAGATGTTTAGAAAAAAATATTTTGAGTTAGAAAAGTTAAAAAATTGTTAGAAAAAAGAAACTCAGAAATGTTGAGATTAATCAAAAAAAAAACTAAAAGAAAAAAATTGAAATTGTGTGAATTTCAAAACTCGATAATTTCAACTTTTGAAACTCAGAAAATGTCAGAATTTTTACTCAATTTTCTTTCTACAATGGCTCTAATAGGAACTTGCGCATCCTTTTATTTTGTAGATTTTTTTGCTGTATAATTATTCAATCAAGAATAAATAATGTAAATGTATTAGAATCTTAAAGAAGGGGACCATGATGACTACATGCAAACATGTTTCCCAGCAGTGTTTAAATTTCTACGAAGTACAAAGATTATTCAGTGACTATTTCTTTCCTTAGTTTATTTCCGCCACGCAAGCAGTTTACGTCAGCTGACGGCAAATTACGGCATCCTATAGACCTCCTGGCGGCAAAATTGCGACAGTAAACGTTGGGAGAAAACACCAATGTCGGTAGGTAGTTCAACAATAATTTAATATATTTTTTAAAATGTTATTATTCATTACTCAATCGATGTATATCTAATCTCAATACAATACTTAGACATTATTGAATTGTGCACCTAAAAATTAACCAAAGTGTGAACAAACTAATACACTACACTGTAAAAACGCAAAATCTTGCCAACTGTACACTTGAAATAAGAAAAACAAACTTACAAGAGTTTGTTTCAAGTAAATAATTTATTAACATTGATGGAAAAGGTACTAGTTTCTTTGGCAGTTAAATTCACTTATAACTAGACATTTTTCCCATGTATGGAACAAGTAGTTTTTCATTAACATTCAGGAGTTATTGACTTAAAACAAGCTCCTGGATGTTGATGAAATGTTACTTCTAAGTTAGTTTTGTGTTATTTCAAGTGTACAAATGTATTTGAACTGGAAATAGACAAAAATCTATTTTTTAAAAATGTTTAACTAATAATAATAATAAAAAAACAACAACTAGCAAATACACTCTAAAAATGAACTAAATTCGACAAAAAGTCCTGAAACGAAACTAAACTCTAATGATAAACCCTTAACTACTGTAACCCTGGTGGGATGGACCAGATGGCCACATGAATATTCTCAATTTAAAAGGACCTATTTTTGACCGTGGAGTTACATAAGACAGAAGGTAAAATGGACTGTAACAACATTCATTACGAGGCTCCTTTCACCGGCCGGAGGCTGCAGTCTTCGGGTGAGTTTTTTAATGGTGGACAGCAGTAAACTGAACAGACACGCAGGGACCGGACGAGGCTGTTATCTGCTCCTCAAAGAGCTGCTATCATGCTCGCAGCCTCTGCCCAAAGGACACGCTCGATGCTTTATGAATTCAAGGGTGGTCATCTAAGCTGATAGGGGCCTTTCTCCGGGCTAAAAATAGCCCGGCGGTACCCACCGGCCTGAATTGGAGATTTGAACCCATTGCCCGCTGCTGGCTGTGTGGAAAATGGTAAGATTCACCAAGACGTGACCAGAATCTATAAGGAAGCAAATTTTTCTTCTACTGAATGAAATTGTTTTTTAGCAGGCAGGTGCTGTCAGTCGGTGCGGAGGCGTTTTTTTCTCTTAATGTCTGTAGATTCATCTGTGGGAAAAGAGGAATAAATGAAGCACCAATAGCAGTGAATTTTGATGTGAGCAGACTGACGTGGTGACTAAGTGCATTGTTCACCAAACTGCTCTGATGGCCGCTGTTTGGATGCAAAACAACAGACAGGGACACGGTTTCAATCCCAGCTTGATGGAATTTGGATAAATTCACTTCTTTAAACATTTATTTTTATTTTTAGGCTTTCAAGTTTTCAACCTCAGACTGATGAATGACACCAGTTCCTCTTGGTCTTTTAAGGAATAAGGAATTCACTTTTGATGTACGATGTAGTCATAGTGCGTCTCGCAAAAGTTTTAATTCCCATCATAATATTAAAACCAAAAACTACAAATAAAAATCTGAAGTGTGGCATGCATTTGTTTTAAAACTGAGTTTCACATTTGCTAATTTTTTTGTGAAACAGTTGTCAGATTGAATGAGGATCTCCAAGGATAAATGTTAAAGGCTTGCAATAGATTCTGAACTGGACTTAGTGTAGCTAACATCACTGCAGACCCCACACATCCTGGACACAAACTTCTTAGACTTTTGCTTTCAGGTCAGCACTACAAAGAACCACTTGCAAAACTGATACCATGCATATTTGCATTGATTAATACTATTTTTTTGGGGGGAAAAATGCACATATATATATATATATATTCAGACTTAAGAGATAAAAAAAAAATCTTGATGTTTTTTTATATTTTATCATATTTTAAGTTTCTCTTTTGAGAGCAAAGCAGAACTGAAGTCAAATTTCTTGTTCTTCTGCACAAACTTTGTGAATAAAACTGATTCTTTATCCACCAATTAGGTGACCTCTAACTGGAATTGGATTCAATTTAATAGTAATATAAAGTAGTTTAGTGCTATTTTGCATCAGTCTGCCACATGAACTCCTTCTAAAATACATTCTACTTGCAAAGAAGTTAAAGGTACAAATACTTTGACACTCTTGAAAACAGATGATTGATTTGGTTTCATAAACATTTAGAAAAATTAAATGCAGCAGTCATGTTTTAAAGCTGCAGTAAAACAATTAGGAAGCCTTGTGTTAAAAATTCACCTGAGCTTTTTTACATTGCAGAAGCGATTCTGCTTTAAATCAGTGCAGTCATATAGACGACCTCGAACATCGCTGACATTGCCATTTTAGAAGCAAGATGTACGACTAAGAAATTAGTAGAGTGAAGAGGGCTGTTATGTGTTTTAAACTTAATGTCATGAATTACAAAAAACAGATAACAGAGGAGAAAACTTTACTCATTTTCTTTTATTCCCTGGAAACGCAGTATGTACAAACATCCAGAATCATTTTTTTTCTTTAAAAACATCTCATTTTACAAGGCTTATCTACAAATGCATATATTATAATCACAGCTTAAATACTCCACAAAACAGGAATGGGGGAAATTGTTGCAGAACAGCAAATTTTGTTCTGGGAATTTGCCTGTTGTCAGATTGAATGGCTGCGGTTCGTTTATTTTTTTACTTTTACAGATTGGCACAAACTGAACTCCCATTTTCTTCATAAAACATGATCCATTCATCCACCCACAGCTGCAGCATGGCTTCATTTCAAGGCTTTCAAGTAACGCAGCAAATCTGGGATCAGCGAATACCCAGCCTGATTTGAAGGGGAAGCAGGGGAACAATCTGAAAAAGCCCATTATAAAGCCTCTGAGAGTTGTGGGCTTAATTGGAATGCCCTGTGCCAGTTTGTTGCATAGGCAGCTCTTCAATTCTGCTTCAAAAACAAACAGCAAGTCTGGAAAAAAAACAAAAAACTGAGCACCTAGAAGGAGAATTCATCTGTGGAGCAATCCACCCACTTTGCACAAAACAAAGCCAAAATTTAAGGCAAATTTTTGTTTTTGTCTTAATATTAGTGTTGTTTTGTTTCAATATGAGATTAAATTTAAGCTTTCTGCTGCCTGCAGGTTTTCAAATTGATCCTATTTGGTAAAGAAGGGAGATCGGATGCAATAAACGTGAAGTTCCATCAAATGCAGGGCAGTCGCTGCTGCAGCAGAGAGGCTTTAAGGTCTCTGTGACCTCGATAGCGAGACTTTCATCTTTATCTTTATTTACGTAGCGGTCCACTTTTGCATAGCCTCAGGGGAAATGGAGACAGGATCAGCCTGCAACCATTCATGTCCATTTAAAACAAGAAAACAAAAAAAGGGCAGGCATATCTTTTGTAGCAGCTGCAGTAAATGAGATCAGATGAGGTGAGAGGAAACCGAGCATTGTGTAACAAGAGTTGCTCTTTAACCTCCATCTTGCAGGTCTTGAATGAGCACACTAATATTGTTTTCTTTTTACAGAGAGCTGCAGGCGTGTGCATGCTCATGGTGGCAGATCGACTCTGGAAGGAGAAAAACTGGCCTAATGGTCCATCTAACAAGCCTGAGCAGCTAAAGCATGTCCACCGGGTGTAAACACAACAGCTGTAGAGGTTAAAGAAGCCACACATGCATACTTGAAAAATTCTAATGTCTCACAAACGAAGATAAAAACAATACACCAGCAGTCACAAAAAACAAGTGGAAATGGATTGCACTTTGTCCCTGGATACTTTTTTGCTTTCCTGAGCTGCAGCTACAAACTTCATGCTCTGCCTTTGATTCTTCTTCTCTCGATTTAATGTAATGGAGCTACAAAAAGAGAAAGGGAGCGTACAAACATAAATATATTTGTATGTTTTCTCAATAAAAAAAAGTCACATCCTACAAGGAGTGAAAATACACTTTTTGTGCTCAACATGTAAAACCAGGAATGGTTAAAATGCCACATAACATTTACACGTAAATGTTACTACAAATGTTGGGTTTAACCAGGTCAGGTTTTTAGTGAGGATAAGGCAAAAAAGTTTGGAGCACTAATCACTTCAATTCCTTTTCAAGATTAGAAGCAGCCGTCTTCATTTTGGCTGAATCCCGATTAGCCTGTGCCAGAAGCTAAAGCTAACAGCTAGCTTCGGAGGATGCCATGTTAAGAGCGACCTCCTACCGTCTTAAAATAAACACAATCTGAAAAAGGTCGGACTAGTTCGTGAGATTCACATTCTCTCAGCTTTTAAAGTGTTAGTCATGTTGGTGTTCACTAGGTTTTTACGTGGAAACTGATAAATATGTATAGAGAAAATGTTAGTTTGAGGCGGTGCGCCATAAATGACATTCCTGTGTGAAACGCGCACTGAGTGGAACTTGTCAAGTGTTTCCAGGCAGGTTATCTGGCAGATGAAAAAAAGATATTTAATCGTCTTACTTAAGAACTTTAATTTAGAAATTACATCAAATAAAATTTTATTGGGTTCAAGCTTCAATTCATACTAGTTAGCCAACAAAGTTGGCTGGAGTGTTGGCGTCTCTTCCTCGCCACTGAAAGGCTAACTACTGTGATGGAGTTATGACTTATAACCTTTTAGTTATAAAATTTAGACTTACTTCAAAATTCCCAAACATTCCCTTAAGAACAAAACCTAAAACATCATGAGGATAATAAAAACTACAACTCAGATGTAATGAAATAAAAAAGATAGTAAGGAAAGGAAGAAAACATTTTTTACATTCATCGTGGGAGAATTTAAGACCAGTTTAAAAGTTTAATCACAGACTGATTCCAGCTTAACGCAGCTGAAGAGCAGGTGGTGTTATGATGCCGGCTGCAGGGGAACATTGCAAAGATGCTTCCTGAAATCTGCCACCTGCGCCATACGGATGACAGGTTACGTTGCTCCACTGGCCGTACGTGCTGCGCAGGGCGGGGGCAAAATAATAATAATAATAAAAAAAAGAAACAGAAGAAAAATGCAGCAGTATAGCTGAGGTTCTCCTAAAGTAAGGATTGGTCTGCTTTTGTTTGTTTTGCTTCAGATGTTCAGCAAAAACATATTTGGCTTATTTTTAGACAGACTTCTTGGGATGCTGTTGCTGGCAATGACAGATTCAGTTTGGTTACCTTCAGGATTCCTACACGTCCTTGGAAAGAAATACATATTCTTCCAGACATCTTGGTTCTTTAGATTCATTTTCAAATTTAAAACTATTAAAGTTTATTTTTCATGGCAGACATTTCTACAATTAAAGGGTTTTAATAGGATGGTAAAAAGGACAAGGAAGGAAGCCAAGTGAAGGAGGATGCAAAGTCGAGGGAAGAAAGAAAAAACACAAGGAAAGAAGGGATGAAAGGAATAATGAATGAAGGAAGGAAGGACACAAAAGGAAGGAGTGGAGGAAAATAAGAAGGAAGGAAAAAAAATAGGGTACAGGGAAGAAAGGAAGAAAAAAATAAGGGTTGACAGGGAGGGGAGCAAAGAAGGGATGAAAGAAAGAGAAAACAATAGACAGGAAAAAGGGGAGGAAAGGAGTAATTTGGGAAGGACACGGTAGGAAAGAAGAATCAAGGAAGTAAATAAACAAGGGAGGGCACAGGGAAGGAAGTAAGTAAAGAAGGAAAGACATGGGGAAGGAAGAAAGGAAGTAAAGAAGAAAGAAATCAAGAAAAATAATAAGAAAGTGGGAGGAAGGGAGGAAAGAAGAAAGGATGATACATGGAAGAAAAATGAAAATGGAAGGAAGTAAGAAGAAGGGCACAAGTAAGAATAGAAAGAATAAAAAAGGAACAGGGAGAGGACAAAATATAGACAGAATTTTAGGGCACAAAAAAATGTCAGAGAAAAAACAATTTAAAAATGGGTCAGGCAATGAAGTCTGAAAATAAAAAGTTTTCTTAAGCTCTTCTCTTTCCATATTAATCCACACCTGGAAAAATACTAAAACCAGATTTTACACTTTTTCTCCAAAATGGATGGGAACCCTGAATTGTTGGACTGGCAATTAGCATCCACGGAGGTTTGGCTAAACATTCACAACAACACCAGGAGGAAGTTCAAGTCTGAAGAGCCCGAAGAGTTCACTTGGCTAAGCTTTGGGGAGGACAATGTGGGCCAGAAGAAACGTTCTCGTGTCAGAGTCTATAAATAGAGGTGGCACAATGTGGATGGAGTAGCAACGGTTCAAGTAAGCTCAGACATTTCCTCCAAATAGACAGAAATGGTTCAAGAGGTCCCACGTCTCACTGGCACTTACGACACTCTTTCATTCGCCGGGAATAGAAGTAGACGTTGCTCAAGTTGTTCATTTTCACTTCTTCCTGACTCCGTCTGCTGGATTCTTCTGCTGCTTTATCAGTTTTTCAATCTCAGAGCCCAGAGTCTGCAGATTCTCCTGCACAAAAGAACAAAAAGAAAGAAGAAAGAAGTTGGTTAAAAAACACAAATGTGTAGAAAATGTTTTACATGTTGACAACAGAAGCTGTTTGTGGAATGACAACAATCAGACCTGGAAACTGAAAAGCTCCACAATTCCCAACAATAACAGTGAAGTCTTGATTTGCCTTTTGTCGGGGCATTTTCTATGTTTTGTTCTGTTATTGTTCTCCCAGTGAGTGTTTCATATTATTACTCCCCGCTTTGTGGCAATCATCATTCATTTGCTGAAAGGGGGGTGGGGGGGGGGGTAATCTCCACCAGAAGATGCTCCTGCACATTAAAACAATTATTGCTCACATTCGGGCTCTTGAGCGGGGAGGCTGGAAGATTGACACAACAGGAAGCCGATTGGCTGCGAAATGTGAAAATATTTATCAAAGCTCGAGCCCACATGGTTTTTAGAGAAGCTAAAGTTGTGACAATGCATGCAGACGGGGTGATGAGATGCTCTGAAAGGGTGGCCGCAACGGAAACCACATGGAGGGCTGACACTCTTCTGACCACAATCTCAGAATGGTGTCGCATTATAACCAAAAATATTTACTTTTTATTGGGATTTTCACACATATAGGCTAAATTTGCCACACAATATCGCACTTTAAGCTACGTCACATTGGATGGAAAATGTCTGAACATTAATTTTCAAACCTTGCTAGAGATTCTTAACTAGATTTACATCTGGACTTTGACTAGCCCACTTTAAGGCACTTAACCTTTGCTTTTAAAAGCATTAAAAACATGCTAGCTTTAGCAGTTTTGCTGGGTGTCCTGATTGCGCAACATTTCTAAAATGAGTGGCACCGCTCAGTGCAAGGAATATTGTTTTTAATGAGGCATTTTTAGCAATATCTTTGCTTTATTTGGTGTCATTTGAAATTAAATAAAATAAATACTGTTAATCAATAACTATTGAATACACAAATAATGTGAACAAATATAAAAATGAACAAATACTTTTTAGTGGGAAGCTTATTTTGTCAAAGAATCAAAAACAAAACTGACTTAAATTAAAGTCCGTTTCATTTTGTAAGTAGCATTACAAAATAAGTGTCACAAAACACCATTATGAAATAAATAATGAATAAATATTTAAATGAATTAATCTGTGATCCACAAAATAAGCCCCCCATTATAATTTAAAAAAATATTTATTTTATTGGTCCATTTATTTTACCTGATGGATTATTTATAAATCATCTCAGTTTTTATTTATTCAATATGAATGAAATTGGGGAAAAAAAGACAATTTAATAACAAAAGGAAAGTAAATAAATGAATGCAGTTAATTTGCTAACATCTGCCAACTGAAGCCTTTCTTGTTAGTTTGAAGGGAGAATCAGGAGCAAGAAGAGAGAAATTAACCTAAAGAATCATCAATATTCTGCTTTAACAGCTGAAGCATCCTTCTGTCTTCTGGGCTGATGTGACAGAGGGAGGATGAACAGCTGCGCTTAGTATTCTGGACAAAGACTAATCCTAAAAAAAAGTGAAAGAGGAAAAAAAAAAGCAGTCTGATTTATAAAAGCCTTAGAAAAACCTGAGCACGGCTTCAAAACAACATTTGTGCATCTCTGCAAATTAGCTGAACTGCTGACGGAGAAGGATGACGCATCCTGTTGTCGGCTGAATTTCTGAATCTGACCCTCCGCCTCAAGAGGACTGAAGCCGTTTTAACTGCGATAAGCCGGGACCACTAATGGTTTCATCGATCTCCGACAGCATTCAATCGTTCACACGTCGGTCAATTGTCTGCTAAGCTAACGCTCCCCGTGCCTCACTCAAACGGACCTGGTAAAAGTGATTTTAAAAACAAAACATTTTGTTATTGTCTGGAGATTAAACGGTTCATTTTGTGACGCAGGCTGTGATGCGATGTGAGATATTTTCTGTAGGAAACGTAGGAGAAAAACGTGCTTAAGTTCTTCATGGTCCGAGAGATCGCCATCATTTTAGACATTTAAAAAAATAAATAAAAAAAAATCATAATTAATTTACAACAGAAATTACTGCTGAAGGAAGGAAAGAAGAAAGGACAGAAGGAAGGGAAGATGATATAAGGATAGAAGGAAGGAGAAATAAGTATAATGAAGAACGTAAAGAATGAAGGGAAGGAAAGATGCAAGGAAAGAATGAAGGATGGATAAAAAAAGGAGAAGGAGGGGAAGGGAGGACAGGTGGATGAACAAACAAAAAGACTGATGGATGGATGGCCAGATGGATAGAGGGAGGGATGGATGGATGGAAAAAACCAGAATGCTGAACCAGTGAATTGATGGAGTGATGGATAGACAAATGCAAGGAATGAAGGATGGACAGATGAAAGGAGGGAAATGACTTTCAGAGAACTGGTTCTGATTCAGACCTGAGAAACATTTAAATCCAATTCCAGACTTTTCCAGGTTGAATAAAACAATTGGTGAATCAAAAGTAGCTGAAAATCGCCCATCAATAAACAATAATCAATATGAAGCCCCATATTCAGATTATGAAACAGTTGGAAAACACTGACAGGTGGTCAGTCAAGCAGAAGATCTTCAGCCCAAAGCGTTTAATCAAAGTTTTCTCTCACTAATTTCACTCAGATACTAGAAAAAAAAAGGTTACTCAAGTAAATGTAACTCTGGATATGATATATTCCCAAACTTAACTGATAATTATTTTTCTGATTGATTCATCATCACAATTAATCGTGAACAAGCGTCAAGATGGGCAGAACATGACAGTGATGCAATAAATCCAAGGTTAGAAATAAATGCGCTCACATCATCCCCACTAAACCAGATTCATTCAGCTTCTTCCTCCTCTGAGGAGTGATGTGAGACACGATGGGGGGGAAATTTACCTTCAGAGTTATGTTCTTCAGCAGCGTGTCCTCCAGCACTGCCTGCAGCTTCCTGTTAATCTCCAGAGACAGGTCCAGGGTCAGGCCGCTGTCCGCCGGGTGGGAGGTGTAAAGCGACGCCATGATGCCTCCCCGCCGGCTGAGGTGGGCCTTGTTAATATCAGAGGCCTCTGATGAGAGGGCCCCTGACTCCTCTCTTAGCACGTAGCTCTGGATAATCCTGTGGGCAGCAAAAAGAGGAGTAGAGAGGGAGGAAGCGATGAGTCAAACCTCTCTCTGATAAAAGGGACAAAACAAAGCGAGCGCGTGGTATCGGCTTGGGAAGAAAATTGAGAAAAGTGAGGTTTCACAGTTAGAGAGCAGGGAGCTTCAACAGAGCAATAAAGCATTTTGTAGCAGCAGAGGCTGGGGGAACGTTACGGGAATGGCTATTCCAGGAGGGATGGCTTATCGGACCCGTGCGTGCCGGAGCTGTAGTTAGAAAGATTATTATTGTGCTTGTCGGTCGGCGGAGCAAAGGCAATGGAAATGGAAGCATTATAATAGACTGCAGTGTTCAATTAATCATAAACTGCATGTTTTGGCTTACGGGCAGCGGGATAAATCTCCATGTACACAATGTGGTTTCACCGCAATAACAACACGGTTTGGAAGTTAAGCTAGCAGCTCCAAACTTCCTGTTTTATCTTCCCCAAGGAACAGCTGCGGGTCCATTAACCATAGAATCGCACAAACTGGAATTATGAAAAATAAATTTATTTACTGGAACACTGGAAATGTAAAAAAAATAAAATGTTTGTCAGTATTTTTTTGTGCAACAGTGAGCTACTTTTTCAGCTACATCAAAACTACGAGTCGTGTGATCAATCAATCAAGTGTATTCAATCTAGGCAGCTCAACGTGCTTCAGGCTACATAATAAACACAAAATTACAACTTTATGAAGAAAATACCAACAATTGGATGTTGCTCCTGGCGAAAAAGACAAAGGAAGTGGTAGGGAAGGATGATTTTTAATGAACAAACTTATTCACATGAGACTTTAATTCCATTTCTTACTTTATTTTGTGTTTTTTGACATTAGTAGAATATTGATAAAGTTTTGCGCACATTAGTTATGATAATTTGAAGACAATCTTACATGCCACCCAAAACAAAGAGCTATTCATCCATGTGAATTGACGTGAGCAATCTCAGACGTAAAGATGGAAAAACAATAAAGTTCTGTATTTAGGACTGAAACTGCAAAACTCCTTCCCATCTGCAGATCTCAGCTGATAAAAAAGGAGTGAAAATGGGAGAAGAGTTCATCACGGAGTCCAACAGAAAAGGTCAGGAATCTCCTGCTCTTAAGATAGTTCAACAATCAATATTTTAACATCCGCTCGACCCAGCATGATGCCTTTCAGACACCAAAGACTGGAAACAACCAACCAGTCCCCACCACTGGTGCTGTTTGAAATCTAATTCTGGATGTTTTAAAGGTGAGGATGAGCCCAGAAAGACGCTTTGCTAAAGACGATTTTATGACAAGCTTCAGTCAGGTATATTGGGAGTTATGTGATGCACCAAGACAAAGTAGGTAGTCCGAATTGATTGATTTTTTTATCATTTTTTCTGTTTTGGTTAATTAATTTTTTTTGTTTTTTACCAATTTGTTTCCATACAGAGTGACGTGAGTCCACCCAAGAACATTTTCTTTTTTGACAAATGCATTTTATAATTTTAATCTATGTTCATTTTGAATTCAGGTCAATTCATTTAAGGAATGGTTGAAATAAAAGCCAGTTTTTTTTATAGAGATATTAGGATATTTTTGCAATTTCTATTTATGTAAGGAAAAAAAAAAAAGGGGGGGAAATCAAATTTTGGATGCAAAAAAAATTGGAAATTTATTTTTAACCCACATCACCAAGCTGTAAATCTGATTAGCTTGGTTTGTTTCTGAAGAAGAGAGGCCAAAGACTTTATATATGTGAAGTTGGTGGAGATATAACAAATAAAAGTATAAAAGAATGCGGAAGACAAATGCACACCATGAATTTTTAGATTAAAAAGTCACAAAAATATTCAAAACCAATTATTTTCCTTCCACTTCACAAGTTTATACAACTTTGTGCTGGTCAGTCACATAAAAGCCACCAGAAATCCAATGAAGTTTGTGATTATAATGTGACAAAAGTTCAAACAAAAGCAGAGGTTTTAATACGTTTGAGTTGATACTCAAAGATAAAGTGTCTCCACTCGTTTTCCACTCGTTTAAATTTCTTGAGCAAGAAAAGCAGCCAACAAAAACATCTTCATTTGCAGTTCAGGGACCAAAAACTTCTCATCACCTCTCATAGGTAGATTCTGATCTGCCTGGAGGCAGAAAAACATCCCCTAGGCAGAATAAGCTTTGCTTGGTTTAGATAAGTCTGGTCATAGCCAGAGGTAACAGACAAAAACAAAAGACAATAAAAAAAAACAAACAAACACCCAAACAAGACAAAAAGGGGAAACTGTTTCACATCATGTTATTTAGATAAACTAGATTGGTGTCCTAACAGTTTCATCAGCCTCATCTCCAAGCATGTTGAAGACAATGTGAAATATCACAAACCAGACGGGGGAGGGAGAGAATGTGGGTTGTAGATTTCAAAGTGCAACATGTAAAAACAAAACTCGCTGCTACGATAATTAGTTTGCAGAGCTGCGGTCAAAGCTGGAGAATCGGTGTATTTTCTGGTAGCGCAGTAGGGAAAGTCAACAGAAAGGGAGACAATGTCTGAAGGTTTAAGGAAGAATTAGAGCAGAGGAGGGTCGAATACAAAACAATCACAACAGGAGCAACTACTACAGCTGCTATCATCCATTACTGCTTATCTAAAAATTTAACTATAAGAAATTATAAAAATAATTTGTCACTGGATAATACACAAACCATTTAAAGTGGTTTGAATCTTTAAAATAGAAGCTTCACTCACTGTATAAACATCGTCATTTCAGACTCCTTTGATCTAATATGTCTGTGGTATCCCAAGGTTCTGTCGTGGGCCAGGTATTTTTAATTATTTTAATTTTTTTGCCATGCTTTCACTCAATTGGACAGACCATTAATACATTTTGTATGCTAGTGCAAAAATGACATTCAAACGGTTGGAAATATGTTGGTGTGTGTTCACTGCATACGAGAGTCGTCTGATCAGTTATGACTTTTACACTTCGAATTAAGCCAAACTTGCGATTTCTCTTGCTGGCAAATCAGAAACAACTTGTTTGAAATGGTAATCATTAAGAAAAATTAAGACACTTTGTGTCAAAACAGGCAGTTTAACATTTCTTTAAAACAAAAAAACCCCACAGCCCTCCATCGCCTTCAGTTGGCCCAAAACTCTGCAGCAAAACTGAACCAACAGAAGAACTTGCATAACTCCTGTTTATTTCAAATTCTTTTAATAATCCACACTAACTTTCAGTCCTCTGAGTGGTTGAGCTCTTTCCAATATCATGGAATTGTTAAAGCCACATCCTCAAACCAAAACCTATTCATAGTCACCAAGGAGCAGATATAAAACTGGAGGGGATTGCAATTTTCCACACAGTTGCTCAACTGTGAAACGGTCTTGCTTTGTCTTAACATCGTCTTGGGAGTCTGGACTCATTCAATAAGCAGTGGAAGACAGTAGTTCACTGTCTTTTTAAGGAGGTTTTAATTAAGGACGTTTTAATGTCTTTATGAAGTAGATGTGCTAAATAGACATTACTCAAAACTTGAGAGCAAAAAAAAGTCTATGTCAATGACACTTTTTCCTCCTGAATAAAAGAAAATATAGATTCCAATAGTCTGAATTTACACAATATATGTATTTCAGTATCAAAATGTATGAATTTTACATATATTGGCAGTCTTGGAAGAGATTTACACAAAAGCAGGATTTTATTATCCCATGCAAATAATGTGGAGGTCACAACAGGGATACGCATGCAGATGCCTAAATCTGACTCATTCTGACAAGAGGACGATTATATTTAACATGCAGCTCAAGCAGTTAATCAGCTACTTCCTGCTACAGCATGCAGCCACAACCTGTGTGGTGAAAATACCGTCCCTCAGTAAAAATTAACTGAAGATTGATCAACACAAACCTCAAACCCTGCAGTTCAGAAGCAACTTAACGACTGAAGCAAGTCAGATTATCGTCACAAAAAAGTTAATTTAAGCAATTGACATTACTTACTGCACTACAAAAACAAACTCTTATTGAGTATTTTTGTCTAGTTTGTAGTGAAAATACTAGGAGTGCACTGATTAATGTGATGGCCATTTTTCTGGCCAATCACATTACACGTCTGTAGGTTTTGGTATATTGAAACTAGACCAAAAAAAAGTAAGGTTTTGTGTTTTGCAGTGTAAAGTTTATTTAACGTTGCTACACAGAGTGTAGAGTTAATGAAAATGAAACTCCTCTTCTTTCCCAACAGAAAAGTACTTTGCACTCAGTACCTGGTCGGGGTTAATTTTGCATGAATTAGTGCATCAATGCAATCGTCCTGAGGCTCTGCTGAGGCGCTAAGGAAGCCCAGGTTGCTTTAATAATGACCGTTAGCTTCTCTGCATTGCTGCCTCTAATAGATTCCCTGCAGCATTTCGGTCAGGTGAGTTTGTAGGTCAGTCAAACACAGCGATATCATGGTCATTAATGCAGCTAGTTCTGGGAATGTGAGTGTGAAAAATGAAGTCAATGCCTCCATATGAGGCTTTTTATCAGAGGGAAGCTAAAATTTTGGCTGGGATGACTTTTGAATTAAGAAAAGCAGGGTAAATAATCAAGCAACTTTGACTCTTTGTGCCTTCCTCCTAACTCTAACATTAAATTCCAGATAAAATGCAAAAATTATTTATGTAAAGGCATATTTTCCTTCCACTCAACTTTGAATTAAAATGCTTGGATGCAAAACTCTGAACAGCTGACGTCTACTTACAGAGGAAACCAGATATTTTTATAAACAAAATAAAAATACACACATTTTTTTTCTCACTGTCTGATTTGAGATCAGATTAAAACTTTCTTCTAGTTAGATTTACCAAAATTTCTATTATTTGCTAAATGTGTAAATGTCTTTTTATTCAATGTACGTAAATGTCTTAACATAATTTTTACTGCTTCTGTAAGCAATCACACCCCTTTCTTATGCAGTAAAGATTCATTTTTCTGACCTTTTCCATCCTCTTTCAAAACTAGTCTTATATAATATTTTAAGTTTTCAGAGAAAAAAACAATTTGGAGCTCTCAGCTGTACATCACAATAAAGGAATAAAGCAATACATGTTTGTAATGATTCTGTGTTTGTCACAGTTTCTTGACTGAATTAAATAGCTTTTTCTGTGATATTTTAGTTAATTGAGACATATGTGTAAACCTACGTAGCAAAAAATAAAGAAAAAGAAAAGCAGGTCAATGCAAAAAGCAAAAGAAGCCACCATATACTTTCCCCCTCTATCCACTTTCACACTCACAAATACAACAGCTGAGCTAGCACAGACATGAAATGAAACTTACCTCTGACTGGGCCTTCAAAGGTCCATATACATGGACCCCAAATCCATCACGATAGTTTTTAATAAAATAAAAAAAAGTGAAGTAAATTACACATATGGCTACATGATTAGAGAAGCAGCATGCAGAGATCAGCGGGAGGATGACAGATGTGAGAGACGGCTCAGAAACACGCAAGATGACAACATATAACGCCCCAGTTCCATTTTCTTTCCTTTTAGAAAGCAGCAACACATGGATGCACATTGAGATGGTGGGAATGATTTATCCCAGAAGATGCAAAGACAAAGAGACGGGGCAAAATAATAAAAAAAACTGCAAAAGGAATAAAATCGTTATATTTTATCTTAAATTGATTGAGAGTAACACAGCCTTTAGCAATAAATCTAAAAGGTAAGCGACGTTTGAAGTTCCGGATGCTAATTTGTGCATTTCTGACATATTTGAAGTTACCAGCTACTGATTTTGCAGCTGTCAGATTTATAGTTTGATGACAGAAAAAAAGAAATACAACACATTGAGCTTTAACATCTGCCTCAAAATAATTAACAGTGATGAGAGGATAAAACAGATAAATAGGAATCCTGAACAGAAGGCATCTGCTTCCCA
Organism: Gambusia affinis; assembly: GCF_019740435.1. Taxonomy (NCBI): domain Eukaryota; kingdom Metazoa; phylum Chordata; class Actinopteri; order Cyprinodontiformes; family Poeciliidae; genus Gambusia; species Gambusia affinis. The sequence continues at coordinate 18,757,755 of NC_057887.1, forward strand.
ACATTATCCACTCGATTCCTGAACAGACTAATGGGGTTTGATGATATGGTGGATTTGTATGAGTTCATGTGGGTGAAAACTTTTCTGAAACCAAACACATTTTGTTTTTAACAAAGTGGTGGAGATTTTTATTTTCAAAAAGAGCTGGCTACATGTAGACAAGGCCTTATTATTTCGCATGTAGGTGAAAAAGTAAAATTTCGTCCACAGATGGGAGTCTTTTGTCTTTCTTCTTCCACAGAGATCAGATTTGTGGAGCTAATAATTGTACTGTGACTAACTTTATCTACTGAAACCTTACCATGATCCTCTGGTCTGATTTTACTTCAGATTATTGCTCTCCTGGTTTGGTAGCCATGTTGTAGGTGTGGTACGGTGACAGTTCTGTCATGCTCTCTTCATTTTCCGATGATAAATTCAACAGGGTTGCATGAGATTTTAAAATCTAGGACATAGTTATTACCCTAACTTTCCACTGTTCTACTTTATAAGATTGCTGCTCTATGTTGGTCTATTACATAATATTCAAATAAAGTACACTTAAATTTGTGGTTTATTTTACATTTGCAAGGAACTGCAAAGGTAAATTGTGTTCAAAATGGTTTTTTGGTAGGCATGTTATATAGTGATTCTAAATTAAAGCCTGTTACAAAACTCTGACTTTTTCTAAGAAAGTCAGAATTAGGAGAAGACAAAAAAAAGAGTCAGAATTTAGGGGGACAAAATATCAGAATTAATTTGTTTTTTAGTTTGCAGTGGTTCTAATCTTCTTCCATAAATAACAGCTACAAATCAGAGAAGTGCTTACTTCTTTACTTTTCCCCCAATTCTTAAATAGATTTTGTTCTGACTGAACTTTATGTTTTGTAAAGAAAGCCAACATCCCGTTTTGCAATTTAGTACACAAGCTGCAAAATATAATGCAATGACAGAACTTAAAGCTGTGCAGGAGATGCTGGAAATTAACAATTAGCTTTCTGACCCTAACAGCTCCTGATCTTCTCCTTCTACAGTTCTTGTTTCTTTATTCATCATCTTCCTCATCTTTTACATTCAGACTTGTCAATGTTCACCAGGCTATCCTGCAGAGGATGGGGGCAGAGAAGCAAAAAGGACATCCATACTCTGGGTGGTGTAATACCCCCCGGGCTTTGCTGAGATTCTGCCAAGCTAAATTTAGCAGCGAACCGTGGGATTCGTCCTCAATTTTAACTCTTAAATGTAGGTTGAGCCTAATAGATTCAAGTGCAGAAAGACAAGAAATTAGAGGTGAGGCTCAGGAGACGACCCGAGACAAACCCGAGATAATAACGTTATGCGAATGAGAGTCATTTTCACATGAGGAAGATGTACAATCCTCGTACGAGTCAATTTCCCCCGGATTATCTGCCCAGATGGAAGAAAACTGCTGGAATGAGGAGCTGATGTTATCTCAGGAAGGGTTGTTAGTTTTGTTAAAGGCAGATCACAGAAATCGCCTCCACAGCATGATTCAAGGTTCCTGCAGCCAAAGTCGCTGCAAGCTCTGAAACCCTGAACCAGAGTTTTCCTGGCATTTTGTTCCCTGTTATTGTAGGCTACGGCATCGCACACTTAACACACAGCTACATTGATCATTTCTGCATGATTTATTTGTATATCTTAGGAAACAAAACCTTTTGTTTTGAACAACTGGACCACGCCACTCACTTAGTCTTTTTCCGGATCTCTTCCACCAGCTGTTTAATGTGATCCTCCATGAACTCGATCTTTTCCTGCTTTCTCGCCAACGCTTTTTGCAGACGGACAATCCGGTCCACGAGGACGGCCTTGTCCACCTCTGGGAAGCTGTCCACCACCATAACGGAGGGACCGGACTGGCTCTCTGGCGACCGCTCCTCAACGCTGCTGCTCCCCCCTTGGCGTGCATTTAAGGAACCTGATTGAGAATTGGAGACACCAGTTGTTTTATATTACAATATTCTGGCTTGGTTTTGCAACAACTTCATGCACTTTAGCAAAAAAATAAATAAATAAAGTTGCATTGTTTAGTGTAATTTTCAGCTGGAAAATTTGCATAAGGGTGCAAAAAAATTTAGAAGAGCTCATGTTTGAGTTAAAAATTTTAAACATTATAATGGATATATTAATTTTTTTTTTTTTTTAAAGAATTTATGTATTCTAATTTTGATGATTCAAAATTTTTACACAAGAGCAATAAAAAAGGATCATTAATGAGTCACAAGAAGCCACTGTTAAAGAAGCTGGCTGTACCCGAGCAACTTTAGGGAAAGTTGAGAGGAAGGAAAAGCTATGGGAGAAAAAGAAAACATGTCTAAACGCAGCCTTCAGAGGATGCCAAAGCAAAGTTCATTCAGGAATTTGGGAGGAGATTCAAAAGGCTGAACTCAGGGCTTCAAAAGTCACCAAACACAGAACTGTATTCAGAACTACAACTGTTGCATTAATCGCCACTGTATCACTGTGCATCAAAGAACAAAAGACTATGATGTGTTGACAAGTGGAAAATCGAACAAGCCAGACAAGCCGAGGGCTGCTATTAAGAATTATTTATTTATTAGTAGAGCCACAGGCTGATCGACTCCATGCTATGCTGCATTGATGCAGTAATTTATGCAAATGGAGTACAAACTAAACACTGAGCACATACACAGCTCAAAATGTTTTTTAGTAAACTGACACGTCTAATTTTCTGAAAATGTAATTGTGAGCTGAAACAAAAGCTTGGTATACATTTATATTGGAAATTAATTATCTTTTATAGTATTTTAATAAATTAATATATCACCTAATGCAAATAAAGTGGGAATATTATATTTATTTTTCTGAGGTTAAATGTTAAATACTAACCAAATCTCAGAGCAGTACCTGAGGAACTGGAGCGACTGCCCATACTGCTGCCGTCTCGGTCGCAGCCGCCATTCTCAACCTGCTCCAACTTTTTACGGGCTGCAGAGAAAAAACATCATCAAATCAGAACAAAACAAAACAGAGCTGCACAGAACTCAAACACTGAAACCCTGACATTTTTCTGCATGTAAAACACTTAAGAGACCTGTCAGACATTTGCCTTTTATGCTAAATTCAGGGGATGTAGTATCGAACCTTGTGTTAGTTGTTTTGTGAGGTCTTTGATGTTGGCAGCTTGTTTCCGTTTCTGGGTCACCAGCTCGTCCCTCAGCTCCTCCACTCTGGTCGTCAGCTGGGCCACCTCTGTCTGCAGCGCCGCCCGTTCCTCCTGCAGGCCCTCAACTTCCTGGCCCCTCATCACTTCTTCCTGTTTCAGCTGTCGCGACTGCAGATTTATAGGAACGAAGGTTTTTATATAGTATTATATTTAATCACTTAATCAAATTTTTGGTTTTTGAAGATTTAATTTCTGGAAAATTTTGATTTTTTTCCCCCCCAATGATCTCCTTGGGTTTCCATAGATTAGAGTGATCTTCTTCAACAAATGTGTTTTAAAGTTTCTATTTACTTCAACTTTGAACACAGGTCAGTTCTATGATGGAATATTAGAGCCAGTTGAAGATTTATTTATTATTATTTTTTCACAACAAAAAAGTCATAATTTAGGAGAAGAAAGTAGTAATTTTATGAGAACTCCCACATAAAAATTCAAAAAATTAAAATGAGGAATGTTGAGCATCTTTTTAAGTTATACAGTTTTACAGATAATACTTAATATTTAAAAGAAATACTCAACCTTCAACACATCAGCATCAACTTATTATCAACAGCAGGACTTTGAAACGACTGCGTGTATTAAGACAGATCTTTCATGTCTGATCCTAATAACTTAATACCTAAGCTTCATGAAAACAACTTTTTTTCATCATATTGAAAGAAAAAAAATTCCTTAAAATTACAACTATATACTAGTAAATAAACAGATTCTCGTAGCCTGAGCTTGATAGTACAACTCACAGAATGGATTGAAATAAAAAACCCTTTTAAAAAAGTCATTTATTTTGTTTCTGTTATTGATTTTTAAAGTGAAAGAATAAAAATTTAAAACCAAAAATCTGGTATGAAAAAAAAAAATCTGATTTTTATTTTTCAGCCAAATCACCTAGCTCTCCTAGTAAGACATTATGCATGTGTTTGCTATATGAAAGCATCTCTCTCATCAACCCCAGACTGTGTCTCCATGTGTCCCCTCTCAGCATCCTTACCTTGTCCTCCAGGAACCTGCTGGTCTCCTCCAGCTTCGCTTGCAGCTCGGTGAAGCTCCTGCTGACCTGATCCAGCTGAGACTGCAGCGCGTTGCTCTCCGACTGCAGGTGGGCGTTCTTGCTGCTCAGCTTCTCGGTGAAGCCCAGCAGCTCTGCTTCACGCTCCCGGCTGCCTTGAACGTCGCGCTGGAGGTCAGTCATCTGACTGGTCAGGCTCTCCACTTCCTCCTGGAGAGAGGTGATCTCCTGTTTGTCCCTTCATAAAACAACAAATGTGAGACGTGTTAAAATCTTAAAACAACTGCTAAAGTAGCACATGGTAGAAAAAAAATTATAAAATTCATATACAAGACATCAATCCAAGAGGTAGAAAAGTTCCTGAAATCAATTTTCTTCTAGCTTTGTGAGAAAAACAAGTTCCATTGCTGTAATAAAATCCAATCTTTACTCAGTTTTTGTACCAAATTTGCAATGTGCATGTAATAGAAGAGCTCTTTATCCAGTATAAAGCCCAGGTATTTATAATAAGTAAGCTCAATTTGCTCACCAAGGGCAGTGATAATCAATAGAAATATCTTATAGCCTTTGGAAATGTGAGAAAACCACTGTTTTTGTTTTATTCACATTCACAGACAATTTCAAAGTGTGTAAATGAGACTGAACTACGATAAAGTCAGACTGTAAAAACTCTATAGCATGTGAGAGTGAAGAAGAGCAACAATCGATTAACAAGTCATCTACATAAAAATGATAATTATCAGTAAAGTTATTTATATGAATAAAAACTAAAAGCGGTCCAAGAAGTGACCCTGCGGAACTCCTTTTGTAATTTCAAGGAGAGAGGAAGAGGAACTCAAAGGTTTCTGTTTGACAAATAGTCAGGAAAATGGTTAATCGGATTCATTCCCATCATGGCAGAGGTGAACAAAAGAAGACAAAATGCTCTAATTAAGTCAAGAGGTGCTTCAATATGGTTTTAGTTTGGAGGTGTGTGTTAAATCTGTCCTGTCTATTATTTAGGGATCTAACAGGAAAAGGATAAATACTATTACTAATATTATTATTACTACAATTCAACGTTTGTTATCACTAGCGTTTCCAAATGTGTCCAAAACTTTGTCAATATTGCACTAATGTTGATGTTTCCATTTGCAAATTTATTTCCGAAATATCAAGTTGGACAATTATATGGTCAGTGGAAACACAGCTGATGGCAATCAAAGCTGATAAAAAGTGTGTATATTTTATTGGAAAAAATGAGAACTAAAATAAAATTTAATTAAACACTTCGGCAAAACACTTTCCAACTTTAACCAATTTGCTTATCAAGTGATTTCCACACAGGGCTCATCTTTGTATTGTGTGTCTGCTCGAGCTTTAACAATAAAAACTTCTGCATCTTTACCGTTCATGCTGCCCCTGAAGCGCAGTGACCTCTTCCAGTTTTTCTCTCTGCCGGCCGATCTCAGCCTTCTGCCGGTTTATGATCTCCCTGTATTTGGTCAGCTCATCCTCCCACCGCGGCCGCTCGTCCTCCAGACACTTTAACTAAGGAGCCAGACATCCTTGTTAGTCGGAGGACTCGCGCTCGCTGGTGCTACACAAACATCACTCCGGATAACAAACCTTAGTGCGGAGTGTTTCCAGCTCATCTATGCTTTCTTTGTAACTCTTCTTCAGGTCCTCCAGCTCTTTAGCCTTTACTCGATGCATCTACAACAGGAATGAGGCTTTATTTTATATTTGTAAGCATTGTATTCTCATGTGTTCTTTTTTTCTAGAAAACAAAGCCGTCAATACTTCATGTAGCGTCATTACACAACAAATAGATTTCCTTGTAAGCCATGCAGTCAGTCTGTTTGTTTGTTTATGAATTCATTAGGGATGTGAAACAAATGGTGTTTTTTTTCCTCATGTTTTGCCTCATGTTTTTAACAAACTCATTATCGGTGCTGCCGCTAGTCAACTTTTCCAAGAAGTCATTAAAGGCCTGCGGTATCCACGACAACGCAGCAGTAATGGGGGTTCTGGTAAATTCTATTTCGTCCATTCATCTTTTCGCATCCAATTCAAATGTAATCTCCCAACCAGTAATGGAAACAGTTTTGTTTGCATATTTTATGATTCAGGTTGCTTCATCATGAGTGTATGAGATACATAACAATAAATATAGGTATAGAGGGATCAGTGGGCCGGAGTCAAGGTTCAAAAATCAAAAACTGAAGAGCGTCAGGTCAGCAATTTTATTTAACGGCATAAAACTTCCTTATCAAAAAATTGGACTCTTCTTTCTGCTGCTGCAAACATCAGAAATTCAAACGTAGGGACTTTTTCTCTTATTTTTTGGGAGGCATTTTCACTGAGCTGTCAACAACTTGTAAGAGATGAAGCACACCCTCAAATTAATCTAACTAGGTGATGTCTTCTGGGTTTGTTGTTGGAATGCAAGGCTTAGTATTGATTATTTCTAGGCCATTTATTTTTAAAGTCTGATTCCCATTAGAGTGTGAAAAAGAGGCCACAGTGTTTGGACCGAGTCCATCCGTTCGGTTGTGTGCATGCGGAGCATCAGAGGCATCAAGCTGAGAAAAAAAGTGGAGAAACACGCTTTAAATCAGGATAATTAATAATAGACTTAAAAATAAAGGAAACCTGTGCTGTGATTTGTCTTTTAACAGACAATCACATGGAAAAAACAATGTGATATTTTTTTCCTTGCTTAATCTACAAAAAGATTTAGATTTCTTGTATAATAATGAAGTCAAAGGAAAAGCACTCATGCTATTCCAAATGCTTAGCAATAAACATTTCACATTTTCTTTGCTTTTATAATTAACCTCCTTTACTCAGACTGATCTGGATCCAATCTGATTGAGCCATTTTGTAAAAAAAACAAAAAAACAAAAAGAAAAACCCTATTTCTGTAATCTATAAAAGCTCAAGTGGCATCAACACTTTTGCAAGGACAACAAAATCTGAGGATCCGTCTTCTATTGATGGTCCACATTTTCCAACGACTCGAAGCTAATTTTATCTGCATATTAAATAGATCAGAGCACAGAAGACGCTTTTTTTATTCACAGTATTTTTTTCTTATCAGTTATTCCTTAATAGGCATCACAGTGATCACACTGCCAGCTGAAATGTTACAAGCCGTTATTTCATTCTGGAAATAAAAGGAAGAAGAAGCGCATTGAGAAAGAAGATGAATATGTAAAAAAAAAAAAAAGTGCTTTAACTTTAGATAACGTGCGTCACCTCTAACTGGTCTGTTTGCTCCTGCTTGTGTTTCTCCAACTCTCCTTTAGTTTCCTTCAGTTTAGCGTCCAACTCGTTGGATCTGAGCTCTTCTGATTCCTTAAGAGAACATAAATTACTGTTTTAAGTACAGGAGTATAAAACGGTAAATGACATTAATATGTTCTTGTGTTAAATTATAAAATCATTGTCTGGTGTGTTATAATGTCAGAATTAGTAGTTCTGATTAATTTTTCTAGGAGAGTCAAAACTATTGTGGCTCTTTACTGCCACCATCTGGCACATTCAACCACATTCACTCTGGTCAGGTTTGCACCTTTACCTTAACTTTTAATAGTAACAATAAAATCAATACAAAAAATAGCCTCTTAACTTCTGCTGTGATCATGATCAAACTTTCACACAACAAACCTGGTACGTTCGGATCATGTCCTGGCAATTCTTTCGGATCTGTTCCGTCTCCTCTTTGGCCTGAGCCAACTTGGATGTCGTTTCTCTCAGCTTGTCTTTTGTTTCCTGGACACAAACAAACATGAAGGTGCTTTTGTAGAGGGAAAAAAAATAAATTAATTAAAAAAAGCCTCTTATATCTCAGAGGGTTCAGGTTAAAACCTCAACACTGATTACTAATTTGCTTTTAGTTTTTCTAGTATTTTTGCAAAAGGAGAAACAACAGCCAGATCTGTATGGCCTTCAGCAACTCCTGAGCTTTTGCGCCCTCTTTTGTTTACTGTTGCTTATCTGCTTAAAAAATGAAACTATTCATTTGTTTTTTCAAAAACAGCTACAACGACAGCACCAATTTCCTTCCAGGGTCATTACAGTGCAATTCCTATTTCATTTCATCCCCAAATCACACATTTAATCATGTTATTTTACAGCCTGTTGAAAGAGAAGGTGATCATTTTTATGCTGAAGTAGATCCACAACTGGTCGGGTGGTTTTATATTATACAGGGTGGTATGTGTGACGTATAAAAACTGAAAACACACAAAAGAACATTAACATTTAGATGATAATTTAAACTTGAAATGCAAAATGGAATACTAATACCAACATCTGAGCACAAGAATCATAATGAATAAAAAACAGACAGCTTCACATGTATCTGAACACTGAAATGGTGTTAAGGCCACTGTGGATAGAAAATAGTTAACAAAAAATAATAATAAAAAAGGAAAAGTAAATTTCCACAAAAAAAATCTCCGAAAACAAAAAAAAACAAAGACACTTTCAGAGTTTGAAAAGTCTAAAAATTTGCTTAAAACTATTCAGAAATTTCTTGATTAATCTCAGAAACATTCTACGAAAAAACAAGTTTTAAAAGTAAAAAAATTCAACTTCTGAAACTCCAAGTTTTTTTTCTCAAAAATTCTCAAATTTTCAAACTCCAATGTTTCCTCTTTTTTTTTTTGGCAGTTATATTGAGTCCAGCATTGACTCAATATTTTCCCTCTTCTACAAAGGCCACAATACACCGTCGTAGAATACTGACACAAGCTTTGTTTTATTTTACCCAATTAGTGAAACATTTAAAAATTATAGATAGATGTAAATTTGACACCAAAAAACTTTAAACAAAAGACGGTATGGGGATCCTACTGTACTACAATTAAGAACAAAAGACCCAGTAGTGCCAACTTTGTTTTTGTAAAGATTGAACCCAGTCTTGCATTGGCAACAGAGAATGAGCCAGTTGCAGAAACAAACTTTATAACATTACCTTATGAGCATCTGCTTCACTCTTTAACTTGTTCTGGGCCCATCTGACTTTGATCAGATGAGAGTTGATCTCCTCTTTCAACTTTTCCCCTTCTCGTGTCAGCCGGCCGACCTCACCTTCCTGTGAATAAAGGAGCATACGAATGAGGCTTAATTAATGTACAGAATGACAAAACAATGCTAATGAAGGTAAAATGGCTGTTTGAGATCAAATATTCTGTTAAACCGATGCTATTTAAGAAATAAACAAGTCAGTAAAAACACTTTTGTCATTTATTTTCTGTCGTTAAATTGAAAACATGAATCTGAAACTTTGTCCTTTACAAGGTTAAGGGGTAAATAATGCAGATAAAGTTTCTACATATTTCAAATAGAAAGTATTTAAAATGTAATTGACCTTGGCGTCATACAGCTGCTGCAGCCGCCCTTTCTCCTGAGCCAGCTGGTTCCCGCGCAGCGCTTGGCGGTCCACCTCCTTCAGCGCTTCCCTCAGCCTCTTCTCTAAACTCTCCTTGTCCCGCCTCAGGTCCAGAGCCTCCTTCTCCCCCCGCACATATTTCATCACCATGGCCTCCTTCTCCTGCCGCGCCTCATCACACTTCTTGTTCACCTACATAGTACGGTCAAGTTAATATCCAAACTGTTTTTTTCTACAGGTGAGTTGCGATAAGTTAGAGCATAATCAAAACAAATTCATTTCAGAAGCTTATTTTTCAGATTTAATACACTTTCCAGATGTTTTTTTTAAATTACTTATGATAATTTGGCATACAGCTAATGAAAAGTCAGTTTCATTTGTATCTTTAATAGAGAAATGTTGTGCTACATCCTGAGCAATAACTGGGATGAACATCAACTTGACAGCTTCCACAAGAAAAGGTAAAGAAAAAGCAAGTCACTGTTACTACAACTGGCTGCTCACAGTGTGCTAAATTCAAGCATATTGACAAAGTTGAGTGAAAGGTAAAAGTGTGGTAGGAAAAGGTGCACAAACAACAGGAGTAAATGCTGCCTTGAGAGAACTGGTAACGTAAAGCCCATTCAGGAATTTAAGGGAAAATCACAACTAAGAATGCAGGTTATTGTTGAATGACTTCATCTAAAGTCGATTGAGCTTATCAATCAACCATCGATTAATTGATAAGCGGCCATTTTCTTTTAGTTTGACATAGCAAATGTCTGAGGTAATGCATAACCTTCATTTTGCTTTAAATATTCATGCTTTGAAAGAATGACATAAAACACAAAATATAAGGTAACATTTTAAAATAGTTAGTGAGAAATACAATATTTTTTATGCATGTCTCTAACAAGATAGGAAAATAACAGCTTAAACCACATTGTAGTAAAAGCAGTCATCATCATTATTCTACTTTAGTTTTGGGAATATAAAAATGTAGTTATCTCATAGCTTCAACAAATTAACATAAGCAAATGATCTGAGCCTCGGGGCGCCAACAGTCGACTATGACTGGGTCAGTGCTGAATGATACAAGCGAAGGCCCTGAGAGGGATTTGGAGCATAATGTAACGCGTACTGTTCAGTGGACGGTGAAATTAAAAATTATGAAGTGTGACAGAACTGTCAAGAGAACAGCAGCCAGCACGGCTTTAACCAGGTGAGCAGAATCAGGATAAAACACGTTCCGCCAGCAATATTTGTTTAGCAAGCGATTTAACCTACAGCAAGAGGAGTTTGGTGAGCCCTGACCTTGAACGTTCAGCTGCTAGTTTTGTGCAAACATTCATAAACGACGTGGCAGCAGAATTATTATTTTTGGGCCAACTGTGGCTAAAAATAGGTAATCTTTTTCCAACTTTAAAGCCATGCATGAAGCAGAGTCATGCCAAGAATGCAAAATAAGGGTTGGAAACCTGTTCTATCCTGTGAGTGGTCTCCCTATGCAGCTGCTGCAGAGCAGCCTTGGCCGATTGCTCCTGGTGGATCAGTTTCTCCCGCGACTCCTTCAGTTCTTTCAGAAGCTCCTCCACCCGCCCCTCCAGCTGCAAAAACAGGGAGAACACAGATTGAGCAACCCAAACCTGAGCCAACCGGCTCGGCAGGATTACAGCTGAATCAAAGGGCTGAAGGAAAATCAGGCTCACAGAGGAATGGAACCAACATTTTCTGTTACAGAAGGAATTTCCCAGAGAAGATTTACATCAAATTACACGGCACAGGAAAACTTTACTAAACATTACTTAAGGCTATGTTCAAGCTGCCGCCCAAAGTGACCCAATTACAATTTTTTGCCACATCAGATTTCTACTGCGTGGTCGTCCAAACTTCCAAATATATGAGACTTGTATGTGATCTAAAGTTTGAACTACAAAAGACCTAAAACTGTCCCGCATGCGGGGTAAAGAGCGCAATAACGTCACAGAGCGTGCTCTGGGTTTTGCCAACTGCCATTAACAGGAAAGTCAGTGTTTGCAGACATAAACATGGATGCTAACGGTGGAGAATAGTTTGTGATTTTGAAGTGGTTGTCTGACCGGAGCCAGTATTAACAACTTAATCCTCATTACAGTCCACCATGGTTGTTGTTTTTCTATCAAGGCGCAGAATAGTGACGTTTGTCGAGTATTAATGAGGTTCAGGACCTGGCCGTTCGGATTCAGCTCTCATTGGAAAAGATTGGATACGTATCGAATATCCAGGTGGCCTGGGTCGCATTTGAAAAAATTTTTTACTTGTATTGTTCAGACTGTCATGAAAAGATAAGATACAAGTCGCAATAAGAAAAAAAAAAGTCTGAATTGGGTCACTTTGGGTTGCAGTGTGAATCTTCAATATTGGAAAATAAAATTCTCCAATGTATACATCAGATAGGAAAGAACAAAAGGTGATTTAATCTGACAGTGTGGAGAGCTCATTGGAGAGCTGCGGTGACGGGTGCAGCTTAACAAGATTTAGCCGTTGGATTGTCTCCTAATTTGCACAACAGTCAGAGCAGGCTAAACTACTCAGGGTCTAAATAATAACAGTGAGTGATACTCACTTATCAAGGCGCAAATATTAACTGTTTGCAGTTAATATTTGGTCAAGAAATTCATTTTTTAAACAAAAAAGAAGTTAGTGGTTACATTTTTGATAAGTCACAATGCAAAATATTATAAAAAATAATGAAAATATAAACTAAAGTCTTTAGAACTATACAGCTGAGGTGACAGCTAAAATAATCAATACAACAAATATTGTATTGATATGAAGCTGCTGAGTTATACATTTCAGAAAGTGATATGTAGGACATGCATGAAGAAAGGAAAGACTGCAATCCTCTTTATCATAGATAAAACCAAAAACATATAGTCTACAAACTACTGTTAAAATAGAGTTTTTGTTTAAAAAAAATAAGAGACCAAAATAAATCTGTCAAGAACTTTATCCCACATTGTTGAACCACTTTATGATTGGGTAAACGCTTCACAGCAATTCAAATTAATCTGATAAGCCTTGATTAAAAGCCCAGATGTCCTAGAAAGAATTTTCAGACAAAAGTTTACAGAAAGATTAAAAGTAGCAGAATGATCATAAAGAAACTCAATTTTCACATAAAATTCCTTAGAAAGCCGAAGTTAAAGAGACAACTGCTTCTCCAGAAGAAAAGATTTTCAAAGTGACCTAGGAAAGGTTAAGATCGAAATCCAAAACGAAATCTGGGTGGTTTCCTCAAGAAAGTTGTGGAAAACCTGGCAGACTTTGAGAACTTTCCTTTAACAACGTTTCAGGTTACACGTGTGCACACCTCTGGAAACAGATAGCTGTGGTATTTATTTAAGGTAACCTTTGCTTCTAACAGGTTTGTTTGATTTTCCGTTAAATTATACAGATTAAATGCCACATTAAAGATGGAAAAGGTCTCAGAGATTCATCGTGGTCTCATTTATTTCATCCTGACACAGATGAGGAGATTTAAGGTTAAAGGTTACAGTGTTAGAAATGTTGCAATGCCAGAAGAGAAAAAGAGGAAGCAAGAAAAAGTGATTTTAGAGCAACTGGCACTGCCGCTCCAGCTTCACAAAAACATCACCGTCACGTGATTTTCTAACGTTCCCCTAATCAACAATGCCATTCATAAATGACAGCTTGTTAAAACAGAAACAAAGTCGACAGAAAGTTCTCCTGAAGGATTTCCCAGAGATATGAATATTTTTTGGTAAACAAAAATAAAAAAATAAAAAAAAAAATCAGGTAAGAAGAGGATTTCTTCTTCACAAACGCATGATAATATGACATCCACCTTCTACAGGAAGGACAACTACTGCAAAATCTCACTTCAACAAATCCAAAAAAGAAAAGAAAATACCTTTTTAATGGAGCTCATGTGTTGCTTTTCTGTTTCTGCTCTCTTCTTCAACTCTTCCTTCATGTTGTCTTTTTCCGAGCAGATACCCAGGATCAGTTCTTGATGTCTCTTGTTCTCCTCAAGCAACCTAAGCAAAAAGGTTCAAAAAATAGACGTCAAACCCTTGAAGTCCTTCAGGAATTTAGGTGCATTACATCTTTGCAGGGTAAACAGGGTTTCTACAAATGTCAGGAAGTCAAATTTAAGACTTTTTAAGACTCTTTGTGTCACCTTGGATAAAATTTAAGACTGAAAAGTTGGATGATTCTGCTGTATTACAATCATACATAGCATAAGCTGAATTTTCTGAGGTCTGTTTGTGGCTCTTGGCAGCGGCTTTACGCTTCTCACACTGCATATGGCTCTTTACAGCTTTAACTGTTGTGCCAAACTTAAGTTGTTGTTTATTTCTTTAGCCTTGTAAGAGTTTGGAAACAGACGAGCCAGTTACAAAAACAAACATTGTTCAACCAACTAGCAATAAATTTGCATTTAACCATAATCAAGTCAAAGAAAAAGCTAGGTAGCAAGGATATATTAACAGCTGATTACCAGGAGGTTGAACCAACTTGAGTCAAAATGCAATGAAGATGTCTGTGAGCGACTCCAACTTTTACCAAACAGACAAGTCCCATAAGAATTTTTATTTTTTACATATGTAGAGTAACTAGTCCTGCCACAACAAAATGTAAAACTTTAAGGTTATGTGTATGACATTTACCTTTGAATAGCCTTCTCCTGTTGAGTGTACTTGTACTGCACACACTTCTCAAAGACGTCCATGCAGCCCTCCTGGTCTGCTGGGAGTCCATTGACAGGGGAGCTCTCTTTCCCTTTCCCTCTGCTTTCGCTTTCAGACAACCCACAAGCTAAAAGCTCCGACTCCAGCTCATCCAGCAGCGACTCTTGCGACAACGAGCGCTGGATCTGGGAAATAAGCTTTCGGCTGCAGTCGGTGTCGAAAGGGCTCGACGAGGATTGTAAGGGGATGGAGACGTTGGCGGTGGTCTGCGGGCTCGAGGCCGGTGAGAAGCTGAGCGTGTCAGAGCTCGGAGTGGATGGTCCGTTAGAGATCCCAGAGGTAGAGGAGTCTGTAGGGGAGTTTTTGGAAGTGCTTTGGACAGAAGAGGGTGAAGGACTGCTGTCATCAGCGGGTGACTCCAATGGTGGCTCGTTGTCATGCTGAGCTGTTGCATCAAAAGTCAATAAGGTCTCTGTTGTCCCTTCGATAACAGGAGGACTTTCTGCTACATCCTGACTGGCAGCAGCAGCCTCATTTGAAAGACTAAGTGGAAGTCTATCAGTTTCACTAGAAACTTTCCCAGCATCACCTTCATCATCAGCAGCTGTCTCTCTCACATCATGATGGTGCTGACTGCTTATCTGAGCTCCTTCTTCAGTCTTGATTAATCCACTCTCCAGCTGGTTCTCACTTTTCACCTGATTGCAAGTCTTCACAGCATGATCACTGTTCTCAAAGATTAATTCCTCCTCTTCGACATTTGACGTACTACGATGACACTCGTCTCCAGAGCGTATTTCCTCTGTTGCTAATTTATCATGTGATCCTTCCATTTTCAGCGCAGCTGTAGTCAGAGCCAGATGTTTCATGCTCCGCTTACGGATCAAATCTGGCAACGAGGAAAACAAAAACAGGAAAGTAAAAAATAAATAAAAAACTTTCAGTATTTTGTCAGCAGGGAACTAAAAGTTCCTGGAAGTTATCGGTGTGGCATTCCTGTGCCATTTGCATCCTGGTCTGCACTTCATGTGCTTAGATCATCGATTAGCAAAGAAAAAACTTAAGGAATGTTCACAGACAGACTCGGGAATCACCAAAGAGGCGTGTTGTTGGCCACGCCAATGACAAGATTATTTTTGCTGTAAGGAGTGTGACTGCAAACGTCACACAACTGATAGTTAGTCAAGATTATCATATCTATAGAGCTTCATTCAAAACCAAATAAAAAAATCTTTAGAGATGGAAGCGTAAGCAAAAATCAGTAGCATTTACCATAATTTTTCTACTTTTTGGAAGTATTAATAATGGTCTCAAAGCATAAGAATGATAGAGTACAACACCTGCTAATACTGAAGCAGTATATATGACAGTGTAATGGAACAAGATGTGTCACAATGAACTGTTTACAGTTTTAAACGTCTTGTATTTTTCTGTTTATGTCGCATCTATTTTTCCATTAGTTGCCCTAGTACTTTAGGTTCTCATTTTTACACTGATCATCTGGATACTTTTCTTTTTTAAGTCGAATGATCTCAAGCTTTACTGTTTGTTAGGTTATTTTGTTTGAAACTAAATACATGAGCTTAAGGTGAATGGATGCAGCAGAAAATCAAAACAAAAGGGAACAAATGGGAAGGGAGTGTCTTCAAAATCGAATATGGCTGCCTTGCACACAACACCTAACAGCTAGCCGTAGTAAAAACGTATATGTATCTAACTTGCACTTTTAATTACCTCATTAAAATCATTTTGACTGTAGTATACAACCTCCTTCAGTGAATCTGGTGCTATGGTATTAAAAGGACCAGGATGCTGCGAGTAAAGTGAAACATTTCGGTCATATTTTAAGGAGTGATTTGTGTTATGATGATCATGATTTGCAAGTTGTACATGCAAGGTGATATTTTTGCACGTAAATTTAATATGTTCAAGTGGCCATTTTTCCAGCCTATTCTTCTTTTGTTGTTTTCTTTTTTTTTTTAAACACAGCTCACTTGTGGCACAACTACAGTAACGTGGTAATAAAGAAACTACACATTTAAAATCCTCCAAAATCTTCCAAGACGGAGATATCTAGAACTTAAATATTGTCATGATGACCAGTGTTCCTACTTTTTATGCCTTATTGGAGAAACTACATGAATAAATGTAGTAATTTAATAGCTAAAGCTTTGTCGACAAGGAATACCTCAAATTTTAAAACAATAGAACGACTGTTTCCATGCTTTATGACAGTTGTATTTATTCTCCTATTGTGTGGTTTTTATTTTATATTAAATGGACTAAATTTGTCTTGAATAAAGCTTTTCAGAAGAGTGTAAAATTGTTATAAATATAACATCATTACCTCTTCAATACTCTGCAGATGAAGTGCAAGGAGTGAAATAATTTTTTTTAATCTATTCTCAACCCAAGTAAGCGCATTCAGATTAATGTAAACATTTCCAAGCACAATACCATTTCTTATTATATTTGATAAACCTTTTTAAAAGCATAAAGAAAAGAAAATTGTATGCTATGAACAAAAACAAACAAAAAAAAAACAATAATGGAAATAGAAAACAGGTGACATGCAAAGAGGTCTATGCTAAATTTGTAAAAAAAAAAAAAAAAAAAAGTAAAAAATTAAATGTCTTCATCTCAGTCTGAATTATTAAATGTTCATCCAACACTGAAAGGGGCTGAGTCAGCATTTACTGTGTTACTAATCAATGGGATGATTCAGAGTGAGTAGGAAACTTATTAACCTTAATTCAACTTCACATTTTTATTCAGCAATACGATCATTTTACTGCTATACTTGCTTTTAAGGAATCCACACCTTCCCCGCAGCATTAACCCATCTTCTTGTATCGACTTAGATGTTCTTTCATAAAAATACGGGTTCTAAACAACAACAAACCAAGCTTTAAGCTCTCCCCTTAACTTTACATATGTGATGTCATATTGTGTCATTCGCACTGTTTTCTCTGCTTCCATTAAGGGAAAGGTTTAGCTAGCATATGTACAAGGATGCTCCTCTGACAGGTGTCATGACAAACATCGGAGTTATTAACATTGTGAATGTATTATTTCATTCTTAAATTAAACATTTTAGAGTACAGTAAATCGGTGTACAACAACAAGCAGCAGATCGATTAGTTTCTTTTAAAATAGTGATTGGCGTTTTATTTACATTCTGGTGCATTTGACGTTAGCAGTACAAGTCCCTCTGGCTTGCTAGCATGCTAGCCTTGTTAGCTAAGACATGGCATCAGGGCTTACTGTCGGGCTACAAAACGAGTTAAAACAGCAAATGCTATAATAAAACACTATAAAACAATAATGTATGATTATTACCAAGCTCTAAGTTGGCATATTTTAATGTTAAAAGCCCGTTGATGTTTCATCTAGTTAGCTATGCTAACCCAGACAACACATACGTTAACTGAGGCTAACGGCTAGCGTATAACACCGACACAGAATGAAGCTAAATATAGATAGTTATACCCACCAGGTGCCAACGAATCATCGTGTATGTCCGTGCAATGACGGCCACAGCTCCCTGTTTATCCAGCTGATCGCCCAACTACTCAATGCTATGACACATCAACAAATATGGCCACAGCAGGAGAAGGAGAAGGATAGAAACCAATGAATGCCAAGTGACAAATGACGTCAATCTGATGTTAACACAATCAACAGGTACACCTGCAGGTCTGCCCGGTATTTTCGAGTAAATTCACACCAGGTAAATGTAGGTGAACCGCATTACAGCTGTGGCCAAAGGTTTGTAGGTTTGCAGAAAGTTGCTTTGTTTTGTTTTTGAGGGTACCTGGCTTTGATCTAGGTTATAATGATTAAATGCAACTGACCTAATCACAAAGTCTCCGTTGCATTGAAGCAGTTTGACCTTCAATAATCATTTGATACTCTCATTCTTACTTCAGGGGATAATGTGGATGTGAACAGCTGATATTATTCTATTGTTCAGATTACATTTGAAGAGCAGAGTGGTTGTTTTACAAAGGAGTGGAGCCTAAAACTCATTCATCATTAGTCAGCCATGGTTACGGAAACATGAGCTGTCATCGTTGATTTGCATGGAAAAGGCTTCAAAGGCAACGACCGTTCTGCATGTCAGGTTTCACCCAAATCAAGAACTTCAATGAAAGAGGTTGAGTTTCTTTGAAAAAGAAAAAAAAAAAAAAAAAAAAGAAACAAACTTCAGGGTGCCTACGGAAAAGAAAACAAGTAGGATTATCTTCTGAAGAGGACTAAATTACTGGATGACACCACCAGGACTGGAATGCAAAAGGATGGAATAACTGTATGTTTTTCTTTTCTGAAGAAGTATGTTCAAACTGTTGAAGAAATTTGGAAAAAAAATACTTTCTGTAGAAGAAAATGTGACTAAAATTTGTAAGATTGTTCTTTTAATGTTTTCAATGTGTTTATCACTGTGTCTCTTATGGCATCTGTTAGATTTTCCCCATTGAGGACCGTTTCATTGTATTCTATTGAACTCTAAAACAAATTTTTAATTAGTTATATAACACAATATTCCTCAACGTTGATAAATACATACAAAAATCCTAATCTATTACAAAACAAAGGAAAAAAATAAACGAAAAACAATTCCTGAGGAAATTTGTTCACGTACGTTCGCAGTAATAGTTTTACTTTTGACCTTTTGCTGACGTCATTACGCAAGTGCAGTACTTTTTTCTTCTAAAGCAGCACGTGAACGCAGGTTGGTCATTAAATATTAAACTTTAAATGTGCAAATACTTTATCTTATTGTTGAAGTAGTGGTTTTTAAATAAGTTTTATGTAGAAAGTTTTGTTCCTTCATACCAAAGAACTTTTGTAAGGTAATTTTAGCTTTCAGCGGTATTTGTTGGTTTTAAAGCTACCTTGAGTTAGCTGGCTAGGAACACATGATAAAAAACGTGGCAAAATATGTTGCGTACATTTCATTGTCTAATAAAGAAAGTATCTAAATCTAAATTATTTTGTAGTTAAGGTCGTAGATATGAAACCGACTCTTCTTTCAACCCCTGTTCGACCTAACCGACCGCTGAGGAAACCTTCGTCCAGTCCGGGCTTGCCTTCATCAACTCCGGCAAGATTCCCCAGCATGACCGCCGCTCCGCCCGTACGCCCCGCTGGAAATGGTAAATCCCCCGATAACAGTGTAACCTAGTTAGTTTCTCCCTCCTATGAATTCCACACTACAACCACGTAATAAATACTAAATAAAAAAGTTTTTGTTAAATTATATTTCTTCCAGGTCCCGCCAGTTTTCCAGAAAACACAGTCACCAGTTCAACAGTATGTACCGTGCTTTTCATTGCATTGTTCAATACCAGCAAAATGCGGGATGAATGCTATTTGTGTTCCACATTAAAAACTACTCAAAAGTAAATTTTAGCAATTAGCTTAAAGCATTAAAAACCGTTTACAAGACCACTCTTAGCCATTTGATTTGTGATGCCCAAGCCCTGACCCCCTCCTTTTTATTTATTTTAATTAATACAATATAGGATATTGTATTAATACAGTCAGGAACTGTACTTGGAATCTGCAAGTACCTAGTTGTGCCACAGGGATTGCATCAATGTTTGGGTTGTGTAGCTTTTAATGATTAAGAATAATAATTTACTATTGAAAAATGGTCTGTTTCTATTTATATTCAAATAAAATTATTTTCTTATCAAGTTCAAACTTAAAATATTCTATAAAATCTCCTGTACATACCTCAGTTTATTTTTTGAAGTAAAATAAGGGGGAAAAACATTCTAAAAAGTGAAACTAAAAAATTACTTTCAAAAAACTTTTAACTTATTGCCTCATTGATTCACAAATTTAGTGCAGCTCTCAGATGAGTTTCCCATTTCTGATAACTGTGCAGTTGTTATTGTTCTATTAATTTTTTTTTTGTGAAGAATGAAAACTAAACGTCTTTAGAAACCTTTGGAATAAAATGAAGCTTGTATTTGTCCTGGCCACCAAATTGAATTTCATTCAGTGTTTGCCGGTTTCTATCTTTAGCTTAGTTTGTTGATGATCATTGTGAAATGGGGAATTAGAAATCCAAATCTTGTGCATTTTGTCTCAGTAGTACACCTAATCTCCCTAACCTAACTGCCATTTTCCTGTCAGTGTTTTATTGAAATTAAACTTTTATTTCAATGCAACTTTTCCCTCTACACTTCTAGTTGGCAGGATTGGTTCCCCCAGCTCTTACTGTGTATTTCTGCAACTTCTGTGGTCAGCAAGGTAACATTAGAATTAAAAAAGTCGGTTGGAATCTTGTTACCCAACAAACTCTGTATTTACACAGAACTCTAATCGGGTTAGTGCAGACGTTTGAATATGCATTTCAGTAAAATCATATTTCCTGGTGTCCAACAGGAAATTTCCGCTGTAAGCGCTGCAAGAAAATGCCTTATTGCTCCACAGTGTGTCAGACGGAGGACTGGAAGGAACACAGACACATCTGCAAACCTGTTGAGCCAGAGCCGGCAAGGTAGGTTCAGTCACCATTTGGGCTGGATGATAAATTGATTTTTATCAATTAATCGATTATTTATTTTTTAATTGGGGTTTTATTTTTCACCAATGCACTGCTATGGTTTCCATAGTTCAGATTCAGAGTGATGTCAGCCCACCCAAAGCCTATCATCTTGTTTGACAAGCATGTTTTATAGCTTCTATTTATTTTGTCTTTGAATTCCAATTGACTCTGACAAAGTATAAGAATCAGACTAAGTTTTATTTATTTTTTAAATGAGATTAATGTTCTATTGTTACAAGAAGACAGTCGTAGTGAAACAAGAATAATCATATGGAAAAACGTTGAAATAATACAAGAATAAAGTGTTCAGATTACCAGGATAAAGTTCTAATATTAGGAGAATTAACACAAAAATAAAAATAATTATCCAAGCTTTTTCTTAATTAGAATTAATTTTCTCATAATTTTAAGATGTCCCTCTAGTAAAATTTTATGTTTATTCTGCCAATATCAAGACTATGTTCTCGTAATTAAACAAAAATTCTTGTATCTTAACTCTAATACTTCATCATACAAGTCACAAACATAAAAGCCACTTTTTAAAAATATTGTCCTTTGTTTATAATTTCTTTTTAAGAAAAGAAAGCGAGAAAAATCAATTAAAATCAGATGTGGTATGGAAAATGTCTTATCCACATTGCCCAGCCCAGATTGCTTGTGTTTCCTAACTTCTGGATTAATTTATAATTCTGTTTTTCTTAATCTGAAGAGAGCAACCCAAGGAAAGCGTGGCTTTACCAGGGACTGGCCACAGGGAAAACCTCATAGAAATGAAGGTAATTCACTAAAGACTTAGAAATTTGACATTTCAACTATAAAATAAAACTTGAAATAATATACTTCTATATTTATTTGGTTACTGAAGGCTAGTGAATCATCCAGCTACAAGAAGGTCTACTTAAAAGATTTACATGCTTCTAAAATCACCAGTGGGATAGACATTCAGGTAAAACTAAAACTCTGCTTGCATTTTGCTTTTGAGCATGAATTGGTCTACTGCATAGTGCAAGAGTCTCTTTCACTTTTTTCTTTCAGGCCACTGTTGTTGAATTCTGCAGCCCTGACAAGTTTTTCATCCTTCCCCAAGACCCAGAGGTCCTGGAAGCTCTACAAATAATAAGCACAGAGCTTCAGAAAACCTGCAGCAGCTCCTCAGGAACAGCTTACGTTCCCTGTGATGGAGAAGTCTGCACAGTTCAGTTTTCTGTTGACAAGGTGAGAAGAGTTTCCCCAATGCAATTAGGAGAGATAATATCTTTTGCAAGTTTTTTACCCAATAATCTTGTTTTTGCTTCTCCTTAGAATTGGTACAGAGGGTTGGTCCAGACTGTAGCTGCTGACAAAAAGACAGCTAGTATCCTTTACATTGACTTTGGCAATGAAGAGAACGTCCTGATTGAAAGGATCCTACCCCTCCCTGCTAATATTCAACATTTTTGCCCATGTGTGAGTGTCTAGGTGTTATTTCTTGGTTAGCACTACTGGCAGCTAATTTTCAATTTCAAAACCTCCAACTTGTTTGTATGCTACACTAATTCCCCAGTAAAACTAAAAATGCAAAATTTGCAGTTAATGTCTAGATATTTTTGGAAATTGTGTGCTGGGCTAAGATGTTATTAAAACTGACCAAACCCGTTTTTGAAAACTAGATAAAAAGAACAGAGAATTGTGGAAATTGGAAGTTTAAGAAGTGTGCATATGTCATGCAGCAGCTGTCTCTATGATAGTAGCACTATGCCTTCTGTTATTCACCACAGGCAATGGAGTGCAGGATTGCAGGTGTGGTGCCGGTGGTAAACAAATGGTCCGACGAATGTTGCATTACCGTCAGACAGATGCTCACTGGTAAGGCTGTCACTGTGAAGCTGTTGGAAGCGACGGAGAAAGAAGGTGTCCACTCTGTGGATATCGTGCTGTCAATGAGTGGGTGTCACAGATGCGAATCTAATGCGAGTTTCATATTTCCAGAAGTTAAAATCCTTTAATGAAACTCTCTTCTTGTGTATTTAAGGACTGATGCTGAGCTCATTCCTAATCAAGAATGGATTTGGACAAAAAGAAACCACCAGTGTGCCTCCAACTGAGCAAGACATAAGTATGCTAGCTGCATATCTATTTCAATTTGCATCATTTTGCGATTGTCAAGAAGAGTTACAGGATCTGTTTTCCTTAAGTTGCCATGTTGAGCGCATCATTTGAAAATTACAAGCGCCTCTCTGACGGGAAGGATGACAATGAATGGGCTCAACCACCGAAGCCGCTCACACAGGCAGTAGGAGACCAGTTCTTGGTTGTGCTTACACACTTCGTGTCACCCAGTGATCTTGTAGTGCAGAAGGTGGAGAACGCAGGTGAATCGCATTTCATCTGTGTAATGAAAGCCGAACCTCTGCAGCCAGTGTTGCTCGATCCAACTAAAATATTGGTTTGCAGAACTTATCCGGGATTTGCAGCTGAAGCTGAGAGATCACTGCGCTCAGATTTCCACCCTGCAGAACTTCAGACCTGCTCCTGGAACAGTTTGTTGTGCCCAGTTCTCAGGTGAGGCCTGTCTGACCTTTAGCATCACAGGAACAAGAGATGCCAAGTTTATGTGTATTGTACATTTCAGCAACAAGGCAGGTCAAATGTGCAACAAGGCACATTTGCTGCTTTGAGCAAAATATCACTTTTTTTTTTTACATTCACTTAAGTCTTATTATGTAAAAGTTATTTCAGGTCCCTCTTTATTAAACATTTCCTAGACTTCAGATGTTGCCCTTCTATTTGTTCAACCAGGAGGACATAGTTCTTGTTTTATTGGATTTATGACAAAATGAAATAAAAATAAAATTTTGTCAAATGCCATCATCAAAATAACCAATCAAATACGCACCAGATAGGTTTATCAGTTGATCAGTCCACATTGTACTATTACAACAGGATTTCTACCTCATTTTAGAAAAAGTCTTATGTTTTGGCCATGTTTCAGTTTTTAGAAGTTTGTTCCAGATTGATATCTCGCAATCTGATGAGTGTAGAGAATGTTTACATAGTAAACTGGAGAAATAAAACCAAATCAAGATGTGGGATGCTATAAGGTTACAACTCAAGAGGGTGCTGAAATTGAATCGAAAGGTTCTTCAGCAAAGTTTTAGTTTAAGGGTTTTAACACTTTTACAATCAGGTTTTTACATTTTTTATGTTTTTCACTTACCTGATTTCAGTACATTTTTACAGGATATAAAAAAATGTATAGAAAAAAGACGTGAAAGGATTAATTCTAGCCGGTGATTATGGCTTAAAAATAAGAAAAATATTCATACCAGGTTTGATTTCAGTTTTTAAAATGTATTTTCTTGCATTCCTTACTAAAGTAAGAAATCTTTAGCTTTGGCCCTAGTATTTTGTTGTAGAGTTGATCTGAATTAGATTGAAGTTGCAGATCATGCTTGTCAAACAAGATGGCGGCCCTGACATCACTCTGAACTATGGACACCCAAGGAGTGCATTGGTGGAAAAAAGAATCAGATTTTTAAAAAATGAAATAATAAAAACCGAAAATGTTAATTGATTTATCCTACTCTTTTTTTTTTTTGACATACGAGTTAATGATTGTGTACCAGGATGAGATTTACTGTAATACTATATTAAAGATGCATCATTGTGTTCTGTTTTCACACTGGAGATCTATAATGAATGTTTGTTTAAAGTGAAATGTAAACATGTAAATGCTCCTTTGAATTTTCTGAGACTTCCTCCTTTTCCAGAGGACAAGCAGTGGTACAGGGCAACAGTCCTGGCTTATCCATCAGAGGAACGAGTGTGTGTCGCCTACCTCGATTTTGGCAATTCTGAGGAGGTCGATTTAAGCCAGTTGCTCCCGATTACCCCTGCACTCCTGACCGTCCCGATGCAGGCTATCCCATGTGCTCTAGCAGGTATGGTCAGAGCATTTTAATTGACATTTGATTACATTTTATTCTGATACCAATAATCCTGGCTTTTCTTTAAGGAGTGCAACCTGTTGGGGAGAACTGGTCGAGGGATTGCATTTTGTCGCTGCAGTGTCAGCTGTCAAACAGATTTCTTCGACTGAAGATCCATGGAGTGCAGGAGGGAAAGACGTTGGTGTCCATGGTAGATGAGGCCAGTGACCCTCAGGTTGATTTCGCTGACCTCCTGATTACTGCGTGCTACGCCACACCTGCTTCCGACTCTGCCTCTGCTAACCTTCCGGCTGAGGAGACGACTGCACCTGCAGAGACAAGTGGTGGGCAAAGAAATTACTTTAAACTGTTCTTACTTCAGGGTTTGAATGGATGCTTGAAATCCCTGAAAATGCTTGAAGGATTTTTAAAGGTTTGAAAAGTGCTTCATATCCAAACTGTTCAGTTTGGTTATAAAATGCAATTGAATGTTGATTAAAAGCCTAAAATAGGAAAACATCATTTACAGTTCAAACCAGATATTTTTCCAAAAAAAAACAAAATTATCAACTCAAGTTTCTCACTATCCTAAGTTAAATCAGACTAAACTTTTATTGGTTTAGGTTAGATAGAATTAAAATAATTGTTTCTATTTGCTAAGTGACAGAAAACTTTAGATTTTGTTTGTAATTTGTTTTGTATATTGTTTTAGCATTTAATTTGAGCAAGATCATTTGTCTTAAACACGATTTCTTTATTTACTTATTAATTACTATTATTCCTAATGGCTCAGTGACTTATTGATCTGTGCAATTGAAATAAAGGTGGTCTTATGTTTTATGTTATTAAAATTGGGGGATTTTTTTGTTAAATTAGTGTTTTGTTCTGAGAGAGACATTTCAAAACATAAAATGTTGCATTTTTACTTACCTCGTCTCTGCTGTAGAATAACAGCAAAAATGTTGAATAATACTGAATTAAACACTTTTTTAGTTCCTTTGTTTTGTGGTGCGTTTTAAAACGTGCATTGAATATTCTTTAAAAGTGCTTGAATTGTATTGAGAAAACGGAAAAAAAAACCTTTTAGTTTTGAGCAATGCTTTGTTTTATTTATGCATTACATGCAGCAAACTGGTGATGCTGCATGTGTTATTTAACTAATAATTTCCTAATTTGATTGTAATATTTACAGTCTTTTAGAGCAGATGACTCCTGTATCTGTGATAATTCTGTCTGAAATCTCCTCAGTGCCTCCTGCCGTGCCTGAACCTCTGGTTTGGACCTCTGCTGAGCTTCCATCTGATGGCCAGACGGTGACACTGTTCACCAGCATCGTGGAGAGCCCTGGAAAGTTCTACTGCCGCCTCGCTAATCCAACAGGTGGAGCTTCTTTACAGGGCCGACAATACTGATAAATAAAAAAAATAAGTCTGATTCTGACTGAAAAAGCCTCTGAACAAAGTTTGCATTTCTACAAGTTGAAGCCGGGTGTCTTCTGGCATTGAAACGATTTGTTTTTCAGAGTTGAAGAAGTTCCTGGAGCTGGAGGCTCAGTTGAAGCAGCACTGTGAGGGGGAAGCTTCTCCTTACTTTCCCAAAGTGGGAGAGCCGTGCTGTGCACCATTTCCTGGTGAGAATGTCTTTATACAACCAGAACAGGATTGAAATATTGTCACCTTTGTGAAATAACAGCCTGAGTCATTCTTTTCCAAAATAGTAAAAAGAAAAATCTCTCCTTTTTTAATGCCAAAAGATGATTTAGGCAACAACAACAAAACGAAACGCTTGATGATGTTGCTTTCCATTATCTAAAATATTTGGTCAAATATTAGACAGAATTGTGCTGGAAGCTTGTTGACTACTTGTCGAGGTGTTCCTGGCCACATATACACATATTATATTTCATAATTTAGTATCTGTGTTCAGTAGAGGGGAAAACTCAGCTGATTCAAATTTGCACCTCAAGTTCAAGTTAAACTAAATTACTAAAATCCAAATATTTCCATTAATGACTATATAAAATCTTTTACCCATATGTGGGGATGCCATTGATTTTATTGATTTTTATTTAAAAAGAGAAAGTTGTGAATCATCTTTGCACCTTTAACTTGCTTTCCAGTACAAATATTTTTTTGTTTCACTGTTTTCTGATGTGAGTTTTTTCATTTCCACAAAGGCAGCGGATCTTGGTGCCGAGCTTTGGTGAACGGGCGGTCCGATGACAACGTTGACGTATATTTAGTGGATTACGGTCACAGCATGACGACTAAAAACAGCCACCTTCGATCCATCACACCTAAACTCCTGACACTCCCTTTCCAGGCTGTTTGCTGCTGGCTTGCAGGTAAAAACAATAACAACCAGCAGACTATCTCAGAGTTTACATGTGATAAATGAGCATGTTTTTTCCAAATAGATATTTACTAATGCCTTCAGTGAATTAAAAATACAGTTTTAGTCTTTAACTTAAATAGGGGTTTCTCAATTTATTTCAGGCTGAGGACCAATTAACCCATTTAACAAACATATTGAACCTGAAATGAAACTATTGGTGTCTTAACTGATAAGAAGTGGTGCTTTTTTGTAAATTTGACAAAAACCATGAACAAGTCGAGGCCCTTTTGATTGTAGATTGTTCATTTTCCAATGATATCACACACATAGAAATAAATGCTGTGTGCAATAGCATCATTTAAGGCTATTTGTAATTTAGAAGCACAAAAAAAGAAACAAATATGCTCTTCTGCACCATTAAATATAAAATTATCTACCCATTTCTATCAGTTGTATTTATTTGACAATTAAATCACTTTTTAATTGAATAAAAATGGCATTAGCTGTTATCAGCAAGCAAAGTCATAAAAAAAGCAGTTGTCACTAACTGAGACCTGTTCACGGCTTAGAGCCGTTCAAAAAAGTCGAGTCGCTCATGAAGGACATCAATACTCTCAGCAGGTTTGACTTCCTCCAGTCATAAGTAGACATCTTGTTTTCTTTCCATGATTTTTTCAGCTTTTCTTTTGAGTGACTTGGTTTTAAGCCATTTATCCATTATTTTTATACACAAACGTTTGGTAAGCTAGCTGTATGCGTCCCACTTTGAGCTCAAGTCACAGCAAATTAACCGTTGATTACATGCAGTACCTTAAGGACCACTAGGGGGTGCCAGTGAACCACCAGTTTCAGACAGATTGACTTAAATGATTGCTGTTATCCTAAAATCAAGATTTTTAAGTGATGTGCATTTTTTTCTTTGAATAGATTTCTTATTTTAGCTTGATGGGAGCATGCATGCTATATTTCTGGATTTGTGTGGATTCAGGTGTGGATCCTGTTGGGTCAGAGTGGAGCAGCGAAGCCCTGCTCTGGTTCCAGAACCTGCTGGACGGGGAGCAGCTCAGCGCCCGGGTCCTCTCCATCACGGGGCAGGGCTACGGCCTGGAGGTCATTAGCAGAGGTCAGAACATCGCAGCGGCTCTCATTGCTGAGCAGATGGCCAAAGCGATCGGGGAACCTGTCGGAGCGAAGCATGAACAGGTAGAATCCACGACGACGAAAGAAAATGGTGGGAATGAACAAGAGGACAGCGTTGAAGTGGCAGGTGGAATTCAAACAGCTGTGGCATCAGAAGGTAAGATAAAATGCTGAGCGTTTATTTCTTTTTCCTCCAGATTGTGTTTCTAACATACTGTATTTGGTTCCAGTTGCAGGTTTCCCAGTTGACTGGAAGACAGAGGAGCTTCCTCTGAATGAGAGCTTTCAGCCATACATCGCAGGAGTCATTAGTCCTTCTCTCTTTTACGTCCTCAGCCCTACGCAAAGTGAGAACATCCACTCTGTTGCTAAAAACAGGAACTTTATTAAATGGATTGTTGTTTTTTTGTAACTATTTCTTCTTTGTAGTCGACCAGAAAAAGCTCCAGGAGGTGATGATGGAAGTGGCCGTCTACTGCAGCGTCTACCAGGGCACTTTATCCACAGGGATGAAGAGCACACCGTCTGCCGGGGCTGCATGTTGCGCTCAGTTTTCTGGTAAAGATGGTGGCGAATCAGTTTCAACCTAATGTTTGTTGTCTATATTTGCGAAAAAGCAATATGGATGGCTTGCAAAACTCAACTGTAGGCGTAAAACTACAGACAGATCACTAACAATACAGTAGAATAGAACAGAATAGGACTGGACAATAAATCAGTAATGTACAGCTCTGGAAAATGATCGGTTTCTCTGATTTTACTTTTGATAGGTATATGTTTGAGTAAAAAAATTTTTATATTCTATGAAATGGAATAAAAATGTCCGAACATTAATTACAGAATTAATTCTGTAATTCTGTTGTAATTTCCTGTTTCTGAAATTTCAAGCAAAAATTTTGTATTTATTTACAAAAAAACAGAAATGGTCAAAATAAAAAGATGCAGTGCTTCCAGACCTCAAATAATGCAAAGAAAACAAGTTCATATTCATTTAGAAAGAACAATAATAATGTTTCATCTCAGGAAGAGTTCAGAAATCAATATTTGGCGAAAAAACCATGAGGTTTTCAGTGGGGTTCAGTGCAGTGGTCTCTCAACGGAGTGGAGTGAAAACTGTAGATAAGAGGAAAGATCACACCACCAGTCTGTAGATATTTAAAACAAAAAACTAGTCAATTATTGACACTGACTGATATGAAACGCTTATATCGTGAAATCTTTTTCAGCCCTGTTGTCAGGCCCTAGAGCAGAAATATCCATTATTGTTCCTCATTGCAGAAATTCAGATGTACCAGCAGCAAAAATAGGGGGAATGGAAGCTTCTAGATTCACACAATGTAAAATAATTAAAAGAGAATGTACAGTAAAAGGAAGGAAAGACGGTTCAAGTATTAGCTGAGTAGAATATTTTAAAAATGTACAAACTGTGCTTCCATGTTTAATATAATTTAGTCGACTCCTCCAACACCAAATGTTTAAAACTGACCTGATGGGGATCAGTGCTGGGTTTGCATCAGGAACACATTCTCCTATTTTTCCACACCTTTTCTGTTCTTTTTCAAGACTCCACCTGCAGTGGTTGCTTTTGCAAACCTAAGCTGCTAATTCCACGTCTCCGAGTAGATATAATTACACATTAGTGTGTATGTAGTGGCTGTAGTAACTGCTTTAAACACAGCATACAGTTCGAAACTGGTTTAGCATACATTCCACAGCCAGCTAACAACGGGGTGTGTTTCAGGAGATTTTTGGTCTTTATCTGTTGGAACTGGGGCAGGAAGACACTAAACAGTGATGGCAAAAAGCAACAACTCTGTAATTCTGTTGTAATTTTAAGATTTGCAAACCTAGAATATGTTGGGGTTTTTTTAATCCCAGGTGATAAAAACTGGTACCGTGCTGTGATCTTGGAAGTTGGTGAGAATGAGCTGAGCGTCATCTACGCCGACTATGGGAACACTGAGAAGGTCCCATCCTCCCAGATCCTGCCCATCCCTCCCCACCTGCTGCAGCTCCCTTTCCAGATTATTCGCTGCACCCTCGCTGGTAAGGCTCAAGTTCTCCTGAATATTTCTAACCTTAATCTAAGTCACATGTGTCAAACTCAAGGTCTGTGGTTTTTATGTGGCCCTCTAGATTCTAGACTAAACACTAAGTGTGCTTAAATATGTTATCAATCAAATTAATGCAGTTTTATCTGTTTACTGCCAAATTCTATCAATCAGTCCCTCCAGTTTCTTTAGAATAATCATGGAAATTTACGCAAAATCAACAAATCCCAGCTCTTTTCTGAACTAATAATTGGGAGTTTATTGCAGATTTTTCTCAAAAGTTGACAAAAACTTTACTGGTACTGAACAGCTGCCTCTGTCTTAATTGATGTCAGATTACAGTCCATGATCTGTACGGCCAGTGATAAAAAGTAAAATTTACCGTCAGAAATAAGGGGAAATATTTCCTAATTACAACCACAAACACTTTTTATTATAAAAAAATATCACAAAATCCTGGAGGGACTGAAAAGATGTTCAATAATATTATTTATTATTGATGTTCTTGATTTGGCCCAAAACGAAAATGAGTTTGACATCCCTGATCTAAGTAAATTCACTCTAGTAACTGTTAGGTGTCCTGCATTAAAAGGTGGAGAAAACTTTCCAGAAGAGTGGCCAGAAGAAGTGCTGCAGGCGTGTCGAGCTGAGCTGGTGAATGGCGTCCTAGCCAAAGTCCAGTCCTTTGATGGATCTGCTAATGCTCTGTCTCTCACTCTGCCTGCTGAGAGAGATGGAGTTCAGCTGACCTCTCTGGTTCTGGATAAGCTGAATGCTTTCAACAAGACCAACCCAGACACCAACCAGAAGCTTGACGACGCTCCAGGTGTTCCTGACGGCCCCCAGTCCAAACTTGTCCCCGAGGTCCAGTTAGAGCTGGAACATAAACCAGCACCAGTTGAGAGCACTGGGTCTACGAAGCCGGCTGAGCTGACGATTGTTTCTGGAGAACCAGCCTGCGGTAGGCGGAGATAGAAGATCAGAAATTAATTTTAAGGAGCAGATCACTTACCGCCAGTGAGATTTTTTGTGTTCTGTTAATTTTAAAACCCAAAATTCAGTTTCCATGAAAATTAAAACTAGTTCTGTCAACGTTAACACATGAAATTAATCTAAAAGTTTTCCTGTGTTAATATTGCACGAGGCAGATTAGTCGCATGACCTATTTTGGCCTAAAATCCTCTCTACCCTGGAAGGTTGCTTGGTCTTATTCTGCGATCAACAGTGAAAAGATGAACAGGAAGAGTTAGACTGCTGTTCTCACATAAACGGAAACTTTTGTTTGGTTTTTTTTCTTACTGTAAACCATAATTAATTTAGAGATAAATCAGTGTAATAAGAGTCACTTCTTGAATATAAGTGAATATATAAGAGTTGTGAATTTTATAATCAGATTATTTTCCCTTTCAGAAGAATCAGTGAAGAAGATTATTGACCAAATGGAGCCGCCCTATCAAAATCATTTGAGTGGTTCTGGTATGTGAACATTAAAAAAAAATCTAAGTTAACACATTGTTTCATCTTCTATAAAAATATACATTTCCTTCTTACTTCTAGATCATAAAGTCTATGGTTGCTGCTGTCAGAGCCTCAAAAAACAGGTAAGATTAAATCTTTTGGTAATAAAATAAAACAAATATTGTTTTTTATTTTGTTAAATGATTATTTTATTATTAAATTAATACCAGCCGAAAAATGTATGTTTAATCCTTTGCTTACTATTAACAGATCAGTAATCTG
The DNA here is from genome assembly GCF_019740435.1 of Gambusia affinis. Taxonomy (NCBI): domain Eukaryota; kingdom Metazoa; phylum Chordata; class Actinopteri; order Cyprinodontiformes; family Poeciliidae; genus Gambusia; species Gambusia affinis. The sequence goes on from NC_057887.1 coordinate 18,789,733, forward strand.
GAGCAGGTGATGCAGCTGCAGCTTGCTCTCATCAAGCAGTTGGTTGGACAGATTAAATAAGATTATACATAACTTGTTCATCTTTTTTTATTTTAATCTCTCTATAATTAATGGTGCAGGATAGTCCTGGTTTTTATATTGTTTTTTTTTTTTTTACTTGAAGTTTTGTTTGTTTCTGGTTTTAAAATCTCAGGATGCACCAGATAGCTTTACACTTGTGTGAAAATCAAAAACCAAAGGCATGTTCAGCCTCAGTTCTCATTAAGTGCCCACCTCCCTGCTTAAGCAAGTTGTGCTGCCGTCTATTTTCACCTGCACACATAGGGAGTTCAGCCGATTTGCATTATGTTTGAGTTTATCTGAAAGGTTATGAGAATAAAATGTTTTCATTCTATAGACGGGTCAAATGTTTTCCTTTTCTTTTGCTATAGAACAATGAACAATAAAATGTTCTAAAAATAAAGTTCTACATGCAGATTCCCTCCTTGTTTTTCTCTTTATTTGCCTTTTTAGTCGCTGTATTAAAAAAAATTGATCTGTACTAGATTGCTGATGGATATTAGGAAATTGTGAAGATAATAAAGAACATGGAAGAGCTTTGTGAAGTGGACGAGGGCAAACAGGAATGATTGGTCAAAATTCTTAGGTGTTGTGGTCAGTTTGGTAATCCCACCCATCCACTACCAGCAACATGGAACCTATAACAACATGCTGCTAGAAACTGATCAGAAGCTACGAAATATTGTTTAAAAAAAAAGGATAAACTAGATTTAAGTTTTTGTTTTTAAGGTGTATCTCCACCACAGAATAACGGCTTTTCTTTTCATGTCATTTTTAGTTTTTGATTTTAATAAATTAAAAGCAAAACAATTACAAGAAACGAAAATATAAATATTAATAAAATGAAAGGCAGCAGAAAGAAGAAAAAAATCATATGATTGTATTCTGTGGTACGAAACCACAGCTTCACAAACATCTCTATCCCCTTAAAATAACAAGTTTGACTTGGATGTTAGAATGTAATATGGTTTTGTGAGATACAAATAAACAGTAAAATGTTAAAGTCAACCAAATTATAGGATTTCAATTGATAAAATATTTTATGGGTGACTGGTGAATTATAATTTAAAATGTGATTTAGACACTTTTCTAGAATCTTAAGATTGTGATAAATGTTTTTTTGTTTAACCATAAACCATGGCTAAAGATAATTTGCATTACGTCAAAATTAAGTTGTTGCAGAGAGCTGATGCTGGTACTATACTTTCATCATTTCAGTCAATTCAAGAAATAAAATGTCACTTAGCAGTCTGCAGACTTTACCACTGAACTGGTAAAACATGGAAGATTTGTACAAGCTGAATAGAAGAAATAAAAAAGACTTGAACCAGATAAGTGTGAAAGATTATTGTATTTTTGGACACAAACACACATGCTGAACCTCTTTTTAATGTCAGAATCTGTAAATTTGATCAAAAATCCCTATTTTAATGTATGCTAATACCATTCAGTCAGTGCCAGTGTTGTACCTCTTGTGATGTCAACACAAAAAACTCAGGGGAGGGTTGGCCTATTAAGCTTTGTATTTGTACTATAGAAAATCATACTTCTATGTCTGAATGTGTTTTTTATGGTCAGATTAGATTTGCTAATGGAAAAAGTTACATCACTGGACATTAACTTGACAGACAAAGCAACGCGCTGTTTCGCTTTTACACCCAATTAAAAAACAAAACAAGACAGGGAGTCGGTGCGCGTTTCTTTGGTACGCCCCTTCCCCGGCTTTACGCTGCGGGATGAGAGGACACACGCAGGTACACTGGAGGTGCTCATTAGCAGGAGGTGCAGTTGTTGCTCTTTGAAGCGAAAAAACCCAGTAGCAGCAACGGGGAGAGGAGTTCTGGAAGGGAAGGTGGATACGGCGCAGCGCAAGGTGAGGACACGTTAGCCTGAAACGGAGTAAATTCTGGGGGTGCGTTTGTTTTGATCGCCTGGTAGTCGCGGATAGAATGCCTTGGATTGTAAAGTGCAGCGATGTGTTTCCTGGTACTTTAAAGGGATTGTTCTCAAACTGTGGTACACGGACTGCCATTAGTGGAACTCAAGTATTGACAGCTACGTAGTGGAGGAAAGTGATCACTGATGGCTATTTATGATGTATTCTTTATTTCTCTGGCGTGCAAATTTGGACTTGGATATCAAAACTTCAAAATCAATTGTTTTGCTTGGTAATTGGGCTAAATGCTGTTAGCAATGAAAGCTAACATGATAATTGTTTTTTGTACACAACACAGACACTGCACCAACATGTTCAATAAAAGGATATTTTTTAAAAAAATATTTAGTGAGATTAAAATCAACAAAAAAACAAAGATTTATTGTTTTAATCCCCCAACTTCACCTCTATATGTTCTTTTAAATATCAAACAAGTTGAGATTTATCATAAAAATATCAACTGCATTCTTCAGTCAGTTATGCAGTGACAATGAACACATTTTTCCGGCTTTTCTCATTTTCAACAACAAACTGAAAAACGTCTAATTAGTCTTGTGCCATTTTAAAATGTCTACTAAGGTGAGACTTGAGATTTACTGAGTAGGTTCAAGTTTAACTGCTGCCATTTAAAATCAGGTAATTTTTTTTCAGCTGTAAGTTTCCAATACATGCATCTGTTGTGTGGTCTGCCTTGATTATACCAAAAAATACAATTAAAAACCAAACAAGATCAATCATAAACTGGGCTTCTGTAGAGAGAGGAGCTGATTTGAATTAGGAAGGCAGAATGGCTACTTTAAAAGGAAAATTTAAATTGTTTGTTAAGGTGTTCTCTCGCGATACTGTATCACTTTCCAGCAAAATGGCTTGACGGGGAAGTATTTTGCTGCTAATAAGGTTGCACCCACACCAATCATTTCCCTAATTGTTGAGAACTAACAGTTATCAACAAAAGTAGATTTCCTGCATGTTGGAGACATGTCTTTGCTACAGCACAGCTGAATTAGCAGCTGAATAACCTCCTTGTTATGTTGGAAAATTCTGTAGAGACCTGATTATGAAATATTGTGAGGCAGGAGTGGAGTTGGACATCAGCACAGAACTTGTACGAGAATTGCATAGAAATGTAATTCCATTTCAATTTTGTCCACAAAACAATTCTGCAAAAGTTAATCTTTAAAACTTTACCTTCAAAAGTTTCCCTGTCACCTTTTAGTGACAAGCTAAAAAATATTTAGCAACAGATCGAGTCCAGGGGCTTCTAGCCAATCAAATGATGCCCCTTTGATCACGTGACACTAGTGCGCTGGGATTTACCGGCGGATTGTTGCTGCCGCCGAATTCAAAACAATAACAATAAAAACTCATGCATAATTACACAGAATCAAAACTAAACATCATAAATTGAATGGGTAAAAAAGTTACAAAAATCAAGTTGGTTAGTTGAGTTAACTAGTTGCTGTGGCTTGTCAGCCAAAGTAAACAACCTGTTAACATTTTGGTGCTGACTCCTAACATATGACCCAATTATGACTGACCTGAACCTACAAACCAGAAGGCAAAACCATGAAAATCAGCATCAAACAAAACACCCCAGGCACAGAGGGGGGCAAAATGCATATTTGTGTTTTAATTCTTTAGTTCGACAGCTGGAGTGTAATGACTGCACAAAATCTGCGTTTATTTAGCTAAAATAATTACAATTCATTTAGTTTATTTCCAGGCGATTTTATATTATTTTGTTAATTAATTAAAGCACAATATTCTTTCTATTTCTTGTGTTCTTAAGCAAATTTGCACAATGATTCTGCTTTTCCTCAACAGATCAACTCAACAAATTGAATTTTCTTTGGATTTCATGTGATTTTTCTGCAGCCCTCGATTGGAATATTGTGGTCTTATTTAAAAGATTTCTACACAGACAACTTTTTCATTTGAACACTTTGCATGAATCTATGTTCGATGTGAAGTTATACATATTTTTTTTAACCCTTAGTGAGTTTTCCCTTGGCTCACTGATCCCTCTCTGTGTGTGGTTCCCACCTTGCTTTTGCAACACATTCCTCGGCGTCGGTCTACATTATTATGCTGTGAATTAGAGCTGCACCTTTTAATCAGATGTTGCACTAAACAAAAGAATTTCCACGCTCGTCTTTGTTGTATTAAATGTGGTTATTTCCGCTGAGACATCCCAAAATAATTGAAACTGTTAGGATGTTTCTCAAAGTAACACGCGCCACAAATACAGGTTAGTTGTCTGGATTTTCTATGAAGTCGGTTCAAGAAGTAGCACTTCTTTCTAATTACAGTGTACAGTGTGGAGGCACTTTCCGACTCCAGAGTCGTTTAAAACCGGCTGCACATTCTTGTAGCCCCGCACAAAAGTATTTACACCCTGTGTTGCACCCTGAGTCATTGCTATATTTTCTTGTGATTTTATGTGCTAGACAAGCACAATTGTGCAGAATTTTTAACTGGAAAAAATAATCTGAAAAGTGTTTTTATCCTTAGTCCCCTTTACTCTAATACCTCTAACATTAACCAGTGAAACCACACTGCAAAAACACAAAATCCTAGTATTTTTGCTGTAGTTCCTACTGCAAATATCTTGAAATACACTTGAAATAAGTAACATTTTTCAGCAAGATATAGGAGCTTATAGTAAGTAAATAATTCCTCAATATTGATAAAATAGCATCAGATTCACTGGTAGTCTTTTTTTACTTATAACATGGGAAAATGTCTTGTCATAAGTGAAGTAATATGCCAGAAGAACTAGTCATTTTTAAAAACAATTAGGGAATGATTTACTTAAAAGAAGCATATATATTTTTGTTACGACTGGCTCAAGGCCATAACAAAAACGGGAGACCATGCAGTGGTTAAAGTGCTTAACAAAGAATATTTATTAACAAAAACAACAATGGATTGTGAATGTCTGTATCAGTGGTGTAATGCAAATGCTTGGATGTGGTGTGTGTGAGTGCATATGGAAGTGTTGAAGTGCAAAAACAAACTCAAATGTGCAGAAGGAGGGGAGCTGAGGCCTGGCACCAAAACACAACAAGAGCCAAGCGGCAGAGTGGACGCTGAAGGCGAACCAGAAGGTGGAGACGGCCAGGTTTAAATGATCTGTGCTCCAAATGAACTAATCAGCAGCACCTGTAAAGGGGAGGAGCACAAAGACAGACAACAAGGCACCTACAACTCAGCCCATAAGGCCCAGGGCCGTAACAATTTTGTTGAAAAGTTATTCATAAGTTAGTTTTGTCTTATTTCAAGTAGAAATAGACAAAAAATACATGGTAAGATTTTGTGTTTTTGCAGTTCAATTCCTTCTTGAAATTACCTCATTAGTACTTACTAGTATTTATTAGCATACTGTGCAATGTTGGAAGGTCAGATGAAACAATCAAATCCCCACGGTGAAACAAGGTGGTGGCAGCATTATGCATTACAATCATAAATCTTCTTAACTTTTCTTTATATAAAAGTTAAAACAATATAGTTACTCTTCTTTTTGTTTATCTTTCAGGTGAAATCCAAATCTTTAAAAACTATATGGCTGTAATCTAACTTAAAATGTGAAAATGTTCATAGTGGTTAGTATTACAGTAGATTTGTTGTTTAGAATCTTTTTTGTTTCCATAAAGCTTTTGACAATCTGATAAAATGGTTAAAAACAATTATTGGAAATCACTCATGTCTTTGAATACTTTACTCGGAAGCATTTCAGTGATCTTGTGACGTTTACAGACAAAAACGACACTAGAAAGAATAACTGGCTGTGCTTAGAAAGCAGAATTAAAAGTACGGACAACAACTTTTTTCCCCTTCCTGATTGGATTACAAAGGTTAAGCAAAAAGTTAACTGAGCTCACAACCCGACCTCATAACTTCATCTATCATCTGTCAGCGTTGTTTACTTTGTGGTCGTTGTTGGCCACACATTAAGGTTTGAGGAGCTGCAGATAAGGTCTGATTAACTCTGGCTGCTGATAAGTTTGGGCCATAATATCCTGGCTGCCACTCAGCTGAACACACAGAGGTAGGCAAAGAGGACAGACGTGCCAGGGAGGCCCTCTGTGTGTGTTTGTGTGTGTGTGTGTTTCTGAGACAGAGATAGAATTGTGTGCAGGACTTTAAGAGGAGACTCGGTGTCTCTGATAGAGATCTGCAGAGCGGACGTGGCGACGGCTAGCCGAGAAGACCAGAGACGATAAGCATCATCACTGGACCTGGACGCACCGTGGAACACTCTCTGCTACGACCTGATGACAAGAGATTTCATTTCTCCCCACTGGGGAAGCAGTTTAAGACATGCATGCTTACAATGGGAGGCAGACAGCCACACACACAGTACACACACCTGTCTTAAAAGTTGGCAGCTTCTTCACAAGCATTCCTCTGGATCCCTCTACCATCCATCAGTTCACCAAATTAACCTATTCAGCTCTATTTCAATAAAAAAGGGAAGTTCTCCTAAATGTAATATGTTCATGTTATATTTTAATCAGATATAATCCATCAAGTCTGGGGAAAATGTTTAATAGTGCAAACCCATATTAGAAAATAAAAGACTAAAATCTACCGTGAGTTGGAATAGTTGTAAAAATTTTTTCACTTTCCACCAACTTTAATGTGTTTTATTGGAATTAAATGTGAAAGTCCAACAAGTAGTATTAGTGAAAGAAACAAGCAATAAACTAAAACAGTGGTGTTAAATACAGACTTTTTTGTATGTCTCTACCAGTTATGAATATGTTCAGAGTGAATTTCTATATATATATATATGTATTATTCTTATTTTTAATTTTTATATTACTCAGACTCAGTCAGATTGGACGGAGAAAATCTTTTCAAGTGTAAACGGTGTGGTGATGCATTCCCTGTTACTCAGATACCCTTAAATATAATCCAGTGCCACCGACTACATTTAGAAGTCACATAATTAGCAAATAGTAGGCCTGGAATATTTCACAACATTGCAGTAAACAATATCAATTTGTGATGAACTGAATTTTTTGAGTGCCAAAACTAAAATGCCTTAGAAGGTAAGAGGGTAAAGTTATTTATGGCTTAAACAAGTTCTTCAATAAATATTAGTTGTTAAGATGTAAATAGAATCTTCTATAATAGCTTCATTATTTAGGGTTTGTAAGAAACCCAAAGCAAAAAGACATTAACACTGTTGATTTTAGTGTTCATTAATTCCAAGTCATATTATATATTCTTATAAAGATATTGTGGCGATGCAGTAAAAGATATTTGTAGTAGACAGTAGTAAAATTGTATTTTTAATAAGTAGCATTAGTTGTGCACTTTGTAAAATTAACATTTCTGAAAGAGAATTGCAGCAGATTGACTTTCTACATCGTACATTACTGACTCCTAGGAGATAAGCACAAATGCATTTCACTTTTTTCCCCCCATATTTTCATTTAAAAAGAAAAATTAAATTCTTGCATTTTCAATTCACATCTGTGACCTACATTTTTTTCTGTCTAAAAAAACAAATAAATACACTCAATGTATCACAATGTGAAAAAGGTCAAGGATACTTCTGCAAGGCTCTGTTACACTAACTCACCTGTTTCACACAAATTCCTCAGAACTCCTTCCCCCAAGCTTATCAGATTCAACATACTTCCTGCTTTAAGGCCTAGTCAAAGCAATTTCATATGCTTACTCTTGTTTTTTAGAGGATGAAAGGTTGTAAAAAGTCAGCTTTGCGTGCTGAAATTGTTTTTCCACACATGAAGGGAGATGTAATGATTTGGTTTATTTTGCTCAAACGTTTTGTTGAAAAAGTCATGCTAATAGCACTGTAATGGCTTCATACTAATATAAATATATTAGTATGTCAGCGGAAGAACTTTAAAAAAAATACAATTACCATTAAAGTAGGCTTTTAAAATATTCACAAATGTGTTCATTGATACTTGCTGCTGTAACTTTGTTATTTATGTCAGAGCAGAAATACAGCAAAAACATTTCTTTTGTAAAATGTTTATTTTTCTGTCTAAAAAACAGAAAAATAAACATTATTTTTGTCATTATGCATTTTCTTGCTGACATCTAAGTGTGTTTTCTTGTTTGTGATTGCAGGTGTCCCAACATGTACCGCGATATGTGCGCTGTCCTTCTGTTCATTTTGCTGCTCCTTCAAGGTTGGTTGATGGATTATATTGTTTTACATTTTATTATTGTTTGGTATCTTAATGGAGGAACAGTTTGCATCATGGACGTCACTTTCTGCAACTTCATGATGTGTATTTGGCCCAAATAGTGGAATTGTAAGAAGTGTTTGAATTTGGATGATTTTCATCAAATCATAAAAGAAGTGCATATGTACAAAACCAATTTATTCTGATACCACTAAATAAAGTCTAGCACAACAATGTCCTTTCTCATTAAATCACCCAATTAGTAAATATAATCATGTTGGAGCATAGTAAGGAACAAACAGCATCATGAAGACCAAGGAAAAAACAAAGTAGTTCAGGAATAAAGTTTTATACTGGGATAGTTATACAACAAAATCATTAAAGACTGCATCACATTTCACACGATTTCGTGCACTTTTATTGTTTTTTGATAAAAAACAGTCAGTTTTCTTTGTTGTTAGCTAGTGTGCTACCTTTACCTTCCCTCAAGTGAGCAACATTTTTGATATCTAGATGTGAAAAGAAGTTCTAGAAATGACAAAGCAACATTTTGCCTCATCTTCGTAGCTCCTTTTCAGTCAGAAGTATTGGTATTTGCCTGAGGGAAAAGGAGGGATTTAGAGGTAAATATAATCTTGAAGTTGTTTTCAAAAATGACAGCTTTAGCAGCAGGTATAGAATTTATGATGGGTCATTTGAAGACTTTGAGCTTTTCAAAACCAGACTGTTTCACCCTGTTCTGTGAGTCTGCTGTCAACATATTGCAGAAATAAATCAGAACTAGAAAATGTGATGTAGGACACAGGTGTATTTGTTAAGGTAAAACTCTAGAGCAAAAAGTTCCCAGACGTGGAATTAATGTGAAATCCACTGCAATTATTTCTGCAGACATTAAAGACACAAGAGGACCTACGGTGAACAGACAAGCTTTTTGTTCTGAGCTTTGAGGCCTCACTGACCGTGGAAAAACTGCCCGCTGCGGCCCCTAAGCTTTCACTTTGAATGATGTTGGAATCGGGGTCAGTGTGGTGAAGAGGTCGGAGCAGTGCTGCCGGTTTGCAGGTGGTGCTTCCCTCTAATGACAGCTGGCTCTTTTAGCCACCTGAACCGATGGTTTACGGCATTTTAGGAAGACGAATGTCATGGACAGTGTAGTCAGACGTTATTTTTGTCATCATGACTGTTATATATAATGTGTTTTATTTCCTTTTACCACGAGCCGGTATCTCAGTAACAGTCCTTTTTATTAGTTCCTTACTTTTTCTGCTGTTGGATCTTTGTCTTTGTTCATTGTTCTGGCTTTTGGGCTTTTCTCCAAGTCATCCCTGTTATTCAGGCTGTTTTTTTAGACTTCCTGTTTTCAGCCACGCTTTGGTTTCTGTTTGATTGTTTTGAGTTTGATTAGTTTTTCACCTGTATACCCTTAAGAAACAAAATTTTATGGCAGTTTATGGGCAAATATCACTCAATACAAAAAGCAACATGCAGCTCTGGAAAACCTTACAAGCCCACTGCATTGAATCCCATTGAAAACCTCCTGGTTATTCCACCAAACATTGATTTCTGGACTCTTCCTGAATTTAAACGTTTGTTGTTTCTAAGTGAATATGAACTTCATTTCAGGTCTGAAAGCACTGCAACTTTTTCATTGTTTTGACTATTTCTCATTTTCTGCTAATAAATACTAAATTTTTGCTTGGGATTTCGGAGACATGTTTTCAGTAGTTCATAGAATAAAAGAACAATGTTAATTTTACTCAGACATATACCTATAAAGAGTAAAATCAGAAAAAAGTATTGATAATTTTGAAGTGGTCTCTTATTTTTTTCCAGAGCTGTATTTCCATATTGGAGATTTAGAATTTATGTTTACATAACATAAATTCTGTAAGAAACTGTATCAACTAGTAGTTAAGTTAAGGTTATCCTTAAAATTTACCCCTCTTGTATATTTCCCCTCATTTCGCCCCCTAGTTGATGTTGAACCTTTAAGCATGTTTTATGTTTCCTTTTCTTTCATCTTTTTAATCATTATATGCAGCACAAGTTACTGAACAGAGACATATAGCCGCAAGCTTTACAAGCAAAAGTTTTATAATTGATTTAGAAAAACTGTTAAGAAAATGCAGTCATATTTTCTGTGCTCTTTAGTTGGTAGAAGGAAACTAAGACATGTTTGCTGTAAATCACAGGCTCTGCATCCAGCCTCTCCTACAGGCTTTACATGTTAATGAATGGAGCGAAACAATGGTCTTCTTTACTTGTCCATATAAATTTATTTCAGCTTCAAGGTCGAAGCGTGTGCATTTTTGGAGCGTCCGTCGTGTGGAGGTGTTTCGAGCGTCAAATGCAGCGCGATTTGAACCCTTTGGAGGGCTTTGAGCATTTCACGCATCGAGCCTGTCCTACTCGTCTGACACGCCACATAGACTTTGAATGTAAAGTCAAAACGTGTTTTTAGCGTCAGGCGCGTTTGGTGTGAACACACCACTAAAATATGTTCATAAAACTGAGCTGCATATTTCATCCATCCATCGTCTGAACACCCTTCTTCTCTAATGGGGTCGGAAGGGTTGCTGGTGAGAGGCAGGGCACACCCTGGACAGGGCGCCAGTCTGTCGCAGGGCAACACAGAGACATACAAGACAAACAACCATGTGCACACACACTCACACCTAAGGAGAATTTAGAGAGCCCAATTAACCTGACAATCATGTTTTTGGACTGTGGGAGGAAGCCGGAGAACCCGGAGAGAACCCACCATGCACAGGGAGAACATGCAAACTCCATGCAGAAAGACCCCGGCCGGGAATCGAACCCAGGACCTTCTTGCTGCAAGGCAACAGCTCTACCAACTGCGCTACTATGCAGCCCCTGCATATTTCAGAAGTGTGCTAAATAAATTTTTACTCAATTAAACAAAAAAGAAGAATTTGGGTTTTTCTGATTTTGTATTTCATTCCTCTCATAATCTGTGTCAGATTTATCTTGAGGAACTTTGTCCAAAATACCTCAAAAAGTTGACACAAAAACTCCAAGATAATGTTTTTGTGTCACCATTTTGGGAAAATGGTGGTTCAGACACAAATATCTAATGAGTTTTAATTCTATATTACATGTTCAAAAGAAATTTTGATTTTTATCCTTACCTTCATGTCCCTCCCAGTCACACAGGCGGCCTCTGTGCAGGAGATCCAGACCAGCCAAGAGAACATAGCAAAAATCAACTCAGCAGCAGAAAGTGAGTATTTAATGCTGTAAAAATATGTAAAAATATGGTGAATGTAAAACTTTTAAATGTAGAAAACAAAAAGTGGAGGTTGAGCTGAATGGCATCCAACTAAAATATACAAAACCTCCTTTATAGAGAGGTTGGAAAGTTTTGAACATGCAAGAATAATACCAAAACTTCATCTTAAATTCAAAAGTAAGCAACAAGTTAAAAAATACAGAAAGAGGCATTCAGATGAGAAAGGGCTGTTTTCATCACTATGTGACATTTGACTATAGTTTAAATCAAATGTCACAAACATCTTAACATGAATTAGGATCCTTTCTTGTTATTGTGCATTTAGAGAAAACGCCCAATAACAGGTTTAGTAGATAAATGGGATTGCAGCAAGTGATCAGATTTATGTTTGTGTCAAAAACAGGGCACGTAATTACTCCTTCTACTCCATTGTTCAGGTGAAGGTGTAAATCTTCATAAGAAAATACTTTTAAACCCAATCTTGACACTTTTATCTGTCAACAAATAAAAATAATTCAGTCAGTTTTTCTGACTTTTGTGCTGCTATTTGTTTTATTCAATAAATAAGCTGATTTGGGCCACTATAAACATAATTTGTAAATTTTTAACAAAATAAAAATAAGAGTGTGTTACTTTGTAAAATCTACTAGAAAATACTTTTTGTGAATTAAATTTAGCATTGAAAGCTCTGATCATATTTGCTTGACCGTCATTACGATTAACTCTATTTATTTTTATAATTAAAACTACTGAAACATGTGAAACTCTATTCAAAAGTGGATTTAATGAGAGAAAAATGTCCCAATGACCTCGATGTTCCGGCTTACTGGACCGTGAAACGAACACCAAGTTGATTTAATGCAGGAATGTCTACATAGAAACTATTTCTGTGTGTTTTTGTGTTCCTGGGAAGTGATGCAGTGCTCAGCAGTCATAGACATCCTCTTTCTCATGGATGGATCCTACAGCATCGGGAAGGGCACCTTCGAGAGGGCCAAGCATTACGCAGTCAAGCTTTGTGAAGCCCTAAACATTGCTTCAAATAAGGTTTGTTTCCCATCAAAACATTGTTTTCTTCCTCATGCTCTACTAAAGTCTTTCAGACAAACAATACTTCAAAATTAAAAAGGGTGGCAAACAAAAACAATACTTCAAAATAAAAATGGTTGGAAAACAAAATCAATACTTCAAAAATAAAAAAGGTTGTAAAACAAAATCAATACTTCAAAATAAAAAAGGTGGAAAATAAAATCAATGCTTCAAAATAAAATTTTGCCGAAAACACACCTTTAAGCATGTTGATTTTGAAAAACATCACAGCATTTCTTCAAATCTTCATTGTAGAAAGACCATGTATGTTTTTCTAATATTGACAAAGACACAAGAATTTGTGTGGCTGGTTAGCTCAGTTGGTTGGAGTGTGGTACTCATAAAGCCAAGGTCATGGGTTCAATCCCCACATTGGCCAATGGACTCATGAAGTGTTTCATGAAGTAAGCTCTTCAAAATAGCATGAGGCTTTAAATTAAGCCACATTTAATGGTCATTTTGAAAAACTTTTGCATTTCAAAACTTTTATCAAGATCATGTAAGTTTTTCTAACATTGACGAAGACACAAGATTATGTGTGGCTGATTAGCTCAGTTGGTTGGAGCGTGGTACTCATAAAGCCAAGGTCATGGGTTCGATTCCTACACTGGCCAGCTCAAATATAAAGTTTTAATAAAATCAACTCTTCAAAATAGCAGGAGGGTGTATATTTAACCATTATGCACATTGATTTTGAAAAACAAGAGTATTAGCTCCTTACTCAACTCTTCATTGTAATAAGATCATGCAAGTTTTTTAAATCCATGGAAACTCAACATTATGAGTAGCATTGTACTTAGGAAAACTTTGTCCAGCTGATTTTAGCTCAGCTGGACAGGTGTGGCGCTGACAACGCTAAGGTAAGTGGTTCAATTCCCTTACTGGTCAATGGAAATCTAAAGTCTTTCAGACAAACAATACTTCAAAATTAAAAAGGGTGGCAAACAAAATCAATACTTCAAAATAAAAATGGCTGTAAAACAAAATCAATACTTCAAAAATAAAAAAGGTTGTAAAACAAAATCAATACTTCAAAATAAAAAAAGGTGGAAAATAAAATCAATACTTCAAAATAAAATTTTGCTGGAAAATACACCTTTAAGCATGTTGATTTTGAAAAACATTACAGCATTTCTTCAAATCTTCATTGTAGAAAGACCATGTACGTTTTTCTAATATTGACGAAGACATGAGATTATGTGTGGCTGTTTAGCTCAGTTGGTTGGAGCGTGGTACTCATAAAGCCAAGGTCATGGGTTCGATCCCCACATTGGCCAATGGAATCATGAAGTGTTTCATGAAGTCAACTCTTCAAAATAGCATGAGGCTTTAAATTTAACCACATTTAATGGTCATTTTGAAAAACTTTTGCATTTCAATACTTTTGTCAAGATCATGTAAGTTTTTCTAACATTGACGAAGACACAAGATTATGTGTGGCTGGTTAGCTCAGTTGGTTGGAGCGTGGTACTCATAAAGCCAAGGTCATGGGTTCGATTCCTACACTGGCCAGCTCAAATATAAAGTTTTAATAAAATCAACTCTTCAAAATAGCAGGAGGCTGTATATTTAACCATTATGCACATTGATTTTGAAAAACAGGAGTATTAGCTCCTTACTCAACTCTTCATTGTAATAAGATCATGCAAGTTTTTTAAATCCATGGAAACTCAACATTATGAGTAGCATTGTACTTAGGAAAACTTTGTCCAGCTGATGTTAGCTCAGCTGGACAGGTGTGGCGCTGATAACGCTAAGGTAAGTGGTTCAATTCCCTTACTGGTCGATGGTAAGCTACATCAATATCCCTTTCTTTGCAGGTGCGAGTTGGTTTGATTCAGTTTGGCTCCATTCCTCGCCTTGAGTTTTCTTTGGACTCATTCTCCACCAAGCAGGAGCTGAAGAAGCACTTAAAGAAGATTTCATACAGGTGTGGGAAAACTTCTGGTTTGCCTTTGTTCCTTCCCTAGAAGCAAAGACAGCAGCTGAGTTGGAGGAAATAAGAAAGAGTCCTCACTCTGTTCTCTTTTGTGGCAAGCAGCCTCACATTCATTTGGTATTTTTCAATTATAAAAGTATTTTTGTCAAAAAAAACCCCAAACAATCTATGTTCTGGTATCTGAACCTCCTGGTTCCTGATGAGACATATTCACAATATTGGGTGTGAATATGTGTGGACATAAGACTGACATCATACTATCAGGAACATGAAGGAGTCTTTGTAAATGTTTACGACTGTTGTTATTAAGTCTCATAAATAGTAACACTTAATGCAAAGTTGCATTAAAAGTTGCATTAAAAGCCTATTAAGTGTAAACTTTGCATTAAAAATGTCCTTATTTAACAAATGACACTTCCTGACAACAGTCCTAAACATTGATGAAGACTTCATACATTTTTTTGGCATATTGCGCCACTGAGGGCGGCAGCACTCTGTGCATTTATTGAGATTTTTTTTCAAACATTCATTCCTGCTTTCTGGAAGAATATTGCTATTTTTTGTTTTGTGGACATCTGTTCCTTCTTGTTTTGGATTCTGTGTGGTTGGACATATTTTGTTATGATGTGTAACCATGGCAACAGGGTGGCTTACAGCAGGGAGCAGCCGATCCACTTGGGAAGAACTGAATTTATTTAATTTTCCCTTCAGGGAATAAACAAGTATTTTTGAATTTGAATTTAAACTTGATTAATCCTGTTTTAACCGTTCTCTTCTCAGAGGAGGCGGCACCCAGACAGGCCTGGCTCTGAAATACGTCCTGAAGAAAGGTTTTCCGGGCGGCCGTAACTCCTCCAGCGTCCCGCGCGTCGCCATCCTTCTGTCCGATGGCCGGTCTCAGGGCAGTGTGGTCCAGGCCGCTGCTCAGCTGAAACGGACCGGCGTGGTTTTGTTTGCCGTCGGTTTGCGGTACCCAAAGTGAGGATGATGATTATTTATTCATTTCGGTCATTTTTAACCTTTCCACACACAAGTAAAAAAGAAAAACACACTCTGCTGAAAAAAATAAAATCATGAAAAAAGAAAAAAAAACTACAAGATAAACTAATAGAGAAATAAACAATATTTAATTTCTGTCCAAGAAAAGAGCACAAAGTGCAGATCAGAAAAAAGTGTAGAATCTTTCCTGTATATTTTTCTAATTTTTTATGAGTTTGTCTGTAGAAAAACTCATAAAAGAAAACATAATCAAACCTTCATGTATTTGTTAAGCAGATAATTTTTATGGTTTTACTTATTTAAATAGTGAAAAACAAAGATCTAACTCCTCACAACACACCTAAACAATTGTACTTCTCGTTACTAGTTTTTTAAACAAACCTTTCTCTCTTAACTACAAGTTTTTCTTTAATATTAAATCACTTCTGTATTCGCCTTGGAAAGAGTTTGCAGTAACCTTTGCACACGATCATAAAGTTTTATGTGGTGTAAAAAATTTTGACTAGTTGGAGAAAGATAATCTGCGAAATAGTAAAGACACTTTCAAGGACATGTGGTAATTTACGATGAAGTTTCAAACCCAGCTAACTCAGTTTGTTTTGCAGATGGGAAGAATTACACACACTTGCCAGTGAGCCAGTGGAAAGTCATGTCTTCTTGGCCGATCATTTCCATGATGCCGTTAACGGCCTGTCCACATCGCTGAGCATGCTCTCTTTCTGCAGCGCTACACCGGCAGGTGGGAGTCGTTTTCCGATTATAAATCTTTACAGACCTTTTCCTTCATTTGCTTAGGTTTGAAGTGTCGGCGCGCTTCCTCCCTTTCATCAACCGATCCTCTGTGTTTCGCCTTTCGTCGTGTCTCGTCTTGTCCTGCAGGCTGTCAGGCTGAGTCCTTCCCCTGTGAAAGGAAGACGCTGGAGACGGTGAAAGAGCTGCAGGGGAATTTCATGTGCTGGAAAGGCTCTAGAGGATATGGCCCGTACACGTCTCTCTGCCCGTTCTACAGGTCAGTCAGCATGAAAACTATTTTCACTCATAAAAATGATTTAAAAAAAACTGTTTGATTTTGTTGTTGAAAACTGTAATTATAAGCTTGAAAACTATTTCTGGCTATTCCTTAAAATTTCAACAAATGTAATCCGTTGGAACAAAAAGGAGAAATTATTTAAGCAGTTTTACAAATAAAAATCTTGGAAGCATAGTTTGTGTTTCTATTCAGCCTTTTATTATTATGGCACTATTTAATAAAATCCATTATAACTAATTGCTTTTGAAGCGTAAGGTAAAGTTCACAACAGGATTTTCTCACACCGTCCTCTTCAAGAGCTTGCTTTGGGAAAACAGTGTCTTTAGTCAGAGGCTTCTTCAAATTCACTGCAACACAGACTGCTACAAGAGATCTATCTACAATAACTCAGAAGAATTTGACTTAATATGAGTAACAATGAATTGAGTTGAATTGAATTAATTCAAAAGTCAAAGTTCTTTTTTTCTCAGTGGCTCTATCCTTCTTCCGTGGAAATCTTCTGCTTTGTTAACTAACGTTAGTGAACAACCATCATGTGTTTCGCAGGTACAGCAAAGTTTACAGGAGACACCAGACCGTCTGCCACAGGACTGTTTGTTCAGGTGAATTTATCCTCTCCCTCCTTTGCCTCCTGCTGCCTTTTTTTCTCCTTAATGGTGCTGACCTTCTCCTCATCATCACAAGATCCCTGCGACTCTCAGCCCTGTCTCAACGGGGGAACCTGTGTATCACAAGGTCTGGAGCTCTACCACTGTGTGTGTCCACCTGGCTATGGATCAGACCCTCACTGTGGTCAGTAAAATCCTGAGTCTTTTGTTATCAAACTAATGTAACCATAAATCCATAGAGGTGGGTAAAGTACCCCACAATTGTACTCAAGTTAGAGTAACACTACGTCAACATATTTTTACTCAAGAAAAAGTAAAAAGTAGGCAATATTTGGTAAAAATTTTTTAAAATTACTCAATCTAATGAACAAAAATATAAAGTTAAGTGGAAATTTTGGTATTTTAAGGGTGAAAATAACAATAATTTATGTATCAAAAAAATAACAAAATCAGGGAAATGAATTTTTTTCAAAATCAGTTTCTTTCAATAATAAAAAAAATAAAAATAAAACTTTTACAAAAACTGGAGAATTTTTGGTTAAAACATGTTTTTGTTTTTCATTCAGTGGGTAGAAAATCTAGAAATTTTACTCAACTAATTAAATTACTCAAGTAAAAGTGAAAAGAAAAAAAAAGTTACTCAAATAAAAGTAGTTACTTCTGAACTCTGATGCTTCCTCAGCTCCTGCTTTGTCCTTGGATTGCTCCATTGATTTGCTTTTCCTGCTGGAAGGCTCTGCGGCGCTCACTTTAGAGGGCTTCCTTCGTCTCAAATCCTTCTTAAAGCGCTTCCTTCAGACCGTCATCGGCTCCGACACCCCCAGTAAAGTCGGCCTGGCTGTGTTCGGTGGGGAGACCAGAGTGGAAGCCCAGGTTGGGAGATTTAAAGGAAACACGAGGAATCTCCTGAAGGCTGTGGACGCTCTGCAACCACCTGGTGGTTTGACCCTGACGGGCCAGGCGCTCCGACATGTGACCCGTCACGGCTTTGTAAGCGAGCCGGTGTTCGCCGACGTCTCAGATGACCTCCCCCGCGTGGTGGTGCTGCTCGCCGCCACACCTGCTGCCGATGACGTGGTGGAGGCCTCAAAATATGCGCGAGACAGAGAGATCTTCTTGATCGGGGTCGGACCGGAAAGACTGAAGGCGGAGCTGAATAATATCACAGGAAATCCTCAGAGAACTCTAACGTACTCGTTGCCGGACAGGCTCGTCGGGAAGATACCGGAGCTGAAGGCCAAGATCTGCAGCGTGGACACGCAAGGTAAACGCTGTCCAGATGGAATCTGTTACTAACTCAGACATTTCACAGCAATTTATTGACACTCCTGGTAAAGATGTCCAAAAAGACTAAATGTGTTGTATTTTTTATTTTTTTGAAAATGTAGAAACTTAACTTTTATTTATTAAACTTTTATTAAAAATATGTGTTTTTTTTAACTTATTTCTTTAAAACTGTCATCATGTCATGACAGTGTGGAATGAAACAAATAATATGTCAAAAAATGTTCCTCTGCATTCTCCAATGCTAACTACAGAAATACATGACATGGTCAGAAAACACCAATCAGAGCCTGGAAGAGTCTCGGCATTGTCAATCATGTCTCAGCATTGTTAATCAGGCTTCGGTACACGCTGCTCACACCCTCAACCTTGCTCTCTGCAATGCTTCAGGTTATCCCTGACATCACAGCATGCCACAAATGCTAAGCTAGTTAAGTTGTTTCTCTGCCATTAACACATTTAGCAGTGTGTACATGAGCCTGATTGGCAGCGCTAACACCTTCCTCCTGACTTTGATTGGTTGTATCTGACTGGGAGTGGTGCTTTTCTACATGGCAGTAGTTGCTCTAAAAGGAGGTGGAGGAGCTTGATTTTTTTTTTCAGATTTTCTGGACACCCTTCTGCCGATAAACAGTGCGAAATATGCAAAAAAAAATTAAATAAAATAATTTCTTTTTTTGTAAGATACATTATGCAGCTTTAAGTCCAGATAAAATCAGTGTTATTAAACTCAAACATTTGAAAGCAACCTCAACATTGTTTCATATGTTTCACTGCTGGTAGACATATACCTAAACATATATATTTTTAATGTAGTGACACTGAAAATGCGGCGGCATTGATTTAATGTTTAATCTATTAAATCCACTTTAATTGATTCCATCTTACAAACAGTTTTGTGTTCACTCGAGTCTCCCTTTAGTTTTCCTTTTCTATGCATGTATGCATGTTTATATTAAATACTCTCCTTTTTTTTTTCTTTTCAGGATGTCTGGGTCATGCGGCAGACCTGGTGTTCGCCCTGGATGCCTCAGTTGGAGTCGGCCGTGAGAACTTTGCCACGCTGCAGGACTTTGTGCGAAGCATCTCTGTCCAGTTTGACGTAAACCGCGACGTGGCCCAGGTCGCCCTGGTCGCCTACAACCGCAGAGCCACCACCGTTTTTGGCCTGGACGCGCACGAGTCCGGCTCCGCCATCCTAAAGGCCGTGGGGGAAGCCAGCTACATGGGGGGCGGGGTGTCGACCGGCGCGGCGTTGCTCCACATCTACTCCAAACTCCTGACTGTAGCCAACGGCGCCAGGCCGGGCGTCAACAAGGCCGTGGTGGTGGTGACCGACGGCTCGGGTGGGGACGATGCCGTCGTCCCGGCTCAGAAGATAAGAAACAGCGGAGTTTCGGTTTTTGTGGTCGGCATTGGAGACATGCAGAGAGACAAACTGTTGATGATCGCAGGTTCCGAGGAGTACATGATTTCTGTACCAAGTTATGAGGATCTCAAGTACTTTGAGGACGTGCTGGTTCAGATGGTGTGCTCAGGTAAAAATACTGAAAACCATTTGTTCACCTTAAGCTGCTAAACAAATATGATACAATCACTTTTATTGAATTTTGCATGATTAAGTCTTATTTCTATAAAGCTCAGAGCCTGATGTAGCTCTCTCAAAACAGAAAACAGAAATGTTTGTGATTATGGACACAATAAAAAATTGTCAATTTAGCAGCTTTTCTGTAAATTCTTATGCAAAATATGTATATAATATCTACAACAGGTTTGAAACTATACCTATTTTTCCTTATTTTCCACCTAAAAATGCCAAGTTACTTGCTTTGATGATCTGCTTGCATGAAAATAGATGTTTTGTTTTTATCAGAGGTGAGAAAACCTGTGAACCTGTGCAAACCAAACCCGTGCATGCATGATGGCATCTGCACCCTCTCAGGAGCCAGCTTCAGGTGCCAGTGCCACGGCTATGAAGGGCCACACTGCGAAAGACGTAAGTGCTGCTAACACTGCAAAAAAAAATAAAATAAAAAAAATACAACTAAATCTTACCAAGTATTTTTGATCCAGTTTCTAATGCAAATATTTTAGTACACTTGAAATAAGACAAAAACAAGTAAGGAGCTTGTTTTTAGTTAATATTCCGTTTAAATTTGTTTAAAAAGTACAAGTTCCCAATTATTTCACTAAAACATGGAAAAAAAAGTTCTTATCAGTGAAATGATCTTTTTGTGGAATTAATACTTTAAAAAAAATCAGTATTGAGGAATTATTGACTTAAATGAAGCTATTGAAAAGTTACTTGTAAGTTAGTTAGGTCTTATTTCAAGTGTACTATTTGTACTAGAAACGAGAAAAAATAGTGGGAAAGATTTTATGTTTTTGCAGTGAATGAACTCCTTAATTATTTCTCAGATTCTTCAACTTTTTTTTTAATGCTTTTTGGGCAATATAATATAGGAGTGAGCAGAGTTTGGAAGCGGTGGTGTTACGTGCAAAGGGTCAATACTCGTCTGGAAATGGAAAATACTTCAAATTCCTGACTCCTCCAGATTACATTTGCTTTGAAGCTAAAACTTTTGGCCATTACTGCAGATATCAAGACCTGTTCTGCGCTTTTCTTTCTTTTCAGGAAGCGGTAAAAACTCATCCAGAGGGGATGTTCCAAAACCTGCGGGTCTGAGGAAGAAGAGCAGACAGAGGAAGAGCCACCAGGATCTCCTGCGTCCTTATAGACTTCACTTCCGGAGACGCGCTGCCTGACAACACAAATAATACAGGAACAAAAAACAAACAAACACACGAACACTTCAAAACCAGGGATGTTTTTGGAGTACAGGAAAACCTGATGTTTATTTTTTTAGTATTTAATGTTGGACCTTCTACGTTTGTAAAGTTTTTTTTTTTTATTTCTATATATGCTGACTGAGTAATAATTGTGCTGCCTGTTTAAAAATATAATCTCTGTTAATAACATCATCTTTGTCCAGATTTTGTTCCTAATTCCTAACCCCAAAATGTTTCTCTACTAACACAATCTAATTATGGCTGGATAAGTATAAATAACCACTTCTTTTATAACTGTTAAACATTTAAATATGGTTGGTTTTCTGGCACAGACCTGGCTTATGAGGATGGTCCACAAAGTGTCAGCAGGGTTCTGGTCACAGCTTCTGGGCAGCCATTAAGAAAAGGTGATGTACAAGTTTGTACCCCACATTTCTGTCTATTTTCCCTAACAATTAGTTTAGTAATTGACTATTCTGACGATTAATCGAATAAAAAAATTTACATTATACAAATTTTATTTAACCACTTACGCCTTTTTTATACAACACTAGAAGATGCAAATAAATAAATAATTTAAGTCAATTTTTAACTAAAAAAATAAACATTTTATTGCCTAAAATGCAGTAATGTAACATTTCTTCTGTGAATTTGACCCAGGTGAAGCTAAAACTATACCACTGGAGGATATTCAAGCACTTGACAGAATATTGATCTGAATATGTTGTTTTACAGCAAATGGGAACATTATTTAAAGAAACGGAAGAGCTTTTAAAAAATAAAATGCAACAGTAATTGTGTGAGACAAACTGTATCTACTTTTTGTCAAACAAAATTGAAAATATAACATTAAAAACAAGGAGTGTGGGCTTTTTTTTTTCCAAGACGTTTTTTTATTTGAATAAAAAGTGCAGTTTTAGCTAGCAATACAAGCCAAAAGGCTGAATAAATGGTGTACATCTATTTACATCTTGGCTACCAGCATACATGAACCAAGCTACAGTCTAAATTTTACACAATAGACAATTTAGTAAAGGGATTTTTTTTTTCCTGTTTAAAATATTTAGTGGTTTTAAAATGTGCTGCACTCTTGTTTCTGCAACACTGGCCTTAATGGAGTTACTTAAATTTGCTCCTTTGAAAATAAAACAAATGGGAAAAGTCATGTTATTAAGGGAATCCAGTGGCGTTAAAGAAGTTTTCAGCATGTGCTTCGGTCTCCTGGCCTTTTTAAAGTCTCGGGAAGAAATCAGGAGGTTTAATTCCAAATGGTTGTAATATTTGTGCAGATTCAAGAAGTTTCCATTTAAGTGGTGGATTTTTTCTCCCATTCCTATAAAAGGAAGAAGAAAATTCAACTTTAGCTCAAAATACGGACTTAATTAAAGCTGTAGCTTCAGCATTTGTTGTAGTCCAGTCTCACCTTGGCTTTCTGCAGGACGTTTCCTTTTGTGGCGATGATGGAAGTGGGCCTGTTTTTAAGAGCCGAGGCAGAGTTTACAGGACAATCTGCATTCACGCTGTTGTTGGAGGGCTGGAAAGATGAGGAAGATGATGATGGTAACGGTGATGCTGCTTGTGTTGATGTTGATAATGATGATATTTGTGGATGAGGCAGGGTTGCAGCTTTAGTCTAAAAGACAAAAATGATGGAGAAAGTGTTGAATTCATGCACCAAACTGATGAGCCCTGGGTACTTAGAGCGGCCAAAGCTCACTGCTGGGGAGTCCTGGAGGCTGCTGTCCAGTGTGGTTCCCAGTGTGAAAGGTCCCGATTCCACCTTCTTCAGACTCTCCTTCACTTCTACCAGGCGCAGCTCCACCTCCACCCTGCGGCGCTCCGCCTCCCGACATGCTTCCTCCTTCTGCTTCAGACAGGCCTCCAGCTGAGCTTGCTGCTTAGGATCTGAACACACCAGACGTCTGGCTGTCAAAAAACCTTCACAGAAAACCTCACAACAGAGACGAGTGACGGTAACAAAGCATTGAGCTGTACCCTGGCAAGTGCTCAGCTCCTCCTTTGTTTCCCTCTTTTCCTTCTTCAGGTTGGCCAGGCTGCTCCTCACCTCCTCCCTCTCCTTCTCCAGCTGATCACGCTCATCTATGTAGCGCAGCAGGTCTGCCTCGGTGCGGTTCTTGCCCAGTTTGATCTCAACGGCACTGGAACTCCCTGAGAATAAAACATCGGTATTTGTTGGCAATATCACAACTAAGAAGAAAAGCGAATCCTTGTAATTGTTTCCTGTAACAGTGGAAATATTTCAAGCTACTTTCGGGATTTGTTTGGCAGGTGGATCATTCCGGGCGATCTTCAAAAAGTTTTTACTTTATGTGGAACCTTTGCTGGTCACAATAACAAATTTTTCCAGAAGTTATTGCGATAAACGATAATATTGTTGTTTTGAGACCATTTTAAATAATATAATGGTAATAGCGTAATGATAATGCAAGAACATATTCTAAAAGATTAGTAAACTTTAAATTCTAATTAACTGGAACTGGAAGACATTTTAAATATCCAAAATAAATAAACAAAACAACAAATTTAATTAATTTTGAAGTCTTGGTAAACAAAATTATTCTTCAAAACAAGGGTGAGTTGTTTTGAAGAATAAAAGCACCAAACTGAAGACTTTTATCATCCAGATAAGCAATAAATCATGCCAATGGAAATTATTGAGTTTGTTTTAATTTATCAGGCGATTTGCGCCTCCAGTCATTTTTATGTTGAATATAGTGAAAAACTGCAAATTATATTGACCTGGTAAATTTAATCAGCTTTTAGTTCTATTTAAAAAAGAATAAGACAAAAAAAACCCTCTGAAAAATAATGATTTCAGTGTTTGGATTATAGCGCCTGCAGCTGTAATGGGTGAATCTTTCCACCAGATGGAGCCATTCCACATCGCTCAGGAACACAAGGCGACCATTTCTGCCTCAGTACCACTTCTAAATCTTGATGTCATTGTTAGAACTTACCTATGGTGTAAGCCTTTGGCCGTGCTGGTTGTGGGCTGTGAGGGAGCCCACTTGGACTCTTTTGTGCTCCAGGCAAACTGAAGGCTTGTGGGATGCCCAGGCTGCTCCTCTTTGACGTCTCCTGGCTTTGAGTCTTGACAGGCTGAGGTTGTGAGGGACTCCGTGATCGCTGCTGTTCTGCTTTGCTGGAGGAGAACCCTGAATTTGGCCCATTTAGCACAGGGCTGGAATCTGGCTCAGTACGGTTTGTTGAAGTGGGCTGGAAATTAAAGCATGGATTGATTTAATCTAAGTACAAAAAGAAACTCATAAAAATGTCAAAGCATGGAATAAATCTCCATTGATTTTCTGATAAAACTTAACTATCTATTCAGGTATTTATTTTACACTCCCACCTTAAGGCCTGAAAGTCTGAATTTCTTTGCTTTGCATCTTTATTTTATTTAACAATGACAGCATGGGATAAAAGTTCACTCTTCTGTTAATGATACTCATCCTGACAAAATGACATAAAGGACAAAGAAGCTGGATGATCAATTTTTTATGCTTTTCTGTTTAACATTAGACTGCATTTGCTAAATATCCATGGCTACACTGACGATACTCGGATATAGTTTTCCAAAAAATCAGATAAATCAATTCAGACAAATAGTTCCCAAGCTTTTCAGCTTTTGACCTCAACAATTGTCACTACAAAGAAATTTAATAACGGCGCCAACTTTTGCAACTGCACTTCCTATCTATTGTAACATTAAATCATTTGCTTAACCATCATTATTTGAGTAATTTCTAACTAAGCTATAAAGAAACGAATTCATTCTGAGACATCTGCCATCATGATCAGGTTTTTAGGACGTCCTTCTTCCACCATAACAACTAAAATGAGAAACATCTGATCTGAAAACCTAGTGAATTCATTTCTAACATCCAGACTGAACTAATACAAACCTTGTATTCTTGGAATGTCCAAAAAAAAAAAACAAACAAAAAAAAATCAACAAAAACCACAAGCTTATCTCCAGTAGCTACTTACTACTTTCACAATAAAAAATAAAAATCTTCATTCTAACATATAAAGCTCTGAATGCCGTAATAAAGATTTAATTATTTCATATTTTCCCTCAATGGTAGACTTTGTTCTGGTTATTTCTAGAGTTTCTAGAAACTAGAAATTCAAGCTAGCTCCCTGTAGAATCATTTAAACTTCTTTCTACTATAAACTTCCCAAATTGGAGTATCAGTACAAAGGATAAAGATTTTCTTCTTCACACCTGAAAAGCTTTTAGACCTTGTTTTTGTGGAGTTTATGTCTACTTCCCATGCACATCTATTGTTTGTGATATTTAGACTTTTGGCGGATGAGGGCTGGGACAAATCTTAGATTATCTACCTCTTTAACTTGGCTAGAGGAATCCTTGTGGCCCTCTCCTGGGACTGGACAAACTCTGGGAGTAAGAGGCGGAGAAGCTTTGGCTCCGCAGGCTGTGTGGAGGAAGGAGCGCATCGGGACCAGGTCCAGGTAAATTCTGTTGTCGCTCTCTTGTTCTGTGGTATTGTCTGGCTGTGTCGCATTGTGATCCTGGGGATTGTTTTCTTCCTCACAGCTCGGCTGGGTATCCTCCTCAGCATCCTGCATGATATGGGAGTAGGATGTTAGTGATGGAAAGCAGCCGGATGATTGATGTCAAAGTGAAACCGAAAATAGCACAACCCATCGGGGATTATTTGTTTCCAAGCCTACCTCGGGATCAGCTATCGATGCCACGTCATCGTAAATTTCATCAGAGTTTTGAGGAATAGAAGGGAGGGTGTCTATGTACGTATTTGACTCTGAATATCTCCTTTGCATCAAGCTGGAGAGAAACAAAAGACTCAGCTAAATGTTTCATGGCAATGGAGAACTGTGACTCCTCGGGTGAATAACTTACTGAAAGGAAGTCTTTGCAGCGGTGACGATGGTGCAGACCCTATCAGAGTCCACGTAGTCGTACGTCAGGTCCTCCGGGTCCGTTTTGGTTCCTGTCTGTGACAGCAGGAGGCCCAACCAGTGACCCATATCTGCTGAAGTTTTCGCCTGGGAGAAGAACGGGAGGAAAAAAGAAGGAATGTGAGCTCAACGCAAAACAAACACTTGCAACATCCTGGGTCTAAAGCCACATGGGTTTATGTTACATGCCATCCATCGCTTCGGATTAATGAAATGATTGCTACAACAGTATTTAAGATGTGAACAGTTTGCTACTTACAACATGTTGCCAAACTATTCACAGCCCTCATGTTTGGTCAGATTTTGTAATGTTACAGCTTCAAACTTTAATGTAAATTGATGAATTTTATTTGGCAAACTAACACAAAGTTGAGCACAAATAAAAATATGAAAAATTTGTGTTTACATTCATTCATGCCCCTATAATGTAATAACGTTAAATGAAATTGAGAAGTTCTTGAATAAATCCAGTAAATCTGCGTGTTTTTAATGAACAAAAAGGACTGTGGCAACGATGTGGACTAATCTAAAGCAGGGTTATGTCTAAGCAATATTTCAATATCGATGTGGCTTCACTGAAGGAGATGCAGACATCCACAGCTCAGGTGGTAGAATCTATCAAGAAGACGTCTACAAGTTGTGCTCTCCACCGAATTGGACTCAATTGGCAAGAAGAAAGCCATTTGTGAAAGAAAACTGTATAATTTATCATTTAATGTTTGCCCCTGGCCATGAAGAGGACTCAGTGCTCTGTCAGACTATAGCAAAACTGAACTTTTTGCTCGAGAGGAAATGTGTAGCAGAAAACTAACACTGCACATCATCCTGAACACACCATATACATGGTGAAATGAATGTGGAGGTGGCAGCCTTACGGTTTCTTCAGGAGGGACAGGGAAGGTTGGCAGAGTAAACGGGAAGATGAATGAAGCTAAATACATGGAAATCTAGGATAAAAACTTGTTAAATACAGAAAAAAACCCTTCAAATTAAGGCAGACGTTCAACTTCCAACAGCATGGCCCTAAATATACAGATTCAGACAGAGCAACATGAGGATAATCTACATCAAAGCACAAACCTATTTGAAAATCACTGAGGTTCAGCCATTTTACAAAGAAGAATAGGTAAATGTAGTCTCTAATCGCAGTGAACGGTGGCTCTATAAAGTCAAGTTTACAGGAGGCTGAATTGAACTGCATGTCATACTTTTAAAAGCTTCCTTCCATTTTGGTACTTTGCGTAGATTTATCACATGACATCATAAAATTTCCCTAAATATGTAGAAGTTGTCATGCTTTAATAATGCTGTAGTAGATTTCAACCAGACGTATATATAAATCAATCTTTAGTGATCCTTGTGCTTGAACTATATGTAACCATCAGTATTCCCTCCGAGTTTCTACATACAGTTTCTCTGAACCAATGATTAGTTTGGAAAAAAAAAAAAAAAAAAAAGGAGGAGGCCTCGGGACTAAATAATAAATTCCTAAGCCTATGACCAAATACGCACTGCAGCTGGGTGGTACTGAAGGACTAATGAAAGAGGGTGTAGCTTTAGTCTCAGAAATCCCAGCACAACCACACCCTTCACATCCATCCATACACACACACCAGCACACGGGACCACCCTTGTGTGAATGCATATCTCATGTACACCAAGTCAGATGTCAGCAGAATGTGTATTTTTAAAATAAGTTGGGGTTAGGGATTGTTTTAGACTTTGCTTGTTTGTCAGATCAGTATTAAAGCAGTCAGCTCTTATGAGAAAATGAGCCATGGACAGGAAACGCACCACATCTGATCAGGTGTCAGGATCTATTTACAATAACTTTTGCTAAACCAGCACATGCAGCAAAATACCGCTTTGCTGTGGTCAGGTTAAAAGTAACAGAAAGTGTGCAAAGTCTTAAGCGTTTATTTAATCTCCTGTTTGAGAGAAATGCAGCGTTTATCTACCTCTAATGTTGCAATTTGTGTGCCGTCCAAGTCAATCCTGAAAGAGTAGAGGTGCTCTGGGATGGGGTCGGGCAAAACGCTGCAGCCCTCCAGGGTCACCGCTGGCTGGCTCACTTTGTTCTTCCCTTTGTCTTGGTAAAACCACAGCTGTCCGTTTTTTATGAGACACCAGCAGGTCCGCCACTGGCTGTTCACCAGAACGTTTAGGTAACCTTAAAAAAAAGAAACGAAGCCTTCATCAGGAGGCATCTGTTTACAACTGAAAATATTAAAAGCTCAGGAAATGACTGTCACTGTGGGAGAAAGCAGCTCCATTTAAATTTGATGACATTCAAGGAAACCACTAAACTTATGAGAGATCCACAATTTCTTATGTTTTGTGGTTAACCAGAATCACAATTGATGATGTTATAAGCTGAATAATCAAGGAGTCCTATCAAAACTTGTTAGCATTAGCCTACTATTATGGCCCTGAACATCTTGAATACAACAATCAAAAAATACAACCAACAGTTTTGTCTATGACTACGTTCACGCTGCTGACTGAAGCGACCCAATTCCAGTTTCTCTTCCCGTAATGCGACCTGTGTCTGATCTTTTCATGACAGTCTGAACAACACAGGTCATCCAACCTGAACGTCATTGATACTCGACAAACGTCACTATTCTGCGTCCTGATACGTGCAAGCGGGAAGACAAACAACAATCACGGCGGACGATAACGAGGATTAATTTATTAATATGCTGGATCCGGTCAGACATGCTCCACCTTTAGCATCCATGTTTATTTCTGCAAACACTCAGCATGCTCTCTGCGTGACGTTAGTGCGCCCTCTACTGCGCATGCGGGACACTTTTAGGTCCTTTGCAGTTCACACTGGAGAACACATAGAAGTCTTATATTTGGAAGAGAACGATCATGCCAAAAAAATTTTATTTGACAAAAAAATTAATTGAGTCACTTCAAGCTGCAGTTTGAAAGCAGCCTATTTGTAATTTTGCACAAAAAAAAATAAATAAATACTGCTTATAAACAATATCAGTTGAGCATAAAGCAGAATATTTTTGTCAGTGAAACAACAGTGCAGTCATCAAATTGGAATGACATTAGGAGGCATGATAGAAGCATAAAGTGAAGTAGATCTGTGGTTACCTGAGGTGTCAATGCTTTTCTCTGGGCTCTCCAGCAAAGATGTTTTTTTCTTCCCAATGTTCATCAGGTTGCTGAACATTAAACCTGGGCCATATTTTTTCTTCACTATAGTGACAAAGAGAAAAAAGGTATTTTTATGTGTATATACAAGAATTGGCTTTCTGAACCAATGCCGGGTGTGTTTGACTATCAAAGTAAAATCCAAGGAAGGAAAACTCCACTCACCATCTTTGTTTTCTGTAGTTTCCGTGTGGCTGTCTGTGCTGCTGCCACTCTCTGATGCCAGAGAGTGTCTCTCATTCAGATCCCCCTGGGTGTTTGTGTGAACAATTTATGAATTTCAAAAGCAAATTTTTCAAAAAGTAAAACGATTTTTGATCCCACTGGTTTATCTAAAACTCTAGAGGTTTAGTATATGTAAAGAAAATATTAAAACAAGCATACCTTAGTGCAAATAAGCCTTGGGGAATCTGACGCAGAATGTTGAGGATCACAGTTTTCAGATGGCTTGGGACTTATCTCCTGAATAACCTAACATGTATAAACACATCTATGTGTTTTTTCCCCCACACTTTAACCGTAAAATAATTGAAAATATTGCAGAAAAACACAGAACATTGGTCACCTTAAGCCACTGCTCAGTTTGTTCTTTGCTCTGCAGGCCTAACACAATGGCCTCGCCTCCTACTGGGATGATCTTCAGCTTGTGCTCTTTTTTCTTTGGCTGTTTTTCTTTGTATATCACACTGCAGCCCAACAGG
Source organism: Gambusia affinis (assembly GCF_019740435.1). Classification (NCBI taxonomy): domain Eukaryota; kingdom Metazoa; phylum Chordata; class Actinopteri; order Cyprinodontiformes; family Poeciliidae; genus Gambusia; species Gambusia affinis. The sequence goes on from NC_057887.1 coordinate 18,819,722, forward strand.
CTCACGTCCAAAAGTGGTGTCTGGTCCTTGGAGCTTTTGTAGCACTAAGAAAAATAAAGAAACCAGGGTGACTTCATCTCTACAGTGCGTGCTGACAACATGTTCTCCAGTTTTACAGCGCAACAGTAATTTATTGAGGTTTGTGGGCATTTGTCTGCACTCAGCTTTCTCAAGGATCTTTCATTACGTTTCAGTCACTTTGTGGCTTTGGACTTTGAGAAAAACACTGCAGCGCAGGGTACAACTTGGGTAAGTTACTGATATCCAAATTGTTTTTCAGGTGGGCTGACATTTGGCTAAAACAACCTGGAGATCATGTTAAACACCAACAGGAAATCCGTCAAGGTTCGTAGCCACAAAAACAAAACAAAAACCCCCCCAAAAAATCCCAAATCCTCACCCTTTCACCATTGTGCTCTACAATTAGCATGTGGCTTTTGATGCAGCTTAGTTTTCACCAAACATGGTGATATGCACTGTGGTCAAGCAGCCCTGCTTTGGTCTCGTCAGTCCTGAAGGTGTTGTCCAAGAGGTCCTGTGGTTTTTACATTGTTGAGAAAACTTTGGTAAACCTAAGCACTCAAATGTGTTCTTTTTAAAAAGAAAATGCTTTCTCTTTTCAAGAATTCAGTATAGGGCGGTAACGATTCCTCAAGTGATTCGAGGAAATGAATCGAAGCTTTGTTAAATTGTGTTTTATTATTTAGTGCACTGTGTTCTGGCCGGGTTATTATTTGCGTTGTGCAGCACTCCCACTTCCACGCAAGTTGTTGACAAAAGCTAAGTATTAGCAGCATAACGTAAAATTTTAAAGTTTGGTCTGGGAGGATTTTATTGATGTATAATAATGTTTTTTTAATGGAGTACGGCACCTGGTGGTCGGTTCAGAGTACTACACAAAAAAAATAAATTTACAACCATCCAGTTTGCGGAGCGTATCGTGGCGATAGATAGCAGGTGAAGGTGAATATTCATTTATTAAATTGACTGGAAATGAATACATGAACTAAAAGCTGGAGTATAGACATTTTTTTAAGCATATTTGTGATTTGTGAGCCTGCCTATTTTGTTAAATTAAATATAATTTCATATTGTTGTATAACTTTTCTTCAGGTTAACTTAGAAAGCGAGCTATTATTGTTACAGGTTAATTTTCTAAACTACAGAAAAGTAATTGTTAGGGATGCTCTAATATGAGAAATTGGAGTGATATCAGATAGTAACACTGCTGCTTTGTTAGATTGACCAATATTTTATTTTGTCAAAATCTTTTTATCCGATTACTGGATTAATTGTAAGAATAATCAATAGAATACTTGATTACTAAAATATTCGTTTACAACAGCCCTAATTGCTAAAGCATTTTGTGGTACTACTGTCATAAACTTTGACAACTTAATATGCCAAATGATGACAAACAAATTTAAAATGCGCCGTTTTTGGGTTACTTATTTAGGCATTGCTGTGTACCTGAAATATAAACTCAATGGGATGTTATTAGTCGACAGAGAAGCAGATGTCTTGACTAATTTTCAGCTGTCAGATTGTCACACATCACTCTAAAACACTTGGGTAAAATGTTTAGTCCATCGCCAACCCTGACTGGATGGAATAAAGGTCTGACGGTAGCAAAAAAAGCCCAGACCAACGCTTCCTCTACCACCTTACAGTTGTTTGTGTTCTTTGACCTGATAGGCAGTTTGATTCACTGTGAATAATGGTCAAACTCCTAATTTAGTGTTGTCTGCTTTAAGGTGAATGTTCATAAGGGTTAGGGTTCAAAAGGTCTTTACTTCAGAAACACATATCCAAACCTAAGAAGTTATGCCAGCAAATTATTTTTAAAGAGACAAAACATTCATCTTGCAACCATTTTAAATATGTTTAATCTGATAAACAGATATAGTCAAAGACTGACTAAAAGGTTTAATAATCTACTATTTAATCCAGGCATCTCTTGAAAATTGCGGTAATTTCTTCTCTGAAAGATGGTCATGGGATCTGAAGTAAAGTTAATTGAACTTGTCTATGTTTTGCACTTTAAATAATTAAAGTATACCTTATAAATATTCAGAAACTAATTGGGCATGCTTTCATTAACCATTTTCTACGCATAATAGCAAACTTACCTTAGTTTACACATTGCATACATAGATAATAAGTTATTATAAAGATTAAATAATGAGAATACCTTGTCAGAAAGAAATGCACATTGACCAGCAATAACAGAAGAATACAGAGAAATCTCTTGAAGTCTTTTCCAGGATTTTACATCAGAAATGACAAACCTCTGCCCCAAAATAATGACTGTTTACAGAAATCATCATGATTCTTCAACACAAGCAGAAAAGTAAATTCTATTTTGTAATTTAGGTTTTCAGGCTTATTTTACACGTTATTTTGATCTAAAATTCCTATAATTACAGAGGGGAAACACACTACAGCTGATGTTCTACACAGAACATCTGCTAGTCTTTAACTGCGTGTGCAACCCACCAGAAGACGATGGTCTTTGATGACACAGAGCTGCTTGGCCCACTGGCCAAGCCACTTCTTCCTCCACAGGAAGGCGCAGATTCGAGCGTCCTTCATCAGCTCAATAGACGCCTCGGCTGACGGCCACTGGTGCTGAGCTGACGGTGACTTCTCTCTGGTCACCTCCTCTTCGTCGTACGACTCGTATGAGCTGCTGACTGCGTCTCCGTCTTCTAAGAGGACAAAAACGCAGAGGCAACAGTAAAACCTCTGGAAGGAACGTTGCTTAAAGGATTGTTTAAAGCAAGCTGAAAGGGTGGGATGATTTTGAAGGAGTTAATGAGCTTAATGTCCGATCTCCTGACCCTCTTGAGTGAAGCATTTACTCACAAAACTTAAGCTGACAGATTAATTTTAACAACAGATGGATGATGGGCAGGAAAATGATGACAGGTAAAAAGGACACATTCAGGAAACTGATAAGTCTGATTAATGGCGGCAGCTCCTTAACATGCCACGCTCCGACCATGCTGGTTTCCCCATGCATGTTTTGGTAGACACAAAATAAAAACAAGTGCAGACATGCCACAGAGACACAGGAGTCTCATCTACCCCCGGTGATAACAGCATAAACCACACAGTCTGAGCTGAGCACTCTCATCCAGGGCTCAGAGAGCAGGCCAGAGCGCGCCAGATCTGCACAGTATCAAAAAAACCCATAAGACGACAGAAAATATGGGACGTTTTCTTTAAAAAAATGCATCAGTTGAACATAAGGAATTAAATACATTCATAAAAAACACAGATTTAACAACAATGAAGAAGATTTAATACCCCATGATTATCGTAGATTGAATTTTTTGGTCTAGTTTCTAGTGCAAATATCTTACTACACTTTAAATAAGACAAAACTACCTTACAAGTAACTTTTCAGCAAGTTGTAAGAGCTTGATTTAAGTCAATAATACCTTCATATTGCAGATCATTTCATTGAAAAATGTCTTGTTATAGGTGAAATAATCTGGAACAAATACCTTTTCTGCAATTTTAAGGAATTATTAACTTAAAAAAAACTAATATTTTTTGCTGAAAAGTTATTTGTAAGTTAGTTTTTTCAAGATATTTGCACTAGATATTAGACCAAAATTACTTGGTAAGAGTTTCTGTTTTTACAGTGTTCACAGAAAGTAGGCAATATCCTCCCGTCTATTGGTACCCCTAACAAATCCTCTAAAAGAAAAATCCTTGAATAAATGTTGAACAGTAATTAAGGAAAATTTTAAAACAACTAAAACGTTGGAAAATATGCACAGAGACCAGGATGGTAGGAGAGGTAAAAATCTCCAGTGTTAGAGGACTGCAACTAAGAATGCCTGCTCAAGGTCGTCAACGCTGCCAACCAAACCAAAAGATGCTATGCGCAAACCAGTTGTTTGTGGGAATGCCAGGAAAAAACCTTTTCTATGCCACCATAACAAATCCAAACCAGTGGAGTTTTTTTTTTTTCTTATACTGGGATTTTAATTGGGATTTTGGTCAGATGTGACTAAAATTGAGTTTTTATAGCCTAACCACTGGAGGTGGTTCTGGTGCAAAGCAAAAGAAACAGCAGGAGATTTTAGGTAAATAACTGATGGTGTGTACAAGAAAACCAACAAAAGGGTTATCTCTGGGTATTTCAGCAGGAACATTAATCAAATTAACACAGAAATTGTTCCAATGACAGAAAAGCAATTATTTTTTTCATAATTATCTCAGACTCCAGAACCAAACACTACAGAAAATGATGAACTGAAAAGGAGAGCAAGACTCCTTTGGTGGTCAAAGATCCCAACGTTACAGAAAACCAAGTGCTGTCCTTTTGGCTAAAGGAATTGTAAAGTATTTTTGGCCAGGATACCAATAATCAGTGATTTATTTAAAAACAATTATTTCCTCACTAAACCAGAGCTAAAAATCCCAATATGGCCGCCGAGTCTATAAAATAAAGTGATAGCTGTATTAATGAACAGTTTATCTGCACCTCCAACTATTCATGCATAATTAAATCAGCTCCAATTTCTGCTGGTACATGTGTAACTAGAGTGTTTGAAAGTAGTAGCCAGTAACCAGTAACCAGTAACCAGTTAAGGACACCAGTGTAGCTACTTGTAGCAACAATGAGGAAACTCAAGTTTTTCAAAATGCAGCTGGATTTTGGATTTAGGATTGAATAGAACAAGGTTTTAATATTTAAGATGTATACCTCTGTTTATTTCAGATTATTTATGTTGTTACATCAAACGAAACTTCCTCACAAATTTTACTTAACATGTAGCTCAACTATACTTGAGTTGTTGGTGTTTTCTGCATTATTTGCTTTATCTATTTGTTTTGTTTTCGTGCAAACACAATAAATATGATGTTCAGCTCAGTAAAGAAGTAGATGTGTGTACTATTAGGTAGAAATCTATTGCCAACATAACTATACTGTTTTTACAAATTCATTATTTTCACATACTGTAACCGGTAACATTTTAATGAATATAGAGTCTTCCATGTATAAAACAATTTTATTGTTATTTTCTGAGATATTATGTGAAAATTGCTTACATAATCAAAATTTTTAATACAAGGACTCTTCTTCGAAGTAGGATCAAATGCAACTTCACATAACATTTAAAATAATCTAATTGTCATTTTATTTGGTTGCATTATACAAATTTGCCACTAGATGTCACTAAAAGCTAAAAAGTGCAACTCTTGGTGTTTTGGTGGAAAGTGGAAAGAAATCTTGAAACATTTTGCAAAGGATCTTACCATTGGTTGTTTCCTCATAAGGCTGCGCCTCCTCATAGTAACTCTCTGAAGGATCTATACAGGCTGGGACTGGAACTGGAGGCAAGGGGAACGGTTCCCGACCCACTACACCCTGACAAACAAGAGAAATCTGTTGAAAAACTCAGCTGGCTAAAATAGTTTGTAAAAGTTGATCCATTTAATCTGTCATCAGTAAGTCTGAACTATGTGTGGATGGTGAATAAATGTAACAAAACAAAAAAAAAAACACATATTACACGTCCTGGTATCAGAACTACTGTAATAGTATTGGTGCAATCTAAAGGAAAGAACAGAGAGGAGTCAGCAGTGAAGCGCAACGCTGTCCTTAGCTTCCAGATTGCGTTTTTCTTTTATTTGTGAACACACACAACCTTTAAAATATACAGAAGCAAATTACTCCACATTAAAGTATAACGGTCCTAAAAAAAATACGTTATATTTCAACGGTCAACGGTCCCCAATGAAGCAACCGCAACATAACGGTCCCCAGAGCGAGAGAGCACAACAGCAACACCACCCTCACCCGAAAACACTAACAACACAGCGCACAGAAACCGCGGATCAGCGACACATCACGTCAGTCAATACACAAACATCCCACAAAGTCGTCCCGGTGGGCTTTCTTCACTACATGTGTAGAAAGCCCAGGAGAGAGACACTGAACAGGTTGAATTTGAAATCGAGCAGGAGGAGCAAGCACCAACTTGCTCCTCCTGGTAGGTCTGTTCTGACCTAAAGGAAAGAACAGAGAGGAGTCAGCAGTGAAGCGCAACGCTGTCCTTAGCTTCCAGATTGCGTTTGGGGCAGAGCGGAAGTCCATCCCAAAACCAACCTGGAAGCAACGCCCCGCCCCCAAACGAAGGTTCCGCCTCACCGCCACCACTCCCGTCCCCACCCCAGGAAAGCATTAAAACTGTAAACAAAAATGCAATTTGTTATATTTCTTTTAGAACATAGAATAAATTCTATCTGAAACTTATTTACAAATTAATTTAAAAAAAAAACTAAAGATTGTGGTGGGATTTTTAGGTGCACCACACACTCCCCGACTTAAAAGGTGGCTCCCGACACTTCAAAGCCAGTGATGACAATTCACCAAATATTAACAGCCTGTATTATTACAGGAGCCTCACTCAAATTACCTTTTCCTTCAGTGTACACATCTCAGTATACAACATTATAAGGCATTGTAAAAGGACCTGCAGTTGCATAAGGTACAGTCTGATGAGGAGTATAAAAATGTCCTTGTACAGGTTGCATTACCCACAATGGTGGAGCTTGTAACCCACACAGTCCAACATGACCTATGAGCCCTTGTGGCTGGTAAGAAGGCTGGCCCAAAGTGTTGTAGCTGAGTGTCTGAGGTGGTCTCCTTGCCCGTGTGGACCTTCTGAGAAATCCCTCCTGAGTTGGTGCTTGCTCCTCCTGCTCGATTTCAAATTCAACCTGTTCAGTGTCTCTCTCCAGTTCTTGTTCTCCTTGTTCATTGTCTGTTTCACAGTTTTGGACTAGTTCATTTTCAGCTGGATGCGGGTGCTCGTTGGAACATTTTCATCTGCAGTGTTCAGTTGGGAATCCCTCCCTTGATTCACAGGTGTGAAAACATGGCTCGAGGATGGATTAGTTTGAGTGGCTGGTTCCTGTAGTCTGGTTGCCACAGGTACTCTGAGCCAATAACGTGTCCTGGAGTCACTCTCAGAATCTGATGAGTCACTGTCTCTTTTACTTTCGCTTGAACCGACCTGGCGACCTTTGACTCTGCTTCTGATTGGCGCTTTATCTTCTCTGCAACCCACAGTTATAGGTAAGTCATTAACCAGGTGCAGGAGATTTCTGTGGAGAACCCTGGTTTTCTGGGCATTGTTCTCAGGATATACTTTGTAGATGGGATTGTCATTAATCTGTTCTTTAACAATGTACACAGTCTGCTCCCAGTATGACCTGAGCTTTCCAGGTCCGCCTTTTCTCCAAGGTTACGAACTAGCACTTTTCGGTCTCCAGGCTCTAAGACAACTCCTCTCACATGTTGGTCATAGTGTTTCTTTCCGCGAGCACTCGACTCCTGGCTGTTGTTGGTAGCAATACGATAAGCCTCCTTCATCCTCCTTGCCCACTTTTGCACATATCCATGTGGTGTTTCACTGTCCTTCTCTGTGTTGAGTCCAAACATGAAGTCCACAGGCAAGCGGGGGTGCCGTCCAAACATTAAGAAATGTGGGGAAAACCCAGTGGCCTCATGTTTTGTGCAATTATATGCATGAACAACCTGGGGCAAAAAGTCTTTCCAGTTATCTTTTTTCCGTCCTCCAGGGCTCTCAGCATTTGAAGCAGGGTGCGATTAAATCGCTCGGCAGGATTTCCCTGTGGGTGGTATGGTGTGGTACGTGAGTGGTTGACACCTGACAGCTGCTGTAGGCCCCTAAACAGTGAGTTTTCAAATTCACGGCCTTGGTCGTGATGTAGCCTAGCAGGGTAACCGCGAGGAATAAAATCACTAAATAGTTTCTCCGCAGCAGTTTTGGCTGACTTGTTTCTGGTTGGCCACGCCTGAGCAAAGCGTAAAGTGGTCAACTGCAACAAGTATGTATTCGTGACCACCCCTACTCTTTTCTAGATGCATGAAGTCAATGGACACTAGCTCCAAGGGTGCACTGGAGCTGATGCTCCCCATGGGTGCCCTGACATGTGTGGTGGGTTTCTTTTGTTTTATACAGGGACATTGTCTTGTCACATAAGCCTCAATGTCCTTCTTCATAAAGGGCCAGTAGAAGCGATCTCGGCTAGGTTGATAACTCTTTCAGCACCGAGGTGACCCATGTCGTTATGAAGGTGGTTTAGCACCAAGGACCTGTACTCTGCTGGCAGTATAAGCTGCTTCCTACCCCCAGCTTCCCTGTAAAGTAGCTCATTCTCAACTTTGAGTTTTCCCCACTCACACATTAACCTCCTCACTAACCCATCTGCATTTTGTCTATCTCTGTCAGTTAGTGTGTGTTTTGTCTCTTTTAATCTGATAAGTTCTTTTATTGTTGTGTCTTGTCTTTGTGCTCTTACTAGCTCCTTGTGGCTAATGCTGGGTAAGGCTGGTGTGTCTGATCTAGCATCCTGAGCCAGATTTAAAACAGCTACATAGGCAACATCACTTTTCTTTGCCACCTCACTACCTTCCCATGTTGCACAAACAATGTCTCGGCTAAGCTCCTCTGTACACTCCCGACATAGTTATCAATGTCCAGCGGAAGGCGTGACAAAGTGTCAGCGCCACATTAACTTTACCAGGCCGGTACTTGATGTTAAACCTGAAATCCATAGCTCTCCTACCCACCTATGTCCTGTCGCATTCAACTTTGCAGTGCTCATTACATATGTCAGAGGATTATTGTCAGTATACACCGTGAACTCTGGGGCATAAAATAAATAATCCCTGAACTTTTCACATATGGCCCATTTAAGAGCCAAGAACTCTAACTTACCGGAATGTAAACAATAGTTTTTTTCAGCGGGGGTCAGAGTTCTTGAGCCATATGCTATGATTTTTAATTTTCCCCCCTGCCTCTGATACAACACCGCCCCAAGCCCTTTCTCACAGGCCAGTATGTAAAACAAAAGGCAGCTCAAAGTTAGGGTAAGCGAGCACAGGTGGATCAGACAGAGTGTCAATAAGCTGCCTCAGGATGTGGTCATGTTCACCTGTCCAGCTGATAGGAGTCTTTGAGGGCAGCTGAACACCTTGGCTTTTCCTGGACTTGGTCTGAGTGTTTTCAGGACTCCCTTTGACTTGTAGGAGGCTGTATAAAGGTTTGGCGATCCTGGAAAAATCTTGAATGTAGGCCCGATAATAACTCAGGAACCCAAGCAGTTTTCTTAACTCACCCACATTTGTTGGCGTCTTTTTGACTGAGTGACTTGACAGCTTCATAGTCCTTTGGATCGATTCGACTCCATTTTCTGAAACCAGCCTACCCACATATCTGACCTCTGCTTTAAACAGTTCACATTTGGTTGAAGCTTGACCCCATGTTGTTGTAGAGCTCTGAGGACTTTGCGCCTCAACATGTTCAGTGAAACTCTTAGAATAGCAAAGAATGTCATCCAGATATGGAATACAACAATCATCACGCAGAGTGTCCAGCATCTCTTCCATACTGCGTTGAAAGGCAGCAGGGGCATTACTGAGACCAAAAGGGATTCTCACCCACTCATATAATCCCCAGGGTGAGATGAAGGCAGTCATATGGCGGGAACCCTCAGCCATGTATCCCTGGTGGTAAGCTTTACCCTGGTCCAGGATGCTGAACCAGCTGTGGCCACCCAGCGTGTCTAGGAGGTCTCGGATGCGTGGAAGTGGGTGACGGTCAGGCACAGTTTTCTGATTCAACTGTCTGTAGTCAATACAAAGTCTTAGCGTGCCATCCCGTTTCCTCACACATACTACAGGTGCAGAAAAGGGTGATTTTGACTTGACTATCCAGCCTTTAGCCAGTAAGTCTTGGATATATTCTTTCACCTCTTTGTATAATGGCTTGGGGATGGCAGTGTATGTGCGTTGGACTGGGATGTCATCTTTCAGGTTGATAGTCATGTTCAAACTCTGAATATTTCCAATGTCACCATCATCTCGGGCAAAAACATTTGATTCCTCAAATAACATTTGCTTTACTTGTTTTTGTTGTTCTGGTGTTAGGTGACTAATGTCCACTGGGGTGCCAGTAGACAGTATTGAATTGCTCCTGGTCCTGACTGGATTTGGACACAGAGCCAACAACACAGGTGGAGACTGGTGTTTCACGAGAGTCTTTGGGTTGGTCAGTCTCAACTAATTTTGTAATGGGCTCAATAGAACCCAAAACTGTTGGACTACTTAAAGTCACACTCTGGCTGGAATAGTTTGACACAGGCACTTTAATATACGGTCTATCTGTCTTTTCTATCTGTAAAAGTCCTGCTCCAACACTAAGCTGTTCAAGATGGACATTATCTAGTACTGGCTCAAACAACACAAGTGACTCCGTGGAGCTCATACTCGGGACTCTACACTTAATATAAGCTACCTGACTAGGATAGACAATCCCCCCTTTGAAGCCTACTTTTACAGTAGCTGGCTCATGTATGGGACGTTCTTGGGTCTGGATAAAGCTTACTAAGGTGTTTACAGCAGAAGTGTCGATTCCCATTGCTCTACCAATAAGCTCAATCAGTTTGTAGTTCCCCCCATTGTCTCTAATGAACTCGTGGATCACATTAAAGCCTACTATGGGTCTCTCGATCTTAAGGCTCACAAGGAAGGGTACACGTACAGATAGGTCTGGGTCGTCGTTACCCTCGAGGTTGACTACAACCTCCACCCACCCATCATAAGGTACTGTGTCCCCGGTGACTGCTTTTACATTAAGATCGTCATCCATCAGTTCACTTAAGGGTCTAACCTGTTGTCCGGGTAAATATCTATTTAGCCACGCATGATCTAAAAGACTTACCCCTGCCCCTGTGTCTAATACCACCGTTACTAGGTAACCTGCCATTATACATTTGAGAAGGGACTGGCGACCTACTAAGGGAGCTACTAAACCACGCGGTGTTCCTTTTTCAGTTTCTTGTGAACATGCACCTAACGTCTCTTTGCCAGTAGTTTTGGACTCTTTCTTTGAGCGGGACTGCTGAGGTTTGCCGATCAGGGGTGGTCCCTCTGCTCTGACCGTCTCAGTTTCCCGACGTTTTCTTCAGGCACCCTACAGCACGATGCCCTTCCTCTCCGCAGACAAAGCAGTGGTTACAGTTCGGATTGGTTTGAGAAGCACAGTTCTGACAGCTTTTTCTTTCTCTTTGGGGTTTTCTCTCTGGTTGGGGTTTTGAGCTCCTCTGCTCTGGTGCTAAAACATGAGCTTTCAGGCTTTCCATAGCCTGTGTCAGTGCTTCTACTTGGGCACTTAGTCTTTGAAGTGTGAAGTCATTATTAATCTGATTTACTTTCACATTGTCTTTAGTTTTCTTTCAACTCACTGTCTGCAGCGTGGGCATGACTCACTTTGATGGTAGAACTTCGGCCAAGTCGACGCTTCCGCTCACTTTCCTCTGCCGTGGTCTTTATTACCTGGCGAAGCAGTGCCTCATCACTGACAGTTTCATCACCTAGGAGGGTCTTGAGGTCTCGACGAACACTGTCATACTTCTCCCCTATGCCCTGGCAAATAGTGTTGAGAAAGATGCATTGAATTGTGGAAATATCATACTTAACAACTGAGTCTGGTTGTCTGAGGGAGAACAGGATCTTTTGCTTCAGTCCAATCATTCTATACAAAAACTGTTGAGGGGTCTCATTTTCAGACTGCCTAGCACACATTAAATCTTGGAAGAGTTCTGTGCTACCTTTCTCACCTAAGTGAGACTGCAGGAAACTTTTAAGCTCAGAAACTGTGAGGTCGTCTTTTATTGTTAACATATCTCGGAAGTTACCTGGCTTAATAGCACGTAACACTCCTCTAATCACCTCATTTGGAGTGTAATTCTCCCCGAGACCCTCATCTATTTGCTTACAGATGCTATTGTAGCAAATTTCTGATGTTGTGTCACTAATCATTCCCCCATGCACTTTGAATTCTCTGCGGGACAGCAGTGGCAAATCTTTCATGGCTATCATACTCTCACCAGCGTGACTAGGAATGTTCCCTGAATGAGGAACAGAATACTGTGGTGAGCACAGCTGTTGATGGAGTTGGGAAGACTGGAGAAGTGGTTCCCCTGTAGCTGGTGGAACTGATGCCCAAGTTGCCTGCTGGTTGCGAGATTGGCTGGTGCGAGGTGGTGGTGTTGGATTCCGTCGCTGTGGGTCTGGAGAAGCAGAAGTGGGTAAGGCTTGGTTTAGTTGAGCTCGAATGGTGTCATAGTGGGCCAATTATGTCTGTATCACCGCAGCCGTCTTGTGGCTGAGCAGGGGAAATGACCTGCTCACTTGTATTTGCTTCTGCTTCAAGGGGTACAGCAGTATGCCCACGATTCATTATAGCGCCATCTATGAAACATTCCAGTCTTTTTAATAATGGCAAGCCCTGGTCCTCCCGACCCAGGATTGTTGAACATGTCAGGTAGGTAGTCAGATACTCAACACAACTTTCTTCATCATTCTGATTCAGCTGACTGTAGTCCAGTCCTTCTATTTCTCCAAGAGAAGTTGCGATGAGGTGGGCTTCACTACCTGTTAGTTGGTGTAACTTTTTCTTGATGCTCCATACTAGTTGTTTTCTCTCACCAGAAGACATCTTGCTGATCTTGGACGCTTGAGTCCACAGTGCTGCACTCTGTAGGCTAATACACCCTTTTCACCGGTTATTGGCCTCTTTACACAAGACTGGGTCACTCCTGGCTCCAGGAACATATAACACGAGAGGTCCTGGCAATCAGTATCATTGGATCAGCAGTAGCCCATGGATGTGTGGTGCTGATCCCGGCGAGCCCACAATCTATTACACGTCCTGGTATCAGAACTACTGTAATAGTATTGGTGCAATCTAAAGGAAAGAACAGAGAGGAGTCAGCAGTGAAGCGCAACGCTGTCCTTAGCTTCCAGATTGCGTTTTCTTTTATTTGTGAACACACACAACCTTTAAAATATACAGAAGCAAATTACTCCACATTAAAGTATAACGGTCCTAAAAAAAATACGTTATATTTCAACGGTCAACGGTCCCCAATGAAGCAACCGCAACATAACGGTCCCCAGAGCGAGAGAGCACAACAGCAACACCACCCTCACCCGAAAACACTAACAACACAGCGCACAGAAACCGCGGATCAGCGACACATCACGTCAGTCAATACACAAACATCCCACAAAGTCGTCCCGGTGGGCTTTCTTCACTATATACTGACCTAAAGGAAAGAACAGAGAGGAGTCAGCAGTGAAGCGCAACGCTGTCCTTAGCTTCCAGATTGCGTTTGGGGCAGAGCGGAAGTCCATCCCAAAACCAACCTGGAAGCAACGCCCCGCCCCCAAACGAAGGTTCCGCCTCACCGCCACCACTCCCGTCCCCACCCCAGGAAAGCATTAAAACTGTAAACAAAAATGCAATTTGTTATATTTCTTTTAGAACATAGAATAAATTCTATCTGAAACTTATTTACAAATTAATTTAAAAAAAAAACTAAAGATTGTGGTGGGATTTTTAGGTGCACCACACACACACACACATTCCTGCATTTATTATTAGTCATGTTTTGTTTCTTGCATGCTGAACTTATCGTTACTCCAGCTAGGAGTAAATTCCGCGTGTAACCAATCCTTGTCTGACCCAGTGCACTAGAGAGCAAAACTCTGCCTTCAGGGGAGAGTGTGTGAGAGGATAGACGTAGGAGAAGGAGGTGTGACGTGTGTGTGTGGGTGTGTATGTGCACCCAGCGGGTTTTCCTGAAATCAATCAGCAGTCTGGCTTCACTTCTGTCTCTCTTGTCAACTCCTGTGTGGCAGACCGTCTGTCTGCCCCATGCCAAGTACTCAACCAAAGACAGTAAATTAGCCACTTGGTCCAAAACACATTTCACAGACATTTGTTATCACAAGAATCTATCTTATTGTGCCTTTCCAAAAAATAATGGCTTGGAAAATCCTGAAGAATTCATCCTAATGGATGAATCTGATCAAGCTGTGAGTTTTAGACTACACAACAGCTTACAAAAGCACTCACACCACAATATTTTGTTTTTTACATTTTGACCAACAGAAACAAGCACATAATTGTGAAGAGTGAGATAAATTATACTTGTCTGCCAAGTTTCTCACAAATAAAAATCTGAAAAGTGTGTTCAGCCAATCTGAGTCAATACTCTGTACGATTAGCGAGTCTTTCTGGGTATGATCTTTACCAGCTGTGTACATCTAGAAAAATCCATTTGTCAGCCATATTGGATATAAATGAAGAGTATCTGTTGACATCAATTGGAAAGTATAGTCAAGCATTACACTGGTCAATGGCCAAAAAATTGTCAGGGTTTTTTAACTGTTTCAGGGTAATTTTGATGTGGTGAATCCAAAATTCACAGTGGTTTTGTTCAATCAGGTCAACTTCCTGAACTATGGATGCAACATGAGCATCAAAATACATGACTTGTTCTGATATATGGATCGTTTTCCTGAGAATCTGGGATCAATGAGTGATGAGCAGGAGGAGAGATGATGACGAAATGTTCAATTTACATGTGCTTACCCTTAAAAGGGTTTATTATTCAATTTACAGAAATCCAAGTTTGTGAGATTTAATTAATACACTCTATTAGAAAACAATTTTCCCTCCTAAAACCTTTTTTGGATGAGAAATTTTAACAGAAATGAACCGACAATGTAACAAAAATGTACTCAATTTAGTCAAAAGATTGAGATTTTCTGAATCAAATTAGTATTTGCATTTAAATACTGACACTTTTAATGCAAAGTTGCTTTAGAAGTTGCAATAAAAATCTATTGAGAGTGCAAACGTTGCATAATTTGGTAAATAATGGCACCTTAATGTAAAGATGGCACTTTTAATGCAAATTTGCATCAAAAGTGTCATTATTTACCGAATGACAGTTCATGACAACAGTCATAAACATTACCAAAACTACATAAAGTGTTAGGTCATATTTATGACAGCGTCATGTCAGTCTTATGCACACCGCTTCAAATGAAGTGCTGCCGAATAAAAACCAGACCTGATTAAGAAAGATTTATGTCACTTTTGGATTTAGCGGTGCAAAATAGTCCTTAATCAGTAGAAAAAACATAGACAACTTCCAAAAAATATTTTTTGTAACCCTGTGTTATCTATTGGGACTAAGATGAGACTTTGACTAGGTCATTCTAATCCATATATGTGTTTTAATCTGCATCATTCTATTGTGGCTGTGGCTGAATGTTCTGCATAATCTCTCTGTAAAATGGTGATCTTAAACCTCAGGCTCAACTCTTTTGCACCCTCTAACAAGTTTTCCAGCAGGAATGCCATGCACTTAGCTCCTTCCATTTTCCCATTAACTCCAACCAGCTATCCTGCTAAAGAAAATCATTCCCACACCACATTCTCCCATATGTTTGCTATGTCTCCTACAAGGATTGTAGCAACCTGGAATCGTGACTTCTTTTGTTTTTCTTTTAAAGGTTTTCTTCTCACAACCTTTCAGTAAAGGCCAGATTTATGGAGTGAACGACAGTTTCTTGGCTGGCTTGGGAACACTGGTTGATTCCCCTAGAGGAGCTGGCTCAAGAGACTAAGGAGAGGGAAGTCTGAGTTAATCTGTGACCCAAACCTAGATTAAGCAGAAGATAAAAGATGGACGGACGAAAAAGTTGTTCTGTCAACACCTGTGCGTTACTATGAGCTTCTGACTGCTGTGTTCCTTGCTCTTAATAATTCTCATACACACTTTACTTCTTTACTTGTTTAAGGCAGCAAATTCTGACATAACTAGTGATTCAAGAACATTTAAATGTTGCTGCAGTGATGAACTCCTTGCAAAGATACAATCATAGAAAGATACACAAAAAGGCATGAAAAATGCTTCCTTGAATTTCTGCACAATGCTTATTCTGTTGCAACATTGCACACAGATGTTTGTATGCATCAACCTATCTTTGAGCAACAATCTCTCAGTTCAAAACATGGTTAGTCATTTCTTCAAAGATCACTTTCTCACTCCGAGTCTGCTGAAATAACTCCCACGTCTCTTCACAGGAAAACAAGGTTTATCCCTTCAACTTGTGTCCACAGGCTTTATGGGATGAGGTAACTGAAGTGGCAAGAAGATCTGAGATACACATGTTTAGTCTGGCAGACATAAAAACAAGGATGAAGAAAACCTTAAAGTAAAAGTGGAATCTATTCTTTTCTTTATGATGATGTGATATGATGAAAAATTAAGGTATTTTTTTCAGATATAAATCAAATTTCTACAGGAATGATGTGAGGTTAAAACATTTCAGATAATCTGTTTGTGCAGGCAGATTGATGCAGGCAGCTTGTATTTTTATAGAGATTTACAGTGAACTCTCAGAGACCCTAAATGACATTTTGAAACTATTTTCCTCCCACCACTAATGTCTGGACACACTTCCTGCATTCTTTTACTTTCGCTTGAGCAGTGTTGGTACTCAAGACCACTTTTTGAGGGTTTCGGGATTTTATTTCAAGACCTGTCAAGACCGCAACTGTGGAAATATCACTAAACTTACAGCATACTGTCCAGTTTATTGGTTTACATGTTTGTTTTCACTGGATGCAAAATGCACCGATTAAAATCCAAGCAACAAGGTGACTTACCAATTACGTGTTTTCATTACTCCCCCTTCCCCTCCTAACCTTTCTCTCGCACGCAGCGCTCCAAGACATGCGCAGTGGTTTTCTTTTTTTTTTTTTACCCACCAGGGGGTCTTTTTGTGGGCTCTAGTGTCCCTTATATGACAGTAGGCTGACAGGAAAGGGGGAAGGAGAGGTGGGAAGACATGCGGCAAGTGTCATCGGGTCCGGGAATCGAACCCGCGACGGCCGCGTCGAGGACTGAAGGCCTCCAAACGTGGGGCGTGCTAACCTCTACGCCACCGGAGCACGCCCCAGCAGGGGTTTTCTTTGAGCGGCAGAAGATGTCTGTCTAATCGTCAGAAATAGAATTGCGCTGCATAACTCATAAGAAATCCGATGGCGACAGCTAATTCAGCAGCGCTTCGCTTTCACACAAAAAATATTTTGATCATATTTTACATTTTATTGCATCGTGTAGCGCTGGTCTTGGTCTTGGTCTTGGTCTTGGGTTAGGTGGTTTTGACTACAACACTGCGCTCGAGTTCCTGTAAAACTTTAAAATTATTGTAAAACTCACAGAGAAGGTTTGATAAATAAACAGGACATAGTAGGTTTGAACAAACTTTAAATATTTGGTTCAGATCAGAAACGCAGGTGGTTGAAATCGATTCTCCTCAGAATGATTATTCTGAACATTTTAGATTAAACAAATTTTTAATTTGAGAAAATATTTCATCCCGAGAACAATCCTAATTTAAAAGAAAAAAGTTTTTGCCACACTCCCCAGTGTCACATTTATTAGCACCCTTGTTGATGACACTTTAAATTACTTGATAAACACTTCCACATGTGGAATTTGGCCACATGGTTTTGATCAGTACTCTACCAAAAAAAAAAAACAAGATTCAGTTTTTTTTTTTTTAGCAGATTTTATATTTCAAATATCCAGGTTTTTCAAAGAATTATTTTGGAAAAGACTTAGCAGAGAACATAAGGTTCATTTCTGCATATGCACCCTGTGTTTCCTGACCAATTCACCTGGATTTTATTGAACGAAACGTTCAATTAGTCTTATATGACCAGAGACCAAGGCTCTAGTTAAAATCTCCAGGAGAGTTCAACAAACTCCACATGTTTATATGCTACGACAGAGACAGCTTTTTCTTCCAGATGCCTCCCAAACAACAAGTTTGTTTGTAGTAATGATGTCTAATTGTTGTTATGGAGACTTAACCCTGAGCTTTGGAGATGTTTTTCCCCCTTCCCTGCCCTACCATCCTGCTCATGGTTTGTGGTGGAGAGATCAACTTAACTTGTGGCTAAGAGAAAAGGGCCTCTTTATCACATTATCGTCATACTTTAGGAAAATAAAAGTTGCTGATTTCTAATTTAAAATACCTGGACACTCTGATTCACTTAAAAAAAAAAAAGGATCAATTAAAATATTATTCCTTTACTTTCACGTAATAAGAATTGTTGAAGGCTTTAATAAATGTGACACTGGTGATTTTGTTTTGTTTTATGGCTTTTTATACATATTTAACAGGGATGCGAAATGTGTTGAGGTCGCCGTATAACCAATCTGTAAAAAGTTAGATTTTTTTTTAATTTTATTGAGTCACATACTTAAAACAAACCATATTTGTCTCTAAGAATAAAAATCATAAAAATCATTATTTCTAATGTGGGCTGTCAGAGACCCGTCATGTCAGACCCTTTAATCAGAGAGGTCCCTGTTTACGAGCCGTTCCCACAATATCAGGTCAACCATCTCACACATTTCCAGTAATGCACAGCAGATGCAGCAAGCTGTCATAATATGTGGCGTCATGTCACGGTCTGCACGCAGTCACAGTGACGACGACTCGGCTTAATACCCCGCATGCCTGAACGTGCAGGAAAGGATCCTCCAAAGGCGGGCGTGGGACAAAAAATGTTTTCATCGCAGCAAAAAGAAGAGAACAGCAGTTTTATGTTAGAGGGTTCTTTAGTGGTTCAGAACGCAAACATCAGCAAATGTATCTGTCACTATCAGGTTTGGTTGTCTTCTGGTTTTAGGACACATCTATTGTTTGAGACAGAATGAAATCGTGAGTTAAGAGAAAATGTACGTGTCTTGGTTATTCATCAGTTTTAAAGGTGGAACCTGAAACTTTTTAAAATAAAACTGATTTGGTGTGGAAGCGGATCAATGAATCCGTCTTTGTTTACTGTTCAAGTTTCATTCACATTAAGGGACAGATAATACTGATACTGAGACATAAAGAAGCAGATTTTGCACATACACAAAATACAAAAATTCAAACAAAAACTAAAATAATTAACATTATTAACTAAATTAAAACAGATAAAAATAAATCTACACTTAATTTATTAAAGTAAAGTAAATACAATTATTCAAATTCAGTTTAATAAAACTCATGGTATAATTATTATAAAGCTAAATTAGGAATGAATAATGTTTATTACTAAAAGTCACCTGAAACCCAAATCAGGAAGACATATTCTGGGTTTGCTTTAAAAGCGCCATGCTTAAGGTTTTGTATTTATCTCATTTGTTTCCCTATACTATGCGTACATCAAAAGATCTTATGCAAAATCTTCCATATGAAATGATAGGAGCTTATATTATGCAACAAAGAAGAAGCTGGAAGATGATGACATAAACAGGCATTTTCTGAGGCAGTCCTGAGGTTGCAGCATACATTATGGTTGAACCAGTCAGTCAGTTGATTAAAAGACGGTTGAAGAACTTTAAAGGAGAAACTAAAGCTGACATTGTTGAAACTGAATGTTTAAGGTTTTATTGGACCAAACAGCTAGAAGTTGAATTTAATCTCAATAGAATCAAAGAGTCCAACAGGTGTGGATTTTGCACTTAAGCCAAATACAATCAATAGAGAAAAAAAAGAACAATGTTTTCCTTTAATATATTTTTCTCTATTATTTAATTTGTTTAATAATTTATAAAAAATGCATTTATTGTCTCCTTCAATAATATGTTTTCAA
This sequence comes from Gambusia affinis, assembly GCF_019740435.1. Lineage (NCBI taxonomy): Eukaryota > Metazoa > Chordata > Actinopteri > Cyprinodontiformes > Poeciliidae > Gambusia > Gambusia affinis. Next base: position 18,839,290 of record NC_057887.1, read on the forward strand.
TGTTAATAAAGTATTTACACATTTACCCATTATTCGCCTGCAAAAAGCTGAAATCCATAAACACCTGAGACGCTCTCTAAATGCTAGTAAGTGCCTATTTTAATAATTCAAATACCAAATATGCTTTAATATGCGATAATACGCAGAATGAAAACTGTCTTAGTACTTCAACAGAAACTAACATCCTCCGTTTTTTGATAAAATACATTAATAGACAAATTTCCCACATTAATTTGAGTTATGTTCCACAGAAAAGCAATAGGCGGTGGACCTCTGTCATCCTCCAGTGATGTAAATGGTGCAAAGCTTAGACTCGATAAGAAATAAGTTTTATGAGTTTTATTGGGATTTTTTTCCTAATAAAACTATTATTGTGACTTAGCTGTCTCGTGATTGAGATACACGTTTTCTTCTCATCAAAATGGCAACAGAGTAAATAAAAGTAACAGTAAAAAACATTTAAATGGTCATGTTTTTATCTAAAACAACTGACTGAGGGAACTTTCTTTCAAAAAAAGTCAAATAACAGGAACGTCCAGGCCCACTCTGGTTCTTCAGAAGAGGATTTGGGTGGGTTAAGTTAGTCAGAAACTTACTCAGAGTTTTACAGAAACAGCTCACCTAAGCACTAAATCAGAAGTTCATGTTTCAGATTAGGGGTTTAAATGCTTTTTGCCCTCACTTGAAGAAACATCCCCTTAATGAGACTGCAAAACAGATTACACAGAGCAGTGAAGGCATCTGTTATTAATTAAAACAAAAAAAAAAAAAACGACAAGCATTCCAGAGCAGCAGCAGCGGCAGCGGCAGCAACCCCCCCATCCACACCGCCCACCCACTGTTATCTCTATCTGTTTTCCCTTCTTCTCTCTCCATTTCTGTCATCTTCACAAAAACTAAATCTCCTTGTTGTGAGGGCGAAGGCCAACTGGAATGTTGAAAAGGACACACAAAAAAAAGAGATAAAAAAGGACACATGCCAACTACTTTTTTTTTGTCGTCCCTCCAGTCGCTTCAGATCGTTGCTTTCACTTCTGTCTCTGTCTCACACTCAGACATGCACACATCCTCACCACAGAAACACAGACGAGACGGGATGGATCGAGGAGTTGGGGCATAAATAACAGAGAGAGAGAGAGAGAAAGAGAGGGGGAGGAAGATGGGTGTGGTGGAGGGGCTTTGAGGGGAGAGTGGGAAAAAGAGCCCAAAAGACGAACACTCTGAGGAACATGGAAAATCCCTGGTTCCCATGCCAAAAATCTGCCGTAGCAAAAACACGTGCAAACACAGAGACCCAGAGGAGCTGAGGGCCTGTAGGGCACTCAGAGCAGATCAGAGGGTTGGTGATAAAAATGATCAGGAAAAACTAACTTTCAGAAATCCTACACTTTTCTGCCACTCTCATCACTTCCTATTAAAATTAAAATAGAAAAGTGCAGCTCAGCTCTCCAAGAGCAGTAAAGCGAAGAAAAACTCACAAGTCAGTCTGTGTATGTTCTGCATTCATCTCCTGTTTTGACTTCTCGGGAAAAGGGATGTTTTCCGAATTGCAAAAGATAAACTTTTTCTTTCACCCAACCAAAAATGATGCATAATTGCAGGAAATCCACAATGGTCAGACTTAACTAAACAAATTAGATTTAAAAGGATGCACAACTATGACCAATTCAGCACTTTGTTAAAGTAAATAGTAGTTTATTGCTTTTTCACTATTTTTTTCATGCTACAACCACAAACCTATGTGTATTTTATTTGGAATTTTATGCAACTGACCAGAAAAAGATTATACATGAGGGGAGTTTGTTTCTAACATTTTATTTATTTATTTTTTTTAGAAATGCAAATCTGGAAAGTGTGACATGACCCCTCTACAGTGATACGCCTAAATAAATCCCGAGACAATCAAAAGAAAAAGTAGAAAAAGCCTTAAGAAGTCTTGATTCAGGACACAGCAAATATGTGGAAGAAGGTGCTCAAACGAGATGAAGCCACTGCCCATCACTCTAAACACCCATCCCCTTTATGAAACATAGTGATAGCAGCATCATGCTGTGGGGATGGTCCAGCAGGGGCAGGGAAGCTGGTCAAAATTAATGGGTAGACCTGTCACAATAACAAATTTTGCTAGACGATGAATTATCCCAGAACTTATTGCGATAAACTATAATATTGTTGTTTTTAGACCAAGTAATATAATAGCAATAATGGCACAATAATGTAAGAAAATATTCTTAACGATCAATAACCTTTAAATTCCAGAGAACATTTAAACACTGGAACTAGAATGCTGTTGTAAATATCCAAAATAAATACAGAAAACAACAAATACAATTAATAAGGAGGTTTCTGTAAACAAGATTATCTTTTAAAAAGAGGACAAATTGAGACCAAAGCACCAGACTGAATACTTCTATCATTTAGTTTTTGGTAAAAAGAGGGAGAAAAGAGAAAAACGATAAGTCAAGCAAATGAAAATTATTGAGTATACTTTAATTTATCATGTGATTAATTGATTTATTATTTATTGTGACAGGCCTATTAATGGGAAGATGCATGGAGCTGAAAACAGGACAACCCTGGAAGAAAAAATTCTCAGAGGCTTCCCTACACTGAATCAGAAGTATGATGATTTAGATCAGGGGCCCCCAAAGTCGGTCCTCGAGGGCCGGCATCCTGCACGTTTTAGTTCTCTCCCTGGTGGCACCAACAACCTTTTCAGCATGTCAATGCTCTTCTCAGGCCTTCTAACGAGCCATCACTTGATCCAGGTGCGTTAAACCAGGGAGAGAACTAAAACATGCAGGAGGCCGGCCCTCAAGCACAGACTGTGGGGACCCCTGATCAAACCATGATCAAACCATGTTTAAAATAGTCTGGTCAAAATCCAGACCTAAATCAGTCCAAGAATCTTGTGCCAGGACTTGAAAATGACTGTTTACAGACAATAAAATTGAGCAAATGGTAAACGGTCTGTAATTGTATAGCGGCTGCCATATGCCGGCGCCTCTGGCCACCACCAGCAGGCAAGGCGGTGAAGTGACTTACCCAAGGACACAACAGATGTTGCTCAAGGACACAACGTCAGAGTCGGACAGACTGGGGATCGAACCAGCAACCCACCAATTATAGAACAAACTCCTTCCACCGTCGGCACCAAAGACTCGGAGATGTAATTTTAGCAAAAACTGCCTCTACAAAATACTGAGTTGAGTGAAATACAAATGAACGACTCTTGGCAGACTTTAATTTGTAAAAAAAAAAAAAAAACAGTTTTCTTTACTTTTCCACCTTCTAAATAAATCAATTAAATCCCAAGACACTTTGGGTGAAGTTTGTGGAAAACATAAAAAAATTCTAAATGTCTGAATACTTTTGCAAGGCACTGTAGTTCCAAACAATAACACAACTCAAAGTGCATGGCAACGGTTTCTCTTTCCTGCCCAATGCCTCCAAGTGACACAGTGGCTATCTATAGCCTAATCTATTTTCAGACCAGGCAGGCAGGACGCAGTTCAGCTCATACTTAAACTCATGTAGTGTTAGAGGGAAAATGGCTCATCTAGATTCAGGTCATGCACCAAATAATTACTTGGGACCTGTTTTAGAAAGATGAGGTCTTGGTTTGAACGATCATGGAAGCGCCTGAGAGCCTGGGAATCAGCCAGGATATTAATGCCGAGAATTCAACTGTTGATCTGGAGGAAGCAGAGGCAGACTGGGTGAGAGTGAGAGTGGAGGAAAGCTGGTTCCATCTTAACCGTGGGTTTCTTGTAAGGCACAGCGACTATTTCCGAGCTCTGTTTCACTCAGGGATGAAAGAAAGCCAGGAAGAGGAGCTATATCTGAGAGGAGGAGTGCACGCAAGAGGTTTCCTTATTGCGCTTGCTGTCTGCAGGGATGAGAACCCCCCCATCAGGGACCCAGAAGAGCTAGTTGAAGCCGTAGAGTGTGCTGCTTTCCTGCAGATTCCCACTTTGACTCGGCATCTTTGCAACATCATAGACACGGATAACTGCCTCTTGCTTTACCACGCGGCTTCCGTCTTCGGAGTGCACAGACTGTTTCAGAACGCCTCTCTCTTTCTTTGTGATGCTTTTGATGACCTCAAGGAAGCAGCAGAAAGAACAATTCCTGAAGAGCTGCTCAAATACTCTCAAACGCTCTCCCCTGCCAGTTATATCGCTATAGGGACCCATACGCCATCGATGGAGCTGCTACAGGACACTTTCAGGGTTGTTTGCTTCCTTGATGAAAAGGAAGGGGAGTGGAAGCATCTGACAAACCTGCCAACTCTTTGCAGTACCTCCAGGGCTGGGGTGGCCGTGCTTGACAATCGGCTGTACATTGTTGGAGGAATTTACGGCTATGGCAAAGACACAGTGGACAGAAGCTTCTGTTACAATCCAGATTCAGGGATATGGACAACTCTTCCAGGTCCACAGCAACCAAGATACGACTTTACGCTGCTTGGGCATGAGGGGCGCCTATATGCCATTGGTGGAGAAGCTCAAAAACAGATAATTTCCACAGCAGAGAAGTACGATGCAGCAAAGGGAGAGTGGACATTTATCCAACATGCCCCCAGACCTGTAGCATCAGCAGCTTGTGCTGTTGCTCGTCAACGAATGTTTGTTTGCTTCTGGAAACCCCCTGACACTACAGATATCTATGAGTACATGCCGTTAAAAGATAAGTGGAGTCTTACCACCACCATGATCAGACCGCAAAGCTACGGCCACTGTATGGTGGCCCATAGGGACAATTTGTATGTGATGAGGAACGGGCCTTGCGATGACTTCCTGCGCTGCCTGATGGACTGCTACAACATTACGACTGGTCAGTGGACTGCCATGCCCGGACATTACATAAACAGCAAAGGGGCGCTGTTCACTGCAGTGACAAGAGGGGACTCTGCGTTCACAGTGAAGCACATGCTGACTCTTGAATACACCATCACGGCAAATGGATGGAAACCCCACAGACAGATGAAGGGATTCCCAAAGAGTGGTTCACTATGGACTTGTCTACTTAGACTCCCCAAGACCGGACCAGTTACACCAGAACTGGATGTGGATGAGAGACAAAGAGAAATTGCTTTGCCAGATATTTCAGAAAGATTTGTGGATGCTATACAACAGATGTGAAGTTACTCCAACTGTGCTAGAATGATTAAAAGTCTAAGAGATTAAAAATATTGGAATACTTCTGGACATTTTTAACAGATAAATGCTCTTCACACGTTTACTTACTCACATACACAACACATAAAGATGTGCTGACATTAAGGATTTGCTCTGATTAGCAACAGCTGCTTCTGTGGTTTAGATCAGGAAAGGCCGCTGTGTCTGTGTGTGTAAAGTTCAAAGGGGTTGATGGGATGTTCTAAGCCTCTCTTTCTCTGCCATTTTCCAGAAGTCTCACTGGGCCAATTCAGGAACCAGTAATTTCCCGGTCAACACAAAGGCCTTCCACTCACACACTCCTGAGCAATTGCTGCTTTGGAGTGCGGTCGCTTGTTTCTGTGACTTATAGGCTTGTAAACAACCTAGTATTTTTTTTCCTTGCCTGTTTCAGTTAAATAAAAGCAAATATCATTAGGTTTGCATAATATTAGTGAAAGTAATGTCTATTATTACAATGCCTTGCAAGAGACTTTACAGACCTTGAATGTTGTTACTGCTTGTAAAGTTACAATGAAAATTACTGAATAATTCAAGTGGAGGAAAAATTACACTTCATTTTCAAATTTGAAACATACATCTATAGTGCAGAAGGTATTTGAGATAATTGCCAGATGACTTTGTTGATGGATAAACCAACCCTAGACCTAAACTGATAGACTGACTAATGGGAGCAATAACCAAATAAGCAGCTACAAGGCCAATGGTAAGATTTTGTAGACAGGACAACTATTAGTCATTCAGTGCAACAATTGGGCTTTAATGGAGAAATAACAAAGACACAGCATATGGAAGAAAATACTATGGTCAGTCTGAACCAAAATTCATACGAGTCACTATGGATATCCCAAGCTGAAACGTTGTAGTGGCTACATCATGATATGTGTGTGAATTGCCTAGTTAAAGTCCAGATCTCAATCTAACTGACAATCTATGACACGAGTTGAAACTGTTCACTGACAATCTTCCTCTACTATTGAATTGATACTAACCAGAAAGTTTGTTATTGTATACATACATACATACCTATATATATATATATAAAATTAAAATAAAAATTCCCTTCTCACCCACCGCGGGTGGTGATTCTTCTTCCTCTTTAGCTCGGGTCCTCTACCAGAGGCCTGGGAGCTTGAGGGTTCTGCGCAGTATCTTGGCTGTGCCTAGGACTGCACATTTCTGGACTGAGATGTCTGATGTTGTTCCTGGGATCTGTTGTAGCCACTGTTCCAGTTTGGGGGTGACTGCCCCGAGGGTCCCAATGACCACAGGCACCACTGTGGTCTTCACCTTCCAGGCCCTCTCCAGTTCCTCCCTTAGGCCCTGGTATTTCTCTAGTTTTTCATGCTCCTTTTTCCTGATGTTGCAGTCACTTGGTATTGCCACATCCACCACACCGGCTTTCCTCTGTTTTTTATCCACCACGACTATGTCTGGTTGGTTCGCCCTCACTATATATATATATACATATATATATACATATATATATATATATATATATATATATATATATATATATATATATATATATATATATATATATATATATATATATATATATATATATATATATATATATATATATATATATATATATATATATATATATATATATATATATATATATATAGATATATATATATATATATATATATCTCAAACTATATATAGTTTGAGTTATTTTGCAAAGATAAACTGAAACAAACATCAAACTCTGAATTTGCACACAAAGAAGACAACCCACCAAATTGCAAAAGGCTTATCTGTAATATGTTTCAAAAAGAAACAACAAATATCCTTTTTTATTTATTTTATAATTACGCATTGGTTTTGTTATTCTACTCCTAATAAATTGCAACAAAATATAAGGAAGTTTGTAGTTTTAATGTTAAGACGATTCAAGGGGTGTGTAAAACGTTTGCAAGACACTTTTAAGTGGCACTGAACTCATTTTGCAAACCTGAGAATTTAATGATTTTCACTGAACCTTCCCTCTGATTTAAATTCAGTTTCCGGATGTCAGTGGTATCTGCTTAATTTAAAATCTCCTAATTCTTTGCTTTACTTTGATGGAACGGAAACAGCCGGCAATAACTTACTGTTCTGGGTGGTGGAAGGTCAGGAAGGCTCTTCTGTGGCACTGGGACAAATTTTGCTGCTTTTCCATTGACAAGGGCGTCCAAATGATCATCTGGTACACAGATGCACAGAAGGAAGAAAAAAAAAAAGATTAGTGCGTATTATCTCAAATTTTGTGCTTATATTGATTATTTTAATTTAAAAAACCTGTGGAAAATCAAATAACTTGAGCATTATGCAAATATAGACTCAAGCACTATTTTTTATCAAGCAGTCAATCTCCAGATGTTTCACTACTCTCCTATGAACTAATGCTTTCTGGGAGTACTTTGAGAACAGAACCTTCTTTCACAGATACCGAATAAAAAAGCCATATGTAGAATCATTTTGCATGATCGGATCAATTGCACTACCAGAAAACTGTTCAGAAGTACTGAAATTGACTGGTGATTAGCCCTTCCAACTTGCTACTCTAAACTTTATATATAAAAAAAGAGAATATGGCCAGAGCTTAAATTAATGCTGTAAATATCTTTATGATATAGTTTATAGCTAATATAAGGTTGTAGTCTATATCTGAGATGACAATATGTGATGCTAAACTATTTTTACAGCTTGATTCCTAGCTATTTCTTTAATTTCTGAAGAAATTTATGCCTTTACAAGTAGACGCCCCCTATTGGTGGCTGTAGGACATAGCAATATAACCCCTCGTCAACTCGGCATAAGCAGCAACTGTTATTGAAAAGAAAAGAATAAAATAACTGCAAAAACCTGATCTCCACTCACTCCATTTATGAAAAAGCTAGCAGGAACACTGCAACACAGCTATCTGAAATGGGAAGTTAGAAAAGAAATAACCTAACACGCCCTTCAGCTGTAGTTTTAAAAGTTTTCGCCATATTGAATCTATTTTAAGTGGACGATTGTTGTAATAAATGTATTTATTAAATTTCAATATTAATGAGAACTTTCACTAATAACTTTGGTTTGATGTTAATAAATAATAGCCTCAATGGTTACAGTTTCTAACACTGCAGGAATCTCAAAGTGTGACTGGCACATCCAGAGGAAGTCATTCACTGGACACTTTATTGGGTACATCTTCTAGTAAAAATTTGTAAGCCTCTTTTGACTTAATTCTTTTTGGCGTTGATTAAACAATATGGACACACTCCTCATGGATTTTGGAATATTCTGACATGCAGAAATAATTAGGTGGGTTGTAGTGTTTGAATTAATGATGGAAATACCATTTAATGGCCACCAGTAGCTTGAAGTTTTGACACAAAGCACAATGAATCCTTACTTTTATGTTTTTCACAGCAAATTTTGAGCCTAGTATCTGAATGTTGCCCTGTCCATCGGATCAGAAAATGTTTTTCCTGTTTCTTGTTGTCTAAGTTCAGTGAGTCTGTGTAAACTGTCTCAGTTTCCAGTTATTAGTGTACATGAGTGTGGAATAATGTTCTGCTGCTGTAGCCTCTCTACTTCAAAGTTCAACATGTCATATGTTCAGTTTAGAGATGGTATTTTGCATTCCATGGTTGTAATGAATGGGTGTTTGAGATACGGTTGCCATCTTATTATCTTAAACCAGTCTGCCATTCTCCTCTGACATCAAAAGTTGAGGTTCAAAGACGCCGAGTGAAGTTGCATTACTTACTGCCCCTAGAAAGACGTGCTTAGCCCCTTCCTTTATCATAGGCATTTGAAGATTTTTAGATTAAAACACGTGTCTGCTGATTATGAACGCTCTATTCTCACATCTCAGTGTTCCATCAGTTCTGAAAAAGAAAACTTGTGGCTTTTCTAGTGCTGCCGCTGAATATAACTGTTAAATCTGCTTCTTGCTCAAACCACATTCTTCGTCGCCGTCCAAACAAAACAGGTCCGTCTCAGATGGTGAGGAGACTTCGAAGAAACAGACAGGAAATGGTGCGTGGGAGGAGCACGGGTGAGGGGGCGCCTCTGCTTGCAGCAGCTTATCTTTTCTGTTATTCATTTGACTCTAAATTAAATTTGAGATGTGATAATGCTATGTTTGTGTGCACTGTTTAGACCAAACAACAACACACAAACAATACAAGTAAGAGTCCTTTAGGTGAGAACGTTTCTTTTAAAGCTTCATCACAAACATTCATTTTAAAGTTAAGATGAATTTGATAAAGTAAGGTCAAACAACAAAAAGATAAGTGATGTCTAAAACTCAAAAAATATACAAAACTCTGAATGACACACTATAATACTGCGTCTTAAATTGTGCTGTGAAAATTTGCGCCAATTTTTATTTGTATTTTTTTACTTTTTTATGTCACACTTTACTATTTTATATTTAATATTTTGAACACTTTAGAAGTGACTTTACTGGTGTGGTTTGGTCACAAACTGATTCTCCTCCAGAATTCTCTGCTAGAGTTTTCAGCAAGTCGTCCGGGCAGAATATTGTCCCAAAAGTCTTGGAGATCATTAAGACGTTTTATTTATTAATTCATTTTTTTCCAAATGCGATCCTGATCCTTGTGGTCACCCATGGGTCTGGCTCTTGAATTCTCAGTAGCTTTCATATCGTCGAATCATTAACACTAAACTTAAGATACGCAAATGACAATAGCAGAACTTTAGATGTTGTAGGTTCTTTTGTGACCCCTTGGATGAGTCGCTGATATACTTGGGAGTAACTTTGGAAGACCAGAAGTTCCTGAGAAGGTTCACCAGTGATTCATGTGTTTTGGAAAATAGCACTGTGTGGTTTGGAGTAGTACCAAAGCCTTACCAATGCCATGTGCGCATTTCCAGGTGGACAGATTTCAATTAGTTTGCTTCTTATCGGGTCTGTAATTTCTTTAGATCAGGGCATGATGTGTCAGTTTAATGTGATGAAGCCTACTTCATGTTGTCATAAAGGTTTTACTGAAGTGATTTTCTGCATCTACAGGTCAGTAAATAAATGCAAATAAATGCAGCATTCCAAAAAAGTTGCTTTTTCACAGTTAATTTCATGAGTTTACCTTTTCACACCGTTCTATTTGAAGAACTAAAATCTTCATTTGAATACTCTACTTTGTATTTACTCTTGAATTTATTAACTGATTGTTATGGTTATCTGAAACATTTAAATGTAACTGTCACAGCTCTAGATGACGACTTTATGAAATGTAATCTTATACAACAGAAGATGATCGGCAATCAAATGCTAACCAAGCTAGCAGCTTTAAATGAATACTTTTAAGTCATTTGAACTGCTCTGTAATGCATGCATGGCATAAATTTTTACTTTACTACTGCTATGATAGAACGAAAGTACACCCCTTATGATGTGTACTTTATGGCTTCACCACTTCTTCACAAGTCTGCATAAATAACTATCATTTTTCTGTGCCTTATAATGCAATAGTTTTATAAGTTTAAGTTGCAAAGTTCTGCTCATTTTCTCAATGAAAATAAAAATAAGACAGATTTTTTTCCGGTGACTTGTCACCTTTTAGCAACAAAACACTTCACATCTTTTACCTTTGTCATCTTTGTCTTTTCCAGAAACAACCACTTTGTTCATGTAGATGTATTCCTCATCACCGCCTGCGTAAAACAACAACAAAAAGTGGTTAACAGATTCACAGGTGGAACGATCTTCTCAGACCACGCAAGTTTCCAACCAAACAAAAACAAGAGCGGTTTGATGTAAGGAACAGTGTAAAGACAAACAGACAGAAAAAAACAAGAACAAGAAACTGTTCAGATGAAAAATAAGTTGTCTCACATGTCAGAATACTTAAAACAAGACCCAACAATAAAATACAAAAATATCTGTACAGTTTTGAACCATTTATTCCTAGTTATTGTAATCCATGCCGGTTTTAAAGAAAAGTCAAAGTTAAACATTTGGTTTGGCAGATTAAGACCCAGATTAATTTAAGCTCAGCACTTTCCTTAAAACCCTGATATCCGGATTTCACAGGGAAAAGTCCCCAACATTCAGTAAGCTAGTCTGGCAAATATAGTCTGGACCCGGTGCACAATTTCTTTAACTGAACTATTCATAGACATAAAAACAAGTGAAGTAAGTGTTTTTTTTTTCTAGATATGTGAACATTTCAAGTGAAAAGACAACAGAACATTTCAGGCAATCAAGACAAACTGGTCTGGTTCTGTTTTAAAGTAACTGTATCAGACATCTAAGCTACTGTGTGACTGATCTCTAAACAGTGTTCCACGTGGTAATAATGTAACCTAAAAACAGACAAAAACAGAATTTTTCTGATGTTTTCTCTGTATCTTTAGCGCTTTAGTCTAGCATCATCACCAGGTTTTTGGCTCTTGTTTGGGTTCATTTGCACATTTTGGACCAAAACACGTTCCTCTCTGGGACACAGAACCTGTCTCTTTCCTGAGTGATATGATGTTTGGACATTCCCATCAAGTCTAAACTTGCATTTAATTGTTTTAACACATGAACGTGGCATTTTCAAGCATCCAGAAATGGTTCCCACGGATGAAGCAGACCTGTGTGGCTCCACTATAGATTTCCAGGCTGATTTCTTTGGACTTTCCCATTCTGTGAAACAAGTGTTGAAGACATGACTTTTGAATACTTCCATAGGCGTGCCTCGAGAAGTTCCCTCGTTATTTAAAGAAAAACTAATCATTCTGCATGTAAAATTCTAATTTAAGAGACAATAACTATATCTGATCTTCTCTGTCATTATTGTGGCATTTAGCAAATAGAACTAATGTTGGTAATTTAAGTTGACCTAAAATAAGAGGAGTTTTAGTCAGTGTATGTAAACCTCTGGTTTCAACTGTATTGCAAGATTCTAAGGACAATATTTGTTTGTTTTTTTTAACCAACTGAACATCGAGATTTCCAGTGGGAATGTGGGAAAATCTAATCTCAGTTTTGTGCCAAACAAACGTTTAGGATGTCTGTCCAAAGTTCAGGATTTAAGAGGGCGCTCCATTCCAACAATCAGACTATTGTGCAGGCAGATGGGATCACTATTGACACCCACTCTTACCGGGGTAAGCATTCATCAAACATTAGTCAGAGACCTCGTCACTTGCACAGATAGAGCTTTGTGCCACTCCCATCTTTGAAGTTTTGAGGATTGTTGACTAATTTTGGAAAGGGACTATAAAACTTGATCTGTTAAAAACACTCATAAAAACAAGTTTGGATTATTTCAAGCAAAGATGAGGCTTGAAGGTGGATTGAATATTAACTTAATATCAACAATGATGTAATGGTTTTTTTCAATCTATGTAGCTAAATAAGACATTCACTGACAAAAATAGGATTAAGACCTGATTTGTAAATAATGTGCTTATGTGATTTATGTAATATCATTGATGTTTTATGTAGATCAGGAACCACATGGGATAACAAATGGAGCTATGGTGTTATCTCATAGATAACACCATAGGAGCCTCCAACAGTCAAAGAATTAATTAAATTCCCCTTAGTCATATATTTCTTAATCATAATAAATATGATCTCAAGGTAGGTATACACATTACATAGAAATCGAGTTCTATCGATTTATAAATGATAAAATAGTGAAATCAGCTATCATTTAGAAAGAACTGGTAAAAAGTAATCCATCCAATAAATCCAAGAATTTTTTCCCCAGTTTGCAATAAGTCAAAATCCTTGAGCAAGCATGTGGCGACAGTGGAGAGGAAAAACTCACTTTCTATAGTAGGGGTGCCCAAAGTCGGTCCTCGAGGGCCAGCATCCTGCATGTTTTAGTTCTCTCTCTGGTGGTAGTAACCTTTTCAGCATGTCAATGTTCTTCGTAGGCCATGCATTTAAGGGGCCATCATTTGATCCAGGTGCGTTAAACCAGGGAGAGAACTAAAACATGCAGGAGGCCGGCCCTCCAGGACCGACTCTGGGCACCACTGTTCTATAGGAAGAAAAATTTTCAGTATGAACAGCAAATGTCTTGGGAAAGCACAGTAACTTCAGTCAGAGGCTTCTTCAGATTTACTGGAATACAGACTGCTACAAGAGATCTTTCCTGCCAACAGCCATAACTCTTTGAAGAATTAATGAGTTACAACAACATTTAATTTCCCTTTGGGATTAATAAAGTATTTTTTAATTGAATTTGAAATCTGGTTGATTGATTTAATGCAATCGCTAAAAGGCATCAGACATAGAAGATTTCTCTTAGATCACAGTAGCAGATGTTGATGTAGATTGAGATGGGTTTCATTTTGGGTTTGCATAGTCCTAATGTATATATACTCATCACTAGAGAGGATGTGTACCAAATCTCGTTGGTGATTAAATGCTTTTTGTCAGCGAGGGAGTTTACTTTAATAATCACAACAGAATAATTTTAATAGCATAAAGCAGTCAACGTCATTTTTACTTTGCCATATCAAAATCATGAATGTCTGTGGGAATGTATTAATAAAACTACCTATTAAACTGTTAAAATATTATAGCTTTCTCTGCATTTGATGTAGTTTGAAACATGCAAAAATAAACTGATTTGATTTGACTGATAAAATAATATTTAAGCACACAACTGTTATTTTGAAGTTCTATTTTTTTAAGCCCTTGAGAGTCTAGTGGGCCACAAAAGTAGCTGTTATGGGCCGGATTGGCCTGCAGGCCTCGAGTTTGACACGTGGTACATGGATGCCGTGATGTTCTTTAAGTAAAACTGAAAAGCTCAAAACCAGATACATTAAAGGACTCCACTAATCTTGCTCTCATTCAGCCTCTATTTAAGCTTTAGTTTAATGCAAAATATTATAATCTGTGTGGCATATTAAATAATATAATTTTTTAAATTAATACAGGGTAAAAAATTCCTGTTTTTAATCATTGCTGGAATATCTGCAGCAAAGGGTTAACTTGACCTGTATTTGTGCTCTAATAGAGGTTTAGATGATGAAACTTTGTAACAAAGAAATATGTACATAGTGGAGGAACTATAAAACGCTCGTAACTTTACCACATGAACGGCCAGAGTAAATGTTCTGACTTCAACAACAAACCTTGAGGTTGCAGCACAGCGGAGAAAAGCTGGTTGTTATAACGTGTTCTGGGAACTGATCACGAAGCTGCAGCCCAGTTGTTGAGGGAAGCTGTTTGGTTGAACTACATATTTGAGCTGAGTAAGATTTTACCCGGAGAGGAAATCAAACAAAACTCCAACCTTGGGGTGAGACTCTCACGAAGCGTCTCCTTTGAAACTGATACCGCGAGGTGAAACCAAACAGCAGCAGAATAAAACGATGTTTTGCCTGTACAGTGAAAACAGGTTTTTAAAGGGAACAGAGTTGAAAGGCTATTTATAAGCTCCTTTGCAAAGGAAGTGAGCATCCCCCAGAGGATAAATGCAGCTTTGGAAAAATGATACAGCCTGGAGCCAGAAGAGGAAGTACGGAGAGAGGAGTCCAAGACCTGAACATGGAAAATCATGACTGCTTGTGTGATTGTTAGAGGGCAAGTCTCTGAGAAAGATCCAGAGCTAAGTTCAACTGGCTTTTTCAACCCACTGGGGAGAGAAACTGAAAGATATGGCTAATAGCAAAAACTCTGTATTTTTGCTATTATTAATGCATAAAGGTGTTTGAAAAGCATACTCTCTAATATTTTTTCATCTTACCACTTGAGGTTCTGTAGGACAGCAGAAGATCCGACAGCAATCCTTTCTGGACTGTGGCATTCCCGCTCAGAGTCTCCCTGTCCAGGATGAGCAGGAAGCGGTGAAGCTCCATCAGGAGCTGGTCCAGCACTGAAAAGCCCAGACAGACAGCAGGAATTCAGATTTACAGCAAAACAAAAACTCCTTTAAACCTTACTCCACACTGATTGGCATGGGAATGTTTTTGTCTTGCATCAGTGATTTAAGGACACGTCCATTACAGTTTCCACATTACACAAGAAAAAGGAACGCAATGAGGAAACACATACGTTTCCTGGCAATCATTTAAAGAATATTTAACTTAAAACTGAGATTATTTTTGTTGCTTCTTAAATGTTATGTTTCGTGCCAGAGTTTTACATGGGAGAAAGTCTTCTGAGGTTTTCTTCTGGCAGCCATTGATCACGTTTCTCTCAGTCCGTTTCCATCGACAGTGAAAGTGTGTTTCGTGGTTGTTTAGGGGACTCAAGTAAAAGGTCAAGTTCAGTGAGGGGGAGGAGCCTAAGCCTGTCTGGGTGAAGCCCACACACGTCCTTTAGGGGTCAGCGCTGAGCTCTCTGCCCTCACTAACTGTGTGTAAGGAGTTCTTTGTATTTCCCTTCACTGTCTCTTGGCTTCATGAATAAACCCCCTCGCTTCAGTGGGCCTCAGAGCGAGAGAACTTCCTCAGCAAGACAAGAGACATAAGGCGGGTAACAGAGGAGAAGTTTTACTAAAGGAAAAGGACTTTTAGGTATTTGTAAGAAGGAATGTGGTGATTTAATATTCAAAATGTTAAGTTAACCCCTGCTAAGATGCTGGATTTTTGGAATGGAGCAAAATACACCAAAAATAAGGATTTCAAGCAACTTTAGTGAAATATATCCTGTACACTTTAGCTGAGAAAAACAAAGAGAAATCTCTTTGGGCGAAACCAGGTTGCCTAAACTAAGCTAGTATATTAACATCCCATACATGGATACTGCCCTGTTTACTTTGAAACCCTCTTTCCAAATACATCAGATTGTGAAGACATATCTTATCCACAATCCTCTTCAGATGATCACTCACATTCTCTAGGTGCAATGCCACTTGGCATATTATTAGGCAAAGCTTGCAGAGCAGCCAATCCAGGAGTGGCACTTATTTCTCTTGGCACTGATTGGCTTTACTCCTAAGAGAGCAGAACTAGACGACCATTGATATTAGTTTCTGCAGTAGTTCTAAGATCATTTCCACTCTGCGTATTAAGGGATATTAAGTTATATTTGGAATTTGAACTACTGGTAATAAAATTTGGGAGTGTAGGAGAACTCTTAAGGCTCCCACATACTCTGTAAGCTGCGCTGACTCTGCACATTCTCATAAAGATTTTGCACAAATTTCAGCTTTTAATAAAGGGTGAAAATGAGCAAATGTCAGGAACAGAGATAACAGATGAGCTTTATTCACATTAAATTACATTCTCTAAAACTGAAGGCATGTGCGAACTAAAGATAGCTTAATAAGTCAGCTAAAAGTGTGAGCTTTTTGTGAGCACCACAGTTTTATGAGTATGCTGTATATATTTTGAAGCAAATGTGGATTCAAAATTTTGATGCAATTTGTTATAGTCTGAAGATGCAACACAAAAGCGTGAAATTTCACTAGTAGAGATTCAACTAAATAACTTTACTCAACCAGAAATTGAAAATGCAACCCAACTTCTCAAAGTCTGCAAGAACTTAACTTTTCACCCTACATAAAGCAAACAACTTTTACAAGGACTGAAAGCTGTTCCTGCCTTGTTGAACTCTGTTAAAACAGTCAAATATCTCACTTTAGTGGCTTCTTCCGGCTCAGACTAATCACTAAGCCTAGAGGGGGTTGGGAGTAAGTTCATAAACTCTCCTCTCCTTCCTAAATAAGTACAAGAAGCAATATTTTGAAGAATAAAGCATCAGATCTCAGCAAAATTTTGCCTCTTGGAGATGACAAGACAATTCTTGAAGCTACCAGAAGCAATGTTTCTGGTAGCTTCAAGAAAGCATGGAAAATTTTTTTATTTATGCACACAACAGATTGGTGTGTTGGCAACATGATTATAAAAGTCTCTATGTGCGATTCTAACTGTTGTTTTCCAGTTAGTGTTTGGCCACCGGACATGAATCTAAACATTTTTTCAGTCTCCTCCTTGTGTGTTTGCAGAGATTGACTCAGATGGCCTTTTGCATCCGAGGACCCTGGGAAACGGAGTCAGCTGACAGGACAGGGAGGTCTGCAGCCCGCCTGTCTTCTCTGAGCCTCGGTTTGGCCAGATGCCCGACGCACATGCAGCGAGTGACCGCAGCCTCGCAGCACAAACAGTTCACCAGAGAGATTTTCAGAGAGATGGACTACTGCAGGGAGTTTTAGCTGCTGCACCAAATACATTGTAAAACCTCAGCAAGTGAGAATTAAATACCAAATTCCTGCTAACGATGAGTGAAATCATACATTTATTTGTGTTTTAGCGACTGTACAGAATGTCAAAGCAGAATTTCTCTTCCGTGTTGCTGCGGTTGGACTTCCTGATTCGCTTTATTCCGCAAGACCATGCTTTTGTTTACTCTTGTCACACATATGCCTACTGTGTGGGTGATGAGCTTGCAGATTTACAAAATCAATTCAATTTTGTCTAAAGTCAGGATTTATTTTAAAGTATGCAGTATTCAATGGCTTCATTTTTAGATAAGTTTTACAAAACATCAAATCAGAATCTTTTCGTAATTCCTCAAGAAATTATTCTTATTTTATTGAACACGTTTAACCCCTGATTGTATATTAAATGTTTTGTGTTATATTGGCTGAGTCTGTTTTCAATTAAGTTGCATTCATTACTTCAATCACGCTGCAAACCTTACACGAAAAAGACAATCCTCTTTATCCTCAGGCCAACACTAATGATCGCTTCATATTAATGTTCATCCCAGCAGTTAGATTTCCTTACAGCTAATCGCTTCTTAGCACCGACGCTCGTTGTTTGCATGTTATTTGTGTTAAGTAATTGAAACCTGTGGCTAATGAGTATCTGTTCACTTTGTTTAATTAAAGCTGGACACAAAAATAGAAGTAAAACCAATTATCTATCTGAAAATGTTCTTCTCAAAGATGGCCTTTAGTTCAAAAATAGCTCAGGAATTGGACTCAAGTTTTTCCCCATCACTCCTTTAATTTGACCATCAGCTAAACAAGGATGTCTTGTGAGGACGTTAGCTGAATTTCCAGTTCTGAGAAGCTTCAGCTTTTAAATCAAATAAAGGAGACAAGGCCTCTGATTTTGGAAAGGCAGCTTTCATACCAAATGGAATCACAGACATTCTTTTCGAAGCTTAGATAAACAAACTTATCTGGTGTAAATATATCCTTAATAGAATCCTGTTAGACTGTCTTACAGATGCAGGAAGTGCCATAAAAAGACACAACCTAAGTGGATAGAGCAACATTTCAGCAAAGAAACAGATAGAGACAGAATTGATCTCAAATAATTTTTCATCGTTTGGCTTTACTTATTTTTGTAATTTTGTAACAGAAACTGGGATCCTTTTGCAGTTTTTCCTCTTATCCGTACATCATCTCTCAATCGACTCTCTTCTCAGGCCTACACTTTTCATTACCGTGTATTTCCCTGTGTTGGTACCAAAAATGAATGGGAATAGAGTCAAATAAAATAATGTAATTCCATAACAACGGCTTCAACTCGATGATGCAAGAGAAGCAGCTGAGATGTAAGATTTCCAGCCTGGAGCAGCTGGTTGAGGTCTGTTTGGGACACTTCCTCGACTCTGTGAATCACAGTCATATTTTGGGATGTGGTGCAGATGTTGGAAACAGTTGCAAATAAGCTTGTGTTCCTTTCTTTGCAGCTGAATGCTGAAGTCAACTTAAAAACACTTTCATAAAAGGTTTTGTTTGGACTTTCCATGCATTTTCTTTATCAGTGAACTCATTTTTCCAGGTACTCCCCACAAAAATGACAGGACAGTTTCTGTTCACAAATCCCATGACTCACAGTCACAGCAGGCTGTTCAAAAATGAAACATTCAACACAGTTTGTGGATAACCAAAATAAATCACTTTATCAAGTGCAAAAAAACCTGCCTTTTCTTAATGTTGGCACCAGAAATTACTTTAGAACGGAAGCAGGCTGACTTCATGCAACTGCGAAACAATTTTCTTTTTCAGTTTCCAATCTTATGGAAGCTCTATGTTTAACTCTTATGCCCAACTACTGTTATAACTAGGATTTATTTGAATGCATCTCGGTCCTGCTGCTGTATGGCAAGCTGTTTATGTCACTTTGATTCTGGTTTCAGTTCCAAGACAATAATTAATACAAAATTAATAAAATCTCCCAATCTAAACTTTGTGGTTTTTCACAAGATTAACAGTTAGGACCAGCTAAATATATTTACGATGTTAAAATAAGAAGAATTTGCATTAAAATAAGATGTGAAGCTAACAGTCAAATGCGTCAAATCACAGTACCTTCTAACTGCTGTCAACTGAGGTGTAACTTCATCTAAATGGGAAGTGGAAACAAGAAGGAGAATTGCAACCAACAGTGACCAAACTTCACATCAAAATGATTGGATGGTAGTGAAGTTTGGACTAACGCGGACTGAAGAAGCTTCTGCTTCAGCAGGCATGAGGGAAAACCGCAAAAGCAGAGCAGTTTTACGGCACATCTTTGCAGCTAAACAACTTTTTTAAATCTATACAATATAGATAAAACAAATCGTCAACTTCAGAGTAATAGTAAAGTAGAAATTGTTGAATTTGAAGATGTTTGTAGTTATTTGTGTTGGTATATGATTCAGGTGTTGAAAAGACACAAATTGCATTAAATATTCTGCATTTTGTTTCTTTCATCTTTCATTCTTGACAAACAGTTGACAGTGCATCACTGCAACCAATTAAAATGGAGTATAAATCAATCAACTAATCAGTTCAACAGTTATTACAATAACAAAACAATAAGCCACTGTGCCTTGACATGCTCCCAATGTTTTTGAATTTATTTAAATAAACAGTGAATGACCCGTTAAACAAGGTTGCCTATTTAAAAATGTGCATTTTCACTGGAATTTTTTTTTTATACAGAATACGGTGTATAGTTTATAAAGTGGAAGGCCTCAGTGCAGTAGAAATAATAATAAGATGGAAATTATTGGGTTTTTAAACCTCTTAAAAAAAAATTTAACAGCATGTAACTTTTCCTGTGGGGGTCAACCAACGCCACATCGGATCGCTTTCCTCCAGCAAGCTTTTGTTCCAGAATAAGTAGCAGATTATCATCTGATGGCGGCGACTGAATAAAAGATCAAACACTGTGTTGATTGGTGTTTGATTTCTATTGGCAGGGAGAAACCTTTCCACCGAGTCATGACGGGTTCAACTGCAGGGTAAAACTGTGCTGCTGACATGGCTGATTAATTCAAGCTGTGTTTTGATCTCATTACCATAGAATCCTGAAGATGAAGTAAATCTGGAATTAGATAGATGACAGAAAAAAGGCTGTTGTCAGTACTGAATGAACTGCATTAAAGAAGTGGACATGCAAAGCAAAAGATAGAGTAAAAGATAAGAGCTGCTACGGACATTACAGGTCGATGCTTTGTTTCCAGACTAGCGTTTTTTTTTGTAAAATTTTAGCATCGCAAAAAAGAAGCCTCACTTATGAGAAGACAATATTTTTCACCATGGGTATGTCTAGAACAAAGTAAAACACTTTACCATCACATAAAACGTTCTGAAATATGAAGAAATGTAATTCTTGAATGATGTTGTACAGTCTTTTTTTCTTTGGTTTTTCAATTTAACTTAACTGATCAACCATAACAAGCAAGAAACTGAAACAATGTGGGAGACAATTATATTCATCAAGCTAATTAGATGAGAAAATAACTTCTAATCTTAAACTTCATACATTTCATTTACTTAAATTATTAAATTAATTATTAACTGGAGTCAGTTCATTATTGCAAGAACCTTTGAAGCATCATGCTGAACAGAATATATCCATACAACAAATACAGGAGTAGTGTATTTATGTACATTAAAATAATATTAACATCTATTTAACTTAGATTACAAGTTAAATTTATTCTTACTTCTGTTATTTGTTGTGATTAAGTCTTATCGCTAATGAATAAAATAAAATGAAAATATATTTTTAGACCACTTTGTTCATCTTTGTGTGATTGAGTAGCCACCACTTGAACCCGGCTTTTAACAGCATGTTGTACACAAGAATATACACGAAAAGTTGAGTGGAAGGAAAATAATGTGCGTGAAAAAAGGATCAACCACAGGGATAACATGACACGGAGAGGATTGTGAGGGAAAGCCAGTTTGAAATTTTGAAGAGAATCACAAGACATGACATGTGGCTGGAGTTTATGTACAACTCTGGAAAACAACTGAAATGATCAGTTTCTCTGATTTTACTCTTTATAGGAATATATCTGAGTAAAATTAACATTATTTTTTATTCTATGAACTACTGACAACATGTCTTCAAAATTCCAAGCAAAAATTTAGTATGTATGTAAAAATGAAAACTGGTAAAAATAACCAAAACAATGCAGTGCGTTCATAGCTCAAATAATGCAAAGAAAACAAGTTTATATTCATTTTGAGATAACAATACTAATGTTTTAACTCAGGAAGAGTTCAGAAATCAATATTTGGTGGAACAACCAGGTTTCCAATGGGATTCAGTGCAGTGGGCTCTTAGTTTTTTCCAGAACTGTATGAGTATCACTTTTTAAACTGAATTACTGAAAGAAATTTGCAAAACAATGTTGTTGTAATTTATTGAGAAGCACCTCTATTTTAGCAACAATATTCCCTATAATTTTTATAAAATAAAAATAAGACATTATATCTTTTAATAACATGTTTCGGTAACTTGGGGATTCATGAATGCATTTTTAATGTTATATTTATAGCAAGGCGTAACTGTCCACATCAGAAATTCCCCTTTGAAAAAACTCTTCTCAAATGTTTGTGAAAGTAACATATGGTTCACACATACATGCAAAAAGAATCACACCTTGATAGCAGGCAGAGTTCATGCTCTGTCACACAAATTTCATGAGTATTTACTGCTGCAGCCACAAATACTTGTCTCACACTGGTACTAAGGCTGCATTCACACTGCAGGCTGAAGTGACTTAAATCCGATTTTTTTAACTTAATGCGACCTGTATCTGATTTTTTCATGACAGTCTGAATAGCACAGGTTGAACGTGACCCAGTTCACTTGGCTATCCGATAGGTATCCAATTCAAGTGCGACCTAACCTTCAGGTCACATTCATCCGAACTGAACGTCACTGATACTGGGCAAATCTCACTATTCTGAGCCCTGATACGAGTGATACCAGCGGGACGTAAAACAACGACCGCGACGGTCTACAATGAGGATTAAGTTGTTAATATGCTACTCCGGTCGGACAACAACTTCAAATATGTAAGCTGTGCTCCACCGTTAGCATCCATGTTACTTCCGCAAACACTGAGCACTTCTTTTTATGGCGGTTGGCAGAAAACTGAGAACGCTGTCGCTATTGCGCCCTCTACTGCGCATGCGGGACACTTTCAGGTACTTTGCCCGTTCGGACTGCAGAATACATACAGGTCGCATATGTGTGGCAGTTTGAACAGCCCCGGCAAAAAAAAAAAAAAAAAAAAAAAAAAAAAAATCAGATTTGACAAAATATTGGAATCGTGTCATTTCAGTCTGCAGTGTGAACGCAGCCGAATTCTCAATCAGCTTTCTTTAATTAACTATCCAAAGTTGAACATTAGAAATATTTAATCAATTTTAGTGCTTTAAACAAAGCCATCTTTCAAAATATCTGGGCTACTACGTTACGGTTGAATTTGGTCAAAGCGGCATCCAAATAAGAACATGGTTTCCCTTTCAAATTTGTTTTGAAACGGCAGCTCCAAATGCCAAAGAAACTGCCTATAAATGAAATGATGGCCATTTTTCATATTTGTTTTTTTACACTTCCTCTGTTCCAGTTTTTGAATCATGCCTTTTATTCAGGCCAGGTTCTATCGTTTAGACCTAAGCTGAACTAAGACTCACAGGAAGTAACAGAAGAAATTACGCAGTTTTTCACAAGTCAAAGTGTAAAAAATGTCTCAAAAATAAATTGTATGTTTTAAGCAATGACCTATTTTTACTTATTTTTTAAGCTTCCTGACACTTTCAAAGTGTTAGGTGAAAGATGACCTGATACTTTACAATTTTGCAGTTTAATTTAAAATACAGTTGAAACTAGTTATTTACATGCATGTATAAGGTGTCACTTTTAGTTAGCTATTTTTTGGATTTCTCAGATTACCAGCTTTGAATTTGCTTAATATCAGTATAATAACAACTTTCTTTGATTTTAGACGTCTAATGTACACTAAAACTACTCTGCCTCTAAACGATATGATTACATTATATGAATTATATGAACCACATTCTTGATCCCAATATACATGCAATTTCAGAAGAGGAGTACAGCAGAAGTAGCACACTAACTTCAAACATGAGTGGAAATTGATGTCCTACAAAACCCTCTTTGTTGTATTATGCTTTAGACCCAAATAACACAATATGGAAGCATGCACAGCAAGTTAGAAAACAGTGTAAAACATCTTCACTGTCCTCCAGGCAGTACTAACATGGATCTTTGCATAAGCCTTATCAGAATGATTATTATTTTTTAATTGCTGTTCTGAAAATGGCGGTGGGTAGGTTTGTAACCATATTTTCTAGTAGCTACCATTTACTGATTCAACACACTTCTCCTTTCCTAGAATTGCATGTTGCCTTATCTTTTAAAATAATAATAAAAAAGCTAACAGAAACAGATCTTTGTGTGTCATCATATTTACGCACACGCCAAACAAAATCAATCAGTTTCTTGACAGTCTGATCAACTTAAAAAAAGTAAATTATGAACTAATTTATCTAAGTTTTTTATGCAATAATTTTTAAATGTTTAGAGATCTTCGTACTACCTCAGGAAGTTATTGTATCACTCTACATTGTTAGAAACTGATGAACACCTTGTGGCAGTGAATTTGCTGCAAACAAACAACTCTGTATCTCTTCCTCCCACTCAATTTCTTTGCTGACAAAGTGACAGAAATGAAAAATCTGTCAGCCTCGGGTCATGAGGCGGGGGAGGCTCAGTGTGGTTCCAAATCCTCTTCCTAATCCACCACCCTGTCTGCATCCTTCCATCAACATCTTTTCCAAACGTCTTTCAAAGTGTTGCAAACTCAAGCACGCACATGTTGCATGAGTGTGCAGGTACAAAACATCAGCTACCTTTAAATTAGGATGCACTGCGCCTTAATGGGCAGTTTCAGATTTAACAAAAGAGGAAGCCTAAAAAACCTCCATGGCAATTGGTTTAAAAACAAAATTACAGACTGCAAGCAGACAAATCAAAACTAGCCACCGAAGAAAAACTTCCTAAACAGATATCACCCCACAGAAAAGTAACTAGAGGGATAGCAGGAAGTGAACAAGTCAGTAAAGGTACATATGTACGTGATTACGAGCAAGATCCTGCTCTGAGCAGCGTTCTCATCAAAGGAGAACCTGCTGAGAGGAAAACACAATACATGTCCAGTTTGGAGCTACTGTTTCCAGTAATCAAAGGCACGTTTGATGTGTCGAAAACAAGTGAGAGTGAGGAGACCCTGAGGCCAAAAAGAGCCAAACTCACACAGAGCACCCCGTTCCCATAAAGCAGGAAGCCTGTCTTTCTTTTCATCATTTTTACAACCCAGTTTGGCTTCCTGCATTACCCACGCTCAACTCACTCCCCGTTGGCAAGTTCATCCCATGACACACATACAAGTGAACCAGAGGACCTCATTCTCAGCCATGACGGTCTACATCTAAGCCTACCACTGCTGAGTTTATGGCGAGTTGAAGCCCTTGGACCCACTGACTCTGTTCTGTTGTCGTGCTGCGCTGAATTGCACTTTTTTCAACCAAATTCCCTGTGGTTTCTGAGTAGGACTACTCTAACCTTGGTCCTATCTTCTGGAGTTTACACTCGTCATCCACTCATTTTGAATTAGAACTTTGTCTTGTTATTTTCCCAGGGCTGTTGGACCCGAATAGCAGCCAATGGGCTTTCCCAGGATTCACCCTATTCTATCACAGTCCAACAAAGCCATCAAATGCCATATTACCAAGCATTTACCTTCAAGGTCAATGTAAAGTTTCCAATCACAGATTTTGATGGCCATAATAATCCGTGACCTTACTGTACAGGACTATCAGGAGGTCAAATTAATTGTTTTCTTTTAAATTGAGGATTACATTTTTGGTTACAGGTTTCTTTTATCCAGTTTAATGGTTATTTTATTTATTTTGTTTACTTTTATAAGAGTTTACTTGAGTAAGAAGTAATTGTTTATTTTTTTTGTTTTCGTGTGGGTGGACCACGTGACTATAAAAGAGAGCTCTGCAGCGCTGGGAGTCAGTCTGAGTTTAGACTCGCACAGGTTACAGAAAGGCAGTGGACTTCTGAGCTGCTATGAAGGTACTGCTAAGGTTTTTTGTTGTTGTTTTTAGCCTACCTGGACGTCCATCTTAAATATGCTGCACAGCTTCTCCAACTTTTTTCACCTGAAGATGAGCACAATAAACACCATTTAAAGTGAACTATGGCATTTTTGTCCAAGTCATAACAGACCCCAGCCACATCACAGCTTAAAACTTAGACTGAAGTGAAACCAAATACATGTCTCATAATAGTGAAACACCATCAGCAGAAATTTGGCATGATACTGAGAAGCAATAGGTGAGCATCATATCTGATGACTATTTTCCATTCTAGAAGTGCAGCACAATCGCCCTTCTTCTACTGCAGCTGCATTCATGCATGCAAATAGCCGATTTGCTATGATGTGAAATAGATAAGATTATAGCCACAATGCAGACAGCAGAAGCTTTTAGCCTGAAATACTAATGCTTCTCACTCCATCTTGCAAAGCTACAGGGGGTTTAACCAACCATCAAACAACTTCCTGTGTTCTAAGCAGTATTCTGGGTGTCACTTAATTAATTGTGAGAAATAAAAAAAAACATCATTGCACAAATATTGATTAAAATGGTTGGCATTGGAGTTAATAATCAGATACAAAAATGTTTTGGAGGAATTTTTTTGGTTTCTGACACTATTGCATGATTAAACACTCCACGGGTCAAATTGACCCAGGAACTTTATTGCTGTACCTCAGAAACAAACATAACCAATTTAATCTTGACTTAATAGTTGGGTTTTTTTTTCAATTTTTTTTAATAAAAAAACCCCCACTTTGTTGATATTGTTTTGTTAAAGCAATAAAAATAGAGAAATATTAAAGGGGTAAGTACTTTAAATAATTTCAGAACCTAACAAACAGCAAATCAGTTCATCATTATACCATTCATACAGTTTAAAATGATTTTAATAAGCTACCAAAAAACGTTCTGGATGACTGAAGTTTTCTTTGGCTCTAGAAGCAGAAGAGCAATGTGAGCACTGAGCAGAGCTACTAAAACCACAACCTTGTTGTCCTAAGAGCAGAATAGTAAAAAAGGCGATATTAGCAACTTGCAATTGAAAATATTACTAAAAACTAAAATCACTATCTGTTAATTATTCTGAATAAAGCCTGGTATCTAAATAATAAAGACCAATGATGCAATCTCCTTATGTGCAAAATCATAAGTCAAGGTTTTATGATTTATTGTTTTAAATTTCTGTTTTAATATGAAGGTTGTCATGCTATGTAATGTCAGGCCTGTAATTGCACAATAAAACACTAAACCAACAGTAAACCTGAGTCATGACAGAGGTCAGTTGGATCAAACAAAACTGCAGGTGCTTTCCCTAATTTCATCTGGTTCCCTGAGAAAAGGATGGGAATCGAGCGCTATGAGGAAACAGCTGCATGAATCAGGTTCCAGAAACACAGAGCATATCAAACCTACTGAACAGTCCTTTCCTTCTCACCAGCCTACATGAGATCACCCAGATTTCCCTTTACAGTACCTCTTTTACAAACTGCCTGGAGTTCTTAGCATCTGATTTAATGTGTTGCTGCTGCTTATAGCTGCCAAACAAGCACAGTCCATTCCTTGCGTCAGCTGCAACACACCCGTTCTTTCTCTGCAGCCTGTGACTCGCAGGTGCAGAACTTTCAGCGTCACTCCGACTGCCAATCAATTACATTCCAATTTTACACATGCAATTTGACCCAGATTTAAATGTCAGTCCCTGGTCTCAGACAAACGGCCCAGCTGTCAATAAATGAGTGCTGCTAAAGCTCCCTTCTAGCCTTTTGCTCTCGGGTGATGACATCTGGTGAGAAGAAAACCGTCTTTTTTTTAAAATTGTGACTATGTGTCAACCAAACACTTGCACAATGAGATATTGGAGTTCTTGTTTTGGGACTTAATTAGCAACCAATATACCGAGCTGTGTAAATGTATTTGCCTAATTACAGATTCTTCTGCTTTTTTTTTTTTTTTTTTTTGGTCATGACTAGCCTAAGTTAGCAAATTTGACACGAGTGAACACAAAAAGTAGCATTCAAATATTAGGGGAGATAAATGTCATCTTAAAATGTGATTAAATAACATGAGGGGAGAGGTTGTCAGTTAATGTGTTTAATATTTTAAATCAGGATTTTACCAGCTTGTATTATTTTCAAGTCTTTTATTAATTTGGGTAACTGTTAAACTAAGCCACAGAACAATAGGATGTGGACATAGCAGCTGCCTGTTGGGGCAACATCACAATAAGCAGCAAGGGAAGATACTCTTTTAGAAAGGGATGATGCAGCAGTTCAGAAAAACACTCTTACTTGCTGCTGTAGTCATATAGATCCAAAGCGACAGTTTGTAAAGATTTAAAAGTCAACACGTCTGTAAATCATAGTTGATCCCTTTGGTTTACTTTCTTTCCTGGTTTTACTAGATAGTTGATTAGCATTATGTAAGCAACACCTGGGTTTACTTGTAAGTGAAACAAGACCTAGCTATTAAGCCAGACGTAAGGTCGCTTGTTTTGTCAGACCAGAGTTGAGATGTTCTCCACTCCTGCCCTAGCAAGACAAACTCTGGTCCATTTAAAGAGGACCAAAAACATCCCAAAGTGCCATCACTGAATATAGTCCCCCATCAAGAGCTACCGCAAACTGGCAAACTCTCCTTGATTTTTTTTTTACAGTGTATCTTTTAATGAAATGTGATAATAACAGCATGTGATAATTCAGAGATAATCTTCACTGACAATGGAAGAATGATTGAAAGTACCACTTTGCTATACAGCAACTATTCAACAAGCAGAATAATAAATAAATTTAACAAAATTAAAACGGAGTCATGATACCATCATACATGCCTTAGTTTTCTCGTATTATTCAAATCAATCCACAGAGATCACAGTCTGTGTTTGGTTTCTGATTGAGCAGCTTGGGTTACAAACCTAGAGGGTGTGGCTAAAAAGTTGCAGCAATTACTTGAGCAAGATGTGTGAGATGCATGTGAGCTCTGTGTGCTCACTCAGAGTATTTAATAGTATTAAATCCCTTAAATACAAGAAAACTTGTTGTGTGCCAACTTCAACACATTAGTATCTGCCCCATATTATACTGACCAACAGGCTTCTCAGATCAGACAGACAACTGATTATTGTCCAATGGTTTTGCTTTCCTGGTGCTCCCTTTGATTTGTTTCATGTAATTACGTCACACTTGTTCCTCAATCCCGCATTAGTTCCAACAGTTTATAGTTTATAGTGGCTGTGGGTTTTTACTACTTGTTGATGTGGATTTGGGGTGTAATATTGGTGGATTTACTTCAATGTTCAGTTGATTTAGGCATAAAGAACATGTAGATCGCAGAATGAAAAGATGATGCAGAAGTGGTTCATGGCTAAAACACGATACAAATTGGGTCAATATCCATTAGCTTAGAAATTCCATATGATAACTTTTCATAGGAACCTCTTCATCCAAGCAAATTATATTACTCACTCATTTGATCAGCAGATCAATTACCAATACAGAGCCTGTGTTGACAATTAAAAGCCTTCACAGGAAAACATACACAAAACCCCTCTGACTTTGGGTATCTTGCGACATGAACTATTTACTCTGAAAGAGTGTGGGAGTAAATAGACTGAGCAATCTGGTCAGCTGGTGAACAGGAATGTGGCTGCAAGACTGTTTTCTTTCAAATTTTGCTGATCCCATCTTGGTTTGACTGGTGGCTATTGTTCCCAGTTTGAGGAAGTTGCTTCTGCTGCCCATCTGGACCAGAACAAGCAGGGGGTCCATAATGGATCCCTTTAACTTTAAACTTACGAAATTACTGCAAAGCATAACAAAATATTTTCCTGTAAACACGTGTACAAATACACTAACGTACTAAGGGCTCTAATGAAATTACTGCAAAGCATAACAAAATATTTTCCTGTAAACATGTGTACAAATGCACTAACGTACTAAGGGCTCTAATGTCATTTGGTCCAAACTCAACTGTTAATAGGAAAGTATTAGATTTCCATTGCTTATCCTTAATGAACAAATAGCCACAGGAATCTAAGGAATGCTGTGAGAATGGATCTTGGAGCTTTTGGAATTCATCAGTGGCCACAATATAAGCCATTTAGCAAACCCCACTGAGATGCATAATGTACTCCAAGGGAAACAGCGGTTTGATGTGAAGCTGTATGGCAAACCATTTGTGTAAATACTAGATACCCTTGACATCGACAGTCATTTTGTCCTACTATTTCTGGTTTCTTCTCTACTGGTTTCTTCTCCACTAGTTTAATATTTAGCTGTTCTGGTAAAAAAAAACAAAAAAAAAACTAACAGGTGACCCTTTTGATTACTTCTCATTTTAATGCAAGTAGTAGAAGCCCAATTGCTGCTCCAGTCCCACGTTGTGGGCTTTTTGACACACTAGTTGATGACTGGATCAGTGTAATTGTTGACTATGTCATACTTGATAACAAGTAGGCAATAAACACCAACATTTCTACAAGTTTATACAAATTCTGCATCCGAGTTCACTAGTCACTAATCTGAACTAGTTGACAACTAACACCATAAAATGCACAGTAGTTTTGACACCTGTTGACACTTTTTTGGTCTTACTAGTGAACAAGTAAAGCTAGATAATGGTAATTAGTTTACTAGTAAGGCAGCTTCAGTAATTACCTTTGTCTCATCATGAAATAGAAATTTAGATTTAATATAATTTAGATTTTTGTCTAAATTAGTGGCTAGTGAGCATTTAGGTTCTAGAAACTGACTATTTTACATGTTAACTAGTTGAGAAGTCTGCATATTTGAAAGTCAGTAGTGACCTAATCTGTAAATTAGGGCAACTTTCTACGATGTGGTATTACATTCCCCCCATCTAGTAGGTCTTGTGTCAAAGACCGCACAAAATAATTTCCGGAACCTCAAATGGTCCATGGGCCACACTTTGGACACCCCTAGGATAGTGGAGTGTTGTCCCTTCCATTAGTAAATTGGCCATCGAATAGGGATTTGGAATATTTACATAAACGGCTTACCATAAAGTGGGGTACTTTGACTGACAGGTGTTGGCAGATACCAAACGAACGGAGCTTGGCAGACAAGTCCATTAAAATACAAAATGCAGCTGCGGCATAATTTTACACAACTGCACTGAAATGAAAAAAATGCCATGTTGCTTTTGTGAATCTACAGCCAGAATCGCGAGGAGTCCAGTGCAACCACTTCTTCACAGAGTTGATGAGAAATCTTTGTCCGCAACTCGACTTAAATTTACCCAGCAAGTCTGCGCTTACATGCTAACTCATTAAACCGCCACCTACCTTTGTGCTTCTCCATTCAGAAACCTTCGCACGTCGCCCTCGTTTTGCTCCTAACATGCAACGAAAAACAAAAACAATCCGAAAAGTTTCTGAGTGAAGATGGGACCTGAAACCTCCCAGTGCTGTTCAGCCACAACGCTGACAGACTGAACTGCACTCACACTGTTGAGACGCAGAAGAGCGCTTCCCACTAACTTCTTCCTAATCATTTTCTGTGCCGCACCTCCTCCACCTCCACCCAGTCTGCACCATCCAGAGAGAAAGCAAAAAGATCGGTCGTTTCACTCACTGCGGTGATCCTCATCGGAGTCATTCAAGTTTTTACTATAATGTGATCGACTGCATTCATTGATAAAAATGTGTTAAAGAACGTTTAACATTACAAATCTAGTTTAAAGAGAACTCTGTCTGATGCACTTTTCAGTAATAAGCTTGTACAAAAATATACATAGTGTATTTTTGTACAAATAAAACACAATGAAGACAATTACCAGTAATTATTAATGACATCACAAAAGGCACAATAATCACAAGGGACTATAAAATGAAGCATGCAGTGTTTCTAGTTTCGCAACTTTGCCACCATATCTTTTTAGTCTGCAGACCACTTCTTTACTAACTATTTCTCAAAAAAAGAAAACAAAAAAGGTGCCAATTTTGTTATGGAATGAATTACAATGATATGTAGGTATACAAGGTAGTAGCAATAACAAACGACACGAGAAACATCTAAAACAAAGCTACACAAATTTGTAGAAGGTGGAAGACTGGATAGGCGTGCTCAATGCTCATCGGAGGAATTTTAAAAGTTATTTCGTTAAACTGTACCAAAGGCCTTGGTTAACAACCTTTGTGCTTTTTCTCAGTTGTTTGCATCTTCCACTAACCAAAACACTGCTTCCCATGGATGGCAATTTTAAGCCCTGGACATTTTGGAAATTCTGACTCAACTCAACATATTTGACGTTCTTCATTTACATGGTTAATTTAAATTATATACATTTATAAACTGTTGTCTGATAGCGGTCTTGCTGTTGTGCTTGGGATTGTTGTTTTGCTGCTTGGCACTTGTTACAGACATTCTCCCCCAGCGTTTCTGTTTGAGAGTACAATGTTTCCACCCAATTTGTCAACTTATTCATCACCCTACCACTAAATTTCACCTAACGCTTTCACTTCAATTTCCCTCTGAAGTGCTGTTTTGTTTTACACCAAACAAAGTGGAAGCCACATCTCCCCAAAACTTCCACAGCATATTTATTTTCGAAGGTTTTGAGGATCATTAAGTGGCGTTTGGCAAATGTGAAGAGTCATTGTGTTCTTTGGCCTTGGAACTCTGCCATGGATGCAATGTGTGCCCGGTCTCTATCTTTGAATTATTTTGTGACCTCCTAGATGAATTGTTGTTGCACTCTTGAAGTTATTTTGGTAGGTAGCCACTCCTTTGACGTTTTGCCACTTATCATTTTTACATTAGTTGGAAATAGATCTCACTGTGGTTCAGTGCAGTCACCAAGTAACGCCAAGGAAAGGGTTTTGCAAACTTTCCCTCACTGACAGATATCAATGACTGTTTCCAGTCATTGATATACTGGTTTTGAATTTCTTTAGATCAGGCTTTGAGATTTCCTTCATGTTTTCGGACAGGTTTCTTGCTTCTACATGTTAGAAGGCCTTGATGTGACTTGAACTTGAACTTTCAAAACTTATTTCATGATATAATAAACCCATTTGGCTGATGACATTAAACATTTTGGTGTCCTGAAAAAGCATCTGTAAAGTTGCAGAGACTTGCACATAGTTAGTAAAGCAAGTTATCTGTGACTTCTAGGAGCTTTAGAAGCAGCTAATAGCAACTTCAGTAGATCCAAAATGAGTTGGATTAATATTTACATAGACTAATTTGTTCAAAAGTTCAACTAACTTTTCTTTGTTTTCGTTTCCTTGTTTTTGTTTGATTTTTTTGTTTTAGAAAAAAGCTAGAAGAAATTGGTTATTCTAAGTGTTTTTAGTGAAAGAAATTGAGCATCTATTTCATGAGGACAGATGTGCTATTCCCAAACACTTATTTATTTACCTTTTAAAAAAGACTCCAAACCCTTCCCTTGTCTTATACAGAAAACTGAAGTACCTTCACAATCCAGCACCCCTGTGGGAGAATTGTGACCGGGTGGAGGTATGAGAGGAATGTCAAGCAACAAAACACACTCCAGTGGATGATTAAAACGCATGACATGGATCCCAGTGTTTCCTCTTTTTTTTTTACAAGGCAGTCAGTGTAACCGGTATTTAAGGAGGGAGAGGGCACGTGCACACCAACGCACAACGTATGGTTGACTTTTTAATTTTAGCAGCTCAGACAAGGATAATTCCTGTGGTTCAGTCATAGCTATGTTTCAAATGATGAACTCACACCCAAAGAAAAGGCCACACACAGGTAGATCCAACAAAATGACGTAATCTAATGCCGCTTAATGACTCAAGGAGAAGAGGTGCATGAGTTATTTCAAATGAAAATGTTTTTCTTTCTGGTGAGAACAGACACTCTCAGCTGCTGAGTTTGTGCTGGAAACAGATGGTGTACACATGATTCAAGAAATAGAAAACAATCAAAACTTGAACAAGAAGAAACACATCAACAGATTTAATGTAGCAATAGCTACATAATAAGCTGTGCAAAGGGTCTTCAGGAAAAGAAGTAAGTCTCCAAACTTGACTTTTTCCCCAAATAAACAACATAAAATCCTGCCAATATGTTACAAAGACATAAAATGTTGTCTGTTGTTTTTTCTACAAGGCTTTAGTTATGACTGTAGCATACATGTAAAAGGAAGTGGCTAAACAAGAACAGACCATTCAGGAAAGAAGACAGGAAATCATTGAAAAGTGTGCACAAAGACATCACATTATCAAACCTTTCACCATCAGCTTATCTGTTAAACCATAGATGAGAACATAAACACAGACCCACCAATACTATTGTGTTTTACATACTGTACCAGCACAGTGTTTGCAGAGTCTCTTTGTCTGTCTCCAGTTACTGAAGTTATTGAAGAGTCTGCCTCCAAGATAACTGTATGATGTTTTGTGTATGATCCATACTAATGTAATCATTTGAAAGAAAATTAAAGGCCAAAAGATGAAAACAAAACATGCATTTTCCCCATCCTTGAAAGATTCGTCAAGTACCTTGGTTAGATATAATCCTGTGACCTGAATATTTTCCAAAACTATTTAATTCAAGCTGATTCCATCTGGATTTTTCTTTGCAGCTAGAAAATACAGATTATTTTGTCTTTCTATCTTTCCTGGATTAATTGAAGTCTTATCTTTGGGGAGATTTCACCTTTTGATTGAGAAGGTCGGCAGATGATGTCAAGTTTTTCTACCCCTTGTTCTGAAGGCTTGAGTGAAAGGCAAATGTGAGTCAGGCAGGATGATGGCTCAGCAAGAAGTGAAAACCAGGGTGGTCTGGACTTTCTTGCCTCCGCTTTTTCTTTGTGAGCCCACTGCTGAAGAACGGCCCCGTTAATCCAGCAGGGGAATTCCTTTTGTGCAGTCCCATGGAGAGCTTTGTCTGGGCTGGAACTTGGACATCTTTTACGTTCATATTTAGCTGCTTAAGGAAATTTTTGTAAGTGAATTGTAAGTAGGTGAGAAAAAAAAGACTGCTAAGTGTTGATAAACTGCAAACACAGACAGTTGAGGTGTACAAAGCTGCTGAAGGTGCAGACTCTTGGATCAGACAAAAAGCATTCCTCGGCCGTGAATCAGAGGTGAAAAAGGTCAACTCCAAAATAACATCAATCCCTGTTTAATTTGAGGTTCTCCCCTTTGTTTACACACATATGCAGAGACACATAATGGAGCTTCTTACTCCACTAAACAAAGACTTCCCATCTCTGTTGTCATTACAAATAAATGTAGCCCAAACTATGTGCTTTCATGTGGAAACACACCCTCATCTCCCCTAAAGCAACTCAACAAAAAAAGAAGAACTCACTAACTCTGCAGCACCTTCTAATATTCCTAATAACATTTAGACCAAGATTACACAATGTATACTACTTTTAGAATGGTGAACCAGTGATGCAAGCACCTGATTTACTTCACATTCTCCAGTGGTTCAAGATGGAAACTGCTAAGTCAAGGTGTGATAATATTATTTTTAGTTAAGGTGTGATTTGGTTAACAGTGGCCTCCGTGGAAAGCAAACATTGGTTCTTCAGAATTTAAAGTGCTTGGTGGGCTAGAAAAATTCTTGGTCTGACACCTACAAATGCTAACTTATGAAATATGATCACCCTGGAAAAAATAACTATTTACATGAATGTATTACATTTCCTATGATGGAAATATATATAAATTGCCAACTGAAGTGTTTGCACTGAGTGAAACTTCTCAGCAGACCCTTATAGTTTAAGGTAAAGTACTTTTACAAAGTTAGGCATCTTTATGTTTTCAAAGAACTTATTTTATACATATAATTACGTAGTTATTAAATTAAATAAAAGTATATTTTTTTCTTGTTTTCTTCTAAGGTGTTTTAACTTCGTAAAGTGTGACTGTATCCTTAGTGGCACTGTACAACATTGCCATCTACAGGTGGAACAGCTAATGACTCCACATTTCCATTCTACCTAACCAGGGGAGTTAAAAAAGACAGAGAGCAGAACAAGTTGAAAGGGAGTTGAGACAGGACAAATAACAACAATCAGACCCGATGTGTGTATTTGCATCAGTGGTTCCCAAGTTCTGTCTTCAGGAGCTTTTATCCTGCAAATTTTAAGATTCAGCTTTCTTCTCCAACACGTCTGAAGCAAATGGCTGAATACCCTCATCAGCAGGTCACTCAGATCTGCAGAGAACTTTGCAACAAGCTACTCATTTGATACTGGTGTCTTACAGAAGAAATGCATCCAAAAATTGTAGGGCAGTGTGCTAGCTCTCAAAGACTAGACTTGAACACCATTGGCCATCTGAATTCAAACACATCTGTGCATCAGACTATTCAACACAAGCATAACATTGGTAGTGAGTTCTAAAACTCCATAATTATGAGTATTATAAGCACCTTAGAACTTGCTAAATCATGCAACCATAAGCATCTTTCTGGCTGCAAAATAAAATCTTAGTTTGTTTGTGCATTTTCTATATCTGAATATTTGATAGGACAGAGAAAGAGACAAATTGATTAAATTCTCCTCTTTGGAAGGAAAAGGCAAATTTGACTGTTTAGCATTAATCAAACAGAATGTAGTTAAAAGAGCTTAAAGTAAATGAAGGAACAGAAAACTCAATTTGTGAATGCTGAAAAGTGGTGAATTTGTAGAACTAGTATTAAATCCACTTCCAATATGTTTACAGTGGATAGTTGGGAGTGGTCTTAAGACAAACCCATGAGGAATTCCATTGCTACAATAAGTTAGATGACACTATTCATATATAACTATCTTTTTAAAGTTGTGCTTGGAAAAGATCGTTAACAAACCCACCAACAGAATGATTGCAGAGCACAATAAATAAGTATGATATTTTAACTATGCAGCAAAATAAAGGGTTTTTTTTCTTCCTCTTTGGTAACAGTTCTTAGTAATGTTTTGTTATATATGTGTCACCCTACATATTTTCTACAGTCTTAATGGCCTCAACAGGAAGAAATAACATCTTCAGGTTGGTATTGCGACCTGTCCAGGGTGTACCCCGCCTCTCGCCCCGAACATTAGCTGGAGAAAGGCACCAGCACCCCTCCTGACCCCGCTAGGCACAAGGATATTAGAAAATAGATGGATGGAGGTTAGTTTTGCGAGGGCATTAACCCCATACGTGTGTGTTGTATCATTTTTACTGACCAAAAGGAAACTGAAATGCCAGGCATTTAGTTTTAATTATCTTTCAATAAGATTTTTTTCTGTGAATATTACTGCCTCTGGTTCTCACTTGTATAAAACTAATATCCATTTCATAGCAGACCACCATTACTGTCTGAATGGACACTGGTTGCTCTTGTAAATTTTATTATTTGTAATGCCTTCATCACACAACCACTGTATGTCACAGTGTTTAGACTCCTGTAGTTTGCTCTGCCGTATATGCGTTCTCTTCAGGGACTCCAGCTTGCTCCGACAGTTCAAAAGCATGGCTGTTAACTGCTCTCTCTTAAATTGCCTCTAGGTATAACTGTGTGCATCGTTGTTTGTCCTGTGTATCTCTGAGTTGCCTAGCTGTACAAGGACACATCTAAAATAATACAGCCCTTAGTTTGTGCTGCTGCTTCTTTAAGAATAATCAGAGCTCGTTTTTCTCAGTTATCTGATCCACCCTGAGTCATCTAAACAGCAAAAATAATTTGGAAATTAGTCAGGAAATCCTTTATTACAGCCACAACTATAAATCTTAGGATAGCTTCAACATCAATATTTTTGTTTGTCGTGTTTGTATATTTTTTCCAGGAATATTTCATAACATCTTATTGGTACAAATCAAGAAGACAGTAACTATTTCAATAACTTATCCTGTTTTTTTTAAAGTTGTCAAATTTTGTTATTACATTGTAAAATCGATGTAAAAACACACTCCTCCCTCCCACAAGAGAACTGTTTTCTTCTTTCTTATCAGAAGGAAATCAAGCTGCACTGATTTTTTTTTGGTATTTTCTGATCACTAAAAATGTGAAACTATTTTATAACTAAACATGTGTATTTTACAAACTAATCAAATATGCATTTTCTTTCTTTCTTGTTTTTTATCACTGGTTTCTGAAAAGATAATCCAATCACCAAAACTTTCACAGACCGTACATATGACCAACTAATAATTATCAGTTAATAAATGCTTTTATAAAAATTATAACAAAGGCGAACGTAGGCATCTATATTTTGGGAAGTCCTTGACCTACATGACACATTGGCCAACTGTGTCCGTTTCTGAGCGCTATGTCTTTAAGTGGAGCTTGTTTGCAGTGCGCATGCTCATGCTCTGTTTAGTTTTCTCCAACCTGAAGAGCTCTGGCTGCCTAGCTTCGCATCGCTGTCTGTTGTTGTGAACCTTCGAAGGAAACGAGACATTTTTTTTCCCCAGCTGGAATATAAAGGAGTTAGCAAGAG
Organism: Gambusia affinis; assembly: GCF_019740435.1. NCBI lineage: Eukaryota > Metazoa > Chordata > Actinopteri > Cyprinodontiformes > Poeciliidae > Gambusia > Gambusia affinis. Next base: position 18,877,205 of record NC_057887.1, read on the forward strand.
AGGATAATGTGACAGAAAGCCACGCTTGAGGAAGTCTGGAACCGCAGTGGAAACCGACTGTTTGGGTGAAGAAAAGCTAAACTGTTCGCTGAAAATACCCCCCCAGCAGCAGTAGAGGGGCAAGAATAGCCTTCACGGTTCCCTCATCACAGCACATCCACTGCGGCAACCCTTCTCTCTGACTCTGGCGACTACAAACGCTTCCGCCACTTTTGGATTTTTATGTGTGACTATTTGGGTGGAAAAAAAGATTAGGTGAAAACCCAGCAGCTAGAGGAGCTACCCGCTTTTAGTATGGAGGTTTGTTAACGCATTAAAATGGCTGCTGAGATGGTATTTGGGAGAGAATGGTTCTAATTCAACGTATCAAACCGCAAATGAGCTACTCAGGCTAACAAACTGTATTAGTTTGGCCTATGAGAATATTCAGCCAACAGCAGCTTTTGATTAAACGTTTATTGTTTCTTTAAATAGGCGCTTCCAAGGAAGAAGTGGTGAAGGGAATTCCTCTCAATCCAAGTCTATGCATGCGGTTAACCGAGCAGCTTTAGTAGACACACATTGCAATTATTTCAGGTCTTTTTAAGTCTTAATCGATTATGCCCACCACTCAACAAACATGCAGGACTTCTTTGTTATAGTTGAAGCGTCCTGAGAAGTCAAGGCTTTCTCTCTGAGAAGGCCCCGCTTGGTCGACCTGGAGGGGAGGAAGAAAGAAGAGGAACCATGGAGATTGGAGGAAGATGTAAGACTAGACATTTTCTATTCGGGCCGAAGCTAGTTTCGAGGAGCGATTCGAGGGGAATCCACACATATCTGGTGGTGTATGCTTTGTTTTCCTTCGTGCTGTTAACGCACGCCTCCCCGGCGAAATCCTGTGACAAGAGCTGTAACTCGGGGAAATGCATCAACGGATCCTGCATCTGCGAGCGAGGATGGGTCGGAGATCAATGCCAGCACTGCCAGGGGAGGTTCAAGTAAGTGGCCGAAATCCTCTTTCAGGATGCCGGTCTCTGAGTAATTTCTCTAGGAATGATCGGAGGCGGGGATCAGTAGGTGAGCAGCATCCAGTGGCTGCTGTTTAATTTAGGAAATCGGTGTCAGTGAAAGTCATCAGGAGATGGGAACAACATATGTGTTGGTCCTGTTTGTGCAAATGACCAAAAACACTCCTGCTGACTCACTGCGTAATAGGATGAGTCCTGCTCAAAACCGGTAATTGTGGAAAAAGTTAGAAGCCCTGCAAATGCATCCCACAGTTTTAACACAAACACTTCATTTCAAAACCGACATGTTGTGCTGTATTATCTTTTTCATCGTGTGTTCATACTTTTTTTTTTTTTTTTTTTTTTTTTTTTTTTAGCAAACATAGTACTGAGTGAGCAACTGTAAATCTTTTATTTCCATCACGTAAAAGTCAAAAACCCTTTTATTGTTATTGAGTCTACAGCACAACAAGATCCAGAGTCCAACACAATAATTTTGGCAGCTACACAAAAACAGCAAGCTCTGACAGGTGATCTACAAAACGCAGCATCTTATCATTTTAAATTGGCCCCAAGCTTCAGGGTATTGCATTGGGACTTTAAGTGATAAATTAACACAAGATATGGAATAATCGTAAACTACAGTTGAAACCAGAAGTTTAAATACATTGAATAACAAGACACCAATTTTCTCATCGTCTAAATTTAAATCAGGCCAAACTTTTCTCGTTTTAGTTAGTAATACCAAAATTATTTATAGTCACCAAATGGCTCAGAGAAGCTGTCACAGATTTATTTATTAACATCTTAGAAATCTGAGGTTTATCAATTAGTATCATGTTTTCTGCTCAAGTAGGAAATCAAAAAGTATTTCAAATATGAAGTGATGGAGCAGCCTTCATTCTTTTAACTCTATTTGGCTCTTTAATACTTTAGGTAATTTTTATGCAGGCTTCACCCCTGTATAGCATTTAGGAGGGTTGTGTTTTATCTGTATGATTTGGGTCAAGCCTTTTGGGTCTCTTTCCAAAAGCTTCTCACAATAGTTTTCTGGAGTTCTGACCCATTCCTCCTGACAGAACTGGTGGAACCGAGCCAAGTTTGGAGGCTGCCTCACTAACGCGTCTTTTCAGATCTACCCACAACTTCCCTTAGAAATGACCTTATTAGTAAATAGTGTTCAAAGGTGTGTTTGGCTTAAGTACAAATTAGAGCTGATCAATGTCACCATCAACATTTTAATATCAATGTTTTCAATATTGCAATTGTAAAGGATGTTTCGAGTGCCATATGTAATTATGCATCAAGGTTTCAGTGTTGTGCTTTTACACTGCATGGCAGTAATATTTTTTAGCCAGTAGGGAAATCTCTAATTGCCATTGGTACAAACCATTGCTATATTTTAGTGAAGCTATGGTAAAGCTTTTAGATCAGGGTGGGGAAATGGTGATGATGTAAACTTAGACAAAAAGAATCGGGGACGATTTTCCTGATGCAATTGCTGTATAAATGGTGGCTGAATCTGATTGTGAAAAAACTATTTGTTGAGTTAGTAAGAAATATAGACACTTAAAAATACTGAAATACTTTACCATGTTCTTTGTTTTTCTTTAGAAATTCTGCTTGGTCTGAATAATTTTTTATATAACCGTTAAAAAGAAATGGAGTAAAGGAGTCTGAAAATAAGTCTTAAGTTGCTTTAAAGCAACGGGTTTTAGTGTGTTGTTGAATTGTTTATGTCAGAAAGCTGCACTTGACATTAGGTTTGGAAACTATGCTAAAGCTAAGAGAAACATGGTGTTTCATGCTGTAATAAGCTAGAACAAACTGAATTTAGGCACCTCTGCATAGAAAGTATGTCTTATCAGATTCAGGGGTTTCTTTCTTTTTTCAAAGGAAGTGACATTTTCAGCAGTTTGTGTGGGCAGTCACCATTGTGTAATAATATGTACTGTATTTTTAAATTTTTTTGCACTGTTCAGTATAGTAGCCATCCATTTGTCCATATACCTATCAAGTCATTTGTCAATGCTTCCTTATATTATTTTGTTTATCCATCCATGCATTCATACATATGTCCATGCATTGATCGTCCAGCTGGTTGTCAATTCATCCACGCTCTGTCTTGCAGAAATATCTCCCATAAATACATACCAAACATCTGCATTATGTTTTGAAAAAAGAAAAAAAGGTAAAATGACTCTGGACCTCTAGAAATTTCTGCAAAGAAAAGCATCAAATTGGGCCATAAAAAGATGTAAAAAGGAGAATATCAAATCTATTCTCCTGATTTAGTGTTTAGAGGTTTTTGTCATAAGATCTTTCAAATAAAAGATGTTTGTCTCTTCTCGGCATCGCAGCACATATTCTAAACCAATAACCCTTTCCAGTACACAGGCTTTATTGACTCAGAGTTGCAAATAGATTCTCAATTAAATCCCCAAACATATAAATCAGTTTGGCTTTGTGACAAGAGTGAGCACCCAGTGGCTTTGAGGAAACATCTGTAATCCACTTAAATTTCCATAAACCTCTCCACTCTCACAGCAGAGCTTTTAATGGATGAATTCTCAAAACAAAGGAATATGTGTCATTTGGTGATACAAGTAACACATATTTGGTGATACAAGACAAAACAAATAGGGTAGATATGATAAAATCTAAGAATGCAATGGCAGAATTAATGGCTGCCAGCTTGGTAATGGTGTTGCATGGCCTTTCATTACAGCTTAGCGGCTCTCAGTGACACAGATGTAACTTGATCTCTATAAATAGCATTGCACTTAATGTGGTTACAGGTTTTTGCTGCTGGTTGTCATCAGACATGTTGTGGAGTAACGCCTCTGCAAAACGCAAGACACTTTTGAACTGTGATGTTCTACAACATGTGGCATATGCACATAACTGGAAATGTTGTCTTCATTCAGGGTTATGTGTATGCCTGTCGCCGTACGATAAATTAAAACTATCGATGTCATTTTAATTATCGGCGTTATCATCTCTTCCAGCCCTTTTCTCTTTCTGTTGATGACGCTAAATGAAAAAAGGCTAAACTCCGGTGCTCTCCACTGATCCTCCCTTCCTCATTTCCTTAGTGTAATGCCCAGCGCACACTACACCATCTTAGTGCTGTCGGTCGATTGTCGGCCCATTTTCAAAATCTGAGAGACCGCACATTAACCGACAGAAATCCTAGGTATAACGGTTCGATCGGGTTCCATCGGGTTCGATCGTGCCGTGTGGTGTCCAACAGTGGGCACCAAATAATGGCTAAAAGTCCAGTTAACTAATTTTAAAACCAGGCATTAATCAATGCTTTACTACAATTTACCTGCAACGCATGTGGCTCTAGTGTCAGCGTAACGTCCTGACTGAATGAAAATCATTGTAATCTATTTATGTCACGTTAACGAAGAACAGCTGAAAAGTTACCGGGTTCATCAACGTAGCGATTTCGCTCCAACTCCTCCCCTCGTCATTTCTATATTCTTTGTACGAAATGTTTTATAACCGTTAATGTTGTTTCCACATACCATCTCCAATATCCGCTGGACTTCGGGTTGCGCCGTGTCAGCTGTTTGGCATTCCCCTCTGTAATTTCCCCTCAGAAAGCAGGAGGAGAATCCGCGCTTTCTGATTGGCTACCTGTCACATTCAACAGGCTGCGGTAACGATCCCAGTGGGGAAAACCCCTGATTTAGATCGGAGCGCCACGACGATCTAGCGTAACACACCACACACTACAGGATGATAACAAGCTACAATCTTAGAAAGATCAAAGTTCTAAGATTGTGTAAGGGGAAAATGTAGGTGTGAACTAATGTGTAGTGTGAACTATTGCATCAGTCGGATGTGCCCATCTTCTCTATTTAAATCTAATGATTACTGAAGGACAGTATGGTAAACAGACTTTATAATCTGCACTCTTTTGGTTGAATGCAGTATTTATTTACTCTTTGGCTTTATGTTATTTCGTTTTTATTCAAGTACATTTTTGTTAACGGAGACAGAGAATCAATTTTATTTTTATTTTCTGTTGTTTTGTTTATTTTGTTTATCAGTTCCGATGTTGGGTGTTCTTTTGAAAATAAAGTGTGTCTATCTTTGGCTGGAAATCGCATGCATTATTATGTCATTTCCATTGAATCAGTGTAAAAAGGTCTTCAAACAATACTATCGTCTATCGCAATAGTTTTTTGAGACAATTCATCGTTCAGCAAAATTTGCTATCGTGACAGGCCTATGTGTGTGTGGTGTCACAGTTCTGTAAACTGCAGGAGGCTGCCAAACAGATTGTGTTTCTCACTGTACCTTCAGGTCCAACATGAAAGATTAATCTTTCTTTTGGACAATTAAACATCCTCTGGATGTTGTCTTTTCTCTGGCTGCATGTTTAATTCATTAGATCTCATCTTCAATACTTAATGGGAAGTTGAATGGGATTTTGAAAGAGAATTTATGTCCTGTGAACTTTTTGTGGTTTTGTCAAATAAAATCTTTGACAGACTCGGAGCAAAGTTGTAGTTCCTCCACTTTTACGTGTTTTTCAGACTTTGTAAAACAATAATTTTCACTATATTGTGTTGGTTTGCTACATAAAATACCAAGAAAATGCACAAAATCTTTCAGTTCCTAACATAGAAGAATTTGAAAAGTTCTAGGGACTTCAATAGTTTTCCAAGGTGCTGTTTCCCCCTCAGCTTCAAACTACTTTAAATCGGAGAGTTTAAAACTCTGAGGGTCTAATAGTACAGCAGTCAGCTTGTGTTTACTTTTTATCAAGCCTGCCATGTTTTTGTGATGCATTTGCTCCCAAACATCACAGAGAGGAAAATCATTTTCGGGCTCCTTTCTTACAGATGGTGTCTAATTATATGCCCTCTGTCGCTGTGAAACATGGCAGTGGGCGGTCACTTAAAGACTTTTTTTCTAAGGATTAAAGGATCTATTTCTAAAGACTGTAAATGGTGTCTTTTGGTTGCTTGAGCCTATTCCTATGCTCACTGGGCTTCTTTAATGCTGACTATTTAATCTGCAGAACTAAAGGCACACTGTGAAGTTATAATTGAGGCTTTTTGGGCAATTTAGTTTTTGGAAAAAAATCTGTTTTGGTTTAGGATTAAAACAGAGAGATGTGATTGTAATTTCTATGTCTTTTAATCAATTATGGAGCTGAATGTTTTGTAAAGAAATGCAGTTCTTTTAACCTACATACTCAGAAAGCATTTGGATGTGTGTGGGCCCACAGCAGAGACCCCTCCCATCTGGGCAGAAAGGCTTCATCACAGGGGTGGGAGGAGCTGATCATAAACAGAACTCATGGTTTGATGTTCGGTCACCCTTCCCTCTGAGGGGAGAAAACCATAATAACAAAATCTGATCATAGCTGAGTCACCACATCCTCTCACTGGGGGGATGAAGCATTTACTTTTGTTTCATTAATATGTTTTCCACACTGTGCATACCAATCCACTGAAACAATTTCTTTTTAATGTTGTTTTGTTTTTCACTTTCCAGATTGACAGAACCTTCAGGCTACCTCACCGACGGGCCCTTCAACTACAAGTTCAAAACAAAGTGCACCTGGCTCATTGAGGCCTAGTGAGTGCTTCATTCGATTATTATGCTGAAGCTGAACAGTCGCTGCAAAATTGAGAATTTATTGATATTTGCCTTGACAGTAAAAAGGCTTCAGGACAACTTGTCCCTTTGCTGCAGTCATTTGTATTACTCAGCCGCTGCCATTTTTTCCCAAATTAATCCCAACTGGTAAACAAACAAACCATTTGGTGAAAAATGTATTTAATCAGTGATTTAATTTGTTTAAAAAGGCCCAATACTTCCTGTTGTTCCACTCAATGTGGAACAAAACGGTGGTCAACTTGTATGAAATATTATCAAAGGGCCTGATCAAGCAAAAATACTTACAATCACACTCCTCCCTGTAGATATTATTAGGGATTTATATTCACATGTTCTTATTATAGACAGAGAATGTAGGAAAGTTTTCTGTGTAGACCCATTTGTGCCCAGGTTTTAACTTCTTGTGTGATGCTACTTCAATATTTCCACATAACGTTCAGTTTTAGAAGTGCACAATCTCTCCTGCAATAAAATAGCCCCACCACATGATGCTGCCTCCCCCATGCTGCACAGTTGGGATGATGTTCCCAGTCTTATACTTTTACTCCAGATGTAATGTTGGTTATTATGACCAAATAGTTCCACTTTAGTTTCATCAGACAACAGGACATGCCTCCAAAATTGAAGGTTTTAGTCACTGCGTGCTTTTGGAAAATAAAGTCTGGCTTTTTTATATTTCTTTTGGAATAATGGCTTCCTCCTAGCTGAATGGCCTTTCAGTACAGGACACATTCCACTGGGGATATTGACACAGTCTTATTAGCTTTATCCAGCATTTTCACAAAGCCTTTGGCTTTTTTCTGGAATTGATTTACAGATTTCAGACGAAAAAAAATCATGTCTGGGAAACAGGAACCCATCTCCATCCTGAGTGGTATGATGGTCAGACATTCCCATCATGTCTGTACTTGCATATAATTCTTTGTACAGATAAATGTGATACATTCAACCATTTAAATTTTTCTCAAGATTGAATCAGACTTATGGGGCTTCATAGTTCTTTTTATGACTTTGTCATGGTATCAAACAAGAAGTCAAAAAGTTCCAGGTGTAGCCTTAAAATACGTCCACAGCTGTGGCTCCAATCAACATTTTCAATTGTCTTTGTCTAAATTGAAGCGAAGTTGCAAAGAATCGTCAAAACGTCCTGTGGCAGATGGCTTCTTTTTTTGTGTGGAGTGATGTGGGCACAAATGTGGAGCACCCACTTAACTTTAGTCATCCTGTAAAAACAAATGATGCTTAAATGGCATAATATAAAACGTAACAGAAAATGCAAAAGTTTCTGTATGATCGTGTTTCTGCTTCGCTTTCATAAACGGTAGTTGTCATGAAGGATCAAAAACCTATATACCTTTAGTGACCTTTAATTTTTATGCCAACTCAAACCACCATTTAGAACCATTTAGCCAAAGTTAGCTTGCTATTTTCATTTCCAGTTGGTTTTGGAATGTTTCTGTGGACTAAGAGCATTATTAGACCAAAACAAAATCATTATTTCATGTTTGCTTTGTAAATTTTTTACAAAACTTTTTTCTTTCATAAAGAACTCAAATTGCTGAGTGTAACTACTTGATACTCTTCTTTTTAGGCCTCTGAGGAAGGCCTAAAAACAGAAGTAAATAAAAACTACGTCAGCAGTTGAATGATCTATGAATTTAAATGTTATAGTATTTTTTGTAGCTGTTGCTGATTTCTGGTGCATGAAAAACATTTAAAGTCGTAGTTTTTTAACTCTAATGTTTTTATTTGCATCTTTTTCTGCATATTTCTTCCAAAATTAAGCTGTAAGTATTATTCCAACTCTCACTTATTAGACAGAAACACTTAGATGTTCTTTTTCTTTCAGCCCTAATGCGGTTCTGCGGTTAAGATTCAACCACTTTGCCACAGAATGCAGCTGGGACCACATGTACGTCTATGACGGGGACTCTGTTTATGCTCCTCTGGTTGCTGTTTTCAGGTGAGAAACTTTCGATTGATGAGTCGATATGCACACATCTAAACTTTGAAGTGAGAAAAAATAAATAAAACCACTTCCTATGTCACAAGGAAATGCTTTATTTTTTCCTAGTTTTGAAGTTTTTCTGTTTCAGACTTATAATTTTTTGTAATATTTTTCTAGAAGTATTAGTAGAAGTATTCAGAACGCTAAATGGATTTGTGCAAATATTTCCACAGTGGCCTGATTGTAGCAGAGACACGGGGTAACGAGACAGTTCCTGAAGTTGAGACGACTTCAGGCTATGCACTGCTACACTTTTTCAGCGATGCTGCCTACAATCTGACAGGATTTAACATACTCTACTCGTAAGTATTTGATGCTAAGCATTTCAGTTGTATTTCAGCTGATAATTATTTGAACCAATCTTTTCTATTCATTTATTTTCATTTTCAGGATAAACTCTTGCCCCAATAACTGCTCTGGTCATGGGAAGTGCACGCCGGGGAACTCGGTCGCCAGCAGAGTGTACTGTGAATGTGACAAGTACTGGAAGGGCGAGGCGTGTGACATCCCCTACTGCAGGAACAACTGCGGGAGCCCCGACCACGGCTACTGCGACCTCACCGGCGAGAAGCTGTGTGTCTGCAATGACAGCTGGCAAGGTGAGAGCCGAGGGGGAAGAGAAGAAGATGATGCTTATAAGTCAAAGTGACTTCTGCAAGTGGGTGGGATGTGAATGCTGATGTAGGCTGGTATAGATTTTCACTGTATGTTAACCTTGAGGAAAAATACAGAGATTTCACAGTATTTACAAAAAATGTTGAGTCTAAGAAGTAGGACATTTTCTTATTGCTTCATTTAGAATAAAATCCACTGTTATTTGTGCTATCTTCATTACCAAGTTTCTAATGAGGTTTTCTCTAAAATTAAGGTATTTTTATACATAGAGCAGAAAATTATTACTTTGTTTAAAAATGAAGCAGATCTGGATCTTCTGCAAAATATTGCTGACGCCTATTGTGATAACTTCCCTCTTTCGAAATGTTGACAGAATTTTTCTGCATCATGTGCTAAATTGTTGGTGATGTCATGAACAGTATGATACCAGGGAAAGCAGGAACAGCTGTGTTGTGTTATGACACAATGTAACGCTGATTGCTATCATGTTGATAAGCCCTTTGACTGCGCCTTATTATATTTTTCCAGCTGGAAGGAAGCAAGAGGTTTTGCATGATGGAACTTGACAGTAATTTAGCGTACCCTTTGCTAACACGCACTGACGTTTGAAAACTTCTTCCATTTGATTAGTTCAGGCTTATGTTCAGGTTTGGCTTGCTTGCAGTTTATATTAGTGAAAATATTCCTGCCAGTTACAGTTTACATCTTAAAAATTGTAAAATTTAGGAGCATGTATTTTATTTATTTTTTTTGCCTTGAAGTACAATACTCTGAAAAATAGCCTTATCACTTGATCTTCTTTAAATCATGTTATATTTCAGCAACAAACTTTGGTGTGTTAGAGTATACAGTTCTCCTATACTGTGTTCATTTTCAGTTGAAAAATTGAGCAGTGCTCATTTTATCTAACCTTACTTTAAACTCTCATAACTTTATCCCTGACCTGTCTGTTGTGGTCCATGATCTTCATGATGCCGTTTGTTCTCAGATGTTATTCGAGGCTTTTGCAGAGTGAGTTGTATTTCTGGTGAGATTAAATAACATGCAGGTTATCTCTATTTACTAGGTTACTGTCTTCTGAATTCAATTGTTTGCTCTGAATTTTAGGAGCAAAATTGGAAAGGGACTGAAAACGTTTTTTGTTCTAAAACCTTCGTCTATCACATCTAAAACCATTAAAACATATTTAGGTTTGCAGTTGGAACATGACAAAATGTGAAAGGAGTTCATATTTAAGAGGTATGGACACCTAAAAGTCAATGTAGATGTGTTACAAAGAGCTTGTTGTATTGTGTTATTGTATTTTTAACTTGTATCTCATAATGCCTTCCCTCTCTGCTCTGTTTATCTCTGCAGGCCCAGATTGCTCTCTGACTGTACCTTCAACCGAGTCCTTCTGGATCCTCCCAAGCGTCAAGCCCTTTGGCACCTCCCTCGCCAGGGCTTCCCATAAGGCCGTGGTGCAGGAGAAGATCATGTGGGTGGTGGGTGGATACACATTCAACTACAGCTCATTCCAGATGATTCTCAAGTAAGTTGTTGTTTAAATATATATTTTTTATATATATTCTTAAAATTAGACAGCTTAAAGAAATTGCAATCGAAAACACTAAAACATTACTTTTGATCTTTGTCTGGTTATTGATGGTATTTGCCAGAGAAGCCAACACCATTATTCTCTGATTTTTTTTTTCTGATTTATTTTGGAGAGATCAGAGGCTGGTGTGGGCAGTTTGTAGTAGAAGCTGCTTCCTTGGAATTTTTGGTCCGTTAATGGCTTTGTGTTTCCATATGAACGGCTTTTTGTTGTCATTGACGTTCTGCTCAGTGTTTATTAATCACCAGGTGTGATGATTCCTGATGTTCCTGCTCTGTTTTGTATGAATAGCAGAGTACTGATGTGACCAGGTGTTCCTGTTTATTGCACACAAGCTGTAAATTATGTACACTAATCACTGCAGAGCCTGCAGCTGAACCAATGCATTGTTTACGTCTTTACAAATAAAGCATCAGTTGATGTGCTTGTGACCAGATTCAAACCAACAACATGAGTGGAAAAAAGGGTTTAAGAATGTTTATTTATATTATATTTATATTATATTAACAAAGTGAAATGCATTATGTAGATTAATTACACACAGACTGTTTTCAGGCTTTTATTTCTGTTAATTTTTCTGATTACAGCTAATGAAAACAAGATATTTAAGATTTGAATATTAAATCAAACCAATAAAAAACATGTTTAAAGCCAAAATATGTGTTTAAAGAAAGTTCTGCTCACTACCTGCTTAGAAAGTATTTTCAGAAATTACTTTTAATCTGACAAACTAGGTTTGGTGGTGCGTGTATTATAGTTTTTTTATATGACCTTATATACACAGACACACTGATCACCCTGAGATTTTGAACTTCTTCTCAAGACAGAGACTTAATTTCTGTTGTCTGTCCTAAAAAGATTGCTTACAGGTGAAAATGGCACATTTGGAAAAACATCACAATTTTATGGTTGCATGATATTTATACAATTATTACAAAATAAAAAATACTTCTAAAATGAGTTACTTGCTTTTATTTCAAGCTGAACTCACATTGCACCTTTCATCCAGATTCTTAACTATTTACAAGAAACTACAGGCAATTTAAATTTTCTTGGAAATTAGGTGTAAGTGCAGACTATTTATGCCTTTGGCTCTTATTGTGACGGTTTGCATTTGTTGTACTGATGCTTCTCACACCATAGATACTTGTCAGACCGCTTCTAGGTCTTCCTTAATTGATGTTTGAGTTGTCATGAAGTATCAATTGGTAAATAATAACATATTTAATGCAAAGTTGACACTTTTAATGGACTTTTAATACAAGTTTTAATGTAACTTTCCACTAAAGTGTCATTTTTTTTTACCAAATAGTGCAAAGTTGACACTTTTAATGGACTTTTGGTTAAACTTTTAGTGCAGCCTTGCAATAAAAGTGTCACTGTTTACCAAATTACTCTTCATGACAACAGTCATAAACATTTATGAAGACTCCTTCATGGTCAGGTGTTATGTCATGTTTATGACAGTGTTATGTCAGTCTTATGCACACCCCTTCAAATGAAGTGTTACCAAATAATTCTAGTTATAAAGATATTATAACAATCCTTTATTTTTCTGTTATTAATCAAGCATCAAACCACTCTTATGAACAGATATGTTTAGGCTGCTTTGATTACATAATTAACATCTTGCCACAGTGGAACAAATTGCATATGTATTTTAGTGTATTTTATAAGTATTTTCAATGGGATTTCTTGTTACATGTTGGAGGGTTAGTTAGCATATGACATTTGTCTCTCTGCAGCTACAATCTAGAGAGCGGCGTTTGGAACACAGTGCCCATCACCGGTGGCCCTGTGCCAAGATACGGACACTCACTTGCTGCCTTCCAGGTATCTTACACCACTACTGACACACAGGTGTTGCATTCTGCCGTGCATGGTCGCTTTCACAGGTCTGACATACTTTAAATCACAGTAATTGTTACAGGAAGCTTTATTCATCATATATAGGGAATGACTAAATCTACATTCACAAAGTAGGTCCAATTTTTTATTTTGTTTGTGGAATACTACTGATAAACTGTGATTGCTATTTGACTTTTGTGTGAACGGTTTACAACTCCAAAGCAACCTGCCTTCAGAATGAATGTAGATGCTGTTCACATAAATGATGATGGATTCACTGTCTATGGATTGACTTTAAAGTTGTTGAACAATGGGAGCCGATAGTATTATCAAAGCTCCATCCAGTGTCGGCACTTCAGCCATTCAGATTTACCATGTCTGACTTTTTGTGGTGCAGAATTATGATGTACGTTTCACAGCAATGACGTAAAATTGTCGGATACGTAACAGATTTTACCACATGTGGAAATCACACAAGTCAGATTGTTTTGGGCATGAAAAAGTCAGTTATGAGTTGCATAGCTAAAAAGCTGTAGGTATCAAGGCAGCTTGATTTTTGAGAGTCTTATGTTTGTGATATCTTTGAATATTGTAACAACAATATCGGTTGAGAGTAAATTGCATTAATCTTCCCTTTCTTGATAGTCGATATCCTCTCCCTCCCAAACATTCTGTAACAAACCAATCAAGCTTCTCTGCTTTTCAGGATGATCTCTATATGTTTGGTGGGAAACTTGAAGCCAGCTGGGGCAACGTGACAGATGAGCTTTGGGTGTTCAACATGCCAAGTCGGTCATGGCAACGCAGAACCCCCGTTGTCGGCTCGCCGGCCCAGGCTCATGTTTACGCTGTGGAGGGCCACACGGCCCATTGCGTGCAGCTGAGCAACGGCGAGACCATCATGCTGGTCATCTTTGGTTACTCTCCCATCTACAGCTACATCAGCAACGTACAGGAGTACAACCTGAGTGAGTCCCAGCTCCGCGGTGAAACCAGGCACCGCTTGATGACCTCAGTCATCCCATTTCTAGTTTAAAAGTTTATTACCTCTTCAAAAGCTCTTACACTAAATAGTGAAGGTTAGTTTTTTACGCAGGTGTGAATCACCTGAAATGAACTGATTTCTCTTTTTTCTGATTCAGTCAGTTGATAAAAAAATCATAAAGTTGGAACAACTACAATAATAAACAGGATAAAATTTCATGTTAAACTTTTATGACGCATTAGGATGAAAGGAAAATGAACGCATTAATCATGTCTGATATTTATTTCACTGATTGCTGATTAATTGTTTTTGTTTGTTGCCGACTTGCTGACATGAAGAATAAATGACAGTCAGTTAAATACAAACAAATCTTGTCTTAAGATGTTTTTTTTCTTATTTTGTTTATGGTTAATACTTTGCTGCAGTAAAGAATTTTTATTTATTTGGGTTTTTTGTTTTTCGCACTACGCACTTTATTTGTTTTCATTCTTACATTGCCTTGCAAACATTTTGCCAGGCAAAACCCTTTCCACATTTAGTCACATTACAACCACATGATTGGGATTTTTCTTTTGAATTTGACTAGGCCATTTTATTGTAACACCATTGAGCATCTAGTCAAGTCTTATGCAGTTTAACAGATTTCTATCAGGATTGTCCTATAATTATCTTCAGCAGTCTTCCCATAAACTCTGACCAGCATTAACACAGCATGATCCTGCCATTGCCATGTTTCACACTGGGAAGGATGTATTTTTGGTGATGTGCAATTAGTTTTTTTTATCTTACCAAAACATTTCCAATTTTATGTTTTTCTTGTCACTGTTTTGTAATCAGCGGATTTGTTGAGTTTTTTCCTGTCAGTAAATTCTTCTACCTCTTCAAAGCTTTCCATTTGTTTTCTTTTCAGGATCCAAAGTGTGGTTAGTACCCGAGACAAAAGGTGCCGTCCCTCAGGGAGGTTACGGCCACAGCAGCACGTTTGACAGCTCCAGCAGTAGCGTCTATGTCCATGGAGGCTATAAAGCTCTCCCAGCCAGCAAGTATGGCCTTGTGGATGACCTCTACCGCTACGACGTGAACACGAGGACATGGTAAATCATCATAATCGTGTGCAACACGGTGTGTCACTGTGGCTTCTTGCCACAGCTGTCCCTGACACAGACTTGTCACGCACATTTCGCAGGTTCATTCTGCGAGAAAGCGGCTTTCCACGGTACCTGCACTCTGCGGTGCTTCTCAGTGGCACCCTGCTCGTCTTCGGCGGCAACACGCATAATGACACGTCACTCAGCAACGGGGCCAAGTGTTTCTCTGCTGACTTCCTTGCATATGACATCGGTATGTTGAAGGAAATGTTTTTATGAAGCAGAAGCTAACTTTTTGTATAATAATTTCTCTTGGTTTTAGGGAATGAGGAATTCTTTTATAACACACAAAATGCTTTTGTTTATTGAAAATTGACCCAGTATTTATTCCTCAGCCTGTGACAAGTGGACAGTCCTCCCCAAACCTGACCTGCACAGAGACGTCAACCGCTTCGGCCACTCGGCTGTCGTTAGCAACGGGTAGGTTTCTAAAACTCATGTATTCACTCAATTTCTCTACATGGCCGACAGGGTTACACACGCCACAATATGTAATAATCGAATAAGATGTTAAAACATCATTAAAACCACACTATATTATAGTAGATGGAAATGTAGTAAAATCCTAGAACACATTTGAATCATTTTGCCTTTAATGACATGTAGGTTAATACTGAGAGTTTTAAAAGGTAACTAAATGACCAAAGGTTTGGCATTTATTGACCCAAGTTTGAGTTTAAATGCATATAGAATCTACAAAATAATTTAATATAATGATTAGGATGAACATGTACAGTTTATTTATTTCATAATACGTCAGATGATTACATTTTAATTTCCAAAAAAAGACCTTACGCATTCTGGAATAATCGTCCCAAATTTAATAATGTTATTACATAAGTGGAAGAATGTATTGCAAAATGCGTTCAAGGATTTTATTGCATTTTGCGTAGATTATTACATAATGCAGTTTTAATAATGTTTTACCTATTGCAGGATTCTAGTATTTTTATGAAAAATCTTGTTGCTCTGTCTGACTGTCTATCTGTCTATTTTTGTCCATCCATTCAATCAACCACCTAACCACCCATCAGTCCCTCACCCATCCATGCATTCATACTTTTTAATTTGTGTGTTATTTCATCAGTCTGTCCTTCTGTCCATACTTCTGTTTATGCGTTTATGGATCAGTATATATCTCATTTGGATTTTAAACCAGAAAACCACAGAAAAATCTGACTAAATTCTAAAAGGAACTGTTGTCTTGAACTATAAAAGATAACCTAAACAAAGTTTGTGCAATGTGAAAGCAAATTTTAAACCTACTTAAGTTTAAATTAGTATGAAACATTATGTCAAGTGGCATGAATCTTAGTGGAATTTTTTTAATAAATCTGCTTTGGCCTTTGCTTGTGAAACTTATTTGTGTTGGTTACCTTGGTGTATAATTAAATGAAGTGCTCTGTTTTCTCTGTCAGGTCTATGTATGTGTTTGGGGGCTTTTCCAGTGTCTTGCTGAATGACGTGCTCGTGTACCGGCCTCCCAGCTGCCAGGCCTTCATGTCAGAGGAGGAGTGTCTGAAAGCCGGGCCGGGGGTCCGCTGCATCTGGAGTAGAGGCCGCTGTGCCCCCTGGGAGCCCGGCATGGCCAACGGCAGCTTCTCTCCGGTACCTTTCTGCTCCTATAAAACAGGTAACACAGACCAACAAATCACACCATACTTTCACAATAATTAGTCAATTTAGGAAAAAACTAATAATAATTAATTTGTTTTCTTTACAGTGACAGCGGATGAATTGTGCTATAAGTTCTTGGACTGTGGGAGCTGTGCGGCAAACACCAAAGGCTGCCAGTGGTGCGATGACAAGAAGTGCATCTCCGCCTCCAGCAACTGCACCACTGTAAGTGTATCAACAGGGGGCAGCAAAGCACTTTTAATCCAGCTTGTTGAAGCACACATGAAAACAACTTTTTTCCCCCCCAAGATTTTCCAAACTGAACGTGCAAGTTGTGAATATTTATGGTTGTGTACTAAGCCGTTCCCCTGTCCAATTCGCTACACGATGGCAGACGCTGGACGATACTGTTGAACGAGTTAATTTCACCAAACAGATGCAGCCTTCCCTCATTTTATCTTGAAATTACAGCCACTCTTCTCCTCACCCTTGCCCTCTCTCTGCCCTGCTTCCAGGGCGTGAAGAACTTCACTGAGTGCCCGGTGCGCATCGAGCAGGTGTGCAGCAAGCTCGCCAACTGCAAGAGCTGCTCGCTGAATCTCAACTGTCAGTGGGAGCAGAATCACTCACAGTGCCACTCTTTGCCTGGTAAGCCTGACAGTGGAGCATAAGGAACACTAATGTATGCATGGGATGCTGATCAGATGGTTTTTTTTCTCCCACATTTGAGTGAAGGATGTTTTCCTTGTTGGAAATTACAAATAGATCCGTTGACGTTCTCTGCTAAATACGTAATTTAGGCAGATACTCTATGAATTTACCCGTCAGGGTTTGGCTCACGTAACTTGAATAAATAAATCTATCTGTGGAGTGAATGTTTTAAACACAGCAGAAGAGTTTTTTTTATCTTTTGGGCTTTTTGTAAATGTGTTTTTCAATTTGTCATCCTGATGTTGTTTATCAGCTTTGCCAGTGCATTTAGTTTACCTCTCAGCTACTTCCTCCCACCCAGCCCTGTTGTTGACGTCGACGGCGACAGAATCTGAAGAAATGGCGCTGTCACTTTATCCGTAATTTTCAGCTCATGAAGTGTTGTCGCCTGAGGGGGACTGCGGTGGGAGCTGCAAATAATATCTGTTTAACATGTGTGTGTGCGCGGGTGTGTGTGCGTATTTGTCATGCATGAAAGAGACTTGCCAATCACACACAAAAAGCCCATCTAAGAGCAATAGATGCAAATTAGAAAATTAAATATACAGTACATATTGAGACTTTAAATGTTGATTTCCCTCCCCCCCCCAACTTCACTAACTAAATGAAGCTCAACTTTTTCTGTGGACGAATGTTGAACTCAGATGATAGTAAAGCATCATCTGAGTGAAGGATAATTTTGATTATGTTCCTATCTTCTAGCCCAGCAGTGCAGTGAAGGCTGGAGCCAGGTGGGCGATGCCTGTCTGAGGATTAACTCCAGCCGTGAGAGCTATGACAACGCCCAGCACTACTGCAAGAACCTCAATGGCAACATCGCCTCACTCACCACCTCCAAGCAAGTCGACTTTGTACTTGAGGAGCTTAAAAAGCTTCAGCAGCAAGAGAAGGTAAAAAAATAAAAAAATCCCAGTTTGGGTGAGAAAGGTGATTCTCATAGTAAATCAGGAATTAGTTGTTTTTTTTAATATCGTATAAATATAGTTTTTATCAAGAATTGGGTTGCATACATTTTTATTTATTGTGGGCTGTTTCAAATCCACATGACCAAAATTATTCATGTAGACTTATATATATATATGTATACATGCACTGCCACTGAGATTTACTTAAAAATCCATTAGCAGGTTGCAACATGATCTCATGCTTTTGTTGTAATCAACAAGCTTCTTTTTCCCAGCAAGCTTTGATGCTAAGTCCACAAATTTTCAGTTGCAAAAGCTGAATGTTAGCCTGCCAGGTTTGATTGACTAGTTGCTGTTTTTTAAGAAAGGATTTGTTGATCATCCTGTCATCTCTCTGTCTACATTGTAAATATTTTGAAGCAAGTCTTCATTCCTTAGTCAGCTCTCTCTCCCCCCATCTCTTTTGATCCTGATTTGAGATGAAGTTTATTATTCTAACCACTTTAGGCATTGCACCAGTCGAAATGGTGTGGAAGACTCACCTTGACTCCTGATTTTAGACCAATAGAAATTCCACATGATTTTGTTTTAAAAAGATCTGACATTTTCTGCATGATCACTTTTTTTCCACTAATAGAGGAAAATTTCAGATGGTGTTTTTGAATTCTCAAAATGGACAACATTTACTCTAGGGGTGCACTGATTTTCTTAATTTTGGGTGATTAGTGATTGACTGATACTTACATGAGAAATCAATTTAATCTTTATCTGCATAGGTCTGAAAATCGGCCACCATTCCTTTTTGTTCTGCAATAAGAGATCTGACAGGCCGACCCACCTGGTTATGTTTAAACCTTTCATTTATTTTTGAGAGCACTTTTTGATATTTTTCAATAAAATGAGATTGCAACATTGAAGATGTATTGCGCCTGAAACACCAGACAGTGTCAGTTTTAAAATAAAATTGGTATTGGTCAAACTCGGATTCAGCAGCACGAGTTTTTTTAAAGATTGGTGATCGGCCAGAAATCGGTGCACCCTTAAATCACTCGCATGGTGAGTGTATTTAAGATTATACTTTCCTGCAGACTTAACTAAACGAGAACTTCTCTACCCAACTTTGTTACATTTTCTTAAAACATAATGTATGGATTTTTCATTATTGAATCTCTCAATGTTATATTTTAAATCTCTTCATTGCACTTGAAAATTTGGGCATTTTACTAATTCTTTATTTGACTTTACAACATTTTCTTTCAGCTGCAGAAGAGTTGAGAAACCCCACTAATGAGTTTGTCATGCATGTTGTATTCATGAGGATTTAAATTGCTGTCTGTCTGGTTAGTTTCAAACTTTGCTGTTTGTTCCTAGCAGAACCTTGATGTACTGTTCCACATTATTTTCCCATTACATTAAAAGCTGAATCCTGGAGGCAAATAAGTAATCATATCTGTGAAATTATGTTTAGCAGACCTTTAATGGCGTTTTTGCTTCCCAGGTGTAAATGGAGCAATTATTCCTATTATTTTTTTTTATAATAGCGTGACTGAACAGCATTTGGGATGTTTTTGTTTAAATATGCAGTAACTTTGAGCTCTGTTCCCACAGCGACTGTCTCCCTGGGTGGGCTTGAGGAAGATCAACGTGTCATACTGGGGTTGGGAGGACATGTCCCCCTTCACCAATAGCAGCTTGCGCTGGCTGCCTGGAGAGCCCAGTGACTCTGGTTTTTGTGCCTACTTGGAGGAGCCTCAGGTTTCAGGCCTCCGGGCCAATCCCTGCACTGCAACTGCTCATGGCCTCATTTGTGAAAAAGCTACTGGTTAGTAACAAATATCATCAGATACTATGAAACTAAATATGTTTTTACCTAAGAGAAGTTTTCTTAAGGTTTCACTGTTTTGTATTTTTGCAGGGAACCCCAGTCAGAGTAGTCGTGGGTCTTGTAAGAAGCCTTGTTCGCTGCACACAAACTGCGCCAACTGTACCAGCCAAGCAATGGAGTGCATGTGGTGTGGCAGCACACGGCGCTGTGTGGACTCTAATACATATGTGATCTCCTTCCCCTATGGCCAGTGTTTGGAGTGGCAGACTGCCGACTGTATGGGTAAGTGTCTCACCATGCATTTAATCTAGGCGAGTCATCTTGGGAGTCTGACATTAATGCGAGGGACAATATGTTCTCCTAGATTGGCTTCTGTAATCGTTCGATATTCATCACAGAGAGAGAGAGAGAGAGAAGAGGTTACGGGGAAGAAAACGGCTTAAAGTGGAAGGTGTTTGATTCACAGGGAAAATTGCATTAGTTTCCTGTGATTGACTTTGGAAGCTGTTTTGGCTTTTAATGGTCAATTACTTTTGCATATAAACTCATGCCCTACTGCTGGTGTCCCCGCTGACTGCGCTTTAGATGGACTCCTTACCGTAAGATGCCTTTAAGTAATCTTGTATGATGAAATAGTGGCTGTAGTGGAATGGAAAGTAGGCAAAAGGGGAATTTTTTTTTGGACACGGTAAATGGTTTTGTTTTAACAAAGGTGAATGTTTGTATTTGTGTTTTGTTAAGTGGTGCAGAAAATATAAAAACAAAGGATCTATTTAAAGAGGTAAAGGATTTCTGGTAAAAAAGACCAATGAAAATTTTGATGAGTGACGGAAAATTGAGTTTGACTAGTTTTAGAAACATGGGTCAAAAGGTTTACCATTGTTCCTCTAACACAATTTCCCATTTAGGAGAAATGCTGAAAGTGCAGTAGCTTGGAGACCTATAAAACCAGCACCCTACCTAGGGATTTAAGAGCTTTGTGTTGGCTGGTTTCATTCATGTCAGGCTTTGACCAGAAATATTTCCTCAGGCATCCCTGGATTCTTTAGTTTGATGTCACTGTTTTATTCCACGCTAGTTTTACAAATGCTAATGAATGTAACTTTTCCCCTGTTGCTTCTCAATAGTCATTATGCAAATAATATAACCTCATCACTGATGAACTTGTTCTGAGATAGGATGGAGTAGATCAAAAGAAATAATTTCTAGATTGTTTAAAAAGTAGATTAACAAGGTTAGTAAATCTGAGATGGAACTAGCTAAGTCCTTTCTTAACCTTCCTCCAAAAAGAAAATTTGTTCCTAGCCTCAGTTTAACAAATTTCTAAGCTATTAGCTCTTTGGTTTTGATTGACAGGAACCAGTTCTTAAATCCACACTCTTATTCTCTTCATGGTGGTGCTTTAAACTCTTGTTTCACAAACAAATAAGAGTATTTAATGAAATTTTAGTCTTACTCAGGTTGCACACATAGAATCTACCAAAAAAAAGAAAAAGCAACAAGCCAAATTACATACCAGTCACATACGAAGGAGAAAATACGTTTTGACTACCCGGCAGTAAGCTGATTGGGGAGCTCCTTCACCTGAAGGTCGACAAAGCACTTTGGTTTGGTGCTGGTGCGTGATGTATGAATTATTTCCACTGTTGTGTCACATTGAGAAAAATCTCTGATCAGTTTAGCGAGTAACAAATTTAGGGAGCCCAGGAGTGCCGTCTCAAATTCATTTGTGTCTGCTGGTGTTGGGCAACACAGAGATTCTGTTTGCTGTGGATATTTGTCTTGAGGAAAGTTAGCTGCAGCAACATCTAAATCTTTGTCTTGTGCCGATTGCAAAATATTGAAAAACCTGGTAAAGAGGAACAACAGTTCTAAAGGAGATGCAGAGAAAAGCTAATTATCTAAGTTCTCACTTTGATAATTCTTGTCTTGCTCCTGCTGATGTGTTCACATTTTACTGAAGTGCTGTGCTAATGCTACTATTCTCTCTGTTTTGATATGACTTTTTGATATTTTCTGTAGCATATTTCAGTGTGGCTCCAGGAAAGTGCATGCAGATAAAACCTACAAAGGAGGTTCTCCAGACAGTGTCATAAATTTGTTTTCTTTTCTGAACAATTTAAAATTGAATAACTAGTGTTTTGGCTGCTCTCTACAAATTCTCAAGTAGCTATGTGATCGCAACTAATGGAGGTGATATCACACAGGCAGCCCGTTAGGTCTCTACTTCTGTGTTTAAAAAATAAAAATAATGAAAAGACAAAAAAAAAAAATCTGATCAGAAGAAAATCAGACTCAGTTTTTCTAACTGGATGAACCCGTATCAGGATTTGTCAAGCATATAATTGAATGATTCCAGTCAGGAACTGATTTTCTTGGTGCATAGTAGAACTGCAGGTTATTGGGGAAAGAAATGATATTGTGATTTTTTTCCTCTAACCCTGATATATATTGAATATATATATATCAGCACACATACACACACGCACACACACGCACACACACACACACACACACACACACACATATATATATATATATAAAATACAGGAAATCTTGAGCTGGAGACATATTCTCAATATATTGCGCAACCCTGATGTTTTGCTATAAAATATTGAAAGAAGGGAGAACCCATAATTCTTGGACTGACAAAATAACACATATAACTTACACGTTTTTGCAAGTACAAAAACTAACGACTATTTTATTTCATTTTTTAAATAATTGACTCTACGTAACAAGGCAATACGGGTCTCCTAATAGCGTGGCTGACAGACTTTAGACCATCAACCATTAAAGGGATGATTTTAGACAGGGACTCTGATACAGACCATTTCAAAATTTGGAAAACCCTAAATAAATTTAAGCTCTCTGATTTTCAATTGAAAGTTGTATTGCATAAATCACTCAATATGAGAATGTAATGTAACCAAAAGCAAGTATTTATCTCCTCAACCAATAGAAAATAACACAAGAAGCAGTTTTTGCAAAGTTAACAGGCCAATTTTATTGTATCTAGAGCTTGTTATCTAATCTTTTTAAGACATTGTTTTGTGTTTATTTTTTTGGAGACACCTCCAGCCATCACATTTGATCTCTATAAATGGAGCTTTTTGTATTTCAACATGCTTTTATTTTGTGGCAAAGCAACAGTCCTCCTCCAAACATCTTCTTCTTTTTCCCAGAGAGCATTTTCTGCAGAAATCCTCCACTTATGGCCTGTCGTGAAAGCAAACTTAAATGGCCTTACTTTGTTCTGATTGCTCTTGTGTTGTCATGGTTTCACATCCATTAGCGGAATAGCTGGAGATTTGTTTGACATAAGCTGAGGTAAAAGCACTCAATGTTTGTCATCTTAAAATAGTGGTGGCATTTCTGCGCTGAGGTGTCTGTTGAGCGGCCGAGTGGTGGCTTTGAAAAGTTGTCAAGCAATCGAAGTGTCCTTAAGAGTCTCTTAGATGGCAAGACAGCATTTCTCATTCAGGTTTCTAAAGTTAGGGTAAAGTGCCACGATATGCAGCACATTTAATCCCTTTTCTGAAACTTTGCTGAAATGTGAAAGTTTTAGTGTTTTCAGGCGCTTTCTCCTCTTATGTCTGTCTGTGGTTCAGACACCATCTGCCATTAAATGCTGAACATTGTGCTGTTTCTTATCTCCTCATCTCTTTCTGATCAGTTTTCTTAGTGCCTCACTCTATAACCAGCTTGTGTTTTTGTGTAAACAACCTCCAATCTTCTGAAACTTAAGGTGTTGGAAAAATTAAATGAAATCTTCCAAATAGGATCAGGTCTGTGGCAATAAAGGACATTCTGAAGCTGAATTTGTGTGACATTAACATTTCAAATCTTTGTGTGTTTTATCACTAAGTAGGGCAAATGTGATGTGCATTTATATTGAGCCATCTCTCTTTTTAGTCAATATTTTGTGCAATTTAAGTAGCGACTCTTTTGGTGTAAGCATCTCCATAATGTTCTTCCTGGCCCGCCCATTGTGTTCCCCAGGCTCCATGATTCTGTTCATTGATTAATGTTCTGTAATTCATACTGAGGTTTGTGGTTGTAATGTTATTAACATGCATATAGGTTCAGGAAATATAAATACTTTAACAAGACTGGTATATATGAAAATCCATTGTTAAAAAAACACTGCAAAAGCACAAAGTCTTACCAAGTAATTGTAGTTTCTGGAGAAAATATCTTGGTGGACTTGAAATAAGACACAACTAACTTACAAGTAACTTTTCAGCAAAATATAGGAGCTTGTTTAAGTAAATAATTCCTTAATATAGATGAATATTAATATTATCAGTGAAATCTGCCAATGTAACAAGTATTTTTTGTTAATATTAAGGAATTACTTACTTAAAATAAGCTCTTGTATCTTGCTGAAAAGTTACTTGTAAGTAACTCATTTCAAGTGCACTAAGATACTTGCATTATAAACTAGACAAAAAATACTTCTTTTTGCAGTGAAGATCAATTACAGCAACGAGTTAAAGCATACAAAATAGAGCCCTTATGCTTCTTTTCCCCTCCAGCTCAGAACTGTTCTGGACTGCGGACATGCTCCCAGTGCTTGGACCAGCCGGAGTGTGGCTGGTGTGGGGACCCCAGCAGCACAGGGAAGGGCCTCTGCATGGAGGGCTCCTATCGGGGGCCCATGAAAAGAGTGGCAAAGCAAGGCCAGCAGAGCCAGTCCCATGATATGAGCCTGGAGCCCGCCAGCTGCCCCAAAGACAAAGGCTTCGAGTGGGCCTTTATTAACTGCCCTGGTGAGTAAGCTACGTCCTGTTGACGTTCTAGTATATCTGCTGCATTATTGGGTATTGATTCTTGGCTTTTTGATTTTTCTTTGAAAATGATATCTCCATACTGGAATCCTGTTTCAGCTGCAGAATGCAACTAATCCCTCCCTGATGACTTTGTGCAACCTTATGCTATTATTTCTTTTTTTAATGTGACCTCTTTGTTCGCTTCTTCACTATACATTAGCAGATGATAATAATATACCCTTTTGAAAGTGGTAATTTGATCATTTAAATGGTGCTTGGTTGTTTTCCGCTGTAGATTATTGGAAAGCTCCACATTGAAGTGAAAGGCAATGACCTAATTTTCTAAAGGTTTTTATTTTTATTTTTTCCAGTTGTAGATGTATCCAGAGGCCAATTAAAAGTTGTTCCAATAAAGCAAATTCTAAATGGCAGCACTGATTAAAAAATAATTAATATGACATTGCAGACACAAGTTGTTGACAGCACTAACGGGTTTCTATCATTTCTGGGGAGCAACAACCGTAGCTGCAAAATCCCTAATCCCAAATCGACGCCCACATGACACTCAGACAGGTGTATTGAAAAGCATTTTAAAGTTGTCCATCTTCTGTCTGCCTTGTTTCTCACCAACACTTCCTTTTCTTTTTAGCGTGCCAGTGTAACGGCCACAGCACGTGTGTGAATGGTAGTGTGTGCGAGCAGTGTCGCAATCTCACCACCGGTCCACACTGTGAGACCTGCATGCCAGGTTACCACGGAGACCCGACCAATGGCGGCAAATGCCAGGGTGAGTGCTGCACCTCCTTTGACTTGATTTATTTTTGTGTTTCCAGTTGTTAATGTTTTCCTCTGAACTAGCGGACATAATCTGGACGTGTTGCTCCAACGTTGAGTCTGGTTTTGAAGCCAAACAGAATTTCAACTTTGATTATTTGAAAAAAACAACAAAAAAAACATAATGGGGTGGAATTATCTAAGCCCGGTTTGTTAAATCCAAGGCAGCTTGTTATAAACAATCAATAGATTTCACTCGGATTGTGTTGTTTTGAGACTTGTGGAACATTCTCATAATCCAACCCAATATGGTGAATGTATTCTATTCAAATGTCCAGAATGTTGCAAAAATGACAGAAAATTAAAACATTTCAGTTTGGAAATGTATGAAATGATTAACACAAGGATTTGTAGAAAATCTGTTTTGCTATTCATTTTGTTGCTAAAATTCATTTGGCAGCAGGCTGTAAGATAATCACTTTTAGAAAAATGTAAGTAATTTATGAGGTGAGTTTCACACATTTTTGGAGACTTTTCTAGCATACACAATCAGGGTGAGATACACAATAATTTTCAGAGTAATCCAAAGTCACTTTGAAAATGGGGAGACAAGTTTCAGCAAAAGCTCCCTATTTTCATTCCTTTACTGATTTCTTAGGTGTGGTGCTCAGTTTTTGCCTTGTTTGTCAGACTTCTTTATTCAGGTGAGGACAAAAGTAGATTTATATCTTAAGCCTGCTGCCAAATGAAGAAAATTATTCTTCAGTCGTTGCGAACTATACTTTCTACAGAGTCACTGTTTTCAATGTAGATAATGATTATACTGTGTTCCCTACTAAATTCAAAGTGTTGAATGATTGCAGTCACACCACAGGCATTGGCAGTAAGTCAAAGGAATAACCGTATAGCTGTCTGATGTCTTTCTGCATCTGTCAACTGAATGAGTTGAACATTGGTTGAACGACGATTTTGCAGGTTCCTTGTAAAGATGAGATTTACTTCCCCCTCATGTGTTTTGACATGAAATATAAAAAGAATTCCTGAGAAATCATATCCAGGCATTTGTCTGAAGTATTGGACGCAGGAGTCTTGCACACTCACATTCAAAAACATATCGCTGTGGGAGCTTTGTATCCCTAGAGACCATTTTTTGATGCATGTAACGTAGTTGTAATGCTGCAAAGTGAAAATAAACAGAGGACCTTTAAAATCTTCTGGAAATTTTCACTTCATTTTCCTCTGAAGTGAATCCAGACTTGTCACTGAAACCTGTCTATGAATCCACAGTTTAATTTAAATTGATGAAGCATTCCTTCCTCCCAAACAAAACATTAAAAAATGAGATTTTACACACACACACACACACACACGCACACACACATTCCTCTTCAGACTCTGAAATAATTTGCTCTTTTGAGTTGGTCCAGTTGGATTGTTGTTGTATTTTTCCTTCTTTCTTTGTACGATTTTAAATAAGTTCAAACTGAATTAAGACTGCCTGTATTCCAAAAAATTTTGCTGATTCTTGGCCCAGATTTAAATGATCAGTTTTGCTGATCAGATCATCGATTCAGGTTGTTTAAAAAAAAAATAAAAAATAAAGTAATTGTGAATCAGACATTAGTTATTCTATTTAATTTGTTTACCTTGCACAAATTCCCAACAAATGTATTCTCTAGGCATTTGGCAGAACAGACATGTCCATTTCATATGTTGGGAATCCCATTTAATTGCTTTAAATTGTTGACTTTGTGCAATGCCATGTAATAATGAGCTCTTCCAGTTATCTCTGTTGTGCATACACATTCCGGTGAGCACCAGAGGAAATTCAGCTTCTGTTCAGGATGTTTATGTATTTTATCTTAGGGCACTTAAGAAAAACTCAATTCATATCCATTTATACAGAAATGTGTTATCAAGTCAGTTCTGTTATCAAATCTGTATTACCCGAATCAAAATCATTTGAACTGTAATTATGATAAAGTGCATTAAAATAAAGTTTAGAATGTCAATTGGTAAAACGGCATCTACCTAAGGAAGATTATCATGTCAAACTTTGCTGCAATCCATTCTGGACAAGCAAAATGTGAGGAAATGAGCAAGAATTCCTGTCAGAAGTCAGAAAGGAGCAAAGCTGTTTGGGTAAACTCACAAGACTAACATTTAGAAAAACCAACTGATCCAACATTCAAATTTTTGGACTGTCGGAGGAAACCAGAATACCTGGAGAAAATCTACACATGCACAGGCAGAACAGACAAACTCCATACTCAAAGGCAACAGTGCTACCATCTGCTGCACCATGCAGCCTGCACAGAAACCAGTCAGATGGAAAACTGATTTGTTCAAGTTAAAGATCTAAAAGGAATATTTGTCACTGTTTTGTTTAGTTGCTCCGAACTCAACAGAATCCATCACAGCTTAAGGGTTAAATACTTGCAACTCAAAAGCTTAATATTTCAAAATCCGTCAAGAAGTTGGTCTGCATTACTTACCATTACTAGCCAAGTGGCTCGATTATTGTGCCTCTTGTGGTGTCATCAACCAAGATACGCTCAAAGCAGAAATATCTTTTTTTTTTTATTTAGCATTACTTTCACACCTTTTTGTATTTTTGTGAAACCCTCCAGTAAAAATCTATACTATCAATATTTGTTGGTGGAAAAAATTGGATGGTATCTTTAAGTTGCAGTGTGTCAGTAAGAATACGTCGGAAAGGAAGAACTTAGACACTTGGTTTAAAGCTTTCTAGTCATGTAAAATATTTATATGCACCATGTTAGAATTTGGGAATGGGGGTAGAAGGCCCACTGACCCCTCAGTAATCCGTCTTCTCAGTGTTTTAAACTCAGTGAACTAAAATAAAGGGGTCTCTTATTTTCCTTCAAATGCTAACCTAAAAGCCTGCCTCTGTCAAAGCACTTTAGCAGCCAGTCCACCCATCTATTTCTTCACCTTTTACATTCCTCACACACACGGAGTCTCAAACATACACAGCTGGGGGGTAAGGTGTGTGGGGAAGGTTCTCAATTGTCTGTTAGATCTTTAAAGTTCACCCAGTCTTTTGGGAAAGGCTTTTGTTTACCGTTGTTCCTGGATCAATATCAATTTTCGTCGTGTGTTTGATGCAACAGCAAGAATCTGGGGCTTAGCTTAGCACAACCAGTCCAAGAAAAGAAAAATTGCGAAGGCTGTAGGAATGATGGGATGTGAATTCTCTCTCAAGTGTTTTCAATTCAAACATTTGTAACAACTTATTGTTGATAGAGTATTTTGTACTTTCAGTAATCTATTCATGGATGTGTTCTCTCTCTTTTCATGCTCTTTCTTATCAATCTTTCCCCCCATCTGTTCTTGTCACCTTTTCCAGCTTGTAAGTGCAACGGTCACGCAAACATATGCCAGGTGTTAACGGGCAAGTGCTTCTGCACCACCAAGGGGATCAAAGGAGACCAGTGCCAGCTGTGAGTACAACAAACTCAGTAGAAATCTGAATCTAAACAAACACTCTGGTTTATCTCTCCAGGTTTTGAAACCCCATATCCTACTTTTGGCCAAAATAAGCCTAACATTTTTCTATGAACATCAACTCAGTATCGGGGTAAAAAATCCCCCCCACCGCGGTTGAGGCCGTCTGACTGCCAGCCACCCTGTTTCAATTGCACAATGAGATTCATGTGTGTGATTAATTCAGTCGGGGTGATTCATGGCTCTCATGACGTGGTGTTGAGCGTTGATGTCAGATCTCTGTGAGCCAGCCCTGTTTCCTCATATGGAGTTTCGGATGCAGTGATGCTGCTGCTGCTGCTGCTTTGATGGGGGGGGGGGTGAAAACGACGAAGGATCAGTTGCATTATCACCCAGAAAGTCCACGTCCAGGGTGATTTGTGCTGGTCCGGCGGATTCCAGCTGTGTGGGAGGGCCGTTTCCTCTAAGCCGTGCTTTTACAGCTGTAAGCAGGATAATGCAATGAGAGTTATGGATGGGTCACAGGAAAAGCTGAACAAGCATTCATGCTTTTTAACATAAAACGTTTTTCTTCTCTGTTATTTTGCACAAAGGCTGCCAATACCTGGCTGGAAATAAAATCTCATGCACTATCCTGTATTTATATTTTTTATTTTTACACTTATTAAGTTAGGTATTTGACTCTGACCTTTTAAACTTTTCCTTTTTTTGCATTGTAATGAGATGTGGCTTTATGCAAAAAAAGTTCACAATTTTTCTTTTCTGAAAGAATTCTTGAGTCAGAAAGTTCTATGCAAATCTAGAGCTTCTTCTAAATTTGCATAGAAGAAGCTGCCACAGCTTTTAAACTGTTTCAATATTTTGGCATTCAGGTAGGAAACAGTGACTGGGTCAGAGAGGAGGCATGAACTATTTGTGAATAATGTGAAAGCATCACTATATGCTGCTGATATGCAACGCTGATGTACAACACTGATGTCGCCATTTATTTTAAAATCTAAAATGCTAACACCTGTCTGTTTGAACCTGAAAAAAAATATTTTTCAGTTCTTACAGTCTTTGTAGCATAAATGTATTAAGACACAATAAGTATTTTCTTCAGTTCTATTTTAACTAAGGTAACAGTCACACACTGTTGCATTAATTAAAGGAAAAATAGACAGTTTCACAATCTTTGGGGTCATTGTACTCTGTTTTGTTGCCTAAATTTTGACCTGACATGTGGTCGGAGGGGCTGATCAAATACATTTCAAGGACACCAACAAGCCCTCAGGCCACACTTTAAGCACCAAGGCTATATATATTTTTAGCAGTAATAAACAATATGTTGCATTATTTTAGCAGCTTAGCATATCATACTGTCCTCTCATTCCGGCTTATGTCTAACAAAACCAAGGTAGATCTTAGTATTTCTTCAAAATATTGTTAAAATGACCAAGATCTGCATGTCATGTTACTGCCCAGTTCTTTAAATAAATAATTTTAATTCAACTAAACTTTACACTTGTAAAATGCTTGAACAACAAACAAAATCATTAAATCTTGCTTTGTGCTTTCTAACGTTCTATGTTATTATTAGTGTTGAGGCAAACTGAAGTACAGAAGGTAATGAAGAGGGGCTGCAGGAGAGTAAGACCTCTGTGAATCCTCATTGCTTTCTGTCAACTGTAATACTGAATATATAGCACTTTGCACAATCGACAAAGTGCCACATTGATTTCTTCTTCCAGAAAATGCAGTCCAGTGCAGTGATTAGCAGACCGAACCACAAGGCTGCAAAGTGCACAACGAACACACATGCAGGCTTCCACCTGTGCTTACACTGAAGCTACGGCTGCTATTAAGA
This sequence comes from Gambusia affinis, assembly GCF_019740435.1. Lineage (NCBI taxonomy): Eukaryota > Metazoa > Chordata > Actinopteri > Cyprinodontiformes > Poeciliidae > Gambusia > Gambusia affinis. Next base: position 18,907,953 of record NC_057887.1, read on the forward strand.
CTTGAAATAATAGCTGTACTAATGAAGCAAAGTGTGCATTAGTGCAGAATAATAATTGTTTTGAGGGTGGAAAAAATAATGATTTTGTCTATGTGCCATTACGACAATCAGTCATCAGGAAAGTTTTTCTTCTTTTTGCTCATTTGGATGAATACTTTAATCAGAAAAATTTCTCATGCATAAGGCAGCGGCGGTAACGAACGCTTCTGTGCCCACCGTAGCCTGAGTTTATAGGTTGCACGGGCACAGACAAAGGTTCACGCTGAGTCTAGATCAAATTAAGATACAGCAAAGGGGGATTGCCTGAAGTTTGGACGCGTGCATGGTTGCATGCCGGTGTAGATTAAATTAAGATACTGAATGAGTCAAGGAGCTGAATTATACTGATGAGCAAGTGGGTGTGTGGATTTTGCCCTCTAAATGCTAGGAAGTTTAAATACTCAGCGACGTTCCCTAAGCTTCCTGTAGCCTGTGGCAGCATTTGTCCTTCATCTCTTTTTTGTTGTAGGGAACAAAACATTCTGCCTGTTTAGCATCAAGTAGCGAGAACAGCACAAACTATTCAAGTTTCTGGAGGATTCATCATGAGAAAGAAGTGGAGTCTTTAGAAGTGACGCAAAACTCCCCCCAGCTTTCCTGAAGTGTTGCCGAATTATTTTAAGAACCGGAGTTGATCGTTTTACAATGTAACGCCGCTTCACAGCCGCCTTCTCATCATCGACGGCGATGTTGTCTCTCAGTTGGGTTCCCTCCTGCCCGCCCGCCGCAGTCCTCTCTGACTCCTCACCACCACCTCTAATTTTTCACATTCTAACAAGTTTAATTAATCGTCTGAAAGATGAAATATCTGCGAAGCATAGTTGGTGCGATGAGAGAGGTAATTTTTAGAACCACTTTCACTTTCTATGTACAGTTCCAGCTCATATAGAATAATACTTTGGAGGAAGACTTCGCTTCACAGTGAATTGTTGAGAGTTCGAGGCATAAACCACCGAGATTCAAAGCGGAGAGATGCATTCAAATAAGATAAAGGGCAAAGCAGTCCAGTGAACATGACCATATGCTTGGATTGATTAGAGCGCTTTGGAAAGCCATGAGGTTGATAAAACACACTAATGTGCACACATATTCTCAGAACCGTTGACGTCCCACTGTGGATATAAACAAATCATTTTTACTTGGCAGCTCTTCATTTTTAAAGTTGGCCTGCTTTGGCTGAGGCCACAATTTGACTAACTGCAGCTGTTTGAGCCAACGGCATCACTGCTGAGGACATTTTATTTTGGTAAAAAATAATAGTAATCTTTCCACTTGGATTCTACCTGTTAATGGCTTCAAATGCAGAACCCAATAAAAAGGAAATCACCCTCCAAAATCAGGCATTATGAATCTATTAAACCCAGAAGATAATGATGGTTTTTGTTTTGTTTTTATCCAAAGAAATAGGTGTTTGGCTATAGGAAACGGTGCTTCTCCCCTTCCATGTTATCACCGCTGACTATAGTAGATAAGCTTGTGCAACTTTTCCTTGGTAAAGCCCTCCCCGCCCCAAAAAAACAGACATTTGTCTCACAATTCCCAATTTATGTGTGTTGTTTGGATTTAATCCTGATATAAAGTTACAACACATAGATACCAAGAAGGATATGTTTCCATTAGGCCTGTGATTATTTTTATAATGCATCACCATCACACATCTGGAAATTGCATCCAAAAATCCAGAACTTTCTTCCTCCAATAAAATAAAATTTTCTGACAAAGTCAAACAATGTGCCTTAAAATATATCCGCAGATGTGTCGCCATTTAGCGCAGAAGATTAGGTGTCTTTTTATATAGTGTACACATACATCTAGTTTCACCTGTTTCCAAGACATTTCTTTGTTTATTTTCAACCCCCTTTCCAATGTCATATCTTCTTTCAAGTGAGAACTGATGTTGACATGATTTTTTTCAGCACCATGTTTTTTGATTTGCAATTGGGGGGAGATGAACTGTGTTTCTCATCACTGTTTAAGTTTAATGAAAGTTGAGAGAAAGTCTGTTCCATCAGCTGTCAGATTGTTTCCTTTATATCAGAAATTAAGAGGCTTGATGAGGTGCCAACAGCAGGAGCTAATGCGCTGGCACTTGGCATACACCACACCTGATAAGAGGAGTTGTTTTTTGCTCTCAATCTGTTAGCGCTCATCTTCATCTGCTTCTTTCTATTCTCTATTCTTTGCTGCAGATGTGACTCAGAAAACCGTTACCTTGGCAATCCACTCAGAGGAACCTGTTACTGTGAGTAATTCTCCACTGGACACACACACACACACACACACACACACACACACACACATCCACATTTTATGGGTTATTCTCTTGTTGCTTCCCACTTCTCTGCTCGCACTCTTCCGCTCCGGGCAGATGGCGCGTCTTAACACTTTGGCACCAGGGGCGCTTGTTCGATGACAGAATGACTTGTCGTGAAAATGTCAAGTGCATCACAGGGAGTGAGTGATTGAGCTAATCAAGGAGACGGAGGAGTCAAAATTCTCCACTTGTCTACTCATTCAATCTCACACCTATTCATTTATTCATTTAGGAAGGTAGCGAAACGATAGCGTAACTTTTAAGTAAGAAGAGTATCTATGAAGGTGCACGATGCACACGTCTGCTCCAGTTCCTGCTCATGCTGCTGTCTGTGTTTATTTGCATGACGGGGTGTCCTTCACAGCGTTGCAGCAGTACTTTGTGATTTGTTATGTCTTTCAGCACTCCGCTACTGACTTCAGAGCTTTTGCCAAGGCTTTGTCCCTTTTAAAATGTCATAGCCTGACAACAGGCTCAGAGAGGAGGAGGAGGGCACAGGAAACTAGAAGCCTGGAGCCTGTTTTAACCTCTGGACACCACTGGAGCTCCTTGAGCTTTGTTATTCTGCTATGTAAACACGACACTCCCCGCAGTCAAAAAGGCCATTGAGCACAGATTTAACATAGCATGCTCAGGGTGAGAGTGGTCAGCTTTGTCTCAGGGTTTGTTAGTGAGCTCTTCCTCTTATGAATTGCTTTGTGTTAAGTTTTGGAGCATGCTGACTGATAATCCTACCTTGTCCCCATAAAAGCCATACTAGCCAGACTCATCTATTTAAAGGAGTGACTGAAAATTGAGTTTAATGTGTTTGTCTTGGAGATAAATAGATGGACTTATACATGTACAATAACTTGAATATTATCTCAGTTACATTTACAGTAACTCAGTAAGTTTCACCAAATTCATACTATTTTAATATTGACATCCACATTCATTAGGAAACTTAGAATCTACATTTTCCGAATTTGTAAATAACTCAAAAAGCTCCCAGACAGGGAGCTGTGTTTTTTTTTTCTGGCCAATGACATTTATATTTCTTACTTTTGTCTTTTCAATAGATAACCTCCTGATTGACTACCAGTTCACATTCAGCCTCATCCAGGAGGATGACAAGCATTACACCGCCATTAACTTCATGGCATCACCTGAGCAGGTAGCATCTTTAAGAGCAGATCTCATATTTGTAGTTGTTTAGCTCTCCATCAAATATCTCTATTAGTAATGATCATAGTTAGTTGTTGATGTTTAGCGTTTCTAAAATAAAATGTTGACATGCTGTTTTTTTGCTGTTGTGCATATTGTCTCCCTGACAAGATCTCCCTGGATTTATGTTTTTCATTTTAAGGCAAACAAGAACTTAGACATGTCCATCAATGCATCAAACAACTTTAACCTCAACATCACGTGGTCCGTGGGCTCAACAGGTACGTTTGTGCTTACATCACTTTTGTTATTTCATGCACACTAAAATTAAGTAGACATAATAGTTCCAGTCCTATTAGTTTGAATTTAATCATCAGTCAATTTAAACAAGGATGATGGATTGTTAGCTGTAGCTAAATTAATTTTAGTATTTTTTTTTCTGAGGTATATTCAACACTAGATTTCGCAAATAATAGTTACCTAACAGATATGTGGCATTTTGCAGAAAAGTCACTGGAACACTATCAATTATTTCCTATTTGCATGCACATATTATTATTATGTGTACATAATTGTGCAGACTGTATATTTTTAGTTTAGCTTGGGTCATTAAATTAAGCTAATTTCACCTGAAACAATTCACATTGAATGAAATACGTGTATGAAATATAATTAAAGGGCATACACTATCAGTTCTACAACCTTTATTTTCATTTTGATTTGACTTGTCACTTTTGGCAGCAACATTGATTTCCATGTTCATGTTTCCAGCAAAAAGAAAAAAAAAACACAAGGCAGGAGGTTATGGAAATTAGAATGGAAGCTAAAATACTGATCAAAGAAATTCAGAATCCGTCATACATTTGGCTCAGACAGAAAAGAATGACTTTCTGCTGTAGTTATTGTGAACTTGTAGGAAGACTTTTGTATGGAATAATGATTAATTTTGATCTATAAAGCAATCCTCTGACAGGCACGAACATTTTGATCGGATATTCATAGAGTACACGCAAAAACCATAAGGCTGAAACAAAATATATATATATTTTTTTACCTGAGAAACTTTATGCTCACGAACAACAGTCATCTTAAGATCACCTGGTTGCCAACTCAGTGCTGGAGGTACTGGTCATTTCAGTGGCATCAACAGTGCTGGTTCTTCTTCTCTCAATTTGGGTTATTCCTTATTTAGATCTTATTATATAATCGTTCCATTGTCATGGAGAATAAAGTGTTGTTGAAAAAAGTAATTATTTATTTTTAGCTGTTCATTTTTCACAATGCTTCTCACATTTTGAGTAATTTTTGTGTTCTCAACAAGAGGAGATAGACCCGTCTGACATATTCTTGTTAGAAAGGGGGTTTTTTTTGTCCAGGAAAGAAACTCTGTTTTCTGTTTACAGACTCAGACGGTGGGAGTCTGGGGTTCCAGACAACATGCCATCACTCTCTAAATGAAAGTGCAATTCCATTTAGAGATACAGGGTTTCCATAAGCCTGTTTCAGAAATTGGCTTTTTAAAATTTGTATATTTAAAAAAATAATGAAAAGGCTTTAAAGCTTTGAATATTTGTAAGTGTCTACTCTGTCATTTGCCCTATCAAGTAGTTCAGTTCAGAGTTCTTGGTTTTTAGGATTCTCACGGTATGGGATTTTGTTGATTTTTTTTTTTTTATTACAGCAAACATGTAATTGGATATTTTAAAGCAGAAACAACAAAACCAAATGTTAAACCTCCTCTGTTGGCATTTACGGTGTCCCTGCTGCTGTTGGTCCCCTGAGGAAAGACACCCAAGGACACTGCAGTTGTCCGGTGCCACTGTTTATCTCCCGCTTTCCTTTTCTTCCTCCCAAGTCGTCTGGCGCTCTCTCCCCGTTCCTTCAACACTGACATTTTCTCCCCACTAAAACATGTTAACCCCACATGCTTCTCTTCGCCAACCTTAACTTTTCCAGTGCGCCGTCATTAATATTTGAATTTGAGTCCCCTCTTCTCCCTGGCACAGATGTTTTGTCTCAGAAGAAATAGAAGCCTCTTCACAATTGACAAGAGCAAGAGGCGCCTTTAGTTGGGGGCTGGGGGGAGAAGAAGGTGTGGGGGGTGATTTCAATTAAGATAAACATGCTCACGTAGCTACACTCAAGCTGTCATTTTCAGTGCTTTGTTTCAGAGCTGTGGATTGGAATATCAATGCTGAGAAAGCACTGACATGAAGAAGAAAAATAAATGATTTGGAACATTAAGACAGATGGAAAATGGTCTATTTTTACCCCTTTTCTTTAAAAATTGCTTTTAATTTTAAGATGGGCAATGCAATGCTCACACAAAAACAATATTACTCACATTCAAACAATAGGAACTGTTTTATAAATGAATTCTGGATGTATTTAGTGCTTTACCAGAAATCTGTGAATACTAAATGGGAAATTTGGGACATCACATTATGCATAAAGAAGTGGGATCATGAGTTCAGAAAAGGGATGTTTGTCGTTCATTCAAGCTGAGCTTTTCACCCACATCGTATCCATTTTAGTATAAAATATAATAGGCATGTGTAATTCTACAATACTGTGTAATTTTTTTGAACAACTAAGGTAAATGCTGTAAAGAAATAATGATAATTGCACATGAGTGCTCTCCTGTTGTTTGAAATGGACAAATAAACTCGTTAATGCATTTGTAATAACATGTTGCAGCTAAGGCAGCTCCATCTCGATTTGTAAGCATGTTTTTTTTTGTTTTTTTTTTATATATATATTAAAAGCTAAATGGCTTTGTACTGAAAATGAACACTTTGTTTCAACAGCTGGGACCATTTCTGGAGAGGAGGTTCCCATTGTGTCAAAAACGAACATTAAGGACTACAGGGACAGTTTCTCCTGTGAAAAGTTCACCTTCAGAAGCAACCCTAACATTACCTTCTATGTGTACGTCAGTAACTTCTCATGGCCCATCAAGATCCAGGTAATTACAAACATCTGATGACTGAATTTGGAATAGATTTTATATGAAAAACAAACTTATTTTTTGATGCCGTCTAGCATTCTATGCTCTCTTTGAAAAGATGAGGTTTTGTTTATAGGATAGGTCTTGAATTCTCACTGGAAAAATCGTGTTTATTCTCTCAAGTGTCTTGGGGTTGCATAAAAACCTGACAGCGTGGCAGACAAAATGATTAATACCGAATGCCATCCACTTAGGCAGTCCCTAAGGTCCAATTAGAGCAAAGTTTCTACAAGGGTAGTTCTGTCAGGTTTGCAAACCCTTAACGTCTGCATGAATGTAAGGAGATAAAGAAAGTGTAATTAAACAATTACACTGTAAAAAACCCACTTTATCTGTTTTTGGGAAGTGATCCAACATTACACGAAGTGAGTTGCCAAATTATTAAAATATTCAGGATCAGTGTCTAATTATGCTATTTGTAAGCAGATTGCAAAGAAGAGTTTGATGTAAAAAAATTAACAATTTAAAGGCCTTAGAAACAGATGTATTGGTGCTGGTTGAGCTAACATGTTGCAGAAATATTTTCTAAAGGGAAATACACATATAGAAATAGATTAAATTTATTATCTTCAACCTCACATTCTAAAACATACACGTTGAGTAATGATGGATGTAACAATAAATGTTTCCATTTAGTATGTTGAAAGACATTAGCTCTGGCTATAAACCAATAAAAAGTGATGAACATGATGTTTAATCAATTTATTGCATTGTATTTATCTACCTTTGTGTTTAGCTAATTTTTAAAATTTTAAGATTTTGGTTCACCAACTTAATTTACATTAGTAGACAAATTATTTCATTGATGCACTCTGATCAAATTTATGTTACCACTGGCAGCAGGTTATTTGAAAAACATCAAAATTATCAACCAGTTCTCAAGAAACCCTTCTACTATTACTAACCAGGAAGGCTTTTGCTGAGAAATACGATAGTTCGAGATAGGAGTAGTGATTACTAATAATAGCACACAATGCCCGTTTTTTTAATTAGCCCACTCCCACATATTGATTTTTATATCATGTCGCACTACATTGCATGGTAGATGAGTGGACCACCTTGAGGTAATAACATCTTCGGGTATGGTCCATCTGTGGAGGTGGCCCAGTAATAGTTTTCTATTAAATTTCCTGGCCGACAGTCACTTACTTATTATGGACCGAGCCCACGCCATAAAAGCAAATAGCTTCTATTACAGGATAAGGCTTCTTTCCTGGTTGATTCCAGAGACCCGGTTGAGCTGAGGCAGAAATCTGGAAGAGATTAGTCTTTGTTTTTAAGGTCTAAGCATTTAAAATAAGCTGTTTTCATGTAAATCAGGATGGACAGAGATTTTTCAGTGACATCATTTGACATTTGCTTTCATGGTTATTGGATGATCTGATTGATCTGAAGGATTCTCCAAGCATGGAGAAGTATAGGAAGTGAAAAAAAATGTAGAAACATATTTGTATTCTATATCCCGACATTATTTCCATCTATCCATCTATTTACCTTCTTTCTTTCCTTCTCTTCCTTCTATCATTAGATCTTCATCTGTTCTAACTTTCTTCCTCTGGCTTTTACAAATTTCATATTAAAATATTCAAAGCCTGACAACTATCTGCCATAATTGTATAGGGAAATTAAAACATGGATTTTGCCATCACATATATTTGGGAACCATATGCTTTACGCACCATTCATCTAGTTTTCAAATAAAACTAATGGCTGAAATGAACATATTGAAATTAAATTAACCCTACATATATTGCTTTGAGTTGTATAAGCACAGAACAGAGGAGTACTACTTATTAAAAAGCCAGACAATCATTTGTACTTTTCAAGTTAGCCGTGTCAGTGAGCATCGCATTTCAGATCAGCTCTTCTCATCTTCTTGTTAATAACGTAGAGAGAAGCCAAAGGTGAACAAAGTTTAAGAGGGTAATGGAGTTTTCCAAGAACAGTATAGTGCAATAAAGATTCTCAACCCCAATAAACACCCTCCTCCCTCTCACTATTAGTGAAAAATACATAAATATCTAGTTGTTTATCGCTTTTCAGTGGCTTATTGTTATAGAAAATATAAATTAGTGATGTCGTTATTGGTTGCTGGTAAACGGTCTCTGTTTGAACAACCTGTGGTAACCTCCATTTTTTTTCTTTTCGCCATTTCGTACCATCAACTTTTTTCAAAACTGCCATTCAGAGCAACAAATGTGACGCAAATGGTACACCTCTGAAAGCAAAATTGTGCTCCATTACCCAGCACCACATGTTGCCAATAAGAGACTGAATACAGCTGCAGATGACATTGTTTTTGTGGTTCTAAATGCTTTCAGGGCAGACTGGCTGCAAAGCATCTGTAGTAGATAATGACCTGTCACCATGATGTGGCCCATCATGTATGATTTAGCTGCTAGGGCTGTCTGTAATCTCTCCTTTAATGAAGATGAACCATATTCCTGACTCATTTTTCACTGGACATATTGCCTTTGAGGCAACAATACACAAATCACCAAAATAACTGGTGATTTGTGTATTGTGTTTCAAATAAATTTAGATTCCTATCAATCTAATATTTGTGCATGCTTTTATTACGTCTTCATTTATAATCAGAAAAACCAATCCATTTTAGAGTGTTTTCATTTAAAACCTTCTAGCCTCAGGTTTATGTACAGATAAGCCTCTAAATGCTCACAAATCACAGCAACTATAAGAAAATTCATTGGCAGTAAAATTATGGTTTTCTCACATTTGGATACGCTTTGATCTTAAACATTAACAAGGTCAACAGCCGGAAGTTGAATCCTCACCCCAGTATTGAGGGATGGAGGTTTTTTTCTTTTAGCATTTCTCTGTATTTACTCTTGTAAAGTACCAGATTTTTCTGACTATAAGCCACTACATTTTCCCCACGCTTTGAACCAGGCGGCTTATAGCCCAGTGTGGCTTTTCTGTGGATCTTTCTTCAACCACCAGGGGGCTCTTTAGCAAGTGAATCATTGGAAGTCAAAATTGGAAAGAGAAAGCACTAATTTTCATTTAGAACAAGCACATGCTAGCAGCAGGCATGATGGAGAAATTTCTTCAAACCCAAACCCCTTCATCATGAAAACCACACGAAGAAAAAGATGCCACTGTTAAGTATAGTCCGGAAAATACGGTACTTATGCAGTAATTGTTGGTGCATTGTTTTGTTCTCAGTTAAAGGTTACTGTCTCTTTAAGGGATTCTAACATCACACCGTCTGCTCTCTGTCTTTCCACTGACTCTGACCAGCTTCCAATAATTCTGCTATTTTTAAAAATAATTTGATAATCTGTAGCCCTCATTTTATTAAAGAACATTAGAATACAGGGGGTCAGATAACAAATGTACTTCAGACTTTTCACATTTTTAGTGGTGACAATTTTTAAAGAACAGCGCATTTTCATTTCACTAGAGAAATATGTACCAATTTGTGTGTGTTGATCACATAACACCTCAAAACCATTAAAATTTATAGCTGTATTTCATAATAAAGAAATAGTAAATGAAATGGTGTTGGAATCAATTGTTCAATTACATTTGGTCCCTTTTTAAATAGTAGGTGGCTCATGTGTAGAAGTTGAAACATGTAAACATGAGAGCTGAGTGGCTGCACTTTGTGTCCGTTGCATAATTGTAATCAGAATGTGTTCCAGTTGGTTCCTGAGTTTTTAAGCTAAAAAATGCCTTTTCAGCTCTAATTAATTGTGGCCTTTATTGTAAAATGTATTGTTCATTCCTAGTTTTATCTTGTATGTGTTTTAGTAAATTGCAGTTTGTGGCCTGACTGTGAGAGCTGCAGGTCAGGCCGTTCCTTCACACCACATCCATCCAGTTGAGCAAATGAGTTTTGATGTCAACTGCCAGAAACTTCCACCTTGTTCTCATCTCTGTCCACAATGTTACATCAGACATTTTTTGTTGAGTTTTTATTTATTTATTTATTTTTTTAATGCTGCTTTTAATAACAAGTCTTTGAGTGAATCAGTGACCTTTAACAGGCCAGCTTGGTTCTTAGCGCTGACTTGAGCTGTGTGTGCCACGTCACATTAACCTCCTCACTATGTCACATTTCAACTCGGGCAAATCAGTCAGAGGTTATTGGATGTTCAAAGGCAGGTTTGGTGTAATGGAAAAATTTAACTGTATTGTGGTTTCTACCCTTCTTGGTATCATGGTATTAACCATTACTCACATTTTGCAGATTTTCTTCTAGACCACTCAGAAATTCCTAATTTGTCTTCTGTTTTTCTCCAATAGATTGCCTTCTCCCAACACAACAGTATTATGGACCTTGTCCAATTCTTTGTAACATTTTTCAGGTAAGTACTATACTGAGCAGTTCAGTCTTCTTATCGCTTTTGATGTTTCTTGGAAGAATACCCATTAAATGTAATAGATATAAACTATTTAACCTTGTTAGTACAATGTTTTCATCAATTTTTTTTGTTTAAAAGCTTTGAAAATTTGTTCTACAGATTTTTTTGAAAGACATTCCTTCAGGAATATCCATGTTCCTCTATAGATAGTCCTCTCTGTATTTACTCTATATTCTGTAATAGTTTACACCTCAAGCAGCACTGAACATAGGTGATGGCATTCCTGGTAAATGGATGAAAAACCTGAAAATGAATAATCTTGCACTTGCATATTTATTTGAAAATAAATCTAACTTCAAATCAGACTACATTTGTGTGTGGTTAAAAAAAATATTTGGTTAAAAAAATGTGTTTTACAAAATCAACAATACCACATTTGTTGTCTTTTCTAACAATTCTTGTCTGATAAATGTTATGAAAGCATTCATTACTTTAAATTTTTAAATAGCTTAAAGTTCAAACAGGTTTAGACATGTTTCTTTTAATTCTGAGACATATTTAAAGCTAGCCACTCTTCAAAGTGGGAAAGACTGGAGAACAGGATGTTGGAGGAAGGTCCAGGTGTTGCTAGGTTGATCTTCCTGCCCACAAGGGGGAAAAAAAGATGACTGCTTCTCTTTAAATATGGATGATTTAAACCAACACATTAACTTCCTGAAAACTGTCCTCATATTTAGAATATTTAGACTGAAGACGTTTAAGAACAGGAATGAAAAACCAGTAGCCGTAAGATTACTGTTTTTGGCTTGTTAATACTTTACCTTACGTGTAGATATAACATCTTTCCATCCCTTTAGATAAGTGTACTTTTAACACAAACTAGCAGCTTATTCACACAAAATCACTGAAAACATCCAGAGAAAACTTTGGAGTACCATTTCTCACAACTTCTTCTAAGTAGTCAAAAAGTCAGATTCTTAGAAACTAACTGTACTTTGTTTGTATAAGCTATGCATTAAATCCCCTTAATCAGTCAAGAATGATTATTAACAATGTCTTCATTCTCCCCTCCATGTTTCTTATTACTTATATGTGTTTTAAAGTGGCACATTAACTACCACTAACACTTTAAAAATGTGCATAATTCTCTGTAAGTGGCATCTAAAGAGAAGGCGTGGGTGATAAGGATATGAGGGCTCTTAATCATTTCTTTCCTGCTCAGAACTGTGAAGGAAGTCTTTCATCATTAAAATGTTTCTAATGAATAGGTCGAGCTATTTGAAACGCACATTAATGTCTGAGTGCATAAAGATGATGCGTTTGTGATTCCTCCACTTATGCTTTCAGTTACATACTGTAAAAAAATGATATAAAGTCTGCATACTTTTATACACCTGTACTCTCCAACGTCCCGGCATTTGTTTGTTGCTTGTGTTATTAAGAACACGCGTCTTGTTTAGCTTCTCTGCATTTGTTGATTTGCGTTTATAGGTGTGCAGTTCCGGTTTACTTAAATTCTGTGTGTGTGTAGTTATAATGGAGATTCGTTCCCTAAGGCAGCTGTCCATCAGCGCCCAATCCACAATACGTATCCAGAGAAGCTGTCACACAGTCAGTTAGCCGCTGCCTCCAGCTGATCATGTTACAGTCTGAACAGAATGAATCTGGAATCCTTCAAAGGCGAAGCCGAGACGGACAGCTGCAGATATTATTTACACAGAAAACTACACCTTTTGGATAAAATGCAGGTTTTTTGTACATTTATATTTAGTTCTGAAATCTAAATATTTTTAGAACTCCAAGATATAATAAACCACCAAAATCAGTCTGAAGGATTAAACGCTGGCTATTGAAATGGGGAGGAAAATATTATTTAATCTTAGATTTTTTTTTTAGCAACAGAGATAGAATGTTTACTTTAACTGAATAAAATGAGAAACATCAACAAAAACTACTAATGAACAAAATCAAGAATGTAATTCATTCATATATTGTTATTATGGATAAATTTGTTTTACTTTTGTCCTGCAGACTTTCTGCCCAGGTCCTTGTTGCAAATAAGATCTGGTCTCAATGAGGTTTTACCTGGTTTAATAAGGGAGAAAAATAATTATCAAGCCTCTCTTGCTTTAAAAAGTTAAACATCAGAAAACAAAAGTTGACATGTTTTTAATTTGCAAAATGTATAAACTAGAAGATAAATAAATGAAAGAACAAATAAACTATCTCAACAAATTTAACATTGCAGGTGGTTTCTCCAAATTATAGACAAAATTTCACTTTCAATGACAACTTTGGTCTCATTATTCAACCTCTTCATGACAAGCATCTTTAGTAATAAAGCTCCCTTTTATTGTTATGACCTCCATTAAAAGAGATTAATAGTCAGACTCCAGCTTCTGCCGCCGTACCTGAACAATTGCTGCCCACTCCTCATAGACAAATGCCTTCAACTTATTATTGTTTAATAGTCATGCTGCAACCGCCTCAAACAGTTAAATCACATCACTGTAGAAAAACTAGCATCTTCTATGACTTTTTCTGAAACTTTCTTGGGATATTTGATCGATGTGAAAGTCCATAGACGGCCCTTCAGCTTTCTTGCAGACAGCGTTACAGTTTCTCCCAAGATGGGGTTGTTTCAACATGAAGCTTGAAAAGAGAAGAAATAAAACAATCAAAATCTTGCAGAAATATGCTGCGCCATCCATTTATCTGTGATTGCTAACAGTGTGCCTGCTTTCTCACTGAAATTTCAGCAGTTGGTGAGTAATTTATTAATTCAAACAAAACACACATAGTTTACCATTTGAGCCTCAGTTGTCGAGAATTGGCGGAAACATTGATTCAGATTTTAGCAGATTTAATTTTTTTGGGAAAGTTGTTTGTAGAATATATTAAATTTATAAAGCAAATTAAGTTGCTCCTCCTTCTATATGGGCCAAAACTTTGGATTCAAAATCAAATGCATTTAAACTGTTTCTTTCCATTAAATATGCAAATTAGTTGCATTACAGTACATGAAAATATGCTGTATATGAAAATGATAAAGCATGAAAGTAAGAAGATATTCCAACATTAAGGAATGAAAGTGGTTCAATAAAAATGATAATGTATTCATAGCATTCAGAAAAGTCAATGGCACAAGAAATCCAATGTTACACAGATTACCTTATTTCAAAGACTTGGAGAAAAAGATAAAATCAAACAAACCACACAATCTGCCCCAATTTGTTTCCAATTATATTAGCAAGGCCAAAGTTAAGCAAAGGTAGATTAAAAAAACATAAAAGATGTTTGCAGACCTTGAAGACCTATTGTAACTGACAAATGTTAACAGGTTGGCTTGTTTATGCTATGTCCTTTACAGTTAGCATCTGTCATTAGCCTTGATGTTAACTTCTTGAAGCTTCAGATGAAACTCTGCAAATGCAGCAATTCCCGTTCCTTACACAAGAAGTTAATATCTTTGTTTTCTCACGTTTTATGTAGAAAACAAAATCGGGTTCAACCAACTTTATATTTTTCTGTTTCAAAAAAACTCAACAATATTAAAAAATTTTGAACATTCTTAAAAGATTAAATATTTTTATCTGTATGTTATTTTAGTCATTCATTGTGTTCATATAACAAACATACAGTTTAAAGCTGCAAATACTTTTTTTTTTTTTAAGCTTCACCCGTCTGAGTCTTTGAACACAGTCTCAGTTTTTCATTTTCTCACACTTAATCATATGCATTATTTTCCACAGGAATGCAGTGAACTGTTTGTGTTTTTCCCATTTGGTAGGCAGATCATAATAATTCCATTTAGTGTTTGCCTGTATCTGTGTTGTCCAGTTCTCAGTGACCCATAAACCCAAGAAGAAAAAAAAAAAAAGGAAAAGCACTGATTCACTAATGAGCTGTTTTTTGTGCGTGTGACGGAGTGTGTCTGTGGATGTGAGGGAAGATTTGAGGAGACTTGAACCTGCAGGAAACATAATCAGCCTGATGACAAAATGTCAAATCACCCCACAGGGATTTTTAGAGCTCCTTGAAGGAGCGATAAGGAGCAGAGAACGGACATCACGACTTTTCTAATGTTTTCATTTCTTTCTTCTTCTGTAAGATCACGCCATTTTTTAAAATCAAAGCATTTTAGGATGCTTTGATTATAAAGCATCCTAAAATGCTTCAGAATTTTAGGATGCATATTTCATCTTTAAATTATTCTGTTACTAACTGAGAAAAATACCATAAATGTTTTTTCTCTCTTGTGATTTATCATTTTAAGAGGCTCCATCTGATAAGCAGCCCTTAAGGGAGCAGATGCTTCTTTTTTTGTGGTACCATAGAAATAAAATGTTTAACTGAAGCAGCAGATCTGAGCTCCGGTTTTATGCTGATCTTCACTGTTATCACCTTGTTCAAACATCTGATCAAACACATCTAGAACACGTGGCGACCTGAAGTTTACATACCAAACAAACTGGCTCGTAACATCTGAGATGGTTGTCTGGCTCCGGTGAGATGTTTGCTCATTTTACCGCTGTGTACATGACAAAACTTCAGCACGTCTCTTAAGACACGAGGACAGTGCTGGGCCAACAGCTATTGGACTCGGTTTCGCCACATACAGAACAATTTTATGTCCTTTTTTTATCCAGTGATAATTAGAGAAAAATAAAATGCTTTCGTGTATAAGCATGGGCTGGTTTGAGATTTTCATCTGATATTTAATGCAATTTCATAGTATTTGTCAAAAAAAATATACAAAAATAAGACAATGCCTGTAATAAAAGCAGAAATAATCCAGCTGCCAAAATAATCCACCATATTGTATAATGTGTTTGTGTTAGTTTTCAATAAAATCTATTGAATATTAAACATTGTGGTTTTATTCTATTGATCTACTATCAAAACTGTAAGAAAACTTTGTGATTTTAATACCATTTTTTTTCAAGCCCCACTATATTACTAAAGGATCAACATTTTCTGTTTTTGTATTGATTTGAATTTGATAGCGGAACTCTAATGTTTTATCCACAGAAAAAATAAAAAAATCTTAATTTGTTTTTGAGAAATTTTATGTAAAACTCAAACTTCACCATTATAACCAGCTCTAAAAAACTGCCTCTTTAGTGGATAATCATCCTGACATTATATATCAAAAGTATAATGAAGTGGAAGCTCTCAATCAGTCAATTTTCTCCTCCCAGATCAGCTTAGATCTTGCTGACTTTCCCTGGACTACTGATCACAGTGTTGGGTTATTAATCGAAGTAATCGGGCAAAAAATTTCAGCCTAACGATATTTTAAAGTTCTACCTCCTCAAATCATTTTGCCCGATTGTGTTTCTCGAAGTTAAAAGTAAATTTTTACAGATGTGGATTTGTCTTATATTCCTTTCAGATTTTGTTTAATGACATGCTTTCTTCAGATCAGCAAAAATGTATAAAGAAATCTCTTGTAAGGGTAGAAGTTCAAGAACAAACCTCCAATAGCTACCATTTGCTTTATTAAGGATCCAAGTTTTCTATTTTAAAAATGGCTCAATAAGTTAAAGGAGACATATTTTGATTCAGTTGTAATCCTGTTTGTTTTTTTCTTCTTTTTTTTTCATCCCAGTTGCTTTCTCTCTCTGCTCCTGGTGGCAGCAGTGGTGTGGAAGATCAAACAGACCTGCTGGGCGTCACGACGCAGAGAAGTAAGTCCATGACTTTTAAAGCAGAACTTAGTAATTACCTTTAAGGCACTTCTATGAAACTCGTGTGAGTGAATGCAAGTCTGCAGATTAGTCATTTTAAAATGATTTGAATATACACATAATTTAGTATTTTTCCAGCTGAGTTTATCAAACGTGTTTGGCAGTCTTGGCCATTTATGTTTAAGTCGGATGCTGAACAGAATATGCGAGGAATTGTAGCTAAAGTTGATAAAGTATGAATGTTAAAATTGGCATTTTTTTCATCTAGCCCTTTTTTTAATGGAAAGATGATATTATAACACATAAATGTCCCCCTCTTGAGCCAACAGCCTGACATTTTCTTATTGACTTGCATAAAATCAGACTAAACTCTTTATGTTTTAGGTGAGATCCCAAAAATATTTCCATTTGCTAAATCATTTTCAGGAAAAATCTTACAAACTTTCTTCAAATTTAGGAAGTTAATAGACGTTTTACTGGTATTTGGTAGGATTACCTTTTAAATGTATGATTTGGGTCAAATTTTATGTATGTTTTTCCACAAGGTCTTCATCGTAATTTGCTGAAATTTTGCTGTGTTCCTCCAAACTAATTGAGGTTTTCCAGTATCCCATATTAACCCATAATACATGGCGACCATATTGAAAAAGTAGACTTAATTGTTTGTGATTAATATTTGGGATTTGAAAAATATTTAAAGCAAAGAGGCTAGTGTGGTGTTAGCCATGTGTTTCAGTCGGCCAGGACAATTGAGTCTTAAAAAGGCCTTTCATCTGATTAAAAGCCTTTGACCACTGCTAAAGAAAGTTTTGATTAGCTGCCAGCAAAATCTTGTGCTCTACAATTGGATCAATTATGTTGTCAAATAATTTTATTGAAAGTGGATAATTATTCAGGCCTAGTGTGGGTTTACATTTAGTGGAAAGGAATAGGAACCAAGCAGACGGTCGGGATGAAAAAGGAGCTGAAATATTAATGATTAATATTCAGTGGTGGAGTGAGAAGGATTTGGATGAAAAGATGTGAAAGATGTGGTGATTGGCAGTGGAAATTATAAAAGTAGGTCAGAAGAATTCTGTTCTGAAAATGAAGGAGAGGCGAAATGCAAATTCACCTTGCTGCTCTTAATCTAAAACCGCATTGGAAAAATTTTCTGCTTCTGAACTGATGGTAATTTTCATCTCTTTGGGGTTGAATCTGCTATTATCCTGGGTGCTGTTGGGTTTTTAATAGCAGGAATTTCATTTTGATCTCTTTGCATGACCTGTAGTCTGTTAATGAAGCTCTCACAATTCATTTCCACTTTGGGAATGACATTAATAATTAGTGGATCAGAATTTCACATCCCCCTAATTGATTTATTGAAAATAAACAAAAATGATTACTGCTCTGTCTCTGACTCATGCCTGTCCAAAAAAATTAAAGTCAAAATTTAATGGCAGCAGATGGTCACTATTTTTGTGTCTGCTTTGGACATGTCTGTGATCTGTTCTTTAGTTGACCAAAAAAAACAACAACCTACTTTACTGGGTCAAAGAAAATGTCAATGTTTGATCCCGGTTGCGTTTGATTGTGCCCTTTTTGTTGCCACATAATGACAGATTTAGATGCATCGTTTCTCAGAAAGCTTGCCTTGTTACAGTTCAGTTGAACTTCTTCATAAAGTTCTCTACAATGACATCCAAAGGTTTTTAAAAGTGATTAAATTCTGGATTTTGTTGGGAGGAATCCATGTGTGAAAATGATCTCTAATGCTCCCTGAACTCTTCTTTCACAATTTAAGACCAATGAATTGTGGAATTTTTATCTTCCAGTGAGGTAATAAAAAGAGACATTGATAGAAAAAGTTTATTAATTTTGAGTTCAACACTTCAGCTTCAGCTTTTCTTTACCCAGATGGACTCGTCACTCTGGAACTGGTTAGATCAGGACTAAATCAACCATAACTTCTATTTTGTTCTACATTACAATTTTTATTCTTCAGAGGAAAGTCTTTTTTGTTCAGTTGCAAAACGTCGGTTTATCCTTGCAGTGATTGTTTGGGAAAGGTTTTTAAGCTTTCCTGAAATCTCTTTGTTTTTAGTTTGATCATAAAAAATATTTACAGGTAAAAATCCTCTACTTACATTATTTGGTCTACAGACCATATTTTCCCTGTTGAAGTAATTTTGTATGATAAAATAAAATAATAAAACATGTCATTTTCAAAAATTGTGTATTTTGTTTGGTTGGGTTTGCTAAATTTGATTTAAAAATGTCATGTCAAAAAACATCATTCTTAGCAATCAAATGTTTTTCCTCCAACATCTCAGAGGTTGTAAGGTCTCTTTTCCATCACCCTAATCTTTAGTTCCCCACATTGACCCTCTGCCAGATTAACTTTGGAATGCTGAGCAACTCCCAAAATGTTAATGTTTTGAAAGTTGTCTCCAATCATAAGAGACATGTTGGTCAAAGTAAAATACCACTTTATGTCTAAATATGCCAAGGACTTGAATAATTTGGGCTTAGCTGTGTCCTTGACATCAACACTTTACTAAGACACACAGCTTTCTACAGCTCTGGTGTGGCATTTGCAGTTGGCCTACTTTTAAAGAAACATTATATTCAGAATCTGTGTTGGTAACCTTTTCCTGAAAGCTGTGGCAGCCTAGAGGATGCCCTTCACCGCTCAAGTTGTGCTTTAGCTTTGCAAATAGACTTTAAACTACTTTACGTGTTGCAATCTTAAAAGCCACTCTTCTGTAATACAAGAATCAGTAAAATCACTTAGAGGTTCTTACAGGACCCTTTAGGGTCCATTTAATAGGCGGTCAATCTGAGGAGGTTTTAGTGCTAACCAGACCATCTGCTTGTTGTTTAATTGCTTACAGTGAAATGAATTCACAGTTTGTCTGCTTACCCGGACATATAGATGAGCTGAAGGTGATTCCTGCGTAGTTTATAAAGGAGTCGATTGAGCCTTGACAGTTTTGTTTTACTTGTAAACTAAATGGTTCCCTGATTCTTCTTCACTGTGTCTTTGTATTTATGGGTCCTGGTGAAATGAGGGATGGAAAGTTTCATCCTGGGGCCATTTGAGTCCTCATCTTCTGTAAGGACATGGAATGAATGAGTTTTAATGAGGCTTTCAGAAATGGCTGGGCTGATAATGAAACTGTGATCAAGCTATGGGTCACTTGGGCATCTGATGAAATGTTTTTTTAACTGGCTTTCTGGTGTTGAAGGTATTTGTAATTATGGATTGTGTTTGCCTTCAATTTGAAGCACATTTTCTTTGGGGTTGGGTTTTTCTCCTGTATTATTTTTATTGGGATAATCTCTAGTTAAGCAAGCTGTCATTTCAAATTCTGTTTCCGAAAATTGGCTGTGAATAAAGGACAATTTTGAAGGATTTTTTAGAAACCGCACAGCAATTCCTTCAATTACTTTTTATCTCCAAAGAGCCGGATGTCCTCCACACCACAACAATAATTAGAGAAGGGCTTTATTTTTTTGTCTAGGGTTTAAAGGGACATGATAACAAAGGTGCACCGGTTAATTTGGATAATTTTGGTTGAAGTTAAGTGATGGGACTTGGATTTTAAGCAGGGACCACAGGGAGGAAGACACAACAGCTCTAAATGCCACATAGGAGGACAAAGGCTGACCTCTTTGACGCTACCTGTGGGGGAAAACGAAAAGGAGGGGTGTGCTGACATTTCACAAGAGAGAACTGCAAAGATGTTACACACACAAACATGGATTTATCTAATGCAGCTCCTCTGTCTTTTACACACATGCGAAGACAGACCTTTAAAAATCAACTGTGATGCTCAGTGGTGATGGGTTGTTTGTATTTTCAAAGGCTTTATTATTTACTCAATATAGTCTCATCATTGCATCGGTGGAAAATTATTACAAAAGCACGACTTTCAGGATTGCTGTGTACTTTGGGTTGTCTTAATAGAGGACTTGATGTTTCTTTATTGTTAGCTGGATTTCTGGGGCATTCAAAGCCAGAATTGAAATGGCCGACTAGCTTCACTGTGTGGTTTGTCCCCATCCTAAATATTTTGAATACTTGCTGTCCGTTAAATCCCCAGTTCTACTTGATAAGTGTCCTTGCATCTCTGTTAGTATCTGGTGTAGTTCTTAAGTGGTTTTATTTTTAGTTGCCTGGTTTTGTTGTGTCTCTTTGACCGTTTTTTACTTGTGGGAGGCCTCAGGAGTCAATACTTGTGCCTTTTTTATCTTCTCAACTGGGAGTCCTTTTGTTCCTCTTCGCCTTCCATGCTGTCTGGTGGAGTTCATGCTAATTAGATGAAATCAGTTGTTCCCAAATAATCAGGATGATCGTTATGGTATAGAATAACAGGTATTTTGAATGATGTAGAACCAGACACTCGGAATCTGCAATGGAAATGAGTCATTTATTTTAAATCTTATCAATATATTATAAGTTAAACAAATAACTTTTTTTTTGTGGCTGAAATCTATGGGACATTTTTGTATAGTATTCTAGCAAACATCTAAATCCTTTCCAGTCAGAAGAATGGTGTTTATAAAGTGAAAAGATTACTTGGGAATGAATAATTTTGGTCTTAACTGTGTAGGAAAAATAAGAAAATAAAAGCAGCAAAAACAGAAGAAATCTGTTAGTGCACAAATACTTTTTTCCAAACCAACTAGTCTAAACTCTTCACTCCCAGATCTTCAAATCCAGGTATTTTTTGTTATTTCTATATTTAAAGTGAATGGGTTTGCTTTAGCTCAGGCTTGAATGTCCCCCTGAGGTCAATTAGGACTCAAATAAGATCATCTTCCTCCTAATCCTTTTCGGGTGTCAAGTTGGCTCACTCGTTCTTATTTGTCAAGATTAACAGTGCAAAATAATTTAGCACCTTTTTGGATTCTTCAGAAGTTGCCCTTGAAAATGTTTTTGTTTCACTGTTTAGCCCCTCACTTTACATTAAAATTGGGCCCATTAATTAATATTCTGTTCCTGAATTTGATATCTTAGCCCACACAGAACACCTCAGCCTTTCCAGCGTCATATCAGCTTTAGAAAGTGTGGCAGGACACCACTGGATATCTTCATCTGGTTATCTGAAGTCCATTAATCACAGTACGTGTTCAGACTGTACAACAAGCGGCCACACGCAGGGTGTAAATTGCCTCCAACATATTTGCTATGAGGAAAGCAATGGTGTATATACATTTGACTACATGTTTATGTATTGTTTGACTTTAAAGGAGCCAGCCTTTGGGTATAACCGGTGATCTTTGAAAGGGACAGAGTGACCTGCATCGGTGTGAAATGCGCTCAGAGGCGGGATGACACCAACCCCTTCGTACAGTCCAATGAAGGGAACAAAATGTTGTATTCACTCGACAGATAATTCATGCCCTCACTTGCCAAATTAATCAAGTTGCATAGCAATGCGCTGCAAGCCCACCCTTATCAAAACTGTGAATGGCTCCAGCTTGTACTCTAGACAAAATCAGTCTGTCATTGCATAAACGTTAATTGGTTTTACAGAGTTCAGCCTTGCCTTTTGTCATTAACTTAGCATTCATTTCCAGTCTCTCAGGTATTGTGCTGGCCCTTTTTAACCGCTGCTTTCTTGGCACATTTCTGATGGCAGGTGCTAGACTTTGCTCTTGCTCCCATCTTGTGCTTTGCTGGGTTAAAATGAATTCTGCAACATGATAAATAACATTACTGCTATCTGACATTTAGGATGAATGTTGTTGGATTTGAAGCTTTTTGTGCTGGAAACCATAATAAGCCTTGAGCTGTTTTCTTGTTTTGGAACAACCTCGCCAGGCCCCCCCATCCTGCGTTTATCTTTTTTGAAAAGGGCAACATTTTTCATTTTGACCCATTGTGACCCAGCAGCTCAAATCTATCGGTTTTGTATTGCCGGTTTGATGTTTAATGGCAGAGATGTACAACAATTTAACATCGGGCATCAGATATAAAGTTTAAAAAAGGAAAAATCAATCAGGTGATCAATGTCAATTTTATGTGGGTGCTGTTATTTTTTTCACTACCTCCCCGAGGGAAGGTTTTCAGATTGAACAAAGCAGCGCCACTTTCCACTTATTCACCATGTACCAATACATTTCCACGGCACTGAGTGGGGTCTCCGAAATGCTTTAATTCTATTTGTTGGCACGTTAGATTAAGTTAAGCCTTAACATTTAAGATGTAAGCCTTAACTTAAATGGTTTATTTATTTTAAATAAACCAGAATATCATTAAAAATATTTATTTCATTGACTCCTTTTAGAAAGTTAAACTCAAATAGATTCATCACATGAAAAGAGTATATCAAGGGTATTTTCCTGTTATTTGGATGATTTTGACCTGTACTGAATGAAAATCCAACACTCTTCAAATTCTAAAAGCGCATAAGACCAATAAATTATTTTTACTTTAGAAATGTTACGTTAAAGCCTACATAATCACAGAAAAGGTCATTTGATAGTCATTCACACCCCATACATGGAGGGTAATGTATCCCACATTCATCCAAAGCTGAACAGTGTTTCACACTGTTCAGCTTTGTGGTAGTGGGACGTTCGTATTTGGAGTTTTTACTTTTAATACATGGCACAGACTACCTGGGGTCCAGCCCAGCCTCCCTGCTTCCTCTATTTTGATTTTACGAAACGGTCATGGAGAAAGGGCCACAATTTTCTGCGGATGGTTTTCAACAATGTTTCAACTTCTATCCATTAGTTTTAGCCATTTGTTGGTTTTACTTAGCCCTGTCAAAATAAACAATAAATCAATTGGTTGCATGATAAATTAAAACAAACTCAGTAATTTTCATTTGCTTGATTTATTGTTTTTCTCTTTTCTCTCTCTTTGCCAAAAAAGGAAAAGTTGAGACCAAAGCACCAGACTGAAGACCAGTTTTGGTAGAAAGACTATTTTGTCTACAGAGACTTCATTCTATTGTTGTTTCTATTGTTTTGTTTATATATTTTGGTATTTTTAAAAATGTCTTCCTGTTCCAATGTTGAAATGTAAAGTTTATTGATCTTATTGTTCTTACGTTATTATATCATTATTACTATAATATTACTTGAAAATTGTCTCAAAACAACAATGTTATCGTTTATTGCAATAGGTTCTGGGACAATTTGTCGTCTGGCAAAATTTCTTATCTTGATGGGCCTAGTCTTAATATAAAGTAGTTTAGTAAGGAACTGTTCAAATGTACTGTGATGGTCTGAGCAGTCGAAGGAAATTCAAGCACAGGTTTAAATTCAAAAGTGTCTTTGTTTTTTATTGAACCCAAAACAAAGAACATGGGTCAATAATAAACAAATTACAAATTTGGGCCCATAAAAGAGGTCAAAGTAACAAAATTCAACTCAGGCTAACAAACAGACCTACAGAAACAAACAGACCTACTGAAATGAGACAAAAGGGGAAACTTAAATACTGGCTGATCAGGCCACATAGAAGACACAAAGGGGGAAACACACAAAAACCTAACTATAACTAACAAAGGAAAATCCCATTCCCCCCCTCTTGCTGATGAGTAGTGGTGTAAACCAATTTGCAGTTTCAATAGGCTGGCTCCACCCCTTCTCCACCTCTGTTCTCCTGAAGGACTGGAGCAGCCAGCACTGAGGTGACTCAAAAACAAACAAAGGTTAAATCAAGCAGAACACAACAGTGTAAACTAAAATGTGCGCACTTATTCCAGAATACAGTGTTATGCCTTTCCTTAAACCAAATTATTCTGTAAATTAAATCCTAAACTTAAAGAAATCCAAATATAAATGTAATGAGAATGGCTGACCTATTGTGTGATTAAATATTACCGCATTTGTGTGGCTGTAGTTGCAGCCATCACATGTACACAAGTCCTCACCTCTCTTATGTCTCCTTTGGATACAAAAATCACATAGTGCAAGCTTTCTAGTTTCTAAACAAAATATTAACATGGCTGTCTTAGCGCATTTCTGCATAAAACATGGCAACAACCATCTGACCAATCACACCCAAACACACGACACTTTGCACAGAACTCTGTCGAAAAGCTTTGACCCCGGTCTGGTGTCGGGAAGGGGAACTGCGTGCCTCTCTGCGAACAAAATGACACAATCTTCCTCAAGCATCCATAATGAGAGCTAATTTTGTCATTTTGAAGAAATTATGTGAGATCCTTAAGCCATCAGAGGTAATTTCTAAAGTAGTTAGCTGGTTTACATTGAAATATAACACACAGGAGAAATATTTGAAGTTGTGATACTTTTGTTAGCATTTGGATTTCTTATATAACCTTTTAATTTGTCTTTGGGATCAACAAAGTATTTATGAGTTAAAATGTTTCAGTACAGATCTGTATTTTAATGTAATACCATAAATGACTTAAGCTGTCTAACTTATGATTGCTACTGAAGAATTGCAAAGCAAAAAGGGTCATTATAATAGCCTGACTTTGTCTTCTTGCCATTTGTCTTTGATAAACACCTAGACACTGATTCAAGTCGTCACTTTCTCACTTGTTCATTTTTCACTTGTCAACCTCTCTAGACCTCTTAATATTTTTTGCTAATTAACAGACAGACCAATGAATACTAAATTATGCTTTGTGTTAAAGGTTGGGGGTCCAGAGACAAGAATTGTCAGGGTCAGTCCAACCTCAAGGAGAACATTGTGTTCAGGAATGAGACTATAAGACACCTCAGAGCCCAAAAGGCACATTCTTATTAAAATCGATCTATTATTTATAATGAGTGTGGGAAACTCTTCATGAAAAACTTTTTGAGGCAGAAATTTACAACAGAATTCATTATTTCTAAGGAACATCTAAGGTTTGAAATGGTAAATGTAAATCATTTTTAACCTTTTACACCATGCAACATTTATTGATAATACTGACATGTTTGCCATATTATATTTTCAATATTGTCTAGACAGAATCCCCACATTTTTCAGATCAGTCTTTCCTTTTATATAACCTAAAAAAATGTTTAAAGTCAGACTTTTTCAATTTAATTTAGGCACCAGATAATGTTTATGTTGACCTGTTATTTACAGGTCTTTAATTTGAATTGTCTACAGAAAAATAAGTGCAAAAACAAATAACATGTTGCACTTTTCTGTCACAATCCATCCCAGTAGGTGGTGATACTTTGTTTTTTAACCACATTTTCAGATTTTTTTTGGCAAATGATAATATAATATTTATTAATTTTTCGCAAACTTTAATTCAAGGGACCAATATGCATTTTAGGAAAATTCCAACATCTTTGAACATTTTGTTAGCTCTATAGAATAGAGCTAATGAGGTTAAAATTAGGTCTGTGATTAAATCCAATTTGAATGCAATCTGTCATCTGAAACTATGATAAAATGCACATCTGTTTTTGATTATTTGCTTAGAAGAAAAATAGAAGTTCCAGAGTTTCGTTTTTTTGTGCAATTTCACTTAATGCATCTTTGAGATGTAATTGTTTGCTGGTGTTCATTCTAAATGATACGTGGAGAGGTCCAGAAGACGCACCAGTAATGAGAATCATCATAAAAAAAAAACACTAAAGGGTTTTAGTGATCTGAAATACAATCAAATCTTAATGCGCCACACTTAAGCTCATCTCAAACCCAATACCAATCAGTCATGTCCTTGGTGCCTGTTTAGATTGTGATCAGACGGTGCGCTCCTGATGATAGTGTGGCATTAGTTGTTGTACAGTATTGATTAGTAGGGGTGGGAATGCATTTTCTGCTCAATCTAGGCAGCAAATCATGTCTCCATGTGATCCAAATACATAATCACAGTTCTCCTGTAGTTGTTGACTTATTAACCAATCAATTACTACTCAGAGTTTTAGTTTTATATATTGTCTCAGTGTGTTGATGGGGTTAAAAACAGTACATATTTGTTAATGTCCCTTTTGTATTTTAGTAGCTACTAAAGTTTGGGAGTTTGGGGGAAACTCCCAGTTGTTGTACAGTATTAATTATTCAAACTCCAAAGTCAGAATAATTGGTATTGTGAATATTGTGTAAATCCAGGCAATTTTACAATTTCTTTTAAGGCAGAGTTTTGTTGTAAATGTATGTTTTCTATTTTTTTTCTGCTTTTTCATGTGATATTTTCATTTATTTATGTCGCAAATATTTCTCCTGTTGAGGTTTTTGCCACCTTAATTGCACGACTCATTTGAAATCTGTCAAAAAATTTATTCAGATCGAGAATCTGAGAAGGCCTCCAGATTTACTTTTCACTTTGCACGCATGGAAGACAAAGAACGAATGACTGATTATTTTGAACAACACAAAAATAGATGAAGAAAAGTCAGGTACATAGAAGGAAGAGATGTAGGAAGCAAGAGTAGAAGTTAATTAGGAATGGAGGTAGCACACTGGGAACGAAGGAGAGAAAGAAGCAACATAATTAGGATGCAAAAGAGAAAATGAAGGGACAGAAGATGTGAAACAAGAAAGCAATAAAGCTGACAAGGGAGAATGGATGTAGAAAATAAGGAAACAAGGACACTAGAAAAGAAGTAGAGAACACAAGATGGACAGATCCAACTTAAAAAAAAATAAAGTCTGAAAATAGGAATATTTTTTCATCCTCATATTTTAATTTCTTTTGCTTTTCCAGACTGTGTAGGAATCCTTCATTTCTCCTCAAGGAGAAGCAGCTGCCAAGCAAATTAATTTTGTGCATAAATGTTTGTTTTTCTCGTATCCATCTGTTTTACTCTTAAATTCAACAAAACAAACACAAAACAATTAACAGTGATCTTGCTTCGCTAATTGGAAAAGAATGTTTCATCTTTAACTTGAAGCCTTTGGAAAAAAATTGTTAAATGATCATAGTAATGTGCCACTGGTGCTATAATTCTGATGAAGTGTTTGTATTAATGGCACTGAACATGTGTTAAATGTTTAATATCACGTTTACTGTGTTTTGTTCACGTTTCATCTGTTTGTTTCTACAGCAGCTGATGAGAGAGCGCCAGCAGATGGCCAGTCGTCCATTTGCATCCGTCGCCGTTTCGCTGGATGCCAGAGGAGAGCTAACAGAAGTCCTGCAGCCGTTGGTTGACGTGAGTCTAAATCGCACATTTCATGCAACATTTTTATTGTATGCGTTCTTTTTATTTATTTTGATTTACAAAATACAAAATGTAGAAATAGCAACAATATTCTTTCAACTTATACAACCTTGACTTCTTGACTGCTTTTTCTTTTAAAGAGATAGAAAATATGTTATTACTTTAATTCTACATAATGAAAGGCTATTATGATGAAATCATCCAAATAATTTTTTTCCAGTTGTCATGTCAAAAAGAAATCAGTGATGATTTCTTTGAGGTATTCAAACTGCTTCAGTTTTCTTTTTTTTGCTTTGGTTTGCTAAAATTGGTCTCTATTCATTTATTAGAGTCACTTTCTCTCTCATATACTTCTGCTTAGAATTAAACTGTGCTGTCCAGTCAGTCCTGTTTTGTTCATACTTCTCAAACAAATGGGAATGTCTGGCTCCAAGTTCAGCATAGGGCTCCAGGCTGTATGCTATATTGCTTGGTTTAAAGCAAGATGAAGAGATACGTCCCCAAAATAAGATCTGAGGGACCAGTGGTGATTTCTCAGCCTGGTTCGGGCTCTGTGTCACCTGCTCCTGCAAGAAACAAAATCACTGTGGCAACCTGCAAAGAGGCAACTCATTAGCGCCGAGCATTCTGCTGAGTGGTACTCACACAGCATTATGGTGTTTTGAAGGGCAATGTAAAGCAAAAAAGAGGAGGAAAAACAATGCTTTTCGGCTCTGTGAGTGCATCGTGCCGTCTGCATCAGAACGCTGCTAGAAACAGCCCGTTTTTTCTTGATTAAAGTGTAGTTTTAATTGCATACTTGTCACTCTAATGTAGGTCTGTATGGACAGTATAGGGTTTTTGACGTTTTAGTCAGATATTTTAGATAGGAGCAAACTCTTGGGAATTCATGCTCTTGTTTTTGTTAGATTTTTGCTTTGTATTTATCTTAGTAAAAAAAAAAAGTCGTCCACGCTTTCTTGGTGTGGCGTACCTCATGGCTCTGTTTTATGAACATACAGGTTTATGTCTTACATACTCCCACTTGGTCAAATGTTCGGAGAGTTTTACATGCTACTGGAGGATCAAAATTATTTTTTGATCCACTGATATGTGGACACAGACAATTCTGATTCCATTAAAGTTGAAGTATTGATCCCATAACTCTCACAAAACCTTTGAGCTAAAATGTTTTTGTCTTTTAGAAATCTATTTAGAAGTTGAACATTTACACGTTTTTAAATATTCAATTGCACTTTTGGATGACTTACAGATAAATTAGATGATTGATGATCTGGAGGGGAACTCTCAAAACAACCTAATTCTGCCCTGTGCCAGCTAATAAGTCAACATCTGCTTCCACTTAACTGTGGCAAATATTTTTTGATGACACAGAGGACACTGGCTTTTATTTTGCCGGCTCTATTTCTGCTTTAACTACTAAATTTTAGAGTGCTTCTTCAAATGAATTTGTGTAGAAAACACAATCAAGAGAAGTTGTCTCACCATGTTAGTTTCTGACTTACTGAAACATTTAGGTCCAGTATGACTGAACCATAAGCGCTATTCTCTCCATATTTGTCACCAGCGTCTCTACTTTTCCAACCGGTTTGAGACGATCGCAGCATCCTTTTTGCCCATTTTTTTCCAATTGCTTGGCTTAAACCTCCAAGTTGGCTTCGCTTTTAGTGACCAAGATGTCAGCAGCTGCTGGACAGAGAGACTCAGGCCTGCATACTGCAGACCAAAATGGCAGGCACTCGACATATGGAACCAGTAATGAACAGCTAGTTTGATTGATGAGACCTGTCAGTCCTGGAAAGAGAGCTCATCCTGACTGTTTAGTTGTTTGTTTGCATGTATTAGCATGTTTGTGCTTGTGTGTTTATGAGCTCTGGAGTTATGAATGACCATGTTACAAATGCAAAATATCTAAATAGGCTTTGAATAATCTTAGAATTCCAACTAACCAAAAATATTTGACACATTGGTGGTAGAAGGTAGATTGGTTGTATAACTAAAAGGAAACTGATTTAAATTTAAAACTTCATATTTTTACAATACTAAATAGCTCTACAGTTGTTGATCCTCAAAATCCTACTGGATTTACACTAACGGGTTTTTTTTAGCTTTACAAATATATGTGCAACGCAGTAATGATCTGTTAAATATCAAAATGATTAAAGATCAACATTTAGAATTTTGCAGTGTAAGAACACAAAAACAAATTTAAAAAAAAAACATGCAGTTTGTCTGAGATCATGGCATTTAAAATTGTCTGATGGATTCAAAAGTGCAATGTGTCTTTTACTAGAAATTAAACAAGACAAGAATTCAGTTATAGTAATAATTTCAGTTTTTTTTAGCTTTTGTTCTCAACTTTTATCTATAGATTGTCTAAAGATCTGGATTTCAACGCAAATTTCACAAGAATCTTCTTAAAAATATCAGTACTCATAGCCACTTAAAAGTTATTTTCACTCTGACTTTGCTGTTTCTACTTTAAACACCACCACGCAGAGAAAGGAGAAAAAAAATGCGTTCTTATTCAGAGACACGTTGTTTCTCAACAATTTCTGTCCTTTCATCCAAAACATGCTGTGAAACCCTTGACATTCATTATCAGGATGACATGTTTTTCACGCTTGATACGAGCAGTTCTGGCCATTACGTCTGAGGGGTAGGTCATCGCTTCGGCACTCTGGCTGTCTGACAGGGACACAAGTGTTTCTGTTGTGTGACCAATCAAACCATTTGTCTCAGGAGGAGGGCGTCTTGACTTAAGTGCAGCAGCTCCATCAGATGACATGAGTGACTTTTGGTCAGCTGGTTCCTTTAAAAAAATAAATAAAGCATCACTTGAACCAGAGCAGAAAGTAACATTGATTTCAGCTTAGTTGGTAAAGCAAGGGTGTATTATTCAGCAGAGAAAGCTGTTTGTTAATGCTGTCTGTCGAGAACAAAAATACTACTCTTTTTTTTTTTTACCCATATTATCATATTTAGAAGAACAAAATCTTGATTAGTACTAAAATTCTGTTAATTTGTGTTTTTTCTTTTGTTGTTTTTAAGGGTGCGCCTAAACCAGTTGCAATGGAGCCATGTTTTGGAGGGAAGGCTGCGGTGCTAACTGTCCTCATGCGTCTCCCGTCTGGACTTTCTGACCTGCCTCCACCTGGACAGTCAGGTAAGCAACAAACTCTGACATGTGAATCACATTTCTCTGAAATCGGTTACATAAGTCCCAAAGAATGCGGTCTGAATTAAGACCACAATCATATTCATCACAGTGGATCATTATCCAACATAGAGAAGTTAAATGTGTTACACGTGCTACACCTATTGCACTAATTATCAAACTTTTGACAAGCAAACTGGGCGATGAGTGCAGCCTGAAGCAACATCGTTTTACTTTTTAATTGAGGCACTAATAAATGAATTATGAGATATTTCCTGCCAGAGAGGGAGAGGGGGGGAGGATTTACTTGGAAGATTGGTCAAGCTTTTCATTTGTTCTTGCCAAATGGATATTGTTGACCAGATGCTGGAGTCATCTGAGTAAAAACAAAAACATTACCACTCAGTTATAAAGGATGCCCGATGAGAAAACACATTCTTAAATTGTAGATGACCTCACTGACAGAGTAAATATTAGATTGTCAGTACTCAAATTATGTTTTATTTCATTTCTTGCTCTAATTTGCTTGTCAGCATTGCTGCAGTGCATCTTGTCAGGCTTGGCAGCAGTCGTCAAATGTCCCCTCATATAAAAAAAGCTGCTTTATCCTTTGCCCATCATTGACTGTTTTTGCGTAAATCTTTTTTGCGGAGCCTTTTATCTTAGATGAAATTTGATGTCAGCTTACCCTTTACAAATGAGATATGTAACAAAAGTAATTATTTTGCTAAATTTGCCATATTTCTTTCCCTTTGTAAAACTGATTGCCAAACCAATTAAAAAAACATCTTGATGATGAAGCTGATAAAACACTAGAAAACAGTTAAAATAACATTACCAGTGAATAAAAGAGGATAGGAAAATAGGAAATGATTATTAATTGATCTATTAATTGAGAAGTAAGTTGGTGTGAATATGCTGTCATATGAAAGACTGCTGATTTGGCAGTTAGTCAAGGAGCCAAAGCTCATCTCAGATATCCAAGCATATTGTTGGAATGTTGAGTGGAAGGACAAAGTCTGGTAGAAAAAGGTGAACTGTTGCTTTTTGGTCCAAAGCAGGAGTCTGCAACCTTCTACACTGGCTCTTAATAATTTGGCAAGCTTTGCAGGACCAACATTTTTTTAATTACACATATAACAAATACAGTTTTTAGTTTTTTTGTATGAAATAAATTCTGCATTATTTTTCCACAACCAAATGAAACAAATGTCACTAACACAGCTCTGGAAAAAATTAACAATACAGAAAAACAGGATTTTTTTCCTCTGTGTACCAAATTAATCCTTCATATAGTGAACACATCATAAGAGAAACTAACAAGTTTGAAGACAGCAAGTTTTACAGTCAGTAGAGGAAATGTCAAACCAGCAAATGTATACTTATGGATAGCTCTATTGTTGTATTCAAATTGAGGACCATTTTATAAGTTGCAAATTAAATTTCTTCTCTGACCAAATAAACAAAATCACACTGTCCTTTTCCATTTATTTGGGTTTTCTTCAGTTGCACATGATCAGTATAAATACATTTCTTTCTATCTAACCTCATACGTCTCTCTGTTGTCCTTTACTACAGGACTGATTGTCGGCAGTGCGTTGGTAGACATCTCACAACAGAAGCCATCAGATTTCAAGGACAAGTCCCAAGCTTTAAAGAACCGAAAAACCCTTCCTCCAGCTCACCAAGGAACCTGCGTCTGACTCCATCCGGCGGTTTCGTTTCTGACCGACCGCCATGTCATTCCAGCATGTTTCAGGTCTCACAACTGGAAGCCTTTCCACAGACTTGACCTGCTTAAGTGACTTGTAGGAGATTTATTTTGGCTGCTAACATTCACCACTACAGCTCCCACTTTGCGCGAGCGCAGTCCCTCATTTACGAATATGCCGACATCAGAAATCCATGGCAGCGACTGATCCAGGCCAGGCTTCAGTTTCTTCACTTTCGCTTGGACAGCTCAGTCTACATTTAACAAACATCTGTCAGGTTTTCCACAAATTATGGCAGATCCACACTCATTGAAGTACGATTGATGAAGGTTTCTTATTTGCAAAGCATGAAGGAAATGTAAATGCGCATTTGGGAATGTCACAAGCTGACCAAATTTCCTCATATGATCAACAACGGTTGCTAGATGTCCAATATGTGCACCCTGTATAATTTTTCACTTTTCTTTTGCGCACCAGTAAGTGGTACATTTGGGTGCCAAATCATTCAAATTTCCCTGGTTTGTCTTTTTTTGTTGTAAAGAATTTAGACTTGAAAAGGTCTCAACTTAACAACCCATAATTATATTGCAAACCATGACAACTTGAGCATTTTCTGCAATTTCTAAGCATAATTGTTCGTTTGCATAACACTCCTCCATCCAGCAAAAGCAAAAGTCTGTATTTTCTGTGGGATACATGAACTAATGCTGCAGAGGAGAGAGTCCCTTCTTGTGACATGCCGGGTGAAGACGTGAAGGAGCCACGAACAAATCATTCGTCATTGAATTATGGCATGAAAATCTAGAACAAGTTGGATGCATTTTATTTGGAAAAAATGTAGTTATGTTCTTTTTTTCTCGGTGTAGTCACTGTTCAATAAACAGAAAAAACACTGAAGTTACTGTAGTTTGTAATAAAAAGATTTGGACGTTTGGACGCTGTTGAACGGAGATTGGGATGGTGGAGATTACAAGAGGCTTTCTCCAGAGAAGTCCTGCTCTTCTAGCTGTTTACTAGTTTGTTTTGTAAGTTTTATATGAAAAAAAAAGCTATAACTTTATTTCACCTTTTAAGTACAATGAGTTGTGCTAATAAGAATGCCTTTGCTCTTCATGAGCTCAAATGGGAGCATGAAAGTCTGAAGGAGTTTCACATCTGTACAGTGTCTCGTTGGAACAAATGTGCGTCTTCTTGCGCAATTGTTTTTTTTTTTTTGTCAGGTTTTCATGAAACTGGTGAAAATCTTTTGTCAATTTCAGGCCTTGTCACCTGATACTATTATATCTATAATAAATTATCGGTTTGCTACACTTGTGAGGAGCTTTTCTGTTACTATGTTTTTGTATTTAACAGATTCATGTTTTCTTGCACATTCTCGTTGACTTTAAACCACTTGTTCTAATGTCAGCCCCTTTTTTTTCTATTTGTGCATCTTTATAAACTGGGCATTGTCCTGCTTTGTGTCGCAAAACTCATGATGAGTTTCATGATGCCAGCTAATGTGTTTTTTCTTATTTTTATTTTGTGTTTGTAGAGTAATCCTTTAACCGTGTCTTTGCACAGGAATCAGGCTCATGCTGTTCTGTGAAACAGATGACAAACTTGCATATCAGTCATCGTCAGTGTATTGGAAAGATGGACAACATGCCATAAAATTAAAAGAAGAAATATCAGAACAAAAAAAAAACTTTTTGCAGCCAACTTTCTTCCATCTCTCACATTGTGTTGAAGTTAAATATTTTTTATGTTGTTGTCATATTTAGTTTTGACAGTAGACTAGGAAATATTTACTGTCGATGTAAAAACAGTAGAGTAAAAATACTGCAGGGTGTTCTTATAAATGTAAAATATTGTCACTCCCACAGGCATCGCCGTTCTGTTTGCGCTGCAATGCCTTCTGGGTAATTGACAACTGCTAGGTTATGTAGCAATGCTAGCCAGGTCCAGCCCAGACATTAATGAGTAACTTTAAGCCTTTTAAATTGGAACCGGAGCACGTTGAAATCGATAGTAATGCAGAAATTACAAGGGGTATTGAAGATGAGGCCGACCAAACGGAGGAAGGGGAAAGAGTTGAGCAAAGAAGTTGTTTGTGCTGCTGCCAGCTTCAGCTTCATAAATGAAACAATGAATGACATGTTCCTGTGGTTGGAGTCGGACACTGGTAAGACGTTCTCTGTGTCAGGTTCTGTGTTGCACCTGTTTAGGGTCTGGTCTCCGGTCCATTGTCGGGTCTGTGATTTCACATTAGGTACCGGTGGTTGGAGCAATTAGCTTTGTTATCATTTAAAAGATCTGCCAGTGTTGCCTGTCTGATGTTTTTCCCAGTTTGTTGCTCGCTAGCTGGGACAGTTTAGGCACTTTGAGGATAAAATCTGTCAGCACCAAATGTTCGCCATTTGGTTTTACCTTGGGAGGTAAAGACTACCTGTTAGCTCCTTCATCAATTTTGCTCTTACAAATGAGTCAAGTTTTCCGGAGAGAAATGTTTAAGGCACAAATGTGTGGTCATTCAGCAATTGTGTTCTTCCATTGGCTTTTTCCAATTGCTCTCTTTTTTCATGTGGGAAGCAA
This sequence comes from Gambusia affinis, assembly GCF_019740435.1. Lineage (NCBI taxonomy): Eukaryota > Metazoa > Chordata > Actinopteri > Cyprinodontiformes > Poeciliidae > Gambusia > Gambusia affinis. Next base: position 18,942,993 of record NC_057887.1, read on the forward strand.
TGAAGACTCACTTTACTATTTATTTGTTTGTTTTGAAATTACAAGCCAATAGAGATGCAGTGTGGATTTGTCTAAATTTATAGCAGTCAAACGCAATATTACATATATATATAAAAATGGTAACCTTCCTGTGTTTCCACTACAGCAAACCCTAACCTCTCCATCAACTCAGCAGGCACTACTGCTGCCCAAATCTCACAAAATAACTTATAAAATTCAAGACTTAACCTTTAGGTATTGCTGTATATTCAAGTAAAATAATAATTACCCTAGACATACTTTTTACTGTATTTAACACGTAGGGTGTTTTGCTTTCCCCCTTGAACTTTTTCATATTTTGTTACTTTGCAGTTGGTGGCAAGGATGTATCGTATATTTTACCTTTTATCAGCTTGGTTCTTTCAGTGTTTATTTTGAAGTAAAAATGCATTGCATTCGTCTTTTCCAAGCTCAAAGTGATGTTAAGAGGTTTGTCCTTCATTGTATTAACTCCCTATAGATTGTTCATGCTCTATTTCATTTCCAGTGTCATTGCTGTGTGTTTGAGCAAGGATGTAGGCAGTTGGCCAAAGTGCTACTTTAAGGAATCTTCACTTATTCTGTACCCATTAACTGCAGCCGCTCTTGGAGAAAAAAACTTCTAGTGGCCTACAGAAGCGTTCAGTACCAGCAGGAGATCCTTAAATGATAGTGGACACCATATACAGACGATATCAAAAACATGACTATGGAGTATTAACTTCACAATGGGTTCGGTCTATGTATTTAGTAAACTTTGTTATCTTTGACTCTCATGTAAACGGTTTCCTTTTAAATCATCTGGACTGACCTTGAAAGCATAGAAATATGATTTGTGGGAAGCAAATTCCATCAGGGAACCTGCAACAAACATCAGTAAGAGACTAAAAGGTTTAGAAGCTACCCAAGTAGAGGTAGTATTTTTATTTTTTTCATTTAGGTTTAGGAACATCAGCTTATTAAGCCAGCACAGGAATGTCTAGCCATCATACTGTTCAGGAAGGAAACATGTTCTGGTGTGAAACGTGTATATTAATCCCCAAATTAAAGCAAAAAACCTTATGAAGATGTGGACTGAATGTGGTAACACTGTCTAAACAGTATAAAAGCCATGAACCAACATAAGTTGTCTGGCTGATTGGGCCAAATCTGCAGCAAACTGTTGTCAGAAAAAATATTAGACCCAGTTCACACATTTTTAAAGGTAATACCATAGATGAAGAAATGCATGTAAATTTTGATTTTGAAAAAAGAAAATAATTTTTTTTTTTGGGATTTATGAAAATATGTTTGTAGTCCCAACTGAGTTATAGTGGGAACAGTAACATGAAATGGTCGGTAAACAGTATCAGCAGAGGGGTGTTTATGTAACTCAGCATTTGAGTTATTTCTTCAAAAGCTACTTTATTTTTAATTGCTTATTAATAAAATATTGCCATGTGGCCAGTATTTAAACTGGTAATTTAATAATTGAGGATGTTTTTTCCTAGAACTACTTTACTTTGCTGATTTCTAGGTAACGTAATCAAAGTTCAAATCAGTGCCCACAGGACATTTCTAAACTTTTGCATATTTTAATTAAATTATTGCTCTTTTTCTTTGCTTTGGGCAAAATTATTGTGCTTCTGCAGTTGAATGTTTTAAATATCCTTTTTTTTTTTTTTTTTTTCAAAAAGAATCTCACTTTTTGTTTTAACCATTTTAGGAACTAATAATAATCTATACTGTCAAGATAAAAACAGATTCATAAGGTTGTTATCTGCAGTCTTAAATTGGTTGTCTTTATCCATCTATTCCAGCACTTAAAAAAATATTTGTTCCTCTAAAATCCCAATTTAATCCAATCAAGAAGCCATTATTTCTTATCTCTGTCCATGGGACAAATTTGAAAAGATGTGAAGCAAAGTATCTTGACGTAACTCATGGTTGTTTACTGTGAAAAGTCAGACACACACTGACATTTGGACACAATAAAACCCCCCCAAAAGTAATAAAATGAAATTGCCTCTGCTCTCCTGGATAATAGAAAAGGTTGAAATCCACAGAGAAGTTCTGGCTGGCTGAAAAATGGTGCAGGAGAGGTCAGTAATTAGATATGAGGTGCAGCGGCTGTAATTGTGTTGTTTTATCAAGATCCACTTTAACCCATGCCAAGGGTGAGCTTGCAGACGGTGAAGACTTGCAGTGGTTTTATGGGTGTGGAAGGGTTGAAACCTACCGAGCTCAGAGCTTATTGGCAGGGGAACAATAAATCTGGAGAGCAATAATATTTACAATGGGCTTAATGTCAGCTGATTGTCTCAAGGCATCAATCACCTGAAGAAAGACAACATTAATTGGAATTTGATGTGTTGAAGTTATTAGAGAATCAATTTTAATTTAGAAACTAAGATAAAAACTATAAATTATTAGCCTAGTAGCTAATAATTTAATTCCATTAATAATGTGGCTGGTTTACGATGTCAAAAATGTGCAAAAAAACAGCATAAAGGTATAATCTTATATAATTTTTGGTGTTTGAAGTTACAGAAATGCACAGCGCCTTGCACCTTTTTCAAATTACAACCACAAACTTCTGGGTAATTTACTGGAATTTAATGTCGGACCAACACAAAGTATCATATAACAGTGAAGTGGAAAAAAACTGCTACCAGACTTAAAACGATTACTAATAAAAATCTTAAACGTATGTTGTCTATTTTATAGTCTTGCTCCTGCAGCCCCCAGACAATCCGCTGTATAAAAGCAATCAATTACAGTTACTATCCTGCAGTTTTGTGTGCTTAATGTAAAACGTACCGAGTACTTTATTCTTTCCTTCAGCATCTGATAAAATGGACAGAGTGTTTCTTTCTGGTGCAGAACATGAGGTGGACATTTTGGTCCTTCTGTTTCTGCGAGACGTCCAATAAATCTTTGGCTTTCTCTCTAGATCGTACATTCCATCACTGTTCCCAAAACAGGTGACAGTACACATCGCCCTCCCCATTCAGGGACGAGTCTGTCCTCTGCAGGTTACGTCCTTGTCTGCTTCTGTCACTCCTCACGGGGACTGATATGATCTAAGTGGCAATAGCAGGGTGTCTGCCAGGTGCCATCCTATAATCCTGCTTTACAAGAGTTTCTTCTATATGGAAAGGTGAGATAAAGTGGCTTTTTTGGGGGGAGGGATGAGGGATGAGATGATCCATGATATATGTTTGTTATTGTGTCTATAAATCAAGATATATTATTGTTATTATTATTATTATTATACATTGTCATGCTTAACAAACATTAAATATTATCTCATCTTTTGATTGTTAGATATTTGAAAACAATTGTGCCTTGCAGAACCTTATACTTTATCTCAGCAACCTTCAAGGTATGTTACTAGAATTCATGGTTCTCAAAATCTTGTATAAATAAATATCTGAAAAGTGTGCTGTACTGAATACATGATACGCTTGATAGACTTTTGTTCGTAAAAATATTAAAACCACAAACTTATTCTGTCCCACTTAATAAATATGCACTACTTTTAGTTGGTCTGTCACTTAAAATCTCAATAAAGTTTGAAAAATCTGTAAAATCTCAAGTTGCAACCATAACAAGTTGTAACGAGTTTATGCTTTGAGTTTAAACAAACTCAAAGTACTGTATTATTAAACAATATGCTTTTTTAAAATCTCAAAAACAAAAATCTATTCAAAAAACCTCTTATGCTCTCCATCTTGGATCAATTCATTATAGGTAGACTTTTGTTCAGTTGTCAACAGAGATCACACATCAGTAATTACAACAGACACATTGCATTTTTAGAAATGCTAAAGATGTTCAGAAATGAGCCTTTATTGTGTGGTACATTCTTTAAAAGTCTGTGTTAATTTGAGCCATTTAGTACAAACTAAGTATGTGTTTTTATCTTTCCGTCCCTTCAGACCAGCTCTAATTGCAGGCAATTAATGTCTGCTGGCTTTTGTCTTTTGACATTAACTCTGCTTGTGGGTATTTACACATTGTTTATTCATCAAACCCTTGTTCCCTTTGCTCTTTACAAAGAAATAATAACGTGGAAAAAAATAGAAGTGTGTGGTCCTCGAATTTCTGGATGAGACCAGAGCCATTTTTTAAATTTCTTTTGTAAATTCTATGGATTGTGTTTACAAATACTTTGATACCTAAGAGAAATGATGCACTTTTCCATCAAAATATATTCACAAACAAAGTCAAATCTGTAACCACATGAGAAAAGAAGCACATCTGATCACATTTCATAAATCACAATTAGGCTGGATAACGCTGAGGGACCTCAGTCACCTGTACTAATTTACACTCTCAGAATGTTACAGACAATATTCTTTACAAGCTAACAGCAGCATACTGGAACAGAGTTTGCACCTGTACATTTCTATGCACAAAGTGAGGTGTGTACATGATAAAAGCCACAAACCACCTTGATGACCAGATCTACAGAGCTGCTCTATACCTAACGCCAAACATGTAGAAGAGAATGTTGTTGCGGACTTTTTGGCAGATTCGTCTTTGTCGTTGGTAGATTTTCAGACAAAATGGACGTTTGAATGACCTCATCAATAATCATAATCCAATGCATCAATGAAATGCGTTGTATGTCCATGGTTTTCCCATTTGCTTCTCACATGTTTAGCTTTCCGCTTGCCCTCAGCTACAACAAATCAAGCAGAGAATGCATGATTTCAGGCTCGGAGCAGTTTTCACCTGCAGAGTCTTTGCAAATTACTTCCACAGGGCTTTGGAAGGCAAATGAACTGGCATCTCAATGTCAGTCGTCCACAAATCTGACCCACGAGCGGCTATGATTTCAGAAAAACATTGAGGTTCCAGTTCGGTGAGTGTCTGAATTAAAATGACTTTGATTGCGTCTTAAGACCAGAGAGGTTGAGCTCCAGTTCTCGGCTCCTACAGAAACGGGAAACCTTCGAGCTCTAATGCTGTTGAGGCCACTGAGAGGACTAAAGTTGACAGATGCAAGGAGTTCAGTTCAGATGGGGAACTTCCAGCGATGGCATTCAAAGTGCCAGATTCATCCAGCTGGTGGTTCTGAAGGAAAAAAAAATCAATGTGGTACATCAGGTTTTCGTCGTGTGGAAAGTTTTATAATTTACTTACAATATTTTGCAGTATTAACACCACTTTTATTGTTTTCTACATCACATCCATAAAGCTCAATCTATTTTCTTGGGATTTCATGTGAAGTGAAAACAATAAATGGTTTTCAAAGTTCTTTTCAAGAATCCTGGAATGAATTTGTAATCAAATCCCTTTACTTTGATACACCTTATTAAATCCAGCAGACCCAGATAGAGTCACCTAAACTGAATGCAGTAAAAATCAAGCTTTCATTTAAAACTCAGATGTTCGTTAGAGGACATTTTTGTCAACCAAGAAATGCAATAATTGAAGATGTTGAGAAGTTAAAAGAAGTTAATTTTTAACCTTTTATTTAACCTGGAGAGTTGTTAAGAACAGTTTCTTTTTTACACTAATGACCTGGTGGGGAAGGAAATATAGAAAAGCAGCTCAGATGACAGTTAAAAGACTCCATAGACACGTATAGAGAATGAAATGTAACACTTAATATTTTAGCTGAAACTAATAAATATAGACCCAGGATTGTTTGGTCTTATGGGAATCATAGAACCTTCAAGCGCTTAATAAAACGAGTCTTACCGGACAAAAAGCTGCTTTTGCTGTTTGATTTGAGACCAGATTTTGGACCTTGAAGGGAGAAAAGAAAAAAAAAAAAAACAGAAGTGAGGAGGTAGAAACACGTTAAATTTGATTTCTGTTTTTTATGGATTTCTCCACAGGCCGACTGAGGGCAATGAAAAACGATACAATACGAACCACAGACTGTTTTATCCCCACTAAACTCTGCTGGTGTAAACTTTTGGTATAATTTTCCCTCTGCCTGTTTGTGCCAACTCAAGGTTACATTGGTTTATTACATTAAAACTTTTTTCAGTTTCCTCAAAACCTTTGCATTCATATATATATATATAAAAAGACTGTATTTGCACATACAAATAGATAAACAAAATAAAATGCTACCTCATAGATACAGTGTTTGGGTGCAGAAAATGATAAGAGGAATCTGCTGTGGTTTAGAAACAGAATAAACACTCCATGTGATGATTTTTAAGGAGAAAAATCCTACAAACCAGGGTTATGGTGAAGAATGATTAATTGCTGTATTGGAGGTCTTTCCTCCTAAAGGATGCTTTACGGGTGATAAATCACATTATCGCTATTAAAAGCCAATATGATAGATTGTTTCGGTTAGAGGAGGCTCTGTGATATGATCTCATTTCTAGGAAAAAAGCCCCAAAGTATTTATCAGGAGAGAATAGCAGATATCGTGAGTGTGTTGATCGGGCCAAAATCTGTCGAAAGGGGTTGCATCGGATTCTGAGACAGTTAAGCAAAATTAAGTACAAATAAAAATGGTGAATATATGCAGCATTTTGAATTCAGGGAACTGGATCTTTGTGAAACACAAACAAAAGTCTTAACATGATGCAGTGGGTTTTAAAAGTGCATATACCTCTGCTAAAATGCCAACTTCTGGCGGTGTAAATTAAAGTGACATTAAAACTTGTACAACTCAACTGAAAAATATGCAAATCTGTTGGGAGGAATAAAGGTGTAATCATCTGGTTGCATAAGGATTCATAGCCTTAGACTAATACTTTGTTCCATCTTTGCACTGAATTTCAGCATTTAATCTTCTATATTACACCTTAATAATAATAATAATAATAATAATAATAATAATAATAATAATAATAATAATAATAATAATAATAATAATAAACTTCTAGCTTTTGTAACATCACAGTTGTCTAATCATTGTGATCTTTTGAAACTTGGATTTAAAGAGGTGTTCATACAATTTTGAGATCCTCTGTTAATGCTGCACTGTGCAGGTAATGACAGCACTTTACAGACAGAAAAGGTTTTTCTTCCCTTTGACTTGCAGTGACCTATAAACCGAATGCCAAACAAAGTTGAATTGAGACCCAAACTAAGAAATATCTGGCACAAAATAAAACATGACAATTATTGTTTTTCAGTTCTTTGCAAACAAGATACAAAGAAAATAAATAGAAAATGCCACTCACTTGTCATGGCATTGTTTGTTTAGAGACTTAAGAACATGAAGTCATTTAAATAGATTTTAAAGGTGCTTTGTTTCTTGCACTCTATAATGCGCTGATAAACTGTGATTATATGACCATTTATCTTGCCATACACCTCTTCCTCTCCCTGCCATCAGTTCAGAATTTTTAGAATTTAAAAATGTACTAAATAGCAACTGAAAATTTGAGTTTGGGGAATTCAGACACTTTTAATTTGATAATGTAAGAGCACTGATGAGTGAGAACAAGTTAAAAGATTCTAGACTAGTGTCCTTTCCAATAACTGACCTTCCAGTATTGAGGGGGGAGAATATGAGGGAGATCCCTTTGGCTTTAACTCCCGCCTGCACACAAACATTGTCACAAACAGGCTGAACCTTCAGGCCATTTCTGAGGTTACTGAGGCATCCAATTAGCTTTGACGTGACAGCTTCAGAAAATGTGACTCCACATTGACATATCCACTTTCTGCCCAGGAGGCGGGATTCTGTGCATGCCGTTATAAAACCATCCCTGATCTATCACAGTGACAGATTCAGACATTTGACAGTCAGACTGAAGCTCTGAATGGATTTCTCAGTGACCTCCTAAGGTTGGGATGAGGGATTTTCGTTTTCAAGTTCGGGGAGGTTTCTAAAGTTTTGCAAACAAAATGCCAAGTACCAAGTCCTGATAAGACATTCCCAATGTTTTATTTTTATTAAACATTTCAGCAAAAATAGATTTAAATGTTTCTGTACAGCAAAATTTAAGATTTTCTTTCCAAACCTCACCTGCAACGGTCCACAAATGTGATACGAGTCACTATTGGCGCCCAGTTGGCTCACGTCTGTCAGGACGTCCACAACACTGTTTGTCCAAGCTTTACCTCTACGAGTGGTGCTTGGCTCTACAGTGGGTTGAATGGGGGGTTGGGGTTGCCATACTCCAACATCAGTACCATTACCAAATGCCTTTATGGCATTACCTAAACAAGAAGAAAGTATTGATCCTGTTGATTTTCTGAACAGAACAAATGGAGCATGTCAGGGAAACAAAAAACACAGCAGATGTGGGACAAAATGTACACCAAATAGGATGACTTTCATTCAGCTGCTCTCTGTTTGGTATGATGGATTAATACAATTGTGTCATAGTTGGCAATTTAAAAAGTCTTAAGTAATAAAAACAGACTACCTAAACATATGTAGAGATAAATACGGTTATGTACTCACAACTTTTACGGTTTCAAAAGCTAGTTACAAAAATAGGGTGATTTGTTTTCTTTTGTGTTTGCATCACCTGTGATTGCTGAACAGGTCTTGCTATATTTGGTTTCATTAGAAAGTTCTTGGCATGTTTCTTGCATTTTTGTATTTATCTTTTAGATTTGTCAGGCGTTTTCCCTTCAGTTCTAAATCTGTTTTACTCTGTTCAGCCCCTTGTGTGTTAATTATTCATCTTCAGTCAGTCTCCATGTTTTCCTTCTCTCGCAGCTGCACCCTGTTTCCAATCAGCCACCTGTCTCTTGTCAGTAATCAAACTCACCCTCTCGGTTTCTGCTCTTACCTTCTTGATTTTTCTCTTTCCTCCTCTTGCATTTCTGCTGGTTGCTTATCCCGATCTGGTTCTGTTGCTTTTTTGTTTTTAACATAAAGGAACTTTCACTTTATGTTCTGACTGTGTTTGAGTCTATCGTAAAACTAAAACATGACAAGAAACAATGTTTTGACTTATGTCTCTACCAGCTCTGCTCATCTAGACACTAAAATTTTTCCCCCAAACTTGGTGAGACTATATGTGAACGTTGAGTTTTCAAGGATTTCAACAAATTCTCAATTAGTTTCTGGTTGGCTGGGCCATTCTAGCTGACACTTTTAGTAAAGTGAGGGAACCAATAAATCCCATTGTAGAACATTATCACGTTACAATTATTCACCTCTTACTTAATGTTGCTCTATCACATAAAATCTCCCGAAACCTTTAGGGGAGTATAAATACTTTAGCAAAGCGTTGTACATGTTATAGAAAACAGAATGCTGGAACTCACGGAGACATCGATTGTTGGTGAAAAACTCAGCGAATTTATCACAGTCTGACTTGCTGTTCCCGCTGCTGCTGCAGTCACACCACGGTGACAGGCTAATGCCAGAAGACCGCACATAATTGGGAGTCATCACTGTACCTGCAGCATAAAGCAGAATAGGACCCCTGTTAGTCATTGCTACTTCAGTTGAAACCATTTAATAGGGCACTTGTGGTTTAGCAGGAACTTTTTTGGCCTTTTACGTGAAATTAAAATGTTCAGGTCAGCCAGTGAGAGTGGGCTTACTCTGTGATATAAGGAGCTTTTACTCCATTTACAACGTCTAGGGAAATTGCAGTGAGTGATAAAATGATAAAATTCCTTAGTAAGCTGTAATATCAAGCAAAGACTAATTGTCTGTATTTTAGAAGGAAGTTTGAGGCCAAGTAGGTTCGATTTCTGCAATTACAAGCAGATTCTGTGGCGTAGTGTCAGGAACCTGTCGGCTGGGAGCATTAGAGGGAATAAACTGTGTGAAGCATGATATTTGTGGTGTAGATTGAAATTTCTGCCTGTTGAGACTGCAATTGGCCTCCGTTGCACTGTGTTCAAATCTCATTTCAAAAACTCTGTAGGACGTCATTTTCCTTTCTGTGTAATGAAACCCCCTGATGAAAGGAAGACTGGAACAAGATCTGTTACTGCACAATGAGCTGCAGTGAAATGTTCGCACTGCAGCGCTGGTGTAATGAAAGGTGTTTGCCAGCCTCGCTGATCAGCTAGTTTAACCTTTCCTCTGCAGAATACACACACGCTAAATTGCTTGTCTTTTCAATGAGCACCTGTAAATGATCTGTTATATGTATGTAGTCTGCATATGATTGTGTAGAAGAATGCATCAACTATGCAAGAAAGTTGTTGAAAAAACAAATAAGGATTTTTAGTTAGGGGCTGCACAGTGGCGCAGTTGGTAGAGCTGTTGCCTTGCAGCAAGAAGGTCCTGGGTTCGATTCCCGGTCCGGGGTCTTTCTGCATGGAGTTTGCATGTTCTCCCTGTGCATGCGTGGGTTCTCTCCGGGTTCTCCGGCTTCCTCCCACAGTCCAAAAACATGACTGTCTGGTTAATTGGTCTCTCTAAATTCTCCCTAGGTGTGAATGTGTGTGTGAATGGTTGTTTGTCTTGTATGTCTCTGTGTTGCCCTGCGACAGACTGGCGACCTGTCCAGGGTGAACCCTGCCTCTCGCCCGGGACGCAGCTGGAGATAGAAACCAGCAACCCTCCCGACCCCATTAGGGAAGAAGGGTGTTCAGAAAATGGATGGATGGATGGATTTTTAGTTAGCATCATAATGTGGTTGTTAGTTGAATAGTTTCAATCTTTTTAGTGACCTATTAGGCAAGAACTTACCAATAAGACCTGAATAGGAGAGCAGGCAGTTGGCGTAGTTCTCTAGAAGACAGCCAGATATGGAACCTGCTTCGGGCTGACAGTTGCTGAGAAAGTCTGCCAGCCTTGATCTATCAGCAATGGAGATACACGACACATGTTGTCAATGAAAGCTTCTTAAAACAATGTTTTCTTGTGTCCTAATTCTGGAATCACACTCATACACAGATCTAGTAGAGACAGCTCTTTAGAGTTTAGGGTGAATCTCTCATGAGAAGAATCAGTTTACTCATGTTTAAACAAGATACAATGCAAAGATGGAGTGATCAATCAGATCAAGCTGGACATAACTCCATTAAGTCCATTAAGTGTTTGTGTCTACAGAACTGGACAAGTTTTCACTGGACATTTTTTTGCTGCACAGTGAAGCTGAAAATTATTCATACCCCTCAGTGGGGAAATTCACAACGTATCTAGAGCAAAGTGACGGCCAACATACACATAACCCCAACAATAAAAAAGTGTAATGAAGAAGAAAAATAATTCAGTTTTGCATTAAGTAAAAAAATGTGTTCTAAATAATCCAAATAAAGTAAACTTTTCTTACGGTGTTTGAACTTTTCTTCTATATTAGGGCAATTTTTATTTTCCTGGGAGATTTAGACTTAATCTTTTAATTTTACCATCATGTTTTATTTTTCTGACTGGAACTAATCATTTTGAAGTGGTTCATCCCAGGTTCTGACTTGAATCTGAAGGAGGGAGCAAACAGAATGCCTAAAACTGCCAGGAGAATGAACTATTTTGTGCTTAGCTATATATGGTTGAGATGATACACTCAGTTTGACCTCCGTGTATTGAATAAAATATTTGTGCTGAAAACTCTCCTTAAGGTCGAAGGTTAGGATACTTCATGCAGAAGATTTAAGATGACACTGAGAGAAAGAGCAGGGGATGATGCTGAAAAAACTAACTCTGGTTTGCTTTAGTTCTTCAGTGATATATTTACTACATCAGGTAGCAGACGTCAGAGTAGCAACACAGGAAATCTTGTAATTGCCAGTTTAAGGGGGTGTCGACAATTACAAGTGTATATATACTTTCACTTTATCAGCTAAACTTGTTCAACCACATGGCAGCAAATCAAAGCATTTAGACATCGACAAGGACGTAACGAAGACAACTTGCTCAAAGTCAAACCAAGCTTCAGATGGTGACTTTGAATGCGACGGGGTTGTTGGTGCTATGTGTGCTTACCGCTCACAAATACAGATTGGAAAAAAAACCTGGCTCAATGAGTTTTAACCTTAGTGGCGACACAAACTTTGGCCCCTTTCAGTAAGAGTTGAGCATCATGTAAAAGCCACAGTCCACTTAAATCATGTCAATCACTTTATGATCTCAGTTTAAACATCTTCTCCATGCCTTCTCTTCTACACTAATAACCTCCAACTGGTTTCTTGAACAGAACAACAAGTTCAATGGCCTCCACAGTGACCATATCTCATTCCAACAGAGCACCATTGAACTGTGGTGGAACAGGAGATTCACATTGTGTATTTGCAGCTGAGCTGACAAATCTGCAGCAACTTCTGGCAAATAAGGCAGTGTTGAAGGCAAAAGGAAATCCAACCCAGAACCAGCAAGGTGCAGAATAGGATTCAGTTAACATTTAACCCTGTTAAAGATTCCTGTTTTACCTGCAGATGTAGTTAGTCTTGCATGTGTTTTGCAGAGAAAGACAGTTGGGCTTGTCTTTATCCTCGTAGGAGCAAACTGGTACGATGGTTTGTCTTCTGCGTTCTACACAAGCCGTCTGATCTCCCGCTGGACAGGAGCAGAACAGCATCCCGTAGCTGTGCTTAGGTGGAACCTTGATTTTGGATCAAACAGAAAACATAAAAGTTTTGAAACGGTGTTTTTTAGTAATGTACTGCAACATACAGAGCTACAACATTTCCCCAGCTGAGACATTTACAAAGACACTGCGTTGAAAGTGAAATCCCATTTAGAATTGTGATAAAAGCAAGTTTCTGATCATTTTGAGAAATGTTAGGCGGACCGTCAGACATCAAAAGGAAAGACAATAAAAGCTCTTAAACCTGGCATGTTTAATTACCTTGTCAAAGAACTGCCGTAGAGCCTTGTGGCACTTGCGCTTGTTGCAGACCTCAGAAGTAGACACCCTGCTAGTGCAGGGGTTGATATAAGCAGAGCGGTATTTCTTACAGGTGTCGTTCAGGTTACAGGCTTTGGCAGCACTCAGACAGTTGTTCTCCTTTGTGGATGCAGGCTCAGCTGGGACAGAAAAAAAGGAATGTTTTGATTCTAGGCTTTCTTGAAGCATGCTATAACAGAGTAGTGCATAATTTTGAAGTGAAAGGAAAATGATAGACTGCACAATGGTACAGTTATAAGTACTGTTTCCTTTCAGCAACAAGGTCCTGTGTTTGCATCCCATCATGGAATATATTATGTGTGGGTTCTACAGTCCCAAAAAAATATTAGGTCAGTTTGACTCCCTATTTTATTTTCTGCCTCATTAAGGATATCACTAACTTCACATAACTAGGATTTCAACTCTAACCACAGGTTTACATAATTCATCAGGAGAATGGATGTTATGTTAATTTTAGGCTTATTGTTACTTTTCAGGTTGAAATGACAACAACTTTAGTTGCTAATTTCAACAAGTTTCTAAAACTCAAACTTCTTTTTTTTTGCTGGCCCTCGTTCGGTTTTTGAATCTATTGCGCCAAATTTTAATTGTGTGGATGTTGACATTCAGACAAAAGAAAAATGGTAAGGTCGTTTAAGAACAACAGAAACACTGAATCAATGGTAAAGGAACGTGGTGACAAGATCAAGGTGGATGGATGGAATAATGAAGTAGGACTATATCTGTTTTACCTCAGCTCACAGCTGAAAGGCTGAAATCTGAATGTTCCAACAGGACAATGATTTCAAACAGCAAAATTACTTTAAAAAATCAGGCTTCCATTAAGCTTCTGGTCTTCACAGTGTACCTTAAGCCTTGAAAGTTAGTGCTAAGAATATCCACAAACACAACTTCAAAATAAGTCATTTAAACATTTTTATGGTGTAATTTTGTTCTTGTTATCCATTTACATATTACAAACTCATATGGAAATAAGCTCACTCAAATGTGCCTCCATTGCCTTTTACGTTCGTCTCATAAAAAGAGCATTGTGTGGTCAACATAATGCCACTCACTTCCTATTATTTCTCATTTATTGTAGTTAAAACCCTTTCTGCTCCACTGACTCCTGCACAGTAGAACAAACTCTATCCTCGGCCTCGACATGGAAGAATGAGCTCCGTAATTTTGCTTTTTGAGGTGGAATTGAAGCGCACTGAACTCTTCCATTCACCGCAGAATGAGCTATGATTAAATCTGAATACATTCTTGAACCTTGAGGTTAATCAGACATTACAGAACCCATTACTTATATATGACGAGTTCTCAGAGATCTGGGCTGTGATCCTGGAGTTCTTGTTTGTGTCTCTCAGAGCAAAGGTGTGACAGCTTTACTCCAATTAAGGTGATCCTGAGGCAAAATGCACACTGCTGTTGAATTAAAGACAAACTTTTTTAAAAAGGTATTATGAAAAGACATTTGCCTGTACATGTAGGCTATACAAACTGCTAACAGAGAGAGGAGAGTGAAATCAGAAGGTGTAGGTCATGGTGAGGGTTTGTATGGAGGCATTGCACCAGAGCGGGGAACAGAAACATTTTCTTTAGGGGCATTTTTGCATTTAAAAAGGTCATCTTAATGTCATGAAGTGTCTTACGTAAGATTTCATGCTTTTTTAACTTTTCCACAATTTTCATCCATTCATGGAGAAAAAATATTCAGTGTTCAGTCATTCAGCTTTGCTTTGATCTGGACGGATACAGTTGATGAAAACTGAAAGAGTGAGGGAGACGGAAGAAATGGAGAAGGATAAATAAATACTGTACATAGAGGATGGATAGAGAACATTGTCAAATTTTTCTTCCTTATAAGCTCCGTTGAACAGACATACTCAAGATGTTCAAGTATTTCTTTAATAACTATTTTGTTTCTAGAAATTATCTTTACATTCATTAAAGGTGCACAAAAATCTGACTTGCTGAAATTCTTTTGTGCGTGTGTATGCAAAATATAGCAAAAAAAAGTTGGCAATCATGGAGTGACTGTTGTAAACCTTGCATGAAGAGATGACCTGCTGGTTGGGACTGTCCATCAGCCCTCTCTCATGGTGGACAGTGGCTGATTTTTGTGACCTTGTAGGTAGATAAGATTTGTGGATAAGATTGGTTCCACAAGAAAGTAACGGCCAAGCGCCGAACACCCAAAGGGAAGGAAATCAGGGATACCGTATATACTGGATATATATATATATATATATATATATATATATATATATATATATATATATATATATATATATATATATATATATATATATATATATATATATATATATATATATATATATATATATATATATATACATAGCAATGAATAAGTGGGGCCCGCACCTCGGCTCAAGCCCAGGGACTCACACCCTCCTAGGTCCGGCCCTGAGTATCTGATAAAGTCATTTAGCTTATTAGAGTCTTAATATTTGTGAAATTCCAGAGTTTCAATCACACACGATGAATGAGAAGTCACTTTTGGGTTCCTCTGTACCACGTTATGATGATAGATGTGGAAAAAAAAAAAAAATCTGGCAATAAAAAACAAATCTATGCCACTCTTCTTAGGTTGCTGCCCTTGAGCAAGGCCACCACAGCAGACATAACAGGAATCTGACCCTGTAGGCAACTCTCAATAGGCTGATACAAGAGATCTTTCCAATGATGTCAGTCTGGTGGGGTTGAATATGGTTCCAAAATGTTGTTAATTACGGTGTCCTGGTGCGGGAATTAATTTCAGTAATGCACCGAGGGCAACATGTGAAATTATAGTTTTCCAAACTACAGTGTTTAAAATGCTTTCTAACAAAGTGAGGAGTTGGAGCTGGCATTTGTCTTTTACAGTGGGGGACATAATTATTTCATCCTCCTGCTGAGTGTTCTCACTTATAACAAAATGAACAGTTTCTAATTTAGACTGTAGCTTCATTTTAATATGGAGAAAGAGTATCAACTAAAAAAACCCATTAAATAAAAGTTTAATTCAATTTTACAACACAGATCACACAGCCCAGACTTGATGCATTATGTATATGGAGCATACCTGCCTAAATGATTTATTTCTTACAATCCAGGACGAAAGTGTAAATATATATGTATGTATATTTATAAGTATATGACTCCAAAGTATGTATATATATAATTGGGAGTTACATCAAGATTTTTTCCAAATAAATTACACTTAGTAATATAGAAATCAGTCTGGTTCTATGTTCATTTCTTTTAAAACATCAACTGAAAAAATCATGAAAAACAAAGAGCACTTTAAAAAGAGCAACTACATGATGCTACCAGTGTGGACACAATGAAGATATTCCCTCGCTGAGGGTTTAGTTTCAAAGTGACAACTATGGATAGTCTGACAAGAACATTCTCAAGCTCTTCCTTATCTTTTACTGTGTAATAAGAGCATTAGGAAAATGCAGCTATGGACTTACCCTCTTGTCTTTTGATAAGATTTAGGTCTGACATTGTCCAAGAAGCTCAAGAAGAGTGTGAGTGACCCGCAAGATAATCCCTAAAGCTCCTTCTATGACTAATAATCCCACAGTAACAAGAACCATAAAAGTTTATAGGATTGGATTAAAGGATACTATGATTTCAAGCTAATGCCCAGCTCCCTACCAACATGCCTCTATCGTGATTATTTGAAGTAATAATGAATGCATGCAGCAAAGTTTAACACATCATGCATTGCAGGTATTATAATAAATGAAAGAGAACTACATTTTTTGTATCATCTTTTTAAATATGTACGAATAACATTATGTTATTATATTACGTTATTTTTGAAAAGAAAAAAATTTAATTCTTGATAATCTAATTGAATAAAAAGCATTTCCTCTTGCGAATTAATTTATGATCAATTTTTTAAATGCTGCATGTCCAATGCAGCTTTCCCTGGGATAGACTGGCGGCCTGTTCAGCTACTACACTCAACATTCACAAGAACCGGTCATGAAAAAATTAAGATACCTCATTAAAATAGTCAATCCTTTCAAATCAGATCCAATATTATCCAATATGTTACTCTGTGAATGAGGAGTGAAGTTAATCTTTGAAATCTTTGCATCCATAAACTTCTTTTTTGTTCCTTCACAATTCAGGAAAAACAGACCCAGCACTCAGAGCCTTTCCCTCATGCTGCCCTTCTTTCTGTCAAATCTCCAGCTAGCATGAAAAATCCCCACCATAGTCTTAATATTTATGATCAGTCTCAAGACCCATTTATTACACACACCCATGAAATTAGTGAAATCCCTCTTAGCTCCTGCTGCAACCGCTGCTCCTTAATCTTTGTGTCAGTCATTTATTCTGGAATGATATAGTATTTTTGCAGAAATTACTTGCTAGCATGAAGCACCCAACAGACGCAGCAATATTGTCAGCAATAGTGGAAATCTGTGGATGTTTCCCAAATGCTCCCCTTTTGTAAAACATTTAATCACCTATAGAGAATAAATCACTTGCTTTCAAAGCCAAGCAGATATTTTGTTACCTTGGTGGAAAACCACATTGTGGGATAACAGCTTCTGCTTCAGGTTTGGCTCACTAATCATGATAATGTGGTATACTGTAAGGTTGAACGGACATATGGCGCATCATCACTGCAGCATATGGGTGAGCAAACCAAACTTCTTCACTGAGATATGCAACTTTCTGACGCACTTATAAAATATGTCATTTAGGAATGCAGATGTTCACTTGTTTTCTGACTATCAAAATACACTACTGGTGATGCATTGTAGATCCTTTTCTTTTTCTTCTCCTAGTTATAATCTAGGTTTTGTTTCTTCAAATTGTGCAATTATTTTGCACAATTATAAAAAAAAAAAAAAATTCTTGTATTTGTGAGTTCACATCGATTTACCGGTCGATCTACGCTCCCACCCTCATCTATGCTCATGAGCTTTGGGTCATGACCTAAAGAACAAGATCGCGGATACAAGCGGCCGAAATGGGTTTTCTCCATAGGGTGTCTGGGCTCTCCCTTACAGATAGGGTGAGAAGCTCAGTAATCTAGGAGGGACTCAGAGTAGAGCCACTGCTCCTTCACATCGAGAGGAGCCAGTTGAGGCTTGGGCATCTGGTCAGGATGCCTCCTGGACGCCTCCCTGGTGAGGTGTTCACGTCCCACCGGGAGGAGGCCCCGGGGAAGACCCAGGACACGCTGGAGGGACTATGTCTCTCGGCTGGCCTTGGAACGCCTTGGGATTCTTCCAGAAGAGCTGGAAGAGGTGGCTGGGGAGAGGGAAGTCTGGGCCTCCCTCCTGAAGCTGCTACCCGACCCAACCCCGGATAAGCGGAAGAAAATGGATGGATGGATGGATGGAGTTTGTATGCACTGTGTAAAGAGATACAGAACTTTTTAAATGTTTGGTTTAACAATTTTTAAAATTTTTTGGCTCATATCTAATCAGAATAAACCATTTTTCTTTAGGCCACTTAGTGATATTGGAAAACGTTCTGTTTACATCGCACTAAGACAACTAAAACTTTAGACCCAGATGATGATGCTATGGCTTTGTGCTAATAGCTTATATCACAACATTTGAATTAAAGGGAGGCATTCACCAGCAAAAAAAAAAAAAAAAAAAAAAAAAAAGACCTTGTGAAGATGCGGTTGCAAGCTGATTAGAGAGTCATAAAGAACAGACTCTCTTTCTATTTCAGTACGAACTGAAATAAGACCTGCACCATGACATGGAAGAACCATGTCTCCAAAAGTAAGTAAGAAAAAGTCAGATTACAATTTACAAATGCAATCAGGAAGAAAGATCTTCACTTTTGAAGACATGTCCTGTGGTCTGATGAAGCTGCAAGTCCAGTGTTCAGCCATAAAGACCAGAATTACATTTGTAGAAAAAATGGGAAAGCTGCAAGCCTGAGAACGCCATGCCAACTGTGAAATCGTTTGTTATAAAGCGGCTTAAGCAGAACGAGGTTTATGTTTTTGGAGTGGTCCTCACAAAGTCTTCATGTGTCTAATAGGAAGATGGGGGCAGGGCTAAAACTGCGGGCTACAGGTCTGGCTCCATTCCACCAGTTCTGTCTGGCAAAATGGGCGGAAATCTCAACAGACTATTGTGCGAAACTTGTGGAAGGATATCCAAAACCACAAGATATCTTGTTTACATTTGGCCACAAGCCATTTAGGGGACATGGCAAACATGTAGCTCGGTGGAAAGAGCAGTTGTCTGACAAACAGAAGGGTGTAAATTTGATTCCACCCCCACCCTTCCTTTGAAGTGTCTTTGAGCAGGATACATGACTCTAAGCTATTAATCCAAACATTTGTAAATGAGTTATTGTGTAAAACTGTGTTGTGTGATATGGCTAGAAAATGCAAAATATGTGCTTTAAATATTTTTCATTTGGAAGAAAGTGATCTGGTCAGTTAAAATCAAAATTGAAAATTTTTGGATACATGTAAACCGCTTTGTGAAGAGCTTTGGAGACGCTTTTCGTCAGCAGCACCAGTAAAGCTGGTCAGATTTGATGGGAAAATGAATGGAGTTAAACACAGGGAAGTTCTGAAAGAAAAACTGTTGGATGCTGCGAATGACTTGAGACTGGGGTAGGGATTTACTTCCCCAAGGGAGAGGAGCACTAATCATAAAGCTAGACCTACAATGGAGTTCCTTAGCAAAACTTACTTGTGTGTTATAATGGTCCAGTGTCCATTTGTGGAAAGACTTCAATCTGACTGAGCAATTTGGCAAAGAAGATGGAACAAATATGGGGAACTGATTAACATTTCTCCCACATAAATATGTTTATGGTTGCCAAAAATATTATTGTGCATTCCTTACAGCGAACAGTACTTTGGTTTTGTATTTCTAAGTCACGGTTAGCCAATGACTGCATTTCCAATGAGTGCATACCCACTTGGCTTTCTCTACTCAGCCTGTCATGGCTCGGCCATCAGATACATTCATCTTGGTGAGGAATTTCTGTTTTTCCATCCATTTAACCGAGCCTTCATCTTCCAGCACCATTTATTTATGTCAGAGTGAAAGTCAGTGAGCCAGTATGCAAATGTGCATGTGTGAGTGTGTGTGCAAACTGAAGTTAACGTTAAAAATTGTATTTGCTAAATAATGTTCTTCTTTTAAGTTGTCAGTTTTGCTTAAATTAACTCAGTTATGAGTGTTAGCTCATGTTGAGCTCTTGGAAATGCAAATTCTGCGTTCTAATATGTTTTTGGATTACAAAGCACAATTTGAGCTCAATCCTCTGGAGTACTTGGCAGGTAAAAACATTGGCTTCATACAAGCAGCACGATCTACTGCAATGTCAAATTCCAAAACTTTCATTTAGGTTTTCTGGATCATTCAACGATGAAGCAGCCAGTCTGCTTGAGATCAAGTGAGGCTGAGCAAAACACAAAGCAGACTGAGACCTCCACACTTCCACAACCATGTTGGACTGTAGGTGATGTTGGTTTCCAAAATGTTGTGCATCATTTTTTCTTAGAGTTGAATCAAGAACACTGAGCTTCACTGAAGTTAGAAGTGTGTTGTTAATTGCTTCTTTTGTAACTTCCTGGATAAGTTAGGGAAACATTTTAGTGTATCAGAAGGTTTACTACTTCTATGTTCCATGTTTCTTTCTTTAATGGATCTCATTGTTGTTCACTGGGGTCTTTTTAAATTCTTTCCTGTACGATACATGCCATTACCTTTTTTTTATCCACCATTCTTGATTTTCTTTAGATTGGGGTATGATGAATAGCTTTTTTTAATAGATTTTTTTTGACCTACTTCATGTTGTCAGACAGGTTCTGTTTAGGTGATTTCATTATCTAGTTGTCTGGCAGTAAACAGTAAACAGTTTGGATCTGGACAAAATGTGGTCAATCCCAGTTGCCTCATAATTTAAAGAGACTGATTTTAAATTTAGTTTGACGATCTGAAACACTTAACAGTGACAGTAAACACACGTGAATTCCCCACCAAGGCGAGTTTCAGTTACGCACAGGTGACATCTTTTTGTAGACCTTCAACCACAACCGTCCGTCAGTTTACTGAAAGGCGTAATATGAAAGCTGTCTTTCTGTATTACATGACTGAAAGGCAGCTTTACAGATTGATTGTGTTTATTGATTTTTAAAAGATACAGCATTTAATTTCATCTGTTCCTGGAAACCATGCTGGTAGTTAGTGGTTTGGATTTCAACCCTGCTGGTCTGAATTATTAATGTGATGATTACAGGACACCCAAAGTAGAAAAAAACCCCACAAATTCAAATTTTACACTCCTAGAAAATTGCATTTATTTTTAATATATTTTATGTATAACTACAGTAATACTTTTATGTAGTCGTAGGTTAATATTTTTCAATTGAAATATATTGAATTGGTCACTTGGCTTACCAGTGTTTTATATAATTGTTTTGTAACTGCAACTATTTTCTGTTAGACCATTCCTTAATGAGATTAAACTCAGAAAACAACCATGTTTTTAAAGCTATATTGACAGATTAAAGCAGAACAGCCCCTCCCCTACCTGTTGCTGTGCCTACCTTTCAGCAGGCTAAAAGAAGGCTACTGCACTTTTCCCTCACAAAAAAGACAAATTGAGGTGTTTAGAAATATTTATTTTCTCAAAATATCCAGATCTGACTTGTTAAATAAAAGAGAGTCAACCATTAGTTTTATTTAAGTAAAATATTTTTAAAACTATAGTTGGAATATAGCAAGCTACAGGCTAATGCTAATATGTGTTGTAGCATTTTAAGATAAAACCTGCATTTATTTTCGCTCAAAGCATGAACAGTAAATATACATTTCTCAATGCCAATCATTCAAATGATCAGTCCAGTATTTTTTATTTTTTTTGCTAAAGAATAGCTAACATCCGTTTCCTAATATAATTAATAAAGATATAAGTAAAGTTGTAACAATGTGCATTACAACAGTGTTTTGGGTCAGAAAAAATTTTGAGTTTGTGAAAATCAGGATTAAAAAAAAAAGATAATTAGTTGTTAGAAAACTATCGTAGCCTTAATTACATATACAGATTCTGCCTTTTAATTGGGATTTTACTTCACATTATTTTTTTAAAACAACATAAATAATATAATGTAATGGTTAATTGTTCATACCTAATTGTTGATTTAAGTGTGCGATAAAATACTTCCTTTTCAACTAATTTTGGAGAAATAGAGCGAGGAGTAATAATCGAAGCACCTGGAGCTTCGTTTTACTGAAGGATGTTTTAACGGCAACCATCAAGTCAATAACTCAGTTCTATCTTGAGTCATATGTGCATTATTTTATGCTTGGCTTAGTTTCAGGCAGGAATGAGGTCACTTACGGTTAATGGACTTGTGATATCTAACCCATTAGGGGAATTATGTTTTTTTTTCTTTCGAAGGCCACTGTGGCTGTTTACACAGCTAGAAGTTAAAATTGCTACTCATCTTCAGCTACATAACATCATAGCTTATAATGATCACATGTATTACCTATAATATAGGTAACTCATGTGATTTTTTTGTGATAACACATAATGCTGATAGGTTGCCCTGTCAAACTTCCATATTCCCAGTCACTGACTTTGATGGAATAGCACATTAGGCGTGTATCAGGTTTCCAAATGATCTCTTGATCAAGATTTCAGCATTTCTCCTTTCTTCAGTTTTATGCAGCCAGATGCCTCATCTAAGCTACGTCAGGCATATAATGGTGCAGTGAAAACTGTGTAGTGAAAGTATTACATTAATATAGATTATTGGTGTCTCTTGGTCATATTTTTCTGTAAACCTTGAACAGTTTTAACAATATTTTTTATCATTCAGATTTCAGCATTTAAAAGCCCTTGATTTTTTTTCTCCCATTTTATGTTTTAAAACAAAAATGTCAGCATATTTTTATTTTAATTCTATGTGTTAAACCGTCACAAAGTACTGCGTGATTGTAAAGCAGGAGAAAAATATCGCATTGCTTTAATTGTTAGAGCCAAGACATTTACCTACAATGGTGGGCCAAGCAAGTAGAACATTAATCAGAGAAAGAGAAAGCCAAGATGGCAAAGAATGATCCAAAACGTGTGAAAGGAGGTGCTCTGTCAGGCTTTTTTCACCTACATGCAAAGTAGAATATGTTGTGGAAAATAAAAACTTATATCTGCCTGGACAACCCCTCTTAATGCTAAGACATGGTGATGGTAGTATCATGGTGGAAGCACTTTTCTTTAGCAGGAACAGGAAAGCTGGACAGAGTTGATGAGAAGATCAGTGGAGCTAAATGCATTCTGCTCAACAGACTGGGCAACACAACAGAACAGAAACTCTAAACATACTACAAATCTTATGATGGATTACAATAAATAATATTCATTTGTTAGAATGGCTTAGTCAAAGTCCAGACCAGCTATCAAATGGCAAAGAATGAGCAGAAATGTTTCAGAATTTGAAAAGCTAGTATACATAATCCAAAAGACTTGCTTATATGATTGCATGTTTCCTTCCATTTCACAACTATGTCTTAAGTTGTTTTTCTATGACACAAAAACCTATTAAAAAATACATTAATGTTTGTGGATGTAACATGAAAACTATATAATGTTCAAAGGAATATTTCTTTAGGCAGGCACCAAACCTCATCATCATTTCAGCATTTTTCCAGGAGAGTAATGTGGATCTTAATATTGAATTCTCCACTCTGTGTTTGAAGTACATTAAGACACTCAGTCATTGTATGCTGAGCAGAGTGACTCTAATATGGCAAGTTGGTTCTGCCACAGCGAGAGCCAGAAACAGCAGGAGGCAGAGCACAAGAAACAAAAAACAAGAGAAGAAAAAGCCATTTTTTCCCCCCACTGAAATAGTGGCTGGCCAGTTCAGCAGATGCATTCCTCCAGCCAGAAAGCCCAACACTGTGGAGTGCCAAAGGGTTCTGCACATGTCACAAAGCTCTTCCTCTATCATCGCAACTGAATGCAGACAGATGGCTAATTGCTCCTCTGTGAAGCTAAATATGGGCTTGCCTAAGTGTATGCTCACAGGTCCACCGTTGATGGCTGTGGACATGTATGACATTTATATTTTCACAAAAGCAAACAAGCTTTTTTTCCTGCTTTTTAATCCAGGGATTCAGCTCTAACAGCTTCCTGGAACTCAGACACATCGGACTGGGCTCTAAAAGGATGATTATTTCACAACTAGCAGATAAATGCGATGTTCAGCATTAGCGCCATGGCAGCAGAAAAACACGCAGGCCTCTCATCATCGCTTCGAGGGCAGGAACTCAAATATACTAAATTATTCTGCTTTGTGTACCATGGGTCACAGTGGCAGATAAAAGCTTTTGTGATGGATAATGGGCATTGAAAGCTACAGCCTGAAAACTAGACAGCGATAGAAAAAAGAGCGGTTGTCAGAAACGGTGACGGATGTGTTGCAGTGATGTGGTGTCTTATACAGAGTGCAACTGAGAAATACCAGGGATATAAACAGTGACTTAACACCACACAAACTGAGACCTTTAGGAGGTTAAAAAAACAACAACCTCTTACCAGCTATGATGGGAGCCAAGCGGAAGATGTCTGAGAGCCGGCTATTGACTGGTTCATATGGAGAGTATTCCAGTAAATCATTACCTGCAGAACAAAAAAGATTATCAACACTGTGTGCTTAAAATTTCATGTGTCTGTGAGACAGAGAGACAGAATGTGTTTGTCTTAATGTCATAATAGGGGCTTGTCATTACTTTCATCCTGTGGGGATGTCAGTATCTTTGGAAACGAAAGTGGATTTTCTACTGTTTTGACAAGTAACAAGTAACATATCATTTTGTATGCAACCAAAATGAAGCACAATTCTGTTTATTTTATTGTCCACGTATCAGTGAAGCAGTATTTTGATTAATATAAGGAGGGACTGACAACTATTGAATACTTCAATGTTTTTTACTTGTTGTTTACATAAAATTCACACCAGGCATTGGTAAAAACCTAAATGATCTGGATAAAACAAAACAAATGATTCCAGAAATGTAGTTATGCTACATTGAAATAATGTGCATCTGTCATGAGAAAATATTAAAAAGCTGACTCTGAATTCAAAAGCTGAAAATATAGATGTGTGTTGCTGCAATTTGAGTCACTCGTTACTTTTTAAAACACAAAATATCAAATTAAAACGAGCTGAATGAGGGACAGTTTGACTTTATTTTTAAAATAACGCCATAAAATTACAGGCAAAGAGAAAAAATGACCTTGTTTTCTTATGTTCCAACACCCGACATACCTCAACCTTTACTTGCAAAGTGGATGCTCCTGATATGGAGTAGGGTTAATGCTTTCTCCTCATATGAAATAAAAATTATCCCAATTATTATCTAGCTTAATCTAAAAAGGACCTCATTGCATTGTGTTACCAATGTAAAAAGTTTTATATATGTTTAAAACAAATATTTCAAGTAAATTCTTGACAATAAAAAGAAAGATGCTGAAGTTGCTGCCATATGTACAGATTTAAATTGAAGTTCTTCTTAAATTTGTCTTTCTTTGTTATAAAAACAAATAAAACTGAAAGAAAAAGGAAGCAGATGAATGGTACAGCACACAAAAGACAGACTAAAGTCAGACAGTAACATGACATGTTGCAATTGTTTCTGGAGCGATACATTTAGGATAATGATAATAAAACAAACGACTGTCTAACTGTAAGATGGCTCACAAAGTTACACCAACATCCTGAGGCCGCTGGGCTCTTTAACTTATCAAGGCAAGCATGACTTCATATGACGCGGTCTCAAGCCATTACATTTCCACTCTCGCAAAGTATTGTGTGGGTCATTTCCAGGGTTTCAGCTGATGGCAGCTGATGAAACACTAACCATCACACATGAATATGTCCTTTATGTCAAGGTTGGTGTTAGACACTGGTACAGTCGTTCCTGCCCAAGGCTTTAAGTATTTCATAACCTGCCAGATTGGACTGGAAGGGGTCAGTTTATTTACATTTCCAACATACAGCTCTGGAAAAAAACTAAGAACCTGCTGCACTGAACTCCATTAAAAACCTCCTGGTTATTCCACCAAATATTGATTTCTGATCTCTGCGTTTTTCCCCTCCCCTCTTCTCCAGGGGTTCTTTTTGTGGTCTCTAGTGTCCCTTATATGAAGGTAGGCTGACAGGAAAGCGGGGAAGACATGCGGCAAATGTCGCCGGATCCAGGAATCAAACCTGCGACGGCCGCGTTGAGGACTCAAGGCCTCCAAATGTGGGTCGCGCTATCCCCTACGCCACGATCTCTGATTTCTTCAGTTAAAACATTAGTATTGTTGTTTCTAAATGAACATGAACTTGTTTTCTTTGCATTATTTGAGCTCTGAAAGCGCTGCATCTTTTTGGTTATTTCGACCATTTTTCATTTTCTGCTAATAATTCTAAAATCTTTGCTTGGAATTTCAGAGACATGTTGTCAGTAGTTCATAGAATAAAAGAACAATGTTCATTTTACTCAAACATACACATAGAAAAAGTAAAATGAGAGAAACTGATCATTTTTAGTGGTCTCTTTTTTTCTTTTCCAGAGCTGTATGTTGCTATTTATTCTTCTAGCTTTGAAAAGCCAGTTGGTGTCCAAACGTAATGGTGCAGAATTTAATATTGAATAAATTTCCCTCTCATTTCCCTCATGTGTTTACCATTGTTAGCCCAAATCTGACCAAGCCTCTCAGTCACTCCACTCCATTCTGGTAGGACATCTTATTCAAAATCGAATTCACTTAGACGAGTCAAACCTGAACTTCATTATTCTACAACGAACAGAGATTTTTAGAAACAAAGTCCAACCGCCAGTAAACATTTGTTTAATTTGTTATTTAGATTTAGACACATGGATTACAATGGCCAACCCTGAATTGAATTATTCATTGTATTTGTGCATGTATATACATATATTTGTATGCATGATGCTTCCCTTAAGTTTAAACCTCACCTTGTAAACTCTGAAATATGCTCCAAAAAATTCTGAGGCAGTTCTTTTCCTTCTTCATGCCTCTCCTGCACCTGCAGTTGTACAGTGAGCTCTGCTTCATGGCATCTATGGCGCTGCGGCACTCGCCCTGCGCCTCGGGACCGGTGACCGCGCTGAAGTTGCTCTCCCTCCCCGCCACGCACTGCCTCATCATCCGGTACTTGGTGCTGCAGGAGTACTCCCTCTGACAGTGCTCGCTGGCCTTCACACAGTCCAGACGGGCTGCACGGGAGGCTGCGCCGCCGTCACCTTTCAAGGTGAACACCGAATCTGAGAGTCGGGAAAACTCAAGTGAGGTTTGTGAATAATTGGGAACCATTGAGCTGTTTTACGCGTGCCAGCGCTTGAAAAGGTTAAATATAACGGCATAAAATATGCAGTGAGTCATAACAACAACAAATAATAATAATAATAAAAAAGGATTTACAGCGAGAAAATGAAGTTAAATCAATGTGATGCAGTTTATGGAAATCTTAGGTCTAAGAAAAAAGAAGAAAAAGCTACTTACCCCAAATGGATAAAATAAAGACAAAAGTTAAAATCATTGCGCTTTTTGGATGTTTTTCAGGATCTAATCAACTGTTGATGGAATTAAAATAAACTGTGAGAAGAACTTGTCAGATTGATCCACTTTCCGTCTGGTTGCAGCTCAGGTATGTTGAAATGACGATGCATTGTTTTAGATCCGACAGGGACAATCCAGGTTCTGGAATAAAACCACCGCCTTGTGAATCCGTCGGAGGTTTTGTTTGGTTTCCTGCAAAGCCCTCAGAACAAGTCGCCTAAGTCATGAATCAGCGCTGACTGACTGTTCCCACTTCGCTCCGCTGCTGTGCCGTCTGCTCTGACTCTGAGCAGCCGAGGCGCGCTGGCTGAGTTGCGCATGAGGAGAACAAACTTTCTGAAAGCACAACAGCAAAAAGAGTCGGTGGCAGCGACTGTGGAATTTAATGAAGGTTCGGAGAAAGTTTGATTTGTCCATCAAACGCTCTTAAATTATATCCCAACATCTGAAAAAGTAAAAAGATGAAATAAAATTTTTTTAAAAATCCTCCCATGCAGAGCAGGTGAAAAGACAAAGTAGTGACACTCTTTGATCCGGACTGTCCTCCACTCTGAGGGGAAACTGAAGGGATCGAGATGTGCAGCCCATAAGACATGTGACGTCACGAGTCTTGCCTCCGACTGATCGAAATAAATCCTTTAGCATCCAGACCTGGATTTAAAAAAACCCCATCAGGACTCGATCTGCTTAATTTAAGAAGCTTCATCTCAGTAGTTTTGCATATGAGGAATGTTGGATTATTTTAATAATTCAT
Organism: Gambusia affinis; assembly: GCF_019740435.1. Classification (NCBI taxonomy): domain Eukaryota; kingdom Metazoa; phylum Chordata; class Actinopteri; order Cyprinodontiformes; family Poeciliidae; genus Gambusia; species Gambusia affinis. The sequence continues at coordinate 18,971,079 of NC_057887.1, forward strand.
TTCAAAAAGTGAACCTCAAATGGATTCAGTACGCAGAGTAATATCTTTCAAACGTTTTTTTCTGTCCAGTTTGATTGTTAAGGCTTGTAGCTTCAACAAAAACCCAAAATTCAGTTTTTATGACACTGGAATATAACAAGTCAGTAAAAAAAGTACATAAATAACATGTATAGTCAGATTTGTGAGAACTGTGAAAGAAAACCCGTTCAAGAGTTTAGGAAGCTGGAGTCAGTACAGCTCACACACAAATCCATCCATACTACTGTTCCATTCCTCCTGTTGAATAACTCCTGAAAATATCAGCTAACAAGGGCTAAGAGTGTTTGCCCATTGATCTTGGGTCATCTATGCAGATTAAGGTAAATTCAGTAAATTTTCTCAAAATCAAAGTCTTAGAGTCTGGAGGAAAATTGTATACTTGTCATTTTGTGTTTCATCAAAGTCAGCCATCTGTTATCAGATCAGCAAACTCAACTGATCTGTATATGCTTAAGTTAATATGCTTAACAGTTATAGCAAAGTAAATGCCTTTATATTAGTCCACCAAATCATACATTTAAGAATAGTAAAAAATAACTGGATTAGGCATTTCTTAAAAGACATATCTTCATTCATATATATCTGCATAATACAGGAGGCTTACTTTTTTTTTTTTTACAGTGCTGAGCAGATTCCAGTCTCATTTTAAAATTTCCATAAGCAGGCACTTTAGTCCTGGTCTCTTTTCCCTCAGTTTTACATGCAAAATGAAGATATTTTCTCTAATGGTAAACCCTCTTTTCCTCCCAATTCATTAAGAAACTACATATTACCAGTTAATTCTTTATTAAGAAGGCCAGTCACCTCTCTTTTAAAATATCCTTTGTTAATTTATTGAATTCTAAAGCTCCTAATATCTCACTAAGCTAAACTATATTACCTCTATAATACTGTTAAATGCCTATTTATTTTAATTTGAGACATGATAGGTGATTGTTACAGTATAACTTCTTGTGAGTAATTTCAAAACATTTCAATCCTTCCCTGGATAACGCAAAGGGGAAATTGGGCAGAGGGGGAAAAAACATATTCTGTCTGTATCTAAAATTGAAAATACATTATGATAACTGCAGGAAGAACTTTTTCTATTAAAGTTTGTTCTTCCGCATTAGGAAATCAAGATTCTTATTTACGGGCAGGGTGCAAATCGAGGGGGAAAATTGTGGAGGAGCTCATAATCTCCAACCTCCTACACACATCTTCCTCACTCCTTCTATTCATGCTCACAGATGGCACAAATTTTAAAGGACCAACCTTCAATGTGGTGCGTATTCAGTGACCAGTGGTGTTGCCCAAAATAAGCTTTTGAAGAGTATTTGCATGTGAAACCTCAGTGGGAAAGGTCGCTGTTGTGTACTGTAAAGAATTGTGAGGCTAGACTCCATTTTGCCTGTAGAACTGCTTTTAGTCTTAGAATAATTTAGAAAAAGTTGAGGATAATCAGCTGAATTTTTTTGATTCTTTTCAGTGGCTGATGCTGCTGCAAATAGTTTTGTGCAGAATTTGGATCATACTGTTTTAGGCTAAAAGTTTCTGTGTTGACTCTTATTTCTGAGTAGACATTTCTTTATTAAAGCCTGTTCAACATGTGGAGCTCCTCAAGGCTTCATATCCATTCCACTGTTATTGTCAATTTATACAATTCCTCTTCTATTCCTTTTTAATGTAATCTCTTCTTTTTATGCCGACAACATTCAGTGCATGTGGGTTTTAAACCCTGAATAATAGCCAACTTGATCTGCTGCTTGTAAAATTGGCTAATAATTAATTTCTTTTGTTTCTTTTTCTATTTGTAGCCCCATTGGAAATATACCCAATGACCATCCAAAGGTACAGCATCACTGTGAAATTTAAACCATGAGTGTCTCTGAAAACAAGATTATTACATTCCTGGGACCAACCGTCTAGAAATTAAATGGTAAAAATTAGCATTAATCACTGAAATACGGTTTATTGATACCAATTTTCATCAATCAGCCACTTGCCTACCATTACACTAAAATTTCTTCTGAAGTGTGCACTTCTAAACGTGAATATTGTATTATTGTATTTTTTTCACCTCTTCTAAGAAATAACTTTTGAGTAAACTGATAAACGCATGACAGCAAAGTGTCTAACTGACTAGATGAAATTTATGGAACTGTTTAAGTTAATCAATTGGAAGAGCCGATCGGATTACTTTCCTCTGGATGCAAGTCATGGGCCATTTCCTGAATTAAATAAAAGCCAGACATTTACGACATTGATCTGTTTATTTATGACATTGTGTGGAATAGAAAGATCCAGACCTTTCTGTAGTCTGATAAGTGCATTTTTTCTAACAGAAATATCATCTAACTACCAGTGGCTTTGGGCCTTCCCAACAGACAACCACCTGTATTGTTTTCCACAAGATGATTTCTCATCTATAATAATGCAGATTATCGGATGGACTCCTGTAAATGCACTGAGCCATCAGAGCAATAGGCCAATATCTGTCAGCAGAGCTAGAGCTAATTAATTGCTTAAACCCTTCATTAAGTGCTAGATGTATGTGTCGTATTGAGCGCGGCATTTGTTACAATTGATAACCAATGACAATGAAATCTGTAACCTAAGCTTTGTGAAATACTTGGAATAAAAAACTAAATTAAATGATAACTCGCACTCTTTGGTAGCATTGCCATTTCAGCTAATCACATTTCAGGATTAATAACTTTAGAATAACATTGTCACGAGAAACTAGATTAATCGCCATTAATTAAAACCCTGTTGGAGGTGAAGAAGCCATTAGATATTAGGTTTCTGGGGGGAAAAAGCTAATATCTTATTTCCTTCTTACAATTCATCATTCCTAAACAAATGAAAAATCTATACTGAATCAGCAACAGGAAGAAACTCAACCTCTGGGGTCCTCTGCTCATCCATGGGAGGTTTCTTCATTACCTTGCAAAAGTTCTCCTTCAGCATTTTCCTTTCCATCTCCCTCCATTTATGGGGATCATTTATTTGATGTGTCCCCCAAGAACACTGAAGCCGTTTCCGCTCAGGCACATTTGCAGGGTGAGATTTATTTGGGAATAATCAATATCATTGCTATGTGTATATCACAGGATCAACACTAACCAATTACTGTGCCCAGAACCGGTTTCTGCACCTCCGACAGGAAGCTATAAATCAAATCACGTGTGGCTCATGTCTCGTTAATGGACCGGCCAGTCAGACCACTGTTCATCTAAATTGCTAATAATCGTGGAGTGTATCAGGAAGGTGTGTCTTACTGATAAATTATGTGCTTGATACATTTTCATAGCCTCGTATAACATTATCTAAATAACATTTATTAAAAAAAATTTAATCTTAAAAGTACTCAAAGCTTTTTCTTTTTGTTTTTGTAAATAGTAGCAGATGATAGCCACCAGTTGGTGCAGAGAAAATGCAAACATGAAGAAGAGGGGTCTTTGTATTGATGAGACCATGATTTAACATTTTGGCCAACAAACAAAATGCTTTATTTTATTTGTTGTGTAAAACTAAGCCTGGCAGTGAATACAGAGTATTACTAGAAGAAAACCCGTTTGAGGCTGTAAAAGGCCCACAATAGGGAAAAATGTTTACCTTTCAGGAGAAGAACGGTCCAAAGCTTACAGTCAAAAAAAAAAAAAAGGTTTGAAATGATTTAAATTAAATCATATTTTTCTGTCTGAAAGGCCTAGTCAAAACCTGGAGCTTCAGTATATCCGCTTGAGAATCTCAGGCAAGACTGAAGACTGAAATATTTCTGATCGCGGATGCTCTCAAGCCAACTGGACTGAGTTTCAACTATTTTGCAAAGAATAATGCACAACGTCTACCAGATGTGCAAAACTATTAAAGCCATACCCAAAAAAACTTTTTTTTTTCAGCTGTAAAAATTATACGTAGGTTCTTTAAAGTACCTACATAGTTTGAGAAACTAAATCCAAATGTACACAGCTCATACAGATGCATTTAGTTAAATTTTTAGAAAACCATTTTAATTCAATTTCGAAACGTTATGCAACATTTTGTTGATCTACTGCAAAACGTAAAACACACCAAAGCTTGCGGTTGTAAAGTAAAAAATATGAAAGCATTTGAAGTAAATACATTTGCAGATCATAGTGCCTGTTTGCATATCATGAAACTATTCTGCACAACAGTTGTGACAAATAAACTGTCAGAGTTCCTGTTGCATTGCTGACAAAACACAAATTAATCAATTCATTCATGCTGCTTTGCCATTCTTGCCTTAGTTTTATGTTCACAGCTCTTTAATAAGCAGTTTCTGATGGTTGGTTCCTTGTAGTCGAGTTATACAATCTATGATTCCACCTTTTCAGGATGCCATTTTTTCATTTTTATGGGAAGACTGGAAAAACTTAATTTGTGTATTTTGTCATATAAAACTCCTCTTGGCAATATTCTTTAAAACCCGCTTAGGTCTAGTATCTTAGTTGCATAAAATTATGTTGTATGTCTTTTCAAAGTTTTCTAAGGTTTTTATTTAGTTGAAAAAATTGTGCTAGGTTTCTTTACTGACTCTGAATAACAGATGCTTTGTGCAGCAGTCTATGTGATAAGTTACTCTGAACAAATAAGTGATTATTTCTAAAGGAAAGAGGCTCGGCACGTTTAGGGGTGGTAAAACATGTTTATTCAAGCCTCTGTGGAAAAAGAGGAAACACTGCCATCTAGTGGAAAACATTCTGACTTGCAATCTCTTTTCAGTATTAGACGATCTGAAATCGCTTTGAATTTATCCAAAGCGATTTAAAATTGATAACATAACAATGCAGTTAATAGAACAGTTAGTAGCAACTTTTGTTCGAATTTTAATTTCTTCTCTTTTGGTCAATACATATAGAGTTGTAATGAATAGGTTATTTTATTGCAACTTTAAATTTATATTTGTCAATAGATAGCAAAGGGATGGCTGACATCAAAAGCACTAAAAGCTGTGACTACAAAAGAGTAAAAAGAAAAAGAAAAATTGTTGTGAAAAAAATTTGTACTTGTAAAATACATGTTGCGCTTTTATATTTACCAATAAAGGGTATTGACAATCATATACATGGATATATGAAACACAGTTATTTATATTACCAGCAGATTTAGGTTAATTTGACCTAAAGGTTTATACTGACTAACCTTCTTATGCAGAGTTCTTGTTCAAATTGCACACTGAATTTGCAAAGGGAGCAAAAGATTAAAGTACCGGCAAGAAAACCATCCAGCACTAAAAAAGTTGATATTCATCACTATCGAAAACGTGTCAATATTGTCATATAAACAAACACTTCGCTGACACCGAACTGCAGAACTCCTAGAGATTTATTTCAGTCAGTTTAATTGGTGTGCTGGTTGCACTGGTGCATGACAGGATGCAATCTGCTGGTTTTATTTGAGAGACAGTTTTTTTTACTAATTGGCATTGACCTGCGTTATATGACTTAGACGTGAATCTGAAGATGACTGTTTTGGGTTGAATGGTATTTGAACTGCAGACTTGTTTGCCTGTTGTGCTTCATAAATAAACCAAAATAAATTTGGTTAGATTAATTTCAATAAAGTTGATTTTTTTTAATCTACATGTTACATATAGGTGCAGATGAAACCATCTATTTTCAACGTGAAAGCTTAACCACGTGTAGAATTTATGAAAGAAGATAAAACAAACTTCTTCCCACAGGGTTAATATTTTTAGGACAAACCAATCTTTGTTGGCTAAGCTTTTTTTGTTTGTTTTTTTCTAAATCAGCAGTTCATAACAGAAACTTCCAACTTCCTCTACAGTCTCCTCTCCGAGAACAGACGATCTGATTAGATTTTGGAAGTGCCATGCTGGATTCATTTGCATAGCGGAGATGCACATGGGGGAAAAGGCAGGTCATTAGCCGGCTCAGATGCCTCATGTTTAACTAGCAGCTTTCCTGAGGCAGAAACTGGGTCACTTTGGTTGCATTTCACAACAGGGAAAGGTTACTTTGATTATGCTAAAATAACAAGAACAACAGACAGAAAGGGGTTGATGAAAACATCTTTCTTAGACAGAGCAAGTTTAATTGATGTATCCTAGTGCTACAAAACTCACAGCATTTGTGACCCAGAAAAAATGTTGTTTTTTCTGCCATGTTTTCCTGTGAAAGCGGTAACACAGTTGTCTTCCTTATCAGAGCCTTAAAGGTAAAAATAAGACTTCAGAGACATGACGTATAGAGAAAGCTCCAGCTTATGGTACTGGAAAATATGGCAGGATGTCAAGTTAATGTTTGTGCTTGGTTTATTCTAAACATGGATGTCCTTTATGGCAGAAGTTAATGCAATTCCATCTACTCAGTTGCAGATATAAATATTTGATAGAATAGAAAATGTGCTTTACTTGTATTACGTCAATCAAATCTAGGTTTTCCTTGTAACATAAGTGGCCTTCGGTGGAAGGCAGCAAAAGAAAACTTTAAGATTACATACACAAGACATCCAGAATTTATTGTGTTGCGTCATCTTTTGTAAATGCAGAAAAATAAGTGACTTTATATAAAAAGCGCCTTCCACATTTATGGGTATTTATAGTTGAAAGTGTAAAAACTATTTAAATAAATGTTTTCTTTTTTGCATCGATTCCTAAACACCTTGGGACTTTAACTAGTTCTGTGTACTCAGATGAAACTGAGATCAATCTTTTAAACTAAAACAGTAAACAAAAACAGTTAAAGAAATTTGTTTTTAAAGAAAAATAAAAATGCAAAAAATATTACCCCATGCCAACTGTTAAGTAAAGTGGTGGTGCTGTGGTGCTGTGGTGCTGTGGGCTTGCTTCATTTAAAAAAATAAAAAGCTTAATCAACACAGAACAACAGAGACAAAATCAATGTTCTTTCCTTGGCTTCTCATAAAAGATAGATTGAGCAAAAAGGAATAAAAAGTTTTTTTCTAAACAGTACAGTTTTTAACATGAGCTCTGAATGCTATTTGTCAAATAAAAGGTTGATTGTTTTTCAGAAATGCTCACTGTGAGCTTATGCTTCCTGCAAAATAAATAAATAAATAAATTAAAAAAATAAAGATGGATATGTTAAGTTATTTTTACATACCAGGAACCAACTCATTCACTGGTAATTTATGGGGTTGTTTTTGATAAATCTCAAACTGCCGCAGAGTTGCTTGTGATTTACTGAAATCTTCTTTATGATCCATGAACATATGGGAACGCAAAGGCACACTCCTGAAAGATCCACGCCTCCAGCTGGCTTTGAGGAAAGCCAAAATAATGAGTGAGCTGATTTATGGCATGGTTCTGTTCATTTGATCGTTCCTGTTGTGTCAGCTTCCACCAAAGCATCAAAACAAGCGAAGAACAGCATGTGCAGACTGCAGATAAAAGGAACGGTACCTTCAGTCGGCTGTGGGTTATGAAACCAGCAGGGGGCAGTGTTGGTGCACGCATCATCAAGGGGGCAATGCAAAGAAGTGAAGATGGCTCCTTATTTCATAACACCTCTGTGGAGATTATCTTAAAAATAGTGCTGAGTGTTGCACTGCCATTGTGTGATGGCTGCAAATGCTCAGCGAGATATTAGTCCACATGCTCTGATTTCTGCAGGGTTCATCTTGAACCCCCCCACACCTCCATTTCCACCAGCATCCTTTCTGGTTTTTCCTTTATCCAAGTTACACAAAAAAAAAAAAAAAAAGGCGACAGCTGAGGTGACTGAGCCAGTCATGTGGAACAGTTCATTCTTTTTGTCCTCTCCAAAAGCTCAGTATTTATAGGTTCCCTTTTAACTACTCACTTATACGCGCAGACTGTGAGTGGGCAGAGTCACAGTCCTAAAGGAACACGACTAGCTTGCATTATGAACACAAAACCACGGCTCAGCTTTGCATTTCGCATTTTTATCACATTCTATATGTTAATTTCGGATGGTCCGGTTCCAGGTCTCTCTCTGCCGCGGCAGAGCTGCGATTGTTCTTGCGCTCCTCTCGCTCTCTGCAGTGTTGAATGAGAAATTGCGTGTGTGTGTGTGTGGGTGCATGCGCGGTCGTGCGTGTGTGAGTGCATGTGTGTAAAAGTGTTGGGCGGGGCCCCTCCACTTAGCTCAGTTCCTGATTTGGGTAATGCTTTGGCATCCAGCTGGTTTTAATAGAGCCAGACACATCGAGGCTTGTTGCGTTATTGCATAGTACTTTGACAAGCTGCTGTTGCTCCCGTTTGGTAACTATCCATAGTATCTCCATCATACTGTATGCTGTTTTCAGAGACTTCAACATTTAAATAATAGTCTTTGTAAGTCCATAAAAATACAAGGCAAATTGAAACACAGGAAGGCCGTAGAGAATAAGCTGATTTTATCAGGTCTGACTGAAGATGAAGGTAAATAACCATGTGGGAGCTTTTAAACATTAAACCTCTTGTCAACCCTGCATAACATACTGCCGACATAAATCTCAGACAAAAGTCAAAATTTAATTAGGTACCAACAACAGGTACTTATTAAATTCATATTCATAAAAGCAAACAAAACAATCATGATCTGCTTTGCTGTTAATAAGAAGTACCGTTCTGTTTTGCTCCAAGCTACAAATCATTTCAGAAAGCAAAACATTCTCAGTCACAATGCTAAGTTATCAACTGTTTTTTATTAGACAGAACCAATAACCATATTTACAGTGCTGTATAACATAAACTCATGGTAACATTGATGTCAGATGAATTTGAGGCCTTTAAAGTGAAATAAGGAGCCGGTGGTGGATATCTGCAGGCACAGACTCATTATACTGACAACGGTTAACATTCAAGGAAATGACATTCAGATATTACAAGTAACTGGACATTCAGCTGAACAATAAACTGGTGCGGAGCCACTGAATTGATGCCTTTGTATGGAAAGAATTAGAACGGATGCTCTCTGCTGAGACGGCTGGGTCTTTTGGAGTGCAGGGGGCGCTGTTACTGAACTGGAGTGCTCTGTTACTAACAGATTAATGCATCCTTGGTGCACAAAGGAGCGTTATCACAGATCATTCCTCCCATCAGACTATTACTACGCCCAACAGACTCAACGTCTTTACAACTCTGCTGTTTTTTGTTTTGTTTTTGTTTGCAGTATTATAATTTCAAATGGAATTGAACAAAGATTTTTCTTTCATAGAAAAATCCATGGAACAAAGATGTATCTTCCATTTAAATTACTTTGCACTGAAGAGGATTAGGGCCACTGAACCTCCCCCCATATTTTGACTTTTTTCTCAGAATTTTGACTTTAAACTTTTGAGATCAAAAGTAAAAATTTTGAGAAAAAAAGTCAGATTTCTTTTTTCAGTGGCCCTCATCCTCTTCCGCAACTGTGTGATCATTAAATGTTTATTGGTAGGAAACTGTTTTCTTCCAGTGGTTTTAACTTTTAGGACATTTAATATTTTATTTCACCGCGCTGGGTCCCCCAAAGGTTAAACGCATCATAAAAGTTTGTGTTCCTTCAAAGAGGCACAAAAACGGGATCAAATCACGTTTGTGCTGCAGTGTGCAGCAACAGTTCATACGCAACAAATTTCTGGTCAACTGAGACAGTTCCCATTCATTCTGCTTCATCAGTGCTCAACACCTTGCGCCTTCAATTAGCTTTATCAGTTGTGCAGTTTATCTCTGCCACCTCCCAGAGCCCTGGGTTAGCCATTTTTCCTTCACAAATATCCTCCATCACTGAGAAAGGAAAACTGAATATATTGAGACTTCGGTTTCTACCTCAGTGACTCTTTACATTTTATTTGATACGAATGAAAGGCTATTGGATTTGTAATACTTTTTAAAGCTGATTTATCATTAAAAACAATTTGACTTAAAGGTGGCCAGAAACATTTAGCAAAAAGTGATTTTAATGCGTTTAGCTCCTTGCAACAAATATATCATCGATATTCCTGAAGGCATGGACCTTAATATTAAGCATTATACAGCTTAACTTTGTAGAACGGTGCCTTGTCATGCACCCTTTTGGTTTCGGATTAGACTGGAAACATTTGCCGCGCATGTTATTGAGTTGATTTGCTGGTGGCAAGATGCATTATCATAAAACCGGCTTTCAATTGATTAGAAGAGAAAAGAGTCTGAAAGTCGACCTGAGCAGAAGATAATGACTGTCTGTCCTGAATGCAGTGCTGCATCATCAGTGTTGAAATGTTCTTGTTTTCTTAAGCAATTCATCCATATATGTTTCTTTGCGATGGCATCAAACATTCATCTTCCTATCGGCTCATCACTCAGTACCAGTTACACTTTCACTGCTTTTCCCCTCTGAGTTATTATGTTGTAGATATACTTCTCTCTGCAAATGGAGCTGAAAAAAGACTGAAAATTTAGCTTTTTCTTCTTCGCAAAATAGGTCACGTTTGGCAAGAGTGCATTTCAAGACTTGGTGCAGATTCGCTGTTGGATTAAGGTCTGGGCCCAGCTAACACATTAATATACTTAGATCTGCATCATTCCACTGCAGCTCTGTTTGTTTAGTGATAATGTCCTGCTGCAAGGGGAACCTCTATCCCCGTCTCTCATCTTTTACAGCATTTAGCAACTTTTCTTTCTGAACTCTATTGTATTTATCTCCATCTACTTACCCTTCTTTTCAGACCAGCTTCCTTGTCCCTGTTGAAGAATAAGTGTAGTCACAGCGTGATGCTGTCACCAGTAAGTGCTAAGTGTGTCTGCAGTAAATAGCACCCAAGTCAGTTATTTGTTGTATTCCTTCTGACTTGTGCCATAAAGAAACTGCAAACATGGTTTCTTAGACCTCATTTCAACAGTGACTTCCTGCCACTTTGTTCTTGCTGCCCGTCCGTAAAGAGATTCTACCACCTCAGCATTAGATTTGCAGTTATGTCACTGGAAGAAATACGCACTAAAAATGTTTCTATTTTATATGGTGGAATATGGAGGAATACAATTTAACAGGAGGAAGACTTTCTTGTTTTAAAATATAGTGGAATGGGCAGAGGATAGGTTTGAATATCCACAAAGTTCTTCAAATCAGAGACTGTGGATTTCATACACTTTCTGCTTGACGCTGTGTGCATAAAGTTAAAAGAGCAAAGCAAAACAAGTTTTATAAAGAGATGGTTTTCTTTGATGAAACTGTATTTGATAGAATATGCAGAAAGAATAGCATTAGGCTGAATGAGCATATTGCTTTACAGTGTATTCAGGTTGTGTGTAATTCTTTTAAAAACTAACTAGGACTATTAAAGTGACTAATTACTTTAGTCACTTTAATAGTCCTATTAAGTCAGTAAAGTGACTGGATTATTTTCATGAGGAGGTAATTGGTAATTAATAGCTAATTACTATTTCCAAGTGACTTGACCACCATTGGTCTGACTTCTGATGCTCAATTTTCTTTAGCGATATCAAAGTATTTTCTGATTAAAAAAAAAATAAATCTAAAAATTTTAAATCATTTTCATTTCACAAGAATACATTATTTTATGTTGGTTTATAAAATAAAATCATACAACCATTCTTTGAAGCTTGTGGCTTTGAAGAGACAAAATATAGAAGTGGGTTATATGTTTTCCTTGCACAACATTACTATTTTTTGCTCACTCCGAATTTTGGACAGAACTGACTGGAAACAACCCACATCTTTTTTTCCCCCTCTTTATGTTGATTTACCTACTTGAAGGAATTTCATAACCCTGTCCATTGTTTCAGCTGACAGCGCTCTCGTTGGGGCCATGTTTCCCATCAATCAGCCAGGTGTAACAGCTTGTTGAGGTCTGTAAGCTCTCTTTTTGAACCACAGACCAATTTGCATAATTAGATTTTTGGAGACATTTGTTTTTGAAACACAAATTACAGACTGATTCCAAAATGCTTTCTTCCACTTGATAGAAATCATGTGCCAGTAATTACAACATGGTCATTTTTTTAAGGGTTGTTTTCTCAAAGTCAAAATGTTCAGCTGTTAAATAAAATTGGTTCATATTAAGTCTGTGATTATAATTTCCCATATTTGTTATCATTATTGTTTTATTTTTGTTTCTTTATCGCCACACAGCAACTGATTTGCTGAGCTGTATTGAGGGCATTATTTTCCTATTCCATCAACAATCTTTATTTTACTGTTTCTCCTATATTGAAAAAAATAAAGCTCAGAAAAATATAGCTTGATTTGATTATATTTGGATTATGGAACATTTAAAATTGTAAGCATTCACTGTGCTACATCTCACCCTCAATCTTTGATATTGCTGTATGCCTTTTGTATTTTCTTTCGCCATCATTTGGTCTGCAGCCTTTGTGCTTGGTATTCCAGCCCACACTTCCAATTACCCTTGACTTGATAACAGCTCTAATGTAACGCACAAGGGTAAACGAGTACTCCGTCTAGAAACAGATCCCCCCCCAGGTCCAGTCCTCCCTCATGCACATAAGCAGAGCTCATGTCAAGTCCCGTTGGATCATCATTTACAAACATTTGCAGCATTAATATTTAGATTCGGCACACGGCAATACGGGGAAACTATTTATTCAGGGTATTACACAACTCAAAAAGGTGTTTTGACGCCATTTGAACATGAAGGAATTATTTCAGAAGGCCAGATTACACAATAACTGAAACTGGGAGATAAAGCATGTAATGAGTGCTAGTTTTAAACAACAAGGTTATAAAAGTTTTTACAAATAAAAAGTAAAAAGAGTGCCTTACATTCTGAGTCTGTGCCTTTTGTTGTGACTACAGGTGAAACCTTTTGAGACATGTCTCTGTTTCTCCACCCAGAGACTGACATTCATCTTTGCAAAACATCTCAAGCTCTGAATGGATGGTTTCTGTGAAGATCAACTTCTCAACACATGCCATTCATTTTCTATTAAGGGCATGCACATACAAGCGGAATAGTTTCAGCTCACACCTTTTCAATTTATGCAACACTTACGAATTATTTTTACTTGACTTTGTTTTGAATTTTTTTAATTTGTAGTTGGAATGTTGCTTGACTGCAATCAACATTCCAACTGACTGAATGCATGAATGTTCTTTTTGCCTAGGCTGATGGTCTCAAACTGCATTCCTCGAGAGCCGGAGTCCTGCAACTTTTAGGCGTCTCCAATATTAGCTCATTAGCAGAGCTTGACTGCATGCTAGTGCAGTCAACTGGTGAGGTGGTTTCTCCATGTAATTCAAGGGTGTAGGACCAGGGACACGTAGACGTTGCAGGGCTCCGGCCCTCAAGGAAAGCAGTTTGAGATCAGTAATCTAGACCAATCAGGAATGAAGTTGAACTCAGCAGATGGAGGTTCAGGCTGAGGCTGGTGTTCCTAAAGGGACACTCCGTACCGGATCACTGTACTGCTGTTTAACGGGCTGTCCCAGTTGATCCCAGGTGGTTTCGAGTTTCCCTCCCTTCATCTCCTCCAGCAGCTTTCTCTGGCATGCTTAAAGGAGTCTTTGAAGAAGCTGGCTCATTGTTTTGCTTCTGTTTTCTTCTGGGGGGGCTTCCGGTTTGTTCTTTCGTAGTTGCATTTTGGGTGTCCATTTTTGAGTCAGTGGGTTTGATAACAACCCAGTTGCAGAATAGCAATAAATATTTACATTTAAACAATACGGCACTCTTTCCATGCATTCAAAATACAAAGAAGTTAAATCTGGTCTTATTTTCATTCAATTCAATAGTTTTGTGTATTTGTCCATCTTGTGAAGTATTTATCCATCCGTTTGTACATCTGTCCTATGAAATGCCAATAAAACATACCATCACTTTTGGCAAAAAATTACTTAGGCCAATATTTAAGAAAGGTGACAATATTAAGGTTTGCGACTGTGTTATGACAAAAAGCAAAGTTCAGTTTGAGTTAATACTTTGCAAGGGACTATAATGTACTGGTTCTGCTGCCAGACTTAGCTGTAAAATATTGCTCTTCCTTCCAGCTTAGATAAACTTGCCGCTTGTTTTAAGCTCTACCCAGACTCATCTTCTTAAGCTTACAGTATATCTTCTGCTCACTGCAGCTAAATCTGCTCTGCTGCAGCTGAGGAACTTTGGGTTATTTCATCTGGAGAACACCCCGCTCTCCACTTTACTTATGGAAGAAGTTTTCAAAGAAATTAGCTACTAGGAACTTAAAGTCAGAACATTATTAATGTTGGACATTGATTGATGACTGATAGCGGTTTGACTAATTAAAACAAGCCAGTGCTGCCAAGGCAAGGTTTTCCTGTGGGAATGTCAGTGTAAATCTTTCTGCTGTAGACTTTCCCTGCAAACTGATTGTGGGTGCTGAATCAAGAATGACCTTTCCAAGGCGCTCAAAAATTAACGAGACACTTTTCCGTGTCTGAAATTAAAGATCAGAAGAAAAACTGTAGTAGAAAGATTAGTAATGATGCTAAAGGAAGATGGATAAATTTGTTGGCAATTAGAAATCGGCGATAGAAAAAATGAGTCTAAACTGTTTTTTTTTTGCTTATTTGCCTCTCATATACACACAAGCAATCTTTTCTTGTTAGCTGAAATAATCAACTTTGTACACTATAAGTTTTCACCATCCTATTTTATAACAAAAAAGGTAAATCAGTGAGAAACTCCTGTTTTTCAGAAAACAACAAACTTGAACAAACCTCAGTTATGCTAGTTTAGTCACATGAGATTGGCTAAAATTGTGACAGACTTGTAAGAGGATACACAAAAGGTTTAACCCGAGTCAAAAGCAGTTTAAACGACAAATCTGGGCACAGCACACAGTTTTGCTGCGGTCAGCCACAAAGATGAATTTACGATATGACAGTGACTTTTGACATTTTTTCACCAGAACATCCAGAAATCTGGGCTGTTAATCTGTAGACAAATGGGATCAAGCAGAGTTTAACTCATAACCAGGTGACTTAGCAATGTGTAAAATATATGCAAACATTTAAGACAAAAGCATAATGGATTGGGTTTGACTTTTCTGAAAGACACTAGGCCTATAAAGAATGCTTTCTCCTATAATGCTTTATGTTTATTTCTATCTAAACTTTGTGCTTTTGGCAATACAGGAGCTGCTTTTTAGTACGCAGTTAATGAGGTGAATAGGTTCCAAAGCTAGCTAATTACCAAGAGTTGTTTTTCATATGAAATAAACAATAAACACCTCCTGCTCCATTATTAAGTCATTTTATTTGTAATTTCTTTCCTTTATGCCAGGAAAACAATATCCACTAGATTTGCATTTGTTGAACTCATATCTGCTTTTACTCATGTTTTATTCCCCTGCTTTGCTGTGTCAAAGTCACTGACTTATACGTGGTGATTACCTACCTGTCTAATTGCAGTTCAGGTAAACCAAATGCAACAGCACACCCAATACAAATGTGAGGTCAGAGGAAACTGAAGACACAGTGACCTAGCAGTGAGCAGTAACTACGCCTGAGGTTCTGTAAACAGGTGGTAAAATGTACATCACTGCATGCTTGGATAACACTTCTAATTAGGTTCCTGTCCTGCTGTGATAATAATGATTACAGAGCCAATAACTGAAAAATGTGTTACTTAAAACACAAGACTTGTTAGAACTTTAACATACTTATGCATCATGTAGTTGTTGTTCTCTAATGCATATTGATTAGTGTTATTATGTCTCAGAATCAATGATAGAGTCAGTATTGATACATGATGAATAAAAAAGCCTTAAAATCTAATATCTACAGCAGTATAATACGTCACCAAATAATTTAGAAATATAAACTTAAGAACATAAATACATTTATACAAAGGGATAAAAAAAATACCATATTAAAAGTAATTGATTTTTTTTTTCTGCAAAATCATCAGTGCTTCACTTATTGACATTCTTGCTATTAATATTTGATACAGCCTCCATCGGCCAATAGGACAGCACTTAATCTTCTCCTATTACGTTTCACAAGGTTAAACAATACAGAGAAGGATCCCTGACCCTTCCTCCTCCATCATGGCTCTATATCTTTGAGAGTCCCAGGTCGTCTCTTCTGTTGTCATCTTTACAACCCGGCCCAGAGGTTTTCAAGAGGATTCACATCTGGATGGAAGACGGCCCTGGGAGAAGGCTGATTTATTCACTGGTGAACCATTTCTGTGCTGATTTTGTTTACACAGTGAAAGGTCACTAATTTTCATCAAAAAGGGATTAGATGTTAAATTGTTCCATCCATATTATGTCTCAGAATCAATGATAGAGTCAGTATTGATACATGATGAATAAACAGAGACATACAGGACACACAACTAAAACACAATTCACCATATTAAAAGTAATTGATTTTTTTTCTGCAAAATCATCAGGAGAACATGCTTCACAATCAAACCCAGGACCTTCTTGCTGCAAGGCAACAGCTCTACCAACTGCACCACTGTGCAGCCTGTTAAATTGTTCTTGTATTTCAAATAGTTTGTGGTGCCATGTACCATAGCAAGGCTCTGTGGGTCTTTGGAGGTGATGCAGATCATCCATCATACTTATGATGCCTTTTTGTTGGGAATGTCTCTGAAACTCTTTTCAATACTTCATGCAAACTTTAAAATATAGCAACTCTACCTTGTTTGTTAACAGAGTTACTTTTGCTGTGCTGATTAGAACAGTGTGTATTTGCTTTTTGTTTTTATCTTGCTTTATTATTTCTACTTACATCTAATGAGATATTTAATTTACTAACACATTGGAAGCGGTGAACTCTGAACCTTAACTGACTGTGATTCAGCTGTGCTCTTGCCAGCCAAACTGAACAGACACTTTATTAAGCATCTAAGTTACATTTTTTTCAGCAGTAATACTTCAGTAACGGAAAGGAGGAGAGCTTTCTGGAACCTGAATAAGTTTTTCTACACGTGTATCTCACTGAGGAAGGAATTGGTGTGGAAGAAATGATCATGACTTTAGGCTTTGTCTCATTAACTCGGTTCTGGATACAAAGTGATATTCAGGCAGTTGAATCTCAACAATGCTGTGATTTACTGCGATTTAGAAGTGATTTATCAACTTCACCATGGTCCTGTCTGATAAACAATGATGCCTATAATGCTCTTCAATCATCAAATTATTCATTTTACTTTGCTTGCATTAAAATGTGACCAATCAGAATCTATATTTGAGCTGCACTGTACCAGTAAGTAATGAAGAAAATAGCTCAACTAGACATAGCAGAATACATGTTTGATATAATTGTGTGAGAAACAAGAATGGAAACTCTGCGTACAACTTGCAACGTAATGAGCACATATGTTTCAAAAGACAAATAAATAGTATAAATAAATAGCTTCAAATGAGAAAGTGTTATATTTGATTAGAGTTTTCTTCCTGGAATTGTAAGTATTCGTGTAAATTGCCTAAGTATTACAAGATCTGAAATCAAATTTGTGTTTCCAGCTTCTCAGCCTAGAAAACCCAGGATTGCATGATTGTAGACTACTAATAAATAGCAATCCTCTGGGAAAACAGGAGAAATGAATATATCTACATGGAGCAGTCTGTACTATCTGTATTCCATAAAAGGACAAATGGCTGAATGGGTGGATAAGAAAATGGTTGACATGAGGGCTTTCTTAACTGGATAAATATAATTTCTTCCAGGCTAGATACTTTGTCTTCCAATAAGCCTAACACAAGATTTTAAAACATTTCCATTAACAATGTGCCCCCATCACAACTGACTTAATTAAGAAAAAAGAGAATAAGGTCATCTAGACTTGAACTTGTCTCATCTGTACTGTGTAGCTGTACAGACCTTAATATGGACCTAATGTCATGAGCGCTCCTAAAATGAAATGTCTGGCTCACTGATTGTGTGTGAACTCAACTGTGTTTTGCTGCTTCAGCTGTTCTGCTTCGTATTCATGGAGTGACACTTTAGTAAAAGCCTCTTTCATTCACTTGTCTCATTCCTCAGGGTCTTTTCACTTTTTTCAGCACTGCTGAAATTGAGTTACATTTTTCTCCTTCTTTCTACCGGCATGTTGTAGACGTTGCATAGCTAACAAAAAGCTCAGTTGTCAGCCCTCTAACCTATCATTACCCATGAGGTCTAAACTCTTTAAAGATACATGTTCTCTTCAGCTCATTTAAAGTTGCAAATAGCTTCTACAGTTTTAATGTTATTCATACATCTAGGACGTAATTCACAAATTAAGTAAAAATTGCCTTCTATAACCAGTAAGAACCTACATAAACTCAAATCTGGATTTTTATTGGAATTCCTTTTGGCAACCCTTTTGTATTCGATGCACTCTGCTGGAAGTTGCATTTAGGTGGCCTTTAAGAGGAATCTTCTTACTTCTGAGTACTTACCAGAATAAGCCCTGACATTGCCCATCCCTGTTTATACTTAGAACAGGGGTGGGCAATCCTGGTCCTCGAGGGTCGGTGTCCTGCAACTCTTAGATGTCTCCCTGATCCAACACACCTGAATCCAACAGCTGAATCATCTCCAAAGTGCAGTCAGGTTCTCCAGAGTCCTGGTAATGACCTCATTATTTGACTCAGGTGTGTTTATGTAGAGAAACATCTAAAAGTTGCAGGAGACCGGCCCTCGAGGACCAGAATTGCCCATCCCTGACTTACAAGGTACATGTAGAAATACAACTACCAAACCAACCAACCAAATAAACAAGTAAACCAATGAACCAGCCAGTCAAATCACTAACTAATCCAATAAACTGACCAAACAAGCAGCTGAGCAATCAAGATTCACTATTAACCAACCAATGAACCACCCAGGCAAGCTATCAGCTGACAGCATTAGGCACAAAAGCCCAGCTGAAAAAGACGATGATTAAAGAAACAACACCTGGAAATTGAAGATAAAATTGCTCTCTACACATCTAGAGGAGTCCTACTTCAAAAATAATCTACTTTTGTAAAAAAGATCCTTGTCTAAGCTCTAAACATTATTACTTGTGGAGAATAAGTGTGAGGGTTTGTCTATAGCACAGTAGCCAGATTCACACAGTGATAGCTCTGTTGCCAAACGCTCTCTCAGCAGTGTTTACTTCATTGGATTGTTTAGAAATGACATAGGTTTTAATAAATAAAAAAAAAGAATCTGAAATGATTACCAGGTCTTCAGAAAGTTAGGCACCGTATTAACTTCAAAACCTGATCTGTGTTTGGACTGTTTTGATTTTGTTTAGTTTTTAGACTTATCAAACATATTTGCTTCATCTAAACCTTAAATCCAATACCAACAAAAAATCTGTAATAAATTATTACTTTTGATTACTGCCTCACTTTTAGATATGATTTATTTAATTGTAGTCAACTGATACATGATTCATTAACTAACCTTTTAAAAGGAAGTCACATATATAGTTTGTTTATAAAGCAATGTTTAGGGTAAGTTTATTTCCGAGTTCTGCTTCACTTTGTCTTTCTTTGGAGTTTTCCATCCATATTTAAGTCATCATATTCTTTTACAACCCTTTGTCTTGCCCTGCTCACCTCATTTGTCCAGAAGTCCTATAATTAGCTTTGCTGCCCCAGCAGTGGCTAAAGGTAAACTGAGCAGGATGCCCTGAATTCGTTTTGCATGTTATGTTATAGTAGAGTTGGCATTCCCCTGTTGACATCTTAAAACTATGACAGAAGTTCTGAGCAAGCCTTGTAATGGACTGGCGCCCTGTCGAGGTTTTTCCCCACCTGTCACCCAGTAGCAGGAAATAAATTCTTCAGTATTCCCACAACTCTGGGCAGGATAAAACATGCATAGAGGGCAGCTAGATGGTTGTCCAGAGCATTGGATTTTCTATTCTTATTGCTGTTCTAGCACAATATTGTATAGTCTGATGCACACGATTGAAACAGAACAACTTGCATGTGTTATAACAAGAGTCAGAAACATATATTTAGTGCAACTTTTATTTGGTATATGAAAATGACCCTTTATATTAGCCACAAATAAGATTTATTTTTATATAGATTGTGATCACTAATGTTTACAGGAATATTTTGGCTCCCTTCAAAGCAACCTAATCAGTGCAGCTTTATTTTACTAACAATGCCTTACAAAAGGACTGCTACCCTTTGAACTTGCTCATTTTCTCATGATATAAGAGATTTTTTTAATTGGGATTTTATGCAACATACTGACCTGAAGCAGATTGTGTTTTTGAAGTGGAAGACAAATTATACATGGTTGCTGAGTTTACCTCTTATTAGGATCAACAGATTTAGATACTCCTTTTTTCCCCCCAAAGTTGTTTTTTTCAAGGCTGCAGGAAAGCATAGAAAGTCATTAGTTTTTTTCTCTCTGATTTTTTCATAACATTTTTAAGGAGATTTAGTATTTACCACATTCTGTCACTGCCTTGGCTGACAGTTGATCTGAGGGTTCCTATCTTACTGTATGCTGGAGTATTCTTTGGGTCTTACAGTTGTGTATTATTTTCACTGCACACCAGCTGCCCTTCTTTGACTTGTGAATAAAGCTGAGTTGAGTTAAGCAAAATGTTACATATGACAAAAACTAAATTTTCACATTTACACTAAATTCCTTGTGAGTTTAGTGTACTCACAAGGAGACGTCACAAAAGAGAGGAGGAAGACGGTTAGAGTTTGAAGAGTCACCGCCCAGCAAAACAGCCGCTCTGAACCCAGAACCAGAGCTACGATTGAATGGTTTAGATCAAATTGTATTCATGTATCAGAGTGATCCAGTCAAAGTCAAGACCTAAACCCAATTTAGAATCTGTGGCAAGACTCTAAGAGAGATGTCACTCATGTTCTTCATCTAATCACACAACTTCAGGCTACAGAACCTGTGGTGGTAGGACAAGCAGGTTCTGAGTCAAGAACTGAGTCAAGAGGTTAAATACAAACGGTAGTCACACTTAGATTTTTCTAAGAAAATTGTTAAACCTATGTATTTCTTTTTATTTTATCTCACACTTTCCCACCACTTTGTGTTGTTTCATCATGTAAAATCCCCATGAAATCAAGTGAAGTTTAGAATTTGACTTGAAAGAAAATATGAAAATATCGAACTGGTAATGTGTTGTTTGCATATTTAGTCAAAGTTTTTTTTTTAATGTTTTTGATTTGTTTTTCAAAGCAGCTCACAAGTACAAAATAATTTAGGCTGTGGCAATATGTCAGTCACAGCCAATATCAGCGCAGTTGTATAACACCGCCTTGCTGAAGCGGTTTCTTTTTCCTGTGCAACACTCATCAATCAGGCAATACAACAGCTGAAGCTCTTTAAGTAGAGGTTGTATAATGCATTTTGGGATTTCTGATTACACTGTGAAAATGCTTTAGGCAATCCAAAACATTCATCATTCAATGTTCATTTACCTTCTTTCTGACTGCTCTGTCGTCTCTCTCAGATTCCTCCCACCTCATAAATCCTGCCGAGCTGAAAAGTAGCCACGGATGATCTATTATTCCTCAGATAAAATGGAACAACTTATGCTTCTTATTTTAATCTTATTTTAAAACACATTTCATGTATTTCATGCTGTATCCACTGAGCATGCATAATAGCCTCCTGTTAATGCTGTTTGTGTGAGCTGTTATGATTATGTAGTGATTAATGCATCTTCAATGATGCTTGGAACATGTCTATAGGTGGTAATGCACATCTTAATAGCTTAATGAGAGCACAACTTCAGATGAAATGACAGTTCTCTCCTTTTTCATAATTTTTGAATTGATAACTTACAGGCGACTTATAAAAATGACATTTAATGGTTTCAGGTCTGGCCGTTATAATAAATAACTCAACGCCTCTGCTGATTTCCCATTTTGGCATAGAAGAAAATAAAAAGGTCAGAACGCTCCCATTATGGGACACCTAATGGGAAATCAATCTGGAAATGCAAAAATCAGAAGACTCACAACCTGGATTCATACTGAATGGACTTTGAGTGAACTGCAACAGATCTTGGCTTGTCTTACAGAAACTCCCAAGCTGGCTTTACAGATAGCGGCTGAGTTCTGCCTCAGGCGATACGCTTCATCAAGATAGATGCCTCATCAAGATGACTGGCAAGTGCTGAAGAGGAGCTTTACTTGCTAAGGAAGAAGAAGCAGAGATGAGACAGGTAGAGCACAGGAGCCGACTTCAGCTACATCCGTCTTCCCAGAAACTGGGCTCCGTAGATTAAAGTGCTTCTGGTTTTGGCCAAGAGACAGTGATAATATCTCACTTCCTTGTTTGTAGCAAGAGGCAGTTGTTGATTCTACAGAATTGCAAGAAGGATGCTGTACCTTTACGTGTCTCAGCTTTTTTGCACAGTGATCCAGACAAGAATGGAGTAACGGCTAGAAAAGCTTACCCTTCTTCCTCGTTCAGTTAACTGGTGCTGACCCCATAAAACTTTTCCAGCATGAAGTCAAAACATTGTGTAGCCTGGGAAATTAGCTGCCTCACTGCCCACAATTACCACAGTTTTCAAATTACAGCAGTTTAGTGTTAATGAACACGACAACAAACAGTTACGATGGCCATGTGACCTTTTCGCTATCTTTTATTCCAAACTACAGGACAATGGATTCAACACAAAACATTCTGGTACTCAACTTGACTTTTTTTACCCTTCAATAACATCCAGAGAAATGAGTTCCCTTCAAAAAGCACCAACAGCCGTCCACCTGTAAGTAATTGAGCGTATAGATAACTGCAGTTGTTCTCTGAAGGACTCAGAGGTTTGTTGGAGATCAAACAGCATTATAAAGAAGAAGAAGTAAACTAGATGAATCAGGGAGTTTTTAGGTTTAAATCAAGGTCAGATTTAAAAAATATATGAACGTCTCACAGAACACTGTTTAGTCATCTGAAATGGAAAAGGTATTACACAACTGCAGCCCTACCTGTTCTCCTAAGCTGACAGGTTCTGCAAGAAGCATTAATAGGAGAGTTTGAGAGGCTCATGGTAACTCTGTAGGAGCAGCATAAATCCTCAGCTCAGGTGGGAGATGCTGACAAATATTAGTTGATTAGTTGTGCTTTTCATAAATAGTCTCAATGGAAGAGAAGCAAGAAAAAGGCTGTTGTTGAAAGTAAGACATAAGAAGTTTTGCAGTTTGCAAAATCAGCAGAACAGAATTGAACTATTCCTATTTCCATGTAAAACTTTAAGTACTGTGGAAAACATCCACAGAACAATGTTGACGGTATTATCATCCTGTGAGGATGTTTTCAAACTGATGAAAGTTGATGGAAAGGTGGATAGAGATAAATACAGGGCAATGCTGAGAAGAAATTGTAAGAGGATGCAAAAAACTAAAGACGGTGGCAAACGTTTCCCTTCCAGCAGGACAGTGACCTTAAACATAGATTCAGGGCAATAATACAAATTCATTTTTTAGAATAGCAGAGTCAGTGTCAAAACATAAATCCAGTTGAGAATAAGTGGTGAGAGTTTAAAACTGGTGTTCAAAGAGACCACTCTGATTCAGTTCCAGGTATTTTGCAAAGAAAAATGGACAGAAACAGAAATAACCCACTGTAGGTTCTGCAAAGTATTGACTAGGTGAGTTGAATAACAATACATCATACTTCTAGATAATTACTTGTAAAAATGTTCCTTCTACTTCACCATTATTTGCTACTTATTTATTAGGAACAAATCCCAATAAATTATATTCAGGTTTATGGTTCTAACCTCCCAAAATTAAAGCAAACACTTCCACAACTGCTTAAATGTTTTATTTAGTTTAATTTATTGTATAATTTTAATGAAGCTTGTAGTACAAAAGCCACACATTCTAGAGGGAAGCACCAGTGATTAATTCCATTATAACAATCTCTATTGTTCTGGCGTCACTGAAAGAAACCCCTTCTGACTGTTTAATGGTACACAGCACAATGATATTCATTAATGGAAGTCAGGTGGGGCATTCGGTGCATGTAAGAGTGAAACGTACAAGTGAATAGCTATCATCTCCGTGAAAGCATTTAGATGAGTATCTTGTGATTATTTGAACCACTGGAGATGCTCAGCCAGTTGGAAATCTGTGATATGGTTTTGATAAAAGATAAGATCCGGAGTGCAGCAGTGTAGTGAAAGCATAAATCAAAAGACAGATAAACGATAGGAGATACTGCCAGTACAGCAGCTGACACTTGCTACTTGTTTAGTCTGCACAGTGCCGTATTCATTGTAATACATTGCTGGAAGGTGACACAAGTTGTATTTCCATGCACACTTTCATCAGACTTGAAACAAGCTTAGAGTGGAAATATGGCCCCAAGAAAAAAAAAAAAAAAAAAAAACGTCTCCCATCCAAAGGATGTTAAACTCATTCAAATTGCTGGCATTATATTTAAATTATGATAATTACTTTGAACAAATGTAACTGCCAAACAAGGCTCAGTGGTTTCTACACACCTGTTCAGTTTGGATGGAACAGTTGGTTAATTTCAAAGCTTTTTGCCTTCAAAGGCGCGTCTGCTACTGGCATTCATCTATATTCCAAAAACTGAACTGCTGTTCAGTTTTTGGCTGTTTTTGGCTGTATTATTTTGCATACAGCCAAGTTTTCCCTTAGAATATCAATTCCATTAAAAGTGGTAGATCAAAGCCGATAGTTAATCAGTCATTTGCAAATTAAATGCACACAAAACAAAAATAAACTGTTGGATTATGACTTTATGAGTAGTTTTGACAAAACTGGCTAAAGCATTGTGGTACATTTTGTTGGGTTTGTTTTGAACATTAATGTGACCTGATCAAAGTTCAGGGAGCTGTGCAAGATGGAACAAAAAAAAAAAAAAAATGGTTAAACAAGTGCTGTCACGTGTATTTTGACGAAAATATTTGGTCAAACATGTGCATTTCATGATCCATTTCAGTTTGGCATGTGTACAAAATGAACAGCCTTGTTTTAAATGTGAACACATGCAGAAGCTAATGTGAAGAACTGCAGTGTGAGCCTCTACGTTTCCCTTGTGCAACTTTAAAAAGTGGCAGCCAAAGCAGAGAGGTCTCCCAGCTATCACTGGAGTTGGGTATTGGAGAGAAATTTGGCTTTCTTTTCAGCTACAGTGATGATGGAGAATGTAAGGTGCTTTATATCAGTATTTTATTTCAACTGTGATAATGCGAGCTTAATATAATTGTATAACTGGTGCAGAAAAACAGGCAAAAGTCCAAGTCAAGCTGCTTGTAGCATTGAACCAATTCCAAAGTCTTTAAAGTAGCAGACAAGCAGGATGTAGATGTACAAGTACATTGGTAGCTATTTTAAGATATAGCTTTATGGATCGAATCTAGATGGATAGTTTTTTTCCCTTTACATAGGGATTTATGTCTTTGTATCCGTAAAACCTTGTCTGTTTGATCACAAAATACAATTTTTAAACCAAGCTAGAGTGGCATATAATAATCATGTTGAATAAATTGGAAATGTTTGAAAAGTTAATCTATTTCAGGAACTCAGTTCAGTAAATGATACGTATTTCATAGATTAATTACTCATATATTGGTGTTTCAAGCTTTTATTTCTGTTAATTATGATAATCTTCAAATTACAGCTAATTAAAATATGCAATTTAAAATCATCAAAACAATTAAAAAACATTTGCACTACAGATCATAAGCTTAATAAATGTCCCTGCTGAAAGCTCCAGAAAGTAACTTTATAAAAAAAAGTGATTTTTGGATTAGTTGGAAACTGTCGTGACTGTATGGTATGACACAAAAATTGAGCTATTCCGCTTTCTCCCAGTGCGCCCAGTGCTAACTAGAAACAACCAATCGGAGCCAGGAGGCGGGTCTTAGTGCTGTCAATCACATTTTTGTGTGGTGTTGCTCATCCTCCCTTCTCTCCTCCAATTCAGATAATGGTTACCAATGAGGACACGTTGACAGTAGGTTGTTTCTCCGTCAGTAGTACATTCAGCAATTTGTACAACAGGTGAATTGACAGTGCTAAGACCCGCCTCCTGGCTCTAATTGGTTGTTTTTGGTCAGGAACGGTGCATTTCCAATGTATTTCCAATACATAAACTACCAACTTTATAGGTTGTTATTTTCATAATAAACTTTTAATCTGATGGGTTTTAGTGTGCATTTGAACAATGGTTAAAATATTTTTGTAAATATCCTTTGTATTTGCAACATGTAGCAACTAAGTCCAAAACTGAAATGTTTGGTGATGTATGCAGTTTCAAAACAAACAAACAAACAAACAAACAAACAAACAAACAAACAAACAAACAAACAAACAAACAAACAAACAAACAAACAAACAAACAAACAAACAAACAAACAAACAAACAAACAAACAAACAAACAAACAAACAAACAAAACAATATTCTGAATTTTAGATAAAAGTTTTGGATGAAAACCATAGACTCAAGATGCAGATGTTCAGATTTACTAAAAAACCTGGAGACATCTTTATTTCTATATTTTTATATCGCCCATTTCCATTTCCACTATGAGAATTGTCTGTATGTGTGTGCATCAATATGTGAGTGGGAAGTTATGACATTAATAAATCCTTACTGTGTGTGTCCCATGTCTGCCTGGAAATGTGCCAGCATTCCTGGAAAGACAAGAGGTGGGTATGGCCTAATTAAACGTGGGCTCTTGAGTTTTCCAGTACACTGAACATGCAGACACTCCGTACATTAAAAGCATCTTAAGTGATGATGACACTGATAGGTGTCAAGCAAGCTCCATGTATTCCTTAAGTGATCCTAACCTTAGAGGCATGTTCAAGCATCAGCTATAGCTTCATGCAAATTAGATCAGATTCCCAGCACTGAGAGTACCCAAATTTCAATCTTTATACACATGGTTGTAAAGTGCCTGGCCATGCCTCAGCAGTCATTGTCTCTCCATCTGCTTTGGTGATATCTTCCCCTGGGGATACTGCTTGACTCAAAGCAGCAGGTCCTTCTTGCTTTCTTTGCAGAATCTCCTCCACCCTGTCTTCACACATAAGTGCCTTAAGTAAGACTGCAGATA
The DNA here is from genome assembly GCF_019740435.1 of Gambusia affinis. NCBI lineage: Eukaryota > Metazoa > Chordata > Actinopteri > Cyprinodontiformes > Poeciliidae > Gambusia > Gambusia affinis. Next base: position 18,998,029 of record NC_057887.1, read on the forward strand.
AAATTGGGTTGGGAGCTGTCATTGTCTTTTACATCTTTAATAGCAGGATTCATCTTGTCTGCAGCAGCAGTAATGCAGTACATTAGCATTACAACAGTTTTGATTTATGAAGGCAACAGAAAGCTGTACTGGCAGTTTTAATTATGAATGTGATTCTGATTCTACTATTTCTTTAACTAGATAAACTCACTAATGCAGAGATTGAGTGTTTTCACACGTTGACATCCAACCTCTTATTGCACCCGTGGTAAATATTTGTAGCTCCAAAAGCAGAAACAGTAATCCCAAGAGGTGCCTCTTTTCTGTATGTCATTACAATCATTCTTATTTTTGTTTTAAAAAAGAGGAAAGAGTAAAAGAATATTTTAAGTGCATGTAGGGCCACTGTACTGTTGGAATACCCAGTTGCTTTAAAATATAAATCACATAGCTGTTGATTTGAAATTATGCTGAAGAGTTTTGAAGTTCAGCACAATGTCACCACTTCAGTGCTCTTAGGATTTAAATTCTCACCTCAGTTCCTCCAAATACTCTTACTGTCAGATTGGGCATTAAACCTGGCACCAAAGATACATAATTTGTAGATGTAGACAGCTGTCAATTTCAGCTGACTTTTGTCTTGGTCAGCAGCCTCATAGTCCATGCTAATGTTAAACCTCCTCTGCTTTGGACAGTGACACCGGTGTTCCAGTATGTCTGAAGCTACAATTGGCTCGAGCCTTGGTGGTTCATGAGTAAAACACAGTAACTGATTTTACTGGAGCAAGATGAGTAACCGTTGACACATTCCAACTTGAGTTTTCTAACTGGGAAAATGTCCCAGATACATATCAAAGCTGGTTTTGGAATGGATAAGGCAAACTATCACTCAGCGTTTGGAATGGTTTGACCTCAATTCTTTTCAAAATGTATGGATATTTTTGGGCCTGTTAATTTAATCAGTCCCAAAAAATAAATGAAATTAACTTTTCCAATTCTGTGGTAAAATATCCAGTGATACTTATGCTACAAGCTTGTTGATTTGGTTTCTGGTTTCTTTACACATATATTTTATTTGGCATTTAACCATATCAGTGTGGTGTGTGTGTTCCTGAGTCCGTTTGGATAATTTTGAAGATTTGTGACAAAATTTATGTTTTAAAATTAATTTTAACTTTTAGTTGCATAGTTATTTCAATTATGCCAAAAATAAACATTACATTTGCAGCTAGTATGTTTTTGCAAACTTCTGACATTGTTGATTTTCTTGTAGACATTTCTAGATTTCAATATGAATAAGTTTCTCCCTTAAATTAGCATGTTTTTTTATCTTCTATTTCAAATAGCAAATAAAAAAAAATTGTGTTTGTATTGTATCTTATTTATACGCCAAACCTGTCATGAATTAGTCACTTAAAGTTCATGAACAAATGAAAATCCTTTAGTTGGATTTATTTTATAGGGCTTGTTCTGAGAGTTTTGCTTGTTAACTATTTTTCTGACTAAAATTTTGCTAAACGTTCTCTTTACCCAATATGTCTGTAATTGCAAAGGTGTTTTCAAGATTACTAATGGAACCAGTAATCTGCAATATTGTCATTTACAATTGCTACAGAGTGAATATGAGGTTATAACACTGCTCAAGTTTAAGCAGCTGTACCCAAAAGTTTGGAAGAGTTACCTCATGAATATAGTTAACCTCAGGGATGTACAATTATTTTTGAGATATCTACGTATTATATTTTCCTCACTCTTTAAAGATGTTATTCATGGATATGGTTATTAATCAGCATTTCTATGTTTCTCAAAATTTTTTTAACATTAGTTTTCGTTTTATCACGGAACTCTTTTAAATTCCAAGCAGAGCTGTAAAACAGCACATGCTGGCAGATTTAATAACCTACTTTGCAGCAGTGCAGGGTGTCTGTAAAATTATCTCTCTATAACAATGAGCCCATTTTGAATTTCTGCATTTTTCTTTTTGCTCCCTCGGGTAACAGCTCATCTTTTGATCATGAAGATGAAACTCCTTGACAAGGTGATTTCTGCTTCGAAATTTGAAGCTTTCAGATGTGCATCAGTAACATCAGTGCATGGAAAAAAACAGCCTGCGCATGACAGAAAGTAAAATAAAAAATAAACAGATAAACATAAAGAACATTATCTAATGAAGATGTTTAATGTAGCATAATAGCAAAAAAGGGGGAAAATTGCATTTTAAACAGACAGCAGAAAAAGTTTTCCTTTGATCGTTAGCATGTTTGTCAAGGGGCTTTGGATTTGACAAGTGCAACAATCCTGCAGCTCTGCAGGCTTAGTATGAATAGCTAACCTCACAAATGAGCACACAAAGATTCAAGTGATGCTCCCAATAGCTGCAGTTTAATCTCAACTTCTTGCATAATTCCAGACTCATACAGAGTTAGAAACTTAGGTGAATGGCAAAAACTGTTCATGTGTCAAAAAGTTGTGCTTATGACAGTTTTCCCTGCTTTCAAAAGAAATAAAGTGATATTATGTTGACTGTACAGAAACTTAAGGACCCTTCTTTATGATCTCTTATAATACAATCATGAGAACTGTGATAAAATATTAAATGCAATAAAATTGCTTGTAATAAATAAACACCGGTGTAAATAGTAGTTTGTGTGACTTCTGACTTTTTATAATTTCCCTGTTTCATGTGTTTCCTGCCATGACTGCTGACGATTCACCACTGCTAATTAGCTCATTAGTCTCACCTGTGCCTTCAGCCACAGCTGATGGCGCTCACCTGCTGCTGCCTATATAAGCTCCTGCTCTGCGCTCACTTAGTGTGAGGTTGCCATCTTTGGCACAGCCTTTGACTGGGCCATGGCAGTATGTTGCTGGCCTGTTTTCTGTCTTCCGTCTTCCCCCCTCCCTACACAGTGAATTGGTCTAGTTTTGGCTCTGAATCTTGCTTCATGTAGTTGGACCCTGTTTACTTCCTTGCTGATGCTGAATCTGTTTTGCCTGTTCTACCTGCCTTGTTGCTGACCTTGAATGTTTAGTCTCCCATTGAATTAAGGATTAATTATGAGCTCTCATTTTCTGTCAAATTTTAATAACACACAATGTTTACTCAAATGAATACCACCACATCCTTTTTTGTGACAGCAGCATGACCTAAAACCGACTTTTGATGCTTAAACACCCTCTTATGTGGGTATATGAAAATAAAAAATATCTGCAAAAAGAAGTATGGCAAAGTTTCTCAACATTGATAGTTTAAAAAAAGACTCATTACAAAAATTATTACAAAATTTATTATTACAAAATCTGATTATGGCAGTTACCACCAAGACTGGCATGACCAGTTATTAGTTATATGGCAATTTCTTAACATACACAAATCTGTTTTGGATGGCTTTTTCCTTGTAATAAGAATAAATGTTCCTCTGAAAACAGATTTTTGTATGTGAAGTTTATTTGACTGATAATAAAGCCACTGAGAAATGTGTGTGCTTTTTTTTTTTATTTCTATGATGCAAGTTCACACTGACCTACATATTCATACACATATCTCTGAATCCAGAGTAGCATGAAAAAAAGATGCCTCAAGAAAGATACGAACTGAGGAAGATGTGTGCAGATGAGCGGACTGAAAAACCCTCGCCCAGACAGATTGATTCTGACCTGACCAGATTCTGCACGACAGCCATAGGAAACAAAGGGAGGTCAGACTGTCAAGCTGTGGCTGAAGTTAATCTCGGTGAAGTTTTGCTCTAGGTAAATCATTCTAGTCTAGTACATTCTGTTTGCATGATCAGCAATAGTTTGCAACAGAAATAAACAATTGAAAAATATCACTGTGTGTGTACTGGTCTATATAAGGCTGTGGGAAAGAATTGGGACAAACTATAATTTTTTTCCCCCTCACATATAAGGAAATATAAATATCTAATATCAGTTTAACAATACCTAAAAATTCTATTAATATAGTCGAACTATCCAAATGGAAGAAAGTACTTTCTAAAACCTTCCTGTGAAATAAAACCATAAAATATTTTAACATGGGGGCTGGGCGAAGAAATATGCAAACTTTTAAAAGAATATCACATTTGTAATTAGTGAGAAACAGATAAAAACTGTCACCAGCAAAAAACCCCCAAAAAGCAGTAAACTTTGCCACCCGTTGAAAGAACCATGCCAAAAAAATCCTAGTGGCAATCTGTCCAAATTGTATAAATAACAACTGTTAAAATCATCCATCCTGTTGCATCTATCTTAAAAACACAGCTTGTTTCTATATTATCTGTGGTGATAATTAAACGAATCAAGGAGGTTGGAGGCCACCTGGCTGGAGTGCCCTAACTTTGACTTCGGTTAAAACACATTTTTGTTGACATTTTCTAATGAAATATGTTTTGGTTTGATGAATTTAGTTTTTTTTAAGTGAAATTGTTTCACTTTTCTTTCCAGAGCTCAATAACAAAGATAAGACATTAGTAGCTGAGGATTTCTAGATGAAGAAGTAAACATTTTAATGAGGTTTTCTAAATTTTACATGCGTTTGAGTTTCCATTTTTGAATTGAACTGATAATTTATGTAACAATTTATCCCACTCTCACTAAGCCCATACCAATCTCATGTCTGCTGTATTTTGGTGTATTTCTCATAATAATATGGCAGCTGAGTTTAATAGTTTCACTTCAACTCCTTAAATCTAATAACAAACCTCAAGTCTGTGCTCCTTTGCACCTCCTGCTGCGCTGGGCTCTGCGGCTCCTATTGGGAAGAGTTGAGATCAGACAGCTGCTGAGACACATCAGTGGTTTCATTCAGAGTGGCTGAGTGGATTTAAAATTAATGAATTAATGGAACAAAAAGTCACGGCAAAGGGAAAAAGAACAGACCGGATCAGTACGCTCCAGTGGGCCTTGTGTTCTTTTCCACAACATGAAAATAAAATTATGAATTACAACTGGGACTCAAAGCTTTATAAATTAGGAAGATCATAAAGCAGGGTACACAGAAATTTGACAAAGTGCGCAAGATATTGCAGCACCAGTTTTGCTAATTAGTACTCCTATAATGATTTCTTTTTTCTCTGAGTCTGAAAGAACGTTAAATATTTCATTAAAGTTTCTGTCCTATTTCAGAGGTAGATTCTATAATATTAGTTAAGTAGTTTAAATGTTAAAACTTGCACCAATACTTACATAACCTTTGTCCTTTCACATGTAATGGAAACCTAGTTTATACACAAAACTAAATTAAGACTTCCATAAATAAAGAGGGTTTTGAACTAAGAAGTATAAACTGGTGGTAAAACATTATACACCAAAATTATACTCAACATGTCGTGTTTTTGTATAGTTTTACTTATACCTGCAATGTTTGGAATCACTGTGTCAAGCCACACATATCAGTTCCTAGCTGGGATAGATCAAAAACATTCCAGGTCACAGACCTTTCCATCAAGCTGGAGCAAAAACCCTGGCTCTCTTTCCAAAGCCTCTTTGACTCAGCAGGCAAAGAGAAGCAGCAGCAATCTCTGTCAGCTGCATGCTCAAAATTTACATGCACCATGTTATCTTTGTGTCACGTTGGGAAGCTGTGGACTGAGCAAAAGAAGATTTCAACATTCTGTCATGTCTGACTTTTTCCTCTAAGTGATCTCCCTACATGCCATAGTCACAGCTCAGAAGTTGCTTAACTTCCATTGATACAACTTTTGTTCAAGTAAAAGTAAGACTTTTAAAATTACAAATTTCAGCAAGAGTCACATTTCTGAGTAGGTCCAAAGTAATATGGGTAATGTCTTGGTCTTAAGCTGCTTTCACAGATTATCATCTGATTTTAGGGTTTCTAAAAACAAGTGTTATGTTAGATGTAACTGCACTGTTATTGGAGCTACCCTAAGAATTCAACATGCAGGGATGAAGAAATCTTCATCAGTGCAGACAGAACCTTTGCATACTGTTCCATGATATTAAGCAATGTTATAATTAGATCACTGCTGTGATATTTAAATTGTACTGGTGTATATTCTGTAGAATTGGTGCCTAAGTGCGGAATATAAAGTCTCTTAAAAAAGATTTTTGCCAACAGATTTTTTTTCTGTTTTTATTTTTTGTCACACTTATGTTTCATATCATCAAATGTGGCATCCATACCATACAAATGTGGTCTTAGGATTGGGAGCCCCAATGCGAAGACTGGGGCCCCAAAGTCTTAGGATTGACTTTTTACGATTCCTTTCTCTGATTCTGTTGATTTGTGAGCTCTACTTCATGTTGTCAGACAGATTCCAGCTAAGTGATTTAAATCTAGAGCTCAGACCTGGGTGTGTCTGGTAAGACTGAACTTAGCTTTAAAAAATGTTTTTTTTGGTAAGCAGGGCATCTTAATTCATTTTGATAAATTAGATTTTTCATCAATAAACTCACCATCTGAAAATTGCATTTTGAGCTCGCACAAGATGTCTGTCTGCTACTAGAATGTCTGTGAAAACAGATAAATCTGCAGAAGGCAATTACTCATTCTTATGATGCATTTTTTTAAGTAAAAAATCCTGGAGCGCCCACTTATGTTAATATTTAATTGAAACACAAAGCAGACATGCAGCAGTGTGATCGGGGTATCAGACCAGAAACAGACACAAGTGAGCTGTTTTAATGGGAGCTTGATTTGATCAAGATTAAGGATGTGCTGACTGTAGATTTTTGGCTTATTCAAATTTAGATTTGAATAAGCAAAGATTCACCCTCTTCATTCAAAATGTGGCTGATTCAGGTTTCATAATTTCTTCCAATTGTTCTGAAACTGCACATTTGAAATCACTTTTTCTACATTTTCTAGCAAACAAGTCACTGCATTTTTTGTTAGTCTACAACAATAATACTTATTAAAATTCCACTGATAATCCTATGTAAAACAGTTTAAAAATTAGTTGGAGGAGATATCAAAGTGTAAATCCTGATTCCTGCATGTTTTATTAAGTAGGAATAAAACTTGCCCTGATTTGAATGCCAAACCATCCGTTCACATTCTGTATCCACTTATTTCTATTCAGGGTCATTGAATTGTGGCCCAACAAATCCTGAGGCATTTTCACGCCACCTTGTGTATTGTTAAAGATGTATTAAGAAAAGAAAGAGGTATAGTTTCTGTCAAAATCTTAGTTTATTGTTTTTATTAATTTAATTTTAAACCAAATCCTAAAAATGAAGAAAAAAAGCAACCACAAAAAAAAAAAAAAACAATTTTAAAAAGCAAAAAATGGTAGGCTACTTCTTTTGAGTTTATGTAAGAGATAAACACTGGTCCCTTTGGTGAAAATCCTCTGAATCCAGTTATCTCTTTCATGGAACATGTTGCTTTGAACCTTTTCTAACTAAAGTATCTGCCCTCAAGGAAAAACTACCAACACCTCTCAGCATAGTTTCCCTTTTCTGTTGCGTAGCTGCATCTGTAACCACTACCCGGCCCAGCAAGGTCATGCTGAAAATGTCTGGATGAGTCTTCAGAAAAATCTTTTGGCTGTAGGCTATTCAGGGGCAGCGCGATTAGAGTGGTTTCACAACACAACAGCAATGAGCCTGTAAGCCAGTCTCTGGGCATACATGACCATTTAGTTACAGACAAATTTCTTTCCCTTCACATTTGTAAATCAGAACTCACATTTGAAATCATCATGGAAGAGGTTAGAAGAAACATATCAGTGCAACACAGCTGTGGTGTACAACATTCTTTTCTTTCCAGCTATTTGCTTGTGCTTAACTGATCTACGATATGCTAGTAAAGATACTTCTTACTTCATTCCACCTGGATATTTGATGCCTCTTATCTAAATGGCTACAATTTACTCCAGTTGGTCAGCTTCCAAAATTGACTTTCAGGCACTGACTTACATTTTCAATGTAAGTCAGTGCATGACATAATATATTCTTAGAACTGAGGTCAGGACCAATCCAACAACTTGATGCCAACTCAAATACCTTCAGCAAAAGGTTTTATATTCAAATGAATCAAAGGTTGAGCTTTTTGAACAAACTGTGTTTGGAGGAGTCAAAGTGAGGCCTTTAAGGCCAAGATATTTGTACAAACTTTTAACATTATTGACTATATGTCAAAGCTGGTTTTATATCCATCCATCCATCCATCTATTTTCTGTTCACCCTTGTCCCTAATGGGGTCGGGAGGGTTGCTGGTTCCTCTCCAGCTACGTTCCGGCCAATTTTTTGTTCACCCTGGACAGGTCGCCAGTCTGTCGCAGGGCAACACAGAAACAGACAGAACAAACAACCACTCACACACACACTCACACCTAGGGAGACTTTAGAGAGACCAATTAACCTGACAGTCGTGTTTTTGGACTGTTTGAGGAAGCTGGAGAACCCGGAGAGAACCCACCATGCACAGGGAGAACATGCAAACTCCATGCAGAAAGACCCCGGGCCGGGAATCGAACCCAGGACCTTCTTGCTACAAGGCAACAGCTCTACCAACTGTGCCACTGTGCAGCCTGCCTTGGTTTCATATCAAAACTGCATTTTCCATACAGTTGGGGTGGGTGATTGTTTTTTTTTGTGGGTTTGCTTTTATTGATGTATGCAGCACTTTGAGGTGCTTTTAGCATGAAGGGAGCTTTATAAATAAAACTGATTGATAGAGTAATTAATTATTCAATTAGAAGCTTAGTTTCATTGGCAGTGAACAGAACTCATTATTATGGAAAGGGGTTTTTTGTTGTCTCTTTGTTAGATTTAAAACATTTATTACCATTTCAATCATGTTTTATAAATATAGATCAGTAAGCAAAGCATTGTTTGAAACTGACCAGTTCTTTTACATGCCTTTTACAAATTGACCTTACATAATATATTCTTAGAACTATTGACTTAAAATGTATATATTTTCATTTATTGCATTTTAATAGGCTGTTAAAATCAGTTTTTGAGAATCACAGAAGTTAAATTTTTTTTGATTTCACCAACTTTTCCAAAAGGACAGTAAAGTTCTGCAAAAGCAATTTTTCAACTTCAGCTGACACAAAGACTCTTTGATCATGTGTATTTATATTCACCTTACATCAGACTACACTTTGAGAACTACGTTTATAGGTTACTTTATCATCAGTATTCTCTTCTACCCGTGGCCTCTGACAACCCCTGTCATTCAAATGACACCCTCTGATGCTTTAAACAGCAGAGGGACAAACTCTTCCTGCAGACTACACTAAGTGCTATTATCCGTACACTGAGATTGACACTTTAAATAAAACAACCATTGATCAACTACAGAGGGGCCCCATCTTTTGTCTCTCAAAGGCATCTATGCTTGCAGAGTGTTAGACAACAAAGAGCAACAGGGGGCCCTCTCGGGTGTCGACGGGAGTTTTTGGTGGCGTGGAGGAGTATGACAGCGTGCTGAGAAATGTCAAGTCCGGGATTGTGTCGTGTGTTCTATGCCAAAGACGTCTTTGACTGCCGTCAGCAGATAAAGACGCCTCGCGTTGTGTTTTCTCAGTGTGTTCAGTTCACAGGAGCAGAAGGAGGAGCGCCGTGTGCTGCGGATACCAAACTGCAGGGACAACAATGTTTGACGGATTTGTAGGATATTGAGTTGGAACTGTACAGATGACGTTATTATTTGTGGACCTGAAACAGAGTCGCAGCTAAAAATAATACAACAGGCTAACAAAGTATGGCCACAAATCTACTGCAGTTTATGCTGTTTACTCATTAGGACTATCAATCCTATTTGGAAACATGATCATTTTCTTGTCATAAATACGTCTCCTTTCTTAATATATGTGCTTTGTATGATTCCAGTACTTTGTTTAAAAGGTGACAGCAGGATATTTACACCACACACTGACATGAACAAATTCAATCTGCAGCCAACTGATTGAGCAATTTGTTCAGCAATTGAGCACAATAGGCCATCAGTGTGCAGGAATACTAATGCATATCGCAGACCCGAGAGTAATGACGAGTTGCTAAAAAAATTAAGCTGCAGTGAGAGGTTGTATTTCATCAGTGATGATACAAACAGCTGCGGTGGATTTGATGTATAATGTGCTACTCCACTGTAGTTACCTTGTACTTGATTTATGTTTCAGAAATAACTATGAAACCAATGCTTAGTCCCTTTTTTGACCTAGGATTACCATAAATTTATTCCTTCATTTCTCAATTTTTAAATACAACTGCAGGAAACTAAGTCTTTAAAAGAATGAGCCACGTTAAAATTAATAAGTATAGAGGAGTAATGATAGACCCAGCTCACAAGAGGAAACAATACAGTTTTCAGAATAAGCTTTATTGCCTAGATTGTTTGCACAATGTATGGATGTAAAATATGAATCTATAGATTTTAGAGAAAATGTAATAATGCTGAAGGAACAATATGTACATGTATTTGCGGCCAATTTTTTGTTATAAAGTAATAAAAAATGATTGTTGTGACAGTGCAGACATGCCTGTAGTGTTTCACAGTAAAGTTTCTGACTGCTCAGCCTGCGAGGTGTTCATCGTGTTAATCAGAGCGGCAGTTTCTTCCCCCAGGCTGCCTTTCTGATGCTGGTTGTCAAATAGGGCTCTGTAAAGCCAACCTGAAGGTAAAAGTTTAAGCAGTTTGTGTCCAGGATGTGTGAGGTCTGCCCTTTTCCTGACCCTGCATCTACAGGGTCAGGAAAAGACCCAGTAGAGATGGAGGGAAGGTAAGCAATGATAATCCTATCTGAAGAACCTAATTGTTTGTTGCAATCTGATCCTGTCATGATTTGTCGATGAACCAGGAGGATGGAGAACTCAGGTTCTATACAGCCATTATTCAGTCTGTCCTACCAACAGCTCCTTTGGTAGGTTGGACTTCGTCAGTTCCTGAGTTTTGAGGTGGAAGAATGAACCAGCTCCACAATTGTCTTTGTGATTTCTTGGCTGGTTTCTATTGAGAATCCCATTGTGTCACACAAGAACACAGTGTGTTTGAAGATGCATCCACAGGTGTGCCTCCAATTAACTCAAATGTGTCAGTTAGCCTTTCAGAAGTCATGAAAGCCATTATCATCTGGGCTTTCTGTATATTAACATCTGATTTTTGAGACATTAAATTAACCAAAAAATCTCTGACATTCTCTCTCTCATTACTGTGGCATTTATCAAATTGAAATAATTTTGGTAATTTTAACTAATCTAAAACAAGAAAGGTTTGGTCGGATTCAGCGTCAAACAGTGTGTAAAATGACTGTTTTACACAGTCATTTTACTGTGTAAAATGACTGTGTAAAACAGTCATTTTACACAGTGAAATGTGTAGTGAATGCACTGCAGTGAATGCATTCACTGCAGTGAATGCATTCACTGCATTCACTGCAGTGAATGCAGTGAATGCATTCACTGCATTCACTGCATTCACTGCAGTGAATGCAGTTAATGATTCACTGCAGTGAATCATTAACTGCAGTGAAATGATTCACTGCAGTTACTGCTTTTTTCATACTGGATTGAATATTCCCAAAAAGAAAGGAGACAAGAAGTTAAATGATTTTGTGTGACGTCAGGCACAGTGTTACGGCCCCTGGCCTCTTGAGGCTGTCCAGGATCCTTTTTGTTATACAGGTTCAGCTGTGAGAGCACACCTTCCTGATTGGCTGCAGGAGAGCTGCTACTCCATTGGATCAACAAAGCCAATCAGACGCTGATGAGGCCCACCTGCACCATATAAAAGGCTCCTAAAAATCATTCCTACAGTGGGGGCAGCAAGTAGAAAGAGGTTTTGTAAAGCTGTTCCCCGATCTTGTATTTTTGTACTGCTTTGGGTATTCTGGAAATCTTTGTTGCTTGGTCGGCTAGAGCAGTTTGACTTTGTTTGCTTTTTCTAGAAGCTTATGCTGGGGAGATTTGGTGCTCCTTTTGTGTCTTGTCTTTTGGGTTATTTGAGTTACTTTAGACTGGCTTGTTTGGACACTTTGTAATTTTATTTACACTTAATATTCTTTAGTTTGTTAGTTCTTGTTTTTTTATTCTCTCCTGTACTAATGGGGTTAAGTTGTATTGTGTCTTGGTTCTGTGAAACATCCTTTTGTTTGTAATAAATCACCTTTATATTTAATCCCTTTTTCTCTGGACATTTTTATGTTACCGCCCCTGGACCCCTAGACCTTGGGGGCGTAACACACAGTAATTTGAATCCATAGTTTTCCTATGTTTAAGGCAGACTGAGTTGCAAGCATATTGAGAAGTCTCTATGAGACAGTCCATCAAGAGAATAGTTCATAATTACTTCCTTCCTTGCTTTAAAATACCAGTCTTCATAAATACATCAAGGGTGTCAAACTGAAAGTTCTCACATTTATGTTTAAGCTTATAATAATATCGTATTCCTACTTCATGACATGAATGGGCTTAATGATACAGCAACATAGCATTATGTGTGACAGACCTTAGTTTGATGAGAAGTATTGTTATATTGTAAGTGCTGTGAGATTCTCTGCATGTTCTGTTTCTGCAGAAAGTTGTTTCAAGCATGTGAATATACTTGAGATATTGTACAACAAAAATACCTTTGACTTTTTAAAAATATGAGTGCAAACTGTAGGAAAATAGATGACTCATTGCATCCTTGTGACTATTTACGAGTACTGTGAAAAAAAGGAATGGAGCTCTGCATCAAATGATTTAAATTGTAACATTAAGAACTGTTTTGTGGCATAAACAGGAAGAAACAGAGATGGTAAGAGTTGGAATGTCTGTCATGTTTCTGTATTCATGATTCATTATTTCCAGAGGCAAACTGCGTCATCAAACTTAAATAAAATGAGTGGAAAAACAAGACATCTGGTATTCACTGGAAGTTAAAATAGGTTATTAAACACAGACCTACCCTCTGAAGGGATGAATAATGTAAAGTTTGGCTAGTTAGTTATCAAATGAAGCTCCTTGTAGATTTTGAATTACTCTGATGTTGCAGACTTCCTGTTCATGAAGAATTCCAAGAAAACTACTAATGATGAGCTGTGTTATAATTCACATAATTTCAGATGGACAAAACATACATTCATAAAAGAATAATTTAAGTATAGAGCCTGACCCACATGACAGGACAGCATAAGTAAACTAGGTTAGCTGCTGATGCAGATAGATTCTGGCCTGGCCCTGTCTTATTGTAATATTAACCAGTGACCATGTGAAGTGCAAGGTGGGAGCAATGGTAAGAATGTTAGCACATTTATATGTACCAACCTTGAAGGAGTTTACAGATGTATCTTACATTAGTGTAGCCTGGCAGAAACGGAGTGCAGAAGCTGAATGATAAATAGTTTTGAGGTGAAGATAACAAAACACAGTTTGCCAGTTTGCTCACATAGCTAGAAAATGCTGGAGTACTCAAACACTTTTCAACAAAAAAAATATCCTTATAAAATGAATTCCTATTCTTTTTATTCCTCATTTGAGATATTGTACAGCAAACAATATCTCAAAAAATATGTATAAATGTGTGATCCACAGAAAACAGTGGAAGGGGTTGGAATCCTTGGACTATAGTTCTTCCAAAATCAATACGGCATTAAAAGTCCACTTCATGGGTCCAGGGGAAGTTAGAAATACTCTTGTTTACTCCCACAGTGCCCAGTTGTTCTGTATAAAATCAAAAGGCCACAGTCTTCACTCCTATGTTGGTTAAGCCTATTAAACTCTAACCAGTAAATTGCTCTGGATTATTATTATTTTCAGAAATTAAGTCCAAGATATGACATCATCCTAATTTCCTGAGCTGTGTTTGTAACCCAAAGTCACCTTTAATTGCTATTAACTGCCTGTGCACATTCACTAGGTGCAATTGTCATCCTTTTTATGCTCACAGTTGTAATTAATATACTCATAATCAACATGCTAAGTTCCTAAATTAAGAAGGATCTGCTGTTATTCTTCAGGGAAGTGCAGCAGAATCAGATTTAACACTTTGGTGGCATTAAACATATACTTACCAAATCACTTGACACAGATACTTGGGATGGATGGGAAGAATTAGGCCTGGGCATGGAGATTAATCCTAAGATGCTTTCTGGGTGTACAGGAATGTTTCATTCAAACACTCAACTGTGATTCGACCTAATTCAGTTTTGATTCAAATGGATGTGATACACTTTGTTTTGATGCAATGCATTAATTTGGAGGTTCCAAGGAAACCACGATTTACATCTGGATGAGAACAGCTGTTAAATTATTTAAAAACTATTGTTGGCTGAAAAGCTGTTTATTCTTTAAAGTCAGTGGAATATATAAAAATGTCATTAGTTTAGAATTAAACAGGATTTTTTTTTTACAGGATTACTTTGACGTCCACAAAGTACAATTTCATTAGTCATAACAATAAATTTATCAATACAATCAATACGTTTAAAAACACATGGAGTGTTTCAAAATACTGCATGATGTGTTATGCTACACATGCGACAGTTAATTAAGGATGAAACTGTTAATTTTCACATCTCTAAATTGTTTCTCTTAAAAATCCATGTAACCCACAATCAAAGTTTAAACAAGTGATCTGGATACACTCTGGTGGTTTCACCTTTGCACTTGCCCTTATAAAATCTTGTTACACAGGGCATGCACTCACGTATAGAGAGCTTATACAATGAACTGACAGATGGTTGTTGTCTTGATGGTTCTGACCCTCCTCTGAAGGTGAATCAAATGTGTGCAGTCAAGCACTTTTTCATTGTGTCTTATGCCACCTATGTACATTCGTCTTTTCTTTTGACTGCTAATAATGGCAAACCTTCTTCATTTAGCATGGAGCCTGCTTTTAAATATGCTTAAACCCAATTAAATACTCATATGCATGAGGGTTTTTGTTTGAATTTGGTTAGTTTGGTAGCTTAATGTTAACTTGCTTTCTCCTTTCCAAAAACAGTGTTAATGGGAGTTTTTAATTGTTATGTTGGAGTAGACAACTGTCCAGGTTTCTACTGTCAGACCCAAGATGCCAACCTAAAAAAAGGACATTTATCAGAATGCATAAAGTAGAATTTGTTGAAACATGAATGTTGCTGTCCACAGTGAATGAATAACATCTGTAAAGCGATGATCATGTCATATTGTTAGATGTTTGTTTCTGGTGTTACTGGTGAATTGTAACAAGCGGCTACGGTACTGAAGATGAAGGATTACCTTCGGAAATATTCTCAAATAAACTAGACCTTTGCTACTTGAGCATAATTGGGTGTTCCTAGAAAACAATGATTCCAAGCATTCCTTAGAAATGGCTTTAGTATAACCCGGAGAAAATTAATTATCTGGCATAGCTTTTACCTAAACTCTATGTATGAAAAGCAGCAATTTGACAGCAATTTCTCATAAGAATAATGTTTAATTTACATCCAGAAATACATTGATGGTTGAACAAAAAAAGTTTGGTCATCTGTAACTTTTTAAGAGACATGTAACAATTGCAGCATGGAAAAAGCTCTTAAAAAAATCATCATATTTTTAAACTTGTTCATCCAATTATTGTTTAAAATCACTCATATTGTATGTTGTGTTAAGTACAGTCTGAACAAATATACAAAATAGTCCAAAATTATGTTTTGGTGATGCATATAAACCTCTGACCAACACTTTTAGTTTGGTGACATGATACGAGAGGGCATTAAAAGAAACTACCATAAAAGAAAAATAAAAACTCTGTAATGAATGATTCAACGTTGTGGCGTATGCAGCATCCAGTTAACAAACAAGCTACCTTGAGTGAAAACTTCAAGGTTCTCCAAGTGAGGTAAAGATATGAGTGACAGCTCTGCTGGCACCTTGTCTTGTGAGACTCATATGTCTGCTTTCATTGACGTAGAGTTGACCCCTAGTTGTGTGTGCCTGGTCAGTTGTAGCAACTGGCAGTCATGATGCAATATAGGACCAACAAGGGCCTCAATATAAATATAAAACCGGCAGCTGACTTGCCTCACACACACCTTTTATTGCAATCCCCATCACAGAAAATAGTTCACATATGTAAATTTAAATAACCTGAACATCTGAAAAACTTGTTTTAAACAAAATAAAAAAAACAAAAACAAAGAAAAAAATCCAACTTTGGCATCATTCTTCCAGAGATGTAATGTACCCACAAATGAAAACTCATTGTCATTGTTAACTTTTTAATGGCAATGAGCGTAAAAAATAACAAACAAAACAAAACAGAAAAAACCACTCACACTCATGTTCCTTTCATAGGAATTTTGTTTGGTTCACACCTCAAGTAATATGTCTGTTAGAACATCCAGAAATTAGTTTCAAATACAGTTTTTTCCTCTGCTCTCTCTCCATAACTTGCCTTGAAGACCTGTGGTCTTCATTATTGATGGACTCTCCAACTGGAAACCCTATGGGTGGTTATTTACTGTTAATTACTGATTACAGTTACTTCTTCAAAGCTCTTACTTAATATTTTTAGCCATAAAACTTTGCTCACAAAGAGTTAAAAAAACAAACAAATAAATAAACAGAAAAAAATCATCTTTTGCCTTTCTTTTCAGTAGTTAGGTCCCCTGAGCGTCATGCGTGGAACTGTATTTGGTTCAGCATACAGAGTACACAGTTCTAAGTGTTCTCTCTCTATTGCTGCAGGTCATCCAGAAGCTCATTAGATGTATTTTTGGTAGAAATCTCACGATTTTCATCAATCTCTCTCAATGCTCGCTGAAGTTTTTTTCCTCCACCTCTCCAGTTTCGTTTAAACTTTTCAACAGGGCTTTTGTTGAAATTGCTACAGAATGATGAACGCCATAGAAAATGTGATTTTAGACAAATAACAGCCCCAGAAACGGTTTTCTAATTTTGGGTGAAGGTTTTGATAAATTACTCAAAAAAGCAGAAAACTAAGATTTTTTTTAAGGAAGCCTGGCCATGTCAAGAATTAATTACAGTAGTTTCACGCATCATACTTCACATTTTCCAACACTACTTCACTCTCAGGGTGCTAAACACTTTTTTAGTCTATATGCGTTCATATTCTGAGTTTATCAGAAGGCCTCACTTGGATTTTTTTTTTTTACGCAACATGCAACGTCATTCTTGGATTTGATAATGAACTGGGCGCATCGATCTATTTACCAGTTCAGACTCGAATAAACAAATAGCATATCAAATTTAAAAAATCATTTAAAAATGTCACCATTATATGTTAATGCTTTAGTAAATTAATTATTTAATCTAATTATCTCATTTATTCACCTACACACAGTGTAACATTCTGTCTGCTACTGTGTAATTAATAACCGTTCAGGTCAAAAAGAGTTATTTAATCAGACTGTCGCCAAGTAATTTTGTTTCCTTGATGTCACAACTCTTCAATCTATTTTTAAGCCCTTTGGGCCACAATGAACTTCAGAACAAAACAGAAAATAAAACATAGTAGCTGTTGCAGTCACATTTATGTCTCTATTGGGTATGAAGAAATAGTACAATAGTTTGAAGCGTTGATGTTATAAATTAAACAAAAATCATTATATAGGCAAATAATTTTGGCAAAATTACACATATTGATATAAAATATTTAGATTTAGATTTCACAGTCAGATTAGAAACAGAGTAATCTGAAACATGTTTGTTTTATGCAATGGTTTCCTGTTGTTTCCAATTGTAATTGTAAATGGTTGAAATACCAAGCAGCTAGATAATATTTACCGTACAAGTACAACACAAAACTTTGAACCATTTTAATGGGCCGAGACAGAATTTTATGTAGTAGTTAAGTGTTCTCCTTGGACTGAGAAAACTAAATGATCCCAGTGTCACTCAGTGTGACGTAAAAGTTCAGATTGATCTTCATAAACTATGGTTTATAAACCTGTTCAATGGCAACGAGATAAACTCAAATTAGAACAAGGAAGTATGAATGCATTTCCACTCATTCTTTTTTCAAAAAGATATCAGAAGTTTGAACACAACAATGTGTACCGGTATATGTCTTGGAAAATTTTAAAGACATTTGGAAGACATTTTACTCATTTTAAACATGTATCATTTCAATGCAAACATGAAGAAAATTTCACATCTTGCAGGTGTCCTCCAATCACACATAAATATACTTGAAAAAAATGCTAGAGCATATGTTGTACCGTTATTCAAAGAGAATGTCTGTCTGTCGTCAGTCCATGTGGACTGGTGGCATCCCCATTAATCCACTTTCCAGTTCGGAGTATTTTGAGTCCCTTTGGCAGGCAAACGCTCGTGTGCTTCCCTGCACAGTAAACACCTTTACTTCCGCCCATAGATGTTCAGCCAGATTGCCTTTTCCCATTCCACATTTTGTTTTATTTGCCTGCCAGCCTGCAGATATTTAGCATACACAGACGCCAGACGAGCTTCAGTGTCTCTCTCTTATTTCCAGTTTCAGGCTTGGAGGTAGAGAGTTGAGTAAAATGTGTGAAGAATCTGAAAAAGATTTTATAGACTGATCTAATACGGATCCAAGATTTCAGGTGCCAAAATGGGTAGAGTTTTCAAAAACTACAAACCACATTTACAGTGTCCATAACCAGATTGTGTGAAAATGTATATCTGACAACATTCCTTCAAATTTTGTCAAGCTAAGAAAAATTGAGTTTACATTTACAATGAGTGAAAACAAAAAAATATGACTGTATGGCATTTACACAAATATCAAAAAGAAACCTTGAAATAATCTAATTGTTTTAAACAAAAAAGCAACTATTCCTTATACCCATAGCTTACACGCATTGCAGTTTTTCCAGTTAATGGTTTTATGTCAGCAAAATAAACAACGTGGGGATGTTTTCCATTTTATTCAGCTTGTGTACAACTTTAATTCACCAAACATCAAAAAAGAAGATGGAACTAAAGCATCTATATTTATTGGCAGTGTGTGAGGATGATTGGAACTTTATATTCCAAAGCAGATGTGTTCAAAAAGTCAGAATTTCATTTCGAACGTAAAAGAAGGAAATATGAAAATTGCAATTTTCTGAAAAGGATCTCAAAAATGAATCCATTTCACAGCTGACAGGAAAATGTCCTTGGCCAAAAGCAATGGTGACACAGGTGAATAAACAAATTTATGCAGAACTTTTACTATGATTTATTTTCCTTTCTGTATTGTTAATGTATGTATTTCTGAAGCATAAATTGTAGTACCAAAAATACCAAAAAGGGGTCATATTTAGTTATATGCTGCAGATTTAGACTGCAGCATATAACTTTTTTGCTATTGCAATTTTGTAATCTTATGAATATTGACAAGGAAATTGAATATTAATTTAATTGCAGGTTTTTATAGACTTTATATAGAACCACAAAGCATGAGAGAGTGATTAAAATCCAATTGCTAAAGTTTGACATATGTTGTAATTTGATATGGAGCAAGTGTAAAATTTACTCATCCCAAGTGGTCTGGGAAATAAACCTCCGCCAGGTCTGTGCTCTTTGATAACACCAGCTAACTTACCCTGAAATTGCTCTGAAATTAGTCATCATTTGGCCTGAAGTGACAAGAAGTGACTCCAGAGAGCATATTTTAACACATAAAGTCAACCAGGTACACACAATGTGTGATTGGTGTAGGAGCATATTGGTGAAGAATCTTGATGATCCTGGTAATGGCGCTCAGTTCTTTTGTATAAAGAAGATGGATGGCTTGAGAGATGAGTGAAGGAGCCAATAAAGAGAAACTGGAAACGGCGAATCTAGACAGAGAAAGCAAAATCAAGTATCACTTGCACACCGTTTGGAATGCAGCCTTTATTTTCCCCCGCAGCCCACTTTACAAACATTCAAATGTTGAAATATGACCAATGTAAGTCACAAATTGGTCTGGTAGGTTAGGTGAAAATAAAAGACCTGCATAAGACATTATAAAACCCTAAATAAGCAGAGGACAAGTGTTGCACTCTTGGTGATGAAGGCATTAAAATGAAAACTTCACCAGAAACAAAATGTTTCTCTTCTTTTCCGTATGTAAGTTGCACATGCTTTTCCTCAACAGAAAGGAACCTTGAATAAAAGAACATACACTGCTGCTGAAATTTTGAAAGGTAAAGCGGATGATTCAAGGTCTTGTGGAAAAATAATAGACCGTGATAACTTGGCACAGAGCAATAGAAGGAATACAAATGAGTGACCTCAAAGATATTTGTCATTGGTGAGAGCAAGCCCATCTGTTAGCTAAGCAGATGTAAAAACTCCAGTGGCAGATTCGCCCCAGTTCATTATTCCAGACATCCGCCTTGTCATGCAGTTATTTTCTTACAGAATTTCTTTCGGCCTCGTTGTCACTCCTATTGTTGTAATGCAATTTGAATGATTTCACAAAGACCATTCTAGCAGTTATGTGTGTGAGATTACGTGCAATGTGGCAGCAAAACAATCATTTGGATACCATTATCTTTTTTTTGCAGAGAAGTAAGGGTTTTAACGCCTCATAATACTCATTCGGTGCCGTTTTAATGGCACTACAATGGATCTTTTTCTTTGTGATTCACCTCAGAACAAGGTAGTTCTTCTGCCTCTTGAACATAATACTCAGAAAAATCCACACATTTCTAGGACAGAAGGAAAGGGAGTAGTCTTTGTGTCACTGAAAGGTCTTTGGGGAGTTTGGAACCGTTTGGAGTCTGTTGACTGCAGAAAGTTAGGAAACTTAGAACACAGGTCATGCAAGCACATGTGAGATGTCTTCATTATACCTGTAGAGAAAGGTTTGTCTTTGTTGTTGCTCCCACTGTTCTGTCACTCAAAACAAAGAGAGTACGCTTTAAGTGTGCATTCTGCTCCCTTTCTTCAGTTTTGCATGTGTCCACCCACATAATCTTTCATCTCATCAAAGGAAGTATGGCTCAAATGAAAAGTGAGTGGGACATATAGAGAGATGTGCAAACCAAGGGATTCAGCTATAGATGAAAAAGAGCATTTTTAATATTCAGCTTTAAACACGTGGCACAAGTGGCACTCCAGTAAAGACTCAATCATGTGTAATCATAGCCACCTAATTCAAATTACAGATGTCAGATTTTTAAAGAGTACATCATTAAATCTAATTTGAACTGGCATTGTACGAGGTCTACATTTCAAAAGATGTTCAGAGATTTTTATATCCCCTTTTGTCTGTTACTTCCATTACTCACAGTGATCAATGCAGCTTACAGTTAAGGTGTTTTTTTTTACATAATGAGAACACATCCTTACGAATTTGCTTCATTTTGGTTGTCTCACCAAAAGGTTTAACATAAAAGAAATCCACACAAAGATAATACAAAAAAATGTTAAGGAAAAAAACAACAACTATCCAAACCACCCTGATTCTGAGTGGAAAAATTTATTATTTTCCTTTGATAAATCATAAATTAACTCTGATCAATCAATATTCTTCAGAAAACTGTATTTATGCTCACAAAGACATCAATGTTTAATCACTGTCTGACCATATAAAATAACAAAATCATTTAAATAGAACTTGTCAACATGAAGCAGGCTAAAAAAAACAAAAAAAAACAAAAAAACAAAAAACAAAACAAAATTAGAAAACAACAAAGTGAACAACACATCATGACCAATATGGAAGAGTTTTTCTAAGGTTTGGGGACTTCAGAGAACAACAGCAAGAACTATTACCCAGAACTGGAAAAGACTGAGAAGAGGGGAACCTTCAACGCTGTGGTCAGTCTTGTTGGGTGCCCAAAGTCGGTCCTGGAGGGCCGGCATCCTGCATGTTTTAGTTCTCTCTCTGATGGTAGCAACAACCTCCTCAGCATGCCAATGTTCTTCTCAGGCCTCTAATGAGCCATCATTTGATCCAGGTGCACAAGACCAGGGAGAGAACTAGAACATGCAGGATCCCGGCCCCTCGGGGACCGACTTTGGGCACCACTGCTCTAAAACATGTTCATGAGGCAAAAGTGGGCACATTTCGATTTGGCCTAAAACTAAAACAAAAACAGCATTTTACTGATAACCACATGTGGTGCTAGTCTGATGGTTTGGGGCTTTGCTGCTTCAGGACCAGGACAACGTATTGCAATTGAAGGAACCATGATTTCTGACCTCGACTGGAAAAATTCAGCCCACAATTTATAATGTTATGATGCAGAACAATAATCTGATGAACAAAACCAGATTGTCTACATTTTATAGGTCTAAAAAATACCCAAACTGAAGATGTTGGAGTGACTATGTGAAAGCTGAGGCTTAAATCAAATCAAAAAGCCTTTTTGGCCACAAACAGTTCCTGTTTACACTATTACACTCAACCAATCACAGTGCCCTATTTTTTAATCAGAATGAAGAATCAAACACAGCTGAGTCATGGTACAGATGGCACACAAAGGTCAGATAAAAGTGTGATATTATGCTTATGAGATGTTGAATATAAAACATCCATAAATTGTCTGATATTACAGTTCCCAAAAGGGAAAGAAATTGAAACCCAGAAAACGTCGTTATATCCCAGAGGCCTAATTTCAGCCTTAATTTAAAAAGGGTATTAGTCGTTCAGATAAGGTCATTTTTGATTAGATTTTTTTCTTTGTCAAATGAAATTGCCATTTGAAAATTTTGTATTTACTCAGGTTAACTTAGTAGGATAATCAAATGTCATTGTTGATCTGACACATTTTAGTGGGGCCAAAACGTAAAAACTGAAGAACTGTTTTTTTTTTTTTTTGTAAACAGCTCCAAAAATTAAAAAGATACAATAAAATCCAGAGTGAATCTACCATTATGCATGCATAAAATGGCTTAATTTGTGTGTGTGACAATGTGTAGCCTTCAGATTCTCAAACAAATCCTCTCTGACAAAGCATCCTGCAGTTTGTCTCTTTAAAATGCAGTATCCTTTATGTAGGTCAGGCTGCCTGTGCCATGTGTGTTGAGGGGCATCACGTCAGAAAACGGGGTCTGAAGAGTTCCTTTCAAGTTTCTTCTGACATGACTGCCATGACGGATGTCAAAATATTAGGACAGCGAGTATGATGATGGGGAAACATCAATCTCTGAGTTACACGAAGAAAAAAAAAACCCAAAACCCACAGAGAAAGCAATGGTCAAAGCCCAGAGAAGACAGAGGAACAGTATAAAAACAACAGCTAGGATTGCAAAATGGTAAAAATTTATAGAGGGGTAAAAATAGTCATTACTGTGACAGGCAATACTCCTGTTGACATGGAGGAGCACAGTGTGAGTACTTCTGTGTATGTAGTTCTTGTTTGAGATTTATGACTGCTGAGCATGTAAAAATCACCTAACCGAAGGGCAACTAAAAGGTTAGGAAATGTATTTTCAAACAAGGGTTTACCAAAATAGAGTCTCTGTTGGTGATAAGATTTCCATTTTTTTCATTAAGCTGTGTTGAGAACTAATGGGTTGAGGTCAAATCCTAAAAATATTGTGCCAATCTTTCTACTTGACACAGTGCAATCAGGCAAGTGCTGTTGTTAAAAGGTAGATTAATAACTTAAAAGTTTAATGTTAGCACATAACATTAAACAGCACCAACGTTAATATTCTAGCCAGCCCAATGACAATGGCTATATGCCCTCTGAGACAGTGATAAATGTAGGTTAGAAAATTGCCTAAAAACAAGACAAAAACTCCATATTGAGTCTCATTCTGTAACTTCAAAGCCACACCAAAAATGTAAGGATTAATCTTAATTATGGCGTATGAATATGGCCTCCTACAAAAGGAACATCCAAGTAGTTTTGGGGAAAAATTTGAGCATGCATAAAAATGACAAAAATAAGTCATAAAAGTTCCATCAGTGCTAGACACGTTCAGAGAAAAATATTGAGGCCTTACTCACTGGGAGATGGACCATTTCATGATTCATCCAATGAACTCATTGATCGGTTTTAGGAGACATCATTGAACATCCGCTAATCAAATCCGAGCGCATCTTGAATAATGAACAAATCCCATTAACAATGTTCAGAAGCATTTTTATGCTCTCTTACGCCACTTCAAAATTTGCTCAGGCTTGGATTCTGTAATATTTATTACCTAAATCAAGAGGGATCCCTCTTTTGCTTTTCAAAGCTTTTCATTACAAAAATCTAAGAACCAACTAAATAGAATTGCTAAAGTATATTTTTCGCTCAGTGTGTCTCTTCCTTTGTCCAAGTCAGCCCATGCACTCCCAGAGCCATCCAACTGCTTCCATTAACAACCTTCACATGTTTTGCTCCACCTAATGTTGAGCAAATGCTTTAAAACAGGCTTGAGTCATCTGCACTCCGATGCAAATTTTTAGATTCGTTCTTCTCCACACTCAGTCCCCAGGGTGCAATCATGTCATTCACTTTGGCTCTAATAAATACCAAGCTCATTTCAGAGCACGTTTCACTTTGATGTTGATCATATTTGGAAGCATTATCCCTTCCTGCCACGTGTTTTATGAGTAGGAAGATGAAGCTGGTGTTCGCAGAAATATCAGGAAAAGCTTTTAAAGGTTTTTTTTGGGGGGGGTGAGGTGACGGAGGGGGGCTGGTGGATGAAAGTAGACAATTATGAAATAAAAAGAGAAGAAAAATATGGTGGGAAATTCTATTATGTTATGTAGAGAGAGGGGCAACAACTCCAGGAGTGGTTCATGATTAAGTAGTTATGGTGTACATATTGTTCTTTGACAATCCTCAACTGTGAGGCCATAATTACTGGTACTCTTACAAAATTACCTTTTCTTGCTGCAGACAATTTGACTATTTATGCCTCATTTAAGAAAATTAAAGCCCGTTGGCATAATCATTCAACAACCATGTTGGGTATTGTAGCTCAGAAAAGAGAAAAACTGTGCATGTTGAATAAGTAATTAGGCTGCATTATTAGATTGGTAACATTTTTTTTAAAGGCATGCAAGTAAGAATGGTGGAGAAGGAAGAAATTATCTCCTGCTCCAGAAACTGCAGACTGGTGACTTTATTTGGAAACTCAGCTGAGAAAAGAGAAGACGTAAAGATTGACAAGTGTTTGTAGCTCATCTGTGAAAACAACTCACAGCCATTAAAATTCTCACTTAAACATAGTGACCAGTATAACAGTTATAGCAACAAACTGCAGCTACAAAAGCAGCATCAGAAGAATGTCCTTTTAAGGAGCCTGAGATTTGAATGAAGAACAGGAGGCAGTGCTTTTAATCTTGATGTATATATATTAAGTGATTTGAATAAAAACAGACAATTACAGCAGCATGATGAGACAAAATAAGTGACTCAGAATAAATAAATTCCAAAATCAAAAAGTC
This sequence comes from Gambusia affinis, assembly GCF_019740435.1. NCBI lineage: Eukaryota > Metazoa > Chordata > Actinopteri > Cyprinodontiformes > Poeciliidae > Gambusia > Gambusia affinis. The sequence goes on from NC_057887.1 coordinate 19,023,233, forward strand.
CATAGTCCTTTTTCTAGCTTGGCATCTTCAGATCCAGATGAGAATCTGATCCAACAAGGAAAAAAAAACAGACATAAAAGGTCAGAAAACCCATTAAGTGTTTTATATAAAAAAAACAACAATTATGTGCAAACACACAAAGGAACTAAATGTTATATTTGGGCATTTGGTTTACGCACATTAATTGCAAATGCAATAATTAGATTCCTAATAATTAGACATAAAACATTTCAATAGTCAGGTAAAATTAACCATAATTTAAGTAAAGTAAAACAAAAGTATCAATCACATTTCAAGGCAATCAATCTAAAGTTCTCAATTTAAAGTTAAAATTAAAGTGCACTTTCAAAATATCAATCAAGAAAAATAAAATAAATTAATTGTCAAATACTTAAGCAGAGTGAGAAAAAATTAGTGTAAGTTAATAAATATACAGCACAATATCAAACTTAAGTGTGGCTATATTCTGTTTTGATCAATATCATTTTAAACTTAACTGCCTCAGCATCAACATGAACATGTCAGAACAGGTGCAAAATCAACAAACAAGTTACCTTCTCAAAGAGAGTGGGGCGTACTCAGCCACAATCAGCTGTGACAGAATCCCTGTGACGGTCCAGGTAAGCAGCGTGTAATGAAGAGATCGTCATTACCGGGACTATTTTTACATATGTCACTGTATAGCACTTTATTAACAAGCACGTTTAGCACTGCACTTTAAGCATAGATTGGCACATCAATAACAATTTGCACACAAGAAGTTTTAATTGTATTTATTGAGTATTTTAGTGATTAGCATGTAGCCTTTTGTTCTGGGCTCTGCACAGCTGCTCCTCATTGAGAAGTGAGGTTGGTTGCCTGCAATGAGCTACTGGTGGGTAAAAACTGAGCAAATGTTTGTGCATAATCTGTTGAGTGTGGAGTGCTATTATAGAGTGACTCACCTGTCTTTTCTGTGTCCTCTCCAGCGTGTTTGAACAAATACTGCCCCAGGGGTCCAGACACCATATATAGTTTCCAGGAGAGGCCATTGAAAAGTTTGTGGGGGGAATTATTTATGGGTTTTGTGGTGTCTCATTATGGTGTAGTTATAAAAATTAAATGGAAATGTTTGTATTTAATAAAAGGTATTTTATTTAAATGGGTGGAGATTGATGAAGTGATTCCCCTGTGAATTAAATGTGGTTTGGTCCATCACAGCTGGGACTATTTAAGGCTGCAGTTTCACCTGTGAAGTGTTGTTGATTTTTGTGAAGAATAAACCACTGCTGTTTTCCACCTGACTGCCTTAAAGCTTCCTCCTCACTGTAAAATTCAACCGCAAAAGGTTGTCTTGTTACACAGCGCTAATAATTCTAATAAAACAACACTCCAATGAGCATTCGAGCAAAAGTTTCACATGTAAAAGCAATAATAACAGACTCACCAGGCAATCAAATATGTAGGTTCAAAGATTTGGATGAGTTTGTTTGGAAGATGCCAGCAGCAAGCCACAATCACAGTGGAGCCAGGTGAGGATGTTCAAAATGTGCTGGAGGCGAGGGTTTAAAGCAGCTGGCAGAGTTTGGGGTAACACAGGAAGTGGGCCCGCAAAAATAAAAGTCCTTGACTAATTTTTGGTTACACCAGACATTCCTTTTGTTAAATATAGTTTGCTATATGTGAAACAAAATGCTAAATTCTGTCTGTTACTTTTAAATTTAGTAAAGGAGTTGTTCTCATTTGTCAGACTAAAAGTACCGTTTGAAAATACCAACCTTTCAGCCAGTATTAAATAAACTTTTAATTAAGCTCACAGTTCTGTTAATATGGCTTTATTTATTCACGTGATGCAATAATATAATTTTAAATGCCATGGTTTCATTAACTGTATAGGGAAAATCATCATAATTAACACAAATGAAGACTTTCAAACATCCATCCGTGTAACTAATCTACATAATATGCTTCACCTATTGATAAAATTCCTTAAACACATTTGCTTTTCAAAAATATTCTAATTAATTAAATTGATTTGTGCTGTACTGTAACATTTTGTACTGCTGCAACAAAATCTATGAAATGGAGGGTTCTGAGTACCAGTTACCATAAAAAATGAGAGCCCATTCGTCTCTCAGCTGTGCCCTGAATAAGTCTTATATTTCTTTTTTCCCACATGCAGTCAGTGAGGCGTCAGCTTCCCCCTGTGTTCAATAGGTACATCCTGTTTGCTGCTGACATTAGCGGGAGCAAGCTACCTGACTGGGGATCACGGCATTTTATCCGCCCCGAATATGACAGAATGTCCTGGAGGTTGGAGTTTTGGAGGGGGCGTTGAAGAGGTGCTCTCTCATGGAGTATTCACACAGGAACCACCAATGACTCTGTTTAAGCACTGTGTAGATGGCTTAGTGTATATTACATTGCACTACTGCTGTACTGACTTGTCACTAAACTGGGTGAGCTGATGCTTCCAGACTATGTGCAAGGGACAAAACATGCAGAAACCAATCTGACTGGAAACTTTAATTAAGAAAAGTATAGCTATTATTAGGGCTGCACAGTGGCGCAGTTGGTAGAGCTGTTGCCTTGCAGCAAGAAGGTCCTGGGATCGATTCCCGGCTGGGGATCTTTCTGCATGGAGTTTGCATGTTCTCCCTGTGCATGCGTGGGTTCTCTCCGGGTTCTCCGGCTTCCTCCCACAGTTCAAAAACATGACCGTCAGGTCAATTGGTCTCTCTAAATTCTCCCTAGGTGTGAGTGTGTGTGTGTGTGAATGGTTGTTTGTCTTGTATGTCTTTGTGTTGCCCTGTGACAGACTGGCGACATGTCCAGGGTGTACCCCGCCTCTCGCCTGGGACGCAGCTGGAGATAGGCACCAGCAACCCTCCCGACCCCATTAGGGAAGAAGGGTGTAAGAAAATGGATGGATGGATGGATGGATAGCTATTATTATCTATTTCTTTATTTTTACCATTTCCACCAGCCTTGCTATTCTTGTTACCATTTTTTATGACTTGCGGTTTTTCAGTATTTACATGATGTTTTTTATTTTATTTTTTAGCCTGTTTTTATAAATATATGTTATAAAAAATACAAATATATATTTTTAGAGCATGGCTCCTGCAAATAAAGGGGATCCATATACAAACATACAAACAGACATTGATACAAACATACCAAATCGTCAAATTATGTGGGCCAATATATTGCTAGAAAGCGGCATATTCTTAAGAAGTTCATGTGTAGAGCAGTATGGAAAAAGAAAAACAGGAGCAGAAATGTAAGATAAGCAGTAGAACACAAATATGACAGAACGAAAAGGAGAAGCAGAACAGTAAGATATGATCAGGGCAAGCAAAGAACAGAAACCACTGAGATATAGAAGACAGACATACAGTTATCGCTTTGCCACAGTTGAAAAGCAACACTTGTCACACAAGAGTAGTCGAAACTCTGAGACATGATTTATGAAGCGTTCCATTTGTACTCGGAAATTGAACTAAGATCTCATGGTGGCTTTGCACACAACAAAACCTCCAGCAGCAAGACAGGAAACAAGTTGAGATTCTGAGTTATTGGGTTTTGTATCCTGGATAGCTACAATTAGCATCAAGAGTTGATTATATTTTATTTCTCTGTATCTTATATTGGAGCACCATAATTACTTGTAATATCATTGAACATTCTATTTAATTCATTAACTAAATTCAAAAAGTGAACTATACCTCTGTCTCATAGAGTGAATATGTTTCCAACAAATACATTTCTAGCTTTTATTTTTGCAAACATAGATAATTATGTATTAAAGCAAATGAAACAGCAAGATTTCTCAGAAAAAAAAAAAAAACTATTATACAGGATGAGTAAAAAAATATTTATACAAAAACCAAGGAATGGCCTGCACAATCATGGGGAAGACAAGTTAGGATTGATAGAAGAAGCTCCAGTGTCCAGAAAATATCAATACATGCACAGGAAATAGAATGAAACTTCATGGAGGGAGGCTTAAGAAATACTTAAATTCAAACTTGAGATCTTCCTTCTTTCTGAAATCAATACTAATCTCTACATTAATGTGTAGCTTACAGAAGAAACCAAAAGGAATAAAAAAATAAGACGGTACTTATTTAATTCATGTTGTGATATCCTGCCCATTCAGATGAGTGGTATGACACAGCCCATTAACTTCATCCATAAAAACACGACTCATATGGGCGGTAAGCCTCCAGTGTTGAGAAGTCCTAATGATGCCTCTCATGGAAAAAATGAAAAGTGTGACCAGTCGGTTGAAATCTGCAGCAGTCAATGGACACTGATGAGTGCCTGCCATTGTTCTGACTTCATTAATCCCACTTTGCTGTGAGTTGGAAATGCTTCTCACAGTAGAGTTATTGGCTGGTGGGCAGAGCCAGCAGCCACAGCCATTGATCAGACTCTGAGGGACCACATGTGCTGCAGTTATTAAATGGATGCAAGACTCCCCTTACCTTTAGTCTTTCTTGGTGGCCTAATAAAGTAAACATTTAAAAAGACAGTTTTAAAAAAAAGTCCTAGAACTTTAGTCGACTGATTCAAGAGAGCACTAATATTTTGTCACAAAAAAATTGATGTTTCAAAGTATTACTTTTACTTTAAATGTGATGTGTGCACTAATATTAAGTTTAAACCCTTTTTTGCCTTCAGAACTACCCTAGTGTTTAGTGGCATACATTTAACAAGATGCTAGAAAAAAATCCTCAGAGTTACACATGGAGGTGGTAGACTGGTGGAACAGAAGGGAAGCAAATCTCCCATTCCTTTACATCCCAAACATGCTCTGGAGGTGGTAGACTGGTGGAACAGAAGGGAAGCAAATCTCCCATTCCTTTACATCCCAAACATGCTCTAATGTGTTGAGTTGCGTTCCTGTGGAAGTTACTGGAGAACAATGACCTGGCTGTTATGTTCAAGAAAGCAACTTGAGATGATTTCAGCTTCAGGAAGTGATGTATTTTCAAATAGCAATTGTCATAAAATCATGGGATGGTCATAGTCAGCAAAACAACTCAGGCCTAGTCAAAGCTTGTCAAGAAAATCTTACCCTCATCATCAAAGCCCAACTGCCACCTTGGACAGTTGATAACAGATTGACATCAGCAAAGCATTTTGCCTCTGCTGTCCATGGATATTTTCTCTTTTCTGGACCAGTTTTTGTCATGACAAAGAGTATTAGGGCCATGTTAAGAAAGAAAGACAAATGAAATAACAAGGTTAAAGTAATAAAATTGCGAGAGGAAAGTCACAATATTATAAGAGAAAACTTGTATGAAAAGAAACTAATAAAATGATAAATAAAGTAAACAAATTATGAGATTAAAGGCAAGATTATATATTGCAATGCAACTGGTAATATTTACTTTATTCTGGTAATATTACAGCTTTAAGACTTACATCTCATATTATTTTGACTTTATTCTTGCATTATTTTGATTTTATTGTCATATGAGTTTATTCTCATAACATTATTTATTTTCTGAAAGTGTATTTATATGTTTTTATTATGTTTTTATTGTTACTTTTAATGCAACTCTGGATACTTTTTACTATAATGTAAACTTCAAATGCCTCAATTCAGCTAATCAGATGCTGAAACATTTTTATTCTTCTGTAGTACCAATTAAACTATAAAAGTAATGTTTCACAATGGTGCTCTTTACAAATACAGGCATTTGTTTTATATACAATTTCCACTGAATACTATTGAACACAGTATGATGAGAATTATACAAAGCCATGAGATGACAGGTGGCTAATGGGACACTGCAATCCAACCATGGACTGATGCTTCAACATAAACTGGTGCTTGCCTCAGCAAACAACGCTCTGTTCTAAAAGTCTGATCGCAGGAACAAGGGCAACTCAACAACGTAATGGGATCTCAAAAGTGTCTAGATTAGATTGTTGCGGTAACATTTTTGACAAGCTGCTCAATGACATTGCATGAAATTGCCTTGCTTAAAACAATGTTCAGGGCAGGGCAGTCCTGTCGAAAGAAAGTCTGAATGACAAATCTCTAGTGAGCTGGTACCTTTCAGACTCTTGCAGAAGTTTTATAACTTTAACTTATCCCCTTGAAGTTTATCATTGCTAATTCAAAGACTTGGAGGTTGTTTCATCATCATAATGGATTCAAAGCATTAACAAGTGTTTTCAGATGTGTCATGTATGTGATACGGGTTCTGTTTATTCACTAATCTTTACTCCCTGCAGGCTAATCTTATTAAACTGTTTACAAGCATTCTAACAAGGGAACCTGTGGGTCCATGCCCGCCAGATATTATGGCAGCTACGTGATTATAAAAGGTGATGGTTAGTTTATGCCTCCAGTTGCTGTTATAATTAGAAATGTATTCTACCTTTTACGTCCTAGAAATTATGGGGTGGACATTTAGACTCTGAAAAGGCCACTGTTGACTGAGAAAGCACACTACATACACAAGTTAAATAAACCATACTTACTAAGAGCAATGAAAGTAATTATTTACAGAAATGTTGTATTTGTCTGAAGAATTGCACCACAGTTTTAATACAATGATTCATTGTTACAAACACAATTAAGATTCCATTCTATTCTACTCTATTTGAAATGTTTCCACATATTTTCATGTTACAACTACATACTTCAATGTTTTGACTTCAGCTGTATTGACTATGGAGCTTTTGATACAGAAAATGGTACTTTATTTCAAAGTTGAATGTCGGATGTGTTTAGCCATTCTTCTTGGGAGCATAGTCAGCCCTACTGCACAGAGAATGTCTGTGGGCATTCTTCTTCAAGTCCTTTCACAAATTTTAATTTGTACCTGTAATACGCCATTCTAATACGGAATTTTTCCCATTTACAACAAATGTCCTCTCAAGGAACAAGAGCTCCCTTTAGCGGTTCCTTGCCAGCAGATGGCTGCTTCATTTGAGCTGCATGTGACATGAGGCTTGGAAGACAGAGCAAACACAAAAAAGAGACAAATATGCCCTGGTTTGAGAGTACTTTCTTTGTTAACATAAACAAAGTAAACATGCATGCTCTTTTAGTGACTTTATATATGGAAGAAACACAGATAAACACAGTACCCCTGAGCCAATAGTAAAACTTATGAAAAACAGGTGTAAAATATTACGCTACTGAAAATAGTAGGAAATTCAATGCCTGTGCAGGAGAGAGATTAGGCTAATCACAGAAATAAAGTCCTTAGTGTGTTGCATAAAGGGAAAGAAAATATGTTCTTGGCAGAATCAACACGCCTATAAAGATTAGGAAAAATTGGGAAAATCTTTTTGCATTTTAGTGCTTATCTGAACTCTCACTGCAGCTGTGCTTATTGAGCAAAGACACCTCCACAGACTGATGCTGCCACTGCCTCTGGAATTTATTTAGAGGTATCATAGTAAGTATGGTTGAGCTAAAATACATCTTACAAAATTCCAATTTGTTTTTGCAAAAAAGTGTCAGTATGCTTTCATGTCATACTTATGAAAACAAATAACAAAGACCTCTTGAAAATGAGAGCAATTAAAAGGTGCATAATTACTGAAAGCCAGTATACGTGCTTTCGATTGCCTGAGGTTTTTATTAACATTCTGTAAAAGAATAAACTATAGATGTGAGACAACACAAAGGGACTCTCCTTATGATGGTCTTTTACCAAAATAATTACCCTTCAAAGTTTTCGTGAAAAAGTACTGCTCTAGGTGAAAGTTTAATTTGAGCCTCTATCAATAAGCTGCCACTGGAGACTGAGAAAGCTGTGGGTTGATAAAAGATGAAGAGAAATAATAGGAAACATCACCGTACAGTCTACAAATGTGAAATGATTTAGTCCTTATGTTGATATTACACAGTTTGACTTTAAATAACCTGATAGGACTGCTATACTCTGAGTCTGTACAAAACATAACAAAAAATCTCTCCAAGAGGAACATTTTTTATACTACGAACTGTCAAAAGTGTCTTTCTGTTTGCTGGCATAGAGCAAAAAATAAAAAATACAAAAATAAAAATTGTAGAAGAAATTGAATATATATGATTGTTTTTATGCTGCAAATTCAGAGAAGATAGCCTGAAGCTTTGTGTTTGAAATTGCAAGACGTCTTGCAGCACCACCAGGCTATAAATGATGTGCAAAAATCCATTGCTTTTCATCGTCCTTTAGCAAACACTATGCATTGTTATTTAGCTTCATGTTCATTGAATCATCAATCAGTTGTGTGGAAAACGTCAAGGACTGACAGCACATTTTTGCACAGTTGCTCTCATAGTCAACAGCTAAAAATCTAAATTCTATATTATTACAGTTTTAAGTTACATAAAATTAGAATCACTTCAGTAAAATGTGATAAAGGATCTGTTTGTTACTTAAAACAGTGTACTTACTGTGGTAAAAACACTTCAGGTCAGATTTTTTGCTCAACGTTTTGATAGAAGCACCAAACATGCACAATGCAGAACAGAAGCTGGAGTTTACTCCAGTCATCAATTTGATTTGCCAAAAAAACTGGACTGAAACTAGAAAACTGCTGGAAAAATAAAAAATAAAAATGGTGGGAGTGGAAACCATGCAGAATATGAGCTGACAGAGAAGAGGGTTTCTGTTCCCCTGTGTCGAGAATACAGAGGATTAGGAAGACCTTTTAGTTTAAGCTATTACATCATGTATTTTTTAAAGGCAAGATAGATTAAAAAGGTAAAATCAATGAAACAATTATAGTAGTGATGTCAGGTCTTGGTTTGTGTCCTGAATTCTGAGCCTTTTAATGAAGAAGATTAAAAATAGATGTATATTTTAACACAACACTATGACGTCGAACTGCAATATTTTAGAAAAATCTAACCTTTAACTGGAGTAGATGTATTCATAATTATTGGCACCACTATGACTAATATAAAAAATATGTACCTGAAGCATTCTTGTATCTCATTCCTTATTTTTATATTGATCAGTGTCTAACTTTACTTTTATGCTTTCTCCACATGTAAATACTGTGATATGCTTAATACTGTTTGCACAGATGTAGACTCGACTGTATCAAAAATAATTTCCTTTCTGCCGGTCGGCCTGGGTCTGACATAAATAATATGTGACACAGACGTCAATTTTTGTAGCCAATCTTCCAAGTAGGAAACCCAAGAGTGCATGACATTAATGTACTCTTTTTGTCCTGCTATAACAAACACTTAATGCTTCATGGACTTTACCTACGACAGCAATGTGGGCAAATAACTCAATGTTTAAACCATTAGACAATAAGCAAAACAGATAGGTCTGAATTAAAAAGTACTATTCATATCTGTTCTCTTCAAAAAACTGTCATGAGAATGTTTTCATTCAGGATGCTAATGTTCCAAAATTTAAGGCCAAGTCATCCCCATTTCCCAGATTAAGAAATCAAACTTTCTTCATGCCTGTTTTAGGACGTGAATTCAAAAGAAAACCAAAGAGATAAGCTAAGGAGAGCCGTCCCCGCCTAGACAGGTTGTACAAAGAAAACTGGTCAAAGATCACTCTCTCTGCAGGTTCCAACCATGTAAAAAACTGTTGTACTCTCTGCAGAAGAGAGTTCAACAAATTATTAACAGCAGGGGTAACATTAATTGCAGCGTCAGTGATTTAGTTAAAAGCCTGCTATTTCTCAACACTGGATTTTTTCCTCTTCAGAATGAATGTTCAGAATTTCAAGGTAATTTTTTTTTCAAATTATGCCTGAAAGAATACTATTCTACAGTGGAAAATAATGGATTGATTTTGAGGCTTTTGACATATTTATCAGGTGTTCCAAAAACAAAACAACTGAAGGGATGTGTATCTCTTATCCTATAATGTGTCTTCATCAAATTGTTAACACTCCTTTTAGCTCTATAAACCTTATCAGGTTTATAGATTTTTAATTTTACTCTTCTAAACTTGGTCAGCCTTGAATTACAATGAAGCTCCTCTGAAGAGACACAGAAAGAATCATAAAACTTAAGGAGTATATCATGCATGTAAAGTCATTCACACAAATTACTTAAACCTTGAATTAGTTGTGGAAGGTAATGGGCCAAATTTTATTCGAGTTACAATACACTGATCAGACACACTGAATGCGTATACAGTATAAACAGAAGTTCAAACATACATATTTAAAATAAATAAATAAGAAGCAACAGTTGCAAAGGAGATAATAAATCACCAGTTCATATAATTATGCAGATCAACCAGCTAAGGTTTGCACATCAACCTCCAGAATAAAGTTAAGACTCTTGATAAGAAGCATAAAAGGGCAAAGAAAGGATGTGCTTTATTCCCTATCTTTTTTTCAAAAATATATTCAGCCACATTACAATAGGACGATAAGTAAGAGGTTTCTCCTGACATGTAAATCTTGACAAGTCAAAGAAAAGTACCTCATTAAAATGAATCTAATTAGGATGAAAGTTTTTAAAGGAAGCATGACAGAACCCTCTAGGTATGTCACAAAGTTACAAAAGAGAGGTATATCAATAAACAAAAAAATACAAAGAAGCACTGTTTAATGCAGAAGCAAATTTCGGTATGGAAAATATGAAACATGGTTCAAAATGCAGATAGAGTTTTAAAGCATCATGTTCACTATAGTGCACAAGAAAGAGAGAAGACATATTTTATAGTGCAAGAAGTGACTCTTCGTTGTTAATCATCTTAAGAAAATGTGCTTTTATTTTATTGTAATGTTTGAAATTTCACCAAGTCCTGATTGGACTGTGAATGTTTATATGTTTTAAGGCACACAGAGGAGTTTTTTCTTTTTGACAATTTAAGAACATCGTTCCCTAGTTTAGAGTAGATATTGTTAGAAAGTAGTCACAGGGTTTCTCCAAGTGCTTATCTGCTAACAGGAGTTCTGACTCCTGTGAATGGAAGAGCTGCATGTTAATGGGCATTTTTATTTCTATTTCTGCAGGTATGTGTGTTTGGTTCTTTTGTTCTACAATGTTTAAGCTGGTTGTATTGCACACAAGATCTGGCTTATATGATTATTTCAGAGGGTTTTTATTTTATTTCACAAGAAATGTACTTTTTTGTAGTGTGGATTTATTTCTGAGATTTATTTCTATTTATTACTGTACTACTCTCAGTTGGCGCTAGGCTGCCTGAGAAGAGGGGAAGTCCAACTCCTGTGAATAGAAGAGCTGCATGATAAAGGCCATTTTTACTTCTATTTGTGCTGTCCTCTGTCAACACAGTGCATTAAAGAACAACCAGCACCTCCTGTGGTCTGACCCCCTTTTTCAACTGAACACAATTCAAAACACGCCAAGGTTAACTGACTGTATAAGACTAGGTTATCAGTAAAGAACATTAATAGTATACACCAGTTACATTAGCAAAACTACTTCTGTGTTGCATTGGTTTGTTGTTACTTTTAGAAATAGCTGAGTAAAAGAAACAAGTTCCAGCTAAGACAAAGACAAAGTAGGACACTTCAACCCCTCTGTTGGCAAATCTACAACATATAAATCTTGTATTTTCGTTCTGCCTTCACATGCCAACATGTCACAAAGGCACCAGTGGGACAAGTCCCTCAGAAGATTCAGCTACTTCAATTTTCCAATAGCCTCTCATTTACTGTCACTCAGAGCCTTCCATTTGAGCCTAATTTAGCAATTATGGTTGGCTTGCATGTTGGTGAGTAATTTATTTCCCCAAAAACGTCTTATTGTGATGCAGTTTTTGTGATACAGATTGGATTTGCCTCAAACTAAGAGTAGTTATCATGACTAACAAAGTCATCGTGTGGTTGCAAATTAGCTTACCTTCACATCCACATGAAATATGTTTTTGTTATCCTTCTAAAGGTAATAATGTAGGCTTTTGGTATTACATTGAACCTCATTATGAAACCACAAAGTGTCCTCTGCCCACTTTGACAAATGCCTTGTGTTCGATGCTATCATTAGCAACTTTTGCTGCAGTTCTAGCTGTCGTTTCTTCCCAGGAGCTTTAGATTGTCCCTTACAGCTGCCTGTGGCCATCTTCAACCTGCTTTCTTTTATGCTTGGGGTTTAAATCATTACAGAGCTGCTCTGTAACCCTCCTTAAAAAAACCCCCACTTGCACCACAGAGCCTGTGGACAAGTCAGGGAGTCAGGAAAAGACAGCTTTCAGTCGCTGCACTAACTTGAAATTCAGGTTGTTTTTCAGACCTTATAGCTCATAAAAAGTGTTCCAGAGAATTCAGAGCCAGTGTTTTAGATTCTTACCAATTGTTCAGGTAACTACAAAGCAAATGCTCCTTCGTAGCTCCTTGAATTCTTTGTTGGTGAAGTTTTGTCTTAGTTTGTGAACTTATGTTTGTCATTTTTGAAGAAGCATGTGAAGTGTAGAAAATCACAGTCCTAAGTTCATCTTTTCAACTTGGTGCTTTATTCATGTTTTGTATTGTGAAAACACTTATTAAGACATATCTCACACACACACATGTAACTGTTCTAGCTCTTCTGAAATCCCCTGAGGGAGTTTGAAAATATTATTTGGCAAGTGAATGATCTGCAAATCTTCCTGGCACGTGGACATATCTCACTTCACTGTGTGTGAAAGTATGGTTGTCTTGTCAGAGAGGACTACAACACCAGAATGAATTGCCATTAGCAAATAAGAAGCTCTGAGTCAGTGTGCTATTTCTGTGTTTCAGGTTTAGAACAGAACAGTCATTAATGTGTGCACTTGTGGTGTGAAATAAGACAAACAAAACATAGCTACTGTTTGCAGCTATGTCAATGCACAGCACAGAGCTTTATAAACATTTACAGACATGTCTCTCCCTCCTGCTACACTGAAATAATTAAAATATTGCATGAATGCATGTGTGTATGTTTGGCCAAGGCAGTCTGGCACAGATTCCTTCCCATTTTGATTTTCCCCTTAAATGTCTACCACGGTAGCTTTTAATGGTAAAATGAGTGCAGCATTTTTCCTCTTACAGCTGAAGATAAATCCACCGCAGTTTAAGTTAAATAAGTTAAATTCAACTAAACGTCTCCTGTTTTAGGTCAGTTAGCAAGATGATTTCTATTTGCTAAATGCCACGATATTGGCAGAAAGGCTGTAATAATTTCTGACACACATACATTTTGGTCTATCTCTTTCTAATTCATTGGTTCATACTTAGTGCTTCTTCTCAGTAAAATAAAGTTTTAGGAGAATCATATTGGTGGTATTTTTTGAGAACATAATGTCAACTTTGGACATTTGCACACAAAACCTATGCTAACCTATGCTTTTTAATGAATAATTATAGCTAAATATTCATAAAGTTCAGATGGAAATCATGACTATTAGTTTTTCCATCTGTACTGATTTGCCCTTTATGTAATGTTTGTAGGTTCTTAAAACTAATAAACATGTACACGAGGCAATAAATCCATTCCACCTTAACTTATTATTTACAATATTTTAAAATCTTCATTAGTGAAACTACCTAATGTATTTTAATTATGTTTGGAAATATTTTCTTTTGCAGCCACAAAATGTGGGAGGTCAAAGTTCAGCCTTGTGCTTGTTAAAAAACTGTTCATTCATCATACCTTCAGTTTGTATTGTAGCGGCTTGACGATCTCATTCAAGACTTTGGCTTTATAAAGATTCACTAGATACCAAGTGACTTGCTTTCAGCTTACAAACAAATACATCATCATTTTAGCAAAGGAATTCATCTTCATCCAGTTTTATTGTTATTGCATAAACACATTGTAATATTAAAGATGCCTCACATCCTCTTCAGCCAGGAGACCTTAATGAGGGGAAATGTTCAGCATTATATAACATGAAAAATATTAGGAGAATTATGTAAACACAACAGAGAAAATGTGCACCTTTGCTTCAGGGTAAAATCATCCGTAAAATAGATCAAAAAGGACACAAGAGAACAATAATGAAAAACTGAGTCTTCTGAAATTTTTTGCATAACAAGTAGCAGATTTTGAACAAGTTTATTACTAACAAAGGTTATAAAAATTCAGAATTTTAAATAAATGTGTAAATGAGGAATGCTATTTGAAAACACAAAGTGGGATTATTTCTGAGTGATTTATTAGAAATAGTCAATTATCTATTATGCTAAAGAGGAAGACTCAGAAAACTTTCCACTTTGCAAATTAAAAGATGAAAGCCCACTCACTGGTTACATAATATAAATTCAGGTGTTATTATTGGAGTCAGATCCCATGTCCAATCATCTTAATGTTCCTCAACAAAAGAAGTATGTCTGTAAAACAGGGATATTTCAAGCTTTTTTTCTTTCTATTAAAATATTATAAGAACTTATTTTCTTACCCAGTAGATAATTCTCTTGGTGTTGTCATAAAGAGAAATCCAGATTAGTTGGACCTTGTAGACTGATGTTAAATGCGGGGCCACGACCAAAGTGAACACTGCCTTCCTAAAACAACTCAATTCTTATATTCATTAGGATGGTTCATCCATTACTTTATTAACTTTTGAACATTTGCAATTTCTATATGTACTTATGGAGAGCCAGATGATGATTTATAGTGAAATTAAGGCAGGAAGTACTGAGAAGTACAAGAATTTACAATAGAACATATAAAGTATTTTCAAGACGAGTAAGTGCCTGAAAGTATAGTGAAGTTGTATAAAAAGATCAAATATTAGGGTAAATAGTAAATTAATGGTATTTTATGGACATCAGTCAGTGTTAATCAGACATTAACAATTGTTCTGCTCTCAGTAGATTTTTCACACAGTAGTTTCGCTCTGCGTCTTCCATCCCCAGCGATGGCAACTGAGCTGCTTTGTCAATATGATTGGTGAGTATTCAGAAATTCACAGAAGTTCCTTTTTTAAAAAATGTACAGGGGACAAATCTAATGGACCTTTTTTTGTTTTGTTACTGTAGCTTTTGGAGACTGCCTGCTTTTCTGAACAAGCAACAGGTGCAACACAGGTGACCTTGTGCTGGAGTCCCATTTGGATGCAGTTAGAGTAAATACTCATCCTTCACATGCTGCAAAGTTTACCCTGAACTTTTTTTAGCAGCGCAAACTTTTTTGCTTGTCATTTTCAGTGTTCTTGAACATCTATAACCAATGACAGCTCATTCTCCAACTATAATCTTTCCTGGGCCCACAAACATGTTTTGGCTGCAGCTTAAAAGAGAATTGGCTGATCAAAATGTCAGTCAGAATTTATGATACCATTCAGTTTAAGGGTGATGGTTTTCAGACAAGCATAATGAAGCATACACAACCTAATCTATTGTCTGCAAACAGGAATTTCTAAGCACAATCACTGTAAGATTTTGGACATAAACCTTCTAATCAAGCTCATTTTACAGCTTTGTATTATAAAGAAATAGTTTTTTTTTTTTTATCAATTTGATTTGTTCTAAATAATTTTTAACATAAGATTGATTTATTCATTAATGTGTTATTGTTTGTTTATTTGCTGCTTATTATTTCCTTATATACAACCACTCTGGGCCCTCTTTAAATACTTTTAGCGCTCACCACAGCTTTTGTCAAACTGTTATAAAAGTAAGAGTTGCTTTAAGATGGTGGAAGTTCACTTTGTTATTGACTATTTTGAATGAAGATACCAAGAGTGATAAATACTGAAGGCCAGATGTTGACTGCCTGTATTGTTTCATATGCACCACTTTAAAATTTCTAAATTATTCCTTATATTGATGTTGTTGGATGAGCTGTAAATGTATGAATTCCTATGTTCTGTAGCTTCATTTAATGTGATAAAATGTAGAAAAAAGGACACATTCTTGACGTAATGGTGTAAGAAAAAAGTCTTGATTACTTTGCAGAATAATTTTTTTTTACCATATAAATAATGTATTAAAATATGTACTTTAAATAAAGCCAGCATTGTTGCTTAAGGTCTTAAACAGTGACTCAACTTTTACCAGAGTTAAAAATCAACCAAAGGAAGTTGGGCTAAAAATTCAGATGCTATTTTAATTAACATTCTTTATGGGTGAGTGAAATTTGCCTATTAAATAAATTTTTTGCTGTTAATTGAAATAACTCTTCGAGTCCTCCACAGTTACCATCTTTTCACAGCATGTCAAAGCTGCAGTAGATAACTTTTATAAACATGTTGTTGACATATTGTCTAAACTGCAACCATGTCATGACAGTATACTAAGAAACAGATGATCTGCAAATGGTGGAGAAACTGGTGGAGAAACAACTCCCCAGTACAGAAAATGTTGATCCATCATCATCAGTGACGATGCTTACTAGTTTGTGCATTCACATCAGGCTCTGCTGGAACAAGAAGTTGTGTAGTAGCAGAGAGCAAGGGTGAGTGTGAGGGTGTGAGCTGTGCATACACAAGTGTGATCGGCAGTGTTCCTGGTTCTGATTGGTTGTTTCTGACAGAGTTGTGCATTTCTGTAGATGACAGTGGGACCGCAAGAAGGAGTCAGAGGAGCTTTAATTTTGATCAACGATTATCCTGTTTGTATTATACTGTCACAACACAGTGACTCTTTTAACAGATATGTAAAAAACTTATATATTTTTTAATGATAGTTACTGACTGCAGCTTTAACGTCCCTATGGTTACTGATAGAGTTCACAGACATACAGAACTGCCTGAGGAAAAAAAAATCTCTATTTTCTTTTTCATATGTGAAGTTCTAATTTCGCTCAGCCTGGCTACACCATGTATAAAACAAAATCTGATTCATTCGCTGTGTAATTACTGTTTTCGATCCCAAGTAGAGAAAGTAAATTCACAGTGTTACTCAGCTGAGCTTGTTCTGTCTGATAATACAATGACTGCATTGTGGCTGTTCAGAGGATGTTTGCAGATGGTGTACAAAAGATTAAATAGATGGAGAATATTAGTATGTAACAGAAAATGTTTGTTTTGACTTTTTACGTAAGTACATTGTCAAAAATTTTGACTATTATTCTTTATCCTCTCATGCTTGTTTTCGCATGAACAGGATTTTGTGGTGGATTTAAGAAATCTGGAGCTACAGGACTGAGAAGGACTAATCTGAGAAGTATTTATCATTAGCAGACTCAAACAAATTATTCTGTTGTTTGAGCTCAAAAACTATTTCACAAACCAGATTTAATCTGCTGCAAAGGTGTTGCTGTTGGCAACTGAGTTATCAACTGTAGTCACCTGATGTTGCGCTCACATTTTCATGTAGGTGGAAGTCACTAAGGTTATCAACTCTATTGCAACTTCTCGACTCAGCACATTTGCATTCTGGCAGATGTAAAGATGGACCGAGTGCACCACTCTCCAGACTTGTTTTTTTATTGTTGATTGCAGAAAATTAGACCAAAATGATAAATGTCTCATCATTTGTTGATTTTTATTTTTTATTATTTTTTATTATTACTTTAGATCTGGGCAAAATGAGTTGCTTGTTGTGATCTTTTAGGCTTCTTCCTGGTGTCATGACAGGTTCTAATGAAATCCTTTCTTAATTCTATAGTCCTATACTTCACATAAAAAAAAAATAAAACAGAATTTGAAAATGATTTGATGATAAAAAAATATCAAAAACACAACAAAAACATAAGAAATCTTTAATGCAGTTAACCCTTTTTCAGGACATTTTAAGTACAGTGCTCTGAAACAATACAAGTACACTACCACAGTTATAACAAGCATACTGTTTTAATAAACAAAATTCATGAATGGACAATTCGGGTACTTAACTATCCGAGCAAAAGAAGAACATTCCAGTATTATGTTGTTTTGATAAACTGAGATAGAAACAAAAACATGCTCTCTCCACTGAAATGTTCAATGTAAAGGTAAAAATTGTCCGACAAGCATCTGTATTGTCTGCAGACTTTTATGAGGAAGTAATAAAGGTGGCACTCCAATTTTTATTAGACCTTGAAAGTTAAAGCACTTGGATGGATGCAACAAGCTTAGTCAGCTAACTCTACTGTACGACAATTAAAGCAAAACACTAAAAAATGCTTATGAGCAAAGACTTATTCAATAAATACAAATGAAAAAGAATAATAATATGAAGTGTTGTTAAAGTCACTTATTTGAATGACCACGCCTCTGTTTGGTTTGAGAATCTAAATCTGTAAAGTTCTGGAATGGTGTTGTACCCAAGCTTTTGAAAAGATTAAAAACAGAAAATAAACTATCCCATTTAGTGATTTTTCAGTTTTGGAAAATATTTAGTATGGATTTAGGAGGTACTCAATATCATGTAATCGCTACTGGCTTCTTTTCAGACATTTTGGAGTTATGATGTTTGCCAAGTGTTATTGCTATAGCCTCTTTGCACACAGCATTGATTTGATTCCTCATCTGATTGAAACCCGCTGAACCTCATTTGGTGGAGCTCCTCGTGCAGCAAACTGAAAAGACCCTGACGCAGGACAAACAAAGAGCTTGTTTATGTCTTTCTGAAAGACAACACAATGAATCTCAAATTATGGTTTTGCACAGTGCTTCACCATAGACATTGTCAATAACTCTAGCTAAGGCATTGTTTTGTACTGCCTTTAATTCATGGGTACAATTACAAATACAGTTATTAGATTGAGATTATGCACTCTTCAATAAGGGGTAATGACTGTGTATGCAGAAACACTGCAGATCATTTGTTGGCTTGATTGAGCACTTTCTGTAGCTGGTTAGATGCAAATGTTGAAAAAATAACTTTGAAGCACTTTATTTGATCTCCTTTTTGCAGAAGCATAGGGCCAAGAAGGAATATTTGAAGTACTGTGAAATAAAAATTGACTGATATTCAATCTAAAGCTTAACCTTAACTTACGTGTATTGGTAAAAATGTAGAAAAGGATCTCAACATAACAAAAAACTATTTATGACATATTTTCATATTGCTACAAACAACTTTCTGCACATGCATGTTGCATCTTGTTAATTGTACACATCCAGCTTCTTTAACCTATTGCGGTTTACCCTTTTACTGAGGGTCTATTGGAAAACTTTCAAGTCTTCTTGGGATTTTCAAGACAACAACACAGTAATAACATAATAAAATATTTTTAATTGATCTTATGTACTCAATTTGTCTGAAAAAATTGACTTTCAGTTTTTATTCACTAAGTCACGATCAGAAATAAATATGTCAGTCAAAAATATAACTTTTTTTGTTTATTTCATCTATGCAATACATCAGTTTGACTTTTGTTACTGATTTAGATAAATTGTTTTTGGTAACACTATCACCCTAATTGATATGCAAATTTGCTATTGGTTGTATTTGATACACATAAAATCAATCAATTCAGGTATCTGGACATGCCAAGGCCATTTTCTACTCTGTAGATGGATGTAGCTAACAGTTTTTCAATGTCTTCTTTAAATCTTTATCTTAGAGGCTGGAGTGCAATTCCCTGTGGGAGTCAAGAACTAGGTGTGAAATAAACAAATGGAGAATTGATGTTTGAATGTTACAATCAGTTATTCAGAATCCCATAATGGTAAACAAAAGTTTCTGTTTTTCTCATCTCTACCATTGCAAATCTTTCAAACATTAATTTAAATTTGCTGTGAAATGGTCACTTTAGTAGTAGAAATCATAGAGAAAATGTGTGAAAGTATTTTGAACACAATTGGAATTGTGTAATTTATCAGTGTGAAATGACTGATGCATTTGATTCTTGTTATGGATACGGATTCACTATCCAGCATAATTAGATCCTGGCTGCCACAGTATGTGTGGAAACCAGAAAATTAAACAACTCCTTCTGTTTGTGTTTCACATCTTTCTTTTAGATATTATGCCAGATTTTTGGACCAAAGAACCAAGTTCAGATTTTCTGTCAAATTTAAGAGCTGTATATGTCTGAATGATTTTTTTTTTACAACTTAAATATTTCTGTTTACATTTATCATTATTTTTTTTTCTACAAGTCTAACAAGAGAATGTTATTGTTCATTAGCATTGAGTCAGACTCGAGAGTTTTTAGATTCACACTACAGAACAGAAAAATACAGCACAGCTTGCAACCTACAGCTTGAGCTTCACTTCCTTCTGACTGTTCTGGTATTGTTGGCTGACTGGATGTGATTTGTGAATATGCTTTTGTGTGTGTGGGTACACACAGGGACTACTTGGCAGTAGGTTCTGCCTATATAAATGCTGGTGTGAATGCCCAAAATCTTCTGTGTCTCAGTGGTTTAAAGCAAATAAAATTTGAGAAACTGTTATAACATTGAAACAAGCCATCCTTTACCAGCCATTTTTTAGAATCCTTTACCTTCACATTTTAAATGTGAAGGTAAAGGATTAGCAGATGCATGGAGTTCTTCAAGGTTCTGTACAGATTTATAATAAAAGATGTAGTCAATGCTAATTGGAAACAAAACACAAAGATTAACCGCAAAAACTTCTTTATCTTGACCACATCTAGATGCAAACTGAAAATGTTTTTTATAAACTTTTTTTTTGCCATTGAGTACTAACATTGTTGCTGTTTCAGCTGTTTCTTGTTTTCCATCTGTCGGTTTTTTTGCATAGGTCACATAAGCCTAACTACGAAACTGGTCACAGTTCAGATACATTATTAATTTTACAATAAAGTCTATACTAGAGACCCTTGACAATCCTTGGGATGCTCAGTAAATATGAATAGAAAACTGAAACATTTATTCATTTCCAGTGCAGTAGTAAAATCTCTTTAATGTATGTACATTTACTTGGGAAACAAAGAGCCATAGCAAAAAGGAAACCATTTTTTTTTTTATAATTGAAGCAGATGTCTTAAATGATTAACCTGCTAAAAACATCTATACAATAAAATTTTCTGACAGAAGTAGCCAGATTTAAATTTAAATCTAATAGTATTTCAAAGAGTCCATGGTGTTATGTGCTCTACAGGGTTCCAATGGGCTTCAGAACAGAATCAGGGTAGGGATATTTGTTGTCTTACTCCTATCCAATCAAAGGACATACTTGCAATTCCGGTAATGTTCAGTAAAGTACATATATTTACATTTGTGATTTAAGGACAAAATGAACACTTTACTTCAATGAAAGCAGTTAGTATATAAAGAAACTAGCAAAGGTAAAACTTTGAGTAAACTAAGCCTCAACAACTCTACTAGCCTTATTGATTGTGGGATGTGAATGTAGCTGTTGCACATTCTAATCGTCATTGATTGAAGCAGCCCATTTCTTAAAGAATAAAAGAAGAGAAGAATCACTAGCATTTCTGGGATTTCCGTTTGTTTCTCCTTGTTTAGTTTCAAAGAAGGGAGAGACATCTTAATGACTTTCTCACCATTTTGCAGCGTTTTCTTGTTAGTCACACTGCAGATCTGACACATCTCGTTTCTCAATTGTGTGCTTTTAATACTGCTAAGGTAGAAACGGAGGAGGAGGGAGAATGGAATCCAACCTCTTCTTTGTCTCCAGAGGAAGTGCATTCTCTGCTGAGCTTTCTTGCTCAAGTGTGCAGGATTGAGGAGAGAGAAAGAGAGCATTTTTCTGCAGTTGTTTAACTCTGTGTGTGCCACAGTGCCTCCAAAGAAAACTTTCAGCCACCACTGTTCCCCTTTGGCATCTCATACGTACCAAACATAGACGCCTCAAAACTTTGTCAGATAATGCTTAACATTGCACCCCAGAATCACAGAATGGATAGAAAAGCTGTGGTTAGTCACAGGATGTTGGTACAGTGTTCTACCTACAAATGGATGCCAGAATATCCTTTACTCTCTTAACTGTGTGAAAAAAACTCCTCCTTTTTACTGTTCTATTGCTTTGTTCTTTTCTCTTACTGCACAGCAAAGCCTAATGGGGTAATTATTAAATCATAAAAGTCTAATGTGATGTAATTGCAAGCATGACAAAAACATTTTAAACTAACCTAACAGCCATCTGTCACTCTGACATACTCTCCAACTGTCAATTTTTGTATAAAGCTGTTTTCTGGTAAGTCGGGGGGATCTGAATATAAACCTGCAGGTGTCTAAAAGCTCTGTGTTGCTGTTTGGAGAGCCTCCAGGCCATTTAGTAACGTCATATTCTTCTGCCCTCTGGGACAGTGCAGATAAAAATGTGAATGATGAAACTCTTGAGGCAGTATATTTCTAAGAGATTTTTACAAAAAGGAAAAATAAATTGTTTCTTCCTTGAGCAGGCCTATTTAAGCTCTTTGCTATCCAAAGGAGAAGCATGTCTTCTTAATCAAAATCTGTTTCTGATAACTTCTTCTTAACAAATTTATTACAACATCAGTTCAGGTTCACTCCTTTCAATTAGAGTTCATTTTAGCCTCTAATCCTTCTTTTTTTGTTTTCTTGTGCTAACAATACTCAATAAGAAACATTACATCTGTAATGTCAAAAACTGTACTCCGTATTTCCATGTCCAATCAATGGGAGTGGGTCTCCAATACTAAGAACTATTGTACAAAGTAGCTGTAGAGCCTGATGAAGCTGGAGGCATCTGATTTGTAGGGATTGATTTGCTGCTAAATTAAAGAGACAATTTGTTTTAAGAAGTCTGGAAGAATTTGTCTGTCATTAGTTTGAACTTTAACATGTTCAGATAAATTATTTCCGGCAAGTCTCATCCACATTTCATTCTAATTTTGAAAACACAAAAATTGGATTTTTAAGGGATTCAGCAATTAAACAGCAATTTGATTCAGATCAAAGTATTTTAATTTTTTTATGTTTGTAATAAGCAACCAAATAAAAAGTAGTTTTAGGAGAATGGCTGTTTTTGTTGGGGGTGTGTAGGCGTGTGTGTGAGAGGGGCAACAGAAGGAGGATCCCATTAAAAGACAGTACACAAAATATAAATATGACAGAAGTATTCATTATATCTACTGCTGTGCTCGAAATCTTGCAAGAGAAAATGTTCAACATTTCTTTTGGATTGTGTCCTATCTTCTAAAGAAAACTCAAATTGCTTTATTGCTTTACTCCACCAGAGCTCTGTGTTATTTAACAGATTCAACATATTCAGGTTTAATAAGCCAAAGATTAACGACTGTGATGCAAATATATTTTCAGAACTGATGAAAAGGAGGAACAATTATATATATGGTAAAAGGGGGCAACTAATTTTCACTTATAGCCAGGTTGGTTTAAAGTTTTCAGTTAATCAGAATAATTGATACATTTTGCATTACTCGGGCTTCTTTATCTGCTATTTACTTTTGTTTGATAGTCTGAAACTTTAGATTTGACTCAAAAACAAAACCAGAAAAAATCTCTGAAGGGCCAAATACATTTTTTAGACAACAGTCTTTGGTATATTTGGTATATTTCTAAGAACTTCTGTAAAAGTAGGAATAAAAATGTTGTTAGCAGTGTGTTCCAGACTGACATTAAAGGCTGGTTGGGGTTCTCTGTTAGTTTTGTTTATTATCCCTTTCTCCTGTTTTATTTATTTATTTATTTTTTGTGGTCAACCAATGAGGTCAGACATTGTATTTTTCCCTCTTATAGACATGTTTTTCTTCCTTTATGAGATAGAAAGAAGTATTTTGTTTGTTATGTTGGATTCGGAGATCCTGAAGCTTGGTGCATCCTTGTGTTTGTTTTTTCTTGTCTCTGGTTATTTCTTCTTATTTATATAATTTTTCACTGACAAAAAACATTTTTAATCAGGTTTTACTGAGCCTCGCTTTTTCTCATGTTTAACTTTCAATTAAATACTTGTTCTTTTGTCTTCATGCTGTAATGGTAGCCAGAAATACTGATTAACCACAAATAAATCTTCCAAATACATCTGTCTTTATACTGCAATAATATGAGATACACTCACTCTGCTCGGGTGATCCCCATTCCCCATTCCACTCATTGTGGAATTAGTTGGGGTTTTTTTGTCAAAAAAGTGTAATGGTTTTGATAGATTTGTAAAATCAATAATGGGGATGAATAACTTTTATAGGCACTTTATTGTCCCTCATATTTTCTTCTGACATTTTTCCTCTTTAACATGTTGCTTTATCAAAAAAACCCTCAAGTGTCTGCACAATTCATGAGATAAAATGCACAATAGAATTAATTACACCCACCTATGCAGACTAGAAAATCTCTCATTGCTAATCGAAAATAAATTCATAAATATGTATTTTCTGAAAACATATGGTATTTTAAAGATTATATGTGTTTATGTGAACATATGTGCTCTATTTGAAAACATTTTGTTTTGGACGGACTGCTGAAACCTTTAAAATGTCTCATCATTATGTTTCTAATTAACATAAGTAACAAAAACTGCAATTGCTGCAGTAAGATATGAAGATGCCAGCTTTAATATTTATACCTTTATTTCATATTTGCAAAGATCGTTCATGAACTAGCACTGTTATTAAAACCAGTTTTAGTGTGTCTGGTTAGTTTTCTTGTGATGCTACAAAATAACTGTGGTATTAATATACCACAATATAACACTATACAAGTACATTACAAAAGTCAGTACTGCTTGATTACTTTTAACTATGCAACTTAAATGTGTAGAGATGACAAAATGGTTGCCTGTGGCAGCACCAGACTCCTACTCTCATTGATCACATTTCCTAGAACAGTCATGAGATAAATTTTCATATTCTATAATCTAATTGGTGTTTTTTTTTTTCCATTCTGCCTCTCTGGCAACTCATCTTGGCTCTTTCAGAACAACATCTGCATTCTGCTCTAATCCCAAAACACAAATCCCTCAAGATGCCTGCTGCAGTTATAGGCCCACCATGATGAGGCTTCGGTCCACAAGGTCCATTATTTTTCTGTTAATTTAGAGCTCTGAATCATATCTGTGAGTGTGATTAATGCGGAGCATGCATAAAGACTGCAGTGTGTATGAGACTCATCTTAATCTATTCTGCTTTGCATATGTGTGTACCTCAGCCAAAGTTCTTCTTCAAGGAAATACTGATCTACAATTCAATGCAGAAGCATATTTTCCACTTCTCCCTGTTTCAAAATTACTTGCTGTGACTGAAAGGATGTGGATAATCCAAGTTGAATTTACAACAGCTAAGTATGTTTCCAATCCTTTTACTGTGAAACTGAAATTGCTTAAGAGGTACTACATGCTTTTTGAAATATATAGATATGGAAGGAGCTGTAGGCTTTGACCCAGTTCATTCAATTCAAACACTTTATCCTAAAGAGGAATTAAATGTTGTTGTAATTCACGTTATCCAAGTGTCTCTGAAGAGTCATCGTGGATAGTGATGCGTTGAGGACAAAGGATCTCTGATTACCGTTATCTTGAAAAGAATCTAAAGAAGTTTCTGACTAAAAACTATGGCAATCTCATGCTTGCTCTTAACATGCTAGCAGCTCAATTTCCTGGCAGCACAGGCAAAATACCAAAGGAGTATATTGTATGTTGAACACCATGAGTTGTTGGCAGCACTTCTAATTTTCTTTTGCTGCTTTTTTTTTTTTATATCTCTCTCAGTCTATATAATCAGAAAGCTGAACAGAGAGACAGTGGAGTTGGGGATCTGAGCCTTGCCCATTAAGATAAATGGAAAATATGTTTTGAACTTGCTCCTTCTCTCTGATCTTTATTTCAGCTCCACATCTACGAAGCACTGCTTTTCAACTCCTCTGGGAAATTGGATCATAGTTCAGATATTGTTTACATTTTTGAGAAGATAATCAGCTTCTTCCAGTTGTAAGAACAACACCTTGTTGCCATGGCTGCACACCATAAAACGCTCCAAAGTAAAACCATAACAGCGAAAAGGCTTTAGACTGAACAGCATCCAAAACCAGAGGAGATAATTGTCAAACCTTGCAATAACACAACCAAAAAATAGAGATAAATAAATATGAACAAAAGTCAACAGCAACAAAAAATTGGAACAAACAGAGCTACTTTAGCATGCTGCCAACATGAGCAGCACAACTTTAGATCATTTTAAATCATTTGTAGATCATTGACTGATACAATAAGGTGACTTACAGACCATTAGAAAGATTTAACAGAACAGTCAGCACTGTTTTCTTCATTCTAACTAAATGGCAGCAATGGAAAAGTCAGTTAGAAATTTTACTCTAGCTTTTGTTTTCACCTACCTAAGAAACATACCAAGGGATGAATTTCTGTACAGTTGAGTCATTTTAGTGGAAATCATTTTAACAAATACATAGTCTTCTATCCTTTTCTTATGTTCTCTGCTCTTAAGGTATGATCTGCTATTTCAGATTTTGGCTCATTTCGTTCCCAAAGCCTAATAGTTCTGTAAATGCTGCATTTTTGGTGTCTTATTTAGCAGCATGACAACATGCAACATGACAACAAAGTCACATTTTATGGCTGTTCATGCATAATTATGAGACCATGAAGTGTCTGTAGGTGAAGATAAATGTTTCCTGGAGCTGGATGTTTATATTGTGAAGACAGGATGTCTCCAACATTCCTTTTGGGGTAGAAAAAGCATGAATATTGTAAAGGAGGCACCACAAAGCAGAGACAGAAACAACAGTTTGTTGTTCCTGTCAAACAGTACGGTTAACATGCCATTTCTTTTACAAAGAGATGAAGGCTGAAGAAAAAATTCATAAGATTTCTTTAATATTTTTTTTGACTCTTAGAAATTAAAATGAACCAGCAAACTGCTGTGGACTACAACCTTTGACTTCTGAATTCTTCTTGTAATTCTTCTATTAATTGAAATTTTGAAAAGCTAAAACTTAACTCAACATGATAGATAATATTTTGTTAAATCCTTGCCAGTTGCATCTCAGTGAAGGTATCTCTCACATGGATACATTATAGGTGTATTGCTTTGTGCCCATCATCTTTGATTCATTTTTTTTTGGATGTGTCGCTGGGTTGAAAACGGTAATTGTTGGATGAGTCCAGAAGATCTTGGCCTGTGTTTGTCCATTGGTCCATACCAGAAGCAGGCCATGCATTTCGTGCCTCGTCATTCAGTGGGGATTTAATAATTTAATCCACCAACATAACGTTACAGGTGTACAAGTCGCCAACCAATGCTATACTAGAAATGCACAATGCCTGGTTATCCAGCGGTTCTGTTCAGCACTGGAAATAATATCAGTATTGAATGATGGGGTTTCAAGTATCCTGCTCTGAATGTGTCATTCAGACGTGGATTTTGATGCGTCCTGAGGGACCACATGGATCTGGATCTCACTGACTGTTGTACAAAAATAAACATAGAGAGAAGACTGCTGGAAGATTTTCTTATGGAGGTTTCCTTATGATTTTTTCCTTTTTACATATATTCACCAAATGCAGCAGCAGGATGTTTATGAGGCGTGCCGATGGAGGCGAGGGAGCAAGTGAGAGGGCGCTGTTCATTTTATGCAGCACTATTTATTAGCAATTATTCTGCTAATAATTAATTATGAGGGGAATTTCACATATTGAGAGTGAATGCTATTGTTATAACAAGAATCCCAATTAAGACAACTCCAAATCTCTACCAAACAGCCACAACTGTACCACCCATGTGACAATACAGTACGTAACATTCACTCAGTTGTGATTATTTCTTTATAGGTGAAATCCATCCTCCTCCCTTTACAAAGGAAGAATTCACTGAATCCAGCATAGAGCTGATCTCTTAGTTGCAGTTCCATCAACAAGTTCTTTTCTGTAGCCATGGAGGCTAAGACTGCAAGTGCCCTGCAGTGACATGATCTTGCTCTGTTGCCTTGATCAGACAACTCAAGTTGGCACATCCTGTTACACCAAACACCAAGTCTATCACTTGCAAATAGCAGGCATTCCCTCCATTATAACTTGCAATGCTGGTTGGAGACGGTAAGCCAGGGGTACCGTTCATAGATACTGTTTGGAAAGTGGTAGACAAACAGTTTTACAGGTGTACTGTTTAGATAAGTTGGGTAGCTATGGGGTTGGCTGGCCTCTCTTCATAATGTCTAGTTCTTCTGAAAAATTCTGGCTTGAGAATGGATTTTCAATCATTCCTGAGACTAAACATTTCTCCATCAGCCATTGTGGACAAAAAAAAATCAAAACAAATTCACAGGAATTATTGAGGGAACAATCTGTTGCTGTATAGTTTAATTGACGTAGGCCTGCTCAAAAGATTCAGAAGCCCCTTGGAAGATTAGCTTGCTCACATGAAGATTGAAATCTGTTTGGACAAAACATGGATCATCCAAAGACATGTACAGGATGAGGCACATCCAAGAGAAACATGACAAAAAAGAGAAGTGTTATAATTTAGGTTGTGTTTATATATGTTAGGGAATCTGATAGTGTTTAGGTTAGCAGAGAAGGCTTTGCAGATCTTAACAGCTTACCAATGGTACGTACTAATTCTTCAACTGCTGTATACTCACATTCTATGTCCATGACAATTTCCCCCCTTTTTACAGAGCTAATCTTTCACCAACACGGTAATGGAACCAAAACCACTATGCCATTTGCCTAAGCTCCCAGGAAGGGATTCAAAAAAGGACTGTGCTGCATACCAAAGAATTTCATAGATCTTTTACTGCAGCTTACTTAGGGAGGAAATACAGATATGAGCATTGAATGAAATAAGGTTTCCAAGCATGGTCTGCAGTTGGTTGTGCAAAAGTCTCTTTTCACAGTTAAAAATGGAGGAACTCTGGGAAGATTTGTACAGTAATTTCTGATGGCTAAATATCCTTAATTAGACTTGCTTAAAATGTTTTTGACCAATGTTTTTGCATGAAACAGTTTGACATTGGTAGGATGTGGCTCAACATAGAAGTCAGCTTTTGGTGTCAATTAGATTATAGCTGCAGCCATTTTAAATAATGCTTCAGTGAATATATTAAGTCTAATTTTTAGAGCTGTTACTTACTTACCAGGGAGCAGCTGGTGTTTGCTTTTACCTCCATCTGATTTTCCGAAGCCACATCATCATTTGGAAGATGGCAATATTTCTTGAAAACTGCAAATTCATCTCTTGTAATTGTACTCAGACAGCTGGGATTACTCTCATCAAAGAGAATTGCAAAGCCTGTTCCTTGTAATGTTTTCCACTCTCTACTCAAGTTTAAACAACAGAGAAGTGACTGTCTGAATCCATCTAGTTACATACATTGTGTGTCTTTGCTTCCATTCAATGGATCTCATATTGAATTTCATTTTACTCTTCATTGTAAAATGAAGAGTTAAAATTTAGGTGTAAATTACTTTTGACTATCATTTTCAAAAAGTCACAATCACAAAGCTAATTTTGACTTTGTATTCTCAGTTAGACTCGAAAGAAGATACATTTTTTTATGAAAGAAATTATGTAGGTACAACTCTGTTGGTCTTAGTTTAGAAACAAAATGGTAAACAGCCTGTACTTCATCAAATCCAGAGGACTTGAACGTGGTTTACACTACAACCGGTCAGTCAGTCACTCACACACTGATGGTGGCAAGCAACATTGTAGCTACATACCACTGAGAAAGACTTCCAGAAGTGAGGCTGCCTTGACCCTGCACCACTGGGCCCACCACCAGCAGGTAAAGTGGGTGAAGTGTCTTGCCCAAGGATACAATGACTGATGCAGGAAAACTAACCAACCACCGGATGCAAGACAAACTCCTACCTTCTGCACAACTTTCAGCCAAATGACAGTGTTCACCCAAATGGGCAGCAGTACTTCTCTATCAAGAGTAGCTGAAAGATGAGTAAAACCTGGATCTGATGTCTCCACAAATCTCTGAACACTTTACACCCAGAGGATAATATTTTCAGATTACTCCCTAGAGTTTAACACTATAAACTGAAATTGAAACTTCCCAACTAATAAGAGCTAGTATTAATAATAATACTGTTTTCATTCGGATATTCATAGCTAGTAACAAAATCTTGAAAGATCTTTTTTGTTAATAAATCAGCTGTCAAGGATGTTAGGGTTTGCAGAAGACCATATACATCGTAAAGAATCAGTGATAAAGCCACAAAGTTTTTTCCTGCTTTTACAAACAACAAAAACTGAACTTCATGAATTTTGGAAAATGAAATGTGGTTTTATGTAAATTCGATCTGCATGATTTTTTTATTATTGTTTTCTGAAAACCAGTAGACCAAAGCAACATTCTGGCATGTCTGTAGTTATCCAGTTGTTTCTTTTAACAAGCCAATATACACAGCCCAGTATCGCAGGGATCCTGCTGAGTGGTAACTGCAGCATGAAATCATCAGCTATCTCACCTCTGGTGTGTGGAGAGCAAACACAGAACAAAAACACCCTATAAAATCAAGGTCACAATGACACACTAAAAGTTTCTTATTTGAAGAGTTTGTGAGGCCAGATGTTCCTGTTAAACAAGGGCAGGACCTTTTTTGTTTTATTGGCCAACTAGGCAAGATATTGAGTTTGAAAGGTTTAGGGAAGCATTCTTTTATTTGTTTGCTTTTAGTGATTCATATCCTCAAATTTCATCTGTGAAATGCATAAAGTCAAAGCCCTGTACATTTTATCTCTGTAAACTACTGTATATTTGTTGTACTAACTGCAAAGGCATGTCCAACGAAACAGGATTTCTTAGCAGGGCTTTGTACTGTAATGGTTACAGAACGATATGGAATCTGGTTGTTTATTATGTTCCTCAAAGTCACTGTCGTTCTTGATATGCAATCCTTCTTTAATTGTAATTCTATAGAAATCTTTAAAAGCAATCTGAAAGGATTTGCTCCTTGCATATTTTTCTGTATTTGCCTTACTTTTCTCTTAGATCATTAAAGAAATTTTACTATAAGACAAAGATAATCTGAGTAACTGCAATTAATGATGCAAATTGTTAGGTGAAAAAAGACATCCAAACCAACTTTGTAAACCTTTTGTAAGTGGATAATTAGAAATACATAGAGAGTTTTGGCCCATTTAAAGTACTGCCACATCATCTCAATAAAATTTAAATTCAAATGCTGGATTTTTACTAGGCCTCTTCAAAATCTTTATTTTGTTTTTTGAATTATTTAGAGGTATTGCTGTAGTACAGGAATCAACAAAGGTAGCAGTAGGTTTATAGGATTGCTAGATTCATGAATCTATTCAACCAGGAAGTGCTTGGCCGGCCCCTCCCATTGACCTGCTCTGGATTTAGGATCTGTACAAAAGGACAAAGGTGAGTTTATTCAAGGAGACATGAACAGAAGGACATTTTAAATGAACTGATGATCACATAATGTTTACTTTAGATGCTTTGAGTTCACCTGTGATAGATTGTTCTCATGCTTCAGGTGTAATTTTGGTATTCCTGTGAAGGGCAGCAATGTGCCATGATCCTTTTGTTTTGGCTAATGGCTAGTCCCCAACTCTTGCTGTGATCCAGTTATACTTGGAACAGGGAAATCCCAACTTCCCAGTAAAAAAAATTAATAAAATAAAATAAAATAATCAACTGAGACGCCCTCCAAATTCAAATTTCCCACTTGGAAAGTGAAGGCAGCGCCAACTATCCACAGTTATGACTTGTATGGCACACTTTGCATTTCAAAATGGCTGTCCCTCGCACCTGTAGTAGTAAGATGTGGTGGAAAAATGCTTACTTTACAAGACATATATGTACAAGTGCATCTAAAATCCAATGTTTCATTTAGAGACTGAAACTCTAAACTGAAAAAATTAAAAGTGTTGTTTGCTTACGGAAAGTAAAACAATGTCTGTCTATTTCTACCAGAACATGATGGGTTGTCATGATGGTTGCTTTGGATCTGTTTTGCAATTTCAAACATGTGTGACAAAAATCAGCAAATGAAGAAACACATCTATGGCACTGTACATATCAAGCTTTTTGCTTTATAGCAGAGAAAGAACCAGTCCTCCTTTTTATGAGGTTTAAACACATATGTAATTTAAAAATAGGCAAGTGCTTTTTCTTTTGAAGCTAAATGTTACTTGTGAGAAAAACAAGAAAATAGCCCTTTTACCTTAATCTTACGAATATAATTGGCTCTGCATATTAAAAAGCACAGAAAACTCCAGAGAAAGAGAAGAGATGTGAGTATTTAGGACAGACTGAGAGCCTGGACATTTGTTAGTAAAGCATAATTTTAGAAAATGCTCCCTCCTTTTATCCTATAAATAACCTGACTGGTATAAGGAGTGCAAAGCTGCAAAATAACTACACCTGTGTGCATTATTACCCAGAGGTAAGAGGAAATTAGCTAATTGAAATGTTCAAGGTCACAGACGGATCACACAGTTGTTGTAATGGCACTTGAACATTTGCATGATAACAGTCAGACATAATTACATGGTGCTTGCAAAGAGACAAGAGAAGATAAGGAAAGCCTTGGCTGCAAACTTCAATTCCACTTGTGTGAACTGATAACATCTGCAGTAAAAAGTGAGTTTTGTGTGGGTTAGATTAAGGTCGGACAATACTCAAAATACAGCAGACTTAAAAAGATTTATTGTAAAATCTGTGTAACATCAAACGAATTTGGGAAAACGTTGTTTGACCGAATTGTTTTCTTTGATACTACAACTCAAAAGAGAATTAAGGTCCTCAGAAAACTATCTAACACGTGCAAATCAGTTAAATTTACTTGTTTAAGTTTTCATAGCTCTTAAAACTTTTCACATTTTCTCACAACCAAGAACTCTGACAGTGTTTTGTTTGTATTGTGTTTGAAAATGGTTTGATTCCACCATATAAAATACAGAGCCTCTGTTTGCTTTCCGATACCTAATTTGAAGATAGAGCTCACTTGTGTGTCATTTAACTTCAGCATAAGTAAAGCTGTGTTTGATTCCTCAGAGGTTAGAAAACATTTTGGAAAAAAACTACAGAAGGAACCATTCTACCGTGAAAATACACATACCTTCACCTGAGGCCTGGATTTTTGCAGCTTTTCCACTGTTACAATAGGCGCATTGTCTGCTCCTCTTGATATATCCTCTCCTCTGCTTTTAAACAAGACTGCCGGTATAAAATCTAATTGAAATTGACTGAAGTTTATAGCTGTAAAGTGACAAAATGTAAAGGAATTGATAAGCAATTTTAAAAGCCCTTGTGTTTAGATGGGCTTCACAGTAAAGCAGAATACATTTTAATTCAAAATGTACTCTAATTAACAGTTTGCCTTCACTGGAGATAGTGGCATTTTGTGTATTTAGTGAAATTTGTTTAGGTGCCATGAAAACATGTTTCACTGTGTGAATATTGCTGTGGGTGTTATCTATGTTCATGCCCAGGTGGATATCAATTAGGTGAACCAAGCATGTAATTGATTTCCACCCTGTTACCTTTAGCTCTCGTATTTGTGAAATTCAGACACCCTCACTGTAGCATGTCTTTTTTTCTGCTGCCTTGTGTCAACGCCTCCACAAATACATGCTCTTTATCACCATAATGGTGGATGAAAAGGATCTGCGTGATTCATTTAGGGCACATGAGCCCTGCGCTCATTGTGATTTCATTAATCTGAGCTGCAGAGAGTGTAAGATGGACACCAGGTCATTACCAAATCACTATTTCAGCCATTACAATAAAATCAGATACATGAGAACAAATTACATTTTTGTCCAGTCTAAATGACTGCCTCATCTGAAGTCACTGCTGCCTGACCCACCATTCCTGTCACGAAACACGTAAAGGTTGTGTGCTCCTCTTGCTCTCGGCAATTTCAATAATTCACCGAGATCAGTACGTGCGATTGGTCCTGCGACCCGTGTCCGTGCGGTCCGCCTCACTGTATGCACCATGAAGATAAGAGCGTGAATCAAAGACAAGAGACACCTCAGGGAGAGCTGGAGTGGTGGAGCAGTGAGGTGCGTTGAAACCCGGGGTCAACTACCTGACCTGGGAATGACGGCTCACGCAAAGAATATCGGAGACTCGCCAGATAAAGTCCTGGAGTTTGATGCTGTGAGCACTGAGAGGGGAAATTTTCAGATTTTTGACTCTTAAACAACTGTTTAGAAAAGACAAGGTCTTATTGTAGCTTTGCAGACCTAAGTCTGTAAAACTATAGAAAATTAAGTAAGTAGGAACATCAGTCTATTTTCTTTGGATTTTTTTGTGATGGACCAATGTAAAAGTACTGTGTATTTGTGGACCGTGTGGCCAGTGTGTGTATTGAAGTCTGAGTAGTTTTCTGTTTGAAGGCTAAATTTTTGCCTAATTATTTTGCAAAACAGCCCAAGCTCAGTCAAATTGATCAGAGAGGATCTTTTGGATTTCTCTGCATTCAGTTTTACCCTTCTTGCCATCAACTCTGACCAGCTTGCCAGAAGAAAACCCTCCCCACAGCACGGTGTTATCACCACATTTCAAAGAAGGCAGAATGTTTTAAGGGGTGGTAGTTTTTAACTATATGTAAAATTGACTTATATGATTTCTCTACATTGATGCCGTTTTATTTGCTTTGTCTATATGTGTGCAGGAGGGCACACATGAAATAAGCAAGGGAAGGGAAAGAACTGTGATTTTGTGATTATTTTTTCAGGAGCTTGGACTCTGTTGAACCTTTACGCGTCGCATGGAGTGGTGATAAGCAAAAATAATTCTCCTTGCTTAATAGATTTTATTGATTTCCAAAACAGCCAAATTGTTCAGTCTTAGACCCATCTGACCAGAGCACCTTCTGTTTTTTTACATGATTTTTGTGTCGTCTACACTTCCTCTCTCTATCCTCTGTTAATAACTGTCCTGTCAACGGATTTTCCCACCTGACCTGTGGATCTAATCAGCTCCTCCATCCTGTCTGAAATCCTTGCCCAGCTTGCCAACAGAGATGAACCTTTAAGAGTTTTACTTCACCACACATTTTCTTTCATTTTCACAAGTAATATTAATATCCTTGAGTGCAAGTTCAGGCTTGTTTTCCCACCTCTGGTCACTTGACAGAGTGAAGAACAAATGCTTATAAACCAAACATGCACCAGACAGACAATTCAGTGTAACATGAGACTCCTTGTACTTAAATAGGTTGCATTGTTCTAATGTTATTTTCTGTCTGCTGAGCCTTCTCCATTTGAGAACTAATAAATATACAATGCACATTATACCATCTCACTAGAGGTAGATTGCCTTGCTTAAATGTGTGTTTATGTGGTACTTATCAGAAGTTTAAAGCTTGGGATGTTGAATGTATCCCAAGCTTAAATTTCACTAGTATATAACCCTACTTTGAACATCCCTGCAACTATATCCCCAGTATATTTTTATACATGGGGCAAATTGGTAGTTGCCTAGGGCAACTAGATCCTTCAGAGGCCTGCTGAAGGACCTATTTTATAAATTTATTCATCTGTCATTTGAACAACTTTCTATTGCTTTTTTACATGTGCAGGCACTCTTTTTATGTTTTTCTTAGAAAGAAAGATCAGGCCCTGTATGCTGTCAATCCCTGACCTCTTATTGAGTGAGCAGTAATGTACGCTGTGTATGAGCACAAACGTTCACTGCATAACACCAGAAAATGAAAAAAAAACTCAAAAAAACAAAACAAACATTTGTAATAGGCATTGGCAGCAGTAAGACAGATTTTTCCAGAACCTCATTAATGCTAGAACTACCATTACAAAACAACGCATATTTTCATTTTACTTTGTAGTGTCAAATAAAACTGTACATTTGAAGTCATTTTCTGGGAGAGATGGTGGAAGGAGTTGAGTGGTTTGCCAGTTTGAGCTCCCAGCTCTGTCCAGCTCAGTCGTCGTGTCCTTGGGTAACACAGTTCATCTGCCTTGCCTGCTGGTGGTGGTCAGAAGAAGAAGAGTGATTAAATCAGAGGCTGCATCAAAGCATCAGAAGCATATCCAGAACCATTTCAGACCTGTGATTATTTTCACCAGCATTGTAGCTTCACAACTGAGTCTGTGACATAAATGTCAGCAGCTGCTTTATTTGGATCACATTATTTGAAATTAGGCAAACACCGCTTGTCCGTTTTGTGCACCAGCTGTCTTCTCAGCTTTTCTCTTTGATTATATTTTAGCCCATGTTCTTTTCCTTTGTAATGAAAAACATATGAATGTTTGATGGAATTTTTGATGACGAGGCAGCTCGTGTTGTTTTGCAGCTCGATTTGCTGTCGTGATATTTGTTGAATGCTGATAAATATATATATTTTATCAGACAGTATTTGCTGTTTGCTGGGATTCACTGTGCTATCTGGAAAATTTAATTTGACCCTAAAGGACACGCAGCTGTATTGGCACAGTATTAAAAAGGGGGGAAGGGTGTGTTTTTACACTGATAGCCATGATAGAGGAAACCATGTCCAGGGTGGAGAGATTCTAGTTTAGATGACAGGAGAAATCATCATCTGTACATGTACAGCGATAACATGGAGTCCCAGCAGAAAGATAAGTGCGAATTTGCTCACTTGGATCTCATTCATGAAGGCAGTGGCCTACTGAGAGAGGAAATAAATTTTGACTTGGAGATGGAGTGATGCATACACGCTCCTTCCATCCTCCCCCGCCAGCCTCCTTAATATTCTGTCAACATAAACCATAAAGGGGTTACTCATGGAAATAAAGAGGCAGAAAGGGAGGTAATTTCACACGCAGCCTGCAGGTCCAATGATTTGTTTGCAGCCCTTCTGGGTTCTCACATAGTCTGAATGTGGTGCTGCTCGATGCTTCAAGGTTATCATTGAAGTGCTGTTTTTATCCACACATTCCTGGAAAACAAAAAGCACAGAGCCTTGGTAAGTAAAAGTGGTGTCTGTCTCTGTTTCTTACGCTGCACACGCATTTCTATATGTGCATTCTCCCCTACCCTCCGGTCTGAATGCACATATAACCACCATCTAACAAAAAGAAAAAAAATTCGTCATATTCCTTGATTATACAGAAAACAGGATGCTTGTCCTTCACGACATGCTGCAGATTACAACCCAGGCAGTGTGTGTTTAGCCTCAACATCAGGTTAACCAAATCTTTGTTGCGCTCTCACTCGTCTCAAGGTGAACATTATGAGTCAGGATTTCAGATGAAAGTACTGATGTTTTTCTCATGTAACAGACACACCAGTTGGTTGCTTGCATGTTGCTGCTACAAGAGATGATTCCCAGGATTAGGGGATCAGAAAAAAGACCCTTCTAATTTTGATGCCAGTAAGTAGTGAAGACAAGCATGCCTTCCCCTTTAAGTAGAAGCAGGTCTACTTGACATGCCAGCTTTGAATTCTTATGTGTGAAGTCACTGCTGGAGGTTGTTTATTCATTTCTGTTAGAGAAAACCCCCCATCGGTGACAGTTCTTTGAGGATAATCCACTAGAAGAAAGTTTGAAGTGAAGGTCCCATGGTCCTAATGCATTTTAAAAGCAAAAAATTCCAACATATTGAAATAAGAATTGAACATGTCAATGGTTATATCAGCAAATATGTTTCTAATGGGACTTTTGGCATGAAAGTCACACCATATACTGTATTTATGACAACACAAGCCAGCCACACATACAAAGAAAAGACAACAATTTGATCCACTCGGTATAAGATTAAATCGAATAAAAACCAGGAATATTTTTCAAACATATGGAAGAAATAAGTTGCCCTGTGATAAACTAGCTACATGTCCAAGTTGTACTTGACCTTTTGCTCATTTGGGTTAGGAATCTATTTCTTCACACTTTGTAAATACAAGCAGGCATAAAAATTGGTCAAAAAAAGTAAAAAAAAAGTCAAAGAAAGTCAAAAAAAAAGGTTGAACTACTCCAGTAAGAAACAAACTCTAACACCAGTGGTGTTTTTTTTTTTATGCTTGAAATGGTTTCCTGCCCTGAAAATGTGGGTCGGGGAGGTTGGCACTCAAACTGAATTCCAAATTTTAAATCAAAATACACCAGACAGTTTATATTGGATAGAGATATTTCAAACACAATATGAATATGAAAATGTTTTTCCATCTGTAGCACACACCTTTAGTTATTACAGCTAGAAAATACTGATCATGCCTAAAATCTCTGTTTAAAGATGGACTTGGACCTAAACCTTCAGAGACACCTGAACCCGATTACAAAATCAGCCTCCTATCACATGAACATTTTTAGGATTAAAGGATAAATGTCCCAAAAAAATCTTTAGAAACCCATCCATCCAGTGAGTTTTAATCAAATTGATTACTGGAACACTACCTTCACAGGTCTGCTTAAAAAGTCACCAACAACAGACGCTTGTTCAGATAAACATGAAAACCTCACAATATAATCGGGTCATATGCACTCTATCTGGAAAGCACAAGATTGTAGGATAAAAATGTATTTTTCTTAATTTGCTGATTGGTATGCATGTGGAAAGGGTGTGTATTTGGTTATGTATAGGTACTATGGGGAGTAAAAGAGCACAAGGAGAGCCTCACCCAGAAGCAACATTACTGCATTAAAACCACTCCTGATTTCTATCAGTGGAAGTTATTATATTGGTTGATTTTAAAAGGTTTATTCTTATCACGTTTGGAATTTATGCAGGAAGATGCAAGATGTGTTTTTGTTGGGGTACATATGTGTGTTTTGACTGTTATGGTCTTGTATGTGTGTTTAATTACAGTGACAGCTTTGTTTTGTGCACAATCCAAAACATATTTCAGCTATGGTGACAATAAAATAAGAACAATCCCTTGGTGATCTCTTTAAAAAATAAATAAACAAAAAAATAGACCAGTTGTCCAAGAACCTTAGGATTATTGTAGGACATGTGGACAAACCAATGCAGTACTTGGCAAATAAATATACTCTGGCCAGAGGTCCCAAAAATTGATGAGCTCTTTGGATGTCATTGAACAGACTATGTTTGAAAGAGAAATTACACTACAAATCAACCGAAACGGCTAACAGTGATGTTTTGAAGTGGAAACATTGAGGCGTGGGGCTGTTTTTATTTCTAGTGACTATAATTGCAGGAGCAAATTTAACTAAAGGATGACCAAAGGAATTTACTGGGGAATGAAGGTGAATTTTTATGTAAGACAATATCCTAAATACACACAATACACAATATTAGAGAAAATAAAGT
Source organism: Gambusia affinis (assembly GCF_019740435.1). NCBI lineage: Eukaryota > Metazoa > Chordata > Actinopteri > Cyprinodontiformes > Poeciliidae > Gambusia > Gambusia affinis. Next base: position 19,062,114 of record NC_057887.1, read on the forward strand.
ATAGTGGATAGACTGGCCCAATCAATCACCTGCTTTGAATCCAATTGAAAACTAAAGTGCTAATCTTCAGAGTTTATAGAAGAGGCCTCTGGAAGAAGTAATCACCATCATGCCTGACTTTTATTTCACTTTTTACACCTATCCTTACTCCTGGACTGAGATGTGATGATTTTTTTTTTTTGTATGTGTGGAATATCGGGGTGGATAATGGCATCTGGTAAGAACTTCACGTCAATACCCCCATTAGAAATATATTTAGTGGGAAAATTTCTGACAAGTTCAATACTTATTTTCATGCTGTATTTATGGTTGTGATTCCCAGAGACATCAGAGAGGCTGACTGATTTGAGATGTTCTGCTGTTCGGATTTGTATCTTTTTTTAAAACCTTGCCCGGCTGGACAGTTCCCAGCAATTCCAGACTCTTCGGATACAGAGCGCTGAGCAAATTAGCTTGCTGCCTGTCATTCCACCTATCAGAGAGAAACAGAGGAAGGTAGGTGGGCCATGTGTCAGTAATGCTGAATGTGACAGTTTGACAGCTGAAGTGCTATTATCATGCTGTGAGTTTCTTTCCCATCGTGCCAGCTTCCAACAGATTCCCTTCATAATGTTTTTCTTGCCATCACCATCATGTAGTATGCTTTGACTATATTGCATCATATGGAAGGGAATATCATCTTTTTTCTTATTTAATGAGCTCAGTTGTCTCGTCAGCAAGTCTTATAGATAGTATCTTGCAAAAATACCCTTTGAACTTTTCCTTATTTTGTCACATTACAAACAAAAACTTCAGTTTGTGTTTTGGGCACTTTATAGGCTATCCCAGCCTAAGGTGAAACATTTTGAAATAAAAACCAAATGATTCCTGCTTTTTAATAAACTTTACAATTAAAAATCTGAGAAGTGTGGCATGATTTTTATCCATCCCCCAGAGGTTGAACCACATTTTAGAAAAAATGTTTTGATCTACGTAATCTGCTCCACCATCCTTCTGGCTGTATAGTCAGTGTTGTTAAACTTCGAGGACGTAAACCTAAAGCTAATAGACCAGGGGTGTCAAGCTCCAGTCCTCAAGGGCCGGTGTCCTGCAGTTTTTAGATGTGCCACAGGTACAAAACACTGGAATGAAATAGCTTAATTACCTCCTCCTTGTGTAGATCAGTTCTCCAAAGCCTTGCTAATGACCTAATTATTCCATTCAGGTGTGGTGCAGCGGAGGCATATCTAAAAGTTGCAGGACAGCGGCCCTTGAGGACTGCAGTTTGACACCCCTGAGCTACGTAGCTTGTGCTTAGTTAAATAACTACACACAAGGAACAAAAAAAGATAGGCCGAATTTAATTGTCTAAAAAAATAAAGCGTGTTCTAATCAACGCAAGGAAATAGAAAACAAGGAATAACTAAGGCAAAACATAAATGGCTAATAATCAAAAATAGAAACCCAGGACAACTCCAAAATTCAAAACAACACCAGACCCTGAAACAGAGACTGTAGTTACTACTCATGTCTTCTGACAAGTTTTATTTAGGGATATTGAAGCCCAAATCAGGGTCCTTTCTCATGGAGATTGTGTTCTGCCTGTGTTTCTGCAGGTTTTCTCAGGGTACTAAAACTGTACAAAAACGTGACTGTAAATCTAAGTTGTGTGCGCATGGTTGTTTCTCCTGTGTGTCTCTTTTGCTCTTTGATGGACTGATGATCTATCCAGGGTGTAGTTTGCCTCTTGCACCAGCACCACTTTACTCTGCAGAGGAAGCACAGGCTAATTGATCTCAGGTGTGTTTGTGCAGTAACACCACTTTGTAGTCAATGAAATAATCCATTTTTATAGGCTTCACACACTTGTTTTCATCAGTGACTGTAAATTTGCTTCGAAGGCTCACTTGTTCTCTTTTTTATCCAAATATTCTCAGAATTTGACACGATGTGACCAGCCCCTGCCTCCACTTCAAACTGGTCTGATCTTTATAAGCCAAAGAGGAGTAAACAGAAAAGGTAATTCCTTAAACTATATTGCTTTTTACATAAAACTTCTCTGTATTTAGCAAAACACAGTTGTTCAACTTCATCTTGAATGGGGTCAATTCAAGATGAATGTGCAGCAAGTTACTGCAAAACTTTTAAAATCTTGTATGAAAACAATGTTGTCAGTTTAGGATAGGGAGAACATTATACATTTAATCACATGGAAACTAATGAGAATCAAATCCGCTGCTTATGACTCCTCATCAAATATAATGACATATTCTGTTATTTTGTAATAGTGGAGGGTCATGTATATGAAATGGGTGAGAAATAAATCATGACCTCACTTTGTTATTCAGTGATCATTAAATACTCAGTGCCATTGCTTGTAAAATGTTTATAATATTCACAGGAGGTAAATTTTTCAAGCAATTCCAGTTTTGTTGTTTTCTCTCTGATTGAGTGGAACTCTAAAACTAATGAAAAAGGTCAGAAGAGTAATCTTCCAATAGGAAATAATCCCTTGCTGATTTAAAATGATTATATCTTCTTAGTAACATAGAGCTGGCCCAGAATTATTCATACGTCTGTCAGACATGGGTCTGATTAAGAAAATAAATAAATAAAAAATCAGCATTCTTCTGGTTCTGGGTACATGAAGATGGGAGTTACAATTTGTATATATATATAAATTAGTTTTTTTGGCATGAATTTCAAATGTATCCATCATTTTTCATACATGACACTAGTTTTACAAAGCTTTGACTTAGGCAAGCCCATTTTAGGCACCAGAAATGTATAACATATTGAGTAACGGTGTGACATTTATTTTGAAAAGTGCCATAAACTAAACACCAATTCCCTTAGTGAGGTGTTAAAGGTCACCATTGAACAAAAAATTCAACTTGAATTACTTGAATGAGGAGAGATAAAATAAGGAACACAACTAGGTTCCATAGGGCTAACAAGATTAAGTGGTAAGTGAGTTCAGAAAGTGGACGGATGTATTCTATTATAACAAATCATGTTGCATACAGTTCATGTTCAGTTAAACCTCCTTTGTAAAATACCCTAACATGATCCTTCTTCTAAAATGGCTTTATGGAAATCAAATAGAATTTGATTAAATTAACTTTAATGCTGAATTATACTGTGTTTACCATGATGAATTCCCTGAAGCACCACAAATTAGGCTTTCACATTGAATTATTCTCATAATTGCGTGATTCTTCCCCATCCACTGTTTAAATATTTCTTTAGTGAACCATGTTTAATGCGCACTTTCCGATGTACTGTAACTGCTGAGTGACTCATATGTTGCATGGCTCTCTGTGTTTGTGTTCATTTTATGTCAAATTTGTCCCCATCAAGAAAAGTTGAGTATCACAGCATGTATAGTCACGAATCGCAGCACTGAATTCGACTCACTCGATTCCTAGACCTTATATTATAAAGCTGAGTCAGTCAGGAAAGCATGAATATATAATTTGTCTTACAAAACATATTTAAATAACAATACAAGGACACTGGCATTTTAGCTATTTCTGCAAGATTCTGCAGTCTAAAGAAAGACATACAGACATACATGTGATTAATAAATTTAAAAAGACAACCCATGTATATATATGTTGAAATCTCTGATTCTCCAAAGACAGTCTCAAAACAATACATCCTGGGTGCAGACTCAATGCAGCCATTTTATAGATTCTTCCTTACTGTTTCAGGAATGTATTCTGGATCCTGTTCAAGGCTTTCATGTCGAGTCTGGACCATAGAGATAACGTTTTTTCAGCTGCACATCCATAATGTAACTCTCTCGTTCCAACAAACTGCAAAGGTGGAGGCCTTTGAACCACAATGAACTAATGTCATGTTAAAGAATCCAGTTCGATATTTTTAGTTTTTGTGATGTGGTGCAGTATTTTGTCAGAAGTAGCCTTAAAAAGATGAGTAGGCTGTGATCATAAAAGGAAAGAGATGAGCAGCAACAATATCCAGGTGGGTTTTGGTGTTTGAATTATGCTGAACTGGTACTAAGTGCCCCAAACTGAACCAAAGCCCATCTTACACATTACACCACCACCACCAGCTTGAACTGCTGATACAATTCAGGGTGGAGAAGCGTTTTCATAATGCTTGTTCCAAATTTTAATCCTACAATTTCTAAGCAGATACTCACCAGACCAGATGTTTTTAAATGTGTTTTTGTCCAGGTCTGAATAGTAACTTTCAGTTCCTGTTCTCTCATGTGGAGCGGCACTCCTCTGCTGCTACAGCCCGCTAGCTTCAATGTTTGATATTTTTAAACTGAAAAATAATATTGTGCATACCTGGTTAGACATTAGAAAGTATTTGCAATTATATTGTTAAGCAGTCTTTCTACTCTGCTTTGACCTCTGACATCAACAACACTTTTTGTCAACATAGCTGCTTGTAAGTCAATATTTCCTATTTGGTGACCATTCTTAGTCAGCCCAGAAGATGATTATGATCAGAATCCCAGAAGATCACCAATTTCTGAAATAACAAAGCCCATCTGGCACCAACAATAATGCCACATTTGGTCACTTTAATCCCCTTTCTTCCTAATTCTGATGTGCAGTTTGAACACCAAGTTGTCTTCATCGTATCTAGACGCATATATGCATAGATTTCCCACTATGTAATTAGCTGATTTGTCATTTATGTCAATAAGCAATTAAACAGGTGTTTATAAAGTACCTAGGGAATGTATGTCAACGGTGTAACAACCTGATTGAGGGTTTAATGGGGTTAATGTGTTTAGGTGTGAGGGTAATGGAAAGGGTTGTCGTTTTGCAATCAAAAAGTTGTGGTTTTGATTAGCGTTTCATCCTCTGCCACATGTTGGTATGTCTGTGGGCAAGGCATTTACCTCCAAGGTGCCTAACCATCTGTGCACTGGTGTATGAATATTTTCATGTGTCTGGGTGAACGTGGCTCTAGGTTCTTTATTTGGTTCACATCACCAGAAATGATCTACAAAATTCTGTTGCATATGCCATTTGATTTTCTTACAAATCCCTCGGAAAACATTTGTTCAGGCAAATAAGATTTGTCTCAGACACTGGTAATTGCATTTCACCCATTTGTACAGCATGTTCTCAAATTTCATATGATTCAGAGCATGTACCTGGTTTGAGAGCACTTCACTTGATTAGTTCACATCTTGGCAGTCTTTCCTGGTAAAAAACAATTCACCATTTATTGACTATTCCTCTCATTAAGTTTCCGTGAAACTCCACTTTTCTTAATGATGATTATGTAGTTGTAACCAAGACCAACTCCCACACAGCAACATGTAGGCACAAATACATATCTGTCCTTATTATTCCCAGTGTGCAGTATTGCAGTGCTTGAATGATGTGACAGGTTCTAATGTGGGCGGACAGGTGACGCACACCGGGGCTAGGCATCCCCTGAGCCACACTGTGAACCAGGTTGCAGATTTTATGTGCGAAATGTCACTATGAATCAACAAACATGCAGACCTTCAGCAGCGGCGTTGCACAGCTTCACCACGCAGAGGCATAAGCAGAGTGATTAAAAGGACAGATTCTTTGTGTGTGTGTCATGAAGTGAGAAGAGAATTTATCTGTCTGAAGTGTTCAAATGTTGAAGGTTGTGCAGTGGTTCTAATTGGTTCTTAAAATTGGAAAAACTCCAATGACCTTCCAGAGATATTGTCTAGCAGTGCATCAAATGTTTTCATGTTTTGACAAGATTAAAGCAGCTCTTTTTCACTCTCTCGGTATGATGTCTGACATCTGTGAACAGACTATTTTGAATTTTTCAGGGTCTCCCACTCTAAGTTTAAACCAGTGTGGATAAAAACCCCAGTTGACCAACTGTAAATGGAATGTAAATGTATTTGAGTACTTCAGTAGATTGGTGTTATTATGAGAACGTTGATGTAAATTGCACTACAACCCGTCATATACTGCATAGTTTTGCAATGGAACATTGTAGCGTATTAACAGGGAAAAAGGCAAAAAAAACCCCCCCAAAAAAAACAAAAAACATTGGTCACAAAGAGTGTGTGGGAGTGTGGGCTGGAAGCCAGAAATAGAAATCAGATTTCCTTGCTGTGTAGCTTCCTTTATAGAACTATTTGTTTAGTGAGCTGAACACAGTCACTCCCTGGCCTCAGGACTGGATACGAAAGGAAGATTAAATGCTTAGCCAGCTATGTTGAGCAGAAAGTCATATCATGAATGTTTGAACCAGGCAAAATCTATCTCATACAATATACGCTGAACTCATAACTTATTCTGGAGCAGTGTATGTTAAAGGAATTATACTAACCTTAATATTTATCTAGGCTTTGGTGTTAATTTGCCAAAACTGTGTCTACAACTCCATTTCTGTCAACATCAGCAGTGTAAACTGTTGCAACTAATACAACACAGGAAGGACCCATCCATGGATTCTAACCATGCCATCGGAGTGTTGCTTCTGAAATTAACACTCATTGGACCAGCCAAAATGTTCCAATCTGTAATGTTTTATTGTGCTGATCTTGTGTGAATTGTTATCTTAGTCTCCTGTTCCTTGATAAAAAGAGTTGCACCCAGTCTGCTCTAGCTCTTCTCCTTCAAGTTTGATGTGCACAACTATCATATAAGGTTTTTCCTGGTTGTAAAGCTGTGTGAGCTACTGTTGCCTTTCATCATTACCAGCCAAGTAATAGTAGTCTGATGGAACAAAGAACAGATTCCAAATGACAGCATTGAGAGATTTGAAATAGTTAAAAGAACTTGCACTACAATATCAAACTGGCTTAGACAATCATTTCAGCAAATCCTCCTGATACAATTTTGTGACTGTAGCTGTAAGCATTGTGTTGGGGCCAATAAGTGCACACATATGATTCTTGCACATATTGGCAAAATTCTATTCAAGAAAAGACATCCTGTCTAGGATCCAACTTCTTGTCTCCAGGCAAGGTTAAGGCATTTAATTTCTGACAGAATCTTCAACTTTGTCAGTTTTAACGCGGAAGCCTCTGACATGTACAAGGCATTTTTGTCTCCATAACTGCTGTTCACTTAATATTTTATCTTTTTCTGACCATTTTCTGTAAATTCAAGAGATGGTTTCTTTCCCGTCCTGGTGCTCATTTTGAACTCTTACTAAAACATATGCTTGTAAATGATAAAATCTTTCGGTAAATGTCAAAAAACTTAAACCTTACCTGTGCTCTCTACAGACAGTGGGTCTCATCTATGCAGTTATATCAGATGTTTTTCCCAGCTGATCCAATACAAACCAGTGCTGAATAAAATACTCCCAAACATGTCACTTGTGCCTCCAATTAATTGTAGATAAAAAAAAAAGTATTGCCCAACAATTCTCACGCTGTAAATACAGTGTGAGAATTGTTGGGCAATATTTTTTTTCTTTATCTACATGAAAGTGTTGAGTGGTTTGTGAAAATTTGCACACGAATTTAATAGGCTAACTTCCATCGTAGCTTAATTAAAACAACCCTGCAAAGAAGAGTAGGCCAAAACTCCTCCACAAGATTTAAATGACTAACTGGCAGTTTACGCTTGATAGCAGTTGTTGCCACCATGGTTTAAATAACCAATTTTTATTACAGAATAGGTTTTTTGCATGAAAAATAAAAAACATAATTTGGAAAAAAAAAATCATCCTACCTTAGATATTACATTTTCTTTTATCTAAAATATTAACTAGGGAAAAGATGAAAACCATAACAAAATCTGTAGGAAGGCAAATACTTTTTTGTTGCTTATTGACCGGAATCTACTGATATTTCATGCAAGAAGTGCTTCATTGGCAAGCCATCTTCTACTGCTGTCTTAGCTTCTGTCTTCCACAAGTAGCACAATTTCAAAGTTTCTTCATTCTCCTCCCTTTTTTATTTTTCTGATATTAAGGAAACATTTGTTGTTTAGTTAATCCAAATAGTTTCTTTACCTTTTGGCATTTCACAACAGTAAATTACCATGACAAAAAGCCACAACGGTTTTGATTTTGAAGGTTTTCTAAACAGCCACTGAGTGAATCGAAGAATTTAAACATTTTAATTATAAATATAAAATGCTATTTCACCCTGACAAGAGCTAATAAACTCATGCTTTGTTGTCGATATATCTCATACAATCATACTTTAAAATTGTTCCCATCTTAATAAATGGGAACGATTCCTTGACACATGACATTAGTTTTTTTAAACAGGACTCGTCTATTACCTAACGATACTCATGTTTTCACCTGATGTTCACAGTATGTAACAATAGTTGTAGGGGGTAAATCTGTATATATTAAAAACACTAATTAGGTACTCACACAATAAGAGAAACACACTCTAGCCATGCAATATGTCCTGCATTATTTAGAAAGGGTTTGCATAAAATATAAAGGTTAGTCTTTCCCATTAATTCTCACAGGAAGATAGAAATGTGTGAACATATGGTGAATACTATCCTGTATTGTGGATTAATCATGTCTAATTTAAAGAGTAAAAAACAAGTCATATTCTGAATACTATATAAAAAAAATCCAATGTCATCCATTTTATTTTTTGTTACAGAAACTCCTGATGCACATATTAAGGTGTTTGATTGAAAAAAGGTTATCAAAGTAAAACAAAATAATTGAAATACCTTTTTATGTTTAGAAAGGGAGTAATGTAAGTCCAGAAAAAACACCCAATAAAGGATGTAATGCTAACTCTGGAACATATATATTTTTTAGCTGTGCCAACTTTGTACCATCTGAAATATACCACTTCAAACAAAAGGTGCCATTTTTGAGTACGGCACAACAGTATGAAACCCTTTACTTCGAGTTTTGCTGTCATTCTCTACAAAGCAACACTCCTCTGCTATAAAATAAGTAAAGAGTTGTTTTTACGAGAATCAGAAAAGTTGGACAAACAGCTTTAAGCAACAGCATCTGATCACAGGTGATTCTGTTTATAAGTCTCTGACATAGTCGGCTTAGCAAAATGCAATAAATATGGCCTTCTACATTCCCTCTGATGATTTAATTACTGCTGCAGCTTTAAGATTGTCTGTCTGCTGAACCTTAGTGATAAAACAGCTTAAGAAAAACCTTCAAAGGTGCATTCCTAAAAAAATGTGGATTCCCTTTAGCTACGTTCTTATTATGGTGGCATGTTGATCCAAGTATTTTAATCACTACAGCAAAGCATTCATGCATCATTAAAATCGAACATAATTAGACCTAATTAGGTAACACAGTACTTGGGGTTGTATGTTATCTCATTACTGAGGTTGTTTAATATCTCGAAGTAACAATAAATTTTGTCATTTGTGTTCAGTAGAAGTTAAAAAAGCGTTGCGGTTCCTGCCAAATGGGGAAATGTGTAGTAACCTGAAAACCTTTTGATATTTTCACATTACATTGACAAACCTCAATGTATTTTAGTGGGAGTTTGTGTGACAGACCAACACAAAGTAGTCAGATCAGCCTGGTCATTTCATAGCTAGATAGATGGCACTGAATTCAGAACAATCCTGGAAGTAAGCCTGACAAAGGCTGGAAAATACTTGAGACTGAGGTGGAGGTCATCATCCTTCATGGCAGTGACCCTAAATATACAGCCAGAGCTGCAGTGTAATAGTTTGTTTCAATGGATATTGACATGTTAGAACATGTCAGAGCTAAAGCCATCCTAGAGACCCAACCAAGACTTGAACATCCTTGTTCGATTTCAGTCTTTATATTCCACAAAGCTGGTCGAGACACACTATAACTGACTTACAGATAATTGCAGCAAAGGTAGATCCATAAAGTAAAGACTTAATGACTGGGAAAAAAATGCAAGGCATTCTTTACACATTCTGACTTGTAAACTGTGTGAAAACCAAGTGTTGTATCCTTTTCTTTTTACTTCAGATCTGTACACTACTTTGGTCTGTTACATAAGTCCCAATGAGATACATCTATAATTTGGTGTGGAATGTGAAAGAATGTGGGAACAAATAGTTCAACTGTTGAAAGTCTGTAGGAGTTTTCTTGCTGTGAGAGTTTTGCTGTTGTTTGGCTTCCAGGATCAGCACCCTGGACAGCCCTTTGTATCTTGTTGATTTGCATCCACTAACTGCTGTTTCAGCTCTAACATGTTCTCCCTGAGCACTCATGTTTCCTCTCGTGTGCAGTTTTTTTTTTTTTTTTTTACAAAAAACATGCATGTTAGGTTAATTAGTGAATCTAAATTGCCCCAAGGTGTGAGTGTGTGGGTGTTCTTTCATGGGTTTCCAAACAAGTCCCACAACTCACTGGTGCCCGTCGGCCCCCCCTGCCTGAACCAAAGCAAACCCAAACAACACGTATTCATGTCTAAAGGTTCTCTTAGATTTGTGCAGAGCTTCACAGATCATCAGTAAGGAAAATTGTTAATTTAAAAGTATCCGTCTTCAAGTTTTAAATACTCATTTGAAAAATGTCTTCCCCGAAGCATAATTATTGCATTATTCCAAGTATCTGTGCCGAGTTAAAAAATTCTAGCAGCCCATTAGTGAGTCACTGTTATATCGAGCTGTAACTTTACACAGACAGATTCAAGGAAAAGCTTACTTTTTTATGGATAGCATTTCTTTCAAGCAAGCTTTCAGTCTTGATTATGATTTTTGGGTTCAGATTTGTTTTCAATACTTCTACTAGTTTACTAGTCTCATTACTAGTCATACAGACCATTCAAAGCACTCTTTATGAAACAACTCACTTTCAAAAACTACCCACAGAAAATGATACCACTCATTCACTCCTGATACAATGTCACAAAGTAAAAGATGTTGTAACAAGACAATTTATCTCCCTTTCTGTCAATGTTAGCATTTAGTGGGGAGACTAGGAATCCTCTTGAGAACAAGACATATTGCCTAACAAGGGCTTTCAAGCGCTTACTTCTAGAGTCTGTTCTGACAGGTAACCCATCTGACTTGTAAATGGAGACCTCCAAGCGAGCGGGACCCGCAGTGTATTTGCGAGTGGATTGATCCCATAAGAGCAGGGATTTGAAAGTGGATGAGCAAGTTGCAGTCTGGATTCTCTAGATTAACTCTCATCTAACTCAGTGTTGAAGGCCAAGGAGGGAAGGGCAGTTTCATGCCATGAGGAAAAAGTACAGAAATTAAAAAAGTGAAATGAAAGGCCCTCTAAAGAGAGCACCTGGGAAAAGGGTGCTACACTGCTCAAATGAACACATTTTCACAGCTGACAGAGAAACACCAGAAATGGAAGACCAAAGCAATGTTGGACCTACTAATTATTCTCATAGCCTGAGGTTAACACTGTCTCTGCTCTGCATAAACTCTGATTCTGGTGTTCATCTTTGGAGAAAAATGATCTTTCCAATTACATTAATTGAAAGAGAAGAAGTGCAGAACTTCCTACCAAACCTTTACTTAAAATATGAGCACCATCTTATTTGAGAGATTTATTGGAAATAGTTTTCTTTTCTTTTTTGCCTGCACACACACCAGAAAGTGACTATAAGACAGGTCCAAAGCAAACCTTTTTCTCTCTTTCAAATAAAGGAGTGTTTGCAAACCCTTAACATTTAGCTCCCGGCTAATACTCAGCATATATTATTTTCTGGTACTCAGATTCTGTATTTAGCACAGTGGGAGGGAGGCATTCTCTCCCTGATGTTCACGGGGTTATGCATCCACACGTTGCACAGATCTGTCTTGTTAAACGGTGACTCCCCTGTGGAGCTCCAACACACATCAGCAACGGAAAATGAGGGTAATTTTGTGATATTATACAAACTTTAATAATCTATAGAGTGATAGAAATAGCCTCCAAAGTGAGTTGAATTCGCAAAGGAACCCCACTGATGCCATTATTCCAAAGGGGCTGGTGCTGAAAGGGCTGCCACAAGATTTACAGAAGCTAACTAATTTACTATTTTCATTTCAATAAATTAACATTTTACCATATCACTGATAGTGATATATGTACATTACTATCTAGATCTCTATGTAAATCTGTTTCTATATGATATAATTTTGTCACAGTCTGATTGCACCAAAATATTTGAGAATGTGCAGCGATCAGAAGGTTCTGTGTCCCAGAGACAAACATGATTTGGTGTAAAACATGCATATCAACCCCAGAACAGAAGCAAAACACCTTGAAACGATGCTGGCAAACATTGGCAAGAGCATCATTATTTAAAAAGGATGCATTAGTAAAAAAATGACATCATGCCCACTGTTGCTTATGGAAGAGGATGTCTGAATCTCTGGGTGTTTCCCTTCCCATATTCCTCATAATCTTGTAAAACAATATAAGCTCTTTAAAATACCAGGAAGTCTTGGATTACAAAACAAAAACCAAAAACAACTATGGGTAAAATGAAGACAAATGCACCTGTTAGTTAAGGTCAATAATGGGTGTAGATCTGTACAAGTTAGGAAATGGCAATAAGGAAAAAGCAAGTTTCCAAAACCCATTTGAGATCTACAGCCATTAAAAGAATTAAAAAGACCTGAAACTGTGGTCAAGGCTGGATAAGGACAGACTAGCACAGTGAGCAGGATGGTTAGGAAGGTTAAAAAAATCTCCAAAGCTCACGTTCAGAAAATTACAGTAAGCTTTTTAGTGAGAGATTATGTTGTTGCCTTTTTGACACTTTGCCAGCGGTGTTAGTACCTGCAGAGGCTGCTATGCTTTATATTACAGGATGTTTTGGTGTAGACAGGAAGGAGTGAAAGGGGGAAACACTGATTCAGAACTAAAAATAAGGTGGAGCAGGAGGTGTGTGTGTGGAATTGGTGCTTTGGCCCTAGCACTTTCTGTGCCCTTGCCTGTTTCTGACCAACAGTTCATGAAGCCATAAATATTCCTGTGCGAGGAGACACCCAGGGGATTGGAACAGATGAAATGATATCTCCCTCTACTGACAACCCTCCAGGACTGGGATAAGTGGAATAGCAACAAGATGAACTTTTACAGACGCCGGTGGACATTTATCAAAGCTAGTGACCTTAATGGCTCCCTCCAGACAGTGGTAGTGTATTGCTCACTCCTTACTAGGGAATGAGGAGCATTAAAGCCACCTGACCAGGTCACTGGTTGTATTATCAAGCCAAGTCGAACCACTGCAAAAATACTGGATGAGTAACACAGGTTACAGTGCTTTGCAAACATTTTTATTCCTCTTTAACTTTTTCACATTTAGTCTCATTACAGCCATGAACTTCAAGATATCATGTGAGGATACATAGGAGACACACCCCCACACACTCAGACACTCACAACTAAGGACAACTTTGGAGAATCATTTAACCTAACAGTCATGTTTTTGGTCTTTGGTTGGGATCCAAAGTACCCTGAGAGAACCCCCCCACACACAGGGAGAACATGCAAACTACACAAAACTCCCAGGCTGGGATCCGTTTTGTTGTAAGGCAGCATTGTTAACAGCTACCCCACTGTGCAGCCCAATAATAATACAAAAGACATTAAAATGTATTCGTATGCCAAATGTCAACATTTCTATTGTCTTCATAGCTCATTGTTTGTGAATGATCTATACCCTCCAGAGCAAAACTCAAGGAAACTTTTCTTTCACTCTTCAAAAGGAGAAAGACAACACAAAGTGCCACACAATTGAAGCTAATATTTCAATGCTTTGAATATTTTTCTTCCCTTAGAATCTTCAAGTGCTTCGGAGGGGTAAACTGAGCTGCAAAAAATTCCTGGGAGGGAATGATTGTCGACAGCCTGTCAAGTTCAAAGAAATCATCAGACCGGGACATTACCTTTATAGTCCTGAAGCAGTAAACAATGCAGCAAGACTTTTCATGCACATTAGCAAAGCCCCTAATGAAAATATGATCTGTGAGGAAACATGAATAAGCATGAACATGTCATATTGCTTCAAAAGTGCTAGTCATTTGAAGTTATTTATGAAAATCAATTGAGAAACTGACCCTAGGGTATATGCAAATCCTTGTTCTGAGAGAACTGCATTTACGATTGCATAATTGTGGTGTAATTTGGAAAATGTAAGTTTAAATTTATCTACATTTTTTAAATTTCGCTTCGGGCCACAGGCATTTCATTTTCAAAAAGGATGATGACGTTGGGGATTTGTGTAAAGGCCTGTGGGTTTTTGTGGATGTATAGAAAATGCTTGTGGAAGAAAAAGATGGATTTGCTTAATAATACCACATTCTTACCTAACCTAAAGCAAAAAGAAACATAATCTTCTATCAAACTCTAAATTTCTCTGCTTTATGAACCAGGCTGAATTTAGTTTAAAATCACAAATATTTTTATAGGCTAGTTGTATTTAAGTGTGTCATTGATATTTTATCAACCATGCTTCAATGATTATTTACTTCTCTTAGATTTAGAGGTGAAATCAAAAGACTGTGATATCAGAGTGAAGCTATTAGGGAACTGAAGAGATTGTGATGAGTATTTCATGTCAATGGTTATTTAAAAATATATTGGTTTAAAATAGGAATGTTACACGATTAGCCATTATTTTCTTAATGGCTAATTAAGGAAACTGGAACTGAAATTTTATTTAAGTTCCAATAAAAATAATTTTCATCCCAAAATGATTTGGTGTAAACTGATTGCCTTAAGTTCAGTTGATTCCAACTGCATCTAATGAAATGTAGTTAAGATTATTTTTTTTTTTAATAAAATTACAAACATTTTAGATCTCTGCTGTAAAAATACCCCAAAACAGTCAGCACATTATTCCCCAAAACTATTTTCTAAATCTGCTGAATCCTTACAGAGTCAGGCTGTCCCCTACCCTCCCCAGTCATTGAGTAAGAGGCAGGATAGATGCCAAATAGATTAAAATAACACTGTAACTTTATGCCCTGCTTTCGTGGCCTTCACTAAAACAAAAGAGGCAACAACACTGGCTTGTATTCATTTATATGGCTGCCCTGGGTAAGCAACCTTCATCTTTGCTTCGTGTCATGTCTCCAGTCTGGTGAGGACAAAATACCCACTCATCACATCAGCTTCTTCTCAATTTGTCCAATATCTGCTCAGAAGTTGCTTTAAAAACCCCCAGCTTTTTTATACAAAGATCATCTACAATTTGTTTCTGGAGTAATTTGGAAAAGTAATTAAAATTACAGCACTTTATTCCCATCAATGAATTTTAAATTCTTCTTAAAAGCTGTTAAAATGCTACACTCAAACCCTTTTAAATTATTTTATTAACTCTTAATCCAACATTCTATTTTTGGTATTTTTATTTTCTGAGTACATAAGCAAATGTTATGTTTTAATTGTCTGTACTTTTTAGTTATTGCTGTATACAAAACACACCGGTGACACTCTTGAACAGGTCTCCCTTGAAAAAAAGAAATTTTATCTCAACTTCCTAGCAAGAAAAATGGTTAAAAAAAATTATACAGAGACACAAGAAAACAACTGCTTGCATACTCAGTCTACCAGCAATTTACAAAGACCAGTTACTCTGAATTTGTGATGTGGGACTCTGTAAACCTTGAATAGATTATTCTCTGGGAGTCTTAGGATTGGTCCTGGAGGATGAAGCTAACTGATAGTCAGAGAGGAGATGGACGATAAGGTCAATATGCTTTTTTTTAAAAGAACTCTAATCTTAAAACTGCCATAGCAGTTTTTCTCAAATGCTTTTGACATACCATTAAACAGCCACTGTTGGCATTGGAAAGTCATTTGCACAGAAACCAATGATTTACATGAGAAATTGAGGTAAGAGACAGCATGTCACCACTGGTCTTCCTAAAACCTACAATGTCACAGACATTGTGTGATCTAACAGTAAAGTGCTGCAAAAAGTAAAAAATATTACCGATAGAAGAAAAAATTATTCTTTTGATTTACCTTAATTTTATAACAGTTATCCAGACCAGAAAGATTTGTCATACTTTCTTACACATGGAAATACAAAACACTGCCTTCTGCTTGCATTTATGCCATAAATAACTACTAGCTGCACCATACCACCAACCTAGAAATATGTGTGGGTAATAAAAAAAATAATGAATGGATATTATGCTACCCAACCTTTTACTGTTCTCTTATGGGTGTCCACTTACTTGATTCAGGTTTTGCAAGTCAAAAGAAACTTGTTGCTCTCTTTGGTCAGTCCCTGAGCTCAAACTGTGTTCTAAGCCACTGATTCATTATCATTAGTCATAGACAGAAATTATATTGAAATGTGAATTTGTAGAAAAGTTAAATATTCAGAGCAATTGAACGCTAAGTGCTAGTGAGACAATTCTTCCATTTTACAAGTTAAGAAAAGTCAAACCAACAATGTTAGAATCTGTTGGATAAGATTTTATTTGATATTAACTGCCCACCTTTCTCCGAGTTATTTAAGACCTAATTCAGGTAACATGAAGTCTGTCTTGTCTGTATGACTTCAGGTCAAATGTTTTGAGTATGTTTCCATCAGCTTCTCACAAAGGTTTGCTCTAAATTATTTCCATTTCTCATGACAGACCCAGCTGCTGTAACTTTCTCAGGTTTGTAGACTCTCTTGTCAGCACAAGACGTTTCAGCTCTGCCCATAAATTTTCTATGTGACTGCAGCCAGAGTTTTGTGGTGGGCAGTCCAAAAGACTGACTTTGTTTTCTTTAGCAATGCTACAGAAAAGAGAAGAAAAAAAATGCTTAAAGCCAAACACTTTGCTTTTAGTTCAAAGCTCATACCATGTCTCCAGAATCTAAGGTACTTGTATTTATAAACTGTAATCTGGATTTTTATGTTGCTTTTGGGGTAACCAAGGCCACTCCTCTGCAAATGGCATTTAAGCAAATGTTGGTATAAGACACATTTTTCTGTAGATATTGACACTCTATTCAGTTTTTTGATTTTGTTCCAATGTTGATACTCTCATTTCACACCAAAATATTTCTTTCTGTACCAAAGGATGAACCACACTTCTGAAGGTCTGCAATTCTCTTCCAGATAGCTTGCCTGAGTTCCTTTGACTTTCCAATGACACACAAAAAAGAAAGTAATTAGTTTTTTCTCTCACCATGCAACAAGAGAGACAACAAAGTTTGATGTGACCACAGGAAAAGTTTAGTTTGATTTAATGTAAGATGGTGAGAAAAACTGTTAAACTTCTATGGTACATTTAAATATTTGGTTTCAGCTGCATATTTCTTTATATTTAGCATCTTTACCATTTGTATGTATTTTAGATCTGTGCTTCTGTTTCTCTGAAAAAAGCATTGATATGTGGTGGGTTGAGTGGCTGCAGAACGAGGGGCCATATTCATGTAGCAATCACTGCTAGCACCTTTAATTTGTGAATAAATAAATCTGCCATTTGCATGCAAGCATATGAGTTATTCCAACTGAAATGGTCAGGAAAGAGTTAGGAAAATCTTTGCACCAGTTTCAGATGTATTTTTTTTTTCTTTTATCAATGTTAAAATGGTTTTAATTATAAAGCCTTATTCATAACTTGTTTTGGTACCTGCTGCAGTTTCTACTGTGGCATTGTTTTTACCTCATGCCCAGGAACTTCCCATAAAAGCCTGACTGGCTTTGAGCCTAAAGCCTTACTCCCTTCTGAACTGTAAAATAAGGCATTTATCTAGTGCTGCCCATGGAAGTATCAAATTGAAGTATGGTGCTGGAGCTCGCCTGTAAATTATAAAACCCCGGTGTTTGGTTTGTGTGCGCTTGTGTGTGCTGACTGTGGGAGAGACATCAGGGTGGTGCTTCTTCTCTCCTCCTCCTCCTCCTCCTCTCTCTTTCCATCTCTGGATCTCAGCGTTCCCTGGGGTGTGTCCACTATGGAAGCGCCTCTCCTCTCCTCTCCTGTTCCTGCTGCTGTTGATGCCGCCTCCTCTCTCTGCTCTGCTCTGCCTCCATATCTGCATCAGCTGCAGAGCTTGCTCTTGCTTCCCCCCACCTCTCCACCTTTCTTACTCCAATCAAACGAAACATTTTCTTAATCCAATCTGTCTTTTTAGTAAGTATGTATAAGTGACTTTCAGGAAGGGCCAGCCACTATTCGTCACTTTGGAGTATCTAGGACCGGATGGGTAGGAGCCCTGGTCTCTCACCGCAGCCTAAGCGAGCCTCCCCTCCCTTCATCCTGCTTTCCTCTCTCGCTTCCTCTCCGTCTCTCTCCTCAGTCTGCAGCCTCCGACAGCAGCCGCCGCATCATTTTTCCGAGCAGCTGCCCCCTCCTTCCCGCTCTCTTTCTCTCACCCACCCCTTTCCTCGCCTCTTCTCTCTCTCTCCGTCACCCTTTCTGCTGTTCGCACCTCTGTGGGAATGCAGAGGAGGGTAGACAACTCGCAGAATCGTCTTTTTAAAATATGTTTTATATATTTTTTCCTCCCCTCTATCATCAAGACGGGGATCTGAGACGTGGGGAAAATAATCCGATTGGGGGTGGCCAGCGCCTGGAGACTGGACCTGGATCAGCTGGATTTTGCCAGCAACAAACATCACCCCCTCTTCAGTCTTATTGCCAGATCGCTTCAGGTCCGTTCTGAGCCGTATCGTTTCAGATCCGTGGCTCTCTCCCTGCTTGGTTTATTATAAATATTATACCGCCATCTGAAACGAGTGATCTTACCTTTGAGAGAGGCTTTTGTGTGAAAAGTTGGGACAACCTGCAAAGACAAGTGACAACGGCACCCTTTTTTTCTCTGTACATATTTAAATATAGAGAGTGAGTTGAACTCATCTGACATCTAGGAGCGACAGAGGTTTGCATTTTTTAAGGACCTCCATGCGGCCGATAATCATTCAGTGTACAGAGGAAAAGCCTGCAGCCGCGTCCTGGCTCGACGTTGGTGTTAGTGCGTGCACATTCACATGGATTTACAGCTCCAGTCTGAAGGATCGATATGAATATTTGGGACGCCTTTTTAACACTGGAGTGAAGCATCCTCGGATTTATCACCGCTTCATTTGCGCCGCACTACAGTGAAGCGCCCTTTCCCCCCTCCTCCTTACTTTTCCTCCTCCTACTTGGCTCACCTGCCCATAACCTGTATGCTCCTGGGAAGTTGGAATATCATCTTGCGTTTGTGTTCTTATGCGTGAGCGTTTGAATGTGAGCGTGTGCGTGTGTTTGAGAGAGTTTGGTTACTTGTCCGCCAGAGGGAGTGTAGGTTATGTTGCTTTTGAATGCATTTGAGTGCAGAGCCAGCATTTAATTAGAACGTGACTGTGAGTGGATTGCGTCTGCTTGGTTTTTCCATCTGTGCATGTCGGTATTCAAGCTGTAAACATACTGTGTGTACGCTCGTAAAATGTGCAGCATCCCTTCTCCACCACATCTTCTTTACATATGCCTATGTGTCATTAGGCCACCTGTTTGACCTCCCAAACACTCTGAGAGACAAAAAGATAGAAAAAAAAGCTGTGGCAGGATGAGTGAGTGTTCTGGTGCAAGCACTCTGGCAGCCATGACGCTGGAGGAGCCAGGGGCTGAACAAGCATCCCCTAGAGCCCCGGGCCCTCTGCGCTGTGGTCCGTGTGCTGTGTGGCCTCGCCAGCAGACCTGGCTGTGTGCTGTACCCCTGGTGATGGGATTTGTGGGATTGGGACTCAGTCTCATGCTGCTCAAATGGATTGTGGTTGGCTCTGTGCAAGATTATGTCCCCACAGATCTGGTTGATCCCAAAAGTATCAATGGCCAAGACCCCATATTTCTCTCAAAACCCAGTGCCATGCCCAAGGGGCCTGATGTTTCCACTGCAACCACGTCTTTAGCCACATCCATAACTGCAATGGTTTCAACGACCACTCCGCTCGCAGCGGATGGTACTGCCCCAGTGCCAAGAACTCGATCTGGTCCACCAGCAAACCACTCAGCAAATGGCAGCAGCTCCAATGGGGACAGCAACCGAGCCCCGCATCTGCACAATCGAGTTGGAACCCGAGTCAGTGGGACTGCAGTCACCACCGCTGCTACCCGTGTCACCCGTCTCACCCCAGCGCCCAGTGGTAAGGAGGTTACACCTCGTGGTACTGTCAGGAAGGGAAGCAGCACTTCCAATGGACGGAACGGAGCTGCCAACTCAAAACCAGGACAGACTCCTCCTATTATCACCACCACCACATCCGCCACCACGACGGCGACTGCTAAGAACAACGTCAAGGTGCAGCAGACCACAACTTCTCAGCCGGCAGCTCCGATGAAGCCCACGTCCCGCTGGAATCATGGGCGCCCAGGGAAGGGCCCGGTCACACGCCCACACCACCGCTTCAGATCTCGTAAGTCCAGATTTTTGGGTCACAGGTGCTGGTAAGAGTGAGTGTAGTGCTGTGAGGTTATGTGTGCAACTCGTCATGAGTGTGTGAGAAGAGCTCTTGCTGTGTATAAGAACCCTATTATCTTTGGTACGCCTTATTACAGCTTAATCTCGTAGATTAATCACATTTATATTTCCTTCTTTATCCACATGGGTAGTGGATAGTCCAGTAGCTTAATATTAATCATATTCATTAGCACAAGCTGATATAAGGTGCTTTCTCTGTGGTTTCACCCCATTCATCTTTAACTGTACCTTAAACATTAATCTGAAATGAATCTTACTTTCAGAGGTTTTTTTTTCTTATTTCTAGAATTGTAAAAGTACCTTTGAAGACAGCCCTTTATCTAACAGATAACATTTGGTTTTGTTGTTGCCAGATCTGGAATGTTGAAACTTTGCAATATGTGGTCTGACCAAGGTTGGTTTATTTATGTAATAAAAATAAACACCACAAGCTTGTAAGGTGTCAAGGTAGGAGAGAGGTTAGCTTTCACCTCCTGTCTTGAGGAATCAGATATAGCAAGGCCACAAATCCTATTTAGCAGAATGTCGCAGGTTCTGCTTTACACTGCAGGGAGATATGGGGTGTGAGGCAGGGAAGGGGGAGGCGCTGAGGGAAAGTAAGATGGATATGGGGAAGAGAATAGGGTATCAGAGGACAAGTGGAGAAGGAACCGAAACGGGATAAAGGAAGAGAAACCCTGTGAAAAACAGCAAAGTTAAAGAGGATGGCGAATGAAGGACTCGAATGCAAGGAGCATAACAAAGAAGGAGAACGAAGAGAGGGGGCTGCGAGATGTGAGGAAAAAACAGATGGAGGGGCCTAAGTAAGGGAAAGGCTTGAGGGAGATAGAGGGTACAAAGCAGGAGAGCTGAGAGTTTCGCATATGTTTTATTGTGCTAAAGAAAGAAGACTCCACAATT
This sequence comes from Gambusia affinis, assembly GCF_019740435.1. Taxonomy (NCBI): domain Eukaryota; kingdom Metazoa; phylum Chordata; class Actinopteri; order Cyprinodontiformes; family Poeciliidae; genus Gambusia; species Gambusia affinis. Next base: position 19,083,288 of record NC_057887.1, read on the forward strand.
AAAGAAGAAAAGAACAGAGAACATGTTTTCAACATCTCACAAAATTTCTGTAAGATGTGGGTGGGGCAGGATGTGAGTGGTGTGATGAGAAGTGGATATGACTGTGTAGAAATTATCTTTTTAGACTCTTTGACTCCTGACTTACATTTTCATCTCAGCTTCATGTAAGAGGAGTCACCAAAGGGATGCAACATGAAATGGCTTTTCATTTAACAACAAAAAATGTGTTGAGATGAAAACTGAAACCTTCATTTCTCCACATGCCTAGAACAGATTAAATGTCTGCGTTCACTACGTGCAAGCCTCTCATTTATCAGCTGGATGTATCAGCAGCATTGATTCCACCAGCAAACAGTGATCAGGTGACATTTTAAATTTTTTTTTTTATCCTAGGGCTAAATATTTTCAGGCAAGCTGGCTCTATATAGCCATAGACAGTCCTCAGACTCCTCCTGCAAAATAATCCGCTGCTCTGGAGTCAATTACATCACTTGCCAAAGAGCTGCCAAACAGCTGAAAGCTGCCAGAATGAGAATCTCCCTCGGGTGAACATCAGGAAGCATCTGTTTGTGCTGTATACTATAAAAGGCCAAGGACCTCACACGATAACACATTCTTAGTAAACCGGATCTTCCTGACTAAAGGATTTAAAACATTAGAGGATTTTTTTCTTCTTGTTCCTCAGTTTCTTTTACTCAGGGATAGCATTTCATTTTAGTCTGCTTGCTTTCTCTAATCACTTTGTCTATTATCAGTCTGCCAGTAGGCGACATTTAAATATACCATAACACAACCAATAGAATCAATAGAAACCATTTCTTAGCATCTCTAATTAGCTTGTATTAGTTGTTTTTAAGAAATGGAAAACTAAAGGGATAGCTCAAAATTTGTGAAGTGAGGTTCTGTGGAAACATTTTATAGACATTTAATATGATACTTGCCTTAGCACCAATAAATCTTTTGGGGTCTACATGTCTTCTAAATCTTCATTAGCTGGGAGGCTGCAGTACATCCACTGTAACATTTATTTAGATTTTAGACTTTAGCAAAACATAAAAAAAGAAAATCATATCTTGTTGCTGATCCGCTCTGCCTAGAACAATTGCTTGCAGTTGACCTCATCTGCTCATGTTAAACCTGCTGGTTTTAGCTGACCAACTATTGTTTCAAAATGCCATTACTTCGATAAGAGTCACTTATGGCTCACAGAGTTATTTGCAAGTCAATGACTCGAGGCGATTTGCTGACTTTCCTTAGACAACTTTTTTAACTAATTTGGGTAATTAACCGAACTTAATGTACCGTTTGATAACTTGGACAATTTGGAAGGTTTGTGTGACTGAATTGACTTTTCTTTTGTTCTTGTAAAGTTTCTCGGGTTGACATTTGAGTGAGTTGGTGCTGTATAAATGAACAGAAATGGAATTGATATGAAATATGTAAAAATAGCTGTGGAAACCTTTTTTCAGCGGAGTGACAATACAGAAACAGGCAGGGGAGGGTCAGCGGTGCTGGTTTATGCTCAATGAAACAGGAAAAAATGTTGACATTGAAATTGTTATAGGACAGTGAAAGGCCATGTTGGTATTGGTTCCTCTTTGACTAGCAATTAGCTTCAAGCCTTTGTGTCAAATTAATCAGATTTGAACTCAGTGAAGAAGACGAGAGTTATCTGCTGCAGGTAAGATAATAACTGCTAACACCCTTTTGACAGAAATTTGCTACAAAAATTTTGAATTACCTCTCTAAGGATGGCCATTTTAATCATCTCTACATACTCTATTTTCATAGCACTTTCAAAAATGTAAAACAAATTGAAGATAGAAAACTTAAACAAGTTTGTAAAGTCCTTTATTACAGCTAGCTAGCTCACAAGAAGTTAGGCTATAATAGATTCACTAGACAAATTAAAATAGTTGCGTTGTTCCAAAATATTTTTGAAGAATAATTTCCTATTTCTAGTCTTAGTACAGCCCAGAATTTTAAATTGTCCTTTTTCAATGTGTACCATTTGAAGATGTAGAATTTGAAACCACTGAACAATAATGTTATATTTAAAAGGATATAATCATCTTGAGAAAAGCATATTATTTTTAGTGATGAATTGAAAGGTTACTCCACCGCTTGACCTTTGGTTGTGGCAAAAATGATCTTGCTGCCTGAGATTAAAAAGGCAGCTCAAAACTGAAACAATAAAATCCACCAACAAACATATTTGTTCTGTCTTTGTTGCAAAAAATGGGGGATAACCTATTAATTTCTTATTTTACTGCTGGTTTTAAAACCACTATTATAGATCAAGAAATTTACAAAGCAGCTTTTATGGTTAGTGTTTGTTGTATTGGTGTATTTACTTGTTGAAGTAAAGCCTAAGTTAAATAAATGAGTTTATAGTATCCTTTAGAAAAATAACAGTTAAGATAAGCAAAAATCAGAAATCAGTTACCAGCCAGCTCATATTCATTTTCATTTAATGCGTTTGAAAAGCCTTCAGGGTGTGCAGTGCAGCCAATCTAAAATGATACATGATGATGAAATGTTCTGTAAAACATATCTTCAGGTGTTTTTGTTTTTGCCTTCAGTAAAGTCATATCTTGGTTCATGTCCTGTGTTAATACTTGCAGTGAGGTAAAGTCTCAGGTTTCAGGCAATCTACACAATAAATCCATTAGGTGGTGGTAAAAGGATATTTTTTCTTGTAAAGATTGCTCCTGGTTAAAGTCTAAATTAGTCTGTGTTCTAAAAGACAAGCTTTGTCCGTTGGGGATAGCGGAATATTCTACTTCGTCCTTTTGTTTTCTTTCCTCCTGTTCCTCCCTCTTTCCCTGTGGTTTATTGTGTCAGCCTATGCTGTCATTGTATTCCGCTGTCTATTTTTGCTCTGGTTTTTCGGCTTTCTCTCTTCCTTTTTATTGAGCTCCTCAGCTCACATTCGTGAGCATATGGACAGTTGCACAAAAAACTGGCACACTTGTAAACAAAAATATGAGCATGTGACATGTGTTTGCACTGACTCATGAATCTGTCATTGGATTTTTTTCCCCCCTTTTTTTTGTGTGAGAATGTAACATATTCGACTGTCAAGTGAGCCCGTTTGGTTCTGTGGTGCGACATAACAGGCGATGGAATGGTGGACAATGACTGCCTGTTGGGGAAACCATTGGACACTGTTGGCTTGGGGCCGGTTCTGCTCTCTTCTCAGTTTTGTGTGAAACCTTCCTCGGTGAAACGTGGTTGAAATTCCACGCACATATCACTAGCCCATTTGCAGCCCTGTGAAGAACCAGTCACATTCATTTTTCCCCCTCTTTTTCTCTGCTTTTCTTTAAGCAGTTCAAACATGTTGTTGTTCCTCAGTGAAATCCGTACCTGTTTCTGGGGAGACAGCCGAGTCAGTCAGCACCATGATATGAGGAAAGCACTGCATTTTGCATCAACGGCTTTGCACAAAGGGAACGTCTTCCAGCTGTGCAGAAGTTTGGAGTAAAGAGAGAAGGGATGCAAAGCAACAGAGCCACATTAAATCAGTCAACTGAAACAACACCGATGAAATATTAACAGTAGGGATTTTAGGAACTTAGCTAATAAAAATGCTTTGCTTTGGCAAGTGTTTTGAATGATCAACTGTATCCCAAGGCACTTGAATTAGTTGTACTGTTTGTTAAATAGATTTGAATGTGTTTGCCATTGCCATTGCTTATATTTACTTTATTCAAAGGATGTACTGAAAAACGGTTTTCCATCCAATCCATTTAAAATGAGACCTTTTTATAGTCTAACATTCCATTAAATTTCATATATATTTATTTAAAACGGCAGCAGTACATATTCATGAATAAACACAGTGTTTGTGAATATTAGACCTGCAGTCCAAGGGTGGTTTCCTTTTGCTCGTCTCCCTGCAGGTTGATATTAGGGTAAGACATGTAAACATAAGGCGCTACACACTTAAGAAGAATAAAAGTTGTCATACAATGAAACACATTGCATTTAAAAACAGATAAAACAGGACAGGTGTAGAAATGACCACAATATTTAAATTAAATGTGAGTATTAGATACTCTATCTGGATCCTGAATTGCATACTCATTAAATTGTGGGTATAAGGTATAAGTCATATGAAGCATAAAAACATAATCAATAATAATAAAGCAAACTGAACTGTCTCTACATGTTCTTAAGTACTTAAGTATTAAGTACTTAATACTTTCTTTAAGTACTTTTGGATTGGGTACAGGATAATATGACATTTGTAATATATTATTATATATTAACTGAAATAAAGTAGCATTGCTTATTGATTTTGGACAAACAAAAAAAATCATCAAAAATGTAAATGAAAGTCTAAATGCATTTATTAAAACCAGCTTGCCAAACCGACCAAAACTTGTCAACTGTGGTTTATGCAACAACCTCATCTTAATAAAAGATGCTCAGTAGTTTCCACTCCATAGCTGTTTCCAAACAGACAAGTTTGCCCCTTTTTATAAGTATGAGAAAGATGTTGTGGCTTTTTTTTTTAGCCAGCTGTCAAGCGGAGCAGAGAAACTGGCAGGGAAGGGGAATCAGTACACAAGTTCCATGCAGCCAATAGAGACTTTTCTTTCTGATTACTCAATAAAAACCTCCAGTGCTACTTTCTCTGGCAAATAGTTTTTACACATTAGGAACGTTATAATGGAGGAATTGTAAACTTCTGTATTTCTTCATACCTGGTTACACATGCTTGACGTTTGTTTGCAAGAAAGCAGAGTCAGGCATTTGCAGTGGATTGAGGCAGCTGTAGTGAAATGCACTCTTGACATAATTCTGAAAAAAATATTCAAACTTCCTTGATTATCTAATGTATGTTTCAGCTAGAAGATATAATCACAAACCAGACGAGATGGCAAATTCAAGCAGCCAAGATCTACTTCCTCAATGGGGTGCCTTTGCTTCCTCCAGGAATTCAGTTACTGACTGGAGTGTCTGTTTGCTGCACTGAAAGATGGAAGTTTTTTTGATAAGCATCTTGAAAGGCCGGCTTTTGAATTCATGTTAAAATTTTTGTACTCGAGCTACCAGGAGGTCACCTTTTGATATGTTCCAGTATTTGCTAGATATATCTCTTGGCTGTTCTGGGAATGACCAAATTTTCCCTAGAAAGAGCTGTAGAGTGTGCTTGTGAGAGAAAGATTTGCGACCTATTAAAACAGCTGCTTCTGTTATTATGCCTTGGTTAGATGTGCGAAAATGGATTGATGAAATGGCTTCAGTCAGATTTATTAGAAATATAGTAAGTGTTCAGTTTAGTTAGTTATATTCAGCATCAGGTAGCTTTAAAGTCAGAGGAGGCACATAGATTCTGACTGCAAGAGAGAGCAAGACTTTGGGCAGATTTCAAGAATGCTAAATGCAGAGCAGTAAAGTTGCCCTGTTTCATTCTTTTAAGCTTTAAAGAAACTTCATGGCGACAAAATTTTGGAAATCTCAGAAGGACCTACATGCTCTATGGAACAAACTGTTGTCTAGAGTTTGACCTGCTAACTCTGCACTAATAATATTAGATGGTAAACCGTTTTAAAATGTCAGCTGGTATATTTTGACATTGTTTTGTAATAGTAAAACCTTGTTGTACAGCAACTAGTCTCTCACACATGTAGCATCGCATCACCTCTGCTCCTAATATAAATAATCAATGACCGCTCTGGAAGAGTACTACAACACATTCTGAAAGCAACATCTTCTTCTCCTATAGGGAAGTCGGAAATCATACAGTAGTAAATTGGCCACAAATGTCTGATTAGTTTATCTCAATGTCTAATCCAGAATCCTTTTCTCTAAACCTTGATAGGAAACATTGACACAGTAAGTACTCCAACTAATGCAAGAAAACGATGTGCAATATTCCAATATTGGCAACAAGCCCTTTTGGGTGGTATGCCTGTCAATATGTAGATGGTGTGTAGTCTTCATTCTGCTGCAGTTACATTGCTATTATATTCACAATATTAGATCCACAGACAGACTATTATAACAAATGTACTCAAATGAGTCTATTTGGTGGTCCTGTTGCAGTTGAAGCCTCTGAGACCAAAACTTGCCATGATGAGACATAAAATGAATCACACAAAATACAAGCCACAGTGTAACAGCTGGTTATACAAACACAGATTTGGTTATTATCTTATTGTGATGATACTAATCATTCAGGCTTTTAAGGATTATAGAAGACAATGTGCTTAAGATAAAAGTTTCTGTATTGCTAGTCTTTGTTTTAATTAGATACAACATAACACAATAGAGAAGTTTTATTGAGACAAAGCAACAATGTTGTGCTCTCCTGGGAAACCCCCAGGCAAAATTAATAACTCCAGTTTCCCTCCTTTGTTCCGGAAAGAAAATCACAAATCTTCATCTTTTGCAATATCAAGATTTAACTGTTGTTAGCTCAATGTTGGGGATTATTACATCCACTGGCACACTTTAAGTATTAAAAGTCTTTCAAGTGTACACATTAGCTTCCCCTTTCTCTGTCCACATGCTTACAATGCTGGGTGGCTGCAGCTAGGGTACAATAAGCTATAAGCTATACATGTAAAGTTTCTTTTCATATTTAAAAGCAACAAAAAGAAGTGTATGTAGAAGTTTTAATAAAATATCAAGACCTTCAGTTTAAGAAAAAAAAAAATCCATAGGTGTGTATTAAATTAACATGAGGTAATAATATGCCAGTGCCAAATTGAATTTGACAGACAAAGCGAAGAGGCATCTGTGTCCAACAATCTCACAGTTGTGTGGGCTCAAGCTGCCATCGCTGTGCCCTAAGTGCCACAGGGGATTGTTTTCATTGATGAGATGGGGAAAAAAACAATAGGGTACTTTTCTTGTCATGCAAGCTCTGTGTTTTTGTTGTTTGTTGTCATCCCCCCCCCCGGCTCCATTTGAAGGCTGCACAAAGTACTACTGTATGACCGGTGGAGCGTGTAAGGGGGATTAAAAACAAAGATATAAATCCAGTTTGCGTCTCTCACCCTCTTTCTCTCTCCCGGTTCCTCTCTCTCTAGGGAGGTCAGACTGAGATTTGCCAGACAGCCTCAGAGGCCCCTCTGTCCCTCCAGAGACATGCTCTGTTTGTTCGCTGAAGCTGGCTCAACAGGGCTGGTTCTGCACTGCGTGTGCAGCTGCAGCTATTTGCAAATATCTTCTCAGTTAGGAAGCGTGCTCTCGTACCTCAGCTTTTAAGGTCTAAAGTAACATTTTAACTCAAACCCAGTCTTTATGACATTTTTTGGGTTACTTTGACATTCAGAGAGGTAAAGCTATAGAGCAACATCATTTCCCTAAATGTCATGATTTCAGTATATACTGGTTAGTTCTTGACATACAAATACAACTGTTTTTCAAATAAATACAGCAATTCTTTGCAGTCATATTATTATCATTTTTAATTTAGATTTTACTACACTAAAGTTTCTGTGGCTTTGAGGAGGTAGAAGTAACATTAGATTTGTTTCTGCTTCATTATTTTAAATCAGAAACAAAAACAGTGGTATTAAAATAGAAATGTCTTTGTCTCATTGAGGGGGAATTAGGTACAACAGCAGCAAAGTGACAGGCAATCAATGCAAGTAGTTTAGATTTAGTTAGAATTAAACCAAGATACAAAATAAAAGCATCAACATAAATTACGGTAAACTTTCATTTATTCTTAATTTAATGTCATTTTTTTTATTACTGTCTGTATTTAAAATGTTAAAATGTTTGACAATGAATGACATTAGATTCCTGTACCATTTTTTCAAAATATACAACTAATAATTTACAAGGAATTCTTTCTATACCCTAATTGTGCGCACAAAAATAATGTCTCAGAGATATATTATTCATATTAGAGGTTTCACGTAAATCAAGGTACATAAATATGCAACAGGATACCGACAGTTCCTGTCTCACTGTGAGCAAATTGGCTCCTCTTTGATTTTCTTTTTTGAAAGAAAGGTACATATGCAATTTCCGAGCAAAACATCTGTTAGTTTTCAAACACCCCAGGTAAGAAAAACACAGAAGAATTAGAATTTCTTTCAAAAATTGGTAAAACTACAATTCCTCAGACAGCTAAAACCGTGTGCATGTACATTTTACATTCAAATTAATGAAACTGTTCATCCTTTGGCAGCAGTGGCCTCGAACATCTAGATAGCAGAGATACTTGACACTGATGGGCACCAATTACAAAGCAGAATAAATCTGTGTGTTCAGTGGGGTGAGCCTGCAGACAAATTATTCTGGAACGACTGCACACTGAACGTTTGAAATTTTGCGGGAATTGATCTCCTGGCCTTTCCACTGCTGGTGCTTTGCTCCACTCGCTGACCCTAGAAGAATCAATGAGGAAGGGGAGGAAGAGAGCCCTGATAGAGGACAGCTGGGAGACAGAAAGGAGAAAAGCAAAAAAAAAAAAAAAAAAAGAAGAAAGAGAGCAGGACAGGAACTGGGTGGGTTGGATACTAAAGAGAAATGCAGGGATTTATTGGGAAGAGACTTTCAAAAACCACAAGAGCATGCTTCAGGATAAGAATCAGGCAGCCAAGCAAAGGCATATAGACATGACAGTTGAGTAAATGAGCTTTAGCTAGACACTTTGCATATCTCAGACCACCATTCTGCCTGTTCTATTATTATCTCTCATTTTTATGCAGATTGCCCTCAAGGTATTATCCGTATTTCACCTCATTCCTGTCACCACAATGTCTTCAGAATGTGGCCACTGCAGAACTAAACCAGCAAGAAATGCAAATCAGTTGGAGCTATCATCGTCTTAAAATAAATTATACGGTTTATTATATTGAACTATATGTGGTGCTAGTATCTGAGAAATAATTTAAATATAGCATTAAGTCATGTAACTTTTAATAAGAGGAATGAAGGACTGTATCTTTCAATGAGTCAATCATCAATGTTTTGTACATGCATGGGTTTTCCACAGTCTTCTCTGAGCCAAAAGTACAGATGTTAGATTAAATTGAGTTTAGGTTTAAGGGAGTGCATGACTGTATATTTCTCTGATAGTTCAGACCTCAGCTTGATAGTGAAAAACTTTTCAAGATTTTGGAAAAGAACTGGATGATTTTCTTTTATTATGAGATGGTATTGTACATTTACATTCCAATTTTAGAACAAGTAATTCTACTGGAAGGAAAACCATGAATGAATGAAAAAAAATTTTTTTTTTCCATACTGTATTCTGTTGTTCAGTAATTATTGAGACCTGAAAAAGTACTAATTTCATACTTTTTCAGGCTGTTTGCAAGCAAAGTCTTTGTGCAAGTGTCTAATGTTGCTGAACGTAATCAGCACTGGTGGAAAGAGCTAATTGCTGTGACACAGTGAGATGAAACTGCTGCAGCATGCGTGACTGAGGTTGAGTTGTCCAGCACATTGCCTTGTGCGTAATATCCGAGATTGGAGCCTTGGGTAGTTGCTTCGCGTCATCCTCCCTCATGTAAAAGACATTTGATCCTTGAGCTGAGCCTCTTAGGCAACATTTCCTCCCTGGCAGTGTACACATAATGGGCAAACACAAAGTACGACTGGATCTAACCCCAAATGTGGCCTTTTGCAACATAAAGTACAAATATCCTATTAGAGAGGAGGCAAGAGACCCAAAGGCAAAATGTTCTCTGGAAGTGTCTGGAATTCAACAAAAAGATCATTGGTTTATTTTTTTTCAATGAAAACTACAAAATTCTAGAAACAGAAAGATAAGAGAAAACTAATTATTCCCTCCGAACAGTACTAAGAAAGATCTTATTTCATTTTCATTAATATGATCACAATCCACAAGAGCAGGAGCTTGGTATGATTAATTATCCGGGCTGATACACATTTTTATTAGCAATATGTCATATTCATTTTATGTAATTTTTCAAATAAATATATATTTCTTCAAACTCTGCAAATTTAGATTATATGGAAGGATGAGGAAAGAAACGGTTTGTGGAATATTGATTTAACACTTAGTGGGACAGAATGTAAAGTCAGGAAAAGCAACTTTTTTGCCTTCTCTGATATATTTCCTTGTACTTCTCCAAATCTGGAAAGTACTGAATTTCATACTTTTCCAGACCCTATATATCACACCATGTGTGTCTAAAATTACACATTTACTGCAGTGTATGTTCATACATCATACACACACCAGTAAAGTTAACATCCTTGTTGTATCAGATGTCTTTTGAAGTTTATCTGATAAGTGTAAGTGATATTGACCTCACACAAAGATGTCTAGGGATTCATGAAAGCGTGCCTGTAAATACTGACTTGATGCCTTAATGTCCCAGTGTGACTCATACAGACCAAATATCCAATGGGAAGTGGTGACAAGAACAAGAGGTAGGAGTGCTGGACATGAGGTGGCTTTGACCTGAAATATTAATCTAATGTAAAAGAAACAGATGGAATATGTCTTGCCAGTATTTTGAATAATTGATGAAGTTTTCCTTTTAAAGATCAGAGTGACCTAGCTGTCATTTACTTGACGGCCTAATGGTAGAGTCATGATGTTAGATGTTGGTGTGTGCCACTAGTCCCTATGGAAAACATTTTGGGGGCAAAACACACGTCCATGGATGGAAAAATCAATACAACTTCAGGGCTCATGTTTGGCTGTATTCAGCCCAACTCTTCTCAAAAATGTGGCATCTTCCACCCCCACAGGGTTAATTGTTGCTAATGTTTCCACAGTGAAAAAAATGTGTCCTATGAGCTTGGGGAAAGAAACAATCCTAATTTAAAGTAAATCGTGTGATCATTACTGTCTCAACTTGACTGCACCAGTTCATCTTTCTTTTAAATTGGAGGAACTGGGTTGTCGTCATTGTAGAGAATGGTTTAAAGGCTGAATTTTGTGTGTTTGTGCCAGAGGAGTATGCACTAGCACTCATTTCAATCACAAGCTTTCAAGCCCAGGACATGCTAGCCTGCCTGCCACAGTGGGCACTCAATTACCGCAGTATTTGGCTATACCCTCAAACCCCCCTACCATCTTTTACCCTCTCATTCATTCACACATTATTCATCTCCCTTATCCCCTCCTGTGCATAGAATATGGTGATTTGCTGATAGTCCACAAGGCTCAGAGATATATTAGTGCATGCGGCCGTGGTAGAGTGGATTACACTCTATCATATCTGATCTGGGACCGTTAGATCCCAATATTGAATTACCTACCCTGTGGGCTCTCTGGTTCCGTTATCAATTTGCAAACGAATATGACTGAGAGGGGGCGAAGGGCGGGGAATGGTTGGAAGTGGTGTCTGGAGGCGCCAGCGGTGACGCCTTTGAGGCATGTTTTGGTCATGTGCTGTAGATCTAATAATGGGCAATTTTGGTTGCCTGGGAAGTTGCGCTTGGCAACCACTAGTGTGGCATTTGTGATGTAGGTTGGCTTGAGTTCTTTCCTGCTTGGTCAGAAGGATAAATAAGGCAAATGTGAAGCAAATAATGGCTGGAATCATCATGCATAAATTTTCTTTAAACTCTGCAATCTCTGAATTTGACTTTGCATATGAAGAGGCTGAAAGCAGTTCTCTTTGCATTATATGTCAAAAGCAATCAGATTGGATCAACATTCTATAAACATACAATACAGACCAAAAGTTTGGACACAACTGTGTGTCCAAATTTTTGGTCTGTACTGTAATTGTGTGTCTGAGCCATTACCCAGATTTTCAATTAGATACATATCTAGGGCATTCTTATACATGAATATGCTTTGATGCTTTGTAACCAGATGTGTAATTTCTTTATCTTAATGTCAAAGGTCTTTTGAAGCAGCAGGCCTTCTGCTTAGATTGCCCTTTTACTTTCATTTCATTTCATTCATTTTTTCATTTCATTTCATTCATTTTTGGTCAGCCTCCCCATCCCTTCTGAAGAAGTCATTCTCACTGTATGATGCTGCCACTGCAGTGCTTAACTGTGACAATTGTGTCTCTATGACAAATTCCAGTGTTATTTGTCCATCACACACAGTGTTTTGCATGCAGGCCACAGAGGTTGATTCTGGTCTCTGACCAAAACTCCTTCTTCCCTATATATGTTTTGCATTGCTTGTTGCAAACTGCAAACAGAACTTTTTATGTCTTTCCTTCAAAAAATGCATACTGGCTGTCACTCTTTCAATAGACCAGGTTTGTTGAGCTTACAGCTGTAAATAGATCAGCCCATCAGAGCTAAAGGTCTCAGAAGCTCTGATATCATGATTTCATTTTCTCCTTGCTTTGTGAATTTAAAGCAGCATTCAGGAGAGTAAAATTCTAAACACAGACTAACAAGGCTAAATACAAATTCAGATCACATTTCTCAGATTTTTGTCTGACAAACAGTGGAAGCTCAAGAGGTTTCATTACTCTTCACAGAGCAAAACAGAGCAATGAATACTATTTTTCTGCTAATTCCAAAACCCAATTACAGTGTTAGTACAAGTCCAACCTCTATTTCTGAAGTTAAACTTAGATATCATTTCAACAGTTTTTCCAAGCTGCATCTTAACCTTAAATATTTTAACACAAACATCGAACTCCTTACTTGATACCGAGGTATGCACAGGATGTACAACATGACTTCTCACTATCCCGCTTTGCTCATAGCATCTGGGTACATGATGAGTCTGCAGGAAAGCGTGGAATGCGGAGGTTGCGGCAGTCGGATTGATTCACTGCAATGTGTGGCCTGCTGCCACCCCCGGTGACAGGAAATGTGCCATGCTGTCCTGGTTGGGATGGAGAGAGTTGTTGTGGCTTGTGGAGATGGAGGTCACCTCTCTTTGCATGCCTCCCTCCCATTGTCATTCAAGCTTCTAAACTTAGTCTTTCTCTTTTTTGCTTATGCTCTTCTCTATTTTAATCCATCCTCATGCTTCTCTTTTTTCTCATTTCTTCATGTATGTGTGTCTTTTTTGCCATTCGCTTGGCGTCACTGAGAAAATGAATCCCAGTCAATGGGGGCTCTTATCTTATAAGTGTACCGGAAAAGATAAGGATATCATTCATCATTCTATATTAGCTAGTGTCACCTCTTTCCCTGAAGGATTCTTAAGGAAATTACAAGTATCTTTTTTTATTATTGCTATCCATTGTTCTTCTCTTTTCTCCCATTCAGGCAGAAATTCCTTCATTCTTCATTTGTCACGAAATCTTAAGTCAGCAAAGGTATAACATGCTCACTCACTGCTTTCCGTAACATTGCACATATCTTACATAATATAGTTTCCAGTCACAGTTTTGCACCTCGGTGAAACAGTCAAATGGGAATACAAATAAATCAACCACTTCATCTGCTGTTTTGTGAAAAGTTACATAATGATGGCATATAATGCGATAAACACAGGTGAAACAGTTTCACAATATTAAGCTGATGATTTTGGAAAAGGAAAAATAGCACGATATTACTTTACTTTCTCATTGTAATATCTGAAACTGAAAGTTTATTCTGTCTATGCTGCCCAGCCTCAGGGTTATTTAAGGATAGTAATGACTGTCTTTAAGTGATTTCTTACAAAATGAAAAAGAAAATACCCAATTAAATTTTATGTTTAATTCATTAAGTGTTTCTTCAAACTTCATAAGACAAAAACATCTGACTTTGTGTTTGAAAATATATAATCATATGAGAGTGAGATTTCTTCAACCATGAGATTTTTCCTTTACAAAACTAAAAAATGACTAGACAAAATAATTCCTAATGCTTTTCATACTAGATTAAAAAAACAAAAAACAAACAGTTCCCAAAGCGCTAAACAAGATAAAAATGTAATTGTAATAAAGACTCACAGCTATGGATTGGACACCAGAAATGATCCATTTACTCTTTCCTTTAAGTAATACCATTTTAAAACATAACTTATCATCTATGATTTAGTGTCTTTATAGGTAAAACAAACAGCCTGAACAGCTGATACTCTTCTTAATAAATACAATTACACTGAAGCTGTACTTAATCTGATATTATGTTAGTAAATGTTGCATGTTGTTCTTTTGGTCTGCTATTATTTTCTACTCCCCTTGAATCTATAATCTATAATTATAATTATACAGTCTCAGCTTTAATAACAATAGTGCATTCAGTTGAATTTTATTTATTTATTTTTACATAGAAATAGATTTATGTTTATGTGTTTTAATTAGGCCTTTAATTAGGATTCCTCGAATGATTCGAGTACCTTGATTATTAAAATTCCTTTAGGAAAATGCATCTGCCTTGAAACTTGTTAAATTATGTTTTATTATTTAGCGCACGGTGTTGCGGTCAGGATATTATTCGTGTTGCGCAGTGCTCTCACTCCCACCTCTGAGTTGTTGACAGAAAATAAGTGTTAGCAGCATAACGTCCAATTTTCAAGTTTGGTCTGAGAGGATTGTATTGACTTAGGGTGACCAGACGTCCTCTTTTTCCCGGACATGTCCTATTTTTCAGACCTAAAAAAATGTCCGGGGGGAATTTAAAAATCGTTAGGGATTTTGGTCAACTGCCTCAAAACACATTACATAGCTTACAGTGCATTGTGATTACATTGCCACTCCGTTCCACTACTCCATTCCAGGTTTCTTTGTATGGCAAAGAAATCGGTAGCACATGTGTGTCCGCCGGTTCTAACCCCCCCAACAAAAAAAGAAGTGTCCTCCTCCAAGATGAAATCTGGTCACCCTATATTGACTGATGTCTGTGTTTCTGTCGTTTTTCGGGGGACTAATAAGCATCCTTAATTGACTGGCGCAATGCATAGAGTACGGCAGTTTTTCTCTCCCGGAGCAGTGACTGGTAACACCTGTTCAAAGCGAACGGCGGGAAAGAGCTCAGCAGGAGTATTTATACAGGTGAGCAGATAGACTGAACACTGTGGGTGGCTGTGCTTTAGATGCATAGATTTACGGATGAACTGGAAAATAAGTTTTATATCATCCCGGTCTCAACTTGTCTCAACAGCGGCGGAGCACATCGTAGCGGTACATAGCTGGTTAATTGTGTTTCTGTTTGTGACAAACGAAGGTATAAAATCCCGTCACTGATGTGGACACAAAAGCTACAAATGGCCAAGGTGAGAGTTAATCTATTAAATTAACTGAAGATGAATACATAAATTAAAAGCTGGAGTATAGACATTCTTATAAGCGTATTTGTGAGCCTGCCTCTATTATTAAATATAATTTCAGATTTTTGTCTAACTTTTCTCCTGGTTAACTTAGAGCTATTATTGATACAAGTTAATTTTATAACCTACAGAAAAGAAATTGCTTAAATATGAAAAATTAGACTGATGTTGATATCCGATGGCAAAACTGCTGTTATATTTACCAATGTTTTATTTTATTAACATTTTTTATCCTATTACTCGATTAATCATAAGAATAATGGATAGAAGACTTGATTACTAAAATATTTGTTTTTTTGCAACAGTCCTAGTTTTAATACTATAATGCTAAAGGCAATCTACCATCATACTCTTGTTTTACATGGAGGTATTCTCATTTAAATAAAATTGTCTTGAGAGTTTCTTGTTTACGACAGAATAAAGAAACATCTGGCCTGGAGACTTTTGATCAAAATTCAAATGAGGAAGCATGTCACGCTAATTGTAATAACTTAGTGATGAGTCATTATAACACAGAACTCTGTGTTCTCAAGCAAAATGTGTTCAAACTGCCTTTCCAAAATTAATTTTAAATAAAAAAAAAAGTTTTGTCCTCTGACTTGACTTGGACTTTGGACAAAACTCTTGCAACTTCACAAGGCACTAAAAGATTGAAAGTCTAGTTGTACTAAGAAAAAACAAAGATATTTAATGGATTCGGGTCTTTTAGTCTTCAGTCTTGGAACAAAATACTTGAGAATTGATGTGGACTTGGAAAAATGACACAAAGATCTTTGGAATCTTCTAAGAAAGTACAGATAAAAGATTATCTCATAGAGAGTGGATGGTAGTCCTGACTTGGAGGTATGAATGTGCCATAATATGTTCAACACCTTTTCTAAGATGATGTAAAGCCAACCTCAGAAATCGGTTGCTCATTTTAGATCGATTCCATTTTTAACTCCACTGTTATCTTTTTTTGCAAGCAGATCTTATCTCTGACTAGAATATATTGCTTTTTACGCAATGTCTGTGAGGGAATTCATCCCAGCTTTAAAGACTCTACGCCATATTGTTTGGGTGTTTGTCTACCTGATTATTCGATGTACAGTGAAAGATGGCCTAATGCCCCTTGTGAGGCTCCAGCAGATGCCATTATTTTCAAACAGTGAGTCAGAAGCCCCAGGTGTGCTGATCATAGTACTGATGAATAGCAAGACAAAGAGGCAGAGGGGAGACACAAGGATTGACTAAGGTTTTGTTGTGTTATTTTTCCTAGGGTGTGTATACACTGCTTTTCTCATGCAGTAATCTGTGCATGGTAAAACCTTATCCATGGGGATAATGTCAACTGTCTCCTTAAGATAGCAAGATGAAAGCCCTTACCTGGTGATCACTCCAGAGTCATTCTGCCATCTTACATAATTTTGTCCTACAGATCTGTTGTCTGAGCTGTCTGATTATTTTAGACAATCATGCATTAGTTGGTGAAGCATAAAGCTTAAAGCATAAAGCTTCACCAACTAAAAGTAAAAAGCTTTAAAAGTAAAAAGTGTCCTGTTTTTCATTTTAGTTGTGTCTCTATGTCTTTTCAGCTTGAAGAAACGCAACATAACCTGACTGCAGGAATACATTTTGTATTGCACATGCCAATAAAATCAATGAAGAGTAAGCACATTTACAGTCTCCACAGCTGCCAGTGATAAATGTTATTCTAGTCTTAGATTGACCGTTTTTACGACTCAAATCAGGTTCGAGTTAGATCTGTCGTTGGTAACCTGCAGTGCTGCTAAATTCAGCAAGCAGGCTGTCTTTGTTTGGGGTGTATGAGCGCAATATACCAACCTAGGAGGGGGTTGCTGGTACTGTGCAGCTGTAGTAGCACAGCATCCTCATATTATAAGATCAAAAGATTATAAAAGGGCATTTGGCAGTGTAAGTTCATCTTTAAAGTGACCTAAGAGAGAGCTAAGGCATCAGAACACTGAATCTTGAGCAGCCTGAAAGAACATCCATCACATTCACACCCGACCCATCAGACAACTCTGTGAATTATATATCGAAAGTTCCCCATCTGAACATCCAGGCAAAGACATCTCTCTCTCTGTCTCTCCTTTTCCATCTGATGTGCCGCATTGAATCATTGATAGGACATCCAAAACAACAACACTCCTCCCTATAAAACACCTGTCACGGGATACCAGAAAAGGAATAAAACCAGAGCAAGATGTAGAATTTTTCATGTTTTTATTTTTGGTGTACATTTTGTATATGTTGATGTGGTGCAGTTTGAACTGCAGGAGCAATGTGATGTCATTTGAAAGTATTTTTTAAAACATAGATTTATTATAGTGCCATATTTAAGCATTTTTTTTAAATAATGAAACCCCAAAGTTCACTTTCTCAGGAAAGTTAAATATCAAATAAGACATAAAAACTGTTTTCCATACAGAAATATTGTGTTCTAACCAATCTCGAGAAATTCAACTACACCCTTCACAAGGAGGGCAAGTCACAAAATATAGTTTTAATATCCAACCACATTAATGGAAAACTTAGTGGAAGAAAAAAGTTTACATTTGGAAGAGGGATAGCTGAAGATTTGAGGGACTTTTCATATCAGGCCTGATTTACTAGATATATACTGTGGCTGGAGACAATGCTTTGAGATTCACAACATAGAACTGTCTAGGATACACATTACAGCTGCTGCACGCTTTGACTTAGGCTACACCTGAACATCAATGCTGAAAGTCATGCAGAAAAAGCCCCAACCAAGTATTGAGTGCACACTGTCCGGACATATCAAGAACATTGACAATCAGTGAACAATTTTTTTTTTTATATATATAGAATAACATTTTAAAACCTTTGCATACCTTGATACCTGGAACCAGTTTGAACCTTGCATAGCGATGGGGTAATGGAGTTAACTGCAGCATACCTGGCGGGAAACAGACCACGGCAATAAATAGTAATAATCTTAAATGTTCACAATAAGAGTAATAACATTAAAGTGAAAAATGTTTCTGCATGCCACTCTGTCTTCTGATGTATAGCATCTACATGTAGTATGAAAGCAGAAATACCAGACTCTGTTTTGTATTTTTCCATGATGAGTATTAATGGATTGAAATGAGAAACTCAATGCATGTGAGACACTTCAGTTGAATGCACTAATATGCACTCCCCTCTTATAAAGCCTTCTCTTTGATCCCAGCTGGAGTCAGGATGCTTCAGGGATATGATGGAATATTTTATTGCAGTTATGGGTTAGTATTTTGCTGAATCTGCCTCAGTCCAACAGTTTCACCCTCTCTCCTTTATAATAACTTAAGCTTTAAAGCCTCAGCTGGTTACCCGAGTGACTGCTTTGCATGTTTTACTGTTAAATCATGTGTTTTACAAAAGGAGTGAGTTTTCTTTTAATTTTCAAGAATGGGAGCATTGCAAATAAAGGTGCTGTGGGACCTCTGGAAACAGACTCTTCTTGTGAAATTCTGAGTCTGCAGGAACAGGGCAAATAATGAAGATTAAGTCGAGATTGGGCAGTGGGGAGAATGGAAAGTCTCTTGGAAAGATCAATGCATAAAGAGAAGTTAAGATAAATGAAGGGAAGGACAGGAAAGCTACCTGATTCTCAGAACAGTGGAAGCTTAGTGCAGTCATAGTTGCTTCCAAAAGGGACGTCATTGACTTGTTGCAAACTCTTACAAGTGAACACTTAAATGATATGTGCAACATTACTGTATAGACTGATAAACAAGCCTGTGTTTCTGCACTGGGTTAATACAGGGCAAGGCCATTGCTGGATGCAAGTCTTGTTCTGCAGCTGTTTTTTCATAATCCACAACAGCTGCCGCATGTGTATCCATGATGGATTTCATGTTTGTCCACATGTGCATGTGTATATGTGAAGGGAGACAAAAAAGGGGAGAGAACAAGGCCAGATGGGTCCAGCTGTGGATCTGATGGCCTAGATAAAGGCTAGATGGGTGCCACCACCTTTTTGAGCTGCCAGCAGAACATTCAGAGTAGGTGTTTAAAGTTTCAAGGCTTTGAAGGCACAGAAACATCCAGCTGAGAGAGAGTACTTATTTGGCTCTGGGTTTTTTGGAGTCAGAAAAGAAGAATGTCAAACTGACCAAGTGACTGATGCTTCTGTGTCCATATATGATTAAAATAAGTCTCTTGCACTCTTGATGCTCCAGTCCAGAAACTTATTTAGTTAACTGGAGCACAAAGTGGTTACATAAATTATTAATAAGGAGTTTCTCTGAAGAAAAGTTATAAAAAAGGTGAATTGACCCTTACGTTTTTACAGAAAGCAAATTTTTTTATTTTATTTTTAGCATTTTGGGACTTCACATAAGATTAAGATTATTGTTATGCCTCCACAGGCATGCTCTGTTGGTGTGTTTTTCTACGTTTGTAAGAACTATTATTTACAAACCTCCACAAATCTATGTTTGTTACCACACTGAGATTACCTGGAGATGGAGACTATAATGGAGCTACATCTGTAATTTCTAAAGGAATAAGAATACTGCTGCTTGCCACTGTTGGGTTTTTGATGGCAATCTTGAGGAACCTGTAATTCCAAGGTTCCTTCTGCAGAATTCGGAATAAAACCAAGATAAAGATTTATTCTTTTGACCAGGAGTTATACGTACTTGTCATAACTTACATTTTGGGATCATCAGCTCCCGGGATATGAAGTGACCCAGGAAATAAGGCCTATTTGTCCTTGTTATGGAGTTTTAAAAGTCCCCATCACATTGTTTCCTCCATGAAACTCCTGCTCTTTCTATTTGGGTGTATTTTTGGTCAACTGGGACCAAAGTGGGTTAAGTCAGTGCATTTAGATATATCAGTGAATATACCAGCCTCAAATATTCAGTCCTTCAAGCTGGTGGTCCAACATCAGTCTGCTTCTTTTGGTCTATCATTTCATGAACCAACAGGATGCACTTTTACACACTTTTTGAGTTAGCACATAGGCAAAGGCAGTGATTCCCAAAATGTGGGGCGCACCCTCTAGGGGGGGCGTAGTGCCATTGCAGGGGGGGAAGCGGTATGAATGAATAAAAAAAAAAAAAAAACAGTTAAACAAAAGTGTTTCATTGTAAAGATGGTTTGTAGTGTGTTTTGTTGCAACGTGAAGTGTGAAATATACTTCAGTGGAGTTTGAAAACAAAATATGTGTATAGGTTTATGTCAAAAAAAAAATCAACTGGGCACAAAAAAAAGATGCTGAGTACTAGTGCATTCAACTGAAGTGTCTCACGTGCATTGAGTCCCTCATTTCAATCCATTAAACCAGTGGTTTACGATGTTTGTGCCCAGTTGATTTTTTTTTTTTCTTTTTTGGGGGGGATTTTATTGTAATCCATAGGGGAGCCCAGAAAATCTTTGGGAGCCACTGGGGAAAGGGGGCAGAAAATCTTTTGGAACAACTGGGCTAAGGACACGTGTTGATATATAAATGGGATTTTGTTTTATTTTCTGATTTATATTTTTTAATTCAAACCTGCTGCCTGTATTAAAGAACCTGAAGCCCGGTTTTTGGTATTCTATTTTTGGAGGTTGATGGAAGTTTACATTTTTCCACATCTTTGAAGTTTGTGTGCTGCTTTTGATGCCATATGTGTGTACGTAGATCAAGGTGCTGAAATTCAATGTTCAACTGCATCAGAACTAGATATGTTGCATTTTCAGTTCCATCAATGTTTCGTTTTACACTAAAGATCACTTGTGCAATTGGGAATTAAGTTCCAATTTTTTATTGTTTCTTCACAAAATGACATCTCAAATTTATTAGAAAGAGGAACAAGTTCGTTTTTGTTTAACGATTTCGTTTTGATTAACCTTCATCACAGCAGATAGAACATTTCCTTAGTTTTGCATGAGATTAAATAATGTCATTGTTGGATCACTGCTGCAATATTTGGATATCAGTGGTGTAAATGATTTGGTGCACATTATGTGTTATAGACTGTGTATGAGAGTAGATATCCTTGTCCAAAAAAGATCTGACAGCTGGATTTTCCAGTGGTGAAACTGTAAATATTGTTGTGTTGAATTCATGAGAAGGTGATGCTGGAGCATGATGGTATACTAACAAATCGTCTTGAATGATTTGGTCATCTAGCTGCTGACTGCTAATTTTCTGTTCGTGACCATAATAACTTTCAAATTTCTAACAGTCTTAAACCTGTAATAAAGTTAAGGTAATTTAAGGCCTTTGTTTATTTCAGAAATTGTCCAGTCTTTGCTTGGAGAATTTAGCAGCCGTTTGAGAAATCCTCAGTCGACTTTGCAGAGATACTTCTGGCCGGACGATAAACGGGAGGTGTAGCAGTCAGCCTCTGTCCTTTTACAGGAGAACTCTAGGACAGAGACAGCCTTCACCAGCACCCCAGGGAGAGTGAAGACAGATTAATGCAGAGGCTTTAATATTTCAGATGAAAACGTATTACTGCTCTCTTGCTCTTTCTTTCCCCCTTCTCTCTCTCTTTCTGGCTCAGAGAGCTGGTTCTGAAATTCGCTTGCTCTTCCCCTGCTTTCCATCTTTGTCCTCCTGCCTGGCCAGCAGCATGAATGTGTTTTGCTGAGGGGTAGATTTCCCTCATCCAAAGCCTCACTGTCTACTCATTGTGACACGAAATAGTGGATATGCAAAGCCAAATCCAAATTAATACAGTAGTGTTATTTGTGTATTGGGAGGTGAGCCAAGCTCATCTGTCTGTCAGAAAGACCTTGACCTTGCAACCAACATTCACAGTCTATCTTATGTCAATATTGCACCTTGAATGAGTGTTGGGAAGGACTTTTGCTCCTTGTCGCCCTGCCTTAAAACATGAAATGTTGAAACGTGAATGTTAAAACATGAAATGTCACAGTCTATGCTACTTTACCATCCAGATGAGCAAAGATCCTTTGTGGCTGTGTCTTTTTCCATATTCTACTTTTGACATCTATGCCAGTTGAAAAATTGACATACCATATATTATATGACACAATGAATTGCTTCCAAAATGCCTTGTGGCAAGAAAATCTAGCCTGAAGAAGATAGAAATAGACACAGCATCTCCAAAATGAACTAAGACTTGTGCAGTATCTCACTGGGATCCTCTCTAGTGGGTTTTGTGACTAAGCTTTTATTTGTTGATAAAAATTGGTATGCAGTATTTTCATTTAATAATAGTGAATATTGAAATCCTGAAGAAGGGAAATAGAAAAGCACACACAAGGATTTATTTAAACTGGTCAATCAGATTAGTGTCTTAATGCTTTGACCTTTTCGAAATCTGAGTGCAAATAATTTTTATTGTACACGTCAGTGTGGATACAAGACAACATTTTTATTATTAAAAATATTCAAATGTTTGTGTGCATGTAAGCAAATAAACAAATAAATCTATTTTCTTAGAATGGTGAAGCATTAGATGGAAAAACCTTTTGCATGCTTAACACGAACAGAATCGAGTCAAATAAGTTTTTTCAAATAGATTTCTAAATGTAGAGTATTAGAACCTTATCTAAATTGTAAATAGGTTTTTTCAGCAGTTCAAAAGCCCACAAAGTTTTAATGCATGTTGCTCTTTTGCTCTCTTGAATTACAGTTTTGTGCATTGTAAAGTAGTATGTTCTAATACACAAGAATGCTAAGTTAAGTGCTATTAATAATTTCCCCCCTTCAGAACATTTTTGCAAGAAGGAAAATAATCAAATATTCTACAAACTAGCAGAAGCATCACACTTCTCACTTCTCTTGCTTCTTTCTCATGTGGTCACCTGTCACTGCAGGATATAATTTGTATACACAAAACACATTTTAAAATGTGGATTATTTTCCCACATAACTCACAAGTTACCCCTTGACATGATTTCTATATGTGAATCTCATTGAAACGTACAGTATATCCTACATTCATATCATGTGTTACAGTATCTTGTAACCATAACTATCTCGGAATTGATAAAGTTCTGGTAACATCCGTCCAAGCATTTTCTACACTTGCTTATCCATGCAGGGTTTAATTGGAGACTCTTCCCAATGTCCTGCGGCTATTGTGTGAGAGATGGGTTATACTTTACAGGTCAGCAGTCCATCACAAAGCAACACAGAGACACAGTTCAGGACACACACACTCTCACACTTAAGGAGAATTTAGCAAAACCAATTAAACTTAATATTTAATTTTTTTGACTTTGGGACGAAGCCGGAGTATTTGCATGGAACTACCAAGTGGATGGGGGAGGACATGCAAACTTCATGCATAAAGACCCCAGGGTGGGATTAGAATCCACGGGCCTCTAGCTGCAAGCTAGATACATGTCTGTGTAGCCCAATTCTCTTATCTTTTCCTTAAATTCTGTTCTCCAGCAAGTAATAGTGTGGATTTCCACTTGGAAATGTATCCCCTATGGCAGCAAACATATTTGAAAGAAGTCAGATCTTGGGTCTTCTATAATGAACCAGCCGTGCCCAAAAGACCTCCAAAGTATAACACTATAACTGTCCAGATCTATGCTATTGCTCCAGTGTCACTTCTACTGACAATCTGATTTTAAGCTTGTCTTTTACCTTGCTCTTTATAGCTTCAGTTGATATGCACAATTTAATGTGTCATGTCACTTCTACCTCCACTCTCAATACCAAAAGATATTCCCCTTTTCCCTATGTGAACAATTATCTATAAGGGACAAAGAGAGCAGATTAAGATGTAAAAGGTTTTTTGTTTTTTTTATTTGATCTTGTTGTCGAATGACTAGCCCTTGTCCCCCATAAGGCCCAACTGTCTTCAGACAATCAGTGAATTTGCCAGAGAAAGAAAAGAAATAGATTAGCTAAACGAGTACACTCGTCTTTTTTTCTTCTTCTTCACAAGGACTTTGTATTATTTCCATTAATGTTTCATTCAATTCTAGGCCTTAGCCTAACCTAAACTTAACCTAAACTCAATTCACACTTTAGTCCTAAGACTAACCCCTAACCAAAAAGGGGTTAGGCTTTCTATCTGAGTAATAGCATTATATTTATTACTACTAAAATGGCTCACAGTAATGGCACAAAATTACCAAAATACTCCCAAATTTTTGTTGTACTGGCTTCTCATTGGTTCGTCCTGTAGAGGAGCTGAGAAGTGGAAACAGACAACGCTACAGCAACAAGGAACATTTAGAGGTCAGCTGAAGACAGGGTGGATTGTGAACATGATGTTGAGAGGCAAAGGCACACCGGGAGCAGCTGGCCAGGAAAGGGGGGTTGAGGGGCTGGCGGACGGTGGGGGAAGAGGACGAACAAGAGGTGAAAAAGGAGAGAAATGGGAGGTATAGAGGAATGGAGGACAAAATGGGGGACTGGAGTAACAAGAGTATCATTCTCAGTTACATTGTTTCACATGGTGGAGCCCCTCTTTAAAAGGCCAATTACTCTGTAATAGTCCTAGACTGACTAGGTGATTTCTCACTGTGCTGTGTGGAATAGTAGAGCAGAAGCGGACTCAGTCTAGTGGAGAGACCCAATCATCATTGCACTGGAGTGAAGGGAGTCAAGGGACACATACACGCACAGGTGTGCATGAACAGTTTATGTATCTAATTGTCACTTTGATGCTAAATTCTTTATCCGAGCTGACCTTCAAGCACCATAGGCATTGTTTAACAGAGTGTGTCTGCTATGCTTGTTTATACATGCAATACCTTCATGAAAAAAAAAATCCCTTACAGGAAATAAATTGTAATATACTTCTCAGTCTAGCAAAATCCAAGACATGCACTGCTGTGAGAATGTTTTTACCCTCTTACTTATGTTAAAAGGTAATTATCCTTATTGATTCATAAATTCACCGAGAGTTCACAGTTTTTGGAAAGCTGAGTTTCGCTTTATTACTCCCAGATATATATAGGAAATACATTTAAAGTCTCTGTCTGACAACATGAAGTAGACCAACAGATCTTAATAAAATTCAGCAGAAAATGCTGAAGAAGACTTCCTGACCATAAATTTTTTTATCTTAAGCACTTCTGATAGGCAAACAGACCAGCAGTTTTAATTTGGAATACCTTAAAAATATGGTTTTGCAATGGCCTAATCAATATGTGGTCTTAAATCAAATTAGGATTCTGTGACGTGGCCTTACACAAACTGAAAACATGTGAATGTGACTAAATTTAAAAGATTTAACAGAGAAAAGTTGGGGGAAAATTCTCCACAGTGATGTAAAAAGCTAATTGTTAGTTCATATAAAAGCTTGATGGCAGTTATCATGTGTGAGACAACCATTTATTAGATATATAACTTTTTTCATAAATGACCAGGTTGGTTTGGTTAGCATGTTTTCCTTCCTTAACAACATCATCAAATGTGACAAAAAAGCAAAAACAGAATAAGTTTCTGATGGTGGAAATATATTTCATGGCATTGTGCCAAAAGCAGAGCTGCATTCACTGAAGACTTATACAACTTCATTAAATTTCCTTTTCTCAATGTTCCAGTCACTGTGTTCAATAAATTTAATTGCAAGTCTGTTAAATTAAGAAGAAACAAATCTGTTCCACATTAATTGGCATCTGTGATAAATGGTAGTTGTCTGTCACCTTTTTCCCACTGAATTGTACTAGTTGCTGCCCGGAGAGGGTTTTTTATTACTACTGGTATTTCTCTCTGGTGCTTTGAGCCTTTTTCTATTCCTGCTGTCATTTTTATACTAACACATCATGGTGGTGTGAGCTCAATGGAGACTGTGCTAATTGGTTTCTTCTGATTGTTTGATGGAAACATCTGAGTTTCATTGTTGCACAGATATCAATTTGTATAAAAACATGGCCTATTTTTTTAGGCAGTACTAAAAATGGAATAAAAATACTACACAGTGCTGTATGCAATTTCACTGTTTTACTGTGATTTTTAGGGAAGAGACTAACTTGAACACATCATGGTGAAATGGAAAAATAAGGTCATAGGGTTTTCTTAAGTTTTAATAAATAAAAGTTTGAAAGGTTTGGTAGGAGTTTGACCTCTATCTGGTGGGTTGTTGGTTTGAAATTCCACCACTATTTGTCTCAGTCTTTGTGTTACTGGGTAAAAAACCTGCCTTGCCAGGTGGTGGTGGTCAGAGCACCTGGTGGGACCGATGCATGGCAGCCTCGCTTCTATCAGGCTGCCCTAAGGCAGCTGTAGCTATGAAGTAGCTTAGCATCATCTTCATGTGAATGAGTGAAAACAGCTTTGGGGATATTTGGATTTGATAAACTACTATACAAGTATAGGCCATTCAGCATTTAGTTACATGTAAGATTATTGTTTTGCATGAACATGTTTAAGTTGAGTTTAACTAAACTGTTTCTTAAAGAATTTTTTAATTAACAGAACTCTTTTTCAAGTTTCAAGAGTAATTAGAAAAAATGATAAAAGTAGTCTTCTGAAGTGACTATAATCGAGTTTGTGATTTAAGATTTTGCAAAGCACTTTAAAATATAGTTTTAATTCCCCTTGAGAAGGAATAAAGAAGTCTTATAAGAACCTGACATTATATCTGAAGGCCGAACTGCGACTGTTATAATACATTAGGAATAGTCAAGAGTAATTAGGTGTCACATAACTCACAATATGTTGAAATAAATTAGGACTTAACTATGAACCTTGAATATATATAAAAAATATGGGCGAAGGCATTCAAAGATGGAGAAGTAAAGAGTGGTCATGGCTCTTTTGAAGCTGCTGGTTATCCTTAAAAGTAATAGTTTAATAATTTTATTTAGTTGAATTGTCACTAGGGAATAAAAAAACGGGAATGCTCAGAGTATGCGAGAGCAAATTCCCTGCCCTCCCTGGCTGACTTTAATGGTTCCTCGACTGTGGTTGCCCTTAAAAGCCAACTTACCACAAGCTAATGCTCCTGTATGAAATTTTAAACACCGATGGATGGGATCAAAGATTTTTAGACGTCTGTGACAGCACCCATTTCATCCCTCGTGGCCTGTGCTGGCCTCAACAGAAGATCCCTGTGTCAAGTGATGCTGAAAAGCCAAAATGACACTGCTGGTGCACTAGAAATGTCTGTGGGGGCGCATGTGTGCATGTATGTGGTGTGTTTACTCACAAGGAAAGCATTAAAGTAGGTATGATGGGAACGGAAGAGAAACTGTTTGGATTTCTAACGACATGTCATGAATGTGCCATGTCATGAAATTGACAAACAGCTTGGGTCTTCAGAGTTGGAACTGGCTTCTTCTGCAAGATTAAAGAAAAAGAGCACTTTAACACATGCAGGGACCTACTAACATTAGAAAAGATAAAATTAACGTAAAATATAAAACTTTCCTTAGTTGCTTTTCAAATAGCTATATTAACTCCCTTGAAGAGATAAAAATCTTATAAACATTCATTGTGACAGGATCTCATTATTATCTTTATAATACTTTAATTTATATACACAAATCCTGTAAAATATTTCAATAGTTTTTAAGACTTCATCCTAGTCTTATTTGTCTCTGTTCCAGTTATTATGAACTTTTTCATAATTAATCTCACTATAGACATAAAGAAGTTTAAGATGACCTTTATCAGATTTATGACAATCAACAGATAATACTAATAGCATCTTGTCTAGTCTAGTTTTGTCTAGTTAAATACCACCATATTTTTTCACAAGAGTTGCTAAAAAATTAAAATACTAGCAGTAAATTAGTCTTGTACTCATGAAATTCCTAACATTTGTGAACCAGGCAA
Organism: Gambusia affinis; assembly: GCF_019740435.1. Lineage (NCBI taxonomy): Eukaryota > Metazoa > Chordata > Actinopteri > Cyprinodontiformes > Poeciliidae > Gambusia > Gambusia affinis. The sequence goes on from NC_057887.1 coordinate 19,111,139, forward strand.
AACCATTATAAAACTGTAGTAGGAGAAAATAACCAAGGAACTCAATCTCAAAGCATTTCAGTTGAAATTGGCACATGATAGACATTACATTTATTTTATGTTATTTTTTTATGTTCCTTTTGAAACATTTTTTGATTCAAGGTGCTTTTGATGTTTGCCTTTGTTAGAATACATTTCATGAACATTTTTGCGCCCAGAGACTTAATAAAGTGTTAAAAATGTGAAAGTGCAAATTCCCACATTTGTGAACAGTATAATTTAAAGAGAGAACAATAATTATGTACTTATGAAATTAGCATAGGTACAGAATTAATTCTGTGTAGCAGTTAATGGTGAAAAATGCTCTGTGATTCTAGATTGATTTTAGTGAATCACATTAGGACCACAAACATTTCAGAAGTTGAACTGAATCATGTTCATGCCGAGGTACTATTTCCTTCTTAAAAAGCATGTTGTAAGTGTAGTAGAACAGCATTGCCACTGTTTTTACTCCCTGTTTCTTCCACCTTTCAGGAAGTCAATATCGTTCCAATTTTTCACAGGAAATGCAAAAGGAATGATGTCGATGGGAGCGTCGAGTCAGATTCACCCTGTCTGGGGCTCTTAAATTGAATCTCTCCAGATCAGACCTTACTTTTAGCCTGAGCCAAAACAAAGCACTCCTTGCATATTGTTTAATCCAGGATTAGATTCACCTGTAATTGGGTCTGCATGGAGTGAGTTAAGTGTTAAATTGCTCTTCTGTGGGGGGATGCCACCCAATGCGCCTGGGCAAACCATCTGGGGAGCAGAAATGAGCTTGTAACAAGGTGTGAATATATGGAGTGATAGTGTACTGAATAAACAAGAGCCTCACTGTTCTGAAAAGTGTTTTGCAACATATACACCAAAGTCTGAAGTACATTAGACAATATGGGCTGGACCGTAATTATCTCTGCCTACTGAACCCCCTTTCTGGCTCACCACAATGACAGACTGAGAAAGGAGAAGCTGTGGCCACATTAGTGGTGTTCACATGTGCATTTGGGGGCAATTCCATAATGGAGTAGAGTGAAAGCCATTAGAGTTGTGGTAACAGTAATAGTTGAGCCTCTGCAGCAGGTGCTTATAGAGGTTATGTGTCCATTTTGGCCCTCATCATTATAAAGAAGGAGTGTAAGAGGATCCATTTAAATGTGAATGGGAGGCAATTTAACACATGCATGCATCAAGTGTTATTGGCTTGCAATATGTTCTTGTCCTAATTCCATGCCTGTCATTGATCGCTGTAGTTACTAATGGCAAACTGCTTCCCAATTCTTCCTCTGTCTAACTGACTGAATTACAGCCTTAAAATGTGTGAAAATTATTTTTTGCATGCTTGTTGTCTTAATTTATTTTCCCCTAGTCTCTCTTGTTCTGTTTTGAAATGGTCTTAGTCCTCTGGGTTTCATTGTGCTTATTCTTTGAGCTGCCCCATTTGGATAGGATTAATATTCCTTTGGGATGAGGGTGAAATATTAGCCAAGCTCCATGGCAACTGTGCTGATTCTCTTGGACAGCCTAAGTCAGTGGTGTCATTTAGACAACAACTAGACACAACCTAGCCTGACAACCCGTAACATACACTGAGCAGCTTTCTACAGCCAGTTAATTACATCAGCCCATTTAGCAAGCTGGTAGAGTCTCCTAATCATTTTCATTTTGCTGTGTGGGCTCTTACAAATAATTGCATTTGGTGTAATGTTTTTGTTTTTAACCATTAGGCTTACCAAAAAGCCTATTTAAATGATCCCACAACAATTCTTTAAAACCCGAGCCAAGCTTGGTGAAATGAAGTAAACAATAAAGAAAACTTGCTCGAGCAAAATAGACCTAGAAATTGCCTTAAAACACAGAGATTTCTTTTTAACTTAAGATGCAAATGGCCTATAAATTACCAGCATTAAATTAGATCCATAAAGAAAAGACAGGTGTGCGCAACCAAAAGTTGTGGGTGAGCTAATGGACCTTGGGAGGCGTAAAGAGCACACATCATATATTAGAGCAATAGAATCTCGAAACTTTTAAGGTGTGAAATAAATAAACCACAATCAAATTTGAATAGTTTTACAAAGCTGTCGAATAACGTAAAATGTACTTTTTATGAAACAGCTTTTTGAGTCATATTCACATGAATAGGTGGTACTTCCATTTATGGAAGATCAGTGTCTGAAACTTTCTCACAGAAAAGGTGTTTTTTTGCAAAAAAAAGACCTGTTGCATGGATGGATGAATGTCCATTAGTGCTATAAGGATCATCTATCCATGAAACAAAAAGCTTTAGCATTCATTCATTTTGAATGAGACAATGGAATTACATACACAGCTAGCATTATCATTAAAATATTAAATAGTGTGTTGCTTGTCAGAACCAGAGCAAAAAGTACTACATTATAAAATCCTTCCTCAGTTGTATTTTTTTAAATTATAGTTTTGTGTCACAATAAGTCAACTGACAGAATTTGCAGTCAGACAGGTCTAATGGAAGAGTTGCTCAGTTTATTAGCTCTCAAATTTACTGCTCTTACAGCTTTTTTTAATCTCCATTCACATATTTTCATAAAATTCTTTCTTCAAAGTTTTATAAACAGCTAAAGAAAAACTTATAATGCTGCTGAAAAATCTGGTAACATGAACACACATCAAAACACTTTGTGCTAAAGATAACAGCAGACTGAAGACAGCCACATTTTGTTATCAAAATATTTGATCATTCAGACAGAAGTTCCTTAAAAACATTTTTCTAGGTTTTCTAGACTAAGATTATTTTTGAAGTCCAAAAAGATTTTTGTTTTAATTCAGCGATACATCGTTACCCAGCAATAAACAATCACCAAGCAGACAGGCTTACAGTGAGCCTAATTGTATCAGTTAGCACCATGAACATGCAGGACAGAATACTCCATCACCATTATCCACTCAAAAAATAAAAAAACATTGCTTGTCCACAATGGCGTTTATATGAATGTTTTATGAATGTGTCTTGGCTATGTTCACAATGTAAGCCAAGCTCAACAAGCCACATAGTCACAGCCAGAGATCATCGTTTAGACCCCTAAAATGTTTACTGACATCCCATGGAGTGGTTTTCATCTCTAAATATTGGATGATGCAGTTATGAAGGCAGCTTTAGTATCAGCATAAATTTGCAGAGTAAGTTAAAAAAAATCTCCATGTTAAATAATCCTCACTGGAATAGACTGGAATATTGACCGAATGGTCTACTACCCAAAATAACTTCCACTGTTACTAATTTTTCCTATTGCAAATGCTGCACTATGGGAAACACTTTGCTTATCTGTCTGTCTGTCTATAGGCAGATAAGTATTACATTTCAGCTTTATGGCTGATTGTATTGAAAAGGTTTCAGTTATTTGTATCTTTAGCAGAGGTAATCTTAATTTCATCAACACGTTTCTTTCGATTGACAGTAATAACTTTGAAGTGAATAATGTCATCAATTTCTAAGAGTTAAATATGCTTTTGTAAAATATTTTATGAAATCCTTCAAAAACGGATAAATGTGATTTACTGTCACCCTGTTTTTTTCTAGTGGAAATAAACTTTTTGCCTGACTAAAATTATTTATTTTAAATCTACATTTATCAGGGATGAACAATTCAGGGCTTAACTGTATATAAACACAACTATGCTTAAAGATATTTTCTGATGCCAAATGAACATTTGGGCGGCGATGCAGTGTGCTGGAAGGATCTTGAAGGAAAGATCCACATGTCAGTATTGCAACAAATTGAAGCCGGCTTTGACTGAAGACTGCAGTACGACAATCTCATGCCTAACATGACATGCCACCACCTCAGTAACCAGGCAGCAGAGACAATATTTTATGGTAACATGTTCTGGATGACACCATCAGCAGTTGGCAAGCACTGCTAATCGGCCTCATTTGCCTTTGTTGCTCCTCTTTAAGTCTGTATCTGGCCATATGGCTAGAAAGCTGGACAGAGAGACGTTGGAGTAGGGCTAATGATCCCTGCTCATTGTGATCAATTGAAGAGATAGTTTCAACTTCTTTCTTTTCTCTTCACTTTGAAGTCCAATTTTCAACTTATTTGGGATTTGGGGTTGTAGTTCAGCTGCTCCCAGTCAGTTGTAAAACCAATATGCATAATGTGTTTATTACAAGATCCCAGGTCAAGTTAAAGACATTTGATCACATCATACACGGATTGTTAATAATAGAAAAGGGGACTGTAGACTGTAGGAGAATTTCCACAATATCAATACCAATGCTGCCTTTTCTGTAACAATTTCAAAGGGATGTTTTGCTTACCGGAAATAGTTAAAGTAAATTTACAACTCAAAAATAATGTGAAGGTCCCCGGATATTTCAACCAATTAAAATTTTGCCATGTGAAATATTCTTTATGATAAAATGAAGCAGAAGAAATATAAAATTTTTTCTAAATGTATTTATAAAAACTGTCCTTCCACATCTACATTGTCAGTCAGTATTAAGATGGCAAAAATAGTGTTGTAATACAGTTATACTGGTGCTTCTCAATAATGCATGAAAAAAAAGAAAATAAACTATACTTGTAAGAGAAGATTCTTTATAAATATCATGTCTGAAGTCCTTCTGTTGTGACAACCTCTAAAACATTTTGGTCTGCCTCAGCTAGAAAATGGATGCTCTTCTAATTAGATTTGCCTTCCCCTCCTCTGCTCCAGTCCTAACAACATCCTCGGGAGTTTTACACACGGAATAGAAGGCCATAATGGAGGTTTTTTTTCAATAATTTTTTTTCCCCTGCTTCTCTTTGACCGCTGTCTCCATATGATGTGCTCGGTCTGCAGACAGATTGGGAGTATAGCTTCTCAAATCATATCAATCATGCTTCATTTCCATTCCGGAGTAGACCTCCACACCTTAATTTGAAAACACGCACAACCATTTTGCCTTTCCACATCTACTTTGAGAATGTACTTCTGAGTGTTGCTCAGTCCTCCTTTCTTGGTGTATTTCACAGTTATTGTAGTGTGAGCCCAAAGACAAATTGCAGCAGTCATCCAGACAGATTCTGGGTGGTGAGGACTCTCAGAAGCTCTTGAGTACCATGTCAATAACTTTGATCTTATTAATGCAGAATCTTAGAAGGGATCAATGCACTTCTGTCACACAATCACAGCTTTCCCAATGTCTTGATTATAACTAGTTATCATTTTAATATGGCCGTTTGGTATAGCAGTGGTAATTGTCCCTCTGTCATTGTTAATTTATCTCCATTTGTTAGCGTTGGAGTATAGGCAGTGCACCAAATGAAGACCATGTTCTAAATGACATACTCCAGAGCACTCTAATATTAATTCTGTGTAATGAAAACAAGAGCAAAGTAGGAATGTAATGAGCATTAAATCATTTATATTTCACTGCCAGATGGCATAATGCATGCAGGGCAGTATTTTACAGTTAAGATATTGTGTGCTGTAAAACAATCTCCACCGGTTATCTCAACAGATTGTATTATCATGAGCAAATAAGCCCAGCAAATGTTTTTGAAGCAGTAATAGGAAGGGAGGTCTTTTATGATAGTGTACATTACAAAAAAAATCTGTCTAAGATTATTTAGATAGCTTTTATGGTTGATATTTTGGTAATATAAGAGGTGGATGGCCTAATAACTTCAGAGCTTCAGGAAGAGATGCTGGAGATTATTCTTTCACAGCTTTTAGAGGCTGGATTTGTTTTAATGCCCGGCTGTTGGGACAATGGTGTAAATGGAACGGTTTCTCGTGTTGTTTTTTACTCCACCTGCAGCTCAAGAAGCATTGTAATGGAGCTATTGTACGCACTCGACTAGAATTATGGTATAACTGCAAAGTGGCTCATATAAATAGTGTTTTGCCCTGCTGGTTTTTATGGCTTGGAGTCAAGGATAAAATTAAGAACTGAGAAGATGGTTGGGGGGCTATTTGCTTACAAGAACCAGATACGAATGCAGCCAAAGATAAGCCCAGTACTGGGACTGAAGCTGCAACTGAGGCTTCGACTGAGGTGGTGATAGTAATTTATACAACAGTCCACTGCATGGGTTGGCTTATCTGAGATGAGGTTGGTAACTACTAGGCTTGTAGGCTGTTATTACTATGTTTATAATGTCAGTGACTGCTAAAATGACTGACATTATAAACTCATTTAAATCACTTCACTGCAATTCTACTTTTATGTTAAGGGTTGTTTTCTTGTTTGAAGGTGAATCTCCACCCAGTTCTCATGTCCTTTAATAGTTTTTTTCCCCCCCATATTGCTACGTTTTCAGATCCACAAATCTAATCATGTCTGACCAGCTTTACCAGTAGACATACCTTTGGTAAGATGATTGGTAAATTCTGGAATTTTTCCAAAGTAAGAAACTTTTTGTTATGCACTCTGATAAATTAATGGGAATTCATAGGAAGAAACTTGGGTGTCTAGAAGAGTTGTCTCTTATCATCAATCTTAAATACAGTTTATCTCTGCTATTCCAAATTATCAGGGAAGCTGATTCTATATTGCTCCTGTGTCCTCTATGCAGCTTGTTGAAAAGCAAACTTTAAGTGGTTTTCTTTCAACGATATGTTAATCATTGCCTGTCTTTTGTAAAAGTCAGATTTTTGGAATGTGCACCTGTAGTTTTTCGGTCAGCTTATTTTTTCCCCTGAGCTACAGTTTGTGCAACTACTTCAGAATTACCAAATCATGTAAAGCATTTGGGTACAAAGGATTTCAGTCAGGGGTATAAGAGGGATAGTGGATGAAAGTAAAATGTGAGCCACAAGTGTTGATTTATGACATACCATTATAAGAAAATACAATGAGATTAGGTGTTGTAGCAGCACAAATGTGAAAAGGTTGAATGAGTGTGAATATCTGTGGCACCAGATTCTACTTAGATTCCAAAATTGTACTTTAAAAATGGTTGACCTATCATGTGTCATGTGTCGAGCTCAATGACAGAAGTCAACACAACTAAAAAGAGACAGTGGAAGAGATGAGCATGAGCGATGCAGTAATTCCTAAAACTCAAATAGATTTTCCCCTCTAAGAGCTTTGTAATTGCATTCACCTGGCATTTCAGGTATAATCTAATCCCTGCTGACTTGTAAGCTAAAATTAAAACCAGCACGGCGTCACAGGACTGAGATGAAGAACCGCTTTAAAACACACGTGCAGAGGGAAAGCTACAGGGTTTCCAGATCTATTGCCACCGTCACAGTCATGACTAATGTGAAAAAACTAAGTGAGCAGCTTTCCCCTTGCAAGTTCAGCAGCTCAAATATAACATAGCTTGAAGGTATAGAGTAGAGGTCTCCTGGTGTCACTTCATTCATTAGCCATATTAGCATATGTGGGAATTCTGCTGAGAAGTGGGAACTGACAATGCAATATTCCTCCATATTTGTTGTCATTCGTTTCTCTATCCACTTTCTTTCCTGCGTAATTGTAATTGTAAGGCCTCCCTTACATAAACCAATGATTTGCTGTATATACCTCGTTCTTGTATTACTGATGACCTGACCTTTAAGTGACAATCCTTAATTGTCTGTTTAGAGAGAGGCTGTAAGTGATCGGATTTGGTTGTGCAATTACTGCAGTCAAGGTCTTAATTGCCGGTGCCCTTTACTCTTACGAGGTTGTCAACAGCGTGTACTTTTTAAATCTGACACAATGACATAAACAAAAGCTGTTTAAGCTCTTGAACTTGAAATATTTTACATGTAAAATAATTCTCATGGAATATGAAGAAGAAAATCCATTGTACTGTATATATGGATACACTGGTGCCAAAATATGGTGCCAACAATTTGTGAAAAACAGAGAAAAGAAATGAGGCTTGCATATATAGATTGCTAAGGGCAATAAAGCATATGTAGAGTATATATACCGACTAGTGAAAAATACTGAGGTTTATAAATATTTGAGTGATTTCTGAGTGACTAAAACTCTTATAAGAATGCATTGTGACAAAAAAATGCATTCTTATATTAATGTACATCTAATATGTCCAAGTTCACGTTGGAGACTTTTGAAATAAAGTAATAGCTATGGTTGACAGCGTTGTCTCCATAGCTAGCTTTGTGTAGTCACAGCCTTTCACACTGCTTTTACAATCCAATCAGACAAGTCACAGAGACTGATCAATAAGCAGGTTTCAAGTGAAGTGGTGTTACCCTGTGATAAAATAAAAGATACATCCGTGTATCTTCCCTCTAAGATCCCACGGTAGTCCACTCATTCTTTTCTACTCATCTCCTCTGAGCCACATTTAGCTGATTGGAACGTCCTCGGTAATGTTGGCGTTTGATCGATTCATTGGTTGCAGAGTGAGAAAATAGGGAGGAGTGAGTAGATGAAGAAGCACAAATGGAGCTTGTTGCACAGGCTCAGACGGCAACCCTGTTACTGATGCCATTCACATTAGCCGAGCTTATCTCCCTGCATATTCACAACCACACTCACACACGTATACACCTATGTAATTTATTCGAAGGTCCAACACCCCTGTGGCGCTTCCACCATACATGTGTTTTCACTTATTTTGGCTCATTAGGCCTATTCAGAGCACTGCTAGAGCACAGACTGTGCTTGATGGAAAATTCTCTCTTGATTTTCATTTTTGTTTTTCCATTAACTCAGTGTGTATCACACAGCATAGGCTACAATTTTCCTTAATGTAGTTGCTTGGGACTTTGCATCAAATCAGAGCGCAGTAATTCTTTGTCTTCCAATTTGTATCTCGAGAAAAAACTTCTGAAATACAGATTAGGCTGATAAAGAACTTGAGAGGATGGGAACTTAGTTTTTTCTTAAAGGCCAGTTTATATTTTTTTCTTTTGTGCATTATATAATTCTTCAATTTATTCTTACAACGATGGCATACTTTCGATAGGTGTTGCCATGTTTAAGCAACTATGATTTTTAAGTGATACTTGACAACACACTCACCGGTCACTGTATTAGTTGCACCAGTTAAACTGCTTTTTAACACAAATAGCGCATCACACTAACATATGGCAGCAATTCATTACATCTAGGGAGCTAGATGCAATGAAGACATGTTGCTTGTCTGTTGCTAAGTCAGTTCAACTCAACTCATTTTTATTTGGGACAGAATTTGACATACACAACATGAAATCATTCATTTTTAAATAGGAGTGTGATACCAAACAAAGAATAATGTTTGGTGCATAATCAAATTTTAAAGCCATGGTTCAGAACATTTTTGATATGTTTCATCCAAGAAATATATCTAAAATTGTGTGATTATTATTTTTAAGTTTTCATATATAGAAAACTTTGTCTATCAAAAAATCTCTCACCTCAGTGGAGATTATTTGATGCATGCAGTTGGATCTGATGCTGCAGGTAGCCATGGGGACATCAGCTGATTTTTCTCCAATAACTGTGATGTTTAGAATCTGCTTGACCTTGTTTCATTTGAACAATTACTTCTTTATTGCTGACAAAATGAAAATGCTGGTGTGAAGTGCTAGTCTGGTCCACCGTTCTATTACTACCGTAGCTGCCTGAGAACCCTTAAAGTTCCTAATTAGGATAGTTTTCTGTTAGCTGGGACTTTAGCATTACTTTTTAAAGCTCAGTTATGCAATATTGCATCCTTTTGGTCATAGTTGTCGTTTCTTCTGCTCATAATCACAATCATGGTATGTCTTTTTTGTTTGATGCCACATTTTAAGTAGCTGTAGTATTGTGAGCATGTATGATACAAAATATTCAATATATAAATATTTACAACGCATGTTTTGCTGTCAAGTGTTTGGCAGTGTTGACTTGAAGGTATAAATTTGCTGTAACAGCAAGCAGTAGCTCACTTTTCCTATTGGTATCATAAACTCTGAACTTGGAATACAAAACTTATTTACATGATTTGATGAGATGAATTCCTGTTTTGCGAGATCTATTGTGCTTCCACATATACAAATACAGCAATGGACAGTAGCAGGGCCTTGCATACTTTCTCAGATTTGTTTTAATGCAGCCCAAATGTCTATGAATTTATTTGCATTATTATTATCTTGCGACGATTTTTGCTCAACGAATCTAGAAGAAAAATGATCACACAAGCATCAAAGACCACATTTTAGAGTAACTGAAAAACAACCATTTTTGTTAGTCCTGTGTGTCTCTGTGTTGTCCTGGATTGGACTTGTAACCTGTCCAGAGTGCACACCGCCTCTCACCAAATGACCTCAGATAACCCCTAAAATCCTGCAAGAAAAAGTAGACATAAACAAGGGCAGATAGAGGCCTTTTTTTAATCTATCACTATATAATTCTACAGAGCTTTAATGTACTTGTGAAATAGCTTGAAATAAAAAAAAAGGTGAATTTGGCAAACAATCCCATGAAAAGAGCATGCATTAACACATCTAGAAAGATTTTCACCTACAGTATGTGTATAAACCACAAATCCAGAACTGCACCTCCCGAAGCAGTATTCACTGTTTACAGTCAAGTTTATATTTTTGGCTTTTAGTTGATCATGAGAGGTGATACAGAAAGTCTAACTGAACCGTATCCAAGATGAAAAGTTGTGTGGGCTGTCAGATACAAAGCACACAGTGTTTTTTATTTGTTTTTAAATAAAAGGTTTAGGCTTTTAGTACTTACATGGACAGGGGAGAGAATAGAGTGCTGCTCATACCATTTTGTCACTTTTGAGAAAAAAATAAGCTGAAAAGTATGCCTTAAAACACTTGCAAAAATGCAGCAGTGAGGAAGCAAGCAATTTTTCGGTTTTTCTTACACTTATCAAACAACATTTTTTAAACACCAATGATAGCAATAAGTGAATTTTTTTAGAAAAAGAGGTATGCGATTCAGCAGGAGCTGTGTGGGTTGGACCAAAGAAACTCCTTAGCTCAAAAGAAACATAAAGTTTTGTCTTAGTTATGCTTTGGTAATTTTGTTTTTTATTGTAATTAGACTACGTAGTAAATGTGTTGTTCTTCCAATGCAGTGTTCTGTTGGAAAATCTTTGGTTGAAGCATTAAATCCGATTCCCCATCCCATGACAATTGCATTCTTCCGAGGTTCCCCCAGCAGACTGATTAATTTAATGGTACTCTGTAGCACTGATGTATTTCGGTCAGTGCCATTAAATGTATCGAGTTTGCCTCTCACTCCTGTTATGATCTTACGGATCCCACAGGCTGCCAAAAATTTACAAAACAAACAAAATAAACCAAGAAGGAGAAAATCGTGTTTCTTGTCAGTGAAAGGAGTATAGTCTTAGATTCTTAAATACCTGGCTCATAGAATAATTTTTACTGAGTTAAATGTTTTATTGAAAACAGTTAATTCTTTGTGAAATTTATAAACTGTTGCATTAGTGCTTTGCTTTTATTCAGTTTTCAAACCCTGTAAACTTTTTCAGATGTCATATTGCAAGTTTATGTCAGAGACCAATACAGTTATTTTTTCATAATTGACCTCTTCACAAAATGGCTGCATTTATGCTGGGATTTAATAATTCAAAGATGGACTCCACTTACTGCTTAGGCGACTTTTAAAGTCATCTGATTTGCACATCATTTTGTTTATGGCTATCAGTGAAAGAAGAGGACTGAATAAAAATGAATATAACACGTATTTGTGAAGCATTTTGAAATCTATTTTTCATTTTCCTTCTGTGCCTTTGTGTTGGTCTACCACACAAAATCCTGACGCAATGCATTAAAACTTGTGGTTTAGACATTAAAATAGCAAACAAAACAAAGTCTTTCAAGGTGTGTGAGTATTTTTACTTTACAGCTCCCCATTGTAATAACTAAATGAAGGAGGACAGAAATTCCAGAAGGACGTCTGAATTGAGTAACAATTCTCTTGCATGGGATTTTTTTTCCCCCAGATATTTTTAATTTAAAAACATACCTTCTCATTATTTTTATGAACTTCACAATTCAGTATCTTATTTGCCGTCCAAATGAAAGCAATCTCACTGTGACTTCAGGCCAGATGACTGGACATTCTCATTCTAATGCACCAGTGAAATTATGGGGTTGACTACAGGCCCTGTGGCCAGGTCTGATGCATGGTTTTTAGGAGGTGGCAGTATGCCACTTTGAAAAGGACGCCATCTCTCAACTGGAAGATAGCAGTTTCTGTGTTGCTAAGCATTTGCCTAGGTTAAATATCTCTGAGCAATTCAGCATTCCATGCCAACTTTGCACTTTAGGCCCAGCAACCAATGTAACTTTGGAAGAAATTTGGGTTGATGATTAATAGCATTTTAACACAAAATACAATTCTGTTATTGCTGTTATTTTGGTTATGAAGGGATGTTCTGTTTTTAAAACTTGAAGGCAAATTCCTAAAAACTGATTTGAGCCAAAAGGGTACCTCTTCCAACCTAGTGCCTAATATAGAGGAAGCCAACAAATGTGGAGTTAAAACTCCACACTCGCATTTTTTCTGGATCATGTTTGTTCAGTTCTCTGCTTTAGCACAATTAATCTTCAGGGAGGGAACACAGGGGGGGTGGGAAGGGTTGAATGGGGTCATCAGGATACTGACGTCATGTGCGTTTGAGCTAAAAGTCCCATCATGAGAGGTCAGGTTATTTCATCTTGAAACCTAGATTGAAAGCATTTGTGATCTTCTGATCTTCCTTAATCTTAATGCAACAGATGCCTGACCTTTAGTCAAAATGGCTGCCACAAACCCACATCACTGATAAAATAATACCACGCAGTAGCACTACATCATGGGAAGAGCACGCAATAGAGTTTGTGAACTATAATTGCGTTGTAGTTCAACAATTGGAAGGCAACAGCCTTATTGTAATTTTTCTGTTTACACAATGTTAACAAAATTAATTAATTCTAGTTTTAGCAGTCAACACTCTGTTTTTGTTCAGAATTTATTGTCTTCAATAGATTTCTTCTTTAGTATTTTACTATTTAGAGTAGCATAATGAAAGCTTTTTTCCAATGTTTGAAAAGTTTGTTGTCCTTCTACTTCTATACGTTAAAGTAATTTTAAAGGCACGTTCAACTAGGAGAGGGCCCAGATGTAGATCCAGACCCATATTTCCCTTCTCACTAATTCTTGAGTGTTTCTAGAGGGATGTTAGCTTTTCCTTCTGGACCGACTACCCACACAAAAGAATCTCAACCAAGTGGAAGACAATGGATCTATAGGAAATGGAGTAACCAAAGACTAATATTTGGAGATACTTCTTGTTTCAAGATGAAATATGGATTGTCATAGTGTTGAAACACCCATCGCTCGTTTTAAGGTCATAATCTTTTAAAAGAGATGAGGTGCCACACTGACGTTTTCTACAGTATGAGCTGCATGTTTTTCAGATAGATGTAAAGTCTATCTAATAAAGAAAAAAACAAAGAAAAGCTAAGTATCACACGGCACAAGTACATTTTTTAAAAATTACTTAATGTTTTAGCTGACACTAACTTTATTCAATAACTGAAATAATTATTAACGAGCCTTCAAACATGTTAGTTGGGTTACAGAATCAATAAAGTAAAACATTTGTATGGATACTCAACTATATTGAGAAAAAAAACAAATATTCATCATGTCGATGTCCAAATTGGCAAATTAGTTGATTTCAGCTCCCTTTTTATTCCTCAAATAAAACAAAAGTGTCACCCTTTGAAAATATAGATTATTACTAAAACGGCACACTTTTCCCTATGTTTATTTGTTATTACATTCATTTTATCACAGTTTATTTTTCAAATAAACCAAATTAAGTAATAAAACATTCAGACATTGTTGTTGTCAGATTGAAAAATAAGCATATGTCTCCAGAGTCTGAACATCCAGTAACGTAAGCACCATGTAGGACAACACAGAAACAAATCGGTGATCAGTGGAAGAATTATCGAAACATACTGATGTTGTGTAATTTTTACAAATCATTTCTAAAACAGCTTGAGCCAATAAAAATGAAGCATTACATCAGATGGTAATCCACACAGATTTGTCATATAGATATGGCTAAAGGATTAGAGAAAAAACATTATGATAAAAAAATAGGTTAGCAAGCAACCCTCCATGACTAAATCTGTTTTCCTAAAATTGGTGAGCTGTAATTGGTAAAAAAAAAAAAAAAAAAAGTCAACAATTTTTAAAAATTTACACACACTGAAAAAGTGCATCAGACCTAAAAACTGTTCCAGGTAAGTGGGTAAGTGCAGAGAAAGGCATCAAAATCAAACACCAACTTTGATCATTTCAACTTTTTTAAGAAAATTGCAATGCTTTAGGTTTTTGCCTTGACTTTTTCTGACTTCTTGAAAAGAATAGTTTTAGAAAATTCCATTTTATTCTGAATAATTTGGGTTGTCTATGATTTTGTGACTCAAAAATTATATATCTGAAATAGTGGAATAGTTTAGGTTTGACACAATAAATTAGTAATAAGCTAAATACTTGGGTCATCAGAATGACAGCATTGCAGTCATGAAGAGAAAATAATAATGCACACAACAAAACCTCTTTTAAGCTATTCTCCCAAAGTCACTGGTGCTGTGCTTCAGCATATTTTCTCAAAAGGGACTTCCAGCTCATACTTATTAGAAAACCCCACAAAACAAAAAATATCTTTCAGTAAAGTTTTGAGTGTAATATGGCCACAGTCACTCAAGATTACAGCCAGTGTTTGTAAAGTGTACAGCAAAAGGCTGCCTGAGGTAAGATTAACTTCAGGCATTGTACAACCCAGATAAGATGTCCGTCGCTCCTTGTGTGTGTCTTTCTTCTGCACTGATATGTCTCCATAAGTGCGTTCCGTTTTTAGATTCTTTTTCTTTTTACTGCTACCTTCTTTAACTCTAAGATTATCTAACAATCGACAGACTGCGCATAGAAGTGGTTTGAGCCTGAGCTTATGTGTTGTGTGCGCAAGCTTATTTTTCTCAGTTTCCTTTTTTTCCTTTTCTTCATCCATCTGTGGATACAGCGCTTGTAACTCATCGATATATTTTTTTATGCCATCTTGATTATTCATTTGGGTTTATTTAACTATGCAGCAGCGAAACTCTCAGTGAAGTCTAGTAAATTCTGTTTGAAATCTTGTGGGGAATTTGCTGGCAGTTTGCAGGGTTTTTTTCTTAGTTGGCTCAGCTTGGCATAGAGCTGGCACATCCGTCCACACTTTGCCCTTCACAGTTTATGACTTGGGAGTGCTGCAGTGAAATGTACGCAGAGACAAACAGAACAGAACTGGTACTTTTATAGAGGTAAAAAGAATAAAAACAAACACACACACGTAAATAAAAATAATAAAAAAAAAACCCTGGTCATTAAGAGAAGCTCACAGTACATGCGTGTGTACTCTGATCACCACATTTCATAAAAAATATCCAGTAAGCATTCGCACAAACTCCATTAGACTCTGTGGTAGAGGCTGATTTCTATGCAAAGCAGAAAATGCGCTTTGAGCATGTCCCCTCGCAGCTTTAACCAAAACTGACAGAACTCCAAAACCCTTTTTCAACAGACAGATTCACTCTCACACACACACACATCTGCGTGCGCGCACACACACATATGCCCAATGATATCTATAATTTAGCATCAGTGCATCTGTGTGATGAAGTCTGCAAGCAGTGGGAGCGCCTGTATTCAATGAGCATCTTAGAGTCTGGCCTGATCAAAGGATCTGCAGGTCATTAGGTTAGATATTCGGTAATCAAAGTTGGTGTGAGGAGAAGGCATCTAGAGGCCCCCGCAGGCTCTGAAGTTTTCAAAGCTCAGAAGCATGGAGGGTATATTAAGACTAGTTTAGTTCATGCATATGTTCCCTGTTTTTATTATAACACATGGCTGGTTTGTGTGAAAAGTGATGTTTTGCACAGACTATAGAGAACAAACTACTGCCACTTGCAATCTATCCAGTGAACATCAGAGGTGAGACTTTTACAGACGTAAGAAAATGTGTATTGGTTAAACTAATGGAGCTACCAGGTGCTTGTGTGCATTGAACCCTGAAGCTTATTATGCACTTTGAAAATCCATATAAATACTGACTGAAAAATATGGTTTGAAATGAAATATAACAAAAACTTGAATCCTAGTGCTGCTCAGCATTTATATTGTCAAGATAAGTGAAAATAATGTTTAAATAATAATAGTAATAATAAAGTTTAAATATTCAGATATGATTTGGTTGGGTTCAGCACCACTACAGTCCAGTTCTTTTTCTGGTTTTGGTGATTACAGTTTTTCCTTCGCTCACTTTACAAGGCTTGTCCAGCATTGTAAAGATCTTGTCATTTGCATTTAAAAAAATGTTGTGTTGTTGAGGAAATGTCGCATTAAAAAAAACTGAAAGCTGAGACAAGTTGCTGTTAGACATGTCCTGATAATAGGTCTGTGCCAACAGCTATTTTTGCTTTGAAAAATCTACACAGTTGAAAGAATGGCTTTCATGTAGCTCATTTCCATGTCCAACCAATGTAGAATGGGCACCTTCTGCGTTGTTGCATGGCGTAAGTGAATAAAACTGTGCATCACAGCTGGGTAGGTTCTGGCTTCGTGTTAATTTAAATGACCTCTTTTTCACTCAAAAGAGAATATCCGAAACACAGTTTGAGATTCATCATTTTGCCTACTAAAAGTGACTGCTGTAAATTTTAATTCTTCTTTTAAAAGAAGACAAAGTTCTAAGAAGTCTGCACTAACGTTCATCTTATGTTCTTACTTATGTTTTAGCCTTTTATTTTTGGATTGTTCCACATGCAGGAGATGTTGTCTCAAAGTTTCAACCTTTGTCACAAATAATAATGGCCACAACAAGGTGATGACCCAGCTGGTTACAATGATGCAAGCAGCAAAACAAGTGGTTTGGAGCATCAAAGGTTGTTGTTTTGGAGAGGCTTAAAACAATTTTTGCCACAAACAATGTACCCAACAGTAACTGGCCTCTCTAGACTTAATTTCTCCAGGCCAAGAGAGACGAGCCAATATAAAGTAATCAGAAAGTGTCATGTCCTCCATTTGCCTGCGGAGAAGCTTAAATGAATGTAGAGTCTGGTGGCCTCGCTCAGTGGTTGCGTCGTTTGTCACCAAAGTGCGGCGGGGGCAGCTTGTTCGAGACCTCCTCAAGGGTCATTGGCTGTTTGTAATCAAAGGGCCTATTCTGTTAATGCACCACTGTGACCAAGTGGTGTGTGTGAGTCACCACGACACCTACATGGAACAAACAAGACAGGCATGTCGTTTGAAAAATGGCTGAAATGAGAAGGATCTCTGTTTGTATGCATCTTTACATTAACAGGATGTATCTGCCTTCTGTCCAAAAGTAACACAAACATCTTTAGGACGTGCCTTACAGGAGACATACATTTTCTCCTGTGAGGTCTAATGATGTCTGGTGTTTTTCTGTTTGGGTCAAATAGAAAAACACTAGACAAAACAAGTGCTTAGAGCATTTTAATAGGTGTATACAATTTCTACAATGGTTCCCAAGTAATAGAAGAATTTAACAAGTTGGTAATTGTTGAGATGGTGAGTGATGACAGTGTTTCACAGAAATAAAAACTACCAAAAAAATAAAATACATCACATCGCTATTGAGTTTGTTGAAAGAAGGTTGCTACATTTTTCACTTCCATCTAATATTGGCTTGCTATACTGTAGTTGCGTTACCTTCAAAGGATATGATACATTTCTTTAAAAGAACTAGCTCTTGCATTTCTTTATTATAAGAAAAGTATAATATCAGGTAATTCAATTTTATATGAAAATTTGAAGTAAATATTGTGATACTATAATATTTTGAAAAGTCCTTCTTTGGGAAACTCATTTTGACCCACAGCTAAAATAAACTATTACTAGCCCTACTTGAATCACATTTTAGGTGTTCTGTTTGATTTCTTTATGAAGACATTTTAAAATCTTCATAAATATAGTGTAGATCAGGGTATATTACTGACTGCTTTAAAAGAAAGAAAAAAATTGGAGAAGTGAGATAAAAATGTAGATTTCTTCCCCCTCTTCTCAACTGTTTGATGCTTCATAAGTTAACTTAAAAGGTGGGAAATCAGGTTTGCCCCTGGTTAGATTTAGAGCCCAGAAATAGGAGAAGTCACCCAAATGTCAAATTGAAGTTGTGTAGTAATAACTCTAAGCTGTCTGCAGTGTCCTTCAGCAGCTTCAAAACCCACTGTTTCTGTTTAACACAATCAAACTGTAAAAAATCTTGCAGTCATGCAATCATAAAGATATTTTTTGTGTGTTGCAGAAATACATCATGTAATAATTTGTCTTTTAGACACAACATTGGTCCATATTTAAATTACCTGTTACTTTTTAGACTGGAAAAATCTAAAGGTCAGATAAATAATAAAACTGCCCCACTAAAAAAAGTGATGCCGACACATGGAATAAAAAATAATTTAAAAAGCTACCCATTTCAGCTGAAAGAGCTTAAAAAATATGCAAAACCAAAAGCCCTTCAAAAACGTAAAAAATAATGTTTGGTTTATTGAAAGTAAAATATAAAATAGAGAATGATACAAGTTTGTTGTCACAAGAGGAACAAAATGGAATTATGAGCTGCATTACCTGTTTTTTTTTTGTTTTTTTTCAGATCATGCAATATTTACGTAAACAACAAATATTTTGACTCGTGCAGCAGACAGTATGATCATCATCATGCCACAGAAGCTAAATATTTAACCAGTGGTGACTCTTGCCTTTGCAGAAATAAGCAGTGCTTTGAGACGTAATTGCATGAAATGAAAAGCTGCCAGGCAGCAGGTCCTTAAAATCAGTGTGGAGTGATTGAAAAGGAGGGAGGAATCTTCTGAGCGCAGCTGGAATCCCTCAGTGTATGAGGCCCGCGGCTGCAGCATTCTGTGTAGGCTGATAGTGTGATGGTTGAATTTGCACATTTTGCGTTCGGTCTGGGTGTATTATTGAATATTAATTTGTGTGGGTGCTTTAGATCTAAGGTGAGATGTTTGTGGTTTTGTTGTCGTTGGTTTGCTCCTGTTGCACATTACAGGCCCCATGAGTATGTTCTGCACATAGAGAATGGTGGAAATGTTCTTTTTCGTGCTATCATGAATATATCATGGTAGGGGCTGGTTTAAGTCCCGTCTTCCAGAACTTAATTATATCACAGACACTCAAGATATGCCTCAGTGAACACTGCTGGCTTAGCAGGTAATAGTAAAAGTGCTTTTAAAGCCGGTTACAAAGATTATGAGGGATAAAGATGGGGGTGTTCATTGTACTTGTCAGAGCATAAATGCCATTATATTATGCGACCCAGTATCTTTAGAGAGAAATTTCTAGTTTCTAATTAGACCTAAAGTAGTGTATGGGATTTCTATGGATCAATATATTAATATTTTCCTTTGTCAGACAATATTTATGATTATTATTTTATTCTAATTAAAATAGTCTCAAATCAGGTTCTTCAAACTATTTTGCACAAAATGGTTTACAGTGATCAAAACGCAAAGGATGTGTAGAAAAAGGGAGGGACAAATGGGGATCAAATTATTTTTGCATGAGCACTGGGGCTGGTAGTCAATTATTAAGACAATTAGGTGAAAAGTTACTGTTATAAAAAAAAAATGTGTACAGTGAGCTACTAAAGTTAACGTGTGTTGATAAAATGATATTCAGATAATAAGTCAGCTAACATCAACTTGTCAGGCTCCAAAAATTACTTAATAAGTAGCAGAGGAGTGATGTTATTATTGGCAACAGGAGAGCTTTTTTTGGAACTAATACTAAGTTTGGCTGAACTTGGTTTAAAAACTGTTCTTACACCTACAAGTATACATCTGTTTTTTATTACACAAAGTCTGGCTATCATGGGTTTTTTTAGTAGTGATATATTTCCTTAAAACCTAGATTGAGTTACTGCAGTGTTTCCCAACCCTGGTCCTCAAGGCACACTGTCCTACATGTTTTAGAGGTTTCCCTGCTTTAATGTGCCTGATTCAACTGATTGCAGTTCAACAAACACCTGTTAATCAGTCATCAATTGAAATCAGCTGCACTGAAGCAAGGAAATACCTAAAACATGCAGGGCAGTGTGCCTTGAGGACCAGGGTTGGGAAACACTGAGTTACTGTACAATGTTAGCCTTGATGCAAGAAAATGTTAACCATGAAATAAATAGTAATTTTAAACCAAACCATTGCATATAGGGCAATTTAGCTTAATGTGATTTATTTAGCTGCAGCAGTAATCAAAAGTAGATATTAGTTTTTAAATGAAAATAATTGGTTGAGCAATAAACATTCCTCATGTTTGCACTGAACACTTATTTACAAATGACAATTTATATGGGAACTGGACATGGTGTACCAATAAAAGCTTTTCTATGTTAAATATGGAGTGAATAAATGGACCATGTGAAGCATTTCCTAGAAGAGTATTCAAGAAAAGCAGTGTGAAATTTGATTTCTACCTCACTATACATTTTAATAAATTTCTTGGTGTTGTCTTAAGATTCAAAAAACAATTCAGGTAAGATGTAACTCTTATTTCTGGATTTTAACAGGGGTTTTGTCATGCATACATCAACTCAGGATCAAGCAGATCTAGCCAGATCATATTTGCAATGATTTAAAAAATCTAAACAAAAACCAACTTACAAAAAAATGGATGAATCATAAATAAGGAGTGTAAGTAAGAGAAGTGTTTGTATTTAGAAATACACTTACTTGTGTAACACTGTGACTCTATATTACATACAGATTAGGAAAAGACAAATGCAAATTGATAGTTGTAGTGGAGGAGAATATTTTTCTCCAATCTTTTTTTTTTTATAAGCTACCCAGATGGAAGCTCTGTATTTAGCATGCATATACAAACACCCTATCAGTCCTCTAATCTATCTTGCCAGCAAGACAGCAGAACTTTCCTAATAAACAGATAATAACCTCTCATCAAATCGTAAATTACAAGTATACCATTTGGTCCTGCTAAGTGGATATTTTCCAGGAGCAGCAACCTGAAGTGTCAGAGGAACCTTTGTTTATGGAAAGGACAATCAAAATGTAATTCACATTTCAAAATTGCTTTTTTTTTTTTTTTTTTTAGCTGTTCATTGCAGTGAAGTAGCTTTCCATCACTCTCTCACTGACAAATGTTAAATGGAGAAATTAAAGTTGTAGATCCCAATCATGTGTTGGGTAAAATTCGAAAACACCCTGAACAGAACATGATTTAATGCATGACATAATGGTCGCATGTTTATGCAGAATTACACGGACAAAAACTGATTTGGAATTTTGGATCATCAAGCCCACCAATTTATTATCCGCATGCGTATGTGGCGTCTCAACAGCTATAAAGGAGACTTCAAACAATCGTTGTTACCCCTGTGTAATGAGCAATATGTTTCATATTCTTTTATGTCGTTTTGAAAGCTGTCAAAAGGGTTGATTTAAATTCAGAATTATAATGTACCACACAAGATATAATGAAGCTTGAGAAGACTTAGCGACTGCCTGTTTAAATGCAGAGCACGCATGGTGGTACCATTACAAGATCTCTTTACCTGTCTCACAGGCAGTGCCACACACTTGGCATGCAGAGGAGAGGTAAATCTAGCTGAATCTAGCAAGAAAAAAAAACACTTGGGAACTGAGTCACCAAAATGTCATAAGGTTTATTTCACGCACCAGACCCTGTGCAGGTAGATGGAGTGACAACATATTAATAGACTATTTTTTTGAGCCTTTTATAGTCATTCCATTTTAGGATTATTTGAAGTAGCATTGAAAGGATGGATTTTATTAAGAACACTGAAAACCATTAATCTGGCTATGCAGGTATAATTACAAAGCAGGATTCAGTGTCATAATTTATTTTTGTAACTTAATTTTGCCTGTATTTGGCAAAATGTATCATAGTCCTTTAGTGACCTTGCTAAGATGGTAAGGGGGCTACAGCACTGGGCAGTCAGACTGAAACATGAATGTGTGACTTGTTTCATAAATTCATTATCATCTTTTCACAAGCTCATTTGACAAAGAAGCCAAGCTGATTTCAAAATGACAGGTTTTCATCAAATTGTTTGAAGAATTGGGTTGAATTCAACTTTAGGGATATTTATTTTTCAGATAATGACATATTAGCACCTAGTAATTAATTGTTGTAATCTCAAGTATGTTGTTTTCTAAATTTCTAATGAGTTGATTAAGTATGATGATAAATGTGGTGTCCCACTTGTTAGCAATATTCTCCTAGAGCTTGGTAAGACCAAACCACATAAAAAAAGAGATTACAAAATACAAACATATGTGACTTTCTATGTCACATATTGCTTCCGAATGGTAACTCTAGGGTAAAGTTAATATTTGGACTTTGGAGGTCTTTTCTTGGTCTTTTGCCATTACAACAGGTGCTCAGAAAAACCATTTACATGTAGGAAAAACGTTTGGTCTGAGTCTGAAAGGCAAATAAAAGAGCAGAGTTTGCTAGTTTTACTGGCTCTAACAAATGACCAAAGTGCTATCTTTATTGATTTCATTTTAATATGACTCAGTCCACATAGCTTTATCATAGATTTGCTGTTTTAAAAATGAGTTAATAATGTATTCCTAAAAACCTTTTCTAGCCTTTTGAGTCACCTTGGATTACTTATCTGGGATATTTCAGGCTTTCACAGATTGAGCAGTAGAAATACGTCTCTGGCTGTTAAATTTAAAACACATCATAGTGACCATTTTACAGCACTCATCAGAATGTCAATGACTGCCTTTTTGCACTCATTTCCATGATGAAATCTCAACCCTTTTAGATGTCAGGCAGTAGGAGGATCTGTAATCAGAGAAAGTGTGTCTTTAGGAGGATTCAAGAAATTATTCAGATCATCAGTGGAAGATTGGCTTGACAGTTTCACAGTTTTCTTTTTTTAGCGGCAGAATGTAGATTAAGAGGTGTGAATGTTATCCTGTACAAAGTGCAAATTGACTTTTTCCCTCAACAAGGTCATGCTCAAATAAAAGACAAGTGACAGAATGTTTTTGCAATTCATACCTTAAGAAATTGCTGAATTGTGTTGCCCCAATTAATTTTACATGTTTTATAACAATCTAATACAAAGTTTTACATACTGGTGTCTCATTTCATCCTATATGGCACTAAATTCAGCATCCAATTGGACATTTGTCAAAATGGGAGAAGCACTAGGTTCATACAGTTCTCACTTTTGGAAATCAGTCATTTCACATATACTAACTGTGAGATTGTGTGGAACAATGTGTTAGATGAGGATTTTTAGTACAATTTATGCAATTAAATTCTAACAGCTCACCCAAATTGTACTTTTTGCTGTATGCTTGCAAGATAGTTACTGTTCAATCATTTTAAATGCACTGCATTATGTACAGTAAGTCTGTTCTGATGTTGATCGAGGATTTTACTTCATGATAATTTGCCCATGCCCAGGAGTTTGCGAGAAATATGATAAAAATGTGTTATGCCGAAGCACATAAATAAAATAAAGAAATGTGGACACCCATACAACAACTTTAACCTTCCTCTGAGATGAAGCTGGGATACTTATTTCTTTATTACAAGGTAACAGACCATGGAGGTAGAATGCTGCTCTGCTAACTGCTTCGTTTCCAGCTTTAGTGAATTTCAGAGTTCCAGTGATACTATTTCCCCTCTTTTCTGATGTCCTGTTGTTGCCAAGCACTAGTATTATTTGTGAGCTACACAAATTAAGTCAATGCATTACACAGAAATTGCTTTGCAGAAAGAAAAGGAGGAAAAAAAATCCACCCAGAAGATCTATTCTAAATCACCCAGGCACCAAATAGATACATTATTTTTGTGAAGAAATTAGCTAAAGCTGTAACATATTAATATTTTAGTAATCCTCTGGTTATTTAATTCTCTACATTACTTATCATAGCAGGAAGCTGTCATACAAACAAATAAATGAGTTCTTTAAAACAAGATTAATTGGATGGCCTTGAACATACTTTGCATTTTTATTCCATGATGTGCCTTGAATTTAAAAGACAGGGGAAAAGAACTGTGGGTGACAATGTATATAACATAGTATTGCATCAATGTATAAAAGGGTCGACATCCATTTCATGTGAAGCACACAATGTCAAAATATCTATCACTACATATCTGTATATTAGATTTTTCTTCTTTAATTGATATTCTTTTAAAGACTGCATATTTTCTATGTGCAGCACATGAACCATCTACTTCCATTCATGTTTCTTAGTAGAATATTGTTGACAATAGGAGTAGGTGTACTACAGCAAATCATTCTGTCCATAAGAGTTAAAAACATAATTGCAAAGGACTGCTGAATGGGCTGAAGGTTGCGGATGTGGGCACTTTGAAAATGACGTAGATCCCCTCATTAATCATTCAGGCAGAAGATATATTTCACAAGATCCTTTTGACACAGAATATGTGGCCACAAATGAAGAGCTGGTTGACAGAAAGCCTGGAAGTTGTTGTATTCAGCATATTTATTGAAATCTATTCAAGTAGAAGCACATTCAGGAACATCTTTACATTTTGTTTTCTGTCAGTGTCGCATTATATTCTTTCACAGAATCAACAATGCGTGAATCTGTTTGTTTCATTTTTATGATCGAGTTGGTTGTATTCATAATCCTTTCACAGCTGGAAGTGACCGGGGCAGCTCAGACCCTGTTTAATTGGTGTGAAGACCCTGCCTACTGTGTGGATTGCCTGCATGAACCATGATAATTGTACACATTCTCACAGCTCCCTGTTTGTTCAGCTTCATCTTGTGGTGTATTCTCTTCAGCTGTGCATGACTATGTTGCTTTCTGGAACACAAATTATTTTATTTTCTTGAGTTATATGCTGGTTGACGTTGCAATTCTGTCTTCCAGAATGATGTAAAATATGGGAATTAATATAAAGTCCGTCATTTTTGTAATGTAGGAATCATAGTTGTAAAATGGGAAAATGATTTAACATAAATATTCAAGGAGTTATTATAAGTTGGATAGAGCACGTAGCTTGAATCCATAAGAGCGAGAGGAGCAACACTTTCAGGATAAACCTGGTGACAGCTCTGTGACATTCTGCTGCATTTCTGTCGTGCTGATGAATAATGAGAAGAGTGTTGTTTGGATTCTGCAATTCACAGCTGAAACTGTACAAGCAAACCGATCCCACTGCATATGAGAATATTTAGGAAAATGAGGCTAAAATGTGTCTTTAGAACAAATCTATGGAGTCACAGATCTGGAAATTATGATTCAAGCCCCTACCTTCCCTCTTTAGACATTGGTAAGATTCATCAGCCACTTCAGCCGTCTGCTGGTGGTAGAGCCCATGCAGGGGTTTTATTCCAGCCTGTTGTAGCCCACAGCTCTCCTCAACATCTGCCACTCTCCTTTCTGGTTGTGAAATTCCCTTCATTTGTATTACCTTCTCTCGAGCTTGAAGGGCTGATGTCCCTGCTTTAAACTTTCGGATCAGTAAGTTGATCTCTTGTTTACTCTTGGCATACAGCTTAATGTTATCCATGTACAAAACGTAGAGGAAGGGATAATGGTCCCATTTCTGAGTTGGTATTCACAACCAGCAGCCAGTCTTGTTGATTTGTTGGCTAAAGAGGTTCAAACAAATACAGAACAGCAGTGGGGATAAATAATCTCTTAATTTATTTCACATTTGATTGAGCCTCTCACCACTGTCTTGAAGTTGTAGTCCTAATAGAGCTTTAGACAATCCAGGATGCACATATCTGACATTGCTTTATTTGTAGTCAAACAAAGCAGTGCATAGGTTTCTGTCAGTTTTGCTATCTCAGGCCATTGTTCTGTCCGCTAGCAGCTGGTGTTCGGCTCCGCTGGTATTTTTGCTAATGCCTTTTTGTGCCGCAGCTGCATATTGATCCATGCTTCTGCTTATGCTACCTGCTAGCATGCTTGATAGGAGTTTCCTGGGTCAGCCATTCAGGGTGACTCCTATTCTTCAGCAGTGGTTTCCTCTGGGCTGTACACATTGAGAGAAGTTGTGCTCTTTGAGCCACTAGGTGTGGATCCTGGCCTGGTACTGACCAGCTCCTCATACGTGAGACTCTTTGTTGAATATCTGCCATGGTGAAGTCCAGAGTACCTTGTCAATAAAAAATGGGCACCTCTCTCTCTTATCCCATTTTTTCTCATACATATTCACTCCACTGTCATATAGTAAAATCCTAAACTCATATTTCCAGTACCCTCGCTCTGTTTATATATGGGAATATAACGATTTGGCTGTTACAGTCTGTAACTGTTGGTATTTTACAATTTTATACTGTAAAATTTACAGATTTTCTTTTACAGTGTATAAAACAATAACAAAGAAAGCTAAGCCACACTTATTTCATAAAAAGTGAAGTCCCTTTGAATTGAACTCTTGTGTCTATAAGCCCATTTTCCTTTTTATTTATGCAATACAGGGCATGATTCATTGAGGGAGGTGTAGTTTGTAGTTTGCCACTGAGCTCCTCCAGTGAATCAGTCAGAGGTTAAATAGCTCATGCAGATGCTTCTTAATGTTGTCAAACATGGAGGAGCCTAAATCTCCAGCATAAATCTGCTACATTTCAAACATCTCAACAGCAGACTTTGCAAGTTGATTGTGGATTTTGAATCTATTTTAAAACTCTGCATCCTTTTCTCCTGCTTGGTTCTCATATCTGACTGACAGGAAATTGAAATAGGAGCCAAATTCACTGAATCACTTCTCGTCCCCACCTCTTTGAGGAAATCAGCCTTGCAACCTGATTTGAAAAGCTCCACAACATGTTATTTCAAAGCACATCCAGAAACCTCTATATACTGGATTGTTAAGTGTGAAGAGCTTTTTAATTACTTATCAAGTCACAGACGCTGATAGCATAATAAGAGTTGAACTGAAATTGAAGTAGGCCGTCATGGCCGTCATTTGATGCAAATTAAGTTAAAGATAATGAAAACTGTGAACACAGTTCACTGTGAAACTACATTTTTAGGCAATATAATTCCTCGGGTAGAAAGGGAAAAAAGAGACATGGCTTAGTGGAGGAGTCCTGGCTTGTCCTTGGGAGTGTTGTTGCTGCCAGGTTGTGGTCTAGTCTGGAGAAGCCCTTTTCTCACAATTGGATGGTAATGAGAGTGGATGTGACTGATGGAGGACCTGGAAAAGCCAGACAAAAATAATGTGTTGTCCTTTCCCTCCATCTCTCTGTGACTGTGTCATGATGTCGTTTGATGTACCTTTCTTTTCTTTCATCTCTTCCTCCACACAATTTTAAAACTTAAGCAAGATTAAAATTTCAATACAAATTATCCTCGCAAGGAAATATAGTCACAACAGAAAAGAAAATGGCAAAAAAGAAACAAAAATCATGGTGTCTGTCAGAAGTTAAAATGTTAATTCCATTGCAAAGTATACATTGGCAAAGAAATAAAATTTAATTAATCCATAAATGGTGCATAATAAAGTATAATGGAACAAAAAATAAGTACCAGTACCTAATAGAAAAGTATTTGACAGCTTTCAGACTTTGGCTGTATGGAGAATAGTCATATTTCATTGTTCAAGCATAATTCAAATCAATTCTTCCATCTAAGCCATCTTCATATCTTGAAGGTTCTCAGAGCCTCTGGAGTAGGATCTCTGCTTTTATCTCCATAGATTTTCAATAGAATAAGTGTTGACTGACAGAGTCATGCCAGCACAGGATAGTGGCACTTACAATAAAAAATAAAAAACATAAAAACGATAGCAAATTGCTGTAAAATGCAAACTGCTAAAGAATGGGTTTCAATATTGAGACCAAAACTCTTAATATCTATTTATTTGTTTCTATAAATACTTACTTAGCCTGCATACTTTTTCTTCAGTGGTGTCTTGCGTGATGAGCGTTTGTGGTTAAGTACCTTAGAGATTAAGATCTTTCTGAAAATTTCTGCTTCTGATTCTCTATTCTTGGATAAGTCTTCATAAATGATGGCTTTATGGTATTTCAAATTCTTAATAATGCCATTTATGTTGTTGAAGGAAACATTTAGATGTTGAAATATGCCAAGTACCATCAGCTTGTTTCACATTTTCCTGAGAGAGCTATTCATGTGCCAGCCAAAATTAACTTGCATCAATTGAGGGCAAGACTATTTACTTAATAATGGCAGGTTTAAGTTATTATATTGCCAATAACATAAACAATATCTGTTTGCAACATAATCACTGCATTATTTAACTATTTGCATTCTTATTACCATCTGGTGTGAAATTTATAGTAAAGGATCTATCCTGAAAAATAGCTGACATGTTCAGTGTTTATTTCCCCTACTGTATGGAAAATGTTGCTTATATCCAGATGCAAAGACACTTTTATAAGGTGAAGTGAGTGTGAGGTTTTTATTGAAGCCCCGAATGCATCTGATTACAGTAGTTGTAATCTCGAGATTACTGAGTGTGCAACATTACATGCAGCATCTGAACGAGCCGACTGCAGAACACTAACAATAAGAGCAACGGCTTGTGAAAGAGCTGTTGCTCTAAACCCCTGGCTAGCAGTTAGGCCTCCAAACTGCGGATATGTGCTTCCCTGTTAGGCTGCTAGGATTGCAACATCTGTTGTTGTCAAAAGGAGGCAGGACCATGTAGCTTTTCCCTTGCCAGTTTCATTCTGTCAGCCTGAACTCTCTGGTGGGCTTTCAGAGCTGCTGCAGGGTCTGATCTATGGATGTGTGGAGATGTCTTAGAAAGAAACGATAAGCTCGACATTCTTCCAATATCTGGCTCATTATTTTTTTTAAAAAGCAACTTTTGGAGATGGACAGAGGGAGGTCACCCATGTATTTCAAAACTGATCTCATCCTTCCATCAATGAAAGCCTGAGGATAAAAGTTAGCACTTCAACTATCTCTCATGCCAAGCCCTTAGAGTTGTACTGTCTTGCACCTTCATTGATTATTTCATTTTTTTGAGAGAGACACAACACCCTCCTACGGACATAAAAGGATAGGGTTTGCATCTGAAAAGTTTTGATCGTGTGAATTACAAGATGGATGACTGTCCTTCACCTCTCTTTTTATTACTTAACTCTGAGGTACACAGCCTCAAAATGTCACTTTGGGTTCGTTTGCCTCTTTTGTATCTCTTTAAAACATTTGTGTCAAGGAAGAAAGATAAAAACAAGATGAAAAAAATCAGCCACTTTATTCACAAAGGAAGCTCTACCTGTCATAACTACTCAGACCTTTTTTGTGTCTTGTGATTGTAGTGTAATTTTTAAAATTGCACAGCCCTGTGCTTGAAAGCATCACTGCCCCCCAAGCTGTCAAAATCCATTCACAGATGCCTGAAATAGTGAATGTGAGGGCATAGTAGCTGTACTAAAGGCTTCCAGATTTCTATGTGATTCCATTATGTGTAAGAGACAATGGCACTCAATCCTAAATGTGTGTTTTTACAAGAATTATCTTGGAAGACCATTGAATATTAAAAATGCATTTTGAAACAGCTTTTTTTTTACATTAAACTAACAATGGTTTCAGAGAAAATTTAACTATTACGCATCACTCCAATTCAATCTGTAGAGACTCAGACAGACAAAGGGTAACCATTAGAAAAGTTTAATGACAATATGATTTAAATCTTTGGCGCCTGGGCCCCGGCTAAGGACATTGATCATCGCAAACTTTGCGATGGGCTTGGATGAGCATTCCGTATGCTGAGAGGAACGTCATCCCCCGGGACCCGGCACTGGTGGTGGAGGCGATGAAGGATGTGGCCTGATGCTGAGCGAGTGGAGGTGAAGGGGTGGAGGTGGGTTGAGCTCTGCAGGAAAGCGCACGACGCCATGGATGGCTGTCCTTATCAGCTGGGGCTTGGACGGTGATTGGACGTAACGAGTCTTTGACCGGCGTTGAGCAATCAACGGTGATGAGCCGGAAGTTCCGGCTGGATGATGCAGGAGGGGCTAAAAGAGTCTTCCAGCTTGAATTTACGCCTAGGCTTCATTTCAATCTGTAGAGACTCAGACAGACAAAGGGTAACCATTAGAAAAGTTTAATGACAATATGATTTAAATCTTTGGCGCCTGGGCCCCGGCTAAGGACATTGATCATCGCAAACTTTGCGATGGGCTTGGATGAGCATTCCGTATGCTGAGAGGAACGTCATCCCCCCAAAAAGAGGACGAGGCCGGGGCCGAGGCCGGAGAATCGGAGACGGAAATCGCTAAGAGAGTGGAGGTGCGATTGCTTAGCTTGCAAAGTTAAGACTGAAGGAGGTTATGTGACAGTGATGGGCTCATTCTAATTGCTGCAACGAACGACATTCCCCCAAAATGAGGCTGAGGCCAGGCCGAAGCTGGAGGACAGGTGATGTAGATGTAAAGAGGAGAGGAGTTGCTCTGACTTAGCTAGCGAGGCTAGAGTCAGGCAGAAGGAGGAGGCTTGACGGTGACAGGAGGGAAGAGTGGAAAAGGAAGCCAAAGATCGATGGGGACGTAGCGGGCCAAGGGAAGGTAGGATGTGCAGAGCGCATGGCAGAAGGAGCACTAAACTCAGGGCAAGGGGAGCACTAAACTCAGAGCAAGGGGAGCACTAAACTCAGAGCAAGGGGAGCACTAAACTCAGAGCAAGGGGAGCACTAAACTCAGAGCAAGGGGAGCACTAAACTCAGAGCAAGGGGAGCACAAAATGCAGGACATAGTTGTTTTTTTTTCTCTCTCCGCTGGAAAAAAGCCAGCAGAGGGCATGGGGAGCATGGGGAGCACAACATGCAGGACATAGGTTTTTTTTTTTTTTTTTTTTTTTTCTCTCTCCGCTGGAAAAAATCCAGCAGAGGGCATGGGGAGCACAACATGCAGGGGATGGGGAGCACAAAATGCAGGACATTTTTTTTTTTTTTTTTCTCCTCTCCGCTGGAAAAAAGCCAGCGGAGAGAGGCGAGGTGGTGAAATGCTCTGATTTGGGGTATATGGCGGCCAAAATAAGGGCCGACAAGGGATGTGGAGGAAAGAGGAGGACAGGGTAGATGGTTGAAAGGCCAGCTGGAGACAGGGCAGGGCGTGATAAGAAGGGGTGAACGTGGCGAGGGTTACGGATTCGGGCTAATAATTACGAGCAGGAGATGCTGTGGGATCGGGATTAAAGTACAGCTGATTTAAAGGCCTACTAAGAGCTCGGGATGGTCTGGGCATGAGGTGGTGAGCTGCCAAAGAAGGCTAGCGGGAGCCGAAGAGTAATAAAGCTGTGAAAGAGAGAGAAGAGTTAAGCATTATTAGGTTAAATAAATAAGCACTAAAAATTATAATTTTTCCTCAACAGTGTCAAATGAAATACTCCTGTAAAAATTAAGGACGTGGAGTTGGCGAAACGTGAGGACATGGCATAGGGCAGGAGCACTAGCTTCTATTGAGTAGACCAACCACCACCAGTGAATTGAGCAGTGCTCATTAGGCACTGAAGGAGCTAGAATACAGGTTAAACGTGATCTAAAAAAAAAAAAATTTAATGATGTCATATAGATTACGGTATCGAAGTTGCGAGAATGCAGGGCCTTGGAGTAATGGCTTGTAGGTGCTTTATACCCTACCATACCATACCAGCTTTATTTATAAAGCACTTTAAAACAACCACAGTTGATACAAAGTGCTGTACAATCCAAAAACACAACAAAATAAAAATAATTTTAATTAAAAGTAGTTTAAAACGAAGACATACACTTTAAACTAAATCTCACTTTAAACTAGATCTCACTAGTGTTGAAAGCCAAGTTAAATAGATGAGTTTTAAGACGAGCCTTAAAAGTGGACAGAGAAGGGGCCTCTGACCTGCAAAGGTAAGTCATTCCATAATTTGGGGCCCATAACAGAGAAAGCCCTGGCCCCTCTGAGCTTCCTTTTAGTTCTCGTACCTCCAAGAGCAGCTGATTTGCTGACCTGAGAGACTGATGGGGTATATGGGGATGAAGAAGCTCAGTGAGGTAAGCCGGACGAGAATAAGGAATGATTTAAAAAAAAAAAAACGAACATAAGATTTTAAAATAAATCCTAAAATATACAGGCAGCCAGTGAAGTAAGGCCAGGACGGGGTTCACATGGTCCCTTTTTTTTTTTTTTTTTTTGTTTTTGAGTACCTGTCAACAAACGTGCAGCAGCATTTTGTACTAGCTGCAGACGTGAGAGCAGCGCCTGACTGACTCCCAGATAAAGTGCGTTACAATAGTCCAATCGAGTTGGAATAAAAGCATGGATCACTGTTTCAAAATGCTGCCTGGATAGAAAAGATTTCACTGACGCCAAACGCCTTAAATGAAAAAGCTGGACTTAACCACAGCTCTAATTTGGCTTTCCGATTTAAAATCACTATCCACCTTAAAACCAAGATTAAGCCTGGAAGTGCTAGAAGGGACATGAGCTTGAAATATCAGAATATGGGACAGTTCGCTGTTGACGACTAACAGCACCGGATACAGCAAGTTACCGGGGGCATAGACTTACTCGTGGGGGCAAAATGAATCTATGAAGCTGAATGTAGGTAGTGACTCAGTATCCACGGGTTACTTGTCAGCAGACTTAAGGTGCTGTAAATTAGCTGGTCATCTTTCAGCTGTCGTTACCTGCATCCGACGGCATTACTCTACTCAGTCAGTTACTTTGGGGGAAAACTTGGCGAAGTTCTGCGTTGCTGGCATAATTATTATGCTCATCCGCCGCTCTGCACGCAGCGGCAGGTCTCCTTCACTGCTGCACGGGTGTAACCCATCAAGCGTCTGCGTTCCAATTGCGTTTGGGGGCGGCTCAGGTACAACATTTTAATAGATTAGACAGCTGAACGTGATGGAGACATAGATATGTGAAGTGCGGGAGCCCTTATATTATCAAATCGATATAGGAATAACAAAAATGGCCGTTCTAAGAAGGAAACAGACAGATTCCGGTTCAAGGGGTGTGGAGGGGTGCTGCTGACACTGGGCAGGCAATACCCTTCAGGCTTAACGAAACTCTTGGTTGTGTTTAAGGGAAGGGAGGAGGCAGCAGACTCGTCAGGACAATCCAAAACTCACAACCACACGATACTGGGAATTTGACAGTGTTGACCTTTAATAAATGCTCTCTTAACCAACCTTCCAAAGCCCATCTCGTCATTTGATGGGGTGGGCGTGATGTAACGAAGTAGCAGTGAAAATGATGTTTAAAGATGGATAACAATATGATAATCCAAAACAATCCTAAATCCCAGGTAGCACTACTGGTGGAAACCAGGGCTCAACATGGATAGCGACGGGGTGAACGAATGGGCCAAGAATGCATAATAAGTGAGGAAGAGGACAAGGACCTGACAGGGACTTGAAACGCAGGCGGCATTAAATACATAGGGGGTATTCAGGAACGAGATGCACCTGGGGTTAATCAAGAGGAGAGGGACGACACATGTTGGATCAGAGAAATGAATACGGTAACCATGGCAACCCGTGAACCGGACTACGTAGCTGGGTATGCATCAGCTGTTTTTTCATGGATGAATAAACCCGCGGTGGGAATACAAACATACTGGCTTGCGACAGCCGAGAAAAGGAGCAGGAAGTCCGGTGCGGGCACAATAAAGTTTAAGGAGTAATATATGGGGCTTGATAAAGGTGACAGAGGCTGCTACTGGGTGACGAAGGCTGCTACTGGGTGACGAAGGCTGCTACTGGGTGCGAGACGCTGTAGAAAAGAGGTCGGCGATTCACTTTGGATCACTACTGGGAGGGATGCTACTATTTTCTCATTTACTTATGCATTCATTTAGTTAAAAGCTCTTAAGCATTTAAAACGCAGCCTGGGTGGCGCGTGCTAATAGGGCCTGCTAGCTCAGAATGGGGATGGACTAAGAAAAGGTTCTACATTTCCTAACAATGCCAAACATGAATGAGACATGTGAGGCTACGTCTTACCCCGAAAGCCCGAGGCGGGCGTGGCGAGGAAATCCGACGGGAGGAGCTGATGACCGGGCAGACAGCGGCTAGGCGGAAGTGAGTGAAGCTGTTTGTGTAGCTGGACCAGAGCGAGGTGGAAAGGTGATGTGGTAATCGGCGGTGGCGAGATGATGGACGATGAGCTGGGAGGGCGACAGACATCGTTGCGGCGAGACCTTGGCGGGCCAGCCAGGCCCTGAGTCGGGGAAAGACGACCGGATGAAGACGGTGGGATTATGTGACCGCTTGCCAAAGACAGACCATGGAGTGGGTAGTGCAGGAGCGAGGAACGGTGGATCCCAGTCAGGCGAGAGAGCGGCGGGAGAAGCTGCTTGGAATGAATGAGACCGGGGCGGGGAATCTTCTTTTGTTCTGGGGAGCGTCTGAGGGAGAGAAGCGGCCGAGCACGCGGCTGAACGGCTTTTATGACGGACATTAGAGGTGGAAGGGCGAGCAATCGCAAAGAAAGATCTGGTGAGATAGCTGACTGAGATCTGAGGCTTGTGGCTGAACAGCTTGAGCTCTGCAGGAAAGCGCACGACGCCATGGATGGCTGTCCTTATCAGCTGGGGCTTGGACGGTGATTGGACGTAACGAGTCTTTGACCGGCGTTGAGCAATCAACGGTGATGAGCCGGAAGTTCCGGCTGGATGATGCAGGAGGGGCTAAAAGAGTCTTCCAGCTTGAATTTACGCCTAGGCTTCATTACTAAAGTCCTTACAATGTTGCTCACAAAATAGACTTTACAATACTTGTAATAGTTTGTAAGTCACTGAAAGGCTTAGCACCAAAATACATTGAAGATGTTCTCATTCTTTAGTGACAACACTCAGACCACTCAGATCTTCTTCTTTTCATCCCCAGAGTAAGAATCAAACATAGAGAAGCAGCATTCAGTTTTTAAGTGCCACTTTTCTGGAAAAAAACTTCCAGAAAACTCAAAATCTGCTGAAAGACTGACTTAAAGCCTAGGAACCAATTTGTTTAAAGCTACCTTTGATTAATAATAAATGGAGCATGGATGTATTCTGTATCGTCACTTTTCTTTACTTCTCTTTTTTCTCCACTAAAATGTAATGTTTCTTTTTCTGTTTGCTTATGCTATATTTCTATTAATTCAAGTACTTAGAACTGTATTGTTGCTGAAATGTGTTATACACATAAACTAGACATGATTAGTTCCTTGCCAACAACTCAGGCAAAATTATACTGTAGCTATTAATCAGACAATTCCAGTACAAGGGATCATAAATCGCTTTTGTCCAGGTCATAAAATACAACTTTTCTTCTTTAAAACAGATCATTTTATCCTAATTCAGTCTCCTTAAGGGGCCTGGTGAATTTTTATGCTTGGTTAAATGTTTTATGTCTTAATTTTTCAATACTTTCCGTGTATTGACATTTTTCACAACTTGAAATTAATAGCGCGGTCATATTTGAACTTTAAGAGTGAAGCATTGATTATTTAAAGCAAATTTAAGATTGGGAGGATAGTAGAAGAAACACAAATTTAACAGACTGACATCAAAGTGAAAGAGGCGGGTTGAAATAAAAGACGACAGATTTAAAAATGAGGGATAGGAAGACAGGAGGTGAATAGGGCATGTCGGCTATCATGGATAGGAGATTAAGTCAATGTCTCTGTGACGGGGCTCTGCCAGCTGTCCTGCTCCGGACAATCACTCATTCGTTTTCTTCTTCAATCCATTGGCGAGCAAATTTCCAGAACAGGTTGAACAAATGGCAATTGTGCTTACCAAAATATCTGCAAGTGTATTTTTTCTTCTTTTACATTCTGGATATTATTGACGCAGTTTGCTGCACATTTCATAGCTGTACACTCTCTGAAGGAATAAAGTGGGAGTTGAGGTGCGCTGAATCATTGTTCAGTAAAGTGTGTCACTGTAGTTCAGAACAGATGTTTCCAAATTCTTTTGAGTGTGCAGCAGAATGTAGTCGGATGTTCCCCAGGAGGGCACATTTTTTATCAAAATGCCGTTGCACCTAATATCTTTAATTCATCTTGTATTCTCTGTGCTGGATCTCATTCAACAATAGACAAATATGTTGGTTTATCTCTGTCTCACCATGCAACATTCCAGACAAATGAAATAAAAGATTATAATAATGAAAAACACTATATTTAACTATAATTACTTGGTAAATATCAACTAAAGATGTTCAGCTTAATTAGAAAAATCATAACTGAATGCCTTTGTGCTATTTAAAAAAATATTATAAAATATATTTGTTTAGGTCACTGACCATGCAGTAATTACCTTGATGCATTTCATTTATAACTCTGAGGGCGTTTTCCCACCTGTAGTTCATTTATAGTGTGTCAATCAGTTGATGAGTTTAACTTTGTTGGGTGGTTTGGCTTGTTTTCACACAAAATCATGAACCTAAAAAAAGGAAGAAAAATAACTAATATTTGCCTTAAGAAATTCAAATCTGTCGCAGCCTGTGTTTTGCTATACAATACTTTTAAGAAGTCGGTTTCACCTGAGGTTTGCTTTATTGTTGCTTTGTACAATGGAATGAACAGCCACCTTATGTTTGTGGTAGTGGATGTTTTAAAAATTTTTTTAGCACATTCAATTTCCAGTCAGCTTTATAGCATTGATCTGGCCAAATGACTGTCTTGATTTGAATTGAATTTGTTTTCCTTAGTTGAGTTTTAGGAATTTCTAGTGCTGGAAATTCACAAAACTCAGTTATTTAGCACACCAACAACTATGAATGACCTATAATTACTTTAAAATGAAGCAAATTGCCTACTCTCAAACACAAAGCGGTTATCATTTTATCAGTTTATTAATTGATTGAGTATATTCGCTTGGTGTACTGTTTACCTGATGTAGAGAGGCCCTAAAGCCCGATACATTTTCTGCTGTTTTTCACTTCCTCAGTTTGTCCAAAACTCTGAGACACGGATCATCCTTTAGTTGATCCGTCCAGCTTAGTAAGTTTTCGATTTTGAGAACAAAGCACTTTGGGGTGTTTGTGTTTCAGGTGACTCCAAACTCTTCCTAGAAGTATTTTTAAATCTTTCGTCTTTTTGTCCGATGTGACTATTTATCTAGCTACACGTCCCTAGGAGAAGCCAGAAGAGGGCCTAGCTGTTGGCTGCAGAGGAGGGATTTATATACTCCCTTGTGTGGACAGCCAAACCCTTGTGATTACTGCCTAATCCTCTTCAACATATCATGTGCATCATGGCAGCACAGTGAGCCTTTGTGACATCATTTGGGGGTGGCTGATTTGAGGTTGCTTAGTAGATGTTTCTCTTCAGTTCCTGTCCCCTGCATGCCTGTCTTTTGTAACATCTCCCTCTCATGCAACTGTTTCCTAACTATATTTCCCCTGTTAGTCTCTTTATCTCTCTCCATCCCTCCCTCCATCTCCTTCCATTGTGTGATGTGGGAGGAGGGGGAGTAGTGGCTTGATGGAAGCAAAGAGGAGATCAGTGAGGATTATCACTGTCTGGAGAACACGGATGGATTTGTACGCCACCGCCGTAGCTGGTTGTTGTGCCAACCTGCCCTCGACTAATGGGAAAGCAGAGCACTGCCTTAGCACGAGTTGATATCCGTCAAAGGCTCTTAACTAACAAATCTGTTCCCCTGGTGACTCATGGGGGGCAATTTTCTTAAGTGTGGTTCCAACCAAGGATTTCATTAATGCACAAACATGAAAAATAAAAAAACAAAAAGGCGTTCCACATTAAAAAAAAATAAAGAAACAAACAAAAAATGGATGGCTAGGCAGCATGTGGTGCGGCAATGTGAAATAGAAAAATTAAACCTGAATCCTCTTATTAAAAAAGATTAAGCCCTATTCTCCCTGACTATCCTTTTCTTTTTTCTTTTAATCTGCTTTTCTGGTATCTACTGTTTGGTCCTATTCTCCTTAATTTATTACTTGCACAAAGTTTTCCAAACTCCAGAGTATTCTGCTCTGGTCAAGTGAGAGGTCACGGAGCGTTTAATCAGCTGGAATCAGAATTCTACAATAACAAACATTTTGAATCTAAATGTGATCTTCTGCTGAGTTTCCCGTGGAGAAATGTTGAACTCATATTTACCCTTCTATTTGGATTTTTTTTTTACATTACAGTAACCCAATGTAAAAGTTTATGTTAAGGAACGTTAATCCAACTCTTAACATCGGTTCTACTTTTACTGCTAAGATAATATTCCTGTTTGCTTGCATAGTGTTTTCTGCCACTGTTGAAAGAGAATACAGATCAGACAATCAAAAGGCACATTAGCTGCTCCACCTTGTTCAACCAAAGGCCATAGCAACTTTGTTCAACAGTAGCTTTACAAGTTTAGTTATAAGTAACTTTTTCTCTATAAATGGAAATCTAACACAAATGATATTAGCTTTCACACTGTATGAGAAGTACACATTTCTTTGCTATTACTTTTCTAACATTATCTAAAATTGAAGCAACAATGCTAATACTATCTTCTACATGAATAAAAACAGTGGAGATTCCTCATTTTTTTTTCATTCCTCTCATGCTTCTATAGCTTGTTGCAAAGAAACATTTGTGTTTTCATTCATTATTTTTGTCCAATATTTTTGCTTTACTTTGAGGGTTTTCAGTCAAACTCCAATAACGTTTAAAAGTTCTTACATTTTTTATAAATACATGGAAAAAATTCTTTGAACGAATAACAGCGTACCTCAACTTTGGTTAGATTCACCACATGACACTATGAGAATGATGATATAAAAACCTGTAATGAATGTGGCACAATATCACTTTACTTACATAATCATTTTAAACAGAAATATATTGCATGTTTTAATTAGAAACATTTTAAATTTCTACACCATGGCTATTTTATGCGTAAAAAAGAAAAAATTTAAACAATTAAAATTTTCTTTCCTATAAGCGAGTGAAAAATATTGATGTCTTCCTTCAATTACTAAACTACAGCATCAGGTAGGTAATAGCAGCACTGCATTTCTCAAAGCTTCAAACATTTTGGGAAAACTCTGATCACCCTCTATGGCTTTGTTCTTAAAAGGATGCTAAACAAGAACACTGGTATGGTGAAAAGTTTTCTGATATTTTGAACATTTCTGGTCTACCTTTTTGTTTCCTATGCCTACTGGAAAGAGGCACAAGCGCCACTGCAACCGTGTGAGGATTGTTAGGGTATTCAGAATGAAAGTATGAATGATTGAAGGTTTTACCAATATTACTCAATAATAATTCTAGTGTGCAGTCATTTTTTCCTATATAGTCATAGTAGTTTTTTTTTTTCTGAAACGTTGAGTGGTTTAGTTTAGAAGGATTTTCAAAAGACCAAAAAGTCCTTAGCCTAAAGTCCTTTGTACTTTCTTAACATCCTTAGAGACACTTCACCTTCCTGTTGTGGTTGATGGAGGTGTTAATTTGTTTCTGAAAATTTGATTAGATTTAAACCCCTGGGAGGAGGAACAAGTGATAATTTAATGTGAAAAACAGTTGAGTACATTTGGGTCCAGCATTAAGCTAAAGATATTTCTCCTAGTCACAACTTTCTGGGTCCATTGTGGCTGAATTCTGAAAGTAACGATTGTCTGTGTCATTTAAATTGCCAGTCGTCTTGTCAATTAATCACAGCCTTCAGCTAAAAAGTTCAAAAAGAACTGAAGCATATCTGTATTGTCATGCCCATTTTTACTAAGCATTTTTTTCTTTGAACCTTGATAGAAAATACCTTGGTGCAGACTGAAGCGTAACAGCATTTAATAAAAGGATGGCTGAGCAAAATCGTTACTGAACGTTCCAAAACATCTTTTTTCATGCAAGAACGAGTGTTTTAGGCCTCAGTCCAAGCCAGTATCAACAGTCCTTTGCTGGAGTGTTTTATCTTATTAGAACAAAACAGAGTTTAGGTCATTTGAAAGAAGTTGATTTTCTGTCATTCAGGCCCACAGTGCAAAGAGCCACGCACATTCTGAGTTTGAATTTTAAATCTCAGCACATTGAATGAGGTTAAAGGTGTTTTCTCCCTCATATATACTGTATGAAATATGTCCACTTTCAGATAGAGCTTGTCCTTACAATACATATTTTATAAGACTTATGTCTTCTTACATTAATGGATCCAATGCTTTTTTTACAGCTTTCCATTCCTAACTCTTACAGTGGATGCAGCTAAACCTCCAATATGCATTATAATGCAAGCACACACATGCTTCTTTCCAATAGCAACAGGAAACTTAATTTAAACTGTCACAATGTAAATAAAGGGAAATATTGTTAGAGAGCGACAATAACATGAATGACAGATTTAATAGAGTAACTAGTGATCATTCATCATCAGGATTACGTTTCTCAATATCGAAAAACCCAACACTGCATTGTAAAAGTAAACCGCTGGTTAAGCTCAGAGATTTATATTTACTTTTATTCTCTCTGAAAGTTGCACCCGGCTCCTCTCTCTCACTGAGCTTTTTATATCGTATGATATGTAGGTGTTGGTGCTCAAAAAGGGCAGATGAGCTGTTGCGAGAAACAAGGTGTCGCAAACAGTGGGCAGGCGGTCGTGATGTAGAGAAAAGAACGTGAAGATTTCTGAAGTGCAGTCCCCAGACAGGGAACAGGGTGTCAAGGAAGGTGTTAGTTACATCCTGTTTAGCACCCGGAAATAGTCACAATGTACTCCATGGCAAAGGCTACAGTGCTTTTGGACAGTATTTACTCACTTTAATGCGGCCTGGTTTTGTGTTTCTTAGATTTTTATTTCTTTTTTTTAAACTTTCAGTAGAAGAATATTTTATCTCTTGACCATCTGCTGTCAAGAGAGTATGATTGTTAAAAAAATAAAATAAATATATATATGATTTTCTTTTTGCAAAGCACCACAATGTAAGTTTTAGAAAAATAATAAATATTGATATCTGATTTGCCTCACTGCTTCAGTGATGGAAAAGTTTAAATAATTGACATAATCATGGCAAATCGATTGTTTACATGTGGAAGTCACATTTAAATTTGTTATTCTCCTAAGCACAAGACGTTGCTGTTGTGAAAATACAGATATGAGATATTTAACCGTGTCTTTGCACGACCCAGATACAATCTGGACCTGTTTC
Organism: Gambusia affinis; assembly: GCF_019740435.1. NCBI lineage: Eukaryota > Metazoa > Chordata > Actinopteri > Cyprinodontiformes > Poeciliidae > Gambusia > Gambusia affinis. The sequence goes on from NC_057887.1 coordinate 19,152,183, forward strand.
CAGTCATAGTATTCATTAAGATACCATGGCTTATTTTAGATCTCCAAGTATACTTTTAACTGCTCACACTGTTGCCTATCTTAGCATTTATGTATGGGTATCAAAAAATGCTGCTCTGCAGATCTTGTTGTAAAACACAATGGAGTAGATTTTTTGTCAAATATAAAGTCCTGTGTTTTCTGCTTTTGATGTCATAAATCAATATATTTAGAAAGCAGGTCATGCTGACAGTTCCATTTCTGACCACCCTGTTTTAAAGCACACTGATGTCAGAAACTGCTTGCAGACCTCAAAGCCATAGTTAACAGTTTTTGTGAGTTTGTTGAAAAACAACTGAGCACAAAGTGCCACTGGATCATATAATTAATGTGGACAAGATTAGGGTGAGTTATGTAGTCCGGAAAATAATTTTCTTGCCCTGCTACATCACAATGTTTGAACTGTATTACACATAACATTGGGTAAGTCACATATCCTTCCGATGCTTACAATTTGTAAATAATAAAATATTTTCTTTCACATCAAACATACATTACACTCATTTAATAAATTACCAAAACTCATTTAAATTTTAAAACCCCTTTATGACAAAGCCAATAGTGTATTACTGTACCTAAAACAGTGCCCTGTGTTTATTTCATGCTCGGTTAATTTGTTTGCTGCTGAGCTGCAGGATTGTATCCCATGAAAGAGCGATAATGAGAACACAGGGGAGCACACGGGAAATGTAAGCAGCAAATTACGAAGTTCTGATGGCTATGTGGAAAATTTGGTGATGGTCAAATAAGGTTGGATAGTTAGTTGCTAATTTGAGTTGCAAACTTGCCAAGGTTTGCAGTGATTCCATTTTGAAAAATGCAGCAAAAGCGGGGGGAAAAAAAAACAAAAAACTGAATAGGTTCTCGAAACTGTCAAGTGACTCTCAACCCTCAAACAATAAGGTATGAAGTGGCTCTTGGGAAGAGGATGTTGGCTTGCTGGCTGGTACACACTCAACATTTTTGGAAATGATGGTACCTGGAGATTTGTAGACAAAGTGAAAAGCGGGAGCAAAAAAATAAAATAAAATAAATACTTCATGCTTACTATACTGCTGTGGGGGTAGGTGTTTTACAATGTGCTTGATTTTGATAGTTGTTTCTGTACATGATACTGTTTTGGTGACATTTTTAGATGATGCAGAGTCTGAATGACACACTCTCAGCATGGATGGAGGAGGTGTGTATGTAATGTGGATGCTTGCCTGTACAATGAAGCAAAGACTTGAAGCAAAGATAATAATCCTAAAGAATACCAAGCTACTTTCTACTCACCATAGCTTTACGTTATCCCCAAAAACCACTTAAACACACAGTTTGAAATCAGTGTGGCATTTTGACAGCCAATTATTTAAAGTAACTTTCTATTATTGACTTATAGCATTCTGTAGGACATGTATTATTACACCAATTAATTATATATACCAGATGGAGGTCCTTTAATCAGAGCTAATTTAGTTTGAAAAGGTGTCATAATTTTCTAGATTTTATTTTGCCTATACTAAACATAGATATTACATACAGTCTACTAAATTGATTCTAAGAAGATGTGTTCAGAAAATATGCAATTAAATAAAAATGCATAAAAATGTAAACACTTTAACCACTGTCTGTAAAATTCATAAAAATATGATGAAACTCAATCATGTGAGTGCAGTCCCAAAATAGTTTGTTTAGCACATAAAAATTAATGCAGTTTCTAATAAATAAAGCATGGGCAAATGTTTTTTTGGTCCCTTCTTTATCTAGTGCAAAATTCTACAATTTCTAAAGACAACAGGAAGCACATTTCACATGGGTTCCTGGTGTTTATAGCGTCCAACACTGAAAGAATATAAACAAGTAAATCCCTTCGAGTGCTAACACTGGCAATTTCAAGCCTAATAAAGTTTATTTTAATCATTTCCAGATAGTTTTGTCACATATTAAACCTCAAATAACAAAGCTTGCTTTCGTTTTATCTTGAGGATATTTCTAATGTACCTTTTTCCAAGCCCCATTAGTCTAGATTAAATGTAACATCTATTACTTCAACCCATATAGAGAAATAATTGAAATTGTATGAGGGGAAAGGTACCATTGCTGGTATTTCTGGGAGTAATTTATCAGAGGACTCTCCATTTTTATGTCCTCTGGTACAAATCTGAAAATTAAAATTTCCACCAACCACCAGGCAATTTAACTTAAGTTAAATGGCTGTGGCAAGTACACGCATGCACACTGTCTGTGAATGGGATTGTGCAAACACAGAGAGCTCTCTCTGCTGCTGAGGGGTACGGATTCAGGTCATGACTCTGCATGTTCTCTCTACATGGCCTGGGGAGGCTTCACATCACATCATCTGGCCGTGAGTGGACATGTTTGCTCTGACTAGTCCAGAGGATTGCCAACCTCTTGCCCTCAGACCCACTCACCCCTGTCTCTATCCCGATAATTCGCATTTCAGCTTTGTTTAAACGAATCCCTGTGACTGGCTCCTGCCGTCGGTGTCATCGCCAACTAGTGTGAGATCATGTCTCATTCAACCACCATGAGAGCAGAACTCTTCCTCAAGAGAATTGTTGGGAGAGTGACACTGAGATCTGAAAGGGCAAAGACACCAGCTTGCACGCAGGGCTGTGAGCCCAGCTGATGCGATCGGTATCTGTTTATTCTGTCACTCATTGAATCAAGTAAAGAAAAAAAGAAAAAAATGTGATGCTGATTTGGAACCAGCAGGGACTCCTAAGTGTTTTTTATTTTTTTATTTTTTTCATGTTTATGGCAGCGAGAGCACCCACTGAAAACAACTGGAAGCAGGAGATTAATGACCTTGTCCCTCAGTCTCTTTGCAGAAACTCATCTCTATGCTCAATTACAGTTTATGTCAAACGAAAGATGCTGCAATTAATGTTTATGACTGATTAGGAGCTGCTGTATTCGTTACTGCTCCATGGTGTATTAAGCAGAGTGTTTGTTTAAGGGTTGTAAAGACAAAGAATTTTCTTGCCATTGCCATTCACTTTGATTATGATTTGATTTTTTTGATGGTCCTTCCGAGGACATTCTCGTGAACAAACAAACAAAAACAAAAAAAAAACTATTTGCCACATCGAGGCTTGACTAGAGAAAGACCAACCACAAAATCTGAAATGTCACATTTGCTTTTGTGATAATTCACTTGTAAACATCTGAGGCATTACATTGAATTAATTAGAGAAATTTATCACGGCTTAGAACTGCAATGCATCTGTTGTCTCTGCTCTGATGATGATGTCTTTTGCGGGTTGAGGGACTGTAATAGAGATTTGATTTTTACCAAAACAAATGTCATGTTTTCACAAATCTCTTCCAAAAGTGTTCTCTTACACACTTTTTTTCAGTTTTTACAAACAAATGTTGGTTTTTGTCTTGAATACAGCCCAAGATTAAGGCCATGCTATCAATAGTGCCTTGCAAAAACTTTTATACTTCTTGAAATCAGTCAGATGGATGGACAGCATGTGCATTTTAAGCTTTGCCAATTTGGGTATTGACATTGACTAAGCCATTCTAACACATGGATATGCTTTGATCTTCAATTTTAGGCCTGTTAGCACAGTCAGGCTAGTAATTGTGCTTCAAATTGAACATTTGCTTCAGTTTTAATTCTTTTGCCACCGTTAATAGGTTTTTCTCCAACATTCGTCTGTATTTACCTCCATCCATCTTTGAATTTCCTCATGCCAGCTTCCCTGTCCCTCCTGAATATAAGAATCCCTACAGCACATGCTGACACCACCAACCTTGGTCAGCTCCAGTCACAATAAGCCTCTTGAATATTTCTCTGATTATTTAGGTTATCGACAATGTGTTTTGAGCTGTGACATTTTATTTCCACTTTCTAATGAAGGTTGGAACATATTAAAAAGTTTATACATTTGCATATTGTTTTATAATCTTACTGGTTTAAACTACTTGGCACTTTTTCTCTGACCTATGTGATATTCTCTTTTGTGTTCATTGTGATCATACTGAGGTTTTACAGAACAGTTGTATTCATACTGAGATTAAAATTACACTCCATTTACTAGCAATGCCAAAAGGGTGCTGATTACATTGGATTATATTTTTGGCTATCAAAGTATAGAAAATTGAATACAAATGGATGCAAGTCAAATTTTAGCTATGACATGACAAAATATTGGAATTTTACAGTAGGACACATTTTCAAGGCACCATTGAAACCTAAATTGGATACTTGAATAACTTATTTTACTCAATATTTACAGATTTCTTTGTTTTTATCTAACATAACTAAAATTATGTTTTGCTACAGTGACCACACACTGTATTGTAGAGGCTTTACCTTCAAGTGAAAATTGACAAAGATATATTTAATTAAGTTCAGGGACCATCTCCTGTTACCAGTAGCTGCCTGGTATCCACTGATGCAAGGACACAGGAAATTAGGTGCTTGTTCTGTCTGTCTTTTACTCAATAAGGTAAAAAAACACAGCCAACAGGTTTGCTTGAGGTGCTGTGGAGATATAGAATAACTTCCCTCTTCAATCTTTTCTGCTGCTTCACACTTCATCAGATCACTTTGTATCCCTGTAGCTTATTTGCCAGAGCTGACTGAGGCACAGAGCCATATTTCAAGAGGGGTTAAGTAAGTTCATGTAGCGGTTTGACCCACAGGTCCAGTCCCCCACTCTGTACTTATTTACCAAATACACACTTGGCAGACTCTATGTGTGGCCTGTGGAACATTTCAGACAAAACACAAACCATATGAGTAGCTTTATATTTGTTTTCTAAAGGACATTTTTTCAGAAATACTGTAATAAAAATAACTGTGATGGGGAAAAAAGCAAATTCGTCTGACAGGGAGAATTGTGCCTTCAGTCAAATAGGCAAGCAAATAATTTTTTTCTGAAATTATGCAAATTAAGACCCATAAACCTCCCTGATTCGGTGCAATGCTACTCTTGTATTTAGAGGTGCCTTGATAGTTCATCTATTAAAAACCGCTGCATGGAAAAATTTTCTTTGAAAATCCTGAGCAAGTTCAGCTTCCACTTAGCAGAAACAATCATCCGAATCTGAACAATTCCTCAAGTCAGAAATCCTTTGCAGTAAGCCCTGGCTGTGCAGCTGCAGTCTGTCCTGTTCAATTAGGGCTTTTACTGCTACTCTCATCATTTATCTCATCACTCTTCACAATTTCCACATTACTATTCATACACATTCATTTTGTAAAGGCTATTCCTGATTTGAAACAGTCTTTTTTCACAGCAGAAGATTGGCCACCACCGTTACTAGGCTACCTACTGTACAGAATCAGATATCCCAGCATTAGACCTGTTATCTGTCTTCTTCCCCGAGAGCCGGGAAAATAATAAGCTCGAGGGCAAGCAGTCAGGCAAAAGCTTCTGGAAATAGTTTTAGACATGTACTGCACACCACCACTTCAACCAGATTTATCTCCCCTCTCATTTCCCATGCCACTTCTCCACTGCATTAGATCTCTTTGTGTTTTGTCTCATCTATTCTGTGACTCCTGGACTGTTTCCCTCAGGACCAAGGTGCAATTTTCTGTATCTATTTTTACCAAGCAATTACAAATAGTCCTACAAACGTACTAATGAAATGCTGCGGGTCTCTGACCTCCGGTATTATCCAGTGCAACAGAGGGCAACAAGTGCTGACAGTGAGACAAGCTCATAGAGTTTTATCCAGCATATATATCATATTTAAAAACTTTCTGATATAATATTTAACTACCAATAGTGCTCAGTAACAGCTGTCCTGTCAGATGCACTCTGTCTCCAGTTGTTTATCCAGCTGGGATATCGGTGTGGAGCACAACAGAGAGATATCAAAGATATTTGACAGTGAAATGCCAAGCAATGGGCTTCTACCACCATCCACAACAAAGCAACATCCATGTAAAGTTATTACTTTACATAACAGGATGAAAAGGTAGCGCTCATGAACCCATGAATCCTTAATGCTTAATCCCAAAGTTATTCTAGATACACAATTATCTTATATCTTTATTTTATCAGATAGTAGTTTCATTACATCATTAAAGGCTTTTGAGTTAACCTGCCAGGCTTGGGCTGGTACTGTATTTTCTATAGGATTTACTTAGTTGATGCAGATTGACTGAAATTATAAATGAATACACAGAGCTAACAGTGGAAAATATTAATTACAAAATTAACTTACTAAAAGTAAGTTAATGTTTACACATTGTTATAGATACCATAATGTTCATGGTATCTATAACAATGTGGCCTATTACAAGTGTAAACATCCTGTTTTTGCCATGTCCAGAAATACTTGCAAAGGTAGCGTGGTATAATTCTTTAAGCTTGGTGACTGGCAGTATGCAATAACAAATGTAGGAGAAGCAGCTGTGCACTAGTCTGCATTTGACAACATGTCATGTTTATTGCACATTTCATAATTGGCGACTATGGTTTTATGGTGCAAAGCGCTTTGAACGGTATTTTGCTACAAATGTGCTATACATATAAACTTGACTTGACAGCTGCGGAAAACTCTAGTCACTCTAGTTCTTTATCTTGAATGTCATGAAAAGGTTTTTACACTGAATGACGAAAGGGCGCTTCTTGGTTGTAAAGTCTTGAAAAAATAAGCAGCACATGCTCAGAGTCTGTGCATGAGATTTGGTTATCAGGTGAAGATACCTACCATACATCTTCCAAGTGAAGTGTTTTAATTTGCCTCTGGCCTTTGGTTTCTACTCTTGTGAGATTAGATTCTATAGTGGGTTTAGCGAATCACGTACAACCAGCCCCCGGACCCACTTTCTTATCCACGTAGTTATAGAGATCAAGGTTCTGAGGATCTCTGCTGAGGTTGCTGCGTACCTCATCGATGGATGGATGGATGGATGAATGGATGGATGTGTCAGACTTGATCTAAGGGAGTCACAAAAAGGGAGGTGCTTTTTTCTTTCATTATGAAAATGTGAATTTTAAATACACAAAGTACACATTAGAGATGAAAGGAGAACAATAGTATCCCTTGCAGAGTTTTCCCACGGTTTCCTCAAGCTAAATGCTGAGTTGGTGACACACACTAAGAGTGCATGAATTATTCAATAGCCTAGTTTCATTTTTGTAAAAAAGAAAAGGAAAAAAAAAACTTGGGCTGGTGAAGATTATTATATCTACTGTCTTCAGGGTGAATAAACACTGTTGCTTTTGCTTCCTCTACCCATTGTGTATTCTGGGGATGAAGAGGATGAATATATCAGCTACAATATGAAGTAGCTCCGAGCTGTGTTTACACAATGTGTGGTGTGATTTAAAATGTTTAGAGTGAGGGAAATGACCATAAACCTTGAGGGGCTTGTGTATGAGAGGTTGGAGATTTTTTGCTTCCTTTAAAATCTGTTGATCAAATTTATACATAACATCTTTTTTATAAAGTTACTTGATTGACCTGATCTCACTGTGATCAAAATTGACTTTCCTATTATTTTCCTACAGAGGAATCATACCAACTTAATCAATTTATCAAATAGATAAATAGATTAGTTCTCAGTTTGACATGTTATCTTGGCACATTTTCTAACTGCCCATCAACGTGTTTGATTTTTATTCAATATAAAATTTTGTTGAGATATAAATTCATAAATATAAAAGAAGCATATGATTATTATTCTTATAAAATATGTGAAAGGAACATGGTTAATTTACTATCACAGCTGCAGTAATTATTTATCATTTAAAAAGAAAATATTTGTTATGAAAAATATAAAATAAAGAGACAGCCAACAATGAAGAATATTTGATTTAAAAAAAAAAATGTTTATTTCATTCTTTTTTTTCTGGAACTACATATTTTATGCACTAACATAATTATAACAAGATGTTATTGAATGGATATAATAGTCAAGCTAGCTGCTCAGTTAGCCAGCCTGCATTCAGCTGCATTACCGACACACTCATAGCTTACCACCTGTACTTTTACCTTGAAAAATAATGGGTGATGTTCTTATACCTTCCAATTCATGACTTTTTGTATATTTTGTATATTTTCAAAAATATATAGGAGCCTTCTTCCATTCAGCTGACTACAGGGGCTACAACAGGTGGGCGAGGGGAGAGTGTTTCATTAAAGTTTTCATCTAAACATCTAAAACAACCTCTGGTAAATCTGTCTCTGGTGGCTTAATAAAAGGACTTTGCCGTATGATGGGAGATTTTTGCGGTTTTCAAACCTCTGTATACCTTGAGACCAGTAACTGCTGTATGGCTACTTGGCTCTAAGATGGAATGATGATCTGTGTAGGGTGCACCCTGCACTTTTCACATCAACTCCTGCAGATGGGCACCAACCCCTACTATGACCCTGAACGAGACAGAGCATGTATAGAAAACCAATGGCTTGGTGTTATCTACAGGAATAAAGATGAAAAGTAAGATCTGTTCAGCAGAAAATAAGCAGAATGTAACTCATTTGCAATTTAGAATCACATTTATAATATAAAAAGTTGATTAAAAATGTATTAAAGAGAAATAAGAAATACAGGGGAGTGTAGGTAAAAAGGAACAACCAACAGAGTTGTGACTGTGTAAATTATATCCTGTTATTTATGAGAAAAATAAGGCCCTAAAAATGTGGAAATGTTTGCATAGTAATTATTTTAATTAGATTTCTTCTAAATGAGGTTTAACTGTTTATATGCAGTAAGTAACACATAATTTAGCCTGATGACAATGGATTTAAATAATATCTACGTCAACTGTCCCATGCATGCTGATAGTAACTATTTATGGTAATATGCTGGGGTTGGTTCATGAGTGGCCAGCTCTGATAAAGCACTGTGTCTAATTAACACGCTGACAGCACCACTGTCTGGTCAATCACGCTCTTCCGCTTTATTAAAGTGTTTAAGGAAGTCACTCTGGCCCTTGGGGAACTGGTACAGTAATTTTCCCCCTGCAAGCCAGATGATACGCCCAGAGATGAAGCAAACCGAGTGTGACCATTTCTCCCCTCTCGCTTTTCTTTTTTCTCTCTCTCTTCGGCATCTCCTTCCCATCTCCACCCCACCCTCTGATATATTGCTTCCAGTGCATTTCTTGTACTTTAGTGTTTCTGCATCCTCTCTCGTTTGTTATTCTTTAACATTTCCCTTTCTCTCCCTTTCTGTGGAAATCGGACGTTCCTACCGTTCCTGGATTGTAAAATTAGCCGCCAGCAGGAACTGCTGATTTTTTCTTCTTAAAACCATTGAAGTATAAAAAAAAACAGACATTTTGACTGGCTTGCACAAGGGGAGAAGAGCTTGATTGATATCTACTCAGCAGCAGCAAACAGCCATGGCACAGCAGAGAACACTTTGAAGCTACTAATAATAATTAGTCTCCGAGATGAAGGAGACGGTTATTGTATTTACACCTTGGCATGTTGAACTGTGGTGCTTTTATGTAAGCCAGGCTCTTTCAGATATAATTTAGCTAAGTCTTTATCTCTGATTATCATTTTCAACACCTATTTTTCAAGCTACCTAAGTCCCAATTCCCGACATGACGCAAGCTTTGCCAAATATCCTCATGTGCATTACAGAGAGAGTTGTGTGTATTTGCAGTTTTTTGTGATGGCAGAATTGAGGAAAAAAGAACATTTAAAAGGTCCTGATTCCACATTAGTTAATGTTCATTTCATCTGAGTGGGAGCAAAATAATTGTTGGTTGAGAAAGTTTGGATAATGGATGATTAAGTGGGATCATTTTTTGCAAACATCTGAAGTGAAAATTATTCACCTGCTTCCAGTCTCAGGCACAGGGTGTGACTTGTGTTGGGTTGTGGGAAAAAAAAACACACACAAAAAAAACACTCCCACCAAAAAATCTGGAGAGAAAAACTCACCTAAGGCACCACAGCTTTGGCACAGCAGAGTAATTTTTTCTCTGTGAAATGTATTACTTCTTAGAGGCACTGAAGAGGATTTTTTTTTTTCTGACGTCTGTCGTACATGATAAGAAACTGATATGATTCCAACTGAAACTTAGGTATGTATTCATTTTCTTATTTTCTGCAGAATAGTTTTTAAAGATGCCTGTCAATGTTTCTGTAGCTGCCTCAGAAATTTACAGTAATGTTTGTGCTATGACTTGTCTTGGAGACCTTTTACTTTGCTAACAAAGGCATATGATGTTGTTCCTGGTTAGAGGGTGTTGTTGCTGTCCTTTATTTCTCCTGCTTTGAGATTCAGTCAGGCAGACCTGTGGGCAGTTTATAGGGCCCACTGTGACTGATCAAAGGTCAACTCTTGGCAGCGCAGTGACACTGACCCTACGCCTGCATGTTGTGTGAGGTGGCAAACTCTAAGGTCTTCTGACATAATCCATAGTGACTCAGGCAGGCCTTAACCCTGAGTGCTCACTGACTAAACAGTGTCAGGTACTTTCTCCTAAGAGTGTATTCAAGTTGTTCACATCACTGAGCAGCTCTGGGGTGTTTTTCAGTAAACTTAAGTTGTGGAATAAGAAAGGACAACTTTCTGAGAAAGTTAGAGTTCAAACAACTGAAAGATGAAAGATGGCTGTAAGACTTTTATATTGCTGAAGTTCATATAAAATGTACAGAAATAAACAACTGTCAGTGAAGGGGCTTTTTTTTGTGTGCGTGCAGGACTCAAATTCTGTCAGGAAAAAAAGCAGAATAAAGTAAAAAAAATAATAATAATAAAAAAGGTGTTTTTAATGGAATCCAAAAACCGAGAGCAAAATCCAAGTCGTAGGCCAGGAAATGGAGACAATAATAAAAAAACAGAGACATGAAGTTTGGACAACAGAAGCAACCAGCAGAGACTGAAGGACCTAGTAGGAGATATACACCGAGGAGAGGAGATCAGTGGAATAAGACATAGCTCAAAGGAATGAATGTCTCAACTGAAACTAAAAACACAAATACTAGAAATATGAAAGCAAACACAACAAATTAAAAGTCACCTTGAGAGTGACATAAGTACAGTAACAAAAGGGAATCTGTGTGTGGAAGCTAATGCTCAATATTTTTATTCTGACTTTCCTTATACTAAACACTGGTATGCTATTTTCCATAGTATACTTTGAGATAATTTCATTCTCATGATATAACTGATAAAATAAGAAATAACAGCTGTAATTGCAGCAAAAGGTGGTTGTACAAACATTATAGGCTAAATACAATGCATAGCACAATTTTTAAATTTTTTGTTTGTGTAAATAACAAAAATAAAAAAGCTAAGTAGGCTTCAATTCCAGCTCCCTAAGCAGTAATGCTCTTATTTGTGCTGGTCTAACCAAACCCTACTGACATTTGTGGTTAGTACTTGTATTAAACTAAACCTGATTCAGGGAAATAACATATGTCTGACTCTGCTACCGAATACCCAAACATGTAATTTATTTTACTAAAGTCACAAAGCCTACACTCATATGGACTAACACACACTCGTAGCTGGGTTAGCTCTAAGAGGAGAGGATGGTTGGTAGCTGCGGTATTAAGTGAGACTCCAAATTTTCTTCATACTGAGGTTGCTTGCCAACCGATGGAGAATTGACTTCGAGGAACCATGAATCAATCCTTTGGGAAGCACTGGGCTGTATAATATTGAAAAGTGCACACTGTACTTGTCCTTCTTTCTCTTGTCTTGTCTGTCTCTCACTAGCAGTGCTTGGTCTAGTGACAAATTCACTGTATTACAGTAAAGCATGCATTTATAACTGGAGTACCAGCAGCCCAGTGGAATACAACATTTAATATGATCCGAACAGACTTGTCTTGATGTAACACCATAGACTGGAAATCAGTCTTCATATTGTCCTTAATGAAAGATTTCCTTTAAAGCAACTAGTGTGACCATTTCCCTGGTTTATTGGAAAATTAACTGCAATTCTTTTAGTAGGAAAGGACCAATCTGATTAGTTTTACAGCAGACATTTCCCAAATGTGGCCAAAAATGGTGATAAACCAACCTAGTGCTGAATAAAACACATTTTATGAGTCACACTTTGCGCTTAGTATTGTTATATCAGATTTCTTGCCAACTGTGTATCATTATACACAGCATACCTAAGTGAGATAAAGCCCACCATAAATTTGCATTTTATCCCTAAAGGTTCCTAATTCACAAACTTTTACTCAAATAAGCAAATCTGCAAATGATATTTAAACTATCCATTAAATCATACAACCTTAAAACAAAACTTGTCATTTAGTGAAATAACTTATTTGTTTGGTTTGTATTTCTTCTGCATTTTTTGTTAATCTTTATATAACAGTTTTTTGAAAACTTGAGATATTTTGTGTCTTTTATTTTATATGTGCTAGATCTTCAAGCCTTGTCACTGTTTTGGGTCTAAACATGCTATGGGTGAGACATGGCAGCAGCAGCATCATGATGTTTGAATGATTTTCTTTATCAGAGAGAGAGAAGCTGGTTGGAATTGATAGATTAATGTCCTGCTGAGCAGCTCTCTGATTAGAACTGGTGCCTGCTGTCTCTGCATCCTTCAGCAGGGCCTCCTTTAACTTACTCAAAAATATAGTTAAAGCAATTCAGAATATAAAATGATTAAGTAAATGCAAATGATTAAGCAAATGTCTCATAAATATATACAATGTCTCTAACAAAAACTTCTGCAAAATCTTGAAACATAAGGTTTTGCTATGTATGCGGGAATGGTAATATTTCTAATATTTGAAGCGTTATTAAACTCCTTATAAAATTGAAGACAAGTCATTTCTTATATTATAAATGCATAAGTTACTTTTGCTTCCCAGTGATCAAAAAATACTTGCATGAAGCTAAGAATGTATAAAGGAGGGGAATTCAGGTCTATACAAGGCACTTGCCTATTTTTCTGACAATAAATAAATCAAATAATTTTGTATTTGCAATAGTTCTGAACCCTACCATTGTTGTGTCGTGTGCTACATTTCCATGATGAAACCTAATCACAGCAGCACCGTGCTGTGATGATGCTTTCATCCAGCAGAAAGAGGAAAGCTGATCTGAACTGATGAGAAGATGGACGGAGGTTTGCAACCAGCATTGTGGATGAAAAGCTGTCAGTCCACAAAAAACATGAGGCTTGAATGTTTGCTGTCTATTTCTATCAGAATTGTTCTTTAACATAACATTTTCAAATGTTTCGCAACAAATTCTCATGTGTAGAGGCTTTTATCTGACAAAGATTACATAGCTATTATACTTTTTGTGGCTAAACATGTGTGAGTAGGGAATTTAGGCTGTTGCAGGCCATTTCCCTTTTGCCCAGCAGTAATCAGTCAACCAACAAAACAAGTCATTTTGCATTTGCAACAGCGCAGAACCTTGCCATTGTTCTGTTGTGTGCAGAGTGCCCTCTTGACACCTCACATCCCGGAGGTCTTTGTGAATCCAAGAAGATCCAATTTGACTGAGGGAAATGCAAATGCATTCTACAAGCTAAAGTCTGCTCAGACATGCGAGGGATTGAAAGCTTGCGCCTCATGTGTTGCTTCAGTCAAAAGACATCCCAAGCAGAAACCAGACGCGTTTTCGTATAGCCGTACCATTTTTCCACCTGCCGTCATCCCCACCCCACCAACAAGGGGGGTATTTTCCTCTACACCTTTCCCCTGGAGTGGTGGTAACAGTGAATGAGGAGGCATGACTGCCTCTGACAATACACAGGAGAGGGAAGCCTCCTTCATGCCTCATTGACTTTGTTTTCTCTAGCTAATTTTTCCTTTCTCCTCGCTGCCCGCCTCCTGTCCCTCAAAAGCAAATGCGTGCACATCGTACACGGACAAACACACATGCCTTTCATCTTCTGCCCTCCTCTTTCCACGCCTCAGCGTTTTTGATGGTGATTTTGACACACAGGCTGTCATGCAGCAGTTCTCTTGGAGGTGGCGATTAACAGAGCTGTCGCCATATGGAGTGAGATCAGCCGTCAAAACCCAACATAATTGGCTCAGTGAGGAAAAATACTTACATAACCAGCCTGAAAAAAGGGGAGGGAGAACGCGGTAGAGGCGGACACTTTGGTCTTTGCAGCTGCCACTATTAAATGCCCATTAAAACACTTGCAAGTGATTCATTAACAAGAAACAAAATGCATCATAAAACCCAAAGGAAGACAAGAAACATAAACCGTTCTGTTTATCGGAGTACATGTCCCCCTAGCAACAAAGAAAACCAATGCGTATGTTTGGTGATAACCTACACAAAGGGACAAGATAGAACTATTTATCAAATTAATGCAGAAAAACTCACATTTGATGAAGCCATTGTCATGTCTACACCTAATATTGAAATGGACTTGAAGTCTGAGCCAAGGGTTTACATTGCTGAAGGCCTAATTATATGGATTGGCTGCAGTAGAGCGTAGCCTATCAGCTCTGGGGAGAAATTAATTCTGGTACAGGGGAAGAGAGAGAGGTGCACAGGCTGCAGACTGCTTCACTGCTGTGAATTGATGGCTGCAGAGGCTCTTGTGTGCGTGCGCGCGCAAGGTTCTGCTTCACTTAAAGCTACACACAGCTTTACTGTAGGGTGTATTCTTTGTGATTTAGAAACTATGTCTAGCTCTGACAGATACGCGTTGAATTATAACAACAGCCATAAGCAAGATGTAAATGACGTTCCGTTGATTCACCACCATGTTCCGGCACCCTCTGTGTGTTGTGTGATTTTTCTAGCTGAACTGTGTACATACACCACATTAGCACTGTTCATTTCCAAGTCAGCTGGTGGTCAAATTAATGCATTTGAGCTCAAAGTGCGCAGTGATTGTTGCCTCAGAGAAGCAGTGTAAGGCTGCAAGCTTGTTTAAGAAGGATTTAGTTTTATAGTAGCAAACTAGCCGCAAATAGAAATAATTAAAGTGCCTGGGCTTTCCATAAAAGAAAATGGAAGTTTTTTTGTTTGTTTTTTTCACTTCAAGTAGGCATTGGGTAAGAGAACATATTATGTAATAGTTAAATAATGTTGACTACAAATATAGCAAAAAAAGTAGATGGTCTAGAATGTTTATGCTCCATGAAAAACTAAAATGCCTTTATAGCAGAACAAATCATAGCTAGCAATTAATACAATTTCACATTTATGTCACAAAAGCAAGTAAAAATGATCAAAAATTAAATCAAAGTCAAATTTAGCATTTTATGGTAATTCATATACAGAATGTCACCTAGTTAAGAACAAATTGGCTGGTTTATTATAGGTTGGAATAAGCAAAATGGAAATGGTGATACGAGGCAAAGGGACAAATTGATTTGTTGTACGTTTTATTTTCAGTATTCAATTCTTTTCTTTTAGATCCTTGTCTTTTTTTATTTTGCCTTATGAATAGTTTACTTTGCCTTCGTGTTACTTTTGATTAATCAGTATGAGACTTGTCACACCTAAGACATCTGCATAAAAAATAAAAAAAGTGTTTGAGGCCTGGGGTAAAAACAGATTGATGTTCAAAAAAATTGAATGTGACTCAAAAGCCTAAAAAATACTTGCACATACTGTTTTGCTGCTGAACTGCAGTATTTCTGTTTAATCATTTACTGTTTTTTGGCATTCTGCCATGTGTAATGTCTCTCTTTCCAGCATAACAATTTAATGTAAGGACATTTATGCAATGTGGTGGTTTTGTTTGTTCTGATTGGACATCCACCTGTTTTCCATTAAAAATAATTGGTCTAGAATAATTTTTCCTCAGGCCTTATCTTTTAGTAGACTCATAATTGTTTATCAGCTATAATGTCTAGGGACCAAGATGAAGGGGATAATCTGTTAACACATAATATATACAAATTTATTGTGTTTTGAAATGTATATGTGCTCAAGCTCGACCTGTGGCTTTTTTTTAATTAACTTGACCTGTGAGTGGTGATGCACAAGACTATAATCACAGGAATCAGAAGGCAGTGTGAGTTGAAAGCGTGATGTGTGGTGTTTGCAGCTCTTAGTTACCTTTATTCGACTCGTCTTGCCTGTTGTAAACTGTAATGATTGTAGGCTTCAGGTGGTTGCCATGCCACAGAATATGTTCTGACCTGCTAAGCTCCCTGATTGTATAGGCTGGTGGAACAGAAATCACACAGCCAAAACTCTCTGCTGAGTACTTTTGCACTAAATCAAAATGTGCAACAATATCTGTGATTTGGACACGTGTTGCAAAGACTCTTGTGACTGGTGCCAGAAAATGCCATGCAGAGTGCTAGAACATTGCTTAAAGAGGAGGAAAAAAAAGAATAGTTCTTCGGCCAGTGAAAGCATCCTGCCTCAACACCCTGTTAATTGGCTGAGTTTGAGGCTATTTGGCTGGAAACCACTGCACAGTCTGATTGCTGTCAACACAAATCAGCATGTAATATGCTCTGTGTTGTATCTAGAATAGAGAGGCAGACGCCCCACGAAGTCCCTTCTTCTTGTAGCTAAACACAAATAAATTACTTATGCCCTGCCTTTTTTATGGTTCAGTAATCCAGATAGAGTCGGTGGAACTCTGAGCACGGTTTGGCAAACATTCCTATGGCCTGCAATTTCATGCTTCCTTCCTTGTACATAACTTCCAGGGTTCAGGCTGCCAATGGCTGACAGACGCTGGTTTTGTATACACACTGAAAAAGCCCAAACCGCCCAAGCAGAACATTCTGCCTTGCGATCTGTCTCATAGCACTTCCATGTTATCAGTCCAGTCAGCCTGACCAGTGTATTATTTATGTGTACAATCACCTTTTTCTCGTGCTTTGGGGTGACAGGTGTCAGTGGGTGTTTTCTGAAAATCCCTTTGGCACCTCTGTTTTACTTATGCTAATCCGTGGGATGGCTTTCATAGCTGGCATGTGTGTTTGGTAGTTTGTTTTGATTGACAAGGGCTGCATAAAGCTAATGTGCATTCCTATTTGTAAGATTTTCACCACATTAAACTACCGTGGCGATTGTGCAGAGCAGTAAATGTGTTCCAAATGTATCAATTTTGGTATCATGCCAAAATCAGGGACCGTGCCAGAAAAACACCATTTTTGTCCAACAAAGACAAATTTAAACATATGGCATTCATTCAACTCAAGTACAACTTTAAATGATTAGTGCTATTGTAAAACACAAGCAATATGGAGCTTTTTGGCGGTGGATCTTGTGTTAAAAAGCCAAATGTAGAATATCAGCTTCTTTCTACTGTTAGGTATGCTTGAGGATTTTTTAGTAGTGTTTCACTTCCAAATGCAGGGCTGTGATGAGCTCTTGAGCCATGAGTTCCCACATTAATGAAATGCCATAATATTTTCCATCATGTACTGGTCAGTTGTTGTCCCGTTGTTGACAGTAGCCTCACAAAGCTCATCGGGCCAGATAACATCACTTGACACAACGCTGTTAAAGGGCCCCCACCAGTTTTAAATCATTTGTTTGGCCCCATTGGTGTACTCAAGAGAAGAGATAAACAATGACAGACAAGATACAGAGCTGGCTAACCATTAGCCACTAAAAGCACTAACCATTTCATCTGTACCAGTGCTTATGCCAGCTTCTCAGAGTCTTAGGTTCAAGTTAGAAGTCGGGGAAAAAGGCAGGGTTCCATATCTCTTTTGGTGCTATCTACTAATACAAAATGCAAGGTGATGATACATATTTCTCTTCATTCTACACGTTCTGAACACTGAAAGAATATATTCACAAATAGCAAGATTATGTGTGGCACAGAGTTTTTTGTGATAAAACCCTTCAAACAAACTAATACCAGCAACTGTTACCACATTCTGTATGCATTGGACACTAGCGAATGTGCCATTGGGAGCAATAATAAATAAAAGGACTGTAAAAAAATAGGAGCTTTTTATTTACGACATTATTTTATCTGCTTCATTTCAAAATCTAAAATATTTTGATTAATCAAACCTGAAACGGGACAAGTCTACATTATAAATCAATGGAGAAAAAAAAGAAGAAGATTAAACATTTTAATATACGGACTTGTCAAGTTTTGTGCAATGATGACACATTCTTTGAAACACAGCTTGTGATCTTTGAAGCCTCTACTTTATGGTTGGGTCTCCCTAGGAAACTGCTAAAATCACATCTCACTTTATTCGTGTGAACCTAATATTTTGCATTGTCTTATCTCGTGAGCAGGATGTATCATCACACCCTGAGAAGCTTGTAAGATTGCAGAAAAAAGAAAGTATATTTCTGAAACATGTTTTAATTTTGCCCATATTAATTTTTACAAATAATTTGGAGTACTGGTTATCTGTATTTTTTGCAGTTCTTTAGGGCAGTGTTTCCCAACCCTGGTCCTCGAGGCACACTGCCCTGCATGTTCTAGGTATTTCCTTGCTTCAGACCATCTGATTTCAACTGATGACTGATTAACAGGCATTTGTTAAATTGCAATCAATTGAATCAGGCACATTAAAGCCGGGAAACCTCTAAAACATGTAGAACAGTGTGCCTTGAGAACCAGGGTTGGGAAACAACTTGTTAAGCTTGTAAGACTGGACAGCATTATGAACTCCTTGGAGTACCAGTAGATTAGATTCAGTCAGAAATCTGAAAATGGCTCACCACTTTCCGCAGCATAACGATCTACAACATACGGCCAAGTTAATAGACACCTTTTGTCATCTCTGTTCCCCACTCTGTAAAATTAAGACTAAGGACTATCTCCACTGCTAACACAAAGAGAGGGGTTGTGTTTGCAGTGGAGGTGGCAATAATTCTGATTACTTAAAAGCAAGTATACCTTAACATTGGATTATTTGACCACTGAAAATATGCTGAATTCCAAAGTTTGATTTAAAAAAAAAAATACTTTCAGTGCGACATTAAGCTGCTCTAATAAAACATGAATTGATTGATTTTGAGCCTTTTTACACGTCTTTATCCGGGCTACCAATAAATGTGTGGGGAGCTGTATATTATTTTACGAGACAGTGAAAAATGTTCCCTGTAGTTAATCCACAAGACTGCTGGCACAAGCACTGTCACAGCCAGTGTGTCCATGAGCAGTTGTCTTATCAAAACATGACTCTAATCTCTTCCCTGCCCACTCAGTGTCTACTATGCTTTATCTGTGTTAAATGTCAAACTGTTTCATACCAATAAATGAAACTACATCAAGAATTTGATCACTGGAGAATAGGAATAAGATATATCTAATAATTGTGTGAAGGCTTGCTGAGTTGAAATGATGATTTGATTTGCCGCTGCACACTCTGAAGGTAGTGAGACAGTCTTTTATTTTCGCCTAGTTAGTCCTGCTATTTTTTTGCCAACCATTTTTAATGTTATTTTAAACTTTGGTGTTTCTTAAACTGATGTGGGTGCTCATCCCCATTAGAGATAACAGAATTTCACGCTAAACACTTCTTTAACTGAAATGAAAATGACGAGCAGACTCCAGACTTTAAAACACCCACCTGTCTGTCATGAATAAAGACTTCAGACTGGTCCCCATGCCGTATCTTCCTACTTTTCAATCATGCGATACAATATAGAGTTTATGTCGGCATCTTCATAATGATTTACATTTGCTCTAATTCAGTGTTGACTTTTAATTATTAGTCAGAAAGACAAGATGAAAAAGAAAATGGCTATATAATTTGAGGAAATCATTCCTCGCAATGAAGCAGAACTTCATGTGGTTTCCTTGTTTTAATTTAATCCCAATATTTTTGATCAAATTTACTCAAGTGAAAATCTTGTCAGTTATCGGTATCTGCTGTAGCTTGAACTTTGCTAAATGTGATGTGGTTTTAGTAACATAAATAAATATTTTTAAGGAAAATATTTAGATATTTTCTTTAAAAGCTTTGAAGCTTCTTTCTTGTGTACATGCCCACAGTTTAAGGTGACAATTGCTGCTGCATTTCCCAGTGTTGATTCATTCCCAGCCACATTCCACTTGAGCTCTGTTTGTTTGCTGTTCAAAGAACTTTATCTTGAGCTTCAGGTTCCAGGGATTTCACTCGGCTTTCACCAACCTGCTCAGAATTCTGCTTCTAATGTTCCAAATTCAGCGTGGATAAATAAATGACAAAATATAAATGAATAACAAATAGCATCCTTGAATCATTTGTCTACCTTTTTATGTGCTTTAGAAAATGCCTTTATTTTTGCTTTAATTTGAGAACAAACATTTAGCTGTTAGAAAGTGTTTGCCTTTAGCTTTTAGAGAGTGTTGCACTGTAGGTAGAGCTCAGATTGATGTGTGGAGGACAGAGGGGCGCTGTGGAGGGCGCTGTTTGTGTTTGTCCTCAAATGCATGTGTAGAAAAAGTCTTGATTAATATGTCTGTGAGGAAGTGCCATGCATCAGGAGTGAACCATTTTCCAAGATTGCAATGATCCTTCATGCGCAACATTTCTGTTGACCAGGGTTAATGTTTTGAAGGCATTAGAAGGAGGATGGAGTGAAAAAGTTCAGATATGTAATAGTTTACAAGGATTTCAGTAGCTCCTGAGTAACAAGCGAATAATGTCCATAAATTGTTCGTTTAACGTTTAATGGCTTGCTTTTATTTTTAAAATCAAATGAATAAAACTCCATAAGTCTACCAATTAGCAGTAAATGTAGTTATCAGTGTTGGTCTATATATATATATATATATATATATATATATATATATATATATATATATATATATATATATATGGCTGCACAGTGGCACAGTTGGCGCTGTTGCCTTGCAGCACGAAGGTCCTGGGTTCGATTCCCGGTCCGGGGTCTTTCTGCATGGAGTTTGCATGTTCTCCCTGTGCATGGTGGGTTCTCTCCGGGTTCTCCGGCTTCCTCCCACAGTCCGAAAACATGACTGTCAGGTTAATTGGTCTCTCTAAATTCTCCCTAGGTGTGAGTGTGTGTGTGAATGGTTGTGTGTTTTGTATGTCTCTGTGTTGCCCTGCGACAGACTGGCGACCTGTCCAGGGTTAACCCGCCTCTCACCTGGAATGTAGCTGGACATAGGAACCAGCAACCCTCCCGACCCCATTAAGGACAAGGGTGAACAGAAAATGGATGGACTAACAGGACTAACAGAGGTATATATATATCTATATATCTATATATATAGATATATCTCTATATATATCTATATATATATAGATATATATCTATATATCTATATATATAGATATATCTCTATATATATCTATATATATATATATATATATCTGTGTGTATATACATAGCTTTTGTCTGGATTATGAGACATTTTAAATTTTTTGCCGCTCTTATAGTCCAGGTGCAAATACATTTAGTGGGTGGTGAGGCTTTTAACAGGCCATGATTTGGCTTGAATTAGAAGACAGACAATCTTTGACGTCTAGTGAGGCTGAACAGGACTTTGTCGATCCAACATCGCTGGAGTTCTAGAGCATATCTCTTGCCAGACTGGTGTTTCAATTCAATTGGAGTTATCACACCAGGTTGGCAGCATTGCATTTAGGAAGAACTGGTAAGTACATGTGTGCTAATTGAACTGGCAGCTTTGCCCCAATACCCCTGGAAAAAAAACAAAACAACAACATCAACACAAAAAAACAACTCACAGCTGCTTCCCTCCCACATGATACATTTACAAAATCCTTCTAAAATCCTTGTTCTATCAGTTTTGGGTTATTCTTGTCAATGTTCCCTCACTCTTGCCAAGCAGTGCTTATAGCAAGTTGTCTCTAGAGGGAGGCCAAGGAAGAACCTTTTCATGCTTTCGCATGCATCGCTGTGATTGAATGAGAGCTGTCTCACTGCTGTGAGTGAGAAGTCTGAGTGGCTTGTAATCCTGTTCCCACTGGTCCATGAGGAGCAGCAGGCCTTGGAGAGAATGATTTTAATATGTCTCTACCTGAGTTAATTTTTGTAGGCCAACAGGGACAAATTTACACAGACCTTGCACCCATCTCTGTCTAAGGGTGGGAAAAAATCTGTACTTAATCGGAGCTTTTGCTTCGTTTATAAAACGGAAAGAGGTATTCATCAATGGGATTAAAGCTTGTCCCCTGGTGGGTTTATAAAAGCCATTTATCATTAATGAAATACAATTATTTTTGCTGTGCTTACAGATTTGTCTCTTAATATATTCATCGCAGGTGTTGTTAATCAGTTATTGGCCTGGAGAGATTCACTTTTAACAAGTTACTTCCTCATCATGGTTTAGATCAAGGTGAGATGATTTGTGAGTCATTCGTTTACTTTGTGTCCGTCTGAATGTGGAGAACGGTTCAATTATTGAACAGTTAATCTAATTTAGTAACTCAATTCACTAGGTGAAACACATTATACAGTATGGGTTAATTACAGACAGACTGATGTTTTCAAGATTATATTTCAGTTTATGATGATGATACACATTTAAGATTAGAATATTATGTCAGACCATTAAAAACCATTTTAGTACCTACTCAAAGGTTGTTGTTTTCAAATGGTAATTTTAATTCAACAAACAAACCTTATTGGATATTTAAATTTCTTAAACAAATATTAGAAAATGTTTTGTGTTTTTCATTAATTCTCTTAAAATACTAACTAAAAAGGTCAGAATAAATCTGTAGTTTTTACTTCTACTCAAGTAAAAATATATTGAGTAAAACCTTTAGCTCGGGGGACGGGGGGCACTCCTGGTCCTGGAGGGCCGGTGTCCTACAGCTCTTAGATGTCTCCCTGGTCCAACACACCTGAATCCAACAGCTGAATCACCTCCCAAGTGCAGTCAGGTTCTCCAGAGTCCTGCTAATGACCTCATTATTTGACTCAGGTGTGTTGAAGTAGAGACACATCTACAGGTTGCAGGACACCAGGAGTGCCCACCCCTGGTTTAGCTGCTCTACCATCAGTGCCTTTTGCATATACATGTTTGTGCTATTAAATGTATATTTGATATATATTTCAGTTCTGCTCTTGTTCACTGCATTGAAATATTCAGTTGATGTAAGATTCTTGAGTCCTACAGTGCATCAGTTAAAGTGTCTGTGGGGATGGTCAGAATTGGTAGCAAGTATTGCGAGAGCGACTGCTACCCAGACGGTAGCAGACGATTAAGGTCAAAGTTCAGCAGAAGCGAGATTAAAATAACAGTCCCTTAATAATCCAAGTATGCAGGGCTCTATTTGGATGCAATATTGGGTTTGATATCAGATTTCTAGAGCAATAAATGTATTTGCTAAAGTAATATAATTGCCGAGCTTGAAAGTCTCTAACTGTGTTTTCTTCCCACACGAAATATAATCGTTTTTCAAGTTTTACTGAAAACTGTTGGATTATTTCACTGATGAAAAAGAAACAAAAGCAGGTAATATGTGGGTCGATTATAATCAATTTCATCCTCAATAGTAGAGTAATTGCATGTTTCTTAGATATTGCACAGACTTCTACCCAAAACCTTGTGATTGTAGCATAAGCCCTTAAGAGAAACATAACATTATTTTTTAAATCTTTTTCAAGATATTGTGGCACAAGTGGCTTCTATTTAAAGCAAGAGAGAAAACACGCAGAGAGAAAGGGAGACAGAGTAAAGGTTAAGAGTCAGACCTCGGACTACTTCTTTAAAGATTAACAGCATGGGGCTCCTGCTAAGCCATGTGTCTACCTGATGAACATAAGTTAAAATCAAGACCAGCGCTGGCTTCCGCTGAGATATGTTTATCCTCCCATCACATTCTTGTGAATCTGGATTGCGCTTTAAAGTTGTGTGTAGATATTTGATTTTCCATAACTAACATTCCATCTATGCCTTTCTTAGAATCTGGTACTTAATAATTTTGAGGAAACATTTTGTAGCTCCACTAACTCTTTCTGATCTGGACCAATTAGCACTGAGTGACAGAAAATACAAGTTGTGAAAACTTTGAATGGCTGTTACTATTTTCCATTGTGCATAAATACAAGTGATTTTCAAGCAGCACTTTTTACCTCAAACGGTCATCCCTGAAAGCAATACAATGTTTCTGTTCATGTTTTTTCCCCAACAGTGTTCTATTTTATGAGTTTAGACAAAAATTATTAGAGAATTGTATGGACTTGTAAAAATCATTAGTGTTTGAGATGTCTATTGACATTTCAAAATGAGCCCTCTTTTCAGAGTGGATACAAACACTCATAGATTTATTTGACTGTGTTGCTGCCTTACATTGTGCAGTAACCACAGTGAATCATGTCAGGCTATGACAATACACATCACTCAAATAGGGTGCAGATAAAGTTTGTGAGAGTTTTCCAGCACAGAAAGAAGACATTCCCACAGTTTGATGGCTGAGTTGTACAACAAAGTATCAATACCTCCACACAAAACAATATCCATAAACTCTAGATTATTTCCATAAGATATACCAGTTCTTTACCTTTTTTTTTTTTTTTTTTTTTTTTACATTTGACAGGATATTGCAATCGCACCTGCCATTTTATAAGGTGCATTTTGCTAACACCAGGTAAGAAAATCAAAATTTTCTGATAAAAAAAAATAAAAAAAATTAGAGTTGTATAAAAACAAAGTATAGTGTGTTAAGTTTAGCCCCAACTCCTTGTTTTTAGGTGACAGGAGTGTCACGGCGTGGTTGTCTGCTGCTGTAATCTTTCTACTTCAGAGTCCAGTTTTATGCTCTGCATTTAGAGAAGGTATTCCACATACATTGACTGTAACAAATGGTTATTTGAGCTATTGCTGCGTTTCTATTGACTTGAACCAGACTGCCCATTTCCTTTTGACTCTTCACATCAACAAGACATTTGTGTTCACACAATTGTCGCTCACTGGATATTTCTTATTTTTTTGACCAATCTCTGTCAAACCGGGAGATGGTTCTGTGCGAAAATCCCAGAAAATCATCAGTTTCTGAAAAACTAACACCAGCCTGTCTGGCAGCAACAATCATGACACGTTGAAAGTCACTCAGATTGCCTTTTTTCACCTTTCTGTTGCTCAGTTTGAACATCAGCAAGCTTTCTTCAACACGTCTAGATGCCTAAAAGCATTGAGTTGTATGTAAGTATTTTTTATTTATATAGCAATTTTCACAGATAAAACCACAATGTTTCTCAGATACCATAAACATTAGAAAACAATTACATTAAAACATAAAAAAATATAAAACTAAAAAATTAATAATAAGAACATATTTTTAAAAAATCCAACTCTGCAAATTTGCTGTTTGTTCAAAAGGAATGAGATGAGTATACCTATTAAAGTGGCCTGAGAGTGTAAGTCTCTTCTGGTACAATGAAAAGCAATCAAATATGAGGAGATGGGGTTGTCTGAAGTTGATTTTTCTTACATGGTCTACAAAGTACTCCATTGGTAATTGATGTATTGCAAATAGATTAAAGAACAGATGCAGATTGTCGAGTGCTCTGTTAGCCTGCAAGCATGTGTCAGAAGACAGTGAGGCGGAAAACTAATTACCAAAAACAGTAAACCTTTCATGGCTGAGACTAGATATTCTCACAGAGCAGCAGAAATGTGTCATATTGTGAAGAAGGCACAATACTATATATATGTACAGCTTGCACTGTCAATGTTTCTGAATTTATCTTTTTAATAATGAGGGCATTGTTATGTTTCCATTAGAGCTGCTATTGAATTACAGTTGTCACTTCAATATCAATGTGGTAAATTGCATTAACAAAGGTCGACTTGGATGCAATGTTTGATGAGCTGATGTTTTTAAAGTACTATGCACTCATGCTGTGCACAGCAATAATTCATTTGTGCAGTCGGATGGAGTTTCCCAGTTCATGATGCCCATACCTGATAAAGCTTTTAGTGACTGAGATAGTAAAACTCTCAGAAAGTGGTTGAAACATTGTGATGATGGAAAAAAAATAACATTAATTGAGGTTAATTGCAAGCAGTTTCAACACTGAAAATTCCCCCATTATGTTGAAATGGCATATTTACCAGTATCATTTAGCACTAGATGCTACGCTTTAAAACTTGAGATCAAACTGTGTTTAGCTGAAGCATCATATAAAGAGGGTAAAGACAAATCACTTCTTTCCTTCAAGTAACCCTAAATCCCCAATCATATTTCACTCAAGTTTTGCTCTCTCTTCTAATCCTTGATCTTTTGATGTTTCCTGCAACTTATGAAAAGAAAAATCAATAAAATATATGGGGGGAAATGTCCTCCTCTTCCTTCATCTAGGCTACTTTGAACAAACCAAAGCCCACAAAAGGTACCAGTAGTCATTCCACTGATCTCAGAAGTCAAGAAAAAGAAAACTTCAGTCACTAGGTGCAAAGACCATCCCCTCTACTGTGCTCATGTATGCCCTCAGTAGTTCCATATGCCCGGCGAGCTGCCAGGAAACTGGACAGGCAAGCACAGTGACTGCCAATCTGCAGATGCAGTAGCTGTCTGCTCATGCATATTAAACCCACGCCACCTGCTCGTCGTACATCACGCCCTGCATTCGCAGCCCCAGGAATTTTAATCAGCTACACTGACAGGAAGCCACTCTCCAGTCCACGTAGGTGAATCTTTTCAACTCCTCCCCCGTCCCCTCTGACTCTTTTTTTCCTGCAGAGACGGCAAGGCATCCTGCACTTCGGATTTCCTGTTGGGTTGTTGAGTGGCAGGGAAAACGGAGGGGGAAGTAAATGACTGCTGAGGTTTTAAAAATATGATTATTTTCAGTTCAGTTTGGGTAGCTTTATCTGATTTTGTCACCAGCTCCTCTTCTGCAGTCGACCTCATGGGGAGATAAATTGCTTGGATCTTTTTAAATTATTCTAGAAGAGAAAGTATGCTTAAAACTTATTTTCTTCTTTTTTCTAATGCCAGTGCTATTAGATAATTTTACATCCAACTGAGTTCTATTGAATATTTTGAAAATAAAAGGGAATTATCATTGTTTTCATCTTTGAAAAATATCTCAACACCAACAATATGACTTTGCAACTCACTCACAAAAACTCCCCAGCTTCAGTCAACTTGTCAGAAAAGATGTTACAGTAAGCAAATGAAGACACAATTAGGTACCCGTTCTGACTGCAGTTCTCCGTCATTCTGCCAGTTTATGCTGGCGCAGCACATTCCTCAGGAACCCTCAGGATGAATTTTTTATGCCATCTTTTTAAATATAGCCTTTTTACAAAAAGGCAGATGGAGACAGGCACCGCCAAGATGGGACAGAGTGTGCTGTCAGTGGTCTGGTAACAGTTAGTTGCACATTAATAGCCAAGCCAAACGTGCCATGTTTGATTCATTATATTTTGGCACTGTTGATAAGTTGCGCTGCAAATTGTGTGGCATATTAACAATGTGATTTTCATGAAAATAAATATTTTTATTTATTTCCTAATTTGTACAGTCATCGCCAAAAGCTGTGGCAATGGCAACTTTTGGCAGATGTTTTGTGGCTTTAACATTTCTTTTTTAAACAATAAAGCATGACTTAAAACATTCCAGAAATTTGAAAGACTACTATCAAATGCTCTTAATGTATGCAAATTGTCAAGACACAATTTCTTCAACTTATTCTGGCATGCTGGCTATCAAGCTCTTAGCCAAATAGCAGCAGATGGTGACCCATTCTTGTCTTATTAGTGCTTGGAGTTAAACTTAAGGATTTTGGTTTGTGCTCATATTGGTTTTATTTATCTATTTTTTGGGGGGTTGGTGGGGGGGGATTGACCACAGACTCTCACTTCGATCAGTTTGGATCTCCAAATGGAAACTGGATTGTTGGAAAAAGATGTTGGATAATGTTTTGGCATCGCTCCATTATTCATGACAGTGTCTTTGAACAGAAGGGGGGTCTAAGAAATTTCTAGATGCAACATAATTCTTTAGCAAACACTAAAGAATGTCAGCATGTCTTCTTTTTATTGTATAATTCATAAGCTAAATCATACCCCCTATTCACAATGCTTTTATGCGCTCCAGCATGTTTCTGTGATGTTTCATGTTTCATTATGCTTTTCATTTGTTTCACACCCCAAACTCATGATGACACCACAGGTATGTATATTTCAGCAAAACTCACTATGGTTTTAATTTCTCTGTCATCTCCTTCTCGTCATGTCTCAGAATCAAAATTTAAATTCAATATATTTGCTTTTGAAAAAGTACTAAGGTGCCCATCTTGATTAAATATACATTTGTTTTATCCAAATTTATCTTTCTGCTGCTTATTCTCTTATTTGCTCCATAAGTAGAGAAACAGAGAATAAAGTGCATCACTTTACAGTTGGATTTAGGGAGACACTCATCCCATTCTTGATAGCTTTTATGTGTTTCCCCCAGAGAGAGCGACTGTATGTTCATAGCTGTTCTGACAGCTATATTATACCTCAGTAGCTTAACTAATGTGATGTATGGCAGTAACTCTCGCTTTCCTGAAATAAACATACAAATCCACTTTGTATGTTTATTTAAATATACAAATCCACTTCGAAACATGTAATATACCGGTAGTGTACAAAAGAAACGCTGTAGTTTTGGGACTAGAAACAATAAACTAAATGACATGTTTGTTTCATTTCATGAGACCATAGGTAGCAACATCATTCTGTCCCTCTTGGTGGTACATTATGTTAATTACACCACAAATTACAATCAATGAATCAGGATAAATTATCTGTCTAGTTTCATATTACAGCGTGTAGGCTGCAAAGACAAATTAGCACAGGAGAAATTGTGTCTAATAATATTGGTCTGTCTGAACATTCTTATGAACATCATTACTAATCCTGGCCTTACAAGGGAAGTCAATAACATTTGGCAGATTACATTCATAAACTGCTACAGGAGACCCTGCAGACTAAAAACAGAGTCTGAGTCACTGCTATGATTCACATTTCTATAGTTGACTACAGTGTGAGGGAAGAGTAATCCTCAAAAATGTTTAGAAGCGCTAAATATAACCAGGAATTCACTCAGTCTGACCATCTGTTTATCAGTTTTATGTAAAATATTTATTAAATTATTATTTTTTATTGTATTATTGATTAGCAGCTAATCAGAGACCGATTACAGGTTTCAAGATATATCAAGTTTTAAAAGGTACACCTTCAAACTTAAAAACTTATCAATCATCTAATGTTCGAAGGCCTTTTAATGGGATGCCGGCAAAAGTACTGGAGTGAACCTTGTTTTCTCTGACTGTATGGAAGACATGCAACCTTCCATACAGAAGAAGGAAAGATGTTCCTTTGCTACAACTTTTTGAGTCTCCCCCACAAAAATAACTATTGAAATACCATCAATCAGTCATTTTTAGGTCACTAATACTTGTCTAAAACAACAATAAACAAGCAAGGAGTGGGATGTCTGAAATAATCACCTGCTGGTTTTACCAGAACTGTCAGCCCAAATTATTAATTGCCTAATAATATTTTGGAGTCTCCCAGTGTGGAAGAGCAGAACACCAAAACTATATAAAACATGTTTGGTGAGAACTTTATATAAATCATTTTGGATGATAACAAAACAATGTAAATATATTAGTTTTTAGAATCAGTGTCTTACTCTTTTATGTTTATATTTTTTACATTCATTAACCATATCTTACCCTTCTGAATAGTGAATATGCAGGGTGTTTAAGTCTTTGGGGTGGACATCACCCTAATTTTTAACTCTCCTCAGATTATTGGATTCAGTCAAGTGAGAAAGTAAATGTAGCTTTCAATTAGAAAATACTGTGGTGAAATTAAAAATGTAATTCTTTTTTTGGCTGTGTGAAGAAATCTGAGAACTTGTTTGGTTATTCTGTTGAGTAATGCACATTGTTCGGCTCAAGTCCAATTTGCCATGAGACATTTTTGGGGACAAACCATCTGCCTTCTAGTATGTGACTTGCTCAAAAACACTCCCCCATACATCCTTAGCTCCCCTGATGTTATTGTACATTCAGGCTGTACCTGACAGTGGAGACGCTGCTCCAACAGAGCTGTCGTCCACATCTTACAACAAACAGCCTGAGCCTTCTGGTCCAGCTCAGAACAGGCAATTTGGACTCTCGGTGCAGTCTCTCGGCTCTGCTGTTTCACGGCTTGTGGAGTGAAATTTCACAATCTGCTTGCACTGTTTGCTTTGTGGTAGTAGGGAGGGACTTGGGACTGCAGGGGTTGACTTGTTATATGTACAGTCATCATTCATACTTTAATCAAGAGTCACCTGAACCGGGGTCAGGAGATAATGTAGATAATTAACACTGTTCATTTGGGAGTTGACTGGCTCCCTTCAGGTTCAGTGTATGTGTGATGTCTACAGGGGTCTACCTTATTAACCTCTCTGCTTTGGGTGTAATAATGTGAAAACTATGAAATACTGTTCAAGTTATCTAAAAATTATGCCATTAAATAATTACTTGACTGAAGTAGTTTAATGGCTGAGAATTAAAAGGAAAAACTCGCCTTTTGAATACAATCTGTTGATGAAGAAAAGACATGGATTTTCTTCATTAACAATGATTCCTATAATTTTTAATGATGAATATAAGGGGAATAAATGCAGACTTTTCAAACAAGTCCCACATTAGAGACCACCGGGCCGCCACAAGTTGGCCAACGGTGAAGGACAAACTGTGACGAATGTCCCTCTAAATGCCTGTCATCAAGCTGTCATGGCGGCCAAGGCCATGTGTTCCTCAAGCCTGCTTACCAGCAGCGTCTACCACCTTTAACCTGGTCAGACACTATTTGTTTGTGTCATGTCAGGGACAGAGGGTCTCCCAGGACTGTCTGTCTTGGTGATCACGCGAGACACATAAGATGGCGCTTGTGATACACACCAGTGTTCACAACCTAAAACAACATATATGGAACTATGTGGTTTTAAATAAGTCATTCACTGTTGCTGATGTTTATTCTTAGTTTTCATTATCATCTGTGCTGTTAGTAAAACCATAAAGTTATATTTGTTTCCCTACACAAACACAAATATTGGGTTTTATCTTGATTTGAAGTTTGAATTGAACACATTGGACCATTTTGTTTAGGACTGAAATTAAACAGATTTCACTGATGTTCTACTTAATACCAAAAGCAAAGTGAAATTTGAGATTTCTTTCCAGAATAACTTGTGGTTTATGGGTTGAAGGATTTTCAGTCACTTCAGTTGTTAGTTTTCTGCTCTGGTTTATTTTGGCTATTTCTTAGATTTGGCATTCTGTGTCACTGTAGTGTTAAGTGCAATCTGTTATGAACAGTTTTTTTTTAAATTGTTCAATAAAAAAACAAGTTACATGTAAGAATTTTAGCCAATTTTTATGTTTTACTCTTCATCTTTTCTTAAACTTACCTATTTTACATCCAGTTCTCAAATCTTGCCAATATTTAGCGCCCTATCTTCTTTCACATTTCTTTTTGTCAGATCCTTTCCTTGAAGCCCCTAAAGGTTTATTCTTTATTTTCATTTATTGAGCAAGCTTAGGCAAAAACTGAATAGTGACCTGTAAAACTAAAATTATCAAGGAAATAATATAAATAAACACAATGAAAACCGAAACAAACACTTGATTGTGACACCTTTTCTTGAGTGAACATTCTTTGTCTGCTGTATCAGCTGTAAACAATCCATTCTGGTATCCAAGAAGCTGGCCAGTTACAGGAAAAAGCAGTGGTGTGGTTGCTTCATAGGGCATCTCTCTAAGCTATGCTCAGCTAATGGCTCTTGTGCTCAGCCTCTATCTCCAAGCGCAGTGCCCACTCAGTCATGCAGGTTTTCCTTTTATGATCTTCCATACATCATCATAGGTTATCCTCGTTTTCCCTGAAAACAAAAAAGGAGCACCTTCAAACCGAGAAAATAATAAATGTCCATTAGCCAACAACAAAAACACAACCCCAAAGAAGCCTTTGGGATTGTATTAGTAATATTTTCTAGAACACTATGCATTCAGAGCTCATGTCAGGAAGCAGTACATTTAATTAAAATCATGACCTTTTTTTCCTCATGCTTATCAAGTAGATATAATGCCAGAACCTGATAAATGGAAAGTATTATGCTGAGCTGAAACCCTGCTCCTTTAACTGTGTAAATAATTCTCTGAGAAATATGCCTTGTATTAGGAGTTAAAAATCAGATTTATTTTTTAAGACTTTAAGTGCAGTTAGTGGCAGCCGTCTTTATATCTTAGAGTTACATTATAGAAGTCTTGAAGATAGGAGTCCTCTCCGCTTTTCTGAAGCTGCAGGATTTGGCATGATGAATAATACAGTGCATTGTTCTGGTTTGTACTCTTTCCATGTAACCAGTAATAAGAAATGGATGTAGACATTTGTTATTGTCAGAATTTAAAACAGAGGTCCCAGAACATAATATTTTTTGATCCTACTACAGAGGGTAAAGTTCTGCTTCAGAGACAAAAGGACAGAAAAAGAGAAAGAAACAACAAATCCCAGTCATTTTCAAATCCTTGTGAAAGACAATATAGCAGGAGCCTGTTTATTCTCCATACCCACTGCATTTTGTATTTCTTAGAAAATGGTTCTGTCCAAAAAGCAGCAGTGCATGATGGGTAACCAATCAGCAGGCTCTCTTAGGATTTTCCCTGTACGTATTGAGGCGCTCTTTGATGTGAGCTGCAGTAAACACAGCCGGTTCTCTCCCAACCAGCGTCTCTGGAGGGATGAGGCTCAGCAGAAGAACACTAATGAGCACATTAGAAGGAAGCCATAGAAGGAAAACTGCTACAGTTGTAAATGGGATTGTCTGCTATGTTGTCTATGGCAAGAATACTCTGGCTACAATGTGCAGTTGTGTTGCCACATTTTCATTTTCACTTAATTGTATGTAAATGAGCATTTGTGTATAGATTCTGCTGAATGTGGGAACCTAGGAGGTTGGATTACATAAGCTCTGTCACGAAACTGATCTTACAAATTCACATTACTGTAAATTAAGAGCGTTAATTTGAATATAGATGGTATAAATATGATTATGTGTTCCACTGCAGGAGAAAATAATTACAACTGGAGCACTCACCCCTTATTGTACCTAAAACCATTAGAGCCCATAAATGTCAAGTTAAAATGTATTAATACAGAAGACAAAAAGCTAGCTGGAGTGCTTTATGAAATTTACTGATAAAGCACATTAAAGCTGCAGCATGGAGTTTTGGGAAACTGTAGACTTGGACTGTAAGTTTGAACAATCACATCTAACAAGTCCCTCCTCCTTGCTCTCTGCTGCACTACAGCCCCTTCCTCACAGCGGAACCTGCCATGAACATGCAGACTAAGAAGCACTGCAGGGCTCCCAATAAGCAACAGCAACAAGCTACAGAATGAAATTTGATTTGCGCTATCACGAGTGATGCTGTAACCATCGCTATCTTATTTGTGTTATTAAAATATAAAACAAATCAAGCAGAGATCCTTGCTTGTAAAGCAGAAATGTGGCTAACTCTGGATTTGTTTTGAATTTTTTCAGAAACCTAGCTCCCTCAGCTCTAAAAAAACCACTCCGATGTTTGCTGCTTTTATCTTGGGCTCTGTCTACGTCTTTCTTTTCAGCTTGCCTGTCATTATGGGTTTTCTTTTGTCCACCTGTCTTGTTTTCTGAGCAGGTGCCACTTGAGAAATTAGTAGTTTAAAGGAAGCAAACAAATTTTCAAAAGTCAGTCAAGAAATTTCCAGTCTCTCCTCAAGGATTTTGTGTTTTTGCTTTTCTAGTTACTAAAAAAAGTGGTTGTTATTCATTAGCATTTCATATATCGTGCTTCTCTTTTCTAAATGACATTGATAGTCTTTATTCAGATGTTGGAGAATAAATACCATGCATCGCAACATTTGTGACTTTTCTTATAACCCAGTCAGTAGAGGAAATTGCCTCAAAAAATATCTTGGTCTTTTTGGTGAAGAAAATTGCTGCACCAACCTGTGCTTTGTCTCCTTGATAACCAACCATTGTACTGGTAAATGGCTGGTATCAAACATTTCAAACTATTTGAATATCTTGTTGCAGACTCTTCATTACAATGTCCAGTTGTGTGGTCGTACATACTGTGTGCACACTTTAAGCTATAAATAGTCTATCCCAATGGTTCTTCGTTGACACTTTCAAATATTAGCACAGCAGGGCTGGATATTTGGAATGTGATTTGATTCCTTCATGAAGACAAACTCCCTTCAGTCTCACCTAAAACAACAACAACAAAAAACAGCAACAATATTGGCCCTGTTTGATTTGAGCAAGGTTCAATTGTGACTTCCAGTCATTAGTGTCAGAAGTGCTACATAAACGTCAGTTAGCTTTTTATTAACATTGTAAATCTCTGATGCAGACATTTAATTAGATCACATTTAAAGGTAGTCAATTTATCACCAGTGGTACTTTAACTGCATTATGAAAACTTTAGATGTATTCTGTTATCTGTTGGATGACCAAAAACACATCAATAAGAGAAAGTGGTTATGTAATTGACTCCTAAAATCTTTTTTCCACTCACCTTGTTTTTCCTTCAGAGTGTTGTGAAGCTAAAAATAATTAGCACATTGGGACCCCCACATGCTATTAATGATTCAAGCACCTTGGAAACAAGGTCAACCTAAATATCAGGGTGATTGTATGGAGACGTTCTATCCAAAGACTTGGAGCTCATTACGAAAAATAAATTGTCAAAATATGAGTGGAAACTTGCAAAAAAAAAAAAAAGTAGGGTATATTATGGGATGGGATGTCCCATTAGCCCGTCAGTTCTCAAAACCACACACACCTCCAAATAATTTGTAGAATCACATGCAGAGTCAGTTTGATCCCACTGGGACCATGCAAAGGACAAAAAGCTTTAGTCAACCCGCTGTTTGCTTTAACAGTTTGTAAATGTTGCGATCCAAGGTGCTCTGACAGAGAGCAGTTCAGTTTTCTAATAGAGATGTGATAAAAGTGAATAGCTTCTTCCAGATCTTTGAGGTGTAAGGCTTCACCTTGGAAATGCGCTTGCAAAAGCTTTTCTTGACACCTGCTTATCTGACATAAAAGAGCTGCCAAAAATCAAACCCAAGGTTTTATTTTGATAGCAGAGCAGCTAAAAAGGGCTGAAGGGCCAAAAAGAAGTGATGCTTAACAATCCAGACCTTCCAACTTGAATTTTTCATGAGAAAAAAATGCAGGTATACTTTTGACACATGCTGCAAAGTGCAGCACATGTGACTGCAGAAACAGAGCAATTTTTTTGGAGCAGTTTGATTGGCTGTACAGGTTGCACCTCAAAGTAATGTAGGACTGTTACCCTGTTGCTTGATGAATTAATGTATAATTAAGTGATTTGGTATAAAAGAAAATAGAGCAAAATTGTAGAAGAAACTGGAAGTAGTAATTCAAAGCAAATAATGCCCTGATAAGTAACCTACAAGGATCCTTTGAATCTGCGATCCCCTGCTCGTAGATTTCCTCAAAAGTACAGAGGGAACCGGCAATCTGGATTGCCTTTGTGCTTCGGGGAAAGTGAAAGACGTGAAAATTATTTCAAAGAGTTGGGGATGAATCACTTTCCCACTGCAGCTGCCATTTATTTGCACATTTTCACCACTTTTTCTACACATTCTGGCTCATACAGCTTGTTTGAGGGTGGTATTGTGAGAGTTTTGCTGTGGAAATAACGGCTAGTAAAAGTGAGGTATAAATAATTTAAAAGCAAGGTACAAGTTTGTTGTAATAAGTCAGCTTGAAGACCCATCCTAACAGTACCAAAGACGATAAGACTGCTTTCAAGAGCTTGGTATCAGTACTGGTCTTCCATAGGAATTCAGATGGAGAAGGTTTCCTTTCTGGAATAATCAAGAAATTACAGCTCCAAACGGGTAAAATTAAAAAGTTTTTTTTTTTTTTTAAGAAAATTATGTAATTGCTGCACAATATGTACAGTAATTGCCCTTTTTCTAATGCTGGACGTTTAAAGAATCCTTCATTCTGACATTGCTCCTGTTTGACAGGTGCTCATTCAAATGTGCCGGAGCAGCACTTGTTATACAGCAGATTTTTTTTTCTTTTTTTGCATCATTTCTTTGCTGTCACAGTGATGAAATGGAAACCCATAATACATTGACAGCTGGTATAGCTCAAGGACAAACGTATCTAAAGATGACTGCAGTGGACGCAGCCAGCAGTGCTAAAAGAGGGGAGGTAATCCTTGAAGGTGTTGGCAGGTTTTCTGCAGATTTTTTAAAAGTTATTCAATCCCCGCTATCTGTTTGCAGACCTTGACAAGCAACAGCAGACTGTTTTTATTGGACAATTTCAGCTGGAAGAGTGTTCTTCTGTTTTGCAGGAATTAGCAGGTTGCATGTTAGGTGTTGATTCACTTTTACTGGATGGTGAAAGTGAATTAAAATTTTGCAGCAGTTTTTTAGACTCTATCAAAAAGAAAAGATGAAGTTTTGTAAGGTGTTACAGGAAGACACTGCAAGATGGCTGGAAGACAGTTTTTTTTTTTTCCCCAAGGTGGTTGAATCATTAACAGCATATATGGGGGTCCCAATGTGCAAATTATTTTTAGTTTCACAGCACACCGCAGGAAAACCAAGGAAAGTAGGAAGCACTTTGAAAAGTTAGAATTGTAATAATCCGGTAGAAACGCCACATAAAAGCTTATTGTCTGAAAGAACAGTATCTTGCAACTAACTAAATTGTAAAATCATATTTTCCATCCCTACAAGGTTTTATATCCAAAATATTCTATTCATATTTGCAAGATTTGGGGCGGTGGTAACTGTCTCCGGCAGCCTACAGACAGGCTACATTTAGACACACAAGACGGACACACATTCATACACACTCACAATTTAGAAGCTTCAATTAACCTAACATGAATGTTTTTGGGGACTGTGGGAGGAAACCGGAGTAACCACAGTATCCTGGGAAAACTCAAACACAAATGGGGAGTGCAAGCTAGCTTCACACATAAAAAAACCTAGCTGAAATTTGAAAGCATGAACCTCTTAGTTGGGAAGAAACAGTGCTAACCATTTACAGTAAAATTAAATCATATTGAACATCTTTTCACATTGAATTATTTTGGCAGTATAGAGGTAAAATCTAAGTTGATATGACTGATAAAATAATATTGAAGCACATAACTGTTTACCTTGAAGGTTCTTTTTATGTAACCCATTACTGTCTACAGGGCCACAGAAAAAGCTATTGTTGCCTGAATTTGCCCCACAGGTTTTGAGTCTCACACATGTATATTAGAGCAAGGTTCACAAACTTAAGAAATAAGCTTTTTTCATTCAAAAGAAAGTTAAAAAAGCGCATTAGATTTATCACACCTCTGCTTTACCAGGTTTTTACTTGTTATATTTCTTATAATGTGAGCATTGATGTGGCCTGTTGGTTCCTAGGAATGCATATAGTTGTATGAAGGGAGGATGTAAAAAACTGCTGCTGTGGTTGGGATTCCTTCACTTGCAGAAAAGAAGTAAGACAGACCTATCATATATCATCATGGATTCCTAGAGTATCGTGTTATCAGCGCCTCCATGACCTTGTTCTAAGCCTCCCCTTCCTGCTCTGCCAACAACATGCGACACATGAATGGCTGCTGCTCTTGTGGCACTTTCCATACAGACTGTGTTGCGTCATCAGAGATCAGTGATCAGGGTAGGCACTTTGGTACAGCTTTGCTGTTCAATTTGGAGAGGGTAGCATGTTTGTAACGTTTTCGAGCAGATTTAGACCAGATGATCCTCTTCATGACCTTGGCTACCCTGTCAGTAGACCAAAGGTCATCCATAAAGTGCAAATCCAGTTACGTCAGAAAACGTTAAGCTTTAAACTTTTAGCTCTGACTGAACATTTAGAGGGTTGTCTCTGAATATCTGTTGTGTTGTTTCCCTCATGCGCCACCAGTCACTGCTGCTTTTTAAATGATAGATACAAGAGAGTTTTGAAGGCCATGACAATTATTGCGAGGGACGTGCTCACCACTGGGACCATTGTGCTCTATTTTCTATTAATAAAGAAGCATCTTGGAATAGCTAACCTTTTGAACATCCCACTCTGGGAATATGTGGAATTAATATTACAGTGTACAATCTGGTGGGTGAAAGCAACGTTTTTTTGTTTTTTTTCTTATCCCCACACACTGAAGACCTCTAAATAAAAACACATGTGGCACATAAACATCATACCTTTCAGAGCTGCTTTTGAATGTATTTTTATGCAACTTCATTTGCCTTCTGTAAAGTTAACATTAATGTTCACTTCAGCTTTGTTGGACCTTGTCTCTCCTCCCCTTTGTTCTTAATTGCTCATATCATTTCCTCCTTGTTTTATAGAAACTCTAGAAATATTAGCCATAAATTAATGGTACCATGAGCTTTTTATGTCATATTTTAAATTGCTTGATTGGATCCAGAGATCTGATTTAAATATTAATTTATCCAAAACTGATCACTGAATCACTACAAACATTGGAAGTGATTCTGATTTGTTTTTTTAATCCAAGATAAAAAAAAAAAAAAAAAAAAAAAAAAAACTAGGAACACTTCAAAGATTTAGGAGTTTTCTTGGATTCGCAATTTTGAAAAGAAATAATTTAACTCTAGAAAGTGCCAAGTTATACTTTGATGCCACTCTTCATATTAGATACTGATGAGTTTTTCCATTGGCCAGCAAAACAGTTTTAAAACCACTTGAAATAGTTCATAAACACACCTTGAAGGTGTTGGATAAAAACCCCATATCATGTCATCGTTGCCTTATAGTCCAATAACAGGAACGTCTAAGTTGGAACAACATGGTAAAATATCAAGATGCTCCTACGTCTCTATGGTAATAAAAATACCAGTGAGTGAAAGATTACAGGTGTAGGGATGTCTGTTCAATTCCACATAGGAAAACTTCTTTGTGTCAAGTTGCTTTTTCCTATCATGCTTCTCACACTTGGAATGCAATTCTGAGTAACATAAGGGATCTTTTCATTTCTCATCTCATTTATAAAACATCTTAAGAACTGGCTCTTGGAAAGCCCAAAATATCAACATTGATTATATGCAAAGATGTATAAATTTTAAGGCTGTTTTATGTATTTCCTATTCTGTGGTATTATTACATCATTTTTGTTTCTGTATTTATTATGAGCTTTTGCTCCAACCTGGGATTGCAGACGGAAAGTAGCCATCTGGCTATAATCTCATGTATCTACATGTAGATATAATTCATTAATGCATTTTGTCCTATGAAAAAAAAACCCTGGAATTTTGTAAATAAAAAATGTTCAGGAAGCCTGATTTTATCCTTTAGAGTTTTAACTCTGTCACTGCGGTGTTTTCTGTTGGCCCCAAGAGCAGCATATATCTCTTTCTGTGTTCCCTCTGGTCTCTCATCATCTCTGAGGTCTTACATCAAGAAGCCCTGGATTTATAGATCAATAGCCATAAACAAAACATAGATTGAGCTGGACTCCAAGACAAAGCAAACAGATTTTACAGTTTTCCCTCCCTGTCTCCTCATACAGTTGGTCATGAAAGTCTCAGCTGAAATAAAAAAAGGGTCATTTTCCAGCGAGAGAGCAATACAAAGCTGATCAGGCATGAAATATGTGGCAGATTCAAACAAAATGAAAGACAATTACTGGAATATGACTTGTGAATAAAAGTGTGTTTAGAAAGGTGTGACTGGGTGCAAAAATAAATGGATGAACAGAGAATTTGTGTGTAATCCAATTGTAGTGACGTGACATTGGGCATAATACCAGTCAATCCCATTTTCAATGCTTGGTTACGTGGTGCAAAAAGTGTGTGAGACTGATCATTTCTGTGCATCTGCGTGTGTGTGCGTGTGTGTGGAGGGGTATGCATGGGTGTCCCTTTGTGTTTTTTTTTTTATTCACACTCATTAGTGTGCAGTCTCACACAGAATATTTATGTTGCTCTGATAACTTGGCTGACAGCTGTGCATATTTCACTGGGTGGAGAACCCTGCATTGCAGTGCTTGCTCATGGCAGCCATGCTCTTCGTGTGGGAGCAGTTTAGGGTCAGACTGGAATCAGAAAATTACCGACAAATCAGATAGACTATCCTTGGTCTGCCTCTTTGTTTGGTAGCATGCAGGTCAAAGCACTGACCGGACTTCATTTTGCATCATTTAAAAATGGAGCACACAAAGAGTAAAACATGGTTGTGCTGTTATTTGTGAAAAACTGTGGACACAACAGGAGAACATAAAAACAGTTTAGAGCATTTTAAAATGCCTCCATCTTCCTATCTGTCTAATCAAGCACACAGAAACAGTAAAGCTGAGAATACTCATATTAATCGTTTCCTACTAAATAAAAAGATTCCCAAGCTTTCTATGTTCAGCCCACACAGTTTCATAAATCAGAAACAAATAAATGCCTGCTCCAGTCTGAAGAGTGGCCATTTTAGTACACTAGAAGAAATGCTATAGAGTAATTTGTCAAATAAATGAAAAAAAAAATGAAAACATGCAGGATTTTAGAGGCACAATAAGGAAAAGAAAGTCGGGGAAGAAACATGGTTCCTTTCCAACTTTAATCCTTCTTCTCATTCTGTGTCTCTTCAGCTCTTGCCCCAACACCTCCAAATGTACGTTCAGAGGTCTTTAAGTCGTGTGTGGAGGATAAGGACCGCGCCTTCTGTCTGAATGATGGAGAATGCTCTATCATTGAAACTGTGGCTGGGGTTCACAGACACTGCAGGTAAGTGAGATTTGTGTTGATGTGTGAGGGTTAGGGACATTTTTCACTCTATCCTTCTTTTGCCCTCCATTTCATAACCCCGGTTACGATTAAAATTTTTTGCCGATTTAAAATGAGTTGGATTTCTGGGAAGAAAATATGGTAGGAGTAGGAATGGATAATTTTTGTAGTGCTTATCACTATCTCAGAGAAAAATAAATATTGCAATAAAAGCTATGACTCATTTTGTTGAAGATAAACTCTGATTGATAATGTTTAACCCCTGAAAGTGACAACATGGTTAGGACAGATATCAAACTAGCTGCTATTTGTTCAAAGAGCAAAATACTGTTTTTTTTATTAGTGTTATTTGTTACTAATATATTAGAAAATATAGTTGAATGCCTTTATTACGTACTGCTGTACAGCATCTTGAGTGCTGAAAAGAGTAATGTTTGATAATAGAGTATGGAAGTATATTAGAGTGGTTTCATAGCTGTATTCATGTTTGTTGCAGTGACAGTCTACTACATTTTAACTGTAGTTTTTTTCAGTATTATGAAAAATAATTTACTAGATATTACCCATTCCTAATCATAAAAATGTGCTACGTATAAATGTGTGTGACTAACTTCAATTATGCACAATTACTCCAGCTAGCATTACTTGGTGCTGTCTTTGTGGGTATTCTTCAAAGAATATAGATCCTGACCTTATTGTTACCTTTCCAAATCAAGCATTTTCCACAACAGACAGAGTGCGACAGTTCAAAAGGATGAAGAATAGTAGGGTATTTTTTGAGCCTTACTGTTATCTGCTTTAAGTTTTGCTCTCTCTCAGCACGAATAAACCACAAACATGTCTCAACATGTAAAAAAAAAAAGGATTTTCTTAGATGAAGATTTTGTTGTTCTTGTCAGCATGATCTGGTAGTAGTTCATACGGTGTGTTGACTGATTGGGAAAATGTCAGATTTTTGAGTTTTCAGTTACATCTAGTCACCAGTCTGTCTCAACGATGCGGAAAATTGACTGGGTCTGACCAGTGTGCAATTTCTTGGTACATTTCCACTTTGGACATTTCAATTAAGATTTGATTGTTTCCTTATGTAAACAAAACAAATTAAACTGGGGGAAAAGGATCTAAATTACTCATTTCTACAATCATCATGAGTCAAATTATTTGATTTGTACAACCCAAAGTATTAAAGGATTTCTATGCAAAAGGCACACTGGATCCAAATATGATTTACCCCGTGTTCCTGCTTTGATCTGACAAAAGCTTCAATAATGATAGCAATTTCATGAAATGTCTCTCTCCTCATATCTTACCCTTGGAATAAATGTTGTCGGATATGACCCCTTTAATCTGTGATGCATTTTAATGAAAGGTTTAAAAGAGGAGCTTCTGGAAGACCTTTCTTTGATCATACGTTGTATTCTTTCGTTCTTTTCTTTTGCCCATAGAGACATCATGTTTGAAATGACGAAGGAGAACAGATGACCCCGTTGTGGGGCTTATTTTCTTAAAATTATATGGATTAGCATTGCTAACATCCAACAATCTTATCAAATAAACAATTACATACCTATTAATATTCAAATTTCTGGATCCGCCTAGTGGCTTTGAATAGAAGATGAACTGGTCTTTACAGGAGAGAAGGTGAAATGAGTAGCTTTTAGATAAAATGATATAAGTTGGATAAAATCATTTTAATAAACGGTAGGCTGACATCCATATATTTGGCAACGCAAAAACAAAGTGGTCCCTTGATGTCGCAGATCTTAATTAA
Organism: Gambusia affinis; assembly: GCF_019740435.1. Taxonomy (NCBI): domain Eukaryota; kingdom Metazoa; phylum Chordata; class Actinopteri; order Cyprinodontiformes; family Poeciliidae; genus Gambusia; species Gambusia affinis. The sequence goes on from NC_057887.1 coordinate 19,194,566, forward strand.
CTTTCAGTACCTGTGGCACAAGGTTAGAGACGAGGTGATGCAAATTTCAGATTCTTCAAACACTCTCTTAGCAATCTCGGTCTTGTCAAAGCATCTTTGTAGCATTTTGAAAATGAAAACAATTGATGTCCACAAAGGAGGAGAAAGCTATAAGAAGATATAAAAGTGCTTTTAGACAGCTGATAAAGCGTTTTAACAGTGATGTTGGCTTTAAAATTGAGGTGAAGCAGATCAGAGTCTAGTAGTCAGGGTCACAAATGAAGGAAACCTTATAAGTGAGGACTGCGAATGAATTTGAAAATAATATTGAGTGCAACTCATTTTATTGTAATTTATTTCCCATGTATAAGTTGCTGATAGTCTCATTCCTCTAGCTGTTCACAGCCTATTAAGGCTAGCAAAATATGAATTCTTGGTAGTGAAATTTATTATGGGGGCTAATAATTGCAAATATTCAAGCAAGGCTCTTGACTACAGCTGTGTTGATAACTACCAGACACAGTACAATAATTACCGGCTAAAATTGTTCCCTGTTTCATAAATAGCACCATAAATCTAAAAAGAGGAAACCTTGGGACTGTTCAGAGTCTGCTGTGAAATTGTTCAAATTCACTGTACTAGATGGAGCATGAGTTGAACGCTGCAGTGTACAGCAGGCTGACGCTGTCCAAAACTATTTACTGCAGTTTCTCAACATGCTGAAAATTATGCAGCACAGCATAACAAAATGTTTGTTCATGCTTCTGCTTATTGAAATAATTTAAACTATTTTTGCTGTTGATTGTGTAAATAGATTATTTAAATTTTGAATTTACGACTGAGTCGACGAATAGAATCAGAGAGATACCAACATAAAACATTAAGATTCCATGGATAAGGGCAAGATTAAAGGTTTCTACAGCCCAGAGGGTCAAAGTTGCCAACCTTATTACAGTTGTCAATCTGATTAAATCACTTCAGGATATATTTGAGAAAAAAAAAACTGCATTTAAAGTATTTTTACTCTCTAAAGTTGGAGTTACTTACCATGCAGGAGTATATTGGCTGCAATATTAAAGAGGTGTGTCAGCTCTAATTTTATGCTTTTCAGAATTCAGATCATATTTTATTAACTTGGCTTTTCACAGTTTAAAAAATGTTGATCGCAGGTACCTAGAACATTGGACTAGCACTCAGTTAGTGTGCTACTTTTACACCTACTCTGGATAAATATAATTAAAAGAAAAAGATAGGAAAGAAGTGGTAAAATGATACATAAAAAACATATCTACAGACAGCAAATAATACTTTTAAGCAATGCAGATATGATTATATTACATTTTCTAAAAAATAAAGCAAGTACTTTCAATATTTTAACTTGTTTTTAGTTACCTGCTTGTTATTTCAGCAAAATGCACTGTGGAGATCAGCACTGAAATCTCTCTGATATCTCCAACAATACATCTCCTGAGAGAGAGGTTATGTGATTAGTAGTGAATGATAATAAAATACCTCATTAGTACCTATACTTGGATTAGCAAAGCTTACATCTCCATCTACTAAATAAGTGATAAAAGAAGAGAGAACAAACAGATATGTGTGATGTAGGTGATGAAACATAAGCATGAGACAATATTCTCAAAGAGAAGTAAATATGAAAAGAAAAAAAAAACATTTCAAACATACCAAGATTTGTGGTATTATTTAAAAACACAATTTATTATTTATCAAAACGTTTAAACAGATAATTTATTATTTAGTGTGCAAAAACATCACCATTAAGATTGTAGATAAAAAAACACTTTATTCTTTTCTCTGATGTTTTTAGATCCCATTACATCTCTGTAAACTTAAGCTGATCAGGTTTGGTATGACTGAAATGTATCACCTGTGCAAGAGCATCAGAAAACCCTGAAGACTTGGAACAATCATTACTCTGGGCTATAATTAGTGGGAGTTGAATGATTGAATATCGGGCTCAGGAGAGACTTGGAGACCTAACCTAGAGACACTGTCTGCCAGTTTTCCTGCAGTTGAGTGCCTGTTGTGTGAAAGAATGATTACAGGGTTGTAGGTACTTTTGCTGAAAGGTTGCTTCTTTTTCCTGACAGACGTTCACCCACTAAATCAGAGGAATATAATCATTTAACTCAAAAATCACTGCCGTGTGGATGTTGTTTAACAACATTGGTACAATGAGTAAAGTGTGAACACTGAGTTTACTTTGAGAAAACTTTTAATATCAAAAATTTTTACCACAAAAAGAAAACACTTAAACATCTTTAAACATTTTTGATGCTATGCAAAGTTCATGGGTTATCTTTCAAATCTTCTAGAGGCTTTAACAGGGAAGTTGGTTGACAGAATCATACCTAGCAACAGGGTCAACCACACCTCACTAAGATAAAAATTTTAAATCTAATTCTTAAGCTAGGACTCTTTGGCAGGAATTTTTAGGCTAAAGTAAGTCCTCTCTGAGTTTATTCAGAGAACCTTTGAGAATGTGGACGCTGAGCCCTGTGGATTAAAAAAAAGCTTTTGTCAAAAGAGAACCACAAGACGTTCCACTCGCAGTGGTGATGGTCCCATCATACTGGAGGGAAGACGGAGGGAGCTAAATATCAGGTAATACAGGAAGACGATGTGCACACCTAAGTTCAATAGAGAATCTCTCCAGCAGGACTTAGTATTTGCTCTTCATAGACACTCTCCATCCAAACTGACTGCGTTTGAGCTAATTTGCAAAGAATTGGCAAACATTCCAATTTCTATAGATGTTCAAAGCGATGGACTCAAGGGGCTGTCAAGTCAAACCATTCAGATTTGTGTTTGTAAAAAGAGACGCTAACCATCACTTATTTTCATTTCACCATGCAATTACTTGCTTTGTTTTCTTGGTCTTTCACACAAAATATTACAAAATGAAATTATAGTGTGGGGGTGTAATCTGAAAAGGTTGAACTTTAGCAAAACACTGTACATTAAACACTTTCCTCCTTTTTTCAGATTATAAGATGTCAGCATAAGATGACATCTGCAAGCTATTTTGATTTTGCGAACAGATTGGAAATCATAATTGTTATGAAGCTTTTTGTTCCCCTCTCCTTCAGTATCTTTTCCAATCTTCTCCTGTCCAACCGTTTTTCATTTGCCAAAGCTATTAAGGCTTTCCAAAAATAATAATAAAAAAACAAAACTTTAATACCATTTTGGGGCGTAGTTTTGTATCTGGGCTTTTTGTAAATTCAACACAGAAGAAGTAAAATAACTTATAGAATTTTGACCTCTGAAAATTACAACATAGCCACATACAGAATAGAAGTACAGCATAAATGCTAATGATATTTTCAGCCCACTAGTAATTTGGGGTAAATCAAGCCTTAAATTCAATTTGCTTGATGTTTACTCTTCTTGATTAGCAACAAGAAAAACTGCTAGCACTCCAAAGCATGTGAGCTGTTAAAGCTAGAGGAAAATAAATTTGTGCAAAACAGGAGAATAAAAGGCTGTGTAAAACTTTTGTTAAAATCCTTCTAAAATTAAGGTTTTAACAAAAACTAAATAAATAACAAACATTCCACGTTGCCAGTCAGTTTAAATGTACCTATTAAAATCTATTTCACACCCGTGCTGGAAATGCTTGCTTTGTTGCTGTCTAAAAATAAAGAACATGCATCATCTGAATTACTAAGCATATTTTATGCATGAGTCACCACATACTGTTATGAAACAAAAAATGCTCATTTACATTGTAGATGTAGAGTTGTAAGAGCTGATCAGTGTAAAGTATGCAAATCTACACATTTTTCATAACTATTCTGGTAAAATTACTTTGTTCCACCTTAGGATTGTGTAATGATGTTTGTTATCCAGGTAAAGAGAAAACAGAAGACAGTGTCAGAGTTCGTCTCTCTTATGGAACCACAGTGGAGATCTGGTGATTAAACTAACCACTATTCCTCTTAGTGAAATGTTTTTCATTTATTGATATGCTCTACACAATGTCCCAAACCTAAGTACTGCAGTTAACAGCTGTGTTTTAGGTGAAGCTGTCCTATGATGTTCTAAATTGAAAGAGAAGATGTTCTTTGTCATAATTCCCATGTGTTTCCTGCGTTGTAGCAGCTGGTCCGCTGACCCAGATACGGGGCTTTGAAAATATTTTTACCCCATACAGATTTCTTCCATTTTTGTTGCACTTTAATGTTTCATATCATCAAACGTCTTTTACCATATGGCAAAGATAACCTAAGTAACTACAAAAGTCAAGGGGAAGCATCTGTTTCAACTAGCTTGATCCAAAAATTACTCCCCAGTTGAATTGGGAATTTATGGTGATTTACCATATTTTTCTGGAAACCTGGGATAAGTTTTATTTACTAGAAAGCCATGACTTTTATTGGTTCTATGGTTCTCAGTGTGGTTCAGAGAATATGGAACAGTTGTGAAACTTCCCAACCTATCAAAATGATTCAAAGAGTCCATGAACAGCAGATCTAGGAAGCCACAAAAGAAACCAGAAGAACATATAAAACATCGGAGGCCTCAATTCCCTCAGTTTATTGATACAAAGACATTATTGCTGCATTTATTTATGCAGTGCCTTTCAACAGTTTTCTAACCTTTCAGTATTAAAATCACAAATTTAACATGGACAACCAACAAAGTAGTTGTGTACATTTGTAGGACAGTTAAGAGTTACTAATTGGTTCAGCTTTGTGTAGTCTTGTATTTGGACCTAAATCAAATTGAAAATCTGTCGTAAGAATTTAAAACTGATCGCAGTTGCTTTGCATCCATTCTCATACTGAGTTATTTAGCAAATAATTGGATGCATCTTTTGTTTCTAGCTATAAAAAGCATTCAGAGACTTGCAGCTGTAACTACAGCGAAGAGTGACTCTAACGTTTTGACTCAGGGGGCCATGAATACAAATGCAAGCCACATTTTTCAGATTGTATCACAGTTAAATATACTGAAATTAGCAGGTGTTAAAGGACAGATTGTGAAGTTTGGGGTAATTTTTTTCAAGGCACTGCTTATGTAAATACAACACAAATACCTTTGGATGTTGCCTTCTAATTTCAATTTCAGTCAGATTCTTCATCAGACTTATTGCCAGGCTGGCTACTTAAAATTCAAAACTTCAATGAAATGATTGTATTGCATAATAAAACTATGATATATATTCTACGTAAATAAAAAAGTTTTTCCTTTTCTGAAAATCCCTACTGCATTATTTGTTGTTACAGATTCAGCCACTTTTCACACATCCTCATGACTGACATTAAAAGGAATGTATCTTGCACATATCGCATGGTGAAATTCTTTAAGGAAAATGCTTCCTGACTTGCGTGAGTATTGTATCAACAATAGTAAACAGCACCTGCCTTGTGTTGCCAGATGACGCAAGCTGCTGCAAGTTTGCTTTTATCCTGAAACGACGTGATCCTGCCATCACCTCTTAAGAACATGACGACAATATGCATTAATAGGTCTTTGCATTTATATCCAATAATTTCAATATAATGACTTTAGAATAATGTTCATTATTATTGATATGCAAACTCATAATGATAATCGAGACAATAGGAACATTGTAATGCCAGACGCAGCAGAGCAGAGGGAATTAAACAGGCGTTTTGCATTTTAATGGGTGATTTCAACAGTGAAGATTTACCATCTTAATTTCCAAGGATATTTGAACACTTTTTGTTCTAATTTGTGGGAATTATAGATGTAAAAGATTAGATGGCCTGAATTGAGAAATAGCTTGAAAAAAAAAAGATCTAAAATGTTTCGGCTTCAAAATGTTAAAATGCATAATTGGTAATCCTGCTGTAATGAGTGTTGACTTTTGATCAAATGGAAAAAAATTTTGAATAATTATAGGTTCAGTTGGTGTCAAATAAAAGTGGAATTAAGCTGACAAGCAGGGAAGACGTATAAAAAGGTTGATGCTATTTATAAAGATAATTACAGAGGAACAGGTCAGATTTGTCCATGTCTTTATGTATTAGCTCTCCTTTGGAAATCAGAACCAATTTAATGGCTTCACTTTTATTCTTCACAGCTTAGATGAAATCACAACCCCTGTGTGTCTTTGTGCTTGCATTAAAAGCATGGCAAGGAACGACAGCTCATGTCTACCATCACCATGGTAACTTCTTTCCTCATTAGTTTGGCTCCAGAAGGTGAAAAAATAGTTGTTGACTCACTTATCATGAGCCTGCTCTGCTGGTATACATCAAATGCTCTGTCTTTTGCATCATATTTTACCCATCAACTCCCATTGATCAAACATCAAAATAACTGCTACCTAATGGTATCCATAACAGCTGTTGTGAATAATTCATAATGGGATTTGCACATTTGATTGCTTCATCCAGTGCTATGCTAGCGTACAGTACAGAAAGATACTGGATGATTGATTTTTCTTTGTGCTTTCTTCCCTCAGACTTCATCTGTAAGAATCAATAACTTTTAGGAACATCTTTTACCAAATAAAAAAAGAAGTGGTATTTATTATGCTGTTAAAATGCATTCGCCACCTTGCAGAATTGTTGAGTTCTCTCTTCAAGTCCTTTACTTTGTTATCATTTCACAGATTAATTTGGGAAGTCACACCAAGATAATGTTTTGCATATTATCATATTGTCCTTTCAGTTGAGCAGTGCTGGAAAACACATTTTGTGTCCAGTATCATTCTTGTCGTTGAATCATAAGCATTAGAAACTAACCCTAACCGAGCTTTTGCAGTTTTGTAGATTTTTCTCTGGTATCATTTGTGACCTTCTGGATGACTCATTAATGCATTCTTGAAAAATCTTGATAGGCCAACTACTCCTAAGAAGATTAGTTGTTTTATGTTTTTGACATTTGTGACTGATAGCTTAGACTATGATTCACTACTTTAGATAAGGTTGCAATGTGTTGTTTGAGATCTTTTAGCCTAGTTCATGTCAGCAGATTGACTCTGAGTTATTTCTTGATTGGACGGGTGAGGTAGCAATCACGTGTGGGTGCTTCTGGTGATAGTGAGCTGAATAAACCTGTAAAGTGGTTAATACATTGCCAAAGAACTGTGCATGCTAGAGAAAAATCTATGCACATTTCTTCAAGAATTCAAGGAAAATGTTAGAATGTTTCTGTTAAGGGAAATGAGTGATTTTCATTGATAGCTTGCTACTGGGCTTTAGCCTCGGGATAAGCTGAATCTGCTCACGTCTGTATGTTTTATCTCCATGAGCCTGTTTATGTTTTTTTTTAACCCAGGAGACATTGACAGCAGTATTAGGAGATTCTGATGTGACAAATTATGTCACATAAATGAAGAGCTCAACCTCTTAACTTTGCTCTCTTGCTTTTCTTCCTCTCATCTTGATTTTGTTATTTATTTCTTTATTTTTTTGAAAGAGAGCCAGTTCAGCGATTAAATTGTCACTGCAGGGTCAGACCTTGACAGGCTGCACTAATCCACGGTGCTGTTGCTCCTCTGCTGATCCATCCTGCTGGGGAGGACGTTCTCCAGGCTTAAAGCCAATGGTCCATGTCCACCCTCTTTTCCCACCTAGCAGCTGCATGAAAAGCACATGGCTGTAAATGTGAGAGCAGAATTACCTTTAGGCAACAGCCTTTGACAAACTAACACCTGGTCTTAGATCTCGGCTGAACTTGCACATCCTGTTTGTAATTCAAAGAAGAGAAGCAGCCCAAAGGTTGCTGACTTGAAGCTTCAGTCAGGAGAAACTTGAAAATTTTTTACTTCTGTTTAAAATCCCCTCCAGAAATGCAAAAAAAGCAGCACATAATTATAAATGGAATGATTTTGATGCAGGGCTGCACAGTGGCGCAGTTGGTAGCACTGTTGTTCCTGGGTTCGATTCCCGGTCCAGGGTCTTTCTGCACGGAGTTTGCATGTTCTCCCTGTGCATGCGTGGGTTCTCTCCAGGTACTCTGGCTTCCTCCCACTGTCAGGTTAATTGGTCTCTAAATTTTCCCTAGAGTGTGTGTGTGTGTGCATGGTTGTTTATCATGTCTGTCTCTGTGTTGCTCTGCGACAGACTGGCGACCTGTCCAGGGTGACCCTGCCTCTCGCCTGGAACGTTAGCTGGAGAGGAACCAGCAACCCTCCTGACCCCACTAAGTGTGTTAGAAAATGGATGGATGGATGATTTTGATGCAGTTTATTTACTTATTTATCACAGATTAAAATTTGAATATTGTAGCGTTTGCATTCAACTAGTATCATTTGTTTATTCACCCTTTAGCAGTTAGCCTTGCAACAAATCTGAAGAAGCTTTTGAATGAAACTTTGTCAGTCTCATAACTGTTGCGACATGCTGGAAGCTCAATATCAGGGAAGCAAAGATAACATGTCCTAGTTGACGCCATCAATTGTTGGCAAGTACAGAAGTACAGACAATCCACCTAAAATGCTAATCAGCAACTTTTTATTTTTTTTATTTTATTTAAAAAAATAAATACCGGTAAGTAAAAATAAAAACATTCTCATTACAACTTCAGTTGTAATAAAGTTGTACTTCCATTACAACTGTCTGAAAGCACAGAAGTAAGACCAAAAATTCTTCCAGCTGAACAACACCCAAAATTGGAGGAGGCATTTGTCCAAAACAGCCATGCTTCCTCCAAAATATCTAAATCTAAAAAGTTTATAAAAAGATCAAATCAGCAGATAAGGTAACAGAGTGTCTCTTGATACTGATTTGTCTGCTGAAGGTGCCAATGAAACCGGACATGTCATGAAGTAATTGGAAGAGAAGCTTTTGGGAGAGGGTCAAAGTGTGCCTTTTACCTCTAAGTTAGCAAAGTTTCAAAGGAGCATATTTTGACATGTGATTTCAACAAACCTAAAAGGAAATGCTTTTTTTTTTTTTTTTTTACTTGAAACAGCCAAACTGCAGCAGCAACTGGAAAAATGCTGCCATATGTGACATTACCTCTCCCACAGGGGAGGAAAATCCAGTCTCCTGGGTGATAGTTCTAATTTTAAATCCGGTGTCATCACTTTATAAAGATTTTAGCATTTATCTCTTTTTCCCTCACCAAGCAAGAAGCAGATATAGATCAGCACCAAAATGAATGAAAAATTATTTCCAAGGATTTCCCTGAGGATTAATGCAGCACCAGAAGTTCCCTACTCCGATGTTGCATTTTATATATATAGTTTTTACATATTGGCAAAGTGTAAAAACTGTCAATATGTGATGAATTGCTCTGTATAATTTGTCAAACAAATATGGCCAAAAGAAACTGCAATTCATGGTTTTATATCTTGTGAAACTTTTTTCAACAATGTTAAATTAAAGGAGTTATTTTCTGTATGAATGTATTAGTCTCTTAGGTTTTAAGTAATTTCAACTTACCGTTTTTTGTATTATTGCTCCAATTTACTGATATTTGCAAATATCTGACTATGCACAACCTTCTGAAGATCCAATCACAGTGTTTCAGACAAGTTGAGGTCCTAATCATTGCAATATGTACATTTTTCTTTTTGTGTAGATTGCTGTTATGTTTGGAATCATTGTCTGGTTAATGATCCCATATCCAGCCAACCTTTAGTTGCTGTGTTGCATGAAACTCCATTTCTAAGCTGCCTGATTGGTTATGGTTGACTCACTTTTTGCACATTGTCACATGGCTGCACAACAAGCTCAAATCGTGACCCCTTCACTGCCTTTCTTGAAAATTAACATGTTTGTGCGGATATGCTTTGCGTGATGCTGATGTGCAATATGGACGGACTTCATTGTTATCTGTCTAGAGAGAATGTCATGAACCCAGTCAACATGCCAACTGTCATAAATGCTTTTCAGTTGGGAATAACCTTTCTCACTGCTGAATAATGGACTTAATATTATGTAGAAATTACCTTAGAATGCTCTTCAGAGTGGTGAGCATCAACAGCTACATCTGTCAGATCATTGTTGATGTCTTGGCATCATGTTATCACAAACCTGTATGGTCCATATCGATAGACTGCCAGAACCCCTGTTGGTCACGCTGATGATCAGTGCTCAATCAAATGCATTAGATTAGTACCTCATGGTAGAGTTGCCTCTTTCATTCATTCAAGTTAATTTGGACAGGGACACCACAGGCAGTTTTACAAAGTGGACAATTCCCTGTACATAGTTAGTCAAGCCCCTGTTTAATACAGAGAACCAGAACCCTATCTGGACTTTTCCAATAAAAACTACTCTGAACAGCACACACCTTGTACTTGAAAAGTTACATTTGTCTGGATTTAAATTAATTAAGTTTTTTATTAAGAGCCTAGATACAACTTTGTTCTGTCGAGAAAAAAATAATCCATCTTTCACTGACACTTTAAACGTTTTTATAAATTAACATTCACCTTTCTGTGTCTATCTACCCATTCATGTATACTAATCCATATAAATGACACATTTTTCCACCAATTTCTCATTTTTATTATTATATTTTGCATAAAGCACCACAAGCACCAACTACACAAGGCAGATGTTAAAAAGGAATTCAAAGACTCATTTTGCTACAAGACCTAAAGAGCATGGGATGGACATGTCAGGAAAATGTACCGTCCCTTTAAATGATCTTATTTCAGCTTTAAATGTAAAACTGTTGACTTATGCCAAAACAAAAATATTAATATAAAGCTTTCAGTTCACATAACGGGAAATTAAAAAGAGCAATATTCTTTTTTTTAGCATACATTTAATTTGTAAAATCAGACATCTAGAGGGAAATCTGCATTTTCAAAACTTAAGTGACTCACAGATGAGATGACAACAAAGACATCAATGCAATACCTCCCTCCACTTTCTCTTTGCCACATTAAACCAACACAAGTAAATAGAGAGCATTTGATTGTAACCACCATGAACAGACTGGATTGGATTTGGAGGCAGCAACAGTCTCACTTACTTGCCTGCAGTACTTTACTTGTTATATCATTGGGAGCTCAGCTGGTGAAGTATAACAGATGCTTCTCATTACTGATGTGGAAACAATTTTTTTATTTTTTTTTTATTTTGGCAGTGGACACAGCAGCACACATATGAATTATGTTTAAGCACAAAATATTATTTTATTTTATCTGTCACTGAACACATGACGTTTCTGAAGATTTCTGCTCTGTTATCAGGCTTTTCATCATTCTGAGGACAGACATTTGGTCATTCCACATAGCACATCTTACCTATTGGATTATTTAAGTGTTCATATTGAAATAAAGCACAGTAACTGTGGGGATTTATTCTGTATTACAGAATAAGTATTACGTAGGTCAAAAAATATAGTTTTCAGCTGAGGAAAGAGTTATCACCTGCAATCCACCAGGGGGAGCTCTGCTAATTTTATTATCAAAGGTAGGAATGTCATCAGAGAAAATACATTTGTATATTAATCCCACTGTGCTCTGCCTCTAGGGATATTATTATGGATTTCATAATATCAAAATGTCAATGTCTTTGTTCCCATTTTTTCAAATGAAGCAATTTTTTTCTTGTATTAGGAGGTCTTGATTCAGCTGAGAATGATCCGTGGAATCAATGTCACTTTTTTTCCCCAATTGCAAGCTCTGTTTTTACACATTTTCATCAATGTTTTTCATTTATTTCTGTTTTTCAAAACTGTCTGCAATATACTGTCCTTTTGTGAATACAAACAGGTTTCTTAAATCTAGTTAGATTAACTGATCTTGTGCTACACAAGCATGAAAACAGGGGAGAGTAAAAATAAAAACACAACGGCAGACTGATCGAAAATGCAAAACTGAACAGGGAATCTGTGATACATCATTATCTGATGATGTGGTCTAATTCTCAAGTTTTCTGATGTGTTCATTCAATGTTTCCACCACAGGGGTTCCTTTGATTTGGCAGCGGGAAGGAATATAAATTTTTAATAATGGATCAACCATAAACTCAATTTAAAAACTGTTTGATAACGTTTCAAATCAAGGAGCTTAGCAGTGGATGACAATTCTATTTCAAATAATTTGCATGTTTGTGTATAAAAGAGGGAGACTTCAGACTGGTTATCTGTTACTTCAGACCTAACTTGGACTTCCCTCTCTTAGATTTAAGACATACCTTGTTCCTGATAGATCTGTGTTTTGACTTTGACTTGGTGAAATAACCTTTGAGCATTTCTGAAATATGGAGCCCTATCATGCTCACTGTTTGAGTCTCTGCTATAATTTCTATCAATGTTAACCTAATTTGGTAACGACTTTTTTTCTCTTTCTGGAAGCCAATGCGGAATATTTGAGTTATGCCAGTGTATACTGCAGTAGATAGTGTACAAGATATGTCATATTTTGTGTGCTGTTTTATGCTGCTTTTGTTGCTGGAGGGTTTTCATTGAGAGAATTTGGTGGACCAGCAAGATACTGATATCAGCATCATGTCAGGGTGGTGTGTTTTAATATTTTAACATAACTCTGGGCTAGGACTGCAGGCTCAGTGGAGATGAAGTGTTTGGAGTCTGCTCTGGTCATGTCTACTACCATCTCTCCAGATATTTACTTTCTTTTAAATAAAATGAATCATCCCTCTAAAGGGGACATTTTCCCAAGTTCAAGTTCTCAGAAGTTGGACTTGACTTATTGAGCTTGTGGTCCAGCAATAGACCAGAGAAAAGTCTGATATTAAAAAGTGAGAAGGACAAACAGGTCACTCACGCAACTGTTCTCCACCCTGGAGTCAAGCAGGTCAGAAAAACATGCACATGAAATATTTTTGAGCATCAGCAATTTTAGTATCAATGTCTTAAACTTGTCAACTATTCAATTCTATCTTATCATATATAAGGTTTTTTTTGTGGCTTTGTGTTCAGTTTCCATTACGTTATCTTAGCTGTATGGCTAGAGTTAGGAGCTTAATTTAATTTCCTTTCTTCCCCAGTTTGGTTTATTTTCTGCTCAAACAATGACAAAATCAAATTTACTCATTAGCACCCCAAACTTTAGTTTCTCATTACCCCTTGAATTTACATACTTGCTGGTTTTCTTTGCCCTTCCATTGATAATTTCCAGTTTTTGGTTCGTGGTAATTGGTCAAATTTCATGGTAAATTCCACATTGTTATTTTTTTCTAATTGCTCAGCAACACTGTTAGTTTTGTTTACATCAACAAATTTCTCCTTCCACATATTTTATTTGTGCTGGGTACCCTGGTACACACAGCCCTGACATTTTCACCACACTCATTGACAGTTAATGAATGAAACAGTGGCAGGTTTACTCGAAAGAATCAGATTTATATTTGAAACAATTTGTCCTTGAATCTTTATTCAGCAAGAAAAAAAAAGCCTTTCCCTTTTCATGTGGTATTTCACCAGATGGTATGATCAGATTTTATCAAGTGAAGGTAAGTAAAAGTATCATTCGTGGCATAGATTAGCTACTGCAAAGCTGACTCATTTTAAATACCTGTCTTGTCAAATGATGATTTTATGAGCTTCATCTATTCACATGTGACATTGTCCTTCATTAGATCAATTGGAGCTATGTTATGGGAAAATGTGACCTTAAAAACGTTTTTCTAGTAAATTTACTTGCAAATTTATGCGTACACTGAGAGCAGAAGAGCAGGAAGAAGCGTTCTAGTGAGCATCAGAGTCACTAAGAAAACATCCAAGTTACAAGAATAAATCAGGAGGATACACCTGAGGGTTGAAGTGCTGAGTGAATCTCTAAAGACAGTGGAAACAGGAAGAGAAAGAACATGACCTCATTGGTCATACTCAGGGTAGTGACCCTAGAGAAACATCTCACGTCTCAGTCCAGAGGAGTGCAGTCCTAGTAACAGCTAAAACACCCTCAGTCTCCTGGAACCAAAGCAAAGAGGGGTCCTCGAAGAAAACGTTGAGCCAAATTCTTTTTCACAGCACTATTTACTGAAAGAGGGCTGTCACAATTATCGTCTGTTAGATTCAGTCCTATTCAGTTTACAAAAGGTCTCAATATCAATGATTATGTTTTTGTTACTGTGATTACAACCAACGTTTGTGTAGTTTGATATACATATTTAAAGGGGGAGAATTATGTATTTTAAAGGCAGATTGTTAGTGTTAGCCTATTGTTTCAGCTAGCTGCTCAGTGTGAAAATATTAACAGGAGCAAAGTGTGAGTATACTGAACACTGCAGCTGTATCTGTCACGTCAGATGGATCTTTGGAAACAAAATACTATCTTTTTTTTGTAGAGACTCTTGACACTGACAAAATTTATGTTGCTGTCAAAGAAAAAAGCATACTGCAATATCTGAAATGTCATGGGTCATGGAGTTAAAAGGGGGACATTGACGATACTAATGGAGACCATGCAGCATTTTTACTGCCTATAAGACAACTTTGGAACGCAAAAAAATGAAACGTCTCATTCCAATGCATGTATGTAGAGTTTGTTTGCATGCTCCTTACTTTCTGTAAACCTTCAAAAATTCGAGGCATATACAGCCTGTCAATATTGTAATAGTGTGTAACATATAGAGTGCAAAACAGGTGGTTCATTCTTGTTTTCACAATATTCACAGGTGGGATTTCTCAGTCTGCATAAAAAATTGTATTGTATTATTCTCCTCCTTTTGTAACAGTTTGCAGGGATTTAATGCACATATTAGTATTTTGTATTTCCTCCACTGTAAAAAAGGCCTGATACAGGGTATTATGGATATAGATAGAATTTATTTTGATGACTGGTTGCCATCGACAGAAATTAACAACCATTCCAACACTTGGTTATTTCAACATTCAGAAGCTATTAGAAGACGTGTTATAATGGATGAAGGAAAAGTCAGCACTAATGACCCTCAGATGTTTGTAACCATTATAACTCAAAGGACTACGGTATCTGTTATTTATCCTTCTAAAGCTTAAACCAAACATGCATTAAATTAATACAAAAAACCCATCAACAGAATATAGACTTTTTCAGTTGATCTTTATCTTTTAATTCTTGATACTCTGCAGGACTCAAACACAGCCACCACAACTAAACTTCTTTACCAGCTTATTATTCTTTATAGAAGCTGTCTTATGTTGGTTAAACTGACAATATTTTGTATTAAAAAACCCTGTACATAAACTAAAAACTTTAGAAGTCCAGTAACTTCAGTTCTAAAGACTCTTGTTTCTGAAGTTCTGTCTGACAATGCTTGCTTCGAGTTGAACTATATAATAACTTCCTGTGAGTGACAGATTCAGAGCGCAGGCAGATCTGTTATTGAGACAAAGTAATATAATAGTAATAGTAATAGTAATAGTAAGAGTTTGTGGGGAGAGCTTGTTGGAATATGTGCATAATGAGGTTAGTATCGTCTAACGGAAAAAATGAAGACCTTACCAGAAACCACTTTCTGCATGACTGCAGGTATTGCTTCACAATCTATATGGATCTTAGCTTGCTGAGAAGAAATGGGAATTTTCCATTTCTCAGAAAAGGTTGTTTTGTTTCTTTTTCTTTTTTTTTTCTTTTTTTTGCAAAGATTTTGTGAGAACTTAAAAATAGTTACTTTTGATTTATCAATTAGTCCTTTTAATGAGATGCCAAAGTACATGCCTAACATGGTACAGTTATTGAAAAATTATAGAAAAAAATAATTCATTATAAATGAGGCATATTAAGAGAGAAAAAGCAAGCAAACTTTGACTTCCAAACAGAACCTCACTTCTAGCTGTGGCCAGTTTTGCCAAGTTTTTTCTTCTTGGTTAATTATGAACACTGATCTTAAATGAGGTTTAATACTTCTGTAGTGCTTTGATTGTTATTCTTTATTAATTTGTGACCACCTGAGTTAAGGCAATCTTGGGATAATGTAGGCTGACAATTCCTGGAAAGATTCTCCACTTTGCCATGCTTTCCTCATTTACAGATTATTGAGGAAAGACCCAAAGACATAAACATCGAATTCCCCTTGCCACTGACTGTGATCTCTTTGAAAATGTATTTAGATAAAGGCATTGCATTTTCAAATATTCCAGAGTATTTCATGTTATGTTTAAGTGCTTTCTTTATTCTAAATATCTGCCAGTTAAATTTGATCATTCTGTGCTTTTCAACATTTCAGTAAAGTTTGGGTTTAGCTTATGGATGCAAACATCAAAAAATCATAACAGGAAAGCTGAAGTTTATGTCAGATAATTCCTTTCAGTGCAGCTGATGTTAGGCCTGTCCATAGGGAGATTGAATGCTGAAGGGTATTTTTTTAAGTTTGTTAGCTATGCCACCAGGCTATTGCTTTACTAACAGACTTGTTTGTTTTCCCCCTTTAGTTATAGACAATGAATGTTATTTTAAAGGTGGAAAAAGTTGTAAATTATTTATTTTGATTATTTTTTTTCACATAACAAAAACCTGGTAATCATCAGGTAATGTTACATTATGCAACACAATTATTCTCTTTGGGAAGCCCATTTTTTTATAGCTATTCGTGTAACTAATATGTCTCCAAAGAACTGAGTCAGCTGGGAGATTTTACCCTTGGTCTTTTTTCTTTTCTTCTTTTTTATTACACAACTGTTCCAATCTTTTTCCCCTTGTCAGTCCCACCTTGGCTTTGCGGATTTTGTAAAGCTGTAACATTGTTGAATGAGTTCATCAAGGCTGAATGTGTATGCTAGGTCTAACAAATTAATTATGATTACCCCACCTTGAATGCCTGATTGTGAAGTAGTACTACAGCGACGCTCTGTTTTATGCTCTCCATGTTATGAGATAATTTGGAAACCATGTTAACAAATAACTCAACAATCCAACAATACAACTTTTTGTGATAATTTGCATCATAGACCATGAACATTCATGAACGGCCTCATAGGATTTTGTCTGCAATTGGAGCCCCCGTCAGAAAGGGTTGCGTGAGCTTTTCATTAGGATTAGAGTTGCATAACTTTTTTTTTTTTTTTTACTCTGTAAAAACATTTCCTAATGAAATGGAAAGACAGTGAAAAAAATCCCGTTGCTACAAGATTAAATCAAACCCTTTCCCCTTTTAGGAGACAGACCTTTCTGCTAGTTACAGGTTACATCAGCTTTCTCTTGAACACAGACAGGCACCAAACGCGAGCATGCAGTCGACGGCAGTACCCCGGCAACTTCTAAAATCTGATACAGAGGGTTAAACTTTCTAATTGATGTCCTGAGCTTCTTAATCACTCCCTGTGTGAGAGAGCCGAGACCTGGGAGACAGTGTTGTAGATAGGAGGAGAGAGAGGCCGGGAGAGAGAGGAAGACGAGACTGTCTTCACAAGGAAAGCCTTTCAAGTTTGTAGGTTTGAAGTGCTAATGACATGCAAATGTGTGCAAATGAGTGTGCATCCACCCCCTAAAACTCTTGCAGAATACTTAGGGCCTTGTGAAATTCTGGGATGCTGTTTGTCTATAAATAGTTAGAGTTTAAGCAAGTTTGGGTGTTTTAAACAATGGTGAAGTCAAAATAAGAGAAAACAAGACAGAGTTTCTCCCATGTCTCAAAACTAGGTCTCATTTAAAAGGTAAAATGTTTGTGAGATGGGTATACAGGAATGACAAAATTGCAACCGCTTCACCATTGTTTAGAATATCTTTGCAGGATATTTTTTAATGGTTAAAATCAGATATACGCTTATCTAATGTACAGACGCATTACGTACAAAGTGATGTATTCACCTTAATTTCAATGGTTATAAATCACAAAACAAAACCAAATCAGTTTTTCTATCAAAATTTTAGTAATTTCATTAGAGAAAGTTTATGTTATGACAGTGTTTTGACTCATACATTCAGTGATTGACTCCACCAGACAGTCAATTATGCATTTTTGTGTCCAGAGGGAAGTAAAAGGAATGGTCAACTTTTCATTCAAACTTTTGAATGGATGCAACTTTTTTATTATTATTATTATTTACCAGTTTCTTTTTTTCAGCTTTCAACTCCACACTAAAGCTTAGGTAGAACCCTCAACAAACGGTTCCCCCTCCTAGTAGAGGGTGATAATGACTCTCTGGGGTGTAGCTTTTGTAGATCCTGACATAACCATCATTCATTTGCAAAAAAATAAAAAAATAAATTGAATGTTTTATTGAATGTCACAAATTACCAAAAACAACAAGTGCAAATGTTTTCCCTTATGAAAGTGAATTTTGAGTTTTCATTACATGGAATCAACTGTTCATTACTGGGACAATTAACAGATATGAACCAAATAAATCACTTTGCATGTGATATATGATGTATTATTTTAACTGTTTGAGTTGAATAACTAAAAACAGCGAATCTTTTTAATGTAAAATGTAGTTGATAAACACCTGTCATGTGTGAATCAGGCTGAATTTAACATACAGGGGAATCTAAACAATGACATTATAATGACATCTGTCTGCATAATGAATGAGCTTCAATTGAGAATGGCTAAACTTAAGTGGATCAAACAGACTCTCTGATGCAGCAAAACCTCCAGAGCAATCACTTTTACCCCACCTGACAAGACAAAAACCGGGATGGACGAACCAATCAATGATCCCATTACCTCACCTGACACACAAATCCATACACAGTGTGGAGAAAGACGGCAAACTAATCCATTTTGCAGCAGTTAACGGCTTTAATAAAACTTTGCTTGTAAAACAAAACAATTAACAGCTGTGTGGCAAAATAACTGATAAGATTAATAACTGTGCCACACAGCAAGATAGACAGAGGTAATTTCATGGTAGATTGGGAAATACGGATGATTTTCAAAGGATGTCGTGAGTTCAGGCTTTCAAATTTGTTTTTCACAATCAGTGACAACAGAAAATTTACATGCAGTATGATTATGGAAACCAGAGAAGATGACCTCCTTGGCTTCTGTTCTGTCACGATGACGTCAAGGCCTCTAATCTCACGCTATCCTGTGTGATAACATGTGTGCTAATATGTCAGAAATTAATATGCAGTGATAACTGACACAACAGGATTTGCGGTGGCAGGTGAGAAACCCTGATCCTCCTTAAAGAACTCACTCAAGCACTAAGAACCAACATTTCTCATATTATCGGCATGGCTCAGAGCAGTCAGCGGGTCAATTAGAGTGATTAAGATGGTTGGATGAATTTGTAAGCCTTTTCATTCTAACAGATAATCTGTCCTAACCGGCATTCCCGACCAAACCTCTAATGGGGATTTCACATTTGATTGTTAGGATGAATGAAGCTGATAGAAGTTGGCACAAAGAGGCTACAGTCGGTGCCCAGCTGTATTTAGCAATTAAATGTCAGCCTAACAACATTTCTATGGCTCAAATGTCATCTTAGGAGTGGGCAGACAAAAGCAGTTTGGCTGTGTGGAGTATGAGTTGGCAGAAACAAGGGGGAGGAGCTCTTAGCCTACTTATAGAACGGTCTGGTGCCTTGGAGCTTAGCTGGTTCTCTTCTAACAAGTTTTTCTATTAAATCAATTCTAAATGATATTTCTGCACTTCAGCAGTTATATAACAGGTACTAGTAAAAGTGCTGATCTTTTGCAGAAAACACTTTTATTTCTATTAATTCAGTCAATTGCACTGCAGTCTAAGTAAAACTAAAGACCCCCATTACTATGTAATACAACTAGATAAAATAGTGAACTGGTAATCCATTCCCACAGGAATACTTGCAGTGGTTAATCCTGCTGAACATCCCTGTTTGAATTCAAAGACATTTGTGCAAAAAAGCAGGAGAAACAAATTAAGTCTTTGATGAGGTGTCTAGTGCTCATTAAGTTTCAGACAGAATTTTCTAAATGAACTTTGTAAAACAAAACAACAGTTAAATGTCTTCATTAGCTGGCACATCTCATCAGCTGAATCTCCAGCAGCAAATATATAAAGCGAGCCCAAAAAGGGTGGCATGAGATTAGAACTCTCTTTGTCTATCAGGTTTCAGAAAGGCAACAGTTTTATTTTGTGCCCTGAATAGCTGTTTAAGTGTTAGATAAGCACTGCAAATATAAAAAACCCTGAAGGCAAAGAAAATGTAGTTGGACTTGAGGACCCATGATGGTTGGGCTGAAGTTAAACAGTCAATAAACGGCCACGTGGCTGTGGAGTGTATTTTTATTCACACACAACCTTCAATGCCCATAAGACACATTTTGCTAATCTTCCGTGAAACCCCTCCCACTGCAGTATACAGTGGGAGGGGTTACTTCAACTGCTGTTGTGACAAGAAGAAATAGATGACAAGAGGCTGAGAACAAAATGATCCGGCAACCTTGAGAGCTGGTTAACTGCTGGCCGACCATGATTGAGGAGGCATTCAAAATTAGTTTCAAGGCAAACAAACTAGAGTTTGTTTGCCTTGAAACTTGGCTTTCAAACTGGACTTGACAGTCCAGTTTGTTTGAGAAGGCATGAATGTGCAATCAAACTCTGATGCGGGCCAAAAATGCAAACTGCGGTCTATCTAAAGACCTCTGTCCAATTCGGTTGAAGTGATTTTTAACGCAATTGAATGCATATGTGAATACAAGGAGAACTGAAGAGCACTCCAAAAGCAGTGCTCTTCAGACAAAACAAAAGGAGGAGTCTGGTGCTAGCCAGAGAAAGGGCTTGTATTCCTTTCCCTTCCTACCGAAAGATGAAAGAAATATCCTACAACCACTAAAATCTCACACTAGTCAAATTTATTTTTTTACATTTCTTGAAGATGGTATTTGAGCTCTTGTCTTTTTCAGGGGTAGTTCTTGATGCAGTTCCACAGATAACAATTATTTCATGCAGATATTTGTTTGCCATTAACAAACTTAACTGGTTTGAAGAAGTTTGCCAATACAAAGCAGATCTCTGGACTTTACCAAATGGTATGTAGCAGTGATACTATAAAATGACATCTATAAAACAGATTTTGTTTAACCGTTTAGAAAGACAGACGTCTGACACATTTTATATGTGACGCTCCACATCGACCACATTTGCTTTCACCCCATGCGTCTGTGGTTCTTCTGTGTTCTGTTATGAACAGCTGGAGGCAGCTCAGAGGGCAGCTCATCTTTACGAGTTTATGTTTTGTGAAAGTAGTGTGTGAGCACGCTAAAGTGGAGGAGAGATGAAAGTAAAAAGAACTTCCATCCCTGTGAATAGAATAAAATCTTGGCAACATCAGTCATTCTTAAATAAAAGATAGTCAGGTATTGACATAAAACACTTGAAAGTAAACCCCTAACTGAAACGACCATTAGATTCTACAAAGGAGAGAAAAGAGGAAAACAGCCAGAGTTGGCAGAGACTCCTGACTCTTCAGTGCTCAAAGATGAACAGATTACTGAAGATCAACAGAACCACTAATTACCGCCCTTGTTTCTTTTCTTATTGCATGCCCCTTTCTTGACAAAGATTGAACTTAAAGAAGCTCATCAGGAACTAATAAGTTTAAAAAAGAGATCAATTTCCAGCTCTGAGCCTGCTAACCGCCTTGGAGTCCATGGCCTTGATGAATCTCCAGCAGACTGCAAAGCACAGTGAGGCTGAACAGCTTTGACGTGACTCTTCATTAGTCCTTATGTGCTTCTCAGCAACCTTCAGTTTGTTGGCTACCACTACCCCTTTCAGAGCTGACTAATAAATCACTTTAATAAAAGGAGTAAAGTTTAAAATTACTTTTAGCAACTCAGAAGAGTTTTTTATTGTCCGTTTCCCTCCTCATTAAAATGAATCGGATAAAAAGTTTGGGGAGAGAACACATTTTTACTCTGATAAGCAACTGTGTTGAACAATTGTTTGAAATTCATTCTTTGAATCATTCCAATATTCGAACTCAGAACTGGCAGTGTGAAAATATTCATTGATTATGGTTCCTTTAGAATTTGGGAAAAAAAATATCCTCTAAACAAAAGAACTTCTCAAGCTTCCCACCAGTGTTGGGGAAACAAACGTCTCACTTTTTAAGTCCAGACTCCATTTCTTCTCTGCAGAACACAACCCACTTCAACTCCCACCTTGTCAAGCAGTCTTTTTTATCTTTTGCCATGAAGTATATCTCTTAGTTGCCTCTACAGATGGTACTGCACAGTGCAGTGAACACATACAGTTGGCACTGATATGTGCACAGACTCTCGCCAATTTGCTGGCACTTACACGTTTATTGCATCTCCAGTTTAAAGCACATCTGAGAGTCGTGTTTTTGCGAGGGAACATTTAAGAATTAAAGTGGTACGGCATAAAAATCTGTTTGCAAAATAAATGTGCAATTTAAGTAATATGGAGTCTTAAGAGACAAATATTGTAGGTATATTTCTTTTCTTGATTTCTATTTACCATTGTGGAGCAAAATACTATTGGAAGTAACAGCATATTTATAGCAAAACATAGCTTGACTGATAGCGCTGGTTGATTGTGGTTTGGTCCATTGTTTTAGTAGGCCACTGACATTCCCAGGAGTCTTCTGCTTGGGTGGGTGTATGATTTACTTACATAAGCAGCACTTATTTCTCTATCTCTTGGAGGAATTTCTCTGCTGAGGTCAGTAGTTTATATTTGAGAATGGGAGTTCACGTTAGTTCACCTTCAGTGCATGTAGAGGTTCTTAAATTGCTTCTTCGAGAATCAGGCCAGTGTCTTTTCAAAGACTTTCGGTGTGTTGTTATTGTCTTCAAAATACTGCTTTTGAAACAAATTTGTACAGAATACTTTGGTTTTCAAGCAAAACGTTGCTTGTGGTTGCAACATTTTGACAAGTTGCAACCACAAACTTTAATATATATATGTTTTGGGGGGAATTTTGTATGAAAGAACAACAACAACAAAAAAAAAACCAACCAATTGCCTCCAGTAGTCTCCTAACTCACAAGTGAATTCCAGTTGCATTTAATTTAATCTGTAAAAGCTGTTCTGTAAAGGTCGTAGAGGTTTGTTAGAGAACACCAAGACTACGTTTCTCAGTCAGGGATAAAGTTGTGAAGAAGCCTAAAACAGGATTAGGCTGTGGATCTTAAGCTTTGAACATCTCCCAGAGCAATGGTCAAGATGTTCAATTCAAGATGCCCTTTTCTCTGGATCATCTGCACAGATTCAAAACTAAGGTGGGAAAATCTGTGGAAAGGGCAAGCATCTATTGCAGATAAATGTGGTAATTTTAGAGAAGAAGTGGCAAGAAGGAAGTTCTTATTAAAAGAAAGCCTGTATGAGGTGTGGCACAAGGCATGTAGCAAACACAGCTGGTCTGGTGTGACTAAAAATAGTCTTTTGTGACCTGAATGCAAAATGTGATGCATGTTGAGAATTTTAACACTATTTGTCACGTTGAACGCTCCGTGGTGACACTGAGATATGGTGGTGGCAGCATTATGCTTAATGTTCCTAAACAGAGTTTGATACACAGCAATCCTGGTTAAAAAAAAACAATGGCACAGTTAAAATCCAGACCTACATCCACATTGGATTCTGTAATGAGATTTCAAAATCCGTACCCCCAGTCACTCCCCATGCAATTTTGCTTTCAGTATTTAAAAATATAATCTTTGATTAGATATGAACAAATGTAAATTATCAGTTTGTTAATGAATTTTACTACAAATCTTCATTGTCTTAAACTTTGTTTCAGGGCAGAAGTGCGCAAAACTAATTAAACTGTGTAACACTCTTAGACGATATGCATAGATTATTCTCATAAAGTAATTTTCATATTTCTCGATGCATACAAACTGTCATTATTCATGATGCAAGGCTTCAAGTGTTGTTCCTGCTGGATATTATTGATACTGATTAACTTTCTCAGAATCCTGGAAAGTTCCATTACTGTGAAGCACTTTGTCTAACCTAAAGGCAGATACTAATCAGTCCAGAATCAGAGGGGTGCTGATGATAGCAATCAGAAAAAGTGGCAAGACAGTAGATCAGTTTCCATGCCTCATCACTGGAGTAAGGGCCACGAATAATTTAAAACAAATTTGCTGAAGTTCGTGCAGGAAGTAGTAAGAGGAAATTAAAAACTGGGTCAGTGTGGCATTAAAAGCAAGAATAATTGTCAATTTCCTTTGATTATGATGAGAAAACCATGAAGATTGAGAGAAGTGAGAGGCAAGAGAAGATAGGTGAGGAGAAATATCCAGGAAGTTATTAGCTCAGATTAAAAGCAACAAGGTTAAAGTAGCAGGTAAATTAAAGGTAGAGAAGATGGTGTGAATCGGTGTCACAAGAGCCAGGTTATCAGACATGTCAGATTTAAGTCAGTTTCTTACACCTGGATGTGTGCTCACTCAATTTGCACGGCTTCAGACAAGAAAGAGGCAAGCAAACTGACAGGGAAGCATGGAGGGAAGTGAACAAAGAAGGTCAAAGAAGGTGGTCGGGCAAATATAGATTCAGTGTTGTTAGTGCACAAAATGTGATGTCAAGTAGGAAGCGTGGAAACTGGGATAGACAAGAGTTAAGAAGGACAGGAAGATAGTACATACTGTTTTGCAATGGGTTGATGGTGTGAAGCATGTTGTGGATATTGAATACGAGCATGTCGGAAGTTTAATGGAGCAGAAAGTGGAGCATGCTGTGAAAGGTGGTTGTCAGAGCAGTTCGGAGGAAAAAGTAAAAATTTGCCACCCGATTTTATCTCTATCGCCTGTCAAGTTAACACTGCCTAAAGTGTGCAAAAATGACTATCATTAGCACTCCAGAAAATGGTCAGAGTCAGTTTATCGTGTCATATTTTATTCCTGTGCTCATGTGCAAGCACAGGCAGGTTTGAAGTGTGTTTTTCTCAGTTAGCTTAATAAAACGGAACCATCAAAACTGTGCTGAGACTGAAAAATTAAAATGTTTGAAAAGTTAGGAAAAACAGAAAGGTTAACACCAACAAGCAAGAAGCGCATAGCATGCAAGCAGCTTTCATTGACCCCATTGGCAAAGATGCGTAAAAAGCCTTAATGAATTTATTTTCTTGCTGTAGCATAATTTTGCTATGAAATACTGAGAGCCCCACCGCCTATCAAAAAAGTGATAAGCCAACAAAATCACAAGTAGCAATGCATTTAAATCAAATGTAACTGGAGCAATTTTAAAAGCATATTTTAATTTATAATTTGAATCTTTTAACTGCAAAGTCATGCAGCTCTTAGCTCTGTGGTCTTGTATGAAGAAGGTCTTTGGTTTAAATTTCAACTGGGTGTTTTCTGCAGTTACTTTGCATTCCCTTTCTCCTGACATGTTTGTATTCTTCCAAGCTCAGCCAAACAACATGCTCCTTAGACCATTCTAGGTTACATTTAGTCCTTATGTTTGAACGTGTGCACACAGGTCATGGTAACTGGTTACTCTATATTACCCATAGGTGTGTGTGTGTGTGTGTGTGCTTAGTTGTTTGTCTGAGCATGCATGTGGAAACAGTGGAAAAAAAAATTGTCTCTCTTTCTGTTGCCCTGTGATGGACTGGGATCCGCTCAGGATGTGCTCTGTCTCTTGTTTATTGACTGCTGGAGATAGGCACCAACCTCACTGTGACTCTGCATGGATTTACTGGCTAAACAAGATGGATTAACGGACGGCCTCTTATTTTTGCTTTGGGATGTAAATATGGCATCCCACAGAGGTTATTTTTTTCTAGCTACTGCACAAGCACCATATCTACCTCAGGACCATGGATAGTAAGCAGTCTCACAGTTAGAGAACTGCACCAAAGAGCGACAACTTGTAGACTATCTACATGCTAACCTGTCATTTGTAAATCATGCCAGAAGAAAAAGTATTTTCTGTGATGTGAAACATGCAATGTTTGCTAAGCTGTGTTGGGATTTTAACTGCAAACAACGTTTGCTCAAATTAGACTTGGATTAAACTTTTTTGGGAATGGGTCTTTCAAGAAATAAAGAATTCAAATGTGGAAAAGCGTCCCCACTGTTAGATGCAGGATCTATGATTGTGTTGGCCTGTTTCTCTTCAAAAAGCTCTGGAAACATTATCAAAATACAACAATAACAATGGTAATCGTTTCTCTGTTTTAAATCCAATAGATTTCTTAATTTTTTTAAGTGATTGTCCTTTGCTTGACAACAAATAATTATTGCCTCTTTCAGTGAGATAATTGTCCAAAACAAGTAGTCGAATTCACAAAACTGGTCAAACAGACATGAAATCCTCCTTTTGTAATGCCTTTACCAGTCCCCTGACCTTATTAACCACAAAATCTTTGAAACAGAGGAAAAAATAAATAAAAACAAATGAGAGGATCCAGGACTGGAATGATGGTTCTCAAACTGTATTTATTAACTAATAATTGCTCCAGTCTCATTGTGCCAGTTTATATGAATCCTTCTTAAGGGAACAGAAAGTGAGCTTGATTCCGGTAACAGCAAACTATGTCTAACATGGTTGAGGGTTAAATAAGTCAAATGAATGGAACAGTTTGATTTTCCCCTCATATTTATGCACATAAATTGATTCACAAATACTCATAAACAGTAAATCTGTCTTTCTCGCTCCAACGCTCCATCGACAGGGTAATTGTACACAACCACAGGGTGTCTTATCTGTAACATGTGGATCCTGCATGCTGAACATATGCTTCAGTCAAATGTTGTTTTTTGCACTGCGAGCTAATGCAGATGTCGAGACGTGTAGCATGAAATTTCTCCATGCAAGCAAAGCTTCAGCTCAGCCTCATAATAAAATACTTGGTATTATCCAGGACCTTTTCTGTTGAAGAGTAACATTTCAAGGACACCATTTGTTACCGTCACATAAACTCTGTATAAATTACTGTAACCTAAAAATAATTGGAGGTAGCCCTGAACAAATTAAAGCTCATTTAAGACGTAAATTCAGTGTTTTTTTTGTTTTTTTTCCCCACTTACTTTATGGTTGCAAAACAGGAATGCATTTCTGTTATCCTGGTGCATATTTTGTTTGCAAAATTCAAGCATATCTGCTATGGACAGAGTGTTCTTGCCATTACTCTAAAAACCACCATAAAATAACATTTGCTTTCAAACAGAATTAAATTTAAGAGCTGTACAGCTATAGATGAAACTTTAATTAATGAACACATAAGTGTGCATGCGGTATGGGGTAATTACTGTTGAGTAATTAATTCATAACAGTTTTTAATATATGAATGGCCAATTTTGCAATGCACACTTCACTGACATTTTTACACCAAATTAAAGCTATAATTTTAAACAAATTAACCTTGAAGATGACTTTATTTTATAATTTAGCCCTGACATTGCTAACAATAAGTTGTACAGCTTTCTGGAGAGAGTAAGGCTGGTCATTTAGGAGGGTGATGGATGTTTTTCTTTTTGTTCCCACACAAGATGCTGCTAATCATTCCAGCCCCTCAGCATTTCATACCTCTGTAGTTTTCGTAAACTTTCTCTGTTAGAAAACAAAGCTTCTGCCGTGTTAATTGATTCCTGCCAGGAAGCCATTTCCCATCCTCTGATAGCCAATAATTGACAAATATTTTCTGTCTTCCTCACATAGTCTTCTATAAATCGTTTGTTTTGTTCTTCTGCAATGCCTTTCTGTTGGTCTCTTCTCGTTAAAGAGAGAGATTTTTTTTCCACTGTTTCCACATGCATGCTCAACAGCAGGGATTGCCAAGAAGTTAATGATTAAAGTTTTGAGTAATTAATTATAAACAAAATCTGACTTTCCTATATCACATATAAGGCCAGGTTGGAGAGGGAGTTTACTGTTATGATCAATAATCTATAATTCTGATTCAGAAGAAATTAATAAATAGAAGAAGAAAAAACATGTCTTCCCTTTTTGGATGATTCAGGTTTTTTGTGCAGTCCAATTAGACACAACTGGACTGCATCCTACCTATCTGTACAAGATTGATTTGAAATTAGACTTTGGTTGAATTTAACAAGCTGGGCTGAATTGGATTGCTTTTACCAGCATTGATTGTTTTTAGAGTACTTCTCTGACATTTTAAAATTGGTGCTGTAATAACGAGGGGAATTAAGCTGAAGGGAATATAAAACTACATGAAATTTCTGAAATAGGTATCATTTAGGCATAATATACCACTGGGACTGTGTAGCACAAATAAATAGGTTTTCTCCGCAGAGATCGCATTACTGAAATCTAAAGGGAAAAAATTATATATCCTGTGGCATAATGTAATTGCTGTAAGTTACATGAATTCCAATGTGAAAGGTTAGGAATTAATTTATTTTTTTTATTTTTATTTTTAAAAGCAATTAGCTCTCTTCAGACATTTTACAATATTCCCTTGAGACACAGTAAACAAACAGAAATGCCAAGTATTTTTTCTCAACAAGTTCCCAGCACACACACTCAGCCTCTTCATTGAGCATGCCTTCTCAGAAGACAGTAGGTCAACTCCCAGACATCTCACTTTACATTTGTTGCCCTCCGTGGTAAAATCTTTCCTTATTGTTGTCCTCTCAAAGAAACCATAAAGAGTCTTTTTGTGTGCAGGATGGGAGTATATCAAAAAAAAAAAAAAAAAAAAAGTGGAGCAAGCCAGTGTAGGCCCCTGATTTCTGCTGTGCTCTTGTTTGCTGCAATCAGTCTTTTCAGTGATGCACTAGCAAATTGCAGCAGCTTTACCGCGGCTTTATCACTTGCCATTAGGAGGAGTGTCCTGCATTACAGCCATGTCAGTGATAGATCAATACAATGCAGGGGAGTTTGAACTGGCCTCTTGAATCTTGCCATAAAATGTGTGTGATGTGGAGAGGCAGAAGCTGTTAACTCTAACCACAACAACAGTTTACGCACTGCTGACACCATACACTCATTAAAGGGAATTAATCTCACCCTATTTTCAGTTGTTTGTATAGACAGTTACAATGTTGAGCTCAGTAAATATTTCAAACTTTTAAAATCTGCTGCTATTGGTCAACACAAGCAAAACTAATGTAGAGTGTCGGTGAGTCTACTGGCCAGTCAAGTGCAGGGACACAATGTTTTAAAACCTCCAGTCCTCAAAAGCCACTATCCTGCAACTTTTAAGTTGATCTCTTCTCACAACACGCCTAAATCAAAGGGATTGCTCATTATCAGGCCCCTCAGAGCTAATTTACATCCTGATCAGGAAGTTTAGTATTTCATTGAAGTGTGTTGAAGAATCCCTGGGGTTCAGCCTCATAGTTCTCAACCTCCTGGGCAGCTCTGCTCTTAAGGTTTTTGGTAGACAGCTTTCACTGACAATTATAAATGACAAAATCTTGTTTTGGACCACAGGCAACTTGGGCTACATTCAAACAGCAGATCTTAATGCTCAATTCCAATTTTTTTGCTAAAATTTAATTGAATAATTAATTTTTTTGAGTGCTTGTTCATACAAATTAAATGTGACTGTCGTCAAACATTTGTGTGAATAGTGTACAACCACAAAGCGACCCATATGTGCAGAAGACAAACATAGATAGCTGCGCACAGTTTACAGAAGAACTAATGGATGCTGGCGTCTATGGATTGATCTTAAAGTTGTGGAGCACTGTGAACAGAGTATTGTCACAAGATCATAACAAGACAAAGGAAACTGATGAAAACAAAGTGTTTCATTAATCAATGTGGCATATTGACTTCAACTTCTGTAGAAAAGCCCATTTGGATGCGTAGTCAGAACCAGGAGTGGTGGGACTGAGATGCAACGCGCTTCAGAGACACAAATTTCTTTCATACATTTTCAGAATTGCAATTTTCAGTCATTGTTTACATTTGGAATTACAGCATCTGGCTTCTTCTGGTGCAGAATTACGATCTTAGAGGATCTTTTCCTCCCATTAAGACGTAAGTCGGATGAGATGCAACATGATTTTCAGACTGCAGACGCTTTGAAAACAATCAGATATGTATCTGTTTTAGTGCCACATTCGGAAGTGACAAAGATTAGATTGTTTTAGGTGGTGTATAAAGATAAGAATTGGGCAGTTCACACTGCGGTGAAAAAGTTAGACTTGGCTTTGATAAGTGCAAAAAGAGCAGATTTCGGTCACATTTGCCTGCTGATTGAATGTAGCCTTGGAATC
Source organism: Gambusia affinis (assembly GCF_019740435.1). Classification (NCBI taxonomy): domain Eukaryota; kingdom Metazoa; phylum Chordata; class Actinopteri; order Cyprinodontiformes; family Poeciliidae; genus Gambusia; species Gambusia affinis. Next base: position 19,224,489 of record NC_057887.1, read on the forward strand.
TGACTTTCCACTCTACCTCCTGACTTTGCCAGCTTTAAATGGTAAATTTAAGTTTTTCTAAAGAGAGGACTTTCAACCACTTAGCAACCCTTTAGAATGACCTTCACTTCGAAATGCCTTTAAAGCTGCATTCATCCATATTGCGTGTACACCTTTTTATACCGCAGATTTTTTTTCCACTCATTTTCCAATAATATACTTGTTCCTGCACTCTATAAACCACCAGTTTCTTTAGATATGCCATTTTATTAGTGCCTACCCTCTTTCTGTTGGGTGTCAGTAACTCTGCAGGACAACTATGAAGTCAGCAGTCTTCATATGTTCATTGTGTTCATTATATTCTTTTGAGCATCTGAGTCAGGGATCCCCGAAGCCAGTCCTCGAGGTTCGGCATCCTGCATGTTTTAGTTCTCTCTCTGGTAGTACCAAGAACCTTTTCAGCATGTCAATGTTCTTCTTAGCCCTTCTAACAAGCCTTTATTTGATCCAGGTGCGTTAAACCAGTGAGAGAACTAAAACATGCAGGAGGCTGGCCCTCAAGGACCGATGTCGGGGACCCTTGATCTGAGTTTTGGGTTTTTATTACATATGAGCCACAATGCCTTAGAAGTGTATCACTCTGAGAGTAATGAACCAATATGGTTTTCTCTTTTTGCATGGATTTGTTGAAATAAAGTAACTTTTGGAAAATATTATCATTTATTGAGTTGCAGATTCTTGTAAAATTGCATATTTTCCATTGGTGGTCTGTCAGAATTTTGAACACCTAATTCATCTCAAAGAACATCATGTTTCTAACCAGATGTGGGCCTACAAATCTGTGCTTTCATTACTTCTCCTGCTATTTCTTACATCTTACCACCATGTAAAATCAGCATTTTCATTGTGCTGCTGGAATGAGGTAGAGAGCACCACATACTAATCACAATGCCAACTTGGTTTCAATCATTTCTGCTATTGATGGTGTATTACAAGTGCAAGCAAAATCAGATTATATGCACTTCTGTTGATGAATTTATCCTTGTGTGACTGTTTGAATCGAGCACCTATTGCAAATCAGGTAAGAAACACTTGGGGAAATGTCATTTAAATGATCCCCTTCTTGTTAAGAGATTGTTCAGCAAAGTTTCCTTAGCACTCTTTGAAAAATGTCAGATTTAGGAGAGATTTAATAATTGTGACCCAGGTCAAATTTATTCTGTCGCTGGTTTAAGATCACTTTCCCTCTGCTTACTCTCGCCCAAATCAGAGGAGCTGTAGGGGTTTGCCACTTCATTGAATTTAGGACACGAATGAGAATGCTTATCTTAATCTTCGCCGGGGAAGTATCAAACTGGAGCAGAGTTTCCAAGTGTACTGAAAATTGACCCAAAATCTATAGCCTCAAAGTCACATCTGTGACATTATCCCTTTGTTGAGCACATTCAGTCAGAAGCCTGTGAAATACTCATCTAATTGTCTCTCTAGCAATACAGCTCTTAATGGTAAAGATGCATTGTGAGGACTAATGCAATTTTTCTTCAACTTCAAAAATATCCTTTAGTGAGAAAGGAATATTCTATGAGGGTGCATCCCATCACACAACACCTTTGCTTTAGGTCGTCTTTTGGCTGTTATGTAATTTGGCAGGAGTCTGCCTCTTGGAGTCTACTTATCATAGACCTGCAGTCTTGTTCTTTTCTGTTGGGACTGACAACACACCAACTCTGCTGTTGGTGTACTGCAGAGTCCTGACAGGAGCTGGGAGTGTTGGTAATCAGGTGAAACAGTTCCCTGCACTTGACAGGCTGGAGATTTGTTAAGATCCTTTCAGATGCCAGAATGAAAATGATAACTATGATGTGGTGAACTAATAACCAAAGGCCAATCATCTTAGATTGCAACATAATTCTTGATTGCAGGAATTTAATCCTACTTTATTTGCATAATTATTGACACTTAAAAAAAAAAGTGAGCTGAAAATAGACCCTTATTTCTGGAGAATGATGACATGATTTTCGTTTTGTTTTGTAATTAGATGACACAAGGCAGCTCTACCCGGGAACTCTTTGGATTTTATAATGCATCTCATATTTCAAACTGTCCCTCCATGATGTTACTGTGACCCAGTTTTCACAGAAACCAGAGTTGCTGAAAATAGTTCCCCTAATTATATTTACCTCCCTTGGTTGACAGCTTGTAGACCTTCCTTTTGTCCACAGAAAGATGTTCTCGTATTTTTTTTTTTTTTTTTTATGAAAAAAGTGGTCATCTATGCACCTCATAACCTAGAATAACAGTTTGTGAAGATATAAGAAATGTCTCCCTTCCTCTTTTTTATATATTATGCGGCACATTTGCAGTTCTGTTCTATATTACCCTGGTATTTGTTGTGAGCAAGACAGGCACACTGAAAAAAAAACACAGACACATCTCCATTTCAAGAGGTGCTATGATCGTTCAAATTATGTTGTCTGAACTGCTGAATTTGTTAACATTTAAAGAGCTAAGTTCACCCTAATCGAACAATAGGTTGGGGTGTGAAGGACTGGTCTGCCTTAGTTCAATATTCACACCATGATGGTAACGTAAAATATAGCCAGGCATCATAAATTATCCTCCTGTTGGTTTAAATTAAAATGTCCTCTAGTGTCTGTCAATTCAGACGAACTCAACAAACATTCTATGTTAGAGGATCTTTTCTAAAAAAAAATATGTAAAAGCCTGTACCAGAGGTTTGTTTATAACTTATGGATGAATTGTGTTTTTGAGGGAATTCTTTTTTTTTCTTTTTCTTAAATTAGTCATGTTTTCATGTTTATCATTAGCTGTGCTGTTACTAAGAGGACAGCTCTCTGTGGATAAGTTTAGAATTAATACCTCATGACTCATGACCATATAATATTCTCCTGAGCAGAATGACTAATCCATTCCATTGATATCAAAGTTGTAACTTTAAGCACTTGTTTCTCAGTGGTGATTACATGTTAAAGGGATCATTTTGTCCGATTATTGAATAACTACTGTTAAGAAAAAGTTTGTGATATGTTAATTTCCTTTCTGGAGGAGTTCTTATGTGTTAAAGAATAGAGTTTAGCTTACTGAAACTATTTGCTTCAATCATAGGCGGCAGGATTACAAACCAGTTCATTTTGTGCAATTAAATTTTTTTTTTCTAACTACTAAATATCTTAAGCTTCACACACTGTAATCATGCAGTTTATAATGGACAATTTGTTAAAAAATTCTTAATCTTGTGGAAAATTCCTATCAAAATTATGAAAGTTTGCCATCTGACAAGCTTCATATTTAGTTTTACCTGGCTCAGCCATGATCTCAGTTTAAATCTGATCTTTAGAGGAACCTACAGATTAGGGTGATGATAAGAGGCCTTCCATCTGAACTGAGTTTCCACACCAAAGATAAAGTATCAAAATAACAGTGGTGGTGTGCAAAAAGCTGCTCTGCAGTGATAAGGATCTGATTGCTGTAGTGCCACCAAAGAGTTTTCTGTTAAATATAAAAAATAAAGCAAAACTGATACTGCTTTTACATTATTTTATTATTGAGATCTTCATGTACCGTAGAAGCAGAAAATGTTTTGTGAAAAATGCTTAGATTTAATTATGTTGTGAGTTGAAGACCTTCATATTTGGAGTCATGTTTTGTTGTCTGACTCAATGATGGCCATAATGTTTTGGATGTAAACATGGAAAGTTTTTAGCACTGAGAATGAGAACCATCACACCACAGTGGTGGCAGCATCATGTTATGTGAGACTGCTGCACTTCAGGTTTAAGATAAACAGCATCTTTAGAAAATAACTTAATGTTAAAACATTCAACAAAGATATCAGGCGTTGAGTTGAAGTCTGGAAATAAATACAAAATGCAAATGGACACTAAGCATACTGTCAAATTAGTTAGAATAAGTCTTAAAGATAACAAAGTCAATGTTTTGGAGTGACCATCGCAAAGCCTCAATCTCAGTCCAATAGAAAATCTGTGGCAAGAGCTAAAGAGGTGTATGTGAGCAGGATGTTTTATGAAACTATGTTTCTTGGTTTTTATTTTCCTTTAGTGTGGTTTCTAAGATGATCTCTTACTTTAATTTGAGGTTAAAGGCAAGGCATTGCAGATTTGATTCTTCTCTTACTCTTACTCCTCAAATCATCACTTTACAATCAGCACCCATAAGAGTTCATAAGATATCTGTAACAGGTAGCGTTTTTCTTACTTCATATTATTGAGAAATAGTAGGTAATGTTGAGGCTCGGGTTAAATTGAAGCATGCACAAGCAAGGAATTTTACAGAGAAAACTGCCCAAAGAGAAATTGAATAGCATAGCAAAATGTTTGGCAGTAAAAGATGATTGGATAGCTTTTGGGCAGACTGAAGGGATTCTACTCCGTCACATCTGCACAAATATAGCTTTCTCACTGTAGTCTTCATTATTTATTTTTTGATTTAAGAGCTTCACAAGCTTAACATTTTTTGGACACAATTTTGTTCCAAGCAATTGAGATAAAATACAACATTCACAATGAGTAATTTAAAAAATAGGCACAAATTTATGAATGGGAGCATATTTAATTTCATAGGTGGAGCAGTCATGCTTTCATCTTTTGTTGCAACTGGTGAAAACCCGCAATAATGTACTAATATTTGTCACAAGATCTCTAAAACAATAAGTTGACAAGAGGATTGTTTCTGCAACGGGATAATAACCACAAACACTGCTCTGCTGAAATCTGTGAATCGATTTTACAAACAGTGATACTGCATATAAGCCAGTCAAAGCGTCTCGAGGAGAAATGAAAGAGCTTTAGAAAAGGAACATCCTGCAACATTATTTTAAAGTCTGTCACGTAGCTCGACAGACAGTGCACTTTCATCAATGGATCACCGTACAGACCCCTAAAACTGCCAAAAAAAGAAAGCAATATTGGGACATTGCTAGGCATTAGATCCAAATAGAAACAGTATTCAGAACAAAAGTCATGTTGTTTCTTGGTGGCAGAGTTTTGCTATGATTGGTTGGGTACATTTTTCAGGGCGAAGAAGAAATATATGTGCCAGCTCATGCGCCAGTGAAAAGGATCTGGCAACTGTTATGATGTAAGCCATCTTAAGAGAAATGAATGTCCTTAACTTTATGCCTTTTGGAAATTAGGACATCTCTTGGTTATCACGGACAGTTATTATCTCAGTAAATCATTATTGTTTACTATGGCATCAGAAGTAATAGGATTCTCATTCATGACACATTAACTTACAATAGACAAAGAAGAAAATAAATTTTTAGAAGGCGACCATCGTCCAATGTAATTACCTTCCATTATTGTTTTTCAACAACGGAAGGTAATTGACTAAACTCTAATACAGTTTAGTCATAAGCAAGAATTTAATTGTCTGTTTTTCTCTCTAAACAAAAGAAAACACATTATTTGATGGTTATAACTCCCTGTAAGTATCAACAGAACAAACTACCTGTTTTCTCATTTAATACAAAACACCAATAAAATAATATGCAGCTAAAAGAATAAATAATATTTTTTTATAGTACTCTGAATTGTTCTATTATTCTGTTTTTGTACCCAAGCAGACATTTTTCATGATCTGTAATGACAACAAATACCCCAGTATGAGTAAACACCACTCCCATGCAGGATTCTCATTTCTTCAACAGAAGATTCTTAGCATGGTGTGGAACTGAAAAGAATTGAAATTACAAATTTCCATTCTGAAGAGAATGGAAATTACAAATTTGCCCCATACTGTTATCAGGAACTATGTGTCTGAAATTAGTTTCTGCAGACTTTCAGTAAGTGCTTGAACGGCTTCTCACAAGGATAAAGATGGAGATGTCATGGGCAAACACTCATGTGTGGGCAGCAGTGACCCATAGATCTTATCTTCCCAATAAAACTTGAGCTTTGGGTTTCAATGTCAAGTGTTGCCAAAGAAACACTTTGAGATGATCTTCAGCTGGGTAAGGGGTGCTGTTGGTGGAAAAAAAAAAGGTTTTCTGTAAATGCTCTTTAGCAGGATCAGTGAGGATAAAACACCTACCTATTAGCACAACATGGGAGGAATGTATTGCTCCAGCCAAAAAAATTTTTCTACTGGTTTTTGCATTTGATTTAAAATGAATGTCATACCAGAACAAGGAGTACATATTTTTTGTACCAGAATGCAAAAAATATTTCACTGAAAGGTGCAAATCAGATTTGAAGCACAAGGTAAATGCTAAGCTTTTGTTAGTAAAGCTTCAGGAGAAATGCTATGCAATACCATGAACAGTAAGAGAAAGAGCTTGTGAATTGATTAACAAAAGCAAAATGACAGAGTCAAGAGCAGGGCTATGTTAAGATCTTTAAAGTGGCAGGTGTGCAAAGCTGGAAAAGTATTACTCCATCATTATCAAATAACCAACACTAAAATATTCTAATGTGCTATATAAGCATATAATCTTAGAAAAAACCAACTGTGCCAGAAGCTCTCACCTAGTGAAAACAAAGGGTCTACAATTTTTGCTTCTCTGTCGGTCTTCTTTCAATTATTCTCAGCGATAAGTGCCCTTGCTTGTGTTTTCAGTGTTTTTTTCTTTTCATTCACCACCCATATATCATTTCACTGTCTTGATTTTCTCTGCATAATCTTTCACTGAAACAGTGAAATAGCCACTTCAGTATTTGTCAAAAGCAAGTTTCAGTTTGATACCTGTAATTTGTACAGCAACGACTTGCAAGCTAAATGCACCTGTACTTGCACTTGTAGCATCCCCCTTTCCTGATCCCTGCACATATTCACACATGCATAGTGACAGATGAGGTGTGGAATGACAAGAAAGATGTCATACAAATTAAATTGCACCACAAAAAAAAAAATAGCTGTAATGGAAATGTATTCAGTATGTACAATCCCTGTTACTCAGTAGGATCCACGTTTAGCTTCTTCTTGCACTGACGAGATACTGTACCATCAGTCTGCACATTTGCACATCCATGCTGCACATCCATTGCACATCCATTCCAACATCCTAAAGATCTGTTGGAATGGTGATTATAGAGACCTATAGAGTTCGGTTACCTGTCATGTTCAAGATGGCAGATTGAGATTACCTGTGCTGTTACATCTGTGGTCAGATAGAAAGAAACTGACATAGGCAGCAACGATACTGAGTAGTAAACAATAATAAAATTTTAAAATAAGAAGCTTAAGCACAACCTGAAAGGAAGTTTCATTGTAGTAAAAATTTCTACTAATTCTCTGTATAATAAAATGTTAATAATATGTTAGTTTATATTTTAAGGATAGCTATCATTACCTACCAGCCTGTGTCATTTAGAAAACTAGCTATAAACATCTTTCACCTATTTGATAAAGAAACAATATATTTGAGGGAAAAGTGATTTTTAAAGTAATTAATGTCTGAGCTTCTGCAATATTTAAACATTGCACCCATTTTAACTAAAACATAAAATGCTTTTTCAAATCTATAGCCCCACGGATTTATGTAAAAGAGTAACACCCACCCAGCCCCCACCAACACCAAAACAAACCTAGGATTTATTTCATATGTACTCTTACATAAGAGATATCTCATGTCATAGATATTTTATTTTTATTTCAGATTTATTCTCTGAATGATGTTTGCATAATAGAATGAACAAATTCCAAAACATTTCTGATTTCATTACTCATATCAGTTGATGTCAGCACATCACAGCCGTGGGGCAGAGATAAAAGTTACTGTTTTTATGAACATGCTCAGTCAATCCGTGTATGTAGAGCTTATGGGGAACATTGCCAGGACATGCAGATGCCCTGCCAATAATACTAAGAGGTGGCTTAAACTCCCACCCATCCTCCCCACTCTGAAGTATGACAGCATCCGTGTTCGTGATGCTACAATTGTCATGAAATGGTGTTGTGGTGGTGGTGAGGCAAACGCAGCAGACCCAGATGATGTGAGATGAGGAGTTTAATGGAACCGAAAAAACACAAAACACAGTCCACAGACCTGGCAGCACTGCTGAGCGGAAGGCTGAAGCTCACTACAGGTAGCAACAGGCGATACGAGGACTCGACCTACACTTACGTACACAGACTGAACTCAGACGTAGCAAGACGTAGACGCAGACACACACAGGTGACGCTAAATACACAAGAGGGTAATCAGGGAACGAGACACACCTGGGAACTAATCACGGGGAGACAGGACAACACAGAGACTCAGACACACAGGAAACTAGAAATAACCATACAGAGAAACACAGAACACAACAGTACCCCCCCCTTAACGGGCGGCTCCAAGACGCCCAAAACAAAAACACAAGGGTGGGCGGAGGGGAGTCGGACGGGGGGCCAGAGTCCATAAACAACAAAAAACTACCCAACAAAGTGGGCGGAGGCAACAGAGGCGGAACCCGCAGGAAAGGTCCGGCGGCCGTCCACGGCGCAGAAGGCGGGAACCACGGAGGCGGTCCGGCGGCCGTCCGCGGCGCAGGAAGCGGGAGCCACGGAGGAGGTCAGGGGGCCGACCTCGGCGCAGGAGGCGGGAGCCACGGAGGCGGTCAGGGGGCCGACCTCGGCGCAGGAGGCGGGAGCCACGGAGGCGGTCCGGTGGCCGTCCGCGGCGACAAGGAGTCTCTAGGACCGCACGGCGGCGGCGACGAGGAGCACAAGGAGTCTCGGGGGAAGCACTAGGAGTCTCGGGGGAAGCACTAGGAGTCTCGGGGGAAGCACTAGGAGTCTCGGGGGAAGCACTAGGAGTCTCGGGGGAAGCACTAGGAGTCTCGGGGGAAGCACTAGGAGTCTCGGGGGAAGCACTAGGAGTCTCGGGGGAAGCACTAGGAGTCTCGGGGGAAGCACTAGGAGTCTCGGGGAAGCACTAGGAGTCTCGGAAGCACTAGGAGTCTCGGGGAAGCACTAGGAGTCTCGGGGAAGCACTAGGAGTCTCGGGAAGCACTAGGAGTCTCGGGAAGCACTAGGAGTCTCGGGAAGCACTAGGAGTCTCGGGAAGCACTAGGAGTCTCGGGGAAGCACTAGGAGTCTCGTGGGAAGCACTAGGAGTCTCGGGGTAAGCACTAGGAGTCTCGGGGTAAGCACTAGGAGTCTCGGGGAAAGCACTAGGAGTCTCGGGAAGCACTAGGAGTCTCGGGAAGCACTAGGAGTCTCGGGGGAAGCACTAGGAGTCTCGGGGGAAGCACTAGGAGTCTCGGGGGAAGCACTAGGAGTCTCGGGGGAAGCACTAGGAGTCTCGGGGGAAGCACTAGGAGTCTCGGGGGAAGCACTAGGAGTCTCGGGGGAAGCACTAGGAGTCTCGGGGGAAGCACTAGGAGTCTCGGGGGAAGCACTAGGAGTCTCTGGGGGAGCACTAGGAGTCTCTGGGGGAGCACTAGGAGTCTCTGGGGGAGCACTAGGAGTCTCTGGGGGAGCACTAGGAGTCTCTGGGGGAGCACTAGGAACACTGACTGGGGCAGGAAAGCCTACTACCCGTGCCATCTGTCGACCTGGAGCCAGGCGGGCCGCCTGGAATCCCATCACCATGGGTACGGCGGCAGATTCGGGCTCGGGTGCGCCGGCTGGAGCGGCGGCAGATACGGCCTCGGGTGCGCCGGCTGGAGCGGCGGCAGATTCGGGCTCGGGTGCGCCGGCTGGAGCGGCGGCAGATTCGGGCTCGGGTGCGCCGGCTGGAGCGGCGGCAGATACGGCCTCGGGTGCGCCGGCTGGAGCGGCGGCAGATACGGCCTCGGGTGCGCCGGCTGGAGCGGCGGCAGATACGGCCTCGGGTGCGCCGGCTGGAGCGGCGGCAGATACGGCCTCGGGTGCGCCGGCTGGAGCGGCGGCAGATACGGCCTCGGGTGCGCCGGCTGGAGCGGCGGCAGATACGGCCTCGGGTGCGCCGGCAGGAACGGGCTCGGGTGCGCCGGCTGGAGCGGCGGCAGGAACGGGCTCGGGTGCGCCGGCTGGAGCGGCGGCAGGAACGGGCTCGGGTGCGCCGGCTGGAGCGGCGGCAGGAACGGGCTCGGGTGGCGGAAGTGTTGCTGGCGGCTCCGGCTGCGGAGGGTCTGCTGCTGGCTCAGGAGGCACTGGAGATGACGGAGCTGGGGTGGTGGAACGGGAGGACAGAGTTTTGGGTCTGGGAGGCAGCGGTTTTCCAGCCATGACTGCTAGCGCTGCCTCACGCTCCCACTCTGCCTCCCTCTGCAATTCCACCAGCCGCGGGTGCGGAAAGCGCGGAACCCAGTAGTCCAGCAACAGACCCAACCGGATGGCGAATCCAAGCCGTCTTGTCGCCGCGTACGGCTTGGCCATGGCCTCCTCATACTCGCGTATGGTGTCTGTTAACTCCTGAATCTCCTCTGGGTCCATGGTGGTAATAGCTGCTCACCTTTCAGAGTGGTCGGATCCTTCTGTCATGAAATGGTGTTGTGGTGGTGGTGAGGCAAACGCAGCAGACCCAGATGATGTGAGATGAGGAGTTTAATGGAACCGAAAAAACACAAAACACAGTCCACAGACCTGGCAGCACTGCTGAGCGGAAGGCTGAAGCTCACTACAGGTAGCAACAGGCGATACGAGGACTCGACCTACACTTACGTACACAGACTGAACTCAGACGTAGCAAGACGTAGACGCAGACACACACAGGTGACGCTAAATACACAAGAGGGTAATCAGGGAACGAGACACACCTGGGAACTAATCACGGGGAGACAGGACAACACAGAGACTCAGACACACAGGAAACTAGAAATAACCATACAGAGAAACACAGAACACAACAACAATTCAAGGCTTCTCACTCATTTTTCATTGGTCTGGAAAGGTGTTCACACAGAAACAAATGATTCCTCACAACAAATCAAAAGGGTGGGAGATTTCTTTATCCGCTGGATTTGCTTGGAGACTCATTCCGTCATTTTTGCCTTCTGGTAGCAGTTTGGGAACAAATTAATGACACGAGCGAGGCACCTTCCAGACACCACAGAGGTTCAGTGACTCGTCTTTAAACATTCATGTGTTCCCGAAACAATTTTCTCTGTCTAATCTGAAAACGTTAGCAGCAGTGTAAATTATTCATTAGCAGGTCATCTGCCTGTGAAAGGGAAGATGTGAAGAAGGAAGATCAGACGTGATGGGTGCGGGCACATCAGCACATAGTAATACACAAGCCCAGTGTCACATCTATGCATACAATTATAGCCAAGTAGAACCACACTCACAGGTGGAAAACAGTATTGCGAGAAAAAAAGTTAATAGTGGTGTTCTTGGTTCCACTTCTTCTGGCAGAAATCGGATTGACAATATGTGCAAAAGGTGATTTGATTCATTTAACACTTGTCAGTCATGTTCGTCAGATTTTTATTTTTTTTATTTTTTCTCATTTTCTAAAACTTGTAATACATTCTTGCCTGTGTATGGTTCATAGTTTCCTTTTCATGAAGTTTATCCTATTCACTTTGATCTCGTCATAAGGTAGATGCAAATGTGAACCAGATGTTATTTTACCATGACGCTTTGACTTTTGTCAGTTTGACAAATGTCCAGATCAAATGTCCAAATCACTCATCTTTTTTAAATGTTTCTTTCTGTCTTTTTCACTCCACTTCAAGTTGTCATATTGCCTCATGAATTTGCCAGCAGAACATAGCGTTAGACTTCATTAGGTTCACCTGGTCAATTGCTTGTTAACACAAATAGCGAATCATCTGATCAAATGGCAGCAGTGCAATGCATTTACCGTAGATATGTACATGTGGTAAAGATGGCTGAACTGAAGTCTGAATTTCAAACCAAGAAACATATTAAGTCATTTTGAAGACAGCATATTTCTTAGGTAAGAACAAAAAGAAGAGAGGCTACAATTTGTTCTGGCTGACTAAAATTAAAAAGTAATAGATTGGAAAAAATGTTGCCTCGTGAGCCTCTATTTCAGCTGCAACACTTGGGCAGTAGGGTGAGAATTTGGCATGAGCAACATAAAAAGCATGGAGGCATTCTGCCTTATATCAGCAGTTACAGTTGATGATGATTGTGTGTTGGTTTGGGGGAACTTTCTTGGTACACCTTTTCTCCCCTAGCACAAATTGAGCATTTACGGTCCACAGCTTGTCTAAGTACCATTGCTGACCAATATTCATCCCTACCAGTGCACCAGTCTTATTATGGCTACTTACAGCAGGACAATGCACAATGTAGCAAAGTTCAAATCTCAGGTTGATTTCTTGAACCTGAGAATGAGTTCATTGGCCCAAAAGAGCTCCTTTGGGCTGTGAGAGATTCCAATCATGGATGTGCAGCAACAAAATCAATTCAGTTCAATTTATTTATATAGTGCCAATTCAGAACTGGCTTTGCCTCAAGGCACTTTACAGAAAAAAAGTAATTTCAAATCAGTCACACATACATTTCAGTTGATCCCACAGTATATTGAGTTTGGTTCATTATTTAAATTAGTTAATATAGCTTCAGTCTAAGAAAACCCAGCAGATTGCATTGACTTGCAGCATTTACTCCTCTTGAACGAACATGTTTTGCTTGTGTTGTGTTTTTGACTTCACAGCAATCCCTCATAAAAAGCATGCATGTAGTGGCAGAGGAAAGGAAAAAAATCCCCTTAAAGAGAAAGAAACCTCCAGCAGAATCTGGCTCAGTACGAGCGGCCATCTGCCAGGACCGACGGGGGGTTTGAGAAGAAAAAGCAGATATCCAGAAGAACCAAACAGAAGAGCTAATATAGGGGTACTTTCTATGGTAATGAAAAGTAAAAAGTTAATAACCGGAGAGAGAGAACATTTAGTTTTTGGCAGTATTATCTCCAGGACGGGACCACAGCCAAACAGAACATCAGACCAGATGTAGCATCAATGGAGAGAAAAATAACTGAGAAAATATAAAGTTGACAGTTGAAATAACAGCAAATAATGCAAATTGAAAATGAAAAAAAAAATGTTCTGTTTGCAGACAAAACCTACAGATGCAGCAACTGTGTGATGCCATCATGTTAGTATTGACAAAAATATCAGAGTAATATTCCTGACACCTTGCTTGAGCTACGATGTTTGCCATGTTCAATTTAGGCAGTACTGATGGCAAAAGGGAACAAACCAAGGACAAGAAAAGTGTACCTAATAAAGTAATTGGTTTGTGTTAATATAGAGGAGAATTCATTTATACCCTAGCGCACATACACACAATATACACACAACTCTGCTAAGCTGCATCTTTTTATTTTTCCTACTTTAACACAACTGATAAAAACTAAAAACTAAAAACTACCAGTTTGATCAACATGTCATCTACTTCGGCACAATTCTGTTAATGAACAATTTATTTAAATCAGGTGCGCTGAAACAAGGCATGTCTTGAAATATGCAGTGCCAGAAGGTCATGAGGACAGGAACTGGAGAAGCACTGATCAAATGTATAAATCCAGGGTTTCTGGCAAACCCAGCCATGATGGATCATCAGCATAATGATTTGTAATGATCTGCAAAGTTTAAAACACAGCTTGAGATCACCTTCAGGGTTCTTCCAACTCCTTAAGATAACCAACTTTTGGTTTAGTTGTTTGTGCTAATGTCTGTTTCTGTGAATGTTAATAACCAAATAAAGGATTTACAGGTAATGCATTTTATTGAATTTCCTGGGTTCTCAGTTTTGCCCATACTCGCATAAGTAAAACATATACCAGTGAACCAGGGAATCAGTATATACCAATTGTTCCTGTTGCATGTGTACCTTTTTCTACTACAGTTCTTCCATGTCTGAATTGTTCTTTAGCAATAAGTGTTTGGGGCTTACCCTCAATATGGAGGGTTTTGATGACTATCAAGTCAGCAGTCATTCTCAGAATTTTACAAGTCCTAAAATTCTGAGGTCTTGTGTAATACTTTACTTGTCTAAGTTTTTTTAAAAATTATTTTTAGACATCTGGTTCATGTCATTTTTGTTACATGCATGCCATATTCATGGAAAATAAACACTGTATCAGTCTATGTGATATCTATACATCAAAATGCACTTGTGGTTTTGTTTATAGTCCCCACATACGTAATTCAAAATGCAAAAATTGGCTCTCACATGATGAAAATTCGTCTCCCCTTTTTGACACCAGGCCTGTGTGGAACTAGTTCAACAGAGCGCCATGCAAAGTGTTGTGTGATTGGTCAGAAGTTTGCTGCCATTGGTTTTTGCATAAATGTACTCACACAGCACTTTTGATGTTGCACTTCATCTAATCAGATTCCACAATATTGTATCTGCAGGACAAGTGAATAGTTTTGAAGAATTTTCATTCGAAACTGTAAAGAATTATATACATTTGTACAGTTCTTCACTGAATAACTACTATTATAATAAAACTGCCCATTGGCTAAAAACTCCTTGGATGGAAATTGCAGCATAGCTGTCTACAGAAGGAGGCCGCCTGCAGAAGAGTATGGTGTTAGCACCATTACAGTTTTGTAGAGGATGAGTGCATCAATAATTGCATCCTTAAAATACAAAATACTATAAAAGATTAATGAGAACTGTAGCTTTTTTTTGTACAGGTTGAAATAAATTCAGTAGGAAAGAACAAAACTACAGGTCCCTCTCTATTCATCAACCAGATGGACAAATTATTGTTTCTTGGCTCTTCATTTCTCTGTGCTGAATGCTCTTCAGGTTATTCAGTGACACTTCCGGCACTGTGCCATGCATGGCAAGGTGACTAAGAGGTTTTTATCCATACTGCAGCCTGGCAAGAGGATGTGTTAGGCTGCTGATAAGAGCTACTTAGACACTCTTTGCTCATTGAGTTGATGAAGAGGATGTTTGTGTCGCCTCTTGGACAACAAGACATTAATTTTGGTTGATTTTGTGCTCCTGCAGAGAGACAAAATGAGAAAAATCAACTTGTGCTCAGATTACACATTGGTGCTGTCCCTCTGGCAGGATACAGGAAATTTCCACTTACATGCTTCCCCCCTAACCCCTCAAAAAAAAAGCTAATCTCTATACTTAGGGACTCTTATCGCTCCTGTCTCGTATCTCAGTAGTTGACTTTCCCATCATCCAAGCTACGTAGGAGACGTCCTTATAGTAGTTAAAAGCTTCCATTTTCAAAATTTTTTGTCATCCTCTCTGTCAAAATGAGCCCTTGTCAATGATTGTTTTTGTATTCCACACTCTGCATTTCCTTTTTCCCCCAACTGACGCAATATAACTTGCTATGCTCCATTTCTGCTTCCATGTCATTTTCTTACAATTTCCTCAGCACCTGTTTTCTCAAAATGCCTTTTTGCGTGCCGCTTTTCTTCTCCACTGGTCTGTCAAGGCCAGAAAGGAGTCTGCCTCAGCTTTGTCAGGAGCACAGGAAATCAGCATGGTGGATGTTAAATATGCACAACTCAATTTGCATAATTATTTCATTTGCCATCACCTGTGCTGCACCTATGAATAAAGATACCTGAAGTAGATTCTATAGTTGCTGTGGTAACCCAACTCTAATTATCAGGTCAGACTTTTTTTTTCTTGATGCAAAGCACTGCTTTAGATGTGTTTATCCTCATCATAAAGGGTGATTGTCAAACACATCAAAATCTCGTTTGTGATTTTCTACTTTAACTACAAGGACGTTTGTAAAACTGAAAGACTGCTGTGTTTTAAAGACCATAAGAGAATAAATATAAATCAAAACAGTAATGTGCTTTAAAGTTGCAGTAATTTGTGACTTTTTGAGCATAATTCTCATAATTCTTTCTCATACATCAACAGATTTATTGATAGATTTTTGTATATTTATACTTGTGAGAGATGATATTATTTATTAATGTTTATTTTAAGCAGTGGCACCCAGCACTTGTAAAGAAAGTTGTCTCTTTGGAGCTGTTTTGGTCTTTACCATCTTCAAAACAATCGTTTGATTTTTAGACAAGATATGGTTTGTGAAAAACCACCATCTCTGCTCAAGATAATTTACTTAAATGTCAGTACCTACTCATATTTGCAGTGGAAATATTTGTGCCTTTTTTAAGTTCAAGAACAAAATTATCACCAGACGAAATTCCACTTGACTTTAAATCTTGCTACATCAGCTGCACCACTGATGTGGGATGTCAAAACATTTTGCTCCTGTTGTTTGCATGCTTTGATGTTAACTAATGAAAAGGCATTGACTCATTCCACACACTTGCCCAATACTTCATTGCAGTGCAGTCCAATACTTCATTGCAAAAAGGGAAAACAAGAATCTTAGAAGATTGGGGGTTCATGTATTGGGATTAGGATGAAATAGAAGTAGAACAAAGCAATAAAGTAGACAAAAAGAAAAGTATTATTATCCAGCAACATATGAACATTTGGGGGCAAAAAAATGTAAGTCGCACTTACAGAGAATTACCACCTTTGAATAATGAATCATTTTTAAAATATGTGGTGCGGGGGTTGCACGATTTAGAAGAATATAATTCTAACAGAGCTAAAGACCTGTGGACCGAATGTATTGACTTACTCTGGATGAGTGAAGTTGACACTCTTTAAATGGCAGTCTATCGAAACCAGGACTTTAAATCCCCCACTGCTACAGGCTGCAAAGCCCTATTCACCTGTGTCTTGCTGGCTTTTTCTGATTGCCATTTGGTGTTTGGCAGGTAGAGTGCATTGATTTTTTTTCTTCTTTTTTTTAAGTAACACATGTTCTTTCAAATTTGTGCTTTAATAGAAACATTATGTGTGACTTTCCCAAAGACTAGTTTTAAGAAAAACTCGTCTTAGCCCTGCAAATACATATAGAAAACATACAATACAATCTACTAAATTGAAGAATCCTACACAAGTTTATTTTAGATAGCACCATTTACATACAAAGTCATTCATAGTACTTTGTAGTAAAATAGAGCTGCATTTAAAACAAAGAATGATGGAGAATGAAGCAACTAATAGTTGAGTTCAACCACCACTAAGACAAGATAAAAAAAAATGCAAGTTTTTATTCTGGTGTTGGTCATGACTCTTGATGCGGCGTTTTGCATGACCTAGATTTACCTGATGGATTTTTGTTGCTGCTGTTAATGGAAACACAAACTCTAATAAGCGCACCAAAAAAGTGCCAAAGAAAGAACGGTAAGTATGTGTGAGTATTTTTAACTCGCAATAATAAATTGTCATAGATAATTGTATTTTATTTTCTGAATTTCTTTCCTTGGGCTGTAATACAATATACTTTTGAACAGTTCTTGAATGTTTTTGCAGCATACAAATTAGGTGAAAATATAAACATTAATCCTTCTATTACAATAATCTTAATTTAAACAAGGTCAGACATGCCAATCCTGTGCTTTAAGCCTGCACCACAGGGACCCTTAATTTATATCTCTGAGTCTGGTCACTGGTAGTTAAGCATATGTATTACTAGTTTTCACAAAGCACATATCCAGTTAATGACAAATAATTTTAACATTGCACTTTTACTTGGCTAATTTTGAGGCATTTAAATTCAGAGTATTTCAGCTTAATGTTTTCCAAACTGCATCAAGAAATATTTAGTATTCAGTTTATTTTTTAACATATACGGGATTACAGACTTGGAAAAGCCTGTGACAAAATAAGGTGGTAATTGCATTATAGACATGAAATTAAGAGTTAACTGAAAATTACTGTTTTAATTTTAAAGTTGTCTCAGCAGAAGATTGTATGATCTAGCTAATACAAGACATGATAAAAGTAAGAACAGTTGTTGCAGTGATTGTTTATGCATCACCAGATCTCACCAAATCACAATCCATTATTACATCTTTAGTTTACCATTGCTTTTGATTCAATCTGGATGAAGCAATGATGATCAGCAACAGGAATAATTGGCTGATCTATATATATCAGTGGCAAAGTAAAAGATGTGTAGCTGCTGTCATTATTCTGCACTGATCTATTTTTGCTCGCCAACCAATTAGACTTTGAAACAGTCTGTCTTGCACTCTGAATGCAGGTTTGGGGATCCTCAGGGATTTGCGTATTAGCTGTGTAAACAATGTTTTAGTTTATCTATTAACAGCTCTGCAATTTTAATGATGTATGTGGCGTCATTAGACATGTGCATGCTGTTTTTCTGTGTTGCATAAATTATTTGCACAGAAAGGGATGCAAATAACATACAGTGCATTACAATTATCCCTTGATATTATGCTTTTTGTTTTCCTTCACAGCCATTACCAAGAGTATGTTGAGGCAGAGGAGCTAAGAGTGTTATGTGTATGTCAGTATTACAGGAAATGCTGGATTCTGCTCCTTTCTCGGTTTTCTAACCTCTTGGCTGGAATCACAATGACTAGACAAGGCGCATTCACACTATGAGGCTGCTGGCCCCAGCTGTACAGGTTGGGTAATGCAGTGTAGGTGGATCAAGGGAATAGAATGTTTCCTCTCTACCTCAAAACAGTGAGAGACAAGCATTTATCCTCACTCTTTTTTCCGTTTTTGCAGATTGCCTTGTGATTTCCGCTTGAGTTCAGATTAAAATGACTCTACTTTCCATTCCATGTTTACCTGAATGAAACAGGTTAGACTATTGTTGATTAGACTGAAGCAGATCACTTTGTTTCCTCTGCAGTTTCTCTATAGCAGAAAAGCTGACAAGTAAGAAAAAAATACATGGATAAAGCAGAAGGTTCATGAAACACGACAACTCATTTTAGAAACAGCAAAAGATTGACTCATTTGGAGGTTCTGATGTAAAATGAATGAATCACTGTATGAAACCACAAGACCCTGTGACAGCTTCAATGTCCCTTGCAGCAGTATGCAAAGTAGTAGTAATGAGTATGGTGCTGCACATCATGTTAGTTTTGACACAACTAACATCCCTAAGCTTTTAGTGTGCTATAATACTCAGACATACAGTTGGTATTTTCTAAAGGCTAGTGAATCTAAAAGGGACCAATTCAGGCAACAAGCTCACTGTAACCATTAATCATTGAACTGATTCCCACAAATTGCCCTTTTAGACTTCAAAGGCTTTGTCTTTCAGTCATTCTTTCAGATCTGTCTTAGGGTACTTCATTAGTGTTCCTGCTTTGAGTAAAAACCCAATATGTGAAATAAACCATGAGGGGAGGTAACGTCAAAATTGGCCTCTATGTAAGGTGTCCCCTCCTTGAGCTTTTTCAGATTTTGTGATGTTAAAACCTCAAACTTCAGTGTATTGTATATGTGTTTTATTGGAATTGTATATGAATAACCAATACATTTGGAGTGAAAGTAAAGGGATGGATTTGTATCAAGTTGTTTTTTAGATAATAAGTGTTAAAAGTGTTATCACATATGTCTTACGGACTTCTCAGTCTACACTCTTTCAAGCTACCTTTTGCTGCTGTTAGTTAGAAATGTAGCATGAGGTATCTGTTCATTAGCCTACTCACATGTGGAGACTGGCATTTCTGTCCATTGCTTTTTGCTAAATAACTGTGTCAGACTGAATAAAGACCATTTGTGCACATCAATTGCAAGCCTGCCCACAGCATTATGCTGCCACTACATCAATTTGGGGGTGGTGTGCTCAGGATGTGCATTGTTAGTCTTCCTCTGCAGCATGCTACATGCTACATGTAGGTCAAGAACGTAATTTTGATCTCATCTCATAGAGGTTAGCAAATTTCTTCCACAGTGACATTCTGTGAGCTACCGCTGCCATTATTGGACTTTGTATAGCATTACTTCTGAAGGCAACCGCTAGCAGTGGATTTTATTGAAAAGGTTTCAGGTTAAATAAATGTGTTCTAAATATATATGCCCTTTTCAGATTTTCTATTTTTATTTTGAAAACCATTATTATTTTTTGTTTTCTTACATTTTATGTGCTCCTCATGAAATAAATAATAAATATAATATGACAATGTGAAAGGGATTTCAGAAATAAAATTAGTGATGGGACTCGATTAAAATGTTAGATCAAATTAATTTCAGGGTCTGTAATTAATTAAATGCATTTCAATCAAGCTATATATTGATAGTATAAATAACACTTTAAATTCAAAAACCCTTTTTGCTGCTAAATTGTTGAATAAGTAGACATGATATGCAAGAGAGAGACACTTATTGTTTTTAATCTGTTATTGGGGTTTTTCAGCCTTGAGACTGGTGCAGAATCTTATGCCTATTCAGCTTTCAGGTGTTTCAGGAACTCCTGGTCATTCATAGAAATTTGAAAAATACTTCTGTAGAAATGTGGACTGGTGATGCCGACAGTAGCATTGGGGATGTCTGTTTTTTTTTTTGTTTTTTTTGTTGTTATTGTTGTTCTTTTTACAAAACATCCACGCAACAATAATTTTTTTCCAGCGTCCCATCAGATCATTTTAAGCCGAAATTAATCCCTCCCTTGTGCGTCATCAGATTTATTATCGTGGAATTACATGGTAGTACAGGTTCTGATCAGAACCTTTGCATGTCAAAAATGCTTGTTGATTAATTGCGTTGAAATTATTAATGTGTTAAAATGTAAGTAATTCATTAATCAACATATGAAAGTCCTGATACTATTTAAAGCACTTTTTTTGCACAGCCATGCACATTTTTTGTTTGGCTGTATCTGGTAAGTGAATTTGATTTAGGTCCACCTAAGGAATTCTTGTTGTAAATGTTTGCAGTATGAAAATGTGATATATTACAGTCTCATGTGGTGGCTCTCACCACGCTCTGGATCAAAATATTGCTCCAGCTGCATGTCTAAAACGGGGGCAATTTGTGTTCTATGAGAAAAATCTGTTCAAGTAAGAATTTGCTTACAGTAGCTCCTTCGAGCTTTGGGCATTTCATGTGCCGTATGTTGTAGGTTATGTAAAAAGAAAAAAAAACAAGGGAGAGAGAGAAATCACAAAGCCATGGACAAAGGAAGCAGTGCTAAAACACAGAAAAACTCAGGAGCCTGAAAACAAAGAGATGGATCAGTAGCCATGCTGCCAGCCTTACAGTAATAATAAATATATCTGACTGTTGCCAGTGATCTGCCTCCTGGCTGAAATCTGCCAACAACTACTGCATACAGTGATTGATGTCAACAAATTCTGAGTTTCAATATGTTGGCAATTAACTTTGTAATTGCTAAAACATATCAAAATGCTTTTAAACTGTATTCCAGTTAAATGGAGAGTGCTGTCAGTATTGACTGTACTTTAGCATAAAAGCTGATTAACATTAAAACATGCTTTCCTAAAAAATAAATTGTCTCAAAAATGTCTCAAATTACAAATACATTTTTCTCTTCTTCAGCATCATCTGGCTGGGGGTTTGCTTAGAGATGCACTAAAGTGATATTTTCTGCTTTTCACAACGGTTCTGGTGCATTAAGTCAGTTGATCTTAGCTTTGGGTCTAAATGTTTAATCTAAGCCAGTCAAGTAGAAAAAAATGTGATAAATTTGATTGCACTATTGAAGACCAAATAACATTTCAAGAAAGATTAATCTCTGGAAAGTAATAAACCCAACTGGTAATGTATCACTAATTTATGTAGGCAATCATTAATTAATTTGCATCAATTACCCAGATAATTACCTTGTAGTATCCAACACTGTCCATGCAGACTTTTTCTCGGGGCTTGACCTTTTTGAAATGGTAATGTGACAGTTCGATGTAAGAGTGTGAGTAATGGAATCAGATCTCTTGAGATGTGAGATTTGCTCCTGCAAACAATGGAATAATGTTTCATATGTAATGTTTGAAATATTAATGCTATGAAAATTATTAGATTTTAATCATTTAATTAGACTAATTAATTTAATTGATTACACAATCAATTAATACAATTTAATTGATTGTGTAATTGCAACAGTATTGCACCTAATAACTTCAGGCTTAACAAGCGAAATAATAACAGGAAAATGTAATGTTAGAAGATAACCCTTGTAAAAAAACAGGAAATGATAAATTAACTTCCATGTTCAGATGATTTATTTATTGTCGGTTAGGTGAGACAGGAGCCAAATCAACAGACGTGAAAATTTCAGTGTAGCAAATATCAGCTTCTGTTCACTTTGGGTTAGATTGTAAATGCAGTGCGTTACATTTTTAATTTAACACATTTTGTCATCACATCTGGAAAATATATTTATTCGTCTTGATGTGATAGGTTAATTGAGATTTGTGCATAATTGTGAATATAAAGAAAATTTATTCATGATTTTCAAATTCTTTACAAATAAAACCCAAAAATTGTGCTGTGCATGTAAGTACTGTATTGTGTTTAGCTTCTTAATCAAAATCTCTCAACAATCTGAGATTTATGACCATTCTTCTTTGTGTGTAGATCAGTCTTTGCAAGACTGAAGTGAGAAAATATGTTGTTGACAGATTTTCTGGACTTTGAATGGACCATTATAACACATGCATATATATTGTTTTAGCTAATTTTCTCAAACATCATTGCTCAAGGGCTGGTGTCCTGCAACTTTTAGTAGCATATCTGCTTTAACAAATCAGAATAAAGCAATTGAGTCCTTAGAAGGGCTTTGTTAAGGTTGATGACAAGCTGATGAGACAGTATGTCATCAACTTTTTTGTCAGCATTAAACAAAATAAAATGTATTTGAAAATCAAATTTATGCATTTTCTGCTCTAAAAGCTTTGCTATGATGTGCAGCATGAAATTACTGTAAGAAACACAATGGGAATCAAAGGAAGATGAGTTTGGCAATGATTTATTTCAGATATGCCGTTTTTGTGGTGCCATCTTGTACTCCACAAGAACAAATCTGGCACTCAATCTGTGTTTGTGGGCACAAGATTCCTGAAAGTCCTAAAAAGCTACATGCTCCAAACATAGCTCATTTACTGGAATTAAAAGCAGCAAACAAAATTTTAGCAGTGTGATTTACAAAAACCTAAACTACAAAATATTTTGGAGAAAATAATTATGCGTATCCCAGTCATTGTTTAGAACTTGGACACACATTGTACAATGTATTGATACATGCTGATGTGTGTTTGAAGATGTTACTAATCTCAGATTAGGTACAGATTGCTAGTGTTGAGTTGGGTCCCTTTTTGCACTTAGCACCTTCCTTACTGTGACAGACTCGTCTAGATGTTGGAGCTGCACATTGCTGATGCAAATCTTTAGTTCCGTCTCAACCCAGTAGTGCTTTGTGATGATGATTCCCATGTTTGTTAGTTTTTTTAAGTTTAAACATGTGCATTCAGTGATTGTATGCTGCATACCTTGGTTATAAGAAGTTGTTATTTGAGCTACTGTAGTGTCTCATCTCAGTCCAAGATGCTCTTTAACGTCTGTCATGAGCATGGCATTTTAGTCCACACTGTTGCTGCTCACTGGGTATTTTCTTCTTTTTTGATTGAATGGTTGTGAATAAAAATCCCACTTGATCATAGGTTTCTAAAATACCTGTAGCCCATCTGGGACTAACAGTCATTCTACATCAAAGTCACTTAAATCCCCTGAATTCCTCATTCTCTTCCTGGCTTGAACTCCAACAAGTCACCACATCTTGATGCCTACTCTCTGTTGTTACCACATAATTATCTGATTGTCTTATTGTGTTAGCCAATTGAATAGATGCACTGAATAAAGTGGAAGGTGAATGCAGATGCTACAAGCACCATAAGGTTATGATGGGTGCATCCTCACTTCACATGATGAGGCAAATACCCTCAGTAAAGAAAGCTCTCACATCCTGGTTGTCAAAACAAAGCACTAGAAAACTAAAGACTTGCTCTATAAAAACACTCCAATAAAACAAGCGTTATGCTGCCAGAATACCTATACGATTTCTGCCGTTAAAATTATATGTATAAATTCTGACATTTGACATGCAAGGAAAGTGCAAATGTATTACTAGGTTCTGTTCACCAGCCACATGATCTATGCCCTGTAGAACTAAGGCCCCAGTTCAGTTCTATGTCTTAGTCAGTTCACAAATTTGCTCATTTCCCTCTATTTGATGAGAACAGCTTTCATGATAGCACCGCTGAATGTCAAATGAGTTGGGAAAACCGTGTTCTTCAGCTCCTGAACAGAGGGCGCCGTCGGTGTATAGATCAGCCACGTGACAAGGTGCTGTGACTCATTTCCAGCTCCCTGGCATTAACAAGCAGTGCCCTTTCTGCTGGGAAGCACAGTGTGGGAGCAGGCAAGCTGGCTTGACAGTGTGATAAGAGGGAAAGGAGTGAGAAGACTCCTGCTGATTTCATCAAAGAGAAGTCAAGAGTGGAATACATTCAACGGCACAATTCTGCCCAGATAAAAACTCTTCATAAAAGCTCTTTCCTTCTGTTATTTTGCTTAAGTGTATAATTGCTGCTGTGACATAAGGTAGCATGTCCTCATTATTTCTTTTCCCATTGTAGCTTTCTATTTCCACCTTGTTATACTATAGGGATCCAGCTGTCTTAAGCTGCTCAAAAACATGTACAAACATTTTTCTAGTGTCATGTAGCACATTTATATTTTCCAGATACAAAGTGAACAAAGGAGTCTCTGTGTGTAGTCAGCTTGGAACCTAAGGTGATTTATAACTGGGGTCTAAAGTTATTCCACTCATGGCCCAAAAGAAGAGGAGATACTGCAGCCATATCATGATTTTATAACACAAAACTACATTTTATTTTCTCTTTCATCAGAATAGTGCACTGTAAATGACTGAAAGTGGATTTTTATTCTTGTGGTAGTGGTATGATAGCTATGAATAAAAATACATTTTATAGTATCACTCTACACAAAGATGTGAAACAAAAATGCCATCAGTTGTTCTTATTTTAAACTGAAAACTAAGAATACGGTAATCACTTCTTCTGCAAAAAAAAGTTCTATATCATAGTTGCTATAATGACACATTACATGCAACATTTATTTATTTTGTTTTGAAAAAATATACTTTATCAGAAACAGGGATAAAACACATTAAGTGTAGTATTTTACATATAAATAATAGTTTTTTCCTTGTAGAGTATTAAAGGACTTGTGGTTAAATAACAAGCTGATAACAGAATTTTGGTGCTTCATGTTCTTTGGCTGTATAATTTTCATATTACCTTTTTAGCTGTTTTTAAAAGGAATTTATATCACTGGAAACTTTATGGTTTAGAAATTGTAACGTTATACAAGTTTTGTATAACTTCACCAGGAAACCAACTAGTCCCTTACTCCAGTGCTAACATTTCTAATCATATTATATAACTTTCAACTGCATCAAGAAATGTAAAGGTTATGTTTAAACACTAAGGTAAAGACTTAAAAAAAGCATCTTATAGAAATTATGCTAGTTACAGAACATGTTTCAGTATGAAACACCACAAAATCTCCCCTGGGGTTTCCACATTTGTCAGGACACCAACACAGCATTTAAGAAACATCAAAATAGCATATATATATATATATATATATATATATATATATATATATATATATATATATATATATATATATATATATATATATATATATATATAATTTATTTATTTATTTTTTTTGCTAATGTTGAAGGCCTGTTATATGCAGCATATAAAATCAGCATATATTGAGGAAATCCCAAAAAATCTAAAGTTAAAGCCACAAAAGGACATCTAAGTAGCAGTTGAAAACTATGAAAATAATGAAATGTGAAGGTAAAACTAGAATGTATTTCCTCCATTTGACGGTTCAGAATGATGTGAAGTAAAGTTGACTTTTCACAGACTTTTTGTCAAGGTCAGATTTCGCAACACACTTGTCAATATTTTTTGTTTTGTAAGCAGAAGGTAAATCATGCACTGGAATATTACACTCATCTCTACGACAGAGTTCACACATCACTGTATTTATATGCACTGCCACTTTCATAGTGTAGAAACAGATTTTAGTTATTGTTAAAAAAAGAAAAAAGAACTCAAATAAAAGTAAAGACTTGGAACTGATTTGGGATCGAATAAGCCGAGGCAGCTGGCTGCGCTTCTTTCCAGGTGAGTAAGTCGCTGCCAGAGGTTCAGTTAGGCAGGCGGATTAAACAGTGAAGGTTATCTGTGATCCCTCCACGATGTGATCTCATCGTTGCCTCTTCAAAGCAAAAGACAGAGCAAGAACTGGTGGTTCACAACTCTTTCAAATGCAACAGTTTTTCCCTTAAATCATCTCGTGTAGTGTCTGAGGAAAACGCTGGCAATCAGACTGTTACTGAAACAATGACATTTTCTTGGTGACTAGAGTTATTACCATGCACAACTTCAATCAAAATCCAGAAACAGATATACTCTCACTTGTACTTGAAGGAAAGCTAATCTTTATTACATGAATAGGTAATCTGGAGCTACATGGACCTGTTTGAGGGGTAAAAATGTGAATTATGTAGTTAGCTGTAGCTAGTCAGTGACTTAAGATCCACCACATGCCAAAGTCCTGAGGATATAGACTACTGGATGGTGAAAGGAAGCCAGAGTACCTGGACAGAACACACGCATGCACAGAGAGATCATGCAAATTCTCTGCCGAAAGACCCCAGGCGAGGATTTAAACCAAGGATTTTCTTGTTGCAAGTCCTACCACTGTGCACAATTTATATTTTATTTGTTTGAATGTAATTACTGAAATACGTTTTTTGAGGCCCTTTTTCATATTTATTTGGATGTTGTCGCATTTGTGTTTTACGAATCTTAATATCTTTCTCCCACAATTTTTAGCTCATCCAATGTATTTTATTTCACTTTGTGTAATTTTATTCATCCTTATTAACATCAATAGAAAGAAGAGGCCTAAAACCCTCTGATCTGCTGCATCTTGGAATCAAAGTAAAAATTTGATTCATGCCAAGAGGAGAGCAAGTAAAGATTTTTAGCCCCTCTTCGTTTCTGCTACTGATTGGTTGGAAGGCTCCGAGAAAACCTCTGAGCATCAGCATGTAGTGCATCCAGCATGACAGATTATTAAATCCTTTGGAGCTCATCTTTAGCTAAATTCCTTCAAAACATTTAAAACACTGTTTGCAACATGAGGGTCAATTAAGGCATGATTATTGAAGAGAGGAGTGTTTATGATAAACATCAGATGGGTAGCAGATTGCTCCCACAGATACAGAAACAGACTGGATGGATTTCTGATTTCATATAACTCTAGGTTTGTATCTACTCATCACAGATGTATGCATTATCGCTTTATTGGAATTTCAGAGGAGGGGGTTTTCTTGGTAAACTTACAGACAAGAAATCAGATGAGAAATAAAATGTACAAATACAGCTTAACAAGTTAAGATCTGTACTGTATAGTTCACCCAGACAGATTTATATCATATACAAGCATACTTTCTGTAATCCAAATGATGCAGCATATGTTAAAGTTTAAACAATCCACACGAAGGTTTGAGGTATTGTTCCAGTTGTTGGAGATTTTAAAACCAAAGGCTTAATTTGACTCCCAGAACATTTTCAAGTCTGTGTACCTTATAAAATGGTTCTCTGTGGCTCATATTCATGTATTTTCATAACACTCGTCTTTTTATCACATATGCACGTATTGGTTCATTGCAACATGAAATATCAAACCCAGAGTTGGGTGAAGTGGCTGTCAAGTCTATTCCATCCTTCAAAGACACTTCTAACTTATTCAGTAGCATAGTGGATTAAAAGATTTTTTTTTTTTCCTTGTGGTCAGCTGAGCTCTTTTGTTAAATTTGGATGTATTGATGTTGGTCCCACTGTTTGGTTGCAGCCTCACAGACAGCGGTGATCAAAGACAGAGTTGACACTGTTTTTGAGAGTCCTGTAGTTTAGGGCCAACGTCCTGGTCGTCCCTCATAAATCATTTTTCTTGTAGAAGAAATTTTGAGATTCTCAGCCGAGACTTTGTCAAAGTCGCAACATTGTCCAACTATGTCCTGGCATATATCTTATTTGCCTCTTAGTAGGCAAATAAAGATTTAATTACTGTACTTAAGATGCAGATGCAGTGTTTTCTTTTTGCCATGTATAGAAATTTGGAAAAGCTACTCTATGGCTTTTCAAATTGGTCTATGAGAAATTGAAGCAGAGTTTGTGAAATGTTAAGTTCTGTCATGTCTTTGAAGTAAGTGTGTTACTTTTGATGTACTACTGGCTAAAATGGTGTGCGTGTGGGTGGGAGGGTGTGTGTGTGTGTGTATTGAGTTCAACGGTGTGAAATTTACAATCTCCAGTGATTTCCAAACAAGGCACTCATGTTTGCAGTGATTTTTTTTCTTTTCATATTGCATGCAATTTCAATGCTGTGGGTAGTTTGGTGCAGCTAGTCATTAGCAAGAAAAATATTCAATAGTTTGACAGTGGCATATGTGAATAGTGGTATATCCCTATAGTTGTCCCAAACCAAATGAAACCTTCAGATTTTTAGAATTTATGTTCCACCAATATATAAAAACTGTCTTATTCTCCAATACTGCCATCATTTTGTGTTTTTGATGGGCATAAGGAAACTCTGGTCTACTTCTGCACATTTTTTCCCTCCAATGAATCCGTCATTTCATGCAAGCTAAACATGAATCTGTAATATCATCCATAATCATCTACTGAAATCTCATTAGTGAGCAAAGCAACTGTCTTTGTTGACAGTGCGATCGCTATATGTCATCTGGCTATTGATTTGCAACATTTTTTTCTCCCTATCAGTATGATTTGTTGAGCTACGGTAAATCTAATTAGCTACAATCACTGGAGATTGAGCTTGAATGGCGTTGATACACTCTACATCGGTTTCCTTCTCCTAATTTTCAAAGTCGGCCACCCTTCATTCTAATTTGTTTTGCTCATCACTTCCCCGTTCATCCTCTTACCCATGATTTTAAACTCTGACAGAGACAAATGGTACAGAGTTTAACTAAAAGCTAAACATGGAAAGGTATTCTCTGACAACTTTATTGCTGCAACTCTGCTTCCATTAGATGGACTCTCTATTTAGGTTTATCCGACGTGTGCTTTTGGAGAGTGAAACAAATAGGGAGAGAATCAATCTTGGTCTCGCTGTGGTATTTTTCCTTCCCTGAAATTGCTGCAGTCTTTCTGAAAAGTATTCCAGATCAGCTATATTGGTTTTGCATGTAGATGACTAGTAATTCATTGTTAAAACCTTTTCAATGACTGGTAATCTTTTGCTTGATGTAAAAAAGACTGGAATAAAGGGTAATTAAGACAGGAGAGGTCATCTGTTTCTCTGCTTGAGCTATATTGGCCCAGGCAGTGCGGTACATCTCTGCCACTGCTGGCCATAATATTGAAGCCAGAGGAGTTGAATTAGAATTTAATCAATACCAATTTATTGCTGTCCGCAGCCTTAAAAATAGCCTTTACTCTCCTGAAAAACTCCCCAATAAGTAAATCATAAAATATTGGTATATTTAGAGTGTATAAAAAAATATAGATCACTGTCCACACAGAAGAAAAATCTATATGGTTGACATAAGCAGAGAGACTCTCCAGTTATTTCTCCAGCTCTTTTCTCTTCCAATTAGCATTGCAGCTACAACTATGCTCTGCTGCCTCATTTTTCATTTGTAAATCCATTTCTTAAATCTTTTATAGGGATTTTGTTATTTAACCACCTAAGGACTGCATTTGTTATGTGTTCCAGCTGAATCTAAGAGTTCTGATTTTTTCTCTCTCTCTGCCAAAGCATTGACCTTGTTATAATGTGCTTACATTTAAATCTGCAAGTATATTGTAAACATAATTATGTACTTGGGATTTAGAGTTATTTAAAACAGTAAATGTGAAGAATGCTAAATGAACTGTTGGAATAATGAAGGTGCAACCTCTATAACACACAAAGTCAACCTAACTTGTCATTCAATGTAAATCCCTACAGTTTTTGTAAAATTGACTCTTAACGTTCAGATTAGCCTTTATTTTCAGACTGACACTGAACAATTTAAGTACTCTAAAAACTCCAGAATTTGTCATTTTTCTATCTCAGCCATGTGTTAAAAAATTAAAATGGTCCAACTCTGTTCTGTGCTGATTTGATGCAGCCGATTGGGTTCAATTACATTTTATGGTTTTCAGGCTTTTTCCATATGAAAACTGTGCTTTTATGAATTGATTTTTTATTTGTCCTTTCTAAAATGTTTAACATAATGGAGTCCATATAGATCCCTATAGACTCCTAAAACGAGGACATATGTTTGGATCATGCACTTGGTGTTAGATAAGCAGTGGTTCTATGACATGATTTTCAATTAATTACCCATTTCCATCAATCAGTTGGTAGGAAAATGGGCCAGATAAGGGATTGTCTATGTTAAATATTAATTGGTTTGATGCAAGACCACTGTGATTGAAATTGCATACCCGTGGGTATCGTGTTACATTATTTGAACAGATTCTTCTTAAAACCTTTCTGAGTGGGACCTTGGGTGTCCAACTGGTTTTGCTGATATGGAGAATTATGAGTCCAAGGGCAATTATGAGACCATGCCAGTATTGTATGCCTTTAACTTTGGTGAAATGTCCGTGGTGTCCATAAATACACAAATAAATGTGGTAGCATGAAAAAAACTCCATATATTGTGGAAGGGAAAACTTCAGTCAACATAGAGAAACAATAATCATCTTGTTGCAGGCGAACAATTGTAAAAAATGTTCTGTGATGCAGCCATGAATTATTTTCCCTTTTATTTATAGCAAATCATGCATGAGAATGATCAAAAAGAGCCTCATAATTTCTAATACTAACAAAAAAATATATTTGAAGGAGCATTTTTTTCATAGAACTCAAATTGCCAGTTTGTAAAGAATTATGGTCATTTTAGTCCCTTTTGCTAACTCAGCAAACTAGGTCATGTTGTTGTTATATTCTTTCCCTAAAACTGTTTTCCTGCACAGGATAAATGAAACCAACAATTGAATAAAATAATTAATTCCAAATATTTTTGAGTAAGCATATTTAAATAGCTGAAGTAGATTTTCTTATGTTTTTTATGCCAGTGGTTTATTGATCTGCAAGCTCATTCTAGCATGAAACAGAATAAATACTGACTTATTAGTCCAATGACCAATTGATTGCAGCAATTGGTCATTGGACTGTGACAGCATTTTCCAAAGCACAATGTGTATACGGAGCTACTTTAAAATTGGATTGGAAAATTCATCAATGATATTTCTCGGGGATCCGTGTCTCGAATCTGCAAAATCCATTTTGATTCATTGCTTTATTGTTTCAAAATGAAATATTGTCAAGAATAACCTGTTGAGTCAAAGTTAAGGATTTAATTTTTTAAATTTCACTCATAGTTCTTCATTTTTGCAACTGCAATCTTTGCGCTCTTTCTGGTCTGTGGCTTTGGAATGGTTCAGTGATACAGCTTTTACTTATTCCTCCCTGTAAGCTCTTTTATTTGTCTTTATCTAGCAGCAGATTTCATGCTGTTAGTGCTCTTAAAGTTTCTGTGATGGCCCTGGCAGATATCAGTTTGTGATAACCATAATTCCCACTGCGTGATTACAGCAATTGGTCGTTGGACTGTGACAGCATTTTCCAAAGCACTGCATCTATCGGCAGCTGAAACTCAGGTAACTGCAACTGTGCAAGGGAAATGAAATCTGTCTTCTATAGCTGTACTTAAAAAAATGATATAAAATAAATCAAGAAAGTATTGTCTATCGATTTATTTTATTGCCACCGTTACACAGACATGAGAAGCCATAAGAATTCTTTGTTTTTGAAAGTGTGTAACAGAGAGATATCTCTGAAGGTTAAAGAAATGTGACCATCTATTTGAGACCCATTGTCTGAGGCAGTTAGATTGATCACACTGGGAGCAATCTCTCTCTTTTTTTGTTTCTCCCCAACGCTTGCCTGGCTTCTGCTAGAAAGCAGTGTAAGCTGTTCCAGTTGTCTCTCTCAAAGCACACTCCTCTAAATCTCTCACACTTATGGGCAACTTTCAGAAGTAAACATACCACATTTGACGCACAGGAGGCACAGTAGCTGTGTTCAGTCATTTTAAGATGTGCCCTCTCCTATCGCGCACACCCACACACACATTCACCTTATTACATTGTGCCTCAGCATGGGAGCAGTTATAGAGGAACCTAATCCATCTTTTACAGCTGATACAGAAGCTTAGCCAGAAGGTCTGACTTCAAGAAAGCTCATCTACAGAGAAAGCTCTGCTTTGACACTGCACAGTCCATGTGTGCAGTTGGATATTTGTTATTATGTACGTCCTTAGAAGACCATAAGCATTTGCACTAACTTTGACTCAGCTGTGGTGAATGTTGCTAACAAAGGCATGCTGAAAACAATTTTCACAACCAGCTAGAAATACTACTCTGCACTCTTCCTATTCAGCTGTAAGTGGAGGGAAGGAGTGAAAATTTGGACCACAGGCCAAATGAACATGAGTGTATAAAATGGCAAGTACATTTGATTTACCCACAATTCACAATAGCAGATTTGCAAACTAAATAGAAGAATGGGGGTTTTGTTTCCAAAAGTGACCTATTGGGAGCAACGATGTACCAGAGCTACCTCTACACTGAAGCAAACACAACTATCTGTCAAAAAAGAACTGAATAGCAATGCAGCATCCTGGTGTAAATATCCAACATTTCTTTTTTATATCCAATCCAGGTTCTTCCAATAAACTATATGAACCCTTCAAAGAGATGTTCACATTGAAAGGGCTGTAATCAAGAAGCTGTATTAGTCAGGTAGCTTCTTCTGTTTGGTATAACCCTAACAGGCGAGACTTATCTCAGCTTTAGATTAACAGATTTCAGAAAAGCACAGCATGAAGCAATAGATTAACTCTAAATATAGCATTCAAAAAGGATATAAGTCATTGTCTAAATTTTGTACATAAACGAGTAACTGGAACTGTACAAAAAGAAACATGTTACATATTAAATTATCAAGGATTCACATCAAAACCAAGAGGAGGAAGGCTGTTTTGCCGAATTCCTCCATTTCCAAAGATCCTCAGGAGAACTAACAAATCCATTTACTGAAGACTTTTTATTGGTCGTTATTTAGAAAATAAAGTTTAAAGCGAAACTTGTAATGCTTTTCTAGCAATTGTCTTAATAAATCATGTTTGCATTGTAAAATAAGTATACTTCATAGGGAGCTTAGGTACACATAAGTTATATTGTTATAATTAATTCACATCAGTTTTATCAAGACACACATTTAGCTTTTTTCTGAGTAGTTTGTAATAGAATAAATGCTACATCAATTTGTGTTTTTTAATAAATACTTATCTGTATTTGTTTTTAATTTTCCTTTCCTGGTCCTCACTCAAAATAAAGGAAGGTCACCCAATTTGTTGCCAGGTAAAGAGTTAACTCAGCCTCTTTGATTAGTTCCTAATCTGAACACTCATCAGTGTCACCATCTGGAACCATGTGACATCATGATTTCCACTCTCTATCATGCATTAGAGTACAAAAATGATTCCCTGCATGACTTAGAATCTCAGTCAGATTTGCACAATGTACAGCCAAATGACAAAGGGGAAACAGAACAGACTAATTACGCTGCTGTTTATGGTGAGAATCACAGCTTGATCTTGACTGTACAATCATGTTCATTACACCCCTTGAGGTCTCCAGTCTGTCAGAGATTTTCACTTATTTCTTATGTGAAAACTCAGAGTGAAACATGTTAACATTTATTGACATCAACTGTTTCTGTTACAGAGAAAAGTCATTTACTAAGAAGAGGGTAAACAAGATTGAGCATTCACTGATGGTTTGATTCCATTTGTATATTAAAAAATAGAATTAATTCAGTTCATTAAAAATGAAACACACTCACCCGTGTGTGTTTTGTTGGGCCTCCTTGTATCCTTGTGACCACCTCATAACCATGGCATTAAAATTCAGCTAAAGAAATGTCTCAGCAGTGTTTGTAATCAGGGATTTATTACATTCTCATATTAATTAAAAAGGTCTTTTTATACTGTGTTGATTTTTTAAAGCTAGGGATGCAGCTAATGATGTTCATAATGAAATCATTTGCAGATTATTTTCTTAATTATCTATTAAGTTGCTTGGTTTTAAGTCTTAGCCACCGTATTCCCCCAGTTTTTTAATTCTGGGTATAATTAGCTACTTTTGAGTCTGTCACTCACAGAAGTGACCTAAATAGCAAAAGTTTCTCAACATTATTTAAACTTTACCTCTTAGATTATTATGTTTGCAAATATATTAATTAGATGATTTCAAGTTGTAATTATTAGGATTTAGGTAATTTCTTTTTATTCAGTACTTTTCATTTGATTGACAATAAATTAATTTGTCTGTATGAATAAATTAAATACATTTGGTTTCAGGATCTCTACCATCAGCACAATTACTTTACAAATGTAAAAAATACAACTGGAATTACATTTACTCAAATTTTCTTGAAATGCATTAACATATCTTGTTTTTAGGTTTGTTTTGATCAGCAGATAAAGGCTGTATATATATAAAGTTTCACTCTGTTCTGCAGGTCAAAACGAGATATTTTTACAATGGCAATATTTTCTTGCAAAGGTAAGACTGTAAATAGTGAAGCATTCCTCTTGTTTGTTACAATAAAAAACAACTTTATATTACTTGATGTACTTTCAACAGGCCAAAGCGCTTCACAATTATTGAATTGCTGGTAAAGATGTGCATAAAGTAATAGACTTTTATTAAGGACATTCTAACCATAAGATGGAATGTTTTGCTGCAAGCCTCTAGCAGACAGTGAGATATTTTACTCCCCAGTTCCCAGTTTATTTTTTATGGCATCTATTCCTCTCGAGGCACTTTAAGAAAAACAAGCAGGTCCAATTTATATTTAGAAGAATAGTAGCATCAATCCAACATAACCCAGGCATTCACACATTTAAATTCAATAACATTCCAATTTGATCCATGCAATAATATCCCATTGACTGGCCCATGGAATCTATGACAAGACCGTACAACTTGGCAAGAGGGTGAACTGCCATCGATAATTTCATGAACAAACATTGATGTCCAAACCTTTTTATCAGTTGAAGTGGAAAAATGCATACGGCATCAATTGCACAGGAAGCCTGCCAATGTCTCTGACCATTTTTATGCCCACACATTGAAGAACACACTGCCAATGGGGACACACCCAACTTGACTAGAACCTAAACAGACATCAACGAATTAGAAAAAGACTACAGACTATAGTACAGGCTATAGTAACATCTCATTTATAATGCCAGTATGAAAACGTTACCAGCCCAATGTATTAAGTCACTAACTTTACAGCACTCCATCAGTGATCAAGCATGTGAAGACAATAAAAAAAATAAAAAAAAAATCTTTTAAGAAAATTGAACCGCCAGCAGAACAAGATCCAGTATAAACAGCCAACAGTGTAGTTGTGGATTGGGGACAAAGCAGGTAAACAAAAACACAGGAGCCCTTACCTAGGTTTCTGGTTCCAACTTCATAATTCAGCAAGCATGTTAACTATAATTTTGAATAGCAATTCTGATCTGATTACTGTCAGCTTCTGTTATATTGCTGCTCACATAAATTGTATTTAATCTGATGAAAGTTGTTCTTTCTTACATTTTCTATTTTCTGTTACTATTATGGACATTTTTCCATTTGAAAGAAATAACAGAATTGTCCTACATATATGATTTTATCAATTTAAAATTAAACCCTGTGAAATGTATACAAGCCACCTTTCTGTTCTCTAAAACATTTACATTCCATTGAAGATTCATAGAAGCTCATGTATTTTTTTTCCATTTATATAACATACATCTTGAAAGTATTGGCTAATCGATGATCAAAAGCTAAAATTTTTTCTGATGTGTCTAGACAAGGTAATGATTTTACATACATGTTCACCTTCCCATAACCAGCAGGAAGTAAATTATTTAAGCGTTTTACACTTTTGAAGATGCTGCTTCAATTCTTTCCAGTAGAGTCACACTGTTCACAAATACACATGAAAGCCAGGTATTCCAGTTTTATGCTTTGATCATTTTAAGCACCTTGAATTATGTTCCTGAAATGTGATATATAAATAGTGCCTTGTTTTTTTTCTTTGGTTTACCAATAATTCAGTTTTATAATAGTCAGTTGATAGTCATCTCAATTTGTCCTTTCGAGCCATCTGAATAATATCAAGGTGAATAAGCTTTTACACACCTCGTTGACAATCAGAAGCTCTAGTGGGCTTTGTTCTCTCTTGTCATCCTTCATGATCACATTATGTCCTCTCAAGATGCAGTTCAGACACCCTTGCTAAATTTGTAACGCGCTGCATCATTTTGGAGACAGCTAGCACAATGTGTTTTGGATGTTTGCCATTGGCAGTTGTTTTCCTGAAGAAGCCTAATGAGTAATACAATTTACTGAAACCTATCAGGTGGTTCAGGAAGATGTTGCTGTGATGACATTGATTTAGTTTGAATTGAATTGAACTGAATTTATTTGTTTACACAGGGACAAGTGTTTATTATTAATAAATGCCATACACTTTGATACTTATAGTCTAAGCTTAATTACAATGTTAACTGACTTTGTTTAGATTGCACTAACACATATACAGCCTGACTGGCTGCATAGTGGTACAGTATATATATTCATCCAAACAGCCATGTGTATCCAAAAATGTCGAACATCATATTTAACATGTATAATTTAAAATGTGTCACTGACTTAAAATTAAAATAAATGTGAATTTCATGTAAACTGTAATTTTTCCTGAGCATGTTTACTGAAAGAAATAGTGCTACAAATGCTCTTTTGCTAAGTCCTAAAAGTAGTATTCACTT
Organism: Gambusia affinis; assembly: GCF_019740435.1. NCBI lineage: Eukaryota > Metazoa > Chordata > Actinopteri > Cyprinodontiformes > Poeciliidae > Gambusia > Gambusia affinis. Next base: position 19,261,207 of record NC_057887.1, read on the forward strand.
CAAAACTGAAATAACTTTTTCAGTTTGACTATATTGTTGGAAGATTGCATCCATATACACATGCAAAGACACCCATCCAGCAAGAGAGTGCAAAAATAAATCTGTGAAGATGAAAGGGAATATATTTCCGTCAGTGGCATCCCACCTCTCTTACTGTGTCCGTTTCCCATCAGCTCTTTCTTCCTTTCTGTTATCTTTACTCCTTTGAAACAGCACCTGTTACGGCCTCCTATCAGAGAAGCTCTGTCATGATGCAGTGCGCACGCCTCTGTGATAAAGAGCCAGCTCCCATTTTTAAGTTCAACCCCGCTGCCGATGTGCAAGACAAATAAGCCGGGACGTCTTCATCCTCCAAGACCCCAATTACTTTTTTTGAAGCATTTTGGATAGGAGACACCAGACTAGAATGCTGTGTACTGTTTTTCTCTTTTTACTGTTCGCCCACCCAGATATTTTATTTATCTAGTTAGTTCAGATGACATTTAATAGTGAAATTGTCTGTGTAGATTTTCTTTATTGATGAGTGGAAGGGCTGCTGAAGGGTTGTTTACTGTCTTAGCTGATGAAAATCTAATGATCCCTGCAGCGAACTGGGGACATCGCAGCAGCAATTACAACAGCGTAGAGCCAGAGGAAATACTTTAAAGGCTATTCAAACATTAATGTAAAAATTACTCAAGACTAGCTGGGGTTAAGAAGAAACGAGGGCAGTGTAACCCTACATGATGCCATTTCTTCTGCCCTTAACTTTATACGCTCATTAGTTAAAACCTATTGCGTCTCTAATTTGCAGTGGTTGTGTTTGCATGTGCAGCATACAAAATAACATTTTTTTGATACTTTTATTATATCCATTACACAATCTAGCTCCGTATATAATCACATAGGCCTTCCTGTGTCATTTTTGTTACCAGCAAATGAAATAAATTCTAAATGGTAAGGTTAGTCCACAAAATAATGGATGGTTGACTATAAATTCAACTAAATCCACATATCAACGTTTTATTAGAAGAAAGATATGGAGCTCAAATTTCACACCTCAGATTTGACCTTTCACCTTCCGTATCCTTTAGGTTTCTTCAAATTGAGCTTATCAAACCATGTGCCATGCAATCCGTGAATACCTGTGAATAGTTCTCAAAGCAAATGAATAATTATGTTTTGGCTAAATTATGAATTCATAAGTATTTCAACAATTGGGTTTAGTTTTAGGTATCAATTGATGAACATAAACTCTAAAAGTAAATGCTATCTTATTGAATATTACGCCGTCATGTTTGGAACTATTTAATGTGAAAACAACCTGTTATGAGATGTAATTTGGCTACAATGATAGCTTGTTGACATTATTGGTTCTAGAAGAGGTCTCTCCAATTCTAACAATATCATTTAGAAAATAGCTCTGTCGTGACCTATTGATGAAGAAATTGTCTCATGCTTCTTTAATACATGATAAAGACTGCTTAATGCAAAGGTCAAGAACTCATCCTTTTCATCGATTCCTAGATTTTGAGACTAATTGATTTATTACAGATTATGAAGCTAATTGATGACGAGTAGCTAATATAATACCAAAACATAACTAATATTTTTTTGGTATTTCCAATTATATTACATTACATTACAGTTGTCCTCTGGCAACTAAAGCCAATTTTTATCTTTTTGGTCATTCATGTTATTGTGTAGATTTAAACTGAAACATATTTTGATGAATGTATATCATTTGTGTATGTAAACAGCTGACATATGCTAGGCAGCCTTAAAATTAGTTTAATAAATCATGTCTCAACCGGGCTATCCTCTTTACTGTGCTGCACAACACTGACATGGAGCTGTAGTATCTGTGCAGGAGATGCACTTTTTGTTAGTAAAAGCTATTTTCCTTATATTGCATATTCTTTAACTTTAAAACAGTCAGCCAGCATTGCAGGCCATTCATACAATTTATTGCCTCATCAATAACACATTCAGATAGAGGGCTAAATGATCAAATGGAAGCAGAGACAGCTGTAAAATCATTTGTTTGTGCACATGATGTTGGGGATGTGTTCTTTGGTATTTCCAATTATAAAAAATATATATTTGACTGAATAAAATTTTTATGGTAATAAAAAGTGAACATTTTAGTGATTCATATTGACCTTCCCAGTGGTTCAAATTAGGCTGCAGTGCAGAGGAAATCCATTCTTAATCAGCCCTGGCTCTCAGCCTTCTCCTATACTGTATTCATGCACTAGGATGAATTACTGACTGTAGCAGGTGGCGTTTCTCAAAAACGAGCAAATTAGAATAATACTACATTCACCAAAATCCTCTGTGAGTAAAATCCAGGTGATTTATTTTAATATTTGGTTATTAACATAATCCCATATTGCACCTGTGCTTCTGAACAAATGCAAATCTTCATTTTATTATAACTGACTTGTAGGTCAAGCTATGGAAATGAGGGGTAACGCCCATTTCAGTGATACTTCACCACACGACTGGTGCCAGTTGGTGTGCCTTTTAAAACATGCCAGTGAGTCAAAAGATTTGGTTGCGGGAGTGCCAAAAGTGTGGCAAGGTGCCCCGCTGCCAAATAACTCTAATGTTATTTGGCAGCTCTAATGTTTGCTCTAATGTGTACATATTTTATTTCAATGTCATTTTCTAGCCTCAAAGGCCATAAAAGCTGATTTTTCCATATTTCTAAGCTGTGAGGATGTGAGATGCTTCATCTGCTTTTTGCCCAAATAGCAAACATGTATTAATTCCTTGTGCAATGTTGTTATAAAAATCAGTAAACCATTTGTTTGTAAAGTTCTTGTTGAGATTGTGCTAAGCTAATTTGTGCTAAGCTAATGAAGGGTAAACAACATTCTATTTTATGTGCTATTCCCTAAAGTACTTTACTTTACTCTCCCATCATCTTCTGTCTAAACAGCTGTTCCTATAAAACACAGAGACCACTGAACAACAGGGTGAGACAATACATCCCAAGAATGAGAAGAGATTTCAACTGTATTTACAGAAAAACAAAAAACAAAAATATTCTCACAAACAGAAAAAAATAAACATTTTACAAAAATACATTGTATTTAAATATTTAAATATACAGAAGCTGCATATTTAAATGACATGTAATTTGTTGAAGAATAGTGTCATTTTCTACTCAAAGCAATTCATTTAAGATTTAGGCAGTCTATGTTCTTTAATTTGTGAAATGATCAGATGCAATCTTGACTCTTTCAAAAACAGGCCTTTAGTTTAGCCCCCAAAACACTTGGATGTTTTTCCAATGGCTCCAGGAGAACATTGGTGACCTCAACACATTTAAGGGGTTTTAATGCAATCAGGATGCTCTGATGCAGCGCTGACTTTAGCATCATCAGCAGCTAACAGTTATCCAGCTGTAATGTTCTCATAGAGCTTACAACATTTTTGTAAATTGTCTCACCATGTCTCTTACAAAACCAACTTGATGACGAGTCAGCCAAGAGCTTTGTGGCTTTGCTTGGCTTTGTTTAAAATTCAAACTAGTTACTCTGAGAACAGCTGGTAGGTGTTTTTTTTTTTTTTATTTTTTTTTTTTTTTTACAGAATGCAGAAATTAAAATAAGAGACAAAAAAATTAACAGCTGTATCCAAAACCCTTGTGTGTTCAGGGTAAACCTAACACACAGAGCTGTCAAAGAACCACATTATTCCAAATGTAGAAAAATATACTTTTTGTAATATCAATACCTTTTGTACATCCAGAAATATATGCAAAACACTGAGTCAGTCAAGTGCTCAGCCCTTTCACTGAGCTACGGTAAAGCAGCTTCCCTGTGCCTTACTAACTAAAGCATATGGGGATACTTTACAGCTAATTTGCATGTGTGTTAGAAGGTAAATGAAGGTTTGGGTGACACCATCACACTGCCTTCCCATGTCTCCTCTTTGTGCCTCTTTTTCCTCCCCTTGCAGTCAAGCTATCCTCCATTTTCCTCAGCACTAATTAACTGGCAGGATGGTGATTTGTCATGAGACAGAGCTGCCCACCCCTCCATCACCCTCCAGACACAGAGGTGTGTTTTCTCTGTGATTGGAACATGTGTTAAAAGCAGGAAGGAGTAACAAACAGTTCTTGAACAGTAGGAGGGGAAACGCGCGACAGGAGATAAACCAGCACATGAGAAAAAGCTGTCATATATGTGCCGCAATCCACACAGACATCTGGGCTCACTACAAGATATTTTCTCTCCACAACCCGTTTAGAAACACACATGCGCATAAATACGAGATCTGGCTCTCCCGTCACCCTCTGTAGAGAGACAAACCAAACATGTGTGCCTCAAAGCATGTCGTTTATCTCGTATTGTTTATTGCCCATTCAGGCATTCAGCGCTGTGTTCATGCAAACTCATTTTGCAAAGCATTTTTAGCATCTCATTGAGCAACGACTGAGCTTATTTCACAGTGGCACAAAAGTGGGGTATTGGAAAGGCGGGTCGGTTGGGGGGGAAATCAGGACGTAGACAAACAGAAAAAAAACCCAGACTTAAACAGATTGCCAGACAGGCATCCTGCCTTTGGGTTTGTGATTTAGAATACTAACAAGGCATCTGTGCTCACACCAAGGAAGACGAGGTGTGATGTAGAGCAGAGCCGAGGAACAACGAGGGAGGGCTAGTTTACCCTTGAAATCTGACTGTCTGTCTTAAGTGCCTCCCCTGAATTTTTTGTGGCACGTCATTACCATTTGTGGGATATTTTCCCCTCTTTTTATACGGACTCAGAATAAGGGAGGAGTGCTTGTAACTTAATCCAAGATTTGATTTTTAAATAAAACCCTACGGATTCTCAAAGTTTACATGTGGTTGCTGAGAATATGAGAGATTTCTCATCTCTCCCACCAGGGCTCCCATATGTTATCCCATGCAAAGTAGTTTCACATGTGATTATTAATCCAATTCCTCTGCTGTCATTTGGACTAGTGCTTCAAACAGCTTGTGGCATCTTTCAAGTCACATTAAAATGCTCAATCAGATTTAAGAGTCTCCAATTACCATCTCCATGGTGATTCACATAATTACCAAAGAGATGGCTTTTGCGTATTTTTCCAATAAAATGTTATTCAGTGTTCATTCTGAGAAGCAGAATGATCACAGACAAAAACCCATGTGAGGCTTTTCAGGACTGAAAATTATAGTGCTTTTAGAGTATTTCCAATAAATCAAGGCGGCAGTTAATTTTCAATTTGTTTCAAACCATTGTCCTGGCTCAAAAATAAATTATTTTAAGATTAGTTACTTTATAATAAATCAATCATTCTGTGAAAGTCTGTGCAAAAATGTATGTAGGGGTCAAATCCACAATTTATGAACACTACCACTTTTTTTGCTGTGTTTTTCTAATTTTTCTATCAACTAATTAAGATAAACTCGAGTACAAAAAATAGAAATAAAAAACTTACATTTTCAAATGATCTAACATTGTTCCGTTGTTTTCACAAATTGATCCTATTTAAATTTAAAAAATAGAGAATCCTCCTGTAATCTATTGTTTTAATAACATGGTACACACTGAACCTATTTACAGGAAGGCTTCTTTAATTTAGTGGTAGATAAATGATTTATTGATACTCAGATGCACATTATTAAAAACAAAACATCTTCTATTTTAAAGTGCATGTAACGCATGTTTATTATGTCACCCATGATCTTCATGGACTCAATACCAGGCCTAGTTATTTTTACTTCTGAAATATCTACTGTATTCCTCTCATAAGCTTTAATGACTACAAAACAATGCCTGTTGTATTCCTGTCATACATTTCTATAACCTTTTATTAGACTTTATGACCCTGAGCAGGCAGCGTGGCGTGAGGGGGTCATTAATCAGCATCTCTCTTCATATTTCTGTCTTTCCATTTCTTCCCATTTCTAAATTTGCTCTCACCAAGACAAATAAACTAAGGTGCAAAGGTTAAGCAGGCTCTGGGTCAGTTCCGCTCTCAACCAATTTATACCCCTATTTCAGACCTTTGTGTTGCCGTACGAAGGAAGATGGTAGCAATAACACATTAGGAACAGTAGTATCACTGGAAGCTGTACCTATTCCTGAGGTTTAACTGTCACTAGATTTTTTTATTTATTTATTTATTTATTTATTTATTTATTTATTTATTTTCAGAAGCAGCTTAGAGTTAATTAATTGTGTGAATTATGCTGACAGTATTCTGTGCAAAACCTGTGATCTTGCACTTTTACTCTACTTTGGGCTATTTGTCTTTTATAAAATATAACAGATTGTGATATTTTTAATTATGATTTTAAAGAATATTTCAATTATGAGAAAATTACTATGACCAACCATTTTCCAGTATGTATTTATATGAAGCTTTAGTCTATTCTGTTTTCTAACCACAAGTCCTTACATAAGACTTTTGAAATATAAAAACAATTCTCTTGGGTGCACACACTGAAACATGGTTGACATGAAATGTTCCATAGATAGAAAAAATATAAGTATAAAATTATACGAACACAAAAAATTGTAAGCGGCAAAATGGCAACACGTGAATACACGGAGGTACAAATTGGGGACATTTTTGAAAGCCAGTTGAGAAAACTCTGCACCAGTTTTGCATTAATAATTTTCAGGCTTATTAAGCCGAGAAAGTCTGACTGCATGAGAGAAACAATGACAGGAGAGAATCAAGTCTTTTTCCTCTGTTGGTTCCCTGAGCATAAAACTATGAAGGATTTTTTTGTATTTGGCTGATTACTGAAGAAATGAACTGACACAAAGGGTTTGAGGTTTAAGAAATTGAGGCGTTAATTCTAGAATATTTTTCACACATAATTTAAAAAGTAATGGGCCTGACATTTGAAAGTGTAGTGATGGATTTACACTGCCATATGAAGAGGTTGTTCCAATGCAGAGGCGCGGTATAGGGGGGGAAAGGTTAGGGCAATTCTAAGTTCCCCTGACTGATAGGGGGCAATATGGTATGCAGACTTCATAATCTGCACTCTTTTAGTTGAATGCAGTATTTATTTCCACTTTGGTGTTTTTATTAAAGTACATTTTTGTTAATGGAGACTGAGAATCCATTTTATTTTTGGTTGTTTTATCAGTTCCAGTGTTAGGTGTTCTTTTGAAAATAAAGTGTCTCTATCTTTGGCAGGAAATCACATGCATTATTATGTCATTTCCATTAAATCAGTGTAAAAAGGTCTTCAAACAATATTATCGTTTATCGCAATAATTTTTGAGACAATTAATCGCTCAGCAAAATTTGCTATTGTGACAGGCCTAGCTCCATACAGTGGGTGAAAACTCCAGTCACTCACTTATTGTGATAGAAATGCTGCAGCTTAGATATTATGTTTAAGTGCTCTTGCCTAATACAGACCAAGTCATCCATCCAGTGTCTACACCTGCTTGTCCTTGAAGGGTCATGGGGGATGATGATCCTGCACAAAATCAAATGTGACAGTGAACAATGGAATGGCCAATAGAAGCATATTTAGTGACCATACCAGTGAAACTTAAGACTTTTTATTATTATTTTTGAATAAAATTTCTTATTGACTCACTCTAATATAATCTAATAATATTTTTTCTTTGCATCTTTTTTAATATGACGTGACAATTTTGAACATTATCATGTAACACCACACATAATGCAAAGTGGAGACACTGTTTTACATGAGACCTTAGGATAATCACAGTAAAGCATATTTATGCTCCTTATCATCTATATAGTTCTGCATGACAAAAAAATATGAAAAAACAAACTGCAAATGTTGAACAAATACAGCTTAAACTGCAGTCTGTGATGTACAAACAAAGAGTCACGATCATCTTACTGCAGTTTTCATGCAGAACCAATGACTTCTACTGTTTATTTTATTATGTTCTGCTCACTTTTTCTTTCTAGGTGTTGCTTTCTCTCTTAGCTAAACCTGTTCTTTGCTCCCCCTGGTCGTGAGTTTTCCACATGAGTGGACAGATGGGTATCGATTGACAGCATGTGTAAACTAATAAATGGCTCACTTATGTGCAAGAATTAGTTAAAATGGACAATCAGAAAGATATCCCTTAATTGCAATCACTAAGTTTTGAAACAGGATTTGCTTGCATTACGTCCTCTGTGAAAGGCAACATAAAATGCCTACCGGTAAATCTTTTTAAGACATGAAGCATTCAGGATGATTATATCAAACATTATCTAAAGAAAGTAGCTTTAAGCTACAATTTTCTCTTAAGTGTTTTGTTTAAGATTTGGCGACAGCATTGGCGGTAAAACATCCAATTCTTTACAATCTGCACTTATTGCAGTTAAACAGCCTAACGAAATGACATATTTCACGACTGAGTATCTATGATTGTTGCAGGGAGATCTGTAGGCATCAACAGTGCTTTCATATTTACTTAGTGATGAAGGAAAATATTTGGAAGGAGATTGGACTGTGTTTATTTAAGTGCTCCAGTTATGGCAGCCTTCGTTCAGCTGCAGATCTTATGGCGTCTGTATCATGCCAAGAACTCTTCAGCCTGTTTTCTTCCACTGGGACCTGGCATTCCTGTCTGTCATGTGCTATCAGTGAGGCTGCAGGCGCTCCCCAGTCCTGCCCAGCTCCTTTCCCCTTTCTCTCTTCCTCCCCATTGCGCCCTTATTCAACACCGTCTCTGTGTCTTTCCCCCTCTGCCATCCCAGCTCACAGCAAGCCATCTGCTTTGTACCGTTCATCCCTTCATCTGTCTAGGTTCCCCTCTTCTAAACTTGCCTCATCTCAAAGTTTCCTAAGATGATGTTTCCCTGCTGAGCTTTGGTGCTTTTTGGTTGAATTGTCTCAATTCGAATGTTAAGTCACACTGTGTGACTCTTTTCTTGCCTTCTTTTTGTCTTATAGATGTAAGGAGGGCTACCATGGACTACGCTGTGACCAGTTTGTTCCCAAATCTGACGCCATCTTGTCTGATCCAAGTAAGCTCTCTCTTATGTTTCTTTTTTATTTAGTTTTTTTTTTGTATGGTAATATAAAGTACATTAAAATGTTATGTTTTTGGACATATCTAACTGTTTCAAATTAATATTTGACAAAGATTGAAAACAAATCCTATCCATAGTGGCGTATGGCCTTTTGTAAAAAAGGATCTCATGCCCTGAGCTAAAGAAACTCAAGAACAGAAACAAAATCATTGACATATCCCTCTGAAAAGGACAACTAAGCAATTTTAAATGCATTGGGATTCCATCCAGGAAACAGTGTGAGCAAAACGTCAGGAGTACCTGACATTGTAAAATCACTCAGAGGTTCATCCAGAACAACATCTGAAGCACTGCAGACATCACTATTCTTGGTTAAAGTAAGTGTTCATGATTCAACAACAGAAAGCAAACTGGGCAGAAATTTAGGAGAGTTGATGCAAAGTCTGCAAGTCCACTTCCAAACCTTCAGAATAAGGTTGGTTACGTGTACAAAACTGATCAAAACTCATCCACAGGAACATAAAAGACTCATTGCAAGTTATGGTGGTTGATGGCAGTCATTGCTGCCAAGAGTGACACAAACAGATATTAAGTTTATGGGGTGATTACTGAAGAGAATCATCCATTCTCCATGCTAAGCTTGTGATGTATGAGGTTGAAAAAGAGTCAGTGAGCTGAATTCATGAATTATATTTATTATACCAAAATACAGTTGGTCCATCCTGACATGCAACCTTTAAGAGCTAACAGTCAAATGGAAACAAGCAACAGTTGGTATCTTCTCTTGTTAGCCATCTTAGATAATTTTCTCAAAAACTAAAATATTTCAAGGTTTTTCACAAATTTTCCAAATCAGCTGACTGGAATTCAAAATAAACTACGAGATGTTTTATATTTAAAGTTCTATCAGTAATGTTTTATCTCTATATTACTTTTCCACACACAGGCAGGTTGCTTTGGATAACTTTTTCCCCTAAGAAAATAAATCAACATTTAAAAACTATTAAGACTACTTTATTATGGGACTGTACCGCAAGAAAACAAATGCAGAAGAATATCATGCCTTAAGAATATTATGACCTCAACTCAATTTGTAACCAATACTAATAAAATGTCAAATATGTACAGGCTAAAAACGTACAGATTTTAAATTATTATATTTAATTCAGACTTTTTTTCTCTTTGAAATAGGTAATTGTCAGTTTCCTAGAGCAAAATCTCTTTAAAATTTTTAGAACAAGTACGACCTCAGTAAGAAACACCATCCTGACAGACATTTTGAAACATTGTTGCAGCAGGAGTTATACTCTCAATGTTTGTGATGTAAGAAAAACAAAGACAGAAAATACTTTGATCAAGTGGCACTGCTAGATAGATTGAAAGATGCAATTTTCACACAGATGTTGAAATTTCAAACTCTAAAACTAGAAATGGTGACAGAGAGGTACTTAGAAGTTAGAAATCAAGTCGGAAAGTCAGACATAGCAATCCCCTGTCACAAAATCTAATTTGGCCACTGTGCTTGTAGAATGCTGTGATAGTCACAGCTGGTGGAAAACAGTGCTATTGTACTATAATACCAAGTAATATAAAACCCCTTTTTGTGTACATGATGATTCAGTCTTGGAGAATAAATTTGTATTAGCTAACAGTAGTGGTCTGATCAAATCATTCATAGTCACTTGTATTTCAGCTTGGAAAACACAAATAATTTGAGTTAGCCGCTATTATTCTATTGTGATTCATTTATTTCTGAATTTACTTATTACATCTGATTAGTTGATTCACTCGTATTTACAAACAATATACACTAAAACATCTTGAGTACCACCAGTGGTACTTGTGCCACAGTTTGACAGCCATGGTTCTTGGGCATCACATACTTCCAACAGAGTCTCCATGACCTAGTGAAAGCTCTGCGGTGTAGTTAAGAAATACAGCAGACGTCAGATGTACAGAGGAGAAATCTTTGGGCCCTGTGCCGCTCCCACTGGGCCGTGAACTTCACAAACTCACCCTGTTTCAGGGAGTGACTTGGCTTCCTTACTCAGAGAGTGAGAGAGAAAACTTGAGTGCTATGGCTTTCTGCTTCCACTAAGCCCTTTGAGAGTCCATTAATGGGGTCACAAGCTATTGCCTCAAAGCATGTTTATACCCTCACATGACACACAACTTTCACTCTGGGACTCATTTTATCTTCTATAGGAGTATGTCAATTCTCTTGTTTATCTGGCTTAGGGAGCTTGTATGTTCTTTTAGTAAAAACTAAAGCTTAATGGCTTTTGTGGACAAATACAGACACATATGGGCACAATTTATGTGGATACACAATTACATGCTGCTTTCTTTTTTGTTAATCTTAATAAAAAAAAGAAAAAAAACACGAAAGTCTGTAAAAAAAAAAGTGCATGGAATATATATACTTTTGCATATCATTTGAAATTTAATCTAGATGTGGAAAATACAAAATAACAGAACCCGACTCTCCTACACAACAGCAGTAACCAGGAATTACAAAGCTGCATTTGAACCGTAGCAGCAAATACTCTATTAGTGGTGTGCTGCAGCTGGATTAGTTTGATTCAGTAATTACCCATCTTTTCATCCAGTGGCCCTATAAAACAATGTTGAACAGCTATTAGGAGGCCATCCACTGCATTTAGGAGGTGTGGTCAGGAACACAAATTGTCGCTTTTACACACACTGAAGGCCTAAATTATTTTTTAGCAACCTATTATCTGCTAACAGGCACAGACATTTCTGAACACATTTTGTTGCGTGTGTTTGTGCTTTAATTGCTGTGATTTATCAAATGGCATGTTGTGAATAGTGAAACTATTCAGTCATTTCCGTACAAATATCTTGTAGATTGAAAAACAAAAAGTGACTAAACATTTTAAAGTCTAAATAAACAAAGAGAATAATGATGCCTTCAAACACATGCCCATATTGTTGAGCAGCTTTTGCTTATTTAGTATTTGTGGTTTAAAGCAAGTATGTTTGGATATTGGGATTGTTTGTCCATTCATTCACCATCTTGCTATATTGAAAATAAGGCCGTGTGTCTAGATGGTTTCCACTGTGCTTCCTTGTGCATATTAACATGCATTTGATGTTTGAACTGGACAGTTCATGAACCTTTCACAGGGGGTCTCATGTATTCACTCATTTCAGTAATTTGTGGCTTGTTGTGTTCCCTAGCCCTCAGGAATCCCCTTAGTTTCCAAATAATTGTTTTAGTCAAGTTGTTTGAACCAAACTTGTTCATCTTTGTACTTTATGGATTTTGCTATGTACACTTGTTCACAGTCTTGTTGGAACATGAACAGGCCAATGAGTTGCTGTTCCCTAAAACTTGGGAGATTGAAATTGTCAAAAATTATTTTGCTATTCTGAAGCTTTAGATCCTGTTCTCTAGGACCAAAAGACTGTGTCTAATCCATCAGAAAGAGCCCCACTCCATAGTCCTCTCTGCACTAAACCAAGACTCCTTCATTGGATTGTGAGAGAAAGAGACATGATTCATCCCTCCAGAGAACACATCTGCCTTCCAGTCTAGAGGCGGCGTTCTTTACACCTCTGTATTCCATGTACTGCATTGCACTTGTTAATGTAAGGCTCGACTCCAGCCACTCAGGAAACCCATTACATACCCTTTTTGTGCACTGCTCTAGAGCTAATGTGAAGGTCACATGAAATTTGGAGGTCTGCAGTGATTGACTCTGATTTTACTTCTACCACTTTGTGGCTGAGTTACTGTTGTTCTCAATCACTTCTTTCTGATAATGCCAGTAACAGCTGACTGTGGAGTATGTATTTACCAGTAGAATCCTGGAAGCTGACCCATTCTTTCACAAATATTTGTGGGAGGAGGATGCATGCTAGATTTTAGAGACCTTTGGCAATGAAGACAATTAAATCACCTGAATTCAATTATTCAGAGCGGCGAGCAAACAATTTATACAGTATCATGTAGTTATTGTTACGCCTTTGTCTTTCAAGAAACTGAGGGGATAACCCCAAAAAACTGGGCTCTGGTAACAAACATCAATGCAATTGCTGTGGATTGCAAAATTATGATTTAATTTGGTTTATTGATCTGCCATTTTCAAATCTTTTTTTATGCTCATTAATTGCACCTTTGATTATTTTTGGTGTCAATTTTCTGTTTAAGCTAAGACTATGTTCAGGTATGGAAGAGCAATATATTAATTACCGTCAGCCTTAAAATATATTAGAATTTGCCTGTTAATTCCTAAACCTAAAATCTACCCAGAATGGCAGGATTTACAGTGAATTCATTCCAACTGAGCTGTTTGCTAGAGTGTATAGTTTTCTCAAACCAAATGAAGTCCATATTTATGCACATCAGCTTTCATCAAAAATCCAAAAGATAAACAGCAAAGATTTTAAAGTGCAATGAGGCCTATTTGGATCTATGCTGATAGAGACTGATATAAAATTTATCCAGATTATGGAGGGTTTGGGGGATAATCCGGCTTTCTGAAGCCAAATCATGTAATAATATACACATACATGCACTCACTAACAGCAAATACAAGTGGAAGACGTCCCAGTGAAATTAATTTCATTGTGTCCATGTGTGTCTGTTTTTATATGTGCAAAGTTTACTTTTTTTATTTGTTGAAAAGGCTGAATTATACACAAATCAAACCGGGGAGCGAGAAAAAAAATTCTCTCTCCTTGCATCCGTTTCAGCTTTTAGCTTTATTTTTTCTCTCTGAATCAATATATGAGCATCTCACAGACACAAATCTTTCCTTGCCCCTTATTCTGCTTTTGTATTGACTGGAAAAAGACTGCAAAGAGCAGACTGGACCAGCTTTGCAGGCAATGGCACTCCGTCATTCTCACATCTTTACAGAAGGGTGAGAAACAGAAACTGTTGTGCACATCACAGAAGCACAGGGACAAAAGGAGGAAGACACTTCCTACCCAAGACTACAGGGCTTTGAATTCAGCTGAAAATGAGTTTGGAGGAGAGTACCAGGGTCTAACAAGTCGGTGCACAAGGAGGAAGTAGTGGGGATCTTTAATTGGAGGAATTGCAGGGCAGGAAGACAGCAATTTAGTTTGTGCTTGGTAAACAACCTGAACAAATTTCTCTTTTAACTATGGGTAGGTTCGGAGTTTGCCACTGGTGAGGTGGCACCTTTGAGACTGCAGAGGAAGAACATCAGGGAGTTTTTAGCTTTACTTAGTAGAGAAGAAAATAATAATTTGAAGCATTTTTCACCTGTTGATATTCAGCGTGGAGTAAGAATTCACAAAGGACATTGAGTTCAGCTACACACATAGGCTTATCAATTACTTGCTCATCCAAAAGAGGATGGGGATTAAGAATTTGATTCACTCCTTTCATTGTCTCTCCATCTCCAGCTTGCTACTTCCTAATCGAGCCAAAAGCGCTTCACATAATGCACAGGTAGTCTCCAAGCTTGCTCTAGGCTCCCATGAGATGCCACAAATGATACCCCGGGGTGATTTGAGTTACCACTGCCATGTATTTCAGAGGCCGCACGTATCATGATTGGTGAATTTCCTCAGTCAAGGCAGCGCCAGAGGAACGGACGTGCATCAGCGTTGTAATGACATCATCTGCTGAGGCTGTGATAGTGAAGACGATTTAGAGAAAAGAGTTGCCCGCTGTTGCCTAGGGCGATCGCAAAGGAAAGAGTGGAATGGATAATATAGATCAGGTAGCATCAGGATGATACTGTGTTCACCTCTATGGCCCTGCCAAGTGCCTGCAACATAGAAACAGTAGATTGCTATAGATAAAAAAAATGCAGCTATGTTTTTTATCATGCAGTAAAATCTATATTTATTTTCTCAAAATAAAAAAACAACATTCAGTGTTGAGGTTTGATTGATCATAACTGCTTTAGACATGAGTAGTACTTGGGAGGTTGTCATAAATCCTGCTGAAATCGTAAAATAGTCCTCAAAGCTGATGAAGGAAAATTGACTCGCTGTTTTATAAAGACTGAAAAACTGTTTTATTTACCTTCTCCTGTAAATTTCTGAATTTACTCATCTGTTCACTTGCATTTGATCAGACTTGAATAATTTTATTGTTCATTTATAATTATTTAGAGTTGAGAAAAAAATGAATAGGTCTTTTATTGCATGAATATAATCATACATTTCTGACATATCTTAAAAAATGTACTTAATTTATAAAGTGGAAAGGGAAAAAAAGCAAAAAATAAAAAGTTTGACATCTCTGTTGTTTTAAACAGTTGTACTAAAGTATAAAGAGAGAGGGAACTTTGACCATCCCTCCTTGCACGTTCTCTATAGATTTTGCAGTCCTGGTGCTTTCTCAAGCAGTTTACTCTTTAGCCTTTTATACGACTCAGATACCATCTGATGGGTGACATGGCACCAAGATGCCACTCTTTACTGCAGTTGTCCAACAGTGAGCTTTGGAGATACTTTTACCTTCCTCTTTGTGTGAGGTGACAAAATGTGTATTCAGCCTACTAGCCAGTGGCTATCAGAGAAATGACCTTCTAAGTCATATTTACACTACATGGAAGCAGAAAGTTATGTTTGGGTTACGTTTACCTTATAGAGCGATTAAGCTATGTCAAAACGTGTGGCAGTAGTGATTTTGGAATGAATCATTTCTTCTCTTAAGGGGATTTTTAAACACAGTAAATAAATATACAGAAATTTAGAGCACATTTAGAATGAATTTAGAAAAAAGTAAAAGATTATTTTTACATCTTTTCAAATGGTTGGGATGTTATGTGACTGACTAACAGAAAGCAATGTGAAATGATGAACTACTATGAAAAATGTTTATGGTTTTAAGCATTTTCAATGATAAAAGAGGAAAAGTGTTGACTGCATGTTTATTCAGTTGCCCTTTTCTTTGACATTCCTTAAAATAAAGGGGAAAGTACTTAAATAGTAATTAGTCTATTTGTGTTTCATTTACGGTCAGTATAATGTTAAGTATACTGTTAAGTGAAAGCATCAGAGGTTTGTTAGGGAACTTCTGTGAACAAAAAGTGTCAGGAAGACCAAGGAACAAAGCAGAAAGGTCATAGAGCGATTTTAAGCAGTTGTAAAGTGTAATCCCTGAACTTCTGAAGGTTTATCGCTCAATCCATTGTTCAGAAATGGAAAGAGTATGATCTACCAAAACATTTGTGTCCACCTAAGTTGAGAGACAGGAAGAGCATTATTTAGAGAAGCAAACAAGATGTCTACGGTAACTTGGATCTATGAAAACCTACTGCTCAGGAGGGTGAATCTCTGACAAGACAAAGCTACAAACCTATGGCATAATTTAAAACTAAAAACCCTCTAACGCTCTACATTCAACCTTCCTCTTAGTGTGAGGTGACAAAATAGCTCTGGTAATTTTGCAATGACGAATGAGCAGAGTATCAAGGCTCTTACTAGCATAAAGCTGGTAATGACGCCCCACAAAAGACCTGCAGCAAAGAGGTGAATACAAATGATTACTACACTTTTCAGTTTTGTATTTGTAAGAGTACAGACAACTACTTATCATTATTGTTAGGCCTGATGCAGCAGGACCTCTGTGCTGCAATGGCTAAAGTAATGCAACACTTCTTAATAGATTTAGATATCTAGATTTCCACAAGTAATTTGGTTGTTTTTGTTTTGTAATTTCTAATTTTATATTTATATATTAAAAGCTTATCTATTTCATCCACGGTCAATAAGTTCGTAGATTGGCCAATAACTACTTCAGCTAAAGGCCTGGCTAACAATTTGGCCATTTATTAGATCATACAGAAATGCAATTACAGCTGTAAAATATGCATTCTGGACAGAATAAGGCTTCCTTCTAACAGATATAGGGGTTTGTTGTTGCAACTGATAAAGAATACATATTTTATGATAACAGTAATGGTTTTTCTACAGTTGCCTGGTTATCATTTCTGGAAATAAACTTGTGCTTTGAGCACCATAAATATTGATAACTATGTTTCTGTCATTCTGTTTCAGAATTGAGCAGTTGTATTTAAAAGAACCATTTTAAAAAATCCCACACTTCAATACAGTGGCATAGCCATTTGTCTTGTGCTCAGATTTCACAGCTTTAACAGATTTCCAAATTTTTCTTTCTGATATGTGGTCTTTTTAACATACCCAGCACATAATCTGTCAAAGCTTGGCAAGCCTCGCTCTACTTAAAACTCTGACCACCTCTGTCGAAAAAGCAATTACCAGTGAGGGCTTCATTTTAATTTAAATAAGATTACATTACAGTGACATGAAAAAAGGGGGACTGTCAGGATGGGAAGAACATGAGTGCTCCCTTTTATCTGTTTCCCCAGCACTGGGATTGTGGGACAGGACTTAGCTGCATAAAGAAAGACTGTGTGTGTCTGAGAGAGTGAGACAGAGGGAATAGGGACAAAAGGTGTTTGTGAAAGGGTATCTGTTGCAGACAAAGAATAGTAGGCAAGAGTATTACATACTGTGTGGATGCACATGTATGTAACGTAATTTAGTGTGATCCATCCTGAAGCAGCCAGCTTGTGAAGAGAACAATTACTGCAATACCTCAGGCTCAAATCAACATAAAAGGCCTGTGCAAAGAGGCATCAGTAGCATAAAGCCGCATGATGTGTCATTTTTAACTTTTATTTTCACAATCCCTAGCCTAATCTTCTTCCCCCCTTATCTCTGCTGGTTTCTGTCTTCATTTAAGGCTACTGCAGGCTGGGGAATTCAGAGGATCATGCTGAAGCATTTTAAGCATTTTTTGGGGGCTTGCTGGCTCATTACAAAGTGCAAAAGAAAAAGTCATTTGGGAGAAAGTTGTCAAAAGAAGTTTATGGTGGAATTGCAACATACGCCTAAACCTATAAGGCATATTCTGAGCAGCGAAGTGCATTTTGGCTGCAAAAACCTTTTTCAGGTATCAGAGTCAGTTCATCCTATGTTTTCCTGCTTGGGGTATCTCAGTTGTTGACACCACAGATGTTTCTGTGGAGTCAAGGGAGGGGTAAGGGGAATGATTTTTTCATTCTTAAAAAATGCAAAAGTTTTCTCTGTTAGCATTTGGTTTTTGATATTATTGGCCATTCTGATATCTGCTGTGGAATTTATTGATATGTATGACCTGACAATTATTTATCTTTATTGAGGATAAAAATATTTGTAGATTGTGATGCCATCACAACCATTATAATCTGTAGTTTAGTAATTTAATCATTTGTTTAGCGTCATTATTCTTTCAAGAATCAGACTGCATTGTGTTCCTCTGTAAAAAATAAAAAAAATACATCGTTCCACAATAGCAAACAAACAAAAACCATAATTCATTTACATATAGACAATAAGGTTTGTGCATTGTCATTCAATATTTTAATCCTGATCTGAATTAGGTGGCAGGGGATAAGGCGACAGAGGGGATGGGTATTCATAAAATATGAGGTTCAACATTTTGTTTGCAAACACAACAATCAAATCTGAATAACCTCAGATTGTTTTACTGTGTTTACATTTTAAATCAACATTAACTTTTAATGACCACATTCAGCATCATCTATTGCAATACAGGGTCAAAGCTTTCATTAAAAAAAGATTTTTGACTTGACTTGACAGTGTCAGGGAAATGTGTTGTTCATTGAAATCGCACCGTTAATTCTCCAAACTGTCAATGCAGTATGTTTACTATGGCATTTAATGATTTTAGAAAAGAAAATAAAGGTGTCCTTTCACAGACTGAATAGAGTGTTGAAGGTTCAGTCAGTTGACAATGACCCTGCATCCTCGTATTACTCCATAAAAATGGCATTTTGGCTCCGCACACTACAAAGGAGAAAAATACAACTTCTTGTTGATCCTGGGTTTAATAGAAAATCCCTTCTTCATTTTAAAAGATTGCTTGTATTGTTATTGTGTGAGTGTTTTAGAATTAACCTGCTGTGAAACCACTTTTTTTGTCTGAAATCACTGTTTTGTTGTCCCATTATTTTATTTCTTTATTTCTTATTACCATTGCAGGTGCTGTGTCCTTTGCTGGTTAGAGCTGCATAAATTACAAAGTCAAAATGCTGAGTTTGCAAATTATAAGCACTCTGACTTCACAATTCAGCATTAACTAATGTTGTAGCAGACTGTGCTGTAATTCACTTTCTGTTTTTTTTTGTTGTTGTTTTGTTTTGTTATTTTTATTTTTTGCTTTTAAATTTGACTTATTTTGTAAAATCCACATTTTGCATTACTTCTATTACCTTTCAAACATTTACTGTTTCTATGAATCGTTCAAGCACTTCATTTTTTCACATCTGCAAAAAAAATAACGAATCGAGATACATAAATACAAAACTGAACAAAAAGAAAAGCCATTGCACCTTAACTCCATGAATACCTGGCCATTTTCTGGCAATATGTAACTGTTTTCTGGTTTCTGGAAAACGAGCCATTTCAAAACACTCCTGATTATTAGGTCACTGCCCGGTTACTTAGCAACCCCAGCTGAGCCGAGCTCCAGCTCATCAGCTTTGTGCTTGTTGCTCAATGGCTGTTTTGTCAGAAACCAATTGGTGCATCCTTGATGGTTGTGCAGGAGGCTCTACTTTCTCTGCTCCTGGGTCTGACTCATGGTAAAAGATGTAGTGTTGTACAATTGTTTGGAGCCATTTTGACATGTGTAAAGTGAATGTAAATGTTGAGTTGGGGTGTATGGCCAGCAGTAGCAGCTTATTTAGATTTTGATAAGAGGCCCTAAAACAGCTCCTTCTGAAAAGACCTCACAATAGCCTGAACTCAGCAAAGTGGAAATTTATTATCAGAGAATGGTTTTGTGAAAAAAATGTAATTAACATGTTTTGTATAGTTCGTAGACCTATCCTATCCTTACTTGTGCAAGGAAGCGTGATAGGTCCCCTCTAAGAAGCTCAGAGGCCTCAAGGCTACAACTGTGCAGCACTGTCGAGAAACGACATACGTCACCACTCTTAATTGGCCATTGCTAGCCTGTCGACAGACCTTAGTGGAAATGCAGCAGACCATGGCTAACAGACTACAGCTAACCAGACTATTGCTGTGAAGGTTCCTGAAAATAATTTCCGGGGAGGGAATGGTTTAATTGAATACAGTTGATTCAAACTTGTAGTAACAGTTTTTTTGTTCTCTCTCTCTCCCTCTCCCTCTCACCGTATCTGTTCACCCTGTTTACGGTTTGACCTCCGTTGGAGCAGCGGACGAACTTGGGATTGAGTTCATGGGTGAGACAACTTTCTTTTTTTTTCATCGACTTTGCAGAGTGCTTAGTCTTTCATGTGCCTCACATCTGCGAAAAGGCTCATACAAAACACAGTCCGCGCAACAAGGCCGCTCACCTTGGATAAATTAATGTGGGCCAGTTGCTATGGCAACACTATGGTGGAACATTAGGTGTGTTCTGTCTGCATGAAGAACTGAGCTGTTAGGGGAAGAGTGATTTAATGAGCATGGAGGTAAGACAAACGGCACCGTGCTTTGTTTACTTATCTTCCATATGTTTGAAGATTCATTTAGGCATCAATTTTAGAAAGTTAAAACAGTGGACAGACTGCCAGCGTAATGGGATATGTCTTATACTTGCTCAAAAGGTCAACACAAGAGATTTGAAGAAGTGAAAAAAAAAGTTAAATAGTTTTATCTTTACACCTTGCACATGGTCAAATCTTTAAAAACAAGTCATCTGAACCTCTCTCTTTGATAGTGACAAATTATGATGTAAAAGAAATAAAAACTGACGCATACAGACATTGCCACACTATCTTTATTTTATGGAGTCAGTACACTTTCTTTGCTCTTTGTCTTGCTTTTAATACATAAAACCAAACATATAAAGATTTACATAAGTATTGCCATGTACACATCTGTCATGCCACACACTTGCTCCAGAAAACAGATCTAATCAGAAGAAAAAGCCAGCTCTGCACACAATCTTCCTCAGATCAGCAACTTTTTATACAGGGACTAAATAAGTTCAGAATCCTTCTGCAGGTTAGCAGATTTACTATAGGGAATGCATCCAAGACTGATCAATGATAGAGGATTTTTCAAGATTAACAGTATGCATTATAACCTGATTTCTCTTCAGCATTACTGGTGGATCTTTGGGTACTTGCTATGCAAGTTGTATGTGTGCTGATGTGAAGCATAGCCATGTTTGATGTAGGATGGAACACTCTAAATATGATTTTCTCGTACTCTTTAGTACAGCTGCTTAAGCACCACATGTCTCACTGGTTCACTCTGATGTATTTCGGGCTGAATATCCCATTTTGCCATGGATAGTTTAGCACAGCCTTCATTATGCACTTTCATCAAAGCCAAATGTAAAGTGGTTGTTATGGTATTGCTGGCCATACGGGATTGTCTTGTCTTTGTGTTAGTACAACATAGTTTAGCCAGCATTGCTGGGGCTGTTCACTTTGTTCCGTTCCCTAACATGCTCTTGCATCTAATTTCAAGAGTGCCTCGTAGGCATCCAGCATGAAAGACCTGTAATGGCTTTATGTACAGACTGCATATCAGGGTTTTTCCTTACAGCCATTCAACACAGCTCTGTAGACAGCTGTTTTTTCTGTTCCTATTTCAGAAAAGCCTATTTCATCCATCAAAAAAATGAGACAGAGGTTGGTCTCAGGTGGCACTCCACATGAGCACTGATGATGCAGCAGCAGGGAAAGACATTCCCTGTGTTTCACATGTCCAGCCATTGAGAGATCATTCAATTGATGGCAAAGGCCAGAGGGCTTAACATTTGCCTCTGAGATGCAAATGTTACATTTAGGCCATGGCATCTCATGCTGTTTATTTCTTAAAAACAGGGCATTTGATGCCACGCTGGAAACATTGAGGAACAAGCTGGAAGTCAAGCATGTGATGATAGCTCAGAGTATCAGAAATGTCATAGCATCACTGCTGGAATGTGGTAAAGTTAAATATAAGTGGCATTTTATGTTCATGCATTACTTTTCTTGTTCAAGTAGCACATGTGTTACAGTATTGGAAAACAAGTATAGCTTCCAGTTCTTTAGAATTGAAGTTTTGACTCTATTGACCTCTGTTTGGGATTGCTGTTCATGCTATAAGAAACAACACCACCATATTGACTGAATTGCCACAAATTCAGTTAAATAATGAGATGCCATCCTGCAGCAGTGTTTGACCAAACTGGTAATCAACATGAGGACAGGTTACCAGATTGTTGTACCTTTGTACGTTTTCCCACACACTTCTTAGGCCTTTATTTGTTGTATTATATATGTAGAAGGTAACTTTTATGAAAAATATATTTTGTTAAATATTTGTTAAAACTGTCACCGTGTCCTGACAATAGCATACGAGACAGATGATCTGTGAAAAAAATATTGTGCAAGATTTAATGCCAGGAAGCATTGTGACAGCATATAAATAATCAAACAGAATCTAATTTGTTTTTGTGTTAACTGTATGACTTCATATTCTTCTAAAGAAATTTGCAAGTCCTCTTTACAATTCTTTGGCACACTTATAAAGAAACTCATACAGTAAAGAGATTTTTGTGCTGACCACTGAAATGGGATTGTAGTCTAAATTCTATTTTAAAGTTAATAAAGTTTGGAAACAACAACAGCTACTGTCCAGTTAAATGTTGTATTTTAAGACAAATGGTAAGACAGGAAACCAATAACTAGCAACCACTAGGTTGCTACAAAAGTGACTCCATAGTTAAGGTCACACACACGCTCAGTTTTCCTCCAATTAAGTATGTATGGTGGAGTGGCCAGACAGGCACCATAACTCACCTAAAGGTACATGGCAGTCAGCTGGGACTTTAATGAAAGGAAGGTGAATTAGTTTGTTTAGTGCTAAAAGAAAATCTTGATGAAACAGGACCTGAACTGTACAGAGCCAGAATTCTCAACGGTATATTTGAATGAATGTAGACGTTCAGCACTGGCTCATTAATACCGAGCCAACAGGCAAACAGGATGATAGCAACATCCTGCTGTGGGAATGATTTTATGGTCGCAAAAACACGGAGAGCGTACACAGAGAAAGATGGATATGGAGAAATATAAAGAAATCTGAGCAAAAATCATTTGCAGAGTGCTTGTTTCACAGACTGGAAGAGCTGTTCCAGTAAGACAGTAAATCAAAGAAGGACGTGCCTTCAATGAAGCTGTAGAAGTTATCCAAGAAAATTTCTGCAAGGACTTTAGAATCTCCTTAATTAAAGGTGGGAAGAAAATATAACATTTCTAACCAATGTTCTCTTTTACTGGATTATTCATGTACTCAAATTACTTTACTCCCTAAAATATGGTACATGTCCAACAGCAGATGACTTTGTTGCACCTAAAAGTCACTGTTACTAACATACAGCTTTGGTTTGTTAGTAGCACAAACAAAAGCACATATTTGTACATGGAGTCACAACTCGAGGACTCCATGAGCACTCCATTGGACGTCTCCTACGTCTGATGACGCAAGAGATGTCCAAATAATGACGTCTTACTTTTGTTGTACACTGTGTGTGTTCTGTCAAGGATTTTCTCACCTTAGTTGAGTTACTCTGTCCTTAGGCTTTAAAACACTATGCATTTTACACCAATACATGAGCAACATACATATTGATGGTTGAATATCTGTATTCCACAAACTTGATGTTAATTTCTTCAAGTTTGAACTTGCATAAAACGTGTTGTAGATACTGCGACAGATGTGGCAAAAAAAGAAACAGAGTACAGCTTGAGATTCGCTGATGCAGCACCAATATTATGCCGAGGAACATAATGAATATAAATGTTGTAACATGCAGTGGTTGATTTCACACTACCATTGAGTATAAACAGGTGAAATTCCTGTCCCTGAAAGATAAAAAAGTGGGACAGACAAGCACAGATGAGGACCTCCCCTGATAGTTCTGTTTTGTCAGCAACAGTAGCCACAGTGAAGGGTCATGAAAAGGTTTCATGGTTTTCTTTTTCCTGCACCTATTCCTGCAGTAGTTAATGTGTTGAAATCATAAATCAGACACGAGGGCTTTATTGTTTGTAATTTCTTGTACAGGAGCTGGTGTCATGAACCACAAGACAGAGAATTACACCTAGTTTTCAGTGATACTGGTAGATTTGTGATATAGCGCATCTAAGGCTATGCATTGTGGCATTTTCATCTCAAGACATAAAGCATTTAAAGAGTCCAAACCATGCACCATTTTCAATCCAGCATTATTCGCTGTGGTAAGCAGTGTAACTGTACAGAGTGATATCTGCTGGGATCAACTGCCACTTGTCCCTGGCACTTCTGACCTCACAACTCTGCTTCTGATGAGTAGAGGTCTGACAGGGAGCTCCGGGGGCATTCATTTGCTACTAATTCCCTGTCGCCATCAGTCTTGGAAAGCTGAAGCACAAATGCAGACGATGCACTCTTATGCACACACACACACACACACTTTCTGAGTATTTGTCGCATTCAGGCAACTCATTGGTGTTCCCTGCTGGGTTTTTCTGAAGGAAATGATTATCACACTTCAGTTATCACATGTCACTGAGCCCTGCCTGTGTCTGCCATGTCCCTCTTCCAAGTCTTCAAAGACTAACTTTAACTGACAGCAACATTGGTTGCTTCATACTATCTCTACATCTGTGGTTAGTGGGATAATTCAGAATGCATCTTCTTTCTGTTTTGCACTCCTTTGGGTCACAGTGGGTATTCATTGCCCTAAATCTCATTCTCTCTCTTCTCTGCAGAGCGTGGTGACACCTACCAGAGGCAGGTGCTGTCCATCTTCAGCATTGCCTCGGGGATCTGTCTTCTCGGAGTGGCATGCATGGCTCTCTACCGCCGCAACAAGTGAGTGATTCCAGCCAGAACCACATTAGCAGAATAAGCCCCGAGCTGTGCAGAAAGAGGCACTTTATTCTCATGGCACGGAGCCCAACGTGTGAGTCAGCTGGAGGATTTTTTTTTAAGTTAAGCAACAAATCCAAATTGTGTGGGATGCATTTGGGACAGATACTCATGTAAGATTTATCTGTAAAGTGGTTATAGCAAGCAGGTGTGTCACATACGCTTTGCATAAAGCAAAGTACATGTACACTGCTGAGGATACGAGGGAGTCCTAAACACAGAAGCTTAATAAAAGCATATGTCAGTAGTGTGCTTTGTGAAAGTCCCTTAATCTTTTTTTCACACCTTATTATGTCAACACCACAAATTTGAATGTATTTTATTAAAATCTTATGCGGTAGACCAAAACAAATTAGTGCATTGTTTTGATGTGTGGAAAAAAGATACATAGTTTTTATATTTTTTAGTGTGGGTTATACTGTATTTGTTTCAAGTGTAGCTATAAAAAGTTTTTGGATCATTTAAGCTCCGCATTAAATAGTCTAATTTAAATGAATTTCAGCACACACAACTGTCTTTACAGGGCACTAAGCTGTTTTTCTCCACCTTTGTGTAATCCAGTCTCAACATAAACCCAGATGGAGTTATTGGTATGCAATGCAAATCTTGCATTGTTGAAAACTAAAAATTTAAACAACACTAAAGAGCTTACCATCATGGTGAGGTAGTGGGATCATCATTCTGTGGGGATTATTTTCTAGAGGGCAGTTCTGGAAGAAAACCTTTCAAGGTTTCTATGAAAAACCTGGGCTACACATAGAGCAACAATACAATGGAGTAGAATGAAGGATTCGTATGTTTCAGGACATCCCAGTTAATGTTCACATCTATAACCAATTGATCTGTGGCCAGTCCACAAAGCAGGTAGAAACATTGTCCAAAATACCTACAGCTTTAATCACAGCGAAGGCTGCTTCTGCAAAGGACTCACTAATGGAGACTAAATAAAAAGGCATGCCAAGTTAATTTGCCTTCCACTTAAAAAAAAAACTAACACTGTTGACCAGTCATATAAAAAAACTATGTAAAATCCAAAAAATATGTAAACAGGATCAAGAGGACTATTTTGCTGAAGAGTATGTAAATGTGAGTGTAATAGTAGGCTACCACTAAACATACAAAAACACCTCTAAACTCAATTACTATCTTGCAGCCGGTAAGTGAAGAAATGTACACAAGGCAAGGTAAACAGCAGAGAATGAAGGAATTCCTTACAGAAGCTATGTTGATTAAATTGGTTGTGATAAACTCAAGTGTTTTCCTCTATTTTCTTTTCTTCAGCACAGCAGAGCTCTAAGTAGCACGTTGCCCTATTGGTCAGTGTGACCAGCAGCTCACCAGGAGGTTTAATGTACTGTAAATGATCTAAACGCACACATCCTGCTAAACTGGTTCCCTTTGACTTGAATGTTGCAGGGTTGTGGAGCTAGGATAAATGGATTTTCTTCTTAATGCTGAAGTTTATTCTGTTCTTCAGTAAAAGAGAAAAAATTTAATTTGTTACACCTTGTCACAGAGGAGATTAACCACGAGAAAGGTATTTATCTTGATTTTATGAGAGCTGTACTGCAGAGACAAAAATATCTCCTACATATAATTCTGATCAGAGATTAACATGTATTTATCAGCAGCATTAATATTCTAATAAATCAGAGATTTTAAATGATGGATTGAACAATTATTTATCCAGGATGAGATCATGTTTACATAATCTTCAGTGCATCCACATTTTACAAAAAGGCTTATACTTTTATTTGGAAAACTTCCCCATAGAAAGTGCCTTTATTACAGTACATGCCTCTGGTTACCAGCATATTAGAAAATATCTACAATGCATTCAAATTTATGCATCCAGTAATTGTTTTAAAATTCATTGAAGTTATTTGTTTTATTATCAATCTGCCCTGTCATAAGAACGATTCCTATAAACATTCAAGATCATAAAATAAACAAATGTTTATACTTAGGAGTCCTGTAAGCTCACAGAACTCTGTTCTGTGAGCTTACAGATGCTCATATGTTAAATACATATGTTTGAATGCATGTGACATCTGGGACGTGTACCAAAAAGCAATTTTAGATTTATTACTAAGTGGAATTCATTTAACAGGATGCCATGTATAATTTATGCAGCATGACGCACTAAGCTGTGGCCTTGCTGAACATGTTTTAATTCAAACAGACACAACAATAAATATGTGTTTTACTTCTCCCCTGTTATATGTTCTGCTTTTATCTAATTTAATTTGGCTAATTACTTCTTAAACATAGGTCTTTGCATAAGTCCTTGCAAATATGTAGCAGTAAAGTTTGTTATTCTTTGCATATGCTTCAGTCAGCTGCTTTTAAATATTTATAGATAGATTGTTGGTTCAGTCTGTCTTAAACTCTTCATTCCATGTACAAATAAATAGAATTATAGTGTCTCTTATAGTGAAATTATATCAATTCATTCCAATCAAAATATATCATTGAATATATATCATTGAATCTAGAATGTGCAATTAAACTATTTTGTTTAATTGCATATTCTGGTGCAATTAAACAAAAGTTATGTTCAGTAGGTTCTGTAATGTCAGTTGTTACAAATCTTTGTAACTGACATTATATGGAGCCTTATCTGACTGAATAAAGTGGTTGACATGAAAGCAATCCCTCCTCCTGAGAGAGCAAGTGGCAACAGAGAAAAAAAAAACAACTCACTTATAGCAGTAGGAGACCTCCATTAAAACCAAGCGAGTAGCTAGGAGAGGAAGAGGACAAAGAACAAACTGAAGCACAGGCTCAGGGATACATCTTGTGGAAAGGAAAAGCTGTGTAAAAGAGAAGGGTAAAGGAGCACACAGAGTTGATGGCATCAATAGCTCTGTTTCACAATTGGGACAGAAATGATACATAGCTAAACATGGAAGAAAGTGACAGGGGAGTACTTTCTGTGACAAAGCAAAGGAAATGGAGGTGTGCACTAATGCATTGGTCCTGTTTAACTCTCTATAGGAAACAACAAAGGAATATATAGAGTTAAAACAGGCACAGTAGGTCTGATAGTGGGATAGAGTAGCAAAAAAAATGCTCCTATATTCAGAAAGACCTGGGGTATTTTCTATGAGAAAGAAAAATAAGGCTAGTTCACATGGCTAATGACAGCTGTAGCTCTGTCTGTGGCCTTGACCAGGAAACAAACATGGCTAAGCACAGGTGCACTGGACCAGAGCTGCTTCCTGTACCAGAAAGGAATACAGAGTTCACAAAAATAAATGGCAGTGATAATTTAGCAAAAATACTTTATCCAGGAAGTAAACAGTTTAATACAGAAACACTGGGTCAAGTATATTCTGTAGGGGGGAAACATTGAAAAAGGATGATGTTTACATCATTACAAAAGGAGCATTAATCTATCACAGAGAAAATCCAACTTTAATTTGATGCTTAACTATGTGTTGTTAAAATACAACTAAAACAAGCAAGATACATGACAGCTATTGAAAGTTAATACAAGTGAATCAGGTGAGACAAGAACAGCTGGAGCTTAAACAAGACAAAAGTGAGACCTTATAAATCTCTCCAATTATGACAATGAGTCAGGCTTCAGATTTCTCTCCAAGTCAGTACAGGTTGCAGTCTCATCGTAACTAACATTTTCCAGGCTCATCGAAAACAGGCTGCACCTGTAATGTAATCTAATCAGTTGAGCATATTTGAAAAATGTACATTTTAAATAGGTGACAAAAACAGAGAAGTCTATCTTGCATTACAGAAAAGAAAACGTACACTACATATCACAATGACAGGCACTAGTCTCATAGCAATGGTTGTTACTGTCACCTTAAGAAATAGCATGTAACAAATTTGCAGATGGATCAATTAACACCTAGCCAAAGAGGATTCACTTAGTTTTGTTTTTTTTTAACCTTATATGTATCACCGCACTCTCACCTCTAGCTTTCCACTGTGCATATGATCCAGTGTCTGTTTTTGCCCTTGTTCCTTTTATTCTTTTAATAGAATAATATCATACAGCCATGTAATGGATGTTTCACGCTACACTTCCTTGATTAAATTTTTCCTTGAGCAACACGTCTTCTCTCGTAAAGCTGTCCCCATTCTACCATCAAACCCTTCAGCTACAGGTCTAGAAGGGAAAGCCAGAGTGACATATCTCGCTCATGCTCACTTTGTAGCTTTGACCTTTGACGGCGCTTGCAGACATCCAGCCTCGAACAAATGTTGTCGTGTCTTGTTGTTGCAAAAGTCTTCAATTGTCAGAAGACTTTTTAATCACTAAATGGCAAGATTACACGATCTCTATGTATTAAATAACATCCCACTGCAGGCAAGTACTGTTTACCTTGTATCTACCCTTTTTGAGTGTCAGTTTAGGGCATTAAATTGAATGCAAGGTGGTTAGGACGAATAAATTAACATTGAAGCATGGAATTCCAGTGAAAGGTTTTTGTAAATAAATGTGATCGCACCGTCAGAATGTCATCAGATGTGGAAGTTATCTGCCATTAGCGTCGGGATCTTTTCACAATACCAGAATGGCTTATGCTGCTGGTATTTTCTGGTTTTTGCTTTCAAATGTTAGTACTGCAAAATGTCTGATCAACAAACTCAAATAAACACAGTTAAAGTTTACTGACACACATATCTAGACAACTCTGATTGACACTGTTGTATGAGCATTCTACCCTGAAAAAATATCTATATATACAAATATATATTCAACAAATTAGAATATACAATCGTATCAGGTTTGTCTGTTAAATTGAAAATGCTTTTTAAAAATAACATTTAGGCAGTTATTAACCAGACTACATTTACGGGTACAAAAACATACAAACTGATGAAATCTAAAAGGGATCAAATACTTTTTCACAGCACCGTATATCTCATTCCTGGTAATTTGCATATATCTTAATTTTAATCACAATCTTGCAGTCTTTTTTTCTTGCTAACACTGTTTTCCTGTCTTCTGCAGAAGACACCGGGAAAAACTCCAGGCTCACTTCTCCGACAGCCGCAGCTTGAGAGACTGCAGTGTCAACAGCTCTGGCCTCATGTGCAACTCCACTCCCAGGACTCAATACAACCTTCATCTTCAAAAAGTAAGTGTTTCAGCCACCATTGATTTTATTTGCAGTTACCCCCTTAATCATCATTATTGCCATTTCATCTTTGTATAAGCACTGTTTACATACAATACAGAGTTCATAGTGCCTGACAGGATGATCTATGATATATGTCCTAATAATCTCTCTGCTGACTGAAGCCTTTTGTTCAGACCTCTATCTAACATGGGATGAGAGGCAGCAGGGGTATAATAGTTTAAAATAAATGCGCCGTGCATTATACAGGGAAAATCTGCCTGTCATGTTCACAGTGACAGGTTCCTGTGACAAACCGCGGATTGAAATTTATGATTATTGTTGGTTTGGAAAATCCCTGAATTTACAATGAGAGCGCGGTGACGCTGGGTAAGCCAGAAGAATTCAGCTGCAGACGACTCCACATTGTTGTTGCAAATGTTTTGAATTTGCAGGAGAACTTGAATGGGAATGGTGGCTTTCTGTGAGATATAGTGCTCGGCTCTCGTAAAATCGAAAAGGAAAGTAATTTTTGCACGCTTTTGCAAAAAGCTTACAAAAATCTGTTGATGAGTAAATAAAATCTGAGCACCAAGACTTTTTAGAGAGAGAAACAGCATTAGTAAGATATGACCCAGTTTTCAGGAGAGAAAGAAAAATGCAGTGCCCCGTGCTAACATCAAAGAAAAAGTAGCAATAAACTACCAAGAGATCTGAACTCTGAAGCACCAGGGGGATGCACATGATAAAGCTTTATAGAAAGGTAGTTGCACTCTAATGCATAGTTGCAAAGGCATCATCAAAAGAGGGCAATCACACACTGTAATGCTGCTGCAATTTGTTGAAATTCCCCTCATTTTTTAATACTGTTCATACATTTTTTTCATAAATAAGATGCTTTTTTTTCCGAACTTACTTTTAAAATCGCCTCTGTTATTTTCAGCTGCTATGCTGCTGATATACTTTTTCACCACACTATTTGCCACAATATCTACCCCTAGATTAAGTAAAAAGTGAAAATTCTTAATATTTTGCATCTTCTGTGACACAAGAAATCTAGAGTCGGGTAGAGCATGAGCGGTTGGCGGCGCATTAGACCTTGACAATTAGTTTTAAAATCAGCCAGCATGAATTAAATCAACCACAGTTAAAAGTAATAAAAAAACTGACTTAAATTTGAGTAAATTTATCAAGTGAAGGGGGAAAATCAAAGTGAACTGAAAATTGTGTATAACAAAATTACTGTGGTTCAGTTGTTAATGCACGTCTCATGATTAATAATCAACTTTGACTATTAATAAAAGGCAACTTATTGATTAATAGGAAAGTAGCATTCTCATATAACAGTAGTCAGCAATATTTTCATTCCAAATAACTACTTTTTCTGCTGCAAAATAAAACATATCTAGTTGTAATTGTGCAAATATTTGCTATAGAAAATGCTTTTTTGTAAAATTTAAAGAATTAACCAATTTTATTTCTATTGGTAGATTTTACACTCAAGAAAGAATAAGAATGAGGTCAATCTTATATTTATGATTTGGGTAGCCTGCTTACTTTGCTGCTGAAAAACAAAAGATTTTTTTAAACCATGTGCTATTAGTGTGATACTGTTGTACACATTATATGGAGATACTGCTTAAAAGCAACTTATAGGTCTATCCATTTCTATGTAAATAAATATGTATTTCTGCTATATAAGTTAAATTTATTTTTAAGGGGTTTTTTCCTACACATCTTTAGCAGGAGTACTGATAAATGTGGCCAGCACTGTATTTGTTGCAAGGTAATGCTCATCTGTAGTCAGCCCAAGCCTGTGCTGAGGCTCCTTAATAATTTAACAGTGTCTTGTGTCAACCACTAGAAACTAATACCCTTCAAGCTAGCTCCTCCCACAGAACTGCAGCTGGCACAATCTGAAAGCTTTTCCCAATGTTATTTCAAAATCAGAGCTAAGATTAATTCACAACTAAAACGAAAAACAACAAGCGCATACCTATGTTTAAAATCACAAATATCCTTTATTGCTAAACCATGATATAGTACGCTAACAATAAATGTCAATAACAGGAATATAACAGGCACAGCGAAGGGAAATATCTGTATCCAGCCATAAAATAGGGTCATTGCTGGACACTGGAAAAAAGCCAGGAGAAGGGCAAAGTCAGAAATAAAACACAATAACAATGCAACACAGAAACAAAAAAGCTATTTTTGAACAGTGTGAAGGAAGCTTAAGGAGGGATGTGAAAGATCACCGGCTATAAGTACCCAGGAGGGGGCATGAGCTGAACAGAAGAAAAAAAGATTAGGAAGAGAAAGCCTTTTTTTTTCCTCCACCGATTTGACACAGAGACCCCCAGACCACTGCTTCTCACCTCCCACTCCCACAGCTTGAAACCATCCAGGAAGAGAACACGCTATGTGGGTGGTGTGGTCCAACCAGTTCCCTGTTTTTCTTTTAAGTTTGAACAGACAAAATGAAACAAATGTGCAAGGAAGAACATAGCGGCATGGTCTTTGAGGAGGCTCAGACACCACATCTCCTGCATAACTCAGCCTCAGAACACAATGGATGGTTTCTGATTTTTCTTTTTTTTTTTCTCTGTGTGTGCATTTTAAGCAGTTTGCTGGGGGATGAGACCAGTGAGGCAGAAACAAATCTCTGGCTCTGCTGAGGCAGGTGCAGAGGACAGACTAAAACCAAAGTCCATTTCGGTCATTGTCCTCTGTGATAAAATGATGCGCTGCTCCATTTTTCTTTCATGCCCCCAGAAATGTGTCGCTACATGAACTCAGGTGTTTTTGACAAAGATATTTTTCCCTCAAGGTTTGTTGTGTAATAATCCCAAGCCTTTCAGCGCCATGCAGTACCTTGACATGACTTTGACATAATAATTACCAGGGTAGTGCTCCACGTCTGGGATAGTATATGTTACTGGAACAAGAAATGCTTAACTAAAACAGACATCTTCCCTTCTTTGCAAGAGGAATTTTATCCCAGCCCACCTAAACTTACTCCTAAACGTCATGGATTTGCTTATATGAAAAATCAGGTGGAATTATGTAAAATCTGTCAAAAGCTCAGTGATTTCTTTCCTGCTTTGATTGCTTTAATCAGTAGATTTGTTCTGTGCTGTGATGAAACACTGAAAATGTGTTTCTGAATGTCTTATTCAATCAAGCATAATTTACTACCAGAACAAAGAATCTTTCGATTTTAAAACTTGTCATTTCCGTTACTTTTCAACCCAAATTTTCATTGAACTTTTTGACAATTTTGCTCCTGCTAGAAACTGTTCTGAAGAAAAATGCTTACAAAATACACAAATTTAGGTTTCCTTAAAGCAGTAAGTCACCTCATTAGTTCAGGATTTACAGGTGACACAATTACATCAATGATGCTAACCAGAAGAAACTAAAGGTAAACTTTCAAGAAAATATAAAAGCATAGGCTAAAATTATATGTCTTTAGGCTGGCATAATAAGCAAATAAATAGGAATAAATTAAAATCTACAATTAATTGTAAACAACTATAGTAATATAAAAATGTGTCAACCTCAGATATGAAAAAAAATTTATAAGGATGCAAAATGAAACAATTACAATATATCTAAAACCAAATCAAAGTTCAAAATCAAGCTGCCTTTATAATTATCTTCAGAATGGTGTTAAAGTGGAAATAACTGATCCAGACCACTAAAAAGAATGTGTTAATAGTCCTTTTAAGCAGAGACAATATTTTCTACAGATCACTCTGTCGCTGTTCTATGATGTTAGAGATACAGTTTTATTTTCTACCTCTTACTTTTGCTTCAAAAACTAACTTTATGTTGCAAGAGTGCTCTTTACATGAGTGTTATTGACATTGTGTACTTTTCAAATTAGATTATAATTTTTGAGTAATTAATATGATTTTTCAGGTCGACCATACTTCAACTCTTAAGATTAAGTGTCAGGTGTTCTTGACACAGGTTGTCAAAATTATGCAAACTGACTAGAACCTGTTCAGGAACGTTCTTTTACCAGAATGCTTTCTCATGTATTTCTTTATATTTATATTTCAAGTGCATTAAATACCCCTTGAAATTAGACTGTCACACAAAGATTAATGTAATTTATTGGGATTCAATGTGACAGGCCACTGGTAAGAAACTCATAATTATAAAGTTAAAGCTGTGGCTCTTTGCAACTCCTTCAACATACCAATGGGCCTCTTGGTTGCTTCTCATTTTAATCTCTATCCACCTTGTCAGTTTAAGTGGATAGCCATGTCTTGGTAGGCTTGCAGTTGTGCTGTACTCTTTTTACATTTGGATCATGGATTGAACGGGGCTCAGTGAGATGCTCTCTGGTTAAGGTGTTGTTTGGAATTCATGGTGCCAACTGTTCTCTAGCGTTTTCTAAAACTTTTGATCGCTTTACAGTACAACTCTATTTATTCTGAGATGAAATTACTATTACTATTATTAAAATACACAAATACCAAATAAACAGATGACTTGCTAAGGCAAATTGGTTGCAATACATTTTATTTATACATATTGGAGTAGAGGGACATGCAGCAAATGTCGCCGGGTCCAGGAGTCAAATCCGCGACAGCTGCGTTGAGGACTCAAGGCCTCCCAACATGGGTCACGTTATCCCCTACGCCATCACGGCACCCCTATTGCTTTTTCAAGGGAAAATTCTGATAAAATAAAATTTTTCCCAGAAAATGTACTTTGCTGCAAACAGAAAATTGTGAGCAGCTGGTAATGAATGTTAACAATGGATGGTGCATCACCAAATAGTTCTCATTCCAAAGTACTTTACAAGCAGCATGGAAATTAATGGTAATATGTGTGTACACTTGGACACATTGTGCATCAAATTTAAATCAATGCTTGGAGTGTTAAAGATGTTTTCTGAAAATATAGCAGACCAATTGGATGCCTGCACCGAAACAAACAACAACCTAAGCCTGAAGGAACAGACACTGTGTTCCCAACAGCTAGAAACTAAAGAGATGCTAACTATGTGTCTCAGGCTTCCTGTTAAAAAATATGTTATATGTTAGAAGGATCTTCCTGGCCAGATAAAACTGTGTAAAATAATAGTGATCAATGTGGCCTTACTTTGGACAAGTCACTCATAAAAGCATAAAACATGGAGGTAGGCAAGGGCAAAAATCCCAGAGCAGAGCTTGCTCTTCCAAAATTTGTAGAGATATGCCTTTAGAATACTCAAACTTCCATGTGCTTCAGGGCAATGTTCTCTTATGTGAAGTAAATTTTTAAAATACTCTGGAGTTACACTTTCAAAGATGTTGCATCCTTAAATGTATGAAGTGTCAGGGTAACAAGTAATCAGTAGAATGGCTGCTTGCTTTCTGGGAAATTTAAAAGCAAATGAGTTCATGGGAACACATATTTTCCCATGAACTGGGAAAATAGTTCAAAAGTACATCTTTTGGGAAAGATGCATGAATTCCATTCAAATAAATTTAAGTATTTTTGCAGCATGATATCGCGCTAAAAAGTTATGGACGCATTTATTTAGTCTGGTAGGAACATACTTATTTCAACAAAATCATTATTAAAAAGTCAGATTTTGCTACTTCTCCTGTAATACTTTGTTCACCCTCCAGTTCCCAGTAGGGCAGCAGTTTCATAAGGTTGCAGCATACAGAAGAAGAGAGATCTTTCACTATTACTGTTTTCACAATCTACAGAGACTGTGCAAAGTCCTGGGTGTTTTCTTCTGCTCTCTTCAACTCACCACAAATGCTTTCTACACCATCTAGATCTAGAAACTGAGATGGTCATGGAGGAAAGTTGATTTTAATTCTCAAGTACAATTACTGTGTTGAGCTGACCACATTTAATGAGCATCGCCATTTTCTTTTTTTTAAAAATAGAAAAGGATTCTTTATTTTCACTTTTAATTTACTAGATATTTATTCAAATTAAATTCAATTTCAACTCCAAAATACTTTATTAATCCCAGAGGAAAATTTAACCAGTTAATGTAACTTACAATGGTTACATTGGTAGAATGGTGAAGAAAGGATATGTGGCATAGTTTATCGTTCCTTGTTAACCAGAGAAAAAGTTGTGCATGACCAACAATCATCTCTCTGTTTAACAGTAAATGGTCCAGAAACAAGAAAATGTACAATGAACTTCAGTCGTGTGAATGAGAATGTCTTGTTAATGTAAGATGTCAGTCTGATTTAAGACAATAGGAAGGCAGCATTAGTTCAAACACCATCTTATCAGAACCAATATGTACAGGACTCCAAACCTACATCATTTTAACCTTGAAGTGGATGATGAAAACAGGAAACTGATATTAAATGGACTATAACACATTGGAAAAATGTTGACTACTCTGATTTCAGCTGTTACATTCAGAAGGCAGAGTCAGATTTATATAGGGTAAAAACAATTGAAAAACATTGACATTTTGCATCACGACTTCAGGCTGGTAGTATAGGTGGTGTAATGGTGTGCGAGACATTTTCTTAGTACATTTTCAACCATGTCCACGTCTTCATGACCAATCATCTGATAGCTATTTCCATCAGGAAAATGCACCTTGTCACACAGTTTCTGAATTCTGAAAGCAAAAGAGGGTCAAGCAATGTTACCTACCAGTGTGGGTTCTGATTATTGCTCAGATGATTGAAAACAATAACGTCCTTTAAGGGTTGATGGGGTCGACACGATTGGATGCAGCTTGAATAATGTGGCCAACTTTAAGCCCATGTGCATGTCAGTTTCCATCTCTAAAATAACTGATTAACATTTTGATAAGAACCAAAACTGTGTTTTCCATCAACATTAGTCACATCCTTGCAGGAACAGCAGACATATGGTTGATGTTGGCTATATAATATCTTGTGTTGGTTTACTCTTCGGATACTGTGACTGACCTTGTTAAGGATTGGACAAATATTCTATCATTCACAGTTCAGGACTTGAAATTTGATATTAATCCATGAAAGATTACGGCTGCTCTGAATGCATAGCTTCGTCCACTTGTTGGTATTTCGGTGACAGTCCGCATATTGATGGATATTACTGTTACTCTCTCGGGCTCCTGCGTTTTCTGTTTGTCTCTCCCTTCAAAAGAATCCACAATGCGCTGTTTATTGAATGTTTTCACAAGTGGCATACAAAAAGACAAAACGGCAGATAGGAGGGAACAAGCGAAATGGGTTGCGGCGTGCAGGTCTGCCATTGTTTGCCACAAGCTATTTATTTTATCCCCTGACATAGATATCATCCTGCAGGAAACTTTGCCGAGGCAATTGTCTCAGAAAGTGAAGCATTCTCCACCCGCGGGGCATTTGAGAGGATGGTCAAAATTATGCTATTTTGCTGCCAACTGGTGAGCAGCAGTAACAGCTCCCTGTGGGAGTCAGTGTAAGGGGAGGAAAAAGGGGGCTTATCAGAAATAGGAGCCCCCCGAACCAACTCTAAGTCACATGCAACTGCTTTAATGGCACACGGTCGGACAGAGAGAAAGAGAGGGCAGCTCAGGATGTACTCTAATGAGAATAACAGAATTATCTAAAGACTTTACAAAGGGGTTCTTGGGGCATCCGTGGCTGCTGTGCTTGAGCTGTGACTGTGGCCTGTTGTAAGATAATGGTGTTAATTCTGATAAAAATAAAGGTTGAGAATTAAAGGAGGGAATTTCTTAGAAGCTATTAATGTAATCTCATGTTGGATTAATTTTCAGCAGCTAGCAACAAGTGCTCCAAAATCACATTGATCTTTGCTAATACTTAATTGTAAGCTATTTTATAATGGTAACATCAACAATGTGTCTCCACTGATAAGGTTGAACTGAAGAGGAGATTCTCCACCTGACTAGACGTCTGGAAAACTCTAAAAAGGATTTTGCCCCCTCAGCCTCCAAATTCTGGTATTTGAAGCTTTGTGTATGTTTAGTTTTGTATTTCTGTCTGTTTGTACTGCATTTTGTTAGCTCAGATTATTTCCTGTATTCCACTTATCTTAATAAGTCCTGTCCCTGAGTGTTAAGCTCCATGCACTCTTCTAAACTCACCAGTCTGGTCTCGATGTTTGTAGCTTGTCTTTTATTTCATCTCCATGAGTGTATTTACTATTAAAATCTGGGATTTATTATGAGTCTCTGCTTATTTCCAAGTCCAAATGTGCAACTTCACGTTAAAAAACGAGCCCATAAATGCGCAACCAGCAACTCGTTAAATTTTCAAACGACTTTAAAAAATGAAGCCCAAAGCCGCTTATAATAATCGGACTTGGCGACAGAAACTCAAAATAGTTCCAGTTTTTCCTCCAACAAAATGCGCATCTCCCTCCATTGTTTACATTTCTGTCGCATAGAGACGTCGGTCACTCGACAAGGCGAAAATCTGATTAAATAACAAAAGAACATAGTAAATGATTTTGATAAGTAACTGTAGTCTGACTACTGGATTTGAAATATACACGCGTTAGATTACTGGTTACTGAAAAAAGTGGTCCGGCGTCAGTAACGTTACTGGCGTCACTATATAAAACATCCTCTAAGGGGAAACATTTCCACTGATCCCCACTCCACACGCGCCCACAGTACCAACTTTTCCTAAATCCACAGAGTTGATCGTTGCGTAAAAGGCGTTTCTCTCACATCAGTAGACAGCAAGCAGATAGCTTTTCCGGTTTATTTTCTTCTCGCACCGCGCCTCCTAAAGTGCTCTAACGCCCCAAGCGCGCGCCTCACACCCACCTCAGATCTAAAGACTTTACAAAGGGGTTCTTGGGGCATCCGTGGCTGCTGTGCTTGAGCTGTGACTGTGGCCTGTTGTAAGATAATGGTGTTAATTCTGATAAAAATAAAGGTTGAGAATTAAAGGAGGGAATTTCTTAGAAGCTATTAATGTAATCTCATGTTGGATTAATTCTTGAGAGTAGCAGAAGTGCTGCGAGGGCCAGCGGGAAGTTTATGCTTGCATTGCCGCCCCACTCCTCTTAATCAGCAGTTCAAAATGTAATTAAAGACACTGCCTGACTGAGTTGGGAAACATCAGCAAGAGAACATTCTCCACCTGACTAGACTTTAGTTAAGCCACGCATACATATAATTAACAGTATTTAAAAGCCATTTTGCATCACCAAATTTGGTATTTGAAGCTTTGTGTATGTTTAGTTTTGTATTTCTGTCTGTTTGTACTGCATTTTGTTAGTAATTATTTCCTGTATTCCACAATTTAAGAAGTCCTGTCCCTCAGTGTCTGAGCTCCATGCACTCTCCAGCTCTCTCTCATCTGCTCATTAACTCACCAGTCTAAAATAGTTGTTGGTTTTCTCAGTCAGGGTCTAATCCTTTGTTGTTCCTCCCAGCTTGTATTTTTATTTCATCTCCATGAGTGTATTTACTATTAAAATCAGTTCTCCATGTGCATCTCTCGCCCTTGTCTTTGTATTTAGGTCCTGAACAACACTGACTCATTATGGTATTTCCAGTCTGATAATAAGTAATTAAGATTTTTTTGTCTTTAAAATGCAGAAATTTACACTTTTCCTTAGTAGTAGTGGTGCATTTAAACTAACCATTGACCTTTCTGTGTGTAACACTTTGTATCTAATTTTGAAGGATGGTTAGGGTCATTGTTCATTTGGAAGTCCCACTTTCAAGTCAGCCTTAATTTAATGGTTGATGTTTATGAATGTAGCTTTAATACTTCAATATGATGTTCTCTCCTCACAATGCCATCTGCTTGATGGAGTGCACCAGTCCCTCCCCCAACAAACAGCCCTCCTCTTCACAGTAAAGATAGTGTGTGCAGACCTGCAAGGTTCCCCATTTCAAATTTAGTCTAATCATATTACAGGACATCTCTTCAGAATCAATTTTTTTAAAGTGTGTGGAGAAGTGTGCTTTTTTTTTTTTCCTCCCCTCCAGGGGGTCTTTTGTGGGCTCTAGTGTCCCTTATATAAAAGTAGGCTGACAGGAAAGGGGGAAGACATGCGGCAAATATCGCCGGGTTGCGTCGAGGACTCAAGGCCTCCAAACGTGGGTCGCGCTATCCTCTACCACAGCACGCCCAAGGAAGCGTGCTTTTTAACATGTAAATATCCATTTCCAACTGTTGTGTTTTGTATTTTACCTTTTTTTTTTCTTTATTTCTGCAGGGCTGCAGCTCTCATGGATCGTCTCTTAAGGGTAACAGCATGACACCAGGGTCTTCCACAGTCACCCCACCTATTCTGAGCAAAGCACTGTCGAAAGGAAAATGCTTCAGGTGAAAATATGACATACTCTTATTGCCTGCCCCGTTTCATATATTTCTCAGTCCGTATCGAAATATAAGAGGCAGCCAAGTGAGAACTTTAATCAACCCGGCAATATGATATAATAAATGGGCTTCCAAATAATAAACAGATCATTTGTTAAAGGAGAAACATCATAGAAGGATTTATGAAGATTATAAATGGGAGCAACTCTGGTGGTTTATTTCTCAGATGCATTGCCAACTAGATGAGTATTTTTTTCTTCTTTATAGGAAGGTTCATTGGTTCAGATAGTTTGATCATATAAATAGTAGAGTGTGCAAACATACTGATGATGCTACTTTAGAGACTTTTTCTTTAGAATATTCTTGGAAGATTCTTTAGTCGCCACCTGCACAATATGCTTATTGGAATTTCATGTGGACAGCACAAAGTACCGCAGAAGAGAAATGAAAATGTTCTCAGCATTTGTATTTAAATTGCTGAAGTTAACATTTCACAGAACCACCTCTCTCCATGATTAGGGCTTTAAGTCTGTCTCTGCTAATTTACTAACTAACAAAATGACTAAAGGTCATTCAGGTTGAATAAAGACAATATGTGAAAATCAAGTTTCAGGTCTTCAATTTAATTTATTTTTTGACTTTTGCCTCACACACAGATGTTCAAGATTTCTTCAAGATTTAGAAAATGTATAAAAAGTCTTTACTACAACTGTTTAAATTCTAGGCATCTCAAGTCTGGTCATATCTTTTATGTTGTAGCTTTTTCTGATGCAGGGAAGCAATAAGCCCTGTGGAAAGGAATGCATCCCTTGATATTCAACTTTTCCCACAACTTAAAACTCAACTGAAACAAATACAGGCCAAACATTTTAGGATATTTAAAATTGAAGACAATGTATTATTTTAATTCAATTTCACATGAATGCATTACTGTATGTTGGCCTATTTAAATTGTAATAAAACACATTGTAGTTTGTGGCTGCAACTTGACAAAATGTGAAAAAATAGTTCAAGGGCTATCAATATTTCCATCCTCGGGGACAATCAAACATGAAGTTCTAAACAGTGAATGACCCGAAATTCCCCATTTCATCTCTCTATTGGAGGAAGATTAAACAAATTGACAAC
Organism: Gambusia affinis; assembly: GCF_019740435.1. Classification (NCBI taxonomy): domain Eukaryota; kingdom Metazoa; phylum Chordata; class Actinopteri; order Cyprinodontiformes; family Poeciliidae; genus Gambusia; species Gambusia affinis. The sequence continues at coordinate 19,302,558 of NC_057887.1, forward strand.
ATTTTGCTACAAGCAATCTCTGCGTCGGCTTTGCTTTGTGATCACAGCAGACAGAATCAGATGCTGCCGCTTAAAATCCTCAGGGGAGTCCAGGAATGCGGGTATGCAGCATGCTGCAATAGCCCCATCTATAATGTTCACAGACAAGTTACACTTCCTTTGATGATATGGGCACATTTCAAGAGCTAAAATGAATTTAGAATAACAAGTCTTACTCTGTTTATTTTTCCTTTAGCAGTTGTAAGTGTTTTTTTTTTTTTTATGACAGAAAAATCTATGGTAAATATCCACCTGGAACAGATAACCCTTTCGGAGTTGTGTGGTATAATCACATGCGATAGAGGTCATGTTATGCCTTCCATTCGTTTATATAAAGCATCATTACATTGGGGCTTTTCAGTGTTTTTAGTTGAGGTTGCGGCATGGAGAAGCAACAGTGATGAAAGAAAGCAGTGTCTGGGGGGGAGGATGCGCAAGTCAAAGATTGTGTGTCCAGACAGTGAGAGTTTTTACAGGTCTGCTAGACAGTGGTGACAAAGCTCACTGTGGAGCAGTTGTGCTGTGTTTTAATGGACCGGCGGCATGTCACAGAGGAAAGTTTTTCTTTTTTTCTCTCTTTCTGAAAGGTCGTTATGTGTTGCTGCAGGGACACTGCTAACACCTTCTGGCTTTTTCCCTTCAGTGTGGTACTATGGAGGTGTCTCATGAAGAGCAGCTGACAGTCAATCATCTGTTGGGACGGTTCTATCAGCCTGTGGAGGCAAGGGAGAACTAGACTGTGATGGATGATGTTGAAATGCTTTCAGCTATTGACCTGAAAAACTGGACCACATTGTGCGCTATCAGGAGAAATCCGCCATAAAAACACGTCAATATGGCCTGCATCAATAATACGGCAAATGTTTACCTGTGTGTCAAAGGCTTATCACTGGGCACTGGCGTGTGCAGGTTGACTCACTTGTTTGAAAGCACGCTGCATCTGTTGAGCTGGGACTTGGCCTCAGCAATTTAGATATCACTAAAAAACACCTGTGGCCTCCTCTCTGACCATGACGAATCAGCAATCACACAAGGGGCTCCCCGAGCAAACACAGGCAGGGCGCTCGATTTGTGGTCGCAACACTGTACGCTCTAAATTATCCTAAAGTACGCTGATTTAGCTTGGTATTAAAACAACTTTACAGTAAGCCATATCCATATGGCGTAAGCTTTAACAGATGGCATGCTGTAGAATTCTATGAGCCAGGAGAATCTGACAGAGGTTTCAGTCGAACAAGGAATGGATGGCACCCTGTAACACGCTTAGATTTCAGGAGACAGCTCTGGCTTGGAAGTAAACGGACAATAATAAGACAGCTGCAGGTATGCTGCACAATTTCCCCCCGCCCCCAAAAAAAGTCTCTGCCAAAGCAGGATATTTGACGTAATAAAGATTTAATTTTTCAGAATGCTGTAGCATTTATCTGGAGCATGCATCATAACAGTACATTATATTGAACCATCTTACTACCCATGTCAAAGCCTAGCAGGAAGATGAAGAATACATAAGTCAAACTTTGTCAGTTAAGCAATTACTTGAACCACTCCTCTCCAGAGAACTGTAGGGGTTGTTGGCTGAAGGCCCACCTGGTTGTTTTTTGAGAAGTGAGAAGACATTCAGCACATAACCCCGGAACAAGACTCTGTGACATCAAGCTCTAGCAGGCTACGCACATGGTGTGCCTTATCTTACTGTTGAGCTACTCAGGACCTCCCACTTGCTTGTTTTGTGTCAACATCAATTTACCAACAAATGAATATGACAGGTGAAACTTCATACAGTGCCATTTTAAATCGTGCGAGAGTCACAGCATAAAAATAATGTTTCTAAAGCAAAGCTTGAGAATTCAAACACTTAGCAACAATACCTTTTCTCCACCTTCACCTTTTTGCCTGGATGGTCTGATCATCTGTACTGGCCACACCAGCACTGAAACAGTGAAAGCTCTCCGAGTTGTGAGCAGATATTTGCTAAAGCTAGTGACAAACCACTTCCAAGGTGTTTACAAACTGTTGAAAATAAACAGAGTTATGAGTGCCATTATACCATTACAGCGTTGGATCTGAAAGTCCTTCTAAAGTTTAGACCAACACCCTAATTTTCAAGCCATCTATCTGTTGTTTATACCTGCCTGCCCTTGCAGTGTTGGGGGAGGAGATTTGGTGCCCATCTCTAGCTATCATTGGAGATAGCAGGCTACACCCTGGACAGATTGCACACATCCTCACCTAAGGACATTTCTTTTAGGGAGATCAGATAACCTGACAGTCATGTTTTTGGCATGTTGGAGAAAGCTGGAGTACCCAGAGAAAACCCACCCATGCACTGGGATTCAAACCTAGGACCTTATTGGCGCACAACAACCAACTGTGCCAACATGCAGCCCATTTTCAAGCCAATACTATATTTAAAAAATTTTATTTTCCGGTGGTACTATTTTACATCATCATTTTTGCACAGCTCACATTGTTTTCCTGTCCTCAAAATTTCATGCAGTGTCTCACAAGAAGGCAAGAAGTTTGCTGTGGGAGAACTGAAGAAACCCAAAATGTTATCATGACTGAATTATTAGAAAACTGTGGAAAGTAGGCTAATCAATTCCTTAAATCAGCCATTGAGCTTGAGTTTTTCTACATACTGAGAAGAAAACCTAGTGAGCATCAGGAGTGCTATTCTGTGTGGGTGTTTCCTGCTGGTTTTGTGGAGATCAGTGTTTTTCCCTGTTTATGTGTCTCACCGTTTCAAGCTCAGTTCAGGTCGTTTGTCACATGCTGCTCCCCCTCAGTCTGTCGCTCCTCTCTGCTCTTCTTCAATAAGCAGGGTAAATGCATAAACAGTGAGAGGAACTGGTTAAGTGAGCTTTTCATTAAATGCAGAGATAGGCAGCTCTCTGTCTGTTTCAGCTCTGTGTCTGTGGTCTGTATTTTCAGGATTTTATCCTCCAGGAATATTTCTAATAAAACACTTCCAGTTCATTCTAATTAGAAAATAAGCTTGCAGATAGTTAACAATTCCTCACTATTCCACATTATTTACGTTGGTTTCCTGAAACATTTGATAGAAATATCTGAGGTGCAGAGCTGACTGATATTTGTATTCATTGTTCCAAAACCACAGACATCATAAAAATATCCATATGGTAGCTGTACTGAGCAGACACATTTAACTTATAAAGAGGTCATTTATAACTGTTCACTGTAAAAGTTCTACTACCACTTAATCTTTTCCACCTAATATTCTGCTACACCAAAAAAAAAAGGTGTATTTTATTAGGACTTTGTGATTCAATTTTGTTTTGTTTTAAAAATTTATAAAGGTATACCGTTTTATCAAGTCTTATTTGTTTATATATATATAGTTACATTTGATCTGTGAAAACTTCAGCATTTTTGAATTTCAGTGAACAAACGGGAAACATGAAGACCAGTGAACGTTTGCATTCCAGCTGAAAAAAAAAATAACCATTACAGCATTGGATCTGAAACTATTCCTTTGATCTGAAATAATAGTTCAGATCAAGGCATATACATGTGTTAGAGTAACCCAGTCAAAGTAAATTGTGTTATGGATTTCAGGTAAGATTTGAAATGTGGTCTCTAAGTTTTAAAATCTAATTCTAATATTTAGTTAGGTTGAATGTTGTGGTCCTGTATACAAAGAAACAGTTTGTTCCTATAAGATGTACCCACACTCACATATTACAAATACAATATAAATTGTAAAACTCTGTAAGATAACTGTGTGACATATTTTTTTTTATTGCTATGGGGACTAACAGATGGGCTTTGAACTAAGCCACCTACTGTGCTCTGAAAAAAATTAAAACAACTTGCCTAGAAAAAAAGAACATGGTTTCCATCATTTGACAGCACCAGGAGATCTGTATCTCGTCAATATCCCAGAATTTAGCAACATTTCAGTGAAATGTAAACCTTCACTGGAAGAGAAGGTTTACATTTATCCTTAATGTATTCCTCTTACGCTATATAATTTGTGCTTTCAGCTGAGTGGGGGTTTGTTAATCAAACAGGATGATTCCACTATTTAAGTTAGTATATTACCCTTAAAGTGTGATAGAGACAGTCCACAACAGAGTTGTTAGTGTAAGGAATTTAACCCAAATGAATTTTACTTGAATTATTGCCCGAAGACAAAACAAAATCCCTGATTGATCCCAGATTTATACTAATGTGCTTAATGCACATTAGTATAAATCAATTTCATCAGAAATCATCTTCAGAAAAAGGCTGTATGTGTTAGAGTTTTGTTGTAGTTTGTAGTTTACATTCCTGCTCAGGCACAGAGTAAGGAACTGTTTCTCTTTGGTAGACTTTTTTAAAAAAATGGGAAAATATGGAATTCACTGCTAATACTATTTAAACAGTGGCATGAAAAGCTTTAAGGCAGCAGATTAAACAGGCCATGATAAATATAAAGAGACAAATGTATGCAACCCAAATGCAGAGGACCAAACTAATGGAACCCAGGGAAATTAAAAGAACAATGACCACATTTTTTTATCACTTCATGCTCCTTGTGTGTGTGTCTGATGGTTTAAATGCACCTGCTTCTGTGTTTAGATGTTGACTGCAGGCGTGCGGGTGTGTGTGCGTGTGTGGGTGTGTGTTTGTGCATGTTTGTATATTTGTATGCATTTTGCACAACACCTCGCAGAGACCAGCTTCTGTCAAGATTAGACCTGTTTCACTCTATCAAACTGCAGGAAAAAAAGATTAACCTGAACTTTCAACATGACAGAGCTGCCACTGACTAGGATTTCTTTTTATTTTTACGCATGCATAAAACGCCTGCCATACAAAGGCGCACGTCTAAGCGGCATGGGGGTTTGTGTATCTCATTAATTACAGTTTAATGCATCAGCAGCTTGCAGCAACTAATTCAAATGGAAGGTGTGTTTATCTTAATTATTTTTGGTAATACAGAAACAAATATTTACAGCTTGATGTAGAAGGAGAAATAAATACAGTTACATGTTGAGAATGTGGCTTGTCAAATAACAATAACTGATTTTGAACTTAAAGGTATCTAAGAGGAAAATTCTGAGGAAAAGTCAATTTAATGTAGAATGTTTTTAATCTTATGTAAGAGAAATGCAGCCTATTTCACATCAACCAAGACAAATCAATAATAGTAATGACATATTTCATTTTTAAAGTGCTTTTAAAGACATTCAAAGATGCTGTGAAGTAACAAAGATTAAAAGCAACAATGTCAACAGCAAGCAATGAAGAGAATTTTAGACATTAAATGCAATCAAGACATCAATATGACATTGCAAAAGTAGTTTTAACTTGTGATTTTTAAAAGCCATATTTTTTTCCCTTATGGTTGCAGGAGTAGTTCCCTTTCACTCAGCCCAGCCCAGCAGCGAAGAGAGGTCAACCACTTCAGGACCCCACCCATTTCCAGAGGGAAGCACAAAATATCAACAAGCCTAATAGACAGCACCAGAGTGACCGGGCATGTCTACAAACACCTGCAGGAGGATGAGTCAACTGACATGGAGCCCATAAGAAGGTAGTTCTCTCTTTTTTCTTAGTTTCATCATTCTTGTTTGATCCTGAAGGAGAAAATTCCCTCTGCCCATCTTTGGACCGGGGCCGCATAATCGGTTCAGTGGCACAGACTTCTGGACTAACTGAGGTTAAGTTGTTGTGGCGGAGAGAGGACTTTGGGAGAAATTAGTCTGCAACTGTAATAGTCAGTTCAAATCTCGAGACTATCCTCAAAAAGCCGATCCAAAGAGATAAATGAATATGCCGTGCCCTCATTCAGCTCAGTCTGCCGTTATTAATTTGGAGAAAACACTTGATTCCAAATCCTCAGCCACATCATGGCGCTGAGGAAGATATGAGCGAAACTAATCCGTCTTACAGATGCCACTGGGCGGCTCGTCTATGAGCAGAATTGTTTTATCTGACTTCTTAAAACAGCATAACAAAACTAATTACCATATCACGCACAGATTCAAATTCATTTCAAACTGTGCGCAGTGGCTCTTGGTTTGTATCTCAGTGAAATTCCTTATTTTCATTTTTCTTTTTCTTCTAAGTAGAAAAATTAGGCAGTTGTTGAACAGAACCAACACTACATTTTATAACAGTCCTTTCAAAAAGATTCATATCCCTTGAATTTTTGCACATTTAGTCCCACTAATTAATCACTAGGATAAAGTAATTGTAGTTGACTTTGAACCTCTCTGTATGAAGTCCCATTAGACAACATGTCTTAAGAATGGGCATTACGTAAACAAAACTGATTTTAACTGTAATTCATGATTACATTTTCCTGCAAGTCTGTTGGGGCATATCTTTACCCTCCACCAGCTTTGCACACTTAGACCCTGAATATTTTTGGCAGTTCCTCTTTGCAAAATACTGAAGCTCAGTCAGACTGAAAGGAAAATTTCTAATTTCAAGTTTGCACCAGATTTTCAAATGTACTTAGATCTGGACTTTCACTTCTTTAAAACCTAAAAAATCTTTGATCTAAATCATTCCATCATAGCTGTAGATGTGCAGTATGATGAGGGTCATTGATATACGATCTTGCACCCCAGTGTTAAGTCTTTTGAAGTGTCTACAAGGACTGACCTGTGTTTAACTCAACTCTGACCAGCTTTCATGTCCTTCCTGAAGAAGATCACATCATCATGCTGCCACTAAGAGGTTTCACATTCAGGATTATGGTTAGGATGATGTGAGGTGAAGGTCCTTGATTAATCACAGTATTTTGAATGTATATAAAATGCTGATGTAAACATGTTAAATTTTAATCTCATTTGACCAGAACACCTTCTTCTGACTTTGCTTTGTCCCCTAACTGACTTGTTTTATACTTTCAAAAATCGCTTTCCTTTTGCCACCCTTCCAGAAAGGGTAGACTTTATGGAGTCTACCCTCTTGTGGGACGCTCCACAAGGGACTTGTGGAGCGTCCCACTAATAGTTGTCTTCTAAACAGCTTCTCCCTGCAGAGTTTTTGATTTCTACAGTTCCTGCAGGCGTATGGGTCTCTTGGCTCATTCTTTGATTAATGCTCTCCTTATATGGCCTGTCAGCTTATGTGGAAACCCATGTCTTGGTAGTTTTGGAGCTACTGTTTGGATGTTTTGTGATTAAGCTGGATTAGATAGTTCTCTGAGAAATAGGCACAGATTGGGATATTATTTTAGAACTTCCATAAAGAAGTACTCATAATCAGCTTTATTGGCCACGTTTGTGCACGCAACAAAAAACATTAACACGTAATATCTATCTCTCTATCCATCTATCTATTATAGATCTAATACATAGGTGCTATATAATTGAATTCAATTAGAAGGTGTGTCCAAACATTTGGTCTGTACTATATATATTTTATTTTATTTTTTTTTTAAAGAGAATGCGTGTATATATACAGCATAATTACACAAGAAGACGACAAGGTTGAACTGAAAAGATGCAGAGTTTTCATTCCCAGCAGAGTGACTGTACACTATGCCTCTTAAGTGTTCATCAGCCTCAGGTAAGGAATTGTCTCAGTGGTGGCTTGTTTTTGGAAATGATGGTGAAAACCCTGAAGGTAAAAGGCAAAACAGTTTGTGTCCAGGGTCTGTGGGTGTGTCTGCAGACACGTTAGCCTAAAGGCTCCAACATACTCTGGCGTACTTCACTTGGCGCAGCTCTGTGTTCTCAAGGCAAACTCAAAGCAGGCATCCATACAAAAGTAAATTAAGGCTGCGTATCAGTACTCAGTGCTGGTCAGTAAGCTGGTTGGCGGGTGGTCACATCGAATTTTTTGTGTATGCGACACCACGCTGATAAGGTTGAGAGTCTGCGCCATCTTGTGGATGTAATTTAATCAAATTTCGAAGATGGTCAGATGGATAAGATTGGAAAATTGAAGAACTTGAATGATACATTCATGAGGGAATATATGGACTTTCAGAGAACAAAAAAAATTAGTTGGGTACGGATGAGGCAGTGCTCCCACCTAAGTGGAACTGTAGGAAATATCAAAACTGTTGCTTATAGTGAGAAAAACACAGTACGAGGGAAAAAGAGTACGAGGGATGTGACCATCCAAGACATCTTGAATTTTTCCTGTGCTTATCAGAAATATGAGGCAGGGCGGCCAGTTGACCTGTTTTGATGCATATTATCAGAGATTGGATCCGTTTCAGGTTGGATTAAAAACAAAGCAAGCTTTTGGCAGAGTCGCCTCACATCAGTTAGCTATCTAGAGACTTAAACAAGTTTCAAAAGTGGAGTCTGATCATCTTCCTAACTGGCATGCTTTCAAAGGAGTCAAATCTCTGAAAACGTTTCTTATCAAAGAGGCAATATTTACCCAGTGTGCTCAAGGAGAGAAGGGATTATATTAATGCAAACAAAGCTGTTCAGAATGGTTGTTTCACAGCAGCTCCCAAACCTGCAAAAATATTGATATCCTTCTAGTCATTGAGGTACAAATTTTCCAAAGTATATTTTTGTATACCGTCAGGCACCATCATGGGCATCTGTTCTTTAACAGTCAATCTGAGAACATGTAATTGTTTCAGCATTTATTTACAGAGACAGCTAAGAGCACGTGTAGGTGTAAATAACAGTCCTGGTTAGCATAGAGCTCAAAATACAAAACAAAAAACCTTAAAAAATGCCTAATTTACTGTCATCGAGTGAAGCTGAAGCAATGACACTGTTAACAGACACGTCTGTCATTAAAACAGCGGTGCCTCCCCTGTGTATTCCCCACACTTAAAAGAGCACAGCGATGTTCCTATTAGCAAGGCATCCTGACTGAGCGTTTCAGCAACTTGTAAGATACTGCGCAAAGCTGCCAAACTCTTTATGTGACCTATTTCCATAATTTACATTTTTAAACAAAGCTCCGTGGAGCCTGCCAGGCGGTTTGTGTTGGGAAGAGATCCTCCAGGAGTCATTTCCCCCTCTAAACAGACACTCAGAGATGTGCACTCACTCTTCCCCTGAATAACAAACTAATAAAGAAACTAATGAGGAATATTTCTGCTTGTTTTTTTTTTAAATCACAAAGGAAAAATCTGTTAGCGGTAGGCAATTAACTCTTACACACATTTTCCAAACGGTTTGAAAAAATAAAGCTGAAGTAAGAAGACTTATCATCCTCTTTGGGACATGACGGCATTTGTACAATTAAACAACTTGGATATCATTATGCACTGATAAATCTATTCCAGGTTAATTTTCTCAGATGCAGCTGAACCAGTAATTTAAGCACAGTGCACTCTATTAATAAAACACACATTTATTTTTTCTTAATATCTGCTGTTAAATCCATTAAATCATTTGTTGTTTTAGATGAGTTCAGGTCACCAAAATTATTTCTGTTTGCCAAATGCTAGAGTAAAAAGAGAGATTTTGTTTACTTAATCAAATTCAGAGATTTACATACTTTTGTTCATATTCTGTAGAATTGGTCAAACATTTCGGGTATCCTACTATAAAGTGCTCACATATATTTTCAGGAATTTTTTCCTCCTTACTGCACTGTGGTTACTGGGAACACAGATTTGCAATGACCACTCCACAATATGGACGTTGTTGTCTTTTGGCCATTTTTAACTCATCATATCCTTTTGGTTTTTGTTCATTTCTGACACCCTTTTGTGCTCAAGCTTGAATTCACTCACTGATGTATTAAAATGCTGCTTCAGCAATGGCCTCTTTATTGCTGAATTGGTGCAGTACTTTAATTTAGATAAAGAGACCAACATTTCTAACCATAAATCTTTCTGATATTTTGACCAATTAAAAAAAAATCCATGGTGTCTCAGAGGGACAAAGTACATGTGATATGTCTTCTTAAAATCCATTCATATTTGTACCATGATTGAATATTGTGCATTAACCAATCAGAAGCTTGTCATCATTAACTGTGATTTTCCAAATTGTCTAAAGGCATAGAGATCTTAGTCTATGTAAATATTCTTTTCTTGGAGAAAGTTATGAAGAGATGAAATCTTATTATCTTTGTAATAATACATGTTTTTGTACCTTTGATCCAAACATTGGGTTTGCCTCCTTTTGGCTTAAAAATGACCTATTTCTCAACTTACGAGCCACACATCGGCAAGCTCACCGGCCCCTCCCTCCTACCTCTCCTCCTCAACCCCCTCATCTCACATGTTGCCATGGATACACCCTCTCATTTCTGGAAATGAGAAATAGGAGGCGGAAAGGAGAATGAGTGAGGGGTGCTGGAAGCGAGGACAGAAAAACGACTGGGCAGAGATGATGAGAGGAGAGAGGAGTAAAGATGGAGACAACAAAAAAAGAAGAAAAAAACAACGGATAGGGGCAAAGATGGTAAACAAACACAAGAATACTCTTCTGTGTTTTCCATTATGTGGCGACAAATCCCTGCAGTCAGTTTTATTATCCAGTGTCAAAACATTTACCCATTGCAGACCGGGATGGAATTGAAGTCAAATTTGCCGTGGGAGTTATTTTTAGATATGTTTTGATCCGACGGATTTACCTCCAGCTTGCATTTGTCCTTCTTAAACCAAGAAGGGAGTGAGAAAGTAATTCAATTATTTAAACTCAGTTATGCTACAAACAGTCTCAGAAGGCTGACAATAACACTGACTGTACCCTTAGGCTGCAGCAATATTAACTCGTGCATATACACAGAAATTCACCCACTTGACTCTTGATAAGTTTCTTTACGCCACCCGCTTTTCCAACTTCTCACTGCTCGGGGAACCTGCAACAAAGTGTGTCACTATTTCAAAAAAGATGCTGGTGATGGGAAATATCAGACTCACATGTAAGGCCATTTTTGCCCTAAATGTTAAAATGAAGACCTGTCAGAGGAAGCGTAATGAGCCTCGACTTTTAAAGTAAAACTAGAGCACAGTGATGTGTGTACAACATGTTCATGTGCATATCTACAGCGGCCAGGGTAAGGAATCCAGCTGCTCTGCTGCTGGAGCCTTTAAACTTTGATAAGGCACACTAGGCAGTCATAAGAGAATGGATTTCTCAGTTAAACATTTATCCAGTAACAAACAAGGCTGCTCATGCAGAGGATTATGAATAATTAGTCAAAGATTATGCAAGAACAATAACTAAATAATAACAATTATGTTGGTGCAAGGTTTGTTTTTTCTGTGGAAATGCATTCAAATGTAAAACACACATGGTTACGTATTTGTGTCTTTGTGTTCTTTATTAAGCAGTTTTTTTAATTACTTGTAGCAACAGAATCCCTTAACAGGGCAAAAGTTGTCATGCTCATCAACTTCTCCATAGTTTGTCATGTCAAAAACTTTTTTTTTTTTTCTGTGACAAAAGTCAAGGATGGTAACACAAAGTAGCACATAATTTCAAAGTAGAAAAGTGTGGTGGAGATTTGTATTGATATGTATAATACAAAGCTTATTTTTGTATCACCACCATTTTCTGAAATACTGCAGAAAGTCTAAGGATACATCCCTACCAGCTTTTCTCATCTAGAGAATGAAGCTTGTTTCTTTCAACAAAAGAATGGGCATGATGCCGTCACCGTCATGTGTCAAGAAAAGAATAGTGTGCCAAAAAAGTTACATTTTGCTCTCACTTGTTTGTGGGAAAATGCTTACAAGACTGATTATAGCTTTCTTTCAGAAATAGCTTTCTTCTTTTCAACCTTTTGTAAAGGTCAGATTTTTTTTATTATTGTATTAAAACTGTCTGTCCTGTTTCCAGATTGTCCACAGTTGCCATGCCCCCCTCTGACTGTTTCAGTAACTATTCTTAGTTTAGGTGACCTTCTTTTTACTGAAGGTAACTAGAACTTTATTTAGGCAAAGCAAAGTAAGAGGGACTGTTTACAAATTCATGCACCATTTTCAAATATATAATTCCCTCCCTCTTCACAACTGTCCACTGTTTTGTGTTGTTTTATCATATGCAATCCCAATGAAATGCATTATAATGTGAATACAAAAGGTTCAAGAGAAATGATTACTTTTGCAAGACACTGTTAATGCCTCCCACTCTTGTTCCCTCTTTTGCCCAAAGGTGTGACTCCGCCAGCAGAAAGGTCGGTGCGCTCCTCACCAGGACCGCTCTTGCTAACTCTACTGCCAGAAAAGGATGGACTGAGGTCCCATGCACACGCCTGGACAAGGGAACCACTTTCCTGCCACACTCGCTGCGTGCTCGCTCTGTACCCATCATCCCGTCACTCCAAGCATGTGACCCGGAGGCTGAATCTGCTCGCACGAGTGACCGGAACCAAGCGGGACTCCTAAAGTGGCAACCTGCGCTGCCAAGGGAGCTGGTGAAGCCCACCAGCAATTCTCCCCCTCCGCCTGGGAATGTCTGGCTAGAAACGGACATTTCAGCCCGCTGCATCAACCCCCCTGTTGTCACACGTGCTCTGCTGGAATCTGAGAAGAATCTCGCAAAGGCTTCCTGCTCTGTTGAGTTCACAGAGGAAATCGTGCAAGGTTTCAAGCAGAAAAGCCTCTCCAGCCAGGAGGAAATGTACGGATCTCACAGTGAGAGCCACCGCGGTGGCACAAACACTCTGGAGGCTGAGGTTGAGACTGAGCTGGAGTCTGACGGGAAAGCTGTCCAATATTTAGCTGGAGCTGCGCACACGGGGAGTGGAACCAGTGGTGTGAAGGTGGAGGGCCAAAGAGAAGTCCAGGGACAGTGCCAAGGTCAGACATCTCTCGCAAACAGAAGGGCAAACAGCTTCCTGGCCACCAAAGGACCCAGCTGCAGAGGAACTGGAAACACTTATGCCAAGCCCTCTGCGAGCTGATTGGATTAACTTTGTAAAGCTTCAAAGACACCATTTCTAATAACTGGATACCTTTGCTGGTGGCTCGGGATGGCTAGACTGTGGGACCATCTGTGTGGCCACATGGACCAGTAACAGATGGCGATCAATTCTAACGGGAGATTAACAGAGTGAATTGTTGAGATAAAAAAACAAAACAAAGAAAAACTTGACACAAAAGACATGAAGCCACAAAGAGACAAACAAACACACATTGTGAATAAATGTGACTCTATAAGAAAAACTAAAGCGTGACTCGAGTGGAAGCTTGATTTAAACAGTGTTATGAAGAAAAGTCACTATTTAAAAAGAGCTTCTACTTAGAAACCAAAATAGTGTGTCATCTCTATGTTGTTTCTCTATTGTAAAGAAATGAAATTATATATGTCATATAATATATGTCATATAGGCGTATATATATTTGACATACAATTGTGACAAAATAAAGAATAAGATAACAGTGTTAATAAAGAGTTGTTTTTCATCTATTTTTTTACTCGATAATTTGATCATTTATAGTATTAGACAAATATACCATTGCAGAAAAAAATGTGTTCAATTGATTTTAAATTTGATCACATATAAAGAAAAATACACCGTTGGCACCACTGGTTTTAACATCAAACCAAAGGCTGTTTCCATGCATTTTACTTATAGCTTCTTTCTCTTTGCATTTTAATCATTTGTAATTTACATTTGCCTTGAAAACCAGGAGTTCTAAAAGGCTTTACGCATAAGTTATGGTGTTCACATATGCAATAATATGCAGTTGTTTTACATTTATTCCACTGCTTCTCCACATTGAGAAGAGCCAGTGGAGGTTTTTCCAACACTGTGTCTTCCCTTGCAATAGGATTCTCTCTTTACCCTCAAAATGTTGAATTTAAATATGTTAAACCAAACAATAAGAGAATGTGTATGTGCTGTACTAAAAAAAGTAGCCATATATTTTGAATGACTGTCCAAAAGAAATGTGTTAAATATTACAAGTCTGGATTCTTAGAGAGCAAATTGCCTTAATAACAAAGGTTAATGCAGGAGTTTTGCTGCATTCATCCTACTGATGTAGCTGGCAGAGATGAAAGCATTTATTCAAACTTATCCTTTTGTTTTTGTAGAAGCTGACAGTTTTCACAGCCATAACATAACCTGACATTATTCATATACTTGACATATAAACTGAGAAGGATAATGATCAGAGGCTCCGTAACTGAACTATTGTGCTTACTGTAAGTTTTCACCAATTGAAGAGTTAATTTTGTTCATTTTTGCAATACATAAAGCTTTCAGAATATCTCAAAGCTGCAAAGGGAAAAGAAGTCCTTGTTCCCTGTGCCGAAACCCGGCAAAAGCTAGGAAGTTTGTGGATGGGAATGAAGCATAGCTGCAAACAACCTGGATACAATTCTTTATTCATGCCTCATTGATACCATATTCAATGTATCTCGCGTCCCTCACTTTCAGGTTTGTTGTGACTGCTGGCAAGGTGGGCCTTAGAGGATTTACAAATGGGTGTTACTGTGATTTCTTCATAACTTCTCCGCTGAAGAAAGCTGTCTTGAGTCTGTAAGAAGGTTTTTGTGGAGATTAAAATGAACTTCATTGATCCCTGAGGGGAAATGCAGCCAAGACAGCTGCAAAGCACAGATAAAATTCCCATAAATATAAAATATTTATGTATGTTGAACACAACAATATTGACTGCAGGTTAGAATTTCTAATTTTTCAGGATTTCTTTTTTTTTATATATATATATATTTACCAATTTGAATACTGTATTCACATGTGCTCACACAAAGTAGGTTTGCTAAATCCACTGAGAGAGACATTAATGTGGAATTGACAGTATCACTGTTGCCATTTTTAAAACCATATGCAAGCTATTAAAACAATAATAAGACCTTGAGAGGTTTATTTTGTTTTTGCTTGTGTTTTACTCTCATGTATTGCAGATTAGGCAGAACAGACAACATTATACAAAAAAGGTAAATAAATAAAATCGGTGATGATTTAATTCATTAAAAACTATCGTTGCCAGACAGGTTCAAAGTCAAACTCAAATGTCTTAAGTCACAAAGTAACTTTTATTTACCACATTGTGTGGAAACCTACTTTCAAGTTAACTAGCCCAGACCTACTTAGTATAATCCATACAATACATAGCACCTGTCTGACAGCATGAAGTAGGCTTACAGATGAAACAAGGTAACCCACACCCTGTGAGTAGATCTCATATAAGGAACACCGGATAAATAATACAGTATATTTTTGTAACAGTTTTGGAAAAGTTTTGGAAAAATACATTTTTTATTATTTTGAACTTGACAGTAGTAATTCTCAATATTAATACATTGCATTCATTCATAAAGTCAATATTATTGCCAGTAATAGACATATATGAGGGCATGATAATTATAATAAGCAAATAATGCAAATGTATTTCAGACTGTTTCCTAAAAGCATAAAAAAATCATTTGGGCATTTCAGATCTCAGTAGTTCTTTCTGGTTTTTGACACTGAAATCACCTTGTAATCTGACAAAAAATGTCTTTAAGCACGTTCTTCTTATTAAATAAGTGCATGTCCCTTAAGCAACACTAAACTGATGCTGAATAATTTGTATTAGCAATAAAACATTTGTGAATTTCACACCCAAAAAAGCAACAGGAATATCTATCAACCTTAGAATTTTGACAACTTAAGATCCAACATGGCTGGATCTTAAGCAAATAAATACAAAAAAGCTTTAAATATCAAAGGGACATTTGAAGCTTCTGTACTGTGTTTCAGTGCATCAAATGTGTAAATATCCATTGTTATGAACTTTTTGCACTTGGTTCACCATAAGCACAGCAATTAGCTTAGCAGTTAGGAAGTCTAACAGGTTGGAAACACAGTTAAGCTAGCTGCAAAGTTATTTCCTTGACTGCTGTTTTGACTCAGACTGTCTCAAAACTGAAATCCATGACTCCAAATCCCCTTTGGGCTTTATGGAAATTTACCAGTTGCACCATTGGTTTCACTGAAATATTTACTGTTAAAAAAAAGTTCAGTTTGGTTTTACTAAAGGAAAATGTACATTATATTCAATAAGTAAAACTGTCAACACATTCACTGTTTAAGTGCAGCATTGTAATTAAATTCATAACACTAAAAATGGGGATATTGTAATAGAATCCTGACTGGGAAGTTCCTTCATACTGAGGCACTAATGAGAGGCCATGTGGAGATGACAGGAAAGAATCTGTCTTTGATCACAGCTCACTCTGAATACTGGAAACATTGCTCAAAGCATCATTTGAGAGGATCTCAATCTCACTATTTGCTTACAGAGTTCTCAAAAAAATAAAAAATTAAGAAAAAAGAGACAGACAACGACTGAGGGGAAAGCCCGCCTGAGGAAATCATTCTTTTGTCAATATCAGAGAGACATTTAAGCCTATGCTTAACAAAAACATTAAGTATCTACTCCTGGGTCCATTTGTGGAAAACGTTGGAGGATGCGGACATGTTGAAAGGGCTGCTTTGCACTCAGCTGAGGATAACAATGAGGATTAGGAAAAGGAGAGCATTCTCATTACCTGAAATGAGCCAGGTTTGTCCGAGGTGGGCTGCCTAACTGCTCAATTAATCCTCAGTAGTGTTGACTCTTTTATGTTTTGGAGAAATGTCACACACACACACACACTGCTCCTTTCCAGTCAGTGTAAGAGGAATACTAATGAGGCAGGGTGGCAGGGAGACAGTGAAGTTTCCCTCCAGATGGCATGGTGATATGAGGAGAGCAGGCCTGCATGTGGGCCCGCAGTACCAGAGTGGATAACTGCTAACAGCTCCCTCACATCATGTAATATTTAACAATGTTAGAGGCCATTCCTTCTGTCTGCAGATGAAACATGTTTCATTTTCTTTGTAAGTATCAGTAGCTGATGTTCTGGATAAAACAATTTCTCAGTAAGAGTCTGCAGAAACTTGCCTCTCTAGTAAAGCCTCATCACAAAACCTGAGACCTTGTTTTCACAATGCCTTGAAAAGGTATTCATACCCCTTGTTGTGTCATTTTGTCATGATGCAACTGAAAATGTCAGTGTTTTGGTTGGGTTTTATGTGATAGACTAACACAAAGTAATGCATAATTGTAAAGCGGAAGGAAAGATAGGCCAGGTTTTGAAAAATATTTACCTCTTAAGAAAGTTCAGATCAAGCAGTTACCCATGATGGACGCAAAATGTCACTTTTTGGCAAGCAGATGAAACGTTTTGGTGGAACATTAACAGTACAGTGTACCTTCCCCACTTGAATCATGGTGGTGGCAGCAACATGAAGAAAGGATGTTTTATTGAACAGGGAGATGGAAGTTGGTTGTAGTTTATGGAGAAAATATGGCTGGAAAAGATTGGAGATTGGGTTCAGCTTTCAGCAGGACAATGACTCTAAAAATACAGCAGATCTACATTTAAATGGTTAAATTCACATATTAGAATGACCCAGTAAGCCTCCAGAACAAAACAGAGTCAAAAATTTGTGGTATTGAAAATTAATGGTCATAGATGCTCCACAACCAATCTGAACGATGTTGAATTGTCTTGCATAGAAGAATGGACAATCATTTTTCTGCTTGTAAAATAGTAACTTTAACGCAACTTGGTTCCACAAACTGTTCACCAAACACAATTTTCAGCTATCTATTTATCTTTATTTTTTTTACATTTAAGTCATCTTCCTCTCATTTAAGAAAAAGATATATATATATATATATATATATATATATATATATATATATATATATATATATATATATATGTATACTGGAGTGGTTTCTCTATCCATTGGGAAGAAGCTATTGGACTTTAAAATGTTCTTGTAAATGTAAAATGAGCATTATGAACAATGTTGGGCAAAATATTAAGCAGCTGCAGGAAGAAAGATGATTTATTCATCAGACCTAACTAAGTCAGTTTTAATCAATAAAGTGTGATTTTCTAAAATGTCTTTATTGCCGTTGTGTTAATTCACTCGTGAGCGCTGCAGACCAGCAACCTGCCTGATGGTAATTTTGTTGGTACAGAGGCGTTCACGCCAGCTGATAATCAGTTAATCAAGTGCACTTGATTTGCAACACCTGGTTGCCATTTAGCCTTTTGATTGCTAAATGCTAGGGGGCAAATGGTTGTTTACTCTCAGGTGCTGCATTTTGGCTTACTTACAAGTAACAGCACATTTGTTATTATAATCCACTGAGTATCAACCTCCATGTGAGGGAATACTATCTCTACAAACAAAATTAAGGTGTCTTGTTACCGGTTCATAAGAAATGTTTTACTGGATTTCGAAACTGCTACTTTTCTAGCTCTCTGTTGCTGGTAGCTGTGCAACAGTGCCAGTGATAGTTCATTTGTAAACGGGAATATGAAAAGGAAATTCCAATCAAGAATATAGGGTGTCGGTATTATTTTTTTTATGTAGCGACTCCTACTGTTCAAGATGAGAGCAGCTCTCACGTGATTTGTAAGTCACTGTGTTTTAATTAATTCCTTATGCACATTTCTTTCTTCAACATATTTGCAAAGTTTTATTTCGTAGATTATTCGATCCATGCTTGGTTGGAACAGGAATAATATACAGTGTCTAGCACACAGCGACTTTATCAGCAGAGGAGAATTATTAACAATAGTCCATCTGCTTCTCCTTGCCACGAGGCTGCACAGACATTGTGAACTAGAATCAATGCACAAATATTTACAGCAACACAACAAAGCCCTTGAATTGTTCACAGTGCTTGGAAGAACGGCTTCTCTGGTATAAAACAGCAAATCAGATAGATAAATATATATATATATTCGATAAATTCCTATTCTTATTCCCAAATAAATGTCAAGAAAGCACTCTTTGTTTTTGCTCCCACATACACGATGAAGGAAAGCAAAATGCATGCAGCACACAGTAGGAAATGCATGGTCTTAAGCATCAGACCTCCTTTGTTGATACACAGGGAGGCTCAAGTGTCAGTAAAATCAGCAGGCTTGTTTTTATGAAGCCTTGAAAATGACAGTTTGCACATTTTGAAGCGCGCTCTTGTCATTAAACACACTATTAGGAACCACATCACATATTTTTCTAGCAAAGTTTGATGATGTGCCTGCTTAATGGTCAGACCCAGACATATTGATGAGGGAGAACTAATTGAAACATCCGAAGGGGCGCTGTAAAATGATTTGGTCGGTCAGTGCTACATCCTCAAGGAAGACAGTTTTAGATTTCCTTTTTACAAAGTAGTAAATTATGGGCCGGGTGTTTGAGTCTTTTCGAATCCTGACAATCGTATTGAGTCCCGATCATGTATTAGCTGTGTATTTTATTAACCATGTATGTTTTTTTAAGTAAAAATTAAATAGCAAAACAACTTGATTTATTCTAGATAAAATTTGAAAAACCAAAACATCTCAAAAAATGTCCAAAGCTTCTTGAATGGTACCCTAATATTATCCTATATGTATAGGGACTGCAACATGTATTTTTACCAGAATTTTTATTTAGTAATATTTACAACACCTATACTAGAACGGTCATAAAAACATACTGAGAAACATATTCAAAGAGGCTGTGATTTAAAAAAAAAGAGCACTGCAGAAAACTTAACCAAAACAGAAATAAACATTTTCTTGGATATTTATAGAGATAACATCAGTGTGCCAGCTTTAAAGAGAAAAAAAAAGTATCATCTGTTAAGTGGTGTTCTTGGTCAAATTTTTCAGTTACATTAAGCACAGAGCAAGTGAGAAAAAAAATCAATGCATTTCCTGAGGACATATAAAGATTCCACTGAGGAGGACAGAAATATTGGCAGACCTCATGCACACAAAAAAAAGATTTGATGTGTTAAAATGAATTCATATTACAATAATTACAATAGTATAATTACACACTGATTTATTTTTTGGGGAAAAGTAAAGCTTTTAATTTGAGTACATTTTTGTTCAGTGGGCAGACAAAGATCACATGGGAAGAAAGAACTTTTAACAGAATCACTGAACTCCTGCTGTTGCTACTTTTTAGAAACCCCTAATCGCCCACAGGCCGCCACATTTGTAACTTTAATAAGGTTGAAGCGTATGTTTCTCTTTACACAACATCTCTCCATTCTCCATTCATCAGGCTCTCTTCTCCACAGGTTTTCTATGGGATTTAGGACTGGGCAGTGGTTTTTTTGTGCCAAGACCATTCCTATGTTGATTTTGGGTCATTATCCTCTTCAAAGGCCCAGTGGTAGCCCATTTGCAATTCACTACTAAGGTGTAAAATGATTTTTGTGTTCATTTCATAGCAAAAAGGTGTTGCTCCATTGTGATAAATCTTTGATTGTACCTCCAGATGTGTTCGTCTCTGGTTATTTGCTGTAAGTTAGGACTGTCTTGATTTGTTTTCATCATCAGTCTTGCATTTTCTTTCAGAGCAGGTTGATATTGTATTTATTTCCTCATCTGTGGAATATTCCCTACGTTAAAGGATGTGAAACAAAATCATAACTCTGTGCCAAATATCAGTAAAATGTTCTTTTCATGAAATTCTCCACGTTTTCATTCAAAACAACCACCTTTAAATTTTTTATTTGTTTTTGGATCACTGCACATTTCTTTAAAATACTACAAGTATGCTAAGTGATCATTAGAATCCTTCGGACATTTTTATGGAAAGTTGTTCCAAAAACTTTGAGTTATTTTTGTCATGGAGCTCTGGTGTAGAAGGTTATTTTTCAGAGGTTATCGTCCTGTAGGCATTTTGTAGATTTATTTTGTCTTTCTGGAAAGTCTATATGCCAGGGTTCTACAACTCAAGGCCTTGAATGTCACTGTTCAACATTTGTTTCAACACACCTGAATCAAAAAGCTGAATTGCCTCGCTGGCATCTCAGCAAGTTTTGCAGAGGTCTGTCTATCAAGCCTTCATTCGATTCTGGTGTGTTAGAGGTGGGATGTGTCTGAAAGTGGTGTAACTGAGAGTCTTGAGGACTGAAGTTGCAGACCTCTGCTATAAGTACTTATCTGTAGAGGTTTTTGTAGTTTTCTGCGAATACTGTTTTAACCTCACTGTGATGACTGTCATTTCAGACTACAAGCTAAGGTAAACCTTAACCTAAGAAGGCTTTGCTACTTCATCCTTTTGTTTCATGCTTTGTGGTTGCTAACTATTTTAATTTTCAAAATGTCAGGCAGCTGCTTAGACGAGCCAGTGATTGCTGATTGTTTGGATGAGGTCTGAGGATTCAGGATTAACAAAGGTTTGAAATTTGCATCACCTGGCCTTTCCTGACTAATTAACACCTGACACATTGGTAAATGTTATCCCAGATAGCTTCTAAGTATTTTTAAGTGGTCATATTTCCACAGGTTTTATTTTTTTATAACAATGTAGGATTCCAATCAAATACAACAGATGCATGCCATTCCAGTAGGTAGCAATTTTGTCAACATCAACATTCACAAGAACATCCTTTATTTGATCCCATTGTAGGCATAAAAATAAATTTTGTTCATAAGACAAGACGCACTGCTAAGTTCACATAAACAAAATGAGATGACGTGAGGTGAATAATATTTTTGGGGAAAAGGTAAAATCTACTTTTTGTAGAAATAAAGTTTTTATGAACACTGCAAAAGCATAAAATCTTACCAAGTATTTTTTTTTCTAGTTTTTGTTGTCAATATACTTTAAATAAAACAAATTAACATACAAGTAACTTTTCAATAAGACACAACAGCTCATTCTAAATAAATAATTTGTTGATATTGATTTTTAAGAAGTATTAGTTCCACTGGGAAAATAATGTCACTTGTAACAAGACTTGGTTCAAGTAAAATGATATACTAGTACTTTGGGTTCGTATGACAATAAATTATGATTGATTATCTTAAATGTGAAAAAACAAAAATGAAGTTGAAGAATGAGACTAGAGACAATTTAGGCAAGTTTCAGAAGCCTGTTGAATATGCTAATTGCTGCAATTATTAACAAGCTAACTACTAGCGAAACAGCTACTGAGGATACATTTCTTCATACCAGGCCTGGTGGCATGGGCACAGAATCAGGCTGGAAGCTGTTTTTACCTTAGAATGACCAAGTTTCTGTTATTCCTGTATCAATTTGATACAGTAGGGGCTTCCGCACTTTCTATATCTGTGTGCTTTGTCACTGTTTTCAGCAGTTAAAACAGTTTAATTCATTGTTAACACGTTGTTAAACACAACATGAGAGTTACAACGCTCGCTGGGTTTACACCTGTACGGCAGCGACCTGCTCCTGCTGTGCAGAGCTGCTCAGGTGTGTGTTAGAATCATGCAGCAAACAAGCAAAAGGCAAAGAACTTGGCACAATTTTTTTCCCCCCAAACTAACCAACTGAGTTGAGTAATGCTGTTTGAGTCATGTTATGTTCGCTACAAGATAACTAACTAATCTCATCACAGCACCTTAAGCTTATTAACTAGTAGTTTGTAGACTACTGATGTTGTTGTCTACGTTCAGCTACATAGATTCATTTTGCCCCCCCAAAATAAGCCAATGAACATCCCCCCACCCCCAGTTAAACTCGTCTGGAGCCGGGGCTCCTTCATAGGATAGTGCTGACACTATCTTAAAATCTACCTTGTCCCTTTTAAAGCATAGTCCAGTGTTTCCCAATTCCAGTCCTCGGGGCCCCCTGCTCTGCATGTTTTAGATGTGCCTCTATACCAGAACAGCTGATTCAAATGATTGCATGACATCTTCTGCAGCCACCAAGTACTGCAGGAGCCTGTTAATCACCCAAAGATTCAATCCAGGTGTGTGGCAGAAGGGAAACACCTAAAACATGCAGGCAGGGGGGCCCCGAGGACTGGAATTGGGAAACACTGGCCTAGTTCAAGTAAAATGCTGTTTCAAAGTTGGCGTCACTTTTTCATTTTTATGTATGTTATTTTTTCAAATGTAAACAAACTATACCAGCTTGAAACCTTTAAATCAATGTTCTTCCTTTTACGGCCCTACTTTTTCAACAGTGCATTATAGCTGCCAAGACTTGTTTCCTCCAAGTTCTTGAACATTTAAACACCCAACTTTTGTTGGTAATACAATACATAGCTACCACTTCAGAATAATAGAACTTGGATAAACTGAAGTAGCAAAGTAAAATCTTTAAAAACTCCCATAGAAATCCTTTCCCCCTACACAATATGGTGATAAATACTGTTGTCCTACTGACATTTATAAAAAAGAAAATAGGGACACCGCAGGATTTTATATATTCCCTACAACACATATAACCCCTGGGGTGAGTATGATTGCAGGGGCAAACAGGCTTCAGACTGCAGCCACCCGCCTGACATGGGACCTCTGAGTGAGTCTGCAAAACAGATTGTGGTCCTGACCTCAGACTCTGTTTTGGTCTCAGCTGTAATCAGGATGTTCCCTATGCACACGCTGTCAAACTGCATACTTCAAAATGCTGCTAAGCTCAAAGTGGGAAAAAGTTGATATGGTGATTCAGTGGGAAAAGCAGTGATATTTTCTTTAAGGTTTTATTAAGAGGCCATTTTAGATCTGGGGGTGTTTGAGTGTAGGAGCTGCTTTTTGGCCACTAAATGTTTGACATATTGTGTATTCTCTGTTTTTGTTTTTTTGTTTTTTCTTTTTCTTTTAGTGTGTCTAGTGGGTTTATTTTTGCATTATTAAGTCAAATGGAAATGGATGGCTTATTAAGTTTACTCTTGAAAAGTTAACTTAATGCAGGTCAAGCACTTGTTGCAAAAATAATGCAAGATCAACTTTACTAAGTTTGATTTTTGGCAAAAGTTACCTCTGCGTGAAGAAAGAGAGTAATTTAGCAAAGTCTGTAATTATTAAAATGAAAATATGTGAAAACCTTAGTGGTAAGATTATTGTGTAACCAATGTTGAGTACAAGCCCATTCAAATAAGCATATTGATTAGTGGTGTTTATTTCAGGAGAAAACTGAACTTTGTGCTGGTTTTAACATGATAAATTTGACCTGAGCACAACTCTTGCTGGAGTTAAGATGTGCTTTATTTGGAAGAGAACAATGTAATCTGAGAAATATTTAGAATCAATTTTGTGCATCAAGAGTCACATGGTCTGTGTCTTCAGGCAGAAAGTGGGTCTAAAAGTTCAATAGTGATGAGGAGAAAAGTAAAGCTGAGCCTAACAATTTTTTTAACTTCTCACTTTTTCATCTGACCCTTTTATAGCCAAAACTGCTCAGATGCTGTTCACATAGAGCTCCAATTAAAAACATATTCTCAATGAAATTTTTTTTTTTTTAATCACATTCTTGCTTTTATAAAGTTCTTTTATTCATTATTTATCCTGTTGCTTTAAAATTTAGGAAATGTATTTCAATTGGGCTGCTTAATGTTTAGAATTTGACACAATAAGAAATGTGGAACAAAATCTTTAAATGAAACGATGAGTGAATCATGATTAAAGCTGGAAATATGGGGTTGTAGCTATGATGAACACATAGAGAGCCACCTTAAATAACCTTTGTTTCTTTGCAATGTACCGTGATGGACTGGCGACCTTTTCAGGGTGAGACCCGTCTATCACCCACTGACCGCTGGAGATAGGCATCAGTCACCTATCAAACTCTATTTTACTCAAGTACAGCGGTTATGGATTTTTCAGTTTTTATTTTCTATCTTCACCTTGTGTCAGTCCTCTGGGCTTACGAATGTGCTTTTCTTTCACTAAATGTGCACAAGGACACCAGCTTACAATTGTTAATACAACTGCATTAAGGTCTTTGGCTCTAACCATATTGCACCTCATCTTCCTGGATTACCCCATCGCCACCTACCCTTTATTGTGCTGATTACTCACCAGCTGTTCTAATTACCCTTTTTAGAGCCGAATCCCTCTGCCACTTCATGTCAGGGTAAGTCTGTAGTTTTAACTGTGGGCTATTAAGCACTATTCTTCATTTCTGATAAGCAGTCTTTGACATTACACCTACTGCCTGTCTGCTCCCGTTGCTGCTCAGACTTAGCAGGTTTTCCCAGTAGACCTGGAGTCAAAAGCAATCTGTTTCTCCCACTTCTCATCTGCTGCTGGCCACCTTCATCCCCCTCAGTACACCCCTTGTGCTTCCTGCTGATCTTCAATTTTCTGTCCCCTTATCAATGTTGGAGCCAGTATTAGAAGGAACATTCCTGAATTTAATGAGCCTCAGTGGTAATATTAAAAAGACTTCCATAAACATGGAGGCAGGCTGTCTGTTCCCCCTTTTTAATTTCAGACAAGAACCATGAGAATAAGTGGACAAAGGCCAGCAGATTTACTGCCTAAAGTTCAGTATAACTTTACTTTTATTTTTTTGTCTTTATAGCTTAAATATGTTTTTTTATTTGCTCAGGAGACCTTTAAGTTGCTCCACAAAACAGATACTGCTACTAAAAAATCTGCAGAAACAGTTTATTTAGAACAACACCAAGTAGAGTTATTTGTCATTAATTTGGTTATTTATTTCAGGTAAAAACATTTTATCCCATACCCTCTTTTTTTTTTTATGTCCCTTTCCTAAATTATTTAAATCGCAGTTAAAACATAAACACGGCCAAATTTCCAGTTTCAATATTGCAGTAAGGATTTGCAAAAATAACAAGCAACGTTTTAATCCAATGTGACAAAAAAGTACAGAGTTTCAATCTAACCTCAGCTATATATCTTCCCAAAATATTTTCTATGTATTTTTTAAAATTAATTTATATCTTGGGTTTCTTTCACCCCCTACAAAACAGAATACATGAGCTCCTGTTGTTGTGCAGTTTTTCTTTTTTTTATTCAAATTATCTTTGCCTCTCATAACCTCCATCTCTATCGCTAAAATCTTTATAAATGTAGCTTTATAAAGAAAAATATATTTTTTTTTACATATTTGTAAAACTAATATGTAGTTTTACAAGTATGTACAACTACATTATAGTAGTTTTACATTTTCAATGAGACAGTACTCGCTGTCAGTTAATGAGACTGGACAAGGAGAGTCTCATTGTTTTGTCATTGTTATGACAGTACAATGAGACAGATAATCTGTAAAACAAAATAAATAAATTGAGCTTCTGTGCATCCTTTCACAGAAATGCATCATTCCCGGTCAGAAACAACAAATCAGAGCTTCGAGAAAAGGATTGGCACTGTAAATCATGCTTGTGTAGGTGCTGCAGCTCTGCTAATGGCGGTGGAACATCTTACTGTTACAGGAAAACTGATAATCTACCCTCATGTTCACGAGCCTCTGCATTTACGGGAGGCTCTGCTGTGAGGAAGGAGGTGTAGCGTAAAAGGAAGTCTGTGAGAAACGTGTACATGAGGAAATCACATTTTTATACCACGAAACATTCCAAATTGAATTGTTTTACACTTGTTTTACATGTGGATTTTTTTATGTGACGAACATCAATTCGCATGCGGTGCATGGTTTTGGAATGTGATTTTTACATGTGAAGCTAACGTTTTTTTTTGTAAAGGGGGGGTTTCCCACTTTATTGGATATAGAAACATTTGCGACATTCAAGTTTTCAGATACTTTCAGAACAAATATGGACTCAGCTGAAAAATGGCTTTATACAACTCTGTGGTCAGTTACACACAACAAGCTTAACAGAGGTCAGCCTGTGGTCTGGAGTGGTCTTAAGAGGGATCATCTCATTCCTCTGTGTGAATTTTGGAAAAAAATAAACAGAATTTGTGTGAAAACATGGATATGCCACCTTTTGGCATCGTACATCAACCATGACAGTTGCAAAAAAAAAATTTATGTAGTTTGTTTTGAAAGCTTCTCTTCTGTCAGTGCGAAGCAAGCAGGGTGGACAGCTCTTTGTTTTTATGTGTTCTTAGAATGTCAACATTACAAATCCCCTCTTGTGTCAAGTTTTGACTGAATGTCATCAGATGAGCTCCCTCAATCCCTTTAAGGAGGATCAATATGACAGATGCGTCTCTGTCAGAGCAGGGGATTTTAAATTGTGCAGGTAAATAGTACGGTGGGATCATGTTCATGGGAAAGAAAAAGCACAGGTGACAAAGTAAGAGGACAGTAATCACACCTGAGTGCTTAAATGCTAGTCACATGGATGGATGTAAAAGTACACCACACATCAAAATAGCATGATAAAGCCGAGGTTCTGTGAGCTATGTCTCTATTAACAACAGGGAACAAATTGCAGTCTGCAGGCAAGGAAAATTACAGCCTCTGTCTCACGCCTGCGTTATCAGGAGCATTGTTTTCTGAATAAACAAAATGTAAACTTTACCAAGGTTTCTACCACACCAACTCAATTTGCAAGTCCTTTCCATAACAGGAGGAAGATATGTTGCAAGGATTGACATATATCAGTGAAAGATGTCATGCTATTTAAAGTGAGCTCCACACCAACACCCAGTGCTGAGAAGTCCAACAGAAAGCCACTATCATGGCAAATCAGTCAGTCCAGGAGAGGGAATAGTGGA
Organism: Gambusia affinis; assembly: GCF_019740435.1. NCBI lineage: Eukaryota > Metazoa > Chordata > Actinopteri > Cyprinodontiformes > Poeciliidae > Gambusia > Gambusia affinis. Next base: position 19,329,911 of record NC_057887.1, read on the forward strand.
CGCAGCCAAGCGAGAACTGAGTGTAACAAAACATAACCTCGACGGCACAAAGGAGTAAATCCCAGATCATTGTGGAGCGTGAAGTGTCTTCTTTTGCTTCCCTCTGCACAGCAGCACAAGTCACACCTGCTTTTAAGGTTGATTTTGAATCTGACACGCACTACACTCAAACAACTTCTTGTTTCTGGGGACATTACCCAGTTCATTGCAACACTACAAACATAAGTTGAGTTGGATTTGTATTTGCTTGTTCAAATTACATTTTGCATCAAACTTTTAATGTGCATATTTAGGAGAGGTGACAAGTTCTGTCATGTTACAACCACAACATTCTGTGTTTTATTGCGTTTTAACAGCAGAGTTTTCTGAAGAATGGCTTTTTTGAGAGAATTTTTAATTATGGTAGAACAAAATTTACAAATAGTATTTTTCTTTCTTTTTTTAACCTTTGGTCTTACAATTTTGCAATTTAGTTTTGCAATTTTGGCACATTCCTACTAACAGAACTGGCATAGCAATTGACTTCAGGTCTGCCCACAAAGACGGAACCCAGAGGAGGGCTTTTGGTTGGCCAAAAATATATATATTGTCTTTTTTTTTTTTTGTAACTGTCTTCTTATTTGGTTATGCATCTCATTTAATCTGCTTATGCTATCCTGCAATCAATCTTTGGAGTTACGTCATCAGTTTACCATCATATTAGGCCTTTCACTTGACAGAATTTTATTAAATCTTCACCATGTCCAGATTGCTATTTGAACAGATTGCTTGTTGTCCCCTGACCAAGCTGGAGAAGCTGATCTTCAACATGTTGGACAGCCATTCGGATGTCCTGTCTACCTCAGCAGACATTCGGGGACCAAATGGGAGTTAACAACAGGGATGGAAGATGAGGGGATCCACCTCCATTACTATTTCCCAGGAGCCCTGCAGCTTTTAGCTGGACATCTTACACTACTGCTTTGTCAGACTTCTGATACACTTCTGCGCTCTATTACTGAACTTTGAATGCTACAATATACACAGCCTGGTCTCTGGTGAGTTTGTTAAGCTTTTAACTTCAAACCAAGTATGTCTGATCCTAATGTTGGTGCTTATCTACTTTAAAAGAAAAGGATGACTTTAAGAAACGACCTCATCACTCCTCTGAAAGTTTAAACCTCTAGAGTTGCACTTTCAGAAAATTTCTGCATTGCTCCTCCAGCTTGTCAGTCACATCCTCGTCAACCTTTACTGACGTGATCCAGTTATTCTGCTGAAGCCTTTGGAATCCAGGTCTGTCAGCAATGCGGTGGCAGCAGGTCTGCAAGATATTCAAACGATGCAATGCTACAGTGAACAAAAGCTTGATGGGTCAGTAGATCTCTGCTCCATTAACTGCATGAATTTTCAGTTGCTCCACATAGATGAAAAATAACATCAACACCCAAAGTAACAAAAAAAGCAATTAAGCACAACTGAGTGCAGAATCATGTTACTAGATTTAACACGCTGTTAACCCTTAAAGTGTCTGAAAATGATAAATGCAACACATCTTAGGAAAGCATTTTTACCTCACAAAACTACTGATGTACTTTTAATTCACACTGTATTAAGGTATGAAGTACTTTTCTGCTGCAGTCTGTCCTGTGCTCATCCATCACTTTGTGGTTTGATTCATCTGCACCGTTAACTTATTTGTATTTTGTGACAGCAGCTTTAGTGTTTCTTGTTCTTTCAGCTTCTAGTTCGTTAAGGTAGACAGTCGGTACTGAGTCAGGTTCATCTTCCTGTAAAATTGGAATGGTTCTTCTCCACTGTCACCACATGCATACTTAGCCTAGTGATTAGCAAGGCCGCCACCCTGAGGCTGCCCAGGACTGTTAAATATTTAATTTTTTTACTCATGGTGGATCAATGTCTCCTTTGGCTATGTATTTGGATTAAAAAAATACCTTCTGCTGCTTTTAAAGTTAAAATGGATACATATTGAGGCTATAGTTTAAAAGATCCCTCACAATTAATTGGTAGTTGATATAGCACAAGTCACCGAGTTCAGTTTTAGTCAGTCAGTTTGGCCATGTGAAATGAAACAGCTCAGCATGAAAATAACCTTTTCTTTTGGAAGAAAAGACAAAAATGGAATGTGAGCTTGAGGTCCAATGTGTACAATTCTACATTCATTTAAAAAAAATTTCATTTGAAAGAAAGTGTTTCTTCTTTTGCACTGCAGAGATATTCTAATCTCAGTAAGTTTGAATATATTAAAACTGAAGGGAAAAAAAAAAAAACATAAAAGCTTTTTTGAAGGAATAACACCAAATTCAGGTCGGAGCGAGATAATATGATCATCATGTTTTCATAATCAAATTCCCCCCTGCTGTTTGAGTTTCTGCTCATGCACACATTCACAGCTAGCTGTTAAACCTTTAGAACCAGATTTAATGTTGTAAATGCATCAAATGCCCCCCACTGAGCATAATCTTTGTTGTATTTTGAATTTCATGCCTTCTTGGACACACTCGGTTACCGTTCATACATTGAAAGAAGTCTTTAATATTCAGGTACAGAATAATTCCAAATCTTCCTCTTGCAATATCCATAGGGGTTGTTGACAAACATGAAAGGCAGCTGCATGTATTTATTTTCCTCAGGAAACTCCATTCCTGTCCTACAGTGAAGAGCTGAGAAGAGCATCGAAGAATGTGGGCAAAGGGAAATTGGTTAAAATGTTGCATTACACTGAGGTAAAATGGTTAATTGTCATTTAGAGAGCAATCAGGCCAGGCTAAAGAGAATGTTTAAGCCATAAGACTTAACATTCTCCAAATTTTATCCAGAGACAAATATTTAAGATCCAAACCATCCCTTTTACAGTTTACACCTCTAAGCAATTTTAATCTTTTCAGTGTGTAGTGTTTTTTCTGCTTTAATTATTAGCTGTGGTTTTAAATATGTATTTGTACCTGTAGTTTTAAATCTTGCAGTTGCAACATTTGAAGACCTAATCCACCACGTTTCACTCAGCTAATTTAGCAATCAAGCCACTTATGTTCTGGTTTTGAAAGGTAATCTGCTCTACTTGTGTTGTTGTCACCTTTGTGATGAATTATTTTTCCTGTGTATATGCACTGCTAATTGTACCCATCTGGGCATTTTGCATCAGCAGAACAGTCACAAACTGTGGCCAGTACTGAAAGTAGGTTGCATTAAATGGATGCAGCAGATTGAGTACAGCCCACAAAGAGAGTATTCCATGTTTTACCACTCTGACCTTGTTTCATCCTCTATGTATGAGTTGCAGATCTGTATGACCACATGGTGGAGGCTCATACACAGAGAAGCAATAGTGCCAAATCACACTGATATTAAATCAGTGTAACTGTGCTTAGTTTGGTAGCAGCACACGTCGTAGTTAAAAAAAACCATTCCTAGTATTCCGCAGTTAAAAAAAGCCCACCAGAGCCTGCATGCTTCTTATTTGTAAACCCACCTGTACACTGACATTCACTGTTTTCTTACTCCTCGATGACACCTGATGGCTACAGGCCTAATGCCACAGGTGCATTTCTCAGAGATATCTAATAAGGACATATTTGGTTCTTGGATCAGAGCTGAAGATAAAAGGGCAATGGTATTCCCCAAGAACTCAGCTTTAGATTCTCTGTTTGAAAAAGTGAATTATATGGGGATTTTTAAGACCAAATGTCAACTTCCTACACACGGTAATCATTCTTAGTGAATCATTATATAAGAAGTTGGACTTCAGGGTCTTTGGATGTTTTACTGCCTCACAGATTACCATGGTAACTAGTGGATTGAATAAAAATATGGAGTCAAAGAGGAGCTGTAGAGAATGCATATTTAGGCCACAAACTAGATGTGTTTCCATTTGATTTTTTTGTAACTGTTAGGAAAAATACAACTGGGCAGAGTGTTAAAATACAATTATTGCTGACAAAGTATCAATCTCTGACAAATGCACACACTAATAAGATTCCTGCAAGGAGAATTTGGAAATGGAAGGCAGTTCAGCCAGGTCTGCAATCCCCACCTCAGCTTCATGTGGCAGCTAAAGGACAAACAAACTGAACTCATCAATAAGTTCATATGAGCAGCAGCACAGATGAAGGGATGCTCATAAAAATATTGTTTTACCAAGTTAAAGAGAAGAACAGAAATAAAGGAACATAATTAGAATCAACCTTTCATGCTTTACTGTTACTGGCTATGAAAACCAAGTGTTTACATATACAGTGAGGATTCACAAAATGATTTCTGTTTGCTAAGCACCACAAAAAAATATTAATTTCAGTTATTGTTTGCAGAGGAGCTGTGAAGCCTGAGTAATTCCCACATAAAAAGCATTCAAAGGGAAAACAGAATTCAAATAAACCCCTTAAACATTAAGTTCAAAACATGCATCTTCTTTAAAACATATTTTTAATCTTTCTACAAAACTGTGAAGCTCAACAGCTTTTGAACTTTGGTTCTTTGATTTATTGCAAATCCCCCTTTGCCTCTACATTATGTATTTTTAAACATTTAAGTTTTAAGGTTTTTACATCCTTTCATGATGAAATTCCTCAAACATCTGCTGGAGCCTTAAAATAAAATACAACAAATAACATTAAATGAGTTGCTGCCTGAACACATGTTCTTCAGTTTAGGATTTAAAAGTTATTTCTTTCCAATTTCCCATAACATAATTCAGTTTATGTGTCTTCACTCTTTGAAATTGATCTTGTTCAGCATTGGAATTGGAAGCAATATCAACCATCTATATGAAAGAGCTGCATAACGTTTGACGTTAAAATACCATTTTGTTTGAAGGGTTTTATTTAAAACTTCTCCAAGGAGAGGTTTTAAGTTTTAACACAAGCTGACAGCATTTCCTGAGGAATAAATAATACAGAAATGCTACACCAAAGCACACTTACATTGTCACTTAGGCAATTTACTGGGAAGCTGCCGTAAGGGACTGTAGTCAGAAGTTTGACTCACTGAATTTCTTTTTTGTTGAAGGTGGTTGTAAGCAGACCAAAGACCTTAATCCTTTTAGAGAATCTACATACCAGCATTAAAAACACCTGTATTCTTTCTATATTCCTTTTCTCCATTTGGTTGCTAATACTTAGTAATGATGTATTCAAATGTTTGCTTATTTTCTTTTAAATAACTTATAATAGAACCTCTCCAACTGCTAAAAAATGTGTTTCACTCTGTTTTGAAGAAAGAACGTGAGCAGCAAATTCTGTTTTCTCTGATCCATGTTGTCAATAGTTGTTTAGTTGACAAAGCAGCTAATATAGTGACGTGTATGTAGGTAATCAGAGAATTTAAGAATATAGCTATAATTGTAGTAGCCAAAGTTGATTTTATTTATTTATTTAATTTTTCAACGTTATACGTTTATGGCTTCATGGGTTATGGAAGAAAGGTGACTATCTGTAATTCAGTGGAATACTTTGCCAGTTGACTCATGCAGACTTTTTTTTTTCATTCTCACACTCATTAAAAGCCTTGCTTTCCACCACAGCAAGCATGCACCCTACCTACTGAGCCACGGACTTGATTTCAACACTGAAACAACACTTGGACCTTTTTTAGACATGATTCAGAGAGCCGTCTATTTGTAGTCGTGATTTAGACCTGTATTTGTTAAATGGTAGACCTGCCTGGTCTAAAAGTGGTTTAAGATTAGAGGCAAAATAAATAAAAAAAATTGCAAGGTTCACAAAACAATTTATAAACGATACAAAAAAAGCCATAAACCAAATGCATTCAATAAGATTTTTATTTAACTTGGAAATATAAAATAAGATTGACATTAGATATTTAGATATTTGTGTATTTTTTTTTTTTTTTTGACAACACCCATTTTTAGCTAAAGTGTGAATCTTTTGGCTGGTACAAGGTGGAAACTTCAGTTCATTTTCATAAAAGAAAAAAATATTTCAGCTTGATTTGTAATTTTCAAGCAGAACAATATCACACAGTCATATGTAGACCTGGCAGAAGATCAGTGGGGCAGATGAAGAACTATGCCTCATTTTTACATTTTAAAAACAAAATGTCATCACAGAACAGGAGGACAAATACTTGTGAAAAGTCCCACACTTCTGATTTTTTTGCACCGTTGGTTAAGAACTGGTTCAGTAATCAAGAGGAACTGGGCTGGCCCTGCTTTTTTACCATTTTTAACATTGATCAACCTTGATTGGTTAGTTGTCCTACTTAACATAAACTGTACAAGAACCATGCATTTAAATCTGATGTGTCATTAAACGGGGAATGCCTTGATACTTGCATGTATGCACTGTTACAAAAATAAGATTAATAACTTTATTTTGTTGGGATAAGAGTTTCATTTATGTCAGGATCTCTGTAAATATGAGGGCTACTCCTAGCTGAAATTAAATTATGAAAATTGGTTAAACATTTATTTTTGCCAATTGTTTTCACAATTTACAACAAATAAATTTGCATGATCTATTGCTTTTGCCAAGTGTTGTTAAATACACCAATCAAAGCATTCTCCAAGTCTCCAAAACTAAATAGCAATTTTAAGTAATGGGCTAATTTTATCTAATAAAAAAACATTGGCAGTTTTCTTAATAAAAGTATCTTTTATCCACAATACTAAAGCTATGATAGCAAACTTTTCCCTGGATCATGAGATGAGTTTGAGACAAATCATCGCAGACAGGTCTGGTTTCAGCCATCATCCTTCTAGATATAATAGAGCCATATCCAATGAACTGTGACGGTTAGGTGAGATAGTATAAAACGAGACTGTCACTTGAAAATTTCTCTTCTGCTATACACAAGGAAAATTCATCATAGTTTAAAACCCATTTCCCACGAAGAAATCAGGGATGTTTTCAATAATGCAACAAAAAACTCTTTTATGAATTGATAAAAAAATCTAACTTTTAAGAGACGAGGTGAGGAAATTGTATCAGAGTGGTATTGCTGAAGGAAAACAAGAAGCAAAGATTTATGAATAATGTTATACAAAGTCACACTTAACAGAACTGGCTAAAGCAAAGATTGTGTTTTCTTTGCTCCTTCCTTTTCTCTTGTGAAACAGATTTCCTTTTAGGGCGGGCCCAACTTCTAAGTCATCTGCAATCAAATCATGGATAGTTAGAATCAGTGCTCCTCTCCGCCAGTTCCCTGATTGTCCTTTAGGTTGAAGTAATTAAGCTATCTTTCAGTATGTCTTAATTGTATGCCTCAGAAAACCTGGAACATTTTTCCAATTGTCTGCAATACTACAACATTATGGTGAAGTCCTTTAATGCTTTTGTGCTCCCTTCAAATACCCACCTCCATGAAATGAGATTTTGTGCCTACATACAAACAGAATCTACCTGATCTGTTCAGTGATCTTAGGAGTTGCTATCAGTCAAGGGACAACACAAACTAAGACTTGATGCCTATGTGCTACAACATTCATACCATCAATCAAACTACCAAATAGCACCTACCTACTGGTCTACAGGCCAGCAACCTACAGGTAACTCTCTCTACTGAATCCACTGTCAGCCACCCTGGACTTCCTGACCAATCAAGCCAAGCAATCCCTGCACTTTCTCCTTTGTCATCTTCTCCCAACATCGGGGTACTTAAGCCTCCATCATTAGTTGTCATCCTTCGATGTCGGCCGCCTAGGTGTCTCTGTCACCATCCAGGTTTCTGGTCATCTGGAAGCTACCTCAGCCACACGTGTAGACACCCTAACCTAATGGATCACAGTTCTGCTGCTTCCAGACTCCTGTGCCATCAGCCTTCAGAGTACCTGCTTCTTTGCCTCCAACCACCAGACTTCAAGCTCGTGTGCCACAGATTTCCGGACATTCTACACCACAGAACTAACTCTTCTGACAAAAGAGCCTGCAGCCGGCCACTAGACCATTAGTGGAGTTGGTCACCAGATCCCAAGCTGCTGCTTCTTTGTCACCATCTCCTGAGCTACAGGCTTCAAGATCTTCTGAATCACCTCCTGGGTTCTTTAGTCATCACCATCTGCTTCCAATCTTCTTCCAATGGCTTCTTGATCCCTGGAGTTGCTGCAAATTCACACTTTGCTTCATCAAAGACCCTTGGTCTCCAAGCTCCTCTGCCAACATTATCCACAGTCTGGCCTACTTTTCCACAATTTTCAGCACCACAATCTCCCATGTCATCTACCTGAACATTCAGGTGAATGACATGAAAAATGTTATTCATCCGAAACATGAAAAATGACGTTTTATCCTTCGCGTCCTTCCCATCTCTCCTCCATGTGTATGTATATACTTTTATCCATGCCATAATTCCCTGCTGGAGCCTTGCATCTACTCACACCTTCCCCGGTACTAACCCTTGATGAACTCCTGTGCTCCATATTCTCCTGCATTAACCTGCAAGTGTCTTTAGGGCCATCAATAAATCGTTGTTATGCGACTTTCATTCTCCTACCTGCGTTTCGATCTGCCACTTATCTCATCAGTCATGACAACTTTCCCACATTACCTCTCGCCCAGTTTAATGCCATGTCCTCTTCTAGACATTGCCGTAACTCAGACCTTGAGAAATCTCCATCTAGCACATTCCTTGTGAATATTGCGAATAAATGTCTTTTTTGTTTTTTTGTTTGTTTTTTATTATTTAAAAAACATTATTTGGAAATGTCCACTTATTTAGATTATTAATGGAATTCTACATAATCAGAGGTCTAAAGTAATATCCTTTATTTTATGTGTGATAAAGATTGCTCTGTGGTTACAAATTAGTGATTGAGATTGACTATTTATAGAATGATTTTTTAATTGTTTTTAAAATACCATTTTATCTTACTTTCATTTAAAAAGTAATGAAAGTAAAGGATGTATGTTGTTGCTTTTGTGGCCAGGCCACGTTTGTAAAAGGTGATCTCAGTTGGATGCCACATGGTAAAATAAGAGTTTACTTTTTAAAAATAGTTTTAATTATTCACTTTTGTGTTTTTATTCTCCAGAACAAAGTTTGCCGCATTTTTGGTGTCATCTGAAGAGAGCTACAAACAGTAGATGTCCTCGAAAATTTGATTGATTTGGAGAACTTTTGCAAGGCAGAGTGATTAAATGTTGCAAAGTTAATATTATAGGATGCTGATAATGAAGAACTAATGCTAAAATTAGATTAAAATGTGCTTTTACAAACAATTTAGGCGATTATGTAATTAGGTTGTCTGATGCTTGTTTATTGTCCACTCAAATTGTTCAACAATTTGTCAAGTAAAAACATTTTAACAGGGACGTGTACATTTTTGAGAGCCCCTGTATATTGTGAACAATTTTTTTTAAACGTTCACAGTGATTTTCGAACTTTCTTTGTATGTCACATGGACCTGTAGGCTACAGGGTTGAGGTGTTTAATTTCAGACTTTGTACGATTAAATAAAAGACAACTGAAGAACATTTTGAGGCAAAGCTCACAGCACGGCCTGCGGTGCAGCATGGCTAAGGATGGCTTGTCAGGTGCTGAAATGCCCTTGTCACATTAAGTGGCAGATCTCAGGACACTTAGCATTCCTACCCAGTCCCCTGGCAGGTGCTTGGTGTTTTTTAATGACATTGTCTGCTTCCTGTCAAGTCAGCTGGAGGCTGATGTGAAGAAAGTCACCTGTGGAAGGATGGTGGACAGTAAAATGTCACAAAGGGCACTAAAGGAGCTCTGTTGGATTTCTGTCTTTCATGAGTGTGTCACTCTTGTGTGGGAGAATCGGTGCTGAAGCACACTGTGATGTTTAAACTCAACCATGTAGAAGGTTGAGCATTCAATGTGTTCTTTAAAATGGGCTCAGTTGAATTTTCATTGAGAGAGTTGGGTTTCTGAACATGGCAATTTACTAAACACAATTAAACACAAAACATTCAAATTGAAGTTTATTTAGGCTTAACATTTGACGAGAAAAATAAAATAGGACGATACATGTGTGGTGAAAGATGCATGCTTATGTTTGTACTTCAGTTTAGCTGTGCTTGCTTAAATTCCAGCCGGCTTAATCCTCAATTCTAATAGATGTGCTCCCCTCAGGCAGTTGTCTTCCCTTTCTCTATGATTTCTCTTTCTCTTTAATTTCCTCTAGCTGGTCACTTTTCACAGAGAATTTTCTACAGGCTTGGAAAAAGCTTGCCAAGGTACAGCAGAAATCTGAGTGGCATGGACTGGAGAGTGTTTCGGGTAAACTACAAGATGAGAGAGAGAGAGAGAGAGATGGGTATTAAGAATGACTTATATAAAAGAGCTGACACATCTGACTGAATTCAGAGTTCTTTGCAAGGTGAATGTATTTTCCCTCCAAGGCTGCAACTACTAATAGTTGTGCTAAAGTAGTAGTGGCTCCACAGTTGTAAAGCTGTATTGCGTGTTTGATTTTTACTATTCTTTAAAAACATTTTTAATTTAACATCAACAACAAACTTTGGCTTGTTTCACAGTACTTTTCCTTTGGACTGTGCTGTATTTCACAGCAAATCCAATCTATAAAACGCAGAGAGTAAAACTGCTAAGGGTGGCACTTAGTTTTTTAGCTTCTTAACTCACATATTTTGAATTCAATTTTTACTCGTCAGAGCTACTGGCTATTCATAACTGTAATAATTGCTTAGGGTAATTATTAATAAAAACTAATAATTTAGAACAAAATTACTAAGCTGGGGCATCACTCAAATGTCAAGAAAATAGGGTTCAGCCAAATAGTTCAGCCTAAGTAATTGTTTATAAATACATGCCTGCCAAATCTTAGATTTTAAAATAATAGATGAATGCATAAGTCCGGCATTGGCATTATCTGAACAGCAATATACTAAATGGGTGTATGGAACAAAACACAAATTTTCTTAACACAGATTGCAGAGCTGTGCAGTCCAAGTGCCTTGTTTTCTGTAAAATTAGCCATTTAACCAAAATGGTGAATTTTTATACCTTCTGAATCATATACTATATTACCTCATTATAGAAACTCTGAAGGGAGATTGCACAATTTAACTGAAAGATTGAAGAAAGCAATTAAAAAGTATCAGAACTGCACTAAAACCACTGTGAACAGACATTATTGCTGTAGAGCTGTGCATGAAAAAACATGTCCTAGTGGCTAATAATGTGTGTAATCAATATAATCTAAAGAAATGTTGGGTTCAACACTAATTTATATGTAAATGTTTGATTTAATATGACTGCATGTGGGAAAGTCCACTTAACATGTCATTTTTGATAATAGGTTGGTTATGTTTTACTCTTTTTTTGCTTCCTCTCACTTTCTGAAAATATAACAGTTCCTAAAAAAGTCGTCTTCTCTCTAAATAAAAGAAACATTAAAAACACAGCAATTCTACAATAGAATGTTGAATAAGTATTAGATTAACCAAGACATCCATGCATAATTAAACCAGATGGTTTAAAGACAAGAAAACACAGAATCTCATTCTGTCAGTGTGGCCTGTCGACTTTGTTGCCAAATACAATCTTGATTTATTAAGTCAGTCACACAATAAGAAAATCAGCTTGAGAAAAACTGCCCTGGCACATGTAGGCAACCAACTTCTCCATATGTCATACCTGAAATGCCAAGGCAGAACACCTGGGGAACAAAACAAAACAAAGCAAACAATAAAAACAGGAAAACAGAGGCTGATTTATCTTCCCGCTGTTTATTTTAAAATCACATCCCACGCCGTTAAAATAGGTCTATGCACCGCTTACACCTGATGAACATCCCCTGAATCTATAAATAGCATTTCTGACTCCATTCTTTAACACAGTTATTCCCTTAATTTCTCTAGTTGGTATTAATAAATATTTTGCTCTGAAAGCTGCGTTTTATTCCTGTATTCAGCTGCGTTTGTAGATGAGAGATTAACTGATTACTTGATAGTCTAAGGTGGTGATTTTAGACCAACTGTATTGCAGGGACGCAGGTATAAATAATATTGATATGGTTAAATTGCCTCCATAAACTACAATCATTCATAACTCACAAATGGAACAGGAAGATAATGAAATGATTGATGAATGAGACGTTTATATTGACGGCTCTCACTTGACTCTTCAGTTGGTGGAAATACTTGTTTTAGTATTTATAGTTCACTTTTTGTGGATTTTTCTGTGGAAAAACGCTCCAAAGCATTACCAGAAAATATCTAAAATACTCAAATCAAGCATGGAATGTTGTTGTTGTAAAACAGAGAATTGTCTCTGATGTTTAAATCATTTGATATCCAATAATGCTTCAAGTTGTTTTTTCCCATCCAACAATACAAATTACCTCTGGCAGAAAATATTTTGCAAAGACTTTACAAACGAAAATTTAATCAATGAAAATGAAAATGCTCCAGTTCATAACCCTCAATTATCTTCCCACATGTATACTTAAAGGTTCAATGTCTTGGGGTTTTATTCAGTGAATGAAATCAAAATCCTCAGGCAAAACTGAAGTCAATCCTTAGCTTCATTTATATATTAATCAGCTCAGTATTAATTCTCCTTAATTAAAAATTACATTAATTATTCCCCAGATATCTTCTAATTTTTAGATAATCAGGCTACACAAAATTAAATTATAATTTGGCCTTGGTGCAACATTTGCCAAGGGAAAATAAAGGGAAAAGAGGTTTGAGCAACAAATAAACACATACTCATCATAAAGTCTTTGTTATAAACCAATATATTGATTGTTTTACTGCTGACTCATGCAGTAGAGCATTGTTCCTTTCAGTCAGATATGTTTATAACATATATTTACCTTTTTTATTAAGGGGTAAATGTATCTCACCTCATTTAGTCATCAAAGATATCAAGGATATTTGACTCATCTTGCATCCAAATTTTTGAAGCTAAATTACCATAAAGAGAAATGTAAGATATTAAACAATGGGTAGAATGATTTTTTGTTTCTCAATTTATTTCACATTCTTGTTTTTACAATTCCTTTTTGTATCAGACAAGCTCAGTTGAGAGCAAAAGACTGTTTTCAGAGGTGAAAACAGGACAAAAGTTTGCATTTGGGACACAGTTTGTGAATGAATAATCTAGAATATAATAGAACCATCCGTGTAAACGAGACTTTCTTTTAAATCTAAGGAAATCTGAAAGCCATGCTACAGGCTGCTATCTTTTCCCCAAGAGAAATTCCACCTACTCGGATTTTTCATTTCAGTGCCGTCTTATAGGGATTAATAACCATAAAATACAATATGTTATACATATGAAATACACTCTCAATCTCCTCTAGTTTTTTTATGAAATTTATGTGTCACAAAAACAGTCATACATGCATGCTTTTTATATGCACTTTTCATTACTGCTGTTTTATTCCAAATAAAATATCAGGTAAGTAACGTAACATTTAGACTTCCAGACTTGTTTCTCAAAACTTCCCCAATTCTTATTTTTTATGGGTGTTTGTGTTGTATTTGGACTATAGATGCTGAATTTGTTAACAGATGCAGGTGTCCAGGCTGCAGCTGCTAACTGATTGCTATGTTAATGTTCAATCAAACGGAAGGAGATAAATGATAATGATTCACATAATGTGGGTGTCAGACTGCATTATGATATTTAGATCATTTTTGGGGTTTGTGAAAAGCTGATTAAAAATGTGTTGGATCATGATTAACATGATGTGTATATAAGTAAGGGTTTCCTGGACGTTTTTCATAACAAAATCCCATCATTTAAAGGTTATGGTTATTAAGGATTCATGATGAATGGATGCCCAATTGGATAGGCAAGCAATTTTTAAACAAAGTAAATTTTTTTTTTTCAATAAATAAACTTTTTTCAGACAAAATTTTCAATGCTTTTCCTCACAGCATGGAAACCCTGATATGCTTCTGTTTTGCCAGTTGTGTTAACTGGTGAACACCCCGAATATATTCCCCTAATGAATAGCATTTATTTACTACATTGATTAAAGTGTTTATCTGAGTATTGAAATACAAATAATTTCCTTAAGTTTTCATACTTCTGCTCCATGAAAAATAGCAACTATTATATGAACATCCAAAGAGGTCAAAATATAGTATTTTAACAAAATGCTTTAAAATCTAGGTGAAAGACTCAAACTCAATGAACCATTTATTTTAATTTCTACCAGTTTTACTTGCTGTGAGCCACTGCACATTTTTTATTTCCATGTACATTTCCTACAGCGCTACAACTTCAAGATATGCTCAAAATCAAACGACATGTATGCTTCCTAATCTCAGGTATTACCACATGCAAAATATTTAACTGGCTATTTATGTTCTGCACAGTTATATTTCCCTATTTTACATTTTGATCATAAACAGCATTTAATATTCGATGATTCCTCTGACAGGGGAAAATCTTCTTTGGTGTCACACATTGAGCCTATCTTGAAGTAACAGTTATGAAGTGAGCATAACACCCAAAGTAACGTTGTAAGTTACAAACATGTTCCACAAGCCTTGGGGTTTTGTGTCAGTCTGTTGCTCACAGCATGACATGAGTGTCTGTACAACATGATTTCTGCATGAGTAGAATGTACAGTTATAAATGAAAAAAAAAAAAAATTAAATGTCACAAAAAAGTTATAAATATTTCGCTGCTCAATTTTAAAAATGAAACTCCTACATTATTTACTACACAGTAAAATATTTTAAGCCTCTATTTCACAGATGTAGAAGGTAAAGTACACATATGAATACATGAAAATTTCAAACCTATAAACATTTAATCCCAAATGGAAAATTTTCGTTTCATAATGTCCGAGAAGTTTTATGTTTGAAACATGCTGAGCTCTCTTGAAAGGCAGCCTCATATTAGGATGACAAAGAAGAAGTGAAGAGTTTCCTTTTATGCATAATCTGTGAAGATGTCTGTCTAGACGAAAGCACTTTGAACTCTAAAAAGATCACTGGGGATGATGTTAGCTGTACACTGCCTGCACAAATGAAACATTAAGGAGCTACCCTCAAAGTTCAACCCAGTCTCAGTGGTAAGGAGGTTGCAGCCTTACCCATCGGGTCACTGCAATCTAAGACATTTATTTATTGATGAGTATGTGCTGTTTAATTAAGTCAGACGGTTGATTTGCAAGTCAAAAACCTCTACAACTTTCTACTCTAGCCAGATGGACACTTGGGAGGAGTAATGTGTATATGAATATCATCAAGAAGATGCTGATATCTCCTGTCAGAAACTTTTTGCTCTAAGGTACAGATCTGGATTGCAAGTTTTTCTAGGTTAAAGGTTTTCAAAAGGTTAGTGATGACAAAATCCCTTTTTTTCAACTTGTCAAAGAAAAAAAAAAGAAAAAGATTTTGGCTTTTATCTAACACACAAATTAACCAGCTGAGGTAAAAGAGACAGGTTTAATGCATTACAACTAAGAGGGACAAATAATACTATTAAATGTGTATTTCAGT
Source organism: Gambusia affinis (assembly GCF_019740435.1). Classification (NCBI taxonomy): domain Eukaryota; kingdom Metazoa; phylum Chordata; class Actinopteri; order Cyprinodontiformes; family Poeciliidae; genus Gambusia; species Gambusia affinis. The sequence goes on from NC_057887.1 coordinate 19,345,309, forward strand.
AGAGCACTGTATCATTTACTTGATTGATACAATTTTAATAGAGAAATAAATCAACCATGGTTGTGTTTTGTTTTTTATAAACCTATTTTGTAATTCACAAAACTAGCATTTATTTCCAGTGAAAATAAGTTTTTGTATTCAGAAAGCAAAATTAGTCAAAGGTTTGGCTAAAAGGTGGACTTTTATAATTGCAGCATCTTCTAATGTACTAAAAGGTTTGTATTAGAAGTTTTTATTTTCAGGCTCAAGAATATCTTTTCTGCATGAAGTTTCAAAACTTCGTTCCTAACACTGTGGTCAAGCATATCCCAATAACGGCTTGGGAAGTATTGCAATTGCAAAGGGTTGGTTGGATGCAATACTTAGTAGTATACCGGTAATCCATTTAAAATGTTATGCGTTAATAATCTGCCTATAGAAGCTTTTAACTTCCTAACTGCATAGAGGTTGAGAATGAGTTTGACTGGGAGAGGGACAGGCAGGTGAGCATTTGGCGAAGGACCCAAGGCTTTACAGGAGCAGTTTACCATAGAACAGCAGAGGCAACATGGAAGTAGGATCCAGGGAGGCAGAAGTAAATCATTCATGTAACATGGAACTAGGAGGCACAAAGGTCACAGGAGGTAACTGCAGAGTAAATAGTTTTCTTTTTTAGTGACAATTAATGAGCAAGCCAGTTTAACACAAGCAGTAAGCTGACCATCTGGTGTCTGCCCCAGGAAACTTGCTCCTCTAAATTCTGCTCCTTGATTGTGATGAGCGCTAGCTGGAGGCTTCTCCAGCCGGTCACCCCTTATGGAGTAGGAAGGTAGAAGAAACACAAACACACATACCCACAATCTAGCGCACAATCTTGTGGATGCAACATGCTGTTGCTTTTGTAATAATTGTTTTTTTGAGCATGTTTTTAAAAAAAAACGTTTAAAAAAAAAATAAAATGGAATTGATGGAGGTAGAAGATCATCGCATTGTGGGTGATCAGTTTGAGTTCCTTCCCCATCCATTTCTGTCGTTGTGTCCTTGGGCAAGAGACTTCTCCCACCTTGCCTTCTGGTGGTGGTCAGTAGATACAAACCAGTAGCTTGCCATTATCAGTGTGTGGGTGAATAGAATTAACTGATTTTATTGTAAGGCATCTTTGAGCATCCAAAAAAAAGCACCGTATAAGTCTGATATAACTTCTGCTGGAAGGTGGGAGAATGAGACGCCTTGTGGGAGAGTGGTCACCTTTTTCTGAAGCACATTTGTTACTTTTGTGTTGCTTAAATCTATTAACAGGCTTAATACATTTTTACATTCGGATTTTGTTGTTACAGTTAGTACAATTACAATGATTTTTTACAAGTGAAATGATTTTATGCCCCCATTTTTTGGTGTCCCCGCAGTCCTGTGGTCCCCTGAGCCAGGCTCCTTCTGGTGAAGAGACACACTCTTTACATCAGAAAAGATGTCAGATGACTGGGCTTTGTCTCCTCCATCTAAGACCCTGCAATAGTGTTTCATCTGTGTGAGTACCGGCCTCAGAGTTTCCATAGTTCTCCAGTCTGAAGTTATTAGGTTTTGATGACTTTGTAAAGAAGCGAAACCGAGAATAGGTTCAAGGCAATATGATAAAAACAAAATACAAAAGGCTTTGAATAAGGCACCTCTCTTCATCTGAAATAAAAGTTAAGTCATATCAAATGACTAAGATGGAAGGCATATGGTTGAAGTCTTATGAGTAAAGTTTTTGTTGGAGAAGCTGTTCCTTTATGTATGTAATTCTGATGTTTTGGGATTTTTTAGTTTGTGAAGCCAAGTCGGACTATCTGAGCAAAGTTACATAAATACATTTCTTAGACAAAGTACATTGTTCTCTTAGGCTTGTTAATACTTCAGAAAGTAGGCTCTCTAAAATGCATGATTATGATTTCTAAATCCTTATCTGCTATTTCAAGGTACAGGATGTGTAATTAATGTGCTAACAAACAACATTCTGCTTGAGGGTAAGCACATTGTGTGGGTTCAGTGAATTCCTAAAGTTAGTTCTTAATTCTTCCTTCTAGGACCAGTAACTTTTAAGTAAGCTATAAAGCCATTATGAATTCATCAACACAGCCTTAACATAAGAAAAGACGACAATCCCAATTTCTTTTAAAAGGCATTTGTACATTAGACTGGGTTTATTAGGTAATTTATCTGTAAATCTGATTTATAGTGGTCTCCCTGTGCAAGAATTGTCAAATTGCAAATTAATTACTTAGAATTCATACAATGTAATTTTCTCTCCTTTTTTTGTTTAGATTCTGTCATTCACAGTTGAAGAGTACGAATGAAATCATAAAATCCACTTTTTCAATTGTAAGGACTGGATGTATTCATGCAGTCTAGTTCATTTGAGGACACCAGAAATATAAGGTCAGAAGTGACCAGCAGGAATAAATGCGCATCATTTCTCAAAAGTGGTAGTGACGTAATTCACTCTACAAAGCAACCTAGCAAAGCAGCATATGGCCTTCAAACGCCAGCGGTGACCTAAAAATAAAGGCAGAGAAAATATATTCCAGCTTCGGAACCAGTGAACAGCTTGGGAATAAAGTTGCGTTTATATGCAGCACTTGTTATGGTCAAGAAAGGCATGTTCACCAGGGGCCTTTGTGGTGGATGGAACAAAAATACGTACATGGATCTAAGCTCAGAATATTTATCCAGCCTGAATCAAATAAAAGCTGTTCCGGGCCTGCATTAATAAATGCACGGCCGTATTTATTTATTTATTTTTTGTCACTCCTAATTGCTGATTGGGTGAAGTCTTTAATTCTGAAATAATTTTGTTTGCCCTTTCAAATCATAGCAACAACAGAAACTACCCAGATGACCCTGATAAAAAAACTTTCATGACCAAGTTTTTATTTTCATTTATTACTCCAATTAACATCCATGGCAGCTTTAAGTTATTACCAGTAGTTTTGACACTTCATTTTCTTAGATTATAAAGATGCCATTTTTAATGGTGAACAAAACTTTATGCTCCAGAAAATTCTTGGACTCTCTTGTATGAACTGAATTTCTGAGATCTCCCAATCGTAACTCAATGATAGTGAGGTCAGAAACTTCAGTTTTATTTGCTGTAGGCTCTAACGGATCAAAATGACCTTGTGTTTTTGATCATTGTCATGATGAAAGATCACCTATCAGCTTCTGAGCTGATGAGTGTAAAATTACTTTCATCTTGCCATCAACTTTGACCAACTTCCTTTTACCCCATAGATCATACATATCTAACGATGCACAGCTGTGTTTCAAAGTAGGAATAATGTATTTTTCATAACAAGTCTTGTAGCTAATTAGGCAGAAATTAGTTATTCTGTTAATTGTAAGTGAGAACATTGAAGGCGCACAACACAGATTAAGAGAGAAGAAAAAGAACAAATGAAAATGTACCATACATGAGTACATTTTCCACCAGTGGCAAAGACTGAAGAAGAGGTATTTTTTTATCATCATTTGCATCATCTAGACAGAACAATTAAGTGAGTTAAATCTAGTAATACAGAATCAATGCCATACCATGCGATACTGGCAACAGTGTCCAACTGTTCAGTTGTTTTCAGCTCAAAACTTAGACTGCCGGTGTCAAAAGCTGAACTGGAGATTATACTTTTCTTCATAAAAATTAAATAACATTATTAATGAGTAAAAAATCCTGTGGAAGTTTAAAGAATTATTTATTTTTATCTATGAACTGAATATCTAAATATCTGCAATTTTCTATGAACTGTAAAAGTAAAGTCTGAAACTGGTAAAATTATGTTTGTGACCAGTTTTATGTAATGGGATCCCTGTGTCTGTTTTCATTTTATCTGGGAACCTACCTGTTTTCAATGATGAATTAAGCATAAATGTTGGTTACTTAGTAGCCAGTTACTTAGTAACCCTAACCAATGTGCAGATAGACTACAACCCTATAGTCTATCTATAGCAGATAGACTATTATCCATCCATCCAACCCGGTACCACGCGTCATTATAGTGCCTTCTTCCTTAAGGTTTATTCAAATATTATAAAGACAGGTAGCTTATCACTGCTTCTGTATTTTCTTTGGTGACATAGCCAGAGTGTCTATATAGACACTGTCTTGCTGTCAGCGACCTTATGTATGAGGCTCCTTTGAACATGAAGAACCACGCCTCCTCAGTTTTCAGTCTATATTCATGCAATTTAATTAATTTCCATCCAGTTCAATATCTGTCACCATGTCTGCCTTAAGCAGATTCCGCAAAAAACATTGTTGTGCTGTAAGATCCTCCGACTCAAGGTGTTATCATAAGTGAATAAGATTTACAGAATTTTTTACATCATTGGCCTCCAGACAGTGTCGGTGCACATAAATCTTAGTACTGTTCAGACAGTATATGTGGGACCCTTCTAAATTCAGGCCTTCTTGAGGGCCATTTCCCAACAGCACAGAAGAGTTAATCTAACTAGGAATAGAAACAAGAAAGAGTGCAGTGGATGCTGCAATGTATCAAAACAAATATTCAAGCGTGCCGTTGCACCAGCCAAAGCAAAGAGGCAGCTTATTCTTCAGAGATATGTTGCGGCCTTTGATTTGGATCCTTTTGGGAAAAAGATTCATACTTCAATAGGATAATGATCCCTAAAGCCCTTTAAGGTTTTTACAGAACTTGATACAGACCAGAAATAAAAAAAACTGTGCTGGCTGTCACAGACATTTCCTGCATTGCTTGAAGCAAACTGGAATTTGTAGAATGACAAAGCAAAGCAGTCTTGTTTTCTCTCATTAACAAGATACTATGAGTAGGTTCAAACTCATGGAGTATATGTATCAATGCGATAGGAAAAGAAATATGGTGCTGTAGGGTGATAGTTAGTCACAATAAACTATCTCAATGTACATAAATCAATCAATCTCAAAATTGCTCTTTCACAAAATAATAACTCAAACTATTACCGTATTTTTCGGACTATAAGCCACTACTTTTTTCCCCACGTTTTGAACCATGCGGCTTATAGCCCAGTGCAGCTTTTCTGTTGATCTTTCTGCAACAACTTCTTTAGCAGGAAGTGAATCAGTGAAAGTCAAAATTGGAAATCAAAGAAGAAAGTGCTGATTTTCATTTAGAACAACACCTGCTTCTAGCAGGCATCGTTGTGCCTGCTTCTAGCAGCTTCTAGCAGGCACATCAGAGAAATGTTTTCAAACCTATAACCCCTCATCGTGGAAACAACACAAAGAAGTTCATTTGATGCAGCTTTTAAGTTGAGGGCAATTGATCTGGCAGTACAGATCGATAGCCGCAGCACGTAAGCTCGGCGTGAACGAATCCATGGTTCGGCGTTGGAGATGGAGAGCTGCGTCCTTAATAGCAGATTTATTAATGGCGTCCTTGTGGAAATCTTGAGAGCTGCGGAGATACCAGCGACTTATAGCCCGGTGAATTTTTTAAAAAGTAGTTTTTCTACATTCAAAGCAACCAGAGTTATGTATAGTTTCTCATGAATGAGGTAGTTTTCATTTTACACAGTAAGATTCAATATACCTCCATGTTGCTGTTAAGATACTACAAATCTGAAACAAATTTATTTTCAAAGCAAACCAATATTCAAGTTTGTGATTTATAATATTTTATTTTATTCCAGTAAGGACATTCTAAGGTTTTGTCACTCTCATATTCAAAACGTTACATGAATGCATGAGATTCATAAAATTTCTTAGTTTTTTTTTTTTTTTGTGAAGCCAATTTTTTGTCTTTTTGTTTTTTACAGTAGGATGCACAGCTCAAAACCACACACTGAGACACAATAGAACTTACCAAAATTAATCCTCTGGCTGTCGAAATTATAATAAAGTCTCCAGCAGTGTTTGCTTTGTTGTTCTGTGGTGGTGAGCAGTTCAGTTCATTAGCTTTATCTCAGCAAAATTTGCCCACCGCTCAGCGGCACAGGAAAATCAAGCCTTGAATCCATTGGAGTTTGGCTTGGCAGAATCTGGCTGCTCATTAATTTGCTTTGTAATGAGTATTCCTGATGAACAGCATTATTACACTGGTGAAAGGATGGCTGCTTGTTACGTGGCAACAGAGAAATGTCAGATCCAGTCTTTTCCAAATGTCACTGGATGGAACGTTTAATCAAGCTGTCAAGGTTTTAAAAATACTTTTTTTCTTTCTCCTTGAAACATAGAAGCACTGGGAATATCTATTAGGTCCTTAATTGATTACAAACTCAGTCTGTGTCAGATCTCAGTCCTTCAACTTATTTTCTCTCTGTGCTCTTTTTCCATTTGGCTTTTTGTTGTGCAGTCAATGGGTCAGAACATGCATGGCTGTGGCTTGTTTTATAAAGGGTGAAGAGGAATAATAATAACGCTGTGCTATGACTTCACAAGGTCACACAAAATGAGGTAGCATGGGTTCAAATGTTTTAAAAAAAAAACCAAAATATGAAACTACCACATTCTCAAACAGTAAAAAAGGCAAAGATTCATATCTTAGATTTTACACTTTTGGCCTTCATGCAGTCAGCGAGTGTCCCTCTTTCTCGCAAAATAAGAGTAAGGTAAGTGGAAAATGAAAGGAAGAAAAGAGCAAAGGACATAGGAACATGGTAGAAGGGGGAACGAAAGAATGAAATTGTGAAAGCTTGACAAGAACATAACTAATTATTTATCATGCTTGTTCCAAGTTTCCAGTTCACAAAACAAAGAAATCTACTTGGATCCTATCTGAGACTTTTCTAGGAAGAATAGCCGAACATCTTTGTCTGTCCAACCTAAAACTGGCTGCAATAATTTATTAACCTGAACACTTCCCTCCCAAAAAAAGAAAACCCTTAAAACTAACTCAAAATGCATTTTTCATTATAGATTTTATAAAAGTTCCAGCAACATTTCTCTTGTTACCTTATGGTGACACTGGCCATCGTGTCAGGTCACCAACACTTCACGATTTGATAAAATAGAAAATATTTCATTAGGGTATTTAAGTTTCATAACACAATACTGAAAATATTACAACCTCAGTGTCTCTGTGTGTAAATGTTCTCAACCTTCAGAAGCAGACAGGAAGTTTAGGGTGTGAACGGAAATTGCATCTAAATAGTCTTAAATTCAGGATGACTATGTATTGACTTATCTATTTTTTATATTTATTTGAAATGGAAAATAACATTTTTGGTCACCCTATACAGACAATGTGAAGAGGTTGTGCTTATTTGACACTTTTGTTTAGAATATGGCTGCAAGAAGATTATACCAATAGGATAATCTTCGTGTTTGGGAATATAATTATTGTATATGGTGTCCTTAATGTGAAATAACATTGGTTTAATATATAATTTTCTCTACTGCCAAGGTGTATGCTACTAGTTTTTGAAGGAGAAACGGGCTCCATAAAAATAAAGTGCGGATACTCTGCAATAGACATCTGTTTATGAAGTATTCAGTGTTTTTCTTTACCAAGTTGAACAGTTGGGGAAAGGACTCTTCTGGATAAAGTGATCCCTCTGTTTTGATCGCCAAAACTCTTCTCTTAAATCCTCCTTATGTGGTTGTGGTTACCTTCTTTATAACTTTTTCAGTCTGCATTTCCATCCCTTTCTCATAGGCTATGAGCGGCTCATGTACACAAGAGCAATCTTTCTTGAATTCACTTCTTTTCTTCACAGTTGCCAAGCAACCGGTATTAATTTTTGCTCATCATTTAGCTTTGCTCAATTTTCCAACAATGTTTTTGTCATTTCAGAAATTGTGATTTTCACATTATCTCTTACATCTCTAACATATGAACAGGATGTCAATGCATCTATACGCTTATACCTGCAGGGTCGCTGGAGGGACAGGTGACTATAACAAATTGCTATTGGGCTAGAAGAGGGATACACCCTGGACAAGTCATCATTCCATCACAGAGGTAGTACATACCTGAGCAAGTTTAGAGTAACCTGGAGAACCTTGTGAGAACCATACATGCACAAGGCAAGCATGCAAACTCCATTCAGAAAGAAAGAAGTCAAAATGTTGACTAAAGCTCCATTGTGCAGCCCTTAACAGAATTTTATTGTTTATATATAATAATAAAGCCATGTAAAACTAAAGTCATAATGAATTGATTTTTATTGTAACTTTTATATCCATTTGTAGCATGATCTTTTGAGGCCAAATACGTAACAAATGCTAAGAAAAAGAAGCACAGACTAACAGTGATTATCTTAAAGAAAATATTACTGGTCTATTCAATCCGGTTTATGCAGGAGTAATCAACCAGTGTGTCAGAAGCATAAAGGTCAAACTGAAAAAAAGGCATATATTGTAAACCATTAGCAAACAAACTGACAAATATTCAGACCGAACAGTCTTGAAGACGTAAAATATCCGATTCAGTAATATGTTGTTGCAGCATAATGAATTGTGGTTTTTATTTTCAGCATGGGAAGTCTGACTGCTGCAATACTTGTTTATTTCCGCATGAGCTTGGAATTTGTCACAACATTTCCCATTCTTAATCTCACAGATCCCAGTGACTACACTTAAGTCTTCATCTCCACTACACATACTGTGCTGTCTTGTTGTTTGTATAGCAGTCACGGCCCTTCAAGCCTCAGTGTTTTGCATTCAGGCTAGAGGGTCCAGTTAAGCCTGGGAATTTGAATAAATCATAAGAAAATACAATGAATTGTGAATCTCTCTGTGACTTATAACATTCTATTGCTATATAAACAGGCTGGATTTTGTAAATTTTATTGTTAGAATGCTAGACTTTCTCCACACTCTGTGTTATTGTATGTATAATTCTTTATATTTCTATATATGAAAGTATTCATGTGTGGATGATTTTGATTTAAATCTCTCACTGGGAATACATTTACAAAGCGATAGTGCCAAAAGTGTCTTGACTGGAAGGACTTCCTTTTATCACTATAACTTTGAACGATGTGTCATTTTGCATTCTAGTAAATTATATACTTCTAGATCTGCTTAATCATTATTTGACTCATTCCAGTTTCTTTCCATGCTTATGTTATTCAGACATTTTATCTTGATTTTATTTGACATTTCAGTCATGTCCCTATGCTCTCAGCACCTCTCATGCTTCTTTTGTTCCTCTATAACCAAGATTCTTGATTTAGTGTATGTACATTTGTAAAATCTCTTTTCATTAAACTGCACTACTTACTTTTCACATGACTCTGCCCTTCTGCCTGAACTGAGCTTTAACTGATGACATAAAAGAATATGTTGGACCTCACTGGTGATCACCTTGGTTGGAGGCTATGCCCACCAAAAGGCAAAAAGATTACAGTCTGAAACTCACTGAGCAACCAACTGCACAAACATTTCTAGAATCTCCCAAAAGAAAAGAGAGACAAACAGATTGTTATAATTCATGAAGGTATCTAGAATATAATGTCTTTTGGCAAAACTTTTGTTTTGTGATTATTTTGAGGATAAAGCCTGTTTTTATAAGTGGTTGGATGAAATACATACCAGGGAGGCTATTGAGTGTCTCCAGTTTGCAGTTGCTTCAAATAATTAAATATTGCCCTGCAATGTTTTATGTCTCACAATTTTTTATTGGGGCAACCATGAAAAGTGTTTTATTTAATTAGGCTTTATCAGTGCATAAAATGTCAGTGTGTGTGGGGAAAAGTCCATTTGCAGCCAAATTGTACCCTCACGTTCTGTTTACCCTTAATTTACTTACAAGTCCTGCTTTTATAACAAGTTTTATTTTTCTTCTGTCAGGTGTTACATTATGTTGAATAGAGATATATTAAATTCTAGTAAACATTTTTAATCCCCATTGTTTCCAATGTAACGTTTCTTCAGTCAGTGATGGTTTGGTATGCCATGTCATCCACTGATTTTCAGAAATCTGACATTTGTGCTTGAAACACTACTTTATGTGTGATGAATCTCTATCAAAATACAATTTCACTTTGTGAGAAGACAAGAAATTGCAGGAAATATTGGACTTTTACACAGTATTCTATTTTTTTAGATATACTTGTGCAACTAAGAGATAAATGGAACATTAGGAGACACCAGCGCTTGTCCCTGGTTCACTGTAAGCCGTTATATAACAGTTTGATGCAGCCCAAGTACCACCATTGGTATTTATACCACAGTTGGAAAACCTTGGTTCTAAATCATTTAAACATCAACAATTTCATCATGCAAAACCTTTGTAGTTCAGCAAAGACAATTAACACAGACTCCTGATGTTGTTGCCATCACATCTCTTTGCTTTTTTTTAGCACTCTGCAAAGACATAGCCCTCAAAACAAACAGTTCTTCCATTCAATATGTATGAGGAGACTTTCTACATGGTTTTAAGAAACTGGGTGTATATTTCTAAAATATTTATGACAGCATGGGTGTTTCACCTCTTGAGAAACATGGGGGTTTTTTTCTTCTACTTACTTGAAAGGGCAAAGACACAAAGAGCATGGGAGATTCATGTCACATGCAGAGTGTAACCAGTTCCAGGTAGAGACTCCAGTAGTCTCTTTAATGTTTCGTCTACCTTTTAACAGGATTCTTTTTGTCCAAACAACTCAGGAGGGACCTCCTGGATTTGAGATAAACAAGTTCCTATTTTTCTCATGTTTTTTTAACAAGAAATTTAAAACACATCCAAAGGTGTAGGACATGCTTCTGTAACTTTGTATTTTTCTTTTTCTCACAAATTTATCTCTAATTTTTAAATTAAATTTAACTTGATTTCTCCCCTTTGATCTAATAAAGCTAATTTGGTTCATGGGAGGGCACAAGAGGACTGTGCTTTGCCAGAACATTGCAGAGCTAGTGTATGCCGTGACCCTCACAGGTCGGTGACCCTGCACCAAACAACAGGAGCCAGGCCAGTCGATGATGCAGAGCAGCGGGAGGTGTGCTGCAGAAATGGTAGAGCTGTTCCACACTCCGCCGATGATGCAGGCAGGGCTCACCAGGAGGCTGAGCCATGAGCCCCACGCCTCCCTGGCGTTGATGAGAGTTCCCAGCGGCAAGCCGAGAGGGTGACAGGTCTGTGAATCTCAGAAAAGACAGATGGTGGAAGAAAAGGGGGGGGGAGAATAAAAAAAGGTGACATTTTTAAACATCGCACTGTCCAGAAAAATTACACTGCTTTGTAGGGATTTTGCGCAGTCCTCTTGGATTGGAGGCATGTTTCTTGTCATGCCATTGTCTCTCTGCAGTGGTCAATTAGGTTCTGGGAACACTCGAGGGGGAGGTGTTGTCCAGCTGCCGTGTGTCAGATCAGGGTGTAGTTCTCGTGAACTGTAATGAGAAGAACAGTACGCTCCATCTCTCTATCTAGTTAGGGGCAGCAGTACATGCAGACACACCAGGAGTGCTCTTTTTAGAGCTGTTTGCTGCAAAGCTTTCCCAAGAAAACCTTATTGCTTTCTCATGCACTTGTTCACCATCTTTAAAGTGAGAATGAATAATTCTTTCAGTGTTTGTGTTATTACAACCCACTGCTGTGCCCTGTGCAGGTTTTTTATGATGCGTCTTGTGTGATGGTGATATGTTTTGTCCCGTGATGCATGTTATTGTCTACCTGGTTGTTATTGTGTACTTGATGATTGGAGAGCAAAGGCTGGTCTGCGGAAAAGAATTTCTCCTTTGGGACAATAAAGTCTGAAGTCTATTGTCAATATTATTATTTAAGGTGTGAATCACTTGTCATACGTGTTTTTAACCTTTATCATACACACCTACATGAGTATAAGTAATAAAAACACACAGACTGATGTTTTCAACCATTTATGTGTGTTAATAGCAATGTTTTTCTTCTTGCTGAAGACCATTAAAAACATTTTCATAAAGAAATGTAGGTTTACTGAAAAGTATGTCCAATACCTGCTTAAAGGTTGCTTTTCTAAAAGGTACTTTTGATCTAACAAATGAGAATAATTCTTGACTTTTTAACTTTCATTTTTGTCAAGCTGAAATCCATGATGATAAAATCTGGATAAGGGGCCAAATGCAATTTTGAAAATCATAATTTATCTGCTTTAAACGAAAACCTGGAAGGGCCCTATTAATTTAGCATATTTATAAAACTTTCCACAGACATTAACCCCTCAGAATAATAAAATTTTAAGCTCTAAGGAGCAGCAGAATATAGTCACCGGTTTTACTGGGTCGGAAATGTGTCATTTGTACCCTTAATAGTGATATTTATGTGCTTGAATGGTTCAGCCTTTGAATGGCATATTTATGGAAAGACATAGCTGATTTGTGAAAAATGGAGGTCCCGGAACAAGTTGTGCCGCAAAGCTGAGCCATGTGTCACTCTAAATCTGAGTTCACTGCTGGATGACTTCATAATTGAACCTTGGTTTACTTTTTTTGATTGTTCCCAGAATGGTTTTCTCCATTCAATTTAATGCAAAGATAATTAATTACCATAGGAGTATTTTTTGAGTGTTTTCTCTTGGCTTCTGTATGGAATCCATCATGAGTCAGTCAGCCTATGTATTAAACAGGCTCCAAGAGCTGGTGCTGAATGTGAGTGACAGTCCTGCTTATTTCATCTTGGAGCTACTGTTTATTGACTTTAACTCATTATTTCTGTTTACTCTGACAAAGGGATGGGCTGAAACTCTTAGTGCTATTTCACCAGCATTCCTGCTTTAATCAGCTTCTATAACACAGCTGAGGTTATTAAATATACACAGTGGCAGCATGCTATTACAGGATGAAACATACCACTAGCTCCTGACCAAGTAAAAACACTTTAATTATAGAACCTTGATAAAACAAAGACTTTCGATGAAGAATAGACTCTCAATGTATTTGCTGAGACTCAGCTTCTTATTTGCACAAAACAGAGTGATCCATGCCAAATACTTGAAGCAACTTTTAAATCCAGTAGCTTTTTACATTTTCTTTTTTTATTTTATTTGCAAAAAGAAGAAAATCAATTAAAAAACTAGAAAATTCCTGAAGAAATTTAACTGGGGCCTGCCAAAGTATGCCCGTCGGTTTGGACCCAGTGTTCAGATGCTAAAAATTAGCATCAATGCTAAGCTTAGCTCAAAAATTCCAAAGAATTTTGACTAACATGGACTTGCAACATTCAGCATGATAAACCTAAGTGAATCAGCTAAACTTAGCCAAAATGCTAATGTTATGCTGTCAGTAGCATGTGGGGCATCAATAGCATACTTGACTATACTTGACTTACACCATTCAGTATACTAAACATGGCTAACAAGTCAGAAAAATAGCTAACAGCTTATCTAAGCTAAAAGGCTAATGCTAATGAACTGCCTTGCACAGCAAGGTCAGTTCTGAAGGTTGCATTATAGAATGCATTATATTTTTCTGAGAGAAAAATATAATGCATTCTAATATTATTGCACCGCCTATAGCGGTGCATTAACCTGAGGGGAATAGAAAGGCTTTTATTTTGAAAAAAAAAAAAACCATAAGCTTCATATTAAATGCCCACACTAATCCAATGTCTAACAGTGTTTGGCTTAAATCCGTTATTTACAGGCCTAAACAGCCAGTAGTTCTAAATGGAAGCTCAGCCCTCTTTTTTAACTGAGTGTTAGTTAGAACTACAGATATGGCGTTTTTGTAATCCTTTTTATTATCATTAGGTCAAAGGCTAATGCCATAACCTGAGAGGAAAAGATAATACAGGCTACTATTATTGCACCCCCTATGGTGGTGCACTAACCTGACAGGAATATTGAGGCTTTTATTTTGAAATTTTCAGTAAGCTTCATATTAAATGGCAACACTAATCCCATGTGTAACAGTGGTCCAGTTAAGTCAGTTATTTAATGGCCAAAAGAGCAAAGACATGATGTAAAACGTGACAAGGCTTTTATTTTGAAATTTCCATTAAGCTTAATTTAAAATTTACACACTAATCCTGTGTGTAACAATGGTTGGTTAAAATCAGTTATAAAATACCCAAAACACAAGTAGTTCTAAAGGCCAGCTCATTCCTGAGAGTTCTGCCATAGTTAGAACTACAGTGATGCGTATTTGTAGTCCAAGGCAGCTCTCCCTGCTCTGGGTTCCGTTGCCATGGTAAATAATCCTCTCTGCCAACTGCCAGCTGTGAGTGAGACATCCAGGGGGAGACAATTTGACTGTTTGACTAAAAAAAGCATCGCAAACTCTTTCCCGTTCGGGAACCGTAATACATATTCAAAAACCGATTGAACCGTATGAGAGGGCTATTTGTCGTCTCTGATAGTCCCACGATTCATATCTCTACCTCATTCACAGTATTAACAGCGATGAGATAAAGAAGGTGTGTGCCAACGTCTGAAATTTTTCAGAAATACATGCAAGTGAATCAGTGAGATCTGTCCGTTACCCTGGCACATGATTTTGCTCTGAAGCACCTTGACAGAAAACCGTAAGCCCTAGATAATTTTTTAAAAGATTTGACCGGAGCAGGCATGCGTATCAATGTGATGACCAAGTTTGATACCAATCATGCGATATTTGTGAGCGTGAGGGCGAGTTAAAAAATTATTTGGGGTCAAAATGTCACTCTGAATCTCACTCTGGCGGAGCATTTACACTCTGAAAAATCAAAAACTTTGGGTCGCTTAGAAAGAAGTTGTGGACAAACCATAATTCATATCGACGTGCTGTCTTCACTTTAAAAGACACGGACGCATCTACAAAATTAAGTTTGAATTGCGTTTCTACATGAAGTTATGACGACACAGTACATCATAGCGGTACAAGCCGCATTCACGGTGACGGAAGAAAAATAAATAAATAAAGAGACATTCTATTGGGTGTAGAACAATAGGTGCCTGCCATGCATTGCATGGAGGCAGTGACTGCCACTGCTCTCCTTATGCATTGCTATGGGCAGGCCCCAACTAGAGCTCTTCCATTCCTCAGTCCTCATTTAAAAATCTGCTCAGGGCTCCAAAAAGGCTTGGCTCAAAGGATATTCATGTCCAATTTCCACATTTAAAGACAAACTCCAAGGATTTTCTGCTTTATTCATTTTTATTTAAAACTGTGAGAACATCCAAGTAAAGAAATCAAAATCGTCACATAATTCCCAGGGATGAAAGGAAACCAGGATGGATGGATGAATGAAGGGAGCCAGGATGGAACAATGAAGGGAACCAGGCTTGGATGGACGAGTTCATCTGGGTCAGAAAGCAGCTTCTTATCAGGACGGTATAGTTAAATCCTCATTTTCTTCTCTCAGATCTGCCCAGCAGGAGAAGCTCGCTGCATCTCCTCTCTTCCACCATCCATCGGCTCAGTGTGACGTAGCGACTCAAACTCAACAGCTGAGGCCGTTTTCAGGCTGTTTGATCTCAAATCTCCCCCACCAATGGTGCCTCAGATGAGAGTCGTAGCGACACACCGCTGTCCCGTTCAGGACAGCGGTGTGTCGCTACGTGGGAGCTGCCATGGGACACCTGTTGAAACTCTCCCTGCTCAGACACAAATAAAAAGGAGAAACAGGAACTCGGACATGAATTATTTTCCTTAACATTTGTTATGTTGTTGTGATGGAAAATAAAAATCCAACGGAGAAGAAAGAAGCTGCTGAGTGGAGGACCGAAGGGAAGGAGTCCTCTTCTTCTGGTCCTAACAGGAAGAAGACATTTAAATTTATTTTAGACACTTGAAATGTTTTCCGGTTCTAGTATTAAATGTTCATTAGAATTTAAGGTTTATATTTCTTTGAGAATGTGTTTTTGCATCAGTATCCCATAGCCACTATATTAGTTGACAATGGTATGAAAACAATATTATTGTTTATGGCAATAACTTCTGGGACAACTTATTGTCCAGCAAAATTTGTTGATTGTCACAATAAGTTTTGCTGGATGATAAATTGCCCAAGAAGTTATTGCCATAAACGATAAAACGGTAATGAGACCATTTTCAACTAATAAGAAGTCGCCTTTGGACTAATTAAATTGACTACAGCTAGCCCCGCCCACTTAACTTGTCGATTAAAGTAGTCGAATGACCTTATATGTTGAAGAGCAGCAGCCAAACGTAAATCATTTTTACGCTAAATATAAAATTGTTAAATAGCTATAATTGTTTAGGTGAGTAAAATTTTTATTAAATATGTGACTTACTGTCTATTTTTGATGTATTTGATATTCAAATTACTGCAAAATATCCATGGAGTAAGTTATTATTTTATTTTGAACCGAGGAACTTGTAGTGCTCTGTGACTTCCATTTATATGAAAGAGATTAAATTCTTGTTTTCTAAATGAATACTTTGGTTCTTATTCACTGGAACAGAAACACTATGACATATTTGTTGTGGGTGTTTAAAAAACACAGAATGCTATATTTTGTGGTCACAAACACGATAAAAATGTGTTTTAAAAAAAGTATAAGAAATATTTTTAGAATTAGTTATAGCCCTGCGACAGACTGCCGACCTGTCCAGGGTGAACCCCGCCTCTCGCCCGGAACGCAGCTGGAGATCGACACAAGGGTGACCAGAAAATAAATGGATGGATGGATGGATGGATGGATTTTATATATATCTTTCACGCCGTCCAAACCTGCACTCATCGGAACACGCTGAACAACGCGAACTTTCACGCTGGAACTTCATCACGGATATGACGTCAACGCGCTGCAATTCAAATTTCAGGAAATGAAAGTGCTGTTTTAACAACGGTCTTGTTACACGCAGAGTGGATTACAAACGCTTTTTCTGCTCCTTTTATAAAGTAAGTTCTACGTTTCTGTTATGTAGAGTAATTAACATGTATTCTGTACTTTTATGTGAATATCAAAGTTAGAAATGATAAGGTCTTGGTTAAAGGAAGAAAAACGAAATGTCAAGTTATTTTTGTTTTCTACATTGTCATCTTGAAAACATTTGTAACGAAGCTTGAGATTCGGAAATATGTCAAAGGGCTTTTTACTTTAAAGTAAATTCGCTTATAAATTGTCTGTTTTTACAAAATGTGTAATAGTTGTCAGGATTGGGATAATGAAGTTTCCATTTTGTTGCTACAACTTTGGGTTTAAAATGTTTTCCTGATATGTCGGTGCTTCTTTTTTTCTGTTTCTATTACAGATACGCTTCGGTTTAGTTCAAAAGCAACAATAATTAAGCTCGTCAAACCCGTTCAGGAATGTCCTTTTTTAAAAACAGGCTTTTAAAAAAACATTGCTTAAAATCTGAGAAGTTATTCTGAAAGTCCTCAAAAAAGTCAGTTTTACTGCTTTTTTTTCTGGCCAGGAACCAAGTTGGGGTTGCCTTTGACTGGGTTCACTTTAAAAACAAAGCATTTTATAACTTGTCAAATCTAGCTTTTTCCTCCCTTTGTTTGTGTCGATGTTAGGCTGGAATCTTTCTACAGTTAGAAAACTGTAATGCATTGATGATGTGATGGACAGAACAATTTGCAATATTGTCACAGATTACACAACAGAGATGATCACATATTATTTACTGACATTTTCCTCACTAATTGCTTTCTGTTTCATAATAACAAACTCAGCTTTCAATCTCAGTTGTGGCCATAAAGTACTGTTAAAGTCCTTCCGACTGCCCAGATAGTTTACTGTATTACACCTGACTTGTTGTAACCTAATTATTATATTTGATCCAACAGTCTTTGTTTTTATGATATGAAACCCATTAATATTGCAATGATGATGTAAAAATAATTATTTTGCTGTTCTAATCACTGTCAATTGACTTTATTTTAATTATTCTTAATTCTAGTCTTGAAGAGTTTATTATTTTTTTTATTCGCCTGAAATCTGCAGTCAAGTATTTCAAAAATATGCGTTGCCCAACTTATTCAGTTATTTAAAATCTTTTAACAAGACTTTTAAATGAAACAGTACAACTTTGAAATTTTCAGTAACATCTTATAGCAGATGACTCTGTTTCATGCTGCAAAAAATGTTGGGCACAAAACTGCAAAGGTACAAAATGGAGACGGGGTGAATATTCACCCACACCCAAGAAGATGTTAAGTATAGTCAGAATAGATCCAATACTCTGTAGCAGCTGCAGAAGGCACCAATGTTCACTACCAGTTAAATTATAATGGCTGTTCTCATTTTTTACAAATGATTAGATTGAAATCAAAGCATAATAGCGTCTTGAAATGATTTGTCTGTTTTTTGTAGAACACTCCATCTTACACCTGGGCTGTCAACAAAGGCGCCATGGCATCTAAAGGTGCCAAAGAAACTCTTGTCTCCAAGTTGGGATTCAGATCCAACAATTCTGGCTCAAAGGCAGAGGCAGAGCTGGAAAAGGTCCGGAAGGAGAACGCCCACTTGAGGAAAAAGATTGACGAACAGGCCAAACGGCTCATCAAGTCCCCTGACTCGGACAAGGGCAAGCTGCTGGAGGTAAAGGGGTTCACTGTTACTGATTTTCAAGCCCTGTTGTATTAATTTGTTTTTAAATATGTGCATTTGATTCTCCAGAGGATTCTTTCCCTCGAGACGCTCCGCGAGAGGAACAATCAGCAGCTGCTGGTTAAAGAACAGGAACTGGAAAGTCTAAGACAACAGCTGTCAGCTAAAGGAGGAGAGGTACATACACTGACAACTATCTGTTGTCAGAATCGCATTTGTCCCGTCATCCGTCACGAAGAGGCCTCTACACACCTGTACATGGAAACACACGATTAGCTCAGGCTTAAAGTCCTGCCTAAATGAGAATAAACCCACAGCAAGAGCACTATCCAGCTTGTGAATTTTTTATTTTTTTCCCCCCACACTCTGGTATTGCATTGGTGGCATGTGGGAAACTGTCAGCGAGAGGGAAGGGAGGAAAAAAATAAATACTGGAATCCCAATGAGGTGCCACAAACAGAGGGGGAAATCGCTTCTATCCCACTTTGACAGCAGCTCTGCAAAGTGAAGTTTAGACAACCGGCAGAAGGTGCATACCAACGTACATCGTTAGATTCTGTTCGCTTGACATTTATAAACTGTTTATCTGTGACTGCTGTCTGTATGTATTAGCATTCATGTCATGTTGCTGTTTGACACTAGTGTAAAAACTCGTTCTGCTGTTGCTTATCCTTGTGTAATATGTCTTCTATTGTGGCAGAAACGTCTCTAATTTAGAGTGGTCAGAGTGGCAGCAGGCTAAGCTCACAGATGACATGCTGGTAAATGGAATGTCAGCGTTTTGTTTTGCCCAGACATTAATCATACTTGCATCTTCCTCATTAAGTTTCATCAGCAGACACGCAAGTGGCTAATGCCACCAGACTCCCAGCCGCGCTACGTCGATTACCAGAGAAGGATAATTGCGCAGAAGACAGAAAAACAAGTCTTTTTCCCTCTTACCACCCTCCATCGAACTATGCTTCAACAATAAGGTTAAAAAGATTTTGGTGACATACAGGCCTCATTTTTTTATAGGTGGTTGCGTCGCTGCAGGCCCAGCTGGAGCAGCGCAGGAGAGAGGCAGAGCAGAGAGACGGGATGTTCCAGAGCTTGTCACAGGAAACGGAGAATCTGAAAAACAAGCTGGCCACAGTTTCCGCTCGTTGTCAGTCCCTGGAAACGCAGGCCACGGTAGGCTGACCCTAATACGCTGCTACCTGTCAAGATGTTCTAATTAGTCAAGAAGAGACATCTCTTCTTGACATGATCTGGTTGCTTTTTCTGTGCAATGGAAATGATCTAGCTGTTCTTTAGATTTGCCTGGACAAGCATTTGTGACTTTTTGTATTGCATTATGATGATTCTGCCTGTGGAATATCACTCATATATTTGAAATTTATTATAGCAAGAATGAAAAAGATGAAATGATTTGTGGTGATGCTGATCTCTTTCAGTTTCAGTTGAGAAGTCAACAATTGATGATCCTTGGAGTATAGGAATAAAATGTAGACTTTGAGTTTTTCCAGGTGTGTAGGAGTATAAAAAATTGAAATGAGTGAAATAATTTGTATTTTCAAACTTTAATATCTGTAAAAAAATAAAAAAAAGTCAAGTGTCGAATCCTTTCATCCCTCTCTCTGCCAACCCATCTACCCCTCCATTGTTTTATTTATCTTCTTTCCTGACCATCCTTCTTTTATCATCCATCCTTCCGTTGATCCGTTTGTCCATCTATTCCCCTGGAAATCCCTCTGTCCCTCCAACCATCTATCTTTTGTCATCCTTCAGCCCCCCATCCATTACTCTTCTCCTCTATCTAGCTGTCCCTTTCTTCATCCAACTCTTCCTCCTTTCCACCATCGTCATGTCAGTCTGTGTGTCCATCTCTCCACTTGCCAAATGGAGGGAGAAATTGCATTTCCAGACTTAATTCCCCATGTTGTTGTCTTAAAGTTATATCCATCCATCCAAGCAAATTAATAATGATGGTGATTTATGATTGTGACTGAAAAGCATTGTTGAGTAGAAAAAAAGCTAACCTACAAGAGGGATAGTAAACTTGCCTTTGGCTAAGAAAGTAAGTGGTACTTTGATCTTTAAATCTGTCTATTAATAAGGTTTTCCCCACAATTGTTTTTCATCCATTCATGTAAAGTTTGTAGTTCTGGTTTTCATGTTTAAAACATGAGCATAGTAGAAATGTTTTCTTTAAATCTGTGGAAAGCTTTTAGGTTTATGCTTGCCAAAAAGGACTGAAAACTCTGCAGAAAAAGTGCAAAGATTTTGACATGAAAAGTGATCAGTGATTGATGGATTAAAGGGCTCGTTCAGGGAACTGTGGCTCTCTTTTTGTCCATCAGGTGGCAGTGTTTAATCTCAGTTTTCCTGCTGACATCACCTTCTCCCTGGAGCCTCCTCACCACTTTATCATGAAGGGTTTATTGCTCTGAAATACATCAGCTGTAATAAGTATTGTAAGGGTGAAAATCAGATTTTTCAGTAGCCCCTTTATTTTTATCTGCCGTCAGCAGTGTAACTCTGCTTATGGAGGAGATAAAAGGAAATCTGTAGTGGCCACGTCTTAACTGTGGATCCAGTGCTGCTGCATTGACTCTAAAGCTGTCATCAGGATTCTTCCCTGCCCATAAGGAAGCAAAATTACATGCAGGGCTTTAAAGAATATAAAAAAAATGTAGCTATATCATACAAAGAAAAATCCCAACTAATAAGCTTATCTAAAGAGGATTTCATCTCTAAATATGTGCATTTTTTTTTTTATCCGTTATGTTGCATGATTATGTGGATCCTTTGTATTTGTTTAAGTAATTTTCTTGCTCACGGTTTAGACTATTTGCTGTACCACTGGAGCTAGAGCTGGAAGAAACACGAGTTTTTAAAACGCTGTTGTTCTATATCCATAGCTGTAATAAACAGAAAGCTTGCAATTTTTTTTCTTCTTTATTTTTGCTGCTTAAAGGTCAGCAGGGCTCTTTATATCTTTGATGGAAGATGTTTGTTTCCCATCTATTATTAGACCAAAGCATTAGCGTGCAAAGTGTGGATACGAATGAGCAGAAGTATGAGTGGCCCCTTTTTAAGATGCGTTGCATAGTTTGCTTCATTGTTCTGTTATAAGGCATCAGAAATGGCTGCTCTGTGTGAGACAGGAAGCTGCTTCAGGCCATCACCAGAGCACACAAACTAATTGAAAGCTTTAAAGACATTTGACAGTGAGAAGCTGACTTACAGAACCGTCTCTGTT
The DNA here is from genome assembly GCF_019740435.1 of Gambusia affinis. NCBI lineage: Eukaryota > Metazoa > Chordata > Actinopteri > Cyprinodontiformes > Poeciliidae > Gambusia > Gambusia affinis. Next base: position 19,366,922 of record NC_057887.1, read on the forward strand.
TAATGTGACACATGACTTCTAACATTTGTGGTTGATAAATAAAAATCTTATTTTTGCATGAACAGATTAGTATTTTTAACCAGAGTTTACCAAATTAATGGAAACAATGTTGGGGAAAAACAGTTGCTCATAACTGTTACTAACTGTAACTTTGAATCTAATGTGTTTAAATCTTACTGTATGTTTCTTTGATATAGCCATTGCTGCTAATATGAAAACAAACTAAACAACTACTTCTCCTGCTACAAGGAGATTCCTATATCCTTTCCTTGTGTAATTTCTTTAATGTAACTTTCTACCAGCATGTCACAATTCCTTATTCTATCCCCTTTGGAAATGATTCAGATTAACAAACCAAGCAATCTCTCTGCTGTTCACAGAGGACTCTGCTTATGTTTGTACATTTAGACTTAGTGAGATAAACAAACAAGCTAATGAGGTTTACCTGGTGTGATAGGAGCCAAAACACTTGTCAGACATGCAATATGGAGTCTTATGCAGTATGGAAATTCAGTCATTTAAATCTTTCTCAGGTCTGGATAAAGACCATGCATTGGCTTGTCAATCCCCTCATCCATTGATCCCTTTGTCCTTTCACTCATCCATCAAAACCTGTTTTTATCTGACATTATGCAGCCCTATCTATTGGCGTGTCCATTGGTTTATTAATACGTCTGTCTGTCCATCGGTTTATTCACCCACCTTCCAACTGTTTGTCTATTTATGATCAATATGGGGTTTCTTTGTTTTGTTTTGATTTTTGTCTGTTTTCCACCTACCATCCTTTTTTTGGTCCATTTTTTTCATCCTTCCTGTCTTTCAGTCTTCGGTTTTTTCCAGGTACCACATTTAAATCTTGCCCTTGGTAGATAAGTCTGCCTAAAAAGTCTTTGGTATTTGCATGTGGGCTAAAATAAACTGACAGAATTTGCCGTTTGAATCCAGAAGGGTATGAAATTTTAAGATAACAGATGTATAGAGATGGAGATCAGACTCGAAGGCTTACAGCGACAGGCATGTGACATGACCAACAAGCCTCTGGGGATGGAGCCTGTACACTGCAGGGTTGGTGACCTGGTCATGTAGTCAAGACTTGGGAGCGCAGAAGAGCATAGATTTATCTCTTGCTGCTCTGTTTTTCGTGCATTATTAAAAGTTGGGCTAAATAATTAAAATCAGCAAGCCTGTGTGTAATTTCTGAGCCTGTGGCAGTTTTCCATCTACTTTATTTTGTCCTCTGAAAATGGAGAAGCTTATTTTAAATTAACAGTACCTGTCACTTGACAGTTAGCAGAACCTAGCCAGCCTTAAAAGACACAGAAGCTACAAGCTATTTTTCTTATAAATAAAACAGATTTTTTCTTTATTTTAAAGTCAACCTCAACTTAATGTTGGTTGTGACAGCTGGATCAGATGCAACTACTGCATATTTACTAGTACTTTGTCATTTAACCTTTGCAACATCTCCCTCCTTCTCTTTTCAGAATGGGCATGCTCCTGCTGCAGAACTGGTACAGATACAAGATCAACTCAAAGATGTGAGTCCTTTTTGACACATCTTCATAAATTTGACATGTTAAACTTCATATTCTATGTCATTGCATACCAGAGGTACAGCGAAGGTATATTGGGAAGCTTGTAAATTTTCTCAGAAAGTACACAAGTCCTTTGAGCCTTGCTGCATAAAAACAACAAACTTCACATTTTATTGGGATTTTATTTGAGAGAAGCACAAAGTATCAGAAAAAAATTAAAGTGGAAGGAAATTGAGACATGGTTTTTAAAATGTATTACAAAAAGGATTCTGAAAAGTATGGTGTGCTTTTAGTGTGTAGAATGTCTTTTAGATACAATTAGAACTGCAATATATTTTTTTTCAATTTATACTGAGTCAGATTGGCTCAAGGATGTTTTTCTCAACTTGATTTACATGCAGGCTTTGACTAGACCAGATATCTGTAACCTGCAGCTCTGATTTCTGATGTAACTCTTTAGACCCAACACAGTGGATCTTAATAATTTTGGAAAAATTTAGCATTGTTTTAAAATGTGAAATCATTAAAAAAGGAACATATTTGTTTCTTCCCATCAATGTAAAAAAATATTGACCTTTAAACTTCATGAACTTTTGCATTTAATCACTGGTGTTTCGTTTCTCATTAATTCATGACCCCGAGCTCAGGTTGTTATCATTACCCAGAATCCAGATTGCTTGTCTAAAACAGTTGTAAAATCTTCCCATCAGGCTCTGGAAAAGAACCAGCAGTGGTTGGTCTATGATCAGCAGCGAGAGGTTTTTGTGCAGTCGGTCGTTGCCAGAACAATGGAGTTGGAGCAGCAACTGGAGCAGGCCAAGGAGCAGCAGGAAAGCAAAGCAGAGCCCAGCTCTGAGGGTAAATATACCTTACATCCTCATATATAAAGAATATGGAAACATCAGGATAAATAGTATGCGTTCAGATACAGAAAGATGATGGAAATGTATCCTCAGTGCACATTCTTTTCAGTTGAATTTTTTAGTTTTTATTTCTGGTCAGAAATCGGTGCTCTGCTGTTGTATCAGCAATGTAATGCAGTAGTTTGCTCTTAATATTTGATGGAATCTGAAAAATTTACAACAGAATTTGTCTTTAAAATTTTAGTGGAAGCTTTTTTTTCTCTTGAACTGGAGGCCTGATTTTTATCTTACCCCTCCTCTCCCCCCTTGTGTCAGCTTCAAACAACACTCAAGGTAAAGAAAAGGAGTCTGTCCTGAAAAAGCACTACGAGACGATGCTTTTAGGTGTGCAGAAAGACCTGGAGAGCCAGAAAGATCAGACTGCCAGAGCTCTGCAGGAGTTAAGTATTCAGAAGGAACAGGTAAACAATACTAATTCTGCAAACTTTCTACCTAAAGAACCTCGGTGACGTGTTTACCCACACTACACGTTTTAGAGGGGATTTTCTTGTCTTCAAACTTAAATTTCTCATTGTCAAAAGAACTTTTTATATCAAAGGTAACCTGCGTAAACGCACATCACTGTTTTTTAAATTGCTGATACAATACTACATTTTAGCAGAGGAAAGCTATCCAGTATTCTCTCATCATCATTTTTTCCTGTTGAAACGAGAACAAATTCATTGACATTCCGTCCTTTGAAAAAGGCAGCTTCAGCACCGAATCAGTATGCAGCTGAATATCCAGAGTCCTTGGATTCAGACATCTTTATAATTGATCTGCAGAGCTGGATTAAAGAACTGAGTAAGATGGAAAACAAACAGCGTTTTTGCAATTTCTTTCATGGCCTCTGCAGACCTTGAAAGCTCAGGCCGAGCTGCAGCGGCAGAGGGAGCAGGTCAGTCGGGTCCAGGAGGAGCGCTGCGTGCTGCAGAGGAAGTACGAGGACAAGTGCAGCGAGTTGTCGGCCTTTCTGAGGAAATACGAGGAGAGGGGCAAGGAACTGGACGAAGCCAAAATACAGCTGCAGGCGGAACGCCTTGGCAACAGGTAAAACCAGCAGCGTGCTGTGGATGTTCATGTTCTCTGAAACAACCCAAACCTGTGGCAAGAAAAGGCTGAAAATCACTTTAAACTTAATTCATTTAAGTTAAGTAGTTTTCCCTTTTAAATGAGTGTTTTCTTTTAATGCTTAGGTCTAATATCATAACTTTTACATCTAGACAAGTGGTGCACGAGGAAAGAAAAGTATCATCTGAAAGGACAGACAGGGTGAGAGCCGACCTGGAGAAGGTGGAGAAACGACTGGATGAGGAGAAGAAGAGATCTGATGACCTTCTGCAGCAGGTCAGACTCCTTTAGCTAAACAGGATGCATGGAGGGATCAATTAAAACCTTTTGGACAACTGCTAATTTCACATGTAAATGAACTGAACATGCACCAAAATGTGAATACAAAAGATTCAAGTAGGTTGTTCATTTTTGTAAACTATAAGACTGCTTTATTAGTAGAATGTGAAGAATCCCAGTGAACTTCTAAATGACTCGTTGAAGGCTTGGCTGAAAGTTCTGTTGGGGGAAAAATGAATTTATTCAAGCATTGTTAAAGGGGAAAATCAGTCAAGCTTATTAGGAATCTTATACAAGATGAGAGCAGAGAACTGTAACAAGGGAGTCCAATTTAAAGGATAAAGCTTTAGCAGACAACACGTCTTTTATACTCAAGGGCAGAAAAATGGGGAAAAATATGTAAGAGACAGACGGAGGCTAGCTCTTTGGCAAGTTCCTGTAAGAAACTAGTCTATTCCACACAAAGTCCATATGCATTATAGGAAATGGACAAGACCATAACTTCAACATTGTGATGTAGTATTTACATTTTCCATCAATTCAATGCACCATCTTTGAAGGAGGAGAAATGCAGAGTCTGACCTGAAGAACACAACTTTCAGTTTTTCTTCTGGTGGTACTGACCATTAGGAGGGGACTTCACTGCATTAAGATGCCAATAAATAGAGTAATTTACAGCAGAATCATGTATCGGGAAGCTAAAGATGGTACAGCATAATTCTTCAAGATGCATAACTAAGATAAGAATGGAGTGGCCAACGAAGCATGGTAAGTCATGGAGTGGCTGGTCACTCTCCAGATCTGAGTCCTGCAGAGGGAGCTGGAGCTTTACAGTGGCAAGCAGCAACCAGGAAACCTGACGGAGTTTCTGGGAGGAAGACTGGGTCAAAATCTCTTCTTAGCTGTGTGAAAACTTCATGACCAACTGCAGAAAATGTCTTAGTGCTGAGCTTTCTCACCAAGTTTGAAGTTGTGATTTGCCTGGAGATGAAAAGCTTATTTCACTCAGTGACATGCAGACTATTTTAACATTTTGGTTCACTTAATATTTTTTTTTTTTTATCTCCACCTTTGATGCCACAACATTTGCACTCTTCAAAACCTCTGCACGGGATCAAATACTTATTTATTATACTGAAGTACTTTTCAAAATAAGAGTCCACCAAGTGTTGGAAAAAGTGAAGATATAAACAATATTAGTTAAATAATTTTACAACTGTTCACTATGTTTGGATGTATTTGTGTGTTAGTTTATCCAGTATGTATTTAATTTCACATTTTACAGTTGGGCTCCTGCTCAGGCTCTCAAACTGTTTTATATTTTTCCGTCAGTGTGGTTGAAAATGATTAAATGCTCTGCAAACACAAAACTGTTCTGCCTTGATAATTTGCTCTTGATAGGTAAATATGCTGCAGAAGTCTCTCATCAACCAAAATGAAGAACGAAGGAGAATTGCTGCTCTGGAACAACAGGTAGAGCTTAACTTTTTAGAAGGCTGTTAAAATGCATAAATTACATGACAAACAGCCATCTTTTTTTTTTTTTTTTCTTTATGAAAGACAGAATTTTGGAACAGTTCCACTACTTTAAAAACTTTCTTTTCATTTCCTCCAAAGATCCAGCTCTCTGCCAAGGACTCTGAGAATGAAAAACTTGATCGTCAGAGCATGCAGGAGCAATTACAGAAAGTGCTGAAAGAGCTCCGCAAAGCTCGTGATCAGATTGCCAAGCTGGAGTCTGCTGTAAGTGTCTGCAGTGTATCTGTGTATTTAAATCATGCAGCAACTTTTGATTTAATGCTGTTTTCAAACCAAGTTTACTGTCCAAAAATAAACAGTTGCTTTATGTTTTACAATAAAAATGAATTGCACTCTTAAAAAAAAAAAAAAAAGTAAAAATGCCATGTCTTGTTTTCAATTTCAGAAGCAGCCCTGTGCCCGCTTTTCAGAGCCCAGCTCCCATAATAATCTGGAGTTTGAGCGCCTTGCTATTAACTCTCATGGCCCCACATCCCCATCTAAAGTCATCAGCCTCCTGGATGAGAGTTTCCTGGAGTGTCCAAAGTGTCAGGCTCCTTATCCAACCAGTCGCCACAGAGAACTCCTGGCCCACATTGACTACTGCTTTGCCTGAATGAGCACACCAGATGAGTAATTCCCAACTCAGACATTAACCGAAGGGGGGTAGCTGGACAGTGAGATTGGTTTTAACCAGAAATAAGATTAAATTCTGAACAAAATCTAAGCTAAAAAGGTTGGGAATGCCCAAAATGCAGCTCCAAAAATGCTTTTTTTTTTAATGTACTTATTCCAAAATGTTGTGCATCTTCTATGCAAAAATTATAGGAATATTTTTTTCACTCACCAAGAGGGTTTAATGATCAGCAGTTATTTTTTGTTTTGTTTTGTTTCACCATCATAAATCCATGTAATAACTCCAGTCATACTACACTGACCCGTCCATTTCCCCTAAAATGGGGCGGAGGGAAGATTACAAGGCTTTTTATTTTTATAGTATGTCAGACAAAATCAAGTCAACATTTAACTATTCATTTCATCAGTTTTATTTTTAGAAAAAGAAGAGACTTAAAAGTTTGACACACTTTTATGTATTTAGTCTGAAAAATCTTGCTCCAGTTTTTCTTTTTTTAAAGTCATAGCACTGACCATTGACATAAAACTGGTGGAGGGTTTCTCTATACGTATATTTTAGCTGATGTTTTCATTTTTTGTTCAGATTTTTATTTTTGTGTTTTATCTTGGTATTTATTATTGGGTTTCTTAAGAGTTATGGAAAGCTTCTATATATTTTCCAGTGAATTATGTGTGTAAGATTGCCTGATCATGAGGTATCCTCCTTCTATTTACACGTGACAGTTTAAGGCTCTCTGTTGAATCATATGAATCAAACCTCTATAAATGGGTCATTTTGAACTCCCAGTTTTAATACCTTTATCTCTTGGTTGCATTATGTTGTTGATGATAGTATATCTTGTTAAGTAGAAAATGTACAGCGGTGATTGTTTACCATTTTATAGTATTTATGTGAAGGACAAAATGTGTTAAATTTCTACACTCCAGCTGTTGGCTATTTTCAACTTCATTAACTGGCCATTACAATTATCAGCGAATGTCCATCTAATTAACCATATGTCCCTCACATTAGCGCTGCCCTCGTGCTGCAGCAGCAAACCTGTCGAGCTCGTTTCACACACTTGGATAAACATTGCTGAACCGTGACAGAGATTTTTCTGTCTCACCTCCTAGTTTTTAGTTGCTTAAACTCAACCAGACCAGATGCATGTAGCCGTGCAGGACTTAACTGGTCACGTTTGTCGGGTTGTCTGTGCATCCCTCTCTACAATCACCACCTTGACTTTCCAAACCTGCAGCCCTGTCAGGCTGGAAAGAGATTGCATGACTTAATTCCTTGTGCTAAACTATTTACAGCGGGGATTACTAAAGGTCTCCTTGTTGGGAGAAAGGTGTTTATTCCTGCAGTCTTGGCAATGTGGCCACATGGATTTAAGGCAGACAGATGTTGCTGTGACTTTTGGGTAGCTTCGATTTTACTTCCACTGTTTTTATTTTAGTAGAGTGCCATCTGGGAATTTTTTATATATATATACATATATATATATATATATATATATATTTTTTTTTTTACCAGGTTATGTTTTTAAGTGTTCTTTAATGTATCCTGATCATGTGCTTCTGAATTGTTTTGCTGTGCTCAGTACTGTCTACAAATGTGCAATAAAGACTTAAAACTCCATCCAGAACAATCCTTCAGTGTAATTTTGTCTTAATGCTGTAATTCTTTGTTAAACGCAACAGCAGTTCTCTTTGCTGATGAGAAATAAATTGAAAATGTTGAAGCCTGTTATTTTTTTTCAAGCCATAATTAAGAGTAACACGGTAAAATTAGTTTAATTTGGGTGTCTTATTTTACATAAATGGCAGTCTGGGTTGAGATTCACAAAACAGTTGGCACTCCTGGTGAAAATGTTTTAAGAAGCTTTGAATTAAACTTTTATGGAGATTTGTTGACTCCAAGGTGCCACTTTTCTGCAGTTTCCCATCCTTTCTTACTAAACCGGGTTTCATCCTTGTTTGTCTCAAATTTTGTAACCCCTTTTTTAATAATAGATATGCACAAGTTTAGGGGAGTGACTGCGGTTTGTTTAATCTTTTCTTTGACATTACAAAATATTTTTCTCCATTGAGACTTTATTGTGGACTGAAAATTTCCTTAGACAAGGTCTTTGTCTTTTTAAGAGCCCCAATTACTCAGTGTGTATCTTGTACACAATGGATGACAGAACTATATTACATTGATTTTGTTTAAAAAAAAAACAAGTAGAGGAAATATATGATTGAAACTTAACCTGCTGTTTCATGGCGATGAAGCCTTGATCACTGCTATATTCCATGGCGTGCTTGTTGAACGGTTTGCAGGACAGACTCTAAATAAAGCTTGATTTATGCCAAGTAATGCAGCAGACTAATGCACTAATTTAAATTTTAATCTGATTGCAGTGCATTAAGTATGGATACATGCTGGTCACTTTAGGCCGTGCAACAAATTTTACTGAGACATCTGTCACAAGAAATCCTTGTACCACCTTTATAAGCAGCCATGGCTTTAAAATGCTGCTGAGAAGTATGGAGACCTGCAACGTTTCCTTTCTAATATAGATTGGATAATTTTCTACTAAGTAGTGGAATTAGAGTTAAAGGGATGATTGCAACTGTTAGTATTTCCTCTAAAAACAATTTTTATGAAAAATATGTTAACTTTATTGTTCAATTTATTTTATTCTTTTATTAGAATTATGCATTGCTTTATTAGCTAACCAGCTTATTATGTGCCATTAGGGGGGGGAAAAAAAGACCATTTAAAAACCCAGAGTCCAAGCTCATTACAAAGATGGAGCAAAGGCCAAGAACTAAATGCAGTTTGTTTTTGTTTTTTTTCTCCGAAGAGATTTTGCGGCGCTAGTGGCTCGTATTTTTGCAACAGTAGGCAGACAGGAAGGAGGGCTAGGAGAGGGGGGAAGACATGTAGCAAAGGGCCTCGGGACCGGGAGTCGAACCCGCGACGTCCGCGTCGAGGGCTAGGGCCTCCAAGCGTGGGGCGTGCTAACCCCTACGCCACCACAGCACACCCCCTAAACAGTTTTTAATGGACATAATAAACTTAAGAGTTTCAACTGAAGAAAGACAAAAATAATTAAAAAAAATATTTAAAGCTAATCTGTAAAGTTGACATGTTGGGTGTGTTTCCTATAAATCAATCTACAGTGCTGATCTTAAAACAATTTGGAGTCTGTCAATCCACTGCATAAAATAAGGTTTAAAATCAGCTGCCAACCTCCTGAGATTATATTGTCCTAACAGATTCATCATTATAACACAGTAAAATGCTGCAAGACATCATAACTCTAAAATGCCATGAAAGGACCGACAACAGCCTTTTGCTACTGCTTATTTCAAAGCACATGGCAAGTTTAATTTTTGTGAGAGGTAGACGAGAAGGATATCTTTTCTTTTTAAGATAAACATAAAGACATATTAAAAAAAATCATGAGATCTGGAATAATGTTGGACAAACAAGTCTAAAGTTAAAGGACGGGGAATGTTTGGCAGAAACCAAATGCAGCAATTTTCCACAACCTTACGGCTTCCAGAACTACAGATTTATTGAATATCTTGTGGAATTCAGATTCAGATTGGATCATTAAAAAAATTAACAGTCAAAAGATGTTTGAATGTTTTATTTTAAAAACTGGCTCAAGACGTAAACATCAGCAAAGATTAACAAACAGATCTACTACTGAACATGTTTGCTGGATATTATAGTTTAATAAAAAAAAAAAAGTACTTGTGCATTGTAGGAATATGTAAAAGCAAAGCCCCTTTTGTGAAGTTCACGTTCTGAGATATTTGGATCATACAAGATTTCCACATGTGATAATTTATGACACTTCTTCCTCATGATGCAATGTACTGAAGAGAAATAAAATAAGCAACAGACGTTGAAGATAACACTGAAATTTAATGAGACTAAAGCTGACTATGAACAAAAACAAGTGTGAAAGTTTGGAGTTTGTGATTTTTAATTTATTTCTTTAAAAAAAAAATTAAGGAAACTACTTCCTCTCGTGTGAGAGAAACTGAGGTGGTAGGGGTGAGGAGGAGGTGGGATTCAATCTGAAACCAGCAGAAAGGAGCATCAAGATAAGGGTCACTGAGGCGGCTCTGCATTTCCACTGTTCTCACAGAAACCTGAGAGAGAAGAGAAAAACATTGCACTTATTAACAATATTCATCAAACAACCTGCATTGTATTATTTATTTTTTTTTGTCCATGACAGACTATCCAGTTGGAAGTGCATTACTCAGAATTACACTGAGTACGCATTCCTCTAATCAATCAATGAAGATAAACACTGGTCATAAGGAATGAAGCAACATCCCTCGGTTAATCATTAATTTGGTCTTTAACCTTATTGAATAACTCAAATTGGAACGTCTCCTCCTCCTATCGGATCAATAATGGCTGGTACGCACTCGGTGGGTATCGACTCACCGTTGTGTGCTACGCGTCGGTATTTGCCCAAAAGACACAAGTCCGTCTTTTTCTGCGTGACGATGGCCTGGTCCTCTGGCCTCAGGCCGGTTGGGTGGCGTGAGAAGACGAAAGAGTAGCTATCCAAGCATGTGCCGTCCTCGTTGAGCAGTCTGCAGGAGTAGTGGATGGCGTAGTTGTCGTAATCGGTGTCGATAACCCAGTGTTCGTCATCTGAAAGCAGGACGGGTTATGTAATGATTAGAATATTTGCTTCCACTTGCTAAAATTAAGATTGATCTGGTTTCTTTAACTCATTAGATTTCCACTAAAACGTGGAACATTCCATAAAGCATTGGGCCTGAGGTCAACAATCTCCACGCTATCGCTGAATTCAACCCAGCTGCAGCGCCGGATTGAATTTTGGGAATTTTTCTTCTCTGTCTTTCCTCTTGTGAGTCAGGTCATGCTTACTTCCTGTCTGCAAGTATGAAGCAGCTCCCCAGTATCTCATTCTAAACTTGGCAGGGTTCGGGGATTCCTCAAAGGTAGCAAACATGTGGGCACACATTTCCCAGTTGCTACAGGTCAAAAAGAGACAAAGAAAATTAAAATCCTCAGTATTCTACGCATCGAGAACAGCAAGGCCTCCGGGGGGAAGAGGAGAAACCTACTTCAGGATGATGACTCTGCCCTTCGCAGTAGCAGTCATTGAGCCATCGTCGTCAATGTTAAACTGGGCTACAACGTTGTCGAGTAAGAACAAGCCCTCAGGGTCCTTTTTTCCTACAGCATACCAGGTCCCTGCATACTGTTGGGAAAAATATTTTTAGTTAAACTTTATGGGATACATCTTACTTTATGAATGCTAATTATTATGTTACTCACAACTCACCCTGGTTTTGTCAAAGTCCTGCTTGACCTGGAAATTCTCCACCTGGCAATCCTGCGCCCAGGACAGCGCCAGGAAGCAAAGAGCCACAACGAACCTCAGCATGCTACCTCAGAGGAAGGGGGGGAAAAAATGGTCAGAAGTTAGACGCAGAAAGTCTGGAAAAGAAAAGGAGAAATATTAGTTATTTTTTTTCTTAAAGTTCTCAGATTAAGTTCAGCATAGTCTGATGAAATTCTTCAAAATATCTCCAAAAAATAAGTTTGTGAAAGTTAAAATTTGTAAGCAAAAAGATGGTCCTTTGTTCAGTGCGTACCTTGGTGCATAAAGAAGTGGCTGTCTCACTTAAAGTCCACTCTTCGACATCCTCCTGACTTTATATACAGCTGTCTGCTGTTGCATAATAACATTCTGGGGTCCTGAACCACCCCTGCTCTCCCCACAGTCAGTCAGCAGCGCTACATTGGACAAACATTTGCATAACTCCTTCTACTGGTCCAATTGATTTGTGTGTTCTGCACATTTGGTTGACCACTCCCGAGTCCCCGTTTATGAACAATTTTCTCCTTTATCTTCTGGGAATTTTTTTTGTCTTAGTCTAAAGTACAAAATGAAAGTGCATATTTGAAACATTTATTAAGTTTCTAAACTTTTGGAAGGGCTTGTACATACAGTATTGCCACGGAGCAAGTTAGTGACGTTTATCCACTGTCGTTAACTTAGCAAGTCAATTCTCTGAAAATCCAGAAATCTGAGTGAAACACACAGAATAGAATAAGCATTTTGTTGATATTTGTCAAAGAAACCTTCTTAAGTTTCCTAAGTACCTCATCAGCATAATTACATCAGCTGCTGCTTTATCTCCAGGTACTCTGTTTGTATGAAACAAGGCCAAAGTCCTCTCTCCTTTGATGTCATCTCATATGCTCAGGATCGTTCTAATTTCCCCTCTACAAATGTATTTGAGGGTAAAACTAGATGACAACCCAAAATAAAATCCAGTATAACTAGTAATTGTCACATCATCTAGGACGTTTAACAGTCAAGTTATTAAACAATATTGCAAAATATAAAATCTGTCATCCCAAAATGAAAATAGACAGAGTATGACACAAGAAGAAACACTATGAAAAATGGCAACACACCTAAAACAAGTAGGAGAAGATTAATTAGAAAGGTCTCATGCATTCCTACTGTAACTCTGGAGGAGCTGCAGAGACTCACAACTCAGGTATTGGGAACCTGTTGACAACATAACAATCAGTCTTTCAGTACACAAATTTACCCTGCATACAGGAGTCACAAGATTCTTAAATTAAAGAGAAAAAAAAGCACAGGTATAACAAACCATGAAATGAACAAAGCAAGAAACCCATAGATTAAATTGTAGAAAGAGGTGATTTTACAAACTATCGAATCAGAGGGGTTTACTTGTTCAAAAACTGTTTGAAATCGTGCTTTTATTCCACTTCCCAAGTTACTCTATGTTGTGTAGGTCTATCTCAAATATTCTACATGACAAAATCTGGAGAAGAAAAAGAGCCAAGGGGTGTGAATACTTTTTAAAGCACAATACAAGCAACACAAGGCGAGTACAGTCTCCTCTCTCCGATCCACATTGGTTTTTCAGCGTATCCTCGCTGGCAGACCTGTTATAAACTGAGGCTGTTATTTTGCAGAGTTCACATAACCACACCTCTGAGGCCTAAAAGAGGCACAGTGGAGCCAAACATCTGTAGCTTACATAACCAAAGCTCAGGCCAGGATAAAAGAAGGGAAAACAACACTAGCTCTCCTACACATAAATATTAGCAGCTGGAATCTGACCAGGGGCAGGCGCAACATTTCACAATCCCGAAAACTGGCAAAGGACTGAGATGCATTTCCCCTGCCAAGCTTATGTGTTTACATTTCACATTTTGAGGAGTTTTTTTGGCAACAAGAGACAAGTTCTTGTTTTTAATGGGGTGTAAGATATGAGTAACTCAAGACCCCTATAAAGTTTTGGATTCAATAAAACAACTCATGGCTTATTGAACCATTTCCAGCTGAACTTTAAAGCTTTGGCAAGAGCAAGAGCAGTTATCTGCTAAAGTGAAAACTTAGCAGTTGGTAAACGGCTCTTGTGCTGCATAACTAAAGTCTATTTTAGCATGTTAGCCATTTCTCCAAAAGAGGTTATTGTACTGGTCATGTACAAATTTAACATGCTCAGATGCCAATGGGTTGGGTACTAGCTTTGATAAACATTTTCCATTATACTACAGGAAGTAGCCATTGAGGATGCTGCTGCATTTAAATATCTAGTTGGTACTAAGGGGGAAAGAATATCCCTGCCAGCAGCCTATGCTGTTGATTCAACCCAGAACAGATTAAAATTCACAACATACTTTCTAAATGTTTCAGCTGAAATAAATACTAGTTTGACCAGGCAAAGTGTATCCCATCAGTTGGCTAATTTTGGTGAGTGTATGAATTGTCTTTTCTTAGCTAATGTTGCTTTCAAACCAGCTTTTGTAAACCTGGGAGATGGTTGTGCATGAAAATCTTAGAAGCTCCATAGCTTCTGAAATAGCTATGTTTAAAGTCGTCATATTTCCTGTTCTGTTCTGATGCTGGGTTTGAATATCAGCAAGACATCTTAACCCTGCTTTTATGTCTTAATGTACTGACCTGTCAAGATATAAGCCATATATTTGTGTTGACAAGAAAGTAACCCAACAGAGCACCAATACCTAAATTTGAATGCTAAAATGATTTCAAAACGGATAGCTAGGTTCTCTTTGGGAGTGACAAGGGTGGATAAAATCAGAAATGAATACATCAGAGGAACAGCTCATGTCAGATGTGTAGGAGATAAAGTCCGAGAAGCAAAACTGAGATGGTTTGAACATGTACAGAGGAGAGGCACTGAATACATCGGCAAAAGGATGCTGAGGAAAGAGACCTTGAGGAAGACCAAAGAGGAGATTTATGGTTGGAGTGAAAGAGGACATGAAGGTAGTTGGTGTGAGAGAAAAAGATGTGGAAGACAAGGTTACATGGAGACGGATGACTCACTGTGGCGACCCCCAAAGGGAAAAAGGCAAAAGGAAAAGAAGCGTAATTAAAATAGAATTTCAAGATAGATTTCTTCTATTCAGTTCAGTTTTAGCCATATAATGTTTTTTTAAAGAAAATACAACTTTGTGTCTTTTTCAAACCATAAGTCAACATCAGATCAAGTCAAATTTTATGCAGCTCAACTTAATACAGTTTAATACAGATCATTCACGTTCAGTATGACTTTATTTACAAAGAAAAAAAACAGTTCCACAAAAGATACCGTTCAGAAAAGCCCAGAGTTAGTCGGAGAGGTCATAGGGCAGTATTTTGGAAAAATAAAAAAGAACGAAGAAGGGTGACCATCTGCTTTAGCTATTGAGGGGAAGGACGAGAGATAAAAACAAATACTTGAAACTAGGCCAAAGATACAAGCTCAGTAAAAATAACAAAAACATTGTGAAAGCCAGGAATAAAGGAAAACAAATACATAAAAAAACCAAATAGATAAATAAATAAACTAGACTTTTAGTAGCCATCTTTTTAGATGACTAGAATAGTCCGAAACCATCTAAAACTTAAAGTATATCTGTTACAGATAGATTTAAAGATTACAGTAAAACTACAATAAACTGTACTGTGGAAGACAATATTTGCTCCATAGATCAATTACTTTAGTTTTTGCTTTATTTTTATATGACAGTCAAACAGGTTGGGACCTATGTGAAGAAACTAATTTCCCTTAAGCCTAATAACAGGTTGTACCACAACTTACAAACAACACATGCCTTCTAGTGTTTGCAAGAACTAAAGATAAGTCTTTATTTTGCTGTGAAGGTTTTCTCTGAATGTTTTTTTTTTCTTTTTGCAGAATTATTTTAATTAAGTAACATTAGTCAGGTTTATAGAATATGAATGTGTTTTGAATCATTTGCTTGCTGCATAACTAAATGCGCTAGAGTCAAAGGTCTCAAAATGACATTTTCATATCCTCCTTCAGGATTTTCTGTCGGAGAGCAGAATTCATGATTCCATCTGCTGTGGGAAGTTATCCAGGTCCTGAAGGAGGAAAGCATACACCTTTCATAAAGTTCCACTTTTTTTCTCCTGAGTCCAAAGATTAATTTCCCCAAAGTCATGGGGATCATCAAAATGTTTTTCGCCAAATGTTAAACAGTCAAAGATTACTTTAATGTCATAACAACTTCAAAATTTAAATGTATGACATAAAAGTTGAGTTATATATTTGTTTAAAAGGAGATTTGGAAAAAAAAAAAAACCACTATGGTTAACAGTACAAACTGATGACTGCAATACAGCAGTGCAATTCAATTTTAGATTTTAGCTTAAAAAGTGAAGCTGCATGAAGATATTTTATCATTTAAGTATAGATAAATGATCAGATTTCAAAACTGGTCATTGGCTTAAATTAAGATGAAAAAAGCAGACATAATTTCTAAAACTTGCTATTTTAAATAGCTATATATATATATATATATTTAAATGTCTCTGATACACACATACAGCCTTGTGATGTGTGTATCACAGGGCTTTTTCTCTGTTTTTCCCACACTTCAGCACCAACCGGTTTTCCTCATTATGAGACTACCTTAACTTGTTTCCACAATGCCCACACAGCAACACCTTTCACATTTCTCCCTTGATAAGATTGTCTTAATCCTCACAGCAACATTGATCAAAGAACTTCTTTCCTCGCCAGATTCCAGCAGCTCAGTTAATAGTGATCAGCCATCTTCGTTTACGGCCTCGCTCTCAGACTCCCACATCTCTGCAAATTGGCTGCTTTGCAATCCCAGGACTGATACCTCCATGATGATTTCATTAGCACTAGAGTAGACTGCTTTCACATTGAGAGCATTATCTGGCCTGCCGTTGTGGCCGTGCATGCGATTGGTGCTGCTGGCAGGACCCTATTTAGAGACTTGCTCCACTGTAGCAAAACAAGGACAGAACATTAACAGGAGTTAATGGAGGATTGGCTTCCAGGAGGGGTTATGTGAGGCTGGCAAAGCTCCTGGCTCTTGATTGCTCAGGTTGTTTAAACAGTCTGCTCTGACTCCTGCTAAGTCAGGAAATCGAATGGTAATAACTTAATAAGTAAGGCTGCATGCTAGTACCATTTGACATGTAATTATTTACTCATTCATCACATTAAAGCCTATTTTTCTCCCAATTTACTCACAACCCAAAATCTGTGTTATGTTGTGAGATTTCATTTTATATTTTAAGGGCTACTGATTATCTTTTTAGCTTCAAAATTATATCTTTAACACAGGACAAAGTGATTTTAAAATTATTTAAATAAGTAAATAAATATTAAACAATATGGTGACTAAAACAGTTGTATTTATGAACTACATTTGATTAATTTCTGGATGTATTCATACAATAGAAAATAGTTCCTCGAGCATTTTGTCCAACCAAGGCCATTTATGATTTATTCCATTTCATAAAATCCTCTTCTAAGCAGTTGGTGAAGACACATAGCGAAAACAACATGCATGGCTGAAGATGGCATGTCTACTGGAAATGGTAAGATTTCCAGTAGACAGGATGTATGTTCTTCACTGAAAAACATTAAATCGACACTTTATTTTGTGGCCACAGAAGTTTTCTTGGACAAAAACAACATTTTGGACACTTTGTAGATGTTGTTGAGGATTTTTAAATTTCATCACATCATCATTTTAGATGAATGATTTTTGGTTAGGTTTTATGTAAAAGACCCACACATGACTTTAGATTTGTTTTTATATCTGTTTGAATCCTCTAAGTCAGTATTTTCTGAATAGGTCAAGCTCAGATTTGATACATCAATATTTGGACTCTGACTGGGACATTATAGCATATATTCTTTAGTCAAAACTATTTTTACTGTAGCTCTTCTTGTCACTTTTCCGTTAAGTATAGATTGTTGGAGTATACAACTAACAGTTTTCCTTTAAAAAAAATGAACATTGGATTTTTGTGTTTAATGCTCTATTTGCCCAGCCTGTCAGGTTTATTGACTGGTCAGTTATTGATGTATTCGCAGTGGTGTTAAACTCTTTCCATTTTCAGATGAAGGTTTGAACAGTGCTTCATGAGGTTTTCAAAGCCTAGAATTTAGCTTTGTAACCAAACTTTATTTTTGTGTTCCTTGGCCTATTTGTTTTCTAATGTTCTTTAAGAAGCCTCTGAAAAATTAACTCCTCCTCCCCCCCATTGTTTGTGAGGACATAAAATTGCATAATCCTTTTTTTGCTTCCCTCCCATTTCATATTTAAGCACTGCTTTCTGTTTGGTCTTTCATTAAATCCCCATAAAATCAATCATAATGTGTAGTTGCAACATGGCAAACCATGAAAAGGTTTTATGGATTGGTGTCTTCTTCATAGTAAAAGGTAAAAAAGGTGTGGGGACCTCCTGGCCTGTAATCCCCTCTGCTATAACGGGATGCTTAAGCTTCCTCGAGGAGAAAGCTATTTGTTGGACAATAACATTCTACCCTTAACACGGACTTGAATTCTAACCTAAACCCATGTCTGCAGCATGTTTTCTCTGTGCTCTCCGTCTATCTTTTCTCAACATGTCAGAGGGGTGTTGATAACAATCTGTCCGGTAGTAGCTCAGGTGTTCAGCCAGGCATCTTACCTGCCAACATCTCACTCTCCCTCATGGGCTTGGTAGGATTGGCCCATGTGAAATGATCAGCGTTGGGATTTGCAGGTTAAGGATGCTTAAAGAAGGGGTTTTAATGTCCTGACGTCACGTCAATTAGTGGTGAATTTGATCCCTTCAGCCTCTAAGCTGCACTCTCCCCTTTACTGTCTGCCGGTGGATACGGGACGCGTCCACGGAGGAGAATGCACGTCCGTTCAAAGGGACGCTGTTAGACCCATCCAAACAGCAAGAACGCAGCTTGCGTCTCAGCTTTCACCGTTTCTTTTCAAGTGATGCTTTGGTAACAAAACAAAAAAAGGAATTACACAAAGAGGACACAAGTAAAAGTACCAAAACAAAATGGCAGATAAGGACAGCGTGGAGAAATACTTGGAGAACAACCCGCAGTTCGCCAAAGAGTACTTCGATAAGAAGTTGCGTGCCGAGGCCCTGAGCGCCGCTTTCTCCCAGCCTGTCGACATCAAGGACACAGCCTCGTTTAAGGATGTTAACTCGGTGCAGGAGGCCGCCATCATCTTCGAGCTGCTCCAGGAGCTCCAGAAGCAGACGTCCTTCGAGAAGAACCTCCACAAGGTGCTGCAGAGAACCGCTCTCATCTTGCAGGCCGACAGGGTCAGCTATTACATCTGCCGCTCCAGAAACGGAATCCCTGAGCTCGCAACCTCCCTCTTCGACGTGACCCCGACGTCCAAATACGAGGCCAACCTGGTGAACCCGCAGAGTGAGATCGTGATCCCCACTGACATGGGAATAGTGGGCCACACAGCCACTTCCAAGAAGCCCCAAAACGTTCCGGACATTAGCAAGGTGAGACGGTGCGAGGAGACAAAAAAAAAAATCTTTTTTTATGCTTATTGTTCATGCAAGGTCAAAGTTTCATAAATGTCTTTGGAAAGTTCTCAAAATGCATGAGGATCTAGACAAAATCTTCACAGTTACAATAACGTAACTGTTTCATGGCATAAAAAAAATTTAAATAATACCAAAGAAGATATCTAATTTCTGAGAGACCTAAAAAAATTATAGCGCAATTTTTGCACATTAAAAAAATGACAAAACAATAATATTAAAACAAACTTGAAAAATATGTTTTAGATAGAAATATTTTTCGGCGTCTTTCTGTTCTTGAACCCTATGTTCATAAAACCACATTTTTAATGATTGCATAATAATTATATAAATTATGCATTATTCTTTTGCAGGCATGTATTTATCATAAACACAAAAGAAATATGCATTTTGAACTTTTATGAAGCCAGAAATATTTCTTCAGGAATAGAGGTCAGCACCTCTGTTAAAAAAGGAGCTGGTTGTTCAGGCAATGACCTAATCTATGCCTTAATAAGAAGAATGATTTGTAGGCTACTTGCACAGGAAATCACCAGATACAGATACTATATGCCTGGGAGTACTTAAACAGACTCCCACACATTTAGAAGAAAAAGCAATTGCTATTATCTTTTTATCTTTCCCAAAACTGCATGTACTATAAGTAGCTAAGCCTGAGTCACATTTGTTTAGATTCTCCGTATGTTTTCTCCAGCCTGTCTATAGATAATTTTAGCCTCGCTTACATAAGAAGATTCCTGGGATCTTGCTTTGAAAGTCAGTTAAAGAATTATGCAGTAAACTGAAGCCAAGTCCAGAACTGGTCCAAGATTGTACGTGGTCTAAATCAAACTCAATCAACCCTGATCTGGGCCCCCACCACCATTTGGGCCCGTCACCGAACGACCGACCACTCAGCACCTGCTTTTAAATATCCAGATTTTGCATTCCCAGTCCCAAAATGTTGGGGCACAATAGTTAACCAAAATTTAATAATGTACCTAAATACAGAATGTGTCTTGTTTAAGCCTTAAAATATACTTTTCATTTTAATTATTAAGCAAGTAGCAGAAAATAAATAATAAAATCTAGGTTAGTTCTCTAATTTTTCATTTGGTTTGGTACTTGTATTTACAGTGCAGCATTTCAACAAAAACTAAAAAAAAGTTAATAAATAATAACAACTAGAAAAAGGGGACAATTTATGCAGTTGGGCTAACAAATATACTTTGAAAACAATACATTGACCAAAATTTAAATCTGCTTCATAATAAATGTAATTTTAAATGTTGAACTCTCTCTTCAGCATGAAAAATCAAGCAATCTATCTAAATTCTTGGGCTGTAAATAAACTTTGTATTGTTTAAATTGTTGCTTAATTTTTTTCTTTGTTTTATCTTTCTGTTAGTTTTATTTTATTATTACTTTATCTATTATTTTTATTTTTTTATATTAATTGACTTTTATGATTTATCATAAAATAAATAATAAATTTATTTATTTATTCAAATAATTCCTATTGCCCTGTTTAGGACAAGAACGTATTTGTTAGTCTGAAATTCTTAATCTGGATATATAAATACTAATTACTTTAATCTATATTTTGTTTATTTTATTGTTTTAATATAGTATATAGGATTTGACAGGCCACAGGCCAAAGGTTAGAATTTTGCAGTTTGGAAGAAATATACATATACAAGCTTAGTAAGTAGTTTCATTTTATGACTCAATTTTGTCAAAGGTAAATTTTAAAGCATCATAATCATTGCTATATTTTCCTACAAGGAAAAATTAGACAAATAGACAAATTACCTCAGTTACAGATAGTATTATTCTTCCACATAGATTATTAGAGTGTTATTATAAATTTTGTAGGTTTTGAACTGCACAAAAAAATAAATAAAAACTGAAAGTATGACTGTCGATGCTGCTTAGAAATAACTTTTAAATTTTTGATGTGTCTGAATATAATTTAAGCTTTTCCATTACCCTCTGGCCCCTCAATCCAGAATCCAAAGTTCTGCGACTTTGTGGATAAACAAACTGGATACAAGACGAAATGCATAATGTCCTACCCCATGGTCGCTGACAAAGACTGCCTTGGAGTCATCATGGTGCTTAACAAAATAGGAGCTGATGCGTTCACGCCAGAGGATGAGAAGGTAAGACCATTACATTCATGCTTATCCTGGCTGAGGAAGGTGGAATGCTGCTACAGATCCTTCTGACCCTGAGTGCTTTGAATCCTAGATGCTCATGAATTTTAAACCCTACAATGTCTCCTTCTCTTTCTCTAACATGAATTTCATTCTCATTATTTCTGTCTGACTGAGAGTTAAAAACCGTATTCAGTTCAGTAAAATGTTAAAGTGAATAAAAATTACTTGTGTGAATATGAGGCACAAAAAGCCCTCTCATTATGCTGGAAGGAGCCGATCAGACCAGACAGGTTTGGTGTGCATGCTTTTAAGCATTCAGTCGGAGAAAAAGAAGCTTTTTTTCTGCAGGCTGGATTAGAATATTTCACTTTATGTCTAAAGCCACAAAAAAAAAAAAAAAACATTTCAGCCAGAATAAATGGCTCAGATGGGAACAATTTTGTTTGCTTGAACAGTTCTGGTGAATTCTCAATTGAATTATTGATTAAGTTATGAATTAAGTTATTTCCTTTAAAATACGTTGATTTGTTTAAAATATAGATTGGTAGCATTTTAGAAAAACATGCTTGCATTACTCATAAGTATCAGATTTTATCACTCTGCCAAGAACTACAAAGTGTTTTAACTATCCATAAAGATCAGTATTTGCTTGGCTGAGGTATCTTTATTATTATTATTATTATTATTATTATTATTATTATTATTATTATTATTATTATTATTATTATTATTATTATTATTATTATTATTATTATTATTCCAACTGTCCTAAATCTTTATCTGTGTTTAAATATCTGTCATCTGTTTTGGTCCACAGCTTTTCCATAAGTACATGACTTTTGCTCAAGTCATTGCTCTGCAGTATCACACAACCTACATGTTCAATGTAGAGTCCAGGAGGAGTCAGGTAAACAACTCCTGCAACATACTTCATGGAAACTTGAATAAGTTTACTAGATCGCTTGCCAGTTCTGTCCAGAATGCAGCTTCTATGGTGTTAAAAATCACATGAACAGCATATTTTGGGGGATGTTTTTGGCTCCAGGTGCTGCTCTGGTCTGCCAGCAAAGTTTTTGAAGAGTTGACAGACATTGAGAGGCAGTTCCACAAAGCTCTCTACACCGTGAGGACCTATCTGCAATCTGAGCGTTACTCAGTGGGCCTGTTGGACATGACTAAAGAAAAGGTTGGTATAGAGAATACCGCTTATTTATAATTTATTTGATCGATTTTCTAGATCATCTATCTGTGTTTCTGTGTTTCCTTCTGCAGGAATTTTATGACGAATGGCCTGTGAAACTAGGAGATGTGGAACCCTATAAAGGACCAAAAACACCAGATGGCAGGGTGACAAATTCCCTTTTCCCTGCATAAATTCCTATCTTTCTTATAAAACAGTTAAACCATGTAATTGTTTTTGCTTAAAAATGATGACGAATTTCTAAAGGTTTTTTCTCTTTTCTTGCAGGAAATCAACTTTTATAAGATCATTGACTACCTCCTTGAAGCCAAAGAAGAAATTAAAGTCATACCGTGAGCAGCCACATCCAATCCAATATCTATCTATCTATCTATCTATCTATCTATCTATCTATCTATCTATCTATCTATCTATCTATCTATCTATCTATCTATCTATCTATCTATCTATCTATCTATCTATCTATCTATCTATCTATCTATCTATCTATCTATCCATCCATCCATCCATCCATCCATCCATCCATCCATCCATCCATCCATCCATCCATCCATCCATCCATCCATCCATCCATCCATCCATCCATCCATCCATCCATCCATCCATCCATCCATCCATCCATCCATCCATCCATCCATCTATCTATCTATCTATCTATCTATCTATCTATCTATCTATCTATCTATCTATCTATCTATCTATATTGATATATCTAGATATATCATAGATATATCTAGATATGAATAAGTTTACTAGATATATAGATATATATCTATATATACCTCTACCCCTTTCCACAACTATTCGCACCCATAATAAAAAATTCCCATAATGCTTTGAATATTTTATTTTCCAAAGTGACATAATTCCTTCTCCTCTTCTCTGTTATCTGTTTTTGCAAAAGTGTCGTGGATCCTTGTTCCTCCATGTTTGTCACACTTCCAGTTTCTAAGCTTGAAATATGAAAGTTTGGTGGTTTAACGGGTTTCTTTTTTTTTCCCAGAGGTCCACCTGCAGATCACTGGGCTCTGGTCAGCGGACTGCCAACTTACGTGGCAGAAAACGGCTTTGTAAGTCAGTTTAATCAAAACAAACAAACGAAAAAAAAACTTGACATTCTACACTTAAGAACTGATTGTTCATTTTCTGTTAAAGAGAATCAAAAAATTGTGGTCACAGCTTCTACATTTAGCTGTAAAAAAGCTATTCAAAAAATTGTTTAGGCATTTTATTTTCTCAATTTATGAAATATATTCAGAATTTTATATCAATAATTTCCCTTCCAATACTGTGAACATTCCTAATAAGGAAACATATAAATTTGTGTGAAAAAGTGTGACAAAGTGAGACATCCTTTGAAAATTTGTAGTGTGTTTGAAACGGGCTGATTGCTCCAACGTCCCACAGCTGAAATTGATGCATAAAACTATTTCAAGTCAAGTAAATGTATTTGTATAACACATTTCATCTGGAAGGCAATTCGATGTATTTGATGACAAACTTAGATACTAACTTTTTCACATACATACATACAAGAACCAGCTATAATAAGCGTTTCCATCTTGTTGCCCACAGATTTGCAACATGATGAATGTTGCTGCAGATGACTACTTCACTTTCCAGGTACTCAAGGCCAAACTGAACAACAGATGTTTAGTTCTTTTGTCTATTTCTCAGAAGTCTCTCACAGATTTCTGGTGAAGAGGACAAACGTCTTGGTTTTACTGTAATCTCTGCGCTTTACAGAAAGAGGCAGTGGATGAGTCGGGTTTCGTCATCAAGAACGTCCTGTCGCTGCCCATCGTCAACAAGAAGGAAGAAATTGTGGGCGTCGCCACCTTCTTCAACAGAAAGGATGGCAGACCGTTTGACGAGTATGACGAGCAGATCACCGAGGTAAGGGTTCTGTGTTAGTGTTCACCTTCAGTTTTCTCTCGTTTGAATGGTGTCCTTATCCTTTTCTCTTTGCTCTCTCGTTGTGTTTGAACTAGGCCCTGACACAGTTCCTGGGGTGGTCGGTGTTGAACTGTGACACCTACGACAAGCTGAACCGTATGGAATGGAGGAAAGAAATTGCCCAGGAGATGCTCATGTACCAATCCAAATGCACCTCGGACGAGATGCAGTCCATTCTGGTCTGTATCAACGTGGTTTCCTTTGACATTTACCTCCATAAGCAACCGTTTCTGTCTGTCCTCGCATTTGCTTGAGAAGCAATTGCCGCAGTAATTTATAGGAAAGCTCCATGAATAGCGTTTTGAAAAAACAATTTTGCATCAGAAGC
Organism: Gambusia affinis; assembly: GCF_019740435.1. NCBI lineage: Eukaryota > Metazoa > Chordata > Actinopteri > Cyprinodontiformes > Poeciliidae > Gambusia > Gambusia affinis. The sequence continues at coordinate 19,391,370 of NC_057887.1, forward strand.
TTTAAAGGGCTATAAAAAGGTCAGGATTATTATACGTCCGCCAAGCAACTAACATAAAAAAAAATGACACAAGGGCTTATACATGGCTTTGAGCATTTTCATCAAGTGAATAAGAAGAGAACTGTGCTTTAAAGGTCTCTTAATCGACACGGCATGTTGATAAAAAGAACATAAATGTCATGTGAAATGTTTTTTATAACCAGAACACCAAGGAGAAGTTTGACGCTGAACCTGAAGACTGTGACCAGAAGGAGATGTACAAATTACTGGTATGTGTCATTTTATCACAAGATATTGCAGTGGAAACCAGACGTTTATAGACAAATTACCTTTTTTTTTCTTCTCATTATCTGACTTTAATCAGATTAAATATTAGCTTTTTTCTATTTGTTAAATCCTATAATAATGAGATTTGTATTGATATTATTATTATTATTTTCTTTAGTGTCAGAAGGTTAAATTCAGAGATTCCGTTGCCTTTAAACAATTTGGTAATCTCTTGGCCTTTTAAGCCAAGAAATGATTTCATTGATGATGGAACGCATTAAATCATCAACAATAAAAGAAGTAAGAAAAATGAAAAGAAGAGAAATGAAAAAAATAATCGTGTGCTCTGTACAGTTTATGAAATATTACTTCTTTAATTAATATCACGGAAGTCTTTTGTATTTCCATCAAAATCAAATCCGACTTTCTCTAATGAAGTATTCGTTGTGTGAGCTGCGTTGTGTGTTTCTGTTTAGAGGGCAAACTGCCCACCTGCCGACAACGTGGACGGAGAAAGTCTGTACAACTTCGGCTTCAGCGACTTCCCCGTCACAGAGCACGGCCTCATTAAAGCTGGCATCCGCATATTCTTTGAGCTTGGGGTTGTCGAAAAGTTTAAAGTTCCCGCAGAAGTGAGTCACCCAGTCTGACACTTTTTTTTTCTTCTTTTTTTCCACAACGAAGCAGCTCTAACAAGGTGCTTAGAGGTGCTTTTCAGATAAGGGATATTTGATTCTGAAATACAGTTTCTGAAGGGAAATTCTGAACTATAGCTCTGTGAAAAGATCTTGTTACTATTGTTGTCTATTCCCAACACGTCTGAATTTTGACTATGTCTTTATTTGTTGAGATCTCTACAATATAAATCATTCTTGATGTTTCCTTGTGTAAATATTTTATTATATCAAACGACTATAGTATATATGGGCTGGTGTAGGCTTCTCAAAATCTTTTAGAAAAAAACATCCCAAACCAAAACAAAACAACAAGGCAATTGTTACAGTAGAGATATACATAACTAAGTTCAATTGGGGTTTATCAAGTATATGAGCCGGCTTGTTAGTTGGGCTATCTGCTGTGGTAACCACCCTTCACTTAACTGTTTAAGAGAGATGTTGCTAATCCCTCAGCAGCTATAATTGTAAAGTGTTACTTTAATGAGAGTGATGGGTTTCACTTCTTTTGCTCCCATCCCGACTCACATCCTCAGGTCCATAACTGCATGACTTTCCTTCTCTGCCTCCTTCGTGTCAGATTACTATCAAATGAAGACCAGTAGTGCTGAAAATAAGCTTTAAAATATATATATATATATAAACAGAAGACATAAAAACACAAATAATATATGTGACAGAATGATTGCTAAGTTTACTTATTTATTTGTTTTCAGTCCCTTTTATTAAACTTTATTGTGGGTCGCGGGGTCAGCACTAAAACAGCAGCCTCTGTTTGTGTTTCCTCAAGAACGTAAATCCTTACCTCAACCCTGAGATTTCTAAAAGGCTGCCAACATTTCAGAATCCAGGATAATCTATACCAGACAGAGGTAGAAATCTCAAAAGGATTAAACAAAGCTACTTTGCTGTACTCCACACAGGCTTCCCATCATCTGCTTGTTCTCTTTTGCTCTTTGGCAGCTGGAGTGAACCACAGAAATGTCACGAAATGCCGCAGCACGTAGTTTATTCCCTAAATAGATTCCTAGATCTCAGTGTCTCTGATTTTCCTTTGAAACACCCCACTGATAATGATATTTGTCAAATTTGAGGTTTCTTCCCTCAGTAATAACTCCTACTCTGAAGAGGGTGGTTGTACCATATTATGTTCTGATATTAATATAAATAGTTTGATATCGTCCAAAAACTGATTTTATGGTGCTACTCTACTTTGAGCTATAGTATGATGAAAAACATTAGTGGTATCTAACTTTAAAGGTTTGACCCATGCCTACTTTACTGTAAACCTTTAAAAAAGAAAGAAAAAAAAGAAAGAAAGTAAAGCAGGAGAAGATCTACCTTCTAGGAGAATTTTTATTTCCTTTGTTTTGACTCTAAAGTAAATTTGAACCTTGGATGGCGCTCTTTCGATCTTGACTCAACATGCAGTAATAAACCTCTTTTGTTTTCCCAGACTCTGACTAGGTGGATGTATACTGTGAGAAAGGGTTACCGTGCCATTACATACCATAACTGGAGGCATGGCTTCAATGTAGGCCACACCATGTTCTGCCTACTGCAGGTGATGCCATTAGTATTTTGCTATAAATCTCTTTGCATTCCTGAAGCTCTGTTTCTGATCCACACTCATACATATTCTTGATCTGCAGACAGGGAAACTGAGGAAGTACTACTCGGATCTAGATGCCTTCGCCATGGTGGCTGCGGCTTTCTGCCACGATATCGACCACAGAGGAACAAATAACCTCTACCAGACAAAGCAAGTTAAAAAAACCTTTTGTTATTATGACCAAAGTTGAACTGTTTTCTCCTGATACCTGGGTTTTTTTTCTAATCCATAGGAGTGCATCTCCTCTGGCCAAACTTCACGGCTCCTCCATTATGGAGAGACACCATTTGGAATACAGTAAGACGCTCATGGGAGAGGAGGTGAATAGATGGATTAAAATTAAAATTAAAATTACTGACTAATATTGTTCTTGGTGTCATCATAAACTTAGACTGATTACCGCATTTTGTCTGTCATCCATTGCAGAGTTTGAACATCTTCTGCAATCTGCAGAAGCGTCAGTTTGAGACTGTGCAGCACTTGTTCGATGTTTGCATTATCGCCACTGATCTGGCCCTTTACTTCAAGTAGGTTCTACACACTTTTATTTACAAAAGTACACCACTTCCTAGACTGAAATTGCTATTTTTTTAATATCAGAGTTGTTTTTAATGATGAAATGTTATGGTGTTTATGACCATTTCGGTCTTTCCTTCCTTCTTTGATCCTTTCTTTCTTTCTCTCTTTCTTTCTTTCTTTCTTTCTTTCTTTCTTTCTTTCTTTCTTTCTTTCTTTCTTTCTTTCCTTCTTTCTTTCTTTCTTTCTTTCTTTCTTTCCTTCTTTTTTTCTTTCTTTCTTTCTTTCTTTCTTTCTTTCTTTCTTTCTTTCTTTCTTTCTTTCCTTCTTTCCTTCTTTTTTTCTTTCTTTCTTTCTTTCTTTCTTTCTTTCTTTCTTTCTTTCTTTCTTTCTTTCTTTCTTTCTTTCTTTCTTTCTTTCTTTCTTTCTTTCTTTCTTTCTTTCTTTCTTTCTTTCTTTCTTTCTTTCTTTCTTTCTTTCTAATTAGATGATCTCTATTTTGAAATGAATAATCTCCTGAGCTTGACAAATAAAGAATGTGGATTCTTTAAAGGATAATTTGCTTTTCTGAGTGTGAATTTGGTCATTAAGTCAAAAGCTAAAATATTGATGGGTAAAAATCTAAAATCTGTACTGTGGCAAATCATAGATAAAGCATGTCAGTTTAATATAAGGCAATATAAAACCATACAATTTCCCTGCATGATTAGGATTTTATCCTTAAGAATACAGGGTTAGGATTCCATACTAATGTTTTTAAATTTATGTTTTCTTTTCCATATTTACCTAGACATAGAATAAAATGAAGACAATTTTTATGTTTTCAGACAACTTAGAAACCCAGTTGACATATGTGAACATTTTAAGACCAAAATTACATTTTATTTAATTCTGTTGTTTTTTTACTTGCTTAGATAATCAAATAAATACTTTTACTTTATCTTCTTCATCTTATTTTATTGTTTCCATACGCATTTTATTATCAGTTGCTTTTCTATTTATATTTTTGCTAGAATTAAGATGCATAATCACCCTTCAACACTGTATAGGGAAGGATGCCTCATGGTGTATTTTCATAATAATAATGTTATTATCTCCTCTATTTGTCTGCTTGCAGGAAGAGAACCATGTTCCAAAACATTGTGAATGCCACAGAACCAATGGCAGATGAAAAAGAGGTCATCGCCCACATTTCTAACAACCCCATCAGGAAGGAAATTATCATGTACGCAATTTTTTTTTTTTATGGCAGCAAACACACAAAAAAAAGTTTCTGCCTGTTCTAACCGTGAAAAACCTTCTGACACAGCGGGCCGCTAAAAATCATATTCATCAGAGCCAGGATGTCGCCTTGCTTTGACTGACTGTCTGTTTCTCACCTCCAGGGCCATGATGATGACAGGCTGTGACTTGTCAGCCATCACCAAACCCTGGGAGGTGCAGAGCAAGGTGAGCCTTGAAGTGAAGTTTGCTAGCAAATAATAATTAGCTTTTTTTTTCTGCCATCATGCCTATTTTGTTTTTCAGGGTGTTTGAGTTGGAAGGTCAGGAATAAACTGTTTATTTAATTGATGGGGAAAGGTTGAAAATGGCCCTGAAAAGGCTGCATTTAGAGTCAGATGTGTTCATTTCACATGCAGCCGTTTTCATTTCCCTCTGTCAAGCTTTAGTCCTTCTGAGTGTGGCTGTTTTTGCAGGTGGCTCTGATGGTTGCAGCTGAATTCTGGGAACAGGGCGATTTGGAAAGAAGCGTTTTGGACCAGCAGCCAATTGTAAGTTCAGCATCGCTCCTGTGTCTTCCATGCTGCCCTTTCCATTAATTTTAATTTTCTCACATAAAAACTTCTTTGCCTCTCTCTTTCCTTCTCCCTTTTTCTCCTAGCCCATGATGGACAGAAACTGTGCAGAACAGCTACCCAAGATGCAATGTGGCTTCATCGACTTTGTGTGCTCATTTGTGTACAAGGTAAGCTGTTTCTCATACTCCACTGCTTCTCCACTTCTCTTAAGAAAGACTGTAAAAAGATGAAACGATAAAGATAGATGTTATGACTCAAAGGAAAATTGATTTGCGGCAGTGTGTGTGTTTGCTTGAATCTAAATCCACTCATAGACTCATAAGGCTTTAAGTTGTACTCTGCAGCTATTTTGCAATTTATGTCAGCGGTTTTTGAAAGTTAGTGTGTGATTTTTGAGTTTAAACATTCTCTAATAAGCACAGTAAGTACTTGAAAGCATATTTGTAGCTCAAGCAGTCTTACAAAACGTTTCTACATGATAAAAAACAATTGGCATCAAGTTGAATAATTTCTCATTCAGAGGTATATTGGCTTGTAAACATACTACATTTCTACATTTTTTTACATTTTAATATTTTCCGACATTTTTCAAATTGCAACCAGACATAAGTTGATACCTGTAAAGTAAAATGAAAACTATAGTATTTAAAATTTGTACAAATATAAACCTGAGAAACATAACGTAACATGTCTAGTATCAAAACTATTACTTCAGGTATTAAATCTGGTGTTTAGTTACAAACTTTTGAAACTTATGCTTTTACTTACAATCCTGATAAAATACAATAAGGTCTGCGGCTTGAAATAATTCATGCTATTTTTTTAAGACACCCTGAACCAACTATTAATCAAAATGTTCTATATGACTGAAGGTAGCCAGTGAGTTCAATAATTTGGCCTATTATTAACTTCAGAGAGATGTTTTTAAGCTTTCATCTATCCGAGATGGCGTGAAAAGATGCAGGCTGTGAACTTGTAGAACACAATAGCAAGCTCCTTTTCAGCCCATGCTGATATTTTGATGAGCACTCACACAGCATGGGGCCTGCTGTCCCTGTGGACCGGCGCTGCAACACTTACACCCGATCTCTGCCGTGCGAGAAGCATTCGGCCTTTGAAGATGCTCTCTAAAGAGAGCCCAAGACAAGAATAAAAACCTCATCTGTTGTTCTTTGTGTTTGCCCAGGAGTTCTCCAGGTTCCACAAAGAGATCACACCCATGTTCGACGGTCTGAACAACAACAGGGCACACTGGAACGAGCTGGCTGAGGTGTACAATGCAAAGATGAAGGCCATTGAAGATGAAAAGAAGAAGCTGGAAGAGGAGGAAGCCAAGAAAGGTATAAAAGTTAAACAAGGATTGCATCGTAGTAATTTGAGACCAAGAAGTACAACATTTTTAATCTTTTTGTTTTTTGGTTGTTTTTTTTTTCTTTTAGCTGGTGGTGGTGAGGTAGGGAAGTCGAAGACCTGCACCATCTGCTAGGCTTCTCTGTTTCATGGATCTGGACTCAAATGGACTGATTAGGACTGATATACACATCACTAGTCTTAAAGTCATCCTCAAAGCCATCAGTTTTTGGAGTTCGTCCTTCGAACTAAGCTAGTTCTCTCTGGTCCCTCTGCGTATGCGGCACCCCGGTTTGGTCCACTTGTTTCCAGTTTGTCCAGAGTAGTTAGCGCCGACCTGGACTGCATGAACTGGTCTCCAAGGAGGGAGGAAGAATTGGAGCCGGAAGTAACAGTGGGACTCTGCACAGAGAAGATTTTATCGAGAAGGAATGTGGGAAACTTCTTCCTCCCTTTGTTTTGAACAGTGACCAAAAACATGCAAACTTGCTATATAATTTTATGTAAGATTTTGTTTTGGCATGCTTGAAATCATGTTGCGATAAATTTAGCTGCTCCCCGCGCTGAGATTCAAATCTTTTAATGTAGGCAGTTAAATAGGTCATTGTTGAGCTATGCCAAAGCAATAGCATTCAGTGTCCCTTTGGCAATCATAAGCACGATGTATAATCATACTTTAAGCTGCACAATGCACATGGCTGCTGCTGTGTTAGCAGCCAAACCACAGAGAGAGTGAGGGCCAACTGGGAGGATAAAGACTTTTCAAATGTAGTGATGGGGACCTGTTAAAGGCGCTTATAAAGAAATATGAATTTATTCCCTTCAGCACATAAAGAGCATCTGATGGCTCTGTTCATGCTGTAAAGGCGAAAGGCACAGGGAGCAATGGCGCCAAAACAATTGGGAAAGACAATGTCTTTCCTGTAAAGGGACTAATGAGTCGTCTGACCATATACTCATTTTAATATGCTATTCATCTATACGTTGTTTTTTTTTCTAGATTATGGGTATTTTGTACATCAACTGTCTTCATCTTGAGATGAGCTTTGATAGAGGCTGTACTGAAATTATGAAGAGCTGTGTTATAATGCAAAGTGTACAGTTTGTCTTGCAAAAAATATTCACACCTCTGGTTCATTTTTAGCTTTTTGTCACTTTATAGCCAAAAACAGAAAATGTGTTTAATGAGGATTTTAAGACAGAAACCAACACAAAACGGTGCTTGATTGTAAAAAAGGAAGAACTACAATATGAGTAAAATTCAGAGTGTGCAGAATGCAGGTATTTTGGGGTTTGTCTCTACTACCTTTAGGCTTCTAGAAACTTTGTCCAGTCTTATTTGCAAAACAGTTCAACGTCAGTACGACTGGACGGAGAAAATAATCTATCTACTGGGAGGTGAAACCTTTCAAAAGTCTCATATTTTGCAGCCGTTAGCCAGTTTTCTTTCCGGATTGCCGTGTATTTAGCTTCAGCCATCTTCCAATCAACTCCAACCAGCTTTCCTGTCCCTACTAAAGAAAACCCCACAGCATGCTGCTCCCACCACCGTGTATCACAGTGGGGATGTGGTGTTCAGAATGTTGTGGTGTTGGCCTTTCAACGAAATCTCTCACATGAACTTCAGCTTATAACTCCTCCAGAGTTACAGAAGGCCTATAAATAACTTGTATATGAATCATTTTTACAACTTAAGTGACGTCTGAATGCAGTTGATCAAACTGGATTTTATTTAGGGGTATGAAAGTAAGTTTTTGGCTGTAATGTGACAAAATGTGATGAAACTCAATGGGTGTGAATTCTTCTCCAAGTTACTGTATGTCTTTGAGAACTTTAAGATCACTTATAAACTAATTGTTTTATTTCAAACTTATTCCATGCTGAATCTCATCTATTCTCATGCTATCATCTACTTTGCTACATAGAAATAACTTTTGAATTGTTCGAACCTGATTATGAGAGAAGCATAAAAAGCTGCAAAAGCAACCCCTGCTCCTTCACGAGCAGTTCTGCTTCTCCTTTAAGAGGCTTTAACAGGATTTGATTGCCAGCCAGTGTTTGAGATCCACACGGCTTTGGACTTTAAATGCCCGTCTTATACAGGAGCTTTATTGCATCCATGTGAAAACGGCCTACGCTTGTAAAGAACCAAACTATTGGTTCATTGATTGTGTGACTGTTGGGGGCAAAGTTTTCCACTTCCCTCCCTGACCAACTTTATGTAAATCAATTTGTTTCTTTGTAAACTAGCCGACCTGGTCAGGCGCCTGAGGTCACAGTGCAACATCAGCGCACCTCCTAGTCCACAAGGTAAAAAGCGCGCAGTGGCTCTTAGCGTCCTATTACGCAACGTCATCTCCTCTAATCAAAGAGGCATCAATCAGGGGCATTTAATCCCATCAGCACAGCTTTGTGTCTACTTGGAAACTCCTTGTTTGCTGCCTGAGGTGATGTGAAGAGCTGTTACAATTACTCGAGCCCAAGAGCTTTGATGATTCCACTATGAATTTACAGCGCTGACTTTGGTGCAAACCTTTTATAAGAATGCTCCAGTTCCGTCTAAAAGGGATAAAAGTCTTCCCTGCTTCTTCTTTGAATGTTTTGAGAGCTGTGAAAAAAAATGCACTGAATGCTACTTTGTACTTATCCTAAGTTTGTCATTACGACGCTAGAGTTCTGTCTTTGAATGTATAAAATGACATCAAATGTATGTACAAGTCATGAAATGTAATATCTGTAAGCAAATGTAGGAAGGAGGTTTAAAAAATAAAGAGTAACTCGTTTCTCATTATGAAAAATGGCTCTGGCACAAAGGTGAAGCATTATCTGGAGTCGTGCAGGCACCAACTCGAGCGTCCTCCCTCCCCCTCCAGGTTTAGCAGGGGCTGGGATGGCGCTCCTTCTTAGTCATATATCGTGCAGGATCTTAAAAGTCTCCAAAGGAGGATGAGCCTATGGGGGGAAAGAGGATCAGTGGATTGATTCTGATCCCTGTCTGATTCACTGCTGCTGCTGCTGCTGCTGTTTGGGTCTGTTTTCAGCATATTCTGCATGCAGGGAGCTCAAAATTTTGTGCTGCTTTGTCATCTTTTAACAAGGTTTATGAACTGCTAAATATTTTGCCTTTAAAATGAAGGATGCCTCTTAGACATAATCTCACAAGATGGCAGAAGCTTAAAAGGTTTCATTTTACAGGATCTTCGTCTGACTGTTTAATCAACATGACAGTTTGCTCGCCAATTTAGGCAAGAGTGAGGTTTCCTTTCACTGACTGCAGTTTGTATTTACACTACTCTGTCAAAAGAACATTTTTCTCTGCTTAAATTAGGATGTAGGACCTAGACATAGGAATGAGACACAATTTGATCGTTTTGAGCAAAAATGCCACAAATTGCACTGTATTATAGTATTTCCAAAATGATTTTAAGCCAAAGTATTGCTGCATGCTAGCAACAGTTTTAACAGGGTTACTTTAAAGGGCTTATATTGTCATTTTAAAAACTTTGCCTTTTGAATGTGTCCAGGCTTTTAGCTTACACTTATATCCAGTAGAGAATACAGTAGGGATGACAGTACTTTAGAACACCAAACTTGGGAGTTTGTGAATAACACAATGTTCACTCAAGACTAAAATAATGATGGCAAATTCTCTAGCCTGATTTTAAGCTCATAAGGTAAAGTTATGTGGCAGTTTTTTTAGTGAGGTGAAAGAAGCTAGGAAAAATGCTAGTCATACATAATTGTAAGGCCGTAGTGTGACCTTCCAAACTTGCACACTATGGAGGGATTTAAAAGCGCGCCCTGATAAGCTACAACTGCCTGTAATTTACCTGAAAGGCAGATGACAGCTGGGACAAAAAATTTATTTGAGAACATTAAAATTCTGTCATAATTTAAGCAGATGTTGCTATTCTTGCTCCCCTTCTGACCAGCATTGTTTCCCTTATGTTTACTAGTACATGTCAGCCACTTACCGGAAATATTTTATATTTTTCCTTGTCACTTTTCTCAACAATTTTAACTCATGTTTTGGATTAATGACACCATAATTCTGTACTTATCAAAATTTAATTCCAAGCAATGTGACACTTAGTTTCTTGTTTGACCCTAGAAAGTAATTTCAAGCCAAGGCTACACGTATAATGAGAGTTAAGCTACTAATGTTAAATCAGACAACACACTCATTCCTTTCGCTCAGACACAAAAAGAAAAAATGATGCAACAGTTTAAGCTTGTTAGTGGTGGTAAACATGCAGAAGGATATCAGCTGGTGTTTAAATCATAAAGATACTGAAAATACAGTAATGGAAACAATTTTCATAATTTTCCTTTCTACTGTCAGTAAGCTGACCTTTTTGTTGTCAGTTCATTCTTTGATTTTTGTGAGAGATTTACAGACAGCACCAGTACATACCCAATAGTTTCATTCATATATAGTCGTACCTTCCCGTTCTAGTGGGCTTGACGCACTAAAATGGGTGTTTTAAAATTCATTTTCATATGCATTTGCTTTATTAATGTTTCATAACCCCAAGATATTTAAATATTCTGGCTCTAAACTAAGCTTATATGCACAATCTAAAAAGAATGATGGAACACGCTCCTTTAATTTTTACTCCTTTACTGGTGTTTTTTCTAAGTATAAGAGTAGCCTTCTTCTAGCCCTGTGATTGACAGTGCAAAGCAACAAGTTGGGGAAGGGCATGCACCGTATCATTCTCTATACTTTAAACCAACATGAGTCCCTGTTTGAAAAGCAAGGCAGAAAGGGAAAAGATAGGCGGCATCAAAGAGGTAAAGTAATTTTATTTATTTAAGATTTCCGACCACTTCACTATGCCCTTAGACTGAGGGATGTTTGAAGCTAATCCGCAGCCTACTTGTTGACTGAAGTAAATAGAAAGCTTAACTTTTTCTGGGATTTTCTATGTACTTATTTCTCTCATGTTTATAGATCTTTACAAAATGTTCCATCCTCAAGCATTTTTTTTTCCTGGTGAACAGTTAAAATACAACTAGCTTTCAATGATTTTCTCATTTCTGTGCATTTAGAAAAACTCTGCTTTTGGTTATCATGTGTTCCATATTAAGTTTATTAGCTCTCATGACATGCTTGCAAAGTCACAAATGAATTTGATCTTTTTTCTTTACTTTTGCAAACATTTGACAGTGAATTTTGAGGGAGCAAATTTCTCATTATTTTTCGAAGTTCCTGCTGCATAGAAAAACATTGAGTCAAGAGAATACATCCTCCTAAAGTTCTTTTGAAGTCAAACAAGTTTTGATTTGCCTTTTTAGCAATCCTTTGTGTTGTCATTTTAGAAACCTTTCTTGGTTTTTAAAAATCTCAACTTTCTCTTGATGTTCGTTGAAGTATCATTTCCCACATACGGAGGAAACGGCTACATATAAACCTGTGCCATTGTCATATTGCTGTTCCCATGTGTTATGCATGTCAAGTATTTTAATCTGTACAGCGCTAGTAAGCTGCTTAAATGAGCCCATCATTTCTGATTTCAAGCATGTTTATAACTGCAGATACAAGTGAACCGCTTCAAACCCGAGTGTCATTACAATACATTCAGATTTTAGCAACACGTTCTCTAATAGCATAGGTACAGTGAGCTGGCAGTCAAGTAATAGTTGTATAATCCCATTTTTTTTTTTTTATCTCAACAGGAAGTCTATTAAAAGCTTGGCCAATAACATACTTCATAACACACCTGAAAATAGCTGTCAAACTGTTGTAAATCATCTGGCAGCGGTGCCTCATTTTAAAGTGCAGTTTATAATTTTTATGAAGTGCAGGACATCCAGGTAATTACAGCTAGACAAGAGTCATTTAAGGTCGCATATCAAACATGTGCTACGCCACTGGAAAGTTCAGAGTCTAGAACAAGGCCTTTTATGTCACCATACGACCACAGACCAAAGTGGTCTGAAGTCTGATTATAGTCTTAATCCATAGAAGCTTTTTGATTTCAACAATGTTTTGATTAAATGTGTTACATTATTTATTATTTATGTAGATATTTAATTTCCCTTTGCGATCAATAAAGTGTTTTTGAATAGAATTTGTTATGTTTGGTTTCACATCTGTATTTTTTTTGTGTAAGGTTTAGCATTTCCTTCATGCATTTTAAAATGAATTGAATACTGTGGTTATAACGTGACAAAATGTTGAAAAATAGGTCTGGAAGCTATCGATTATAGAGGGGTGTGAATACTTTTACAAAACAGCTACTTTCATCATGCCTCTAATGCTATCCAGTCATCACCATCCTATGAGCCACAAACCACTTCCAATTATTCTCATCATGATGGTGCAGAGAGTGAAGCACAAAGGAAGTCTAGATATGTAAACAGAAAACTGACACGGAGAGGCAGGGTAAACATTATGTTTATTTCATGCACGCAAGACCCAAATAGAACATACTTAATATCAGTGGGATACAAAAGGAAGTGTAGTCACAGCAGGGTTGCCGCTGATACCAGCAGATTCAAAGAAACATGTCTTCAAAGTAGTCATCAAACTCTTCCTCCCTAAACAGATGAAACAACCAAAACACAGACATGTCAATTCCTGTCATGCTCAGTGCTGACGTAAAACAGTCGAATAGGGGGGCTGTGATTAACTCTGGCAGAGCACCAGTACTCTACATGAGGCGAGATGATTGTTGGCTTCCAACAATGATTCAGAGCACAAACGCTGAGTGACGGGGAGCAGGAAACGGTAGAAAGGTTGACATGCAGAAAACTTTTCAAAAAGGGCTCTTGAAGGTTAAAGGTTTCGCCTCCCATCTGTCCTGACAGCTTAAAAAAAGCGCGGTAACAAACATCTAAATGAGCTACATGCCGTGTTATCCCCAAAACACACATTGGAGAGCTTAGAGAGGCAGATAATGTATGAAGATTAGTCCGTTAACCTCACCTTGATTTTTCCTCCACAGCAGGGGCGGGGCCTCGCCAGTGGTCAGCTTCTGATTGGCTGTCTGGTTCATTCCCAGCTTCTGTTAGGAGAGTTTAATAGAAAGCAAGATCAAAAGTGAACAGTGTTATTTTACAAAAATATAAAAGAAAGAAAGATCGAAGGAAGGAATGAAGGAAATAAGAGGAAGTTAAGAAGTAAAGAAATAAGAAAGGAAGGGATGTAGGAAGGAAAAAAGGAAGGTAAAAGACAGGAGGAAACATGGAAAAAAGAAGGTAAAGAGGAAAGAAAAGTGGAAGGATAAAAAAAGAAAGTAGGTAGAAAACTAGAGAAGAAAAGGTGAAAAGTCACAAAGTAAAAAAACAAAGAGCACAAAAGCAGAACAAAGGTCACCAGGAACAACAGACGCTCATTTCCTATGAGAGGATTTCTTAAGCAATCTTCCAGGAAGGCTGTTTAATAAATAAAAAGTTGGCTCTTGAATCTGTTGGGGTAAAATAACTTGTTATGAGTTGAAACAGGTTAATTATTGCTGTGGGTTTCCTACTTCAGCCTCTTCTGTAGCTCCTTAATTGCATCTTTGAACAACTTACATTCTCAAAAAGGTCTGGTGCTCATTTCTAAAGACCACCGCTTTCAAATACAAATACAAACAAGGAGCATGTGTGTGTTTATGGTTCTCATAGCATGCTGAGCTGAATTATATAACAAGGAAGTTTGCTCCTCATGTACATTTTCACCTTCCCTGCCCTGTGATCCATCAAGGAACAAAACAAAACAAAGACGCACGGGGGCAGAGGTGCACCTTATGTCACGCTGTTCACAGCGAACGACTAAATAAAAGTGGAGATAAAAACATTTTTAAAAATGAATAAAAGTCAAAGAAGACAGAGCCTCTGTCAGCCGATTAGCATTAACAGCAGGGTTAACCTATGTGCCTCCAGGAGGAGCTATCAGCATGTTTTCAGTCAAAAAGTTGGAAGTTAAGAGATCTAAACGTCCAAGGAAGGGGATAAAAATTGGATTTATTTTTTTCAGTGTGAAAGTGATGAGTGTGTGTGATTTGTGTGCAGCACCTTTATCAGAGTTTTGCGCCTCTGACTCTGAACTGCTGGAGGAGGTAGAGAGGTCTGTGGAAAATGCCAAATAGAGTAATAAAATTTTAATAAAATAAAAAAAATAATAAAATGTAAACAAGGCTGCTTCTGAGTGGTAGATTCATTAAATAGCAGCCAGAAAAGTAATCTTATAGAAGATTGTGGAGAAGCGGTACCGTTCTGCTTCTTGTGTCTGTCTTTTTTAGAATGAGAGGAGGATTTCCTCCTCTTCTTTTTCTTCTTCTTTGTTGGTTCTTCATTCTCCTGCGAGATCTTTCTTTTTCTCTTCACTTTCACCTCTTTTCTCCTGAAAAGCACAAATTGACCAAAATAGTACATGGTAAACTATACTCTTGCACAAAAAGCAACACAGAAGGAATCAAAGGAAAAGGATATTGGTTTTTAATGATTTTTGATAGTCATCATAACATCGCTGGTAATTTCAGACAGCAGTTATGAGCCGAGGTTTGATTTATAAGCCCCAGAGCACCGCATCACTGTGTGCTCGCTGTCTATGGTGGTCTGCCCTACTTTGAGCAGACAAGCGCACAACTCTCCACAGTCTCTGAAATATGTCTTAGAGAGCCAAATAACCTAGATTTGTTTTCAAAATATTAAAGATCAAATGTAAGGGGGCTTACTTGTGATGGTAGTTGAGTTTGAACGAGCATTCAGGACACAGTCCTAAAAAAGAAACAATGTCAGTACTGCTGACCTCTTTGCAGTTATAATGCAAATTAAATAGAAGGATGATGTCTGGCATTTCGATCTGGCATTTATTTACAGATAATTGTCTTTGTTTTATTATCAGAAGTGTATTTCCCTCCTCCCTAAACCTCCTGTTATATTTAAAATTATTATAATTAATATTTACACTTCAGGACTGGCGACTGCTCGCCTGTTGACAGCTGGAGAGAGGCACAAGGAAGGAAGGCAGGAAGAAAGGAAGGAAGAAAGAAAGACAGATGGATGGATTTATACTTGATCAACATCTGTTGAACTTTAAAGGTTTTTTGAATCATGACTGCTATATGTCTTATTTTTGATGAGGTATCTGATCATTTTCAAGGACTGGTTTTGGTCATTTATCAATCCATTTAAGTCAACATGAATCATTCTGGCATAAAAGGCTCCTTAACTTGTGGAATAAACTACAGATATATTGACAAAAAAAATTAGCATTCAGTTCAGTACCTCGTAAATTTATGCATGACCCTAGAAATTTTCAAGGTTCTGTCACACCACACCCTCAAACTTTGATGTATTTTATTGAGATTCTATGTGACAGAAAAGGACAAAGTGTTGTATAATTGTGAAGCAGAAGAAAAACGATAACTGGTTTTCGAAATGTTTTGCACTAAAAATTATGAGAAGTATGCATTTGTATTCAGTCCCCACAAATCAATACTTTCAGAGGACAGTTTTGGCTTCAATTACAGCTGCAAGTATGCCTCCATCAGCCTTCAACTTCTACGGCCTTAAAGTTTTTGCCCAATGTTCTTAAAAAAAATTGCATCTTTTAGCTCCAATTTTCAGATTCTCAACTGAGTTAAGGTCTGAACTTTGAGTAGGTCCTTCTAACTCCTCAAAATGTTCAGATTCTTTAGATGATGGCTTGAACACACTTTGGGGATGTTGTTTTATAACCTAATTTAACCATAGTGTTGTAGTCAAAGACAACCTAAACCAAGACCAGAATGAATCACAACCATTGATATCAGATTCATATGATAATGCTGAAAATAAATTGCCTGTGTCAACTCATTAGCAGGTGAACCTATAACTGATGCACCATCATAGCATTTTAATAAAACCTACATGTAAACCCTGAACTACAAACTACTTCACGTCCAACAAATAAGACAAGCTGATAACAAGTTCAACAGACCAACAAGACAAGTCTGAAAAGCTAAATGTTATCTGACTTTGTGTTAGCCAGAGGCAGAGTGAGTGGAGGTAATGACAACCCACTTAGCGGTCTTTCTTTCTGTGTATTGTACAGAACTGGAAAATCTGTTGGTTTATCACATAAGGAACCAATAAAATACAATGAAGTTTGTGGTTGTAACTTGACAACATTTAAAAAAGGCCAAGTGGTATAAATACCTTTGACCCCAAGAATCTGTATATTGATCTGCTAAGAGGTCAAACTTCTATTAGGGCCTGCTCCTGTTAAGTATTTTTTTTTTTTACTTAAAAACAACTTTCAGATACTGTTCATCTTAGGTTTTTTTCTTTTAACTTGATACTTCTTTTCTCTCTCACCTATTGAGTTTTGTCATTTGCTATCAAGCACTGGACAGAATCAGAATCAGCTTTGCTCATTAAATCTGTGCACACAAACGAGGAATTTGAGTCCAGGATATTTGAGGTCTGCACAGATGTTGGCGTACCTTTCCCTGATCCTAGACCTGTTCTCTGTGAATCCATCATCATCTCCACTGTAATATATGCTAACATGATTGGTTACAAGGACTTGACAGAATAAACAGAACAAAAAGCAGCCAAAATCCAAAGTACAACTTTAAAAAGCCTTCAAAGGAGTAGATTGATCAAAGCACCTTTAAAGGTTACAGCAAAGTCTGGCTGCTTAGAAGGAAAGCATAAAGAATATAAGAGGTTTAAAACTTTTGAACATTACTGTCACTGTGGATATTTTTGCTCAAGAAAGCCATTGGGCTGCTTTGCTCCAATCATTCTGTTTTTCTGACGTCTTCTCAGTGAAGCGTAATCTTTTTTTTTCTAAACAGTCACAAATTGGAGTCATATGCAGCAAAAACTAGATTTGTATTTTATGTTTGGCGGTGACCTGCCACTTCAGCTCGTTAAAAGAGCCTGTCATTCTCAGCTTGACTGACTTAGCGGAGCCACAAATTACAGTAATTTGAATGCGATTCTCTGCAGTGTGACACCTGGAAGAGTGTTATTATGGGTTGGGGGTGATAGACAGGTGCAGTATCAGCCACGGAGTTGAGTTAACACATACCCAATTATGTATTTAAAACAAATTTTCAAACTCACTGAGTTTGACCAAAGCGTTCCTCTTCTCCCCGTGTTCCACGTAGGCAAAATTCACCTCCCAGCTTTTCAGGCCTTCCTCTTTTCCACAGTGTTTATTCCCACACTGGAACTGACCTGAAAGATCAAAGTACATACAGCACTTTGCAAAAGTTTACGGGCACAATTTTTTTTCCCCCTACTTATTCGCCGATTTTTTATTACAATATGCACAAAGCGAGACATAAAAATCAATTGAGTCAGAGGCCAACAGGGAAAAAATTTGAAATAAATAAGCAAAACCTCACAGAGGAAAGACACTGAAGTTTTATTTGAGAAGTGGGGGTTACACAAAACCGCCAGAAGTGTCAACCATTCTTTCACCCCTCTTCACCTATCTCTGCACTCCTTCCACCTTATCAACAAAGCTCCTTCTCAACTCCCTTATTTCATCTCTCTTCATGGCCCAAGGCCACCCTCTAGCCACTGCACACACAGCCCACCTATTAACCCTAGAGAAGCTTAAAGTGCACTGATCTGGTCTCCGGGGTTTCTCCAGATTGTACCAGAAGGAGCGAGTGCGTCATAGCGCTCCGCTCTTGGCTCGGGGACAAGAAGGGATCCACTGTGGGAAAAGCGATGTTTGCCCTCACCTGCAGCAGCTCAAGATGCTTCCAACAATCAGCTGAGGTGAAGCTGGCTACTGCCACCTCGGGCCGCTGCGGCCAAAAGATAGACTCACGTGTGAGATTAAGAAGCAGTGACGTCAGCTAAAAAAAAAAAAAAAAAAAAAAAAAACAGACGACAACAAACAAACAAAAAAAAAAGAACAGAGACGTCTGGCTCTGGTCCGAGGTTGTAACAACAATTACAGGATTTGCCATCAGGGGAGAAAACGCAAGCGCTATACTTGGCACATGTCTAATCTAAACCGATCTGTGTATTGGTGTATAAATGTTTGCGATTCTAAAAGTGGTCAGAATGACTGGAAAAGCGTTATGAAAGTTAAGTCCATTCACCGTAATGTCACATAAAAAGCCAATAAGAGCCTATTTCTGTTTGCACACTGGATAGAATTGCATAAAAGATCATTATTTTGTCCAATATCTGGGTTTTTTTGATCAATCTGCGTCTCTCCACCCCTTCCACTGAGTTTCACATATGGAGATGAAAACTGTGCTGGTACTTTCAGTGCTTAATGCTCCGTGTGTTGGGCTCTAGTTGCCTTGGAGCTGCATGCATAGCAGCTGAAATTAATGACGTTCAAGTAAAGTTTATGAATCAGGCAAACAACTTTTTCTGTAAGATTTGTCCTCACATCATTACCCAGAGCCACATTTTTTCCCCGAGATAAACTTTATTGTTAAACTTTTTACCAGAACCTTCCTTATGACAAATAACTCCCTAAAGTAATTTAAAAATAACTTTCTGGTTTTGCATCATCAATACAAATTAAGGCACTCATCCTATCACACTGTCAATAACAACTTCCACCTAGAGACATTAGTATGCTGTCCTGCCCATTAATTCGAAGATTTGCAATAAACTGGGAATTTGTCCGTGGTGTTTTCACGTCTTTATTATACATATAAAACCCTAATAAATATCTAATGTATGTACATAAACAGTGATGTTTATAGCTAAAGAAAAGATCACAAAAGCATTACTTGTGCGACAAACTGCCCTTGAATAAGTTCCAACTCCCCGCAGCATTAGAGAACCAGCTCAGTGTTGAATATTAAAGAATATCATATATTCAAAGGGCACACCAGTGCAAGTTTGACCCCCACCCGAGGTACACACAACATCCACTCTGGCAGAGTAAAATTCATATTAAATCTGTGTCCAGGCAATTTCTTTTACAGCACAAATGCCAAAAACTAAAATATAATCAAGGCCAGAATTGTTCGCTTAGTTCTGTCAGCCTCCAGCCCCCAGGCGTCTCATGTGAAAAATAAAATGTACCAATTTAGTCGCTTTTATGTGTTTTGAGGGTTTCTTTTCAAACGGCACAAAGGGGCATTTCTGCTTTAACTTCTTTTTAAATACCCACTGTAATAATAGAAAGATAAGATAAACGATGTCTACAATGTGCCTTAACCACTCCCACAGTTAAGGTCAGGTAAGCCTCACATGGGTCTATGAAAAAAAAAAACCTGAAACTGACAACAGGTTGGCTAAGTAAAGCCCGTTAAGAGGGGAAACTCCTTCTCTCTTACGTCAATGGATAATTATGCCACCAGCCAGCGGCTAGAGATCAAGACAGACATTTACTGCAGGACAGATGGCTGCATGATTAACGGTCACTGGATAAAGTCAAAGAGTTGAGCCCTGAGTCAGTGCGTATAAATTTTTAAAATCACTCTCAGATACTCATGACTCATGTGAAATCATTTCTGAATCTTACATGATAACAACTGACACAGAGCAATTTGTTTGACTGAATTATTTTTGTTTTCTGATAAATAAAAAAAGAGCATCTATCTAGTTCAGACACAAAAATATTATCTGCAATAAATAAGAAGGTAAAAAAGGAAAGTATTTAACTTTTAACGTGTTTGGATTTTGACTCAGTGGAGCTTTGGAGAGTTTTTAACGCTCTGCTTCAATTTCATCATTGATAACTTTTAAGACAGCCGGAGGCACTTCCAGAAGAATGTTTAGTTTTAACAGATCTACGTATTTAGATCATTTGGCAAACTCACAGAGGATTTTAAGCAGACTCTTAATCTGAAGCTGGCTAAAAGCCCTGAACATTACAGGCAGATCGTGTTGGCTTTCAGTCCCGCTCATCAGATGACCAGATATAGAGATTTTTTTCTGTTTTACCATCCAGACAAATTAGGAAATCTAAAAGGTTTTGTTGTATACTTTGTTTTATCTTTTAAACTAATTAAACACCTTCTCACATACCCTCTCCAAGAGAGGTGAGGTCTACCCATCTTTATGTCTAAAAGCCTCTGTGGGATGCTCCTTTTATCTTTAATTATGTTACTGACCTGCTGCCAATTAACCTCATCAGCAGAGATGCTCCAGCAGGAGATTTCTTACACATCACACAGTTTGAATAGTCTTACACTGAACCTCTGCAAGCATCTTATAAATATGCACTAAATAGACAGAAAAATATTTTTTTCTTCAAACATCTATGCTGAAACTAGATTGTGGGATTTTCAGAATCCATCTGAAGTTGATCTCAGTCAGATCCTTCTTATGACCTTGTTCACAGATTTATGTGAAGGACCAACACAAAGTAGAGCATAATTGTGAAGAGGAAGGGAAATTATTCTTTCACCAAAGAACCAGGGGATGCATTGCATACGTTCAAGCTGCATCAGTAAATACTATCTACTGAAATTGTAGCTGCAAGAATTTTGGGGTATATAGAGCTAAAATCCACAAATACTTGCAACCTCTCTAAAAACACTTATAGCTGCCTATAATAACAGTTCAAACATCAAATGTATCTTAATATGCATTAATGCCCAGAGTGGAAACTGTCTTAGCTCTAAAACAGAAGATAACATGTACAGTTCTCAATCAGAGCCAAGGGAATCTCCTCGATCGGCTACCTTGCAAATGACAGCTGATGCTATGTCAAGTAGTATTGCATGTTGGTATTTCAGTTTCCCAAGCTGCATTTTCAAATAGATGAATTTGTGAATACCAAACAGTGACTAGTGCTCACTGTAATGCCCTCTCTTCCACTGAAGCTCTGGCTCTATGTTCAGGGTCGTTGTCCTGCAGGAAAAGTGAACCTTAAGGTTGTTCCAGTAAACACACCCCAAGTCTCAAATCTTCTTTCATCCATTTCCCATCAATTCTGATCAACCTTCCTGTCCCTGCTGAAGAAAACACCACCGCATGATGCTGCCACCACCAAGTGACACAACCAAGATCCTTAGGTCAGTATAATTTGTGACATTATCCCTCCAGACCTAGGGATTTGCCTATTATCCAAAGAAATTTAACTTTGGTCTCCTCCAACAAGTGTACCTTCTTCCACATGCTAGCTGTGAGTCTCTACATGGCTTGTGACAAACTGCCAACAGGACTTCTCGAGGCTGCTCAGTTGATATAGCTCCAACATCTGATCAGGAGGCTCCCTGAGTTCCTCCCTTCAGAGATTTTTCAGGCATGTTCTGCTGAGGAAAACTCCGGAGCAGATCCAGAACATGTTCGAGGGGGGAAATGTTTATTATAGTAGTCAGAAATACCCCAGGGATTTTAACCGAGACATGATAAATGTAAATATGTCAACAACAAATTTTCTGTGAAATGCGGATGTAGGCAAATTTTCTAAAATGCGGAGCTGCTCTTCAAATGGCTGGTCATCACAACACTACCCGACACGCTTCTCAGCTCCTGCTGCTGGCCTGTGAGGAGCTGATTTTCCTCGATGTGCACACATAAACTTCTAAAACCCAACAACAACACAAGGAACTGCTAACCCACTTGACCCAGATACGTTCTGTGTGCACTTTATGGTTTGAAAGTGTCAAAAATTCACTCTGTTTTGCTGAGCAAACAGGGTCAGACACCACTGAGATTACCTGTATTGCATCCATTTCTTTTGCCTGATCGCTTTTCCATTAAGAACTAAAAATCTGAAAGCACACAATCACAGATAAACAGAAAGTACTAGACTGTTTGTCCCTGAGATTAAAGTCCGGGAGCTGGGAGCTGTCATTTATAAATCACATTTAATAGATACATTGCAACTGATCTATTCAGTCTGGCAACACAGAGCCCAGCAGGGTATCGCTAATTATGAAGTACAAACACTCCATGGAACAAAGACCTGGCTAAACACATTATTTAAAGCAGAAGAACTGATTATTTCACCTATAAATTGGTTTGCCACTTTCATTTTACTTCAACAAGAACTTAAAGAAAACTGCCAGAGAACTCCTCCTTTTATGAGTTTTCTGGCAAAATGAAGTCAAATGAGATAAACTACTGAGAAAGCTCTAAATGCCCTCTATCAACCTCATATATTAGAACAATTTAGGAAAATTCAAGACATACCACAGTAAAATGGTAAAAACAACTTTCACAAATAGCACTATTCCTTAAATTCTTTGACATTTTCTCAAGTTGCAATCAGAAACTCCTTTTTTTTGAAGTAGTGATTTCATGTGGTGGACCAAAACAAAGTAGTACATAATTTTGGAGAAGGGAAATGTTTTCTTCTGTTTTCCACAAAAGCAAATCTGATGTGATAAGCTTATGTAGTCAGTCCAAATAAAATCCATTGAAGTCAGTGGCTGCAACGCGACAAAATGTGAAAAAGCTAAAGTTGGCATGCTCCAGTTAAAAGTGTTAGTCCCCCAGAAGATGCAGAGGTGTGTCAAGTCTCATTCCTGCTATTTAAGAATGTAGAAACCATTTTTCTTCCAAGATGTTACACAAGCAAAGACCATTCCCCATTTCATCTGGGGTCGCCCACGTACAAGCAGCTTAACATCATCTACTGCTGCCCTCTGACCTCCTGCTGACAGCTACAGTGAAGTGTAATTCATACCAGAGGGAAAAAAAAAAAACTGAAAAAAATGACTGGGAATGCAGCGCTGCAGCTGAACATCTGCTCCAGCATAACTGAATTTCAAGACAAACTGGAAATCTGAGCAAAAACACAAAAGCCAGTGTCAGTTGCACACACGCTTTTTCACAAACAAGTCAGCTAAATGCCAGTGGGGCTTATCAGCTGTAGGCAAATATCTCCACCAGAGTGGCGACACTACCGTGTCAGCAAACTGCTAAGAAAGGTGTTTGATGTTAAAAATCACAGATAAAGTTGAAAAGAACAAAAAAAAAAAGGATTAGGTATAGAAAAAAAGAAGAAGCTGATTTCGAGGGCAGACAAACATCACACCCTCTGTGAATTTCTTCTTAGCAGGAAGACAGTGATGTTGCCTCGCTGCCCTTGGACATGCTGATATTTGTAAAATAGCTCTAAAAGGCCGTGTAGCAATTACAGTACATGGACTCCTCTGAGATAAAAACAAATACAAAGAGTGTTTGTTCTCACTGCTTAAAGGAGGGAGACAAAGTGTCTTGCACCTCTGCTATAATATTTAACATCCTCATTCAATGTCTGAAAGTTTAATCAACATTTTGTATTGGGAGGAAAAGTGATGTTCAACAAAATTATTTTGTCATGGACTTATTTAGCAATCAGACACTGATTGGTGAAAATGAACGTAATGAGAGCACCAATACTTTTTGTAAATGGAGAGCCAAAACAAATCCATTACTTTTTCATCAATCTTGAGGGTAATTTAATTTAGCACCGCTCTTAGCCAAGCAAAAAAAAAAAAAAAAAAAGTAGTAAGATATGAAGGACTTGTTAAAAGCAATGGTTGTTCCAGTAAACACAAATGAAAATATTAAATCAACAAGATTACAGTTTGTGGTGTGGCTTTACGTACTGTACGAAAAAAGTGACCGATACTCCAGAGGGGATGAATAATGTGTTTTTATTGCCTTCTGAAGTAGAAAACATAACTTAAGTTTCTCCACGCCAAAGAAACGCAAAGAATATTTGCCATTAATGATGTGAAGAATATTGAAGGTTTGCCAGATACGCAGAGTGGGTTTGGGTTTCCAGATATACAGCAGCAGTGTATTATTTTAGCACTAATGAGATCAAATATGGCAAACCCTAAGGTCATTACATCACAATTTCTTACTGCACCTGGTAGTTTTAATAAAAAGCTGTTAAATACACCTCTGGGCACCAATAAATGATAGGGTGGTTCGTTTTTGTAATTGGAAGCTTCTTTTCGAAACAGGAGAGGGGGAGGCAAAAGATCAATTTTTTGCAATTCCTTAAAACTAACAATTTATCAAGACAACAAGAAAATAAACAAATAAGTTGAATTAATTGTATTGATATGGAACAACCAACCTCATTTAAACCCCCACATTCTCAGCTCAGTCATTCTGTAATGGTAAAATATTTACAGAACATC
Organism: Gambusia affinis; assembly: GCF_019740435.1. Taxonomy (NCBI): domain Eukaryota; kingdom Metazoa; phylum Chordata; class Actinopteri; order Cyprinodontiformes; family Poeciliidae; genus Gambusia; species Gambusia affinis. The sequence continues at coordinate 19,415,584 of NC_057887.1, forward strand.
TCTTGAAAAGAAAGAGGAATTTCAAACTCGTTCAAATCGAGTGACATAATCGAATAATTTTCTGAACGGCAGTCTTAAACAAGATATATAAAGAAAGCCTGAAAGTACGTCTGTCTCCTCGACCTTACATCACACCGCAGCCATGAAAGGAAGGCTAAGTGTTCTGGTAAATCACCTTATTGAATGGAGAGTGGTGGACATGACCTAACAGGAACATAACCCCTTTATTTGAACAGAAACGTTTGCAGCAGAGCCAAAGTGCGTGGACCTTATGAGTATATGAAAGGTCAGTTTAACAGGGGAAAAGTTCAGCCCTTTAAAACTTATCTGTAAACAGAGATCTAGTCTGGTTATGTCATTTCTATTACACGTGAGCTGGGACTTACAACACGTAGTCCACGTAGAATTGCTGAAAATCAAACACATCTTCTTGCTGATGAATTTTTGCACCAATTCGAGTGTCTGCTCTGCTCAGCTTAAACCAAATCGGTATTAAAGTTGTATTCCTTCTATTACATATTTAAACCTCATGTACATAATTGGAAAATAAAACTAAACGGGAATTCTATATCTGCTCCACAGAGTCAAGTTTGGTATTGATTTCACAGGCAAGAGTGCTGTTGTTTCCAGCAGCGATTCAGTTTGACCCACCGGGAATTATTAGCACACAAATCAAAGGGTGACACTTGAAGTGAAGCGCATCTGACCCATCTAATCCCACTTCCTGTAGAGTACTGCAACAGGGGATGACCTGTCAGAGACCAGGATTACACAGTCTTAATCTGGAACAATATATTGGCTTAGTCAGCCTTCTCAGACACACTTTATGTTTGTGGGGCTGCAGTGGTGTAAACATAAGAGAACCAGAAACCCCTAAGATAAAGCTGGTGTCCTTTTTAGCTGCTGGAAATATATTGTATTGGATCCCCACTAAAGTAAACTCCCTTCTTTATTTCAAAATGTTCCACAGTACAAGGCAGTTTCTGCATAAACATGCTGGCAAACACAGAGAACGTACCTCCCGTCTTGGCAGAGATATTATTAAAATGTAAAATGAATATGTCTCCAAGCACATCAATGAGCTGTCGAAGCAGGTGTACTCTCACTAAGCTGCAGATACTGTCCTTCCCGGTAAAAACTATAAATATCAGTCACTGCCACATGGAGGAGAGGAGGTGTGGCAGTAATCCTCAACAAATAATAGAGAGCAATCATCAAAGCTCTTCCAAAACTGTCTCAACAGAACAGAGGGAGGATGAAGATGAGAGGCATAAACAGAGCACTAAAGTTCTGGCCTTAATAATGAGACAAAATATCAAGGGGATTCGAGCATCCCCTGAAGGTGAGGTAAGGAAAGAGCAAAAGAAACAAAACTGAGAAAAACAATGAATATTCTATAGTATATTCATACAAGTGTAAAACTAAAGTCTCTAGTCTAAGTCTCTAGAGAAGGGAAAATTCATAAGAAACATTATTGTATTAAGTAATGAGCAAAGAGTCTTTATCTGTGTCCCCATCTAGTGGATACATTTGTAAACTTCCTGTCATGTATAATGATCAAAAAAGTACTAAATGTTACTGTTTAGTGTATTTAAAATCAGTTAGTATTAAATAAAGTGAACCCTTTCCCAAAACGGTAAATGTAGAATATGTTAAAATATTAAAAATAAAACATTTAATTTTTCTGTACGAGTGAAAGTCAAGTTCCAGAACTATCCTACTGACTTGAAATGTGCAGCTTGCAAAAGGGCAACTAAAAATGAAGACTGTGTTTACCTCTGGGATTTTCTGCTAATAAAGACAAGGATTATGGGCTTAGATATCCATAAGGGGGGAGAAAGGCTTAAGAAAAAAAACACAGCAACTTTGCAGAAGGGTAATTAGGGAGAGAGACATACCTTTTCCAGAAACAACTTCATTTTCTGTTCGCCAACGAAATCCAAACTGTTGGACAGAGATAAAAATTCATCAGCATTATTCATGTTATTCTTCTAACCGCTTTTCAGACAGACCAAGATGATTAATGCTGTTTTTCATCTCCTCTGGAATTTCTCACATCATGTGTGATAGACCACACTGTTTGGTCTATCACATATGATTGTCTACTTCATGTTCTCAGATGGCCCCTAATCAAATAATTTGTTGATTTTACGATTCTGGAAGTGATCAGGTCTGGGTGTGGTTAATGGAATTAAACGGAGCTCTCTAGAAAATGTGACTAATCGCAGTTAATTGATTTTACAACGCAAACAATTTGACATTTTACACATTGGCAGGTTGATTCAAATATATTTTTTTTCCTATACTTAATAAATAAAAGTATATTTTAAAAATGTTTTACTCAGGTTATTACTGCTTGAAACAAAGCAAAAATCTGGAAATAGTATTTTGCTGCACTTCATCTATTATTAACAAAGTGACGTGTTAAACAAACCGAACTGTCAGTTTTTTAAATAGAGACCACACAGTTCCAAAATACCCATCATGCCACCAACTTCTTTCAACAGTGGACCAGTTATAATGGAGATTAGTGTCAGTAAGCAAACATTAACCTTCACACTTTATATCACCACTGGGACAATTATCTAATGGAGTCCTTCAAGAAACTAGGGCAGAGTCAAACAATTGATTACTCTGCCATGTCTCACAGAAGTGAGACATCTCCCATATGGAGAGTTTTTTATTCAGAAAATTTTAAAAATGTATTTAGCTCACCTTGTTCTCCTTGTACCTGCTGAGATCTGCAATGCAGTACTCTTTAAACAGCTTGTCGTAATACTTCTTGGCAATTTCTTTTTCCCTTTGAAAGAAGTCAGAAGTTGACTAAAAGTGAAAAACAGACTGATAAACAGGCTCGTCTCATACACATCTGAAGACATTTGAGACCCTGAATGCATTTTTCAAATGTGAGTTGAGCGTCTGAAACAATAAAGTTTCAAATATGAGCAGCCGACATTGATGACTCACCATGTCATGTCATCCTCATCCTCGTCCCTCCAGAGGAAGCGGTGATTTTCACGCAGCACGTCCAGATCGGTTTTGTCTTTAGCTCTGAAATAAACAACAGGCCAAATGAGGAAGATTTTAAGTGCAGATAACTGGGGAGAAATGATCTCCGCCACCGACTGTAACAAAGTATTTAGCTGGATCATGACAACGCATTTCTATCTCCAATGGCCTAATACAGAAAACAAATTCAGCCATGAGGGTTAGCAAACAACAGATTTTCGAGAAGAAAGGCAGAATACTCACGCAGAGCGTCTGAAGTCGGCCATCTGTCCACCATAATACAAAATGTAGTCACCGACAAACTTCTTGTGCCGCTCAAACTGGAAGTGTTTATTTAGGATCAATTGATCAGACAATTCTTGGCAAAAACTGTCAATTTTCAAACTTCTTTTCATGGCTTTTAATGTAGTCAAATAAATAAGTCACATTTTACAAGCAAAAGAAGGAAAACATTAGCTCTTCCCTTCCAAATAATATTAAAAGACAAAAAATATATCTCTATTAAGCCCTGTGTAAGCTCTAATTAAAATTCAGAGCAACCAGTTTTCTTCAGAAGCCACCTAATTAGTAAATGGGTGTATTTAATGCAATTTTATTAGAAATACAGCTAGTCTTTGAAAGCCACAAATTTTTAAGAGAGAACATTGGTGAACAAACATTATGAAGACAAAGGAACATAGCAGATATGTCATGTGCAAAAATATTGGGAAGTTTAAAGCTCTTTCTAAACCCTGTCAAGAAAAACACAGTCCTTTTCATAATTTCTCACCATTTCCTGTCCCTCTGTCTCTCGAATGCTCTTTCTCTATTTTATCTGTGCCAATATTCTCTGCGTTTCCACTGCCAGGTACCCAGAATGCACTGCAGTGTGACCTTGATGGCCATTCCCTGTTGATGGACTGTGGCAAGACTTGAAAACTGATGATCACAAAAGGTCTCCATCCAACCTGACTGAGCTTTAGCAATTTTGCTAAGAAAAACGGGCAAAACTTTTAAAACTTCAAGACGAGCAAAACTGATAGTGACATACATCGAGGATAAGTACAAATTCATGATCCATCTTTTCAGATAGTTACTCAAAAGTAAAGTATTGTTTTGGAAAAAAAATTTCCGTTTTGATAAAGGGATATACACTGAATCAAAGAAATGCGCATCTGTCTTTAGATATAATTTATTTAGAAAATCTAAAGGCAGATTTTCTAAATAAAACATTTTCTTCTCTCATACGCTAATCAGCGTGTGAAACAAGGAAAGGAAGAAGGAAAACATACAATTTTCTTTTTATATCTTTCCAGTCACAAACACAGTGCCTTCCACCCAGCTTTCTCCCATGTAGGGAGTTTCTTTCAGTTTCTCCCATTTCTGTTTAATTGATACCTATGTTTCTAAATTAAACCCAGTTCAGAGGAGTTTCGGTGGAAAGAGGAAGAAAACCATCTCCTTTGAGACCTCCATTATCAGTTCCATAAGAAACACACCTGCTCAAAAACACCTTCATTATCAGTTCATTTTTCCCAGTAAATAAGCCAAAGTTTTATTTTCCAAGACTTCACTTTTATGCATGCATGTTACCTTCGCAAACGCACCAATATAAAAATTTGGGCCAACGCTGATATAAATATTACTGTTAAAAACGATATTTACCAATATTATACATATGCATTTCCCTTCTGTTACTGTGATAAAACAACCCCACTACTGACTTTCTGATGTAGTTTTACTTATTGAACCAATATCGGTATGTTAATCATTTACTAACACTGGCCGATACTGATGTTAATGTCGATATATTGTACATACTTAATTACTTTCTGTTGAAAAATCAACCAAAATCCCCTGAAGTTTGTAGTTGTCCTAACGTATGATGTGAAAAAGGTTCAAGGGTCAAGTATTTCAAAAAAAGGATACAGCATTCATTGAAATCAGATGGGCTCTTCTGTTTCTGGCTTCCTCTCTAAAAAACAGAGATTTCAACATTAAAATAAAGTTACTATGGGCAACATTTCTATGGCATGGTGGATTAACGAGAAAGGCTGTACTTTCAGAAGAATAAATTATAATAATGACTGTTTAAATGCAGAATTACATTGATCATTTTCCACAAACCTGGCTTGAAAGATGAGCACCAAATCCAAAGATTATATTTTAAATTTTTCTGGGTTTTTTTCCAAGTCAATAAGAGGGAAATGGAGACTTCTACAAGGAATACCGGTAAATCTCTAAATGGAAGTATAAAATTGAATTTCGCTCATATTTATTCCCCTATACATCATAAAAGGGCAAAAATCTGTAAAACTTTACTCTATACCTGGATTTTCATACAATGAAATCCAGGAACTTGAGAAAATGTTTTTGTAAATAAAAAAGTCAAACACACATCAGAAGAAGTTTTATTGTTCCCTGGCAGCAGTACAGTACCTGTCCACTTCACAGGAGTGTAAACTACGGTGAGCCACATTGGAGTGCCGACCTTTTTCGAATGGCTTCTGTAAGATTTCCACCTCACGTTTCCTGTCAAACGTGAACACCGAATGTAAGGCGGATAACAGAAAGATGGTAAATAAAACATGTATCTGTTCAGAACACTATAGGAATATAACAGATGCATGGTTAACCTCAGAAATTTGAATAGAGAAACCATTTCTATGCTTCACTGAGCACAATGAGCACACGACTCAACTCTTCAGGGTTTCATTTTACCTCTCTCTCGCTTTCTCCGAGGAGTCTCCCTCTCCATCATCATCACTGAAGTCAGAGTCATAGCCACCAGCTCCATGAATCTGTTGATATCATACATAATACACAAAAATACAATTGTAAGAGTTGTGAATATTTCAAATAGACAACCAGCAATCTTGTTCAGAATTATTTGCATCTTGATCCGATCAGGAGGTGAAGTAGTTGTCTTTCCCTTCCACACCAGCTGGTTGTGCTGTTGATTGTCTTGTTCAAGATACGGTCATGTAAAGCTATAGTGCATTCAATGATCTGAGCTACAGCATGAAGAACATTCACAATGATTTACAGAAGGCTTGAGGTTCTTTTCCTTTCTGGGTATGATTCCTCAAAGAATTTTCAATTCTGCTGTCAATACAAAAAACAATTATTTGCTATAATTGCTGCTTCAAATATTTTGTCAAAGATTATTCCAAATTTCTGTGCCTTTGTTTTGGTACTAATATCCTCCTTAGCGTTTGTATTATGTGGTTGGTGTATATTACAGACTGAGACCACCGCTTCAGGTTTACATTATTTGAGTCAAAATGATTTCACATGGTCTAAAGGTTATTACACAAAAAATTAAAATGTGAAAATCAAATTGTATATGATCTAATGCTTAAAGATTGCTAGAAAACTGCAAAAATAATGGCATTCTGATTATCACAGTCATAATTATGTTCTGCGTAACAGTTATTTATTATCCTAATTTGATAAACAATTTAGGAAAAATAGAGAACCTGTGCTACCTGTTTTATTCCTTGTTGCTGTTCTGCTCTTTACAGAGCAATTTAAATACAGCGAACTGATATTACATGGTAGGCTAGCTGGGCTAGCTGCTCCTGTGGCCAGCCTGTAACCAGCGACCTTACAGACTTGTTGCTCATTGCGTGCCCATTACAGTTTTAAAGCAACATTACTTTAATAGACATGATATTATGGAGAGCCATTTCAGCCAAAATTAAATAAATAAATATATAGGAAAAATAAATAAATAAATAAATAAATACATACATACATACATACATACATACATACATACATACATACATACATACATACATACATACATACATACATACATACATACATACATACATAAATGAGCAAAAAATAAATAAATAAATGGGTAAAATAAATAAATAAATAAATAAATAAATAAATAAATAAATAATTGGTATCTTTATTCCCATTTATATTTATTCATTTCTACATTTATTTTTACCCAGATTATTTCTGTCTGGAATGTTTTTATCATTTATCCTTTTACATTTTTTTCATTTTCATTTATTTGTTTTTCATTTTGTCATTTTTATTTATCTATTTTCCATTTATCTCTTTTTCATTTCTGTATTTTTCATTTATCTCTTTCATTTATCAATTTATCCCTTTTTCATTTATTAATTTATCCATTTTTTATTTATCTGTTTTTTATTTGTCTCTTTTCATTTATCAATTTATCCCATTTTCATTTATCCTTTTTTCATGTGTCCTTTTCCAATTTTCCATTTTCATTTATCCTTTTAAATTTTCAATTTTAATTAATTCTTTTTCATTTTTTCTTTTTAAATTTTCCTTATTTCATTATCTCAGTTTTTCCCCAGAACCAGGAAAAAGATAAATAAATATATGCTTATAAGGAGGGGCAATGTCATCAGGCTACAACTTCTCCAATTGGTTGGTTAGCATCACACCATACATATTCATTTACCTTTTTGCCCAGTTATGGAGAAAAACTGATAAATGATAAAAAGGAAAGTTGAAAGAGAATAAATGAAAAAGAATGAATGAAAATGGACAATTAAAAAGGATAAATGAAAATGGAAAATTGGAAAAGGACACATAAAAAAGGATAAATGAAAAAGGGATGAATTGATAAATAAAAATTGATAAATGAAAAAGAGATAAATTGATAAATGAAAAGGGGATAAATTGATAAATGAAAAAGGGATAAATTGATAAATGAAAAAGGGATAAATTGATACATGAAGAAGAGATAAATGAAAAAGAAAAATTGGAAATAGATAAATGAAAATGAAAAAAATGGAAAAGGATAAATGAAAAAGAAAAGTAGGGAAATGAAAAGAAGAATTTCTAAGTTCTCTTCACAGGTATTTGACATTATCTAAACATGCTTATATGTACTGCTACATAAAATGGTCTCCAAAATTTCCTTCGGTATTAGTGTGTGTGTGTGTGGGGGGGGGGGGGGGGGGGTAAACCGCGGTAACCTTTCCCAAATGCTTTTTTTTTTTATTTGAAATAGCAATTGCTTAACAGTTATTACTGTTTACTTATTGGTTTACTCTTACTGAGAACCAAAATATATTTAGTCGTAAATTGGTAAGAAGTAAATCAACGTTATTCATTTTGTTTATAATTAATGTGAGCAAAAAACTTAACGTTGGGTCGAGTGATGTTCCAATTAAAGCTGTTTTAGTAGGTCTCTCTCTGACAGGAAGAGAGAGATTTTGGCATTGTATCCCACTATTCAGAATCCTTATGACCATGAAAATAGCTACAACATAAATATTGCAATTACGTTGTGGCGTCACGTTATCCTGAATTTACAAAAACGATGTCCGAGTGTATTTGTTTGAATTGGATGCAAGCAAAATAGCTCCCGAAATGTGTTATTTTGCGATAGTGTGACTCAAATGAAAGAGTAAACTCTTATAAAGATCGATAACACCCAGTAAGAAGCTAATGCTTCATGCTAACACACAAACAACACAGTCGCAGAGCAGTAAAATAGTTTCAGACTTGTTTAAAAAACAAAGGCTTTCGATTTGTATTTTTATACATTACCTTCACAAGATTCTCCATGAGTTTCTTTGCTCAGTTTCTGATCCCTGTGCAAATGTTTACAATGTGAAAAGATCGTCGATGGAGGATGACGTTTCAGAGAAATCGCGCGATTATGACGTCATATCTAGTTTCAACACAAAAAATGTAAATAATAATTAGAAAAGAAAACGAGAAATTAAGATTAACAACAAATTATTATTATTTTAGCTAGTCAGTTGAAAATAAACAAAAATAAACATTATTTTTTTATTTAAATAAAAATCATGTATTTTCTTTAAAATGAATAAATAAATAAATAATCTGCATAAATAAATAAATAAATTAGCTTTATTTATTTATTTATTTATTTATTTATGCAGATTATTTTATTATTTGTATTAATACATATCTAGTTAGTAAAATAAATAAACAAAATTGTACTAAGTTATATAATAAATTTAAAAAGATTTAACTTTATATAAACATAGTTGGTTATCTAAATGCAGCTGTCATGCAAAAAATAATGTCAGACATATAAATGAGATGGCTAGCTCAATAAAGTGATAAATTGGTGAACATGTAAAATGTTTACCAATTTACATGTTGGTAAACATTTAAATTGTTTTGTAAGCTAAAGAATAAAAAAAGAGATTTAGCTAAATAGGTAAAGCGATTTAATACAAAGGTAAATAAATATATAATTTACAGTAAGCTAATAAATAAATAAATAAATAAATAAATAAAATAAGAATTACTACATTGTTATATTTTATGTATTTTTCACCATAGACTTTCCTGTTTCAATGAAAATTTGTGTCTTTCTTTGCTTTGTGGCATTTTGAATGGGCCTATTTGTTTGTTTCTTCTATGCCACTGTACTCCCATGGTGTAATAAAGTGTATGATCATTTGTTGTGTAATTTTCAAAACATACATGGAAAATAAGAGAACAGAGTGAGAAATAAGAGGCACACTAAAGAATGCAGTCAGAGAACATCAATACAAAATTACTTTTATCTTGGAAATTATGCCTCAGCTGCACTGGAAATTTGGCTGTTTTGAGGTTCATAACGTTCATCTCCAAAGAGGAACAAAGGTCGACCCTTTGTACTGTGGACAGAAAATAAGGAACGTATTATTCATTTAGAATTTTTGCGAATAATTCAGGATTAAGATAGACTTTGGGGGGTGAAGGTTCAGCAAAGTCTGGGAACAGACATCCAGTGTTTCACCACTTTTCCGCTGAAATCAACAAAGGACCTCATGTGGGCTCAAAGGGGCAGGACAGGATGACAGAAGCGATAAAACATCGGTTGTTGTCTGCAGGAAACAGAAACAGATTTGTATGCGTTTTCCATGTTTTATGCAACTTATATGCGCTGACTAAAATAAATGAACTAAAAACACAGCTTTTTTTTTTTTACATCCTTTATGTCATTGTTCTGCTGAATCGAGGAGAAAGGGGGCGGCATTTGAATGAGTGTGGGGCAGGTGCATTTGCTCAGAGCCTCATGAATAGCCGCTTCCCATTAGCTACGCACGGCTCTGTGGCGCGCATAAATAATAGCTGGCAGCGGTGATAAAAACGCTCACCTTGGGGCTTCTAACCCCTCCTCCTTACTCTCTCTCTTTCTTTCTTCCTTTCTGGCTGTCTAATGGGCTTTTCCCTCCGAACATCATTTAAAAGTACTTTTTTGAAGGCATCAAGCAGAGAAGAAACGTAGATAGATATTTTTCTTAGTCGCTTTTTTAGAACAAATCCGCTTATCTGGATGAGACACAAGGCTGCATCAAAAATCCGGCTTGTATGACAACAAATAAATACTTAGCAGGAGCATCGAGACAACCTTATTGGCCGTATACAGATTTTTGTTTTCGTGTGGAAGTTAAACGCGCAGGAGCGGCAGGACTGGTCCAGGACAGGATCACAGTGATGGGACGCCCGGGCAGAGGATGTAGTGGAGGATGGACGGTCTTGATGTGGGTCGCCGTTGTCTGCTTGGTGTTGACTGACGGACGTAGGTCCAGGCAGCCCAGATGCCCCGTTGGATGCACCTGCACTAAAGACAATGCCCTGTGTGAGAACGTCCGAAGCGTGCCTCACACTTTCCCGTCCGACGTCGTTTCACTGTAAGTCCTGCTCCAACTGAGCCTGGAAGCACTTTATGACTCACAGACTGTGCAGAACTGCATAATATTGATATTGATTTGTGAGCTTACAGTGTCGGCCCATGGCATAAGCGAGCTAATGATGCGTTTGATATGTAAATGACTTCACCAACACAACATGACTTCACACCCAAGTTGAGCATATTCTAGTATCAAACTTAGAAAACAGATGTTTTTAAAGTTGTGGTGCTTACTAGCTACTAGCATTGACACCAGACCTTAACGCATTTATTTCCATTCTATAGTGGATGTTCAAATGGATCAAACTACATTGGCATCACAGTACTGGCAGAGGTTCAGACAACTGTGGGCTAAACATAGCCTGACATATACACGGTTGAATTTATGATATATTTTGTGATGATTGACTGGCAGAGTAAGATGTTCTTTCTCTGGAATAACATATTTGGTCTCTGCTTCTGACTTCCAAATAATTCAGTTTTTAGACTCATCTATTCAACAAACATTCCTTCCCATGTGATTCAGCAGGTTCTTCCCAACTTAGCCCCTGCCCAATTAATTTGCAATTACAAATATTGTGTTGTTCTTTCCAATTTTTTGGAACCAACTCAAGGATTGTACCAACTAGACCTATCTAATTGAATGGCAGCAGACTGTCTTCATTCATTGTCTCGTGGATTTACGTTAACAACAATATCTCAACAACCATTTTCAATCCTTGATGAGACTGCAATAGGCCAAATATTCCTGCCCATATTCACACCCACATATTGAAGAACACACTGGCAAAGGACACAGCTAACTTGATTAGAACCAAACCACACATTAACCAGCTAGAGTGAGATTTGTTTTTGGAGAAGAGACTTTAGTTATAGCTGGTGGGTTGATGAGATTAACACAAAGTGGCCCCCAAAACAAATACTGTTTACAGAACTTCGGGCCAGCTCTGAGTTGTAGCAATCTTATGGCTGATCTTTAACAGCACTTAATTGTTATATACACAGTACAGACCAAAGGTTTGGACACACTTTCTAATTGAATTCAATGAGAAGGTGTGTCCAAACTTTTGGTCTGTACTGTATATTAATCTAACAATTTTTATTTTTAGGTCTTTTGTAAAATCTGGATTTAATGAGATCGCAGGAGCAAGTTTTGTTCACACACCTAATCTGCAACTCCTGTAAGTATCCGTCCATCTGTCCGTCCATCCATCCATCCATCCATCCATCCATCCATCCATCCATCCATAGAAGCTCAGTTCTTCCCAAAGAGGACTTGTTTAGGGGGCTGACATGCATACTTAATGGTGTCAGGATTATACAGTATACCACATGGTATCAAAAAGCAGGGAAATGGTACAAAAGAATAGATCGAGTGTTATGCTGGGAGTGGGGTATTTTTCTTTAAAAAGAGCGCAGAATGTTAAATAACTGCTGCATAATATTGCACAAAGCATAATGGCAAACAAAGAGTTTATTAAGCAATCTCTTTTAACAAATTAGTGCCGATGTCAGCTTTAATTGTGCGCTAATCGCGCTTCATGCAGAGGATAATAGTACACTGGCACTAGCCATTGTCTCTGCAGTGCATCCTTGTTGGCATCAGCTCCCTCATATTCTCAGATGACACTGAAGTGGTCTGAAAGAGTGTGTGGGAAATCAAAAGCAGAAGAGGGTGAATCAAAAATGAGTAACGGGAATTAGTCTTCACTGGTTACGGTAATAATATTTCTTTATAGTTATGTGGTTTGCTGCCTTGTCTCTTAATGTTCCTGTCAGTATGATTAACATTTACCATGATGTAAGTAACATTTTGTGGAGTTACATTTGTAGCCAATTGAGAAAAGAATTCAGTCAAGTGAGCTTTGAAGAAGACACTTAGAAGGTAAAAGTTTATTTTATTTATATAGCACATTTTCAGCAACAAGGCAAGACAAAGTGCTTAGAATCAAAAAATAGTCAGTATTTTTTTTTTGTGACAAAATGGATGAATTGAGTTGCATTATTGCTGCTGTTTTCCTTTCCAGACTCTTCACCGCAAATTCCTTTGACCTGATTGATGAAGATGCTTTTGTGGGTTTGCCACATCTTGAATACCTGTAAGTATTTTTAATTCTTTCTTTTGAGGTTGAAACTTAGTCACCTACTATTAATATACTATTGATAAAATGCTGTACTTTTTTTGTGCATCATTTTACAAAATTATTCACATCCCTTAACTTTTAAAACTATTTGCTTTGAAGCTTTGGTGTATTTTCATGAGATTTTAAGTGATAGGCAAAGTAATGCATAATTGTGAACACGATGCATAATGTTTACACTTCAACTTAAAAACAAATCTGACAAGTGTGGCTTGCATATTGTGTGGCAACACACTGTCGTGGAAAAAAATACTATTTCCAAGCACTGTTTAGGTAAAATCACTCAATCAGGTTTATTCTTATATTGTGCACAATACAGAGATCTTGTAGGACAATCAGTAATGAAGCAGGTCTGGATGAAAAGCTCGCCAAGCTGTCCCAGGCACCGACAACACATGAGTTTTATACCAAAGATAAAGAATTAACAAGGGGCCAGACGGTCTGGTTCTGATGCAGCTGTAGAAAACAACTTCTAACCTTCTACATGTAACCCAATTAGTTCTTTTGGTGAGAGTTCATAAGCATTTCATATGACATGACCAGCAGATGTGACCTTATTGTAATTTTTCCATGACAACACTTTCATTTAATACTGCTACCCACCTCACTCTGACACCGGAAATAAAATCCAGTGATTAAAGTAGGAAACAGAGTTCACCTTTGTGTAATTCAAGTTTTGTAGAAATCAAGCTGTTCTGTGAGGGGTGCAGGAATTATTTAGAGAACATTAATGAACAAAAATCATCATGAAGACCAAGAAACACATCAAACAGGTGAGAATTTAAAAAAAACCTTTGGATTATAAAGCAAACCTTTGAAGCTCTCAGAGTGCTGTTTAGTTCATCATCTCCTGCAAGGAGACGGTTAATCTGAGAAGCAGCCACGAGGCAGATGGCATTTCTTAAGGAGCTACAGAAATCCATTGCTCAGATGAGAAATTTATTGGCAGAAAATGCAATATGCCATCCAAATCTGGCCTTCATGGAATTGTGGCACAAAGAAAACCATAGTTGAAATGTTGGCATAGGTGACAAGGGCTAAAAAGCAAACATGTAGAAGAAGGTCCTGATTGGGCTCCTTAAATCCTACTTGTTTTTCACAGATTCATTGAAAACAACAGAATTGCATCAATTTCTCCATTTGCTTTCCGGGGTCTCAAGGCACTGCTACATTTGTAAGTATTTTACTACTCGTATATCTTGGTGTTTTCACCATGTTTTTCCATGATCCCAAACTTTTCTTTTAACTTCTGTTCATATTGCTATATTTTTCTCCCTTCTCACCAGCTGTTCTGATTAATTTCCTTTTTCCCAGAAATTTGTTGTCTTTATTGCCAGTTTCCATTGATTCTCTGTTCCATGAACTGCTCATTTATGAGAGAAATAGTACAGGGATAAATTTCACATATTCTGAAATACACAGAGCATCAATTTCTATTTTCTGCCACTGCATCATGTTGTCAGTATCTCGAATGCAAAGGTAGGAAGAACTGCTGCTGTCTGTGGTTGGCTCACAAGGTGACTGCCTGAACATGTCAGCAGTATCAGGTAGCACAAGACCAGAGTTGGATGTTTTAATTTTTATGATTTAGCTCTCAAATTTATACTTACACTGTATTTGTCTTCTTAAAGTTTGCTTTTGAAGGTTTTATATGTTTATGTATTATAACCACAGATTACAACATTGTTTCTACCAGCCATCAGAAAGGATTAAGTAAGATAAAATTATTAGCTATGTGCCTTTTATTCTTTCAGACTACACAGACTGAGAAGAGAAGTTGCGACCTGCAGTGACCTGCAGGTCAAAACTAAATATAACTGTGCTGTAACCCTAACCCTGTGACCTATAATCTGTCCCTGACTCTCTGCCAGATTGCTCTGTTCACATTTGGAGATTATGCAGCTACAGTGATAAATGCAGCCACAGCATTATCAGGTTAGATGCATAGATGGCTATTGATTGCCTCTCCTCAGAGGTAATTTAAGATAATTTAAGATAAAAGAGGCATGAAATATGTGTGGGTTATAGTCATAAGTAATGTCGTGACATTTGAAAAATAGTTTCATTATTAAGCATTTAAAAAGTTGTTTATGTTTAAAAAAATGAATGCTTTCAAGAACAAAAAATAAAACTCTCTTCAGCCTGCAGTTTTTACACTTCAGTGTGTAATAGTTATTTCAGAAAGGAGATGGATGTTCACTATAACTAAAATTTATTAAAATGAGAAGAAGAATGCTTTAACATCACACCACCCTCACATAGCATACGTTGCCATGCTACTCTTTTATACAATTCTGACCAGTAACAGACATTATCAATCTTCAGTTAATAAAACACATTTCATCAGTAATGATAAACCACAATACCTTCTTTATTTGGTCATACAAAGATAATATAAGTGTTCTTAGTTCACCACATACATGTTTTAAGTCAATATTAGCACAATGTACAAAATCATGTGTGTTGTTTATTAAAGATTGTATTATTCCAGTTTAAGACCTGCTAGAGTAATCCAGTTTAACAAGATTTGTGGTTTTATCACATCCTCATTTATAGAAAAACCTGACAAGAGTGGAATTCATTTTTATCACAACAGTTTATGGATGTTTTGTGTTTTTTAAATAGAGCCATGAATAAATTCTGCATTATGTGTGGGAATTTACACTTCATCCCACACACTATACATTATTGAAGGGCCCAGGCAGTATTGGAATCTCAACCACTCTGCTTTAAACCCATCCGTTTTGAAAGTGCATTCTTGTTCAAATATAAAACACAAAGTAAAATGGTCTCTCTTGTGTGAACGACTAACTCTCGCATGAATAATGCAGCTTTCATCTCTTTCTGTTTTCTGTTTTGCCGATTTGGAGTTCAGCTCAGGTCTCAGCTGAGAGGTTCTGCATAGATAGCAAACAGTTTGATTTGTGATATCCTTGACTTTTGTTGGGTCCCATGTCTGAACTGCAGATAAGCAGAGTTTGCTCTAGATTTATTAAAATACTTATATAATAACACGTGCAGAACGTGGTCTATTTACATCTTTCTGACCTCTGGCTGGATGTTCTGTAAGTTACTACTGTAAATATATATTATTTGGCATATAAGATTCAAAAACTCATTTGAAGTGTAGAAATTCACAGATAACGCTTGTAGTTTCACTCTGTTGCTTACAAGTAATAAAAAACACATATTGAAACATCTATTTGTCTAGTGTCTGTAGATATAAATGTCTCTGTGCCTCTTTGTTAATTAGGAGTCTGGCTTACAACAACCTGGAGACGCTGCCCAAAGATGTCTTTCGGGGCATGGACGCTTTGACTAAAGTGTGAGTTAATTTTTTTAAATTTTATTCTTCATTTATAATTACTTTTTTAATAGAATTTTATGAACCTCATAAACAAGCTTCTAAAACACACATAATGTATTTACTCTGCGTCATTATAAATAAAGGCTCTATTAGTGCATTTTAACACAAACATGATTATAATTTTATTGATTTTTACGTTTATCTAACAAAAAACGTGACACATGTCTCTAATCTTCTGATTGCAACATTGCAGAATTTTTAACCCTTTTGCCTTGTAGCAAAAATAAAAATTACACAGTGGGATTTTTAGGTGCAACAGCAGCATTAAGCATAAGGCACACAGAAATTTAAAAAAGTAAGCAATAAAAAAAAACACTAAGAGTAACTTATAGTACATTAAGGAGAAGACTATAACCTAAACATAATTTTTTTTACATAAGACATCAGACTATTTGTAATACATGTAAACTAAAGACTGTGCAAATAAATGGCAGAAGTGATGGTAATAGACTCTAAGAGCTGCTGGGAGGAAAGATCTCCTAAAACATTCCTTTGTGCACCTGAGAAGGTCCTGGGTTCAAACCTGATTAAAACTCTTCTTGCATAGACTTTGCATAATTTTCCTTTGCATGCATGAGGTCTATCAGGAGTATTTAAGCTCCAAACTCTGGATTCTTTGTACACCTCAAAAACCTGCATATTAGCTTAGTTGGGTGCTCTAAATTATTTTAGATATTGCCCTGGTTTGTATTTTGGAACAGTCTACGCTGTATGTGTCTATGTTGCTCTGGGGTAAACTGGTGACCCGTCATTGCCTCACTTAATGCCTGTTGGAGACAAGCACCCGCTCTTCCTTGACCCTGCATGGTTAAAGAAAACCGAAGGCTATAAACCTTCAAAATGAAATGAAGGAGTTTCATTTTGCATGTGTTTTGAAAATCAGGACAAATAGAAGAATAAATATGTGTGGCCCAGAAAAAGAAAAATAATTTGACTCATGACTCATCTATTGTAATAAGTCAGTGAAATGCGTCTCCCTCTTTGTTTCTCTTGAGGTCAAACTAGTGGAAGAAGGGAAGCTGATGAATAAAGCTGTTATAAAAACAGGCATTTCTACTGTTAAAGGGAAAAATAAAATCTCAGAAGTCTAGAGGACGGAAGAGAAAATAATGGGTTAGGATGCCAAAATGTTTCAGCAAGCCGCTATCAAGTCAGGAAAAAAACACACAAAAAACACAACCTTGGATCTTGTTTTGGTTGCACTGTCAAAATCAACTAGAGTGATGTTAATATGCATGGACTCAGTTTGAGCATCCAAGGTTAATGGCTGTTCAGACAGAGTGTGTGAGGAGGAAAGAGCACTCAGGGGATGGGACACTAGCTGGCTCCAACCCAGCATATAACCCAAGAAAGCAGAGAGGGATATAATTCAGTTTATTACAGTGTTACGGGACTCAGCAGTGTAGAATGAATGGACACAAACAGGGGCTAAGCAGCACTGATAATAAATGTTAAATGATATCCATTTTTGCATGCAGGGATCTGCGAGGGAACAATCTGATTTGTGATTGCAAGCTCAAGTGGCTGGTGGAATGGATACATCACACCAATGCCACTCTGGACCAGATCTACTGCAGCGGGCCGCCCATTCACCAGGGGAAGAAGATCAATGACCTGCTACCACATTCTTTTGACTGCATCACCACAGGTATCACCTTCTAATATTTGTCCCTGTGTCACACAAACAGCAGCTCTGCAGGGCAACCCTCCTCTTTTTTATGACGTATGAATGTACTGATTTGAGATCAAGGACAAAGCTGACAGTTGACTGCTGTGTTCTGCCTTTCAGAGTTTGCTTCCTATCAGCTGCTGAGGTTTGAGTCGATTTCAGTGGAAACGTTCACCTTTGGTAATGAGCAGTACGTCGTGTTTGCTCAGCCGTTTGCTGGCACATGCAACTTCCTGGAATGGGATCATGTGGAGATGACCTTTAGAACATATGACACAATTCAAAGTGAGTGGGAAAAGCAATTAAACATTGCAAACTTTGAAAGTTTTATATGAACAAGAGTCACACCAAGTCAGAGGTTAATAAACTGTAAAGTGACTATATTGTCTCGTTGCCGTTAGCAGCCAGGTCAGTTCATAATGCGGTTTAGACAGTACTACTTGTTTTAATTTAAGTTCAGGTTACTTTTTAAAATGTTGTTATTGGATCCACAACTACAGTGAGGATGGCCATAGAAATTGAATGCAGTCTGTCACTTCAAAATATTATCTTTGACTACAGTATAGGTAAGCAGATCAAAGTAACAGACATACATTTTTCATTTGATTATTTAATACTTTCACATGTGATGTTCCTTGGACAAAAGCAGGATTTTATTAAAGAGAAATTCCAGGCTATTGCTCTAAAACTGCCCAGAGTTACAGTCACAGTGTTTTTGGACTGCTTTCCAGACAACAAAACTGTTAAAGTAGGTGGATTAGAGAAACTCGTTTTGGATGCAATCGTAATAAAACATAATTTATATGAGCAAACAGAACAAAAGACAGCTAAATAGAAGTAAAATGACGGCAGCCCCTTGGTTGGCTGGCTTGTAGGGTAACTGGTGAGTGATCTCATTAAAAACATTTTATATTCAAAATATCAGTACTTGACTTTAATTTGTTAAGACTTTTGACAAATTTGTTTGACTTTGTTACGAGGAGCTTTAGTAAGTTTATATTTGTTCATCTTAGTTCTTCGGTATCACAAAAACATTGCTATCAGTTACACTAATTTGCAAGTTTAATTTCAAAGCAGAAGCAAAGACTGATTGTTCTTTAACAATCAGTCTTTGCCCTAAGCGGAATAACTGAATTTCTCCCTCTGAAGATGCATGAATGCAAACAATCTAACTAATGTTAATTGTGTAGCATGTGTTTCTTTTTATTGAGGCACTTCCACTGTTGTCTGCAAGCCAATGGTGATTGACAACCAGCTTTTCATCATTGTGGCCCAGCTGTTTGGAGGCTCCCACATTTACAAACGTGACTCCTCTGCCAACAAGTTCATCAAGATCCAGGACATCGACATCCTGAGGATTCGCAAACCAAATGACATCGAGACATTTGTGATTGATGGAGAATCTTTCTTTGTCATTGCTGACAGCTCTAAGGTTGGGATGGATTTTTGTTTTCCGTTTTGCTGCTTTTTGCTTACCACTACACAAATACATTTTTTTAATTTAATGGCAAAACATCAGAGATATTGTATTTGATTCACAGCCATTGTACAGGTGTTGTTCAGCACTGTGAATGAATAATGCCAATGCGCCGGCCAGCTCCTCCCCTGGTGTTCTTGTCTGCAATGCGTTGGCTTGTGTCTGCTCCTGCTGATTATTCTTGCATTGCCAAATGTTTGCATATGCTCTCACATATGCTCAGGGACACCCACACAAAATACCTCATATTTCCATTTGAAGTCTCCAAAATGTATATTTTGACATTCAAATTATAAATTGTTTAACTATTTTAATTCTCTCCCTTTTCTGCAGGCTGGGTCTACAACTGTGTACAAATGGAATGGCATTGGTTTCTATTCCCACCAGTCACTCCACCCCTGGTACAGGGACACTGATGTTGAATATCTGGAAATCTCCAACAAGCCCCACTTGATTTTGTCCAGCAGCTCCCAGAGGCCGGTTGTGTACCAGTGGAACAGGAGCCAGAAGAAGTTTGACCGCAGGACAGATATACCAGACATGGAGGATGTGTTCTCCATCAAACACTTTCGGGTAAAAGGTGAGAACTAAAGCTTCAATATCTCAAGCTTTTTTTCCTTCTTATCCAGATTTTTTTATATACAAACATGCATTTCTAGAGATATTGAAGTATTTAAAATTTAAATTAAAAAAACTACATTTAAAATGAAAGAAAGATAAGCTGAGTACATGAAGAGAAGCTTTTGATTAAAAAAAATAAATGGCAATCCAAACCATCTTGGTCAATGTCAAAATATAACTGCCTCCTTGTTAAATCACAAATAAACTGTAATTATCATTAGCTGTTTATTCAGCTTTAGTCATAATCACCTGATTACTGAGATGTGCAGAATCAAGAAAACCATTAAATAACTCTTGTCTGACAAAGAGAGATATTTAAAGATTTGGAACTCCAGAAAACAACAGTAAGATTTAATCGGTCATTGGGGTTGGAGGACAATGTACTGTATATATATATATATATATATATATATATATATATATATATATATATATATATATATATATATATATATATATATTTATATATATATATATATATATATATATATGTATATATATATATATATATATATATATGATCTGAAACAAGAAGCTAAAATACAAGAAATCCATATGTTTTTATAGCACTACATGTATGATGTAATTAATACTTTTGTTCCTCACCTTACAGCAGAGGAAAAGTTTTTATTTTCAAGGTGGTTTTATACCATCACAATAAAACAGCTCATACATCACTTCTTTGAAGCATTACTTTCATTTTGCCCTTGCCCTTGCCTAAGCTATTTGTGGTTCTTTGCTGAACTGCTGTTGCCAAGAGCAGTGAATTATTTGGGATTTGGAATTACGTAAACTGTTTTTGTGTGCTTTTTTGTTCCCCCCCCCGCGTCAAACTCCTTAAGTCTAAATTGAACTGCCCCTCGGATCTTTGTCCTTTTTAAAGGTGATCTGTTCATATGCTTGACAAGATACATCGGGGACTCCAGGGTGATGCGCTGGGATGGTGCCATGTTCAAAGAAGTCCAGACATTCCCCTCCCGTGGCTCCATGGTGTTCCAGCCTGTCTCCGTGGGCAAGTGGCAGTATGCCATCCTGGGCAGCGATTATTCACTGACACAAGTCTACCAATGGGATGCTAAGAGGGGGCAGTTTGTCCCATCTCAGGAGCTCAGTATTCAGGCACCCCGGGGATTTTCTGTGGTCTCTGTTGACAACCGGGTGTTCTTGCTTGCATCCAGCTTCAAGGGAAAAACTCAGATTTACGAGCACTTAATGATTGATTTGAGTGATTAAGATAATCAGTTCTTTGGGAAACCTTCCTGCTCAAATTAAATTTTCTGTGACGATGTAGAATCATGAGTCCAAATTTCCATTCATTAACCGTGTCCTGCCATAGGGTATACCTACCAGGTCCTAGAAGCAGCATATTAAAAAAAATAGACTGTTACCTAATTGAGAATTACTTCCTTTATTCAACAAAAATAAAAATAAAAAAATCAAGCCAGAAATTTACCACTTTTATTCATTTTCAGTCGTTGCTCTATTGAAATTATGTGTTTTACAAAATCACAATATCTTTCTAATGTTGATTTTTTTTCTTCAACAAATGTTGTGAAAGGTTTTGTAATTTTGGCTTACCTCTCCAGTTTATCAAGCCAGTTCAGGGAAATATATATTTACCAGTATAAATGCTACTGCTTGCTATTGACATGCAACAAAATGAAATTAAACACTTCAGTTTAAAGTGTCTTTGTAAGACACGATTGCTCATCCTTATCTGTTCTGAACTTATTAGGTGGTTATTTAAGGATGTAGAACTTTAATTTGGCTGTATGATAATTCATCAAGTATTATTTTGATAGTTCATAAATATTTGGTGTTTAGTTTTTATGTCATAACGCAATGCAATAGCACAAATTAGATATCAATCAGGAGAGCTGAGATATTTTTTAGGGTCCAAATGTTTTATCTTTGTGTCCCCTGAAGTATGTATACTGAGCCTATATTTATATTAAAGGTTTCCTCTGATTTTGAATCAAAGCCATTTAAAACCCACACTGTGAACCAAGAGCCCTACAGACTTACTCATAATAGTCCAAATGGAGATCTTGAACAATCCAATAATCTTAAACATGTTATTTACAGTTTTGCTACAGTTTCAGTTATGTAGTTTCCAGTATTATGACAGGTTTTTTTAAAAAAACATAATGCCATAGGTTAATAACACACCCTTGCATTTCAAGGGAAAATAGGACTTATTCCCATTCTGTGACAGTTCTTTGGCAGTTGATCAACTTGCACTCCTTAATCCTCCCATTTACGCTTAGAAACTGTGATGAGACATCCACTTGTGAGAAACTGAGAAAAACAAAACTATTTCCTGCATGTCTGATACATAAAATCATGGTTTTGGTTTCCCAATGAATAACGCACCAGAAGCATCCTAATGTGCAACTGAGCCCTCTCTCTTGCACTGAATTCTTAGCCCTTTTTCCCTCCAGCAACAAAAACCATTGTTGTCTTTAATCTACAGCTAAATCCTAACCACTGTGATACTCATGCTACCTGTGCTTTCACACTCTCCTCTTACTCTGACATTAAAAGGAAATAACAAATAACATCCCAGACATCAACTTGCCAAATATAGCATTATGTGTTTACAATGTGTGTGTAATTTATAATACTTTTGTAAGTAGAGAGGTCCAGAATCAGTGTTATTTTTGATAGCCAGTAGAATTAGGTGTTGCATAGAAAAAGGTCACCTTATTATCATGTTTTTCTGCATAACAGTAGAGATTGTGTTAGTGTATATCTTCCTTCTCGTTTTGCTCATTGTAATTTATATCTTGTAGCACTAAATTGCTAAATCAGAAATTATGTTTATTTGCTTGATTGTCAATGTCATTAATCAAATATTGTGGAAAAGATTCACATCAAGTCTTGTGTGGCAAACTTTGTTTTTCCATAATATTTTCCTCATGCTGATAAATAAATTAATAAATCCTTTGCAACATGTATCTGTGTGATATTAATGCATGCAGAATTTTAACAATAGTTCTACAGTATTAATTCAAATATGATTGTGACAGCTTATGATTTCAAACTAAGTTGAACAGTATTGTGTTGTGTATTTAATTATTTTATTAACACAAGATATTATTCTGTTTGTTTTGTTTCAATTAAATTTCTTAATTTTGTCCTAGTCACATCTTAAATTGTGGACACCTTTTTCCTTCTCCATCGATTCTTTTAAATGTTGTATTTGTTTTTGATAAATGCTCTGAGAGCAACCATTCCTTCTGTATGTTGTGGATGCAGCTAAAGAATTAGGCTGTAATTACTACCATAAAATTGGCTCAGTGAGCTGTGTGTGGGGATTAGAAATCAAAGCATCTTCCACTGCAAGCTCCTGCAGAGTTTTTAATGAGATCTGGCTTGAGAAATACAGATTTCAATTAGTTGGGTTAAACCTGTCATAAAAAAAAAAACTATGATGATTATTGTTTACTTAAATGCAAAACCAAATGGCTCACATCCCAGAGCCTGAATCACCAATAAAAATTGACAAAATTGTATTTGTATAGCTTACTTTGTAAATTGAGTATGTTGCTGACTAATTAATTTAATCAAATATATTTACATTGTAATGAATTCAACTTAAATAATATTGGTCTTAAAAAAAGTCAAAATTTTACATTATAAACTCACAAACAAAAAATTAATGAATTACAAGATAATATAAGTATCCATGCATATCTTTTATCTAATTTTGGCTAATTTTCATATTTGATTTTCTAACTGGTACTCAGCTTTCTTTTTAATTTGGGAATTGTACATCTTGAATGTCATGTAATTTTTAAGTACATTTCTGTTTTTAGGTACAGAAATAAAAAAAAAACAGCTGAGTCGCATAATAGAAAATAACATTTTCAGCTTTTTGAGATGGGCATATAAATAAGAATATATTTATTTAGTGATTTTAATATAGATTGATAGATAAAACTAGTTTCAGCTACGTTGTTTAAACGTTGTATTTAAAAAAAAAAAAGAATAAGTAGGACTATAATTTAGGTCAAAAACTGATTTGCATATTTGGATGTGGTGCCTGTTACATTCATGAATCTTACATAAATATGCTCCAGATTATTTTTTGTGTCCTAAAATGTATGCGTATTGAGACGTAGTGGTCTCACATCTCCATGACAACCAGTGAAAACTGGCGTGAAGAGTTAGGTAATGTTCCAGGTTCCCAGCAGGGCTGTCTCGGGTTCACTTCTGCCCCCCTGTGGGTAAAGCAAACACCGCACGAGAGCTTGTATAGTGACACCAAGGTTAGTGATTAACCTTGTCTTCCCAGTCTCTCAGGGCATACACACAGAGACGTCGGACAGCGCTGTCACTGAGGCATGCTGCCGCTCGGCCGTCACATCCTACAACCACCACCACCATGGGCGAGTGCAATAACTGTACGCGGGAACGGGCTTTAACCGGAGAGGACGACGTGACTGTTGCGTTTCACAAAGTTGTTAGCCATGACAACCAGAACCAGTTCTACAACCACCAAAAAGAAGAAGAGCATGGCGATGACGAGCAGACAGATGAAACAGTTCATCTACGAATTAACTATGTTAAGGATGAAGATGTTGAAGAGAAGCACCGGGCGAGAGGAAGCGAAACTGTGCTAGAAGGCGGCGAGAAGAAATCGCTATTATGTGTGCTACCGGCGTTTTGCACGAGAAGCAAGGAGACCGCATCTTCCGAAGGAAAACCACCAGAGGGTAAGTTAACTCCTAAAGTACTAAACTTCGCTGTTGCTGTGATAAGTTTATGACGAAAAGAAGAGGAACAGTTGAAAAGAAAAACAGCCAATCAATGACTTCCTTCGTAGCTTTACGTTATACAACCGGGTTGCGTCATTTGTTTGTTTCGACAGTATCACATTCTAATAGCAATAAATAAGAGCATGTTGAACAGCAGCACTTTGCACCTCCATAATTTGTTCATTCAGTATTTGTTATTTTATTTTATTATTTAAAAAAAAAATTCCAGTGAAGTGTTTTCGTTTTTCCATATTTCACATCAAAACTCAGAGACTTATCTGCGTTATCTACATGTTTTCCACTTCAGTAGCATATTTCTTCTGGTTTCATTAGTCATGGTTGATAAAACAGCAGCTCGGTTGCTAAGCGACGGACCTTTCAGCCTGCTTGGCTGCTGTAAGCTTTCTTAATTTTACATCACTCCTAAATAGGCTGGATGTATGGACGTCCACTACTGCCACTGTAAAAACAACAATAAAAAGCAAAACGGAAAAACAAGATTGGAATCGCCTTGAGGTCATAATCACAACATGGCATAACTGAACATAGTTATGAGATATATTGTAGCTATGAGCTAGCTATCCCATCACAGAGTTAGCTCATAGGTTTGATTTTGCTATGTGAGATAGTTTCAAGAAAGCTATCTTATAATTATTAGAACTAATTCAATACTGTGTTAATTTTCTCATAACTTTGACTTTACTATTTCATGAAAATGAGATATTGTCATAGTATCGTATTTATGTTATTGCTGTTTTGTAAATATGAGATACTGAGTCAGTGTTTTAAGTCATAATTGTGAAATTATGATACTTGTATCATTACATTAATAAGTGTATTTTTAAATAATTTAAAATACAGTTTTAATTTAAAAAAATGATTTATGTATTTAAAAGTGACAGTGCAGCATAAATGAACTGTAACTATATTATGTGTTCCATCTTCAATTATGTGGTACTATTTTAAAATCATGAGCTAGCTAAATGATCATTGTGTTTTATGTGTGTAATTATATTGGCAGAAATGGGCTTCCATAAATGACTGTGCACTTTTACAGAAACAAGATTTCCTCTTTATTCCAGTCCTACAACTTTTATCCCTCTTGTTAAAAAATACATTAAGAATGTTGACGAAGACATTATACTTAAGCAACCGAGCTAAGATGACTGTGTTTTGTTTATTCAGCTTCTATTAGAAAGAGCCCTTTTATAAGAGCTATGAAAGGGTTTTCCCCATTTGTGTTTCCTTGATTTTATTGGATTGATTACATTCTTTTAGAGTGATACTGTACTCTATTTGTTCTATCCCTTAGGTAGCAAAAGTTGCGCTAAGTTTAAAGTGGTGGTCTTGCTGAGTGCTTAAAACCAACATTGTGTAGTCAAAATTAAGTTTTTATACCATAAAATCTCACCAATTAAAAAAAAGAAAATTATACATGAAAAATTTGTACTGTAAAAATGAATAAGCTCCAAAACCTGTGTAAGAATATTGGAAATATTACAAAGAGAATCTGGAATATTGAAGCTCAGGTATACATATTTGTTAGGTTGGAAAAATGTAAAGGGTGATGATGATAAACTGTAGAAGTTGTGTGATGTGTAAAAAAAACATTGGGACTGTCTCACAACCCACTGTTGACAATATAATAGATAGATAATGACAGAAATAGGTTTGCTACACTGCAAGAAACATATTTACTTTGAAAAATTGCTCTAGTTTTAACAGCTTAAGAATAAAATTAGATCATATTTGAACAGAAATGAGATAAAATCTGTACATGTGCCTAAAAGATTTCTTTTTGCCCCCAAGCTTTACAATATATAAAAAAAATCAGTTTATTTGAAATAAACCTTTCAAGCAATAAAAACCTTTCTCCAGTTTATAAAAGTCAGTCTATACTAACCATATTTGCACATCTAAGAAGGCATTAAGAGGATGTGTTTTTTGTTTCCCCTTTCAAATAAGGAGTCGCAAGATGACACCAAAACCACAGCATGGCATTCTTTTGTAATTTTCTCTATGTCACGTTTTTTTTCAAAACAGAGTGTTAAACCAGCATACGGAGTTAGAAAAGCAAGCAAGCACACCTAAGTAAAATTGCTAGAGCAAAGAAAGATGTCAGTATATTCCAAGACTGAAATCTAATCTCTGCAAACATATCAGTTTGTTGCTCTCCAGACTGCTTGTACAAGGAGTACAAGCACAGTGTTGATTTGGTGGATCTATGGTGCCCCTAAGAGTTCAGAAAAACAGACAGAGCTCCTCTGCCTCAGTTAGCTGTTATATTGTGATTACAGTATGCAATTTTTTAAACTCTTTGCATCCTCTTTGGCTAATCATTTATATTTCCACTCTTTGTATTAATATTTGACTAATTTGTTTTTGCAATGCTTTCTTTTCTTTTTCCTACACCCAGAGAAACCAAAGAAATGTCCTGGTCTGGGTCTGTTCTATGCTTTCCTGGCTACAGTTCTGTTCTCCATCATCGCCCTGCTGGTGAAAACCATTGAGGGAATCCATGCCATTGAGATCAGCACCATTCGCTGCTTCTTCCAGATGCTCTTTGTCATACCGTTACTCATCTACCACAAGTAAGCAGAAGATCAGCTTTTACTCTGTGTTTTTAGAAAAATAGCCTCAGAAAAACATTGTGAGACAGATATCATTACACTGTTAATGGGAAGTAATGTGGAGAAATCTAAGTTTTTAAAAGCTTATGAATGATTACCTTTAAAAGCTATTGTTGATTTTGTTTTTAAAACAAGGCCTAAATTTGTTTAGCAAATTCCAATGCCTTGAAAAATTTTTCTTACTTCATAACTTGTTCATAGATTGGAACCACATTTATTTCCCCGCACTGGAACTTGTTTAGAATGTTCAGGCTCTTTAGTTTTTCTGCAGTGGTAAATTGTTTCTCTGCCATTTGCACATTGAGCAGCACATACATGAGCTTGATTGGCAGTGCTAAGAGCTTCCTCTTAGCTCTGATTGGTTGTTTCTGAATGGTAGCAGTTCATGTCTGCAGATGGCTGTGGGACCACAGGGAGATGGCAGAGAAGCTTGGTTTTTCTTTCTTTTTCTTATCGGTCTCAAATTATACTGCATACCACAAAAGATTAGGAGTTGGAATTGCAGCACTAAGTGTTGATCTGGTGAAGCTGACTTACAATGCACAGCATACATTTTAGATTTTTAACTGTAAAATATTGTGGAGACCATGTGTAAACCTCCATATATTTTGCAGTTGTGCTCTTCTTTCTGTTAGTTTATCACATCAAATACTATAGTGAAATACTATAAAGTTTGTTTTTTTAATGTGACAAAATGTATAAACGTGTATGTGGTATAAATACTTCTGGCAGGCAGTGAATCTCCGTCATAGGAAAGTGATTAAAAAAGCGACAGATGGCACAAATTAAAACTACTTTTTTTAATTAAACAAAACAACTTAAATCTGAAGTCTGCAAGTACTCTTTCCTTTTTCCTCATGTATTTTTTAATCAGTCCGTCCTTTCATTCCCTACATTGGTTTTTCATTCATAATCATCTTCCATCTCATCAACTAAACATCCATGCATCTCTGTCAATTCTGCCATACCTGGTGTTATCACTTTCTCCAGCCACCAACCTGAATCCATCCATCTTTTCCAGGTGTTTTTCAACTTTGTGTGTCACTAAATCTACTCAACCATTCTTTCAGTCATGCATTCATCCATCATCCTGGTGTATCTCCTCCTTCAGGATAGGTTTCCTTGGTCCCCGAGATAAAGTTATTTATTTGGTGCTTCGGGGTTTCATCGGCTCCAATGCAATGATCCTTCTCTACTATGCAGTTCAGCAGATGCCACTGGCAGACGCCACTGTCATCATGTTCAGGTGAGTGCTGTTAAAAACCTAACTGCATTAAATAAATTAAAAAAAGTATTTATAAAGTTTCACTTAAAAATCGAAGTTCTGCTGTTGTGTTTCTTATTTATCCATGAAATACTTGCAACTAATTCCATCAGCAATCCAGTCTTTACCTCAATCCTGGCATGGGTATTCCTCAAAGAGAGATGTACAATCTGGGATTGCGTGTTCACTGTGTTCACCCTCACCGGGGTCATCCTCATCGCTCGCCCGCCGTTCCTCTTCGGCGAGCATGTCAGCGGCATCGAAGGCAACTACACTAACCATGTCAAGGGAACTTTGGCCGCCTTCGGAGGTGATGAAAATAATATTTTGGTTTACTCATTTATATTTGGTGGATTTGTGCTCACACTTATGGTCACATAAGTCACACTTAGGGTAACATCCAACCTGTTAACCACCTCTACTGTATTCTCCATAGTGACTTTCCTCCCTTTTAGATAATCTAATACTTTCTGTCAATTACATTTTTAACCATCAGCACAAGCAGCAGCATGGGATAAAAAGAGACTTTAGGTATTTGATTCACCCCCACACAGACATTGCAGACCTGTTTTCACTTTGACAAATGTTTCAGTGAAATTATCTCAACAGGTCTTGGATGATTATCTTCTTGAGTCGCAGAAATTTGTTACTTTGTATCACAAGTAACTCTAGAGCAGTTCAGTACAGGATCTGTTTTCAGTTTCTTTCCTTCTCTTTTTCCCTTTAGAGAGCAAACCCTGTATTCAAACCAAAAAAACACAATTGTAGCATTGTAGGGACAAAGAGCCATTATGTTAAGTAAAATAGGCCTCTGGCCTCACTTTGGCCTCAATGGGAGCCTCAGCACTGTTAGAGCACCTGTGTTTTTGGGGGTTTTCTGGAAGTGGAAATATTGCCTTTTGTAGGACTGACAAGCTGATGGACGCTTAATTCATATCCAAGCTGCAGTTATACCTGTTGCTTATGCACCCATTTCTATCGTAGTTTTTTCCTTCCAATCAACTTTCCATTAATACATTTGTGATTGTTTGGGCCATAACAAAACATACCTGTATTCCTAATTCTTTATTTTAAACTGGTGTTTTTTTTACAGCATAAGGATTATTTTCTCTCAGATGTGTACTCAAAACCTTTTTTTCTTATAGGTGCAATTGCAGCTGCTTTCACTTTTGTCATTCTGCGAAAAATGGGGAAGAGCGTTCATTACTACCTCTCCGTGTGGTACTACGCCGTCATCGGCCTTCTCGAGTGCATTATCACCACATCTGTCCTGGGCGAGTGGAATCTCCCGTTCTGTGGTCGAGATCGCTGGATATTGATGCTTATTGCTGTTCTGGGCATCACTGGCCAGACCTTCCTCATTAAGGCGCTGCAGCATGAGAAGGCCGGACCCGTGTCCCTGATGAGGACAGTGGACGTAGTGCTGGCCTTTTTCTTTCAGTTTGTTTTCTTTCATCGTACGCCGACCTGGTGGAGCCTTGGGGGGGCGCTGTGTGTCGTGTTGAGCACCAGCGGAGTTGCATTTAGAAAGTGGTATAACAGCTCCCACAAGAGCTGAGAGAAGGAATGCAGAAGTTTGCTTATACTCATCGCCTCCCCTTTATGAGAATTGCTATGTTTTTTTGTTTTTTGGGTGGTCTGTATTATTATTATTATTTTTATTTTTTTTATTTTTTGTGGAAGGTGGAAGACCATTCCAGAAGCTTAATGTTAGTTCAATGTTTGAACTTTTGGAACATTTGGTTATATTAAAAGTATCAATAATGTAGCTGTTGATATTAGATGATGTTGATTCATTTGGTGGGAGAAGTGCCTCTATTATTCCACTTAGTTTGTGCAATGCACTAATATGTGTAGAAGTGAGACAATACCACACCATGATGCTGCCCCCCACCACGCTTGGCAGTTGGTATATTATTTTTGGGTTTGAAGACCTTACCATAGGCCTTAGTTTCTTGTTCTTTTTTTACAAGCTTACAGTTTTTTTTATATATATCAGAGGTTTAAAGTTTGGGTTAGGTGGTTGAAACTTTGGATGTTACAACTAGACAATAATGCACAACAAACATCAGGACATCATAAATAAATAAAGATGGCTTACATTCAGTTCCTGAAATAACCGGATCACGGTTATTTCAGGAACTGAATGTAGTTACAAGCCACAGAACCAGCCAGAAATTGGGTTCAAAACTTAATTTGAAAATGACTAGTTTTATATGCTGTACAGCTAAACTTAGAAAAGGAAAAGTCCAAAATTGATGTCCATACTTATGTTGTGTATGCAAACTTCTGACCAACTTTTTACTATTTTACTTTATAGTTTTCCTTTTTATAACTTTCATGTATCTTTTTAGTTTACTTTAAATGCAAACAAGAGGAGATGCAGACCACATTAACAGGGTCACGTATGATAAATTAAAATTTAGAAGCAATTTCAATATATTTAGGCATGTTGATTTCAAGAGTCAACCTGTGTAGACTCTTTAAAAGCACAGTATTGTTAGTTTTTATTTTGCTTAAAATAATATCTGCAGGGAATGACAATAAGAAAAGTCTTTAAAAGCTGCATCCTGCTTCCTTGAAGCCTTCCTGAATGAACTGAGAAGTTCTAAAAGTCTAGTTGAGTGAAACCGTTTTAAAAAATGCCCTCTCGTATTTTTCTCTAACTTGTACAGAAGCTCCAAATATAGACTGGGACCATGTTTGTTGAATCACATTACTTAGAAAAATACTAGCTTTCATTTTAAAGCGATTTGCACAAGGTGCTACTGAATAGTTAATCCAATACTGTATATATTAACAATTTTTCCCTGTGAATCTGGGTTATTTATGAGCAGTGGCTAAAAACTATATCCTGAAAACAGGGTTGCTCTCCCTGAGTCCCTAAGAGGTTTAAAATATTTTCTTAAATATGCACAGATTATAATTACATATTAATAACATCCAGTTATTTTTTTCATTACTGTAGTGCATATAAAGTGCCATTATGTAGGGAAATTGTGTAAATAAATATATAGTTGTAATCATAAGACAGCAATATTTTGGATCTGTTGGCACCTCTATTAAAGGTATCTAAAATACCTTAAAATAAATCCATCATTCATTAATGTTGGTCATTTTACACTTTTAAATGAATGTATCCAATTTCTTTCTGAGAAAAGCATAATACAGCACAGAAAACATTTACTCTACTTGAATTATATATATTTTTTAGAAGCATCTATTTAAGGTTGGATTTTGTTCCCTATGTAATAAAATAAACTAAGGTCAAATTAGTTTTTCTACTATTTTCAGGTTGGAGATTTTGCTATTTAATAATAAAAGATGAATTTATTTAAAGGCTTTTTTTTTTTTACATTTTTACCAGCAGTGGCAATACGATAAAAGGACCCTGTAATCTGGCTGTAGAATATCTTTTATAGCGAGATACTTTTCAGGTCATACTGATTTTTAATCATCAGCATATCTCTCAGGTCTCTTAGCTAGCACTTTAAGATCATCTAATAATCTATGCAAAACTGAAGTAGCTCAGATGTTTTGTGTAGATTTTTCTTCTCAGATAAAATAATCTACTCTAAACATGGCACTACATCATCAGCTTTGCAACTTTTGCAACTCAATGAAGCTTTGTTGAAAGAGCTCTATTAGAAGTAATGCTGCGGAAAAGAAAAGTATTCAATTAGTAAAGCAAAACTTTCTTGCTTTTACCTTCACTTAAAATAAAAATAACAAAACCAGTTCATTTTAAAACTGACTCAGGGTCTGAAATGTACATGACATTTGACTGACTTTGAACATTTAAGTTAGTTCATTTGCCATCGGTCTATTTAAATGGTTAAAAATACTTGATACACAGTTTTCTATTAAGTGTCTCTAATCAGAGCAGTGCTAAAAGCCAATATGTTTACTTAAATGGATTGTAAAAGGTTGCCTTGTGTGTCTGTGGAGAAATGTTTGTTCTTATCCATAAGCCTTATTCTTAATGCACAGTTTGTTATGCAGTGCTATAGCTTTAAGTGTCTCAGCACAGCTTTAATCTTTTATTTGACAGAGTTTAATCCGGAATAGTGTAAAAGTGAGATGATGAGATTAGTGATACCTCACTGCTACTTAATATCCTGAAATTTCTTCGTCAACATTTGTTTTTAATGTTCTTTTATAAACTTTATGTACATGTTAGACCTACAATGGTCGGCACATACGCACAGGTTAAATTGGTCTCTTTATGCAGTAAATCCTATCACAAGTCTTTGAAATAAGAGTTTGCACATTTCAGCTTTATTAAAGTCTTTGTTTCCCATGTGCCTTCTCAAAGAAGGAAAACTGAAAAAATGTGTATGTAAGATGCGTGTTGCAAGTGGTCACTTTAACAAGCAAAGTTAATGTTATAGGGTTTTCACTCTATGAAAGTTGAAAACCCTGTATTAGTGACTCAAGAGTTATCTGATTGTTGTTTAATTTGCTGTGGTTTTCTTTAATGACATGTAATGTTAAATTGGAACATTTCAGTTAATCATTAAATTGCTGCCTAAACAACAACTGGGATATACAATTTTAGAAAAGCGAAATGTTTTCGTAAAATGTTAGAAAATGCACTGGACCTATAAACCCAGTAACGCAGTACTTAGGGTATTTTATACACAGCTTTAAAACTTTTTACTATTTCTGTATGTAAATCAACATTTGTTTGAGATGTATACATTTCTTCCTGGTGGTAGATTACTTTTAGTATATCATATTTCCATAATAAACTTTTTAAATTCAGAAGTCACACTGTGTGGAGATTTCATTTGCAATATTTTATTACAGAAAAATCTATTGAAACTCATTGTCTCATTTACAAGATAGATCTGTTACATAAGCAACAAATGACATAAAAACAATAATAACACAATCTACTCAACCCTTATAAAGAATAATACTGTGCATTA
Source organism: Gambusia affinis (assembly GCF_019740435.1). NCBI lineage: Eukaryota > Metazoa > Chordata > Actinopteri > Cyprinodontiformes > Poeciliidae > Gambusia > Gambusia affinis. Next base: position 19,449,086 of record NC_057887.1, read on the forward strand.
CCAGCAGAAGGGTTCTTACTTAAAACCACCCTGGGCAGTTGCCCAAACGGCCCATATTAAAAACCACAACTGATATTCTTACAAATACCATTTTTATTTGTAAGACTAATGTGTTTCAATCAATACTTTGGCATTTTTTGCATCTTTGCTATATGTATCACTGACTGAAATTTGTACCAGTATTTTTTAAAGGCTTTGTTGGCTTTAGTGGCCATTTTTTGAAAGTAGTTTGACAAGAAACAGGGTAATGAGAGAGGGGGAAGACATGCGACAAATGTCGCCAGGGCGGGAGTCCAACCTGCGACCACCGGGACGAGGACTAAGGCCTCAATACACGGGTTGTGCTTTGCCCCTGTGCCACCACAGCACCCATGAAATTTGTACCTGTATTGAGGTTATAATATTCCTAAACACTTCAGCAGCAATAAAAGTTTTTGCACTCAAAAGTTCTTATTTTCATTACAATTTTTGAAACCAAGTCGTGTACTTTTCATATTTGTTCAGTATTTATTTTGTTTGGCGGCTGAAGTTTAATACATGCCAGAAAGAGGTGGCAACAGGTGGGGCTGGTGGAACAAATGATACTATTAGTACAATTATTATGATGCTGGTGGCTCTGGCTTTGAAAGATTGGGATGAACTAAATGTAGCAGTTAGAAGAGTTGAGGATTTATCACCCAGATGGATAGAGTCAAGGACACATTGAAGCAAAAATTCTTGCAATTGGGATGCCACAAAGAGCATTTTTCAAGTTACTGAAGATGATTGAAAAGACTTGGCGTGGGGAAAAAAACCTTCTGGGCAAGGTTTTAACAAATGCTATTTATTATTTTCCAACAAATTCTCTGAAAGGAATTTGAAAAGTTGTGCTTCACTGCAGTAAAGCCCTTCAACATCAGTGAAACTTGTGTAAACCCTTTAACTCCATGGAGCTCTTGTCTGCACTCAGAGCAGCCGGGCCCTAACAACTGAGTCAGTAAATGACAGCTGGACAAAAACTGGGCTAAGCAGGCTATTTCCAGAGACTAAACAGGCAGAAACGGATGGCATTGTTCAGAATGTAGCATTGTAGTAATGTCGGTAGCATTACTGGTCATGTGTATGTTTTCACAGTCTTCCATACCATAACATTTATTTATTTATTTATTTATTGTTTGTTTGTTTGTTTGTTTGTTTGTCTGCTTAAAGTGCTAACTACATTAAAAATAGACTTAGATATTTATTTGTATCTGGAAAATAATACTGTCATGCAAAAAAGTAATGACACCCCATTAAATATTGAGTTATTTTGCCCTTGTTTAACTTATTTGATGACAGGGAAATTATTTACTCATTATGCATCACAAACATAAAGTATATGAATCATGAAACCCTGTTTCTTAATATTTGTCTGTCTAACAGGTTTGCCTTGGTCTTTATAATGCTGTTACCCTGCAGTAAGAAAGTATTTTTTCAAAATATGTTTTAACAAAGTATGCAGGCTGTTGTAGGGTCTCCCAAATTTTTCTTCTTATTGTGAGTGGAATTCACAATCACAAGAAAATATGTTAATAAGGGTGATGATTTGTTAAAAATCTTGACTGGTCTTAATTCAAGATCACCTCTTGACTGGTGTATCCAAAGGCCAACTTTCTTTGAGAAAAAATTTCTCAAAATAAAATGTTGATTACAATTTATAGTACATTCTGGATTTGTTCACTTAAAATAAGAAGCTGCAATTAGTTTGACAGTAAGATCAGTGTTTTCTTTTTGAATATGTAATGAGAGTTTTCAGACAGCAGGGGGCAGGAGCGATAAAAGCAAATACCTTTCTCTTTCTACCCATTATGAACTATTACGGTCACAATTCAAACACTGATGTCTGAAATGGTTAACTGCCACTAAAGTATATACGGTTTTCTAACGTAAGTGCGTAATGGCCACAGAAGCAGTGTGGAAAAGTGGACCTTTTTGATTAAATTAAGTATGTGAATGAAAAGTGAGGTCAAACAAATATATTCTACATATATATTAGGGAATAAACTCAGATGTGATGAATAAGTGAGTAAAAGTTAGATTTAATCTGTGAGCCAAAAAACAAATAATGTTCCACTTCATCTTAGTATTCACAAAAAATGTGCACCAGAGCAATTAGGTGAGGAACAAAAACAACGCCAAACTCTTAAACAAATGAATCATATTTTCTCCAGTCTTTTCATTTATAGTCTTTATGGAAACATAACTATTCAGAAGATTACTTTTTTACTTGTAAATATGTTCATCTTGTCAACCTTTTCACATGTTGTCACATTAGAACAGCACAAATACGTTACAAATCAAAATGTGTTTTAAAAATAGTGTGTAATAAATTGACACAAAGTATCCATCCCTCAACAACACCTGCTTGTCCTTTCAGGGTGAAAGGCAGCAGTCATTGGGTAAGAGATGAGGCACACCCTGGATGGGTCACCAGGCTGACAAACGGCAACTCAGAGACACACAGGACTAACAACAAAACACATACAAAGTCAATTTAGAGAAATCAATCAAGAGTTATGTTTTAGTACCGTGGGAGGAAGCCAGATTACCCAGTGAGAACCCACACAAGCTTCATGCAAAAACATAAATAAACAGGCTCTGATTCAAACCCAGGACTTTCTTTTTGTAAGGCAACAGCATTATAAAGGCCAAACAACACAGCAACAGTAAGTTGGGGATAAAGTTATGGAACAGTTGAAAGCATGGTTCAGTCCTTTATCCAACGGCATGGCTGGGAAGTCATGAAACTAACCAAATCAGAGGATTACCTTTCATCGGGACAATGGCCCTGAAAATGCTGCCAGAAGTGCAATGAAACGGCACAGATTAAAGCATGTTTGTGTGTTAGAATGAAACAGACCTACATCATTGATTTAATGTGGTAAGACTTGGAAGCTGGTGTTCGATCTGCTCTCGATCCAACCTTACCGCAAAGACTCGCAGTTATAAAGCAGCGAAAGGTGTGTAACATATTCACTCACATGGAATGAATACAAAAACATACCACACTTTTCAGATTTTTATTCTATTTTAGAAAATTTTGTCCACTTTATTATTATTGTTCTTTCTTTTGGTCTACAACATCCCATGAAAAGTCATTATGATATCTCAGTCAAGGTATTTCATTAAAACACTAGATATTAAAGATTGTTATAATTAGGATTCTGTTTCTCTTTTCAACTCTTTCTTTTTCATGCTTTGAGACAAAAGGCAAATAATAATACACTTGTTAATGCATCTGTTTCTGTTTACAGCTTGATCTGAATATCTATAAAATAATGAGACAGGCAATTATTAACATCTACCTAAACCTAGAGGTTTCAGGAATAGCCTTATCTTAACGTTTGACTAATTTTTATGGCCAACATTTTTAAACCGCTTTGAGCAATTTTTCTTGCAATTTGATTAGTTCTGTTAAAGCACTAAACTTTAACCCTAAAAAATATAGCTTAATTTCTGTGTGGAGCATGTACAAACAGACTCCTTTGTAAGTGTCTGTCCCCACGGTTACACAGAGTAAAAGGTAGGAATGAGACTCAGCTGTTGTGTTTAATGTCATCACTGAAAATTTTATTGTTATCATTTTCTAGGAGTCATCCACAATGACCCTATGCTTCCAATAACTCATCACCCAGTGCATTACATTTATAACAGTTATTAAACTGTAACAAAGTGTATCATTGTTAGGTTATTCAAAAATACTTTTCTAATTCCAGAGATAAATTAAAATGGTCTTATCTGATTGTGCAAATGCATGTTTTACAACAAAACCTATATTTTAAGACTACAAAAACAAACTGAACTTGTTTTTATATACTTTTTTGTATTGATTTTACTCAGACACGTGATCTGTGTTTTTCTTTTGAAACAAGACTGAATTTGTCTCCTTGAGCCCACAGGCCAAACAGAAAATATCTGATTCCAATCATTTTTGTGTGATCTTATATTTTCTGAGATGCATCAAACTCTCAGAGTGAAAGCAGAGCTTTTTCCTAGCTTTAAATCTGATAACTTCCCTTTCTGTTTGCACACCTTAACCATCAATCATCATGCCAAGATACACAGCAACTTATCCTTTGCAACATCCCAGTCTGATTTAGCAGTTTTATTAGACTTTAATGGAGTCCCATAAAAATGTCCTAGAATTTTAGATGCACCTTATCTAGTTTCAGGAACATGCATATAAACTTATGTCAAAAGAAAGAGATGTGAAAAACATCTGGTTAGTATCAGTAAATAAGTTTAAGTATGTTGTGGTAGGTTGTGTGAAAAAAAAACCCAAACTCCTAGATAGTGTGAGAAGCCCCCCAGACCCCTTCCAATTTTTAATCAGAAAAGGGGGATTCCCGAAGGTTTGCATGTGCCTGGGTGGAGGAGAGTTTGGGGGACTGGATGGGCTTCACATTCCTGTTGGATGGCATCAGACTTCCCATCAGAGGAGCTGGAGCAATTTGGAAAACAGGCCCCCATTTTCCAAAGCTGAAATAAAAGAAAAGGAATTGCTTAAATAGAGCAATAAAAGTACTCATATTATTATTGGTCATTTGCCATTTTCAGACAAATTATTTGCAGTTCAGGGCCGATTTCAGGTTCATCTGTCAGGTAAGAGGAAATATGGCCAATTTGGTGGTATGAGTTACACTCAGTGTTCTAGACAGTGGATGACACAGGACAGCAGTGGCTAACCCTTATCTTTTATTTGCATTACTGCAAATGAGATCTGCAGTAAAAAACAAAAAAACAAAATTATTGATGACAGAGGGAACAATGTACAGGGCATAATATATGAAGTGAACGACTGAATTTGATGAGGACAGTTGCCAGACATTCCAATGCAGTGACACACACTGCATTGGAATGTCGTGCTTCTACAGAACCCTGGCCATTGTCCTTCCGTCTGCTGGCTCATGCTGCTAAACAGAGGCAAGACAAAGCTGTTTTGAAGTGCTGTGGGAAACATTTCAATTACTCCTATAACATACTATGAGTGCAAAATGAATTGGAAAATGAATGAATTTATTAATTAATTTGTACATCAATTTTAAGGTGCTTTATTATTATTATTATTATTATTATTATTATTATTATTATTATTATTATTATTATTATTAATGTTGTTGTTGTTGTTTAAAAAGTATGAATAGTTTTACTCCCTTAATCTCTTTTGTATTAAACCCAGAACCCCTAGTTTCAAGACAAATGAACAGCAAGACAAGTCTTACTTTGACTAATACTTCAGCATTAATAATTTATTTATTATAGCGACTGGGGAGTGCACAGGTAGTTCCTTAAAGGGAACTAGTTGAAAGTTGAAATTTCAAAAGAATTCTATTAAAAATTCATTAGCAACAAACGTATTTCAGCAGCGGTGCACAACTTTAGCACTTTATGTTTATGTTGTTAAAACTTTTCTGAAGGCTGAACTTTTTTTTTTTTTTACTTCTGCTGTAAACAGAAACTCCAGTCTGAAAAATAAAAACAATGAGTTAATTTTATGAATTTTAAAACGATGTCATATTAACATTGTATTTTTAAATGTTAAATCTCTACCTTATCCTGTGACACATCAATGTTTTGGGGGCTTAAATGACAGCAGGGGGGTCTTTGCAGCCGTTTATGACCTGGGCTGGCTCTGCAAAGAATCACCGTCTCATCTTTTACACCTGGTGTCTGTATCCTCCTTTAAACCTTAAAACGTCAAGACAACCCTTTTAGTACGTACCGTACCAGCCAGTTCGTGATTAGTTTTTCAAAGAAAATTCTGAATTTCCCAATACTTCGGTCAGCACTTGAATGCACCACAGAGGATAGCAGCACAAGCTGCAAGCGTCAACTGTCTCTGCTAGAGTTGTGAAGAAGAGTACCAGTCAAAGACATGCAAGCAGCGAGCTGAACTCCTGTGACGATTTGGTTGATGCTGAAAGGATTTTAAAAGAAGACTGCTGGGTAAGTGTGTGAACTGCCACCCCGGACAAATTTTATTACGTTTATTTGCACGAGTCGTTGGGTTCCGAGAGAGCGGTCGCTTTGAAAAGTTGTTAGGCAGTGAAGTCCTCTCAGAGCTGCTGGACAGTGAAGTTGTCGCTTTTAAAAGTTTGTTCGTACGTTAAAATCAACTTTCATGCCTCTCAGTAGGACTGAGCTTTAGACTACTAGAAACAGAAAGTTTCATGAAGAGGATGATGACGGTAGTTTATGTGGTATGTGGGTTTTCGAGATTCCCCGCGCGAGAAGAATGACAGAAAAGCACGTGCTATGACAAGTTGCGGTTATATTAATGTCCCTGCCAGATTATGTGTCTTTTAATTTTGCCCAGACTTAGATGTTTTTATGTGGTGTATAGCCGGGGACAGCTATCTCTCTCATCCTAACAGCAGGTGGTGTCAGTTTTAAACTTTGGCAGGTGATGTCAGTGTTTACACTGGGGGTTGCCTTGGAGGACCGGGAAAATTAGTATCTTTTTTGTCCTTTCCTTTGTGTATGATGTTTCTGTGTTAAAAGCAAGAGATTAATCACTTTTAAACTGAAGATAAAGAAACGTAGGGCTCAGATCATGGGCGTGGCTAGTTTAACATTGGAGGTTTAGCCCTATCCTGGGACAGAAGTGCCACAGTCTGACAATACAAATTGTGAAAACAAACAACAAGAAGCAAAACATTCACACACACACACACAATAAAACAAACAGATGTGTATATATAAAATGTGTATATAAAACATGTTAATAAATAAATTAAAATGTATATAATTAATTTGAGATGCACAGCCAAATAAGTAAGTCATAAAACGTATCTTCAATGTATGTGTCTTATCCATAGCACTGTTAGCCCTCCACTGACTGTGGTAGCTAGTTAAGACTGACAGATTAAATAAATTAATAAAGTGTTGCTACATAGAATTAGGAAATACTTAAAGAAATATTGAAATTATTATATTTTTAAAATTTGTTTCAAATTTGACCAAATTGTTTCGGCATATGTAGAACGTCACTATCTGTTAATATTAGCACGTTTAAATAGCTATTTATGATATATATTTTTGTTAGTCATTAAATTTTTGTGTTCCTAATTTTATTTTCAATAACTCTGCATCTCTCTCTCTCTCTCTCTCTCTCTCTCTCTCTCTCTCTCTCTCTCTGCATGCATGGGTTTTCTCAAGGTACTTCTTCCCACTGTCTAAAACCATAACTGTTGGGTTACTTACTCTAAACCCACATGTAATTTACCGACAAAACCTGCCTTCACTTTACTATTATGAACTTGGCACAGGTCAGACAGAAAGCAACTACTTAAATGTTTTTGAGTCTCATGCAAAACATTTAACTTAGAAAAAAAACTTCTAATTTCTGTAACGCAGCCCCTTGACAACAGCGATTACCAGTCTGTGCTCACTATGTCCTAAATAATTCCAGTCATAAACAGTGAACACACTGTGAAATAGATGCTGCTTGCATAAGATATATCATATTTTTGTTTATGAATTTGGAGGATGATGCCAGAAAGGAATTAGACCCCCTGTGAAGTCTCTAACAGTTATTATTATTGTTCTGAAACCACTAGGAAGTCTTCCTAAATGACGAGGCCTAGCAGCGCCTGTGTTCCTTACAACGCGCCAGGAATGTTGCAAGTTGAGTTAATTGAAGTAATACTTGGCTAACATAGAAAAACAAAACAGTCCAGGTTTCAGGCCTGTATTTACACGGCAAAGGGAGGTCTATATTTCTGGTAAACACATGATGAGGTACACACTGTTGCAATGGCTGTGTTGAGACTGATATTTTACAGACCGACATTAGTTTGTGGTGGATTACAGAGTTAGATGTTTCCATTACATATCTTACCTTGTTTGAAACAGATTAATGGCTAAAATAATTGAAACATAAATCAGCATAAAATGCTTGGGCTCTAAAATTTAACCAACATCTCTTCTCATACAGCATGATATAACTGAACTTACAACTTAAGTAGTTGTTTAGGAAAGATTATATTTGATTGTAAAATGTTAAAAAAAAATTTGCTTACATATAAAACAAACAATAACATCAGTTGACACAATTAATCTTTAGATATGTTGTATTTAAATGATTGAGGACAAAGGTTTGTAGGGATGATGAACCTGCAGCAGACAGGGATGACTGGTTGGACTTGTTTCCAAAGTTGCTCTAAGCTACAAGAGATGATTTCCGTTTGTTAAGCTGTATTAGGACTCCAGGTACTCAATGGATGACAACACAGTCATGTGGTGTTTACGAACTGTCGAATTTGTCAGTAATTTATTGCGGACTTACAGGTAGCCACGCCTGATGCATTGAGATAATAAATGGAGGTAAATTCAGGGCAATCCCAGATGGAAACTCTGTTAGAGGCTGAGAATCTTTTTGAAAGTTCTAACAGACTCTCTAAATCCAATCTGACTGAACTTCTGCTACTTTGCAAAAATGGATAGGCAAAAGTTTCAGTCTCAAAATGAGCAAAGCTGTCAGAAACATTCCACGGAAGACTTGCTACGTTAATTGCAGCTTGCAGGACTGGTTTAATGGGGCAGAATACAAAGGTATTCAACACATTTCAGTTTTTAAATTAAAAACTGGTTTAATGGGGCAGAATACAAAGGTATTCAACACATTTCAGTTTTTAAATTAAAAACTGGCTTAATGGGTCAGAATACAAAGGTATTCAACACATTTCAGTTTTTAAATTAAAATGCACAACCATGTATTATTATTTTTTTATTTCACAATTATGTATTCTACTACACAAAATTCCTGTGAAATAGATCAAAATTTGTAGTTTCAACTAGAACATTTAAAAATACAAAACTTTAAGGAATCTGAATGCCTTTAAGGGGGTTTGTATATTCTGTTGGAAACCTGCTGCGCTGCCACATGCATATTAGTCACTAACCTTGTTGGGATTAAATGCTTTGGGTATTTTTTCAAATTTAACAGCATTAAGATTAAAGTAAAACCATGTTAACCCCCCAAAAATCACTGCACATAAACTGTGACAAATTATCCCAGCGTGAGTTGTGATGAATAGAAAACCGCTTTCTTTTGGTGAAAGCTGCATTCCTTTGAATTTGTGTTGTTTTTGAGCTGATTTTATGTTGAGTAACTGTTTTGTTTTGATCAATATTTTATGACGCAAGTTTGGCTGTTATTGTACTTTCTTCTATTTCGAAATTTATTTTATTTTTAAATGTTTTAAATTGCATCTAGTTGAAGCACTTTGAACAGTTTTTCAGTAAGTTATTTTCAACTATGGATCAAATTATGCATCAAATAAAGAATTTATGTGTATTAGAGTATCAATTACATACAGGCAAATACTGCCTGTATGGAAAGTAATGATTTAAAAGAAAAGGTGTTAGACTTCAGTGTTAAATGCGATGTGGTTGAAAACTTGGGTGCACTTAACTGGTTAGGCTGCGTTAGTCTGGAGCCCTTAAAATGCACCAGAACTGAAATCCTAATGTTTTTAGTGTGCAAACCTTTAGATTGATGGACTGCTGTTTAATCTTTTCATAGAGGTTTTGATTTTCTGAGTTGATAAAGCAGAATAAGGTTGTCAAAAGTTTTGCCGGGGAATGCAACAGTGTCTTTCACTAAGGTCAGAATTTCTCATATACAGTCAATCACTTATTGACTGAAATTATCACAAAATATATATTTTGGCTATAGGACATCATAATAAGAATTTCCTAAAAGCACTTTTTTGGGAGTTATTGCATCATTTAATACTAAGAGCAAAAAAGAAAAAAACCATGAAATAAAATGAACTAAAGACAGACTTTCTGTCTCATTATCGTCTCTGACAGCAAGGAATCAATATTTTAATAGAAAAAAAAATTGTTTGAAAGGAAACAGATACTTAGACAGAAAGGAGCATGGTCATATGTTCACAGTAAGTTTTCACCATATGCAAAGCATAATATGGACTCCAGTGTGATTCATGGTGCACATGTGTAATGTTGCCTCCCTTTTTCTGCTACTCAAGACAAATGTTCACATTGAGACAAAGGTGAAGCCTTATTTAGCTTTCTCCTAAGTGTGAGTTATCTTCCCTGCACAAAGTTCACACACACATCCTATTCAAGGCTTCATTCACTGAAAAATCCAGTTTGCTTTCAGTCTCTTGTTACAGACTGGACACTTCTCTCTTTTCTGTGTAGTTTCCATTGCCGCCTCTCTTTTAGCCCTGCCCTCTAATCAAATCCATATGTCCTACAGATCCCTTGCATGAACACTCTGTTCTGTTTGCAGCAGCGCTCCCCATGAAATCAGCCTGTTTCTTTTTGACTGACAGAAAAAGTCCTTGTTCATAATGAAATGTTTGTTTAATTATTTAACCTCCATTTAACCAGCAAGTAGAAAACCTCCTAGAATCCCTTTGACAGGAGTGTCTGTCTCACAACATGCAGCTTCTAGGGCCAGTATAGATAATGCCACAATAAATACACACACTCTTCATACTAATAGATATTCAAAATAAAAGTTAACTTCAAAAAGATGAAATTTTGATGTTTTATCATCCTTGATTTAATATGCCCTCATCGTGTTGGCAAATTAGGGCTCCTATAAACTGGTCAATGATTTGCTCTGTTTTGCTGCTTCATGATGTTTTATGAGCTGTTTTTATACCTGTTTTGAGTAACAACCTTTATGAAATGTTTATAGCTGTTGGATTAAACCAATCCAACCACATGAAGGTAACCATGGAGAACAGTTGCAATGCACAACAAAAAGCACAACCTTGACCTCAGTGAAATATCTATGACCTTATGTGATTGAGTTATTTTATGAAAATATTCCACCAATCTTTATTTGGCAGCCCTGTGAGGAAAAAGAAATCACCAAATATGTGGCACCTCAGTGAAAAGTCTTTAAACCTTAAGAGCAGTTTGATGGGACATTGTGTATTTTTTCTCCAGTTTTAAAGTCTATCAAATATGAATTTCTTATTTAAGCATAACATAACAAAGGGATTTATGCAAATGTTTGTAAACAAGAAATTAGTTTGTTAATTATGTTATGCTAGCTAGTCAAAACACGCATGATTAGATTTTTTAAAAATAAAGTATCTATTAAGTAGTTGACAAACTTGTTTCTTGAACAAAAGCAATTAAAATATGTTATTCTAGATGTAAATGTAAATATATTCACCTCACTGTGTATCGTCAAAGTAAGTCACATTCCTTTAAGAAATATGACTCATTTACAGTCACATGACACATATTTTATTCACTGATCCCCACTTTGGTAATACTGGGTCAAATCAGATTGAGATATTTATGCATAACCATAATGTGGATCAACAAGCCTCAGAAAAAACCCTAAAACCTGTTTTAAAGTTTTCATTATGCTGAATAGCATTTAGTTTATTATACATAAACTGCTCGAATCACACTAAGAAAATAATTCAGAAAAATGTGTCTTTAGGGACAATAACTTTTCTTTAAGATTATAGTTTTGTATTGTTTAAAGAAATAGTTTGCAGTACCTTTTACATTTAAGGGCACATTCCCCAGTTACCAGTTTAATGGTTTGGTCAGATTAAGAGTGATATTAATATGTGGCTTTGCAGAGCAATGAGTCACTCATTTTATTTGTGTCAAAGAATTTAAGGCTGTTATAGTATGCGCCATAAAATCTGCATCTCATTTGCTTGCAGTTGAGTTCAAGGAGTCTCATCCAATTCCACTCACACCACAAGCTGTATTTTTTCCCCTTGCTCTGAGTTCTGCAGAACAGAAAAAGGGAATTCCTTCCTCCCCTGACCTACCTATTACATTCCAGGAATGTTCCTGATCCTAAACTAAATCTTTGCATGAAGTATTTAGTGGAGTAATTTGGAGGATAAAAGGCGTTTCAGTCAAGCTTTAATGCAGCTCTCCCTGCATTTACCCTCTTTGAACGCTGATTGTGTTATGTTGACAATAGTCTGGAACTAACTATTCACGACTGTGAAGTGTGAAGTTTTCATCCACAACCGCTTGTTGATAATGCTTTACTTTCCTGTGCTGTGTGTGAGGGTGGGTCTAATCACATACCAGGCTTTGAGTCATCGTTTGGATGAGTTGGAGGGGAATAATCCCTGCTGAATGAGCACTAGAAAAAAGCCTTTCATGTGAGAGAGAAGTCTCCCTGTTGAGGGGATAAACAGTGATTTAGGCCAGGGTTTCATCTCCTGAAATATAAACTCATTAAAACAAATTACTAATTAGAATACCAGAAGGCTCCCCATTGTAAATGGACAGTACTTGACTGTCTTGGGTTGAAAAATAAACTTTGGCTTTTGTCTTGCAGTCGGATTTGATTCAAGGCTTTATTTGACTTCTTTTTATCCATCACCTCTGTGATGTGTTCTGGCACAGGCAGTTAGGGAATCAAAGGTTTGGACTTCAGAGGTTTTGACTTCAGGATCCTTTTTAAGATACTAAACTTGATTTCTGGGGCTGTACTTTAATCAAATCAGTGACTGCTGTGGAAACTTAAAAATAATCTCACGCTGAACTTGCCTGGAAGGCCCATTTCTTGTATTTTTTTAATCTCAGTCTGTCTCTAACACACTCACACACTCTTGTCGTAGTTTAACAAGAACACCATAATCTGAAACCTTGGCTTTTTCCAAACACCTTGACTAGAGGAGATTTTAAAATCAGGTTTGGAGCCAGGCAGACAAAATGTAATGCATGTAAGTAGTATTTATTTTTTGCCCAAAAAGCTGTATCAGAAGATTTAAAAGATTGTGAAACTGAAATTTGTCCCAGTACTAGTCCTTGCATCTGCTTGACGTTCCTGTATATAATGTGGGGAGTGAAGTAGAAGTGATTGAACATTTTCTTGGTCAGTGCACTTTACTCTGTGTGACCTGGTTTCCAGTCATTGGGTGTGTTTGCACGTGTCTGTCTACCGTTCTAGCCTTGGGCTGAGATTTAGCCTGGAAGAACCGTTTGATTTCCCAGGCGGGGTCAGAGTTCAGCTGATAGCAGAAGCCACTTTTAAACATGTACTAGATGGGTTTTTTTTTTTAGGTTCTCTATCTGGAAAGTTGAGTGCATTCATCTCCATTACTGACCATGTTTTCTTTTCTTCATGATATTGTAAATAAAGATAGTCATTACCTTCTTTGATTTGGAAATAATTTTAAGCAATAATACCAATCACTTGGAGACACAAAATGTACCTATGCCAAACATCAAGAGAGATGTTTCCATGTTGAAATTCTATCACGTTTTAATTTCAGAAATTTAAATATTTGCTCATCTTGTCTCTGCAGGAGTGAAAGCTGCAGTGTTTCTTGCTTCAAATAAAATACTTCCGTGTGTTTGTCCTCTTGACCCATAATCAAGCGGGTTCATGTCATAACATGTGTCACCTTCCATCTTAAACAACATCAGGGCAGTGACAACGTAAGCTCACACACATCAGTATTCTTTGCAGTGTGTTGTTTGCTGTGCGTTACGTGCTCAGTGGTTTTAACATCCTTTTCATAATACACCTAAGGTAGGTGTCAGCAAAATTATTTGTATCAAACATGATCCCAGGTTTCTTGGATTAATGACATGTCCATACAAGTTTCCAGATTTAGGGTACAAAACATGAGTCTTTATGTTTCAGGTAGTTACTACCTGACTATCAGGCATGTTGTGTCTGCTAGCATTTAAAAAATCAGGTTGTACCTGTTGGTTCTCTGAAACACTTTTGTGCTTTATGCTCCCGTAGTTTTCACTGCTTTCTCTGGTCAACTTTTCCTAAAGTTAACTCACTAATTAGTCTTCTGTTTGTTTTCAACCTTTTTTCAGTTACAATAAAAGGTAAAAGTTAGACTAGGTTTTATTGGGTCGATGTGTCTCTAGGTCAAATGTCACAGATGTTGCTCTTGTTAAACATGTTTTATGATCTGACATCTTAGTTGAAATGATCATCAAACAGGACATTGTGCAACTGTTTACCTGCATGTTCCATGAAATCAGATACAATTCTGAGAACTTTACTGCAGAAATGTGTCATTTGGGAATTTGTGGCTGATTTCACTTTTTTTTTGACCGACTTTAAAATAATTCAGTTTTTCCAATTACTGTCTGTAAATCTTAAGATATAATGAGTTATTCAGCTGAAACCATGTGTGTCTTACACTGAGGAAAAGATGTTTAATTAAACTTTCAGATGTTTAATGAAGAGGAAATTAGCTAATTCCTCTTTTGGGTCCCCAGGATTTGAAATGATTTCCATCGACGCAGCCAGAATAATGTCTGAGAATAGTTTATTATAATTCAGAAGTTTACATACACTAGGGTTGCTTGCCTTTACTTTATGCACAAATACGCAGTTCAGTCACTCTTGGGGAATGAAGAACATGCAATCATAATTTGTTTTTTCAAAGGGCAGATTTGATTAATTTCAATCTAGTGACACTGATTAAAAAGTTTTTCCATCAGTAACACCTTTTCATCAAAGTCTGTTGCTTTTATTTCAACCTGTTACTGTCACTGGTGCGTTCACTGACTGGAAAAAATATCTTGTTTTTGAAGTTTTGACATAATGTTGAAGTGAAATTCTGCCATTTCTAGTCACATCTTTTGCTGGCAATTTTTCTGTAGTTCTACATTTGAAATCTCTGAGAAATTTTCTTGTGTTTTTAAATGTGAATACGACAGAAAAAACAGTTATGATACAATACATCTTAACTCCAATGAACTTTTACTCTCCACAGGCAATTTTTTGCACCTCTGAACTGTTTGGAAAATTATTAATTTTATGAATTTCTTTATAATTACGAATGCTTTTTTTGTCAGCTTTATTTTTTTTTTAAATCCCATTGTTCAAGAAAGGCAGAATTTAACTTTTTAAAGCTTTCCTCACTGATAAAGAAAGAAAAAAACTGTACTGTAATGTATCTATTGTTTGACGTTCTCTCCGTCGATTCACGTTGCAGTGCGCTAGGATTATTGTTTTGTCACTGATTGCTTAAGCGGTGCTGTCTTTTGACCAAAGACTATCTCTTTATGAGCAATCCATTTAATTGAAAAGCCTCTACTTAACTGGAAGTAGAGATTTATTTTGAAGGTTAGATGTCACATTTATTTTTTTTCTGAATGAAGTACTTGTCTGTTTCAGTTCTTTGACAGACTCTCTGATTGTATGAATGTAGCACGGAGCCTTGAAAAAAGTCAGCACACATCCTCACCTTGATGTGTGTGTTTGTCTCCTTCTTTCTATCCTGCCTCATGTCTGGAGAACCCTTCCTCCTTCGGTCAGGCCCACATTCCAGCTGTGGTCCACACATTTTGGCAGGAAACTGTGAACTCGTTATTGTAATTATAAACTTTCAGGTTTTTTTTCACAAAATCATTGTTGGCCACCGTAGCGGCCCCAGAACCACACAATTGGTATTCATGCATGCTGTAGGTTAATATGGGTGTTTTAAAAGGTGTTTCATTCTCATAAAATGTGTGCACTTGTAGGCTGAAGCAAGCTGGTTTTGCTTTCCAGTCTGTGCTTCTATAGATTTGGTGATGGAGACGTTTCTAGTGAATTCAAATGTTTGTAATATTTTTCCCAAATTTTTGTCCTTACCTTGTTTAGCCAGAGTTGATGCACACATGTGGCCCTGTAAGCTGTGACTGTGACCATACTATTAAGGAAATTCCTCCGAACTCCAGGGTCGCCTCGGTAAGTTTTTTTTTTTTTCTATCAGCTGGTTTGTGCAGCTGCGATAGCTTCTGTTTTCACAACACATGCACAGAGTACACTGTTTATAGACATGCTGTCTCAGGACCTTCAAAGGTCACTGGCAACTGACATTACTATTTATTCCCATGCAGGCCAATATAGTTAAATAAAATTAGTATATTTTATGTAAAATGTATAAAAATGTGTTTTCCCTGTGTTAGATTTAAACCCATAACTTTAATTTATGAAAAACATTTATGTATGATCAATGTTGGAAATGTCACATCTTTTAAAGCCATATAGTATATTTTAGAATCAAGAAACAAAATAATTATGAAACAAGTAAATTTATTACTTGAATTGTCTTCAAAGGGGAAGACAATTTCTAAAACAAGAAAAAGAGTGTTTTGTCACACCCTCTAAAGTAGAAGTTTCTAATATGTGGATAATTTTGATGTGTCTGTAATGACACCAGCTTTATAATTTTGTTGGGAGAAAAGTAATCACTGGAAATGTAAAGAATGTACATGTGGTTGTTTACTGGAAAGAAAGAAAAAAGGAGTAGCAAGAACTTTTGCTACAAAGGTCATCTAAACAGAAAGTGTAAACAAGCTGGGAGGATGGATCTATGCTCAACAGTCAAAAATTTTTTTCTTGTTGGAAACATTGTTTTTGTTGGAAACATTTTATGCCTGAAACATTTAGATCTGTGAATTTAAAAGAAGGAACAAGCCGGAGCTGAGACAGTAAGAGTCAATAAAATACAAAGTTCTTAATGTGGCTAAAGCTTGATTACGGATTGACAAACCAAACTGAGGAGTGAAAATCCTTTTTTCAAAATTTGTTTCCAAGTCAACTATACAACAAATCCACACAACTGACTTTTAAAATTTGCTTTTATGTTGAATTGTCAAATGACATTTTGTTGTGAGAAAAGTAATTATTGACAGCCATAAAGTGTGTGAGTGGTGTGACAAGTGTTGTCCTTGTACTAATTCTGACATCTACATACAGTAAGAAATTGGAGAAATTGAGAGCATACATCTGTTGGGACCAGAGTAACAATGCTGGTCAGAAATTGCAAAATTTAACCTGAATATTGAATAGTTTGATGACAAAGTCTGTCATTTTTTTCAATAAAGATGAGATTCGTGTCTTTATTAGAATATTTTCTAATTGATGTAAACCAGACCATCTTATCTATTCTTTCCTTTCAATATAAGGCTTTACTTTTGTGTTAAAACTGCAGACACATTAACATCAAATCAGAAGTCTACAGGGAGATGGCCACTGAGGAAAACCCAACTAAAGTTGGCTCTGCGGAAGCATTCCACCATGTTTCACCTCTATCCACTGGGACCAGACCCAGCAAAGAGGACAAATGTGCAACTAATCTACCGGAAGCAAGGCGGAGCTCTGACCAGCGGTGCCTCTCAAAGCAGCAGAGCTGTCCTTCACTTCTCCTCTACAGGAAGCCGTCATGTGACGATGTAAAAGGGACTTTTTTGGACAAACATTGTGAAGAGTATAAGTACTCAAAAGTCATCAGTCCTGAAGAAAAAGTGTTCAAGGAAGTTTCAACTGCTAAACTTGTTGAAAGAAAAACTCCGATATGTTGGAATAATTCAGAAAGATCTGTGTTCCTGGACAATGCAGAAGATAATTTGAATGAAGGTGGAAGCAAATCTAACAGTAGTCCATGCTCCTGTGGCTTGTCTAGGTTTGAAAGAAATATGAATTCTTGCTTATGTGACAGCCCTCAGCACAGTCCAAGCCCTGGCTCCAGTCCTGTTCAACATTGTCACCTACGCCGTGGCAGTGCGCCTGTGTCCATGCTGGCTTTTCGTAAGGTAGTCCAAACGTTTTAAATCAATTTAATCTTAATTTGTGACTCATTTAGCATTTCAGAGAACTGCATTAGTGTGTTATATTCTGTTGTGCATCCTTTTCCTATTAGGGTGGTCCCTCCAGTGAGCCGAGCTCTTTGGCCTCCTCTCCCCTCAGTTCTCCCCAACTCTGTCTCCGCAAGCATCACAAGAATGGCCACATTTCTCTGTCCCACCTCAAAGATGGATATTCAAGTTTAGAGAGATTAAATAGAAGGCCCAGGATTAAAAAATGTTCCTTGGAGAAAGCGTTCACTCGAGGTCCGTCTCTGGAAATGATACCAACAGCACTGGAAGCATCCGCAGGAGGGGCCACAATCTACAACAGTGGGAGCAACAGCAGTGGTGAGGAAGAGGGAGACATCCTGTCAGATAGCAGAGAGTTTGACAGTAAAAAACGTTCCACTGCGCTGGTGAGGCGGTACTGCAAAAATAATGAGAAGGTATTTACAATAATTTAATAATTCATACCCCTTAAACTTTTCTTACATTATTACAAACTTTAGTGTATTTTTTGGGATTCTCTCCAAAAAGTAGTTCATAATTATGAGACGTGGTTCTTTTCTTCAAATAAAAAATGTTGCATGAAGTCCCCTTTTTCTCTGATACCCCTTAGGAAAATTCAGTACAGCACATTGTCTTTAGAAGTCAACCAGTTAGTAGAAAGACTCCCATCTATGCATGTTTTTCTTGTGGCATAAATCAAGCAGTTCTGTGAAAGTTTGTTGGCGAACATCAGTGAGAAAACAGCATAATGAAGACCATGAGGCACACTAGAATGCTGTGACGTTTGAAGCAGCGTTAGGTTCATTCGTCCACTTGTGTACATAAAACATAGATAAAAATGTGTTAAAATTCTGAATCCAATAGAAAATCCCATGGAATCTTAGTTTGCAAAAATTTGAACAATAAGCAAAAGTTTAACTTTGTAGACATGTAAGGGTGGTTAAGGTATAAGTCAAAAGATATGCAGCATTAATTGCCTTGAAAGGTGATCCTTTTAGGTCTTGAATAAAGCATACAAATACACATCACACTTAAATGGTTTTAGTGGTAGAAAATTAAAAACAGCACAATCATTTCCTTCCAATTAAAAACTTCCTGCTACTCTGTGTTGGTGTACCACATAACATCTCAATAAAATACATTGATAGTTCTGTTTGTATAATAACAAATGCCCTCAAGATAAAGCCAGTTTGACTATGTCTAATTATCTGTTTGTATGTCTTTAATTAATAGATTTTTAAAAAATTATTTTCAAATACTTCCTCATTTCTTTCCATTAGGTGATCAAGTCAGTGTGTGCAGGAACCAGCGCAATTGTCAAAGAACTGCCATCAGGTTGCATCTCAGAGGACGCCTGTGGAATTGTTATTGAGTACACACTCTGGCGTCCTCGCAAAGAAGATTTGTGGCCAAACTTCAGATGTGGAGAACATTTCAGAGTCTGCAGGGAGATGCTTCGGCCTGTCAGAGTGAGCCCACACCTGGTAAGAGCAGCAGATGGCATAGAGTCTAAGCTGGAAACATGTCATGATAACAGTATTGGGTATTGATTCATCTAATAGTGAAACTTTTCCAAAATTGTTTTATACTCAGTTTTATTATTTTGTTTTATTTCAGCACTTGTTTCTATTTTGATACCTACTGGTCTTTGATAAATTATCGAAGCTCATATAGGGAAGGTTTTAGGGAATTGAATGGATGTGCAGTCCTTCTCATCGCCTGGTGAAAAAGTTTTGCCCAACTCTTTTCTATGCTCTCATAAAGCAAGATAAATCAGCAGAAAATTCCTGATTCAGGGGAGAAAAATGGTTCCCTGCTATTGCTCGCCTCTGTTTTTGTTGAAATGTTGTGCCTCTAATGCATGGAAGATGAATAATTTGCACAAGGAATACATTAATAGAGCATGCACTCACACACACACACACCCGCAAACACACAGGCTCTTTGTTCAAGCGAGGCCCCTGCTGTGGAAAATGATTTATTCTGTTAGTTCTGCTACCCGTATTACTGACAGACTGAATGACTGAGCCCTCTCTCTCTGTTTGTGTGCAAGTGTAAATGGACTGAGCTGAGTTGGCATCTGTGTTAGATTTACAGCCACAGACATTGTACAGAGATGGAAGATGGGGACTCAGAACGCTAGTGGGCTATTATCAAGTTTCGAAACGAAAAGTGTTTCATCAACATGAAAACCTCTCACTGGAGCTGTTTCACTTTGGCAACAAGCATTTGGAGGCCAGACTGCTTTTTCCCACCTTTCAGCAGAACACAATAAATGATAACCCATGCTGTTCGGCCCTTGAGGAGGAAACATTTATTCATGGGTTGCCAGTCAGCAGCAACCCTGTTGTTTTACGTTATCTTATTCAACCTCTTCCTGTAAAAACTCAGAGCACAAGGAAAACCAACGCTCAAGAATGAATTAAAAACTCTGAATTATTCAAGGTTGTGCTGAGGTAATAATTACACTTTGTCTGTTTTTTGTTATAATGCAGTCTGAGAAAAAATTTGGAAAAACATTAAGAAGCTGAAATTATGTAATAAGCCGGTAAACTAAACAACTATTTTTATTTCAAATTAGTTAGGTACATGTACATTGTTTTGCACAAGTATTTATATTTATATAAAATGGATCTGTGGTACTCACAGGGATTAGGGATTAAATCTCCCCCATAAATAACTAAAATCCCCCCTCTAAAAATTCTAGTAACTGCTGATTTTGATAGTTCAAACACCACCTCAACATACGTTATGCATTAATATACACAGTGGAAAGTGTCTTAGCATTACCGCAGAAGCTAACATTGACAGTGTTCCTTACTTCCACTGCTGGGCATACAGCCAATCTGCACAGGTCTCTTTAAATTGACAGCTGACAAACCTTAGATTTGGGTGTTTTAGGTAGTGCAAAAACACAGTCCTAACAGGGTGTTGCTGCCATCAAAATCACATTCATTTTTGTAATGAGACTATCCTCAAGATAGCACTTGAACTAGCACTGGTTTAAATCTTCAGATCCAGCCCATTAAACTCCAAATATTAAATAATCATGTTCATACTTTCTTATTTTTTATTGCTGTGCTTGGCCAAGACTCTGTCTCCTTAACAGAGTTTTAGGAACTGCCAAACATATTTCCATTTTATCTTTGGAAATAGGCTTGGTAAAGTTTGCTAAATGTTTGCAGTGACTTCTTCTGGTGGATTTTTTTTCCCTCATGTTACTTCCCCCCCCTTGATAACCTCTGGTGCTCCCCAGGGATTGCACACCCCACACTTTGAAAAGCCCCGGTCTATCACTTAAAATCCCAATGAAACCTGTTGAGACAGTATGAGACAATCAAAAAGAGTTGGGAAACTATTGCACGGGACTGTATGAGTTTAAGCCTGGCATAGGTTACAACACAGCAAAGCACTGTGTAAAGCCTCCTGTGTGTGGAGGGGGGTTGCACACTCACACCATAAAAACAGAAGGTTAACACTCGTGCATGCCACGCTGCGGTTTTCTGACTTTGCCACGCTGTTTTTATGAACCCCGTTGTGGTCGTAGAAATGCAGGCTGAGGAAAGTTCAGGGAACGTTGCTCTAATAATGAGCCTATTGAAAGTGGTGGAGTTGCCTGTCTTTCTCTTGTCAAAACAAACCCGAAGCTGCTTCGATAAAGGGGTCACCAGAGAAACAACTCCGAGCTACAGCTGAACATTTTCTGAACTAGATCTTGAAGAATATTTAACAAGACTGCAAAAAAAAATTGAAAAAGAAGAGAAGCTATCCATGTTCAGATAATTAAAAGTAGCATTGGTGGATACACAGCTGGAAGAAACACAATGCTTGCTCTTTATTTTGACTATTGGTAACAGATGGTGCCATAACAACCAGAGCATACTCACTATCCTCAGTGAGTATGCTCTAAAAGACAGAGTTGAAGTAGGATGCATCTCTTATGTTGGAGCCCGTTTACAGTATTTATGTCTCGATGTAGAGAATTCACCTGGAGTTTTTGGGAGACATCTTGTTTATTCCTCGAGGTAGTAAAGCAAATCAAATAACTCAGGATAATTTGAAGCAGAGTGTTAGCACCACAGAGGGGGAATGGGATTTTAAGAGAGGAAAAAGCAGAAAATAAGAAAAAAAAAAAACATTTGGAGAGAAATGTATTGGGGGAGGGTGGCCGGAGCTGCTAAGGAGAAGAAACAAAAAAAGAACATTGATGATTAGTTAAAAATGCATGATAACAGCCAGCATTACCCTAAATAATTCTGCGCTCCTTGCAAACAGTGGCTCAAATCTGTCATGCAATCCATTGTATTATCTCCACATGTGGTGTGGTGCCAAAGTGGTAAAAATTTGACATAATTATTTCTCTGGATTGCAAATGGCTTTTAGGCTGGTTGGTTAAATGCTATGCTTTTAACTCTAGAGCAGATGCAATAATATTTTTCTCATTCCACTTAGTCTTGTGGGGCCTTTCATCAGTTGCTTTAGGAACTCTCCCAAAAGCTCTTTATGCCATCATTTGTCATTTAACAGTATAATTTATCCCAAAGCATATAATTTGCATTTAACAGTACAATTTCAGAATCATTTGCCCGTGTTCTTTTTGTGCTTAATCGTACATGTACATTCTGTTTGAAATGAGGCATAACTATGTGTAAAAGACATTTAACACAGAATAGAGAAGTGTTTCATTACTGTACACTGGTTTAACAGTGAAACATTCACATACACACACCTAGTGAAGAGCTCAAACAGTTTGAAGTGTAAGGAGTTTTTTGTTTGACCATGTGGAAACTGCCAATTACAATCATGCTGAGTTCTCTCAATTAGCTCTGTAATGTAGGAGCAAGTTGTAACTACCTATCTTGCAAAAAAAACTTGTTTTCTGACATCTTTTGGATTTCATGTGGTAAATTTGTAATTTTTTTCTATTTTTCCCACATGATTGTGTCAAAATTGTGACAAACGGTACATTTATCTGTGATAAGAATTTTCAAGTTCTGCAAATTCTTACTACAGAATTTAGGTAGTGTAAAATTATATATCCTATCCAAATTTTGTTGGGCAGGACTTTGATTGATTTTTGATCTGAAGCATTCCATTGCAGCTGTAGCTATAAATTGAGGGTAACTGTCCTGCGGAAAGATGAGTTTCTACCTCAGCTTCATGTTTATTGCTACCAGGTTTTCTGTGTATTACTCTGTCCATCTTCCAATCAACTCTAATCAACTTCCATGCCTCTGTATCAGCATGAAGAATCTACACAGCATGATTCTGCTTCTTAGGTTTGTTCTTTCAACAGTAACCGAGTTTCTATCATTGTTATTTAGTCACATTTTGAGTGGTTGAAGAAACTGATAAAATTCAAAATGAATTCTTCAATTTCTCCAAGCTTTTTTATGCTCACATGAAGTAGTTTTTGTTCTGTCCCAAGAGAGACCTAATTCACAAAATGGGGGTTGGAAACACATTTGCCAAATAAGTTCTGACGTAGCAAACTTAACCATGGGTCTTTTCCCTATTAGAGTCACAAAACTCTGAAAAATTTAAGATTCCAGCATGAAGAGGGGTATAGTAACCTAGAGTGGCTGATGAGAGACCCTCCAGGATAGGATGGGAGTGCTGGGACTCTTTATTTTGAGATGTGTGGTTTGTGCTATTTTGTAACCTTTATATCTTGTTTATTACAGCCTAAATTTCACTCTGCACAGCCTGGTTGATTTGCTCCAAACCAGTAGATGGAATCGCATCTGATTACCATTTAACTTTTGTTTTTTGCAACATTTCCAAAGGTATCTTAAAATTTACATGATGGTTGGATGGAGACATAGCTTGTGGCTTCTTCTGGTTACTCTTTCAGAAAAGACCAGATTTGCTGAATGACCAACTAGTAGCTGCCTCATTAACAGATTCTTCCACCTGAGCTGGAAGAATCAGCTCCAACAAATAAATACTATTCTTTCCCAGCTTGTCAGCTTAGGTAAACATGCATGTATCGGTAGGTTTTCAGTTGTTGCATGCTCTCTTAGAGAGTTCACAAGCAGTTTCTAGAATCAATGATGCATTCTTCCCTCAAGGGATGAGTTTTGCTTTCCTGTTTCTCTCAGGATTTCATGTCATAAGTCATTTAACTGCCAGAATGTTTCCAGTTTAGGTCTAAGAAATGATGGAAAACATAAAAATGTCTCATGCTGTCGGTCACGCACGACCTCCCTATATTTGTAAAACATCGTAAATCCTACGGGAATTTAAGCGCTAAGACAGAGCTCTGGTTGTTTTTGCACATGACAAACATAAAGCCTGGTTACTGAACTGTTCTTTGGAAGTTTTGAATGACGGTTTTGCTTTCTTTAAGTTGTTTCATAGCTGTCAGCTTTTTTTTTTTTAAACTAAGGAATTGGGTATTGCTTATTGCTCCCAAAGCGGTCTGTGTTTCTAACAACCTTAAAAGCTCTTTTACTCATGTGAATTCTTAGGAATCTCTTGTATGTGTTCTGCTGTTTCGGTAGCATTTTTACTAAATATTTGTATGAAAATTACTAACTTGGTTTTAAGCTAGTAGTCACTAAATGTTTTTGTTTTTATTAATAATAATATTAGTGCCATCTTTCCTGAATGACAAGAGCTGTTAAACCTTCTGTTTGCTCTCCTGAATGCTCTGTTCCCCTGAACTGTTTGCTAGTGCGTCTGCTTCATATAAAGGGCATTTAAATTGAATACAGTTTATGAGCTCAAATTATACATTATGTAAACATAACTATATTTATTGGTAGTTGGTGTTGCAAGATAAGCCGTCCAGTAAATGTCCGGTTTTAAAATGCTATAATGATACCACATATTGGCATACAATGATGTTTACCGATTGGTTTTCCAGGTGCTTCCTACAGTAAATGGACTTAATTTAATTTTTTAGGTCAACAGGCAGTCAGTTGTCACTTGAATGGTTTTTCTTTAACCATATATTTGCATTATGTGACATTTAAATATAAACACAACCTTCATTCAAGTCATATTTATAACTTCTCCTTCTCCTCATTAAATCTCCATTTTGGTCATTAAATTCCTCTTAGATTTTCTGTTTGATCTTTCATCCAGTCACTCCTCTTGCTACTGTTTGGGTGTACCAACTGAAAACCGATCATGACATCAGTTAAAAAAAAAAGTTAGACTTCTCTGAGCATGACCAGAACATTTTTGAAAGGTGGATATGTATGAGTAAACATTGTAGCTATTACAAAACACTTATTATAAATTTCCCACTTCTCAACAAAAATGTATACTCAAAGGATTTCACAATACAAGATAATTGTGTCTAATTTACCCAAGTATCAAATGACACCTGTGATCTTTATTTTACTTACAGTAGTCCTTTTTATTTGGTTAAGAAATTAGAACAATCACTGTGTCAGAGTACAAATAGTTCAGTCTTTGATTGTTATGGTAAGAAGCAGCTAACCTCAATGCTTTGTCAGTGAGCTTGACAAAAAAATTTTCTTTAGCTGTCAGCACAACTAATTTTTTTTTCTCTATTAAGCCATCTCAAAAGTTCATAAAATACCTAAAATACCATCATCATTTAAAGGAGACTTTATCCCTCACTGGAACCTCTTCTGCCAGACAGAAATTTAAAGAGGAGCACCAAACGTAAGTGAGGTGGATTAGCAAGAACATTTCTTTTTCCTTTGGAATAAAAAAAGTTCTTTTGAATTGAATTCAACACGCTAACTTTAGCCTTGTTAGCAACCTGTGGTTAGTGAGTTGTGGTATTATCCTTGCTAAGCAGTTGTATGAGAGGCTTTGTCTGTAGAACAAGGACTACTCTAGAGTTTCTTCCTGTCCTACTTTAAATAAAGTGTTTTAAACAGAAGCAACAAAGTGTTGAGCTTAAAGGACACCTTCATACCCAAAGCCCATAGAAATAGCTTAGACTGCTGTGACCAGATGTCAGGCAGACAAACAATGAGATAGCAACATGAATTAAGAAAAAAAAGCTTGAAGTTGGTTTGAAAAAAAATAGTAAATACTGAATATGGTTTTAATCTTACATATCTTGGTTTATAATATGATAATATATAATATCTTTAAATGTTCTGTAATGACGACCTAATGAGCGGCTTTGATTGTGCTGCCCACAGGAACACACACATCCCTGACCTTCTCATATGTCAAACTCATTTAGTCTTTTTTTCTGATGCTGTTATGTCTCGCCGTGTGTGTTTGTACCTCTACAGCGGAATGTGCCGAGCAGGCCACTTTCATGCCCAGCTGGGTGTTACGGCTTAGCTAGAGATTACAGTGTATGTACTTGTGTGTGTGTGTGTGTGCGTGCGCATGTGTGTGTTGTGTATTTGGATAATTGCCTTCAGAGAAAATGGACAGGATGGTAAATAACTTGCATACCTTAGTGAGGAGTACTGTTTTTGAGAGTGACGGCATCTCCAACAATGTGACCGCTCTGCTCTAAAAACTTGTTCAGAGTTCATCGTCAGCTTTCATTTTGTTTTGACTCTGCTGGACCAAATATGTCTGTGTTTGTTTTTATTGAAACAGATTTCATCCGCTTGTTTTTGTGGAATTACTGGGTGGTAGAGGGGTGTCAATACTGCACTTGTGGATGTGTTTAGTGGGTTAAATCGAGTGGCTGTGTTAGTTGTTAGCTCAAGCTACATCTAGGTGATACCGTGGAAAATTGTGCTCATTGACATCTAGCAGTGTGTCTGTGCAGGTTGTGAAAACATTTTGTTCTTTTTGTTTGTTTGTTGATTTTGAGACCAAACAGTCCAAAACAAAAACAGTGGACAAAGCATTTTCTTTCCAAATAGTTTCTTTCTAAATAATGCTTTCTGATTGTTAGAAAAACCTTTATGTACATATTTTTTCAGTATATTGTTACCTAAATGCAATGTGAGTGATAAATGAAGTCTGATAAATGGAAAACCTGTTACGATTAACTTTCAGCTGTATGGTATGAAAATTCTCTGTAATCTGCCCACATTACAGATATATGCGTCATACAATTTTCATATCCATCAAGTGATGTAATCTCATGATATGGAACATTACACTGGAAACATTTATTGGAACAAGTAGTCTTCACCACAAGAACATTTGCATTGATGTGAACCAGCAATATGTTACATAAATATATGAAAATATTTCAAGTGGGAGGTTAATTCAGAGCTTGCTTTTGTTAATGCACTCAAATAATTGCACAGTTTATATAAAAATAACCCGGTGAGTTTCTTTTCTAACTCTTATGTTTTGGCTTATAATTTGAGAGTTCAGATTTAGAGCACCAGAAAGGATTTAGCTAAAATTAGACTTGCAGGTAGATGGAGACGAATGGATTTAATTATGCTTTCACTTGCCTACTAATTGTAAATGAAAGCACCGTGAATCCTAATTCTGATTATCTATTATGGAAGTATATTTGGTTTTTCCTGCTATGCATTTTAGGACTGCGGTACACATGGTACACAGGGTTAGGGCCTAGTTTTAAATTTATGGAGTATCATTACAGAAAAAAAAAACCCGTTTTGATTGGAATTGTCATTGTTGGCATATAAGTTAGTCTTTGCTGCCATCTAGTGGTTTAAGAAAAATACTCTGCATAACAAAATGAATATGCACTCAGGTCTGACTGCAGAAACTGATAGAAATTCTGGAGTAGAAATTCTTGAAATTCAAAACACCTTACAGACATCAAACTCCTGAAACTGTTTTATATTTTTAACAGTATTTTATTTTATTTTAAGTGAATGACTTTAATTATTCTGCACTTATCAATAAAGCAATTAAAAATGCTTTATAGGCAAAACAATAAACATAAAAAAATAGTGATTAAAATGTGTCTTTATGTAAAGATTATTGAGGAATTGCATAAATAAAATATAATGAGCACTTAGATTGCATTTAAAATGTAGTAAGGAAGCAAACGTGCATATTAAATACTTAAACCATTTATAAATCTATTTACAACTGGGATCAAGTTCTTACTTTGTCTGGAATTTATTAGAAATGTCATACACAATTTGCTCTAGCTCAAAATCTGTGTTTATATGCCATTTGTGTTAATTTAAAGAAAATTAGATGAGTAGCAGATTACTGAGGTTATTCTTTATTTGTCTACCTTGCAAGAGATACAATTTTTCAAGTACTCCCAGCTGCTGGCAGCAGAACGGGGTGAGGTTGGCGATCCGACTCAATTCTCAAACCATTTTGATTGCATAATCCTTCTGCTTCACTCAAAATGTCTGGTTTTACTCCCATAGTGCCTTTGCTCTTGTAGTTAAGTTGGATATTTTACAGCAATGTAATTTAGCCACATTGATGCTATTGGAAACATATGATAAATGATTTCTTCTTAGAAATGTAACATAAAGAAGGAATGGTTAATAGGAATAGATATTTCATTAGACCAGTTTAGTAAAACAATTCATCATTAATTTGAAATCTTGTTGTTAGACAACTTGGGAGCTATTAAAAAATGGTCCAGAATTTGTATACAAATATTTTTATGAAATAGTGGATAAATAAAAATCCCATACAATATGTAGTGTGTCATTAGTCTGGTGTAGTAACACAACACCTCATTGATTCTCAGTGCTTCAAATTTTTTTTTAGTTAATTTTGCAGATCTCCACTAGAGGGCAGCATGATTTTTTTTAATTAACTGAATTGTTTTAAAAATTATTAGCACAAACTGGGTTCTCTTATCAGCTGTTTATAAAACAACTTTTATATGTTAACAAAAAGAAAGAGAAAGTTGGCTTTTTGTATTTATTAGAGTTTAGCTAATCTGTGCTAAACTACAGTTCTTTATTCATTCATTAGTATTGATTAGAGTCTTGGGTCCTCCAAGACCCTAAATGTAACAAATACACTAATATACATAAATCTAATCCCTTATTATAGGCTCAACCGAGCAGTCTAATTAGCCAAGTATCGATCAAAGAAATGCAAAGTGGGGCCAGCTGCTTGCTTTGTTCTGTGACCACTTTGATGTCAACTGGGCAAACGCTTAATTTTTCCACTTAAACTGGCAGAGGCAATAAGACAAGCTGTTTCTGTTTAGTAACGCAGTGACTGTCTGCTGTGATTGTAGTGGGTTTCCATTTCTAAAGAAAGCACCTAAATGACATGTCTTACTTTTTTATCTCTGCTTTAAAAATGTAATTCTCTCTGAGTTGTACATTAGTTAAATTTGTTTTCTTTGAATTTGGTTTGGGCTGCTTTGGTCAGAACCTACAGAAATGGCTCCAGGGAAATAAAAGTGGTGATAAGTCAAAATGTTTGGCCGTCAAGCCCTATCAAAGCACTTGGGGAGTAAAAGCTGGCCTGTGTTGCCTGATGCGATAAAGAATTGAAGTGCTAAAAAGAATGTTTGCTTTGATGGAAGATGTCACAACAAACTGAATTACAGTTTGTAATTTATAAAGATAAGGCAGTTAAACATCCAAGGTGGAGTTATGCTTGAGGCAATGTTCTGCTGGGAGACCATGGGCCCCGACATTCATGTTGATGTTATCTTGAGATCACCTAACTAAATAAACATTGTTGATGACCAAAACAACCGTATATGGAAATACTTTTTGTCAGGTGTTGTCTACATTCAAGTCCTCTCTGGATAGAAAGGTGTATTTCTGCCTTTTTGCCACCGAACCCAGTGTAAGCTTCATAGCTCTAGGGAGGTCCATGCTGTGGCAGGTGGGTGGTCACAACCGTATGGATGATATGTCTCCACTTTATTTCTAATATACCAACAAAGGCTAGAGAGCTAATACAGAAGAACAGTTTTAGCAGAAGAGTTTAGACATTGGTCTCAGGTTGCCTCGGAAACAGTTGCCGATTGAGTTGCCAGGCGTAAGAGGCTGCACCTTAATCATGATTGATTTGACAGTTTAATGTTACCTGAAGTGCTAAGCTAGCATCCAAAAATGTTTCAGCAACCTTGATGATCTGTAAGTGATTTGGGAACAGTAACATTATGCTTTATTCAAAAGTTCTCTTAAATGGAGCATCATTGTCTTATCGTTTGCACATAAGCACTTGCAGTGTGTGGAAAAAGTGTTCCTGGCTCTGGAACCTCTCCACGCTTGTCACATCACAGTCACAAACTTCAATATATTTTAGTGGGATTTTATCTAATAAACTAACATGTATAGAGCTGCATAATTGTGACGTAGAAGTTAACAACATATGTTTGAAAAACACAAGTGAAGATGTTTGATGTTCATCTGTGTTTCGGCCCTTTTACCATAACTCCCCTAAATAAAATGCAGTACAACATAATTACCTAATTAGTCAGCAGAGACCAAACTATGTGACATTTAATCTTGGAAATAAATACAACTGTTCTGTGATCTGTGGTTTGTTCTGGTACTTTGGTGAACAAAACAGCATAAGAAGAGCTTATAAATAAAGGTTTAAAGCAGAATTAGCACTCTGCCTAACTTGGCAGGGCATCCAAAAAGCCCATAGAAAGGCTCAGGGAGCTCCACAGATCTGTAGCTCAAGTATGAGTTGTGTATATCAAAAATCTTAACAATCCTAATAAAATACACAGATGTCTGTAATGTGACAAAATATGATAATCAAGATGTGATTATTTTTGCAAAGCCCTGAAAATAAATTCTGTTCTACAGCACGCTATTTGTTGACCAGCAGGAATGAGTATTCCTGCTAAATAATAAAGATAATGAAGATATTATTTATCTTTATTATATTAGAAATAATATTAGATATTATTCATCTTTATTTAGGAAGATAAATAATATATTCTTATCCTTTGTTTTTTAGTAAAATGTGTCACCTGCAGTTGAAATGTTTCATAATATGTTCAGTCTTTGTGTCTTATCTGAGTGTTTGTAAAAAGCCATTTTTTTAGCTTCTGTTGAGTTGTTCCCCGATAAATGCACGGTGGTTTTATTTGACGTTTGTCTGACAATGCTTACACATCGAAGCAGGTCCAAGAGAAGGATCGATTGAAACCTCGTAGAACACCGTCTCCTCCGTCTTTCTGTGTTTAGAGTGTTCTCTCTGATAAGATCTCCCCTTATGTCGCTGGGTGGTGATGGGCTTGTTGCCTCATAACCTAATATGGGGGTCCCTTCTGTGCTATGGAGCCATCATTGAATCCCTGTCTTCTTTCCGCCTTTTCTTTTTTTTTTTCTTCCCATTTTTATTCCCTACCTCTGATTATTCTTTCTCTACTAGTTTGAGCCGTGCACAGACCTCTTACACTCCCTCTCTTCCTCCGGCTCTTGTGCTCTCATACACTCAAGCCTTTATGCACTTCTCTAAGTGTACACACAGTCTGAGAGGGACTGGAGCTTGATGGGTTTTCTTCCTTTTTCTTCAGCTTATCAGATCCTGTTTTGCTTCAGTAAGTAAACAGTTTTTTTTTGTACTTGGATAATAACTTTTCGTTATGTTGTATGACTTAAGTTTTTACTGTAAATACATGTTTTCTGGCTGGTTAAGATGAGTTTGTTCTCCTGCATTTAACACGAGGAAAGTTTTTAGGGTGGAAATGTCACGTACGGTTGAACTTATCTTCTTTATTGAAAAATCTATCTGCTTTCCGGTGGTTGCTGACATAATAATAACAAAATAGAGACAAACCAAGTCATGCCACAAAAACACTTCTTTTTTTCTTGATAAAACGTTAGAATGAATCACTTTAGTTTTGTGTCTGAGTTCCAGAATCCTAGTTCAAACGTTATCTAGAGACAGTAAAAAAAAAACACACACACACACACACACACACACACAAAAGCCACATCTGTGCTTTTAGTACCAAGACTGGAGTAATTTATGCCCCGAACTTTTGAAAGTGAAAAACATTCATCATTAGGCTTATCTCCAGCTGTCTGATGAGAGCTGTCCGACGTTATGTAGGAGAGCGTTGTGGCTCGCTGTAGTATGACATCATGAGAACTGTAAGTGGGGGAGTTCAGGGGTCCCTATGTGGGTTTGGGCTAATGGGTTACTGGATACCCCGCTTCTTTTATTTGTACACGTCATTCAACCACTCTGTCATTTCTGGCTTCTTTTTCTTGTAGCGAACAGTATCACCCTAAACTTTTGCCATTTTGGGCCTGCTGTAAAGGTTCTATTATTACAGCTGATCTGAACCTAAAAACAATGTTTTAACAGCATATTTAAACTTAAATATCCTTCTATAATTATCCATCCGTCAGTCCATCCATGTTCTTCTGCTTATCCGGGGTCGGGCCGCGGGGCTTGCAGCTTCAGAGGAAGAGAGGCCCAGACTTCCCTCTCCGCAGCCACTTGTTCCAGCTCCTCCGGGGGAATCCCAAGGCGTTCCCAGGCCAGCCGAGAGACATAGTCCGTCCAGCGTGTCCTGGGTCTGCCGGTGGGACGTGCCCGGTGTTCTGGGGAGGCGGAACACCGGGAGGAGTGGCTCGGGCGTCCTGACTAGATGCCCGAGCCACTCAACTGGCTCCTCTCGACGTGAAGGAGCAGTGGCTCTACTTTGAGTGCCTCCCGGATGACTGAGCTTCTCACCCTATCTCTACGGAGGAAACCCATTTCGGCCGCTTGTATCCGCGATCTCGTTCTTTTGGTCATGACCCAGAGCTCATGACCATAGATGAGAGATGAGTCCCCAGGCTCAGCTTCCTCAATGGAAGGCAAGTTGGTGAGATTGAGGAGGTCTTCAAAGTATTCCCGAGTTGCTTCTATAGTTATTTCTGATAAAATTAGAATTGTTTTCAAATGTCTTTTAGAGTAATTTGAGCAGAGCTGACCTCAGAGTTAATAACTTGTATTCGCGTGTTAATGTACACTACTTGGCTGTTGTTGAAATTCTAACTAGCTCTTTTAAATGTTCTAACATTCTTTAAATCATGAGGTTGTGTATTACATTGACTGATCACAACATGTGGTGTTGCCCTTGCTCCTAGCATAAATAATGGACCACTCACAGTGGGAAGACTAAAGGAATATTTTAAAATGCTGTCTGCATCTTGTAGTTCTTAAGAATCAATTTACTCAGTTAATATTGACATTTACAGGTCAACACGGTGGTTGGAAATTGGTGCGTCTCCAAGTTTAACTAAACACAACTAATTTGAAATGTTATTTTTTCTTACATTTCCACAAGGTACTTCACTAGCATAACAATATCTTCAGTGCTACATTTTTGTTTGTTGCTCAGGTTGATGTTTCTTTGGCTGTATTTCCTTTTACAAAGCAGTTAAAAAAGACATTAACACATAAATTGGAGAAGTGTATTTTAAGCTAGGGGCAGCTACTGGTTTTTAAGTTCTGCCAAGGTTGCAAAAATATTACCTTCCTAGAAAAAGTCAGATTTTCTTATTACGTTTCCATGGTTTCAAGTCTTTCTAAGTAGATGCATGTCAGAGTGTAGTTTTCTCTGACTGTATGCAATACTGTGAAAACTTGGTGTTTTTATTTAAGAATGTTATAACAATAGTCTCATATTGACACGTTTACGGCTTTGTGTGTTTTCAATGTTTTATTGAGTGTTTGATGGCCTTTCCAGCTCATGTTCACTCTGGTTCAGTTTGAGTTCCTAATTAGCAGAATGAATCTCTCTGTAGAGATCGCCGCTGACCCAGAAATTTTGCAGCTCACAACTGGGTGCAATGCTATAATACCCTAAGCTTGTTAAAGGTGAGAGCCAGTGCTTGGGAGGTGGGCCCAGTTCCTTGATCTGTAGTGAACTGGTTTCTTGTGAAATTCAACAGGGGATTGTAATTCAAGTCACCCCTGGCTTCTCTCTCTATTTCCTTTATTATGCTCCCTGTGTTTTTCTCTCTGCACGTCTTTTCTGTGTTTCCTGCTTTGCTGTCATTTTTATATTCAGCCCTTTAAAACTTTAAGTCCTCAGCGGATGTTGTTGCTAATACAGATTGATATTGCACATTTTGATGTATAGCTGGATTTGGTTGTGTCCTTTAGAAATACCAGAAACAACTCAGTTTCAGTTGTTTGAATTCAATGTTCACTTTATTAACATAGAGTGCATAAAAATAAAACAATAACTTGGATTTAATGATTGCAGAGGCTTGTTTTTAGAAAAAGATTAGTCTGCTAAAGCAGACTACAGTCTGAGTTGCTTGAAAATTTACAATATTCCAATTACATTTTGGCCATTATTTATTTTTTTTGTTCATTTTTTTTATTATTGTTATTTACCCAGGCAGGGTGATAACTGGCTATGGATGTTGGGCAGGTTGGTTATGTTTATTTATTTGTATGTATAATTAACTACTGAAAAAATTACATGAGATACACAAAGCAAAAAGAGAAGTAATCTATAAGTGATTGAAGACTTTTTGCAGCATTGGATTAGATGAAAAACTTTCTTTGTTAGTGAATACCCTGATTACCCCTGCATACATATATTAATTATGTAATATTAATTTATTTTTTGTTTTAATCCCTTAGTCATTGTGGAGCATAAATTGAAATTGAAGTGCAGATTTGATTACTTTTACAGCTCTACTGTTGGTGGTAAGGAGGAAGTAACATAGACGTTGAATAATACTCTGTAGACAAAAACACAGTCCAGTTTATCCTCTAAAACAAGACAATAAGAAGAAGCAGACTCTAAAACTGTGCCCACTAAATAAATAATTTGGAATGCTTGCAAATTGTTCTTGCATTAGAGTAATTTGTTGTAAATGAAAACTAAGCAAGTAAATACTTCTCATAGTAACTATGCACAACTTGGATAGATTCAAAAGAGAAAATCTCTCAAGCAGTCATGAGACTGCACAGGTAGAGGGTGCTGGAGAGAAAACATTACCTTGTGAAGACAGCAATGGAAGAATAGGTTAGATCAGAACAGGATACAGGAGAGAGGTTGTCTCCTCTTTGTCTCCTCTTTGGTCATGGAAGGCAGAATTAATAGTTTCCATTTGAGGGGAAGTTATGTTTTCGGCACATGCATATAAATCTGAAGCGGTGATTGCAAAACACTGAAGCACATCCTAAGCACCTAGTCCCAGTTTAACCCAAGTGAGGATGTCTGCTCGGCATGTTTGGGTGTGCTTGTCTTGGCTTTTGATTTGGTTGACTCTCTTTAGTATGGGTTTGGTTACAGTGTTAGGTTGCTTGGATACCAGAGCTGCCGAACATACCTGGCTCCGGCACTAGGTCCAGCTGTTTTAAACATCCTTGTCCCGTTGGGCTGGCAGATTACATATTTTCTTTATTCTATGAGACAGATTTTTGTGCTCCGCTTGCACTTCACTGAAGAGAAATAAAGCACATGGAGCTAAGGTTTGAAGGTTTTGGAATAAGGTCTGCCTCAGACCTAAATCTTATAGTGATTTAGAGTTTGTTTGTTTTTTTCCTAGAAAAAGGTGGTTGATTTATTCAGCTGAAACTCATAATTAGTTCAAAATGTTTTATGAGCATAGCTTTATGGGCTAAGCAGAAACACTAAAAAGCTGCAAAGCACTGAAGGAGCATGGCATTTAAAAAAAAAAACAGTTTTTCCTAAGGACTATCCAGTTTAACTGACATGGACCAGGGGCTTCATTGTCTTGACTCTTGAGGTTGAACTCGCATCTTTTCAAAAGGTTAGTTAATTAAAAGCTGATCTTTTTTCCACTATGCCTGTTAGTAAGCCATATTTTAATAATTACTTATTAAATGCACTAATCAAAATTTGACCTTCAGTACCATTTTCAATATTTACATTTCCTTTTAAGAGTTGTTGTTGAACTTCTTTAGGCATTTTCTGCTTGAATTGAAAGGGGAACTGTCTTACGAATAACATCTTTATAAGTAAAATACAATGATAAAAAATATATATATTCTCCATAAATGCCAAAGAAGGAGTTTTGCTATGAATTAAACTTACTGCATTAAAATTTTGCAAGTAATGATTTAGAGACAGCTGAGCAAATTAATAAGAGATACAAAAAAGTTTCCTTTAAAGGACCGATTGTAAGTCTGTAACATTTTTATTTATATAAAATAAAAAATGTGACATACTATATAGACAGGCATTTTTTCCAAGAACATACAAAAGGATTAACTCCAAATTGTTATTTAATGTTTGCAATACAGTATAACTGTGTTTGATCAAATTGTTAATTTATTGTAACTACAGAGAATCATTCCTGTAGTCAACAGTCACTTATATAAATTGGGTGTAGAGACATTACACTGTCAGTCTGAGAGAGCAGTCATGGTTACACAGCTCTGCAGCTAAACAATACATTACTAATATAAGTCATGCAGGACATGATTTAATAGGTGACATTTAAAATTGGGCTTTGCATCTAATGTTAGCATTTAGAACTATTGGCATTATTAGCATTGCTAACTCTAAACATCTGCCTTCCCAAGAAAACATAGACCTTTAGCAAAGGTGAAAAGCTTCAAAAGACAAATCTAAGGAACTTTACTGCATCTAGACTTCCTTCTATACCACCTTCTGCAGAGAATGAACTATCTCTGGTAAACTTATATATATATATATATATATATATATATATATATATATATATATATATATAATTTTTTTTATTTATTTATTTTATTTATTTATTTTTTTGTTGTTGATAGTTTTCAAAGTGTTTTGACTTCCATGAACTGGCCACTCATCTATCTGTGTTCACAGACCAGGCAAAAATAAAAGCGGTTTGGTTTTCACTTTCCACCGTTCAAGTTGATTCTGGTCGACTCTGGTCACCAGATGACTTCTGGGTGCATCCCTACAAGCTTTATTATCAAACCAAAAGCGTTCTGCTACTTTGCCAAAGTCCAACTCACAGCAAGAAAATAGGATGTGTTTTCTTTGCTTTAGTCACCAAATTATTCTGGGCAACTTGAGCCAACCTCTGCTCTGTGGGGCACTTCCAAAAGTGGTTTTCTAACAAAACAATTTATTTCTATCCTTTGAGTAATAGCCCTGTGGGAGAGAGTGTCTGAGGGCAGATTTGTTCTAATGTGATTTGTTTAATCCCATGTAAGCACTTCTGTTTAATTTAATAATATAATTACCAGATAAAATGTTGTGGCCTTCTGCAACTTCTTTTATGTACAGCTAAAAAAAGAAATGGAAGCATAGCTTCACTGTTGTAGCTCAGGTGTATTGTTTTATAGCTTCTATATCAACAGATAACTATAAAATAATAAAGACTAGAAGACTGTAAATTGATGTGTGTTTGATCAAAAGAGAAACAGATTTGACACAGAGAGGTTTGGTAACTGAATTTGTCTACAACTATTTAGAGAGCTAAAACTAAAGACATTTAAGATGTGAGTGATTGGATTTCAGGCGGATGGCTTCAGCTTCTCGTGTGTCCTGTGTGCTCATACATGCTGAACCCATCTGCTATGATATGCATAACAGCATAAGTCACAAAGTGTTTGCATATCTACTTTCTAGCATGTGCATAGATCTATGAGTGTGTCTCTGTGCATGTGCATTCCAGCTCAAAGTTCAGGAGTCTGTGTCATGGCTCTCGGTCTCCCAATGCTAATCCTCTCCGAGAACGGCTGTTGCCAGGCAGAGAAATTGCCTAATGGGACTCAGTGGTAACTGTGGAATGAGTGACAGTTTTCTCCTGGTATTCAAACAAACTCTTCCAAAGAAAAGGAAAGAAACTAAAATTTTGCTACTGTCGCATGTACCAGATGGTATATACACACTGTCAGGTATTCAGTTTAGTTTCAACACAAAAAGAGGATTGGACTAAATTTGTACAGCTGCCCCTCACAGCTTTAATGTTTCTATACAGAGCTTAAGCCATTAGCATTTCCCGTGCACACACTGCAATATGAGCTACAATCCTCTATTGGCTGCAACTGTCTTAATACAACTTGAGTTCTACTAACTAGCTGAAATGCAAGATCTCTGGTAATGTAATCTAAGATGAAAAAGGACATGCCGGATGTATTGATGTTGGATGACATGCACACCACTTATGTAATAGAGTTTAAACACAATTATTGTCCTAGTGTCTCTTGTGACTGTGGCTACATAGAAAATCAGAGTGCTTCCTGGCTACTTATGCAAAGTCAGAAGAAGAAAACATTCCCTCTTTTAATTCCAGGCTTTTATGCTTCATGATGGTTTAAGCTTTAATAGGTTATGAAATTAAATAATCTGCATTTGATTACCTGGCCATAATTGAGCTTTGGAAGAGCAGGCATCTGGGGAGGACAAGTATATTAGACCAATGCCAAGCAGGAACGACATTAGCAATGACCAGAGAGAAGCAGTTGTTGCTATTCATGACTGCTGTAAGTTAATTTCCAATTTGAACTACGTCATTCTACAGAACAATTATCCCAAAAAGGGAGACAGTTTACGCAGTAGCCAATCTTCCCATATTTGTGGTAAGAGAAACTCTGAGAAAAACCCAAAAGTTAAATCGGAGGATTTATGGGGTTCATCAAAAATGTCAAAGTTCATGACGGATATTTAGTTTGTTTAGCGTTTTTCTAATTGTGCAGTCATGAACATTGCCATTTACCATGCTAACTGAGGCCTGGAGATTGAGCTCATTTCTTTAAATTATATTTTATTTTGGATTTTCTCTAAGCACTTTTCAGACTCCTGTTGGGGTGAACTGGCAAAGACATCCACTCCTGGGAAGGTTAGTGTGGTTTGTTTGGAAAGGGTGCCAGAAGAAAACGTTTTCTCTTTTAAAAGACCATAACAACATCTGGATAAACCACAAGTCCTCCAACCACAGCAAATCAGCACAAAGATCTCATAGCAACTGTTTTGCACCTCTGTTTGGATCTAAGTAATCTTAGAAAGTGACTTCTATTATGACCTCATAGCTAAAACCCTAGATTTGAGAATGGGTGTATTTTGTTTTTCATTTACTGTTATATTTGCTGTACTAATAATAATAAACAAATTCCTGTTTTTTTTTTATTTATTGCTGCATTTTCACAAATCTGTCCACAGAAAGTCAAAAGCAATTACAAAAAATCTAATCGACTACAAAACAGGTGGATTTACATTTTAAGTCTGTGATCTTTGCTGAAAGCCTGAATTTTCTTGTAAGTCGGTGTGTTTTGTTTGTTTGTGTGTGAAGCCAGCTGCTCTGTCGATCAAAAGCAGCACCACATTCCCAACGATGTCCTTTGGAGTCAGACTCATTTTTACATAAACACGTTGACCTGCAGTGTTTCTTGATCCATTACTCATTTCAGTCAAACCGGAAGCTTCTGTGTTACTGCTTGTTTTGGTTGAGAAACAGAAATGATAGGAGGAAAAACTTTAAGTGGATTGAAGTGAAAACATAAAATAAAATAAATGATCCCCATATAGTTTTAGCCAATTTTCACTGTGCAGTTAAAGAACAACATACCAAAACAAAATCTGTATTTCTTCCTGTTTATGGTTTCAAGCTACAGCAGTTACTCCTCTACTGTTTGTCACTTTAATATTAAGTTAAGTCTTTAATTTATCAGATAAAAAATGTTTTTGATAGAGATATGAACTAACCATCGCTGAAAATGGGAAAAATAGCTATACATGTTACCCAACATATATTTGAAGCAGGCCTTTTTGCAGTAGTGATTCATTTATATAGGCGTTTGTTTCTCATATTCAGCCCCTCCTTCCTCCTCTCTTCATAAACGTGCTGGCAGGCTGGTATGTCTCTGTTCCCCAGGGATGGCTCAGATCTGACAACAGCTAGGCCTACACCCATGCAGGAAATCCATCCCGCCGAGACAGCAAGTTAGCCAAAAACTACAGTGGCTTGGAAAAGTGTTCATACCTATTGAACCTTTTCACATTTTTTCACCTTTCAAACAGAAACTTCTATGTGGTTTATAGTAATTTATACTATAGAACAAGAATGATAATTTCAGTAATTTTCTAATTCACTGACTGGGTCTGTATTTATGGAACCTCCACCCCGGCCCCAAGTCATTTAACAGCTTTTCTTCCAGACTTGTCCTGTGTTTTGCCATCTTCCCTTTGCGTAGACCAGCGTCCCTGTTCCTGAAGAGGAGCCTTCTTACATCGTTATGCCGCCACTATGCTTCACGGTAGAATTGGTGTTTTCAGAGTTATATGCAGTATTTATTTTAAGCCACACATAACGTTTTGTTTGATTTTGGTTTATTAATCAGGTGAGCTGTAACAAAAGAAAGTTCAATAAGTTTGAATATTTTGCAAGGTCCCACATCTGCACCATGTGTGTTAATGTCTATCTGACATTTCTCCATTCAGAGTCAGTCATTGTATTGAGGATAAAATGTGAAGCTAAATTTATTAACCTCTCACTCCTTTTTTTGTCAGTACTAATATGAAAAGCAGCACAGAGGCACCCTTTCACTGGTGATAGCATTGAAACTGTATTTTCTCATTAAACTTTTATTGCTCTCATCTCCCTTTTGCTCACCAACATTGATTTGGTCCAATTTTTGAAATATCAGTCCCCACCGGAGGCATAAATGCCCATTTAGCGTGCCACAAAGTGTTGTCTTAATGGCTTTTCTCTGAAATTTGTACCAGGAGAGACCGTCTGCAGCTTTACTCAAGGACAAAGAACAAGACAATCGTTTTCGATAACTGTTTCCTTCTGTTACATGGCTGTTGTTCCAAGAAGTGAATGATCAAAAGGTGAACTGTAGGAGATGCTATCCTGGAGATCAATTCTGTCAAAATCTTAATTCTGTTAAAGGTCTATGGGGATTTCTCTTTCATCTCAGGCCTGTTTCAATCAGTTTTCACTGTTTAGACACGTATCTGTCTGCCTCTCTGTGTGGATGCTTTTTACACCCCACCTTCCATCTGTTTTGTGTCACAGTTGTTTCTCTGTTAAGTTTTTCTCTTCCTTTGACATTGACTTCCGTTCTTCCTAAAGGAAATTGCTTCTCAGGATTACCACATGAGCCCATCTAACAGTGCCTTCTGATTTAAAGGTTTTCCTGTTAGTTGAAAGTTCTGGAAGTGGCAGTGAAAGCATATTAAGTTACAAGCATAGTCATGTTAAAAAAAGGGAACAATTAACCCATTAATTGTCTGTGTTTTCTTTATTTTTGATTATAAAAGTTCACCATAATCCTTTAAAATCAATTTGATTTCATTCAAATATACTTTTTACTCCATAAGGAAAATTTAATGTCGTTGTTACTCATACCATCCAAGTATCTTCACATAGTCATTATGGATGGTGACACTGTAGGCAGGAAGGAATCTCTGGTAGCAGCCTGTCTTGCAACTAATCTGAAGAGAATCTGATGGAAGACTGCTGCTGTAATACAGTCTCATAACTGTTTTTACATGCTAACAGCTCAATTTCCAGGCATCAAAGATGATATTCCACATTAAATATGTCCTGGACCATATCTTCAGCTATTGGCAAGTACTGCTAATCCACCTCATTTGATTTTGCTGTTTGTCTTTAAATCTCTATCTGGCCATATGGTTAGAAAGCTTGGCAGAGAGACATTTTTAGTCAGGGATATGATTCTTTCCCATTTTGATCAATGGAAGAGATGGTTTTGAACTTCTCCCTTCCTTTGATTCCTTTTTGATTCATCCCATAATCCTGTTTTTTTTTTTTATATAGAAATTTGATGTTGAAAACTATAATTGTGTGCTGCTTTTTGTGTATTGGATCTTGTTGCAGTTTAGACAAGCAACTTTTACAGAATGAATGGGTGACATTTTTCTGTGAGTTACCAGTAAGTGATCTATTTTTCAATTATTTTTTTGACAGGTCACCAGCTGTTTGCAGGACAGAGAAGAAATCAATCTAATTCATCCTTCCAGAAAGCTTCTGTTGTCTCAGCCTGGATGTGCCTGTCTCAGGGAGCCTCTATGTCCACTCCACCTTACCACAGCAGTGGGGCTGGACTTGAAAACCTGCGTTAATCCCTGGTGTTACCAACTTTTTCATACGCACAGGTTTGTTAACATTTTCAATTGTGCTTTAATCGTCAGCCTGCTCAATTCCTAAAGCAGCATTTCTCAAAGACTTGTAAAAGTATGAAATAATAGACCTTTCAAATAACAGATTTGAAAGGTCAAGTCACTTATGATGACTGTAAAATGGTGGTAAAAGACAGCCGCTAGAGGGCACTGTTGCATCCTCTCTGTCTCTGTCAGCTGGAGCCAAACCAAACTATTACCGTAATCATTGCAAAGTTAAAACCAAAATAGTTGATTTAAGAAACAATGGAACACTTCTTTTTGTAAGTTTTGCATAAACATGACCCTTCAATTCAATTAAGACATATTATGAGCCAAATTATCAACAAGTCATATCAAAACAGAGAAGAATCAAGAAAAAGCTTGCTTAGAACTTCAGCATTTGTATCCCAATTAAAAGCTCCTCAGAAGAATCCAATGTTTAAATAATAATTAAAGGTTTTTCCTTCTTGGATAATCTTGCTCCAGTTGTATTGATTAGCAT
The DNA here is from genome assembly GCF_019740435.1 of Gambusia affinis. Lineage (NCBI taxonomy): Eukaryota > Metazoa > Chordata > Actinopteri > Cyprinodontiformes > Poeciliidae > Gambusia > Gambusia affinis. The sequence goes on from NC_057887.1 coordinate 19,491,061, forward strand.
ATAACCGTTAGCATTGTATGAACACCTTAAAAAACATTATGCCAAACTGCAGTGTAATAACTGGATAGATTATGCATATTAAATTATGTGATTCAGTTTGCGGCTGACAAGCTCATGTTGTTGCATTAAATCTTTAGTTTACTTTTTCATCTTCTGGCTTCAGATGAACAATTGCTTTTACTGCCCAGTACAAAATATTTGATTACATCCTCTAATCAAATATTAGAGGGTATACTCAGACATTGTCACACTGCAGCTGTTTTCAGTTATATTCTGTTGAATATAACATTAATTTACATAGATTACTTTCCATTTTGATCAGTAAGATGAGGATTTATTTTTTGAATGTGAGCAAACCTAAACTTGAATTATTCCCAATGCTGCAATCACCTGTAGTATTGTCATACACAAAACCATGTGATGTGCTGCACCAAATTTGTAACATGGTGGAAGTCTGATATATTTTACCACTAAAGACATATTCTAGCTGTGCTTGTGTTTGTACCTCTACAGTTTGCTTCAAATATAACTGTTTTCCCTTTGTCATGTCGCATTAGTGTACATCCATATCTCACAAAGTTTAGTGCTGATAAAGTTGTACGATCATATGGATAGCATAATTTCCAGTAGATATTTATTTCACTGTTTAGACTAAAATACCCAATACCACCTTCTTATTTCCAGATTATATCGTGCTTGTGACCAGAAGACGTTGCTGTGTTCCCTGCTCACTGGAGCATTCCTCGAAGCCACGGTTTCTCTTGGGGCTCGGGCATCTCTTCCCTTCTCATTACCCCAGTGCTCGAACGGCCACGCTGTGCTAAAAGGTGAGTCTTTATACTGTATCATACATTCACATTGCTGTGAAAAATGAGCTAAACCTTTGTAAACATTATTTTGAGATAATGTCAGATAAACATACAAATTTTCAATAAAAATAGTTCTCCCGGTTAGTCAAGGTGTTTATTTTTGACGAATGTATAAACTTACGCATGTCCTTGCATACACTTTTACCAATTGGAAGTTTATTAACAGAATTTTTATGTGTTATTACTGCTGTTACCAATTTTTTTGTAGCCCATATCTAATACATTACAAAGAGAAAGTACATTTGGGAAGCTGAAATACCTTGGCGCGTTTTTACTTGACATGCTATGGGGTGGTGCTTGCAAAGCAGTCGATCCAGTCGATCCTTTTTTTGCCATTAATTGGCTTCTGAGAGCAGAGATAAGTGAGACTGCAGACGGTGTTAGTGTTAAGGCAGTTTCCACTGTGCAAATTATTGCATATTAAGGTGTACTTGGTGTTTGATGCTATTAAAATAGGAAGTTTGCATTAGATAGAGACTCAAACAACTATGATCCTTAACCGGTGTGGCAGTGTATTTTGATTGTATGTAATTGAACCCGAAACTGAGTTTTTGATTGGATCTTATTTTAATCAGTCAGATTAATTTAAATGAAATTTGGACCACACCAGATTCCATATTATTGGATATCACTTGGGCTTGTTGTTTGGTTTGGAAAATCTTTTGAGATAACATTTGGATTAATCTGGTGCCAGGTAAATAAATTGAATTCAAAAAGTTCTTTATTATAGCTTTATTCCTCATAATGCCATAATTGTTGTGAGGTGTGCTATAGTAACTCAGATTTAACAGGGTTAATAATAATCAGCTGTTGCATTTGTTGAAAAGAGGAGGTTAATACATTGGAACAGAAGTGACTGAGGGATGTCTTTGGTTCTCAGTATTCCCTTGTGGTCTCCTGCTCTACTTTCTGCCCTTTTCCCACATGATACATCCACAGGAGGATCTGGTTTGTTTGGAATCTGCAGCTGATTCCTTTGCTTGCCCTCTTCTTTTCTTTCTTTTCACGTAATTCCCTTGTTGTCCTTTTTCCTCATTATACCCTTTTTCACTTTCCATGACATCCTCTCTCTTTTTTTATTTTTAAAGATTTTGTGGTGGGACATGGAAGAAAGTGGAAAGAGCTTCTCTGCTCTTTAGTAATACCCATACTTCATTCCCTTTGTTCTAGATGTATTATGGCCATTATAAATCACCGCAGTTGCAAAACAAAAATCACATCATTTATATTTATATTTTTTATCTATTAATTTATTTTTTAACTTTGTGACAGACTAATGGTTCTCAAAATTAGGATTGTGACACCTTTTGGGGTCACAAATCAATAAATGGGTTCTTGAGTTCTTCTTTAGAAAACAAACTAATTAAACTGATCACAGTAACCCATTTAAGCCAGAAATGGTACTCTCAAAAAAATAGTGCTTACAAATAGATTGGTAATCTGTTGATGCTGTTTGTGATGTCATTTTATCTTTGTTTAAAGTATAAAAGTTTGAAAATGTGTGCTGTGCTTTTGTTTTTACAGCCCTATTTTACAGTTTGATAAATCTGTTCAGGATGTTAGTTTAGCTAATGTGTAACTTTATATGTATTAATGACAGACGTTTTTAGAGTTTTATTTGCAAAACAATTTGTTTTTATCATCTTTTCACCTCACTATTATGTTTTATATGTGTTGGGCTGTCGCATAAAATGGAAAAACATCAAGAAAGTCATCCAAATGTCGTTTTTTTTTCTCACCACCATCATACTCGTTTCCTTACTGTCTCTTTTTCACTCGACATGACTTCACTATCAAGGCAGTCGGGTTGTTGCTGGGTTGTCCACCTTCTCAACAATGACATTACGTATGACTTAAATGTAAGCTGATCCTAACATTAATTTCCACTGGCATAGAGCCAGGGGACTGGCTGTCTCTGGCAAGATTATGGAGACATGCACTGCGGTGCTCGCGTAAGCACCGAAAATGATTAATCTCTGTATTTGTTTTTATTTGACAGGCAGTGTTATCAGTCATGTTAATAACTTTTTTTTCGTGTTGTGCTAACTTTTTATTAGCACGCTTAGAGGCAGGCAGTTGGACACATACAGAGTGCATATCTTCAGCATAACATTGTGTTCTGATTGTGTGGATGTTGGAGCAAACAAAACAGAACTATTGAGGTGCACATGTAGAAGGGAAATTATCTGAGACGCATCAAGAATCAGAGACTCAATGCAAAGTCACATTTTTAATGTGACATGTACATTCAGTGAAACCACTTGACAAATTTCAGTTCGATCTACTAATGTTTTTTTGTTCATAAGGTAGTAAAAAAGTATTTACCCCCTTAAAAATATTTGTTTTTGTATTTTATCACATTCAAATGTTTCATATATTCAAATATTTTAGGCATAGTTTTGTATATTCAGATGCACTTTCTTGCTTAAGTGAAGGACTCAATTGTTCAGTGGCATTCGAAAGTTGATTTATTGTGCATAAGATTGAGAAAGTTATCTGTTCCCATCTATGAAGTTTAATTATTCTAAAACTTGGCATTCTGATAGAGTTTAATCCTTGGACAGTGCTGGTGTGGTTTGCTTTCCATTTTTGGTATTGTTTTTCTTGTCAGTGTTTCAGCACAATAACCTGGCCCTAATCTTTAAGGCCTACAGAAAAATGCTGCTTCTTTCACCCTTGATCTTTTTTATGCAATTCAGCAGATAATAAACATGCTTTCTAGGGGAGAAAGGAAAAACTGGAGATTTTTATTTCCTCCGAAGAGACTTGTTAAAGTGTTTATTGTAAGAACTATTGTTGGCATCCAGGACATTTTCTGTCCATTTGGATGAAGATGTATTATGTACTTATTCATAGTTGGGTTTCTGAACAAGTTGTTGAAGAGTTTTATACACAAAAATAATGATGAAATGTCTCTGTCGAGGAGACGCTGTCTGTTGAAGAATGTCAGATTTTCTGAGTCATTTCTAATGAAAGACATTTTTAGTGTTTCTCTTTCTTTCCCATGTGTTAAGATTGCAAATTTATTTGTCTGTCACAAGAAAAGAAGTTAGTTTGTTTTTATCCTGCTTATTCTTGCAAGTGTTTTTACTGTATGTTTTCTCATGCATGTTACATACAGTCTAAGAAAGGACTTTTGGGATTTGGTAATAATAATATCTGCAAAAGGCTATTTCAGACATGTCTTGAGATCATTTCCTGTATAACATATTTTATTGTGTTGTACTGGTGAAAAGGAAGTGCATGACTTAGTTCCGAGCTACAATCCTTGCAAGCTGGTGTTTGGTGTTTCTTTTTGTTTCCTTCTCTTTTTTTGTCTCTCTTTTGCTCAGTCATCACATTACATTGTGTGGCATTCCAGTATTTAGGACTCACTGACAGCAAATATTGTGGGGAGTTAAAGCCAAGGGAAGTCTCAAAGATTTAAGATTACATATTGTTTAAATGGGTAATATTTCTAAATATATTCAATAAAACAAACATTCTTTATGGTGAGATTGTAGACATGGGTTTTACTTTGGTCAAAGTATTTAAATTATGAGATTTGTTTTATAATCTCATAATACACTTCAGAACTGTCATTCATTGGTTGCAGTTTTCAAATCCAGCATTTAAATGCTCATGACTAATGGATATATATTTCAATTACCCCATGCCAAACTAACTATATCTCAGAGTTGTACATTTTAAATAACAAGCAGTAATTAATTACAATAAACCCAACTAAATCTCTTATTATTAATCTGCACACATAAAACCTTTAGGATTATTTTTTCTTGTTTCTTCTTTTTTTAGTTTTTTACAGTACACACAACTGGAGAAAAAGGATAATTTGATTTCAATCATTTAAAGGCATGGAAAAATTTGTATTTGCAATTTATATTCCATCTGTTCGTACATCCATTCATCTTTCACTTTGTTCATCTTTTCATCCTTCTGTTTGTCATTAGTGTTCAAGCTGTGTTGGTTGTTTTGTTCGAGCTGACTGCTGTAAAAGTAAACCTTAATTCATCAGGAACTTTTTACTTTATACTGAAAAAATACTCTAAGATGACTGAGAAATTTCTGTTAGTTAAACGGTAGTATTCTTGCATGACAATGTGGGGTACATAGAAAAAAAGATTATATTTTGACTTAAAAAATATGAGTGAGAGAGCTAATTATATTTAGATATTCATCTTTGCAGGTGGTCATTAATCAAGCTAATGCATAGCTGATATATTTATTAAGCAAATTTAAAAAAGCATACTTGCAATAGTCAAGCGGAATGAAAAGCCTCATAAATAGGTGTGCAAAAATCTGAGTTCAAGATGGTGTTTTATTCAATACAACATTAGTATTCACTGCTGTGTTTAGGATGAATCACATTTTAAATATTTTTCTGGAGAATGAAAAAGTCTTCATCTGCTATAATTATTGACAGATAAGATTCAAAAGATGTGCACCTTTCTTGATTTTCTGTGTACTAGAGGTTGACACTGCATTTAATTATATACTGCCAAGCAACAGTCTCTCGACAACACCTCTAAGAGAACCATTGTTATGTGACATAATGCGTTTGACCCATTGCATTTAACATTGTTTTGCAATGACCTCCAAATAGCTTCCATCCAGATCATCTGTAATTCAGCTTGTCTGAAAGTTGCAGTATTTGGAGGGTGCCAGAGTAAGTTGGATATAGCCATTATTTTCTTTCCAAGGATTCAAATTCATTTTTGTAAACATTGTTTTAATTCAACAATTTGTTCTAAAAGTACTATTTATCTTCTTTCGTATATTAAAAGCACAGTTTCTGTTAGTCCAAATGGGAAAAAATTTATTAGATCAACATCCAACATATTGGATGTTGGGGTGTACTGGTGATCTGTTCAGAGTGTACCATTCTTCTTGTCCAATAACCTCTGGATATAGGCACCAGCCTGCATCCCAACCTGCAAGAAAAGATGGGTATATATGATGGATGGATGGATAGATGGATGAATGGGACGTAGGGGTGCAAAAGGGAAAAATAGTTAGGTAACCTAGAGTCATTGTATTGCTTGGGACAGTTTTCAAAAGCTTGAAGCCAAAAACTTTAATCTGTAAAGTATAGTGTTCAGGAGTCTCTATAGGTGCATCGATTGCAGTTTTCTGGCCAATCACCATTCTTTAGAAAGCCTGCCCTGCCAATTCTGATTTTGGTCGTGCTGGGGTTATTTTTTTAGTGTGAAAAGTTGGTGAGTTGGCATCATTTGGGTGACTATTGTTAACTGTGCATGTGTAGATATGATTTAGTGGGTGAGTCCCTCTTTCTCAGCAGTGCAAAAAGTGAAAGTGGCTGATTTTCAGATCTTTTTGGCGGTAAATAAGATCGGTTTCACATATGAGTGTTGGCTGACCACCCAGAATTAAAGAAACTGTTGCCAATTTATCAGTGCACCCAATGTTAATTTTATTTCACAGATTATCAGCTCCCTCATACCGTTGTCATCATTTTGACATGGCATAGCCTGTAACTCAGAGGGAAATGATAGCTTTCTATTTGTTTCTGGGCTGACTCTGTTTGTTGCCTAAAATCATGAGATTGCATCAGAGTTTATGTTAAAGTTTATGTTTTTTTATCTGGTACAGAGCTGCAAAAATAATGTAAAAATAAACACAATTTGCTGCACGTAGGCTCTTTCTGTAGTTTTAAGATCTCTGCTTGAGAATTCTCTTGCACCTAGCACATGACTCCACATGACAAACTATCTCCTTTTCAAAAATCTTATGTAAGCAAGTAACAAAACTGTCAAATTAATAACTCTAAAGCACGCAGAGACAACGTATAAAATCTGTTGGTTTTTCTATTTATATTTTCAGCCAACCTGACAGTAGATGAATTGGGGGCAGATAAAATGGACTTCTAAGTTACTTAATACATGATTTAGAACTATGCTTACTTCTAGATAGCCTGACATTGATGGAAAATCTGTGTGTTTAGGTCTTTGCGATAAACTCCCTTTCCAAACAATGAACAGAAAATACCAGGATGTAGAGCAAACAGTGACGCAGCATCCGATGCCACAAAGTCAGATAGGGGTGGCAGAAAGATGCTTTTAAGCTCGGAGACACGCACACTGCAGAACATAGCATTTACTTCTCGGTTCATCAAATGTTGCAGTGATATTATAATTTGCTTCAGCGGCTAGTAGTCCTAATAAACAAAAATTTCAAAGGTATGAAGCAGCAAGGGAGCAAAATTACTGTTTTAACTCTTAACACCTCTCCATGCCCATTCATTACCATTTTCCCAAAGCTAATTCACTGTATTTGTAACTTAACCCTGGTGTCCACAGGAAATTATTTTATAAGTGTGTATAGACTGTGAATGGATAAAAGATTTAAAAACTTTAAAACCTATCCACCTGCTTCACCACCTGTAATGGTAGGCCAAATTTGTATCATTCTTGAACTGTGATTGAGCCATGCAAAGTCATTCTGAAGGCCATACTCTGGACATAACTGCAGCAGAGGTACAAAGTGAACAGATAAAAGAACATGTCTTGAAATGACTGCTTAAACTGCAGAGATATTAAAATGGAGAAATGACTGGAACTCTGCTTGCAAAGATACATGAGGAAACAAAATATATCTACCTGTTTTCATTCATTGTTGGTAAAACTGGGCCAACATCGGGGAGGAAAAGAGGCTGAAAAGATTAGTTTCTTTTGATTGCTAGTTGTAACTCATTGCTTCCTGAATGTTGGTGTGGTTGTATGAATTCTGACACACTGTTTTTATGTGGAGTAGGCTTGTTGGCTTAACTATATCACAGGGCTGTGAACTATGTGTAGTGTCAGTAGGGAGTGGGCGGGAGACTTATGAGGTTATGTCAGAAAGCGAGAGAGAGAGCGAACTAGAGAGAGAGACAGAGAAGTAATGAATGTGGTGAAGAGAAAGTGAGGAACCTCTGCTGTTGCTTACAAGAACACCAAGCAGGTGAGTGACAGAGAGCAGATAGTACAAGTTACAGAGTTCAAGTTGGAAATGGACTTAGGGAGGGAGAAGTAGAGCAAAGAGAGAGAGAAAACAGGAGAGGGAACAGCTGTGGGAGAGACGGGACTGTCAACTCAAATGTGGACAAGTGTATCGTGGTCACCCTGGCGCTGAGCTGTCAGAACGGAGGCTGAGCAGTCAGCTTTGTCCAACAGCCATGAAGCACTCTCACCAAACGGACTTCAAGCTGATCAGTGAGTAGGGGAAAAATGAAGTACAGCGAGACTGCAGGTTTCCTCGCTCTGCAGTGCAGGGAAATTGTAACTTTAAAAAGCTTGCCGGTGATCTAATGGTGAAAATATGGAGAATTGATCTGCATCTGAGTTTGCTTGTATTTCGTGTGGGGTGAATACGTTTGCAATAAGGACAAAAACATATGTTAGCACATGCTAAACTCTGCTTTCATTAGTGAAGAAATTGTACTATTACCTTAGCTGCAGCTGCCCAAGTCTGTTGTGGTCATCTTTCAGTTGTTATGCAGATGAGATATCCAGGAGTATGTTGATTTTTTGGAGTACATGTTAATTAGTAACGCTGATTAAAGTGAAGTGCATTTTACAATGGATATTGTTTAGGAAAAATTTAATTTAATTCCAATTGTTTAAAATTTTAGATTAGACAATGACGTGTCTTTGCTCAAATTGAGCACTTGAGAGAATACACAAACCACGTCTTTAAGGGAGTGTTTTATGCATGTTTCTATGTGTTTCCATGTGTTTCCAGAGTTAAAGCTTCACTCTGGACTTCTGTTATTTTAGTTGTTGAGTTTTAACTTTTAGTACTCCAAGCTAAATTGATCACTATTTATTTATTTATTTATTTATTTGAATTGGCTCATACTGTACTTCACAAACCATCAAAAATTTCAAATGACTGTCTTTATTTTGATTCATGAATTAAAGGCTCATTTTACAGTGCTCTAGTACTAAATGGGCTGTAGTTAGAAGAAGCAAGCTTCTTTATAAATTCGACTTTCCTGCCAAAGATGTGGTAAAAGCCTTAAAATAAATTTTTGTTTTGATGTAAGGAATTATATAATTGTTTATTTAGTTATCATTAACTTAATTTCATTGGCTGGGGAAAAGAACTAATACATATTTTCAATACATAATTAAGTGGAACCCAAACAAATATAAAAGTATAACTCAATTTAAGGTAAGTCAATGTAATTGGAAAAGTTTAGTCATGAGTGGATTCATTTTTCTCATACATTTATATAGTAATTTTGAAAAATAATTTTAGAATCTGATTTAAACGTTTTAAATCATTTCAGTACCCCAGTTCAATGAGTGAAACACACAGATTAATTACACAGATAAAAATCATAAAAACATCACACCAATAAAAACAATTGTAATACATTTATATGCTACACAAAAGTGTAACTATAGAAAAGTATGTTTAATACTTTCCTCAAGGTTATTTTCAAAAGTACTTTTAATCTAACAAACATTCCTCATCAGAACATGTTTTCTAGTTTATAGAATATGAGTTTGTGTCACTAAAACTGTGGAGGGTAAATGAAAACAACTTAAATTGTGATTCCTTTAGATAAAGCCATCATTAGAACTGTCCAGGAGTTCAGAATCCCTGTCACCAAGTCCACGTTTTATTGAACAATCATTATTCCACCTATTTAAAATTGTGGAGGTTGCTGCAATGGAATACAGGATAAATGAAAACAATTGGACATTGTAATTCCTTTACACAAATCCATCATTAGAACTGTCTAGGAGTCCAGAATCCCTGTTAAACTTCAGTCTGATTAGTTTAAGTTACTGTGAAGTACAAATGACTTTCCATGGGATGAGAGTTTAAACTCCATTTTCCTCAAACATTATAAATCCTTCAGTACTTGTACAGATGTTTTTGATCGTCCTTGGTTTCATAACACAGAACTGTTTATTGGATTTGTCCAAACGTCTTTTCTCTGGTTTCTGTCACTGGCTTCATCTCTACTGAAAAAAAAAAAACTGAAACAAATTCAGCGTTAGACGCCTGCAGCTAGTCCTTTTCTTTGAAAGAGTTAGTTTATCTGATCAGAAAGGAAACTCTCTGATATGCAAGACATGTTAGCAGTTTCACTGATTGTTTATTGCTTCTACAGCAGTATAATATTTGCCCGAGTGTCTAAGTGATGTTTATTCTGAGGTGTATTCACTTTGAACAAGAACATTAAGTGGTCAAACTATTATTTACACATCTGTTATGCTTATTAGGGCTTGGTTTTTATCAAATGCTATATTTTACTGAAGATCTCTATTGTGTGCCATCCTGAAAAAACATAAAACATAAACATTTATAAATTCAAAGCAGTGATTTGTTTGGAGTCATTTCACTGGAGCTGTCTGTGCTTCATCTGTTAAAGTATACTATATTCTCCAGAGAGGAAGTTATCAGTTCTTGACATGCTCATGAAAACAGTGTTCAAATGTGTGCCACTGTCTGCCAGAGAGATAAAAAAAAGATCTACCACGTTCAAGGTTTCTTTCCTATGGTTGGTGTAAATCCCTTTGATTCACCAAGGAAACAAGTTAAAAACGTATACTAGTCTCAGTTGATTCTGGGTAATGCCTTAAGATCATTGTTTTATTTGGTTGTATTTGGATGATTAATGGTATTTCAAATTACCCAGGAGGTTTTTTTTTTGTTAGATCATTTGTTTTATTGATTCATAAGCTCAATATGTCTCTTTTTCTCTTATTTATTTTATTCTAATGAGTAATTGTGTTTATTCACATGCAGCTTTCTCTGGTCCATCTAAAAACCTAGGTCTCTGTTCAGTTGAAGTGAACTCTTGTCCAAATCTGTGTGTGAATTCAAAGCAGACCAGAGACCACTCCGAAAGCACGAAGCCAGCTAGAACAGGGCATCCTGGTTAAATAAAACTAAAACAATCTTATAAACCTTGTTCTAGAGTTAGAAATGACTGGTGATTTTTTTAACCATTACTGCAAATCCAACCCTGCATCAAAATCAATAAAAGAAGTGCTTCAGCAGACAAGAAATAACCTTTTAAAATGATCTAGCAAAATTCCAAATCAAAATCTTTGACTTTTGATTTTGGCTGTCATCTGAAGAAGGTCAGGAAGACAACATGTCTTCTCAGTCTGAGTTAATGGAACTTCAGAGTGCTATGAAACATCACATCAGCCCTGCATTTCAGCAGAGGTGTGTAGACTTTTTAATGAACAATAATTATTCTGTAGCATGGCGTTTACCCATGTTGAATAGCCATAGATAAGTTCCATCATTTTAAAATAATAAAATTAAAATGGGTGTATGGTAAACCATATTTAACGCTGCAGTCCTCAAAGGATTCACCTCTCACATATAAACGTAATCAAAACATCTGTTTCCTGTTGTCAGAACACAAATAGTCAATGTATAATTGTTAAAAAGGATGTTCAGCTAATCTGCATCATCCGCTACTGCATTCAGAAGTGCTTCTATTAAAGCACACACGCAAAACAAAAGCATGCACGTAGGCCTTTTGTATTCATCATGCATTATAGATGAGTAAATCCATGCATAATCACAGGGACATCATTTTCAATTACTCCCGGCTCATATTCTATCAGTCTTAAAGGAAGAGGGCGGTATTCTTAAAATATTTATCTAGTCAGGTAAACGTATAGGTTAGAAATACTGTCCACTTCTCACTGCGAGTTGTAATTATTTGAGGGGTTTTTTTTCATAAAAAAGGAAGTTTAAGCTTCATAAGTAAAGTAAGTGAAAGAATTTGAAAAGCTGGACAATATGCATTGATTACTTTTTGTTTACTGGCCATGTTCTCCCTCATAGTGTTGGTTTACATTTGCATTTACATTCTTTCTTTCAGTATCTTTAAGACCTCTTTGTCACTGTCTTGGCTAACAGCTGTGGTTGACTGCATTTGTTCAGAGGATGAATAAATGAATGACCATGAAGGGCTGCTGCACAGTCATCAAATGAAGATGAATAATTTGAGCTTGTCTTAATTTACACTTCACAGGAGTGGCAATGTAGCAAATAATTCTTGTAAGAAATATGGTTCACATTGAGCAATACATATTTAAAATATAGTTTCATCAACATTAAAGCTCCCTTTTTTTTTAAATATGGAAGAAGTAAGATTTTCTTTTCTACCTATTTGTCCATTACTGTTGATTCAGAACAACATTTTTAAGCTGCTTCTTTTCTAGAACTGAGATGTTTTAATGTTATATTTCAGTCAAAACAACCATATGTCATAATATTTACACAAAATAAAAATGGTTAATTTCTTATAGTTAAAACAAAAAGCAACACTTACTTCCATTTACAGCATTTAAAAATGTTACTTATAATTCATTTCTAACAAGTTTTCAACATGTATATTAAAGGATATTACTCCTTTTTACAAGGCGTATAAGAAGCTGATATAAACTGTTATTATCCAAAGCCGATTGTAAAATCCACTCAGTGTAATTCTTACACATACTCTGTCCTCGCTTTCATCCTGCACGCTTGTGTGCACACATGCTGAGAGTCCATTATAGAAGCTGTGAGGCCGGATCCACAAATCAAACTGTGTAAATAAGCAAGTTTTGCTCCCGCAGAGCACTCACTACCGTTTCCATGCCTACGTGTTGCCAATCTTATGGGTTACCATGGTCGGCCCTTTAAGAGAGTGTCTGGATACGTACGCACACAGAGTTTTGTGTCTGTGTGGTTGCAGGAAAAGTAAATAGGCTTCTTCATATGACAATTGACAATGACCAGAGAGACTCGAGGTCCTGATGTTGGTGTTAATTAATGTACATCGTCTTGCTTTTACTATCAACTTTACGCAACTTATAATCTCAAAACATTAATAAGCTGAAAGTGGTCTATGTAAAGCCACTTTCAGCAACTCAAACTTAACTGTTTGAGTTAAGTGTCTGGCACTTAACTCAAACTTAACTGTTTGACTTAAGTGTCTGGCACTTAACTCAAACTTAACTGTTTGACTTAAGTGTCTGGCACTTAACTCAAACTTAACTGTTTGAGTTAAGTGTCTGGCACTTAACTCAAACTTAACTGTTTGAGTTAAGTGTCTGGCACTTACGGTAACTCAAACTTAACTGTTTGAGTTAAGTGTCTGGCACTTACGGTAACTCAAACTTAACTGTTTGAGTTAAGTGCCAGACACTTAACTCAAACATCTTTGTAATGGATAACAACAGATAATGTTTATGTAGTGGCAATGCTGATCCAAAAGACATCTTTCTTTTTTTCTGATTAGATGTGTTGTCATGGCTTTGGTCTGACTAATCACCAACCCATACAGATTTCATCCTAATGGATTGTTGTAGAAGTTCAAGCTTTTTTAAGATAGGCATCATGTCCTGATGGTTGCAATATGAAACTTTTGAAAGAGTCCCCTTTTAATGATCCCTGGAAATGTTTGTTTATGTGGCATTCATCCCGACAATGTACAGAATGTCCACCTGGCAGCCCCTGAACCAGTGTAGAAACTGTCCATTAGTCCTTTGTTAGCAGAGATCGGGACAGGTTTGCATTTGTGCGAATGTGTGTGTGTATGTGTAAACAGACAGACTAATGGGCCTGACTGAAATCCAAACACAGGAACTTGCAGATGATCTATGCTCTTTACTTCTAAAGGAAGAAGTGGGCTTGCTGTTGTTGACTGATGATGACTACATGGTACACAGGGACTTTATGTGTCTGCAAACTTTAAATATTCAGGATAAAATAAAAAACCACATTTCAGTGAAGCTATAAATTTATAAGGTTGAACGGGAAACATCAGCCTTTGCTTGTTCCTGCTTTATGTCCTTTTTAATGTACTGCCATGTCCTTGAGTAGTTTCTGCTTTCCATTCCCACCTTCTCCTCTTCACCCCTCTGTATCCTTTCTACTTACTCTTCCTTAAGAAGTTATAGATGTTGATATGACCTAAACACATAATGCAAAACTTATGCTTTGTCTTTACATGTCTCCAATCCTCTCTGTCTCCTCATTCAGAGCGTCAGCTGGCCAACAGTATGACCAGCAGCAGCTCTCTTCCTCCCAGTGTGAGTGGGATCAGCAAGGAGCTGGCAGAGCTGCGCCACCTCGTTCAGTTCCCAGAGGAGATTGCCTGCATCCTCACAGAGCAGGAGCAGCAGCTCTATCAACAGGTAAAATGTGCAGATAGGGGTGAGGATTTTGATGACAAACTGGGATTTTTTTTTATTCATAAATAAAAAAAAATAATTTCAAGAAGAACAAATAACTTTCTTTTCTTTAAACACAACACACTTCAGTAGAATCTATACCATTCTGAAATTATTTACATTTAGTCCCAATACAACCACAAATTGTGTTTGTGTGCTTCAGTGCAAAATTGTGACGTCAAAGTGAAATGATTCATGATTTTAAACATTTATTTTGGGTGGAGCTTTAATTTTCAAGGCTTGCCACACTTTCTTAATTGGGTCTCTGTCTACACCTTGTCTTGGCCGTTCTATCATTATTTATCTTTGATCTAACCGCTTCATCATAGTTCTGTCTCTGTGTTTAGTCTTTGTCCTGGAGAAAGGTGAGCCTCCACTCTTGACTCAAGTCATTTGCAGTCTTGATTTGTAGTTCAATTTCCAGACAGATAAATGTTACACAAAATCCTACATAGAGGCTAAAACAGACATAAAAATACTCCTCAAAGTAAACAAAAAGGAGAAATACATAAAAATCTTAACAAATAAGAAAAAGAAATAAATGAAGAATCAAAACACTGCAATTAAATACTTAATGTATATAGAAATTTAAAAAATTTACTAAATCTAAAATCTAAAATCAAAAATCTAAATCTAAATCAAAAATCTCTTGCAGTACTGACGCCGCCTCCTATCAACTATGACCAGATTTGATGTTTCTGGTGAAGAAAGAGCATCCGAAAGCATGATTCTGACACTACCATGGTTTATGTTGAGCATGGGTGGATGTGCAGTGATAATTCTCGGCCACTCATCTTAAGGGGTCAATATTGGTCTTATCTGATCAGATAACCTTCATCCACAGGTCTGCTGTTTGCTTTATATGGCTTGCGGTAAACTTCATGTAAGACTTCGTATGATATTTTTCAACTTTTATTTGTTTCTTTCTCCTCATCCATAAAAGCCACATTAGTACAGTCCATGATAAATAGTTCCCCTAATTCTCCCTCTTGAACCGTGGATCTCTGCAGCTTCTCCAGAGTTACCAAGGGCTTCTCAACTGCTTCTACCATTTGTTCTCTCCTTGATCCACCTTTTGAGTTTAGCTGCACGGCCCCGTCTTTGGTACATTTGTTATTGTGCCATGCTCAGAAGATGGATTCATTTATGCTTAATGACTTGTTCAAAGCCTGAAATATTGTTTTTGATCTACCTCTGCTGACAGTCAGTTGAGCTTTATTTTTATTTATGCCTAAATATAACAGCAATGCATGTCCGATGTTTAATTGTAAAACACTTTTAAATTATGCATCAGTTCCCTTCCATCCCAAGTAATCTCTAGTTTGTGTTAAGAGTCTTAAAAATATATTGAAGTTCAAATGTGAGAAAATGTACTTCAACAACTGTCTTGTCTTTCTCCAGGTCTTTCCTTTAGATTACCTCTGCTTCCTCACTCGAGATCTTGGCAGTCCTGAGTGTCAGACCAGACGCCACCCAAACCTCAAGGCCTCGCTGTCGGTGCCGGCCATGCCCACGCAGAATGCTCAGTGTAGCAATGCTGTGGAGGACCTAGTGGCGCGGTTCAATGAGGTGAGGCGGCCACTTGAGAAAACCAGATATCTGGTTGAGAGTTTTTTATTTTGGCTCATTGCTTGCGTTAATGTAGATTTACAGGAAGTATTTCCTTTATGATGCACATATCTGAACTGTGCGTGTTCTGTGTTTCGGTTTTAATAGCAACATGAAGTCACTAAAACAACTTGGCAGCACTGGTGTTTATCTTTAAGACTGTACAACATGATGTCAGTGTAGATTAGATTATCAAAACCGCTAAACATTTTTTTATGTTGTTACACGGGGAAAATATTAAGAACAGAATCAACTAAATAGGTTGCTTTTTATAAAAAAAAAGATTCGCTGAGAACCTTGTAAACATGGTGACACTATGCATCTGGTTTTTGATATTAATGTACAATTTCCTCAAGCTGGACCCTTCCTAGTGGATAACCATGCAAGTCTATCATTGTAACAGAGGATGTGTGTTTATAAGCACATTTATTAAGTTGGCTAAACTTATACTGTCGTGCCTTGTTTATTTTGGTGAATTCAACTATAAACTGTTATAAAAATGCTGAGAAAGAACAAGTGTTCGAAGAGCTGAGATTGATTGGGAATGATGAAGTCATCTGTAGGTTGCATGCCTGCTCTATCAGCTGGTTTTCATTTAAGTCTGCAAGAGGGGAGACATAAAATCGTTCTCCAAATGTGCAGCGTGACCATGTATGGGCAGAGTGGAATGAGAGTCAAATGACAGCAGTGATTCTACCCTCAAGTCAGTGATGAATCCCTGAAGTGACTTCCTACTCTGAACTTTTGACTTGGATTTAGTAAGACATATTTTCTAAGTGGAAGTGTACAGTATTTTGGATTGTATTCATCTACTGTTGTAGATTTATAATTTTACAAATCATACATCTATATTCATTTCGGGGTTTAAGGGTTGTGTTTTGCCATTATTGGAATTTGTGTTAAGATGTATTTGAGTTATTTCGGTCTTAAAAACTAGAGGTGTTGCTTTTGAATTTTGAATTGAGCAGCAATACAGAAATGGGTAAAAATAAACAAGACATTTTCAACTGTGGTGTATGTAATAATGGGGGGATCCACTGATCAGAGTCTTACAATTTCTGTTTTTTGCAAACCCATACAAGATTATCTAAGACATTAGACATTAAAATCTAATATTTCTGCCATTAGTGGTGAAAGATGAACTATTTTTTTTTATATCGCCTCACGTGCTAGAAAGTAATTGCTGTGTGTTTGTTTTACTATTTTAAAACAAACACAAAATGAACACAGATGGGACAATTTGAACTCTTATTGTATCAATATAGCAATTAGAAAAATTCTGAGGCCAACATTTCTGAAACAGCTTCTGCAAACATTCCCCAAAGAATTTAGCTATGAGATTTCAAATTCCAGCATGTTCCACTTACTCTTCCTGTTATCAGCTGGAAGTCTCGTTCTTTCACATTTTCCCACTGACATGTCTCAACATGTAAAGAAATATATTCTGAAATTGTGACTATAGAGAAGATCAAACTTTAGAGTTTCTGTCTGACCAATCATCAGGTTGGTTGCATTGAACAGCTTATTTTTTGAATATGTCAAAGTTAAAAGTTGCGTTTGTTAGTTTTTTAGTTTGGGTGAAAATATTTTACTTTTCTATTAAATTTCATATTATAAAGGTCTATAACTGAAAAGTTTGAAGTCTCTATATTAAGTTGACTGAAAAACTGTTCGGATGTGCATCATAGTATATACAATCCTGCACAAGAACTTTTTAGTTGCAGTCTAGATAATTATGGGGTTGTAGGATTATTTTTTCCAGTCAGAAAGTTTCAATCTGCTTTTTCTAGTTTTGTATTGATTGTGATCCAGTTCATTTTCAGGCCATGTATGGATATGAAATTACTTTCCAAGGCAAAATCAGCTAGACAGGGAATGGTGAGAATTTCGGGCCTCTTTGTGTGTCTGTCTCGGGTGTTTAGCTTTGACAGAACCAGTATGTGCTGTGCTAAGTCTGTAATAGCTCTCTGTCAACCTCTGTTACATAAGTCTTGTATCAAGGAGAAAACAACTCTCAAAGTTCAGCTAATAACAGATGGAGACAGGCAGGCGGAAGGACAAACAGGCAGATGGACACATACAAACATCAAAGGATCGAATTGTACGCAACTCCAGTTTGGCATGTGTGTGTATGTGTGTGTCGTGCTGCCAATTTAAAAAACAAAACAAAACAAAAAATGGCAGACTGTGGTGTGTTTACAAGATGGTTATTGTTTTAAGACAGTCTCTTGCATAATCTATTATCTGTATCTAATATCTTCTCATTTCCTGTCTTGTTATTTGTCCTGTGCAACACTTTTGCTGTCTGGAATATCAGAAGAGTTGCCAGGTCCATGCGCTCCCTTGATCTGTGGCGGCTCAGAATGCCACTTCGCAGATGGTCGGGATGGTTAGGATGGTGACTGTAATTTAAACCTCCTTGCTGACATGGTGTTACACTATGTCATGCTGCTGAAAGTGACTGATAAAAGATTTTCATGCATGGCACGCAGTTCCTGCCTCACCTAGAACACAGAGGTGTAAGAGATAAGAGTATAGGGCAGCAGTTTGTCAGTATGCCATTTATAGTAGAATCTACAACAAGCCTCTAAACCACTGATATTGCTACAGCACTGCAGTTTTAGAAAACTCCAGGATAGATTGCCTGTATCTGAGGTTCTGTATCTATGTGAACTGTATCACTGGTGTGATCAGTTTCGCACCGGTAAGGCTAGAAAATATTCAGACTCCAGAAAAATAAAATCCTCTAGAATGTAGAGATGGCAGAAATGAAGACAAACTATGCATGGCATTATAATAATGAGTAAAACCATGATGCTCTGTTATTTAATATTATGTCACAAATTATAAGCAATAGGATTAAGTTTCTTAACCTTTTAATTAATCCCCAGAAAAGTTTTGAAAATAATAAACAGATAAAGGGTATGTTTTACATCCAAAGCTGTAGTGTTATTGCTGAACATGTAAGAATATTTGTGGAAAAACCAACACAAAACATTTAATCCAGTTGTTATGACACAGAAGTAGAAGAACAATGAAGTAGATAATATTTTGATGAGACCTTATGAGAAAAAGAGCAGTGTAGGGATTGCATTGGAGTTCTGGTTCTACACTTATCGGTTACCTTCTGCTCAGTCAGAAGCAATTCATGAATATCCAACATCTACTGGCTCAGCATTCAAAACTAAACAAATTGTAAATTTGACTGGAGCAAGCATGGTGGAGCCATGCCAAGCTGGTTGTTGTGCTTTGTTCAGCAATGTAGAAAATCATTGCTGTTCGGTGAACGCAATGCAAATTAAAGTGGTTCTGAAAAAACAGGCTGGTGGAGCCATTTTTGTTCTGAAAATCCTTGAGGTTTTTTTTTTTTTTTTTGTAGTTCCTCTAATGTTTCTTCTAAGCTACTGATAGGGCATCAATGACATTCATACCTATCAGTAACTTTTATTTAATGCATCTTTTGTACTTTTGATTGATATTTTGTGTCTGCATTAAATAAAATATAACTAATATAAGAAACCAGTTATTTACAACTAAACAAAATAAGCAGGGAACCACATTTATATCTTTCGTATTGATAAAAACTTATTTGATTATTTTCTTACAGTACAAAGAAATAAGTAAAAATTGTTGTGTATTTAAAACTATGTATTTTACAGTATTTTGTATGAATGCGTGTGTGTGTGCGTGTGTATATGTCTTTTGGTGGCTTTATTTAGTCCTTGTGAAGTTTGCCTGCGGTTAGCTGTACACATTCTTACATAAGCCAGTAATAGATCTTTAGGCCAGGGGATGTTTTTACCACCCGCAATAGGGTTAGTGAGTTTCACTGTGTGTGTTTTATGTGTGTGTGCGGCTACATTAATGAGGCTCTAATGCTTGGAGACAATGACACAAGAGAGCAGGAAGCTTTACAGATGAGGCTGTGTGTCCAGCCCAAAGAATGTGACCCTGATCCATATCGGGTTCGACCATCATGTGTTTGCACATGCACAGCTGATGGTCATCCGATCTCCCCATGTCTTTTCTGTGCGTGTGTGTATGGGAGGGACATGATCTTGTACATAGACTGCCAGTTTAGTCACAGATCTCCAAAAAAGAATTCATGAGCATCATTGAGACCACACACAATAAAAAGTGTCAGGATTTGTCTTATGTCACCGAGTTGCAATGCACCTAGTAACAACACAGTCACAACAAAAACAAGGCAACCAGAGATATGGCGCATTATGTCATGAACTTATCTAAATGAATCAATAAGGAGTATTTGCAAATGAAACATTATCATTTCTAGATGAGCAGCACTTCACATCATTATTAAAGCTGTTATTTCATGTTAAAGTATTGCATAAATATATTTGATTTAATGGTCATTTTAATAATAAAGGCCTTTCAGACTTATTCACTCTTTTAGTTGCAATTTACAATGCCTTACCTCTTGAACCTTCTAAGCCTCTAAGTTCAATGTATTTTATTGGGATTTTATGAAAAATGCAATCATTAAGTATTGCATAATTAATTAGCAAAAAGTAAATGATACATCATTTTCAAAATATTTTACAAATAAAAATCTCAAAACTGCAAGATCCACTTGTCTTCAGCTTTCAGTATTTCAATACTTATATAAATCAAATCTCCCAATTAGCTGGTGTGGCGCTCATTTGTGTTTAGTTTCCACTTAATCAATACTTTTATATTTAACTCCACCCACCTTCCTATCCAGTCTGATCATCTCTTCTGTCCTTTTCTGGAGGATAAAGCTGCTGCTGCCATGTTTCGTTGTGGAAAACATGGTGGTGCAGAACATTATTTCCAACATGGGAGAAAAAGTGAAGTTGATGGAGGACTTTAAATACCTCACTGTTCACTTGGACAACAGACGCAGCAGTGAATCACTTTACAAGAATGGATAGAACAGACTGTACTTTGTGTGGAAGTTTAGGTCCCTCAGTGTTTGGAGTACGAGGCCCCATAACTTCTATAAATCTGTTATGAAGTGCAATCTTTTCTGCCATCATGTAGGATGAGCGTCAATTAGTGAAAAAGAACCCTTGAAGAAGTTAATATAGAAGGCCAGTTCTGTTCTGTATTGTGGAACCTCTGGAGATTATTGTGCAAAGTGCATTCAGTCAGAGGCTTCTTCCGACATGCTGTTATACAGACTGCTGCTGCATCTATAGCTATAGATGCTGACCGTAGCCAGTATATATAACAACCCTCTGAAGAAAATTCAAGATAATATGATTAATAATAATAAAAAAAAAAACCATTTAACTTACCTTTGGGAAGAATAAAGTATTACTGAATTGAATGGACTTCAATTGTAGTTTCAGAAGTCTCAGTTTTTCTGAGACCTTAACAGAGCCTCTGAGATTTTTTGATTTTCTTCAGGGAATTGATTAAATGATTGAAAACAAATGATTCCTCCTTTCTTCAGATATTTATGTTAAAGAATGTTGGTAAATCACAGAAAGTCTCAATAAATTGATGTTTGTGGTTGTAACTTGGCAAGGTTTGAAAAGGTGGAAGATATATTATTACTATTGCAAGTTACTGTTTATTTCAAATGTTAATATGTCTTAAGTATGTTTGTTTTGAACATGCAGGTGAGTTCATGGGTGACGTGGCTGGTTCTGACGGCTGGGTCAATGGAGGAGAAGAGAGAAGTTTTTTCCTATCTTGTCCACGTCGCCAGATGCTGTTGGAATATGGGAAACTACAATGGTGTCATGGAGTTTCTGGCTGGACTAAGGTGCAGTGAGACATACAAGCTATTTTAATTCCCTCACATATTTATCACTGTTTTGTTTTGCTAGTTTTAAATCAGGATTTCCCACTATCCCTCCCCACAGATCCCGTAAAGTGCTGAAGATGTGGCAGTTTATGGACCAGACGGACATCGAGACCATGAGAAGTTTGAAGGACGCCATGGCTCAGCATGAATCTTCTTCTGATTACAAGAAAGTTGTGACCCGAGCGCTCAATATCCCAGGCTGCAAGGTCTGTGTCTGTGCAGTTGATGTTTATTAAATAACAAATGATTATTTCTGAATGTTCTGTAATTTATTTTTCTTCACATTTCATCTGCAGGTGGTGCCATTCTGTGGGGTTTTTCTAAAAGAGCTGAGTGATGCACTGGACAGCACAGCAAGCATCATCAGCCTCAAACAATCTCCGGATAACACAGACGACTCAATAGAGGTACAAGCAACTGTGTCATGTGTGGATATAGTCCAGTAATTTCAACATGTAATTGCAGAAAATATTACAGCTGTTTCTCTGTTTGTCTCCAGTTTGTGTCCGACTACAGCGGGCAGCACAATTTTATGTCTCGGTCTGGGTCTGATGGGCTGCACGTCCCAGACAAAGAAGCCACAGTCAGCAACATCCTGCAGATTATTAGGTGAGCTGGAAATGGTCCACTATGCTTCCAGAAAGAATAACCATTGTCTTTTTGTCTTACTTTCCTCTCCCTGATCCTCAGATCGTGCAATCGTAGTTTGGAGTCTGAAGAATCCGATGAAACATCTACCAGTCCCTTGTCAACTGGTCCATCCCTCACATACAGATGCAACTCTTTACGGGACCGCTGCCGCAATCAGTTAGTTGTTTTCTTCCAATTTTTTCATAAAGCTATTTTTTTAAGTTATTGTTGTTTTTTTAAATAAAAAATAAATAAATAAATAAATAAATATATATATATATTTTTTTAAGAATTTATTAGAATATTGAATGTTTCTGCAAACAAGTTCTTCTAAAGCATAAAGACTCTATGAACTTCCTTTTAAAAGTTATTTTATTTCTTTAAATCAATTCAAAAGTTGTTTATTTACTGGTATTAAATTAATTTTTAGTAAAGTTTTGATGCACTTGCAAAAATGCTTTCTGATGCACTTGCGAAGGCAGAAGGAAATAGTTTTTTCTTTTTCAGTTTTAAGTGGCTGTTGATTGTGTTGCTTGGAAATGTTGATCCTTTGTGCCAAAGTTCTGTTTCCAAAATTTAGTTTTCTCCTTTCTTATTCATTCACAGACAATGACTCATGGGCAAGGCTAAAAAATATTGCATTCTGATTTACATCAAAGTTATGAATACAGAGAATGATTGGCTTGGCTGGTCAGCCCTCAGTAAAAACACTGTGGAATCCCTGCATGTGCAGTTGCAACATTTTTGTGAGTCATTAACATTTTTTGAAAGTTTAAATTTAAAGTAAAATATAAAAACGTAACAATTTTTTCTCTATGCTAAACAGTTCAGCCTTTTGTTGACATCCTTCAAGACTGAATTGAACTAAATGTTTTCCAGCCTCTGATTTTGGTTGATTTTTTTTCATTTTTTTGAACATAAATAGCGGTACAAGATAATGGGTTTGCAAAGGAACACATTTGCAGATTGTTATTGAGATGAAACCGAGCTCACATAAAACACTGTGTCAAAAAGAAAAAAGATAACAGGCTTGCTTCCTGTCAGGACAGGAAGGAACAGGGCTCTGGTAGTTCTCAGGCCACTGGTGGCAGGTAGCTTGTAACTCAAACTGGAATTTAGAAAGTGAAAGAAACAGATTTAATCAAAGTTTTGACATAAATTATTCATTTTGGTTTAGTTGTTTTCTCTGTCTTTGACTGCATCTTGCAGGTAAAGATAAGAACACTACTTCTTTTTGGTTAGCCGTATGGTTTTCCTCTGTTTGGACTACAATGTGACAGCGGTTTATTGCTTCTTTTCCTGTGGTCTGGATCTCTTTGATTCTTTTACCTGAGGCAACTGCCAGAACCTTCCTCTGTCCCTGTTTTTCTTTCTCACTCTTCCTCTCCTCCTTTCCCCCCCCCTTCTTTATTATAGTTGCCATTCATTTAGGACAGTGTTTCCCAACCCTGGTCCTCAAGGCACACTGTCCTACATGTTTTAGAGGTTTCCTGCTTTAATGTGCCTGATTCAACTGATTGCAGTTCAACAAACGCCTGTTAGTCATCAATTGAAATCAGCTGGCCTGAAGCAAGGAAATACCTAAAACATGCAGTGTGCCTTGAGGATCAGGGTTGGGAAACACTGATTTAGGACAATGCCAGAAACAAAGCCTGTGTTTTAAGTTGTTGCTATAGTTGTTGAATACCAACTGCAGGAGTTTGAACAGTGTGTGTTCACATTTACACAGGCTAAGTTGCAGTTTGAGCTGCAAGCCAGGTACTTTAAGAGCATGTATCATAATGTTTTTCCGTTGTGCTCACTATGTTCATACTTATTTCTATGTTTGAATTTGGGAAATACGTAAAAAGGTTCAAAAGAAAGCAAGCCAGGAAAAAGCAGAACACAGCTTGAAGTTGCCAAAATGAGATGATGTCATGTATGAAACACCAAATACTGGAGGGTTAAACTTGATTTATAGAGGCAAGTGTAGCAAAATGCTTTACAAATGCTAAAAACATTATAAAAATCTACAAACATCAAGAGGATTTTGTTATGTTAAATATTGCTAATAATATTTTGGAAATATTTAGCACTTGCCAAAACTGTCAAGATATAGACATAAGCATAATAAAAATGTAAATAGGTAAGTTGCTAAAATTGTTATTGAGAAAATACCAAAATTTACTAATAAACTTCACCTAAAAGCCAGATCAAGAAACAACCTCTTTTCTATTTACAACTTAAGGCTGTCATGTTCTAGTGTTCCACACAACATCTCATCCTCCAATAAATGAAAGTTCATATTTTGGTTTAAAGACATCTTGTGCTGCAGGCTGCCTTTGAAAAACAGTGTAATATCAAACTGTGATTTATTTTTATGTTGTACTTGCAAAATTGAGGTGTTTTATATTTCCATTCCAAAATTGAGTGGAAATATAATTTCCACTGCTTATTCCCATTTGTGGAATAAGCAGTGATAATTACATGGTGATGTATAATCACCACTTACTACATCAAGTGTGTATTTATTGGGTTTTTAATGCTTTTAATGTGTTATGTGACTGCACCTGAATAAGTTCAAACCATTTAAAACAATTGAGGTTAAATATATGCACCAACCATAATACAAATGAATTGTATCTACAGATACACAGTTGGAGACTTGTCGGACTCGGACGGTGACCTGTCCATTGAACCAAAACTGAAAGAGGTGGAGTTTCAGGGTACCGAGGAGACGCATAGAGCTTTCAGTCACGGCACGGAGCTTATTCCCTGGTAAGAAATAAATATACAAATATGGCCCTTGTTTGGCATGAACAGATGTTAATTTAGTTTTCTTTCTTTTTCTAGGTATGTATTGTCATTACAGCCAGATGTTCACCAGTTTCTGCTGCAGGGAGCTACAGTCATTCATTACGACCAGGACAGCCACCTCACAGCTCGCTGTCTGCTGCGGCTTCAGCCTGACAACACGACGCTCATCTGGGGTAGATATCCTTAAAACATTTATGTCTCTCCATTTCCTCTCACCTTATTATTCTTTAAACAAATTTAAAACAGAGCCCTCTACCTTAAAAAATATAATTTCCTGTAATTTATGTTGTAAACCAGCTCTGTACTTGTTTACTTATATTTTGTTTGCCAAGTGTCTTTATATTTGCCACATAAGCCATTTAACTTGTTTGTAAATGATCGCATCCATGCAGAGCATCGTTAAATCCCTGTCCTTGACCACATCTCCAACATTTTGTAAATATTTGGCAGGTAAGCCTCAAAGCGGAGGAGCCTCCCCCATGGAACAGCCACCCGGGTTAGGACAGAGCGTAGTGCCTGGGTTAGCCGAAGGCCTCTTGGACATTGGAGTGGTGAAGGTTTGTTGAAAAAATCTAACTCTCTTAAGAACGTGCTTTGTGTTTAAATTACATATCACGGTGGTGATTTAGACTCATGGTGTTTATGTGAATCTGCAGGCAGTGTTTTTGGGCCACCAGGGGGTTGATGTTCACGCTGTGTGTTTGCAAAACAAGCTGAGCCAAATGACGGTGGAGGAGAATGGTCTAACTCTGCTCTACGGTCTCAGTACCACTGACAACAGGTTGGTGTGTGTTTACTATCAGCAGGCTGCAAGACTGATTTGCTGCCAAAACACCTTGCTGTGATTTTGAAACTTGAACCAATTTGCCAACTTGTGCTGTCAGACTACTACACTTTGTGGTGCCCAAACACACCGCGCAAATGCTCCACAAGGGCCTGTCAGAGCTGGTGAATGCAACCAGAAAACTAAAGAAGTTCCCAGACCAAAGACTTCAGTGGCTGAGGAGGCAGTATGTTAGCTTATATCAGGTAAATTATGAACTGGAATTGTATCACTAATAATTTTACTAACTCAGTCATGTGATGTGAATGCAGAAGAATTCGTCTTGAACTTTTTCACATTTTATCATGTTGCAACCACAAACAACCTTGTTATTTATTTGGAAAAAATCCGGTTCAAACATTTACCTTCAGAAGACACCTACTTAGTAAATAGACAGAGACTTTGACAGGGCCATTCTAACACATGCATTTGCTTTGATCTAAACCACTTATTTTGTAGTTTCAAAATCATTCAACATCATAATTTTGCACTATTTTGTATCAATCAATCACATAAAATTGGAATAAAAAAGATTGCACTTTGATGAAATGTGAAGAAATTCAAGGAGTGTTTGTACTATTATCAGTGCTATTTTAACATATAAATATTTTGGTCTAATTCTGTGTTACTGCATATTTAGGAGGAAGGCAGGTACGAAGGTCCCACATTAGCTCAGGCCATTGAGCTGTTTGGTGGGAGGAGGTGGAACATGGGCACAGGTGCTGTAGAGAAACAAAGTAACCAGAAAAACAGCCCTCTGAGCATCAATGACAAGTCCAAAAAGAAAAAGAAAGTTCTTGTAAGGGTCAGTACATGTATGATTTCTGTGTTTTGCTTTTTTCCAGTGTATCTTTAACAACTTGTATAACTCAAATTCATAGTAATTTAAGCTGTGAAGGCCCAAAAAACATTTAAATCTCTGATTCTAATAATACTAAATATTATGGCTTAGAGATTGTTTGAAGAATTAGAGACAAAGCAAGTTAAAGGCTAACAGAAGCATAATATTACCTTTCTTCATGTATTTCAGGGAGACAGTGGGGATGCCACCGATGATGAGATGGTTTCCAGGAAGACGCGGAGCTGTAAGGAAGGTTTATATCGAAACGGTCCCGAATCTGACAGCATCGACCAAGAAGATCCAGGTGAGACCTTTAGAACTCATATAAATTCAGTGAAGCTAAAGTTCTGAGAATCATTAATAACAAAATATGAACATTGCAAAAGCTCGGTATAAAATGTATTCATCACCTCTGCAGATGACAGCTTCCCAGGACCATTCTCCCTCTCATCCAATAAGAGCTCTGGGTTGCTAGTCTCTTCCTTGTCATCGTCTCCTTCCTCCAGCATGGCCGCGTCCAACCACTCCCGTCCACAATCATCTCCAATCCTGTCAGGGACGTCCAAGTCACAGCCAGGGTAGAAAAGAAAGGAAACACTTACAGCCTCACTTGTATGTAGAACTTATTCTCTTGATTTTGGTCATGATATTTTCTTTTTCTTTCTTTTTTTTTCTCTGCAGGGCGTGGAGCAGCAGATCATGGCACGGCCGAGGTAAAGCCTGCTTCAGGGGCTTCCAGAATCTCATGATTTCTGACAGCACCATGAGCTTCATTGAATTTGTTGAGCTCTTCAAGTCCTTCAGGTATTTATGATATGGATTGCTGCTAAGAGAAATAAATTATCACTAATTTATTTCACTCAATTAGGAGTTTTAATTCTGGGCTAAAGTCTGGTTTTTTTTAGCCTCTCCAGTGGTTTAAACATGGTATAAAGCATAAACCAGCATTAAATGTTCTTCTGTTCTATTTCTGAATTTATACACTGTGTCTGAATATAGACATACGTGCCTAACTCCACGCTCTTATGTAATAGTTAAATTCTTATCAAATTTCCATAAAATGCTACAATAAATGCCTCTCATAGTTATCATGTTTAGGGAGTTTTCAAATGATTCTGCTCTGCGATTTATTTGGCTTGTCTACATTTTTCCTTGACCGATGAATAGAAAGAAAAACTGTGCCTTGATAAGCATTTCTTGTAACGGTCCTCCTGCATTTCTTAGATTCTCTCATCTTCTGCCAAGCCTTTTAAATTGTGCTTTCTATAATAATAACCACATAGATCAATTTTATTGCTTTCATGGATCAGAGTCAGAAAAAAGAAACAAACAGATGGGATGTAGAAAGAGTTTAAGTAAAACACCTTTTGACATCTAGGGCTTTCTTGGAAGGTCTGTTGATATACAGTAAATTGGTCAGTATTTATACCCCTTAAACTTTCACCCATTTTTTCCACATTGCAGCCACAAATTTCAACTTATTTTGTCTGAATATTTTGATAGGCCAGCTTAAACCAATGTAAAAAGAAAAAAGAAGAAATCTTGGCAGTACCAGGGTTAGTCATATGCAGTGTGAGAAGCACAAAGCTTCTGCCAAGCCTCATAAACAGATCCTAGAAATTTCACAGTTTTTGCTATGCTTGATTGTAATACAGCAGGATGGCCAAACCATCCCCAATATTTATAGTTTTTAAGGTTTTAAATTTTGTTAAAAGGATCTTAAAAGTCATAAATTTGACTTGCTAAAACCTACACATTGCTTTGACTTTTTTTATTTATCCTAATAGAAACTCAAAATGTTTTCACAGTCAGATTAACTAGTCCGTGAGTCGATGTTTGCATGATTTGGACTAAGTTCATCTATTTGTTTTCTCCACAGCATCCGAAGCAGGAAGGACCTGAAAGAACTGTTTGACACCTTTGCTGTGCCCTGCAGTCGCTCATGTCCAGAATCCTCCCCTCTCTACACCAACCTCAGGATAGACGACAAAGATACAGGACTACAGCCAGACCTAGGTAACAATACAGAAATTCTAATTCATGCTCAATTACCCTCTTTCTGTCCCAGCTTCTAATTGGTTTGTCGGCTGTTTAGACCTACTCACCCGGAATGGATCTGATCTTGGCTTGTTTATCCGGACGAGGCAGCTAATGTCAGACAACCAGAAGCAGATCTCAGATGCGATCGCGGCGGCCAGCATCGTGACAAACGGCACAGGGGTGGAGAACGCATCGCTGGGCGTTTTGGGATTGGCTATACCACAACTCAATGACTTTTTAGTGAACTGTCAGAGAGAGCACCTGAGCTATGATGAGATCCTCAGCATCATACAGGTACAAATCTGAAACAAGGTGTACAACAACACAGATTATACCTCAGTAATGAGAAAAAATGGAAACCTTTGTGTCTACTATTTATTTCTCTTGCAGAGGTTTGAGCCTTCATCAACCATGAGACAAATGGGTTGGATGTCCTTTGAAGGTTTTGCAAGGTATAGCACAAAGTACACACTAAACGTCAACCTGGTGAAAAAATATAGTACTTTAAGAAATTTCCTCTTCAACTTTTTCACATTATATCTTGGTACAACTGCAAAGATTTGTATTTTTATTGCCCTTATATGTGACAAACACAAAGTTATCCCTAAACAGTTTGTAATATTTTTTATTAATAAATATCTAAAACAATTAGTGTATGTATAAATTGAACTACCTTTACTCTGAAACTCATAAATAAATCCCAATGCACTCTAAGTTTAAAAAAACAACAATTTTTGCAGTTTCCTACTGCAAATTGCAAACTGTGTGTAGAAGACACAGCAAAGACTTTGTTGAATCTCCTAGAAATAGTTTCTCTATGTCTGGATTAGGTTTCTGATGGACAAAGACAACTTTGCTTCTAATAATGAAGAATCTCAGATGAATCCAGAGGAGCTGCAGTACCCTCTCTCATATTACTACATTGAGTCTTCTCACAACACCTACCTGACTGGTCATCAGCTCAAAGGAGAGTCCTCTGTTGAGCTTTATAGCCATGTAAGTCACATTGTTAAATGGTATAATTTTCAACCAAAATGTCAAGATTTAAAAGAAATGTTTTTATTAAAAATCAGAGAATTTTAATAAATTCTCTGATTTTCAGGTTCTGCTTCAAGGCTGTAGGAGTGTGGAGTTGGACTGCTGGGATGGAGATGACGGCATGCCAGTCATTTACCACGGACACACACTCACCACCAAAATTCCCTTTAAGGTCAGATATGGCCATTTATATTTTATAACTATAATTATTTATATTACAAATATACATACAAATTATTCTTTCATTTTTATCACATCACATGATAAAAGTTTGACTTTAGATCAGATTGAGCTATTTTATGAATATTGAGTTCCTGTTGATTAATCCAAATTTTTAAAACATTATGAACGTTTACCAACTGGCCTGCACTGAGCATTATTTATTGTCTATCTTGTGTAACATGCTTTACAGACAATTTTGTTGAAACTGTAGCTCAGAGGAATGTTTCAATAAATTCTGATTTAGTTTTGTTTGGACTAAGACGTTCTCCTTGTTCTCCTGATCTCTCAGGATGTGGTGGAAGCCATAAATCGGTCCGCATTTGTCAACTCTGACATGCCAGTCATATTGTCCATAGAGAACCACTGCTCACTTCTGCAGCAGCGCAAGATGGCTGAAATATTCAAGGTATGATGGGACGCTTTGAGACTTTTGTGAATAATTTGTTTTGAGTTTTGTTTATGCCTGAGTATTAGCCAAAAATAAAAAACATAAAAGTTTTTTTTTTTTTATTAATGGAATACAGTTCAGATTCAGATTCATTTTATTCGTGTTCCAATTTGGGCAATTGATATTGCAGCAAGTATAAAAAGCTAAAAGACAAAGTATCAAAGAAAAAAAAAGTGCCAGTCAGAAGTTGAAATACGGTCGTCATTGGCATGAAATTTATATTAATCTTGGGCTTTTAAAAATGCTTTTTAGCCGTTTTTTTAGACAGGACTGCGGTGATGCGTGCAATAAACAAGGTCAAAGAATTATGAAAGAGTTATCTTCTAAAGTTTCTTTGTTGGATTTTTTCTCTTATACACATGACCAAATTATTCATACTAGCTCAAATCCAGACACCCCTACTGATATGTAGTTGGATGTCAATAAGTATTATTAGATCTAATTTAATTTGTTAGCTTTATTGCATGGAGCCAGTTTTTTAGCAATACTATTTAGGGCTATTTCAAACTTGTTATCCTGCTTTATCTATTCCAAACAATCTAGATGTAGGTTTGGCATTGTTGTCCTGTTGAATCACCCAAGTATCCTGAAAAAAGAATGGATCAAATGCAAAATTAAAACCATCAACGTTACACCAGTGATTAGTGTATTGGTGCTATATACATAAACTAAATTGAATTGAATTGTGTACCCACATTTCTGCCCAAAACACTTTATTGCCATATAACCCTTAATGAAATATGCATTCACTGGTTCCAATACGTCACATATGTTTTCAATCACTGCATTTTTTCAGCTGCTTTGACGATTAAACAGACAAGCTTCCAAGCCAGGTCAGGTTCAGGGAAAAACGGCTAAATCATGCAATGTCACCATGCTTTCATCCAAGAAAACCTCACATCATTTCCTCTTCCTTGGAGACCCACTCCTGGCGATCTTGATAAATTAAAGTCTTTAAAGTTCAACCAGCTCTGTGCCCCTTGACAGTTTACATCACCCTGGTCATGTTTGTTTTTTGTTGTCTTTTGCCGTGTCTTGAGTTGATAAAGGCACTTCAATTTTTTACTCGAGCTTCAGACATCTTTTTTTTTGCCTCTTTCATTCTTTTGACATGACACATCTTCTCACATAAAAAGGTCATGCTGATGTCATCCATCATATTTAAATATTTTTTCCATTAGACTGTGTGTGGGGAACGTCTTGTGACTCGTTTCCTTTTTGAGAGTGACTTCAGCGATGACCCTCACCTGCCATCGCCACTGCAGCTGCGTGGGAAGATCCTCCTCAAAAACAAGAAGCTGAAAGCCCATCAGGCACCGGTGGACATCGTCAAACAGAAGGTTGGGATAAAACAGCTCTCATCCACATGTTTGCATAATTTATATTTCCTCAAAGTGATTCTGTTAAGGAACCTCCAGGTTGCTTTAGTGTATTATATCAAGCACCGCTGCTCATTTAGAGTACCGTTAGACATAAATAATAGATGCAAATGTGCTGAAATGTATGTACTATTTCTATTTAGCGAAAACGAGGATTTCGATTGTGCATTCTCTATGGAGTACAGCTTTTATGTTTAAAATTATGAGCGATATAGATCGTCCTTCTGATAATATCTATGTAAACTCATTCACAGGCTCACCAGCTGGCACACATGCAAGCCCAGGCGAGCAACGGATCACCAGGAGTTTCTTCCCCTAACAACCACGCTAATGAAGAAGAGGAAGAAGAAGAAGATGAATATGACTATGATTATGAGTCTCTATCAGATGGTGAGGATAACTATGCTTTGAAATGGGGGGAAAACTATCTCCAAAGCTGCACTCGATTAAAGAGGCCCAATGGGATTTCAGTGAACTCAAAACAAACTTGAATATGTCCCCACTTAAAGTTTTTATGTTTTCTCCTTTCGTTCACTTTCTGTTCACTACTCTATTCTGTCCTTCCTCTTTTTAACAGCTGATTGTGTTTTGTTGACACTTTATTCTTTTTCATTTCATTTTCCCTTTCTCTTGCCTATTTTCCACTTAGCTGATGTCCTCACAGCCTCTACTGCCTCATATGGCCTAGAAGGTAAATCCCCTGATGTGCCTCTTCAAGCTTCCATGTTGTCTCTGTAATTGTTGTGCAGTGGAAGGTGGTGTTCTTTCAGAAGGTTTGTGAAAAAAAAAACTTTAATCTTCGTGAAATAAAGATGCTTGCTAAATTATTTATACCCCTTTAACGCTGTCATATTTTGTCACAGTACAACTGCAAATATGAAGTTTGTCAGTATTTTGTTTTATACATCAAAACAAGGCAGGCTGTAATTGTTAATTTGTCTGTGAGAACCTCAGAGGTTTATTAGAGAACATCAGTAAACAAACAACACCAATAAGACAAATAATACAATATAGTTTTGAGCATATTTGGGCACTGTTAAATCCATTGTCTGAAAATGTAAATGTATAAACCAGCTAAATTAACAAGCTTGGATAGAGGGACAACAATCACAGAAGCAACCAAGAGTTCAATGGTAATTCTGGATTAGCTTCAGAGCGCTGTGAGGTTCACCTTTCAGCAGGTTAACAACCCTAAACATACAGCAAGAGCTATAACAGTTTACATTAAAGAATATTTATGTGTTAGAACAGCCCTGCTGGTGGAGACATACCCCACTAGACTTTCAGGTGTTATTGCAATAAAAAGTGGTAGTAGACAGTATTGACTTGGGTGCAGAAGAGCCTGTAAACCTCTGAGGGTTTTATAGAACAGCATACTTATACTTGTAATAAATTACACCAAGGAAGACTCTGTTTACTAATTAATTAACTTCAAAAGGCAACTGGTAGCGTCAGATAATAATAAAGAGTAACAGAGGCTGAATAGAAAAGCAAGTCACACTTGCGCTACTTTGTGTTGGTCTGTCTCATAAAATCCCAATAAAATACATTAAGATTTATGGTTGTTATGTGGCAAATTTGGAAAAGGTCGAAGGGGTGTGAATACTTAACAGAACAATAACTGACGCTAAAACTCTAGTGTCTTTTCACAGGATTACTGTGATTATTTGGTTCTTTTATACCACTGCATAATCTTTACAGATGAAACACCGGGATCAAGAAGTGCTTTAGTGATCACTGCTGTTGCTGCTGTCTGTGTGCTGCTTGTGTGAATCACAGGTCCTGCTCTCTTCTGTGTTGCTTTCTGGCATGGGAACTAGCACTTCAGTCTGTTTTGCAGTGAAATATTTATTTATAATCTTTGATGCTTGACAGTAAGAAAATAAAATAAAAGTGACGCAAACAGGTTGAACTGCCAGCCTCTCCTGCAGCACATTTGTAACACAGTATTTTCAAATTTTACACGTCTGGTTAGGGACAACTGTTTGTTTTTGTAGTTCATTCAGTGACATCAGCAGTTTTTGTGATTGCAGGCTGCTGCAGTCGCAGATCAAAAATTTGTGAACGTTCAGTTTAGAGAAATCTGAGACTGTTTTCTGTCTCAACACTGTCATCAAACTTTGACCTGAGCTTTCTTCTTGTTCAAGTTTTTGTTGTTGTTGTTGTTTGGACTGCTAACTTGAAATGGGCTCATCTTCCTGCATAATAACAGCTGTATAAACGCAATTCCGTCAGGGAACTTGTGCACATCTGTATGTGTTAGCCTTGAAGCCTTGCGATTAAAATTGGATTCCTATTGATAAAACTTAACACTTATTGTCAAAGTATAATGCTTTCTGTAGAGTTGCTCTTTATCCCACAGAGATAATATCCCCCTTCCTCTTTTCCTCCATACTGTATTTGTCTGTGACCTCGCCAGCGGCTGGGCAGACTCATCAGGGAAGCAAAACAAAGCCATCTGGTTTCTCAGGCCCTACATTGCCCCTGTGCTGAACAACAAACCAGGGGAAACTACCCTGCCGTGGTCTCAGCCACAGCCCTGCCCTTAAATTTGCTATTCCCTGATTGTCTCTGTTTAACAAATTCACTGTTAATAGACCATTAGAAGGCCAGTTTATCTCCTTTTTTCCCCCCAATATTTGCTCAGAAATATTAACCAATAAACTTATCAAATGCAACGTAATCAAGTAATCCTCCACCCTGTTTGTTTTATGTTATGAGCTTTAGCACTAACTTCAGCTTGCCCTTCAAATACAAACACTTCAGTTCTAATTTGGCAAGTTGCCACCCTTTCTGGTTAAACAGTAGCTCCCTCCTGTCACACTTTGGCCCACCTCTTCAGCTGCTGTCTTCAGCCCAACGTTAAAACCTCAGCTTGGTTGTGAAACCGCTTTTTAAAAACATTCCAAATGTTAAGAATTAAGATTTTCCAAATAAAAAGCCTCCATGCCTTTAAACTGATGTATGTTTTGTTTTTTTCTTCCATCTTGACTGTTTTTTGCTTTTATTTCTGCGTAGGAGGAAAAGGGAGCATACAAACAAACTCCTGCAGTTGGTTCTGTTTACAGTTAAGAGATAGTGCTTTGAATATTTCTTTTCAAGCTGGAATCTTTGTGAGCTTTTGCTTCAGAAAGGCTTATAAGCTACTTAAATGTTTCAGATCATTAAACACATTTTAGAATTTCATACAAAAATATAGATAACAAAGAGTAGTAATAATTGTCCCCTAAATCAGATAAGTGCCATCGCAAAAAGTGGATAACTAGCTATGTGCCTTAATTTTGCTGTGGAGAAAATATCAGTTAAGAAAATATGTCTCAGGCCACAGCAGTCTAGGGTTTGACTAGGCCATTCCAAAACTTTTATTTAGTTTTTGAATCATTCTAAGGTGAACCTTTTGGTGTTCTCTATACAAGCCAAGACGATCTTGAATTGATGCATTTTCTGGATTTTCAGATAGCAAACAGAGTTCAGGATTTTACAGAAGAGTCGCCAAAGTTTAAAAAATGCTGGTTTTGATTAGGTTTCCTTTCTCTACTATCCTGTTTTATTGTACAGACAACATCCTGGATGACAAGCCTGATGCTAAGAGCCCGGCTGACAAGGAGGAACACAGTGTTGACGAAATACCGAAGAGGATGAAGAAGGCCGACAACATGATGCAGAGCAAAGGAAAGGTTAGGAACCTAAAGTCATAAACCAACTTCATTCCTTTGATATTTTTACAAATTTATTCTTTTTTCATGTTTGTTTTTCTTCATTATTTTGGGACACAGTGCGACATAAAAAATAAGTCTATATGAGCTAATTGCATTTCAGTATTAGCCTGTTTCTATCTGCTGCTTATGTGAAATCCAGTTTCTGTTGCTTCCTAATGTCCGGACCCACAGGTGTTCGACATGGAGCTGGGTGAGGAGTTTTACCTTCCTCAGAACAAGAAGGAGAGCCGTCAGATCGCGCAGGAGCTCTCTGACCTCATCATCTACTGCCAGGCTGTAAAATTCCCTGGTATGGTTTTACTTTTAGTGTTGCATTTTCCCACCGATGGACATTAAACGCTCAGTGTATTTAGATACTTACGATGATTTCATTTTTGTTTGTGCTTTTAATGCTGTCTTTTCAAGAAATAAATGGCAGTCATTTTTGCAACTCTTTTGCTATCCCATACAGAACACCCACTAAGCTCATGACTCCTCCGACCCCTTTGGGAAATTGTGGCCACTTTATTATGCTTCAGTTTTCTGTAGAAGTTGATAAAACCATAGTTAAGAAAATGTTTTGGGAATATCCTTCTCTCCTTTATAAGTAAACTGGAATCTAAGACTCTTCATTACTCTGCCTTTTAGACTTCAGAGTTTAACTTGAGTACATTCTCAGTTCTTCAGATCAGATCACTTGACTTTGTTTTCTTTATGCACTCATGATGTTGCCTGTATCATCTTCAGAGGAATCTGTCTTCATTCCTCACTGTGATTTATCTCAAATATTTCTCTTTGCGCTTTAAATATAAAATCTCCTCGTCTCTTCCATGTCTAAAATATCGTCTTCTCGTTAAATGACATATGCCCTTATAAACCCGCCAGTGTTTCCACTAGTATTTTATTTGTTTACAGTTTCCAGAGACAAGAATGTGAGAAAGGAAGCGGGATGATTGGCTCATTTCACAAAGGCAGCAGTTCACTATTCCTGTGCTGTCCTGACTGGTCACAATACCCCATAAAAAACTGTGCAAATATTTACATTTTCAATTTTTATTAAAAGCAGAAATGTTTGATGCCATTGGTTTTAGTAACATGCTTATTTTTTATCTTCATTTTTTGCTTTTCCTCATATTTCAAGTAAATGCATATAGACTTCATTTTGCATAAATGAATCCACTTTGAGAAAATTCTGTATGGGATAGGATGAGCTTATAAAAATAGAATTTTCCTACATAAACATTGACTAAAGCTTTCTTCATGTCAAAGTAAGACCAATAATGGATTTTGCCAAGCAGATAAAATGAGCAATTGACAAAAAAATTAATTATGGCACCCTGCTCAGTATTGGTAAAATAAAAACATGCTTTCTGTGGAGTAGGACTCCACACTGAGAAGTGCACACTCTTCCAAGATACACATATAGGCAGATTGCTTGGCAACAGAGGCAAGTTGGGAGTTTTTACAGCTACTTCAGACTCCAGAGCCTCTGTGTCATCAACTCAGATTAATCTTTGATTGAAAAGTGTGTTTGGCCTTATGGCTGTTCTGTGCCTCACAGAGTACAGCACGAGTTATTGATCAAAATGGGTGACGGTTTTCTTCACTTCTTTAGACAATTTCTAAAATGCCTCACTCTGATGACATTTTTGATATTTTGTCCTCCACAGTAAGACTGAAACTGATGGTGAAGTTGTAGAAATCTCCCACACTTACAGGAGAATTCCCTATATTTTGAGGAAACTGCTAGATGTGTCGTGGCAGTGGTGACATCTTGGCACAGTATTAGAAAATTATATTTTATTTATATAATTAAATTAGATTTAATTGGATCTTGGACTCTATTGGTTGATATTAACCAGAGTTAAAAGGGACTATGAATGGTAACATATAGTTCACTGTAATCTTTAAAAATGTGCCTTCTATCTCCCTGCAGGTCTGTCTACATTGTCTCCATCTGGCTCTGGTAGAGGAAAGGACAGAGGAAAAAGCAGGAAGTCCATATTTGGAACAGCTCCTTCTCGCTGTGGCGCAACAGGGGAGGTCACCACCCAAAGCCGCACCCCTGGAAAAGGTATGTAGGGCAAAGAGCTGCTCCTGATTTAACAGAAAATAAACAGACCAACCTGTCATTTGTTAATTAACAAACATTTAAGATGGATTGGATTAGTATAGTTGAGGGTATTAATAATTAACTATTGGTCTTTATAAACTAACAGAAAGCTAATTCTGATTTTTTTCTTGATAATTTCTATTACTTTGCCATATTTTAGAAGACTAAAAATGCTGATTTCAGAAGTTTCCCTTGCTCTTTCTGCAGGTGGCTCTGAACGGCTCAGCTGGGAGGAACAGCAGACATCCCCTGTACTCAACCCCTCCACTTCGCTCAGCGCAATCATCCGCACACCCAAATGTTACCACATCTCATCCGTCAACGAGAACGCAGCCAAGCGACTGTGTCGGCGGTACTCTCAGAAGTTGATCCAACACACAGAATGCCAGCTGCTCCGGACATATCCAGCAGCTACCAGGATCGACTCCACGAATCCCAACCCTCTGCTCTTCTGGCTGCATGGAATTCAACTGGTGGCCCTCAACTATCAGACAGATGGTGAGAGCAATTTGCTGACCTGCTTAGGTACATGTCAGTCAAGGTATGAAGCGGGATAAAAGGCAGATTATGACTACTTGATAAAATGCAACATGTGTTTTGAATTTCTACATAAGTCTATAGCATCTTTGAATTGCCTTGGAGCCTTTAGGTACAGATCTGCCAGTGCAGGAAGTAAATACAAAAGATGCTTTTAAAATATTTCACTTGTTAATGGAAAAAGGCTAAATGACTTTAAATTAATTTCTCACCAAACCTAATAAGTAGTTGTACGCCTTTTCAGACCAATAGGTGCTAATAAATTAGTCTTTTGAGTCACAATGTGACTTTTTTGAGATCATTTAGTCTGTTGTCAGACAGATTCTATTTAAGGAAATTTTGCTCAATAGAGTATTCAGGCCTGGGTGTGGCGAGACATACTGAAATTAGCTTCCTCAAAAATAATTTAATAATGAAGTCATAATTTAGCAACAAGGAAATTACCCTTTA
This sequence comes from Gambusia affinis, assembly GCF_019740435.1. Taxonomy (NCBI): domain Eukaryota; kingdom Metazoa; phylum Chordata; class Actinopteri; order Cyprinodontiformes; family Poeciliidae; genus Gambusia; species Gambusia affinis. Next base: position 19,529,543 of record NC_057887.1, read on the forward strand.
ATTTAGGTGTGTCAAAGAAAGCAAAAACAGAGGAGATCTGTAAAACAGACGTGTTTTTTTGTAGAGGATTGCAGTGTCTGTTCCTATCCTTTAAATATTTCCTACTCAATCATGGCTACATCATCTTTAAAACATAAAATCACACATAAAAGTGATGGATGTGACGAGGATACTCACAATCACATTAAGTATTTGCTTTTTAGAAAGGCTTTCTCGGATGCTGTTTGAAAGAATGGCAGTGTTAAACATGGGGAGACAATTTTATTGTCTCTTAAGAGCAGTTTACATGCTGACCACATTCTGTTTTTCTGAGAAAATCCCTCAACTCGCTAATGTGAGCCCACACTGCCGCCTTTTCCCAGAAACTGTGACAACAGAAGTCAGTTCCTTCTACACTGTTGCTATTTTGTGCAAAGGTCCTGCTTGTTCTGTTGTGTTAAAAGTTTTGATTTCTTTTTTTCCTCCTCAGATTTGCCGATGCAGTTAAACACAGCGCTGTTTGAGGATAATGGTGGATGTGGCTATGTTCTGAAGCCTGCTGTGCTCTGGGACCGTAGCTGTCCACTTTACCAGCAGTTCTGTCCGATGGAAAGAGACCTGGAGAAAATGAGCCCAGCAGTCTATTCCCTCACTGTGAGTTTAAACATCCCTCAAAATGACTAAATTTTTTGCAATTGTTCCTGCAGGTTTAAATTTTAAGATGACACATTTTCTTGTTATTTGCATAAATGTAAAAAAGAACTTCCCATATGTACATCAAATGTTAGTTTAGGATCTTAAAAAAAATTAAATATACACACGAAACCCATGGCTGTATTGCCTTTTTTGGATGGAAGATCGGGTTGACCTTTTTGAAAGTTGTTGCTGATGTTAATAAAATATTATTCGCCGGAACGCTTTTAATCTGGTCGTAAACAAAGAGTATAAAGAGTGACTCAACACAAAAATCACACTGTGTTCCTGTGTGGAGGTCTAAATACCTATTTTGCAGGTCAGGGTGACTGTGAATGCAGTGCTCTCAGACCCACCTGTTCTTTAGTGCCGAATGATATATTTAGAAAGAAATGACAGCATCTCGTCCTTTCCTCTCAGCTTGTTTCTGGACAGAACGTCTGTCCGGGTAACAGCTCCGGCAGCCCCTGCATCGAGGTAGATGTCCTGGGAATGTCGGTCGACACCTACCATTTCCGCACCAAACCCATCCACCGCAACACCCTCAACCCGATGTGGAGCGAGCGCTTTCAGTTCACTGTGCATTTCGAGGAGATGTGTTTCCTGCGATTTGCCGTGGTGGAGAACAACAGCTCCCAGATCACGGCTCAGAGAACTCTGCCTCTGAAAGCCCTCAAACCAGGTTGGAGTCGCACAGCTGACAACAAATAAGTCATAATAAATAAATATAAATAAATAAAATTATAAATAATATATATTTGTGTTAATCCTCATCGCATGCATACATTGTAAAAATCTTTCATTTTCATTTTAAAGATATAATTAAAAACGCATATATATTCAGTCAGAGTATAGTTGTTTTTTTTTGTGTTTTAGGTTACAGGCATGTTCAGCTGAGAACACAGCATAATGAACCTCTCGAAGTCTCCAGCTTATTCATCTACAGCCACAGAACAGAAGAAGGTCCCACAGGGGGCGCCACTCCCTCATCTTTGGTAAGACTTACTCAGGTCTGGAGATTGCGGCGGTTCAAACAAGATTTGATCGCTTAAGTGCACTTGTAAAACTTCAAAGCTTTCATAATGACACATCCTCATTAAAGTTTAACAAGTGATAGACCGCAACCCAGGAATGTTCAAAGCAACTCCTGCTGGCCCAGTCAGCAACATCAAAACTCGCTTCGGTTTGACTTTCTCGGTCTGAGGAGAGTGTCGACTAAAGCAGAAATGTCATGTCAGGAAGTTTCATAACCTGCCGCGCCGTGCGTGGCCTGCTCTCTCCACAGCTGTTTAGGTCAGAGGAGAAGCGTGTTTCAGAGCAGCACAGGGTGACAGTACATGGGGCTCCCGGTCCAGAACCCTTCAAAATCTTTTCTGTAACGGCGCAGACCACGGCCAAACAGCTGCTGGAAATGGTATGTGCGACAGAAATGAAAAATGAAAAAGCGACTGAGGCAGGAGTGAAAGAAATAAACACACATTTGTCATTTACATGTGTTCAGGTTGTGACATCTGGAGAAAACACTTTCTTGTGTGAGGAGAAAGTGCCCCTGCTGAAGGAGCGCAGCGAGGTGAAGCGCTGCGCTCAGTATCGGCCCCTGGCCCCCGAGGAGGAGGTGGTCAGGCTCGTCAGCAGCTGGGAGGCAGACGATGGATATGTGGGGAGAATCTGCATCAAAACAAGAGAGGAGGTACAAACAAACCGAGCAAGATCCTGTGCTTTACTTTATCAACATGATGTAATGTAGACTCTAGTGCCCTCTTCTGGTTATCTCTTAAAAATGCATTTCAGTGAGCGAGATTCTAATGGTAAAATTTTTATGTATTTCTATTATTCTGTTCAAGAACAAAAAAAAATTATGTAAAATCATTATGCACAGCTGGATTTGTGATCAATAAACCAATATTGATCACATATCAATATTGGTTTATTGATCATGGTATTCCTGATCTAAAGCATATGGAGAATCTATGGAATATTGTCAAACTGAGAAACCAGATCAAACATCGCAGACAAGCTGAAGGCAGCTATTAGAGCTACATGCGCTTTATACCGGTCTGTATTGATGCAGCTGAAATAACACTGATAGTATCTATAGATTTCTTTTCTTTTTTCTATTTTGAGTCTTACTCTTTACTTCTGTGTCCTGCTGTGATCACATTTGTGGAGCCTCAAGCACTTTCAGCACTGTTATATCCGAATGATTCTGGTTATAATGTCTTTCTTTTTTTATTTTATGTGTGTGTGAGTGTGGATATGTGTTGAACCCCTGCAAAATAAATCTATCTACAGGTATGAATAAAGTAACTTAAAGAGCCCCAAACAGCCCCAGGCAGTATTGCCTGCATAAACAATGCAATACATGAACGTCCTTTACAGTCGGCTGACATTCTTTATTGAAAATACTTTTTTTTTGTTTTTATTTTTATATTCAAGTTTTTCAAATAACTAAGTTTTGGTGTTTTTATAGCTGTCAGCCAAACTGATCAAAATTAACAGAAATACACTTCACTTCAGATCTGTCACTCTGTGTGTAATAAAAATATATAACGTCTTTTCTTCCTTTCAATTTCCCAAATAAGTAAACATTTCGATCATATTGTAATTTAATTGAAATGCACCTGTACTTTGTACTTTTTTTGAAGTTTGTTCCTTGTTGGTTTCATTAATTCAGAACCTTAATGACAAAATCACTGTCCTGGAGAGAGAGGAGGAGGCGACAGTGGGGGGCAAAGACGCAGCAGGAGGTGGTGGCGGCAGTGGAGGAGAGGATGAGATGTTCTTAGTTCAGGTCCATGAAGTTTCACCAGAACAGCCTCACACTGTGATCAAAGCCCCTCGGTACAGCACGGCTCAGGACATCATCCAGCAGGTGGGTCCCTAAGAAATGATTAAAGCATGTCAAAAAATTCCAGCTTTATGATTTTTATATCATTTTTTTTTCTCTGTTTTCTTTCTTTTTGTGAGTAGACACTGTCAAAGGCAAAGTATTCCTACAGTATTCTGTGCAATCCCAATCCCTGTGACTATGTGTTGGTTGAAGAAGTCGGCAGGGAGGCCGGTTCTAAGAAGTCCTCCGCCACCAAGCCCCTTCAGCGGGTGCTGCTGGATCACGAGTGCGTCTACCAAGCTCAGAACCGCTGGCGAGGCGCTGGGAAGTTTATTCTGAAACTCAAAGAGCAGGTAGCTCGAAACACAGAAAGATATTTCCAGAACAAGACGCTTTTTTTAGTTTTTTAGCTTTCAGTGTTTCGTGCTTTGTTTTCAGGTGATGTTTTTGTCTCAGTTGTGTTTTCTCAGTATTATTGTTTTATGAGCAGAAACAATGTGTGGCTGCTACACGTGTTTTTCATCTTTGTGCTTCTACTTGTTCTCACAGCATTACTCATAAAGCAAACTCTTTCTCATGTTCTAACGTGCTGTTCAAGCTGTGTGTTATTTTGTTAACAATCACAATGGTTGTAGTGCACCTGCTGCTGCTGCGTTTGGTTTTGTGTTTGTGTTTGTGCTCGGCTTCCTTTCCATGTGTTTTGTGATTTGTCATGCATTTTTAATGAACCTTTAAACAGCTTTTTCTGTCTCTGCAATTTATTTATTTATCATTATTTTTGCATCCGACACCTTTTGCTGTGAAACTGTAAATAAAGCTTAAAGTACATTTGTAAGTTCCTTTTACTGTGCTTTTATTCACAAATAATACATAAGTAAAACAGCAAATAAATCAGGTTACCAAAAAGAGGGGAAAATGAGAGGAAACCTGGATTCAGCCTTTATATTGAGGAGACTGAAATAATCACTTGGGACATTTCTTATTTTATTCCATTAACACCAAACCCCTTCTTCTTCCAGTTGGTGCGGGAGGACAAAAAGAAAGTGATTTCCTTTGCCAGTGAGCTGAAAAAGTTAACCAGTCGCAGCCGCAGCATGACGACGGGCATGGCAGCGGACGGCCCCACGCAGAGTAAGGATGAGCGAGCTGCATGCTGTGTGGCTCTGACAGAGCTCCAGGAGTGAGGCTCACAGTTTGCCTGGTGTCTGTGCATGGAGAGGCAACAGAGGTACTGTATGCTGTCTATAACCTCTAACATTACATAGAACTGTGTGCTAGCAGAGAAATTTCTAGGTGGTTTTATACTTGCAACTTCCATAGTTGGTGAGAAAGATGTTCAAAAAGCCTTAAGAGCTAAAAAAATCACAAATTTGAAAATAAATATTTTAAATTGGTCCATAAATTCAAGTATACCTTTATTTTGAAACGCATGAAACGTGTAAATTCAAAGCACAATTTTCTTACTTATTGCCCTCTCTAAAATCTCTGTCAAAAAAAAGCAATTGAAAAAAAAAAATTATAATTTGAGCAGAGTTTCAAAGTTGTATTGGGCAATCAATTGCATCCCATTTCCCTGGGGCATAAATAGCATGCAACACAGGTTCTTTATTTCTCAGCCTCTGGCTTGATGAGGACCCAAGTTTTTCCAGTCAATAAGAAGCCACAATTTTTCAGTAATCATTACAGTAAATGTGGCAAAATGTTCTCCAATGCTCACTGTTAGAGAAATGCAGTAATTCTTGGCATGTAACGGTCTCTAAGTCTCCTCACAAACATACCTAAAGTAAGCTTTAGGTATGTTTGGTATGGAGTGAAGGTTGAATTTCCTCACTGTCTGGGAATGGTGTCTATTCCTTATAGTCTTTTTTTCTTGGAGAGAATCAACTGTATTGATCACCTTTGACCTCTGTGTTTTCTTTGATTCAGTAATCGGTACAAATGATCAAAATGAGTCTTGCACTTTGTCCTAATTTAAATTAAGAAAATAACTTTTTAACTGAACACGATGGAGAGTCTGGTTTTCTTTTTCGGCTCTAGGAGGAGCCTTGTTATGCCAGAAAAATTCAAAAGAGTTCTTATTGAGTCTATAGTTCACCAGACATAGAATCATCCTCCTTCCATAACCATCTCAGTCACCGCACATGCATCTTGTGGAAAATCTGTGGGTTGAGAAGAGGTCTTAAATGGTTAAATTAAAAATCTCCATTAATCATCAGAATAGTCAATACTCTACCAAAATAACTATTACTTGCAGCCCTATGTTAGTTTATTCTACTGATTTTCATAGATTCTTGCAAGGAGTGGCACTAGATGCAAAGTGTTCCATATGTCCACTTTGATACTGAATTACCAATAGAGCATGAAACGTGTAAATCATGTTGTGATTTTTGGTCTGAAAGAAGTTTATATCTGGAATCACTCTTCAGATTGTTTGAGTCTTTTGTACTGATTCAGACATGTTGATTGAAACAAAACTTCATTCCACCAACTGAAAATCAAACATAGTACACTAATCACCAACAGTATTCCAGTTTCACTTTCTAGCAATAATCCATTTCTCTTGATTGTTTTTATTTGCTGCGTGGTTTTGATAAGAGTGCATCCATGTTAGACGTCTGTGGTTGTATCAAATAAATACATATATTTTCCACTCTAAATATAAAAATAAAAGTCTAACTATGTTCTCTGCAGGGTATCTGTCTGCAGCTACGGGTCTGAAGGCGTGGGTGACTGAGGGTAGGGTGGTGGCTGGAAGGTTCATCCAGGGTTCCTCTTTCTCCTCTTCCTCCTCCTTTAAAAGAGATCTCCAACTTTTCCGCCCTCCCAGCTGCTCTCTCACCCTGCGAGTTTTGAAGCTCCACCTCCTTAGGAACTGGAAGATCCACAAATGAGATCCAGGAGGAAAACTTGCACTGACTACTCGTAAACTTGGAGGAATTTTCTGTTTTCCCACAATTTCTGAAGTCTTTCCATGAGGAACTGTAGATTTTGAGGTAGATTCTTCTTAAAGTGAGGAATGCATAACCAGCTTGTTTCCTCAGTTGGTGGAATGATGGGCAGGAGTTTGGGATACTCCCAAGTGTCTGTTCCCATTCCTCTTTGTTTATAGTGATTATTATGGCTCCAGAGATGGTCCAGAGTATCATGGGCAGCTATTTTTAATTGCAGTCTTCAGGGACTGTAAATAGCACTAAAATATTCCTCCTGTTTCTGATGAGCAGGAGGAAAAAATCCCTGAGGGACAGTTAATTGACAAATAAGTGTGAGTTTAAACTGCTAAATGAGCTGCTCAATGGGTAAATGTTTATTAGACACAAATTATTTTGTGGTTAAGATGGTTTAAAGGAGGCAACTGGTTTGATGTAAACTGATACTCAAGTAGTGACAGATGGAGGAAGATCTTAATTAAAATGAAGGAAATTGTAAGTAAGGAGATTTCATTCTTCCTCTCTTGGGTAAAGACATTATAACAGAGGCAGACAAGCAGGCTTGTTTGGTTCTTCTTCGTACTTTCAATTCTGTTGTGCTGCAAGAGCAGAGTTTGAGGCAGTGAAGTAAACTTTTCCACTTTTCTTAGTTATTCACTAATAGAAGCTGCGAGGCTCCAGGCAATTTGTTGAACACTAACACACCTGCACTAAAAGCAACACTACGCATGGCAGCATCCTAGAACAGCGTAGGTGTGCAATATTGGCTTCAGTGTAGGGGCAATTGTGGGACTTTTTATTGCTTAACTTTAATGTGGCTGAAGAATGCTGCAAAACTGCCTCAAACTTCTATTTGAAGATGTTTTTAAGGAGGATTTGAAGTTGCTGCACAGAAGATTTGAGAGCTCACATCTCTTGCTACTTACCATTTTGGCAACTAACAGAATACCTTTAGGAAAATAAATATTTTGCAGTACTATTAAGAGGCCACTATACATCTAAAATCTGTGCAAATTTTTATTTCCCAGTTTCTCAATCTAATCAGTAACAAGATTTTAAGTGGAGCCACAGTCAGATGGTTAATATAAATTCATGTTAAGTTCATGCAGAGTTCAGCTCATCATTTTTTTGTGGTTATTTTCCCAACAGCATTTTGCACATTTTATTTCTTTTATTTGTGTCAGATGATCATATTGTGTTTTGTTTTCTTTATTTTGACCATTTTGTGTTGCTTTTATTGTGAACTATTATTATTTTTTATTTAAAACAGAAGAAAATGTGAGATGAATTTTATTTGAGCTGTTCGTATCAATGTCTGAGCTTAAATTTTAAAGTTGTTGGACATATTTTGGTAAACAAACAATTGATAACTACAATCACTTTTGGACAGTTTTTCCCATTTTCATCAGTAAGTTTTTATTACTATTTATTTTACTTAGAACTGTAAATGAAAATGTTTGTTTGACATCTGATTTGTAGATATGTTTGGTCTCCCTCACATGTTTCTGATCCAACCTAAAGAGTTCCTCATGAGGTAACTTTTTTTTTTTATCGGCAAAATTTTGTCTGGAAATGGAAATAATATTTACTCCATAATTTTTCCCAAGCAAAACCTTGCTGGAAAGGTTGAAAAAAGAAGATGTAAATGTATACAAAATACATACACGTGACAATTTCTACTAATGTGGTTAAAAAGCTGTTAAAAACCTGATTGACAAACTGAGATTTGCTTTCATTGTATTTTTATTTACCAAAAAAATTGCTGGCAGTTAAGTTGAATATTTTGTTCTTCAAAAGCAAGACATTTAGTTGTTTTGTCCAGTTGATGATTTCTGGTGAGAGGAACACCGATTTACCAAAATATGCATACAAACCCTAAATGGCCGCAAGTAGAAATGGATTTGAATTTACAAACCACTAAATCATCAAGCTTTAGTGGGACAAATCATTTATCTCCTCTCATGAGTTTTTGGGTTACATTAGTTAGTTTTGTAAGTCCATTACTAAGATTTTTAACTCGCATGCCAACATTTTACTGACCGATCGTGTACTGATTTATTAGCGTTTAAATTTAAAACAACCTTTCCCTTTCTCCTTTACTCTTCATGTTATCTGGAGCTAGCAGAGTGCCAAGTAAATTAGTTAGAATTTTAGTGCAATATTGAAATAGTTTCTTCACTCTCTCTCTATTTTTATGTATTTAACTGTTGGCCTTGAATTATTGTTGTAATTGGTCAGAATTGATTTCATTTACATACAATGATTATCATCTGACAGTGGGGAGGTCTGGTCTCAGAGGCTTCTGGTAATTAAGGTAGATGAAACACTGAGCCCAGAAACCACAACTTCATGTCAGTGATAATGAAGCTTTAATCCTCGTATCCAATCAGACAGCTGCAGATTTGAAATTAAACACAAAGAAAAGCCATTATGGCAGGCAAAAGATAATATTTCATCAAACGACCATTACCTGCAGCCTCCCTGGCCTGGATGAAAGTGATGTCAGTGCAGGTAGGAAGTGTTTCTGTTGGGCTGTAAAAATCAGTGAGCAATCTGGGTTTTCACACATTCACATCTTGCTTTCCTTCTTCCTAACCCGTAGACCTCATTTCTGAATGTAATGGATTTTTTTACAACCTGAGAGAACTGTGTGTTATTTATTTTAATGTGAAGCCCTGGTTGGCAGTTATGTTGTTTCTGTACAAGTCCCTGTTAGTAGTTTTTATTTTTTATTTATTTTAGTTAAAGAAGAGGTACATCCTTCTCTAACTTGATTCAAACTTATTTAGCCATGTAAATATTTTTGTGTAAAGTTTTGTGCAGTAGTCATTCTCGTGGCATATTATCCTGCAGTTACCCAGTAGTATGTTATTGTCATATTTTTCATTAATGTGGAAAGACAAGATTATTTACATTTTGATGTATTCTTTATATCCACTGACCTTGACATGCCTTTGTTTGTTGTCAGCTGTGTTGCATCTTTAGCACTATCTCCATAGAACATTCAGTATATCATCTACCACCCACCATCTGTGGTAAAACCTGTTATAAGCACATATCTATTTACTTGAATTCCTGAATGGATAGTTAATGATGGATTTGTCACATAGCAAAATCTGAATAAAATGCAAATATTTAATGATGTTGTATGTTAGGGTGTTTTATGTAAGCTCAACAGCAGTGACTAACAAATCAGTTTTACTTTAGAATGGTAACTACAGAAGTATCCCTATTTAAAGATATTCCTGGATTTTTGAACTGGGGTTGGTTGGAGAAGTTATGAGTTTTCATTATCTCACCTGCATTTGACAACCTTCTGAGCCATCATGGTTTGGAGAATTAGAGAAGTTTTCATGACAGATTTTTTAATATTATTTTAATATAGAATTGCGACTATTTACACTAATCTATATGCACATGGAAACTATGTGCATAGTTATCCAGTGGCTCTGTCTTCTCCTGTTCCAAACTCAGGCAATACCGAATATATATATATATATATATATATATATATATATATATATATATATATATATATATATATATATATATATATATATATATATATATATATATATATATATATATATATGAAACAAGAGTGTTTTTTTAACCACGACAATCACTGAACATGCAATATATTAATAAAACAAACTAGTTAGACTATTTTACAAAATCGATCTGTTTGTTTGAAATATTGAAAGGTTAAGCCACAGCAAAGGGAAGGAGATCAATCTTTGAAAATAATTGCTGTACTTAGCAAAATTTTATGAGTAGAAGCTCCAAAGTCTGTTGTGGGCTAGCACAGGATATTTCTTTTCCACTTGAAAGAAATTATATGGATAATACATTTTATTGTACCTAACATTTTCCATTTTAAGGATTTTGCTTGTCTGTCAAAATGCTACTCTAAAAACAGGATCTTCTCCGTCAACTGAGTCTGCTGGCAAACTTGCACCAGTCTTTGGATGGTTCACACAAAATCATTGAAAAAGACGTAAATTCAGCAAAGGTCACAGTTTGGACATACTTGTCAGTTTGTTTGTGCCTGTATGCCTTACTCCCATGTTCTTTTGAACAAAATGTTCCATTTGGAAAAACAAATACTATTGTTCAACTTTAGTTTTGAGTTAAACATCATTTTACTATTTTCCCAGCTTGTAGCCTAATGAGCCAAGCTTAGTTTGCCATCTTCTTCAGTGAGCCACAGTGGACACAGCTTTCAGTGACATAATCAGGTCATTTGGTTGAATCCATAACAGTTGCTCAGATGTGCCCAGCCTTCCAGAAAATGTTTGAAATATAACTCTGTGGCTCAGTCAGCTATTTCCATTTAATAAGGAGCGCTCTGTGTCAAATATCAGCACCAGTACAGCTCAGTCTTTCGAGTCCCTTAATGCAAAATTATGCAGTCATCAAATTAAATTACCAGTTTTAAAACCTGGTAATTCTGCAGGTTAATGATCCTTCCTCTTTGAGACTTCAGATGAAACAATTCACTATAATGTGCTTCGCAATTAAAAAGTTAGGCCACCTATATCATAAGGAGCCTTGACAAGGGAGATGTGTTCTGTTAAGTGGATCCCACAGGAAATTACACCAAACCCCTTCCTGCAGTCAGGATGGGCTTAGGTCTCACTAAAAACAGTCAACTGTGAAAAATATATAGAAAACATTAACTGATTTTTATTTGCAATGTACCCAAAGGTTAGCTTATTAAGGGAGATAATGCAAAATAAGCTTTTAAATAAGTCTTGCTAAGTATTTGAAGTTTCTCGGAGTGTGTATTCTTCAATCCGTTCACGTTCTGTATTTTGTCACAGTATTTGCAGCAAGACTATCAAACAGGTCATGGAATTGGTCATTTAAATTTCTCACAATTGCAGGGATGCTGAAGCTACAGGTTTTTGGGATAAAAATGATCCGAATGCATTCAGTGACATTCTAGGCAGTAGTGCTAGCTGAGCCCTTGTTTACAAGCCAAGTTCACTCATATTTTGGTAGCATACATATTTCTAAATGTATCTGGCAGTTTTTTGTTTTCTAATTAACATTTTTTAATCAATTTGGGGGTGAACATTTAGAGATAATCATATCTGTACAATCAAATTACAAAAATGGCTGAATAGGCAAAGTGGAACACTTTGAGACCTTGAGGTAGTAAAGAGCTTCATTTGCATTTAAAGAGACAGCACCAAAATTAGTTGCTCTTAGATATTGTAGCTCCACAGGCTACAATATTGAGGACTTAAGACCAAGGCACTGTAGTTCCACTTTATATAGACCACAGTTGAATTATGTAAATGTGAAAAGGATTTAAAAACATTATATATCCACATTAAAGTTATAACTTACTGCAATTTGTATGTGCTTGCTTTTCTGCAGGAGAAGTCGAACTGCCAGCAAACTGCCAGCATCTTAGACATCATTAATTTTTTTTTACTTATTAAAAATAGTATCTGTTTTATTTTTCTTCAGGCAGTAACAGTTCTTTTAGTGCTGGGCATTAGCTGTTATGTCTTCTGCAGAACACTCATTTGTGCAGCACCACAGCAGCCACAAATTCATTTTTCAACAGATTGAAACTTTATTTGGATCGAGTCTGCCAAGCAGCTTGACAAGAATAAAAAGGCAAGTGTGAACAATACAAGACTGCATGTGTCAATGAAATGCATCAGGCAAATTTACGTCAAGTTGCACCATTGGCCATAAACCTGAATGAAACAAGCACAGTTCCATACAGACACCAGTCGCTTAAAGGGCCATTAAAAAGAGTCAAGTTTCCATCCCGTCACTCTTAAAGTAATGTGTGTTACCACTGTAGGTCCAGTTTTCTGAAGGTGCTGCAGCTCTCAGGTCAAAAAGGCTGAGGAGATGCACAGATTGAAACACAGAATTTACAAAACAGACAATTTGCTGCTGAAATTGCAAATGGCAAATTAAACCCCATCTCACTGAACATAAATTAAAAGAGAAATTATTTGTTTTATGTGGTGCCAGTGATTTGAATGCCAAGTCACTTTTAGCTAGTATAAATCGATATATATTTTTGCTGTACTGGAGCATCTCCATTAGTTTCACAGAGAACGAAAAGAAAATATACTGAAAACATTAAGTGAACTTGGCAATAAGGAACGAGCACAGTGGCGCTGGACTCAGTCAGAGTTTGGTCATGGGTATGTGAAGGTTGTTCCAGGGGCCCATCCACAACTCTTCCTCATCCGATTGTGTTCTGTCACTCGGGCACTCCAGAGGTTCCCTGGAAACAGCCTCAACGCTGCCGTTTCCATCCACCGTTGACTCGAGCTCGCCCTCTGCTGGCCCGTCTTGCTCTGACGCGCTCTCGGGCTGCTCTGTGACAGCCAGTGCTGTCGGGAGCACGTCGGGTTTAGACATTGCGCTTTCAGGGCCTGTGTTGGTGCTGGTTGATCCCAAGGACACAGTGGATTGCCGAGTGTTTAACACATTCAGCATTTTGTTAGTGCTGGAGAAAGAGGAGGTGGCCGTTGCTGAGGCGGCCCGTCTGCAGCTCTGAAAAGTGCTCAGTGTGTTGCGCCCCTCTCCTGCTTGTGTCTTGGTGGTGTTCAGGGGCACTCTCTCCTCCAACGTGGCAGCCATTTTGTCCAGTTTTTTAAAGTGCTTGGCCAGCCGTGAGCTGAAGATGGGAGAGCTTGGTTTTAGATTGTTCTTAGTGGAGCTGGTGCTCTGGGAAGGTCCTGAAGCGTTGACTGATCGTCGGGTGCGTACGATGGAGCCGTTCTGAGCCACATAGATTCCACCGTTGACGTTGACGTGGCTGTTGTGCGTGGTGGATAAACGGCTGCGTTGGGTCTCTGGCACGCTCTCCTCACCGGTGGAGCTGGTCTCGTACTCTCGGTCAACCATCAGCTTGATCCGCCGCTTTCTACCGCCAGGCTGAAGGGAATACACAAATGACTTTTAAATAAAAAACAAAAATATGTTATGTCAAATGGCTCATTGATGAAAGAAATTGATGAAAATAACATGATTTTTTTTTGTTTGCTTCTTTGAGGAATGGTGTTCGGACAAAGAAACAATCTACCTGGTGCATCCGTCTTGATATGGTCTTTGTGTTATTATAGCCAGGAAATAAGTCCATTGAAATTGTACATTCAAATGGTTAATGTTCTGTTTGTTACACTGATGTACGGTATAACTCTTTCTGCTTTTAATTCAATTACTTTTTGTGACATTTTACAACAAAATTAAGTTTTGTCTTTTGGAACATATACAAACAGGACAGTCAAACTGATAGATTACATCTAAAGGGAGAGCTAGTTATAACTGCAGCACTAGAAGTATTTTGTATAAACAGTGCAAACAATAATAGGATGATTAGCCGACACCAGATAGTGAGATTTTTTTTTTCTTTAATTTTTAAATGAAATCTCCCACTAATGGACTGGCTGCAACAAATGGCTGAGTGGATATGTCAATATCTGGTAATTGAAGTATTTACATTCTCCAAAAGCAGAACCTTTTTTCTCTGCGGATTATAAAGTGATTTTGAGCATTTTAAAGCAGCCTTTCATTAATCTGCTGCTTAAGTTTTAATTATAATAAAGCACAGACATCATTTTGAGAATATGGCATATATAAGATGTTAACACTTTATCCTCCTTGCTGTTGAAGCTTAGAGCCAGCACTGCTGCTCTTTGCACACACACACACACACGCATGCACACCGCAACACTATGCAGGATGAAAAAGACTTGTGAAAAATAAATCCAATCTGCTTTCACAGTGTGTAACCCCTCACAGTTTTTCCACTTAACCTTGATAGCAAGCGAGAAGGAATATGTTCTGTTTCTCTCTACAGTGGCAGCATCTTTTCGCCCTGCAGATAACAGATGTGGGGAGAGCGGACTGATCCCGGGAGAATGACGCACGCAGAAGGAGAGATGACGAATGAGAAAAACCCTGCTACAGAGAGAGATCAGTGAATAACAATGTATGAGCTGCAGCAGCTACCGTCGAGGCTTGTTCTGATAGTAGCAGAGCCTTTTGTACCAGAACGACAGGTTGTCAAATACGGATGTTAACCTGACACAGATTTTTTTATATATTAAGAAAAAAAAGTTGATTGGAGAAAGGGAGTTTAAAGTTACGAGGAAATAAAAGCTAGAGAACAGCAGATAAGAGACAGTCGACAGTGCAGCAGAGGACATGCTGGAAATTAAAGCTACTGTGAGCATAAATCACGGCAGGCGTGGAGGACAGATTACAGCAGCAGATTCCACTCAGGTAATAACTGCACACCCACAGCAGGCCTTCTCACCGGGTCCTTACTTAGTGGCGGAGCTTTTCATCTCAGGAGGGGGGCTCAGGCCTGATTGGCATTTCAAACAGCTGATTCATTTCCCCAAACTTCCTCCTCCTCTTTGTGTCTTCCTCCACTTTGGCTGCTGCTTTTCTCTTCGTCTTCTGTGTCTTCCATAATGGGCGACAAATCGTCTGAGGTGTCCATCACACCTGAGCCAACATGGACTGAACTTCGCCTGCTGGCTGTGGATTTTCTCAGTCTGACGTTCCCTCCCCTCCCTTCCTCACTGTTTTCTTCTCTCTCTTGCCCAAAACTTTTATAAGAACCAGAGTACCTCAACATGTTGGGGGTTGGCGTTGAGGAACTTGAATACCTTTTAGAGTCAGTGCTGCTGTTTCTGTGTTTGCTACTTTTTGAAGCATATCTTTGACCTTTTGACCTTTCCCTGCTTGATTCTTCCTCCTCGTCTTCACTTTCAGTTTCAGACTCCTCGTAAGAATCGGACACCTCCTCATCCTCGCCCCGACTTTCGTCGTCGCTCTCCGTTTCCAAGTCCGACTCGTTGTTTTCGGTTTCCGTTGTCGCCGATGAGGTTGGGCTGCTCCTGTCAGACAGGCTGAATTCAGATGGAGACTCTCGGCTGCCGCTGCCTGTTTCTGAGTCACTTTGCTTGGTCATGCTGTCCCTGCTCTCCGTCTCTCCCTCCCACCGCCTCGCTGTGTGTCTTCTGGCAGACACGGCTGCTGAAACGCTCATATCTCCTATAGAGCCGTACATCTCCCTGCTGTCGCCTCCTCTCTCCCTGTTTTTCCTGTCGCTCCAGTGTTCATCACCCACCCTGGTGGGCTCTTGCATCCTTCTGGCTAAGGAGATAAGACCAAAGGCCTCGTTCAGCTTTTGTTTTGCTGGTGCAGGGATACTTGCTCCGGTGAATGTCTGGAAGTAACTCCCATCGATGACCAAGCTTCCGTCCAGCCCTACCAAGCCAGGGAGTTCTCTCTCATACTCTGGCCGGTTGCCTCCTCCTTGCACTGCTGAATTTTTCATCCGACCGTTAGTCATGCTGTGTCTGCTGTCTCTTCCCCAAATTCCCAGCTCTCCTCTCTGCTCTTTTTTCAAACTGCTTTCCACTCCCTCATTCTTTCTTCCTTTTTTATTTTCCGACATCCCTGCCTCCCGATTCCCGAGGCGGACATCTTTTCCCTCCTTTCCATCTTCAATGGGTCCCACTCTGGCTTTGTTCCATGGCAAGTGGATGGCCGGAGGTTGAGCAGATGTGTTCATTCCCATCACGGCCTTTAACCTGGAAGCTGTGCTTGAGCCTTTCAGCTTACCACCGTCCTGTTGTTTTTTGTCACCCTCAGCTTCTGGGGCTCCTGGGGTCTTTCTCAGAGGTTCAACATTTTGGTGACCAGTCTGAGTGTCTAATCTGTTGCCTTGAAACTGTCTCCTCACCTGTCATTGTGATGATACAAATGGGGATTAATGCGTTTTACTTTTACAAAAACTTCATATCATTAAAAGCAAGATCAAAGACAAAACTTTTAGGTTTTTTTTTAGAAACAAAAACAAGCACAATCTAATAGACACATTTTTTGGCTTTAATCTTTCCAAAAATATCTCACATCCCCTCCTTTCAAGCTGTCTGACATAGTGGTTAATATTTTAAGAAAATCCATGTTCATTGTTGGTGCTGCGAACCTGAATAAAACTCACCGCCACGTCCAGAACAAGAAAGTGGATTTTAAACTGACCTGTTTGCTCAGAATGCTGTGGAAATGCCTCAGTATGATAAGTTTTACAAACTTTAGTTTGTGCTGAACTTTTCAACCGTGCTTGTCTAAATGCAAAGTTTTCCCACTGTCTTTTTGTTCTTCCAAAATGCTTTGCAATGGATGTTTCCTCCCAAAATAGCAGTGCTCTGCTGATTCAGATCCTGTCAACTTTAATCCTCTGGTTTTGATCCCAGCAACTCCAAAGGTTCTTCTAGACAATTTAACCTGTCTGGATGATGAACCTGTCTGGATGATATCTCTACTCTGCTGTCTTATTTCAGCTTTTTAAACGACCCCCACTGACTGCTTTAGTGGGACTTTAATAGTACCCATTCATTCCTCCACTTCAGGCTTGCAGAACATTTCAATAGAATTGGGATGTGAGCAAATTGGAACAAGTAAGTAACTTCAGTAATCATTGCAATGATTGTATTTTAAACTGGGGTTCGTAATCCTGGTTTGTTTCAAAAGCACTGCCTAATAGGAATTCAGATGAGTTCAACCTTTTGCAAATTTCTACCACCATTTTCTAGCAAGCAGCTGTCATTTTATCACTTTAAACTTTCATTTTGGAATGGTTCTGTTCAAATAATAGCAGTATGCTTAAACTAAGGGAGAAAAGCCTAGAATCCTAATAAAAGCTTCATTTTTTTGAAAATGCAAGCACATTAGAAGCTCTACACAATCAGTTCCAGAACAAAATACGAGGAAAAACGTATCAAATGTCAAAATTATGAACATCATTTCCGTGGATTGGGTGAATGTGCTCCATAACTGCTGCTCAATTACAGGTTGTTTTCTCACAGAAACACCAATTTCAAGGAAATTACCTCTTCAGTGTATGACTTTTGAAAGTATTTTGAAATTTCTGTTATAGTAAATAGCATCAAGTAAAAGAAACGTTCCACTGGCATGATGCTTTAACCAGCACATTTTAGATATTCCTTACATCCATTGGAATGATTGTGGTTTGACTTAAATTTTAAAAGGTTTTTAGGTCGCTTTAGTGGTGCACCTATGAAATTCTGTATTTTTTATACGTTCTCCCCCCTTTTCAGTTAGCAATTTAATCCACAAGTTGACAGTAACTGAACTCAGATTCTTGGATATAAATTTATTACAACCAGCATGGACATCATTTGGTGCCTTCATCCTTTTATCTCTCTATGACACTATCTTTTTTTTTCACAGAATGAATGACCTAACTGATTAAACTCAGTGCTGCTATTATTTTAAACACAATCCTCTCATTAGATTCAAATTAAACCCTTTAACCAAAGATTAAGGTTTTGATCCCATTTGAGGCAGTGGATTCTTGTGAAATATGACAGATTATGACCTCTCATCAAACCAAAATATATCTTTGGGCATCTTACTGATAAATCAATTTACTGAGGTCATACAAATGCCATTTTTATTACAGAAGGCTACGTAGAAAAGGACTTTAATTGGTTGGTTGTCAAAGCGGGTACAAAAGGTTTTAGCCATGAACAGGCTCACGAGCAGGTGGCACAAAACATCCGATATCAGAACCCAAAACATGGAGGTAATCAAAAATTCAGGCATGATGCAACAAAAACTGCAGAACTACACAATGGTAACAGAGATAACTGTCACCCTCCACCCCCATTATAGACACTAGGAAGGCAGAAAATTTAGGCTTTGTGAACAAAAAGCCTCATCAAAATTGTATCTCAAGTCCTTTGATGCATCATCAGCAGCCTTTCGTTTAACCTAGTGGGCAAGGAATTGCTGTGGGAATCCTTTGTGAAGCACAACAAGACTGAGCTACATCCACAAGTTCCAATTAAAAGTTGCAGAAAGGATGTTTGTCTGCACCTCGTCAACAACCCAATGCAAAGCCACATTCTGCACATATTACGACTGCATGATTGCAGAGGCAGCGTGCTCTGACGGAGTCTGCCTGGAGTCCTGACCTGTGCTCAGCAGAGAACATGTGAAGAATATTAAAAAGGGACAACTTAACAAAAAGCCCTGGACTTTATGTCCACACTGTTGCTTGAAATATGTTCCAAATTACACCTTAATACTTGTAGGCTGACTGTGTGTGGTACTGACTGAGGCACACGCACGCACACGCACGCACACACTTGCAGAATGTTAGCCATTGTCATGAGATTATTATATTACACCTGTTTTATGTCTATTTTAAAAATGATATGTGTGCATTTGTTAAATGTTTAGTTAAAATATCCATGTAGTCTAATGTCTTGGCGTCTTATCTTGTCATCCAGTTAAAAAAAGAAACACTTTATTACCAATATGTATGTGTTTTCAAATTCACAGAGATTCACACTTACATTGTTTTTTTCAAATATTTTGGTAGAGGTAATATTTATGGATCCAGCAATGCATAATGAAATATAAGAATACATATAAAAATTGCATATACAGTATAATCTCTATAGTTTTATTGCTAAGCCTCTGTAAAAATATATTTTGGAAAAGTTCTAGCTTGCTTTATTTCATTCTTTCATACATTTACAGGAGAGGTCTGAAGAGAAAATCAATTTGCATTGTCAACACATTTTAACTACATGTTATAAATTACATGCATTGTTTCACAGAGCTGGCCTGTAGCATTAGCAAACTAATCAGCTGCTGTTGTCCCTCCAGGACAATAGATGGCAACCAAGAGTACCTACAGTCTCATACACAATAAGGCTACTGTCAAATTAATATTTTTTAATGCAAGTTGCAAACAATTTGAGGTAATGCAAAAGAAAATCACAAGGTTTGGTAAACATGTTACAAATGGAAACGTTTAATATTGTCTGGGAAACTCTCCTACTGGTGTCTAACAAAACAGAAGCTGAAATTACTTAAATCTTTGGAGCCACTTTAACATCTTGGCTGCTCTTCATTTTTCTCTCTCACCTTTGTTTAACTAAATTTCTGTCATTTCTTACCTGACTTTTGTGGATATGAAATTGTTTCTTTCGCTGCGGGATTTTTATTATTCATCAAGTTTTAATTTGCACCAGTTTGACAATGAATTATTGAAAATACAGTAAATCTCACAACAAGAAACTTTTACCACTTCACTTTGATCTTACCTCTCCGTCTGACTCCTGTGGGCTGTAGTAGTAGCTGCCATCGTCATCAACCACAACCTCTCCATACTCATCGTAAAGACCGGAGGGTGAGATCAGCTTCCTGCGACTGCCATACTGAGGAAGCTCATACCTGCACAAACAGAGCAGGAATTTAACAAGGCAATACAGATAAGAAGAAGAAGAAGAAAAAAAAAAACAAGCAACCAGAGAGCCCTTATATTTTTATACTTCTCTTTCTTTGAGAAGTATAAAAGTTGAGCCACATCAGCTAAACAGAAGCTGAGACATGAGTAAAAGAAGCTTGAAAGAAAACCGCACACTTCTCTATCCGAAGTCACTTATTCAAGAAGTGACACATAGTGCAACAATGTGGCTTTGCACAATGATAAGCAGTCTCTAATGACTTGCCTAAACAAAGCTGCCTTAATCACAGAAGGAGCATTTTGTTGCCAGGGGCTATTCTGTTTGTGGAAAACGCAGGAATCGATTCTCTCCCCCCCCCAACCCTTTGTTGTCTGTTGCTGGGAGCACTGCCCGACGTCCCCGGCCAAGAAAGCTGTTCTGTATCACAACTTGGGCTCCATGCCCTGTAGCCAGCAACTCAGACAGCCGGTGGGTCAAAACAAAGAAAAAAGTATTCTACTAAATGGTTTCCTGAAAACAATATGTTGCAGTGTGATTAACTGAACAAATTTGCTGCGAGTCCATTACCGGAGTTGAACGGAGAAGTTGTCTTGTGTAATTACTAAGCTTACAGTCAGTCTGTGGGAGAAGTTGCCCTGGTATTACATTAGGCAGCCAAGTAATAAACAAATGGAAGAGGGACGTGGATGACAGATGGATGCAGGTGAGAGGAAAGGAAGGCTGAAGGGGAAAAAGACACAAAGAGGAGAGGAACAAAGGAAAGAGTGAAAAATGAAGGAGATTGAGCAGAAAGACCAGGTCATATATAAATGTCACATTCATAAAGCGGACAGTTGTGCTTCTTTGGGGTAATGTAGTGAGTCTTAATCGGTCACTAATCTCTGATTATGAGTTTGGAAACTAAATCTAAAGTGCAGCGAAAACAAAATTATTGATAGACTTCGGTACAGATCTGCTTTATTTCACATCTTACCTGTTTCTTCACTTTTCCTCCTCTCTACTCTATGTCACCACTAGAGGGCAGTAGTAGCATTACCATCACATTCAGCTATGTCAAAGGAACAAGGATCACTATTGGTGAACACTTCCAGCCTGCTTGACATAACAATTCTCTGAATGTTAAATAATTAGAACAGAGCATTTTACCTTTTTAGGAGATAATTCTTAAAAAAAGCTATTCAAACTATGATTTTTTTTATGTTCTTAATTCTCCCCCAAAAAACAATTTTGGTGTTATATCTTATGAACAGGGAATCTATACATGAAGTTGGAGTGGGCTTACAGTTTTCTTGTTAATTTCATTTGCACATGTTTTACACGTGCAAATGAAATCGTTTTACATTTAGACTAAAACGTTGTCGTCCGACCACAACACTACTACTTCTCCTATGTCGCTTGTAGGAAACTGAAAATGCGGATTTCTTACAGTTTTTTTTTGCACTTGTTCACAGTTGTTGGGTCAAAAGCTTCTTCCACCTGCTGGCTACTCCTACCGATAAATGCTTTCCTGTCCCTCGCCTGTAAATGTAGGTGAAAAACAACTTCTTGGTAGGTTTGTAGCTTTACCTCACTTTTTCTACAGTCAAACTGTAAATGTTGAATAATTTGACCAGATCATTCTGTGCAGCTCATTGTTCAACTGGATTTGAGAATGGACTGCAGTGGTACAGGTGTTAGCCCTCTTCTCTTGCATCAAATAGCTCTTGGTTTTAAAACATTCCTCTTACTCTAAATTGCCCTTCGGTCAAAGATTCTGAAAGGCTGGACTAGAGAAGTCCCTTAAAGATGTTCAAAGCTTTGGATTTTAAAAGCAGAAAGTTTGCATTGGCCATCAGTTTCTTCAACAACCTTTGTTGAGTTGGGAAGGCAAACCTACTCATCTACTCATGCACTGACTGAGATCACTCTGACCACTCTTAATTAGGTTTACTGTTAAAGCAGAGATGGGAGAACTAAATGGAAGCTCTAGAAGCAGTAGAGAAATTTCCTGTTTTCCCACAAGCTACACAAACATGATGTCCCAGCCTCATAATTTCTCATTTAATATGAAGCTGGAGCCAGAAGAGAGATAATGTTTTTTATGGTTCAAGCCACAGAAGTCCAATATAACTTGCAATACAGTATATTGCTCATAACTGAGGGCAACCTTTTTTTCTTTTGTTTGTTTTTACCCTTTTACCAATTATCTCTAGAAAATATTGGGACCATGCAACTCAGTAATCCAGCATGGATACGATATTGCACTCTGTCAATTTTTTTTTAAATTTTTTTTATATGTGCTTCTTTAGGTAGATGACACTCCAGCATTGCCTTTTTATTTATGCAACTGTACAATACATAATCTTTCCACAAACTACATTTGTCAAATTGAAACATTCATCAATATAAGTGTTACAAAATTAAGATGATGCAAATACTGCATAGGTGCCAAATTTCAGAAGTTATGGATGTCCCTCTTCCATTTGTTTATTAGTGTCACTGTGACACTGCTTAAATGTCGCAGAAATGACCCGACAGAACCATTACCAATGATCTAATACTACTCTATGCAGACGCTTTGTCGCCACTAATGGAAATTCACTCATGGTTAGAAATTCAATTAGTATTGATGATAAAAACAAAACTGATGTCATGGCAAAAATAACAGTCAGTGTACAGTACTGCGCCATATACATAAAAAAAATTATAGACAGATCTGTAGAATCTAAAAAGTTATTCTTTGGTCTGCTGAC